>NC_139402.1:42672500-47472500 GCF_054392235.1 Sus scrofa
GGGCAGCCTGCCATTGCCATGGCAACCATTGGGCCTGACCTTCTCAGATGGAAGGCAACTCCACCTCCTCTGTGCCCACCTGCTGTCTACAGAAGGATGGCTCTTCCCCTGAACGTGTGTCAGGCTCAACACGCTGGTTCCAGAACTGCATCCCAGGAATACACAGTCTGCAATCTCATGGGGAAAGAACATATGGGATTGAAAAAGACCCATTCCCCAAGGAGCCTGAACAGGAAAACAATGGCTGATGGAGGAAGAACAACACACGAGCATCCCTTTCCATGGGAGGAGGCTTTTCCACGGAAGGAAACTATGGAATATCTTTTCACCTGATTTCCACCCCATGCCATTGGAGAAGATATAGGTACCATATCAAGGCTTTCAAACCTGTCTTCCAGTATGGAGCAGGGAGTGTAATGGACCCATTTTGGGAGTCAGGCCAGGAAGGAGAGAAGACTCTCGTACAAGTGTGCTGGTTTATCCCATTTGTGGGATATCCACCTTACACCAAGACATGTTCTTGGAGCAATTATCCTGCCATTCACGCTTGCTGGAATCCACAGCTGCTGTACCTCTCTCTCTCCTTCTTTTCATCTCCTTCTCTCTAGCTCTCTCACTCTCCCCTCGGCCCCCCTTCAATGTCTCTGGAATCCTCCTGCTACAAGTTGACCTGTGGTGATAATGGAGGAAATATAGTAGCCAAGAGAATGGTCCAAGTGATCCCCCATCCATTTATCCCTGTCATCCTAGGTCTGATCAAATATAAAATCCGTGGTCCAGAAAGACTTCCTGTGCTGTGTGGAGACACCCCAACTAGGTCAGCCTTCCACAACACTTCCCATATTCAGCCCTTCCTGTGGACACGCTGACCACTTCATATGTACTTCGGTCTGGAGGGTCCCATATTGGACTCAGAGAGCAGCACACTTGTAACAACGTTCACATGAGTGCTCTCCCAAGAAATGGCTTCTCTGCAGCATTCCCTACCTGCTCCATGAGTTACTGTTCATTTGCTCGTGGGTGGATCTCTGCACTCGTTCTTTGGGGATTTAGAATAGCAAGTCTATGACTCTTCATGTCTCAATGATTGGGCATCCAAACAATGCTCTGAGCATCCTTGGCCAGTGGGCTGGCCAATCATAGCCCAGAGGGCAAGATGTCTGTCAACCAAATCCATCTCTCTAAGGAATAGACCTCCCCATTCTCTAGCCTCAGGAGTGTCAGGGACAGAGCCCACTCCCTTCCAGGATGGAACTTTCAATACGCTCCAATTGCAGGCATCATCACAGGGCTCCTGGAAGTTCAGACAAGCGACCCACCTTTCCTACCTTATGACTGTAGACACAACAAACACACTGGCGCTCGCCCCACGCACCACACTCCCAGGAAGCACTCCATGAGAGGGAGGGCTTGTTCTTATCCCCCTGTGGAAAAGGCACCTGAAAGAGACCGGTTACATCTCGGTTAAATGGCCTCTGTTTGGAGGGCTCCCCTGTGGCTTAGGCTATGGAAATATGGATTCAGAAGTGTGGAGCTGAAAAGGCCCCATTGGGACTGTCTTCGTCAGGGGTTCCATCCAGGGCCTCCTGCTTGGGGGCGAGCATTGGGGCATGGATGTCTTGTTTGTACACCAGGATGTCTTGTTTCAAATGGCCATGAAGCACAATTCTTTCTTCACATGGAGGAACTCCCTTGAGGTATTCTGCCCACTGATGCCCTGAAGATATCACATGTTCAAGCACCAAGCCTCTAGAATCCACATTGAGCTCGGGAGCCTGATGAGAGTGGTGGCTAGGAGTCTACAGATGGAGATAATCGTGTTCATCCAAGAGGACCACCCATCTGGTGGATCCTCCTTTCCATCAACTTCGACAGACCTCCAGAGCAAGAGCTCATGGTGTCCATCATTGAACTCTCAATGTTTGAGTGGGAGAATGTCCCACATATGGTCCATCTCACACCTCTTTTCTCACAGAGAGGTTGTTTGGGCACAAGGCACCATGGGCATCATATCAGTGCCATGGCCACCGCTGGCACTGCACCTTGCAGAAGGAAGGCAACTCCACACCCTGGGGAACCCAATTTTCTCTATCATGATGGATCTCTGATAACATGTGGAGCACGTCAGGGTCAAGTCCTTCCTCAGTCACTGCCTCACACGAATACACAGGACAGAATCTCTTTTGCAGAGAAAAGATGTCATTCCAAACACCCAAACTAAAGACCCTGGACAGTGAAATCAAGGAACGACTGAGCAAGAACACCGTATGAGCTGCTATTTCAATAGGAAGGGTCTTTTCCCCTTAGGGAACATATACGGTGTCATTTAACTTGACACGCCCCTCGCCTCATTTGAGAAGATATCAATGCCAAGCAGGGAGGACTGCTTGCAGCCGACATATTTCTAGAGACAGGCCAAGAAAGAGTGAAAATCTCATGCAAGAGTCCTGATATAGCCTTTGTGTCTAAGAGTCCCTGGAAACACAGACAAGGGCTTGGGAATGAAACTGTGCGCTGGAATGTGGCTTGTATCCAAATGTCATCTGTCACTCTCTCTCTCTCCCGCTCTCTCTCTCTCTCTCTTCCTCTCTGTCGGCTTCTTCCTCCTTCACATACTCTCGAATGCTCTTCATCCAAGGTGATCTGTGCTGCTCCAGGTTGGCATATCTCAGCCAGGAGAGCAGTCAAATTCTTTAACCAAGATTTTCCAACAGTCTTCCAAAATCCTATCAAATATAAAAGCATTTTTCCTGAAATTATTCCTCTGTTTGTATGGAGACATTCCACCTTACACAGTGTTCCCCTATCTTACCATTGTCAGCCCTTCACACTGACCGATAACCATCCCATTTGTAGTGCGTTCTACATGGTGACAGATTTGACTCCCAGATCAACATCTTTTCAACCACCTACACATAAGGGTCCGAGTGAGAATTCACTTCTCTGCAGCACACCCCACGTGTGGGATCAGGTCTGTGAAGTGGCTGGTGAGGTGGATGCCTCGAGTCTTTGTAAGCGGACTTAGGAAATGTAGTCTCGGACTCTCCATGTCTCAGTGAATTGGCATCTACGAAGGGGTCTGAGCACCCTTCAGCAGGGTCTGAATGACAATGCGACAGAGTTCAAGGATTCGGTCCCCTAAAACCAGTCTCCATTTGGGACAATTCTCCTCCTTCTCTAGACCCTCAATTGGCAGGCCAGGGGCCCCTCTCGTCCAAGAGCGACACCTCAAGACCTGCCCATGGAGCCCTCATCACAGGACTCACGGAGGTAACAAGAGAGACTCCTGAAATTCCCGACAATTGTGTTCCCCACAAACAAGCCAGCAGTGAAACTAGTCTCCCCACTTCCATCCAGCACCCCAGTAGACAGGACGTATGCTTATCCACCTGGGAAATACCCACCAGACATATCCCAGCTTCGTTCTCGGGAAATTTGTTACTGTGGATAGTTAGTGTGAGCTTTCATCTAATGACGTGTATGTCCCAAAGCAGGGAATTGTCCTTCCCCACATTCCAATATGTCCTCAGGGTTGATATTGAGGGCCTCGTCCTTGGTTGAAGGCAGAGGGGCCTATTGTCATGGTTTGAGCTCTGGAATGAGATGTATCAACCCGGTCATACTTAGGAGTCTTTCTTCCCCTGTTGGAAAAGACTGGATGTGATAAGCTCACTGGTCCCTTTCAGATGGATCATACTCCAAAAGCAAGCCTGAGCCGTGGATATTTATCTTCTCAGGAGCCTGCTGAGAATGGTGGCCATGAGAAGAATGCTGGAAAGAATACTTATCATCCAAGTCTCCAATACATCCAATGGATCCTCCTTTAATTTCGTATCAACATACCTCCAGATCATGAGCTCAGGCTGCACGATGCACAACAAGTGAGGGGTGACGGTGAGAGCTTCCCACTTTGGGCCATCACTCGCCTCTCTTCTCACAGAGGGTCTGTGGTGTCACAACGCTTGGTGGGCAGCATGCCATTGCCATGGCAACCATTGGGCCTGACCTTCTCAGATGGAAGGCAACTCCACCTCCTCTGTGCCCACCTGCTGTCTACAGAAGGATGGCTCTTCCCCTGAACGTGTGTCAGGCTCAACACGCTGGTTCCAGAACTGCATCCCAGGAATACACAGTCTGCAATCTCATGGGGAAAGAACATATGGGATTGAAAAAGACCCATTCCCCAAGGAGCCTGAACAGGAAAACAATGGCTGATGGAGGAAGAAGAACACACGAGCATCCCTTTCCATGGGAGGAGGCTTTTCCACGGAAGGAAACTATGGAATATCTTTTCACCTGATTTCCACCCCATGCCATTGGAGAAGATATAGGTACCATATCAAGGCTTTCAAACCTGTCTTCCAGTATGGAGCAGGGAGTGTAATGGACCCATTTTGGGAGTCAGGCCAGGAAGGAGAGAAGACTCTCGTACAAGTGTGCTGGTTTATCCCATTTGTGGGATATCCACCTTACACCAAGACATGTTCTTGGAGCAATTATCCTGCCATTCACGCTTGCTGGAATCCACAGCTGCTGTACCTCTCTCTCTCCTTCTTTTCATCTCCTTCTCTCTAGCTCTCTCACTCTCCCCTCGGCCCCCCTTCAATGTCTCTGGAATCCTCCTGCTACAAGTTGACCTGTGGTGATAATGGAGGAAATATAGTAGCCAAGAGAATGGTCCAAGTGATCCCCCATCCATTTATCCCTGTCATCCTAGGTCTGATCAAATATAAAATCCGTGGTCCAGAAAGACTTCCTGTGCTGTGTGGAGACACCCCAACTAGGTCAGCCTTCCACAACACTTCCCATATTCAGCCCTTCCTGTGGACACGCTGACCACTTCATATGTACTTCGGTCTGGAGGGTCCCATAGTGGACTCAGAGAGCAACACACTTGTAACAACGTTCACATGAGTGCTCTCCCAAGAAATGGCTTCTCTGCAGCATTCCCTACCTGCTCCATGAGTTACTGTTCATTTGCTCGTGGGTGGATCTCTGCACTCGTTCTTTGGGGATTTAGAATAGCAAGTCTATGACTCTTCATGTCTCAATGATTGGGCATCCAAACAATGCTCTGAGCATCCTTGGCCAGTGGGCTGGCCAATCATAGCCCAGAGGGCAAGATGTCTGTCAACCAAATCCATCTCTCTAAGGAATAGACCTCCCCATTCTCTAGCCTCAGGAGTGTCAGGGACAGAGCCCACTCCCTTCCAGGATGGAACTTTCAATACGCTCCAATTGCAGGCATCATCACAGGGCTCCTGGAAGTTCAGACAAGCGACCCACCTTTCCTACCTTATGACTGTAGACACAACAAACACACTGGCGCTCGCCCCACGCACCACACTCCCAGGAAGCACTCCATGAGAGGGAGGGCTTGTTCTTATCCCCCTGTGGAAAAGGCACCTGAAAGAGACCGGTTACATCTCGGTTAAATGGCCTCTGTTTGGAGGGCTCCCCTGTGGCTTAGGCTATGGAAATATGGATTCAGAAGTGTGGAGCTGAAAAGGCCCCATTGGGACTGTCTTCGTCAGGGGTTCCATCCAGGGCCTCCTGCTTGGGGGCGAGCATTGGGGCATGGATGTCTTGTTTGTACACCAGGATGTCTTGTTTCAAATGGCCATGAAGCACAATTCTTTCTTCACATGGAGGAACTCCCTTGAGGTATTCTGCCCACTGATGCCCTGAAGATATCACATGTTCAAGCACCAAGCCTCTAGAATCCACATTGAGCTCGGGAGCCTGATGAGAGTGGTGGCTAGGAGTCTACAGATGGAGATAATCGTGTTCATCCAAGAGGACCACCCATCTGGTGGATCCTCCTTTCCATCAACTTCGACAGACCTCCAGAGCAAGAGCTCATGGTGTCCATCATTGAACTCTCAATGTTTGAGTGGGAGAATGTCCCACATATGGTCCATCTCACACCTCTTTTCTCACAGAGAGGTTGTTTGGGCACAAGGCACCATGGGCATCATATCAGTGCCATGGCCACCGCTGGCACTGCACCTTGCAGAAGGAAGGCAACTCCACACCCTGGGGAACCCAATTTTCTCTATCATGATGGATCTCTGATAACATGTGGAGCACGTCAGGGTCAAGTCCTTCCTCAGTCACTGCCTCACACGAATACACAGGACAGAATCTCTTTTGCAGAGAAAAGATGTCATTCCAAACACCCAAACTAAAGACCCTGGACAGTGAAATCAAGGAACGACTGAGCAAGAACACCGTATGAGCTGCTATTTCAATAGGAAGGGTCTTTTCCCCTTAGGGAACATATACGGTGTCATTTAACTTGACACGCCCCTCGCCTCATTTGAGAAGATATCAATGCCAAGCAGGGAGGACTGCTTGCAGCCGACATATTTCTAGAGACAGGCCAAGAAAGAGTGAAAATCTCATGCAAGAGTCCTGATATAGCCTTTGTGTCTAAGAGTCCCTGGAAACACAGACAAGGGCTTGGGAATGAAACTGTGCGCTGGAATGTGGCTTGTATCCAAATGTCATCTGTCACTCTCTCTCTCTCCCGCTCTCTCTCTCTCTCTCTTCCTCTCTGTCGGCTTCTTCCTCCTTCACATACTCTCGAATGCTCTTCATCCAAGGTGATCTGTGCTGCTCCAGGTTGGCATATCTCAGCCAGGAGAGCAGTCAAATTCTTTAACCAAGATTTTCCAACAGTCTTCCAAAATCCTATCAAATATAAAAGCATTTTTCCTGAAATTATTCCTCTGTTTGTATGGAGACATTCCACCTTACACAGTGTTCCCCTATCTTACCATTGTCAGCCCTTCACACTGACCGATAACCATCCCATTTGTAGTGCGTTCTACATGGTGACAGATTTGACTCCCAGATCAACATCTTTTCAACCACCTACACATAAGGGTCCGAGTGAGAATTCACTTCTCTGCAGCACACCCCACGTGTGGGATCAGGTCTGTGAAGTGGCTGGTGAGGTGGATGCCTCGAGTCTTTGTAAGCGGACTTAGGAAATGTAGTCTCGGACTCTCCATGTCTCAGTGAATTGGCATCTACGAAGGGGTCTGAGCACCCTTCAGCAGGGTCTGAATGACAATGCGACAGAGTTCAAGGATTCGGTCCCCTAAAACCAGTCTCCATTTGGGACAATTCTCCTCCTTCTCTAGACCCTCAATTGGCAGGCCAGGGGCCCCTCTCGTCCAAGAGCGACACCTCAAGACCTGCCCATGGAGCCCTCATCACAGGACTCACGGAGGTAACAAGAGAGACTCCTGAAATTCCCGACAATTGTGTTCCCCACAAACAAGCCAGCAGTGAAACTAGTCTCCCCACTTCCATCCAGCACCCCAGTAGACAGGACGTATGCTTATCCACCTGGGAAATACCCACCAGACATATCCCAGCTTCGTTCTCGGGAAATTTGTTACTGTGGATAGTTAGTGTGAGCTTTCATCTAATGACGTGTATGTCCCAAAGCAGGGAATTGTCCTTCCCCACATTCCAATATGTCCTCAGGGTTGATATTGAGGGCCTCGTCCTTGGTTGAAGGCAGAGGGGCCTATTGTCATGGTTTGAGCTCTGGAATGAGATGTATCAACCCGGTCATACTTAGGAGTCTTTCTTCCCCTGTTGGAAAAGACTGGATGTGATAAGCTCACTGGTCCCTTTCAGATGGATCATACTCCAAAAGCAAGCCTGAGCCGTGGATATTTATCTTCTCAGGAGCCTGCTGAGAATGGTGGCCATGAGAAGAATGCTGGAAAGAATACTTATCATCCAAGTCTCCAATACATCCAATGGATCCTCCTTTAATTTCGTATCAACATACCTCCAGATCATGAGCTCAGGCTGCACGATGCACAACAAGTGAGGGGTGACGGTGAGAGCTTCCCACTTTGGGCCATCACTCGCCTCTCTTCTCACAGAGGGTCTGTGGTGTCACAACGCTTGGTGGGCAGCATGCCATTGCCATGGCAACCATTGGGCCTGACCTTCTCAGATGGAAGGCAACTCCACCTCCTCTGTGCCCACCTGCTGTCTACAGAAGGATGGCTCTTCCCCTGAACGTGTGTCAGGCTCAACACGCTGGTTCCAGAACTGCATCCCAGGAATACACAGTCTGCAATCTCATGGGGAAAGAACATATGGGATTGAAAAAGACCCATTCCCCAAGGAGCCTGAACAGGAAAACAATGGCTGATGGAGAAAGAACAACACACGAGCATCCCTTTCCATGGGAGGAGGCTTTTCCACGGAAGGAAACTATGGAATATCTTTTCACCTGATTTCCACCCCATGCCATTGGAGAAGATATAGGTACCATATCAAGGCTTTCAAACCTGTCTTCCAGTATGGAGCAGGGATGGTAATGGACCCATTTTGGGAGTCAGGCCAGGAAGGAGAGAAGACTCTCGTACAAGTGTGCTGGTTTATCCCATTTGTGGGATATCCACCTTACACCAAGACATGTTCTTGGAGCAATTATCCTGCCATTCACGCTTGCTGGAATCCACAGCTGCTGTACCTCTCTCTCTCCTTCTTTTCATCTCCTTCTCTCTAGCTCTCTCACTCTCCCCTCGGCCCCCCTTCAATGTCTCTGGAATCCTCCTGCTACAAGTTGACCTGTGGTGATAATGGAGGAAATATAGTAGCCAAGAGAATGGTCCAAGTGATCCCCCATCCATTTATCCCTGTCATCCTAGGTCTGATCAAATATAAAATCCGTGGTCCAGAAAGACTTCCTGTGCTGTGTGGAGACACCCCAACTAGGTCAGCCTTCCACAACACTTCCCATATTCAGCCCTTCCTGTGGACACGCTGACCACTTCATATGTACTTCGGTCTGGAGGGTCCCATAGTGGACTCAGAGAGCAACACACTTGTAACAACGTTCACATGAGTGCTCTCCCAAGAAATGGCTTCTCTGCAGCATTCCCTACCTGCTCCATGAGTTACTGTTCATTTGCTCGTGGGTGGATCTCTGCACTCGTTCTTTGGGGATTTAGAATAGCAAGTCTATGACTCTTCATGTCTCAATGATTGGGCATCCAAACAATGCTCTGAGCATCCTTGGCCAGTGGGCTGGCCAATCATAGCCCAGAGGGCAAGATGTCTGTCAACCAAATCCATCTCTCTAAGGAATAGACCTCCCCATTCTCTAGCCTCAGGAGTGTCAGGGACAGAGCCCACTCCCTTCCAGGATGGAACTTTCAATACGCTCCAATTGCAGGCATCATCACAGGGCTCCTGGAAGTTCAGACAAGCGACCCACCTTTCCTACCTTATGACTGTAGACACAACAAACACACTGGCGCTCGCCCCACGCACCACACTCCCAGGAAGCACTCCATGAGAGGGAGGGCTTGTTCTTATCCCCCTGTGGAAAAGGCACCTGAAAGAGACCGGTTACATCTCGGTTAAATGGCCTCTGTTTGGAGGGCTCCCCTGTGGCTTAGGCTATGGAAATATGGATTCAGAAGTGTGGAGCTGAAAAGGCCCCATTGGGACTGTCTTCGTCAGGGGTTCCATCCAGGGCCTCCTGCTTGGGGGCGAGCATTGGGGCATGGATGTCTTGTTTGTACACCAGGATGTCTTGTTTCAAATGGCCATGAAGCACAATTCTTTCTTCACATGGAGGAACTCCCTTGAGGTATTCTGCCCACTGATGCCCTGAAGATATCACATGTTCAAGCACCAAGCCTCTAGAATCCACATTGAGCTCGGGAGCCTGATGAGAGTGGTGGCTAGGAGTCTACAGATGGAGATAATCGTGTTCATCCAAGAGGACCACCCATCTGGTGGATCCTCCTTTCCATCAACTTCGACAGACCTCCAGAGCAAGAGCTCATGGTGTCCATCATTGAACTCTCAATGTTTGAGTGGGAGAATGTCCCACATATGGTCCATCTCACACCTCTTTTCTCACAGAGAGGTTGTTTGGGCACAAGGCACCATGGGCATCATATCAGTGCCATGGCCACCGCTGGCACTGCACCTTGCAGAAGGAAGGCAACTCCACACCCTGGGGAACCCAATTTTCTCTATCATGATGGATCTCTGATAACATGTGGAGCACGTCAGGGTCAAGTCCTTCCTCAGTCACTGCCTCACACGAATACACAGGACAGAATCTCTTTTGGAGAGAAAAGATGTCATTCCAAACACCCAAACTAAAGACCCTGGACAGTGAAATCAAGGAACGACTGAGCAAGAACACCGTATGAGCTGCTATTTCAATAGGAAGGGTCTTTTCCCCTTAGGGAACATATACGGTGTCATTTAACTTGACACGCCCCTCGCCTCATTTGAGAAGATATCAATGCCAAGCAGGGAGGACTGCTTGCAGCCGACATATTTCTAGAGACAGGCCAAGAAAGAGTGAAAATCTCATGCAAGAGTCCTGATATAGCCTTTGTGTCTAAGAGTCCCTGGAAACACAGACAAGGGCTTGGGAATGAAACTGTGCGCTGGAATGTGGCTTGTATCCAAATGTCATCTGTCACTCTCTCTCTCTCCCGCTCTCTCTCTCTCTCTCTTCCTCTCTGTCGGCTTCTTCCTCCTTCACATACTCTCGAATCCTCTTCATCCAAGGTGATCTGTGCTGCTCCAGGTTGGCATATCTCAGCCAGGAGAGCAGTCAAATTCTTTAACCAAGATTTTCCAACAGTCTTCCAAAATCCTATCAAATATAAAAGCATATTTCCTGAAATTATTCCTCTGTTTGTATGGAGACATTCCACCTTACACAGTGTTCCCCTATCTTACCATTGTCAGCCCTTCACACTGACCGATAACCATCCCATTTGTAGTGCGTTCTACATGGTGACAGATTTGACTCCCAGATAAACATCTTTTCAACCACCTACACATAAGGGTCCGAGTGAGAATTCACTTCTCTGCAGCACACCCCACGTGTGGGATCAGGTCTGTGAAGTGGCTGGTGAGGTGGATCCCTCGAGTCTTTGTAAGCGGACTTAGGAAATGTAGTCTCGGACTCTCCATGTCTCAGTGAATTGGCATCTACGAAGGGGTCTGAGCACCCTTCAGCAGGGTCTGAATGACAATGCGACAGAGTTCAAGGATTCGGTCCCCTAAAACCAGTCTCCATTTGGGACAATTCTCCTCCTTCTCTAGACCCTCAATTGGCAGGCCAGGGGCCCCTCTCGTCCAAGAGCGACACCTCAAGCCCTGCCCATGGAGCCCTCATCACAGGACTCACGGAGGTAACAAGAGAGACTCCTGAAATTCCCGACAATTGTGTTCCCCACAAACAAGCCAGCAGTGAAACTAGTCTCCCCACTTCCATCCAGCACCCCAGTAGACAGGACGTATGCTTATCCACCTGGGAAATACCCACCAGACATATCCCAGCTTCGTTCTCGGGAAATTTGTTACTGTGGATAGTTAGTGTGAGCTTTCATCTAATGACGTGTATGTCCCAAAGCAGGGAATTGTCCTTCCCCACATTCCAATATGTCCTCAGGGTTGATATTGAGGGCCTCGTCCTTGGTTGAAGGCAGAGGGTCCTATTGTCATGGTTTGAGCTCTGGAATGAGATGTATCAACCCGGTCATACTTAGGAGTCTTTCTTCCCCTGTTGGAAAAGACTGGATGTGATAAGCTCACTGGTCCCTTTCAGATGGATCATACTCCAAAAGCAAGCCTGAGCCGTGGATATTTATCTTCTCAGGAGCCTGCTGAGAATGGTGGCCATGAGAAGAATGCTGGAAAGAATACTTATCATCCAAGTCTCCAATACATCCAATGGATCCTCCTTTAATTTCGTATCAACATACCTCCAGATCATGAGCTCAGGCTGCACGATGCACAACAAGTGAGGGGTGACGGTGAGAGCTTCCCACTTTGGGCCATCACTCGCCTCTCTTCTCACAGAGGGTCTGTGGTGTCACAACGCTTGGTGGGCAGCATGCCATTGCCATGGCAACCATTGGGCCTGACCTTCTCAGATGGAAGGCAACTTCACCTCCTCTGTGCCCACCTGCTGTCTACAGAAGGATGGCTCTTCCCCTGAACGTGTGTCAGGCTCAACACGCTGGTTCCAGAACTGCATCCCAGGAATACACAGTCTGCAATCTCATGGGGAAAGAACATATGGGATTGAAAAAGACCCATTCCCCAAGGAGCCTGAACAGGAAAACAATGGCTGATGGAGGAAGAACAACACACGAGCATCCCTTTCCATGGGAGGAGGCTTTTCCACGGAAGGAAACTATGGAATATCTTTTCACCTGATTTCCACCCCATGCCATTGGAGAAGATATAGGTACCATATCAAGGCTTTCAAACCTGTCTTCCAGTATGGAGCAGGGAGTGTAATGGACCCATTTTGGGAGTCAGGCCAGGAAGGAGAGAAGACTCTCGTACAAGTGTGCTGGTTTATCCCATTTGTGGGATATCCACCTTACACCAAGACATGTTCTTGGAGCAATTATCCTGCCATTCACGCTTGCTGGAATCCACAGCTGCTGTACCTCTCTCTCTCCTTCTTTTCATCTCCTTCTCTCTAGCTCTCTCACTCTCCCCTCGGCCCCCCTTCAATGTCTCTTGATCCTCCTGCTACAAGTTGACCTGTGGTGATAATGGAGGAAATATAGTAGCCAAGAGAATGGTCCAAGTGATCCCCCATCCATTTATCCCTGTCATCCTAGGTCTGATCAAATATAAAATCCGTGGTCCAGAAAGACTTCCTGTGCTGTGTGCAGACACCCCAACTAGGTCATCCTTCCACAACACTTCCCATATTCAGCCCTTCCTGTGGACACGCTGACCACTTCATATGTACTTCGGTCTGGAGGGTCCCATATTGGACTCAGAGAGCAGCACACTTGTAACAACGTTCACATGAGTGCTCTCCCAAGAAATGGCTTCTCTGCAGCATTCCCTACCTGCTCCATGAGTTACTGTTCATTTGCTCGTGGGTGGATCTCTGCACTCGTTCTTTGGGGATTTAGAATAGCAAGTCTATGACTCTTCATGTCTCAATGATTGGGCATCCAAACAATGCTCTGAGCATCCTTGGCCAGTGGGCTGGCCAATCATAGCCCAGAGGGCAAGATGTCTGTCAACCAAATCCATCTCTCTAAGGAATAGACCTCCCCATTCTCTAGCCTCAGGAGTGTCAGGGACAGAGCCCACTCCCTTCCAGGATGGAACTTTCAATACGCTCCAATTGCAGGCATCATCACAGGGCTCCTGGAAGTTCAGACAAGCGACCCACCTTTCCTACCTTATGACTGTAGACACAACAAACACACTGGCGCTCGCCCCACGCACCACACTCCCAGGAAGCACTCCATGAGAGGGAGGGCTTGTTCTTATCCCCCTGTGGAAAAGGCACCTGAAAGAGACCGGTTACATCTCGGTTAAATGGCCTCTGTTTGGAGGGCTCCCCTGTGGCTTAGGCTATGGAAATATGGATTCAGAAGTGTGGAGCTGAAAAGGCCCCATTGGGACTGTCTTCGTCAGGGGTTCCATCCAGGGCCTCCTGCTTGGGGGCGAGCATTGGGGCATGGATGTCTTGTTTGTACACCAGGATGTCTTGTTTCAAATGGCCATGAAGCACAATTCTTTCTTCACATGGAGGAACTCCCTTGAGGTATTCTGCCCACTGATGCCCTGAAGATATCACATGTTCAAGCACCAAGCCTCTAGAATCCACATTGAGCTCGGGAGCCTGATGAGAGTGGTGGCTAGGAGTCTACAGATGGAGATAATCGTGTTCATCCAAGAGGACCACCCATCTGGTGGATCCTCCTTTCCATCAACTTCGACAGACCTCCAGAGCAAGAGCTCATGGTGTCCATCATTGAACTCTCAATGTTTGAGTGGGAGAATGTCCCACATATGGTCCATCTCACACCTCTTTTCTCACAGAGAGGTTGTTTGGGCACAAGGCACCATGGGCATCATATCAGTGCCATGGCCACCGCTGGCACTGCACCTTGCAGAAGGAAGGCAACTCCACACCCTGGGGAACCCAATTTTCTCTATCATGATGGATCTCTGATAACATGTGGAGCACGTCAGGGTCAAGTCCTTCCTCAGTCACTGCCTCACACGAATACACAGGACAGAATCTCTTTTGGAGAGAAAAGATGTCATTCCAAACACCCAAACTAAAGACCCTGGACAGTGAAATCAAGGAACGACTGAGCAAGAACACCGTATGAGCTGCTATTTCAATAGGAAGGGTCTTTTCCCCTTAGGGAACATATACGGTGTCATTTAACTTGACACGCCCCTCGCCTCATTTGAGAAGATATCAATGCCAAGCAGGGAGGACTGCTTGCAGCCGACATATTTCTAGAGACAGGCCAAGAAAGAGTGAAAATCTCATGCAAGAGTCCTGATATAGCCTTTGTGTCTAAGAGTCCCTGGAAACACAGACAAGGGCTTGGGAATGAAACTGTGCGCTGGAATGTGGCTTGTATCCAAATGTCATCTGTCACTCTCTCTCTCTCCCGCTCGCTCTCTCTCTCTCTTCCTCTCTGTCGGCTTCTTCCTCCTTCACATACTCTCGAATCCTCTTCATCCAAGGTGATCTGTGCTGCTCCAGGTTGGCATATCTCAGCCAGGAGAGCAGTCAAATTCTTTAACCAAGATTTTCCAACAGTCTTCCAAAATCCTATCAAATATAAAAGCATTTTTCCTGAAATTATTCCTCTGTTTGTATGGAGACATTCCACCTTACACAGTGTTCCCCTATCTTACCATTGTCAGCCCTTCACACTGACCGATTACCATCCCATTTGTAGTGCGTTCTACATGGTCACAGATTTGACTCCCAGATCAACATCTTTTCAAACACCTACACATAAGGGTCCGAGTGAGAATTCACTTCTCTGCAGCACACCCCACGTGTGGGATCAGGTCTGTGAAGTGGCTGGTGAGGTGGATGCCTCGAGTCTTTGTAAGCGGACTTAGGAAATGTAGTCTCGGACTCTCCATGTCTCAGTGAATTGGCATCTACGAAGGGGTCTGAGCACCCTTCAGCAGGGTCTGAATGACAATGCGACAGAGTTCAAGGATTCGGTCCCCTAAAACCAGTCTCCATTTGGGACAATTCTCCTCCTTCTCTAGACCCTCAATTGGCAGGCCAGGGGCCCCTCTCGTCCAAGAGCGACACCTCAAGACCTGCCCATGGAGCCCTCATCACAGGACTCACGGAGGTAACAAGAGAGACTCCTGAAATTCCCGACAATTGTGTTCCCCACAAACAAGCCAGCAGTGAAACTAGTCTCCCCACTTCCATCCAGCACCCCAGTAGACAGGCCGTATGCTTATCCACCTGGGAAATACCCACCAGACATATCCCAGCTTCGTTCTCGGGAAATTTGTTACTGTGGATAGTTAGTGTGAGCTTTCATCTAATGACGTGCATGTCCCAAAGCAGGGAATTGTCCTTCCCCACATTCCAATATGTCCTCAGGGTTGATATTGAGGGCCTCGTCCTTGGTTGAAGGCAGAGGGGCCTATTGTCATGGTTTGAGCTCTGGAATGAGATGTATCAACCCGGTCATACTTAGGAGTCTTTCTTCCCCTGTTGGAAAAGACTGGATGTGATAAGCTCACTGGTCCCTTTCAGATGGATCATACTCCAAAAGCAAGCCTGAGCCGTGGATATTTATCTTCTCAGGAGCCTGCTGAGAATGGTGGCCATGAGAAGAATGCTGGAAAGAATACTTATCATCCAAGTCTCCAATACATCCAATGGATCCTCCTTTAATTTCGTATCAACATACCTCCAGATCATGAGCTCAGGCTGCACGATGCACAACAAGTGAGGGGTGACGGTGAGAGCTTCCCACTTTGGGCCATCACTCGCCTCTCTTCTCACAGAGGGTCTGTGGTGTCACAACGCTTGGTGGGCAGCATGCCATTGCCATGGCAACCATTGGGCCTGACCTTCTCAGATGGAAGGCAACTCCACCTCCTCTGTGCCCACCTGCTGTCTACAGAAGGATGGCTCTTCCCCTGAACGTGTGTCAGGCTCAACACGCTGGTTCCAGAACTGCATCCCAGGAATACACAGTCTGCAATCTCATGGGGAAAGAACATATGGGATTGAAAAAGACCCATTCCCCAAGGAGCCTGAACAGGAAAACAATGGCTGATGGAGGAAGAAGAACACACGAGCATCCCTTTCCATGGGAGGAGGCTTTTCCACGGAAGGAAACTATGGAATATCTTTTCACCTGATTTCCACCCCATGCCATTGGAGAAGATATAGGTACCATATCAAGGCTTTCAAACCTGTCTTCCAGTATGGAGCAGGGAGTGTAATGGACCCATTTTGGGAGTCAGGCCAGGAAGGAGAGAAGACTCTCGTACAAGTGTGCTGGTTTATCCCATTTGTGGGATATCCACCTTACACCAAGACATGTTCTTGGAGCAATTATCCTGCCATTCACGCTTGCTGGAATCCACAGCTGCTGTACCTCTCTCTCTCCTTCTTTTCATCTCCTTCTCTCTAGCTCTCTCACTCTCCCCTCGGCCCCCCTTCAATGTCTCTGGAATCCTCCTGCTACAAGTTGACCTGTGGTGATAATGGAGGAAATATAGTAGCCAAGAGAATGGTCCAAGTGATCCCCCATCCATTTATCCCTGTCATCCTAGGTCTGATCAAATATAAAATCCGTGGTCCAGAAAGACTTCCTGTGCTGTGTGCAGACACCCCAACTAGGTCAGCCTTCCACAACACTTCCCATATTCAGCCCTTCCTGTGGACACGCTGACCACTTCATATGTACTTCGGTCTGGAGGGTCCCATATTGGACTCAGAGAGCAGCACACTTGTAATAACGTTCACATGAGTGCTCTCCCAAGAAATGGCTTCTCTGCAGCATTCCCTACCTGCTCCATGAGTTACTGTTCATTTGCTCGTGGGTGGATCTCTGCACTCGTTCTTTGGGGATTTAGAATAGCAAGTCTATGACTCTTCATGTCTCAATGATTGGGCATCCAAACAATGGTCTGAGCATCCTTGGCCAGTGGGCTGGCCAATCATAGCCCAGAGGGCAAGATGTCTGTCAAGCAAATTCATCTCTCTAAGGAATAGACCTCCCCATTCTCTAGCCTCAGGAGTGTCAGGGACAGAGCCCACTCCCTTCCAGGATGGAACTTTCAATACGCTCCAATTGCAGGCATCATCACAGGGCTCCTGGAAGTTCAGACAAGCGACCCACCTTTCCTACCTTATGACTGTAGACACAACAAACACACTGGCGCTCGCCCCACGCACCACACTCCCAGGAAGCACTCCATGAGAGGGAGGGCTTGTTCTTTTCCCCCTGTGGAAAATGCACCTGAAAGAGACCGGTTACATCTCGGTTAAATGGCCTCTGTTTGGAGGGCTCCCCTGTGGCTTAGGCTATGGAAATATGGATTCAGAAGTGTGGAGCTGAAAAGGCCCCATTGGGACTGTCTTCGTCAGGGGTTCCATCCAGGGCCTCCTGCTTGGGGGCGAGCATTGGGGCATGGATGTCTTGTTTGTACACCAGGATGTCTTGTTTCAAATGGCCATGAAGCACAATTCTTTCTTCACATGGAGGAACTCCCTTGAGGTATTCTGCCCACTGATGCCCTGAAGATATCACATGTTCAAGCACCAAGCCTCTAGAATCCACATTGAGCTCGGGAGCCTGATGAGAGTGGTGGCTAGGAGTCTACAGATGGAGATAATCGTGTTCATCCAAGAGGACCACCCATCTGGTGGATCCTCCTTTCCATCAACTTCGACAGACCTCCAGAGCAAGAGCTCATGGTGTCCATCATTGAACTCTCAATGTTTGAGTGGGAGAATGTCCCACATATGGCCCATCTCACACCTCTTTTCTCACAGAGAGGTTGTTTGGGCACAAGGCTCCATGGGCATCATATCAGTGCCATGGCCACCGCTGGCACTGCACCTTGCAGAAGGAAGGCAACTCCACACCCTGGGGAACCCAATTTTCTCTATCATGATGGATCTCTGATAACATGTGGAGCACGTCAGGGTCAAGTCCTTCCTCAGTCACTGCCTCACACGAATACACAGGACAGAATCTCTTTTGGAGAGAAAAGATGTCATTCCAAACACCCAAACTAAAGACCCTGGACAGTGAAATCAAGGAACGACTGAGCAAGAACACCGTATGAGCTGCTATTTCAATAGGAAGGGTCTTTTCCCCTTAGGGAACATATACGGTGTCATTTAACTTGACACGCCCCTCGCCTCATTTGAGAAGATATCAATGCCAAGCAGGGAGGACTGCTTGCAGCCAACATATTTCTAGAGACAGGCCAAGAAAGAGTGAAAATCTCATGCAAGAGTCCTGATATAGCCTTTGTGTCTAAGAGTCCCTGGAAACACAGACAAGGGCTTGGGAATGAAACTGTGCGCTGGAATGTGGCTTGTATCCAAATGTCATCTGTCACTCTCTCTCTCTCCTGCTCTCTCTCTCTCTCTCTTCCTCTCTGTCGGCTTCTTCCTCCTTCACATACTCTCGAATCCTCTTCATCCAAGGTGATCTGTGCTGCTCCAGGTTGGCATATCTCAGCCAGGAGAGCAGTCAAATTCTTTAACCAAGATTTTCCAACAGTCTTCCAAAATCCTATCAAATATAAAAGCATATTTCCTGAAATTATTCCTCTGTTTGTATGGAGACATTCCACCTTACACAGTGTTCCCCTATCTTACCATTGTCAGCCCTTCACACTGACCGATAACCATCCCATTTGTACTGCGTTCTACATGGTCACAGATTTGACTCCCAGATCAACATCTTTTCAACCACCTACACATAAGGGTCCGAGTGAGAATTCACTTCTCTGCAGCACACCCCACGTGTGGGATCAGGTCTGTGAAGTGGCTGGTGAGGTGGATCCCTCGAGTCTTTGTAAGCGGACTTAGGAAATGTAGTCTCGGACTCTCCATGTCTCAGTGAATTGGCATCTACGAAGGGGTCTGAGCACCCTTCAGCAGGGTCTGAATGACAATGCGACACAGTTCAAGGATTCGGTCCCCTAAAACCAGTCTCCATTTGGGACAATTCTCCTCCTTCTCTAGACCCTCAATTGGCAGGCCAGGGGCCCCTCTCGTCCAAGAGCGACACCTCAAGCCCTGCCCATGGAGCCCTCATCACAGGACTCACGGAGGTAACAAGAGAGACTCCTGAAATTCCCGACAATTGTGTTCCCCACAAACAAGCCAGCAGTGAAACTAGTCTCCCCACTTCCATCCAGCACCCCAGTAGACAGGACGTATGCTTATCCACCTGGGAAATACCCACCAGACATATCCCAGCTTCGTTCTCGGGAAATTTGTTACGGTGGATAGTCAGTGTGAGCTTTCATCTAATGACGTGTATGTCCCAAAGCAGGGAATTGTCCTTCCCCACATTCCAATATGTCCTCAGGGTTGATATTGAGGGCCTCGTCCTTGGTTGAAGGCAGAGGGGCCTATTGTCATGGTTTGAGCTCTGGAATGAGATGTATCAACCCGGTCATACTTAGGAGTCTTTCTTCCCCTGTTGGAAAAGACTGGATGTGATAAGCTCACTGGTCCCTTTCAGATGGATCATACTCCAAAAGCAAGCCTGAGCCGTGGATATTTATCTTCTCAGGAGCCTGCTGAGAATGGTGGCCATGAGAAGAATGCTGGAAAGAATACTTATCATCCAAGTCTCCAATACATCCAATGGATCCTCCTTTAATTTCGTATCAACATACCTCCAGATCATGAGCTCAGGCTGCACGATGCACAACAAGTGAGGGGTGACGGTGAGAGCTTCCCACTTTGGGCCATCACTCGCCTCTCTTCTCACAGAGGGTCTGTGGTGTCACAACGCTTGGTGGGCAGCATGCCATTGCCATGGCAACCATTGGGCCTGACCTTCTCAGATGGAAGGCAACTCCACCTCCTCTGTGCCCACCTGCTGTCTACAGAAGGATGGCTCTTCCCCTGAACGTGTGTCAGGCTCAACACGCTGGTTCCAGAACTGCATCCCAGGAATACACAGTCTGCAATCTCATGGGGAAAGAACATATGGGATTGAAAAAGACCCATTCCCCAAGGAGCCTGAACAGGAAAACAATGGCTGATGGAGGAAGAAGAACACACGAGCATCCCTTTCCATGGGAGGAGGCTTTTCCACGGAAGGAAACTATGGAATATCTTTTCACCTGATTTCCACCCCATGCCATTGGAGAAGATATAGGTACCATATCAAGGCTTTCAAACCTGTCTTCCAGTATGGAGCAGGGAGTGTAATGGACCCATTTTGGGAGTCAGGCCAGGAAGGAGAGAAGACTCTCGTACAAGTGTGCTGGTTTATCCCATTTGTGGGATATCCACCTTACACCAAGACATGTTCTTGGAGCAATTATCCTGCCATTCACGCTTGCTGGAATCCACAGCTGCTGTACCTCTCTCTCTCCTTCTTTTCATCTCCTTCTCTCTAGCTCTCTCACTCTCCCCTCGGCCCCCCTTCAATGTCTCTGGAATCCTCCTGCTACAAGTTGACCTGTGGTGATAATGGAGGAAATATAGTAGCCAAGAGAATGGTCCAAGTGATCCCCCATCCATTTATCCCTGTCATCCTAGGTCTGATCAAATATAAAATCCGTGGTCCAGAAAGACTTCCTGTGCTGTGTGCAGACACCCCAACTAGGTCAGCCTTCCACAACACTTCCCATATTCAGCCCTTCCTGTGGACACGCTGACCACTTCATATGTACTTCGGTCTGGAGGGTCCCATATTGGACTCAGAGAGCAGCACACTTGTAATAACGTTCACATGAGTGCTCTCCCAAGAAATGGCTTCTCTGCAGCATTCCCTACCTGCTCCATGAGTTACTGTTCATTTGCTCGTGGGTGGATCTCTGCACTCGTTCTTTGGGGATTTAGAATAGCAAGTCTATGACTCTTCATGTCTCAATGATTGGGCATCCAAACAATGCTCTGAGCATCCTTGGCCAGTGGGCTGGCCAATCATAGCCCAGAGGGCAAGATGTCTGTCAACCAAATCCATCTCTCTAAGGAATAGACCTCCCCATTCTCTAGCCTCAGGAGTGTCAGGGACAGAGCCCACTCCCTTCCAGGATGGAACTTTCAATACGCTCCAATTGCAGGCATCATCACAGGGCTCCTGGAAGTTCAGACAAGCGACCCACCTTTCCTACCTTATGACTGTAGACACAACAAACACACTGGCGCTCGCCCCACGCACCACACTCCCAGGAAGCACTCCATGAGAGGGAGGGCTTGTTCTTATCCCCCTGTGGAAAAGGCACCTGAAAGAGACCGGTTACATCTCGGTTAAATGGCCTCTGTTTGGAGGGCTCCCCTGTGGCTTAGGCTATGGAAATATGGATTCAGAAGTGTGGAGCTGAAAAGGCCCCATTGGGACTGTCTTCGTCAGGGGTTCCATCCAGGGCCTCCTGCTTGGGGGCGAGCATTGGGGCATGGATGTCTTGTTTGTACACCAGGATGTCTTGTTTCAAATGGCCATGAAGCACAATTCTTTCTTCACATGGAGGAACTCCCTTGAGGTATTCTGCCCACTGATGCCCTGAAGATATCACATGTTCAAGCACCAAGCCTCTAGAATCCACATTGAGCTCGGGAGCCTGATGAGAGTGGTGGCTAGGAGTCTACAGATGGAGATAATCGTGTTCATCCAAGAGGACCACCCATCTGGTGGATCCTCCTTTCCATCAACTTCGACAGACCTCCAGAGCAAGAGCTCATGGTGTCCATCATTGAACTCTCAATGTTTGAGTGGGAGAATGTCCCACATATGGTCCATCTCACACCTCTTTTCTCACAGAGAGGTTGTTTGGGCACAAGGCACCATGGGCATCATATCAGTGCCATGGCCACCGCTGGCACTGCACCTTGCAGAAGGAAGGCAACTCCACACCCTGGGGAACCCAATTTTCTCTATCATGATGGATCTCTGATAACATGTGGAGCACGTCAGGGTCAAGTCCTTCCTCAGTCACTGCCTCACACGAATACACAGGACAGAATCTCTTTTGGAGAGAAAAGATGTCATTCCAAACACCCAAACTAAAGACCCTGGACAGTGAAATCAAGGAACGACTGAGCAAGAACACCGTATGAGCTGCTATTTCAATAGGAAGGGTCTTTTCCCCTTAGGGAACATATACGGTGTCATTTAACTTGACACGCCCCTCGCCTCATTTGAGAAGATATCAATGCCAAGCAGGGAGGACTGCTTGCAGCCGACATATTTCTAGAGACAGGCCAAGAAAGAGTGAAAATCTCATGCAAGAGTCCTGATATAGCCTTTGTGTCTAAGAGTCCCTGGAAACACAGACAAGGGCTTGGGAATGAAACTGTGCGCTGGAATGTGGCTTGTATCCAAATGTCATCTGTCACTCTCTCTCTCTCCCGCTCTCTCTCTCTCTCTCTTCCTCTCTGTCGGCTTCTTCCTCCTTCACATACTCTCGAATCCTCTTCATCCAAGGTGATCTGTGCTGCTCCAGGTTGGCATATCTCAGCCAGGAGAGCAGTCAAATTCTTTAACCAAGATTTTCCAACAGTCTTCCAAAATCCTATCAAATATAAAAGCATTTTTCCTGAAATTATTCCTCTGTTTGTATGGAGACATTCCACCTTACACAGTGTTCCCCTATCTTACCATTGTCAGCCCTTCACACTGACCGATTACCATCCCATTTGTAGTGCGTTCTACATGGTCACAGATTTGACTCCCAGATCAACATCTTTTCAAACACCTACACATAAGGGTCCGAGTGAGAATTCACTTCTCTGCAGCACACCCCACGTGTGGGATCAGGTCTGTGAAGTGGCTGGTGAGGTGGATGCCTCGAGTCTTTGTAAGCGGACTTAGGAAATGTAGTCTCGGACTCTCCATGTCTCAGTGAATTGGCATCTACGAAGGGGTCTGAGCACCCTTCAGCAGGGTCTGAATGACAATGCGACAGAGTTCAAGGATTCGGTCCCCTAAAACCAGTCTCCATTTGGGACAATTCTCCTCCTTCTCTAGACCCTCAATTGGCAGGCCAGGGGCCCCTCTCGTCCAAGAGCGACACCTCAAGACCTGCCCATGGAGCCCTCATCACAGGACTCACGGAGGTAACAAGAGAGACTCCTGAAATTCCCGACAATTGTGTTCCCCACAAACAAGCCAGCAGTGCAACTAGTCTCCCCACTTCCATCCAGCACCCCAGTAGACAGGCCGTATGCTTATCCACCTGGGAAATACCCACCAGACATATCCCAGCTTCGTTCTCGGGAAATTTGTTACTGTGGATAGTTAGTGTGAGCTTTCATCTAATGACGTGTATGTCCCAAAGCAGGGAATTGTCCTTCCCCACATTCCAATATGTCCTCAGGGTTGATATTGAGGGCCTCGTCCTTGGTTGAAGGCAGAGGGGCCTATTGTCATGGTTTGAGCTCTGGAATGAGATGTATCAACCCGGTCATACTTAGGAGTCTTTCTTCCCCTGTTGGAAAAGACTGGATGTGATAAGCTCACTGGTCCCTTTCAGATGGATCATACTCCAAAAGCAAGCCTGAGCCGTGGATATTTATCTTCTCAGGAGCCTGCTGAGAATGGTGGCCATGAGAAGAATGCTGGAAAGAATACTTATCATCCAAGTCTCCAATACATCCAATGGATCCTCCTTTAATTTCGTATCAACATACCTCCAGATCATGAGCTCAGGCTGCACGATGCACAACAAGTGAGGGGTGACGGTGAGAGCTTCCCACTTTGGGCCATCACTCGCCTCTCTTCTCACAGAGGGTCTGTGGTGTCACAACGCTTGGTGGGCAGCATGCCATTGCCATGGCAACCATTGGGCCTGACCTTCTCAGATGGAAGGCAACTCCACCTCCTCTGTGCCCACCTGCTGTCTACAGAAGGATGGCTCTTCCCCTGAACGTGTGTCAGGCTCAACACGCTGGTTCCAGAACTGCATCCCAGGAATACACAGTCTGCAATCTCATGGGGAAAGAACATATGGGATTGAAAAAGACCCATTCCCCAAGGAGCCTGAACAGGAAAACAATGGCTGATGGAGGAAGAAGAACACACGAGCATCCCTTTCCATGGGAGGAGGCTTTTCCACGGAAGGAAACTATGGAATATCTTTTCACCTGATTTCCACCCCATGCCATTGGAGAAGATATAGGTACCATATCAAGGCTTTCAAACCTGTCTTCCAGTATGGAGCAGGGAGTGTAATGGACCCATTTTGGGAGTCAGGCCAGGAAGGAGAGAAGACTCTCGTACAAGTGTGCTGGTTTATCCCATTTGTGGGATATCCACCTTACACCAAGACATGTTCTTGGAGCAATTATCCTGCCATTCACGCTTGCTGGAATCCACAGCTGCTGTACCTCTCTCTCTCCTTCTTTTCATCTCCTTCTCTCTAGCTCTCTCACTCTCCCCTCGGCCCCCCTTCAATGTCTCTGGAATCCTCCTGCTACAAGTTGACCTGTGGTGATAATGGAGGAAATATAGTATCCAAGAGAATGGTCCAAGTGATCCCCCATCCAGTTATCCCTGTCATCCTAGGTCTGATCAAATATAAAATCCGTGGTCCAGAAAGACTTCCTGTGCTGTGTGGAGACACCCCAACTAGGTCAGCCTTCAACAACACTTCCCATATTCAGCCCTTCCTGTGGACACGCTGACCACTTCATATGTACTTCGGTCTGGAGGGTCCCATATTGGACTCAGAGAGCAGCACACTTGTAATAACGTTCACATGAGTGCTCTCCCAAGAAATGGCTTCTCTGCAGCATTCCCTACCTGCTCCATGAGTTACTGTTCATTTGCTCGTGGGTGGATCTCTGCACTCGTTCTATGGGGATTTAGAATAGCAAGTCTATGACTCTTCATGTCTCAATGATTGGGCATCCAAACAATGCTCTGAGCATCCTTGGCCAGTGGGCTGGCCAATCATAGCCCAGAGGGCAAGATGTCTGTCAACCAAATCCATCTCTCTAAGGAATAGACCTCCCCATTCTCTAGCCTCAGGAGTGTCAGGGACAGAGCCCACTCCCTTCCAGGATGGAACTTTCAATACGCTCCAATTGCAGGCATCATCACAGGGCTCCTGGAAGTTCAGACAAGCGACCCACCTTTCCTACCTTATGACTGTAGACACAACAAACACACTGGCGCTCGCCCCACGCACCACACTCCCAGGAAGCACTCCATGAGAGGGAGGGCTTGTTCTTATCCCCCTGTGGAAAAGGCACCTGAAAGAGACCGGTTACATCTCGGTTAAATGGCCTCTGTTTGGAGGGCTCCCCTGTGGCTTAGGCTATGGAAATATGGATTCAGAAGTGTGGAGCTGAAAAGGCCCCATTGGGACTGTCTTCGTCAGGGGTTCCATCCAGGGCCTCCTGCTTGGGGGCGAGCATTGGGGCATGGATGTCTTGTTTGTACACCAGGATGTCTTGTTTCAAATGGCCATGAAGCACAATTCTTTCTTCACATGGAGGAACTCCCTTGAGGTATTCTGCCCACTGATGCCCTGAAGATATCACATGTTCAAGCACCAAGCCTCTAGAATCCACATTGAGCTCGGGAGCCTGATGAGAGTGGTGGCTAGGAGTCTACAGATGGAGATAATCGTGTTCATCCAAGAGGACCACCCATCTGGTGGATCCTCCTTTCCATCAACTTCGACAGACCTCCAGAGCAAGAGCTCATGGTGTCCATCATTGAACTCTCAATGTTTGAGTGGGAGAATGTCCCACATATGGTCCATCTCACACCTCTTTTCTCACAGAGAGGTTGTTTGGGCACAAGGCTCCATGGGCATCATATCAGTGCCATGGCCACCGCTGGCACTGCACCTTGCAGAAGGAAGGCAACTCCACACCCTGGGGAACCCAATTTTCTCTATCATGATGGATCTCTGATAACATGTGGAGCACGTCAGGGTCAAGTCCTTCCTCAGTCACTGCCTCACACGAATACACAGGACAGAATCTCTTTTGGAGAGAAAAGATGTCATTCCAAACACCCAAACTAAAGACCCTGGACAGTGAAATCAAGGAACGACTGAGCAAGAACACCGTATGAGCTGCTATTTCAATAGGAAGGGTCTTTTCCCCTTAGGGAACATATACGGTGTCATTTAACTTGACACGCCCCTCGCCTCATTTGAGAAGATATCAATGCCAAGCAGGGAGGACTGCTTGCAGCCAACATATTTCTAGAGACAGGCCAAGAAAGAGTGAAAATCTCATGCAAGAGTCCTGATATAGCCTTTGTGTCTAAGAGTCCCTGGAAACACAGACAAGGGCTTGGGAATGAAACTGTGCGCTGGAATGTGGCTTGTATCCAAATGTCATCTGTCACTCTCTCTCTCTCCTGCTCTCTCTCTCTCTCTCTTCCTCTCTGTCGGCTTCTTCCTCCTTCACATACTCTCGAATCCTCTTCATCCAAGGTGATCTGTGCTGCTCCAGATTGGCATATCTCAGCCAGGAGAGCAGTCAAATTCTTTAACCAAGATTTTCCAACAGTCTTCCTAAATCCTATCAAATATAAAAGCATTTTTCCTGAAATTATTCCTCTGTTTGTATGGAGACATTCCACCTTACACAGTGTTCCCCTATCTTACCATTGTCAGCCCTTCACAATGACCGATAACCATCCCATTTGTACTGCGTTCTACATGGTCACAGATTTGACTCCCAGATCAACATCTTTTCAACCACCTACACATAAGGGTCCGAGTGAGAATTCACTTCTCTGCAGCACACCCCACGTGTGGGATCAGGTCTGTGAAGTGGCTGGTGAGGTGGATGCCTCGAGTCTTTGTAAGCGGACTTAGGAAATGTAGTCTCGGACTCTCCATGTCTCAGTGAATTGGCATCTACGAAGGGGTCTGAGCACCCTTCAGCAGGGTCTGAATGACAATGCGACACAGTTCAAGGATTCGGTCCCCTAAAACCAGTCTCCATTTGGGACAATTCTCCTCCTTCTCTAGACCCTCAATTGGCAGGCCAGGGGCCCCTCTCGTCCAAGAGCGACACCTCAAGCCCTGCCCATGGAGCCCTCATCACAGGACTCACGGAGGTAACAAGAGAGACTCCTGAAATTCCCGACAATTGTGTTCCCCACAAACAAGCCAGCAGTGAAACTAGTCTCCCCACTTCCATCCAGCACCCCAGTAGACAGGACGTATGCTTATCCACCTGGGAAATACCCACCAGACATATCCCAGCTTCGTTCTCGGGAAATTTGTTACTGTGGATAGTCAGTGTGAGCTTTCATCTATTGACGTGTATGTCCCAAAGCAGGGAATTGTCCTTCCCCACATTCCAATATGTCCTCAGGGTTGATATTGAGGGCCTCGTCCTTGGTTGAAGGCAGAGGGGCCTATTGTCATGGTTTGAGCTCTGGAATGAGATGTATCAACCCGGTCATACTTAGGAGTCTTTCTTCCCCTGTTGGAAAAGACTGGATGTGATAAGCTCACTGGTCCCTTTCAGATGGATCATACTCCAAAAGCAAGCCTGAGCCGTGGATATTTATCTTCTCAGGAGCCTGATGAGAATGGTGGCCATGAGAAGAATGCTGGAAAGAATACTTATCATCCAAGTCTCCAATACATCCAATGGATCCTCCTTTAATTTCGTATCAACATACCTCCAGATCATGAGCTCAGGCTGCACGATGCACAACAAGTGAGGGGTGACGGTGAGAGCTTCCCACTTTGGGCCATCACTCGCCTCTCTTCTCACAGAGGGTCTGTGGTGTCACAACGCTTGGTGGGCAGCATGCCATTGCCATGGCAACCATTGGGCCTGACCTTCTCAGATGGAAGGCAACTCCACCTCCTCTGTGCCCACCTGCTGTCTACAGAAGGATGGCTCTTCCCCTGAACGTGTGTCAGGCTCAACACGCTGGTTCCAGAACTGCATCCCAGGAATACACAGTCTGCAATCTCATGGGGAAAGAACATATGGGATTGAAAAAGACCCATTCCCCAAGGAGCCTGAACAGGAAAACAATGGCTGATGGAGGAAGAACAACACACGAGCATCCCTTTCCATGGGAGGAGGCTTTTCCACGGAAGGAAACTATGGAATATCTTCTCACCTGATTTCCACCCCATGCCATTGGAGAAGATATAGGTACCATATCAAGGCTTTCAAACCTGTCTTCCAGTATGGAGCAGGGAGTGTAATGGACCCATTTTGGGAGTCAGGCCAGGAAGGAGAGAAGACTCTCGTACAAGTGTGCTGGTTTATCCCATTTGTGGGATATCCACCTTACACCAAGACATGTTCTTGGAGCAATTATCCTGCCATTCACGCTTGCTGGAATCCACAGCTGCTGTACCTCTCTCTCTCCTTCTTTTCATCTCCTTCTCTCTAGCTCTCTCACTCTCCCCTCGGCCCCCCTTCAATGTCTCTGGAATCCTCCTGCTACAAGTTGACCTGTGGTGATAATGGAGGAAATATAGTAGCCAAGAGAATGGTCCAAGTGATCCCCCATCCAGTTATCCCTGTCATCCTAGGTCTGATCAAATATAAAATCCGTGGTCCAGAAAGACTTCCTGTGCTGTGTGGAGACACCCCAACTAGGTCAGCCTTCCACAACACTTCCCATATTCAGCCCTTCCTGTGGACACGCTGACCACTTCATATGTACTTCGGTCTGGAGGGTCCCATATTGGACTCAGAGAGCAGCACACTTGTAATAACGTTCACATGAGTGCTCTCCCAAGAAATGGCTTCTCTGCAGCATTCCCTACCTGCTCCATGAGTTACTGTTCATTTGCTCGTGGGTGGATCTCTGCACTCGTTCTTTGGGGATTTAGAATAGCAAGTCTATGACTCTTCATGTCTCAATGATTGGGCATCCAAACAATGCTCTGAGCATCCTTGGCCAGTGGGCTGGCCAATCATAGCCCAGAGGGCAAGATGTCTGTCAACCAAATCCATCTCTCTAAGGAATAGACCTCCCCATTCTCTAGCCTCAGGAGTGTCAGGGACAGAGCCCACTCCCTTCCAGGATGGAACTTTCAATACGCTCCAATTGCAGGCATCATCACAGGGCTCCTGGAAGTTCAGACAAGCGACCCACCTTTCCTACCTTATGACTGTAGACACAACAAACACACTGGCGCTCGCCCCACGCACCACACTCCCAGGAAGCACTCCATGAGAGGGAGGGCTTGTTCTTATCCCCCTGTGGAAAAGGCACCTGAAAGAGACCGGTTACATCTCGGTTAAATGGCCTCTGTTTGGAGGGCTCCCCTGTGGCTTAGGCTATGGAAATATGGATTCAGAAGTGTGGAGCTGAAAAGGCCCCATTGGGACTGTCTTCGTCAGGGGTTCCATCCAGGGCCTCCTGCTTGGGGGCGAGCATTGGGGCATGGATGTCTTGTTTGTACACCAGGATGTCTTGTTTCAAATGGCCATGAAGCACAATTCTTTCTTCACATGGAGGAACTCCCTTGAGGTATTCTGCCCACTGATGCCCTGAAGATATCACATGTTCAAGCACCAA
Organism: Sus scrofa; assembly: GCF_054392235.1. NCBI lineage: Eukaryota > Metazoa > Chordata > Mammalia > Artiodactyla > Suidae > Sus > Sus scrofa. The sequence continues at coordinate 42,702,014 of NC_139402.1, forward strand.
GCCTCTAGAATCCACATTGAGCTCGGGAGCCTGATGAGAGTGGTGGCTAGGAGTCTACAGATGGAGATAATCGTGTTCATCCAAGAGGACCACCCATCTGGTGGATCCTCCTTTCCATCAACTTCGACAGACCTCCAGAGCAAGAGCTCATGGTGTCCATCATTGAACTCTCAATGTTTGAGTGGGAGAATGTCCCACATATGGTCCATCTCACACCTCTTTTCTCACAGAGAGGTTGTTTGGGCACAAGGCTCCATGGGCATCATATCAGTGCCATGGCCACCGCTGGCACTGCACCTTGCAGAAGGAAGGCAACTCCACACCCTGGGGAACCCAATTTTCTCTATCATGATGGATCTCTGATAACATGTGGAGCACGTCAGGGTCAAGTCCTTCCTCAGTCACTGCCTCACACGAATACACAGGACAGAATCTCTTTTGGAGAGAAAAGATGTCATTCCAAACACCCAAACTAAAGACCCTGGACAGTGAAATCAAGGAACGACTGAGCAAGAACACCGTATGAGCTGCTATTTCCATAGGAAGGGTCTTTTCCACTTAGGGAACATATACGGTGTCATTTAACTTGACACGCCCCTCGCCTCATTTGAGAAGATATCAATGCCAAGCAGGGAGGACTGCTTGCAGCCAACATATTTCTAGAGACAGGCCAAGAAAGAGTGAAAATCTCATGCAAGAGTCCTGATATAGCCTTTGTGTCTAAGAGTCCCTGGAAACACAGACAAGGGCTTGGGAATGAAACTGTGCGCTGGAATGTGGCTTGTATCCAAATGTCATCTGTCACTCTCTCTCTCTCCTGCTCTCTCTCTCTCTCTCTTCCTCTCTGTCGGCTTCTTCCTCCTTCACATACTCTCGAATCCTCTTCATCCAAGGTGATCTGTGCTGCTCCAGATTGGCATATCTCAGCCAGGAGAGCAGTCAAATTCTTTAACCAAGATTTTCCAACAGTCTTCCAAAATCCTATCAAATATAAAAGCATTTTTCCTGAAATTATTCCTCTGTTTGTATGGAGACATTCCACCTTACACAGTGTTCCCCTATCTTACCATTGTCAGCCCTTCACACTGACCGATAACCATCCCATTTGTACTGCGTTCTACATGGTCACAGATTTGACTCCCAGATCAACATCTTTTCAACCACCTACACATAAGGGTCCGAGTGAGAATTCACTTCTCTGCAGCACACCCCACGTGTGGGATCAGGTCTGTGAAGTGGCTGGTGAGGTGGATCCCTCGAGTCTTTGTAAGCGGACTTAGGAAATGTAGTCTCGGACTCTCCATGTCTCAGTGAATTGGCATCTACGAAGGGGTCTGAGCACCCTTCAGCAGGGTCTGAATGACAATGCGACAGAGTTCAAGGATTCGGTCCCCTAAAACCAGTCTCCATTTGGGACAATTCTCCTCCTTCTCTAGACCCTCAATTGGCAGGCCAGGGGCCCCTCTCGTCCAAGAGCGACACCTCAAGCCCTGCCCATGGAGCCCTCATCACAGGACTCACGGAGGTAACAAGAGAGACTCCTGAAATTCCCGACAATTGTGTTCCCCACAAACAAGCCAGCAGTGAAACTAGTCTCCCCACTTCCATCCAGCACCCCAGTAGACAGGACGTATGCTTATCCACCTGGGAAATACCCACCAGACATATCCCAGCTTCGTTCTCGGGAAATTTGTTACGGTGGATAGTTAGTGTGAGCTTTCATCTAATGACGTGTATGTCCCAAAGCAGGGAATTGTCCTTCCCCACATTCCAATATGTCCTCAGGGTTGATATTGAGGGCCTCGTCCTTGGTTGAAGGCAGAGGGGCCTATTGTCATGGTTTGAGCTCTGGAATGAGATGTATCAACCCGGTCATACTTAGGAGTCTTTCTTCCCCTGTTGGAAAAGACTGGATGTGATAAGCTCACTGGTCCCTTTCAGATGGATCATACTCCAAAAGCAAGCCTGAGCCGTGGATATTTATCTTCTCAGGAGCCTGATGAGAATGGTGGCCATGAGAAGAATGCTGGAAAGAATACTTATCATCCAAGTCTCCAATACATCCAATGGATCCTCCTTTAATTTCGTATCAACATACCTCCAGATCATGAGCTCAGGCTGCACGATGCACAACAAGTGAGGGGTGACGGTGAGAGCTTCCCACTTTGGGCCATCACTCGCCTCTCTTCTCACAGAGGGTCTGTGGTGTCACAACGCTTGGTGGGCAGCATGCCATTGCCATGGCAACCATTGGGCCTGACCTTCTCAGATGGAAGGCAACTCCACCTCCTCTGTGCCCACCTGCTGTCTACAGAAGGATGGCTCTTCCCCTGAACGTGTGTCAGGCTCAACACGCTGGTTCCAGAACTGCATCCCAGGAATACACAGTCTGCAATCTCATGGGGAAAGAACATATGGGATTGAAAAAGACCCATTCCCCAAGGAGCCTGAACAGGAAAACAATGGCTGATGGAGGAAGAACAACACACGAGCATCCCTTTCCATGGGAGGAGGCTTTTCCACGGAAGGAAACTATGGAATATCTTTTCACCTGATTTCCACCCCATGCCATTGGAGAAGATATAGGTACCATATCAAGGCTTTCAAACCTGTCTTCCAGTATGGAGCAGGGAGTGTAATGGACCCATTTTGGGAGTCAGGCCAGGAAGGAGAGAAGACTCTCGTACAAGTGTGCTGGTTTATCCCATTTGTGGGATATCCACCTTACACCAAGACATGTTCTTGGAGCAATTATCCTGCCATTCACGCTTGCTGGAATCCACAGCTGCTGTACCTCTCTCTCTCCTTCTTTTCATCTCCTTCTCTCTAGCTCTCTCACTCTCCCCTCGGCCCCCCTTCAATGTCTCTGGAATCCTCCTGCTACAAGTTGACCTGTGGTGATAATGGAGGAAATATAGTAGCCAAGAGAATGGTCCAAGTGATCCCCCATCCAGTTATCCCTGTCATCCTAGGTCTGATCAAATATAAAATCCGTGGTCCAGAAAGACTTCCTGTGCTGTGTGGAGACACCCCAACTAGGTCAGCCTTCCACAACACTTCCCATATTCAGCCCTTCCTGTGGACACGCTGACCACTTCATATGTACTTCGGTCTGGAGGGTCCCATATTGGACTCAGAGAGCAGCACACTTGTAATAACGTTCACATGAGTGCTCTCCCAAGAAATGGCTTCTCTGCAGCATTCCCTACCTGCTCCATGAGTTACTGTTCATTTGCTCGTGGGTGGATCTCTGCACTCGTTCTTTGGGGATTTAGAATAGCAAGTCTATGACTCTTCATGTCTCAATGATTGGGCATCCAAACAATGCTCTGAGCATCCTTGGCCAGTGGGCTGGCCAATCATAGCCCAGAGGGCAAGATGTCTGTCAACCAAATCCATCTCTCTAAGGAATAGACCTCCCCATTCTCTAGCCTCAGGAGTGTCAGGGACAGAGCCCACTCCCTTCCAGGATGGAACTTTCAATACGCTCCAATTGCAGGCATCATCACAGGGCTCCTGGAAGTTCAGACAAGCGACCCACCTTTCCTACCTTATGACTGTAGACACAACAAACACACTGGCGCTCGCCCCACGCACCACACTCCCAGGAAGCACTCCATGAGAGGGAGGGCTTGTTCTTATCCCCCTGTGGAAAAGGCACCTGAAAGAGACCGGTTACATCTCGGTTAAATGGCCTCTGTTTGGAGGGCTCCCCTGTGGCTTAGGCTATGGAAATATGGATTCAGAAGTGTGGAGCTGAAAAGGCCCCATTGGGACTGTCTTCGTCAGGGGTTCCATCCAGGGCCTCCTGCTTGGGGGCGAGCATTGGGGCATGGATGTCTTGTTTGTACACCAGGATGTCTTGTTTCAAATGGCCATGAAGCACAATTCTTTCTTCACATGGAGGAACTCCCTTGAGGTATTCTGCCCACTGATGCCCTGAAGATATCACATGTTCAAGCACCAAGCCTCTAGAATCCACATTGAGCTCGGGAGCCTGATGAGAGTGGTGGCTAGGAGTCTACAGATGGAGATAATCGTGTTCATCCAAGAGGACCACCCATCTGGTGGATCCTCCTTTCCATCAACTTCGACAGACCTCCAGAGCAAGAGCTCATGGTGTCCATCATTGAACTCTCAATGTTTGAGTGGGAGAATGTCCCACATATGGTCCATCTCACACCTCTTTTCTCACAGAGAGGTTGTTTGGGCACAAGGCTCCATGGGCATCATATCAGTGCCATGGCCACCGCTGGCACTGCACCTTGCAGAAGGAAGGCAACTCCACACCCTGGGGAACCCAATTTTCTCTATCATGATGGATCTCTGATAACATGTGGAGCACGTCAGGGTCAAGTCCTTCCTCAGTCACTGCCTCACACGAATACACAGGACAGAATCTCTTTTGGAGAGAAAAGATGTCATTCCAAACACCCAAACTAAAGACCCTGGACAGTGAAATCAAGGAACGACTGAGCAAGAACACCGTATGAGCTGCTATTTCCATAGGAAGGGTCTTTTCCCCTTAGGGAACATATACGGTGTCATTTAACTTGACACGCCCCTCGCCTCATTTGAGAAGATATCAATGCCAAGCAGGGAGGACTGCTTGCAGCCGACATATTTCTAGAGACAGGCCAAGAAAGAGTGAAAATCTCATGCAAGAGTCCTGATATAGCCTTTGTGTCTAAGAGTCCCTGGAAACACAGACAAGGGCTTGGGAATGAAACTGTGCGCTGGAATGTGGCTTGTATCCAAATGTCATCTGTCACTCTCTCTCTCTCCCGCTCTCACTCTCTCTCTCTTCCTCTCTGTCGGCTTCTTCCTCCTTCACATACTCTCGAATCCTCTTCATCCAAGATGATCTGTGCTGCTCCAGGTTGGCATATCTCAGCCAGGAGAGCAGTCAAATTCTTTAACCAAGATTTTCCAACAGTCTTCCAAAATCCTATCAAATATAAAAGCATTTTTCCTGAAATTATTCCTCTGTTTGTATGGAGACATTCCACCTTACACAGTGTTCCCCTATCTTACCATTGTCAGCCCTTCACACTGACCGATAACCATCCCATTTGTAGTGCATTCTACATGGTCACAGATTTGACTCCCAGATCAACATCTTTTCAACCACCTACACATAAGGGTCCGAGTGAGAATTCACTTCTCTGCAGCACACCCCACGTGTGGGATCAGGTCTGTGAAGTGGCTGGTGAGGTGGATGCCTCGAGTCTTTGTAAGCGGACTTAGGAAATGTAGTCTCGGACTCTCCATGTCTCAGTGAATTGGCATCTACGAAGGGGTCTGAGCACCCTTCAGCAGGGTCTGAATGACAATGCGACACAGTTCAAGGATTCGGTCCCCTAAAACCAGTCTCCATTTGGGACAATTCTCCTCCTTCTCTAGACCCTCAATTGGCAGGCCAGGGGCCCCTCTCGTCCAAGAGCGACACCTCAAGCCCTGCCCATGGAGCCCTCATCACAGGACTCACGGAGGTAACAAGAGAGACTCCTGAAATTCCCGACAATTGTGTTCCCCACAAACAAGCCAGCAGTGCAACTAGTCTCCCCACTTCCATCCAGCACCCCAGTAGACAGGACGTATGCTTATCCACCTGGGAAATACCCACCAGACATATCCCAGCTTCGTTCTCGGGAAATTTGTTACTGTGGATAGTTAGTGTGAGCTTTCATCTATTGACGTGTATGTCCCAAAGCAGGGAATTGTCCTTCCCCACATTCCAATATGTCCTCAGGGTTGATATTGAGGGCCTCGTCCTTGGTTGAAGGCAGAGGGGCCTATTGTCATGGTTTGAGCTCTGGAATGAGATGTATCAACCCGGTCATACTTAGGAGTCTTTCTTCCCCTGTTGGAAAAGACTGGATGTGATAAGCTCACTGGTCCCTTTCAGATGGATCATACTCCAAAAGCAAGCCTGAGCCGTGGATATTTATCTTCTCAGGAGCCTGATGAGAATGGTGGCCATGAGAAGAATGCTGGAAAGAATACTTATCATCCAAGTCTCCAATACATCCAATGGATCCTCCTTTAATTTCGTATCAACATACCTCCAGATCATGAGCTCAGGCTGCACGATGCACAACAAGTGAGGGGTGACGGTGAGAGCTTCCCACTTTGGGCCATCACTCGCCTCTCTTCTCACAGAGGGTCTGTGGTGTCACAACGCTTGGTGGGCAGCATGCCATTGCCATGGCAACCATTGGGCCTGACCTTCTCAGATGGAAGGCAACTCCACCTCCTCTGTGCCCACCTGCTGTCTACAGAAGGATGGCTCTTCCCCTGAACGTGTGTCAGGCTCAACACGCTGGTTCCAGAACTGCATCCCAGGAATACACAGTCTGCAATCTCATGGGGAAAGAACATATGGGATTGAAAAAGACCCATTCCCCAAGGAGCCTGAACAGGAAAACAATGGCTGATGGAGGAAGTACAACACACGAGCATCCCTTTCCATGGGAGGAGGCTTTTCCACGGAAGGAAACTATGGAATATCTTTTCACCTGATTTCCACCCCATGCCATTGGAGAAGATATAGGTACCATATCAAGGCTTTCAAACCTGTCTTCCAGTATGGAGCAGGGATGGTAATGGACCCATTTTGGGAGTCAGGCCAGGAAGGAGAGAAGACTCTCGTACAAGTGTGCTGGTTTATCCCATTTGTGGGATATCCACCTTACACCAAGACATGTTCTTGGAGCAATTATCCTGCCATTCACGCTTGCTGGAATCCACAGCTGCTGTACCTCTCTCTCTCCTTCTTTTCATCTCCTTCTCTCTAGCTCTCTCACTCTCCCCTCGGCCCCCCTTCAATGTCTCTGGAATCCTCCTGCTACAAGTTGACCTGTGGTGATAATGGAGGAAATATAGTAGCCAAGAGAATGGTCCAAGTGATCCCCCATCCAGTTATCCCTGTCATCCTAGGTCTGATCAAATATAAAATCCGTGGTCCAGAAAGACTTCCTGTGCTGTGTGGAGACACCCCAACTAGGTCAGCCTTCCACAACACTTCCCATATTCAGCCCTTCCTGTGGACACGCTGACCACTTCATATGTACTTCGGTCTGGAGGGTCCCATATTGGACTCAGAGAGCAGCACACTTGTAACAACGTTCACATGAGTGCTCTCCCAAGAAATGGCTTCTCGGCAGCATTCCCTACCTGCTCCATGAGTTACTGTTCATTTGCTCGTGGGTGGATCTCTGCACTCGTTCTATGGGGATTTAGAATAGCAAGTCTATGACTCTTCATGTCTCAATGATTGGGCATCCAAACAATGCTCTGAGCATCCTTGGCCAGTGGGCTGGCCAATCATAGCCCAGAGGGCAAGATGTCTGTCAACCAAATCCATCTCTCTAAGGAATAGACCTCCCCATTCTCTAGCCTCAGGAGTGTCAGGGACAGAGCCCACTCCCTTCCAGGATGGAACTTTCAATACGCTCCAATTGCAGGCATCATCACAGGGCTCCTGGAAGTTCAGACAAGCGACCCACCTTTCCTACCTTATGACTGTAGACACAACAAACACACTGGCGCTCGCCCCACGCACCACACTCCCAGGAAGCACTCCATGAGAGGGAGGGCTTGTTCTTATCCCCCTGTGGAAAAGGCACCTGAAAGAGACCGGTTACATCTCGGTTAAATGGCCTCTGTTTGGAGGGCTCCCCTGTGGCTTAGGCTATGGAAATATGGATTCAGAAGTGTGGAGCTGAAAAGGCCCCATTGGGACTGTCTTCGTCAGGGGTTCCATCCAGGGCCTCCTGCTTGGGGGCGAGCATTGGGGCATGGATGTCTTGTTTGTACACCAGGATGTCTTGTTTCAAATGGCCATGAAGCACAATTCTTTCTTCACATGGAGGAACTCCCTTGAGGTATTCTGCCCACTGATGCCCTGAAGATATCACATGTTCAAGCACCAAGCCTCTAGAATCCACATTGAGCTCGGGAGCCTGATGAGAGTGGTGGCTAGGAGTCTACAGATGGAGATAATCGTGTTCATCCAAGAGGACCACCCATCTGGTGGATCCTCCTTACCATCAACTTCGACAGACCTCCAGAGCAAGAGCTCATGGTGTCCCTCTTTGAACTCTCAATGTTTGAGTGGGAGAATGTCCCACATATGGCCCATCTCACACCTCTTTTCTCACAGAGAGGTTGTTTGGGCACAAGGCTCCATGGGCATCATATCAGTGCCATGGCCACCGCTGGCACTGCACCTTGCAGAAGGAAGGCAACTCCACACCCTGGGGAACCCAATTTTCTCTATCATGATGGATCTCTGATAACATGTGGAGCACGTCAGGGTCAAGTCCTTCCTCAGTCACTGCCTCACACGAATACACAGGACAGAATCTCTTTTGCAGAGAAAAGATGTCATTCCAAACACCCAAACTAAAGACCCTGGACAGTGAAATCAAGGAACGACTGAGCAAGAACACCGTATGAGCTGCTATTTCAATAGGAAGGGTCTTTTCCCCTTAGGGAACATATACGGTGTCATTTAACTTGACACGCCCCTCGCCTCATTTGAGAAGATATCAATGCCAAGCAGGGAGGACTGCTTGCAGCCGACATATTTCTAGAGACAGGCCAAGAAAGAGTGAAAATCTCATGCAAGAGTCCTGATATAGCCTTTGTGTCTAAGAGTCCCTGGAAACACAGACAAGGGCTTGGGAATGAAACTGTGCGCTGGAATGTGGCTTGTATCCAAATGTCATCTGTCACTCTCTCTCTCTCCCGCTCTCTCTCTCTCTCTTTTCCTCTCTGTCGGCTTCTTCCTCCTTCACATACTCTCGAATCCTCTTCATCCAAGGTGATCTGTGCTGCTCCAGGTTGGCATATCTCAGCCAGGAGAGCAGTCAAATTCTTTAACCAAGATTTTCCAACAGTCTTCCAAAATCCTATCAAATATAAAAGCATATTTCCTGAAATTATTCCTCTGTTTGTATGGAGACATTCCACCTTACACAGTGTTCCCCTATCTTACCATTGTCAGCCCTTCACACTGACCGATAACCATCCCATTTGTAGTGCGTTCTACATGGTCACAGATTTGACTCCCAGATCAACATCTTTTCAACCACCTACACATAAGGGTCCGAGTGAGAATTCACTTCTCTGCAGCACACCCCACGTGTGGGATCAGGTCTGTGAAGTGGCTGGTGAGGTGGATGCCTCGAGTCTTTGTAAGCGGACTTAGGAAATGTAGTCTCGGACTCTCCATGTCTCAGTGAATTGGCATCTACGAAGGGGTCTGAGCACCCTTCAGCAGGGTCTGAATGACAATGCGACAGAGTTCAAGGATTCGGTCCCCTAAAACCAGTCTCCATTTGGGACAATTCTCCTCCTTCTCTAGACCCTCAATTGGCAGGCCAGGGGCCCCTCTCGTCCAAGAGCGACACCTCAAGCCCTGCCCATGGAGCCCTCATCACAGGTCTCACGGAGGTAACAAGAGAGACTCCTGAAATTCCCGACAATTGTGTTCCCCACAAACAAGCCAGCAGTGAAACTAGTCTCCCCACTTCCATCCAGCACCCCAGTAGACAGGACGTATGCTTATCCACCTGGGAAATACCCACCAGACATATCCCAGCTTCGTTCTCGGGAAATTTGTTACTGTGGATAGTTAGTGTGAGCTTTCATCTATTGACGTGTATGTCCCAAAGCAGGGAATTGTCCTTCCCCACATTCCAATATGTCCTCAGGGTTGATATTGAGGGCCTCGTCCTTGGTTGAAGGCAGAGGGGCCTATTGTCATGGTTTGAGCTCTGGAATGAGATGTATCAACCCGGTCATACTTAGGAGTCTTTCTTCCCCTGTTGGAAAAGACTGGATGTGATAAGCTCACTGGTCCCTTTCAGATGGATCATACTCCAAAAGCAAGCCTGAGCCGTGGATATTTATCTTCTCAGGAGCCTGATGAGAATGGTGGCCATGAGAAGAATGCTGGAAAGAATACTTATCATCCAAGTCTCCAATACATCCAATGGATCCTCCTTTAATTTCGTATCAACATACCTCCAGATCATGAGCTCAGGCTGCACGATGCACAACAAGTGAGGGGTGACGGTGAGAGCTTCCCACTTTGGGCCATCACTCGCCTCTCTTCTCACAGAGGGTCTGTGGTGTCACAACGCTTGGTGGGCAGCATGCCATTGCCATGGCAACCATTGGGCCTGACCTTCTCAGATGGAAGGCAACTCCACCTCCTCTGTGCCCACCTGCTGTCTACAGAAGGATGGCTCTTCCCCTGAACGTGTGTCAGGCTCAACACGCTGGTTCCAGAACTGCATCCCAGGAATACACAGTCTGCAATCTCATGGGGAAAGAACATATGGGATTGAAAAAGACCCATTCCCCAAGGAGCCTGAACAGGAAAACAATGGCTGATGGAGGAAGAACAACACACGAGCATCCCTTTCCATGGGAGGAGGCTTTTCCACGGAAGGAAACTATGGAATATCTTTTCACCTGATTTCCACCCCATGCCATTGGAGAAGATATAGGTACCATATCAAGGCTTTCAAACCTGTCTTCCAGTATGGAGCAGGGAGTGTAATGGACCCATTTTGGGAGTCAGGCCAGGAAGGAGAGAAGACTCTCGTACAAGTGTGCTGGTTTATCCCATTTGTGGGATATCCACCTTACACCAAGACATGTTCTTGGAGCAATTATCCTGCCATTCACGCTTGCTGGAATCCACAGCTGCTGTACCTCTCTCTCTCCTTCTTTTCATCTCCTTCTCTCTAGCTCTCTCACTCTCCCCTCGGCCCCCCTTCAATGTCTCTGGAATCCTCCTGCTACAAGTTGACCTGTGGTGATAATGGAGGAAATATAGTAGCCAAGAGAATGGTCCAAGTGATCCCCCATCCAGTTATCCCTGTCATCCTAGGTCTGATCAAATATAAAATCCGTGGTCCAGAAAGACTTCCTGTGCTGTGTGGAGACACCCCAACTAGGTCAGCCTTCCACAACACTTCCCATATTCAGCCCTTCCTGTGGACACGCTGACCACTTCATATGTACTTCGGTCTGGAGGGTCCCATATTGGACTCAGAGAGCAACACACTTGTAACAACGTTCACATGAGTGCTCTCCCAAGAAATGGCTTCTCTGCAGCATTCCCTACCTGCTCCATGAGTTACTGTTCATTTGCTCGTGGGTGGATCTCTGCACTCGTTCTATGGGGATTTAGAATAGCAAGTCTATGACTCTTCATGTCTCAATGATTGGGCATCCAAACAATGCTCTGAGCATCCTTGGCCAGTGGGCTGGCCAATCATAGCCCAGAGGGCAAGATGTCTGTCAACCAAATCCATCTCTCTAAGGAATAGACCTCCCCATTCTCTAGCCTCAGGAGTGTCAGGGACAGAGCCCACTCCCTTCCAGGATGGAACTTTCAATACGCTCCAATTGCAGGCATCATCACAGGGCTCCTGGAAGTTCAGACAAGCGACCCACCTTTCCTACCTTATGACTGTAGACACAACAAACACACTGGCGCTCGCCCCACGCACCACACTCCCAGGAAGCACTCCATGAGAGGGAGGGCTTGTTCTTATCCCCCTGTGGAAAAGGCACCTGAAAGAGACCGGTTACATCTCGGTTAAATGGCCTCTGTTTGGAGGGCTCCCCTGTGGCTTAGGCTATGGAAATATGGATTCAGAAGTGTGGAGCTGAAAAGGCCCCATTGGGACTGTCTTCGTCAGGGGTTCCATCCAGGGCCTCCTGCTTGGGGGAGAGCATTGGGGCATGGATGTCTTGTTTGTACACCAGGATGTCTTGTTTCAAATGGCCATGAAGCACAATTCTTTCTTCACATGGAGGAACTCCCTTGAGGTATTCTGCCCACTGATGCCCTGAAGATATCACATGTTCAAGCACCAAGCCTCTAGAATCCACATTGAGCTCGGGAGCCTGATGAGAGTGGTGGCTAGGAGTCTACAGATGGAGATAATCGTGTTCATCCAAGAGGACCACCCATCTGGTGGATCCTCCTTACCATCAACTTCGACAGACCTCCAGAGCAAGAGCTCATGGTGTCCATCATTGAACTCTCAATGTTTGAGTGGGAGAATGTCCCACATATGGCCCATCTCACACCTCTTTTCTCACAGAGAGGTTGTTTGGGCACAAGGCTCCATGGGCATCATATCAGTGCCATGGCCACCGCTGGCACTGCACCTTGCAGAAGGAAGGCAACTCCACACCCTGGGGAACCCAATTTTCTCTATCATGATGGATCTCTGATAACATGTGGAGCACGTCAGGGTCAAGTCCTTCCTCAGTCACTGCCTCACACGAATACACAGGACAGAATCTCTTTTGCAGAGAAAAGATGTCATTCCAAACACCCAAACTAAAGACCCTGGACAGTGAAATCAAGGAACGACTGAGCAAGAACACCGTATGAGCTGCTATTTCAATAGGAAGGGTCTTTTCCCCTTAGGGAACATATATGGTGTCATTTAACTTGACACGCCCCTCGCCTCATTTGAGAAGATATCAATGCCAAGCAGGGAGGACTGCTTGCAGCCGACATATTTCTAGAGACAGGCCAAGAAAGAGTGAAAATCTCATGCAAGAGTCCTGATATAGCCTTTGTGTCTAAGAGTCCCTGGAAACACAGACAAGGGCTTGGGAATGAAACTGTGCGCTGGAATGTGGCTTGTATCCAAATGTCATCTGTCACTCTCTCTCTCTCCCGCTCTCTCTCTCTCTCTTTTCCTCTCTGTCGGCTTCTTCCTCCTTCACATACTCTCGAATCCTCTTCATCCAAGGTGATCTGTGCTGCTCCAGGTTGGCATATCTCAGCCAGGAGAGCAGTCAAATTCTTTAACCAAGATTTTCCAACAGTCTTCCAAAATCCTATCAAATATAAAAGCATATTTCCTGAAATTATTCCTCTGTTTGTATGGAGACATTCCACCTTACACAGTGTTCCCCTATCTTACCATTGTCAGCCCTTCACACTGACCGATAACCATCCCATTTGTAGTGCGTTCTACATGGTCACAGATTTGACTCCCAGATCAACATCTTTTCAACCACCTACACATAAGGGTCCGAGTGAGAATTCACTTCTCTGCAGCACACCCCACGTGTGGGATCAGGTCTGTGAAGTGGCTGGTGAGGTGGATGCCTCGAGTCTTTGTAAGCGGACTTAGGAAATGTAGTCTCGGACTCTCCATGTCTCAGTGAATTGGCATCTACGAAGGGGTCTGAGCACCCTTCAGCAGGGTCTGAATGACAATGCGACAGAGTTCAAGGATTCGGTCCCCTAAAACCAGCCTCCATTTGGGACAATTCTCCTCCTTCTCTAGACCCTCAATTGGCAGGCCAGAGTCCCCACTCGTCCAAGAGCGACACCTCAAGCCCTGCCCATGGAGCCCTCATCACAGGACTCACGGAGGTAACAAGAGAGACTCCTGAAATTCCCGACAATTGTGTTCCCCACAAACAAGCCAGCAGTGAAACTAGTCTCCCCACTTCCATCCAGCACCCCAGTAGACAGGACGTATGCTTATCCACGTGGGAAATACCCACCAGACATATCCCAGCTTCGTTCTCGGGAAATTTGTTACTGTGGATAGTCAGTGTGAGCTTTCATCTATTGACGTGTATGTCCCAAAGCAGGGAATTGTCCTTCCCCACATTCCAATATGTCCTCAGGGTTGATATTGAGGGCCTCGTCCTTGGTTGAAGGCAGAGGGGCCTATTGTCATGGTTTGAGCTCTGGAATGAGATGTATCAACCCGGTCATACTTAGGAGTCTTTCTTCCCCTGTTGGAAAAGACTGGATGTGATAAGCTCACTGGTCCCTTTCAGATGGATCATACTCCAAAAGCAAGCCTGAGCCGTGGATATTTATCTTCTCAGGAGCCTGCTGAGAATGGTGGCCATGAGAAGAATGCTGGAAAGAATACTTATCATCCAAGTCTCCAATACATCCAATGGATCCTCCTTTAATTTCGTATCAACATACCTCCAGATCATGAGCTCAGGCTGCACGATGCACAACAAGTGAGGGGTGACGGTGAGAGCTTCCCACTTTGGGCCATCACTCGCCTCTCTTCTCACAGAGGGTCTGTGGTGTCACAATGCTTGGTGGGCAGCATGCCATTGCCATGGCAACCATTGGGCCTGACCTTCTCAGATGGAAGGCAACTCCACCTCCTCTGTGCCCACCTGCTGTCTACAGAAGGATGGCTCTTCCCCTGAACGTGTGTCAGGCTCAACACGCTGGTTCCAGAACTGCATCCCAGGAATACACAGTCTGCAATCTCATGGGGAAAGAACATATGGGATTGAAAAAGACCCATTCCCCAAGGAGCCTGAACAGGAAAACAATGGCTGATGGAGGAAGAACAACACACGAGCATCCCTTTCCATGGGAGGAGGCTTTTCCACGGAAGGAAACTATGGAATATCTTTTCACCTGATTTCCACCCCATGCCATTGGAGAAGATATAGGTACCATATCAAGGCTTTCAAACCTGTCTTCCAGTATGGAGCAGGGATGGTAATGGACCCATTTTGGGAGTCAGGCCAGGAAGGAGAGAAGACTCTCGTACAAGTGTGCTGGTTTATCCCATTTGTGGGATATCCACCTTACACCAAGACATGTTCTTGGAGCAATTATCCTGCCATTCACGCTTGCTGGAATCCACAGCTGCTGTACCTCTCTCTCTCCTTCTTTTCATCTCCTTCTCTCTAGCTCTCTCACTCTCCCCTCGGCCCCCCTTCAATGTCTCTGGAATCCTCCTGCTACAAGTTGACCTGTGGTGATAATGGAGGAAATATAGTAGCCAAGAGAATGGTCCAAGTGATCCCCCATCCAGTTATCCCTGTCATCCTAGGTCTGATCAAATATAAAATCCGTGGTCCAGAAAGACTTCCTGTGCTGTGTGGAGACACCCCAACTAGGTCAGCCTTCCACAACACTTCCCATATTCAGCCCTTCCTGTGGACACGCTGACCACTTCATATGTACTTCGGTCTGGAGGGTCCCATATTGGACTCAGAGAGCAACACACTTGTAACAACGTTCACATGAGTGCTCTCCCAAGAAATGGCTTCTCTGCAGCATTCCCTACCTGCTCCATGAGTTACTGTTCATTTGCTCGTGGGTGGATCTCTGCACTCGTTCTTTGGGGATTTAGAATAGCAAGTCTATGACTCTTCATGTCTCAATGATTGGGCATCCAAACAATGCTCTGAGCATCCTTGGCCAGTGGGCTGGCCAATCATAGCCCAGAGGGCAAGATGTCTGTCAACCAAATCCATCTCTCTAAGGAATAGACCTCCCCATTCTCTAGCCTCAGGAGTGTCAGGGACAGAGCCCACTCCCTTCCAGGATGGAACTTTCAATACGCTCCAATTGCAGGCATCATCACAGGGCTCCTGGAAGTTCAGACAAGCGACCCACCTTTCCTACCTTATGACTGTAGACACAACAAACACACTGGCGCTCGCCCCACGCACCACACTCCCAGGAAGCACTCCATGAGAGGGAGGGCTTGTTCTTATTCCCCTGTGGAAAAGGCACCTGAAAGAGACCGGTTACATCTCGGTTAAATGGCCTCTGTTTGGAGGGCTCCCCTGTGGCTTAGGCTATGGAAATATGGATTCAGAAGTGTGGAGCTGAAAAGGCCCCATTGGGACTGTCTTCGTCAGGTGTTACATCCAGGGCCTCCTGCTTGGGGGAGAGCATTGGGGCATGGATGTCTTGTTTGTACACCAGGATGTCTTGTTTCAAATGGCCATGAAGCACAATTCTTTCTTCACATGGAGGAACTCCCTTGAGGTATTCTGCCCACTGATGCCCTGAAGATATCACATGTTCAAGCACCAAGCCTCTAGAATCCACATTGAGCTCGGGAGCCTGATGAGAGTGGTGGCTAGGAGTCTACAGATGGAGATAATCGTGTTCATCCAAGAGGACCACCCATCTGGTGGATCCTCCTTTCCATCAACTTCGACAGACCTCCAGAGCAAGAGCTCATGGTGTCCATCATTGAACTCTCAATGTTTGAGTGGGAGAATGTCCCACATATGGTCCATCTCACACCTCTTTTCTCACAGAGAGGTTATTTGGGCACAAGGCACCATGGGCATCATATCAGTGCCATGGCCACCGCTGGCACTGCACCTTGCAGAAGGAAGGCAACTCCACACCCTGGGGAACCCAATTTTCTCTATCATGATGGATCTCTGATAACATGTGGAGCACGTCAGGGTCAAGTCCTTCCTCAGTCACTGCCTCACACGAATACACAGGACAGAATCTCTTTTGCAGAGAAAAGATGTCATTCCAAACACCCAAACTAAAGACCCTGGACAGTGAAATCAAGGAACGACTGAGGAAGAACACCGTATGAGCTGCTATTTCAATAGGAAGGGTCTTTTCCCCTTAGGGAACATATACGTTGTCATTAACTTGACACGCCCCTCGCCTCATTTGAGAAGATATCAATGCCAAGCAGGGAGGACTGCTTGCAGCCGACATATTTCTAGAGACAGGCCAAGAAAGAGTGAAAATCTCATGCAAGAGTCCTGATATAGCCTTTGTGTCTAAGAGTCCCTGGAAACACAGACAAGGTCTTGGGAATGAAACTGTGCGCTGGAATGTGGCTTGTATCCAAATGTCATCTGTCACTCTCTCTCTCTCCAGCTCTCACTCTCTCTCTCTTCCTCTCTGTCGGCTTCTTCCTCCTTCACATACTCTCGAATCCTCTTCATCCAAGATGATCTGTGCTGCTCCAGGTTGGCATATCTCAGCCAGGAGAGCAGTCAAATTCTTTAACCAAGATTTTCCAACAGTCTTCCAAAATCCTATCAAATATAAAAGCATTTTTCCTGAAATTATTCCTCTGTTTGTATGGAGACATTCCACCTTACACAGTGTTCCCCTATCTTACCATTGTCAGCCCTTCACACTGACCGATAACCATCCCATTTGTAGTGCGTTCTACATGGTCACAGATTTGACTCCCAGATCAACATCTTTTCAACCACCTACACATAAGGGTCCGAGTGAGAATTCACTTCTCTGCAGCACACCCCACGTGTGGGATCAGGTCTGTGAAGTGGCTGGTGAGGTGGATGCCTCGAGTCTTTGGAAGCGGACTTAGGAAATGTAGTCTCGGACTCTCCATGTCTCAGTGAATTGGCATCTACGAAGGGGTCTGAGCACCCTTCAGCAGGGTCTGAATGACAATGGGACAGAGTTCAAGGATTCGGTCACTGAAAACCAGTCTCCATTTGGGACAATCCTCCTCCTTCTCTAGACCCTCAATTGGCAGGCCAGGGGCCCCTCTCGTCCAAGAGCGACACCTCAAGCCCTGCCCATGGAGCCCTCATCACAGGACTCACGGAGGTAACAAGAGAGACTCCTGAAATTCCCGACAATTGTGTTCCCCACAAACAAGCCAGCAGTGCAACTAGTCTCCCCACTTCCATCCAGCACCCCAGTAGACAGGACGTATGCTTATCCACGTGGGAAATACCCACCAGACATATCCCAGCTTCGTTCTCGGGAAATTTGTTACTGTGGATAGTCAGTGTGAGCTTTCATCTATTGACGTGTATGTCCCAAAGCAGGGAATTGTCCTTCCCCACATTCCAATATGTCCTCAGGGTTGATATTGAGGGCCTCGTCCTTGGTTGAAGGCAGAGGGGCCTATTGTCATGGTTTGAGCTCTGGAATGAGATGTATCAACCCGGTCATACTTAGGAGTCTTTCTTCCCCTGTTGGAAAAGACTGGATGTGATAAGCTCACTGGTCCCTTTCAGATGGATCATACTCCAAAAGCAAGCCTGAGCCGTGGATATTTATCTTCTCAGGAGCCTGCTGAGAATGGTGGCCATGAGAAGAATGCTGGAAAGAATACTTATCATCCAAGTCTCCAATACATCCAATGGATCCTCCTTTAATTTCGTATCAACATACCTCCAGATCATGAGCTCAGGCTGCACGATGCACAACAAGTGAGGGGTGACGGTGAGAGCTTCCCACTTTGGGCCATCACTCGCCTCTCTTCTCACAGAGGGTCTGTGGTGTCACAACGCTTGGTGGGCAGCATGCCATTGCCATGGCAACCATTGGGCCTGACCTTCTCAGATGGAAGGCAACTCCACCTCCTCTGTGCCCACCTGCTGTCTACAGAAGGATGGCTCTTCCCCTGAACGTGTGTCAGGCTCAACACGCTGGTTCCAGAACTGCATCCCAGGAATACACAGTCTGCAATCTCATGGGGAAAGAACATATGGGATTGAAAAAGACCCATTCCCCAAGGAGCCTGAACAGGAAAACAATGGCTGATGGAGGAAGAAGAACACACGAGCATCCCTTTCCATGGGAGGAGGCTTTTCCACGGAAGGAAACTATGGAATATCTTTTCACCTGATTTCCACCCCATGCCATTGGAGAAGATATAGGTACCATATCAAGGCTTTCAAACCTGTCTTCCAGTATGGAGCAGGGATGGTAATGGACCCATTTTGGGAGTCAGGCCAGGAAGGAGAGAAGACTCTCGTACAAGTGTGCTGGTTTATCCCATTTGTGGGATATCCACCTTACACCAAGACATGTTCTTGGAGCAATTATCCTGCCATTCACGCTTGCTGGAATCCACAGCTGCTGTACCTCTCTCTCTCCTTCTTTTCATCTCCTTCTCTCTAGCTCTCTCACTCTCCCCTCGGCCCCCCTTCAATGTCTCTGGAATCCTCCTGCTACAAGTTGACCTGTGGTGATAATGGAGGAAATATAGTAGCCAAGAGAATGGTCCAAGTGATCCCCCATCCAGTTATCCCTGTCATCCTAGGTCTGATCAAATATAAAATCCGTGGTCCAGAAAGACTTCCTGTGCTGTGTGGAGACACCCCAACTAGGTCAGCCTTCCACAACACTTCCCATATTCAGCCCTTCCTGTGGACACGCTGACCACTTCATATGTACTTCGGTCTGGAGGGTCCCATATTGGACTCAGAGAGCAGCACACTTGTAACAACGTTCACATGAGTGCTCTCCCAAGAAATGGCTTCTCGGCAGCATTCCCTACCTGCTCCATGAGTTACTGTTCATTTGCTCGTGGGTGGATCTCTGCACTCGTTCTATGGGGATTTAGAATAGCAAGTCTATGACTCTTCATGTCTCAATGATTGGGCATCCAAACAATGCTCTGAGCATCCTTGGCCAGTGGGCTGGCCAATCATAGCCCAGAGGGCAAGATGTCTGTCAACCAAATCCATCTCTCTAAGGAATAGACCTCCCCATTCTCTAGCCTCAGGAGTGTCAGGGACAGAGCCCACTCCCTTCCAGGATGGAACTTTCAATACGCTCCAATTGCAGGCATCATCACAGGGCTCCTGGAAGTTCAGACAAGCGACCCACCTTTCCTACCTTATGACTGTAGACACAACAAACACACTGGCGCTCGCCCCACGCACCACACTCCCAGGAAGCACTCCATGAGAGGGAGGGCTTGTTCTTATCCCCCTGTGGAAAAGGCACCTGAAAGAGACCGGTTACATCTCGGTTAAATGGCCTCTGTTTGGAGGGCTCCCCTGTGGCTTAGGCTATGGAAATATGGATTCAGAAGTGTGGAGCTGAAAAGGCCCCATTGGGACTGTCTTCGTCAGGGGTTCCATCCAGGGCCTCCTGCTTGGGGGAGAGAGTTGGGGCATGGATTTCTTGTTTGTACACCAGGATGTCTTGTTTCAAATGGCCATGAAGCACAATTCTTTCTTCACATGGAGGAACTCCCTTGAGGTATTCTGCCCACTGATGCCCTGAAGATATCACATGTTCAAGCACCAAGCCTCTAGAATCCACATTGAGCTCGGGAGCCTGATGAGAGTGGTGGCTAGGAGTCTACAGATGGAGATAATCGTGTTCATCCAAGAGGACCACCCATCTGGTGGATCCTCCTTACCATCAACTTCGACAGACCTCCAGAGCAAGAGCTCATGGTGTCCATCATTGAACTCTCAATGTTTGAGTGGGAGAATGTCCCACATATGGCCCATCTCACACCTCTTTTCTCACAGAGAGGTTGTTTGGGCACAAGGCTCCATGGGCATCATATCAGTGCCATGGCCACCGCTGGCACTGCACCTTGCAGAAGGAAGGCAACTCCACACCCTGGGGAACCCAATTTTCTCTATCATGATGGATCTCTGATAACATGTGGAGCACGTCAGGGTCAAGTTCTTCCTCAGTCACTGCCTCACACGAATACACAGGACAGAATCTCTTTTGGAGAGAAAAGATGTCATTCCAAACACCCAAACTAAAGACCCTGGACAGTGAAATCAAGGAACGACTGAGCAAGAACACCGTATGAGCTGCTATTTCCATAGGAAGGGTCTTTTCCCCTTAGGGAACATATACGGTGTCATTTAACTTGCCACGCCCCTCGCCTCATTTGAGAAGATATCAATGCCAAGCAGGGAGGACTGCTTGCAGCCGACATATTTCTAGAGACAGGCCAAGAAAGAGTGAAAATCTCATGCAAGAGTCCTGATATAGCCTTTGTGTCTAAGAGTCCCTGGAAACACAGACAAGGGCTTGGGAATGAAACTGTGCGCTGGAATGTGGCTTGTATCCAAATGTCATCTGTCACTCTCTCTCTCTCCCGCTCTCTCTCTCTCTCTTTTCCTCTCTGTCGGCTTCTTCCTCCTTCACATACTCTCGAATCCTCTTCATCCAAGGTGATCTGTGCTGCTCCAGGTTGGCATATCTCAGCCAGGAGAGCAGTCAAATTCTTTAACCAAGATTTTCCAACAGTCTTCCAAAATCCTATCAAATATAAAAGCATTTTTCCTGAAATTATTCCTCTGTTTGTATGGAGACATTCCACCTTACACAGTGTTCCCCTATCTTACCATTGTCAGCCCTTCACACTGACCGATAACCATCCCATTTGTAGTGCGTTCTACATGGTCACAGATTTGACTCCCAGATCAACATCTTTTCAACCACCTACACATAAGGGTCCGAGTGAGAATTCACTTCTCTGCAGCACACCCCACGTGTGGGATCAGGTCTGTGAAGTGTCTGGTGAGGTGGATGCCTCGAGTCTTTGGAAGCGGACTTAGGAAATGTAGTCTCGGACTCTCCATGTCTCAGTGAATTGGCATCTACGAAGGGGTCTGAGCACCCTTCAGCAGGGTCTGAATGACAATGCGACACAGTTCAAGGATTCGGTCCCCTAAAACCAGTCTCCATTTGGGACAATTCTCCTCCTTCTCTAGACCCTCAATTGGCAGGCCAGAGGCCCCTCTCGTCCAAGAGCCACACCTCAAGCCCTGCCCATGGAGCCCTCATCACAGGACTCACGGAGGTAACAAGAGAGACTCCTGAAATTCCCGACAATTGTGTTCCCCACAAACAAGCCAGCAGTGCAACTAGTCTCCCCACTTCCATCCAGCACCCCAGTAGACAGGACGTATGCTTATCAACGTGGGAAATACCCACCAGACATATCCCAGCTTTGTTCTCGGGAAATTTGTTACTGTGGATAGTCAGTGTGAGCTTTCATCTATTGACGTGTATGTCCCAAAGCAGGGAATTGTCCTTCCCCACATTCCAATATGTCCTCAGGGTTGATATTGAGGGCCTCGTCCTTGGTTGAAGGCAGAGGGGCCTATTGTCATGGTTTGAGCTCTGGAATGAGATGTATCAACCCGGTCATACTTAGGAGTCTTTCTTCCCCTGTTGGAAAAGACTGGATGTGATAAGCTCACTGGTCCCTTTCAGATGGATCATACTCCAAAAGCAAGCCTGAGCCGTGGATATTTATCTTCTCAGGAGCCTGCTGAGAATGGTGGCCATGAGAAGAATGCTGGAAAGAATACTTATCATCCAAGTCTCCAATACATCCAATGGATCCTCCTTTAATTTCGTATCAACATACCTCCAGATCATGAGCTCAGGCTGCACGATGCACAACAAGTGAGGGGTGACGGTGAGAGCTTCCCACTTTGGGCCATCACTCGCCTCTCTTCTCACAGAGGGTCTGTGGTGTCACAACGCTTGGTGGGCAGCATGCCATTGCCATGGCAACCATTGGGCCTGACCTTCTCAGATGGAAGGCAACTCCACCTCCTCTGTGCCCACCTGCTGTCTACAGAAGGATGGCTCTTCCCCTGAACGTGTGTCAGGCTCAACACGCTGGTTCCAGAACTGCATCCCAGGAATACACAGTCTGCAATCTCATGGGGAAAGAACATATGGGATTGAAAAAGACCCATTCCCCAAGGAGCCTGAACAGGAAAACAATGGCTGATGGAGGAAGAACAACACACGAGCATCCCTTTCCATGGGAGGAGTCTTTTCCACGGAAGGAAACTATGGAATATCTTTTCACCTGATTTCCACCCCATGCCATTGGAGAAGATATAGGTACCATATCAAGGCTTTCAAACCTGTCTTCCAGTATGGAGCAGGGATGGTAATGGACCCATTTTGGGAGTCAGGCCAGGAAGGAGAGAAGACTCTCGTACAAGTGTGCTGGTTTATCCCATTTGTGGGATATCCACCTTACACCAAGACATGTTCTTGGAGCAATTATCCTGCCATTCACGCTTGCTGGAATCCACAGCTGCTGTACCTCTCTCTCTCCTTCTTTTCATCTCCTTCTCTCTAGCTCTCTCACTCTCCCCTCGGACCCCTTCAATGTCTCTGGAATCCTCCTGCTACAAGTTGACCTGTGGTGATAATGGAGGAAATATAGTAGCCAAGAGAATGGTCCAAGTGATCCCCCATCCATTTATCACTGTCATCCTAGGTCTGATCAAATATAAAATCCGTGGTCCAGAAAGACTTCCTGTGCTGTGTGGAGACACCCCAACTAGGTCAGCCTTCCACAACACTTCCCATATTCAGCCCTTCCTGTGGACACGCTGACCACTTCATATGTACTTCGGTCTGGAGGGTCCCATATTGGACTCAGAGAGCAGCACACTTGTAACAACGTTCACATGAGTGCTCTCCCAAGAAATGGCTTCTCTGCAGCATTCCCTACCTGCTCCATGAGTTACTGTTCATTTGCTCGTGGTTGGACCTCTGCACTCGTTCTATGGGGATTTAGAATAGCAAGTCTATGACTCTTCATGTCTCAATGATTGGGCATCCAAACAATGCTCTGAGCATCCTTGGCCAGTGGGCTGGCCAATCATAGCCCAGAGGGCAAGATGTCTGTCAACCAAATCCATCTCTCTAAGGAATAGACCTCCCCATTCTCTAGCCTCAGGAGTGTCAGGGACAGAGCCCACTCCCTTCCAGGATGGAACTTTCAATACGCTCCAATTGCAGGCATCATCACAGGGCTCCTGGAAGTTCAGACAAGCGACCCACCTTTCCTACCTTATGACTGTAGACACAACAAACACACTGGCGCTCGCCCCACGCACCACACTCCCAGGAAGCACTCCATGAGAGGGAGGGCTTGTTCTTTTCCCCCTGTGGAAAAGGCACCTGAAAGAGACCGGTTACATCTCGGTTAAATGGCCTCTGTTTGGAGGGCTCCCCTGTGGCTTAGGCTATGGAAATATGGATTCAGAAGTGTGGAGCTGAAAAGGCCCCATTGGGACTGTCTTCGTCAGGGGTTCCATCCAGGGCCTCCTGCTTGGGGGAGAGCATTGGGGCATGGATGTCTTGTTTGTACACCAGGATGTCTTGTTTCAAATGGCCATGAAGCACAATTCTTTCTTCACATGGAGGAACTCCCTTGAGGTATTCTGCCCACTGATGCCCTGAAGATATCACATGTTCAAGCACCAAGCCTCTAGAATCCACATTGAGCTCGGGAGCCTGATGAGAGTGGTGGCTAGGAGTCTACAGATGGAGATAATCGTGTTCATCCAAGAGGACCACCCATCTGGTGGATCCTCCTTACCATCAACTTCGACAGACCTCCAGAGCAAGAGCTCATGGTGTCCATCATTGAACTCTCAATGTTTGAGTGGGAGAATGTCCCACATATGGCCCATCTCACACCTCTTTTCTCACAGAGAGGTTGTTTGGGCACAAGGCTCCATGGGCATCATATCAGTGCCATGGCCACCGCTGGCACTGCACCTTGCAGAAGGAAGGCAACTCCACACCCTGGGGAACCCAATTTTCTCTATCATGATGGATCTCTGATAACATGTGGAGCACGTCAGGGTCAAGTCCTTCCTCAGTCACTGCCTCACACGAATACACAGGACAGAATCTCTTTTGCAGAGAAAAGATGTCATTCCAAACACCCAAACTAAAGACCCTGGACAGTGAAATCAAGGAACGACTGAGCAAGAACACCGTATGAGCTGCTATTTCAATAGGAAGGGTCTTTTCCCCTTAGGGAACATATACGGTGTCATTTAACTTGACACGCCCCTCGCCTCATTTGAGAAGATATCAATGCCAAGCAGGGAGGACTGCTTGCAGCCGACATATTTCTAGAGACAGGCCAAGAAAGAGTGAAAATCTCATGCAAGAGTCCTGATATAGCCTTTGTGTCTAAGAGTCCCTGGAAACACAGACAAGGGCTTGGGAATGAAACTGTGCGCTGGAATGTGGCTTGTATCCAAATGTCATCTGTCACTCTCTCTCTCTCCCGCTCTCTCTCTCTCTCTCTTCCTCTCTGTCGGCTTCTTCCTCCTTCACATACTCTCGAATCCTCTTCATCCAAGGTGATCTGTGCTGCTCCAGGTTGGCATATCTCAGCCAGGAGAGCAGTCAAATTCTTTAACCAAGATTTTCCAACAGTCTTCCAAAATCCTATCAAATATAAAAGCATTTTTCCTGAAATTATTCCTCTGTTTGTATGGAGACATTCCACCTTACACAGTGTTCCCCTATCTTACCATTGTCAGCCCTTCACACTGACCGATAACCATCCCATTTGTACTGCGTTCTACATGGTCACAGATTTGACTCCCAGATCAACATCTTTTCAACCACCTACACATAAGGGTCCGAGTGACAATTCACTTCTCTGCAGCACACCCCACGTGTGGGATCAGGTCTGTGAAGTGGCTGGTGAGGTGGATGCCTCGAGTCTTTGGAAGCGGACTTAGGAAATGTAGTCTCGGACTCTCCATGTCTCAGTGAATTGGCATCTACGAAGGGGTCTGAGCACCCTTCAGCAGGGTCTGAATGACAATGCGACACAGTTCAAGGATTCGGTCCCCTAAAACCAGTCTCCATTTGGGACAATTCTCCTCCTTCTCTAGACCCTCAATTGGCAGGCCAGAGGCCCCTCTCGTCCAAGAGCCACACCTCAAGACCTGCCCATGGAGCCCTCATCACAGGACTCACGGAGGTAACAAGAGAGACTCCTGAAATTCCCGACAATTGTGTTCCCCACAAACAAGCCAGCAGTGAAACTAGTCTCCCCACTTCCATCCAGCACCCCAGTAGACAGGACGTATGCTTATCCACGTGGGAAATACCCACCAGACATATCCCAGCTTCGTTCTCGGGAAATTTGTTACTGTGGATAGTCAGTGTGAGCTTTCATCTATTGACGTGTATGTCCCAAAGCAGGGAATTGTCCTTCCCCACATTCCAATATGTCCTCAGGGTTGATATTGAGGGCCTCGTCCTTGGTTGAAGGCAGAGGGGCCTATTGTCATGGTTTGAGCTCTGGAATGAGATGTATCAACCCGGTCATACTTAGGAGTCTTTCTTCCCCTGTTGGAAAAGACTGGATGTGATAAGCTCACTGGTCCCTTTCAGATGGATCATACTCCAAAAGCAAGCCTGAGCCGTGGATATTTATCTTCTCAGGAGCCTGCTGAGAATGGTGGCCATGAGAAGAATGCTGGAAAGAATACTTATCATCCAAGTCTCCAATACATCCAATGGATCCTCCTTTAATTTCGTATCAACATACCTCCAGATCATGAGCTCAGGCTGCACGATGCACAACAAGTGAGGGGTGACGGTGAGAGCTTCCCACTTTGGGCCATCACTCGCCTCTCTTCTCACAGAGGGTCTGTGGTGTCACAATGCTTGGTGGGCAGCATGCCATTGCCATGGCAACCATTGGGCCTGACCTTCTCAGATGGAAGGCAACTCCACCTCCTCTGTGCCCACCTGCTGTCTACAGAAGGATGGCTCTTCCCCTGAACGTGTGTCAGGCTCAACACGCTGGTTCCAGAACTGCATCCCAGGAATACACAGTCTGCAATCTCATCGGGAAAGAACATATGGGATTGAAAAAGACCCGTTCCCCAAGGAGCCTGAACAGGAAAACAATGGCTGATGGAGGAAGAACAACACACGAGCATCCCTTTCCATGGGAGGAGGCTTTTCCACGGAAGGAAACTATGGAATATCTTCTCACCTGATTTCCACCCCATGCCATTGGAGAAGATATAGGTACCATATCAAGGCTTTCAAACCTGTCTTCCAGTATGGAGCAGGGATGGTAATGGACCCATTTTGGGAGTCAGGCCAGGAAGGAGAGAAGACTCTCGTACAAGTGTGCTGGTTTATCCCATTTGTGGGATATCCACCTTACACCAAGACATGTTCTTGGAGCAATTATCCTGCCATTCACGCTTGCTGGAATCCACAGCTGCTGTACCTCTCTCTCTCCTTCTTTTCATCTCCTTCTCTCTAGCTCTCTCACTCTCCCCTCGGCCCCCCTTCAATGTCTCTGGAATCCTCCTGCTACAAGTTGACCTGTGGTGATAATGGAGGAAATATTGTAGCCAAGAGAATGGTCCAAGTGATCCCCCATCCAGTTATCCCTGTCATCCTAGGTCTGATCAAATATAAAATCCGTGGTCCAGAAAGACTTCCTGTGCTGTGTGGAGACACCCCAACTAGGTCAGCCTTCCACAACACTTCCCATATTCAGCCCTTCCTGTGGACACGCTGACCACTTCATATGTACTTCGGTCTGGAGGGTCCCATATTGGACTCAGAGAGCAGCACACTTGTAACAACGTTCACATGAGTGCTCTCCCAAGAAATGGCTTCTCTGCAGCATTCCCTACCTGCTCCATGAGTTACTGTTCATTTGCTCGTGGTTGGACCTCTGCACTCGTTCTATGGGGATTTAGAATAGCAAGTCTATGACTCTTCATGTCTCAATGATTGGGCATCCAAACAATGCTCTGAGCATCCTTGGCCAGTGGGCTGGCCAATCATAGCCCAGAGGGCAAGATGTCTGTCAACCAAATCCATCTCTCTAAGGAATAGACCTCCCCATTCTCTAGCCTCAGGAGTGTCAGGGACAGAGCCCACTCCCTTCCAGGATGGAACTTTCAATACGCTCCAATTGCAGGCATCATCACAGGGCTCCTGGAAGTTCAGACAAGCGACCCACCTTTCCTACCTTATGACTGTAGACACAACAAACACACTGGCGCTCGCCCCACGCACCACACTCACAGGAAGCACTCCATGAGAGGGAGGGCTTGTTCTTATCCCCCTGTGGAAAAGGCACCTGAAAGAGACCGGTTACATCTCGGTTAAATGGCCTCTGTTTGGAGGGCTCCCCTGTGGCTTAGGCTATGGAAATATGGATTCAGAAGTGTGGAGCTGAAAAGGCCCCATTGGGACTGTCTTCGTCAGGGGTTCCATCCAGGGCCTCCTGTTTGGGGGCGAGCATTGGGGCATGGATGTCTTGTTTGTACACCAGGATGTCTTGTTTCAAATGGCCATGAAGCACAATTCTTTCTTCACATGGAGGAACTCCCTTGAGGTATTCTGCCCACTGATGCCCTGAAGATATCACATGTTCAAGCACCAAGCCTCTAGAATCCACATTGAGCTCGGGAGCCTGATGAGAGTGGTGGCTAGGAGTCTACAGATGGAGATAATCGTGTTCATCCAAGAGGACCACCCATCTGGTGGATCCTCCTTACCATCAACTTCGACAGACCTCCAGAGCAAGAGCTCATGGTGTCCCTCTTTGAACTCTCAATGTTTGAGTGGGAGAATGTCCCACATATGGCCCATCTCACACCTCTTTTCTCACAGAGAGGTTGTTTGGGCACAAGGCACCATGGGCATCATATCAGTGCCATGGCCACCGCTGGCACTGCACCTTGCAGAAGGAAGGCAACTCCACACCCTGGGGAACCCAATTTTCTCTATCATGATGGATCTCTGATAACATGTGGAGCACGTCAGGGTCAAGTCCTTCCTCAGTCACTGCCTCACACGAATACACAGGACAGAATCTCTTTTGCAGAGAAAAGATGTCATTCCAAACACCCAAACTAAAGACCCTGGACAGTGAAATCAAGGAACGACTGAGCAAGAACACCGTATGAGCTGCTATTTCAATAGGAAGGGTCTTTTCCCCTTAGGGAACATATACGGTGTCATTTAACTTGACACGCCCCTCGCCTCATTTGAGAAGATATCAATGCCAAGCAGGGAGGACTGCTTGCAGCCGACATATTTCTAGAGACAGGCCAAGAAAGAGTGAAAATCTCATGCAAGAGTCCTGATATAGCCTTTGTGTCTAAGAGTCCCTGGAAACACAGACAAGGGCTTGGGAATGAAACTGTGCGCTGGAATGTGGCTTGTATCCAAATGTCATCTGTCACTCTCTCTCTCTCCCGCTCTCTCTCTCTCTCTTTTCCTCTCTGTCGGCTTCTTCCTCCTTCACATACTCTCGAATCCTCTTCATCCAAGGTGATCTGTGCTGCTCCAGGTTGGCATATCTCAGCCAGGAGAGCAGTCAAATTCTTTAACCAAGATTTTCCAACAGTCTTCCAAAATCCTATCAAATATAAAAGCATTTTTCCTGAAATTATTCCTCTGTTTGTATGGAGACATTCCACCTTACACAGTGTTCCCCTATCTTACCATTGTCAGCCCTTCACACTGACCGATAACCATCCCATTTGTAGTGCGTTCTACATGGTCACAGATTTGACTCCCAGATCAACATCTTTTCAACCACCTACACATAAGGGTCCGAGTGAGAATTCACTTCTCTGCAGCACACCCCACGTGTGGGATCAGGTCTGTGAAGTGGCTGGTGAGGTGGATGCCTCGAGTCTTTGGAAGCGGACTTAGGAAATGTAGTCTCGGACTCTCCATGTCTCAGTGAATTGGCATCTACGAAAGGGTCTGAGCACCCTTCAGCAGGGTCTGAATGACAATGCGACACAGTTCAAGGATTCGGTCCCCTAAAACCAGTCTCCATTTGGGACAATTCTCCTCCTTCTCTAGACCCTCAATTGGCAGGCCAGAGGCCCCTCTCGTCCAAGAGCCACACCTCAAGACCTGCCCATGGAGCCCTCATCACAGGACTCACGGAGGTAACAAGAGAGACTCCTGAAATTCCCGACAATTGTGTTCCCCACAAACAAGCCAGCAGTGAAACTAGTCTCCCCACTTCCATCCAGCACCCCAGTAGACAGGACGTATGCTTATCCACGTGGGAAATACCCACCAGACATATCCCAGCTTCGTTCTCGGGAAATTTGTTACTGTGGATAGTCAGTGTGAGCTTTCATCTATTGACGTGTATGTCCCAAAGCAGGGAATTGTCCTTCCCCACATTCCAATATGTCCTCAGGGTTGATATTGAGGGCCTCGTCCTTGGTTGAAGGCAGAGGGGCCTATTGTCATGGTTTGAGCTCTGGAATGAGATGTATCAACCCGGTCATACTTAGGAGTCTTTCTTCCCCTGTTGGAAAAGACTGGATGTGATAAGCTCACTGGTCCCTTTCAGATGGATCATACTCCAAAAGCAAGCCTGAGCCGTGGATATTTATCTTCTCAGGAGCCTGCTGAGAATGGTGGCCATGAGAAGAATGCTGGAAAGAATACTTATCATCCAAGTCTCCAATACATCCAATGGATCCTCCTTTAATTTCGTATCAACATACCTCCAGATCATGAGCTCAGGCTGCACGATGCACAACAAGTGAGGGGTGACGGTGAGAGCTTCCCACTTTGGGCCATCACTCGCCTCTCTTCTCACAGAGGGTCTGTGGTGTCACAATGCTTGGTGGGCAGCATGCCATTGCCATGGCAACCATTGGGCCTGACCTTCTCAGATGGAAGGCAACTCCACCTCCTCTGTGCCCACCTGCTGTCTACAGAAGGATGGCTCTTCCCCTGAACGTGTGTCAGGCTCAACACGCTGGTTCCAGAACTGCATCCCAGGAATACACAGTCTGCAATCTCATGGGGAAAGAACATATGGGATTGAAAAAGACCCATTCCCCAAGGATCCTGAACAGGAAAACAATGGCTGATGGAGGAAGAACAACACACGAGCATCCCTTTCCATGGGAGGAGGCTTTTCCACGGAAGGAAACTATGGAATATCTTCTCACCTGATTTCCACCCCATGCCATTGGAGAAGATATAGGTACCATATCAAGGCTTTCAAACCTGTCTTCCAGTATGGAGCAGGGATGGTAATGGACCCATTTTGGGAGTCAGGCCAGGAAGGAGAGAAGACTCTCGTACAAGTGTGCTGGTTTATCCCATTTGTGGGATATCCACCTTACACCAAGACATGTTCTTGGAGCAATTATCCTGCCATTCACGCTTGCTGGAATCCACAGCTGCTGTACCTCTCTCTCTCCTTCTTTTCATCTCCTTCTCTCTAGCTCTCTCACTCTCCCCTCGGCCCCCCTTCAATGTCTCTGGAATCCTCCTGCTACAAGTTGACCTGTGGTGATAATGGAGGAAATATTGTAGCCAAGAGAATGGTCCAAGTGATCCCCCATCCAGTTATCCCTGTCATCCTAGGTCTGATCAAATATAAAATCCGTGGTCCAGAAAGACTTCCTGTGCTGTGTGGAGACACCCCAACTAGGTCAGCCTTCCACAACACTTCCCATATTCAGCCCTTCCTGTGGACACGCTGACCACTTCATATGTACTTCGGTCTGGAGGGTCCCATATTGGACTCAGAGAGCAGCACACTTGTAACAACGTTCACATGAGTGCTCTCCCAAGAAATGGCTTCTCTGCAGCATTCCCTACCTGCTCCATGAGTTACTGTTCATTTGCTCGTGGTTGGACCTCTGCACTCGTTCTATGGGGATTTAGAATAGCAAGTCTATGACTCTTCATGTCTCAATGATTGGGCATCCAAACAATGCTCTGAGCATCCTTGGCCAGTGGGCTGGCCAATCATAGCCCAGAGGGCAAGATGTCTGTCAACCAAATCCATCTCTCTAAGGAATAGACCTCCCCATTCTCTAGCCTCAGGAGTGTCAGGGACAGAGCCCACTCCCTTCCAGGATGGAACTTTCAATACGCTCCAATTGCAGGCATCATCACAGGGCTCCTGGAAGTTCAGACAAGCGACCCACCTTTCCTACCTTATGACTGTAGACACAACAAACACACTGGCGCTCGCCCCACGCACCACACTCCCAGGAAGCACTCCATGAGAGGGAGGGCTTGTTCTTATCCCCCTGTGGAAAAGGCACCTGAAAGAGACCGGTTACATCTCGGTTAAATGGCCTCTGTTTGGAGGGCTCCCCTGTGGCTT
This sequence comes from Sus scrofa, assembly GCF_054392235.1. Classification (NCBI taxonomy): domain Eukaryota; kingdom Metazoa; phylum Chordata; class Mammalia; order Artiodactyla; family Suidae; genus Sus; species Sus scrofa. The sequence goes on from NC_139402.1 coordinate 42,733,504, forward strand.
AGGCTATGGAAATATGGATTCAGAAGTGTGGAGCTGAAAAGGCCCCATTGGGACTGTCTTCGTCAGGGGTTCCATCCAGGGCCTCCTGCTTGGGGGCGAGCATTGGGGCATGGATGTCTTGTTTGTACACCAGGATGTCTTGTTTCAAATGGCCATGAAGCACAATTCTTTCTTCACATGGAGGAACTCCCTTGAGGTATTCTGCCCACTGATGCCCTGAAGATATCACATGTTCAAGCACCAAGCCTCTAGAATCCACATTGAGCTTGGGAGCCTGATGAGAGTGGTGGCTAGGAGTCTACAGATGGAGATAATCGTGTTCATCCAAGAGGACCACCCATCTGGTGGATCCTCCTTACCATCAACTTCGACAGACCTCCAGAGCAAGAGCTCATGGTGTCCCTCTTTGAACTCTCAATGTTTGAGTGGGAGAATGTCCCACATATGGCCCATCTCACACCTCTTTTCTCACAGAGAGGTTGTTTGGGCACAAGGCTCCATGGGCATCATATCAGTGCCATGGCCACCGCTGGCACTGCACCTTGCAGAAGGAAGGCAACTCCACACCCTGGGGAACCCAATTTTCTCTATCATGATGGATCTCTGATAACATGTGGAGCACGTCAGGGTCAAGTCCTTCCTCAGTCACTGCCTCACACGAATACACAGGACAGAATCTCTTTTGCAGAGAAAAGATGTCATTCCAAACACCCAAACTAAAGACCCTGGACAGTGAAATCAAGGAACGACTGAGCAAGAACACCGTATGAGCTGCTATTTCAATAGGAAGGGTCTTTTCCCCTTAGGGAACATATACGGTGTCATTTAACTTGACACGCCCCTCGCCTCATTTGAGAAGATATCAATGCCAAGCAGGGAGGACTGCTTGCAGCCGACATATTTCTAGAGACAGGCCAAGAAAGAGTGAAAATCTCATGCAAGAGTCCTGATATAGCCTTTGTGTCTAAGAGTCCCTGGAAACACAGACAAGGGCTTGGGAATGAAACTGTGCGCTGGAATGTGGCTTGTATCCAAATGTCATCTGTCACTCTCTCTCTCTCCCGCTCTCTCTCTCTCTCTCTTTTCCTCTCTGTCGGCTTCTTCCTCCTTCACATACTCTCGAATCCTCTTCATCCAAGGTGATCTGTGCTGCTCCAGGTTGGCATATCTCAGCCAGGAGAGCAGTCAAATTCTTTAACCAAGATTTTCCAACAGTCTTCCAAAATCCTATCAAATATAAAAGCATTTTTCCTGAAATTATTCCTCTGTTTGTATGGAGACATTCCACCTTACACAGTGTTCCCCTATCTTACCATTGTCAGCCCTTCACACTGACCGATAACCATCCCATTTGTAGTGCGTTCTACATGGTCACAGATTTGACTCCCAGATCAACATCTTTTCAACCACCTACACATAAGGGTCCGAGTGAGAATTCACTTCTCTGCAGCACACCCCACGTGTGGGATCAGGTCTGTGAAGTGGCTGGTGAGGTGGATGCCTCGAGTCTTTGGAAGCGGACTTAGGAAATGTAGTCTCGGACTCTCCATGTCTCAGTGAATTGGCATCTACGAAGGGGTCTGAGCACCCTTCAGCAGGGTCTGAATGACAATGCGACACAGTTCAAGGATTCGGTCCCCTAAAACCAGTCTCCATTTGGGACAATTCTCCTCCTTCTCTAGACCCTCAATTGGCAGGCCAGAGGCCCCTCTCGTCCAAGAGCCACACCTCAAGACCTGCCCATGGAGCCCTCATCACAGGACTCACGGAGGTAACAAGAGAGACTCCTGAAATTCCCGACAATTGTGTTCCCCACAAACAAGCCAGCAGTGAAACTAGTCTCCCCACTTCCATCCAGCACCCCAGTAGACAGGACGTATGCTTATCCACGTGGGAAATACCCACCAGACATATCCCAGCTTCGTTCTCGGGAAATTTGTTACTGTGGATAGTCAGTGTGAGCTTTCATCTATTGACGTGTATGTCCCAAAGCAGGGAATTGTCCTTCCCCACATTCCAATATGTCCTCAGGGTTGATATTGAGGGCCTCGTCCTTGGTTGAAGGCAGAGGGGCCTATTGTCATGGTTTGAGCTCTGGAATGAGATGTATCAACCCGGTCATACTTAGGAGTCTTTCTTCCCCTGTTGGAAAAGACTGGATGTGATAAGCTCACTGGTCCCTTTCAGATGGATCATACTCCAAAAGCAAGCCTGAGCCGTGGATATTTATCTTCTCAGGAGCCTGCTGAGAATGGTGGCCATGAGAAGAATGCTGGAAAGAATACTTATCATCCAAGTCTCCAATACATCCAATGGATCCTCCTTTAATTTCGTATCAACATACCTCCAGATCATGAGCTCAGGCTGCACGATGCACAACAAGTGAGGGGTGACGGTGAGAGCTTCCCACTTTGGGCCATCACTCGCCTCTCTTCTCACAGAGGGTCTGTGGTGTCACAATGCTTGGTGGGCAGCATGCCATTGCCATGGCAACCATTGGGCCTGACCTTCTCAGATGGAAGGCAACTCCACCTCCTCTGTGCCCACCTGCTGTCTACAGAAGGATGGCTCTTCCCCTGAACGTGTGTCAGGCTCAACACGCTGGTTCCAGAACTGCATCCCAGGAATACACAGTCTGCAATCTCATGGGGAAAGAACATATGGGATTGAAAAAGACCCATTCCCCAAGGATCCTGAACAGGAAAACAATGGCTGATGGAGGAAGAACAACACACGAGCATCCCTTTCCATGGGAGGAGGCTTTTCCACGGAAGGAAACTATGGAATATCTTCTCACCTGATTTCCACCCCATGCCATTGGAGAAGATATAGGTACCATATCAAGGCTTTCAAACCTGTCTTCCAGTATGGAGCAGGGATGGTAATGGACCCATTTTGGGAGTCAGGCCAGGAAGGAGAGAAGACTCTCGTACAAGTGTGCTGGTTTATCCCATTTGTGGGATATCCACCTTACACCAAGACATGTTCTTGGAGCAATTATCCTGCCATTCACGCTTGCTGGAATCCACAGCTGCTGTACCTCTCTCTCTCCTTCTTTTCATCTCCTTCTCTCTAGCTCTCTCACTCTCCCCTCGGCCCCCCTTCAATGTCTCTGGAATCCTCCTGCTACAAGTTGACCTGTGGTGATAATGGAGGAAATATTGTAGCCAAGAGAATGGTCCAAGTGATCCCCCATCCAGTTATCCCTGTCATCCTAGGTCTGATCAAATATAAAATCCGTGGTCCAGAAAGACTTCCTGTGCTGTGTGGAGACACCCCAACTAGGTCAGCCTTCCACAACACTTCCCATATTCAGCCCTTCCTGTGGACACGCTGACCACTTCATATGTACTTCGGTCTGGAGGGTCCCATATTGGACTCAGAGAGCAGCACACTTGTAACAACGTTCACATGAGTGCTCTCCCAAGAAATGGCTTCTCTGCAGCATTCCCTACCTGCTCCATGAGTTACTGTTCATTTGCTCGTGGTTGGACCTCTGCACTCGTTCTATGGGGATTTAGAATAGCAAGTCTATGACTCTTCATGTCTCAATGATTGGGCATCCAAACAATGCTCTGAGCATCCTTGGCCAGTGGGCTGGCCAATCATAGCCCAGAGGGCAAGATGTCTGTCAACCAAATCCATCTCTCTAAGGAATAGACCTCCCCATTCTCTAGCCTCAGGAGTGTCAGGGACAGAGCCCACTCCCTTCCAGGATGGAACTTTCAATACGCTCCAATTGCAGGCATCATCACAGGGCTCCTGGAAGTTCAGACAAGCGACCCACCTTTCCTACCTTATGACTGTAGACACAACAAACACACTGGCGCTCGCCCCACGCACCACACTCCCAGGAAGCACTCCATGAGAGGGAGGGCTTGTTCTTATCCCCCTGTGGAAAAGGCACCTGAAAGAGACCGGTTACATCTCGGTTAAATGGCCTCTGTTTGGAGGGCTCCCCTGTGGCTTAGGCTATGGAAATATGGATTCAGAAGTGTGGAGCTGAAAAGGCCCCATTGGGACTGTCTTCGTCAGGGGTTCCATCCAGGGCCTCCTGCTTGGGGGCGAGCATTTGGGCATGGATGTCTTGTTTGTACACCAGGATGTCTTGTTTCAAATGGCCATGAAGCACAATTCTTTCTTCACATGGAGGAACTCCCTTGAGGTATTCTGCCCACTGATGCCCTGAAGATATCACATGTTCAAGCACCAAGCCTCTAGAATCCACATTGAGCTTGGGAGCCTGATGAGAGTGGTGGCTAGGAGTCTACAGATGGAGATAATCGTGTTCATCCAAGAGGACCACCCATCTGGTGGATCCTCCTTACCATCAACTTCGACAGACCTCCAGAGCAAGAGCTCATGGTGTCCCTCTTTGAACTCTCAATGTTTGAGTGGGAGAATGTCCCACATATGGCCCATCTCACACCTCTTTTCTCACAGAGAGGTTGTTTGGGCACAAGGCTCCATGGGCATCATATCAGTGCCATGGCCACCGCTGGCACTGCACCTTGCAGAAGGAAGGCAACTCCACACCCTGGGGAACCCAATTTTCTCTATCATGATGGATCTCTGATAACATGTGGAGCACGTCAGGGTCAAGTCCTTCCTCAGTCACTGCCTCACACGAATACACAGGACAGAATCTCTTTTCCAGAGAAAAGATGTCATTCCAAACACCCAAACTAAAGACCCTGGACAGTGAAATCAAGGAACGACTGAGCAAGAACACCGTATGAGCTGCTATTTCAATAGGAAGGGTCTTTTCCCCTTAGGGAACATATACGGTGTCATTTAACTTGACACGCCCCTCGCCTCATTTGAGAAGATATCAATGCCAAGCAGGGAGGACTGCTTGCAGCCGACATATTTCTAGAGACAGGCCAAGAAAGAGTGAAAATCTCATGCAAGAGTCCTGATATAGCCTTTGTGTCTAAGAGTCCCTGGAAACACAGACAAGGGCTTGGGAATGAAACTGTGCGCTGGAATGTGGCTTGTATCCAAATGTCATCTGTCACTCTCTCTCTCTCCCGCTCTCTCTCTCTCTCTTTTCCTCTCTGTCGGCTTCTTCCTCCTTCACATACTCTCGAATGCTCTTCATCCAAGGTGATCTGTGCTGCTCCAGGTTGGCATATCTCAGCCAGGAGAGCAGTCAAATTCTTTAACCAAGATTTTCCAACAGTCTTCCAAAATCCTATCAAATATAAAAGCATTTTTCCTGAAATTATTCCTCTGTTTGTATGGAGACATTCCACCTTACACAGTGTTCCCCTATCTTACCATTGTCAGCCCTTCACACTGACCGATAACCATCCCATTTGTAGTGCGTTCTACATGGTCACAGATTTGACTCCCAGATCAACATCTTTTCAACCACCTACACATAAGGGTCCGAGTGAGAATTCACTTCTCTGCAGCACACCCCACGTGTGGGATCAGGTCTGTGAAGTGGCTGGTGAGGTGGATGCCTCGAGTCTTTGGAAGCGGACTTAGGAAATGTAGTCTCGGACTCTCCATGTCTCAGTGAATTGGCATCTACGAAGGGGTCTGAGCACCCTTCAGCAGGGTCTGAATGACAATGCGACACAGTTCAAGGATTCGGTCCCCTAAAACCAGTCTCCATTTGGGACAATTCTCCTCCTTCTCTAGACCCTCAATTGGCAGGCCAGAGGCCCCTCTCGTCCAAGAGCCACACCTCAAGACCTGCCCATGGAGCCCTCATCACAGGACTCACGGAGGTAACAAGAGAGACTCCTGAAATTCCCGACAATTGTGTTCCCCACAAACAAGCCAGCAGTGAAACTAGTCTCCCCACTTCCATCCAGCACCCCAGTAGACAGGACGTATGCTTATCCACGTGGGAAATACCCACCAGACATATCCCAGCTTCGTTCTCGGGAAATTTGTTACTGTGGATAGTCAGTGTGAGATTTCATCTATTGACGTGTATGTCCCAAAGCAGGGAATTGTCCTTCCCCACATTCCAATATGTCCTCAGGGTTGATATTGAGGGCCTCGTCCTTGGTTGAAGGCAGAGGGGCCTATTGTCATGGTTTGAGCTCTGGAATGAGATGTATCAACCCGGTCATACTTAGGAGTCTTTCTTCCCCTGTTGGAAAAGACTGGATGTGATAAGCTCACTGGTCCCTTTCAGATGGATCATACTCCAAAAGCAAGCCTGAGCCGTGGATATTTATCTTCTCAGGAGCCTGCTGAGAATGGTGGCCATGAGAAGAATGCTGGAAAGAATACTTATCATCCAAGTCTCCAATACATCCAATGGATCCTCCTTTAATTTCGTATCAACATACCTCCAGATCATGAGCTCAGGCTGCACGATGCACAACAAGTGAGGGGTGACGGTGAGAGCTTCCCACTTTGGGCCATCACTCGCCTCTCTTCTCACAGAGGGTCTGTGGTGTCACAATGCTTGGTGGGCAGCATGCCATTGCCATGGCAACCATTGGGCCTGACCTTCTCAGATGGAAGGCAACTCCACCTCCTCTGTGCCCACCTGCTGTCTACAGAAGGATGGCTCTTCCCCTGAACGTGTGTCAGGCTCAACACGCTGGTTCCAGAACTGCATCCCAGGAATACACAGTCTGCAATCTCATGGGGAAAGAACATATGGGATTGAAAAAGACCCATTCCCCAAGGATCCTGATCAGGAAAACAATGGCTGATGGAGGAAGAACAACACACGAGCATCCCTTTCCATGGGAGGAGTCTTTTCCACGGAAGGAAACTATGGAATATCTTCTCACCTGATTTCCACCCCATGCCATTGGAGAAGATATAGGTACCATATCAAGGCTTTCAAACCTGTCTTCCAGTATGGAGCAGGGATGGTAATGGACCCATTTTGGGAGTCAGGCCAGGAAGGAGAGAAGACTCTCGTACAAGTGTGCTGGTTTATCCCATTTGTGGGATATCCACCTTACACCAAGACATGTTCTTGGAGCAATTATCCTGCCATTCACGCTTGCTGGAATCCACAGCTGCTGTACCTCTCTCTCTCCTTCTTTTCATCTCCTTCTCTCTAGCTCTCTCACTCTCCCCTCGGCCCCCCTTCAATGTCTCTGGAATCCTCCTGCTACAAGTTGACCTGTGGTGATAATGGAGGAAATATTGTAGCCAAGAGAATGGTCCAAGTGATCCCCCATCCAGTTATCCCTGTCATCCTAGGTCTGATCAAATATAAAATCCGTGGTCCAGAAAGACTTCCTGTGCTGTGTGGAGACACCCCAACTAGGTCAGCCTTCCACAACACTTCCCATATTCAGCCCTTCCTGTGGACACGCTGACCACTTCATATGTACTTCGGTCTGGAGGGTCCCATATTGGACTCAGAGAGCAGCACACTTGTAACAACGTTCACATGAGTGCTCTCCCAAGAAATGGCTTCTCTGCAGCATTCCCTACCTGCTCCATGAGTTACTGTTCATTTGCTCGTGGTTGGACCTCTGCACTCGTTCTATGGGGATTTAGAATAGCAAGTCTATGACTCTTCATGTCTCAATGATTGGGCATCCAAACAATGCTCTGAGCATCCTTGGCCAGTGGGCTGGCCAATCATAGCCCAGAGGGCAAGATGTCTGTCAACCAAATCCATCTCTCTAAGGAATAGACCTCCCCATTCTCTAGCCTCAGGAGTGTCAGGGACAGAGCCCACTCCCTTCCAGGATGGAACTTTCAATACGCTCCAATTGCAGGCATCATCACAGGGCTCCTGGAAGTTCAGACAAGCGACCCACCTTTCCTACCTTATGACTGTAGACACAACAAACACACTGGCGCTCGCCCCACGCACCACACTCCCAGGAAGCACTCCATGAGAGGGAGGGCTTGTTCTTATCCCCCTGTGGAAAAGGCACCTGAAAGAGACCGGTTACATCTCGGTTAAATGGCCTCTGTTTGGAGGGCTCCCCTGTGGCTTAGGCTATGGAAATATGGATTCAGAAGTGTGGAGCTGAAAAGGCCCCATTGGGACTGTCTTCGTCAGGGGTTCCATCCAGGGCCTCCTGCTTGGGGGCGAGCATTGGGGCATGGATGTCTTGTTTGTACACCAGGATGTCTTGTTTCAAATGGCCATGAAGCACAATTCTTTCTTCACATGGAGGAACTCCCTTGAGGTATTCTGCCCACTGATGCCCTGAAGATATCACATGTTCAAGCACCAAGCCTCTAGAATCCACATTGAGCTTGGGAGCCTGATGAGAGTGGTGGCTAGGAGTCTACAGATGGAGATAATCGTGTTCATCCAAGAGGACCACCCATCTGGTGGATCCTCCTTACCATCAACTTCGACAGACCTCCAGAGCAAGAGCTCATGGTGTCCATCATTGAACTCTCAATGTTTGAGTGGGAGAATGTCCCACATATGGCCCATCTCACACCTCTTTTCTCACAGAGAGGTTGTTTGGGCACAAGGCTCCATGGGCATCATATCAGTGCCATGGCCACCGCTGGCACTGCACCTTGCAGAAGGAAGGCAACTCCACACCCTGGGGAACCCAATTTTCTCTATCATGATGGATCTCTGATAACATGTGGAGCACGTCAGGGTCAAGTCCTTCCTCAGTCACTGCCTCACACGAATACACAGGACAGAATCTCTTTTGCAGAGAAAAGATGTCATTCCAAACACCCAAACTAAAGACCCTGGACAGTGAAATCAAGGAACGACTGAGGAAGAACACTGTATGAGCTGCTATTTCAATAGGAAGGGTCTTTTCCCCTTAGGGAACATATACGGTGTCATTTAACTTGACACGCCCCTCGCCTCATTTGAGAAGATATCAATGCCAAGCAGGGAGGACTGCTTGCAGCCGACATATTTCTAGAGACAGGCCAAGAAAGAGTGAAAATCTCATGCAAGAGTCCTGATATAGCCTTTGTGTCTAAGAGTCCCTGGAAACACAGACAAGGGCTTGGGAATGAAACTGTGCGCTGGAATGTGGCTTGTATCCAAATGTCATCTGTCACTCTCTCTCTCTCCCGCTCTCTCTCTCTCTCTTTTCCTCTCTGTCGGCTTCTTCCTCCTTCACATACTCTCGAATCCTCTTCATCCAAGGTGATCTGTGCTGCTCCAGGTTGGCATATCTCAGCCAGGAGAGCAGTCAAATTCTTTAACCAAGATTTTCCAACAGTCTTCCAAAATCCTATCAAATATAAAAGCATTTTTCCTGAAATTATTCCTCTGTTTGTATGGAGACATTCCACCTTACACAGTGTTCCCCTATCTTACCATTGTCAGCCCTTCACACTGACCGATAACCATCCCATTTGTAGTGCGTTCTACATGGTCACAGATTTGACTCCCAGATCAACATCTTTTCAACCACCTACACATAAGGGTCCGAGTGAGAATTCACTTCTCTGCAGCACACCCCACGTGTGGGATCAGGTCTGTGAAGTGGCTGGTGAGGTGGATGCCTCGAGTCTTTGGAAGCGGACTTAGGAAATGTAGTCTCGGACTCTCCATGTCTCAGTGAATTGGCATCTACGAAGGGGTCTGAGCACCCTTCAGCAGGGTCTGAATGACAATGCGACACAGTTCAAGGATTCGGTCCCCTAAAACCAGTCTCCATTTGGGACAATTCTCCTCCTTCTCTAGACCCTCAATTGGCAGGCCAGAGGCCCCTCTCGTCCAAGAGCCACACCTCAAGACCTGCCCATGGAGCCCTCATCACAGGACTCACGGAGGTAACAAGAGAGACTCCTGAAATTCCCGACAATTGTGTTCCCCACAAACAAGCCAGCAGTGAAACTAGTCTCCCCACTTCCATCCAGCACCCCAGTAGACAGGACGTATGCTTATCCACGTGGGAAATACCCACCAGACATATCCCAGCTTCGTTCTCGGGAAATTTGTTACTGTGGATAGTCAGTGTGAGCTTTCATCTATTGACGTGTATGTCCCAAAGCAGGGAATTGTCCTTCCCCACATTCCAATATGTCCTCAGGGTTGATATTGAGGGCCTCGTCCTTGGTTGAAGGCAGAGGGGCCTATTGTCATGGTTTGAGCTCTGGAATGAGATGTATCAACCCGGTCATACTTAGGAGTCTTTCTTCCCCTGTTGGAAAAGACTGGATGTGATAAGCTCACTGGTCCCTTTCAGATGGATCATACTCCAAAAGCAAGCCTGAGCCGTGGATATTTATTTTCTCAGGAGCCTGATGAGAATGGTGGCCATGAGAAGCATGCTGGAAAGAATACTTATCATCCAAGTCTCCAATACATCCAATGGATCCTCCTTTAATTTCGTATCAACATACCTCCAGATCATGAGCTCAGGCTGCACGATGCACAACAAGTGAGGGGTGACGGTGAGAGCTTCCCACTTTGGGCCATCACTCGCCTCTCTTCTCACAGAGGGTCTGTGGTGTCACAATGCTTGGTGGGCAGCATGCCATTGCCATGGCAACCATTGGGCCTGACCTTCTCAGATGGAAGGCAACTCCACCTCCTCTGTGCCCACCTGCTGTCTACAGAAGGATGGCTCTTCCCCTGAACGTGTGTCAGGCTCAACACGCTGGTTCCAGAACTGCATCCCAGGAATACACAGTCTGCAATCTCATCGGGAAAGAACATATGGGATTGAAAAAGACCCATTCCCCAAGGAGCCTGAACAGGAAAACAATGGCTGATGGAGGAAGAACAACACACGAGCATCCCTTTCCATGGGAGGAGGCTTTTCCACGGAAGGAAACTATGGAATATCTTCTCACCTGATTTCCACCCCATGCCATTGGAGAAGATATAGGTACCATATCAAGGCTTTCAAACCTGTCTTCCAGTATGGAGCAGGGATGGTAATGGACCCATTTTGGGAGTCAGGCCAGGAAGGAGAGAAGACTCTCGTACAAGTGTGCTGGTTTATCCCATTTGTGGGATATCCACCTTACACCAAGACATGTTCTTGGAGCAATTATCCTGCCATTCACGCTTGCTGGAATCCACAGCTGCTGTACCTCTCTCTCTCCTTCTTTTCATCTCCTTCTCTCTAGCTCTCTCACTCTCCCCTCGGCCCCCCTTCAATGTCTCTGGAATCCTCCTGCTACAAGTTGACCTGTGGTGATAATGGAGGAAATATTGTAGCCAAGAGAATGGTCCAAGTGATCCCCCATCCAGTTATCCCTGTCATCCTAGGTCTGATCAAATATAAAATCCGTGGTCCAGAAAGACTTCCTGTGCTGTGTGGAGACACCCCAACTAGGTCAGCCTTCCACAACACTTCCCATATTCAGCCCTTCCTGTGGACACGCTGACCACTTCATATGTACTTCGGTCTGGAGGGTCCCATATTGGACTCAGAGAGCAGCACACTTGTAACAACGTTCACATGAGTGCTCTCCCAAGAAATGGCTTCTCTGCAGCATTCCCTACCTGCTCCATGAGTTACTGTTCATTTGCTCGTGGGTGGACCTCTGCACTCGTTCTTTGGGGATTTAGAATAGCAAGTCTATGACTCTTCATGTCTCAATGATTGGGCATCCAAACAATGCTCTGAGCATCCTTGGCCAGTGGGCTGGCCAATCATAGCCCAGAGGGCAAGATGTCTGTCAACCAAATCCATCTCTCTAAGGAATAGACCTCCCCATTCTCTAGCCTCAGGAGTGTCAGGGACAGAGCCCACTCCCTTCCAGGATGGAACTTTCAATACGCTCCAATTGCAGGCATCATCACAGGGCTCCTGGAAGTTCAGACAAGCGACCCACCTTTCCTACCTTATGACTGTAGACACAACAAACACACTGGCGCTCGCCCCACGCACCACACTCCCAGGAAGCACTCCATGAGAGGGAGGGCTTGTTCTTATCCCCCTGTGGAAAAGGCACCTGAAAGAGACCGGTTACATCTCGGTTAAATGGCCTCTGTTTGGAGGGCTCCCCTGTGGCTTAGGCTATGGAAATATGGATTCAGAAGTGTGGAGCTGAAAAGGCCCCATTGGGACTGTCTTCGTCAGGGGTTCCATCCAGGGCCTCCTGCTTGGGGGAGAGCATTGGGGCATGGATGTCTTGTTTGTACACCAGGATGTCTTGTTTCAAATGGCCATGAAGCACAATTCTTTCTTCACATGGAGGAACTCCCTTGAGGTATTCTGCCCACTGATGCCCTGAAGATATCACATGTTCAAGCACCAAGCCTCTAGAATCCACATTGAGCTCGGGAGCCTGATGAGAGTGGTGGCTAGGAGTCTACAGATGGAGATAATCGTGTTCATCCAAGAGGACCACCCATCTGGTGGATCCTCCTTACCATCAACTTCGACAGACCTCCAGAGCAAGAGCTCATGGTGTCCATCATTGAACTCTCAATGTTTGAGTGGGAGAATGTCCCACATATGGCCCATCTCACACCTCTTTTCTCACAGAGAGGTTGTTTGGGCACAAGGCTCCATGGGCATCATATCAGTGCCATGGCCACCGCTGGCACTGCACCTTGCAGAAGGAAGGCAACTCCACACCCTGGGGAACCCAATTTTCTCTATCATGATGGATCTCTGATAACATGTGGAGCACGTCAGGGTCAAGTCCTTCCTCAGTCACTGCCTCACACGAATACACAGGACAGAATCTCTTTTGCAGAGAAAAGATGTCATTCCAAACACCCAAACTAAAGACCCTGGACAGTGAAATCAAGGAACGACTGAGGAAGAACACTGTATGAGCTGCTATTTCAATAGGAAGGGTCTTTTCCCCTTAGGGAACATATACGGTGTCATTTAACTTGACACGCCCCTCGCCTCATTTGAGAAGATATCAATGCCAAGCAGGGAGGACTGCTTGCAGCCGACATATTTCTAGAGACAGGCCAAGAAAGAGTGAAAATCTCATGCAAGAGTCCTGATATAGCCTTTGTGTCTAAGAGTCCCTGGAAACACAGACAAGGGCTTGGGAATGAAACTGTGCGCTGGAATGTGGCTTGTATCCAAATGTCATCTGTCACTCTCTCTCTCTCCCGCTCTCTCTCTCTCTCTTTTCCTCTCTGTCGGCTTCTTCCTCCTTCACATACTCTCGAATCCTCTTCATCCAAGGTGATCTGTGCTGCTCCAGGTTGGCATATCTCAGCCAGGAGAGCAGTCAAATTCTTTAACCAAGATTTTCCAACAGTCTTCCAAAATCCTATCAAATATAAAAGCATTTTTCCTGAAATTATTCCTCTGTTTGTATGGAGACATTCCACCTTACACAGTGTTCCCCTATCTTACCATTGTCAGCCCTTCACACTGACCGATAACCATCCCATTTGTAGTGCGTTCTACATGGTCACAGATTTGACTCCCAGATCAACATCTTTTCAACCACCTACACATAAGGGTCCGAGTGAGAATTCACTTCTCTGCAGCACACCCCACGTGTGGGATCAGGTCTGTGAAGTGGCTGGTGAGGTGGATGCCTCGAGTCTTTGGAAGCGGACTTAGGAAATGTAGTCTCGGACTCTCCATGTCTCAGTGAATTGGCATCTACGAAGGGGTCTGAGCACCCTTCAGCAGGGTCTGAATGACAATGCGACACAGTTCAAGGATTCGGTCCCCTAAAACCAGTCTCCATTTGGGACAATTCTCCTCCTTCTCTAGACCCTCAATTGGCAGGCCAGAGGCCCCTCTCGTCCAAGAGCCACACCTCAAGACCTGCCCATGGAGCCCTCATCACAGGACTCACGGAGGTAACAAGAGAGACTCCTGAAATTCCCGACAATTGTGTTCCCCACAAACAAGCCAGCAGTGAAACTAGTCTCCCCACTTCCATCCAGCACCCCAGTAGACAGGACGTATGCTTATCCACGTGGGAAATACCCACCAGACATATCCCAGCTTCGTTCTCGGGAAATTTGTTACTGTGGATAGTCAGTGTGAGCTTTCATCTATTGACGTGTATGTCCCAAAGCAGGGAATTGTCCTTCCCCACATTCCAATATGTCCTCAGGGTTGATATTGAGGGCCTCGTCCTTGGTTGAAGGCAGAGGGGCCTATTGTCATGGTTTGAGCTCTGGAATGAGATGTATCAACCCGGTCATACTTAGGAGTCTTTCTTCCCCTGTTGGAAAAGACTGGATGTGATAAGCTCACTGGTCCCTTTCAGATGGATCATACTCCAAAAGCAAGCCTGAGCCGTGGATATTTATTTTCTCAGGAGCCTGATGAGAATGGTGGCCATGAGAAGCATGCTGGAAAGAATACTTATCATCCAAGTCTCCAATACATCCAATGGATCCTCCTTTAATTTCGTATCAACATACCTCCAGATCATGAGCTCAGGCTGCACGATGCACAACAAGTGAGGGGTGACGGTGAGAGCTTCCCACTTTGGGCCATCACTCGCCTCTCTTCTCACAGAGGGTCTGTGGTGTCACAATGCTTGGTGGGCAGCATGCCATTGCCATGGCAACCATTGGGCCTGACCTTCTCAGATGGAAGGCAACTCCACCTCCTCTGTGCCCACCTGCTGTCTACAGAAGGATGGCTCTTCCCCTGAACGTGTGTCAGGCTCAACACGCTGGTTCCAGAACTGCATCCCAGGAATACACAGTCTGCAATCTCATCGGGAAAGAACATATGGGATTGAAAAAGACCCATTCCCCAAGGAGCCTGAACAGGAAAACAATGGCTGATGGAGGAAGAACAACACACGAGCATCCCTTTCCATGGGAGGAGGCTTTTCCACGGAAGGAAACTATGGAATATCTTCTCACCTGATTTCCACCCCATGCCATTGGAGAAGATATAGGTACCATATCAAGGCTTTCAAACCTGTCTTCCAGTATGGAGCAGGGATGGTAATGGACCCATTTTGGGAGTCAGGCCAGGAAGGAGAGAAGACTCTCGTACAAGTGTGCTGGTTTATCCCATTTGTGGGATATCCACCTTACACCAAGACATGTTCTTGGAGCAATTATCCTGCCATTCACGCTTGCTGGAATCCACAGCTGCTGTACCTCTCTCTCTCCTTCTTTTCATCTCCTTCTCTCTAGCTCTCTCACTCTCCCCTCGGCCCCCCTTCAATGTCTCTGGAATCCTCCTGCTACAAGTTGACCTGTGGTGATAATGGAGGAAATATTGTAGCCAAGAGAATGGTCCAAGTGATCCCCCATCCAGTTATCCCTGTCATCCTAGGTCTGATCAAATATAAAATCCGTGGTCCAGAAAGACTTCCTGTGCTGTGTGGAGACACCCCAACTAGGTCAGCCTTCCACAACACTTCCCATATTCAGCCCTTCCTGTGGACACGCTGACCACTTCATATGTACTTCGGTCTGGAGGGTCCCATATTGGACTCAGAGAGCAGCACACTTGTAACAACGTTCACATGAGTGCTCTCCCAAGAAATGGCTTCTCTGCAGCATTCCCTACCTGCTCCATGAGTTACTGTTCATTTGCTCGTGGGTGGACCTCTGCACTCGTTCTTTGGGGATTTAGAATAGCAAGTCTATGACTCTTCATGTCTCAATGATTGGGCATCCAAACAATGCTCTGAGCATCCTTGGCCAGTGGGCTGGCCAATCATAGCCCAGAGGGCAAGATGTCTGTCAACCAAATCCATCTCTCTAAGGAATAGACCTCCCCATTCTCTAGCCTCAGGAGTGTCAGGGACAGAGCCCACTCCCTTCCAGGATGGAACTTTCAATACGCTCCAATTGCAGGCATCATCACAGGGCTCCTGGAAGTTCAGACAAGCGACCCACCTTTCCTACCTTATGACTGTAGACACAACAAACACACTGGCGCTCGCCCCACGCACCACACTCCCAGGAAGCACTCCATGAGAGGGAGGGCTTGTTCTTATCCCCCTGTGGAAAAGGCACCTGAAAGAGACCGGTTACATCTCGGTTAAATGGCCTCTGTTTGGAGGGCTCCCCTGTGGCTTAGGCTATGGAAATATGGATTCAGAAGTGTGGAGCTGAAAAGGCCCCATTGGGACTGTCTTCGTCAGGGGTTCCATCCAGGGCCTCCTGCTTGGGGGAGAGCATTGGGGCATGGATGTCTTGTTTGTACACCAGGATGTCTTGTTTCAAATGGCCATGAAGCACAATTCTTTCTTCACATGGAGGAACTCCCTTGAGGTATTCTGCCCACTGATGCCCTGAAGATATCACATGTTCAAGCACCAAGCCTCTAGAATCCACATTGAGCTCGGGAGCCTGATGAGAGTGGTGGCTAGGAGTCTACAGATGGAGATAATCGTGTTCATCCAAGAGGACCACCCATCTGGTGGATCCTCCTTACCATCAACTTCGACAGACCTCCAGAGCAAGAGCTCATGGTGTCCATCATTGAACTCTCAATGTTTGAGTGGGAGAATGTCCCACATATGGCCCATCTCACACCTCTTTTCTCACAGAGAGGTTGTTTGGGCACAAGGCTCCATGGGCATCATATCAGTGCCATGGCCACCGCTGGCACTGCACCTTGCAGAAGGAAGGCAACTCCACACCCTGGGGAACCCAATTTTCTCTATCATGATGGATCTCTGATAACATGTGGAGCACGTCAGGGTCAAGTCCTTCCTCAGTCACTGCCTCACACGAATACACAGGACAGAATCTCTTTTGCAGAGAAAAGATGTCATTCCAAACACCCAAACTAAAGACCCTGGACAGTGAAATCAAGGAACGACTGAGGAAGAACACTGTATGAGCTGCTATTTCAATAGGAAGGGTCTTTTCCCCTTAGGGAACATATACGGTGTCATTTAACTTGACACGCCCCTCGCCTCATTTGAGAAGATATCAATGCCAAGCAGGGAGGACTGCTTGCAGCCGACATATTTCTAGAGACAGGCCAAGAAAGAGTGAAAATCTCATGCAAGAGTCCTGATATAGCCTTTGTGTCTAAGAGTCCCTGGAAACACAGACAAGGGCTTGGGAATGAAACTGTGCGCTGGAATGTGGCTTGTATCCAAATGTCATCTGTCACTCTCTCTCTCTCCCGCTCTCTCTCTCTCTCTTTTCCTCTCTGTCGGCTTCTTCCTCCTTCACATACTCTCGAATCCTCTTCATCCAAGGTGATCTGTGCTGCTCCAGGTTGGCATATCTCAGCCAGGAGAGCAGTCAAATTCTTTAACCAAGATTTTCCAACAGTCTTCCAAAATCCTATCAAATATAAAAGCATTTTTCCTGAAATTATTCCTCTGTTTGTATGGAGACATTCCACCTTACACAGTGTTCCCCTATCTTACCATTGTCAGCCCTTCACACTGACCGATAACCATCCCATTTGTAGTGCGTTCTACATGGTCACAGATTTGACTCCCAGATCAACATCTTTTCAACCACCTACACATAAGGGTCCGAGTGAGAATTCACTTCTCTGCAGCACACCCCACGTGTGGGATCAGGTCTGTGAAGTGGCTGGTGAGGTGGATGCCTCGAGTCTTT
This sequence comes from Sus scrofa, assembly GCF_054392235.1. NCBI lineage: Eukaryota > Metazoa > Chordata > Mammalia > Artiodactyla > Suidae > Sus > Sus scrofa. The sequence continues at coordinate 42,750,884 of NC_139402.1, forward strand.
GGAAGCGGACTTAGGAAATGTAGTCTCGGACTCTCCATGTCTCAGTGAATTGGCATCTACGAAGGGGTCTGAGCACCCTTCAGCAGGGTCTGAATGACAATGCGACACAGTTCAAGGATTCGGTCCCCTAAAACCAGTCTCCATTTGGGACAATTCTCCTCCTTCTCTAGACCCTCAATTGGCAGGCCAGAGGCCCCTCTCGTCCAAGAGCCACACCTCAAGACCTGCCCATGGAGCCCTCATCACAGGACTCACGGAGGTAACAAGAGAGACTCCTGAAATTCCCGACAATTGTGTTCCCCACAAACAAGCCAGCAGTGAAACTAGTCTCCCCACTTCCATCCAGCACCCCAGTAGACAGGACGTATGCTTATCCACGTGGGAAATACCCACCAGACATATCCCAGCTTCGTTCTCGGGAAATTTGTTACTGTGGATAGTCAGTGTGAGCTTTCATCTATTGACGTGTATGTCCCAAAGCAGGGAATTGTCCTTCCCCACATTCCAATATGTCCTCAGGGTTGATATTGAGGGCCTCGTCCTTGGTTGAAGGCAGAGGGGCCTATTGTCATGGTTTGAGCTCTGGAATGAGATGTATCAACCCGGTCATACTTAGGAGTCTTTCTTCCCCTGTTGGAAAAGACTGGATGTGATAAGCTCACTGGTCCCTTTCAGATGGATCATACTCCAAAAGCAAGCCTGAGCCGTGGATATTTATTTTCTCAGGAGCCTGATGAGAATGGTGGCCATGAGAAGCATGCTGGAAAGAATACTTATCATCCAAGTCTCCAATACATCCAATGGATCCTCCTTTAATTTCGTATCAACATACCTCCAGATCATGAGCTCAGGCTGCACGATGCACAACAAGTGAGGGGTGACGGTGAGAGCTTCCCACTTTGGGCCATCACTCGCCTCTCTTCTCACAGAGGGTCTGTGGTGTCACAATGCTTGGTGGGCAGCATGCCATTGCCATGGCAACCATTGGGCCTGACCTTCTCAGATGGAAGGCAACTCCACCTCCTCTGTGCCCACCTGCTGTCTACAGAAGGATGGCTCTTCCCCTGAACGTGTGTCAGGCTCAACACGCTGGTTCCAGAACTGCATCCCAGGAATACACAGTCTGCAATCTCATCGGGAAAGAACATATGGGATTGAAAAAGACCCATTCCCCAAGGAGCCTGAACAGGAAAACAATGGCTGATGGAGGAAGAACAACACACGAGCATCCCTTTCCATGGGAGGAGGCTTTTCCACGGAAGGAAACTATGGAATATCTTCTCACCTGATTTCCACCCCATGCCATTGGAGAAGATATAGGTACCATATCAAGGCTTTCAAACCTGTCTTCCAGTATGGAGCAGGGATGGTAATGGACCCATTTTGGGAGTCAGGCCAGGAAGGAGAGAAGACTCTCGTACAAGTGTGCTGGTTTATCCCATTTGTGGGATATCCACCTTACACCAAGACATGTTCTTGGAGCAATTATCCTGCCATTCACGCTTGCTGGAATCCACAGCTGCTGTACCTCTCTCTCTCCTTCTTTTCATCTCCTTCTCTCTAGCTCTCTCACTCTCCCCTCGGCCCCCCTTCAATGTCTCTGGAATCCTCCTGCTACAAGTTGACCTGTGGTGATAATGGAGGAAATATTGTAGCCAAGAGAATGGTCCAAGTGATCCCCCATCCAGTTATCCCTGTCATCCTAGGTCTGATCAAATATAAAATCCGTGGTCCAGAAAGACTTCCTGTGCTGTGTGGAGACACCCCAACTAGGTCAGCCTTCCACAACACTTCCCATATTCAGCCCTTCCTGTGGACACGCTGACCACTTCATATGTACTTCGGTCTGGAGGGTCCCATATTGGACTCAGAGAGCAGCACACTTGTAACAACGTTCACATGAGTGCTCTCCCAAGAAATGGCTTCTCTGCAGCATTCCCTACCTGCTCCATGAGTTACTGTTCATTTGCTCGTGGGTGGACCTCTGCACTCGTTCTTTGGGGATTTAGAATAGCAAGTCTATGACTCTTCATGTCTCAATGATTGGGCATCCAAACAATGCTCTGAGCATCCTTGGCCAGTGGGCTGGCCAATCATAGCCCAGAGGGCAAGATGTCTGTCAACCAAATCCATCTCTCTAAGGAATAGACCTCCCCATTCTCTAGCCTCAGGAGTGTCAGGGACAGAGCCCACTCCCTTCCAGGATGGAACTTTCAATACGCTCCAATTGCAGGCATCATCACAGGGCTCCTGGAAGTTCAGACAAGCGACCCACCTTTCCTACCTTATGACTGTAGACACAACAAACACACTGGCGCTCGCCCCACGCACCACACTCCCAGGAAGCACTCCATGAGAGGGAGGGCTTGTTCTTATCCCCCTGTGGAAAAGGCACCTGAAAGAGACCGGTTACATCTCGGTTAAATGGCCTCTGTTTGGAGGGCTCCCCTGTGGCTTAGGCTATGGAAATATGGATTCAGAAGTGTGGAGCTGAAAAGGCCCCATTGGGACTGTCTTCGTCAGGGGTTCCATCCAGGGCCTCCTGCTTGGGGGAGAGCATTGGGGCATGGATGTCTTGTTTGTACACCAGGATGTCTTGTTTCAAATGGCCATGAAGCACAATTCTTTCTTCACATGGAGGAACTCCCTTGAGGTATTCTGCCCACTGATGCCCTGAAGATATCACATGTTCAAGCACCAAGCCTCTAGAATCCACATTGAGCTCGGGAGCCTGATGAGAGTGGTGGCTAGGAGTCTACAGATGGAGATAATCGTGTTCATCCAAGAGGACCACCCATCTGGTGGATCCTCCTTACCATCAACTTCGACAGACCTCCAGAGCAAGAGCTCATGGTGTCCATCATTGAACTCTCAATGTTTGAGTGGGAGAATGTCCCACATATGGCCCATCTCACACCTCTTTTCTCACAGAGAGGTTGTTTGGGCACAAGGCTCCATGGGCATCATATCAGTGCCATGGCCACCGCTGGCACTGCACCTTGCAGAAGGAAGGCAACTCCACACCCTGGGGAACCCAATTTTCTCTATCATGATGGATCTCTGATAACATGTGGAGCACGTCAGGGTCAAGTCCTTCCTCAGTCACTGCCTCACACGAATACACAGGACAGAATCTCTTTTGCAGAGAAAAGATGTCATTCCAAACACCCAAACTAAAGACCCTGGACAGTGAAATCAAGGAACGACTGAGGAAGAACACTGTATGAGCTGCTATTTCAATAGGAAGGGTCTTTTCCCCTTAGGGAACATATACGGTGTCATTTAACTTGACACGCCCCTCGCCTCATTTGAGAAGATATCAATGCCAAGCAGGGAGGACTGCTTGCAGCCGACATATTTCTAGAGACAGGCCAAGAAAGAGTGAAAATCTCATGCAAGAGTCCTGATATAGCCTTTGTGTCTAAGAGTCCCTGGAAACACAGACAAGGGCTTGGGAATGAAACTGTGCGCTGGAATGTGGCTTGTATCCAAATGTCATCTGTCACTCTCTCTCTCTCCCGCTCTCTCTCTCTCTCTTTTCCTCTCTGTCGGCTTCTTCCTCCTTCACATACTCTCGAATCCTCTTCATCCAAGGTGATCTGTGCTGCTCCAGGTTGGCATATCTCAGCCAGGAGAGCAGTCAAATTCTTTAACCAAGATTTTCCAACAGTCTTCCAAAATCCTATCAAATATAAAAGCATTTTTCCTGAAATTATTCCTCTGTTTGTATGGAGACATTCCACCTTACACAGTGTTCCCCTATCTTACCATTGTCAGCCCTTCACACTGACCGATAACCATCCCATTTGTAGTGCGTTCTACATGGTCACAGATTTGACTCCCAGATCAACATCTTTTCAACCACCTACACATAAGGGTCCGAGTGAGAATTCACTTCTCTGCAGCACACCCCACGTGTGGGATCAGGTCTGTGAAGTGGCTGGTGAGGTGGATGCCTCGAGTCTTTGGAAGCGGACTTAGGAAATGTAGTCTCGGACTCTCCATGTCTCAGTGAATTGGCATCTACGAAGGGGTCTGAGCACCCTTCAGCAGGGTCTGAATGACAATGCGACACAGTTCAAGGATTCGGTCCCCTAAAACCAGTCTCCATTTGGGACAATTCTCCTCCTTCTCTAGACCCTCAATTGGCAGGCCAGAGGCCCCTCTCGTCCAAGAGCCACACCTCAAGACCTGCCCATGGAGCCCTCATCACAGGACTCACGGAGGTAACAAGAGAGACTCCTGAAATTCCCGACAATTGTGTTCCCCACAAACAAGCCAGCAGTGAAACTAGTCTCCCCACTTCCATCCAGCACCCCAGTAGACAGGACGTATGCTTATCCACGTGGGAAATACCCACCAGACATATCCCAGCTTCGTTCTCGGGAAATTTGTTACTGTGGATAGTCAGTGTGAGCTTTCATCTATTGACGTGTATGTCCCAAAGCAGGGAATTGTCCTTCCCCACATTCCAATATGTCCTCAGGGTTGATATTGAGGGCCTCGTCCTTGGTTGAAGGCAGAGGGGCCTATTGTCATGGTTTGAGCTCTGGAATGAGATGTATCAACCCGGTCATACTTAGGAGTCTTTCTTCCCCTGTTGGAAAAGACTGGATGTGATAAGCTCACTGGTCCCTTTCAGATGGATCATACTCCAAAAGCAAGCCTGAGCCGTGGATATTTATCTTCTCAGGAGCCTGCTGAGAATGGTGGCCATGAGAAGAATGCTGGAAAGAATACTTATCATCCAAGTCTCCAATACATCCAATGGATCCTCCTTTAATTTCGTATCAACATACCTCCAGATCATGAGCTCAGGCTGCACGATGCACAACAAGTGAGGGGTGACGGTGAGAGCTTCCCACTTTGGGCCATCACTCGCCTCTCTTCTCACAGAGGGTCTGTGGTGTCACAATGCTTGGTGGGCAGCATGCCATTGCCATGGCAACCATTGGGCCTGACCTTCTCAGATGGAAGGCAACTCCACCTCCTCTGTGCCCACCTGCTGTCTACAGAAGGATGGCTCTTCCCCTGAACGTGTGTCAGGCTCAACACGCTGGTTCCAGAACTGCATCCCAGGAATACACAGTCTGCAATCTCATCGGGAAAGAACATATGGGATTGAAAAAGACCCATTCCCCAAGGAGCCTGAACAGGAAAACAATGGCTGATGGAGGAAGAACAACACACGAGCATCCCTTTCCATGGGAGGAGGCTTTTCCACGGAAGGAAACTATGGAATATCTTCTCACCTGATTTCCACCCCATGCCATTGGAGAAGATATAGGTACCATATCAAGGCTTTCAAACCTGTCTTCCAGTATGGAGCAGGGATGGTAATGGACCCATTTTGGGAGTCAGGCCAGGAAGGAGAGTAGACTCTCGTACAAGTGTGCTGGTTTATCCCATTTGTGGGATATCCACCTTACACCAAGACATGTTCTTGGAGCAATTATCCTGCCATTCACGCTTGCTGGAATCCACAGCTGCTGTACCTCTCTCTCTCCTTCTTTTCATCTCCTTCTCTCTAGCTCTCTCACTCTCCCCTCGGCCCCCCTTCAATGTCTCTGGAATCCTCCTGCTACAAGTTGACCTGTGGTGATAATGGAGGAAATATAGTAGCCAAGAGAATGGTCCAAGTGATCCCCCATCCAGTTATCCCTGTCATCCTAGGTCTGATCAAATATAAAATCCGTGGTCCAGAAAGACTTCCTGTGCTGTGTGGAGACACCCCAACTAGGTCAGCCTTCCACAACACTTCCCATATTCAGCCCTTCCTGTGGACACGCTGACCACTTCATATGTACTTCGGTCTGGAGGGTCCCATATTGGACTCAGAGAGCAGCACACTTGTAACAACGTTCACATGAGTGCTCTCCCAAGAAATGGCTTCTCTGCAGCATTCCCTACCTGCTCCATGAGTTACTGTTCATTTGCTCGTGGGTGGACCTCTGCACTCGTTCTATGGGGATTTAGAATAGCAAGTCTATGACTCTTCATGTCTCAATGATTGGGTATCCAAACAATGCTCTGAGCATCCTTGGCCAGTGGGCTGGCCAATCATAGCCCAGAGGGCAAGATGTCTGTCAAGAAAATCCATCTCTCTAAGGAATAGACCTCCCCATTCTCTAGCCTCAGGAGTGTCAGGGACAGAGCCCACTCCCTTCCAGGATGGAACTTTCAATACGCTCCAATTGCAGGCATCATCACAGGGCTCCTGGAAGTTCAGACAAGCGACCCACCTTTCCTACCTTATGACTGTAGACACAACAAACACACTGGCGCTCGCCCCACGCACCACACTCCCAGGAAGCACTCCATGAGAGGGAGGGCTTGTTCTTATCCCCCTGTGGAAAAGGCACCTGAAAGAGACCGGTTACATCTCGGTTAAATGGCCTCTGTTTGGAGGGCTCCCCTGTGGCTTAGGCTATGGAAATATGGATTCAGAAGTGTGGAGCTGAAAAGGCCCCATTGGGACTGTCTTCGTCAGGGGTTCCATCCAGGGCCTCCTGCTTGGGGGCGAGCATTGGGGCATGGATGTCTTGTTTGTACACCAGGATGTCTTGTTTCAAATGGCCATGAAGCACAATTCTTTCTTCACATGGAGGAACTCCCTTGAGGTATTCTGCCCACTGATGCCCTGAAGATATCACATGTTCAAGCACCAAGCCTCTAGAATCCACATTGAGCTTGGGAGCCTGATGAGAGTGGTGGCTAGGAGTCTACAGATGGAGATAATCGTGTTCATCCAAGAGGACCACCCATCTGGTGGATCCTCCTTACCATCAACTTCGACAGACCTCCAGAGCAAGAGCTCATGGTGTCCCTCTTTGAACTCTCAATGTTTGAGTGGGAGAATGTCCCACATATGGCCCATCTCACACCTCTTTTCTCACAGAGAGGTTGTTTGGGCACAAGGCTCCATGGGCATCATATCAGTGCCATGGCCACCGCTGGCACTGCACCTTGCAGAAGGAAGGCAACTCCACACCCTGGGGAACCCAATTTTCTCTATCATGATGGATCTCTGATAACATGTGGAGCACGTCAGGGTCAAGTCCTTCCTCAGTCACTGCCTCACACGAATACACAGGACAGAATCTCTTTTGCAGAGAAAAGATGTCATTCCAAACACCCAAACTAAAGACCCTGGACAGTGAAATCAAGGAACGACTGAGGAAGAACACTGTATGAGCTGCTATTTCAATAGGAAGGGTCTTTTCCCCTTAGGGAACATATACGGTGTCATTTAACTTGACACGCCCCTCGCCTCATTTGAGAAGATATCAATGCCAAGCAGGGAGGACTGCTTGCAGCCGACATATTTCTAGAGACAGGCCAAGAAAGAGTGAAAATCTCATGCAAGAGTCCTGATATAGCCTTTGTGTCTAAGAGTCCCTGGAAACACAGACAAGGGCTTGGGAATGAAACTGTGCGCTGGAATGTGGCTTGTATCCAAATGTCATCTGTCACTCTCTCTCTCTCCCGCTCTCTCTCTCTCTCTTTTCCTCTCTGTCGGCTTCTTCCTCCTTCACATACTCTCGAATCCTCTTCATCCAAGGTGATCTGTGCTGCTCCAGGTTGGCATATCTCAGCCAGGAGAGCAGTCAAATTCTTTAACCAAGATTTTCCAACAGTCTTCCAAAATCCTATCAAATATAAAAGCATTTTTCCTGAAATTATTCCTCTGTTTGTATGGAGACATTCCACCTTACACAGTGTTCCCCTATCTTACCATTGTCAGCCCTTCACACTGACCGATAACCATCCCATTTGTAGTGCGTTCTACATGGTCACAGATTTGACTCCCAGATCAACATCTTTTCAACCACCTACACATAAGGGTCCGAGTGAGAATTCACTTCTCTGCAGCACACCCCACGTGTGGGATCAGGTCTGTGAAGTGGCTGGTGAGGTGGATGCCTCGAGTCTTTGGAAGCGGACTTAGGAAATGTAGTCTCGGACTCTCCATGTCTCAGTGAATTGGCATCTACGAAGGGGTCTGAGCACCCTTCAGCAGGGTCTGAATGACAATGCGACACAGTTCAAGGATTCGGTCCCCTAAAACCAGTCTCCATTTGGGACAATTCTCCTCCTTCTCTAGACCCTCAATTGGCAGGCCAGAGGCCCCTCTCGTCCAAGAGCGACACCTCAAGCCCTGCCCATGGAGCCCTCATCACAGGACTCACGGAGGTAACAAGAGAGACTCCTGAAATTCCCGACAATTGTGTTCCCCACAAACAAGCCAGCAGTGAAACTAGTCTCCCCACTTCCATCCAGCACCCCAGTAGACAGGACGTATGCTTATCCACGTGGGAAATACCCACCAGACATATCCCAGCTTCGTTCTCGGGAAATTTGTTACTGTGGATAGTCAGTGTGAGCTTTCATCTATTGACGTGTATGTCCCAAAGCAGGGAATTGTCCTTCCCCACATTCCAATATGTCCTCAGGGTTGATATTGAGGGCCTCGTCCTTGGTTGAAGGCAGAGGGGCCTATTGTCATGGTTTGAGCTCTGGAATGAGATGTATCAACCCGGTCATACTTAGGAGTCTTTCTTCCCCTGTTGGAAAAGACTGGATGTGATAAGCTCACTGGTCCCTTTCAGATGGATCATACTCCAAAAGCAAGCCTGAGCCGTGGATATTTATCTTCTCAGGAGCCTGCTGAGAATGGTGGCCATGAGAAGAATGCTGGAAAGAATACTTATCATCCAAGTCTCCAATACATCCAATGGATCCTCCTTTAATTTCGTATCAACATACCTCCAGATCATGAGCTCAGGCTGCACGATGCACAACAAGTGAGGGGTGACGGTGAGAGCTTCCCACTTTGGGCCATCACTCGCCTCTCTTCTCACAGAGGGTCTGTGGTGTCACAATGCTTGGTGGGCAGCATGCCATTGCCATGGCAACCATTGGGCCTGACCTTCTCAGATGGAAGGCAACTCCACCTCCTCTGTGCCCACCTGCTGTCTACAGAAGGATGGCTCTTCCCCTGAACGTGTGTCAGGCTCAACACGCTGGTTCCAGAACTGCATCCCAGGAATACACAGTCTGCAATCTCATCGGGAAAGAACATATGGGATTGAAAAAGACCCATTCCCCAAGGAGCCTGAACAGGAAAACAATGGCTGATGGAGGAAGAACAACACACGAGCATCCCTTTCCATGGGAGGAGGCTTTTCCACGGAAGGAAACTATGGAATATCTTCTCACCTGATTTCCACCCCATGCCATTGGAGAAGATATAGGTACCATATCAAGGCTTTCAAACCTGTCTTCCAGTATGGAGCAGGGAGTGTAATGGACCCATTTTGGGAGTCAGGCCAGGAAGGAGAGTAGACTCTCGTACAAGTGTGCTGGTTTATCCCATTTGTGGGATATCCACCTTACACCAAGACATGTTCTTGGAGCAATTATCCTGCCATTCACGCTTGCTGGAATCCACAGCTGCTGTACCTCTCTCTCTCCTTCTTTTCATCTCCTTCTCTCTAGCTCTCTCACTCTCCCCTCGGCCCCCCTTCAATGTCTCTGGAATCCTCCTGCTACAAGTTGACCTGTGGTGATAATGGAGGAAATATAGTAGCCAAGAGAATGGTCCAAGTGATCCCCCATCCAGTTATCCCTGTCATCCTAGGTCTGATCAAATATAAAATCCGTGGTCCAGAAAGACTTCCTGTGCTGTGTGGAGACACCCCAACTAGGTCAGCCTTCCACAACACTTCCCATATTCAGCCCTTCCTGTGGACACGCTGACCACTTCATATGTACTTCGGTCTGGAGGGTCCCATATTGGACTCAGAGAGCAGCACACTTGTAACAACGTTCACATGAGTGCTCTCCCAAGAAATGGCTTCTCTGCAGCATTCCCTACCTGCTCCATGAGTTACTGTTCATTTGCTCGTGGGTGGACCTCTGCACTCGTTCTATGGGGATTTAGAATAGCAAGTCTATGACTCTTCATGTCTCAATGATTGGGTATCCAAACAATGCTCTGAGCATCCTTGGCCAGTGGGCTGGCCAATCATAGCCCAGAGGGCAAGATGTCTGTCAAGAAAATCCATCTCTCTAAGGAATAGACCTCCCCATTCTCTAGCCTCAGGAGTGTCAGGGACAGAGCCCACTCCCTTCCAGGATGGAACTTTCAATACGCTCCAATTGCAGGCATCATCACAGGGCTCCTGGAAGTTCAGACAAGCGACCCACCTTTCCTACCTTATGACTGTAGACACAACAAACACACTGGCGCTCGCCCCACGCACCACACTCCCAGGAAGCACTCCATGAGAGGGAGGGCTTGTTCTTATCCCCCTGTGGAAAAGGCACCTGAAAGAGACCGGTTACATCTCGGTTAAATGGCCTCTGTTTGGAGGGCTCCCCTGTGGCTTAGGCTATGGAAATATGGATTCAGAAGTGTGGAGCTGAAAAGGCCCCATTGGGACTGTCTTCGTCAGGGGTTCCATCCAGGGCCTCCTGCTTGGGGGCGAGCATTGGGGCATGGATGTCTTGTTTGTACACCAGGATGTCTTGTTTCAAATGGCCATGAAGCACAATTCTTTCTTCACATGGAGGAACTCCCTTGAGGTATTCTGCCCACTGATGCCCTGAAGATATCACATGTTCAAGCACCAAGCCTCTAGAATCCACATTGAGCTTGGGAGCCTGATGAGAGTGGTGGCTAGGAGTCTACAGATGGAGATAATCGTGTTCATCCAAGAGGACCACCCATCTGGTGGATCCTCCTTACCATCAACTTCGACAGACCTCCAGAGCAAGAGCTCATGGTGTCCCTCTTTGAACTCTCAATGTTTGAGTGGGAGAATGTCCCACATATGGCCCATCTCACACCTCTTTTCTCACAGAGAGGTTGTTTGGGCACAAGGCTCCATGGGCATCATATCAGTGCCATGGCCACCGCTGGCACTGCACCTTGCAGAAGGAAGGCAACTCCACACCCTGGGGAACCCAATTTTCTCTATCATGATGGATCTCTGATAACATGTGGAGCACGTCAGGGTCAAGTCCTTCCTCAGTCACTGCCTCACACGAATACACAGGACAGAATCTCTTTTGCAGAGAAAAGATGTCATTCCAAACACCCAAACTAAAGACCCTGGACAGTGAAATCAAGGAACGACTGAGGAAGAACACTGTATGAGCTGCTATTTCAATAGGAAGGGTCTTTTCCCCTTAGGGAACATATACGGTGTCATTTAACTTGACACGCCCCTCGCCTCATTTGAGAAGATATCAATGCCAAGCAGGGAGGACTGCTTGCAGCCGACATATTTCTAGAGACAGGCCAAGAAAGAGTGAAAATCTCATGCAAGAGTCCTGATATAGCCTTTGTGTCTAAGAGTCCCTGGAAACACAGACAAGGGCTTGGGAATGAAACTGTGCGCTGGAATGTGGCTTGTATCCAAATGTCATCTGTCACTCTCTCTCTCTCCCGCTCTCTCTCTCTCTCTTTTCCTCTCTGTCGGCTTCTTCCTCCTTCACATACTCTCGAATCCTCTTCATCCAAGGTGATCTGTGCTGCTCCAGGTTGGCATATCTCAGCCAGGAGAGCAGTCAAATTCTTTAACCAAGATTTTCCAACAGTCTTCCAAAATCCTATCAAATATAAAAGCATTTTTCCTGAAATTATTCCTCTGTTTGTATGGAGACATTCCACCTTACACAGTGTTCCCCTATCTTACCATTGTCAGCCCTTCACACTGACCGATAACCATCCCATTTGTAGTGCGTTCTACATGGTCACAGATTTGACTCCCAGATCAACATCTTTTCAACCACCTACACATAAGGGTCCGAGTGAGAATTCACTTCTCTGCAGCACACCCCACGTGTGGGATCAGGTCTGTGAAGTGGCTGGTGAGGTGGATGCCTCGAGTCTTTGGAAGCGGACTTAGGAAATGTAGTCTCGGACTCTCCATGTCTCAGTGAATTGGCATCTACGAAGGGGTCTGAGCACCCTTCAGCAGGGTCTGAATGACAATGCGACACAGTTCAAGGATTCGGTCCCCTAAAACCAGTCTCCATTTGGGACAATTCTCCTCCTTCTCTAGACCCTCAATTGGCAGGCCAGAGGCCCCTCTCGTCCAAGAGCCACACCTCAAGACCTGCCCATGGAGCCCTCATCACAGGACTCACGGAGGTAACAAGAGAGACTCCTGAAATTCCCGACAATTGTGTTCCCCACAAACAAGCCAGCAGTGAAACTAGTCTCCCCACTTCCATCCAGCACCCCAGTAGACAGGACGTATGCTTATCCACGTGGGAAATACCCACCAGACATATCCCAGCTTCGTTCTCGGGAAATTTGTTACTGTGGATAGTCAGTGTGAGCTTTCATCTATTGACGTGTATGTCCCAAAGCAGGGAATTGTCCTTCCCCACATTCCAATATGTCCTCAGGGTTGATATTGAGGGCCTCGTCCTTGGTTGAAGGCAGAGGGGCCTATTGTCATGGTTTGAGCTCTGGAATGAGATGTATCAACCCGGTCATACTTAGGAGTCTTTCTTCCCCTGTTGGAAAAGACTGGATGTGATAAGCTCACTGGTCCCTTTCAGATGGATCATACTCCAAAAGCAAGCCTGAGCCGTGGATATTTATCTTCTCAGGAGCCTGCTGAGAATGGTGGCCATGAGAAGCATGCTGGAAAGAATACTTATCATCCAAGTCTCCAATACATCCAATGGATCCTCCTTTAATTTCGTATCAACATACCTCCAGATCATGAGCTCAGGCTGCACGATGCACAACAAGTGAGGGGTGACGGTGAGAGCTTCCCACTTTGGGCCATCACTCGCCTCTCTTCTCACAGAGGGTCTGTGGTGTCACAATGCTTGGTGGGCAGCATGCCATTGCCATGGCAACCATTGGGCCTGACCTTCTCAGATGGAAGGCAACTCCACCTCCTCTGTGCCCACCTGCTGTCTACAGAAGGATGGCTCTTCCCCTGAACGTGTGTCAGGCTCAACACGCTGGTTCCAGAACTGCATCCCAGGAATACACAGTCTGCAATCTCATCGGGAAAGAACATATGGGATTGAAAAAGACCCATTCCCCAAGGAGCCTGAACAGGAAAACAATGGCTGATGGAGGAAGAACAACACACGAGCATCCCTTTCCATGGGAGGAGGCTTTTCCACGGAAGGAAACTATGGAATATCTTCTCACCTGATTTCCACCCCATGCCATTGGAGAAGATATAGGTACCATATCAAGGCTTTCAAACCTGTCTTCCAGTATGGAGCAGGGATGGTAATGGACCCATTTTGGGAGTCAGGCCAGGAAGGAGAGAAGACTCTCGTACAAGTGTGCTGGTTTATCCCATTTGTGGGATATCCACCTTACACCAAGACATGTTCTTGGAGCAATTATCCTGCCATTCACGCTTGCTGGAATCCACAGCTGCTGTACCTCTCTCTCTCCTTCTTTTCATCTCCTTCTCTCTAGCTCTCTCACTCTCCCCTCGGCCCCCCTTCAATGTCTCTGGAATCCTCCTGCTACAAGTTGACCTGTGGTGATAATGGAGGAAATATTGTAGCCAAGAGAATGGTCCAAGTGATCCCCCATCCAGTTATCCCTGTCATCCTAGGTCTGATCAAATATAAAATCCGTGGTCCAGAAAGACTTCCTGTGCTGTGTGGAGACACCCCAACTAGGTCAGCCTTCCACAACACTTCCCATATTCAGCCCTTCCTGTGGACACGCTGACCACTTCATATGTACTTCGGTCTGGAGGGTCCCATATTGGACTCAGAGAGCAGCACACTTGTAACAACGTTCACATGAGTGCTCTCCCAAGAAATGGCTTCTCTGCAGCATTCCCTACCTGCTCCATGAGTTACTGTTCATTTGCTCGTGGGTGGACCTCTGCACTCGTTCTTTGGGGATTTAGAATAGCAAGTCTATGACTCTTCATGTCTCAATGATTGGGCATCCAAACAATGCTCTGAGCATCCTTGGCCAGTGGGCTGGCCAATCATAGCCCAGAGGGCAAGATGTCTGTCAACCAAATCCATCTCTCTAAGGAATAGACCTCCCCATTCTCTAGCCTCAGGAGTGTCAGGGACAGAGCCCACTCCCTTCCAGGATGGAACTTTCAATACGCTCCAATTGCAGGCATCATCACAGGGCTCCTGGAAGTTCAGACAAGCGACCCACCTTTCCTACCTTATGACTGTAGACACAACAAACACACTGGCGCTCGCCCCACGCACCACACTCCCAGGAAGCACTCCATGAGAGGGAGGGCTTGTTCTTATCCCCCTGTGGAAAAGGCACCTGAAAGAGACCGGTTACATCTCGGTTAAATGGCCTCTGTTTGGAGGGCTCCCCTGTGGCTTAGGCTATGGAAATATGGATTCAGAAGTGTGGAGCTGAAAAGGCCCCATTGGGACTGTCTTCGTCAGGGGTTCCATCCAGGGCCTCCTGCTTGGGGGCGAGCATTGGGGCATGGATGTCTTGTTTGTACACCAGGATGTCTTGTTTCAAATGGCCATGAAGCACAATTCTTTCTTCACATGGAGGAACTCCCTTGAGGTATTCTGCCCACTGATGCCCTGAAGATATCACATGTTCAAGCACCAAGCCTCTAGAATCCACATTGAGCTTGGGAGCCTGATGAGAGTGGTGGCTAGGAGTCTACAGATGGAGATAATCGTGTTCATCCAAGAGGACCACCCATCTGGTGGATCCTCCTTACCATCAACTTCGACAGACCTCCAGAGCAAGAGCTCATGGTGTCCCTCTTTGAACTCTCAATGTTTGAGTGGGAGAATGTCCCACATATGGCCCATCTCACACCTCTTTTCTCACAGAGAGGTTGTTTGGGCACAAGGCTCCATGGGCATCATATCAGTGCCATGGCCACCGCTGGCACTGCACCTTGCAGAAGGAAGGCAACTCCACACCCTGGGGAACCCAATTTTCTCTATCATGATGGATCTCTGATAACATGTGGAGCACGTCAGGGTCAAGTCCTTCCTCAGTCACTGCCTCACACGAATACACAGGACAGAATCTCTTTTGCAGAGAAAAGATGTCATTCCAAACACCCAAACTAAAGACCCTGGACAGTGAAATCAAGGAACGACTGAGGAAGAACACTGTATGAGCTGCTATTTCAATAGGAAGGGACTTTTCCCCTTAGGGAACATATACGGTGTCATTTAACTTGACACGCCCCTCGCCTCATTTGAGAAGATATCAATGCCAAGCAGGGAGGACTGCTTGCAGCCGACATATTTCTAGAGACAGGCCAAGAAAGAGTGAAAATCTCATGCAAGAGTCCTGATATAGCCTTTGTGTCTAAGAGTCCCTGGAAACACAGACAAGGGCTTGGGAATGAAACTGTGCGCTGGAATGTGGCTTGTATCCAAATGTCATCTGTCACTCTCTCTCTCTCCCGCTCTCTCTCTCTCTCTTTTCCTCTCTGTCGGCTTCTTCCTCCTTCACATACTCTCGAATCCTCTTCATCCAAGGTGATCTGTGCTGCTCCAGGTTGGCATATCTCAGCCAGGAGAGCAGTCAAATTCTTTAACCAAGATTTTCCAACAGTCTTCCAAAATCCTATCAAATATAAAAGCATTTTTCCTGAAATTATTCCTCTGTTTGTATGGAGACATTCCACCTTACACAGTGTTCCCCTATCTTACCATTGTCAGCCCTTCACACTGACCGATAACCATCCCATTTGTAGTGCGTTCTACATGGTCACAGATTTGACTCCCAGATCAACATCTTTTCAACCACCTACACATAAGGGTCCGAGTGAGAATTCACTTCTCTGCAGCACACCCCACGTGTGGGATCAGGTCTGTGAAGTGGCTGGTGAGGTGGATGCCTCGAGTCTTTGGAAGCGGACTTAGGAAATGTAGTCTCGGACTCTCCATGTCTCAGTGAATTGGCATCTACGAAGGGGTCTGAGCACCCTTCAGCAGGGTCTGAATGACAATGCGACACAGTTCAAGGATTCGGTCCCCTAAAACCAGTCTCCATTTGGGACAATTCTCCTCCTTCTCTAGACCCTCAATTGGCAGGCCAGAGGCCCCTCTCGTCCAAGAGCCACACCTCAAGACCTGCCCATGGAGCCCTCATCACAGGACTCACGGAGGTAACAAGAGAGACTCCTGAAATTCCCGACAATTGTGTTCCCCACAAACAAGCCAGCAGTGAAACTAGTCTCCCCACTTCCATCCAGCACCCCAGTAGACAGGACGTATGCTTATCCACGTGGGAAATACCCACCAGACATATCCCAGCTTCGTTCTCGGGAAATTTGTTACTGTGGATAGTCAGTGTGAGCTTTCATCTATTGACGTGTATGTCCCAAAGCAGGGAATTGTCCTTCCCCACATTCCAATATGTCCTCAGGGTTGATATTGAGGGCCTCGTCCTTGGTTGAAGGCAGAGGGGCCTATTGTCATGGTTTGAGCTCTGGAATGAGATGTATCAACCCGGTCATACTTAGGAGTCTTTCTTCCCCTGTTGGAAAAGACTGGATGTGATAAGCTCACTGGTCCCTTTCAGATGGATCATACTCCAAAAGCAAGCCTGAGCCGTGGATATTTATCTTCTCAGGAGCCTGATGAGAATGGTGGCCATGAGAAGAATGCTGGAAAGAATACTTATCATCCAAGTCTACAATACATCCAATGGATCCTCCTTTAATTTCGTATCAACATACCTCCAGATCATGAGCTCAGGCTGCACGATGCACAACAAGTGAGGGGTGACGGTGAGAGCTTCCCACTTTGGGCCATCACTCGCCTCTCTTCTCACAGAGGGTCTGTGGTGTCACAATGCTTGGTGGGCAGCATGCCATTGCCATGGCAACCATTGGGCCTGACCTTCTCAGATGGAAGGCAACTCCACCTCCTCTGTGCCCACCTGCTGTCTACAGAAGGATGGCTCTTCCCCTGAACGTGTGTCAGGCTCAACACGCTGGTTCCAGAACTGCATCCCAGGAATACACAGTCTGCAATCTCATCGGGAAAGAACATATGGGATTGAAAAAGACCCATTCCCCAAGGAGCCTGAACAGGAAAACAATGGCTGATGGAGGAAGAACAACACACGAGCATCCCTTTCCATGGGAGGAGGCTTTTCCACGGAAGGAAACTATGGAATATCTTCTCACCTGATTTCCACCCCATGCCATTGGAGAAGATATAGGTACCATATCAAGGCTTTCAAACCTGTCTTCCAGTATGGAGCAGGGATGGTAATGGACCCATTTTGGGAGTCAGGCCAGGAAGGAGAGTAGACTCTCGTACAAGTGTGCTGGTTTATCCCATTTGTGGGATATCCACCTTACACCAAGACATGTTCTTGGAGCAATTATCCTGCCATTCACGCTTGCTGGAATCCACAGCTGCTGTACCTCTCTCTCTCCTTCTTTTCATCTCCTTCTCTCTAGCTCTCTCACTCTCCCCTCGGCCCCCCTTCAATGTCTCTGGAATCCTCCTGCTACAAGTTGACCTGTGGTGATAATGGAGGAAATATAGTAGCCAAGAGAATGGTCCAAGTGATCCCGCATCCATTTATCCCTGTCATCCTAGGTCTGATCAAATATAAAATCCGTGGTCCAGAAAGACTTCCTGTGCTGTGTGGAGACACCCCAACTAGGTCAGCCTTCCACAACACTTCCCATATTCAGCCCTTCCTGTGGACACGCTGACCACTTCATATGTACTTCGGTCTGGAGGGTCCCATATTGGACTCAGAGAGCAGCACACTTGTAACAACGTTCACATGAGTGCTCTCCCAAGAAATGGCTTCTCTGCAGCATTCCCTACCTGCTCCATGAGTTACTGTTCATTTGCTCGTGGGTGGACCTCTGCACTCGTTCTATGGGGATTTAGAATAGCAAGTCTATGACTCTTCATGTCTCAATGATTGGGTATCCAAACAATGCTCTGAGCATCCTTGGCCAGTGGGCTGGCCAATCATAGCCCAGAGGGCAAGATGTCTGTCAAGAAAATCCATCTCTCTAAGGAATAGACCTCCCCATTCTCTAGCCTCAGGAGTGTCAGGGACAGAGCCCACTCCCTTCCAGGATGGAACTTTCAATACGCTCCAATTGCAGGCATCATCACAGGGCTCCTGGAAGTTCAGACAAGCGACCCACCTTTCCTACCTTATGACTGTAGACACAACAAACACACTGGCGCTCGCCCCACGCACCACACTCCCAGGAAGCACTCCATGAGAGGGAGGGCTTGTTCTTATCCCCCTGTGGAAAAGGCACCTGAAAGAGACCGGTTACATCTCGGTTAAATGGCCTCTGTTTGGAGGGCTCCCCTGTGGCTTAGGCTATGGAAATATGGATTCAGAAGTGTGGAGCTGAAAAGGCCCCATTGGGACTGTCTTCGTCAGGGGTTCCATCCAGGGCCTCCTGCTTGGGGGCGAGCATTGGGGCATGGATGTCTTGTTTGTACACCAGGATGTCTTGTTTCAAATGGCCATGAAGCACAATTCTTTCTTCACATGGAGGAACTCCCTTGAGGTATTCTGCCCACTGATGCCCTGAAGATATCACATGTTCAAGCACCAAGCCTCTAGAATCCACATTGAGCTTGGGAGCCTGATGAGAGTGGTGGCTAGGAGTCTACAGATGGAGATAATCGTGTTCATCCAAGAGGACCACCCATCTGGTGGATCCTCCTTACCATCAACTTCGACAGACCTCCAGAGCAAGAGCTCATGGTGTCCCTCTTTGAACTCTCAATGTTTGAGTGGGAGAATGTCCCACATATGGCCCATCTCACACCTCTTTTCTCACAGAGAGGTTGTTTGGGCACAAGGCTCCATGGGCATCATATCAGTGCCATGGCCACCGCTGGCACTGCACCTTGCAGAAGGAAGGCAACTCCACACCCTGGGGAACCCAATTTTCTCTATCATGATGGATCTCTGATAACATGTGGAGCACGTCAGGGTCAAGTCCTTCCTCAGTCACTGCCTCACACGAATACACAGGACAGAATCTCTTTTGCAGAGAAAAGATGTCATTCCAAACACCCAAACTAAAGACCCTGGACAGTGAAATCAAGGAACGACTGAGGAAGAACACTGTATGAGCTGCTATTTCAATAGGAAGGGACTTTTCCCCTTAGGGAACATATACGGTGTCATTTAACTTGACACGCCCCTCGCCTCATTTGAGAAGATATCAATGCCAAGCAGGGAGGACTGCTTGCAGCCGACATATTTCTAGAGACAGGCCAAGAAAGAGTGAAAATCTCATGCAAGAGTCCTGATATAGCCTTTGTGTCTAAGAGTCCCTGGAAACACAGACAAGGGCTTGGGAATGAAACTGTGCGCTGGAATGTGGCTTGTATCCAAATGTCATCTGTCACTCTCTCTCTCTCCCGCTCTCTCTCTCTCTCTTTTCCTCTCTGTCGGCTTCTTCCTCCTTCACATACTCTCGAATCCTCTTCATCCAAGGTGATCTGTGCTGCTCCAGGTTGGCATATCTCAGCCAGGAGAGCAGTCAAATTCTTTAACCAAGATTTTCCAACAGTCTTCCAAAATCCTATCAAATATAAAAGCATTTTTCCTGAAATTATTCCTCTGTTTGTATGGAGACATTCCACCTTACACAGTGTTCCCCTATCTTACCATTGTCAGCCCTTCACACTGACCGATAACCATCCCATTTGTAGTGCGTTCTACATGGTCACAGATTTGACTCCCAGATCAACATCTTTTCAACCACCTACACATAAGGGTCCGAGTGAGAATTCACTTCTCTGCAGCACACCCCACGTGTGGGATCAGGTCTGTGAAGTGGCTGGTGAGGTGGATGCCTCGAGTCTTTGGAAGCGGACTTAGGAAATGTAGTCTCGGACTCTCCATGTCTCAGTGAATTGGCATCTACGAAGGGGTCTGAGCACCCTTCAGCAGGGTCTGAATGACAATGCGACACAGTTCAAGGATTCGGTCCCCTAAAACCAGTCTCCATTTGGGACAATTCTCCTCCTTCTCTAGACCCTCAATTGGCAGGCCAGAGGCCCCTCTCGTCCAAGAGCCACACCTCAAGACCTGCCCATGGAGCCCTCATCACAGGACTCACGGAGGTAACAAGAGAGACTCCTGAAATTCCCGACAATTGTGTTCCCCACAAACAAGCCAGCAGTGAAACTAGTCTCCCCACTTCCATCCAGCACCCCAGTAGACAGGACGTATGCTTATCCACGTGGGAAATACCCACCAGACATATCCCAGCTTCGTTCTCGGGAAATTTGTTACTGTGGATAGTCAGTGTGAGCTTTCATCTATTGACGTGTATGTCCCAAAGCAGGGAATTGTCCTTCCCCACATTCCAATATGTCCTCAGGGTTGATATTGAGGGCCTCGTCCTTGGTTGAAGGCAGAGGGGCCTATTGTCATGGTTTGAGCTCTGGAATGAGATGTATCAACCCGGTCATACTTAGGAGTCTTTCTTCCCCTGTTGGAAAAGACTGGATGTGATAAGCTCACTGGTCCCTTTCAGATGGATCATACTCCAAAAGCAAGCCTGAGCCGTGGATATTTATCTTCTCAGGAGCCTGATGAGAATGGTGGCCATGAGAAGAATGCTGGAAAGAATACTTATCATCCAAGTCTACAATACATCCAATGGATCCTCCTTTAATTTCGTATCAACATACCTCCAGATCATGAGCTCAGGCTGCACGATGCACAACAAGTGAGGGGTGACGGTGAGAGCTTCCCACTTTGGGCCATCACTCGCCTCTCTTCTCACAGAGGGTCTGTGGTGTCACAATGCTTGGTGGGCAGCATGCCATTGCCATGGCAACCATTGGGCCTGACCTTCTCAGATGGAAGGCAACTCCACCTCCTCTGTGCCCACCTGCTGTCTACAGAAGGATGGCTCTTCCCCTGAACGTGTGTCAGGCTCAACACGCTGGTTCCAGAACTGCATCCCAGGAATACACAGTCTGCAATCTCATCGGGAAAGAACATATGGGATTGAAAAAGACCCATTCCCCAAGGAGCCTGAACAGGAAAACAATGGCTGATGGAGGAAGAACAACACACGAGCATCCCTTTCCATGGGAGGAGGCTTTTCCACGGAAGGAAACTATGGAATATCTTCTCACCTGATTTCCACCCCATGCCATTGGAGAAGATATAGGTACCATATCAAGGCTTTCAAACCTGTCTTCCAGTATGGAGCAGGGATGGTAATGGACCCATTTTGGGAGTCAGGCCAGGAAGGAGAGTAGACTCTCGTACAAGTGTGCTGGTTTATCCCATTTGTGGGATATCCACCTTACACCAAGACATGTTCTTGGAGCAATTATCCTGCCATTCACGCTTGCTGGAATCCACAGCTGCTGTACCTCTCTCTCTCCTTCTTTTCATCTCCTTCTCTCTAGCTCTCTCACTCTCCCCTCGGCCCCCCTTCAATGTCTCTGGAATCCTCCTGCTACAAGTTGACCTGTGGTGATAATGGAGGAAATATAGTAGCCAAGAGAATGGTCCAAGTGATCCCGCATCCATTTATCCCTGTCATCCTAGGTCTGATCAAATATAAAATCCGTGGTCCAGAAAGACTTCCTGTGCTGTGTGGAGACACCCCAACTAGGTCAGCCTTCCACAACACTTCCCATATTCAGCCCTTCCTGTGGACACGCTGACCACTTCATATGTACTTCGGTCTGGAGGGTCCCATATTGGACTCAGAGAGCAGCACACTTGTAACAACGTTCACATGAGTGCTCTCCCAAGAAATGGCTTCTCTGCAGCATTCCCTACCTGCTCCATGAGTTACTGTTCATTTGCTCGTGGGTGGACCTCTGCACTCGTTCTATGGGGATTTAGAATAGCAAGTCTATGACTCTTCATGTCTCAATGATTGGGTATCCAAACAATGCTCTGAGCATCCTTGGCCAGTGGGCTGGCCAATCATAGCCCAGAGGGCAAGATGTCTGTCAAGAAAATCCATCTCTCTAAGGAATAGACCTCCCCATTCTCTAGCCTCAGGAGTGTCAGGGACAGAGCCCACTCCCTTCCAGGATGGAACTTTCAATACGCTCCAATTGCAGGCATCATCACAGGGCTCCTGGAAGTTCAGACAAGCGACCCACCTTTCCTACCTTATGACTGTAGACACAACAAACACACTGGCGCTCGCCCCACGCACCACACTCCCAGGAAGCACTCCATGAGAGGGAGGGCTTGTTCTTATCCCCCTGTGGAAAAGGCACCTGAAAGAGACCGGTTACATCTCGGTTAAATGGCCTCTGTTTGGAGGGCTCCCCTGTGGCTTAGGCTATGGAAATATGGATTCAGAAGTGTGGAGCTGAAAAGGCCCCATTGGGACTGTCTTCGTCAGGGGTTCCATCCAGGGCCTCCTGCTTGGGGGCGAGCATTGGGGCATGGATGTCTTGTTTGTACACCAGGATGTCTTGTTTCAAATGGCCATGAAGCACA
Source organism: Sus scrofa (assembly GCF_054392235.1). Classification (NCBI taxonomy): domain Eukaryota; kingdom Metazoa; phylum Chordata; class Mammalia; order Artiodactyla; family Suidae; genus Sus; species Sus scrofa. The sequence continues at coordinate 42,773,340 of NC_139402.1, forward strand.
ATTCTTTCTTCACATGGAGGAACTCCCTTGAGGTATTCTGCCCACTGATGCCCTGAAGATATCACATGTTCAAGCACCAAGCCTCTAGAATCCACATTGAGCTCGGGAGCCTGATGAGAGTGGTGGCTAGGAGTCTACAGATGGAGATAATCGTGTTCATCCAAGAGGACCACCCATCTTGTGGATCCCCCTTATCATCAACTTCGACAGACCTCCAGAGCAAGAGCTCATGGTGTCCATCATTGAACTCTCAATGTTTGAGTGGGAGAATGTCCCACATATGGCCCATCTCACACCTCTTTTCTCACAGAGAGGTTGTTTGGGCACAAGGCTCCATGGGCATCATATCAGTGCCATGGCCACCGCTGGCACTGCACCTTGCAGAAGGAAGGCAACTGCACACACTGGGGAACCCAATTTTCTCTATCATGATGGATCTCTGATAACATGTGGAGCACGTCAGGGTCAAGTCCTTCCTCAGTCACTGCCTCACACGAATACACAGGACAGAATCTCTTTTGCAGAGAAAAGATGTCATTCCAAACACCCAAACTAAAGACCCTGGACAGTGAAATCAAGGAACGACTGAGGAAGAACACCGTATGAGCTTTATTTCCATAAGAAGGGTCTTTTCCCCTTAGGGAACATATACGGTGTCATTTAACTTGACACGCCCCTCGCCTCATTTGAGAAGATATCAATGCCAAGCAGGGAGGACTGCTTGCAGCCGACATATTTCTAGAGACAGGCCAAGAAAGAGTGAAAATCTCATGCAAGAGTCCTGATATAGCCTTTGTGTCTAAGAGTCCCTGGAAACACAGACAAGGGCTTGGGAATGAAACTGTGCGCTGGAATGTGGCTTGTATCCAAATGTCATCTGTCACTCTCTCTCTCTCCCGCTCTCTCTCTCTCTCTCTTCCTCTCTGTCGGCTTCTTCCTCCTTCACATACTCTCGAATCCTCTTCATCCAAGGTGATCTGTGCTGCTCCAGGTTGGCATATCTCAGCCAGGAGAGCAGTCAAATTCTTTAACCAAGATTTTCCAACAGTCTTCCAAAATCCTATCAAATATAAAAGCATTTTTCCTGAAATTATTCCTCTGTTTGTATGGAGACATTCCACCTTACACAGTGTTCCCCTATCTTACCATTGTCAGCCCTTCACACTGACCGATAACCATCCCATTTGTAGTGCGTTCTACATGGTCACAGATTTGACTCCCAGATCAACATCTTTTCAACCACCTACACATAAGGGTCCGAGTGAGAATTCACTTCTCTGCAGCACACCCCACGTGTGGGATCAGGTCTGTGAAGTGGCTGGTGAGGTGGATGCCTCGAGTCTTTGGAAGCGGACTTAGGAAATGTAGTCTCGGACTCTCCATGTCTCAGTGAATTGGCATCTACGAAGGGGTCTGAGCACCCTTCAGCAGGGTCTGAATGACAATGCGACACAGTTCAAGGATTCGGTCCCCTCAAACCAGTCTCCATTTGGGACAATTCTCCTCCTTCTCTAGACCCTCAATTGGCAGGCCAGAGGCCCCTCTCGTCCAAGAGCCACACCTCAAGACCTGCCCATGGAGCCCTCATCACAGGACTCACGGAGGTAACAAGAGAGACTCCTGAAATTCCCGACAATTGTGTTCCCCACAAACAAGCCAGCAGTGAAACTAGTCTCCCCACTTCCATCCAGCACCCCAGTAGACAGGACGTATGCTTATCCACGTGGGAAATACCCACCAGACATATCCCAGCTTCGTTCTCGGGAAATTTGTTACTGTGGATAGTCAGTGTGAGCTTTCATCTATTGACGTGTATGTCCCAAAGCAGGGAATTGTCCTTCCCCACATTCCAATATGTCCTCAGGGTTGATATTGAGGGCCTCGTCCTTGGTTGAAGGCAGAGGGGCCTATTGTCATGGTTTGAGCTCTGGAATGAGATGTATCAACCCGGTCATACTTAGGAGTCTTTCTTCCCCTGTTGGAAAAGACTGGATGTGATAAGCTCACTGGTCCCTTTCAGATGGATCATACTCCAAAAGCAAGCCTGAGCCGTGGATATTTATCTTCTCAGGAGCCTGCTGAGAATGGTGGCCATGAGAAGAATGCTGGAAAGAATACTTATCATCCAAGTCTCCAATACATCCAATGGATCCTCCTTTAATTTCGTATCAACATACCTCCAGATCATGAGCTCAGGCTGCACGATGCACAAGTGAGGGGTGACGGTGAGAGCTTCCCACTTTGGGCCATCACTCGCCTCTCTTCTCACAGAGGGTCTGTGGTGTCACAATGCTTGGTGGGCAGCATGCCATTGCCATGGCAACCATTGGGCCTGACCTTCTCAGATGGAAGGCAACTCCACCTCCTCTGTGCCCACCTGCTGTCTACAGAAGGATGGCTCTTCCCCTGAACGTGTGTCAGGCTCAACACGCTGGTTCCAGAACTGCATCCCAGGAATACACAGTCTGCAATCTCATGGGGAAAGAACATATGGGATTGAAAAAGACCCATTCCCCAAGGAGCCTGAACAGGAAAACAATGGCTGATGGAGGAAGTACAACACACGAGCATCCCTTTCCATGGGAGGAGGCTTTTCCACGGAAGGAAACTATGGAATATCTTTTCACCTGATTTCCACCCCATGCCATTGGAGAAGATATAGGTACCATATCAAGGCTTTCAAACCTGTCTTCCAGTATGGAGCAGGGATGGTAATGGACCCATTTTGGGAGTCAGGCCAGGAAGGAAAGAAGACTCTCGTACAAGTGTGCTGGTTTATCCCATTTGTGGGATATCCACCTTACACCAAGACATGTTCTTGGAGCAATTATCCTGCCATTCACGCTTGCTGGAATCCACAGCTGCTGTACCTCTCTCTCTCCTTCTTTTCATCTCCTTCTCTCTAGCTCTCTCACTCTCCCCTCGGCCCCCCTTCAATGTCTCTGGAATCCTCCTGCTACAAGTTGACCTGTGGTGATAATGGAGGAAATATAGTAGCCAAGAGAATGGTCCAAGTGATCCCCCATCCAGTTATCCCTGTCATCCTAGGTCTGATCAAATATAAAATCCGTGGTCCAGAAAGACTTCCTGTGCTGTGTGGAGACACCCCAACTAGGTCAGCCTTCCACAACACTTCCCATATTCAGCCCTTCCTGTGGACACGCTGACCACTTCATATGTACTTCGGTCTGGAGGGTCCCATATTGGACTCAGAGAGCAGCACACTTGTAACAACGTTCACATGAGTGCTCTCCCAAGAAATGGCTTCTCTGCAGCATTCCCTACCTGCTCCATGAGTTACTGTTCATTTGCTCGTGGGTGGACCTCTGCACTCGTTCTTTGGGGATTTAGAATAGCAAGTCTATGACTCTTCATGTCTCAATGATTGGGCATCCAAACAATGCTCTGAGCATCCTTGGCCAGTGGGCTGGCCAATCATAGCCCAGAGGGCAAGATGTCTGTCAACCAAATCCATCTCTCTAAGGAATAGACCTCCCCATTCTCTAGCCTCAGGAGTGTCAGGGACAGAGCCCACTCCCTTCCAGGATGGAACTTTCAATACGCTCCAATTGCAGGCATCATCACAGGGCTCCTGGAAGTTCAGACAAGCGACCCACCTTTCCTACCTTATGACTGTAGACACAACAAACACACTGGCGCTCGCCCCACGCACCACACTCCCAGGAAGCACTCCATGAGAGGGAGGGCTTGTTCTTATCCCCCTGTGGAAAAGGCACCTGAAAGAGACCGGTTACATCTCGGTTAAATGGCCTCTGTTTGGAGGGCTCCCCTGTGGCTTAGGCTATGGAAATATGGATTCAGAAGTGTGGAGCTGAAAAGGCCCCATTGGGACTGTCTTCGTCAGGGGTTCCATCCAGGGCCTCCTGCTTGGGGGAGAGCATTGGGGCATGGATGTCTTGTTTGTACACCAGGATGTCTTGTTTCAAATGGCCATGAAGCACAATTCTTTCTTCACATGGAGGAACTCCCTTGAGGTATTCTGCCCACTGATGCCCTGAAGATATCACATGTTCAAGCACCAAGCCTCTAGAATGCACATTGAGCTCGGGAGCCTGATGAGAGTGGTGGCTAGGAGTCTACAGATGGAGATAATCGTGTTCATCCAAGAGGACCACCCATCTTGTGGATCCCCCTTATCATCAACTTCGACAGACCTCCAGAGCAAGAACTCATGGTGTCCATCATTGAACTCTCAATGTTTGAGTGGGAGAATGTCCCACATATGGCCCATCTCACACCTCTTTTCTCACAGAGAGGTTGTTTGGGCACAAGGCTCCATGGGCATCATATCAGTGCCATGGCCACCGCTGGCACTGCACCTTGCAGAAGGAAGGCAACTCCACACCCTGGGGAACCCAATTTTCTCTATCATGATGGATCTCTGATAACATGTGGAGCACGTCAGGGTCAAGTCCTTCCTCAGTCACTGCCTCACACGAATACACAGGACAGAATCTCTTTTGGAGAGAAAAGATGTCATTCCAAACACCCAAACTAAAGACCCTGGACAGTGAAATCAAGGAACGACTGAGGAAGAACACCGTATGAGCTTTATTTCCATAAGAAGGGTCTTTTCCCCTTAGGGAACATATACGGTGTCATTTAACTTGACACGCCCCTCGCCTCATTTGAGAAGATATCAATGCCAAGCAGGGAGGACTGCTTGCAGCCGACATATTTCTAGAGACAGGCCAAGAAAGAGTGAAAATCTCATGCAAGAGTCCTGATATAGCCTTTGTGTCTAAGAGTCCCTGGAAACACAGACAAGGGCTTGGGAATGAAACTGTGCGCTGGAATGTGGCTTGTATCCAAATGTCATCTGTCACTCTCTCTCTCTCCCGCTCTCTCTCTCTCTCTTTTCCTCTCTGTCGGCTTCTTCCTCCTTCACATACTCTCGAATCCTCTTCATCCAAGGTGATCTGTGCTGCTCCAGGTTGGCATATCTCAGCCAGGAGAGCAGTCAAATTCTTTAACCAAGATTTTCCAACAGTCTTCCAAAATCCTATCAAATATAAAAGCATTTTTCCTGAAATTATTCCTCTGTTTGTATGGAGACATTCCACCTTACACAGTGTTCCCCTATCTTACCATTGTCAGCCCTTCACACTGACCGATAACCATCCCATTTGTAGTGCGTTCTACATGGTCACAGATTTGACTCCCAGATCAACATCTTTTCAACCACCTACACATAAGGGTCCGAGTGAGAATTCACTTCTCTGCAGCACACCCCACGTGTGGGATCAGGTCTGTGAAGTGGCTGGTGAGGTGGATGCCTCGAGTCTTTGGAAGCGGACTTAGGAAATGTAGTCTCGGACTCTCCATGTCTCAGTGAATTGGCATCTACGAAGGGGTCTGAGCACCCTTCAGCAGGGTCTGAATGACAATGCGACACAGTTCAAGGATTCGGTCCCCTCAAACCAGTCTCCATTTGGGACAATTCTCCTCCTTCTCTAGACCCTCAATTGGCAGGCCAGAGGCCCCTCTCGTCCAAGAGCCACACCTCAAGACCTGCCCATGGAGCCCTCATCACAGGACTCACGGAGGTAACAAGAGAGACTCCTGAAATTCCCGACAATTGTGTTCCCCACAAACAAGCCAGCAGTGAAACTAGTCTCCCCACTTCCATCCAGCACCCCAGTAGACAGGACGTATGCTTATCCACGTGGGAAATACCCACCAGACATATCCCAGCTTCGTTCTCGGGAAATTTGTTACTGTGGATAGTCAGTGTGAGCTTTCATCTATTGACGTGTATGTCCCAAAGCAGGGAATTGTCCTTCCCCACATTCCAATATGTCCTCAGGGTTGATATTGAGGGCCTCGTCCTTGGTTGAAGGCAGAGGGGCCTATTGTCATGGTTTGAGCTCTGGAATGAGATGTATCAACCCGGTCATACTTAGGAGTCTTTCTTCCCCTGTTGGAAAAGACTGGATGTGATAAGCTCACTGGTCCCTTTCAGATGGATCATACTCCAAAAGCAAGCCTGAGCCGTGGATATTTATCTTCTCAGGAGCCTGCTGAGAATGGTGGCCATGAGAAGAATGCTGGAAAGAATACTTATCATCCAAGTCTCCAATACATCCAATGGATCCTCCTTTAATTTCGTATCAACATACCTCCAGATCATGAGCTCAGGCTGCACGATGCACAACAAGTGAGGGGTGACGGTGAGAGCTTCCCACTTTGGGCCATCACTCGCCTCTCTTCTCACAGAGGGTCTGTGGTGTCACAATGCTTGGTGGGCAGCATGCCATTGCCATGGCAACCATTGGGCCTGACCTTCTCAGATGGAAGGCAACTCCACCTCCTCTGTGCCCACCTGCTGTCTACAGAAGGATGGCTCTTCCCCTGAACGTGTGTCAGGCTCAACACGCTGGTTCCAGAACTGCATCCCAGGAATACACAGTCTGCAATCTCATGGGGAAAGAACATATGGGATTGAAAAAGACCCATTCCCCAAGGAGCCTGAACAGGAAAACAATGGCTGATGGAGGAAGTACAACACACGAGCATCACTTTCCATGGGAGGAGGCTTTTCCACGGAAGGAAACTATGGAATATCTTCTCACCTGATTTCCACCCCATGCCATTGGAGAAGATATAGGTACCATATCAAGGCTTTCAAACCTGTCTTCCAGTATGGAGCAGGGATGGTAATGGACCCATTTTGGGAGTCAGGCCAGGAAGGAGAGAAGACTCTCGTACAAGTGTGCTGGTTTATCCCATTTGTGGGATATCCACCTTACACCAAGACATGTTCTTGGAGCAATTATCCTGCCATTCACGCTTGCTGGAATCCACAGCTGCTGTACCTCTCTCTCTCCTTCTTTTCATCTCCTTCTCTCTAGCTCTCTCACTCTCCCCTCGGCCCCCCTTCAATGTCTCTGGAATCCTCCTGCTACAAGTTGACCTGTGGTGATAATGGAGGAAATATAGTAGCCAAGAGAATGGTCCAAGTGATCCCGCATCCATTTATCCCTGTCATCCTAGGTCTGATCAAATATAAAATCCGTGGTCCAGAAAGACTTCCTGTGCTGTGTGGAGACACCCCAACTAGGTCAGCCTTCCACAACACTTCCCATATTCAGCCCTTCCTGTGGACACGCTGACCACTTCATATGTACTTCGGTCTGGAGGGTCCCATATTGGACTCAGAGAGCAGCACACTTGTAACAACGTTCACATGAGTGCTCTCCCAAGAAATGGCTTCTCTGCAGCATTCCCTACCTGCTCCATGAGTTACTGTTCATTTGCTCGTGGGTGGATCTCTGCACTCGTTCTTTGGGGATTTAGAATAGCAAGTCTATGACTCTTCATGTCTCAATGATTGGGCATCCAAACAATGCTCTGAGCATCCTTGGCCAGTGGGCTGGCCAATCATAGCCCAGAGAGCAAGATGTCTGTCAACCAAATCCATCTCTCTAAGGAATAGACCTCCCCATTCTCTAGCCTCAGGAGTGTCAGGGACAGAGCCCACTCCCTTCCAGGAGGGAACTTTCAATACGCTCCAATTGCAGGCATCATCACAGGGCTCCTGGAAGTTCAGACAAGCGACCCACCTTTCCTACCTTATGACTGTAGACACAACAAACACACTGGCGCTCGCCCCACGCACCACACTCCCAGGAAGCACTCCATGAGAGGGAGGGCTTGTTCTTATCCCCCTGTGGAAAAGGCACCTGAAAGAGACCGGTTACATCTCGGTTAAATGGCCTCTGTTTGGAGGGCTCCCCTGTGGCTTAGGCTATGGAAATATGGATTCAGAAGTGTGGAGCTGAAAAGGCCCCATTGGGACTGTCTTCGTCAGGGGTTCCATCCAGGGCCTCCTGCTTGGGGGCGAGCATTGGGGCATGGATGTCTTGTTTGTACACCAGGATGTCTTGTTTCAAATGGCCATGAAGCACAATTCTTTCTTCACATGGAGGAACTCCCTTGAGGTATTCTGCCCACTGATGCCCTGAAGATATCACATGTTCAAGCACCAAGCCTCTAGAATCCACATTGAGCTTGGGAGCCTGATGAGAGTGGTGGCTAGGAGTCTACAGATGGAGATAATCGTGTTCATCCAAGAGGACCACCCATCTGGTGGATCCTCCTTTCCATCAACTTCGACAGACCTCCAGAGCAAGAGCTCATGGTGTCCATCATTGAACTCTCAATGTTTGAGTGGGAGAATGTCCCACATATGGCCCATCTCACACCTCTTTTCTCACAGAGAGGTTGTTTGGGCACAAGGCTCCATGGGCATCATATCAGTGCCATGGCCACCGCTGGCACTGCACCTTGCAGAAGGAAGGCAACTCCACACCCTGGGGAACCCAATTTTCTCTATCATGATGGATCTCTGATAACATATGGGGTCAAGTCCTTCCTCAGTCACTGCCTCACACGAATACACAGGACAGAATCTCTTTTGGAGAGAAAAGATGTCATTCCAAACACCCAAACTAAAGACCCTGGACAGTGAAATCAAGGAACGACTGAGCAAGAACACCGTATGAGCTGCTATTTCAATAGGAAGGGTCTTTTCCCCTTAGGGAACATATACGGTGTCATTTAACTTGACACGCCCCTCGCCTCATTTGAGAAGATATCAATGCCAAGCAGGGAGGACTGCTTGCAGCCGACATATTTCTAGAGACGGGCCAAGAAAGAGTGAAAATCTCCTGCAGGAGTCCTGATATAGCCTTTGTGTCTAAGAGTCCCTGGAAACACAGACAAGGGCTTGGGAATGAAACTGTGCGCTGGAATGTGGCTTGTATCCAAATGTCATCTGTCACTCTCTCTCTCTCCCGCTCTCTCTCTCTCTCTTTTCCTCTCTGTCGGCTTCTTCCTCCTTCACATACTCTCGAATCCTCTTCATCCAAGGTGATCTGTGCTGCTCCAGGTTGGCATATCTCAGCCAGGAGAGCAGTCAAATTCTTTAACCAAGATTTTCCAACAGTCTTCCAAAATCCTATCAAATATAAAAGCATTTTTCCTGAAATTATTCCTCTGTTTGTATGGAGACATTCCACCTTACACAGTGTTCCCCTATCTTACCATTGTCAGCCCTTCACACTGACCGATAACCATCCCATTTGTAGTGCGTTCTACATGGTCACAGATTTGACTCCCAGATCAACATCTTTTCAACCACCTACACATAAGGGTCCGAGTGAGAATTCACTTCTCTGCAGCACACCCCACGTGTGGGATCAGGTCTGTGAAGTGGCTGGTGAGGTGGATGCCTCGAGTCTTTGGAAGCGGACTTAGGAAATGTAGTCTCGGACTCTCCATGTCTCAGTGAATTGGCATCTACGAAGGGGTCTGAGCACCCTTCAGCAGGGTCTGAATGACAATGCGACAGAGTTCAAGGATTCGGTCCCCTCAAACCAGTCTCCATTTGGGACATTTCTCCTCCTTCTCTAGACCCTCAATTGGCAGGCCAGAGGCCCCTCTCGTCCAAGAGCCACACCTCAAGACCTGCCCATGGAGCCCTCATCACAGGACTCACGGAGGTAACAAGAGAGACTCCTGAAATTCCCGACAATTGTGTTCCCCACAAACAAGCCAGCAGTGAAACTAGTCTCCCCACTTCCATCCAGCACCCCAGTAGACAGGACGTATGCTTATCCACGTGGGAAATACCCACCAGACATATCCCAGCTTCGTTCTCGGGAAATTTGTTACTGTTGGTAGATAGTGTGAGCTTTCATCTATTGACGTGTATGTCCCAAAGCAGGGAATTGTCCTTCCCCACATTCCAATATGTCCTCAGGGTTGATATTGAGGGCCTCGTCCTTGGTTGAAGGCAGAGGGGCCTATTGTCATGGTTTGAGCTCTGGAATGAGATGTATCAACCCGGTCATACTTAGGAGTCTTTCTTCCCCTGTTGGAAAAGACTGGATGTGATAAGCTCACTGGTCCCTTTCAGATGGATCATACTCCAAAAGCAAGCCTGAGCCGTGGATATTTATCTTCTCAGGAGCCTGCTGAGAATGGTGGCCATGAGAAGAATGCTGGAAAGAATACTTATCATCCAAGTCTCCAATACATCCAATGGATCCTCCTTTAATTTCGTATCAACATACCTCCAGATCATGAGCTCAGGCTGCACGATGCACAACAAGTGAGGGGTGACGGTGAGAGCTTCCCACTTTGGGCCATCACTCGCCTCTCTTCTCACAGAGGGTCTGTGGTGTCACAATGCTTGGTGGGCAGCATGCCATTGCCATGGCAACCATTGGGCCTGACCTTCTCAGATGGAAGGCAACTCCACCTCCTCTGTGCCCACCTGCTGTCTACAGAAGGATGGCTCTTCCCCTGAACGTGTGTCAGGCTCAACACGCTGGTTCCAGAACTGCATCCCAGGAATACACAGTCTGCAATCTCATGGGGAAAGAACATATGGGATTGAAAAAGACCCATTCCCCAAGGAGCCTGAACAGGAAAACAATGGCTGATGGAGGAAGAACAACACACGAGCATCCCTTTCCATGGGAGGAGGCTTTTCCACGGAAGGAAACTATGGAATATCTTTTCACCTGATTTCCACCCCATGCCATTGGAGAAGATATAGGTACCATATCAAGGCTTTCAAACCTGTCTTCCAGTATGGAGCAGGGATGGTAATGGACCCATTTTGGGAGTCAGGCCAGGAAGGAGAGAAGACTCTCGTACAAGTGTGCTGGTTTATCCCATTTGTGGGATATCCACCTTACACCAAGACATGTTCTTGGAGCAATTATCCTGCCATTCACGCTTGCTGGAATCCACAGCTGCTGTACCTCTCTCTCTCCTTCTTTTCATCTCCTTCTCTCTAGCTCTCTCACTCTCCCCTCGGACCCCTTCAATGTCTCTGGAATCCTCCTGCTACAAGTTGACCTGTGGTGATAATGGAGGAAATATAGTAGCCAAGAGAATGGTCCAAGTGATCCCCCATCCATTTATCCCTGTCATCCTAGGTCTGATCAAATATAAAATCCGTGGTCCAGAAAGACTTCCTGTGCTGTGTGGAGACACCCCAACTAGGTCAGCCTTCCACAACACTTCCCATATTCAGCCTTTCCTGTGGACACGCTGACCACTTCATATGTACTTCGGTCTGGAGGGTCCCATATTAGACTCAGAGAGCAACACACTTGTAACAACGTTCACATGAGTGCTCTCCCAAGAAATGGCTTCACTGCAGCATTCCCTACCTGCTCCATGAGTTACTGTTCATTTGCTCGTGGGTGGATCTCTGCACTCGTTCTTTGGGGATTTAGAATAGCAAGTCTATGACTCTTCATGTCTCAATGATTGGGCATCCAAACAATGCTCTGAGCATCCTTGGCCAGTGGGCTGGCCAATCATAGCCCAGAGGGCAAGATGTCTGTCAACCAAATCCATCTCTCTAAGGAATAGACCTCCCCATTCTCTAGCCTCAGGAGTGTCAGGGACAGAGCCCACTCCCTTCCAGGATGGAACTTTCAATACGCTCCAATTGCAGGCATCATCACAGGGCTCCTGGAAGTTCAGACAAGCGACCCACCTTTCCTACCTTATGACTGTAGACACAACAAACACACTGGCGCTCGCCCCACGCACCACACTCCCAGGAAGCACTCCATGAGAGGGAGGGCTTGTTCTTATCCCCCTGTGGAAAAGGCACCTGAAAGAGACCGGTTACATCTCGGTTAAATGGCCTCTGTTTGGAGGGCTCCCCTGTGGCTTAGGCTATGGAAATATGGATTCAGAAGTGTGGAGCTGAAAAGGCCCCATTGGGACTGTCTTCGTCAGGGGTTCCATCCAGGGCCTCCTGCTTGGGGGCGAGCATTGGGGCATGGATGTCTTGTTTGTACACCAGGATGTCTTGTTTCAAATGGCCATGAAGCACAATTCTTTCTTCACATGGAGGAACTCCCTTGAGGTATTCTGCCCACTGATGCCCTGAAGATATCACATGTTCAAGCACCAAGCCTCTAGAATCCACATTGAGCTTGGGAGCCTGATGAGAGTGGTGGCTAGGAGTCTACAGATGGAGATAATCGTGTTCATCCAAGAGGACCACCCATCTGGTGGATCCTCCTTTCCATCAACTTCGACAGACCTCCAGAGCAAGAGCTCATGGTGTCCATCATTGAACTCTCAATGTTTGAGTGGGAGAATGTCCCACATATGGCCCATCTCACACCTCTTTTCTCACAGAGAGGTTGTTTGGGCACAAGGCTCCATGGGCATCATATCAGTGCCATGGCCACCGCTGGCACTGCACCTTGCAGAAGGAAGGCAACTCCACACCCTGGGGAACCCAATTTTCTCTATCATGATGGATCTCTGATAACATGTGGAGCACGTCAGGGTCAAGTCCTTCCTCAGTCACTGCCTCACACGAATACACAGGACAGAATCTCTTTTGCAGAGAAAAGATGTCATTCCAAACACCCAAACTAAAGACCCTGGACAGTGAAATCAAGGAACGACTGAGCAAGAACACCGTATGAGCTGCTATTTCCATAGGAAGGGTCTTTTCCCCTTAGGGAACATATACGGTGTCATTTAACTTGACACGCCCCTCGCCTCATTTGAGAAGATATCAATGCCAAGCAGGGAGGACTGCTTGCAGCCGACATATTTCTAGAGACAGGCCAAGAAAGAGTGAAAATCTCATGCAAGAGTCCTGATATAGCCTTTGTGTCTAAGAGTCCCTGGAAACACAGACAAGGGCTTGGGAATGAAACTGTGCGCTGGAATGTGGCTTGTATCCAAATGTCATCTGTCACTCTCTCTCTCTCCCGCTCTCTCTCTCTCTCTCTTCCTCTCTGTCGGCTTCTTCCTCCTTCACATACTCTCGAATCCTCTTCATCCAAGGTGATCTGTGCTGCTCCAGGTTGGCATATCTCAGCCAGGAGAGCAGTCAAATTCTTTAACCAAGATTTTCCAACAGTCTTCCAAAATCCTATCAAATATAAAAGCATTTTTCCTGAAATTATTCCTCTGTTTGTATGGAGACATTCCACCTTACACAGTGTTCCCCTATCTTACCATTGTCAGCCCTTCACACTGACCGATAACCATCCCATTTGTAGTGCGTTCTACATGGTCACACATTTGACTCCGTGATCAACATCTTCAACCACCTACACATAAGGGTCCGAGTGAGAATTCACTTATCTGCAACACCCCACGTGTGGGATCAGGTCTGTGAAGTGGCTGGTGAGGTGGATGCCTCGAGTCTTTGTAAGCGGACTTAGGAAATGTAGTCTCGGACTCTCCATGTCTCAGTGAATTGGCATCTACGAAGGGGTCTGAGCACCCTTCAGCAGGGTCTGAATGACAATGCGACAGAGTTCAAGGATTCGGTCCCCTAAAACCAGCCTCCATTTGGGACAATTCTCCAACTTCTCTAGACCCTCAATTGGCAGGCCAGGGGCCCCTCTCGTCCAAGAGCGACACCTCAAGCCCTGCCCATGGAGCCCTCATCACAGGACTCACGGAGGTAACAAGAGAGACTCCTGAAATTCCCGACAATTGTGTTCCCCACAAACAAGCCAGCAGTGAAACTAGTCTCCCCACTTCCATCCAGCACCCCAGTAGACAGGACGTATGCTTATCCACGTGGGAAATACCCACCAGACATATCCCAGCTTCGTTCTCGGGAAATTTGTTACTGTGGATAGTCAGTGTGAGCTTTCATCTATTGACGTGTATGTCCCAAAGCAGGGAATTGTCCTTCCCCACATTCCAATATGTCCTCAGGGTTGATATTGAGGGCCTCGTCCTTGGTTGAAGGCAGAGGGGCCTATTGTCATGGTTTGAGCTCTGGAATGAGATGTATCAACCCGGTCATACTTAGGAGTCTTTCTTCCCCTGTTGGAAAAGACTGGATGTGATAAGCTCACTGGTCCCTTTCAGATGGATCATACTCCAAAAGCAAGCCTGAGCCGTGGATATTTATCTTCTCAGGAGCCTGCTGAGAATGGTGGCCATGAGAAGAATGCTGGAAAGAATACTTATCATCCAAGTCTCCAATACATCCAATGGATCCTCCTTTAATTTCGTATCAACATACCTCCAGATCATGAGCTCAGGCTGCACGATGCACAACAAGTGAGGGGTGACGGTGAGAGCTTCCCACTATGGGCCATCACTCGCCTCTCTTCTCACAGAGGGTCTGTGGTGTCACAATGCTTGGTGGGCAGCATGCCACTGCGATGGCAAGCATTGGGCCTGATCTTCTCAGATGGAAGGCAACTCCACCTCCTCTGTGCCCACCTGCTGTCTACAGAAGGATGGCTCTTCCCCTGAACGTGTGTCAGGCTCAACACGCTGGTTCCAGAACTGCATCCCAGGAATACACAGTCTGCAATCTCATGGGGAAAGAACATATGGGATTGAAAAAGACCCATTCCCCAAGGAGCCTGAACAGGAAAACAATGGCTGATGGAGGAAGAACAACACACGAGCATCCCTTTCCATGGGAGGAGGCTTTTCCACGGAAGGAAACTATGGAATATCTTTTCACCTGATTTCCACCCCATGCCATTGGAGAAGATATAGGTACCATATCAAGGCTTTCAAACCTGTCTTCCAGTATGGAGCAGGGAGTGTAATGGACCCATTTTGGGAGTCAGGCCAGGAAGGAGAGAAGACTCTCGTACAAGTGTGCTGGTTTATCCCATTTGTGGGATATCCACCTTACACCAAGACATGTTCTTGGAGCAATTATCCTGCCATTCACGCTTGCTGGAATCCACAGCTGCTGTACCTCTCTCTCTCCTTCTTTTCATCTCCTTCTCTCTAGCTCTCTCACTCTCCCCTCGGCCCCCCTTCAATGTCTCTGGAATCCTCCTGCTACAAGTTGACCTGTGGTGATAATGGAGGAAATATAGTAGCCAAGAGAATGGTCCAAGTGATCCCGCATCCATTTATCCCTGTCATCCTAGGTCTGATCAAATATAAAATCCGTGGTCCAGAAAGACTTCCTGTGCTGTGTGGAGACACCCCAACTAGGTCAGCCTTCCACAACACTTCCCATATTCAGCCCTTCCTGTGGACACGCTGACCACTTCATATGTACTTCGGTCTGGAGGGTCCCATATTGGACTCAGAGAGCAGCACACTTGTAACAACGTTCACATGAGTGCTCTCCCAAAAAATGGCTTCTCGGCAGCATTCCCTACCTGCTCCATGAGTTACTGTTCATTTGCTCGTGGGTGGACCTCTGCACTCGTTCTTTGGGGATTTAGAATAGCAAGTCTATGACTCTTCATGTCTCAATGATTGGGCATCCAAACAATGCTCTGATCACCCTTCGCCAGTGGGCTGGCCAATCATAGCCCAGCGTGCAAGATGTCTGTCAACCAAATCCATCTCTCTAAGGAATAGACCTCCTCATTCTCTAGCCTCAGGAGTGTCAGGGACAGAGCCCACTCCCTTCCAGGATGGAACTTTCAATACGCTCCAATTGCAGGCATCATCACAGGGCTCCTGGAAGTTCAGACAAGCGACCCACCTTTCCTACCTTATGACTGTAGACACAACAAACACACTGGCGCTCGCCCCACGCACCACACTCCCAGGAAGCACTCCATGAGAGGGAGGGCTTGTTCTTATCCCCCTGTGGAAAAGGCACCTGAAAGAGACCGGTTACATCTCGGTTAAATGGCCTCTGTTTGGAGGGCTCCCCTGTGGCTTAGGCTATGGAAATATGGATTCAGAAGTGTGGAGCTGAAAAGGCCCCATTGGGACTGTCTTCGTTAGGGGTTCCATCCAGGCCTCCTGCTTGGGGGAGAGCATTGGGGCATGGATGTCTTGTTTGTACACCAGGATGTCTTGTTTCAAATGGCCATGAAGCACAATTCTTTCTTCACATGGAGGAACTCCCTTGAGGTATTCTGCCCACTGATGCCCTGAAGATATCACATGTTCAAGCACCAGGCCTCTAGAATCCACATTGAGCTTGGGAGCCTGATGAGAGTGGTGGCTAGGAGTCTACAGATGGAGATAATCGTGTTCATCCAAGAGGACCACCCATCTGGTGGATCCCCCTTATCATCAACTTCGACAGACCTCCAGAGCAAGAGCTCATGGTGTCCATCATTGAACTCTCAATGTTTGAGTGGGAGAATGTCCCACATATGGCCCATCTCACACCTCTTTTCTCACAGAGAGGTTGTTTGGGCACAAGGCTCCATGGGCATCATATCAGTGCCATGGCCACCGCTGGCACTGCACCTTGCAGAAGGAAGGCAACTCCACACCCTGGGGAACCCAATTTTCTCTATCATGATGGATCTCTGATAACATGTGGAGCACGTCAGGGTCAAGTCCTTCCTCAGTCACTGCCTCACACGAATACACAGGACAGAATCTCTTTTGGAGAGAAAAGATGTCATTCCAAACACCCAAACTAAAGACCCTGGACAGTGAAATCAAGGAACGACTGAGCAAGAACACCGTATGAGCTGCTATTTCCATAGGAAGGGTCTTTTCCCCTTAGGGAACATATACGGTGTCATTTAACTTGACACGCCCCTCGCCTCATTTGAGAAGATATCAATGCCAAGCAGGGAGGACTGCTTGCAGCCGACATATTTCTAGAGACAGGCCAAGAAAGAGTGAAAATCTCATGCAAGAGTCCTGATATAGCCTTTGTGTCTAAGAGTCCCTGGAAACACAGACAAGGGCTTGGGAATGAAACTGTGCGCTGGAATGTGGCTTGTATCCAAATGTCATCTGTCACTCTCTCTCTCTCCCGCTCTCTCTCTCTCTCTCTTCCTCTCTGTCGGCTTCTTCCTCCTTCACATACTCTCGAATCCTCTTCATCCAAGGTGATCTGTGCTGCTCCAGGTTGGCATATCTCAGCCAGGAGAGCAGTCAAATTCTTTAACCAAGATTTTCCAACAGTCTTCCAAAATCCTATCAAATATAAAAGCATTTTTCCTGAAATTATTCCTCTGTTTGTATGGAGACATTCCACCTTACACAGTGTTCCCCTATCTTACCATTGTCAGCCCTTCACACTGACCGATAACCATCCCATTTGTAGTGCGTTCTACATGGTCACAGATTTGACTCCCAGATCAACATCTTTTCAACCACCTACACATAAGTGAGAATTCACTTCTCTGCAGCACACCCCACGTGTGGGATCAGGTCTGTGAAGTGGCTGGTGAGGTGGATGCCTCGAGTCTTTGGAAGCGGACTTAGGAAATGTAGTCTCGGACTCTCCATGTCTCAGTGAATTGGCATCTACGAAGGGGTCTGAGCACCCTTCAGCAGGGTCTGAATGACAATGCGACACAGTTCAAGGATTCGGTCCCCTCAAACCAGTCTCCATTTGGGACAATTCTCCTCCTTCTCTAGACCCTCAATTGGCAGGCCAGAGGCCCCTCTCGTCCAAGAGCCACACCTCAAGACCTGCCCATGGAGCCCTCATCACAGGACTCACGGAGGTAACAAGAGAGACTCCTGAAATTCCCGACAATTGTGTTCCCCACAAACAAGCCAGCAGTGAAACTAGTCTCCCCACTTCCATCCAGCACCCCAGTAGACAGGACGTATGCTTATCCACGTGGGAAATACCCACCAGACATATCCCAGCTTCGTTCTCGGGAAATTTGTTACTGTGGATAGTCAGTGTGAGATTTCATCTATTGACGTGTATGTCCCAAAGCAGGGAATTGTCCTTCCCCACATTCCAATATGTCCTCAGGGTTGATATTGAGGGCCTCGTCCTTGGTTGAAGGCAGAGGGGCCTATTGTCATGGTTTGAGCTCTGGAATGAGATGTATCAACCCGGTCATACTTAGGAGTCTTTCTTCCCCTGTTGGAAAAGACTGGATGTGATAAGCTCACTGGTCCCTTTCAGATGGATCATACTCCAAAAGCAAGCCTGAGCCGTGGATATTTATCTTCTCAGGAGCCTGCTGAGAATGGTGGCCATGAGAAGAATGCTGGAAAGAATACTTATCATCCAAGTCTCCAATACATCCAATGGATCCTCCTTTAATTTCGTATCAACATACCTCCAGATCATGAGCTCAGGCTGCACGATGCACAACAAGTGAGGGGTGACGGTGAGAGCTTCCCACTTTGGGCCATCACTCGCCTCTCTTCTCACAGAGGGTCTGTGGTGTCACAATGCTTGGTGGGCAGCATGCCATTGCCATGGCAACCATTGGGCCTGACCTTCTCAGATGGAAGGCAACTCCACCTCCTCTGTGCCCACCTGCTGTCTACAGAAGGATGGCTCTTCCCCTGAACGTGTGTCAGGCTCAACACGCTGGTTCCAGAACTGCATCCCAGGAATACACAGTCTGCAATCTCATGGGGAAAGAACATATGGGATTGAAAAAGACCCATTCCCCAAGGAGCCTGAACAGGAAAACAATGGCTGATGGAGGAAGAACAACACACGAGCATCCCTTTCCATGGGAGGAGGCTTTTCCACGGAAGGAAACTATGGAATATCTTTTCACCTGATTTCCACCCCATGCCATTGGAGAAGATATAGGTACCATATCAAGGCTTTCAAACCTGTCTTCCAGTATGGAGCAGGGAGTGTAATGGACCCATTTTGGGAGTCAGGCCAGGAAGGAGAGAAGACTCTCGTACAAGTGTGCTGGTTTATCCCATTTGTGGGATATCCACCTTACACCAAGACATGTTCTTGGAGCAATTATCCTGCCATTCACGCTTGCTGGAATCCACAGCTGCTGTACCTCTCTCTCTCCTTCTTTTCATCTCCTTCTCTCTAGCTCTCTCACTCTCCCCTCGGCCCCCCTTCAATGTCTCTGGAATCCTCCTGCTACAAGTTGACCTGTAGTGATAATGGAGGAAATATAGTAGCCAAGAGAATGGTCCAAGTGATCCCCCATCCATTTATCCCTGTCATCCTAGGTCTGATCAAATATAAAATCCGTGGTCCAGAAAGACTTCCTGTGCTGTGTGGAGACACCCCAACTAGGTCATCCTTCCACAACACTTCCCATATTCAGCCCTTCCTGTGGACACGCTGACCACTTCATATGTACTTCGGTCTGGAGGGTCCCATATTGGACTCAGAGAGCAGCACACTTGTAACAACGTTCACATGAGTGCTCTCCCAAGAAATGGCTTCTCTGCAGCATTCCCTACCTGCTCCATCAGTTACTGTTCATTTGCTCGTGGGTGGATCTCTGCACTCGTTCTATGGGGATTTAGAATAGCAAGTCTATGACTCTTCATGTCTCAATGATTGGGCATCCAAACAATGCTCTGAGCATCCTTGGCCAGTGGGCTGGCCAATCATAGCCCAGAGGGCAAGATGTCTGTCAACCAAATCCATCTCTCTAAGGAATAGACCTCCCCATTCTCTAGCCTCAGGAGTGTCAGGGACAGAGCCCACTCCCTTCCAGGATGGAACTTTCAATACGCTCCAATTGCAGGCATCATCACAGGGCTCCTGGAAGTTCAGACAAGCGACCCACCTTTCCTACCTTATGACTGTAGACACAACAAACACACTGGCGCTCGCCCCACGCACCACACTCCCAGGAAGCACTCCATGAGAGGGAGGGCTTGTTCTTATCCCCCTGTGGAAAAGGCACCTGAAAGAGACCGGTTACATCTCGGTTAAATGGCCTCTGTTTGGAGGGCTCCCCTGTGGCTTAGGCTATGGAAATATGGATTCAGAAGTGTGGAGCTGAAAAGGCCCCATTGGGACTGTCTTCGTCAGGGGTTCCATCCAGGCCTCCTGCTTGGGGGAGAGCATTGGGGCATGGATGTCTTGTTTGTACACCAGGATGTCTTGTTTCAAATGGCCATGAAGCACAATTCTTTCTTCACATGGAGGAACTCCCTTGAGGTATTCTGCCCACTGATGCCCTGAAGATATCACATGTTCAAGCACCAGGCCTCTAGAATCCACATTGAGCTTGGGAGCCTGATGAGAGTGGTGGCTAGGAGTCTACAGATGGAGATAATCGTGTTCATCCAAGAGGACCACCCATCTGGTGGATCCTCCTTACCATCAACTTCGACAGACCTCCAGAGCAAGAGCTCATGGTGTCCATCATTGAACTCTCAATGTTTGAGTGGGAGAATGTCCCACATATGGCCCATCTCACACCTCTTTTCTCACAGAGAGGTTGTTTGGGCACAAGGCTCCATGGGCATCATATCAGTGCCATGGCCACCGCTGGCACTGCACCTTGCAGAAGGAAGGCAACTCCACACCCTGGGGAACCCAATTTTCTCTATCATGATGGATCTCTGATAACATGTGGAGCACGTCAGGGTCAAGTCCTTCCTCAGTCACTGCCTCACACGAATACACAGGACAGAATCTCTTTTGCAGAGAAAAGATGTCATTCCAAACACCCAAACTAAAGACCCTGGACAGTGAAATCAAGGAACGACTGAGGAAGAACACCGTATGAGCTGCTATTTCCATAGGAAGGGTCTTTTCCCCTTAGGGAACATATACGGTGTCATTTAACTTGACACGCCCCTCGCCTCATTTGAGAAGATATCAATGCCAAGCAGGGAGGACTGCTTGCAGCCGACATATTTCTAGAGACAGGCCAAGAAAGAGTGAAAATCTCATGCAAGAGTCCTGATATAGCCTTTGTGTCTAAGAGTCCCTGGAAACACAGACAAGGGCTTGGGAATGAAACTGTGCGCTGGAATGTGGCTTGTATCCAAATGTCATCTGTCACTCTCTCTCTCTCCCGCTCTCTCTCTCTCTCTCTTCCTCTCTGTCGGCTTCCTCCTCCTTCACATACTCTCGAATCCTCTTCATCCAAGGTGATCTGTGCTGCTCCAGGTTGGCATATCTCAGCCAGGAGAGCAGTCAAATTCTTTAACCAAGATTTTCCAACAGTCTTCCAAAATCCTATCAAATATAAAAGCATATTTCCTGAAATTATTCCTCTGTTTGTATGGAGACATTCCACCTTACACAGTGTTCCCCTATCTTACCATTGTCAGCCCTTCACACTGACCGATAACCATCCCATTTGTAGTGCGTTCTACATGGTGACAGATTTGACTCCCAGATAAACATCTTTTCAACCACCTACACATAAGGGTCCGAGTGAGAATTCACTTCTCTGCAGCACACCCCACGTGTGGGATCAGGTCTGTGAAGTGGCTGGTGAGGTGGATGCCTCGAGTCTTTGGAAGCGGACTTAGGAAATGTAGTCTCGGACTCTCCATGTCTCAGTGAATTGGCATCTACGAAGGGGTCTGAGCACCCTTCAGCAGGGTCTGAATGACAATGCGACAGAGTTCAAGGATTCGGTCCCCTAAAACCAGTCTCCATTTGGGACAATTCTCCTCCTTCTCTAGACCCTCAATTGGCAGGCCAGGGGCCCCTCTCGTCCAAGAGCGACACCTCAAGCCCTGCCCATGGAGCCCTCATCACAGGACTCACGGAGGTAACAAGAGAG
The DNA here is from genome assembly GCF_054392235.1 of Sus scrofa. NCBI lineage: Eukaryota > Metazoa > Chordata > Mammalia > Artiodactyla > Suidae > Sus > Sus scrofa. The sequence continues at coordinate 42,794,762 of NC_139402.1, forward strand.
ACTCCTGAAATTCCCGACAATTGTGTTCCCCACAAACAAGCCAGCAGTGAAACTAGTCTCCCCACTTCCATCCAGCACCCCAGTAGACAGGACGTATGCTTATCAACGTGGGAAATACCCACCAGACATATCCCAGCTTCGTTCTCGGGAAATTTGTTACTGTGGATAGTCAGTGTGAGCTTTCATCTATTGACGTGTATGTCCCAAAGCAGGGAATTGTCCTTCCCCACATTCCAATATGTCCTCAGGGTTGATATTGAGGGCCTCGTCCTTGGTTGAAGGCAGAGGGGCCTATTGTCATGGTTTGAGCTCTGGAATGAGATGTATCAACCCGGTCATACTTAGGAGTCTTTCTTCCCCTGTTGGAAAAGACTGGATGTGATAAGCTCACTGGTCCCTTTCAGATGGATCATACTCCAAAAGCAAGCCTGAGCCGTGGATATTTATCTTCTCAGGAGCCTGCTGAGAATGGTGGCCATGAGAAGAATGCTGGAAAGAATACTTATCATCCAAGTCTCCAATACATCCAATGGATCCTCCTTTAATTTCGTATCAACATACCTAAAGATCATGAGCTCAGGCTGCACGATGCACAACAAGTGAGGGGTGATGGTGAGAGCTTCCCACTTTGGGCCATCACTCGCCTCTCTTCTCACAGAGGGTCTGTGGTGTCACAATTCTTGGTGGGCAGCATGCCATTGCCATGGCAACCATTGGGCCTGACATTCTCAGATGGAAGGCAACTCCACCTCCTCTGTGCCCACCTGCTGTCTACAGAAGGATGGCTCTTCCCCTGAACGTGTGTCAGGCTCAACACGCTGGTTCCAGAACTGCATCCCAGGAATACACAGTCTGCAATCTTTTGGGGAAAGGACATAAGGGATTGAAAAAGACCCATTCCCCAAGGATCCTGAACAGGAAAACAATGGCTGATGGAGGAAGAACAACACACGAGCATCCCTTTCCTTGGGAGGAGGCTTTTCCACGGAAGGAAACTATGGAATATCTTTTCACCTGATTTCCACCCCATGCCATTGGAGAAGATATAGGTACCATACCAAGGCTTTCAAACCTGTCTTCCAGTATGGAGCAGGGATGGTAATGGACCCATTTTGGGAGTCAGGCCAGGAAGGAGAGAAGACTCTCGTACAAGTGTGCTGGTTTATCCCATTTGTGGGATATCCACCTTACACCAAGACATGTTCTTGGAGCAATTATCCTGCCATTCACGCTTGCTGGAATCCACAGCTGCTGTACCTCTCTCTCTCCTTCTTTGCATCTCCTTCTCTCTAGCTCTCTCACTCTCCCCTCGGCCCCCCTTCAATATCTCTTGAATCCTCCTGCTGCAAGTTGACCTGTGGTGATAATGGAGGAAATATAGTAGCCAAGAGAATGGTCCAAGTGATCCCCCATCCATTTATCCCTGTCATCCTAGGTCTGATCAAATATAAAATCCGTGGTCCAGAAAGACTTCCTGTGCTGTGTGGAGACACACCAACTAGGTCATCCTTCCACAACACTTCCCATATTCAGCCCTTGCTGTGGACACGCTGACCACTTCATATGTACTTCGGTCTGGGGGGTCCCATATTAGACTCAGAGAGCAGCACACTTGTAACAACGTTCACATGAGTGCTCTCCCAATAAATGGCTTCTCTGCAGCATTCCCTACCTGCTCCATCAGTTACTGTTCATTTGCTCGTGGGTGGATCTCTGCACTCGTTCTTTGGGGATTTAGAATAGCAAGTCTATGACTCTTCATGTCTCAATGATTGGGCATCCAAACAATGCTCTGAGCATCCTTGGCCAGTGGGCTGGCCAATCATAGCCCAGAGGGCAAGATGTCTGTCAACCAAATCCATCTCTCTAAGGAATAGACCTCCTCATTCTCTAGCCTCAGGAGTGTCAGGGACAGAGCCCACTCCCTTCCAGGAGGGAACTTTCAATACGCTCCAATTGCAGGCATCATCACAGGGCTCCTGGAAGTTCAGACAAGCGACCCACCTTTCCTACCTTATGACTGTAGACACAACAAACACACTGGCGCTCGCCCCACGCACCACACTCCCAGGAAGCACTCCATGAGAGGGAGGGCTTGTTCTTATCCCCCTGTGGAAAAGGCACCTGAAAGAGACCGGTTACATCTCGGTTAAATGGCCTCTGTTTGGAGGGCTCCCCTGTGGCTTAGGCTATGGAAATATGGATTCAGAAGTGTGGAGCTGAAAAGGCCCCATTGGGACTGTCTTCGTCAGGGGTTCCATCCAGGGCCTCCTGCTTGGGGGCGAGCATTGGGGCATGGATGTCTTGTTTGTACACCAGGATGTCTTGTTTCAAATGGCCATGAAGCACAATTCTTTCTTCACATGGAGGAACTCCCTTGAGGTATTCTGCCCACTGATGCCCTGAAGATATCACATGTTCAAGCACCAAGCCTCTAGAATCCACATTGAGCTCGGGAGCCTGATGAGAGTGGTGGCTAGGAGTCTACAGATGGAGATAATCGTGTTCATCCAAGAGGACCACCCATCTGGTGGATCCTCCTTTCCATCAACTTCGACAGACCTCCAGAGCAAGAGCTCATGGTGTCCATCATTGAACTCTCAATGTTTGAGTGGGAGAATGTCCCACATATGGCCCATCTCACACCTCTTTTCTCACAGAGAGGTTGTTTGGGCACAAGGCTCCATGGGCATCATATCAGTGCCATGGCCACCGCTGGCACTGCACCTTGCAGAAGGAAGGCAACTCCACACCCTGGGGAACCCAATTTTCTCTATCATGATGGATCTCTGATAACATGTGGAGCACGTCAGGGTCAAGTCCTTCCTCAGTCACTGCCTCACACGAATACACAGGACAGAATCTCTTTTGCAGAGAAAAGATGTCATTCCAAACACCCAAACTAAAGACCCTGGACAGTGAAATCAAGGAACGACTGAGCAAGAACACCGTATGAGCTGCTATTTCCATAGGAAGGGTCTTTTCCCCTTAGGGAACATATACGGTGTCATTTAACTTGACACGCCCCTCGCCTCATTTGAGAAGATATCAATGCCAAGCAGGGAGGACTGCTTGCAGCCGACATATTTCTAGAGACAGGCCAAGAAAGAGTGAAAATCTCATGCAAGAGTCCTGATATAGCCTTTGTGTCTAAGAGTCCCTGGAAACACAGACAAGGGCTTGGGAATGAAACTGTGCGCTGGAATGTGGCTTGTATCCAAATGTCATCTGTCACTCTCTCTCTCTCCCGCTCTCTCTCTCTCTCTTTTCCTCTCTGTCGGCTTCTTCCTCCTTCACATACTCTCGAATCCTCTTCATCCAAGGTGATCTGTGCTGCTCCAGGTTGGCATATCTCAGCCAGGAGAGCAGTCAAATTCTTTAACCAAGATTTTCCAACAGTCTTCCAAAATCCTATCAAATATAAAAGCATATTTCCTGAAATTATTCCTCTGTTTGTATGGAGACATTCCACCTTACACAGTGTTCCCCTATCTTACCATTGTCAGCCCTTCACACTGACCGATAACCATCCCATTTGTAGTGCGTTCTACATGGTCACAGATTTGACTCCCAGATCAACATCTTTTCAACCACCTACACATAAGGGTCCGAGTGAGAATTCACTTCTCTGCAGCACACCCCACGTGTGGGATCAGGTCTGTGAAGTGGCTGGTGAGGTGGATCCCTCGAGTCTTTGTAAGCGGACTTAGGAAATGTAGTCTCGGACTCTCCATGTCTCAGTGAATTGGCATCTACGAAGGGGTCTGAGCACCCTTCAGCAGGGTCTGAATGACAATGCGACAGAGTTCAAGGATTCGGTCCCCTCAAACCAGTCTCCATTTGGGACAATTCTCCTCCTTCTCTAGACCCTCAATTGGCAGGCCAGGGGCCCCTCTCGTCCAAGAGCGACACCTCAAGCCCTGCCCATGGAGCCCTCATCACAGGACTCACGGAGGTAACAAGAGAGACTCCTGAAATTCCCGACAATTGTGTTCCCCACAAACAAGCCAGCAGTGAAACTAGTCTCCCCACTTCCATCCAGCACCCCAGTAGACAGGACGTATGCTTATCAACCTGGGAAATACCCACCAGACATATCCCAGCTTCGTTCTCGGGAAATTTGTTACTGTGGATAGTCAGTGTGAGCTTTCATCTATTGACGTGTATGTCCCAAAGCAGGGAATTGTCCTTCCCCACATTCCAATATGTCCTCAGGGTTGATATTGAGGGCCTCGTCCTTGGTTGAAGGCAGAGGGGCCTATTGTCATGGTTTGAGCTCTGGAATGAGATGTATCAACCCGGTCATACTTAGGAGTCTTTCTTCCCCTGTTGGAAAAGACTGGATGTGATAAGCTCACTGGTCCCGTTCAGATGGATCATACTCCAAAAGCAAGCCTGAGCCGTGGATATTTATCTTCTCAGGAGCCTGCTGAGAATGGTGGCCATGAGAAGAATGCTGGAAAGAATACTTATCATCCAAGTCTCCAATACATCCAATGGATCCTCCTTTAATTTCGTATCAACATACCTCCAGATCATGAGCTCAGGCTGCACGATGCACAACAAGTGAGGGGTGATGGTGAGAGCTTCCCACTATGGGCCATCAATAGCCTCTCTTCTCACAGAAGGTCTGTGGTGTCACAATGCTTGGTGGGCAGCATGCCACTGCGATGGCAACCATTGGGCCTGATCTTCTCAGATGGAAGGCAACTCCACCTCCTCTGTGCCCACCTGCTGTCTACAGAAGGATGTCTCTTCCCCTGAACGTGTGTCAGGCTCAACACGCTGGTTCCAGAACTGCATCCCAGGAATACACAGTCTGCAATCTCATGGGGAAAGAACATATGGGATTGAAAAAGACCCATTCCCCAAGGATCCTGAACAGGAAAACAATGGCTGATGGAGGAAGAACAACACACAAGCATCCCTTTCCATGGGAGGAGGCTTTTCCACGGAAGGAAACTATGGAATATCTTTTCACCTGATTTCCACCCCATGCCTTTGGAGAAGATATAGGTACCATATCAAGGCTTTCAAACCTGTCTTCCAGTATGGAGCAGGGAGTGTAATGGACCCATTTTGGGAGTCAGGCCAGGAAGGAGAGAAGACTCTCGTACAAGTGTGCTGGTTTATCCCATTTGTGGGATATCCACCTTACACCAAGACATGTTCTTGGAGCAATTATCCTGCCATTCACGCTTGCTGGAATCCACAGCTGCTGTACCTCTCTCTCTCCTTCTTTTCATCTCCTTCTCTCTAGCTCTCTCACTCTCCCCTCGGACCCCTTCAATGTCTCTGGAATCCTCCTGCTACAAGTTGACCTATAGTGATAATGGAGGAGATATAGTAGCCAAGAGAATGGTCCAAGTGATCCCCCATCCATTTATCACTGTCATCCTAGGTCTGATCAAATATAAAATCCGTGGTCCAGAAAGACTTCCTGTGCTGTGTGGAGACACCCCAACTAGGTCAGCCTTCCACAACACTTCCCATATTCAGCCCTTCCTGTGGACACGCTGACCACTTCATATGTACTTCGGTCTGGAGGGTCCCATATTGGACTCAGAGAGCAGCACACTTGTAACAACGTTCACATGAGTGCTCTCCCAAGAAATGGCTTCTCTGCAGCATTCCCTACCTGCTCCATTAGTTACTGTTCATTTGCTCGTGGGTGGATCTCTGCACTCGTTCTTTGGGGATTTAGAATAGCAAGTCTATGACTCTTCATGTCTCAATGATTGGGCATCCAAACAATGCTCTGAGCATCCTTGGCCAGTGGGCTGGCCAATCATAGCCCAGACGGCAAGATGTCTGTCAACCAAATCCATCTCTCTAAGGAATAGACCTCCCCATTCTCTAGCCTCAGGAGTGTCAGGGACAGAGCCCACTCCCTTCCAGGAGGGAACTTTCAATACGCTCCAATTGCAGGCATCATCACAGGGCTCCTGGAAGTTCAGACAAGCGACCCACCTTTCCTACCTTATGACTGTAGACACAACAAACACACTGGCGCTCGCCCCACGCACCACACTCCCAGGAAGCACTCCATGAGAGGGAGGGCTTGTTCTTATCCCCCTGTGGAAAAGGCACCTGAAAGAGACCGGTTACATCTCGGTTAAATGGCCTCTGTTTGGAGGGCATCCCTGTGGCTTAGGCTATGGAAATATGGATTCAGAAGTGTGGAGCTGAAAAGGCCCCATTGGGACTGTCTTCGTCAGGGGTTCCATCCAGGGCCTCCTGCTTGGGGGCGAGCATTGGGGCATGGATGTCTTGTTTGTACACCAGGATGTCTTGTTTCAAATGGCCATGAAGCACAATTCTTTCTTCACATGGAGGAACTCCCTTGAGGTATTCTGCCCACTGATGCCCTGAAGATATCACATGTTCAAGCACCAAGCCTCTAGAATCCACATTGAGCTTGGGAGCCTGATGAGAGTGGTGGCTAGGAGTCTACAGATGGAGATAATCGTGTTCATCCAAGAGGACCACCCATCTGGTGGATCCCCCTTATCATCAACTTCGACAGACCTCCAGAGCAAGAGCTCATGGTGTCCATCATTGAACTCTCAATGTTTGAGTGGGAGAATGTCCCACATATGGCCCATCTCACACCTCTTTTCTCACAGAGAGGTTGTTTGGGCACAAGGCTCCATGGGCATCATATCAGTGCCATGGCCACCGCTGGCACTGCACCTTGCAGAAGGAAGGCAACTGCACACACTGGGGAACCCAATTTTCTCTATCATGATGGATCTCTGATAACATGTGGAGCACGTCAGGGTCAAGTCCTTCCTCAGTCACTGCCTCACACGAATACACAGGACAGAATCTCTTTTGGAGAGAAAAGATGTCATTCCAAACACCCAAACTAAAGACCCTGGACAGTGAAATCAAGGAACGACTGAGGAAGAACACCGTATGAGCTTTATTTCCATAAGAAGGGTCTTTTCCCCTTAGGGAACATATACGGTGTCATTTAACTTGACACGCCCCTCGCCTCATTTGAGAAAATATCAATGCCAAGCAGGGAGGACTGCTTGCAGCCGACATATTTCTAGAGACAGGCCAAGAAAGAGTGAAAATCTCATGCAAGAGTCCTGATATAGCCTTTGTGTCTAAGAGTCCCTGGAAACACAGACAAGGGCTTGGGAATGAAACTGTGCGCTGGAATGTGGCTTGTATCCAAATGTCATCTGTCACTCTCTCTCTCTCCCGCTCTCTCTCTCTCTCTCTTCCTCTCTGTCGGCTTCTTCCTCCTTCACATACTCTCGAATCCTCTTCATCCAAGGTGATCTGTGCTGCTCCAGGTTGGCATATCTCAGCCAGGAGAGCAGTCAAATTCTTTAACCAAGATTTTCCAACAGTCTTCCAAAATCCTATCAAATATAAAAGCATTTTTCCTGAAATTATTCCTCTGTTTGTATGGAGACATTCCACCTTACACAGTGTTCCCCTATCTTACCATTGTCAGCCCTTCACACTGACCGATAACCATCCCATTTGTAGTGCGTTCTACATGGTCACAGATTTGACTCCGTGATCAACATCTTCAACCACCTACACATAAGGCACCGAGTGAGAATTCACTTCTCTGCAACACCCCACGTGTGGGATCAGGTCTGTGAAGTGGCTGGTGAGGTGGATGCCTCGAGTCTTTGTAAGCGGACTTAGGAAATGTAGTCTCGGACTCTCCATGTCTCAGTGAATTGGCATCTACGAAGGGGTCTGAGCACCCTTCAGCAGGGTCTGAATGACAATGCGACAGAGTTCAAGGATTCGGTCCCCTCAAACCAGTCTCCATTTGGGACAATTCTCCTCCTTCTCTAGACCCTCAATTGGCAGGCCAGGGGCCCCTCTCGTCCAAGAGCGACACCTCAAGACCTTCCCATGGAGCCCTCATCACAGGACTCACGGAGGTAACAAGAGAGACTCCTGAAATTCCCGACAATTGTGTTCCCCACAAACAAGCCAGCAGTGAAACTAGTCTCCCCACTTCCATCCAGCACCCCAGTAGACAGGACGTATGCTTATCAACGTGGGAAATACCCACCAGACATATCCCAGCTTCGTTCTCGGGAAATTTGTTACTGTGGATAGTTAGTGTGAGCTTTCATCTATTGACGTGTATGTCCCAAAGCAGGGAATTGTCCTTCCCCACATTCCAATATGTCCTCAGGGTTGATATTGAGGGCCTCGTCCTTGGTTGAAGGCAGAGGGGCCTATTGTCATGGTTTGAGCTCTGGAATGAGATGTATCAACCCGGTCATACTTAGGAGTCTTTCTTCCCCTGTTGGAAAAGACTGGATGTGATAAGCTCACTGGTCCCTTTCAGATGGATCATACTCCAAAAGCAAGCCTGAGCCGTGGATATTTATCTTCTCAGGAGCCTGCTGAGAATGGTGGCCATGAGAAGAATGCTGGAAAGAATACTTATCATCCAAGTCTCCAATACATCCAATGGATCCTCCTTTAATTTCGTATCAACATACCTCCAGATCATGAGCTCAGGCTGCACGATGCACAACAAGTGAGGGGTGATGGTGAGAGCTTCCCACTTTGGGCCATCACTCGCCTCTCTTCTCACAGAGGGTCTGTGGTGTCACAATGCTTGGTGGGCAGCATGCCATTGCCATGGCAAACATTGGGCCTGATCTTCTCAGATGGAAGGCAACTCCACCTCCTCTGTGCCCACCTGCTGTCTACAGAAGGATGGCTCTTCCCCTGAACGTGTGTCAGGCTCAACACGCTGGTTCCAGAACTGCATCCCAGGAATACACAGTCTGCAATCTCATCGGGAAAGAACATATGGGATTGAAAAAGACCCATTCCCCAAGGAGCCTGAACAGGAAAACAATGGCTGATGGAGGAAGAACAACACACGAGCACCCCTTTCCATGGGAGGAGGCTTTTCCACGGAAGGAAACTATGGAATATCTTTTCACCTGATTTCCACCCCATGCCATTGGAGAAGATATAGGTACCATATCAAGGCTTTCAAACCTGTCTTCCAGTATGGAGCAGGGAGTGTAATGGACCCATTTTGGGAGTCAGGCCAGGAAGGAGAGAAGACTCTCGTACAAGTGTGCTGGTTTATCCCATTTGTGGGATATCCACCTTACACCAAGACATGTTCTTGGAGCAATTATCCTGCCATTCACGCTTGCTGGAATCCACAGCTGCTGTACCTCTCTCTCTCCTTCTTTGCATCTCCTTCTCTCTAGATCTCTCACTCTCCCCTCGGCCCCCCTTCAATGTCTCTGGAATCCTCCTGCTACAAGTTGACCTGTAGTGATAATGGAGGAAATATAGTAGCCAAGAGAATGGTCCAAGTGATCCCCCATCCATTTATCCCTGTCATCCTAGGTCTGATCAAATATAAAATCCGTGGTCCAGAAAGACTTCCTGTGCTGTGTGGAGACACCCCAACTAGGTCAGCCTTCCACAACACTTCCCATATTCAGCCCTTCCTGTGGACACGCTGACCACTTCATATGTACTTCGGTCTGGAGGGTCCCATATTGGACTCAGAGAGAAACACACTTGAAGCAACGTTCACATGAGTGCTCCCCAAGAAATGGCTTCTCTGCAGCATTCGCTACCTGGTCCATGAGGTCTTGTGGATTTGCTCGGGTGTGGATCTCTGGACTCGTTCTTAGGGCATATGGAATATGAAGACTATGACTCTTCATGTCTCAATGATTTGACATCCAAACCATGGTCTGAGCATCCTTGGCCAGTGGGCTGCCCAACCATAGCCCAGAGTGCAAGATGTCGGTCAACCAAAACCAGTCTCTATGGAATAGACCTCCTCATTCTCTAGCCTCAGGATTGTCAGGGACAGAGCCCACTCCCTTCCAGGAGGGAACTTTCAATACCCTCACATTGCAGGCATCATCACAGGGCTCCTGCAAGATCAGACAATCGACCCACCTTTCCTTCCTTATGACTGTAGACACAACAAACACACTGGCACTGGCCCCAGGCACCACACTCCCAGGAAGCCCTCCAGCAGAGGGAGGGCATGTTCTTATCCCCCTGTGGAAAAGGCACCTGAAAGAGACCGGTTACATCTCGGTTAAAAGGCCTCTGTTTGGAGGGCTCCCCTGTGGCTTAGGCTATGGAAATATGGATTCAGAAGTGTGGAGCTGAAAATGCCCCATTGAGAATGTCTTCTTCAGGGGTTCCATCCAGGGCCTCCTGCTTGGGGGAGAGCATTGGGGCATGGTTTCCTTGTGTGTGCACCAGGAAATCTTGTTTAAATGGCCGTGAGGCACAATTCATTTTTCACATGTAGGAACTCCTTTGAGGTGTTCTGCCCACGGATCCCCTGAAGATATCACATGTTCAAACACCAAGCCTCTAGAATCCACATTGAGCTTGGGAGCCTGATGGGAGTGGTGGCTATAAGACTAAAGATGGAGATAATAGTGTTCATCCAAGAGGACCACCCATCTGATGGATCCTCATTTCCATCAACTTCGACAGACCTCCAGAGCAAGAGCTCATGGTGTCCCTCATTGAACTCTCAAGGTTTGAGGGGGAGAATGTCCCACATATGGCCCATCACACACCTCTTTTCTCACAGAGTTTGTTGGATCACATGGCTCCATGGGCATCATACCAGTGCCATGGCCCGCTCTGGGACTGCACCTTTCAGAAGGAAGGCAACTCTACACAATGGGGAACCCAATTTGCTCTATCATGATGGATCTCTGATAACATGTGTAGCACTTCAGGGTCCAGTGCTTTCTCAGTCACTGCCTCACACGAATACACAGTACAGAATCTCCTTTGGAGAGAAAAGATGTCATTCCAAACACCCAAACAAAATCACCTGGACAATGAAATCAAGGAACGACTGAGGAGAACACTCTATTAGCTGCCATTTCAATAGGATCGGACTTTTCCGCTTAGGGAACATATAGTGTGTCACTTACCAGGACACACACCTCGTGTCCTTTGGGAAGACATGGGTGCCCTGCAGGTAGGACTGCTTCCAACCGACCTATTTCTAGAGACAGGCCAAGAAGGAGTGAAAATCTCATGCAAGAGTCCTGATATAGCCTTTGTGTTTAATAGTCCACAAAAATACAGACAAGGGCTTGGGAATGAAATTGTGCCCTGGAATGTGGCTTATATCCAAATCTCTCTCTCTCTCTCTCTCTCTCTCTCTCTCTCTCTCTCTCTCTCTCTCTCTCTCTCTCTCTCTCTCTCTCTCTCGGCTTCTTCCTCCTTCACATTCTCTCTAATCCTCCTCATCCAAGGTTATCTGTGCTGGTCCAGGTTGGCCTATCTCAGCCAGGAGAGCAGTCAAATTCTTTACCAAGTTGTTCCATCAGTCTTCCAAACTCCTATCAAAAATGACAGCATTTTTCCTAAAATAACTCCTCTGTTTGTATGGAGATATTCCACCTTACACAGGGTACCACTATCTACCATTGTCAGCCCTTCACACTGAGAGATAACCATCCCACTTGTACTGCGTTCTACATGGTCACAGATTTGACTCCGAGATCAACATCTTTGCAACCACCTACACATAAGGGACCGAGTGAGAATTCACTTCTCTGCAGCACACCCCACGTGTGTCATCAGGTCTGTGAGGTTGCTGGTGAGGTGGATCTCTCGACTCTCTCTTAGGGGAGTTAGGACTGGAAGTTTCTGACTCTCCATGTCTCAGTGAATTGGCATCTAAGAAGGGGTCTGAGCACCTTTCAGCATTGTCTGAATGACAATGGGACAGAGTTCAAGCATTCAGTCCCCTCAAACCAGTCTCCATTTGGGACGATCCTCCTCCTTCTCTAGACCCTCAATTGGCAGGCCAGAGTCCCCTCTCGTCCAAGAGGGAAACCTCAAGACCTGCCCATGTAGCCCTCACCACGGGGCTCACGGAAGAGAAGAAGAGACACTTCTCAAATTCCTGACAACTGTGTACCCCACAAAAATCCAGCAGTGCAACTAGTCAACCCACTTCCATCCAGCACCCCAGTAGGCAGGACATCTTCTTATCAACCTGTGAAATACCCACCAGATGTATCCCATCGTCATACTCGGGAAATTTGTTACTGTGGGTAGCTAGTTTGTGATTTCATCTATTGACGTGTATGTTCCGAAGCAGGGAATGGTCCTTCCCCCTAGTCCAATATTTCCTCAGGGTTGATATGGAGGGCCTCGTCCTTGGTTGAAGGCAGAGGGGCCTATTTTCAGGGTGTGAGCTCTGGAATGAGATTTATCATCCCGGTCATACCTAGGAGGCTTTTTTCCCCTGTTGGAAAAGACTGGAAGTGATAAGCTCACTGGTCCCTGTCAGATACATCATAATCCTAAAACAAGCCTGAGCAGTGGATATTTATTTCCTCAGGAGCCTGAGGAGAATGGGGGCCACGAGAAGAATGCTGGAAAGCATACTTATCATCATAATGTGCAATACATCCAATGGATCCTCCTTTAATTTAGTATCAACATACCTCCAGATCATGAGCTCAGGCTGCCCGAGGTACAACCATTGAGGGGTGACGGTGAGAGCTTCCCACTTTGGGCCCATCCCTCGCCTCTCTTCTCACAGAGGGTCTGTGGTGTCACAAGGCTTGGTGGGCAGCATGCCATTGCCATGGCAACCATTGGGCCTGAACTTCTCAGATGCAAGGCAACTCCACCTCCTCTGTGCCCACCTGCTCTCTACACAAGGATGGCTCTTCCCCTGAACGTGTGTCAGGCTCAACACGGTGGTTCCAGAACTGCTTCCCAGGAATACACAGTTTACAATCTCCTGTGGAAAGAAAATATGTGATTGAAAAAGACCCACTCCCCAAGGATCCTGAACAGGAAAACAATGGCCGATGGAGGAAGAAGAACAACACCCGAGCGTCCCTTTCCATGGGAGGAGACTTTTCTACGGAAGGAAACTATGGAATATCTCTTAACCTGATTTCCACCCCATGCCATTGGAGAAGATATACGTACCAAACCAAGGCTTTCAAACCTGTCTTCCAGTAGGGAGCAGGGATCGTAATGGACAGAAATTGGGTGTCAGGCCAGGAAGGAGAGAAGACTCTGGCACAAGTGTGCTTGTTTGTACCACTTGTGGGTTATCCACCTTAAACCAAGACATGTCCTTGGGGAAATTATCCTGCCATTGACAGTTGCTTGAATCCACAGCTCCTGTACCTCTCTCTCTCCTTCTTTTGATCTCCTTCTCTCTAGCTCGCTCCCTCTCCCCTTGGCCCCCCTTCAATTTCTCTTGAATCCTCCTGCTACCAGTTGACCTGTGGTGACAATGGATGAAATATATTAGCCAAGAGAATGGTCCAAGGGATCCCCCAGCCTTTTCTCCGTGTCATCCTAGGCCTGATCAAATATAAAATCCGTGGTCCAGAAAGACTTCCTGTGCTGTGTGGAGACACCCCAACTAGGTCATGCTTCCACAGCACTTCCCATATTCAACCTTTCATATGGACACAATGACCACTTCATATGTACTTCGGTCTGGAGGGTCCCATATTGGACTCAGAGAGAAACACACTTGAAGCAACGTTCACATGAGTGCTCCCCAAGAAATGGCTTCTCTGCAGCATTCGCTACCTGGTCCATGAGGTCTTGTGGATTTGCTCGGGTGTGGATCTCTGGACTCGTTCTTAGGGCATATGGAATATGAAGACTATGACTCTTCATGTCTCAATGATTTGACATCCAAACCATGGTCTGAGCATCCTTGGCCAGTGGGCTGCCCAACCATAGCCCAGAGTGCAAGATGTCGGTCAACCAAAACCAGTCTCTATGGAATAGACCTCCTCATTCTCTAGCCTCAGGATTGTCAGGGACAGAGCCCACTCCCTTCCAGGAGGGAACTTTCAATACCCTCACATTGCAGGCATCATCACAGGGCTCCTGCAAGATCAGACAATCGACCCACCTTTCCTTCCTTATGACTGTAGACACAACAAACACACTGGCACTGGCCCCAGGCACCACACTCCCAGGAAGCCCTCCAGCAGAGGGAGGGCATGTTCTTATCCCCCTGTGGAAAAGGCACCTGAAAGAGACCGGTTACATCTCGGTTAAAAGGCCTCTGTTTGGAGGGCTCCGCTGTGGCTTAGGCTATGGAAATATGGATTCAGAAGTGTGGAGCTGAAAATGCCCCATTGAGAATGTCTTCTTCAGGGGTTCCATCCAGGGCCTCCTGCTTGGGGGAGAGCATTGGGGCATGGTTTCCTTGTGTGTGCACCAGGAAATCTTGTTTAAATGGCCGTGAGGCACAATTCATTTTTCACATGTAGGAACTCCTTTGAGGTGTTCTGCCCACGGATCCCCTGAAGATATCACATGTTCAAACACCAAGGCTCTAGAATCCACATTGAGCTTGGGAGCCTGATGGGAGTGGTGGCTATAAGACTAAAGATGGAGATAATAGTGTTCATCCAAGAGGACCACCCATCTGATGGATCCTCATTTCCATCAACTTCGACAGACCTCCAGAGCAAGAGCTCATGGTGTCCCTCATTGAACTCTCAAGGTTTGAGGGAGAGAATGTCCCACATATGGCCCATCACACACCTCTTTTCTCACAGAGTTTGTTGGATCACATGGCTCCATGGGCATCATACCAGTGCCATGGCCCGCTCTGGGACTGCACCTTTCAGAAGGAAGGCAACTCTACACAATGGGGAACCCAATTTGCTCTATCATGATGGATCTCTGATAACATGTGTAGCACTTCAGGGTCCAGTGCTTTCTCAGTCACTGCCTCACACGAATACACAGTACAGAATCTCCTTTGGAGAGAAAAGATGTCATTCCAAACACCCAAACAAAATCCCCTGGACAATGAAATCAAGGAACGACTGAGGAGAACACTCTATTAGCTGCCATTTCAATAGGAACGGACTTTTCCGCTTAGGGAACATATAGTGTGTCACTTACCAGGACACACACCTCGTGTCTTTTGGGAAGACATGGGTGCCCTGCAGGTAGGACTGCTTCCAACCGACATATTTCTAGAGACAGGCCAAGAAGGAGTGAAAATCTCATGCAAGAGGCCTGATATAGCCTTTGTGTTTAATAGTCCACAAAAATACAGACAAGGGCTTGGGAATGAAATTGTGCCCTGGAATGTGGCTTATATCCAAATCTCTCTCTCTCTCTCTCTCTCTCTCTCTCTCTCTCTCTCTCTCTCTCTCTCTCTCTCGGCTTCTTCCTCCTTCACATTCTCTCTAATCCTCCTCATCCAAGGTTATCTGTGCTGGTCCAGGTTGGCCTATCTCAGCCAGGAGAGCAGTCAAATTCTTTACCAAGTTGTTCCATCAGTCTTCCAAACTCCTATCAAAAATGACAGCATTTTTCCTAAAATAACTCCTCTGTTTGTATGGAGATATTCCACCTTACACAGGGTACCACTATCTACCATTGTCAGCCCTTCACACTGAGAGATAACCATCCCACTTGTACTGCGTTCTACATGGTCACAGATTTGACTCCGAGATCAACATCTTTGCAACCACCTACACATAAGGGACCGAGTGAGAATTCACTTCTCTTCAGCACACCCCACGTGTGTCATCAGGTCTGTGAGGTTGCTGGTGAGGTGGATCTCTCGACTCTCTCTTAGGGGAGTTAGGACCGGAAGTTTCTGACTCTCCATGTCTCAGTGAATTGGCATCTAAGAAGGGGTCTGAGCACCTTTCAGCATTGTCTGAATGACAATGGGACAGGGTTCAAGGATTCGGTCCCCTCAAACCAGTCTCCATTTGGGACGATCCTCCTCCTTCTCTAGACCCTCAATTGGCAGGCCAGAGGCCCCTCTCGTCCAAGAGGGATACCTCAAGACCTGCCCATGTAGCCCTCACCACGGGGCTCACGGAAGAGAAGAAGAGACACTTCTCAAATTCCTGACAACTGTGTACCCCACAAAAATCCAGCAGTGCAACTAGTCAACCCCCTTCCATCCAGCACCCCAGTAGGCAGGACATCTTCTTATCAACCTGTGAAATACCGACCAGACGTATCCCATCGTCATACTCGGGAAATTTGTTACTGTGGGTAGCTAGTTTGTGATTTCATCTATTGACGTGTATGTTCCGAAGCAGGGAATGGTCCTTCCCCCTAGTCCAATATTTCCTCAGGGTTGATATGGAGGGCCTCGTCCTTGGTTGAAGGCAGAGGGGCCTATTTTCAGGGTGTGAGCTCTGGAATGAGATTTATCATCCCGGGCATATCTAGGAGGCTTTTTTCCCCTGTTGGAAAAGACTGGAAGTGATAAGCTCACTGGTCCCTGTCAGATATATCATAATCCTAAAACAAGCCTGAGCAGTGGATATTTATTTCCTCAGGAGCCTGAGGAGAATGGGGGCCACGAGAAGAATGCTGGAAAGCATACTTATCATCATAATGTGCAATACATCCAATGGATCCTCCTTTAATTTAGTATCAACATACCTCCAGATCATGAGCTCAGGCTGCCCGAGGTACAACCATTGAGGGGTGACGGTGAGAGCTTCCCACTTTGGGCCCATCCCTCGCCTCTCTTCTCACAGAGGGTCTGTGGTGTCACAAGGCTTGGTGGGCAGCATGCCATTGCCATGGCAACCATTGGGCCTGAACTTCTCAGATGCAAGGCAACTCCACCTCCTCTGTGCCCACCTGCTCTCTACACAAGGATGGCTCTTCCCCTGAACGTGTGTCAGGCTCAACACGGTGGTTCAAGAACTGCTTCCCAGGAATACACAGTTTACAATCTCCTGTGGAAAGAAAATATGTGATTGAAAAAGACCCACTCCCCAAGGATCCTGAACAGGAAAACAATGGCCGATGGAGGAAGAAGAACAACACCCGAGCGTCCCTTTCCATGGGAGGAGACTTTTCTACGGAAGGAAACTATGGAATATCTCTTAACCTGATTTCCACCCCATGCCATTGGAGAAGATATACGTACCAAACCAAGGCTTTCAAACCTGTCTTCCAGTAGGGAGCAGGGATCGTAATGGACAGAAATTGGGTGTCAGGCCAGGAAGGAGAGAAGACTCTGGCACAAGTGTGCTTGTTTGTACCACTTGTGGGTTATCCACCTTAAACCAAGACATGTCCTTGGGGAAATTATCCTGCCATTGACAGTTGCTTGAATCCACAGCTCCTGTACCTCTCTCTCTCCTTCTTTTGATCTCCTTCTCTCTAGCTCGCTCCCTCTCCCCTTGGCCCCCCTTCAATTTCTCTTGAATCCTCCTGCTACCAGTTGACCTGTGGTGACAATGGATGAAATATATTAGCCAAGAGAATGGTCCAAGGGATCCCCCAGCCTTTTCTCCGTGTCATCCTAGGCCTGATCAAATATAAAATCCGTGGTCCAGAAAGACTTCCTGTGCTGTGTGGAGACACCCCAACTAGGTCATGCTTCCACAGCACTTCCCATATTCAACCTTTCATATGGACACAATGACCACTTCATATGTACTTCGGTCTGGAGGGTCCCATATTGGACTCAGAGAGAAACACACTTGAAGCAACGTTCACATGAGTGCTCCCCAAGAAATGGCTTCTCTGCAGCATTCGCTACCTGGTCCATGAGGTCTTGTGGATTTGCTCGGGTGTGGATCTCTGGACTCGTTCTTAGGGCATATGGAATATGAAGACTATGACTCTTCATGTCTCAATGATTTGACATCCAAACCATGGTCTGAGCATCCTTGGCCAGTGGGCTGCCCAACCATAGCCCAGAGTGCAAGATGTCTGTCAACCAAAACCAGTCTCTATGGAATAGACCTCCTCATTCTCTAGCCTCAGGATTGTCAGGGACAGAGCCCACTCCCTTCCAGGAGGGAACTTTCAATACCCTCACATTGCAGGCATCATCACAGGGCTCCTGCAAGATCAGACAATCGACCCATCTTTCCTTCCTTATGACTGTAGACACAACAAACACACTGGCACTGGCCCCAGGCACCACACTCCCAGGAAGCCCTCCAGCAGAGGGAGGGCATGTTCTTATCCCCCTGTGGAAAAGGCACCTGAAAGAGACCGGTTACATCTCGGTTAAAAGGCCTCTGTTTGGAGGGCTCCGCTGTGGCTTAGGCTATGGAAATATGGATTCAGAAGTGTGGAGCTGAAAATGCCCCATTGAGAATGTCTTCTTCAGGGGTTCCATCCAGGGCCTCCTGCTTGGGGGAGAGCATTGGGGCATGGTTTCCTTGTTTGTGCACCAGGAAATCTTGTTTAAATGGCCGTGAGGCACAATTCATTTTTCACATGTAGGAACTCCTTTGAGGTGTTCTGCCCACGGATCCCCTGAAGATATCACATGTTCAAACACCAAGGCTCTAGAATCCACATTGAGCTTGGGAGCCTGATGGGAGTGGTGGCTATAAGACTAAAGATGGAGATAATAGTGTTCATCCAAGAGGACCACCCATCTGATGGATCCTCATTTCCATCAACTTCGACAGACCTCCAGAGCAAGAGCTCATGGTGTCCCTCATTGAACTCTCAAGGTTTGAGGGGGAGAATGTCCCACATATGGCCCATCACACACCTCTTTTCTCACAGAGTTTGTTGGATCACATGGCTCCATGGGCATCATACCAGTGCCATGGCCCGCTCTGGGACTGCACCTTTCAGAAGGAAGGCAACTCTACACAATGGGGAACCCAATTTGCTCTATCATGATGGATCTCTGATAACATGTGTAGCACTTCAGGGTCCAGTGCTTTCTCAGTCACTGCCTCACACGAATACACAGTACAGAATCTCCTTTGGAGAGAAAAGATGTCATTCCAAACACCCAAACAAAATCACCTGGACAATGAAATCAAGGAACGACTGAGGAGAACACTCTATTAGCTGCCATTTCAATAGGATCGGACTTTTCCGCTTAGGGAACATATAGTGTGTCACTTACCAGGACACACACCTCGTGTCCTTTGGGAAGATATGGGTGCCCTGCAGGTAGGACTGCTTCCAACCGACATATTTCTAGAGACAGGCCAAGAAGGAGTGAAAATCTCATGCAAGAGTCCTGATATAGCCTTTGTGTTTAATAGTCCACAAAAATACAGACAAGGGCTTGGGAATGAAATTGTGCCCTGGAATGTGGCTTATATCCAAATCTCTCTCTCTCTCTCTCTCTCTCTCTCTCTCTCTCTCTCTCTCTCGCTTTCTCTCTCTCTCTCTCTCTCTCTCTCTCTCGGCTTCTTCCTCCTTCACATTCTCTCTAATCCTCCTCATCCAAGGTTATCTGTGCTGGTCCAGGTTGGCCTATCTCAGCCAGGAGAGCAGTCAAATTCTTTACCAAGTTGTTCCATCAGTCTTCCAAACTCCTATCAAAAATGACAGCATTTTTCCTAAAATAACTCCTCTGTTTGTATGGAGATATTCCACCTTACACAGGGTACCACTATCTACCATTGTCAGCCCTTCACACTGAGAGATAACCATCCCACTTGTACTGCGTTCTACATGGTCACAGATTTGACTCCGAGATCAACATCTTTGCAACCACCTACACATAAGGGACCGAGTGAGAATTCACTTCTCTGCAGCACACCCCACGTGTGTCATCAGGTCTGTGAGGTTGCTGGTGAGGTGGATCTCTCGACTCTCTCTTAGGGGAGTTAGGACCGGAAGTTTCTGACTCTCCATGTCTCAGTGAATTGGCATCTAAGAAGGGGTCTGAGCACCTTTCAGCATTGTCTGAATGACAATGGGACAGGGTTCAAGGATTCGGTCCCCTCAAACCAGTCTCCATTTGGGACGATCCTCCTCCTTCTCTAGACCCTCAATTGGCAGGCCAGAGGCCCCTCTCGTCCAAGAGGGATACCTCAAGACCTGCCCATGTAGCCCTCACCACGGGGCTCACGGAAGAGAAGAAGAGACACTTCTCAAATTCCTGACAACTGTGTACCCCACAAAAATCCAGCAGTGCAACTAGTAAACCCACTTCCATCCAGCACCCCAGTAGGCAGGACATCTTCTTATCAACCTGTGAAATACCCACCAGATGTATCCCATCGTCATACTCGGGAAATTTGTTACTGTGGGTAGCTAGTTTGTGATTTCATCTATTGACGTGTATGTTCCGAAGCAGGGAATGGTCCTTCCCCCTAGTCCAATATTTCCTCAGGGTTGATATGGAGGGCCTCGTCCTTGGTTGAAGGCAGAGGGGCCTATTTTCAGGGTGTGAGCTCTGGAATGAGATTTATCATCCCGGTCATACCTAGGAGGCTTTTTTCCCCTGTTGGAAAAGACTGGAAGTGATAAGCTCACTGGTCCCTGTCAGATATATCATAATCCTAAAACAAGCCTGAGCAGTGGATATTTATTTCCTCAGGAGCCTGAGGAGAATGGGGGCCACGAGAAGAATGCTGGAAAGCATACTTATCATCATAATGTGCAATACATCCAATGGATCCTCCTTTAATTTAGTATCAACATACCTCCAGATCATGAGCTCAGGCTGCCCGAGGTACAACCATTGAGGGGTGACGGTGAGAGCTTCCCACTTTGGGCCCATCCCTCGCCTCTCTTCTCACAGAGGGTCTGTGGTGTCACAAGGCTTGGTGGGCAGCATGCCATTGCCATGGCAACCATCGGGCCTGAACTTCTCAGATGCAAGGCAACTCCACCTCCTCTGTGCCCACCTGCTCTCTACACAAGGATGGCTCTTCCCCTGAACGTGTGTCAGGCTCAACACGGTGGTTCAAGAACTGCTTCCCAGGAATACACAGTTTACAATCTCCTGTGGAAAGAAAATATGTGATTGAAAAAGACCCACTCCCCAAGGATCCTGAACAGGAAAACAATGGCCGATGGAGGAAGAAGAACAACACCCGAGCGTCCCTTTCCATGGGAGGAGACTTTTCTACGGAAGGAAACTATGGAATATCTCTCTCTTAACCTGATTTCAACCCCATGCCATTGGAGAAGATATACGTACCAAACCAAGGCTTTCAAACCTGTCTTCCAGTAGGGAGCAGGGATCGTAATGGACAGAAATTGGGTGTCAGGCCAGGAAGGAGAGAAGACTCTGGCACAAGTGTGCTTGTTTGTACCACTTGTGGGTTATCCACCTTAAACCAAGACATGTCCTTGGGGAAATTATCCTGCCATTGACAGTTGCTTGAATCCACAGCTCCTGTACCTCTCTCTCTCCTTCTTTTGATCTCCTTCTCTCTAGCTCGCTCCCTCTCCCCTTGGCCCCCCTTCAATTTCTCTTGAATCCTCCTGCTACCAGTTGACCTGTGGTGACAATGGATGAAATATATTAGCCAAGAGAATGGTCCAAGGGATCCCCCAGCCTTTTCTCCGTGTCATCCTAGGCCTGATCAAATATAAAATCCGTGGTCCAGAAAGACTTCCTGTGCTGTGTGGAGACACCCCAACTAGGTCATGCTTCCACAGCACTTCCCATATTCAACCTTTCATATGGACACAATGACCACTTCATATGTACTTCGGTCTGGAGGGTCCCATATTGGACTCAGAGAGAAACACACTTGAAGCAACGTTCACATGAGTGCTCCCCAAGAAATGGCTTCTCTGCAGCATTCGCTACCTGGTCCATGAGGTCTTGTGGATTTGCTCGGGTGTGGATCTCTGGACTCGTTCTTAGGGCATATGGAATATGAAGACTATGACTCTTCATGTCTCAATGATTTGACATCCAAACCATGGTCTGAGCATCCTTGGCCAGTGGGCTGCCCAACCATAGCCCAGAGTGCAAGATGTCGGTCAACCAAAACCAGTCTCTATGGAATAGACCTCCTCATTCTCTAGCCTCAGGATTGTCAGGGACAGAGCCCACTCCCTTCCAGGAGGGAACTTTCAATACCCTCACATTGCAGGCATCATCACAGGGCTCCTGCAAGATCAGACAATCGACCCACCTTTCCTTCCTTATGACTGTAGACACAACAAACACACTGGCACTGGCCCCAGGCACCACACTCCCAGGAAGCCCTCCAGCAGAGGGAGGGCATGTTCTTATCCCCCTGTGGAAAAGGCACCTGAAAGAGACCGGTTACATCTCGGTTAAAAGGCCTCTGTTTGGAGGGCTCCCCTGTGGCTTAGGCTATGGAAATATGGATTCAGAAGTGTGGAGCTGAAAATGCCCCATTGAGAATGTCTTCTTCAGGGGTTCCATCCAGGGCCTCCTGCTTGGGGGAGAGCATTGGGGCATGGTTTCCTTGTGTGTGCACCAGGAAATCTTGTTTAAATGGCCGTGAGGCACAATTCATTTTTCACATGTAGGAACTCCTTTGAGGTGTTCTGCCCACGGATCCCCTGAAGATATCACATGTTCAAACACCAAGGCTCTAGAATCCACATTGAGCTTGGGAGCCTGATGGGAGTGGTGGCTATAAGACTAAAGATGGAGATAATAGTGTTCATCCAAGAGGACCACCCATCTGATGGATCCTCATTTCCATCAACTTCGACAGACCTCCAGAGCAAGAGCTCATGGTGTCCCTCATTGAACTCTCAAGGTTTGAGGGGGAGAATGTCCCACATATGGCCCATCACACACCTCTTTTCTCACAGAGTTTGTTGGATCACATGGCTCCATGGGCATCATACCAGTGCCATGGCCCGCTCTGGGACTGCACCTTTCAGAAGGAAGGCAACTCTACACAATGGGGAACCCAATTTGCTCTATCATGATGGATCTCTGATAACATGTGTAGCACGTCAGGGTCCAGTGCTTTCTCAGTCACTGCCTCACACGAATACACAGTACAGAATCTCCTTTGGAGAGAAAAGATGTCATTCCAAACACCCAAACAAAATCACCTGGACAATGAAATCAAGGAACGACTGAGGAGAACACTCTATTAGCTGCCATTTCAATAGGATCGGACTTTTCCGCTTAGGGAACATATAGTGTGTCACTTACCAGGACACACACCTCGTGTCTTTTGGGAAGACATGGGTGCCCTGCAGGTAGGACTGCTTCCAACCGACATATTTCTAGAGACAGGCCAAGAAGGAGTGAAAATCTCATGCAAGAGTCCTGATATAGCCTTTGTGTTTAATAGTCCACAAAAATACAGACAAGGGCTTGGGAATGAAATTGTGCCCTGGAATGTGGCTTATATCCAAATCTCTCTCTCTCTCTCTCTCTCTCTCTTTCTCTCTCTCTCTCTCTCTCTCTCTCTCGGCTTCTTCCTCCTTCACCTTCTCTCTATTCCTCCTCATCCAAGGTTATCTGTGCTGGTCCAGGTTGGCCTATCTCAGCCAGGAGAGCAGTCAAATTCTTTACCAAGTTGTTCCATCAGTCTTCCAAACTCCTATCAAAAATGACAGCATTTTTCCTAAAATAACTCCTCTGTTTGTATGGAGATATTCCACCTTACACAGGGTACCACTATCTACCATTGTCAGCCCTTCACACTGAGAGATAACCATCCCACTTGTACTGCGTTCTACATGGTCACAGATTTGACTCCGAGATCAACATCTTTGCAACCACCTACACATAAGGGACCGAGTGAGAATTCACTTCTCTGCAGCACACCCCACGTGTGTCATCAGGTCTGTGAAGTGGCTGGTGAGGTGGATCTCTCGACTCTCTCTTAGGGGAGTTAGGACCGGAAGTTTCTGACTCTCCATGTCTCAGTGAATTGGCATCTAAGAAGGGGTCTGAGCACCTTTCAGCATTGTCTGAATGACAATGGGACAGAGTTCAAGGATTCGGTCCCCTCAAACCAGTCTCCATTTGGGACGATCCTCCTCCTTCTCTAGACCCTCAATTGGCAGGCCAGAGGCCCCTCTCGTCCAAGAGGGAAACCTCAAGACCTGCCCATGTAGCCCTCACCACGGGGCTCACGGAAGAGAAGAAGAGACACTTCTCAAATTCCTGACAACTGTGTACCCCACAAAAATCCAGCAGTGCAACTAGTCAACCCACTTCCATCCAGCACCCCAGTAGGCAGGACATCTTCTTATCAACCTGTGAAATACCCACCAGATGTATCCCATCGTCATACTCGGGAAATTTGTTACTGTGGGTAGCTAGTTTGTGATTTCATCTATTGACGTGTATGTTCCGAAGCAGGGAATGGTCCTTCCCCCTAGTCCAATATTTCCTCAGGGTTGATATGGAGGGCCTCGTCCTTGGTTGAAGGCAGAGGGGCCTATTTTCAGGGTGTGAGCTCTGGAATGAGATTTATCATCCCGGGCATACCTAGGAGGCTTTTTTCCCCTGTTGGAAAAGACTGGAAGTGATAAGCTCACTGGTCCCTGTCAGATATATCATAATCCTAAAACAAGCCTGAGCAGTGGATATTTATTTCCTCAGGAGCCTGAGGAGAATGGGGGCCACGAGAAGAATGCTGGAAAGCATACTTATCATCATAATGTGCAATACATCCAATGGATCCTCCTTTAATTTAGTATCAACATACCTCCAGATCATGAGCTCAGGCTGCCCGAGGTACAACCATTGAGGGGTGACGGTGAGAGCTTCCCACTTTGGGCCCATCCCTCGCCTCTCTTCTCACAGAGGGTCTGTGGTGTCACAAGGCTTGGTGGGCAGCATGCCATTGCCATGGCAACCATTGGGCCTGAACTTCTCAGATGCAAGGCAACTCCACCTCCTCTGTGCCCACCTGCTCTCTACACAAGGATGGCTCTTCCCCTGAACGTGTGTCAGGCTCAACACGGTGGTTCAAGAACTGCTTCCCAGGAATACACAGTTTACAATCTCCTGTGGAAAGAAAATATGTGATTGAAAAAGACCCACTCCCCAAGGATCCTGAACAGGAAAACAATGGCCGATGGAGGAAGAAGAACAACACCCGAGCGTCCCTTTCCATGGGAGGAGACTTTTCTACGGAAGGAAACTATGGAATATCTCTTAACCTGATTTCCACCCCATGCCATTGGAGAAGATATACGTACCAAACCAAGGCTTTCAAACCTGTCTTCCAGTAGGGAGCAGGGATCGTAATGGACAGAAATTGGGTGTCAGGCCAGGAAGGAGAGAAGACTCTGGCACAAGTGTGCTTGTTTGTACCACTTGTGGGTTATCCACCTTAAACCAAGACATGTCCTTGGGGAAATTATCCTGCCATTGACAGTTGCTTGAATCCACAGCTCCTGTACCTCTCTCTCTCCTTCTTTTGATCTCCTTCTCTCTAGCTCGCTCCCTCTCCCCTTGGCCCCCCTTCAATTTCTCTTGAATCCTCCTGCTACCAGTTGACCTGTGGTGACAATGGATGAAATATATTAGCCAAGAGAATGGTCCAAGGGATCCCCCAGCCTTTTCTCCGTGTCATCCTAGGCCTGATCAAATATAAAATCCGTGGTCCAGAAAGACTTCCTGTGCTGTGTGGAGACACCCCAACTAGGTCATGCTTCCACAGCACTTCCCATATTCAACCTTTCATATGGACACAATGACCACTTCATATGTACTTCGGTCTGGAGGGTCCCATATTGGACTCAGAGAGAAACACACTTGAAGCAACGTTCACATGAGTGCTCCCCAAGAAATGGCTTCTCTGCAGCATTCGCTACCTGGTCCATGAGGTCTTGTGGATTTGCTCGGGTGTGGATCTCTGGACTCGTTCTTAGGGCATATGGAATATGAAGACTATGACTCTTCATGTCTCAATGATTTGACATCCAAACCATGGTCTGAGCATCCTTGGCCAGTGGGCTGCCCAACCATAGCCCAGAGTGCAAGATGTCGGTCAACCAAAACCAGTCTCTATGGAATAGACCTCCTCATTCTCTAGCCTCAGGATTGTCAGGGACAGAGCCCACTCCCTTCCAGGAGGGAACTTTCAATACCCTCACATTGCAGGCATCATCACAGGGCTCCTGCAAGATCAGACAATCGACCCACCTTTCCTTCCTTATGACTGTAGACACAACAAACACACTGGCACTGGCCCCAGGCACCACACTCCCAGGAAGCCCTCCAGCAGAGGGAGGGCATGTTCTTATCCCCCTGTGGAAAAGGCACCTGAAAGAGACCGGTTACATCTCGGTTAAAAGGCCTCTGTTTGGAGGGCTCCCCTGTGGCTTAGGCTATGGAAATATGGATTCAGAAGTGTGGAGCTGAAAATGCCCCATTGAGAATGTCTTCTTCAGGGGTTCCATCCAGGGCCTCCTGCTTGGGGGAGAGCATTGGGGCATGGTTTCCTTGTGTGTGCACCAGGAAATCTTGTTTAAATGGCCGTGAGGCACAATTCATTTTTCACATGTAGGAACTCCTTTGAGGTGTTCTGCCCACGGATCCCCTGAAGATATCACATGTTCAAACACCAAGGCTCTAGAATCCACATTGAGCTTGGGAGCCTGATGGGAGTGGTGGCTATAAGACTAAAGATGGAGATAATAGTGTTCATCCAAGAGGACCACCCATCTGATGGATCCTCATTTCCATCAACTTCGACAGACCTCCAGAGCAAGAGCTCATGGTGTCCCTCATTGAACTCTCAAGGTTTGAGGGGGAGAATGTCCCACATATGGCCCATCACACACCTCTTTTCTCACAGAGTTTGTTGGATCACATGGCTCCATGGGCATCATACCAGTGCCATGGCCCGCTCTGGGACTGCACCTTTCAGAAGGAAGGCAACTCTACACAATGGGGAACCCAATTTGCTCTATCATGATGGATCTCTGATAACATGTGTAGCACGTCAGGGTCCAGTGCTTTCTCAGTCACTGCCTCACACGAATACACAGTACAGAATCTCCTTTGGAGAGAAAAGATGTCATTCCAAACACCCAAACAAAATCACCTGGACAATGAAATCAAGGAACGACTGAGGAGAACACTCTATTAGCTGCCATTTCAATAGGAACGGACTTTTCCGCTTAGGGAACATATAGTGTGTCACTTACCAGGACACACACCTCGTGTCTTTTGGGAAGACATGGGTGCCCTGCAGGTAGGACTGCTTCCAACCGACATATTTCTAGAGACAGGCCAAGAAGGAGTGAAAATCTCATGCAAGAGTCCTGATATAGCCTTTGTGTTTAATAGTCCACAAAAATACAGACAAGGGCTTGGGAATGAAATTGTGCCCTGGAATGTGGCTTATATCCAAATCTCTCTCTCTCTCTCTCTCTCTCTCTCTCTCTCTCTCTCTCTCTCTCTCTCTCACTCTCTCTCTTGGCTTCTTCCTCCTTCACATTCTCTCCAATCCTCCGCATCCAAGGTGATCTGTGCTGGTCCAGGTTGGCCTATCTCAGCCAGGAGAGCAGTCAAATTCTTTACCAAATTGTTCCATCAGTCTTCCAAACTCCTATCAAAAATGACAGCATTTTTCCTAAAATAACTCCTCTGTTTGTATGGAGATATTCCACCTTACACAGGGTACCACTATCTACCATTGTCAGCCCTTCACACTGAGAGATAACCATCCCACTTGTACTGCGTTCTACATGGTCACAGATTTGACTCCGAGATCAACATCTTTGCAACCACCTACACATAAGGGACCGAGTGAGAATTCACTTCTCTGCAGCACACCCCACGTGTGTCATCAGGTCTGTGAAGTGGCTGGTGAGGTGGATCTCTCGACTCTCTCTTAGGGGAGTTAGGACCGGAAGTTTCTGACTCTCCATGTCTCAGTGAATTGGCATCTAAGAAGGGGTCTGAGCACCTTTCAGCATTGTCTGAATGACAATGGGACAGAGTTCAAGGATTCGGTCCCCTCAAACCAGTCTCCATTTGGGACGAACCTCCTCCTTTTCTAGACCCTCAATTGGCAGGCCAGAGGCCCCTCTCGTCCAAGAGGGAAACCTCAAGACCTGCCCATGTAGCCCTCACCACGGGGCTCACGGAAGAGAAGAAGAGACACTTCTCAAATTCCTGACAACTGTGTACCCCACAAAAATCCAGCAGTGCAACTAGTCAACCCACTTCCATCCAGCACCCCAGTAGGCAGGACATCTTCTTATCAACCTGTGAAATACCCACCAGATGTATCCCATCGTCATACTCGGGAAATTTGTTACTGTGGGTAGCTAGTTTGTGATTTCATCTATTGACGTGTATGTTCCGAAGCAGGGAATGGTCCTTCCCCCTAGTCCAATATTTCCTCAGGGTTGATATGGAGGGCCTCGTCCTTGGTTGAAGGCAGAGGGGCCTATTTTCAGGGTGTGAGCTCTGGAATGAGATTTATCATCCCGGGCATACCTAGGAGGCTTTTTTCCCCTGTTGGAAAAGACTGGAAGTGATAAGCTCACTGGTCCCTGTCAGATATATCATAATCCTAAAACAAGCCTGAGCAGTGGATATTTATTTCCTCAGGAGCCTGAGGAGAATGGGGGCCACGAGAAGAATGCTGGAAAGCATACTTATCATCATAATGTGCAATACATCCAATGGATCCTCCTTTAATTTAGTATCAACATACCTCCAGATCATGAGCTCAGGCTGCCCGAGGTACAACCATTGAGGGGTGACGGTGAGAGCTTCCCACTTTGGGCCCATCCCTCGCCTCTCTTCTCACAGAGGGTCTGTGGTGTCACAAGGCTTGGTGGGCAGCATGCCATTGCCATGGCAACCATTGGGCCTGAACTTCTCAGATGCAAGGCAACTCCACCTCCTCTGTGCCCACCTGCTCTCTACACAAGGATGGCTCTTCCCCTGAACGTGTGTCAGGCTCAACACGGTGGTTCAAGAACTGCTTCCCAGGAATACACAGTTTACAATCTCCTGTGGAAAGAAAATATGTGATTGAAAAAGACCCACTCCCCAAGGATCCTGAACAGGAAAACAATGGCCGATGGAGGAAGAAGAACAACACCCGAGCGTCCCTTTCCATGGGAGGAGACTTTTCTACGGAAGGAAACTATGGAATATCTCTTAACCTGATTTCCACCCCATGCCATTGGAGAAGATATACGTACCAAACCAAGGCTTTCAAACCTGTCTTCCAGTAGGGAGCAGGGATCGTAATGGACAGAAATTGGGTGTCAGGCCAGGAAGGAGAGAAGACTCTGGCACAAGTGTGCTTGTTTGTACCACTTGTGGGTTATCCACCTTAAACCAAGACATGTCCTTGGGGAAATTATCCTGCCATTGACAGTTGCTTGAATCCACAGCTCCTGTACCTCTCTCTCTCCTTCTTTTGATCTCCTTCTCTCTAGCTCGCTCCCTCTCCCCTTGGCCCCCCTTCAATTTCTCTTGAATCCTCCTGCTACCAGTTGACCTGTGGTGACAATGGATGAAATATATTAGCCAAGAGAATGGTCCAAGGGATCCCCCAGCCTTTTCTCCGTGTCATCCTAGGCCTGATCAAATATAAAATCCGTGGTCCAGAAAGACTTCCTGTGCTGTGTGGAGACACCCCAACTAGGTCATGCTTCCACAGCACTTCCCATATTCAACCTTTCATATGGACACAATGACCACTTCATATGTACTTCGGTCTGGAGGGTCCCATATTGGACTCAGAGAGAAACACACTTGAAGCAACGTTCACATGAGTGCTCCCCAAGAAATGGCTTCTCTGCAGCATTCGCTACCTGGTCCATGAGGTCTTGTGGATTTGCTCGGGTGTGGATCTCTGGACTCGTTCTTAGGGCATATGGAATATGAAGACTATGACTCTTCATGTCTCAATGATTTGACATCCAAACCATGGTCTGAGCATCCTTGGCCAGTGGGCTGCCCAACCATAGCCCAGAGTGCAAGATGTCGGTCAACCAAAACCAGTCTCTATGGAATAGACCTCCTCATTCTCTAGCCTCAGGATTGTCAGGGACAGAGCCCACTCCCTTCCAGGAGGGAACTTTCAATACCCTCACATTGCAGGCATCATCACAGGGCTCCTGCAAGATCAGACAATCGACCCACCTTTCCTTCCTTATGACTGTAGACACAACAAACACACTGGCACTGGCCCCAGGCACCACACTCCCAGGAAGCCCTCCAGCAGAGGGAGGGCATGTTCTTATCCCCCTGTGGAAAAGGCACCTGAAAGAGACCGGTTACATCTCGGTTAAAAGGCCTCTGTTTGGAGGGCTCCCCTGTGGCTTAGGCTATGGAAATATGGATTCAGAAGTGTGGAGCTGAAAATGCCCCATTGAGAATGTCTTCTTCAGGGGTTCCATCCAGGGCCTCCTGCTTGGGGGAGAGCATTGGGGCATGGTTTCCTTGTGTGTGCACCAGGAAATCTTGTTTAAATGGCCGTGAGGCACAATTCATTTTTCACATGTAGGAACTCCTTTGAGGTGTTCTGCCCACGGATCCCCTGAAGATATCACATGTTCAAACACCAAGGCTCTAGAATCCACATTGAGCTTGGGAGCCTGATGGGAGTGGTGGCTATAAGACTAAAGATGGAGATAAGAGTGTTCATCCAAGAGGACCACCCATCTGATGGATCCTCATTTCCATCAACTTCGACAGACCTCCAGAGCAAGAGCTCATGGTGTCCCTCATTGAACTCTCAAGGTTTGAGGGGGAGAATGTCCCACATATGGCCCATCACACACCTCTTTTCTCACAGAGTTTGTTGGATCACATGGCTCCATGGGCATCATACCAGTGCCATGGCCCGCTCTGGGACTGCACCTTTCAGAAGGAAGGCAACTCTACACAATGGGGAACCCAATTTGCTCTATCATGATGGATCTCTGATAACATGTGTAGCACGTCAGGGTCCAGTGCTTTCTCAGTCACTGCCTCACACGAATACACAGTACAGAATCTCCTTTGGAGAGAAAAGATGTCATTCCAAACACCCAAACAAAATCACCTGGACAATGAAATCAAGGAACGACTGAGGAGAACACTCTATTAGCTGCCATTTCAATAGGAAGGGACTTTTCCGCTTAGGGAACATATAGTGTGTCACTTACCAGGACACACACCTCGTGTCTTTTGGGAAGACATGGGTGCCCTGCAGGTAGGACTGCTTCCAACCGACCTATTTCTAGAGACAGGCCAAGAACGAGTGAAAATCTCATGCAAGAGTCCTGATATAGCCTTTGTGTTTAATAGTCCACAAAAATACAGACAAGGGCTTGGGAATGAAATTGTGCCCTGGAATGTGGCTTATATCCAAATCTCTCTCTCTCTCTCTCTCTCTCTCTCTCTCTCTCTCTCTCTCTCTCTCTCTCTCTCTCTCTCTCTCTCGGCTTCTTCCTCCTTCACATTCTCTCTAATCCTCCTCATCCAAGGTTATCTGTGCTGGTCCAGGTTGGCCTATCTCAGCCAGGAGAGCAGTCAAATTCTTTACCAAGTTGTTCCATCAGTCTTCCAAACTCCTATCAAAAATGACAGCATTTTTCCTAAAATAACTCCTCTGTTTGTATGGAGATATTCCACCTTACACAGGGTACCACTATCTACCATTGTCAGCCCTTCACACTGAGAGATAACCATCCCACTTGTACTGCGTTCTACATGGTCACAGATTTGACTCCGAGATCAACATCTTTGCAACCACCTACACATAAGGGACCGAGTGAGAATTCACTTCTCTGCAGCACACCCCACGTGTGTCATCAGGTCTGTGAGGTTGCTGGTGAGGTGGATCTCTCGACTCTCTCTTAGGGGAGTTAGGACTGGAAGTTTCTGACTCTCCATGTCTCAGTGAATTGGCATCTAAGAAGGGGTCTGAGCACCTTTCAGCATTGTCTGAATGACAATGGGACAGAGTTCAAGGATTCAGTCCCCTCAAACCAGTCTCCATTTGGGACGATCCTCCTCCTTCTCTAGACCCTCAATTGGCAGGCCAGAGTCCCCTCTCGTCCAAGAGGGAAACCTCAAGACCTGCCCATGTAGCCCTCACCACGGGGCTCACGGAAGAGAAGAAGAGACACTTCTCAAATTCCTGACAACTGTGTACCCCACAAAAATCCAGCAGTGCAACTAGTCAACCCACTTCCATCCAGCACCCCAGTAGGCAGGACATCTTCTTATCAACCTGTGAAATACCGACCAGACGTATCCCATCGTCATACTCGGGAAATTTGTTACTGTGGGTAGCTAGTTTGTGATTTCATCTATTGACGTGTATGTTCCGAAGCAGGGAATGGTCCTTCCCCCTAGTCCAATATTTCCTCAGGGTTGATATGGAGGGCCTCGTCCTTGGTTGAAGGCAGAGGGGCCTATTTTCAGGGTGTGAGCTCTGGAATGAGATTTATCATCCCGGGCATACCTAGGAGGCTTTTTTCCCCTGTTGGAAAAGACTGGAAGTGATAA
Organism: Sus scrofa; assembly: GCF_054392235.1. Lineage (NCBI taxonomy): Eukaryota > Metazoa > Chordata > Mammalia > Artiodactyla > Suidae > Sus > Sus scrofa. Next base: position 42,826,917 of record NC_139402.1, read on the forward strand.
GCTCACTGGTCCCTGTCAGATATATCATAATACTAAAACAAGCCTGAGCAGTGGATATTTATTTCCTCAGGAGCCTGAGGAGAATGGGGGCCACGAGAAGAATGCTGGAAAGCATACTTATCATCATAATGTGCAATACATCCAATGGATCCTCCTTTAATTTAGTATCAACATACCTCCAGATCATGAGCTCAGGCTGCCCGAGGTACAACCATTGAGGGGTGACGTTGAGAGCTTCCCACTTTGGGCCCATCCCTCGCCTCTCTTCTCACAGAGGGTCTGTGGTGTCACCGTGCTTGGTGGGCAGCATGCCATTGCCATGGCAACCATTGGGCCTGAACTTCTCAGATGCAAGGCAACTCCACCTCCTCTGTGCCCACCTGCTCTCTACACAAGGATGGCTCTTCCCCTGAACGTGTGTCAGGCTCAACACGGTGGTTCAAGAAGTGCTTCCCAGGAATACACAGTTTACAATCTCATGTGGAAAGAAAATATGTGATTGAAAAAGACCCACTCCCCAAGGATCCTGAACAGGAAAACAATGGCCGATGGAGGAAGAAGAACAACACCCGAGCGTCCCTTTCCATGGGAGGAGACTTTTCTACGGAAGGAAACTATGGAATATCTCTTAACCTGATTTCCACCCCATGCCATTGGAGAAGATATACGTACCAAACCAAGGCTTTCAAACCTGTCTTCCAGTAGGGAGCAGGGATCGTAATGGACAGAAATTGGGTGTCAGGCCAGGAAGGAGAGAAGACTCTGGCACAGTGTGCTTGTTTGTACCACTTGTGGGTTATCCACCTTAAACCAAGACATGTCCTTGGGGAAATTATCCTGCCATTGACAGTTGCTTGAATCCACAGCTCCTGTACCTCTCTCTCTCCTTCTTTTGATCTCCTTCTCTCTAGCTCGCTCCCTCTCCCCTTGGCCCCCCTTCAATTTCTCTTGAATCCTCCTGCTACCAGTTGACCTGTGGTGACAATGGATGAAATATATTAGCCAAGAGAATGGTCCAAGGGATCCCCCAGCCTTTTCTCCGTGTCATCCTAGGCCTGATCAAATATAAAATCCGTGGTCCAGAAAGACTTCCTGTGCTGTGTGGAGACACCCCAACTAGGTCATGCTTCCACAGCACTTCCCATATTCAACCTTTCATATGGACACAATGACCACTTCATATGTACTTCGGTCTGGAGGGTCCCATATTGGACTCAGAGAGAAACACACTTGAAGCAACGTTCACATGAGTGCTCCCCAAGAAATGGCTTCTCTGCAGCATTCGCTACCTGGTCCATGAGGTCTTGTGGATTTGCTCGGGTGTGGATCTCTGGACTCGTTCTTAGGGCATATGGAATATGAAGACTATGACTCTTCATGTCTCAATGATTTGACATCCAAACCATGGTCTGAGCATCCTTGGCCAGTGGGCTGCCCAACCATAGCCCAGAGTGCAAGATGTCGGTCAACCAAAACCAGTCTCTATGGAATAGACCTCCTCATTCTCTAGCCTCAGGATTGTCAGGGACAGAGCCCACTCCCTTCCAGGAGGGAACTTTCAATACCCTCACATTGCAGGCATCATCACAGGGCTCCTGCAAGATCAGACAATCGACCCACCTTTCCTTCCTTATGACTGTAGACACAACAAACACACTGGCACTGGCCCCAGGCACCACACTCCCAGGAAGCCCTCCAGCAGAGGGAGGGCATGTTCTTATCCCCCTGTGGAAAAGGCACCTGAAAGAGACCGGTTACATCTCGGTTAAAAGGCCTCTGTTTGGAGGGCTCCCCTGTGGCTTAGGCTATGGAAATATGGATTCAGAAGTGTGGAGCTGAAAATGCCCCATTGAGAATGTCTTCTTCAGGGGTTCCATCCAGGGCCTCCTGCTTGGGGGAGAGCATTGGGGCATGGTTTCCTTGTGTGTGCACCAGGAAATCTTGTTTAAATGGCCGTGAGGCACAATTCATTTTTCACATGTAGGAACTCCTTTGAGGTGTTCTGCCCACGGATCCCCTGAAGATATCACATGTTCAAACACCAAGGCTCTAGAATCCACATTGAGCTTGGGAGCCTGATGGGAGTGGTGGCTATAAGACTAAAGATGGAGATAATAGTGTTCATCCAAGAGGACCACCCATCTGATGGATCCTCATTTCCATCAACTTCGACAGACCTCCAGAGCAAGAGCTCATGGTGTCCCTCATTGAACTCTCAAGGTTTGAGGGGGAGAATGTCCCACATATGGCCCATCACACACCTCTTTTCTCACAGAGTTTGTTGGATCACATGGCTCCATGGGCATCATACCAGTGCCATGGCCCGCTCTGGGACTGCACCTTTCAGAAGGAAGGCAACTCTACACAATGGGGAACCCAATTTGCTCTATCATGATGGATCTCTGATAACATGTGTAGCACGTCAGGGTCCAGTGCTTTCTCAGTCACTGCCTCACACGAATACACAGTACAGAATCTCCTTTGGAGAGAAAAGATGTCATTCCAAACACCCAAACAAAATCACCTGGACAATGAAATCAAGGAACGACTGAGGAGAACACTCTATTAGCTGCCATTTCAATAGGAACGGACTTTTCCACTTAGGGAACATTTAGTGTGTCACTTACCAGGACACACACCTCGTGTCCTTTGGGAAGACATGGGTGCCCCGCAGGTAGGACTGCCTCCAAGCGACGTATTTCTAGAGACAGGCGAAGAACGAGTGAAAATCTCATGCAAGAGTCCTGATATAGCCTTTGTTTTTAATAGTCCACAGAAATACAGACGAAGGCTTGGGAATGAAATTGTGCCCAGGAATGTGGCTTGTATCCAAATCTCTCTCTCTCTCTCTCTCTCTCTCTCTCTCTCTCTCTCTCTCTCTCTCTCTCTCTCTCGGCTTCTTCCTCCTTCACATTCTCTCCAATCCTCCTCATCCAAGGTTATCTGTGCTGGTCCAGGTTGGCCTATCTCAGCCAGGAGAGCAGTCAAATTCTTTACCAAGTTGTTCCACCAGTCTTCCAAACTCCTATCAAAAATGACAGCATTTTTCCTAAAATAACTCCTCTGTTTGTATGGAGATATTCCACCTTACACAGGATACCACTATCTACCATTGTCAGCCCTTCACACTGAGAGATAACCATCCCACTTGTACTGCGTTCTACATGGTCACAGATTTGACTCCGAGATCAACATCTTTGCAACCACCTACACATAAGGGACCGAGTGAGAATTCACTTCTCTGCAGCACACCCCACGTGTGTCATCAGGTCTGTGAGGTTGCTGGTGAGGTGGATCTCTCGACTCTCTCTTAGGGGAGTTAGGACCGGAAGTTTCTGACTCTCCATGTCTCAGTGAATTGGCATCTAAGAAGGGGTCTGAGCACCTTTCAGCATGGTCTGAAAGAGAATGGGACAGAGTTCAAGGATTCAGTCCCCTAAAACCAGTCTCCATTTGGGACCATCCTCCTCCTTCTCTAGACCCTCAATTGGCAGGCCAGAGGCCCCTCTCGTCCAAGAGGGAAACCTCAAGACCTGCCCATGTACCCCTCACCAGAGGGCTCACGGAGGAGAAGAAGAGACACTTCTCAAATTCCTGACAACTGTGTACCCCACAAACAAGCCAGCAGTGGAACTAGTCAACCCACTTCCATCCAGCACCCCAGTAGGCAGGACGTCCTCTTATCAACCTGTGAAATAGCCACCAGACGTATCCCAGCGTCATACTCGGGAAATTTGTTACTGTGGGTAGCTAGTTTGTGATTTCATCTATTGACGTGTATGTTCCGAAGCAGGGAATGGTCCTTCCCCCTAGTCCAATATTTCCTCAGGGTTGATATGGAGGGCCTCGTCATTGGTTGAAGGCAGAGGGGCCTATTTTCAGGGTGTGAGCTCTGGAATGAGATTTATCATCCCAGTCATACCTAGGAGGCTTTTTTCCCCTGTTGGAAAAGACTGGAAGTGATAAGCTCACTGGTCCCTGTCAGATATATCATAATCCTAAAACAAGCCTGAGCAGTGGATATTTATTTCCTCAGGAGCCTGAGGAGAATGGGGGCCACGAGAAGAATGCTGGAAAGCATACTTATCATCATAATGTGCAATACATCCAATGGATCCTCCTTTAATTTAGTATCAACATACCTCCAGATCATGAGCTCAGGCTGCCCGAGGTACAACCATTGAGGGGTGACGGTGAGAGCTTCCCACTTTGGGCCCATCCCTCGCCTCTCTTCTCACAGAGGGTCTGTGGTGTCACAAGGCTTGGTGGGCAGCATGCCATTGCCATGGCAACCATTGGGCCTGAACTTCTCAGATGCAAGGCAACTCCACCTCCTCTGTGCCCACCTGCTCTCTACACAAGGATGGCTCTTCCCCTGAACGTGTGTCAGGCTCAACACGGTGGTTCAAGATCTGCTTCCCAGGAATACACAGTTTACAATCTCCTGTGGAAAGAAAATATGTGATTGAAAAAGACCCACTCCCCAAGGATCCTGAACAGGAAAACAATGGCCGATGGAGGAAGAAGAACAACACCCGAGCGTCCCTTTCCATGGGAGGAGACTTTTCTACGGAAGGAAACTATGGAATATCTCTTAACCTGATTTCCACCCCATGCCATTGGAGAAGATATACGTACCAAACCAAGGCTTTCAAACCTGTCTTCCAGTAGGGAGCAGGGATCGTAATGGACAGAAATTGGGTGTCAGGCCAGGAAGGAGAGAAGACTCTGGCACAAGTGTGCTTGTTTGTACCACTTGTGGGTTATCCACCTTAAACCAAGACATGTCCTTGGGGAAATTATCCTGCCATTGACAGTTGCTTGAATCCACAGCTCCTGTACCTCTCTCTCTCCTTCTTTTGATCTCCTTCTCTCTAGCTCGCTCCCTCTCCCCTTGGCCCCCCTTCAATTTCTCTTGAATCCTCCTGCTACCAGTTGACCTGTAGTGACAATGGATGAAATATATTAGCCAAGAGAATGGTCCAAGGGATCCCCCAGCCTTTTCTCCGTGTCATCCTAGGCCTGATCAAATATAAAATCCGTGGTCCAGAAAGACTTCCTGTGCTGTGTGGAGACACCCCAACTAGGTCATGCTTCCACAACACTTCCCATATTCAACCTTTCATATGGACACAATGACCACTTCATATGTACTTCGGTCTGGAGGGTCCCATATTGGACTCCGAGAGAAACACACTTGAAGCAACGTTCACATGAGTGCTCCCCAAGAAATGGCTTCTCTGCAGCATTCCCTACCTGGTCCATGAGGTCTTGTGGATTTGCTCGGGTGTGGATCTCTGGACTCGTTCTTAGGGCATATGGAATATGAAGACTATGACTCTTCATGTCTCAATGATTTGACATCCAAACAATGGTCTGAGCATCCTTGGCCAGTGGGCTGCCCAACCATAGCCCAGAGTGCAAGATGTCTGTCAACCAAAACCAGTCTCTATGGAATAGACCTCCTCATTCGCTAGCCTCAGGATTGTCAGGGACAGAGCCCACTCCCTTCCAGGAGGGAACTTTCAATACCCTCACATTGCAGGCATCATCACAGGGCTCCTGCAAGATCAGACAATCGACCCACCTTTCCTTCCTTATGACTGTAGACACAACAAACACACTGGCACTGGCCCCAGGCACCGCACTCCCAGGAAGCCCTCCAGGAGAGGGAGGGCTTGTTCTTATCCAACTGTGGAAATGGCACCTGAAAGAGACCGGTTACATCTCGGTTAAAAGGCCTCTGTTTGGAGGGTTCCTGTTGCAAGACATGTTTTCTTGAAAACTCCATCTTGTCCTTCTTTACTTTATCCCATCTTCTTGTCTTACTTTATCCCATCTTCCTTCTTGGAAAAACAGTCACAGTGCTGGTAAATGACTTAAGCTTAAGAGGAAAGACCTAAAGGCGTAAATGACTTAAGCTTAAGTACTGTTATGTGCCTAGAGGTCAGAGTAAGAGCTTAACCCTTTACCACCTAAGTGGCTTTCTAAATAGTAAAAGAACTTATATAATAGCAAACAAACCCTGTATCATCCACCCATAGCCACTCCTCACTTAATCTCACAATAAAAGCAGTGTGGTTTCTTGAGGCGGTGCTCTTGGTCCCTGAGATCTGGAGTTCCCCGGTGCTCTTGGTCCCTGAGACCTTGAATCCCCCGGCTCCCACCTTTACTTAAGAATAATGTCTCTGTGTCTTGTTTTATGTTAACTATTTTTCCTTAAGTTCCACAGCACCCGTTCTTCCCCATCCTGCTGAGCTGGCCCCGGCAAGTGGCGCCCAACGTGGGGCAGGCTCACAAACAGGCAGGCACGAGGACGAAGGACCGCGACTACAGTGGAAATTTTATTCTCTGGAAGTGCTGTGGAGCCCTGAGAAGAAGGGAGGAATTTTGTGTGGCCACGCTGACGAAATCCTGCAGATAAGTTCCCTCTCTCAGGTATTTACGGGCTAAAATGGGAAACTATAATCCTTACATTTGTGTGTTTGGACAACTCCTTAAAAAGGGGGGTGCAAAAACAAGTGAAAGTAAGCTTTTGAAACTTTTTCAGACTATTGAGAGACATTGTGTTTGGCTTTTTACATCAGAAACATTATATGTAAAGATATGGGAAATGATAGGAATGGAATTTAGGATATTGCAGGATGAGGGCATTCGAATTCCTGAGTCCATTTGGAGTACTTGGAACTTAATTAAATCAGTTTTAGAACTTCCAGAGACCACAGAGGACTTAGAGGAAGAGGGGGAGTTTACACCTTTGCTGGAAGAATCTAAATATGCAGTCCCTGAACAAAATTATCATAGAGAATATCTGGCTCCTGAGCCTTCAGCTCCAATTGTTGATTCTGATATTCCTCAATCGCCTCCTATTAGGAGTAAGGTGACGCGGACTCGTCAAGCCTCTACTTCCAGGGTTGTAAAGAAAGTGAGCGCTATCCCTGAACACCACCTATCATCCATTCAACAGGGAATTTTACAGGCTCAAAGGGAAGGTGATTTGGATGCCATACATTTAGCCTTTCCAGTAACTGTCAGGGAGACAGTGGCTCCAGGCATTGATCCCGCCAACCCTGATGGAGTTTACGAGTTCATTCATGAGCCCTTTCCTTTTAAAATTCTTAAAGAATTAAAACAGGCCGTTCAAAACTATGGTGTTAATTCTCCCTTTACAAAAGGAATCGTGCAGGGAGTAGCTGAAGGAAATCGTATGATTCCTTCTGATTGGCATAGCTTAACCCGTGCTGTGCTATCACCTAGTGAATATTTACAATTTAAGTCTTGGTGGCAAGATCATGCCCAAATTACTGCTAATCGTAATCAGGCTCGAAATCTTCCAATTACAATGGAACAATTGTTAGGGATTGGTCCTTGGAGTAATCTTCAAGATCAATTAAGAATGAATGATTTGGCTGTTGAACAGATTAGACAATGTTGCTTAACGGCATGGGATAAAATTGAATCTACGGGTCAAATAAATATTTCTTTTCAAAAGATCCTACAAGGCCCTAAGGAACCTTATACTGAATTTCTAGCTCGTTTACAAGAGGCATTAAAACGACAAGTTACTAACTCTGAGGTGTCTGATACTATTTTTCAATTGTTAGCATATGAAAATGCAAACACTGATTGCAAAAAGGCCATAGGATTTTTAAAAGGAAAAGCTAACATAGCCGAATATATTAAAGCCTGTCAGGGAGTGGGGACGGAGTCTTTTAAGGCCTCAATGCTAGCCCAAGCAATGGCTAATTTAAAAGTTAAAGACAAATTTTCAGGAAAATGTTTTAATTGTGGTAAGACAGGACATATTAAAAAACAATGTCGTGCTCTTCCACGAGCCCGACCTTTCTTTCATGGAGCTTCAGCACCTTCTAGTAACAATAATAAACAGCCCAGACTATGTCCAAGATGTAATAAAGGAAATCACTGGGCTAACCAGTGCCGGTCCATCTTTCATAAAGATGGAACCCCCTTGTTGGGAAACTATTCTCGGGGCAAGCTTCCAGCCCCGTCAACCAAGGAAGCTTTCCCCATTCAGAACAAGAGCCAGATTCCCTGGAACTACGCTCTGCACCAGCGTTCGACATCACAGTAGATCTCCCTAGTTTACAGGATTTAATTCTCCTTCCTAGTGAAACTCCTACTTCTATTACAACCAAGTTGGAAAATCCATTACCATCAGATACAATAGGATTGATAATAGGAAGGGCAGAGCTAACAGAACAAGGAATTCGAGTTCATACCAGGATATTGGATAATATCGGGGATGATAAAGTACAAGTGATGGTTTCCACTACGATTCCTTGGAAAATTAAAAAAGGGGATCGGATTGCTCAAATCTTAATTTTACCTAGAGTCCAGAAAAAAAAAGACAGGAATAATTTTAGACAGAAGAGATTCAATACCACAGGAGGGGCAGGAGTGTTTTTATCAGAAAAGGTCCTAGAGGAACGACCCACTTGTCAAGTTATCATAAATGGGAAGTCTTTTAGAGGATTGATTGATACTGGTGCTGATGTTTCAATCATTAGCCATTTACATTGGCCAGACGCCTGGCCTCTTCAGCCAGCTGATATTGAAGTCACTGGGTTAGGAAAAGCAGAGGGTCTCAAAAAGAGTGCCCAATGGCTTAATTGTGAAGGACCAGATGGGCAGCCAGCTAGATTGAAACCTTATGTTGCTCAACTCCCTATCAATCTATGGGGAAGAGATTTATTACAACAGTGGCATGCAGAAATTTACTTACCGCCAGTAGATCAATATAGTCATCAAAGCCAAAAAATGTTGCAGAAACAGGGTTACATTCCCAGATTGGGATTAGGAAGACATCATCAGGGGAGAGTGGAACCTATTGAATCTGAGATTAAAATGGACAAATCTGGTTTGGGATATCGGCCTTTTCATTAGCGGCCACTGCTTGTAAAAATAATTATGTTTCTCCTGAACCTATTCGACTGAAATGGACTACAGAAAAACCAGTTTGGGTTGAGCAGTGGCCTCTTTCTTCAGAAAAATTAAAGGTTTTAAGTGATCTGGTCCAAGAACAATTAGAGAAGGGCCATATAGAAGAATCAAACCATTTCATGGGCAAGCTTGTGAAGCATCCCTTGACTCCAGACCCCAGAAGGAGGATGATGAGGGCTCATCTTCCTCATCTTCCCACTTGAGGTCAAATCAAACATCTAACCCGAGAAGCTGATAATCTACTAAGAAAAGGAAAGCCTCTCACTCCAAATAATTTGGTCCTAGCTCTCTTTACTTTGGTTTCCATCGCAGTGAGTATTCTCACAACTGGCATAGAAATCATTTTATTACTTGTATAGTACAGGGATTAAAAGCCTCATGAGTAAAACCCATTAAAAACTATTGAAGATTTAATGAGAGAGTCCATCAGCTTTCTTAGCAAGACTCAGAAGGGCATTGAGAAAACATACAAAGGAACCCAGAAACAATGGAGGGCCAAATAATTCTTAAGGATAAATTCATAGCTCAGCCGGTGCCAGTTATATGGAGAAAGCTCCAAAAAAAATTGGCTTTTGGCCCTGATCAGGATCTGGAGCACCTCCTCAGAGTATGTTATAATCAGGGCCAGGAAGAATGAAAAGAGAACAAGAAGAGAGACTGAGAAAAGACTGAGGCTCTGGTTATGGCGCTACAGGGAGTCAACCTGGGAGTTTCCAAGGTGAGAGGACTAGGGCAGAGACCTATGCCCGGAGTCTGTTTCCTCTGAGGAAAAGAGGGACCTTTTAAATGGGAATGCCCCAAGACTCAGAGATCACTGGAAGAGGGATTGCCCCTGAAGACGAAGGTCTCTATGGTTGACCCCTCAGGCCCAGGATCAAGACTGATGGAACATTTCCATAATGGCTCCTGTCCTTATCACCACATAGCCCTGGGTGACTCTAAATGTAGGAATACAGAGCCACTTTTCAGTCCTCCTCTCCAATCCTGGGCCCCTCCCTCATGAATCTGCCACATTTATATTTCTGGCATGCCGGTTACAAAATTCTTTACACAACCTTTGAGTTGTGACGGGGAATCCATTTTCTTTTCTCAATACCTTTCTGATTGTTTCAGAGTCCAACTTCTCTTTTAGAAATTCTTAAAATATGGAAGGTAACTACATACATGTTGTTACAGTTGTCAACATTAGGTATAATATCTTATCGTACCTAGGTTTAACAGAAGTCAAATGAGACACTGAAACATCAGTTACTAAACAGAAACTAAAGGTCTTTAGAATGATGAAACAATATGATCAGTGCCACCTTGAGATGGTTTCTATAAGAAAAACACGTGTTTTTAGAAATTATAAAGGAGAGTCCATGGTTGCTTTAGAAAAGTAGAATGAGTGTGTTTTCAATATAGAAGGAATGAGGAATGGAATTGCATCTTATTAAGGCAAAAGAAAGATAGTCTGTCTTCAGCTGATTGCTCTACTTGGAAAATAAGGGACAGACTAATATGGATACAGAAAGTGATACAAGGTGTGTGACAAGTGGACGTTGAGAAGAGAATTTTGAACATGGTGGGGACTGTTTAGAATATATTTGAGTAAGTTAACTTTAAAGTGATGCCATAAATCATACAGTTCAAAAGGACATAAGGTAGCTTTCCATTGCATGCTGACCAAGGCATACAAATGTTTCATAACCAGCCAGAGAAATCAGAAGAATCATGAGTTACCTGTGCTATTATAAAATCTAAATGTTGTATTCCTGATTGTTCACAGAATGTGTGTAATTCCCTGCTAGATCATCATCAGTAGATTCATGAGCTGTCAATCCAGCTCCAGTTTTTGGAGCTGCCCTGTGGAACCCGCTGACCTCCTCCTCCTGGTGAAAATATTTCTTTGAGGTATCCAAAGCAATGTTATCAAAGCCCACTTGACCATTCCATGAGTGGAGACCTAACTGCTTTCCCCTAACGACGCCCCTTTTCAGCAGGAAGAAGTTAGAGCGGTCGTCGCCCCTTTTCCCACAGTTAGAGTCTCCAACTCAAAGGGGGGGAATTAAGGTAGATTTTCAACTCAGGTAGTCAGTGTAGGGATATGGGCTTTGATACATTCTTTGTGGCTATTTATTAACATTTGCAAACTGAGGGTTGCATAGCAAGCCCAACTGCTATAAAGGTTGCAGGTATTGCCCCATGGATCCATCACATTAGAGTGAAGAAGGTTGCATCCGCTGCTGACATGGACACCAGGGAGGCTGTACAGCACCTCGAGAATCTTCATGGTCAAGTTCCAGAGACTCCTTTTGTCATCATCAGAGTGCTAAACCCTGCTCTGGCCACCCGTGGAAGTTGATCGGTCTATGCACGGCGGAAGCCCGAGGAGTTCCACGTGAGACTTAACTTGAACTCTGAGACTTAACTTGGACTGTGTTCTGTCTAAGCGAATAATTCAAGAAGAAGTGAAAAAAGTTTCAAGAACTATTTTTGTCTTCCCGCAAAAACAAAAAGGGGGAGATGTTGCAAGACACGTTTCCTTGAAAACTCCATCTTGTCCTTCTTTACTTTATCCCATCTTCTTGTCTTACTTTATCCCATCTTCCTTCTTGGAAAAACAGTCACAGTGCTGGTAAATGACTTAAGCTTAAGAGGAAAGACCTAAAGGCATAAATGACTTAAGCTTAAGTACTGTTATGTGCCTAGAGGTCAGAGTAAGAGCTTAACCCTTTACCACTTAAGTGGCTTTCTAAATAGTAAAAGAACTTATATAATAGCAAACAAACCCTGTATCATTCACCCATAGCCACTCCTCACTTAATATCACAATAAAAGCAGTGTGGTTTCTTGAGGCGGTGCTCTTGGTCCCTGAGATTTGGAGTTCCCCGGTGCTCTTGGTCCCTGAGAACTTGAGTCCCTCGCTCTTGGTCCCTGAGACCTTGAGTTTCCCGGTTCCCACCTTTACTTAAGATAAATGTCTCTGTGTCTTGTATTATATTAACTATTTTTCTTTAAGTTCCACAGCACCCGTTCTTCCCCATCCTGCTGAGCTGGACCCGGCAGGCTCCCCTGTGGCTTAGGCTATGGAAATATGGATTCAGGAGTGTGGAGCTGAAAATGCCCCATTGGGACTGTCTTCTTCAGGGGTTCCATCCAGGGCCTCCTGCTTGGGGGAGAGCATTGGGGCATGGTTTCCTTGTTTGTGCACCAGGATAACTTGTTTAAATGGCCGTGAGGCACAATTCATTTTTCACAAGTAGGAACTCCCTTGAGGTATTCTGCCCACGGATCCCCTGAAGATATCACATGTTCAAACACCAAGCCTCTAGAATCCACATTGAGCTTGGGAGCCTGATGAGAGTGGTGGCTATGAGTCTACAGATGGAGATAATAGTGTTCATCCAAGAGGACCACCCATCTGATGGATCCTCCTTTCCATCAACTTCGACAGACCTCCAGAGCAAGAGCTCATGGTGTCCCTCATTGAACTCTCAAGGTTTGAGGGGGAGAATGTCCCACATATGGCCCATCACACACCTCTTTTCTCACAGAGTTTGTTGGATCACATGGCTCCATGGGCATCATACCAGTGCCATGGCCCGCTCTGGGACTGCACCTTTCAGAAGGAAGGCAACTCTACACAATGGGGAACCCAATTTTCTCTATCATGATGGATCTCCTATAACATGTGCGGCACTTCAGGGTCAAGTGCTTTCTCAGTCACTGCCTCACACGAATACACAGTACAGAATCTCCTTTGGAGAGAAAAGATGTCATTCCAAACACCCAAACAAAATCCCCTGGACAATGAAATCAAGGAACGACTGAGGAGAACACTCTATTAGCTGCCATTTCAATAGGAACGGACTTTTCCGCTTAGGGAACATATAGTGCGTCACTTACCAGGACACACACCTCGTGTCCTTTGAGAAGACATGGGTGCTCCGCAGGTAGGACTGCTTCCAACCGACCTATTTCTAGAGACAGGCCAAGAACGAGTGAAAATCTCATGCAAGAGTCCTGATATAGCCTTTGTGTTTAATAGTCCACAAAAATACAGACAAGGGCTTGGGAATGAAATTGTGCCCTGGAATGTGGCTTGTATCCATATCTCTCTCTCTCTCTCTCTCTCTATCTCTCATCTTCTTCCTCCCTTCACATTCTCTCCAATCCTCCTCATCCAAGGTTATCTGTGCTGGTCCAGGTTGGCCTATCTCAGCCAGGGGAGCAGTCAAATTCTTTACCAAGTTGTTCCATCAGTCTTCCAAACTCCTATCAAAAATGACAGCATTTTTCCTAAAATAACTCCTCTGTTTGTATGGAGATATTCCACCTTACACAGGATACCACTATCTACCATTGTCAGCCCTTCACACTGAGAGATAACCATCCCACTTGTACTGCGTTCTACATGGTCACAGATTTGACTCCGAGATCAACATCTTTGCAACCACCTACACATAAGGGACCGAGTGAGAATTCACTTCTCTGCAGCACACCCCACGTGTGTCATCAGGTCTGTGAGGTTGCTGGTGAGGTGGATCTCTCGACTCTCTCTTAGGGGAGTTAGGACAGGAAGTTTCTGACTCTCCATGTCTCAGTGAATTGGCATCTAAGAAGGGGTCTGAGCACCTTTCAGCATGGTCTGAATGACAATGGGACAGAGTTCAAGGATTCGGTCCCCTCAAACCAGTCTCCATTTGGGACCATCCTCCTCCTTCTCTAGACCCTCAATTGGCAGGCCAGAGGCTCTTCTCGTCCAAGAGGGAAACCTCAAGACCTGCCATACAGCCCTCACCACATGGCTCACGGAAGAGAAGAAGAGACACTTCTCAAATTCCTGACAACTGTGTACCCCACAAAAAAGCCAGCAGTGCAACTAGTCAACCCACTTCCATCCAGCACCCCAGTAGGCAGGACGTCTTCTTATCAACCTGTGAAATACCGACCAGACGTATCCCAGCGTCATACTCGGGAAATTTGTTACTGTGGGTAGCTAGTTTGTGATTTCATCTATTGACGTGTATGTTCCGAAGCAGGGAATGGTCCTTCCCCCTAGTCCAATATTTCCTCAGGGTTGATATGGAGGGCCTCGTCCTTGGTTGAAGGCAGAGGGGCCTATTTTCATTGTTTGAGCTCTGGAATGAGATTTATCATCCCGGTCATACCTAGGAGGCTTTTTTCCCCTGTTGGAAAAGACTGGAAGTGATAAGCTCACTGGTCCCTGTCAGATATATCATAATCCTAAAACAAGCCTGAGCAGTGGATATTTATTTCCTCAGGAGCCTGAGGAGAATGGGGGCCACGAGAAGAATGCTGGAAAGCATACTTATCATCATAATGTGCAATACATCCAATGGATCCTCCTTTAATTTAGTATCAACATACCTCCAGATCATGAGCTCAGGCTGCCCGAGGTACAACCATTGAGGGGTGACGGTGAGAGCTTCCCACTTTGGGCCCATCCCTCGCCTCTCTTCTCACAGAGGGTCTGTGGTGTCACAAGGCTTGGTGGGCAGCATGCCATTGCCATGGCAACCATCGGGCCTGAACTTCTCAGATGCAAGGCAACTCCACCTCCTCTGTGCCCACCTGCTCTCTACACAAGGATGGCTCTTCCCCTGAACGTGTGTCAGGCTCAACACGGTGGTTCAAGAACTGCTTCCCAGGAATACACAGTTTACAATCTCATGTGGAAAGAAAATATGTGATTGAAAAAGACCCACTCCCCAAGGATCCTGAACAGGAAAACAATGGCCGATGGAGGAAGAAGAACAACACCCGAGCATCCCTTTCCATGGGAGGAGACTTTTCTACGGAAGGAAACTATGGAATATCTCTCTCTTAACCTGATTTCAACCCCATGCCATTGGAGAAGATATACGTACCAAACCAAGGCTTTCAAACCTGTCTTCCAGTAGGGAGCAGGGATCGTAATGGACAGAAATTGGGTGTCAGGCCAGGAAGGAGAGAAGACTCTGGCACAAGTGTGCTTGTTTGTACCACTTGTGGGTTATCCACCTTAAACCAAGACATGTCCTTGGGGAAATTATCCTGCCATTGACAGTTGCTTGAATCCACAGCTCCTGTACCTCTCTCTCTCCTTCTTTTGATCTCCTTCTCTCTAGCTCTCTCCCTCTCCCCTTGGCCCCCCTTCAATTTCTCTTGAATCCTCCTGCTACAAGTTGACCTGTAGTGATAATGGATGGAATATATTAGCCAAGAGAATGGTCCAAGGGATCCCCCAGCCTTTTCTCCGTGTCATCCTAGGCCTGATCAAATATAACATCCGTGGTCCAGAAAGACTTCCTGTGCTGTGTGGAGACACCCCAACTAGGTCATGCTTCCACAACACTTCCCATATTCAACCTTTCATATGGACACAATGACCACTATATATGTACTTCGGTCTGGAGGGTCCCATATTGGACTCAGAGAGAAACACTCTTGAAGCAACGTTCACATGAGTGCTCCCCAAGAAATGGCTTCTCTGCAGCATTCGCTACCTGGTCCATGAGGTCTTGTGGATTTGCTCGGGTGTGGATCTCTGGACTCGTTCTTAGGGCATATGGAATATGAAGACTATGACTCTTCATGTCTCAATGATTTGACATCCAAACAATGGTCTGAGCATCCTTGGCCAGTGGGCTGCCCAACCATAGCCCAGAGTGCAAGATGTCTGTCAACCAAAACCAGTCTCTATGGAATAGACCTCCTCATTCTCTAGCCTCAGGATTGTCAGGGACAGAGCCCACTCCCTTCCAGGAGGGAACTTTCAATACCCTCACATTGCAGGCATCATCACAGGGCTCCTGCAAGATCAGACAATCGACCGCGCTTTCCTTCCTTATGACTGTAGACACAACAAACACACTGACACTGGCCCCAGACACCACACTCCCTGGAAGCCCTCCAGGAGAGGGAGGGCTTGTTCTTATCCAACTGTGGAAAAGGCACCTGAAACAGACCGGTTACATCTCGATTAAAAGGCCTCTGTTTGGAGGGCTCCCCTGTGGCTTAGGCTATGGAAATATGGATTCAGGAGTGTGGAGCTGAAAATGCCCCATTGGGACTGTCTTCTTCAGGGGTTCCATCCAGGGCCTCCTGCTTGGGGGAGAGCATTGGGGCATGGTTTCCTTGTTTGTGCACCAGGATAACTTGTTTAAATGGCCGTGAGGCACAATTCATTTTTCACAAGTAGGAACTCCCTTGACGTATTCTGCCCACGGATCCCCTGAAGATATCACATGTTCAAACACCAAGCCTCTAGAATCCACATTGAGCTTGGGAGCCTGATGAGAGTGGTGGCTATGAGTCTACAGATGGAGATAATAGTGTTCATCCAAGAGGACCACCCATCTGATGGATCCTCCTTTCCATCAACTTCGACAGACCTCCAGAGCAAGAGCTCATGGTGTCCCTCATTGAACTCTCAAGGTTTGAGGGGGAGAATGTCCCACATATGGCCCATCACACACCTCTTTTCTCACAGAGTTTGTTGGATCACATGGCTCCATGGGCATCATACCAGTGCCATGGCCCGCTCTGGGACTGCACCTTTCAGAAGGAAGGCAACTCTACACAATGGGGAACCCAATTTGCTCTATCATGATGGATCTCTGATAACATGTGCGGCACTTCAGGGTCCAGTGCTTTCTCAGTCACTGCCTCACACGAATACACAGTACAGAATCTCCTTTGGAGAGAAAAGATGTCATTCCAAACACCCAAACAAAATCCCCTGGACAATGAAATCAAGCAACGACTGAGGAGAACACTCTATTAGCTGCCATTTCAATAGGAACGGACTTTTCCACTTAGGGAACATTTAGTGTGTCAATTACCAGGACACACACCTCGTGTCCTTTGGGAAGACATGGGTGCCCCGCAGGTAGGACTGCCTCCAAGCGACGTATTTCTAGAGACAGGCGAAGAACGAGTGAAAATCTCATGCAAGAGTCCTGATATAGCCTTTGTTTTTAATAGTCCACAGAAATACAGACGAAGGCTTGGGAATGAAATTGTGCCCAGGAATGTGGCTTGTATCCAAATCTCTCTCTCTCTCTCTCTCTCTCTCTCTCTCTCTCTCTCGGCTTCTTCCTCCTTCACATTATCTCCAATCCTCCTCATCCAAGGTTATCTGTGCTGGTCCAGGTTGGCCTATCTCAGCCAGGAGAGCAGTCAAATTCTTTACCAAGTTGTTCCACCAGTCTTCCAAACTCCTATCAAAAATGACAGCATTTTTCCTAAAATAACTCCTCTGTTTGTATGGAGATATTCCACCTTACACAGGATACCACTATCTACCATTGTCAGCCCTTCACACTGAGAGATAACCATCCCACTTGTACTGCGTTCTACATGGTCACAGATTTGACTCCGAGATCAACATCTTTGCAACCACCTACACATAAGGGACCGAGTGAGAATTCACTTCTCTGCAGCACACCCCACGTGTGTCATCAGGTCTGTGAGGTTGCTGGTGAGGTGGATCTCTCGACTCTCTCTTAGGGGAGTTAGGACCGGAAGTTTCTGACTCTCCATGTCTCAGTGAATTGGCATCTAAGAAGGGGTCTGAGCACCTTTCAGCATGGTCTGAAAGAGAATGGGACAGAGTTCAAGGATTCAGTCCCCTAAAACCAGTCTCCATTTGGGACCATCCTCCTCCTTCTCTAGACCCTCAATTGGCAGGCCAGAGGCCCCTCTCGTCCAAGAGGGAAACCTCAAGACCTGCCCATGTACCCCTCACCAGAGGGCTCACGGAGGAGAAGAAGAGACACTTCTCAAATTCCTGACAACTGTGTACCCCACAAACAAGCCAGCAGTGGAACTAGTCAACCCACTTCCATCCAGCACCCCAGTAGGCAGGACGTCTTCTTATCAACCTGTGAAATACCGACCAGACGTATCCCAGCGTCATACTCGGGAAATTTGTTACTGTGGGTAGCTAGTTTGTGATTTCATCTATTGACGTGTATGTTCCGAAGCAGGGAATGGTCCTTCCCCCTAGTCCAATATTTCCTCAGGGTTGATATGGAGGGCCTCGTCATTGGTTGAAGGCAGAGGGGCCTATTTTCAGGGTGTGAGCTCTGGAATGAGATTTATCATCCCAGTCATACCTAGGAGGCTTTTTTCCCCTGTTGGAAAAGACTGGAAGTGATAAGCTCACTGGTCCCTGTCAGATATATCATAATCCTAAAACAAGCCTGAGCAGTGGATATTTATTTCCTCAGGAGCCTGAGGAGAATGGGGGCCACGAGAAGAATGCTGGAAAGCATACTTATCATCATAATGTGCAATACATCCAATGGATCCTCCTTTAATTTAGTATCAACATACCTCCAGATCATGAGCTCAGGCTGCCCGAGGTACAACCATTGAGGGGTGACGGTGAGAGCTTCCCACTTTGGGCCCATCCCTCGCCTCTCTTCTCACAGAGGGTCTGTGGTGTCACAAGGCTTGGTGGGCAGCATGCCATTGCCATGGCAACCATTGGGCCTGAACTTCTCAGATGCAAGGCAACTCCACCTCCTCTGTGCCCACCTGCTCTCTACACAAGGATGGCTCTTCCCCTGAACGTGTGTCAGGCTCAACACGGTGGTTCAAGAAGTGCTTCCCAGGAATACACAGTTTACAATCTCCTGTGGAAAGAAAATATGTGATTGAAAAAGACCCACTCCCCAAGGATCCTGAACAGGAAAACAATGGCCGATGGAGGAAGAAGAACAACACCCGAGCGTCCCTTTCCATGGGAGGAGACTTTTCTACGGAAGGAAACTATGGAATATCTCTTAACCTGATTTCCACCCCATGCCATTGGAGAAGATATACGTACCAAACCAAGGCTTTCAAACCTGTCTTCCAGTAGGGAGCAGGGATCGTAATGGACAGAAATTGGGTGTCAGGCCAGGAAGGAGAGAAGACTCTGGCACAAGTGTGCTTGTTTGTACCACTTGTGGGTTATCCACCTTAAACCAAGACATGTCCTTGGGGAAATTATCCTGCCATTGACAGTTGCTTGAATCCACAGCTCCTGTACCTCTCTCTCTCCTTCTTTTGATCTCCTTCTCTCTAGCTCTCTCCCTCTCCCCTTGGCCCCCCTTCAATTTCTCTTGAATC
Source organism: Sus scrofa (assembly GCF_054392235.1). NCBI lineage: Eukaryota > Metazoa > Chordata > Mammalia > Artiodactyla > Suidae > Sus > Sus scrofa. The sequence goes on from NC_139402.1 coordinate 42,845,982, forward strand.
CTCCTGCTACCAGTTGACCTGTGGTGACAATGGATGAAATATATTAGCCAAGAGAATGGTCCAAGGGATCCCCCAGCCTTTTCTCCGTGTCATCCTAGGCCTGATCAAATATAAAATCCGTGGTCCAGAAAGACTTCCTGTGCTGTGTGGAGACACCCCAACTAGGTCATGCTTCCACAGCACTTCCCATATTCAACCTTTCATATGGACACAATGACCACTTCATATGTACTTCGGTCTGGAGGGTCCCATATTGGACTCAGAGAGAAACACACTTGAAGCAACGTTCACATGAGTGCTCCCCAAGAAATGGCTTCTCTGCAGCATTCGCTACCTGGTCCATGAGGTCTTGTGGATTTGCTCGGGTGTGGATCTCTGGACTCGTTCTTAGGGCATATGGAATATGAAGACTATGACTCTTCATGTCTCAATGATTTGACATCCAAACCATGGTCTGAGCATCCTTGGCCAGTGGGCTGCCCAACCATAGCCCAGAGTGCAAGATGTCTGTCAACCAAAACCAGTCTCTATGGAATAGACCTCCTCATTCTCTAGCCTCAGGATTGTCAGGGACAGAGCCCACTCCCTTCCAGGAGGGAACTTTCAATACCCTCACATTGCAGGCATCATCACAGGGCTCCTGCAAGATCAGACAATCGACCCACCTTTCCTTCCTTATGACTGTAGACACAACAAACACACTGGCACTGGCCCCAGGCACCACACTCCCAGGAAGCCCTCCAGCAGAGGGAGGGCATGTTCTTATCCCCCTGTGGAAAAGGCACCTGAAAGAGACCGGTTACATCTCGGTTAAAAGGCCTCTGTTTGGAGGGCTCCCCTGTGGCTTAGGCTATGGAAATATGGATTCAGAAGTGTGGAGCTGAAAATGCCCCATTGAGAATGTCTTCTTCAGGGGTTCCATCCAGGGCCTCCTGCTTGGGGGAGAGCATTGGGGCATGGTTTCCTTGTGTGTGCACCAGGAAATCTTGTTTAAATGGCCGTGAGGCACAATTCATTTTTCACATGTAGGAACTCCTTTGAGGTGTTCTGCCCACGGATCCCCTGAAGATATCACATGTTCAAACACCAAGGCTCTAGAATCCACATTGAGCTTGGGAGCCTGATGGGAGTGGTGGCTATAAGACTAAAGATGGAGATAATAGTGTTCATCCAAGAGGACCACCCATCTGATGGATCCTCATTTCCATCAACTTCGACAGACCTCCAGAGCAAGAGCTCATGGTGTCCCTCATTGAACTCTCAAGGTTTGAGGGGGAGAATGTCCCACATATGGCCCATCACACACCTCTTTTCTCACAGAGTTTGTTGGATCACATGGCTCCATGGGCATCATACCAGTGCCATGGCCCGCTCTGGGACTGCACCTTTCAGAAGGAAGGCAACTCTACACAATGGGGAACCCAATTTGCTCTATCATGATGGATCTCTGATAACATGTGTAGCACTTCAGGGTCCAGTGCTTTCTCAGTCACTGCCTCACACGAATACACAGTACAGAATCTCCTTTGGAGAGAAAAGATGTCATTCCAAACACCCAAACAAAATCACCTGGACAATGAAATCAAGGAACGACTGAGGAGAACACTCTATTAGCTGCCATTTCAATAGGAACGGACTTTTCCACTTAGGGAACATTTAGTGTGTCACTTACCAGGACACACACCTCGTGTCCTTTGGGAAGACATGGGTGCCCCGCAGGTAGGACTGCCTCCAAGCGACGTATTTCTAGAGACAGGCGAAGAACGAGTGAAAATCTCATGCAAGAGTCCTGATATAGCCTTTGTTTTTAATAGTCCACAGAAATACAGACGAAGGCTTGGGAATGAAATTGTGCCCAGGAATGTGGCTTGTATCCAAATCTCTCTCTCTCTCTCTCTCTCTCTCTCTCTCTCTCTCTCTCTCGGCTTCTTCCTCCTTCACATTCTCTCCAATCCTCCTCATCCAAGGTTATCTGTGCTGGTCCAGGTTGGCCTATCTCAGCCAGGAGAGCAGTCAAATTCTTTACCAAGTTGTTCCACCAGTCTTCCAAACTCCTATCAAAAATGACAGCATTTTTCCTAAAATAACTCCTCTGTTTGTATGGAGATATTCCACCTTACACAGGATACCACTATCTACCATTGTCAGCCCTTCACACTGAGAGATAACCATCCCACTTGTACTGCGTTCTACATGGTCACAGATTTGACTCCGAGATCAACATCTTTGCAACCACCTACACATAAGGGACCGAGTGAGAATTCACTTCTCTGCAGCACACCCCACGTGTGTCATCAGGTCTGTGAGGTTGCTGGTGAGGTGGATCTCTCGACTCTCTCTTAGGGGAGTTAGGACCGGAAGTTTCTGACTCTCCATGTCTCAGTGAATTGGCATCTAAGAAGGGGTCTGAGCACCTTTCAGCATGGTCTGAAAGAGAATGGGACAGAGTTCAAGGATTCAGTCCCCTAAAACCAGTCTCCATTTGGGACCATCCTCCTCCTTCTCTAGACCCTCAATTGGCAGGCCAGAGGCCCCTCTCGTCCAAGAGGGAAACCTCAAGACCTGCCCATGTACCCCTCACCAGAGGGCTCACGGAGGAGAAGAAGAGACACTTCTCAAATTCCTGACAACTGTGTACCCCACAAACAAGCCAGCAGTGGAACTAGTCAACCCACTTCCATCCAGCACCCCAGTAGGCAGGACGTCTTCTTATCAACCTGTGAAATACCGACCAGACGTATCCCAGCGTCATACTCGGGAAATTTGTTACTGTGGGTAGCTAGTTTGTGATTTCATCTATTGACGTGTATGTTCCGAAGCAGGGAATGGTCCTTCCCCCTAGTCCAATATTTCCTCAGGGTTGATATGGAGGGCCTCGTCATTGGTTGAAGGCAGAGGGGCCTATTTTCAGGGTGTGAGCTCTGGAATGAGATTTATCATCCCAGTCATACCTAGGAGGCTTTTTTCCCCTGTTGGAAAAGACTGGAAGTGATAAGCTCACTGGTCCCTGTCAGATATATCATAATCCTAAAACAAGCCTGAGCAGTGGATATTTATTTCCTCAGGAGCCTGAGGAGAATGGGGGCCACGAGAAGAATGCTGGAAAGCATACTTATCATCATAATGTGCAATACATCCAATGGATCCTCCTTTAATTTAGTATCAACATACCTCCAGATCATGAGCTCAGGCTGCCCGAGGTACAACCATTGAGGGGTGACGGTGAGAGCTTCCCACTTTGGGCCCATCCCTCGCCTCTCTTCTCACAGAGGGTCTGTGGTGTCACAAGGCTTGGTGGGCAGCATGCCATTGCCATGGCAACCATTGGGCCTGAACTTCTCAGATGCAAGGCAACTCCACCTCCTCTGTGCCCACCTGCTCTCTACCCAAGGATGGCTCTTCCCCTGAACGTGTGTCAGGCTCAACACGGTGGTTCAAGATCTGCTTCCCAGGAATACACAGTTTACAATCTCCTGTGGAAAGAAAATATGTGATTGAAAAAGACCCACTCCCCAAGGATCCTGAACAGGAAAACAATGGCCGATGGAGGAAGAAGAACAACACCCGAGCGTCCCTTTCCATGGGAGGAGACTTTTCTACGGAAGGAAACTATGGAATATCTCTTAACCTGATTTCCACCCCATGCCAATGGAGAAGATATACGTACCAAACCAAGGCTTTCAAACCTGTCTTCCAGTAGGGAGCAGGGATCGTAATGGACAGAAATTGGGTGTCAGGCCAGGAAGGAGAGAAGACTCTGGCACAAGTGTGCTTGTTTGTACCACTTGTGGGTTATCCACCTTAAACCAAGACATGTCCTTGGGGAAATTATCCTGCCATTGACAGTTGCTTGAATCCACAGCTCCTGTACCTCTCTCTCTCCTTCTTTTGATCTCCTTCTCTCTAGCTCGCTCCCTCTCCCCTTGGCCCCCCTTCAATTTCTCTTGAATCCTCCTGCTACCAGTTGACCTGTAGTGACAATGGATGAAATATATTAGCCAAGAGAATGGTCCAAGGGATCCCCCAGCCTTTTCTCCGTGTCATCCTAGGCCTGATCAAATATAAAATCCGTGGTCCAGAAAGACTTCCTGTGCTGTGTGGAGACACCCCAACTAGGTCATGCTTCCACAACACTTCCCATATTCAACCTTTCATATGGACACAATGACCACTTCATATGTACTTCGGTCTGGAGGGTCCCATATTGGACTCCGAGAGAAACACACTTGAAGCAACGTTCACATGAGTGCTCCCCAAGAAATGGCTTCTCTGCAGCATTCCCTACCTGGTCCATGAGGTCTTGTGGATTTGCTCGGGTGTGGATCTCTGGACTCGTTCTTAGGGCATATGGAATATGAAGACTATGACTCTTCATGTCTCAATGATTTGACATCCAAACAATGGTCTGAGCATCCTTGGCCAGTGGGCTGCCCAACCATAGCCCAGAGTGCAAGATGTCTGTCAACCAAAACCAGTCTCTATGGAATAGACCTCCTCATTCGCTAGCCTCAGGATTGTCAGGGACAGAGCCCACTCCCTTCCAGGAGGGAACTTTCAATACCCTCACATTGCAGGCATCATCACAGGGCTCCTGCAAGATCAGACAATCGACCCACCTTTCCTTCCTTATGACTGTAGACACAACAAACACACTGGCACTGGCCCCAGGCACCGCACTCCCAGGAAGCCCTCCAGGAGAGGGAGGGCTTGTTCTTATCCAACTGTGGAAATGGCACCTGAAAGAGACCGGTTACATCTCGGTTAAAAGGCCTCTGTTTGGAGGGTTCCTGTTGCAAGACATGTTTTCTTGAAAACTCCATCTTGTCCTTCTTTACTTTATCCCATCTTCTTGTCTTACTTTATCCCATCTTCCTTCTTGGAAAAACAGTCACAGTGCTGGTAAATGACTTAAGCTTAAGAGGAAAGACCTAAAGGCGTAAATGACTTAAGCTTAAGTACTGTTATGTGCCTAGAGGTCAGAGTAAGAGCTTAACCCTTTACCACCTAAGTGGCTTTCTAAATAGTAAAAGAACTTATATAATAGCAAACAAACCCTGTATCATCCACCCATAGCCACTCCTCACTTAATCTCACAATAAAAGCAGTGTGGTTTCTTGAGGCGGTGCTCTTGGTCCCTGAGACCTTGAATCCCCCGGCTCCCACCTTTACTTAAGAATAATGTCTCTGTGTCTTGTTTTATGTTAACTATTTTTCCTTAAGTTCCACAGCACCCGTTCTTCCCCATCCTGCTGAGCTGGCCCCGGCAAGTGGCGCCCAACGTGGGGCAGGCTCACAAACAGGCAGGCACGAGGACGAAGGACCGCGACTACAGTGGAAATTTTATTCTCTGGAAGTGCTGTGGAGCCCTGAGAAGAAGGGAGGAATTTTGTGTGGCCACGCTGACGAAATCCTGCAGATAAGTTCCCTCTCTCAGGTATTTACGGGCTAAAATGGGAAACTATAATCCTTACATTTGTGTGTTTGGACAACTCCTTAAAAAGGGGGGTGCAAAAACAAGTGAAAGTAAGCTTTTGAAACTTTTTCAGACTATTGAGAGACATTGTGTTTGGCTTTTTACATCAGAAACATTATATGTAAAGATATGGGAAATGATAGGAATGGAATTTAGGATATTGCAGGATGAGGGCATTCGAATTCCTGAGTCCATTTGGAGTACTTGGAACTTAATTAAATCAGTTTTAGAACTTCCAGAGACCACAGAGGACTTAGAGGAAGAGGGGGAGTTTACACCTTTGCTGGAAGAATCTAAATATGCAGTCCCTGAACAAAATTATCATAGAGAATATCTGGCTCCTGAGCCTTCAGCTCCAATTGTTGATTCTGATATTCCTCAATCGCCTCCTATTAGGAGTAAGGTGACGCGGACTCGTCAAGCCTCTACTTCCAGGGTTGTAAAGAAAGTGAGCGCTATCCCTGAACACCACCTATCATCCATTCAACAGGGAATTTTACAGGCTCAAAGGGAAGGTGATTTGGATGCCATACATTTAGCCTTTCCAGTAACTGTCAGGGAGACAGTGGCTCCAGGCATTGATCCCGCCAACCCTGATGGAGTTTACGAGTTCATTCATGAGCCCTTTCCTTTTAAAATTCTTAAAGAATTAAAACAGGCCGTTCAAAACTATGGTGTTAATTCTCCCTTTACAAAAGGAATCGTGCAGGGAGTAGCTGAAGGAAATCGTATGATTCCTTCTGATTGGCATAGCTTAACCCGTGCTGTGCTATCACCTAGTGAATATTTACAATTTAAGTCTTGGTGGCAAGATCATGCCCAAATTACTGCTAATCGTAATCAGGCTCGAAATCTTCCAATTACAATGGAACAATTGTTAGGGATTGGTCCTTGGAGTAATCTTCAAGATCAATTAAGAATGAATGATTTGGCTGTTGAACAGATTAGACAATGTTGCTTAACGGCATGGGATAAAATTGAATCTACGGGTCAAATAAATATTTCTTTTCAAAAGATCCTACAAGGCCCTAAGGAACCTTATACTGAATTTCTAGCTCGTTTACAAGAGGCATTAAAACGACAAGTTACTAACTCTGAGGTGTCTGATACTATTTTTCAATTGTTAGCATATGAAAATGCAAACACTGATTGCAAAAAGGCCATAGGATTTTTAAAAGGAAAAGCTAACATAGCCGAATATATTAAAGCCTGTCAGGGAGTGGGGACGGAGTCTTTTAAGGCCTCAATGCTAGCCCAAGCAATGGCTAATTTAAAAGTTAAAGACAAATTTTCAGGAAAATGTTTTAATTGTGGTAAGACAGGACATATTAAAAAACAATGTCGTGCTCTTCCACGAGCCCGACCTTTCTTTCATGGAGCTTCAGCACCTTCTAGTAACAATAATAAACAGCCCAGACTATGTCCAAGATGTAATAAAGGAAATCACTGGGCTAACCAGTGCCGGTCCATCTTTCATAAAGATGGAACCCCCTTGTTGGGAAACTATTCTCGGGGCAAGCTTCCAGCCCCGTCAACCAAGGAAGCTTTCCCCATTCAGAACAAGAGCCAGATTCCCTGGAACTACGCTCTGCACCAGCGTTCGACATCACAGTAGATCTCCCTAGTTTACAGGATTTAATTCTCCTTCCTAGTGAAACTCCTACTTCTATTACAACCAAGTTGGAAAATCCATTACCATCAGATACAATAGGATTGATAATAGGAAGGGCAGAGCTAACAGAACAAGGAATTCGAGTTCATACCAGGATATTGGATAATATCGGGGATGATAAAGTACAAGTGATGGTTTCCACTACGATTCCTTGGAAAATTAAAAAAGGGGATCGGATTGCTCAAATCTTAATTTTACCTAGAGTCCAGAAAAAAAAAGACAGGAATAATTTTAGACAGAAGAGATTCAATACCACAGGAGGGGCAGGAGTGTTTTTATCAGAAAAGGTCCTAGAGGAACGACCCACTTGTCAAGTTATCATAAATGGGAAGTCTTTTAGAGGATTGATTGATACTGGTGCTGATGTTTCAATCATTAGCCATTTACATTGGCCAGACGCCTGGCCTCTTCAGCCAGCTGATATTGAAGTCACTGGGTTAGGAAAAGCAGAGGGTCTCAAAAAGAGTGCCCAATGGCTTAATTGTGAAGGACCAGATGGGCAGCCAGCTAGATTGAAACCTTATGTTGCTCAACTCCCTATCAATCTATGGGGAAGAGATTTATTACAACAGTGGCATGCAGAAATTTACTTACCGCCAGTAGATCAATATAGTCATCAAAGCCAAAAAATGTTGCAGAAACAGGGTTACATTCCCAGATTGGGATTAGGAAGACATCATCAGGGGAGAGTGGAACCTATTGAATCTGAGATTAAAATGGACAAATCTGGTTTGGGATATCGGCCTTTTCATTAGCGGCCACTGCTTGTAAAAATAATTATGTTTCTCCTGAACCTATTCGACTGAAATGGACTACAGAAAAACCAGTTTGGGTTGAGCAGTGGCCTCTTTCTTCAGAAAAATTAAAGGTTTTAAGTGATCTGGTCCAAGAACAATTAGAGAAGGGCCATATAGAAGAATCAAACCATTTCATGGGCAAGCTTGTGAAGCATCCCTTGACTCCAGACCCCAGAAGGAGGATGATGAGGGCTCATCTTCCTCATCTTCCCACTTGAGGTCAAATCAAACATCTAACCCGAGAAGCTGATAATCTACTAAGAAAAGGAAAGCCTCTCACTCCAAATAATTTGGTCCTAGCTCTCTTTACTTTGGTTTCCATCGCAGTGAGTATTCTCACAACTGGCATAGAAATCATTTTATTACTTGTATAGTACAGGGATTAAAAGCCTCATGAGTAAAACCCATTAAAAACTATTGAAGATTTAATGAGAGAGTCCATCAGCTTTCTTAGCAAGACTCAGAAGGGCATTGAGAAAACATACAAAGGAACCCAGAAACAATGGAGGGCCAAATAATTCTTAAGGATAAATTCATAGCTCAGCCGGTGCCAGTTATATGGAGAAAGCTCCAAAAAAAATTGGCTTTTGGCCCTGATCAGGATCTGGAGCACCTCCTCAGAGTATGTTATAATCAGGGCCAGGAAGAATGAAAAGAGAACAAGAAGAGAGACTGAGAAAAGACTGAGGCTCTGGTTATGGCGCTACAGGGAGTCAACCTGGGAGTTTCCAAGGTGAGAGGACTAGGGCAGAGACCTATGCCCGGAGTCTGTTTCCTCTGAGGAAAAGAGGGACCTTTTAAATGGGAATGCCCCAAGACTCAGAGATCACTGGAAGAGGGATTGCCCCTGAAGACGAAGGTCTCTATGGTTGACCCCTCAGGCCCAGGATCAAGACTGATGGAACATTTCCATAATGGCTCCTGTCCTTATCACCACATAGCCCTGGGTGACTCTAAATGTAGGAATACAGAGCCACTTTTCAGTCCTCCTCTCCAATCCTGGGCCCCTCCCTCATGAATCTGCCACATTTATATTTCTGGCATGCCGGTTACAAAATTCTTTACACAACCTTTGAGTTGTGACGGGGAATCCATTTTCTTTTCTCAATACCTTTCTGATTGTTTCAGAGTCCAACTTCTCTTTTAGAAATTCTTAAAATATGGAAGGTAACTACATACATGTTGTTACAGTTGTCAACATTAGGTATAATATCTTATCGTACCTAGGTTTAACAGAAGTCAAATGAGACACTGAAACATCAGTTACTAAACAGAAACTAAAGGTCTTTAGAATGATGAAACAATATGATCAGTGCCACCTTGAGATGGTTTCTATAAGAAAAACACGTGTTTTTAGAAATTATAAAGGAGAGTCCATGGTTGCTTTAGAAAAGTAGAATGAGTGTGTTTTCAATATAGAAGGAATGAGGAATGGAATTGCATCTTATTAAGGCAAAAGAAAGATAGTCTGTCTTCAGCTGATTGCTCTACTTGGAAAATAAGGGACAGACTAATATGGATACAGAAAGTGATACAAGGTGTGTGACAAGTGGACGTTGAGAAGAGAATTTTGAACATGGTGGGGACTGTTTAGAATATATTTGAGTAAGTTAACTTTAAAGTGATGCCATAAATCATACTGTTCAAAAGGACATAAGGTAGCTTTCCATTGCATGCTGACCAAGGCATACAAATGTTTCATAACCAGCCAGAGAAATCAGAAGAATCATGAGTTACCTGTGCTATTATAAAATCTAAATGTTGTATTCCTGATTGTTCACAGAATGTGTGTAATTCCCTGCTAGATCATCATCAGTAGATTCATGAGCTGTCAATCCAGCTCCAGTTTTTGGAGCTGCCCTGTGGAACCCGCTGACCTCCTCCTCCTGGTGAAAATATTTCTTTGAGGTATCCAAAGCAATGTTATCAAAGCCCACTTGACCATTCCATGAGTGGAGACCTAACTGCTTTCCCCTAACGACGCCCCTTTTCAGCAGGAAGAAGTTAGAGCGGTCGTCGCCCCTTTTCCCACAGTTAGAGTCTCCAACTCAAAGGGGGGGAATTAAGGTAGATTTTCAACTCAGGTAGTCAGTGTAGGGATATGGGCTTTGATACATTCTTTGTGGCTATTTATTAACATTTGCAAACTGAGGGTTGCATAGCAAGCCCAACTGCTATAAAGGTTGCAGGTATTGCCCCATGGATCCATCACATTAGAGTGAAGAAGGTTGCATCCGCTGCTGACATGGACACCAGGGAGGCTGTACAGCACCTCGAGAATCTTCATGGTCAAGTTCCAGAGACTCCTTTTGTCATCATCAGAGTGCTAAACCCTGCTCTGGCCACCCGTGGAAGTTGATCGGTCTATGCACGGCGGAAGCCCGAGGAGTTCCACGTGAGACTTAACTTGAACTCTGAGACTTAACTTGGACTGTGTTCTGTCTAAGCGAATAATTCAAGAAGAAGTGAAAAAAGTTTCAAGAACTATTTTTGTCTTCCCGCAAAAACAAAAAGGGGGAGATGTTGCAAGACACGTTTCCTTGAAAACTCCATCTTGTCCTTCTTTACTTTATCCCATCTTCTTGTCTTACTTTATCCCATCTTCCTTCTTGGAAAAACAGTCACAGTGCTGGTAAATGACTTAAGCTTAAGAGGAAAGACCTAAAGGCATAAATGACTTAAGCTTAAGTACTGTTATGTGCCTAGAGGTCAGAGTAAGAGCTTAACCCTTTACCACTTAAGTGGCTTTCTAAATAGTAAAAGAACTTATATAATAGCAAACAAACCCTGTATCATTCACCCATAGCCACTCCTCACTTAATATCACAATAAAAGCAGTGTGGTTTCTTGAGGCGGTGCTCTTGGTCCCTGAGATTTGGAGTTCCCCGGTGCTCTTGGTCCCTGAGAACTTGAGTCCCTCGCTCTTGGTCCCTGAGACCTTGAGTTTCCCGGTTCCCACCTTTACTTAAGATAAATGTCTCTGTGTCTTGTATTATATTAACTATTTTTCTTTAAGTTCCACAGCACCCGTTCTTCCCCATCCTGCTGAGCTGGACCCGGCAGGCTCCCCTGTGGCTTAGGCTATGGAAATATGGATTCAGGAGTGTGGAGCTGAAAATGCCCCATTGGGACTGTCTTCTTCAGGGGTTCCATCCAGGGCCTCCTGCTTGGGGGAGAGCATTGGGGCATGGTTTCCTTGTTTGTGCACCAGGATAACTTGTTTAAATGGCCGTGAGGCACAATTCATTTTTCACAAGTAGGAACTCCCTTGACGTATTCTGCCCACGGATCCCCTGAAGATATCACATGTTCAAACACCAAGCCTCTAGAATCCACATTGAGCTTGGGAGCCTGATGAGAGTGGTGGCTATGAGTCTACAGATGGAGATAATAGTGTTCATCCAAGAGGACCACCCATCTGATGGATCCTCCTTTCCATCAACTTCGACAGACCTCCAGAGCAAGAGCTCATGGTGTCCCTCATTGAACTCTCAAGGTTTGAGGGGGAGAATGTCCCACATATGGCCCATCACACACCTCTTTTCTCACAGAGTTTGTTGGATCACATGGCTCCATGGGCATCATACCAGTGCCATGGCCCGCTCTGGGACTGCACCTTTCAGAAGGAAGGCAACTCTACACAATGGGGAACCCAATTTGCTCTATCATGATGGATCTCCTATAACATGTGCGGCACTTCAGGGTCAAGTGCTTTCTCAGTCACTGCCTCACACGAATACACAGTACAGAATCTCCTTTGGAGAGAAAAGATGTCATTCCAAACACCCAAACAAAATCCCCTGGACAATGAAATCAAGGAACGACTGAGGAGAACACTCTATTAGCTGCCATTTCAATAGGAACGGACTTTTCCGCTTAGGGAACATATAGTGTGTCACTTACCAGGACACACACCTCGTGTCCTTTGAGAAGACATGGGTGCTCCGCAGGTAGGACTGCTTCCAACCGACCTATTTCTAGAGACAGGCCAAGAACGAGTGAAAATCTCATGCAAGAGTCCTGATATAGCCTTTGTGTTTAATAGTCCACAAAAATACAGACAAGGGCTTGGGAATGAAATTGTGCCCTGGAATGTGGCTTGTATCCATATCTCTCTCTCTCTCTCTCTATCTCTCATCTTCTTCCTCCCTTCACATTCTCTCCAATCCTCCTCATCCAAGGTTATCTGTGCTGGTCCAGGTTGGCCTATCTCAGCCAGGGGAGCAGTCAAATTCTTTACCAAGTTGTTCCATCAGTCTTCCAAACTCCTATCAAAAATGACAGCATTTTTCCTAAAATAACTCCTCTGTTTGTATGGAGATATTCCACCTTACACAGGGTACCACTATCTACCATTGTCAGCCCTTCACACTGAGAGATAACCATCCCACTTGTACTGCGTTCTACATGGTCACAGATTTGACTCCGAGATCAACATCTTTGCAACCACCTACACATAAGGGACCGAGTGAGAATTCACTTCTCTGCAGCACACCCCACGTGTGTCATCAGGTCTGTGAGGTTGCTGGTGAGGTGGATCTCTCGACTCTCTCTTAGGGGAGTTAGGACAGGAAGTTTCTGACTCTCCATGTCTCAGTGAATTGGCATCTAAGAAGGGGTCTGAGCACCTTTCAGCATGGTCTGAATGACAATGGGACAGAGTTCAAGGATTCGGTCCCTCAAACCAGTCTCCATTTGGGACCATCCTCCTCCTTCTCTAGACCCTCAATTGGCAGGCCAGAGGCTCTTCTCGTCCAAGAGGGAAACCTCAAGACCTGCCATACAGCCCTCACCACATGGCTCACGGAAGAGAAGAAGAGACACTTCTCAAATTCCTGACAACTGTGTACCCCACAAAAAAGCCAGCAGTGCAACTAGTCAACCCACTTCCATCCAGCACCCCAGTAGGCAGGACGTCTTCTTATCAACCTGTGAAATAGCCACCAGACGTATCCCAGCGTCATACTCGGGAAATTTGTTACTGTGGGTAGCTAGTTTGTGATTTCATCTATTGACGTGTATGTTCCGAAGCAGGGAATGGTCCTTCCCCCTAGTCCAATATTTCCTCAGGGTTGATATGGAGGGCCTCGTCCTTGGTTGAAGGCAGAGGGGCCTATTTTCATTGTTTGAGCTCTGGAATGAGATTTATCATCCCGGTCATACCTAGGAGGCTTTTTTCCCCTGTTGGAAAAGACTGGAAGTGATAAGCTCACTGGTCCCTGTCAGATATATCATAATCCTAAAACAAGCCTGAGCAGTGGATATTTATTTCCTCAGGAGCCTGAGGAGAATGGGGGCCACGAGAAGAATGCTGGAAAGCATACTTATCATCATAATGTGCAATACATCCAATGGATCCTCCTTTAATTTAGTATCAACATACCTCCAGATCATGAGCTCAGGCTGCCCGAGGTACAACCATTGAGGGGTGACGGTGAGAGCTTCCCACTTTGGGCCCATCCCTCGCCTCTCTTCTCACAGAGGGTCTGTGGTGTCACAAGGCTTGGTGGGCAGCATGCCATTGCCATGGCAACCATCGGGCCTGAACTTCTCAGATGCAAGGCAACTCCACCTCCTCTGTGCCCACCTGCTCTCTACACAAGGATGGCTCTTCCCCTGAACGTGTGTCAGGCTCAACACGGTGGTTCAAGAACTGCTTCCCAGGAATACACAGTTTACAATCTCATGTGGAAAGAAAATATGTGATTGAAAAAGACCCACTCCCCAAGGATCCTGAACAGGAAAACAATGGCCGATGGAGGAAGAAGAACAACACCCGAGCATCCCTTTCCATGGGAGGAGACTTTTCTACGGAAGGAAACTATGGAATATCTCTCTCTTATCCTGATTTCAACCCCATGCCATTGGAGAAGATATACGTACCAAACCAAGGCTTTCAAACCTGTCTTCCAGTAGGGAGCAGGGATCGTAATGGACAGAAATTGGGTGTCAGGCCAGGAAGGAGAGAAGACTCTGGCACAAGTGTGCTTGTTTGTACCACTTGTGGGTTATCCACCTTAAACCAAGACATGTCCTTGGGGAAATTATCCTGCCATTGACAGTTGCTTGAATCCACAGCTCCTGTACCTCTCTCTCTCCTTCTTTTGATCTCCTTCTCTCTAGCTCTCTCCCTCTCCCCTTGGCCCCCCTTCAATTTCTCTTGAATCCTCCTGCTACAAGTTGACCTGTAGTGATAATGGATGGAATATATTAGCCAAGAGAATGGTCCAAGGGATCCCCCAGCCTTTTCTCCGTGTCATCCTAGGCCTGATCAAATATAACATCCGTGGTCCAGAAAGACTTCCTGTGCTGTGTGGAGACACCCCAACTAGGTCATGCTTCCACAACACTTCCCATATTCAACCTTTCATATGGACACAATGACCACTACATATGTACTTCGGTCTGGAGGGTCCCATATTGGACTCAGAGAGAAACACTCTTGAAGCAACGTTCACATGAGTGCTCCCCAAGAAATGGCTTCTCTGCAGCATTCGCTACCTGGTCCATGAGGTCTTGTGGATTTGCTCGGGTGTGGATCTCTGGACTCGTTCTTAGGGCATATGGAATATGAAGACTATGACTCTTCATGTCTCAATGATTTGACATCCAAACAATGGTCTGAGCATCCTTGGCCAGTGGGCTGCCCAACCATAGCCCAGAGTGCAAGATGTCTGTCAACCAAAACCAGTCTCTATGGAATAGACCTCCTCATTCTCTAGCCTCAGGATTGTCAGGGACAGAGCCCACTCCCTTCCAGGAGGGAACTTTCAATACCCTCACATTGCAGGCATCATCACAGGGCTCCTGCAAGATCAGACAATCGACCGCGCTTTCCTTCCTTATGACTGTAGACACAACAAACACACTGACACTGGCCCCAGACACCACACTCCCTGGAAGCCCTCCAGGAGAGGGAGGGCTTGTTCTTATCCAACTGTGGAAAAGGCACCTGAAACAGACCGGTTACATCTCGATTAAAAGGCCTCTGTTTGGAGGGCTCCCCTGTGGCTTAGGCTATGGAAATATGGATTCAGGAGTGTGGAGCTGAAAATGCCCCATTGGGACTGTCTTCTTCAGGGGTTCCATCCAGGGCCTCCTGCTTGGGGGAGAGCATTGGGGCATGGTTTCCTTGTTTGTGCACCAGGATAACTTGTTTAAATGGCCGTGAGGCACAATTCATTTTTCACAAGTAGGAACTCCCTTGACGTATTCTGCCCACGGATCCCCTGAAGATATCACATGTTCAAACACCAAGCCTCTAGAATCCACATTGAGCTTGGGAGCCTGATGAGAGTGGTGGCTATGAGTCTACAGATGGAGATAATAGTGTTCATCCAAGAGGACCACCCATCTGATGGATCCTCCTTTCCATCAACTTCGACAGACCTCCAGAGCAAGAGCTCATGGTGTCCCTCATTGAACTCTCAAGGTTTGAGGGGGAGAATGTCCCACATATGGCCCATCACACACCTCTTTTCTCACAGAGTTTGTTGGATCACATGGCTCCATGGGCATCATACCAGTGCCATGGCCCGCTCTGGGACTGCACCTTTCAGAAGGAAGGCAAATCTACACAATGGGGAACCCAATTTGCTCTATCATGATGGATCTCTGATAACATGTGCGGCACTTCAGGGTCAAGTGCTTTCTCAGTCACTGCCTCACACGAATACACAGTACAGAATCTCCTTTGGAGAGAAAAGATGTCATTCCAAACACCCAAACAAAATCCCCTGGACAATGAAATCAAGCAACGACTGAGGAGAACACTCTATTAGCTGCCATTTCAATAGGAACGGACTTTTCCGCTTAGGGAACATATAGTGTGTCACTTACCAGGACACACACCTCGTGTCCTTTGAGAAGACATGGGTGCTCCGCAGGTAGGACTGCTTCCAACCGACCTATTTCTAGAGACAGGCCAAGAACGAGTGAAAATCTCATGCAAGAGTCCTGATATAGCCTTTGTGTTTAATAGTCCACAAAAATACAGACAAGGGCTTGGGAATGAAATTGTGCCCTGGAATGTGGCTTGTATCCATATCTCTCTCTCTCTCTCTCTCTCTATCTCTCATCTTCTTCCTCCCTTCACATTCTCTCCAATCCTCCTCATCCAAGGTTATCTGTGCTGGTCCAGGTTGGCCTATCTCAGCCAGGGGAGCAGTCAAATTCTTTACCAAGTTGTTCCATCAGTCTTCCAAACTCCTATCAAAAATGACAGCATTTTTCCTAAAATAACTCCTCTGTTTGTATGGAGATATTCCACCTTACACAGGGTACCACTATCTACCATTGTCAGCCCTTCACACTGAGAGATAACCATCCCACTTGTACTGCGTTCTACATGGTCACAGATTTGACTCCGAGATCAACATCTTTGCAACCACCTACACATAAGGGACCGAGTGAGAATTCACTTCTCTGCAGCACACCCCACGTGTGTCATCAGGTCTGTGAGGTTGCTGGTGAGGTGGATCTCTCGACTCTCTCTTAGGGGAGTTAGGACAGGAAGTTTCTGACTCTCCATGTCTCAGTGAATTGGCATCTAAGAAGGGGTCTGAGCACCTTTCAGCATGGTCTGAATGACAATGGGACAGAGTTCAAGGATTCGGTCCCCTCAAACCAGTCTCCATTTGGGACCATCCTCCTCCTTCTCTAGACCCTCAATTGGCAGGCCAGAGGCTCTTCTCGTCCAAGAGGGAAACCTCAAGACCTGCCCATGGAGCCCTCACCACAGGGCTCACGGAAGAGAAGAAGAGACACTTCTCAAATTCCTGACAACTGTGTACCCCACAAAAAAGCCAGCAGTGCAACTAGTCAACCCACTTCCATCCAGCACCCCAGTAGGCAGGACGTCCTCTTATCAACCTGTGAAATAGCCACCAGACGTATCCCAGCGTCATACTCGGGAAATTTGTTACTGTGGGTAGCTAGTTTGTGATTTCATCTATTGACGTGTATGTTCCGAAGCAGGGAATGGTCCTTCCCCCTAGTCCAATATTTCCTCAGGGTTGATATGGAGGGCCTCGTCCTTGGTTGAAGGCAGAGGGGCCTATTTTCATTGTTTGAGCTCTGGAATGAGATTTATCATCCCGGTCATACCTAGGAGGCTTTTTTCCCCTGTTGGAAAAGACTGGAAGTGATAAGCTCACTGGTCCCTGTCAGATATATCATAATCCTAAAACAAGCCTGAGCAGTGGATATTTATTTCCTCAGGAGCCTGAGGAGAATGGGGGCCACGAGAAGAATGCTGGAAAGCATACTTATCATCATAATGTGCAATACATCCAATGGATCCTCCTTTAATTTAGTATCAACATACCTCCAGATCATGAGCTCAGGCTGCCCGAGGTACAACCATTGAGGGGTGACGGTGAGAGCTTCCCACTTTGGGCCCATCCCTCGCCTCTCTTCTCACAGAGGGTCTGTGGTGTCACAAGGCTTGGTGGGCAGCATGCCATTGCCATGGCAACCATCGGGCCTGAACTTCTCAGATGCAAGGCAACTCCACCTCCTCTGTGCCCACCTGCTCTCTACACAAGGATGGCTCTTCCCCTGAACGTGTGTCAGGCTCAACACGGTGGTTCAAGATCTGCTTCCCAGGAATACACAGTTTACAATCTCCTGTGGAAAGAAAATATGTGATTGAAAAAGACCCACTCCCCAAGGATCCTGAACAGGAAAACAATGGCCGATGGAGGAAGAAGAACAACACCCGAGCGTCCCTTTCCATGGGAGGAGACTTTTCTACGGAAGGAAACTATGGAATATCTCTCTCTTAACCTGATTTCCACCCCATGCCAATGGAGAAGATATACGTACCAAACCAAGGCTTTCAAACCTGTCTTCCAGTAGGGAGCAGGGATCGTAATGGACAGAAATTGGGTGTCAGGCCAGGAAGGAGAGAAGACTCTGGCACAAGTGTGCTTGTTTGTACCACTTGTGGGTTATCCACCTTAAACCAAGACATGTCCTTGGGGAAATTATCCTGCCATTGACAGTTGCTTGAATCCACAGCTCCTGTACCTCTCTCTCTCCTTCTTTTGATCTCCTTCTCTCTAGCTCGCTCCCTCTCCCCTTGGCCCCCCTTCAGTTTCTCTTGAATCCTCCTGATACCAGTTGACCTGTGGTGATAATGGATGGAATATATTAGCCAAGAGAATGGTCCAAGGGATCCCCCAGCCTTTTCTCCGTGTCATCCTAGGCCTGATCAAATATAACATCCGTGGTCCAGAAAGACTTCCTGTGCTGTGTGGAGACACCCCAACTAGGTCATGCTTCCACAACACTTCCCATATTCAACCTTTCATATGGACACAATGACCACTACATATGTACTTCGGTCTGGAGGGTCCCATATTGGACTCACAGAGAAACACACTTGAAGCAACGTTCACATGAGTGCTCCCCAAGAAATGGCTTCTCTGCAGCATTCGCTACCTGGTCCATGAGGTCTTGTGGATTTGCTCGGGTGTGGATCTCTGGACTCGTTCTTAGGGCATATGGAATATGAAGACTATGACTCTTCATGTCTCAATGATTTGACATCCAAACCATGGTCTGAGCATCCTTGGCCAGTGGGCTGCCCAACCATAGCCCAGAGTGCAAGATGTCTGTCAACCAAAACCAGTCTCTATGGAATAGACCTCCTCATTCGCTAGCCTCAGGATTGTCAGGGACAGAGCCCACTCCCTTCCAGGAGGGAACTTTCAATACCCTCACATTGCAGGCATCATCACAGGGCTCCTGCAAGATCAGACAATCGACCGCGCTTTCCTTCCTTATGACTGTAGACACAACAAACACACTGACACTGGCCCCAGACACCACACTCCCAGGAAGCCCTCCAGGAGAGGGAGGGCTTGTTCTTATCCAACTGTGGAAAAGGCACCTGAAACAGACCGGTTACATCTCGGTTAAAAGGCCTCTGTTTGGAGGGCTCCCCTGTGGCTTAGGCTGTGGAAATATGGATTCAGGAGTGTGGAGCTGAAAATGCCCCATTGGGACTGTCTTCTTCAGGGGTTCCATCCAGGGCCTCCTGCTTGGGGGAGAGCATTGGGGCATGGTTTCCTTGTTTGTGCACCAGGATAACTTGTTTAAATGGCCGTGAGGCACAATTCATTTTTCACAAGTAGGAACTCCCTTGACGTATTCTGCCCACGGATCCCCTGAAGATATCACATGTTCAAACACCAAGCCTCTAGAATCCACATTGAGCTTGGGAGCCTGATGAGAGTGGTGGCTATGAGTCTACAGATGGAGATAATAGTGTTCATCCAAGAGGACCACCCATCTGATGGATCCTCCTTTCCATCAACTTCGACAGACCTCCAGAGCAAGAGCACATGGTGTCCCTCATTGAACTCTCAAGGTTTGAGGGGGAGAATGTCCCACATATGGCCCATCACACACCTCTTTTCTCACAGAGTTTGTTGGATCACATGGCTCCATGGGCATCATACCAGTGCCATGGCCCGCTCTGGGACTGCACCTTTCAGAAGGAAGGCAACTCTACACAATGGGGAACCCAATTTGCTCTATCATGATGGATCTCTGATAACATGTGCGGCACTTCAGGGTCAAGTGCTTTCTCAGTCACTGCCTCACACGAATACACAGTACAGAATCTCCTTTGGAGAGAAAAGATGTCATTCCAAACACCCAAACAAAATCCCCTGGACAATGAAATCAAGCAACGACTGAGGAGAACACTCTATTAGCTGCCATTTCAATAGGAACGGACTTTTCCGCTTAGGGAACATATAGTGTGTCACTTACCAGGACACACACCTCGTGTCCTTTGAGAAGACATGGGTGCTCCGCAGGTAGGACTGCTTCCAACCGACCTATTTCTAGAGACAGGCCAAGAACGAGTGAAAATCTCATGCAAGAGTCCTGATATAGCCTTTGTGTTTAATAGTCCACAAAAATACAGACAAGTGCTTGGGAATGAAATTGTGCCCTGGAATGTGGCTTGTATCCAAATCTCTCTCTCTCTCTCTCTCTCTGTATCTCTCTCTCATCTTCTTCCTCCCTTCACATTCTCTCCAATCCTCCTCATCCAAGGTTATCTGTGCTGGTCCAGGTTGGCCTATCTCAGCCAGGAGAGCAGTCAAATTCTTTACCAAGTTGTTCCATCAGTCTTCCAAACTCCTATCAAAAATGACAGCATTTTTCCTAAAATAACTCCTCTGTTTGTATGGAGATATTCCACCTTACACAGGGTACCACTATCTACCATTGTCAGCCCTTCACACTGAGAGATAACCATCCCACTTGTACTGCGTTCTACATGGTCACAGATTTGACTCCGAGATCAACATCTTTGCAACCACCTACACATAAGGGACCGAGTGAGAATTCACTTCTCTGCAGCACACCCCACGTGTGTCATCAGGTCTGTGAGGTTGCTGGTGAGGTGGATCTCTCGACTCTCTCTTAGGGGAGTTAGGACAGGAAGTTTCTGACTCTCCATGTCTCAGTGAATTGGCATCTAAGAAGGGGTCTGAGCACCTTTCAGCATGGTCTGAATGACAATGGGACAGAGTTCAAGGATTCAGTCCCCTCAAACCAGTCTCCATTTGGGACCATCCTCCTCCTTCTCTAGACCCTCAATTGGCAGGCCAGAGGCCCTTCTCGTCCAAGAGGGAAACCTCAAGACCTGCCCATGTAGCCCTCACCACAGGGCTCACGGAAGAGAAGAAGAGACACTTCTCAAATTCCTGACAACTGTGTACCCCACAAACAAGCCAGCAGTAGAACTAGTCAACCCCCTTCCATCCAGCACCCCAGTAGGCAGGACGTCTTCTTATCAACCTGTGAAATACCCACCAGACCTATCCCAGCTTCATTCTCGGGAAATTTGTTACTGTGGGTAGCTAGTTTGTGATTTCATCTATTGACGTGTATGTTCCGAAGCAGGGAATGGTCCTTCCCCCTAGTCCAATATTTCCTCAGGGTTGATATAGAGGGCCTCGTCCTTGGTTGAAGGCAGAGGGGCCCATTTTCATGCTTTGAGCTCTGGAATGAGATTTATCATCCCGGGCATAACTAGGAGGCTTTTTTCCCCTGTTGGAAAAGACTGGAAGTGATAAGCTCACTGGTCCCTGTCAGATATATCATAATCCTAAAACAAGCCTGAGCAGTGGATATTTATTTCCTCAGGAGCCTGAGGAGAATGGGGGCCACGAGAAGAATGCTGGAAAGCATACTTATCATCATAATGTGCAATACAGCCAATGGATCCTCCTTTAATTTAGTATCAACATACCTCCAGATCATGAGCTCAGGCTGCCCGAGGTACAACCATTGAGGGGTGACGGTGAGAGCTTCCAACTTTGGGCCCATCCCTCGCCTCTCTTCTCACAGACGGTCTGTGGTGTCACAAGGCTTGGTGGGCAGCATGCCATTGCCATGGCAACCATTGGGCCTGAACTTCTCAGATGCAAGGCAACTCCACCTCCTCTGTGCCCACCTGCTCTCTACACAAGGATGGCTCTTCCCCTGAACGTGTGTCAGGCTCAACACGGTGGTTCAAGAACTGCTTCCCAGGAATACACAGTTTACAATCTCATGTGGAAAGAAAATATGTGATTGAAAAAGACCCACTCCCCAAGGATCCTGAACAGGAAAACAATGGCCGATGGAGGAAGAAGAACAACACCCGAGCGTCCCTTTCCATGGGAGGAGACTTTTCTACGGAAGGAAACTATGGAATATCTCTCTCTTAACCTGATTTCAACCCCATGCCATTGGAGAAGATATACGTACCAAACCAAGGCTTTCAAACCTGTCTTCCAGTAGGGAGCAGGGATCGTAATGGACAGAAATTGGGTGTCAGGCCAGGAAGGAGAGAAGACTCTGGCACAAGTGTGCTTGTTTGTACCACTTGTGGGTTATCCACCTTAAACCAAGACATGTCCTTGGGGAAATTATCCTGCCATTGACAGT
The DNA here is from genome assembly GCF_054392235.1 of Sus scrofa. Classification (NCBI taxonomy): domain Eukaryota; kingdom Metazoa; phylum Chordata; class Mammalia; order Artiodactyla; family Suidae; genus Sus; species Sus scrofa. The sequence goes on from NC_139402.1 coordinate 42,867,877, forward strand.
TGCTTGAATCCACAGCTCCTGTACCTCTCTCTCTCCTTCTTTTGATCTCCTTCTCTCTAGCTCGCTCCCTCTCCCCTTGGCCCCCCTTCAATTTCTCTTGAATCCTCCTGCTACAAGTTGACCTGTAGTGATAATGGATGGAATATATTAGCCAAGAGAATGGTCCAAGGGATCCCCCAGCCTTTTCTCCGTGTCATCCTAGGCCTGATCAAATATAACATCCGTGGTCCAGAAAGACTTCCTGTGCTGTGTGGAGACACCCCAACTAGGTCATGCTTCCACAACACTTCCCATATTCAACCTTTCATATGGACACAATGACCACTACATATGTACTTCGGTCTGGAGGGTCCCATATTGGACTCACAGAGAAACACACTTGAAGCAACGTTCACATGAGTGCTCCCCAAGAAATGGCTTCTCTGCAGCATTCCCTACCTGGTCCATGAGGTCTTGTGGATTTGCTCGGGTGTGGATCTCTGGACTCGTTCTTAGGGCATATGGAATATGAAGACTATGACTCTTCATGTCTCAATGATTTGACATCCAAACCATGGTCTGAGCATCCTTGGCCAGTGGGCTGCCCAACCATAGCCCAGAGTGCAAGATGTCTGTCAACCAAAACCAGTCTCTATGGAATAGACCTCCTCATTCTCTAGCCTCAGGATTGTCAGGGACAGAGCCCACTCCCTTCCAGGAGGGAACTTTCAATACCCTCACATTGCAGGCATCATCACAGGGCTCCTGCAAGATCAGACAATCGACCCACCTTTCCTTCCTTATGACTGTAGACACAACAAACACACTGGCACTGGCCCCAGGCACCACACTCCCAGGAAGCACTCCAGGGAGGGCTTGTTCTTATCCAACTGTGGAAAAGGCACCTGAAACAGACCGGTTACATCTCGGTTAAAAGGCCTCTGTTTGGAGGGCTCCCCTGTGGCTTAGGCTATGGAAATATGGATTCAGGAGTGTGGAGCTGAAAATGCCCCATTGGGACTGTCTTCTTCAGTGGTTCCATCCAGGGCCTCCTGCTTGGGGGAGAGCATTGGGGCATGGTTTCCTTGTTTGTGCACCAGGATAACTTGTTTAAATGGCCGTGAGGCACAATTCATTTTTCACAAGTAGGAACTCCCTTGACGTATTCTGCCCACGGATCCCCTGAAGATATCACATGTTCAAACACCAAGTCTCTAGAATCCACATTGAGCTTGGGAGCCTGATGAGAGTGGTGGCTATGAGTCTACAGATGGAGATAATAGTGTTCATCCAAGAGGACCACCCATCTGATGGATCCTCCTTTCCATCAACTTCGACAGACCTCCAGAGCAAGAGCTCATGGTGTCCCTCATTGAACTCTCAAGGTTTGAGGGGGAGAATGTCCCACATATGGCCCATCACACACCTCTTTTCTCACAGAGTTTGTTGGATCACATGGCTCCATGGGCATCATACCAGTGCCATGGCCCGCTCTGGGACTGCACCTTTCAGAAGGAAGGCAACTCTACACAATGGGGAACCCAATTTGCTCTATCATGATGGATCTCTGATAACATGTGCGGCACTTCAGGGTCAAGTGCTTTCTCAGTCACTGCCTCACACGAATACACAGTACAGAATCTCCTTTGGAGAGAAAAGATGTCATTCCAAACACCCAAACAAAATCCCCTGGACAATGAAATCAAGCAACGACTGAGGAGAACACTCTATTAGCTGCCATTTCAATAGGAACGGACTTTTCCGCTTAGGGAACATATAGTGCGTCACTTACCAGGACACACACCTCGTGTCCTTTGAGAAGACATGGGTGCTCCGCAGGTAGGACTGCTTCCAACCGACCTATTTCTAGAGACAGGCCAAGAACGAGTGAAAATCTCATGCAAGAGTCCTGATATAGCCTTTGTGTTTAATAGTCCACAAAAATACAGACAAGGGCTTGGGAATGAAATTGTGCCCTGGAATGTGGCTTGTATCCAAATCTCTCTCTCACTCTCTCTCTATATCTCTCTCTCATCTTCTTCCTCCCTTCACATTCTCTCCAATCCTCCTCATCCAAGGTTATCTGTGCTGGTCCAGGTTGGCCTATCTCAGCCAGGAGAGCAGTCAAATTCTTTACCAAGTTGTTCCATCAGTCTTCCAAACTCCTATCAAAAATGACAGCATTTCTCCTAAAATAACTCCTCTGTTTGTATGGAGATATTCCACCTTACACAGGGTACCACTATCTACCATTGTCAGCCCTTCACACTGAGAGATAACCATCCCACTTGTACTGCGTTCTACATGGTCACAGATTTGACTCCGAGATCAACATCTTTGCAACCACCTACACATAAGGGACCGAGTGAGAATTCACTTCTCTGCAGCACACCCCACGTGTGTCATCAGGTCTGTGAGGTTGCTGGTGAGGTGGATCTCTCGACTCTCTCTTAGGGGAGTTAGGACAGGAAGTTTCTGACTCTCCATGTCTCAGTGAATTGGCATCTAAGAAGGGGTCTGAGCACCTTTCAGCATGGTCTGAATGACAATGGGACAGAGTTCAAGCATTCAGTCCCCTCAAACCAGTCTCCATTTGGGACCATCCTCCTCCTTCTCTAGACCCTCAATTGGCAGGCCAGAGGCCCCTCTCGTCCAAGAGGGAAACCTCAAGACCTGCCCATTTTGCCCTTACCACAGGGCTCACGGAAGAGAAGAAGAGACACTTCTCAAATTCCTGACATCTGTGTACCCCACAAAAAAGCCAGCAGTGGAACTAGTCAACCCACTTCCATCCAGCACCCCAGTAGACAGGACGTCCTCTTATCAACCTGTGAAATACCCACCAGACGTATCCCAGCGACATAATCGGGAAATTTGTTACTGTGTGTAGCTAGTTTGTGATTTCATCTATTGACGTGTATGTTCCGAAGCAGGGAATGGTCCTTCCCCCTAGTCCAATATTTCCTCAGGTTTGATATGGAGGGCCTCGTCCTTGGTTGAAGGCAGAAGGGCCTATTTTCATGGTGTGAGCTCTGGAATGAGATTTATCATCCCGGTCATACCTAGGAGGCTTTTTTCCCCTGTTGGAAAAGACTGGAAGTGATAAGCTCACTGGTCCCTGTCAGATATATCATAATCCTAAAACAAGCCTGAGCAGTGGATATTTATTTCCTCAGGAGCCTGAGGAGAATGGGGGCCACGAGAAGAATGCTGGAAAGCATACTTATCATCATAATGTGCAATACATCCAATGGATCCTCCTTTAATTTAGTATCAACATACCTCCAGATCATGAGCTCAGGCTGCCCGAGGTACAACCATTGAGGGGTGACGGTGAGAGCTTCCCACTTTGGGCCCATCCCTCGCCTCTCTTCTCACAGAGGGTCTGTGGTGTCACAAGGCTTGGTGGGCAGCATGCCATTGCCATGGCAACCATTGGGCCTGAACTTCTCAGATGCAAGGCAACTCCACCTCCTCTGTGCCCACCTGCTCTCTACACAAGGATGGCTCTTCCCCTGAACGTGTGTCAGGCTCAACACGGTGGTTCAAGATCTGCTTCCCAGGAATACACAGTTTACAATCTCCTGTGGAAAGAAAATATGTGACTGAAAAAGACCCACTCCCCAAGGATCCTGAACAGGAAAACAATGGCCGATGGAGGAAGAAGAACAACACCCGAGCGTCCCTTTCCATGGGAGGAGACTTTTCTACGGAAGGAAACTATGGAATATCTCTTAACCTGATTTCCACCCCATGCCATTGGAGAAGATATACGTACCAAACCAAGGCTTTCAAACCTGTCTTCCAGTAGGGAGCAGGGATCGTAATGGACAGAAATTGGGTGTCAGGCCAGGAAGGAGAGAAGACTCTGGCACAAGTGTGCTTGTTTGTACCACTTGTGGGTTATCCACCTTAAACCAAGACATGTCCTTGGGGAAATTATCCTGCCATTGACAGTTGCTTGAATCCACAGCTCCTGTACCTCTCTCTCTCCTTCTTTTGATTTCCTTCTCTCTAGCTCGCTCCCTCTCCCCTTGGCCCCCCTTCAATTTCTCTTGAATCCTCCTGCTACCAGTTGACCTGTAGTGACAATGGATGAAATATATTAGCCAAGAGAATGGTCCAAGGGATCCCCCAGCCTTTTCTCCGTGTCATCCTAGGCCTGATCAAATATAAAATCCGTGGTCCAGAAAGACTTCCTGTGCTGTGTGGAGACACCCCAACTAGGTCATGCTTCCACAACACTTCCCATATTCAACCTTTCATATGGACACAATGACCACTTCATATGTACTTCGGTCTGGAGGGTCCCATATTGGACTCAGAGAGAAACACACTTGAAGCAACGTTCACATGAGTGCTCCCCAAGAAATGGCTTCTCTGCAGCATTCCCTACCTGGTCCATGAGGTCTTGTGGATTTGCTCGGGTGTGGATCTCTGGACTCGTTCTTAGGGCATATGGAATATGAAGACTATGACTCTTCATGTCTCAATGATTTGACATCCAAACAATGGTCTGAGCATCCTTGGCCAGTGGGCTGCCCAACCATAGCCCAGAGTGCAAGATGTCTGTCAACCAAAACCAGTCTCTATGGAATAGACCTCCTCATTCGCTAGCCTCAGGATTGTCAGGGACAGAGCCCACTCCCTTCCAGGAGGGAACTTTCAATACCCTCACATTGCAGGCATCATCACAGGGCTCCTGCAAGATCAGACAATCGACCCACCTTTCCTTCCTTATGACTGTAGACACAACAAACACACTGGCACTGGCCCCAGGCACCGCACTCCCAGGAAGCCCTCCAGGAGAGGGAGGGCTTGTTCTTATCCAACTGTGGAAAAGGCACCTGAAAGAGACCGGTTACATCTCGGTTAAAAGGCCTCTGTTTGGAGGGTTCCTGTTGCAAGACATGTTTTCTTGAAAACTCCATCTTGTCCTTCTTTACTTTATCCCATCTTCTTGTCTTACTTTATCCCATCTTCCTTCTTGGAAAAACAGTCACAGTGCTGGTAAATGACTTAAGCTTAAGAGGAAAGACCTAAAGGCGTAAATGACTTAAGCTTAAGTACTGTTATGTGCCTAGAGGTCAGAGTAAGAGCTTAACCCTTTACCACCTAAGTGGCTTTCTAAATAGTAAAAGAACTTATATAATAGCAAACAAACCCTGTATCATCCACCCATAGCCACTCCTCACTTAATCTCACAATAAAAGCAGTGTGGTTTCTTGAGGCGGTGCTCTTGGTCCCTGAGATCTGGAGTTCCCCGGTGCTCTTGGTCCCTGAGACCTTGAATCCCCCGGCTCCCACCTTTACTTAAGAATAATGTCTCTGTGTCTTGTTTTATGTTAACTATTTTTCCTTAAGTTCCACAGCACCCGTTCTTCCCCATCCTGCTGAGCTGGCCCCGGCAAGTGGCGCCCAACGTGGGGCAGGCTCACAAACAGGCAGGCACGAGGACGAAGGACCGCGACTACAGTGGAAATTTTATTCTCTGGAAGTGCTGTGGAGCCCTGAGAAGAAGGGAGGAATTTTGTGTGGCCACGCTGACGAAATCCTGCAGATAAGTTCCCTCTCTCAGGTATTTACGGGCTAAAATGGGAAACTATAATCCTTACATTTGTGTGTTTGGACAACTCCTTAAAAAGGGGGGTGCAAAAACAAGTGAAAGTAAGCTTTTGAAACTTTTTCAGACTATTGAGAGACATTGTGTTTGGCTTTTTACATCAGAAACATTATATGTAAAGATATGGGAAATGATAGGAATGGAATTTAGGATATTGCAGGATGAGGGCATTCGAATTCCTGAGTCCATTTGGAGTACTTGGAACTTAATTAAATCAGTTTTAGAACTTCCAGAGACCACAGAGGACTTAGAGGAAGAGGGGGAGTTTACACCTTTGCTGGAAGAATCTAAATATGCAGTCCCTGAACAAAATTATCATAGAGAATATCTGGCTCCTGAGCCTTCAGCTCCAATTGTTGATTCTGATATTCCTCAATCGCCTCCTATTAGGAGTAAGGTGACGCGGACTCGTCAAGCCTCTACTTCCAGGGTTGTAAAGAAAGTGAGCGCTATCCCTGAACACCACCTATCATCCATTCAACAGGGAATTTTACAGGCTCAAAGGGAAGGTGATTTGGATGCCATACATTTAGCCTTTCCAGTAACTGTCAGGGAGACAGTGGCTCCAGGCATTGATCCCGCCAACCCTGATGGAGTTTACGAGTTCATTCATGAGCCCTTTCCTTTTAAAATTCTTAAAGAATTAAAACAGGCCGTTCAAAACTATGGTGTTAATTCTCCCTTTACAAAAGGAATCGTGCAGGGAGTAGCTGAAGGAAATCGTATGATTCCTTCTGATTGGCATAGCTTAACCCGTGCTGTGCTATCACCTAGTGAATATTTACAATTTAAGTCTTGGTGGCAAGATCATGCCCAAATTACTGCTAATCGTAATCAGGCTCGAAATCTTCCAATTACAATGGAACAATTGTTAGGGATTGGTCCTTGGAGTAATCTTCAAGATCAATTAAGAATGAATGATTTGGCTGTTGAACAGATTAGACAATGTTGCTTAACGGCATGGGATAAAATTGAATCTACGGGTCAAATAAATATTTCTTTTCAAAAGATCCTACAAGGCCCTAAGGAACCTTATACTGAATTTCTAGCTCGTTTACAAGAGGCATTAAAACGACAAGTTACTAACTCTGAGGTGTCTGATACTATTTTTCAATTGTTAGCATATGAAAATGCAAACACTGATTGCAAAAAGGCCATAGGATTTTTAAAAGGAAAAGCTAACATAGCCGAATATATTAAAGCCTGTCAGGGAGTGGGGACGGAGTCTTTTAAGGCCTCAATGCTAGCCCAAGCAATGGCTAATTTAAAAGTTAAAGACAAATTTTCAGGAAAATGTTTTAATTGTGGTAAGACAGGACATATTAAAAAACAATGTCGTGCTCTTCCACGAGCCCGACCTTTCTTTCATGGAGCTTCAGCACCTTCTAGTAACAATAATAAACAGCCCAGACTATGTCCAAGATGTAATAAAGGAAATCACTGGGCTAACCAGTGCCGGTCCATCTTTCATAAAGATGGAACCCCCTTGTTGGGAAACTATTCTCGGGGCAAGCTTCCAGCCCCGTCAACCAAGGAAGCTTTCCCCATTCAGAACAAGAGCCAGATTCCCTGGAACTACGCTCTGCACCAGCGTTCGACATCACAGTAGATCTCCCTAGTTTACAGGATTTAATTCTCCTTCCTAGTGAAACTCCTACTTCTATTACAACCAAGTTGGAAAATCCATTACCATCAGATACAATAGGATTGATAATAGGAAGGGCAGAGCTAACAGAACAAGGAATTCGAGTTCATACCAGGATATTGGATAATATCGGGGATGATAAAGTACAAGTGATGGTTTCCACTACGATTCCTTGGAAAATTAAAAAAGGGGATCGGATTGCTCAAATCTTAATTTTACCTAGAGTCCAGAAAAAAAAAGACAGGAATAATTTTAGACAGAAGAGATTCAATACCACAGGAGGGGCAGGAGTGTTTTTATCAGAAAAGGTCCTAGAGGAACGACCCACTTGTCAAGTTATCATAAATGGGAAGTCTTTTAGAGGATTGATTGATACTGGTGCTGATGTTTCAATCATTAGCCATTTACATTGGCCAGACGCCTGGCCTCTTCAGCCAGCTGATATTGAAGTCACTGGGTTAGGAAAAGCAGAGGGTCTCAAAAAGAGTGCCCAATGGCTTAATTGTGAAGGACCAGATGGGCAGCCAGCTAGATTGAAACCTTATGTTGCTCAACTCCCTATCAATCTATGGGGAAGAGATTTATTACAACAGTGGCATGCAGAAATTTACTTACCGCCAGTAGATCAATATAGTCATCAAAGCCAAAAAATGTTGCAGAAACAGGGTTACATTCCCAGATTGGGATTAGGAAGACATCATCAGGGGAGAGTGGAACCTATTGAATCTGAGATTAAAATGGACAAATCTGGTTTGGGATATCGGCCTTTTCATTAGCGGCCACTGCTTGTAAAAATAATTATGTTTCTCCTGAACCTATTCGACTGAAATGGACTACAGAAAAACCAGTTTGGGTTGAGCAGTGGCCTCTTTCTTCAGAAAAATTAAAGGTTTTAAGTGATCTGGTCCAAGAACAATTAGAGAAGGGCCATATAGAAGAATCAAACCATTTCATGGGCAAGCTTGTGAAGCATCCCTTGACTCCAGACCCCAGAAGGAGGATGATGAGGGCTCATCTTCCTCATCTTCCCACTTGAGGTCAAATCAAACATCTAACCCGAGAAGCTGATAATCTACTAAGAAAAGGAAAGCCTCTCACTCCAAATAATTTGGTCCTAGCTCTCTTTACTTTGGTTTCCATCGCAGTGAGTATTCTCACAACTGGCATAGAAATCATTTTATTACTTGTATAGTACAGGGATTAAAAGCCTCATGAGTAAAACCCATTAAAAACTATTGAAGATTTAATGAGAGAGTCCATCAGCTTTCTTAGCAAGACTCAGAAGGGCATTGAGAAAACATACAAAGGAACCCAGAAACAATGGAGGGCCAAATAATTCTTAAGGATAAATTCATAGCTCAGCCGGTGCCAGTTATATGGAGAAAGCTCCAAAAAAAATTGGCTTTTGGCCCTGATCAGGATCTGGAGCACCTCCTCAGAGTATGTTATAATCAGGGCCAGGAAGAATGAAAAGAGAACAAGAAGAGAGACTGAGAAAAGACTGAGGCTCTGGTTATGGCGCTACAGGGAGTCAACCTGGGAGTTTCCAAGGTGAGAGGACTAGGGCAGAGACCTATGCCCGGAGTCTGTTTCCTCTGAGGAAAAGAGGGACCCTTTAAATGGGAATGCCCCAAGACTCAGAGATCACTGGAAGAGGGATTGCCCCTGAAGACGAAGGTCTCTATGGTTGACCCCTCAGGCCCAGGATCAAGACGGATGGAACATTTCCATAATGGCTCCTGTCCTTATCACCACATAGCCCTGGGTGACTCTAAATGTAGGAATACAGAGCCACTTTTCAGTCCTCCTCTCCAATCCTGGGCCCCTCCCTCATGAATCTGCCACATTTATATTTCTGGCATGCCGGTTACAAAATTCTTTACACAACCTTTGAGTTGTGACTGGGAATCCATTTTCTTTTCTCAATACCTTTCTGATTGTTTCAGAGTCCAACTTCTCTTTTAGAAATTCTTAAAATATGGAAGGTAACTACATACATGTTGTTACAGTTGTCAACATTAGGTATAATATCTTATCGTACCTAGGTTTAACAGAAGTCAAATGAGACACTGAAACATCAGTTACTAAACAGAAACTAAAGGTCTTTAGAATGATGAAACAATATGATCAGTGCCACCTTGAGATGGTTTCTATAAGAAAAACATGTGTTTTTAGAAATTATAAAGGAGAGTCCATGGTTGCTTTAGAAAAGTAGAATGAGTGTGTTTTCAATATAGAAGGAATGAGGAATGGAATTGCATCTTATTAAGGCAAAAGAAAGATAGTCTGTCTTCAGCTGATTGCTCTACTTGGAAAATAAGGGACAGACTAATATGGATACAGAAAGTGATACAAGGTGTGTGACAAGTGGACGTTGAGAAGAGAATTTTGAACATGGTGGGGACTGTTTAGAATATATTTGAGTAAGTTAACTTTAAAGTGATGCCATAAATCATACTGTTCAAAAGGACATAAGGTAGCTTTCCATTGCATGCTGACCAAGGCATACAAATGTTTCATAACCAGCCAGAGAAATCAGAAGAATCATGAGTTACCTGTGCTATTATAAAATCTAAATGTTGTATTCCTGATTGTTCACAGAATGTGTGTAATTCCCTGCTAGATCATCATCAGTAGATTCATGAGCTGTCAATCCAGCTCCAGTTTTTGGAGCTGCCCTGTGGAACCCGCTGACCTCCTCCTCCTGGTGAAAATATTTCTTTGAGGTATCCAAAGCAATGTTATCAAAGCCCACTTGACCATTCCATGAGTGGAGACCTAACTGCTTTCCCCTAACGACGCCCCTTTTCAGCAGGAAGAAGTTAGAGCGGTCGTCGCCCCTTTTCCCACAGTTAGAGTCTCCAACTCAAAGGGGGGGAATTAAGGTAGATTTTCAACTCAGGTAGTCAGTGTAGGGATATGGGCTTTGATACATTCTTTGTGGCTATTTATTAACATTTGCAAACTGAGGGTTGCATAGCAAGCCCAACTGCTATAAAGGTTGCAGGTATTGCCCCATGGATCCATCACATTAGAGTGAAGAAGGTTGCATCCGCTGCTGACATGGACACCAGGGAGGCTGTACAGCACCTCGAGAATCTTCATGGTCAAGTTCCAGAGACTCCTTTTGTCATCATCAGAGTGCTAAACCCTGCTCTGGCCACCCGTGGAAGTTGATCGGTCTATGCACGGCGGAAGCCCGAGGAGTTCCACGTGAGACTTAACTTGAACTCTGAGACTTAACTTGGACTGTGTTCTGTCTAAGCGAATAATTCAAGAAGAAGTGAAAAAAGTTTCAAGAACTATTTTTGCCTTCCCGCAAAAACAAAAAGGGGGAGATGTTGCAAGACACGTTTCCTTGAAAACTCCATCTTGTCCTTCTTTACTTTATCCCATCTTCTTGTCTTACTTTATCCCATCTTCCTTCTTGGAAAAACAGTCACAGTGCTGGTAAATGACTTAAGCTTAAGAGGAAAGACCTAAAGGCGTAAATGACTTAAGCTTAAGTACTGTTATGTGCCTAGAGGTCAGAGTAAGAGCTTAACCCTTTACCACTTAAGTGGCTTTCTAAATAGTAAAAGAACTTATATAATAGCAAACAAACCCTGTATCATCCACCCATAGCCACTCCTCACTTAATCTCACAATAAAAGCAGTGTGGTTTCTTGAGGCGGTGCTCTTGGTCCCTGAGATTTGGAGTTCCCCGGTGCTCTTGGTCCCTGAGAACTTGAGTCCCGCGCTCTTGGACCCTGAGACCTTGAGTCCCCCGGCTCCCACCTTTACTTAAGATAAATGTCTCTGTGTCTTGTTTTATGTTAACTATTTTTCCTTAAGTTCCACAGCACCCGTTCTTCCCCATCCTGCTGAGCTGCACCCGGCAGGCTCCCCTGTGGCTTAGGCTATGGAAATATGGATTCAGGAGTGTGGAGCTGAAAATGCCCCATTGAGAATGTCTTCTTCAGGGGTTCCATCCAGGGCCTCCTGCTTGGGGGAGAGCATTGGGGCATGGTTTCCTTGTTTGTGCACCAGGATATCTTGTTTAAATGGCCGTGAGGCACAATTCATTTTTCACAAGTAGGAACTCCTTTGAGGTGTTCTGTCCACGGATCCCCTGAAGATATCACATGTTCAAACACCAAGCCTCTAGAATCCACATTGAGCTTGGGAGCCTGATGAGAGTGGTGGCTATGAGTCTACAGATGGAGATAATAGTGTTCATCCAAGAGGACCACCCATCTGATGGATCCTCCTTTCCATCAACTTCGACAGACCTCCAGAGCAAGAGCTCATGGTGTCCCTCATTGAACTCTCAAGGTTTGAGGGGGAGAATGTCCCACATATGGCCCATCACACACCTCTTTTCTCACAGAGTTTGTTGGATCACATGGCTCCATGGGCATCATACCAGTGCCATGGCCCGCTCTGGGACTGCACCTTTCAGAAGGAAGGCAACTCTACACAATGGGGAACCCAATTTGCTCTATCATGATGGATCTCTGATAACATGTGCGGCACTTCAGGGTCCAGTGCTTTCTCAGTCACTGCCTCACACGAATACACAGTACAGAATCTCCTTTGGAGAGAAAAGATGTCATTCCAAACACCCAAACAAAATCCCCTGGACAATGAAATCAAGCAACGACTGAGGAGAACACTCTATTAGCTGCCATTTCAATAGGAACGGACTTTTCCGCTTAGGGAACATATAGTGTGTCACTTACCAGGACACACACCTCGTGTCCTTTGAGAAGACATGGGTGCTCCGCAGGTAGGACTGCTTCCAACCGACCTATTTCTAGAGACAGGCCAAGAACGAGTGAAAATCTCATGCAAGAGTCCTGATATAGCCTTTGTGTTTAATAGTCCACAAAAATACAGACAAGTGCTTGGGAATGAAATTGTGCCCTGGAATGTGGCTTGTATCCAAATCTCTCTCTATATATATATATATATATCTGTCTCTCATCTTCTTCCTCCCTTCACATTCTCTCCAATCCTCCTCATCCAAGGTTATCTGTGCTGGTCCAGGTTGGCCTATCTCAGCCAGGAGAGCAGTCAAATTCTTTACCAAGTTGTTCCATCAGTCTTCCAAACTCCTATCAAAAATGACAGCCTTTTTCCTAAAATAACTCCTCTGTTTGTATGGAGATATTCCACCTTACACAGGGTACCACTATCTACCATTGTCAGCCCTTCACACTGAGAGATAACCATCCCACTTGTACTGCGTTCTACATGGTCACAGATTTGACTCCGAGATCAACATCTTTGCAACCACCTACACATAAGGGACCGAGTGAGAATTCACTTCTCTGCAGCACACCCCACGTGTGTCATCATGTCTGTGAGGTTGCTGGTGAGATGGATCTCTCGACTCTCTCTTAGGGGAGTTAGGACAGGAAGTTTCTGACTCTCCATGTCTCAGTGAATTGGCATCTAAGAAGGGGTCTGAGCACCTTTCAGCATGGTCTGAATGACAATGGGACAGAGTTCAAGGATTCGGTCCCCTCAAACCAGTCTCCATTTGGGACCATCCTCCTCCTTCTCTAGACCCTCAATTGGCAGGCCAGAGGCCCCTCTCGTCCAAGAGGGAAACCTCAAGACCTGCCCATGTAGCCCTCACCACAGGGCTCACGGAAGAGAAGAAGAGACACTTCTCAAATTCCTGACAACTGTGTACCCCACAAACAAGCCAGCAGTAGAACTAGTCAACCCCCTTCCATCCAGCACCCCAGTAGGCAGGACGTCTTCTTATCAACCTGTGAAATACCCACCAGACGTATCCCAGCGTCATACTCGGGAAATTTGTTACTGTGGGTAGCTAGTTTGTGATTTCATCTATTGACGTGTATGTTCCGAAGCAGGGAATGGTCCTTCCCCCTAGTCCAATATTTCCTCAGGGTTGATATAGAGGGCCTCGTCCTTGGTTGAAGGCAGAGGGGCCCATTTTCATGCTTTGAGCTCTGGAATGAGATTTATCATCCCGGGCATACCTAGGAGGCTTTTTTCCCCTGTTGGAAAAGACTGGACGTGATAAGCTCACTGGTCCCTGTCAGATATATCATAATCCTAAAACAAGCCTGAGCAGTGGATATTTATTTCCTCAGGAGCCTGAGGAGAATGGGGGCCACGAGAAGAATGCTGGAAAGCATACTTATCATCATAATGTGCAATACATCCAATGGATCCTCCTTTAATTTAGTATCAACATACCTCCAGATCATGAGCTCAGGCTGCCCGAGGTACAACCATTGAGGGGTGACGGTGAGAGCTTCCCACTTTGGGCCCATCCCTCGCCTCTCTTCTCACAGAGGGTCTGTGGTGTCACAAGGCTTGGTGGGCAGCATGCCATTGCCATGGCAACCATTGGGCCTGAACTTCTCAGATGCAAGGCAACTCCACCTCCTCTGTGCCCACCTGCTCTCTACACAAGGATGGCTCTTCCCCTGAACGTGTGTCAGGCTCAACACGGTGGTTCAAGAACTGCTTCCCAGGAATACACAGTTTACAATCTCCTGTGGAAAGAAAATATGTGATTGAAAAAGACCCACTCCCCAAGGATCCTGAACAGGAAAACAATGGCCGATGGAGGAAGAAGAACAACACCCGAGCGTCCCTTTCCATGGGAGGAGACTTTTCTACGGAAGGAAACTATGGAATATCTCTCTCTTAACCTGATTTCCACCCCATGCCAATGGAGAAGATATACGTACCAAACCAAGGCTTTCAAACCTGTCTTCCAGTAGGGAGCAGGGATCGTAATGGACAGAAATTGGGTGTCAGGCCAGGAAGGAGAGAAGACTCTGGCACAAGTGTGCTTGTTTGTACCACTTGTGGGTTATCCACCTTAAACCAAGACATGTCCTTGGGGAAATTATCCTGCCATTGACAGTTGCTTGAATCCACAGCTCCTGTACCTCTCTCTCTCCTTCTTTTGATCTCCTTCTCTCTAGCTCGCTCCCTCTCCCCTTGGCCCCCCTTCAATTTCTCTTGAATCCTCCTGCTACCAGTTGACCTGTGGTGATAATGGATGGAATATATTAGCCAAGAGAATGGTCCAAGGGATCCCCCAGCCTTTTCTCCGTGTCATCCTAGGCCTGATCAAATATAAAATCCGTGGTCCAGAAAGACTTCCTGTGCTGTGTGGAGACACCCCAACTAGGTCATCCTTCCACAACACTTCCCATATTCAACCTTTCATATGGACACAATGACCACTTCATATGTACTTCGGTCTGGAGGGTCCCATATTGGACTCAGAGAGAAACACACTTGAAGCAACGTTCACATGAGTGCTCCCCAAGAAATGGCTTCTCTGCAGCATTCGCTACCTGGTCCATGAGGTCTTGTGGATTTGCTCGGGTGTGGATCTCTGGACTCGTTCTTAGGGCATATGGAATATGAAGACTATGACTCTTCATGTCTCAATGATTTGACATCCAAACAATGGTCTGAGCATCCTTGGCCAGTGGGCTGCCCAACCATAGCCCAGAGTGCAAGATGTCTGTCAACCAAAACCAGTCTCTATGGAATAGACCTCCTCATTCTCTAGCCTCAGGATTGTCAGGGACAGAGCCCACTCCCTTCCAGGAGGGAACTTTCAATACCCTCACATTGCAGGCATCATCACAGGGCTCCTGCAAGATCAGACAATCGACCCACCTTTCCTTCCTTATGACTGTAGACACAACAAACACACTGGCACTGGCCCCAGGCACCACACTCCCAGGAAGCCCTCCAGGAGAGGGAGGGCTTGTTCTTATCCCCCTGTGGAAAAGGCACCTGAAACAGACCGGTTACATCTCGGTTAAAAGGCCTCTGTTTGGAGGGCTCCCCTGTGGCTTAGGCTGTGGAAATATGGATTCAGGAGTGTGGAGCTGAAAATGCCCCATTGGGACTGTCTTCTTCAGGGGTTCCATCCAGGGCCTCCTGCTTGGGGGAGAGCATTGGGGCATGGTTTCCTTGTTTGTGCACCAGGATATCTTGTTTAAATGGCCGTGAGGCACAATTCATTTTTGACAAGTAGGAACTCCTTTGAGGTGTTCTGCCCACGGATCCCCTGAAGATATCACATGTTCAAACACCAAGCCTCTAGAATCCACATTGAGCTTGGGAGCCTGATGAGAGTGGTGGCTATGAGTCTACAGATGGAGATAATAGTGTTCATCCAAGAGGACCACCCATCTGGTGGATCCTCCTTTCCATCAACTTCGACAGACCTCCAGAGCAAGAGCACATGGTGTCCCTCATTGAACTCTCAAGGTTTGAGGGGGAGAATGTCCCACATATGGCCCATCACACACCTCTTTTCTCACAGAGTTTGTTGGATCACATGGCTCCATGGGCATCATACCAGTGCCATGGCCCGCTCTGGGACTGCACCTTTCAGAAGGAAGGCAACTCTACACAATGGGGAACCCAATTTGCTCTATCATGATGGATCTCTGATAACATGTGCGGTACTTCAGGGTCCAGTGCTTTCTCAGTCACTGCCTCACACGAATACACAGTACAGAATCTCCTTTGGAGAGAAAAGATGTCATTCCAAACACCCAAACAAAATCCCCTGGACAATGAAATCAAGCAACGACTGAGGAGAACACTCTATTAGCTGCCATTTCAATAGGAACGGACTTTTCCGCTTAGGGAACATATAGTGTGTCACTTACCAGGACACACACCTCGTGTCCTTTGAGAAGACATGGGTGCTCCGCAGGTAGGACTGCTTCCAACCGACCTATTTCTAGAGACAGGCCAAGAACGAGTGAAAATCTCATGCAAGAGTCCTGATATAGCCTTTGTGTTTAATAGTCCACAAAAATACAGACAAGTGCTTGGGAATGAAATTGTGCCCTGGAATGTGGCTTATATCCAAATCTCTCTCTCTCTCTTTCTCTCTGTATCTCTCTCTCATCTTCTTCCTCCCTTCACATTCTCTCCAATCCTCCTCATCCAAGGTTATCTGTGCTGGTCCAGGTTGGCCTATCTCAGCCAGGAGAGCAGTCAAATTCTTTACCAAGTTGTTCCATCAGTCTTCCAAACTCCTATCAAAAATGACAGCCTTTTTCCTAAAATAACTCCTCTGTTTGTATGGAGATATTCCACCTTACACAGGGTACCACTATCTACCATTGTCAGCCCTTCACACTGAGAGATAACCATCCCACCGGTACTGCGTTCTACATGGTCACAGATTTGACTCCGAGATCAACATCTTTGCAACCACCTACACATAAGGGACCGAGTGAGAATTCACTTCTCTGCAGCACACCCCACGTGTGTCATCAGGTCTGTGAGGTTGCTGGTGAGGTGGATCTCTCGACTCTCTCTTAGGGGAGTTAGGACAGGAAGTTTCTGACTCTCCATGTCTCAGTGAATTGGCATCTAAGAAGGGGTCTGAGCACCTTTCAGCATGGTCTGAATGACAATGGGACAGAGTTCAAGGATTCGGTCCCCTCAAACCAGTCTCCATTTGGGACCATCCTCCTCCTTCTCTAGACCCTCAATTGGCAGGCCAGAGGCCCCTCTCGTCCAAGAGGGAAACCTCAAGACCTGCCCATGTAGCCCTCACCACAGGGCTCACGGAAGAGAAGAAGAGACACTTCTCAAATTCCTGACAACTGTGTACCCCACAAACAAGCCAGCAGTAGAACTAGTCAACCCCCTTCCATCCAGCACCCCAGTAGGCAGGACGTCTTCTTATCAACCTGTGAAATACCCACCAGACGTATCCCAGCGTCATACTCGGGAAATTTGTTACTGTGGGTAGCTAGTTTGTGATTTCATCTATTGACGTGTATGTTCCGAAGCAGGGAATGGTCCTTCCCCCTAGTCCAATATTTCCTCAGGGTTGATATAGAGGGCCTCGTCCTTGGTTGAAGGCAGAGGGGCCCATTTTCATGCTTTGAGCTCTGGAATGAGATTTATCATCCCGGGCATACCTAGGAGGCTTTTTTCCCCTGTTGGAAAAGACTGGACGTGATAAGCTCACTGGTCCCTGTCAGATATATCATAATCCTAAAACAAGCCTGAGCAGTGGATATTTATTTCCTCAGGAGCCTGAGGAGAATGGGGGCCACGAGAAGAATGCTGGAAAGCATACTTATCATCATAATGTGCAATACATCCAATGGATCCTCCTTTAATTTAGTATCAACATACCTCCAGATCATGAGCTCAGGCTGCCCGAGGTACAACCATTGAGGGGTGACGGTGAGAGCTTCCCACTTTGGGCCCATCCCTCGCCTCTCTTCTCACAGAGGGTCTGTGGTGTCACAAGGCTTGGTGGGCAGCATGCCATTGCCATGGCAACCATTGGGCCTGAACTTCTCAGATGCAAGGCAACTCCACCTCCTCTGTGCCCACCTGCTCTCTACACAAGGATGGCTCTTCCCCTGAACGTGTGTCAGGCTCAACACGGTGGTTCAAGAACTGCTTCCCAGGAATACACAGTTTACAATCTCCTGTGGAAAGAAAATATGTGATTGAAAAAGACCCACTCCCCAAGGATCCTGAACAGGAAAACAATGGCCGATGGAGGAAGAAGAACAACACCCGAGCGTCCCTTTCCATGGGAGGAGACTTTTCTACGGAAGGAAACTATGGAATATCTCTCTCTTAACCTGATTTCCACCCCATGCCAATGGAGAAGATATACGTACCAAACCAAGGCTTTCAAACCTGTCTTCCAGTAGGGAGCAGGGATCGTAATGGACAGAAATTGGGTGTCAGGCCAGGAAGGAGAGAAGACTCTGGCACAAGTGTGCTTGTTTGTACCACTTGTGGGTTATCCACCTTAAACCAAGACATGTCCTTGGGGAAATTATCCTGCCATTGACAGTTGCTTGAATCCACAGCTCCTGTACCTCTCTCTCTCCTTCTTTTGATCTCCTTCTCTCTAGCTCGCTCCCTCTCCCCTTGGCCCCCCTTCAATTTCTCTTGAATCCTCCTGCTACCAGTTGACCTGTGGTGATAATGGATGGAATATATTAGCCAAGAGAATGGTCCAAGGGATCCCCCAGCCTTTTCTCCGTGTCATCCTAGGCCTGATCAAATATAAAATCCGTGGTCCAGAAAGACTTCCTGTGCTGTGTGGAGACACCCCAACTAGGTCATGCTTCCACAACACTTCCCATATTCAACCTTTCATATGGACACAATGACCACTTCATATGTACTTCGGTCTGGAGGGTCCCATATTGGACTCAGAGAGAAACACACTTGAAGCAACGTTCACATGAGTGCTCCCCAAGAAATGGCTTCTCTGCAGCATTCGCTACCTAGTCCATGAGGTCTTGTGGATTTGCTCGGGTGTGGATCTCTGGACTCGTTCTTAGGGCATATGGAATATGAAGACTATGACTCTTCATGTCTCAATGATTTGACATCCAAACAATGGTCTGAGCATCCTTGGCCAGTGGGCTGCCCAACCATAGCCCAGAGTGCAAGATGTCTGTCAACCAAAACCAGTCTCTATGGAATAGACCTCCTCATTCTCTAGCCTCAGGATTGTCAGGGACAGAGCCCACTCCCTTCCAGGAGGGAACTTTCAATACCCTCACATTGCAGGCATCATCACAGGGCTCCTGCAAGATCAGACAATCGACCCACCTTTCCTTCCTTATGACTGTAGACACAACAAACACACTGGCACTGGCCCCAGGCACCACACTCCCAGGAAGCCCTCCAGGAGAGGGAGGGCTTGTTCTTATCCCCCTGTGGAAAAAGCACCTGAAACAGACCGGTTACATCTCGGTTAAAAGGCCTCTGTTTGGAGGGCTCCCCTGTGGCTTAGGCTGTGGAAATATGGATTCAGGAGTGTGGAGCTGAAAATGCCCCATTGGGACTGTCTTCTTCAGGGGTTCCATCCAGGGCCTCCTGCTTGGGGGAGAGCATTGGGGCATGGTTTCCTTGTTTGTGCACCAGGATATCTTGTTTAAATGGCCGTGAGGCACAATTCATTTTTGACAAGTAGGAACTCCTTTGAGGTGTTCTGCCCACGGATCCCCTGAAGATATCACATGTTCAAACACCAAGCCTCTAGAATCCACATTGAGCTTGGGAGCCTGATGAGAGTGGTGGCTATGAGTCTACAGATGGAGATAATAGTGTTCATCCAAGAGGACCACCCATCTGGTGGATCCTCCTTTCCATCAACTTCGACAGACCTCCAGAGCAAGAGCACATGGTGTCCCTCATTGAACTCTCAAGGTTTGAGGGGGAGAATGTCCCACATATGGCCCATCACACACCTCTTTTCTCACAGAGTTTGTTGGATCACATGGCTCCATGGGCATCATACCAGTGCCATGGCCCGCTCTGGGACTGCACCTTTCAGAAGGAAGGCAACTCTACACAATGGGGAACCCAATTTGCTCTATCATGATGGATCTCTGATAACATGTGCGGCACTTCAGGGTCCAGTGCTTTCTCAGTCACTGCCTCACACGAATACACAGTACAGAATCTCCTTTGGAGAGAAAAGATGTCATTCCAAACACCCAAACAAAATCCCCTGGACAATGAAATCAAGCAACGACTGAGGAGAACACTCTATTAGCTGCCATTTCAATAGGAACGGACTTTTCCGCTTAGGGAACATATAGTGTGTCACTTACCAGGACACACACCTCGTGTCCTTTGAGAAGACATGGGTGCTCCGCAGGTAGGACTGCTTCCAACCGACCTATTTCTAGAGACAGGCCAAGAACGAGTGAAAATCTCATGCAAGAGTCCTGATATAGCCTTTGTGTTTAATAGTCCACAAAAATACAGACAAGTGCTTGGGAATGAAATTGTGCCCTGGAATGTGGCTTATATCCAAATCTCTCTCTCTCTCTCTCTCTCTGTATCTCTCTCTCATCTTCTTCCTCCCTTCACATTCTCTCCAATCCTCCTCATCCAAGGTTATCTGTGCTGGTCCAGGTTGGCCTATCTCAGCCAGGAGAGCAGTCAAATTCTTTACCAAGTTGTTCCATCAGTCTTCCAAACTCCTATCAAAAATGACAGCCTTTTTCCTAAAATAACTCCTCTGTTTGTATGGAGATATTCCACCTTACACAGGGTACCACTATCTACCATTGTCAGCCCTTCACACTGAGAGATAACCATCCCACCTGTACTGCGTTCTACATGGTCACAGATTTGACTCCGAGATCAACATCTTTGCAACCACCTACACATAAGGGACCGAGTGAGAATTCACTTCTCTGCAGCACACCCCACGTGTGTCATCAGGTCTGTGAGGTTGCTGGTGAGGTGGATCTCTCGACTCTCTCTTAGGGGAGTTAGGACAGGAAGTTTCTGACTCTCCATGTCTCAGTGAATTGGCATCTAAGAAGGGGTCTGAGCACCTTTCAGCATGGTCTGAATGACAATGGGACAGAGTTCAAGGATTCGGTCCCCTCAAACCAGTCTCCATTTGGGACCATCCTCCTCCTTCTCTAGACCCTCAATTGGCAGGCCAGAGGCCCCTCTCGTCCAAGAGGGAAACCTCAAGACCTGCCCATGTAGCCCTCACCACAGGGCTCACGGAAGAGAAGAAGAGACACTTCTCAAATTCCTGACAACTGTGTACCCCACAAACAAGCCAGCAGTAGAACTAGTCAACCCCCTTCCATCCAGCACCCCAGTAGGCAGGACGTCTTCTTATCAACCTGTGAAATACCCACCAGACGTATCCCAGCGTCATACTCGGGAAATTTGTTACTGTGGGTAGCTAGTTTGTGATTTCATCTATTGACGTGTATGTTCCGAAGCAGGGAATGGTCCTTCCCCCTAGTCCAATATTTCCTCAGGGTTGATATAGAGGGCCTCGTCCTTGGTTGAAGGCAGAGGGGCCCATTTTCATGCTTTGAGCTCTGGAATGAGATTTATCATCCCGGGCATACCTAGGAGGCTTTTTTCCCCTGTTGGAAAAGACTGGACGTGATAAGCTCACTGGTCCCTGTCAGATATATCATAATCCTAAAACAAGCCTGAGCAGTGGATATTTATTTCCTCAGGAGCCTGAGGAGAATGGGGGCCACGAGAAGAATGCTGGAAAGCATACTTATCATCATAATGTGCAATACATCCAATGGATCCTCCTTTAATTTAGTATCAACATACCTCCAGATCATGAGCTCAGGCTGCCCGAGGTACAACCATTGAGGGGTGACGGTGAGAGCTTCCCACTTTGGGCCCATCCCTCGCCTCTCTTCTCACAGAGGGTCTGTGGTGTCACAAGGCTTGGTGGGCAGCATGCCATTGCCATGGCAACCATTGGGCCTGAACTTCTCAGATGCAAGGCAACTCCACCTCCTCTGTGCCCACCTGCTCTCTACACAAGGATGGCTCTTCCCCTGAACGTGTGTCAGGCTCAACACGGTGGTTCAAGAACTGCTTCCCAGGAATACACAGTTTACAATCTCCTGTGGAAAGAAAATATGTGATTGAAAAAGACCCACTCCCCAAGGATCCTGAACAGGAAAACAATGGCCGATGGAGGAAGAAGAACAACACCCGAGCGTCCCTTTCCATGGGAGGAGACTTTTCTACGGAAGGAAACTATGGAATATCTCTCTCTTAACCTGATTTCCACCCCATGCCAATGGAGAAGATATACGTACCAAACCAAGGCTTTCAAACCTGTCTTCCAGTAGGGAGCAGGGATCGTAATGGACAGAAATTGGGTGTCAGGCCAGGAAGGAGAGAAGACTCTGGCACAAGTGTGCTTGTTTGTACCACTTGTGGGTTATCCACCTTAAACCAAGACATGTCCTTGGGGAAATTATCCTGCCATTGACAGTTGCTTGAATCCACAGCTCCTGTACCTCTCTCTCTCCTTCTTTTGATCTCCTTCTCTCTAGCTCGCTCCCTCTCCCCTTGGCCCCCCTTCAATTTCTCTTGAATCCTCCTGCTACCAGTTGACCTGTGGTGATAATGGATGGAATATATTAGCCAAGAGAATGGTCCAAGGGATCCCCCAGCCTTTTCTCCGTGTCATCCTAGGCCTGATCAAATATAAAATCCGTGGTCCAGAAAGACTTCCTGTGCTGTGTGGAGACACCCCAACTAGGTCATGCTTCCACAACACTTCCCATATTCAACCTTTCATATGGACACAATGACCACTTCATATGTACTTCGGTCTGGAGGGTCCCATATTGGACTCAGAGAGAAACACACTTGAAGCAACGTTCACATGAGTGCTCCCCAAGAAATGGCTTCTCTGCAGCATTCGCTACCTAGTCCATGAGGTCTTGTGGATTTGCTCGGGTGTGGATCTCTGGACTCGTTCTTAGGGCATATGGAATATGAAGACTATGACTCTTCATGTCTCAATGATTTGACATCCAAACAATGGTCTGAGCATCCTTGGCCAGTGGGCTGCCCAACCATAGCCCAGAGTGCAAGATGTCTGTCAACCAAAACCAGTCTCTATGGAATAGACCTCCTCATTCTCTAGCCTCAGGATTGTCAGGGACAGAGCCCACTCCCTTCCAGGAGGGAACTTTCAATACCCTCACATTGCAGGCATCATCACAGGGCTCCTGCAAGATCAGACAATCGACCCACCTTTCCTTCCTTATGACTGTAGACACAACAAACACACTGGCACTGGCCCCAGGCACCACACTCCCAGGAAGCCCTCCAGGAGAGGGAGGGCTTGTTCTTATCCCCCTGTGGAAAAAGCACCTGAAACAGACCGGTTACATCTCGGTTAAAAGGCCTCTGTTTGGAGGGCTCCCCTGTGGCTTAGGCTGTGGAAATATGGATTCAGGAGTGTGGAGCTGAAAATGCCCCATTGGGACTGTCTTCTTCAGGGGTTCCATCCAGGGCCTCCTGCTTGGGGGAGAGCATTGGGGCATGGTTTCCTTGTTTGTGCACCAGGATATCTTGTTTAAATGGCCGTGAGGCACAATTCATTTTTGACAAGTAGGAACTCCTTTGAGGTGTTCTGCCCACGGATCCCCTGAAGATATCACATGTTCAAACACCAAGCCTCTAGAATCCACATTGAGCTTGGGAGCCTGATGAGAGTGGTGGCTATGAGTCTACAGATGGAGATAATAGTGTTCATCCAAGAGGACCACCCATCTGGTGGATCCTCCTTTCCATCAACTTCGACAGACCTCCAGAGCAAGAGCACATGGTGTCCCTCATTGAACTCTCAAGGTTTGAGGGGGAGAATGTCCCACATATGGCCCATCACACACCTCTTTTCTCACAGAGTTTGTTGGATCACATGGCTCCATGGGCATCATACCAGTGCCATGGCCCGCTCTGGGACTGCACCTTTCAGAAGGAAGGCAACTCTACACAATGGGGAACCCAATTTGCTCTATCATGATGGATCTCTGATAACATGTGCGGCACTTCAGGGTCAAGTGCTTTCTCAGTCACTGCCTCACACGAATACACAGTACAGAATCTCCTTTGGAGAGAAAAGATGTCATTCCAAACACCCAAACAAAATCCCCTGGACAATGAAATCAAGCAACGACTGAGGAGAACACTCTATTAGCTGCCATTTCAATAGGAACGGACTTTTCCGCTTAGGGAACATATAGTGTGTCACTTACCAGGACACACACCTCGTGTCCTTTGAGAAGACATGGGTGCTCCGCAGGTAGGACTGCTTCCAACCGACCTATTTCTAGAGACAGGCCAAGAACGAGTGAAAATCTCATGCAAGAGTCCTGATATAGCCTTTGTGTTTAATAGTCCACAAAAATACAGACAAGTGCTTGGGAATGAAATTGTGCCCTGGAATGTGGCTTGTATCCAAATCTCTCTCTCTCTCTCTCTCTCTCTCTCTGTATCTCTCTCTCATCTTCTTCCTCCCTTCACATTCTCTCCAATCCTCCTCATCCAAGGTTATCTGTGCTGGTCCAGGTTGGCCTATCTCAGCCAGGAGAGCAGTCAAATTCTTTACCAAGTTGTTCCATCAGTCTTCCAAACTCCTATCAAAAATGACAGCATTTCTCCTAAAATAACTCCTCTGTTTGTATGGAGATATTCCACCTTACACAGGGTACCACTATCTACCATTGTCAGCCCTTCACACTGAGAGATAACCATCCCACTTGTACTGCGTTCTACATGGTCACAGATTTGACTCCGAGATCAACATCTTTGCAACCACCTACACATAAGGGACCGAGTGAGAATTCACTTCTCTGCAGCACACCCCACGTGTGTCATCAGGTCTGTGAGGTTGCTGGTGAGGTGGATCTCTCGACTCTCTCTTAGGGGAGTTAGGACAGGAAGTTTCTGACTCTGCATGTCTCAGTGAATTGGCATCTAAGAAGGGGTCTGAGCACCTTTCAGCATGGTCTGAATGACAATGGGACAGAGTTCAAGGATTCGGTCCCCTCAAACCAGTCTCCATTTGGGACCATCCTCCTCCTTCTCTAGACCCTCAATTGGCAGGCCAGAGGCCCTTCTCGTCCAAGAGGGAAACCTCAAGACCTGCCCATGTAGCCCTCACCACAGGGCTCACGGAAGAGAAGAAGAGACACTTCTCAAATTCCTGACAACTGTGTACCCCACAAACAAGCCAGCAGTAGAACTAGTCAACCCCCTTCCATCCAGCACCCCAGTAGGCAGGACGTCTTCTTATCAACCTGTGAAATACCCACCAGACGTATCCCAGCGTCATACTCGGGAAATTTGTTACTGTGGGTAGCTAGTTTGTGATTTCATCTATTGACGTGTATGTTCCGAAGCAGGGAATGGTCCTTCCCCCTAGTCCAATATTTCCTCAGGGTTGATATAGAGGGCCTCGTCCTTGGTTGAAGGCAGAGGGGCCCATTTTCATGCTTTGAGCTCTGGAATGAGATTTATCATCCCGGGCATACCTAGGAGGCTTTTTTCCCCTGTTGGAAAAGACTGGACGTGATAAGCTCACTGGTCCCTGTCAGATATATCATAATCCTAAAACAAGCCTGAGCAGTGGATATTTATTTCCTCAGGAGCCTGAGGAGAATGGGGGCCACGAGAAGAATGCTGGAAAGCATACTTATCATCATAATGTGCAATACATCCAATGGATCCTCCTTTAATTTAGTATCAACATACCTCCAGATCATGAGCTCAGGCTGCCCGAGGTACAACCATTGAGGGGTGACGGTGAGAGCTTCCCACTTTGGGCCCATCCCTCGCCTCTCTTCTCACAGAGGGTCTGTGGTGTCACAAGGCTTGGTGGGCAGCATGCCATTGCCATGGCAACCATTGGGCCTGAACTTCTCAGATGCAAGGCAACTCCACCTCCTCTGTGCCCACCTGCTCTCTACACAAGGATGGCTCTTCCCCTGAACGTGTGTCAGGCTCAACACGGTGGTTCAAGAACTGCTTCCCAGGAATACACAGTTTACAATCTCCTGTGGAAAGAAAATATGTGATTGAAAAAGACCCACTCCCCAAGGATCCTGAACAGGAAAACAATGGCCGATGGAGGAAGAAGAACAACACCCGAGCGTCCCTTTCCATGGGAGGAGACTTTTCTACGGAAGGAAACTATGGAATATCTCTCTCTTAACCTGATTTCCACCCCATGCCAATGGAGAAGATATACGTACCAAACCAAGGCTTTCAAACCTGTCTTCCAGTAGGGAGCAGGGATCGTAATGGACAGAAATTGGGTGTCAGG
Source organism: Sus scrofa (assembly GCF_054392235.1). NCBI lineage: Eukaryota > Metazoa > Chordata > Mammalia > Artiodactyla > Suidae > Sus > Sus scrofa. The sequence continues at coordinate 42,893,758 of NC_139402.1, forward strand.
CCAGGAAGGAGAGAAGACTCTGGCACAAGTGTGCTTGTTTGTACCACTTGTGGGTTATCCACCTTAAACCAAGACATGTCCTTGGGGAAATTATCCTGCCATTGACAGTTGCTTGAATCCACAGCTCCTGTACCTCTCTCTCTCCTTCTTTTGATCTCCTTCTCTCTAGCTCGCTCCCTCTCCCCTTGGCCCCCCTTCAGTTTCTCTTGAATCCTCCTGCTACAAGTTGACCTGTGGTGATAATGGATGGAATATATTAGCCAAGAGAATGGTCCAAGGGATCCCCCAGCCTTTTCTCCGTGTCATCCTAGGCCTGATCAAATATAAAATCCGTGGTCCAGAAAGACTTCCTGTGCTGTGTGGAGACACCCCAACTAGGTCATCCTTCAAAACACTTCTCATATTCAACCTTTCATATGGACACAATGACCACTTCATATGTACTTCGGTCTGGAGGGTCCCATATTGGACTCAGAGAGAAACACACTTGAAGCAACGTTCACATGAGTGCTCCCCAAGAAATGGCTTCTCTGCAGCATTCGCTACCTGGTCCATGAGGTCTTGTGGATTTGCTCGGGTGTGGATCTCTGGACTCGTTCTTAGGGCATATGGAATATGAAGACTATGACTCTTCATGTCTCAATGATTTGACATCCAAACAATGGTCTGAGCATCCTTGGCCAGTGGGCTGCCCAACCATAGCCCAGAGTGCAAGATGTCTGTCAACCAAAACCAGTCTCTATGGAATAGACCTCCTCATTCTCTAGCCTCAGGATTGTCAGGGACAGAGCCCACTCCCTTCCAGGAGGGAACTTTCAATACCCTCACATTGCAGGCATCATCACAGGGCTCCTGCAAGATCAGACAATCGACCCACCTTTCCTTCCTTATGACTGTAGACACAACAAACACACTGGCACTGGCCCCAGGCAACACACTCCCAGGAAGCCCTCCAGGAGAGGGAGGGCTTGTTCTTATCCCCCTGTGGAAAAGGCACCTGAAACAGACCGGTTACATCTCGGTTAAAAGGCCTCTGTTTGGAGGGCTCCCCTGTGGCTTAGGCTGTGGAAATATGGATTCAGGAGTGTGGAGCTGAAAATGCCCCATTGGGACTGTCTTCTTCAGGGGTTCCATCCAGGGCCTCCTGCTTGGGGGAGAGCATTGGGGCATGGTTTCCTTGTTTGTGCACCAGGATATCTTGTTTAAATGGCCGTGAGGCACAATTCATTTTTGACAAGTAGGAACTCCTTTGAGGTGTTCTGCCCACGGATCCCCTGAAGATATCACATGTTCAAACACCAAGCCTCTAGAATCCACATTGAGCTTGGGAGCCTGATGAGAGTGGTGGCTATGAGTCTACAGATGGAGATAATAGTGTTCATCCAAGAGGACCACCCATCTGGTGGATCCTCCTTTCCATCAACTTCGACAGACCTCCAGAGCAAGAGCACATGGTGTCCCTCATTGAACTCTCAAGGTTTGAGGGGGAGAATGTCCCACATATGGCCCATCACACACCTCTTTTCTCACAGAGTTTGTTGGATCACATGGCTCCATGGGCATCATACCAGTGCCATGGCCCGCTCTGGGACTGCACCTTTCAGAAGGAAGGCAACTCTACACAATGGGGAACCCAATTTGCTCTATCATGATGGATCTCTGATAACATGTGCGGCACTTCAGGGTCAAGTGCTTTCTCAGTCACTGCCTCACACGAATACACAGTACAGAATCTCCTTTGGAGAGAAATGATGTCATTCGAAACACCCAAACAAAATCCCCTGGACAATGAAATCAAGCAACGACTGAGGAGAACACTCTATTAGCTGCCATTTCAATAGGAACGGACTTTTCCGCTTAGGGAACATATAGTGTGTCACTTACCAGGACACACACCTCGTGTCCTTTGAGAAGACATGGGTGCTCCGCAGGTAGGACTGCTTCCAACCGACCTATTTCTAGAGACAGGCCAAGAACGAGTGAAAATCTCATGCAAGAGTCCTGATATAGCCTTTGTGTTTAATAGTCCACAAAAATACAGACAAGTGCTTGGGAATGAAATTGTGCCCTGGAATGTGGCTTGTATCCAAATCTCTCTCTCTCTCTCTCTCTCTCTGTATCTCTCTCTCATCTTCTTTCTCCCTTCACATTCTCTCCAATCCTCCTCATCCAAGGTTATCTGTGCTGGTCCAGGTTGGCCTATCTCAGCCAGGAGAGCAGTCAAATTCTTTACCAAGTTGTTCCATCAGTCTTCCAAACTCCTATCAAAAATGACAGCATTTCTCCTAAAATAACTCCTCTGTTTGTATGGAGATATTCCACCTTACACAGGGTACCACTATCTACCATTGTCAGCCCTTCACACTGAGAGATAACCATCCCACTTGTACTGCGTTCTACATGGTCACAGATTTGACTCCGAGATCAACATCTTTGCAACCACCTACACATAAGGGACCGAGTGAGAATTCACTTCTCTGCAGCACACCCCACGTGTGTCATCAGGTCTGTGAGGTTGCTGGTGAGGTGGATCTCTCGACTCTCTCTTAGGGGAGTTAGGACAGGAAGTTTCTGACTCTGCATGTCTCAGTGAATTGGCATCTAAGAAGGGGTCTGAGCACCTTTCAGCATGGTCTGAATGACAATGGGACAGAGTTCAAGGATTCGGTCCCCTCAAACCAGTCTCCATTTGGGACCATCCTCCTCCTTCTCTAGACCCTCAATTGGCAGGCCAGAGGCCCTTCTCGTCCAAGAGGGAAACCTCAAGACCTGCCCATGTAGCCCTCACCACAGGGCTCACGGAAGAGAAGAAGAGACACTTCTCAAATTCCTGACAACTGTGTACCCCACAAAAAAGCCAGCAGTAGAACTAGTCAACCCCCTTCCATCCAGCACCCCAGTAGGCAGGACGTCTTCTTATCAACCTGTGAAATACCCACCAGACGTATCCCAGCGTCATACTCGGGAAATTTGTTACTGTGGGTAGCTAGTTTGTGATTTCATCTATTGACGTGTATGTTCCGAAGCAGGGAATGGTCCTTCCCCCTAGTCCAATATTTCCTCAGGGTTGATATAGAGGGCCTCGTCCTTGGTTGAAGGCAGAGGGGCCCATTTTCATGCTTTGAGCTCTGGAATGAGATTTATCATCCCGGGCATACCTAGGAGGCTTTTTTCCCCTGTTGGAAAAGACTGGACGTGATAAGCTCACTGGTCCCTGTCAGATATATCATAATCCTAAAACAAGCCTGAGCAGTGGATATTTATTTCCTCAGGAGCCTGAGGAGAATGGGGGCCACGAGAAGAATGCTGGAAAGCATACTTATCATCATAATGTGCAATACATCCAATGGATCCTCCTTTAATTTAGTATCAACATACCTCCAGATCATGAGCTCAGGCTGCCCGAGGTACAACCATTGAGGGGTGACGGTGAGAGCTTCCCACTTTGGGCCCATCCCTCGCCTCTCTTCTCACAGAGGGTCTGTGGTGTCACAAGGCTTGGTGGGCAGCATGCCATTGCCATGGCAACCATTGGGCCTGAACTTCTCAGATGCAAGGCAACTCCACCTCCTCTGTGCCCACCTGCTCTCTACACAAGGATGGCTCTTCCCCTGAACGTGTGTCAGGCTCAACACGGTGGTTCAAGAACTGCTTCCCAGGAATACACAGTTTACAATCTCCTGTGGAAAGAAAATATGTGATTGAAAAAGACCCACTCCCCAAGGATCCTGAACAGGAAAACAATGGCCGATGGAGGAAGAAGAACAACACCCGAGCGTCCCTTTCCATGGGAGGAGACTTTTCTACGGAAGGAAACTATGGAATATCTCTCTCTTAACCTGATTTCCACCCCATGCCAATGGAGAAGATATACGTACCAAACCAAGGCTTTCAAACCTGTCTTCCAGTAGGGAGCACGGATCGTAATGGACAGAAATTGGGTGTCAGGCCAGGAAGGAGAGAAGACTCTGGCACAAGTGTGCTTGTTTGTACCACTTGTGGGTTATCCACCTTAAACCAAGACATGTCCTTGGGGAAATTATCCTGCCATTGACAGTTGCTTGAATCCACAGCTCCTGTACCTCTCTCTCTCCTTCTTTTGATCTCCTTCTCTCTAGCTCGCTCCCTCTCCCCTTGGCCCCCCTTCAGTTTCTCTTGAATCCTCCTGCTACAAGTTGACCTGTGGTGATAATGGATGGAATATATTAGCCAAGAGAATGGTCCAAGGGATCCCCCAGCCTTTTCTCCGTGTCATCCTAGGCCTGATCAAATATAAAATCCGTGGTCCAGAAAGACTTCCTGTGCTGTGTGGAGACACCCCAACTAGGTCATCCTTCCACAACACTTCTCATATTCAACCTTTCATATGGACACAATGACCACTTCATATGTACTTCGGTCTGGAGGGTCCCATATTGGACTCAGAGAGAAACACACTTGAAGCAACGTTCACATGAGTGCTCCCCAAGAAATGGCTTCTCTGCAGCATTCGCTACCTGGTCCATGAGGTCTTGTGGATTTGCTCGGGTGTGGATCTCTGGACTCGTTCTTAGGGCATATGGAATATGAAGACTATGACTCTTCATGTCTCAATGATTTGACATCCAAACAATGGTCTGAGCATCCTTGGCCAGTGGGCTGCCCAACCATAGCCCAGAGTGCAAGATGTCTGTCAACCAAAACCAGTCTCTATGGAATAGACCTCCTCATTCTCTAGCCTCAGGATTGTCAGGGACAGAGCCCACTCCCTTCCAGGAGGGAACTTTCAATACCCTCACATTGCAGGCATCATCACAGGGCTCCTGCAAGATCAGACAATCGACCCACCTTTCCTTCCTTATGACTGTAGACACAACAAACACACTGGCACTGGCCCCAGGCACCACACTCCCAGGAAGCCCTCCAGGAGAGGGAGGGCTTGTTCTTATCCAACTGTGGAAAAGGCACCTGAAACAGACCGGTTACATCTCGGTTAAAAGGCCTCTGTTTGGAGGGCTCCCCTGTGGCTTAGGCTGTGGAAATATGGATTCAGGAGTGTGGAGCTGAAAATGCCCCATTGGGACTGTCTTCTTCAGGGGTTCCATCCAGGGCCTCCTGCTTGGGGGAGAGCATTGGGGCATGGTTTCCTTGTTTGTGCACCAGGATATCTTGTTTAAATGGCCGTGAGGCACAATTCATTTTTGACAAGTAGGAACTCCTTTGAGGTGTTCTGCCCACGGATCCCCTGAAGATATCACATGTTCAAACACCAAGCCTCTAGAATCCACATTGAGCTTGGGAGCCTGATGAGAGTGGTGGCTATGAGTCTACAGATGGAGATAATAGTGTTCATCCAAGAGGACCACCCATCTGGTGGATCCTCCTTTCCATCAACTTCGACAGACCTCCAGAGCAAGAGCTCATGGTGTCCCTCATTGAACTCTCAAGGTTTGAGGGGGAGAATGTCCCACATATGGCCCATCACACACCTCTTTTCTCACAGAGTTTGTTGGATCACATGGCTCCATGGGCATCATACCAGTGCCATGGCCCGCTCTGGGACTGCACCTTTCAGAAGGAAGGCAACTCTACACAATGGGGAACCCAATTTGCTCTATCATGATGGATCTCCTATAACATGTGCGGCACTTCAGGGTCAAGTGCTTTCTCAGTCACTGCCTCACACGAATACACAGTACAGAATCTCCTTTGGAGAGAAAAGATGTCATTCCAAACACCCAAACAAAATCCCCTGGACAATGAAATCAAGCAACGACTGAGGAGAACACTCTATTAGCTGCCATTTCAATAGGAACGGACTTTTCCGCTTAGGGAACATATAGTGTGTCACTTACCAGGACACACACCTCGTGTCCTTTGAGAAGACATGGGTGCTCCGCAGGTAGGACTGCTTCCAACCGACCTATTTCTAGAGACAGGCCAAGAACGAGTGAAAATCTCATGCAAGAGTCCTGATATAGCCTTTGTGTTTAATAGTCCACAAAAATACAGACAAGTGCTTGGGAATGAAATTGTGCCCTGGAATGTGGCTTGTATCCAAATCTCTCTCTCTCTCTCTCTCTCTGTATCTCTCTCTCATCTTCTTCCTCCCTTCACATTCTCTCCAATCCTCCTCATCCAAGGTTATCTGTGCTGGTCCAGGTTGGCCTATCTCAGCCAGGAGAGCAGTCAAATTCTTTACCAAGTTGTTCCATCAGTCTTCCAAACTCCTATCAAAAATGACAGCATTTCTCCTAAAATAACTCCTCTGTTTGTATGGAGATATTCCACCTTACACAGGGTACCACTATCTACCATTGTCAGCCCTTCACACTGAGAGATAACCATCCCACTTGTACTGCGTTCTACATGGTCACAGATTTGACTCCGAGATCAACATCTTTGCAACCACCTACACATAAGGGACCGAGTGAGAATTCACTTCTCTGCAGCACACCCCACGTGTGTCATCAGGTCTGTGAGGTTGCTGGTGAGGTGGATCTCTCGACTCTCTCTTAGGGGAGTTAGGACAGGAAGTTTCTGACTCTGCATGTCTCAGTGAATTGGCATCTAAGAAGGGGTCTGAGCACCTTTCAGCATGGTCTGAATGACAATGGGACAGAGTTCAAGGATTCGGTCCCCTCAAACCAGTCTCCATTTGGGACCATCCTCCTCCTTCTCTAGACCCTCAATTGGCAGGCCAGAGGCCCTTCTCGTCCAAGAGGGAAACCTCAAGACCTGCCCATGTAGCCCTCACCACAGGGCTCACGGAAGAGAAGAAGAGACACTTCTCAAATTCCTGACAACTGTGTACCCCACAAACAAGCCAGCAGTAGAACTAGTCAACCCCCTTCCATCCAGCACCCCAGTAGGCAGGACGTCTTCTTATCAACCTGTGAAATACCCACCAGACGTATCCCAGCGTCATACTCGGGAAATTTGTTACTGTGGGTAGCTAGTTTGTGATTTCATCTATTGACGTGTATGTTCCGAAGCAGGGAATGGTCCTTCCCCCTAGTCCAATATTTCCTCAGGGTTGATATAGAGGGCCTCGTCCTTGGTTGAAGGCAGAGGGGCCCATTTTCATGCTTTGAGCTCTGGAATGAGATTTATCATCCCGGGCATACCTAGGAGGCTTTTTTCCCCTGTTGGAAAAGACTGGACGTGATAAGCTCACTGGTCCCTGTCAGATATATCATAATCCTAAAACAAGCCTGAGCAGTGGATATTTATTTCCTCAGGAGCCTGAGGAGAATGGGGGCCACGAGAAGAATGCTGGAAAGCATACTTATCATCATAATGTGCAATACATCCAATGGATCCTCCTTTAATTTAGTATCAACATACCTCCAGATCATGAGCTCAGGCTGCCCGAGGTACAACCATTGAGGGGTGACGGTGAGAGCTTCCCACTTTGGGCCCATCCCTCGCCTCTCTTCTCACAGAGGGTCTGTGGTGTCACAAGGCTTGGTGGGCAGCATGCCATTGCCATGGCAACCATTGGGCCTGAACTTCTCAGATGCAAGGCAACTCCACCTCCTCTGTGCCCACCTGCTCTCTACACAAGGATGGCTCTTCCCCTGAACGTGTGTCAGGCTCAACACGGTGGTTCAAGAACTGCTTCCCAGGAATACACAGTTTACAATCTCCTGTGGAAAGAAAATATGTGATTGAAAAAGACCCACTCCCCAAGGATCCTGAACAGGAAAACAATGGCCGATGGAGGAAGAAGAACAACACCCGAGCGTCCCTTTCCATGGGAGGAGACTTTTCTACGGAAGGAAACTATGGAATATATCTTAACCTGATTTCCACCCCATGCCATTGGAGAAGATATACGTACCAAACCATGGCTTTCAAACCTGTCTTCCAATAGGGAGCAGGGATCGTAATGGACAGAAATTGGGTGTCAGGCCAGGAAGGAGAGAAGACTCTGGCACAAGTGTGCTTGTTTGTACCACTTGTGGGTTATCCACCTTAAACCAAGACATGTCCTTGGGGAAATTATCCTGCCATTGACAGTTGCTTGAATCCACAGCTCCTGTACCTCTCTCTCTCCTTCTTTTGATCTCCTTCTCTTTAGCTCGCTCCCTCTCCCCTTGGCCCCCCTTCAATTTCTCTTGAATCCTCCTGCTACAAGTTGACCTGTGGTGATAATGGATGGAATATATTAGCCAAGAGAATGGTCCAAGGGATCCCCCAGCCTTTTCTCCGTGTCATCCTAGGCCTGATCAAATATAAAATCCGTGGTCCAGAAAGACTTCCTGTGCTGTGTGGAGACACCCCAACTAGGTCATCCTTCCACAACACTTCCCATATTCAACCTTTCATATGGACACAATGACCACTTCATATGTACTTCGGTCTGGAGGGTCCCATATTGGACTCAGAGAGAAACACACTTGAAGCAACGTTCACATGAGTGCTCCCCAAGAAATGGCTTCTCTGCAGCATTCGCTACCTGGTCCATGAGGTCTTGTGGATTTGCTCGGGTGTGGATCTCTGGACTCGTTCTTAGGGCATATGGAATATGAAGACTATGACTCTTCATGTCTCAATGATTTGACATCCAAACAATGGTCTGAGCATCCTTGGCCAGTGGGCTGCCCAACCATAGCCCAGAGTGCAAGATGTCTGTCAACCAAAACCAGTCTCTATGGAATAGACCTCCTCATTCTCTAGCCTCAGGATTGTCAGGGACAGAGCCCACTCCCTTCCAGGAGGGAACTTTCAATACCCTCACATTGCAGGCATCATCACAGGGCTCCTGCAAGATCAGACAATCGACCCACCTTTCCTTCCTTATGACTGTAGACACAACAAACACACTGGCACTGGCCCCAGGCACCACACTCCCAGGAAGCCCTCCAGGAGAGGGAGGGCTTGTTCTTATCCAACTGTGGAAAAGGCACCTGAAACAGACCGGTTACATCTCGGTTAAAAGGCCTCTGTTTGGAGGGCTCCCCTGTGGCTTAGGCTGTGGAAATATGGATTCAGGAGTGTGGAGCTGAAAATGCCCCATTGGGACTGTCTTCTTCAGGGGTTCCATCCAGGGCCTCCTGCTTGGGGGAGAGCATTGGGGCATGGTTTCCTTGTTTGTGCACCAGGATATCTTGTTTAAATGGCCGTGAGGCACAATTCATTTTTGACAAGTAGGAACTCCTTTGAGGTGTTCTGCCCACGGATCCCCTGAAGATATCACATGTTCAAACACCAAGCCTCTAGAATCCACATTGAGCTTGGGAGCCTGATGAGAGTGGTGGCTATGAGTCTACAGATGGAGATAATAGTGTTCATCCAAGAGGACCACCCATCTGGTGGATCCTCCTTTCCATCAACTTCGACAGACCTCCAGAGCAAGAGCACATGGTGTCCCTCATTGAACTCTCAAGGTTTGAGGGGGAGAATGTCCCACATATGGCCCATCACACACCTCTTTTCTCACAGAGTTTGTTGGATCACATGGCTCCATGGGCATCATACCAGTGCCATGGCCCGCTCTGGGACTGCACCTTTCAGAAGGAAGGCAACTCTACACAATGGGGAACCCAATTTGCTCTATCATGATGGATCTCCTATAACATGTGCGGCACTTCAGGGTCAAGTGCTTTCTCAGTCACTGCCTCACACGAATACACAGTACAGAATCTCCTTTGGAGAGAAAAGATGTCATTCCAAACACCCAAACAAAATCCCCTGGACAATGAAATCAAGCAACGACTGAGGAGAACACTCTATTAGCTGCCATTTCAATAGGAACGGACTTTTCCGCTTAGGGAACATATAGTGTGTCACTTACCAGGACACACACCTCGTGTCCTTTGAGAAGACATGGGTGCTCCGCAGGTAGGACTGCTTCCAACCGACCTATTTCTAGAGACAGGCCAAGAACGAGTGAAAATCTCATGCAAGAGTCCTGATATAGCCTTTGTGTTTAATAGTCCACAAAAATACAGACAAGTGCTTGGGAATGAAATTGTGCCCTGGAATGTGGCTTGTATCCAAATCTCTCTCTCTCTCTCTCTCTCTGTATCTCTCTCTCATCTTCTTCCTCCCTTCACATTCTCTCCAATCCTCCTCATCCAAGGTTATCTGTGCTGGTCCAGGTTGGCCTATCTCAGCCAGGAGAGCAGTCAAATTCTTTACCAAGTTGTTCCATCAGTCTTCCAAACTCCTATCAAAAATGACAGCATTTCTCCTAAAATAACTCCTCTGTTTGTATGGAGATATTCCACCTTACACAGGGTACCACTATCTACCATTGTCAGCCCTTCACACTGAGAGATAACCATCCCACTTGTACTGCGTTCTACATGGTCACAGATTTGACTCCGAGATCAACATCTTTGCAACCACCTACACATAAGGGACCGAGTGAGAATTCACTTCTCTGCAGCACACCCCACGTGTGTCATCAGGTCTGTGAGGTTGCTGGTGAGGTGGATCTCTCGACTCTCTCTTAGGGGAGTTAGGACAGGAAGTTTCTGACTCTGCATGTCTCAGTGAATTGGCATCTAAGAAGGGGTCTGAGCACCTTTCAGCATGGTCTGAATGACAATGGGACAGAGTTCAAGGATTCGGTCCCCTCAAACCAGTCTCCATTTGGGACCATCCTCCTCCTTCTCTAGACCCTCAATTGGCAGGCCAGAGGCCCTTCTCGTCCAAGAGGGAAACCTCAAGACCTGCCCATGTAGCCCTCACCACAGGGCTCACGGAAGAGAAGAAGAGACACTTCTCAAATTCCTGACAACTGTGTACCCCACAAACAAGCCAGCAGTAGAACTAGTCAACCCCCTTCCATCCAGCACCCCAGTAGGCAGGACGTCTTCTTATCAACCTGTGAAATACCCACCAGACGTATCCCAGCGTCATACTCGGGAAATTTGGTACTGTGGGTAGCTAGTTTGTGATTTCATCTATTGACGTGTATGTTCCGAAGCAGGGAATGGTCCTTCCCCCTAGTCCAATATTTCCTCAGGGTTGATATAGAGGGCCTCGTCCTTGGTTGAAGGCAGAGGGGCCCATTTTCATGCTTTGAGCTCTGGAATGAGATTTATCATCCCGGGCATACCTAGGAGGCTTTTTTCCCCTGTTGGAAAAGACTGGAAGTGATAAGCTCACTGGTCCCTGTCAGATATATCATAATCCTAAAACAAGCCTGAGCAGTGGATATTTATTTCCTCAGGAGCCTGAGGAGAATGGGGGCCACGAGAAGAATGCTGGAAAGCATACTTATCATCATAATGTGCAATACATCCAATGGATCCTCCTTTAATTTAGTATCAACATACCTCCAGATCATGAGCTCAGGCTGCCCGAGGTACAACCATTGAGGGGTGACGGTGAGAGCTTCCCGCTTTGGGCCCATCCCTCGCCTCTCTTCTCACAGAGGGTCTGTGGTGTCACAAGGCTTGGTGGGCAGCATGCCATTGCCATGGCAACCATTGGGCCTGAACTTCTCAGATGCAAGGCAACTCCACCTCCTCTGTGCCCACCTGCTCTCTACACAAGGATGGCTCTTCCCCTGAACGTGTGTCAGGCTCAACACGGTGGTTCAAGAACTGCTTCCCAGGAATACACAGTTTACAATCTCCTGTGGAAAGAAAATATGTGATTGAAAAAGACCCACTCCCCAAGGATCCTGAACAGGAAAACAATGGCTGATGGAGGAAGAAGAACAACACCCGAGCGTCCCTTTCCATGGGAGGAGACTTTTCTACGGAAGGAAACTATGGAATATCTCTTAAACTGATTTCCAACCCATGCCATTGGAGAAGATATACGTACCAAACCAAGGCTTTCAAACCTGTCTTCCAATAGGGAGCAGGGATCGTAATGGACAGAAATTGGGTGTCAGGCCAGGAAGGAGAGAAGACTCTGGCACAAGTGTGCTTGTTTGTACCACTTGTGGGTTATCCACCTTAAACCAAGACATGTCCTTGGGGAAATTATCCTGCCATTGACAGTTGCTTGAATCCACAGCTCCTGTACCTCTCTCTCTCCTTCTTTTGATCTCCTTCTCTCTAGCTCGCTCCCTCTCCCCTTGGCCCCCCTTCAATTTCTCTTGAATCCTCCTGCTACAAGTTGACCTGTGGTGATAATGGATGGAATATATTAGCCAAGAGAATGGTCCAAGGGATCCCCCAGCCTTTTCTCCGTGTCATCCTAGGCCTGATCAAATATAAAATCCGTGGTCCAGAAAGACTTCCTGTGCTGTGTGGAGACACCCCAACTAGGTCATCCTTCCACAACACTTCCCATATTCAACCTTTCATATGGACACAATGACCACTTCATATGTACTTCGGTCTGGAGGGTCCCATATTGGACTCAGAGAGAAACACACTTGAAGCAACGTTCACATGAGTGCTCCCCAAGAAATGGCTTCTCTGCAGCATTCGCTACCTGGTCCATGAGGTCTTGTGGATTTGCTCGGGTGTGGATCTCTGGACTCGTTCTTAGGGCATATGGAATATGAAGACTATGACTCTTCATGTCTCAATGATTTGACATCCAAACAATGGTCTGAGCATCCTTGGCCAGTGGGCTGCCCAACCATAGCCCAGAGTGCAAGATGTCTGTCAACCAAAACCAGTCTCTATGGAATAGACCTCCTCATTCTCTAGCCTCAGGATTGTCAGGGACAGAGCCCACTCCCTTCCAGGAGGGAACTTTCAATACCCTCACATTGCAGGCATCATCACAGGGCTCCTGCAAGATCAGACAATCGACCCACCTTTCCTTCCTTATGACTGTAGACACAACAAACACACTGGCACTGGCCCCAGGCACCACACTCCCAGGAAGCCCTCCAGGAGAGGGAGGGCTTGTTCTTATCCAACTGTGGAAAAGGCACCTGAAACAGACCGGTTACATCTCGGTTAAAAGGCCTCTGTTTGGAGGGCTCCCCTGTGGCTTAGGCTGTGGAAATATGGATTCAGGAGTGTGGAGCTGAAAATGCCCCATTGGGACTGTCTTCTTCAGGGGTTCCATCCAGGGCCTCCTGCTTGGGGGAGAGCATTGGGGCATGGTTTCCTTGTTTGTGCACCAGGATATCTTGTTTAAATGGCCGTGAGGCACAATTCATTTTTGACAAGTAGGAACTCCTTTGAGGTGTTCTGCCCACGGATCCCCTGAAGATATCACATGTTCAAACACCAAGCCTCTAGAATCCACATTGAGCTTGGGAGCCTGATGAGAGTGGTGGCTATGAGTCTACAGATGGAGATAATAGTGTTCATCCAAGAGGACCACCCATCTGGTGGATCCTCCTTTCCATCAACTTCGACAGACCTCCAGAGCAAGAGCTCATGGTGTCCCTCATTGAACTCTCAAGGTTTGAGGGGGAGAATGTCCCACATATGGCCCATCACACACCTCTTTTCTCACAGAGTTTGTTGGATCACATGGCTCCATGGGCATCATACCAGTGCCATGGCCCGCTCTGGGACTGCACCTTTCAGAAGGAAGGCAACTCTACACAATGGGGAACCCAATTTGCTCTATCATGATGGATCTCTGATAACATGTGCGGCACTTCAGGGTCAAGTGCTTTCTCAGTCACTGCCTCACACGAATACACAGTACAGAATCTCCTTTGGAGAGAAAAGATGTCATTCCAAACACCCAAACAAAATCCCCTGGACAATGAAATCAAGCAACGACTGAGGAGAACACTCTATTAGCTGCCATTTCAATAGGAACGGACTTTTCCGCTTAGGGAACATATAGTGTGTCACTTACCAGGACACACACCTCGTGTCCTTTGAGAAGACATGGGTGCTCCGCAGGTAGGACTGCTTCCAACCGACCTATTTCTAGAGACAGGCCAAGAACGAGTGAAAATCTCATGCAAGAGTCCTGATATAGCCTTTGTGTTTAATAGTCCACAAAAATACAGACAAGTGCTTGGGAATGAAATTGTGCCCTGGAATGTGGCTTGTATCCAAATCTCTCTCTCTCTCTCTCTCTCTGTATCTCTCTCTCATCTTCTTCCTCCCTTCACATTCTCTCCAATCCTCCTCATCCAAGGTTATCTGTGCTGGTCCAGGTTGGCCTATCTCAGCCAGGAGAGCAGTCAAATTCTTTACCAAGTTGTTCCATCAGTCTTCCAAACTCCTATCAAAAATGACAGCATTTTTCCTAAAATAACTCCTCTGTTTGTATGGAGATATTCCACCTTACACAGGGTACCACTATCTACCATTGTCAGCCCTTCACACTGAGAGATAACCATCCCACTTGTACTGCGTTCTACATGGTCACAGATTTGACTCCGAGATCAACATCTTTGCAACCACCTACACATAAGGGACCGAGTGAGAATTCACTTCTCTGCAGCACACCCCACGTGTGTCATCAGGTCTGTGAGGTTGCTGGTGAGGTGGATCTCTCGACTCTCTCTTAGGGGAGTTAGGACCGGAAGTTTCTGACTCTCCATGTCTCAGTGAATTGGCATCTAAGAAGGGGTCTGAGCACCTTTCAGCATGGTCTGAATGACAATGGGACAGAGTTCAAGGATTCGGTCCCCTCAAACCAGTCTCCATTTGGGACCATCCTCCTCCTTCTCTAGACCCTCAATTGGCAGGCCAGAGGCCCTTCTCGTCCAAGAGGGAAACCTCAAGACCTGCCCATGTAGCCCTCACCACAGGGCTCACGGAAGAGAAGAAGAGACACTTCTCAAATTCCTGACAACTGTGTACCCCACAAACAAGCCAGCAGTAGAACTAGTCAACCCCCTTCCATCCAGCACCCCAGTAGGCAGGACGTCTTCTTATCAACCTGTGAAATACCCACCAGACGTATCCCAGCGTCATACTCGGGAAATTTGTTACTGTGGGTAGCTAGTTTGTGATTTCATCTATTGACGTGTATGTTCCGAAGCAGGGAATGGTCCTTCCCCCTAGTCCAATATTTCCTCAGGGTTGATATAGAGGGCCTCGTCCTTGGTTGAAGGCAGAGGGGCCCATTTTCATGCTTTGAGCTCTGGAATGAGATTTATCATCCCGGGCATACCTAGGAGGCTTTTTTCCCCTGTTGGAAAAGACTGGACGTGATAAGCTCACTGGTCCCTGTCAGATATATCATAATCCTAAAACAAGCCTGAGCAGTGGATATTTATTTCCTCAGGAGCCTGAGGAGAATGGGGGCCACGAGAAGAATGCTGGAAAGCATACTTATCATCATAATGTGCAATACATCCAATGGATCCTCCTTTAATTTAGTATCAACATACCTCCAGATCATGAGCTCAGGCTGCCCGAGGTACAACCATTGAGGGGTGACGGTGAGAGCTTCCCACTTTGGGCCCATCCCTCGCCTCTCTTCTCACAGAGGGTCTGTGGTGTCACAAGGCTTGGTGGGCAGCATGCCATTGCCATGGCAACCATTGGGCCTGAACTTCTCAGATGCAAGGCAACTCCACCTCCTCTGTGCCCACCTGCTCTCTACACAAGGATGGCTCTTCCCCTGAACGTGTGTCAGGCTCAACACGGTGGTTCAAGAAGTGCTTCCCAGGAATACACAGTTTACAATCTCCTGTGGAAAGAAAATATGGGATTGAAAAAGACCCACTCCCCAAGGATCCTGAACAGGAAAACAATGGCCGATGGAGGAAGAAGAACAACACCCGAGCGTCCCTTTCCATGGGAGGAGACTTTTCTACGGAAGGAAACTATGGAATATCTCTCTCTTAACCTGATTTCCACCCCATGCCAATGGAGAAGATATACGTACCAAACCAAGGCTTTCAAACCTGTCTTCCAGTAGGGAGCAGGGATCGTAATGGACAGAAATTGGGTGTCAGGCCAGGAAGGAGAGAAGACTCTGGCACAAGTGTGCTTGTTTGTACCACTTGTGGGTTATCCACCTTAAACCAAGACATGTCCTTGGGGAAATTATCCTGCCATTGACAGTTGCTTGAATCCACAGCTCCTGTACCTCTCTCTCTCCTTCTTTTGATCTCCTTCTCTCTAGCTCGCTCCCTCTCCCCTTGGCCCCCCTTCAATTTCTCTTGAATCCTCCTGCTACAAGTTGACCTGTGGTGATAATGGATGGAATATATTAGCCAAGAGAATGGTCCAAGGGATCCCCCAGCCTTTTCTCCGTGTCATCCTAGGCCTGATCAAATATAAAATCCGTGGTCCAGAAAGACTTCCTGTGCTGTGTGGAGACACCCCAACTAGGTCATCCTTCCACAACACTTCCCATATTCAACCTTTCATATGGACACAATGACTACTTCATATGTACTTCGGTCTGGAGGGTCCCATATTGGACTCAGAGAGAAACACACTTGAAACAACGTTCACATGAGTGCTCCCCAAGAAATGGCTTCCCTGCAGCATTCCCTACCTGGTCCATGAGGTCTTGTGGATTTGCTCGGGTGTGGATCTCTGGACTCGTTCTTAGGGCATATGGAATATGAAGACTATGACTCTTCATGTCTCAATGATTTGACATCCAAACCATGGTCTGAGCATCCTTGGCCAGTGGGCTGCCCAACCATAGCCCAGAGTGCAAGATGTCTGTCAACCAAAACCAGTCTCTATGGAATAGACCTCCTCATTCTCTAGCCTCAGGATTGTCAGGGACAGAGCCCACTCCCTTCCAGGAGGGAACTTTCAATACCCTCACATTGCAGGCATCATCACAGGGCTCCTGCAAGATCAGACAATCGACCCACCTTTCCTTCCTTATGACTGTAGACACAACAAACACACTGGCACTGGCCCCAGGCACCACACTCCCAGGAAGCCCTCCAGGAGAGGGAGGGCTTGTTCTTATCCAACTGTGGAAAAGGCACCTGAAACAGACCGGTTACATCTCGGTTAAAAGGCCTCTGTTTGGAGGGCTCCCCTGTGGCTTAGGCTGTGGAAATATGGATTCAGGAGTGTGGAGCTGAAAATGCCCCATTGGGACTGTCTTCTTCAGGGGTTCCATCCAGGGCCTTCTGCTTGGGGGAGAGCATTGGGGCATGCTTTCCTTGTTTGTGCACCAGGATATCTTGTTTAAATGGCCGTGAGGCACAATTCATTTTTGACAAGTAGGAACTCCTTTGAGGTGTTCTGCCCACGGATCCCCTGAAGATATCACATGTTCAAACACCAAGCCTCTAGAATCCACATTGAGCTTGGGAGCCTGATGAGAGTGGTGGCTATGAGTCTACAGATGGAGATAATAGTGTTCATCCAAGAGGACCACCCATCTGGTGGATCCTCCTTTCCATCAACTTCGACAGACCTCCAGAGCAAGAGCTCATGGTGTCCCTCATTGAACTCTCAAGGTTTGAGGGGGAGAATGTCCCACATATGGCCCATCACACACCTCTTTTCTCACAGAGTTTGTTGGATCACATGGCTCCATGGGCATCATACCAGTGCCATGGCCCGCTCTGGGACTGCACCTTTCAGAAGGAAGGCAACTCTACACAATGGGGAACCCAATTTGCTCTATCATGATGGATCTCTGATAACATGTGCGGCACTTCAGGGTCAAGTGCTTTCTCAGTCACTGCCTCACACGAATACACAGTACAGAATCTCCTTTGGAGAGAAAAGATGTCATTCCAAACACCCAAACAAAATCCCCTGGACAATGAAATCAAGCAACGACTGAGGAGAACACTCTATTAGCTGCCATTTCAATAGGAACGGACTTTTCCGCTTTGGGAACATATAGTGTGTCACTTACCAGGACACAAACCTCGTGTCCTTTGAGAAGACATGGGTGCTCCGCAGGTAGGACTGCTTCCAACCGACATATTTCTAGAGACAGGCCAAGAACGAGTGAAAATCTCATGCAAGAGTCCTGATATAGCCTTTGTGTTTAATAGTCCACAAAAATACAGACAAGAGCTTGGGAATGAAATTGTGCCCTGGAATGTGGCTTGTATCCAAATCTCTCTCTCTCTCTCTCTGTATCTCTCTCTCATCTTCTTCCTCCCTTCACATTCTCTCCAATCCTCCTCATCCAAGGTTATCTGTGCTGGTCCAGGTTGGCCTATCTCAGCCAGGAGAGCAGTCAAATTCTTTACCAAGTTGTTCCATCAGTCTTCCAAACTCCTATCAAAAATGACAGCATTTTTCCTAAAATAACTCCTCTGTTTGTATGGAGATATTCCACCTTACACAGGGTACCACTATCTACCATTGTCAGCCCTTCACACTGAGAGATAACCATCCCACTTGTACTGCGTTCTACATGGTCACAGATTTGACTCCGAGATCAACATCTTTGCAACCACCTACACATAAGGGACCGAGTGAGAATTCACTTCTCTGCAGCACACCCCACGTGTGTCATCAGGTCTGTGAGGTTGCTGGTGAGGTGGATCTCTCGACTCTCTCTTAGGGGAGTTAGGACAGGAAGTTTCTGACTCTGCATGTCTCAGTGAATTGGCATCTAAGAAGGGGTCTGAGCACCTTTCAGCATGGTCTGAATGACAATGGGACAGAGTTCAAGGATTCAGTCCCCTAAAACCAGTCTCCATTTGGGACCATCCTCCTCCTTCTCTAGACCCTCAATTGGCAGGCCAGAGGCCCTTCTCGTCCAAGAGGGAATCCTCAAGACCTGCCCATGTAGCCCTCACCACAGGGCTCACGGAAGAGAAGAAGAGACACTTCTCAAATTCCTGACAACTGTGTACCCCACAAAAAAGCCAGCAGTAGAACTAGTCAACCCCCTTCCATCCAGCACCCCAGTAGGCAGGACGTCTTCTTATCAACCTGTGAAATACCCACCAGACGTATCCCAGCGTCATACTCGGGAAATTTGTTACTGTGGGTAGCTAGTTTGTGATTTCATCTATTGACGTGTATGTTCCGAAGCAGGGAATGGTCCTTCCCCCTAGTCCAATATTTCCTCAGGGTTGATATAGAGGGCCTCGTCCTTGGTTGAAGGCAGAGGGGCCTATTTTCATGGTGTGAGCTCTGGAATGAGATTTATCATCCCGGGCATACCTAGGAGGCTTTTTTCCCCTGTTGGAAAAGACTGGAAGTGATAAGCTCACTGGTCCCTGTCAGATATATCATAATCCTAAAACAAGCCTGAGCAGTGGATATTTATTTCCTCAGGAGCCTGAGGAGAATGGGGGCCACGAGAAGAATGCTGGAAAGCATACTTATCATCATAATGTGCAATACATCCAATGGATCCTCCTTTAATTTAGTATCAACATACCTCCAGATCATGAGCTCAGGCTGCCCGAGGTACAACCATTGAGGGGTGACGGTGAGAGCTTCCCACTTTGGGCCCATCCCTCGCCTCTCTTCTCACAGAGGGTCTGTGGTGTCACAAGGCTTGGTGGGCAGCATGCCATTGCCATGGCAACCATTGGGCCTGAACTTCTCAGATGCAAGGCAACTCCACCTCCTCTGTGCCCACCTGCTCTCTACACAAGGATGGCTCTTCCCCTGAACGTGTGTCAGGCTCAACACGGTGGTTCAAGAACTGCTTCCCAGGAATACACAGTTTACAATCTCCTGTGGAAAGAAAATATGTGATTGAAAAAGACCCACTCCCCAAGGATCCTGAACAGGAAAACAATGGCCGATGGAGGAAGAAGAACAACACCCGAGCGTCCCTTTCCATGGGAGGAGACTTTTCTACGGAAGGAAACTATGGAATATCTCTCTCTTAACCTGATTTCCACCCCATGCCAATGGAGAAGATATACGTACCAAACCAAGGCTTTCAAACCTGTCTTCCAGTAGGGAGCAGGGATCGTAATGGACAGAAATTGGGTGTCAGGCCAGGAAGGAGAGAAGACTCTGGCACAAGTGTGCTTGTTTGTACCACTTGTGGGTTATCCACCTTAAACCAAGACATGTCCTTGGGGAAATTATCCTGCCATTGACAGTTGCTTGAATCCACAGCTCCTGTACCTCTCTCTCTCCTTCTTTTGATCTCCTTCTCTCTAGCTCGCTCCCTCTCCCCTTGGCCCCCCTTCAATTTCTCTTGAATCCTCCTGCTACAAGTTGACCTGTGGTGATAATGGATGGAATATATTAGCCAAGAGAATGGTCCAAGGGATCCCCCAGCCTTTTCTCCGTGTCATCCTAGGACTGATCAAATATAAAATCCGTGGTCCAGAAAGACTTCCTGTGCTGTGTGGAGACACCCCAACTAGGTCATCCTTCCACAACACTTCCCATATTCAACCTTTCATATGGACACAATGACTACTTCATATGTACTTCGGTCTGGAGGGTCCCATATTGGACTCAGAGAGAAACACACTTGAAGCAACGTTCACATGAGTGCTCCCCAAGAAATGGCTTCTCTGCAGCATTCCCTACCTGGTCCATGAGGTCTTGTGGATTTGCTCGGGTGTGGATCTCTGGACTCGTTCTTAGGGCATATGGAATATGAAGACTATGACTCTTCATGTCTCAATGATTTGACATCCAAACCATGGTCTGAGCATCCTTGGCCAGTGGGCTGCCCAACCATAGCCCAGAGTGCAAGATGTCTGTCAACCAAAACCAGTCTCTATGGAATAGACCTCCTCATTCTCTAGCCTCAGGATTGTCAGGGACAGAGCCCACTCCCTTCCAGGAGGGAACTTTCAATACCCTCACATTGCAGGCATCATCACAGGGCTCCTGCAAGATCAGACAATCGACCCACCTTTCCTTCCTTATGACTGTAGACACAACAAACACACTGGCACTGGCCCCAGGCACCACACTCCCAGGAAGCCCTCCAGGAGAGGGAGGGCTTGTTCTTATCCAACTGTGGAAAAGGCACCTGAAACAGACCGGTTACATCTCGGTTAAAAGGCCTCTGTTTGGAGGGCTCCCCTGTGGCTTAGGCTGTGGAAATATGGATTCAGGAGTGTGGAGCTGAAAATGCCCCATTGGGACTGTCTTCTTCAGGGGTTCCATCCAGGGCCTTCTGCTTGGGGGAGAGCATTGGGGCATGCTTTCCTTGTTTGTGCACCAGGATATCTTGTTTAAATGGCCGTGAGGCACAATTCATTTTTGACAAGTAGGAACTCCTTTGAGGTGTTCTGCCCACGGATCCCCTGAAGATATCACATGTTCAAACACCAAGCCTCTAGAATCCACATTGAGCTTGGGAGCCTGATGAGAGTGGTGGCTATGAGTCTACAGATGGAGATAATAGTGTTCATCCAAGAGGACCACCCATCTGATGGATCCTCCTTTCCATCAACTTCGACAGACCTCCAGAGCAAGAGCTCATGGTGTCCCTCATTGAACTCTCAAGGTTTGAGGGGGAGAATGTCCCACATATGGCCCATCACACACCTCTTTCTCACAGAGTTTGTTGGATCACATGGCTCCATGGGCATCATACCAGTGCCATGGCCCGCTCTGGGACTGCACCTTTCAGAAGGAAGGCAACTCTACACAATGGGGAACCCAATTTGCTCTATCATGATGGATCTCTGATAACATGTGCGGCACTTCAGGGTCAAGTGCTTTCTCAGTCACTGCCTCACACGAATACACAGTACAGAATCTCCTTTGGAGAGAAAAGATGTCATTCCAAACACCCAAACAAAATCCCCTGGACAATGAAATCAAGGAACGACTGAGGAAAACACTCTATTAGCTGCCATTTCAATAGGAACGGACTTTTCCGCTTAGGGAACATATAGTGTGTCACTTATCAGGACACACACCTCGTGTCCTTTGAGAAGACATGGGTGCTCCGCAGGTAGGACTGCTTCCAACCGACCTATTTCTAGAGACAGGCCAAGAACGAGTGAAAATCTCATGCAAGAGTCCTGATATAGCCTTTGTGTTTAATAGTCCACAAAAATACAGACAAGTGCTTGGGAATGAAATTGTGCCCTGGAATGTGGCTTGTATCCAAATCTCTCTCTCTCTCTCTCTGTATCTCTCTCTCATCTTCTTCCTCCCTTCACATTCTCTCCAATCCTCCTCATCCAAGGTTATCTGTGCTGGTCCAGGTTGGCCTATCTCAGCCAGGAGAGCAGTCAAATTCTTTACCAAGTTGTTCCATCAGTCTTCCAAACTCCTATCAAAAATGACAGCATTTTTCCTAAAATAACTCCTCTGTTTGTATGGAGATATTCCACCTTACACAGGGTACCACTATCTACCATTGTCAGCCCTTCACACTGAGAGATAACCATCCCACTTGTACTGCGTTCTACATGGTCACAGATTTGACTCCGAGATCAACATCTTTGCAACCACCTACACAT
Source organism: Sus scrofa (assembly GCF_054392235.1). NCBI lineage: Eukaryota > Metazoa > Chordata > Mammalia > Artiodactyla > Suidae > Sus > Sus scrofa. The sequence continues at coordinate 42,915,932 of NC_139402.1, forward strand.
AAGGGACCGAGTGAGAATTCACTTCTCTGCAGCACACCCCACGTGTGTCATCAGGTCTGTGAGGTTGCTGGTGAGGTGGATCTCTCGACTCTCTCTTAGGGGAGTTAGGACAGGAAGTTTCTGACTCTCCATGTCTCAGTGAATTGGCATCTAAGAAGGGGTCTGAGCACCTTTCAGCATGGTCTGAATGACAATGGGACAGAGTTCAAGGATTCAGTCCCCTCAAACCAGTCTCCATTTGGGACCATCCTCCTCCTTCTCTAGACCCTCAATTGGCAGGCCAGAGGCCCTTCTCGTCCAAGAGGGAATCCTCAAGACCTGCCCATGTAGCCCTCACCACAGGGCTCACGGAAGAGAAGAAGAGACACTTCTCAAATTCCTGACAACTGTGTACCCCACAAAAAAGCCAGCAGTAGAACTAGTCAACCCCCTTCCATCCAGCACCCCAGTAGGCAGGACGTCTTCTTATCAACCTGTGAAATACCCACCAGACGTATCCCAGCGTCATACTCGGGAAATTTGTTACTGTGGGTAGCTAGTTTGTGATTTCATCTATTGACGTGTATGTTCCGAAGCAGGGAATGGTCCTTCCCCCTAGTCCAATATTTCCTCGGGGTTGATATGTAGGGCCTCGTCCTTGGTTGAAGGCAGAGGGGCCTATTTTCAGGGTGTGAGCTCTGGAATGAGATTTATCATCCCGGGCATACCTAGGAGGCTTTTTTCCCCTGTTGGAAAAGACTGGAAGTGATAAGCTCACTGGTCCCTGTCAGATATATCATAATCCTAAAACAAGCCTGAGCAGTGGATATTTATTTCCTCAGGAGCCTGAGGAGAATGGGGGCCACGAGAAGAATGCTGGAAAGCATACTTATCATCATAATGTGCAATACATCCAATGGATCCTCCTTTAATTTAGTATCAACATACCTCCAGATCATGAGCTCAGGCTGCCCGAGGTACAACCATTGAGGGGTGACGGTGAGAGCTTCCCACTTTGGGCCCATCCCTCGCCTCTCTTCTCACAGAGGGTCTGTGGTGTCACAAGGCTTGGTGGGCAGCATGCCATTGCCATGGCAACCATCGGGCCTGAACTTCTCAGATGCAAGGCAACTCCACCTCCTCTGTGCCCACCTGCTCTCTACACAAGGATGGCTCTTCCCCTGAACGTGTGTCAGGCTCAACACGGTGGTTCAAGATCTGCTTCCCAGGAATACACAGTTTACAATCTCCTGTGGAAAGAAAATATGTGATTGAAAAAGACCCACTCCCCAAGGATCCTGAACAGGAAAACAATGGCCGATGGAGGAAGAAGAACAACACCCGAGCGTCCCTTTCCATGGGAGGAGACTTTTCTACGGAAGGAAACTATGGAATATCGCTCTCTTAACCTGATTTCCACCCCATGCCAATGGAGAAGATATACGTACCAAACCAAGGCTTTCAAACCTGTCTTCCAGTAGGGAGCAGGGATCGTAATGGACAGAAATTGGGTGTCAGGCCAGGAAGGAGAGAAGACTCTGGCACAAGTGTGCTTGTTTGTACCACTTGTGGGTTATCCACCTTAAACCAAGACATGTCCTTGGGGAAATTATCCTGCCATTGACAGTTGCTTGAATCCACAGCTCCTGTACCTCTCTCTCTCCTTCTTTTGATCTCCTTCTCTCTAGCTCGCTCCCTCTCCCCTTGGCCCCCCTTCAATTTCTCTTGAATCCTCCTGCTACAAGTTGACCTGTGGTGATAATGGATGGAATATATTAGCCAAGAGAATGGTCCAAGGGATCCCCCAGCCTTTTCTCCGTGTCATCCTAGGACTGATCAAATATAAAATCCGTGGTCCAGAAAGACTTCCTGTGCTGTGTGGAGACACCCCAACTAGGTCATCCTTCCACAACACTTCCCATATTCAACCTTTCATATGGACACAATGACCACTTCATATGTACTTCGGTCTGGAGGGTCCCATATTGGACTCAGAGAGAAACACACTTGAAGCAACGTTCACATGAGTGCTCCCCAAGAAATGGCTTCTCTGCAGCATTCCCTACCTGGTCCATGAGGTCTTGTGGATTTGCTCGGGTGTGGATCTCTGGACTCGTTCTTAGGGCATATGGAATATGAAGACTATGACTCTTCATGTCTCAATGATTTGACATCCAAACAATGGTCTGAGCATCCTTGGCCAGTGGGCTGCCCAACCATAGCCCAGAGTGCAAGATGTCTGTCAACCAAAACCAGTCTCTATGGAATAGACCTCCTCATTCTCTAGCCTCAGGATTGTCAGGGACAGAGCCCACTCCCTTCCAGGAGGGAACTTTCAATACCCTCACATTGCAGGCATCATCACAGGGCTCCTGCAAGATCAGACAATCGACCCACCTTTCCTTCCTTATGACTGTAGACACAACAAACACACTGGCACTGGCCCCAGGCACCACACTCCCAGGAAGCCCTCCAGGAGAGGGAGGGCTTGTTCTTATCCAACTGTGGAAAAGGCACCTGAAACAGACCGGTTACATCTCGGTTAAAAGGCCTCTGTTTGGAGGGCTCCCCTGTGGCATAGGCTGTGGAAATATGGATTCAGGAGTGTGGAGCTGAAAATGCCCCATTGGGACTGTCTTCTTCAGGGGTTCCATCCAGGGCCTTCTGCTTGGGGGAGAGCATTGGGGCATGGTTTCCTTGTTTGTGCACCAGGAAATCTTGTTTAAATGGCCGTGAGGCACAATTCATTTTTCACATGGAGGAACTCCCTTGAGGTATTCTGCCCACTGATGCCCTGAAGATATCACATGTTCAAGCACCAAGCCTCTAGAATCCACATTGAGCTTGGGAGCCTGATGAGAGTGGTGGCTATGAGTCTACAGATGGAGATAATAGTGTTCATCCAAGAGGACCACCCATCTGGTGGATCCTCCTTTCCATCAACTTCGACAGACCTCCAGAGCAAGAGCTCAGGGTGTCCATCCTTCAACTCTCAAGGTTTGAGGGGGAGAATGTCCCACATATGGCCCATCACACACCTCTTTTCTCACAGAGTTTGTTGGATCACATGGCTCCATGGGCATCATACCAGTGCCATGGCCCGCTCTGGGACTGCACCTTTCAGAAGGAAGGCAACTCTACACAATGGGGAACCCAATTTGCTCTATCATGATGGATCTCTGATAACATGTGCGGCACTTCAGGGTCAAGTGCTTTCTCAGTCACTGCCTCACAAGAATACACAGTACAGAATCTCCTTTGGAGAGAAAAGATGTCATTCCAAACACCCAAACAAAATCCCCTGGACAATGAAATCAAGCAACGACTGAGGAGAACACTCTATTAGCTGCCATTTCAATAGGAACGGACTTTTCCGCTTAGGGAACATTTAGTGTGTCACTTACCAGGACACACACCTCGTGTCCTTTGAGAAGACATGGGTGCTCCGCAGGTAGGACTGCTTCCAACCGACCTATTTCTAGAGACAGGCCAAGAACGAGTGAAAATCTCATGCAAGAGTCCTGATATAGCCTTTGTGTTTAATAGTCCACAAAAATACAGACAAGGGCTTGGGAATGAAATTGTGCCCTGGAATGTGGCTTGTATCCAAATCTCTCTCTCTCTCTATATATATATATCTCTCTCATCTTCTTCCTCCCTTCACATTCTCTCCAATCCTCCTCATCCAAGGTTATCTGTGCTGGTCCAGGTTGGCCTATCTCAGCCAGGAGAGCAGTCAAATTCTTTACCAAGTTGTTCCATCAGTCTTCCAAACTCCTATCAAAAATGACAGCATTTCTCCTAAAATAACTCCTCTGTTTGTATGGAGATATTCCACCTTACACAGGGTACCACTATCTACCATTGTCAGCCCTTCACACTGAGAGATAACCATCCCACTTGTACTGCGTTCTACATGGTCACAGATTTGACTCCGAGATCAACATCTTTGCAACCACCTACACATAAGGGACCGAGTGAGAATTCACTTCTCTGCAGCACACCCCACGTGTGTCATCAGGTCTGTGAGGTTGCTGGTGAGGTGGATCTCTCGACTCTCTCTTAGGGGAGTTAGGACAGGAAGTTTCTGACTCTCCATGTCTCAGTGAATTGGCATCTAAGAAGGGGTCTGAGCACCTTTCAGCATGGTCTGAATGACAATGGGACAGAGTTCAAGGATTCAGTCCCCTCAAACCAGTCTCCATTTGGGACCATCCTCCTCCTTCTCTAGACCCTCAATTGGCAGGCCAGAGGCCCCTCTCGTCCAAGAGGGAAACCTCAAGACCTGCCCATGTAGCCCTCACCACAGGGCTCACGGAAGAGAAGAAGAGACACTTCTCAAATTCCTGACAACTGTGTACCCCACAAAAAAGCCAGCAGTGGAACTAGTCAACCCCCTTCCATCCAGCACCCCAGTAGGCAGGACGTCTTCTTATCAACCTGTGAAATACCCACCAGACGTATCCCAGCGTCATACTATGGAAATTTGTTACTGTGGGTAGCTAGTTTGTGATTTCATCTATTGACGTGTATGTTCCGAAGCAGGGAATGGTCCTTCGCCCCGTTCCAATATTTCCTCGGGGTTGATATGTAGGGCCTCGTCCTTGGTTGAAGGCAGAGGGGCCTATTTTCAGGGTGTGAGCTCTGGAATGAGATTTATCATCCCGGGCATACCTAGGAGGCTTTTTTCCCCTGTTGGAAAAGACTGGAAGTGATAAGCTCACTGGTCCCTGTCAGATATATCATAATCCTAAAACAAGCCTGAGCAGTGGATATTTATTTCCTCAGGAGCCTGAGGAGAATGGGGGCCACGAGAAGAATGCTGGAAAGCATACTTATCATCATAATGTGCAATACATCCAATGGATCCTCCTTTAATTTAGTATCAACATACCTCCAGATCATGAGCTCAGGCTGCCCGAGGTACAACCATTGAGGGGTGACGGTGAGAGCTTCCCACTTTGGGCCCATCCCTCGCCTCTCTTCTCACAGAGGGTCTGTGGTGTCACAAGGCTTGGTGGGCAGCATGCCATTGCCATGGCAACCATTGGGCCTGAACTTCTCAGATGCAAGGCAACTCCACCTCCTCTGTGCCCACCTGCTCTCTACACAAGGATGGCTCTTCCCCTGAACGTGTGTCAGGCTCAACACGGTGGTTCAAGAACTGCTTCCCAGGAATACACAGTTTACAATCTCATGTGGAAAGAAAATATGTGATTGAAAAAGACCCACTCCCCAAGGATCCTGAACAGGAAAACAATGGCCGATGGAGGAAGAAGAACAACACCCGAGCATCCCTTTCCATGGGAGGAGACTTTTCTACGGAAGGAAACTATGGAATATCTCTCTCTTAACCTGATTTCCACCCCATGCCATTGGAGAAGATATACGTACCAAACCAAGGCTTTCAAACCTGTCTTCCAGTAGGGAGCAGGGATCGTAATGGACAGAAATTGGGTGTCAGGCCAGGAAGGAGAGAAGACTCTGGCACAAGTGTGCTTGTTTGTACCACTTGTGGGTTATCCACCTTAAACCAAGACATGTCCTTGGGGAAATTATCCTGCCATTGACAGTTGCTTGAATCCACAGCTCCTGTACCTCTCTCTCTCCTTCTTTTGATCTCCTTCTCTCTAGCTCGCTCCCTCTCCCCTTGGCCCCCCTTCAATTTCTCTTGAATCCTCCTGCTACCAGTTGACCTGTGGTGACAATGGATGGAATATATTAGCCAAGAGAATGGTCCAAGGGATCCCCCAGCCTTTTCTCCGTGTCATCCTAGGCCTGATCAAATATAAAATCCGTGGTCCAGAAAGACTTCCTGTGCTGTGTGGAGACACCCCAACTAGGTCATCCTTCCACAACACTTCCCATATTCAACCTTTCATATGGACACAATGACCACTTCATATGTACTTCGGTCTGGAGGGTCCCATATTGGACTCAGAGAGAAACACACTTGAAGCAACGTTCACATGAGTGCTCCCCAAGAAATGGCTTCTCTGCAGCATTCGCTACCTGGTCCATGAGGTCTTGTGGATTTGCTCGGGTGTGGATCTCTGGACTCGTTCTTAGGGCATATGGAATATGAAGACTATGACTCTTCATGTCTCAATGATTTGACATCCAAACAATGGTCTGAGCATCCTTGGCCAGTGGGCTGCCCAACCATAGCCCAGAGTGCAAGATGTCTGTCAACCAAAACCAGTCTCTATGGAATAGACCTCCTCATTCTCTAGCCTCAGGATTGTCAGGGACAGAGCCCACTCCCTTCCAGGAGGGAACTTTCAATACCCTCACATTGCAGGCATCATCACAGGGCTCCTGCAAGATCAGACAATCGACCCACCTTTCCTTCCTTATGACTGTAGACACAACAAACACACTGGCACTGGCCCCAGGCACCACACTCCCAGGAATCCCTGCAGGAGAGGGAGGGCTTCTTCTTATCCAACTGTGTAAATGGCACCTGAAATATACAAGTTACATCTCGGTTAAAAGGCCTCTGTTTGGAGGGCTCCCCTGTGGCTTAGGCTGTGGAAATATGGATTCAGAAGTGTGGAGCTGAAAAGGCCCCATTGGGACTGTCTTCTTCAGGGGTTACATCCAGGGCTTCCTGCTTGGGGGAGAGCATTGTGGCATGGTTTCCTTGTTTGTGCACCAGGAAATCTTGTTTAAATGGCCGTGAGGCACAATTCATTTTTCACATGTATGAACTCCTTTGAGGTATTCTGCCCACGGATCCCCTGAAGATATCACATGTTCAAACACCAAGCCTCTAGAATCCACATTGAGCTTGGGAGCCTGATGAGAGTGGTGGCTATGAGTCTACAGATGGAGATAATAGTGTTCATCTAAGAGGACCACCCATCTGATGGATCTTCTTTTCCATCAACTTCGACAGACCTCCAGAGCAAGAGCTCATGGTGTCCCTCATTGAACTCTCAAGGTTTGAGGGGGAGAATGTCCCACATATGGCCCATCACACACCTCTTTTCTCACAGAGTTTGTTGGATCACATGGCTCCATGGGCATCATACCAGTGCCATGGCCCGCTCTGGGACTGCACCTTTCAGAAGGAAGGCAACTCTACACAATGGGGAACCCAATTTGCTCTATCATGATGGATCTCTGATAACATGTGCGGCACTTCAGGGTCAAGTGCTTTCTCAGTCACTGCCTCACACGAATACACAGTACAGAATCTCCTTTGGAGAGAAAAGATGTCATTCCAAACACCCAAACAAAATCACCTGGACAATCAAATCAAGGAACGACTGAGGAAAACACTCTATTAGCTGCCATTTCAATAGGAACGGACTTTTCCGCTTAGGGAACATATCGTGTGTCACTTACCAGGACACACACCTCGTGTCCTTTGGGAAGACATGGGTGCCCCGCAGGTAGGACTGCTTCCAACCGACATATTTCTAGAGACAGGCCAAGAACGAATGAAAATCTCATGCAAGAGTCCTGATATAGCCTTTGTGTTTAATATTCCACAGAAATACAGACAAGGGCTTGGGAAGGAAATTGTGCCCTGGAATGTGGCTTGTATCCAAATCTCTCTCTCTCTCTCTCTCTCTCTCTCTCTCTCTCTCTCTCTCTCTCTCTCTCTCGGCTTCTTCCTCCTTCTCATTCTCTCGAATCCTCCTCATCCAATGTGATCTGTGTTGGTCCAGGTTGGCCTATCTCAGCCAGGAGAGCAGTCAAATTCTTTAACCAAAATTCTCCATCAGTCTTCCAAACTCCTATCAAAAATGACAGCATTTTTCCTGAAATAACACCTCTCTTTTTATGGAGATATTACCCCTTACACATTCTTCTACTATCTTACATTTGTCAGCCCTTCACACTGACACATAATCATCGCATTGGTACTGCGTTCTCTATTGTCACAGATTTGACACCGAGATCGATAATTTTTCAAGCACCTACACATAAGGGACCTACTGATAATTCACTACTCTGCAGCACATCCCACGTGTGGGGTCAGGTCTGTGAGGTTGCTGGTGCCGTGGGTCTCTCGACTCTTTCTATGTGGAATTATACATGAAGTCTCTGACTCTCCATGTCTCAGTCAATTGGCATCTCAGAAGGTGTCTGAGCACCCTTCAACAGGGTCTGAATGACAATGTTATAGAGTTCAAGGATTCGGTCCCCTAAAACCAGTCTCCATTTGGGACAATTCTCCTCCAACTCTAGACCCTCAGTTGGTAGGCCCTAGGCCCCTCTCATCGAAGAGGGAAACCTCAAGACCTGCACATGTAGCCCTCACCACAGGGCTCACTGATGAAAAGAAGGGTGACTCCTGAAATTCCTGAGAATTGTGTACCCCACAAAAAAGCCAGCAGTGGAACTAGTCACCCCATTTCCATCCAGCACCCCAATGGCCAGTACCTAAACTTATCAACCTGTGAAATTACCACCAGACATATCCCAGCTTCATCTCGGGAAATTTGTTACTGTGGATAGCTAGTGTGTGCTTTCATCTATTGACGTGTACGTTCAGAAGCAGGGAATGGTCCTTCCCCCCGTTCCAATATTTCCTCAGGTTTGATATTGAAGACCTCGTCCTTGGTTGAAGGCAGAGGGGCCTATTTACATGGTGTGAGCTCTGGAATGAGATTTATCATCCTGGTCATACCTAGGAGGCTGTTTTCCCCTGTTGGAAAAGACTTGAAGTGATAAGCTCACTGGTCCCTGTCAGATATATCATAATCCTAAAACAAGCCTGAGCAGTGGATATTTCCTCAGGAGCCTGATGAGAATGGTGGCCATGAGAAGATTGCTGGAAATAATATTTATCATCCAATTGTCCAAAACATCCAATGGATCCTCCTTTAATTTAGTATCAACATACCTCCAGATCATGAGCTCAGGCTGCCCGAGGTACAACCATTGAGGGGTGACGGTGAGAGCTTCCCACTTTGGGCACATCACTTGCCTCTCTTCTCACAGAGGGTCTGTGGTGTCACAAGGCTTGGTGGGCAGCATGCCATTGCCATGGCAACCATTGGGCCTGACCTTCTCAGATGCAAGGCAACTCCACCTCCTCTGTGCCCACCTGGTCTCTACAGAAGGATGGCTCTTCCCCTGAACGTGCGTCAGGCGCAACACGGTGGTTCACGGACTGCATCCCAGGAAGACACAGTCTACAATCTCATGTGGAAAGAAAATATGGGATTGAAAAGACCCACTCCCCACGGAGCCTGAACATGAAAACAATGGCCGATGGAGGAAGAACAACACATGAGCATCCTTTTCCATGGGAGGAGGATTTTCCACTGAAGGAAACTATGGAATAACTTTTAAACTGATTTCCACCCCATGCCATTGGAGAAGATATAGGGACCATAGCAAGGCTTTCAAACCTGTCCTCCAGTATGGAGCAGGGATTGTAATGGACACAATTTGGGAGTCATGTCAGGAAGGAGAGGAGACTCTGGTACAAATGTGCTGTTTTGTCCCATTTGTGTGCTGTCCAACTTAAACAAAGACATATCGTTAGAGCAATTATCCTGCCATTGACGGTTGTCTTGAATCAACTGCTCCTGTACCTCTCTCCAGCCCACAGTTCAAGATGACTGTCAACCAAACCAGTCTCTATGGAATAGACCTCCTCATTCTCTAGCCTTGTGAGTGTCAGGGACAGAGCCCACTCCCTTCCAGGAGGGAACTTTCAATACCCTCACATTGCAGGCATCATTACAGGGCTCCTGGAAGATGAGACAATCGACCCACCTTTCCTCCCTTATGATTGTAGACACAACAAACACACTGGCAGTGGCTCCAGGCACCACACTCCCAGGAAGCACTCCATGAGAGGGAGGGCTTGTTCTTATCCAACTGTGGAAAAGGCACCTGAAATAGACCGCTTACATCTCGGTTAAAAAGGCCTCTGTTTGGAGGGCTCCCCTGTGGCTTAGGATATGGAAATATGTATTCAGAAGTGTGGAGCGGAAAATGCCCCATTGAGAATGTCTTCTTCAGGGGTTCCATCCAGGGCCTCCTGCTTGGGGGAGAGCATTGGCTCATTGATTTCTTGTTTGTGCACCGGGATGTCTTGTTTCAAATGGCCATGAAGTGCAAGTCTTTTTTCATACTTAGCAACTCCCTTGAGACAAAATATACTTTAAATATGCATATCAGACAATATAGACTTTAAAACAAAAGACATAAAGAAAGACAAAGAAGGACACTTGTTAATGATTAAGGGATCCATCCAAGGAGAGGATATTACTATCATCAACGAATATGCCCCAAATATAAGAGCACCCAGATACATACAACAAATATTCACAGACATAAGGGGAGATATTGATGAGAATACAATCATAGTAGGAGACCCATATACCCACCTCACATCAATGCACAGATCCTCTAGACAGAAAACCAATAACGCAACAGACATCCTAAAGGAAACAATACAAAAGGTAGACTTCATTGATATCTTCAGGACACGACATCCAAAAAAACAGAATACACATTCTTCTCAAATGCTCATGGAACACTCTCAAAAATCGACCACTTCTTGGGACACAAAGCGAATCTCAATAAATTTAAGAGCGTAGGAATTATCTCAAGTATCTTCTCTGACCACAAGGCCATGAAATTAGAAATCAGCCATGGGAAAAGGAAAGAGAAAAAACCTACTCCATGCAGAATAAACAACATGCTACTAAAAAACCAATGGGTCAATGAGGAAATCAAGAAGGACATTAAAAACTACCTTGAAACAAATGATAATGAAGACACAACCTCTCCAAATCGATGGGATGCTGCAAAAGCAGTGCTCAGAGGGAAATGTATAGCAATCCAGGCCTTTCTCAAAAAAGAAGAAAGATCCCAAATGGACAAATTAACCTTCCACTTAAACGAATTAGAAAAAGAAGAACAACGTGTCCTAAAGTCAGCAGGATGAAGGAAATTATAAAGATCAAAGAAGAAATCAATAAAGTAGAGACTCAAAAAACAATAGAGAAAAGTAATAAAACCAAGAGCTGGTTCTTTGAAAAGGTGAACACAATGGACAAACCCCTGGCCAGATTCACTCAAAAGAGGAGAGAAAGAACCCACATAACCAAAATTAGAAATGAAAAAAGAGAAATCACAACGGATACAGCAGAAATACAAAAACCCTAAGAGAATACTATGAACAACTGTATGGCAACAAGATTGACAATCTGTAACTAATGGACAATTTTCTAGAATCTTACAGCCTGCCAAAACTGAATCAAGCAGAAACAGACCAACTGGACAGACCGATCACTAGAAATGAAATTGAAGAGGTCATAAAATCACTCCCTACAGATAAAAGTCCAGGACCAGATGGCTTCACAGGGGAATTCTATCAAACATATAAAGAGGAATTGGTGCCCATCCTCCTGAAACTCTTTCAAAAGGTGGAAGAAGAAGGAACACTCCCAAAGACGTTCTATGATGCCACCATCACCCTCATTCCAAAACCAGACGGAGATACCACCAAAAAAGAAAACTATCGCCCAATATCATTGATGAATATAGATGCAGAAATTCTCAACAAAGTCTTAGCCAACCGAATCCAACAACATACCAAAAAAATTATACACCATGACCAGGTTGGGTTCATCCCAGGTTCACAAGGATGGTTCAACATACACAAATCAATCAGCATGATACACCACATGAACAAAACAAAAGTCAAAACTCATATGATCATCTCAATAGACGAAGAAAAAGCATTTGACAAAGTTCCACATCCATTCATGATCAAGACCCTCGCCAAAGTGGGTATAGAGGGAACATTCCTGAATATCATCAAAGCCATTTATGAGAAACCCACAGCAAATATAATCCTCAAGGGGGAAAAACGGAAAGCCTTCTCACTCAAATCTGGAACCAGACAGGGATGCCCACTCTCACCACTGCTCTTCAACATCGTTTTGGAAGTCCTAGCCACAGCAATAAGACAAACAAAAGAAACAAAAGGCATCCATATAGGAAGAGAAGAGATCAAACTGTCCCTGTATGCAGATGACATGATACTGTACCTAGAAAACCCTAAGGACTCAATCCCAAAACACCTTGAACTGATTAATAAATTCAGCAAAGTAGCAGGATATAAGATTAACCTTCAGAAGTCAGTTGCGTTTCTGTACACCAGCAATGAAACATTAGAAAAGGAATACAAAAATACGGTACCTTTTAAAATTGCACCTCACAAAATCAAATACCTCGGAATACACCCGACCAAGGAGGTAAAGGACCTATATGCCGAGAACTATAAAACTTTAATCAAAGAAATCAAAGAAGATGTAAAGAAATGGAAAGAGAGTCCATGTTCCTGGATTGGGAAAATCAATATTGTAAAAATGGCCATCCGACCCAAAGCAATCTACAGATTCAATGCAATCCATTTCAAATTACCCATGACATTGTTCACAGAACTAGAACAAACTATCCAAACATTTATATGGAGCAACAAAAGACCCAGAATCGCCAAAGCAATCCTGAGAAACAAAAACCAAACACGAAGCATAACGCTCCCAGACTTCAAGAAATGCTACAAAGCCACAGTCATCAAAACAGTGTGGTATTGGTACCAAAACAGACAGACAGACCAATGGAACAGAAGAGAGAATCCGGAAAGAAACCCTGACACCTAGGGTCAATTCATCTTGGACAAGGGAGGCAAGAACATCAAATGGGAACAAGAAAGTCTATTCAGCAAGCATTGCTGGGAAACTGGACAGCTGCATGCAAAACAATGAAACGAGAACACACCCTCACACCATGCACAAAAAGAAACTCCAAATGCCTGAAAGACTTAAATATACGACAGGACACCATCAAACTCCTAGAAGAAAACCTAGGCAAAACACTCTCGGACATCAACAGCATGAATATTTTCTCAGGTCGGTCTCCCAAAGCAATAGAAATTAGAGCAAAAATAAACCCATGGGACCCCTTCAAACTGAAAAGCTTTTGCACAGCAAAGGAATCCCAATAGAAAACAAAAAGACACCTTACAGAGTGGGAGAAAATAGTTCCAAATGATGCAACGGACAAGGGTTTATCTCTAGAATATATAAGCAACTTATACAACTCAACAGCAAAAATACTAATCAATCAATGGAAAAATGGGCAAAAGACCTGTATAGACATTTCTCCAAAGAAGATATACAGATGGCCAGCAAACACATGAAAAAATGCTCAACTTCGCTGATTATAAGAGCAATGCAAATCAAAACTACCATGAGATACCACCTCACACCAGTCAGAATGGCCATCAATAATAAATCCACAAATAACAAGTGCCTCCTGCACTGCTGGTGGGAATCTCACCTGGTTCAGCCACTATGGAAAAGCATGTGGAGATAAGTTAGAAATCTATACATAAAACTTCCATATAACCCTGCAATCCCACTCTTGGGCATTTATCCGGGAAAAACTCTACTTAAAGAGGCACATGCACCCGCATGTTCATTGCAGCACTATTCACAATAGCCAGGACGTGGAAAAAACCCAAATGTCCATCGACAGATGATTGGATTCGGAAGAGGTGGTATATATACACAAGGGAATACTACTCAGCCATAAAATAGGATGACATAATGCCATTTGCAGCAACATGGATGGAACTAGAGAATCTCATCCTGAGTGAAATGAGCCAGAAAGACAAAGACAAATACCATATGATATAACATAGCTGGAATCTGATATCAAGCACAAATGAACATCTCCTCAGAAAAGAAAATCATGGACTTGGAGAAGAGACTTGTGGTTGCCTGATGGGAGGGGGAGGGAGTGGGAGGGATCGGGAGCTTGGGCTTATCAGACACAACTTAGAATAGATATACAAGGAGATCCTGCTGAACAGCATTGAGAACTATGTCTAGATACTCATGTTGCAACAGAAGAATGGGGGGGGGGAAAGTAATTGTAATGTATACATGTAAGGATAAAATGACCCCTTGCTGTACACTGTGAAAATAGAAAAAAGAAAAGAAAAAGACCCATTCCCCAAAGGAGCCTGAACATGAAACCAATGGCCAATGGAGGAAGAACAACACACGAGCATCTCTTTACATGGGAGGAAGCTTTTCCACGGAAGGAAATTCAGGAATATCTTTTAACCTGATTGCCACACCATGCCATTGGAGAAGATATAGGTACCATAGCAAGGCTTTCAAACCTGTTTTCCAGTATGGAGCAGGGATTGTAATGGACACATTTTGGGAGTCAGGCCAGGAAGGAGAGAAGACTCTGGTACAAGTGTGCTGGTTTTTATCATTTGTGGGATATCCACCTTAAACAAGGACACGTCCTTGGAGAAATTATACTGCCATTCACGGTTCCTGGAATCAACAGCTCCTTTACCTCTCTATCTCCATCTTTTGATCACCTTCTCTCTAGCTCTCTCACTATCCCCTTGGCCCCCTTAAAATTTCTCTTGAATCCTCCTGCTACAAGTTGACCTGTGGTGATAATGGATGAAATATATTAGCCAAGAGAATGGTCCAAGTTATCTCAGAGCATTTTCTCCCTGTCATCCTATGTCTGATCACATATAAAATCAGTGCTCCAGAAAGACATCCTGTGCTGTGTGGAGACACCCCAACTAGGTCATCCTTCCACAACACTTCCCATATTCAGCCCTTCCTATGGACACGCTGACCTCTTCATAGGTTCTTCGGTCTGTAGGGTCCCATATAAGACTCAGAGAGAAACACTCTTGAAACATTGATCACATGAGTGCTCTCCCAAGAAAAGGTTCTCTCCAGCGTTCCCTACCTGGTCCATGAGGTCTTGTGGATTTGCTCAGGTGTGGATCTCTGGACTCGTTCTTAGGGGATATAGAATATGAAGTCTATGGCTCTTCTTGTCTCAATGATTTGGCATCCAAACAATGGTCTGAGCATCCTTGGCCAGTGGGCTGGCCAACTAGAGCCCAGAGTGCAAGATGTCTGTCAACCAAAACCAGTCTCTATGGAATAGTCCTCCTCATTCTCTAGCCTGATGAGTGTCAGGGACAGAGCCCACTCCCTTCCAGGAGGGAACTTTCAATACCCTCACATTGCAGGCATCATCACAGGGCTCCTGCAAGATCAGACAATCGACCCACCTTTCCTTCCTTATGATTGTAGACACGACAAACACACTGGCACTGGCCCCAGGCACCACACTCCCAATACGCCCAAAATGAGAGGGAGGGCTTGTTCTTATCCACCTGTGGAAAAGGCACCTGAAATAGACCGGTTACATCTCGGTTAAATGGCCTCTGTTTGGAGGGCTCCCCTGTGGCTTAGGCTATGGAAATATGGCTTCAGAAGTGTGGAGTGAAATTGCCCCTTTGGGAATGTCTTTTTCAGGGTTTACATCCAGGGCCTCCTGCTTGGTGGAGAGCATTGGGGCATGGTTTCCTTGTTTGTGCCGTGGGATGTCTTGCTTCAAATGGCCAAGAAGCAGAATTCTTTCTTCATATTTAGGAACTCCCTTGAGGTATTCTGCCCACTGATGCCCTTAAGATATCACATGCTCAAACACCAAGCCTCTAGAATCCACATTGAGCTTGGGAGCCTGATGAGAGTGGTGGCTATGAGTCTACAGATGGAGATAATAGTGTTCATCCAAGAGGAGCACCCATCTGATGGATCCTCCTTTCCATCAACTTCGACATTCCTCCAGAGCAAGAGCTCCTGGTGTCCATCATTGAACTCTCAAGGTTTAAGGTTGAGAATGTCCCACATATGGCCCATCACACACCTCTTTTCTCACAGAGAGGTTGTTTGGTCACAAGGCTCCATGGGCATCATATCAGTGCCATGGCCACCTCTGGCACTGCACCTTTCGGAAGGAAGGCAACTCCACACACTGGGGAACCCAATTTTCTCTATCATGATGGATCTCTGATAACATGTGCGGCACTTCAGGGTCAAGTGCGTTCTCAGTCGCTGCCTGACACGAATAGACAGGATAGAATCTCTTTTGGAGAGAAACGATGTCATTCCAAACACCCAAATAATAGACGCTTGGACAATGAAATCAAGGAACTACTGAGGAAATACACCTATGAGCTGCCATTTCAATAGAAAGGGCCTTTCCCGCTTAGGGATAATAGAGGATGTCATTAAATTGACTCACACCTCGTGTCCTTTGAGAAGACATTGGTGCCAACAGGGAGGACTGCTTGCAACCGACGTATTTCTAGAGACAAGCCAAGAACTAGTTAAAATCTCATGCAAGAGTCCTGATATAGCCTTTGTGTCTAATAGTCCCCGGAAACACAGACCAGGGCTTGGGAATGAACTTGTGCCCTGGAATGTGACTTGTATCCAAAACTCATCTCTCTCTCTCTCTCTCTCTCTCACTCTCTCTCTCGGCTTCTTCCTCCTTAACATGCTCTCGAATCCTCCTCATCCAAGGTTATCTGTGCTGGTCCAGTTTGGCATATCTCAGCCAGGAGAGCCGTCAAATTCTTTCACCAGGATTTTCCATCAGTCGTCCAAACTCCTTTCAAATATGAAATCATTTTTCCTGAAATAAGTACTCTGTTTGTATGGAGATATTCCACCTTACACTGTGTACCCCTATCTTACCCATGTCAGCCCTTCACACTGACAGATAACCATCCCATTTTTACTGCGTTCTACAAGATCACTGATTTGACTCTGAGGACAACATCTTTTCAACCACCTACACATAAGTGACCTAGTGAGTATTCACTTATCTGCAACACACCCAAAGTGTGTGTTGAGGTCTGTGAAGTTGCTGGTGAGGTGGATCTCTTGACTCCTTCTAAGGGGTTTTAGGATATGTAGCCTCTGACTCTCCATGTCTCAGTGAATTGGCATCTAAAAAGGGGTCTGAGCACCCTTCAGCAGGGTCTGAATGACAATGCGACAGAGTTCAAGGATTCGGTCCCCTCAAACCAGTCTCCATTTGGGACAATTCTCCTCCTTCTCTAGACCCTCAATTGGCAGGACAGAAGCCCTTCTCCTCCAAGAGGGAAACCTCAAGACCTGCACTTTTAGCCCCCATCACAGTGCTCACGGAGGAGAAGAAGAGAGACTCCGTAAATGCCTTACAATTGTGTACCTCACAAACAAGCCAGCAGTGGAACTAGTTACCCCACTACCATTAAGCACAGCAGTAGACAAGACGTATACTTCTCAACCTGCGAAATATCCACCAGACGTATCCCAGCTTCATTCTCGGGAAATTTGTTACTGTGGATAGCTAGTTTGTGATTTCATCTATTGACGTGTATGTTCAGAAGCAGGGAATGGTCCTTCCCCCCATTCCAATATTTCCTCAGGGTTGATATTGAGGGCCTCGTCCTTGGTGGAAGGCAGAGGGGCCTCTTTTCATGGTTTGAGCTCTGGAATGAAATTTATCATCCCGGGCATAATTAGGAGGCTTTTTTCCCCTGTTGGAAAAGACTGGAAGTGATAAGCCCACTGGACCCTTTCAGATATATCCTAATCCAAATCAAGCCTGAACAGTGGATATTTATTTCCTCAGGAGCCTGATGAGAATGGTGGCCATGAGAAGAATGCTGGAAAGAATACTTATCATCCAATTGTCCAATACATCCAATGGATCCTCCTTTAATTTAGTATCAACATACCTCCAGATCATGAGCTCAGGCTGCACGATGCACAATAATTGAGGAGTGACGGTGAGAGCTTCCCACTTTGGGCCCATCCCTCGCCTCTCTTCTCACAGAGGGTCTGTGGTGTCACAATGCTTGGTGGGCAGCATGCCATTGCCATGGCAACCATTGGGCCTGTACTTCTCCGACGGAAGGCAACTCCACCTCCTCTGTGCCCACCTGCTCTCTACAGAAAGATGGCTCTTCCCCTGAACGTGTGTCAGGCTCAACAAGGTGGTTGAAGAGCTTCTTCCCTGGAACACACAGTCTACAATCTCATTGGGAAAGAAAAAATGTGGTTGAAAAAGACCCACTCCCCAAGGATTCTGAACATGAAAACGATGGCTGCTGGAGGAAGACGTACAACACACGAGCATCCCTTTCCATGGGAGGAGGCTCTTCCACGGAAGATTATTATGGAATATCTTTTAACATGATTTCCTCCCCATGCCATTGGAGAAGATATAGGGACCATGAAAGGCTTTCAAACCTGTCTTCCAGTATGGAGCAGGGATTGGAATGGACACATTTTGGGAGTCAGGCCAGGAAGGAGAGAAGACTCTGGTACAAGTGTGCTGCTTTGTCCCATTTGTGGGATATCCACCTTAAACCAAGAAATGTCCTTGGGGAACTTATCCTGACAATGACGGTTGCTTGAATCAACAGCTCCTAACCTCTCTCTCTCCTTCTTTTGATCTCATTCTCTCTAGCACTCTCCCTCTCCCCTTTGCCCCCCTTCAATTTCCCTTGAATCCTCCAGCGACAAGTTGACCTGTGGTGATAATGGATGAAATATATTAGCCAAGAGATTGGTCCAAATGATCCTCCAGCCTTTTCTCCCTGTCATCCTAGGTCTCATCAAATATAAAATCCGTGGTCCAGAAAGAATTCCTGTGCTGTGTGGAGACACCGCAACTAGGTCATCCTTCCACAACACTTAACATATTCAGCCCTTCCTATGGACACGCTGACCACTTCATATGTCCTTCGGTCTCTAAGGTCACATAGTGGACTCAGAGAGCAACACACTTGAAACAACGTTCACATGAGTGCTCTCTCAAGAAATTACTGATCTGAAGCATTCCCTACCTGGTCCATGAGGTATTGTGGATTTGCTCGTGTGAGGATCTCTGGACTCGTTCTTAGCGGATATAGAATATGCAGTATATGGCTCGTCATGTCTCAATGATTCGGCATCCAAACAATGGCCTGAGCGTCCTTGGCCACTGGGCTGGCCAACCATAGCCCAGAGTGCAAGATATCTGTCAACCAAAACGAGTCTCTATGGAATAGACCTCCTCATTCTCTAGCCTCAGGATTGTCAGGGACAGAGCCCACTCCCTTCCAGGAGGGAACTTTCAATACCCTCACATTGCAAGCATCATCACAGGGCTCCTGCAAGATCAGACAATCGACCCACCTTTCCTTCCTTATGACTGTAGACACAACAAACACACTGGCACTGGCCCCAGGCACCACACTCACAGGAAGCACTCAATGAGAGGGAGGACTTGTTCTTATCCACCTGTGGAAAAGCCACCTGAAATAGACCGGTTATATCTCGGTTGAAATGCCTCTGTTTGGAGGGCTCCCCTGTGGCTTAGGCTATGGAAATATGGATTCAGAGGTGTGGAGCTGAAAATGCCCCATTGGGAGTTTTCATCCCTGGGTCTACATTCAGGGCCTCCTGCTTGGTGGAGAGCATTGGGGCATGGTTTCCTTGTTTGTGCCGTGGGAGGACTTTTTTTCAAATGGCCATGAAGGGCAATTCTTTCTTCACATTTAGGAACTCCCTTGAGGTATTCTGCCCACTGATCCCCTGAAGATATCACATGTTCCAACACCAAGCCTCTAGAATCCACATTGAGCTTGGGAGCCTGATGAGAGTGGTGGCTATGAGTCTACAGATGGAGATAATAGTGTTCATCCAAGAGGACCACCCATCTGATGGATCCTCCTTTCCATCAACTTCGACATTCCTCCAGAGCAAGAGCTCCTGGTGTCCATAATTGAACTCTCAAGGTTTGAGGGTGAGAATATCCCACATATGGCCCATTACACACCTCTATTCGCACAGAGAGGTTGTTTGGTCACAAGGCTCCATGGGCATCATATCAGTGCCATGGCCCCCTCTGGCACTACACCTTTGAGAAAGAAGGCATCTCCACACACTGGCGAACCCAATTGTCTCTAGCATTACGTATCTCTGATAATATATGTAGCACTTCTGGGTCAAGTGCTTTCTCAGGCACTGCCTCACACGATTACACAATAGAGTAACTTTTGGAGAGAAAAGTTGTCATTCCAAACACCCAAACAAAAGTCCACTGGAGAGTGAAATCAAGGAACGACTGAGGAAGAACACCCTATGAGTTGCCATTTCAATAGGAAGGGACTTTTCCGCTTAGGGAAAATAGAGCGTGTCATTTAAATTGACACACACCTCGTGTCCTTTGTGAAGACATGGGTGCCCAGCAGGGAGAACAGCTTGCAACCGACATATTTCTAGAGACAGGCCAAGAAAGAGTGAAAATCTCATGCAAGAGTCCTGATATAGCCTTTGTGTCTAATAGTACCCGAAAACCCAGAAAAGGGATTGGGAATGACAGTTTGCCCTGGAATGTGGCTTCAATCCAAATCTCATCTCTCTCTCTCTCACTCTCTCTCTTGGCTTCTTCCTCCTTCACATGCTTTCGAATCCTCCTCATCCAAGGTTATCTGTGCTGGTCCAGCTTGGCATATCTCAGCCAGGAGAGCCGTCAAATTCTTTCACCAGGATTTTCCATCAGTCGTCCAAACTCCTATCAAATATGAAACCCGTTTTCCGGAAATAACACCTCTGTTTGTATGGAGATATTCCAACTTACACAATGTACCCCTATCTTACCCTTGTCGGACCTTCACACTGACAGGTAACCATCTCATTGCTATTGCATTCTACATGGTCACAGATTTGACTCCGAGATCAACATCTTTTCAACCACCTACACATAAGGACCTAGTGAGAATTCAATTCTATGCAGCACACTCCACGTGTGTGATCAGGTCTATGAGGTTGTTGGTGAGGTGGATCTCTCGACTCTTTCTAACGGGAGATGGGATATGATGTCTCTGACTCTCCATGTCTCAGTGAATTGGCATGTAAGTAGGGGTCTGAGCACCTTTCTGCAGTGTCTCAATGACAATGCGATAGAATTCAAGAATTCGGTCCCGTAAAACCAGTCTCCATTTTGGACAATCCTCCTCCTTCTCTAGACCCTCAATTGGCAGGCCAGAGGCCCCTATCCTCCAAGAGGGAAACCTCAAGACCTGCACATGTAGCCTTCCCCACATGGCTCACAGAGGAGAAGAAGAGGGACTGCTGAAATTCCTGACAATTGTGTACCCCACAATCAAGTCAGCAGTGGACTAGTCACGCCACTTCCATCCAGCACCCCAGTAGACAGGACGTATTCTTATCAACCTTGGTAAAAACCACGAGACATATCCCAGCTTAATTCTCAGGAAAATTCAAACTGTGTATAGCAGGTGTGTGCTTTCATCTATTGACGTGTACGTTCAGAAGCAGGGAATTGTCCATCCCCCATTCCAATATTTCCTAAGGGTTGATATTGAGGGCCTCGTCCTTGTTTGAAGGCAGAGGGGCCTATTTTCATTTTTTGAGGTCTGGAATGAGATTGATCATCCCGGTCATACTTAGGAGTCTTTTATCTCCTGTTGGAAAAGAGTGGAAGTGATAAGCTCACTGGTCCATTGCAGATATATCATAATAAAACGCAAGCCTGAGCAGTGTATATTTACTCAGGAGCCTGATGAGAATGGTGGCCCTGAGAAGAATCCTGGAATAAATACATATCCTCCAATTGTCCAATACATCCAATGGATCCTCCTTTAATTTTGTATCCACATACCTCCAGATCATGAGCTCGGGCTGCCCGATGTCCAACAATTGAGTCGTGATGGTGACAGACTCTCACTTTGAGCCCATCACTTGCCTCACTTCTCAGAGAGGGTCAGTGGTGTCACAATGCTTGGTGGGCATCATGCCATTGCCATGGCAACCATTGGGCCTGACCTTCTCAGATGGAAGGCAACTCCACCTCCTCTGTGCCCACCTGCTCTCTACAGAAGGATATCTCTTCCCCTGAACGTGCGTCAGGCTCAACACGGTGGTTCACGGACTGCTTCCCAGGAAGACACAGTCTACAATCTCACGTGGAAAGAAAATATGGGATTGAAAAAGACCCACTCCCCACGGAGCCTGAACATGAAAACAATGGCCGATGGAGGAAGAACAACACATGAGCATCCTTTTCCATGGGAGGAGGATTTTCCACTGAAGGAAACTATGGAATAACTTTTAAACTGATTTCCACCCCATGCCATTGGAGAAGATATAGGGACCATAGCAAGGCTCTCAAACCTGTCTTCCAGTATGGAGCAGGGATTGTAGTGGACACATTTTGGAAGTCAGGCCAGGAAGGAGAGAAGACTCTGGTACCAGTGTGCTGCTTTGTCCCATTTGTGTGCTATCCACCTTAAACAAAGACATGTCCTTGGAGAAACTATCCTGCCAATGAAGGTTGCTTGAATCAACAGCTCCTGTTCCTCTCTCTCTCTTTCTTTTGATCTCCTTCTCTCTAGGACTCTCACTCTCCCCTTTACACCCCTTCAATGTCTCTTGAATCCTCCTGCTACAAGCTGACCTAGGGTGATATTGGAAGTAATATATTAGCCGAGAGAATGGTCCAAGGGATCCCCCAGCCATTTCTCCTTGTCATCCTAGGTCTGGTCAAATATAAAATCAGTGATCCAGAAAGACTTCCTGTGCTGTATGGAGACACCCCAACTAGGTCATCCTTCCACAACACTTCCCACATTCAGCCCTTCCGATGGACACGCTGACCACTTCATATGTCCTTCGGTCTCTAGGGTCCCATATTGGACTCAGACAACAACACTCTTGAAACATTGATCACATGAGTGCTCTACCAAGAAATTGCTGATCTGAAGCATTCCCTACCTGGTCCATGAGGTCTTGTGGATTTGCTCGGGTGTGGATCTCTGGACTCGTTCTTAGGGGATATAGAATATGCAGTCTATGACTCTTCATGTCTCAATGATTGGGCACCCGAACAATGGCCTGAGCATCCGTGGTCAGTGGGCTGGCCAACCATAGCCCAGAGTGCAAGATGTCTGTCAACCAAAACCAGTCTCTATGGAATAGACCTCCTCATTCTCTAGCCTCATGAGTGTCTGGGACAGAGCCCACTCCCTTCCAGGAGGGAACTTTCAATACCCTCACATTGCAGGCATCATCACAGGGCTCCTGCAAGATCAGACAATCGACCCACCTTTCCTTCCTTATGATTGTAGACACGACAAACACACTGGCACTGGCCCCAGGCACCACACTCCCAATACGCCCAAAATGAGAGGGAGGGCTTGTTCTTATCCACCTGTGGAAAAGGCACCTGAAATAGACCGGTTACATCTCGGTTAAATGGCCTCCGTTTGGAGGGCTCCCCTGTGGCTTAGGCTATGGAAATATGGCTTCAGAAGTGTGGAGCTGAAATTGCCCCTTTGGAAATATCTTTTTCAGGGGTTACATCCAGGGCCTCCTGCTTGGGGGAGAGCATTGGGGCATGGTTTCCTTGTTTGTGCCGTGGGATGTCTTGCTTCAACTGGCCAAGAAGCAGAATTCTTTCTTCATATTTAGGAACTCCCTTGAGGTATTCTGCCCACTGATGCCCTTAAGATATCACATGCTCAAACACCAAGCCTCTAGAATCCACATTGAGCTTGGGAGCCTGATGAGAGTGGTGGCTATGAGTCTACAGATGGAGATAATAGTGTTCATCCAAGAGGAGCACCCATCTGATGGATCCTCCTTTCCATCAACTTCGACATTCCTCCAGAGCAAGAGCTCCTGGTGTCCATCATTGAACTCTCAAGGTTTAAGGTTGAGAATGTCCCACATATGGCCCATCACACACCTCTTTTCTCACAGAGAGGTTGTTTGGTCACAAGGCTCCATGGGCATCATATCAGTGCCATGGCCACCTCTGGCACTGCACCTTTCGGAAGGAAGGCAACTCCACACACTGGGGAACCCAATTTTCTCTATCATGATGGATCTCTGATAACATGTGCGGCACTTCAGGGTCAAGTGCTTTCTCAGTCACTGCCTCACACGAACACACTGGATAGAATCACAATTGGAGAGAAACGATGTCATTCCAAACACCCAAACAAAGTCCCCTGTACAATGAAATCAAGGAACGACTGAGGAAAAACACCCTCTGAGCTGCCAATTCAATAGGAAGGGCCTTTTCCGCTTAGGGAAAATAGAGGGTGTCTTTTACCTTGACCCACACCTTGTGTCCTTTGGGAAGGCATGGGTGCCCAGCAGGGAGGACTCCTTGCAACCGACATATTTCTAGAGACAGGCCAAGAACGAGTGAAAATCTAACGCAAGAGTCCTGATATAGCCTTTGTGTCTAATAGACCCCGGAAACACAGACAAGGGCTTGGGAATGACATTGTGCCCTGGATTGTAGCTTGTATCCAAATCTCATCTCCTTCTCTTTCTCTCTATCTCTCTCTCTCACTCTCTCTCTCGGCTTCGTCCTCCTTCATATTCCCTCGAATCCTCCTCATCCAATGTGATCTGTTCTGGTCCAGTTTGGCATATCTCAGACAGGAGGGCAGTCAAATTCTTTCACCAAGATTTTCCAACAGTCTTCCAAACTCCTATCAAATATAAAAGCATTTTTCCTGAAATAATTTCTCTATTTGTATGGAGATATTCCACCTTACACAGTGTACCACTATCTTACCATTGTCAGCCCTTCACACTGACAGATAACCATCCCATTTGTACGGCATTCTACATGATCACATATTTGACTCCGAGATCAACATCTTTTCAACCACCTACACATAAGGGACCGAGTGAGAATTCAGTTATCTGTAGCACAAGCCACGTGTGTGTTGAGGTCTCTGAAGTTGCTGGTGAGGTGGATCTCTCGATTCACTCTAAGGAGAATTAGGAAATGAAGTCTCGGACTCTCCATGTCTCAGTGACTTGGCATCTACGAAGGGGTCTGAGCACCCTTCAGCAGGGTCTGAATGACAATGCGACAGAGTTCAAGGATTCGGTCCCCTCAAACCAGTCTCCATTTGGGACAATCCTCCTCCTTCTCTAGACCCTCAATTGGCAGGCCAGAGGCCCCTCTCATCCAAGAGGGAAACCTCAAGACCTGCCCAAGGAGCCCTCACCACACGGCTCACGGAGGAGAAGAGAGACTCCTGAAATTCTTGACAATTGTGTACCCCACAAACAAGCCAGCAGTGGAACTAGTCACCCCACTTCCATCCAGCACCCCATTAGACAGGACGTATACTTATCAACCTGTGAAATACCCACCAGACATATCACAGCTTCATTCTCGGACATTTGATACTGTGGATAGCTAGTGTGTGATTTCATCTACTGAAGTTTATGTTCTGATGCAGGGACTTGTCCTTTCCCCATTCAAATTTTTCCTCAGGGTTGATATTGAGGGCCTCGTCCTTGTTTGAAGGCAGAGGGGCCTATTTTCATTTTTTGAGGTCTGGAATGAGATTGATCATCCCGGTCATACTTAGGAGTCTTTTATCCCCTGTTGGAAAAGAGTGGAAGTGATAAGCTCACTGGTCCATTGCAGATATATCATAATACAAAAGCAAGCCTGAGCAGTGTATATTTACTCAGGAGCCTGATGAGAATGGTGGCCCTGAGAAGAATCCTGGAATAAATACATATCATCCAATTGTCCAATACATCCAATGGATCCTCCTTTAATTTTGCATCCACATACCTCCAGATCATGAGCTCGGGCTGCCCGATGTAAAACAATTGAGTCGTGATGGTGACAGACTCTCACTTTGAGCCCATCACTTGCCTCACTTCTCAGAGAGGGTCAGTGGTGTCACAATGCTTGGTGGGCATCATGCCATTGCCATGGCAACCATTGGGCCTGACCTTCTCAGATGGAAGGCAACTCCACCTCCTCTGTGCCCACCTGCTCTCTACAGAAGGATATCTCTTCCCCTGAACGTGCGTCAGGCTCAACACGGTGGTTCACGGACTGCTTCCCAGGAAGACACAGTCTACAATCTCACGTGGAAAGAAAATATGGGATTGAAAAAGACCCACTCCCCACGGAGCCTGAACATGAAAACAATGGCCGATGGAGGAAGAACAACACATGAGCATCCTTTTCCATGGGAGGAGGATTTTCCACTGAAGGAAACTATGGAATAACTTTTAAACTGATTTCCACCCCATGCCATTGGAGAAGATATAGGGACCATAGCAAGGCTCTCAAACCTGTCTTCCAGTATGGAGCAGGGATTGTAGTGGACACATTTTGGAAGTCAGGCCAGGACGGAGAGAAGACTCTGGTACCAGTGTGCTGCTTTGTCCCATTTGTGTGCTATCCACCTTAAACAAAGACATGTCCTTGGAGAAACTATCCTGCCAATGAAGGTTGCTTGAATCAACAGCTCCTGTTCCTCTCTCTCTCTTTCTTTTGATCTCCTTCTCTCTAGGACTCTCACTCTCCCCTTTACACCCCTTCAATGTCTCTTGAATCCTCCTGCTACAAGCTGACCTAGGGTGATATTGGAAGTAATATATTAGCCGAGAGAATGGTCCAAGGGATCCCCCAGCCATTTCTCCTTGTCATCCTAGGTCTGGTCAAATATAAAATCAGTGATCCAGAAAGACTTCCTGTGCTGTATGGAGACACCCCAACTAGGTCATCCTTCCACAACACTTCCCACATTCAGCCCTTCCGATGGACACGCTGACCACTTCATATGTCCTTCGGTCTCTAGGGTCCCATATTGGACTCAGACAACAACACTCTTGAAACATTGATCACATGAGTGCTCTACCAAGAAATTGCTGATCTGAAGCATTCCCTACCTGGTCCATGAGGTCTTGTGGATTTGCTCGGGTGTGGATCTCGTTCTTAGGGGATATACAATATGCAGTCTATGACTCTTCATGTCTCAATGATTGGGCACCCGAACAATGGCCTGAGCATCCGTGGTCAGTGGGCTGGCCAACCATAGCCCAGAGTGCAAGATGTCTGTCAACCAAAACCAGTCTCTATGGAATAGACCTCCTCATTCTCTAGCCTCATGAGTGTCTGGGACAGAGCCCACTCCCTTCCCGGAGGGAACTTTCAATACCCTCACATTGCAGGCATCATCACAGGGCTCCTGCAAGATCAGACAATCGACCCACCTTTCCTTCCTTATGATTGTAGACACGACAAACACACTGGCACTGGCCCCAGGCACCACACTCCCAATACGCCCAAAATGAGAGGGAGGGCTTGTTCTTATCCACCTGTGGAAAAGGCACCTGAAATAGACCGGTTACATCTCGGTTAAATGGCCTCCGTTTGGAGGGCTCCACTGTGGCTTAGGCTATGGAAATATGGATACAGAAGTGTGGAGCTGAAATTGCCCCTTTGGAAATATCTTTTTCAGGGGTTACATCCAGGGCCTCCTGCTTGGGGGAGAGCATTGGGGCATGGTTTCCTTGTTTGTGCCGTGGGATGTCTTGCTTCAAATGGCCAAGAAGCAGAATTCTTTCTTCATATTTAGGAACTCCCTTGAGGTATTCTGCCCACTGATGCCCTTAAGATATCACATGCTCAAACACCAAGCCTCTAGAATCCACATTGAGCTTGGGAGCCTGATGAGAGTGGTGGCTATGAGTCTACAGATGGAGATAATAGTGTTCATCCAAGAGGAGCACCCATCTGATGGATCCTCCTTTCCATCAACTTCGACATTCCTCCAGAGCAAGAGCTCCTGGTGTCCATCATTGAACTCTCAAGGTTTAAGGTTGAGAATGTCCCACATATGGCCCATCACACACCTCTTTTCTCACAGAGAGGTTGTTTGGTCACAAGGCTCCATGGGCATCATATCAGTGCCATGGCCACCTCTGGCACTGCACCTTTCGGAAGGAAGGCAACTCCACACACTGGGGAACCCAATTTTCTCTATCATGATGGATCTCTGATAACATGTGCGGCACTTCAGGGTCAAGTGCTTTCTCAGTCACTGCCTCACACGAACACACTGGATAGAATCACAATTGGAGAGAAACGATGTCATTCCAAACACCCAAACAAAGTCCCCTGTACAATGAAATCAAGGAACGACTGAGGAAAAACACCCTCTGAGCTGCCAATTCAATAGGAAGGGCCTTTTCCGCTTAGGGAAAATAGAGGGTGTCTTTTACCTTGACCCACACCTCGTGTCCTTTGGGAAGGCATGGGTGCCCAGCAGGGAGGACTCCTTGCAACCGACCTATTTCTAGAGACAGGCCAAGAACGAGTGAAAATCTCATGCAAGAGTCCTGATATAGCCTTTGTGTCTAATAGACCCCGGAAACACAGACAAGGGCTTGGGAATGACATTGTGCCCTGGATTGTAGCTTGTATCCAAATCTCATCTCCTTCTCTTCCTCTCTATCTCTCTCTCTCACTCTCTCTCTCGGCTTCGTCCTCCTTCATATTCCCTCGAATCCTCCTCATCCAATGTGATCTGTTCTGGTGCAGTTTGGCATATCTCAGACAGGAGGGCAGTCAAATTCTTTCACCAAGATTTTCCAACAGTCGTCCAAAGTCCTATCAAATATAAAAGAATTTTTCCTGAAATAATTTCTCTATTTGTATGGAGATATTCCACCTTACACAGTGTACCACTATCTTACCATTGTCAGCCCTTCACACTGACAGATAACCATCCCATTTGTACGGCGTTCTACATGATCACATATTTGACTCCGAGATCAACATCTTTTCAACCACCTACACATAAGGGACCGAGTGAGAATTCAGTTATCTGTAGCACAAGCCACGTGTGTGTTGAGGTCTCTGAAGTTGCTGGTGAGGTGGATCTCTCGATTCACTCTAAGGAGAATTAGGAAATGAAGTCTCGGACTCTCCATGTCTCAGTGACTTGGCATCTACGAAGGGGTCTGAGCACCCTTCAGCAGGGTCTGAATGACAATGCGACAGAGTTCAAGGATTCGGTCCCCTCAAACCAGTCTCCATTTGGGACAATCCTCCTCCTTCTCTAGACCCTCAATTGGCAGGCCAGAGGCCCCTCTCGTCCAAGAGGGACACCTCAAGACCTGCCCAAGGAGCCCTCACCACACGGCTCACGGAGGAGAAGAGAGACTCCTGAAAGTCTTGACAATTGTGTACCCCACAAACAAGCCAGCAGTGGAACTAGTCACCCCACTTCCATCCAGCACCCCATTAGACAGGACGTATACTTATCAACCTGTGAAATACCCACCAGACATATCACAGCTTCATTCTCGGACATTTGATACTGTGGATAGCTAGTGTGTGATTTCATCTACTGAAGTTTATGTTCAGATGCAGGGACTTGTCCTTTCCCCATTCAAATTTTTCCTCAGGGTTGATATTGAGGGCCTCGTCCTTGTTTGAAGGCAGAGGGGCCTATTTTCATTTTTTGAGGTCTGGAATGAGATTGATCATCCCGGTCATACTTAGGAGTCTTTTATCCCCTGTTGGAAAAGAGTGGAAGTGATAAGCTCACTGGTCCATTGCAGATATATCATAATACAAAAGCAAGCCTGAGCAGTGTATATTTACTCAGGAGCCTGATGAGAATGGTGGCCCTGAGAAGAATCCTGGAATAAATACATATCATCCAATTGTCCAATACATCCAATGGATCCTCCTTTAATTTTGCATCCACATACCTCCAGATCATGAGCTCGGGCTGCCCGATGTAAAACAATTGAGTCGTGATGGTGACAGACTCTCACTTTGAGCCCATCACTTGCCTCACATCTCAGAGAGGGTCAGTGGTGTCACAATGCTTGGTGGGCATCATGCCATTGCCATGGCAACCATTGGGCCTGACCTTCTCAGATGGAAGGCAACTCCACCTCCTCTGTGCCCACCTGCTCTCTACAGAAGGATATCTCTTCCCCTGAACGTGCGTCAGGCTCAACACGGTGGTTCACGGACTGCTTCCCAGGAAGACACAGTCTACAATCTCACGTGGAAAGAAAATATGGGATTGAAAAAGACCCACTCCCCACGGAGCCTGAACATGAAAACAATGGCCGATGGAGGAAGAACAACACATGAGCATCCTTTTCCATGGGAGGAGGATTTTCCACTGAAGGAAACTATGGAATAACTTTTAAACTGATTTCCACCCCATGCCATTGGAGAAGATATAGGGACCATAGCAAGGCTCTCAAACCTGTCTTCCAGTATGGAGCAGGGATTGTAGTGGACACATTTTGGAAGTCAGGCCAGGAAGGAGAGAAGACTCTGGTACCAGTGTGCTGCTTTGTCCCATTTGTGTGCTATCCACCTTAAACAAAGACATGTCCTTGGAGAAACTATCCTGCCAATGAAGGTTGCTTGAATCAACAGCTCCTGTTCCTCTCTCTCTCTTTCTTTTGATCTCCTTCTCTCTAGGACTCTCACTCTCCCCTTTACACCCCTTCAATGTCTCTTGAATCCTCCTGCTACAAGCTGACCTAGGGTGATATTGGAAGTAATATATTAGCCGAGAGAATGGTCCAAGGGATCCCCCAGCCATTTCTCCTTGTCATCCTAGGTCTGGTCAAATATAAAATCAGTGGTCCAGAAAGACTTCCTGTGCTGTATGGAGACACCCCAAGTAGGTCATCCTTCCACAACACTTCCCACATTCAGCCCTTCCGATGGACACGCTGACCACTTTATATGTCCTTCGGTCTCTAGGGTCCCATATTGGACTCAGACAACAACACTCTTGAAACATTGATCACATGAGTGCTCTACCAAGAAATTGCTGATCTGAAGCATTCCCTACCTGGTCCATGAGGTCTTGTGGATTTGCTCGGGTGTGGATCTCTGGACTCGTTCTTAGGGGATATACAATATGCAGTCTATGACTCTTCATGTCTCAATGATTGGGCACCCGAACAATGGCCTGAGCATCCGTGGTCAGTGGGCTGGCCAACCATAGCCCAGAGTGCAAGATGTCTGTCAAACAAAACCAGTCTCTATGGAATAGACCTCCTCATTCTCTAGCCTCATGAGTGTCTGGGACAGAGCCCACTCCCTTCCCAGAGGGAACTTTAAATACCCTCACATTGCAGGCATCATCACAGGGCTCCTGCAAGATCAGACAATCGACCCACCTTTCCTTCCTTATGATTGTAGACACGACAAACACACTGGCACTGGCCCCAGGCACCACACTCCCAATACGCCCAAAATGAGAGGGAGGGCTTGTTCTTATCCACCTGTGGAAAAGGCACCTGAAATAGACCTGTTACATCTCGGTTAAATGGCCTCCGTTTGGAGGGCTCCACTGTGGCTTAGGCTATGGAAATATGGATACAGAAGTGTGGAGCTGAAATTGCCCCTTTGGAAATATCTTTTTCAGGGGTTACATCCAGGGCCTCCTGCTTGGGGGAGAGCATTGGGGCATGGTTTCCTTGTTTGTGCCGTGGGATGTCTTGCTTCAAATGGCCAAGAAGCAGAATTCTTTCTTCATATTTAGGAACTCCCTTGAGGTATTCTGCCCACTGATGCCCTTAAGATATCACATGCTCAAACACCAAGCCTCTAGAATCCACATTGAGCTTGGGAGCCTGATGAGAGTGGTGGCTATGAGTCTACAGATGGAGATAATAGTGTTCATCCAAGAGGAGCACCCATCTGATGGATCCTCCTTTCCATCAACTTCGACATTCCTCCAGAGCAAGAGCTCCTGGTGTCCATCATTGAACTCTCAAGGTTTAAGGTTGAGAATGTCCCACATATGGCCCATCACACACCTCTTTTCTCACAGAGAGGTTGTTTGGTCACAAGGCTCCATGGGCATCATATCAGTGCCATGGCCACCTCTGGCACTGCACCTTTCGGAAGGAAGGCAACTCCACACACTGGGGAACCCAATTTTCTCTATCATGATGGATCTCTGATAACATGTGCGGCACTTCAGGGTCAAGTGCTTTCTCAGTCACTGCCTCACACGAACACACTGGATAGAATCACAATTGGAGAGAAACGATGTCATTCCAAACACCCAAACAAAGTCCCCTGTACAATGAAATCAAGGAACGACTGAGGAAAAACACCCTCTGAGCTGCCAATTCAATAGGAAGGGCCTTTTCCGCTTAGGGAAAATAGAGGGTGTCTTTTACCTTGACCCACACCTCGTGTCCTTTGGGAAGGCATGGGTGCCCAGCAGGGAGGACTGCTTGCAACCGACATATTTCTAGAGACAGGCCAAGAACGAGTGAAAATCTAACGCAAGAGTCCTGATATAGCCTTTGTGTCTAATAGACCCCGGAAACACAGACAAGGGCTTGGGAATGACATTGTGCCCTGGATTGTAGCTTGTATCCAAATCTCATCTCCTTCTCTTTCTCTCTATCTCTCTCTCTCACTCTCTCTCTCGGCTTCGTCCTCCTTCATATTCCCTCGAATCCTCCTCATCCAATGTGATCTGTTCTGGTGCAGTTTGGCATATCTCAGACAGGAGGGCAGTCAAATTCTTTCACCAAGATTTTCCAACAGTCGTCCAAAGTCCTATCAAATATAAAAGAATTTTTCCTGAAATAATTTCTCTATTTGTATGGAGATATTCCACCTTACACAGTGTACCACTATCTTACCATTGTCAGCCCTTCACACTGACAGATAACCATCCCATTTGTACGGCGTTCTACATGATCACATATTTGACTCCGAGATCAACATCTTTTCAACCACCTACACATAAGGGACCGAGTGAGAATTCAGTTATCTGTAGCACAAGCCACGTGTGTGTTGAGGTCTCTGAAGTTGCTGGTGAGGTGGATCTCTCGATTCACTCTAAGGAGAATTAGGAAATGAAGTCTCGGACTCTCCATGTCTCAGTGACTTGGCATCTACGAAGGGGTCTGAGCACCCTTCAGCAGGGTCTGAATGACAATGCGACAGAGTTCAAGGATTCGGTCCCCTCAAACCAGTCTCCATTTGGGACAATCCTCCTCCTTCTCTAGACCCTCAATTGGCAGGCCAGAGGCCCCTCTCGTCCAAGAGGGACACCTCAAGACCTGCCCAAGGAGCCCTCACCACACGGCTCACGGAGGAGAAGAGAGACTCCTGAAAGTCTTCACAATTGTGTACCCCACAAACAAGCCAGCAGTGGAACTAGTCACCCCACTTCCATCCAGCACCCCATTAGACAGGACGTATACTTATCAACCTGTGAAATACCCACCAGACATATCACAGCTTCATTCTCGGACATTTGATACTGTGGATAGCTAGTGTGTGATTTCATCTACTGAAGTTTATGTTCAGATGCAGGGACTTGTCCTTTCCCCATTCAAATTTTTCCTCAGGGTTGATATTGAGGGCCTCGTCCTTGTTTGAAGGCAGAGGGGCCTATTTTCATTTTTTGAGGTCTGGAATGAGATTGATCATCCCGGTCATACTTAGGAGTCTTTTATCCCCTGTTGGAAAAGAGTGGAAGTGATAAGCTCACTGGTCCATTGCAGATATATCATAATACAAAAGCAAGCCTGAGCAGTGTATATTTACTCAGGAGCCTGATGAGAATGGTGGCCCTGAGAAGAATCCTGGAATAAATACATATCATCCAATTGTCCAATACATCCAATGGATCCTCCTTTAATTTTGCATCCACATACCTCCAGATCATGAGCTCGGGCTGCCCGATGTAAAACAATTGAGTCGTGATGGTGACAGACTCTCACTTTGAGCCCATCACTTGCCTCACTTCTCAGAGAGGGTCAGTGGTGTCACAATGCTTGGTGGGCATCATGCCATTGCCATGGCAACCATTGGGCCTGACCTTCTCAGATGGAAGGCAACTCCACCTCCTCTGTGCCCACCTGCTCTCTACAGAAGGATATCTCTTCCCCTGAACGTGCGTCAGGCTCAACACGGTGGTTCACGGACTGCTTCCCAGGAAGACACAGTCTACAATCTCACGTGGAAAGAAAATATGGGATTGAAAAAGACCCACTCCCCACGGAGCCTGAACATGAAAACAATGGCCGATGGAGGAAGAACAACACACGAGCATCCTTTTCCATGGGAGGAGGATTTTCCACTGAAGGAAACTATGGAATAACTTTTAAACTGATTTCCACCCCATGCCATTGGAGAAGATATAGGGACCATAGCAAGGCTCTCAAACCTGTCTTCCAGTATGGAGCAGGGATTGTAGTGGACACATTTTGGAAGTCAGGCCAGGACGGAGAGAAGACTCTGGTACCAGTGTGCTGCTTTGTCCCATTTGTGTGCTATCCACCTTAAACAAAGACATGTCCTTGGAGAAACTATCCTGCCAATGAAGGTTGCTTGAATCAACAGCTCCTGTTCCTCTCTCTCTCTTTCTTTTGATCTCCTTCTCTCTAGGACTCTCACTCTCCCCTTTACACCCCTTCAATGTCTCTTGAATCCTCCTGCTACAAGCTGACCTAGGGTGATATTGGAAGTAATATATTAGCCGAGAGAATGGTCCAAGGGATCCCCCAGCCATTTCTCCTTGTCATCCTAGGTCTGGTCAAATATAAAATCAGTGGTCCAGAAAGACTTCCTGTGCTGTATGGAGACACCCCAAGTAGGTCATCCTTCCACAACACTTCCCACATTCAGCCCTTCCGATGGACACGCTGACCACTTCATATGTCCTTCGGTCTCTAGGGTCCCATATTGGACTCAGACAACAACACTCTTGAAACATTGATCACATGAGTGCTCTACCAAGAAATTGCTGATCTGAAGCATTCCCTACCTGGTCCATGAGGTCTTGTGGATTTGCTCGGGTGTGGATCTCTGGACTCGTTCTTAGGGGATATAGAATATGCAGTCTATGACTCTTCATGTCTCAATGATTGGGCACCCGAACAATGGCCTGAGCATCCGTGGTCAGTGGGCTGGCCAACCATAGCCCAGAGTGCAAGATGTCTGTCAACCAAAACCAGTCTCTATGGAATAGACCTCCTCATTCTCTAGCCTCATGTGTGTCTGGGACAGAGCCCACTCCCTTCCAGGAGGGAACTTTCAATACCCTCACATTGCAGGCATCATCACAGGGCTCCTGCAAGATCAGACAATCGACCCACTTTTCCTTCCTTATGATTGTAGACACGACAAACACACTGGCACTGGCCCCAGGCACCACACTCCCAATACGCCCAAAATGAGAGGGAGGGCTTGTTCTTATCCACCTGTGGAAAAGGCACCTGAAATAGACCGGTTACATCTCGGTTAAATGGCCTCCGTTTGGAGGGCTCCACTGTGGCTTAGGCTATGGAAATATGGATACAGAAGTGTGGAGCTGAAATTGCCCCTTTGGGACTGTCTTTTTCAGGGGTTACATCCAGGGCCTCCTGCTTGGGGGAGAGCATTGGGGCATGGTTTCCTTGTTTGTGCCGTGGGATGTCTTGCTTCAAATGGCCAAGAAGCAGAATTCTTTCTTCATATTTAGGAACTCCCTTGAGGTATTCTGCCCACTGATGCCCTTAAGATATCACATGCTCAAACACCAAGCCTCTAGAATCCACATTGAGCTTGGGAGCCTGATGAGAGTGGTGGCTATGAGTCTACAGATGGAGATAATAGTGTTCATCCAAGAGGAGCACCCATCTGATGGATCCTCCTTTCCATCAACTTCGACATTCCTCCAGAGCAAGAGCTCCTGGTGGCCATCATTGAACTCTCAAGGTTTAAGGTTGAGAATGTCCCACATATGGCCCATCACACACCTCTTTTCTCACAGAGAGGTTGTTTGGTCACAAGGCTCCATGGGCATCATATCAGTGCCATGGCCACCTCTGGCACTGCACCTTTCGGAAGGAAGGCAACTCCACACACTGGGGAACCCAATTTTCTCTATCATGATGGATCTCTGATAACATGTGCGGCACTTCAGGGTCAAGTGCTTTCTCAGTCACTGCCTCACACGAACACACTGGATAGAATCACAATTGGAGAGAAACGATGTCATTCCAAACACCCAAACAAAGTCCCCTGTACAATGAAATCAAGGAACGACTGAGGAAAAACACCCTCTGAGCTGCCAATTCAATAGGAAGGGCCTTTTCCGCTTAGGGAAAATAGAGGGTGTCTTTTACCTTGACCCACACCTCGTGTCCTTTGGGAAGGCATGGGTGCCCAGCAGGGAGGACTGCTTGCAACCGACATATTTCTAGAGACAGGCCAAGAACGAGTGAAAATCTAACGCAAGAGTCCTGATATAGCCTTTGTGTCTAATAGACCCCGGAAACACAGACAAGGGCTTGGGAATGACATTGTGCCCTGGATTGTAGCTTGTATCCAAATCTCATCTCCTTCTCTTTCTCTCTATCTCTCTCTCTCACTCTCTCTCTCGGCTTCGTCCTCCTTCATATTCCCTCGAATCCTCCTCATCCAATGTGATCTGTTCTGGTGCAGTTTGGCATATCTCAGACAGGAGGGCAGTCAAATTCTTTCACCAAGATTTTCCAACAGTCATCCAAAGTCCTATCAAATATAAAAGAATTTTTCCTGAAATAATTTCTCTATTTGTATGGAGATATTCCACCTTACACAGTGTACCACTATCTTACCATTGTCAGCCCTTCACACTGACAGATAACCATCCCATTTGTACGGCGTTCTACATGATCACATATTTGACTCCGAGATCAACATCTTTTCAACCACCTACACATAAGGGACCGAGTGAGAATTCAGTTATCTGTAGCACAAGCCACGTGTGTGTTGAGGTCTCTGAAGTTGCTGGTGAGGTGGATCTCTCGATTCACTCTAAGGAGAATTAGGAAATGAAGTCTCGGACTCTCCATGTCTCAGTGACTTGGCATCTACGAAGGGGTCTGAGCACCCTTCAGCAGGGTCTGAATGACAATGCGACAGAGTTCAAGGATTCGGTCCCCTCAAACCAGTCTCCATTTGGGACAATCCTCCTCCTTCTCTAGACCCTCAATTGGCAGGCCAGAGGCCCCTCTCGTCCAAGAGGGAAACCTCAAGACCTGCCCAAGGAGCCCTCACCACACGGCTCACGGAAGAGAAGAGAGACTCCTGAAAGTCTTGACAATTGTGTACCCCACAAACAAGCCAGCAGTGGAACTAGTCACCCCACTTCCATCCAGCACCCCATTAGACAGGACGTATACTTATCAACCTGTGAAATACCCACCAGACATATCACAGCTTCATTCTCGGACATTTGATACTGTGGATAGCTAGTGTGTGATTTCATCTACTGAAGTTTATGTTCAGATGCAGGGACTTGTCCTTTCCCCATTCAAATTTTTCCTCAGGGTTGATATTGAGGGCCTCGTCCTTGTTTGAAGGCAGAGGGGCCTATTTTCATTTTTTGAGGTCTGGAATGAGATTGATCATCCCGGTCATACTTAGGAGTCTTTTATCCCCTGTTGGAAAAGAGTGGAAGTGATAAGCTCACTGGTCCATTGCAGATATATCATAATACAAAAGCAAGCCTGAGCAGTGTATATTTACTCAGGAGCCTGATGAGAATGGTGGCCCTGAGAAGAATCCTGGAATAAATACATATCATCCAATTGTCCAATACATCCAATGGATCCTCCTTTAATTTTGCATCCACATACCTCCAGATCATGAGCTCGGGCTGCCCGATGTAAAACAATTGAGTCGTGATGGTGACAGACTCTCACTTTGAGCCCATCACTTGCCTCACTTCTCAGAGAGGGTCAGTGGTGTCACAATGCTTGGTGGGCATCATGCCATTGCCATGGCAACCATTGGGCCTGACCTTCTCAGATGGAAGGCAACTCCACCTCCTCTGTGCCCACCTGCTCTCTACAGAAGGATATCTCTTCCCCTGAACGTGCGTCAGGCTCAACACGGTGGTTCACGGACTGCTTCCCAGGAAGACACAGTCTACAATCTCACGTGGAAAGAAAATATGGGATTGAAAAAGACCCACTCCCCACGGAGCCTGAACATGAAAACAATGGCCGATGGAGGAAGAACAACACACGAGCATCCTTTTCCATGGGAGGAGGATTTTCCACTGAAGGAAACTATGGAATAACTTTTAAACTGATTTCCACCCCATGCCATTGGAGAAGATATAGGGACCATAGCAAGGCTCTCAAACCTGTCTTCCAGTATGGAGCAGGGATTGTAGTGGACACATTTTGGAAGTCAGGCCAGGACGGAGAGAAGACTCTGGTACCAGTGTGCTGCTTTGTCCCATTTGTGTGCTATCCACCTTAAACAAAGACATGTCCTTGGAGAAACTATCCTGCCAATGAAGGTTGCTTGAATCAACAGCTCCTGTTCCTCTCTCTCTCTTTCTTTTGATCTCCTTCTCTCTAGGACTCTCACTCTCCCCTTTACACCCCTTCAATGTCTCTTGAATCCTCCTGCTACAAGCTGACCTAGGGTGATATTGGAAGTAATATATTAGCCGAGAGAATGGTCCAAGGGATCCCCCAGCCATTTCTCCTTGTCATCCTAGGTCTGGTCAAATATAAAATCAGTGGTCCAGAAAGACTTCCTGTGCTGTATGGAGACACCCCAAGTAGGTCATCCTTCCACAACACTTCCCACATTCAGCCCTTCCGATGGACACGCTGACCACTTCATATGTCCTTCGGTCTCTAGGGTCCCATATTGGACTCAGACAACAACACTCTTGAAACATTGATCACATGAGTGCTCTACCAAGAAATTGCTGATCTGAAGCATTCCCTACCTGGTCCATGAGGTCTTGTGGATTTGCTCGGGTGTGGATCTCTGGACTCGTTCTTAGGGGATATAGAATATGCAGTCTATGACTCTTCATGTCTCAATGATTGGGCACCCGAACAATGGCCTGAGCATCCGTGGTCAGTGGGCTGGCCAACCATAGCCCAGAGTGCAAGATGTCTGTCAACCAAAACCAGTCTCTATGGAATAGACCTCCTCATTCTCTAGCCTCATGAGTGTCTGGGACAGAGCCCACTCCCTTCCAGGAGGGAACTTTCAATACCCTCACATTGCAGGCATCATCACAGGGCTCCTGCAAGATCAGACAATCGACCCACTTTTCCTTCCTTATGATTGTAGACACGACAAACACACTGGCACTGGCCCCAGGCACCACACTCCCAATACGCCCAAAATGAGAGGGAGGGCTTGTTCTTATCCACCTGTGGAAAAGGCACCTGAAATAGACCGGTTACATCTCGGTTAAATGGCCTCCGTTTGGAGGGCTCCACTGTGGCTTAGGCTATGGAAATATGGATACAGAAGTGTGGAGCTGAAATTGCCCCTTTGGAAATATCTTTTTCAGGGTTTACATCCAGAGCCTCCTGCTTGGGGGAGAGCATTGGGGCATGGTTTCCTTGTTTGTGCCGTGGGATGTCTTGCTTCAAATGGCCAAGAAGCAGAATTCCTTCTTCATATTTAGGAACTCCCTTGAGGTATTCTGCCCACTGATGCCCTTAAGATATCACATGCTCAAACACCAAGCCTCTAGAATCCACATTGAGCTTGGGAGCCTGATGAGAGTGGTGGCTATGAGTCTACAGATGGAGATAATAGTGTTCATCCAAGAGGAGCACCCATCTGATGGATCCTCCTTTCCATCAACTTCGACATTCCTCCAGAGCAAGAGCTCCTGGTGGCCATCATTGAACTCTCAAGGTTTAAGGTTGAGAATGTCCCACATATGGCCCATCACACACCTCTTTTCTCACAGAGAGGTTGTTTGGTCACAAGGCTCCATGGGCATCATATCAGTGCCATGGCCACCTCTGGCACTGCACCTTTCGGAAGGAAGGCAACTCCACACACTGGGGAACCCAATTTTCTCTATCATGATGGATCTCTGATAACATGTGCGGCACTTCAGGGTCAAGTGCTTTCTCAGTCACTGCCTCACACGAACACACTGGATAGAATCACAATTGGAGAGAAACGATGTCATTCCAAACACCCAAACAAAGTCCCCTGTACAATGAAATCAAGGAACGACTGAGGAAAAACACCCTCTGAGCTGCCAATTCAATAGGAAGGGCCTTTTCCACTTAGGGAAAATAGAGGGTGTCTTTTACCTTGACCCACACCTCGTGTCCTTTGGGAAGGCATGGGTGCCCAGCAGGGAGGACTGCTTGCAACCGACATATTTCTAGAGACTGGCCAAGAACGAGTGAAAATCTCATTCAAGAGTCCTGATATAGCCTTTGTGTCTAATAGTCCCCGGAAACACATACATGGGTTTGGGAATGAATTTGCGCCCTGGAATGTGGCTTGCATCTAAATCTCATCTCTCTCTCTTTCTCTCTCTGTCGCTCTATCTCTCGGCTTCTTCCTCCTTCATATTCTCTCCAATCCTCCTCATCCAAGGTTAACTGTGCTGGTCATGTTGGCATATCTCAGTAGGGGAGCAGTCAAATTCTTTCACCAAGATTTTCCAACAGTCGTCCAAACTCCTATCAAATATGAAAGCATTTTTCCTGAAATAACTACTCTCTTTGTATGGACATATTCCAGCTTACACAGTGTACCCCTATCTTACCCGTGTCAGCCCTTCACACTGACAGATTACCATCCCATTTGTACTGCGTTCTACATGGTCACAGATTTGACTCTGAGATCAACATCTTTTCAACCACCTACACATAAGGGACCGAGTGGGAATTCACTTCTCTGCAGCAAACCCCACATGTGGTATCCGGTCTGTGAAGTGGCTGGTGAGGTGGATCTCTTGACTCTTTCTAAGGGGAGTTGGGAAATGAAGTCTCTGACACTCCATGTCTCAGTGAATTGGCATCTACGAAGCGGTCTGAGCACCCTTCAGCACGGTCTGAATGACAATGCGACAGAGTTCAAGGATTCGGTCCCCTCAAACCAGTCTCCTTTTGGGACCATCCTCCTCCTTCTCTAGACCCTCAATTGGCAGGCCAGAAACCCCTCTCGTCCAAGAGGGAAACCTCAAGACCTGGCCATGTAACCCTAATCACAGTGCTCTCGGAGGAGAAGAAGAGAGACTCCTGAAATTCCTGACAATTGCGTACCCCACAATCAAGCCAGCAGTGGAACTAGTCACCCCACTTCCATCCAGCACCCCATTAGACAGGACGTATTCTTATCAACCTGTGAAATATCCACCAGACATATCCCAGCTTCATTCTCGGGAAATTTGTTACTGTGGATAGCTAGTGTGTGTTTTCATCTATTGACGTGTACGTTCAGAAGCAGGAAATCGTCCTTCCCCCCGTTCCAATATGTCCTCAGATTTGATATTGATGGCCTCGTCCTTGGTTGAAGGCAGAGGGGCCTATTGTCATGGTTTGAGCTCTGGAATGAAATTTATCATCCCGTTCATACTTAGGAGGCTTTTTCCCCTGTTGGAAAAGACTGGAAGTGATAAGCTCACTGGTCCCTGTCAGATATATCATAATCCAAATACAAGCCTGAGCCGTGGCTATTTACTCAGCAGCCTGATGAGAATGGTGGCCATGAGAAGAATGCTGGAAAGAATACTTATCATCCAATTGTCCAATACATCCAATGGATCCTCCTTTAATTTAGTATCAACATACCTCCAGATCATGAGCTCGGGCTGCACGATGTACAGCAATTGAGGGGTGACGGTGAGAGCTTCTCACTTTGGGCCCATCACTCGCCTCTCTTCTCACAGAGGGTCTGTGGTGTCACAAGGCTTGGTGGGCAGCACGCCATTGCCATGGCAACCATTGGGCCTGAACTTCTCAGATGGAAGGCAACTCCACCTGCTCTGTGCCCACCTGCTCTCTACAGAAAGATGGCTCTTCCTCTGAACGTGATTCAGGCTCAATAAGTTGTTTCAAGGTCTGCTTCCCAGGAATACACAGTCTACAATCTCATTTGGAAAGAAAATATGGGAGTGAGAAATACCCACTCGCTAGAGAGTGGCCAAGATGGTGGTGGAATAGTGGGACACGCTCGCCCTGTCCCACAAACACCACAAAAAAAAGCACATCTACAGAATAATTGACTCACACAGAACAGCAACCTTTCGCTGGCAGAGGAACCTAAACTCCAGTAATGGCAAGAAGTTCGTGATGTTATTGGGCACAACAGGAGAAATGAGGAGTGTGAGGGAAGGTGAATCCGAGTGGGGCGGTTGCTCCAAAAAGGGAACTGCCGAGGAGAATGGGATCCCGCACCCTGGAGAGTCCCCTATGGGGACTGCAGGAATCTCCAATGCCGAGAAGAGTATAGCAGTAAGTTGGAGTATGGAAAACCGATCAAGAACCCAATGGACCATCTGAAATATGGGCTCAGTCACTAAATTTGAGACGCCTGGGTGTGGGCTGGGCACAGAATCGTCAGTTCCAGAGGTTACTCCCCAAGAAAGTGCCGGGAGATGCCTGGATGGGGGCTGGGCACCAAGCACTCACCTCCAGAGGTTAGTCCCCAAGTGGGTGCTAGGGGCGCCTTGGGGGGGCTGGGCACCAAGAAGTCGCCTCCGAAAGTTAGTCTCTGAGAAAGGGCCGGGGGACGCCTGGGTGCTGGCTGGGCACGGAGACCTTGGCTCCAGAGGTTAGTCCCCACGCTGGGGGGGGCGGGGCAGAGCTGAAACTGCTTGGGAGGTCTAGAAATCATTTGATGGGGCAGAGACTGCCTGGGAGACCATAAAACAAAGCTGTCGCAGAGAAAGGGAACAACACTCTAGGAGCGGGGAGGTGGAAAGCCACATCAGAGGGAACCTGGGAGAAGAGCCTGGTCTGTGCCCGTGCTGGGGAGGGGAGAGAAGAAGGGGTGGGTCCCCATAGAATACCCCCCATGCCACAGCAAGCTTACAGGCCTGCTAGCTAGCTGAAAGCTGTGCTTCCCAGTGCATCCCTCCCCCGACCCCCGCCACCCCCTATGCTCTCACCAGACCTGTGGCTGCCTAACATCCAGGAGGGCTGGCCTCAACAATTTCCTGAAGCCTACCACCGCAGGGGCTGTCCCTGCAAGGGCTTACTTTCCCTTTGGAAGGGCTACACTTCCGCAGAGCAGCACCAAACACCACCAGCCCCCAAGAAAAGGCCTGCAGCCCAGAAAAGCTAGAACAAGCTTAGCCAGGCTGTGAATAGATCGGCCTAATTCTCGGATGATTTTTCTGAGTCGGGTTACCCCGGGGAGGAGCCTCTTGGGTTTCCAATGGCCCTGCTACCCGCCCAAGCCCCCAGGGGATGCTCTCGTGGATCAGCTGCATAGGACTGCCAGCTCCAGGCAGGACCCCCTGCAGCCCAGAAAAGCTGCAACAAGCCTGGCCTAGTCGGGAAAAGATCTCAGACAGTTTTTCTGAGTCTGGCTGCACTGGGGTGGAGCCACTTGGGTCTCCAATGGCCCTGGTACCCGCCCAAGCCACCTGGGGTTGCCCCACTCCCGTGAAATAACTGCTTAGCACCACCAGCCCCCTGGAAGAGCCCCTGCAGCCCAGAAAAGCTGCAACAAGCTCGGCCAGACTGTGAAAAGATCCGCCTACATTCTCAGGCTGTCCTTCTGAGTTGGGCTGCCCTAGGGAAGAGCCTCTTAGGTACTCAGTGACCGAGAGAGCTGCTTCAGCCCCCAGCGACTGCTGCACTCCTGAGGAGCAGCTGCCCAGCACCGACAAACCCCTGCAAGAAACCCACAGCCTCAAAACACCACAGCTTGCTGCCTGACCAAGTGAAATCTGCTACCATCGTGGTGTGGACCTCCCAGTCCCGTCTGCCCTCAGGAAGTCCTCCTT
This sequence comes from Sus scrofa, assembly GCF_054392235.1. Taxonomy (NCBI): domain Eukaryota; kingdom Metazoa; phylum Chordata; class Mammalia; order Artiodactyla; family Suidae; genus Sus; species Sus scrofa. The sequence goes on from NC_139402.1 coordinate 42,959,355, forward strand.
TGCTTCAAAGAAACACTGTTAGTCCCATCAACACTCTAGAAAAGCCACACTGCCTCAAAAAAGATTGACCAACAACGCCAGCCCTCACGAAATATTCCACGGCAGTGACAAGGCAAACACTGCCCGGTCACGGAGGGTACAACTCGCTCAGGAGAAAGAAAACAACAAGCAAGATGAAGAAGCTGAGAAACCACCCCCAGTCAAACCAACAGGAGGACTCACCTAAAGCAGTCAACAATGAAACACATCTCTGCAGTCAGACAGACCTGGAGTTCAAAAGAGAAATAGGGAAAATACTGAAGGAATGAAGAGAAGATATGAACAGTAATGCAGATACCCTCAGAAAGGAACTAGAAGATAGAAGGAGGAGCCAAGAAAAACTAGAACATTCATTGGCAGAGATGCAAACTGAACTAGGGGCAGTAAAAACCAGAATGGATAATGCAGAAGAACGAATCAGTGATATGGAAGATAGAATAATGGAAATCACTCCATCCGGTCAACAGACAGAAAACCGAATCAAAAAACTCGAAAGCAATATAAGAGACCTATGGGATAATATAAAGCCGGCCAATCTACGCATAATAGGAATTCCAGAAGGAGTAGAAAAAGATAAGGGAATGGAAAATATCTTTGAAGAAATTATCGATGGAAACTTCCCAAATCTAAAGGATACTGGGTTCAAGATACAAGAAGCACAGAGGGCCCCAATCCAACTGAACTCAAAGAGACCCACACCAAGACACATCATAATAAACATAGCAAAAGTTAGTGATAAGGAGAGGATCCGAAAGGCAGCAAGAGAAAAACAGAATGTTCCCTACAAGGGAACCCCCATAAGCATATCAGCTGATTTCTCTACAGAAACACTACAGGCCAGGAGGGAATGGCAAGAGATATTTAAAGTGCTCAAAGGAAGAAATATGCAACCTAGAATACTCTATCCAGCAAGAATATCATTTCAAATAGAAGGGGAAATAAAAATTTGTCCCAAAACAAACAAAAATTTAAAGAATACAGCAACACAAAAGCCAGGTTAAAGGAAATATTGAAAGGGCTTCTCTAAACCAAAAAGAAAGGAAGGAAAGGGAAGAAAAAAGAAAGAAGAAGAAGAGGAAGAACTAGGACTGAGGAAACTGCAATCAGAGAGCAGTCACTCAAACAAGCCAGCATACAGATTTAATCATGAACATGCTTCAAACAAAAAAAAATTAAAAAGAAAAAATAAAAGAGTCATCAACACCATAAAATGGGCAAGGGATGTTAGGAAGTAAATAACCCTTTTTGTGTGTTTGTATGTCTCTCTTCTTAATTTTAATATAGTAGTGAAGTGTTTGATCTTACAGGACCCTCAGGCTAAAACACACAATTATGGGAAGGGGTTAGCATACTTAAAAAACAGGGCAACCACAAGCCAAAACCAAATTTTGCATTTGCAAAAAATGAAAAATAATACACTCAAGCATTTAATAACAGGAGACCATCTAACCAAAAAAAAAAAAAAAAAAAAAAAAAAAGGAAGAATGGAGAACCATAGAATCAACTGGAACACGAGGTTCAAATGGCAATCAATAATCGTCTATCAATTATCACCTTAAATGTCAATGGGCTGAATGCCCCAATCAAAAGACACAGAGTGGCTGAGTGGATAAAAAGGCAAAAACCATCAATATGCTGCCTACAAGAAACTCACCTTAGGACAAAAATACATATAGATTGAAAGTGAAAGGGTGGGGAAAAATATTTCATGACAATCGACATGACAGAAAAGCAGGAGTCGCAACGCTCATATCAGACAAAATAGACTTTAAAACAAAAGACATAAAGAAAGACAAAGAAGGACACTAATTAATGATTAAGGGATCCATCCAAGGAGAGGATGTTACTATCATCAACGTATATGCCCCAAATATAGGAGCACCTAGATACATACAACAAATATTCACAGACATAAAGGGAGATATTGATGAGAATACAATCATAGTAGGAGACCTCAATACCCCCCTCACATCAATGCACAGATCCTCTAGACGGAAAACCAATAACGCAACAGAGGTCCTAAAGGGAACAAGAGAAAAGGTAGACTTCATTGATATCTTCAGGACACGATATCCAAAAACAGCATTCCAAAAAAAGATCAAAGAAGAAATCAATAAAATAGAGACTCAAAAAACAATAGAGAAAAGTAATAAAACCAAGAGCTGGTTCTTTGAAAAGGTGAACACAATGGACAAACCCCTGGACAGACTCACTCAAAAGAGAGAAAGAACCCAAATAACCAAAATTAGAAATGAAAAAGGAGAAATCACAACGGATACAGCAGAAACACAAAAAACCATAAGAGAATACTATGAACAACTGTATGGCAACAAGTTTGACAATCTGGAAGAAATGGACAATTTTCTAGAATCTTACAGCCTGCCAAAACGGAATCAAGCAGAAACAGACCTACTGAATAGACAGATCACTAGAAATGAAATTGAAGAGGTCATAAAATCACTCCCTACAAATAAAAGTCCAGGACCAGATGGCTTCACAGGGGAATTCTATCAAACATATAAAGAGGAATTGGTGCCCATCCTCCTGAAACTCTTTCAAAAGTTGGAAGAAGAAGGAATACTCCCAAAGACATTCGATGAGGCCACCATCACCCTCATTCCAAAACCAGACAGAGATACCACCAAAAAAGAAAACTATCGCCCAATATCATTGATGAATATAGATGCAAAAATACTCAACAAAGTCTTAGCCAACCGAATCCAACAACATACCAAAAAAATTATACACCATGACCAGGTTAGGTTCAGCCTAGGTTCACAAGGATGGTTCAACATACGCAAATCAATCCGCATCATACACCACATGAACAAAACAAAAGTCAAAAATCATATGATCATCTCAATAGACGAAGAAAAAGCATTTGACAAAGTTCAATATCCATTCATGATCAAGACCCTCGCCAAAGTGGGTATAGAGGTAACATTCCTGAATATCATCAAAGCCATTTATGAGAAACCCACAGCAAATATAATCCTCAAGGGGGAAAAACGGAAAGCCTTCTCACTCAAATCTGGAACCAGACAGGGATGCCCACTCTCACCACTGCTCTTCAACATCGTTTTGGAAGTCCTAGCCACAGCACTTAGACAAACAAAAGAAATCAAAGGCATCCATATAGGAAGAGAAGAGATCAAACTGTCACTGTATGCAAATGACATGATACTGTACCTAGAAAACCCTAAGGACTCAATCCCAAAACTCCTTGAACTGATTAATAAATTCAGCAAAGTAGCAGGATATAAGATTAACCTTCAGAAGTCAGTTGCGTTTCTGTATACCAGCAATGAAACATTAGAAAAGGAATACAAAAATACGGTACCTTTTAAAATTGCACCTCACAAAATCAAATACCTCGGAATACACCCGACCAAGGAGGTAAAGGACCTATATGCCGAGAACTATAAAACTTTAATCAAAGAAATCAAAGAAGATGTAAAGAAATGGAAAGAGAGTCCATGTTCCTTGATTGGGAAAATCAATATTGTAAAAATGGCCATCCGACCCAAAGCAATCTACAGATTCAAGGCAATCCCTATCAAATGACCCATGACATTTTTCACAGAACAAGAACGAACAATCCAAATATTTATATGGAGCAACAAAAGACCCAGAATCGCCAAGGCAATCCTGAGAAGCAAAAACCAATCAGGAGGCATAACTCTCCCAGACATCAAGAAATTCTACAAAGCCACAGTCATCAAAACAGTGTGGTATTGGTACCAAAACAGACAGACAGACCAATGGAACAGAAGAGAGAATCCGAAAAGAAACCCTGACACCTAGGGTCAATTCATCTTGGACAAGGGAGGCAAGAACATCAAATGGGAACAGGAAAGTCTATTCAGCAAGCATTGCTGGGAAAACTGGACAGCTGCATGCAAAGCAAGGAAACGAGAACACAATCACACACCATGCACAAAAAGAAACTCCAAATGCCTGAAAGACTTAAATATACGTCAGGACACCATCAAACTCCTAGAAGAAAACCTAGGCAAAACACTCTCGGAGATCAGCATCATGAATATTTTCTCAGGTCGGTCTCCCAAAGCAATAGAAATTAGAGCAAAAATAAACCCATGGGATCTCATCAAACTGAAAAGCTTTTGCACTGCAAAGGGAACGAAAAAAAAAACAAAAAGACACCTTACAGAATGGGAGAAAATAGTTCCAAATGATGCAACGGACAAGGGTTTATCTCTAGAATATATAAGCAACTTATACAACTCAACAGCAAAAATACTAATCAATCAATGGAAAAATGGGCAAAAGACCTGTATAGACATTTCTCCAAAGAAGATATACAGATGGCCAGCAAACACATGAAAAAATGCTCAACTTCGCTGATTATAAGAGCAATGCAAATCAAAACTACCATGAGATACCACCTCACACCAGTCAGAATGGCCATCAATAATAAATCCACAAATAACAAGTGCCTCCTGCACTGCTGGTGGGAATCTCACCTGGTTCAGCCACTATGGAAAAGCATGTGGAGATAAGTTAGAAATCTATACATAAAACTTCCATATAACCCTGCAATCCCACTCTTGGGCATTTATCCGGGAAAAACTCTACTTAAAGAGGCACATGCACCCGCATGTTCATTGCAGCACTATTCACAATAGCCAGGACGTGGAAAAAACCCAAATGTCCATCGACAGATGATTGGATTCGGAAGAGGTGGTATATATACACAAGGGAATACTACTCAGCCATAAAATAGGATGACATAATGCCATTTGCAGCAACATGGATGGAACTAGAGAATCTCATCCTGAGTGAAATGAGCCAGAAAGACAAAGACAAATACCATATGATATAACATAGCTGGAATCTGATATCAAGCACAAATGAACATCTCCTCAGAAAAGAAAATCATGGACTTGGAGAAGAGACTTGTGGTTGCCTGATGGGAGGGGGAGGGAGTGGGAGGGATCGGGAGCTTGGGCTTATCAGACACAACTTAGAATAGATATACAAGGAGATCCTGCTGAACAGCATTGAGAACTATGTCTAGATACTCATGTTGCAACAGAAGAATGGGGGGGGGGAAAGTAATTGTAATGTATACATGTAAGGATAAAATGACCCCTTGCTGTACACTGTGAAAATAGAAAAAAGAAAAGAAAAAGACCCATTCCCCAAAGGAGCCTGAACATGAAACCAATGGCCAATGGAGGAAGAACAACACACGAGCATCTCTTTACATGGGAGGAAGCTTTTCCACGGAAGGAAATTCAGGAATATCTTTTAACCTGATTGCCACACCATGCCATTGGAGAAGATATAGGTACCATAGCAAGGCTTTCAAACCTGTTTTCCAGTATGGAGCAGGGATTGTAATGGACACATTTTGGGAGTCAGGCCAGGAAGGAGAGAAGACTCTGGTACAAGTGTGCTGGTTTTTATCATTTGTGGGATATCCACCTTAAACAAGGACACGTCCTTGGAGAAATTATACTGCCATTCACGGTTCCTGGAATCAACAGCTCCTTTACCTCTCTATCTCCATCTTTTGATCACCTTCTCTCTAGCTCTCTCACTATCCCCTTGGCCCCCTTAAAATTTCTCTTGAATCCTCCTGCTACAAGTTGACCTGTGGTGATAATGGATGAAATATATTAGCCAAGAGAATGGTCCAAGTTATCTCAGAGCATTTTCTCCCTGTCATCCTATGTCTGATCACATATAAAATCAGTGCTCCAGAAAGACATCCTGTGCTGTGTGGAGACACCCCAACTAGGTCATCCTTCCACAACACTTCCCATATTCAGCCCTTCCTATGGACACGCTGACCTCTTCATAAGTTCTTCGGTCTGTAGGGTCCCATATAAGACTCAGAGAGAAACACTCTTGAAACATTGATCACATGAGTGCTCTCCCAAGAAAAGGTTCTCTCCAGCGTTCCCTACCTGGTCCATGAGGTCTTGTGGATTTGCTCAGGTGTGGATCTCTGGACTCGTTCTTAGGGGATATAGAATATGAAGTCTATGGCTCTTCTTGTCTCAATGATTTGGCATCCAAACAATGGTCTGAGCATCCTTGGCCAGTGGGCTGGCTAACCATAGCCCAGAGTGCAAGATGTCTGTCAACCAAAACCAGTCTCTATGGAATAGTCCTCCTCATTCTCTAGCCTGATGAGTGTCAGGGACAGAGCCCACTCCCTTCCAGGAGGGAACTTTCAATACCCTCACATTGCAGGCATCATCACAGGGCTCCTGCAAGATCAGACAATCGACCCACCTTTCCTTCCTTATGATTGTAGACACGACAAACACACTGGCACTGGCCCCAGGCACCACACTCCCAATACGCCCAAAATGAGAGGGAGGGCTTGTTCTTATCCACCTGTGGAAAAGGCACCTGAAATACACCGGTTACATCTCGGTTAAATGGCCTCTGTTTGGAGGGCTCCCCTGTGGCTTAGGCTATGGAAATATGGATTCAGAAGTGTGGAGTGAAATTGCCCCTTTGGGAATGTCTTTTTCAGGGTTTACATCCAGGGCCTCCTGCTTGGTGGAGAGCATTGGGGCATGGTTTTCTTGTTTGTGCCGTGGGATGTCTTGTTTCAAATGGCCAAGAAGCAGAATTCTTTCTTCATATTTAGGAACTCCCTTGAGGTATTCTGCCCACTGATGCCCTTAAGATATCACATGCTCAAACACCAAGCCTCTAGAATCCACATTGAGCTTGGGAGCCTGATGAGAGTGGTGGCTATGAGTCTACAGATGGAGATAATAGTGTTCATCCAAGAGGAGCACCCATCTGATGGATCCTCCTTTCCATCAACTTCGACATTCCTCCAGAGCAAGAGCTCCTGGTGTCCATCATTGAACTCTCAATGTTTAAGGTTGAGAATGTCCCACATATGGCCCATCACACACCTCTTTTCTCACAGAGAGGTTGTTTGGTCACAAGGCTCCATGGGCATCATATCAGTGCCATGGCCACCTCTGGCACTGCACCTTTCGGAAGGAAGGCAACTCCACACACTGGGGAACCCAATTTTCTCTATCATGATGGATCTCTGATAACATGTGCGGCACTTCAGGGTCAAGTGCGTTCTCAGTCGCTGCCTGACACGAATAGACAGGATAGAATCTCTTTTGGAGAGAAACGATGTCATTCCAAACACCCAAATAATAGACGCTTGGACAATGAAATCAAGGAACTACTGAGGAAATACACCTATGAGCTGCCATTTCAATAGAAAGGGCCTTTCCCGCTTAGGGATAATAGAGAATGTCATTAAATTGACTCACACCTCGTGTCCTTTGAGAAGACATTGGTGCCAACAGGGAGGACTGCTTGCAACCGACGTATTTCTAGAGACAAGCCAAGAACTAGTTAAAATCTCATGCAAGAGTCCTGATATAGCCTTTGTGTCTAATAGTCCCCGGAAACACAGACCAGGGCTTGGGAATGAACTTGTGCCCTGGAATGTGACTTGTATCCAAAACTCATCTCTCTCTCTCTCTCTCTCTCACTCTCTCTCTCGGCTTCTTCCTCCTTAACATGCTCTCGAATCCTCCTCATCCAAGGTTATCTGTGCTGGTCCAGTTTGGCATATCTCAGCCAGGAGAGCCGTCAAATTCTTTCACCAGGATTTTCCATCAGTCGTCCAAACTCCTTTCAAATATGAAATCATTTTTCCTGAAATAAGTACTCTGTTTGTATGGAGATATTCCACCTTACACTGTGTACCCCTATCTTACCAATGTCAGCCCTTCACACTGACAGATAACCATCCCATTTTTACTGCGTTCTACAAGATCACTGATTTGAATCTGAGGACAACATCTTTTCAACCACCTACGCATAAGTGACCTAGTGAGTATTCACTTATCTGCAACACAGCCAAAGTGTGTGTTGAGGTCTGTGAAGTTGCTGGTGAGGTGGATCTCTTGACTCCTTCTAAGGGGTTTTAGGATATGTAGCCTCTGACTCTCCATGTCTCAGTGAATTGGCACCTAAAAAGGGGTCTGAGCACCCTTCAGCAGGGTCTGAATGACAATGCGACAGAGTTCAAGGATTCGGTCCCCTCAAACCAGTCTCCATTTGGGACAATTCTCCTCCTTCTCTAGACCCTCAATTGGCAGGACAGAAGCCCTTCTCCTCCAAGAGGGAAACCTCAAGACCTGCACTTTTAGCCCCCACCACAGTGCTCACGGAGGAGAAGAAGAGAGACTCCATAAATGCCTTACAATTGTGTACCTCACAAACAAGCCAGCAGTGGAACTAGTCACCCCACTACCATTAAGCACAGCAGTAGACAAGACGTATACTTCTCAACCTGCGAAATATCCACCAGACGTATCCCAGCTTCATTCTCGGGAAATTTGTTACTGTGGATAGCTAGTTTGTGATTTCATCTATTGACGTGTATGTTCAGAAGCAGGGAATGGTCCTTCCCCCCATTCCAATATTTCCTCAGGGTTGATATTGAGGGCCTCGTCCTTGGTGGAAGGCAGAGGGGCCTCTTTTCATGGTTTGAGCTCTGGAATGAAATTTATCATCCCGGGCATAATTAGGAGGCTTTTTTCCCCTGTTGGAAAAGACTGGAAGTGATAAGCCCACTGGTCCCTTTCAGATATATCATAATCCTAAAGCAAGCCTGAGCAGTGGCTATTTATTTCCTCAGGAGCCTGATGAGAATGGTGGCCATGAGACGAATGCTGGAAAGAATACTTATCATCCAATTGTCCAATACATCCAATGGATCCTCCTTTAATTTAGTATCAACATACCTCCAGATCATGAGCTCAGGCTGCACGATGCACAATAAGTGAGGGGTGACGGTGAGAGCTTCCCACTTTGGGCCCATCCCTCGCCTCTCTTCTCACAGAGGGTCTGTGGTGTCACAATGCTTGGTGGGCAGCATGCCATTGCCATGGCAACCATTGGGCCTGTACTTCTCCGACGGAAGGCAACTCCACCTCCTCTGTGCCCACCTGCTCTCTACAGAAAGATGGCTCTTCCCCTGAACGTGTGTCAGGCTCAACAAGGTGGTTGAAGAGCTTCTTCCCTGGAACACACAGTCTACAATCTCATTGGGAAAGAAAAAATGTGGTTGAAAAAGACCCACTCCCCAAGGATTCTGAACATGAAAACGATGGCTGCTGGAGGAAGACGTACAACACACGAGCATCCCTTTCCATGGGAGGAGGCTCTTCCACGGAAGATTATTATGGAATATCTTTTAACATGATTTCCTCCCCATGCCATTGGAGAAGATATAGGGACCATGAAAGGCTTTCAAACCTGTCTTCCAGTATGGAGCAGGGATTGGAATGGACACATTTTGGGAGTCAGGCCAGGAAGGAGAGAAGACTCTGGTACAAGTGTGCTGCTTTGTCCCATTTGTGGGATATCCACCTTAAACCAAGAAATGTCCTTGGGGAACTTATCCTGACAATGACGGTTGCTTGAATCAACAGCTCCTAACCTCTCTCTCTCCTTCTTTTGATCTCATTCTCTCTAGCACTCTCCCTCTCCCCTTTGCCCCCCTTCAATTTCCCTTGAATCCTCCAGCGACAAGTTGACCTGTGGTGATAATGGATGAAATATATTAGCCAAGAGATTGGTCCAAATGATCCTCCAGCCTTTTCTCCCTGTCATCCTAGGTCTCATCAAATATAAAATCCGTGGTCCAGAAAGAATTCCTGTGCTGTGTGGAGACACCGCAACTAGGTCATCCTTCCACAACACTTAACATATTCAGCCCTTCCTATGGACACGCTGACCACTTCATATGTCCTTCGGTCTCTAAGGTCACATAGTGGACTCAGAGAGCAACACACTTGAAACAACGTTCACATGAGTGCTCTCTCAAGAAATTACTGATCTGAAGCATTCCCTACCTGGTCCATGAGGTATTGTGGATTTGCTCGTGTGAGGATCTCTGGACTCGTTCTTAGCGGATATAGAATATGCAGTATATGGCTCGTCATGTCTCAATGATTCGGCATCCAAACAATGGCCTGAGCGTCCTTGGCCACTGGGCTGGCCAACCATAGCCCAGAGTGCAAGATATCTGTCAACCAAAACGAGTCTCTATGGAATAGACCTCCTCATTCTCTAGCCTCAGGATTGTCAGGGACAGAGCCCACTCCCTTCCAGGAGGGAACTTTCAATACCCTCACATTGCAAGCATCATCACAGGGCTCCTGCAAGATCAGACAATCGACCCACCTTTCCTTCCTTATGACTGTAGACACAAAAAACACACTGGCACTGGCCCCAGGCACCACACTCACAGGAAGCACTCAATGAGAGGGAGGACTTGTTCTTATCCACCTGTGGAAAAGCCACCTGAAATAGACCGGTTATATCTCGGTTGAAATGCCTCTGTTTGGAGGGCTCCCCTGTGGCTTAGGCTATGGAAATATGGATTCAGAGGTGTGGAGCTGAAAATGCCCCATTGGGAGTTTTCATCCCTGGGTCTACATTCAGGGCCTCCTGCTTGGTGGAGAGCATTGGGGCATGGTTTCCTTGTTTGTGCCGTGGGAGGACTTTTTTTCAAATGGCCATGAAGGGCAATTCTTTCTTCACATTTAGGAACTCCCTTGAGGTATTCTGCCCACTGATCCCCTTAAGATATCACATGTTCCAACACCAAGCCTCTAGAATCCACATTGAGCTTGGGAGCCTGATGAGAGTGGTGGCTATGAGTCTACAGATGGAGATAATAGTGTTCATCCAAGAGGACCACCCATCTGATGGATCCTCCTTTCCATCAACTTCGACATTCCTCCAGAGCAAGAGCTCCTGGTGTCCATAATTGAACTCTCAAGGTTTGAGGGTGAGAATATCCCACATATGGCCCATTACACACCTCTTTTCTCACAGAGTTTGTTGGATCACATGGCTCCATGGGCATCATACCAGTGCCATGGCCCCCTCTGGGACTGCACCTTTCAGAAGGAAGGCAACTCTACACAATGGGGAACCCAATTTGCTCTATCATGATGGATCTCTGATAACATGTGCGGCACTTCAGGGTCAAGTGCTTTCTCAGTCACTGCCTCACACGAATACACAGTACAGAATCTCCTTTGGAGAGAAAAGATGTCATTCCAAACACCCAAACAAAATCCCCTGGACAATGAAATCAAGCAACGACTGAGGAGAACACTCTATTAGCTGCCATTTCAATAGGAACGGACTTTTCCGCTTAGGGAACATATAGTGTGTCACTTACCAGGACACACACCTCGTGTCCTTTGAGAAGACATGGGTGCTCCGCAGGTAGGACTGCTTCCAACCGACCTATTTCTAGAGACAGGCCAAGAACGAGTGAAAATCTCATGCAAGAGTCCTGATATAGCCTTTGTGTTTAATAGTCCACAAAAATACAGACAAGTGCTTGGGAATGAAATTGTGCCCTGGAATGTGGCTTGTATCCAAATCTCTCTCTCTCTCTCTCTCTCTGTATCTCTCTCTCATCTTCTTCCTCCCTTCACATTCTCTCCAATCCTCCTCATCCAAGGTTATCTGTGCTGGTCCAGGTTGGCCTATCTCAGCCAGGAGAGCAGTCAAATTCTTTACCAAGTTGTTCCATCAGTCTTCCAAACTCCTATCAAAAATGACAGCATTTCTCCTAAAATAACTCCTCTGTTTGTATGGAGATATTCCACCTTACACAGGGTACCACTATCTACCATTGTCAGCCCTTCACACTGAGAGATAACCATCCCACTTGTACTGCGTTCTACATGGTCACAGATTTGACTCCGAGATCAACATCTTTGCAACCACCTACACATAAGGGACCGAGTGAGAATTCACTTCTCTGCAGCACACCCCACGTGTGTCATCAGGTCTGTGAGGTTGCTGGTGAGGTGGATCTCTCGACTCTCTCTTAGGGGAGTTAGGACAGGAAGTTTCTGACTCTGCATGTCTCAGTGAATTGGCATCTAAGAAGGGGTCTGAGCACCTTTCAGCATGGTCTGAATGACAATGGGACAGAGTTCAAGGATTCGGTCCCCTCAAACCAGTCTCCATTTGGGACCATCCTCCTCCTTCTCTAGACCCTCAATTGGCAGGCCAGAGGCCCTTCTCGTCCAAGAGGGAAACCTCAAGACCTGCCCATGTAGCCCTCACCACAGGGCTCACGGAAGAGAAGAAGAGACACTTCTCAAATTCCTGACAACTGTGTACCCCACAAACAAGCCAGCAGTAGAACTAGTCAACCCCCTTCCATCCAGCACCCCAGTAGGCAGGACGTCTTCTTATCAACCTGTGAAATACCCACCAGACGTATCCCAGCGTCATACTCGGGAAATTTGTTACTGTGGGTAGCTAGTTTGTGATTTCATCTATTGACGTGTATGTTCCGAAGCAGGGAATGGTCCTTCCCCCTAGTCCAATATTTCCTCAGGGTTGATATAGAGGGCCTCGTCCTTGGTTGAAGGCAGAGGGGCCCATTTTCATGCTTTGAGCTCTGGAATGAGATTTATCATCCCGGGCATACCTAGGAGGCTTTTTTCCCCTGTTGGAAAAGACTGGAAGTGATAAGCTCACTGGTCCCTGTCAGATATATCATAATCCTAAAACAAGCCTGAGCAGTGGATATTTATTTCCTCAGGAGCCTGAGGAGAATGGGGGCCACGAGAAGAATGCTGGAAAGCATACTTATCATCATAATGTGCAATACATCCAATGGATCCTCCTTTAATTTAGTATCAACATACCTCCAGATCATGAGCTCAGGCTGCCCGAGGTACAACCATTGAGGGGTGACGGTGAGAGCTTCCCACTTTGGGCCCATCCCTCGCCTCTCTTCTCACAGAGGGTCTGTGGTGTCACAAGGCTTGGTGGGCAGCATGCCATTGCCATGGCAACCATTGGGCCTGAACTTCTCAGATGCAAGGCAACTCCACCTCCTCTGTGCCCACCTGCTCTCTACACAAGGATGGCTCTTCCCCTGAACGTGTGTCAGGCTCAACACGGTGGTTCAAGAACTGCTTCCCAGGAATACACAGTTTACAATCTCCTGTGGAAAGAAAATATGTGATTGAAAAAGACCCACTCCCCAAGGATCCTGAACAGGAAAACAATGGCTGATGGAGGAAGAAGAACAACACCCGAGCGTCCCTTTCCATGGGAGGAGACTTTTCTACGGAAGGAAACTATGGAATATCTCTTAACCTGATTTCCACCCCATGCCATTGGAGAAGATATACGTACCAAACCAAGGCTTTCAAACCTGTCTTCCAATAGGGAGCAGGGATCGTAATGGACAGAAATTGGGTGTCAGGCCAGGAAGGAGAGAAGACTCTGGCACAAGTGTGCTTGTTTGTACCACTTGTGGGTTATCCACCTTAAACCAAGACATGTCCTTGGGGAAATTATCCTGCCATTGACAGTTGCTTGAATCCACAGCTCCTGTACCTCTCTCTCTCCTTCTTTTGATCTCCTTCTCTCTAGCTCGCTCCCTCTCCCCTTGGCCCCCCTTCAATTTCTCTTGAATCCTCCTGCTACAAGTTGACCTGTGGTGATAATGGATGGAATATATTAGCCAAGAGAATGGTCCAAGGGATCCCCCAGCCTTTTCTCCGTGTCATCCTAGGCCTGATCAAATATAAAATCCGTGGTCCAGAAAGACTTCCTGTGCTGTGTGGAGACACCCCAACTAGGTCATCCTTCCACAACACTTCCCATATTCAACCTTTCATATGGACACAATGACCACTTCATATGTACTTCGGTCTGGAGGGTCCCATATTGGACTCAGAGAGAAACACACTTGAAGCAACGTTCACATGAGTGCTCCCCAAGAAATGGCTTCTCTGCAGCATTCGCTACCTGGTCCATGAGGTCTTGTGGATTTGCTCGGGTGTGGATCTCTGGACTCGTTCTTAGGGCATATGGAATATGAAGACTATGACTCTTCATGTCTCAATGATTTGACATCCAAACAATGGTCTGAGCATCCTTGGCCAGTGGGCTGCCCAACCATAGCCCAGAGTGCAAGATGTCTGTCAACCAAAACCAGTCTCTATGGAATAGACCTCCTCATTCTCTAGCCTCAGGATTGTCAGGGACAGAGCCCACTCCCTTCCAGGAGGGAACTTTCAATACCCTCACATTGCAGGCATCATCACAGGGCTCCTGCAAGATCAGACAATCGACCCACCTTTCCTTCCTTATGACTGTAGACACAACAAACACACTGGCACTGGCCCCAGGCACCACACTCCCAGGAAGCCCTCCAGGAGAGGGAGGGCTTGTTCTTATCCAACTGTGGAAAAGGCACCTGAAACAGACCGGTTACATCTCGGTTAAAAGGCCTCTGTTTGGAGGGCTCCCCTGTGGCTTAGGCTGTGGAAATATGGATTCAGGAGTGTGGAGCTGAAAATGCCCCATTGGGACTGTCTTATTCAGGGGTTCCATCCAGGGCCTCCTGCTTGGGGGAGAGCATTGGGGCATGGTTTCCTTGTTTGTGCACCAGGATATCTTGTTTAAATGGCCGTGAGGCACAATTCATTTTTGACAAGTAGGAACTCCTTTGAGGTGTTCTGCCCACGGATCCCCTGAAGATATCACATGTTCAAACACCAAGCCTCTAGAATCCACATTGAGCTTGGGAGCCTGATGAGAGTGGTGGCTATGAGTCTACAGATGGAGATAATAGTGTTCATCCAAGAGGACCACCCATCTGGTGGATCCTCCTTTCCATCAACTTCGACAGACCTCCAGAGCAAGAGCACATGGTGTCCCTCATTGAACTCTCAAGGTTTGAGGGGGAGAATGTCCCACATATGGCCCATCACACACCTCTTTTCTCACAGAGTTTGTTGGATCACATGGCTCCATGGGCATCATACCAGTGCCATGGCCCGCTCTGGGACTGCACCTTTCAGAAGGAAGGCAACTCTACACAATGGGGAACCCAATTTGCTCTATCATGATGGATCTCTGATAACATGTGCGGCACTTCAGGGTCAAGTGCTTTCTCAGTCACTGCCTCACACGAATACACAGTACAGAATCTCCTTTGGAGAGAAAAGATGTCATTCCAAACACCCAAACAAAATCCCCTGGACAATGAAATCAAGCAACGACTGAGGAGAACACTCTATTAGCTGCCATTTCAATAGGAACGGACTTTTCCGCTTTGGGAACATATAGTGTGTCACTTACCAGGACACACACCTCGTGTCCTTTGAGAAGACATGGGTGCTCCGCAGGTAGGACTGCTTCCAACCGACCTATTTCTAGAGACAGGCCAAGAACGAGTGAAAATCTCATGCAAGAGTCCTGATATAGCCTTTGTGTTTAATAGTCCACAAAAATACAGACAAGTGCTTGGGAATGAAATTGTGCCCTGGAATGTGGCTTGTATCCAAATCTCTCTCTCTCTCTCTCTCTGTATCTCTCTCTCATCTTCTTCCTCCCTTCACATTCTCTCCAATCCTCCTCATCCAAGGTTATCTGTGCTGGTCCAGGTTGGCCTATCTCAGCCAGGAGAGCAGTCAAATTCTTTACCAAGTTGTTCCATCAGTCTTCCAAACTCCTATCAAAAATGACAGCATTTCTCCTAAAATAACTCCTCTGTTTGTATGGAGATATTCCACCTTACACAGGGTACCACTATCTACCATTGTCAGCCCTTCACACTGAGAGATAACCATCCCACATGTACTGCGTTCTACATGGTCACAGATTTGACTCCGAGATCAACATCTTTGCAACCACCTACACATAAGGGACCGAGTGAGAATTCACTTCTCTGCAGCACACCCCACGTGTGTCATCAGGTCTGTGAGGTTGCTGGTGAGGTGGATCTCTCGACTCTCTCTTAGGGGAGTTAGGACAGGAAGTTTCTGACTCTGCATGTCTCAGTGAATTGGCATCTAAGAAGGGGTCTGAGCACCTTTCAGCATGGTCTGAATGACAATGGGACAGAGTTCAAGGAT
Organism: Sus scrofa; assembly: GCF_054392235.1. NCBI lineage: Eukaryota > Metazoa > Chordata > Mammalia > Artiodactyla > Suidae > Sus > Sus scrofa. The sequence goes on from NC_139402.1 coordinate 42,975,335, forward strand.
TCAGTCCCCTAAAACCAGTCTCCATTTGGGACCATCCTCCTCCTTCTCTAGACCCTCAATTGGCAGGCCAGAGGCCCTTCTCGTCCAAGAGGGAAACCTCAAGACCTGCCCATGTAGCCCTCACCACAGGGCTCACGGAAGAGAAGAAGAGACACTTCTCAAATTCCTGACAACTGTGTACCCCACAAAAAAGCCAGCAGTAGAACTAGTCAACCCCCTTCCATCCAGCACCCCAGTAGGCAGGACGTCTTCTTATCAACCTGTGAAATACCCACCAGACGTATCCCAGCGTCATACTCGGGAAATTTGTTACTGTGGGTAGCTAGTTTGTGATTTCATCTATTGACGTGTATGTTCCGAAGCAGGGAATGGTCCTTCCCCCTAGTCCAATATTTCCTCAGGGTTGATATAGAGGGCCTCGTCCTTGGTTGAAGGCAGAGGGGCCTATTTTCATGGTGTGAGCTCTGGAATGAGATTTATCATCCCGGGCATACCTAGGAGGCTTTTTACCCCTGTTGGAAAAGACTGGAAATGATAAGCTCACTGGTCCCTGTCAGATATATCATAATCCTAAAACAAGCCTGAGCAGTGGATATTTATTTCCTCAGGAGCCTGAGGAGAATGGGGGCCACGAGAAGAATGCTGGAAAGCATACTTATCATCATAATGTGCAATACATCCAATGGATCCTCCTTTAATTTAGTATCAACATACCTCCAGATCATGAGCTCAGGCTGCCCGAGGTACAACCATTGAGGGGTGACGGTGAGAGCTTCCCACTTTGGGCCCATCCCTCGCCTCTCTTCTCACAGAGGGTCTGTGGTGTCACAAGGCTTGGTGGGCAGCATGCCATTGCCATGGCAACCATTGGGCCTGAACTTCTCAGATGCAAGGCAACTCCACCTCCTCTGTGCCCACCTGCTCTCTACACAAGGATGGCTCTTCCCCTGAACGTGTGTCAGGCTCAACACGGTGGTTCAAGAAGTGCTTCCCAGGAATACACAGTTTACAATCTCCTGTGGAAAGAAAATATGGGATTGACAAGACCCACTCCCCAAGGATCCTGAACAGGAAAACAATGGCCGATGGAGGAAGAAGAACAACACCCGAGCGTCCCTTTCCATGGGAGGAGACTTTTCTACGGAAGGAAACTATGGAATATCTCTCTCTTAACCTGATTTCCACCCCATGCCAATGGAGAAGATATACGTACCAAACCAAGGCTTTCAAACCTGTCTTCCAGTAGGGAGCAGGGATCGTAATGGACAGAAATTGGGTGTCAGGCCAGGAAGGAGAGAAGACTCTGGCACAAGTGTGCTTGTTTGTACCACTTGTGGGTTATCCACCTTAAACCAAGACATGTCCTTGGGGAAATTATCCTGCCATTGACAGTTGCTTGAATCCACAGCTCCTGTACCTCTCTCTCTCCTTCTTTTGATCTCCTTCTCTCTAGCTCGCTCCCTCTCCCCTTGGCCCCCCTTCAATTTCTCTTGAATCCTCCTGCTACAAGTTGACCTGTGGTGATAATGGATGGAATATATTAGCCAAGAGAATGGTCCAAGGGATCCCCCAGCCTTTTCTCCGTGTCATCCTAGGCCTGATCAAATATAAAATCCGTGGTCCAGAAAGACTTCCTGTGCTGTGTGGAGACACCCCAACTAGGTCATCCTTCCACAACACTTCCCATATTCAACCTTTCATATGGACACAATGACTACTTCATATGTACTTCGGTCTGGAGGGTCCCATATTGGACTCAGAGAGAAACACACTTGAAACAACGTTCACATGAGTGCTCCCCAAGAAATGGCTTCCCTGCAGCATTCCCTACCTGGTCCATGAGGTCTTGTGGATTTGCTCGGGTGTGGATCTCTGGACTCGTTCTTAGGGCATATGGAATATGAAGACTATGGCTCTTCATGTCTCAATGATTTGACATCCAAACCATGGTCTGAGCATCCTTGGCCAGTGGGCTGCCCAACCATAGCCCAGAGTGCAAGATGTCGGTCAACCAAAACCAGTCTCTATGGAATAGACCTCCTCATTCTCTAGCCTCAGGATTGTCAGGGACAGAGCCCACTCCCTTCCAGGAGGGAACTTTCAATACCCTCACATTGCAGGCATCATCACAGGGCTCCTGCAAGATCAGACAATCGACCCACCTTTCCTTCCTTATGACTGTAGACACAACAAACACACTGGCACTGGCCCCAGGCACCACACTCCCAGGAAGCCCTCCAGGAGAGGGAGGGCTTGTTCTTATCCAACTGTGGAAAAGGCACCTGAAACAGACCGGTTACATCTCGGTTAAAAGGCCTCTGTTTGGAGGGCTCCCCTGTGGCTTAGGCTGTGGAAATATGGATTCAGGAGTGTGGAGCTGAAAATGCCCCATTGGGACTGTCTTCTTCAGGGGTTCCATCCAGGGCCTCCTGCTTGGGGGAGAGCATTGGGGCATGGTTTCCTTGTTTGTGCACCAGGATATCTTGTTTAAATGGCCGTGAGGCACAATTCATTTTTGACAAGTAGGAACTCCTTTGAGGTGTTCTGCCCACGGATCCCCTGAAGATATCACATGTTCAAACACCAAGCCTCTAGAATCCACATTGAGCTTGGGAGCCTGATGAGAGTGGTGGCTATGAGTCTACAGATGGAGATAATAGTGTTCATCCAAGAGGACCACCCATCTGGTGGATCCTCCTTTCCATCAACTTCGACAGACCTCCAGAGCAAGAGCTCATGGTGTCCCTCATTGAACTCTCAAGGTTTGAGGGGGAGAATGTCCCACATATGGCCCATCACACACCTCTTTTCTCACAGAGTTTGTTGGATCACATGGCTCCATGGGCATCATACCAGTGCCATGGCCCGCTCTGGGACTGCACCTTTCAGAAGGAAGGCAACTCTACACAATGGGGAACCCAATTTGCTCTATCATGATGGATCTCTGATAACATGTGCGGCACTTCAGGGTCAAGTGCTTTCTCAGTCACTGCCTCACACGAATACACAGTACAGAATCTCCTTTGGAGAGAAAAGATGTCATTCCAAACACCCAAACAAAATCCCCTGGACAATGAAATCAAGCAACGACTGAGGAGAACACTCTATTAGCTGCCATTTCAATAGGAACGGACTTTTCCGCTTAGGGAACATATAGTGTGTCACTTACCAGGACACACACCTCGTGTCCTTTGAGAAGACATGGGTGCTCCGCAGGTAGGACTGCTTCCAACCGACCTATTTCTAGAGACAGGCCAAGAACGAGTGAAAATCTCATGCAAGAGTCCTGATATAGCCTTTGTGTTTAATAGTCCACAAAAATACAGACAAGTGCTTGGGAATGAAATTGTGCCCTGGAATGTGGCTTGTATCCAAATCTCTCTCTCTCTCTCTCTGTATCTCTCTCTCATCTTCTTCCTCCCTTCACATTCTCTCCAATCCTCCTCATCCAAGGTTATCTGTGCTGGTCCAGGTTGGCCTATCTCAGCCAGGAGAGCAGTCAAATTCTTTACCAAGTTGTTCCATCAGTCTTCCAAACTCCTATCAAAAATGACAGCATTTCTCCTAAAATAACTCCTCTGTTTGTATGGAGATATTCCACCTTACACAGGGTACCACTATCTACCATTGTCAGCCCTTCACACTGAGAGATAACCATCCCACTTGTACTGCGTTCTACATGGTCACAGATTTGACTCCGAGATCAACATCTTTGCAACCACCTACACATAAGGGACCGAGTGAGAATTCACTTCTCTGCAGCACACCCCACGTGTGTCATCAGGTCTGTGAGGTTGCTGGTGAGGTGGATCTCTCGACTCTCTCTTAGGGGAGTTAGGACAGGAAGTTTCTGACTCTCCATGTCTCAGTGAATTGGCATCTAAGAAGGGGTCTGAGCACCTTTCAGCATGGTCTGAATGACAATGGGACAGAGTTCAAGGATTCAGTCCCCTAAAACCAGTCTCCATTTGGGACCATCCTCCTCCTTCTCTAGACCCTCAATTGGCAGGCCAGAGGCCCTTCTCGTCCAAGAGGGAAACCTCAAGACCTGCCCACGTAGCCCTCACCACAGGGCTCACGGAAGAGAAGAAGAGACACTTCTCAAATTCCTGACAACTGTGTACCCCACAAAAAAGCCAGCAGTAGAACTAGTCAACCCCCTTCCATCCAGCACCCCAGTAGGCAGGACGTCTTCTTATCAACCTGTGAAATACCCACCAGACGTATCCCAGCGTCATACTCGGGAAATTTGTTACTGTGGGTAGCTAGTTTGTGATTTCATCTATTGACGTGTATGTTCCGAAGCAGGGAATGGTCCTTCCCCCTAGTCCAATATTTCCTCAGGGTTGATATAGAGGGCCTCGTCCTTGGTTGAAGGCAGAGGGGCCTATTTTCATGGTGTGAGCTCTGGAATGAGATTTATCATCCCGGGCATACCTAGGAGGCTTTTTTCCCCTGTTGGAAAAGACTGGAAGTGATAAGCTCACTGGTCCCTGTCAGATATATCATAATCCTAAAACAAGCCTGAGCAGTGGATATTTATTTCCTCAGGAGCCTGAGGAGAATGGGGGCCACGAGAAGAATGCTGGAAAGCATACTTATCATCATAATGTGCAATACATCCAATGGATCCTCCTTTAATTTAGTATCAACATACCTCCAGATCATGAGCTCAGGCTGCCCGAGGTACAACCATTGAGGGGTGACGGTGAGAGCTTCCCACTTTGGGCCCATCCCTCGCCTCTCTTCTCACAGAGGGTCTGTGGTGTCACAAGGCTTGGTGGGCAGCATGCCATTGCCATGGCAACCATTGGGCCTGAACTTCTCAGATGCAAGGCAACTCCACCTCCTCTGTGCCCACCTGCTCTCTACACAAGGATGGCTCTTCCCCTGAACGTGTGTCAGGCTCAACACGGTGGTTCAAGAACTGCTTCCCAGGAATACACAGTTTACAATCTCCTGTGGAAAGAAAATATGTGATTGAAAAAGACCCACTCCCCAAGGATCCTGAACAGGAAAACAATGGCCGATGGAGGAAGAAGAACAACACCCGAGCGTCCCTTTCCATGGGAGGAGACTTTTCTACGGAAGGAAACTATGGAATATCTCTCTCTTAACCTGATTTCCACCCCATGCCAATGGAGAAGATATACGTACCAAACCAAGGCTTTCAAACCTGTCTTCCAGTAGGGAGCAGGGATCGTAATGGACAGAAATTGGGTGTCAGGCCAGGAAGGAGAGAAGACTCTGGCACAAGTGTGCTTGTTTGTACCACTTGTGGGTTATCCACCTTAAACCAAGACATGTCCTTGGGGAAATTATCCTGCCATTGACAGTTGCTTGAATCCACAGCTCCTGTACCTCTCTCTCTCCTTCTTTTGATCTCCTTCTCTCTAGCTCGCTCCCTCTCCCCTTGGCCCCCCTTCAATTTCTCTTGAATCCTCCTGCTACAAGTTGACCTGTGGTGATAATGGATGGAATATATTAGCCAAGAGAATGGTCCAAGGGATCCCCCAGCCTTTTCTCCGTGTCATCCTAGGACTGATCAAATATAAAATCCGTGGTCCAGAAAGACTTCCTGTGCTGTGTGGAGACACCCCAACTAGGTCATCCTTCCACAACACTTCCCATATTCAACCTTTCATATGGACACAATGACCACTTCATATGTACTTCGGTCTGGAGGGTCCCATATTGGACTCAGAGAGAAACACACTTGAAGCAACGTTCACATGAGTGCTCCCCAAGAAATGGCTTCTCTGCAGCATTCCCTACCTGGTCCATGAGGTCTTGTGGATTTGCTCGGGTGTGGATCTCTGGACTCGTTCTTAGGGCATATGGAATATGAAGACTATGACTCTTCATGTCTCAATGATTTGACATCCAAACAATGGTCTGAGCATCCTTGGCCAGTGGGCTGCCCAACCATAGCCCAGAGTGCAAGATGTCTGTCAACCAAAACCAGTCTCTATGGAATAGACCTCCTCATTCTCTAGCCTCAGGATTGTCAGGGACAGAGCCCACTCCCTTCCAGGAGGGAACTTTCAATACCCTCACATTGCAGGCATCATCACAGGGCTCCTGCAAGATCAGACAATCGACCCACCTTTCCTTCCTTATGACTGTAGACACAACAAACACACTGGCACTGGCCCCAGGCACCACACTCCCAGGAAGCCCTCCAGGAGAGGGAGGGCTTGTTCTTATCCAACTGTGGAAAAGGCACCTGAAACAGACCGGTTACATCTCGGTTAAAAGGCCTCTGTTTGGAGGGCTCCCCTGTGGCTTAGGCTGTGGAAATATGGATTCAGGAGTGTGGAGCTGAAAATGCCCCATTGGGACTGTCTTCTTCAGGGGTTCCATCCAGGGCCTCCTGCTTGGGGGAGAGCATTGGGGCATGGTTTCCTTGTTTGTGCACCAGGATATCTTGTTTAAATGGCCGTGAGGCACAATTCATTTTTGACAAGTAGGAACTCCTTTGAGGTGTTCTGCCCACGGATCCCCTGAAGATATCACATGTTCAAACACCAAGCCTCTAGAATCCACATTGAGCTTGGGAGCCTGATGAGAGTGGTGGCTATGAGTCTACAGATGGAGATAATAGTGTTCATCCAAGAGGACCACCCATCTGATGGATCCTCCTTTCCATCAACTTCGACAGACCTCCAGAGCAAGAGCTCATGGTGTCCCTCATTGAACTCTCAAGGTTTGAGGGGGAGAATGTCCCACATATGGCCCATCACACACCTCTTTCTCACAGAGTTTGTTGGATCACATGGCTCCATGGGCATCATACCAGTGCCATGGCCCGCTCTGGGACTGCACCTTTCAGAAGGAAGGCAACTCTACACAATGGGGAACCCAATTTGCTCTATCATGATGGATCTCTGATAACATGTGCGGCACTTCAGGGTCAAGTGCTTTCTCAGTCACTGCCTCACAAGAATACACAGTACAGAATCTCCTTTGGAGAGAAAAGATGTCATTCCAAACACCCAAACAAAATCCCCTGGACAATGAAATCAAGCAACGACTGAGGAGAACACTCTATTAGCTGCCATTTCAATAGGAACGGACTTTTCCGCTTAGGGAACATATAGTGTGTCACTTATCAGGACACACACCTCGTGTCCTTTGAGAAGACATGGGTGCTCCGCAGGTAGGACTGCTTCCAACCGACCTATTTCTAGAGACAGGCCAAGAACGAGTGAAAATCTCATGCAAGAGTCCTGATATAGCCTTTGTGTTTAATAGTCCACAAAAATACAGACAAGTGCTTGGGAATGAAATTGTGCCCTGGAATGTGGATTGTATCCAAATCTCTCTCTCTCTATATATATATATATCTCTCTCATCTTCTTCCTCCCTTCACATTCTCTCCAATCCTCCTCATCCAAGGTTATCTGTGCTGGTCCAGGTTGGCCTATCTCAGCCAGGAGAGCAGTCAAGTTCTTTACCAAGTTGTTCCATCAGTCTTCCAAACTCCTATCAAAAATGACAGCATTTTTCCTAAAATAACTCCTCTGTTTGTATGGAGATATTCCACCTTACACAGGGTACCACTATCTACCATTGTCAGCCCTTCACACTGAGAGATAACCATCCCACTTGTACTGCGTTCTACATGGTCACAGATTTGACTCCGAGATCAACATCTTTGCAACCACCTACACATAAGGGACCGAGTGAGAATTCACTTCTCTGCAGCACACCCCACGTGTGTCATCAGGTCTGTGAGGTTGCTGGTGAGGTGGATCTCTCGACTCTCTCTTAGGGGAGTTAGGACAGGAAGTTTCTGACTCTCCATGTCTCAGTGAATTGGCATCTAAGAAGGGGTCTGAGCACCTTTCAGCATGGTCTGAATGACAATGGGACAGAGTTCAAGGATTCAGTCCCCTCAAACCAGTCTCCATTTGGGACCATCCTCCTCCTTCTCTAGACCCTCAATTGGCAGGCCAGAGGCCCCTCTCGTCCAAGAGGGAAACCTCAAGACCTGCCCATGTAGCCCTCACCACAGGGCTCACGGAAGAGAAGAAGAGACACTTCTCAAATTCCTGACAACTGTGTACCCCACAAAAAAGCCAGCAGTGGAACTAGTCAACCCCCTTCCATCCAGCACCCCAGTAGGCAGGACGTCTTCTTATCAACCTGTGAAATACCCACCAGACGTATCCCAGCGTCATACTATGGAAATTTGTTACTGTGGGTAGCTAGTTTGTGATTTCATCTATTGACGTGTATGTTCCGAAGCAGGGAATGGTCCTTCGCCCCGTTCCAATATTTCCTCGGGGTTGATATGTAGGGCCTCGTCCTTGGTTGAAGGCAGAGGGGCCTATTTTCAGGGTGTGAGCTCTGGAATGAGATTTATCATCCCGGGCATACCTAGGAGGCTTTTTTCCCCTGTTGGAAAAGACTGGAAGTGATAAGCTCACTGGTCCCTGTCAGATATATCATAATCCTAAAACAAGCCTGAGCAGTGGATATTTATTTCCTCAGGAGCCTGAGGAGAATGGGGGCCACGAGAAGAATGCTGGAAAGCATACTTATCATCATAATGTGCAATACATCCAATGGATCCTCCTTTAATTTAGTATCAACATACCTCCAGATCATGAGCTCAGGCTGCCCGAGGTACAACCATTGAGGGGTGACGGTGAGAGCTTCCCACTTTGGGCCCATCCCTCGCCTCTCTTCTCACAGAGGGTCTGTGGTGTCACAAGGCTTGGTGGGCAGCATGCCATTGCCATGGCAACCATTGGGCCTGAACTTCTCAGATGCAAGGCAACTCCACCTCCTCTGTGCCCACCTGCTCTCTACACAAGGATGGCTCTTCCCCTGAACGTGTGTCAGGCTCAACACGGTGGTTCAAGAACTGCTTCCCAGGAATACACAGTTTACAATCTCATGTGGAAAGAAAATATGTGATTGAAAAAGACCCACTCCCCAAGGATCCTGAACAGGAAAACAATGGCCGATGGAGGAAGAAGAACAACACCCGAGCGTCCCTTTCCATGGGAGGAGACTTTTCTACGGAAGGAAACTATGGAATATCTCTCTCTTAACCTGATTTCCACCCCATGCCAATGGAGAAGATATACGTACCAAACCAAGGCTTTCAAACCTGTCTTCCAGTAGGGAGCAGGGATCGTAATGGACAGAAATTGGGTGTCAGGCCAGGAAGGAGAGAAGACTCTGGCACAAGTGTGCTTGTTTGTACCACTTGTGGGTTATCCACCTTAAACCAAGACATGTCCTTGGGGAAATTATCCTGCCATTGACAGTTGCTTGAATCCACAGCTCCTGTACCTCTCTCTCTCCTTCTTTTGATCTCCTTCTCTCTAGCTCGCTCCCTCTCCCCTTGGCCCCCCTTCAATTTCTCTTGAATCCTCCTGCTACCAGTTGACCTGTGGTGACAATGGATGGAATATATTAGCCAAGAGAATGGTCCAAGGGATCCCCCAGCCTTTTCTCCGTGTCATCCTAGGCCTGATCAAATATAAAATCCGTGGTCCAGAAAGACTTCCTGTGCTGTGTGGAGACACCCCAACTAGGTCATCCTTCCACAACACTTCCCATATTCAACCTTTCATATGGACACAATGACCACTTCATATGTACTTCGGTCTGGAGGGTCCCATATTGGACTCAGAGAGAAACACACTTGAAGCAACGTTCACATGAGTGCTCCCCAAGAAATGGCTTCTCTGCAGCATTCGCTACCTGGTCCATGAGGTCTTGTGGATTTGCTCGGGTGTGGATCTCTGGACTCGTTCTTAGGGCATATGGAATATGAAGACTATGACTCTTCATGTCTCAATGATTTGACATCCAAACAATGGTCTGAGCATCCTTGGCCAGTGGGCTGCCCAACCATAGCCCAGAGTGCAAGATGTCTGTCAACCAAAACCAGTCTCTATGGAATAGACCTCCTCATTCTCTAGCCTCAGGATTGTCAGGGACAGAGCCCACTCCCTTCCAGGAGGGAACTTTCAATACCCTCACATTGCAGGCATCATCACAGGGCTCCTGCAAGATCAGACAATCGACCCACCTTTCCTTCCTTATGACTGTAGACACAACAAACACACTGGCACTGGCCCCAGGCATCACACTCCCAGGAATCCCTCCAGGAGAGGGAGGGCTTCTTCTTATCCAACTGTGTAAATGGCACCTGAAATATACAAGTTACATCTCGGTTAAAAGGCCTCTGTTTGGAGGGCTCCCCTGTGGCTTAGGCTGTGGAAATATGGATTCAGAAGTGTGGAGCTGAAAAGGCCCCATTGGGACTGTCTTCTTCAGGGGTTACATCCAGGGCTTCCTGCTTGGGGGAGAGCATTGTGGCATGGTTTCCTTGTTTGTGCACCAGGAAATCTTGTTTAAATGGCCGTGAGGCACAATTCATTTTTCACATGTATGAACTCCTTTGAGGTATTCTACCCACGGATCCCCTGAAGATATCACATGTTCAAACACCAAGCCTCTAGAATCCACATTGAGCTTGGGAGCCTGATGAGAGTGGTGGCTATGAGTCTACAGATGGAGATAATAGTGTTCATCTAAGAGGACCACCCATCTGATGGATCTTCCTTTCCATCAACTTCGACAGACCTCCAGAGCAAGAGCTCATGGTGTCCCTCATTGAACTCTCAAGGTTTGAGGGGGAGAATGTCCCACATATGGCCCATCACACACCTCTTTTCTCACAGAGTTTGTTGGATCACATGGCTCCATGGGCATCATACCAGTGCCATGGCCCGCTCTGGGACTGCACCTTTCAGAAGGAAGGCAACTCTACACAATGGGGAACCCAATTTGCTCTATCATGATGGATCTCTGATAACATGTGCGGCACTTCAGGGTCAAGTGCTTTCTCAGTCACTGCCTCACACGAATACACAGTACAGAATCTCCTTTGGAGAGAAAAGATGTCATTCCAAACACCCAAACAAAATCACCTGGACAATCAAATCAAGGAACGACTGAGGAAAACACTCTATTAGCTGCCATTTCAATAGGAACGGACTTTTCCGCTTAGGGAACATATCGTGTGTCACTTACCAGGACACACACCTCGTGTCCTTTGGGAAGACATGGGTGCCCCGCAGGTAGGACTGCTTCCAACCGACATATTTCTAGAGACAGGCCAAGAACGAATGAAAATCTCATGCAAGAGTCCTGATATAGCCTTTGTGTTTAATATTCCACAGAAATACAGACAAGGGCTTGGGAAGGAAATTGTGCCCTGGAATGTGGATTGTATCCAAATCTCTCTCTCTCTCTCTCTCTCTCTCTCTCTCTCTCTCTCTCGGCTTCTTCCTCCTTCTCATTCTCTCGAATCCTCCTCATCCAATGTGATCTGTGTTGGTCCAGGTTGGCCTATCTCAGCCAGGAGAGCAGTCAAATTCTTTAACCAAAATTCTCCATCAGTCTTCCAAACTCCTATCAAAAATGACAGCATTTTTCCTGAAATAACACCTCTCTTTTTATGGAGATATTACCCCTTACACATTCTTCTACTATCTTACATTTGTCAGCCCTTCACACTGACACATAATCATCGCATTGGTACTGCGTTCTCTATTGTCACAGATTTGACACCGAGATCGATAATTTTTCAAGCACCTACACATAAGGGACCTACTGATAATTCACTACTCTGCAGCACATCCCACGTGTGGGGTCAGGTCTGTGAGGTTGCTGGTGCCGTGGGTCTCTCGACTCTTTCTAAGTGGAATTATACATGAAGTCTCTGACTCTCCATGTCTCAGTCAATTGGCATCTCAGAAGGTGTCTGAGCACCCTTCAACAGGGTCTGAATGACAATGTTATAGAGTTCAAGGATTCGGTCCCCTAAAACCAGTCTCCATTTGGGACAATTCTCCTCCAACTCTAGACCCTCAGTTGGTAGGCCCTAGGCCCCTCTCATCGAAGAGGGAAACCTCAAGACCTGCACATGTAGCCCTCACCACAGGGCTCACTGATGAAAAGAAGGGTGACTCCTGAAATTCCTGAGAATTGTGTACCCCACAAAAAAGCCAGCAGTGGAACTAGTCACCCCATTTCCATCCAGCACCCCAATGGCCAGTACCTAAACTTATCAACCTGTGAAATTACCACCAGACATATCCCAGCTTCATCTCGGGAAATTTGTTACTGTGGATAGCTAGTGTGTGCTTTCATCTATTGACGTGTACGTTCAGAAGCAGGGAATGGTCCTTCCCCCCGTTCCAATATTTCCTCAGGTTTGATATTGAAGACCTCGTCCTTGGTTGAAGGCAGAGGGGCCTATTTACATGGTGTGAGCTCTGGAATGAGATTTATCATCCTGGTCATACCTAGGAGGCTGTTTTCCCCTGTTGGAAAAGACTTGAAGTGATAAGCTCACTGGTCCCTGTCAGATATATCATAATCCTAAAACAAGCCTGAGCAGTGGATATTTCCTCAGGAGCCTGATGAGAATGGTGGCCATGAGAAGATTGCTGGAAATAATATTTATCATCCAATTGTCCAAAACATCCAATGGATCCTCCTTTAATTTAGTATCAACATACCTCCAGATCATGAGCTCAGGCTGCCCGAGGTACAACCATTGAGGGGTGACGGTGAGAGCTTCCCACTTTGGGCACATCACTTGCCTCTCTTCTCACAGAGGGTCTGTGGTGTCACAAGGCTTGGTGGGCGTCATGCCATTGCCATGGCAACCATTGGGCCTGAACTTCTCAGATGGAAGGCAACTCCACCTCCTCTGTGCCCACCTGGTCTCTACAGAAGGATGGCTCTTCCCCTGAACGTGCGTCAGGCGCAACACGGTGGTTCACGGACTGCATCCCAGGAAGACACAGTCTACAATCTCATGTGGAAAGAAAATATGGGATTGAAAAGACCCACTCCCCACGGAGCCTGAACATGAAAACAATGGCCGATGGAGGAAGAACAACACATGAGCATCCTTTTCCATGGGAGGAGGATTTTCCACTGAAGGAAACTATGGAATAACTTTTAAACTGATTTCCACCCCATGCCATTGGAGAAGATATAGGGACCATAGCAAGGCTTTCAAACCTGTCCTCCAGTATGGAGCAGGGATTGTAATGGACACAATTTGGGAGTCATGTCAGGAAGGAGAGGAGACTCTGGTACAAATGTGCTGTTTTGTCCCATTTGTGTGCTGTCCAACTTAAACAAAGACATATCGTTAGAGCAATTATCCTGCCATTGACGGTTGTCTTGAATCAACTGCTCCTGTACCTCTCTCCAGCCCACAGTTCAAGATGACTGTCAACCAAACCAGTCTCTATGGAATAGACCTCCTCATTCTCTAGCCTCAGGATTGTCAGGGACAGAGCCCACTCCCTTCCAGGAGGGAACTTTCAATACCCTCACATTGCAGGCATCATTACAGGGCTCCTGGAAGATGAGACAATCGACCCACCTTTCCTCCCTTATGATTGTAGACACAACAAACACACTGGCACTGGCTCCAGGCACCACACTCCCAGGAAGCACTCCATGAGAGGGAGGGCTTGTTCTTATCCAACTGTGGAAAAGGCACCTGAAATAGACCGCTTACATCTCGGTTAAAAAGGCCTCTGTTTGGAGGGCTCCCCTGTGGCTTAGGATATGGAAATATGTATTCAGAAGTGTGGAGCGGAAAATGCCCCATTGAGAATGTCTTCTTCAGGGGTTCCATCCAGGGCCTCCTGCTTGGGGGAGAGCATTGGCTCATTGATTTCTTGTTTGTGCACCGGGATGTCTTGTTTCAAATGGCCATGAAGTGCAAGTCTTTTTTCATACTTAGCAACTCCCTTGAGACAAAATATACTTTAAATATGCATATCAGACAATATAGACTTTAAAACAAAAGACATAAAGAAAGACAAAGAAGGACACTTGTTAATGATTAAGGGATCCATCCAAGGAGAGGATATTACTATCATCAACGAATATGCCCCAAATATAAGAGCACCCAGATACATACAACAAATATTCACAGACATAAGGGGAGATATTGATGAGAATACAATCATAGTAGGAGACCCATATACCCACCTCACATCAATGCACAGATCCTCTAGACAGAAAACCAATAACGCAACAGACATCCTAAAGGAAACAATAGAAAAGGTAGACTTCATTGATATCTTCAGGACACGACATCCAAAAAAACAGAATACACATTCTTCTCAAATGCTCATGGAACACTCTCAAAAATCGACCACTTCTTGGGACACAAAGCGAATCTCAATAAATTTAAGAGCGTAGGAATTATCTCAAGTATCTTCTCTGACCACAAGGCCATGAAATTAGAAATCAGCCATGGGAAAAGGAAAGAGAAAAAACCTACTCCATGCAGAATAAACAACATGCTACTAAAAAACCAATGGGTCAATGAGGAAATCAAGAAGGACATTAAAAACTACCTTGAAACAAATGATAATGAAGACACAACCTCTCCAAATCGATGGGATGCTGCAAAAGCAGTGCTCAGAGGGAAATGTATAGCAATCCAGGCCTTTCTCAAAAAAGAAGAAAGATCCCAAATGGACAAATTAACCTTCCACTTAAACGAATTAGAAAAAGAAGAACAACGTGTCCTAAAGTCAGCAGGATGAAGGAAATTATAAAGATCAAAGAAGAAATCAATAAAGTAGAGACTCAAAAAACAATAGAGAAAAGTAATAAAACCAAGAGCTGGTTCTTTGAAAAGGTGAACACAATGGACAAACCCCTGGCCAGATTCACTCAAAAGAGGAGAGAAAGAACCCACATAACCAAAATTAGAAATGAAAAAAGAGAAATCACAACGGATACAGCAGAAATACAAAAACCCTAAGAGAATACTATGAACAACTGTATGGCAACAAGATTGACAATCTGTAACTAATGGACAATTTTCTAGAATCTTACAGCCTGCCAAAACTGAATCAAGCAGAAACAGACCAACTGGACAGACCGATCACTAGAAATGAAATTGAAGAGGTCATAAAATCACTCCCTACAGATAAAAGTCCAGGACCAGATGGCTTCACAGGGGAATTCTATCAAACATATAAAGAGGAATTGGTGCCCATCCTCCTGAAACTCTTTCAAAAGGTGGAAGAAGAAGGAACACTCCCAAAGACGTTCTATGATGCCACCATCACCCTCATTCCAAAACCAGACGGAGATACCACCAAAAAAGAAAACTATCGCCCAATATCATTGATGAATATAGATGCAGAAATTCTCAACAAAGTCTTAGCCAACCGAATCCAACAACATACCAAAAAAATTATACACCATGACCAGGTTGGGTTCATCCCAGGTTCACAAGGATGGTTCAACATACACAAATCAATCAGCATGATACACCACATGAACAAAACAAAAGTCAAAAATCATATGATCATCTCAATAGACGAAGAAAAAGCATTTGACAAAGTTCCACATCCATTCATGATCAAGACCCTCGCCAAAGTGGGTATAGAGGGAACATTCCTGAATATCATCAAAGCCATTTATGAGAAACCCACAGCAAATATAATCCTCAAGGGGGAAAAACGGAAAGCCTTCTCACTCAAATCTGGAACCAGACAGGGATGCCCACTCTCACCACTGCTCTTCAACATCGTTTTGGAAGTCCTAGCCACAGCAATAAGACAAACAAAAGAAACAAAAGGCATCCATATAGGAAGAGAAGAGATCAAACTGTCCCTGTATGCAGATGACATGATACTGTACCTAGAAAACCCTAAGGACTCAATCCCAAAACACCTTGAACTGATTAATAAATTCAGCAAAGTAGCAGGATATAAGATTAACCTTCAGAAGTCAGTTGCGTTTCTGTACACCAGCAATGAAACATTAGAAAAGGAATACAAAAATACGGTACCTTTTAAAATTGCACCTCACAAAATCAAATACCTCGGAATACACCCGACCAAGGAGGTAAAGGACCTATATGCCGAGAACTATAAAACTTTAATCAAAGAAATCAAAGAAGATGTAAAGAAATGGAAAGAGAGTCCATGTTCCTGGATTGGGAAAATCAATATTGTAAAAATGGCCATCCTACCCAAAGCAATCTACAGATTCAAGGCAATCCCTATCAAATGACCCATGACATTGTTCACAGAACTAGAACAAACTATCCAAACATTTATATGGAGCAACAAAAGACCCAGAATCGCCAAAGCAATCCTGAGAAACAAAAACCAAACACGAAGCATAACGCTACCAGACTTCAAGAAATGCTACAAAGCCACAGTCATCAAAACAGTGTGGTATTGGTACCAAAACAGACAGACAGACCAATGGAACAGAAGAGAGAATCCGGAAAGAAACCCTGACACCTAGGGTCAATTCATCTTGGACAAGGGAGGCAAGAACATCAAATGGGAACAAGAAAGTCTATTCAGCAAGCATTGCTGGGAAACTGGACAGCTGCATGCAAAACAATGAAACGAGAACACACCCTCACACCATGCACAAAAAGAAACTCCAAATGCCTGAAAGACTTAAATATACGACAGGACACCATCAAACTCCTAGAAGAAAACCTAGGCAAAACACTCTCGGACATCAACAGCATGAATATTTTCTCAGGTCGGTCTCCCAAAGCAATAGAAATTAGAGCAAAAATAAACCCATGGGACCCCTTCAAACTGAAAAGCTTTTGCACAGCAAAGGAATCCCAATAGAAAACAAAAAGACACCTTACAGAGTGGGAGAAAATAGTTCCAAATGATGCAACGGACAAGGGTTTATCTCTAGAATATATAAGCAACTTATACAACTCAACAGCAAAAATACTAATCAATCAATGGAAAAATGGGCAAAAGACCTGTATAGACATTTCTCCAAAGAAGATATACAGATGGCCAGCAAACACATGAAAAAATGCTCAACTTCGCTGATTATAAGAGCAATGCAAATCAAAACTACCATGAGATACCACCTCACACCAGTCAGAATGGCCATCAATAATAAATCCACAAATAACAAGTGCCTCCTGCACTGCTGGTGGGAATCTCACCTGGTTCAGCCACTATGGAAAAGCATGTGGAGATAAGTTAGAAATCTATACATAAAACTTCCATATAACCCTGCAATCCCACTCTTGGGCATTTATCCGGGAAAAACTCTACTTAAAGAGGCACATGCACCCGCATGTTCATTGCAGCACTATTCACAATAGCCAGGACGTGGAAAAAACCCAAATGTCCATCGACAGATGATTGGATTCGGAAGAGGTGGTATATATACACAAGGGAATACTACTCAGCCATAAAATAGGATGACATAATGCCATTTGCAGCAACATGGATGGAACTAGAGAATCTCATCCTGAGTGAAATGAGCCAGAAAGACAAAGACAAATACCATATGATATAACATAGCTGGAATCTGATATCAAGCACAAATGAACATCTCCTCAGAAAAGAAAATCATGGACTTGGAGAAGAGACTTGTGGTTGCCTGATGGGAGGGGGAGGGAGTGGGAGGGATCGGGAGCTTGGGCTTATCAGACACAACTTAGAATAGATATACAAGGAGATCCTGCTGAACAGCATTGAGAACTATGTCTAGATACTCATGTTGCAACAGAAGAATGGGGGGGGGAAAGTAATTGTAATGTATGCATGTAAGGATAAAGTGACCCCTTGCTGTACACTGTGAAAATAGAAAAAAGAAAAGAAAAAGACCCATTCCCCAAAGGAGCCTGAACATGAAACCAATGGCCAATGGAGGAAGAACAACACACGAGCATCTCTTTACATGGGAGGAAGCTTTTCCACGGAAGGAAATTCAGGAATATCTTTTAACCTGATTGCCACACCATGCCATTGGAGAAGATATAGGTACCATAGCAAGGCTTTCAAACCTGTTTTCCAGTATGGAGCAGGGATTGTAATGGACACATTTTGGGAGTCAGGCCAGGAAGGAGAGAAGACTCTGGTACAAGTGTGCTGGTTTTTATCATTTGTGGGATATCCACCTTAAACAAGGACACGTCCTTGGAGAAATTATACTGCCATTCACGGTTCCTGGAATCAACAGCTCCTTTACCTCTCTATCTCCATCTTTTGATCACCTTCTCTCTAGCTCTCTCACTATCCCCTTGGCCCCCTTAAAATTTCTCTTGAATCCTCCTGCTACAAGTTGACCTGTGGTGATAATGGATGAAATATATTAGCCAAGAGAATGGTCCAAGTTATCTCAGAGCATTTTCTCCCTGTCATCCTATGTCTGATCACATATAAAATCAGTGCTCCAGAAAGACATCCTGTGCTGTGTGGAGACACCCCAACTAGGTCATCCTTCCACAACACTTCCCATATTCAGCCCTTCCTATGGACACGCTGACCTCTTCATAGGTTCTTCGGTCTGTAGGGTCCCATATAAGACTCAGAGAGAAACACTCTTGAAACATTGATCACATGAGTGCTCTCCCAAGAAAAGGTTCTCTCCAGCGTTCCCTACCTGGTCCATGAGGTCTTGTGGATTTGCTCAGGTGTGGATCTCTGGACTCGTTCTTAGGGGATATAGAATATGAAGTCTATGGCTCTTCTTGTCTCAATGATTTGGCATCCAAACAATGGTCTGAGCATCCTTGGCCAGTGGGCTGGCCAACTAGAGCCCAGAGTGCAAGATGTCTGTCAACCAAAACCAGTCTCTATGGAATAGTCCTCCTCATTCTCTAGCCTGATGAGTGTCAGGGACAGAGCCCACTCCCTTCCAGGAGGGAACTTTCAATACCCTCACATTGCAGGCATCATCACAGGGCTCCTGCAAGATCAGACAATCGACCCACCTTTCCTTCCTTATGATTGTAGACACGACAAACACACTGGCACTGGCCCCAGGCACCACACTCCCAATACGCCCAAAATGAGAGGGAGGGCTTGTTCTTATCCACCTGTGGAAAAGGCACCTGAAATAGACCGGTTACATCTCGGTTAAATGGCCTCTGTTTGGAGGGCTCCCCTGTGGCTTAGGCTATGGAAATATGGCTTCAGAAGTGTGGAGTGAAATTGCCCCTTTGGGAATGTCTTTTTCAGGGTTTACATCCAGGGCCTCCTGCTTGGTGGAGAGCATTGGGGCATGGTTTCCTTGTTTGTGCCGTGGGATGTCTTGCTTCAAATGGCCAAGAAGCAGAATTCTTTCTTCATATTTAGGAACTCCCTTGAGGTATTCTGCCCACTGATGCCCTTAAGATATCACATGCTCAAACACCAAGCCTCTAGAATCCACATTGAGCTTGGGAGCCTGATGAGAGTGGTGGCTATGAGTCTACAGATGGAGATAATAGTGTTCATCCAAGAGGAGCACCCATCTGATGGATCCTCCTTTCCATCAACTTCGACATTCCTCCAGAGCAAGAGCTCCTGGTGTCCATCATTGAACTCTCAAGGTTTAAGGTTGAGAATGTCCCACATATGGCCCATCACACACCTCTTTTCTCACAGAGAGGTTGTTTGGTCACAAGGCTCCATGGGCATCATATCAGTGCCATGGCCACCTCTGGCACTGCACCTTTCGGAAGGAAGGCAACTCCACACACTGGGGAACCCAATTTTCTCTATCATGATGGATCTCTGATAACATGTGCGGCACTTCAGGGTCAAGTGCGTTCTCAGTCGCTGCCTGACACGAATAGACAGGATAGAATCTCTTTTGGAGAGAAACGATGTCATTCCAAACACCCAAATAATAGACGCTTGGACAATGAAATCAAGGAACTACTGAGGAAATACACCTATGAGCTGCCATTTCAATAGAAAGGGCCTTTCCCGCTTAGGGATAATAGAGGATGTCATTAAATTGACTCACACCTCGTGTCCTTTGAGAAGACATTGGTGCCAACAGGGAGGACTGCTTGCAACCGACGTATTTCTAGAGACAAGCCAAGAACTAGTTAAAATCTCATGCAAGAGTCCTGATATAGCCTTTGTGTCTAATAGTCCCCGGAAACACAGACCAGGGCTTGGGAATGAACTTGTGCCCTGGAATGTGACTTGTATCCAAAACTCATCTCTCTCTCTCTCTCTCTCTCTCTCTCTCACTCTCTCTCTCGGCTTCTTCCTCCTTAACATGCTCTCGAATCCTCCTCATCCAAGGTTATCTGTGCTGGTCCAGTTTGGCATATCTCAGCCAGGAGAGCCGTCAAATTCTTTCACCAGGATTTTCCATCAGTCGTCCAAACTCCTTTCAAATATGAAATCATTTTTCCTGAAATAAGTACTCTGTTTGTATGGAGATATTCCACCTTACACTGTGTACCCCTATCTTACCCATGTCAGCCCTTCACACTGACAGATAACCATCCCATTTTTACTGCGTTCTACAAGATCACTGATTTGACTCTGAGGACAACATCTTTTCAACCACCTACACATAAGTGACCTAGTGAGTATTCACTTATCTGCAACACACCCAAAGTGTGTGTTGAGGTCTGTGAAGTTGCTGGTGAGGTGGATCTCTTGACTCCTTCTAAGGGGTTTTAGGATATGTAGCCTCTGACTCTCCATGTCTCAGTGAATTGGCATCTAAAAAGGGGTCTGAGCACCCTTCAGCAGGGTCTGAATGACAATGCGACAGAGTTCAAGGATTCGGTCCCCTCAAACCAGTCTCCATTTGGGACAATTCTCCTCCTTCTCTAGACCCTCAATTGGCAGGACAGAAGCCCTTCTCCTCCAAGAGGGAAACCTCAAGACCTGCACTTTTAGCCCCCATCACAGTGCTCACGGAGGAGAAGAAGAGAGACTCCGTAAATGCCTTACAATTGTGTACCTCACAAACAAGCCAGCAGTGGAACTAGTTACCCCACTACCATTAAGCACAGCAGTAGACAAGACGTATACTTCTCAACCTGCGAAATATCCACCAGACGTATCCCAGCTTCATTCTCGGGAAATTTGTTACTGTGGATAGCTAGTTTGTGATTTCATCTATTGACGTGTATGTTCAGAAGCAGGGAATGGTCCTTCCCCCCATTCCAATATTTCCTCAGGGTTGATATTGAGGGCCTCGTCCTTGGTGGAAGGCAGAGGGGCCTCTTTTCATGGTTTGAGCTCTGGAATGAAATTTATCATCCCGGGCATAATTAGGAGGCTTTTTTCCCCTGTTGGAAAAGACTGGAAGTGATAAGCCCACTGGACCCTTTCAGATATATCCTAATCCAAATCAAGCCTGAACAGTGGATATTTATTTCCTCAGGAGCCTGATGAGAATGGTGGCCATGAGAAGAATGCTGGAAAGAATACTTATCATCCAATTGTCCAATACATCCAATGGATCCTCCTTTAATTTAGTATCAACATACCTCCAGATCATGAGCTCAGGCTGCACGATGCACAATAATTGAGGAGTGACGGTGAGAGCTTCCCACTTTGGGCCCATCCCTCGCCTCTCTTCTCACAGAGGGTCTGTGGTGTCACAATGCTTGGTGGGCAGCATGCCATTGCCATGGCAACCATTGGGCCTGTACTTCTCCGACGGAAGGCAACTCCACCTCCTCTGTGCCCACCTGCTCTCTACAGAAAGATGGCTCTTCCCCTGAACGTGTGTCAGGCTCAACAAGGTGGTTGAAGAGCTTCTTCCCTGGAACACACAGTCTACAATCTCATTGGGAAAGAAAAAATGTGGTTGAAAAAGACCCACTCCCCAAGGATTCTGAACATGAAAACGATGGCTGCTGGAGGAAGACGTACAACACACGAGCATCCCTTTCCATGGGAGGAGGCTCTTCCACGGAAGATTATTATGGAATATCTTTTAACATGATTTCCTCCCCATGCCATTGGAGAAGATATAGGGACCATGAAAGGCTTTCAAACCTGTCTTCCAGTATGGAGCAGGGATTGGAATGGACACATTTTGGGAGTCAGGCCAGGAAGGAGAGAAGACTCTGGTACAAGTGTGCTGCTTTGTCCCATTTGTGGGATATCCACCTTAAACCAAGAAATGTCCTTGGGGAACTTATCCTGACAATGACGGTTGCTTGAATCAACAGCTCCTAACCTCTCTCTCTCCTTCTTTTGATCTCATTCTCTCTAGCACTCTCCCTCTCCCCTTTGCCCCCCTTCAATTTCCCTTGAATCCTCCAGCGACAAGTTGACCTGTGGTGATAATGGATGAAATATATTAGCCAAGAGATTGGTCCAAATGATCCTCCAGCCTTTTCTCCCTGTCATCCTAGGTCTCATCAAATATAAAATCCGTGGTCCAGAAAGAATTCCTGTGCTGTGTGGAGACACCGCAACTAGGTCATCCTTCCACAACACTTAACATATTCAGCCCTTCCTATGGACACGCTGACCACTTCATATGTCCTTCGGTCTCTAAGGTCACATAGTGGACTCAGAGAGCAACACACTTGAAACAACGTTCACATGAGTGCTCTCTCAAGAAATTACTGATCTGAAGCATTCCCTACCTGGTCCATGAGGTATTGTGGATTTGCTCGTGTGAGGATCTCTGGACTCGTTCTTAGCGGATATAGAATATGCAGTATATGGCTCGTCATGTCTCAATGATTCGGCATCCAAACAATGGCCTGAGCGTCCTTGGCCACTGGGCTGGCCAACCATAGCCCAGAGTGCAAGATATCTGTCAACCAAAACGAGTCTCTATGGAATAGACCTCCTCATTCTCTAGCCTCAGGATTGTCAGGGACAGAGCCCACTCCCTTCCAGGAGGGAACTTTCAATACCCTCACATTGCAAGCATCATCACAGGGCTCCTGCAAGATCAGACAATCGACCCACCTTTCCTTCCTTATGACTGTAGACACAACAAACACACTGGCACTGGCCCCAGGCACCACACTCACAGGAAGCACTCAATGAGAGGGAGGACTTGTTCTTATCCACCTGTGGAAAAGCCACCTGAAATAGACCGGTTATATCTCGGTTGAAATGCCTCTGTTTGGAGGGCTCCACTGTGGCTTAGGCTATGGAAATATGGATTCAGAGGTGTGGAGCTGAAAATGCCCCATTGGGAGTTTTCATCCCTGGGTCTACATTCAGGGCCTCCTGCTTGGTGGAGAGCATTGGGGCATGGTTTCCTTGTTTGTGCCGTGGGAGGACTTTTTTTCAAATGGCCATGAAGGGCAATTCTTTCTTCACATTTAGGAACTCCCTTGAGGTATTCTGCCCACGGATCCCCTGAAGATATCACATGTTCAAACACCAAGCCTCTAGAATCCACATTGAGCTTGGGAGCCTGATGAGAGTGGTGGCTATGAGTCTACAGATGGAGATAATAGTGTTCATCCAAGAGGACCACCCATCTGATGGATCCTCCTTTCCATCAACTTCGACATTCCTCCAGAGCAAGAGCTCCTGGTGTCCATAATTGAACTCTCAAGGTTTGAGGGTGAGAATATCCCACATATGGCCCATTACACACCTCTATTCGCACAGAGAGGTTGTTTGGTCACAAGGCTCCATGGGCATCATATCAGTGCCATGGCCCCCTCTGGCACTACACCTTTGAGAAAGAAGGCATCTCCACACACTGGCGAACCCAATTGTCTCTAGCATTACGTATCTCTGATAATATATGTAGCACTTCTGGGTCAAGTGCTTTCTCAGGCACTGCCTCACACGATTACACAATAGAGTAACTTTTGGAGAGAAAAGTTGTCATTCCAAACACCCAAACAAAAGTCCACTGGAGAGTGAAATCAAGGAACGACTGAGGAAGAACACCCTATGAGTTGCCATTTCAATAGGAAGGGACTTTTCCGCTTAGGGAAAATAGAGCGTGTCATTTAAATTGACACACACCTCGTGTCCTTTGTGAAGACATGGGTGCCCAGCAGGGAGAACAGCTTGCAACCGACATATTTCTAGAGACAGGCCAAGAAAGAGTGAAAATCTCATGCAAGAGTCCTGATATAGCCTTTGTGTCTAATAGTACCCGAAAACCCAGAAAAGGGATTGGGAATGACAGTTTGCCCTGGAATGTGGCTTCAATCCAAATCTCATCTCTCTCTCTCTCACTCTCTCTCTTGGCTTCTTCCTCCTTCACATGCTTTCGAATCCTCCTCATCCAAGGTTATCTGTGCTGGTCCAGCTTGGCATATCTCAGCCAGGAGAGCCGTCAAATTCTTTCACCAGGATTTTCCATCAGTCGTCCAAACTCCTATCAAATATGAAACCCGTTTTCCGGAAATAACACCTCTGTTTGTATGGAGATATTCCAACTTACACAATGTACCCCTATCTTACCCTTGTCGGACCTTCACACTGACAGGTAACCATCTCATTGCTATTGCATTCTACATGGTCACAGATTTGACTCCGAGATCAACATCTTTTCAACCACCTACACATAAGGACCTAGTGAGAATTCAATTCTATGCAGCACACTCCACGTGTGTGATCAGGTCTATGAGGTTGTTGGTGAGGTGGATCTCTCGACTCTTTCTAACGGGAGATGGGATATGATGTCTCCGACTCTCCATGTCTCAGTGAATTGGCATGTAAGTAGGGGTCTGAGCACCTTTCTGCAGTGTCTCAATGACAATGCGATAGAATTCAAGAATTCGGTCCCGTAAAACCAGTCTCCATTTTGGACAATCCTCCTCCTTCTCTAGACCCTCAATTGGCAGGCCAGAGGCCCCTATCCTCCAAGAGGGAAACCTCAAGACCTGCACATGTAGCCTTCCCCACATGGCTCACAGAGGAGAAGAAGAGGGACTGCTGAAATTCCTGACAATTGTGTACCCCACAATCAAGTCAGCAGTGGAACTAGTCACGCCACTTCCATCCAGCACCCCAGTAGACAGGACGTATTCTTATCAACCTTGGTAAAAACCACGAGACATATCCCAGCTTAATTCTCAGGAAAATTCAAACTGTGGATAGCAGGTGTGTGCTTTCATCTATTGACGTGTACGTTCAGAAGCAGGGAATTGTCCATCCCCCATTCCAATATTTCCTAAGGGTTGATATTGAGGGCCTCGTCCTTGTTTGAAGGCAGAGGGGCCTATTTTCATTTTTTGAGGTCTGGAATGAGATTGATCATCCCGGTCATACTTAGGAGTCTTTTATCTCCTGTTGGAAAAGAGTGGAAGTGATAAGCTCACTGGTCCATTGCAGATATATCATAATAAAACGCAAGCCTGAGCAGTGTATATTTACTCAGGAGCCTGATGAGAATGGTGGCCCTGAGAAGAATCCTGGAATAAATACATATCCTCCAATTGTCCAATACATCCAATGGATCCTCCTTTAATTTTGTATCCACATACCTCCAGATCATGAGCTCGGGCTGCCCGATGTCCAACAATTGAGTCGTGATGGTGACAGACTCTCACTTTGAGCCCATCACTTGCCTCACTTCTCAGAGAGGGTCAGTGGTGTCACAATGCTTGGTGGGCATCATGCCATTGCCATGGCAACCATTGGGCCTGACCTTCTCAGATGGAAGGCAACTCCACCTCCTCTGTGCCCACCTGCTCTCTACAGAAGGATATCTCTTCCCCTGAACGTGCGTCAGGCTCAACACGGTGGTTCACGGACTGCTTCCCAGGAAGACACAGTCTACAATCTCACGTGGAAAGAAAATATGGGATTGAAAAAGACCCACTCCCCACGGAGCCTGAACATGAAAACAATGGCCGATGGAGGAAGAACAACACATGAGCATCCTTTTCCATGGGAGGAGGATTTTCCACTGAAGGAAACTATGGAATAACTTTTAAACTGATTTCCACCCCATGCCATTGGAGAAGATATAGGGACCATAGCAAGGCTCTCAAACCTGTCTTCCAGTATGGAGCAGGGATTGTAGTGGACACATTTTGGAAGTCAGGCCAGGACGGAGAGAAGACTCTGGTACCAGTGTGCTGCTTTGTCCCATTTGTGTGCTATCCACCTTAAACAAAGACATGTCCTTGGAGAAACTATCCTGCCAATGAAGGTTGCTTGAATCAACAGCTCCTGTTCCTCTCTCTCTCTTTCTTTTGATCTCCTTCTCTCTAGGACTCTCACTCTCCCCTTTACACCCCTTCAATGTCTCTTGAATCCTCCTGCTACAAGCTGACCTAGGGTGATATTGGAAGTAATATATTAGCCGAGAGAATGGTCCAAGGGATCCCCCAGCCATTTCTCCTTGTCATCCTAGGTCTGGTCAAATATAAAATCAGTGATCCAGAAAGACTTCCTGTGCTGTATGGAGACACCCCAACTAGGTCATCCTTCCACAACACTTCCCACATTCAGCCCTTCCGATGGACACGCTGACCACTTCATATGTCCTTCGGTCTCTAGGGTCCCATATTGGACTCAGACAACAACACTCTTGAAACATTGATCACATGAGTGCTCTACCAAGAAATTGCTGATCTGAAGCATTCCCTACCTGGTCCATGAGGTCTTGTGGATTTGCTCGGGTGTGGATCTCTGGACTCGTTCTTAGGGGATATAGAATATGCAGTCTATGACTCTTCATGTCTCAATGATTGGGCACCCGAACAATGGCCTGAGCATCCGTGGTCAGTGGGCTGGCCAACCATAGCCCAGAGTGCAAGATGTCTGTCAACCAAAACCAGTCTCTATGGAATAGACCTCCTCATTCTCTAGCCTCATGAGTGTCTGGGACAGAGCCCACTCCCTTCCCGGAGGGAACTTTCAATACCCTCACATTGCAGGCATCATCACAGGGCTCCTGCAAGATCAGACAATCGACCCACCTTTCCTTCCTTATGATTGTAGACACGACAAACACACTGGCACTGGCCCCAGGCACCACACTCCCAATACGCCCAAAATGAGAGGGAGGGCTTGTTCTTATCCACCTGTGGAAAAGGCACCTGAAATAGACCGGTTACATCTCGGTTAAATGGCCTCCGTTTGGAGGGCTCCCCTGTGGCTTAGGCTATGGAAATATGGCTTCAGAAGTGTGGAGCTGAAATTGCCCCTTTGGAAATATCTTTTTCAGGGGTTACATCCAGGGCCTCCTGCTTGGTGGAGAGCATTGGGGCATGGTTTCCTTGTTTGTGCCGTGGGATGTCTTGCTTCAAATGGCCAAGAAGCAGAATTCCTTCTTCATATTTAGGAACTCCCTTGAGGTATTCTGCCCACTGATGCCCTTAAGATATCACATGCTCAAACACCAAGCCTCTAGAATCCACATTGAGCTTGGGAGCCTGATGAGAGTGGTGGCTATGAGTCTACAGATGGAGATAATAGTGTTCATCCAAGAGGAGCACCCATCTGATGGATCCTCCTTTCCATCAACTTCGACATTCCTCCAGAGCAAGAGCTCCTGGTGTCCATCATTGAACTCTCAAGGTTTAAGGTTGAGAATGTCCCACATATGGCCCATCACACACCTCTTTTCTCACAGAGAGGTTGTTTGGTCACAAGGCTCCATGGGCATCATATCAGTGCCATGGCCACCTCTGGCACTGCACCTTTCGGAAGGAAGGCAACTCCACACACTGGGGAACCCAATTTTCTCTATCATGATGGATCTCTGATAACATGTGCGGCACTTCAGGGTCAAGTGCTTTCTCAGTCACTGCCTCACACGAACACACTGGATAGAATCACAATTGGAGAGAAACGATGTCATTCCAAACACCCAAACAAAGTCCCCTGTACAATGAAATCAAGGAACGACTGAGGAAAAACACCCTCTGAGCTGCCAATTCAATAGGAAGGGCCTTTTCCGCTTAGGGAAAATAGAGGGTGTCTTTTACCTTGACCCACACCTCGTGTCCTTTGGGAAGGCATGGGTGCCCAGCAGGGAGGACTGCTTGCAACCGACATATTTCTAGAGACAGGCCAAGAACGAGTGAAAATCTAACGCAAGAGTCCTGATATAGCCTTTGTGTCTAATAGACCCCGGAAACACAGACAAGGGCTTGGGAATGACATTGTGCCCTGGATTGTAGCTTGTATCCAAATCTCATCTCCTTCTCTTTCTCTCTATCTCTCTCTCTCACTCTCTCTCTCGGCTTCGTCCTCCTTCATATTCCCTCGAATCCTCCTCATCCAATGTGATCTGTTCTGGTCCAGTTTGGCATATCTCAGACAGGAGAGCAGTCAAATTCTTTCACCAAGATTTTCCAACAGTCTTCCAAACTCCTATCAAATATAAAAGCATTTTTCCTGAAATAATTTCTCTATTTGTATGGAGATATTCCACCTTACACAGTGTACCACTATCTTACCATTGTCAGCCCTTCACACTGACAGATAACCATCCCATTTGTACGGCATTCTACATGATCACATATTTGACTCCGAGATCAACATCTTTTCAACCACCTACACATAAGGGACCGAGTGAGAATTCAGTTATCTGTAGCACAAGCCACGTGTGTGTTGAGGTCTCTGAAGTTGCTGGTGAGGTGGATCTCTCGATTCACTCTAAGGAGAATTAGGAAATGAAGTCTCTGACTCTCCATGTCTCAGTGACTTGGCATCTACGAAGGGGTCTGAGCACCCTTCAGCAGGGTCTGAATGACAATGCGACAGAGTTCAAGGATTCGGTCCCCTCAAACCAGTCTCCATTTGGGACAATCCTCCTCCTTCTCTAGACCCTCAATTGGCAGGCCAGAGGCCCCTCTCGTCCAAGAGGGACACCTCAAGACCTGCCCAAGGAGCCCTCACCACACGGCTCACGGAGGAGAAGAGAGACTCCTGAAAGTCTTCACAATTGTGTACCCCACAAACAAGCCAGCAGTGGAACTAGTCACCCCACTTCCATCCAGCACCCCATTAGACAGGACGTATACTTATCAACCTGTGAAATACCCACCAGACATATCACAGCTTCATTCTCGGACATTTGATACTGTGGATAGCTAGTGTGTGATTTCATCTACTGAAGTTTATGTTCTGATGCAGGGACTTGTCCTTTCCCCATTCAAATTTTTCCTCAGGGTTGATATTGAGGGCCTCGTCCTTGTTTGAAGGCAGAGGGGCCTATTTTCATTTTTTGAGGTCTGGAATGAGATTGATCATCCCGGTCATACTTAGGAGTCTTTTATCCCCTGTTGGAAAAGAGTGGAAGTGATAAGCTCACTGGTCCATTGCAGATATATCATAATACAAAAGCAAGCCTGAGCAGTGTATATTTACTCAGGAGCCTGATGAGAATGGTGGCCCTGAGAAGAATCCTGGAATAAATACATATCATCCAATTGTCCAATACATCCAATGGATCCTCCTTTAATTTTGCATCCACATACCTCCAGATCATGAGCTCGGGCTGCCCGATGTAAAACAATTGAGTCGTGATGGTGACAGACTCTCACTTTGAGCCCATCACTTGCCTCACTTCTCAGAGAGGGTCAGTGGTGTCACAATGCTTGGTGGGCATCATGCCATTGCCATGGCAACCATTGGGCCTGACCTTCTCAGATGGAAGGCAACTCCACCTCCTCTGTGCCCACCTGCTCTCTACAGAAGGATATCTCTTCCCCTGAACGTGCGTCAGGCTCAACACGGTGGTTCACGGACTGCTTCCCAGGAAGACACAGTCTACAATCTCACGTGGAAAGAAAATATGGGATTGAAAAAGACCCACTCCCCACGGAGCCTGAACATGAAAACAATGGCCGATGGAGGAAGAACAACACATGAGCATCCTTTTCCATGGGAGGAGGATTTTCCACTGAAGGAAACTATGGAATAACTTTTAAACTGATTTCCACCCCATGCCATTGGAGAAGATATAGGGACCATAGCAAGGCTCTCAAACCTGTCTTCCAGTATGGAGCAGGGATTGTAGTGGACACATTTTGGAAGTCAGGCCAGGACGGAGAGAAGACTCTGGTACCAGTGTGCTGCTTTGTCCCATTTGTGTGCTATCCACCTTAAACAAAGACATGTCCTTGGAGAAACTATCCTGCCAATGAAGGTTGCTTGAATCAACAGCTCCTGTTCCTCTCTCTCTCTTTCTTTTGATCTCCTTCTCTCTAGGACTCTCACTCTCCCCTTTACACCCCTTCAATGTCTCTTGAATCCTCCTGCTACAAGCTGACCTAGGGTGATATTGGAAGTAATATATTAGCCGAGAGAATGGTCCAAGGGATCCCCCAGCCATTTCTCCTTGTCATCCTAGGTCTGGTCAAATATAAAATCAGTGGTCCAGAAAGACTTCCTGTGCTGTATGGAGACACCCCAAGTAGGTCATCCTTCCACAACACTTCCCACATTCAGCCCTTCCGATGGACACGCTGACCACTTCATATGTCCTTCGGTCTCTAGGGTCCCATATTGGACTCAGACAACAACACTCTTGAAACATTGATCACATGAGTGCTCTACCAAGAAATTGCTGATCTGAAGCATTCCCTACCTGGTCCATGAGGTCTTGTGGATTTGCTCGGGTGTGGATCTCTGGACTCGTTCTTAGGGGATATAGAATATGCAGTCTATGACTCTTCATGTCTCAATGATTGGGCACCCGAACAATGGCCTGAGCATCCGTGGTCAGTGGGCTGGCCAACCATAGCCCAGAGTGCAAGATGTCTGTCAACCAAAACCAGTCTCTATGGAATAGACCTCCTCATTCTCTAGCCTCATGAGTGTCTGGGACAGAGCCCACTCCCTTCCCGGAGGGAACTTTCAATACCCTCACATTGCAGGCATCATCACAGGGCTCCTGCAAGATCAGACAATCGACCCACCTTTCCTTCCTTATGATTGTAGACACGACAAACACACTGGCACTGGCCCCAGGCACCACACTCCCAATACGCCCAAAATGAGAGGGAGGGCTTGTTCTTATCCACCTGTGGAAAAGGCACCTGAAATAGACCGGTTACATCTCGGTTAAATGGCCTCCGTTTGGAGGGCTCCACTGTGGCTTAGGCTATGGAAATATGGATACAGAAGTGTGGAGCTGAAATTGCCCCTTTGGAAATATCTTTTTCAGGGGTTACATCCAGGGCCTCCTGCTTGGGGGAGAGCATTGGGGCATGGTTTCCTTGTTTGTGCCGTGGGATGTCTTGTTTCAAATGGCCAAGAAGCAGAATTCTTTCTTCATATTTAGGAACTCCCTTGAGGTATTCTGCCCACTGATGCCCTTAAGATATCACATGCTCAAACACCAAGCCTCTAGAATCCACATTGAGCTTGGGAGCCTGATGAGAGTGGTGGCTATGAGTCTACAGATGGAGATAATAGTGTTCATCCAAGAGGAGCACCCATCTGATGGATCCTCCTTTCCATCAACTTCGACATTCCTCCAGAGCAAGAGCTCCTGGTGTCCATCATTGAACTCTCAAGGTTTAAGGTTGAGAATGTCCCACATATGGCCCATCACACACCTCTTTTCTCACAGAGAGGTTGTTTGGTCACAAGGCTCCATGGGCATCATATCAGTGCCATGGCCACCTCTGGCACTGCACCTTTCGGAAGGAAGGCAACTCCACACACTGGGGAACCCAATTTTCTCTATCATGATGGATCTCTGATAACATGTGCGGCACTTCAGGGTCAAGTGCTTTCTCAGTCACTGCCTCACACGAACACACTGGATAGAATCACAATTGGAGAGAAACGATGTCATTCCAAACACCCAAACAAAGTCCCCTGTACAATGAAATCAAGGAACGACTGAGGAAAAACACCCTCTGAGCTGCCAATTCAATAGGAAGGGCCTTTTCCGCTTAGGGAAAATAGAGGGTGTCTTTTACCTTGACCCACACCTCGTGTCCTTTGGGAAGGCATGGGTGCCCAGCAGGGAGGACTGCTTGCAACCGACATATTTCTAGAGACAGGCCAAGAACGAGTGAAAATCTAACGCAAGAGTCCTGATATAGCCTTTGTGTCTAATAGACCCCGGAAACACAGACAAGGGCTTGGGAATGACATTGTGCCCTGGATTGTAGCTTGTATCCAAATCTCATCTCCTTCTCTTTCTCTCTATCTCTCTCTCTCACTCTCTCTCTCGGCTTCGTCCTCCTTCATATTCCCTCGAATCCTCCTCATCCAATGTGATCTGTTCTGGTGCAGTTTGGCATATCTCAGACAGGAGGGCAGTCAAATTCTTTCACCAAGATTTTCCAACAGTCGTCCAAAGTCCTATCAAATATAAAAGAATTTTTCCTGAAATAATTTCTCTATTTGTATGGAGATATTCCACCTTACACAGTGTACCACTATCTTACCATTGTCAGCCCTTCACACTGACAGATAACCATCCCATTTGTACGGCGTTCTACATGATCACATATTTGACTCCGAGATCAACATCTTTTCAACCACCTACACATAAGGGACCGAGTGAGAATTCAGTTATCTGTAGCACAAGCCACGTGTGTGTTGAGGTCTCTGAAGTTGCTGGTGAGGTGGATCTCTCGATTCACTCTAAGGAGAATTAGGAAATGAAGTCTCTGACTCTCCATGTCTCAGTGACTTGGCATCTACGAAGGGGTCTGAGCACCCTTCAGCAGGGTCTGAATGACAATGCGACAGAGTTCAAGGATTCGGTCCCCTCAAACCAGTCTCCATTTGGGACAATCCTCCTCCTTCTCTAGACCCTCAATTGGCAGGCCAGAGGCCCCTCTCGTCCAAGAGGGACACCTCAAGACCTGCCCAAGGAGCCCTCACCACACGGCTCACGGAGGAGAAGAGAGACTCCTGAAAGTCTTCACAATTGTGTACCCCACAAACAAGCCAGCAGTGGAACTAGTCACCCCACTTCCATCCAGCACCCCATTAGACAGGACGTATACTTATCAACCTGTGAAATACCCACCAGACATATCACAGCTTCATTCTCGGACATTTGATACTGTGGATAGCTAGTGTGTGATTTCATCTACTGAAGTTTATGTTCAGATGCAGGGACTTGTCCTTTCCCCATTCAAATTTTTCCTCAGGGTTGATATTGAGGGCCTCGTCCTTGTTTGAAGGCAGAGGGGCCTATTTTCATTTTTTGAGGTCTGGAATGAGATTGATCATCCCGGTCATACTTAGGAGTCTTTTATCCCCTGTTGGAAAAGAGTGGAAGTGATAAGCTCACTGGTCCATTGCAGATATATCATAATACAAAAGCAAGCCTGAGCAGTGTATATTTACTCAGGAGCCTGATGAGAATGGTGGCCCTGAGAAGAATCCTGGAATAAATACATATCATCCAATTGTCCAATACATCCAATGGATCCTCCTTTAATTTTGCATCCACATACCTCCAGATCATGAGCTCGGGCTGCCCGATGTAAAACAATTGAGTCGTGATGGTGACAGACTCTCACTTTGAGCCCATCACTTGCCTCACTTCTCAGAGAGGGTCAGTGGTGTCACAATGCTTGGTGGGCATCATGCCATTGCCATGGCAACCATTGGGCCTGACCTTCTCAGATGGAAGGCAACTCCACCTCCTCTGTGCCCACCTGCTCTCTACAGAAGGATATCTCTTCCCCTGAACGTGCGTCAGGCTCAACACGGTGGTTCACGGACTGCTTCCCAGGAAGACACAGTCTACAATCTCACGTGGAAAGAAAATATGGGATTGAAAAAGACCCACTCCCCACGGAGCCTGAACATGAAAACAATGGCCGATGGAGGAAGAACAACACATGAGCATCCTTTTCCATGGGAGGAGGATTTTCCACTGAAGGAAACTATGGAATAACTTTTAAACTGATTTCCACCCCATGCCATTGGAGAAGATATAGGGACCATAGCAAGGCTCTCAAACCTGTCTTCCAGTATGGAGCAGGGATTGTAGTGGACACATTTTGGAAGTCAGGCCAGGACGGAGAGAAGACTCTGGTACCAGTGTGCTGCTTTGTCCCATTTGTGTGCTATCCACCTTAAACAAAGACATGTCCTTGGAGAAACTATCCTGCCAATGAAGGTTGCTTGAATCAACAGCTCCTGTTCCTCTCTCTCTCTTTCTTTTGATCTCCTTCTCTCTAGGACTCTCACTCTCCCCTTTACACCCCTTCAATGTCTCTTGAATCCTCCTGCTACAAGCTGACCTAGGGTGATATTGGAAGTAATATATTAGCCGAGAGAATGGTCCAAGGGATCCCCCAGCCATTTCTCCTTGTCATCCTAGGTCTGGTCAAATATAAAATCAGTGGTCCAGAAAGACTTCCTGTGCTGTATGGAGACACCCCAAGTAGGTCATCCTTCCACAACACTTCCCACATTCAGCCCTTCCGATGGACACGCTGACCACTTCATATGTCCTTCGGTCTCTAGGGTCCCATATTGGACTCAGACAACAACACTCTTGAAACATTGATCACATGAGTGCTCTACCAAGAAATTGCTGATCTGAAGCATTCCCTACCTGGTCCATGAGGTCTTGTGGATTTGCTCGGGTGTGGATCTCTGGACTCGTTCTTAGGGGATATACAATATGCAGTCTATGACTCTTCATGTCTCAATGATTGGGCACCCGAACAATGGCCTGAGCATCCGTGGTCAGTGGGCTGGCCAACCATAGCCCAGAGTGCAAGATGTCTGTCAACCAAAACCAGTCTCTATGGAATAGACCTCCTCATTCTCTAGCCTCATGAGTGTCTGGGACAGAGCCACCTCCCTTCCCAGAGGGAACTTTAAATACCCTCACATTGCAGGCATCATCACAGGGCTCCTGCAAGATCAGACAATCGACCCACCTTTCCTTCCTTATGATTGTAGACACGACAAACACACTGGCACTGGCCCCAGGCACCACACTCCCAATACGCCCAAAATGAGAGGGAGGGCTTGTTCTTATCCACCTGTGGAAAAGGCACCTGAAATAGACCGGTTACATCTCGGTTAAATGGCCTCCGTTTGGAGGGCTCCACTGTGGCTTAGGCTATGGAAATATGGATACAGAAGTGTGGAGCTGAAATTGCCCCTTTGGAAATATCTTTTTCAGGGGTTACATCCAGGGCCTCCTGCTTGGGGGAGAGCATTGGGGCATGGTTTCCTTGTTTGTGCCGTGGGATGTCTTGCTTCAAATGGCCAAGAAGCAGAATTCTTTCTTCATATTTAGGAACTCCCTTGAGGTATTCTGCCCACTGATGCCCTTAAGATATCACATGCTCAAACACCAAGCCTCTAGAATCCACATTGAGCTTGGGAGCCTGATGAGA
The DNA here is from genome assembly GCF_054392235.1 of Sus scrofa. Classification (NCBI taxonomy): domain Eukaryota; kingdom Metazoa; phylum Chordata; class Mammalia; order Artiodactyla; family Suidae; genus Sus; species Sus scrofa. The sequence goes on from NC_139402.1 coordinate 43,010,385, forward strand.
GTGGTGGCTATGAGTCTACAGATGGAGATAATAGTGTTCATCCAAGAGGAGCACCCATCTGATGGATCCTCCTTTCCATCAACTTCGACATTCCTCCAGAGCAAGAGCTCCTGGTGGCCATCATTGAACTCTCAAGGTTTAAGGTTGAGAATGTCCCACATATGGCCCATCACACACCTCTTTTCTCACAGAGAGGTTGTTTGGTCACAAGGCTCCATGGGCATCATATCAGTGCCATGGCCACCTCTGGCACTGCACCTTTCGGAAGGAAGGCAACTCCACACACTGGGGAACCCAATTTTCTCTATCATGATGGATCTCTGATAACATGTGCGGCACTTCAGGGTCAAGTGCTTTCTCAGTCACTGCCTCACACGAACACACTGGATAGAATCACAATTGGAGAGAAACGATGTCATTCCAAACACCCAAACAAAGTCCCCTGTACAATGAAATCAAGGAACGACTGAGGAAAAACACCCTCTGAGCTGCCAATTCAATAGGAAGGGCCTTTTCCGCTTAGGGAAAATAGAGGGTGTCTTTTACCTTGACCCACACCTCGTGTCCTTTGGGAAGGCATGGGTGCCCAGCAGGGAGGACTGCTTGCAACCGACATATTTCTAGAGACAGGCCAAGAACGAGTGAAAATCTAACGCAAGAGTCCTGATATAGCCTTTGTGTCTAATAGACCCCGGAAACACAGACAAGGGCTTGGGAATGACATTGTGCCCTGGATTGTAGCTTGTATCCAAATCTCATCTCCTTCTCTTTCTCTCTATCTCTCTCTCTCACTCTCTCTCTCGGCTTCGTCCTCCTTCATATTCCCTCGAATCCTCCTCATCCAATGTGATCTGTTCTGGTGCAGTTTGGCATATCTCAGACAGGAGGGCAGTCAAATTCTTTCACCAAGATTTTCCAACAGTCGTCCAAAGTCCTATCAAATATAAAAGAATTTTTCCTGAAATAATTTCTCTATTTGTATGGAGATATTCCACCTTACACAGTGTACCACTATCTTACCATTGTCAGCCCTTCACACTGACAGATAACCATCCCATTTGTACGGCGTTCTACATGATCACATATTTGACTCCGAGATCAACATCTTTTCAACCACCTACACATAAGGGACCGAGTGAGAATTCAGTTATCTGTAGCACAAGCCACGTGTGTGTTGAGGTCTCTGAAGTTGCTGGTGAGGTGGATCTCTCGATTCACTCTAAGGAGAATTAGGAAATGAAGTCTCTGACTCTCCATGTCTCAGTGACTTGGCATCTACGAAGGGGTCTGAGCACCCTTCAGCAGGGTCTGAATGACAATGCGACAGAGTTCAAGGATTCGGTCCCCTCAAACCAGTCTCCATTTGGGACAATCCTCCTCCTTCTCTAGACCCTCAATTGGCAGGCCAGAGGCCCCTCTCGTCCAAGAGGGACACCTCAAGACCTGCCCAAGGAGCCCTCACCACACGGCTCACGGAGGAGAAGAGAGACTCCTGAAAGTCTTCACAATTGTGTACCCCACAAACAAGCCAGCAGTGGAACTAGTCACCCCACTTCCATCCAGCACCCCATTAGACAGGACGTATACTTATCAACCTGTGAAATACCCACCAGACATATCACAGCTTCATTCTCGGACATTTGATACTGTGGATAGCTAGTGTGTGATTTCATCTACTGAAGTTTATGTTCAGATGCAGGGACTTGTCCTTTCCCCATTCAAATTTTTCCTCAGGGTTGATATTGAGGGCCTCGTCCTTGTTTGAAGGCAGAGGGGCCTATTTTCATTTTTTGAGGTCTGGAATGAGATTGATCATCCCGGTCATACTTAGGAGTCTTTTATCCCCTGTTGGAAAAGAGTGGAAGTGATAAGCTCACTGGTCCATTGCAGATATATCATAATACAAAAGCAAGCCTGAGCAGTGTATATTTACTCAGGAGCCTGATGAGAATGGTGGCCCTGAGAAGAATCCTGGAATAAATACATATCATCCAATTGTCCAATACATCCAATGGATCCTCCTTTAATTTTGCATCCACATACCTCCAGATCATGAGCTCGGGCTGCCCGATGTAAAACAATTGAGTCGTGATGGTGACAGACTCTCACTTTGAGCCCATCACTTGCCTCACTTCTCAGAGAGGGTCAGTGGTGTCACAATGCTTGGTGGGCATCATGCCATTGCCATGGCAACCATTGGGCCTGACCTTCTCAGATGGAAGGCAACTCCACCTCCTCTGTGCCCACCTGCTCTCTACAGAAGGATATCTCTTCCCCTGAACGTGCGTCAGGCTCAACACGGTGGTTCACGGACTGCTTCCCAGGAAGACACAGTCTACAATCTCACGTGGAAAGAAAATATGGGATTGAAAAAGACCCACTCCCCACGGAGCCTGAACATGAAAACAATGGCCGATGGAGGAAGAACAACACACGAGCATCCTTTTCCATGGGAGGAGGATTTTCCACTGAAGGAAACTATGGAATAACTTTTAAACTGATTTCCACCCCATGCCATTGGAGAAGATATAGGGACCATAGCAAGGCTCTCAAACCTGTCTTCCAGTATGGAGCAGGGATTGTAGTGGACACATTTTGGAAGTCAGGCCAGGACGGAGAGAAGACTCTGGTACCAGTGTGCTGCTTTGTCCCATTTGTGTGCTATCCACCTTAAACAAAGACATGTCCTTGGAGAAACTATCCTGCCAATGAAGGTTGCTTGAATCAACAGCTCCTGTTCCTCTCTCTCTCTTTCTTTTGATCTCCTTCTCTCTAGGACTCTCACTCTCCCCTTTACACCCCTTCAATGTCTCTTGAATCCTCCTGCTACAAGCTGACCTAGGGTGATATTGGAAGTAATATATTAGCCGAGAGAATGGTCCAAGGGATCCCCCAGCCATTTCTCCTTGTCATCCTAGGTCTGGTCAAATATAAAATCAGTGGTCCAGAAAGACTTCCTGTGCTGTATGGAGACACCCCAACTAGGTCATCCTTCCACAACACTTCCCACATTCAGCCCTTCCGATGGACACGCTGACCACTTCATATGTCCTTCGGTCTCTAGGGTCCCATATTGGACTCAGACAACAACACTCTTGAAACATTGATCACATGAGTGCTCTACCAAGAAATTGCTGATCTGAAGCATTCCCTACCTGGTCCATGAGGTCTTGTGGATTTGCTCGGGTGTGGATCTCTGGACTCGTTCTTAGGGGATATACAATATGCAGTCTATGACTCTTCATGTCTCAATGATTGGGCACCCGAACAATGGCCTGAGCATCCGTGGTCAGTGGGCTGGCCAACCATAGCCCAGAGTGCAAGATGTCTGTCAACCAAAACCAGTCTCTATGGAATAGACCTCCTCATTCTCTAGCCTCATGAGTGTCTGGGACAGAGCCCACTCCCTTCCAGGAGGGAACTTTCAATACCCTCACATTGCAGGCATCATCACAGGGCTCCTGCAAGATCAGACAATCGACCCACTTTTCCTTCCTTATGATTGTAGACACGACAAACACACTGGCACTGGCCCCAGGCACCACACTCCCAATACGCCCAAAATGAGAGGGAGGGCTTGTTCTTATCCACCTGTGGAAAAGGCACCTGAAATAGACCGGTTACATCTCGGTTAAATGGCCTCCGTTTGGAGGGCTCCACTGTGGCTTAGGCTATGGAAATATGGATACAGAAGTGTGGAGCTGAAATTGCCCCTTTGGAAATATCTTTTTCAGGGGTTACATCCAGGGCCTCCTGCTTGGGGGAGAGCATTGGGGCATGGTTTCCTTGTTTGTGCCGTGGGATGTCTTGCTTCAAATGGCCAAGAAGCAGAATTCTTTCTTCATATTTAGGAACTCCCTTGAGGTATTCTGCCCACTGATGCCCTTAAGATATCACATGCTCAAACACCAAGCCTCTAGAATCCACATTGAGCTTGGGAGCCTGATGAGAGTGGTGGCTATGAGTCTACAGATGGAGATAATAGTGTTCATCCAAGAGGAGCACCCATCTGATGGATCCTCCTTTCCATCAACTTCGACATTCCTCCAGAGCAAGAGCTCCTGGTGGCCATCATTGAACTCTCAAGGTTTAAGGTTGAGAATGTCCCACATATGGCCCATCACACACCTCTTTTCTCACAGAGAGGTTGTTTGGTCACAAGGCTCCATGGGCATCATATCAGTGCCATGGCCACCTCTGGCACTGCACCTTTCGGAAGGAAGGCAACTCCACACACTGGGGAACCCAATTTTCTCTATCATGATGGATCTCTGATAACATGTGCGGCACTTCAGGGTCAAGTGCTTTCTCAGTCACTGCCTCACACGAACACACTGGATAGAATCACAATTGGGGAGAAACGATGTCATTCCAAACACCCAAACAAAGTCCCCTGTACAATGAAATCAAGGAACAACTGAGGAAAAACACCCTCTGAGCTGCCAATTCAATAGGAAGGGCCTTTTCCACTTAGGGAAAATAGAGGGTGTCTTTTACCTTGACCCACACCTCGTGTCCTTTGGGAAGGCATGGGTGCCCAGCAGGGAGGACTGCTTGCAACCGACATATTTCTAGAGACAGGCCAAGAACGAGTGAAAATCTAACGCAAGAGTCCTGATATAGCCTTTGTGTCTAATAGACCCCGGAAACACAGACAAGGGCTTGGGAATGACATTGTGCCCTGGATTGTAGCTTGTATCCAAATCTCATCTCCTTCTCTTTCTCTCTATCTCTCTCTCTCACTCTCTCTCTCGGCTTCGTCCTCCTTCATATTCCCTCGAATCCTCCTCATCCAATGTGATCTGTTCTGGTGCAGTTTGGCATATCTCAGACAGGAGGGCAGTCAAATTCTTTCACCAAGATTTTCCAACAGTCGTCCAAAGTCCTATCAAATATAAAAGAATTTTTCCTGAAATAATTTCTCTATTTGTATGGAGATATTCCACCTTACACAGTGTACCACTATCTTACCATTGTCAGCCCTTCACACTGACAGATAACCATCCCATTTGTACGGCGTTCTACATGATCACATATTTGACTCCGAGATCAACATCTTTTCAACCACCTACACATAAGGGACCGAGTGAGAATTCAGTTATCTGTAGCACAAGCCACGTGTGTGTTGAGGTCTCTGAAGTTGCTGGTGAGGTGGATCTCTCGATTCACTCTAAGGAGAATTAGGAAATGAAGTCTCTGACACTCCATGTCTCAGTGACTTGGCATCTACGAAGGGGTCTGAGCACCCTTCAGCAGGGTCTGAATGACAATGCGACAGAGTTCAAGGATTCGGTCCCCTCAAACCAGTCTCCATTTGGGACAATCCTCCTCCTTCTCTAGACCCTCAATTGGCAGGCCAGAGGCCCCTCTCATCCAAGAGGGAAACCTCAAGACCTGCCCAAGGAGCCCTCACCACACGGCTCACGGAGGAGAAGAGAGACTCCTGAAATTCTTGACAATTGTGTACCCCACAAACAAGCCAGCAGTGGAACTAGTCACCCCACTTCCATCCAGCACCCCATTAGACAGGACGTATACTTATCAACCTGTGAAATACCCACCAGACATATCACAGCTTCATTCTCGGACATTTGATACTGTGGATAGCTAGTGTGTGATTTCATCTACTGAAGTTTATGTTCTGATGCAGGGACTTGTCCTTTCCCCATTCAAATTTATCCTCAGGGTTGATATTGAGGGCCTCGTCCTTGTTTGAAGGCAGAGGGGCCTATTTTCATTTTTTGAGGTCTGGAATGAGATTGATCATCCCGGTCATACTTAGGAGTCTTTTATCCCCTGTTGGAAAAGAGTGGAAGTGATAAGCTCACTGGTCCATTGCAGATATATCATAATACAAAAGCAAGCCTGAGCAGTGTATATTTACTCAGGAGCCTGATGAGAATGGTGGCCCTGAGAAGAATCCTGGAATAAATACATATCATCCAATTGTCCAATACATCCAATGGATCCTCCTTTAATTTTGCATCCACATACCTCCAGATCATGAGCTCGGGCTGCCCGATGTAAAACAATTGAGTCGTGATGGTGACAGACTCTCACTTTGAGCCCATCACTTGCCTCACTTCTCAGAGAGGGTCAGTGGTGTCACAATGCTTGGTGGGCATCATGCCATTGCCATGGCAACCATTGGGCCTGACCTTCTCAGATGGAAGGCAACTCCACCTCCTCTGTGCCCACCTGCTCTCTACAGAAGGATATCTCTTCCCCTGAACGTGCGTCAGGCTCAACACGGTGGTTCACGGACTGCTTCCCAGGAAGACACAGTCTACAATCTCACGTGGAAAGAAAATATGGGATTGAAAAAGACCCACTCCCCACGGAGCCTGAACATGAAAACAATGGCCGATGGAGGAAGAACAACACATGAGCATCCTTTTCCATGGGAGGAGGATTTTCCACTGAAGGAAACTATGGAATAACTTTTAAACTGATTTCCACCCCATGCCATTGGAGAAGATATAGGGACCATAGCAAGGCTCTCAAACCTGTCTTCCAGTATGGAGCAGGGATTGTAGTGGACACATTTTGGAAGTCAGGCCAGGACGGAGAGAAGACTCTGGTACCAGTGTGCTGCTTTGTCCCATTTGTGTGCTATCCACCTTAAACAAAGACATGTCCTTGGAGAAACTATCCTGCCAATGAAGGTTGCTTGAATCAACAGCTCCTGTTCCTCTCTCTCTCTTTCTTTTGATCTCCTTCTCTCTAGGACTCTCACTCTCCCCTTTACACCCCTTCAATGTCTCTTGAATCCTCCTGCTACAAGCTGACCTAGGGTGATATTGGAAGTAATATATTAGCCGAGAGAATGGTCCAAGGGATCCCCCAGCCATTTCTCCTTGTCATCCTAGGTCTGGTCAAATATAAAATCAGTGGTCCAGAAAGACTTCCTGTGCTGTATGGAGACACCCCAAGTAGGTCATCCTTCCACAACACTTCCCACATTCAGCCCTTCCGATGGACACGCTGACCACTTCATATGTCCTTCGGTCTCTAGGGTCCCATATTGGACTCAGACAACAACACTCTTGAAACATTGATCACATGAGTGCTCTACCAAGAAATTGCTGATCTGAAGCATTCCCTACCTGGTCCATGAGGTCTTGTGGATTTGCTCGGGTGTGGATCTCTGGACTCGTTCTTAGGGGATATACAATATGCAGTCTATGACTCTTCATGTCTCAATGATTGGGCACCCGAACAATGGCCTGAGCATCCGTGGTCAGTGGGCTGGCCAACCATAGCCCAGAGTGCAAGATGTCTGTCAACCAAAACCAGTCTCTATGGAATAGACCTCCTCATTCTCTAGCCTCATGAGTGTCTGGGACAGAGCCCACTCCCTTCCAGGAGGGAACTTTCAATACCCTCACATTGCAGGCATCATCACAGGGCTCCTGCAAGATCAGACAATCGACCCACTTTTCCTTCCTTATGATTGTAGACACGACAAACACACTGGCACTGGCCCCAGGCACCACACTCCCAATACGCCCAAAATGAGAGGGAGGGCTTGTTCTTATCCACCTGTGGAAAAGGCACCTGAAATAGACCGGTTACATCTCGGTTAAATGGCCTCCGTTTGGAGGGCTCCACTGTGGCTTAGGCTATGGAAATATGGATACAGAAGTGTGGAGCTGAAATTGCCCCTTTGGAAATATCTTTTTCAGGGGTTACATCCAGGGCCTCCTGCTTGGGGGAGAGCATTGGGGCATGGTTTCCTTGTTTGTGCCGTGGGATGTCTTGCTTCAAATGGCCAAGAAGCAGAATTCCTTCTTCATATTTAGGAACTCCCTTGAGGTATTCTGCCCACTGATGCCCTTAAGATATCACATGCTCAAACACCAAGCCTCTAGAATCCACATTGAGCTTGGGAGCCTGATGAGAGTGGTGGCTATGAGTCTACAGATGGAGATAATAGTGTTCATCCAAGAGGAGCACCCATCTGATGGATCCTCCTTTCCATCAACTTCGACATTTCTCCAGAGCAAGAGCTCCTGGTGTCCATCATTGAACTCTCAAGGTTTAAGGTTGAGAATGTCCCACATATGGCCCATCACACACCTCTTTTCTCACAGAGAGGTTGTTTGGTCACAAGGCTCCATGGGCATCATATCAGTGCCATGGCCACCTCTGGCACTGCACCTTTCGGAAGGAAGGCAACTCCACACACTGGGGAACCCAATTTTCTCTATCATGATGGATCTCTGATAACATGTGCGGCACTTCAGGGTCAAGTGCTTTCTCAGTCACTGCCTCACACGAACACACTGGATAGAATCACAATTGGAGAGAAACGATGTCATTCCAAACACCCAAACAAAGTCCCCTGTACAATGAAATCAAGGAACGACTGAGGAAAAACACCCTCTGAGCTGCCAATTCAATAGGAAGGGCCTTTTCCACTTAGGGAAAATAGAGGGTGTCTTTTACCTTGACCCACACCTCGTGTCCTTTGGGAAGGCATGGGTGCCCAGCAGGGAGGACTGCTTGCAACCGACATATTTCTAGAGACTGGCCAAGAACGAGTGAAAATCTCATTCAAGAGTCCTGATATAGCCTTTGTGTCTAATAGTCCCCGGAAACACATACATGGGTTTGGGAATGAAATTGCGCCCTGGAATGTGGCTTGCATCTAAATCTCATCTCTCTCTCTTTCTCTCTCTGTCGCTCTATCTCTCGGCTTCTTCCTCCTTCATATTCTCTCCAATCCTCCTCATCCAAGGTTAACTGTGCTGGTCATGTTGGCATATCTCAGTAGGGGAGCAGTCAAATTCTTTCACCAAGATTTTCCAACAGTCGTCCAAACTCCTATCAAATATGAAAGCATTTTTCCTGAAATAACTACTCTCTTTGTATGGACATATTCCAGCTTACACAGTGTACCCCTATCTTACCCGTGTCAGCCCTTCACACTGACAGATTACCATCCCATTTGTACTGCGTTCTACATGGTCACAGATTTGACTCTGAGATCAACATCTTTTCAACCACCTACACATAAGGGACCGAGTGGGAATTCACTTCTCTGCAGCAAACCCCACATGTGGTATCCGGTCTGTGAAGTGGCTGGTGAGGTGGATCTCTTGACTCTTTCTAAGGGGAGTTGGGAAATGAAGTCTCTGACACTCCATGTCTCAGTGAATTGGCATCTACGAAGCGGTCTGAGCACCCTTCAGCACGGTCTGAATGACAATGCGACAGAGTTCAAGGATTCGGTCCCCTCAAACCAGTCTCCTTTTGGGACCATCCTCCTCCTTCTCTAGACCCTCTATTGGCAGGCCAGAAACCCCTCTCGTCCAAGAGGGAAACCTCAAGACCTGGCCATGTAACCCTAATCACAGTGCTCTCGGAGGAGAAGAAGAGAGACTCCTGAAATTCCTGACAATTGCGTACCCCACAATCAAGCCAGCAGTGGAACTAGTCACCCCACTTCCATCCAGCACCCCATTAGACAGGACGTATTCTTATCAACCTGTGAAATATCCACCAGACATATCCCAGCTTCATTCTCGGGAAATTTGTTACTGTGGATAGCTAGTGTGTGTTTTCATCTATTGACGTGTACGTTCAGAAGCAGGAAATCGTCCTTCCCCCCGTTCCAATATGTCCTCAGATTTGATATTGATGGCCTCGTCCTTGGTTGAAGGCAGAGGGGCCTATTGTCATGGTTTGAGCTCTGGAATGAAATTTATCATCCCGTTCATACTTAGGAGGCTTTTTCCCCTGTTGGAAAAGACTGGAAGTGATAAGCTCACTGGTCCCTGTCAGATATATCATAATCCAAATACAAGCCTGAGCCGTGGCTATTTACTCAGCAGCCTGATGAGAATGGTGGCCATGAGAAGAATGCTGGAAAGAATACTTATCATCCAATTGTCCAATACATCCAATGGATCCTCCTTTAATTTAGTATCAACATACCTCCAGATCATGAGCTCGGGCTGCACGATGTACAGCAATTGAGGGGTGACGGTGAGAGCTTCTCACTTTGGGCCCATCACTCGCCTCTCTTCTCACAGAGGGTCTGTGGTGTCACAAGGCTTGGTGGGCAGCACGCCATTGCCATGGCAACCATTGGGCCTGAACTTCTCAGATGCAAGGCAACTCCACCTCCTCTGTGCCCACCTGCTCTCTACAGAAAGATGGCTCTTCCTCTGAACGTGATTCAGGCTCAATAAGTTGTTTCAAGGTCTGCTTCCCAGGAATACACAGTCTACAATCTCATTTGGAAAGAAAATATGGGAGTGAGAAATACCCACTCGCTAGAGAGTGGCCAAGATGGTGGTGGAATAGTGGGACACGCTCGCCCTGTCCCACAAACACCACAAAAAAAAGCACATCTACAGAATAATTGACTCACACAGAACAGCAACCTTTCGCTGGCAGAGGAACCTAAACTCCAGTAATGGCAAGAAGTTCGTGATGTTATTGGGCACAACAGGAGAAATGAGGAGTGTGAGGGAAGGTGAATCCGAGTGGGGCGGTTGCTCCAAAAAGGGAACTGCCGAGGAGAATGGGATCCCGCACCCTGGAGAGTCCCCTATGGGGACTGCAGGAATCTCCAATGCCGAGAAGAGTATAGCAGTAAGTTGGAGTATGGAAAACCGATCAAGAACCCAATGGACCATCTGAAATATGGGCTCAGTCACTAAATTTGAGACGCCTGGGTGTGGGCTGGGCACAGAATCGTCAGTTCCAGAGGTTACTCCCCAAGAAAGTGCCGGGAGATGCCTGGATGGGGGCTGGGCACCAAGCACTCACCTCCAGAGGTTAGTCCCCAAGTGGGTGCTAGGGGCGCCTTGGGGGGGCTGGGCACCAAGAAGTCGCCTCCGAAAGTTAGTCTCTGAGAAAGGGCCGGGGGACGCCTGGGTGCTGGCTGGGCACGGAGACCTTGGCTCCAGAGGTTAGTCCCCACGCTGGGGGGGGCGGGGCAGAGCTGAAACTGCTTGGGAGGTCTAGAAATCATTTGATGGGGCAGAGACTGCCTGGGAGACCATAAAACAAAGCTGTCGCAGAGAAAGGGAACAACACTCTAGGAGCGGGGAGGTGGAAAGCCACATCAGAGGGAACCTGGGAGAAGAGCCTGGTCTGTGCCCGTGCTGGGGAGGGGAGAGAAGAAGGGGTGGGTCCCCATAGAATACCCCCCATGCCACAGCAAGCTTACAGGCCTGCTAGCTAGCTGAAAGCTGTGCTTCCCAGTGCATCCCTCCCCCGACCCCCGCCACCCCCTATGCTCTCACCAGACCTGTGGCTGCCTAACATCCAGGAGGGCTGGCCTCAACAATTTCCTGAAGCCTACCACCGCAGGGGCTGTCCCTGCAAGGGCTTACTTTCCCTTTGGAAGGGCTACACTTCCGCAGAGCAGCACCAAACACCACCAGCCCCCAAGAAAAGGCCTGCAGCCCAGAAAAGCTAGAACAAGCTTAGCCAGGCTGTGAATAGATCGGCCTAATTCTCGGATGATTTTTCTGAGTCGGGTTACCCCGGGGAGGAGCCTCTTGGGTTTCCAATGGCCCTGCTACCCGCCCAAGCCCCCAGGGGATGCTCTCGTGGATCAGCTGCATAGGACTGCCAGCTCCAGGCAGGACCCCCTGCAGCCCAGAAAAGCTGCAACAAGCCTGGCCTAGTCGGGAAAAGATCTCAGACAGTTTTTCTGAGTCTGGCTGCACTGGGGTGGAGCCACTTGGGTCTCCAATGGCCCTGGTACCCGCCCAAGCCACCTGGGGTTGCCCCACTCCCGTGAAATAACTGCTTAGCACCACCAGCCCCCTGGAAGAGCCCCTGCAGCCCAGAAAAGCTGCAACAAGCTCGGCCAGACTGTGAAAAGATCCGCCTACATTCTCAGGCTGTCCTTCTGAGTTGGGCTGCCCTAGGGAAGAGCCTCTTAGGTACTCAGTGACCGAGAGAGCTGCTTCAGCCCCCAGCGACTGCTGCACTCCTGAGGAGCAGCTGCCCAGCACCGACAAACCCCTGCAAGAAACCCACAGCCTCAAAACACCACAGCTTGCTGCCTGACCAAGTGAAATCTGCTACCATCGTGGTGTGGACCTCCCAGTCCCGTCTGCCCTCAGGAAGTCCTCCTTTGCTTCAAAGAAACACTGTTAGTCCCATCAACACTCTAGAAAAGCCACACTGCCTCAAAAAAGATTGACCAACAACGCCAGCCCTCACGAAATATTCCACGGCAGTGACAAGGCAAACACTGCCCGGTCACGGAGGGTACAACTCGCTCAGGAGAAAGAAAACAACAAGCAAGATGAAGAAGCTGAGAAACCACCCCCAGTCAAACCAACAGGAGGACTCACCTAAAGCAGTCAACAATGAAACACATCTCTGCAGTCAGACAGACCTGGAGTTCAAAAGAGAAATAGGGAAAATACTGAAGGAATGAAGAGAAGATATGAACAGTAATGCAGATACCCTCAGAAAGGAACTAGAAGATAGAAGGAGGAGCCAAGAAAAACTAGAACATTCATTGGCAGAGATGCAAACTGAACTAGGGGCAGTAAAAACCAGAATGGATAATGCAGAAGAACGAATCAGTGATATGGAAGATAGAATAATGGAAATCACTCCATCCGGTCAACAGACAGAAAACCGAATCAAAAAACTCGAAAGCAATATAAGAGACCTATGGGATAATATAAAGCCGGCCAATCTACGCATAATAGGAATTCCAGAAGGAGTAGAAAAAGATAAGGGAATGGAAAATATCTTTGAAGAAATTATCGATGGAAACTTCCCAAATCTAAAGGATACTGGGTTCAAGATACAAGAAGCACAGAGGGCCCCAATCCAACTGAACTCAAAGAGACCCACACCAAGACACATCATAATAAACATAGCAAAAGTTAGTGATAAGGAGAGGATCCGAAAGGCAGCAAGAGAAAAACAGAATGTTCCCTACAAGGGAACCCCCATAAGCATATCAGCTGATTTCTCTACAGAAACACTACAGGCCAGGAGGGAATGGCAAGAGATATTTAAAGTGCTCAAAGGAAGAAATATGCAACCTAGAATACTCTATCCAGCAAGAATATCATTTCAAATAGAAGGGGAAATAAAAATTTGTCCCAAAACAAACAAAAATTTAAAGAATACAGCAACACAAAAGCCAGGTTAAAGGAAATATTGAAAGGGCTTCTCTAAACCAAAAAGAAAGGAAGGAAAGGGAAGAAAAAAGAAAGAAGAAGAAGAGGAAGAACTAGGACTGAGGAAACTGCAATCAGAGAGCAGTCACTCAAACAAGCCAGCATACAGATTTAATCATGAACATGCTTCAAACAAAAAAAAATTAAAAAGAAAAAATAAAAGAGTCATCAACACCATAAAATGGGCAAGGGATGTTAGGAAGTAAATAACCCTTTTTGTGTGTTTGTATGTCTCTCTTCTTAATTTTAATATAGTAGTGAAGTGTTTGATCTTACAGGACCCTCAGGCTAAAACACACAATTATGGGAAGGGGTTAGCATACTTAAAAAACAGGGCAACCACAAGCCAAAACCAAATTTTGCATTTGCAAAAAATGAAAAATAATACACTCAAGCATTTAATAACAGGAGACCATCTAACCAAAAAAAAAAAAAAAAAAAAAAAAAGGAAGAATGGAGAACCATAGAATCAACTGGAACACGAGGTTCAAATGGCAATCAATAATCGTCTATCAATTATCACCTTAAATGTCAATGGGCTGAATGCCCCAATCAAAAGACACAGAGTGGCTGAGTGGATAAAAAGGCAAAAACCATCAATATGCTGCCTACAAGAAACTCACCTTAGGACAAAAATACATATAGATTGAAAGTGAAAGGGTGGGGAAAAATATTTCATGACAATCGACATGACAGAAAAGCAGGAGTCGCAACGCTCATATCAGACAAAATAGACTTTAAAACAAAAGACATAAAGAAAGACAAAGAAGGACACTAATTAATGATTAAGGGATCCATCCAAGGAGAGGATGTTACTATCATCAACGTATATGCCCCAAATATAGGAGCACCTAGATACATACAACAAATATTCACAGACATAAAGGGAGATATTGATGAGAATACAATCATAGTAGGAGACCTCAATACCCCCCTCACATCAATGCACAGATCCTCTAGACGGAAAACCAATAACGCAACAGAGGTCCTAAAGGGAACAAGAGAAAAGGTAGACTTCATTGATATCTTCAGGACACGATATCCAAAAACAGCATTCCAAAAAAAGATCAAAGAAGAAATCAATAAAATAGAGACTCAAAAAACAATAGAGAAAAGTAATAAAACCAAGAGCTGGTTCTTTGAAAAGGTGAACACAATGGACAAACCCCTGGACAGACTCACTCAAAAGAGAGAAAGAACCCAAATAACCAAAATTAGAAATGAAAAAGGAGAAATCACAACGGATACAGCAGAAACACAAAAAACCATAAGAGAATACTATGAACAACTGTATGGCAACAAGTTTGACAATCTGGAAGAAATGGACAATTTTCTAGAATCTTACAGCCTGCCAAAACGGAATCAAGCAGAAACAGACCTACTGAATAGACAGATCACTAGAAATGAAATTGAAGAGGTCATAAAATCACTCCCTACAAATAAAAGTCCAGGACCAGATGGCTTCACAGGGGAATTCTATCAAACATATAAAGAGGAATTGGTGCCCATCCTCCTGAAACTCTTTCAAAAGTTGGAAGAAGAAGGAATACTCCCAAAGACATTCGATGAGGCCACCATCACCCTCATTCCAAAACCAGACAGAGATACCACCAAAAAAGAAAACTATCGCCCAATATCATTGATGAATATAGATGCAAAAATACTCAACAAAGTCTTAGCCAACCGAATCCAACAACATACCAAAAAAATTATACACCATGACCAGGTTAGGTTCAGCCTAGGTTCACAAGGATGGTTCAACATACGCAAATCAATCCGCATCATACACCACATGAACAAAACAAAAGTCAAAAATCATATCATCATCTCAATAGACGAAGAAAAAGCATTTGACAAAGTTCAATATCCATTCATGATCAAGACCCTCGCCAAAGTGGGTATAGAGGTAACATTCCTGAATATCATCAAAGCCATTTATGAGAAACCCACAGCAAATATAATCCTCAAGGGGGAAAAACGGAAAGCCTTCTCACTCAAATCTGGAACCAGACAGGGATGCCCACTCTCACCACTGCTCTTCAACATCGTTTTGGAAGTCCTAGCCACAGCAATAAGACAAACAAAAGAAATCAAAGGCATCCATATAGGAAGAGAAGAGATCAAACTGTCACTGTATGCAAATGACATGATACTGTACCTAGAAAACCCTAAGGACTCAATCCCAAAACTCCTTGAACTGATTAATAAATTCAGCAAAGTAGCAGGATATAAGATTAACCTTCAGAAGTCAGTTGCGTTTCTGTACACCAGCAATGAAACATTAGAAAAGGAATACAAAAATACGGTACCTTTTAAAATTGCACCTCACAAAATCAAATACCTCGGAATACACCCGACCAAGGAGGTAAAGGACCTATATGCCGAGAACTATAAAACTTTAATCAAAGAAATCAAAGAAGATGTAAAGAAATGGAAAGAGAGTCCATGTTCCTTGATTGGGAAAATCAATATTGTAAAAATGGCCATCCGACCCAAAGCAATCTACAGATTCAAGGCAATCCCTATCAAATGACCCATGACATTTTTCACAGAACAAGAACGAACAATCCAAATATTTATATGGAGCAACAAAAGACCCAGAATCGCCAAGGCAATCCTGAGAAGCAAAAACCAATCAGGAGGCATAACTCTCCCAGACATCAAGAAATTCTACAAAGCCACAGTCATCAAAACAGTGTGGTATTGGTACCAAAACAGACAGACAGACCAATGGAACAGAAGAGAGAATCCGAAAAGAAACCCTGACACCTAGGGTCAATTCATCTTGGACAAGGGAGGCAAGAACATCAAATGGGAACAGGAAAGTCTATTCAGCAAGCATTGCTGGGAAAACTGGACAGCTGCATGCAAAGCAAGGAAACGAGAACACAATCACACACCATGCACAAAAAGAAACTCCAAATGCCTGAAAGACTTAAATATACGTCAGGACACCATCAAACTCCTAGAAGAAAACCTAGGCAAAACACTCTCGGAGATCAGCATCATGAATATTTTCTCAGGTCGGTCTCCCAAAGCAATAGAAATTAGAGCAAAAATAAACCCATGGGATCTCATCAAACTGAAAAGCTTTTGCACTGCAAAGGGAACGAAAAAAAAAACAAAAAGACACCTTACAGAGTGGGAGAAAATAGTTCCAAATGATGCAACGGACAAGGGTTTATCTCTAGAATATATAAGCAACTTATACAACTCAACAGCAAAAATACTAATCAATCAATGGAAAAATGGGCAAAAGACCTGTATAGACATTTCTCCAAAGAAGATATACAGATGGCCAGCAAACACATGAAAAAATGCTCAACTTCGCTGATTATAAGAGCAATGCAAATCAAAACTACCATGAGATACCACCTCACACCAGTCAGAATGGCCATCAATAATAAATCCACAAATAACAAGTGCCTCCTGCACTGCTGGTGGGAATCTCACCTGGTTCAGCCACTATGGAAAAGCATGTGGAGATAAGTTAGAAATCTATACATAAAACTTCCATATAACCCTGCAATCCCACTCTTGGGCATTTATCCGGGAAAAACTCTACTTAAAGAGGCACATGCACCCGCATGTTCATTGCAGCACTATTCACAATAGCCAGGACGTGGAAAAAACCCAAATGTCCATCGACAGATGATTGGATTCGGAAGAGGTGGTATATATACACAAGGGAATACTACTCAGCCATAAAATAGGATGACATAATGCCATTTGCAGCAACATGGATGGAACTAGAGAATCTCATCCTGAGTGAAATGAGCCAGAAAGACAAAGACAAATACCATATGATATAACATAGCTGGAATCTGATATCAAGCACAAATGAACATCTCCTCAGAAAAGAAAATCATGGACTTGGAGAAGAGACTTGTGGTTGCCTGATGGGAGGGGGAGGGAGTGGGAGGGATCGGGAGCTTGGGCTTATCAGACACAACTTAGAATAGATATACAAGGAGATCCTGCTGAACAGCATTGAGAACTATGTCTAGATACTCATGTTGCAACAGAAGAATGGGGGGGGGGAAAGTAATTGTAATGTATACATGTAAGGATAAAATGACCCCTTGCTGTACACTGTGAAAATAGAAAAAAGAAAAGAAAAAGACCCATTCCCCAAAGGAGCCTGAACATGAAACCAATGGCCAATGGAGGAAGAACAACACACGAGCATCTCTTTACATGGGAGGAAGCTTTTCCACGGAAGGAAATTCAGGAATATCTTTTAACCTGATTGCCACACCATGCCATTGGAGAAGATATAGGTACCATAGCAAGGCTTTCAAACCTGTTTTCCAGTATGGAGCAGGGATTGTAATGGACACATTTTGGGAGTCAGGCCAGGAAGGAGAGAAGACTCTGGTACAAGTGTGCTGGTTTTTATCATTTGTGGGATATCCACCTTAAACAAGGACACGTCCTTGGAGAAATTATACTGCCATTCACGGTTCCTGGAATCAACAGCTCCTTTACCTCTCTATCTCCATCTTTTGATCACCTTCTCTCTAGCTCTCTCACTATCCCCTTGGCCCCCTTAAAATTTCTCTTGAATCCTCCTGCTACAAGTTGACCTGTGGTGATAATGGATGAAATATATTAGCCAAGAGAATGGTCCAAGTTATCTCAGAGCATTTTCTCCCTGTCATCCTATGTCTGATCACATATAAAATCAGTGCTCCAGAAAGACATCCTGTGCTGTGTGGAGACACCCCAACTAGGTCATCCTTCCACAACACTTCCCATATTCAGCCCTTCCTATGGACACGCTGACCTCTTCATAAGTTCTTCGGTCTGTAGGGTCCCATATAAGACTCAGAGAGAAACACTCTTGAAACATTGATCACATGAGTGCTCTCCCAAGAAAAGGTTCTCTCCAGCGTTCCCTACCTGGTCCATGAGGTCTTGTGGATTTGCTCAGGTGTGGATCTCTGGACTCGTTCTTAGGGGATATAGAATATGAAGTCTATGGCTCTTCTTGTCTCAATGATTTGGCATCCAAACAATGGTCTGAGCATCCTTGGCCAGTGGGCTGGCTAACCATAGCCCAGAGTGCAAGATGTCTGTCAACCAAAACCAGTCTCTATGGAATAGTCCTCCTCATTCTCTAGCCTGATGAGTGTCAGGGACAGAGCCCACTCCCTTCCAGGAGGGAACTTTCAATACCCTCACATTGCAGGCATCATCACAGGGCTCCTGCAAGATCAGACAATCGACCCACTTTTCCTTCCTTATGATTGTAGACACGACAAACACACTGGCACTGGCCCCAGGCACCACACTCCCAATACGCCCAAAATGAGAGGGAGGGCTTGTTCTTATCCACCTGTGGAAAAGGCACCTGAAATAGACCGGTTACATCTCGGTTAAATGGCCTCTGTTTGGAGGGCTCCCCTGTGGCTTAGGCTATGGAAATATGGCTTCAGAAGTGTGGAGTGAAATTGCCCCTTTGGGAATGTCTTTTTCAGGGTTTACATCCAGGGCCTCCTGCTTGGTGGAGAGCATTGGGGCATGGTTTTCTTGTTTGTGCCGTGGGATGTCTTGTTTCAAATGGCCAAGAAGCAGAATTCTTTCTTCATATTTAGGAACTCCCTTGAGGTATTCTGCCCACTGATGCCCTTAAGATATCACATGCTCAAACACCAAGCCTCTAGAATCCACATTGAGCTTGGGAGCCTGATGAGAGTGGTGGCTATGAGTCTACAGATGGAGATAATAGTGTTCATCCAAGAGGAGCACCCATCTGATGGATCCTCCTTTCCATCAACTTCGACATTCCTCCAGAGCAAGAGCTCCTGGTGTCCATCATTGAACTCTCAAGGTTTAAGGTTGAGAATGTCCCACATATGGCCCATCACACACCTCTTTTCTCACAGAGAGGTTGTTTGGTCACAAGGCTCCATGGGCATCATATCAGTGCCATGGCCACCTCTGGCACTGCACCTTTCGGAAGGAAGGCAACTCCACACACTGGGGAACCCAATTTTCTCTATCATGATGGATCTCTGATAACATGTGCGGCACTTCAGGGTCAAGTGCGTTCTCAGTCGCTGCCTGACACGAATAGACAGGATAGAATCTCTTTTGGAGAGAAACGATGTCATTCCAAACACCCAAATAATAGACGCTTGGACAATGAAATCAAGGAACTACTGAGGAAATACACCTATGAGCTGCCATTTCAATAGAAAGGGCCTTTCCCGCTTAGGGATAATAGAGAATGTCATTAAATTGACTCACACCTCGTGTCCTTTGAGAAGACATTGGTGCCAACAGGGAGGACTGCTTGCAACCGACGTATTTCTAGAGACAAGCCAAGAACTAGTTAAAATCTCATGCAAGAGTCCTGATATAGCCTTTGTGTCTAATAGTCCCCGGAAACACAGACCAGGGCTTGGGAATGAACTTGTGCCCTGGAATGTGACTTGTATCCAAAACTCATCTCTCTCTCTCTCTCTCTCTCACTCTCTCTCTCGGCTTCTTCCTCCTTAACATGCTCTCGAATCCTCCTCATCCAAGGTTATCTGTGCTGGTCCAGTTTGGCATATCTCAGCCAGGAGAGCCGTCAAATTCTTTCACCAGGATTTTCCATCAGTCGTCCAAACTCCTTTCAAATATGAAATCATTTTTCCTGAAATAAGTACTCTGTTTGTATGGAGATATTCCACCTTACACTGTGTACCCCTATCTTACCAATGTCAGCCCTTCACACTGACAGATAACCATCCCATTTTTACTGCGTTCTACAAGATCACTGATTTGAATCTGAGGACAACATCTTTTCAACCACCTACGCATAAGTGACCTAGTGAGTATTCACTTATCTGCAACACAGCCAAAGTGTGTGTTGAGGTCTGTGAAGTTGCTGGTGAGGTGGATCTCTTGACTCCTTCTAAGGGGTTTTAGGATATGTAGCCTCTGACTCTCCATGTCTCAGTGAATTGGCACCTAAAAAGGGGTCTGAGCACCCTTCAGCAGGGTCTGAATGACAATGCGACAGAGTTCAAGGATTCGGTCCCCTCAAACCAGTCTCCATTTGGGACAATTCTCCTCCTTCTCTAGACCCTCAATTGGCAGGACAGAAGCCCTTCTCCTCCAAGAGGGAAACCTCAAGACCTGCACTTTTAGCCCCCACCACAGTGCTCACGGAGGAGAAGAAGAGAGACTCCATAAATGCCTTACAATTGTGTACCTCACAAACAAGCCAGCAGTGGAACTAGTCACCCCACTACCATTAAGCACAGCAGTAGACAAGACGTATACTTCTCAACCTGCGAAATATCCACCAGACGTATCCCAGCTTCATTCTCGGGAAATTTGTTACTGTGGATAGCTAGTTTGTGATTTCATCTATTGACGTGTATGTTCAGAAGCAGGGAATGGTCCTTCCCCCCATTCCAATATTTCCTCAGGGTTGATATTGAGGGCCTCGTCCTTGGTGGAAGGCAGAGGGGCCTCTTTTCATGGTTTGAGCTCTGGAATGAAATTTATCATCCCGGGCATAATTAGGAGGCTTTTTTCCCCTGTTGGAAAAGACTGGAAGTGATAAGCCCACTGGTCCCTTTCAGATATATCATAATCCTAAAGCAAGCCTGAGCAGTGGCTATTTATTTCCTCAGGAGCCTGATGAGAATGGTGGCCATGAGACGAATGCTGGAAAGAATACTTATCATCCAATTGTCCAATACATCCAATGGATCCTCCTTTAATTTAGTATCAACATACCTCCAGATCATGAGCTCAGGCTGCACGATGCACAATAAGTGAGGGGTGACGGTGAGAGCTTCCCACTTTGGGCCCATCCCTCGCCTCTCTTCTCACAGAGGGTCTGTGGTGTCACAATGCTTGGTGGGCAGCATGCCATTGCCATGGCAACCATTGGGCCTGTACTTCTCCGACGGAAGGCAACTCCACCTCCTCTGTGCCCACCTGCTCTCTACAGAAAGATGGCTCTTCCCCTGAACGTGTGTCAGGCTCAACAAGGTGGTTGAAGAGCTTCTTCCCTGGAACACACAGTCTACAATCTCATTGGGAAAGAAAAAATGTGGTTGAAAAAGACCCACTCCCCAAGGATTCTGAACATGAAAACGATGGCTGCTGGAGGAAGACGTACAACACACGAGCATCCCTTTCCATGGGAGGAGGCTCTTCCACGGAAGATTATTATGGAATATCTTTTAACATGATTTCCTCCCCATGCCATTGGAGAAGATATAGGGACCATGAAAGGCTTTCAAACCTGTCTTCCAGTATGGAGCAGGGATTGGAATGGACACATTTTGGGAGTCAGGCCAGGAAGGAGAGAAGACTCTGGTACAAGTGTGCTGCTTTGTCCCATTTGTGGGATATCCACCTTAAACCAAGAAATGTCCTTGGGGAACTTATCCTGACAATGACGGTTGCTTGAATCAACAGCTCCTAACCTCTCTCTCTCCTTCTTTTGATCTCATTCTCTCTAGCACTCTCCCTCTCCCCTTTGCCCCCCTTCAATTTCCCTTGAATCCTCCAGCGACAAGTTGACCTGTGGTGATAATGGATGAAATATATTAGCCAAGAGATTGGTCCAAATGATCCTCCAGCCTTTTCTCCCTGTCATCCTAGGTCTCATCAAATATAAAATCCGTGGTCCAGAAAGAATTCCTGTGCTGTGTGGAGACACCGCAACTAGGTCATCCTTCCACAACACTTAACATATTCAGCCCTTCCTATGGACACGCTGACCACTTCATATGTCCTTCGGTCTCTAAGGTCACATAGTGGACTCAGAGAGCAACACACTTGAAACAACGTTCACATGAGTGCTCTCTCAAGAAATTACTGATCTGAAGCATTCCCTACCTGGTCCATGAGGTATTGTGGATTTGCTCGTGTGAGGATCTCTGGACTCGTTCTTAGCGGATATAGAATATGCAGTATATGGCTCGTCATGTCTCAATGATTCGGCATCCAAACAATGGCCTGAGCGTCCTTGGCCACTGGGCTGGCCAACCATAGCCCAGAGTGCAAGATATCTGTCAACCAAAACGAGTCTCTATGGAATAGACCTCCTCATTCTCTAGCCTCAGGATTGTCAGGGACAGAGCCCACTCCCTTCCAGGAGGGAACTTTCAATACCCTCACATTGCAAGCATCATCACAGGGCTCATGAAAGATCAGACAATCGACCCACCTTTCCTTCCTTATGATTGTAGACACAAAAAACACACTGGCACTGGCCCCAGGCACCACACTCACAGGAAGCACTCAATGAGAGGGAGGACTTGTTCTTATCCACCTGTGGAAAAGCCACCTGAAATAGACCGGTTATATCTCGGTTGAAATGCCTCTGTTTGGAGGGCTCCCCTGTGGCTTAGGCTATGGAAATATGGATTCAGAGGTGTGGAGCTGAAAATGCCCCATTGGGAGTTTTCATCCCTGGGTCTACATTCAGGGCCTCCTGCTTGGTGGAGAGCATTGGGGCATGGTTTCCTTGTTTGTGCCGTGGGAGGACTTTTTTTCAAATGGCCATGAAGGGCAATTCTTTCTTCACATTTAGGAACTCCCTTGAGGTATTCTGCCCACTGATCCCCTGAAGATATCACATGTTCCAACACCAAGCCTCTAGAATCCACATTGAGCTTGGGAGCCTGATGAGAGTGGTGGCTATGAGTCTACAGATGGAGATAATAGTGTTCATCCAAGAGGACCACCCATCTGATGGATCCTCCTTTCCATCAACTTCGACATTCCTCCAGAGCAAGAGCTCCTGGTGTCCATAATTGAACTCTCAAGGTTTGAGGGTGAGAATATCCCACATATGGCCCATTACACACCTCTATTCGCACAGAGAGGTTGTTTGGTCACAAGGCTCCATGGGCATCATATCAGTGCCATGGCCCCCTCTGGCACTACACCTTTGAGAAAGAAGGCATCTCCACACACTGGCGAACCCAATTGTCTCTAGCATTACGTATCTCTGATAATATATGTAGCACTTCTGGGTCAAGTGCTTTCTCAGGCACTGCCTCACACGATTACACAATAGAGTAACTTTTGGAGAGAAAAGTTGTCATTCCAAACACCCAAACAAAAGTCCACTGGAGAGTGAAATCAAGGAACGACTGAGGAAGAACACCCTATGAGTTGCCATTTCAATAGGAAGGGACTTTTCCGCTTAGGGAAAATAGAGCGTGTCATTTAAATTGACACACACCTCGTGTCCTTTGTGAAGACATGGGTGCCCAGCAGGGAGAACAGCTTGCAACCGACATATTTCTAGAGACAGGCCAAGAAAGAGTGAAAATCTCATGCAAGAGTCCTGATATAGCCTTTGTGTCTAATAGTACCCGAAAACCCAGAAAAGGGATTGGGAATGACAGTTTGCCCTGGAATGTGGCTTCAATCCAAATCTCATCTCTCTCTCTCTCACTCTCTCTCTTGGCTTCTTCCTCCTTCACATGCTTTCGAATCCTCCTCATCCAAGGTTATCTGTGCTGGTCCAGCTTGGCATATCTCAGCCAGGAGAGCCGTCAAATTCTTTCACCAGGATTTTCCATCAGTCGTCCAAACTCCTATCAAATATGAAACCCGTTTTCCGGAAATAACACCTCTGTTTGTATGGAGATATTCCAACTTACACAATGTACCCCTATCTTACCCTTGTCGGACCTTCACACTGACAGGTAACCATCTCATTGCTATTGCATTCTACATGGTCACAGATTTGACTCCGAGATCAACATCTTTTCAACCACCTACACATAAGGACCTAGTGAGAATTCAATTCTATGCAGCACACTCCACGTGTGTGATCAGGTCTATGAGGTTGTTGGTGAGGTGGATCTCTCGACTCTTTCTAACGGGAGATGGGATATGATGTCTCTGACTCTCCATGTCTCAGTGAATTGGCATGTAAGTAGGGGTCTGAGCACCTTTCTGCAGTGTCTCAATGACAATGCGATAGAATTCAAGAATTCGGTCCCGTAAAACCAGTCTCCATTTTGGACAATCCTCCTCCTTCTCTAGACCCTCAATTGGCAGGCCAGAGGCCCCTATCCTCCAAGAGGGAAACCTCAAGACCTGCACATGTAGCCTTCCCCACATGGCTCACAGAGGAGAAGAAGAGGGACTGCTGAAATTCCTGACAATTGTGTACCCCACAATCAAGCCAGCAGTGGAACTAGTCACTCCACTTCCATCCAGCACCCCAGTAGACAGGACGTATTCTTATCAACCTTGGTAAAAACCACGAGACATATCCCAGCTTAATTCTCAGGAAAATTCAAACTGTGGATAGCAGGTGTGTGCTTTCATCTATTGACGTTCAGAAGCAGGGAATTGTCCATCCCCCATTCCAATATTTCCTAAGGGTTGATATTGAGGGCCTCGTCCTTGTTTGAAAGCAGAGGGGCCTATTTTCATTGTTTGAGCTCTGGAATGAAATTTATTATCCCATTCAAACTTAGGAGGCTTTCTTCTCCTGTTGGAAAAGAATGGACGTGATAAGCTCACTAGTTCCTTTAGATATATCATAATCCAAAATCAAGCCTGAGCAGTGTATATTCACTCAGGAGCCTGTAGAGAATGGTGGCCATGAGAAGAAGCTGGAAAGAATACTTATCATCCAAGTGTCCAATACATCCAATGGATCCTCCTTTAATATAGTATCAACATACTATCATAGTATCAATATACTATCAACATATGCAGCATACCCTGGCGTAAGGCCAGAAAGGAGAGAAGACTCTGGTACAAGTGTGCTGGTTTTTCCCTTTTGTGGGATATCAACCTTAAACCAAGACATGTGATTGGAGCAATTATCCTAACATTGCCGGTTGCTTGAATCCACAGCTCCTTACCTGTCTTTCTCCTACGTTTGACCTCCATCTCTCTAGTGCTCTCACTGTCCCCTTTGCCCCCTTCAATTTCTCTTGAATCCTCCTGCTAAAAGTTAACCGGTGGTGATAATGGATGAAATATATTAGCCAAGATAATGGTCCAAGTGATCCCCTAGACTTTTCTCCCTGTCATCCTAGGTCTGATCAAATATAAAATCCGTGGTCCAGAAAGACTTCCTGTGCTGTGTGGAGACACCCCAACTAGGTTATCCTTCCACAACACTTCCCATACTCAGCTTTTATATGGACAGGCTGACCACTTCATATGTACTTCGGTCTCTAGGGTCCCATAATGGACCTAGAGAGCAACACACTTGAAACAATGTTCACATGAGTGCTCTACCAAGAAATGGCTTCTCTCCAGCGTTCCCTACCGGGTTCATGAGGTATTGAGGATTGGCTCGGGTGTGGATCTCTGGACTCGTTCTTAGCGGATATAGAATATGAAGTCTATGACTCTTCATGTCTCAATGATTGGGCATCCAAACAATGGCCTGAGCGTCCTTGGCTAGTGGGCTGGCCAACCATAGCCCAGAGTGCAAGATATCTATCAACCAAAACCTGAATTATGGAATAGACCTGCTCATTCTCTAGCCTCAGGATTGTCAGAGACAGAGCCCACTCCATTCCAGGAGGGAACTTTCAATACCCTCACATTGCAAGCATCATCACAGGGCTCCTGGAAGATCAATCAATCGACCCACCTTTCCTTCCTTATTCTTGTAGACACAACAAAAACATTGGCACTAGCCCCAGGCACAAACTCCCATGAAGCACTCAATGAGAAGGAGGACTTGTTCTTATATACCAGTGGAAAAGTCACCTGAAGTAGACCGGTTACATCTCCGTTGAAATGCCTGTTTGCAGTGCTCCCTTGTGGCTTAGGCTATGGAAATATGGATTCAGAAGTGTGGAGCTTAAAATATCCATTGGGAATGTCTTCTTCAGTGGTAAAATCCAGGGCCTCCTGCTTGGGGGAGAGCACTGGGGCATGGTTTCCTTGTTTGTGCCATGGGATGTCTTGTTTCAAATGGCCAAGAAGCAGAATTCTTTCTTCATATTTAGGAACTCCCTTGAGGTATTCTGCCCACTGATGCCCTTAAGATATCACATGCTCAAACACCAAGCCTCTAGAATCCACATTGAGCTTGGGAGCCTGATGAGAGTGGTGGCTATGAGTCTACAGATGGAGATAATAGTGTTCATCCAAGAGGAGCACCCATCTGATGGATCCTCCTTTCCATCAACATCGACACTCCTCCAGAGCAAGGGCTCCTGTGGCCATCATTGAACTCTCAAGGTTTAAGGTTGAGAATGTCCCACATATGGCCCATCACACACCTCTTTTCTCACAGAGAGGTTGTTTGGTCACAAGGCTCCATGGGCATCATATCAGTGCCATGGCCACCTCTGGCACTGCACCTTTCGGAAGGAAGGCAACTCCACACACTGGGGAACCCAATTTTCTCTATCATGATGGATCTCTGATAACATGTGCGGCACTTCAGGGTCAAGTGCTTTCTCAGTCACTGCCTCACACGAACACACTGGATAGAATCACAATTGGAGAGAAACGATGTCATTCCAAACACCCAAAGTCCCCTGTACAATGAAATCAAGGAACGACTGAGGAAAAACACCCTCTGAGCTGCCAATTCAATAGGAAGGGCCTTTTCCGCTTAGGGAAAATAGAGGGTGTCTTTTACCTTGACCCACACCTCGTGTCCTTTGGGAAGGCATGGGTGCCCAGCAGGGAGGACTCCTTGCAACCGACATATTTCTAGAGACAGGCCAAGAAGGAATGAAAATCTAACGCAAGAGTCCTGATATAGCCTTTGTGTCTAATAGACCCCGGAAACACAGACAAGGGCTTGGGAATGACATTGTGCCCTGGATTGTAGCTTGTATCCAAATCTCATCTCCTTCTCTTTCTCTCTATCTCTCTCTCTCACTCTCTCTCTCGGCTTCGTCCTCCTTCATATTCCCTCGAATCCTCCTCATCCAATGTGATCTGTGCTGGTCCAGTTTGGCATATCTCAGACAGGAGAGCAGTCAAATTCTTTCACCAAGATTTTCCAACAGTCTTCCAAACTCCTATCAAATATAAAAGCATTTTTCCTGAAATAATTTCTCTATTTGTATGGAGATATTCCACCTTACACAGTGTACCACTATCTTACCATTGTCAGCCCTTCACACTGACAGATAACCATCCCATTTGTACGGCGTTCTACATGATCACATATTTGACTCCGAGATCAACATCTTTTCAACCACCTACACATAAGGGACCGAGTGAGAATTCACTTCTCTGTAGCACAACCCACGTGTGTGTTGAGGTCTCTGAAGTTGCTGGTGAAGTGGATCTCTCGATTCATTCTAAGGAGAATTAGGAAATGAAGTCTCTGACTCTCCATGTCTCAGTGACTTGGCATCTACGAAGGGGTCTGAGCACCCTTCAGCAGGGTCTGAATGACAATGCGACAGAGTTCAAGGATTCGGTCCCCTCAAACCAGTCTCCATTTGGGACAATCCTCCTCCTTCTCTAGACCCTCAATTGGCAGGCCAGAGGCCCCTCTCGTCCAAGAGGGAAACCTCAAGACCTGCCCAAGGAGCCCTCACCACACGGCTCACGGAGGAGAAGAGAGACTCCTGAAAGTCTTGACAATTGTGTACCCCACAAACAAGACAGCAGTGGAACTAGTCACCCCACTTCCATCCAGCACCCCATTAGACAGGACGTATACTTATCAACCTGTGAAATACCCACCAGACATATCACAGCTTCATTCTCGGACATTTGATACTGTGGATAGCTAGTGTGTGATTTCATCTACTGAAGTTTATGTTCAGATGCAGGGAATTGTCCTTTCCCCATTCAAATTTTTCCTCAGGGTTGATATTGAGGGCCTCGTCCTTGTTTGAAGGCAGAGGGGCCTATTTTCATTTTTTGAGGTCTGGAATGAGATTGATCATCCCGGTCATACTTAGGAGTCTTTTATCCCCTGTTGGAAAAGAGTGGAAGTGATAAGCTCACTGGTCCATTGCAGATATATCATAATACAAAAGCAAGCCTGAGCAGTGTATATTTACTCAGGAGCCTGATGAGAATGGTGGCCCTGAGAAGAATCCTGGAATAAATACGTATCATCCAATTGTCCAATACATCCAATGGATCCTCCTTTAATTTTGTATCCACATACCTCCAGATCATGAGCTCGGGCTGCCCGATGTCCAACAATTGAGTCGTGATGGTGACAGACTCTCACTTTGAGCCCATCACTTGCCTCACTTCTCAGAGAGGGTCAGTGGTGTCACAATGCTTGGTGGGCATCATGCCATTGCCATGGCAACCATTGGGCCTGACCTTCTCAGATGGAAGGCAACTCCACCTCCTCTGTGCCCACCTGCTCTCTACAGAAGGATATCTCTTCCCCTGAACGTGCGTCAGGCTCAACACGGTGGTTCACGGACTGCTTCCCAGGAAGACACAGTCTACAATCTCACGTGGAAAGAAAATATGGGATTGAAAAGACCCAATACCCACGGAGCCTGAACATGAAAACAATGGCCGATGGAGGAAGAACAACACATGAGCATCCTTTTCCATGGGAGGAGGATTTTCCACTGAAGGAAACTATGGAATAACTTTTAAACTGATTTCCACCCCATGCCATTGGAGAAGATATAGGGACCATAGCAAGGCTCTCAAACCTGTCTTCCAGTATGGAGCAGGGATTGTAGTGGACACATTTTGGAAGTCAGGCCAGGACGGAGAGAAGACTCTGGTACCAGTGTGCTGCTTTGTCCCATTTGTGTGCTATCCACCTTAAACAAAGACATGTCCTTGGAGAAACTATCCTGCCAATGAAGGTTGCTTGAATCAACAGCTCCTGTTCCTCTCTCTCTCTTTCTTTTGATCTCCTTCTCTCTAGGACTCTCACTCTCCCCTTTACACCCCTTCAATGTCTCTTGAATCCTCCTGCTACAAGCTGACCTAGGGTGATATTGGAAGTAATATATTAGCCGAGAGAATGGTCCAAGTGATCCCCCAGCCATTTCTCCTTGTCATCCTAGGTCTGGTCAAATATAAAATCAGTGGTCCAGAAAGACTTCCTGTGCTGTATGGAGACACCCCAAGTAGGTCATCCTTCCACAACACTTCCCACATTCAGCCCTTCCGATGGACACGCTGACCACTTCATATGTCCTTCGGTCTCTAGGGTCCCATATTGGACTCAGACAACAACACTCTTGAAACATTGATCACATGAGTGCTCTACCAAGAAATTGCTGATCTGAAGCATTCCCTACCTGGTCCATGAGGTCTTGTGGATTTGCTCGGGTGTGGATCTCTGGACTCGTTCTTAGGGGATATACAATATGCAGTCTATGACTCTTCATGTCTCAATGATTGGGCACCCGAACAATGGCCTGAGCATCCGTGGTCAGTGGGCTGGCCAACCATAGCCCAGAGTGCAAGATGTCTGTCAACCAAAACCAGTCTCTATGGAATAGACCTCCTCATTCTCTAGCCTCATGAGTGTCTGGGACAGAGCCCACTCCCTTCCAGGAGGGAACTTTCAATACCCTCACATTGCAGGCATCATCACAGGGCTCCTGCAAGATCAGACAATCGACCCACCTTTCCTTCCTTATGATTGTAGACACGACAAACACACTGGCAGTGGCCCCAGGCACCACACTCCCAATACGCCCAAAATGAGAGGGAGGGCTTGTTCTTATCCACCTGTGGAAAAGGCACCTGAAATAGACCGGTTACATCTCGGTTAAATGGCCTCTGTTTGGAGGGCTCCCCTGTGGCTTAGGCTATGGAAATATGGATTCAGAAGTGTGGAGCTGAAATTGCCCCTTTGGGAATGTCTTTTTCAGGGGTTACATCCAGGGCCTCCTGCTTGGGGGAGAGCATTGGGGCATGGTTTCCTTGTTTGTGCCGTGGGATGTCTTGCTTCAAATGGCCAAGAAGCAGAATTCCTTCTTCATATTTAGGAACTCCCTTGAGGTATTCTGCCCACTGATGCCCTTAAGATATCACATGCTCAAACACCAAGCCTCTAGAATCCACATTGAGCTTGGGAGCCTGATGAGAGTGGTGGCTATGAGTCTACAGATGGAGATAATAGTGTTCATCCAAGAGGAGCACCCATCTGATGGATCCTCCTTTCCATCAACTTCGACATTCCTCCAGAGCAAGAGCTCCTGGTGTCCATCATTGAACTCTCAAGGTTTAAGGTTGAGAATGTCCCACATATGGCCCATCACACACCTCTTTTCTCACAGAGAGGTTGTTTGGTCACAAGGCTCCATGGGCATCATATCAGTGCCATGGCCACCTCTGGCACTGCACCTTTCGGAAGGAAGGCAACTCCACACACTGGGGAACCCAATTTTCTCTATCATGATGGATCTCTGATAACATGTGCGGCACTTCAGGGTCAAGTGCTTTCTCAGTCACTGCCTCACACGAACACACTGGATAGAATCACAATTGGAGAGAAACGATGTCATTCCAAACACCCAAACAAAGTCCCCTGTACAATGAAATCAAGGAACGACTGAGGAAAAACACCCTCTGAGCTGCCAATTCAATAGGAAGGGCCTTTTCCGCTTAGGGAAAATAGAGGGTGTCTTTTACCTTGACCCACACCTCGTGTCCTTTGGGAAGGCATGGGTGCCCAGCAGGGAGGACTGCTTGCAACCGACATATTTCTAGAGACAGGCCAAGAACGAGTGAAAATCTAACGCAAGAGTCCTGATATAGCCTTTGTGTCTAATAGACCCCGGAAACACAGACAAGGGCTTGGGAATGACATTGTGCCCTGGATTGTAGCTTGTATCTAAATCCCATCTCCTTCTCTTTCTCTCTATCTCTCTCTCTCTCACTCTCTCTCTCGGCTTCGTCCTCCTTCATATTCCCTCGAATCCTCCTCATCCAATGTGATCTGTGCTGGTCCAGTTTGGCATATCTCAGACAGGAGAGCAGTCAAATTCTTTCACCAAGATTTTCCAACAGTCTTCCAAACTCCTATCAAATATAAAAGCATTTTTCCTGAAATAATTTCTCTATTTGTATGGAGATATTCCACCTTACACAGTGTACCACTATCTTACCATTGTCAGCCCTTCACACTGACAGATAACCATCCCATTTGTACGGCGTTCTACATGATCACATATTTGACTCCGAGATCAACATCTTTTCAACCACCTACACATAAGGGACCGAGTGAGAATTCACTTCTCTGTAGCACAAGCCACGTGTGTGTTGAGGTCTCTGAAGTTGCTGGTGAGGTGGATCTCTCGATTCACTCTAAGGAGAATTAGGAAATGAAGTCTCGGACTCTCCATGTCTCAGTGACTTGGCATCTACGAAGGGGTCTGAGCACCCTTCAGCAGGGTCTGAATGACAATGCGACAGAGTTCAAGGATTCGGTCCCCTCAAACCAGTCTCCATTTGGGACAATCCTCCTCCTTCTCTAGACCCTCAATTGGCAGGCCAGAGGCCCCTCTCGTCCAAGAGGGACACCTCAAGACCTGCCCAAGGAGCCCTCACCACACGGCTCACGGAGGAGAAGAGAGACTCCTGAAAGTCTTCACAATTGTGTACCCCACAAACAAGCCAGCAGTGGAACTAGTCACCCCACTTCCATCCAGCACCCCATTAGACAGGACGTATACTTATCAACCTGTGAAATACCCACCAGACATATCACAGCTTCATTCTCGGACATTTGATACTGTGGATAGCTAGTGTGTGATTTCATCTACTGAAGTTTATGTTCAGATGCAGGGAATTGTCCTTTCCCCATTCAAATTTTTCCTCAGGGTTGATATTGAGGGCCTCGTCCTTGTTTGAAGGCAGAGGGGCCTATTTTCATTTTTTGAGGTCTGGAATGAGATTGATCATCCCGGTCATACTTAGGAGTCTTTTATCCCCTGTTGGAAAAGAGTGGAAGTGATAAGCTCACTGGTCCATTGCAGATATATCATAATACAAAAGCAAGCCTGAGCAGTGTATATTTACTCAGGAGCCTGATGAGAATGGTGGCCCTGAGAAGAATCCTGGAATAAATACGTATCATCCAATTGTCCAATACATCCAATGGATCCTCCTTTAATTTTGTATCCACATACCTCCAGATCATGAGCTCGGGCTGCCCGATGTCCAACAATTGAGTCGTGATGGTGACAGACTCTCACTTTGAGCCCATCACTTGCCTCACTTCTCAGAGAGGGTCAGTGGTGTCACAATGCTTGGTGGGCATCATGCCATTGCCATGGCAACCATTGGGCCTGACCTTCTCAGATGGAAGGCAACTCCACCTCCTCTGTGCCCACCTGCTCTCTACAGAAGGATATCTCTTCCCCTGAACGTGCGTCAGGCTCAACACGGTGGTTCACGGACTGCTTCCCAGGAAGACACAGTCTACAATCTCACGTGGAAAGAAAATATGGGATTGAAAAAGACCCACTCCCCACGGAGCCTGAACATGAAAACAATGGCCGATGGAGGAAGAACAACACATGAGCATCCTTTTCCATGGGAGGAGGATTTTCCACTGAAGGAAACTATGGAATAACTTTTAAACTGATTTCCACCCCATGCCATTGGAGAAGATATAGGGACCATAGCAAGGCTCTCAAACCTGTCTTCCAGTATGGAGCAGGGATTGTAGTGGACACATTTTGGAAGTCAGGCCAGGAAGGAGAGAAGACTCTGGTACCAGTGTGCTGCTTTGTCCCATTTGTGTGCTATCCACCTTAAACAAAGACATGTCCTTGGAGAAACTATCCTGCCAATGAAGGTTGCTTGAATCAACAGCTCCTGTTCCTCTCTCTCTCTTTCTTTTGATCTCCTTCTCTCTAGGACTCTCACTCTCCCCTTTACACCCCTTCAATGTCTCTTGAATCCTCCTGCTACAAGCTGACCTAGGGTGATATTGGAAGTAATATATTAGCCGAGAGAATGGTCCAAGGGATCCCCCAGCCATTTCTCCTTGTCATCCTAGGTCTGGTCAAATATAAAATCAGTGATCCAGAAAGACTTCCTGTGCTGTATGGAGACACCCCAAGTAGGTCATCCTTCCACAACACTTCCCACATTCAGCCCTTCCGATGGACACGCTGACCACTTCATATGTCCTTCCGTCTCTAGGGTCCCATATTGGACTCAGACAACAACACTCTTGAAACATTGATCACATGAGTGCTCTACCAAGAAATTGCTGATCTGAAGCATTCCCTACCTGGTCCATGAGGTCTTGTGGATTTGCTCGGGTGTGGATCTCTGGACTCGTTCTTAGGGGATATAGAATATGCAGTCTATGACTCTTCATGTCTCAATGATTGGGCACCCGAACAATGGCCTGAGCATCCGTGGTCAGTGGGCTGGCCAACCATAGCCCAGAGTGCAAGATGTCTGTCAACCAAAACCAGTCTCTATGGAATAGACCTCCTCATTCTCTAGCCTCATGTGTGTCTGGGACAGAGCCCACTCCCTTCCAGGAGGGAACTTTCAATACCCTCACATTGCAGGCATCATCACAGGGCTCCTGCAAGATCAGAAAATCGACCCACCTTTCCTTCCTTATGATTGTAGACACGACAAACACACTGGCACTGGCCCCAGGCACCACACTCCCAATACGCCCAAAATGAGAGGGAGGGCTTGTTCTTATCCACCTGTGGAAAAGGCACCTGAAATAGACCGGTTACATCTCGGTTAAATGGCCTCTGTTTGGAGGGCTCCCCTGAGGCTTAGGCTATGGAAATATGGATTCAGAAGTGTGGAGCTGAAATTGCCCCTTTGGGACTGTCTTTTTCAGGGGTTACATCCAGGGCCTCCTGCTTGGGGGAGAGCATTGGGGCATGGTTTCCTTGTTTGTGCCGTGGGATGTCTTGCTTCAAATGGCCAAGAAGCAGAATTCCTTCTTCATATTTAGGAACTCCCTTGAGGTATTCTGCCCACTGATGCCCTTAAGATATCACATGCTCAAACACCAAGCCTCTAGAATCCACATTGAGCTTGGGAGCCTGATGAGAGTGGTGGCTATGAGTCTACAGATGGAGATAATAGTGTTCATCCAAGAGGAGCACCCATCTGATGGATCCTCCTTTCCATCAACTTCGACATTCCTCCAGAGCAAGAGCTCCTGGTGTCCATCATTGAACTCTCAAGGTTTAAGGTTGAGAATGTCCCACATATGGCCCATCACACACCTCTTTTCTCACAGAGAGGTTGTTTGGTCACAAGGCTCCATGGGCATCATATCAGTGCCATGGCCACCTCTGGCACTGCACCTTTCGGAAGGAAGGCAACTCCACACACTGGGGAACCCAATTTTCTCTATCATGATGGATCTCTGATAACATGTGCGGCACTTCAGGGTCAAGTGCTTTCTCAGTCACTGCCTCACACGAACACACTGGATAGAATCACAATTGGAGAGAAACGATGTCATTCCAAACACCCAAACAAAGTCCCCTGTACAATGAAATCAAGGAACGACTGAGGAAAAACACCCTCTGAGCTGCCAATTCAATAGGAAGGGCCTTTTCCGCTTAGGGAAAATAGAGGGTGTCTTTTACCTTGACCCACACCTCGTGTCCTTTGGGAAGGCATGGGTGCCCAGCAGGGAGGACTCCTTGCAACCGACATATTTCTAGAGACAGGCCAAGAACGAGTGAAAATCTAACGCAAGAGTCCTGATATAGCCTTTGTGTCTAATAGACCCTGGAAACACAGACAAGGGCTTGGGAATGACATTGTGCCCTGGATTGTAGCTTGTATCCAAATCTCATCTCCTTCTCTTTCTCTCTATCTCTCTCTCTCACTCTCTCTCTCGGCTTCGTCCTCCTTCATATTCCCTCGAATCCTCCTCATCCAATGTGATCTGTGCTGGTCCAGTTTGGCATATCTCAGACAGGAGAGCAGTCAAATTCTTTCACCAAGATTTTCCAACAGTCTTCCAAACTCCTATCAAATATAAAAGCATTTTTCCTGAAATAATTTCTCTATTTGTATGGAGATATTCCACCTTACACAGTGTACCACTATCTTACCATTGTCAGCCCTTCACACTGACAGATAACCATCCCATTTGTACGGCGTTCTACATGATCACATATTTGACTCCGAGATCAACATCTTTTCAACCACCTACACATAAGGGACCGAGTGAGAATTCACTTCTCTGTAGCACAACCCACGTGTGTGTTGAGGTCTCTGAAGTTGCTGGTGAAGTGGATCTCTCGATTCATTCTAAGGAGAATTAGGAAATGAAGTCTCTGACTCTCCATGTCTCAGTGACTTGGCATCTACGAAGGGGTCTGAGCACCCTTCAGCAGGGTCTGAATGACAATGCGACAGAGTTCAAGGATTCGGTCCCCTCAAACCAGTCTCCATTTGGGACAATCCTCCTCCTTCTCTAGACCCTCAATTGGCAGGCCAGAGGCCCCTCTCGTCCAAGAGGGACACCTCAAGACCTGCCCAAGGAGCCCTCACCACACGGCTCACGGAGGAGAAGAGAGACTCCTGAAAGTCTTCACAATTGTGTACCCCACAAACAAGCCAGCAGTGGAACTAGTCACCCCACTTCCATCCAGCACCCCATTAGACAGGACGTATACTTATCAACCTGTGAAATACCCACCAGACATATCACAGCTTCATTCTCGGACATTTGATACTGTGGATAGCTAGTGTGTGATTTCATCTACTGAAGTTTATGTTCAGATGCAGGGAATTGTCCTTTCCCCATTCAAATTTTTCCTCAGGGTTGATATTGAGGGCCTCGTCCTTGTTTGAAGGCAGAGGGGCCTATTTTCATTTTTTGAGGTCTGGAATGAGATTGATCATCCCGGTCATACTTAGGAGTCTTTTATCCCCTGTTGGAAAAGAGTGGAAGTGATAAGCTCACTGGTCCATTGCAGATATATCATAATACAAAAGCAAGCCTGAGCAGTGTATATTTACTCAGGAGCCTGATGAGAATGGTGGCCCTGAGAAGAATCCTGGAATAAATACGTATCCTCCAATTGTCCAATACATCCAATGGATCCTCCTTTAATTTTGTATCCACATACCTCCAGATCATGAGCTCGGGCTGCCCGATGTCCAACAATTGAGTCGTGATGGTGACAGACTCTCACTTTGAGCCCATCACTTGCCTCACTTCTCAGAGAGGGTCAGTGGTGTCACAATGCTTGGTGGGCATCATGCCATTGCCATGGCAACCATTGGGCCTGACCTTCTCAGATGGAAGGCAACTCCACCTCCTCTGTGCCCACCTGCTCTCTACAGAAGGATATCTCTTCCCCTGAACGTGTGTCAGGCTCAACACGGTGGTTCACGGACTGCTTCCCAGGAAGACACAGTCTACAATCTCACGTGGAAAGAAAATATGGGATTGAAAAGACCCAATCCCCACGGAGCCTGAACATGAAAACAATGGCCGATGGAGGAAGAACAACACATGAGCATCCTTTTCCATGGGAGGAGGATATTCCACTGAAGGAAACTATGGAATAACTTTTAAACTGATTTCCACCCCATGCCATTGGAGAAGATATAGGGACCATA
This sequence comes from Sus scrofa, assembly GCF_054392235.1. Lineage (NCBI taxonomy): Eukaryota > Metazoa > Chordata > Mammalia > Artiodactyla > Suidae > Sus > Sus scrofa. The sequence goes on from NC_139402.1 coordinate 43,047,044, forward strand.
GCAAGGCTCTCAAACCTGTCTTCCAGTATGGAGCAGGGATTGTAGTGGACACATTTTGGAAGTCAGGCCAGGACGGAGAGAAGACTCTGGTACCAGTGTGCTGCTTTGTCCCATTTGTGTGCTATCCACCTTAAACAAAGACATGTCCTTGGAGAAACTATCCTGCCAATGAAGGTTGCTTGAATCAACAGCTCCTGTTCCTCTCTCTCTCTTTCTTTTGATCTCCTTCTCTCTAGGACTCTCACTCTCCCCTTTACACCCCTTCAATGTCTCTTGAATCCTCCTGCTACAAGCTGACCTAGGGTGATATTGGAAGTAATATATTAGCCGAGAGAATGGTCCAAGGGATCCCCCAGCCATTTCTCCTTGTCATCCTAGGTCTGGTCAAATATAAAATCAGTGGTCCAGAAAGACTTCCTGTGCTGTATGGAGACACCCCAAGTAGGTCATCCTTCCACAACACTTCCCACATTCAGCCCTTCCGATGGACACGCTGACCACTTCATATGTCCTTCGGTCTCTAGGGTCCCATATTGGACTCAGACAACAACACTCTTGAAACATTGATCACATGAGTGCTCTACCAAGAAATTGCTGATCTGAAGCATTCCCTACCTGGTCCATGAGGTCTTGTGGATTTGCTCGGGTGTGGATCTCTGGACTCGTTCTTAGGGGATATAGAATATGCAGTCTATGACTCTTCATGTCTCAATGATTGGGCACCCGAACAATGGCCTGAGCATCCGTGGTCAGTGGGCTGGCCAACCATAGCCCAGAGTGCAAGATGTCTGTCAACCAAAACCAGTCTCTATGGAATAGACCTCCTCATTCTCTAGCCTCATGTGTGTCTGGGACAGAGCCCACTCCCTTCCAGGAGGGAACTTTCAATACCCTCACATTGCAGGCATCATCACAGGGCTCCTGCAAGATCAGAAAATCGACCCACCTTTCCTTCCTTATGATTGTAGACACGACAAACACACTGGCACTGGCCCCAGGCACCACACTCCCAATACGCCCAAAATGAGAGGGAGGGCTTGTTCTTATCCACCTGTGGAAAAGGCACCTGAAATAGACCGGTTACATCTCGGTTAAATGGCCTCTGTTTGGAGGGCTCCCCTGTGGCTTAGGCTATGGAAATATGGATTCAGAAGTGTGGAGCTGAAATTGCCCCTTTGGGACTGTCTTTTTCAGGGGTTACATCCAGGGCCTCCTGCTTGGGGGAGAGCATTGGGGCATGGTTTCCTTGTTTGTGCCGTGGGATGTCTTGCTTCAAATGGCCAAGAAGCAGAATTCCTTCTTCATATTTAGGAACTCCCTTGAGGTATTCTGCCCACTGATGCCCTTAAGATATCACATGCTCAAACACCAAGCCTCTAGAATCCACATTGAGCTTGGGAGCCTGATGAGAGTGGTGGCTATGAGTCTACAGATGGAGATAATAGTGTTCATCCAAGAGGAGCACCCATCTGATGGATCCTCCTTTCCATCAACTTCGACATTCCTCCAGAGCAAGAGCTCCTGGTGTCCATCATTGAACTCTCAAGGTTTAAGGTTGAGAATGTCCCACATATGGCCCATCACACACCTCTTTTCTCACAGAGAGGTTGTTTGGTCACAAGGCTCCATGGGCATCATATCAGTGCCATGGCCACCTCTGGCACTGCACCTTTCGGAAGGAAGGCAACTCCACACACTGGGGAACCCAATTTTCTCTATCATGATGGATCTCTGATAACATGTGCGGCACTTCAGGGTCAAGTGCTTTCTCAGTCACTGCCTCACACGAACACACTGGATAGAATCACAATTGGAGAGAAACGATGTCATTCCAAACACCCAAACAAAGTCCCCTGTACAATGAAATCAAGGAACGACTGAGGAAAAACACCCTCTGAGCTGCCAATTCAATAGGAAGGGCCTTTTCCGCTTAGGGAAAATAGAGGGTGTCTTTTACCTTGACCCACACCTCGTGTCCTTTGGGAAGGCATGGGTGCCCAGCAGGGAGGACTGCTTGCAACCGACATATTTCTAGAGACAGGCCAAGAACGAGTGAAAATCTAACGCAAGAGTCCTGATATAGCCTTTGTGTCTAATAGACCCCGGAAACACAGACAAGGGCTTGGGAATGACATTGTGCCCTGGATTGTAGCTTGTATCCAAATCCCATCTCCTTCTCTTTCTCTCTATCTCTCTCTCTCACTCTCTCTCTCGGCTTCGTCCTCCTTCATATTCCCTCGAATCCTCCTCATCCAATGTGATCTGTGCTGGTCCAGTTTGGCATATCTCAGACAGGAGAGCAGTCAAATTCTTTCACCAAGATTTTCCAACAGTCTTCCAAACTCCTATCAAATATAAAAGCATTTTTCCTGAAATAATTTCTCTATTTGTATGGAGATATTCCACCTTACACAGTGTACCACTATCTTACCATTGTCAGCCCTTCACACTGACAGATAACCATCCCATTTGTACGGCGTTCTACATGATCACATATTTGACTCCGAGATCAACATCTTTTCAACCACCTACACATAAGGGACCGAGTGAGAATTCAGTTATCTGTAGCACAAGCCACGTGTGTGTTGAGGTCTCTGAAGTTGCTGGTGAGGTGGATCTCTCGATTCACTCTAAGGAGAATTAGGAAATGAAGTCTCGGACTCTCCATGTCTCAGTGACTTGGCATCTACGAAGGGGTCTGAGCACCCTTCAGCAGGGTCTGAATGACAATGCGACAGAGTTCAAGGATTCGGTCCCCTCAAACCAGTCTCCATTTGGGACAATCCTCCTCCTTCTCTAGACCCTCAATTGGCAGGCCAGAGGCCCCTCTCGTCCAAGAGGGACACCTCAAGACCTGCCCAAGGAGCCCTCACCACACGGCTCACGGAGGAGAAGAGAGACTCCTGAAAGTCTTCACAATTGTGTACCCCACAAACAAGCCAGCAGTGGAACTAGTCACCCCACTTCCATCCAGCACCCCATTAGACAGGACTTATACTTATCAACCTGTGAAATACCCACCAGACATATCACAGCTTCATTCTCGGACATTTGATACTGTGGATAGCTAGTGTGTGATTTCATCTACTGAAGTTTACGTTCAGATGCAGGGACTTGTCCTTTCCCCATTCAAATTTTTCCTCAGGGTTGATATTGAGGGCCTCGTCCTTGTTTGAAGGGAGAGGGGCCTATTTTCATTTTTTGAGGTCTGGAATGAGATTGATCATCCCGGTCATACTTAGGAGTCTTTTATCCCCTGTTGGAAAAGAGTGGAAGTGATAAGCTCACTGGTCCATTGCAGATATATCATAATACAAAAGCAAGCCTGAGCAGTGTATATTTACTCAGGAGCCTGATGAGAATGGTGGCCCTGAGAAGAATCCTGGAATAAATACGTATCCTCCAATTGTCCAATACATCCAATGGATCCTCCTTTAATTTTGTATCCACATACCTCCAGATCATGAGCTCGGGCTGCCCGATGTCCAACAATTGAGTCGTGATGGTGACAGACTCTCACTTTGAGCCCATCACTTGCCTCACTTCTCAGAGAGGGTCAGTGGTGTCACAATGCTTGGTGGGCATCATGCCATTGCCATGGCAACCATTGGGCCTGACCTTCTCAGATGGAAGGCAACTCCACCTCCTCTGTGCCCACCTGCTCTCTACAGAAGGATATCTCTTCCCCTGAACGTGCGTCAGGCTCAACACGGTGGTTCACGGACTGCTTCCCAGGAAGACACAGTCTACAATCTCACGTGGAAAGAAAATATGGGATTGAAAAAGACCCACTCCCCACGGAGCCTGAACATGAAAACAATGGCCGATGGAGGAAGAACAACACACGAGCATCCTTTTCCATGGGAGGAGGATTTTCCACTGAAGGAAACTATGGAATAACTTTTAAACTGATTTCCACCCCATGCCATTGGAGAAGATATAGGGACCATAGCAAGGCTCTCAAACCTGTCTTCCAGTATGGAGCAGGGATTGTAGTGGACACATTTTGGAAGTCAGGCCAGGACGGAGAGAAGACTCTGGTACCAGTGTGCTGCTTTGTCCCATTTGTGTGCTATCCACCTTAAACAAAGACATGTCCTTGGAGAAACTATCCTGCCAATGAAGGTTGCTTGAATCAACAGCTCCTGTTCCTCTCTCTCTCTTTCTTTTGATCTCCTTCTCTCTAGGACTCTCACTCTCCCCTTTACACCCCTTCAATGTCTCTTGAATCCTCCTGCTACAAGCTGACCTAGGGTGATATTGGAAGTAATATATTAGCCGAGAGAATGGTCCAAGGGATCCCCCAGCCATTTCTCCTTGTCATCGTAGGTCTGGTCAAATATAAAATCAGTGATCCAGAAAGACTTCCTGTGCTGTATGGAGACACCCCAACTAGGTCATCCTTCCACAACACTTCCCACATTCAGCCCTTCCGATGGACACGCTGACCACTTCATATGTCCTTCGGTCTCTAGGGTCCCATATTGGACTCAGACAACAACACTCTTGAAACATTGATCACATGAGTGCTCTACCAAGAAATTGCTGATCTGAAGCATTCCCTACCTGGTCCATGAGGTCTTGTGGATTTGCTCGGGTGTGGATCTCTGGACTCGTTCTTAGGGGATATAGAATATGCAGTCTATGACTCTTCATGTCTCAATGATTGGGCACCCGAACAATGGCCTGAGCATCCGTGGTCAGTGGGCTGGCCAACCATAGCCCAGAGTGCAAGATGTCTGTCAACCAAAACCAGTCTCTATGGAATAGACCTCCTCATTCTCTAGCCTCATGTGTGTCTGGGACAGAGCCCACTCCCTTCCAGGAGGGAATTTGCAATACCCTCACATTGCAGGCATCATCACAGGGCTCCTGCAAGATCAGACAATCGACCCACCTTTCCTTCCTTATGATTGTAGACACGACAAACACACTGGCACTGGCCCCAGGCACCACACTCCCAATACGCCCAAAATGAGAGGGAGGGCTTGTTCTTATCCACCTGTGGAAAAGGCACCTGAAATACACCGGTTACATCTCGGTTAAATGGCCTCTGTTTGGAGGGCTCCCCTGTGGCTTAGGCTATGGAAATATGGATACAGAAGTGTGGAGCTGAAATTGCCCCTTTGGGACTGTCTTTTTCAGGGGTTACATCCAGGGCCTCCTGCTTGGGGGAGAGCATTGGGGCATGGTTTCCTTGTTTGTGCCATGGGATGTCTTGTTTCAAATAGCCATGAAGCACAGATCTTTTTTCACATGTAGGAACTCCCTTGAGGTATTCTGCCCACTGATCCCCTTAAGATATCACATGTGCAAACACCAAGCCTCTAGAATCCACATTGAGCTTGGGAGCCTGATGAGAGTGGTGGCTATGAGTCTACAGATGGAGATAATAGTGTTCATCCAAGAGGACCACCCATCTGATGGATCCTCCTTGCCATCAACTTCGACATACCTCCAGAGCAAGAGCTCATGGTGTCCATCATTGAACTCTCAAGGTGTGAGGGGGAGAATGTCCCACATATGGCCCATCACACTCCTCTTTTCTCACAGGGAGGTTGTTTGGGCACAAGGCTCCATGGGCATAATAGCATTTCCATGGCCACTTCCGGGACTGCACCTTTCAGACCGAAGGCAACTCCACACACTGGGGAACCCAATTTTTTCTATCATGATGGATCTCCGATAACATGTGTGGCACTTCAGGGTCAAGTGCTTTCTCAGTCACTGCCTCACACGAATACACAGGACAGAATCTCTGTTGGAGAGAAAAGATGTCATTCCAATCACCCAAACAAAAGTCCCCTGGACAATGACATCAAGGAACGACTGAGGAAGAACAGCCTATGAGCTGCCACTTCAATAGGAAGGGTCTTTGCCCCTTAGGGAAAATAGAGGGTGTCATTTACCTTGACCCATACCCCGTGTCCTTTGAGAAGACATGGGTGCCGAGCAGGGAGGACTGCTTGCAACCGACATACTTCGAGAGACAGGCCAAGAACGAGTGAAAATCTCATGCAAGGGTCCTGAGAGAGCCTTTGTGTCTAATCGTCCCCGGAAACACAGACATGGGTTTGGGAATAAAATTGGGACCTGGAACCTGGCTTGCATCCAAATCTCATCTCTCTCTCTCACTCTCTCTCTTGGCTTCTTCCTCCTTCACATTCTCTCGAATCCTCCCCATCCAAGGTGATCAGTGCTGGTCCAGCTTGGCATATCTCAGCCAGGAGAGTAGTCAAATTCTTTCACCAAGATTTTCAATCAGTCTTCCAAACTCCTATCAAATATAATAGCATTTTTCCTGAAATAACTCCTCTGTTTTTTATGGAGAATTTGCACCTTACATAGAGTACCCCTATCTTACCATTGTCAGCCCTTCACACTGACAGATAACCATCCCATTTATACTGCGTTCTACATGGTCACAGATTTGCCTCCGAGATCAACATCTTTTCAACCACCTACGCATAAGGGACCGAGTGAGAATTCACTTATCTGCAGCACAACCCATGTATTTGAAGTTGCTGGTGAGGTGGATCTCTCGACTCTTTCTAAGGGGAGTTAGGACATGAAGACTCTGACTCTCCATGTCTCAGTGAAGTGGCATCCAAGAAGGGGTCTGAGGACCCTTCAGCTGGCTCTGTGTGGCAATGGGACAGAGTTCAAGGATTCAGTCCCCTAAAACCAGTCTCCATTTGGGACAATCCTCCTCCTTCTCTGGACCCTCAAATGGCAGGCCAGAAGCCCCTCTCGTCCAAGAGTGAAACCTCAACACCTGCCCATGTAGTCCTCACGACAGGGCTCACGGAGGGTAACAAGAGAGACTCCTGAAATTCCTGACAATTGTGTACAACACAAACAAGCCAGCAGTGGAACTAGACACCCCACTTCCATCCAGCACCCCAGTAGACAGGACGTATTCTTATCAACCTGTGAAATAACCACCAAACTAATCCCAGCTTCATTCTCGGGAAATTAGTTACTGTGGATAGCTAGTGTGTGATTTCATCCCTTGACGTGTATGTTCCGAAGCAGGGACATGTCCTTCCCCCCCATTCCAATATTTCCTCAGGGTTGATATTGAGGGCCACTTCATTGGTTGAAGGCCGAGGGGCCTATTTTCATGGTTTGAGTTCTGGAATGAGATTTCTCATCCCGGTCATACTTAGGAGACTTTTTTCCCCTGTGGGAAAAGACTGGAAGTGATAAGCTCACTGGTCCCTTTCAGATATATCATAATCCAAAAGCAAGCCTGAACCGTGGCTATTTACTCAGGAGTCCGAAGAGAATGGTGGCCATGAGAAGAATATTGGAAAGAATACTTATCATCCAATTGTCCAATACATCCAATGGATCATCCTTTAATTTCGTATCAACATACCTCCAGATCATGAGCTCAGGCTGCCTGATGTACAACAATTGAGGCGTGACGGTGAGAGCTTCTCACTTTGGGCCCATCCCTTGCCTCTTTTCTCACAGATGGTCTGTGGTGTCACAATGCTTGGTGGGCAGCATGCCATTGCCATGGCAACCATTGGGCCTGAACTTCTCAGATGGAAGGCAACTCCACCTGCTCTGTGCCCACCTGCTCTCTACAGAAGGAAGGCTGTAGAGAGCAGCCTTCCCTGAACGTGTGTCAGGCTCAACACGGTGGTTCAAGAACTGCTTCCCAGGAATACACAGTCTACAATCTCATTGGGAAGGAAAATATGGGATTGAAAAAGACCCACTCCCCACGGAGCCTGAACAGGAAAACAATGGCCGATGGAGGAAGAACAACACACGAGCATCCCTTTCCATGGGAGGAGGCTTTTCCACGGAAGGAAACTATGGAATATCTTTTAACGTGATTTCCACCCCATGCCATTGGAGAAGATATAGGTACCATACCAAGGCTCTCAAACCTGTCTTCCAGTATGGAGCAAGGATTGTAATGGACACATTTTGGGAGTCAGGCCAGGAAGGAGAGAAGACTCTGGTACAAGTGTGCTGCTTTGTCCCACTTGTGGGATATCCACCTTAAACAAGGACACGTTCTTGGAGCATTTTTCCTGGTCCTGCCATTGACGGTTGCTTGAACCAACAGCTCCTTTACCTCTCTCTCTCCTTCTTTTGATCTCCTTCTCTCCAGCTCTCTCACTCTCCCCTTGGCCCCCCTTCAATTTCTCTTGAATCCTCCTGCTACAAGTTGACCTGTGGTGATAATGGATGAACTATATTCGCCAAGAGAATGGTCCAAGTTATTCCCCAGCCTTTTCTCCCTATCATCCTAGGTCCGATCAAATATAAAATCCGTGGTCCATAAAGACTTCCTGTGCTCTGTCGAGACACCCGAACTAGGTCATCCTTCCACCACACTTCCCATATTCAGCCCTTCCAGTGGACACGATGACCACTTCATATGTACTTCGGTCTGTAGGGTCACATATTCGACTCAGAGAGCAACACACTTGAAACAACGTTCACATGAGTGCTCTACCATGAAAATACTTCTCTGCAGCGTTCCCTACCTGGTCCATGAGGTACTGTGGATTTGCTCGTATGTAGATCTCTGGACTCGTTCTTAGGGGATATCGAATATGAAGTCTATGACTCTTCATGTCTCAATGATTGGGCATCCAAAAACAATGGTCTGAGCATCCTTGGCCAGTGGGCTGGCAAACCATAGCCCAGAGTGCAAGTTGTCTGTCAACCGAAACCAGTCTCTATGGAATAGACCTCCTCATTCGCTAGCCTCAGGATTGTCAGGGACAGAGCCCATTCGCTTCCAGGATGGAACTATCAATAACCTCAAATTGTAGGCATCACCACACGGCTCCTGGACGATCAGAAAATCGATCCACATTTCCTTCCTTATGATTGTAGACACAACAAACACACTGGCACTGGCCCCAGGCACCACACTACTAGTAAGACCTCCGTGAGAGGGAGGGCTTGCTCTTATCCACCTGTGGAAAAGGCACCTGAAATTGACCGGTTACATCTCGGTTAAATTCCCTCTGTTCGGAGGGCTCCCCTGTGGCTTAGGCTAGGAAAATATGTACTCAGAAATGTGGAGCTGAAGATGCCCCATTGGGAAAGTCTTCTTCAGGGGTTACATCCAGGGCCTCATGCTTGATGGAGACATTGGGGCATGGTTTCCTTGTTTTTGCCATGGGATGTCTTGTTTCAAATAGCCATGAAGCACAAATCTTTTTTCACATGTAGGAACTCCCTTGAGGTATTCTGCCCACTGATCCCCTTAAGATATCACATGTGCAAACACCAAGCCTCTAGAATCCACATTTAGCTGGGGAGCCTGAGGAGACTGGTGGCTATGAGTCTACAGATGCAGATAAGAGTGTTCATCCAAGAGGACCACCCATCTGATGGATCCTCCTTGCCATCAACTTCGACATACCTCCAGAGCAAGAGCTCATGGTGTCCATCATTGAACTCTCAAGGTGTGAGGGGGAGAATGTCCCACATATGGCCCATCACACTCCTCTTTTCTCACAGGGAGGTTGTTTGGGCACAAGGCTCCATGGGCATAATAGCATTTCCATGGCCACTTCCGGGACTGCACCTTTCAGACCGAAGGCAACTCCACACACTGGGGAACCCAATTTTTTCTATCATGATGGATCTCCGATAACATGTGTGGCACTTCAGGGTCAAGTGCTTTCTCAGTCACTGCCTCACACGAATACACAGGACAGAATCTCTGTTGGAGAGAAAAGATGTCATTCCAATCACCCAAACAAAAGTCCCCTGGACAATGACATCAAGGAACGACTGAGGAAGAACAGCCTATGAGCTGCCACTTCAATAGGAAGGGTCTTTGCCGCTTAGGGAAAATAGAGGGTGTCATTTAAGTTGACCCACACCTCGTGTCCTTTGAGAAGACATGGGTGCTAAGCAGGGAGGTCTGCTTGCAACCGACATACTTCGAGAGACAGGCCAAGAACGAGTGAAAATCTCATGCAAGGGTCCTGAGAGAGCCTTTGTGTCTAATAGTCCCCGGAAACACAGACATGGGCTTGGGAATGAAATTGGGCTCTGGAATGTGGCTTGTATCCAAATCCAATCTCTCTCTCTCACTCTCTCTCTTGGCTTCTTCCTCCTTCACATTCTCTCGAATCCTCCCCATCCAAGGTGATCTGTGCTGCTCCAGGTGGGCATATCTCAGCCAGGAGAGTAGTCAAATTCTTTCACCAAGATTTTCCATCAGTCTTCCAAACTCCTATCAAATATAATAGCATTTTTCCTGAAATAACTCCTCTGTTTTTTATGGAGAATTTGCACCTTACATAGAGTACCCCTATCTTACCATTGTCAGCCCTTCACACTGACAGATAACCATCCCATTTATACTGCGTTCTACATGGTCACAGATTTGCCTCCGAGATCAACATCTTTTCAACAACCTACACATAAGGGACCGAGTGAGAATTCACTTATCTGCAGCACAACCCATGTATTTGAAGTTGCTGGTGAGGTGGATCTCTCGACTCTTTCTAAGGGGAGTTAGGACATGAAGACTCTGACTCTCCATGTCTCAGTGAAGTGGCATCCAAGAAGGGGTCTGAGGACCCTTCAGCTGGCTCTGTGTGGCAATGGGACAGAGTTCAAGGATTCAGTCCCCTAAAACCAGTCTCCATTTGGGACAATCCTCCTCCTTCTCTGGACCCTCAAATGGCAGGCCAGAAGCCCCTCTCGTCCAAGAGTGAAACCTCAACACCTGCCCATGTAGTCCTCACGACAGGGCTCACGGAGGGTAACAAGAGAGACTCCTGAAATTCCTGACAATTGTGTAGAACACAAACAAGCCAGCAGTGGAACTAGACACCCCACTTCCATCCAGCACCCCAGTAGACAGGACGTATTCTTATCAACCTGTGAAATAACCACCAAACTAATCCCAGCTTCATTCTCGGGAAATTAGTTACTGTGGATAGCTAGTGTGTGATTTCATCCCTTGACGTGTATGTTCCGAAGCAGGGACTTGTCCTTCCCCCCCATTCCAATATTTCCTCAGGGTTGATATTGAGGGCCACTTCATTGGTTGAAGGCCGAGGGGCCTATTTTCATGGTTTGAGTTCTGGAATGAGATTTCTCATCCCGGTCATACTTAGGAGACTTTTTTCCCCTGTGGGAAAAGACTGGAAGTGATAAGCTCACTGGTCCCTTTCAGATATATCATAATCCAAAAGCAAGCCTGAACCGTGGCTATTTACTCAGGAGTCCGAAGAGAATGGTGGCCATGAGAAGAATATTGGAAAGAATACTTATCATCCAATTGTCCAATACATCCAATGGATCATCCTTTAATTTCGTATCAACATACCTCCAGATCATGAGCTCAGGCTGCCTGATGTACAACAATTGAGGCGTGACGGTGAGAGCTTCTCACTTTGGGCCCATCCCTTGCCTCTTTTCTCACAGATGGTCTGTGGTGTCACAATGCTTGGTGGGCAGCATGCCATTGCCATGGCAACCATTGGGACTGAACTTCTCAGATGGAAGGCAACTCCACCTGCTCTGTGCCCACCTGCTCTCTACAGAAGGCTGGCTCTTCCCCTGAACGTGAGTCAGGCTCAACACGGTGGTTCAAGAACGGCTTCCCAGGAATACACAGTCTACAATCTCATTGGGAAGGAAAATATGGGATTGAAAAAGACCCACTCCCCACGGAGCCTGAACAGGAAAACAATGGCCGATGGAGGAAGAACAACACACGAGCATCCCTTTCCATGGGAGGAGGCTTTTCCACGGAAGGAAACTATGGAATATCTTTTAACGTGATTTCCACCCCATGCCATTGGAGAAGATATAGGTACCATACCAAGGCTCTCAAACCTGTCTTCCAGTATGGAGCAAGGATTGTAATGGACACATTTTGGGAGTCAGGCCAGGAAGGAGAGAAGACTCTGGTACAAGTGTGCTGCTTTGTCCCACTTGTGGGATATCCACCTTAAACAAGGACACGTCCTTGGAGCATTTTTCCTGGTCCTGCCATTGACGGTTGCTTGAACCAACAGCTCCTTTACCTCTCTCTCTCCTTCTTTTGATCTCCTTCTCTCCAGCTCTCTCACTCTCCCCTTGGCCCCCCTTCAATTTCTCTTGAATCCTCCTGCTACAAGTTGACCTGTGGTGATAATGGATGAACTATATTCGCCAAGAGAATGGTCCAAGTTATTCCCCAGCCTTTTCTCCCTATCATCCTAGGTCCGATCAAATATAAAATCCGTGGTCCAGAAAGACTTCCTGTGCTCTGTGGAGACACCCGAACTAGGTCATCCTTCCACCACACTTCCCATATTCAGCCCTTCCTGTGGACACGCTGACCACTTCATATGTACTTCGGTCTGTAGGGTCCCATATTCGACTCAGAGAGCAACACACTTGAAACAACGTTCACATGAGTGCTCTACCATGAAAATACTTCTCTGCAGCGTTCCCTACCTGGTCCACGAGGAATGGTGGATTTGCTCGTATGTAGATCTCTGGACTCGTTCTTAGGGGATATCGAATATGAAGTCTATGACTCTTCATGTCTCAATGATTGGGCATCCACAAACAATGGTCTGAGCATACTTGGCCAGTGGGCTGGCCAACCATAGCCCAGAGTGCAAGTTGTCTGTCAACCGAAACCAGTCTCTATGGACTAGACCTCCTCATTCGCTAGCCTCAGGATTGTCAGGGACAGAGCCCATTCGCTTCCAGGATGGAACTATCAATAACCTCAAGTTGCAGGCATCACCAAACGGCTCCTGGACGATCAGAAAATCGATCCACATTTCCTTCCTTATGATTGTAGACACAACAAACACACTGGCACTGGCCCCAGGCACCACACTACTAGTAAGACCTCCGTGAGAGGGAGGGCTTGCTCTTATCCACCTGTGGAAAAGGCACCTGAAATTGACCGGTTACATCTCGGTTAAATTCCCTCTGTTCGGAGGGCTCCCCTGTGGCTTAGGCTAGGAAAATATGTACTCAGAAATGTGGAGCTGAAGATGCCCCATTGGGAAAGTCTTCTTCAGGGGTTACATCCAGGGCCTCATGCTTGATGGAGACATTGGGGCATGGTTTCCTTGTTTTTGCCATGGGATGTCTTGTTTCAAATAGCCATGAAGCACAAATCTTTTTTCACATGTAGGAACTCCCTTGAGGTATTCTGCCCACTGATCCCCTTAAGATATCACATGTGCAAACACCAAGCCTCTAGAATCCACATTTAGCTGGGGAGCCAGAGGAGACTGGTGGCTATGAGTCTACAGATGCAGATAAGAGTGTTCATCCAAGAGGACCACCCATCTGATGGATCCTCCTTGCCATCAACTTCGACATACCTCCAGAGCAAGAGCTCATGGTGTCCATCATTGAACTCTCAAGGTGTGAGGGGGAGAATGTCCCACATATGGCCCATCACACTCCTCTTTTCTCACAGGGAGGTTGTTTGGGCACAAGGCTCCATGGGCATAATAGCATTTCCATGGCCACTTCCGGGACTGCACCTTTCAGACCGAAGGCAACTCCACACACTGGGGAACCCAATTTTTTCTATCATGATGGATCTCCGATAACATGTGTGGCACTTCAGGGTCAAGTGCTTTCTCAGTCACTGCCTCACACGAATACACAGGACAGAATCTCTTTTGGAGAGAAAAGATGTCATTCCAATCACCCAAACAAAATCCCCTGGACAATGACATCAAGGAACGACTGAGGAAGAACAGCCTATGAGCTGCCACTTCAATAGGAAGGGTCTTTGCCCCTTAGGGAAAATAGAGGGTGTCATTTACCTTGACCCACACCCCGTGTCCTTTGAGAAGACATGGGTGCCGAGCAGGGAGGACTGCTTGCAACCGACATACTTCGAGAGACAGGCCAAGAACGAGTGAAAATCTCATGCAAGGGTCCTGAGAGAGCCTTTGTGTCTAATCGTCCCCGGAAACACAGACATGGGTTTGGGAATAAAATTGGGACCTGGAACCTGGCTTGCATCCAAATCTCATCTGTCTCTCTCACTCTCTCTCTTGGCTTCTTCCTCCTTCACATTCTCTCGAATCCTCCCCATCCAAGGTGATCAGTGCTGGTCCAGCTTGGCATATCTCAGCCAGGAGAGTAGTCAAATTCTTTCACCAAGATTTTCCATCAGTCTTCCAAACTCCTATCAAATATAATAGCATTTTTCCTGAAATAACTCCTCTGTTTTTTATGGAGAATTTGCACCTTACATAGAGTACCCCTATCTTACCATTGTCAGCCCTTCACACTGACAGATAACCATCCCATTTATACTGCGTTCTACATGGTCACAGATTTGCCTCCGAGATCAACATCTTTTCAACAACCTACACATAAGGGACCGAGTGAGAATTCACTTATCTGCAGCACAACCCATGTATTTGAAGTTGCTGGTGAGGTGGATCTCTCGACTCTTTCTAAGGGGGGTTAGGACATGAAGACTCTGACTCTCCATGTCTCAGTGAAGTGGCATCCAAGAAGGGGTCTGAGGACCCTTCAGCTGGCTCTGTGTGGCAATGGGACAGAGTTCAAGGATTCAGTCCCCTAAAACCAGTCTCCATTTGGGACAATCCTCCTCCTTCTCTGGACCCTCAAATGGCAGGCCAGAAGCCCCTCTCGTCCAAGAGTGAAACCTCAACACCTGCCCATGTAGTCCTCACGACAGGGCTCACGGAGGGTAACAAGAGAGACTCCTGAAATTCCTGACAATTGTGTAGAACACAAACAAGCCAGCAGTGGAACTAGACACCCCACTTCCATCCAGCACCCCAGTAGACAGGACGTATTCTTATCAACCTGTGAAATAACCACCAAAATAATCCCAGCTTCATTCTCGGGAAATTAGTTACTGTGGATAGCTAGTGTGTGATTTCATCCCTTGACGTGTATGTTCCGAAGCAGGGACTTGTCCTTCCCCCCCATTCCAATATTTCCTCAGGGTTGATATTGAGGGCCACTTCATTGGTTGAAGGCCGAGGGGCCTATTTTCATGGTTTGAGTTCTGGAATGAGATTTCTCATCCCGGTCATACTTAGGAGACTTTTTTCCCCTGTGGGAAAAGACTGGAAGTGATAAGCTCACTGGTCCCTTTCAGATATATCATAATCCAAAAGCAAGCCTGAACCGTGGCTATTTACTCAGGAGTCCGAAGAGAATGGTGGCCATGAGAAGAATATTGGAAAGAATACTTATCATCCAATTGTCCAATACATCCAATGGATCATCCTTTAATTTCGTATCAACATACCTCCAGATCATGAGCTCAGGCTGCCTGATGTACAACAATTGAGGCGTGACGGTGAGAGCTTCTCACTTTGGGCCCATCCCTTGCCTCTTTTCTCACAGATGGTCTGTGGTGTCACAATGCTTGGTGGGCAGCATGCCATTGCCATGGCAACCATTGGGCCTGAACTTCTCAGATGGAAGGCAACTCCACCTGCTCTGTGCCCACCTGCTCTCTATAGAAGGCTGGCTCTTCCCCTGAACGTGAGTCAGGCTCAACACGGTGGTTCAAGAACTGCTTCCCAGGAATACACAGTCTACAATCTCATTGGGAAGGAAAATATGGGATTGAAAAAGACCCACTCCCCACGGAGCCTGAACAGGAAAACAATGGCCGATGGAGGAAGAACAACACACGAGCATCCCTTTCCATGGGAGGAGGCTTTTCCACGGAAGGAAACTATGGAATATCTTTTAACGTGATTTCCACCCCATGCCATTGGAGAAGATATAGGTACCATACCAAGGCTCTCAAACCTGTCTTCCAGTATGGAGCAAGGATTGTAATGGACACATTTTGGGAGTCAGGCCAGGAAGGAGAGAAGACTCTGGTACAAGTGTGCTGCTTTGTCCCACTTGTGGGATATCCACCTTAAACAAGGACACGTCCTTGGAGCATTATTCCTGGTCCTGCCATTGACGGTTGCTTGAACCAACAGCTCCTTTACCTCTCTCTCTCCTTCTTTTGATCTCCTTCTCTCCAGCTCTCTCACTCTCCCCTTGGCCCCCCTTCAATTTCTCTTGAATCCTCCTGCTACAAGTTGACCTGTGGTGATAATGGATGAACTATATTCGCCAAGAGAATGGTCCAAGTTATTCCACAGCCTTTTCTCCCTATCATCCTAGGTCCGATCAAATATAAAATCCATGGTCCAGAAAGACTTCCTGTGCTCTGTGGAGACACCCGAACTAGGTCATCCTTCCACCACACTTCCCATATTCAGCCCTTCCTGTGGACACGCTGACCACTTCATATGTACTTCGGTCTGGAGGGTCCCATATTCGACTCAGAGAGCAACACACTTGAAACAACGTTCACATGAGTGCTCTACCATGAAAATACTTCTCTGCAGCGTTCCCTACCTGGTCCACGAGGAATGGTGGATTTGCTCGTATGTAGATCTCTGGACTCGTTCTTAGGGGATATCGAATATGAAGTCTATGACTCTTCATGTCTCAATGATTGGGCATCCACAAACAATGGTCTGAGCATACTTGGCCAGTGGGCTGGCCAACCATAGCCCAGAGTGCAAGTTGTCTGTCAACCGAAACCAGTCTCTATGGACTAGACCTCCTCATTCGCTAGCCTCAGGATTGTCAGGGACAGAGCCCATTCGCTTCCAGGATGGAACTATCAATAACCTCAAGTTGCAGGCATCACCAAACGGCTCCTGGACGATCAGAAAATCGATCCACATTTCCTTCCTTGTGATTGTAGACACAACAAACACACTGGCACTGGCCCCAGGCACCACACTTCTAGTAAGCCCTCCATGAGAGGGAGGGCTTGCTCTTATCCACCTGTGGAAAAGGCACCTGAAATTGACCGGTTACATCTCGGTTAAATGGCCTCTGTTCGGAGGGCTCCCCTGTGGCTTAGGCTAGGAAAATATGTACTCAGAAATGTGGAGCTGAAGATGCCCCATTGGGAAAGTCTTCTTCAGGGGTTACATCCAGGGCCTCATGCTTGATGGAGACATTGGGGCATGGTTTCCTTGTTTTTGCCATGGGATGTCTTGTTTCAAATAGCCATGAAGCACAAATCTTTTTTCACATGTAGGAACTCCCTTGAGGTATTCTGCCCACTGATCCCCTTAAGATATCACATGTGCAAACACCAAGCCTCTAGAATCCACATTTAGCTGGGGAGCCTGAGGAGACTGGTGGCTATGAGTCTACAGATGCAGATAAGAGTGTTCATCCAAGAGGACCACCCATCTGATGGATCCTCCTTGCCATCAACTTCGACATACCTCCAGAGCAAGAGCTCATGGTGTCCATCATTGAACTCTCAAGGTGTGAGGGGGAGAATGTCCCACATATGGCCCATCACACACCTCTTTTCTCACAGGGAGGTTGTTTGGGCACAAGGCTCCATGGGCATAATAGCATTTCCATGGCCACTTCCGGGACTGCACCTTTCAGACCGAAGGCAACTCCACACACTGGGGAACCCAATTTTTTCTATCATGATGGATCTCCGATAACATGTGTGGCACTTCAGGGTCAAGTGCTTTCTCAGTCACTGCCTCACACGAATACACAGGACAGAATCTCTGTTGGAGAGAAAAGATGTCATTCCAATCACCCAAACAAAAGTCCCCTGGACAATGACATCAAGGAACGACTGAGGAAGAACAGCCTATGAGCTGCCACTTCAATAGGAAGGGTCTTTGCCGCTTAGGGAAAATAGAGGGTGTCATTTAAGTTGACCCACACCTCGTGTCCTTTGAGAAGACATGGGTGCTAAGCAGGGAGGTCTGCTTGCAACCGACATACTTCGAGAGACAGGCCAAGAACGAGTGAAAATCTCATGCAAGGGTCCTGAGAGAGCCTTTGTGTCTAATAGTCCCCGGAAACACAGACATGGGCTTGGGAATGAAATTGGGCCCTGGAACGTGGCTGGTATCCAAATCTCATCTCTCTCTCTCACTCTCTCTCTTGGCTTCATCCTGCTTCACATTCTCTCGAATCCTCCCCATCCAAGGTGATCTGTGCTGGTCCAGGTAGGTATATCTCAGCCAGGAGAGTAGTCAAATTCTTTCACCAAGATTTTCCATCAGTCTTCCAAAATCCTATCAAATATAATAGCATTTTTCCTGAAATAACTCGTCTGTTTTTTATGGAGAATTTGCACCTTACATAGAGTACCCCTAGCTTACCATTTTCAGTCCTTCACACTGACACATAACCATCCCATTTGTACTGCGTTCTACATGGTCACAGATTTGCCTCCGAGATCAACATCTTTTCAACCACCTACGCATAAGGGACCGAGTGAGAATTCACTTATCTGCAGCACAACCCATGTATTTGAAGTTGCTGGTGAGGTGGATCTCTCGACTCTTTCTAAGGGGAGTTAGGACATGAAGTCTCTGACTCTCCATGTCTCAGTGAAGTGGCATCAAAGAAGGGGTCTGAGCACCCTTCGGCTGGGTCTGTGTGACAATGGGACAGAGTTCAAGGATTCAGTCCCCTAAAACCAGTCCATTTGGGACGATCCTCCCCCTTCTCTAGACCCTCAAATGGCAGGCCAGAGGCCCCTCTCGTCCAAGAGGGAAACCTCAACACCTGCCCATGTAGTCCTCACCACAGGGCTCACGGAGGATAACAAGAGAGTCTCCTGAAATTCCTGACAATTGTGTACAACACAAACAAGCCAGCAGTGGAACTAGACACCCCACTTCCATCCAGCACCCCAGTAGACAGGACGTATTCTTATCAACCTGTGAAATAACCACCAGACTTATACAGCTTCATTCTCGGGAAATTTGTTACTGTGGATAGCTAGTGTGTGATTTCATCTCTTGACGTGTATGTTCCGAAGCAGGGACTTGTCCTTCCCCCCCATTCCAATATTTCCTCAGTGTTGATATTGAGGGCCACGTCCTTGGTTGAAGGAAGAAGGGCCTACCTTCATAGTTTGAGCTCTGGAATGAGATACATCATCCCGGTCATACTTAGGAGACTATTTCCCCTGATGGAAGAAACTGGAAGTGATAATCTCACTGGTCCCTTTCAGATGTATCATAATCCAAAAGCAAGCCTGAACCGTGGCTATTTCCTCAGGAGCCTGATGAGAATGGTGGCCATGAGAAGAATATTGGAAAGAATACTTATCATCCAATTGTCCAATACATCCAATGGATCATCCTTTAATTTCGTATCAACATACCTCCAGATCATGAGCTCAGGCTGCCTGATGTACAACAATTGAGGCGTGACGGTGAGAGCTTCTCACTTTGGGCCCATCCCTTGCCTCTTTTCTCACAGATGGTCTGTGGTGTCACAATGCTTGGTGGGCAGCATGCCATTGCCATGGCAACCATTGGGCCTGAACTTCTCAGATGGAAGGCAACTCCACCTGCTCTGTGCCCACCTGCTCTCTACAGAAGGCTGGCTCTTCCCCTGAACGTGTGTCAGGCTCAACACGGTGGTTCAAGAACTGCATCCCAGGAATACACAGTCTACAATCTCATTGGGAAGGAAAATATGGGATTGAAAAAGACCCACTCCCCACGGAGCCTGAACAGGAAAACAATGGCCGATGGAGGAAGAACAACACACGAGCATCCCTTTCCATGGGAGGAGGCTTTTCCACGGAAGGAAACTATGGAATATCTTTTAACGTGATTTCCACCCCATGCCATTGGAGAAGATATAGGTACCATACCAAGGCTCTCAAACCTGTCTTCCAGTATGGAGCAAGGATTGTAATGGACACATTTTGGGAGTCAGGCCAGGAAGGAGAGAAGACTCTGGTACAAGTGTGCTGCTTTGTCCCACTTGTGGGATATCCACCTTAAACAAGGACACGTCCTTGGAGCATTTTTCCTACCATTGACTTTTGCTTGAACCAATAGATCCTTTACCTCTCTCTCTCCTTCTTTTGATCTCCTTCTCTCCAGCTCTCTCACTCTCCCCTTTTCCCCCCTGCAATTTCTCTTGAATCCTCCTGCTACAAGTTGACCTGTGGTGATAATGGATGAACTATATTCGCCAAGAGAATGGTCCAAGTTATTCCCCAGCCTTTTCTCCCTATCATCCTAGGTCCGATCAAATATAAAATCCGTGGTCCAGAAAGACTTCCTGTGCTCTGTGGAGACACCCGAACTAGGTCATCCTTCCACCACACTTCCCATATTCAGCCCTTCCTGTGGACACGCTGACCACTTCATATGTACTTCGGTCTGGAGGGTCCCATATTCGACTCAGAGAGCAACACACTTGAAACAACGTTCACATGAGTGCTCTACCATGAAAATACTTCTCTGCAGCGTTCCCTACCTGGTCCACGAGGAATGGTGGATTTGCTCGTATGTAGATCTCTGGACTCGTTCTTAGGGGATATCGAATATGAAGTCTATGACTCTTCATGTCTCAATGATTGGGCATCCAAAAACAATGGTCTGAGCATCATTGGCCAGTGGGCTGCCAAACCATAGCCCGGATTGCAAGATGTCTGTCAACCAAAACCAGTCTCTATGGAATAGACCTCCTCATTCGCTAGCCTCAGGATTGTCAGGGACAGAGACCATTCTCTTCCAGGATGGAACTATCAATAACCTCAAGTTGCAGGATACATCACAGGCCTCATGGAAAGTCATACCATCGACCCACCCTTCCTTCCTTATAATTGTAGACACAATAAACACACTGGCACTGGCCCCAGGAACCACACTACTAGTAAGACCTCCGTGAGAGGGAGGGCTTGCTCTTATCCACCTGTGGAAAAGGCACCTGAAATTGACCGGTTACATCTCGGTTAAATGGCCTCTGTTCGGAGGGCTCCCCTGTGGCTTAGGCTAGGAAAATATGTACTCAGAAATGTGGAGCTGAAGATGCCCCATTGGGAAAGTCTTCTTCAGGGGTTACATCCAGGGCCTCATGCTTGATGGAGACATTGGGGCATGGTTTCCTTGTTTTTGCCATGGGATGTCTTGTTTCAAATAGCCATGAAGCACAAATCTTTTTTCACATGTAGGAACTCCCTTGAGGTATTCTGCCCACTGATCCCCTTAAGATATCACATGTGCAAACACCAAGCCTCTAGAATCCACATTTAGCTGGGGAGCCTGAGGAGACTGGTGGCTATGAGTCTACAGATGCAGATAAGAGTGTTCACCCAAGAGGACCACCCATCTGATGGATCCTCCTTGCCATCAACTTCGACATACCTCCAGAGCAAGAGCTCATGGTGTCCATCATTGAACTCTCAAGGTGTGAGGGGGAGAATGTCCCACATATGGCCCATCACACTCCTCTTTTCTCACAGGGAGGTTGTTTGGGCACAAGGCTCCATGGGCATAATAGCATTTCCATGGCCACTTCCGGGACTGCACCTTTCAGACCGAAGGCAACTCCACACACTGGGGAACCCAATTTTTTCTATCATGATGGATCTCCGATAACATGTGTGGCACTTCAGGGTCAAGTGCTTTCTCAGTCACTGCCTCACACGAATACACAGGACAGAATCTCTTTTGGAGAGAAAAGATGTCATTCCAATCACCCAAACAAAAGTCCCCTGGACAATGACATCAAGGAACGACTGAGGAAGAACAGCCTATGAGCTGCCACTTCAATAGGAAGGGTCTTTGCCGCTTAGGGAAAATAGAGGGTGTCATTTACCTTGACCCACACCCCGTGTCCTTTGAGAAGACATGGGTGCCGAGCAGGGAGGACTGCTTGCAACCGACATACTTCGAGAGACAGGCCAAGAACGAGTGAAAATCTCATGCAAGGGTCCTGAGAGAGCCTTTGTGTCTAATAGTCCCCGGAAACACAGACATGGGCTTGGGAATGAAATTGGGCTCTGGAATGTGGCTGGTATCCAAATCTCATCTCTCTCTCTCACTCTCTCTCTTGGTTTCATCCTGCTTCACATTCTCTCGAATCCTCCCCTTCCAAGGTGATCTGTGCTGCTCCAGGTGGGCATATCTCAGCCAGGAGAGTAGTCAAATTCTTTCACCAAGATTTTCCATCAGTCTTCCAAACTCCTATCAAATATAATAGCATTTTTCCTGAAATAACTCGTCTGTTTTTTATGGAGAATTTGCACCTTACATAGAGTACCCCTAGCTTACCATTTTCAGTCCTTCACACTGACACATAACCATCCCATTTGTACTGCGTTCTACATGGTCACAGATTTGCCTCCGAGATCAACATCTTTTCAACCACCTACGCATAAGGGACCGAGTGAGAATTCACTTATCTGCAGCACAACCCATGTATTTGAAGTTGCTGGTGAGGTGGATCTCTCGACTCTTTCTAAGGGGAGTTAGGACATGAAGTCTCTGACTCTCCATGTCTCAGTGAAGTGGCATCAAAGAAGGGGTCTGAGCACCCTTCGGCTGGGTCTGTGTGACAATGGGACAGAGTTCAAGGATTCAGTCCCCTAAAACCAGTCCATTTGGGACGATCCTCCCCCTTCTCTAGACCCTCAAATGGCAGGCCAGAGGCCCCTCTCGTCCAAGAGGGAAACCTCAACACCTGCCCATGTAGTCCTCACCACAGGGCTCACGGAGGATAACAAGAGAGTCTCCTGAAATTCCTGACAATTGTGTACAACACAAACAAGCCAGCAGTGGAACTAGACACCCCACTTCCATCCAGCACCCCAGTAGACAGGACGTATTCTTATCAACCTGTGAAATAACCACCAGACTTATACAGCTTCATTCTCGGGAAATTTGTTACTGTGGATAGCTAGTGTGTGATTTCATCCCTTGACGTGTATGTTCCGAAGCAGGGACTTGTCCTTCCCCCCCATTCCAATATTTCCTCAGGGTTGATGTTGAGGGCCACGTCCTTGATTTAAGGAAGAAGGGCCTACCTTCATAGTTTGAGCTCTGGAATGAGATTTATCATCCCGGTCATACATAGGAGACTATTTCCCCTGATGGAAGAAACTGGAAGTGATAATCTCACTGGTCCCTTTCAGATGTATCATAATCCAAAAGCAAGCCTGAACCGTGGCTATTTCCTCAGGAGCCTGATGAGAATGGTGGCCATGAGAAGAATATTGGAAAGAATACTTATCATCCAAATGTCCAATACATCCAATGGATCATCCTTTAATTTCGTATCAACATACCTCCAGATCATGAGCTCAGGCTGCCTGATGTACAACAATTGAGGCGTGACGGTGAGAGCTTCTCACTTTGGGCCCATCCCTTGCCTCTCTTCTCACAGATGGTCTGTGGTGTCACAATGCTTGGTGGGCAGCATGCCATTGCCATGGCAACCATTGGGCCTGAACTTCTCAGATGGAAGGCAACTCCACCTGCTCTGTGCCCACCTGCTCTCTACAGAAGGAAGGCTGTAGAGAGCAGCCTTCCCTGAACGTGTGTCAGGCTCAACACGGTGGTTCAAGAACTGCTTCCCAGGAATACACAGTCTACAATCTCATTGGGAAGGAAAATATGGGATTGAAAAAGACCCACTCCCCACGGAGCCTGAACAGGAAAACAATGGCCGATGGAGGAAGAACAACACACGAGCATCCCTTTCCATGGGAGGAGGCTTTTCCACGGAAGGAAACTATGGAATATCTTTTAACGTGATTTCCACCCCATGCCATTGGAGAAGATATAGGTACCATACCAAGGCTCTCAAACCTGTCTTCCAGTATGGAGCAAGGATTGTAATGGACACATTTTGGGAGTCAGGCCAGGAAGGAGAGAAGACTCTGGTACAAGTGTGCTGCTTTGTCCCACTTGTGGGATATCCACCTTAAACAAGGACACGTCCTTGGAGCATTTTTCCTACCATTGACTTTTGCTTGAACCAATAGATCCTTTACCTCTCTCTCTCCTTCTTTTGATCTCCTTCTCTCCAGCTGTCTCACTCTCCCCTTTTCCCCCCTGCAATTTCTCTTGAATCCTCCTGCTACAAGTTGACCTGTGGTGATAATGGATGAACTATATTCGCCAAGAGAATGGTCCAAGTTATTCCACAGCCTTTTCTCCCTATCATCCTAGGTCCGATCAAATATAAAATCCGTGGTCCAGAAAGACTTCCTGTGCTCTGTGGAGACACCCGAACTAGGTCATCCTTCCACCACACTTCCCATATTCAGCCCTTCCTGTGGACACGCTGACCACTTCATATGTACTTCGGTCTGGAGGGTCCCATATTCGACTCAGAGAGCAACACACTTGAAACAACGTTCACATGAGTGCTCTACCATGAAAATACTTCTCTGCAGCGTTCCCTACCTGGTCCACGAGGAATGGTGGATTTGCTCGTATGTAGATCTCTGGACTCGTTCTTAGGGGATATCGAATATGAAGTCTATGACTCTTCATGTCTCAATGATTGGGCATCCAAAAACAATGGTCTGAGCATCCTTGGCCAGTGGGCTGGCCAACCATAGCCCGGATTGCAAGATGTCTGTCAACCAAAACCAGTCTCTATGGAATAGACCTCCTCATTCGCTAGCCTCAGGATTGTCAGGGACAGAGACCATTCTCTTCCAGGATGGAACTATCAATAACCTCAAGTTGCAGGATACATCACAGGCCTCATGGAAAGTCATACCATCGACCCACCCTTCCTTCCTTATAATTGTAGACACAATAAACACACTGGCACTGGCCCCATGAACCACACTACTAGTAAGCCCTCCGTGAGAGGGAGGGCTTGCTCTTATCCACCTGTGGAAAAGGCACCTGAAATTGACCGGTTACATCTCGGTTAAATGGCCTCTGTTCGGAGGGCTCCCCTGTGGCTTAGGCTAGGAAAATATGTACTCAGAAATGTGGAGCTGAAGATGCCCCATTGGGAAAGTCTTCTTCAGGGGTTACATCCAGGGCCTCATGCTTGATGGAGACATTGGGGCATGGTTTCCTTGTTTTTGCCATGGGATGTCTTGTTTCAAATAGCCATGAAGCACAAATCTTTTTTCACATGTAGGAACTCCCTTGAGGTATTCTGCCCACTGATCCCCTTAAGATATCACATGTGCAAACACCAAGCCTCTAGAATCCACATTGAGCTTGGGAGCCTGAGGAGACTGGTGGCTATGAGTCTACAGATGCAGATAAGAGTGTTCACCCAAGAGGACCACCCATCTGATGGATCCTCCTTGCCATCAACTTCGACATACCTCCAGAGCAAGAGCTCATGGTGTCCATCATTGAACTCTCAAGGTGTGAGGGGGAGAATGTCCCACATATGGCCCATCACACACCTCTTTTCTCACAGAGAGGTTGTTTGGGCACAAGGCTCCATGGGCATAATAGCATTTCCATGGCCACTTCCGGGACTGCACCTTTCAGACCGAAGGCAACTCCACACACTGGGGAACCCAATTTTTTCTATCATGATGGATCTCCGATAACATGTGTGGCACTTCAGGGTCAAGTGCTTTCTCAGTCACTGCCTCACACGAATACACAGGACAGAATCTCTTTTGGAGAGAAAAGATGTCATTCCAATCACCCAAACAAAAGTCCCCTGGACAATGACATCAAGGAACGACTGAGGAAGAACAGCCTATGAGCTGCCACTTCAATAGGAAGGGTCTTTGCCGCTTAGGGAAAATAGAGGGTGTCATTTACCTTGACCCACACCCCGTGTCCTTTGAGAAGACATGGGTGCCGAGCAGGGAGGACTGCTTGCAACCGACATACTTCGAGAGACAGGCCAAGAACGAGTGAAAATCTCATGCAAGGGTCCTGAGAGAGCCTTTGTGTCTAATAGTCCCCGGAAACACAGACATGGGCTTGGGAATAAAATTGGGCCCTGGAACGTGGCTGGTATCCAAATCTCATCTCTCTCTCTCACTCTCTCTCTTGGCTTCATCCTGCTTCACATTCTCTCGAATTCTCCCCATCCAAGGTGATCTGTGCTGGTCCAGGTAGGTATATCTCAGCCAGGAGAGTAGTCAAATTCTTTCACCAAGATTTTCCATCAGTCTTCCAAAATCCTATCAAATATAATAGCATTTTTCCTGAAATAACTCGTCTGTTTTTTATGGAGAATTTGCACCTTACATAGAGTACCCCTAGCTTACCATTTTCAGTCCTTCACACTGACACATAACCATCCCATTTGTACTGCGTTCTACATGGTCACAGATTTGCCTCCGAGATCAACATCTTTTCAACCACCTACGCATAAGGGACCGAGTGAGAATTCACTTATCTGCAGCACAACCCATGTATTTGAAGTTGCTGGTGAGGTGGATCTCTCGACTCTTTCTAAGGGGAGTTAGGACATGAAGTCTCTGACTCTCCATGTCTCAGTGAAGTGGCATCTAAGAAGGTGTCTGAGCACCCTTCGGCTGGGTCTGTGTGACAATGGGACAGAGTTCAAAGATTCAGTCCCCTAAAACCAGTCCATTTGGGACGATCCTCCCCCTTCTCTAGACCCTCAAATGGCAGGCCAGAGGCCCCTCTCGTCCAAGAGGGAAACCTCAACACCTGCCCATGTAGTCCTCACCACAGGGCTCACGGAGGATAACAAGAGAGTCTCCTGAAATTCCTGACAATTGTGTACAACACAAACAAGCCAGCAGTGGAACTAGACACCCCACTTCCATCCAGCACCCCAGTAGACAGGACGTATTCTTATCAACCTGTGAAATAACCACCAAACTAATCCCAGCTTCATTCTCGGGAAATTAGTTACTGTGGATAGCTAGTGTGTGATTTCATCCCTTGACGTGTATGTTCCGAAGCAGGGACATGTCCTTCCCCCCCATTCCAATATTTCCTCAGGGTTGATATTGAGGGCCACTTCATTGGTTGAAGGCCGAGGGGCCTATTTTCATGGTTTGAGTTCTGGAATGAGATTTCTCATCCCGGTCATACTTAGGAGACTTTTTTCCCCTGTGGGAAAAGACTGGAAGTGATAAGCTCACTGGTCCCTTTCAGATATATCATAATCCAAAAGCAAGCCTGAACCGTGGCTATTTACTCAGGAGTCCGAAGAGAATGGTGGCCATGAGAAGAATATTGGAAAGAATACTTATCATCCAATTGTCCAATACATCCAATGGATCATCCTTTAATTTCGTATCAACATACCTCCAGATCATGAGCTCAGGCTGCCTGATGTACAACAATTGAGGCGTGACGGTGAGAGCTTCTCACTTTGGGCCCATCCCTTGCCTCTCTTCTCACAGATGGTCTGTGGTGTCACAATGCTTGGTGGGCAGCATGCCATTGCCATGGCAACCATTGGGCCTGAACTTCTCAGATGGAAGGCAACTCCACCTGCTCTGTGCCCACCTGCTCTCTACAGAAGGAAGGCTGTAGAGAGCAGCCTTCCCTGAACGTGTGTCAGGCTCAACACGGTGGTTCAAGAACTGCTTCCCAGGAATACACAGTCTACAATCTCATTGGGAAGGAAAATATGGGATTGAAAAAGACCCACTCCCCACGGAGCCTGAACAGGAAAACAATGGCCGATGGAGGAAGAACAACACACGAGCATCCCTTTCCATGGGAGGAGGCTTTTCCACGGAAGGAAACTATGGAATATCTTTTAACGTGATTTCCACCCCATGCCATTGGAGAAGATATAGGTACCATACCAAGGCTCTCAAACCTGTCTTCCAGTATGGAGCAAGGATTGTAATGGACACATTTTGGGAGTCAGGCCAGGAAGGAGAGAAGACTCTGGTACAAGTGTGCTGCTTTGTCCCACTTGTGGGATATCCACCTTAAACAAGGACACGTCCTTGGAGCATTTTTCCTGGTCCTGCCATTGACGGTTGCTTGAACCAACAGCTCCTTTACCTCTCTCTCTCCTTCTTTTGATCTCCTCCTCTCCAGCTCTCTCACTCTCCCCTTGGCCCCCCTTCAATTTCTCTTGAATCCTCCTGCTACAAGTTGACCTGTGGTGATAACGGATGAACTATATTCGCCAAGAGAATGGTCCAAGTTATTCCACAGCCTTTTCTCCCTATCATCCTAGGTCCGATCAAATATAAAATCCGTGGTCCAGAAAGACTTCCTGTGCTCTGTGGAGACACCCGAACTAGGTCATCCTTCCACCACACTTCCCATATTCAGCCCTTCCAGTGGACACGATGACCACTTCATATGTACTTCGGTCTGTAGGGTCCCATATTCGACTCAGAGAGCAACACACTTGAAACAACGTTCACATGAGTGCTCTACCATGAAAATACTTCTCTGCAGCGTTCCCTACCTGGTCCATGAGGTACTGTGGATTTGCTCGTATGTAGATCTCTGGACTCGTTCTTAGGGGATATCGAATATGAAGTCTATGACTCTTCATGTCTCAATGATTGGGCATCCAAAAACAATGGTCTGAGCATACTTGGCCAGTGGGCTGGCCAACCATAGCCCGGAGTGCAAGATGTCTGTCAACCGAAACCTGTCTCTATGGAATAAACCTCCTCATTCGCTAGCCTCAGGATTGTCAGGGACAGAGCCCATTCGCTTCCAGGATGGAACTATCAATAACCTCAAATTGTAGGCATCACCACACGGCTCCTGGACGATCAGAAAATCGATCCACATTTCCTTCCTTATGATTGTAGACACAACAAACACACTGGCACTGGCCCCAGGCACCACACTACTAGTAAGACCTCCGTGAGAGGGAGTGCTTGCTCTTATCCACCTGTGGAAACGGCACCTGAAATTGACCGGTTACATCTCGGTTAAATTGCCTCTGTTCGGAGGGCTCCCCTGTGGCTTAGGCTAGGAAAATATGTACTCAGAAATGTGGAGCTGAAGATGCCCCATTGGGAAAGTCTTCTTCAGGGGTTACATCCAGGGCCTCATGCTTGATGGAGACATTGGGGCATGGTTTCCTTGTTTTTGCCATGGGATGTCTTGTTTCAAATAGCCATGAAGCACAAATCTTTTTTCACATGTAGGAACTCCCTTGAGGTATTCTGCCCACTGATCCCCTTAAGATATCACATGTGCAAACACCAAGCCTCTAGAATCCACATTTAGCTGGGGAGCCTGAGGAGACTGGTGGCTATGAGTCTACAGATGCAGATAAGAGTGTTCATCCAAGAGGACCACCCATCTGATGGATCCTCCTTGCCATCAACTTCGACATACCTCCAGAGCAAGAGCTCATGGTGTCCATCATTGAACTCTCAAGGTGTGAGGGGGAGAATGTCCCACATATGGCCCATCACACACCTCTTTTCTCACAGAGAGGTTGTTTGGGCACAAGGCTCCATGGGCATAATAGCATTTCCATGGCCACTTCCGGGACTGCACCTTTCAGACCGAAGGCAACTCCACACACTGGGGAACCCAAGTTTTTCTATCATGATGGATCTCCGATAACATGTGTGGCACTTCAGGGTCAAGTGCTTTCTCAGTCACTGCCTCACACGAATACACAGGACAGAATCTCTGTTGGAGAGAAAAGATGTCATTCCAATCACCCAAACAAAAGTCCCCTGGACAATGACATCAAGGAACGACTGAGGAAGAACAGCCTATGAGCTGCCACTTCAATAGGAAGGGTCTTTGCCGCTTAGGGAAAATAGAGGGTGTCATTTAAGTTGACCCACACCTCGTGTCCTTTGAGAAGACATGGGTGCTAAGCAGGGAGGTCTGCTTGCAACCGACATACTTCGAGAGACAGGCCAAGAACGAGTGAAAATCTCATGCAAGGGTCCTGAGAGAGCCTTTGTGTCTAATAGTCCCCGGAAACACAGACATGGGCTTGGGAATGAAATTGGGCTCTGGAATGTGGCTTGTATCCAAATCTAATCTCTCTCTCTCACTCTCTCTCTTGGCTTCTTCCTCCTTCACATTCTCTCGAATCCTCCCCATCCAAGGTGATCTGTGCTGCTCCAGGTGGGCATATCTCAGCCAGGAGAGTAGTCAAATTCTTTCACCAAGATTTTCAATCAGTCTTCCAAACTCCTATCAAATATAATAGCATTTTTCCTGAAATAACTCCTCTGTTTTTTATGGAGAATTTGCACCTTACATAGAGTACCCCTATCTTACCATTGTCAGCCCTTCACACTGACAGATAACCATCCCATTTATACTGCGTTCTACATGGTCACAGATTTGCCTCCGAGATCAACATCTTTTCAACAACCTACACATAAGGGACCGAGTGAGAATTCACTTATCTGCAGCACAACCCATGTATTTGAAGTTGCTGGTGAGGTGGATCTCTCGACTCTTTCTAAGGGGAGTTAGGACATGAAGACTCTGACTCTCCATGTCTCAGTGAAGTGGCATCCAAGAAGGGGTCTGAGGACCCTTCAGCTGGCTCTGTGTGGCAATGGGACAGAGTTCAAGGATTCAGTCCCCTAAAACCAGTCTCCATTTGGGACAATCCTCCTCCTTCTCTGGACCCTCAAATGGCAGGCCAGAAGCCCCTCTCGTCCAAGAGTGAAACCTCAACACCTGCCCATGTAGTCCTCACGACAGGGCTCACGGAGGGTAACAAGAGAGACTCCTGAAATTCCTGACAATTGTGTAGAACACAAACAAGCCAGCAGTGGAACTAGACACCCCACTTCCATCCAGCACCCCAGTAGACAGGACGTATTCTTATCAACCTGTGAAATAACCACCAAACTAATCCCAGCTTCATTCTCGGGAAATTAGTTACTGTGGATAGCTAGTGTGTGATTTCATCCCTTGACGTGTATGTTCCGAAGCAGGGACTTGTCCTTCCCCCCCATTCCAATATTTCCTCAGGGTTGATATTGAGGGCCACTTCATTGGTTGAAGGCCGAGGGGCCTATTTTCATGGTTTGAGTTCTGGAATGAGATTTCTCATCCCGGTCATACTTAGGAGACTTTTTTCCCCTGTGGGAAAAGACTGGAAGTGATAAGCTCACTGGTCCCTTTCAGATATATCATAATCCAAAAGCAAGCCTGAACCGTGGCTATTTACTCAGGAGTCCGAAGAGAATGGTGGCCATGAGAAGAATATTGGAAAGAATACTTATCATCCAATTGTCCAATACATCCAATGGATCATCCTTTAATTTCGTATCAACATACCTCCAGATCATGAGCTCAGGCTGCCTGATGTACAACAATTGAGGCGTGACGGTGAGAGCTTCTCACTTTGGGCCCATCCCTTGCCTCTCTTCTCACAGATGGTCTGTGGTGTCACAATGCTTGGTGGGCAGCATGCCATTGCCATGGCAACCATTGGGCCTGAACTTCTCAGATGGAAGGCAACTCCACCTGCTCTGTGCCCACCTGCTCTCTACAGAAGGCTGGCTCTTCCCCTGAACGTGAGTCAGGCTCAACACGGTGGTTCAAGAACTGCTTCCCAGGAATACACAGTCTACAATCTCATTGGGAAGGAAAATATGGGATTGAAAAAGACCCACTCCCCACGGAGCCTGAACAGGAAAACAATGGCCGATGGAGGAAGAACAACACACGAGCATCCCTTTCCATGGGAGGAGGCTTTTCCACGGAAGGAAACTATGGAATATCTTTTAACGTGATTTCCACCCCATGCCATTGGAGAAGATATAGGTACCATACCAAGGCTCTCAAACCTGTCTTCCAGTATGGAGCAAGGATTGTAATGGACACATTTTGGGAGTCAGGCCAGGAAGGAGAGAAGACTCTGGTACAAGTGTGCTGCTTTGTCCCACTTGTGGGATATCCACCTTAAACAAGGACACGTCCTTGGAGCATTTTTCCTGGTCCTGCCATTGACGGTTGCTTGAACCAACAGCTCCTTTACCTCTCTCTCTCCTTCTTTTGATCTCCTTCTCTCCAGCTCTCTCATTCTCCCCTTGGCCCCCCTTCAATTTCTCTTGAATCCTCCTGCTACAAGTTGACCTGTGGTGATAATGGATGAACTATATTCGCCAAGAGAATGGTCCAAGTTATTCCCCAGCCTTTTCTCCCTATCATCCTAGGTCCGATCAAATATAAAATCCGTGGTCCAGAAAGACTTCCTGTGCTCTGTGGAGACACCCGAACTAGGTCATCCTTCCACCACACTTCCCATATTCAGCCCTTCCTGTGGACACGCTGACCACTTCATATGTACTTCGGTCTGTAGGGTCCCATATTCGACTCAGAGAGCAACACACTTGAAACAACGTTCACATGAGTGCTCTACCATGAAAATACTTCTCTGCAGCGTTCCCTACCTGGTCCACGAGGAATGGTGGATTTGCTCGTATGTAGATCTCTGGACTCGTTCTTAGGGGATATCGAATATGAAGTCTATGACTCTTCATGTCTCAATGATTGGGCATCCACAAACAATGGTCTGAGCATACTTGGCCAGTGGGCTGGCCAACCATAGCCCAGAGTGCAAGTTGTCTGTCAACCGAAACCAGTCTCTATGGAATAGACCTCCTCATTCGCTAGCCTCAGGATTGTCAGGGACAGAGCCCATTCGCTTCCAGGTTGGAACTATCAATAACCTCAAATTGCAGGCATCACCACACAGCTCCTGGACGATCAGACAATCGATCCACATTTCCTTCCTTATAATTGTAGACACAACAAACACACTGGCACTGGCCCCAGGCACCACACTTCTAGTAAGCCCTCCATGAGAGGGAGGGCTTGCTCTTATCCACCTGTGGAAAAGGCACCTGAAATTGACCGGTTACATCTCGGTTAAATTGCCTCTGTTCGGAGGGCTCCCCTGTGGCTTAGGCTAGGAAAATATGTACTCAGAAATGTGGAGCTGAAGATGCCCCATTGGGAAAGTCTTCTTCAGGGGTTACATCCAGGGCCTCATGCTTGATGGAGACATTGGGGCATGGTTTCCTTGTTTTTGCCATGGGATGTCTTGTTTCAAATAGCCATGAAGCACAAATCTTTTTTCACATGTAGGAACTCCCTTGAGGTATTCTGCCCACTGATCCCCTTAAGATATCACATGTGCAAACACCAAGCCTCTAGAATCCACATTTAGCTGGGGAGCCTGAGGAGACTGGTGGCTATGAGTCTACAGATGCAGATAAGAGTGTTCATCCAAGAGGACCACCCATCTGATGGATCCTCCTTGCCATCAACTTCGACATACCTCCAGAGCAAGAGCTCATGGTGTCCATCATTGAACTCTCAAGGTGTGAGGGGGAGAATGTCCCACATATGGCCCATCACACTCCTCTTTTCTCACAGGGAGGTTGTTTGGGCACAAGGCTCCATGGGCATAATAGCATTTCCATGGCCACTTCCGGGACTGCACCTTTCAGACCGAAGGCAACTCCACACACTGGGGAACCCAATTTTTTCTATCATGATGGATCTCCGATAACATGTGTGGCACTTCAGGGTCAAGTGCTTTCTCAGTCACTGCCTCACACGAATACACAGGACAGAATCTCTTTTGGAGAGAAAAGATGTCATTCCAATCACCCAAACAAAATCCCCTGGACAATGACATCAAGGAACGACTGAGGAAGAACAGCCTATGAGCTGCCACTTCAATAGGAAGGGTCTTTGCCCCTTAGGGAAAATAGAGGGTGTCATTTAAGTTGACCCATACCCCGTGTCCTTTGAGAAGACATGGGTGCCGAGCAGGGAGGACTGCTTGCAACCGACATACTTCGAGAGACAGGCCAAGAACGAGTGAAAATCTCATGCAAGGGTCCTGAGAGAGCCTTTGTGTCTAATCGTCCCCGGAAACACAGATATGGTTTTGGGAATAAAATTGGGACCTGGAACCTGGCTTGCATCCAAATCTCATCTCTCTCTCTCACTCTCTCTCTTGGCTTCTTCCTCCTTCACATTCTCTCGAATCCTCCCCATCCAAGGTGATCTGTGCTGCTCCAGGTGGGCATATCTCAGCCAGGAGAGTAGTCAAATTCTTTCACCAAGATTTTCAATCAGTCTTCCAAACTCCTATCAAATATAATAGCATTTTTCCTGAAATAACTCCTCTGTTTTTTATGGAGAATTTGCACCTTACACAGAGTACCCCTATCTTACCATTGTCAGCCCTTCACACTGACAGATAACCATCCCATTTATACTGCGTTCTACATGGTCACAGATTTGCCTCCGAGATCAACATCTTTTCAACAACCTACACATAAGGGACCGAGTGAGAATTCACTTATCTGCAGCACAACCCATGTATTTGAAGTTGCTGGTGAGGTGGATCTCTCGACTCTTTCTAAGGGGAGTTAGGACATGAAGACTCTGACTCTCCATGTCTCAGTGAAGTGGCATCCAAGAAGGGGTCTGAGGACCCTTCAGCTGGCTCTGTGTGGCAATGGGACAGAGTTCAAGGATTCAGTCCCCTAAAACCAGTCTCCATTTGGGACAATCCTCCTCCTTCTCTGGACCCTCAAATGGCAGGCCAGAAGCCCCTCTCGTCCAAGAGTGAAACCTCAACACCTGCCCATGTAGTCCTCACGACAGGGCTCACGGAGGGTAACAAGAGAGACTCCTGAAATTCCTGACAATTGTGTAGAACACAAACAAGCCAGCAGTGGAACTAGACACCCCACTTCCATCCAGCACCCCAGTAGACAGGACGTATTCTTATCAACCTGTGAAATAACCACCAAACTAATCCCAGCTTCATTCTCGGGAAATTAGTTACTGTGGATAGCTAGTGTGTGATTTCATCCCTTGACGTGTATGTTCCGAAGCAGGGACATGTCCTTCCCCCCCATTCCAATATTTCCTCAGGGTTGATATTGAGGGCCACTTCATTGGTTGAAGGCCGAGGGGCCTATTTTCATGGTTTGAGTTCTGGAATGAGATTTCTCATCCCGGTCATACTTAGGAGACTTTTTTCCCCTGTGGGAAAAGACTGGAAGTGATAAGCTCACTGGTCCCTTTCAGATATATCATAATCCAAAAGCAAGCCTGAACCGTGGCTATTTACTCAGGAGTCCGAAGAGAATGGTGGCCATGAGAAGAATATTGGAAAGAATACTTATCATCCAATTGTCCAATACATCCAATGGATCATCCTTTAATTTCGTATCAACATACCTCCAGATCATGAGCTCAGGCTGCCTGATGTACAACAATTGAGGCGTGACGGTGAGAGCTTCTCACTTTGGGCCCATCCCTTGCCTCTCTTCTCACAGATGGTCTGTGGTGTCACAATGCTTGGTGGGCAGCATGCCATTGCCATGGCAACCATTGGGCCTGAACTTCTCAGATGGAAGGCAACTCCACCTGCTCTGTGCCCACCTGCTCTCTACAGAAGGCTGGCTCTTCCCCTGAACGTGAGTCAGGCTCAACACGGTGGTTCAAGAACTGCTTCCCAGGAATACACAGTCTACAATCTCATTGGGAAGGAAAATATGGGATTGAAAAAGACCCACTCCCCACGGAGCCTGAACAGGAAAACAATGGCCGATGGAGGAAGAACAACACACGAGCATCCCTTTCCATGGGAGGAGGCTTTTCCACGGAAGGAAACTATGGAATATCTTTTAACGTGATTTCCACCCCATGCCATTGGAGAAGATATAGGTACCATACCAAGGCTCTCAAACCTGTCTTCCAGTATGGAGCAAGGATTGTAATGGACACATTTTGGGAGTCAGGCCAGGAAGGAGAGAAGACTCTGGTACAAGTGTGCTGCTTTGTCCCACTTGTGGGATATCCACCTTAAACAAGGACACGTCCTTGGAGCATTTTTCCTGGTCCTGCCATTGACGGTTGCTTGAACCAACAGCTCCTTTACCTCTCTCTCTCCTTCTTTTGATCTCCTTCTCTCCAGCTCTCTCACTCTCCCCTTGGCCCCCCTTCAATTTCTCTTGAATCCTCCTGCTACAAGTTGACCTGTGGTGATAATGGATGAACTATATTCGCCAAGAGAATGGTCCAAGTTATTCCCCAGCCTTTTCTCCCTATCATCCTAGGTCCGATCAAATATAAAATCCGTGGTCCAGAAAGACTTCCTGTGCTCTGTGGAGACACCCGAACTAGGTCATCCTTCCACCACACTTCCCATATTCAGCCCTTCCTGTGGACACGCTGACCACTTCATATGTACTTCGGTCTGGAGGGTCCCATATTCGACTCAGAGAGCAACACACTTGAAACAACGTTCACATGAGTGCTCTACCATGAAAATACTTCTCTGCAGCGTTCCCTACCTGGTCCACGAGGAATGGTGGATTTGCTCGTATGTAGATCTCTGGACTCGTTCTTAGGGGATATCGAATATGAAGTCTATGACTCTTCATGTCTCAATGATTGGGCATCCACAAACAATGGTCTGAGCATCCTTGGCCAGTGGGCTGGCCAACCATAGCCCAGAGTGCAAGTTGTCTGTCAACCGAAACCTGTCTCTATGGACTAGACCACCTCATTCGCTAGCCTCAGGATTGTCAGGGACAGAGCCCATTCGCTTCCAGGATGGAACTATCAATAACCTCAAATTGCAGGCATCACCACACAGCTCCTGGACGATCAGACAATCGATCCACATTTCCTTCCTTGTGATTGTAGACACAACAAACACACTGGCACTGGCCCCAGGCACCACACTTCTAGTAAGCCCTCCATGAGAGGGAGGGCTTGCTCTTATCCACCTGTGGAAAAGGCACCTGAAATTGACCGGTTACATCTCGGTTAAATTGCCTCTGTTCGGAGGGCTCCCCTGTGGCTTAGGCTAGGAAAATATGTACTCAGAAATGTGGAGCTGAAGATGCCCCATTGGGAAAGTCTTCTTCAGGGGTTACATCCAGGGCCTCATGCTTGATGGAGACATTGGGGCATGGTTTCCTTGTTTTTGCCATGGGATGTCTTGTTTCAAATAGCCATGAAGCACAAATCTTTTTTCACATGTAGGAACTCCCTTGAGGTATTCTGCCCACTGATCCCCTTAAGATATCACATGTGCAAACACCAAGCCTCTAGAATCCACATTTAGCTGGGGAGCCTGAGGAGACTGGTGGCTATGAGTCTACAGATGCAGATAAGAGTGTTCATCCAAGAGGACCACCCATCTGATGGATCCTCCTTGCCATCAACTTCGACATACCTCCAGAGCAAGAGCTCATGGTGTCCATCATTGAACTCTCAAGGTGTGAGGGGGAGAATGTCCCACATATGGCCCATCACACACCTCTTTTCTCACAGGGAGGTTGTTTGGGCACAAGGCTCCATGGGCATAATAGCATTTCCATGGCCACTTCCGGGACTGCACCTTTCAGACCGAAGGCAACTCCACACACTGGGGAACCCAATTTTTTCTATCATGATGGATCTCCGATAACATGTGTGGCACTTCAGGGTCAAGTGCTTTCTCAGTCACTGCCTCACACGAATACACAGGACAGAATCTCTGTTGGAGAGAAAAGATGTCATTCCAATCACCCAAACAAAAGTCCCCTGGACAATGACATCAAGGAACGACTGAGGAAGAACAGCCTATGAGCTGCCACTTCAATAGGAAGGGTCTTTGCCGCTTAGGGAAAATAGAGGGTGTCATTTAAGTTGACCCACACCTCGTGTCCTTTGAGAAGACATGGGTGCTAAGCAGGGAGGTCTGCTTGCAACCGACATACTTCGAGAGACAGGCCAAGAACGAGTGAAAATCTCATGCAAGGGTCCTGAGAGAGCCTTTGTGTCTAATAGTCCCCGGAAACACAGACATGGGCTTGGGAATGAAATTGGGCCCTGGAACGTGGCTGGTATCCAAATCTCATCTCTCTCTCTCACTCTCTCTCTTGGCTTCATCCTGCTTCACATTCTCTCGAATCCTCCCCATCCAAGGTGATCTGTGCTGGTCCAGGTAGGTATATCTCAGCCAGGAGAGTAGTCAAATTCTTTCACCAAAATTTTCCATCAGTCTTCCAAAATCCTATCAAATATAATAGCATTTTTCCTGAAATAACTCGTCTGTTTTTTATGGAGAATTTGCACCTTACATAGAGTACCCCTAGCTTACCATTTTCAGTCCTTCACACTGACACATAACCATCCCATTTGTACTGCGTTCTACATGGTCACAGATTTGCCTCCGAGATCAACATCTTTTCAACCACCTACGCATAAGGGACCGAGTGAGAATTCACTTATCTGCAGCACAACCCATGTATTTGAAGTTGCTGGTGAGGTGGATCTCTCGACTCTTTCTAAGGGGAGTTAGGACATGAAGTCTCTGACTCTCCATGTCTCAGTGAAGTGGCATCAAAGAAGGGGTCTGAGCACCCTTCGGCTGGGTCTGTGTGACAATGGGACAGAGTTCAAGGATTCAGTCCCCTAAAACCAGTCCATTTGGGACGATCCTCCCCCTTCTCTAGACCCTCAAATGGCAGGCCAGAGGCCCCTCTCGTCCAAGAGGGAAACCTCAACACCTGCCCATGTAGTCCTCACCACAGGGCTCACGGAGGATAACAAGAGAGTCTCCTGAAATTCCTGACAATTGTGTACAACACAAACAAGCCAGCAGTGGAACTAGACACCCCACTTCCATCCAGCACCCCAGTAGACAGGACGTATTCTTATCAACCTGTGAAATAACCACCAGACTTATACAGCTTCATTCTCGGGAAATTTGTTACTGTGGATAGCTAGTGTGTGATTTCATCTCTTGACGTGTATGTTCCGAAGCAGGGACTTGTCCTTCCCCCCCATTCCAATATTTCCTCAGTGTTGATATTGAGGGCCACGTCCTTGGTTGAAGGAAGAAGGGCCTACCTTCATAGTTTGAGCTCTGGAATGAGATATATCATCCCGGTCATACTTAGGAGACTATTTCCCCTGATGGAAGAAACTGGAAGTGATAATCTCACTGGTCCCTTTCAGATGTATCATAATCCAAAAGCAAGCCTGAACCGTGGCTATTTCCTCAGGAGCCTGATGAGAATGGTGGCCATGAGAAGAATATTGGAAAGAATACTTATCATCCAATAGTCCAATACATCCAATGGATCATCCTTTAATTTCGTATCAACATACCTCCAGATCATGAGCTCAGGCTGCCTGATGTACAACAATTGAGGCGTGACGGTGAGAGCTTCTCACTTTGGGCCCATCCCTTGCCTCTTTTCTCACAGATGGTCTGTGGTGTCACAATGCTTGGTGGGCAGCATGCCATTGCCATGGCAACCATTGGGCCTGAACTTCTCAGATGGAAGGCAACTCCACCTGCTCTGTGCCCACCTGCTCTCTACAGAAGGCTGGCTCTTCCCCTGAACGTGTGTCAGGCTCAACACGGTGGTTCAAGAACTGCATCCCAGGAATACACAGTCTACAATCTCATTGGGAAGGAAAATATGGGATTGAAAAAGACCCACTCCCCACGGAGCCTGAACAGGAAAACAATGGCCGATGGAGGAAGAACAACACACGAGCATCCCTTTCCATGGGAGGAGGCTTTTCCACGGAAGGAAACTATGGAATATCTTTTAACGTGATTTCCACCCCATGCCATTGGAGAAGATATAGGTACCATACCAAGGCTCTCAAACCTGTCTTCCAGTATGGAGCAAGGATTGTAATGGACACATTTTGGGAGTCAGGCCAGGAAGGAGAGAAGACTCTGGTACAAGTGTGCTGCTTTGTCCCACTTGTGGGATATCCACCTTAAACAAGGACACGTCCTTGGAGCATTTTTCCTACCATTGACTTTTGCTTGAACCAATAGATCCTTTACCTCTCTCTCTCCTTCTTTTGATCTCCTTCTCTCCAGCTCTCTCACTCTCCCCTTTTCCCCCCTGCAATTTCTCTTGAATCCTCCTGCTACAAGTTGACCTGTGGTGATAATGGATGAACTATATTCGCCAAGAGAATGGTCCAAGTTATTCCCCAGCCTTTTCTCCCTATCATCCTAGGTCCGATCAAATATAAAATCCGTGGTCCAGAAAGACTTCCTGTGCTCTGTGGAGACACCCGAACTAGGTCATCCTTCCACCACACTTCCCATATTCAGCCCTTCCAGTGGACACGCTGACCACTTCATATGTACTTCGGTCTGGAGGGTCCCATATTCGACTCAGAGAGCAACACACTTGAAACAACGTTCACATGAGTGCTCTACCATGAAAATACTTCTCTGCAGCGTTCCCTACCTGGTCCACGAGGAATGGTGGATTTGCTCGTATGTAGATCTCTGGACTCGTTCTTAGGGGATATCGAATATGAAGTCTATGACTCTTCATGTCTCAATGATTGGGCATCCAAAAACAATGGTCTGAGCATCATTGGCCAGTGGGCTGGCCAACCATAGCCCGGATTGCAAGATGTCTGTCAACCAAAACCAGTCTCTATGGAATAGACCTCCTCATTCGCTAGCCTCAGGATTGTCAGGGACAGAGACCATTCTCTTCCAGGATGGAACTATCAATAACCTCAAGTTGCAGGATACATCACAGGCCTCATGGAAAGTCATACCATCGACCCACCCTTCCTTCCTTATAATTGTAGACACAATAAACACACTGGCACTGGCCCCAGGAACCACACTACTAGTAAGACCTCCGTGAGAGGGAGGGCTTGCTCTTATCCACCTGTGGAAAAGGCACCTGAAATTGACCGGTTACATCTCGGTTAAATGGCCTCTGTTCGGAGGGCTCCCCTGTGGCTTAGGCTAGGAAAATATGTACTCAGAAATGTGGAGCTGAAGATGCCCCATTGGGAAAGTCTTCTTCAGGGGTTACATCCAGGGCCTCATGCTTGATGGAGACATTGGGGCATGGTTTCCTTGTTTTTGCCATGGGATGTCTTGTTTCAAATAGCCATGAAGCACAAATCTTTTTTCACATGTAGGAACTCCCTTGAGGTATTCTGCCCACTGATCCCCTTAAGATATCACATGTGCAAACACCAAGCCTCTAGAATCCACATTTAGCTGGGGAGCCTGAGGAGACTGGTGGCTATGAGTCTACAGATGCAGATAAGAGTGTTCACCCAAGAGGACCACCCATCTGATGGATCCTCCTTGCCATCAACTTACCTCCAGAGCAAGAGCTCATGGACATACCTCCAGAGCAAGAGCTCATGGTGTCCATCATTGAACTCTCAAGGTGTGAGGGGGAGAATGTCCCACATATGGCCCATCACACTCCTCTTTTCTCACAGAGAGGTTGTTTGGGCACAAGGCTCCATGGGCATAATAGCATTTCCATGGCCACTTCCGGGACTGCACCTTTCAGACCGAAGGCAACTCCACACACTGGGGAACCCAATTTTTTCTATCATGATGGATCTCCGATAACATGTGTGGCACTTCAGGGTCAAGTGCTTTCTCAGTCACTGCCTCACACGAATACACAGGACAGAATCTCTTTTGGAGAGAAAAGATGTCATTCCAATCACCCAAACAAAAGTCCCCTGGACAATGACATCAAGGAACGACTGAGGAAGAACAGCCTATGAGCTGCCACTTCAATAGGAAGGGTCTTTGCCGCTTAGGGAAAATAGAGGGTGTCATTTACCTTGACCCACACCCCGTGTCCTTTGAGAAGACATGGGTGCCGAGCAGGGAGGACTGCTTGCAACCGACATACTTCGAGAGACAGGCCAAGAACGAGTGAAAATCTCATGCAAGGGTCCTGAGAGAGCCTTTGTGTCTAATAGTCCCCGGAAACACAGACATGGGCTTGGGAATGAAATTGGGCTCTGGAATGTGGCTGGTATCCAAATCTCATCTCTCTCTCTCACTCTCTCTCTTGGTTTCATCCTGCTTCACATTCTCTCGAATCCTCCCCTTCCAAGGTGATCTGTGCTGCTCCAGGTGGGCATATCTCAGCCAGGAGAGTAGTCAAATTCTTTCACCAAGATTTTCCATCAGTCTTCCAAACTCCTATCAAATATGAAAGCATTTTTCCTGAAATAACTCGTCTGTTTTTTATGGAGAATTTGCACCTTACATAGAGTACCCCTAGCTTACCATTTTCAGTCCTTCACACTGACACATAACCATCCCATTTGTACTGCGTTCTACATGGTCACAGATTTGCCTCCGAGATCAACATCTTTTCAACCACCTACGCATAAGGGACCGAGTGAGAATTCACTTATCTGCAGCACAACCCATGTATTTGAAGTTGCTGGTGAGGTGGATCTCTCGACTCTTTCTAAGGGGAGTTAGGACATGAAGTCTCTGACTCTCCATGTCTCAGTGAAGTGGCATCAAAGAAGGGGTCTGAGCACCCTTCGGCTGGGTCTGTGTGACAATGGGACAGAGTTCAAGGATTCAGTCCCCTAAAACCAGTCCATTTGGGACGATCCTCCCCCTTCTCTAGACCCTCAAATGGCAGGCCAGAGGCCCCTCTCGTCCAAGAGGGAAACCTCAACACCTGCCCATGTAGTCCTCACCACAGGGCTCACGGAGGATAACAAGAGAGTCTCCTGAAATTCCTGACAATTGTGTACAACACAAACAAGCCAGCAGTGGAACTAGACACCCCACTTCCATCCAGCACCCCAGTAGACAGGACGTATTCTTATCAACCTGTGAAATAACCACCAGACTTATACAGCTTCATTCTCGGGAAATTTGTTACTGTGGATAGCTAGTGTGTGATTTCATCCCTTGACGTGTATGTTCCGAAGCAGGGACTTGTCCTTCCCCCCCATTCCAATATTTCCTCAGGGTTGATGTTGAGGGCCACGTCCTTGATTTAAGGAAGAAGGGCCTACCTTCATAGTTTGAGCTCTGGAATGAGATTTATCATCCCGGTCATACATAGGAGACTATTTCCCCTGATGGAAGAAACTGGAAGTGATAATCTCACTGGTCCCTTTCAGATGTATCATAATCCAAAAGCAAGCCTGAACCGTGGCTATTTACTCAGGAGCCTGATGAGAATGGTGGCCATGAGAAGAATATTGGAAAGAATACTTATCATCCAATTGTCCAATACATCCAATGGATCATCCTTTAATTTCGTATCAACATACCTCCAGATCATGAGCTCAGGCTGCCTGATGTACAACAATTGAGGGGTGACGGTGAGAGCTTCTCACTTTGGGCCCATCCCTTGCCTCTCTTCTCACAGATGGTCTGTGGTGTCACAGTGCTTGGTGGGCAGCATGCCATTGCCATGGCAACCATTGGGCCTGAACTTCTCAGATGGAAGGCAACTCCACCTGCTCTGTGCCCACCTGCTCTCTACAGAAGGAAGGCTGTAGAGAGCAGCCTTCCCTGAACGTGTGTCAGGCTCAACACGGTGGTTCAAGAACTGCTTCCCAGGAATACACAGTCTACAATCTCATTGGGAAGGAAAATATGGGATTGAAAAAGACCCACTCCCCACGGAGCCTGAACAGGAAAACAATGGCCGATGGAGGAAGAACAACACACGAGCATCCCTTTCCATGGGAGGAGGCTTTTCCACGGAAGGAAACTATGGAATATCTTTTAACGTGATTTCCACCCCATGCCATTGGAGAAGATATAGGTACCATACCAAGGCTCTCAAACCTGTCTTCCAGTATGGAGCAAGGATTGTAATGGACACATTTTGGGAGTCAGGCCAGGAAGGAGAGAAGACTCTGGTACAAGTGTGCTGCTTTGTCCCACTTGTGGGATATCCACCTTAAACAAGGACACGTCCTTGGAGCATTTTTCCTACCATTGACTTTTGCTTGAACCAATAGATCCTTTACCTCTCTCTCTCCTTCTTTTGATCTCCTTCTCTCCAGCTGTCTCACTCTCCCCTTTTCCCCCCTGCAATTTCTCTTGAATCCTCCTGCTACAAGTTGACCTGTGGTGATAATGGATGAACTATATTCGCCAAGAGAATGGTCCAAGTTATTCCACAGCCTTTTCTCCCTATCATCCTAGGTCCGATCAAATATAAAATCTGTGGTCCAGAAAGACTTCCTGTGCTCTGTGGAGACACCCGAACTAGGTCATCCTTCCA
Source organism: Sus scrofa (assembly GCF_054392235.1). NCBI lineage: Eukaryota > Metazoa > Chordata > Mammalia > Artiodactyla > Suidae > Sus > Sus scrofa. The sequence continues at coordinate 43,090,812 of NC_139402.1, forward strand.
CCACACTTCCCATATTCAGCCCTTCCTGTGGACACGCTGACCACTTCATATGTACTTCGGTCTGGAGGGTCCCATATTCGACTCAGAGAGCAACACACTTGAAACAACGTTCACATGAGTGCTCTACCATGAAAATACTTCTCTGCAGCGTTCCCTACCTGGTCCACGAGGAATGGTGGATTTGCTCGTATGTAGATCTCTGGACTCGTTCTTAGGGGATATCGAATATGAAGTCTATGACTCTTCATGTCTCAATGATTGGGCATCCAAAAACAATGGTCTGAGCATCCTTGGCCAGTGGGCTGGCCAACCATAGCCCGGATTGCAAGATGTCTGTCAACCAAAACCAGTCTCTATGGAATAGACCTCCTCATTCGCTAGCCTCAGGATTGTCAGGGACAGAGACCATTCTCTTCCAGGATGGAACTATCAATAACCTCAAGTTGCAGGATACATCACAGGCCTCATGGAAAGTCATACCATCGACCCACCCTTCCTTCCTTATAATTGTAGACACAACAAACACACTGGCACTGGCCCCAGGAACCACACTACTACTAAGCCCTCCGTGAGAGGGAGGGCTTGCTCTTATCCACCTGTGGAAAAGGCACATGAAATTGACCGGTTACATCTCGGTTAAATGGCCTCTGTTCGGAGGGCTCCCCTGTGGCTTAGGCTAGGAAAATATGTACTCAGAAATGTGGAGCTGAAGATGCCCCATTGGGAAAGTCTTCTTCAGGGGTTACATCCAGGGCCTCATGCTTGATGGAGACATTGGGGCATGGTTTCCTTGTTTTTGCCATGGGATGTCTTGTTTCAAATAGCCATGAAGCACAAATCTTTTTTCACATGTAGGAACTCCCTTGAGGTATTCTGCCCACTGATCCCCTTAAGATATCACATGTGCAAACACCAAGCCTCTAGAATCCACATTTAGCTGGGGAGCCTGAGGAGACTGGTGGCTATGAGTCTACAGATGCAGATAAGAGTGTTCACCCAAGAGGACCACCCATCTGATGGATCCTCCTTGCCATCAACTTCGACATACCTCCAGAGCAAGAGCTCATGGTGTCCATCATTGAACTCTCAAGGTGTGAGGGGGAGAATGTCCCACATATGGCCCATCACACACCTCTTTTCTCACAGAGAGGTTGTTTGGGCACAAGGCTCCATGGGCATAATAGCATTTCCATGGCCACTTCCGGGACTGCACCTTTCAGACCGAAGGCAACTCCACACACTGGGGAACCCAATTTTTTCTATCATGATGGATCTCCGATAACATGTGTGGCACTTCAGGGTCAAGTGCTTTCTCAGTCACTGCCTCACACGAATACACAGGACAGAATCTCTTTTGGAGAGAAAAGATGTCATTCCAATCACCCAAACAAAAGTCCCCTGGACAATGACATCAAGGAACGACTGAGGAAGAACAGCCTATGAGCTGCCACTTCAATAGGAAGGGTCTTTGCCGCTTAGGGAAAATAGAGGGTGTCATTTACCTTGACCCACACCCCGTGTCCTTTGAGAAGACATGGGTGCCGAGCAGGGAGGACTGCTTGCAACCGACATACTTCGAGAGACAGGCCAAGAACGAGTGAAAATCTCATGCAAGGGTCCTGAGAGAGCCTTTGTGTCTAATAGTCCCCGGAAACACAGACATGGGCTTGGGAATAAAATTGGGCCCTGGAACGTGGCTGGTATCCAAATCTCATCTCTCTCTCTCACTCTCTCTCTTGGCTTCATCCTGCTTCACATTCTCTCGAATCCTCCCCATCCAAGGTGATCTGTGCTGGTCCAGGTAGGTATATCTCAGCCAGGAGAGTAGTCAAATTCTTTCACCAAGATTTTCCATCAGTGTTCCAAACTCCTATCAAATATGAAAGCATTTTTCCTGAAATAACTCGTCTGTTTTTTATGGAGAATTTGCACCTTACATAGAGTACCCCTAGCTTACCATTTTCAGTCCTTCACACTGACACATAACCATCCCATTTGTACTGCGTTCTACATGGTCACAGATTTGCCTCCGAGATCAACATCTTTTCAACCACCTACGCATAAGGGACCGAGTGAGAATTCACTTATCTGCAGCACAACCCATGTATTTGAAGTTGCTGGTGAGGTGGATCTCTCGACTCTTTCTAAGGGGAGTTAGGACATGAAGTCTCTGACTCTCCATGTCTCAGTGAAGTGGCATCAAAGAAGGGGTCTGAGCACCCTTCGGCTGGGTCTGTGTGACAATGGGACAGAGTTCAAGGATTCAGTCCCCTAAAACCAGTCCATTTGGGACGATCCTCCCCCTTCTCTAGACCCTCAAATGGCAGGCCAGAGGCCCCTCTCGTCCAAGAGTGAAACCTCAACACCTGCCCATGTAGTCCTCACCACAGGGCTCACGGAGGATAACAAGAGAGTCTCCTGAAATTCCTGACAATTGTGTACAACACAAACAAGCCAGCAGTGGAACTAGACACCCCACTTCCATCCAGCACCCCAGTAGACAGGACGTATTCTTATCAACCTGTGAAATAACCACCAGACTTATACAGCTTCATTCTCGGGAAATTTGTTACTGTGGATAGCTAGTGTGTGATTTCATCCCTTGACGTGTATGTTCCGAAGCAGGGACTTGTCCTTCCCCCCCATTCCAATATTTCCTCAGGGTTGATGTTGAGGGCCACGTCCTTGATTTAAGGAAGAAGGGCCTACCTTCATAGTTTGAGCTCTGGAATGAGATTTATCATCCCGGTCATACATAGGAGACTATTTCCCCTGATGGAAGAAACTGGAAGTGATAATCTCACTGGTCCCTTTCAGATGTATCATAATCCAAAAGCAAGCCTGAACCGTGGCTATTTACTCAGGAGCCTGATGAGAATGGTGGCCATGAGAAGAATATTGGAAAGAATACTTATCATCCAATTGTCCAATACATCCAATGGATCATCCTTTAATTTCGTATCAACATACCTCCAGATCATGAGCTCAGGCTGCCTGATGTACAACAATTGAGGGGTGACGGTGAGAGCTTCTCACTTTGGGCCCATCCCTTGCCTCTCTTCTCACAGATGGTCTGTGGTGTCACAGTGCTTGGTGGGCAGCATGCCATTGCCATGGCAACCATTGGGCCTGAACTTCTCAGATGGAAGGCAACTCCACCTGCTCTGTGCCCACCTGCTCTCTACAGAAGGAAGGCTGTAGAGAGCAGCCTTCCCTGAACGTGTGTCAGGCTCAACACGGTGGTTCAAGAACTGCTTCCCAGGAATACACAGTCTACAATCTCATTGGGAAGGAAAATATGGGATTGAAAAAGACCCACTCCCCACGGAGCCTGAACAGGAAAACAATGGCCGATGGAGGAAGAACAACACACGAGCATCCCTTTCCATGGGAGGAGGCTTTTCCACGGAAGGAAACTATGGAATATCTTTTAACGTGATTTCCACCCCATGCCATTGGAGAAGATATAGGTACCATACCAAGGCTCTCAAACCTGTCTTCCAGTATGGAGCAAGGATTGTAATGGACACATTTTGGGAGTCAGGCCAGGAAGGAGAGAAGACTCTGGTACAAGTGTGCTGCTTTGTCCCACTTGTGGGATATCCACCTTAAACAAGGACACGTCCTTGGAGCATTTTTCCTACCATTGACTTTTGCTTGAACCAATAGATCCTTTACCTCTCTCTCTCCTTCTTTTGATCTCCTTCTCTCCAGCTGTCTCACTCTCCCCTTTTCCCCCCTGCAATTTCTCTTGAATCCTCCTGCTACAAGTTGACCTGTGGTGATAATGGATGAACTATATTCGCCAAGAGAATGGTCCAAGTTATTCCACAGCCTTTTCTCCCTATCATCCTAGGTCCGATCAAATATAAAATCTGTGGTCCAGAAAGACTTCCTGTGCTCTGTGGAGACACCCGAACTAGGTCATCCTTCCACCACACTTCCCATATTCAGCCCTTCCTGTGGACACGCTGACCACTTCATATGTACTTCGGTCTGGAGGGTCCCATATTCGACTCAGAGAGCAACACACTTGAAACAACGTTCACATGAGTGCTCTACCATGAAAATACTTCTCTGCAGCGTTCCCTACCTGGTCCACGAGGAATGGTGGATTTGCTCGTATGTAGATCTCTGGACTCGTTCTTAGGGGATATCGAATATGAAGTCTATGACTCTTCATGTCTCAATGATTGGGCATCCAAAAACAATGGTCTGAGCATCCTTGGCCAGTGGGCTGGCCAACCATAGCCCGGATTGCAAGATGTCTGTCAACCAAAACCAGTCTCTATGGAATAGACCTCCTCATTCGCTAGCCTCAGGATTGTCAGGGACAGAGACCATTCTCTTCCAGGATGGAACTATCAATAACCTCAAGTTGCAGGATACATCACAGGCCTCATGGAAAGTCATACCATCGACCCACCCTTCCTTCCTTATAATTGTAGACACAACAAACACACTGGCACTGGCCCCAGGAACCACACTACTACTAAGCCCTCCGTGAGAGGGAGGGCTTGCTCTTATCCACCTGTGGAAAAGGCACATGAAATTGACCGGTTACATCTCGGTTAAATGGCCTCTGTTCGGAGGGCTCCCCTGTGGCTTAGGCTAGGAAAATATGTACTCAGAAATGTGGAGCTGAAGATGCCCCATTGGGAAAGTCTTCTTCAGGGGTTACATCCAGGGCCTCATGCTTGATGGAGACATTGGGGCATGGTTTCCTTGTTTTTGCCATGGGATGTCTTGTTTCAAATAGCCATGAAGCACAAATCTTTTTTCACATGTAGGAACTCCCTTGAGGTATTCTGCCCACTGATCCCCTTAAGATATCACATGTGCAAACACCAAGCCTCTAGAATCCACATTTAGCTGGGGAGCCTGAGGAGACTGGTGGCTATGAGTCTACAGATGCAGATAAGAGTGTTCACCCAAGAGGACCACCCATCTGATGGATCCTCCTTGCCATCAACTTCGACATACCTCCAGAGCAAGAGCTCATGGTGTCCATCATTGAACTCTCAAGGTGTGAGGGGGAGAATGTCCCACATATGGCCCATCACACACCTCTTTTCTCACAGAGAGGTTGTTTGGGCACAAGGCTCCATGGGCATAATAGCATTTCCATGGCCACTTCCGGGACTGCACCTTTCAGACCGAAGGCAACTCCACACACTGGGGAACCCAATTTTTTCTATCATGATGGATCTCCGATAACATGTGTGGCACTTCAGGGTCAAGTGCTTTCTCAGTCACTGCCTCACACGAATACACAGGACAGAATCTCTTTTGGAGAGAAAAGATGTCATTCCAATCACCCAAACAAAAGTCCCCTGGACAATGACATCAAGGAACGACTGAGGAAGAACAGCCTATGAGCTGCCACTTCAATAGGAAGGGTCTTTGCCGCTTAGGGAAAATAGAGGGTGTCATTTACCTTGACCCACACCCCGTGTCCTTTGAGAAGACATGGGTGCCGAGCAGGGAGGACTGCTTGCAACCGACATACTTCGAGAGACAGGCCAAGAACGAGTGAAAATCTCATGCAAGGGTCCTGAGAGAGCCTTTGTGTCTAATAGTCCCCGGAAACACAGACATGGGCTTGGGAATAAAATTGGGCCCTGGAACGTGGCTGGTATCCAAATCTCATCTCTCTCTCTCACTCTCTCTCTTGGCTTCATCCTGCTTCACATTCTCTCGAATCCTCCCCATCCAAGGTGATCTGTGCTGGTCCAGGTAGGTATATCTCAGCCAGGAGAGTAGTCAAATTCTTTCACCAAGATTTTCCATCAGTGTTCCAAACTCCTATCAAATATGAAAGCATTTTTCCTGAAATAACTCGTCTGTTTTTTATGGAGAATTTGCACCTTACATAGAGTACCCCTAGCTTACCATTTTCAGTCCTTCACACTGACACATAACCATCCCATTTGTACTGCGTTCTACATGGTCACAGATTTGCCTCCGAGATCAACATCTTTTCAACCACCTACGCATAAGGGACCGAGTGAGAATTCACTTATCTGCAGCACAACCCATGTATTTGAAGTTGCTGGTGAGGTGGATCTCTCGACTCTTTCTAAGGGGAGTTAGGACATGAAGTCTCTGACTCTCCATGTCTCAGTGAAGTGGCATCAAAGAAGGGGTCTGAGCACCCTTCGGCTGGGTCTGTGTGACAATGGGACAGAGTTCAAGGATTCAGTCCCCTAAAACCAGTCCATTTGGGACGATCCTCCCCCTTCTCTAGACCCTCAAATGGCAGGCCAGAGGCCCCTCTCGTCCAAGAGTGAAACCTCAACACCTGCCCATGTAGTCCTCACCACAGGGCTCACGGAGGATAACAAGAGAGTCTCCTGAAATTCCTGACAATTGTGTACAACACAAACAAGCCAGCAGTGGAACTAGACACCCCACTTCCATCCAGCACCCCAGTAGACAGGACGTATTCTTATCAACCTGTGAAATAACCACCAGACTTATACAGCTTCATTCTCGGGAAATTTGTTACTGTGGATAGCTAGTGTGTGATTTCATCCCTTGACGTGTATGTTCCGAAGCAGGGACTTGTCCTTCCCCCCCATTCCAATATTTCCTCAGGGTTGATGTTGAGGGCCACGTCCTTGATTTAAGGAAGAAGGGCCTACCTTCATAGTTTGAGCTCTGGAATGAGATTTATCATCCCGGTCATACATAGGAGACTATTTCCCCTGATGGAAGAAACTGGAAGTGATAATCTCACTGGTCCCTTTCAGATGTATCATAATCCAAAAGCAAGCCTGAACCGTGGCTATTTACTCAGGAGCCTGATGAGAATGGTGGCCATGAGAAGAATATTGGAAAGAATACTTATCATCCAATTGTCCAATACATCCAATGGATCATCCTTTAATTTCGTATCAACATACCTCCAGATCATGAGCTCAGGCTGCCTGATGTACAACAATTGAGGGGTGACGGTGAGAGCTTCTCACTTTGGGCCCATCCCTTGCCTCTCTTCTCACAGATGGTCTGTGGTGTCACAGTGCTTGGTGGGCAGCATGCCATTGCCATGGCAACCATTGGGCCTGAACTTCTCAGATGGAAGGCAACTCCACCTGCTCTGTGCCCACCTGCTCTCTACAGAAGGAAGGCTGTAGAGAGCAGCCTTCCCTGAACGTGTGTCAGGCTCAACACGGTGGTTCAAGAACTGCTTCCCAGGAATACACAGTCTACAATCTCATTGGGAAGGAAAATATGGGATTGAAAAAGACCCACTCCCCACGGAGCCTGAACAGGAAAACAATGGCCGATGGAGGAAGAACAACACACGAGCATCCCTTTCCATGGGAGGAGGCTTTTCCACGGAAGGAAACTATGGAATATCTTTTAACGTGATTTCCACCCCATGCCATTGGAGAAGATATAGGTACCATACCAAGGCTCTCAAACCTGTCTTCCAGTATGGAGCAAGGATTGTAATGGACACATTTTGGGAGTCAGGCCAGGAAGGAGAGAAGACTCTGGTACAAGTGTGCTGCTTTGTCCCACTTGTGGGATATCCACCTTAAACAAGGACACGTCCTTGGAGCATTTTTCCTACCATTGACTTTTGCTTGAACCAATAGATCCTTTACCTCTCTCTCTCCTTCTTTTGATCTCCTTCTCTCCAGCTGTCTCACTCTCCCCTTTTCCCCCCTGCAATTTCTCTTGAATCCTCCTGCTACAAGTTGACCTGTGGTGATAATGGATGAACTATATTCGCCAAGAGAATGGTCCAAGTTATTCCACAGCCTTTTCTCCCTATCATCCTAGGTCCGATCAAATATAAAATCTGTGGTCCAGAAAGACTTCCTGTGCTCTGTGGAGACACCCGAACTAGGTCATCCTTCCACCACACTTCCCATATTCAGCCCTTCCTGTGGACACGCTGACCACTTCATATGTACTTCGGTCTGGAGGGTCCCATATTCGACTCAGAGAGCAACACACTTGAAACAACGTTCACATGAGTGCTCTACCATGAAAATACTTCTCTGCAGCGTTCCCTACCTGGTCCACGAGGAATGGTGGATTTGCTCGTATGTAGATCTCTGGACTCGTTCTTAGGGGATATCGAATATGAAGTCTATGACTCTTCATGTCTCAATGATTGGGCATCCAAAAACAATGGTCTGAGCATCCTTGGCCAGTGGGCTGGCCAACCATAGCCCGGATTGCAAGATGTCTGTCAACCAAAACCAGTCTCTATGGAATAGACCTCCTCATTCGCTAGCCTCAGGATTGTCAGGGACAGAGACCATTCTCTTCCAGGATGGAACTATCAATAACCTCAAGTTGCAGGATACATCACAGGCCTCATGGAAAGTCATACCATCGACCCACCCTTCCTTCCTTATAATTGTAGACACAACAAACACACTGGCACTGGCCCCAGGAACCACACTACTACTAAGCCCTCCGTGAGAGGGAGGGCTTGCTCTTATCCACCTGTGGAAAAGGCACCTGAAATTGACCGGTTACATCTCGGTTAAATGGCCTCTGTTCGGAGGGCTCCCCTGTGGCTTAGGCTAGGAAAATATGTACTCAGAAATGTGGAGCTGAAGATGCCCCATTGGGAAAGTCTTCTTCAGGGGTTACATCCAGGGCCTCATGCTTGATGGAGACATTGGGGCATGGTTTCCTTGTTTTTGCCATGGGATGTCTTGTTTCAAATAGCCATGAAGCACAAATCTTTTTTCACATGTAGGAACTCCCTTGAGGTATTCTGCCCACTGATCCCCTTAAGATATCACATGTGCAAACACCAAGCCTCTAGAATCCACATTTAGCTGGGGAGCCTGAGGAGACTGGTGGCTATGAGTCTACAGATGCAGATAAGAGTGTTCACCCAAGAGGACCACCCATCTGATGGATCCTCCTTGCCATCAACTTCGACATACCTCCAGAGCAAGAGCTCATGGTGTCCATCATTGAACTCTCAAGGTGTGAGGGGGAGAATGTCCCACATATGGCCCATCACACACCTCTTTTCTCACAGAGAGGTTGTTTGGGCACAAGGCTCCATGGGCATAATAGCATTTCCATGGCCACTTCCGGGACTGCACCTTTCAGACCGAAGGCAACTCCACACACTGGGGAACCCAATTTTTTCTATCATGATGGATCTCCGATAACATGTGTGGCACTTCAGGGTCAAGTGCTTTCTCAGTCACTGCCTCACACGAATACACAGGACAGAATCTCTTTTGGAGAGAAAAGATGTCATTCCAATCACCCAAACAAAAGTCCCCTGGACAATGACATCAAGGAACGACTGAGGAAGAACAGCCTATGAGCTGCCACTTCAATAGGAAGGGTCTTTGCCGCTTAGGGAAAATAGAGGGTGTCATTTACCTTGACCCACACCCCGTGTCCTTTGAGAAGACATGGGTGCCGAGCAGGGAGGACTGCTTGCAACCGACATACTTCGAGAGACAGGCCAAGAACGAGTGAAAATCTCATGCAAGGGTCCTGAGAGAGCCTTTGTGTCTAATAGTCCCCGGAAACACAGACATGGGCTTGGGAATAAAATTGGGCCCTGGAACGTGGCTGGTATCCAAATCTCATCTCTCTCTCTCACTCTCTCTCTTGGCTTCATCCTGCTTCACATTCTCTCGAATCCTCCCCATCCAAGGTGATCTGTGCTGGTCCAGGTAGGTATATCTCAGCCAGGAGAGTAGTCAAATTCTTTCACCAAGATTTTCCATCAGTCTTCCAAAATCCTATCAAATATAATAGCATTTTTCCTGAAATAACTCGTCTGTTTTTTATGGAGAATTTGCACCTTACATAGAGTACCCCTAGCTTACCATTTTCAGTCCTTCACACTGACACATAACCATCCCATTTGTACTGCGTTCTACATGGTCACAGATTTGCCTCCGAGATCAACATCTTTTCAACCACCTACGCATAAGGGACCGAGTGAGAATTCACTTATCTGCAGCACAACCCATGTATTTGAAGTTGCTGGTGAGGTGGATCTCTCGACTCTTTCTAAGGGGAGTTAGGACATGAAGTCTCTGACTCTCCATGTCTCAGTGAAGTGGCATCTAAGAAGGGGTCTGAGCACCCTTCGGCTGGGTCTGTGTGACAATGGGACAGAGTTCAAGGATTCAGTCCCCTAAAACCAGTCCATTTGGGACGATCCTCCCCCTTCTCTAGACCCTCAAATGGCAGGCCAGAGGCCCCTCTCGTCCAAGAGGGAAACCTCAACACCTGCCCATGTAGTCCTCACCACAGGGCTCACGGAGGATAACAAGAGAGTCTCCTGAAATTCCTGACAATTGTGTACAACACAAACAAGCCAGCAGTGGAACTAGACACCCCACTTCCATCCAGCACCCCAGTAGACAGGACGTATTCTTATCAACCTGTGAAATAACCACCAGACTTATACAGCTTCATTCTCGGGAAATATGTTACTGTGGATAGCTAGTGTGTGATTTCATCTCTTGACGTGTATGTTCCGAAGCAGGGACTTGTCCTTCCCCCCCATTCGAATATTTCCTCAGGGTTGATGTTGAGGGCCACGTCCTTGATTTAAGGAAGAAGGGCCTACCTTCATAGTTTGAGCTCTGGAATGAGATTTATCATCCCGGTCATACATAGGAGACTATTTCCCCTGATGGAAGAAACTGGAAGTGATAATCTCACTGGTCCCTTTCAGATGTATCATAATCCAAAAGCAAGCCTGAACCGTGGCTATTTACTCAGGAGCCTGATGAGAATGGTGGCCATGAGAAGAATATTGGAAAGAATACTTATCATCCAATTGTCCAATACATCCAATGGATCATCCTTTAATTTCGTATCAACATACCTCCAGATCATGAGCTCAGGCTGCCTGATGTACAACAATTGAGGCGTGACGGTGAGAGCTTCTCACTTTGGGCCCATCCCTTGCCTCTCTTCTCACAGATGGTCTGTGGTGTCACAATGCTTGGTGGGCAGCATGCCATTGCCATGGCAACCATTGGGCCTGAACTTCTCAGATGGAAGGCAACTCCACCTGCTCTGTGCCCACCTGCTCTCTACAGAAGGAAGGCTGTAGAGAGCAGCCTTCCCTGAACGTGTGTCAGGCTCAACACGGTGGTTCAAGAACTGCTTCCCAGGAATACACAGTCTACAATCTCATTGGGAAGGAAAATATGGGATTGAAAAAGACCCACTCCCCACGGAGCCTGAACAGGAAAACAATGGCCGATGGAGGAAGAACAACACACGAGCATCCCTTTCCATGGGAGGAGGCTTTTCCACGGAAGGAAACTATGGAATATCTTTTAACGTGATTTCCACCCCATGCCATTGGAGAAGATATAGGTACCATACCAAGGCTCTCAAACCTGTCTTCCAGTATGGAGCAAGGATTGTAATGGACACATTTTGGGAGTCAGGCCAGGAAGGAGAGAAGACTCTGGTACAAGTGTGCTGCTTTGTCCCACTTGTGGGATATCCACCTTAAACAAGGACACGTCCTTGGAGCATTTTTCCTACCATTGACTTTTGCTTGAACCAATAGATCCTTTACCTCTCTCTCTCCTTCTTTTGATCTCCTTCTCTCCAGCTGTCTCACTCTCCCCTTTTCCCCCCTGCAATTTCTCTTGAATCCTCCTGCTACAAGTTGACCTGTGGTGATAATGGATGAACTATATTCGCCAAGAGAATGGTCCAAGTTATTCCACAGCCTTTTCTCCTTATCATCCTAGGTCCGATCAAATATAAAATCTGTGGTCCAGAAAGACTTCCTGTGCTCTGTGGAGACACCCGAACTAGGTCATCCTTCCACCACACTTCCCATATTCAGCCCTTCCTGTGGACACGCTGACCACTTCATATGTACTTCGGTCTGGAGGGTCCCATATTCGACTCAGAGAGCAACACACTTGAAACAACGTTCACATGAGTGCTCTACCATGAAAATACTTCTCTGCAGCGTTCCCTACCTGGTCCACGAGGAATGGTGGATTTGCTCGTATGTAGATCTCTGGACTCGTTCTTAGGGGATATCGAATATGAAGTCTATGACTCTTCATGTCTCAATGATTGGGCATCCAAAAACAATGGTCTGAGCATCCTTGGCCAGTGGGCTGGCCAACCATAGCCCGGATTGCAAGATGTCTGTCAACCAAAACCAGTCTCTATGGAATAGACCTCCTCATTCGCTAGCCTCAGGATTGTCAGGGACAGAGACCATTCTCTTCCAGGATGGAACTATCAATAACCTCAAGTTGCAGGATACATCACAGGCCTCATGGAAAGTCATACCATCGACCCACCCTTCCTTCCTTATAATTGTAGACACAACAAACACACTGGCACTGGCCCCAGGAACCACACTACTAGTAAGCCCTCCGTGAGAGGGAGGGCTTGCTCTTATCCACCTGTGGAAAAGGCACCTGAAATTGACCGGTTACATCTCGGTTAAATGGCCTCTGTTCGGAGGGCTCCCCTGTGGCTTAGGCTAGGAAAATATGTACTCAGAAATGTGGAGCTGAAGATGCCCCATTGGGAAAGTCTTCTTCAGGGGTTACATCCAGGGCCTCATGCTTGATGGAGACATTGGGGCATGGTTTCCTTGTTTTTGCCATGGGATGTCTTGTTTCAAATAGCCATGAAGCACAAATCTTTTTTCACATGTAGGAACTCCCTTGAGGTATTCTGCCCACTGATCCCCTTAAGATATCACATGTGCAAACACCAAGCCTCTAGAATCCACATTTAGCTGGGGAGCCTGAGGAGACTGGTGGCTATGAGTCTACAGATGCAGATAAGAGTGTTCACCCAAGAGGACCACCCATCTGATGGATCCTCCTTGCCATCAACTTCGACATACCTCCAGAGCAAGAGCTCATGGTGTCCATCATTGAACTCTCAAGGTGTGAGGGGGAGAATGTCCCACATATGGCCCATCACACACCTCTTTTCTCACAGAGAGGTTGTTTGGGCACAAGGCTCCATGGGCATAATAGCATTTCCATGGCCACTTCCGGGACTGCACCTTTCAGACCGAAGGCAACTCCACACACTGGGGAACCCAATTTTTTCTATCATGATGGATCTCCGATAACATGTGTGGCACTTCAGGGTCAAGTGCTTTCTCAGTCACTGCCTCACACGAATACACAGGACAGAATCTCTTTTGGAGAGAAAAGATGTCATTCCAATCACCCAAACAAAAGTCCCCTGGACAATGACATCAAGGAACGACTGAGGAAGAACAGCCTATGAGCTGCCACTTCAATAGGAAGGGTCTTTGCCGCTTAGGGAAAATAGAGGGTGTCATTTACCTTGACCCACACCCCGTGTCCTTTGAGAAGACATGGGTGCCGAGCAGGGAGGACTGCTTGCAACCGACATACTTCGAGAGACAGGCCAAGAACGAGTGAAAATCTCATGCAAGGGTCCTGAGAGAGCCTTTGTGTCTAATAGTCCCCGGAAACACAGACATGGGCTTGGGAATGAAATTGGGCTCTGGAATGTGGCTGGTATCCAAATCTCATCTCTCTCTCTCACTCTCTCTCTTGGCTTCATCCTGCTTCACATTCTCTCGAATCCTCCCCATCCAAGGTGATCTGTGCTGGTCCAGGTAGGTATATCTCAGCCAGGAGAGTAGTCAAATTCTTTCACCAAGATTTTCCATCAGTCTTCCAAAATCCTATCAAATATAATAGCATTTTTCCTGAAATAACTCGTCTGTTTTTTATGGAGAATTTGCACCTTACATAGAGTACCCCTAGCTTACCATTTTCAGTCCTTCACACTGACACATAACCATCCCATTTGTACTGCGTTCTACATGGTCACAGATTTGCCTCCGAGATCAACATCTTTTCAACCACCTACGCATAAGGGACCGAGTGAGAATTCACTTATCTGCAGCACAACCCATGTATTTGAAGTTGCTGGTGAGGTGGATCTCTCGACTCTTTCTAAGGGGAGTTAGGACATGAAGTCTCTGACTCTCCATGTCTCAGTGAAGTGGCATCTAAGAAGGGGTCTGAGCACCCTTCGGCTGGGTCTGTGTGACAATGGGACAGAGTTCAAGGATTCAGTCCCCTAAAACCAGTCCATTTGGGACGATCCTCCCCCTTCTCTAGACCCTCAAATGGCAGGCCAGAGGCCCCTCTCGTCCAAGAGGGAAACCTCAACACCTGCCCATGTAGTCCTCACCACAGGGCTCACGGAGGATAACAAGAGAGTCTCCTGAAATTCCTGACAATTGTGTACAACACAAACAAGCCAGCAGTGGAACTAGACACCCCACTTCCATCCAGCACCCCAGTAGACAGGACGTATTCTTATCAACCTGTGAAATAACCACCAGACTTATACAGCTTCATTCTCGGGAAATATGTTACTGTGGATAGCTAGTGTGTGATTTCATCTCTTGACGTGTATGTTCCGAAGCAGGGACTTGTCCTTCCCCCCCCATTCGAATATTTCCTCAGGGTTGATGTTGAGGGCCACGTCCTTGATTTAAGGAAGAAGGGCCTACCTTCATAGTTTGAGCTCTGGAATGAGATTTATCATCCCGGTCATACATAGGAGACTATTTCCCCTGATGGAAGAAACTGGAAGTGATAATCTCACTGGTCCCTTTCAGATGTATCATAATCCAAAAGCAAGCCTGAACCGTGGCTATTTACTCAGGAGCCTGATGAGAATGGTGGCCATGAGAAGAATATTGGAAAGAATACTTATCATCCAATTGTCCAATACATCCAATGGATCATCCTTTAATTTCGTATCAACATACCTCCAGATCATGAGCTCAGGCTGCCTGATGTACAACAATTGAGGCGTGACGGTGAGAGCTTCTCACTTTGGGCCCATCCCTTGCCTCTCTTCTCACAGATGGTCTGTGGTGTCACAATGCTTGGTGGGCAGCATGCCATTGCCATGGCAACCATTGGGCCTGAACTTCTCAGATGGAAGGCAACTCCACCTGCTCTGTGCCCACCTGCTCTCTACAGAAGGAAGGCTGTAGAGAGCAGCCTTCCCTGAACGTGTGTCAGGCTCAACACGGTGGTTCAAGAACTGCTTCCCAGGAATACACAGTCTACAATCTCATTGGGAAGGAAAATATGGGATTGAAAAAGACCCACTCCCCACGGAGCCTGAACAGGAAAACAATGGCCGATGGAGGAAGAACAACACACGAGCATCCCTTTCCATGGGAGGAGGCTTTTCCACGGAAGGAAACTATGGAATATCTTTTAACGTGATTTCCACCCCATGCCATTGGAGAAGATATAGGTACCATACCAAGGCTCTCAAACCTGTCTTCCAGTATGGAGCAAGGATTGTAATGGACAATTTTGGGAGTCAGGCCAGGAAGGAGAGAAGACTCTGGTACAAGTGTGCTGCTTTGTCCCACTTGTGGGATATCCACCTTAAACAAGGACACGTCCTTGGAGCATTTTTCCTACCATTGACTTTTGCTTGAACCAATAGATCCTTTACCTCTCTCTCTCCTTCTTTTGATCTCCTTCTCTCCAGCTGTCTCACTCACCCCTTTTCCCCCCTGCAATTTCTCTTGAATCCTCCTGCTACAAGTTGACCTGTGGTGATAATGGATGAACTATATTCGCCAAGAGAATGGTCCAAGTTATTCCACAGCCTTTTCTCCTTATCATCCTAGGTCCGATCAAATATAAAATCTGTGGTCCAGAAAGACTTCCTGTGCTCTGTGGAGACACCCGAACTAGGTCATCCTTCCACCACACTTCCCATATTCAGCCCTTCCTGTGGACACGCTGACCACTTCATATGTACTTCGGTCTGGAGGGTCCCATATTCGACTCAGAGAGCAACACACTTGAAACAACGTTCACATGAGTGCTCTACCATGAAAATACTTCTCTGCAGCGTTCCCTACCTGGTCCACGAGGAATGGTGGATTTGCTCGTATGTAGATCTCTGGACTCGTTCTTAGGGGATATCGAATATGAAGTCTATGACTCTTCATGTCTCAATGATTGGGCATCCAAAAACAATGGTCTGAGCATCCTTGGCCAGTGGGCTGGCCAACCATAGCCCGGATTGCAAGATGTCTGTCAACCAAAACCAGTCTCTATGGAATAGACCTCCTCATTCGCTAGCCTCAGGATTGTCAGGGACAGAGACCATTCTCTTCCAGGATGGAACTATCAATAACCTCAAGTTGCAGGATACATCACAGGCCTCATGGAAAGTCATACCATCGACCCACCCTTCCTTCCTTATAATTGTAGACACAACAAACACACTGGCACTGGCCCCAGGAACCACACTACTACTAAGCCCTCCGTGAGAGGGAGGGCTTGCTCTTATCCACCTGTGGAAAAGGCACCTGAAATTGACCGGTTACATCTCGGTTAAATGGCCTCTGTTCGGAGGGCTCCCCTGTGGCTTAGGCTAGGAAAATATGTACTCAGAAATGTGGAGCTGAAGATGCCCCATTGGGAAAGTCTTCTTCAGGGGTTACATCCAGGGCCTCATGCTTGATGGAGACATTGGGGCATGGTTTCCTTGTTTTTGCCATGGGATGTCTTGTTTCAAATAGCCATGAAGCACAAATCTTTTTTCACATGTAGGAACTCCCTTGAGGTATTCTGCCCACTGATCCCCTTAAGATATCACATGTGCAAACACCAAGCCTCTAGAATCCACATTTAGCTGGGGAGCCTGAGGAGACTGGTGGCTATGAGTCTACAGATGCAGATAAGAGTGTTCACCCAAGAGGACCACCCATCTGATGGATCCTCCTTGCCATCAACTTCGACATACCTCCAGAGCAAGAGCTCATGGTGTCCATCATTGAACTCTCAAGGTGTGAGGGGGAGAATGTCCCACATATGGCCCATCACACACCTCTTTTCTCACAGAGAGGTTGTTTGGGCACAAGGCTCCATGGGCATAATAGCATTTCCATGGCCACTTCCGGGACTGCACCTTTCAGACCGAAGGCAACTCCACACACTGGGGAACCCAATTTTTTCTATCATGATGGATCTCCGATAACATGTGTGGCACTTCAGGGTCAAGTGCTTTCTCAGTCACTGCCTCACACGAATACACAGGACAGAATCTCTTTTGGAGAGAAAAGATGTCATTCCAATCACCCAAACAAAAGTCCCCTGGACAATGACATCAAGGAACGACTGAGGAAGAACAGCCTATGAGCTGCCACTTCAATAGGAAGGGTCTTTGCCGCTTAGGGAAAATAGAGGGTGTCATTTACCTTGACCCACACCCCGTGTCCTTTGAGAAGACATGGGTGCCGAGCAGGGAGGACTGCTTGCAACCGACATACTTCGAGAGACAGGCCAAGAACGAGTGAAAATCTCATGCAAGGGTCCTGAGAGAGCCTTTGTGTCTAATAGTCCCCGGAAACACAGACATGGGCTTGGGAATAAAATTGGGCCCTGGAACGTGGCTGGTATCCAAATCTCATCTCTCTCTCTCACTCTCTCTCTTGGCTTCATCCTGCTTCACATTCTCTCGAATCCTCCCCATCCAAGGTGATCTGTGCTGGTCCAGGTAGGTATATCTCAGCCAGGAGAGTAGTCAAATTCTTTCACCAAGATTTTCCATCAGTGTTCCAAACTCCTATCAAATATGAAAGCATTTTTCCTGAAATAACTCGTCTGTTTTTTATGGAGAATTTGCACCTTACATAGAGTACCCCTAGCTTACCATTTTCAGTCCTTCACACTGACACATAACCATCCCATTTGTACTGCGTTCTACATGGTCACAGATTTGCCTCCGAGATCAACATCTTTTCAACCACCTACGCATAAGGGACCGAGTGAGAATTCACTTATCTGCAGCACAACCCATGTATTTGAAGTTGCTGGTGAGGTGGATCTCTCGACTCTTTCTAAGGGGAGTTAGGACATGAAGTCTCTGACTCTCCATGTCTCAGTGAAGTGGCATCTAAGAAGGGGTCTGAGCACCCTTCGGCTGGGTCTGTGTGACAATGGGACAGAGTTCAAGGATTCAGTCCCCTAAGACCGGTCTCCATTTGGGACGATCCTCCCCCTTCTCTAGACCCTGAATTGGCAGGCCAGATGCCCCTCTCGTCCAAGAGGGAAACCTCAACACCTGCCCATGTAGTCCTCACCACAGGGCTCACGGAGGATAACAAGAGAGTCTCCTGAAATTCCTGACAATTGTGTACAACACAAACAAGCCAGCAGTGGAACTAGACACCCCACTTCCATCCAGCACCCCAGTAGACAGGACGTATTCTTATCAACCTGTGAAATAACCACCAGACTTATACAGCTTCATTCTCGGGAAATATGTTACTGTGGATAGCTAGTGTGTGATTTCATCTCTTGACGTGTATGTTCCGAAGCAGGGACTTGTCCTTCCCCCCCCATTCGAATATTTCCTCAGGGTTGATGTTGAGGGCCACGTCCTTGATTTAAGGAAGAAGGGCCTACCTTCATAGTTTGAGCTCTGGAATGAGATTTATCATCCCGGTCATACATAGGAGACTATTTCCCCTGATGGAAGAAACTGGAAGTGATAATCTCACTGGTCCCTTTCAGATGTATCATAATCCAAAAGCAAGCCTGAACCGTGGCTATTTACTCAGGAGCCTGATGAGAATGGTGGCCATGAGAAGAATATTGGAAAGAATACTTATCATCCAATTGTCCAATACATCCAATGGATCATCCTTTAATTTCGTATCAACATACCTCCAGATCATGAGCTCAGGCTGCCTGATGTACAACAATTGAGGCGTGACGGTGAGAGCTTCTCACTTTGGGCCCATCCCTTGCCTCTCTTCTCACAGATGGTCTGTGGTGTCACAATGCTTGGTGGGCAGCATGCCATTGCCATGGCAACCATTGGGCCTGAACTTCTCAGATGGAAGGCAACTCCACCTGCTCTGTGCCCACCTGCTCTCTACAGAAGGAAGGCTGTAGAGAGCAGCCTTCCCTGAACGTGTGTCAGGCTCAACACGGTGGTTCAAGAACTGCTTCCCAGGAATACACAGTCTACAATCTCATTGGGAAGGAAAATATGGGATTGAAAAAGACCCACTCCCCACGGAGCCTGAACAGGAAAACAATGGCCGATGGAGGAAGAACAACACACGAGCATCCCTTTCCATGGGAGGAGGCTTTTCCACGGAAGGAAACTATGGAATATCTTTTAACGTGATTTCCACCCCATGCCATTGGAGAAGATATAGGTACCATACCAAGGCTCTCAAACCTGTCTTCCAGTATGGAGCAAGGATTGTAATGGACACATTTTGGGAGTCAGGCCAGGAAGGAGAGAAGACTCTGGTACAAGTGTGCTGCTTTGTCCCACTTGTGGGATATCCACCTTAAACAAGGACACGTCCTTAGAGCATTTTTCCTACCATTGACTTTTGCTTGAACCAATAGATCCTTTACCTCTCTCTCTCCTTCTTTTGATCTCCTTCTCTCCAGCTGTCTCACTCTCCCCTTTTCCCCCCTGCAATTTCTCTTGAATCCTCCTGCTACAAGTTGACCTGTGGTGATAATGGATGAACTATATTCGCCAAGAGAATGGTCCAAGTTATTCCACAGCCTTTTCTCCTTATCATCCTAGGTCCGATCAAATATAAAATCTGTGGTCCAGAAAGACTTCCTGTGCTCTGTGGAGACACCCGAACTAGGTCATCCTTCCACCACACTTCCCATATTCAGCCCTTCCTGTGGACACGCTGACCACTTCATATGTACTTCGGTCTGGAGGGTCCCATATTCGACTCAGAGAGCAACACACTTGAAACAACGATCACATGAGTGCTCTACCATGAAAATACTTCTCTGCAGCGTTCCCTACCTGGTCCACGAGGAATGGTGGATTTGCTCGTATGTAGATCTCTGGACTCGTTCTTAGGGGATATCGAATATGAAGTCTATGACTCTTCATGTCTCAATGATTGGGCATCCAAAAACAATGGTCTGAGCATCCTTGGCCAGTGGGCTGGCCAACCATAGCCCGGATTGCAAGATGTCTGTCAACCAAAACCAGTCTCTATGGAATAGACCTCCTCATTCGCTAGCCTCAGGATTGTCAGGGACAGAGACCATTCTCTTCCAGGATGGAACTATCAATAACCTCAAGTTGCAGGATACATCACAGGCCTCATGAAAAGTCATACCATCGACCCACCCTTCCTTCCTTATAATTGTAGACACAATAAACACACTGGCACTGGCCCCAGGCACCACACTACTAGTAAGCCCTCCGTGAGAGGGAGGGCTTGCTCTTATCCACCTGTGGAAAAGGCACCTGAAATTGACCGGTTATATCTCGGTTAAATGGCCTCTGTTCGGAGGGCTCCCCTGTGGCATAGGCTAGGAAAATATGTACTCAGAAATGTGGAGCTGAAGATGCCCCATTGGGAAAGTCTTCTTCAGGGGTTACATCCAGGGCCTCATGCTTGATGGAGACATTGGGGCATGGTTTCCTTGTTTTTGCCATGGGATGTCTTGTTTCAAATAGCCATGAAGCACAAATCTTTTTTCACCTGTAGGAACTCCCTTGAGGTATTCTGCCCACTGATCCCCTTAAGATATCACATGTGCAAACACCAAGCCTCTAGAATCCACATTTAGCTGGGGAGCCTGAGGAGACTGGTGGCTATGAGTCTACAGATGCAGATAAGAGTGTTCACCCAAGAGGACCACCCATCTGATGGATCCTCCTTGCCATCAACTTCGACATACCTCCAGAGCAAGAGCTCATGGTGTCCATCATTGAACTCTCAAGGTGTGAGGGGGAGAATGTCCCACATATGGCCCATCACACACCTCTTTTCTCACAGGGAGGTTGTTTGGGCACAAGGCTCCATGGGCATAATAGCATTTCCATGGCCACTTCAGGGACTGCATCTTTCAGACGGAAGGCAACTCCACACACTGGGGAACCCAATTTTTTCTATCATGATGGATCTCCGATAACATGTGTGGCACTTCAGGGTCAAGTGCTTTCTCAGTCACTGCCTCACACGAATACACAGGACAGAATCTCTTTTGGAGAGAAAAGATGTCATTCCAATCACCCAAACAAAAGTCCCCTGGACAATGACATCAAGGAACGACTGAGGAAGAACAGCCTATGAGCTGCCACTTCAATAGGAAGGGTCTTTGCCCCTTAGGGAAAATAGAGGGTGTCATTTACCTTGACCCACACCCCGTGTCCTTTGAGAAGACATGGGTGCCGAACAGGGAGGACTGCTTGCAACCGACATACTTCGAGAGACAGGCCAAGAACGAATGAAAATCTCATGCAAGAGTTCTGAGAGAGCCTTTGTGTCTAATAATCCCCGGAAACACAGACATGGGCTTGGGAATGAAATTGGGCCCTGGAATGTGGCTTGTATCCAAATCTCATCTCTCTCTCTCACTCTCTCTCTTGGCTTCTTCCTCCTTCACATTCTCTCGAATCCTCCCCATCCAAGGTGATCTGTGCTGGTCCAGGTGGGCATATCTCAGCCAGGAGAGTAGTCAAATTCTTTCACCAAAATTTTCCATCAGTCTTCCAAACCCCTATCAAATATAATAGCATTTTTCCTGAAATAACTCCTCTGTTTTTTATGGAGAATTTGCACCTTACATAGAGTACCCCTAGCTTACCATTTTCAGCCCTTCACACTGGCAGATAACTATCCCATTTGTACTGCGTTCTACATGGTCACAGATTTGCCTCCGAGATCAACATCTTTTCAACCACCTACGCATAAGGGACCGAGTGAGAATTCACTTATCTGCAGCACAACCCATGTATTTGAAGTTGCTGGTGAGGTGGATCTCTCGACTCTTTCTAAGGGGAGTTAGGACATGAAGTCTCTGACTCTCCATGTCTCAGTGAAGTGGCATCTAAGAAGGGGTCTGAGCACCCTTCGGCTGGGTCTGTGTGACAATGGGACAGAGTTCAAGGATTCAGTCCCCTAAGACCGGTCTCCATTTGGGACGATCCTCCCCCTTCTCTAGACCCTGAATTGGCAGGCCAGATGCCCCTCTCGTCCAAGAGGGAAACCTCAACACCTGCCCATGTAGTCCTCACCACAGGGCTCACGGAGGATAACAAGAGAGTCTCCTGAAATTCCTGACAATTGTGTACAACACAAACAAGCCAGCAGTGGAACTAGACACCCACTTCCATCCAGCACCCCAGTAGACAGGACGTATTCTTATCAACCTGTGAAATAACCACCAGACTTATACAGCTTCATTCTCGGGAAATTTGTTACTGTGGATAGCTAGTGTGTGATTTCATCCCTTGACGTGTATGTTCCGAAGCAGGGACTTGTCCTTCCCCCCCATTCCAATATTTCCTCAGGGTTGATATTGAGGGCCACGTCCTTGATTTAAGGAAGAAGGGCCTACCTTCATAGTTTGAGCTCTGGAATGAGATTTATCATCCCGGTCATACATAGGAGACTATTTCCCCTGATGGAAGAAACTGGAAGTGATAATCTCACTGGTCCCTTTCAGATGTATCATAATCCAAAAGCAAGCCTGAACCGTGGCTATTTACTCAGGAGCCTGATGAGAATTGTGGCAATGAGAAGAATATTGGAAAGAATACTTATCATCCAATAGTCCAATACATGCAATGGATCATCCTTTAATTTCGTATCAACATACCTCCAGATCATGAGCTCAGGCTGCCTGATGTACAACAATTGAGGCGCGACGGTGAGAGCTTCTCACTTTGGGCCCATCCCTTGCCTCTCTTCTCACAGATGGTCTGTGGTGTCACAATGCTTGGTGGGCAGCATGCCATTGCCATGGCAAACATTGGGCCTGAACTTCTCAGATGGAAGGCAACTCCACCTGCTCTGTGCCCACCTGCTCTCTACAGAAGGAAGGCTGTAGAGAGCAGCCTTCCCTGAACGTGTGTCAGGCTCAACACGGTGGTTCAAGAACTGCTTCCCAGGAATACACAGTCTACAATCTCATTGGGAAGGAAAATATGGGATTGAAAAAGACCCACTCCCCACGGAGCCTGAACAGGAAAACAATGGCCGATGGAGGAAGAACAACACACGAGCATCCCTTTCCATGGGAGGAGGCTTTTCCACGGAAGGAAACTATGGAATATCTTTTAACGTGATTTCCACCCCATGCCATTGGAGAAGATATAGGTACCATACCAAGGCTCTCAAACCTGTCTTCCAGTATGGAGCAAGGATTGTAATGGACACATTTTGGGAGTCAGGCCAGGAAGGAGAGAAGACTCTGGTACAAGTGTGCTGCTTTGTCCCACTTGTGGGATATCCACCTTAAACAAGGACACGTCCTTGGAGCATTTTTCCTACCATTGACTTTTGCTTGAACCAATAGATCCTTTACCTCTCTCTCTCCTTCTTTTGATCTCCTTCTCTCCAGCTGTCTCACTCTCCCCTTGCCCCCCCTTCAATTTCTCCTGAATCCTCCTGCTACAAGTTGACCTGTGGTGATAATGGATGAACTATATTCGCCAAGAGAATGGTCCAAGTTATTCCACAGCCTTTTCTCCCTATCATCCTAGGTCCGATCAAATATAAAATCTGTGGTCCAGAAAGACTTCCTGTGCTCTGTGGAGACACCCGAACTAGGTCATCCTTCCACCACACTTCCCATATTCAGCCCTTCCTGTGGACACGCTGACCACTTCATATGTACTTCGGTCTGTAGGGTCCCATATTCGACACAGAGAGCAACACACTTGAAACAACGTTCACATGAGTGCTCTACCATGAAAATACTTCTCTGCAGCGTTCCCTACCTGGTCCACGAGGAATGGTGGATTTGCTCGTATGTAGATCTCTGGACTCGTTCTTAGGGGATATCGAATATGAAGTCTATGACTCTTCATGTCTCAATGATTGGGCATCCAAAAACAATGGTCTGAGCATCCTTGGCCAGTGGGCTGCCCAACCATAGCCCGGATTGCAAGATGTCTGTCAACCAAAACCAGTCTCTATGGAATAGACCTCCTCATTCGCTAGCCTCAGGATTGTCAGGGACAGAGACCATTCTCTTCCAGGATGGAACTATCAATAACCTCAAGTTGCAGGATACATCACAGGCCTCATGGAAAGTCATACCATCGACCCACCCTTCCTTCCTTATAATTGTAGACACAACAAACACACTGGCACTGGCCCCAGGCACCACACTACTAGTAAGCCCTCCGTGAGAGGGAGGGCTTGCTCTTATCCACCTGTGGAAAAGGCACCTGAAATTGACCGGTTATATCTCGGTTAAATGGCCTCTGTTCGGAGGGCTCCCCTGTGGCTTAGGCTAGGAAAATATGTACTCAGAAATGTGGAGCTGAAGATGCCCCATTGGGAAAGTCTTCTTCAGGGGTTACATCCAGGGCCTCATGCTTGATGGAGACATTGGGGCATGGTTTCCTTGTTTTTGCCATGGGATGTCTTGTTTCAAATAGCCATGAAGCACAAATCTTTTTTCACCTGTAGGAACTCCCTTGAGGTATTCTGCCCACTGATCCCCTTAAGATATCACATGTGCAAACACCAAGCCTCTAGAATCCACATTTAGCTGGGGAGCCTGAGGAGACTGGTGGCTATGAGTCTACAGATGCAGATAAGAGTGTTCACCCAAGAGGACCACCCATCTGATGGATCCTCCTTGCCATCAACTTCGACATACCTCCAGAGCAAGAGCTCATGGTGTCCAACTTTGAACTCTCAAGGTGTGAGGGGGAGAATGTCCCACATATGGCCCATCACACACCTCTTTTCTCACAGGGAGGTTGTTTGGGCACAAGGCTCCATGGGCATAATAGCATTTCCATGGCCACTTCCGGGACTGCACCTTTCAGACCGAAGGCAACTCCACACACTGGGGAACCCAATTTTTTCTATCATGATGGATCTCCGATAACATGTGTGGCACTTCAGGGTCAAGTGCTTTCTCAGTCACTGCCTCACACGAATACACAGGACAGAATCTCTTTTGGAGAGAAAAGATGTCATTCCAATCACCCAAACAAAAGTCCCCTGGACAATGACATCAAGGAACGACTGAGGAAGAACAGCCTATGAGCTGCCACTTCAATAGGAAGGGTCTTTGCCCCTTAGGGAAAATAGAGGGTGTCATTTACCTTGACCCACACCTTGTGTCCTTTGAGAAGACATGAGTGCCAAGCAGGTAGGACTGCTTGCAAACAACAAATTTCTAGAGACAGGCCAAGAACGAGTGAATATCTCATGCAAGTGTCCTGAGATAGCCTTTGTGTCTAATAGTCCCTGAAAACACAGACAAGGGATTGGGAATGACATTGTGCCCTGGAATGTGGCTTGTATCCAAATCTCATCTCTCTCTCTCACTCTCTCTCTTGGCTTCTTCCTCCTTCACATTCTCTCGAATCCTCCCCATCCAAGGTGATCTGTGCTGGTCCAGGTTCGCATATCTCAGCCAGGAGAGCAGTCAAATTCATTAACCAAATTTTCCATCAGTCTTCCAACCTCCTATCAAATATAATAGCATTTTTCCTGAAATAATTCCTCTGTTTGTATGGAGAATTTCCACCTTACACTGTGTACCTCTATCTTACCATTGTCAGCCCTTCACACTGACAGATAACCATCCCATTTGTACTGCGTTCTACATGGTCACAGATTCGACTCAGAGATCTACATCGTTTCAACAACCTACACATAAGGGACCGAGTGGGAATTCATTTATCTGCAGCACAACACATGTATTTGAAGTTGCTGGTGATGTGGATCTCTCGACTCTAACTAAGGGGTGTTAGGACATGAAGTCAACAGCTCCTTTACCTCTCTCACTCCTTCTTTTCATCTCCTTCTCTCTATCTCTCTCACTCTCCCCTTTACCCCCGGTCAATTTCTCTTGAATCTTCCTGCTACAAGTTGATCTGTGGTGATAATGGATGAAATATATTAGCCACGAGAATGGTCCTAGTTATCCCTTAGGCTTTTCTCACTGTCATCCTGGTCTGTTCAAAGATAAATTCATTGGTCCAGAAAGACTTCCTCTGCTCTGTGTATACACCCCAACTAGGTCATCCTTCCACAACCCTTCCCATATTCAGCCCTTCCTATGGACTCGCTGACCACTTCATATGTACTTCGGTCTGTAGGGTCCCATATTCGACTCAGAGAGCAACACACTTGTAACAACGTTCACATGAGTGCTCTCCCAAGAAATGGCTTCTCTGCTGCATTCCCTACCTGGTCCATGAAGTATTGTGTATTTGTTCGTGTGTGGATCTCTGGACTCGTTCTTAGGGGATATAGAATATGAAGTCTAGGACTCTTCATGTCTCAATGATTGGGCATCCAAACAATGGTCTGAGCATCCTTGGCCAGTGGGCTGGCCAACCAGAGCCCAGAGTGCAAGATGTCTGTCAACCAAAATCCGTCTCTATGGAATAGACCTCCTCATTTTCTAGCCTCAGGAGTGTCAGGGACAGAGCCCACTCCCTTCCAGGATGGATCTTTCAATACCCTCACATTGCAGGCATCATCACAGGGCTCCTGGAAGTTCAGGCAATCGACCCACCTTTCCTTCCTTATGATTGTCGACACAACAAACACACTTGCACTGACCACAACACCACACTACCAATAAGCCCTCAAAGAAATGGAGCGCTTGTTCCTATCCACCTGTGGAAAAGGCACCTGAAATAGACCGGTTACATCTCGGTAAATATGCCTCTGTTTGAGGGCTCCCCTTTGGCTTAGGCCTAGGGAATATCTATTCAGAAGTGTGGAACTAAAATAACCCAATGGGAATGTCTTCTTCAGAGGTTACATGCAGGGCCTCAGGCTTGGTGGAGAGCATTGGGGCATGGTTTCCTTGTTTGTGCCCTGGGACGTCTTGTTTCAAATGGCCATGAAGCACAGTTCTTTTTTCACATGTAGGAACTCCCTTGAGGTATTCTGCCCACTGATACCCTGAAGATATCACATGTTCAGAAACCAAGACTCTATAATCCACATTTAAATTCGGAGCCTGATGAGAGTGGTGGCTATGAGTCTACAGATGGTGATAATAGTGTTCATCCAAGAGGAACACCCATCTGATGGATCCTCCATTCCATCAACTTCGACATACCTCGAGAGCAAGAGCTCATGGTGTCCATCGTTTACTTGTCAAGGGTTGAGGGTGAGAATGCCCCACATATGGCCCATCACACACCTCTTTTCTCACAGAGAGGTTGTTTGGGCACAAGGCTCCATGGGCATACTATCAGTGCCATGTCCACCACTGGGACTGACCTTTCAGAAGGAAGGCAACTCCACACACTGGGGAACCCAATTTTTTCTATCATGATGGATCTCCGATAACATGTGTAGCACTTCAGGGTCAAGTGCTTTCTCAGTCACTGCATCACACGAATACACAGGACAGAATCTCTTTTGGAGAGAAATGATGTCATTCCCAGCAACCAAAGAATATTCCCCTGGAGAATTAAATCAAGGACAGTTTGAAGAAGAACACACTATGAGCTGCCATTTAAATAGAAAGGGACTTTTACGCTAGGGAAATATAGGGTGTTATTTGACTTGACCCACACCTCGTATCCTTTGAGAAGACATGGGTGCCAAGCAGGGAGGACTGCTTGCAACCGACATATTTCTAGAGACAGGCCAAGAACGAATAAAAAACTCATGCAAGAGTCCTGATATAGCCTTTGTGTCTAATAGTCCCCGGAAACACAGACAAGGGCTTGGGAATGACATTGTGCCCTGATATGTGGCTTGTATCCAAATCTCATCTCTCTCTCTCTCACTCCCCCTCTCGGCTTCTTCCTCCTTCACATTCTCTCAAATCCTCCTCATCCAAGGTTATCTGTGCTGGTCCATGTTGGCATATCTCAGCCAGGAAGGTAGTCAAATTCATTCACCAAGATTTTCCATCAGTCTTCCAAACTCCTATCAAATATAAAAGCAATTTCCTGAAATAACTTCTCTGTTTGTATGGAGAATTTCCACCTTACACAGCGTACCCCTATCTTACCATTGTCAGCCCTTCACACTGACAGATACCATCCCATTTGTACTGCGTTCTATATGGTCACAGATTTGACTCCGAGATCAACTCTTTTCAACCACCAACACATAAGGGACCTTGTGAGAATTCACTTATCTGCAGCACACCCCACGTGTGGGATCAGGCCTGTTAAGTTGCTGGTGAGGTGGATCTGTCTACTCTTTCTAAGGGGAGATAGGAAATGTAGTCTCTGACTCCCCATGTCTCAGTGAATTGGCATTTAAGAAGGTGTCTGAGCACCCTTCAGCAGGTTCTGAATGACAAGGGGACAGAGTTCAAGTATTCCGTCCCCTCAAAGCAGTCCCCAATTGGGACAATCCTCCTCCTTCTCTAGACCCTCAATTGGCAGGCCAGAATCCCCTCTTGTTCAAGAGGGAAACCTCAAGACCTGCCCATGTAACCCACACCTCAGGACTCACGGAGGAGAAGAAGAGAGACTCCTTAAATTCCTGAGAATTGCGTACCCCACAAACAAGCCAGCAGTGGAACTAGTCACCCCACTTCCTTCCAGCACCCCAGTAGACAGCACGTGTTCTGATAAACCTGTGAAATATCCACCAGACCTATCCCAGCTTCATTCTCAGGAAATATGTTACTGTGAATAGCTAGTGTGTGATTTCATCTATTGAGGTGTATGTTCTGAAGCAGGGCATTGTCCTTCCCCCATTCAAATATGTCCTCAGGGTTGATATCGAGGGCCTCGTCCTTGGTTGAAGACCGAGGGGCCTATTTTCATGCTTTGAGCTCTGGAATGAGATTTCTCATCCCGGTCATACTTACGAGTCTTTTTTCCCCTGTAGGAAAATACTGGAAATGACAAGCTCACTGGTCCCTTTCAGATGTGTCATAATCCAAAATCAAGCCTGAGCAGTGGCTATTTACTCAGCAGCCTGATGAGAATGGTGGCCATGAGAAGAATGCTGGAAATACTACGTATCATCAAATGTCCTATACATCCAATGGATCATCCTTTAATTTAGTATCAACATACCTCCAGATCATGAGCTCAGGCTGCCCGATGTACACCACTGAGGGGTGACGGTGATCGCTTCCCACTTTGGGCCCATCACTCGCCTCTGTTCTCACAGAGGGTCAGTGGTGTCAAAATGCTTGGTGGGCAGCATGCCATTGCCATGGCAACATTGGGCCTAAACTTCTCAGATGGAAGGCATCTCCACCTCCTCTGTGCCCACCTGCTCTCTACAGAAGGATGGCTCTTCCCCTGAACGTGTGTCAGGCTCAACACGGTGGTTCAAGAACTGCTTCCCAGGAATACACAGTCTACAATTTCATTTGGAAACAAAATATATGATTGAAAAGACCCCCTCTCTAGAGGAAGAACAAGATGGTGGAGGAGTAGGGGGACACGCTCGCCGTCTCCCACAAACTCACAAAAAATCTCTTCTACGGAATAAATGACTAGCTCAGAACAGCAACCAATCGCTGGCAGAGGAACCTAAACTCCAATAATTAGAAGAAGTTCTTGACATTTTTGGGCAGAACGGGAGAAAATTGGAGAGTGAGAGAAGGTGAATCCGAGCAGGACGCGCGCCTCCAAAAGGCAACTGCGGGATAGAAATATATCCCGCACCCTGGAAAGTCACCTACCAGGGAAAAGATCAAACGAACTGGAGGAATCTCAGATGCAGAGAAGAATGTAACTGTAAGTTGGTGTAGGGAAAATTCGATCAAGTACCCAACGGACGATCTGAACTACCGGCACAGTCACCAAAATTTGAGACACCCGGTTGGGGCCTGGGTACCGAATCCTTGGCTCCAGAGGCCAGTCCCAGAGAAAGCACCGGGAGATGCCTGTGTGGGGGCTGTGCACTGAGACCTTGCTCCAGAGGTTAGCCCCAGAGAGTGTGCCTGTGGGACGCCTGGTTTGGAGCTGGGAACTTAGACCTCGCCTCCGAAGTATAGTCCCTGAGAAAGGGCTGGGAGACGCCGGCTTTGGGGCTGGGCACCAAGACCTCAGCTCCCGAGGTTAGTCCCCGAGAGGGGGCCGGGGGACGCCTGGGTGGGGGGTGGGCACTGAGAGCTCAGCTCCAGAGGTTAGTCCCTGAGAAAGTGCCCAGGGATGCCTGGTGGGGGCTGGGCACCGAGACATAGGCTCCAGAGGGTAGTCCCATGGCTGGGGGGGGCGGGGCAGAGCGGAAACTGCTTGAGAGGTCTAGAAACCATTTGAAGGGGCAGAGACTGCCTGGTAGACTAGAAAACAAAGCTGTCACAGAGAAAGGGAACAATACTCTAGGAGCGGGGAAGTGGAAAGCCGCATCAGAGAGAACCTGGGAGAAGAGCCTGGTCTGTGCCAGTGCTGTGGAGGGGAGAGAAGAAGGGGTGGGTCCCCATAGAATACCCCCCACGCCACAGCAAGCTCAAAGGCCCGCTAGCTAGCTGAAAGCTGTGCTTCCCAGTGCATCCCCTCCCCCACCCCGCCACCCCTTATGATCTCACCAGACCTGGGGCTACCTGCCATCCAGGAGGGCTGGCCTCAACAATTGCCTGAAGCCTACCCCTGCAGAGGCTGTCCCTGCACAGGCCTGCTTGTGCTTTGGAGGGGCTACACTTCCACAGAGCAGCACCAAACACCACCAGCCCCCAAGAAAAGGCCTGCAGCCCAGAACAGCTAGAACAAGCTTAGCCAGGCTGTGAATAGATCGGCCTAATTATTGGACGGTTTTTCTGAGTTGGGTTGCCCCGGGGAGGAGCCTCCTGGGTTTCCAACAGCCCTGCTACCCCCCAAAGCTCCCAGGGGATGCTCTAGTGGATCAGCTGCATAGGACTGCCAGCTCCAGGCAGGACCCCCTGCAGCCCAGAAAAGCTGCAACAAGCCTGGCCGAGTCGGGAAAAGATCTCAGACGGTTTTTCTGAGTCGGGCTGCCCTGGGGAGGAGCCGCTTGTGTCTTCAAAGGCAAACAAACAAACTGAACCCAAATAGACCCACACCAAGACACATCATAATAAAAATGGCAAAAGTTAGGGATAACGAGAGGATCCTAAAGGCAGCAAGAGAAAAACAGAATGTTCCCTACAAGGGATCCCCATAAGCATATCAGCTGATTTCTCTACAGAAACACTACAGGCCAGGAGGGAATGTCAAGAGATATGTAAAGTGCTCAAAGGAAAAAATATGCAACCTAGAATACTCTATCCAGCAAGAATGTCATTTCAAATAGAAGGGGAAATAAAAATTATTCCGAAAAAAAAAAAACAAAAACTGAAAGAATACAGCAACACAAAACCCAGGTTAAAGGAAATATTGAAAGGGCTTCTCTAAACCAAAAAGAAAGGAAGGAAAGGGAAGAAAAAAGAAAAGAGAAAAAAAAAAGAAGAAGAAGAGGGAGATCTAGGACTGAGGAAATCGCAATCAGAGAGCAGTCACTCAAATAAGCCAGCATACAGATTTAATCATGAACATGCTTCAAACAAAATAAAATTAAAAAGAAAAAAATAAAAAAGAGTCATCAAAACCATAAAATGTGGGCAAGGGATGTTAGGAAGTAAATAACCATTTTTGTGTGTTTGTATAACTCTCTTCTTAATTTTAATATAGTAATGAAGTGTTTGAACTTACAGGACCATCAGGCTAAAACACACAATTATGGGAAAGGGTTAGCATACTTAAAACACAGGGCAACCACAAGCCAAAACCAAATATTGCATTTGCAAGAAATGAAAAAAAAATATATTCAAGCAGATAATAACAGGAGACCATTCAACCAAAAAAACAAAAAAGAAAGAAAGGAAGAATGGAGAACCATAGAATCAACTGGAACACGAGGTTCAAATGGCAATAAATAATCATCTATCAATTATCACCTTAAATGTCAATGGGCTGAATGCCCCAATCAAAAGACACAGAGTGGCTGAGTGGATAAAAAGGCAAAAACCTTCAATATGCTGCCTGCAAGAAACTCACCTTAGGACAAAAGATACATATAGATTGAAAGTGAAAGGGTGGGGAAAAATATTTCATGCCAATCGACATGACAGAAAAGCAGGAGTCGCAACGCTCATATCAGACAAAATAGACTTTAAAACAAAAGACATAAAGAAAGACAAAGAAGGACACTAGTTAATGATTAAGGGATCCATCCAAGAAGAGGATGTTACTATCATCAACATATATGCCCCAAATATAGGAGCACCCAGATACATACAACAAATATTCACAGCCATAAAGGGAGATATTGATGAGAATACAATCATAGTAGGAGACCTCAATACCCCCCTCACATCAATGCACAGATCCTCTAGACAGAAAACCAATAAAGCAACAGACATCCTAAAGGAAACAAGAGAAAAGGTAGACTTCATTGATATCTTCAGGACACGACATCCAAAATAAAAGCAGAATACACATTCTTCTCAAATGCTCATGGAACATTCTCAAGAATCGACCACATCTTGGGACACAAAGTGAATCTCAATAAATTTAGGAGCGTAGAAATTATCTCAAGTATCTTCTCTGACCAAAAGGCCATGAAATTAGAAATCAACCATGGGAAAAGCAAAGAGAAAACACCTACTCCATGGAGACTACACAACATGCTACTAAAAACCAATGGGTCAATGAGGAAATCAAGAAGGACATTAAAAACTAGCTTGAAACAAATGATAATGAAGACCCAACCTCTCCAAATCGATGGGATGCTGTGAACGCAGTGCTCAGAGGGAAATGCATAGCAATACAGGCCTTTTTCAAAAAAGAAGAAAGATCCCAAATGGACAACTGAACCCTCCACCTAAACGAATGAGAAAAAGAAGAACCAAAAAGTCCTCAAGTCAGCAGAAGGAAGGAAATTATAAAGATCAAAGAAGAAATCAATAAAATAGAGACTCAAAAAACAATAGAGAAAAGTAATAAAGACTTGGAAAAGTAATAAAACCAAGAGCTGGTTCTTTGAAAAGGTCAAGAAAATGGACAAACCCCTGGCCAGACTCACTCAAAAGAGGAGAGAAAGAACCCAAATAACCAAAATTAGAAATGATAAAGGAGAAATCACAACGGATACAGCAGAAATATAAAAAACCATAAGAGAACACTATGAACAACTGTATGGCAACAAGTTTGACAATCTGTAACTAATGGACAATTTTCTAGAATCTTACAGCCTGCCAAAACTGAATCAAGCAGAAACAGACCAACTGGACAGACCGATCACTAGAAATTAAATTGAAGAGGACATAAAATCATTCCCTACAGATAAAAGTCCAGGACCAGATTACTTCACAGGTGAATTTTATCAAACATATAAAGAGGAATTGGTGCCAATCCTCCTGAAACTCTTTCAAAAGGTGGAAGAAGAAGGAGTACTCCCAAAGACATTTGATGAGGCCACCATCACCCTCATTCCAAAACCAGACAGAGATACCACCAAAAAAGAAAACTATCGCCCAATATCATTGATGAATATAGATGCAAAAATTCTCAACAAAGTCTTAGCCAACCGACTCCAACAACATACCAAAAAACTTATACACCATGACTAGGTTGGGTGTATCCCAGTTTCACAAGGATGGTTCAACATTCGCAAATCAATCAGCATCATACACCACATGAACAAAAAAAAAGTCAAAAATCATATGATCATCACAATAGACGCCGAAAAAGCATTTGACAAAGTTCCATACCCATTCATGATCAAGACCCTCGCCAAAGTGGGTATAGAGGGAACATTCCTGAATATCATCAAAAACATTTATGATTAACCCACAGCAAATGTAATCCTCAATGGGGAAAAACGGAAAGCCTTCTCACTCAAATCTGGAACCAGACAGGGATGCCCACTCTCACCACTGCTCTTCAACATCGTTTTGGAAGTCCTAGTCACAGCTATCCGACAAAAAAAAGAAATATAAGCATCCATATAGGAAGAGAAGAGATCAAACTGTCACTGTATGCAGATGACATGATACTATACCTAGAAAATCCTAAGGACTCAACCCAAAAACTCCTTGAACTGATTAATAAATTCAGCAAAGTAGCAGGATATAAGATTAACATTCAGAAGTCAGTTGCGTTTCTGTACACCAGCAATGAAACATTAGAAAAGGAATACAAAAATACGGTACCTTTTAAAATTGCACCTCACAAAATCAAATACCTCGGAATACACCCTACCAAGGAGGTAAAGTACCTATATGCCGAGAACTATACAACTTTAATCAAAGAAATCAAAGAAGACGTAAAGAAATGGAAAGATAGTCCATATTCCTGGATTGGGAAAATCAATATTGTAAAAATGGCCATCCTACCCAAAGCCATCTACAGATTCAATGCAATCCCTATCAAATGACACAGGACATTTTTCACAGAACTAGAACAAACTATCCAAACATTTATATGGAGCAACAAAAGGCCCAGAATCGCCAAAGCAATCCTGAGAAACAAAAACCAAGCAGGAGGCATCACGCTCCCAGACTTCAAGAAATACTACAAAGCCACAGTCATCAAAACAGTGTGGTATTGGTACCAAAACAGACAGACAGACCAATGGAACAGAAGAGAGAATCCGGAAAGAAACCCTGACACCTAGGGTCAATTCATCTTGGACAAGGGAGGCAAGAACCTCAAATGGGAACAAGAAAGTCGATTCAGCAAGCATTGCTGGGAAACCTGGACAGCTCCATGCAAAGCAAGGAAACGAGAACACACCCTCACACCATGCACAAAAAAAAACTCCAAATGCCTGAAAGACTTAAATATACGACAGAACACCATCAAACTCCGAGAAGAAAACATAGGCAAAACAGGCTCTGACATCAACATCATGAATATTTTCTCAGGTCGGTCTCCCAAAGCAATAGACATTAGAGCAAAAATAAACCCATGGGACCTCATCAAACTGAAAAGCTTTTGCACAGCAAAGGAAACCCAAAAGAAAACAAAAAGACACCTTACAGAATGGGAGAAAATAATTCCAAATGATGCAACGGACAAGGGCTTATCTCTAGAATATACAAGCAACTTATACAACCCAACAGCGAAAAAGCCAATCAATCAATGGAAAAATGGGCAAAAGACCTGAATAGGTATTTCTCCAAAGAAGATATACAGATGACCAACAAACACATGAAAAAATGCTCAACATCGCTGGTTATAAAAGAAATGCAAATCAAAACCCAAAAGAAAACAAAAAGACAACTTACAGAATGGGAGAATATAGTTTC
This sequence comes from Sus scrofa, assembly GCF_054392235.1. Classification (NCBI taxonomy): domain Eukaryota; kingdom Metazoa; phylum Chordata; class Mammalia; order Artiodactyla; family Suidae; genus Sus; species Sus scrofa. The sequence goes on from NC_139402.1 coordinate 43,126,022, forward strand.
AAATGATGCAACAGACAGGGCTTAACCTCTAGAATATATAAGCAACTTATACAACTCAACAGCAAAAAAAACAATCAATCAATGGAAAAATGGGCAAAAGACCTGAATAGGTATTTCTCCAAAGAAGATATACAGATGGCCGACAAACACATGAAAAAATGCTCAACATCGCTGGTTATAAGAGAAATGCAAATCAAAACTACCCTGAGATACCACCTCACACAAGTCAGAATGGCCATCAGTAATAAATCCAAAAATAGCAAGGGCTGGAGGGGCTGTGGAGAAAAGGGAAGCCTCCTGCACTGTTGGTGGGAATGTCAACTGGTACAGCCACTATGGAGAATAGTTTGGAGATACCTGAGGGAACTATACATAGAACTATCATATGACCCCTCAATCCCACTCACTCTTGGGCATCTCTCCGGACAAAATTCTACTTAAAAGAGACACGTGCACCCGCATGTACATTGCAGCACTATTCACAATAGCCAGGACATGGAAACAACACAAAGGTACATCGACAGAGGATTGGATTCGGAAGAGGTGGTATATATACACAATGGAATACTACTCAGCCATAAAAACGGATGACATAATGCCATATGCAGCAAAAAGAATGGAACTAGAGAAACTATCCTGAGTGACATGAGCCAGAAAGACAAAGACAAACACCATATGATATCACTTATAATTGAAATCTAATATCCAGCACAAATGAACTTCTCCTCAGAAAAGAAAATCATGGATTTGGATAAGAGACTTGTGGCTGCCTAATGGGAGGGGGAGAGAGTGGGAGGGATCGGGAGCTTGGGCTTATCAGACACAACATAGAATAGATTTACAAGGAGATCCTGCTGAATAGCATTGAGAACTATGTCTAGATACTCATGTTGCAACAGAAGAAAGGGTGGGGGAAAAATGTAATTATAACGTATACATGTAAGGATAACCTGACTCCCTTGTTGTACAGTGGGAAAATAACAAAAGAAAAAGAAAAAGATAAAGATCGACTTCCCACGGATCCTGAAAATGAAAACGATATCCGATGGAGGAAGAACAACACACGAGATTCCCTTTCCATAGGAGGAGGAATTTCCACTGAAGGAAACTATGGAATATTTTTAAAACTGATTTCGACATTATGCCATTAGAGAAGATATAGGTACCAAAACAAGGCTTTCAAACCTGTCTTCCAGTATGGAGCAGGGATCGTAATGGACACATTTTGGGAGTCAGGCCAGGAAGGAGAGAAGACTCTGGTACAAGTGTGCTGCTTTGTCCCATTTGTGGGATATCCACCTTAAACAAAGACATGTCCTTGGAGCATTTTTCCTCCCATTGACGGTTGCTTGAATCCACAGCTCCTTTACCTCTCTCTCTCCTTCTTTTGATCTCCTTCTCTCTAGCTCTCTCACTCTCCATTGGCCCCCTTCAATTTCTCTTGTATCCTCCTGCTACAAGTTGACCTGTGGTGATAATGGATGAAATATATTAGTCAAGATAATGCTCCAAGTGATCCCCCAGCCTTTTCTGCCTGTCATCCTAGGCCTGATGAAATATAAAAGCAGTGGTCCAGAAAGACTTCCTGTGCTATGTGGAGACACCCCAACTAAGTCATCCTTCCACATCAACTCCCATATTCAGCCCTTCATATGACACGCTGAACACTTCATATGTACTTCGGTCTGTACGGTCCCATATTGGACTCAGAGAGCAACACCCTTCCAACAACGTTCACCTGAGAGCTCTCACAAGAAACTACTGATCTGCAGCATTCCCTACCTGGTCCATGCGGTATTGTGGATTTGCTCGGGTGTGGATCTCTGGACTCGTTCTTAGGGGATATAGAATATGAAGTCTAGGACTCTTCATGTCTCAATGATTGGGCATCCAAACAATGGTCTGAGCATCCTTGGCCAGTGGGCTGCCCAACCAGAGCCCAGAGTGCAAGATGTCTGTCAACCAAAACCCGTCTCTATGGAATAGACCTCCTCATTCTCTAGACTCATGATTGTCAGGGACAGAGCCCACTCCCTTCCAGGATGAAACTTTCAATACCCTCACATTGAGGCATCATCACAAGGCTCCTGGAAGATTAAACTATCCACCCACCTTTCCTTTTTTTGATTGTAGACACAACAAACACACTGGAACTGAACCCACGCAGCACACTGCCAGTAAGCACTCCAGGAGAGGGAGGGCTTGTTCTTATCCACCTGTGGAAAAAGCACCTGAAATAGACCGGTTACATATGTGTCAAAATGCCTCTGTTTGGAGGGCTCCCCTGTGGCTTAGGCTATGGAAATATGGATTCAGATGTGTGGAGCTGCAAATGCCCTATTGGGAATGTCTTCTTCAGGGGTTACATCCAGGGCCTCCTGCTTAGTGAAGAGCATTGGGGCATGGTTTCCTTGTTTGTGCCCTGGGATGACTTGTTTCAAACGGCCATGAAGCACAATTCTTTTTTCATATTTAGGAACTCCCTTGAGGTATTCTGCCCACGGATCCCTTTAAGGTATTACATGTTCAAACACCCAGCCTCTAGAATCCACATTTAGCTTGGGAACCTGATGAGAGTGGTGGCTATTAGCCTACATATGGAGAAAATATTGTTCATCCAAGAGGACCACCCATCTGATGGATCCTCCTTTCCATCAACTTCGACATACCTCCAGAGCAAGAGCTCATGGTGTCCATCCTATAACTCTCAATGTGTGAGGGTTAGAATGTCCCACATATGGCCCATCACACACATCTATTCTCACAGAGAGGTTGTTTGGTCACAAGGCTCCATGGGCATAAGATCAGTGCCATGGCCACTTCTGGAATTGCACCTTTTTAGAAATAAGGCAACTCCACACACTGCGGAACTAAATTTTCTCTATAACGATGGATATCTCATAACATATGTAGCACTTCAGGGTCAAGTGCCTTCTCAGTCACTGCCTCACACGAATACACAGTACAGAATCTCTTTTGGAGAGAAAAGATGTCATTCCAAACACCCAAACCAAAGTCCCCTGGACAACTAAATCAATGAACGACTGAGGAAGAACACCCTATGAGCTGCCATTTCAATAGGAAGGGACTTTTCCGCTTAGGGATAGCATAGTGTCTCATTTAACTTGACCCACACCTCGTGTCATTTGAAAAGATATGGGTGCCAAGCAGGGAGGACTGCTTGAAACCGACATATTTCTACAGACCGGCCAAGAACGAGTGAAAATCTCATGCAAGAGGACTGATATATCCTTTGTGTCTAATAGTTCCCGGAAACTCACACAAGGGCTTGGGAATGAAATTGTGCCCTGGAATGTGGCTTATATCCGAATCTCATCTCTCTCTCTCTCTCTCACTCTCTTTTTCGGCTTCCTCCTCCTTCACATTCTCTCAAATCCTACTCTTCCAAGGTGATCTGTGCTGGTCCTGGTTGGCGTATCTCAGCCAGGAGAGCAGTCAAATTATTTCACCAAGATTTTCCATCAGTCTTCCAAACTCCTATGAAATATAAAAGCATTTTTCCTGAAATAACTCCTCTGTTTGTATGGAGATCTTCCACCTTACACAGTGTACCACTATCTTAGAATTGTCAGCCCTTCACACTGTCAGATAATCATCCCATTTCTACTGCGTTCTACACGGTCACAGATTTGACTCCGAGATCAACATCTTTCAACCACCTACACATAAGGGACCGAGTGAGAATTCACTTATCTGCAGCACACCACACGTGTGTGATCAGGTCTGTCAAGTTGCTGGTGAGGTGGATCTCTCGACTCTTTCTTAGGGGAGTTCGGAAATGAGGTCTCTGACACTCCATGTCTCAGTGAGTTGGCATATAAGAAGGGGTCTGAGCACCCTTCAGCAGGGTCTGAATGACAATGGGACAGAGTACAAGTATTCAGTCCCCTAAAACCAGTCTCCCTTTGGGACAATTCTCCTCCTTCTCTAGACCCTCAATTGGCAGGCCAGAGTCCCCTCTCGTCCAAGAGGGAAACCTCAAGACCTGCCCATTAAGCCCCCACCATAGGGCTCACGGATGAAAAGAAGAGAGGCTCCTTAAATTCCTAATATTTGTGTACCCCCCAACAAGCCAGCAGTGGAACTAGTCACCCCACCTTCATTCAGCACCCCAGTAGACAAGACGTATTCTTATCAACCTGTGAAATACCCACCAGATATATCCCAGCTTCATTCTCGGGAAATTTCTCACTGTGGGTAGCTAGTGTGTGATTTCTTCCTTTGTCATGTATGTTCAGAAGCAGGGAATTATCCTTCCTCCCATTCCAATATTTCCTCAGGTTTGATGTTGAGGGCCACGTCCTTGGTTGAAGGCAGAGGGTCCTATTTCATGGTTTGAGCTCTGGAATGAGATTTATCATCCCGGTCATACCTAGGAGGCTTTTTTCCCCTGTGGGAAAAGACTGGAAGTGATAAGCTCACTGGTCCCTTTCAGATGTATCATAATCCAAAAGCAAGCCTGAGCAGTGGCTATTTACTCAGGAACCTGATGGAATGGTGGCCATGAGAAGAATGCTGGAAAGAATACTTATCATCAAAGTGTCCAATAAATCCAATGGATCATCTTTAATTTAGTATCAACATACCTCCAGATCATGAGCTCAGGCTGCCCGATGTACACCAATTGAACGGTGACGGTGAGAGCTTCCAACTGTGGGCCCATCTCTCACCTCTCTTCTCACAGAGGGTCTGTGGTGTCACAAGGCTTGGTGGGCAGCATGCCATTGCCATGGCAACCATTGGGCCTGAACTTCTCAGATGGAAGGCAACTCCACCTGCTCTGTGCCCACCTGCTCTCTACAGAAGGCTGGCTCTTCCCCTGAACGTGTGTCAGGCTCAACACGGTGGTTCAAGAACTGCTTCTCAGGAATACACAGTCTACAATCTCATGTATAAAGAAAATATGTGATTGAAAAAGACACACCCCCACGGAGCCTGAACATGAAAGCAACGGTCGATGGAGGAAGAACAACACACGAGCATCCCTGTCCATGGGTGGAGGCTTCTCCACGGAAGGAAACTATGGAATATCTTTTAACGTGATTTCCACCCCATGCCATTGGAGAAGATATAGGTTCCATACCAAGGCTTTCTAACGTGTCTTCCAGTGTGGAGTAGGGATTGCAATGGACACATTTTGGAAGTCATTCCAGGAAGGAGAGAAGAATCTGCAATAAGTGTGCTGCTTTGTCCCGTTTGTGTGATACCCAACTTAAACAAGGCATGTCGTTACATAAATTATCCTGCCATTGACGGTTGCTTGAATCAACAGCTCCTTTACCTCTCTCACTCCATCATTTCATCTCCGTCTCTCTATCTCTCTTTGTCTCCCATTTGCCCCCTTCATTTTCTCCTGAATCCTCCTGCTACAAGTTGACCTGTGGTGATAATTGATGAAATATATAAGCCAAAATTATGGTCCAAGTTATCCCCCAGCCTTTCATCCCTGGAATCCTAGGTCTGATCAAAAATAAATCAGTGGTCCAGAAAGACTTCCTGTGCTGTGTGGAGACACCCGAACTAGGTCATCCTTCCACCACACTTCCCATATTCAGCCATTCCTATGAAAACGCTGACCACTTCATATGGACTTCGGTCTGGAGGGTCCCATATTGGACTCAGAGAGCAACACACTTGAAACATCGTTCACAGGATTGGTCTACCAGGAAGTTGCTAATCTGACGCATTCCCCTCATTTTCCATGAGGTATTGAGGATTTGATCGGGTGTGGACCTCTGGACTCGTTCTTAGTGGGTATAGAATATGAAGTCGATTACTCTTCTTGTCTCAATGGTTTGGCATCCAAACCATGGTCTGAGCATCCTTGGCCAGTGGGCTGGCCAACCAGAGCCCAGAGTGCAAGATGTCTGTCAACCAAAACCAGTCTCTATGGAATAGACCTCCTCATTCTCTAGCCTCATGAGTGTCAGTGACAGAGCCCACTCCCTTCCAGGATGGAACTTTCAATACCCTCAAATTGCAGGCATCATCACAGTGCTCCTGGAAGATCAGGCAATCGACCACCTTTCCTTCCTTATGATTGTAGACACAACAATCTCACTTGCACTTGCCCAAGGCACCACACTCCAAGTAAGTAATCCATGAGAGGGAGGGCTTGTTCTTATCCACCTGTGGAAAAGGCACCTGTAATATACCGGTTACATCTCGGTTAAAAGGCCTCTGTTTGGAGAGTTCCCCTGTGGCTTAGGCTATGGAAATATGGATTCAGAATTGTGGAGCTGAAAATGCCCCTTTGGGAATATCTTCTTCAGGGGTTACATCGAGGGCCTCATGCTTGGCGGAGATCATTGGGGCATGGTTTCCTAGTTTGTACCATGGGATGTCTTGTTACAAATGGCCATGAAGCACAATTCTTTCTTCACATGTAGGAACTCCCTGGAGGTATTCTGCCCACTGATCCCCTTAAGGTATCACATGTAGAAACACCAAGCCTCTATCATCTACATTTAGCTTGGGAGCCTGATGAGAGTGGTGGCTCTGAGTTTACAGATGGACATAATAGTGTTCATCAATGGCCCACCCATCTGATGGATCTTCCTTTCCATCAACTTCGACATACCTCCAGAGAAAGAGCTCATGGTGTCCCTCATTGAACTCTCAGTGTTTGAGTTTGAGAATATTCCACATATGGCGGACCACACACCTCTTTCTCACAGAGAAGTTGTTTGTGTACAAGGCTCCATGGGCATAATATCAGTGCCATGGGAACCTCTGGGACTGCACTTTTCAGAACGAAGGCAACTCCACACACTGGGAAACCAATTTTATCTATCATGATGGAGCTCTGATAACATTTGTAGCACTTAAGGGTCAAGTCAGGTCTCAGTCACTGCCTCACACAAATACACCGTAGAGATTCTATTTTGGAGAGAAGAGAGGTCAATCCAACACCCAGATAAAATCACCAGGACAATGAAATCAACAAACGACAGAGGAAGAACACCTTATGAGCTGCCATTTCACTAGGAAGGGTCTTCGCTTAACGAAAATATAGGGTGTCATTTAACTTGACCCACACCTCGTCTCCTTTGAGAAGACATGGGTGCAAAGCAGGGAGGACGGCTTGCAACCGACATATTTCTAGAGACAGGCCAAGAACGAGTGAAATTCTCATGCCAGAGTCCTGAGACTATCTTTGTGTCTAAGAGACGCCGGAAACACAGACAAGGGATGGGAATGTAATTGTGCCCTGGAATGTGGCTTCTATCCAAATCTCATCTCTCTCTCTCTCTCTCACTCTCTCTCTCGGGTTCTTCCTCCTTCACATTCTCTCGAATCCTCCTCATCCAAGGTTATCTGTGCTGGTCCATATTGGCACATCTCAGCCATTAGTGCAGTCAAATTTTTTAACCAAGATTTTCCATCAGTCTTCCAAAATCCTATCAAATATAATAGCATTTTTCCGGAAATAACTCCTCTGTTTGTATGGAGATATTCCACCTTACACAGTGTACCCCTATCTTACCATTGTCAGCCTTTCACACTGACAGATAACCATCCAATTTATACTGCTTTCTACAAGGTCACAGATTTGACACCAAAATCAACATCTTTTCAACCACATGCACATAAGAGACCTAGTGAGAATTCACTTATATGCAGCACAATCCATGTATTTGAAGTTGCTCCATGTCTCAGTGAGTTGGCATAAAAGAAGGGGTCTGAGCACCCTTCAGCAGGGTCTGAATGACAATGGGACAGAGTACAAGTATTCAGTCCCCTAAAACCAGTCTCCCTTTGGGACAATCCTCCTCCTTCTCTAGACCCTCAATTGGCACGCCAGAGGCCCCTCTCGTCCAAGAGGGAAACCTCAAGACCTGCCCATGTACCCCTCACCACAGGGCTCACGGTGGAGAAAAAGAGAGAGTCTCCTGAAATTCCTGACAATTGTGTACCCACAAACAAGCTAACAGTGGAACTAGTCACCCACGTCCCTCCAGCACCCCATTAGACAGGACGTCGTCTCATCAACCTGTGAAATACCCACCCGACATATCCCAGCTTTATTCTCGGGAAGTATCTTACTGTGGGTAGCTAGTGTGTGATTTCATCTATAGATGTGTACGTTCTGAAGCAGGGAATTCTCCTTCCCCCCATTCCAATATTTCCTCAGGTTTGATGTTGAGGGCCTCGTACTTGGTTGAAAGCAGAGGGGCCTATTTCATGCTTTCAGCTCTGGAATGAGATTTATCATCCCGGGAATACTTAGGAGTCTTTTGCCCCTGTTGGAAAAGACTGGAAATGATAAGCTCACTGGTCCCTTTCAGATGTATCATAATCCAAAATCAAGCCTGAGGCGTGGCTATTTACGCATGAGCCTGATGAGAATGGTGGCCATGAGAAGAATGCCTGAAACAATACTTATCATCCAATTGTCCAATACATCCAATGGATCATCCTTTAATTTCGTATCAACATACCTCCAGATCATGAGCTCAGGCTGCCCAATGTACAACAATTGAGGGGTGACGGTGAGAGCTTCCCACTTTGGGCCCATCACTCACCTCTATTCTCACAGAGGGTCTGTGGTGTCACAATGCTTGGTGGGCAGCATGCCATTGCCATGGCAACCATTGGGCCTGAACTTCTCAGATGGAAGGCAATTCCACCTCCTCTGTGCCCACCTGCACTCTACAGAAGGATGGCTCTTCCCCTGAACGTGTGTCAGGCTCAACACGGTGGTTCGAGAACTGCTTCCCAGGAATACACAGTCTACAATCTGATGTGGAAAGGAAATATATGATGGAAAAAGACCCACTCCCCGTGGAGCCTGAACATTAAAACAATGGCTGATGGAGGAAGAACAACGCAGGAGCATCCCTTTCCATGGGAAGAGGTTTTTCCACGGAAGGAAACTATGGAATAACTTTTAACGTGATTTCCACCCCATGCCATTGGAGAAGATATAGGTACTTTACCAAGGCTTTGAAACCTGTCTTCCAGTATGGAGCAGGGATTGCAAAGGACACATTTTGGGAGTCAGGCCAGGAAGGAGAGAAGACTCTGGTACAAGTGTGCTGCTTTGTCCCATTTCTGTGATATCCACCTTAAACAAAGACAGTCCTTGGGGAAATTATCCTGCCATTGGCGGTTGCTTGAATCAACAGCTCCTTTACCTCTCTCTCTCCTTCTTTTGATCTCCTTCTCTCTAGTGCTCTCACTCTCGCCTTGGCCCCCCTTCAATTTCTCTTGTATCGTCCTGCTACAATTTGACCTGTGGTGATAATGGATGAAATATATTAGCCAGGTGAATGGTCCAAGTTATCCCCCAGCCTTTTCTCCATGTCAACCTAGGTCTGATCACATATAAAATCAGTGGTCCAGAAAGAATTCCTGTGCTGTGTGGAGACACCCCAACTAGGTCATCCTTCCACCACACTTCCCATATTGAGCCCTTCATATGGACAGGCTGACCACTTCATATGTACTGTGGTCTGCAGGTTCTCATATTGGACTCAGACAGCAACACACTTGAAATAACTTTCACATGAGTGCTCTCCCAATAAATTGCTTATCTGCTGCATCCATCCTGGTCTATGAGGTATTGTGGATTTGCTCGTATGTAGATCTCTGGACTCGTTCTTAGGGGATATAGAATATGAAGTCTATGACTCTTCATGTCTCAATGATTGGGCATCCAAACAATGGTCTGAGCATCCTTGACCAGTGGGCTGGCCAACCATAGCCCAGAGTGCAAGATGTCTGGGAACCAAAACCAGTCTCTATGCAATATACCTCCTCATTCTCTAGCCTCAGGATTGTCAGGGACAGAGCCCAATCCTTTCCAGGATGGAACTTTCAATATCCTCAAATTGCAGGCATCATCACAGGACCAATGGAAGATCAGATCATCAACCCACCTTTCCTACGTATGTTGGCAGACACAACAAACACACTGGAACTGGCCCCAGGCACCACACTCCCAGTAAGCCCTCCATGAGATGGAGGGCTTGTTCCTATCCACCTGTGCAAAAGGCACCTGAAATAGACGGTTACATCTGGGTTAAAAAGCCTCAGTTTGTAAGACTCCCCTGTGGCTTATGCTATGGAAAAATATATTCAGAAGTGTGGAGCTGAAAATGCCCCATTGCGAATGTCTTATTCAGGGGTTACATCCAGAGCGTCATGCTTGGCAGAGAGCATTGGGGCATGGTTTCCTTGTTTGTACCATGGGATGTCTTGTTTCAAATGGCCATGAAGCACAATTCTTTTTTCACATGTAGGAACTCCCTTGAGGTATTCTGCCCACTGATCCCCTTAAGGTATCACATGTGCAAACACCAAGCCTCTAGAATCCACATTTATCTTGGGAGCCTGATGAGAGTGGTGGCTATGTGTCTACAATTGGAGATAATAGTGTTCATCAAAGAGGAACACCCATCTGATGGATCCTCCTTTCCATCAACTTCGACGTACCTCCAGAGCAAGAGCTCACGATGTTCATCATTGAACTCTCAAGGTTTGAGGTTGAGAAAATCCCACATATGCCCCATCACACACCTCTTTTCTCACAGAGAGGTTATTTGGCCACAAGGTTCCATGGGCATAATATCAGTGCCATAGCCACGTCTGGGATGGCACCTTTCCGAAGGAAGGCAACTCCACACACTGTGGAACCCAATTTTATCTATCATGATGGATCTCTGATAACATGTGTAGCACATCCGAGTCATGTGCTTTCTCAGTAACTGCCTCACACGAATACACAGGACAGAATCTCTTTTGGAGCGAAAAGATATCATTCCAAACACCCAAACAAAATCACCTGGACAATGAAATCAAGGAACGATTGAGGAAGAATACCCGATGAGATGCCATTTCAATAGGAAGGGTCTTTTCCGCTTAACAAAAATATAGGGTGTCATTTAACTTGACCCACACCTCGTGTCAATAGAAAAGACTTGGGTGCCAAGCAGGGAGGACGGCTTGCAACCGACATATTTCTAGAGACAGGCCAAGAACGAGTGAAATTCTCATGCCAGAGTCCTGAGATTATCTTTGTGTCTAAGAGTCCCCGGAAACACAGACAATGCCTTGGGAATGAAATTGTGCGCTGGAATGTGGCTTCTATCCAAATATCATCTCTCTCTCTCTCTCACTCTCTCTCTCTCGGCTTCTTCCTCCTTCACATGCTCTCGAATCCTCCTCATCCAAGGTGATCTGTGCTGGTCCAGGTTGGCATATCTCAGCCAGGAGAGCAGTGAAATTCTTTAACCAAGATTTTCCATCAGTCTTGCAAACTCCTATCAAATATGAAAGCATTTTTCCTGAAATAACTCCTCTCTTTATATGGAGATAGTCCACCTTACACAGTTTATCACCATTTTACCATTGTCAGAACTTCACACTGACAGATAACCATCCCATTTGTACTGCGTTCTACATGGTCACATATTAGAAACCGAGATCAACAACTTTTCAACCACCTACACATAAGGGACCGAGTGAAAATTCACTTCTCTGCAGCAAACCCCACGTTTTTGATCAGGTCTGTGATGTTGCTGGTGAGGTGGATCTCTCAACTATTTATATGGGGAGTTGGTAAATGAAGTCTCTGACTCTCCATGTGTCAGTGAAGTGGCATCGAAAAAGGGGGTCTGAGCACCCTTCAGCAGGGTCTGAATGACAATTGGACAGAGTTCAAGGATTCAGTCCCCTAAAACCAGTCTCCATTTGGGACAATCCTCCTCCTTCTCTAGACCCTCAATTGGCAGGCCAGTGGCCCCTCTCGTCCAAGAGGCAAACCTCAAGACCTGTCCATGTAGCCTTCACCACCGGGCTAACGGAGGAGAAGAAGAGAGACTCCTTAAATTCCTGTCAATTGTGTACCCCACAAACAAGCCAGCAGTGGAACTACTCACCCCACTTCTAGCCAGCACCCCATTAGTAAGGAGGTATTCTTATCAACCTGTGAAATAGCCACCAGACATATCCCAGCTTCATTTTCGGGAAATTTGTTACTGTGAATAGCTAGTGTGTGCTATCATCTATTGACGTGTACTTTCAGAAGCAGGGAATTTTTCTTCCCCCCATTCCAAAATTTCCTCAGGTTTGATACTGAGGGCTTCGGCCTGGGTTGAAGACAGAGGGGCCTATTTTCATGGTTTGAGCTCTGGAATGAGATTTATCATCCCGGGAATACTTAGAGTCTTTTTCCCCTGTGGGATAAGACTGGAAGTTATAAGTTCACTGCTCCCTTTCAGATATATCATAATCGAAAGCAAGCATGAACAGTGGCTAGTTACTCAGGAGCCTGATGAGAATGGTGGCCATGAGAAGAATGCTGGAAATGCTCCTTATCTTCCAATTGTCCAATACATCCAATGGATCATTCTTTAATTTAGTATGAACATACCTCCAGATCATGAGCTCGGCTGCCCGATGTACAACAATTGAGTGGTGACGGTGAGAGCTTCCCAAGTTGGGCCCATCCCTCGCCTCTCTCTCACAGAGGGTCGGTGGTGTCACAATGCTTAGTGGGGAGCATGTCATTGCCATGGCAACCATTGGGCCTGAACTTCTCAGATGGAAGGCAACTCCACCTGCTCTGTGCCCACCTGCTCTCTACAGAAGGATGGCTCTTCCCCTGAACGTGTGTCAGGCTCAACACTGTGGTTCACAACTGTCTCCCAGGAAAACAGAGCCTACAATCTCATTGGGAAAGAAAATATGTCATTGAGAAAGACCCACACCCCACGGAGCCTGAACAGGAAAACAATGGCCGATGGAGGAAAAACAACACATGAGCATCCCTTTCCATGGGAGGAGGCTTTTCCACTGAAGGAAACTATGGATTATCTTTAACCTAATTTCCACACCATGCCATTGGAGAAGATATAGGGACCATACCAAGGCTTTCAAACCTGTCTTCCAGGATGGAGCAGGCATTGTAATGGACACATTTTGGCAGTCAGGTCAGGACGGAGAGAAGACTCTGGTACACGTGTGCTGCTTTGTCCCATTTGTGGGATATCCACCTTAAACAAAGACATGTCCTTAGAGCAAGTATCCTGCCATTGACGGTTGCTTGAATCCACAGCTCCATACCTCTCTCTCTCCTTCTTTTGATCTCCTTCTCTCTATCTCTCTCTCTCTCCCCTTTGCCCCCCTTCAATTTCTCTTAAATCCTCCTGCTACATGTTGACTTATGGTGATAATGGATGAAATATATTAGACAAGCGAATGGTCCACGTTATCCCCCTGCCTTTTCTCCCGGTCATCCTAGGTCTGATCAAAGATAAAATCAGTGGTCCAGAAAGACTTCCTATGCTGTGTGGAGACACCCCAACTAGGTCATCCTTCCACAACACTTCCCATATGCAGCCATTCATATGGACACGTTGACCACTTCATATTTACTTCGGTCTGGAGTGTTCCATATTGGACACAGACTGTAATACCCTTGAAAAAAAGTTCACATGAGTGCTCTCCCAAGAAATGGCTTATCTGCAGCATTCCCTACCTGGTCCATGAGGTATTGTGGATTTGCTCGGGTGTGGATCTCTGGACTCGTTCTTAAGTAATATAGAATATGAAGTCTATGACTCGTCATGTCTCAAGGATTGGGCATCCAAACAATGGTCTGAGCATCCTTGGCCAGTGGGCCGGCCAACCAGAGCCCAGAGTGCAAGATGTCTGTCAACCAAAACCCGTCTCTATGGAATAGACCTCCTCATTCTCTAGCCTCATGATTGTCAGGGACAGAGCCAACTCCCTTCCAGGATGGAACTTTCAATACCCTCAAATTGCAGGCATCATCACAGGGCTCCTGGAAGATCAGACAATCGACCCACCTTTCCTTCCTTATGATTGTAGACACAACAAACACACTGGCACTCGCCCCAGGCACTACACTACTAGTAAGCCCTCCATGAGAGGGAGGGCTTGTTCTTATCTAACAGTGGAATAGGCAGCTGAAATAGACCGTTTACATCTCGCTTAAAATGCCTCTGTTTGGAGGCCTCCCCTGTGGCTTAGGGTATGGAAATATGCATTCAGATTGTGGAGCTGCAAATGCCCTTTGGGAATATCTTCTTCAGGTGTTACATGCAGGGCCTCAGGCTTGGTGGAGAGCACTGGGGCATGTATTGCTTGTTTGTGCCCCGGGATGTCTTGTTTCAAATGGCCATGAAGCACAATTATTTTTTCACATGTAGGAACTCCGTTGATGTATTCTGCCCACGGATCCCCTTACGATATCACATGTTCAAACACCAAGCCTCTATCATCCACATTTAACTTGGGAGCCTGCTGAGCGTGGTGGCTATGAGTCTAAAGGTGGAGATAAAATTGTTCATCCAAGAGGAGCACCCATCTGATTCATCCTCTTTCCATCAATTTCGACGTACCTCCAGAGCAAGAGCTCATGGTGTCCATCATTTAACTCTCAAGCTTTGAGGGTGAGACTTTCGCACATATGGGCCATCACACACCTCTTTTCGCACAGAGAGGTTGTGTGGGCACAAGGCTCCATGGGCATAATATCAGTGCTATAACCACCGCTGGGACTGCACCTTTCAGAAAGAAGGCAATTCCACACACTGGGGAACCAAATTATCTCTATCATGAAGAATCTCTGATACCATGTGTAGCACTTCAGGGTCAAGTGCTTTCTCAGTCATTCCCTCTCACGAATACACAGTACAGAATCTCTTTTGGAGAGAAATGGCATCATTCCAAACACCCAAACCAAAGTCCCCTGGACATTGAAATCAAGGGACGACTGAGGAAGAAGAACCTATGAGCTGCTGTTTCAATAGGAAGGGTCTTTTCCGCTTAGGGAAAATAGAGAATGTCATTTAACTTGAACCACACCTCGTGACATTTCAGAAGACATGGGTGCCAAGCAGGTATGTTTGCCTGCAACCGTTATATTTCTAGAGACAGGCCACAAAACGAGTGAAAATCTCATGCATGAGTCCTGAAATTTTAGACAAAATGTGGCCTTTGTGTGTAATAGCCACCTGAAACAAAGACAAGGTCTTTGGAATGAAATTATGCCCTGGAATGTGGCATATATCCCAATCTCATCTCTTTCTCTCTCTCTCTCTCTCTCTCTCAGATTCTTCCTCCTTCACATTCTCTCGAATCCTCCTCATCCAAGGTGATCTGTGCTGGTCCAGGTTGGCATATCCCAGCCAGGAGAGCAGTCAATTTCTTTCACCAAGATTTTCCATCAGTCTTCCAAACTTCTATCAAAAATGAAAGCATTTTTCAGGAAATACCTCCTCTGTTTGTATGGAGATATTCCACCTTAGACAGTGTACCCCTATCTTACCATCGTCAGCCCTTCACACTGACAGATAACGATACCATTTGTACTGCGTTCTACATGGTCACATATTTGACTTCGAGATCAACATCATTTAAACCACAAGGCACCATGGGCATAATAACAGTGCCATGGCCACATCTGAGACTCCAACTTTCAGAAGGAGGAAACTCCACACACAGGGGACGCAATTTTCTCTATTATGATGGATATCTGATAACAGGTGTAGATCTTCAGGGTGAAGTGTGGTCTCAGTCAATGCCTCACACGAATACACAGGACAGAATCTCTTTTGGAGAGAAAAGATATCATTCCAAACACCCAAACAAAATCAACTGGAAAATGAAATCAAAGGACGACTGAGGAAGAACACACTCTGAGCTCCCATTTCAATAGGAATGGTCTTTTCCGCTTAGGGAAAATAGAAGGTGTCATTTAACTTGACCCACACCTCGTGTCATTTGAGAAGGCATGGGTGTCAAGCAGGGAGGATGGCTTGCAACCCTCATATTTCTACAGACAGGCCAAGAACAAGTGAAAATGTCATGCAAGAGTCCTGAGATAGCCTTTGTGTATAATAGTCCCCGGAAACACAGACATGGGCTTGGGAATGAAATTGGGCCCTGGAATGTGGCTTGTATCCAAATCTCTTCTCTCTCTCTCACTCTCTCTCTTGGTTTCTTCCTCCTTTACATTCTCTCAAATCCTCCTCATCCAAGGTTTTCTGTGCTGGTCCAGGTTGGCATATCCCATCCAGGAGAGCAGTCAATTTCTTTCACCAAGATTTTCCATCAGTCTTCCAAACTCCTCTCAAATATGAAAGCATTTTTCCTGAAATAACTACTCTCTTTGTATGGAGATAGTCCACCTTACAGGGGTATCACTATTTTACCATTGTCAGAACTTCACACAGACAGATAACCATCCCATTTGTACTGCGTTCTACATGGTCACATATTTGACACAGAGATAAACATTTTTTTAACCACCTACACATAAGAGTCCTAGTGAGTACTCACTTATCTGCAGCACACCCCACGTGTGTGATCAGGTCTGTGAAGTTGCTGGTGAGGTGGATCTCTTGACTCTTTCCAAATGGAATTAGGAAGTGAAGTCTCTGCCTCTCCATGTCTCAGTGATTTGGCATCTAAGCAGGGGTCTGAGCACCCTTCAGCAGGGTCTGAATGACAATGGGAAAGAGTTCAAGGATTCGGTCCCCTAGAACCAGTCTCCATTTGGGACAATCCTCCTCCTTCTCTAGACCCTCAATTGGCAGGCCAGAGGCCCCTCTCGTCCAAGAGCGAAACCTCAAGACCTGCCCATGTAGCCCTCAACAGAGGGCTCACGGTGGATAAGAAGAGAGACTCGTTAAATTCCTGACAATTGTGTACCCCACAAACAAGCCAGCAGTGGAACTAGTCAACCCACTACATTCTAGCTCTCCGTTACATAGGACGTAGTCTTATCAACCTGTGGAATACACACCAGACATGTCCCAGCTGCATTCTCGGGAAATTTGTTACTGCGGATAGCTAGTGTGTGATTTCATCTATGGACGTGTTTGTTCAGCAGCAGGGAATTGTCCTTCCCCCCATTCCAATATTTCCTTAGCGTTGATATTGAGGGCCTCGTCCTTGGTGGAAGGCCGAGGGGCCTATTTTCACGGTTTGAGCTCTGGAATGAGATTTCTCATCCCGGTCATAATTGGGAGGCTTTTTTCCCCTGTGGGAAAAGACTGGAAGTGATAAGCTCACTGGTCCCTTTTAGATATATCATAATGCAAAAGCAAGCCTGAGCCATGGATATTTATGTACTCAGGAGCTTGATGAAAATGGTGTCAATGAGAAGAATGCTGCAAAGAATACTTATCATCAAAGTATCCAATACATCCAATGGATCATCCTTTAATTTCGTATCAACATACCTCCAGATCATGAGCTCAGGCTGCCTGATATACATCAATTGTGGTGTGACGGTGCGAGCTTCCCACTTGGGCCCATCAACTGCCTTTCTTCTCACAGAGGGTCTGTGGTGTCACAATGCTTGGTGGGCAGCATGCCATTGCCATGGCAACCAATTTCGCCTGAACTTCTCAGATGGAAGGCAACTCCACCTCCTCTGTGCCCACTTGATCTCTACAGAAAGATGGCTCTTCCTCTGAACGTGTGTTAGGCTCAACACGGTGGTTCAAGAACTGCTTCCCAGGAATACACAGTCTACAATCACATTGGGAAGGAAAATATGGGATTGAAATGACGCATTTCACCCGGAGCCTGAACAGGTAAACAATGGCAGATGGAGGAAGAGCAACATACGAGCATCTCTTTCCATGGGATGAGGCTTTTCCATGAAAGGAAATTATGGAATATCTTTTAACCTGATTTTCCCCCCATGCCTTTGGAGAAGATATGGGAACATATCAAGGCTTTCAACAATGTCTTCCAGTATGGAGCAGCGATTGTAATGGACACATTCTGGGAGTCAGGCCAAGAAGGAGAGAAGACGCTGGTACAAGTGTGCTGGTTTGTCCCATTTGAGGGATATCCACCTTAAACAAATTCATGTCCTTGGAGAAATATGCTACCATTGACGGTTGCTGGAATCCACAGCTGCTGTACCTCTCTCTCTCCGTCTTTTGATCTCCTTCTCTCTAGCTCTCTCCCTCTACCCTTTGCCCCCTTTCAATTTCTCTTGAATCGTCCTGCTACAAGTTGACTTGTGGAGATAATGGATGAAATATATTAGCCAAGAGAATGGTCCAAGTGATCCCACAGCCTTTTCTCCCTGTCTTCCTAGGTCTGATCAAATATAAAATCAGTGGTCCAGAAAGACTTCCTGTGTTCTGTGGAGACACCCCAACTAGATCATCCTTCCACAACACTTCCCATATTCAGGTCTTCATATGGACACGCTGACAACTTCATATGTACTGTGGTCTGTAGGGTCCCATATTGGACTAAGAGAGCAACACCCTTGAAACAACGTTCACATGAGTGCTCTACCAAGAAACTACTGATCTGCAGCATACCCTACCTTGTCCATGAGGACAATGGGACAGAGTTCAACTCTCGATCCCCTAAAACCAGTCTCCATTTGGGACAATCCTCCTCCTTCTCTAGACCCTCAATTGGCAGGCCAGAGGCCCCTCTCGTCCAAGAGGCAAACCTCAAGACCTGCCCATGTAGCCCTCACCAAAGGGCTCACGGAAGATAAAAAGAGACACTTCTTAAATTCCTGACAAATGCGCACGCCAGAAAAAAGCCAGCAGTGGAACTAGTCACCCAACGTCCATCCAGCACCCCGTTAGACACGACTTATAATTATCAACCTGTGAAATATCTACCAGACATATTCCAGCTTCATTCTCAGGAAATTTGTTACTGCGGATAGCTAGTGTGTGATTTCACCTATTGACCTGTATGTTGAGAAGTAGGGATTTGTCCTTCCCCCCCATTCAAATATTTCCTAAGTGTTGATATTTAGGACCTCGTCCTTGGTTTAAAGCAGAGACGCCTATTGTCATGGTTTGAATTCTGGAATGAGATTTATCATCCAGGGAATACTTAGTAGTCTTATTTCCCCTGATGGCAAAGACTGGAAGTGATAAGCTCACTGATCCCTTTCAGATGTATCGTAATCCAAAAGCAAGCCTGAGCCGTGGCTATTTACTTACTCAGGAGCCTGATGCGAATGGTGTCCATGAGAAGAATGCTGGAAAGAATACTTATCATCACAGTGTCCATACATCCAATGGATCATCCTTTAATTTCGTATCAACGTACCTCCAGAACATGAGCTCAGTCTGCCCGATATACATCAATTGAGTAGTGACGATTAGAGCTTCCCACTTTGGGCCCATCACTCGCCTCTCTTCTCACAGAAGGTCTGTGGTGTCACAATGCTTCTTGGGCAGCATGCCATTGCCATGGCAACCATTGGGCCTGAACTTCTCAGATGGAAGGCAACTCCACCTCCTCTGTGCCCACCTGCTCTCTACAGATAAATGGCACTTCCAACTTAAAAAAAGTCATGTCCTTGGAGAAATTATCCTGCAATTGATGGTTGCTTGAATCCACAGCTCCTTTACCTCTCTCTCTCCTTCTTTTGATCTCCTTCTCTCTAGCTCTCTCCCTCTCCCCTTTGACCCCCTTCAATTTCTCTTGAATCGTCCTGCTACAAGTTGACCTGTGGTGATAATGGATGAAATATATTAGCCAAGAGAATGGTCCAAGTGATCCCACAGTCTCTTCTCCCTGTCAACATAGGTCTGATGACATATAAAATCAGTGGTCCAGAAAGACACCTGTGCTGTGTGCAGACACCCCAACTAGGTCATCCTTCCACCACACTTCCCATATTGAGCCCTTCATATGGACACTCTGACCACTTCATATGTACTTCAGTCTGTAGAGTCCCATATTGGACCCAGAGAGAAACACACTTGATTTTTTTTTTTTTTTTTTTTTTTTTTTTTTTTTTTTTTTTTTTTGGTCTTTTGTCTTTTTGTCTTTTGTTGTTGCTATTTCTTGGGCCGCTCCCGCGGCATATGGAGGTTCCCAGGCTAGGGGTTGAATCGGAGCTGTAGCCACCGGCCTACGCCAGAGCCACAGCAACGCGGGATCCGAGCCGCGTCTGCAACCTACACCACAGCTCACGGCAACGCCGGATCGTTAACCCACTGAGCAAGGGCAGGGACCGAACCCGCAACCTCATGTTTCCTAGTCGGATTCGTTAACCACTGCGCCACGACGGGAACTCCGAGAAACACACTTGAAACAACGTTTACATGAGTGCTCTCCCAAGAAATTGCTGATCTACAGCATTCCCTACCTGGTCTATGCGGTATTGTGGATTTGCTCGTGTGTGGATCTCTGGACTCGTTTCTAAGTATTATAGAATATGAAGTATATGACTCGTCATGTCTCAATGATTGGGCATGCAAACAATGGTCTGAGCATCCTTGCCAGTGGTCTGGCCAACCATAGCCCAGAGTGCAAGATGTTTGTCAACCAAAACCAGTCTCTATGGAATAGACCTCCTCATTCTCTAGCCTCAGGATTGTCAGGGACAGAGCCCACTCCCTTCCAGGATGGAACTTTTAATACCCTCACATTGCAGGCATCATCACAGGGCTCCTGGAAGATCACACAATCGACCCACCTTTCCTTCCTTATGATTGTAGACACAACAAACACACTGGCGCTCGCCCCACACAACACACTCCCAGGAAGAACTCCATGAGAGGGAGGGCTTGTGCTTTTCCACCTGTGGAAAAGGCACCTGAAATACACCTGTAATATCTCGGTTAAAATGCCTCTGTTTGGAGGGCTCCCCTGTAGCTTAGGCTATGGAAATATGCACGCACAAATGTGGAGCTGCAAATGAACCATTGGGAATGTCTTCCTCAGGGGTTCCATCCAGGGCCTCCTGCTTGGTGGAGAGCATTGGGGCATGGTTTCCTTCTTTGTGCCCTGGGATATCTTGTTTCAAATGGCCTTGAAGCACAATTCTTTTTTCACATGTAGGAACTCACTTGAGATACTCTGCCCACGAATCGCCTTAAGATATCACATGTTCAAACACCAAGCCTCTATAATCCACATTTAGCTTGGGAGCGTGATGAGAGTGGTGGCTATGAGTCTAAAGATTGTGATAATATTGTTCATCCTAGTTGACCACAAATCTGATGGATCCTCCTTTCCATCAACTTCGACATACCTCCAGAGCAAGAGCTCATGGTGTCCAACTTTGAACTCTCAGGCTTTGAGGGGTAGAATGTCCAACGTGTGGCCCATCACACACCTCTTTTCTCACATAAAAGTTATGATATGGGCATACTATCAGTGCCATGGCCATATCTGGGACTGCACCTTTCAGACCGAAGGCAACTCCACACACAGGGGAACCCAATTTTTTCTATCATGATGGATCTCCGATAACATGTGTGGCACTTCAGTGTCAAGTGCTTTCTCAGTCACTGCCTCACACGAATACACAGTACAGAATCTCTTTTGGAGAGAAAAGATGTCATTTCAAACACCCAAACAAAATCACCTGGACAATGAAATCAAGCAACGACTGAGGAAGAACACACTATTAGCTGCCATTTCAATAGGAAGTGATTTTCCGCCTAGGGAAAATAGAAGGTGTCATTTAACTTGACCCACACCTCGTGCCATTTGAGAAGACATGGGTGCCCAGCAGGGAGGACTGCTTGCAACCGACATATTTCTAGAGACAGACCGAGAACGAGTGACAATCTCATGCAAGAGTCATTTTATAGCCTTTGTGTCTAATACTCCTCAGAAACACAGACAAGGTCTTGGGAATGACATTGTGCCCTACAATGTGGCTTGTATCCAAATCTCTCTCTCTCTCTCTAACTCTCTCTGTCGACTTCTTCCTCCCCTCACATTCTCTCAAATCCTACTCATCCAAGGTTATCTGTGCTGGTCCAGTTTGGCAAATCTCAGCCAGGATAGCAGTCAAATTCTTTCACCAAGACTTTCCATCAGGCTTCCAAACTCCTATCAAATATGAAAGCATTTTTCTGGAAATAACTCCTCTGTTTGTATGGAGATATTCCACCTTACAGAGTGTACCCCTATCTTACCAGTGTCAGCACTTCACACTGACAGATAACCATCTCATTATTACTGCGTTCTAATGGTCACAGAATTGACTCACAGATCAACATTTTTCTACCATCTACACGTAAGGGACTTAGTGAGAGTTCACTTATCTGCAGCACACCCCACGTGTGGGATCAGGTCTGTGAAGTTGCTGGTGAGTTGGATCTCTAGACTCTTTCTTAGGGTATTTATGACATGAAGTCTCTGACTCTCCATGTCTCAGTGAATTGGCATCTAAGAAGGGGTCTGACCACCCTTCAGCAGGGTCTGAATGACAATGCGAAAGAGTTCAAGGATTCGGTCCCCTAAAACCAGTCTCCATTTGGGACAATCCTCCTCCTTCTCTAGACCCTCAATTGGCTGGCCAGAGGCCCCTCTCGTCCAAGAGGGAAACTTCAAGACCTGCCCATGTAGCCCTCACCATATGGCTCACGCAGGAGAAGAAGAGAGACTCCTGAAATTCCTGAAAATTGTGTTCCCCACAAACAAGCCAGCACTGGAACTAGTCACCCAACGTCCATTCAACACCCCGTTAGACTTATACTTATCAACCTGTGAAATATCCACCAGATATATTCCAGCTTCATTCTCGGGAAATTTGTTACTGCGGAAAGCTACTGTGTGATTTCACCTATTGACATGTACGTTCAGAAGCAGGGAATGGTCCTTGCCCTCATTCAAATATTTCCTCAGTGTTGATATTGAGGGCCTCGTCCTTGGTTGAAGGCCGAGGGGCCTATTGTCATGGTTTGAGCTGTGGAATGAGATTTCTCATCCCGGTCATAGTTAGGAGCCTTTTTTCCCTGTGGGAAAAGACTGGAAGTGATAAGCTCACTGGTCCCTTTCAGATGGATCATACTCCAAAAGCAAGCCTGAGCAGTGGCTATGTACTCAGCAGCCTGATGAGAATGGTGTCCATGAGAAGAATGCTGGAAAGAATACATATAATCCAATTGTCCAATGTATCCAATGGACCATCCTTTAATTTCATATCAACATACCTCCAGATCATGAGCTCAGGCTGCCCGATGTACCGCAATTGAGGGGTGACGGTGATCGCTTCCCAATTTGGGCCCATCCATTGCCTCTCTTCTCACAGAGGGTCAGTGGTGTCACAATGCTTGCTGGGCAGCATGCCATTGCCATGGCAAATATTGGGCCTGAACTTCTATGATGGAAGGCAACTCCACCTCCTGTGTGCCTACCTGCTCTCTACAGAAGGGTGGCTCTTCCCCTGAACGTGTGTCAGGCTCAACACGGTGGTTCAAGAACTGCTTCCCAGGAATACACAGTCTACAATCACATTGGGAAAGAAAATATGTGATTGAAAAAGACACACACCCCCCGGAGCCTGAATAGGAAAAAAACGGCCGATGGAGGAAGAACAACACACGAGCATCCCTGTCCATTTGTGAAGGCTTTTCCACGCATGGAAAATATGGAATATCTTTTAAACTGTTTTCCACACCATGCCATTGGAGAAGATATAGGGACCATATCAAGGCTTTCAAACCTGTCTTCCAGGATGGAGCAGGGATTGTAATGCACACATTTTTGGAGTCAGGCCAGGAAGGAGAGAAGACTCTGGTACAAGTGTGCTGGTTTGTCACATTTTTGAGTTATCCACCTTAAACAAAGACATGTCCTTGGAGAACATATATTGCCATTGACGATTGCTTGAATCCTCAGCTCCTTTACCTCTCTCTCTCCTTCTTTTGATCTCCTTCTCTCTAGCTCTCCCCCTCTACCCTTTGCCCCCTTTCAATTTCTCTTGAATCGTCCTGCTACAAGTTGACCTGTGGTGATAATGGATGAAATATATTAGCCAAGAGAATGGTCCAAGTGATCCCACAGCCTTTTCTCCCTGTCATCCTAGGTCTGATCACATATAAAATCAGTTGTCCAGAAAGACTTCCTGTGTTCTGTGGAGACACCCCAACTAGGCCATCCTTCCACAACACCTCCCATATTCAGACGTTCATATGGACACGCTGACCGCTTCATATGTACTGTGGTCTGTAGGGTCCCATATTGGACTCAGAGAGCAACACCATTCAAACAACGTTCACATGAGTGCTCACCCAAGAGATTGCTGGTGTGCAGCATTCCCTACCTGGTCCATGAGGTCTTGTGGATTTGCTCGGGTGTGGATCTCTGGATTCGTTCTTAGTGGATATAGAATATGAAGTGTATGACTCGTCATGTCTCAATGGTTTGGCATCCAAACAATGGGCTGAGCATCCTTGGCCAGTGGGCTGGCCAACCATAGCCCAGAATGCAAGATGTCTGTCAACCAAAACCAGTCTCTATGGAATAGACCTCCTCATTCTCTAGCCTCATGATTGTCAGGGACAGAGCCCACTCCCTTCCAGGAGGGAACTTTCAATACCCTCAAATTGCAGGCATCATCAAAGGGCTCCTGGAAGATCAGACAATCGATGCACCTTTCCCTCCTTATGATTGTAGACACAACAAACACACTGGCACTTGCCCAATGCACCACACTCCCAGTAAGAACTCAATGAGAAGGAGGGCTTGTTCTTATCTATCTGTGGAATAGGCACCTGAAATAGACCGTTTACATCTCGCTTAAAATGCCTCTGTTTGGAGGGCTCCCCTGTGGCTTTGGGAATGGAAATATGGATTCAGAATTGTGGAGCTGAAATGCCCCATTGGGAATGTCTTCTACAAGGGTTGCATCCACGGCTTCCTGCTTGGTGGAGAGCATTCGGGCATGCTTTCCTTGTTTGTACACTGGGATATCTTGTTTCAAATATCTATGAAGCACAATTATTTTTTCACATGTAGGAACTCCCTGGAGGTATCAAAAAACTGATCCCTTTAAGATGTCACATGTTCAAACACAAAGCTTCTAGAATCCACATTTAGCTTGGGAGCCTCATGAGCGTGGTGGCTCTGAGTCTAATATGGGTCTAATACTGTTCATCCAAGAGGACCACAAATCTGATGGATCCTCCTTTCCATCAACTTCGACATACCTCCAGAGCAAGAGCTCATCGTGTCCATCATTTAACTATCAAGGTTAGAGGGGAAGAATGTCCCACATATGGCCCATTTCACACCTTTTTCTCAAAGAGAGGTTGTTTGGGCACAAGGCTCCATGGGCATCATATCAGTGCCATGGCCACCGCTGGGACTGCACCTTTCAGAAAGAAGGCAACTCCACACACCGGGGAACATAATTTTCTCTATCATGATGGATGTATGATAACATGTGTAGCACTTCAGGGTCAAGTGCTTTTTCAGTCACTCCCTCACACGAATACACTATACAGAATCGCTTTGGAGAGAAAAGATGCCATTCCAAACACCCAAACAAAAGTCCCCTGGACAATGACATCAAGGAACAACTGAGGAGGAACACATAATGAGGTGTCATTACAATCGGAAGGGTCTTTTCCGGTTAGGGAAAATAGAGGTTGACATTTAGGTTGACCCACACCTCGTGTACTTGAAAAGACATGGGCGCCAAGAAGGGAGGACAGCTTGCAACCATCAAATTTCTAGAGACAGGCCAGGAACAAGTGAAAATCTCATGCAAGAGTCCTGAGATAGCCTTTGTGTCGAATAGTCGACGGAAACACAGACAAGGGCTTGGGAAGGAAATTGTGCCCTGGAATGTGGCTTGTATCCAAATCTCATCTCTCTTTCTCTCTTTCTCACTCTCTCTCTCGGCTTCTTCCTCCTTCATATTCTCTCGAATCCTCCTCATCAAAGGTGATCTGTGCTGGTCCAGGATGGCATATCTCAGCCAGGAGAGCAGTCAAATTCTTTCACCAAGATTTTCCATCAGTGTTCCAAACTCCTATCAAATATGAAAGCATTATTCCTGAAATAACTCCTCTGTCTATATGGAGATATTCCACCTTACACAGTGTACCCCTATCTTACCATTGTCAGCCCTTCACACTGACAGATAACCATCCCATTTGTACTGCGTACTACATGGTCACAAATTTGAATCTAAGAGCAACATCTTTTCAACCACCTACACATAAGGGACCAAGTGAGAATTCACTTCTCTGCAGCACACCCCACCTGTGGGATCAGGTATGTGATGTTGCGGATCAGGAGGATCTCTCGACTCTTTCTAAAGGGAGTTAAGAAATGAAGTCTCTGACTCTCCATGTCTCAGTGAATTGGCATTTAAGAAGTGGACTGAGCACCCTTCAGCAGGGTCTGAATGACAATGGGACAGAGTTCAAGGATTCGGTCCCCTAAAACCAGTCTCCATTTGGGACAATCTTCCTCTTTCTCTAGACCATCAATTGGCAGGCCAGAGGCCCCCCTCGACCAAGGGGGAAACCTCAAGACCTGCCCATGTAGCTCTCACAACAGGCCTCATGGTGGAGATGAAGCGAGACTCATTAAATTCCTGACAACTGTGTACCCGACACACAGGCCAGCAGTGGAACTAGTAACCCCACATCCATCCAGCACCCCAATACACAGAACGTATACTTATCAACCAGTGAAATTACCACCAGACGTATTCAAGTTTAATTCTCGGGAAATTTGTTACTGTCGATAGCTAGTGTGAGTTCTCATCTATTGACGTGTACGTTCAGAAGCAGGGAATTGTACTGCCCCCATTCCAATATTTCCTCAAGGTTGATATTGAGGGCCTCGTCCTTGGTTGAAGGCCGAGGGGCCTCTTTTCATGCTTTGAGCTCTGGAATGAGATTTCTCATCCCGGTCATACTTAGGAGTCTTTTTTCACCGGTGGGAAAAGACTGGAAGTGATAAGCTCACTGGGCCCTTTCAGATATATCATAATCCAAAAGCAAGCCTGAGCCGTGGCTATTTATTTACTCAGGAGCCGGATGAGAATGGTGTCCATGAGAAGAATGCTGGAAAGAATACTTATCATCCAAGGGTCCAGTAAATCCAATGGATCATCCTTTAATGTAGTATCAGCATACCTCCAGATCATGAGCTCAGGCTGCCCGATGTACAACAATTGAGGGGTGACGGTGAGAGCTTCCCACTTTGGGCTCTCCCAAGAAATGGATTCTCGGCAGCATTCCCTACCTGCTCCATGAGTTACTGTTCATTTGCTCGTGGGTGGATCTCTGCACTCGTTCTTTGGGAATTTAGAATAGCAAGTCTATGACTCTTCATGTCTCAATGATTGGGCATCCAAACAATGCTCTGAGCATCCTTGGCCAGTGGGCTGGCCAATCATAGCCCAGAGGGCAAGATGTCTGTCAACCAAATCCATCTCTCTAAGGAATAGACCTCCCCATTCTCTAGCCTCAGGAGTGTCAGGGACAGAGCCCACTCCCTTCCAGGATGGAACTTTCAATACGCTCCAATTGCAGGCATCATCACAGGGCTCCTGGAAGTTCAGACAAGCGACCCACCTTTCCTACCTTATGACTGTAGACACAACAAACACACTGGCGCTCGCCCCACGCACTACACTCCCAGGAAGCACTCCATGAGAGGGAGGGCTTGTTCTTTTCCCCCTGTGGAAAAGGCACCTGAAAGAGACCGGTTACATCTCGGTTAAATGGCCTCTGTTTGGAGGTCTCCCCTGTGGCTTAGGCTATGGAAATATGGATTCAGAAGGGTGGAGCTGAAAAGGCCCCATTGGGACTGTCTTCGTCAGGGGTTCCATCCAGGGCCTCCTGCTTGGGGGAGAGCATTGGGGCATGAATGTCTTGTTTGTACACCAGGATGTCTTGTTTCAAATGGCCATGAAACACAATTCTTTCTTCACATGGAGGAACTCCCTTGAGGTATTCTGCCCACTGATGCCCTGAAGATATCACATGTTCAAGCACCAAGCCTCTAGAATCCACATTGAGCTTGGGAGCCTGATGAGAGTGGTGGCTAGGAGTCTACAGATGGAGATAATCGTGTTCATCCAAGAGGACCACCCATCTGGTGGATCCTCCTTTCCATCAACTTCGACAGACCTCCAGAGCAAGAGCTCATGGTGTCCATCATTGAACTCTCAATGTTTGAGTGGGAGAATGTCCCACATATGGCCCATCTCACACCTCTTTTCTCACAGAGAGGTTGTTTGGGCACAAGGCTCCATGGGCATCATATCAGTGCCATGGCCACCGCTGGCACTGCACCTTGCAGAAGGAAGGCAACTCCACACCCTGGGGAACCCAATTTTCTCTATCATGATGGATCTCTGATAACATGTGGAGCACGTCAGGGTCAAGTCCTTCCTCAGTCACTGCCTCACACGAATACACAGGACAGAATCTCTTTTGGAGAGAAAAGATGTCATTCCAAACACCCAAACTAAAGACCCTGGACAGTGAAATCAAGGAACGACTGAGCAAGAACACCGTATGAGCTGCTATTTCCATAGGAAGGGTCTTTTCCCCTTAGGGAACATATACGGTGTCATTTAACTTGACACGCCCCTCGCCTCATTTGAGAAGATATCAATGCCAAGCAGGGAGGACTGCTTGCAGCCGACATATTTCTAGAGACAGGCCAAGAAAGAGTGAAAATCTCATGCAAGAGTCCTGATATAGCCTTTGTGTCTAAGAGTCCCTGGAAACACAGACAAGGGCTTGGGAATGAAACTGTGCGCTGGAATGTGGCTTGTATCCAAATGTCATCTGTCACTCTCTCTCTCTCCCGCTCTCTCTCTCTCTCTCTTCCTCTCTGTCGGCTTCTTCCTCCTTCACATACTCTCGAATCCTCTTCATCCAAGGTGATCTGTGCTGCTCCAGGTTGGCATATCTCAGCCAGGAGAGCAGTCAAATTCTTTAACCAAGATTTTCCAACAGTCTTCCAAAATCCTATCAAATATAAAAGCATTTTTCCTGAAATTATTCCTCTGTTTGTATGGAGACATTCCACCTTACACAGTGTTCCCCTATCTTACCATTGTCAGCCCTTCACACTGACCGATAACCATCCCATTTGTACTGCGTTCTACATGGTCACAGATTTGACTCCGTGATCAACATCTTCAACCACCTACACATAAGGGTCCGAGTGAGAATTCACTTCTCTGCAGCACACCCCACGTGTGGGATCAGGTCTGTGAAGTGGCTGGTGAGGTGGATCCCTCGAGTCTTTGTAAGCGGAGTTAGGAAATGTAGTCTCGGACTCTCCATGTCTCAGTGAATTGGCATCTACGAAGGGGTCTGAGCACCCTTCAGCAGGGTCTGAATGACAATGCGACACAGTTCAAGGATTCGGTCCCCTAAAACCAGTCTCCATTTGGGACAATTCTCCTCCTTCTCTAGACCCTCAATTGGCAGGCCAGGGGCCCCTCTCGTCCAAGAGCGACACCTCAAGACCTGCCCATGGAGCCCTCATCACAGGACTCACGGATGTAACAAGAGAGACTCCTGAAATTCCCAACAATTGTGTTCCCACAAACAAGCCAGCAGTGCAACTAGTCTCCCCACTTCCATCCAGCACCCCAGTAGACAGGACGTATGCTTATCCACGTGGGAAATACCCACCAGACATATCCCAGCTTCGTTCTCGGGAAATTTGTTACTGTGGATAGTCAGTGTGAGCTTTCATCTATTGACGTGTATGTCCCAAAGCAGGGAATTGTCCTTCCCCACATTCCAATATGTCCTCAGGGTTGATATTGAGGGCCTCGTCCTTGGTTGAAGGCAGAGGGGCCTATTGTCATGGTTTGAGCTCTGGAATGAGATGTATCAACCCGGTCATACTTAGGAGTCTTTCTTCCCCTGTTGGAAAAGACTGGATGTGATAAGCTCACTGGTCCCTTTCAGATGGATCATACTCCAAAAGCAAGCCTGAGCCGTGGATATTTATCTTCTCAGGAGCCTGCTGAGAATGGTGGCCATGAGAAGAATGCTGGAAAGAATACTTATCATCCAAGTCTCCAATACATCCAATGGATCCTCCTTTAATTTCGTATCAACATACCTCCAGATCATGAGCTCAGGCTGCACGATGCACAAGTGAGGGGTGACGGTGAGAGCTTCCCACTTTGGGCCATCACTCGCCTCTCTTCTCACAGAGGGTCTGTGGTGTCACAATGCTTGGTGGGCAGCATGCCATTGCCATGGCAACCATTGGGCCTGACCTTCTCAGATGGAAGGCAACTCCACCTCCTCTGTGCCCACCTGCTGTCTACAGAAGGATGGCTCTTCCGCTGAACGTGTGTCAGGCTCAACACGCTGGTTCCAGAACTGCATCCCAGGAATACACAGTCTGCAATCTCTTGGGGAAAGAACATATGGGATTGAAAAAGACCCATTCCCCAAGGAGCCTGAACAGGAAAACAATGGCTGATGGAGGAAGAACAACACACGAGCATCGCTTTCCATGGGAGGAGGCTTTTCCACGGAAGGAAACTATGGAATATCTTTTCACCTGATTTCCACCCCATGCCATTGGAGAAGATATAGGTACCATATCAAGGCTTTCAAACCTGTCTTCCAGTATGGAGCAGGGATGGTAATGGACCCATTTTGGGAGTCAGGCCAGGAAGGAGAGAAGACTCTCGTACAAGTGTGCTGGTTTATCCCATTTGTGGGATATCCACCTTACACCAAGACATGTTCTTGGAGCAATTATCCTGCCATTCACGCTTGCTGGAATCCACAGCTGCTGTACCTCTCTCTCTCCTTCTTTTCATCTCCTTCTCTCTAGCTCTCTCACTCTCCCCTCGGCCCCCCTTCAATGTCTCTGGAATCCTCCTGCTACAAGTTGACCTGTGGTGATAATGGAGGAAATAGAGTAGCCAAGAGAATGGTCCAAGTGATCCCCCATCCATTTATCCCTGTCATTCTAGGTCTGATCAAATATAAAATCCGTGGTCCGGAAAGACTTCCTGTGCTGTGTGGAGACACCCCAACTAGGTCATCCTTCCACAACACTTCCCATATTCAGCCTTTCCTGTGGACACGCTGACCACTTCATATGTACTTCGGTCTGGAGGGTCCCATATTGGACTCAGAGAGCAACACACTTGTAACAACGTTCACATGAGTGCTCTCCCAAGAAATGGCTTCTCGGCAGCATTCCCTACCTGCTCCATGTGTTACAGTTCATTTGCTCGTGGGTGGATCTCTGCACTCGTTCTTTGGGGATTTAGAATAGCAAGTCTATGACTCTTCATGTCTCAATGATTGGGCATCCAAACAATGCTCTGAGCATCCTTGGCCAGTGGGCTGGCCAATCATAGCCCAGACGGCAAAATGTCTGTCAACCAAATCCATCTCTCTAAGGAATAGACCTCCTCATTCTCTATCTTCAGGAGTGTCAGGGACAGAGCCCACTCCCTTCCAGGATGGAACTTTCAATACGCTCCAATTGCAGGCATCATCACAGGGCTCCTGGAAGTTCAGACAAGCGACCCACCTTTCCTACCTTATGACTGTAGACACAACAAACACACTGGCGCTCGCCCCACGCACCACACTCCCAGGAAGCACTCCATGAGAGGGAGGGCTTGTTCTTATCCCCCTGTGGAAAAGGCACCTGAAAGAGACCGGTTACATCTCGGTTAAATGGCCTCTGTTTGGAGGGCTCCCCTGTGGCTTAGGCTATGGAAATATGGATTCAGAAGTGTGGAGCTGAAAAGGCCCCATTGGGACTGTCTTCGTCAGGGGTTACATCCAGGGCCTCCTGCTTGGGGGAGAGCATTGGGGCATGGATGTCTTGTTTGTACACCAGGATGTCTTGTTTCAAATGGCCATGAAGCACAATTCTTTCTTCACATGGAGGAACTCCCTTGAGGTATTCTGCCCACTGATGCCCTGAAGATATCACATGTTCAAGCACCAAGCCTCTAGAATCCACATTGAGCTTGGGAGCCTGATGAGAGTGGTGGCTAGGAGTCTACAGATGGAGATAATCGTGTTCATCCAAGAGGACCACCCATCTGGTGGATCCTCCTTACCATCAACTTCGACAGACCTCCAGAGCAAGAGCTCATGGTGTCCATCATTGAACTCTCAATGTTTGAGTGGGAGAATGTCCCACATATGGCCCATCTCACACCTCTTTTCTCACAGAGAGGTTGTTTGGGCACAAGGCTCCATGGGCATCATATCAGTGCCATGGCCACCGCTGGCACTGCACCTTGCAGAAGGAAGGCAACTCCACACCCTGGGGAACCCAATTTTCTCTATCATGATGGATCTCTGATAACATGTGGAGCACGTCAGGGTCAAGTCCTTCCTCAGTCACTGCCTCACACGAATACACAGGACAGAATCTCTTTTGGAGAGAAAAGATGTCATTCCAAACACCCAAACAAAAGACCCTGGACAGTGAAATCAAGGAACGACTGAGGAAGAACACCGTATGAGCTGCTACTTCAATAGGAAGGGTCTTTTCCCCTTAGGGAACATATACGGTGTCATTTAACTTGACACGCCCCTCGCCTCATTTGAGAAGATATCAATGCCAAGCAGGGAGGACTGCTTGCAGCCGACATATTTCTAGAGACAGGCCAAGAAAGAGTGAAAATCTCATGCAAGAGTCCTGATATAGCCTTTGTGTCTAAGAGTCCCTGGAAACACAGACAAGGGCTTGGGAATGAAACTGTGCGCTGGAATGTGGCTTGTATCCAAAGGTCATCTGTCACTCTCTCTCTCTCCCGCTCTCTCTCTCTCTCTTCCTCTCTGTCGGCTTCTTCCTCCTTCACATACTCTCGAATCCTCTTCATCCAAGGTGATCTGTGCTGCTCCAGGTTGGCATATCTCAGCCAGGAGAGCAGTCAAATTCTTTAACCAAGATTTTCCAACAGTCTTCCAAAATCCTATCAAATATAAAAGCATTTTTCCTGAAATTATTCCTCTGTTTGTATGGAGACATTCCACCTTACACAGTGTTCCCCTATCTTACGATTGTCAGCCCTTCACACTGACCGATAACCATCCCATTTGTACTGCGTTCTACATGGTCACAGATTTGACTCCCAGATCAACATCTTTTCAACCACCTACACATAAGGGTCCGAGTGACAATTCAGTTCTCTGCAGCACACCCCACGTGTGGGATCAGGTCTTGAAGTGGCTGGTGAGGTGGATGCCTCGAGTCTTTGTAAGCGGACTTAGGAAATGTAGTCTCGGACTCTCCATGTCTCAGTGAATTGGCATCTACGAAGGGGTCTGAGCACCCTTCAGCAGGGTCTGAATGACAATGCGACAGAGTTCAAGGATTCGGTCCCATAAAACCAGTCTCCATTTGGGACAATTCTCCTCCTTCTCTAGACCCTCAATTGGCAGGCCAGAGGCCCCTCTCGTCCAAGAGCGACACCTCAAGACCTGCCCATGGAGCCCTCATCACAGGACTCACGGAGGTAACAAGAGAGACTCCTGAAATTCCTGACAATTGTGTTCCCCACAAACAAGCCAGCAGTGATACTAGTCTCCCCACTTCCATCCAGCACCCCAGTAGACAGGACGTATGCTTATCCACCTGGGACATACCCACCAGACATATCCCAGCTTCGTTCTCGGGAAATTTGTTACTGTGGATAGTCAGTGTGAGCTTTCATCTATTGACGCGTATGTCCCAAAGCAGGGAATTGTCCTTCCCCACATTCCAATATGTCCTCAGGGTTGATATTGAGGGCCTCGTCCTTGGTTGAAGGCAGAGGGGCCTATTGTCATGGTTTGAGCTCTGGAATGAGATGTATCAACCCGGTCATACTTAGGAGTCTTTCTTCCCCTGTTGGAAAAGACTGGATGTGATAAGCTCACTGGTCCCTTTCAGATGGATCATACTCCAAAAGCAAGCCTGAGCCGTGGATATTTATCTTCTCAGGAGCCTGCTGAGAATGGTGGCCATGAGAAGAATGCTGGAAAGAATACTTATCATCCAAGTCTCCAATACATCCAATGGATCCTCCTTTAATTTCGTATCAACATACCTCCAGATCATGAGCTCAGGCTGCACGATGCACAACAAGTGAGGGGTGACGGTGAGAGCTTCCCACTTTGGGCC
Source organism: Sus scrofa (assembly GCF_054392235.1). Taxonomy (NCBI): domain Eukaryota; kingdom Metazoa; phylum Chordata; class Mammalia; order Artiodactyla; family Suidae; genus Sus; species Sus scrofa. The sequence continues at coordinate 43,159,907 of NC_139402.1, forward strand.
ATCACTCGCCTCTCTTCCCACAGAGGGTCTGTGGTGTCACAATGCTTGGTGGGCAGCATGCCATTGCCATGGCAACCATTGGGCCTGACCTTCTCAGATGGAAGGCAACTCCACCTCCTCTGTGCCCACCTGCTGTCTACAGAAGGATGGCTCTTCCCCTGAACGTGTGTCAGGCTCAACACGCTGGTTCCAGAACTGCATCCCAGGAATACACAGTCTGCAATCTCATGGGGAAAGAACATATGGGATTGAAAAAGACCCATTCCCCAAGGAGCCTGAACAGGAAAACAATGGCTGATGGAGGAAGAACAACACACGAGCATCCCTTTCCATGGGAGGAGGCTTTTCCACGGAAGGAAACTATGGAATATCTTTTCACCTGATTTCCACCCCATGCCATTGGAGAAGATATAGGTACCATATCAAGGCTTTCAAACCTGTCTTCCAGTATGGAGCAGGGATGGTAATGGACCCATTTTGGGAGTCAGGCCAGGAAGGAGAGAAGACTCTCGTACAAGTGTGCTGGTTTATCCCATTTGTGGGATATCCACCTTACACCAAGACATGTTCTTGGAGCAATTATCCTGCCATTCACGCTTGCTGGAATCCACAGCTGCTGTACCTCTCTCTCTCCTTCTTTTCATCTCCTTCTCTCTAGCTCTCTCACTCTCCCCTCGGCCCCCTTTCAATGTCTCTTGATCCTCCTGCTGCAAGTTGACCTGTGGTGATAATGGAGGAAATATAGTAGCCAAGAGAATGGTCCAAGTGATCCCCCATCCATTTATCCCTGTCATCCTAGGTCTGATCAAATATAAAATCCGTGGTCCAGAAAGACTTCCTGTGCTGTGTGGAGACACCCCAACTAGGTCATCCTTCCACAACACTTCCCATATTCAGCCCTTCCTGTGGACACGCTGACCACTTCATATGTACTTCGGTCTGGAGGGTCCCATATTGGACTCAGAGAGCAACACACTTGTAACAACGTTCACATGTGTGCTCTCCCAAGAAATGGCTTCTCGGCAGCATTCCCTACCTGCTCCATGAGTTACTGTTCATTTGCTCGTGGGTGGATCTCTGCACTCGTTCTATGGGGATTTAGAATAGCAAGTCTATGACTCTTCATGTCTCAATGATTGGGCATCCAAACAATGCTCTGAGCATCCTTGGCCAGTGGGCTGGCCAATCATAGCCCAGAGTGCAAGATGTCTGTCAAGCAAATCCATCTCTCTAAGGAATAGACCTCCTCATTCTCTAGCCTCAGGAGTGTCAGGGACAGAGCCCACTCCCTTCCAGGATGGAACTTTCAATACGCTCCAATTGCAGGCATCATCACAGGGCTCCTGGAAGTTCAGACAAGCGACCCACCTTTCCTACCTTATGACTGTAGACACAACAAACACACTGGCGCTCGCCCCACGCACCACACTCCCAGGAAGCACTCCATGAGAGGGAGGGCTTGTTCTTATCCCCCTGTGGAAAAGGCACCTGAAAGAGACCGGTTACATCTCGGTTAAATGGCCTCTGTTTGGAGGGCTCCCCTGTGGCTTAGGCTATGGAAATATGGATTCAGAAGTGTGGAGCTGAAAAGGCCCCATTGGGACTGTCTTCGTCAGAGGTTCCATCCAGGGCCTCCTGCTTGGGGGAGAGCATTGGGGCATGGATGTCTTGTTTGTACACCAGGATGTCTTGTTTCAAATGGCCATGAAGCACAATTCTTTCTTCACATGGAGGAACTCCCTTGAGGTATTCTGCCCACTGATGCCCTGAAGATATCACATGTTCAAGCACCAAGCCTCTAGAATCCACATTGAGCTTGGGAGCCTGATGAGAGTGGTGGCTAGGAGTCTACAGATGGAGATAATCGTGTTCATCCAAGAGGACCACCCATCTGGTGGATCCTCCTTTCCATCAACTTCGACAGACCTCCAGAGCAAGAGCTCATGGTGTCCATCATTGAACTCTCAATGTTTGAGTGGGAGAATGTCCCACATATGGCCCATCTCACACCTCTTTTCTCACAGAGAGGTTGTTTGGGCACAAGGCTCCATGGGCATCATATCAGTGCCATGGCCACCGCTGGCACTGCACCTTGCAGAAGGAAGGCAACTCCACACCCTGGGGAACCCAATTTTCTCTATCATGATGGATCTCTGATAACATGTGGAGCACGTCAGGGTCAAGTCCTTCCTCAGTCACTGCCTCACACGAATACACAGGACAGAATCTCTTTTGGAGAGAAAAGATGTCATTCCAAACACCCAAACAAAAGACCCTGTACAATGAAATCAAGGAACGACTGAGGAAGAACACCGTATGAGCTGCTACTTCAATAGGAAGGGTCTTTTCCCCTTAGGGAACATATACGGTGTCATTTAACTTGACACGCCCCTCGCCTCATTTGAGAAGATATCAATGCCAAGCAGGGAGGACTGCTTGCAGCCGACATATTTCTAGAGACAGGCCAAGAAAGAGTGAAAATCTCATGCAAGAGTCCTGATATAGCCTTTGTGTCTAAGAGTCCCTGGAAACACAGACAAGGGCTTGGGAATGAAACTGTGCGCTGGAATGTGGCTTGTATCCAAATGTCATCTGTCACTCTCTCTCTCTCCCGCTCTCTCTCTCTCTCTTCCTCTCTGTCGGCTTCTTCCTCCTTCACATACTCTCGAATCCTCTTCATCCAAGGTGATCTGTGCTGCTCCAGGTTGGCATATCTCAGCCAGGAGAGCAGTCAAATTCTTTAACCAAGATTTTCCAACAGTCTTCCAAAATCCTATCAAATATAAAAGCATTTTTCCTGAAATTATTCCTCTGTTTGTATGGAGACATTCCACCTTACACAGTGTTCCCCTATCTTACCATTGTCAGCCCTTCACACTGACCGATAACCATCCCATTTGTAGTGCGTTCTACATGGTCACAGATTTGACTCCGAGATCAACATCTTTTCAACCACCTACACATAAGGGACCGAGTGAGAATTCAGTTCTCTGCAGCACACCCCACGTGTGGGATCAGGTCTTGAAGTGGCTGGTGAGGTGGATGCCTCGAGTCTTTGTAAGCGGACTTAGGAAATGTAGTCTCGGACTCTCCATGTCTCAGTGAATTGGCATCTACGAAGGGGTCTGAGCACCTTTCAGCAGGGTCTGAATGACAATGCGACAGAGTTCAAGGATTCGGTCCCCTAAAACCAGTCTCCATTTGGGACAATTCTCCTCCTTCTCTAGACCCTCAATTGGCAGGCCAGAGGCCCCTCTCGTCCAAGAGCGACACCTCAAGCCCTGCCCATGGAGCCCTCATCACAGGACTCACGGAGGTGACAAGAGAGACTCCTGAAATTCCTGACAATTGTGTTCCCCACAAACAAGCCAGCAGTGATACTAGTCTCCCCACTTCCATCCAGCACCCCAGTAGACAGGACGTATGCTTATCCACCTGGGACATACCCACCAGACATATCCCAGCTTCGTTCTCGGGAAATTTGTTACTGTGGATAGTCAGTGTGAGCTTTCATCTATTGACGCGTATGTCCCAAAGCAGGGAATTGTCCTTCCCCACATTCCAATATGTCCTCAGGGTTGATATTGAGGGCCTCGTCCTTGGTTGAAGGCAGAGGGGCCTATTGTCATGGTTTGAGCTCTGGAATGAGATGTATCAACCCGGTCATACTTAGGAGTCTTTCTTCCCCTGTTGGAAAAGACTGGATGTGATAAGCTCACTGGTCCCTTTCAGATGGATCATACTCCAAAAGCAAGCCTGAGCCGTGGATATTTATCTTCTCAGGAGCCTGCTGAGAATGGTGGCCATGAGAAGAATGCTGGAAAGAATACTTATCATCCAAGTCTCCAATACATCCAATGGATCCTCCTTTAATTTCGTATCAACATACCTCCAGATCATGAGCTCAGGCTGCACGATGCACAACAAGTGAGGGGTGACGGTGAGAGCTTCCCACTTTGGGCCATCACTCGCCTCTCTTCCCACAGAGGGTCTGTGGTGTCACAATGCTTGGTGGGCAGCATGCCATTGCCATGGCAACCATTGGGCCTGACCTTCTCAGATGGAAGGCAACTCCACCTCCTCTGTGCCCACCTGCTGTCTACAGAAGGATGGCTCTTCCCCTGAACGTGTGTCAGGCTCAACACGCTGGTTCCAGAACTGCATCCCAGGAATACACAGTCTGCAATCTCATGGGGAAAGAACATATGGGATTGAAAAAGACCCATTCCCCAAGGAGCCTGAACAGGAAAACAATGGCTGATGGAGGAAGAACAACACACGAGCATCCCTTTCCATGGGAGGAGGCTTTTCCACGGAAGGAAACTATGGAATATCTTTTCACCTGATTTCCACCCCATGCCATTGGAGAAGATATAGGTACCATATCAAGGCTTTCAAACCTGTCTTCCAGTATGGAGCAGGGATGGTAATGGACCCATTTTGGGAGTCAGGCCAGGAAGGAGAGAAGACTCTCGTACAAGTGTGCTGGTTTATCCCATTTGTGGGATATCCACCTTACACCAAGACATGTTCTTGGAGCAATTATCCTGCCATTCACGGTTGCTGGAATCCACAGCTGCTGTACCTCTCTCTCTCCTTCTTTTCATCTCCTTCTCTCTAGCTCTCTCACTCTCCCCTCGGCCCCCTTTCAATGTCTCTTGATCCTCCTGCTGCAAGTTGACCTGTGGTGATAATGGAGGAAATATAGTAGCCAAGAGAATGGTCCAAGTGATCCCCCATCCATTTATCCCTGTCATCCTAGGTCTGATCAAATATAAAATCCGTGGTCCAGAAAGACTTCCTGTGCTGTGTGGAGACACCCCAACTAGGTCATCCTTCCACAACACTTCCCATATTCAGCCCTTCCTGTGGACACGCTGACCACTTCATATGTACTTCGGTCTGGAGGGTCCCATATTGGACTCAGAGAGCAACACACTTGTAACAACGTTCACATGAGTGCTCTCCCAAGAAATGGCTTCTCGGCAGCATTCCCTACCTGCTCCATGAGTTACTGTTCATTTGCTCGTGGGTGGATCTCTGCACTCGTTCTATGGGGATTTAGAATAGCAAGTCTATGACTCTTCATGTCTCAATGATTGGGCATCCAAACAATGCTCTGAGCATCCTTGGCCAGTGGGCTGGCCAATCATAGCCCAGAGTGCAAGATGTCTGTCAAGCAAATCCATCTCTCTAAGGAATAGACCTCCTCATTCTCTAGCCTCAGGAGTGTCAGGGACAGAGCCCACTCCCTTCCAGGATGGAACTTTCAATACGCTCCAATTGCAGGCATCATCACAGGGCTCCTGGAAGTTCAGACAAGCGACCCACCTTTCCTACCTTATGACTGTAGACACAACAAACACACTGTCGCTCGCCCCACGCACCACACTCCCAGGAAGCACTCCATGAGAGGGAGGGCTTGTTCTTATTCCCCTGTGGAAAAGGCACCTGAAAGAGACCGGTTACATCTCGGTTAAATGGCCTCTGTTTGGAGGGCTCCCCTGTGGCTTCGGCTATGGAAATATGGATTCAGAAGTGTGGAGCTGAAAAGGCCCCATTGGGACTGTCTTCGTCAGGGGTTCCATCCAGGGCCTCCTGCTTGGGGGAGAGCATTGGGGCATGGATGTCTTGTTTGTACACCAGGATGTCTTGTTTCAAATGGCCATGAAGCACAATTCTTTCTTCACATGGAGGAACTCCCTTGAGGTATTCTGCCCACTGATGCCCTGAAGATATCACATGTTCAAGCACCATGCCTCTAGAATCCACATTGACCTTGGGAGCCTGATGAGAGTGGTGGCTAGGAGTCTACAGATGGAGATAATCGTGTTCATCCAAGAGGACCACCCATCTGGTGGATCCTCCTTTCCATCAACTTCGACAGACCTCCAGAGCAAGAGCTCATGGTGTCCATCATTGAACTCTCAATGTTTGAGTGGGAGAATGTCCCACATATGGCCCATCTCACACCTCTTTTCTCACAGAGAGGTTGTTTGGGCACAAGGCTCCATGGGCATCATATCAGTGCCATGGCCACCGCTGGCACTGCACCTTGCAGAAGGAAGGCAACTCCACACCCTGGGGAACCCAATTTTCTCTATCATGATGGATCTCTGATAACATGTGGAGCACGTCAGGGTCAAGTCCTTCCTCAGTCACTGCCTCACACGAATACACAGGACAGAATCTCTTTTGGAGAGAAAAGATGTCATTCCAAACACCCAAACTAAAGACCCTGGACAGTGAAATCAAGGAACGACTGAGCAAGAACACCGTATGAGCTGCTATTTCAATAGGAAGGGTCTTTTCCCCTTAGGGAACATATACGGTGTCATTTAACTTGACACGCCCCTCGCCTCATTTGAGAAGATATCAATGCCAAGCAGGGAGGACTGCTTGCAGCCAACATATTTCTAGAGACAGGCCAAGAAAGAGTGAAAATCTCATGCAAGAGTCCTGATATAGCCTTTGTGTCTAAGAGTCCCTGGAAACACAGACAAGGGCTTGGGAATGAAACTGTGCGCTGGAATGTGGCTTGTATCCAAATGTCATCTGTCACTCTCTCTCTCTCCCGCTCTCTCTCTCTCTCTCTTCCTCTCTGTCGGCTTCTTCCTCCTTCACATACTCTCGAATCCTCTTCATCCAAGGTGATCTGTGCTGTTCCAGGTTGGCATATCTCAGCCAGGAGAGCAGTCAAATTCTTTAACCAAGATTTTCCAACAGTCTTCCAAAATCCTATCAAATATAAAAGCATTTTTCCTGAAATTATTCCTCTGTTTGTATGGAGACATTCCACCTTACACAGTGTTCCCCTATCTTACCATTGTCAGCCCTTCACACTGACCGATAACCATCCCATTTGTAGTGCGTTCTACATGGTCACAGATTTGACTCCGAGATCAACATCTTTTCAACCACCTACACATAAGGGACCGAGTGAGAATTCAGTTCTCTGCAGCACACCCCACGTGTGGGATCAGGTCTTGAAGTGGCTGGTGAGGTGGATGCCTCGAGTCTTTGTAAGCGGACTTAGGAAATGTAGTCTCGGACTCTCCATGTCTCAGTGAATTGGCATCTACGAAGGGGTCTGAGCACCCTTCAGCAGGGTCTGAATGACAATGCGACAGAGTTCAAGGATTCGGTCCCCTCAAACCAGTCTCCATTTGGGACAATTCTCCTCCTTCTCTAGACCCTCAATTGGCAGGCCAGAGGCCCCTCTCGTCCAAGAGCGACACCTCAAGACTGCCCATGGAGCCCTCATCACAGGACTCACGGAGGTAACAAGAGAGACTCCTGAAATTCCTGACAATTGTGTTCCCCACAAACAAGCCAGCAGTGATACTAGTCTCCCCACTTCCATCCAGCACCCCAGTAGACAGGACGTATGCTTATCCACCTGGGAAATACCCACCAGACATATCCCAGCTTCGTTCTCGGGAAATTTGTTACTGTGGATAGTCAGTGTGAGCTTTCATCTATTGACGTGTATGTCCCAAAGCAGGGAATTGTCCTTCCCCACATTCCAATATGTCCTCAGGGTTGATATTGAGGGCCTCGTCCTTGGTTGAAGGCAGAGGGGCCTATTGTCATGGTTTGAGCTCTGGAATGAGATGTATCAACCCGGTCATACTTAGGAGTCTTTCTTCCCCTGTTGGAAAAGACTGGATGTGATAAGCTCACTGGTCCCTTTCAGATGGATCATACTCCAAAAGCAAGCCTGAGCCGTGGATATTTATCTTCTCAGGAGCCTGCTGAGAATGGTGGCCATGAGAAGAATGCTGGAAAGAATACTTATCATCCAAGTCTCCAATACATCCAATGGATCCTCCTTTAATTTCGTATCAACATACCTCCAGATCATGAGCTCAGGCTGCACGATGCACAACAAGTGAGGGGTGACGGTGAGAGCTTCCCACTTTGGGCCATCACTCGCCTCTCTTCCCACAGAGGGTCTGTGGTGTCACAATGCTTGGTGGGCAGCATGCCATTGCCATGGCAACCATTGGGCCTGACCTTCTCAGATGGAAGGCAACTCCACCTCCTCTGTGCCCACCTGCTGTCTACAGAAGGATGGCTCTTCCCCTGAACGTGTGTCAGGCTCAACACGCTGGTTCCAGAACTGCATCCCAGGAATACACAGTCTGCAATCTCATGGGGAAAGAACATATGGGATTGAAAAAGACCCTTTCCCCAAGGAGCCTGAACAGGAAAACAATGGCTGATGGAGGAAGAACAACACACGAGCATCCCTTTCCATGGGAGGAGGCTTTTCCACGGAAGGAAACTATGGAATATCTTTTCACCTGATTTCCACCCCATGCCATTGGAGAAGATATAGGTACCATATCAAGGCTTTCAAACCTGTCTTCCAGTATGGAGCAGGGATGGTAATGGACCCATTTTGGGAGTCAGGCCAGGAAGGAGAGAAGACTCTCGTACAAGTGTGCTGGTTTATCCCATTTGTGGGATATCCACCTTACACCAAGACATGTTCTTGGAGCAATTATCCTGCCATTCACGGTTGCTGGAATCCACAGCTGCTGTACCTCTCTCTCTCCTTCTTTTCATCTCCTTCTCTCTAGCTCTCTCACTCTCCCCTCGGCCCCCTTTCAATGTCTCTTGATCCTCCTGCTGCAAGTTGACCTGTGGTGATAATGGAGGAAATATAGTACCCAAGAGAATGGTCCAAGTGATCCCGCATCCAGTTATCCCTGTCATCCTAGGTCTGATCAAATATAAAATCCGTGGTCCAGAAAGACTTCCTGTGCTGTGTGGAGACACCCCAACTAGGTCAGCCTTCCACAACACTTCCCATATTCAGCCCTTCCTGTGGACACGCTGACCACTTCATATGTACTTCGGTCTGGAGGGTCCCATATTGGACTCAGAGAGCAGCACACTTGTAACAACGTTCACATGAGTGCTCTCCCAAGAAATGGCTTCTCGGCAGCATTCCCTACCTGCTCCATGAGTTACTGTTCATTTGCTCGTGGGTGGATCTCTGCACTCGTTCTTTGGGGATTTAGAATAGCAAGTCTATGACTCTTCATGTCTCAATGATTGGGCATCCAAACAATGCTCTGAGCATCCTTGGCCAGTGGGCTGGCCAATCATAGCCCAGAGGGCAAGATGTCTGTCAACCAAATCCATCTCTCTAAGGAATAGACCTCCCCATTCTCTAGCCTCAGGAGTGTCAGGGACAGAGCCCACTCCCTTCCAGGATGGAACTTTCAATACGCTCCAATTGCAGGCATCATCACAGGGCTCCTGGAAGTTCAGACAAGCGACCCACCTTTCCTACCTTATGACTGTAGACACAACAAACACACTGTCGCTCGCCCCACGCACCACACTCCCAGGAAGCACTCCATGAGAGGGAGGGCTTGTTCTTATTCCCCTGTGGAAAAGGCACCTGAAAGAGACCGGTTACATCTCGGTTAAATGGCCTCTGTTTGGAGGGCTCCCCTGTGGCTTCGGCTATGGAAATATGGATTCAGAAGTGTGGAGCTGAAAAGGCCCCATTGGGACTGTCTTCGTCAGGGGTTCCATCCAGGGCCTCCTGCTTGGGGGAGAGCATTGGGGCATGGATGTCTTGTTTGTACACCAGGATGTCTTGTTTCAAATGGCCATGAAGCACAATTCTTTCTTCACATGGAGGAACTCCCTTGAGGTATTCTGCCCACTGATGCCCTGAAGATATCACATGTTCAAGCACCATGCCTCTAGAATCCACATTGACCTTGGGAGCCTGATGAGAGTGGTGGCTAGGAGTCTACAGATGGAGATAATCGTGTTCATCCAAGAGGACCACCCATCTGGTGGATCCTCCTTTCCATCAACTTCGACAGACCTCCAGAGCAAGAGCTCATGGTGTCCATCATTGAACTCTCAATGTTTGAGTGGGAGAATGTCCCACATATGGCCCATCTCACACCTCTTTTCTCACAGAGAGGTTGTTTGGGCACAAGGCTCCATGGGCATCATATCAGTGCCATGGCCACCGCTGGCACTGCACCTTGCAGAAGGAAGGCAACTCCACACCCTGGGGAACCCAATTTTCTCTATCATGATGGATCTCTGATAACATGTGGAGCACGTCAGGGTCAAGTCCTTCCTCAGTCACTGCCTCACACGAATACACAGGACAGAATCTCTTTTGGAGAGAAAAGATGTCATTCCAAACACCCAAACTAAAGACCCTGGACAGTGAAATCAAGGAACGACTGAGCAAGAACACCGTATGAGCTGCTATTTCAATAGGAAGGGTCTTTTCCCCTTAGGGAACATATACGGTGTCATTTAACTTGACACGCCCCTCGCCTCATTTGAGAAGATATCAATGCCAAGCAGGGAGGACTGCTTGCAGCCGACATATTTCTAGAGACAGGCCAAGAAAGAGTGAAAATCTCATGCAAGAGTCCTGATATAGCCTTTGTGTCTAAGAGTCCCTGGAAACACAGACAAGGGCTTGGGAATGAAACTGTGCGCTGGAATGTGGCTTGTATCCAAATGTCATCTGTCACTCTCTCTCTCTCCCGCTCTCTCTCTCTCTCTCTTCCTCTCTGTCGGCTTCTTCCTCCTTCACATACTCTCGAATCCTCTTCATCCAAGGTGATCTGTGCTGTTCCAGGTTGGCATATCTCAGCCAGGAGAGCAGTCAAATTCTTTAACCAAGATTTTCCAACAGTCTTCCAAAATCCTATCAAATATAAAAGCATTTTTCCTGAAATTATTCCTCTGTTTGTATGGAGACATTCCACCTTACACAGTGTTCCCCTATCTTACCATTGTCAGCCCTTCACAATGACCGATAACCATCCCATTTGTACTGCGTTCTACATGGTCACAGATTTGACTCCGTGATCAACATCTTCAACCACCTTAACATAAGGGTCCGAGTGAGAATTCACTTCTCTGCAGCACACCCCACGTGTGGGATCAGGTCTGTGAAGTGGCTGGTGAGGTGGATCCCTCGAGTCTTTGTAAGCGGAGTTAGGAAATGTAGTCTCGGACTCTCCATGTCTCAGTGAATTGGCATCTACGAAGGGGTCTGAGCACCCTTCAGCAGGGTCTGAATGACAATGCGACAGAGTTCAAGGATTCGGTCCCCTCAAACCAGTCTCCATTTGGGACAATTCTCCTCCTTCTCTAGACCCTCAATTGGCAGGCCAGGGGCCCCTCTCGTCCAAGAGCGACACCTCAAGACCTGCCCATGGAGCCCTCATCACAGGACTCACGGAGGTAACAAGAGAGACTCCTGAAATTCCCAACAATTGTGTTCCCACAAACAAGCCAGCAGTGCAACTAGTCTCCCCACTTCCATCCAGCACCCCAGTAGACAGGACGTATGCTTATCCACGTGGGAAATACCCACCAGACATATCCCAGCTTCGTTCTCGGGAAATTTGTTACTGTGGATAGTCAGTGTGAGATTTCATCTATTGACGTGTATGTCCCAAAGCAGGGAATTGTCCTTCCCCACATTCCAATATGTCCTCAGGGTTGATATTGAGGGCCTCGTCCTTGGTTGAAGGCAGAGGGGCCTATTGTCATGGTTTGAGCTCTGGAATGAGATGTATCAACCCGGTCATACTTAGGAGTCTTTCTTCCCCTGTTGGAAAAGACTGGATGTGATAAGCTCACTGGTCCCTTTCAGATGGATCATACTCCAAAAGCAAGCCTGAGCCGTGGATATTTATCTTCTCAGGAGCCTGCTGAGAATGGTGGCCATGAGAAGAATGCTGGAAAGAATACTTATCATCCAAGTCTCCAATACATCCAATGGATCCTCCTTTAATTTCGTATCAACATACCTCCAGATCATGAGCTCAGGCTGCACGATGCACAACAAGTGAGGGGTGACGGTGAGAGCTTCCCACTTTGGGCCATCACTCGCCTCTCTTCTCACAGAGGGTCTGTGGTGTCACAACGCTTGGTGGGCAGCATGCCATTGCCATGGCAACCATTGGGCCTGACCTTCTCAGATGGAAGGCAACTCCACCTCCTCTGTGCCCACCTGCTGTCTACAGAAGGATGGCTCTTCCCCTGAACGTGTGTCAGGCTCAACACGCTGGTTCCAGAACTGCATCCCAGGAATACACAGTCTGCAATCTCATGGGGAAAGAACATATGGGATTGAAAAAGACCCATTCCCCAAGGAGCCTGAACAGGAAAACAATGGCTGATGGAGGAAGAACAACACACGAGCATCCCTTTCCATGGGAGGAGGCTTTTCCACGGAAGGAAACTATGGAATATCTTTTCACCTGATTTCCACCCCATGCCATTGGAGAAGATATAGGTACCATATCAAGGCTTTCAAACCTGTCTTCCAGTATGGAGCAGGGATGGTAATGGACCCATTTTGGGAGTCAGGCCAGGAAGGAGAGAAGACTCTCGTACAAGTGTGCTGGTTTATCCCATTTGTGGGATATCCACCTTACACCAAGACATGTTCTTGGAGCAATTATCCTGCCATTCACGCTTGCTGGAATCCACAGCTGCTGTACCTCTCTCTCTCCTTCTTTTCATCTCCTTCTCTCTAGCTCTCTCACTCTCCCCTCGGCCCCCCTTCAATGTCTCTGGAATCCTCCTGCTACAAGTTGACCTGTGGTGATAATGGAGGAAATATAGTACCCAAGAGAATGGTCCAAGTGATCCCGCATCCAGTTATCCCTGTCATCCTAGGTCTGATCAAATATAAAATCCGTGGTCCAGAAAGACTTCCTGTGCTGTGTGCAGACACCCCAACTAGGTCAGCCTTCCACAACACTTCCCATATTCAGCCCTTCCTGTGGACACGCTGACCACTTCATATGTACTTCGGTCTGGAGGGTCCCATATTAGACTCAGAGAGCAGCACACTTGTAACAACGTTCACATGAGTGCTCTCCCAAGAAATGGCTTCTCTGCAGCATTCCCTACCTGCTCCATGAGTTACTGTTCATTTGCTCGTGGGTGGATCTCTGCACTCGTTCTTTGGGGATTTAGAATAGCAAGTCTATGACTCTTCATGTCTCAATGATTGGGCATCCAAACAATGGTCTGAGCATCCTTGGCCAGTGGGCTGGCCAACAATAGCCCAGAGTGCAAGATGTCTGTTAAGCAAATCCATCTCTCTAAGGAATAGACCTCCTCATTCTCTAGCCTCAGGAGTGTCAGGGACAGAGCCCACTCCCTTCCAGGATGGAACTTTCAATACGCTCCAATTGCAGGCATCATCACAGGGCTCCTGGAAGTTCAGACAAGCGACCCACCTTTCCTACCTTATGACTGTAGACACAACAAACACACTGGCGCTCGCCCCACGCACCACACTCCCAGGAAGCACTCCATGAGAGGGAGGGCTTGTTCTTTTCCCCCTGTGGAAAAGGCACCTGAAAGAGACCGGTTACATCTCGGTTAAATGGCCTCTGTTTGGAGGGCTCCCCTGTGGCTTAGGCTATGGAAATATGGATTCAGAAGTGTGGAGCTGAAAAGGCCCCATTGGGACTGTCTTCGTCAGGGGTTCCATCCAGGGCCTCCTGCTTGGGGGAGAGCATTGGGGCATGGATGTCTTGTTTGTACACCAGGATGTCTTGTTTCAAATGGCCATGAAGCACAATTCTTTCTTCACATGGAGGAACTCCCTTGAGGTATTCTGCCCACTGATGCCCTGAAGATATCACATGTTCAAGCACCATGCCTCTAGAATCCACATTGACCTTGGGAGCCTGATGAGAGTGGTGGCTAGGAGTCTACAGATGGAGATAATCGTGTTCATCCAAGAGGACCACCCATCTGGTGGATCCTCCTTTCCATCAACTTCGACAGACCTCCAGAGCAAGAGCTCATGGTGTCCATCATTGAACTCTCAATGTTTGAGTGGGAGAATGTCCCACATATGGTCCATCTCACACCTCTTTTCTCACAGAGAGGTTGTTTGGGCACAAGGCACCATGGGCATCATATCAGTGCCATGGCCACCGCTGGCACTGCACCTTGCAGAAGGAAGGCAACTCCACACCCTGGGGAACCCAATTTTCTCTATCATGATGGATCTCTGATAACATGTGGAGCACGTCAGGGTCAAGTCCTTCCTCAGTCACTGCCTCACACGAATACACAGGACAGAATCTCTTTTGGAGAGAAAAGATGTCATTCCAAACACCCAAACTAAAGACCCTGGACAGTGAAATCAAGGAACGACTGAGCAAGAACACCGTATGAGCTGCTATTTCAATAGGAAGGGTCTTTTCCCCTTAGGGAACATATACGGTGTCATTTAACTTGACACGCCCCTCGCCTCATTTGAGAAGATATCAATGCCAAGCAGGGAGGACTGCTTGCAGCCGACATATTTCTAGAGACAGGCCAAGAAAGAGTGAAAATCTCATGCAAGAGTCCTGATATAGCCTTTGTGTCTAAGAGTCCCTGGAAACACAGACAAGGGCTTGGGAATGAAACTGTGCGCTGGAATGTGGCTTGTATCCAAATGTCATCTGTCACTCTCTCTCTCTCCCGCTCTCTCTCTCTCTCTCTTCCTCTCTGTCGGCTTCTTCCTCCTTCACATACTCTCGAATCCTCTTCATCCAAGGTGATCTGTGCTGCTCCAGGTTGGCATATCTCAGCCAGGAGAGCAGTCAAATTCTTTAACCAAGATTTTCCAACAGTCTTCCAAAATCCTATCAAATATAAAAGCATTTTTCCTGAAATTATTCCTCTGTTTGTATGGAGACATTCCACCTTACACAGTGTTCCCCTATCTTACCATTGTCAGCCCTTCACACTGACCGATAACCATCCCATTTGTAGTGCGTTCTACATGGTGACAGATTTGACTCCCAGATCAACATCTTTTCAACCACCTACACATAAGGGTCCGAGTGAGAATTCACTTCTCTGCAGCACACCCCACGTGTGGGATCAGGTCTGTGAAGTGGCTGGTGAGGTGGATGCCTCGAGTCTTTGTAAGCGGACTTAGGAAATGTAGTCTCGGACTCTCCATGTCTCAGTGAATTGGCATCTACGAAGGGGTCTGAGCACCCTTCAGCAGGGTCTGAATGACAATGCGACAGAGTTCAAGGATTCGGTCCCCTAAAACCAGTCTCCATTTGGGACAATTCTCCTCCTTCTCTAGACCCTCAATTGGCAGGCCAGGGGCCCCTCTCGTCCAAGAGCGACACCTCAAGACCTGCCCATGGAGCCCTCATCACAGGACTCACGGAGGTAACAAGAGAGACTCCTGAAATTCCCGACAATTGTGTTCCCCACAAACAAGCCAGCAGTGAAACTAGTCTCCCCACTTCCATCCAGCACCCCAGTAGACAGGACGTATGCTTATCAACCTGGGAAATACCCACCAGACATATCCCAGCTTCGTTCTCGGGAAATTTGTTACTGTGGATAGTTAGTGTGAGCTTTCATCTAATGACGTGTATGTCCCAAAGCAGGGAATTGTCCTTCCCCACATTCCAATATGTCCTCAGGGTTGATATTGAGGGCCTCGTCCTTGGTTGAAGGCAGAGGGGCCTATTGTCATGGTTTGAGCTCTGGAATGAGATGTATCAACCCGGTCATACTTAGGAGTCTTTCTTCCCCTGTTGGAAAAGACTGGATGTGATAAGCTCACTGGTCCCTTTCAGATGGATCATACTCCAAAAGCAAGCCTGAGCCGTGGATATTTATCTTCTCAGGAGCCTGCTGAGAATGGTGGCCATGAGAAGAATGCTGGAAAGAATACTTATCATCCAAGTCTCCAATACATCCAATGGATCCTCCTTTAATTTCGTATCAACATACCTCCAGATCATGAGCTCAGGCTGCACGATGCACAACAAGTGAGGGGTGACGGTGAGAGCTTCCCACTTTGGGCCATCACTCGCCTCTCTTCTCACAGAGGGTCTGTGGTGTCACAACGCTTGGTGGGCAGCATGCCATTGCCATGGCAACCATTGGGCCTGACCTTCTCAGATGGAAGGCAACTCCACCTCCTCTGTGCCCACCTGCTGCCTACAGAAGGATGGCTCTTCCCCTGAACGTGTGTCAGGCTCAACACGCTGGTTCCAGAACTGCATCCCAGGAATACACAGTCTGCAATCTCATGGGGAAAGAACATATGGGATTGAAAAAGACCCATTCCCCAAGGAGCCTGAACAGGAAAACAATGGCTGATGGAGGAAGAACAACACACGAGCATCCCTTTCCATGGGAGGAGGCTTTTCCACGGAAGGAAACTATGGAATATCTTTTCACCTGATTTCCACCCCATGCCATTGGAGAAGATATAGGTACCATATCAAGGCTTTCAAACCTGTCTTCCAGTATGGAGCAGGGATGGTAATGGACCCATTTTGGGAGTCAGGCCAGGAAGGAGAGAAGACTCTCGTACAAGTGTGCTGGTTTATCCCATTTGTGGGATATCCACCTTACACCAAGACATGTTCTTGGAGCAATTATCCTGCCATTCACGCTTGCTGGAATCCACAGCTGCTGTACCTCTCTCTCTCCTTCTTTTCATCTCCTTCTCTCTAGCTCTCTCACTCTCCCCTCGGCCCCCCTTCAATGTCTCTGGAATCCTTCTGCTACAAGTTGACCTGTGGTGATAATGGAGGAAATATAGTAGCCAAGAGAATGGTCCAAGTGATCCCCCATCCATTTATCCCTGTCATCCTAGGTCTGATCAAATATAAAATCCGTGGTCCAGAAAGACTTCCTGTGCTGTGTGCAGACACCCCAACTAGGTCAGCCTTCCACAACACTTCCCATATTCAGCCCTTCCTGTGGACACGCTGACCACTTCATATGTACTTCGGTCTGGAGGGTCCCATATTGGACTCAGAGAGCAGCACACTTGTAACAACGTTCACATGAGTGCTCTCCCAAGAAATGGCTTCTCTGCAGCATTCCCTACCTGCTCCATCAGTTACTGTTCATTTGCTCGTGGGTGGATCTCTGCACTCGTTCTTTGGGGATTTAGAATAGCAAGTCTATGACTCTTCATGTCTCAATGATTGGGCATCCAAACAATGCTCTGAGCATCCTTGGCCAGTGGGCTGGCCAATCATAGCCCAGAGGGCAAGATGTCTGTCAACCAAATCCATCTCTCTAAGGAATAGACCTCCCCATTCTCTAGCCTCAGGAGTGTCAGGGACAGAGCCCACTCCCTTCCAGGATGGAACTTTCAATACGCTCCAATTGCAGGCATCATCACAGGGCTCCTGGAAGTTCAGACAAGCGACCCACCTTTCCTACCTTATGACTGTAGACACAACAAACACACTGGCGCTCGCCCCACGCACCACACTCCCAGGAAGCACTCCATGAGAGGGAGGGCTTGTTCTTATCCCCCTGTGGAAAAGGCACCTGAAAGAGACCGGTTACATCTCGGTTAAATGGCCTCTGTTTGGAGGGCTCCCCTGTGGCTTAGGCTATGGAAATATGGATTCAGAAGTGTGGAGCTGAAAAGGCCCCATTGGGACTGTCTTCGTCAGGGGTTCCATCCAGGGCCTCCTGCTTGGGGGCGAGCATTGGGGCATGGATGTCTTGTTTGTACACCAGGATGTCTTGTTTCAAATGGCCATGAAGCACAATTCTTTCTTCACATGGAGGAACTCCCTTGAGGTATTCTGCCCACTGATGCCCTGAAGATATCACATGTTCAAGCACCAAGCCTCTAGAATCCACATTGAGCTTGGGAGCCTGATGAGAGTGGTGGCTAGGAGTCTACAGATGGAGATAATCGTGTTCATCCAAGAGGACCACCCATCTGGTGGATCCTCCTTTCCATCAACTTCGACAGACCTCCAGAGCAAGAGCTCATGGTGTCCATCATTGAACTCTCAATGTTTGAGTGGGAGAATGTCCCACATATGGTCCATCTCACACCTCTTTTCTCACAGAGAGGTTGTTTGGGCACAAGGCACCATGGGCATCATATCAGTGCCATGGCCACCGCTGGCACTGCACCTTGCAGAAGGAAGGCAACTCCACACCCTGGGGAACCCAATTTTCTCTATCATGATGGATCTCTGATAACATGTGGAGCACGTCAGGGTCAAGTCCTTCCTCAGTCACTGCCTCACACGAATACACAGGACAGAATCTCTTTTGGAGAGAAAAGATGTCATTCCAAACACCCAAACTAAAGACCCTGGACAGTGAAATCAAGGAACGACTGAGCAAGAACACCGTATGAGCTGCTATTTCAATAGGAAGGGTCTTTTCCCCTTAGGGAACATATACGGTGTCATTTAACTTGACACGCCCCTCGCCTCATTTGAGAAGATATCAATGCCAAGCAGGGAGGACTGCTTGCAGCCGACATATTTCTAGAGACAGGCCAAGAAAGAGTGAAAATCTCATGCAAGAGTCCTGATATAGCCTTTGTGTCTAAGAGTCCCTGGAAACACAGACAAGGGCTTGGGAATGAAACTGTGCGCTGGAATGTGGCTTGTATCCAAATGTCATCTGTCACTCTCTCTCTCTCCCGCTCTCTCTCTCTCTCTCTTCCTCTCTGTCGGCTTCTTCCTCCTTCACATACTCTCGAATCCTCTTCATCCAAGGTGATCTGTGCTGCTCCAGGTTGGCATATCTCAGCCAGGAGAGCAGTCAAATTCTTTAACCAAGATTTTCCAACAGTCTTCCAAAATCCTATCAAATATAAAAGCATATTTCCTGAAATTATTCCTCTGTTTGTATGGAGACATTCCACCTTACACAGTGTTCCCCTATCTTACCATTGTCAGCCCTTCACACTGACCGATAACCATCCCATTTGTAGTGCGTTCTACATGGTGACAGATTTGACTCCCAGATCAACATCTTTTCAACTACCTACACATAAGGGTCCGAGTGAGAATTCACTTCTCTGCAGCACACCCCACGTGTGGGATCAGGTCTGTGAAGTGGCTGGTGAGGTGGATGCCTCGAGTCTTTGTAAGCGGACTTAGGAAATGTAGTCTCGGACTCTCCATGTCTCAGTGAATTGGCATCTACGAAGGGGTCTGAGCACCCTTCAGCAGGGTCTGAATGACAATGCGACACAGTTCAAGGATTCGGTCCCCTCAAACCAGTCTCCATTTGGGACAATTCTCCTCCTTCTCTAGACCCTCAATTGGCAGGCCAGGGGCCCCTCTCGTCCAAGAGCGACACCTCAAGCCCTGCCCATGGAGCCCTCATCACAGGACTCACGGAGGTAACAAGAGAGACTCCTGAAATTCCCGACAATTGTGTTCCCCACAAACAAGCCAGCAGTGAAACTAGTCTCCCCACTTCCATCCAGCACCCCAGTAGACAGGACGTATGCTTATCCACCTGGGAAATACCCACCAGACATATCCCAGCTTCGTTCTCGGGAAATTTGTTACTGTGGATAGTTAGTGTGAGCTTTCATCTAATGACGTGTATGTCCCAAAGCAGGGAATTGTCCTTCCCCACATTCCAATATGTCCTCAGGGTTGATATTGAGGGCCTCGTCCTTGGTTGAAGGCAGAGGGGCCTATTGTCATGGTTTGAGCTCTGGAATGAGATGTATCAACCCGGTCATACTTAGGAGTCTTTCTTCCCCTGTTGGAAAAGACTGGATGTGATAAGCTCACTGGTCCCTTTCAGATGGATCATACTCCAAAAGCAAGCCTGAGCCGTGGATATTTATCTTCTCAGGAGCCTGCTGAGAATGGTGGCCATGAGAAGAATGCTGGAAAGAATACTTATCATCCAAGTCTCCAATACATCCAATGGATCCTCCTTTAATTTCGTATCAACATACCTCCAGATCATGAGCTCAGGCTGCACGATGCACAACAAGTGAGGGGTGACGGTGAGAGCTTCCCACTTTGGGCCATCACTCGCCTCTCTTCTCACAGAGGGTCTGTGGTGTCACAACGCTTGGTGGGCAGCATGCCATTGCCATGGCAACCATTGGGCCTGACCTTCTCAGATGGAAGGCAACTCCACCTCCTCTGTGCCCACCTGCTGTCTACAGAAGGATGGCTCTTCCCCTGAACGTGTGTCAGGCTCAACACGCTGGTTCCAGAACTGCATCCCAGGAATACACAGTCTGCAATCTCATGGGGAAAGAACATATGGGATTGAAAAAGACCCATTCCCCAAGGAGCCTGAACAGGAAAACAATGGCTGATGGAGGAAGAACAACACACGAGCATCCCTTTCCATGGGAGGAGGCTTTTCCACGGAAGGAAACTATGGAATATCTTTTCACCTGATTTCCACCCCATGCCATTGGAGAAGATATAGGTACCATATCAAGGCTTTCAAACCTGTCTTCCAGTATGGAGCAGGGAGTGTAATGGACCCATTTTGGGAGTCAGGCCAGGAAGGAGAGAAGACTCTCGTACAAGTGTGCTGGTTTATCCCATTTGTGGGATATCCACCTTACACCAAGACATGTTCTTGGAGCAATTATCCTGCCATTCACGCTTGCTGGAATCCACAGCTGCTGTACCTCTCTCTCTCCTTCTTTTCATCTCCTTCTCTCTAGCTCTCTCACTCTCCCCTCGGCCCCCCTTCAATGTCTCTTGATCCTCCTGCTACAAGTTGACCTGTGGTGATAATGGAGGAAATATAGTAGCCAAGAGAATGGTCCAAGTGATCCCCCATCCATTTATCCCTGTCATCCTAGGTCTGATCAAATATAAAATCCGTGGTCCAGAAAGACTTCCTGTGCTGTGTGCAGACACCCCAACTAGGTCATCCTTCCACAACACTTCCCATATTCAGCCCTTCCTGTGGACACGCTGACCACTTCATATGTACTTCGGTCTGGAGGGTCCCATATTGGACTCAGAGAGCAGCACACTTGTAACAACGTTCACATGAGTGCTCTCCCAAGAAATGGCTTCTCTGCAGCATTCCCTACCTGCTCCATCAGTTACTGTTCATTTGCTCGTGGGTGGATCTCTGCACTCGTTCTTTGGGGATTTAGAATAGCAAGTCTATGACTCTTCATGTCTCAATGATTGGGCATCCAAACAATGCTCTGAGCATCCTTGGCCAGTGGGCTGGCCAATCATAGCCCAGAGGGCAAGATGTCTGTCAACCAAATCCATCTCTCTAAGGAATAGACCTCCCCATTCTCTAGCCTCAGGAGTGTCAGGGACAGAGCCCACTCCCTTCCAGGATGGAACTTTCAATACGCTCCAATTGCAGGCATCATCACAGGGCTCCTGGAAGTTCAGACAAGCGACCCACCTTTCCTACCTTATGACTGTAGACACAACAAACACACTGTCGCTCGCCCCACGCACCACACTCCCAGGAAGCACTCCATGAGAGGGAGGGCTTGTTCTTATCCCCCTGTGGAAAAGGCACCTGAAAGAGACCGGTTACATCTCGGTTAAATGGCCTCTGTTTGGAGGGCTCCCCTGTGGCTTAGGCTATGGAAATATGGATTCAGAAGTGTGGAGCTGAAAAGGCCCCATTGGGACTGTCTTCGTCAGGGGTTCCATCCAGGGCCTCCTGCTTGGGGGCGAGCATTGGGGCATGGATGTCTTGTTTGTACACCAGGATGTCTTGTTTCAAATGGCCATGAAGCACAATTCTTTCTTCACATGGAGGAACTCCCTTGAGGTATTCTGCCCACTGATGCCCTGAAGATATCACATGTTCAAGCACCAAGCCTCTAGAATCCACATTGAGCTTGGGAGCCTGATGAGAGTGGTGGCTAGGAGTCTACAGATGGAGATAATCGTGTTCATCCAAGAGGACCACCCATCTGGTGGATCCTCCTTTCCATCAACTTCGACAGACCTCCAGAGCAAGAGCTCATGGTGTCCATCATTGAACTCTCAATGTTTGAGTGGGAGAATGTCCCACATATGGCCCATCTCACACCTCTTTTCTCACAGAGAGGTTGTTTGGGCACAAGGCTCCATGGGCATCATATCAGTGCCATGGCCACCGCTGGCACTGCACCTTGCAGAAGGAAGGCAACTCCACACCCTGGGGAACCCAATTTTCTCTATCATGATGGATCTCTGATAACATGTGGAGCACGTCAGGGTCAAGTCCTTCCTCAGTCACTGCCTCACACGAATACACAGGACAGAATCTCTTTTGGAGAGAAAAGATGTCATTCCAAACACCCAAACTAAAGACCCTGGACAGTGAAATCAAGGAACGACTGAGCAAGAACACCGTATGAGCTGCTATTTCAATAGGAAGGGTCTTTTCCCCTTAGGGAACATATACGGTGTCATTTAACTTGACACGCCCCTCGCCTCATTTGAGAAGATATCAATGCCAAGCAGGGAGGACTGCTTGCAGCCGACATATTTCTAGAGACAGGCCAAGAAAGAGTGAAAATCTCATGCAAGAGTCCTGATATAGCCTTTGTGTCTAAGAGTCCCTGGAAACACAGACAAGGGCTTGGGAATGAAACTGTGCGCTGGAATGTGGCTTGTATCCAAATGTCATCTGTCACTCTCTCTCTCTCCCGCTCTCTCTCTCTCTCTCTTCCTCTCTGTCGGCTTCTTCCTCCTTCACATACTCTCGAATCCTCTTCATCCAAGGTGATCTGTGCTGCTCCAGGTTGGCATATCTCAGCCAGGAGAGCAGTCAAATTCTTTAACCAAGATTTTCCAACAGTCTTCCAAAATCCTATCAAATATAAAAGCATATTTCCTGAAATTATTCCTCTGTTTGTATGGAGACATTCCACCTTACACAGTGTTCCCCTATCTTACCATTGTCAGCCCTTCACACTGACCGATAACCATCCCATTTGTAGTGCGTTCTACATGGTCACAGATTTGACTCCCAGATCAACATCTTTTCAACCACCTACACATAAGGGTCCGAGTGAGAATTCACTTCTCTGCAGCACACCCCACGTGTGGGATCAGGTCTGTGAAGTGGCTGGTGAGGTGGATGCCTCGAGTCTTTGTAAGCGGACTTAGGAAATGTAGTCTCGGACTCTCCATGTCTCAGTGAATTGGCATCTACGAAGGGGTCTGAGCACCCTTCAGCAGGGTCTGAATGACAATGCGACAGAGTTCAAGGATTCGGTCCCCTAAAACCAGTCTCCATTTGGGACAATTCTCCTCCTTCTCTAGACCCTCAATTGGCAGGCCAGGGGCCCCTCTCGTCCAAGAGCGACACCTCAAGACCTGCCCATGGAGCCCTCATCACAGGACTCACGGAGGTAACAAGAGAGACTCCTGAAATTCCCGACAATTGTGTTCCCCACAAACAAGCCAGCAGTGAAACTAGTCTCCCCACTTCCATCCAGCACCCCAGTAGACAGGCCGTATGCTTATCCACCTGGGAAATACCCACCAGACATATCCCAGCTTCGTTCTCGGGAAATTTGTTACTGTGGATAGTTAGTGTGAGCTTTCATCTAATGACGTGTATGTCCCAAAGCAGGGAATTGTCCTTCCCCACATTCCAATATGTCCTCAGGGTTGATATTGAGGGCCTCGTCCTTGGTTGAAGGCAGAGGGGCCTATTGTCATGGTTTGAGCTCTGGAATGAGATGTATCAACCCGGTCATACTTAGGAGTCTTTCTTCCCCTGTTGGAAAAGACTGGATGTGATAAGCTCACTGGTCCCTTTCAGATGGATCATACTCCAAAAGCAAGCCTGAGCCGTGGATATTTATCTTCTCAGGAGCCTGCTGAGAATGGTGGCCATGAGAAGAATGCTGGAAAGAATACTTATCATCCAAGTCTCCAATACATCCAATGGATCCTCCTTTAATTTCGTATCAACATACCTCCAGATCATGAGCTCAGGCTGCACGATGCACAACAAGTGAGGGGTGACGGTGAGAGCTTCCCACTTTGGGCCATCACTCGCCTCTCTTCTCACAGAGGGTCTGTGGTGTCACAACGCTTGGTGGGCAGCATGCCATTGCCATGGCAACCATTGGGCCTGACCTTCTCAGATGGAAGGCAACTCCACCTCCTCTGTGCCCACCTGCTGTCTACAGAAGGATGGCTCTTCCCCTGAACGTGTGTCAGGCTCAACACGCTGGTTCCAGAACTGCATCCCAGGAATACACAGTCTGCAATCTCATGGGGAAAGAACATATGGGATTGAAAAAGACCCATTCCCCAAGGAGCCTGAACAGGAAAACAATGGCTGATGGAGGAAGAAGAACACACGAGCATCCCTTTCCATGGGAGGAGGCTTTTCCACGGAAGGAAACTATGGAATATCTTTTCACCTGATTTCCACCCCATGCCATTGGAGAAGATATAGGTACCATATCAAGGCTTTCAAACCTGTCTTCCAGTATGGAGCAGGGAGTGTAATGGACCCATTTTGGGAGTCAGGCCAGGAAGGAGAGAAGACTCTCGTACAAGTGTGCTGGTTTATCCCATTTGTGGGATATCCACCTTACACCAAGACATGTTCTTGGAGCAATTATCCTGCCATTCACGCTTGCTGGAATCCACAGCTGCTGTACCTCTCTCTCTCCTTCTTTTCATCTCCTTCTCTCTAGCTCTCTCACTCTCCCCTCGGCCCCCCTTCAATGTCTCTGGAATCCTCCTGCTACAAGTTGACCTGTGGTGATAATGGAGGAAATATAGTAGCCAAGAGAATGGTCCAAGTGATCCCCCATCCATTTATCCCTGTCATCCTAGGTCTGATCAAATATAAAATCCGTGGTCCAGAAAGACTTCCTGTGCTGTGTGCAGACACCCCAACTAGGTCAGCCTTCCACAACACTTCCCATATTCAGCCCTTCCTGTGGACACGCTGACCACTTCATATGTACTTCGGTCTGGAGGGTCCCATATTGGACTCAGAGAGCAGCACACTTGTAATAACGTTCACATGAGTGCTCTCCCAAGAAATGGCTTCTCTGCAGCATTCCCTACCTGCTCCATGAGTTACTGTTCATTTGCTCGTGGGTGGATCTCTGCACTCGTTCTTTGGGGATTTAGAATAGCAAGTCTATGACTCTTCATGTCTCAATGATTGGGCATCCAAACAATGCTCTGAGCATCCTTGGCCAGTGGGCTGGCCAATCATAGCCCAGAGGGCAAGATGTCTGTCAACCAAATCCATCTCTCTAAGGAATAGACCTCCCCATTCTCTAGCCTCAGGAGTGTCAGGGACAGAGCCCACTCCCTTCCAGGATGGAACTTTCAATACGCTCCAATTGCAGGCATCATCACAGGGCTCCTGGAAGTTCAGACAAGCGACCCACCTTTCCTACCTTATGACTGTAGACACAACAAACACACTGGCGCTCGCCCCACGCACCACACTCCCAGGAAGCACTCCATGAGAGGGAGGTCTTGTTCTTTTCCCCCTGTGGAAAATGCACCTGAAAGAGACCGGTTACATCTCGGTTAAATGGCCTCTGTTTGGAGGGCTCCCCTGTGGCTTAGGCTATGGAAATATGGATTCAGAAGTGTGGAGCTGAAAAGGCCCCATTGGGACTGTCTTCGTCAGGGGTTCCATCCAGGGCCTCCTGCTTGGGGGAGAGCATTGGGGCATGGATGTCTTGTTTGTACACCAGGATGTCTTGTTTCAAATGGCCATGAAGCACAATTCTTTCTTCACATGGAGGAACTCCCTTGAGGTATTCTGCCCACTGATGCCCTGAAGATATCACATGTTCAAGCACCAAGCCTCTAGAATCCACATTGAGCTTGGGAGCCTGATGAGAGTGGTGGCTAGGAGTCTACAGATGGAGATAATCGTGTTCATCCAAGAGGACCACCCATCTGGTGGATCCTCCTTTCCATCAACTTCGACAGAGCAAGAGCTCATGGTGTCCATCATTGAACTCTCAATGTTTGAGTGGGAGAATGTCCCACATATGGCCCATCTCACACCTCTTTTCTCACAGAGAGGTTGTTTGGGCACAAGGCTCCATGGGCATCATATCAGTGCCATGGCCACCGCTGGCACTGCACCTTGCAGAAGGAAGGCAACTCCACACCCTGGGGAACCCAATTTTCTCTATCATGATGGATCTCTGATAACATGTGGAGCACGTCAGGGTCAAGTCCTTCCTCAGTCACTGCCTCACACGAATACACAGGACAGAATCTCTTTTGGAGAGAAAAGATGTCATTCCAAACACCCAAACAAAAGACCCTGGACAGTGAAATCAAGGAACGACTGAGCAAGAACACCGTATGAGTTGCTATTTCAATAGGAAGGGTCTTTTCCCCTTAGGGAACATATACGGTGTCATTTAACTTGACACGCCCCTCGCCTCATTTGAGAAGATATCAATGCCAAGCAGGGAGGACTGCTTGCAGCCAACATATTTCTAGAGACAGGCCAAGAAAGAGTGAAAATCTCATGCAAGAGTCCTGATATAGCCTTTGTGTCTAAGAGTCCCTGGAAACACAGACAAGGGCTTGGGAATGAAACTGTGCGCTGGAATGTGGCTTGTATCCAAATGTCATCTGTCACTCTCTCTCTCTCCTGCTCTCTCTCTCTCTCTCTTCCTCTCTGTCGGCTTCTTCCTCCTTCACATACTCTCGAATCCTCTTCATCCAAGGTGATCTGTGCTGCTCCAGGTTGGCATATCTCAGCCAGGAGAGCAGTCAAATTCTTTAACCAAGATTTTCCAACAGTCTTCCAAAATCCTATCAAATATAAAAGCATTTTTCCTGAAATTATTCCTCTGTTTGTATGGAGACATTCCACCTTACACAGTGTTCCCCTATCTTACCATTGTCAGCCCTTCACACTGACCGATAACCATCCCATTTGTACTGCGTTCTACATGGTCACAGATTTGACTCCCAGATCAACATCTTTTCAACCACCTACACATAAGGGTCCGAGTGAGAATTCACTTCTCTGCAGCACACCCCACGTGTGGGATCAGGTCTGTGAAGTGGCTGGTGAGGTGGATCCCTCGAGTCTTTGTAAGCGGACTTAGGAAATGTAGTCTCGGACTCTCCATGTCTCAGTGAATTGGCATCTACGAAGGGGTCTGAGCACCCTTCAGCAGGGTCTGAATGACAATGCGACACAGTTCAAGGATTCGGTCCCCTAAAACCAGTCTCCATTTGGGACAATTCTCCTCCTTCTCTAGACCCTCAATTGGCAGGCCAGAGGCCCCTCTCGTCCAAGAGCGACACCTCAAGCCCTGCCCATGGAGCCCTCATCACAGGACTCACGGAGGTAACAAGAGAGACTCCTGAAATTCCCGACAATTGTGTTCCCCACAAACAAGCCAGCAGTGCAACTAGTCTCCCCACTTCCATCCAGCACCCCAGTAGACAGGACGTATGCTTATCAACCTGGGAAATACCCACCAGACATATCCCAGCTTCGTTCTCGGGAAATTTGTTACGGTGGATAGTCAGTGTGAGCTTTCATCTAATGACGTGTATGTCCCAAAGCAGGGAATTGTCCTTCCCCACATTCCAATATGTCCTCAGGGTTGATATTGAGGGCCTCGTCCTTGGTTGAAGGCAGAGGGGCCTATTGTCATGGTTTGAGCTCTGGAATGAGATGTATCAACCCGGTCATACTTAGGAGTCTTTCTTCCCCTGTTGGAAAAGACTGGATGTGATAAGCTCACTGGTCCCTTTCAGATGGATCATACTCCAAAAGCAAGCCTGAGCCGTGGATATTTATCTTCTCAGGAGCCTGCTGAGAATGGTGGCCATGAGAAGAATGCTGGAAAGAATACTTATCATCCAAGTCTCCAATACATCCAATGGATCCTCCTTTAATTTCGTATCAACATACCTCCAGATCATGAGCTCAGGCTGCACGATGCACAACAAGTGAGGGGTGACGGTGAGAGCTTCCCACTTTGGGCCATCACTCGCCTCTCTTCTCACAGAGGGTCTGTGGTGTCACAACGCTTGGTGGGCAGCATGCCATTGCCATGGCAACCATTGGGCCTGACCTTCTCAGATGGAAGGCAACTCCACCTCCTCTGTGCCCACCTGCTGTCTACAGAAGGATGGCTCTTCCCCTGAACGTGTGTCAGGCTCAACACGCTGGTTCCAGAACTGCATCCCAGGAATACACAGTCTGCAATCTCATGGGGAAAGAACATATGGGATTGAAAAAGACCCATTCCCCAAGGAGCCTGAACAGGAAAACAATGGCTGATGGAGGAAGAACAACACACGAGCATCCCTTTCCATGGGAGGAGGCTTTTCCACGGAAGGAAACTATGGAATATCTTTTCACCTGATTTCCACCCCATGCCATTGGAGAAGATATAGGTACCATATCAAGGCTTTCAAACCTGTCTTCCAGTATGGAGCAGGGAGTGTAATGGACCCATTTTGGGAGTCAGGCCAGGAAGGAGAGAAGACTCTCGTACAAGTGTGCTGGTTTATCCCATTTGTGGGATATCCACCTTACACCAAGACATGTTCTTGGAGCAATTATCCTGCCATTCACGCTTGCTGGAATCCACAGCTGCTGTACCTCTCTCTCTCCTTCTTTTCATCTCCTTCTCTCTAGCTCTCTCACTCTCCCCTCGGCCCCCCTTCAATGTCTCTGGAATCCTCCTGCTACAAGTTGACCTGTGGTGATAATGGAGGAAATATAGTAGCCAAGAGAATGGTCCAAGTGATCCCCCATCCAGTTATCCCTGTCATCCTAGGTCTGATCAAATATAAAATCCGTGGTCCAGAAAGACTTCCTGTGCTGTGTGCAGACACCCCAACTAGGTCAGCCTTCCACAACACTTCCCATATTCAGCCCTTCCTGTGGACACGCTGACCACTTCATATGTACTTCGGTCTGGAGGGTCCCATATTGGACTCAGAGAGCAGCACACTTGTAACAACGTTCACATGAGTGCTCTCCCAAGAAATGGCTTCTCTGCAGCATTCCCTACCTGCTCCATGAGTTACTGTTCATTTGCTCGTGGGTGGATCTCTGCACTCGTTCTTTGGGGATTTAGAATAGCAAGTCTATGACTCTTCATGTCTCAATGATTGGGCATCCAAACAATGCTCTGAGCATCCTTGGCCAGTGGGCTGGCCAATCATAGCCCAGAGGGCAAGATGTCTGTCAACCAAATCCATCTCTCTAAGGAATAGACCTCCCCATTCTCTAGCCTCAGGAGTGTCAGGGACAGAGCCCACTCCCTTCCAGGATGGAACTTTCAATACGCTCCAATTGCAGGCATCATCACAGGGCTCCTGGAAGTTCAGACAAGCGACCCACCTTTCCTACCTTATGACTGTAGACACAACAAACACACTGGCGCTCGCCCCACGCACCACACTCCCAGGAAGCACTCCATGAGAGGGAGGGCTTGTTCTTATCCCCCTGTGGAAAAGGCACCTGAAAGAGACCGGTTACATCTCGGTTAAATGGCCTCTGTTTGGAGGGCTCCCCTGTGGCTTAGGCTATGGAAATATGGATTCAGAAGTGTGGAGCTGAAAAGGCCCCATTGGGACTGTCTTCGTCAGGGGTTCCATCCAGGGCCTCCTGCTTGGGGGCGAGCATTGGGGCATGGATGTCTTGTTTGTACACCAGGATGTCTTGTTTCAAATGGCCATGAAGCACAATTCTTTCTTCACATGGAGGAACTCCCTTGAGGTATTCTGCCCACTGATGCCCTGAAGATATCACATGTTCAAGCACCAAGCCTCTAGAATCCACATTGAGCTCGGGAGCCTGATGAGAGTGGTGGCTAGGAGTCTACAGATGGAGATAATCGTGTTCATCCAAGAGGACCACCCATCTGGTGGATCCTCCTTTCCATCAACTTCGACAGACCTCCAGAGCAAGAGCTCATGGTGTCCATCATTGAACTCTCAATGTTTGAGTGGGAGAATGTCCCACATATGGTCCATCTCACACCTCTTTTCTCACAGAGAGGTTGTTTGGGCACAAGGCTCCATGGGCATCATATCAGTGCCATGGCCACCGCTGGCACTGCACCTTGCAGAAGGAAGGCAACTCCACACCCTGGGGAACCCAATTTTCTCTATCATGATGGATCTCTGATAACATGTGGAGCACGTCAGGGTCAAGTCCTTCCTCAGTCACTGCCTCACACGAATACACAGGACAGAATCTCTTTTGGAGAGAAAAGATGTCATTCCAAACACCCAAACTAAAGACCCTGGACAGTGAAATCAAGGAACGACTGAGCAAGAACACCGTATGAGCTGCTATTTCAATAGGAAGGGTCTTTTCCCCTTAGGGAACATATACGGTGTCATTTAACTTGACACGCCCCTCGCCTCATTTGAGAAGATATCAATGCCAAGCAGGGAGGACTGCTTGCAGCCAACATATTTCTAGAGACAGGCCAAGAAAGAGTGAAAATCTCATGCAAGAGTCCTGATATAGCCTTTGTGTCTAAGAGTCCCTGGAAACACAGACAAGGGCTTGGGAATGAAACTGTGCGCTGGAATGTGGCTTGTATCCAAATGTCATCTGTCACTCTCTCTCTCTCCCGCTCTCTCTCTCTCTCTCTTCCTCTCTGTCGGCTTCTTCCTCCTTCACATACTCTCGAATCCTCTTCATCCAAGGTGATCTGTGCTGCTCCAGGTTGGCATATCTCAGCCAGGAGAGCAGTCAAATTCTTTAACCAAGATTTTCCAACAGTCTTCCAAAATCCTATCAAATATAAAAGCATTTTTCCTGAAATTATTCCTCTGTTTGTATGGAGACATTCCACCTTACACAGTGTTCCCCTATCTTACCATTGTCAGCCCTTCACAATGACCGATAACCATCCCATTTGTACTGCGTTCTACATGGTCACAGATTTGACTCCCAGATCAACATCTTTTCAACCACCTACACATAAGGGTCCGAGTGAGAATTCACTTCTCTGCAGCACACCCCACGTGTGGGATCAGGTCTGTGAAGTGGCTGGTGAGGTGGATCCCTCGAGTCTTTGTAAGCGGACTTAGGAAATGTAGTCTCGGACTCTCCATGTCTCAGTGAATTGGCATCTACGAAGGGGTCTGAGCACCCTTCAGCAGGGTCTGAATGACAATGCGACAGAGTTCAAGGATTCGGTCCCCTAAAACCAGTCTCCATTTGGGACAATTCTCCTCCTTCTCTAGACCCTCAATTGGCAGGCCAGGGGCCCCTCTCGTCCAAGAGCGACACCTCAAGCCCTGCCCATGGAGCCCTCATCACAGGACTCACGGAGGTAACAAGAGAGACTCCTGAAATTCCCGACAATTGTGTTCCCCACAAACAAGCCAGCAGTGAAACTAGTCTCCCCACTTCCATCCAGCACCCCAGTAGACAGGACGTATGCTTATCCACCTGGGAAATACCCACCAGACATATCCCAGCTTCGTTCTCGGGAACTTTGTTACTGTGGATAGTCAGTGTGAGCTTTCATCTATTGACGTGTATGTCCCAAAGCAGGGAATTGTCCTTCCCCACATTCCAATATGTCCTCAGGGTTGATATTGAGGGCCTCGTCCTTGGTTGAAGGCAGAGGGGCCTATTGTCATGGTTTGAGCTCTGGAATGAGATGTATCAACCCGGTCATACTTAGGAGTCTTTCTTCCCCTGTTGGAAAAGACTGGATGTGATAAGCTCACTGGTCCCTTTCAGATGGATCATACTCCAAAAGCAAGCCTGAGCCGTGGATATTTATCTTCTCAGGAGCCTGCTGAGAATGGTGGCCATGAGAAGAATGCTGGAAAGAATACTTATCATCCAAGTCTCCAATACATCCAATGGATCCTCCTTTAATTTCGTATCAACATACCTCCAGATCATGAGCTCAGGCTGCACGATGCACAACAAGTGAGGGGTGACGGTGAGAGCTTCCCACTTTGGGCCATCACTCGCCTCTCTTCTCACAGAGGGTCTGTGGTGTCACAACGCTTGGTGGGCAGCATGCCATTGCCATGGCAACCATTGGGCCTGACCTTCTCAGATGGAAGGCAACTCCACCTCCTCTGTGCCCACCTGCTGTCTACAGAAGGATGGCTCTTCCCCTGAACGTGTGTCAGGCTCAACACGCTGGTTCCAGAACTGCATCCCAGGAATACACAGTCTGCAATCTCATGGGGAAAGAACATATGGGATTGAAAAAGACCCATTCCCCAAGGAGCCTGAACAGGAAAACAATGGCTGATGGAGGAAGAACAACACACGAGCATCCCTTTCCATGGGAGGAGGCTTTTCCACGGAAGGAAACTATGGAATATCTTTTCACCTGATTTCCACCCCATGCCATTGGAGAAGATATAGGTACCATATCAAGGCTTTCAAACCTGTCTTCCAGTATGGAGCAGGGAGTGTAATGGACCCATTTTGGGAGTCAGGCCAGGAAGGAGAGAAGACTCTCGTACAAGTGTGCTGGTTTATCCCATTTGTGGGATATCCACCTTACACCAAGACATGTTCTTGGAGCAATTATCCTGCCATTCACGCTTGCTGGAATCCACAGCTGCTGTACCTCTCTCTCTCCTTCTTTTCATCTCCTTCTCTCTAGCTCTCTCACTCTCCCCTCGGCCCCCCTTCAATGTCTCTGGAATCCTCCTGCTACAAGTTGACCTGTGGTGATAATGGAGGAAATATAGTAGCCAAGAGAATGGTCCAAGTGATCCCCCATCCAGTTATCCCTGTCATCCTAGGTCTGATCAAATATAAAATCCGTGGTCCAGAAAGACTTCCTGTGCTGTGTGCAGACACCCCAACTAGGTCAGCCTTCCACAACACTTCCCATATTCAGCCCTTCCTGTGGACACGCTGACCACTTCATATGTACTTCGGTCTGGAGGGTCCCATATTGGACTCAGAGAGCAGCACACTTGTAATAACGTTCACATGAGTGCTCTCCCAAGAAATGGCTTCTCTGCAGCATTCCCTACCTGCTCCATGAGTTACTGTTCATTTGCTCGTGGGTGGATCTCTGCACTCGTTCTTTGGGGATTTAGAATAGCAAGTCTATGACTCTTCATGTCTCAATGATTGGGCATCCAAACAATGCTCTGAGCATCCTTGGCCAGTGGGCTGGCCAATCATAGCCCAGAGGGCAAGATGTCTGTCAACCAAATCCATCTCTCTAAGGAATAGACCTCCCCATTCTCTAGCCTCAGGAGTGTCAGGGACAGAGCCCACTCCCTTCCAGGATGGAACTTTCAATACGCTCCAATTGCAGGCATCATCACAGGGCTCCTGGAAGTTCAGACAAGCGACCCACCTTTCCTACCTTATGACTGTAGACACAACAAACACACTGGCGCTCGCCCCACGCACCACACTCCCAGGAAGCACTCCATGAGAGGGAGGGCTTGTTCTTATCCCCCTGTGGAAAAGGCACCTGAAAGAGACCGGTTACATCTCGGTTAAATGGCCTCTGTTTGGAGGGCTCCCCTGTGGCTTAGGCTATGGAAATATGGATTCAGAAGTGTGGAGCTGAAAAGGCCCCATTGGGACTGTCTTCGTCAGGGGTTCCATCCAGGGCCTCCTGCTTGGGGGCGAGCATTGGGGCATGGATGTCTTGTTTGTACACCAGGATGTCTTGTTTCAAATGGCCATGAAGCACAATTCTTTCTTCACATGGAGGAACTCCCTTGAGGTATTCTGCCCACTGATGCCCTGAAGATATCACATGTTCAAGCACCAAGCCTCTAGAATCCACATTGAGCTCGGGAGCCTGATGAGAGTGGTGGCTAGGAGTCTACAGATGGAGATAATCGTGTTCATCCAAGAGGACCACCCATCTGGTGGATCCTCCTTTCCATCAACTTCGACAGACCTCCAGAGCAAGAGCTCATGGTGTCCATCATTGAACTCTCAATGTTTGAGTGGGAGAATGTCCCACATATGGTCCATCTCACACCTCTTTTCTCACAGAGAGGTTGTTTGGGCACAAGGCTCCATGGGCATCATATCAGTGCCATGGCCACCGCTGGCACTGCACCTTGCAGAAGGAAGGCAACTCCACACCCTGGGGAACCCAATTTTCTCTATCATGATGGATCTCTGATAACATGTGGAGCACGTCAGGGTCAAGTCCTTCCTCAGTCACTGCCTCACACGAATACACAGGACAGAATCTCTTTTGGAGAGAAAAGATGTCATTCCAAACACCCAAACTAAAGACCCTGGACAGTGAAATCAAGGAACGACTGAGCAAGAACACCGTATGAGCTGCTATTTCAATAGGAAGGGTCTTTTCCCCTTAGGGAACATATACGGTGTCATTTAACTTGACACGCCCCTCGCCTCATTTGAGAAGATATCAATGCCAAGCAGGGAGGACTGCTTGCAGCCGACATATTTCTAGAGACAGGCCAAGAAAGAGTGAAAATCTCATGCAAGAGTCCTGATATAGCCTTTGTGTCTAAGAGTCCCTGGAAACACAGACAAGGGCTTGGGAATGAAACTGTGCGCTGGAATGTGGCTTGTATCCAAATGTCATCTGTCACTCTCTCTCTCTCCTGCTCTCTCTCTCTCTTCCTCTCTGTCGGCTTCTTCCTCCTTCACATACTCTCGAATCCTCTTCATCCAAGGTGATCTGTTCTGCTCCAGATTGGCATATCTCAGCCAGGAGAGCAGTCAAATTCTTTAACCAAGATTTTCCAACAGTCTTCCAAAATCCTATCAAATATAAAAGCATTTTTCCTGAAATTATTCCTCTGTTTGTATGGAGACATTCCACCTTACACAGTGTTCCCCTATCTTACCATTGTCAGCCCTTCACACTGACCGATAACCATCCCATTTGTACTGCGTTCTACATGGTCACAGATTTGACTCCCAGATCAACATCTTTTCAACCACCTACACATAAGGGTCCGAGTGAGAATTCACTTCTCTGCAGCACACCCCACGTGTGGGATCAGGTCTGTGAAGTGGCTGGTGAGGTGGATCCCTCGAGTCTTTGGAAGCGGACTTAGGAAATGTAGTCTCGGACTCTCCATGTCTCAGTGAATTGGCATCTACGAAGGGGTCTGAGCACCCTTCAGCAGGGTCTGAATGACAATGCGACAGAGTTCAAGGATTCGGTCCCCTAAAACCAGTCTCCATTTGGGACAATTCTCCTCCTTCTCTAGACCCTCAATTGGCAGGCCAGGGGCCCCTCTCGTCCAAGAGCGACACCTCAAGCCCTGCCCATGGAGCCCTCATCACAGGACTCACGGAGGTAACAAGAGAGACTCCTGAAATTCCCGACAATTGTGTTCCCCACAAACAAGCCAGCAGTGAAACTAGTCTCCCCACTTCCATCCAGCACCCCAGTAGACAGGACGTATGCTTATCCACCTGGGAAATACCCACCAGACATATCCCAGCTTCGTTCTCGGGAAATTTGTTACGGTGGATAGTTAGTGTGAGCTTTCATCTAATGACGTGTATGTCCCAAAGCAGGGAATTGTCCTTCCCCACATTCCAATATGTCCTCAGGGTTGATATTGAGGGCCTCGTCCTTGGTTGAAGGCAGAGGGGCCTATTGTCATGGTTTGAGCTCTGGAATGAGATGTATCAACCCGGTCATACTTAGGAGTCTTTCTTCCCCTGTTGGAAAAGACTGGATGTGATAAGCTCACTGGTCCCTTTCAGATGGATCATACTCCAAAAGCAAGCCTGAGCCGTGGATATTTATCTTCTCAGGAGCCTGATGAGAATGGTGGCCATGAGAAGAATGCTGGAAAGAATACTTATCATCCAAGTCTCCAATACATCCAATGGATCCTCCTTTAATTTCGTATCAACATACCTCCAGATCATGAGCTCAGGCTGCACGATGCACAACAAGTGAGGGGTGACGGTGAGAGCTTCCCACTTTGGGCCATCACTCGCCTCTCTTCTCACAGAGGGTCTGTGGTGTCACAACGCTTGGTGGGCAGCATGCCATTGCCATGGCAACCATTGGGCCTGACCTTCTCAGATGGAAGGCAACTCCACCTCCTCTGTGCCCACCTGCTGTCTACAGAAGGATGGCTCTTCCCCTGAACGTGTGTCAGGCTCAACACGCTGGTTCCAGAACTGCATCCCAGGAATACACAGTC
The DNA here is from genome assembly GCF_054392235.1 of Sus scrofa. NCBI lineage: Eukaryota > Metazoa > Chordata > Mammalia > Artiodactyla > Suidae > Sus > Sus scrofa. The sequence continues at coordinate 43,195,804 of NC_139402.1, forward strand.
TGCAATCTCATGGGGAAAGAACATATGGGATTGAAAAAGACCCATTCCCCAAGGAGCCTGAACAGGAAAACAATGGCTGATGGAGGAAGAACAACACACGAGCATCCCTTTCCATGGGAGGAGGCTTTTCCACGGAAGGAAACTATGGAATATCTTTTCACCTGATTTCCACCCCATGCCATTGGAGAAGATATAGGTACCATATCAAGGCTTTCAAACCTGTCTTCCAGTATGGAGCAGGGAGTGTAATGGACCCATTTTGGGAGTCAGGCCAGGAAGGAGAGAAGACTCTCGTACAAGTGTGCTGGTTTATCCCATTTGTGGGATATCCACCTTACACCAAGACATGTTCTTGGAGCAATTATCCTGCCATTCACGCTTGCTGGAATCCACAGCTGCTGTACCTCTCTCTCTCCTTCTTTTCATCTCCTTCTCTCTAGCTCTCTCACTCTCCCCTCGGCCCCCCTTCAATGTCTCTGGAATCCTCCTGCTACAAGTTGACCTGTGGTGATAATGGAGGAAATATAGTAGCCAAGAGAATGGTCCAAGTGATCCCCCATCCAGTTATCCCTGTCATCCTAGGTCTGATCAAATATAAAATCCGTGGTCCAGAAAGACTTCCTGTGCTGTGTGCAGACACCCCAACTAGGTCAGCCTTCCACAACACTTCCCATATTCAGCCCTTCCTGTGGACACGCTGACCACTTCATATGTACTTCGGTCTGGAGGGTCCCATATTGGACTCAGAGAGCAGCACACTTGTAATAACGTTCACATGAGTGCTCTCCCAAGAAATGGCTTCTCTGCAGCATTCCCTACCTGCTCCATGAGTTACTGTTCATTTGCTCGTGGGTGGATCTCTGCACTCGTTCTTTGGGGATTTAGAATAGCAAGTCTATGACTCTTCATGTCTCAATGATTGGGCATCCAAACAATGCTCTGAGCATCCTTGGCCAGTGGGCTGGCCAATCATAGCCCAGAGGGCAAGATGTCTGTCAACCAAATCCATCTCTCTAAGGAATAGACCTCCCCATTCTCTAGCCTCAGGAGTGTCAGGGACAGAGCCCACTCCCTTCCAGGATGGAACTTTCAATACGCTCCAATTGCAGGCATCATCACAGGGCTCCTGGAAGTTCAGACAAGCGACCCACCTTTCCTACCTTATGACTGTAGACACAACAAACACACTGGCGCTCGCCCCACGCACCACACTCCCAGGAAGCACTCCATGAGAGGGAGGGCTTGTTCTTATCCCCCTGTGGAAAAGGCACCTGAAAGAGACCGGTTACATCTCGGTTAAATGGCCTCTGTTTGGAGGGCTCCCCTGTGGCTTAGGCTATGGAAATATGGATTCAGAAGTGTGGAGCTGAAAAGGCCCCATTGGGACTGTCTTCGTCAGGGGTTCCATCCAGGGCCTCCTGCTTGGGGGCGAGCATTGGGGCATGGATGTCTTGTTTGTACACCAGGATGTCTTGTTTCAAATGGCCATGAAGCACAATTCTTTCTTCACATGGAGGAACTCCCTTGAGGTATTCTGCCCACTGATGCCCTGAAGATATCACATGTTCAAGCACCAAGCCTCTAGAATCCACATTGAGCTCGGGAGCCTGATGAGAGTGGTGGCTAGGAGTCTACAGATGGAGATAATCGTGTTCATCCAAGAGGACCACCCATCTGGTGGATCCTCCTTTCCATCAACTTCGACAGACCTCCAGAGCAAGAGCTCATGGTGTCCATCATTGAACTCTCAATGTTTGAGTGGGAGAATGTCCCACATATGGTCCATCTCACACCTCTTTTCTCACAGAGAGGTTGTTTGGGCACAAGGCTCCATGGGCATCATATCAGTGCCATGGCCACCGCTGGCACTGCACCTTGCAGAAGGAAGGCAACTCCACACCCTGGGGAACCCAATTTTCTCTATCATGATGGATCTCTGATAACATGTGGAGCACGTCAGGGTCAAGTCCTTCCTCAGTCACTGCCTCACACGAATACACAGGACAGAATCTCTTTTGGAGAGAAAAGATGTCATTCCAAACACCCAAACTAAAGACCCTGGACAGTGAAATCAAGGAACGACTGAGCAAGAACACCGTATGAGCTGCTATTTCAATAGGAAGGGTCTTTTCCCCTTAGGGAACATATACGGTGTCATTTAACTTGACACGCCCCTCGCCTCATTTGAGAAGATATCAATGCCAAGCAGGGAGGACTGCTTGCAGCCAACATATTTCTAGAGACAGGCCAAGAAAGAGTGAAAATCTCATGCAAGAGTCCTGATATAGCCTTTGTGTCTAAGAGTCCCTGGAAACACAGACAAGGGCTTGGGAATGAAACTGTGCGCTGGAATGTGGCTTGTATCCAAATGTCATCTGTCACTCTCTCTCTCTCCTGCTCTCTCTCTCTCTCTCTTCCTCTCTGTCGGCTTCTTCCTCCTTCACATACTCTCGAATCCTCTTCATCCAAGGTGATCTGTGCTGCTCCAGATTGGCATATCTCAGCCAGGAGAGCAGTCAAATTCTTTAACCAAGATTTTCCAACAGTCTTCCAAAATCCTATCAAATATAAAAGCATATTTCCTGAAATTATTCCTCTGTTTGTATGGAGACATTCCACCTTACACAGTGTTCCCCTATCTTACCATTGTCAGCCCTTCACACTGACCGATAACCATCCCATTTGTAGTGCGTTCTACATGGTCACAGATTTGACTCCCAGATCAACATCTTTTCAACCACCTACACATAAGGGTCCGAGTGAGAATTCACTTCTCTGCAGCACACCCCACGTGTGGGATCAGGTCTGTGAAGTGGCTGGTGAGGTGGATGCCTCGAGTCTTTGTAAGCGGACTTAGGAAATGTAGTCTCGGACTCTCCATGTCTCAGTGAATTGGCATCTACGAAGGGGTCTGAGCACCCTTCAGCAGGGTCTGAATGACAATGCGACAGAGTTCAAGGATTCGGTCCCCTAAAACCAGTCTCCATTTGGGACAATTCTCCTCCTTCTCTAGACCCTCAATTGGCAGGCCAGGGGCCCCTCTCGTCCAAGAGCGACACCTCAAGCCCTGCCCATGGAGCCCTCATCACAGGACTCACGGAGGTAACAAGAGAGACTCCTGAAATTCCCGACAATTGTGTTCCCCACAAACAAGCCAGCAGTGAAACTAGTCTCCCCACTTCCATCCAGCACCCCAGTAGACAGGACGTATGCTTATCCACCTGGGAAATACCCACCAGACATATCCCAGCTTCGTTCTCGGGAAATTTGTTACTGTGGATAGTTAGTGTGAGCTTTCATCTATTGACGTGTATGTCCCAAAGCAGGGAATTGTCCTTCCCCACATTCCAATATGTCCTCAGGGTTGATATTGAGGGCCTCGTCCTTGGTTGAAGGCAGAGGGGCCTATTGTCATGGTTTGAGCTCTGGAATGAGATGTATCAACCCGGTCATACTTAGGAGTCTTTCTTCCCCTGTTGGAAAAGACTGGATGTGATAAGCTCACTGGTCCCTTTCAGATGGATCATACTCCAAAAGCAAGCCTGAGCCGTGGATATTTATCTTCTCAGGAGCCTGATGAGAATGGTGGCCATGAGAAGAATGCTGGAAAGAATACTTATCATCCAAGTCTCCAATACATCCAATGGATCCTCCTTTAATTTCGTATCAACATACCTCCAGATCATGAGCTCAGGCTGCACGATGCACAACAAGTGAGGGGTGACGGTGAGAGCTTCCCACTTTGGGCCATCACTCGCCTCTCTTCTCACAGAGGGTCTGTGGTGTCACAACGCTTGGTGGGCAGCATGCCATTGCCATGGCAACCATTGGGCCTGACCTTCTCAGATGGAAGGCAACTCCACCTCCTCTGTGCCCACCTGCTGTCTACAGAAGGATGGCTCTTCCCCTGAACGTGTGTCAGGCTCAACACGCTGGTTCCAGAACTGCATCCCAGGAATACACAGTCTGCAATCTCATGGGGAAAGAACATATGGGATTGAAAAAGACCCATTCCCCAAGGAGCCTGAACAGGAAAACAATGGCTGATGGAGGAAGTACAACACACGAGCATCCCTTTCCATGGGAGGAGGCTTTTCCACGGAAGGAAACTATGGAATATCTTTTCACCTGATTTCCACCCCATGCCATTGGAGAAGATATAGGTACCATATCAAGGCTTTCAAACCTGTCTTCCAGTATGGAGCAGGGATGGTAATGGACCCATTTTGGGAGTCAGGCCAGGAAGGAGAGAAGACTCTCGTACAAGTGTGCTGGTTTATCCCATTTGTGGGATATCCACCTTACACCAAGACATGTTCTTGGAGCAATTATCCTGCCATTCACGCTTGCTGGAATCCACAGCTGCTGTACCTCTCTCTCTCCTTCTTTTCATCTCCTTCTCTCTAGCTCTCTCACTCTCCCCTCGGCCCCCCTTCAATGTCTCTGGAATCCTCCTGCTACAAGTTGACCTGTGGTGATAATGGAGGAAATATAGTAGCCAAGAGAATGGTCCAAGTGATCCCCCATCCAGTTATCCCTGTCATCCTAGGTCTGATCAAATATAAAATCCGTGGTCCAGAAAGACTTCCTGTGCTGTGTGGAGACACCCCAACTAGGTCAGCCTTCCACAACACTTCCCATATTCAGCCCTTCCTGTGGACACGCTGACCACTTCATATGTACTTCGGTCTGGAGGGTCCCATATTGGACTCAGAGAGCAGCACACTTGTAACAACGTTCACATGAGTGCTCTCCCAAGAAATGGCTTCTCGGCAGCATTCCCTACCTGCTCCATGAGTTACTGTTCATTTGCTCGTGGGTGGATCTCTGCACTCGTTCTATGGGGATTTAGAATAGCAAGTCTATGACTCTTCATGTCTCAATGATTGGGCATCCAAACAATGCTCTGAGCATCCTTGGCCAGTGGGCTGGCCAATCATAGCCCAGAGGGCAAGATGTCTGTCAACCAAATCCATCTCTCTAAGGAATAGACCTCCCCATTCTCTAGCCTCAGGAGTGTCAGGGACAGAGCCCACTCCCTTCCAGGATGGAACTTTCAATACGCTCCAATTGCAGGCATCATCACAGGGCTCCTGGAAGTTCAGACAAGCGACCCACCTTTCCTACCTTATGACTGTAGACACAACAAACACACTGGCGCTCGCCCCACGCACCACACTCCCAGGAAGCACTCCATGAGAGGGAGGGCTTGTTCTTATCCCCCTGTGGAAAAGGCACCTGAAAGAGACCGGTTACATCTCGGTTAAATGGCCTCTGTTTGGAGGGCTCCCCTGTGGCTTAGGCTATGGAAATATGGATTCAGAAGTGTGGAGCTGAAAAGGCCCCATTGGGACTGTCTTCGTCAGGGGTTCCATCCAGGGCCTCCTGCTTGGGGGAGAGCATTGGGGCATGGATGTCTTGTTTGTACACCAGGATGTCTTGTTTCAAATGGCCATGAAGCACAATTCTTTCTTCACATGGAGGAACTCCCTTGAGGTATTCTGCCCACTGATGCCCTGAAGATATCACATGTTCAAGCACCAAGCCTCTAGAATCCACATTGAGCTCGGGAGCCTGATGAGAGTGGTGGCTAGGAGTCTACAGATGGAGATAATCGTGTTCATCCAAGAGGACCACCCATCTGGTGGATCCTCCTTACCATCAACTTCGACAGACCTCCAGAGCAAGAGCTCATGGTGTCCATCATTGAACTCTCAATGTTTGAGTGGGAGAATGTCCCACATATGGCCCATCTCACACCTCTTTTCTCACAGAGAGGTTGTTTGGGCACAAGGCTCCATGGGCATCATATCAGTGCCATGGCCACCGCTGGCACTGCACCTTGCAGAAGGAAGGCAACTCCACACCCTGGGGAACCCAATTTTCTCTATCATGATGGATCTCTGATAACATGTGGAGCACGTCAGGGTCAAGTCCTTCCTCAGTCACTGCCTCACACGAATACACAGGACAGAATCTCTTTTGCAGAGAAAAGATGTCATTCCAAACACCCAAACTAAAGACCCTGGACAGTGAAATCAAGGAACGACTGAGCAAGAACACCGTATGAGCTGCTATTTCAATAGGAAGGGTCTTTTCCCCTTAGGGAACATATACGGTGTCATTTAACTTGACACGCCCCTCGCCTCATTTGAGAAGATATCAATGCCAAGCAGGGAGGACTGCTTGCAGCCGACATATTTCTAGAGACAGGCCAAGAAAGAGTGAAAATCTCATGCAAGAGTCCTGATATAGCCTTTGTGTCTAAGAGTCCCTGGAAACACAGACAAGGGCTTGGGAATGAAACTGTGCGCTGGAATGTGGCTTGTATCCAAATGTCATCTGTCACTCTCTCTCTCTCCCGCTCTCTCTCTCTCTCTTTTCCTCTCTGTCGGCTTCTTCCTCCTTCACATACTCTCGAATCCTCTTCATCCAAGGTGATCTGTGCTGCTCCAGGTTGGTATATCTCAGCCAGGAGAGCAGTCAAATTCTTTAACCAAGATTTTCCAACAGTCTTCCAAAATCCTATCAAATATAAAAGCATATTTCCTGAAATTATTCCTCTGTTTGTATGGAGACATTCCACCTTACACAGTGTTCCCCTATCTTACCATTGTCAGCCCTTCACACTGACCGATAACCATCCCATTTGTAGTGCGTTCTACATGGTCACAGATTTGACTCCCAGATCAACATCTTTTCAACCACCTACACATAAGGGTCCGAGTGAGAATTCACTTCTCTGCAGCACACCCCACGTGTGGGATCAGGTCTGTGAAGTGGCTGGTGAGGTGGATGCCTCGAGTCTTTGTAAGCGGACTTAGGAAATGTAGTCTCGGACTCTCCATGTCTCAGTGAATTGGCATCTACGAAGGGGTCTGAGCACCCTTCAGCAGGGTCTGAATGACAATGCGACAGAGTTCAAGGATTCGGTCCCCTAAAACCAGTCTCCATTTGGGACAATTCTCCTCCTTCTCTAGACCCTCAATTGGCAGGCCAGGGGCCCCTCTCGTCCAAGAGCGACACCTCAAGCCCTGCCCATGGAGCCCTCATCACAGGACTCACGGAGGTAACAAGAGAGACTCCTGAAATTCCCGACAATTGTGTTCCCCACAAACAAGCCAGCAGTGAAACTAGTCTCCCCACTTCCATCCAGCACCCCAGTAGACAGGACGTATGCTTATCCACGTGGGAAATACCCACCAGACATATCCCAGCTTCGTTCTCGGGAAATTTGTTACTGTGGATAGTTAGTGTGAGCTTTCATCTATTGACGTGTATGTCCCAAAGCAGGGAATTGTCCTTCCCCACATTCCAATATGTCCTCAGGGTTGATATTGAGGGCCTCGTCCTTGGTTGAAGGCAGAGGGGCCTATTGTCATGGTTTGAGCTCTGGAATGAGATGTATCAACCCGGTCATACTTAGGAGTCTTTCTTCCCCTGTTGGAAAAGACTGGATGTGATAAGCTCACTGGTCCCTTTCAGATGGATCATACTCCAAAAGCAAGCCTGAGCCGTGGATATTTATCTTCTCAGGAGCCTGCTGAGAATGGTGGCCATGAGAAGAATGCTGGAAAGAATACTTATCATCCAAGTCTCCAATACATCCAATGGATCCTCCTTTAATTTCGTATCAACATACCTCCAGATCATGAGCTCAGGCTGCACGATGCACAACAAGTGAGGGGTGACGGTGAGAGCTTCCCACTTTGGGCCATCACTCGCCTCTCTTCTCACAGAGGGTCTGTGGTGTCACAACGCTTGGTGGGCAGCATGCCATTGCCATGGCAACCATTGGGCCTGACCTTCTCAGATGGAAGGCAACTCCACCTCCTCTGTGCCCACCTGCTGTCTACAGAAGGATGGCTCTTCCCCTGAACGTGTGTCAGGCTCAACACGCTGGTTCCAGAACTGCATCCCAGGAATACACAGTCTGCAATCTCATGGGGAAAGAACATATGGGATTGAAAAAGACCCATTCCCCAAGGAGCCTGAACAGGAAAACAATGGCTGATGGAGGAAGAACAACACACGAGCATCCCTTTCCATGGGAGGAGGCTTTTCCACGGAAGGAAACTATGGAATATCTTTTCACCTGATTTCCACCCCATGCCATTGGAGAAGATATAGGTACCATATCAAGGCTTTCAAACCTGTCTTCCAGTATGGAGCAGGGAGTGTAATGGACCCATTTTGGGAGTCAGGCCAGGAAGGAGAGAAGACTCTCGTACAAGTGTGCTGGTTTATCCCATTTGTGGGATATCCACCTTACACCAAGACATGTTCTTGGAGCAATTATCCTGCCATTCACGCTTGCTGGAATCCACAGCTGCTGTACCTCTCTCTCTCCTTCTTTTCATCTCCTTCTCTCTAGCTCTCTCACTCTCCCCTCGGCCCCCCTTCAATGTCTCTGGAATCCTCCTGCTACAAGTTGACCTGTGGTGATAATGGAGGAAATATAGTAGCCAAGAGAATGGTCCAAGTGATCCCCCATCCAGTTATCCCTGTCATCCTAGGTCTGATCAAATATAAAATCCGTGGTCCAGAAAGACTTCCTGTGCTGTGTGGAGACACCCCAACTAGGTCAGCCTTCCACAACACTTCCCATATTCAGCCCTTCCTGTGGACACGCTGACCACTTCATATGTACTTCGGTCTGGAGGGTCCCATATTGGACTCAGAGAGCAGCACACTTGTAACAACGTTCACATGAGTGCTCTCCCAAGAAATGGCTTCTCTGCAGCATTCCCTACCTGCTCCATGAGTTACTGTTCATTTGCTCGTGGGTGGATCTCTGCACTCGTTCTATGGGGATTTAGAATAGCAAGTCTATGACTCTTCATGTCTCAATGATTGGGCATCCAAACAATGCTCTGAGCATCCTTGGCCAGTGGGCTGGCCAATCATAGCCCAGAGGGCAAGATGTCTGTCAACCAAATCCATCTCTCTAAGGAATAGACCTCCCCATTCTCTAGCCTCAGGAGTGTCAGGGACAGAGCCCACTCCCTTCCAGGATGGAACTTTCAATACGCTCCAATTGCAGGCATCATCACAGGGCTCCTGGAAGTTCAGACAAGCGACCCACCTTTCCTACCTTATGACTGTAGACACAACAAACACACTGGCGCTCGCCCCACGCACCACACTCCCAGGAAGCACTCCATGAGAGGGAGGGCTTGTTCTTATCCCCCTGTGGAAAAGGCACCTGAAAGAGACCGGTTACATCTCGGTTAAATGGCCTCTGTTTGGAGGGCTCCCCTGTGGCTTAGGCTATGGAAATATGGATTCAGAAGTGTGGAGCTGAAAAGGCCCCATTGGGACTGTCTTCGTCAGGGGTTCCATCCAGGGCCTCCTGCTTGGGGGAGAGCATTGGGGCATGGATGTCTTGTTTGTACACCAGGATGTCTTGTTTCAAATGGCCATGAAGCACAATTCTTTCTTCACATGGAGGAACTCCCTTGAGGTATTCTGCCCACTGATGCCCTGAAGATATCACATGTTCAAGCACCAAGCCTCTAGAATCCACATTGAGCTCGGGAGCCTGATGAGAGTGGTGGCTAGGAGTCTACAGATGGAGATAATCGTGTTCATCCAAGAGGACCACCCATCTGGTGGATCCTCCTTACCATCAACTTCGACAGACCTCCAGAGCAAGAGCTCATGGTGTCCATCATTGAACTCTCAATGTTTGAGTGGGAGAATGTCCCACATATGGCCCATCTCACACCTCTTTTCTCACAGAGAGGTTGTTTGGGCACAAGGCTCCATGGGCATCATATCAGTGCCATGGCCACCGCTGGCACTGCACCTTGCAGAAGGAAGGCAACTCCACACCCTGGGGAACCCAATTTTCTCTATCATGATGGATCTCTGATAACATGTGGAGCACGTCAGGGTCAAGTCCTTCCTCAGTCACTGCCTCACACGAATACACAGGACAGAATCTCTTTTGCAGAGAAAAGATGTCATTCCAAACACCCAAACTAAAGACCCTGGACAGTGAAATCAAGGAACGACTGAGCAAGAACACCGTATGAGCTGCTATTTCAATAGGAAGGGTCTTTTCCCCTTAGGGAACATATATGGTGTCATTTAACTTGACACGCCCCTCGCCTCATTTGAGAAGATATCAATGCCAAGCAGGGAGGACTGCTTGCAGCCGACATATTTCTAGAGACAGGCCAAGAAAGAGTGAAAATCTCATGCAAGAGTCCTGATATAGCCTTTGTGTCTAAGAGTCCCTGGAAACACAGACAAGGGCTTGGGAATGAAACTGTGCGCTGGAATGTGGCTTGTATCCAAATGTCATCTGTCACTCTCTCTCTCTCCCGCTCTCTCTCTCTCTCTTTTCCTCTCTGTCGGCTTCTTCCTCCTTCACATACTCTCGAATCCTCTTCATCCAAGGTGATCTGTGCTGCTCCAGGTTGGCATATCTCAGCCAGGAGAGCAGTCAAATTCTTTAACCAAGATTTTCCAACAGTCTTCCAAAATCCTATCAAATATAAAAGCATATTTCCTGAAATTATTCCTCTGTTTGTATGGAGACATTCCACCTTACACAGTGTTCCCCTATCTTACCATTGTCAGCCCTTCACACTGACCGATAACCATCCCATTTGTAGTGCGTTCTACATGGTCACAGATTTGACTCCCAGATCAACATCTTTTCAACCACCTACACATAAGGGTCCGAGTGAGAATTCACTTCTCTGCAGCACACCCCACGTGTGGGATCAGGTCTGTGAAGTGGCTGGTGAGGTGGATCCCTCGAGTCTTTGTAAGCGGACTTAGGAAATGTAGTCTCGGACTCTCCATGTCTCAGTGAATTGGCATCTACGAAGGGGTCTGAGCACCCTTCAGCAGGGTCTGAATGACAATGCGACAGAGTTCAAGGATTCGGTCCCCTAAAACCAGCCTCCATTTGGGACAATTCTCCTCCTTCTCTAGACCCTCAATTGGCAGGCCAGAGGCCCCACTCGTCCAAGAGCCACACCTCAAGCCCTGCCCATGGAGCCCTCATCACAGGACTCACGGAGGTAACAAGAGAGACTCCTGAAATTCCCGACAATTGTGTTCCCCACAAACAAGCCAGCAGTGAAACTAGTCTCCCCACTTCCATCCAGCACCCCAGTAGACAGGACGTATGCTTATCCACCTGGGAAATACCCACCAGACATATCCCAGCTTCGTTCTCGGGAAATTTGTTACTGTGGATAGTCAGTGTGAGCTTTCATCTATTGACGTGTATGTCCCAAAGCAGGGAATTGTCCTTCCCCACATTCCAATATGTCCTCAGGGTTGATATTGAGGGCCTCGTCCTTGGTTGAAGGCAGAGGGGCCTATTGTCATGGTTTGAGCTCTGGAATGAGATGTATCAACCCGGTCATACTTAGGAGTCTTTCTTCCCCTGTTGGAAAAGACTGGATGTGATAAGCTCACTGGTCCCTTTCAGATGGATCATACTCCAAAAGCAAGCCTGAGCCGTGGATATTTATCTTCTCAGGAGCCTGATGAGAATGGTGGCCATGAGAAGAATGCTGGAAAGAATACTTATCATCCAAGTCTCCAATACATCCAATGGATCCTCCTTTAATTTCGTATCAACATACCTCCAGATCATGAGCTCAGGCTGCACGATGCACAACAAGTGAGGGGTGACGGTGAGAGCTTCCCACTTTGGGCCATCACTCGCCTCTCTTCTCACAGAGGGTCTGTGGTGTCACAATGCTTGGTGGGCAGCATGCCATTGCCATGGCAACCATTGGGCCTGACCTTCTCAGATGGAAGGCAACTCCACCTCCTCTGTGCCCACCTGCTGTCTACAGAAGGATGGCTCTTCCCCTGAACGTGTGTCAGGCTCAACACGCTGGTTCCAGAACTGCATCCCAGGAATACACAGTCTGCAATCTCATGGGGAAAGAACATATGGGATTGAAAAAGACCCATTCCCCAAGGAGCCTGAACAGGAAAACAATGGCTGATGGAGGAAGAACAACACACGAGCATCCCTTTCCATGGGAGGAGGCTTTTCCACGGAAGGAAACTATGGAATATCTTTTCACCTGATTTCCACCCCATGCCATTGGAGAAGATATAGGTACCATATCAAGGCTTTCAAACCTGTCTTCCAGTATGGAGCAGGGATGGTAATGGACCCATTTTGGGAGTCAGGCCAGGAAGGAGAGAAGACTCTCGTACAAGTGTGCTGGTTTATCCCATTTGTGGGATATCCACCTTACACCAAGACATGTTCTTGGAGCAATTATCCTGCCATTCACGCTTGCTGGAATCCACAGCTGCTGTACCTCTCTCTCTCCTTCTTTTCATCTCCTTCTCTCTAGCTCTCTCACTCTCCCCTCGGCCCCCCTTCAATGTCTCTGGAATCCTCCTGCTACAAGTTGACCTGTGGTGATAATGGAGGAAATATAGTACCCAAGAGAATGGTCCAAGTGATCCCCCATCCAGTTATCCCTGTCATCCTAGGTCTGATCAAATATAAAATCCGTGGTCCAGAAAGACTTCCTGTGCTGTGTGGAGACACCCCAACTAGGTCAGCCTTCCACAACACTTCCCATATTCAGCCCTTCCTGTGGACACGCTGACCACTTCATATGTACTTCGGTCTGGAGGGTCCCATATTGGACTCAGAGAGCAACACACTTGTAACAACGTTCACATGAGTGCTCTCCCAAGAAATGGCTTCTCTGCAGCATTCCCTACCTGCTCCATGAGTTACTGTTCATTTGCTCGTGGGTGGATCTCTGCACTCGTTCTTTGGGGATTTAGAATAGCAAGTCTATGACTCTTCATGTCTCAATGATTGGGCATCCAAACAATGCTCTGAGCATCCTTGGCCAGTGGGCTGGCCAATCATAGCCCAGAGGGCAAGATGTCTGTCAACCAAATCCATCTCTCTAAGGAATAGACCTCCCCATTCTCTAGCCTCAGGAGTGTCAGGGACAGAGCCCACTCCCTTCCAGGATGGAACTTTCAATACGCTCCAATTGCAGGCATCATCACAGGGCTCCTGGAAGTTCAGACAAGCGACCCACCTTTCCTACCTTATGACTGTAGACACAACAAACACACTGGCGCTCGCCCCACGCACCACACTCCCAGGAAGCACTCCATGAGAGGGAGGGCTTGTTCTTATTGCCCTGTGGAAAAGGCACCTGAAAGAGACCGGTTACATCTCGGTTAAATGGCCTCTGTTTGGAGGGCTCCCCTGTGGCTTAGGCTATGGAAATATGGATTCAGAAGTGTGGAGCTGAAAAGGCCCCATTGGGACTGTCTTCGTCAGGTGTTACATCCAGGGCCTCCTGCTTGGGGGAGAGCATTGGGGCATGGATGTCTTGTTTGTACACCAGGATGTCTTGTTTCAAATGGCCATGAAGCACAATTCTTTCTTCACATGGAGGAACTCCCTTGAGGTATTCTGCCCACTGATGCCCTGAAGATATCACATGTTCAAGCACCAAGCCTCTAGAATCCACATTGAGCTCGGGAGCCTGATGAGAGTGGTGGCTAGGAGTCTACAGATGGAGATAATCGTGTTCATCCAAGAGGACCACCAATCTGGTGGATCCTCCTTTCCATCAACTTCGACAGACCTCCAGAGCAAGAGCTCATGGTGTCCATCATTGAACTCTCAATGTTTGAGTGGGAGAATGTCCCACATATGGTCCATCTCACACCTCTTTTCTCACAGAGAGGTTGTTTGGGCACAAGGCTCCATGGGCATCATATCAGTGCCATGGCCACCGCTGGCACTGCACCTTGCAGAAGGAAGGCAACTCCACACCCTGGGGAACCCAATTTTCTCTATCATGATGGATCTCTGATAACATGTGGAGCACGTCAGGGTCAAGTCCTTCCTCAGTCACTGCCTCACACGAATACACAGGACAGAATCTCTTTTGCAGAGAAAAGATGTCATTCCAAACACCCAAACTAAAGACCCTGGACAGTGAAATCAAGGAACGACTGAGGAAGAACACCGTATGAGCTGCTATTTCAATAGGAAGGGTCTTTTCCCCTTAGGGAACATATACGTTGTCATTAACTTGACACGCCCCTCGCCTCATTTGAGAAGATATCAATGCCAAGCAGGGAGGACTGCTTGCAGCCGACATATTTCTAGAGACAGGCCAAGAAAGAGTGAAAATCTCATGCAAGAGTCCTGATATAGCCTTTGTGTCTAAGAGTCCCTGGAAACACAGACAAGGGCTTGGGAATGAAACTGTGCGCTGGAATGTGGCTTGTATCCAAATGTCATCTGTCACTCTCTCTCTCTCCCGCTCTCACTCTCTCTCTCTTCCTCTCTGTCGGCTTCTTCCTCCTTCACATACTCTCGAATCCTCTTCATCCAAGATGATCTGTGCTGCTCCAGGTTGGCATATCTCAGCCAGGAGAGCAGTCAAATTCTTTAACCAAGATTTTCCAACAGTCTTCCAAAATCCTATCAAATATAAAAGCATTTTTCCTGAAATTATTCCTCTGTTTGTATGGAGACATTCCACCTTACACAGTGTTCCCCTATCTTACCATTGTCAGCCCTTCACACTGACCGATAACCATCCCATTTGTACTGCGTTCTACATGGTCACAGATTTGACTCCCAGATCAACATCTTTTCAACTACCTACACATAAGGGTCCGAGTGAGAATTCACTTCTCTGCAGCACACCCCACGTGTGGGATCAGGTCTGTGAAGTGGCTGGTGAGGTGGATGCCTCGAGTCTTTGTAAGCGGACTTAGGAAATGTAGTCTCGGACTCTCCATGTCTCAGTGAATTGGCATCTACGAAGGGGTCTGAGCACCCTTCAGCAGGGTCTGAATGACAATGGGACAGAGTTCAAGGATTCGGTCACTGAAAACCAGTCTCCATTTGGGACAATCCTCCTCCTTCTCTAGACCCTCAATTGGCAGGCCAGGGGCCCCTCTCGTCCAAGAGCGACACCTCAAGCCCTGCCCATGGAGCCCTCATCACAGGACTCACGGAGGTAACAAGAGAGACTCCTGAAATTCCCGACAATTGTGTTCCCCACAAACAAGCCAGCAGTGCAACTAGTCTCCCCACTTCCATCCAGCACCCCAGTAGACAGGACGTATGCTTATCCACGTGGGAAATACCCACCAGACATATCCCAGCTTCGTTCTCGGGAAATTTGTTACTGTGGATAGTCAGTGTGAGCTTTCATCTATTGACGTGTATGTCCCAAAGCAGGGAATTGTCCTTCCCCACATTCCAATATGTCCTCAGGGTTGATATTGAGGGCCTCGTCCTTGGTTGAAGGCAGAGGGGCCTATTGTCATGGTTTGAGCTCTGGAATGAGATGTATCAACCCGGTCATACTTAGGAGTCTTTCTTCCCCTGTTGGAAAAGACTGGATGTGATAAGCTCACTGGTCCCTTTCAGATGGATCATACTCCAAAAGCAAGCCTGAGCCGTGGATATTTATCTTCTCAGGAGCCTGATGAGAATGGTGGCCATGAGAAGAATGCTGGAAAGAATACTTATCATCCAAGTCTCCAATACATCCAATGGATCCTCCTTTAATTTCGTATCAACATACCTCCAGATCATGAGCTCAGGCTGCACGATGCACAACAAGTGAGGGGTGACGGTGAGAGCTTCCCACTTTGGGCCATCACTCGCCTCTCTTCTCACAGAGGGTCTGTGGTGTCACAACGCTTGGTGGGCAGCATGCCATTGCCATGGCAACCATTGGGCCTGACCTTCTCAGATGGAAGGCAACTCCACCTCCTCTGTGCCCACCTGCTGTCTACAGAAGGATGGCTCTTCCCCTGAACGTGTGTCAGGCTCAACACGCTGGTTCCAGAACTGCATCCCAGGAATACACAGTCTGCAATCTCATGGGGAAAGAACATATGGGATTGAAAAAGACCCATTCCCCAAGGAGCCTGAACAGGAAAACAATGGCTGATGGAGGAAGAACAACACACGAGCATCCCTTTCCATGGGAGGAGGCTTTTCCACGGAAGGAAACTATGGAATATCTTTTCACCTGATTTCCACCCCATGCCATTAGAGAAGATATAGGTACCATATCAAGGCTTTCAAACCTGTCTTCCAGTATGGAGCAGGGATGGTAATGGACCCATTTTGGGAGTCAGGCCAGGAAGGAGAGAAGACTCTCGTACAAGTGTGCTGGTTTATCCCATTTGTGGGATATCCACCTTACACCAAGACATGTTCTTGGAGCAATTATCCTGCCATTCACGCTTGCTGGAATCCACAGCTGCTGTACCTCTCTCTCTCCTTCTTTTCATCTCCTTCTCTCTAGCTCTCTCACTCTCCCCTCGGCCCCCCTTCAATGTCTCTGGAATCCTCCTGCTACAAGTTGACCTGTGGTGATAATGGAGGAAATATAGTAGCCAAGAGAATGGTCCAAGTGATCCCCCATCCAGTTATCCCTGTCATCCTAGGTCTGATCAAATATAAAATCCGTGGTCCAGAAAGACTTCCTGTGCTGTGTGGAGACACCCCAACTAGGTCAGCCTTCCACAACACTTCCCATATTCAGCCCTTCCTGTGGACACGCTGACCACTTCATATGTACTTCGGTCTGGAGGGTCCCATATTGGACTCAGAGAGCAACACACTTGTAACAACGTTCACATGAGTGCTCTCCCAAGAAATGGCTTCTCGGCAGCATTCCCTACCTGCTCCATGAGTTACTGTTCATTTGCTCGTGGGTGGATCTCTGCACTCGTTCTTTGGGGATTTAGAATAGCAAGTCTATGACTCTTCATGTCTCAATGATTGGGCATCCAAACAATGCTCTGAGCATCCTTGGCCAGTGGGCTGGCCAATCATAGCCCAGAGGGCAAGATGTCTGTCAACCAAATCCATCTCTCTAAGGAATAGACCTCCCCATTCTCTAGCCTCAGGAGTGTCAGGGACAGAGCCCACTCCCTTCCAGGATGGAACTTTCAATACGCTCCAATTGCAGGCATCATCACAGGGCTCCTGGAAGTTCAGACAAGCGACCCACCTTTCCTACCTTATGACTGTAGACACAACAAACACACTGTCGCTCGCCCCACGCACCACACTCCCAGGAAGCACTCCATGAGAGGGAGGGCTTGTTCTTATCCCCCTGTGGAAAAGGCACCTGAAAGAGACCGGTTACATCTCGGTTAAATGGCCTCTGTTTGGAGGGCTCCCCTGTGGCTTAGGCTATGGAAATATGGATTCAGAAGTGTGGAGCTGAAAAGGCCCCATTGGGACTGTCTTCGTCAGGGGTTCCATCCAGGGCCTCCTGCTTGGGGGAGAGAGTTGGGGCATGGATTTCTTGTTTGTACACCAGGATGTCTTGTTTCAAATGGCCATGAAGCACAATTCTTTCTTCACATGGAGGAACTCCCTTGAGGTATTCTGCCCACTGATGCCCTGAAGATATCACATGTTCAAGCACCAAGCCTCTAGAATCCACATTGAGCTCGGGAGCCTGATGAGAGTGGTGGCTAGGAGTCTACAGATGGAGATAATCGTGTTCATCCAAGAGGACCACCCATCTGGTGGATCCTCCTTACCATCAACTTCGACAGACCTCCAGAGCAAGAGCTCATGGTGTCCATCATTGAACTCTCAATGTTTGAGTGGGAGAATGTCCCACATATGGCCCATCTCACACCTCTTTTCTCACAGAGAGGTTGTTTGGGCACAAGGCTCCATGGGCATCATATCAGTGCCATGGCCACCGCTGGCACTGCACCTTGCAGAAGGAAGGCAACTCCACACCCTGGGGAACCCAATTTTCTCTATCATGATGGATCTCTGATAACATGTGGAGCACGTCAGGGTCAAGTTCTTCCTCAGTCACTGCCTCACACGAATACACAGGACAGAATCTCTTTTGGAGAGAAAAGATGTCATTCCAAACACCCAAACTAAAGACCCTGGACAGTGAAATCAAGGAACGACTGAGCAAGAACACCGTATGAGCTGCTATTTCCATAGGAAGGGTCTTTTCCCCTTAGGGAACATATACGGTGTCATTTAACTTGCCACGCCCCTCGCCTCATTTGAGAAGATATCAATGCCAAGCAGGGAGGACTGCTTGCAGCCGACATATTTCTAGAGACAGGCCAAGAAAGAGTGAAAATCTCATGCAAGAGTCCTGATATAGCCTTTGTGTCTAAGAGTCCCTGGAAACACAGACAAGGGCTTGGGAATGAAACTGTGCGCTGGAATGTGGCTTGTATCCAAATGTCATCTGTCACTCTCTCTCTCTCCCGCTCTCTCTCTCTCTCTTTTCCTCTCTGTCGGCTTCTTCCTCCTTCACATACTCTCGAATCCTCTTCATCCAAGGTGATCTGTGCTGCTCCAGGTTGGCATATCTCAGCCAGGAGAGCAGTCAAATTCTTTAACCAAGATTTTCCAACAGTCTTCCAAAATCCTATCAAATATAAAAGCATTTTTCCTGAAATTATTCCTCTGTTTGTATGGAGACATTCCACCTTACACAGTGTTCCCCTATCTTACCATTGTCAGCCCTTCACACTGACCGATAACCATCCCATTTGTAGTGCGTTCTACATGGTCACAGATTTGACTCCCAGATCAACATCTTTTCAACCACCTACACATAAGGGTCCGAGTGAGAATTCACTTCTCTGCAGCACACCCCACGTGTGGGATCAGGTCTGTGAAGTGTCTGGTGAGGTGGATGCCTCGAGTCTTTGGAAGCGGACTTAGGAAATGTAGTCTCGGACTCTCCATGTCTCAGTGAATTGGCATCTACGAAGGGGTCTGAGCACCCTTCAGCAGGGTCTGAATGACAATGCGACACAGTTCAAGGATTCGGTCCCCTAAAACCAGTCTCCATTTGGGACAATTCTCCTCCTTCTCTAGACCCTCAATTGGCAGGCCAGAGGCCCCTCTCGTCCAAGAGCCACACCTCAAGCCCTGCCCATGGAGCCCTCATCACAGGACTCACGGAGGTAACAAGAGAGACTCCTGAAATTCCCGACAATTGTGTTCCCCACAAACAAGCCAGCAGTGCAACTAGTCTCCCCACTTCCATCCAGCACCCCAGTAGACAGGACGTATGCTTATCCACGTGGGAAATACCCACCAGACATATCCCAGCTTCGTTCTCGGGAAATTTGTTACTGTGGATAGTCAGTGTGAGCTTTCATCTATTGACGTGTATGTCCCAAAGCAGGGAATTGTCCTTCCCCACATTCCAATATGTCCTCAGGGTTGATATTGAGGGCCTCGTCCTTGGTTGAAGGCAGAGGGGCCTATTGTCATGGTTTGAGCTCTGGAATGAGATGTATCAACCCGGTCATACTTAGGAGTCTTTCTTCCCCTGTTGGAAAAGACTGGATGTGATAAGCTCACTGGTCCCTTTCAGATGGATCATACTCCAAAAGCAAGCCTGAGCCGTGGATATTTATCTTCTCAGGAGCCTGATGAGAATGGTGGCCATGAGAAGAATGCTGGAAAGAATACTTATCATCCAAGTCTCCAATACATCCAATGGATCCTCCTTTAATTTCGTATCAACATACCTCCAGATCATGAGCTCAGGCTGCACGATGCACAACAAGTGAGGGGTGACGGTGAGAGCTTCCCACTTTGGGCCATCACTCGCCTCTCTTCTCACAGAGGGTCTGTGGTGTCACAACGCTTGGTGGGCAGCATGCCATTGCCATGGCAACCATTGGGCCTGACCTTCTCAGATGGAAGGCAACTCCACCTCCTCTGTGCCCACCTGCTGTCTACAGAAGGATGGCTCTTCCCCTGAACGTGTGTCAGGCTCAACACGCTGGTTCCAGAACTGCATCCCAGGAATACACAGTCTGCAATCTCATGGGGAAAGAACATATGGGATTGAAAAAGACCCATTCCCCAAGGAGCCTGAACAGGAAAACAATGGCTGATGGAGGAAGAACAACACACGAGCATCCCTTTCCATGGGAGGAGGCTTTTCCACGGAAGGAAACTATGGAATATCTTTTCACCTGATTTCCACCCCATGCCATTGGAGAAGATATAGGTACCATATCAAGGCTTTCAAACCTGTCTTCCAGTATGGAGCAGGGATGGTAATGGACCCATTTTGGGAGTCAGGCCAGGAAGGAGAGAAGACTCTCGTACAAGTGTGCTGGTTTATCCCATTTGTGGGATATCCACCTTACACCAAGACATGTTCTTGGAGCAATTATCCTGCCATTCACGCTTGCTGGAATCCACAGCTGCTGTACCTCTCTCTCTCCTTCTTTTCATCTCCTTCTCTCTAGCTCTCTCACTCTCCCCTCGGCCCCCCTTCAATGTCTCTGGAATCCTCCTGCTACAAGTTGACCTGTGGTGATAATGGAGGAAATATAGTAGCCAAGAGAATGGTCCAAGTGATCCCCCATCCAGTTATCCCTGTCATCCTAGGTCTGATCAAATATAAAATCCGTGGTCCAGAAAGACTTCCTGTGCTGTGTGGAGACACCCCAACTAGGTCAGCCTTCCACAACACTTCCCATATTCAGCCCTTCCTGTGGACACGCTGACCACTTCATATGTACTTCGGTCTGGAGGGTCCCATATTGGACTCAGAGAGCAACACACTTGTAACAACGTTCACATGAGTGCTCTCCCAAGAAATGGCTTCTCTGCAGCATTCCCTACCTGCTCCATGAGTTACTGTTCATTTGCTCGTGGGTGGATCTCTGCACTCGTTCTTTGGGGATTTAGAATAGCAAGTCTATGACTCTTCATGTCTCAATGATTGGGCATCCAAACAATGCTCTGAGCATCCTTGGCCAGTGGGCTGGCCAATCATAGCCCAGAGGGCAAGATGTCTGTCAACCAAATCCATCTCTCTAAGGAATAGACCTCCCCATTCTCTAGCCTCAGGAGTGTCAGGGACAGAGCCCACTCCCTTCCAGGATGGAACTTTCAATACGCTCCAATTGCAGGCATCATCACAGGGCTCCTGGAAGTTCAGACAAGCGACCCACCTTTCCTACCTTATGACTGTAGACACAACAAACACACTGGCGCTCGCCCCACGCACCACACTCCCAGGAAGCACTCCATGAGAGGGAGGGCTTGTTCTTATTGCCCTGTGGAAAAGGCACCTGAAAGAGACCGGTTACATCTCGGTTAAATGGCCTCTGTTTGGAGGGCTCCCCTGTGGCTTAGGCTATGGAAATATGGATTCAGAAGTGTGGAGCTGAAAAGGCCCCATTGGGACTGTCTTCGTCAGGTGTTACATCCAGGGCCTCCTGCTTGGGGGAGAGCATTGGGGCATGGATGTCTTGTTTGTACACCAGGATGTCTTGTTTCAAATGGCCATGAAGCACAATTCTTTCTTCACATGGAGGAACTCCCTTGAGGTATTCTGCCCACTGATGCCCTGAAGATATCACATGTTCAAGCACCAAGCCTCTAGAATCCACATTGAGCTCGGGAGCCTGATGAGAGTGGTGGCTAGGAGTCTACAGATGGAGATAATCGTGTTCATCCAAGAGGACCACCCATCTGGTGGATCCTCCTTTCCATCAACTTCGACAGACCTCCAGAGCAAGAGCTCATGGTGTCCATCATTGAACTCTCAATGTTTGAGTGGGAGAATGTCCCACATATGGTCCATCTCACACCTCTTTTCTCACAGAGAGGTTGTTTGGGCACAAGGCACCATGGGCATCATATCAGTGCCATGGCCACCGCTGGCACTGCACCTTGCAGAAGGAAGGCAACTCCACACCCTGGGGAACCCAATTTTCTCTATCATGATGGATCTCTGATAACATGTGGAGCACGTCAGGGTCAAGTCCTTCCTCAGTCACTGCCTCACACGAATACACAGGACAGAATCTCTTTTGCAGAGAAAAGATGTCATTCCAAACACCCAAACTAAAGACCCTGGACAGTGAAATCAAGGAACGACTGAGGAAGAACACCGTATGAGCTGCTATTTCAATAGGAAGGGTCTTTTCCCCTTAGGGAACATATACGTTGTCATTAACTTGACACGCCCCTCGCCTCATTTGAGAAGATATCAATGCCAAGCAGGGAGGACTGCTTGCAGCCGACATATTTCTAGAGACAGGCCAAGAAAGAGTGAAAATCTCATGCAAGAGTCCTGATATAGCCTTTGTGTCTAAGAGTCCCTGGAAACACAGACAAGGGCTTGGGAATGAAACTGTGCGCTGGAATGTGGCTTGTATCCAAATGTCATCTGTCACTCTCTCTCTCTCCCGCTCTCACTCTCTCTCTCTTCCTCTCTGTCGGCTTCTTCCTCCTTCACATACTCTCGAATCCTCTTCATCCAAGATGATCTGTGCTGCTCCAGGTTGGCATATCTCAGCCAGGAGAGCAGTCAAATTCTTTAACCAAGATTTTCCAACAGTCTTCCAAAATCCTATCAAATATAAAAGCATTTTTCCTGAAATTATTCCTCTGTTTGTATGGAGACATTCCACCTTACACAGTGTTCCCCTATCTTACCATTGTCAGCCCTTCACACTGACCGATAACCATCCCATTTGTACTGCGTTCTACATGGTCACAGATTTGACTCCCAGATCAACATCTTTTCAACTACCTACACATAAGGGTCCGAGTGAGAATTCACTTCTCTGCAGCACACCCCACGTGTGGGATCAGGTCTGTGAAGTGGCTGGTGAGGTGGATGCCTCGAGTCTTTGGAAGCGGACTTAGGAAATGTAGTCTCGGACTCTCCATGTCTCAGTGAATTGGCATCTACGAAGGGGTCTGAGCACCCTTCAGCAGGGTCTGAATGACAATGGGACAGAGTTCAAGGATTCGGTCACTGAAAACCAGTCTCCATTTGGGACAATCCTCCTCCTTCTCTAGACCCTCAATTGGCAGGCCAGGGGCCCCTCTCGTCCAAGAGCGACACCTCAAGCCCTGCCCATGGAGCCCTCATCACAGGACTCACGGAGGTAACAAGAGAGACTCCTGAAATTCCCGACAATTGTGTTCCCCACAAACAAGCCAGCAGTGCAACTAGTCTCCCCACTTCCATCCAGCACCCCAGTAGACAGGACGTATGCTTATCCACGTGGGAAATACCCACCAGACATATCCCAGCTTCGTTCTCGGGAAATTTGTTACTGTGGATAGTCAGTGTGAGCTTTCATCTATTGACGTGTATGTCCCAAAGCAGGGAATTGTCCTTCCCCACATTCCAATATGTCCTCAGGGTTGATATTGAGGGCCTCGTCCTTGGTTGAAGGCAGAGGGGCCTATTGTCATGGTTTGAGCTCTGGAATGAGATGTATCAACCCGGTCATACTTAGGAGTCTTTCTTCCCCTGTTGGAAAAGACTGGATGTGATAAGCTCACTGGTCCCTTTCAGATGGATCATACTCCAAAAGCAAGCCTGAGCCGTGGATATTTATCTTCTCAGGAGCCTGATGAGAATGGTGGCCATGAGAAGAATGCTGGAAAGAATACTTATCATCCAAGTCTCCAATACATCCAATGGATCCTCCTTTAATTTCGTATCAACATACCTCCAGATCATGAGCTCAGGCTGCACGATGCACAACAAGTGAGGGGTGACGGTGAGAGCTTCCCACTTTGGGCCATCACTCGCCTCTCTTCTCACAGAGGGTCTGTGGTGTCACAACGCTTGGTGGGCAGCATGCCATTGCCATGGCAACCATTGGGCCTGACCTTCTCAGATGGAAGGCAACTCCACCTCCTCTGTGCCCACCTGCTGTCTACAGAAGGATGGCTCTTCCCCTGAACGTGTGTCAGGCTCAACACGCTGGTTCCAGAACTGCATCCCAGGAATACACAGTCTGCAATCTCATGGGGAAAGAACATATGGGATTGAAAAAGACCCATTCCCCAAGGAGCCTGAACAGGAAAACAATGGCTGATGGAGGAAGAAGAACACACGAGCATCCCTTTCCATGGGAGGAGGCTTTTCCACGGAAGGAAACTATGGAATATCTTTTCACCTGATTTCCACCCCATGCCATTAGAGAAGATATAGGTACCATATCAAGGCTTTCAAACCTGTCTTCCAGTATGGAGCAGGGATGGTAATGGACCCATTTTGGGAGTCAGGCCAGGAAGGAGAGAAGACTCTCGTACAAGTGTGCTGGTTTATCCCATTTGTGGGATATCCACCTTACACCAAGACATGTTCTTGGAGCAATTATCCTGCCATTCACGCTTGCTGGAATCCACAGCTGCTGTACCTCTCTCTCTCCTTCTTTTCATCTCCTTCTCTCTAGCTCTCTCACTCTCCCCTCGGCCCCCCTTCAATGTCTCTGGAATCCTCCTGCTACAAGTTGACCTGTGGTGATAATGGAGGAAATATAGTAGCCAAGAGAATGGTCCAAGTGATCCCCCATCCAGTTATCCCTGTCATCCTAGGTCTGATCAAATATAAAATCCGTGGTCCAGAAAGACTTCCTGTGCTGTGTGGAGACACCCCAACTAGGTCAGCCTTCCACAACACTTCCCATATTCAGCCCTTCCTGTGGACACGCTGACCACTTCATATGTACTTCGGTCTGGAGGGTCCCATATTGGACTCAGAGAGCAGCACACTTGTAACAACGTTCACATGAGTGCTCTCCCAAGAAATGGCTTCTCGGCAGCATTCCCTACCTGCTCCATGAGTTACTGTTCATTTGCTCGTGGGTGGATCTCTGCACTCGTTCTATGGGGATTTAGAATAGCAAGTCTATGACTCTTCATGTCTCAATGATTGGGCATCCAAACAATGCTCTGAGCATCCTTGGCCAGTGGGCTGGCCAATCATAGCCCAGAGGGCAAGATGTCTGTCAACCAAATCCATCTCTCTAAGGAATAGACCTCCCCATTCTCTAGCCTCAGGAGTGTCAGGGACAGAGCCCACTCCCTTCCAGGATGGAACTTTCAATACGCTCCAATTGCAGGCATCATCACAGGGCTCCTGGAAGTTCAGACAAGCGACCCACCTTTCCTACCTTATGACTGTAGACACAACAAACACACTGGCGCTCGCCCCACGCACCACACTCCCAGGAAGCACTCCATGAGAGGGAGGGCTTGTTCTTATCCCCCTGTGGAAAAGGCACCTGAAAGAGACCGGTTACATCTCGGTTAAATGGCCTCTGTTTGGAGGGCTCCCCTGTGGCTTAGGCTATGGAAATATGGATTCAGAAGTGTGGAGCTGAAAAGGCCCCATTGGGACTGTCTTCGTCAGGGGTTCCATCCAGGGCCTCCTGCTTGGGGGAGAGAGTTGGGGCATGGATTTCTTGTTTGTACACCAGGATGTCTTGTTTCAAATGGCCATGAAGCACAATTCTTTCTTCACATGGAGGAACTCCCTTGAGGTATTCTGCCCACTGATGCCCTGAAGATATCACATGTTCAAGCACCAAGCCTCTAGAATCCACATTGAGCTCGGGAGCCTGATGAGAGTGGTGGCTAGGAGTCTACAGATGGAGATAATCGTGTTCATCCAAGAGGACCACCCATCTGGTGGATCCTCCTTACCATCAACTTCGACAGACCTCCAGAGCAAGAGCTCATGGTGTCCATCATTGAACTCTCAATGTTTGAGTGGGAGAATGTCCCACATATGGCCCATCTCACACCTCTTTTCTCACAGAGAGGTTGTTTGGGCACAAGGCTCCATGGGCATCATATCAGTGCCATGGCCACCGCTGGCACTGCACCTTGCAGAAGGAAGGCAACTCCACACCCTGGGGAACCCAATTTTCTCTATCATGATGGATCTCTGATAACATGTGGAGCACGTCAGGGTCAGGTTCTTCCTCAGTCACTGCCTCACACGAATACACAGGACAGAATCTCTTTTGGAGAGAAAAGATGTCATTCCAAACACCCAAACTAAAGACCCTGGACAGTGAAATCAAGGAACGACTGAGCAAGAACACCGTATGAGCTGCTATTTCCATAGGAAGGGTCTTTTCCCCTTAGGGAACATATACGGTGTCATTTAACTTGCCACGCCCCTCGCCTCATTTGAGAAGATATCAATGCCAAGCAGGGAGGACTGCTTGCAGCCGACATATTTCTAGAGACAGGCCAAGAAAGAGTGAAAATCTCATGCAAGAGTCCTGATATAGCCTTTGTGTCTAAGAGTCCCTGGAAACACAGACAAGGGCTTGGGAATGAAACTGTGCGCTGGAATGTGGCTTGTATCCAAATGTCATCTGTCACTCTCTCTCTCTCCCGCTCTCTCTCTCTCTCTTTTCCTCTCTGTCGGCTTCTTCCTCCTTCACATACTCTCGAATCCTCTTCATCCAAGGTGATCTGTGCTGCTCCAGGTTGGCATATTTCAGCCAGGAGAGCAGTCAAATTCTTTAACCAAGATTTTCCAACAGTCTTCCAAAATCCTATCAAATATAAAAGCATTTTTCCTGAAATTATTCCTCTGTTTGTATGGAGACATTCCACCTTACACAGTGTTCCCCTATCTTACCATTGTCAGCCCTTCACACTGACCGATAACCATCCCATTTGTACTGCGTTCTACATGGTCACAGATTTGACTCCCAGATCAACATCTTTTCAACCACCTACACATAAGGGTCCGAGTGAGAATTCACTTCTCTGCAGCACACCCCACGTGTGGGATCAGGTCTGTGAAGTGTCTGGTGAGGTTGATGCCTCGAGTCTTTGGAAGCGGACTTAGGAAATGTAGTCTCGGACTCTCCATGTCTCAGTGAATTGGCATCTACGAAGGGGTCTGAGCACCCTTCAGCAGGGTCTGAATGACAATGCGACACAGTTCAAGGATTCGGTCCCCTAAAACCAGTCTCCATTTGGGACAATTCTCCTCCTTCTCTAGACCCTCAATTGGCAGGCCAGAGGCCCCTCTCGTCCAAGAGCGACACCTCAAGCCCTGCCCATGGAGCCCTCATCACAGGACTCACGGAGGTAACAAGAGAGACTCCTGAAATTCCCGACAATTGTGTTCCCCACAAACAAGCCAGCAGTGCAACTAGTCTCCCCACTTCCATCCAGCACCCCAGTAGACAGGACGTATGCTTATCAACGTGGGATATACCCACCAGACATATCCCAGCTTTGTTCTCGGGAAATTTGTTACTGTGGATAGTCAGTGTGAGCTTTCATCTATTGACGTGTATGTCCCAAAGCAGGGAATTGTCCTTCCCCACATTCCAATATGTCCTCAGGGTTGATATTGAGGGCCTCGTCCTTGGTTGAAGGCAGAGGGGCCTATTGTCATGGTTTGAGCTCTGGAATGAGATGTATCAACCCGGTCATACTTAGGAGTCTTTCTTCCCCTGTTGGAAAAGACTGGATGTGATAAGCTCACTGGTCCCTTTCAGATGGATCATACTCCAAAAGCAAGCCTGAGCCGTGGATATTTATCTTCTCAGGAGCCTGCTGAGAATGGTGGCCATGAGAAGAATGCTGGAAAGAATACTTATCATCCAAGTCTCCAATACATCCAATGGATCCTCCTTTAATTTCGTATCAACATACCTCCAGATCATGAGCTCAGGCTGCACGATGCACAACAAGTGAGGGGTGACGGTGAGAGCTTCCCACTTTGGGCCATCACTCGCCTCTCTTCTCACAGAGGGTCTGTGGTGTCACAACGCTTGGTGGGCAGCATGCCATTGCCATGGCAACCATTGGGCCTGACCTTCTCAGATGGAAGGCAACTCCACCTCCTCTGTGCCCACCTGCTGTCTACAGAAGGATGGCTCTTCCCCTGAACGTGTGTCAGGCTCAACACGCTGGTTCCAGAACTGCATCCCAGGAATACACAGTCTGCAATCTCATGGGGAAAGAACATATGGGATTGAAAAAGACCCATTCCCCAAGGAGCCTGAACAGGAAAACAATGGCTGATGGAGGAAGAACAACACACGAGCATCCCTTTCCATGGGAGGAGTCTTTTCCACGGAAGGAAACTATGGAATATCTTTTCACCTGATTTCCACCCCATGCCATTGGAGAAGATATAGGTACCATATCAAGGCTTTCAAACCTGTCTTCCAGTATGGAGCAGGGATGGTAATGGACCCATTTTGGGAGTCAGGCCAGGAAGGAGAGAAGACTCTCGTACAAGTGTGCTGGTTTATCCCATTTGTGGGATATCCACCTTACACCAAGACATGTTCTTGGAGCAATTATCCTGCCATTCACGCTTGCTGGAATCCACAGCTGCTGTACCTCTCTCTCTCCTTCTTTTCATCTCCTTCTCTCTAGCTCTCTCACTCTCCCCTCGGACCCCTTCAATGTCTCTGGAATCCTCCTGCTACAAGTTGACCTGTGGTGATAATGGAGGAAATATAGTAGCCAAGAGAATGGTCCAAGTTATCCCCCATCCATTTATCACTGTCATCCTAGGTCTGATCAAATATAAAATCCGTGGTCCAGAAAGACTTCCTGTGCTGTGTGGAGACACCCCAACTAGGTCAGCCTTCCACAACACTTCCCATATTCAGCCCTTCCTGTGGACACGCTGACCACTTCATATGTACTTCGGTCTGGAGGGTCCCATATTGGACTCAGAGAGCAGCACACTTGTAACAACGTTCACATGAGTGCTCTCCCAAGAAATGGCTTCTCTGCAGCATTCCCTACCTGCTCCATGAGTTACTGTTCATTTGCTCGTGGTTGGACCTCTGCACTCGTTCTATGGGGATTTAGAATAGCAAGTCTATGACTCTTCATGTCTCAATGATTGGGCATCCAAACAATGCTCTGAGCATCCTTGGCCAGTGGGCTGGCCAATCATAGCCCAGAGGGCAAGATGTCTGTCAACCAAATCCATCTCTCTAAGGAATAGACCTCCCCATTCTCTAGCCTCAGGAGTGTCAGGGACAGAGCCCACTCCCTTCCAGGATGGAACTTTCAATACGCTCCAATTGCAGGCATCATCACAGGGCTCCTGGAAGTTCAGACAAGCGACCCACCTTTCCTACCTTATGACTGTAGACACAACAAACACACTGGCGCTCGCCCCACGCACCACACTCCCAGGAAGCACTCCATGAGAGGGAGGGCTTGTTCTTTTCCCCCTGTGGAAAAGGCACCTGAAAGAGACCGGTTACATCTCGGTTAAATGGCCTCTGTTTGGAGGGCTCCCCTGTGGCTTAGGCTATGGAAATATGGATTCAGAAGTGTGGAGCTGAAAAGGCCCCATTGGGACTGTCTTCGTCAGGGGTTCCATCCAGGGCCTCCTGCTTGGGGGAGAGCATTGGGGCATGGATGTCTTGTTTGTACACCAGGATGTCTTGTTTCAAATGGCCATGAAGCACAATTCTTTCTTCACATGGAGGAACTCCCTTGAGGTATTCTGCCCACTGATGCCCTGAAGATATCACATGTTCAAGCACCAAGCCTCTAGAATCCACATTGAGCTCGGGAGCCTGATGAGAGTGGTGGCTAGGAGTCTACAGATGGAGATAATCGTGTTCATCCAAGAGGACCACCCATCTGGTGGATCCTCCTTACCATCAACTTCGACAGACCTCCAGAGCAAGAGCTCATGGTGTCCATCATTGAACTCTCAATGTTTGAGTGGGAGAATGTCCCACATATGGCCCATCTCACACCTCTTTTCTCACAGAGAGGTTGTTTGGGCACAAGGCTCCATGGGCATCATATCAGTGCCATGGCCACCGCTGGCACTGCACCTTGCAGAAGGAAGGCAACTCCACACCCTGGGGAACCCAATTTTCTCTATCATGATGGATCTCTGATAACATGTGGAGCACGTCAGGGTCAAGTCCTTCCTCAGTCACTGCCTCACACGAATACACAGGACAGAATCTCTTTTGGAGAGAAAAGATGTCATTCCAAACACCCAAACTAAAGACCCTGGACAGTGAAATCAAGGAACGACTGAGCAAGAACACCGTATGAGCTGCTATTTCAATAGGAAGGGTCTTTTCCCCTTAGGGAACATATACGGTGTCATTTAACTTGACACGCCCCTCGCCTCATTTGAGAAGATATCAATGCCAAGCAGGGAGGACTGCTTGCAGCCGACATATTTCTAGAGACAGGCCAAGAAAGAGTGAAAATCTCATGCAAGAGTCCTGATATAGCCTTTGTGTCTAAGAGTCCCTGGAAACACAGACAAGGGCTTGGGAATGAAACTGTGCGCTGGAATGTGGCTTGTATCCAAATGTCATCTGTCACTCTCTCTCTCTCCCGCTCTCTCTCTCTCTCTCTTCCTCTCTGTCGGCTTCTTCCTCCTTCACATACTCTCGAATCCTCTTCATCCAAGGTGATCTGTGCTGCTCCAGGTTGGCATATCTCAGCCAGGAGAGCAGTCAAATTCTTTAACCAAGATTTTCCAACAGTCTTCCAAAATCCTATCAAATATAAAAGCATTTTTCCTGAAATTATTCCTCTGTTTGTATGGAGACATTCCACCTTACACAGTGTTCCCCTATCTTACCATTGTCAGCCCTTCACACTGACCGATAACCATCCCATTTGTACTGCGTTCTACATGGTCACAGATTTGACTCCCAGATCAACATCTTTTCAACCACCTACACATAAGGGTCCGAGTGACAATTCACTTCTCTGCAGCACACCCCACGTGTGGGATCAGGTCTGTGAAGTGGCTGGTGAGGTGGATGCCTCGAGTCTTTGGAAGCGGACTTAGGAAATGTAGTCTCGGACTCTCCATGTCTCAGTGAATTGGCATCTACGAAGGGGTCTGAGCACCCTTCAGCAGGGTCTGAATGACAATGCGACAGAGTTCAAGGATTCGGTCCCCTAAAACCAGTCTCCATTTGGGACAATTCTCCTCCTTCTCTAGACCCTCAATTGGCAGGCCAGAGGCCCCTCTCGTCCAAGAGCCACACCTCAAGACCTGCCCATGGAGCCCTCATCACAGGACTCACGGAGGTAACAAGAGAGACTCCTGAAATTCCCGACAATTGTGTTCCCCACAAACAAGCCAGCAGTGCAACTAGTCTCCCCACTTCCATCCAGCACCCCAGTAGACAGGACGTATGCTTATCCACGTGGGAAATACCCACCAGACATATCCCAGCTTCGTTCTCGGGAAATTTGTTACTGTGGATAGTCAGTGTGAGCTTTCATCTATTGACGTGTATGTCCCAAAGCAGGGAATTGTCCTTCCCCACATTCCAATATGTCCTCAGGGTTGATATTGAGGGCCTCGTCCTTGGTTGAAGGCAGAGGGGCCTATTGTCATGGTTTGAGCTCTGGAATGAGATGTATCAACCCGGTCATACTTAGGAGTCTTTCTTCCCCTGTTGGAAAAGACTGGATGTGATAAGCTCACTGGTCCCTTTCAGATGGATCATACTCCAAAAGCAAGCCTGAGCCGTGGATATTTATCTTCTCAGGAGCCTGCTGAGAATGGTGGCCATGAGAAGAATGCTGGAAAGAATACTTATCATCCAAGTCTCCAATACATCCAATGGATCCTCCTTTAATTTCGTATCAACATACCTCCAGATCATGAGCTCAGGCTGCACGATGCACAACAAGTGAGGGGTGACGGTGAGAGCTTCCCACTTTGGGCCATCACTCGCCTCTCTTCTCACAGAGGGTCTGTGGTGTCACAATGCTTGGTGGGCAGCATGCCATTGCCATGGCAACCATTGGGCCTGACCTTCTCAGATGGAAGGCAACTCCACCTCCTCTGTGCCCACCTGCTGTCTACAGAAGGATGGCTCTTCCCCTGAACGTGTGTCAGGCTCAACACGCTGGTTCCAGAACTGCATCCCAGGAATACACAGTCTGCAATCTCATCGGGAAAGAACATATGGGATTGAAAAAGACCCGTTCCCCAAGGAGCCTGAACAGGAAAACAATGGCTGATGGAGGAAGAACAACACACGAGCATCCCTTTCCATGGGAGGAGGCTTTTCCACGGAAGGAAACTATGGAATATCTTCTCACCTGATTTCCACCCCATGCCATTGGAGAAGATATAGGTACCATATCAAGGCTTTCAAACCTGTCTTCCAGTATGGAGCAGGGATGGTAATGGACCCATTTTGGGAGTCAGGCCAGGAAGGAGAGAAGACTCTCGTACAAGTGTGCTGGTTTATCCCATTTGTGGGATATCCACCTTACACCAAGACATGTTCTTGGAGCAATTATCCTGCCATTCACGCTTGCTGGAATCCACAGCTGCTGTACCTCTCTCTCTCCTTCTTTTCATCTCCTTCTCTCTAGCTCTCTCACTCTCCCCTCGGCCCCCCTTCAATGTCTCTGGAATCCTCCTGCTACAAGTTGACCTGTGGTGATAATGGAGGAAATATTGTAGCCAAGAGAATGGTCCAAGTGATCCCCCATCCAGTTATCCCTGTCATCCTAGGTCTGATCAAATATAAAATCCGTGGTCCAGAAAGACTTCCTGTGCTGTGTGGAGACACCCCAACTAGGTCAGCCTTCCACAACACTTCCCATATTCAGCCCTTCCTGTGGACACGCTGACCACTTCATATGTACTTCGGTCTGGAGGGTCCCATATTGGACTCAGAGAGCAGCACACTTGTAACAACGTTCACATGAGTGCTCTCCCAAGAAATGGCTTCTCTGCAGCATTCCCTACCTGCTCCATGAGTTACTGTTCATTTGCTCGTGGGTGGACCTCTGCACTCGTTCTATGGGGATTTAGAATAGCAAGTCTATGACTCTTCATGTCTCAATGATTGGGCATCCAAACAATGCTCTGAGCATCCTTGGCCAGTGGGCTGGCCAATCATAGCCCAGAGGGCAAGATGTCTGTCAACCAAATCCATCTCTCTAAGGAATAGACCTCCCCATTCTCTAGCCTCAGGAGTGTCAGGGACAGAGCCCACTCCCTTCCAGGATGGAACTTTCAATACGCTCCAATTGCAGGCATCATCACAGGGCTCCTGGAAGTTCAGACAAGCGACCCACCTTTCCTACCTTATGACTGTAGACACAACAAACACACTGGCGCTCGCCCCACGCACCACACTCCCAGGAAGCACTCCATGAGAGGGAGGGCTTGTTCTTATCCCCCTGTGGAAAAGGCACCTGAAAGAGACCGGTTACATCTCGGTTAAATGGCCTCTGTTTGGAGGGCTCCCCTGTGGCTTAGGCTATGGAAATATGGATTCAGAAGTGTGGAGCTGAAAAGGCCCCATTGGGACTGTCTTCGTCAGGGGTTCCATCCAGGGCCTCCTGCTTGGGGGCGAGCATTGGGGCATGGATGTCTTGTTTGTACACCAGGATGTCTTGTTTCAAATGGCCATGAAGCACAATTCTTTCTTCACATGGAGGAACTCCCTTGAGGTATTCTGCCCACTGATGCCCTGAAGATATCACATGTTCAAGCACCAAGCCTCTAGAATCCACATTGAGCTTGGGAGCCTGATGAGAGTGGTGGCTAGGAGTCTACAGATGGAGATAATCGTGTTCATCCAAGAGGACCACCCATCTGGTGGATCCTCCTTACCATCAACTTCGACAGACCTCCAGAGCAAGAGCTCATGGTGTCCCTCTTTGAACTCTCAATGTTTGAGTGGGAGAATGTCCCACATATGGCCCATCTCACACCTCTTTTCTCACAGAGAGGTTGTTTGGGCACAAGGCTCCATGGGCATCATATCAGTGCCATGGCCACCGCTGGCACTGCACCTTGCAGAAGGAAGGCAACTCCACACCCTGGGGAACCCAATTTTCTCTATCATGATGGATCTCTGATAACATGTGGAGCACGTCAGGGTCAAGTCCTTCCTCAGTCACTGCCTCACACGAATACACAGGACAGAATCTCTTTTGCAGAGAAAAGATGTCATTCCAAACACCCAAACTAAAGACCCTGGACAGTGAAATCAAGGAACGACTGAGCAAGAACACCGTATGAGCTGCTATTTCAATAGGAAGGGTCTTTTCCCCTTAGGGAACATATACGGTGTCATTTAACTTGACACGCCCCTCGCCTCATTTGAGAAGATATCAATGCCAAGCAGGGAGGACTGCTTGCAGCCGACATATTTCTAGAGACAGGCCAAGAAAGAGTGAAAATCTCATGCAAGAGTCCTGATATAGCCTTTGTGTCTAAGAGTCCCTGGAAACACAGACAAGGGCTTGGGAATGAAACTGTGCGCTGGAATGTGGCTTGTATCCAAATGTCATCTGTCACTCTCTCTCTCTCCCGCTCTCTCTCTCTCTCTTTTCCTCTCTGTCGGCTTCTTCCTCCTTCACATACTCTCGAATCCTCTTCATCCAAGGTGATCTGTGCTGCTCCAGGTTGGCATATCTCAGCCAGGAGAGCAGTCAAATTCTTTAACCAAGATTTTCCAACAGTCTTCCAAAATCCTATCAAATATAAAAGCATTTTTCCTGAAATTATTCCTCTGTTTGTATGGAGACATTCCACCTTACACAGTGTTCCCCTATCTTACCATTGTCAGCCCTTCACACTGACCGATAACCATCCCATTTGTAGTGCGTTCTACATGGTCACAGATTTGACTCCCAGATCAACATCTTTTCAACCACCTACACATAAGGGTCCGAGTGAGAATTCACTTCTCTGCAGCACACCCCACGTGTGGGATCAGGTCTGTGAAGTGGCTGGTGAGGTGGATGCCTCGAGTCTTTGGAAGCGGACTTAGGAAATGTAGTCTCGGACTCTCCATGTCTCAGTGAATTGGCATCTACGAAAGGGTCTGAGCACCCTTCAGCAGGGTCTGAATGACAATGCGACAGAGTTCAAGGATTCTGTCCCCTAAAACCAGTCTCCATTTGGGACAATTCTCCTCCTTCTCTAGACCCTCAATTGGCAGGCCAGAGGCCCCTCTCGTCCAAGAGCCACACCTCAAGACCTGCCCATGGAGCCCTCATCACAGGACTCACGGAGGTAACAAGAGAGACTCCTGAAATTCCCGACAATTGTGTTCCCCACAAACAAGCCAGCAGTGAAACTAGTCTCCCCACTTCCATCCAGCACCCCAGTAGACAGGACGTATGCTTATCCACGTGGGAAATACCCACCAGACATATCCCAGCTTCGTTCTCGGGAAATTTGTTACTGTGGATAGTCAGTGTGAGCTTTCATCTATTGACGTGTATGTCCCAAAGCAGGGAATTGTCCTTCCCCACATTCCAATATGTCCTCAGGGTTGATATTGAGGGCCTCGTCCTTGGTTGAAGGCAGAGGGGCCTATTGTCATGGTTTGAGCTCTGGAATGAGATGTATCAACCCGGTCATACTTAGGAGTCTTTCTTCCCCTGTTGGAAAAGACTGGATGTGATAAGCTCACTGGTCCCTTTCAGATGGATCATACTCCAAAAGCAAGCCTGAGCCGTGGATATTTATCTTCTCAGGAGCCTGATGAGAATGGTGGCCATGAGAAGAATGCTGGAAAGAATACTTATCATCCAAGTCTCCAATACATCCAATGGATCCTCCTTTAATTTCGTATCAACATACCTCCAGATCATGAGCTCAGGCTGCACGATGCACAACAAGTGAGGGGTGACGGTGAGAGCTTCCCACTTTGGGCCATCACTCGCCTCTCTTCTCACAGAGGGTCTGTGGTGTCACAATGCTTGGTGGGCAGCATGCCATTGCCATGGCAACCATTGGGCCTGACCTTCTCAGATGGAAGGCAACTCCACCTCCTCTGTGCCCACCTGCTGTCTACAGAAGGATGGCTCTTCCCCTGAACGTGTGTCAGGCTCAACACGCTGGTTCCAGAACTGCATCCCAGGAATACACAGTCTGCAATCTCATGGGGAAAGAACATATGGGATTGAAAAAGACCCATTCCCCAAGGATCCTGAACAGGAAAACAATGGCTGATGGAGGAAGAACAACACACGAGCATCCCTTTCCATGGGAGGAGGCTTTTCCACGGAAGGAAACTATGGAATATCTTCTCACCTGATTTCCACCCCATGCCATTGGAGAAGATATAGGTACCATATCAAGGCTTTCAAACCTGTCTTCCAGTATGGAGCAGGGATGGTAATGGACCCATTTTGGGAGTCAGGCCAGGAAGGAGAGAAGACTCTCGTACAAGTGTGCTGGTTTATCCCATTTGTGGGATATCCACCTTACACCAAGACATGTTCTTGGAGCAATTATCCTGCCATTCACGCTTGCTGGAATCCACAGCTGCTGTACCTCTCTCTCTCCTTCTTTTCATCTCCTTCTCTCTAGCTCTCTCACTCTCCCCTCGGCCCCCCTTCAATGTCTCTGGAATCCTCCTGCTACAAGTTGACCTGTGGTGATAATGGAGGAAATATTGTAGCCAAGAGAATGGTCCAAGTGATCCCCCATCCAGTTATCCCTGTCATCCTAGGTCTGATCAAATATAAAATCCGTGGTCCAGAAAGACTTCCTGTGCTGTGTGGAGACACCCCAACTAGGTCAGCCTTCCACAACACTTCCCATATTCAGCCCTTCCTGTGGACACGCTGACCACTTCATATGTACTTCGGTCTGGAGGGTCCCATATTGGACTCAGAGAGCAGCACACTTGTAACAACGTTCACATGAGTGCTCTCCCAAGAAATGGCTTCTCTGCAGCATTCCCTACCTGCTCCATGAGTTACTGTTCATTTGCTCGTGGTTGGACCTCTGCACTCGTTCTATGGGGATTTAGAATAGCAAGTCTATGACTCTTCATGTCTCAATGATTGGGCATCCAAACAATGCTCTGAGCATCCTTGGCCAGTGGGCTGGCCAATCATAGCCCAGAGGGCAAGATGTCTGTCAACCAAATCCATCTCTCTAAGGAATAGACCTCCCCATTCTCTAGCCTCAGGAGTGTCAGGGACAGAGCCCACTCCCTTCCAGGATGGAACTTTCAATACGCTCCAATTGCAGGCATCATCACAGGGCTCCTGGAAGTTCAGACAAGCGACCCACCTTTCCTACCTTATGACTGTAGACACAACAAACACACTGGCGCTCGCCCCACGCACCACACTCCCAGGAAGCACTCCATGAGAGGGAGGGCTTGTTCTTATCCCCCTGTGGAAAAGGCACCTGAAAGAGACCGGTTACATCTCGGTTAAATGGCCTCTGTTTGGAGGGCTCCCCTGTGGCTTAGGCTATGGAAATATGGATTCAGAAGTGTGGAGCTGAAAAGGCCCCATTGGGACTGTCTTCGTCAGGGGTTCCATCCAGGGCCTCCTGCTTGGGGGCGAGCATTGGGGCATGGATGTCTTGTTTGTACACCAGGATGTCTTGTTTCAAATGGCCATGAAGCACAATTCTTTCTTCACATGGAGGAACTCCCTTGAGGTATTCTGCCCACTGATGCCCTGAAGATATCACATGTTCAAGCACCAAGCCTCTAGAATCCACATTGAGCTCGGGAGCCTGATGAGAGTGGTGGCTAGGAGTCTACAGATGGAGATAATCGTGTTCATCCAAGAGGACCACCCATCTGGTGGATCCTCCTTACCATCAACTTCGACAGACCTCCAGAGCAAGAGCTCATGGTGTCCATCATTGAACTCTCAATGTTTGAGTGGGAGAATGTCCCACATATGGCCCATCTCACACCTCTTTTCTCACAGAGAGTTTGTTTGGGCACAAGGCTCCATGGGCATCATATCAGTGCCATGGCCACCGCTGGCACTGCACCTTGCAGAAGGAAGGCAACTCCACACCCTGGGGAACCCAATTTTCTCTATCATGATGGATCTCTGATAACATGTGGAGCACGTCAGGGTCAAGTCCTTCCTCAGTCACTGCCTCACACGAATACACAGGACAGAATCTCTTTTGCAGAGAAAAGATGTCATTCCAAACACCCAAACTAAAGACCCTGGACAGTGAAATCAAGGAACGACTGAGCAAGAACACCGTATGAGCTGCTATTTCAATAGGAAGGGTCTTTTCCCCTTAGGGAACATATACGGTGTCATTTAACTTGACACGCCCCTCGCCTCATTTGAGAAGATATCAATGCCAAGCAGGGAGGACTGCTTGCAGCCGACATATTTCTAGAGACAGGCCAAGAAAGAGTGAAAATCTCATGCAAGAGTCCTGATATAGCCTTTGTGTCTAAGAGTCCCTGGAAACACAGACAAGGGCTTGGGAATGAAACTGTGCGCTGGAATGTGGCTTGTATCCAAATGTCATCTGTCACTCTCTCTCTCTCCCGCTCTCTCTCTCTCTCTTTTCCTCTCTGTCGGCTTCTTCCTCCTTCACATACTCTCGAATCCTCTTCATCCAAGGTGATCTGTGCTGCTCCAGGTTGGCATATCTCAGCCAGGAGAGCAGTCAAATTCTTTAACCAAGATTTTCCAACAGTCTTCCAAAATCCTATCAAATATAAAAGCATTTTTCCTGAAATTATTCCTCTGTTTGTATGGAGACATTCCACCTTACACAGTGTTCCCCTATCTTACCATTGTCAGCCCTTCACACTGACCGATAACCATCCCATTTGTAGTGCGTTCTACATGGTCACAGATTTGACTCCCAGATCAACATCTTTTCAACCACCTACACATAAGGGTCCGAGTGAGAATTCACTTCTCTGCAGCACACCCCACGTGTGGGATCAGGTCTGTGAAGTGGCTGGTGAGGTGGATGCCTCGAGTCTTTGGAAGCGGACTTAGGAAATGTAGTCTCGGACTCTCCATGTCTCAGTGAATTGGCATCTACGAAGGGGTCTGAGCACCCTTCAGCAGGGTCTGAATGACAATGCGACACAGTTCAAGGATTCGGTCCCCTAAAACCAGTCTCCATTTGGGACAATTCTCCTCCTTCTCTAGACCCTCAATTGGCAGGCCAGAGGCCCCTCTCGTCCAAGAGCCACACCTCAAGACCTGCCCATGGAGCCCTCATCACAGGACTCACGGAGGTAACAAGAGAGACTCCTGAAATTCCCGACAATTGTGTTCCCCACAAACAAGCCAGCAGTGAAACTAGTCTCCCCACTTCCATCCAGCACCCCAGTAGACAGGACGTATGCTTATCCACGTGGGAAATACCCACCAGACATATCCCAGCTTCGTTCTCGGGAAATTTGTTACTGTGGATAGTCAGTGTGAGCTTTCATCTATTGACGTGTATGTCCCAAAGCAGGGAATTGTCCTTCCCCACATTCCAATATGTCCTCAGGGTTGATATTGAGGGCCTCGTCCTTGGTTGAAGGCAGAGGGGCCTATTGTCATGGTTTGAGCTCTGGAATGAGATGTATCAACCCGGTCATACTTAGGAGTCTTTCTTCCCCTGTTGGAAAAGACTGGATGTGATAAGCTCACTGGTCCCTTTCAGATGGATCATACTCCAAAAGCAAGCCTGAGCCGTGGATATTTATCTTCTCAGGAGCCTGATGAGAATGGTGGCCATGAGAAGAATGCTGGAAAGAATACTTATCATCCAAGTCTCCAATACATCCAATGGATCCTCCTTTAATTTCGTATCAACATACCTCCAGATCATGAGCTCAGGCTGCACGATGCACAACAAGTGAGGGGTGACGGTGAGAGCTTCCCACTTTGGGCCATCACTCGCCTCTCTTCTCACAGAGGGTCTGTGGTGTCACAATGCTTGGTGGGCAGCATGCCATTGCCATGGCAACCATTGGGCCTGACCTTCTCAGATGGAAGGCAACTCCACCTCCTCTGTGCCCACCTGCTGTCTACAGAAGGATGGCTCTTCCCCTGAACGTGTGTCAGGCTCAACACGCTGGTTCCAGAACTGCATCCCAGGAATACACAGTCTGCAATCTCATGGGGAAAGAACATATGGGATTGAAAAAGACCCATTCCCCAAGGATCCTGAACAGGAAAACAATGGCTGATGGAGGAAGAACAACACACGAGCATCCCTTTCCATGGGAGGAGGCTTTTCCACGGAAGGAAACTATGGAATATCTTCTCACCTGATTTCCACCCCATGCCATTGGAGAAGATATAGGTACCATATCAAGGCTTTCAAACCTGTCTTCCAGTATGGAGCAGGGATGGTAATGGACCCATTTTGGGAGTCAGGCCAGGAAGGAGAGAAGACTCTCGTACAAGTGTGCTGGTTTATCCCATTTGTGGGATATCCACCTTACACCAAGACATGTTCTTGGAGCAATTATCCTGCCATTCACGCTTGCTGGAATCCACAGCTGCTGTACCTCTCTCTCTCCTTCTTTTCATCTCCTTCTCTCTAGCTCTCTCACTCTCCCCTCGGCCCCCCTTCAATGTCTCTGGAATCCTCCTGCTACAAGTTGACCTGTGGTGATAATGGAGGAAATATTGTAGCCAAGAGAATGGTCCAAGTGATCCCCCATCCAGTTATCCCTGTCATCCTAGGTCTGATCAAATATAAAATCCGTGGTCCAGAAAGACTTCCTGTGCTG
This sequence comes from Sus scrofa, assembly GCF_054392235.1. Classification (NCBI taxonomy): domain Eukaryota; kingdom Metazoa; phylum Chordata; class Mammalia; order Artiodactyla; family Suidae; genus Sus; species Sus scrofa. Next base: position 43,236,100 of record NC_139402.1, read on the forward strand.
TGTGGAGACACCCCAACTAGGTCAGCCTTCCACAACACTTCCCATATTCAGCCCTTCCTGTGGACACGCTGACCACTTCATATGTACTTCGGTCTGGAGGGTCCCATATTGGACTCAGAGAGCAGCACACTTGTAACAACGTTCACATGAGTGCTCTCCCAAGAAATGGCTTCTCTGCAGCATTCCCTACCTGCTCCATGAGTTACTGTTCATTTGCTCGTGGTTGGACCTCTGCACTCGTTCTATGGGGATTTAGAATAGCAAGTCTATGACTCTTCATGTCTCAATGATTGGGCATCCAAACAATGCTCTGAGCATCCTTGGCCAGTGGGCTGGCCAATCATAGCCCAGAGGGCAAGATGTCTGTCAACCAAATCCATCTCTCTAAGGAATAGACCTCCCCATTCTCTAGCCTCAGGAGTGTCAGGGACAGAGCCCACTCCCTTCCAGGATGGAACTTTCAATACGCTCCAATTGCAGGCATCATCACAGGGCTCCTGGAAGTTCAGACAAGCGACCCACCTTTCCTACCTTATGACTGTAGACACAACAAACACACTGGCGCTCGCCCCACGCACCACACTCCCAGGAAGCACTCCATGAGAGGGAGGGCTTGTTCTTATCCCCCTGTGGAAAAGGCACCTGAAAGAGACCGGTTACATCTCGGTTAAATGGCCTCTGTTTGGAGGGCTCCCCTGTGGCTTAGGCTATGGAAATATGGATTCAGAAGTGTGGAGCTGAAAAGGCCCCATTGGGACTGTCTTCGTCAGGGGTTCCATCCAGGGCCTCCTGCTTGGGGGCGAGCATTGGGGCATGGATGTCTTGTTTGTACACCAGGATGTCTTGTTTCAAATGGCCATGAAGCACAATTCTTTCTTCACATGGAGGAACTCCCTTGAGGTATTCTGCCCACTGATGCCCTGAAGATATCACATGTTCAAGCACCAAGCCTCTAGAATCCACATTGAGCTCGGGAGCCTGATGAGAGTGGTGGCTAGGAGTCTACAGATGGAGATAATCGTGTTCATCCAAGAGGACCACCCATCTGGTGGATCCTCCTTACCATCAACTTCGACAGACCTCCAGAGCAAGAGCTCATGGTGTCCATCATTGAACTCTCAATGTTTGAGTGGGAGAATGTCCCACATATGGCCCATCTCACACCTCTTTTCTCACAGAGAGGTTGTTTGGGCACAAGGCTCCATGGGCATCATATCAGTGCCATGGCCACCGCTGGCACTGCACCTTGCAGAAGGAAGGCAACTCCACACCCTGGGGAACCCAATTTTCTCTATCATGATGGATCTCTGATAACATGTGGAGCACGTCAGGGTCAAGTCCTTCCTCAGTCACTGCCTCACACGAATACACAGGACAGAATCTCTTTTGCAGAGAAAAGATGTCATTCCAAACACCCAAACTAAAGACCCTGGACAGTGAAATCAAGGAACGACTGAGCAAGAACACCGTATGAGCTGCTATTTCAATAGGAAGGGTCTTTTCCCCTTAGGGAACATATACGGTGTCATTTAACTTGACACGCCCCTCGCCTCATTTGAGAAGATATCAATGCCAAGCAGGGAGGACTGCTTGCAGCCGACATATTTCTAGAGATAGGCCAAGAAAGAGTGAAAATCTCATGCAAGAGTCCTGATATAGCCTTTGTGTCTAAGAGTCCCTGGAAACACAGACAAGGGCTTGGGAATGAAACTGTGCGCTGGAATGTGGCTTGTATCCAAATGTCATCTGTCACTCTCTCTCTCTCCCGCTCTCTCTCTCTCTCTTTTCCTCTCTGTCGGCTTCTTCCTCCTTCACATACTCTCGAATCCTCTTCATCCAAGGTGATCTGTGCTGCTCCAGGTTGGCATATCTCAGCCAGGAGAGCAGTCAAATTCTTTAACCAAGATTTTCCAACAGTCTTCCAAAATCCTATCAAATATAAAAGCATTTTTCCTGAAATTATTCCTCTGTTTGTATGGAGACATTCCACCTTACACAGTGTTCCCCTATCTTACCATTGTCAGCCCTTCACACTGACCGATAACCATCCCATTTGTAGTGCGTTCTACATGGTCACAGATTTGACTCCCAGATCAACATCTTTTCAACCACCTACACATAAGGGTCCGAGTGAGAATTCACTTCTCTGCAGCACACCCCACGTGTGGGATCAGGTCTGTGAAGTGGCTGGTGAGGTGGATGCCTCGAGTCTTTGGAAGCGGACTTAGGAAATGTAGTCTCGGACTCTCCATGTCTCAGTGAATTGGCATCTACGAAGGGGTCTGAGCACCCTTCAGCAGGGTCTGAATGACAATGCGACACAGTTCAAGGATTCGGTCCCCTAAAACCAGTCTCCATTTGGGACAATTCTCCTCCTTCTCTAGACCCTCAATTGGCAGGCCAGAGGCCCCTCTCGTCCAAGAGCCACACCTCAAGACCTGCCCATGGAGCCCTCATCACAGGACTCACGGAGGTAACAAGAGAGACTCCTGAAATTCCCGACAATTGTGTTCCCCACAAACAAGCCAGCAGTGAAACTAGTCTCCCCACTTCCATCCAGCACCCCAGTAGACAGGACGTATGCTTATCCACGTGGGAAATACCCACCAGACATATCCCAGCTTCGTTCTCGGGAAATTTGTTACTGTGGATAGTCAGTGTGAGCTTTCATCTATTGACGTGTATGTCCCAAAGCAGGGAATTGTCCTTCCCCACATTCCAATATGTCCTCAGGGTTGATATTGAGGGCCTCGTCCTTGGTTGAAGGCAGAGGGGCCTATTGTCATGGTTTGAGCTCTGGAATGAGATGTATCAACCCGGTCATACTTAGGAGTCTTTCTTCCCCTGTTGGAAAAGACTGGATGTGATAAGCTCACTGGTCCCTTTCAGATGGATCATACTCCAAAAGCAAGCCTGAGCCGTGGATATTTATCTTCTCAGGAGCCTGCTGAGAATGGTGGCCATGAGAAGAATGCTGGAAAGAATACTTATCATCCAAGTCTCCAATACATCCAATGGATCCTCCTTTAATTTCGTATCAACATACCTCCAGGTCATGAGCTCAGGCTGCACGATGCACAACAAGTGAGGGGTGACGGTGAGAGCTTCCCACTTTGGGCCATCACTCGCCTCTCTTCTCACAGAGGGTCTGTGGTGTCACAATGCTTGGTGGGCAGCATGCCATTGCCATGGCAACCATTGGGCCTGACCTTCTCAGATGGAAGGCAACTCCACCTCCTCTGTGCCCACCTGCTGTCTACAGAAGGATGGCTCTTCCCCTGAACGTGTGTCAGGCTCAACACGCTGGTTCCAGAACTGCATCCCAGGAATACACAGTCTGCAATCTCATGGGGAAAGAACATATGGGATTGAAAAAGACCCATTCCCCAAGGATCCTGAACAGGAAAACAATGGCTGATGGAGGAAGAACAACACACGAGCATCCCTTTCCATGGGAGGAGTCTTTTCCACGGAAGGAAACTATGGAATATCTTCTCACCTGATTTCCACCCCATGCCATTGGAGAAGATATAGGTACCATATCAAGGCTTTCAAACCTGTCTTCCAGTATGGAGCAGGGATGGTAATGGACCCATTTTGGGAGTCAGGCCAGGAAGGAGAGTAGACTCTCGTACAAGTGTGCTGGTTTATCCCATTTGTGGGATATCCACCTTACACCAAGACATGTTCTTGGAGCAATTATCCTGCCATTCACGCTTGCTGGAATCCACAGCTGCTGTACCTCTCTCTCTCCTTCTTTTCATCTCCTTCTCTCTAGCTCTCTCACTCTCCCCTCGGCCCCCCTTCAATGTCTCTGGAATCCTCCTGCTACAAGTTGACCTGTGGTGATAATGGAGGAAATATTGTAGCCAAGAGAATGGTCCAAGTGATCCCCCATCCAGTTATCCCTGTCATCCTAGGTCTGATCAAATATAAAATCCGTGGTCCAGAAAGACTTCCTGTGCTGTGTGGAGACACCCCAACTAGGTCAGCCTTCCACAACACTTCCCATATTCAGCCCTTCCTGTGGACACGCTGACCACTTCATATGTACTTCGGTCTGGAGGGTCCCATATTGGACTCAGAGAGCAGCACACTTGTAACAACGTTCACATGAGTGCTCTCCCAAGAAATGGCTTCTCTGCAGCATTCCCTACCTGCTCCATGAGTTACTGTTCATTTGCTCGTGGTTGGACCTCTGCACTCGTTCTATGGGGATTTAGAATAGCAAGTCTATGACTCTTCATGTCTCAATGATTGGGCATCCAAACAATGCTCTGAGCATCCTTGGCCAGTGGGCTGGCCAATCATAGCCCAGAGGGCAAGATGTCTGTCAACCAAATCCATCTCTCTAAGGAATAGACCTCCCCATTCTCTAGCCTCAGGAGTGTCAGGGACAGAGCCCACTCCCTTCCAGGATGGAACTTTCAATACGCTCCAATTGCAGGCATCATCACAGGGCTCCTGGAAGTTCAGACAAGCGACCCACCTTTCCTACCTTATGACTGTAGACACAACAAACACACTGGCGCTCGCCCCACGCACCACACTCCCAGGAAGCACTCCATGAGAGGGAGGGCTTGTTCTTATCCCCCTGTGGAAAAGGCACCTGAAAGAGACCGGTTACATCTCGGTTAAATGGCCTCTGTTTGGAGGGCTCCCCTGTGGCTTAGGCTATGGAAATATGGATTCAGAAGTGTGGAGCTGAAAAGGCCCCATTGGGACTGTCTTCGTCAGGGGTTCCATCCAGGGCCTCCTGCTTGGGGGCGAGCATTGGGGCATGGATGTCTTGTTTGTACACCAGGATGTCTTGTTTCAAATGGCCATGAAGCACAATTCTTTCTTCACATGGAGGAACTCCCTTGAGGTATTCTGCCCACTGATGCCCTGAAGATATCACATGTTCAAGCACCAAGCCTCTAGAATCCACATTGAGCTTGGGAGCCTGATGAGAGTGGTGGCTAGGAGTCTACAGATGGAGATAATCGTGTTCATCCAAGAGGACCACCCATCTGGTGGATCCTCCTTACCATCAACTTCGACAGACCTCCAGAGCAAGAGCTCATGGTGTCCCTCTTTGAACTCTCAATGTTTGAGTGGGAGAATGTCCCACATATGGCCCATCTCACACCTCTTTTCTCACAGAGAGGTTGTTTGGGCACAAGGCTCCATGGGCATCATATCAGTGCCATGGCCACCGCTGGCACTGCACCTTGCAGAAGGAAGGCAACTCCACACCCTGGGGAACCCAATTTTCTCTATCATGATGGATCTCTGATAACATGTGGAGCACGTCAGGGTCAAGTCCTTCCTCAGTCACTGCCTCACACGAATACACAGGACAGAATCTCTTTTGCAGAGAAAAGATGTCATTCCAAACACCCAAACTAAAGACCCTGGACAGTGAAATCAAGGAACGACTGAGGAAGAACACTGTATGAGCTGCTATTTCAATAGGAAGGGTCTTTTCCCCTTAGGGAACATATACGGTGTCATTTAACTTGACACGCCCCTCGCCTCATTTGAGAAGATATCAATGCCAAGCAGGGAGGACTGCTTGCAGCCGACATATTTCTAGAGACAGGCCAAGAAAGAGTGAAAATCTCATGCAAGAGTCCTGATATAGCCTTTGTGTCTAAGAGTCCCTGGAAACACAGACAAGGGCTTGGGAATGAAACTGTGCGCTGGAATGTGGCTTGTATCCAAATGTCATCTGTCACTCTCTCTCTCTCCCGCTCTCTCTCTCTCTCTTTTCCTCTCTGTCGGCTTCTTCCTCCTTCACATACTCTCGAATCCTCTTCATCCAAGGTGATCTGTGCTGCTCCAGGTTGGCATATCTCAGCCAGGAGAGCAGTCAAATTCTTTAACCAAGATTTTCCAACAGTCTTCCAAAATCCTATCAAATATAAAAGCATTTTTCCTGAAATTATTCCTCTGTTTGTATGGAGACATTCCACCTTACACAGTGTTCCCCTATCTTACCATTGTCAGCCCTTCACACTGACCGATAACCATCCCATTTGTAGTGCGTTCTACATGGTCACAGATTTGACTCCCAGATCAACATCTTTTCAACCACCTACACATAAGGGTCCGAGTGAGAATTCACTTCTCTGCAGCACACCCCACGTGTGGGATCAGGTCTGTGAAGTGGCTGGTGAGGTGGATGCCTCGAGTCTTTGGAAGCGGACTTAGGAAATGTAGTCTCGGACTCTCCATGTCTCAGTGAATTGGCATCTACGAAGGGGTCTGAGCACCCTTCAGCAGGGTCTGAATGACAATGCGACACAGTTCAAGGATTCGGTCCCCTAAAACCAGTCTCCATTTGGGACAATTCTCCTCCTTCTCTAGACCCTCAATTGGCAGGCCAGAGGCCCCTCTCGTCCAAGAGCCACACCTCAAGACCTGCCCATGGAGCCCTCATCACAGGACTCACGGAGGTAACAAGAGAGACTCCTGAAATTCCCGACAATTGTGTTCCCCACAAACAAGCCAGCAGTGAAACTAGTCTCCCCACTTCCATCCAGCACCCCAGTAGACAGGACGTATGCTTATCCACGTGGGAAATACCCACCAGACATATCCCAGCTTCGTTCTCGGGAAATTTGTTACTGTGGATAGTCAGTGTGAGCTTTCATCTATTGACGTGTATGTCCCAAAGCAGGGAATTGTCCTTCCCCACATTCCAATATGTCCTCAGGGTTGATATTGAGGGCCTCGTCCTTGGTTGAAGGCAGAGGGGCCTATTGTCATGGTTTGAGCTCTGGAATGAGATGTATCAACCCGGTCATACTTAGGAGTCTTTCTTCCCCTGTTGGAAAAGACTGGATGTGATAAGCTCACTGGTCCCTTTCAGATGGATCATACTCCAAAAGCAAGCCTGAGCCGTGGATATTTATTTTCTCAGGAGCCTGATGAGAATGGTGGCCATGAGAAGCATGCTGGAAAGAATACTTATCATCCAAGTCTCCAATACATCCAATGGATCCTCCTTTAATTTCGTATCAACATACCTCCAGATCATGAGCTCAGGCTGCACGATGCACAACAAGTGAGGGGTGACGGTGAGAGCTTCCCACTTTGGGCCATCACTCGCCTCTCTTCTCACAGAGGGTCTGTGGTGTCACAATGCTTGGTGGGCAGCATGCCATTGCCATGGCAACCATTGGGCCTGACCTTCTCAGATGGAAGGCAACTCCACCTCCTCTGTGCCCACCTGCTGTCTACAGAAGGATGGCTCTTCCCCTGAACGTGTGTCAGGCTCAACACGCTGGTTCCAGAACTGCATCCCAGGAATACACAGTCTGCAATCTCATCGGGAAAGAACATATGGGATTGAAAAAGACCCATTCCCCAAGGAGCCTGAACAGGAAAACAATGGCTGATGGAGGAAGAACAACACACGAGCATCCCTTTCCATGGGAGGAGGCTTTTCCACGGAAGGAAACTATGGAATATCTTCTCACCTGATTTCCACCCCATGCCATTGGAGAAGATATAGGTACCATATCAAGGCTTTCAAACCTGTCTTCCAGTATGGAGCAGGGATGGTAATGGACCCATTTTGGGAGTCAGGCCAGGAAGGAGAGAAGACTCTCGTACAAGTGTGCTGGTTTATCCCATTTGTGGGATATCCACCTTACACCAAGACATGTTCTTGGAGCAATTATCCTGCCATTCACGCTTGCTGGAATCCACAGCTGCTGTACCTCTCTCTCTCCTTCTTTTCATCTCCTTCTCTCTAGCTCTCTCACTCTCCCCTCGGCCCCCCTTCAATGTCTCTGGAATCCTCCTGCTACAAGTTGACCTGTGGTGATAATGGAGGAAATATTGTAGCCAAGAGAATGGTCCAAGTGATCCCCCATCCAGTTATCCCTGTCATCCTAGGTCTGATCAAATATAAAATCCGTGGTCCAGAAAGACTTCCTGTGCTGTGTGGAGACACCCCAACTAGGTCAGCCTTCCACAACACTTCCCATATTCAGCCCTTCCTGTGGACACGCTGACCACTTCATATGTACTTCGGTCTGGAGGGTCCCATATTGGACTCAGAGAGCAGCACACTTGTAACAACGTTCACATGAGTGCTCTCCCAAGAAATGGCTTCTCTGCAGCATTCCCTACCTGCTCCATGAGTTACTGTTCATTTGCTCGTGGGTGGACCTCTGCACTCGTTCTTTGGGGATTTAGAATAGCAAGTCTATGACTCTTCATGTCTCAATGATTGGGCATCCAAACAATGCTCTGAGCATCCTTGGCCAGTGGGCTGGCCAATCATAGCCCAGAGGGCAAGATGTCTGTCAACCAAATCCATCTCTCTAAGGAATAGACCTCCCCATTCTCTAGCCTCAGGAGTGTCAGGGACAGAGCCCACTCCCTTCCAGGATGGAACTTTCAATACGCTCCAATTGCAGGCATCATCACAGGGCTCCTGGAAGTTCAGACAAGCGACCCACCTTTCCTACCTTATGACTGTAGACACAACAAACACACTGGCGCTCGCCCCACGCACCACACTCCCAGGAAGCACTCCATGAGAGGGAGGGCTTGTTCTTATCCCCCTGTGGAAAAGGCACCTGAAAGAGACCGGTTACATCTCGGTTAAATGGCCTCTGTTTGGAGGGCTCCCCTGTGGCTTAGGCTATGGAAATATGGATTCAGAAGTGTGGAGCTGAAAAGGCCCCATTGGGACTGTCTTCGTCAGGGGTTCCATCCAGGGCCTCCTGCTTGGGGGAGAGCATTGGGGCATGGATGTCTTGTTTGTACACCAGGATGTCTTGTTTCAAATGGCCATGAAGCACAATTCTTTCTTCACATGGAGGAACTCCCTTGAGGTATTCTGCCCACTGATGCCCTGAAGATATCACATGTTCAAGCACCAAGCCTCTAGAATCCACATTGAGCTCGGGAGCCTGATGAGAGTGGTGGCTAGGAGTCTACAGATGGAGATAATCGTGTTCATCCAAGAGGACCACCCATCTGGTGGATCCTCCTTACCATCAACTTCGACAGACCTCCAGAGCAAGAGCTCATGGTGTCCATCATTGAACTCTCAATGTTTGAGTGGGAGAATGTCCCACATATGGCCCATCTCACACCTCTTTTCTCACAGAGAGGTTGTTTGGGCACAAGGCTCCATGGGCATCATATCAGTGCCATGGCCACCGCTGGCACTGCACCTTGCAGAAGGAAGGCAACTCCACACCCTGGGGAACCCAATTTTCTCTATCATGATGGATCTCTGATAACATGTGGAGCACGTCAGGGTCAAGTCCTTCCTCAGTCACTGCCTCACACGAATACACAGGACAGAATCTCTTTTGCAGAGAAAAGATGTCATTCCAAACACCCAAACTAAAGACCCTGGACAGTGAAATCAAGGAACGACTGAGCAAGAACACCGTATGAGCTGCTATTTCAATAGGAAGGGTCTTTTCCCCTTAGGGAACATATACGGTGTCATTTAACTTGACACGCCCCTCGCCTCATTTGAGAAGATATCAATGCCAAGCAGGGAGGACTGCTTGCAGCCGACATATTTCTAGAGACAGGCCAAGAAAGAGTGAAAATCTCATGCAAGAGTCCTGATATAGCCTTTGTGTCTAAGAGTCCCTGGAAACACAGACAAGGGCTTGGGAATGAAACTGTGCGCTGGAATGTGGCTTGTATCCAAATGTCATCTGTCACTCTCTCTCTCTCCCGCTCTCTCTCTCTCTCTCTTCCTCTCTGTCGGCTTCTTCCTCCTTCACATACTCTCGAATCCTCTTCATCCAAGGTGATCTGTGCTGCTCCAGGTTGGCATATCTCAGCCAGGAGAGCAGTCAAATTCTTTAACCAAGATTTTCCAACAGTCTTCCAAAATCCTATCAAATATAAAAGCATTTTTCCTGAAATTATTCCTCTGTTTGTATGGAGACATTCCACCTTACACAGTGTTCCCCTATCTTACCATTGTCAGCCCTTCACACTGACCGATAACCATCCCATTTGTAGTGCGTTCTACATGGTCACAGATTTGACTCCCAGATCAACATCTTTTCAACCACCTACACATAAGGGTCCGAGTGAGAATTCACTTCTCTGCAGCACACCCCACGTGTGGGATCAGGTCTGTGAAGTGGCTGGTGAGGTGGATGCCTCGAGTCTTTGGAAGCGGACTTAGGAAATGTAGTCTCGGACTCTCCATGTCTCAGTGAATTGGCATCTACGAAGGGGTCTGAGCACCCTTCAGCAGGGTCTGAATGACAATGCGACAGAGTTCAAGGATTCGGTCCCCTAAAACCAGTCTCCATTTGGGACAATTCTCCTCCTTCTCTAGACCCTCAATTGGCAGGCCAGAGGCCCCTCTCGTCCAAGAGCCACACCTCAAGACCTGCCCATGGAGCCCTCATCACAGGACTCACGGAGGTAACAAGAGAGACTCCTGAAATTCCCGACAATTGTGTTCCCCACAAACAAGCCAGCAGTGCAACTAGTCTCCCCACTTCCATCCAGCACCCCAGTAGACAGGACGTATGCTTATCCACGTGGGAAATACCCACCAGACATATCCCAGCTTCGTTCTCGGGAAATTTGTTACTGTGGATAGTCAGTGTGAGCTTTCATCTATTGACGTGTATGTCCCAAAGCAGGGAATTGTCCTTCCCCACATTCCAATATGTCCTCAGGGTTGATATTGAGGGCCTCGTCCTTGGTTGAAGGCAGAGGGGCCTATTGTCATGGTTTGAGCTCTGGAATGAGATGTATCAACCCGGTCATACTTAGGAGTCTTTCTTCCCCTGTTGGAAAAGACTGGATGTGATAAGCTCACTGGTCCCTTTCAGATGGATCATACTCCAAAAGCAAGCCTGAGCCGTGGATATTTATCTTCTCAGGAGCCTGCTGAGAATGGTGGCCATGAGAAGCATGCTGGAAAGAATACTTATCATCCAAGTCTCCAATACATCCAATGGATCCTCCTTTAATTTCGTATCAACATACCTCCAGATCATGAGCTCAGGCTGCACGATGCACAACAAGTGAGGGGTGACGGTGAGAGCTTCCCACTTTGGGCCATCACTCGCCTCTCTTCTCACAGAGGGTCTGTGGTGTCACAATGCTTGGTGGGCAGCATGCCATTGCCATGGCAACCATTGGGCCTGACCTTCTCAGATGGAAGGCAACTCCACCTCCTCTGTGCCCACCTGCTGTCTACAGAAGGATGGCTCTTCCCCTGAACGTGTGTCAGGCTCAACACGCTGGTTCCAGAACTGCATCCCAGGAATACACAGTCTGCAATCTCATGGGGAAAGAACATATGGGATTGAAAAAGACCCATTCCCCAAGGAGCCTGAACAGGAAAACAATGGCTGATGGAGGAAGAACAACACACGAGCATCCCTTTCCATGGGAGGAGGCTTTTCCACGGAAGGAAACTATGGAATATCTTCTCACCTGATTTCCACCCCATGCCATTGGAGAAGATATAGGTACCATATCAAGGCTTTCAAACCTGTCTTCCAGTATGGAGCAGGGATGGTAATGGACCCATTTTGGGAGTCAGGCCAGGAAGGAGAGAAGACTCTCGTACAAGTGTGCTGGTTTATCCCATTTGTGGGATATCCACCTTACACCAAGACATGTTCTTGGAGCAATTATCCTGCCATTCACGCTTGCTGGAATCCACAGCTGCTGTACCTCTCTCTCTCCTTCTTTTCATCTCCTTCTCTCTAGCTCTCTCACTCTCCCCTCGGCCCCCCTTCAATGTCTCTGGAATCCTCCTGCTACAAGTTGACCTGTGGTGATAATGGAGGAAATATTGTAGCCAAGAGAATGGTCCAAGTGATCCCCCATCCAGTTATCCCTGTCATCCTAGGTCTGATCAAATATAAAATCCGTGGTCCAGAAAGACTTCCTGTGCTGTGTGGAGACACCCCAACTAGGTCAGCCTTCCACAACACTTCCCATATTCAGCCCTTCCTGTGGACACGCTGACCACTTCATATGTACTTCGGTCTGGAGGGTCCCATATTGGACTCAGAGAGCAGCACACTTGTAACAACGTTCACATGAGTGCTCTCCCAAGAAATGGCTTCTCTGCAGCATTCCCTACCTGCTCCATGAGTTACTGTTCATTTGCTCGTGGGTGGACCTCTGCACTCGTTCTATGGGGATTTAGAATAGCAAGTCTATGACTCTTCATGTCTCAATGATTGGGTATCCAAACAATGCTCTGAGCATCCTTGGCCAGTGGGCTGGCCAATCATAGCCCAGAGGGCAAGATGTCTGTCAACCAAATCCATCTCTCTAAGGAATAGACCTCCCCATTCTCTAGCCTCAGGAGTGTCAGGGACAGAGCCCACTCCCTTCCAGGATGGAACTTTCAATACGCTCCAATTGCAGGCATCATCACAGGGCTCCTGGAAGTTCAGACAAGCGACCCACCTTTCCTACCTTATGACTGTAGACACAACAAACACACTGGCGCTCGCCCCACGCACCACACTCCCAGGAAGCACTCCATGAGAGGGAGGGCTTGTTCTTATCCCCCTGTGGAAAAGGCACCTGAAAGAGACCGGTTACATCTCGGTTAAATGGCCTCTGTTTGGAGGGCTCCCCTGTGGCTTAGGCTATGGAAATATGGATTCAGAAGTGTGGAGCTGAAAAGGCCCCATTGGGACTGTCTTCGTCAGGGGTTACATCCAGGGCCTCCTGCTTGGGGGAGAGCATTGGGGCATGGATGTCTTGTTTGTACACCAGGATGTCTTGTTTCAAATGGCCATGAAGCACAATTCTTTCTTCACATGGAGGAACTCCCTTGAGGTATTCTGCCCACTGATGCCCTGAAGATATCACATGTTCAAGCACCAAGCCTCTAGAATCCACATTGAGCTCGGGAGCCTGATGAGAGTGGTGGCTAGGAGTCTACAGATGGAGATAATCGTGTTCATCCAAGAGGACCACCCATCTTGTGGATCCCCCTTATCATCAACTTCGACAGACCTCCAGAGCAAGAGCTCATGGTGTCCATCATTGAACTCTCAATGTTTGAGTGGGAGAATGTCCCACATATGGCCCATCTCACACCTCTTTTCTCACAGAGAGGTTGTTTGGGCACAAGGCTCCATGGGCATCATATCAGTGCCATGGCCACCGCTGGCACTGCACCTTGCAGAAGGAAGGCAACTCCACACCCTGGGGAACCCAATTTTCTCTATCATGATGGATCTCTGATAACATGTGGAGCACGTCAGGGTCAAGTCCTTCCTCAGTCACTGCCTCACACGAATACACAGGACAGAATCTCTTTTGGAGAGAAAAGATGTCATTCCAAACACCCAAACTAAAGACCCTGGACAGTGAAATCAAGGAACGACTGAGGAAGAACACCGTATGAGCTTTATTTCCATAAGAAGGGTCTTTTCCCCTTAGGGAACATATACGGTGTCATTTAACTTGACACGCCCCTCGCCTCATTTGAGAAGATATCAATGCCAAGCAGGGAGGACTGCTTGCAGCCGACATATTTCTAGAGACAGGCCAAGAAAGAGTGAAAATCTCATGCAAGAGTCCTGATATAGCCTTTGTGTCTAAGAGTCCCTGGAAACACAGACAAGGGCTTGGGAATGAAACTGTGCGCTGGAATGTGGCTTGTATCCAAATGTCATCTGTCACTCTCTCTCTCTCCCGCTCTCTCTCTCTCTCTCTTCCTCTCTGTCGGCTTCTTCCTCCTTCACATACTCTCGAATCCTCTTCATCCAAGGTGATCTGTGCTGCTCCAGGTTGGCATATCTCAGCCAGGAGAGCAGTCAAATTCTTTAACCAAGATTTTCCAACAGTCTTCCAAAATCCTATCAAATATAAAAGCATTTTTCCTGAAATTATTCCTCTGTTTGTATGGAGACATTCCACCTTACACAGTGTTCCCCTATCTTACCATTGTCAGCCCTTCACACTGACCGATAACCATCCCATTTGTAGTGCGTTCTACATGGTCACAGATTTGACTCCCAGATCAACATCTTTTCAACCACCTACACATAAGGGTCCGAGTGAGAATTCACTTCTCTGCAGCACACCCCACGTGTGGGATCAGGTCTGTGAAGTGGCTGGTGAGGTGGATGCCTCGAGTCTTTGGAAGCGGACTTAGGAAATGTAGTCTCGGACTCTCCATGTCTCAGTGAATTGGCATCTACGAAGGGGTCTGAGCACCCTTCAGCAGGGTCTGAATGACAATGCGACACAGTTCAAGGATTCGGTCCCCTAAAACCAGTCTCCATTTGGGACAATTCTCCTCCTTCTCTAGACCCTCAATTGGCAGGCCAGAGGCCCCTCTCGTCCAAGAGCCACACCTCAAGACCTGCCCATGGAGCCCTCATCACAGGACTCACGGAGGTAACAAGAGAGACTCCTGAAATTCCCGACAATTGTGTTCCCCACAAACAAGCCAGCAGTGAAACTAGTCTCCCCACTTCCATCCAGCACCCCAGTAGACAGGACGTATGCTTATCCACGTGGGAAATACCCACCAGACATATCCCAGCTTCGTTCTCGGGAAATTTGTTACTGTGGATAGTCAGTGTGAGCTTTCATCTATTGACGTGTATGTCCCAAAGCAGGGAATTGTCCTTCCCCACATTCCAATATGTCCTCAGGGTTGATATTGAGGGCCTCGTCCTTGGTTGAAGGCAGAGGGGCCTATTGTCATGGTTTGAGCTCTGGAATGAGATGTATCAACCCGGTCATACTTAGGAGTCTTTCTTCCCCTGTTGGAAAAGACTGGATGTGATAAGCTCACTGGTCCCTTTCAGATGGATCATACTCCAAAAGCAAGCCTGAGCCTTGGATATTTATCTTCTCAGGATCCTGCTGAGAATGGTGGCCATGAGAAGAATGCTGGAAAGAATACTTATCATCCAAGTCTCCAATACATCCAATGGATCCTCCTTTAATTTCGTATCAACATACCTCCAGATCATGAGCTCAGGCTGCACGATGCACAACAAGTGAGGGGTGACGGTGAGAGCTTCCCACTTTGGGCCATCACTCGCCTCTCTTCTCACAGAGGGTCTGTGGTGTCACAATGCTTGGTGGGCAGCATGCCATTGCCATGGCAACCATTGGGCCTGACCTTCTCAGATGGAAGGCAACTCCACCTCCTCTGTGCCCACCTGCTGTCTACAGAAGGATGGCTCTTCCCCTGAACGTGTGTCAGGCTCAACACGCTGGTTCCAGAACTGCATCCCAGGAATACACAGTCTGCAATCTCATCGGGAAAGAACATATGGGATTGAAAAAGACCCATTCCCCAAGGAGCCTGAACAGGAAAACAATGGCTGATGGAGGAAGAACAACACACGAGCATCCCTTTCCATGGGAGGAGGCTTTTCCACGGAAGGAAACTATGGAATATCTTCTCACCTGATTTCCACCCCATGCCATTGGAGAAGATATAGGTACCATATCAAGGCTTTCAAACCTGTCTTCCAGTATGGAGCAGGGATGGTAATGGACCCATTTTGGGAGTCAGGCCAGGAAGGAGAGTAGACTCTCGTACAAGTGTGCTGGTTTATCCCATTTGTGGGATATCCACCTTACACCAAGACATGTTCTTGGAGCAATTATCCTGCCATTCACGCTTGCTGGAATCCACAGCTGCTGTACCTCTCTCTCTCCTTCTTTTCATCTCCTTCTCTCTAGCTCTCTCACTCTCCCCTCGGCCCCCCTTCAATGTCTCTGGAATCCTCCTGCTACAAGTTGACCTGTGGTGATAATGGAGGAAATATAGTAGCCAAGAGAATGGTCCAAGTGATCCCCCATCCAGTTATCCCTGTCATCCTAGGTCTGATCAAATATAAAATCCGTGGTCCAGAAAGACTTCCTGTGCTGTGTGGAGACACCCCAACTAGGTCAGCCTTCCACAACACTTCCCATATTCAGCCCTTCCTGTGGACACGCTGACCACTTCATATGTACTTCGGTCTGGAGGGTCCCATATTGGACTCAGAGAGCAGCACACTTGTAACAACGTTCACATGAGTGCTCTCCCAAGAAATGGCTTCTCTGCAGCATTCCCTACCTGCTCCATGAGTTACTGTTCATTTGCTCGTGGGTGGACCTCTGCACTCGTTCTATGGGGATTTAGAATAGCAAGTCTATGACTCTTCATGTCTCAATGATTGGGTATCCAAACAATGCTCTGAGCATCCTTGGCCAGTGGGCTGGCCAATCATAGCCCAGAGGGCAAGATGTCTGTCAACCAAATCCATCTCTCTAAGGAATAGACCTCCCCATTCTCTAGCCTCAGGAGTGTCAGGGACAGAGCCCACTCCCTTCCAGGATGGAACTTTCAATACGCTCCAATTGCAGGCATCATCACAGGGCTCCTGGAAGTTCAGACAAGCGACCCACCTTTCCTACCTTATGACTGTAGACACAACAAACACACTGGCGCTCGCCCCACGCACCACACTCCCAGGAAGCACTCCATGAGAGGGAGGGCTTGTTCTTATCCCCCTGTGGAAAAGGCACCTGAAAGAGACCGGTTACATCTCGGTTAAATGGCCTCTGTTTGGAGGGCTCCCCTGTGGCTTAGGCTATGGAAATATGGATTCAGAAGTGTGGAGCTGAAAAGGCCCCATTGGGACTGTCTTCGTCAGGGGTTCCATCCAGGGCCTCCTGCTTGGGGGCGAGCATTGGGGCATGGATGTCTTGTTTGTACACCAGGATGTCTTGTTTCAAATGGCCATGAAGCACAATTCTTTCTTCACATGGAGGAACTCCCTTGAGGTATTCTGCCCACTGATGCCCTGAAGATATCACATGTTCAAGCACCAAGCCTCTAGAATCCACATTGAGCTTGGGAGCCTGATGAGAGTGGTGGCTAGGAGTCTACAGATGGAGATAATCGTGTTCATCCAAGAGGACCACCCATCTGGTGGATCCTCCTTACCATCAACTTCGACAGACCTCCAGAGCAAGAGCTCATGGTGTCCCTCTTTGAACTCTCAATGTTTGAGTGGGAGAATGTCCCACATATGGCCCATCTCACACCTCTTTTCTCACAGAGAGGTTGTTTGGGCACAAGGCTCCATGGGCATCATATCAGTGCCATGGCCACCGCTGGCACTGCACCTTGCAGAAGGAAGGCAACTCCACACCCTGGGGAACCCAATTTTCTCTATCATGATGGATCTCTGATAACATGTGGAGCACGTCAGGGTCAAGTCCTTCCTCAGTCACTGCCTCACACGAATACACAGGACAGAATCTCTTTTGCAGAGAAAAGATGTCATTCCAAACACCCAAACTAAAGACCCTGGACAGTGAAATCAAGGAACGACTGAGGAAGAACACTGTATGAGCTGCTATTTCAATAGGAAGGGTCTTTTCCCCTTAGGGAACATATACGGTGTCATTTAACTTGACACGCCCCTCGCCTCATTTGAGAAGATATCAATGCCAAGCAGGGAGGACTGCTTGCAGCCGACATATTTCTAGAGACAGGCCAAGAAAGAGTGAAAATCTCATGCAAGAGTCCTGATATAGCCTTTGTGTCTAAGAGTCCCTGGAAACACAGACAAGGGCTTGGGAATGAAACTGTGCGCTGGAATGTGGCTTGTATCCAAATGTCATCTGTCACTCTCTCTCTCTCCCGCTCTCTCTCTCTCTCTTTTCCTCTCTGTCGGCTTCTTCCTCCTTCACATACTCTCGAATCCTCTTCATCCAAGGTGATCTGTGCTGCTCCAGGTTGGCATATCTCAGCCAGGAGAGCAGTCAAATTCTTTAACCAAGATTTTCCAACAGTCTTCCAAAATCCTATCAAATATAAAAGCATTTTTCCTGAAATTATTCCTCTGTTTGTATGGAGACATTCCACCTTACACAGTGTTCCCCTATCTTACCATTGTCAGCCCTTCACACTGACCGATAACCATCCCATTTGTAGTGCGTTCTACATGGTCACAGATTTGACTCCCAGATCAACATCTTTTCAACCACCTACACATAAGGGTCCGAGTGAGAATTCACTTCTCTGCAGCACACCCCACGTGTGGGATCAGGTCTGTGAAGTGGCTGGTGAGGTGGATGCCTCGAGTCTTTGGAAGCGGACTTAGGAAATGTAGTCTCGGACTCTCCATGTCTCAGTGAATTGGCATCTACGAAGGGGTCTGAGCACCCTTCAGCAGGGTCTGAATGACAATGCGACACAGTTCAAGGATTCGGTCCCCTAAAACCAGTCTCCATTTGGGACAATTCTCCTCCTTCTCTAGACCCTCAATTGGCAGGCCAGAGGCCCCTCTCGTCCAAGAGCCACACCTCAAGACCTGCCCATGGAGCCCTCATCACAGGACTCACGGAGGTAACAAGAGAGACTCCTGAAATTCCCGACAATTGTGTTCCCCACAAACAAGCCAGCAGTGAAACTAGTCTCCCCACTTCCATCCAGCACCCCAGTAGACAGGACGTATGCTTATCCACGTGGGAAATACCCACCAGACATATCCCAGCTTCGTTCTCGGGAAATTTGTTACTGTGGATAGTCAGTGTGAGCTTTCATCTATTGACGTGTATGTCCCAAAGCAGGGAATTGTCCTTCCCCACATTCCAATATGTCCTCAGGGTTGATATTGAGGGCCTCGTCCTTGGTTGAAGGCAGAGGGGCCTATTGTCATGGTTTGAGCTCTGGAATGAGATGTATCAACCCGGTCATACTTAGGAGTCTTTCTTCCCCTGTTGGAAAAGACTGGATGTGATAAGCTCACTGGTCCCTTTCAGATATATCATAATCCAAAAGCAAGCCTGAGCCGTGGATATTTATCTTCTCAGGAGCCTGCTGAGAATGGTGGCCATGAGAAGAATGCTGGAAAGAATACTTATCATCCAAGTCTCCAATACATCCAATGGATCCTCCTTTAATTTCGTATCAACATACCTCCAGATCATGAGCTCAGGCTGCACGATGCACAACAAGTGAGGGGTGACGGTGAGAGCTTCCCACTTTGGGCCATCACTCGCCTCTCTTCTCACAGAGGGTCTGTGGTGTCACAATGCTTGGTGGGCAGCATGCCATTGCCATGGCAACCATTGGGCCTGACCTTCTCAGATGGAAGGCAACTCCACCTCCTCTGTGCCCACCTGCTGTCTACAGAAGGATGGCTCTTCCCCTGAACGTGTGTCAGGCTCAACACGCTGGTTCCAGAACTGCATCCCAGGAATACACAGTCTGCAATCTCATGGGGAAAGAACATATGGGATTGAAAAAGACCCATTCCCCAAGGATCCTGAACAGGAAAACAATGGCTGATGGAGGAAGAACAACACACGAGCATCCCTTTCCATGGGAGGAGTCTTTTCCACGGAAGGAAACTATGGAATATCTTCTCACCTGATTTCCACCCCATGCCATTGGAGAAGATATAGGTACCATATCAAGGCTTTCAAACCTGTCTTCCAGTATGGAGCAGGGAGTGTAATGGACCCATTTTGGGAGTCAGGCCAGGAAGGAGAGAAGACTCTCGTACAAGTGTGCTGGTTTATCCCATTTGTGGGATATCCACCTTACACCAAGACATGTTCTTGGAGCAATTATCCTGCCATTCACGCTTGCTGGAATCCACAGCTGCTGTACCTCTCTCTCTCCTTCTTTTCATCTCCTTCTCTCTAGCTCTCTCACTCTCCCCTCGGCCCCCCTTCAATGTCTCTGGAATCCTCCTGCTACAAGTTGACCTGTGGTGATAATGGAGGAAATATAGTAGCCAAGAGAATGGTCCAAGTGATCCCCCATCCAGTTATCCCTGTCATCCTAGGTCTGATCAAATATAAAATCCGTGGTCCAGAAAGACTTCCTGTGCTGTGTGGAGACACCCCAACTAGGTCAGCCTTCCACAACACTTCCCATATTCAGCCCTTCCTGTGGACACGCTGACCACTTCATATGTACTTCGGTCTGGAGGGTCCCATATTGGACTCAGAGAGCAGCACACTTGTAACAACGTTCACATGAGTGCTCTCCCAAGAAATGGCTTCTCTGCAGCATTCCCTACCTGCTCCATGAGTTACTGTTCATTTGCTCGTGGGTGGACCTCTGCACTCGTTCTTTGGGGATTTAGAATAGCAAGTCTATGACTCTTCATGTCTCAATGATTGGGCATCCAAACAATGCTCTGAGCATCCTTGGCCAGTGGGCTGGCCAATCATAGCCCAGAGGGCAAGATGTCTGTCAACCAAATCCATCTCTCTAAGGAATAGACCTCCCCATTCTCTAGCCTCAGGAGTGTCAGGGACAGAGCCCACTCCCTTCCAGGATGGAACTTTCAATACGCTCCAATTGCAGGCATCATCACAGGGCTCCTGGAAGTTCAGACAAGCGACCCACCTTTCCTACCTTATGACTGTAGACACAACAAACACACTGGCGCTCGCCCCACGCACCACACTCCCAGGAAGCACTCCATGAGAGGGAGGGCTTGTTCTTATCCCCCTGTGGAAAAGGCACCTGAAAGAGACCGGTTACATCTCGGTTAAATGGCCTCTGTTTGGAGGGCTCCCCTGTGGCTTAGGCTATGGAAATATGGATTCAGAAGTGTGGAGCTGAAAAGGCCCCATTGGGACTGTCTTCGTCAGGGGTTCCATCCAGGGCCTCCTGCTTGGGGGCGAGCATTGGGGCATGGATGTCTTGTTTGTACACCAGGATGTCTTGTTTCAAATGGCCATGAAGCACAATTCTTTCTTCACATGGAGGAACTCCCTTGAGGTATTCTGCCCACTGATGCCCTGAAGATATCACATGTTCAAGCACCAAGCCTCTAGAATCCACATTGAGCTTGGGAGCCTGATGAGAGTGGTGGCTAGGAGTCTACAGATGGAGATAATCGTGTTCATCCAAGAGGACCACCCATCTGGTGGATCCTCCTTACCATCAACTTCGACAGACCTCCAGAGCAAGAGCTCATGGTGTCCCTCTTTGAACTCTCAATGTTTGAGTGGGAGAATGTCCCACATATGGCCCATCTCACACCTCTTTTCTCACAGAGAGGTTGTTTGGGCACAAGGCTCCATGGGCATCATATCAGTGCCATGGCCACCGCTGGCACTGCACCTTGCAGAAGGAAGGCAACTCCACACCCTGGGGAACCCAATTTTCTCTATCATGATGGATCTCTGATAACATGTGGAGCACGTCAGGGTCAAGTCCTTCCTCAGTCACTGCCTCACACGAATACACAGGACAGAATCTCTTTTGCAGAGAAAAGATGTCATTCCAAACACCCAAACTAAAGACCCTGGACAGTGAAATCAAGGAACGACTGAGGAAGAACACTGTATGAGCTGCTATTTCAATAGGAAGGGACTTTTCCCCTTAGGGAACATATACGGTGTCATTTAACTTGACACGCCCCTCGCCTCATTTGAGAAGATATCAATGCCAAGCAGGGAGGACTGCTTGCAGCCGACATATTTCTAGAGACAGGCCAAGAAAGAGTGAAAATCTCATGCAAGAGTCCTGATATAGCCTTTGTGTCTAAGAGTCCCTGGAAACACAGACAAGGGCTTGGGAATGAAACTGTGCGCTGGAATGTGGCTTGTATCCAAATGTCATCTGTCACTCTCTCTCTCTCCCGCTCTCTCTCTCTCTCTTTTCCTCTCTGTCGGCTTCTTCCTCCTTCACATACTCTCGAATCCTCTTCATCCAAGGTGATCTGTGCTGCTCCAGGTTGGCATATCTCAGCCAGGAGAGCAGTCAAATTCTTTAACCAAGATTTTCCAACAGTCTTCCAAAATCCTATCAAATATAAAAGCATATTTCCTGAAATTATTCCTCTGTTTGTATGGAGACATTCCACCTTACACAGTGTTCCCCTATCTTACCATTGTCAGCCCTTCACACTGACCGATAACCATCCCATTTGTAGTGCGTTCTACATGGTCACAGATTTGACTCCCAGATCAACATCTTTTCAACCACCTACACATAAGGGTCCGAGTGAGAATTCACTTCTCTGCAGCACACCCCACGTGTGGGATCAGGTCTGTGAAGTGGCTGGTGAGGTGGATGCCTCGAGTCTTTGGAAGCGGACTTAGGAAATGTAGTCTCGGACTCTCCATGTCTCAGTGAATTGGCATCTACGAAGGGGTCTGAGCACCCTTCAGCAGGGTCTGAATGACAATGCGACACAGTTCAAGGATTCGGTCCCCTCAAACCAGTCTCCATTTGGGACAATTCTCCTCCTTCTCTAGACCCTCAATTGGCAGGCCAGAGGCCCCTCTCGTCCAAGAGCCACACCTCAAGACCTGCCCATGGAGCCCTCATCACAGGACTCACGGAGGTAACAAGAGAGACTCCTGAAATTCCCGACAATTGTGTTCCCCACAAACAAGCCAGCAGTGAAACTAGTCTCCCCACTTCCATCCAGCACCCCAGTAGACAGGACGTATGCTTATCCACGTGGGAAATACCCACCAGACATATCCCAGCTTCGTTCTCGGGAAATTTGTTACTGTGGATAGTCAGTGTGAGCTTTCATCTATTGACGTGTATGTCCCAAAGCAGGGAATTGTCCTTCCCCACATTCCAATATGTCCTCAGGGTTGATATTGAGGGCCTCGTCCTTGGTTGAAGGCAGAGGGGCCTATTGTCATGGTTTGAGCTCTGGAATGAGATGTATCAACCCGGTCATACTTAGGAGTCTTTCTTCCCCTGTTGGAAAAGACTGGATGTGATAAGCTCACTGGTCCCTTTCAGATGGATCATACTCCAAAAGCAAGCCTGAGCCGTGGATATTTATTTTCTCAGGAGCCTGATGAGAATGGTGGCCATGAGAAGCATGCTGGAAAGAATACTTATCATCCAAGTCTCCAATACATCCAATGGATCCTCCTTTAATTTCGTATCAACATACCTCCAGATCATGAGCTCAGGCTGCACGATGCACAACAAGTGAGGGGTGACGGTGAGAGCTTCCCACTTTGGGCCATCACTCGCCTCTCTTCTCACAGAGGGTCTGTGGTGTCACAATGCTTGGTGGGCAGCATGCCATTGCCATGGCAACCATTGGGCCTGACCTTCTCAGATGGAAGGCAACTCCACCTCCTCTGTGCCCACCTGCTGTCTACAGAAGGATGGCTCTTCCCCTGAACGTGTGTCAGGCTCAACACGCTGGTTCCAGAACTGCATCCCAGGAATACACAGTCTGCAATCTCATCGGGAAAGAACATATGGGATTGAAAAAGACCCATTCCCCAAGGAGCCTGAACAGGAAAACAATGGCTGATGGAGGAAGAACAACACACGAGCATCCCTTTCCATGGGAGGAGGCTTTTCCACGGAAGGAAACTATGGAATATCTTCTCACCTGATTTCCACCCCATGCCATTGGAGAAGATATAGGTACCATATCAAGGCTTTCAAACCTGTCTTCCAGTATGGAGCAGGGATGGTAATGGACCCATTTTGGGAGTCAGGCCAGGAAGGAGAGAAGACTCTCGTACAAGTGTGCTGGTTTATCCCATTTGTGGGATATCCACCTTACACCAAGACATGTTCTTGGAGCAATTATCCTGCCATTCACGCTTGCTGGAATCCACAGCTGCTGTACCTCTCTCTCTCCTTCTTTTCATCTCCTTCTCTCTAGCTCTCTCACTCTCCCCTCGGCCCCCCTTCAATGTCTCTGGAATCCTCCTGCTACAAGTTGACCTGTGGTGATAATGGAGGAAATATTGTAGCCAAGAGAATGGTCCAAGTGATCCCCCATCCAGTTATCCCTGTCATCCTAGGTCTGATCAAATATAAAATCCGTGGTCCAGAAAGACTTCCTGTGCTGTGTGGAGACACCCCAACTAGGTCAGCCTTCCACAACACTTCCCATATTCAGCCCTTCCTGTGGACACGCTGACCACTTCATATGTACTTCGGTCTGGAGGGTCCCATATTGGACTCAGAGAGCAGCACACTTGTAACAACGTTCACATGAGTGCTCTCCCAAGAAATGGCTTCTCTGCAGCATTCCCTACCTGCTCCATGAGTTACTGTTCATTTGCTCGTGGGTGGACCTCTGCACTCGTTCTATGGGGATTTAGAATAGCAAGTCTATGACTCTTCATGTCTCAATGATTGGGCATCCAAACAATGCTCTGAGCATCCTTGGCCAGTGGGCTGGCCAATCATAGCCCAGAGGGCAAGATGTCTGTCAACCAAATCCATCTCTCTAAGGAATAGACCTCCCCATTCTCTAGCCTCAGGAGTGTCAGGGACAGAGCCCACTCCCTTCCAGGATGGAACTTTCAATACGCTCCAATTGCAGGCATCATCACAGGGCTCCTGGAAGTTCAGACAAGCGACCCACCTTTCCTACCTTATGACTGTAGACACAACAAACACACTGGCGCTCGCCCCACGCACCACACTCCCAGGAAGCACTCCATGAGAGGGAGGGCTTGTTCTTATCCCCCTGTGGAAAAGGCACCTGAAAGAGACCGGTTACATCTCGGTTAAATGGCCTCTGTTTGGAGGGCTCCCCTGTGGCTTAGGCTATGGAAATATGGATTCAGAAGTGTGGAGCTGAAAAGGCCCCATTGGGACTGTCTTCGTCAGGGGTTCCATCCAGGGCCTCCTGCTTGGGGGCGAGCATTGGGGCATGGATGTCTTGTTTGTACACCAGGATGTCTTGTTTCAAATGGCCATGAAGCACAATTCTTTCTTCACATGGAGGAACTCCCTTGAGGTATTCTGCCCACTGATGCCCTGAAGATATCACATGTTCAAGCACCAAGCCTCTAGAATCCACATTGAGCTCGGGAGCCTGATGAGAGTGGTGGCTAGGAGTCTACAGATGGAGATAATCGTGTTCATCCAAGAGGACCACCCATCTGGTGGATCCTCCTTACCATCAACTTCGACAGACCTCCAGAGCAAGAGCTCATGGTGTCCATCATTGAACTCTCAATGTTTGAGTGGGAGAATGTCCCACATATGGCCCATCTCACACCTCTTTTCTCACAGAGAGGTTGTTTGGGCACAAGGCTCCATGGGCATCATATCAGTGCCATGGCCACCGCTGGCACTGCACCTTGCAGAAGGAAGGCAACTCCACACCCTGGGGAACCCAATTTTCTCTATCATGATGGATCTCTGATAACATGTGGAGCACGTCAGGGTCAAGTCCTTCCTCAGTCACTGCCTCACACGAATACACAGGACAGAATCTCTTTTGGAGAGAAAAGATGTCATTCCAAACACCCAAACTAAAGACCCTGGACAGTGAAATCAAGGAACGACTGAGGAAGAACACCGTATGAGCTTTATTTCCATAAGAAGGGTCTTTTCCCCTTAGGGAACATATACGGTGTCATTTAACTTGACACGCCCCTCGCCTCATTTGAGAAGATATCAATGCCAAGCAGGGAGGACTGCTTGCAGCCGACATATTTCTAGAGACAGGCCAAGAAAGAGTGAAAATCTCATGCAAGAGTCCTGATATAGCCTTTGTGTCTAAGAGTCCCTGGAAACACAGACAAGGGCTTGGGAATGAAACTGTGCGCTGGAATGTGGCTTGTATCCAAATGTCATCTGTCACTCTCTCTCTCTCCCGCTCTCTCTCTCTCTCTTTTCCTCTCTGTCGGCTTCTTCCTCCTTCACATACTCTCGAATCCTCTTCATCCAAGGTGATCTGTGCTGCTCCAGGTTGGCATATCTCAGCCAGGAGAGCAGTCAAATTCTTTAACCAAGATTTTCCAACAGTCTTCCAAAATCCTATCAAATATAAAAGCATTTTTCCTGAAATTATTCCTCTGTTTGTATGGAGACATTCCACCTTACACAGTGTTCCCCTATCTTACCATTGTCAGCCCTTCACACTGACCGATAACCATCCCATTTGTAGTGCGTTCTACATGGTCACAGATTTGACTCCCAGATCAACATCTTTTCAACCACCTACACATAAGGGTCCGAGTGAGAATTCACTTCTCTGCAGCACACCCCACGTGTGGGATCAGGTCTGTGAAGTGGCTGGTGAGGTGGATGCCTCGAGTCTTTGGAAGCGGACTTAGGAAATGTAGTCTCGGACTCTCCATGTCTCAGTGAATTGGCATCTACGAAGGGGTCTGAGCACCCTTCAGCAGGGTCTGAATGACAATGCGACACAGTTCAAGGATTCGGTCCCCTAAAACCAGTCTCCATTTGGGACAATTCTCCTCCTTCTCTAGACCCTCAATTGGCAGGCCAGAGGCCCCTCTCGTCCAAGAGCCACACCTCAAGACCTGCCCATGGAGCCCTCATCACAGGACTCACGGAGGTAACAAGAGAGACTCCTGAAATTCCCGACAATTGTGTTCCCCACAAACAAGCCAGCAGTGAAACTAGTCTCCCCACTTCCATCCAGCACCCCAGTAGACAGGACGTATGCTTATCCACGTGGGAAATACCCACCAGACATATCCCAGCTTCGTTCTCGGGAAATTTGTTACTGTGGATAGTCAGTGTGAGCTTTCATCTATTGACGTGTATGTCCCAAAGCAGGGAATTGTCCTTCCCCACATTCCAATATGTCCTCAGGGTTGATATTGAGGGCCTCGTCCTTGGTTGAAGGCAGAGGGGCCTATTGTCATGGTTTGAGCTCTGGAATGAGATGTATCAACCCGGTCATACTTAGGAGTCTTTCTTCCCCTGTTGGAAAAGACTGGATGTGATAAGCTCACTGGTCCCTTTCAGATGGATCATACTCCAAAAGCAAGCCTGAGCCGTGGATATTTATCTTCTCAGGAGCCTGCTGAGAATGGTGGCCATGAGAAGAATGCTGGAAAGAATACTTATCATCCAAGTCTCCAATACATCCAATGGATCCTCCTTTAATTTCGTATCAACATACCTCCAGATCATGAGCTCAGGCTGCACGATGCACAACAAGTGAGGGGTGACGGTGAGAGCTTCCCACTTTGGGCCATCACTCGCCTCTCTTCTCACAGAGGGTCTGTGGTGTCACAATGCTTGGTGGGCAGCATGCCATTGCCATGGCAACCATTGGGCCTGACCTTCTCAGATGGAAGGCAACTCCACCTCCTCTGTGCCCACCTGCTGTCTACAGAAGGATGGCTCTTCCCCTGAACGTGTGTCAGGCTCAACACGCTGGTTCCAGAACTGCATCCCAGGAATACACAGTCTGCAATCTCATGGGGAAAGAACATATGGGATTGAAAAAGACCCATTCCCCAAGGAGCCTGAACAGGAAAACAATGGCTGATGGAGGAAGAACAACACACGAGCATCCCTTTCCATGGGAGGAGGCTTTTCCACGGAAGGAAACTATGGAATATCTTCTCACCTGATTTCCACCCCATGCCATTGGAGAAGATATAGGTACCATATCAAGGCTTTCAAACCTGTCTTCCAGTATGGAGCAGGGATGGTAATGGACCCATTTTGGGAGTCAGGCCAGGAAGGAGAGTAGACTCTCGTACAAGTGTGCTGGTTTATCCCATTTGTGGGATATCCACCTTACACCAAGACATGTTCTTGGAGCAATTATCCTGCCATTCACGCTTGCTGGAATCCACAGCTGCTGTACCTCTCTCTCTCCTTCTTTTCATCTCCTTCTCTCTAGCTCTCTCACTCTCCCCTCGGCCCCCCTTCAATGTCTCTGGAATCCTCCTGCTACAAGTTGACCTGTGGTGATAATGGAGGAAATATAGTAGCCAAGAGAATGGTCCAAGTGATCCCCCATCCAGTTATCCCTGTCATCCTAGGTCTGATCAAATATAAAATCCGTGGTCCAGAAAGACTTCCTGTGCTGTGTGGAGACACCCCAACTAGGTCAGCCTTCCACAACACTTCCCATATTCAGCCCTTCCTGTGGACACGCTGACCACTTCATATGTACTTCGGTCTGGAGGGTCCCATATTGGACTCAGAGAGCAGCACACTTGTAACAACGTTCACATGAGTGCTCTCCCAAGAAATGGCTTCTCTGCAGCATTCCCTACCTGCTCCATGAGTTACTGTTCATTTGCTCGTGGGTGGACCTCTGCACTCGTTCTATGGGGATTTAGAATAGCAAGTCTATGACTCTTCATGTCTCAATGATTGGGTATCCAAACAATGCTCTGAGCATCCTTGGCCAGTGGGCTGGCCAATCATAGCCCAGAGGGCAAGATGTCTGTCAAGAAAATCCATCTCTCTAAGGAATAGACCTCCCCATTCTCTAGCCTCAGGAGTGTCAGGGACAGAGCCCACTCCCTTCCAGGATGGAACTTTCAATACGCTCCAATTGCAGGCATCATCACAGGGCTCCTGGAAGTTCAGACAAGCGACCCACCTTTCCTACCTTATGACTGTAGACACAACAAACACACTGGCGCTCGCCCCACGCACCACACTCCCAGGAAGCACTCCATGAGAGGGAGGGCTTGTTCTTATCCCCCTGTGGAAAAGGCACCTGAAAGAGACCGGTTACATCTCGGTTAAATGGCCTCTGTTTGGAGGGCTCCCCTGTGGCTTAGGCTATGGAAATATGGATTCAGAAGTGTGGAGCTGAAAAGGCCCCATTGGGACTGTCTTCGTCAGGGGTTCCATCCAGGGCCTCCTGCTTGGGGGCGAGCATTGGGGCATGGATGTCTTGTTTGTACACCAGGATGTCTTGTTTCAAATGGCCATGAAGCACAATTCTTTCTTCACATGGAGGAACTCCCTTGAGGTATTCTGCCCACTGATGCCCTGAAGATATCACATGTTCAAGCACCAAGCCTCTAGAATCCACATTGAGCTCGGGAGCCTGATGAGAGTGGTGGCTAGGAGTCTACAGATGGAGATAATCGTGTTCATCCAAGAGGACCACCCATCTTGTGGATCCCCCTTATCATCAACTTCGACAGACCTCCAGAGCAAGAGCTCATGGTGTCCATCATTGAACTCTCAATGTTTGAGTGGGAGAATGTCCCACATATGGCCCATCTCACACCTCTTTTCTCACAGAGAGGTTGTTTGGGCACAAGGCTCCATGGGCATCATATCAGTGCCATGGCCACCGCTGGCACTGCACCTTGCAGAAGGAAGGCAACTCCACACACTGGGGAACCCAATTTTCTCTATCATGATGGATCTCTGATAACATGTGGAGCACGTCAGGGTCAAGTCCTTCCTCAGTCACTGCCTCACACGAATACACAGGACAGAATCTCTTTTGGAGAGAAAAGATGTCATTCCAAACACCCAAACTAAAGACCCTGGACAGTGAAATCAAGGAACGACTGAGGAAGAACACCGTATGAGCTTTATTTCCATAAGAAGGGTCTTTTCCCCTTAGGGAACATATACGGTGTCATTTAACTTGACACGCCCCTCGCCTCATTTGAGAAGATATCAATGCCAAGCAGGGAGGACTGCTTGCAGCCGACATATTTCTAGAGACAGGCCAAGAAAGAGTGAAAATCTCATGCAAGAGTCCTGATATAGCCTTTGTGTCTAAGAGTCCCTGGAAACACAGACAAGGGCTTGGGAATGAAACTGTGCGCTGGAATGTGGCTTGTATCCAAAGGTCATCTGTCACTCTCTCTCTCTCCCGCTCTCTCTCTCTCTCTCTTCCTCTCTGTCGGCTTCTTCCTCCTTCACATACTCTCGAATCCTCTTCATCCAAGGTGATCTGTGCTGCTCCAGGTTGGCATATCTCAGCCAGGAGAGCAGTCAAATTCTTTAACCAAGATTTTCCAACAGTCTTCCAAAATCCTATCAAATATAAAAGCATTTTTCCTGAAATTATTCCTCTGTTTGTATGGAGACATTCCACCTTACACAGTGTTCCCCTATCTTACCATTGTCAGCCCTTCACACTGACCGATAACCATCCCATTTGTAGTGCGTTCTACATGGTCACAGATTTGACTCCCAGATCAACATCTTTTCAACCACCTACACATAAGGGTCCGAGTGAGAATTCACTTCTCTGCAGCACACCCCACGTGTGGGATCAGGTCTGTGAAGTGGCTGGTGAGGTGGATGCCTCGAGTCTTTGGAAGCGGACTTAGGAAATGTAGTCTCGGACTCTCCATGTCTCAGTGAATTGGCATCTACGAAGGGGTCTGAGCACCCTTCAGCAGGGTCTGAATGACAATGCGACACAGTTCAAGGATTCGGTCCCCTAAAACCAGTCTCCATTTGGGACAATTCTCCTCCTTCTCTAGACCCTCAATTGGCAGGCCAGAGGCCCCTCTCGTCCAAGAGCCACACCTCAAGACCTGCCCATGGAGCCCTCATCACAGGACTCACGGAGGTAACAAGAGAGACTCCTGAAATTCCCGACAATTGTGTTCCCCACAAACAAGCCAGCAGTGAAACTAGTCTCCCCACTTCCATCCAGCACCCCAGTAGACAGGACGTATGCTTATCCACGTGGGAAATACCCACCAGACATATCCCAGCTTCGTTCTCGGGAAATTTGTTACTGTGGATAGTCAGTGTGAGCTTTCATCTATTGACGTGTATGTCCCAAAGCAGGGAATTGTCCTTCCCCACATTCCAATATGTCCTCAGGGTTGATATTGAGGGCCTCGTCCTTGGTTGAAGGCAGAGGGGCCTATTGTCATGGTTTGAGCTCTGGAATGAGATGTATCAACCCGGTCATACGTAGGAGTCTTTCTTCCCCTGTTGGAAAAGACTGGATGTGATAAGCTCACTGGTCCCTTTCAGATGGATCATACTCCAAAAGCAAGCCTGAGCCGTGGATATTTATCTTCTCAGGAGCCTGCTGAGAATGGTGGCCATGAGAAGAATGCTGGAAAGAATACTTATCATCCAAGTCTCCAATACATCCAATGGATCCTCCTTTAATTTCGTATCAACATACCTCCAGATCATGAGCTCAGGCTGCACGATGCACAAGTGAGGGGTGACGGTGAGAGCTTCCCACTTTGGGCCATCACTCGCCTCTCTTCTCACAGAGGGTCTGTGGTGTCACAATGCTTGGTGGGCAGCATGCCATTGCCATGGCAACCATTGGGCCTGACCTTCTCAGATGGAAGGCAACTCCACCTCCTCTGTGCCCACCTGCTGTCTACAGAAGGATGGCTCTTCCCCTGAACGTGTGTCAGGCTCAACACGCTGGTTCCAGAACTGCATCCCAGGAATACACAGTCTGCAATCTCATGGGGAAAGAACATATGGGATTGAAAAAGACCCATTCCCCAAGGAGCCTGAACAGGAAAACAATGGCTGATGGAGGAAGTACAACACACGAGCATCCCTTTCCATGGGAGGAGGCTTTTCCACGGAAGGAAACTATGGAATATCTTTTCACCTGATTTCCACCCCATGCCATTGGAGAAGATATAGGTACCATATCAAGGCTTTCAAACCTGTCTTCCAGTATGGAGCAGGGATGGTAATGGACCCATTTTGGGAGTCAGGCCAGGAAGGAAAGAAGACTCTCGTACAAGTGTGCTGGTTTATCCCATTTGTGGGATATCCACCTTACACCAAGACATGTTCTTGGAGCAATTATCCTGCCATTCACGCTTGCTGGAATCCACAGCTGCTGTACCTCTCTCTCTCCTTCTTTTCATCTCCTTCTCTCTAGCTCTCTCACTCTCCCCTCGGACCCCTTCAATGTCTCTGGAATCCTCCTGCTACAAGTTGACCTGTGGTGATAATGGAGGAAATATTGTAGCCAAGAGAATGGTCCAAGTGATCCCCCATCCAGTTATCCCTGTCATCCTAGGTCTGATCAAATATAAAATCCGTGGTCCAGAAAGACTTCCTGTGCTGTGTGGAGACACCCCAACTAGGTCAGCCTTCCACAACACTTCCCATATTCAGCCCTTCCTGTGGACACGCTGACCACTTCATATGTACTTCGGTCTGGAGGGTCCCATATTGGACTCAGAGAGCAGCACACTTGTAACAACGTTCACATGAGTGCTCTCCCAAGAAATGGCTTCTCTGCAGCATTCCCTACCTGCTCCATGAGTTACTGTTCATTTGCTCGTGGGTGGACCTCTGCACTCGTTCTTTGGGGATTTAGAATAGCAAGTCTATGACTCTTCATGTCTCAATGATTGGGCATCCAAACAATGCTCTGAGCATCCTTGGCCAGTGGGCTGGCCAATCATAGCCCAGAGGGCAAGATGTCTGTCAACCAAATCCATCTCTCTAAGGAATAGACCTCCCCATTCTCTAGCCTCAGGAGTGTCAGGGACAGAGCCCACTCCCTTCCAGGATGGAACTTTCAATACGCTCCAATTGCAGGCATCATCACAGGGCTCCTGGAAGTTCAGACAAGCGACCCACCTTTCCTACCTTATGACTGTAGACACAACAAACACACTGGCGCTCGCCCCACGCACCACACTCCCAGGAAGCACTCCATGAGAGGGAGGGCTTGTTCTTATCCCCCTGTGGAAAAGGCACCTGAAAGAGACCGGTTACATCTCGGTTAAATGGCCTCTGTTTGGAGGGCTCCCCTGTGGCTTAGGCTATGGAAATATGGATTCAGAAGTGTGGAGCTGAAAAGGCCCCATTGGGACTGTCTTCGTCAGGGGTTCCATCCAGGGCCTCCTGCTTGGGGGAGAGCATTGGGGCATGGATGTCTTGTTTGTACACCAGGATGTCTTGTTTCAAATGGCCATGAAGCACAATTCTTTCTTCACATGGAGGAACTCCCTTGAGGTATTCTGCCCACTGATGCCCTGAAGATATCACATGTTCTAGCACCAGGCCTCTAGAATCCACATTGAGCTCGGGAGCCTGATGAGAGTGGTGGCTAGGAGTCTACAGATGGAGATAATCGTGTTCATCCAAGAGGACCACCCATCTGGTGGATCCCCCTTATCATCAACTTCGACAGACCTCCAGAGCAAGAGCTCATGGTGTCCATCATTGAACTCTCAATGTTTGAGTGGGAGAATGTCCCACATATGGCCCATCTCACACCTCTTTTCTCACAGAGAGGTTGTTTGGGCACAAGGCTCCATGGGCATCATATCAGTGCCATGGCCACCGCTGGCACTGCACCTTGCAGAAGGAAGGCAACTCCACACACTGGGGAACCCAATTTTCTCTATCATGATGGATCTCTGATAACATGTGGAGCACGTCAGGGTCAAGTCCTTCCTCAGTCACTGCCTCACACGAATACACAGGACAGAATCTCTTTTGGAGAGAAAAGATGTCATTCCAAACACCCAAACTAAAGACCCTGGACAGTGAAATCAAGGAACGACTGAGG
The DNA here is from genome assembly GCF_054392235.1 of Sus scrofa. Lineage (NCBI taxonomy): Eukaryota > Metazoa > Chordata > Mammalia > Artiodactyla > Suidae > Sus > Sus scrofa. The sequence goes on from NC_139402.1 coordinate 43,269,288, forward strand.
AAGAACACCGTATGAGCTTTATTTCCATAAGAAGGGTCTTTTCCCCTTAGGGAACATATACGGTGTCATTTAACTTGACACGCCCCTCGCCTCATTTGAGAAGATATCAATGCCAAGCAGGGAGGACTGCTTGCAGCCGACATATTTCTAGAGACAGGCCAAGAAAGAGTGAAAATCTCATGCAAGAGTCCTGATATAGCCTTTGTGTCTAAGAGTCCCTGGAAACACAGACAAGGGCTTGGGAATGAAACTGTGCGCTGGAATGTGGCTTGTATCCAAATGTCATCTGTCACTCTCTCTCTCTCCCGCTCTCTCTCTCTCTCTCTTCCTCTCTGTCGGCTTCTTCCTCCTTCACATACTCTCGAATCCTCTTCATCCAAGGTGATCTCTGCTGCTCCAGGTTGGCATATCTCAGCCAGGAGAGCAGTCAAATTCTTTAACCAAGATTTTCCAACAGTCTTCCAAAATCCTATCAAATATAAAAGCATTTTTCCTGAAATTATTCCTCTGTTTGTATGGAGACATTCCACCTTACACAGTGTTCCCCTATCTTACCATTGTCAGCCCTTCACACTGACCGATAACCATCCCATTTGTAGTGCGTTCTACATGGTCACAGATTTGACTCCCAGATCAACATCTTTTCAACCACCTACACATAAGGGTCCGAGTGAGAATTCACTTCTCTGCAGCACACCCCACGTGTGGGATCAGGTCTGTGAAGTGGCTGGTGAGGTGGATGCCTCGAGTCTTTGGAAGCGGACTTAGGAAATGTAGTCTCGGACTCTCCATGTCTCAGTGAATTGGCATCTACGAAGGGGTCTGAGCACCCTTCAGCAGGGTCTGAATGACAATGCGACAGAGTTCAAGGATTCGGTCCCCTCAAACCAGTCTCCATTTGGGACATTTCTCCTCCTTCTCTAGACCCTCAATTGGCAGGCCAGAGGCCCCTCTCGTCCAAGAGCCACACCTCAAGACCTGCCCATGGAGCCCTCATCACAGGACTCACGGAGGTAACAAGAGAGACTCCTGAAATTCCCGACAATTGTGTTCCCCACAAACAAGCCAGCAGTGAAACTAGTCTCCCCACTTCCATCCAGCACCCCAGTAGACAGGACGTATGCTTATCCACGTGGGAAATACCCACCAGACATATCCCAGCTTCGTTCTCGGGAAATTTGTTACTGTTGGTAGATAGTGTGAGCTTTCATCTATTGACGTGTATGTCCCAAAGCAGGGAATTGTCCTTCCCCACATTCCAATATGTCCTCAGGGTTGATATTGAGGGCCTCGTCCTTGGTTGAAGGCAGAGGGGCCTATTGTCATGGTTTGAGCTCTGGAATGAGATGTATCAACCCGGTCATACTTAGGAGTCTTTCTTCCCCTGTTGGAAAAGACTGGATGTGATAAGCTCACTGGTCCCTTTCAGATGGATCATACTCCAAAAGCAAGCCTGAGCCGTGGATATTTATCTTCTCAGGAGCCTGCTGAGAATGGTGGCCATGAGAAGAATGCTGGAAAGAATACTTATCATCCAAGTCTCCAATACATCCAATGGATCCTCCTTTAATTTCGTATCAACATACCTCCAGATCATGAGCTCAGGCTGCACGATGCACAACAAGTGAGGGGTGACGGTGAGAGCTTCCCACTTTGGGCCATCACTCGCCTCTCTTCTCACAGAGGGTCTGTGGTGTCACAATGCTTGGTGGGCAGCATGCCATTGCCATGGCAACCATTGGGCCTGACCTTCTCAGATGGAAGGCAACTCCACCTCCTCTGTGCCCACCTGCTGTCTACAGAAGGATGGCTCTTCCCCTGAACGTGTGTCAGGCTCAACACGCTGGTTCCAGAACTGCATCCCAGGAATACACAGTCTGCAATCTCATGGGGAAAGAACATATGGGATTGAAAAAGACCCATTCCCCAAGGAGCCTGAACAGGAAAACAATGGCTGATGGAGGAAGTACAACACACGAGCATCACTTTCCATGGGAGGAGGCTTTTCCACGGAAGGAAACTATGGAATATCTTCTCACCTGATTTCCACCCCATGCCATTGGAGAAGATATAGGTACCATATCAAGGCTTTCAAACCTGTCTTCCAGTATGGAGCAGGGATGGTAATGGACCCATTTTGGGAGTCAGGCCAGGAAGGAGAGAAGACTCTCGTACAAGTGTGCTGGTTTATCCCATTTGTGGGATATCCACCTTACACCAAGACATGTTCTTGGAGCAATTATCCTGCCATTCACGCTTGCTGGAATCCACAGCTGCTGTACCTCTCTCTCTCCTTCTTTTCATCTCCTTCTCTCTAGCTCTCTCACTCTCCCCTCGGCCCCCCTTCAATGTCTCTGGAATCCTCCTGCTACAAGTTGACCTGTGGTGATAATGGAGGAAATATAGTAGCCAAGAGAATGGTCCAAGTGATCCCCCATCCATTTATCCCTGTCATCCTAGGTCTGATCAAATATAAAATCCGTGGTCCAGAAAGACTTCCTGTGCTGTGTGCAGACACCCCAACTAGGTCAGCCTTCCACAACACTTCCCATATTCAGCCCTTCCTGTGGACACGCTGACCACTTCATATGTACTTCGGTCTGGAGGGTCCCATATTGGACTCAGAGAGCAGCACACTTGTAACAACGTTCACATGAGTGCTCTCCCAAGAAATGGCTTCTCTGCAGCATTCCCTACCTGCTCCATGAGTTACTGTTCATTTGCTCGTGGGTGGATCTCTGCACTCGTTCTATGGGGATTTAGAATAGCAAGTCTATGACTCTTCATGTCTCAATGATTGGGCATCCAAACAATGCTCTGAGCATCCTTGGCCAGTGGGCTGGCCAATCATAGCCCAGAGAGCAAGATGTCTGTCAACCAAATCCATCTCTCTAAGGAATAGACCTCCCCATTCTCTAGCCTCAGGAGTGTCAGGGACAGAGCCCACTCCCTTCCAGGAGGGAACTTTCAATACGCTCCAATTGCAGGCATCATCACAGGGCTCCTGGAAGTTCAGACAAGCGACCCACCTTTCCTACCTTATGACTGTAGACACAACAAACACACTGGCGCTCGCCCCACGCACCACACTCCCAGGAAGCACTCCATGAGAGGGAGGGCTTGTTCTTATCCCCCTGTGGAAAAGGCACCTGAAAGAGACCGGTTACATCTCGGTTAAATGGCCTCTGTTTGGAGGGCTCCCCTGTGGCTTAGGCTATGGAAATATGGATTCAGAAGTGTGGAGCTGAAAAGGCCCCATTGGGACTGTCTTCGTCAGGGGTTCCATCCAGGGCCTCCTGCTTGGGGGCGAGCATTGGGGCATGGATGTCTTGTTTGTACACCAGGATGTCTTGTTTCAAATGGCCATGAAGCACAATTCTTTCTTCACATGGAGGAACTCCCTTGAGGTATTCTGCCCACTGATGCCCTGAAGATATCACATGTTCAAGCACCAAGCCTCTAGAATCCACATTGAGCTTGGGAGCCTGATGAGAGTGGTGGCTAGGAGTCTACAGATGGAGATAATCGTGTTCATCCAAGAGGACCACCCATCTGGTGGATCCTCCTTTCCATCAACTTCGACAGACCTCCAGAGCAAGAGCTCATGGTGTCCATCATTGAACTCTCAATGTTTGAGTGGGAGAATGTCCCACATATGGCCCATCTCACACCTCTTTTCTCACAGAGAGGTTGTTTGGGCACAAGGCTCCATGGGCATCATATCAGTGCCATGGCCACCGCTGGCACTGCACCTTGCAGAAGGAAGGCAACTCCACACCCTGGGGAACCCAATTTTCTCTATCATGATGGATCTCTGATAACATGTGGGGTCAAGTCCTTCCTCAGTCACTGCCTCACACGAATACACAGGACAGAATCTCTTTTGGAGAGAAAAGATGTCATTCCAAACACCCAAACTAAAGACCCTGGACAGTGAAATCAAGGAACGACTGAGCAAGAACACCGTATGAGCTGCTATTTCAATAGGAAGGGTCTTTTCCCCTTAGGGAACATATACGGTGTCATTTAACTTGACACGCCCCTCGCCTCATTTGAGAAGATATCAATGCCAAGCAGGGAGGACTGCTTGCAGCCGACATATTTCTAGAGACGGGCCAAGAAAGAGTGAAAATCTCCTGCAGGAGTCCTGATATAGCCTTTGTGTCTAAGAGTCCCTGGAAACACAGACAAGGGCTTGGGAATGAAACTGTGCGCTGGAATGTGGCTTGTATCCAAATGTCATCTGTCACTCTCTCTCTCTCCCGCTCTCTCTCTCTCTCTTTTCCTCTCTGTCGGCTTCTTCCTCCTTCACATACTCTCGAATCCTCTTCATCCAAGGTGATCTGTGCTGCTCCAGGTTGGCATATCTCAGCCAGGAGAGCAGTCAAATTCTTTAACCAAGATTTTCCAACAGTCTTCCAAAATCCTATCAAATATAAAAGCATTTTTCCTGAAATTATTCCTCTGTTTGTATGGAGACATTCCACCTTACACAGTGTTCCCCTATCTTACCATTGTCAGCCCTTCACACTGACCGATAACCATCCCATTTGTAGTGCGTTCTACATGGTCACAGATTTGACTCCCAGATCAACATCTTTTCAACCACCTACACATAAGGGTCCGAGTGAGAATTCACTTCTCTGCAGCACACCCCACGTGTGGGATCAGGTCTGTGAAGTGGCTGGTGAGGTGGATGCCTCGAGTCTTTGGAAGCGGACTTAGGAAATGTAGTCTCGGACTCTCCATGTCTCAGTGAATTGGCATCTACGAAGGGGTCTGAGCACCCTTCAGCAGGGTCTGAATGACAATGCGACAGAGTTCAAGGATTCGGTCCCCTCAAACCAGTCTCCATTTGGGACATTTCTCCTCCTTCTCTAGACCCTCAATTGGCAGGCCAGAGGCCCCTCTCGTCCAAGAGCCACACCTCAAGACCTGCCCATGGAGCCCTCATCACAGGACTCACGGAGGTAACAAGAGAGACTCCTGAAATTCCCGACAATTGTGTTCCCCACAAACAAGCCAGCAGTGAAACTAGTCTCCCCACTTCCATCCAGCACCCCAGTAGACAGGACGTAGGCTTATCAACCTGGGAAATACCCACCAGACATATCCCAGCTTCGTTCTCGGGAAATTTGTTACTGTTGGTAGATAGTGTGAGCTTTCATCTATTGACGTGTATGTCCCAAAGCAGGGAATTGTCCTTCCCCACATTCCAATATGTCCTCAGGGTTGATATTGAGGGCCTCGTCCTTGGTTGAAGGCAGAGGGGCCTATTGTCATGGTTTGAGCTCTGGAATGAGATGTATCAACCCGGTCATACTTAGGAGTCTTTCTTCCCCTGTTGGAAAAGACTGGATGTGATAAGCTCACTGGTCCCTTTCAGATGGATCATACTCCAAAAGCAAGCCTGAGCCGTGGATATTTATCTTCTCAGGAGCCTGCTGAGAATGGTGGCCATGAGAAGAATGCTGGAAAGAATACTTATCATCCAAGTCTCCAATACATCCAATGGATCCTCCTTTAATTTCGTATCAACATACCTCCAGATCATGAGCTCAGGCTGCACGATGCACAACAAGTGAGGGGTGACGGTGAGAGCTTCCCACTTTGGGCCATCACTCGCCTCTCTTCTCACAGAGGGTCTGTGGTGTCACAATGCTTGGTGGGCAGCATGCCATTGCCATGGCAACCATTGGGCCTGACCTTCTCAGATGGAAGGCAACTCCACCTCCTCTGTGCCCACCTGCTGTCTACAGAAGGATGGCTCTTCCCCTGAACGTGTGTCAGGCTCAACACGCTGGTTCCAGAACTGCATCCCAGGAATACACAGTCTGCAATCTCATGGGGAAAGAACATATGGGATTGAAAAAGACCCATTCCCCAAGGAGCCTGAACAGGAAAACAATGGCTGATGGAGGAAGAACAACACACGAGCATCCCTTTCCATGGGAGGAGGCTTTTCCACGGAAGGAAACTATGGAATATCTTTTCACCTGATTTCCACCCCATGCCATTGGAGAAGATATAGGTACCATATCAAGGCTTTCAAACCTGTCTTCCAGTATGGAGCAGGGAGTGTAATGGACCCATTTTGGGAGTCAGGCCAGGAAGGAGAGAAGACTCTCGTACAAGTGTGCTGGTTTATCCCATTTGTGGGATATCCACCTTACACCAAGACATGTTCTTGGAGCAATTATCCTGCCATTCACGCTTGCTGGAATCCACAGCTGCTGTACCTCTCTCTCTCCTTCTTTTCATCTCCTTCTCTCTAGCTCTCTCACTCTCCCCTCGGACCCCTTCAATGTCTCTGGAATCCTCCTGCTACAAGTTGACCTGTGGTGATAATGGAGGAAATATAGTAGCCAAGAGAATGGTCCAAGTGATCCCCCATCCATTTATCCCTGTCATCCTAGGTCTGATCAAATATAAAATCCGTGGTCCAGAAAGACTTCCTGTGCTGTGTGGAGACACCCCAACTAGGTCAGCCTTCCACAACACTTCCCATATTCAGCCCTTCCTGTGGACACGCTGACCACTTCATATGTACTTCGGTCTGGAGGGTCCCATATTAGACTCAGAGAGCAACACACTTGTAACAACGTTCACATGAGTGCTCTCCCAAGAAATGGCTTCACTGCAGCATTCCCTACCTGCTCCATGAGTTACTGTTCATTTGCTCGTGGGTGGATCTCTGCACTCGTTCTTTGGGGATTTAGAATAGCAAGTCTATGACTCTTCATGTCTCAATGATTGGGCATCCAAACAATGCTCTGAGCATCCTTGGCCAGTGGGCTGGCCAATCATAGCCCAGAGGGCAAGATGTCTGTCAACCAAATCCATCTCTCTAAGGAATAGACCTCCCCATTCTCTAGCCTCAGGAGTGTCAGGGACAGAGCCCACTCCCTTCCAGGATGGAACTTTCAATACGCTCCAATTGCAGGCATCATCACAGGGCTCCTGGAAGTTCAGACAAGCGACCCACCTTTCCTACCTTATGACTGTAGACACAACAAACACACTGGCGCTCGCCCCACGCACCACACTCCCAGGAAGCACTCCATGAGAGGGAGGGCTTGTTCTTATCCCCCTGTGGAAAAGGCACCTGAAAGAGACCGGTTACATCTCGGTTAAATGGCCTCTGTTTGGAGGGCTCCCCTGTGGCTTAGGCTATGGAAATATGGATTCAGAAGTGTGGAGCTGAAAAGGCCCCATTGGGACTGTCTTCGTCAGGGGTTCCATCCAGGGCCTCCTGCTTGGGGGAGAGCATTGGGGCATGGATGTCTTGTTTGTACACCAGGATGTCTTGTTTCAAATGGCCATGAAGCACAATTCTTTCTTCACATGGAGGAACTCCCTTGAGGTATTCTGCCCACTGATGCCCTGAAGATATCACATGTTCAAGCACCAAGCCTCTAGAATCCACATTGAGCTTGGGAGCCTGATGAGAGTGGTGGCTAGGAGTCTACAGATGGAGATAATCGTGTTCATCCAAGAGGACCACCCATCTGGTGGATCCTCCTTTCCATCAACTTCGACAGACCTCCAGAGCAAGAGCTCATGGTGTCCATCATTGAACTCTCAATGTTTGAGTGGGAGAATGTCCCACATATGGCCCATCTCACACCTCTTTTCTCACAGAGAGGTTGTTTGGGCACAAGGCTCCATGGGCATCATATCAGTGCCATGGCCACCGCTGGCACTGCACCTTGCAGAAGGAAGGCAACTCCACACCCTGGGGAACCCAATTTTCTCTATCATGATGGATCTCTGATAACATGTGGGGTCAAGTCCTTCCTCAGTCACTGCCTCACACGAATACACAGGACAGAATCTCTTTTGGAGAGAAAAGATGTCATTCCAAACACCCAAACTAAAGACCCTGGACAGTGAAATCAAGGAACGACTGAGCAAGAACACCGTATGAGCTGCTATTTCAATAGGAAGGGTCTTTTCCCCTTAGGGAACATATACGGTGTCATTTAACTTGACACGCCCCTCGCCTCATTTGAGAAGATATCAATGCCAAGCAGGGAGGACTGCTTGCAGCCGACATATTTCTAGAGACGGGCCAAGAAAGAGTGAAAATCTCCTGCAGGAGTCCTGATATAGCCTTTGTGTCTAAGAGTCCCTGGAAACACAGACAAGGGCTTGGGAATGAAACTGTGCGCTGGAATGTGGCTTGTATCCAAATGTCATCTGTCACTCTCTCTCTCTCCCGCTCTCTCTCTCTCTCTTTTCCTCTCTGTCGGCTTCTTCCTCCTTCACATACTCTCGAATCCTCTTCATCCAAGGTGATCTGTGCTGCTCCAGGTTGGCATATCTCAGCCAGGAGAGCAGTCAAATTCTTTAACCAAGATTTTCCAACAGTCTTCCAAAATCCTATCAAATATAAAAGCATTTTTCCTGAAATTATTCCTCTGTTTGTATGGAGACATTCCACCTTACACAGTGTTCCCCTATCTTACCATTGTCAGCCCTTCACACTGACCGATAACCATCCCATTTGTAGTGCGTTCTACATGGTCACAGATTTGACTCCCAGATCAACATCTTTTCAACCACCTACACATAAGGGTCCGAGTGAGAATTCACTTCTCTGCAGCACACCCCACGTGTGGGATCAGGTCTGTGAAGTGGCTGGTGAGGTGGATGCCTCGAGTCTTTGGAAGCGGACTTAGGAAATGTAGTCTCGGACTCTCCATGTCTCAGTGAATTGGCATCTACGAAGGGGTCTGAGCACCCTTCAGCAGGGTCTGAATGACAATGCGACACAGTTCAAGGATTCGGTCCCCTCAAACCAGTCTCCTTTTGGGACAATTCTCCTCCTTCTCTAGACCCTCAATTGGCAGGCCAGAGGCCCCTCTCGTCCAAGAGCCACACCTCAAGACCTGCCCATGGAGCCCTCATCACAGGACTCACGGAGGTAACAAGAGAGACTCCTGAAATTCCCGACAATTGTGTTCCCCACAAACAAGCCAGCAGTGAAACTAGTCTCCCCACTTCCATCCAGCACCCCAGTAGACAGGACGTATGCTTATCCACGTGGGAAATACCCACCAGACATATCCCAGCTTTGTTCTCGGGAAATTTGTTACTGTGGATAGTCAGTGTGAGCTTTCATCTATTGACGTGTATGTCCCAAAGCAGGGAATTGTCCTTCCCCACATTCCAATATGTCCTCAGGGTTGATATTGAGGGCCTCGTCCTTGGTTGAAGGCAGAGGGGCCTATTGTCATGGTTTGAGCTCTGGAATGAGATGTATCAACCCGGTCATACTTAGGAGTCTTTCTTCCCCTGTTGGAAAAGACTGGATGTGATAAGCTCACTGGTCCCTTTCAGATGGATCATACTCCAAAAGCAAGCCTGAGCCGTGGATATTTATCTTCTCAGGAGCCTGCTGAGAATGGTGGCCATGAGAAGAATGCTGGAAAGAATACTTATCATCCAAGTCTCCAATACATCCAATGGATCCTCCTTTAATTTCGTATCAACATACCTCCAGATCATGAGCTCAGGCTGCACGATGCACAACAAGTGAGGGGTGACGGTGAGAGCTTCCCACTTTGGGCCATCACTCGCCTCTCTTCTCACAGAGGGTCTGTGGTGTCACAATGCTTGGTGGGCAGCATGCCACTGCGATGGCAAGCATTGGGCCTGATCTTCTCAGATGGAAGGCAACTCCACCTCCTCTGTGCCCACCTGCTGTCTACAGAAGGATGGCTCTTCCCCTGAACGTGTGTCAGGCTCAACACGCTGGTTCCAGAACTGCATCCCAGGAATACACAGTCTGCAATCTCATGGGGAAAGAACATATGGGATTGAAAAAGACCCATTCCCCAAGGAGCCTGAACAGGAAAACAATGGCTGATGGAGGAAGAACAACACACGAGCATCCCTTTCCATGGGAGGAGGCTTTTCCACGGAAGGAAACTATGGAATATCTTTTCACCTGATTTCCACCCCATGCCATTGGAGAAGATATAGGTACCATATCAAGGCTTTCAAACCTGTCTTCCAGTATGGAGCAGGGAGTGTAATGGACCCATTTTGGGAGTCAGGCCAGGAAGGAGAGAAGACTCTCGTACAAGTGTGCTGGTTTATCCCATTTGTGGGATATCCACCTTACACCAAGACATGTTCTTGGAGCAATTATCCTGCCATTCACGCTTGCTGGAATCCACAGCTGCTGTACCTCTCTCTCTCCTTCTTTTCATCTCCTTCTCTCTAGCTCTCTCACTCTCCCCTCGGCCCCCCTTCAATGTCTCTGGAATCCTCCTGCTACAAGTTGACCTGTGGTGATAATGGAGGAAATATAGTAGCCAAGAGAATGGTCCAAGTGATCCCCCATCCATTTATCCCTGTCATCCTAGGTCTGATCAAATATAAAATCCGTGGTCCAGAAAGACTTCCTGTGCTGTGTGGAGACACCCCAACTAGGTCAGCCTTCCACAACACTTCCCATATTCAGCCCTTCCTGTGGACACGCTGACCACTTCATATGTACTTCGGTCTGGAGGGTCCCATATTGGACTCAGAGAGCAGCACACTTGTAACAACGTTCACATGAGTGCTCTCCCAAGAAATGGCTTCTCGGCAGCATTCTCTACCTGCTCCATGAGTTACTGTTCATTTGCTCGTGGGTGGATCTCTGCACTCGTTCTTTGGGGATTTAGAATAGCAAGTCTATGACTCTTCATGTCTCAATGATTGGGCATCCAAACAATGCTCTGAGCATCCTTGGCCAGTGGGCTGGCCAATCATAGCCCAGAGGGCAAGATGTCTGTCAAACAAATCCATCTCTCTAAGGAATAGACCTCCTCATTCACTAGCCTCAGGAGTGTCAGGGACAGAGCCCACTCCCTTCCAGGATGGAACTTTCAATACGCTCCAATTGCAGGCATCATCACAGGGCTCCTGGAAGTTCAGACAAGCGACCCACCTTTCCTACCTTATGACTGTAGACACAACAAACACACTGGCGCTCGCCCCACGCACCACACTCCCAGGAAGCACTCCATGAGAGGGAGGGCTTGTTCTTATCCCCCTGTGGAAAAGGCACCTGAAAGAGACCGGTTACATCTCGGTTAAATGGCCTCTGTTTGGAGGGCTCCCCTGTGGCTTAGGCTATGGAAATATGGATTCAGAAGTGTGGAGCTGAAAAGGCCCCATTGGGACTGTCTTCGTTAGGGGTTCCATCCAGGCCTCCTGCTTGGGGGAGAGCATTGGGGCATGGATGTCTTGTTTGTACACCAGGATGTCTTGTTTCAAATGGCCATGAAGCACAATTCTTTCTTCACATGGAGGAACTCCCTTGAGGTATTCTGCCCACTGATGCCCTGAAGATATCACATGTTCTAGCACCAGGCCTCTAGAATCCACATTGAGCTTGGGAGCCTGATGAGAGTGGTGGCTAGGAGTCTACAGATGGAGATAATCGTGTTCATCCAAGAGGACCACCCATCTGGTGGATCCCCCTTATCATCAACTTCGACAGACCTCCAGAGCAAGAGCTCATGGTGTCCATCATTGAACTCTCAATGTTTGAGTGGGAGAATGTCCCACATATGGCCCATCTCACACCTCTTTTCTCACAGAGAGGTTGTTTGGGCACAAGGCTCCATGGGCATCATATCAGTGCCATGGCCACCGCTGGCACTGCACCTTGCAGAAGGAAGGCAACTCCACACCCTGGGGAACCCAATTTTCTCTATCATGATGTATCTCTGATAACATGTGGAGCACGTCAGGGTCAAGTCCTTCCTCAGTCACTGCCTCACACGAATACACAGGACAGAATCTCTTTTGGAGAGAAAAGATGTCATTCCAAACACCCAAACTAAAGACCCTGGACAGTGAAATCAAGGAACGACTGAGGAAGAACACCGTATGAGCTGCTATTTCCATAGGAAGGGTCTTTTCCCCTTAGGGAACATATACGGTGTCATTTAACTTGACACGCCCCTCGCCTCATTTGAGAAGATATCAATGCCAAGCAGGGAGGACTGCTTGCAGCCGACATATTTCTAGAGACAGGCCAAGAAAGAGTGAAAATCTCATGCAAGAGTCCTGATATAGCCTTTGTGTCTAAGAGTCCCTGGAAACACAGACAAGGGCTTGGGAATGAAACTGTGCGCTGGAATGTGGCTTGTATCCAAATGTCATCTGTCACTCTCTCTCTCTCCCGCTCTCTCTCTCTCTCTCTTCCTCTCTGTCGGCTTCTTCCTCCTTCACATACTCTCGAATCCTCTTCATCCAAGGTGATCTGTGCTGCTCCAGGTTGGCATATCTCAGCCAGGAGAGCAGTCAAATTCTTTAACCAAGATTTTCCAACAGTCTTCCAAAATCCTATCAAATATAAAAGCATTTTTCCTGAAATTATTCCTCTGTTTGTATGGAGACATTCCACCTTACACAGTGTTCCCCTATCTTACCATTGTCAGCCCTTCACACTGACCGATAACCATACCATTTGTAGTGCGTTCTACATGGTCACACATTTGACTCCGTGATCAACATCTTCAACCACCTACACATAAGGGTCCGAGTGAGAATTCACTTATCTGCAACACCCCACGTGTGGGATCAGGTCTGTGAAGTGGCTGGTGAGGTGGATGCCTCGAGTCTTTGTAAGCGGACTTAGGAAATGTAGTCTCGGACTCTCCATGTCTCAGTGAATTGGCATCTACGAAGGGGTCTGAGCACCCTTCAGCAGGGTCTGAATGACAATGCGACAGAGTTCAAGGATTCGGTCCCCTAAAACCAGCCTCCATTTGGGACAATTCTCCAACTTCTCTAGACCCTCAATTGGCAGGCCAGGGGCCCCTCTCGTCCAAGAGCGACACCTCAAGCCCTGCCCATGGAGCCCTCATCACAGGACTCACGGAGGTAACAAGAGAGACTCCTGAAATTCCCGACAATTGTGTTCCCCACAAACAAGCCAGCAGTGAAACTAGTCTCCCCACTTCCATCCAGCACCCCAGTAGACAGGACGTATGCTTATCAACGTGGGAAATACCCACCAGACATATCCCAGCTTCGTTCTCGGGAAATTTGTTACTGTGGATAGTCAGTGTGAGCTTTCATCTATTGACGTGTATGTCCCAAAGCAGGGAATTGTCCTTCCCCACATTCCAATATGTCCTCAGGGTTGATATTGAGGGCCTCGTCCTTGGTTGAAGGCAGAGGGGCCTATTGTCATGGTTTGAGCTCTGGAATGAGATGTATCAACCCGGTCATACTTAGGAGTCTTTCTTCCCCTGTTGGAAAAGACTGGATGTGATAAGCTCACTGGTCCCTTTCAGATGGATCATACTCCAAAAGCAAGCCTGAGCCGTGGATATTTATCTTCTCAGGAGCCTGCTGAGAATGGTGGCCATGAGAAGAATGCTGGAAAGAATACTTATCATCCAAGTCTCCAATACATCCAATGGATCCTCCTTTAATTTCGTATCAACATACCTCCAGATCATGAGCTCAGGCTGCACGATGCACAACAAGTGAGGGGTGACGGTGAGAGCTTCCCACTATGGGCCATCACTCGCCTCTCTTCTCACAGAGGGTCTGTGGTGTCACAATGCTTGGTGGGCAGCATGCCACTGCGATGGCAAGCATTGGGCCTGATCTTCTCAGATGGAAGGCAACTCCACCTCCTCTGTGCCCACCTGCTGTCTACAGAAGGATGGCTCTTCCCCTGAACGTGTGTCAGGCTCAACACGCTGGTTCCAGAACTGCATCCCAGGAATACACAGTCTGCAATCTCATGGGGAAAGAACATATGGGATTGAAAAAGACCCATTCCCCAAGGAGCCTGAACAGGAAAACAATGGCTGATGGAGGAAGAACAACACACGAGCATCCCTTTCCATGGGAGGAGGCTTTTCCACGGAAGGAAACTATGGAATATCTTTTCACCTGATTTCCACCCCATGCCATTGGAGAAGATATAGGTACCATATCAAGGCTTTCAAACCTGTCTTCCAGTATGGAGCAGGGAGTGTAATGGACCCATTTTGGGAGTCAGGCCAGGAAGGAGAGAAGACTCTCGTACAAGTGTGCTGGTTTATCCCATTTGTGGGATATCCACCTTACACCAAGACATGTTCTTGGAGCAATTATCCTGCCATTCACGCTTGCTGGAATCCACAGCTGCTGTACCTCTCTCTCTCCTTCTTTTCATCTCCTTCTCTCTAGCTCTCTCACTCTCCCCTCGGCCCCCCTTCAATGTCTCTGGAATCCTCCTGCTACAAGTTGACCTGTGGTGATAATGGAGGAAATATTGTAGCCAAGAGAATGGTCCAAGTGATCCCCCATCCAGTTATCCCTGTCATCCTAGGTCTGATCAAATATAAAATCCGTGGTCCAGAAAGACTTCCTGTGCTGTGTGGAGACACCCCAACTAGGTCAGCCTTCCACAACACTTCCCATATTCAGCCCTTCCTGTGGACACGCTGACCACTTCATATGTACTTCGGTCTGGAGGGTCCCATATTGGACTCAGAGAGCAGCACACTTGTAACAACGTTCACATGAGTGCTCTCCCAAGAAATGGCTTCTCGGCAGCATTCCCTACCTGCTCCATGAGTTACTGTTCATTTGCTCGTGGGTGGATCTCTGCACTCGTTCTTTGGGGATTTAGAATAGCAAGTCTATGACTCTTCATGTCTCAATGATTGGGCATCCAAACAATGCTCTGATCACCCTTCGCCAGTGGGCTGGCCAATCATAGCCCAGCGTGCAAGATGTCTGTCAACCAAATCCATCTCTCTAAGGAATAGACCTCCTCATTCTCTAGCCTCAGGAGTGTCAGGGACAGAGCCCACTCCCTTCCAGGATGGAACTTTCAATAGGCTCCAATTGCAGGCATCATCACAGGGCTCCTGGAAGTTCAGACAAGCGACCCACCTTTCCTACCTTATGACTGTAGACACAACAAACACACTGGCGCTCGCCCCACGCACCACACTCCCAGGAAGCACTCCATGAGAGGGAGGGCTTGTTCTTATCCCCCTGTGGAAAAGGCACCTGAAAGAGACCGGTTACATCTCGGTTAAATGGCCTCTGTTTGGAGGGCTCCCCTGTGGCTTAGGCTATGGAAATATGGATTCAGAAGTGTGGAGCTGAAAAGGCCCCATTGGGACTGTCTTCGTTAGGGGTTCCATCCAGGCCTCCTGCTTGGGGGAGAGCATTGGGGCATGGATGTCTTGTTTGTACACCAGGATGTCTTGTTTCAAATGGCCATGAAGCACAATTCTTTCTTCACATGGAGGAACTCCCTTGAGGTATTCTGCCCACTGATGCCCTGAAGATATCACATGTTCAAGCACCAGGCCTCTAGAATCCACATTGAGCTTGGGAGCCTGATGAGAGTGGTGGCTAGGAGTCTACAGATGGAGATAATCGTGTTCATCCAAGAGGACCACCCATCTGGTGGATCCCCCTTATCATCAACTTCGACAGACCTCCAGAGCAAGAGCTCATGGTGTCCATCATTGAACTCTCAATGTTTGAGTGGGAGAATGTCCCACATATGGCCCATCTCACACCTCTTTTCTCACAGAGAGGTTGTTTGGGCACAAGGCTCCATGGGCATCATATCAGTGCCATGGCCACCGCTGGCACTGCACCTTGCAGAAGGAAGGCAACTCCACACCCTGGGGAACCCAATTTTCTCTATCATGATGGATCTCTGATAACATGTGGAGCACGTCAGGGTCAAGTCCTTCCTCAGTCACTGCCTCACACGAATACACAGGACAGAATCTCTTTTGGAGAGAAAAGATGTCATTCCAAACACCCAAACTAAAGACCCTGGACAGTGAAATCAAGGAACGACTGAGCAAGAACACCGTATGAGCTGCTATTTCAATAGGAAGGGTCTTTTCCCCTTAGGGAACATATACGGTGTCATTTAACTTGACACGCCCCTCGCCTCATTTGAGAAGATATCAATGCCAAGCAGGGAGGACTGCTTGCAGCCGACATATTTCTAGAGACAGGCCAAGAAAGAGTGAAAATCTCATGCAAGAGTCCTGATATAGCCTTTGTGTCTAAGAGTCCCTGGAAACACAGACAAGGGCTTGGGAATGAAACTGTGCGCTGGAATGTGGCTTGTATCCAAATGTCATCTGTCACTCTCTCTCTCTCCCGCTCTCTCTCTCTCTCTCTTCCTCTCTGTCGGCTTCTTCCTCCTTCACATACTCTCGAATCCTCTTCATCCAAGGTGATCTGTGCTGCTCCAGGTTGGCATATCTCAGCCAGGAGAGCAGTCAAATTCTTTAACCAAGATTTTCCAACAGTCTTCCAAAATCCTATCAAATATAAAAGCATTTTTCCTGAAATTATTCCTCTGTTTGTATGGAGACATTCCACCTTACACAGTGTTCCCCTATCTTACCATTGTCAGCCCTTCACACTGACCGATAACCATCCCATTTGTAGTGCGTTCTACATGGTCACAGATTTGACTCCCAGATCAACATCTTTTCAACCACCTACACATAAGTGAGAATTCACTTCTCTGCAGCACACCCCACGTGTGGGATCAGGTCTGTGAAGTGGCTGGTGAGGTGGATGCCTCGAGTCTTTGTAAGCGGACTTAGGAAATGTAGTCTCGGACTCTCCATGTCTCAGTGAATTGGCATCTACGAAGGGGTCTGAGCACCCTTCAGCAGGGTCTGAATGACAATGCGACACAGTTCAAGGATTCGGTCCCCTCAAACCAGTCTCCATTTGGGACAATTCTCCTCCTTCTCTAGACCCTCAATTGGCAGGCCAGAGGCCCCTCTCGTCCAAGAGCCACACCTCAAGACCTGCCCATGGAGCCCTCATCACAGGACTCACGGAGGTAACAAGAGAGACTCCTGAAATTCCCGACAATTGTGTTCCCCACAAACAAGCCAGCAGTGAAACTAGTCTCCCCACTTCCATCCAGCACCCCAGTAGACAGGACGTATGCTTATCCACGTGGGAAATACCCACCAGACATATCCCAGCTTCGTTCTCGGGAAATTTGTTACTGTGGATAGTCAGTGTGAGATTTCATCTATTGACGTGTATGTCCCAAAGCAGGGAATTGTCCTTCCCCACATTCCAATATGTCCTCAGGGTTGATATTGAGGGCCTCGTCCTTGGTTGAAGGCAGAGGGGCCTATTGTCATGGTTTGAGCTCTGGAATGAGATGTATCAACCCGGTCATACTTAGGAGTCTTTCTTCCCCTGTTGGAAAAGACTGGATGTGATAAGCTCACTGGTCCCTTTCAGATGGATCATACTCCAAAAGCAAGCCTGAGCCGTGGATATTTATCTTCTCAGGAGCCTGCTGAGAATGGTGGCCATGAGAAGAATGCTGGAAAGAATACTTATCATCCAAGTCTCCAATACATCCAATGGATCCTCCTTTAATTTCGTATCAACATACCTCCAGATCATGAGCTCAGGCTGCACGATGCACAACAAGTGAGGGGTGACGGTGAGAGCTTCCCACTTTGGGCCATCACTCGCCTCTCTTCTCACAGAGGGTCTGTGGTGTCACAACGCTTGGTGGGCAGCATGCCATTGCCATGGCAACCATTGGGCCTGACCTTCTCAGATGGAAGGCAACTCCACCTCCTCTGTGCCCACCTGCTGTCTACAGAAGGATGGCTCTTCCCCTGAACGTGTGTCAGGCTCAACACGCTGGTTCCAGAACTGCATCCCAGGAATACACAGTCTGCAATCTCATGGGGAAAGAACATATGGGATTGAAAAAGACCCATTCCCCAAGGAGCCTGAACAGGAAAACAATGGCTGATGGAGGAAGAACAACACACGAGCATCCCTTTCCATGGGAGGAGGCTTTTCCACGGAAGGAAACTATGGAATATCTTTTCACCTGATTTCCACCCCATGCCATTGGAGAAGATATAGGTACCATATCAAGGCTTTCAAACCTGTCTTCCAGTATGGAGCAGGGAGTGTAATGGACCCATTTTGGGAGTCAGGCCAGGAAGGAGAGAAGACTCTCGTACAAGTGTGCTGGTTTATCCCATTTGTGGGATATCCACCTTACACCAAGACATGTTCTTGGAGCAATTATCCTGCCATTCACGCTTGCTGGAATCCACAGCTGCTGTACCTCTCTCTCTCCTTCTTTTCATCTCCTTCTCTCTAGCTCTCTCACTCTCCCCTCGGCCCCCCTTCAATGTCTCTTGATCCTCCTGCTACAAGTTGACCTGTGGTGATAATGGAGGAAATATAGTATCCAAGAGAATGGTCCAAGTGATCCCCCATCCATTTATCCCTGTCATCCTAGGTCTGATCAAATATAAAATCCGTGGTCCAGAAAGACTTCCTGTGCTGTGTGGAGACACCCCAACTAGGTCATCCTTCCACAACACTTCCCATATTCAGCCCTTCCTGTGGACACGCTGACCACTTCATATGTACTTCGGTCTGGAGGGTCCCATATTGGACTCAGAGAGCAGCACACTTGTAACAACGTTCACATGAGTGCTCTCCCAAGAAATGGCTTCTCTGCAGCATTCCCTACCTGCTCCATGAGTTACTGTTCATTTGCTCGTGGGTGGATCTCTGCACTCGTTCTATGGGGATTTAGAATAGCAAGTCTATGACTCTTCATGTCTCAATGATTGGGCATCCAAACAATGCTCTGAGCATCCTTGGCCAGTGGGCTGGCCAATCATAGCCCAGAGGGCAAGATGTCTGTCAACCAAATCCATCTCTCTAAGGAATAGACCTCCCCATTCTCTAGCCTCAGGAGTGTCAGGGACAGAGCCCACTCCCTTCCAGGATGGAACTTTCAATACGCTCCAATTGCAGGCATCATCACAGGGCTCCTGGAAGTTCAGACAAGCGACCCACCTTTCCTACCTTATGACTGTAGACACAACAAACACACTGGCGCTCGCCCCACGCACCACACTCCCAGGAAGCACTCCATGAGAGGGAGGGCTTGTTCTTATCCCCCTGTGGAAAAGGCACCTGAAAGAGACCGGTTACATCTCGGTTAAATGGCCTCTGTTTGGAGGGCTCCCCTGTGGCTTAGGCTATGGAAATATGGATTCAGAAGTGTGGAGCTGAAAAGGCCCCATTGGGACTGTCTTCGTCAGGGGTTCCATCCAGGCCTCCTGCTTGGGGGAGAGCATTGGGGCATGGATGTCTTGTTTGTACACCAGGATGTCTTGTTTCAAATGGCCATGAAGCACAATTCTTTCTTCACATGGAGGAACTCCCTTGAGGTATTCTGCCCACTGATGCCCTGAAGATATCACATGTTCAAGCACCAGGCCTCTAGAATCCACATTGAGCTTGGGAGCCTGATGAGAGTGGTGGCTAGGAGTCTACAGATGGAGATAATCGTGTTCATCCAAGAGGACCACCCATCTGGTGGATCCTCCTTACCATCAACTTCGACAGACCTCCAGAGCAAGAGCTCATGGTGTCCATCATTGAACTCTCAATGTTTGAGTGGGAGAATGTCCCACATATGGCCCATCTCACACCTCTTTTCTCACAGAGAGGTTGTTTGGGCACAAGGCTCCATGGGCATCATATCAGTGCCATGGCCACCGCTGGCACTGCACCTTGCAGAAGGAAGGCAACTCCACACCCTGGGGAACCCAATTTTCTCTATCATGATGGATCTCTGATAACATGTGGAGCACGTCAGGGTCAAGTCCTTCCTCAGTCACTGCCTCACACGAATACACAGGACAGAATCTCTTTTGCAGAGAAAAGATGTCATTCCAAACACCCAAACTAAAGACCCTGGACAGTGAAATCAAGGAACGACTGAGGAAGAACACCGTATGAGCTGCTATTTCCATAGGAAGGGTCTTTTCCCCTTAGGGAACATATACGGTGTCATTTAACTTGACACGCCCCTCGCCTCATTTGAGAAGATATCAATGCCAAGCAGGGAGGACTGCTTGCAGCCGACATATTTCTAGAGACAGGCCAAGAAAGAGTGAAAATCTCATGCAAGAGTCCTGATATAGCCTTTGTGTCTAAGAGTCCCTGGAAACACAGACAAGGGCTTGGGAATGAAACTGTGCGCTGGAATGTGGCTTGTATCCAAATGTCATCTGTCACTCTCTCTCTCTCCCGCTCTCTCTCTCTCTCTCTTCCTCTCTGTCGGCTTCTTCCTCCTTCACATACTCTCGAATCCTCTTCATCCAAGGTGATCTGTGCTGCTCCAGGTTGGCATATCTCAGCCAGGAGAGCAGTCAAATTCTTTAACCAAGATTTTCCAACAGTCTTCCAAAATCCTATCAAATATAAAAGCATATTTCCTGAAATTATTCCTCTGTTTGTATGGAGACATTCCACCTTACACAGTGTTCCCCTATCTTACCATTGTCAGCCCTTCACACTGACCGATAACCATCCCATTTGTAGTGCGTTCTACATGGTCACAGATTTGACTCCCAGATCAACATCTTTTCAACCACCTACACATAAGGGTCCGAGTGAGAATTCACTTCTCTGCAGCACACCCCACGTGTGGGATCAGGTCTGTGAAGTGGCTGGTGAGGTGGATGCCTCGAGTCTTTGTAAGCGGACTTAGGAAATGTAGTCTCGGACTCTCCATGTCTCAGTGAATTGGCATCTACGAAGGGGTCTGAGCACCCTTCAGCAGGGTCTGAATGACAATGCGACAGAGTTCAAGGATTCGGTCCCCTAAAACCAGTCTCCATTTGGGACAATTCTCCTCCTTCTCTAGACCCTCAATTGGCAGGCCAGGGGCCCCTCTCGTCCAAGAGCGACACCTCAAGCCCTGCCCATGGAGCCCTCATCACAGGACTCACGGAGGTAACAAGAGAGACTCCTGAAATTCCCGACAATTGTGTTCCCCACAAACAAGCCAGCAGTGAAACTAGTCTCCCCACTTCCATCCAGCACCCCAGTAGACAGGACGTATGCTTATCAACGTGGGAAATACCCACCAGACATATCCCAGCTTCGTTCTCGGGAAATTTGTTACTGTGGATAGTCAGTGTGAGCTTTCATCTATTGACGTGTATGTCCCAAAGCAGGGAATTCTCCTTCCCCACATTCCAATATGTCCTCAGGGTTGATATTGAGGGCCTCGTCCTTGGTTGAAGGCAGAGGGGCCTATTGTCATGGTTTGAGCTCTGGAATGAGATGTATCAACCCGGTCATACTTAGGAGTCTTTCTTCCCCTGTTGGAAAAGACTGGATGTGATAAGCTCACTGGTCCCTTTCAGATGGATCATACTCCAAAAGCAAGCCTGAGCCGTGGATATTTATCTTCTCAGGAGCCTGCTGAGAATGGTGGCCATGAGAAGAATGCTGGAAAGAATACTTATCATCCAAGTCTCCAATACATCCAATGGATCCTCCTTTAATTTCGTATCAACATACCTCCAGATCATGAGCTCAGGCTGCACGATGCACAACAAGTGAGGGGTGATGGTGAGAGCTTCCCACTTTGGGCCATCACTCGCCTCTCTTCTCACAGAGGGTCTGTGGTGTCACAATTCTTGGTGGGCAGCATGCCATTGCCATGGCAACCATTGGGCCTGACATTCTCAGATGGAAGGCAACTCCACCTCCTCTGTGCCCACCTGCTGTCTACAGAAGGATGGCTCTTCCCCTGAACGTGTGTCAGGCTCAACACGCTGGTTCCAGAACTGCATCCCAGGAATACACAGTCTGCAATCTTTTGGGGAAAGGACATATGGGATTGAAAAAGACCCATTCCCCAAGGATCCTGAACAGGAAAACAATGGCTGATGGAGGAAGAACAACACACGAGCATCCCTTTCCTTGGGAGGAGGCTTTTCCACGGAAGGAAACTATGGAATATCTTTTCACCTGATTTCCACCCCATGCCATTGGAGAAGATATAGGTACCATACCAAGGCTTTCAAACCTGTCTTCCAGTATGGAGCAGGGATGGTAATGGACCCATTTTGGGAGTCAGGCCAGGAAGGAGAGAAGACTCTCGTACAAGTGTGCTGGTTTATCCCATTTGTGGGATATCCACCTTACACCAAGACATGTTCTTGGAGCAATTATCCTGCCATTCACGCTTGCTGGAATCCACAGCTGCTGTACCTCTCTCTCTCCTTCTTTGCATCTCCTTCTCTCTAGCTCTCTCACTCTCCCCTCGGCCCCCCTTCAATATCTCTTGAATCCTCCTGCTGCAAGTTGACCTGTGGTGATAATGGAGGAAATATAGTAGTCAAGAGAATGGTCCAAGTGATCCCCCATCCATTTATCCCTGTCATCCTAGGTCTGATCAAATATAAAATCCGTGGTCCAGAAAGACTTCCTGTGCTGTGTGGAGACACACCAACTAGGTCATCCTTCCACAACACTTCCCATATTCAGCCCTTCCTGTGGACACGCTGACCACTTCATATGTACTTCGGTCTGGAGGGTCCCATATTAGACTCAGAGAGCAGCACACTTGTAACAACGTTCACATGAGTGCTCTCCCAATAAATGGCTTCTCTGCAGCATTCCCTACCTGCTCCATCAGTTACTGTTCATTTGCTCGTGGGTGGATCTCTGCACTCGTTCTTTGGGGATTTAGAATAGCAAGTCTATGACTCTTCATGTCTCAATGATTGGGCATCCAAACAATGCTCTGAGCATCCTTGGCCAGTGGGCTGGCCAATCATAGCCCAGAGGGCAAGATGTCTGTCAACCAAATCCATCTCTCTAAGGAATAGACCTCCCCATTCTCTAGCCTCAGGAGTGTCAGGGACAGAGCCCACTCCCTTCCAGGATGGAACTTTCAATACGCTCCAATTGCAGGCATCATCACAGGGCTCCTGGAAGTTCAGACAAGCGACCCACCTTTCCTACCTTATGACTGTAGACACAACAAACACACTGGCGCTCGCCCCACGCACCACACTCCCAGGAAGCACTCCATGAGAGGGAGGGCTTGTTCTTATCCCCCTGTGGAAAAGGCACCTGAAAGAGACCGGTTACATCTCGGTTAAATGGCCTCTGTTTGGAGGGCTCCCCTGTGGCTTAGGCTATGGAAATATGGATTCAGAAGTGTGGAGCTGAAAAGGCCCCATTGGGACTGTCTTCGTCAGGGGTTCCATCCAGGGCCTCCTGCTTGGGGGCGAGCATTGGGGCATGGATGTCTTGTTTGTACACCAGGATGTCTTGTTTCAAATGGCCATGAAGCACAATTCTTTCTTCACATGGAGGAACTCCCTTGAGGTATTCTGCCCACTGATGCCCTGAAGATATCACATGTTCAAGCACCAAGCCTCTAGAATCCACATTGAGCTTGGGAGCCTGATGAGAGTGGTGGCTAGGAGTCTACAGATGGAGGTAATCGTGTTCATCCAAGAGGACCACCCATCTGGTGTATCCTCCTTTCCATCAACTTCGACAGACCTCCAGAGCAAGAGCTCATGGTGTCCATCATTGAACTCTCAATGTTTGAGTGGGAGAATGTCCCACATATGGCCCATCTCACACCTCTTTTCTCACAGAGAGGTTGTTTGGGCACAAGGCTCCATGGGCATCATATCAGTGCCATGGCCACCGCTGGCACTGCACCTTGCAGAAGGAAGGCAACTCCACACCCTGGGGAACCCAATTTTCTCTATCATGATGGATCTCTGATAACATGTGGAGCACGTCAGGGTCAAGTCCTTCCTCAGTCACTGCCTCACACGAATACACAGGACAGAATCTCTTTTGGAGAGAAAAGATGTCATTCCAAACACCCAAACTAAAGACCCTGGACAGTGAAATCAAGGAACGACTGAGCAAGAACACCGTATGAGCTGCTATTTCCATAGGAAGGGTCTTTTCCCCTTAGGGAATATATACGGTGTCATTTAACTTGACACGCCCCTCGCCTCATTTGAGAAGATATCAATGCCAAGCAGGGAGGACTGCTTGCAGCCGACATATTTCTAGAGACAGGCCAAGAAAGAGTGAAAATCTCATGCAAGAGTCCTGATATAGCCTTTGTGTCTAAGAGTCCCTGGAAACACAGACAAGGGCTTGGGAATGAAACTGTGCGCTGGAATGTGGCTTGTATCCAAATGTCATCTGTCACTCTCTCTCTCTCCCGCTCTCTCTCTCTCTCTCTTCCTCTCTGTCGGCTTCTTCCTCCTTCACATACTCTCGAATCCTCTTCATCCAAGGTGATCTGTGCTGCTCCAGGTTGGCATATCTCAGCCAGGAGAGCAGTCAAATTCTTTAACCAAGATTTTCCAACAGTCTTCCAAAATTCTATCAAATATAAAAGCATTTTTCCTGAAATTATTCCTCTGTTTGTATGGAGACATTCCACCTTACACAGTGTTCCCCTATCTTACCATTGTCAGCCCTTCACACTGACCGATAACCATCCCATTTGTACTGCGTTCTACATGGTCACAGATTTGACCCCAGATCAACATTTTTTCAACCACCTACACATAAGGGTCCGAGTGAGAATTCACTTCTCTGCAGCACACCCCACGTGTGGGATCAGGTCTGTGAAGTGGCTGGTGAGGTGGATCCCTCGAGTCTTTGTAAGCGGACTTAGGAAATGTAGTCTCGGACTCTCCATGTCTCAGTGAATTGGCATCTACGAAGGGGTCTGAGCACCCTTCAGCAGGGTCTGAATGACAATGCGACAGAGTTCAAGGATTCGGTCCCCTCAAACCAGTCTCCATTTGGGACAATTCTCCTCCTTCTCTAGACCCTCAATTGGCAGGCCAGGGGCCCCTCTCGTCCAAGAGCGACACCTCAAGCCCTGCCCATGGAGCCCTCATCACAGGACTCACGGAGGTAACAAGAGAGACTCCTGAAATTCCCGACAATTGTGTTCCCCACAAACAAGCCAGCAGTGAAACTAGTCTCCCCACTTCCATCCAGCACCCCAGTAGACAGGACGTAGGCTTATCAACCTGGGAAATACCCACCAGACATATCCCAGCTTCGTTCTCGGGAAATTTGTTACTGTGGATAGTCAGTGTGAGCTTTCATCTATTGACGTGTATGTCCCAAAGCAGGGAATTGTCCTTCCCCACATTCCAATATGTCCTCAGGGTTGATATTGAGGGCCTCGTCCTTGGTTGAAGGCAGAGGGGCCTATTGTCATGGTTTGAGCTCTGGAATGAGATGTATCAACCCGGTCATACTTAGGAGTCTTTCTTCCCCTGTTGGAAAAGACTGGATGTGATAAGCTCACTGGTCCCTTTCAGATGGATCATACTCCAAAAGCAAGCCTGAGCCGTGGATATTTATCTTCTCAGGAGCCTGCTGAGAATGGTGGCCATGAGAAGAATGCTGGAAAGAATACTTATCATCCAAGTCTCCAATACATCCAATGGATCCTCCTTTAATTTCGTATCAACATACCTCCAGATCATGAGCTCAGGCTGCACGATGCACAACAAGTGAGGGGTGACGGTGAGAGCTTCCCACTTTGGGCCATCACTCGCCTCTCTTCTCACAGAGGGTCTGTGGTGTCACAATGCTTGGTGGGCAGCATGCCATTGCCATGGCAACCATTGGGCCTGACCTTCTCAGATGGAAGGCAACTCCACCTCCTCTGTGCCCACCTGCTGTCTACAGAAGGATGGCTCTTCCCCTGAACGTGTGTCAGGCTCAACACGCTGGTTCCAGAACTGCATCCCAGGAATACACAGTCTGCAATCTTTTGGGGAAAGGACATATGGGATTGAAAAAGACCCATTCCCCAAGGATCCTGAACAGGAAAACAATGGCTGATGGAGGAAGAACAACACACGAGCATCCCTTTCCATGGGAGGAGGCTTTTCCACGGAAGG
Organism: Sus scrofa; assembly: GCF_054392235.1. Taxonomy (NCBI): domain Eukaryota; kingdom Metazoa; phylum Chordata; class Mammalia; order Artiodactyla; family Suidae; genus Sus; species Sus scrofa. Next base: position 43,295,069 of record NC_139402.1, read on the forward strand.
AAACTATGGAATATCTTTTCACCTGATTTCCACCACATGCCATTGGAGAAGATATAGGTACCATATCAAGGCTTTCAAACCTGTCTTCCAGTATGGAGCAGGGAGTGTAATGGACGCATTTTGGGAGTCAGGCCAGGAAGGAGAGAAGACTCTCGTACAAGTGTGCTGGTTTATCCCATTTGTGGGATATCCACCTTACACCAAGACATGTTCTTGGAGCAATTATCCTGCCATTCACGCTTGCTGGAATCCACAGCTGCTGTACCTCTCTCTCTCCTTCTTTTCATCTCCTTCTCTCTAGCTCTCTCACTCTCCCCTCGGACCCCTTCAATGTCTCTGGAATCCTCCTGCTACAAGTTGACCTGTGGTGATAATGGAGGAAATATAGTAGCCAAGAGAATGGTCCAAGTGATCCCCCATCCAGTTATCCCTGTCATCCTAGGTCTGATCAAATATAAAATCCGTGGTCCAGAAAGACTTCCTGTGCTGTGTGGAGACACCCCAACTAGGTCATCCTTCCACAACACTTCCCATATTCAGCCCTTCCTGTGGACACGCTGACCACTTCATATGTACTTCGGTCTGGAGGGTCCCATATTGGACTCAGAGAGCAACACACTTGTAACAACGTTCACATGAGTGCTCTCCCAAGAAATGGCTTCTCGGCAGCATTCCCTACCTGCTCCATTAGTTACTGTTCATTTGCTCGTGGGTGGATCTCTGCACTCGTTCTTTGGGGATTTAGAATAGCAAGTCTATGACTCTTCATGTCTCAATGATTGGGCATCCAAACAATGCTCTGAGCATCCTTGGCCAGTGGGCTGGCCAATCATAGCCCAGAGGGCAAGATGTCTGTCAACCAAATCCATCTCTCTAAGGAATAGACCTCCTCATTCTCTAGCCTCAGGAGTGTCAGGGACAGAGCCCACTCCCTTCCAGGATGGAACTTTCAATACGCTCCAATTGCAGGCATCATCACAGGGCTCCTGGAAGTTCAGACAAGCGACCCACCTTTCCTACCTTATGACTGTAGACACAACAAACACACTGGCGCTCGCCCCACGCACCACACTCCCAGGAAGCACTCCATGAGAGGGAGGGCTTGTTCTTATCCCCCTGTGGAAAAGGCACCTGAAAGAGACCGGTTACATCTCGGTTAAATGGCCTCTGTTTGGAGGGCTCCCCTGTGGCTTAGGCTATGGAAATATGGATTCAGAAGTGTGGAGCTGAAAAGGCCCCATTGGGACTGTCTTCGTCAGGGGTTCCATCCAGGGCCTCCTGCTTGGGGGCGAGCATTGGGGCATGGATGTCTTGTTTGTACACCAGGATGTCTTGTTTCAAATGGCCATGAAGCACAATTCTTTCTTCACATGGAGGAACTCCCTTGAGGTATTCTGCCCACTGATGCCCTGAAGATATCACATGTTCAAGCACCAAGCCTCTAGAATCCACATTGAGCTCGGGAGTCTGATGAGAGTGGTGGCTAGGAGTCTACAGATGGAGGTAATCGTGTTCATCCAAGAGGACCACCCATCTGGTGGATCCTCCTTTCCATCAACTTCGACAGACCTCCAGAGCAAGAGCTCATGGTGTCCATCATTGAACTCTCAATGTTTGAGTGGGAGAATGTCCCACATATGGCCCATCTCACACCTCTTTTCTCACAGAGAGGTTGTTTGGGCACAAGGCTCCATGGGCATCATATCAGTGCCATGGCCACCGCTGGCACTGCACCTTGCAGAAGGAAGGCAACTCCACACCCTGGGGAACCCAATTTTCTCTATCATGATGGATCTCTGATAACATGTGGAGCACGTCAGGGTCAAGTCCTTCCTCAGTCACTGCCTCACACGAATACACAGGACAGAATCTCTTTTGCAGAGAAAAGATGTCATTCCAAACACCCAAACTAAAGACCCTGGACAGTGAAATCAAGGAACGACTGAGCAAGAACACCGTATGAGCTGCTATTTCCATAGGAAGGGTCTTTTCCCCTTAGGGAACATATACGGTGTCATTTAACTTGACACGCCCCTCGCCTCATTTGAGAAGATATCAATGCCAAGCAGGGAGGACTGCTTGCAGCCGACATATTTCTAGAGACAGGCCAAGAAAGAGTGAAAATCTCATGCAAGAGTCCTGATATAGCCTTTGTGTCTAAGAGTCCCTGGAAACACAGACAAGGGCTTGGGAATGAAACTGTGCGCTGGAATGTGGCTTGTATCCAAATGTCATCTGTCACTCTCTCTCTCTCCCGCTCTCTCTCTCTCTCTTTTCCTCTCTGTCGGCTTCTTCCTCCTTCACATACTCTCGAATCCTCTTCATCCAAGGTGATCTGTGCTGCTCCAGGTTGGCATATCTCAGCCAGGAGAGCAGTCAAATTCTTTAACCAAGATTTTCCAACAGTCTTCCAAAATCCTATCAAATATAAAAGCATTTTTCCTGAAATTATTCCTCTGTTTGTATGGAGACATTCCACCTTACACAGTGTTCCCCTATCTTACCATTGTCAGCCCTTCACACTGACCGATAACCATCCCATTTGTAGTGCGTTCTACATGGTCACAGATTTGACTCCCAGATCAACATCTTTTCAACCACCTACACATAAGGGTCCGAGTGAGAATTCACTTCTCTGCAGCACACCCCACGTGTGGGATCAGGTCTGTGAAGTGGCTGGTGAGGTGGATCCCTCGAGTCTTTGTAAGCGGACTTAGGAAATGTAGTCTCGGACTCTCCATGTCTCAGTGAATTGGCATCTACGAAGGGGTCTGAGCACCCTTCAGCAGGGTCTGAATGACAATGCGACAGAGTTCAAGGATTCGGTCCCCTCAAACCAGTCTCCATTTGGGACAATTCTCCTCCTTCTCTAGACCCTCAATTGGCAGGCCAGGGGCCCCTCTCGTCCAAGAGCGACACCTCAAGCCCTGCCCATGGAGCCCTCATCACAGGACTCACGGAGGTAACAAGAGAGACTCCTGAAATTCCCGACAATTGTGTTCCCCACAAACAAGCCAGCAGTGAAACTAGTCTCCCCACTTCCATCCAGCACCCCAGTAGACAGGACGTAGGCTTATCAACCTGGGAAATACCCACCAGACATATCCCAGCTTCGTTCTCGGGAAATTTGTTACTGTGGATAGTCAGTGTGAGCTTTCATCTATTGACGTGTATGTCCCAAAGCAGGGAATTGTCCTTCCCCACATTCCAATATGTCCTCAGGGTTGATATTGAGGGCCTCGTCCTTGGTTGAAGGCAGAGGGGCCTATTGTCATGGTTTGAGCTCTGGAATGAGATGTATCAACCCGGTCATACTTAGGAGTCTTTCTTCCCCTGTTGGAAAAGACTGGATGTGATAAGCTCACTGGTCCCGTTCAGATGGATCATACTCCAAAAGCAAGCCTGAGCCGTGGATATTTATCTTCTCAGGAGCCTGCTGAGAATGGTGGCCATGAGAAGAATGCTGGAAAGAATACTTATCATCCAAGTCTCCAATACATCCAATGGATCCTCCTTTAATTTCGTATCAACATACCTCCAGATCATGAGCTCAGGCTGCACGATGCACAACAAGTGAGGGGTGACGGTGAGAGCTTCCCACTTTGGGCCATCACTCGCCTCTCTTCTCACAGAGGGTCTGTGGTGTCACAACGCTTGGTGGGCAGCATGCCATTGCCATGGCAACCATTGGGCCTGACCTTCTCAGATGGAAGGCAACTCCACCTCCTCTGTGCCCACCTGCTGTCTACAGAAGGATGTCTCTTCCCCTGAACGTGTGTCAGGCTCAACACGCTGGTTCCAGAACTGCATCCCAGGAATACACAGTCTGCAGTCTTTTGGGGAAAGGACATATGGGATTGAAAAAGACCCATTCCCCAAGGAGCCTGAACAGGAAAACAATGGCTGATGGAGGAAGAACAACACACGAGCATCCCTTTCCATGGGAGGAGGCTTTTCCACGGAAGGAAACTATGGAATATCTTTTCACCTGATTTCCACCCCATGCCATTGGAGAAGATATAGGTACCATATCAAGGCTTTCAAACCTGTCTTCCAGTATGGAGCAGGGAGTGTAATGGACGCATTTTGGGAGTCAGGCCAGGAAGGAGAGAAGACTCTCGTACAAGTGTGCTGGTTTATCCCATTTGTGGGATATCCACCTTACACCAAGACATGTTCTTGGAGCAATTATCCTGCCATTCACGCTTGCTGGAATCCACAGCTGCTGTACCTCTCTCTCTCCTTCTTTTCATCTCCTTCTCTCTAGCTCTCTCACTCTCCCCTCGGACCCCTTCAATGTCTCTGGAATCCTCCTGCTACAAGTTGACCTGTGGTGATAATGGAGGAAATATAGTAGCCAAGAGAATGGTCCAAGTGATCCCCCATCCAGTTATCCCTGTCATCCTAGGTCTGATCAAATATAAAATCCGTGGTCCAGAAAGACTTCCTGTGCTGTGTGGAGACACCCCAACTAGGTCAGCCTTCCACAACACTTCCCATATTCAGCCCTTCCTGTGGACACGCTGACCACTTCATATGTACTTCGGTCTGGAGGGTCCCATATTGGACTCAGAGAGCAGCACACTTGTAACAACGTTCACATGAGTGCTCTCCCAAGAAATGGCTTCTCTGCAGCATTCCCTACCTGCTCCATTAGTTACTGTTCATTTGCTCGTGGGTGGATCTCTGCACTCGTTCTTTGGGGATTTAGAATAGCAAGTCTATGACTCTTCATGTCTCAATGATTGGGCATCCAAACAATGCTCTGAGCATCCTTGGCCAGTGGGCTGGCCAATCATAGCCCAGAGGGCAAGATGTCTGTCAACCAAATCCATCTCTCTAAGGAATAGACCTCCTCATTCTCTAGCCTCAGGAGTGTCAGGGAAAGAGCCCACTCCCTTCCAGGAGGGAACTTTCAATACGCTCCAATTGCAGGCATCATCACAGGGCTCCTGGAAGTTCAGACAAGCGACCCACCTTTCCTACCTTATGACTGTAGACACAACAAACACACTGGCGCTCGCCCCACGCACCACACTCCCAGGAAGCACTCCATGAGAGGGAGGGCTTGTTCTTATCCCCCTGTGGAAAAGGCACCTGAAAGAGACCGGTTACATCTCGGTTAAATGGCCTCTGTTTGGAGGGCTCCCCTGTGGCTTAGGCTATGGAAATATGGATTCAGAAGTGTGGAGCTGAAAAGGCCCCATTGGGACTGTCTTCGTCAGGGGTTCCATCCAGGGCCTCCTGCTTGGGGGCGAGCATTGGGGCATGGATGTCTTGTTTGTACACCAGGATGTCTTGTTTCAAATGGCCATGAAGCACAATTCTTTCTTCACATGGAGGAACTCCCTTGAGGTATTCTGCCCACTGATGCCCTGAAGATATCACATGTTCAAGCACCAAGCCTCTAGAATCCACATTGAGCTCGGGAGCCTGATGAGAGTGGTGGCTAGGAGTCTACAGATGGAGATAATCGTGTTCATCCAAGAGGACCACCCATCTGGTGGATCCTCCTTTCCATCAACTTCGACAGACCTCCAGAGCAAGAGCTCATGGTGTCCATCATTGAACTCTCAATGTTTGAGTGGGAGAATGTCCCACATATGGCCCATCTCACACCTCTTTTCTCACAGAGAGGTTGTTTGGGCACAAGGCTCCATGGGCATCATATCAGTGCCATGGCCACCGCTGGCACTGCACCTTGCAGAAGGAAGGCAACTCCACACCCTGGGGAACCCAATTTTCTCTATCATGATGGATCTCTGATAACATGTGGAGCACGTCAGGGTCAAGTCCTTCCTCAGTCACTGCCTCACACGAATACACAGGACAGAATCTCTTTTGCAGAGAAAAGATGTCATTCCAAACACCCAAACTAAAGACCCTGGACAGTGAAATCAAGGAACGACTGAGCAAGAACACCGTATGAGCTGCTATTTCAATAGGAAGGGTCTTTTCCCCTTAGGGAACATATACGGTGTCATTTAACTTGACACGCCCCTCGCCTCATTTGAGAAGATATCAATGCCAAGCAGGGAGGACTGCTTGCAGCCGACATATTTCTAGAGACAGGCCAAGAAAGAGTGAAAATCTCATGCAAGAGTCCTGATATAGCCTTTGTGTCTAAGAGTCCCTGGAAACACAGACAAGGGCTTGGGAATGAAACTGTGCGCTGGAATGTGGCTTGTATCCAAATGTCATCTGTCACTCTCTCTCTCTCCCGCTCTCTCTCTCTCTCTTTTCCTCTCTGTCGGCTTCTTCCTCCTTCACATACTCTCGAATCCTCTTCATCCAAGGTGATCTGTGCTGCTCCAGGTTGGCATATCTCAGCCAGGAGAGCAGTCAAATTCTTTAACCAAGATTTTCCAACAGTCTTCCAAAATCCTATCAAATATAAAAGCATTTTTCCTGAAATTATTCCTCTGTTTGTATGGAGACATTCCACCTTACACAGTGTTCCCCTATCTTACCATTGTCAGCCCTTCACACTGACCGATAACCATCCCATTTGTACTGCGTTCTACATGGTCACAGATTTGACTCCCAGATCAACATCTTTTCAACCACCTACACATAAGGGTCCGAGTGAGAATTCACTTCTCTGCAGCACACCCCACGTGTGGGATCAGGTCTGTGAAGTGGCTGGTGAGGTGGATCCCTCGAGTCTTTGTAAGCGGACTTAGGAAATGTAGTCTCGGACTCTCCATGTCTCAGTGAATTGGCATCTACGAAGGGGTCTGAGCACCCTTCAGCAGGGTCTGAATGACAATGCGACAGAGTTCAAGGATTCGGTCCCCTCAAACCAGTCTCCATTTGGGACAATTCTCCTCCTTCTCTAGACCCTCAATTGGCAGGCCAGGGGCCCCTCTCGTCCAAGAGCGACACCTCAAGCCCTGCCCATGGAGCCCTCATCACAGGACTCACGGAGGTAACAAGAGAGACTCCTGAAATTCCCGACAATTGTGTTCCCCACAAACAAGCCAGCAGTGAAACTAGTCTCCCCACTTCCATCCAGCACCCCAGTAGACAGGACGTATGCTTATCAACGTGGGAAATACCCACCAGACATATCCCAGCTTCGTTCTCGGGAAATTTGTTACTGTGGATAGTTAGTGTGAGCTTTCATCTATTGACGTGTATGTCCCAAAGCAGGGAATTGTCCTTCCCCACATTCCAATATGTCCTCAGGGTTGATATTGAGGGCCTCGTCCTTGTCTGAAGGCAGAGGGGCCTATTGTCATGGTTTGAGCTCTGGAATGAGATGTATCAACCCGGTCATACTTAGGAGTCTTTCTTCCCCTGTTGGAAAAGACTGGATATGATAAGCTCACTGGTCCCTTTCAGATGGATCATACTCCAAAAGCAAGCCTGAGCCGTGGATATTTATCTTCTCAGGAGCCTGCTGAGAATGGTGGCCATGAGAAGAATTCTGGAAAGAATACTTATCCAAGTCTCCAATACATCCAATGGATCCTCCTTTAATTTCGTATCAACATACCTCCAGATCATGAGCTCAGGCTGCACGATGCACAACAAGTGAGGGGTGATGGTGAGAGCTTCCCACTATGGGCCATCAATAGCCTCTCTTCTCACAGAAGGTCTGTGGTGTCACAATGCTTGGTGGGCAGCATGCCACTGCGATGGCAACCATTGGGCCTGATCTTCTCAGATGGAAGGCAACTCCACCTCCTCTGTGCCCACCTGCTGTCTACAGAAGGATGGCTCTTCCCCTGAACGTGTGTCAGGCTCAACACGCTGGTTCCAGAACTGCATCCCAGGAATACACAGTCTGCAATCTCATGGGGAAAGAACATATGGGATTGAAAAAGACCCATTCCCCAAGGATCCTGAACAGGAAAACAATGGCTGATGGAGGAAGAACAACACACAAGCATCCCTTTCCATGGGAGGAGGCTTTTCCACGGAAGGAAACTATGGAATATCTTTTCACCTGATTTCCACCCCATGCCATTGGAGAAGATATAGGTACCATATCAAGGCTTTCAAACCTGTCTTCCAGTATGGAGCAGGGAGTGTAATGGACCCATTTTGGGAGTCAGGCCAGGAAGGAGAGAAGACTCTCGTACAAGTGTGCTGGTTTATCCCATTTGTGGGATATCCACCTTACACCAAGACATGTTCTTGGAGCAATTATCCTGCCATTCACGCTTGCTGGAATCCACAGCTGCTGTACCTCTCTCTCTCCTTCTTTTCATCTCCTTCTCTCTAGCTCTCTCACTCTCCCCTCGGACCCCTTCAATGTCTCTGGAATCCTCCTGCTACAAGTTGACCTATAGTGATAATGGAGGAGATATAGTAGCCAAGAGAATGGTCCAAGTGATCCCCCATCCATTTATCCCTGTCATCCTAGGTCTGATCAAATATAAAATCCGTGGTCCAGAAAGACTTCCTGTGCTGTGTGGAGACACCCCAACTAGGTCAGCCTTCCACAACACTTCCCATATTCAGCCCTTCCTGTGGACACGCTGACCACTTCATATGTACTTCGGTCTGGAGGGTCCCATATTGGACTCAGAGAGCAGCACACTTGTAACAAAGTTCACATGAGTGCTCTCCCAAGAAATGGCTTCTCTGCAGCATTCCCTACCTGCTCCATTAGTTACTGTTCATTTGCTCGTGGGTGGATCTCTGCACTCGTTCTTTGGGGATTTAGAATAGCAAGTCTATGACTCTTCATGTCTCAATGATTGGGCATCCAAACAATGCTCTGAGCATCCTTGGCCAGTGGGCTGGCCAATCATAGCCCAGACGGCAAGATGTCTGTCAACCAAATCCATCTCTCTAAGGAATAGACCTCCCCATTCTCTAGCCTCAGGAGTGTCAGGAACAGAGCCCACTCCCTTCCAGGAGGGAACTTTCAATACGCTCCAATTGCAGGCATCATCACAGGGCTCCTGGAAGTTCAGACAAGCGACCCACCTTTCCTACCTTATGACTGTAGACACAACAAACACACTGGCGCTCGCCCCACGCACCACACTCCCAGGAAGCACTCCATGAGAGGGAGGGCTTGTTCTTATCCCCCTGTGGAAAAGGCACCTGAAAGAGACCGGTTACATCTCGGTTAAATGGCCTCTGTTTGGAGGGCTCCCCTGTGGCTTAGGCTATGGAAATATGGATTCAGGAGTGTGGAGCTGAAAAGGCCCCATTGGGACTGTCTTCGTCAGGGGTTCCATCCAGGGCCTCCTGCTTGGGGGCGAGCATTGGGGCATGGATGTCTTGTTTGTACACCAGGATGTCTTGTTTCAAATGGCCATGAAGCACAATTCTTTCTTCACATGGAGGAACTCCCTTGAGGTATTCTGCCCACTGATGCCCTGAAGATATCACATGTTCAAGCACCAAGCCTCTAGAATCCACATTGAGCTTGGGAGCCTGATGAGAGTGGTGGCTAGGAGTCTACAGATGGAGATAATCGTGTTCATCCAAGAGGACCACCCATCTGGTGGATCCCCCTTATCATCAACTTCGACAGACCTCCAGAGCAAGAGCTCATGGTGTCCATCATTGAACTCTCAATGTTTGAGTGGGAGAATGTCCCACATATGGCCCATCTCACACCTCTTTTCTCACAGAGAGGTTGTTTGGGCACAAGGCTCCATGGGCATCATATCAGTGCCATGGCCACCGCTGGCACTGCACCTTGCAGAAGGAAGGCAACTCCACACACTGGGGAACCCAATTTTCTCTATCATGATGGATCTCTGATAACATGTGGAGCACGTCAGGGTCAAGTCCTTCCTCAGTCACTGCCTCACACGAATACACAGGACAGAATCTCTTTTGCAGAGAAAAGATGTCATTCCAAACACCCAAACTAAAGACCCTGGACAGTGAAATCAAGGAACGACTGAGGAAGAACACCGTATGAGCTGCTATTTCAATAGGAAGGGTCTTTTCCCCTTAGGGAACATATACGGTGTCATTTAACTTGACACGCCCCTCGCCTCATTTGAGAAGATATCAATGCCAAGCAGGGAGGACTGCTTGCAGCCGACATATTTCTAGAGACAGGCCAAGAAAGAGTGAAAATCTCATGCAAGAGTCCTGATATAGCCTTTGTGTCTAAGAGTCCCTGGAAACACAGACAAGGGCTTGGGAATGAAACTGTGCGCTGGAATGTGGCTTGTATCCAAATGTCATCTGTCACTCTCTCTCTCTCCCGCTCTCTCTCTCTCTCTCTTCCTCTCTGTCGGCTTCTTCCTCCTTCACATACTCTCGAATCCTCTTCATCCAAGGTGATCTGTGCTGCTCCAGGTTGGCATATCTCAGCCAGGAGAGCAGTCAAATTCTTTAACCAAGATTTTCCAACAGTCTTCCAAAATCCTATCAAATATAAAAGCATTTTTCCTGAAATTATTCCTCTGTTTGTATGGAGACATTCCACCTTACACAGTGTTCCCCTATCTTACCATTGTCAGCCCTTCACACTGACCGATAACCATCCCATTTGTACTGCGTTCTACATGGTCACAGATTTGACTCCCAGATCAACATCTTTTCAACCACCTACACATAAGGGTCCGAGTGAGAATTCACTTCTCTGCAGCACACCCCACGTGTGGGATCAGGTCTGTGAAGTGGCTGGTGAGGTGGATCCCTCGAGTCTTTGTAAGCGGACTTAGGAAATGTAGTCTCGGACTCTCCATGTCTCAGTGAATTGGCATCTACGAAGGGGTCTGAGCACCCTTCAGCAGGGTCTGAATGACAATGCGACAGAGTTCAAGGATTCGGTCCCCTCAAACCAGTCTCCATTTGGGACAATTCTCCTCCTTCTCTAGACCCTCAATTGGCAGGCCAGGGGCCCCTCTCGTCCAAGAGCGACACCTCAAGCCCTGCCCATGGAGCCCTCATCACAGGACTCACGGAGGTAACAAGAGAGACTCCTGAAATTCCCGACAATTGTGTTCCCCACAAACAAGCCAGCAGTGAAACTAGTCTCCCCACTTCCATCCAGCACCCCAGTAGACAGGACGTATGCTTATCAACGTGGGAAATACCCACCAGACATATCCCAGCTTCGTTCTCGGGAAATTTGTTACTGTGGATAGTTAGTGTGAGCTTTCATCTATTGACGTGTATGTCCCAAAGCAGGGAATTGTCCTTCCCCACATTCCAATATGTCCTCAGGGTTGATATTGAGGGCCTCGTCCTTGTCTGAAGGCAGAGGGGCCTATTGTCATGGTTTGAGCTCTGGAATGAGATGTATCAACCCGGTCATACTTAGGAGTCTTTCTTCCCCTGTTGGAAAAGACTGGATGTGATAAGCTCACTGGTCCCTTTCAGATGGATCATACTCCAAAAGCAAGCCTGAGCCGTGGATATTTATCTTCTCAGGAGCCTGCTGAGAATGGTGGCCATGAGAAGAATTCTGGAAAGAATACTTATCCAAGTCTCCAATACATCCAATGGATCCTCCTTTAATTTCGTATCAACATACCTCCAGATCATGAGCTCAGGCTGCACGATGCACAACAAGTGAGGGGTGATGGTGAGAGCTTCCCACTATGGGCCATCAATAGCCTCTCTTCTCACAGAAGGTCTGTGGTGTCACAATGCTTGGTGGGCAGCATGCCACTGCGATGGCAACCATTGGGCCTGATCTTCTCAGATGGAAGGCAACTCCACCTCCTCTGTGCCCACCTGCTGTCTACAGAAGGATGTCTCTTCCCCTGAACGTGTGTCAGGCTCAACACGCTGGTTCCAGAACTGCATCCCAGGAATACACAGTCTGCAATCTCATGGGGAAAGAACATATGGGATTGAAAAAGACCCATTCCCCAAGGATCCTGAACAGGAAAACAATGGCTGATGGAGGAAGAACAACACACGAGCATCCCTTTCCATGGGAGGAGGCTTTTCCACGGAAGGAAACTATGGAATATCTTCTCACCTGATTTCCACCCCATGCCATTGGAGAAGATATAGGTACCATATCAAGGCTTTCAAACCTGTCTTCCAGTATGGAGCAGGGAGTGTAATGGACCCATTTTGGGAGTCAGGCCAGGAAGGAGAGAAGACTCTCGTACAAGTGTGCTGGTTTATCCCATTTGTGGGATATCCACCTTACACCAAGACATGTTCTTGGAGCAATTATCCTGCCATTCACGCTTGCTGGAATCCACAGCTGCTGTACCTCTCTCTCTCCTTCTTTTCATCTCCTTCTCTCTAGCTCTCTCACTCTCCCCTCGGACCCCTTCAATGTCTCTGGAATCCTCCTGCTACAAGTTGACCTATAGTGATAATGGAGGAGATATAGTAGCCAAGAGAATGGTCCAAGTGATCCCCCATCCATTTATCCCTGTCATCCTAGGTCTGATCAAATATAAAATCCGTGGTCCAGAAAGACTTCCTGTGCTGTGTGGAGACACCCCAACTAGGTCAGCCTTCCACAACACTTCCCATATTCAGCCCTTCCTGTGGACACGCTGACCACTTCATATGTACTTCGGTCTGGAGGGTCCCATATTGGACTCAGAGAGCAGCACACTTGTAACAACGTTCACATGAGTGCTCTCCCAAGAAATGGCTTCTCTGCAGCATTCCCTACCTGCTCCATTAGTTACTGTTCATTTGCTCGTGGGTGGATCTCTGCACTCGTTCTTTGGGGATTTAGAATAGCAAGTCTATGACTCTTCATGTCTCAATGATTGGGCATCCAAACAATGCTCTGAGCATCCTTGGCCAGTGGGCTGGCCAATCATAGCCCAGACGGCAAGATGTCTGTCAACCAAATCCATCTCTCTAAGGAATAGACCTCCCCATTCTCTAGCCTCAGGAGTGTCAGGAACAGAGCCCACTCCCTTCCAGGAGGGAACTTTCAATACGCTCCAATTGCAGGCATCATCACAGGGCTCCTGGAAGTTCAGACAAGCGACCCACCTTTCCTACCTTATGACTGTAGACACAACAAACACACTGGCGCTCGCCCCACGCACCACACTCCCAGGAAGCACTCCATGAGAGGGAGGGCTTGTTCTTATCCCCCTGTGGAAAAGGCACCTGAAAGAGACCGGTTACATCTCGGTTAAATGGCCTCTGTTTGGAGGGCTCCCCTGTGGCTTAGGCTATGGAAATATGGATTCAGAAGTGTGGAGCTGAAAAGGCCCCATTGGGACTGTCTTCGTCAGGGGTTCCATCCAGGGCCTCCTGCTTGGGGGCGAGCATTGGGGCATGGATGTCTTGTTTGTACACCAGGATGTCTTGTTTCAAATGGCCATGAAGCACAATTCTTTCTTCACATGGAGGAACTCCCTTGAGGTATTCTGCCCACTGATGCCCTGAAGATATCACATGTTCAAGCACCAAGCCTCTAGAATCCACATTGAGCTTTGGAGCCTGATGAGAGTGGTGGCTAGGAGTCTACAGATGGAGATAATCGTGTTCATCCAAGAGGACCACCCATCTGGTGGATCCCCCTTATCATCAACTTCGACAGACCTCCAGAGCAAGAGCTCATGGTGTCCATCATTGAACTCTCAATGTTTGAGTGGGAGAATGTCCCACATATGGCCCATCTCACACCTCTTTTCTCACAGAGAGGTTGTTTGGGCACAAGGCTCCATGGGCATCATATCAGTGCCATGGCCACCGCTGGCACTGCACCTTGCAGAAGGAAGGCAACTCCACACACTGGGGAACCCAATTTTCTCTATCATGATGGATCTCTGATAACATGTGGAGCACGTCAGGGTCAAGTCCTTCCTCAGTCACTGCCTCACACGAATACACAGGACAGAATCTCTTTTGGAGAGAAAAGATGTCATTCCAAACACCCAAACTAAAGACCCTGGACAGTGAAATCAAGGAACGACTGAGGAAGAACACCGTATGAGCTGCTATTTCAATAGGAAGGGTCTTTTCCCCTTAGGGAACATATACGGTGTCATTTAACTTGACACGCCCCTCGCCTCATTTGAGAAGATATCAATGCCAAGCAGGGAGGACTGCTTGCAGCCGACATATTTCTAGAGACAGGCCAAGAAAGAGTGAAAATCTCATGCAAGAGTCCTGATATAGCCTTTGTGTCTAAGAGTCCCTGGAAACACAGACAAGGGCTTGGGAATGAAACTGTGCGCTGGAATGTGGCTTGTATCCAAATGTCATCTGTCACTCTCTCTCTCTCCCGCTCTCTCTCTCTCTCTCTTCCTCTCTGTCGGCTTCTTCCTCCTTCACATACTCTCGAATCCTCTTCATCCAAGGTGATCTGTGCTGCTCCAGGTTGGCATATCTCAGCCAGGAGAGCAGTCAAATTCTTTAACCAAGATTTTCCAACAGTCTTCCAAAATCCTATCAAATATAAAAGCATTTTTCCTGAAATTATTCCTCTGTTTGTATGGAGACATTCCACCTTACACAGTGTTCCCCTATCTTACCATTGTCAGCCCTTCACACTGACCGATAACCATCCCATTTGTAGTGCGTTCTACATGGTCACAGATTTGACTCCGTGATCAACATCTTCAACCACCTACACATAAGGCACCGAGTGAGAATTCACTTCTCTGCAACACCCCACGTGTGGGATCAGGTCTGTGAAGTGGCTGGTGAGGTGGATGCCTCGAGTCTTTGTAAGCGGACTTAGGAAATGTAGTCTCGGACTCTCCATGTCTCAGTGAATTGGCATCTACGAAGGGGTCTGAGCACCCTTCAGCAGGGTCTGAATGACAATGCGACAGAGTTCAAGGATTCGGTCCCCTCAAACCAGTCTCCATTTGGGACAATTCTCCTCCTTCTCTAGACCCTCAATTGGCAGGCCAGGGGCCCCTCTCGTCCAAGAGCGACACCTCAAGCCCTGCCCATGGAGCCCTCATCACAGGACTCACGGAGGTAACAAGAGAGACTCCTGAAATTCCCGACAATTGTGTTCCCCACAAACAAGCCAGCAGTGAAACTAGTCTCCCCACTTCCATCCAGCACCCCAGTAGACAGGACGTATGCTTATCAACGTGGGAAATACCCACCAGACATATCCCAGCTTCGTTCTCGGGAAATTTGTTACTGTGGATAGTTAGTGTGAGCTTTCATCTATTGACGTGTATGTCCCAAAGCAGGGAATTGTCCTTCCCCACATTCCAATATGTCCTCAGGGTTGATATTGAGGGCCTCGTCCTTGGTTGAAGGCAGAGGGGCCTATTGTCATGGTTTGAGCTCTGGAATGAGATGTATCAACCCGGTCATACTTAGGAGTATTTCTTCCCCTGTTGGAAAAGACTGGATGTGATAAGCTCACTGGTCCCTTTCAGATGGATCATACTCCAAAAGCAAGCCTGAGCCGTGGATATTTATCTTCTCAGGAGCCTGATGAGAATGGTGGCCATGAGAAGAATGCTGGAAAGAATACTTATCATCCAAGTCTCCAATACATCCAATGGATCCTCCTTTAATTTCGTATCAACATACCTCCAGATCATGAGCTCAGGCTGCACGATGCACAACAAGTGAGGGGTGATGGTGAGAGCTTCCCACTTTGGGCCATCACTCGCCTCTCTTCTCACAGAGGGTCTGTGGTGTCACAATGCTTGGTGGGCAGCATGCCATTGCCATGGCAAACATTTTGCCTGATCTTCTCAGATGGAAGGCAACTCCACCTCCTCTGTGCCCACCTGCTGTCTACAGAAGGATGGCTCTTCCCCTGAACGTGTGTCAGGCTCAACACGCTGGTTCCAGAACTGCATCCCAGGAATACACAGTCTGCAATCTCATCGGGAAAGAACATATGGGATTGAAAAAGACCCATTCCCCAAGGAGCCTGAACAGGAAAACAATGGCTGATGGAGGAAGAACAACACACGAGCACCCCTTTCCATGGGAGGAGGCTTTTCCACGGAAGGAAACTATGGAATATCTTTTCACCTGATTTCCACCCCATGCCATTGGAGAAGATATAGGTACCATATCAAGGCTTTCAAACCTGTCTTCCAGTATGGAGCAGGGAGTGTAATGGACCCATTTTGGGAGTCAGGCCAGGAAGGAGAGAAGACTCTCGTACAAGTGTGCTGGTTTATCCCATTTGTGGGATATCCACCTTACACCAAGACATGTTCTTGGAGCAATTATCCTGCCATTCACGCTTGCTGGAATCCACAGCTGCTGTACCTCTCTCTCTCCTTCTTTGCATCTCCTTCTCTCTAGCTCTCTCACTCTCCCCTCGGCCCCCCTTCAATGTCTCTGGAATCCTCCTGCTACAAGTTGACCTGTAGTGATAATGGAGGAAATATAGTAGCCAAGAGAATGGTCCAAGTGATCCCACATCCATTTATCCCTGTCATCCTAGGTCTGATCAAATATAAAATCCGTGGTCCAGAAAGACTTCCTGTGCTGTGTGGAGACACCCCAACTAGGTCAGCCTTCCACAACACTTCCCATATTCAGCCCTTCCTGTGGACACGCTGACCACTTCATATGTACTTCGGTCTGGAGGGTCCCATATTGGACTCAGAGAGAAACACACTTGAAGCAACGTTCACATGAGTGCTCCCCAAGAAATGGCTTCTCTGCAGCATTCGCTACCTGGTCCATGAGGTCTTGTGGATTTGCTCGGGTGTGGATCTCTGGACTCGTTCTTAGGGCATATGGAATATGAAGACTATGACTCTTCATGTCTCAATGATTTGACATCCAAACCATGGTCTGAGCATCCTTGGCCAGTGGGCTGCCCAACCATAGCCCAGAGTGCAAGATGTCGGTCAACCAAAACCAGTCTCTATGGAATAGACCTCCTCATTCTCTAGCCTCAGGATTGTCAGGGACAGAGCCCACTCCCTTCCAGGAGGGAACTTTCAATACCCTCACATTGCAGGCATCATCACAGGGCTCCTGCAAGATCAGACAATCGACCCACCTTTCCTTCCTTATGACTGTAGACACAACAAACACACTGGCACTGGCCCCAGGCACCACACTCCCAGGAAGCCCTCCAGGAGAGGGAGGGCATGTTCTTATCCCCCTGTGGAAAAGGCACCTGAAAGAGACCGGTTACATCTCGGTTAAAAGGCCTCTGTTTGGAGGGCTCCGCTGTGGCTTAGGCTATGGAAATATGGATTCAGAAGTGTGGAGCTGAAAATGCCCCATTGAGAATGTCTTCTTCAGGGGTTCCATCCAGGGCCTCCTGCTTGGGGGAGAGCATTGGGGCATGGTTTCCTTGTGTGTGCACCAGGAAATCTTGTTTAAATGGCCGTGAGGCACAATTCATTTTTCACATGTAGGAACTCCTTTGAGGTGTTCTGCCCACGGATCCCCTGAAGATATCACATGTTCAAACACCAAGGCTCTAGAATCCACATTGAGCTTGGGAGCCTGATGGGAGTGGTGGCTATAAGACTAAAGATGGAGATAATAGTGTTCATCCAAGAGGACCACCCATCTGATGGATCCTCATTTCCATCAACTTCGACAGACCTCCAGAGCAAGAGCTCATGGTGTCCCTCATTGAACTCTCAAGGTTTGAGGGGGAGAATGTCCCACATATGGCCCATCACACACCTCTTTTCTCACAGAGTTTGTTGGATCACATGGCTCCATGGGCATCATACCAGTGCCATGGCCCGCTCTGGGACTGCACCTTTCAGAAGGAAGGCAACTCTACACAATGGGGAACCCAATTTGCTCTATCATGATGGATCTCTGATAACATGTGTAGCACTTCAGGGTCCAGTGCTTTCTCAGTCACTGCCTCACACGAATACACAGTACAGAATCTCCTTTGGAGAGAAAAGATGTCATTCCAAACACCCAAACAAAATCACCTGGACAATGAAATCAAGGAACGACTGAGGAGAACACTCTATTAGCTGCCATTTCAATAGGATCGGACTTTTCCGCTTAGGGAACATATAGTGTGTCACTTACCAGGACACACACCTCGTGTCCTTTGGGAAGACATGGGTGCCCTGCAGGTAGGACTGCTTCCAACCGACCTATTTCTAGAGACAGGCCAAGAAGGAGTGAAAATCTCATGCAAGAGTCCTGATATAGCCTTTGTGTTTAATAGTCCACAAAAATACAGACAAGGGCTTGGGAATGAAATTGTGCCCTGGAATGTGGCTTATATCCAAATCTCTCTCTCTCTCTCTCTCTCTCTCTCTCTCTCTCTCTCTCTCTCTCTCTCTCTCTCTCTCTCGGCTTCTTCCTCCTTCACATTCTCTCTAATCCTCCTCATCCAAGGTTATCTGTGCTGGTCCAGGTTGGCCTATCTCAGCCAGGAGAGCAGTCAAATTCTTTACCAAGTTGTTCCATCAGTCTTCCAAACTCCTATCAAAAATGACAGCATTTTTCCTAAAATAACTCCTCTGTTTGTATGGAGATATTCCACCTTACACAGGGTACCACTATCTACCATTGTCAGCCCTTCACACTGAGAGATAACCATCCCACTTGTACTGCGTTCTACATGGTCACAGATTTGACTCCGAGATCAACATCTTTGCAACCACCTACACATAAGGGACCGAGTGAGAATTCACTTCTCTTCAGCACACCCCACGTGTGTCATCAGGTCTGTGAGGTTGCTGGTGAGGTGGATCTCTCGACTCTCTCTTAGGGGAGTTAGGACTGGAAGTTTCTGACTCTCCATGTCTCAGTGAATTGGCATCTAAGAAGGGGTCTGAGCACCTTTCAGCATTGTCTGAATGACAATGGGACAGAGTTCAAGGATTCAGTCCCCTCAAACCAGTCTCCATTTGGGACGATCCTCCTCCTTCTCTAGACCCTCAATTGGCAGGCCAGAGTCCCCTCTCGTCCAAGAGGGAAACCTCAAGACCTGCCCATGTAGCCCTCACCACGGGGCTCACGGAAGAGAAGAAGAGACACTTCTCAAATTCCTGACAACTGTGTACCCCACAAAAATCCAGCAGTGCAACTAGTCAACCCACTTCCATCCAGCACCCCAGTAGGCAGGACATCTTCTTATCAACCTGTGAAATACCCACCAGATGTATCCCATCGTCATACTCGGGAAATTTGTTACTGTGGGTAGCTAGTTTGTGATTTCATCTATTGACGTGTATGTTCCGAAGCAGGGAATGGTCCTTCCCCCTAGTCCAATATTTCCTCAGGGTTGATATGGAGGGCCTCGTCCTTGGTTGAAGGCAGAGGGGCCTATTTTCAGGGTGTGAGCTCTGGAATGAGATTTATCATCCCGGTCATACCTAGGAGGCTTTTTTCCCCTGTTGGAAAAGACTGGAAGTGATAAGCTCACTGGTCCCTGTCAGATACATCATAATCCTAAAACAAGCCTGAGCAGTGGATATTTATTTCCTCAGGAGCCTGAGGAGAATGGGGGCCACGAGAAGAATGCTGGAAAGCATACTTATCATCATAATGTGCAATACATCCAATGGATCCTCCTTTAATTTAGTATCAACATACCTCCAGATCATGAGCTCAGGCTGCCCGAGGTACAACCATTGAGGGGTGACGGTGAGAGCTTCCCACTTTGGGCCCATCCCTCGCCTCTCTTCTCACAGACGGTCTGTGGTGTCACAAGGCTTGGTGGGCAGCATGCCATTGCCATGGCAACCATTGGGCCTGAACTTCTCAGATGCAAGGCAACTCCACCTCCTCTGTGCCCACCTGCTCTCTACACAAGGATGGCTCTTCCCCTGAACGTGTGTCAGGCTCAACACGGTGGTTCAAGAACTGCTTCCCAGGAATACACAGTTTACAATCTCCTGTGGAAAGAAAATATGTGATTGAAAAAGACCCACTCCCCAAGGATCCTGAACAGGAAAACAATGGCCGATGGAGGAAGAAGAACAACACCCGAGCGTCCCTTTCCATGGGAGGAGACTTTTCTACGGAAGGAAACTATGGAATATCTCTTAACCTGATTTCCACCCCATGCCATTGGAGAAGATATACGTACCAAACCAAGGCTTTCAAACCTGTCTTCTAGTAGGGAGCAGGTATCGTAATGGACAGAAATTGGGTGTCAGGCCAGGAAGGAGAGAAGACTCTGGCACAAGTGTGCTTGTTTGTACCACTTGTGGGTTATCCACCTTAAACCAAGACATGTCCTTGGGGAAATTATCCTGCCATTGACAGTTGCTTGAATCCACAGCTCCTGTACCTCTCTCTCTCCTTCTTTTGATCTCCTTCTCTCTAGCTCGCTCCCTCTCCCCTTGGCCCCCCTTCAATTTCTCTTGAATCCTCCTGCTACCAGTTGACCTGTGGTGACAATGGATGAAATATATTAGCCAAGAGAATGGTCCAAGGGATCCCCCAGCCTTTTCTCCGTGTCATCCTAGGCCTGATCAAATATAAAATCCGTGGTCCAGAAAGACTTCCTGTGCTGTGTGGAGACACCCCAACTAGGTCATGCTTCCACAGCACTTCCCATATTCAACCTTTCATATGGACACAATGACCACTTCATATGTACTTCGGTCTGGAGGGTCCCATATTGGACTCAGAGAGAAACACACTTGAAGCAACGTTCACATGAGTGCTCCCCAAGAAATGGCTTCTCTGCAGCATTCGCTACCTGGTCCATGAGGTCTTGTGGATTTGCTCGGGTGTGGATCTCTGGACTCGTTCTTAGGGCATATGGAATATGAAGACTATGACTCTTCATGTCTCAATGATTTGACATCCAAACCATGGTCTGAGCATCCTTGGCCAGTGGGCTGCCCAACCATAGCCCAGAGTGCAAGATGTCGGTCAACCAAAACCAGTCTCTATGGAATAGACCTCCTCATTCTCTAGCCTCAGGATTGTCAGGGACAGAGCCCACTCCCTTCCAGGAGGGAACTTTCAATACCCTCACATTGCAGGCATCATCACAGGGCTCCTGCAAGATCAGACAATCGACCCACCTTTCCTTCCTTATGACTGTAGACACAACAAACACACTGGCACTGGCCCCAGGCACCACACTCCCAGGAAGCCCTCCAGCAGAGGGAGGGCATGTTCTTATCCCCCTGTGGAAAAGGCACCTGAAAGAGACCGGTTACATCTCGGTTAAAAGGCCTCTGTTTGGAGGGCTCCGCTGTGGCTTAGGCTATGGAAATATGGATTCAGAAGTGTGGAGCTGAAAATGCCCCATTGAGAATGTCTTCTTCAGGGGTTCCATCCAGGGCCTCCTGCTTGGGGGAGAGCATTGGGGCATGGTTTCCTTGTGTGTGCACCAGGAAATCTTGTTTAAATGGCCGTGAGGCACAATTCATTTTTCACATGTAGGAACTCCTTTGAGGTGTTCTGCCCACGGATCCCCTGAAGATATCACATGTTCAAACACCAAGGCTCTAGAATCCACATTGAGCTTGGGAGCCTGATGGGAGTGGTGGCTATAAGACTAAAGATGGAGATAATAGTGTTCATCCAAGAGGACCACCCATCTGATGGATCCTCATTTCCATCAACTTCGACAGACCTCCAGAGCAAGAGCTCATGGTGTCCCTCATTGAACTCTCAAGGTTTGAGGGGGAGAATGTCCCACATATGGCCCATCACACACCTCTTTTCTCACAGAGTTTGTTGGATCACATGGCTCCATGGGCATCATACCAGTGCCATGGCCCGCTCTGGGACTGCACCTTTCAGAAGGAAGGCAACTCTACACAATGGGGAACCCAATTTGCTCTATCATGATGGATCTCTGATAACATGTGTAGCACTTCAGGGTCCAGTGCTTTCTCAGTCACTGCCTCACACGAATACACAGTACAGAATCTCCTTTGGAGAGAAAAGATGTCATTCCAAACACCCAAACAAAATCACCTGGACAATGAAATCAAGGAACGACTGAGGAGAACACTCTATTAGCTGCCATTTCAATAGGAACGGACTTTTCCGCTTAGGGAACATATAGTGTGTCACTTACCAGGACACACACCTCGTGTCTTTTGGGAAGACATGGGTGCCCTGCAGGTAGGACTGCTTCCAACCGACATATTTCTAGAGACAGGCCAAGAAGGAGTGAAAATCTCATGCAAGAGGCCTGATATAGCCTTTGTGTTTAATAGTCCACAAAAATACAGACAAGGGCTTGGGAATGAAATTGTGCCCTGGAATGTGGCTTATATCCAAATCTCTCTCTCTCTCTCTCTCTCTCTCTCTCTCTCTCTCTCTCTCTCTCTCTCTCTCTCTCGGCTTCTTCCTCCTTCACATTCTCTCTAATCCTCCTCATCCAAGGTTATCTGTGCTGGTCCAGGTTGGCCTATCTCAGCCAGGAGAGCAGTCAAATTCTTTACCAAGTTGTTCCATCAGTCTTCCAAACTCCTATCAAAAATGACAGCATTTTTCCTAAAATAACTCCTCTGTTTGTATGGAGATATTCCACCTTACACAGGGTACCACTATCTACCATTGTCAGCCCTTCACACTGAGAGATAACCATCCCACTTGTACTGCGTTCTACATGGTCACAGATTTGACTCCGAGATCAACATCTTTGCAACCACCTACACATAAGGGACCGAGTGAGAATTCACTTCTCTTCAGCACACCCCACGTGTGTCATCAGGTCTGTGAGGTTGCTGGTGAGGTGGATCTCTCGACTCTCTCTTAGGGGAGTTAGGACCGGAAGTTTCTGACTCTCCATGTCTCAGTGAATTGGCATCTAAGAAGGGGTCTGAGCACCTTTCAGCATTGTCTGAATGACAATGGGACAGGGTTCAAGGATTCGGTCCCCTCAAACCAGTCTCCATTTGGGACGATCCTCCTCCTTCTCTAGACCCTCAATTGGCAGGCCAGAGGCCCCTCTCGTCCAAGAGGGATACCTCAAGACCTGCCCATGTAGCCCTCACCACGGGGCTCACGGAAGAGAAGAAGAGACACTTCTCAAATTCCTGACAACTGTGTACCCCACAAAAATCCAGCAGTGCAACTAGTCAACCCACTTCCATCCAGCACCCCAGTAGGCAGGACATCTTCTTATCAACCTGTGAAATACCGACCAGACGTATCCCATCGTCATACTCGGGAAATTTGTTACTGTGGGTAGCTAGTTTGTGATTTCATCTATTGACGTGTATGTTCCGAAGCAGGGAATGGTCCTTCCCCCTAGTCCAATATTTCCTCAGGGTTGATATGGAGGGCCTCGTCCTTGGTTGAAGGCAGAGGGGCCTATTTTCAGGGTGTGAGCTCTGGAATGAGATTTATCATCCCGGGCATACCTAGGAGGCTTTTTTCCCCTGTTGGAAAAGACTGGAAGTGATAAGCTCACTGGTCCCTGTCAGATATATCATAATCCTAAAACAAGCCTGAGCAGTGGATATTTATTTCCTCAGGAGCCTGAGGAGAATGGGGGCCACGAGAAGAATGCTGGAAAGCATACTTATCATCATAATGTGCAATACATCCAATGGATCCTCCTTTAATTTAGTATCAACATACCTCCAGATCATGAGCTCAGGCTGCCCGAGGTACAACCATTGAGGGGTGACGGTGAGAGCTTCCCACTTTGGGCCCATCCCTCGCCTCTCTTCTCACAGACGGTCTGTGGTGTCACAAGGCTTGGTGGGCAGCATGCCATTGCCATGGCAACCATTGGGCCTGAACTTCTCAGATGCAAGGCAACTCCACCTCCTCTGTGCCCACCTGCTCTCTACACAAGGATGGCTCTTCCCCTGAACGTGTGTCAGGCTCAACACGGTGGTTCAAGAACTGCTTCCCAGGAATACACAGTTTACAATCTCCTGTGGAAAGAAAATATGTGATTGAAAAAGACCCACTCCCCAAGGATCCTGAACAGGAAAACAATGGCCGATGGAGGAAGAAGAACAACACCCGAGCGTCCCTTTCCATGGGAGGAGACTTTTCTACGGAAGGAAACTATGGAATATCTCTTAACCTGATTTCCACCCCATGCCATTGGAGAAGATATACGTACCAAACCAAGGCTTTCAAACCTGTCTTCCAGTAGGGAGCAGGGATCGTAATGGACAGAAATTGGGTGTCAGGCCAGGAAGGAGAGAAGACTCTGGCACAAGTGTGCTTGTTTGTACCACTTGTGGGTTATCCACCTTAAACCAAGACATGTCCTTGGGGAAATTATCCTGCCATTGACAGTTGCTTGAATCCACAGCTCCTGTACCTCTCTCTCTCCTTCTTTTGATCTCCTTCTCTCTAGCTCGCTCCCTCTCCCCTTGGCCCCCCTTCAATTTCTCTTGAATCCTCCTGCTACCAGTTGACCTGTGGTGACAATGGATGAAATATATTAGCCAAGAGAATGGTCCAAGGGATCCCCCAGCCTTTTCTCCGTGTCATCCTAGGCCTGATCAAATATAAAATCCGTGGTCCAGAAAGACTTCCTGTGCTGTGTGGAGACACCCCAACTAGGTCATGCTTCCACAGCACTTCCCATATTCAACCTTTCATATGGACACAATGACCACTTCATATGTACTTCGGTCTGGAGGGTCCCATATTGGACTCAGAGAGAAACACACTTGAAGCAACGTTCACATGAGTGCTCCCCAAGAAATGGCTTCTCTGCAGCATTCGCTACCTGGTCCATGAGGTCTTGTGGATTTGCTCGGGTGTGGATCTCTGGACTCGTTCTTAGGGCATATGGAATATGAAGACTATGACTCTTCATGTCTCAATGATTTGACATCCAAACCATGGTCTGAGCATCCTTGGCCAGTGGGCTGCCCAACCATAGCCCAGAGTGCAAGATGTCTGTCAACCAAAACCAGTCTCTATGGAATAGACCTCCTCATTCTCTAGCCTCAGGATTGTCAGGGACAGAGCCCACTCCCTTCCAGGAGGGAACTTTCAATACCCTCACATTGCAGGCATCATCACAGGGCTCCTGCAAGATCAGACAATCGACCCACCTTTCCTTCCTTATGACTGTAGACACAACAAACACACTGGCACTGGCCCCAGGCACCACACTCCCAGGAAGCCCTCCAGCAGAGGGAGGGCATGTTCTTATCCCCCTGTGGAAAAGGCACCTGAAAGAGACCGGTTACATCTCGGTTAAAAGGCCTCTGTTTGGAGGGCTCCGCTGTGGCTTAGGCTATGGAAATATGGATTCAGAAGTGTGGAGCTGAAAATGCCCCATTGAGAATGTCTTCTTCAGGGGTTCCATCCAGGGCCTCCTGCTTGGGGGAGAGCATTGGGGCATGGTTTCCTTGTGTGTGCACCAGGAAATCTTGTTTAAATGGCCGTGAGGCACAATTCATTTTTCACATGTAGGAACTCCTTTGAGGTGTTCTGCCCACGGATCCCCTGAAGATATCACATGTTCAAACACCAAGGCTCTAGAATCCACATTGAGCTTGGGAGCCTGATGGGAGTGGTGGCTATAAGACTAAAGATGGAGATAATAGTGTTCATCCAAGAGGACCACCCATCTGATGGATCCTCATTTCCATCAACTTCGACAGACCTCCAGAGCAAGAGCTCATGGTGTCCCTCATTGAACTCTCAAGGTTTGAGGGGGAGAATGTCCCACATATGGCCCATCACACACCTCTTTTCTCACAGAGTTTGTTGGATCACATGGCTCCATGGGCATCATACCAGTGCCATGGCCCGCTCTGGGACTGCACCTTTCAGAAGGAAGGCAACTCTACACAATGGGGAACCCAATTTGCTCTATCATGATGGATCTCTGATAACATGTGTAGCACTTCAGGGTCCAGTGCTTTCTCAGTCACTGCCTCACACGAATACACAGTACAGAATCTCCTTTGGAGAGAAAAGATGTCATTCCAAACACCCAAACAAAATCACCTGGACAATGAAATCAAGGAACGACTGAGGAGAACACTCTATTAGCTGCCATTTCAATAGGATCGGACTTTTCCGCTTAGGGAACATATAGTGTGTCACTTACCAGGACACACACCTCGTGTCCTTTGGGAAGATATGGGTGCCCTGCAGGTAGGACTGCTTCCAACCGACATATTTCTAGAGACAGGCCAAGAAGGAGTGAAAATCTCATGCAAGAGTCCTGATATAGCCTTTGTGTTTAATAGTCCACAAAAATACAGACAAGGGCTTGGGAATGAAATTGTGCCCTGGAATGTGGCTTATATCCAAATCTCTCTCTCTCTCTCTCTCTCTCTCTCTCTCTCTCTCTCTCTCTCTCTCTCTCTCTCTCTCTCTCTCGGCTTCTTCCTCCTTCACATTCTCTCTAATCCTCCTCATCCAAGGTTATCTGTGCTGGTCCAGGTTGGCCTATCTCAGCCAGGAGAGCAGTCAAATTCTTTACCAAGTTGTTCCATCAGTCTTCCAAACTCCTATCAAAAATGACAGCATTTTTCCTAAAATAACTCCTCTGTTTGTATGGAGATATTCCACCTTACACAGGGTACCACTATCTACCATTGTCAGCCCTTCACACTGAGAGATAACCATCCCACTTGTACTGCGTTCTACATGGTCACAGATTTGACTCCGAGATCAACATCTTTGCAACCACCTACACATAAGGGACCGAGTGAGAATTCACTTCTCTGCAGCACACCCCACGTGTGTCATCAGGTCTGTGAGGTTGCTGGTGAGGTGGATCTCTCGACTCTCTCTTAGGGGAGTTAGGACAGGAAGTTTCTGACTCTCCATGTCTCAGTGAATTGGCATCTAAGAAGGGGTCTGAGCACCTTTCAGCATTGTCTGAATGACAATGGGACAGGGTTCAAGGATTCGGTCCCCTCAAACCAGTCTCCATTTGGGACGATCCTCCTCCTTCTCTAGACCCTCAATTGGCAGGCCAGAGGCCCCTCTCGTCCAAGAGGGATACCTCAAGACCTGCCCATGTAGCCCTCACCACGGGGCTCACGGAAGAGAAGAAGAGACACTTCTCAAATTCCTGACAACTGTGTACCCCACAAAAATCCAGCAGTGCAACTAGTAAACCCACTTCCATCCAGCACCCCAGTAGGCAGGACATCTTCTTATCAACCTGTGAAATACCCACCAGATGTATCCCATCGTCATACTCGGGAAATTTGTTACTGTGGGTAGCTAGTTTGTGATTTCATCTATTGACGTGTATGTTCCGAAGCAGGGAATGGTCCTTCCCCCTAGTCCAATATTTCCTCAGGGTTGATATGGAGGGCCTCGTCCTTGGTTGAAGGCAGAGGGGCCTATTTTCAGGGTGTGAGCTCTGGAATGAGATTTATCATCCCGGGCATACCTAGGAGGCTTTTTTCCCCTGTTGGAAAAGACTGGAAGTGATAAGCTCACTGGTCCCTGTCAGATATATCATAATCCTAAAACAAGCCTGAGCAGTGGATATTTATTTCCTCAGGAGCCTGAGGAGAATGGGGGCCACGAGAAGAATGCTGGAAAGCATACTTATCATCATAATGTGCAATACATCCAATGGATCCTCCTTTAATTTAGTATCAACATACCTCCAGATCATGAGCTCAGGCTGCCCGAGGTACAACCATTGAGGGGTGACGGTGAGAGCTTCCCACTTTGGGCCCATCCCTCGCCTCTCTTCTCACAGACGGTCTGTGGTGTCACAAGGCTTGGTGGGCAGCATGCCATTGCCATGGCAACCATTGGGCCTGAACTTCTCAGATGCAAGGCAACTCCACCTCCTCTGTGCCCACCTGCTCTCTACACAAGGATGGCTCTTCCCCTGAACGTGTGTCAGGCTCAACACGGTGGTTCAAGAACTGCTTCCCAGGAATACACAGTTTACAATCTCCTGTGGAAAGAAAATATGTGATTGAAAAAGACCCACTCCCCAAGGATCCTGAACAGGAAAACAATGGCCGATGGAGGAAGAAGAACAACACCCGAGCGTCCCTTTCCATGGGAGGAGACTTTTCTACGGAAGGAAACTATGGAATATCTCTTAACCTGATTTCCACCCCATGCCATTGGAGAAGATATACGTACCAAACCAAGGCTTTCAAACCTGTCTTCCAGTAGGGAGCAGGGATCGTAATGGACAGAAATTGGGTGTCAGGCCAGGAAGGAGAGAAGACTCTGGCACAAGTGTGCTTGTTTGTACCACTTGTGGGTTATCCACCTTAAACCAAGACATGTCCTTGGGGAAATTATCCTGCCATTGACAGTTGCTTGAATCCACAGCTCCTGTACCTCTCTCTCTCCTTCTTTTGATCTCCTTCTCTCTAGCTCGCTCCCTCTCCCCTTGGCCCCCCTTCAATTTCTCTTGAATCCTCCTGCTACCAGTTGACCTGTGGTGACAATGGATGAAATATATTAGCCAAGAGAATGGTCCAAGGGATCCCCCAGCCTTTTCTCCGTGTCATCCTAGGCCTGATCAAATATAAAATCCGTGGTCCAGAAAGACTTCCTGTGCTGTGTGGAGACACCCCAACTAGGTCATGCTTCCACAGCACTTCCCATATTCAACCTTTCATATGGACACAATGACCACTTCATATGTACTTCGGTCTGGAGGGTCCCATATTGGACTCAGAGAGAAACACACTTGAAGCAACGTTCACATGAGTGCTCCCCAAGAAATGGCTTCTCTGCAGCATTCGCTACCTGGTCCATGAGGTCTTGTGGATTTGCTCGGGTGTGGATCTCTGGACTCGTTCTTAGGGCATATGGAATATGAAGACTATGACTCTTCATGTCTCAATGATTTGACATCCAAACCATGGTCTGAGCATCCTTGGCCAGTGGGCTGCCCAACCATAGCCCAGAGTGCAAGATGTCGGTCAACCAAAACCAGTCTCTATGGAATAGACCTCCTCATTCTCTAGCCTCAGGATTGTCAGGGACAGAGCCCACTCCCTTCCAGGAGGGAACTTTCAATACCCTCACATTGCAGGCATCATCACAGGGCTCCTGCAAGATCAGACAATCGACCCACCTTTCCTTCCTTATGACTGTAGACACAACAAACACACTGGCACTGGCCCCAGGCACCACACTCCCAGGAAGCCCTCCAGCAGAGGGAGGGCATGTTCTTATCCCCCTGTGGAAAAGGCACCTGAAAGAGACCGGTTACATCTCGGTTAAAAGGCCTCTGTTTGGAGGGCTCCCCTGTGGCTTAGGCTATGGAAATATGGATTCAGAAGTGTGGAGCTGAAAATGCCCCATTGAGAATGTCTTCTTCAGGGGTTCCATCCAGGGCCTCCTGCTTGGGGGAGAGCATTGGGGCATGGTTTCCTTGTGTGTGCACCAGGAAATCTTGTTTAAATGGCCGTGAGGCACAATTCATTTTTCACATGTAGGAACTCCTTTGAGGTGTTCTGCCCACGGATCCCCTGAAGATATCACATGTTCAAACACCAAGGCTCTAGAATCCACATTGAGCTTGGGAGCCTGATGGGAGTGGTGGCTATAAGACTAAAGATGGAGATAATAGTGTTCATCCAAGAGGACCACCCATCTGATGGATCCTCATTTCCATCAACTTCGACAGACCTCCAGAGCAAGAGCTCATGGTGTCCCTCATTGAACTCTCAAGGTTTGAGGGGGAGAATGTCCCACATATGGCCCATCACACACCTCTTTTCTCACAGAGTTTGTTGGATCACATGGCTCCATGGGCATCATACCAGTGCCATGGCCCGCTCTGGGACTGCACCTTTCAGAAGGAAGGCAACTCTACACAATGGGGAACCCAATTTGCTCTATCATGATGGATCTCTGATAGCATGTGTAGCACGTCAGGGTCCAGTGCTTTCTCAGTCACTGCCTCACACGAATACACAGTACAGAATCTCCTTTGGAGAGAAAAGATGTCATTCCAAACACCCAAACAAAATCACCTGGACAATGAAATCAAGGAACGACTGAGGAGAACACTCTATTAGCTGCCATTTCAATAGGAACGGACTTTTCCACTTAGGGAACATTTAGTGTGTCACTTACCAGGACACACACCTCGTGTCCTTTGGGAAGACATGGGTGCCCCGCAGGTAGGACTGCCTCCAAGCGACGTATTTCTAGAGACAGGCGAAGAACGAGTGAAAATCTCATGCAAGAGTCCTGATATAGCCTTTGTTTTTAATAGTCCACAGAAATACAGACGAAGGCTTGGGAATGAAATTGTGCCCAGGAATGTGGCTTGTATCCAAATCTCTCTCTCTCTCTCTCTCTCTCTCTCTCTCTCTCTCTCTCTCTCTCGGCTTCTTCCTCCTTCACATTCTCTCCAATCCTCCTCATCCAAGGTTATCTGTGCTGGTCCAGGTTGGCCTATCTCAGCCAGGAGAGCAGTCAAATTCTTTACCAAGTTGTTCCACCAGTCTTCCAAACTCCTATCAAAAATGACAGCATTTTTCCTAAAATAACTCCTCTGTTTGTATGGAGATATTCCACCTTACACAGGATACCACTATCTACCATTGTCAGCCCTTCACACTGAGAGATAACCATCCCACTTGTACTGCGTTCTACATGGTCACAGATTTGACTCCGAGATCAACATCTTTGCAACCACCTACACATAAGGGACCGAGTGAGAATTCACTTCTCTGCAGCACACCCCACGTGTGTCATCAGGTCTGTGAGGTTGCTGGTGAGGTGGATCTCTCGACTCTCTCTTAGGGGAGTTAGGACCGGAAGTTTCTGACTCTCCATGTCTCAGTGAATTGGCATCTAAGAAGGGGTCTGAGCACCTTTCAGCATGGTCTGAAAGAGAATGGGACAGAGTTCAAGGATTCAGTCCCCTAAAACCAGTCTCCATTTGGGACCATCCTCCTCCTTCTCTAGACCCTCAATTGGCAGGCCAGAGGCCCCTCTCGTCCAAGAGGGAAACCTCAAGACCTGCCCATGTAGCCCTCACCACAGGGCTCACGGAGGAGAAGAAGAGACACTTCTCAAATTCCTGACAACTGTGTACCCCACAAACAAGCCAGCAGTGGAACTAGTCAACCCACTTCCATCCAGCACCTCAGTAGGCAGGACGTCTTCTTATCAACCTGTGAAATACCGACCAGACGTATCCCAGCGTCATACTCGGGAAATTTGTTACTGTGGGTAGCTAGTTTGTGATTTCATCTATTGACGTGTATGTTCCGAAGCAGGGAATGGTCCTTCCCCCTAGTCCAATATTTCCTCAGGGTTGATATGGAGGGCCTCGTCATTGGTTGAAGGCAGAGGGGCCTATTTTCAGGGTGTGAGCTCTGGAATGAGATTTATCATCCTAGTCATACCTAGGAGGCTTTTTTCCCCTGTTGGAAAAGACTGGAAGTGATAAGCTCACTGGTCCCTGTCAGATATATCATAATCCTAAAACAAGCCTGAGCAGTGGATATTTATTTCCTCAGGAGCCTGAGGAGAATGGGGGCCACGAGAAGAATGCTGGAAAGCATACTTATCATCATAATGTGCAATACATCCAATGGATCCTCCTTTAATTTAGTATCAACATACCTCCAGATCATGAGCTCAGGCTGCCCGAGGTACAACCATTGAGGGGTGACGGTGAGAGCTTCCCACTTTGGGCCCATCCCTCGCCTCTCTTCTCACAGAGGGTCTGTGGTGTCACAAGGCTTGGTGGGCAGCATGCCATTGCCATGGCAACCATTGGGCCTGAACTTCTCAGATGCAAGGCAACTCCACCTCCTCTGTGCCCACCTGCTCTCTACACAAGGATGGCTCTTCCCCTGAACGTGTGTCAGGCTCAACACGGTGGTTCAAGATCTGCTTCCCAGGAATACACAGTTTACAATCTCCTGTGGAAAGAAAATATGTGATTGAAAAAGACCCACTCCCCAAGGATCCTGAACAGGAAAACAATGGCCGATGGAGGAAGAAGAACAACACCCGAGCGTCCCTTTCCATGGGAGGAGACTTTTCTACGGAAGGAAACTATGGAATATCTCTTAACCTGATTTCCACCCCATGCCATTGGAGAAGATATACGTACCAAACCAAGGCTTTCAAACCTGTCTTCCAGTAGGGAGCAGGGATCGTAATGGACAGAAATTGGGTGTCAGGCCAGGAAGGAGAGAAGACTCTGGCACAAGTGTGCTTGTTTGTACCACTTGTGGGTTATCCACCTTAAACCAAGACATGTCCTTGGGGAAATTATCCTGCCATTGACAGTTGCTTGAATCCACAGCTCCTGTACCTCTCTCTCTCCTTCTTTTGATTTCCTTCTCTCTAGCTCGCTCCCTCTCCCCTTGGCCCCCCTTCAATTTCTCTTGAATCCTCCTGCTACCAGTTGACCTGTAGTGACAATGGATGAAATATATTAGCCAAGAGAATGGTCCAAGGGATCCCCCAGCCTTTTCTCCGTGTCATCCTAGGCCTGATCAAATATAAAATCCGTGGTCCAGAAAGACTTCCTGTGCTGTGTGGAGACACCCCAACTAGGTCATGCTTCCACAACACTTCCCATATTCAACCTTTCATATGGACACAATGACCACTTCATATGTACTTCGGTCTGGAGGGTCCCATATTGGACTCCGAGAGAAACACACTTGAAGCAACGTTCACATGAGTGCTCCCCAAGAAATGGCTTCTCTGCAGCATTCCCTACCTGGTCCATGAGGTCTTGTGGATTTGCTCGGGTGTGGATCTCTGGACTCGTTCTTAGGGCATATGGAATATGAAGACTATGACTCTTCATGTCTCAATGATTTGACATCCAAACAATGGTCTGAGCATCCTTGGCCAGTGGGCTGCCCAACCATAGCCCAGAGTGCAAGATGTCTGTCAACCAAAACCAGTCTCTATGGAATAGACCTCCTCATTCGCTAGCCTCAGGATTGTCAGGGACAGAGCCCACTCCCTTCCAGGAGGGAACTTTCAATACCCTCACATTGCAGGCATCATCACAGGGCTCCTGCAAGATCAGACAATCGACCCACCTTTCCTTCCTTATGACTGTAGACACAACAAACACACTGGCACTGGCCCCAGGCACCGCACTCCCAGGAAGCCCTCCAGGAGAGGGAGGGCTTGTTCTTATCCAACTGTGGAAATGGCACCTGAAAGAGACCGGTTACATCTCGGTTAAAAGGCCTCTGTTTGGAGGGTTCCTGTTGCAAGACATGTTTTCTTGAAAACTCCATCTTGTCCTTCTTTACTTTATCCCATCTTCTTGTCTTACTTTATCCCATCTTCCTTCTTGGAAAAACAGTCACAGTGCTGGTAAATGACTTAAGCTTAAGAGGAAAGACCTAAAGGCGTAAATGACTTAAGCTTAAGTACTGTTATGTGCCTAGAGGTCAGAGTAAGAGCTTAACCCTTTACCACCTAAGTGGCTTTCTAAATAGTAAAAGAACTTATATAATAGCAAACAAACCCTGTATCATCCACCCATAGCCACTCCTCACTTAATCTCACAATAAAAGCAGTGTGGTTTCTTGAGGCGGTGCTCTTGGTCCCTGAGATCTGGAGTTCCCCGGTGCTCTTGGTCCCTGAGACCTTGAATCCCCCGGCTCCCACCTTTACTTAAGAATAATGTCTCTGTGTCTTGTTTTATGTTAACTATTTTTCCTTAAGTTCCACAGCACCCGTTCTTCCCCATCCTGCTGAGCTGGCCCCGGCAAGTGGCGCCCAACGTGGGGCAGGCTCACAAACAGGCAGGCACGAGGACGAAGGACCGCGACTACAGTGGAAATTTTATTCTCTGGAAGTGCTGTGGAGCCCTGAGAAGAAGGGAGGAATTTTGTGTGGCCACGCTGACGAAATCCTGCAGATAAGTTCCCTCTCTCAGGTATTTACGGGCTAAAATGGGAAACTATAATCCTTACATTTGTGTGTTTGGACAACTCCTTAAAAAGGGGGGTGCAAAAACAAGTGAAAGTAAGCTTTTGAAACTTTTTCAGACTATTGAGAGACATTGTGTTTGGCTTTTTACATCAGAAACATTATATGTAAAGATATGGGAAATGATAGGAATGGAATTTAGGATATTGCAGGATGAGGGCATTCGAATTCCTGAGTCCATTTGGAGTACTTGGAACTTAATTAAATCAGTTTTAGAACTTCCAGAGACCACAGAGGACTTAGAGGAAGAGGGGGAGTTTACACCTTTGCTGGAAGAATCTAAATATGCAGTCCCTGAACAAAATTATCATAGAGAATATCTGGCTCCTGAGCCTTCAGCTCCAATTGTTGATTCTGATATTCCTCAATCGCCTCCTATTAGGAGTAAGGTGACGCGGACTCGTCAAGCCTCTACTTCCAGGGTTGTAAAGAAAGTGAGCGCTATCCCTGAACACCACCTATCATCCATTCAACAGGGAATTTTACAGGCTCAAAGGGAAGGTGATTTGGATGCCATACATTTAGCCTTTCCAGTAACTGTCAGGGAGACAGTGGCTCCAGGCATTGATCCCGCCAACCCTGATGGAGTTTACGAGTTCATTCATGAGCCCTTTCCTTTTAAAATTCTTAAAGAATTAAAACAGGCCGTTCAAAACTATGGTGTTAATTCTCCCTTTACAAAAGGAATCGTGCAGGGAGTAGCTGAAGGAAATCGTATGATTCCTTCTGATTGGCATAGCTTAACCCGTGCTGTGCTATCACCTAGTGAATATTTACAATTTAAGTCTTGGTGGCAAGATCATGCCCAAATTACTGCTAATCGTAATCAGGCTCGAAATCTTCCAATTACAATGGAACAATTGTTAGGGATTGGTCCTTGGAGTAATCTTCAAGATCAATTAAGAATGAATGATTTGGCTGTTGAACAGATTAGACAATGTTGCTTAACGGCATGGGATAAAATTGAATCTACGGGTCAAATAAATATTTCTTTTCAAAAGATCCTACAAGGCCCTAAGGAACCTTATACTGAATTTCTAGCTCGTTTACAAGAGGCATTAAAACGACAAGTTACTAACTCTGAGGTGTCTGATACTATTTTTCAATTGTTAGCATATGAAAATGCAAACACTGATTGCAAAAAGGCCATAGGATTTTTAAAAGGAAAAGCTAACATAGCCGAATATATTAAAGCCTGTCAGGGAGTGGGGACGGAGTCTTTTAAGGCCTCAATGCTAGCCCAAGCAATGGCTAATTTAAAAGTTAAAGACAAATTTTCAGGAAAATGTTTTAATTGTGGTAAGACAGGACATATTAAAAAACAATGTCGTGCTCTTCCACGAGCCCGACCTTTCTTTCATGGAGCTTCAGCACCTTCTAGTAACAATAATAAACAGCCCAGACTATGTCCAAGATGTAATAAAGGAAATCACTGGGCTAACCAGTGCCGGTCCATCTTTCATAAAGATGGAACCCCCTTGTTGGGAAACTATTCTCGGGGCAAGCTTCCAGCCCCGTCAACCAAGGAAGCTTTCCCCATTCAGAACAAGAGCCAGATTCCCTGGAACTACGCTCTGCACCAGCGTTCGACATCACAGTAGATCTCCCTAGTTTACAGGATTTAATTCTCCTTCCTAGTGAAACTCCTACTTCTATTACAACCAAGTTGGAAAATCCATTACCATCAGATACAATAGGATTGATAATAGGAAGGGCAGAGCTAACAGAACAAGGAATTCGAGTTCATACCAGGATATTGGATAATATCGGGGATGATAAAGTACAAGTGATGGTTTCCACTACGATTCCTTGGAAAATTAAAAAAGGGGATCGGATTGCTCAAATCTTAATTTTACCTAGAGTCCAGAAAAAAAAAGACAGGAATAATTTTAGACAGAAGAGATTCAATACCACAGGAGGGGCAGGAGTGTTTTTATCAGAAAAGGTCCTAGAGGAACGACCCACTTGTCAAGTTATCATAAATGGGAAGTCTTTTAGAGGATTGATTGATACTGGTGCTGATGTTTCAATCATTAGCCATTTACATTGGCCAGACGCCTGGCCTCTTCAGCCAGCTGATATTGAAGTCACTGGGTTAGGAAAAGCAGAGGGTCTCAAAAAGAGTGCCCAATGGCTTAATTGTGAAGGACCAGATGGGCAGCCAGCTAGATTGAAACCTTATGTTGCTCAACTCCCTATCAATCTATGGGGAAGAGATTTATTACAACAGTGGCATGCAGAAATTTACTTACCGCCAGTAGATCAATATAGTCATCAAAGCCAAAAAATGTTGCAGAAACAGGGTTACATTCCCAGATTGGGATTAGGAAGACATCATCAGGGGAGAGTGGAACCTATTGAATCTGAGATTAAAATGGACAAATCTGGTTTGGGATATCGGCCTTTTCATTAGCGGCCACTGCTTGTAAAAATAATTATGTTTCTCCTGAACCTATTCGACTGAAATGGACTACAGAAAAACCAGTTTGGGTTGAGCAGTGGCCTCTTTCTTCAGAAAAATTAAAGGTTTTAAGTGATCTGGTCCAAGAACAATTAGAGAAGGGCCATATAGAAGAATCAAACCATTTCATGGGCAAGCTTGTGAAGCATCCCTTGACTCCAGACCCCAGAAGGAGGATGATGAGGGCTCATCTTCCTCATCTTCCCACTTGAGGTCAAATCAAACATCTAACCCGAGAAGCTGATAATCTACTAAGAAAAGGAAAGCCTCTCACTCCAAATAATTTGGTCCTAGCTCTCTTTACTTTGGTTTCCATCGCAGTGAGTATTCTCACAACTGGCATAGAAATCATTTTATTACTTGTATAGTACAGGGATTAAAAGCCTCATGAGTAAAACCCATTAAAAACTATTGAAGATTTAATGAGAGAGTCCATCAGCTTTCTTAGCAAGACTCAGAAGGGCATTGAGAAAACATACAAAGGAACCCAGAAACAATGGAGGGCCAAATAATTCTTAAGGATAAATTCATAGCTCAGCCGGTGCCAGTTATATGGAGAAAGCTCCAAAAAAAATTGGCTTTTGGCCCTGATCAGGATCTGGAGCACCTCCTCAGAGTATGTTATAATCAGGGCCAGGAAGAATGAAAAGAGAACAAGAAGAGAGACTGAGAAAAGACTGAGGCTCTGGTTATGGCGCTACAGGGAGTCAACCTGGGAGTTTCCAAGGTGAGAGGACTAGGGCAGAGACCTATGCCCGGAGTCTGTTTCCTCTGAGGAAAAGAGGGACCCTTTAAATGGGAATGCCCCAAGACTCAGAGATCACTGGAAGAGGGATTGCCCCTGAAGACGAAGGTCTCTATGGTTGACCCCTCAGGCCCAGGATCAAGACGGATGGAACATTTCCATAATGGCTCCTGTCCTTATCACCACATAGCCCTGGGTGACTCTAAATGTAGGAATACAGAGCCACTTTTCAGTCCTCCTCTCCAATCCTGGGCCCCTCCCTCATGAATCTGCCACATTTATATTTCTGGCATGCCGGTTACAAAATTCTTTACACAACCTTTGAGTTGTGACTGGGAATCCATTTTCTTTTCTCAATACCTTTCTGATTGTTTCAGAGTCCAACTTCTCTTTTAGAAATTCTTAAAATATGGAAGGTAACTACATACATGTTGTTACAGTTGTCAACATTAGGTATAATATCTTATCGTACCTAGGTTTAACAGAAGTCAAATGAGACACTGAAACATCAGTTACTAAACAGAAACTAAAGGTCTTTAGAATGATGAAACAATATGATCAGTGCCACCTTGAGATGGTTTCTATAAGAAAAACACGTGTTTTTAGAAATTATAAAGGAGAGTCCATGGTTGCTTTAGAAAAGTAGAATGAGTGTGTTTTCAATATAGAAGGAATGAGGAATGGAATTGCATCTTATTAAGGCAAAAGAAAGATAGTCTGTCTTCAGCTGATTGCTCTACTTGGAAAATAAGGGACAGACTAATATGGATACAGAAAGTGATACAAGGTGTGTGACAAGTGGACGTTGAGAAGAGAATTTTGAACATGGTGGGGACTGTTTAGAATATATTTGAGTAAGTTAACTTTAAAGTGATGCCATAAATCATACTGTTCAAAAGGACATAAGGTAGCTTTCCATTGCATGCTGACCAAGGCATACAAATGTTTCATAACCAGCCAGAGAAATCAGAAGAATCATGAGTTACCTGTGCTATTATAAAATCTAAATGTTGTATTCCTGATTGTTCACAGAATGTGTGTAATTCCCTGCTAGATCATCATCAGTAGATTCATGAGCTGTCAATCCAGCTCCAGTTTTTGGAGCTGCCCTGTGGAACCCGCTGACCTCCTCCTCCTGGTGAAAATATTTCTTTGAGGTATCCAAAGCAATGTTATCAAAGCCCACTTGACCATTCCATGAGTGGAGACCTAACTGCTTTCCCCTAACGACGCCCCTTTTCAGCAGGAAGAAGTTAGAGCGGTCGTCGCCCCTTTTCCCACAGTTAGAGTCTCCAACTCAAAGGGGGGGAATTAAGGTAGATTTTCAACTCAGGTAGTCAGTGTAGGGATATGGGCTTTGATACATTCTTTGTGGCTATTTATTAACATTTGCAAACTGAGGGTTGCATAGCAAGCCCAACTGCTATAAAGGTTGCAGGTATTGCCCCATGGATCCATCACATTAGAGTGAAGAAGGTTGCATCCGCTGCTGACATGGACACCAGGGAGGCTGTACAGCACCTCGAGAATCTTCATGGTCAAGTTCCAGAGACTCCTTTTGTCATCATCAGAGTGCTAAACCCTGCTCTGGCCACCCGTGGAAGTTGATCGGTCTATGCACGGCGGAAGCCCGAGGAGTTCCACGTGAGACTTAACTTGAACTCTGAGACTTAACTTGGACTGTGTTCTGTCTAAGCGAATAATTCAAGAAGAAGTGAAAAAAGTTTCAAGAACTATTTTTGCCTTCCCGCAAAAACAAAAAGGGGGAGATGTTGCAAGACACGTTTCCTTGAAAACTCCATCTTGTCCTTCTTTACTTTATCCCATCTTCTTGTCTTACTTTATCCCATCTTCCTTCTTGGAAAAACAGTCACAGTGCTGGTAAATGACTTAAGCTTAAGAGGAAAGACCTAAAGGCATAAATGACTTAAGCTTAAGTACTGTTATGTGCCTAGAGGTCAGAGTAAGAGCTTAACCCTTTACCACTTAAGTGGCTTTCTAAATAGTAAAAGAACTTATATAATAGCAAACAAACCCTGTATCATTCACCCATAGCCACTCCTCACTTAATATCACAATAAAAGCTGTGTGGTTTCTTGAGGCGGTGCTCTTGGTCCCTGAGATTTGGAGTTCCCCGGTGCTCTTGGTCCCTGAGAACTTGAGTCCCTCGCTCTTGGTCCCTGAGACCTTGAGTTTCCCGGTTCCCACCTTTACTTAAGATAAATGTCTCTGTGTCTTGTATTATATTAACTATTTTTCTTTAAGTTCCACAGCACCCGTTCTTCCCCATCCTGCTGAGCTGGACCCGGCAGGCTCCCCTGTGGCTTAGGCTATGGAAATATGGATTCAGGAGTGTGGAGCTGAAAATGCCCCATTGGGACTGTCTTCTTCAGGGGTTCCATCCAGGGCCTCCTGCTTGGGGGAGAGCATTGGGGCATGGTTTCCTTGTTTGTGCACCAGGATAACTTGTTTAAATGGCCGTGAGGCACAATTCATTTTTCACAAGTAGGAACTCCCTTGAGGTATTCTGCCCACGGATCCCCTGAAGATATCACATGTTCAAACACCAAGCCTCTAGAATCCACATTGAGCTTGGGAGCCTGATGAGAGTGGTGGCTATGAGTCTACAGATGGAGATAATAGTGTTCATCCAAGAGGACCACCCATCTGATGGATCCTCCTTTCCATCAACTTCGACAGACCTCCAGAGCAAGAGCTCATGGTGTCCCTCATTGAACTCTCAAGGTTTGAGGGGGAGAATGTCCCACATATGGCCCATCACACACCTCTTTTCTCACAGAGTTTGTTGGATCACATGGCTCCATGGGCATCATACCAGTGCCATGGCCCGCTCTGGGACTGCACCTTTCAGAAGGAAGGCAACTCTACACAATGGGGAACCCAATTTGCTCTATCATGATGGATCTCCTATAACATGTGCGGCACTTCAGGGTCAAGTGCTTTCTCAGTCACTGCCTCACACGAATACACAGTACAGAATCTCCTTTGGAGAGAAAAGATGTCATTCCAAACACCCAAACAAAATCCCCTGGACAATGAAATCAAGCAACGACTGAGGAGAACACTCTATTAGCTGCCATTTCAATAGGAACGGACTTTTCCGCTTAGGGAACATATAGTGTGTCACTTACCAGGACACACACCTCGTGTCCTTTGAGAAGACATGGGTGCTCCGCAGGTAGGACTGCTTCCAACCGACCTATTTCTAGAGACAGGCCAAGAACGAGTGAAAATCTCATGCAAGAGTCCTGATATAGCCTTTGTGTTTAATAGTCCACAAAAATACAGACAAGGGCTTGGGAATGAAATTGTGCCCTGGAATGTGGCTTGTATCCATATCTCTCTCTCTCTCTCTCTCTCTATCTCTCATCTTCTTCCTCCCTTCACATTCTCTCCAATCCTCCTCATCCAAGGTTATCTGTGCTGGTCCAGGTTGGCCTATCTCAGCCAGGGGAGCAGTCAAATTCTTTACCAAGTTGTTCCATCAGTCTTCCAAACTCCTATCAAAAATGACAGCATTTTTCCTAAAATAACTCCTCTGTTTGTATGGAGATATTCCACCTTACACAGGGTACCACTATCTACCATTGTCAGCCCTTCACACTGAGAGATAACCATCCCACTTGTACTGCGTTCTACATGGTCACAGATTTGACTCCGAGATCAACATCTTTGCAACCACCTACACATAAGGGACCGAGTGAGAATTCACTTCTCTGCAGCACACCCCACGTGTGTCATCAGGTCTGTGAGGTTGCTGGTGAGGTGGATCTCTCGACTCTCTCTTAGGGGAGTTAGGACAGGAAGTTTCTGACTCTCCATGTCTCAGTGAATTGGCATCTAAGAAGGGGTCTGAGCACCTTTCAGCATGGTCTGAATGACAATGGGACAGAGTTCAAGGATTCGGTCCCCTCAAACCAGTCTCCATTTGGGACCATCCTCCTCCTTCTCTAGACCCTCAATTGGCAGGCCAGAGGCTCTTCTCGTCCAAGAGGGAAACCTCAAGACCTGCCATACAGCCCTCACCACATGGCTCACGGAAGAGAAGAAGAGACACTTCTCAAATTCCTGACAACTGTGTACCCCACAAAAAAGCCAGCAGTGCAACTAGTCAACCCACTTCCATCCAGCACCCCAGTAGGCAGGACGTCTTCTTATCAACCTGTGAAATAGCCACCAGACGTATCCCAGCGTCATACTCGGGAAATTTGTTACTGTGGGTAGCTAGTTTGTGATTTCATCTATTGACGTGTATGTTCCGAAGCAGGGAATGGTCCTTCCCCCTAGTCCAATATTTCCTCAGGGTTGATATGGAGGGCCTCGTCCTTGGTTGAAGGCAGAGGGGCCTATTTTCATTGTTTGAGCTCTGGAATGAGATTTATCATCCCGGTCATACCTAGGAGGCTTTTTTCCCCTGTTGGAA
Organism: Sus scrofa; assembly: GCF_054392235.1. NCBI lineage: Eukaryota > Metazoa > Chordata > Mammalia > Artiodactyla > Suidae > Sus > Sus scrofa. The sequence continues at coordinate 43,336,352 of NC_139402.1, forward strand.
AAGACTGGAAGTGATAAGCTCACTGGTCCCTGTCAGATATATCATAATCCTAAAACAAGCCTGAGCAGTGGATATTTATTTCCTCAGGAGCCTGAGGAGAATGGGGGCCACGAGAAGAATGCTGGAAAGCATACTTATCATCATAATGTGCAATACATCCAATGGATCCTCCTTTAATTTAGTATCAACATACCTCCAGATCATGAGCTCAGGCTGCCCGAGGTACAACCATTGAGGGGTGACGGTGAGAGCTTCCCACTTTGGGCCCATCCCTCGCCTCTCTTCTCACAGAGGGTCTGTGGTGTCACAAGGCTTGGTGGGCAGCATGCCATTGCCATGGCAACCATCGGGCCTGAACTTCTCAGATGCAAGGCAACTCCACCTCCTCTGTGCCCACCTGCTCTCTACACAAGGATGGCTCTTCCCCTGAACGTGTGTCAGGCTCAACACGGTGGTTCAAGAACTGCTTCCCAGGAATACACAGTTTACAATCTCATGTGGAAAGAAAATATGTGATTGAAAAAGACCCACTCCCCAAGGATCCTGAACAGGAAAACAATGGCCGATGGAGGAAGAAGAACAACACCCGAGCATCCCTTTCCATGGGAGGAGACTTTTCTACGGAAGGAAACTATGGAATATCTCTCTCTTAACCTGATTTCAACCCCATGCCATTGGAGAAGATATACGTACCAAACCAAGGCTTTCAAACCTGTCTTCCAGTAGGGAGCAGGGATCGTAATGGACAGAAATTGGGTGTCAGGCCAGGAAGGAGAGAAGACTCTGGCACAAGTGTGCTTGTTTGTACCACTTGTGGGTTATCCACCTTAAACCAAGACATGTCCTTGGGGAAATTATCCTGCCATTGACAGTTGCTTGAATCCACAGCTCCTGTACCTCTCTCTCTCCTTCTTTTGATCTCCTTCTCTCTAGCTCTCTCCCTCTCCCCTTGGCCCCCCTTCAATTTCTCTTGAATCCTCCTGCTACAAGTTGACCTGTAGTGATAATGGATGGAATATATTAGCCAAGAGAATGGTCCAAGGGATCCCCCAGCCTTTTCTCCGTGTCATCCTAGGCCTGATCAAATATAACATCCGTGGTCCAGAAAGACTTCCTGTGCTGTGTGGAGACACCCCAACTATGTCATCCTTCCACAACACTTCCCATATTCAACCTTTCATATGGACACAATGACCACTACATATGTACTTCGGTCTGGAGGGTCCCATATTGGACTCAGAGAGAAACACTCTTGAAGCAACGTTCACATGAGTGCTCCCCAAGAAATGGCTTCTCTGCAGCATTCGCTACCTGGTCCATGAGGTCTTGTGGATTTGCTCGGGTGTGGATCTCTGGACTCGTTCTTAGGGCATATGGAATATGAAGACTATGACTCTTCATGTCTCAATGATTTGACATCCAAACAATGGTCTGAGCATCCTTGGCCAGTGGGCTGCCCAACCATAGCCCAGAGTGCAAGATGTCTGTCAACCAAAACCAGTCTCTATGGAATAGACCTCCTCATTCTCTAGCCTCAGGATTGTCAGGGACAGAGCCCACTCCCTTCCAGGAGGGAACTTTCAATACCCTCACATTGCAGGCATCATCACAGGGCTCCTGCAAGATCAGACAATCGACCGCGCTTTCCTTCCTTATGACTGTAGACACAACAAACACACTGACACTGGCCCCAGACACCACACTCCCTGGAAGCCCTCCAGGAGAGGGAGGGCTTGTTCTTATCCAACTGTGGAAAAGGCACCTGAAACAGACCGGTTACATCTCGATTAAAAGGCCTCTGTTTGGAGGGCTCCCCTGTGGCTTAGGCTATGGAAATATGGATTCAGGAGTGTGGAGCTGAAAATGCCCCATTGGGACTGTCTTCTTCAGGGGTTCCATCCAGGGCCTCCTGCTTGGGGGAGAGCATTGGGGCATGGTTTCCTTGTTTGTGCACCAGGATAACTTGTTTAAATGGCCGTGAGGCACAATTCATTTTTCACAAGTAGGAACTCCCTTGACGTATTCTGCCCACGGATCCCCTGAAGATATCACATGTTCAAACACCAAGCCTCTAGAATCCACATTGAGCTTGGGAGCCTGATGAGAGTGGTGGCTATGAGTCTACAGATGGAGATAATAGTGTTCATCCAAGAGGACCACCCATCTGATGGATCCTCCTTTCCATCAACTTCGACAGACCTCCAGAGCAAGAGCTCATGGTGTCCCTCATTGAACTCTCAAGGTTTGAGGGGGAGAATGTCCCACATATGGCCCATCACACACCTCTTTTCTCACAGAGTTTGTTGGATCACATGGCTCCATGGGCATCATACCAGTGCCATGGCCCGCTCTGGGACTGCACCTTTCAGAAGGAAGGCAACTCTACACAATGGGGAACCCAATTTGCTCTATCATGATGGATCTCTGATAACATGTGCGGCACTTCAGGGTCAAGTGCTTTCTCAGTCACTGCCTCACACGAATACACAGTACAGAATCTCCTTTGGAGAGAAAAGATGTCATTCCAAACACCCAAACAAAATCCCCAGGACAATGAAATCAAGCAACGACTGAGGAGAACACTCTATTAGCTGCCATTTCAATAGGAACGGACTTTTCCGCTTAGGGAACATATAGTGTGTCACTTACCAGGACACACACCTCGTGTCCTTTGAGAAGACATGGGTGCTCCGCAGGTAGGACTGCTTCCAACCGACCTATTTCTAGAGACAGGCCAAGAACGAGTGAAAATCTCATGCAAGAGTCCTGATATAGCCTTTGTGTTTAATAGTCCACAAAAATACAGACAAGGGCTTGGGAATGAAATTGTGCCCTGGAATGTGGCTTGTATCCATATCTCTCTCTCTCTCTCTCTCTCTATCTCTCATCTTCTTCCTCCCTTCACATTCTCTCCAATCCTCCTCATCCAAGGTTATCTGTGCTGGTCCAGGTTGGCCTATCTCAGCCAGGGGAGCAGTCAAATTCTTTACCAAGTTGTTCCATCAGTCTTCCAAACTCCTATCAAAAATGACAGCCTTTTTCCTAAAATAACTCCTCTGTTTGTATGGAGATATTCCACCTTACACAGGGTACCACTATCTACCATTGTCAGCCCTTCACACTGAGAGATAACCATCCCACTTGTACTGCGTTCTACATGGTCACAGATTTGACTCCGAGATCAACATCTTTGCAACCACCTACACATAAGGGACCGAGTGAGAATTCACTTCTCTGCAGCACACCCCACGTGTGTCATCAGGTCTGTGAGGTTGCTGGTGAGGTGGATCTCTCGACTCTCTCTTAGGGGAGTTAGGACAGGAAGTTTCTGACTCTCCATGTCTCAGTGAATTGGCATCTAAGAAGGGGTCTGAGCACATTTCAGCATGGTCTGAATGACAATGGGACAGAGTTCAAGGATTCGGTCCCCTCAAACCAGTCTCCATTTGGGACCATCCTCCTCCTTCTCTAGACCCTCAATTGGCAGGCCAGAGGCTCTTCTCGTCCAAGAGGGAAACCTCAAGACCTGCCCATGGAGCCCTCACCACAGGGCTCACGGAAGAGAAGAAGAGACACTTCTCAAATTCCTGACAACTGTGTACCCCACAAAAAAGCCAGCAGTGCAACTAGTCAACCCACTTCCATCCAGCACCCCAGTAGGCAGGACGTCCTCTTATCAACCTGTGAAATAGCCACCAGACGTATCCCAGCGTCATACTCGGGAAATTTGTTACTGTGGGTAGCTAGTTTGTGATTTCATCTATTGACGTGTATGTTCCGAAGCAGGGAATGGTCCTTCCCCCTAGTCCAATATTTCCTCAGGGTTGATATGGAGGGCCTCGTCCTTGGTTGAAGGCAGAGGGGCCTATTTTCATTGTTTGAGCTCTGGAATGAGATTTATCATCCCGGTCATACCTAGGAGGCTTTTTTCCCCTGTTGGAAAAGACTGGAAGTGATAAGCTCACTGGTCCCTGTCAGATATATCATAATCCTAAAACAAGCCTGAGCAGTGGATATTTATTTCCTCAGGAGCCTGAGGAGAATGGGGGCCACGAGAAGAATGCTGGAAAGCATACTTATCATCATAATGTGCAATACATCCAATGGATCCTCCTTTAATTTAGTATCAACATACCTCCAGATCATGAGCTCAGGCTGCCCGAGGTACAACCATTGAGGGGTGACGGTGAGAGCTTCCCACTTTGGGCCCATCCCTCGCCTCTCTTCTCACAGAGGGTCTGTGGTGTCACAAGGCTTGGTGGGCAGCATGCCATTGCCATGGCAACCATCGGGCCTGAACTTCTCAGATGCAAGGCAACTCCACCTCCTCTGTGCCCACCTGCTCTCTACACAAGGATGGCTCTTCCCCTGAACGTGTGTCAGGCTCAACACGGTGGTTCAAGATCTGCTTCCCAGGAATACACAGTTTACAATCTCCTGTGGAAAGAAAATATGTGATTGAAAAAGACCCACTCCCCAAGGATCCTGAACAGGAAAACAATGGCCGATGGAGGAAGAAGAACAACACCCGAGCGTCCCTTTCCATGGGAGGAGACTTTTCTACGGAAGGAAACTATGGAATATCTCTCTCTTAACCTGATTTCCACCCCATGCCAATGGAGAAGATATACGTACCAAACCAAGGCTTTCAAACCTGTCTTCCAGTAGGGAGCAGGGATCGTAATGGACAGAAATTGGGTGTCAGGCCAGGAAGGAGAGAAGACTCTGGCACAAGTGTGCTTGTTTGTACCACTTGTGGGTTATCCACCTTAAACCAAGACATGTCCTTGGGGAAATTATCCTGCCATTGACAGTTGCTTGAATCCACAGCTCCTGTACCTCTCTCTCTCCTTCTTTTGATCTCCTTCTCTCTAGCTCGCTCCCTCTCCCCTTGGCCCCCCTTCAGTTTCTCTTGAATCCTCCTGATACCAGTTGACCTGTGGTGATAATGGATGGAATATATTAGCCAAGAGAATGGTCCAAGGGATCCCCCAGCCTTTTCTCCGTGTCATCCTAGGCCTGATCAAATATAACATCCGTGGTCCAGAAAGACTTCCTGTGCTGTGTGGAGACACCCCAACTAGGTCATGCTTCCACAACACTTCCCATATTCAACCTTTCATATGGACACAATGACCACTACATATGTACTTCGGTCTGGAGGGTCCCATATTGGACTCACAGAAAAACACACTTGAAGCAACGTTCACATGAGTGCTCCCCAAGAAATGGCTTCTCTGCAGCATTCGCTACCTGGTCCATGAGGTCTTGTGGATTTGCTCGGGTGTGGATCTCTGGACTCGTTCTTAGGGCATATGGAATATGAAGACTATGACTCTTCATGTCTCAATGATTTGACATCCAAACCATGGTCTGAGCATCCTTGGCCAGTGGGCTGCCCAACCATAGCCCAGAGTGCAAGATGTCTGTCAACCAAAACCAGTCTCTATGGAATAGACCTCCTCATTCTCTAGCCTCAGGATTGTCAGGGACAGAGCCCACTCCCTTCCAGGAGGGAACTTTCAATACCCTCACATTGCAGGCATCATCACAGGGCTCCTGCAAGATCAGACAATCGACCGCGCTTTCCTTCCTTATGACTGTAGACACAACAAACACACTGACACTGGCCCCAGACACCACACTCCCAGGAAGCCCTCCAGGAGAGGGAGGGATTGTTCTTATCCAACTGTGGAAAAGGCACCTGAAACAGACCGGTTACATCTCGGTTAAAAGGCCTCTGTTTGGAGGGCTCCCCTGTGGCTTAGGCTGTGGAAATATGGATTCAGGAGTGTGGAGCTGAAAATGCCCCATTGGGACTGTCTTCTTCAGGGGTTCCATCCAGGGCCTCCTGCTTGGGGGAGAGCATTGGGGCATGGTTTCCTTGTTTGTGCACCAGGATAACTTGTTTAAATGGCCGTGAGGCACAATTCATTTTTCACAAGTAGGAACTCCCTTGACGTATTCTGCCCACGGATCCCCTGAAGATATCACATGTTCAAACACCAAGCCTCTAGAATCCACATTGAGCTTGGGAGCCTGATGAGAGTGGTGGCTATGAGTCTACAGATGGAGATAATAGTGTTCATCCAAGAGGACCACCCATCTGATGGATCCTCCTTTCCATCAACTTCGACAGACCTCCAGAGCAAGAGCACATGGTGTCCCTCATTGAACTCTCAAGGTTTGAGGGGGAGAATGTCCCACATATGGCCCATCACACACCTCTTTTCTCACAGAGTTTGTTGGATCACATGGCTCCATGGGCATCATACCAGTGCCATGGCCCGCTCTGGGACTGCACCTTTCAGAAGGAAGGCAACTCTACACAATGGGGAACCCAATTTGCTCTATCATGATGGATCTCCTATAACATGTGCGGCACTTCAGGGTCAAGTGCTTTCTCAGTCACTGCCTCACACGAATACACAGTACAGAATCTCCTTTGGAGAGAAAAGATGTCATTCCAAACACCCAAACAAAATCCCCTGGACAATGAAATCAAGCAACGACTGAGGAGAACACTCTATTAGCTGCCATTTCAATAGGAACGGACTTTTCCGCTTAGGGAACATATAGTGTGTCACTTACCAGGACACACACCTCGTGTCCTTTGAGAAGACATGGGTGCTCCGCAGGTAGGACTGCTTCCAACCGACCTATTTCTAGAGACAGGCCAAGAACGAGTGAAAATCTCATGCAAGAGTCCTGATATAGCCTTTGTGTTTAATAGTCCACAAAAATACAGACAAGTGCTTGGGAATGAAATTGTGCCCTGGAATGTGGCTTGTATCCAAATCTCTCTCTCTCTCTCTCTCTCTGTATCTCTCTCTCATCTTCTTCCTCCCTTCACATTCTCTCCAATCCTCCTCATCCAAGGTTATCTGTGCTGGTCCAGGTTGGCCTATCTCAGCCAGGAGAGCAGTCAAATTCTTTACCAAGTTGTTCCATCAGTCTTCCAAACTCCTATCAAAAATGACAGCATTTTTCCTAAAATAACTCCTCTGTTTGTATGGAGATATTCCACCTTACACAGGGTACCACTATCTACCATTGTCAGCCCTTCACACTGAGAGATAACCATCCCACTTGTACTGCGTTCTACATGGTCACAGATTTGACTCCGAGATCAACATCTTTGCAACCACCTACACATAAGGGACCGAGTGAGAATTCACTTCTCTGCAGCACACCCCACGTGTGTCATCAGGTCTGTGAGGTTGCTGGTGAGGTGGATCTCTCGACTCTCTCTTAGGGGAGTTAGGACAGGAAGTTTCTGACTCTCCATGTCTCAGTGAATTGGCATCTAAGAAGGGGTCTGAGCACCTTTCAGCATGGTCTGAATGACAATGGGACAGAGTTCAAGGATTCAGTCCCCTCAAACCAGTCTCCATTTGGGACCATCCTCCTCCTTCTCTAGACCCTCAATTGGCAGGCCAGAGGCCCTTCTCGTCCAAGAGGGAAACCTCAAGACCTGCCCATGTAGCCCTCACCACAGGGCTCACGGAAGAGAAGAAGAGACACTTCTCAAATTCCTGACAACTGTGTACCCCACAAAAAAGCCAGCAGTAGAACTAGTCAACCCACTTCCATCCAGCACCCCAGTAGGCAGGACGTCTTCTTATCAACCTGTGAAATACCCACCAGACGTATCCCAGCTTCATTCTCGGGAAATTTGTTACTGTGGGTAGCTAGTTTGTGATTTCATCTATTGACGTGTATGTTCCGAAGCAGGGAATGGTCCTTCCCCCTAGTCCAATATTTCCTCAGGGTTGATATAGAGGGCCTCGTCCTTGGTTGAAGGCAGAGGGGCCCATTTTCATGCTTTGAGCTCTGGAATGAGATTTATCATCCCGGGCATAACTAGGAGGCTTTTTTCCCCTGTTGGAAAAGACTGGAAGTGATAAGCTCACTGGTCCCTGTCAGATATATCATAATCCTAAAACAAGCCTGAGCAGTGGATATTTATTTCCTCAGGAGCCTGAGGAGAATGGGGGCCACGAGAAGAATGCTGGAAAGCATACTTATCATCATAATGTGCAATACAGCCAATGGATCCTCCTTTAATTTAGTATCAACATACCTCCAGATCATGAGCTCAGGCTGCCCGAGGTACAACCATTGAGGGGTGACGGTGAGAGCTTCCAACTTTGGGCCCATCCCTCGCCTCTCTTCTCACAGACGGTCTGTGGTGTCACAAGGCTTGGTGGGCAGCATGCCATTGCCATGGCAACCATTGGGCCTGAACTTCTCAGATGCAAGGCAACTCCACCTCCTCTGTGCCCACCTGCTCTCTACACAAGGATGGCTCTTCCCCTGAACGTGTGTCAGGCTCAACACGGTGGTTCAAGAACTGCTTCCCAGGAATACACAGTTTACAATCTCATGTGGAAAGAAAATATGTGATTGAAAAAGACCCACTCCCCAAGGATCCTGAACAGGAAAACAATGGCCGATGGAGGAAGAAGAACAACACCCGAGCGTCCCTTTCCATGGGAGGAGACTTTTCTACGGAAGGAAACTATGGAATATCTCTCTCTTAACCTGATTTCAACCCCATGCCATTGGAGAAGATATACGTACCAAACCAAGGCTTTCAAACCTGTCTTCCAGTAGGGAGCAGGGATCGTAATGGACAGAAATTGGGTGTCAGGCCAGGAAGGAGAGAAGACTCTGGCACAAGTGTGCTTGTTTGTACCACTTGTGGGTTATCCACCTTAAACCAAGACATGTCCTTGGGGAAATTATCCTGCCATTGACAGTTGCTTGAATCCACAGCTCCTGTACCTCTCTCTCTCCTTCTTTTGATCTCCTTCTCTCTAGCTCGCTCCCTCTCCCCTTGGCCCCCCTTCAATTTCTCTTGAATCCTCCTGCTACAAGTTGACCTGTAGTGATAATGGATGGAATATATTAGCCAAGAGAATGGTCCAAGGGATCCCCCAGCCTTTTCTCCGTGTCATCCTAGGCCTGATCAAATATAACATCCGTGGTCCAGAAAGACTTCCTGTGCTGTGTGGAGACACCCCAACTAGGTCATGCTTCCACAACACTTCCCATATTCAACCTTTCATATGGACACAATGACCACTACATATGTACTTCGGTCTGGAGGGTCCCATATTGGACTCACAGAGAAACACACTTGAAGCAACGTTCACATGAGTGCTCCCCAAGAAATGGCTTCTCTGCAGCATTCCCTACCTGGTCCATGAGGTCTTGTGGATTTGCTCGGGTGTGGATCTCTGGACTCGTTCTTAGGGCATATGGAATATGAAGACTATGACTCTTCATGTCTCAATGATTTGACATCCAAACAATGGTCTGAGCATCCTTGGCCAGTGGGCTGCCCAACCATAGCCCAGAGTGCAAGATGTCTGTCAACCAAAACCAGTCTCTATGGAATAGACCTCCTCATTCTCTAGCCTCAGGATTGTCAGGGACAGAGCCCACTCCCTTCCAGGAGGGAACTTTCAATACCCTCACATTGCAGGCATCATCACAGGGCTCCTGCAAGATCAGACAATCGACCCACCTTTCCTTCCTTATGACTGTAGACACAACAAACACACTGGCACTGGCCCCAGGCACCACACTCCCAGGAAGCCCTCCAGGAGAGGGAGGGCTTGTTCTTATCCAACTGTGGAAAAGGCACCTGAAACAGACCGGTTACATCTCGGTTAAAAGGCCTCTGTTTGGAGGGCTCCCCTGTGGCTTAGGCTATGGAAATATGGATTCAGGAGTGTGGAGCTGAAAATGCCCCATTGGGACTGTCTTCTTCAGTGGTTCCATCCAGGGCCTCCTGCTTGGGGGAGAGCATTGGGGCATGGTTTCCTTGTTTGTGCACCAGGATAACTTGTTTAAATGGCCGTGAGGCACAATTCATTTTTCACAAGTAGGAACTCCCTTGAGGTATTCTGCCCACGGATCCCCTGAAGATATCACATGTTCAAACACCAAGTCTCTAGAATCCACATTGAGCTTGGGAGCCTGATGAGAGTGGTGGCTATGAGTCTACAGATGGAGATAATAGTGTTCATCCAAGAGGACCACCCATCTGATGGATCCTCCTTTCCATCAACTTCGACAGACCTCCAGAGCAAGAGCTCATGGTGTCCCTCATTGAACTCTCAAGGTTTGAGGGGGAGAATGTCCCACATATGGCCCATCACACACCTCTTTTCTCACAGAGTTTGTTGGATCACATGGCTCCATGGGCATCATACCAGTGCCATGGCCCGCTCTGGGACTGCACCTTTCAGAAGGAAGGCAACTCTACACAATGGGGAACCCAATTTGCTCTATCATGATGGATCTCTGATAACATGTGCGGCACTTCAGGGTCAAGTGCTTTCTCAGTCACTGCCTCACACGAATACACAGTACAGAATCTCCTTTGGAGAGAAAAGATGTCATTCCAAACACCCAAACAAAATCCCCTGGACAATGAAATCAAGCAACGACTGAGGAGAACACTCTATTAGCTGCCATTTCAATAGGAACGGACTTTTCCGCTTAGGGAACATATAGTGCGTCACTTACCAGGACACACACCTCGTGTCCTTTGAGAAGACATGGGTGCTCCGCAGGTAGGACTGCTTCCAACCGACCTATTTCTAGAGACAGGCCAAGAACGAGTGAAAATCTCATGCAAGAGTCCTGATATAGCCTTTGTGTTTAATAGTCCACAAAAATACAGACAAGGGCTTGGGAATGAAATTGTGCCCTGGAATGTGGCTTGTATCCAAATCTCTCTCTCACTCTCTCTCTATATCTCTCTCTCATCTTCTTCCTCCCTTCACATTCTCTCCAATCCTCCTCATCCAAGGTTATCTGTGCTGGTCCAGGTTGGCCTATCTCAGCCAGGAGAGCAGTCAAATTCTTTACCAAGTTGTTCCATCAGTCTTCCAAACTCCTATCAAAAATGACAGCATTTATCCTAAAATAACTCCTCTGTTTGTATGGAGATATTCCACCTTACACAGGGTACCACTATCTACCATTGTCAGCCCTTCACACTGAGAGATAACCATCCCACTTGTACTGCGTTCTACATGGTCACAGATTTGACTCCGAGATCAACATCTTTGCAACCACCTACACATAAGGGACCGAGTGAGAATTCACTTCTCTGCAGCACACCCCACGTGTGTCATCAGGTCTGTGAGGTTGCTGGTGAGGTGGATCTCTCGACTCTCTCTTAGGGGAGTTAGGACAGGAAGTTTCTGACTCTCCATGTCTCAGTGAATTGGCATCTAAGAAGGGGTCTGAGCACCTTTCAGCATGGTCTGAATGACAATGGGACAGAGTTCAAGCATTCAGTCCCCTCAAACCAGTCTCCATTTGGGACCATCCTCCTCCTTCTCTAGACCCTCAATTGGCAGGCCAGAGGCCCCTCTCGTCCAAGAGGGAAACCTCAAGACCTGCCCATTTTGCCCTTACCACAGGGCTCACGGAAGAGAAGAAGAGACACTTCTCAAATTCCTGACATCTGTGTACCCCACAAAAAAGCCAGCAGTGGAACTAGTCAACCCACTTCCATCCAGCACCCCAGTAGGCAGGACGTCCTCTTATCAACCTGTGAAATACCCACCAGACGTATCCCAGCGACATAATCGGGAAATTTGTTACTGTGTGTAGCTAGTTTGTGATTTCATCTATTGACGTGTATGTTCCGAAGCAGGGAATGGTCCTTCCCCCTAGTCCAATATTTCCTCAGGTTTGATATGGAGGGCCTCGTCCTTGGTTGAAGGCAGAAGGGCCTATTTTCATGGTGTGAGCTCTGGAATGAGATTTATCATCCCGGTCATACCTAGGAGGCTTTTTTCCCCTGTTGGAAAAGACTGGAAGTGATAAGCTCACTGGTCCCTGTCAGATATATCATAATCCTAAAACAAGCCTGAGCAGTGGATATTTATTTCCTCAGGAGCCTGAGGAGAATGGGGGCCACGAGAAGAATGCTGGAAAGCATACTTATCATCATAATGTGCAATACATCCAATGGATCCTCCTTTAATTTAGTATCAACATACCTCCAGATCATGAGCTCAGGCTGCCCGAGGTACAACCATTGAGGGGTGACGGTGAGAGCTTCCCACTTTGGGCCCATCCCTCGCCTCTCTTCTCACAGAGGGTCTGTGGTGTCACAAGGCTTGGTGGGCAGCATGCCATTGCCATGGCAACCATTGGGCCTGAACTTCTCAGATGCAAGGCAACTCCACCTCCTCTGTGCCCACCTGCTCTCTACACAAGGATGGCTCTTCCCCTGAACGTGTGTCAGGCTCAACACGGTGGTTCAAGATCTGCTTCCCAGGAATACACAGTTTACAATCTCCTGTGGAAAGAAAATATGTGATTGAAAAAGACCCACTCCCCAAGGATCCTGAACAGGAAAACAATGGCCGATGGAGGAAGAAGAACAACACCCGAGCGTCCCTTTCCATGGGAGGAGACTTTTCTACGGAAGGAAACTATGGAATATCTCTTAACCTGATTTCCACCCCATGCCATTGGAGAAGATATACGTACCAAACCAAGGCTTTCAAACCTGTCTTCCAGTAGGGAGCAGGGATCGTAATGGACAGAAATTGGGTGTCAGGCCAGGAAGGAGAGAAGACTCTGGCACAAGTGTGCTTGTTTGTACCACTTGTGGGTTATCCACCTTAAACCAAGACATGTCCTTGGGGAAATTATCCTGCCATTGACAGTTGCTTGAATCCACAGCTCCTGTACCTCTCTCTCTCCTTCTTTTGATTTCCTTCTCTCTAGCTCGCTCCCTCTCCCCTTGGCCCCCCTTCAATTTCTCTTGAATCCTCCTGCTACCAGTTGACCTGTAGTGACAATGGATGAAATATATTAGCCAAGAGAATGGTCCAAGGGATCCCCCAGCCTTTTCTCCGTGTCATCCTAGGCCTGATCAAATATAAAATCCGTGGTCCAGAAAGACTTCCTGTGCTGTGTGGAGACACCCCAACTAGGTCATGCTTCCACAACACTTCCCATATTCAACCTTTCATATGGACACAATGACCACTTCATATGTACTTCGGTCTGGAGGGTCCCATATTGGACTCCGAGAGAAACACACTTGAAGCAACGTTCACATGAGTGCTCCCCAAGAAATGGCTTCTCTGCAGCATTCCCTACCTGGTCCATGAGGTCTTGTGGATTTGCTCGGGTGTGGATCTCTGGACTCGTTCTTAGGGCATATGGAATATGAAGACTATGACTCTTCATGTCTCAATGATTTGACATCCAAACAATGGTCTGAGCATCCTTGGCCAGTGGGCTGCCCAACCATAGCCCAGAGTGCAAGATGTCTGTCAACCAAAACCAGTCTCTATGGAATAGACCTCCTCATTCGCTAGCCTCAGGATTGTCAGGGACAGAGCCCACTCCCTTCCAGGAGGGAACTTTCAATACCCTCACATTGCAGGCATCATCACAGGGCTCCTGCAAGATCAGACAATCGACCCACCTTTCCTTCCTTATGACTGTAGACACAACAAACACACTGGCACTGGCCCCAGGCACCGCACTCCCAGGAAGCCCTCCAGGAGAGGGAGGGCTTGTTCTTATCCAACTGTGGAAATGGCACCTGAAAGAGACCGGTTACATCTCGGTTAAAAGGCCTCTGTTTGGAGGGTTCCTGTTGCAAGACATGTTTTCTTGAAAACTCCATCTTGTCCTTCTTTACTTTATCCCATCTTCTTGTCTTACTTTATCCCATCTTCCTTCTTGGAAAAACAGTCACAGTGCTGGTAAATGACTTAAGCTTAAGAGGAAAGACCTAAAGGCGTAAATGACTTAAGCTTAAGTACTGTTATGTGCCTAGAGGTCAGAGTAAGAGCTTAACCCTTTACCACCTAAGTGGCTTTCTAAATAGTAAAAGAACTTATATAATAGCAAACAAACCCTGTATCATCCACCCATAGCCACTCCTCACTTAATCTCACAATAAAAGCAGTGTGGTTTCTTGAGGCGGTGCTCTTGGTCCCTGAGATCTGGAGTTCCCCGGTGCTCTTGGTCCCTGAGACCTTGAATCCCCCGGCTCCCACCTTTACTTAAGAATAATGTCTCTGTGTCTTGTTTTATGTTAACTATTTTTCCTTAAGTTCCACAGCACCCGTTCTTCCCCATCCTGCTGAGCTGGCCCCGGCAAGTGGCGCCCAACGTGGGGCAGGCTCACAAACAGGCAGGCACGAGGACGAAGGACCGCGACTACAGTGGAAATTTTATTCTCTGGAAGTGCTGTGGAGCCCTGAGAAGAAGGGAGGAATTTTGTGTGGCCACGCTGACGAAATCCTGCAGATAAGTTCCCTCTCTCAGGTATTTACGGGCTAAAATGGGAAACTATAATCCTTACATTTGTGTGTTTGGACAACTCCTTAAAAAGGGGGGTGCAAAAACAAGTGAAAGTAAGCTTTTGAAACTTTTTCAGACTATTGAGAGACATTGTGTTTGGCTTTTTACATCAGAAACATTATATGTAAAGATATGGGAAATGATAGGAATGGAATTTAGGATATTGCAGGATGAGGGCATTCGAATTCCTGAGTCCATTTGGAGTACTTGGAACTTAATTAAATCAGTTTTAGAACTTCCAGAGACCACAGAGGACTTAGAGGAAGAGGGGGAGTTTACACCTTTGCTGGAAGAATCTAAATATGCAGTCCCTGAACAAAATTATCATAGAGAATATCTGGCTCCTGAGCCTTCAGCTCCAATTGTTGATTCTGATATTCCTCAATCGCCTCCTATTAGGAGTAAGGTGACGCGGACTCGTCAAGCCTCTACTTCCAGGGTTGTAAAGAAAGTGAGCGCTATCCCTGAACACCACCTATCATCCATTCAACAGGGAATTTTACAGGCTCAAAGGGAAGGTGATTTGGATGCCATACATTTAGCCTTTCCAGTAACTGTCAGGGAGACAGTGGCTCCAGGCATTGATCCCGCCAACCCTGATGGAGTTTACGAGTTCATTCATGAGCCCTTTCCTTTTAAAATTCTTAAAGAATTAAAACAGGCCGTTCAAAACTATGGTGTTAATTCTCCCTTTACAAAAGGAATCGTGCAGGGAGTAGCTGAAGGAAATCGTATGATTCCTTCTGATTGGCATAGCTTAACCCGTGCTGTGCTATCACCTAGTGAATATTTACAATTTAAGTCTTGGTGGCAAGATCATGCCCAAATTACTGCTAATCGTAATCAGGCTCGAAATCTTCCAATTACAATGGAACAATTGTTAGGGATTGGTCCTTGGAGTAATCTTCAAGATCAATTAAGAATGAATGATTTGGCTGTTGAACAGATTAGACAATGTTGCTTAACGGCATGGGATAAAATTGAATCTACGGGTCAAATAAATATTTCTTTTCAAAAGATCCTACAAGGCCCTAAGGAACCTTATACTGAATTTCTAGCTCGTTTACAAGAGGCATTAAAACGACAAGTTACTAACTCTGAGGTGTCTGATACTATTTTTCAATTGTTAGCATATGAAAATGCAAACACTGATTGCAAAAAGGCCATAGGATTTTTAAAAGGAAAAGCTAACATAGCCGAATATATTAAAGCCTGTCAGGGAGTGGGGACGGAGTCTTTTAAGGCCTCAATGCTAGCCCAAGCAATGGCTAATTTAAAAGTTAAAGACAAATTTTCAGGAAAATGTTTTAATTGTGGTAAGACAGGACATATTAAAAAACAATGTCGTGCTCTTCCACGAGCCCGACCTTTCTTTCATGGAGCTTCAGCACCTTCTAGTAACAATAATAAACAGCCCAGACTATGTCCAAGATGTAATAAAGGAAATCACTGGGCTAACCAGTGCCGGTCCATCTTTCATAAAGATGGAACCCCCTTGTTGGGAAACTATTCTCGGGGCAAGCTTCCAGCCCCGTCAACCAAGGAAGCTTTCCCCATTCAGAACAAGAGCCAGATTCCCTGGAACTACGCTCTGCACCAGCGTTCGACATCACAGTAGATCTCCCTAGTTTACAGGATTTAATTCTCCTTCCTAGTGAAACTCCTACTTCTATTACAACCAAGTTGGAAAATCCATTACCATCAGATACAATAGGATTGATAATAGGAAGGGCAGAGCTAACAGAACAAGGAATTCGAGTTCATACCAGGATATTGGATAATATCGGGGATGATAAAGTACAAGTGATGGTTTCCACTACGATTCCTTGGAAAATTAAAAAAGGGGATCGGATTGCTCAAATCTTAATTTTACCTAGAGTCCAGAAAAAAAAAGACAGGAATAATTTTAGACAGAAGAGATTCAATACCACAGGAGGGGCAGGAGTGTTTTTATCAGAAAAGGTCCTAGAGGAACGACCCACTTGTCAAGTTATCATAAATGGGAAGTCTTTTAGAGGATTGATTGATACTGGTGCTGATGTTTCAATCATTAGCCATTTACATTGGCCAGACGCCTGGCCTCTTCAGCCAGCTGATATTGAAGTCACTGGGTTAGGAAAAGCAGAGGGTCTCAAAAAGAGTGCCCAATGGCTTAATTGTGAAGGACCAGATGGGCAGCCAGCTAGATTGAAACCTTATGTTGCTCAACTCCCTATCAATCTATGGGGAAGAGATTTATTACAACAGTGGCATGCAGAAATTTACTTACCGCCAGTAGATCAATATAGTCATCAAAGCCAAAAAATGTTGCAGAAACAGGGTTACATTCCCAGATTGGGATTAGGAAGACATCATCAGGGGAGAGTGGAACCTATTGAATCTGAGATTAAAATGGACAAATCTGGTTTGGGATATCGGCCTTTTCATTAGCGGCCACTGCTTGTAAAAATAATTATGTTTCTCCTGAACCTATTCGACTGAAATGGACTACAGAAAAACCAGTTTGGGTTGAGCAGTGGCCTCTTTCTTCAGAAAAATTAAAGGTTTTAAGTGATCTGGTCCAAGAACAATTAGAGAAGGGCCATATAGAAGAATCAAACCATTTCATGGGCAAGCTTGTGAAGCATCCCTTGACTCCAGACCCCAGAAGGAGGATGATGAGGGCTCATCTTCCTCATCTTCCCACTTGAGGTCAAATCAAACATCTAACCCGAGAAGCTGATAATCTACTAAGAAAAGGAAAGCCTCTCACTCCAAATAATTTGGTCCTAGCTCTCTTTACTTTGGTTTCCATCGCAGTGAGTATTCTCACAACTGGCATAGAAATCATTTTATTACTTGTATAGTACAGGGATTAAAAGCCTCATGAGTAAAACCCATTAAAAACTATTGAAGATTTAATGAGAGAGTCCATCAGCTTTCTTAGCAAGACTCAGAAGGGCATTGAGAAAACATACAAAGGAACCCAGAAACAATGGAGGGCCAAATAATTCTTAAGGATAAATTCATAGCTCAGCCGGTGCCAGTTATATGGAGAAAGCTCCAAAAAAAATTGGCTTTTGGCCCTGATCAGGATCTGGAGCACCTCCTCAGAGTATGTTATAATCAGGGCCAGGAAGAATGAAAAGAGAACAAGAAGAGAGACTGAGAAAAGACTGAGGCTCTGGTTATGGCGCTACAGGGAGTCAACCTGGGAGTTTCCAAGGTGAGAGGACTAGGGCAGAGACCTATGCCCGGAGTCTGTTTCCTCTGAGGAAAAGAGGGACCCTTTAAATGGGAATGCCCCAAGACTCAGAGATCACTGGAAGAGGGATTGCCCCTGAAGACGAAGGTCTCTATGGTTGACCCCTCAGGCCCAGGATCAAGACGGATGGAACATTTCCATAATGGCTCCTGTCCTTATCACCACATAGCCCTGGGTGACTCTAAATGTAGGAATACAGAGCCACTTTTCAGTCCTCCTCTCCAATCCTGGGCCCCTCCCTCATGAATCTGCCACATTTATATTTCTGGCATGCCGGTTACAAAATTCTTTACACAACCTTTGAGTTGTGACTGGGAATCCATTTTCTTTTCTCAATACCTTTCTGATTGTTTCAGAGTCCAACTTCTCTTTTAGAAATTCTTAAAATATGGAAGGTAACTACATACATGTTGTTACAGTTGTCAACATTAGGTATAATATCTTATCGTACCTAGGTTTAACAGAAGTCAAATGAGACACTGAAACATCAGTTACTAAACAGAAACTAAAGGTCTTTAGAATGATGAAACAATATGATCAGTGCCACCTTGAGATGGTTTCTATAAGAAAAACACGTGTTTTTAGAAATTATAAAGGAGAGTCCATGGTTGCTTTAGAAAAGTAGAATGAGTGTGTTTTCAATATAGAAGGAATGAGGAATGGAATTGCATCTTATTAAGGCAAAAGAAAGATAGTCTGTCTTCAGCTGATTGCTCTACTTGGAAAATAAGGGACAGACTAATATGGATACAGAAAGTGATACAAGGTGTGTGACAAGTGGACGTTGAGAAGAGAATTTTGAACATGGTGGGGACTGTTTAGAATATATTTGAGTAAGTTAACTTTAAAGTGATGCCATAAATCATACTGTTCAAAAGGACATAAGGTAGCTTTCCATTGCATGCTGACCAAGGCATACAAATGTTTCATAACCAGCCAGAGAAATCAGAAGAATCATGAGTTACCTGTGCTATTATAAAATCTAAATGTTGTATTCCTGATTGTTCACAGAATGTGTGTAATTCCCTGCTAGATCATCATCAGTAGATTCATGAGCTGTCAATCCAGCTCCAGTTTTTGGAGCTGCCCTGTGGAACCCGCTGACCTCCTCCTCCTGGTGAAAATATTTCTTTGAGGTATCCAAAGCAATGTTATCAAAGCCCACTTGACCATTCCATGAGTGGAGACCTAACTGCTTTCCCCTAACGACGCCCCTTTTCAGCAGGAAGAAGTTAGAGCGGTCGTCGCCCCTTTTCCCACAGTTAGAGTCTCCAACTCAAAGGGGGGGAATTAAGGTAGATTTTCAACTCAGGTAGTCAGTGTAGGGATATGGGCTTTGATACATTCTTTGTGGCTATTTATTAACATTTGCAAACTGAGGGTTGCATAGCAAGCCCAACTGCTATAAAGGTTGCAGGTATTGCCCCATGGATCCATCACATTAGAGTGAAGAAGGTTGCATCCGCTGCTGACATGGACACCAGGGAGGCTGTACAGCACCTCGAGAATCTTCATGGTCAAGTTCCAGAGACTCCTTTTGTCATCATCAGAGTGCTAAACCCTGCTCTGGCCACCCGTGGAAGTTGATCGGTCTATGCACGGCGGAAGCCCGAGGAGTTCCACGTGAGACTTAACTTGAACTCTGAGACTTAACTTGGACTGTGTTCTGTCTAAGCGAATAATTCAAGAAGAAGTGAAAAAAGTTTCAAGAACTATTTTTGCCTTCCCGCAAAAACAAAAAGGGGGAGATGTTGCAAGACACGTTTCCTTGAAAACTCCATCTTGTCCTTCTTTACTTTATCCCATCTTCTTGTCTTACTTTATCCCATCTTCCTTCTTGGAAAAACAGTCACAGTGCTGGTAAATGACTTAAGCTTAAGAGGAAAGACCTAAAGGCATAAATGACTTAAGCTTAAGTACTGTTATGTGCCTAGAGGTCAGAGTAAGAGCTTAACCCTTTACCACTTAAGTGGCTTTCTAAATAGTAAAAGAACTTATATAATAGCAAACAAACCCTGTATCATCCACCCATAGCCACTCCTCACTTAATCTCACAATAAAAGCAGTGTGGTTTCTTGAGGCGGTGCTCTTGGTCCCTGAGATTTGGAGTTCCCCGGTGCTCTTGGTCCCTGAGAACTTGAGTCCCGCGCTCTTGGACCCTGAGACCTTGAGTCCCCCGGCTCCCACCTTTACTTAAGATAAATGTCTCTGTGTCTTGTTTTATGTTAACTATTTTTCCTTAAGTTCCACAGCACCCGTTCTTCCCCATCCTGCTGAGCTGCACCCGGCAGGCTCCCCTGTGGCTTAGGCTATGGAAATATGGATTCAGGAGTGTGGAGCTGAAAATGCCCCATTGAGAATGTCTTCTTCAGGGGTTCCATCCAGGGCCTCCTGCTTGGGGGAGAGCATTGGGGCATGGTTTCCTTGTTTGTGCACCAGGATATCTTGTTTAAATGGCCGTGAGGCACAATTCATTTTTCACAAGTAGGAACTCCTTTGAGGTGTTCTGTCCACGGATCCCCTGAAGATATCACATGTTCAAACACCAAGCCTCTAGAATCCACATTGAGCTTGGGAGCCTGATGAGAGTGGTGGCTATGAGTCTACAGATGGAGATAATAGTGTTCATCCAAGAGGACCACCCATCTGGTGGATCCTCCTTTCCATCAACTTCGACAGACCTCCAGAGCAAGAGCACATGGTGTCCCTCATTGAACTCTCAAGGTTTGAGGGGGAGAATGTCCCACATATGGCCCATCACACACCTCTTTTCTCACAGAGTTTGTTGGATCACATGGCTCCATGGGCATCATACCAGTGCCATGGCCCGCTCTGGGACTGCACCTTTCAGAAGGAAGGCAACTCTACACAATGGGGAACCCAATTTGCTCTATCATGATGGATCTCTGATAACATGTGCGGCACTTCAGGGTCCAGTGCTTTCTCAGTCACTGCCTCACACGAATACACAGTACAGAATCTCCTTTGGAGAGAAAAGATGTCATTCCAAACACCCAAACAAAATCCCCTGGACAATGAAATCAAGCAACGACTGAGGAGAACACTCTATTAGCTGCCATTTCAATAGGAACGGACTTTTCCGCTTAGGGAACATATAGTGTGTCACTTACCAGGACACACACCTCGTGTCCTTTGAGAAGACATGGGTGCTCCGCAGGTAGGACTGCTTCCAACCGACCTATTTCTAGAGACAGGCCAAGAACGAGTGAAAATCTCATGCAAGAGTCCTGATATAGCCTTTGTGTTTAATAGTCCACAAAAATACAGACAAGTGCTTGGGAATGAAATTGTGCCCTGGAATGTGGCTTGTATCCAAATCTCTCTCTCTATATATATATATATCTGTCTCTCATCTTCTTCCTCCCTTCACATTCTCTCCAATCCTCCTCATCCAAGGTTATCTGTGCTGGTCCAGGTTGGCCTATCTCAGCCAGGAGAGCAGTCAAATTCTTTACCAAGTTGTTCCATCAGTCTTCCAAACTCCTATCAAAAATGACAGCCTTTTTCCTAAAATAACTCCTCTGTTTGTATGGAGATATTCCACCTTACACAGGGTACCACTATCTACCATTGTCAGCCCTTCACACTGAGAGATAACCATCCCACTTGTACTGCGTTCTACATGGTCACAGATTTGACTCCGAGATCAACATCTTTGCAACCACCTACACATAAGGGACCGAGTGAGAATTCACTTCTCTGCAGCACACCCCACGTGTGTCATCAGGTCTGTGAGGTTGCTGGTGAGGTGGATCTCTCGACTCTCTCTTAGGGGAGTTAGGACAGGAAGTTTCTGAATCTCCATGTCTCAGTGAATTGGCATCTAAGAAGGGGTCTGAGCACCTTTCAGCATGGTCTGAATGACAATGGGACAGAGTTCAAGGATTCGGTCCCCTCAAACCAGTCTCCATTTGGGACCATCCTCCTCCTTCTCTAGACCCTCAATTGGCAGGCCAGAGGCCCCTCTCGTCCAAGAGGGAAACCTCAAGACCTGCCCATGTAGCCCTCACCACAGGGCTCACGGAGGAGAAGAAGAGACACTTCTCAAATTCCTGACAACTGTGTACCCCACAAACAAGCCAGCAGTAGAACTAGTCAACCCCCTTCCATCCAGCACCCCAGTAGGCAGGACGTCTTCTTATCAACCTGTGAAATACCCACCAGACGTATCCCAGCGTCATACTCGGGAAATTTGTTACTGTGGGTAGCTAGTTTGTGATTTCATCTATTGACGTGTATGTTCCGAAGCAGGGAATGGTCCTTCCCCCTAGTCCAATATTTCCTCAGGGTTGATATAGAGGGCCTCGTCCTTGGTTGAAGGCAGAGGGGCCTATTTTCATGGTGTGAGCTCTGGAATGAGATTTATCATCCCGGGCATACCTAGGAGGCTTTTTTCCCCTGTTGGAAAAGACTGGAAGTGATAAGCTCACTGGTCCCTGTCAGATATATCATAATCCTAAAACAAGCCTGAGCAGTGGATATTTATTTCCTCAGGAGCCTGAGGAGAATGGGGGCCACGAGAAGAATGCTGGAAAGCATACTTATCATCATAATGTGCAATACATCCAATGGATCCTCCTTTAATTTAGTATCAACATACCTCCAGATCATGAGCTCAGGCTGCCCGAGGTACAACCATTGAGGGGTGACGGTGAGAGCTTCCCACTTTGGGCCCATCCCTCGCCTCTCTTCTCACAGAGGGTCTGTGGTGTCACAAGGCTTGGTGGGCAGCATGCCATTGCCATGGCAACCATTGGGCCTGAACTTCTCAGATGCAAGGCAACTCCACCTCCTCTGTGCCCACCTGCTCTCTACACAAGGATGGCTCTTCCCCTGAACGTGTGTCAGGCTCAACACGGTGGTTCAAGAAGTGCTTCCCAGGAATACACAGTTTACAATCTCCTGTGGAAAGAAAATATGTGATTGAAAAAGACCCACTCCCCAAGGATCCTGAACAGGAAAACAATGGCCGATGGAGGAAGAAGAACAACACCCGAGCGTCCCTTTCCATGGGAGGAGACTTTTCTACGGAAGGAAACTATGGAATATCTCTTAACCTGATTTCCACCCCATGCCATTGGAGAAGATATACGTACCAAACCAAGGCTTTCAAACCTGTCTTCCAGTAGGGAGCAGGGATCGTAATGGACAGAAATTGGGTGTCAGGCCAGGAAGGAGAGAAGACTCTGGCACAAGTGTGCTTGTTTGTACCACTTGTGGGTTATCCACCTTAAACCAAGACATGTCCTTGGGGAAATTATCCTGCCATTGACAGTTGCTTGAATCCACAGCTCCTGTACCTCTCTCTCTCCTTCTTTTGATCTCCTTCTCTCTAGCTCGCTCCCTCTCCCCTTGGCCCCCCTTCAATTTCTCTTGAATCCTCCTGCTACCAGTTGACCTGTGGTGATAATGGATGGAATATATTAGCCAAGAGAATGGTCCAAGGGATCCCCCAGCCTTTTCTCCGTGTCATCCTAGGCCTGATGAAATATAAAATCCGTGGTCCAGAAAGACTTCCTGTGCTGTGTGGAGACACCCCAACTAGGTCATGCTTCCACAACACTTCCCATATTCAACCTTTCATATGGACACAATGACCACTTCATATGTACTTCGGTCTGGAGGGTCCCATATTGGACTCAGAGAGAAACACACTTGAAGCAACGTTCACATGAGTGCTCCCCAAGAAATGGCTTCTCTGCAGCATTCGCTACCTGGTCCATGAGGTCTTGTGGATTTGCTCGGGTGTGGATCTCTGGACTCGTTCTTAGGGCATATGGAATATGAAGACTATGACTCTTCATGTCTCAATGATTTGACATCCAAACAATGGTCTGAGCATCCTTGGCCAGTGGGCTGCCCAACCATAGCCCAGAGTGCAAGATGTCTGTCAACCAAAACCAGTCTCTATGGAATAGACCTCCTCATTCTCTAGCCTCAGGATTGTCAGGGACAGAGCCCACTCCCTTCCAGGAGGGAACTTTCAATACCCTCACATTGCAGGCATCATCACAGGGCTCCTGCAAGATCAGACAATCGACCCACCTTTCCTTCCTTATGACTGTAGACACAACAAACACACTGGCACTGGCCCCAGGCACCACACTCCCAGGAAGCCCTCCAGGAGAGGGAGGGCTTGTTCTTATCCCCCTGTGGAAAAGGCACCTGAAACAGACCGGTTACATCTCGGTTAAAAGGCCTCTGTTTGGAGGGCTCCCCTGTGGCTTAGGCTGTGGAAATATGGATTCAGGAGTGTGGAGCTGAAAATGCCCCATTGGGACTGTCTTCTTCAGGGGTTCCATCCAGGGCCTCCTGCTTGGGGAGAGCATTGGGGCATGGTTTCCTTGTGTGTGCACCAGGATATCTTGTTTAAATGGCCGTGAGGCACAATTCATTTTTGACAAGTAGGAACTCCTTTGAGGTGTTATGCCCACGGATCCCCTGAAGATATCACATGTTCAAACACCAAGCCTCTAGAATCCACATTGAGCTTGGGAGCCTGATGAGAGTGGTGGCTATGAGTCTACAGATGGAGATAATAGTGTTCATCCAAGAGGACCACCCATCTGGTGGATCCTCCTTTCCATCAACTTCGACAGACCTCCAGAGCAAGAGCTCATGGTGTCCCTCATTGAACTCTCAAGGTTTGAGGGGGAGAATGTCCCACATATGGCCCATCACACACCTCTTTTCTCACAGAGTTTGTTGGATCACATGGCTCCATGGGCATCATACCAGTGCCATGGCCCGCTCTGGGACTGCACCTTTCAGAAGGAAGGCAACTCTACACAATGGGGAACCCAATTTGCTCTATCATGATGGATCTCTGATAACATGTGCGGCACTTCAGGGTCCAGTGCTTTCTCAGTCACTGCCTCACACGAATACACAGTACAGAATCTCCTTTGGAGAGAAAAGATGTCATTCCAAACACCCAAACAAAATCCCCTGGACAATGAAATCAAGCAACGACTGAGGAGAACACTCTATTAGCTGCCATTTCAATAGGAACGGACTTTTCCGCTTAGGGAACATATAGTGTGTCACTTACCAGGACACACACCTCGTGTCCTTTGAGAAGACATGGGTGCTCTGCAGGTAGGACTGCTTCCAACCGACCTATTTCTAGAGACAGGCCAAGAACGAGTGAAAATCTCATGCAAGAGTCCTGATATAGCCTTTGTGTTTAATAGTCCACAAAAATACAGACAAGTGCTTGGGAATGAAATTGTGCCCTGGAATGTGGCTTATATCCAAATCTCTCTTTCTCTCTCTCTCTCTGTATCTCTCTCTCATCTTCTTCCTCCCTTCACATTCTCTCCAATCCTCCTCATCCAAGGTTATCTGTGCTGGTCCAGGTTGGCCTATCTCAGCCAGGAGAGCAGTCAAATTCTTTACCAAGTTGTTCCATCAGTCTTCCAAACTCCTATCAAAAATGACAGCATTTTTCCTAAAATAACTCCTCTGTTTGTATGGAGATATTCCACCTTACACAGGGTACCACTATCTACCATTGTCAGCCCTTCACACTGAGAGATAACCATCCCACTTGTACTGCGTTCTACATGGTCACAGATTTGACTCCGAGATCAACATCTTTGCAACCACCTACACATAAGGGACCGAGTGAGAATTCACTTCTCTGCAGCACACCCCACGTGTGTCATCATGTCTGTGAGGTTGCTGGTGAGATGGATCTCTCGACTCTCTCTTAGGGGAGTTAGGACAGGAAGTTTCTGACTCTCCATGTCTCAGTGAATTGGCATCTAAGAAGGGGTCTGAGCACCTTTCAGCATGGTCTGAATGACAATGGGACAGAGTTCAAGGATTCGGTCCCCTCAAACCAGTCTCCATTTGGGACCATCCTCCTCCTTCTCTAGACCCTCAATTGGCAGGCCAGAGGCCCCTCTCGTCCAAGAGGGAAACCTCAAGACCTGCCCATGTAGCCCTCACCACAGGGCTCACGGAAGAGAAGAAGAGACACTTCTCAAATTCCTGACAACTGTGTACCCCACAAACAAGCCAGCAGTAGAACTAGTCAACCCCCTTCCATCCAGCACCCCAGTAGGCAGGACGTCTTCTTATCAACCTGTGAAATACCCACCAGACGTATCCCAGCGTCATACTCGGGAAATTTGTTACTGTGGGTAGCTAGTTTGTGATTTCATCTATTGACGTGTATGTTCCGAAGCAGGGAATGGTCCTTCCCCCTAGTCCAATATTTCCTCAGGGTTGATATGGAGGGCCTCGTCCTTGGTTGAAGGCAGAGGGGCCTATTTTCATTGTTTGAGCTCTGGAATGAGATTTATCATCCCGGTCATACCTAGGAGGCTTTTTTCCCCTGTTGGAAAAGACTGGACGTGATAAGCTCACTGGTCCCTGTCAGATATATCATAATCCTAAAACAAGCCTGAGCAGTGGATATTTATTTCCTCAGGAGCCTGAGGAGAATGGGGGCCACGAGAAGAATGCTGGAAAGCATACTTATCATCATAATGTGCAATACATCCAATGGATCCTCCTTTAATTTAGTATCAACATACCTCCAGATCATGAGCTCAGGCTGCCCGAGGTACAACCATTGAGGGGTGACGGTGAGAGCTTCCCACTTTGGGCCCATCCCTCGCCTCTCTTCTCACAGAGGGTCTGTGGTGTCACAAGGCTTGGTGGGCAGCATGCCATTGCCATGGCAACCATTGGGCCTGAACTTCTCAGATGCAAGGCAACTCCACCTCCTCTGTGCCCACCTGCTCTCTACACAAGGATGGCTCTTCCCCTGAACGTGTGTCAGGCTCAACACGGTGGTTCAAGAAGTGCTTCCCAGGAATACACAGTTTACAATCTCCTGTGGAAAGAAAATATGTGATTGAAAAAGACCCACTCCCCAAGGATCCTGAACAGGAAAACAATGGCCGATGGAGGAAGAAGAACAACACCCGAGCGTCCCTTTCCATGGGAGGAGACTTTTCTACGGAAGGAAACTATGGAATATCTCTTAACCTGATTTCCACCCCATGCCAATGGAGAAGATATACGTACCAAACCAAGGCTTTCAAACCTGTCTTCCAGTAGGGAGCAGGGATTGTAATGGACAGAAATTGGGTGTCAGGCCAGGAAGGAGAGAAGACTCTGGCACAAGTGTGCTTGTTTGTACCACTTGTGGGTTATCCACCTTAAACCAAGACATGTCCTTGGGGAAATTATCCTGCCATTGACAGTTGCTTGAATCCACAGCTCCTGTACCTCTCTCTCTCCTTCTTTTGATCTCCTTCTCTCTAGCTCGCTCCCTCTCCCCTTGGCCCCCCTTCAATTTCTCTTGAATCCTCCTGCTACCAGTTGACCTGTGGTGATAATGGATGGAATATATTAGCCAAGAGAATGGTCCAAGGGATCCCCCAGCCTTTTCTCCGTGTCATCCTAGGCCTGATCAAATATAAAATCCGTGGTCCAGAAAGACTTCCTGTGCTGTGTGGAGACACCCCAACTAGGTCATGCTTCCACAACACTTCCCATATTCAACCTTTCATATGGACACAATGACCACTTCATATGTACTTCGGTCTGGAGGGTCCCATATTGGACTCAGAGAGAAACACACTTGAAGCAACGTTCACATGAGTGCTCCCCAAGAAATGGCTTCTCTGCAGCATTCGCTACCTGGTCCATGAGGTCTTGTGGATTTGCTCGGGTGTGGATCTCTGGACTCGTTCTTAGGGCATATGGAATATGAAGACTATGACTCTTCATGTCTCAATGATTTGACATCCAAACAATGGTCTGAGCATCCTTGGCCAGTGGGCTGCCCAACCATAGCCCAGAGTGCAAGATGTCTGTCAACCAAAACCAGTCTCTATGGAATAGACCTCCTCATTCTCTAGCCTCAGGATTGTCAGGGACAGAGCCCACTCCCTTCCAGGAGGGAACTTTCAATACCCTCACATTGCAGGCATCATCACAGGGCTCCTGCAAGATCAGACAATCGACCCACCTTTCCTTCCTTATGACTGTAGACACAACAAACACACTGGCACTGGCCCCAGGCACCACACTCCCAGGAAGCCCTCCAGGAGAGGGAGGGCTTGTTCTTATCCCCCTGTGGAAAAGGCACCTGAAACAGACCGGTTACATCTCGGTTAAAAGGCCTCTGTTTGGAGGGCTCCCCTGTGGCTTAGGCTGTGGAAATATGGATTCAGGAGTGTGGAGCTGAAAATGCCCCATTGGGACTGTCTTCTTCAGGGGTTCCATCCAGGGCCTCCTGCTTGGGGGAGAGCATTGGGGCATGGTTTCCTTGTTTGTGCACCAGGATATCTTGTTTAAATGGCCGTGAGGCACAATTCATTTTTGACAAGTAGGAACTCCTTTGAGGTGTTCTGCCCACGGATCCCCTGAAGATATCACATGTTCAAACACCAAGCCTCTAGAATCCACATTGAGCTTGGGAGCCTGATGAGAGTGGTGGCTATGAGTCTACAGATGGAGATAATAGTGTTCATCCAAGAGGACCACCCATCTGGTGGATCCTCCTTTCCATCAACTTCGACAGACCTCCAGAGCAAGAGCACATGGTGTCCCTCATTGAACTCTCAAGGTTTGAGGGGGAGAATGTCCCACATATGGCCCATCACACACCTCTTTTCTCACAGAGTTTGTTGGATCACATGGCTCCATGGGCATCATACCAGTGCCATGGCCCGCTCTGGGACTGCACCTTTCAGAAGGAAGGCAACTCTACACAATGGGGAACCCAATTTGCTCTATCATGATGGATCTCTGATAACATGTGCGGTACTTCAGGGTCCAGTGCTTTCTCAGTCACTGCCTCACACGAATACACAGTACAGAATCTCCTTTGGAGAGAAAAGATGTCATTCCAAACACCCAAACAAAATCCCCTGGACAATGAAATCAAGCAACGACTGAGGAGAACACTCTATTAGCTGCCATTTCAATAGGAACGGACTTTTCCGCTTAGGGAACATATAGTGTGTCACTTACCAGGACACACACCTCGTGTCCTTTGAGAAGACATGGGTGCTCCGCAGGTAGGACTGCTTCCAACCGACCTATTTCTAGAGACAGGCCAAGAACGAGTGAAAATCTCATGCAAGAGTCCTGATATAGCCTTTGTGTTTAATAGTCCACAAAAATACAGACAAGTGCTTGGGAATGAAATTGTGCCCTGGAATGTGGCTTATATCCAAATCTCTCTCTCTCTCTCTCTCTCTGTATCTCTCTCTCATCTTCTTCCTCCCTTCACATTCTCTCCAATCCTCCTCATCCAAGGTTATCTGTGCTGGTCCAGGTTGGCCTATCTCAGCCAGGAGAGCAGTCAAATTCTTTACCAAGTTGTTCCATCAGTCTTCCAAACTCCTATCAAAAATGACAGCCTTTTTCCTAAAATAACTCCTCTGTTTGTATGGAGATATTCCACCTTACACAGGGTACCACTATCTACCATTGTCAGCCCTTCACACTGAGAGATAACCATCCCACTTGTACTGCGTTCTACATGGTCACAGATTTGACTCCGAGATCAACATCTTTGCAACCACCTACACATAAGGGACCGAGTGAGAATTCACTTCTCTGCAGCACACCCCACGTGTGTCATCAGGTCTGTGAGGTTGCTGGTGAGGTGGATCTCTCGACTCTCTCTTAGGGGAGTTAGGACAGGAAGTTTCTGACTCTCCATGTCTCAGTGAATTGGCATCTAAGAAGGGGTCTGAGCACCTTTCAGCATGGTCTGAATGACAATGGGACAGAGTTCAAGGATTCGGTCCCCTCAAACCAGTCTCCATTTGGGACCATCCTCCTCCTTCTCTAGACCCTCAATTGGCAGGCCAGAGGCCCCTCTCGTCCAAGAGGGAAACCTTAAGACCTGCCCATGTAGCCCTCACCACAGGGCTCACGGAGGAGAAGAAGAGACACTTCTCAAATTCCTGACAACTGTGTACCCCACAAACAAGCCAGCAGTAGAACTAGTCAACCCCCTTCCATCCAGCACCCCAGTAGGCAGGACGTCTTCTTATCAACCTGTGAAATACCCACCAGACGTATCCCAGCGTCATACTCGGGAAATTTGTTACTGTGGGTAGCTAGTTTGTGATTTCATCTATTGACGTGTATGTTCCGAAGCAGGGAATGGTCCTTCCCCCTAGTCCAATATTTCCTCAGGGTTGATATAGAGGGCCTCGTCCTTGGTTGAAGGCAGAGGGGCCCATTTTCATGCTTTGAGCTCTGGAATGAGATTTATCATCCCGGGCATACCTAGGAGGCTTTTTTCCCCTGTTGGAAAAGACTGGACGTGATAAGCTCACTGGTCCCTGTCAGATATATCATAATCCTAAAACAAGCCTGAGCAGTGGATATTTATTTCCTCAGGAGCCTGAGGAGAATGGGGGCCACGAGAAGAATGCTGGAAAGCATACTTATCATCATAATGTGCAATACATCCAATGGATCCTCCTTTAATTTAGTATCAACATACCTCCAGATCATGAGCTCAGGCTGCCCGAGGTACAACCATTGAGGGGTGACGGTGAGAGCTTCCCACTTTGGGCCCATCCCTCGCCTCTCTTCTCACAGAGGGTCTGTGGTGTCACAAGGCTTGGTGGGCAGCATGCCATTGCCATGGCAACCATTGGGCCTGAACTTCTCAGATGCAAGGCAACTCCACCTCCTCTGTGCCCACCTGCTCTCTACACAAGGATGGCTCTTCCCCTGAACGTGTGTCAGGCTCAACACGGTGGTTCAAGAACTGCTTCCCAGGAATACACAGTTTACAATCTCCTGTGGAAAGAAAATATGTGATTGAAAAAGACCCACTCCCCAAGGATCCTGAACAGGAAAACAATGGCCGATGGAGGAAGAAGAACAACACCCGAGCGTCCCTTTCCATGGGAGGAGACTTTTCTACGGAAGGAAACTATGGAATATCTCTCTCTTAACCTGATTTCCACCCCATGCCAATGGAGAAGATATACGTACCAAACCAAGGCTTTCAAACCTGTCTTCCAGTAGGGAGCAGGGATCGTAATGGACAGAAATTGGGTGTCAGGCCAGGAAGGAGAGAAGACTCTGGCACAAGTGTGCTTGTTTGTACCACTTGTGGGTTATCCACCTTAAACCAAGACATGTCCTTGGGGAAATTATCCTGCCATTGACAGTTGCTTGAATCCACAGCTCCTGTACCTCTCTCTCTCCTTCTTTTGATCTCCTTCTCTCTAGCTCGCTCCCTCTCCCCTTGGCCCCCCTTCAATTTCTCTTGAATCCTCCTGCTACCAGTTGACCTGTGGTGATAATGGATGGAATATATTAGCCAAGAGAATGGTCCAAGGGATCCCCCAGCCTTTTCTCCGTGTCATCCTAGGCCTGATCAAATATAAAATCCGTGGTCCAGAAAGACTTCCTGTGCTGTGTGGAGACACCCCAACTAGGTCATGCTTCCACAACACTTCCCATATTCAACCTTTCATATGGACACAATGACCACTTCATATGTACTTCGGTCTGGAGGGTCCCATATTGGACTCAGAGAGAAACACACTTGAAGCAACGTTCACATGAGTGCTCCCCAAGAAATGGCTTCTCTGCAGCATTCGCTACCTAGTCCATGAGGTCTTGTGGATTTGCTCGGGTGTGGATCTCTGGACTCGTTCTTAGGGCATATGGAATATGAAGACTATGACTCTTCATGTCTCAATGATTTGACATCCAAACAATGGTCTGAGCATCCTTGGCCAGTGGGCTGCCCAACCATAGCCCAGAGTGCAAGATGTCTGTCAACCAAAACCAGTCTCTATGGAATAGACCTCCTCATTCTCTAGCCTCAGGATTGTCAGGGACAGAGCCCACTCCCTTCCAGGAGGGAACTTTCAATACCCTCACATTGCAGGCATCATCACAGGGCTCCTGCAAGATCAGACAATCGACCCACCTTTCCTTCCTTATGACTGTAGACACAACAAACACACTGGCACTGGCCCCAGGCACCACACTCCCAGGAAGCCCTCCAGGAGAGGGAGGGCTTGTTCTTATCCCCCTGTGGAAAAAGCACCTGAAACAGATCGGTTACATCTCGGTTAAAAGGCCTCTGTTTGGAGGGCTCCCCTGTGGCTTAGGCTGTGGAAATATGGATTCAGGAGTGTGGAGCTGAAAATGCCCCATTGGGACTGTCTTCTTCAGGGGTTCCATCCAGGGCCTCCTGCTTGGGGGAGAGCATTGGGGCATGGTTTCCTTGTTTGTGCACCAGGATATCTTGTTTAAATGGCCGTGAGGCACAATTCATTTTTCACAAGTAGGAACTCCTTTGAGGTGTTCTGTCCACGGATCCCCTGAAGATATCACATGTTCAAACACCAAGCCTCTAGAATCCACATTGAGCTTGGGAGCCTGATGAGAGTGGTGGCTATGAGTCTACAGATGGAGATAATAGTGTTCATCCAAGAGGACCACCCATCTGATGGATCCTCCTTTCCATCAACTTCGACAGACCTCCAGAGCAAGAGCTCATGGTGTCCCTCATTGAACTCTCAAGGTTTGAGGGGGAGAATGTCCCACATATGGCCCATCACACACCTCTTTTCTCACAGAGTTTGTTGGATCACATGGCTCCATGGGCATCATACCAGTGCCATGGCCCGCTCTGGGACTGCACCTTTCAGAAGGAAGGCAACTCTACACAATGGGGAACCCAATTTGCTCTATCATGATGGATCTCTGATAACATGTGCGGCACTTCAGGGTCCAGTGCTTTCTCAGTCACTGCCTCACACGAATACACAGTACAGAATCTCCTTTGGAGAGAAAAGATGTCATTCCAAACACCCAAACAAAATCCCCTGGACAATGAAATCAAGCAACGACTGAGGAGAACACTCTATTAGCTGCCATTTCAATAGGAACGGACTTTTCCGCTTAGGGAACATATAGTGTGTCACTTACCAGGACACACACCTCGTGTCCTTTGAGAAGACATGGGTGCTCCGCAGGTAGGACTGCTTCCAACCGACCTATTTCTAGAGACAGGCCAAGAACGAGTGAAAATCTCATGCAAGAGTCCTGATATAGCCTTTGTGTTTAATAGTCCACAAAAATACAGACAAGTGCTTGGGAATGAAATTGTGCCCTGGAATGTGGCTTGTATCCAAATCTCTCTCTCTATATATATATATATCTGTCTCTCATCTTCTTCCTCCCTTCACATTCTCTCCAATCCTCCTCATCCAAGGTTATCTGTGCTGGTCCAGGTTGGCCTATCTCAGCCAGGAGAGCAGTCAAATTCTTTACCAAGTTGTTCCATCAGTCTTCCAAACTCCTATCAAAAATGACAGCCTTTTTCCTAAAATAACTCCTCTGTTTGTATGGAGATATTCCACCTTACACAGGGTACCACTATCTACCATTGTCAGCCCTTCACACTGAGAGATAACCATCCCACTTGTACTGCGTTCTACATGGTCACAGATTTGACTCCGAGATCAACATCTTTGCAACCACCTACACATAAGGGACCGAGTGAGAATTCACTTCTCTGCAGCACACCCCACGTGTGTCATCAGGTCTGTGAGGTTGCTGGTGAGGTGGATCTCTCGACTCTCTCTTAGGGGAGTTAGGACAGGAAGTTTCTGACTCTCCATGTCTCAGTGAATTGGCATCTAAGAAGGGGTCTGAGCACCTTTCAGCATGGTCTGAATGACAATGGGACAGAGTTCAAGCATTCAGTCCCCTCAAACCAGTCTCCATTTGGGACCATCCTCCTCCTTCTCTAGACCCTCAATTGGCAGGCCAGAGGCCCCTCTCGTCCAAGAGGGAAACCTCAAGACCTGCCCATTTTGCCCTTACCACAGGGCTCACGGAAGAGAAGAAGAGACACTTCTCAAATTCCTGACATCTGTGTACCCCACAAAAAAGCCAGCAGTGGAACTAGTCAACCCACTTCCATCCAGCACCCCAGTAGACAGGACGTCCTCTTATCAACCTGTGAAATACCCACCAGACGTATCCCAGCGACATAATCGGGAAATTTGTTACTGTGTGTAGCTAGTTTGTGATTTCATCTATTGACGTGTATGTTCCGAAGCAGGGAATGGTCCTTCCCCCTAGTCCAATATTTCCTCAGGTTTGATATGGAGGGCCTCGTCCTTGGTTGAAGGCAGAAGGGCCTATTTTCATGGTGTGAGCTCTGGAATGAGATTTATCATCCCGGTCATACCTAGGAGGCTTTTTTCCCCTGTTGGAAAAGACTGGAAGTGATAAGCTCACTGGTCCCTGTCAGATATATCATAATCCTAAAACAAGCCTGAGCAGTGGATATTTATTTCCTCAGGAGCCTGAGGAGAATGGGGGCCACGAGAAGAATGCTGGAAAGCATACTTATCATCATAATGTGCAATACATCCAATGGATCCTCCTTTAATTTAGTATCAACATACCTCCAGATCATGAGCTCAGGCTGCCCGAGGTACAACCATTGAGGGGTGACGGTGAGAGCTTCCCACTTTGGGCCCATCCCTCGCCTCTCTTCTCACAGAGGGTCTGTGGTGTCACAAGGCTTGGTGGGCAGCATGCCATTGCCATGGCAACCATTGGGCCTGAACTTCTCAGATGCAAGGCAACTCCACCTCCTCTGTGCCCACCTGCTCTCTACACAAGGATGGCTCTTCCCCTGAACGTGTGTCAGGCTCAACACGGTGGTTCAAGATCTGCTTCCCAGGAATACACAGTTTACAATCTCCTGTGGAAAGAAAATATGTGATTGAAAAAGACCCACTCCCCAAGGATCCTGAACAGGAAAACAATGGCCGATGGAGGAAGAAGAACAACACCCGAGCGTCCCTTTCCATGGGAGGAGACTTTTCTACGGAAGGAAACTATGGAATATCTCTTAACCTGATTTCCACCCCATGCCATTGGAGAAGATATACGTACCAAACCAAGGCTTTCAAACCTGTCTTCCAGTAGGGAGCAGGGATCGTAATGGACAGAAATTGGGTGTCAGGCCAGGAAGGAGAGAAGACTCTGGCACAAGTGTGCTTGTTTGTACCACTTGTGGGTTATCCACCTTAAACCAAGACATGTCCTTGGGGAAATTATCCTGCCATTGACAGTTGCTTGAATCCACAGCTCCTGTACCTCTCTCTCTCCTTCTTTTGATTTCCTTCTCTCTAGCTCGCTCCCTCTCCCCTTGGCCCCCCTTCAATTTCTCTTGAATCCTCCTGCTACCAGTTGACCTGTAGTGACAATGGATGAAATATATTAGCCAAGAGAATGGTCCAAGGGATCCCCCAGCCTTTTCTCCGTGTCATCCTAGGCCTGATCAAATATAAAATCCGTGGTCCAGAAAGACTTCCTGTGCTGTGTGGAGACACCCCAACTAGGTCATGCTTCCACAACACTTCCCATATTCAACCTTTCATATGGACACAATGACCACTTCATATGTACTTCGGTCTGGAGGGTCCCATATTGGACTCAGAGAGAAACACACTTGAAGCAACGTTCACATGAGTGCTCCCCAAGAAATGGCTTCTCTGCAGCATTCCCTACCTGGTCCATGAGGTCTTGTGGATTTGCTCGGGTGTGGATCTCTGGACTCGTTCTTAGGGCATATGGAATATGAAGACTATGACTCTTCATGTCTCAATGATTTGACATCCAAACAATGGTCTGAGCATCCTTGGCCAGTGGGCTGCCCAACCATAGCCCAGAGTGCAAGATGTCTGTCAACCAAAACCAGTCTCTATGGAATAGACCTCCTCATTCGCTAGCCTCAGGATTGTCAGGGACAGAGCCCACTCCCTTCCAGGAGGGAACTTTCAATACCCTCACATTGCAGGCATCATCACAGGGCTCCTGCAAGATCAGACAATCGACCCACCTTTCCTTCCTTATGACTGTAGACACAACAAACACACTGGCACTGGCCCCAGGCACCGCACTCCCAGGAAGCCCTCCAGGAGAGGGAGGGCTTGTTCTTATCCAACTGTGGAAAAGGCACCTGAAAGAGACCGGTTACATCTCGGTTAAAAGGCCTCTGTTTGGAGGGTTCCTGTTGCAAGACATGTTTTCTTGAAAACTCCATCTTGTCCTTCTTTACTTTATCCCATCTTCTTGTCTTACTTTATCCCATCTTCCTTCTTGGAAAAACAGTCACAGTGCTGGTAAATGACTTAAGCTTAAGAGGAAAGACCTAAAGGCGTAAATGACTTAAGCTTAAGTACTGTTATGTGCCTAGAGGTCAGAGTAAGAGCTTAACCCTTTACCACCTAAGTGGCTTTCTAAATAGTAAAAGAACTTATATAATAGCAAACAAACCCTGTATCATCCACCCATAGCCACTCCTCACTTAATCTCACAATAAAAGCAGTGTGGTTTCTTGAGGCGGTGCTCTTGGTCCCTGAGATCTGGAGTTCCCCGGTGCTCTTGGTCCCTGAGACCTTGAATCCCCCGGCTCCCACCTTTACTTAAGAATAATGTCTCTGTGTCTTGTTTTATGTTAACTATTTTTCCTTAAGTTCCACAGCACCCGTTCTTCCCCATCCTGCTGAGCTGGCCCCGGCAAGTGGCGCCCAACGTGGGGCAGGCTCACAAACAGGCAGGCACGAGGACGAAGGACCGCGACTACAGTGGAAATTTTATTCTCTGGAAGTGCTGTGGAGCCCTGAGAAGAAGGGAGGAATTTTGTGTGGCCACGCTGACGAAATCCTGCAGATAAGTTCCCTCTCTCAGGTATTTACGGGCTAAAATGGGAAACTATAATCCTTACATTTGTGTGTTTGGACAACTCCTTAAAAAGGGGGGTGCAAAAACAAGTGAAAGTAAGCTTTTGAAACTTTTTCAGACTATTGAGAGACATTGTGTTTGGCTTTTTACATCAGAAACATTATATGTAAAGATATGGGAAATGATAGGAATGGAATTTAGGATATTGCAGGATGAGGGCATTCGAATTCCTGAGTCCATTTGGAGTACTTGGAACTTAATTAAATCAGTTTTAGAACTTCCAGAGACCACAGAGGACTTAGAGGAAGAGGGGGAGTTTACACCTTTGCTGGAAGAATCTAAATATGCAGTCCCTGAACAAAATTATCATAGAGAATATCTGGCTCCTGAGCCTTCAGCTCCAATTGTTGATTCTGATATTCCTCAATCGCCTCCTATTAGGAGTAAGGTGACGCGGACTCGTCAAGCCTCTACTTCCAGGGTTGTAAAGAAAGTGAGCGCTATCCCTGAACACCACCTATCATCCATTCAACAGGGAATTTTACAGGCTCAAAGGGAAGGTGATTTGGATGCCATACATTTAGCCTTTCCAGTAACTGTCAGGGAGACAGTGGCTCCAGGCATTGATCCCGCCAACCCTGATGGAGTTTACGAGTTCATTCATGAGCCCTTTCCTTTTAAAATTCTTAAAGAATTAAAACAGGCCGTTCAAAACTATGGTGTTAATTCTCCCTTTACAAAAGGAATCGTGCAGGGAGTAGCTGAAGGAAATCGTATGATTCCTTCTGATTGGCATAGCTTAACCCGTGCTGTGCTATCACCTAGTGAATATTTACAATTTAAGTCTTGGTGGCAAGATCATGCCCAAATTACTGCTAATCGTAATCAGGCTCGAAATCTTCCAATTACAATGGAACAATTGTTAGGGATTGGTCCTTGGAGTAATCTTCAAGATCAATTAAGAATGAATGATTTGGCTGTTGAACAGATTAGACAATGTTGCTTAACGGCATGGGATAAAATTGAATCTACGGGTCAAATAAATATTTCTTTTCAAAAGATCCTACAAGGCCCTAAGGAACCTTATACTGAATTTCTAGCTCGTTTACAAGAGGCATTAAAACGACAAGTTACTAACTCTGAGGTGTCTGATACTATTTTTCAATTGTTAGCATATGAAAATGCAAACACTGATTGCAAAAAGGCCATAGGATTTTTAAAAGGAAAAGCTAACATAGCCGAATATATTAAAGCCTGTCAGGGAGTGGGGACGGAGTCTTTTAAGGCCTCAATGCTAGCCCAAGCAATGGCTAATTTAAAAGTTAAAGACAAATTTTCAGGAAAATGTTTTAATTGTGGTAAGACAGGACATATTAAAAAACAATGTCGTGCTCTTCCACGAGCCCGACCTTTCTTTCATGGAGCTTCAGCACCTTCTAGTAACAATAATAAACAGCCCAGACTATGTCCAAGATGTAATAAAGGAAATCACTGGGCTAACCAGTGCCGGTCCATCTTTCATAAAGATGGAACCCCCTTGTTGGGAAACTATTCTCGGGGCAAGCTTCCAGCCCCGTCAACCAAGGAAGCTTTCCCCATTCAGAACAAGAGCCAGATTCCCTGGAACTACGCTCTGCACCAGCGTTCGACATCACAGTAGATCTCCCTAGTTTACAGGATTTAATTCTCCTTCCTAGTGAAACTCCTACTTCTATTACAACCAAGTTGGAAAATCCATTACCATCAGATACAATAGGATTGATAATAGGAAGGGCAGAGCTAACAGAACAAGGAATTCGAGTTCATACCAGGATATTGGATAATATCGGGGATGATAAAGTACAAGTGATGGTTTCCACTACGATTCCTTGGAAAATTAAAAAAGGGGATCGGATTGCTCAAATCTTAATTTTACCTAGAGTCCAGAAAAAAAAAGACAGGAATAATTTTAGACAGAAGAGATTCAATACCACAGGAGGGGCAGGAGTGTTTTTATCAGAAAAGGTCCTAGAGGAACGACCCACTTGTCAAGTTATCATAAATGGGAAGTCTTTTAGAGGATTGATTGATACTGGTGCTGATGTTTCAATCATTAGCCATTTACATTGGCCAGACGCCTGGCCTCTTCAGCCAGCTGATATTGAAGTCACTGGGTTAGGAAAAGCAGAGGGTCTCAAAAAGAGTGCCCAATGGCTTAATTGTGAAGGACCAGATGGGCAGCCAGCTAGATTGAAACCTTATGTTGCTCAACTCCCTATCAATCTATGGGGAAGAGATTTATTACAACAGTGGCATGCAGAAATTTACTTACCGCCAGTAGATCAATATAGTCATCAAAGCCAAAAAATGTTGCAGAAACAGGGTTACATTCCCAGATTGGGATTAGGAAGACATCATCAGGGGAGAGTGGAACCTATTGAATCTGAGATTAAAATGGACAAATCTGGTTTGGGATATCGGCCTTTTCATTAGCGGCCACTGCTTGTAAAAATAATTATGTTTCTCCTGAACCTATTCGACTGAAATGGACTACAGAAAAACCAGTTTGGGTTGAGCAGTGGCCTCTTTCTTCAGAAAAATTAAAGGTTTTAAGTGATCTGGTCCAAGAACAATTAGAGAAGGGCCATATAGAAGAATCAAACCATTTCATGGGCAAGCTTGTGAAGCATCCCTTGACTCCAGACCCCAGAAGGAGGATGATGAGGGCTCATCTTCCTCATCTTCCCACTTGAGGTCAAATCAAACATCTAACCCGAGAAGCTGATAATCTACTAAGAAAAGGAAAGCCTCTCACTCCAAATAATTTGGTCCTAGCTCTCTTTACTTTGGTTTCCATCGCAGTGAGTATTCTCACAACTGGCATAGAAATCATTTTATTACTTGTATAGTACAGGGATTAAAAGCCTCATGAGTAAAACCCATTAAAAACTATTGAAGATTTAATGAGAGAGTCCATCAGCTTTCTTAGCAAGACTCAGAAGGGCATTGAGAAAACATACAAAGGAACCCAGAAACAATGGAGGGCCAAATAATTCTTAAGGATAAATTCATAGCTCAGCCGGTGCCAGTTATATGGAGAAAGCTCCAAAAAAAATTGGCTTTTGGCCCTGATCAGGATCTGGAGCACCTCCTCAGAGTATGTTATAATCAGGGCCAGGAAGAATGAAAAGAGAACAAGAAGAGAGACTGAGAAAAGACTGAGGCTCTGGTTATGGCGCTACAGGGAGTCAACCTGGGAGTTTCCAAGGTGAGAGGACTAGGGCAGAGACCTATGCCCGGAGTCTGTTTCCTCTGAGGAAAAGAGGGACCCTTTAAATGGGAATGCCCCAAGACTCAGAGATCACTGGAAGAGGGATTGCCCCTGAAGACGAAGGTCTCTATGGTTGACCCCTCAGGCCCAGGATCAAGACGGATGGAACATTTCCATAATGGCTCCTGTCCTTATCACCACATAGCCCTGGGTGACTCTAAATGTAGGAATACAGAGCCACTTTTCAGTCCTCCTCTCCAATCCTGGGCCCCTCCCTCATGAATCTGCCACATTTATATTTCTGGCATGCCGGTTACAAAATTCTTTACACAACCTTTGAGTTGTGACTGGGAATCCATTTTCTTTTCTCAATACCTTTCTGATTGTTTCAGAGTCCAACTTCTCTTTTAGAAATTCTTAAAATATGGAAGGTAACTACATACATGTTGTTACAGTTGTCAACATTAGGTATAATATCTTATCGTACCTAGGTTTAACAGAAGTCAAATGAGACACTGAAACATCAGTTACTAAACAGAAACTAAAGGTCTTTAGAATGATGAAACAATATGATCAGTGCCACCTTGAGATGGTTTCTATAAGAAAAACATGTGTTTTTAGAAATTATAAAGGAGAGTCCATGGTTGCTTTAGAAAAGTAGAATGAGTGTGTTTTCAATATAGAAGGAATGAGGAATGGAATTGCATCTTATTAAGGCAAAAGAAAGATAGTCTGTCTTCAGCTGATTGCTCTACTTGGAAAATAAGGGACAGACTAATATGGATACAGAAAGTGATACAAGGTGTGTGACAAGTGGACGTTGAGAAGAGAATTTTGAACATGGTGGGGACTGTTTAGAATATATTTGAGTAAGTTAACTTTAAAGTGATGCCATAAATCATACTGTTCAAAAGGACATAAGGTAGCTTTCCATTGCATGCTGACCAAGGCATACAAATGTTTCATAACCAGCCAGAGAAATCAGAAGAATCATGAGTTACCTGTGCTATTATAAAATCTAAATGTTGTATTCCTGATTGTTCACAGAATGTGTGTAATTCCCTGCTAGATCATCATCAGTAGATTCATGAGCTGTCAATCCAGCTCCAGTTTTTGGAGCTGCCCTGTGGAACCCGCTGACCTCCTCCTCCTGGTGAAAATATTTCTTTGAGGTATCCAAAGCAATGTTATCAAAGCCCACTTGACCATTCCATGAGTGGAGACCTAACTGCTTTCCCCTAACGACGCCCCTTTTCAGCAGGAAGAAGTTAGAGCGGTCGTCGCCCCTTTTCCCACAGTTAGAGTCTCCAACTCAAAGGGGGGGAATTAAGGTAGATTTTCAACTCAGGTAGTCAGTGTAGGGATATGGGCTTTGATACATTCTTTGTGGCTATTTATTAACATTTGCAAACTGAGGGTTGCATAGCAAGCCCAACTGCTATAAAGGTTGCAGGTATTGCCCCATGGATCCATCACATTAGAGTGAAGAAGGTTGCATCCGCTGCTGACATGGACACCAGGGAGGCTGTACAGCACCTCGAGAATCTTCATGGTCAAGTTCCAGAGACTCCTTTTGTCATCATCAGAGTGCTAAACCCTGCTCTGGCCACCCGTGGAAGTTGATCGGTCTATGCACGGCGGAAGCCCGAGGAGTTCCACGTGAGACTTAACTTGAACTCTGAGACTTAACTTGGACTGTGTTCTGTCTAAGCGAATAATTCAAGAAGAAGTGAAAAAAGTTTCAAGAACTATTTTTGCCTTCCCGCAAAAACAAAAAGGGGGAGATGTTGCAAGACACGTTTCCTTGAAAACTCCATCTTGTCCTTCTTTACTTTATCCCATCTTCTTGTCTTACTTTATCCCATCTTCCTTCTTGGAAAAACAGTCACAGTGCTGGTAAATGACTTAAGCTTAAGAGGAAAGACCTAAAGGCATAAATGACTTAAGCTTAAGTACTGTTATGTGCCTAGAGGTCAGAGTAAGAGCTTAACCCTTTACCACTTAAGTGGCTTTCTAAATAGTAAAAGAACTTATATAATAGCAAACAAACCCTGTATCATCCACCCATAGCCACTCCTCACTTAATCTCACAATAAAAGCAGTGTGGTTTCTTGAGGCGGTGCTCTTGGTCCCTGAGATTTGGAGTTCCCCGGTGCTCTTGGTCCCTGAGAACTTGAGTCCCGCGCTCTTGGACCCTGAGACCTTGAGTCCCCCGGCTCCCACCTTTACTTAAGATAAATGTCTCTGTGTCTTGTTTTATGTTAACTATTTTTCCTTAAGTTCCACAGCACCCGTTCTTCCCCATCCTGCTGAGCTGCACCCGGCAGGCTCCCCTGTGGCTTAGGCTATGGAAATATGGATTCAGGAGTGTGGAGCTGAAAATGCCCCATTGAGAATGTCTTCTTCAGGGGTTCCATCCAGGGCCTCCTGCTTGGGGGAGAGCATTGGGGCATGGTTTCCTTGTTTGTGCACCAGGATATCTTGTTTAAATGGCCGTGAGGCACAATTCATTTTTCACAAGTAGGAACTCCTTTGAGGTGTTCTGTCCACGGATCCCCTGAAGATATCACATGTTCAAACACCAAGCCTCTAGAATCCACATTGAGCTTGGGAGCCTGATGAGAGTGGTGGCTATGAGTCTACAGATGGAGATAATAGTGTTCATCCAAGAGGACCACCCATCTGATGGATCCTCCTTTCCATCAACTTCGACAGACCTCCAGAGCAAGAGCTCATGGTGTCCCTCATTGAACTCTCAAGGTTTGAGGGGGAGAATGTCCCACATATGGCCCATCACACACCTCTTTTCTCACAGAGTTTGTTGGATCACATGGCTCCATGGGCATCATACCAGTGCCATGGCCCGCTCTGGGACTGCACCTTTCAGAAGGAAGGCAACTCTACACAATGGGGAACCCAATTTGCTCTATCATGATGGATCTCTGATAACATGTGCGGCACTTCAGGGTCCAGTGCTTTCTCAGTCACTGCCTCACACGAATACACAGTACAGAATCTCCTTTGGAGAGAAAAGATGTCATTCCAAACACCCAAACAAAATCCCCTGGACAATGAAATCAAGCAACGACTGAGGAGAACACTCTATTAGCTGCCATTTCAATAGGAACGGACTTTTCCGCTTAGGGAACATATAGTGTGTCACTTACCAGGACACACACCTCGTGTCCTTTGAGAAGACATGGGTGCTCCGCAGGTAGGACTGCTTCCAACCGACCTATTTCTAGAGACAGGCCAAGAACGAGTGAAAATCTCATGCAAGAGTCCTGATATAGCCTTTGTGTTTAATAGTCCACAAAAATACAGACAAGTGCTTGGGAATGAAATTGTGCCCTGGAATGTGGCTTGTATCCAAATCTCTCTCTCTCTATATATATATATCTGTCTCTCATCTTCTTCCTCCCTTCACATTCTCTCCAATCCTCCTCATCCAAGGTTATCTGTGCTGGTCCAGGTTGGCCTATCTCAGCCAGGAGAGCAGTCAAATTCTTTACCAAGTTGTTCCATCAGTCTTCCAAACTCCTATCAAAAATGACAGCCTTTTTCCTAAAATAACTCCTCTGTTTGTATGGAGATATTCCACCTTACACAGGGTACCACTATCTACCATTGTCAGCCCTTCACACTGAGAGATAACCATCCCACTTGTACTGCGTTCTACATGGTCACAGATTTGACTCCGAGATCAACATCTTTGCAACCACCTACACATAAGGGACCGAGTGAGAATTCACTTCTCTGCAGCACACCCCACGTGTGTCATCAGGTCTGTGAGGTTGCTGGTGAGGTGGATCTCTCGACTCTCTCTTAGGGGAGTTAGGACAGGAAGTTTCTGACTCTCCATGTCTCAGTGAATTGGCATCTAAGAAGGGGTCTGAGCACCTTTCAGCATGGTCTGAATGACAATGGGACAGAGTTCAAGGATTCGGTCCCCTCAAACCAGTCTCCATTTGGGACCATCCTCCTCCTTCTCTAGACCCTCAATTGGCAGGCCAGAGGCCCCTCTCGTCCAAGAGGGAAACCTCAAGACCTGCCCATGTAGCCCTCACCACAGGGCTCACGGAAGAGAAGAAGAGACACTTCTCAAATTCCTGACAACTGTGTACCCCACAAACAAGCCAGCAG
This sequence comes from Sus scrofa, assembly GCF_054392235.1. Lineage (NCBI taxonomy): Eukaryota > Metazoa > Chordata > Mammalia > Artiodactyla > Suidae > Sus > Sus scrofa. The sequence goes on from NC_139402.1 coordinate 43,380,094, forward strand.
TAGAACTAGTCAACCCCCTTCCATCCAGCACCCCAGTAGGCAGGACGTCTTCTTATCAACCTGTGAAATACCCACCAGACGTATCCCAGCGTCATACTCGGGAAATTTGTTACTGTGGGTAGCTAGTTTGTGATTTCATCTATTGACGTGTATGTTCCGAAGCAGGGAATGGTCCTTCCCCCTAGTCCAATATTTCCTCAGGGTTGATATAGAGGGCCTCGTCCTTGGTTGAAGGCAGAGGGGCCTATTTTCATGGTGTGAGCTCTGGAATGAGATTTATCATCCCGGGCATACCTAGGAGGCTTTTTTCCCCTGTTGGAAAAGACTGGAAGTGATAAGCTCACTGGTCCCTGTCAGATATATCATAATCCTAAAACAAGCCTGAGCAGTGGATATTTATTTCCTCAGGAGCCTGAGGAGAATGGGGGCCACGAGAAGAATGCTGGAAAGCATACTTATCATCATAATGTGCAATACATCCAATGGATCCTCCTTTAATTTAGTATCAACATACCTCCAGATCATGAGCTCAGGCTGCCCGAGGTACAACCATTGAGGGGTGACGGTGAGAGCTTCCCACTTTGGGCCCATCCCTCGCCTCTCTTCTCACAGAGGGTCTGTGGTGTCACAAGGCTTGGTGGGCAGCATGCCATTGCCATGGCAACCATTGGGCCTGAACTTCTCAGATGCAAGGCAACTCCACCTCCTCTGTGCCCACCTGCTCTCTACACAAGGATGGCTCTTCCCCTGAACGTGTGTCAGGCTCAACACGGTGGTTCAAGAAGTGCTTCCCAGGAATACACAGTTTACAATCTCCTGTGGAAAGAAAATATGTGATTGAAAAAGACCCACTCCCCAAGGATCCTGAACAGGAAAACAATGGCCGATGCAGGAAGAAGAACAACACCCGAGCGTCCCTTTCCATGGGAGGAGACTTTTCTACGGAAGGAAACTATGGAATATCTCTTAACCTGATTTCCACCCCATGCCATTGGAGAAGATATACGTACCAAACCAAGGCTTTCAAACCTGTCTTCCAGTAGGGAGCAGGGATCGTAATGGACAGAAATTGGGTGTCAGGCCAGGAAGGAGAGAAGACTCTGGCACAAGTGTGCTTGTTTGTACCACTTGTGGGTTATCCACCTTAAACCAAGACATGTCCTTGGGGAAATTATCCTGCCATTGACAGTTGCTTGAATCCACAGCTCCTGTACCTCTCTCTCTCCTTCTTTTGATCTCCTTCTCTCTAGCTCGCTCCCTCTCCCCTTGGCCCCCCTTCAATTTCTCTTGAATCCTCCTGCTACCAGTTGACCTGTGGTGATAATGGATGGAATATATTAGCCAAGAGAATGGTCCAAGGGATCCCCCAGCCTTTTCTCCGTGTCATCCTAGGCCTGATCAAATATAAAATCCGTGGTCCAGAAAGACTTCCTGTGCTGTGTGGAGACACCCCAACTAGGTCATCCTTCCACAACACTTCCCATATTCAACCTTTCATATGGACACAATGACCACTTCATATGTACTTCGGTCTGGAGGGTCCCATATTGGACTCAGAGAGAAACACACTTGAAGCAACGTTCACATGAGTGCTCCCCAAGAAATGGCTTCTCTGCAGCATTCGCTACCTGGTCCATGAGGTCTTGTGGATTTGCTCGGGTGTGGATCTCTGGACTCGTTCTTAGGGCATATGGAATATGAAGACTATGACTCTTCATGTCTCAATGATTTGACATCCAAACAATGGTCTGAGCATCCTTGGCCAGTGGGCTGCCCAACCATAGCCCAGAGTGCAAGATGTCTGTCAACCAAAACCAGTCTCTATGGAATAGACCTCCTCATTCTCTAGCCTCAGGATTGTCAGGGACAGAGCCCACTCCCTTCCAGGAGGGAACTTTCAATACCCTCACATTGCAGGCATCATCACAGGGCTCCTGCAAGATCAGACAATCGACCCACCTTTCCTTCCTTATGACTGTAGACACAACAAACACACTGGCACTGGCCCCAGGCACCACACTCCCAGGAAGCCCTCCAGGAGAGGGAGGGCTTGTTCTTATCCCCCTGTGGAAAAGGCACCTGAAACAGACCGGTTACATCTCGGTTAAAAGGCCTCTGTTTGGAGGGCTCCCCTGTGGCTTAGGCTGTGGAAATATGGATTCAGGAGTGTGGAGCTGAAAATGCCCCATTGGGACTGTCTTCTTCAGGGGTTCCATCCAGGGCCTCCTGCTTGGGGAGAGCATTGGGGCATGGTTTCCTTGTGTGTGCACCAGGATATCTTGTTTAAATGGCCGTGAGGCACAATTCATTTTTGACAAGTAGGAACTCCTTTGAGGTGTTATGCCCACGGATCCCCTGAAGATATCACATGTTCAAACACCAAGCCTCTAGAATCCACATTGAGCTTGGGAGCCTGATGAGAGTGGTGGCTATGAGTCTACAGATGGAGATAATAGTGTTCATCCAAGAGGACCACCCATCTGGTGGATCCTCCTTTCCATCAACTTCGACAGACCTCCAGAGCAAGAGCTCATGGTGTCCCTCATTGAACTCTCAAGGTTTGAGGGGGAGAATGTCCCACATATGGCCCATCACACACCTCTTTTCTCACAGAGTTTGTTGGATCACATGGCTCCATGGGCATCATACCAGTGCCATGGCCCGCTCTGGGACTGCACCTTTCAGAAGGAAGGCAACTCTACACAATGGGGAACCCAATTTGCTCTATCATGATGGATCTCTGATAACATGTGCGGCACTTCAGGGTCCAGTGCTTTCTCAGTCACTGCCTCACACGAATACACAGTACAGAATCTCCTTTGGAGAGAAAAGATGTCATTCCAAACACCCAAACAAAATCCCCTGGACAATGAAATCAAGCAACGACTGAGGAGAACACTCTATTAGCTGCCATTTCAATAGGAACGGACTTTTCCGCTTAGGGAACATATAGTGTGTCACTTACCAGGACACACACCTCGTGTCCTTTGAGAAGACATGGGTGCTCTGCAGGTAGGACTGCTTCCAACCGACCTATTTCTAGAGACAGGCCAAGAACGAGTGAAAATCTCATGCAAGAGTCCTGATATAGCCTTTGTGTTTAATAGTCCACAAAAATACAGACAAGTGCTTGGGAATGAAATTGTGCCCTGGAATGTGGCTTATATCCAAATCTCTCTTTCTCTCTCTCTCTCTGTATCTCTCTCTCATCTTCTTCCTCCCTTCACATTCTCTCCAATCCTCCTCATCCAAGGTTATCTGTGCTGGTCCAGGTTGGCCTATCTCAGCCAGGAGAGCAGTCAAATTCTTTACCAAGTTGTTCCATCAGTCTTCCAAACTCCTATCAAAAATGACAGCATTTTTCCTAAAATAACTCCTCTGTTTGTATGGAGATATTCCACCTTACACAGGGTACCACTATCTACCATTGTCAGCCCTTCACACTGAGAGATAACCATCCCACTTGTACTGCGTTCTACATGGTCACAGATTTGACTCCGAGATCAACATCTTTGCAACCACCTACACATAAGGGACCGAGTGAGAATTCACTTCTCTGCAGCACACCCCACGTGTGTCATCATGTCTGTGAGGTTGCTGGTGAGATGGATCTCTCGACTCTCTCTTAGGGGAGTTAGGACAGGAAGTTTCTGACTCTCCATGTCTCAGTGAATTGGCATCTAAGAAGGGGTCTGAGCACCTTTCAGCATGGTCTGAATGACAATGGGACAGAGTTCAAGGATTCGGTCCCCTCAAACCAGTCTCCATTTGGGACCATCCTCCTCCTTCTCTAGACCCTCAATTGGCAGGCCAGAGGCCCCTCTCGTCCAAGAGGGAAACCTCAAGACCTGCCCATGTAGCCCTCACCACAGGGCTCACGGAAGAGAAGAAGAGACACTTCTCAAATTCCTGACAACTGTGTACCCCACAAACAAGCCAGCAGTAGAACTAGTCAACCCCCTTCCATCCAGCACCCCAGTAGGCAGGACGTCTTCTTATCAACCTGTGAAATACCCACCAGACGTATCCCAGCGTCATACTCGGGAAATTTGTTACTGTGGGTAGCTAGTTTGTGATTTCATCTATTGACGTGTATGTTCCGAAGCAGGGAATGGTCCTTCCCCCTAGTCCAATATTTCCTCAGGGTTGATATAGAGGGCCTCGTCCTTGGTTGAAGGCAGAGGGGCCCATTTTCATGCTTTGAGCTCTGGAATGAGATTTATCATCCCGGGCATACCTAGGAGGCTTTTTTCCCCTGTTGGAAAAGACTGGACGTGATAAGCTCACTGGTCCCTGTCAGATATATCATAATCCTAAAACAAGCCTGAGCAGTGGATATTTATTTCCTCAGGAGCCTGAGGAGAATGGGGGCCACGAGAAGAATGCTGGAAAGCATACTTATCATCATAATGTGCAATACATCCAATGGATCCTCCTTTAATTTAGTATCAACATACCTCCAGATCATGAGCTCAGGCTGCCCGAGGTACAACCATTGAGGGGTGACGGTGAGAGCTTCCCACTTTGGGCCCATCCCTCGCCTCTCTTCTCACAGAGGGTCTGTGGTGTCACAAGGCTTGGTGGGCAGCATGCCATTGCCATGGCAACCATTGGGCCTGAACTTCTCAGATGCAAGGCAACTCCACCTCCTCTGTGCCCACCTGCTCTCTACACAAGGATGGCTCTTCCCCTGAACGTGTGTCAGGCTCAACACGGTGGTTCAAGAAGTGCTTCCCAGGAATACACAGTTTACAATCTCCTGTGGAAAGAAAATATGTGATTGAAAAAGACCCACTCCCCAAGGATCCTGAACAGGAAAACAATGGCCGATGCAGGAAGAAGAACAACACCCGAGCGTCCCTTTCCATGGGAGGAGACTTTTCTACGGAAGGAAACTATGGAATATCTCTTAACCTGATTTCCACCCCATGCCAATGGAGAAGATATACGTACCAAACCAAGGCTTTCAAACCTGTCTTCCAGTAGGGAGCAGGGATTGTAATGGACAGAAATTGGGTGTCAGGCCAGGAAGGAGAGAAGACTCTGGCACAAGTGTGCTTGTTTGTACCACTTGTGGGTTATCCACCTTAAACCAAGACATGTCCTTGGGGAAATTATCCTGCCATTGACAGTTGCTTGAATCCACAGCTCCTGTACCTCTCTCTCTCCTTCTTTTGATCTCCTTCTCTCTAGCTCGCTCCCTCTCCCCTTGGCCCCCCTTCAATTTCTCTTGAATCCTCCTGCTACCAGTTGACCTGTGGTGATAATGGATGGAATATATTAGCCAAGAGAATGGTCCAAGGGATCCCCCAGCCTTTTCTCCGTGTCATCCTAGGCCTGATCAAATATAAAATCCGTGGTCCAGAAAGACTTCCTGTGCTGTGTGGAGACACCCCAACTAGGTCATGCTTCCACAACACTTCCCATATTCAACCTTTCATATGGACACAATGACCACTTCATATGTACTTCGGTCTGGAGGGTCCCATATTGGACTCAGAGAGAAACACACTTGAAGCAACGTTCACATGAGTGCTCCCCAAGAAATGGCTTCTCTGCAGCATTCGCTACCTGGTCCATGAGGTCTTGTGGATTTGCTCGGGTGTGGATCTCTGGACTCGTTCTTAGGGCATATGGAATATGAAGACTATGACTCTTCATGTCTCAATGATTTGACATCCAAACAATGGTCTGAGCATCCTTGGCCAGTGGGCTGCCCAACCATAGCCCAGAGTGCAAGATGTCTGTCAACCAAAACCAGTCTCTATGGAATAGACCTCCTCATTCTCTAGCCTCAGGATTGTCAGGGACAGAGCCCACTCCCTTCCAGGAGGGAACTTTCAATACCCTCACATTGCAGGCATCATCACAGGGCTCCTGCAAGATCAGACAATCGACCCACCTTTCCTTCCTTATGACTGTAGACACAACAAACACACTGGCACTGGCCCCAGGCACCACACTCCCAGGAAGCCCTCCAGGAGAGGGAGGGCTTGTTCTTATCCCCCTGTGGAAAAGGCACCTGAAACAGACCGGTTACATCTCGGTTAAAAGGCCTCTGTTTGGAGGGCTCCCCTGTGGCTTAGGCTGTGGAAATATGGATTCAGGAGTGTGGAGCTGAAAATGCCCCATTGGGACTGTCTTCTTCAGGGGTTCCATCCAGGGCCTCCTGCTTGGGGGAGAGCATTGGGGCATGGTTTCCTTGATTGTGCACCAGGATATCTTGTTTAAATGGCCGTGAGGCACAATTCATTTTTGACAAGTAGGAACTCCTTTGAGGTGTTCTGCCCACGGATCCCCTGAAGATATCACATGTTCAAACACCAAGCCTCTAGAATCCACATTGAGCTTGGGAGCCTGATGAGAGTGGTGGCTATGAGTCTACAGATGGAGATAATAGTGTTCATCCAAGAGGACCACCCATCTGGTGGATCCTCCTTTCCATCAACTTCGACAGACCTCCAGAGCAAGAGCACATGGTGTCCCTCATTGAACTCTCAAGGTTTGAGGGGGAGAATGTCCCACATATGGCCCATCACACACCTCTTTTCTCACAGAGTTTGTTGGATCACATGGCTCCATGGGCATCATACCAGTGCCATGGCCCGCTCTGGGACTGCACCTTTCAGAAGGAAGGCAACTCTACACAATGGGGAACCCAATTTGCTCTATCATGATGGATCTCTGATAACATGTGCGGTACTTCAGGGTCCAGTGCTTTCTCAGTCACTGCCTCACACGAATACACAGTACAGAATCTCCTTTGGAGAGAAAAGATGTCATTCCAAACACCCAAACAAAATCCCCTGGACAATGAAATCAAGCAACGACTGAGGAGAACACTCTATTAGCTGCCATTTCAATAGGAACGGACTTTTCCGCTTAGGGAACATATAGTGTGTCACTTACCAGGACACACACCTCGTGTCCTTTGAGAAGACATGGGTGCTCCGCAGGTAGGACTGCTTCCAACCGACCTATTTCTAGAGACAGGCCAAGAACGAGTGAAAATCTCATGCAAGAGTCCTGATATAGCCTTTGTGTTTAATAGTCCACAAAAATACAGACAAGTGCTTGGGAATGAAATTGTGCCCTGGAATGTGGCTTATATCCAAATCTCTCTCTCTCTCTCTCTCTCTGTATCTCTCTCTCATCTTCTTCCTCCCTTCACATTCTCTCCAATCCTCCTCATCCAAGGTTATCTGTGCTGGTCCAGGTTGGCCTATCTCAGCCAGGAGAGCAGTCAAATTCTTTACCAAGTTGTTCCATCAGTCTTCCAAACTCCTATCAAAAATGACAGCCTTTTTCCTAAAATAACTCCTCTGTTTGTATGGAGATATTCCACCTTACACAGGGTACCACTATCTACCATTGTCAGCCCTTCACACTGAGAGATAACCATCCCACTTGTACTGCGTTCTACATGGTCACAGATTTGACTCCGAGATCAACATCTTTGCAACCACCTACACATAAGGGACCGAGTGAGAATTCACTTCTCTGCAGCACACCCCACGTGTGTCATCAGGTCTGTGAGGTTGCTGGTGAGGTGGATCTCTCGACTCTCTCTTAGGGGAGTTAGGACAGGAAGTTTCTGACTCTCCATGTCTCAGTGAATTGGCATCTAAGAAGGGGTCTGAGCACCTTTCAGCATGGTCTGAATGACAATGGGACAGAGTTCAAGGATTCGGTCCCCTCAAACCAGTCTCCATTTGGGACCATCCTCCTCCTTCTCTAGACCCTCAATTGGCAGGCCAGAGGCCCCTCTCGTCCAAGAGGGAAACCTTAAGACCTGCCCATGTAGCCCTCACCACAGGGCTCACGGAAGAGAAGAAGAGACACTTCTCAAATTCCTGACAACTGTGTACCCCACAAACAAGCCAGCAGTAGAACTAGTCAACCCCCTTCCATCCAGCACCCCAGTAGGCAGGACGTCTTCTTATCAACCTGTGAAATACCCACCAGACGTATCCCAGCGTCATACTCGGGAAATTTGTTACTGTGGGTAGCTAGTTTGTGATTTCATCTATTGACGTGTATGTTCCGAAGCAGGGAATGGTCCTTCCCCCTAGTCCAATATTTCCTCAGGGTTGATATAGAGGGCCTCGTCCTTGGTTGAAGGCAGAGGGGCCCATTTTCATGCTTTGAGCTCTGGAATGAGATTTATCATCCCGGGCATACCTAGGAGGCTTTTTTCCCCTGTTGGAAAAGACTGGACGTGATAAGCTCACTGGTCCCTGTCAGATATATCATAATCCTAAAACAAGCCTGAGCAGTGGATATTTATTTCCTCAGGAGCCTGAGGAGAATGGGGGCCACGAGAAGAATGCTGGAAAGCATACTTATCATCATAATGTGCAATACATCCAATGGATCCTCCTTTAATTTAGTATCAACATACCTCCAGATCATGAGCTCAGGCTGCCCGAGGTACAACCATTGAGGGGTGACGGTGAGAGCTTCCCACTTTGGGCCCATCCCTCGCCTCTCTTCTCACAGAGGGTCTGTGGTGTCACAAGGCTTGGTGGGCAGCATGCCATTGCCATGGCAACCATTGGGCCTGAACTTCTCAGATGCAAGGCAACTCCACCTCCTCTGTGCCCACCTGCTCTCTACACAAGGATGGCTCTTCCCCTGAACGTGTGTCAGGCTCAACACGGTGGTTCAAGAACTGCTTCCCAGGAATACACAGTTTACAATCTCCTGTGGAAAGAAAATATGTGATTGAAAAAGACCCACTCCCCAAGGATCCTGAACAGGAAAACAATGGCCGATGGAGGAAGAAGAACAACACCCGAGCGTCCCTTTCCATGGGAGGAGACTTTTCTACGGAAGGAAACTATGGAATATCTCTCTCTTAACCTGATTTCCACCCCATGCCAATGGAGAAGATATACGTACCAAACCAAGGCTTTCAAACCTGTCTTCCAGTAGGGAGCAGGGATCGTAATGGACAGAAATTGGGTGTCAGGCCAGGAAGGAGAGAAGACTCTGGCACAAGTGTGCTTGTTTGTACCACTTGTGGGTTATCCACCTTAAACCAAGACATGTCCTTGGGGAAATTATCCTGCCATTGACAGTTGCTTGAATCCACAGCTCCTGTACCTCTCTCTCTCCTTCTTTTGATCTCCTTCTCTCTAGCTCGCTCCCTCTCCCCTTGGCCCCCCTTCAATTTCTCTTGAATCCTCCTGCTACCAGTTGACCTGTGGTGATAATGGATGGAATATATTAGCCAAGAGAATGGTCCAAGGGATCCCCCAGCCTTTTCTCCGTGTCATCCTAGGCCTGATCAAATATAAAATCCGTGGTCCAGAAAGACTTCCTGTGCTGTGTGGAGACACCCCAACTAGGTCATGCTTCCACAACACTTCCCATATTCAACCTTTCATATGGACACAATGACCACTTCATATGTACTTCGGTCTGGAGGGTCCCATATTGGACTCAGAGAGAAACACACTTGAAGCAACGTTCACATGAGTGCTCCCCAAGAAATGGCTTCTCTGCAGCATTCGCTACCTAGTCCATGAGGTCTTGTGGATTTGCTCGGGTGTGGATCTCTGGACTCGTTCTTAGGGCATATGGAATATGAAGACTATGACTCTTCATGTCTCAATGATTTGACATCCAAACAATGGTCTGAGCATCCTTGGCCAGTGGGCTGCCCAACCATAGCCCAGAGTGCAAGATGTCTGTCAACCAAAACCAGTCTCTATGGAATAGACCTCCTCATTCTCTAGCCTCAGGATTGTCAGGGACAGAGCCCACTCCCTTCCAGGAGGGAACTTTCAATACCCTCACATTGCAGGCATCATCACAGGGCTCCTGCAAGATCAGACAATCGACCCACCTTTCCTTCCTTATGACTGTAGACACAACAAACACACTGGCACTGGCCCCAGGCACCACACTCCCAGGAAGCCCTCCAGGAGAGGGAGGGCTTGTTCTTATCCCCCTGTGGAAAAGGCACCTGAAACAGACCGGTTACATCTCGGTTAAAAGGCCTCTGTTTGGAGGGCTCCCCTGTGGCTTAGGCTGTGGAAATATGGATTCAGGAGTGTGGAGCTGAAAATGCCCCATTGGGACTGTCTTCTTCAGGGGTTCCATCCAGGGCCTCCTGCTTGGGGGAGAGCATTGGGGCATGGTTTCCTTGTTTGTGCACCAGGATATCTTGTTTAAATGGCCGTGAGGCACAATTCATTTTTGACAAGTAGGAACTCCTTTGAGGTGTTCTGCCCACGGATCCCCTGAAGATATCACATGTTCAAACACCAAGCCTCTAGAATCCACATTGAGCTTGGGAGCCTGATGAGAGTGGTGGCTATGAGTCTACAGATGGAGATAATAGTGTTCATCCAAGAGGACCACCCATCTGGTGGATCCTCCTTTCCATCAACTTCGACAGACCTCCAGAGCAAGAGCACATGGTGTCCCTCATTGAACTCTCAAGGTTTGAGGGGGAGAATGTCCCACATATGGCCCATCACACACCTCTTTTCTCACAGAGTTTGTTGGATCACATGGCTCCATGGGCATCATACCAGTGCCATGGCCCGCTCTGGGACTGCACCTTTCAGAAGGAAGGCAACTCTACACAATGGGGAACCCAATTTGCTCTATCATGATGGATCTCTGATAACATGTGCGGCACTTCAGGGTCAAGTGCTTTCTCAGTCACTGCCTCACACGAATACACAGTACAGAATCTCCTTTGGAGAGAAAAGATGTCATTCCAAACACCCAAACAAAATCCCCTGGACAATGAAATCAAGCAACGACTGAGGAGAACACTCTATTAGCTGCCATTTCAATAGGAACGGACTTTTCCGCTTAGGGAACATATAGTGTGTCACTTACCAGGACACACACCTCGTGTCCTTTGAGAAGACATGGGTGCTCCGCAGGTAGGACTGCTTCCAACCGACCTATTTCTAGAGACAGGCCAAGAACGAGTGAAAATCTCATGCAAGAGTCCTGATATAGCCTTTGTGTTTAATAGTCCACAAAAATACAGACAAGTGCTTGGGAATGAAATTGTGCCCTGGAATGTGGCTTGTATCCAAATCTCTCTCTCTCTCTCTCTCTCTCTCTGTATCTCTCTCTCATCTTCTTCCTCCCTTCACATTCTCTCCAATCCTCCTCATCCAAGGTTATCTGTGCTGGTCCAGGTTGGCCTATCTCAGCCAGGAGAGCAGTCAAATTCTTTACCAAGTTGTTCCATCAGTCTTCCAAACTCCTATCAAAAATGACAGCATTTCTCCTAAAATAACTCCTCTGTTTGTATGGAGATATTCCACCTTACACAGGGTACCACTATCTACCATTGTCAGCCCTTCACACTGAGAGATAACCATCCCACTTGTACTGCGTTCTACATGGTCACAGATTTGACTCCGAGATCAACATCTTTGCAACCACCTACACATAAGGGACCGAGTGAGAATTCACTTCTCTGCAGCACACCCCACGTGTGTCATCAGGTCTGTGAGGTTGCTGGTGAGGTGGATCTCTCGACTCTCTCTTAGGGGAGTTAGGACAGGAAGTTTCTGACTCTGCATGTCTCAGTGAATTGGCATCTAAGAAGGGGTCTGAGCACCTTTCAGCATGGTCTGAATGACAATGGGACAGAGTTCAAGGATTCGGTCCCCTCAAACCAGTCTCCATTTGGGACCATCCTCCTCCTTCTCTAGACCCTCAATTGGCAGGCCAGAGGCCCTTCTCGTCCAAGAGGGAAACCTCAAGACCTGCCCATGTAGCCCTCACCACAGGGCTCACGGAAGAGAAGAAGAGACACTTCTCAAATTCCTGACAACTGTGTACCCCACAAACAAGCCAGCAGTAGAACTAGTCAACCCCCTTCCATCCAGCACCCCAGTAGGCAGGACGTCTTCTTATCAACCTGTGAAATACCCACCAGACGTATCCCAGCGTCATACTCGGGAAATTTGTTACTGTGGGTAGCTAGTTTGTGATTTCATCTATTGACGTGTATGTTCCGAAGCAGGGAATGGTCCTTCCCCCTAGTCCAATATTTCCTCAGGGTTGATATAGAGGGCCTCGTCCTTGGTTGAAGGCAGAGGGGCCCATTTTCATGCTTTGAGCTCTGGAATGAGATTTATCATCCCGGGCATACCTAGGAGGCTTTTTTCCCCTGTTGGAAAAGACTGGACGTGATAAGCTCACTGGTCCCTGTCAGATATATCATAATCCTAAAACAAGCCTGAGCAGTGGATATTTATTTCCTCAGGAGCCTGAGGAGAATGGGGGCCACGAGAAGAATGCTGGAAAGCATACTTATCATCATAATGTGCAATACATCCAATGGATCCTCCTTTAATTTAGTATCAACATACCTCCAGATCATGAGCTCAGGCTGCCCGAGGTACAACCATTGAGGGGTGACGGTGAGAGCTTCCCACTTTGGGCCCATCCCTCGCCTCTCTTCTCACAGAGGGTCTGTGGTGTCACAAGGCTTGGTGGGCAGCATGCCATTGCCATGGCAACCATTGGGCCTGAACTTCTCAGATGCAAGGCAACTCCACCTCCTCTGTGCCCACCTGCTCTCTACACAAGGATGGCTCTTCCCCTGAACGTGTGTCAGGCTCAACACGGTGGTTCAAGAACTGCTTCCCAGGAATACACAGTTTACAATCTCCTGTGGAAAGAAAATATGTGATTGAAAAAGACCCACTCCCCAAGGATCCTGAACAGGAAAACAATGGCCGATGGAGGAAGAAGAACAACACCCGAGCGTCCCTTTCCATGGGAGGAGACTTTTCTACGGAAGGAAACTATGGAATATCTCTCTCTTAACCTGATTTCCACCCCATGCCAATGGAGAAGATATACGTACCAAACCAAGGCTTTCAAACCTGTCTTCCAGTAGGGAGCAGGGATCGTAATGGACAGAAATTGGGTGTCAGGCCAGGAAGGAGAGAAGACTCTGGCACAAGTGTGCTTGTTTGTACCACTTGTGGGTTATCCACCTTAAACCAAGACATGTCCTTGGGGAAATTATCCTGCCATTGACAGTTGCTTGAATCCACAGCTCCTGTACCTCTCTCTCTCCTTCTTTTGATCTCCTTCTCTCTAGCTCGCTCCCTCTCCCCTTGGCCCCCCTTCAGTTTCTCTTGAATCCTCCTGCTACAAGTTGACCTGTGGTGATAATGGATGGAATATATTAGCCAAGAGAATGGTCCAAGGGATCCCCCAGCCTTTTCTCCGTGTCATCCTAGGCCTGATCAAATATAAAATCCGTGGTCCAGAAAGACTTCCTGTGCTGTGTGGAGACACCCCAACTAGGTCATCCTTCCACAACACTTCTCATATTCAACCTTTCATATGGACACAATGACCACTTCATATGTACTTCGGTCTGGAGGGTCCCATATTGGACTCAGAGAGAAACACACTTGAAGCAACGTTCACATGAGTGCTCCCCAAGAAATGGCTTCTCTGCAGCATTCGCTACCTGGTCCATGAGGTCTTGTGGATTTGCTCGGGTGTGGATCTCTGGACTCGTTCTTAGGGCATATGGAATATGAAGACTATGACTCTTCATGTCTCAATGATTTGACATCCAAACAATGGTCTGAGCATCCTTGGCCAGTGGGCTGCCCAACCATAGCCCAGAGTGCAAGATGTCTGTCAACCAAAACCAGTCTCTATGGAATAGACCTCCTCATTCTCTAGCCTCAGGATTGTCAGGGACAGAGCCCACTCCCTTCCAGGAGGGAACTTTCAATACCCTCACATTGCAGGCATCATCACAGGGCTCCTGCAAGATCAGACAATCGACCCACCTTTCCTTCCTTATGACTGTAGACACAACAAACACACTGGCACTGGCCCCAGGCACCACACTCCCAGGAAGCCCTCCAGGAGAGGGAGGGCTTGTTCTTATCCCCCTGTGGAAAAGGCACCTGAAACAGACCGGTTACATCTCGGTTAAAAGGCCTCTGTTTGGAGGGCTCCCCTGTGGCTTAGGCTGTGGAAATATGGATTCAGGAGTGTGGAGCTGAAAATGCCCCATTGGGACTGTCTTCTTCAGGGGTTCCATCCAGGGCCTCCTGCTTGGGGGAGAGCATTGGGGCATGGTTTCCTTGATTGTGCACCAGGATATCTTGTTTAAATGGCCGTGAGGCACAATTCATTTTTGACAAGTAGGAACTCCTTTGAGGTGTTCTGCCCACGGATCCCCTGAAGATATCACATGTTCAAACACCAAGCCTCTAGAATCCACATTGAGCTTGGGAGCCTGATGAGAGTGGTGGCTATGAGTCTACAGATGGAGATAATAGTGTTCATCCAAGAGGACCACCCATCTGGTGGATCCTCCTTTCCATCAACTTCGACAGACCTCCAGAGCAAGAGCACATGGTGTCCCTCATTGAACTCTCAAGGTTTGAGGGGGAGAATGTCCCACATATGGCCCATCACACACCTCTTTTCTCACAGAGTTTGTTGGATCACATGGCTCCATGGGCATCATACCAGTGCCATGGCCCGCTCTGGGACTGCACCTTTCAGAAGGAAGGCAACTCTACACAATGGGGAACCCAATTTGCTCTATCATGATGGATCTCTGATAACATGTGCGGCACTTCAGGGTCAAGTGCTTTCTCAGTCACTGCCTCACACGAATACACAGTACAGAATCTCCTTTGGAGAGAAATGATGTCATTCGAAACACCCAAACAAAATCCCCTGGACAATGAAATCAAGCAACGACTGAGGAGAACACTCTATTAGCTGCCATTTCAATAGGAACGGACTTTTCCGCTTAGGGAACATATAGTGTGTCACTTACCAGGACACACACCTCGTGTCCTTTGAGAAGACATGGGTGCTCCGCAGGTAGGACTGCTTCCAACCGACCTATTTCTAGAGACAGGCCAAGAACGAGTGAAAATCTCATGCAAGAGTCCTGATATAGCCTTTGTGTTTAATAGTCCACAAAAATACAGACAAGTGCTTGGGAATGAAATTGTGCCCTGGAATGTGGCTTGTATCCAAATCTCTCTCTCTCTCTCTCTCTCTCTGTATCTCTCTCTCATCTTCTTTCTCCCTTCACATTCTCTCCAATCCTCCTCATCCAAGGTTATCTGTGCTGGTCCAGGTTGGCCTATCTCAGCCAGGAGAGCAGTCAAATTCTTTACCAAGTTGTTCCATCAGTCTTCCAAACTCCTATCAAAAATGACAGCCTTTTTCCTAAAATAACTCCTCTGTTTGTATGGAGATATTCCACCTTACACAGGGTACCACTATCTACCATTGTCAGCCCTTCACACTGAGAGATAACCATCCCACTTGTACTGCGTTCTACATGGTCACAGATTTGACTCCGAGATCAACATCTTTGCAACCACCTACACATAAGGGACCGAGTGAGAATTCACTTCTCTGCAGCACACCCCACGTGTGTCATCAGGTCTGTGAGGTTGCTGGTGAGGTGGATCTCTCGACTCTCTCTTAGGGGAGTTAGGACAGGAAGTTTCTGACTCTGCATGTCTCAGTGAATTGGCATCTAAGAAGGGGTCTGAGCACCTTTCAGCATGGTCTGAATGACAATGGGACAGAGTTCAAGGATTCGGTCCCCTCAAACCAGTCTCCATTTGGGACCATCCTCCTCCTTCTCTAGACCCTCAATTGGCAGGCCAGAGGCCCTTCTCGTCCAAGAGGGAAACCTCAAGACCTGCCCATGTAGCCCTCACCACAGGGCTCACGGAAGAGAAGAAGAGACACTTCTCAAATTCCTGACAACTGTGTACCCCACAAAAAAGCCAGCAGTAGAACTAGTCAACCCCCTTCCATCCAGCACCCCAGTAGGCAGGACGTCTTCTTATCAACCTGTGAAATACCCACCAGACGTATCCCAGCGTCATACTCGGGAAATTTGTTACTGTGGGTAGCTAGTTTGTGATTTCATCTATTGACGTGTATGTTCCGAAGCAGGGAATGGTCCTTCCCCCTAGTCCAATATTTCCTCAGGGTTGATATAGAGGGCCTCGTCCTTGGTTGAAGGCAGAGGGGCCCATTTTCATGCTTTGAGCTCTGGAATGAGATTTATCATCCCGGGCATACCTAGGAGGCTTTTTTCCCCTGTTGGAAAAGACTGGACGTGATAAGCTCACTGGTCCCTGTCAGATATATCATAATCCTAAAACAAGCCTGAGCAGTGGATATTTATTTCCTCAGGAGCCTGAGGAGAATGGGGGCCACGAGAAGAATGCTGGAAAGCATACTTATCATCATAATGTGCAATACATCCAATGGATCCTCCTTTAATTTAGTATCAACATACCTCCAGATCATGAGCTCAGGCTGCCCGAGGTACAACCATTGAGGGGTGACGGTGAGAGCTTCCCACTTTGGGCCCATCCCTCGCCTCTCTTCTCACAGAGGGTCTGTGGTGTCACAAGGCTTGGTGGGCAGCATGCCATTGCCATGGCAACCATTGGGCCTGAACTTCTCAGATGCAAGGCAACTCCACCTCCTCTGTGCCCACCTGCTCTCTACACAAGGATGGCTCTTCCCCTGAACGTGTGTCAGGCTCAACACGGTGGTTCAAGAACTGCTTCCCAGGAATACACAGTTTACAATCTCCTGTGGAAAGAAAATATGTGATTGAAAAAGACCCACTCCCCAAGGATCCTGAACAGGAAAACAATGGCCGATGGAGGAAGAAGAACAACACCCGAGCGTCCCTTTCCATGGGAGGAGACTTTTCTACGGAAGGAAACTATGGAATATCTCTCTCTTAACCTGATTTCCACCCCATGCCAATGGAGAAGATATACGTACCAAACCAAGGCTTTCAAACCTGTCTTCCAGTAGGGAGCAGGGATCGTAATGGACAGAAATTGGGTGTCAGGCCAGGAAGGAGAGAAGACTCTGGCACAAGTGTGCTTGTTTGTACCACTTGTGGGTTATCCACCTTAAACCAAGACATGTCCTTGGGGAAATTATCCTGCCATTGACAGTTGCTTGAATCCACAGCTCCTGTACCTCTCTCTCTCCTTCTTTTGATCTCCTTCTCTCTAGCTCGCTCCCTCTCCCCTTGGCCCCCCTTCAGTTTCTCTTGAATCCTCCTGCTACAAGTTGACCTGTGGTGATAATGGATGGAATATATTAGCCAAGAGAATGGTCCAAGGGATCCCCCAGCCTTTTCTCCGTGTCATCCTAGGCCTGATCAAATATAAAATCCGTGGTCCAGAAAGACTTCCTGTGCTGTGTGGAGACACCCCAACTAGGTCATCCTTCCACAACACTTCTCATATTCAACCTTTCATATGGACACAATGACCACTTCATATGTACTTCGGTCTGGAGGGTCCCATATTGGACTCAGAGAGAAACACACTTGAAGCAACGTTCACATGAGTGCTCCCCAAGAAATGGCTTCTCTGCAGCATTCGCTACCTGGTCCATGAGGTCTTGTGGATTTGCTCGGGTGTGGATCTCTGGACTCGTTCTTAGGGCATATGGAATATGAAGACTATGACTCTTCATGTCTCAATGATTTGACATCCAAACAATGGTCTGAGCATCCTTGGCCAGTGGGCTGCCCAACCATAGCCCAGAGTGCAAGATGTCTGTCAACCAAAACCAGTCTCTATGGAATAGACCTCCTCATTCTCTAGCCTCAGGATTGTCAGGGACAGAGCCCACTCCCTTCCAGGAGGGAACTTTCAATACCCTCACATTGCAGGCATCATCACAGGGCTCCTGCAAGATCAGACAATCGACCCACCTTTCCTTCCTTATGACTGTAGACACAACAAACACACTGGCACTGGCCCCAGGCACCACACTCCCAGGAAGCCCTCCAGGAGAGGGAGGGCTTGTTCTTATCCCCCTGTGGAAAAGGCACCTGAAACAGACCGGTTACATCTCGGTTAAAAGGCCTCTGTTTGGAGGGCTCCCCTGTGGCTTAGGCTGTGGAAATATGGATTCAGGAGTGTGGAGCTGAAAATGCCCCATTGGGACTGTCTTCTTCAGGGGTTCCATCCAGGGCCTCCTGCTTGGGGGAGAGCATTGGGGCATGGTTTCCTTGTTTGTGCACCAGGATATCTTGTTTAAATGGCCGTGAGGCACAATTCATTTTTGACAAGTAGGAACTCCTTTGAGGTGTTCTGCCCACGGATCCCCTGAAGATATCACATGTTCAAACACCAAGCCTCTAGAATCCACATTGAGCTTGGGAGCCTGATGAGAGTGGTGGCTATGAGTCTACAGATGGAGATAATAGTGTTCATCCAAGAGGACCACCCATCTGGTGGATCCTCCTTTCCATCAACTTCGACAGACCTCCAGAGCAAGAGCACATGGTGTCCCTCATTGAACTCTCAAGGTTTGAGGGGGAGAATGTCCCACATATGGCCCATCACACACCTCTTTTCTCACAGAGTTTGTTGGATCACATGGCTCCATGGGCATCATACCAGTGCCATGGCCCGCTCTGGGACTGCACCTTTCAGAAGGAAGGCAACTCTACACAATGGGGAACCCAATTTGCTCTATCATGATGGATCTCTGATAACATGTGCGGCACTTCAGGGTCAAGTGCTTTCTCAGTCACTGCCTCACACGAATACACAGTACAGAATCTCCTTTGGAGAGAAATGATGTCATTCGAAACACCCAAACAAAATCCCCTGGACAATGAAATCAAGCAACGACTGAGGAGAACACTCTATTAGCTGCCATTTCAATAGGAACGGACTTTTCCGCTTAGGGAACATATAGTGTGTCACTTACCAGGACACACACCTCGTGTCCTTTGAGAAGACATGGGTGCTCCGCAGGTAGGACTGCTTCCAACCGACCTATTTCTAGAGACAGGCCAAGAACGAGTGAAAATCTCATGCAAGAGTCCTGATATAGCCTTTGTGTTTAATAGTCCACAAAAATACAGACAAGTGCTTGGGAATGAAATTGTGCCCTGGAATGTGGCTTGTATCCAAATCTCTCTCTCTCTCTCTCTCTCTCTGTATCTCTCTCTCATCTTCTTTCTCCCTTCACATTCTCTCCAATCCTCCTCATCCAAGGTTATCTGTGCTGGTCCAGGTTGGCCTATCTCAGCCAGGAGAGCAGTCAAATTCTTTACCAAGTTGTTCCATCAGTCTTCCAAACTCCTATCAAAAATGACAGCCTTTTTCCTAAAATAACTCCTCTGTTTGTATGGAGATATTCCACCTTACACAGGGTACCACTATCTACCATTGTCAGCCCTTCACACTGAGAGATAACCATCCCACTTGTACTGCGTTCTACATGGTCACAGATTTGACTCCGAGATCAACATCTTTGCAACCACCTACACATAAGGGACCGAGTGAGAATTCACTTCTCTGCAGCACACCCCACGTGTGTCATCAGGTCTGTGAGGTTGCTGGTGAGGTGGATCTCTCGACTCTCTCTTAGGGGAGTTAGGACAGGAAGTTTCTGACTCTGCATGTCTCAGTGAATTGGCATCTAAGAAGGGGTCTGAGCACCTTTCAGCATGGTCTGAATGACAATGGGACAGAGTTCAAGGATTCGGTCCCCTCAAACCAGTCTCCATTTGGGACCATCCTCCTCCTTCTCTAGACCCTCAATTGGCAGGCCAGAGGCCCTTCTCGTCCAAGAGGGAAACCTCAAGACCTGCCCATGTAGCCCTCACCACAGGGCTCACGGAAGAGAAGAAGAGACACTTCTCAAATTCCTGACAACTGTGTACCCCACAAAAAAGCCAGCAGTAGAACTAGTCAACCCCCTTCCATCCAGCACCCCAGTAGGCAGGACGTCTTCTTATCAACCTGTGAAATACCCACCAGACGTATCCCAGCGTCATACTCGGGAAATTTGTTACTGTGGGTAGCTAGTTTGTGATTTCATCTATTGACGTGTATGTTCCGAAGCAGGGAATGGTCCTTCCCCCTAGTCCAATATTTCCTCAGGGTTGATATAGAGGGCCTCGTCCTTGGTTGAAGGCAGAGGGGCCCATTTTCATGCTTTGAGCTCTGGAATGAGATTTATCATCCCGGGCATACCTAGGAGGCTTTTTTCCCCTGTTGGAAAAGACTGGACGTGATAAGCTCACTGGTCCCTGTCAGATATATCATAATCCTAAAACAAGCCTGAGCAGTGGATATTTATTTCCTCAGGAGCCTGAGGAGAATGGGGGCCACGAGAAGAATGCTGGAAAGCATACTTATCATCATAATGTGCAATACATCCAATGGATCCTCCTTTAATTTAGTATCAACATACCTCCAGATCATGAGCTCAGGCTGCCCGAGGTACAACCATTGAGGGGTGACGGTGAGAGCTTCCCACTTTGGGCCCATCCCTCGCCTCTCTTCTCACAGAGGGTCTGTGGTGTCACAAGGCTTGGTGGGCAGCATGCCATTGCCATGGCAACCATTGGGCCTGAACTTCTCAGATGCAAGGCAACTCCACCTCCTCTGTGCCCACCTGCTCTCTACACAAGGATGGCTCTTCCCCTGAACGTGTGTCAGGCTCAACACGGTGGTTCAAGAACTGCTTCCCAGGAATACACAGTTTACAATCTCCTGTGGAAAGAAAATATGTGATTGAAAAAGACCCACTCCCCAAGGATCCTGAACAGGAAAACAATGGCCGATGGAGGAAGAAGAACAACACCCGAGCGTCCCTTTCCATGGGAGGAGACTTTTCTACGGAAGGAAACTATGGAATATCTCTCTCTTAACCTGATTTCCACCCCATGCCAATGGAGAAGATATACGTACCAAACCAAGGCTTTCAAACCTGTCTTCCAGTAGGGAGCAGGGATCGTAATGGACAGAAATTGGGTGTCAGGCCAGGAAGGAGAGAAGACTCTGGCACAAGTGTGCTTGTTTGTACCACTTGTGGGTTATCCACCTTAAACCAAGACATGTCCTTGGGGAAATTATCCTGCCATTGACAGTTGCTTGAATCCACAGCTCCTGTACCTCTCTCTCTCCTTCTTTTGATCTCCTTCTCTCTAGCTCGCTCCCTCTCCCCTTGGCCCCCCTTCAGTTTCTCTTGAATCCTCCTGCTACAAGTTGACCTGTGGTGATAATGGATGGAATATATTAGCCAAGAGAATGGTCCAAGGGATCCCCCAGCCTTTTCTCCGTGTCATCCTAGGCCTGATCAAATATAAAATCCGTGGTCCAGAAAGACTTCCTGTGCTGTGTGGAGACACCCCAACTAGGTCATCCTTCCACAACACTTCTCATATTCAACCTTTCATATGGACACAATGACCACTTCATATGTACTTCGGTCTGGAGGGTCCCATATTGGACTCAGAGAGAAACACACTTGAAGCAACGTTCACATGAGTGCTCCCCAAGAAATGGCTTCTCTGCAGCATTCGCTACCTGGTCCATGAGGTCTTGTGGATTTGCTCGGGTGTGGATCTCTGGACTCGTTCTTAGGGCATATGGAATATGAAGACTATGACTCTTCATGTCTCAATGATTTGACATCCAAACAATGGTCTGAGCATCCTTGGCCAGTGGGCTGCCCAACCATAGCCCAGAGTGCAAGATGTCTGTCAACCAAAACCAGTCTCTATGGAATAGACCTCCTCATTCTCTAGCCTCAGGATTGTCAGGGACAGAGCCCACTCCCTTCCAGGAGGGAACTTTCAATACCCTCACATTGCAGGCATCATCACAGGGCTCCTGCAAGATCAGACAATCGACCCACCTTTCCTTCCTTATGACTGTAGACACAACAAACACACTGGCACTGGCCCCAGGCACCACACTCCCAGGAAGCCCTCCAGGAGAGGGAGGGCTTGTTCTTATCCCCCTGTGGAAAAGGCACCTGAAACAGACCGGTTACATCTCGGTTAAAAGGCCTCTGTTTGGAGGGCTCCCCTGTGGCTTAGGCTGTGGAAATATGGATTCAGGAGTGTGGAGCTGAAAATGCCCCATTGGGACTGTCTTCTTCAGGGGTTCCATCCAGGGCCTCCTGCTTGGGGGAGAGCATTGGGGCATGGTTTCCTTGTTTGTGCACCAGGATATCTTGTTTAAATGGCCGTGAGGCACAATTCATTTTTGACAAGTAGGAACTCCTTTGAGGTGTTCTGCCCACGGATCCCCTGAAGATATCACATGTTCAAACACCAAGCCTCTAGAATCCACATTGAGCTTGGGAGCCTGATGAGAGTGGTGGCTATGAGTCTACAGATGGAGATAATAGTGTTCATCCAAGAGGACCACCCATCTGGTGGATCCTCCTTTCCATCAACTTCGACAGACCTCCAGAGCAAGAGCACATGGTGTCCCTCATTGAACTCTCAAGGTTTGAGGGGGAGAATGTCCCACATATGGCCCATCACACACCTCTTTTCTCACAGAGTTTGTTGGATCACATGGCTCCATGGGCATCATACCAGTGCCATGGCCCGCTCTGGGACTGCACCTTTCAGAAGGAAGGCAACTCTACACAATGGGGAACCCAATTTGCTCTATCATGATGGATCTCTGATAACATGTGCGGCACTTCAGGGTCAAGTGCTTTCTCAGTCACTGCCTCACACGAATACACAGTACAGAATCTCCTTTGGAGAGAAATGATGTCATTCGAAACACCCAAACAAAATCCCCTGGACAATGAAATCAAGCAACGACTGAGGAGAACACTCTATTAGCTGCCATTTCAATAGGAACGGACTTTTCCGCTTAGGGAACATATAGTGTGTCACTTACCAGGACACACACCTCGTGTCCTTTGAGAAGACATGGGTGCTCCGCAGGTAGGACTGCTTCCAACCGACCTATTTCTAGAGACAGGCCAAGAACGAGTGAAAATCTCATGCAAGAGTCCTGATATAGCCTTTGTGTTTAATAGTCCACAAAAATACAGACAAGTGCTTGGGAATGAAATTGTGCCCTGGAATGTGGCTTGTATCCAAATCTCTCTCTCTCTCTCTCTCTCTCTGTATCTCTCTCTCATCTTCTTTCTCCCTTCACATTCTCTCCAATCCTCCTCATCCAAGGTTATCTGTGCTGGTCCAGGTTGGCCTATCTCAGCCAGGAGAGCAGTCAAATTCTTTACCAAGTTGTTCCATCAGTCTTCCAAACTCCTATCAAAAATGACAGCATTTTTCCTAAAATAACTCCTCTGTTTGTATGGAGATATTCCACCTTACACAGGGTACCACTATCTACCATTGTCAGCCCTTCACACTGAGAGATAACCATCCCACTTGTACTGCGTTCTACATGGTCACAGATTTGACTCCGAGATCAACATCTTTGCAACCACCTACACATAAGGGACCGAGTGAGAATTCACTTCTCTGCAGCACACCCCACGTGTGTCATCAGGTCTGTGAGGTTGCTGGTGAGGTGGATCTCTCGACTCTCTCTTAGGGGAGTTAGGACAGGAAGTTTCTGACTCTGCATGTCTCAGTGAATTGGCATCTAAGAAGGGGTCTGAGCACCTTTCAGCATGGTCTGAATGACAATGGGACAGAGTTCAAGGATTCGGTCCCCTCAAACCAGTCTCCATTTGGGACCATCCTCCTCCTTCTCTAGACCCTCAATTGGCAGGCCAGAGGCCCTTCTCGTCCAAGAGGGAAACCTCAAGACCTGCCCATGTAGCCCTCACCACAGGGCTCACGGAAGAGAAGAAGAGACACTTCTCAAATTCCTGACAACTGTGTACCCCACAAAAAAGCCAGCAGTAGAACTAGTCAACCCCCTTCCATCCAGCACCCCAGTAGGCAGGACGTCTTCTTATCAACCTGTGAAATACCCACCAGACGTATCCCAGCGTCATACTCGGGAAATTTGTTACTGTGGGTAGCTAGTTTGTGATTTCATCTATTGACGTGTATGTTCCGAAGCAGGGAATGGTCCTTCCCCCTAGTCCAATATTTCCTCAGGGTTGATATAGAGGGCCTCGTCCTTGGTTGAAGGCAGAGGGGCCCATTTTCATGCTTTGAGCTCTGGAATGAGATTTATCATCCCGGGCATACCTAGGAGGCTTTTTTCCCCTGTTGGAAAAGACTGGACGTGATAAGCTCACTGGTCCCTGTCAGATATATCATAATCCTAAAACAAGCCTGAGCAGTGGATATTTATTTCCTCAGGAGCCTGAGGAGAATGGGGGCCACGAGAAGAATGCTGGAAAGCATACTTATCATCATAATGTGCAATACATCCAATGGATCCTCCTTTAATTTAGTATCAACATACCTCCAGATCATGAGCTCAGGCTGCCCGAGGTACAACCATTGAGGGGTGACGGTGAGAGCTTCCCACTTTGGGCCCATCCCTCGCCTCTCTTCTCACAGAGGGTCTGTGGTGTCACAAGGCTTGGTGGGCAGCATGCCATTGCCATGGCAACCATTGGGCCTGAACTTCTCAGATGCAAGGCAACTCCACCTCCTCTGTGCCCACCTGCTCTCTACACAAGGATGGCTCTTCCCCTGAACGTGTGTCAGGCTCAACACGGTGGTTCAAGAACTGCTTCCCAGGAATACACAGTTTACAATCTCCTGTGGAAAGAAAATATGTGATTGAAAAAGACCCACTCCCCAAGGATCCTGAACAGGAAAACAATGGCCGATGGAGGAAGAAGAACAACACCCGAGCGTCCCTTTCCATGGGAGGAGACTTTTCTACGGAAGGAAACTATGGAATATCTCTCTCTTAACCTGATTTCCACCCCATGCCAATGGAGAAGATATACGTACCAAACCAAGGCTTTCAAACCTGTCTTCCAGTAGGGAGCAGGGATCGTAATGGACAGAAATTGGGTGTCAGGCCAGGAAGGAGAGAAGACTCTGGCACAAGTGTGCTTGTTTGTACCACTTGTGGGTTATCCACCTTAAACCAAGACATGTCCTTGGGGAAATTATCCTGCCATTGACAGTTGCTTGAATCCACAGCTCCTGTACCTCTCTCTCTCCTTCTTTTGATCTCCTTCTCTCTAGCTCGCTCCCTCTCCCCTTGGCCCCCCTTCAGTTTCTCTTGAATCCTCCTGCTACAAGTTGACCTGTGGTGATAATGGATGGAATATATTAGCCAAGAGAATGGTCCAAGGGATCCCCCAGCCTTTTCTCCGTGTCATCCTAGGCCTGATCAAATATAAAATCCGTGGTCCAGAAAGACTTCCTGTGCTGTGTGGAGACACCCCAACTAGGTCATCCTTCCACAACACTTCTCATATTCAACCTTTCATATGGACACAATG
The DNA here is from genome assembly GCF_054392235.1 of Sus scrofa. NCBI lineage: Eukaryota > Metazoa > Chordata > Mammalia > Artiodactyla > Suidae > Sus > Sus scrofa. Next base: position 43,405,297 of record NC_139402.1, read on the forward strand.
ACCACTTCATATGTACTTCGGTCTGGAGGGTCCCATATTGGACTCAGAGAGAAACACACTTGAAGCAACGTTCACATGAGTGCTCCCCAAGAAATGGCTTCTCTGCAGCATTCGCTACCTGGTCCATGAGGTCTTGTGGATTTGCTCGGGTGTGGATCTCTGGACTCGTTCTTAGGGCATATGGAATATGAAGACTATGACTCTTCATGTCTCAATGATTTGACATCCAAACAATGGTCTGAGCATCCTTGGCCAGTGGGCTGCCCAACCATAGCCCAGAGTGCAAGATGTCTGTCAACCAAAACCAGTCTCTATGGAATAGACCTCCTCATTCTCTAGCCTCAGGATTGTCAGGGACAGAGCCCACTCCCTTCCAGGAGGGAACTTTCAATACCCTCACATTGCAGGCATCATCACAGGGCTCCTGCAAGATCAGACAATCGACCCACCTTTCCTTCCTTATGACTGTAGACACAACAAACACACTGGCACTGGCCCCAGGCACCACACTCCCAGGAAGCCCTCCAGGAGAGGGAGGGCTTGTTCTTATCCCCCTGTGGAAAAGGCACCTGAAACAGACCGGTTACATCTCGGTTAAAAGGCCTCTGTTTGGAGGGCTCCCCTGTGGCTTAGGCTGTGGAAATATGGATTCAGGAGTGTGGAGCTGAAAATGCCCCATTGGGACTGTCTTCTTCAGGGGTTCCATCCAGGGCCTCCTGCTTGGGGGAGAGCATTGGGGCATGGTTTCCTTGTTTGTGCACCAGGATATCTTGTTTAAATGGCCGTGAGGCACAATTCATTTTTGACAAGTAGGAACTCCTTTGAGGTGTTCTGCCCACGGATCCCCTGAAGATATCACATGTTCAAACACCAAGCCTCTAGAATCCACATTGAGCTTGGGAGCCTGATGAGAGTGGTGGCTATGAGTCTACAGATGGAGATAATAGTGTTCATCCAAGAGGACCACCCATCTGGTGGATCCTCCTTTCCATCAACTTCGACAGACCTCCAGAGCAAGAGCACATGGTGTCCCTCATTGAACTCTCAAGGTTTGAGGGGGAGAATGTCCCACATATGGCCCATCACACACCTCTTTTCTCACAGAGTTTGTTGGATCACATGGCTCCATGGGCATCATACCAGTGCCATGGCCCGCTCTGGGACTGCACCTTTCAGAAGGAAGGCAACTCTACACAATGGGGAACCCAATTTGCTCTATCATGATGGATCTCCTATAACATGTGCGGCACTTCAGGGTCAAGTGCTTTCTCAGTCACTGCCTCACACGAATACACAGTACAGAATCTCCTTTGGAGAGAAAAGATGTCATTCCAAACACCCAAACAAAATCCCCTGGACAATGAAATCAAGCAACGACTGAGGAGAACACTCTATTAGCTGCCATTTCAATAGGAACGGACTTTTCCGCTTAGGGAACATATAGTGTGTCACTTACCAGGACACACACCTCGTGTCCTTTGAGAAGACATGGGTGCTCCGCAGGTAGGACTGCTTCCAACCGACCTATTTCTAGAGACAGGCCAAGAACGAGTGAAAATCTCATGCAAGAGTCCTGATATAGCCTTTGTGTTTAATAGTCCACAAAAATACAGACAAGTGCTTGGGAATGAAATTGTGCCCTGGAATGTGGCTTGTATCCAAATCTCACTCTCTCTCTCTCTCTCTGTATCTCTCTCTCATCTTCTTCCTCCCTTCACATTCTCTCCAATCCTCCTCATCCAAGGTTATCTGTGCTGGTCCAGGTTGGCCTATCTCAGCCAGGAGAGCAGTCAAATTCTTTACCAAGTTGTTCCATCAGTCTTCCAAACTCCTATCAAAAATGACAGCCTTTTTCCTAAAATAACTCCTCTGTTTGTATGGAGATATTCCACCTTACACAGGGTACCACTATCTACCATTGTCAGCCCTTCACACTGAGAGATAACCATCCCACTTGTACTGCGTTCTACATGGTCACAGATTTGACTCCGAGATCAACATCTTTGCAACCACCTACACATAAGGGACCGAGTGAGAATTCACTTCTCTGCAGCACACCCCACGTGTGTCATCAGGTCTGTGAGGTTGCTGGTGAGGTGGATCTCTCGACTCTCTCTTAGGGGAGTTAGGACAGGAAGTTTCTGACTCTGCATGTCTCAGTGAATTGGCATCTAAGAAGGGGTCTGAGCACCTTTCAGCATGGTCTGAATGACAATGGGACAGAGTTCAAGGATTCGGTCCCCTCAAACCAGTCTCCATTTGGGACCATCCTCCTCCTTCTCTAGACCCTCAATTGGCAGGCCAGAGGCCCTTCTCGTCCAAGAGGGAAACCTCAAGACCTGCCCATGTAGCCCTCACCACAGGGCTCACGGAAGAGAAGAAGAGACACTTCTCAAATTCCTGACAACTGTGTACCCCACAAACAAGCCAGCAGTAGAACTAGTCAACCCCCTTCCATCCAGCACCCCAGTAGGCAGGACGTCTTCTTATCAACCTGTGAAATACCCACCAGACGTATCCCAGCGTCATACTCGGGAAATTTGTTACTGTGGGTAGCTAGTTTGTGATTTCATCTATTGACGTGTATGTTCCGAAGCAGGGAATGGTCCTTCCCCCTAGTCCAATATTTCCTCAGGGTTGATATAGAGGGCCTCGTCCTTGGTTGAAGGCAGAGGGGCCCATTTTCATGCTTTGAGCTCTGGAATGAGATTTATCATCCCGGGCATACCTAGGAGGCTTTTTTCCCCTGTTGGAAAAGACTGGAAGTGATAAGCTCACTGGTCCCTGTCAGATATATCATAATCCTAAAACAAGCCTGAGCAGTGGATATTTATTTCCTCAGGAGCCTGAGGAGAATGGGGGCCACGAGAAGAATGCTGGAAAGCATACTTATCATCATAATGTGCAATACATCCAATGGATCCTCCTTTAATTTAGTATCAACATACCTCCAGATCATGAGCTCAGGCTGCCCGAGGTACAACCATTGAGGGGTGACGGTGAGAGCTTCCCGCTTTGGGCCCATCCCTCGCCTCTCTTCTCACAGAGGGTCTGTGGTGTCACAAGGCTTGGTGGGCAGCATGCCATTGCCATGGCAACCATTGGGCCTGAACTTCTCAGATGCAAGGCAACTCCACCTCCTCTGTGCCCACCTGCTCTCTACACAAGGATGGCTCTTCCCCTGAACGTGTGTCAGGCTCAACACGGTGGTTCAAGAACTGCTTCCCAGGAATACACAGTTTACAATCTCCTGTGGAAAGAAAATATGTGATTGAAAAAGACCCACTCCCCAAGGATCCTGAACAGGAAAACAATGGCTGATGGAGGAAGAAGAACAACACCCGAGCGTCCCTTTCCATGGGAGGAGACTTTTCTACGGAAGGAAACTATGGAATATCTCTTAAACTGATTTCCAACCCATGCCATTGGAGAAGATATACGTACCAAACCAAGGCTTTCAAACCTGTCTTCCAATAGGGAGCAGGGATCGTAATGGACAGAAATTGGGTGTCAGGCCAGGAAGGAGAGAAGACTCTGGCACAAGTGTGCTTGTTTGTACCACTTGTGGGTTATCCACCTTAAACCAAGACATGTCCTTGGGGAAATTATCCTGCCATTGACAGTTGCTTGAATCCACAGCTCCTGTACCTCTCTCTCTCCTTCTTTTGATCTCCTTCTCTCTAGCTCGCTCCCTCTCCCCTTGGCCCCCCTTCAATTTCTCTTGAATCCTCCTGCTACAAGTTGACCTGTGGTGATAATGGATGGAATATATTAGCCAAGAGAATGGTCCAAGGGATCCCCCAGCCTTTTCTCCGTGTCATCCTAGGCCTGATCAAATATAAAATCCGTGGTCCAGAAAGACTTCCTGTGCTGTGTGGAGACACCCCAACTAGGTCATCCTTCCACAACACTTCCCATATTCAACCTTTCATATGGACACAATGACCACTTCATATGTACTTCGGTCTGGAGGGTCCCATATTGGACTCAGAGAGAAACACACTTGAAGCAACGTTCACATGAGTGCTCCCCAAGAAATGGCTTCTCTGCAGCATTCGCTACCTGGTCCATGAGGTCTTGTGGATTTGCTCGGGTGTGGATCTCTGGACTCGTTCTTAGGGCATATGGAATATGAAGACTATGACTCTTCATGTCTCAATGATTTGACATCCAAACAATGGTCTGAGCATCCTTGGCCAGTGGGCTGCCCAACCATAGCCCAGAGTGCAAGATGTCTGTCAACCAAAACCAGTCTCTATGGAATAGACCTCCTCATTCTCTAGCCTCAGGATTGTCAGGGACAGAGCCCACTCCCTTCCAGGAGGGAACTTTCAATACCCTCACATTGCAGGCATCATCACAGGGCTCCTGCAAGATCAGACAATCGACCCACCTTTCCTTCCTTATGACTGTAGACACAACAAACACACTGGCACTGGCCCCAGGCACCACACTCCCAGGAAGCCCTCCAGGAGAGGGAGGGCTTGTTCTTATCCCCCTGTGGAAAAGGCACCTGAAACAGACCGGTTACATCTCGGTTAAAAGGCCTCTGTTTGGAGGGCTCCCCTGTGGCTTAGGCTGTGGAAATATGGATTCAGGAGTGTGGAGCTGAAAATGCCCCATTGGGACTGTCTTCTTCAGGGGTTCCATCCAGGGCCTCCTGCTTGGGGGAGAGCATTGGGGCATGGTTTCCTTGTTTGTGCACCAGGATATCTTGTTTAAATGGCCGTGAGGCACAATTCATTTTTGACAAGTAGGAACTCCTTTGAGGTGTTCTGCCCACGGATCCCCTGAAGATATCACATGTTCAAACACCAAGCCTCTAGAATCCACATTGAGCTTGGGAGCCTGATGAGAGTGGTGGCTATGAGTCTACAGATGGAGATAATAGTGTTCATCCAAGAGGACCACCCATCTGGTGGATCCTCCTTTCCATCAACTTCGACAGACCTCCAGAGCAAGAGCTCATGGTGTCCCTCATTGAACTCTCAAGGTTTGAGGGGGAGAATGTCCCACATATGGCCCATCACACACCTCTTTTCTCACAGAGTTTGTTGGATCACATGGCTCCATGGGCATCATACCAGTGCCATGGCCCGCTCTGGGACTGCACCTTTCAGAAGGAAGGCAACTCTACACAATGGGGAACCCAATTTGCTCTATCATGATGGATCTCTGATAATATGTGCGGCACTTCAGGGTCAAGTGCTTTCTCAGTCACTGCCTCACACGAATACACAGTACAGAATCTCCTTTGGAGAGAAAAGATGTCATTCCAAACACCCAAACAAAATCCCCTGGACAATGAAATCAAGCAACGACTGAGGAGAACACTCTATTAGCTGCCATTTCAATAGGAACGGACTTTTCCGCTTTGGGAACATATAGTGTGTCACTTACCAGGACACACACCTCGTGTCCTTTGAGAAGACATGGGTGCTCCGCAGGTAGGACTGCTTCCAACCGACCTATTTCTAGAGACAGGCCAAGAACGAGTGAAAATCTCATGCAAGAGTCCTGATATAGCCTTTGTGTTTAATAGTCCACAAAAATACAGACAAGTGCTTGGGAATGAAATTGTGCCCTGGAATGTGGCTTGTATCCAAATCTCTCTCTCTCTCTCTCTCTGTATCTCTCTCTCATCTTCTTCCTCCCTTCACATTCTCTCCAATCCTCCTCATCCAAGGTTATCTGTGCTGGTCCAGGTTGGCCTATCTCAGCCAGGAGAGCAGTCAAATTCTTTACCAAGTTGTTCCATCAGTCTTCCAAACTCCTATCAAAAATGACAGCATTTTTCCTAAAATAACTCCTCTGTTTGTATGGAGATATTCCACCTTACACAGGGTACCACTATCTACCATTGTCAGCCCTTCACACTGAGAGATAACCATCCCACTTGTACTGCGTTCTACATGGTCACAGATTTGACTCCGAGATCAACATCTTTGCAACCACCTACACATAAGGGACCGAGTGAGAATTCACTTCTCTGCAGCACACCCCACGTGTGTCATCAGGTCTGTGAGGTTGCTGGTGAGGTGGATCTCTCGACTCTCTCTTAGGGGAGTTAGGACCGGAAGTTTCTGACTCTCCATGTCTCAGTGAATTGGCATCTAAGAAGGGGTCTGAGCACCTTTCAGCATGGTCTGAATGACAATGGGACAGAGTTCAAGGATTCGGTCCCCTCAAACCAGTCTCCATTTGGGACCATCCTCCTCCTTCTCTAGACCCTCAATTGGCAGGCCAGAGGCCCTTCTCGTCCAAGAGGGAAACCTCAAGACCTGCCCATGTAGCCCTCACCACAGGGCTCACGGAAGAGAAGAAGAGACACTTCTCAAATTCCTGACAACTGTGTACCCCACAAAAAAGCCAGCAGTAGAACTAGTCAACCCCCTTCCATCCAGCACCCCAGTAGGCAGGACGTCTTCTTATCAACCTGTGAAATACCCACCAGACGTATCCCAGCGTCATACTCGGGAAATTTGTTACTGTGGGTAGCTAGTTTGTGATTTCATCTATTGACGTGTATGTTCCGAAGCAGGGAATGGTCCTTCCCCCTAGTCCAATATTTCCTCAGGGTTGATATAGAGGGCCTCGTCCTTGGTTGAAGGCAGAGGGGCCCATTTTCATGCTTTGAGCTCTGGAATGAGATTTATCATCCCGGGCATACCTAGGAGGCTTTTTTCCCCTGTTGGAAAAGACTGGAAGTGATAAGCTCACTGGTCCCTGTCAGATATATCATAATCCTAAAACAAGCCTGAGCAGTGGATATTTATTTCCTCAGGAGCCTGAGGAGAATGGGGGCCACGAGAAGAATGCTGGAAAGCATACTTATCATCATAATGTGCAATACATCCAATGGATCCTCCTTTAATTTAGTATCAACATACCTCCAGATCATGAGCTCAGGCTGCCCGAGGTACAACCATTGAGGGGTGACGGTGAGAGCTTCCCGCTTTGGGCCCATCCCTCGCCTCTCTTCTCACAGAGGGTCTGTGGTGTCACAAGGCTTGGTGGGCAGCATGCCATTGCCATGGCAACCATTGGGCCTGAACTTCTCAGATGCAAGGCAACTCCACCTCCTCTGTGCCCACCTGCTCTCTACACAAGGATGGCTCTTCCCCTGAACGTGTGTCAGGCTCAACACGGTGGTTCAAGAACTGCTTCCCAGGAATACACAGTTTACAATCTCCTGTGGAAAGAAAATATGTGATTGAAAAAGACCCACTCCCCAAGGATCCTGAACAGGAAAACAATGGCTGATGGAGGAAGAAGAACAACACCCGAGCGTCCCTTTCCATGGGAGGAGACTTTTCTACGGAAGGAAACTATGGAATATCTCTTAAACTGATATCCAACCCATGCCATTGGAGAAGATATACGTACCAAACCAAGGCTTTCAAACCTGTCTTCCAATAGGGAGCAGGGATCGTAATGGACAGAAATTGGGTGTCAGGCCAGGAAGGAGAGAAGACTCTGGCACAAGTGTGCTTGTTTGTACCACTTGTGGGTTATCCACCTTAAACCAAGACATGTCCTTGGGGAAATTATCCTGCCATTGACAGTTGCTTGAATCCACAGCTCCTGTACCTCTCTCTCTCCTTCTTTTGATCTCCTTCTCTCTAGCTCGCTCCCTCTCCCCTTGGCCCCCCTTCAATTTCTCTTGAATCCTCCTGCTACAAGTTGACCTGTGGTGATAATGGATGGAATATATTAGCCAAGAGAATGGTCCAAGGGATCCCCCAGCCTTTTCTCCGTGTCATCCTAGGCCTGATCAAATATAAAATCCGTGGTCCAGAAAGACTTCCTGTGCTGTGTGGAGACACCCCAACTAGGTCATCCTTCCACAACACTTCCCATATTCAACCTTTCATATGGACACAATGACCACTTCATATGTACTTCGGTCTGGAGGGTCCCATATTGGACTCAGAGAGAAACACACTTGAAGCAACGTTCACATGAGTGCTCCCCAAGAAATGGCTTCTCTGCAGCATTCGCTACCTGGTCCATGAGGTCTTGTGGATTTGCTCGGGTGTGGATCTCTGGACTCGTTCTTAGGGCATATGGAATATGAAGACTATGACTCTTCATGTCTCAATGATTTGACATCCAAACAATGGTCTGAGCATCCTTGGCCAGTGGGCTGCCCAACCATAGCCCAGAGTGCAAGATGTCTGTCAACCAAAACCAGTCTCTATGGAATAGACCTCCTCATTCTCTAGCCTCAGGATTGTCAGGGACAGAGCCCACTCCCTTCCAGGAGGGAACTTTCAATACCCTCACATTGCAGGCATCATCACAGGGCTCCTGCAAGATCAGACAATCGACCCACCTTTCCTTCCTTATGACTGTAGACACAACAAACACACTGGCACTGGCCCCAGGCACCACACTCCCAGGAAGCCCTCCAGGAGAGGGAGGGCTTGTTCTTATCCCCCTGTGGAAAAGGCACCTGAAACAGACCGGTTACATCTCGGTTAAAAGGCCTCTGTTTGGAGGGCTCCCCTGTGGCTTAGGCTGTGGAAATATGGATTCAGGAGTGTGGAGCTGAAAATGCCCCATTGGGACTGTCTTCTTCAGGGGTTCCATCCAGGGCCTCCTGCTTGGGGGAGAGCATTGGGGCATGGTTTCCTTGTTTGTGCACCAGGATATCTTGTTTAAATGGCCGTGAGGCACAATTCATTTTTGACAAGTAGGAACTCCTTTGAGGTGTTCTGCCCACGGATCCCCTGAAGATATCACATGTTCAAACACCAAGCCTCTAGAATCCACATTGAGCTTGGGAGCCTGATGAGAGTGGTGGCTATGAGTCTACAGATGGAGATAATAGTGTTCATCCAAGAGGACCACCCATCTGGTGGATCCTCCTTTCCATCAACTTCGACAGACCTCCAGAGCAAGAGCTCATGGTGTCCCTCATTGAACTCTCAAGGTTTGAGGGGGAGAATGTCCCACATATGGCCCATCACACACCTCTTTTCTCACAGAGTTTGTTGGATCACATGGCTCCATGGGCATCATACCAGTGCCATGGCCCGCTCTGGGACTGCACCTTTCAGAAGGAAGGCAACTCTACACAATGGGGAACCCAATTTGCTCTATCATGATGGATCTCTGATAATATGTGCGGCACTTCAGGGTCAAGTGCTTTCTCAGTCACTGCCTCACACGAATACACAGTACAGAATCTCCTTTGGAGAGAAAAGATGTCATTCCAAACACCCAAACAAAATCCCCTGGACAATGAAATCAAGCAACGACTGAGGAGAACACTCTATTAGCTGCCATTTCAATAGGAACGGACTTTTCCGCTTTGGGAACATATAGTGTGTCACTTACCAGGACACACACCTCGTGTCCTTTGAGAAGACATGGGTGCTCCGCAGGTAGGACTGCTTCCAACCGACCTATTTCTAGAGACAGGCCAAGAACGAGTGAAAATCTCATGCAAGAGTCCTGATATAGCCTTTGTGTTTAATAGTCCACAAAAATACAGACAAGTGCTTGGGAATGAAATTGTGCCCTGGAATGTGGCTTGTATCCAAATCTCTCTCTCTCTCTCTCTCTGTATCTCTCTCTCATCTTCTTCCTCCCTTCACATTCTCTCCAATCCTCCTCATCCAAGGTTATCTGTGCTGGTCCAGGTTGGCCTATCTCAGCCAGGAGAGCAGTCAAATTCTTTACCAAGTTGTTCCATCAGTCTTCCAAACTCCTATCAAAAATGACAGCATTTTTCCTAAAATAACTCCTCTGTTTGTATGGAGATATTCCACCTTACACAGGGTACCACTATCTACCATTGTCAGCCCTTCACACTGAGAGATAACCATCCCACTTGTACTGCGTTCTACATGGTCACAGATTTGACTCCGAGATCAACATCTTTGCAACCACCTACACATAAGGGACCGAGTGAGAATTCACTTCTCTGCAGCACACCCCACGTGTGTCATCAGGTCTGTGAGGTTGCTGGTGAGGTGGATCTCTCGACTCTCTCTTAGGGGAGTTAGGACCGGAAGTTTCTGACTCTCCATGTCTCAGTGAATTGGCATCTAAGAAGGGGTCTGAGCACCTTTCAGCATGGTCTGAATGACAATGGGACAGAGTTCAAGGATTCGGTCCCCTCAAACCAGTCTCCATTTGGGACCATCCTCCTCCTTCTCTAGACCCTCAATTGGCAGGCCAGAGGCCCTTCTCGTCCAAGAGGGAAACCTCAAGACCTGCCCATGTAGCCCTCACCACAGGGCTCACGGAAGAGAAGAAGAGACACTTCTCAAATTCCTGACAACTGTGTACCCCACAAACAAGCCAGCAGTAGAACTAGTCAACCCCCTTCCATCCAGCACCCCAGTAGGCAGGACGTCTTCTTATCAACCTGTGAAATACCCACCAGACGTATCCCAGCGTCATACTCGGGAAATTTGTTACTGTGGGTAGCTAGTTTGTGATTTCATCTATTGACGTGTATGTTCCGAAGCAGGGAATGGTCCTTCCCCCTAGTCCAATATTTCCTCAGGGTTGATATAGAGGGCCTCGTCCTTGGTTGAAGGCAGAGGGGCCCATTTTCATGCTTTGAGCTCTGGAATGAGATTTATCATCCCGGGCATACCTAGGAGGCTTTTTTCCCCTGTTGGAAAAGACTGGAAGTGATAAGCTCACTGGTCCCTGTCAGATATATCATAATCCTAAAACAAGCCTGAGCAGTGGATATTTATTTCCTCAGGAGCCTGAGGAGAATGGGGGCCACGAGAAGAATGCTGGAAAGCATACTTATCATCATAATGTGCAATACATCCAATGGATCCTCCTTTAATTTAGTATCAACATACCTCCAGATCATGAGCTCAGGCTGCCCGAGGTACAACCATTGAGGGGTGACGGTGAGAGCTTCCCGCTTTGGGCCCATCCCTCGCCTCTCTTCTCACAGAGGGTCTGTGGTGTCACAAGGCTTGGTGGGCAGCATGCCATTGCCATGGCAACCATTGGGCCTGAACTTCTCAGATGCAAGGCAACTCCACCTCCTCTGTGCCCACCTGCTCTCTACACAAGGATGGCTCTTCCCCTGAACGTGTGTCAGGCTCAACACGGTGGTTCAAGAACTGCTTCCCAGGAATACACAGTTTACAATCTCCTGTGGAAAGAAAATATGTGATTGAAAAAGACCCACTCCCCAAGGATCCTGAACAGGAAAACAATGGCCGATGGAGGAAGAAGAACAACACCCGAGCGTCCCTTTCCATGGGAGGAGACTTTTCTACGGAAGGAAACTATGGAATATCTCTCTCTTAACCTGATTTCCACCCCATGCCAATGGAGAAGATATACGTACCAAACCAAGGCTTTCAAACCTGTCTTCCAGTAGGGAGCAGGGATCGTAATGGACAGAAATTGGGTGTCAGGCCAGGAAGGAGAGAAGACTCTGGCACAAGTGTGCTTGTTTGTACCACTTGTGGGTTATCCACCTTAAACCAAGACATGTCCTTGGGGAAATTATCCTGCCATTGACAGTTGCTTGAATCCACAGCTCCTGTACCTCTCTCTCTCCTTCTTTTGATCTCCTTCTCTCTAGCTCGCTCCCTCTCCCCTTGGCCCCCCTTCAATTTCTCTTGAATCCTCCTGCTACAAGTTGACCTGTGGTGATAATGGATGGAATATATTAGCCAAGAGAATGGTCCAAGGGATCCCCCAGCCTTTTCTCCGTGTCATCCTAGGCCTGATCAAATATAAAATCCGTGGTCCAGAAAGACTTCCTGTGCTGTGTGGAGACACCCCAACTAGGTCATCCTTCCACAACACTTCCCATATTCAACCATTCATATGGACACAATGACCACTTCATATGTACTTCGGTCTGGAGGGTCCCATATTGGACTCAGAGAGAAACACACTTGAAGCAACGTTCACATGAGTGCTCCCCAAGAAATGGCTTCTCTGCAGCATTCGCTACCTGGTCCATGAGGTCTTGTGGATTTGCTCGGGTGTGGATCTCTGGACTCGTTCTTAGGGCATATGGAATATGAAGACTATGACTCTTCATGTCTCAATGATTTGACATCCAAACCATGGTCTGAGCATCCTTGGCCAGTGGGCTGCCCAACCATAGCCCAGAGTGCAAGATGTCTGTCAACCAAAACCAGTCTCTATGGAATAGACCTCCTCATTCTCTAGCCTCAGGATTGTCAGGGACAGAGCCCACTCCCTTCCAGGAGGGAACTTTCAATACCCTCACATTGCAGGCATCATCACAGGGCTCCTGCAAGATCAGACAATCGACCCACCTTTCCTTCCTTATGACTGTAGACACAACAAACACACTGGCACTGGCCCCAGGCACCACACTCCCAGGAAGCCCTCCAGGAGAGGGAGGGCTTGTTCTTATCCAACTGTGGAAAAGGCACCTGAAACAGACCGGTTACATCTCGGTTAAAAGGCCTCTGTTTGGAGGGCTCCCCTGTGGCTTAGGCTGTGGAAATATGGATTCAGGAGTGTGGAGCTGAAAATGCCCCATTGGGACTGTCTTCTTCAGGGGTTCCATCCAGGGCCTCCTGCTTGGGGGAGAGCATTGGGGCATGGTTTCCTTGTTTGTGCACCAGGATATCTTGTTTAAATGGCCGTGAGGCACAATTCATTTTTGACAAGTAGGAACTCCTTTGAGGTGTTCTGCCCACGGATCCCCTGAAGATATCACATGTTCAAACACCAAGCCTCTAGAATCCACATTGAGCTTGGGAGCCTGATGAGAGTGGTGGCTATGAGTCTACAGATGGAGATAATAGTGTTCATCCAAGAGGACCACCCATCTGGTGGATCCTCCTTTCCATCAACTTCGACAGACCTCCAGAGCAAGAGCTCATGGTGTCCCTCATTGAACTCTCAAGGTTTGAGGGGGAGAATGTCCCACATATGGCCCATCACACACCTCTTTTCTCACAGAGTTTGTTGGATCACATGGCTCCATGGGCATCATACCAGTGCCATGGCCCGCTCTGGGACTGCACCTTTCAGAAGGAAGGCAACTCTACACAATGGGGAACCCAATTTGCTCTATCATGATGGATCTCTGATAACATGTGCGGCACTTCAGGGTCAAGTGCTTTCTCAGTCACTGCCTCACACGAATACACAGTACAGAATCTCCTTTGGAGAGAAAAGATGTCATTCCAAACACCCAAACAAAATCCCCTGGACAATGAAATCAAGCAACGACTGAGGAGAACACTCTATTAGCTGCCATTTCAATAGGAACGGACTTTTCCGCTTTGGGAACATATAGTGTGTCACTTACCAGGACACACACCTCGTGTCCTTTGAGAAGACATGGGTGCTCCGCAGGTAGGACTGCTTCCAACCGACCTATTTCTAGAGACAGGCCAAGAACGAGTGAAAATCTCATGCAAGAGTCCTGATATAGCCTTTGTGTTTAATAGTCCACAAAAATACAGACAAGTGCTTGGGAATGAAATTGTGCCCTGGAATGTGGCTTGTATCCAAATCTCTCTCTCTCTCTCTCTGTATCTCTCTCTCATCTTCTTCCTCCCTTCACATTCTCTCCAATCCTCCTCATCCAAGGTTATCTGTGCTGGTCCAGGTTGGCCTATCTCAGCCAGGAGAGCAGTCAAATTCTTTACCAAGTTGTTCCATCAGTCTTCCAAACTCCTATCAAAAATGACAGCATTTTTCCTAAAATAACTCCTCTGTTTGTATGGAGATATTCCACCTTACACAGGGTACCACTATCTACCATTGTCAGCCCTTCACACTGAGAGATAACCATCCCACTTGTACTGCGTTCTACATGGTCACAGATTTGACTCCGAGATCAACATCTTTGCAACCACCTACACATAAGGGACCGAGTGAGAATTCACTTCTCTGCAGCACACCCCACGTGTGTCATCAGGTCTGTGAGGTTGCTGGTGAGGTGGATCTCTCGACTCTCTCTTAGGGGAGTTAGGACAGGAAGTTTCTGACTCTGCATGTCTCAGTGAATTGGCATCTAAGAAGGGGTCTGAGCACCTTTCAGCATGGTCTGAATGACAATGGGACAGAGTTCAAGGATTCAGTCCCCTAAAACCAGTCTCCATTTGGGACCATCCTCCTCCTTCTCTAGACCCTCAATTGGCAGGCCAGAGGCCCTTCTCGTCCAAGAGGGAAACCTCAAGACCTGCCCATGTAGCCCTCACCACAGGGCTCACGGAAGAGAAGAAGAGACACTTCTCAAATTCCTGACAACTGTGTACCCCACAAAAAAGCCAGCAGTAGAACTAGTCAACCCCCTTCCATCCAGCACCCCAGTAGGCAGGACGTCTTCTTATCAACCTGTGAAATACCCACCAGACGTATCCCAGCGTCATACTCGGGAAATTTGTTACTGTGGGTAGCTAGTTTGTGATTTCATCTATTGACGTGTATGTTCCGAAGCAGGGAATGGTCCTTCCCCCTAGTCCAATATTTCCTCAGGGTTGATATAGAGGGCCTCGTCCTTGGTTGAAGGCAGAGGGGCCCATTTTCATGCTTTCAGCTCTGGAATGAGATTTATCATCCCGGGCATACCTAGGAGGCTTTTTTCCCCTGTTGGAAAAGACTGGACGTGATAAGCTCACTGGTCCCTGTCAGATATATCATAATCCTAAAACAAGCCTGAGCAGTGGATATTTATTTCCTCAGGAGCCTGAGGAGAATGGGGGCCACGAGAAGAATGCTGGAAAGCATACTTATCATCATAATGTGCAATACATCCAATGGATCCTCCTTTAATTTAGTATCAACATACCTCCAGATCATGAGCTCAGGCTGCCCGAGGTACAACCATTGAGGGGTGACGGTGAGAGCTTCCCACTTTGGGCCCATCCCTCGCCTCTCTTCTCACAGAGGGTCTGTGGTGTCACAAGGCTTGGTGGGCAGCATGCCATTGCCATGGCAACCATTGGGCCTGAACTTCTCAGATGCAAGGCAACTCCACCTCCTCTGTGCCCACCTGCTCTCTACACAAGGATGGCTCTTCCCCTGAACGTGTGTCAGGCTCAACACGGTGGTTCAAGAAGTGCTTCCCAGGAATACACAGTTTACAATCTCCTGTGGAAAGAAAATATGGGATTGACAAGACCCACTCCCCAAGGATCCTGAACAGGAAAACAATGGCCGATGGAGGAAGAAGAACAACACCCGAGCGTCCCTTTCCATGGGAGGAGACTTTTCTACGGAAGGAAACTATGGAATATCTCTCTCTTAACCTGATTTCCACCCCATGCCAATGGAGAAGATATACGTACCAAACCAAGGCTTTCAAACCTGTCTTCCAGTAGGGAGCAGGGATCGTAATGGACAGAAATTGGGTGTCAGGCCAGGAAGGAGAGAAGACTCTGGCACAAGTGTGCTTGTTTGTACCACTTGTGGGTTATCCACCTTAAACCAAGACATGTCCTTGGGGAAATTATCCTGCCATTGACAGTTGCTTGAATCCACAGCTCCTGTACCTCTCTCTCTCCTTCTTTTGATCTCCTTCTCTCTAGCTCGCTCCCTCTCCCCTTGGCCCCCCTTCAATTTCTCTTGAATCCTCCTGCTACAAGTTGACCTGTGGTGATAATGGATGGAATATATTAGCCAAGAGAATGGTCCAAGGGATCCCCCAGCCTTTTCTCCGTGTCATCCTAGGCCTGATCAAATATAAAATCCGTGGTCCAGAAAGACTTCCTGTGCTGTGTGGAGACACCCCAACTAGGTCATCCTTCCACAACACTTCCCATATTCAACCTTTCATATGGACACAATGACTACTTCATATGTACTTCGGTCTGGAGGGTCCCATATTGGACTCAGAGAGAAACACACTTGAAACAACGTTCACATGAGTGCTCCCCAAGAAATGGCTTCCCTGCAGCATTCCCTACCTGGTCCATGAGGTCTTGTGGATTTGCTCGGGTGTGGATCTCTGGACTCGTTCTTAGGGCATATGGAATATGAAGACTATGACTCTTCATGTCTCAATGATTTGACATCCAAACCATGGTCTGAGCATCCTTGGCCAGTGGGCTGCCCAACCATAGCCCAGAGTGCAAGATGTCTGTCAACCAAAACCAGTCTCTATGGAATAGACCTCCTCATTCTCTAGCCTCAGGATTGTCAGGGACAGAGCCCACTCCCTTCCAGGAGGGAACTTTCAATACCCTCACATTGCAGGCATCATCACAGGGCTCCTGCAAGATCAGACAATCGACCCACCTTTCCTTCCTTATGACTGTAGACACAACAAACACACTGGCACTGGCCCCAGGCACCACACTCCCAGGAAGCCCTCCAGGAGAGGGAGGGCTTGTTCTTATCCAACTGTGGAAAAGGCACCTGAAACAGACCGGTTACATCTCGGTTAAAAGGCCTCTGTTTGGAGGGCTCCCCTGTGGCTTAGGCTGTGGAAATATGGATTCAGGAGTGTGGAGCTGAAAATGCCCCATTGGGACTGTCTTCTTCAGGGGTTCCATCCAGGGCCTTCTGCTTGGGGGAGAGCATTGGGGCATGGTTTCCTTGTTTGTGCACCAGGATATCTTGTTTAAATGGCCGTGAGGCACAATTCATTTTTGACAAGTAGGAACTCCTTTGAGGTGTTCTGCCCACGGATCCCCTGAAGATATCACATGTTCAAACACCAAGCCTCTAGAATCCACATTGAGCTTGGGAGCCTGATGAGAGTGGTGGCTATGAGTCTACAGATGGAGATAATAGTGTTCATCCAAGAGGACCACCCATCTGGTGGATCCTCCTTTCCATCAACTTCGACAGACCTCCAGAGCAAGAGCTCATGGTGTCCCTCATTGAACTCTCAAGGTTTGAGGGGGAGAATGTCCCACATATGGCCCATCACACACCTCTTTTCTCACAGAGTTTGTTGGATCACATGGCTCCATGGGCATCATACCAGTGCCATGGCCCGCTCTGGGACTGCACCTTTCAGAAGGAAGGCAACTCTACACAATGGGGAACCCAATTTGCTCTATCATGATGGATCTCTGATAACATGTGCGGCACTTCAGGGTCAAGTGCTTTCTCAGTCACTGCCTCACACGAATACACAGTACAGAATCTCCTTTGGAGAGAAAAGATGTCATTCCAAACACCCAAACAAAATCCCCTGGACAATGAAATCAAGCAACGACTGAGGAGAACACTCTATTAGCTGCCATTTCAATAGGAACGGACTTTTCCGCTTTGGGAACATATAGTGTGTCACTTACCAGGACACACACCTCGTGTCCTTTGAGAAGACATGGGTGCTCCGCAGGTAGGACTGCTTCCAACCGACATATTTCTAGAGACAGGCCAAGAACGAGTGAAAATCTCATGCAAGAGTCCTGATATAGCCTTTGTGTTTAATAGTCCACAAAAATACAGACAAGTGCTTGGGAATGAAATTGTGCCCTGGAATGTGGCTTGTATCCAAATCTCTCTCTCTCTCTCTCTGTATCTCTCTCTCATCTTCTTCCTCCCTTCACATTCTCTCCAATCCTCCTCATCCAAGGTTATCTGTGCTGGTCCAGGTTGGCCTATCTCAGCCAGGAGAGCAGTCAAATTCTTTACCAAGTTGTTCCATCAGTCTTCCAAACTCCTATCAAAAATGACAGCATTTCTCCTAAAATAACTCCTCTGTTTGTATGGAGATATTCCACCTTACACAGGGTACCACTATCTACCATTGTCAGCCCTTCACACTGAGAGATAACCATCCCACTTGTACTGCGTTCTACATGGTCACAGATTTGACTCCGAGATCAACATCTTTGCAACCACCTACACATAAGGGACCGAGTGAGAATTCACTTCTCTGCAGCACACCCCACGTGTGTCATCAGGTCTGTGAGGTTGCTGGTGAGGTGGATCTCTCGACTCTCTCTTAGGGGAGTTAGGACAGGAAGTTTCTGACTCTGCATGTCTCAGTGAATTGGCATCTAAGAAGGGGTCTGAGCACCTTTCAGCATGGTCTGAATGACAATGGGACAGAGTTCAAGGATTCAGTCCCCTCAAACCAGTCTCCATTTGGGACCATCCTCCTCCTTCTCTAGACCCTCAATTGGCAGGCCAGAGGCCCTTCTCGTCCAAGAGGGAATCCTCAAGACCTGCCCATGTAGCCCTCACCACAGGGCTCACGGAAGAGAAGAAGAGACACTTCTCAAATTCCTGACAACTGTGTACCCCACAAAAAAGCCAGCAGTAGAACTAGTCAACCCCCTTCCATCCAGCACCCCAGTAGGCAGGACGTCTTCTTATCAACCTGTGAAATACCCACCAGACGTATCCCAGCGTCATACTCGGGAAATTTGTTACTGTGGGTAGCTAGTTTGTGATTTCATCTATTGACGTGTATGTTCTGAAGCAGGGAATGGTCCTTCCCCCTAGTCCAATATTTCCTCAGGGTTGATATAGAGGGCCTCGTCCTTGGTTGAAGGCAGAGGGGCCTATTTTCATGGTGTGAGCTCTGGAATGAGATTTATCATCCCGGGCATACCTAGGAGGCTTTTTTCCCCTGTTGGAAAAGACTGGAAGTGATAAGCTCACTGGTCCCTGTCAGATATATCATAATCCTAAAACAAGCCTGAGCAGTGGATATTTATTTCCTCAGGAGCCTGAGGAGAATGGGGGCCACGAGAAGAATGCTGGAAAGCATACTTATCATCATAATGTGCAATACATCCAATGGATCCTCCTTTAATTTAGTATCAACATACCTCCAGATCATGAGCTCAGGCTGCCCGAGGTACAACCATTGAGGGGTGACGGTGAGAGCTTCCCACTTTGGGCCCATCCCTCGCCTCTCTTCTCACAGAGGGTCTGTGGTGTCACAAGGCTTGGTGGGCAGCATGCCATTGCCATGGCAACCATTGGGCCTGAACTTCTCAGATGCAAGGCAACTCCACCTCCTCTGTGCCCACCTGCTCTCTACACAAGGATGGCTCTTCCCCTGAACGTGTGTCAGGCTCAACACGGTGGTTCAAGAACTGCTTCCCAGGAATACACAGTTTACAATCTCCTGTGGAAAGAAAATATGTGATTGAAAAAGACCCACTCCCCAAGGATCCTGAACAGGAAAACAATGGCCGATGGAGGAAGAAGAACAACACCCGAGCGTCCCTTTCCATGGGAGGAGACTTTTCTACGGAAGGAAACTATGGAATATCTCTCTCTTAACCTGATTTCCACCCCATGCCAATGGAGAAGATATACGTACCAAACCAAGGCTTTCAAACCTGTCTTCCAGTAGGGAGCAGGGATCGTAATGGACAGAAATTGGGTGTCAGGCCAGGAAGGAGAGAAGACTCTGGCACAAGTGTGCTTGTTTGTACCACTTGTGGGTTATCCACCTTAAACCAAGACATGTCCTTGGGGAAATTATCCTGCCATTGACAGTTGCTTGAATCCACAGCTCCTGTACCTCTCTCTCTCCTTCTTTTGATCTCCTTCTCTCTAGCTCGCTCCCTCTCCCCTTGGCCCCCCTTCAATTTCTCTTGAATCCTCCTGCTACAAGTTGACCTGTGGTGATAATGGATGGAATATATTAGCCAAGAGAATGGTCCAAGGGATCCCCCAGCCTTTTCTCCGTGTCATCCTAGGCCTGATCAAATATAAAATCCGTGGTCCAGAAAGACTTCCTGTGCTGTGTGGAGACACCCCAACTAGGTCATGCTTCCACAACACTTCCCATATTCAACCTTTCATATGGACACAATGACCACTTCATATGTACTTCGGTCTGGAGGGTCCCATATTGGACTCAGAGAGAAACACACTTGAAGCAACGTTCACATGAGTGCTCCCCAAGAAATGGCTTCTCTGCAGCATTCCCTACCTGGTCCATGAGGTCTTGTGGATTTGCTCGGGTGTGGATCTCTGGACTCGTTCTTAGGGCATATGGAATATGAAGACTATGACTCTTCATGTCTCAATGATTTGACATCCAAACAATGGTCTGAGCATCCTTGGCCAGTGGGCTGCCCAACCATAGCCCAGAGTGCAAGATGTCTGTCAACCAAAACCAGTCTCTATGGAATAGACCTCCTCATTCTCTAGCCTCAGGATTGTCAGGGACAGAGCCCACTCCCTTCCAGGAGGGAACTTTCAATACCCTCACATTGCAGGCATCATCACAGGGCTCCTGCAAGATCAGACAATCGACCCACCTTTCCTTCCTTATGACTGTAGACACAACAAACACACTGGCACTGGCCCCAGGCACCACACTCCCAGGAAGCCCTCCAGGAGAGGGAGGGCTTGTTCTTATCCAACTGTGGAAAAGGCACCTGAAACAGACCGGTTACATCTCGGTTAAAAGGCCTCTGTTTGGAGGGCTCCCCTGTGGCTTAGGCTGTGGAAATATGGATTCAGGAGTGTGGAGCTGAAAATGCCCCATTGGGACTGTCTTCTTCAGGGGTTCCATCCAGGGCCTTCTGCTTGGGGGAGAGCATTGGGGCATGGTTTCCTTGTTTGTGCACCAGGATATCTTGTTTAAATGGCCGTGAGGCACAATTCATTTTTGACAAGTAGGAACTCCTTTGAGGTGTTCTGCCCACGGATCCCCTGAAGATATCACATGTTCAAACACCAAGCCTCTAGAATCCACATTGAGCTTGGGAGCCTGATGAGAGTGGTGGCTATGAGTCTACAGATGGAGATAATAGTGTTCATCCAAGAGGACCACCCATCTGATGGATCCTCCTTTCCATCAACTTCGACAGACCTCCAGAGCAAGAGCTCATGGTGTCCCTCATTGAACTCTCAAGGTTTGAGGGGGAGAATGTCCCACATATGGCCCATCACACACCTCTTTCTCACAGAGTTTGTTGGATCACATGGCTCCATGGGCATCATACCAGTGCCATGGCCCGCTCTGGGACTGCACCTTTCAGAAGGAAGGCAACTCTACACAATGGGGAACCCAATTTGCTCTATCATGATGGATCTCTGATAACATGTGCGGCACTTCAGGGTCAAGTGCTTTCTCAGTCACTGCCTCACACGAATACACAGTACAGAATCTCCTTTGGAGAGAAAAGATGTCATTCCAAACACCCAAACAAAATCCCCTGGACAATGAAATCAAGCAACGACTGAGGAGAACACTCTATTAGCTGCCATTTCAATAGGAACGGACTTTTCCGCTTAGGGAACATATAGTGTGTCACTTATCAGGACACACACCTCGTGTCCTTTGAGAAGACATGGGTGCTCCGCAGGTAGGACTGCTTCCAACCGACCTATTTCTAGAGACAGGCCAAGAACGAGTGAAAATCTCATGCAAGAGTCCTGATATAGCCTTTGTGTTTAATAGTCCACAAAAATACAGACAAGGGCTTGGGAATGAAATTGTGCCCTGGAATGTGGCTTGTATCCAAATCTCTCTCTCTCTCTCTCTGTATCTCTCTCTCATCTTCTTCCTCCCTTCACATTCTCTCCAATCCTCCTCATCCAAGGTTATCTGTGCTGGTCCAGGTTGGCCTATCTCAGCCAGGAGAGCAGTCAAATTCTTTACCAAGTTGTTCCATCAGTCTTCCAAACTCCTATCAAAAATGACAGCATTTTTCCTAAAATAACTCCTCTGTTTGTATGGAGATATTCCACCTTACACAGGGTACCACTATCTACCATTGTCAGCCCTTCACACTGAGAGATAACCATCCCACTTGTACTGCGTTCTACATGGTCACAGATTTGACTCCGAGATCAACATCTTTGCAACCACCTACACATAAGGGACCGAGTGAGAATTCACTTCTCTGCAGCACACCCCACGTGTGTCATCAGGTCTGTGAGGTTGCTGGTGAGGTGGATCTCTCGACTCTCTCTTAGGGGAGTTAGGACAGGAAGTTTCTGACTCTCCATGTCTCAGTGAATTGGCATCTAAGAAGGGGTCTGAGCACCTTTCAGCATGGTCTGAATGACAATGGGACAGAGTTCAAGGATTCAGTCCCCTCAAACCAGTCTCCATTTGGGACCATCCTCCTCCTTCTCTAGACCCTCAATTGGCAGGCCAGAGGCCCTTCTCGTCCAAGAGGGAATCCTCAAGACCTGCCCATGTAGCCCTCACCACAGGGCTCACGGAAGAGAAGAAGAGACACTTCTCAAATTCCTGACAACTGTGTACCCCACAAAAAAGCCAGCAGTAGAACTAGTCAACCCCCTTCCATCCAGCACCCCAGTAGGCAGGACGTCTTCTTATCAACCTGTGAAATACCCACCAGACGTATCCCAGCGTCATACTCGGGAAATTTGTTACTGTGGGTAGCTAGTTTGTGATTTCATCTATTGACGTGTATGTTCCGAAGCAGGGAATGGTCCTTCCCCCTAGTCCAATATTTCCTCAGGGTTGATATAGAGGGCCTCGTCCTTGGTTGAAGGCAGAGGGGCCTATTTTCATGGTGTGAGCTCTGGAATGAGATTTATCATCCCGGGCATACCTAGGAGGCTTTTTTCCCCTGTTGGAAAAGACTGGAAGTGATAAGCTCACTGGTCCCTGTCAGATATATCATAATCCTAAAACAAGCCTGAGCAGTGGATATTTATTTCCTCAGGAGCCTGAGGAGAATGGGGGCCACGAGAAGAATGCTGGAAAGCATACTTATCATCATAATGTGCAATACATCCAATGGATCCTCCTTTAATTTAGTATCAACATACCTCCAGATCATGAGCTCAGGCTGCCCGAGGTACAACCATTGAGGGGTGACGGTGAGAGCTTCCCACTTTGGGCCCATCCCTCGCCTCTCTTCTCACAGAGGGTCTGTGGTGTCACAAGGCTTGGTGGGCAGCATGCCATTGCCATGGCAACCATTGGGCCTGAACTTCTCAGATGCAAGGCAACTCCACCTCCTCTGTGCCCACCTGCTCTCTACACAAGGATGGCTCTTCCCCTGAACGTGTGTCAGGCTCAACACGGTGGTTCAAGAAGTGCTTCCCAGGAATACACAGTTTACAATCTCCTGTGGAAAGAAAATATGTGATTGAAAAAGACCCACTCCCCAAGGATCCTGAACAGGAAAACAATGGCCGATGGAGGAAGAAGAACAACACCCGAGCGTCCCTTTCCATGGGAGGAGACTTTTCTACGGAAGGAAACTATGGAATATCTCTCTCTTAACCTGATTTCCACCCCATGCCAATGGAGAAGATATACGTACCAAACCAAGGCTTTCAAACCTGTCTTCCAGTAGGGAGCAGGGATCGTAATGGACAGAAATTGGGTGTCAGGCCAGGAAGGAGAGAAGACTCTGGCACAAGTGTGCTTGTTTGTACCACTTGTGGGTTATCCACCTTAAACCAAGACATGTCCTTGGGGAAATTATCCTGCCATTGACAGTTGCTTGAATCCACAGCTCCTGTACCTCTCTCTCTCCTTCTTTTGATCTCCTTCTCTCTAGCTCGCTCCCTCTCCCCTTGGCCCCCCTTCAATTTCTCTTGAATCCTCCTGCTACAAGTTGACCTGTGGTGATAATGGATGGAATATATTAGCCAAGAGAATGGTCCAAGGGATCCCCCAGCCTTTTCTCCGTGTCATCCTAGGCCTGATCAAATATAAAATCCGTGGTCCAGAAAGACTTCCTGTGCTGTGTGGAGACACCCCAACTAGGTCATCCTTCCACAACACTTCCCATATTCAACCTTTCATATGGACACAATGACTACTTCATATGTACTTCGGTCTGGAGGGTCCCATATTGGACTCAGAGAGAAACACACTTGAAGCAACGTTCACATGAGTGCTCCCCAAGAAATGGCTTCTCTGCAGCATTCCCTACCTGGTCCATGAGGTCTTGTGGATTTGCTCGGGTGTGGATCTCTGGACTCGTTCTTAGGGCATATGGAATATGAAGACTATGACTCTTCATGTCTCAATGATTTGACATCCAAACAATGGTCTGAGCATCCTTGGCCAGTGGGCTGCCCAACCATAGCCCAGAGTGCAAGATGTCTGTCAACCAAAACCAGTCTCTATGGAATAGACCTCCTCATTCTCTAGCCTCAGGATTGTCAGGGACAGAGCCCACTCCCTTCCAGGAGGGAACTTTCAATACCCTCACATTGCAGGCATCATCACAGGGCTCCTGCAAGATCAGACAATCGACCCACCTTTCCTTCCTTATGACTGTAGACACAACAAACACACTGGCACTGGCCCCAGGCACCACACTCCCAGGAAGCCCTCCAGGAGAGGGAGGGCTTGTTCTTATCCAACTGTGGAAAAGGCACCTGAAACAGACCGGTTACATCTCGGTTAAAAGGCCTCTGTTTGGAGGGCTCCCCTGTGGCTTAGGCTGTGGAAATATGGATTCAGGAGTGTGGAGCTGAAAATGCCCCATTGGGACTGTCTTCTTCAGGGGTTCCATCCAGGGCCTTCTGCTTGGGGGAGAGCATTGGGGCATGGTTTCCTTGTTTGTGCACCAGGAAATCTTGTTTATATGGCCGTGAGGCACAATTCATTTTTCACATGGAGGAACTCCCTTGAGGTATTCTGCCCACTGATGCCCTGAAGATATCACATGTTCAAGCACCAAGCCTCTAGAATCCACATTGAGCTTGGGAGCCTGATGAGAGTGGTGGCTATGAGTCTACAGATGGAGATAATAGTGTTCATCCAAGAGGACCACCCATCTGGTGGATCCTCCTTTCCATCAACTTCGACAGACCTCCAGAGCAAGAGCTCAGGGTGTCCATCCTTCAACTCTCAAGGTGTGAGGGGGAGAATGTCCCACATATGGCCCATCACACACCTCTTTTCTCACAGAGTTTGTTGGATCACATGGCTCCATGGGCATCATACCAGTGCCATGGCCCGCTCTGGGACTGCACCTTTCAGAAGGAAGGCAACTCCACACACTGGGGAACCCAATTTGCTCTATCATGATGGATCTCTGATAACATGTGCGGCACTTCAGGGTCAAGTGCTTTCTCAGTCACTGCCTCACACGAATACACAGTACAGAATCTCCTTTGGAGAGAAAAGATGTCATTCCAAACACCCAAACAAAATCCCCTGGACAATGAAATCAAGCAACGACTGAGGAGAACACTCTATTAGCTGCCATTTCAATAGGAACGGACTTTTCCGCTTAGGGAACATTTAGTGTGTCACTTACCAGGACACACACCTCGTGTCCTTTGAGAAGACATGGGTGCTCCGCAGGTAGGACTGCTTCCAACCGACCTATTTCTAGAGACAGGCCAAGAACGAGTGAAAATCTCATGCAAGAGTCCTGATATAGCCTTTGTGTTTAATAGTCCACAAAAATACAGACAAGGGCTTGGGAATGAAATTGTGCCCTGGAATGTGGCTTGTATCCAAATCTCTCTCTCTCTATATATATATATATCTCTCTCATCTTCTTCCTCCCTTCACATTCTCTCCAATCCTCCTCATCCAAGGTTATCTGTGCTGGTCCAGGTTGGCCTATCTCAGCCAGGAGAGCAGTCAAATTCTTTACCAAGTTGTTCCATCAGTCTTCCAAACTCCTATCAAAAATGACAGCATTTTTCCTAAAATAACTCCTCTGTTTGTATGGAGATATTCCACCTTACACAGGGTACCACTATCTACCATTGTCAGCCCTTCACACTGAGAGATAACCATCCCACTTGTACTGCGTTCTACATGGTCACAGATTTGACTCCGAGATCAACATCTTTGCAACCACCTACACATAAGGGACCGAGTGAGAATTCACTTCTCTGCAGCACACCCCACGTGTGTCATCAGGTCTGTGAGGTTGCTGGTGAGGTGGATCTCTCGACTCTCTCTTAGGGGAGTTAGGACAGGAAGTTTCTGACTCTCCATGTCTCAGTGAATTGGCATCTAAGAAGGGGTCTGAGCACCTTTCAGCATGGTCTGAATGACAATGGGACAGAGTTCAAGGATTCAGTCCCCTCAAACCAGTCTCCATTTGGGACCATCCTCCTCCTTCTCTAGACCCTCAATTGGCAGGCCAGAGGCCCCTCTCGTCCAAGAGGGAAACCTCAAGACCTGCCCATGTAGCCCTCACCACAGGGCTCACGGAAGAGAAGAAGAGACACTTCTCAAATTCCTGACAACTGTGTACCCCACAAAAAAGCCAGCAGTGGAACTAGTCAACCCACTTCCATCCAGCACCCCAGTAGGCAGGACGTCTTCTTATCAACCTGTGAAATACCCACCAGACGTATCCCAGCGTCATACTCGGGAAATTTGTTACTGTGGGTAGCTAGTTTGTGATTTCATCTATTGACGTGTATGTTCCGAAGCAGGGAATGGTCCTTCGCCCCGTTCCAATATTTCCTCGGGGTTGATATGTAGGGCCTCGTCCTTGGTTGAAGGCAGAGGGGCCTATTTTCAGGGTGTGAGCTCTGGAATGAGATTTATCATCCCGGGCATACCTAGGAGGCTTTTTTCCCCTGTTGGAAAAGACTGGAAGTGATAAGCTCACTGGTCCCTGTCAGATATATCATAATCCTAAAACAAGCCTGAGCAGTGGATATTTATTTCCTCAGGAGCCTGAGGAGAATGGGGGCCACGAGAAGAATGCTGGAAAGCATACTTATCATCATAATGTGCAATACATCCAATGGATCCTCCTTTAATTTAGTATCAACATACCTCCAGATCATGAGCTCAGGCTGCCCGAGGTACAACCATTGAGGGGTGACGGTGAGAGCTTCCCACTTTGGGCCCATCCGTCGCCTCTCTTCTCACAGAGGGTCTGTGGTGTCACAAGGCTTGGTGGGCAGCATGCCATTGCCATGGCAACCATTGGGCCTGAACTTCTCAGATGCAAGGCAACTCCACCTCCTCTGTGCCCACCTGCTCTCTACACAAGGATGGCTCTTCCCCTGAACGTGTGTCAGGCTCAACACGGTGGTTCAAGAACTGCTTCCCAGGAATACACAGTTTACAATCTCATGTGGAAAGAAAATATGTGATTGAAAAAGACCCACTCCCCAAGGATCCTGAACAGGAAAACAATGGCCGATGGAGGAAGAAGAACAACACCCGAGCATCCCTTTCCATGGGAGGAGACTTTTCTACGGAAGGAAACTATGGAATATCTCTCTCTTAACCTGATTTCCACCCCATGCCATTGGAGAAGATATACGTACCAAACCAAGGCTTTCAAACCTGTCTTCCAGTAGGGAGCAGGGATCGTAATGGACAGAAATTGGGTGTCAGGCCAGGAAGGAGAGAAGACTCTGGCACAAGTGTGCTTGTTTGTACCACTTGTGGGTTATCCACCTTAAACCAAGACATGTCCTTGGGGAAATTATCCTGCCATTGACAGTTGCTTGAATCCACAGCTCCTGTACCTCTCTCTCTCCTTCTTTTGATCTCCTTCTCTCTAGCTCGCTCCCTCTCCCCTTGGCCCCCCTTCAATTTCTCTTGAATCCTCCTGCTACCAGTTGACCTGTGGTGACAATGGATGGAATATATTAGCCAAGAGAATGGTCCAAGGGATCCCCCAGCCTTTTCTCCGTGTCATCCTAGGCCTGATCAAATATAAAATCCGTGGTCCAGAAAGACTTCCTGTGCTGTGTGGAGACACCCCAACTAGGTCATCCTTCCACAACACTTCCCATATTCAACCTTTCATATGGACACAATGACCACTTCATATGTACTTCGGTCTGGAGGGTCCCATATTGGACTCAGAGAGAAACACACTTGAAGCAACGTTCACATGAGTGCTCCCCAAGAAATGGCTTCTCTGCAGCATTCGCTACCTGGTCCATGAGGTCTTGTGGATTTGCTCGGGTGTGGATCTCTGGACTCGTTCTTAGGGCATATGGAATATGAAGACTATGACTCTTCATGTCTCAATGATTTGACATCCAAACAATGGTCTGAGCATCCTTGGCCAGTGGGCTGCCCAACCATAGCCCAGAGTGCAAGATGTCTGTCAACCAAAACCAGTCTCTATGGAATAGACCTCCTCATTCTCTAGCCTCAGGATTGTCAGGGACAGAGCCCACTCCCTTCCAGGAGGGAACTTTCAATACCCTCACATTGCAGGCATCATCACAGGGCTCCTGCAAGATCAGACAATCGACCCACCTTTCCTTCCTTATGACTGTAGACACAACAAACACACTGGCACTGGCCCCAGGCATCACACTCCCAGGAATCCCTGCAGGAGAGGGAGGGCTTCTTCTTATCCAACTGTGTAAATGGCACCTGAAATATACAAGTTACATCTCGGTTAAAAGGCCTCTGTTTGGAGGGCTCCCCTGTGGCTTAGGCTGTGGAAATATGGATTCAGAAGTGTGGAGCTGAAAAGGCCCCATTGGGACTGTCTTCTTCAGGGGTTACATCCAGGGCTTCCTGCTTGGGGGAGAGCATTGTGGCATGGTTTCCTTGTTTGTGCACCAGGAAATCTTGTTTAAATGGCCGTGAGGCACAATTCATTTTTCACATGTATGAACTCCTTTGAGGTATTCTGCCCACGGATCCCCTGAAGATATCACATGTTCAAACACCAAGCCTCTAGAATCCACATTGAGCTTGGGAGCCTGATGAGAGTGGTGGCTATGAGTCTACAGATGGAGATAATAGTGTTCATCTAAGAGGACCACCCATCTGATGGATCTTCTTTTCCATCAACTTCGACAGACCTCCAGAGCAAGAGCTCATGGTGTCCCTCATTGAACTCTCAAGGTTTGAGGGGGAGAATGTCCCACATATGGCCCATCACACACCTCTTTTCTCACAGAGTTTGTTGGATCACATGGCTCCATGGGCATCATACCAGTGCCATGGCCCGCTCTGGGACTGCACCTTTCAGAAGGAAGGCAACTCTACACAATGGGGAACCCAATTTGCTCTATCATGATGGATCTCTGATAACATGTGCGGCACTTCAGGGTCAAGTGCTTTCTCAGTCACTGCCTCACACGAATACACAGTACAGAATCTCCTTTGGAGAGAAAAGATGTCATTCCAAACACCCAAACAAAATCACCTGGACAATCAAATCAAGGAACGACTGAGGAAAACACTCTATTAGCTGCCATTTCAATAGGAACGGACTTTTCCGCTTAGGGAACATATCGTGTGTCACTTACCAGGACACACACCTCGTGTCCTTTGGGAAGACATGGGTGCCCCGCAGGTAGGACTGCTTCCAACCGACCTATTTCTAGAGACAGGCCAAGAACGAGTGAAAATCTCATGCAAGAGTCCTGATATAGCCTTTGTGTTTAATAGTCCACAAAAATACAGACAAGGGCTTGGGAATGAAATTGTGCCCTGGAATGTGGCTTGTATCCAAATCTCTCTCTCTCTCTCTCTCTCTCTCTCTCTCTCTCTCTCTCTCTCTCTCGGCTTCTTCCTCCTTCTCATTCTCTCGAATCCTCCTCATCCAATGTGATCTGTGTTGGTCCAGGTTGGCCTATCTCAGCCAGGAGAGCAGTCAAATTCTTTAACCAAAATTCTCCATCAGTCTTCCAAACTCCTATCAAAAATGACAGCATTTTTCCTGAAATAACACCTCTCTTTTTATGGAGATATTACCCCTTACACATTCTTCTACTATCTTACATTTGTCAGCCCTTCACACTGACACATAATCATCGCATTGGTACTGCGTTCTCTATTGTCACAGATTTGACACCGAGATCGATAATTTTTCAATAACCTACACATAAGGGACCTACTGATAATTCACTACTCTGCAGCACATCCCACGTGTGGGGTCAGGTCTGTGAGGTTGCTGGTGCCGTGGGTCTCTCGACTCTTTCTAAGTGGAATTATACATGAAGTCTCTGACTCTCCATGTCTCAGTCAATTGGCATCTCAGAAGGTGTCTGAGCACCCTTCAACAGGGTCTGAATGACAATGTTATAGAGTTCAAGGATTCGGTCCCCTAAAACCAGTCTCCATTTGGGACAATTCTCCTCCAACTCTAGACCCTCAGTTGGTAGGCCCTAGGCCCCTCTCATCGAAGAGGGAAACCTCAAGACCTGCACATGTAGCCCTCACCACAGGGCTCACTGATGAAAAGAAGGGTGACTCCTGAAATTCCTGAGAATTGTGTACCCCACAAAAAAGCCAGCAGTGGAACTAGTCACCCCATTTCCATCCAGCACCCCAATGGCCAGTACCTAAACTTATCAACCTGTGAAATTACCACCAGACATATCCCAGCTTCATCTCGGGAAATTTGTTACTGTGGATAGCTAGTGTGTGCTTTCATCTATTGACGTGTACGTTCAGAAGCAGGGAATGGTCCTTCCCCCCGTTCCAATATTTCCTCAGGTTTGATATTGAAGACCTCGTCCTTGGTTGAAGGCAGAGGGGCCTATTTACATGGTGTGAGCTCTGGAATGAGATTTATCATCCTGGTCATACCTAGGAGGCTGTTTTCCCCTGTTGGAAAAGACTTGAAGTGATAAGCTCACTGGTCCCTGTCAGATATATCATAATCCTAAAACAAGCCTGAGCAGTGGATATTTCCTCAGGAGCCTGATGAGAATGGTGGCCATGAGAAGATTGCTGGAAATAATATTTATCATCCAATTGTCCAAAACATCCAATGGATCCTCCTTTAATTTAGTATCAACATACCTCCAGATCATGAGCTCAGGCTGCCCGAGGTACAACCATTGAGGGGTGACGGTGAGAGCTTCCCACTTTGGGCACATCACTTGCCTCTCTTCTCACAGAGGGTCTGTGGTGTCACAAGGCTTGGTGGGCAGCATGCCATTGCCATGGCAACCATTGGGCCTGACCTTCTCAGATGCAAGGCAACTCCACCTCCTCTGTGCCCACCTGGTCTCTACAGAAGGATGGCTCTTCCCCTGAACGTGCGTCAGGCGCAACACGGTGGTTCACGGACTGCATCCCAGGAAGACACAGTCTACAATCTCATGTGGAAAGAAAATATGGGATTGAAAAGACCCACTCCCCACGGAGCCTGAACATGAAAACAATGGCCGATGGAGGAAGAACAACACATGAGCATCCTTTTCCATGGGAGGAGGATTTTCCACTGAAGGAAACTATGGAATAACTTTTAAACTGATTTCCACCCCATGCCATTGGAGAAGATATAGGGACCATAGCAAGGCTTTCAAACCTGTCCTCCAGTATGGAGCAGGGATTGTAATGGACACAATTTGGGAGTCATGTCAGGAAGGAGAGGAGACTCTGGTACAAATGTGCTGTTTTGTCCCATTTGTGTGCTGTCCAACTTAAACAAAGACATATCGTTAGAGCAATTATCCTGCCATTGACGGTTGTCTTGAATCAACTGCTCCTGTACCTCTCTCCAGCCCACAGTTCAAGATGACTGTCAACCAAACCAGTCTCTATGGAATAGACCTCCTCATTCTCTAGCCTTGTGAGTGTCAGGGACAGAGCCCACTCCCTTCCAGGAGGGAACTTTCAATACCCTCACATTGCAGGCATCATTACAGGGCTCCTGGAAGATGAGACAATCGACCCACCTTTCCTCCCTTATGATTGTAGACACAACAAACACACTGGCACTGGCTCCAGGCACCACACTCCCAGGAAGCACTCCATGAGAGGGAGGGCTTGTTCTTATCCAACTGTGGAAAAGGCACCTGAAATAGACCGCTTACATCTCGGTTAAAAAGGCCTCTGTTTGGAGGGCTCCCCTGTGGCTTAGGATATGGAAATATGTATTCAGAAGTGTGGAGCGGAAAATGCCCCATTGAGAATGTCTTCTTCAGGGGTTCCATCCAGGGCCTCCTGCTTGGGGGAGAGCATTGGCTCATTGATTTCTTGTTTGTGCACCGGGATGTCTTGTTTCAAATGGCCATGAAGTGCAAGTCTTTTTTCATACTTAGCAACTCCCTTGAGACAAAATATACTTTAAATATGCATATCAGACAATATAGACTTTAAAACAAAAGACATAAAGAAAGACAAAGAAGGACACTTGTTAATGATTAAGGGATCCATCCAAGGAGAGGATATTACTATCATCAACGAATATGCCCCAAATATAAGAGCACCCAGATACATACAACAAATATTCACAGACATAAGGGGAGATATTGATGAGAATACAATCATAGTAGGAGACCCATATACCCACCTCACATCAATGCACAGATCCTCTAGACAGAAAACCAATAACGCAACAGACATCCTAAAGGAAACAATACAAAAGGTAGACTTCATTGATATCTTCAGGACACGACATCCAAAAAAACAGAATACACATTCTTCTCAAATGCTCATGGAACACTCTCAAAAATCGACCACTTCTTGGGACACAAAGCGAATCTCAATAAATTTAAGAGCGTAGGAATTATCTCAAGTATCTTCTCTGACCACAAGGCCATGAAATTAGAAATCAGCCATGGGAAAAGGAAAGAGAAAAAACCTACTCCATGCAGAATAAACAACATGCTACTAAAAAACCAATGGGTCAATGAGGAAATCAAGAAGGACATTAAAAACTACCTTGAAACAAATGATAATGAAGACACAACCTCTCCAAATCGATGGGATGCTGCAAAAGCAGTGCTCAGAGGGAAATGTATAGCAATCCAGGCCTTTCTCAAAAAAGAAGAAAGATCCCAAATGGACAAATTAACCTTCCACTTAAACGAATTAGAAAAAGAAGAACAACGTGTCCTAAAGTCAGCAGGATGAAGGAAATTATAAAGATCAAAGAAGAAATCAATAAAGTAGAGACTCAAAAAACAATAGAGAAAAGTAATAAAACCAAGAGCTGGTTCTTTGAAAAGGTGAACACAATGGACAAACCCCTGGCCAGATTCACTCAAAAGAGGAGAGAAAGAACCCACATAACCAAAATTAGAAATGAAAAAAGAGAAATCACAACGGATACAGCAGAAATACAAAAACCCTAAGAGAATACTATGAACAACTGTATGGCAACAAGATTGACAATCTGTAACTAATGGACAATTTTCTAGAATCTTACAGCCTGCCAAAACTGAATCAAGCAGAAACAGACCAACTGGACAGACCGATCACTAGAAATGAAATTGAAGAGGTCATAAAATCACTCCCTACAGATAAAAGTCCAGGACCAGATGGCTTCACAGGGGAATTCTATCAAACATATAAAGAGGAATTGGTGCCCATCCTCCTGAAACTCTTTCAAAAGGTGGAAGAAGAAGGAACACTCCCAAAGACGTTCTATGATGCCACCATCACCCTCATTCCAAAACCAGACGGAGATACCACCAAAAAAGAAAACTATCGCCCAATATCATTGATGAATATAGATGCAGAAATTCTCAACAAAGTCTTAGCCAACCGAATCCAACAACATACCAAAAAAATTATACACCATGACCAGGTTGGGTTCATCCCAGGTTCACAAGGATGGTTCAACATACACAAATCAATCAGCATGATACACCACATGAACAAAACAAAAGTCAAAACTCATATGATCATCTCAATAGACGAAGAAAAAGCATTTGACAAAGTTCCACATCCATTCATGATCAAGACCCTCGCCAAAGTGGGTATAGAGGGAACATTCCTGAATATCATCAAAGCCATTTATGAGAAACCCACAGCAAATATAATCCTCAAGGGGGAAAAACGGAAAGCCTTCTCACTCAAATCTGGAACCAGACAGGGATGCCCACTCTCACCACTGCTCTTCAACATCGTTTTGGAAGTCCTAGCCACAGCAATAAGACAAACAAAAGAAACAAAAGGCATCCATATAGGAAGAGAAGAGATCAAACTGTCCCTGTATGCAGATGACATGATACTGTACCTAGAAAACCCTAAGGACTCAATCCCAAAACACCTTGAACTGATTAATAAATTCAGCAAAGTAGCAGGATATAAGATTAACCTTCAGAAGTCAGTTGCGTTTCTGTACACCAGCAATGAAACATTAGAAAAGGAATACAAAAATACGGTACCTTTTAAAATTGCACCTCACAAAATCAAATACCTCGGAATACACCCGACCAAGGAGGTAAAGGACCTATATGCCGAGAACTATAAAACTTTAATCAAAGAAATCAAAGAAGATGTAAAGAAATGGAAAGAGAGTCCATGTTCCTGGATTGGGAAAATCAATATTGTAAAAATGGCCATCCGACCCAAAGCAATCTACAGATTCAATGCAATCCATTTCAAATTACCCATGACATTGTTCACAGAACTAGAACAAACTATCCAAACATTTATATGGAGCAACAAAAGACCCAGAATCGCCAAAGCAATCCTGAGAAACAAAAACCAAACACGAAGCATAACGCTCCCAGACTTCAAGAAATGCTACAAAGCCACAGTCATCAAAACAGTGTGGTATTGGTACCAAAACAGACAGACAGACCAATGGAACAGAAGAGAGAATCCGGAAAGAAACCCTGACACCTAGGGTCAATTCATCTTGGACAAGGGAGGCAAGAACATCAAATGGGAACAAGAAAGTCTATTCAGCAAGCATTGCTGGGAAACTGGACAGCTGCATGCAAAACAATGAAACGAGAACACACCCTCACACCATGCACAAAAAGAAACTCCAAATGCCTGAAAGACTTAAATATACGACAGGACACCATCAAACTCCTAGAAGAAAACCTAGGCAAAACACTCTCGGACATCAACAGCATGAATATTTTCTCAGGTCGGTCTCCCAAAGCAATAGAAATTAGAGCAAAAATAAACCCATGGGACCCCTTCAAACTGAAAAGCTTTTGCACAGCAAAGGAATCCCAATAGAAAACAAAAAGACACCTTACAGAGTGGGAGAAAATAGTTCCAAATGATGCAACGGACAAGGGTTTATCTCTAGAATATATAAGCAACTTATACAACTCAACAGCAAAAATACTAATCAATCAATGGAAAAATGGGCAAAAGACCTGTATAGACATTTCTCCAAAGAAGATATACAGATGGCCAGCAAACACATGAAAAAATGCTCAACTTCGCTGATTATAAGAGCAATGCAAATCAAAACTACCATGAGATACCACCTCACACCAGTCAGAATGGCCATCAATAATAAATCCACAAATAACAAGTGCCTCCTGCACTGCTGGTGGGAATCTCACCTGGTTCAGCCACTATGGAAAAGCATGTGGAGATAAGTTAGAAATCTATACATAAAACTTCCATATAACCCTGCAATCCCACTCTTGGGCATTTATCCGGGAAAAACTCTACTTAAAGAGGCACATGCACCCGCATGTTCATTGCAGCACTATTCACAATAGCCAGGACGTGGAAAAAACCCAAATGTCCATCGACAGATGATTGGATTCGGAAGAGGTGGTATATATACACAAGGGAATACTACTCAGCCATAAAATAGGATGACATAATGCCATTTGCAGCAACATGGATGGAACTAGAGAATCTCATCCTGAGTGAAATGAGCCAGAAAGACAAAGACAAATACCATATGATATAACATAGCTGGAATCTGATATCAAGCACAAATGAACATCTCCTCAGAAAAGAAAATCATGGACTTGGAGAAGAGACTTGTGGTTGCCTGATGGGAGGGGGAGGGAGTGGGAGGGATCGGGAGCTTGGGCTTATCAGACACAACTTAGAATAGATATACAAGGAGATCCTGCTGAACAGCATTGAGAACTATGTCTAGATACTCATGTTGCAACAGAAGAATGGGGGGGGGGAAGTAATTGTAATGTATACATGTAAGGATAAAATGACCCCTTGCTGTACACTGTGAAAATAGAAAAAAGAAAAGAAAAAGACCCATTCCCCAAAGGAGCCTGAACATGAAACCAATGGCCAATGGAGGAAGAACAACACACGAGCATCTCTTTACATGGGAGGAAGCTTTTCCACGGAAGGAAATTCAGGAATATCTTTTAACCTGATTGCCACACCATGCCATTGGAGAAGATATAGGTACCATAGCAAGGCTTTCAAACCTGTTTTCCAGTATGGAGCAGGGATTGTAATGGACACATTTTGGGAGTCAGGCCAGGAAGGAGAGAAGACTCTGGTACAAGTGTGCTGGTTTTTATCATTTGTGGGATATCCACCTTAAACAAGGACACGTCCTTGGAGAAATTATACTGCCATTCACGGTTCCTGGAATCAACAGCTCCTTTACCTCTCTATCTCCATCTTTTGATCACCTTCTCTCTAGCTCTCTCACTATCCCCTTGGCCCCCTTAAAATTTCTCTTGAATCCTCCTGCTACAAGTTGACCTGTGGTGATAATGGATGAAATATATTAGCCAAGAGAATGGTCCAAGTTATCTCAGAGCATTTTCTCCCTGTCATCCTATGTCTGATCACATATAAAATCAGTGCTCCAGAAAGACATCCTGTGCTGTGTGGAGACACCCCAACTAGGTCATCCTTCCACAACACTTCCCATATTCAGCCCTTCCTATGGACACGCTGACCTCTTCATAGGTTCTTCGGTCTGTAGGGTCCCATATAAGACTCAGAGAGAAACACTCTTGAAACATTGATCACATGAGTGCTCTCCCAAGAAAAGGTTCTCTCCAGCGTTCCCTACCTGGTCCATGAGGTCTTGTGGATTTGCTCAGGTGTGGATCTCTGGACTCGTTCTTAGGGGATATAGAATATGAAGTCTATGGCTCTTCTTGTCTCAATGATTTGGCATCCAAACAATGGTCTGAGCATCCTTGGCCAGTGGGCTGGCCAACTAGAGCCCAGAGTGCAAGATGTCTGTCAACCAAAACCAGTCTCTATGGAATAGTCCTCCTCATTCTCTAGCCTGATGAGTGTCAGGGACAGAGCCCACTCCCTTCCAGGAGGGAACTTTCAATACCCTCACATTGCAGGCATCATCACAGGGCTCCTGCAAGATCAGACAATCGACCCACCTTTCCTTCCTTATGATTGTAGACACGACAAACACACTGGCACTGGCCCCAGGCACCACACTCCCAATACGCCCAAAATGAGAGGGAGGGCTTGTTCTTATCCACCTGTGGAAAAGGCACCTGAAATAGACCGGTTACATCTCGGTTAAATGGCCTCTGTTTGGAGGGCTCCCCTGTGGCTTAGGCTATGGAAATATGGCTTCAGAAGTGTGGAGTGAAATTGCCCCTTTGGGAATGTCTTTTTCAGGGTTTACATCCAGGGCCTCCTGCTTGGTGGAGAGCATTGGGGCATGGTTTCCTTGTTTGTGCCGTGGGATGTCTTGCTTCAAATGGCCAAGAAGCAGAATTCTTTCTTCATATTTAGGAACTCCCTTGAGGTATTCTGCCCACTGATGCCCTTAAGATATCACATGCTCAAACACCAAGCCTCTAGAATCCACATTGAGCTTGGGAGCCTGATGAGAGTGGTGGCTATGAGTCTACAGATGGAGATAATAGTGTTCATCCAAGAGGAGCACCCATCTGATGGATCCTCCTTTCCATCAACTTCGACATTCCTCCAGAGCAAGAGCTCCTGGTGTCCATCATTGAACTCTCAAGGTTTAAGGTTGAGAATGTCCCACATATGGCCCATCACACACCTCTTTTCTCACAGAGAGGTTGTTTGGTCACAAGGCTCCATGGGCATCATATCAGTGCCATGGCCACCTCTGGCACTGCACCTTTCGGAAGGAAGGCAACTCCACACACTGGGGAACCCAATTTTCTCTATCATGATGGATCTCTGATAACATGTGCGGCACTTCAGGGTCAAGTGCGTTCTCAGTCGCTGCCTGACACGAATAGACAGGATAGAATCTCTTTTGGAGAGAAACGATGTCATTCCAAACACCCAAATAATAGACGCTTGGACAATGAAATCAAGGAACTACTGAGGAAATACACCTATGAGCTGCCATTTCAATAGAAAGGGCCTTTCCCGCTTAGGGATAATAGAGGATGTCATTAAATTGACTCACACCTCGTGTCCTTTGAGAAGACATTGGTGCCAACAGGGAGGACTGCTTGCAACCGACGTATTTCTAGAGACAAGCCAAGAACTAGTTAAAATCTCATGCAAGAGTCCTGATATAGCCTTTGTGTCTAATAGTCCCCGGAAACACAGACCAGGGCTTGGGAATGAACTTGTGCCCTGGAATGTGACTTGTATCCAAAACTCATCTCTCTCTCTCTCTCTCTCTCTCACTCTCTCTCTCGGCTTCTTCCTCCTTAACATGCTCTCGAATCCTCCTCATCCAAGGTTATCTGTGCTGGTCCAGTTTGGCATATCTCAGCCAGGAGAGCCGTCAAATTCTTTCACCAGGATTTTCCATCAGTCGTCCAAACTCCTTTCAAATATGAAATCATTTTTCCTGAAATAAGTACTCTGTTTGTATGGAGATATTCCACCTTACACTGTGTACCCCTATCTTACCCATGTCAGCCCTTCACACTGACAGATAACCATCCCATTTTTACTGCGTTCTACAAGATCACTGATTTGACTCTGAGGACAACATCTTTTCAACCACCTACACATAAGTGACCTAGTGAGTATTCACTTATCTGCAACACACCCAAAGTGTGTGTTGAGGTCTGTGAAGTTGCTGGTGAGGTGGATCTCTTGACTCCTTCTAAGGGGTTTTAGGATATGTAGCCTCTGACTCTCCATGTCTCAGTGAATTGGCATCTAAAAAGGGGTCTGAGCACCCTTCAGCAGGGTCTGAATGACAATGCGACAGAGTTCAAGGATTCGGTCCCCTCAAACCAGTCTCCATTTGGGACAATTCTCCTCCTTCTCTAGACCCTCAATTGGCAGGACAGAAGCCCTTCTCCTCCAAGAGGGAAACCTCAAGACCTGCACTTTTAGCCCCCATCACAGTGCTCACGGAGGAGAAGAAGAGAGACTCCGTAAATGCCTTACAATTGTGTACCTCACAAACAAGCCAGCAGTGGAACTAGTTACCCCACTACCATTAAGCACAGCAGTAGACAAGACGTATACTTCTCAACCTGCGAAATATCCACCAGACGTATCCCAGCTTCATTCTCGGGAAATTTGTTACTGTGGATAGCTAGTTTGTGATTTCATCTATTGACGTGTATGTTCAGAAGCAGGGAATGGTCCTTCCCCCCATTCCAATATTTCCTCAGGGTTGATATTGAGGGCCTCGTCCTTGGTGGAAGGCAGAGGGGCCTCTTTTCATGGTTTGAGCTCTGGAATGAAATTTATCATCCCGGGCATAATTAGGAGGCTTTTTTCCCCTGTTGGAAAAGACTGGAAGTGATAAGCCCACTGGACCCTTTCAGATATATCCTAATCCAAATCAAGCCTGAACAGTGGATATTTATTTCCTCAGGAGCCTGATGAGAATGGTGGCCATGAGAAGAATGCTGGAAAGAATACTTATCATCCAATTGTCCAATACATCCAATGGATCCTCCTTTAATTTA
Organism: Sus scrofa; assembly: GCF_054392235.1. Classification (NCBI taxonomy): domain Eukaryota; kingdom Metazoa; phylum Chordata; class Mammalia; order Artiodactyla; family Suidae; genus Sus; species Sus scrofa. The sequence continues at coordinate 43,444,597 of NC_139402.1, forward strand.
GTATCAACATACCTCCAGATCATGAGCTCAGGCTGCACGATGCACAATAATTGAGGAGTGACGGTGAGAGCTTCCCACTTTGGGACCATCCCTCGCCTCTCTTCTCACAGAGGGTCTGTGGTGTCACAATGCTTGGTGGGCAGCATGCCATTGCCATGGCAACCATTGGGCCTGTACTTCTCCGACGGAAGGCAACTCCACCTCCTCTGTGCCCACCTGCTCTCTACAGAAAGATGGCTCTTCCCCTGAACGTGTGTCAGGCTCAACAAGGTGGTTGAAGAGCTTCTTCCCTGGAACACACAGTCTACAATCTCATTGGGAAAGAAAAAATGTGGTTGAAAAAGACCCACTCCCCAAGGATTCTGAACATGAAAACGATGGCTGCTGGAGGAAGACGTACAACACACGAGCATCCCTTTCCATGGGAGGAGGCTCTTCCACGGAAGATTATTATGGAATATCTTTTAACATGATTTCCTCCCCATGCCATTGGAGAAGATATAGGGACCATGAAAGGCTTTCAAACCTGTCTTCCAGTATGGAGCAGGGATTGGAATGGACACATTTTGGGAGTCAGGCCAGGAAGGAGAGAAGACTCTGGTACAAGTGTGCTGCTTTGTCCCATTTGTGGGATATCCACCTTAAACCAAGAAATGTCCTTGGGGAACTTATCCTGACAATGACGGTTGCTTGAATCAACAGCTCCTAACCTCTCTCTCTCCTTCTTTTGATCTCATTCTCTCTAGCACTCTCCCTCTCCCCTTTGCCCCCCTTCAATTTCCCTTGAATCCTCCAGCGACAAGTTGACCTGTGGTGATAATGGATGAAATATATTAGCCAAGAGATTGGTCCAAATGATCCTCCAGCCTTTTCTCCCTGTCATCCTAGGTCTCATCAAATATAAAATCCGTGGTCCAGAAAGAATTCCTGTGCTGTGTGGAGACACCGCAACTAGGTCATCCTTCCACAACACTTAACATATTCAGCCCTTCCTATGGACACGCTGACCACTTCATATGTCCTTCGGTCTCTAAGGTCACATAGTGGACTCAGAGAGCAACACACTTGAAACAACGTTCACATGAGTGCTCTCTCAAGAAATTACTGATCTGAAGCATTCCCTACCTGGTCCATGAGGTATTGTGGATTTGCTCGTGTGAGGATCTCTGGACTCGTTCTTAGCGGATATAGAATATGCAGTATATGGCTCGTCATGTCTCAATGATTCGGCATCCAAACAATGGCCTGAGCGTCCTTGGCCACTGGGCTGGCCAACCATAGCCCAGAGTGCAAGATATCTGTCAACCAAAACGAGTCTCTATGGAATAGACCTCCTCATTCTCTAGCCTCAGGATTGTCAGGGACAGAGCCCACTCCCTTCCAGGAGGGAACTTTCAATACCCTCACATTGCAAGCATCATCACAGGGCTCCTGCAAGATCAGACAATCGACCCACCTTTCCTTCCTTATGACTGTAGACACAACAAACACACTGGCACTGGCCCCAGGCACCACACTCACAGGAAGCACTCAATGAGAGGGAGGACTTGTTCTTATCCACCTGTGGAAAAGCCACCTGAAATAGACCGGTTATATCTCGGTTGAAATGCCTCTGTTTGGAGGGCTCCCCTGTGGCTTAGGCTATGGAAATATGGATTCAGAGGTGTGGAGCTGAAAATGCCCCATTGGGAGTTTTCATCCCTGGGTCTACATTCAGGGCCTCCTGCTTGGTGGAGAGCATTGGGGCATGGTTTCCTTGTTTGTGCCGTGGGAGGACTTTTTTTCAAATGGCCATGAAGGGCAATTCTTTCTTCACATTTAGGAACTCCCTTGAGGTATTCTGCCCACTGATCCCCTGAAGATATCACATGTTCCAACACCAAGCCTCTAGAATCCACATTGAGCTTGGGAGCCTGATGAGAGTGGTGGCTATGAGTCTACAGATGGAGATAATAGTGTTCATCCAAGAGGACCACCCATCTGATGGATCCTCCTTTCCATCAACTTCGACATTCCTCCAGAGCAAGAGCTCCTGGTGTCCATAATTGAACTCTCAAGGTTTGAGGGTGAGAATATCCCACATATGGCCCATTACACACCTCTATTCGCACAGAGAGGTTGTTTGGTCACAAGGCTCCATGGGCATCATATCAGTGCCATGGCCCCCTCTGGCACTACACCTTTGAGAAAGAAGGCATCTCCACACACTGGCGAACCCAATTGTCTCTAGCATTACGTATCTCTGATAATATATGTAGCACTTCTGGGTCAAGTGCTTTCTCAGGCACTGCCTCACACGATTACACAATAGAGTAACTTTTGGAGAGAAAAGTTGTCATTCCAAACACCCAAACAAAAGTCCACTGGAGAGTGAAATCAAGGAACGACTGAGGAAGAACACCCTATGAGTTGCCATTTCAATAGGAAGGGACTTTTCCGCTTAGGGAAAATAGAGCGTGTCATTTAAATTGACACACACCTCGTGTCCTTTGTGAAGACATGGGTGCCCAGCAGGGAGAACAGCTTGCAACCGACATATTTCTAGAGACAGGCCAAGAAAGAGTGAAAATCTCATGCAAGAGTCCTGATATAGCCTTTGTGTCTAATAGTACCCGAAAACCCAGAAAAGGGATTGGGAATGACAGTTTGCCCTGGAATGTGGCTTCAATCCAAATCTCATCTCTCTCTCTCTCACTCTCTCTCTTGGCTTCTTCCTCCTTCACATGCTTTCGAATCCTCCTCATCCAAGGTTATCTGTGCTGGTCCAGCTTGGCATATCTCAGCCAGGAGAGCCGTCAAATTCTTTCACCAGGATTTTCCATCAGTCGTCCAAACTCCTATCAAATATGAAACCCGTTTTCCGGAAATAACACCTCTGTTTGTATGGAGATATTCCAACTTACACAATGTACCCCTATCTTACCCTTGTCGGACCTTCACACTGACAGGTAACCATCTCATTGCTATTGCATTCTACATGGTCACAGATTTGACTCCGAGATCAACATCTTTTCAACCACCTACACATAAGGACCTAGTGAGAATTCAATTCTATGCAGCACACTCCACGTGTGTGATCAGGTCTATGAGGTTGTTGGTGAGGTGGATCTCTCGACTCTTTCTAACGGGAGATGGGATATGATGTCTCTGACTCTCCATGTCTCAGTGAATTGGCATGTAAGTAGGGGTCTGAGCACCTTTCTGCAGTGTCTCAATGACAATGCGATAGAATTCAAGAATTCGGTCCCGTAAAACCAGTCTCCATTTTGGACAATCCTCCTCCTTCTCTAGACCCTCAATTGGCAGGCCAGAGGCCCCTATCCTCCAAGAGGGAAACCTCAAGACCTGCACATGTAGCCTTCCCCACATGGCTCACAGAGGAGAAGAAGAGGGACTGCTGAAATTCCTGACAATTGTGTACCCCACAATCAAGTCAGCAGTGGACTAGTCACGCCACTTCCATCCAGCACCCCAGTAGACAGGACGTATTCTTATCAACCTTGGTAAAAACCACGAGACATATCCCAGCTTAATTCTCAGGAAAATTCAAACTGTGGATAGCAGGTGTGTGCTTTCATCTATTGACGTGTACGTTCAGAAGCAGGGAATTGTCCATCCCCCATTCCAATATTTCCTAAGGGTTGATATTGAGGGCCTCGTCCTTGTTTGAAGGCAGAGGGGCCTATTTTCATTTTTTGAGGTCTGGAATGAGATTGATCATCCCGGTCATACTTAGGAGTCTTTTATCTCCTGTTGGAAAAGAGTGGAAGTGATAAGCTCACTGGTCCATTGCAGATATATCATAATAAAACGCAAGCCTGAGCAGTGTATATTTACTCAGGAGCCTGATGAGAATGGTGGCCCTGAGAAGAATCCTGGAATAAATACATATCCTCCAATTGTCCAATACATCCAATGGATCCTCCTTTAATTTTGTATCCACATACCTCCAGATCATGAGCTCGGGCTGCCCGATGTCCAACAATTGAGTCGTGATGGTGACAGACTCTCACTTTGAGCCCATCACTTGCCTCACTTCTCAGAGAGGGTCAGTGGTGTCACAATGCTTGGTGGGCATCATGCCATTGCCATGGCAACCATTGGGCCTGACCTTCTCAGATGGAAGGCAACTCCACCTCCTCTGTGCCCACCTGCTCTCTACAGAAGGATATCTCTTCCCCTGAACGTGCGTCAGGCTCAACACGGTGGTTCACGGACTGCTTCCCAGGAAGACACAGTCTACAATCTCACGTGGAAAGAAAATATGGGATTGAAAAAGACCCACTCCCCACGGAGCCTGAACATGAAAACAATGGCCGATGGAGGAAGAACAACACATGAGCATCCTTTTCCATGGGAGGAGGATTTTCCACTGAAGGAAACTATGGAATAACTTTTAAACTGATTTCCACCCCATGCCATTGGAGAAGATATAGGGACCATAGCAAGGCTCTCAAACCTGTCTTCCAGTATGGAGCAGGGATTGTAGTGGACACATTTTGGAAGTCAGGCCAGGACGGAGAGAAGACTCTGGTACCAGTGTGCTGCTTTGTCCCATTTGTGTGCTATCCACCTTAAACAAAGACATGTCCTTGGAGAAACTATCCTGCCAATGAAGGTTGCTTGAATCAACAGCTCCTGTTCCTCTCTCTCTCTTTCTTTTGATCTCCTTCTCTCTAGGACTCTCACTCTCCCCTTTACACCCCTTCAATGTCTCTTGAATCCTCCTGCTACAAGCTGACCTAGGGTGATATTGGAAGTAATATATTAGCCGAGAGAATGGTCCAAGGGATCCCCCAGCCATTTCTCCTTGTCATCCTAGGTCTGGTCAAATATAAAATCAGTGATCCAGAAAGACTTCCTGTGCTGTATGGAGACACCACAACTAGGTCATCCTTCCACAACACTTCCCACATTCAGCCCTTCCGATGGACACGCTGACCACTTCATATGTCCTTCGGTCTCTAGGGTCCCATATTGGACTCAGACAACAACACTCTTGAAACATTGATCACATGAGTGCTCTACCAAGAAATTGCTGATCTGAAGCATTCCCTACCTGGTCCATGAGGTCTTGTGGATTTGCTCGGGTGTGGATCTCTGGACTCGTTCTTAGGGGATATAGAATATGCAGTCTATGACTCTTCATGTCTCAATGATTGGGCACCCGAACAATGGCCTGAGCATCCGTGGTCAGTGGGCTGGCCAACCATAGCCCAGAGTGCAAGATGTCTGTCAACCAAAACCAGTCTCTATGGAATAGACCTCCTCATTCTCTAGCCTCATGAGTGTCTGGGACAGAGCCCACTCCCTTCCCGGAGGGAACTTTCAATACCCTCACATTGCAGGCATCATCACAGGGCTCCTGCAAGATCAGACAATCGACCCACCTTTCCTTCCTTATGATTGTAGACACGACAAACACACTGGCACTGGCCCCAGGCACCACACTCCCAATACGCCCAAAATGAGAGGGAGGGCTTGTTCTTATCCACCTGTGGAAAAGGCACCTGAAATAGACCGGTTACATCTCGGTTAAATGGCCTCCGTTTGGAGGGCTCCCCTGTGGCTTAGGCTATGGAAATATGGCTTCAGAAGTGTGGAGCTGAAATTGCCCCTTTGGAAATATCTTTTTCAGGGGTTACATCCAGGGCCTCCTGCTTGGGGGAGAGCATTGGGGCATGGTTTCCTTGTTTGTGCCGTGGGATGTCTTGCTTCAAATGGCCAAGAAGCAGAATTCCTTCTTCATATTTAGGAACTCCCTTGAGGTATTCTGCCCACTGATGCCCTTAAGATATCACATGCTCAAACACCAAGCCTCTAGAATCCACATTGAGCTTGGGAGCCTGATGAGAGTGGTGGCTATGAGTCTACAGATGGAGATAATAGTGTTCATCCAAGAGGAGCACCCATCTGATGGATCCTCCTTTCCATCAACTTCGACATTCCTCCAGAGCAAGAGCTCCTGGTGTCCATCATTGAACTCTCAAGGTTTAAGGTTGAGAATGTCCCACATATGGCCCATCACACACCTCTTTTCTCACAGAGAGGTTGTTTGGTCACAAGGCTCCATGGGCATCATATCAGTGCCATGGCCACCTCTGGCACTGCACCTTTCGGAAGGAAGGCAACTCCACACACTGGGGAACCCAATTTTCTCTATCATGATGGATCTCTGATAACATGTGCGGCACTTCAGGGTCAAGTGCTTTCTCAGTCACTGCCTCACACGAACACACTGGATAGAATCACAATTGGAGAGAAACGATGTCATTCCAAACACCCAAAGTCCCCTGTACAATGAAATCAAGGAACGACTGAGGAAAAACACCCTCTGAGCTGCCAATTCAATAGGAAGGGCCTTTTCCGCTTAGGGAAAATAGAGGGTGTCTTTTACCTTGACCCACACCTCGTGTCCTTTGGGAAGGCATGGTTGCCCAGCAGGGAGGACTCCTTGCAACCGACATATTTCTAGAGACAGGCCAAGAACGAGTGAAAATCTAACGCAAGAGTCCTGATATAGCCTTTGTGTCTAATAGACCCCGGAAACACAGACAAGGGCTTGGGAATGACATTGTGCCCTGGATTGTAGCTTGTATCCAAATCTCATCTCCTTCTCTTTCTCTCTATCTCTCTCTCTCACTCTCTCTCTCGGCTTCGTCCTCCTTCATATTCCCTCGAATCCTCCTCATCCAATGTGATCTGTTCTGGTCCAGTTTGGCATATCTCAGACAGGAGGGCAGTCAAATTCTTTCACCAAGATTTTCCAACAGTCTTCCAAACTCCTATCAAATATAAAAGCATTTTTCCTGAAATAATTTCTCTATTTGTATGGAGATATTCCACCTTACACAGTGTACCACTATCTTACCATTGTCAGCCCTTCACACTGACAGATAACCATCCCATTTGTACGGCATTCTACATGATCACATATTTGACTCCGAGATCAACATCTTTTCAACCACCTACACATAAGGGACCGAGTGAGAATTCACTTCTCTGTAGCACAACCCACGTGTGTGTTGAGGTCTCTGAAGTTGCTGGTGAGGTGGATCTCTCGATTCACTCTAAGGAGAATTAGGAAATGAAGTCTCTGACTCTCCATGTCTCAGTGACTTGGCATCTACGAAGGGGTCTGAGCACCCTTCAGCAGGGTCTGAATGACAATGCGACAGAGTTCAAGGATTCGGTCCCCTCAAACCAGTCTCCATTTGGGACAATCCTCCTCCTTCTCTAGACCCTCAATTGGCAGGCCAGAGGCCCCTCTCATCCAAGAGGGAAACCTCAAGACCTGCCCAAGGAGCCCTCACCACACGGCTCACGGAGGAGAAGAGAGACTCCTGAAATTCTTGACAATTGTGTACCCCACAAACAAGCCAGCAGTGGAACTAGTCACCCCACTTCCATCCAGCACCCCATTAGACAGGACGTATACTTATCAACCTGTGAAATACCCACCAGACATATCACAGCTTCATTCTCGGACATTTGATACTGTGGATAGCTAGTGTGTGATTTCATCTACTGAAGTTTATGTTCTGATGCAGGGACTTGTCCTTTCCCCATTCAAATTTTTCCTCAGGGTTGATATTGAGGGCCTCGTCCTTGTTTGAAGGCAGAGGGGCCTATTTTCATTTTTTGAGGTCTGGAATGAGATTGATCATCCCGGTCATACTTAGGAGTCTTTTATCCCCTGTTGGAAAAGAGTGGAAGTGATAAGCTCACTGGTCCATTGCAGATATATCATAATACAAAAGCAAGCCTGAGCAGTGTATATTTACTCAGGAGCCTGATGAGAATGGTGGCCCTGAGAAGAATCCTGGAATAAATACATATCATCCAATTGTCCAATACATCCAATGGATCCTCCTTTAATTTTGCATCCACATACCTCCAGATCATGAGCTCGGGCTGCCCGATGTAAAACAATTGAGTCGTGATGGTGACAGACTCTCACTTTGAGCCCATCACTTGCCTCACTTCTCAGAGAGGGTCAGTGGTGTCACAATGCTTGGTGGGCATCATGCCATTGCCATGGCAACCATTGGGCCTGACCTTCTCAGATGGAAGGCAACTCCACCTCCTCTGTGCCCACCTGCTCTCTACAGAAGGATATCTCTTCCCCTGAACGTGCGTCAGGCTCAACACGGTGGTTCACGGACTGCTTCCCAGGAAGACACAGTCTACAATCTCACGTGGAAAGAAAATATGGGATTGAAAAAGACCCACTCCCCACGGAGCCTGAACATGAAAACAATGGCCGATGGAGGAAGAACAACACATGAGCATCCTTTTCCATGGGAGGAGGATTTTCCACTGAAGGAAACTATGGAATAACTTTTAAACTGATTTCCACCCCATGCCATTGGAGAAGATATAGGGACCATAGCAAGGCTCTCAAACCTGTCTTCCAGTATGGAGCAGGGATTGTAGTGGACACATTTTGGAAGTCAGGCCAGGACGGAGAGAAGACTCTGGTACCAGTGTGCTGCTTTGTCCCATTTGTGTGCTATCCACCTTAAACAAAGACATGTCCTTGGAGAAACTATCCTGCCAATGAAGGTTGCTTGAATCAACAGCTCCTGTTCCTCTCTCTCTCTTTCTTTTGATCTCCTTCTCTCTAGGACTCTCACTCTCCCCTTTACACCCCTTCAATGTCTCTTGAATCCTCCTGCTACAAGCTGACCTAGGGTGATATTGGAAGTAATATATTAGCCGAGAGAATGGTCCAAGGGATCCCCCAGCCATTTCTCCTTGTCATCCTAGGTCTGGTCAAATATAAAATCAGTGGTCCAGAAAGACTTCCTGTGCTGTATGGAGACACCCCAAGTAGGTCATCCTTCCACAACACTTCCCACATTCAGCCCTTCCGATGGACACGCTGACCACTTCATATGTCCTTCGGTCTCTAGGGTCCCATATTGGACTCAGACAACAACACTCTTGAAACATTGATCACATGAGTGCTCTACCAAGAAATTGCTGATCTGAAGCATTCCCTACCTGGTCCATGAGGTCTTGTGGATTTGCTCGGGTGTGGATCTCGTTCTTAGGGGATATACAATATGCAGTCTATGACTCTTCATGTCTCAATGATTGGGCACCCGAACAATGGCCTGAGCATCCGTGGTCAGTGGGCTGGCCAACCATAGCCCAGAGTGCAAGATGTCTGTCAACCAAAACCAGTCTCTATGGAATAGACCTCCTCATTCTCTAGCCTCATGAGTGGCTGGGACAGAGCCCACTCCCTTCCCGGAGGGAACTTTCAATACCCTCACATTGCAGGCATCATCACAGGGCTCCTGCAAGATCAGACAATCGACCCACCTTTCCTTCCTTATGATTGTAGACACGACAAACACACTGGCACTGGCCCCAGGCACCACACTCCCAATACGCCCAAAATGAGAGGGAGGGCTTGTTCTTATCCACCTGTGGAAAAGGCACCTGAAATAGACCGGTTACATCTCGGTTAAATGGCCTCCGTTTGGAGGGCTCCACTGTGGCTTAGGCTATGGAAATATGGATACAGAAGTGTGGAGCTGAAATTGCCCCTTTGGAAATATCTTTTTCAGGGGTTACATCCAGGGCCTCCTGCTTGGGGGAGAGCATTGGGGCATGGTTTCCTTGTTTGTGCCGTGGGATGTCTTGTTTCAAATGGCCAAGAAGCAGAATTCTTTCTTCATATTTAGGAACTCCCTTGAGGTATTCTGCCCACTGATGCCCTTAAGATATCACATGCTCAAACACCAAGCCTCTAGAATCCACATTGAGCTTGGGAGCCTGATGAGAGTGGTGGCTATGAGTCTACAGATGGAGATAATAGTGTTCATCCAAGAGGAGCACCCATCTGATGGATCCTCCTTTCCATCAACTTCGACATTCCTCCAGAGCAAGAGCTCCTGGTGTCCATCATTGAACTCTCAAGGTTTAAGGTTGAGAATGTCCCACATATGGCCCATCACACACCTCTTTTCTCACAGAGAGGTTGTTTGGTCACAAGGCTCCATGGGCATCATATCAGTGCCATGGCCACCTCTGGCACTGCACCTTTCGGAAGGAAGGCAACTCCACACACTGGGGAACCCAATTTTCTCTATCATGATGGATCTCTGATAACATGTGCGGCACTTCAGGGTCAAGTGCTTTCTCAGTCACTGCCTCACACGAACACACTGGATAGAATCACAATTGGAGAGAAACGATGTCATTCCAAACACCCAAACAAAGTCCCCTGTACAATGAAATCAAGGAACGACTGAGGAAAAACACCCTCTGAGCTGCCAATTCAATAGGAAGGGCCTTTTCCGCTTAGGGAAAATAGAGGGTGTCTTTTACCTTGACCCACACCTCGTGTCCTTTGGGAAGGCATGGGTGCCCAGCAGGGAGGACTGCTTGCAACCGACATATTTCTAGAGACAGGCCAAGAACGAGTGAAAATCTAACGCAAGAGTCCTGATATAGCCTTTGTGTCTAATAGACCCCGGAAACACAGACAAGGGCTTGGGAATGACATTGTGCCCTGGATTGTAGCTTGTATCCAAATCTCATCTCCTTCTCTTTCTCTCTATCTCTCTCTCTCACTCTCTCTCTCGGCTTCGTCCTCCTTCATATTCCCTCGAATCCTCCTCATCCAATGTGATCTGTTCTGGTGCAGTTTGGCATATCTCAGACAGGAGGGCAGTCAAATTCTTTCACCAAGATTTTCCAACAGTCGTCCAAAGTCCTATCAAATATAAAAGAATTTTTCCTGAAATAATTTCTCTATTTGTATGGAGATATTCCACCTTACACAGTGTACCACTATCTTACCATTGTCAGCCCTTCACACTGACAGATAACCATCCCATTTGTACGGCGTTCTACATGATCACATATTTGACTCCGAGATCAACATCTTTTCAACCACCTACACATAAGGGACCGAGTGAGAATTCAGTTATCTGTAGCACAAGCCACGTGTGTGTTGAGGTCTCTGAAGTTGCTGGTGAGGTGGATCTCTCGATTCACTCTAAGGAGAATTAGGAAATGAAGTCTCTGACTCTCCATGTCTCAGTGACTTGGCATCTACGAAGGGGTCTGAGCACCCTTCAGCAGGGTCTGAATGACAATGCGACAGAGTTCAAGGATTCGGTCCCCTCAAACCAGTCTCCATTTGGGACAATCCTCCTCCTTCTCTAGACCCTCAATTGGCAGGCCAGAGGCCCCTCTCGTCCAAGAGGGACACCTCAAGACCTGCCCAAGGAGCCCTCACCACACGGCTCACGGAGGAGAAGAGAGACTCCTGAAAGTCTTGACAATTGTGTACCCCACAAACAAGCCAGCAGTGGAACTAGTCACCCCACTTCCATCCAGCACCCCATTAGACAGGACGTATACTTATCAACCTGTGAAATACCCACCAGACATATCACAGCTTCATTCTCGGACATTTGATACTGTGGATAGCTAGTGTGTGATTTCATCTACTGAAGTTTATGTTCAGATGCAGGGACTTGTCCTTTCCCCATTCAAATTTTTCCTCAGGGTTGATATTGAGGGCCTCGTCCTTGTTTGAAGGCAGAGGGGCCTATTTTCATTTTTTGAGGTCTGGAATGAGATTGATCATCCCGGTCATACTTAGGAGTCTTTTATCCCCTGTTGGAAAAGAGTGGAAGTGATAAGCTCACTGGTCCATTGCAGATATATCATAATACAAAAGCAAGCCTGAGCAGTGTATATTTACTCAGGAGCCTGATGAGAATGGTGGCCCTGAGAAGAATCCTGGAATAAATACATATCATCCAATTGTCCAATACATCCAATGGATCCTCCTTTAATTTTGCATCCACATACCTCCAGATCATGAGCTCGGGCTGCCCGATGTAAAACAATTGAGTCGTGATGGTGACAGACTCTCACTTTGAGCCCATCACTTGCCTCACTTCTCAGAGAGGGTCAGTGGTGTCACAATGCTTGGTGGGCATCATGCCATTGCCATGGCAACCATTGGGCCTGACCTTCTCAGATGGAAGGCAACTCCACCTCCTCTGTGCCCACCTGCTCTCTACAGAAGGATATCTCTTCCCCTGAACGTGCGTCAGGCTCAACACGGTGGTTCACGGACTGCTTCCCAGGAAGACACAGTCTACAATCTCACGTGGAAAGAAAATATGGGATTGAAAAAGACCCACTCCCCACGGAGCCTGAACATGAAAACAATGGCCGATGGAGGAAGAACAACACATGAGCATCCTTTTCCATGGGAGGAGGATTTTCCACTGAAGGAAACTATGGAATAACTTTTAAACTGATTTCCACCCCATGCCATTGGAGAAGATATAGGGACCATAGCAAGGCTCTCAAACCTGTCTTCCAGTATGGAGCAGGGATTGTAGTGGACACATTTTGGAAGTCAGGCCAGGAAGGAGAGAAGACTCTGGTACCAGTGTGCTGCTTTGTCCCATTTGTGTGCTATCCACCTTAAACAAAGACATGTCCTTGGAGAAACTATCCTGCCAATGAAGGTTGCTTGAATCAACAGCTCCTGTTCCTCTCTCTCTCTTTCTTTTGATCTCCTTCTCTCTAGGACTCTCACTCTCCCCTTTACACCCCTTCAATGTCTCTTGAATCCTCCTGCTACAAGCTGACCTAGGGTGATATTGGAAGTAATATATTAGCCGAGAGAATGGTCCAAGGGATCCCCCAGCCATTTCTCCTTGTCATCCTAGGTCTGGTCAAATATAAAATCAGTGGTCCAGAAAGACTTCCTGTGCTGTATGGAGACACCCCAAGTAGGTCATCCTTCCACAACACTTCCCACATTCAGCCCTTCCGATGGACACGCTGACCACTTCATATGTCCTTCGGTCTCTAGGGTCCCATATTGGACTCAGACAACAACACTCTTGAAACATTGATCACATGAGTGCTCTACCAAGAAATTGCTGATCTGAAGCATTCCCTACCTGGTCCATGAGGTCTTGTGGATTTGCTCGGGTGTGGATCTCTGGACTCGTTCTTAGGGGATATACAATATGCAGTCTATGACTCTTCATGTCTCAATGATTGGGCACCCGAACAATGGCCTGAGCATCCGTGGTCAGTGGGCTGGCCAACCATAGCCCAGAGTGCAAGATGTCTGTCAACCAAAACCAGTCTCTATGGAATAGACCTCCTCATTCTCTAGCCTCATGAGTGTCTGGGACAGAGCCCACTCCCTTCCCAGAGGGAACTTTAAATACCCTCACATTGCAGGCATCATCACAGGGCTCCTGCAAGATCAGACAATCGACCCACCTTTCCTTCCTTATGATTGTAGACACGACAAACACACTGGCACTGGCCCCAGGCACCACACTCCCAATACGCCCAAAATGAGAGGGAGGGCTTGTTCTTATCCACCTGTGGAAAAGGCACCTGAAATAGACCGGTTACATCTCGGTTAAATGGCCTCCGTTTGGAGGGCTCCACTGTGGCTTAGGCTATGGAAATATGGATACAGAAGTGTGGAGCTGAAATTGCCCCTTTGGAAATATCTTTTTCAGGGGTTACATCCAGGGCCTCCTGCTTGGGGGAGAGCATTGGGGCATGGTTTCCTTGTTTGTGCCGTGGGATGTCTTGCTTCAAATGGCCAAGAAGCAGAATTCTTTCTTCATATTTAGGAACTCCCTTGAGGTATTCTGCCCACTGATGCCCTTAAGATATCACATGCTCAAACACCAAGCCTCTAGAATCCACATTGAGCTTGGGAGCCTGATGAGAGTGGTGGCTATGAGTCTACAGATGGAGATAATAGTGTTCATCCAAGAGGAGCACCCATCTGATGGATCCTCCTTTCCATCAACTTCGACATTCCTCCAGAGCAAGAGCTCCTGGTGTCCATCATTGAACTCTCAAGGTTTAAGGTTGAGAATGTCCCACATATGGCCCATCACACACCTCTTTTCTCACAGAGAGGTTGTTTGGTCACAAGGCTCCATGGGCATCATATCAGTGCCATGGCCACCTCTGGCACTGCACCTTTCGGAAGGAAGGCAACTCCACACACTGGGGAACCCAATTTTCTCTATCATGATGGATCTCTGATAACATGTGCGGCACTTCAGGGTCAAGTGCTTTCTCAGTCACTGCCTCACACGAACACACTGGATAGAATCACAATTGGAGAGAAACGATGTCATTCCAAACACCCAAACAAAGTCCCCTGTACAATGAAATCAAGGAACGACTGAGGAAAAACACCCTCTGAGCTGCCAATTCAATAGGAAGGGCCTTTTCCGCTTAGGGAAAATAGAGGGTGTCTTTTACCTTGACCCACACCTCGTGTCCTTTGGGAAGGCATGGGTGCCCAGCAGGGAGGACTGCTTGCAACCGACATATTTCTAGAGACAGGCCAAGAACGAGTGAAAATCTAACGCAAGAGTCCTGATATAGCCTTTGTGTCTAATAGACCCCGGAAACACAGACAAGGGCTTGGGAATGACATTGTGCCCTGGATTGTAGCTTGTATCCAAATCTCATCTCCTTCTCTTTCTCTCTATCTCTCTCTCTCACTCTCTCTCTCGGCTTCGTCCTCCTTCATATTCCCTCGAATCCTCCTCATCCAATGTGATCTGTTCTGGTGCAGTTTGGCATATCTCAGACAGGAGGGCAGTCAAATTCTTTCACCAAGATTTTCCAACAGTCGTCCAAAGTCCTATCAAATATAAAAGAATTTTTCCTGAAATAATTTCTCTATTTGTATGGAGATATTCCACCTTACACAGTGTACCACTATCTTACCATTGTCAGCCCTTCACACTGACAGATAACCATCCCATTTGTACGGCGTTCTACATGATCACATATTTGACTCCGAGATCAACATCTTTTCAACCACCTACACATAAGGGACCGAGTGAGAATTCAGTTATCTGTAGCACAAGCCACGTGTGTGTTGAGGTCTCTGAAGTTGCTGGTGAGGTGGATCTCTCGATTCACTCTAAGGAGAATTAGGAAATGAAGTCTCGGACTCTCCATGTCTCAGTGACTTGGCATCTACGAAGGGGTCTGAGCACCCTTCAGCAGGGTCTGAATGACAATGCGACAGAGTTCAAGGATTCGGTCCCCTCAAACCAGTCTCCATTTGGGACAATCCTCCTCCTTCTCTAGACCCTCAATTGGCAGGCCAGAGGCCCCTCTCGTCCAAGAGGGAAACCTCAAGACCTGCCCAAGGAGCCCTCACCACACGGCTCACGGAGGAGAAGAGAGACTCCTGAAAGTCTTGACAATTGTGTACCCCACAAACAAGCCAGCAGTGGAACTAGTCACCCCACTTCCATCCAGCACCCCATTAGACAGGACGTATACTTATCAACCTGTGAAATACCCACCAGACATATCACAGCTTCATTCTCGGACATTTGATACTGTGGATAGCTAGTGTGTGATTTCATCTACTGAAGTTTATGTTCAGATGCAGGGACTTGTCCTTTCCCCATTCAAATTTTTCCTCAGGGTTGATATTGAGGGCCTCGTCCTTGTTTGAAGGCAGAGGGGCCTATTTTCATTTTTTGAGGTCTGGAATGAGATTGATCATCCCGGTCATACTTAGGAGTCTTTTATCCCCTGTTGGAAAAGAGTGGAAGTGATAAGCTCACTGGTCCATTGCAGATATATCATAATACAAAAGCAAGCCTGAGCAGTGTATATTTACTCAGGAGCCTGATGAGAATGGTGGCCCTGAGAAGAATCCTGGAATAAATACATATCATCCAATTGTCCAATACATCCAATGGATCCTCCTTTAATTTTGCATCCACATACCTCCAGATCATGAGCTCGGGCTGCCCGATGTAAAACAATTGAGTCGTGATGGTGACAGACTCTCACTTTGAGCCCATCACTTGCCTCACTTCTCAGAGAGGGTCAGTGGTGTCACAATGCTTGGTGGGCATCATGCCATTGCCATGGCAACCATTGGGCCTGACCTTCTCAGATGGAAGGCAACTCCACCTCCTCTGTGCCCACCTGCTCTCTACAGAAGGATATCTCTTCCCCTGAACGTGCGTCAGGCTCAACACGGTGGTTCACGGACTGCTTCCCAGGAAGACACAGTCTACAATCTCACGTGGAAAGAAAATATGGGATTGAAAAAGACCCACTCCCCACGGAGCCTGAACATGAAAACAATGGCCGATGGAGGAAGAACAACACACGAGCATCCTTTTCCATGGGAGGAGGATTTTCCACTGAAGGAAACTATGGAATAACTTTTAAACTGATTTCCACCCCATGCCATTGGAGAAGATATAGGGACCATAGCAAGGCTCTCAAACCTGTCTTCCAGTATGGAGCAGGGATTGTAGTGGACACATTTTGGAAGTCAGGCCAGGACGGAGAGAAGACTCTGGTACCAGTGTGCTGCTTTGTCCCATTTGTGTGCTATCCACCTTAAACAAAGACATGTCCTTGGAGAAACTATCCTGCCAATGAAGGTTGCTTGAATCAACAGCTCCTGTTCCTCTCTCTCTCTTTCTTTTGATCTCCTTCTCTCTAGGACTCTCACTCTCCCCTTTACACCCCTTCAATGTCTCTTGAATCCTCCTGCTACAAGCTGACCTAGGGTGATATTGGAAGTAATATATTAGCCGAGAGAATGGTCCAAGGGATCCCCCAGCCATTTCTCCTTGTCATCCTAGGTCTGGTCAAATATAAAATCAGTGGTCCAGAAAGACTTCCTGTGCTGTATGGAGACACCCCAAGTAGGTCATCCTTCCACAACACTTCCCACATTCAGCCCTTCCGATGGACACGCTGACCACTTCATATGTCCTTCGGTCTCTAGGGTCCCATATTGGACTCAGACAACAACACTCTTGAAACATTGATCACATGAGTGCTCTACCAAGAAATTGCTGATCTGAAGCATTCCCTACCTGGTCCATGAGGTCTTGTGGATTTGCTCGGGTGTGGATCTCTGGACTCGTTCTTAGGGGATATAGAATATGCAGTCTATGACTCTTCATGTCTCAATGATTGGGCACCCGAACAATGGCCTGAGCATCCGTGGTCAGTGGGCTGGCCAACCATAGCCCAGAGTGCAAGATGTCTGTCAACCAAAACCAGTCTCTATGGAATAGACCTCCTCATTCTCTAGCCTCATGAGTGTCTGGGACAGAGCCCACTCCCTTCCAGGAGGGAACTTTCAATACCCTCACATTGCAGGCATCATCACAGGGCTCCTGCAAGATCAGACAATCGACCCACTTTTCCTTCCTTATGATTGTAGACACGACAAACACACTGGCACTGGCCCCAGGCACCACACTCCCAATACGCCCAAAATGAGAGGGAGGGCTTGTTCTTATCCACCTGTGGAAAAGGCACCTGAAATAGACCGGTTACATCTCGGTTAAATGGCCTCCGTTTGGAGGGCTCCACTGTGGCTTAGGCTATGGAAATATGGATACAGAAGTGTGGAGCTGAAATTGCCCCTTTGGGACTGTCTTTTTCAGGGGTTACATCCAGGGCCTCCTGCTTGGGGGAGAGCATTGGGGCATGGTTTCCTTGTTTGTGCCGTGGGATGTCTTGCTTCAAATGGCCAAGAAGCAGAATTCTTTCTTCATATTTAGGAACTCCCTTGAGGTATTCTGCCCACTGATGCCCTTAAGATATCACATGCTCAAACACCAAGCCTCTAGAATCCACATTGAGCTTGGGAGCCTGATGAGAGTGGTGGCTATGAGTCTACAGATGGAGATAATAGTGTTCATCCAAGAGGAGCACCCATCTGATGGATCCTCCTTTCCATCAACTTCGACATTCCTCCAGAGCAAGAGCTCCTGGTGGCCATCATTGAACTCTCAAGGTTTAAGGTTGAGAATGTCCCACATATGGCCCATCACACACCTCTTTTCTCACAGAGAGGTTGTTTGGTCACAAGGCTCCATGGGCATCATATCAGTGCCATGGCCACCTCTGGCACTGCACCTTTCGGAAGGAAGGCAACTCCACACACTGGGGAACCCAATTTTCTCTATCATGATGGATCTCTGATAACATGTGCGGCACTTCAGGGTCAAGTGCTTTCTCAGTCACTGCCTCACACGAACACACTGGATAGAATCACAATTGGAGAGAAACGATGTCATTCCAAACACCCAAACAAAGTCCCCTGTACAATGAAATCAAGGAACGACTGAGGAAAAACACCCTCTGAGCTGCCAATTCAATAGGAAGGGCCTTTTCCGCTTAGGGAAAATAGAGGGTGTCTTTTACCTTGACCCACACCTCGTGTCCTTTGGGAAGGCATGGGTGCCCAGCAGGGAGGACTGCTTGCAACCGACATATTTCTAGAGACAGGCCAAGAACGAGTGAAAATCTAACGCAAGAGTCCTGATATAGCCTTTGTGTCTAATAGACCCCGGAAACACAGACAAGGGCTTGGGAATGACATTGTGCCCTGGATTGTAGCTTGTATCCAAATCTCATCTCCTTCTCTTTCTCTCTATCTCTCTCTCTCACTCTCTCTCTCGGCTTCGTCCTCCTTCATATTCCCTCGAATCCTCCTCATCCAATGTGATCTGTTCTGGTGCAGTTTGGCATATCTCAGACAGGAGGGCAGTCAAATTCTTTCACCAAGATTTTCCAACAGTCATCCAAAGTCCTATCAAATATAAAAGAATTTTTCCTGAAATAATTTCTCTATTTGTATGGAGATATTCCACCTTACACAGTGTACCACTATCTTACCATTGTCAGCCCTTCACACTGACAGATAACCATCCCATTTGTACGGCGTTCTACATGATCACATATTTGACTCCGAGATCAACATCTTTTCAACCACCTACACATAAGGGACCGAGTGAGAATTCAGTTATCTGTAGCACAAGCCACGTGTGTGTTGAGGTCTCTGAAGTTGCTGGTGAGGTGGATCTCTCGATTCACTCTAAGGAGAATTAGGAAATGAAGTCTCGGACTCTCCATGTCTCAGTGACTTGGCATCTACGAAGGGGTCTGAGCACCCTTCAGCAGGGTCTGAATGACAATGCGACAGAGTTCAAGGATTCGGTCCCCTCAAACCAGTCTCCATTTGGGACAATCCTCCTCCTTCTCTAGACCCTCAATTGGCAGGCCAGAGGCCCCTCTCGTCCAAGAGGGACACCTCAAGACCTGCCCAAGGAGCCCTCACCACACGGCTCACGGAGGAGAAGAGAGACTCCTGAAAGTCTTGACAATTGTGTACCCCACAAACAAGCCAGCAGTGGAACTAGTCACCCCACTTCCATCCAGCACCCCATTAGACAGGACGTATACTTATCAACCTGTGAAATACCCACCAGACATATCACAGCTTCATTCTCGGACATTTGATACTGTGGATAGCTAGTGTGTGATTTCATCTACTGAAGTTTATGTTCAGATGCAGGGACTTGTCCTTTCCCCATTCAAATTTTTCCTCAGGGTTGATATTGAGGGCCTCGTCCTTGTTTGAAGGCAGAGGGGCCTATTTTCATTTTTTGAGGTCTGGAATGAGATTGATCATCCCGGTCATACTTAGGAGTCTTTTATCCCCTGTTGGAAAAGAGTGGAAGTGATAAGCTCACTGGTCCATTGCAGATATATCATAATACAAAAGCAAGCCTGAGCAGTGTATATTTACTCAGGAGCCTGATGAGAATGGTGGCCCTGAGAAGAATCCTGGAATAAATACATATCATCCAATTGTCCAATACATCCAATGGATCCTCCTTTAATTTTGCATCCACATACCTCCAGATCATGAGCTCGGGCTGCCCGATGTAAAACAATTGAGTCGTGATGGTGACAGACTCTCACTTTGAGCCCATCACTTGCCTCACTTCTCAGAGAGGGTCAGTGGTGTCACAATGCTTGGTGGGCATCATGCCATTGCCATGGCAACCATTGGGCCTGACCTTCTCAGATGGAAGGCAACTCCACCTCCTCTGTGCCCACCTGCTCTCTACAGAAGGATATCTCTTCCCCTGAACGTGCGTCAGGCTCAACACGGTGGTTCACGGACTGCTTCCCAGGAAGACACAGTCTACAATCTCACGTGGAAAGAAAATATGGGATTGAAAAAGACCCACTCCCCACGGAGCCTGAACATGAAAACAATGGCCGATGGAGGAAGAACAACACATGAGCATCCTTTTCCATGGGAGGAGGATTTTCCACTGAAGGAAACTATGGAATAACTTTTAAACTGATTTCCACCCCATGCCATTGGAGAAGATATAGGGACCATAGCAAGGCTCTCAAACCTGTCTTCCAGTATGGAGCAGGGATTGTAGTGGACACATTTTGGAAGTCAGGCCAGGACGGAGAGAAGACTCTGGTACCAGTGTGCTGCTTTGTCCCATTTGTGTGCTATCCACCTTAAACAAAGACATGTCCTTGGAGAAACTATCCTGCCAATGAAGGTTGCTTGAATCAACAGCTCCTGTTCCTCTCTCTCTCTTTCTTTTGATCTCCTTCTCTCTAGGACTCTCACTCTCCCCTTTACACCCCTTCAATGTCTCTTGAATCCTCCTGCTACAAGCTGACCTAGGGTGATATTGGAAGTAATATATTAGCCGAGAGAATGGTCCAAGGGATCCCCCAGCCATTTCTCCTTGTCATCCTAGGTCTGGTCAAATATAAAATCAGTGGTCCAGAAAGACTTCCTGTGCTGTATGGAGACACCCCAAGTAGGTCATCCTTCCACAACACTTCCCACATTCAGCCCTTCCGATGGACACGCTGACCACTTCATATGTCCTTCGGTCTCTAGGGTCCCATATTGGACTCAGACAACAACACTCTTGAAACATTGATCACATGAGTGCTCTACCAAGAAATTGCTGATCTGAAGCATTCCCTACCTGGTCCATGAGGTCTTGTGGATTTGCTCGGGTGTGGATCTCTGGACTCGTTCTTAGGGGATATAGAATATGCAGTCTATGACTCTTCATGTCTCAATGATTGGGCACCCGAACAATGGCCTGAGCATCCGTGGTCAGTGGGCTGGCCAACCATAGCCCAGAGTGCAAGATGTCTGTCAACCAAAACCAGTCTCTATGGAATAGACCTCCTCATTCTCTAGCCTCATGAGTGTCTGGGACAGAGCCCACTCCCTTCCAGGAGGGAACTTTCAATACCCTCACATTGCAGGCATCATCACAGGGCTCCTGCAAGATCAGACAATCGACCCACTTTTCCTTCCTTATGATTGTAGACACGACAAACACACTGGCACTGGCCCCAGGCACCACACTCCCAATACGCCCAAAATGAGAGGGAGGGCTTGTTCTTATCCACCTGTGGAAAAGGCACCTGAAATAGACCGGTTACATCTCGGTTAAATGGCCTCCGTTTGGAGGGCTCCACTGTGGCTTAGGCTATGGAAATATGGATACAGAAGTGTGGAGCTGAAATTGCCCCTTTGGAAATATCTTTTTCAGGGTTTACATCCAGGGCCTCCTGCTTGGGGGAGAGCATTGGGGCATGGTTTCCTTGTTTGTGCCGTGGGATGTCTTGCTTCAAATGGCCAAGAAGCAGAATTCCTTCTTCATATTTAGGAACTCCCTTGAGGTATTCTGCCCACTGATGCCCTTAAGATATCACATGCTCAAACACCAAGCCTCTAGAATCCACATTGAGCTTGGGAGCCTGATGAGAGTGGTGGCTATGAGTCTACAGATGGAGATAATAGTGTTCATCCAAGAGGAGCACCCATCTGATGGATCCTCCTTTCCATCAACTTCGACATTCCTCCAGAGCAAGAGCTCCTGGTGGCCATCATTGAACTCTCAAGGTTTAAGGTTGAGAATGTCCCACATATGGCCCATCACACACCTCTTTTCTCACAGAGAGGTTGTTTGGTCACAAGGCTCCATGGGCATCATATCAGTGCCATGGCCACCTCTGGCACTGCACCTTTCGGAAGGAAGGCAACTCCACACACTGGGGAACCCAATTTTCTCTATCATGATGGATCTCTGATAACATGTGCGGCACTTCAGGGTCAAGTGCTTTCTCAGTCACTGCCTCACACGAACACACTGGATAGAATCACAATTGGAGAGAAACGATGTCATTCCAAACACCCAAACAAAGTCCCCTGTACAATGAAATCAAGGAACGACTGAGGAAAAACACCCTCTGAGCTGCCAATTCAATAGGAAGGGCCTTTTCCACTTAGGGAAAATAGAGGGTGTCTTTTACCTTGACCCACACCTCGTGTCCTTTGGGAAGGCATGGGTGCCCAGCAGGGAGGACTGCTTGCAACCGACATATTTCTAGAGACTGGCCAAGAACGAGTGAAAATCTCATTCAAGAGTCCTGATATAGCCTTTGTGTCTAATAGTCCCCGGAAACACATACATGGGTTTGGGAATGAATTTGCGCCCTGGAATGTGGCTTGCATCTAAATCTCATCTCTCTCTCTTTCTCTCTCTGTCGCTCTATCTCTCGGCTTCTTCCTCCTTCATATTCTCTCCAATCCTCCTCATCCAAGGTTAACTGTGCTGGTCATGTTGGCATATCTCAGTAGGGGAGCAGTCAAATTCTTTCACCAAGATTTTCCAACAGTCGTCCAAACTCCTATCAAATATGAAAGCATTTTTCCTGAAATAACTACTCTCTTTGTATGGACATATTCCAGCTTACACAGTGTACCCCTATCTTACCCGTGTCAGCCCTTCACACTGACAGATTACCATCCCATTTGTACTGCGTTCTACATGGTCACAGATTTGACTCTGAGATCAACATCTTTTCAACCACCTACACATAAGGGACCGAGTGGGAATTCACTTCTCTGCAGCAAACCCCACATGTGGTATCCGGTCTGTGAAGTGGCTGGTGAGGTGGATCTCTTGACTCTTTCTAAGGGGAGTTGGGAAATGAAGTCTCTGACACTCCATGTCTCAGTGAATTGGCATCTACGAAGCGGTCTGAGCACCCTTCAGCACGGTCTGAATGACAATGCGACAGAGTTCAAGGATTCGGTCCCCTCAAACCAGTCTCCTTTTGGGACCATCCTCCTCCTTCTCTAGACCCTCAATTGGCAGGCCAGAAACCCCTCTCGTCCAAGAGGGAAACCTCAAGACCTGGCCATGTAACCCTAATCACAGTGCTCTCGGAGGAGAAGAAGAGAGACTCCTGAAATTCCTGACAATTGCGTACCCCACAATCAAGCCAGCAGTGGAACTAGTCACCCCACTTCCATCCAGCACCCCATTAGACAGGACGTATTCTTATCAACCTGTGAAATATCCACCAGACATATCCCAGCTTCATTCTCGGGAAATTTGTTACTGTGGATAGCTAGTGTGTGTTTTCATCTATTGACGTGTACGTTCAGAAGCAGGAAATCGTCCTTCCCCCCGTTCCAATATGTCCTCAGATTTGATATTGATGGCCTCGTCCTTGGTTGAAGGCAGAGGGGCCTATTGTCATGGTTTGAGCTCTGGAATGAAATTTATCATCCCGTTCATACTTAGGAGGCTTTTTCCCCTGTTGGAAAAGACTGGAAGTGATAAGCTCACTGGTCCCTGTCAGATATATCATAATCCAAATACAAGCCTGAGCCGTGGCTATTTACTCAGCAGCCTGATGAGAATGGTGGCCATGAGAAGAATGCTGGAAAGAATACTTATCATCCAATTGTCCAATACATCCAATGGATCCTCCTTTAATTTAGTATCAACATACCTCCAGATCATGAGCTCGGGCTGCACGATGTACAGCAATTGAGGGGTGACGGTGAGAGCTTCTCACTTTGGGCCCATCACTCGCCTCTCTTCTCACAGAGGGTCTGTGGTGTCACAAGGCTTGGTGGGCAGCACGCCATTGCCATGGCAACCATTGGGCCTGAACTTCTCAGATGCAAGGCAACTCCACCTCCTCTGTGCCCACCTGCTCTCTACAGAAAGATGGCTCTTCCTCTGAACGTGATTCAGGCTCAATAAGTTGTTTCAAGGTCTGCTTCCCAGGAATACACAGTCTACAATCTCATTTGGAAAGAAAATATGGGAGTGAGAAATACCCACTCGCTAGAGAGTGGCCAAGATGGTGGTGGAATAGTGGGACACGCTCGCCCTGTCCCACAAACACCACAAAAAAAAGCACATCTACAGAATAATTGACTCACACAGAACAGCAACCTTTCGCTGGCAGAGGAACCTAAACTCCAGTAATGGCAAGAAGTTCGTGATGTTATTGGGCACAACAGGAGAAATGAGGAGTGTGAGGGAAGGTGAATCCGAGTGGGGCGGTTGCTCCAAAAAGGGAACTGCCGTGGAGAATGGGATCCCGCACCCTGGAGAGTCCCCTATGGGGACTGCAGGAATCTCCAATGCCGAGAAGAGTATAGCAGTAAGTTGGAGTATGGAAAACCGATCAAGAACCCAATGGACCATCTGAAATATGGGCTCAGTCACTAAATTTGAGACGCCTGGGTGTGGGCTGGGCACAGAATCGTCAGTTCCAGAGGTTACTCCCCAAGAAAGTGCCGGGAGATGCCTGGATGGGGGCTGGGCACCAAGCACTCACCTCCAGAGGTTAGTCCCCAAGTGGGTGCTAGGGGCGCCTTGGGGGGGCTGGGCACCAAGAAGTCGCCTCCGAAAGTTAGTCTCTGAGAAAGGGCCGGGGGACGCCTGGGTGCTGGCTGGGCACGGAGACCTTGGCTCCAGAGGTTAGTCCCCACGCTGGGGGGGGCGGGGCAGAGCTGAAACTGCTTGGGAGGTCTAGAAATCATTTGATGGGGCAGAGACTGCCTGGGAGACCATAAAACAAAGCTGTCGCAGAGAAAGGGAACAACACTCTAGGAGCGGGGAGGTGGAAAGCCACATCAGAGGGAACCTGGGAGAAGAGCCTGGTCTGTGCCCGTGCTGGGGAGGGGAGAGAAGAAGGGGTGGGTCCCCATAGAATACCCCCCATGCCACAGCAAGCTTACAGGCCTGCTAGCTAGCTGAAAGCTGTGCTTCCCAGTGCATCCCTCCCCCGACCCCCGCCACCCCCTATGCTCTCACCAGACCTGTGGCTGCCTAACATCCAGGAGGGCTGGCCTCAACAATTTCCTGAAGCCTACCACCGCAGGGGCTGTCCCTGCAAGGGCTTACTTTCCCTTTGGAAGGGCTACACTTCCGCAGAGCAGCACCAAACACCACCAGCCCCCAAGAAAAGGCCTGCAGCCCAGAAAAGCTAGAACAAGCTTAGCCAGGCTGTGAATAGATCGGCCTAATTCTCGGATGATTTTTCTGAGTCGGGTTACCCCGGGGAGGAGCCTCTTGGGTTTCCAATGGCCCTGCTACCCGCCCAAGCCCCCAGGGGATGCTCTCGTGGATCAGCTGCATAGGACTGCCAGCTCCAGGCAGGACCCCCTGCAGCCCAGAAAAGCTGCAACAAGCCTGGCCTAGTCGGGAAAAGATCTCAGACAGTTTTTCTGAGTCTGGCTGCACTGGGGTGGAGCCACTTGGGTCTCCAATGGCCCTGGTACCCGCCCAAGCCACCTGGGGTTGCCCCACTCCCGTGAAATAACTGCTTAGCACCACCAGCCCCCTGGAAGAGCCCCTGCAGCCCAGAAAAGCTGCAACAAGCTCGGCCAGACTGTGAAAAGATCCGCCTACATTCTCAGGCTGTCCTTCTGAGTTGGGCTGCCCTAGGGAAGAGCCTCTTAGGTACTCAGTGACCGAGAGAGCTGCTTCAGCCCCCAGCGACTGCTGCACTCCTGAGGAGCAGCTGCCCAGCACCGACAAACCCCTGCAAGAAACCCACAGCCTCAAAACACCACAGCTTGCTGCCTGACCAAGTGAAATCTGCTACCATCGTGGTGTGGACCTCCCAGTCCCGTCTGCCCTCAGGAAGTCCTCCTTTGCTTCAAAGAAACACTGTTAGTCCCATCAACACTCTAGAAAAGCCACACTGCCTCAAAAAAGATTGACCAACAACGCCAGCCCTCACGAAATATTCCACGGCAGTGACAAGGCAAACACTGCCCGGTCACGGAGGGTACAACTCGCTCAGGAGAAAGAAAACAACAAGCAAGATGAAGAAGCTGAGAAACCACCCCCAGTCAAACCAACAGGAGGACTCACCTAAAGCAGTCAACAATGAAACACATCTCTGCAGTCAGACAGACCTGGAGTTCAAAAGAGAAATAGGGAAAATACTGAAGGAATGAAGAGAAGATATGAACAGTAATGCAGATACCCTCAGAAAGGAACTAGAAGATAGAAGGAGGAGCCAAGAAAAACTAGAACATTCATTGGCAGAGATGCAAACTGAACTAGGGGCAGTAAAAACCAGAATGGATAATGCAGAAGAACGAATCAGTGATATGGAAGATAGAATAATGGAAATCACTCCATCCGGTCAACAGACAGAAAACCGAATCAAAAAACTCGAAAGCAATATAAGAGACCTATGGGATAATATAAAGCCGGCCAATCTACGCATAATAGGAATTCCAGAAGGAGTAGAAAAAGATAAGGGAATGGAAAATATCTTTGAAGAAATTATCGATGGAAACTTCCCAAATCTAAAGGATACTGGGTTCAAGATACAAGAAGCACAGAGGGCCCCAATCCAACCGAACTCAAAGAGACCCACACCAAGACACATCATAATAAACATAGCAAAAGTTAGTGATAAGGAGAGGATCCGAAAGGCAGCAAGAGAAAAACAGAATGTTCCCTACAAGGGAACCCCCATAAGCATATCAGCTGATTTCTCTACAGAAACACTACAGGCCAGGAGGGAATGGCAAGAGATATTTAAAGTGCTCAAAGGAAGAAATATGCAACCTAGAATACTCTATCCAGCAAGAATATCATTTCAAATAGAAGGGGAAATAAAAATTTGTCCCAAAACAAACAAAAATTTAAAGAATACAGCAACACAAAAGCCAGGTTAAAGGAAATATTGAAAGGGCTTCTCTAAACCAAAAAGAAAGGAAGGAAAGGGAAGAAAAAAGAAAGAAGAAGAAGAGGAAGAACTAGGACTGAGGAAACTGCAATCAGAGAGCAGTCACTCAAACAAGCCAGCATACAGATTTAATCATGAACATGCTTCAAACAAAAAAAAATTAAAAAGAAAAAATAAAAGAGTCATCAACACCATAAAATGGGCAAGGGATGTTAGGAAGTAAATAACCCTTTTTGTGTGTTTGTATGTCTCTCTTCTTAATTTTAATATAGTAGTGAAGTGTTTGATCTTACAGGACCCTCAGGCTAAAACACACAATTATGGGAAGGGGTTAGCATACTTAAAAAACAGGGCAACCACAAGCCAAAACCAAATTTTGCATTTGCAAAAAATGAAAAATAATACACTCAAGCATTTAATAACAGGAGACCATCTAACCAAAAAAAAAAAAAAAAAAAAAAAAAAAGGAAGAATGGAGAACCATAGAATCAACTGGAACACGAGGTTCAAATGGCAATCAATAATCGTCTATCAATTATCACCTTAAATGTCAATGGGCTGAATGCCCCAATCAAAAGACACAGAGTGGCTGAGTGGATAAAAAGGCAAAAACCATCAATATGCTGCCTACAAGAAACTCACCTTAGGACAAAAATACATATAGATTGAAAGTGAAAGGGTGGGGAAAAATATTTCATGACAATCGACATGACAGAAAAGCAGGAGTCGCAACGCTCATATCAGACAAAATAGACTTTAAAACAAAAGACATAAAGAAAGACAAAGAAGGACACTAATTAATGATTAAGGGATCCATCCAAGGAGAGGATGTTACTATCATCAACGTATATGCCCCAAATATAGGAGCACCTAGATACATACAACAAATATTCACAGACATAAAGGGAGATATTGATGAGAATACAATCATAGTAGGAGACCTCAATACCCCCCTCACATCAATGCACAGATCCTCTAGACGGAAAACCAATAACGCAACAGAGGTCCTAAAGGGAACAAGAGAAAAGGTAGACTTCATTGATATCTTCAGGACACGATATCCAAAAACAGCATTCCAAAAAAAGATCAAAGAAGAAATCAATAAAATAGAGACTCAAAAAACAATAGAGAAAAGTAATAAAACCAAGAGCTGGTTCTTTGAAAAGGTGAACACAATGGACAAACCCCTGGACAGACTCACTCAAAAGAGAGAAAGAACCCAAATAACCAAAATTAGAAATGAAAAAGGAGAAATCACAACGGATACAGCAGAAACACAAAAAACCATAAGAGAATACTATGAACAACTGTATGGCAACAAGTTTGACAATCTGGAAGAAATGGACAATTTTCTAGAATCTTACAGCCTGCCAAAACGGAATCAAGCAGAAACAGACCTACTGAATAGACAGATCACTAGAAATGAAATTGAAGAGGTCATAAAATCACTCCCTACAAATAAAAGTCCAGGACCAGATGGCTTCACAGGGGAATTCTATCAAACATATAAAGAGGAATTGGTGCCCATCCTCCTGAAACTCTTTCAAAAGTTGGAAGAAGAAGGAATACTCCCAAAGACATTCGATGAGGCCACCATCACCCTCATTCCAAAACCAGACAGAGATACCACCAAAAAAGAAAACTATCGCCCAATATCATTGATGAATATAGATGCAAAAATACTCAACAAAGTCTTAGCCAACCGAATCCAACAACATACCAAAAAAATTATACACCATGACCAGGTTAGGTTCAGCCTAGGTTCACAAGGATGGTTCAACATACGCAAATCAATCCGCATCATACACCACATGAACAAAACAAAAGTCAAAAATCATATGATCATCTCAATAGACGAAGAAAAAGCATTTGACAAAGTTCAATATCCATTCATGATCAAGACCCTCGCCAAAGTGGGTATAGAGGTAACATTCCTGAATATCATCAAAGCCATTTATGAGAAACCCACAGCAAATATAATCCTCAAGGGGGAAAAACGGAAAGCCTTCTCACTCAAATCTGGAACCAGACAGGGATGCCCACTCTCACCACTGCTCTTCAACATCGTTTTGGAAGTCCTAGCCACAGCACTTAGACAAACAAAAGAAATCAAAGGCATCCATATAGGAAGAGAAGAGATCAAACTGTCACTGTATGCAAATGACATGATACTGTACCTAGAAAACCCTAAGGACTCAATCCCAAAACTCCTTGAACTGATTAATAAATTCAGCAAAGTAGCAGGATATAAGATTAACCTTCAGAAGTCAGTTGCGTTTCTGTATACCAGCAATGAAACATTAGAAAAGGAATACAAAAATACGGTACCTTTTAAAATTGCACCTCACAAAATCAAATACCTCGGAATACACCCGACCAAGGAGGTAAAGGACCTATATGCCGAGAACTATAAAACTTTAATCAAAGAAATCAAAGAAGATGTAAAGAAATGGAAAGAGAGTCCATGTTCCTGGATTGGGAAAATCAATATTGTAAAAATGGCCATCCGACCCAAAGCAATCTACAGATTCAAGGCAATCCCTATCAAATGACCCATGACATTTTTCACAGAACAAGAACGAACAATCCAAATATTTATATGGAGCAACAAAAGACCCAGAATCGCCAAGGCAATCCTGAGAAGCAAAAACCAATCAGGAGGCATAACTCTCCCAGACATCAAGAAATTCTACAAAGCCACAGTCATCAAAACAGTGTGGTATTGGTACCAAAACAGACAGACAGACCAATGGAACAGAAGAGAGAATCCGAAAAGAAACCCTGACACCTAGGGTCAATTCATCTTGGACAAGGGAGGCAAGAACATCAAATGGGAACAGGAAAGTCTATTCAGCAAGCATTGCTGGGAAAACTGGACAGCTGCATGCAAAGCAAGGAAACGAGAACACAATCACACACCATGCACAAAAAGAAACTCCAAATGCCTGAAAGACTTAAATATACGTCAGGACACCATCAAACTCCTAGAAGAAAACCTAGGCAAAACACTCTCGGAGATCAGCATCATGAATATTTTCTCAGGTCGGTCTCCCAAAGCAATAGAAATTAGAGCAAAAATAAACCCATGGGATCTCATCAAACTGAAAAGCTTTTGCACTGCAAAGGGAACGAAAAAAAAAACAAAAAGACACCTTACAGAATGGGAGAAAATAGTTCCAAATGATGCAACGGACAAGGGTTTATCTCTAGAATATATAAGCAACTTATACAACTCAACAGCAAAAATACTAATCAATCAATGGAAAAATGGGCAAAAGACCTGTATAGACATTTCTCCAAAGAAGATATACAGATGGCCAGCAAACACATGAAAAAATGCTCAACTTCGCTGATTATAAGAGCAATGCAAATCAAAACTACCATGAGATACCACCTCACACCAGTCAGAATGGCCATCAATAATAAATCCACAAATAACAAGTGCCTCCTGCACTGCTGGTGGGAATCTCACCTGGTTCAGCCACTATGGAAAAGCATGTGGAGATAAGTTAGAAATCTATACATAAAACTTCCATATAACCCTGCAATCCCACTCTTGGGCATTTATCCGGGAAAAACTCTACTTAAAGAGGCACATGCACCCGCATGTTCATTGCAGCACTATTCACAATAGCCAGGACGTGGAAAAAACCCAAATGTCCATCGACAGATGATTGGATTCGGAAGAGGTGGTATATATACACAAGGGAATACTACTCAGCCATAAAATAGGATGACATAATGCCATTTGCAGCAACATGGATGGAACTAGAGAATCTCATCCTGAGTGAAATGAGCCAGAAAGACAAAGACAAATACCATATGATATAACATAGCTGGAATCTGATATCAAGCACAAATGAACATCTCCTCAGAAAAGAAAATCATGGACTTGGAGAAGAGACTTGTGGTTGCCTGATGGGAGGGGGAGGGAGTGGGAGGGATCGGGAGCTTGGGCTTATCAGACACAACTTAGAATAGATATACAAGGAGATCCTGCTGAACAGCATTGAGAACTATGTCTAGATACTCATGTTGCAACAGAAGAATGGGGGGGGGAAAGTAATTGTAATGTATACATGTAAGGATAAAATGACCCCTTGCTGTACACTGTGAAAATAGAAAAAAGAAAAGAAAAAGACCCATTCCCCAAAGGAGCCTGAACATGAAACCAATGGCCAATGGAGGAAGAACAACACACGAGCATCTCTTTACATGGGAGGAAGCTTTTCCACGGAAGGAAATTCAGGAATATCTTTTAACCTGATTGCCACACCATGCCATTGGAGAAGATATAGGTACCATAGCAAGGCTTTCAAACCTGTTTTCCAGTATGGAGCAGGGATTGTAATGGACACATTTTGGGAGTCAGGCCAGGAAGGAGAGAAGACTCTGGTACAAGTGTGCTGGTTTTTATCATTTGTGGGATATCCACCTTAAACAAGGACACGTCCTTGGAGAAATTATACTGCCATTCACGGTTCCTGGAATCAACAGCTCCTTTACCTCTCTATCTCCATCTTTTGATCACCTTCTCTCTAGCTCTCTCACTATCCCCTTGGCCCCCTTAAAATTTCTCTTGAATCCTCCTGCTACAAGTTGACCTGTGGTGATAATGGATGAAATATATTAGCCAAGAGAATGGTCCAAGTTATCTCAGAGCATTTTCTCCCTGTCATCCTATGTCTGATCACATATAAAATCAGTGCTCCAGAAAGACATCCTGTGCTGTGTGGAGACACCCCAACTAGGTCATCCTTCCACAACACTTCCCATATTCAGCCCTTCCTATGGACACGCTGACCTCTTCATAAGTTCTTCGGTCTGTAGGGTCCCATATAAGACTCAGAGAGAAACACTCTTGAAACATTGATCACATGAGTGCTCTCCCAAGAAAAGGTTCTCTCCAGCGTTCCCTACCTGGTCCATGAGGTCTTGTGGATTTGCTCAGGTGTGGATCTCTGGACTCGTTCTTAGGGGATATAGAATATGAAGTCTATGGCTCTTCTTGTCTCAATGATTTGGCATCCAAACAATGGTCTGAGCATCCTTGGCCAGTGGGCTGGCTAACCATAGCCCAGAGTGCAAGATGTCTGTCAACCAAAACCAGTCTCTATGGAATAGTCCTCCTCATTCTCTAGCCTGATGAGTGTCAGGGACAGAGCCCACTCCCTTCCAGGAGGGAACTTTCAATACCCTCACATTGCAGGCATCATCACAGGGCTCCTGCAAGATCAGACAATCGACCCACCTTTCCTTCCTTATGATTGTAGACACGACAAACACACTGGCACTGGCCCCAGGCACCACACTCCCAATACGCCCAAAATGAGAGGGAGGGCTTGTTCTTATCCACCTGTGGAAAAGGCACCTGAAATACACCGGTTACATCTCGGTTAAATGGCCTCTGTTTGGAGGGCTCCCCTGTGGCTTAGGCTATGGAAATATGGATTCAGAAGTGTGGAGTGAAATTGCCCCTTTGGGAATGTCTTTTTCAGGGTTTACATCCAGGGCCTCCTGCTTGGTGGAGAGCATTGGGGCATGGTTTTCTTGTTTGTGCCGTGGGATGTCTTGTTTCAAATGGCCAAGAAGCAGAATTCTTTCTTCATATTTAGGAACTCCCTTGAGGTATTCTGCCCACTGATGCCCTTAAGATATCACATGCTCAAACACCAAGCCTCTAGAATCCACATTGAGCTTGGGAGCCTGATGAGAGTGGTGGCTATGAGTCTACAGATGGAGATAATAGTGTTCATCCAAGAGGAGCACCCATCTGATGGATCCTCCTTTCCATCAACTTCGACATTCCTCCAGAGCAAGAGCTCCTGGTGTCCATCATTGAACTCTCAAGGTTTAAGGTTGAGAATGTCCCACATATGGCCCATCACACACCTCTTTTCTCACAGAGAGGTTGTTTGGTCACAAGGCTCCATGGGCATCATATCAGTGCCATGGCCACCTCTGGCACTGCACCTTTCGGAAGGAAGGCAACTCCACACACTGGGGAACCCAATTTTCTCTATCATGATGGATCTCTGATAACATGTGCGGCACTTCAGGGTCAAGTGCGTTCTCAGTCGCTGCCTGACACGAATAGACAGGATAGAATCTCTTTTGGAGAGAAACGATGTCATTCCAAACACCCAAATAATAGACGCTTGGACAATGAAATCAAGGAACTACTGAGGAAATACACCTATGAGCTGCCATTTCAATAGAAAGGGCCTTTCCCGCTTAGGGATAATAGAGAATGTCATTAAATTGACTCACACCTCGTGTCCTTTGAGAAGACATTGGTGCCAACAGGGAGGACTGCTTGCAACCGACGTATTTCTAGAGACAAGCCAAGAACTAGTTAAAATCTCATGCAAGAGTCCTGATATAGCCTTTGTGTCTAATAGTCCCCGGAAACACAGACCAGGGCTTGGGAATGAACTTGTGCCCTGGAATGTGACTTGTATCCAAAACTCATCTCTCTCTCTCTCTCTCTCTCTCTCTCACTCTCTCTCTCGGCTTCTTCCTCCTTAACATGCTCTCGAATCCTCCTCATCCAAGGTTATCTGTGCTGGTCCAGTTTGGCATATCTCAGCCAGGAGAGCCGTCAAATTCTTTCACCAGGATTTTCCATCAGTCGTCCAAACTCCTTTCAAATATGAAATCATTTTTCCTGAAATAAGTACTCTGTTTGTATGGAGATATTCCACCTTACACTGTGTACCCCTATCTTACCAATGTCAGCCCTTCACACTGACAGATAACCATCCCATTTTTACTGCGTTCTACAAGATCACTGATTTGAATCTGAGGACAACATCTTTTCAACCACCTACGCATAAGTGACCTAGTGAGTATTCACTTATCTGCAACACAGCCAAAGTGTGTGTTGAGGTCTGTGAAGTTGCTGGTGAGGTGGATCTCTTGACTCCTTCTAAGGGGTTTTAGGATATGTAGCCTCTGACTCTCCATGTCTCAGTGAATTGGCACCTAAAAAGGGGTCTGAGCACCCTTCAGCAGGGTCTGAATAACAATGCGACAGAGTTCAAGGATTCGGTCCCCTCAAACCAGTCTCCATTTGGGACAATTCTCCTCCTTCTCTAGACCCTCAATTGGCAGGACAGAAGCCCTTCTCCTCCAAGAGGGAAACCTCAAGACCTGCACTTTTAGCCCCCACCACAGTGCTCACGGAGGAGAAGAAGAGAGACTCCATAAATGCCTTACAATTGTGTACCTCACAAACAAGCCAGCAGTGGAACTAGTCACCCCACTACCATTAAGCACAGCAGTAGACAAGACGTATACTTCTCAACCTGCGAAATATCCACCAGACGTATCCCAGCTTCATTCTCGGGAAATTTGTTACTGTGGATAGCTAGTTTGTGATTTCATCTATTGACGTGTATGTTCAGAAGCAGGGAATGGTCCTTCCCCCCATTCCAATATTTCCTCAGGGTTGATATTGAGGGCCTCGTCCTTGGTGGAAGGCAGAGGGGCCTCTTTTCATGGTTTGAGCTCTGGAATGAAATTTATCATCCCGGGCATAATTAGGAGGCTTTTTTCCCCTGTTGGAAAAGACTGGAAGTGATAAGCCCACTGGACCCTTTCAGATATATCATAATCCTAAAGCAAGCCTGAGCAGTGGCTATTTATTTCCTCAGGAGCCTGATGAGAATGGTGGCCATGAGAAGAATGCTGGAAAGAATACTTATCATCCAATTGTCCAATACATCCAATGGATCCTCCTTTAATTTAGTATCAACATACCTCCAGATCATGAGCTCAGGCTGCACGATGCACAATAAGTGAGGGGTGACGGTGAGAGCTTCCCACTTTGGGACCATCCCTCGCCTCTCTTCTCACAGAGGGTCTGTGGTGTCACAATGCTTGGTGGGCAGCATGCCATTGCCATGGCAACCATTGGGCCTGTACTTCTCCGACGGAAGGCAACTCCACCTCCTCTGTGCCCACCTGCTCTCTACAGAAAGATGGCTCTTCCCCTGAACGTGTGTCAGGCTCAACAAGGTGGTTGAAGAGCTTCTTCCCTGGAACACACAGTCTACAATCTCATTGGGAAAGAAAAAATGTGGTTGAAAAAGACCCACTCCCCAAGGATTCTGAACATGAAAACGATGGCTGCTGGAGGAAGACGTACAACACACGAGCATCCCTTTCCATGGGAGGAGGCTCTTCCACGGAAGATTATTATGGAATATCTTTTAACATGATTTCCTCCCCATGCCATTGGAGAAGATATAGGGACCATGAAAGGCTTTCAAACCTGTCTTCCAGTATGGAGCAGGGATTGGAATGGACACATTTTGGGAGTCAGGCCAGGAAGGAGAGAAGACTCTGGTACAAGTGTGCTGCTTTGTCCCATTTGTGGGATATCCACCTTAAACCAAGAAATGTCCTTGGGGAACTTATCCTGACAATGACGGTTGCTTGAATCAACAGCTCCTAACCTCTCTCTCTCCTTCTTTTGATCTCATTCTCTCTAGCACTCTCCCTCTCCCCTTTGCCCCCCTTCAATTTCCCTTGAATCCTCCAGCGACAAGTTGACCTGTGGTGATAATGGATGAAATATATTAGCCAAGAGATTGGTCCAAATGATCCTCCAGCCTTTTCTCCCTGTCATCCTAGGTCTCATCAAATATAAAATCCGTGGTCCAGAAAGAATTCCTGTGCTGTGTGGAGACACCGCAACTAGGTCATCCTTCCACAACACTTAACATATTCAGCCCTTCCTATGGACACGCTGACCACTTCATATGTCCTTCGGTCTCTAAGGTCACATAGTGGACTCAGAGAGCAACACACTTGAAACAACGTTCACATGAGTGCTCTCTCAAGAAATTACTGATCTGAAGCATTCCCTACCTGGTCCATGAGGTATTGTGGATTTGCTCGTGTGAGGATCTCTGGACTCGTTCTTAGCGGATATAGAATATGCAGTATATGGCTCGTCATGTCTCAATGATTCGGCATCCAAACAATGGCCTGAGCGTCCTTGGCCACTGGGCTGGCCAACCATAGCCCAGAGTGCAAGATATCTGTCAACCAAAACGAGTCTCTATGGAATAGACCTCCTCATTCTCTAGCCTCAGGATTGTCAGGGACAGAGCCCACTCCCTTCCAGGAGGGAAATTTCAATACCCTCACATTGCAAGCATCATCACAGGGCTCATGAAAGATCAGACAATCGACCCACCTTTCCTTCCTTATGATTGTAGACACAAAAAACACACTGGCACTGGCCCCAGGCACCACACTCACAGGAAGCACTCAATGAGAGGGAGGACTTGTTCTTATCCACCTGTGGAAAAGCCACCTGAAATAGACCGGTTATATCTCGGTTGAAATGCCTCTGTTTGGAGGGCTCCCCTGTGGCTTAGGCTATGGAAATATGGATTCAGAGGTGTGGAGCTGAAAATGCCCCATTGGGAGTTTTCATCCCTGGGTCTACATTCAGGGCCTCCTGCTTGGTGGAGAGCATTGGGGCATGGTTTCCTTGTTTGTGCCGTGGGAGGACTTTTTTTCAAATGGCCATGAAGGGCAATTCTTTCTTCACATTTAGGAACTCCCTTGAGGTATTCTGCCCACTGATCCCCTTAAGATATCACATGTTCCAACACCAAGCCTCTAGAATCCACATTGAGCTTGGGAGCCTGATGAGAGTGGTGGCTATGAGTCTACAGATGGAGATAATAGTGTTCATCCAAGAGGACCACCCATCTGATGGATCCTCCTTTCCATCAACTTCGACATTCCTCCAGAGCAAGAGCTCCTGGTGTCCATAATTGAACTCTCAAGGTTTGAGGGTGAGAATATCCCACATATGGCCCATTACACACCTCTATTCGCACAGAGAGGTTGTTTGGTCACAAGGCTCCATGGGCATCATATCAGTGCCATGGCCCCCTCTGGCACTACACCTTTGAGAAAGAAGGCATCTCCACACACTGGCGAACCCAATTGTCTCTAGCATTACGTATCTCTGATAATATATGTAGCACTTCTGGGTCAAGTGCTTTCTCAGGCACTGCCTCACACGATTACACAATAGAGTAACTTTTGGAGAGAAAAGTTGTCATTCCAAACACCCAAACAAAAGTCCACTGGAGAGTGAAATCAAGGAACGACTGAGGAAGAACACCCTATGAGTTGCCATTTCAATAGGAAGGGACTTTTCCGCTTAGGGAAAATAGAGCGTGTCATTTAAATTGACACACACCTCGTGTCCTTTGTGAAGACATGGGTGCCCAGCAGGGAGAACAGCTTGCAACCGACATATTTCTAGAGACAGGCCAAGAAAGAGTGAAAATCTCATGCAAGAGTCCTGATATAGCCTTTGTGTCTAATAGTACCCGAAAACCCAGAAAAGGGATTGGGAATGACAGTTTGCCCTGGAATGTGGCTTCAATCCAAATCTCATCTCTCTCTCTCTCACTCTCTCTCTTGGCTTCTTCCTCCTTCACATGCTTTCGAATCCTCCTCATCCAAGGTTATCTGTGCTGGTCCAGCTTGGCATATCTCAGCCAGGAGAGCCGTCAAATTCTTTCACCAGGATTTTCCATCAGTCGTCCAAACTCCTATCAAATATGAAACCCGTTTTCCGGAAATAACACCTCTGTTTGTATGGAGATATTCCAACTTACACAATGTACCCCTATCTTACCCTTGTCGGACCTTCACACTGACAGGTAACCATCTCATTGCTATTGCATTCTACATGGTCACAGATTTGACTCCGAGATCAACATCTTTTCAACCACCTACACATAAGGACCTAGTGAGAATTCAATTCTATGCAGCACACTCCACGTGTGTGATCAGGTCTATGAGGTTGTTGGTGAGGTGGATCTCTCGACTCTTTCTAACGGGAGATGGGATATGATGTCTCTGACTCTCCATGTCTCAGTGAATTGGCATGTAAGTAGGGGTCTGAGCACCTTTCTGCAGTGTCTCAATGACAATGCGATAGAATTCAAGAATTCGGTCCCGTAAAACCAGTCTCCATTTTGGACAATCCTCCTCCTTCTCTAGACCCTCAATTGGCAGGCCAGAGGCCCCTATCCTCCAAGAGGGAAACCTCAAGACCTGCACATGTAGCCTTCCCCACATGGCTCACAGAGGAGAAGAAGAGGGACTGCTGAAATTCCTGACAATTGTGTACCCCACAATCAAGCCAGCAGTGGAACTAGTCACTCCACTTCCATCCAGCACCCCAGTAGACAGGACGTATTCTTATCAACCTTGGTAAAAACCACGAGACATATCCCAGCTTAATTCTCAGGAAAATTCAAACTGTGGATAGCAGGTGTGTGCTTTCATCTATTGACGTTCAGAAGCAGGGAATTGTCCATCCCCCATTCCAATATTTCCTAAGGGTTGATATTGAGGGCCTCGTCCTTGTTTGAAAGCAGAGGGGCCTATTTTCATTGTTTGAGCTCTGGAATGAAATTTATTATCCCATTCAAACTTAGGAGGCTTTCTTCTCCTGTTGGAAAAGAATGGACGTGATAAGCTCACTAGTTCCTTTAGATATATCATAATCCAAAATCAAGCCTGAGCAGTGTATATTCACTCAGGAGCCTGTAGAGAATGGTGGCCATGAGAAGAAGCTGGAAAGAATACTTATCATCCAAGTGTCCAATACATCCAATGGATCCTCCTTTAATATAGTATCAACATACTATCATAGTATCAATATACTATCAACATATGCAGCATACCCTGGCGTAAGGCCAGAAAGGAGAGAAGACTCTGGTACAAGTGTGCTGGTTTTTCCCTTTTGTGGGATATCAACCTTAAACCAAGACATGTGATTGGAGCAATTATCCTAACATTGCCGGTTGCTTGAATCCACAGCTCCTTACCTGTCTTTCTCCTACGTTTGACCTCCATCTCTCTAGTGCTGTCACTGTCCCCTTTGCCCCCTTCAATTTCTCTTGAATCCTCCTGCTAAAAGTTAACCGGTGGTGATAATGGATGAAATATATTAGCCAAGATAATGGTCCAAGTGATCCCCTAGACTTTTCTCCCTGTCATCCTAGGTCTGATCAAATATAAAATCCGTGGTCCAGAAAGACTTCCTGTGCTGTGTGGAGACACCCCAACTAGGTTATCCTTCCACAACACTTCCCAT
This sequence comes from Sus scrofa, assembly GCF_054392235.1. Taxonomy (NCBI): domain Eukaryota; kingdom Metazoa; phylum Chordata; class Mammalia; order Artiodactyla; family Suidae; genus Sus; species Sus scrofa. The sequence goes on from NC_139402.1 coordinate 43,483,637, forward strand.
ACTCAGCTTTTATATGGACAGGCTGACCACTTCATATGTACTTCGGTCTCTAGGGTCCCATAATGGACCTAGAGAGCAACACACTTGAAACAATGTTCACATGAGTGCTCTACCAAGAAATGGCTTCTCTCCAGCGTTCCCTACCGGGTTCATGAGGTATTGAGGATTGGCTCGGGTGTGGATCTCTGGACTCGTTCTTAGCGGATATAGAATATGAAGTCTATGACTCTTCATGTCTCAATGATTGGGCATCCAAACAATGGCCTGAGCGTCCTTGGCTAGTGGGCTGGCCAACCATAGCCCAGAGTGCAAGATATCTATCAACCAAAACCTGAATTATGGAATAGACCTGCTCATTCTCTAGCCTCAGGATTGTCAGAGACAGAGCCCACTCCATTCCAGGAGGGAACTTTCAATACCCTCACATTGCAAGCATCATCACAGGGCTCCTGGAAGATCAATCAATCGACCCACCTTTCCTTCCTTATTCTTGTAGACACAACAAAAACATTGGCACTAGCCCCAGGCACAAACTCCCATGAAGCACTCAATGAGAAGGAGGACTTGTTCTTATATACCAGTGGAAAAGTCACCTGAAGTAGACCGGTTACATCTCCGTTGAAATGCCTGTTTGCAGTGCTCCCTTGTGGCTTAGGCTATGGAAATATGGATTCAGAAGTGTGGAGCTTAAAATATCCATTGGGAATGTCTTCTTCAGTGGTAAAATCCAGGGCCTCCTGCTTGGGGGAGAGCACTGGGGCATGGTTTCCTTGTTTGTGCCATGGGATGTCTTGTTTCAAATGGCCAAGAAGCAGAATTCTTTCTTCATATTTAGGAACTCCCTTGAGGTATTCTGCCCACTGATGCCCTTAAGATATCACATGCTCAAACACCAAGCCTCTAGAATCCACATTGAGCTTGGGAGCCTGATGAGAGTGGTGGCTATGAGTCTACAGATGGAGATAATAGTGTTCATCCAAGAGGAGCACCCATCTGATGGATCCTCCTTTCCATCAACATCGACACTCCTCCAGAGCAAGAGCTCCTGTGGCCATCATTGAACTCTCAAGGTTTAAGGTTGAGAATGTCCCACATATGGCCCATCACACACCTCTTTTCTCACAGAGAGGTTGTTTGGTCACAAGGCTCCATGGGCATCATATCAGTGCCATGGCCACCTCTGGCACTGCACCTTTCGGAAGGAAGGCAACTCCACACACTGGGGAACCCAATTTTCTCTATCATGATGGATCTCTGATAACATGTGCGGCACTTCAGGGTCAAGTGCTTTCTCAGTCACTGCCTCACACGAACACACTGGATAGAATCACAATTGGAGAGAAACGATGTCATTCCAAACACCCAAACAAAGTCCCCTGTACAATGAAATCAAGGAACGACTGAGGAAAAACACCCTCTGAGCTGCCAATTCAATAGGAAGGGCCTTTTCCGCTTAGGGAAAATAGAGGGTGTCTTTTACCTTGACCCACACCTCGTGTCCTTTGGGAAGGCATGGGTGCCCAGCAGGGAGGACTCCTTGCAACCGACATATTTCTAGAGACAGGCCAAGAACGAATGAAAATCTAACGCAAGAGTCCTGATATAGCCTTTGTGTCTAATAGACCCCGGAAACACAGACAAGGGCTTGGGAATGACATTGTGCCCTGGATTGTAGCTTGTATCCAAATCTCATCTCCTTCTCTTTCTCTCTATCTCTCTCTCTCACTCTCTCTCTCGGCTTCGTCCTCCTTCATATTCCCTCGAATCCTCCTCATCCAATGTGATCTGTGCTGGTCCAGTTTGGCATATCTCAGACAGGAGAGCAGTCAAATTCTTTCACCAAGATTTTCCAACAGTCTTCCAAACTCCTATCAAATATAAAAGCATTTTTCCTGAAATAATTTCTCTATTTGTATGGAGATATTCCACCTTACACAGTGTACCACTATCTTACCATTGTCAGCCCTTCACACTGACAGATAACCATCCCATTTGTACGGCGTTCTACATGATCACATATTTGACTCCGAGATCAACATCTTTTCAACCACCTACACATAAGGGACCGAGTGAGAATTCACTTCTCTGTAGCACAACCCACGTGTGTGTTGAGGTCTCTGAAGTTGCTGGTGAAGTGGATCTCTCGATTCATTCTAAGGAGAATTAGGAAATGAAGTCTCTGACTCTCCATGTCTCAGTGACTTGGCATCTACGAAGGGGTCTGAGCACCCTTCAGCAGGGTCTGAATGACAATGCGACAGAGTTCAAGGATTCGGTCCCCTCAAACCAGTCTCCATTTGGGACAATCCTCCTCCTTCTCTAGACCCTGAATTGGCAGGCCAGAGGCCCCTCTCGTCCAAGAGGGAAACCTCAAGACCTGCCCAAGGAGCCCTCACCACACGGCTCACGGAGGAGAAGAGAGACTCCTGAAAGTCTTGACAATTGTGTACCCCACAAACAAGCCAGCAGTGGAACTAGTCACCCCACTTCCATCCAGCACCCCATTAGACAGGACGTATACTTATCAACCTGTGAAATACCCACCAGACATATCACAGCTTCATTCTCGGACATTTGATACTGTGGATAGCTAGTGTGTGATTTCATCTACTGAAGTTTATGTTCAGATGCAGGGAATTGTCCTTTCCCCATTCAAATTTTTCCTCAGGGTTGATATTGAGGGCCTCGTCCTTGTTTGAAGGCAGAGGGGCCTATTTTCATTTTGTGAGGTCTGGAATGAGATTGATCATCCCGGTCATACTTAGGAGTCTTTTATCCCCTGTTGGAAAAGAGTGGAAGTGATAAGCTCACTGGTCCATTGCAGATATATCATAATACAAAAGCAAGCCTGAGCAGTGTATATTTACTCAGGAGCCTGATGAGAATGGTGGCCCTGAGAAGAATCCTGGAATAAATACGTATCCTCCAATTGTCCAATACATCCAATGGATCCTCCTTTAATTTTGTATCCACATACCTCCAGATCATGAGCTCGGGCTGCCCGATGTCCAACAATTGAGTCGTGATGGTGACAGACTCTCACTTTGAGCCCATCACTTGCCTCACTTCTCAGAGAGGGTCAGTGGTGTCACAATGCTTGGTGGGCATCATGCCATTGCCATGGCAACCATTGGGCCTGACCTTCTCAGATGGAAGGCAACTCCACCTCCTCTGTGCCCACCTGCTCTCTACAGAAGGATATCTCTTCCCCTGAACGTGCGTCAGGCTCAACACGGTGGTTCACGGACTGCTTCCCAGGAAGACACAGTCTACAATCTCACGTGGAAAGAAAATATGGGATTGAAAAGACCCACTCCCCACGGAGCCTGAACATGAAAACAATGGCCGATGGAGGAAGAACAACACATGAGCATCCTTTTCCATGGGAGGAGGATTTTCCACTGAAGGAAACTATGGAATAACTTTTAAACTGATTTCCACCCCATGCCATTGGAGAAGATATAGGGACCATAGCAAGGCTCTCAAACCTGTCTTCCAGTATGGAGCAGGGATTGTAGTGGACACATTTTGGAAGTCAGGCCAGGAAGGAGAGAAGACTCTGGTACCAGTGTGCTGCTTTGTCCCATTTGTGTGCTATCCACCTTAAACAAAGACATGTCCTTGGAGAAACTATCCTGCCAATGAAGGTTGCTTGAATCAACAGCTCCTGTTCCTCTCTCTCTCTTTCTTTTGATCTCCTTCTCTCTAGGACTCTCACTCTCCCCTTTACACCCCTTCAATGTCTCTTGAATCCTCCTGCTACAAGCTGACCTAGGGTGATATTGGAAGTAATATATTAGCCGAGAGAATGGTCCAAGGGATCCCCCAGCCATTTCTCCTTGTCATCCTAGGTCTGGTCAAATATAAAATCAGTGGTCCAGAAAGACTTCCTGTGCTGTATGGAGACACCCCAAGTAGGTCATCCTTCCACAACACTTCCCACATTCAGCCCTTCCGATGGACACGCTGACCACTTCATATGTCCTTCGGTCTCTAGGGTCCCATATTGGACTCAGACAACAACACTCTTGAAACATTGATCACATGAGTGCTCTACCAAGAAATTGCTGATCTGAAGCATTCCCTACCTGGTCCATGAGGTCTTGTGGATTTGCTCGGGTGTGGATCTCTGGACTCGTTCTTAGGGGATATACAATATGCAGTCTATGACTCTTCATGTCTCAATGATTGGGCACCCGAACAATGGCCTGAGCATCCGTGGTCAGTGGGCTGGCCAACCATAGCCCAGAGTGCAAGATGTCTGTCAACCAAAACCAGTCTCTATGGAATAGACCTCCTCATTCTCTAGCCTCATGAGTGTCTGGGACAGAGCCCACTCCCTTCCAGGAGGGAACTTTCAATACCCTCACATTGCAGGCATCATCACAGGGCTCCTGCAAGATCAGACAATCGACCCACCTTTCCTTCCTTATGATTGTAGACACGACAAACACACTGGCACTGGCCCCAGGCACCACACTCCCAATACGCCCAAAATGAGAGGGAGGGCTTGTTCTTATCCACCTGTGGAAAAGGCACCTGAAATAGACCGGTTACATCTCGGTTAAATGGCCTCTGTTTGGAGGGCTCCCCTGTGGCTTAGGCTATGGAAATATGGATACAGAAGTGTGGAGCTGAAATTGCCCCTTTGGGACTGTCTTTTTCAGGGGTTACATCCAGGGCCTCCTGCTTGGTGGAGAGCATTGGGGCATGGTTTCCTTGTTTGTGCCGTGGGATGTCTTGCTTCAAATGGCCAAGAAGCAGAATTCCTTCTTCATATTTAGGAACTCCCTTGAGGTATTCTGCCCACTGATGCCCTTAAGATATCACATGCTCAAACACCAAGCCTCTAGAATCCACATTGAGCTTGGGAGCCTGATGAGAGTGGTGGCTATGAGTCTACAGATGGAGATAATAGTGTTCATCCAAGAGGAGCACCCATCTGATGGATCCTCCTTTCCATCAACTTCGACATTCCTCCAGAGCAAGAGCTCCTGGTGTCCATCATTGAACTCTCAAGGTTTAAGGTTGAGAATGTCCCACATATGGCCCATCACACACCTCTTTTCTCACAGAGAGGTTGTTTGGTCACAAGGCTCCATGGGCATCATATCAGTGCCATGGCCACCTCTGGCACTGCACCTTTCGGAAGGAAGGCAACTCCACACACTGGGGAACCCAATTTTCTCTATCATGATGGATCTCTGATAACATGTGCGGCACTTCAGGGTCAAGTGCTTTCTCAGTCACTGCCTCACACGAACACACTGGATAGAATCACAATTGGAGAGAAACGATGTCATTCCAAACACCCAAACAAAGTCCCCTGTACAATGAAATCAAGGAACGACTGAGGAAAAACACCCTCTGAGCTGCCCATTCAATAGGAAGGGCCTTTTCCGCTTAGGGAAAATAGAGGGTGTCTTTTACCTTGACCCACACCTCGTGTCCTTTGGGAAGGCATGGGTGCCCAGCAGGGAGGACTGCTTGCAACCGACATATTTCTAGAGACAGGCCAAGAACGAATGAAAATCTAACGCAAGAGTCCTGATATAGCCTTTGTGTCTAATAGACCCCGGAAACACAGACAAGGGCTTGGGAATGACATTGTGCCCTGGATTGTAGCTTGTATCCAAATCCCATCTCCTTCTCTTTCTCTCTATCTCTCTCTCTCACTCTCTCTCTCGGCTTCGTCCTCCTTCATATTCCCTCGAATCCTCCTCATCCAATGTGATCTGTGCTGGTCCAGTTTGGCATATCTCAGACAGGAGAGCAGTCAAATTCTTTCACCAAGATTTTCCAACAGTCTTCCAAACTCCTATCAAATATAAAAGCATTTTTCCTGAAATAATTTCTCTATTTGTATGGAGATATTCCACCTTACACAGTGTACCACTACCTTACCATTGTCAGCCCTTCACACTGACAGATAACCATCCCATTTGTACGGCGTTCTACATGATCACATATTTGACTCCGAGATCAACATCTTTTCAACCACCTACACATAAGGGACCGAGTGAGAATTCACTTCTCTGTAGCACAACCCACGTGTGTGTTGAGGTCTCTGAAGTTGCTGGTGAGGTGGATCTCTCGATTCACTCTAAGGAGAATTAGGAAATGAAGTCTCGGACTCTCCATGTCTCAGTGACTTGGCATCTACGAAGGGGTCTGAGCACCTTTCAGAAGGGTCTGAATGACAATGCGACAGAGTTCAAGGATTCGGTCCCCTCAAACCAGTCTCCATTTGGGACAATCCTCCTCCTTCTCTAGACCCTCAATTGGCAGGCCAGAGGCCCCTCTCGTCCAAGAGGGAAACCTCAAGACCTGCCCAAGGAGCCCTCACCACACGGCTCACGGAGGAGAAGAGAGACTCCTGAAAGTCTTGACAATTGTGTACCCCACAAACAAGCCAGCAGTGGAACTAGTCACCCCACTTCCATCCAGCACCCCATTAGACAGGACGTATACTTATCAACCTGTGAAATACCCACCAGACATATCACAGCTTCATTCTCGGACATTTGATACTGTGGATAGCTAGTGTGTGATTTCATCTACTGAAGTTTATGTTCAGATGCAGGGAATTGTCCTTTCCCCATTCAAATTTTTCCTCAGGGTTGATATTGAGGGCCTCGTCCTTGTTTGAAGGCAGAGGGGCCTATTTTCATTTTTTGAGGTCTGGAATGAGATTGATCATCCCGGTCATACTTAGAAGTCTTTTATCCCCTGTTGGAAAAGAGTGGAAGTGATAAGCTCACTGGTCCATTGCAGATATATCATAATACAAAAGCAAGCCTGAGCAGTGTGTATTTACTCAGGAGCCTGATGAGAATGGTGGCCCTGAGAAGAATCCTGGAATAAATACGTATCATCCAATTGTCCAATACATCCAATGGATCCTCCTTTAATTTTGTATCACATACCTCCAGATCATGAGCTCGGGCTGCCCGATGTCCAACAATTGAGTCGTGATGGTGACAGACTCTCACTTTGAGCCCATCACTTGCCTCACTTCTCAGAGAGGGTCAGTGGTGTCACAATGCTTGGTGGGCATCATGCCATTGCCATGGCAACCATTGGGCCTGACCTTCTCAGATGGAAGGCAACTCCACCTCCTCTGTGCCCACCTGCTCTCTACAGAAGGATATCTCTTCCCCTGAACGTGCGTCAGGCTCAACACGGTGGTTCACGGACTGCTTCCCAGGAAGACACAGTCTACAATCTCACGTGGAAAGAAAATATGGGATTGAAAAAGACCCACTCCCCACGGAGCCTGAACATGAAAACAATGGCCGATGGAGGAAGAACAACACATGAGCATCCTTTTCCATGGGAGGAGGATTTTCCACTGAAGGAAACTATGGAATAACTTTTAAACTGATTTCCACCCCATGCCATTGGAGAAGATATAGGGACCATAGCAAGGCTCTCAAACCTGTCTTCCAGTATGGAGCAGGGATTGTAGTGGACACATTTTGGAAGTCAGGCCAGGAAGGAGAGAAGACTCTGGTACCAGTGTGCTGCTTTGTCCCATTTGTGTGCTATCCACCTTAAACAAAGACATGTCCTTGGAGAAACTATCCTGCCAATGAAGGTTGCTTGAATCAACAGCTCCTGTTCCTCTCTCTCTCTTTCTTTTGATCTCCTTCTCTCTAGGACTCTCACTCTCCCCTTTACACCCCTTCAATGTCTCTTGAATCCTCCTGCTACAAGCTGACCTAGGGTGATATTGGAAGTAATATATTAGCCGAGAGAATGGTCCAAGGGATCCCCCAGCCATTTCTCCTTGTCATCCTAGGTCTGGTCAAATATAAAATCAGTGGTCCAGAAAGACTTCCTGTGCTGTATGGAGACACCCCAAGTAGGTCATCCTTCCACAACACTTCCCACATTCAGCCCTTCCGATGGACACGCTGACCACTTCATATGTCCTTCGGTCTCTAGGGTCCCATATTGGACTCAGACAACAACACTCTTGAAACATTGATCACATGAGTGCTCTACCAAGAAATTGCTGATCTGAAGCATTCCCTACCTGGTCCATGAGGTCTTGTGGATTTGCTCGGGTGTGGATCTCTGGACTCGTTCTTAGGGGATATAGAATATGCAGTCTATGACTCTTCATGTCTCAATGATTGGGCACCCGAACAATGGCCTGAGCATCCGTGGTGAGTGGGCTGGCCAACCATAGCCCAGAGTGCAAGATGTCTGTCAACCAAAACCAGTCTCTATGGAATAGACCTCCTCATTCTCTAGCCTCATGAGTGTCTGGGACAGAGCCCACTCCCTTCCAGGAGGGAACTTTCAATACCCTCACATTGCAGGCATCATCACAGGGCTCCTGCAAGATCAGACAATCGACCCACCTTTCCTTCCTTATGATTGTAGACACGACAAACACACTGGCACTGGCCCCAGGCACCACACTCCCAATACGCCCAAAATGAGAGGGAGGGCTTGTTCTTATCCACCTGTGGAAAAGGCACCTGAAATAGACCGGTTACATCTCGGTTAAATGGCCTCTGTTTGGAGGGCTCCCCTGTGGCTTAGGCTATGGAAATATGGATACAGAAGTGTGGAGCTGAAATTGCCCCTTTGGGACTGTCTTTTTCAGGGGTTACATCCAGGGCCTCCTGCTTGGTGGAGAGCATTGGGGCATGGTTTCCTTGTTTGTGCCGTGGGATGTCTTGCTTCAAATGGCCAAGAAGCAGAATTCCTTCTTCATATTTAGGAACTCCCTTGAGGTATTCTGCCCACTGATGCCCTTAAGATATCACATGCTCAAACACCAAGCCTCTAGAATCCACATTGAGCTTGGGAGCCTGATGAGAGTGGTGGCTATGAGTCTACAGATGGAGATAATAGTGTTCATCCAAGAGGAGCACCCATCTGATGGATCCTCCTTTCCATCAACTTCGACATTCCTCCAGAGCAAGAGCTCCTGGTGTCCATCATTGAACTCTCAAGGTTTAAGGTTGAGAATGTCCCACATATGGCCCATCACACACCTCTTTTCTCACAGAGAGGTTGTTTGGTCACAAGGCTCCATGGGCATCATATCAGTGCCATGGCCACCTCTGGCACTGCACCTTTCGGAAGGAAGGCAACTCCACACACTGGGGAACCCAATTTTCTCTATCATGATGAATCTCTGATAACATGTGCGGCACTTCAGGGTCAAGTGCTTTCTCAGTCACTGCCTCACACGAACACACTGGATAGAATCACAATTGGAGAGAAACGATGTCATTCCAAACACCCAAACAAAGTCCCCTGTACAATGAAATCAAGGAACGACTGAGGAAAAACACCCTCTGAGCTGCCCATTCAATAGGAAGGGCCTTTTCCGCTTAGGGAAAATAGAGGGTGTCTTTTACCTTGACCCACACCTCGTGTCCTTTGGGAAGGCATGGGTGCCCAGCAGGGAGGACTGCTTGCAACCGACATATTTCTAGAGACAGGCCAAGAACGAATGAAAATCTAACGCAAGAGTCCTGATATAGCCTTTGTGTCTAATAGACCCCGGAAACACAGACAAGGGCTTGGGAATGACATTGTGCCCTGGATTGTAGCTTGTATCCAAATCCCATCTCCTTCTCTTTCTCTCTATCTCTCTCTCTCACTCTCTCTCTCGGCTTCGTCCTCCTTCATATTCCCTCGAATCCTCCTCATCCAATGTGATCTGTGCTGGTCCAGTTTGGCATATCTCAGACAGGAGAGCAGTCAAATTCTTTCACCAAGATTTTCCAACAGTCTTCCAAACTCCTATCAAATATAAAAGCATTTTTCCTGAAATAATTTCTCTATTTGTATGGAGATATTCCACCTTACACAGTGTACCACTACCTTACCATTGTCAGCCCTTCACACTGACAGATAACCATCCCATTTGTACGGCGTTCTACATGATCACATATTTGACTCCGAGATCAACATCTTTTCAACCACCTACACATAAGGGACCGAGTGAGAATTCACTTCTCTGTAGCACAACCCACGTGTGTGTTGAGGTCTCTGAAGTTGCTGGTGAGGTGGATCTCTCGATTCACTCTAAGGAGAATTAGGAAATGAAGTCTCGGACTCTCCATGTCTCAGTGACTTGGCATCTACGAAGGGGTCTGAGCACCTTTCAGAAGGGTCTGAATGACAATGCGACAGAGTTCAAGGATTCGGTCCCCTCAAACCAGTCTCCATTTGGGACAATCCTCCTCCTTCTCTAGACCCTCAATTGGCAGGCCAGAGGCCCCTCTCGTCCAAGAGGGAAACCTCAAGACCTGCCCAAGGAGCCCTCACCACACGGCTCACGGAGGAGAAGAGAGACTCCTGAAAGTCTTGACAATTGTGTACCCCACAAACAAGCCAGCAGTGGAACTAGTCACCCCACTTCCATCCAGCACCCCATTAGACAGGACGTATACTTATCAACCTGTGAAATACCCACCAGACATATCACAGCTTCATTCTCGGACATTTGATACTGTGGATAGCTAGTGTGTGATTTCATCTACTGAAGTTTATGTTCAGATGCAGGGAATTGTCCTTTCCCCATTCAAATTTTTCCTCAGGGTTGATATTGAGGGCCTCGTCCTTGTTTGAAGGCAGAGGGGCCTATTTTCATTTTTTGAGGTCTGGAATGAGATTGATCATCCCGGTCATACTTAGAAGTCTTTTATCCCCTGTTGGAAAAGAGTGGAAGTGATAAGCTCACTGGTCCATTGCAGATATATCATAATACAAAAGCAAGCCTGAGCAGTGTGTATTTACTCAGGAGCCTGATGAGAATGGTGGCCCTGAGAAGAATCCTGGAATAAATACGTATCATCCAATTGTCCAATACATCCAATGGATCCTCCTTTAATTTTGTATCACATACCTCCAGATCATGAGCTCGGGCTGCCCGATGTCCAACAATTGAGTCGTGATGGTGACAGACTCTCACTTTGAGCCCATCACTTGCCTCACTTCTCAGAGAGGGTCAGTGGTGTCACAATGCTTGGTGGGCATCATGCCATTGCCATGGCAACCATTGGGCCTGACCTTCTCAGATGGAAGGCAACTCCACCTCCTCTGTGCCCACCTGCTCTCTACAGAAGGATATCTCTTCCCCTGAACGTGCGTCAGGCTCAACACGGTGGTTCACGGACTGCTTCCCAGGAAGACACAGTCTACAATCTCACGTGGAAAGAAAATATGGGATTGAAAAAGACCCACTCCCCACGGAGCCTGAACATGAAAACAATGGCCGATGGAGGAAGAACAACACATGAGCATCCTTTTCCATGGGAGGAGGATTTTCCACTGAAGGAAACTATGGAATAACTTTTAAACTGATTTCCACCCCATGCCATTGGAGAAGATATAGGGACCATAGCAAGGCTCTCAAACCTGTCTTCCAGTATGGAGCAGGGATTGTAGTGGACACATTTTGGAAGTCAGGCCAGGAAGGAGAGAAGACTCTGGTACCAGTGTGCTGCTTTGTCCCATTTGTGTGCTATCCACCTTAAACAAAGACATGTCCTTGGAGAAACTATCCTGCCAATGAAGGTTGCTTGAATCAACAGCTCCTGTTCCTCTCTCTCTCTTTCTTTTGATCTCCTTCTCTCTAGGACTCTCACTCTCCCCTTTACACCCCTTCAATGTCTCTTGAATCCTCCTGCTACAAGCTGACCTAGGGTGATATTGGAAGTAATATATTAGCCGAGAGAATGGTCCAAGGGATCCCCCAGCCATTTCTCCTTGTCATCCTAGGTCTGGTCAAATATAAAATCAGTGGTCCAGAAAGACTTCCTGTGCTGTATGGAGACACCCCAAGTAGGTCATCCTTCCACAACACTTCCCACATTCAGCCCTTCCGATGGACACGCTGACCACTTCATATGTCCTTCGGTCTCTAGGGTCCCATATTGGACTCAGACAACAACACTCTTGAAACATTGATCACATGAGTGCTCTACCAAGAAATTGCTGATCTGAAGCATTCCCTACCTGGTCCATGAGGTCTTGTGGATTTGCTCGGGTGTGGATCTCTGGACTCGTTCTTAGGGGATATAGAATATGCAGTCTATGACTCTTCATGTCTCAATGATTGGGCACCCGAACAATGGCCTGAGCATCCGTGGTGAGTGGGCTGGCCAACCATAGCCCAGAGTGCAAGATGTCTGTCAACCAAAACCAGTCTCTATGGAATAGACCTCCTCATTCTCTAGCCTCATGAGTGTCTGGGACAGAGCCCACTCCCTTCCAGGAGGGAACTTTCAATACCCTCACATTGCAGGCATCATCACAGGGCTCCTGCAAGATCAGACAATCGACCCACCTTTCCTTCCTTATGATTGTAGACACGACAAACACACTGGCACTGGCCCCAGGCACCACACTCCCAATACGCCCAAAATGAGAGGGAGGGCTTGTTCTTATCCACCTGTGGAAAAGGCACCTGAAATAGACCGGTTACATCTCGGTTAAATGGCCTCTGTTTGGAGGGCTCCCCTGTGGCTTAGGCTATGGAAATATGGATACAGAAGTGTGGAGCTGAAATTGCCCCTTTGGGACTGTCTTTTTCAGGGGTTACATCCAGGGCCTCCTGCTTGGTGGAGAGCATTGGGGCATGGTTTCCTTGTTTGTGCCGTGGGATGTCTTGCTTCAAATGGCCAAGAAGCAGAATTCCTTCTTCATATTTAGGAACTCCCTTGAGGTATTCTGCCCACTGATGCCCTTAAGATATCACATGCTCAAACACCAAGCCTCTAGAATCCACATTGAGCTTGGGAGCCTGATGAGAGTGGTGGCTATGAGTCTACAGATGGAGATAATAGTGTTCATCCAAGAGGAGCACCCATCTGATGGATCCTCCTTTCCATCAACTTCGACATTCCTCCAGAGCAAGAGCTCCTGGTGTCCATCATTGAACTCTCAAGGTTTAAGGTTGAGAATGTCCCACATATGGCCCATCACACACCTCTTTTCTCACAGAGAGGTTGTTTGGTCACAAGGCTCCATGGGCATCATATCAGTGCCATGGCCACCTCTGGCACTGCACCTTTCGGAAGGAAGGCAACTCCACACACTGGGGAACCCAATTTTCTCTATCATGATGGATCTCTGATAACATGTGCGGCACTTCAGGGTCAAGTGCTTTCTCAGTCACTGCCTCACACGAACACACTGGATAGAATCACAATTGGAGAGAAACGATGTCATTCCAAACACCCAAACAAAGTCCCCTGTACAATGAAATCAAGGAACGACTGAGGAAAAACACCCTCTGAGCTGCCCATTCAATAGGAAGGGCCTTTTCCGCTTAGGGAAAATAGAGGGTGTCTTTTACCTTGACCCACACCTCGTGTCCTTTGGGAAGGCATGGGTGCCCAGCAGGGAGGACTGCTTGCAACCGACATATTTCTAGAGACAGGCCAAGAACGAGTGAAAATCTAACGCAAGAGTCCTGATATAGCCTTTGTGTCTAATAGACCCCGGAAACACAGACAAGGGCTTGGGAATGACATTGTGCCCTGGATTGTAGCTTGTATCCAAATCTCATCTCCTTCTCTTTCTCTCTATCTCTCTCTCTCTCACTCTCTCTCTCGGCTTTGTCCTCCTTCATATTCCCTCGAATCCTCCTCATCCAATGTGATCTGTGCTGGTCCAGTTTGGCATATCTCAGACAGGAGAGCAGTCAAATTCTTTCACCAAGATTTTCCAACAGTCGTCCAAAGTCCTATCAAATATAAAAGAATTTTTCCTGAAATAATTTCTCTATTTGTATGGAGATATTCCACCTTACACAGTGTACCACTATCTTACCATTGTCAGCCCTTCACACTGACAGATAACCATCCCATTTGTACGGCGTTCTACATGATCACATATTTGACTCCGAGATCAACATCTTTTCAACCACCTACACATAAGGGACCGAGTGAGAATTCAGTTATCTGTAGCACAACCCACGTGTGTGTTGAGGTCTCTGAAGTTGCTGGTGAGGTGGATCTCTCGATTCACTCTAAGGAGAATTAGGAAATGAAGTCTCGGACTCTCCATGTCTCAGTGACTTGGCATCTACGAAGGGGTCTGAGCACCCTTCAGCAGGGTCTGAATGACAATGCGACAGAGTTCAAGGATTCGGTCCCCTCAAACCAGTCTCCATTTGGGACAATCCTCCTCCTTCTCTAGACCCTCAATTGGCAGGCCAGAGGCCCCTCTCGTCCAAGAGGGAAACCTCAAGACCTGCCCAAGGAGCCCTCACCACACGGCTCACGGAGGAGAAGAGAGACTCCTGAAAGTCTTGACAATTGTGTACCCCACAAACAAGCCAGCAGTGGAACTAGTCACCCCACTTCCATCCAGCACCCCATTAGACAGGACGTATACTTATCAACCTGTGAAATACCCACCAGACATATCACAGCTTCATTCTCGAACATTTGATACTGTGGATAGCTAGTGTGTGATTTCATCTACTGAAGTTTATGTTCAGATGCAGGGAATTGTCCTTTCCCCATTCAAATTTTTCCTCAGGGTTGATATTGAGGGCCTCGTCCTTGTTTGAAGGCAGAGGGGCCTATTTTCATTTTTTGAGGTCTGGAATGAGATTGATCATCCCGGTCATACTTAGGAGTCTTTTATCCCCTGTTGGAAAAGAGTGGAAGTGATAAGCTCACTGGTCCATTGCAGATATATCATAATACAAAAGCAAGCCTGAGCAGTGTATATTTACTCAGGAGCCTGATGAGAATGGTGGCCCTGAGAAGAATCCTGGAATAAATACGTATCATCCAATTGTCCAATACATCCAATGGATCCTCCTTTAATTTTGTATCCACATACCTCCAGATCATGAGCTCGGGCTGCCCGATGTAAAACAATTGAGTCGTGATGGTGACAGACTCTCACTTTGAGCCCATCACTTGCCTCACTTCTCAGAGAGGGTCAGTGGTGTCACAATGCTTGGTGGGCATCATGCCATTGCCATGGCAACCATTGGGCCTGACCTTCTCAGATGGAAGGCAACTCCACCTCCTCTGTGCCCACCTGCTCTCTACAGAAGGATATCTCTTCCCCTGAACGTGCGTCAGGCTCAACACGGTGGTTCACGGACTGCTTCCCAGGAAGACACAGTCTACAATCTCACGTGGAAAGAAAATATGGGATTGAAAAAGACCCACTCCCCACGGAGCCTGAACATGAAAACAATGGCCGATGGAGGAAGAACAACACATGAGCATCCTTTTCCATGGGAGGAGGATTTTCCACTGAAGGAAACTATGGAATAACTTTTAAACTGATTTCCACCCCATGCCATTGGAGAAGATATAGGGACCATAGCAAGGCTCTCAAACCTGTCTTCCAGTATGGAGCAGGGATTGTAGTGGACACATTTTGGAAGTCAGGCCAGGAAGGAGAGAAGACTCTGGTACCAGTGTGCTGCTTTGTCCCATTTGTGTGCTATCCACCTTAAACAAAGACATGTCCTTGGAGAAACTATCCTGCCAATGAAGGTTGCTTGAATCAACAGCTCCTGTTCCTCTCTCTCTCTTTCTTTTGATCTCCTTCTCTCTAGGACTCTCACTCTCCCCTTTACACCCCTTCAATGTCTCTTGAATCCTCCTGCTACAAGCTGACCTAGGGTGATATTGGAAGTAATATATTAGCCGAGAGAATGGTCCAAGGGATCCCCCAGCCATTTCTCCTTGTCATCGTAGGTCTGGTCAAATATAAAATCAGTGATCCAGAAAGACTTCCTGTGCTGTATGGAGACACCCCAAGTAGGTCATCCTTCCACAACACTTCCCACATTCAGCCCTTCCGATGGACACGCTGACCACTTCATATGTCCTTCGGTCTCTAGGGTCCCATATTGGACTCAGACAACAACACTCTTGAAACATTGATCACATGAGTGCTCTACCAAGAAATTGCTGATCTGAAGCATTCCCTACCTGGTCCATGAGGTCTTGTGGATTTGCTCGGGTGTGGATCTCTGGACTCGTTCTTAGGGGATATAGAATATGCAGTCTATGACTCTTCATGTCTCAATGATTGGGCACCCGAACAATGGCCTGAGCATCCGTGGTCAGTGGGCTGGCCAACCATAGCCCAGAGTGCAAGATGTCTGTCAACCAAAACCAGTCTCTATGGAATAGACCTCCTCATTCTCTAGCCTCATGTGTGTCTGGGACAGAGCCCACTCCCTTCCAGGAGGGAACTTTCAATACCCTCACATTGCAGGCATCATCACAGGGCTCCTGCAAGATCAGACAATCGACCCACCTTTCCTTCCTTATGATTGTAGACACGACAAACACACTGGCACTGGCCCCAGGCACCACACTCCCAATACGCTCAAAATGAGAGGGAGGGCTTGTTCTTATCCACCTGTGGAAAAGGCACCTGAAATAGACCGGTTACATCTCGGTTAAATGGCCTCTGTTTGGAGGGCTCCCCTGTGGCTTAGGCTATGGAAATATGGATTCCGAAGTGTGGAGCTGAAATTGCCCCTTTGGGACTGTCTTTTTCAGGGGTTACATCCAGGGCCTCCTGCTTGGGGGAGAGCATTGGGGCATGGTTTCCTTGTTTGTGCCGTGGGATGTCTTGCTTCAAATGGCCAAGAAGCAGAATTCCTTCTTCATATTTAGGAACTCCCTTGAGGTATTCTGCCCACTGATGCCCTTAAGATATCACATGCTCAAACACCAAGCCTCTAGAATCCACATTGAGCTTGGGAGCCTGATGAGAGTGGTGGCTATGAGTCTACAGATGGAGATAATAGTGTTCATCCAAGAGGAGCACCCATCTGATGGATCCTCCTTTCCATCAACTTCGACATTCCTCCAGAGCAAGAGCTCCTGGTGTCCATCATTGAACTCTCAAGGTTTAAGGTTGAGAATGTCCCACATATGGCCCATCACACACCTCTTTTCTCACAGAGAGGTTGTTTGGTCACAAGGCTCCATGGGCATCATATCAGTGCCATGGCCACCTCTGGCACTGAACCTTTCGGAAGGAAGGCAACTCCACACACTGGGGAACCCAATTTTCTCTATCATGATGGATCTCTGATAACATGTGCGGCACTTCAGGGTCAAGTGCTTTCTCAGTCACTGCCTCACACGAACACACTGGATAGAATCACAATTGGAGAGAAACGATGTCATTCCAAACACCCAAACAAAGTCCCCTGTACAATGAAATCAAGGAACGACTGAGGAAAAACACCCTCTGAGCTGCCCATTCAATAGGAAGGGCCTTTTCCGCTTAGGGAAAATAGAGGGTGTCTTTTACCTTGACCCACACCTCGTGTCCTTTGGGAAGGCATGGGTGCCCAGCAGGGAGGACTCCTTGCAACCGACATATTTCTAGAGACAGGCCAAGAACGAGTGAAAATCTAACGCAAGAGTCCTGATATAGCCTTTGTGTCTAATAGACCCTGGAAACACAGACAAGGGCTTGGGAATGACATTGTGCCCTGGATTGTAGCTTGTATCCAAATCTCATCTCCTTCTCTTTCTCTCTATCTCTCTCTCTCACTCTCTCTCTCGGCTTCGTCCTCCTTCATATTCCCTCGAATCCTCCTCATCCAATGTGATCTGTGCTGGTCCAGTTTGGCATATCTCAGACAGGAGAGCAGTCAAATTCTTTCACCAAGATTTTCCAACAGTCTTCCAAACTCCTATCAAATATAAAAGCATTTTTCCTGAAATATTTTCTCTATTTGTATGGAGATATTCCACCTTACACAGTGTACCACTATCTTACCATTGTCAGCCCTTCACACTGACAGATAACCATCCCATTTGTACGGCGTTCTACATGATCACATATTTGACTCCGAGATCAACATCTTTTCAACCACCTACACATAAGGGACCGAGTGAGAATTCACTTCTCTGTAGCACAACCCACGTGTGTGTTGAGGTCTCTGAAGTTGCTGGTGAAGTGGATCTCTCGATTCATTCTAAGGAGAATTAGGAAATGAAGTCTCTGACTCTCCATGTCTCAGTGACTTGGCATCTACGAAGGAGTCTGAGCACCCTTCAGCAGGGTCTGAATGACAATGCGACAGAGTTCAAGGATTCGGTCCCCTCAAACCAGTCTCCATTTGGGACAATCCTCCTCCTTCTCTAGACCCTCAATTGGCAGGCCAGAGGCCCCTCTCGTCCAAGAGGGAAACCTCAAGACCTGCCCAAGGAGCCCTCACCACACGGCTCACGGAGGAGAAGAGAGACTCCTGAAAGTCTTGACAATTGTGTACCCCACAAACAAGCCAGCAGTGGAACTAGTCACCCCACTTCCATCCAGCACCCCATTAGACAGGACGTATACTTATCAACCTGTGAAATACCCACCAGACATATCACAGCTTCATTCTCGGACATTTGATACTGTGGATAGCTAGTGTGTGATTTCATCTACTGAAGTTTATGTTCAGATGCAGGGAATTGTCCTTTCCCCATTCAAATTTTTCCTCAGGGTTGATATTGAGGGCCTCGTCCTTGTTTGAAGGCAGAGGGGCCTATTTTCATTTTTTGAGGTCTGGAATGAGATTGATCATCCCGGTCATACTTAGGAGTCTTTTATCCCCTGTTGGAAAAGAGTGGAAGTGATAAGCTCACTGGTCCATTGCAGATATATCATAATACAAAAGCAAGCCTGAGCAGTGTATATTTACTCAGGAGCCTGATGAGAATGGTGGCCCTGAGAAGAATCCTGGAATAAATACGTATCATCCAATTGTCCAATACATCCAATGGATCCTCCTTTAATTTTGTATCCACATACCTCCAGATCATGAGCTCGGGCTGCCCGATGTAAAACAATTGAGTCGTGATGGTGACAGACTCTCACTTTGAGCCCATCACTTGCCTCACTTCTCAGAGAGGGTCAGTGGTGTCACAATGCTTGGTGGGCATCATGCCATTGCCATGGCAACCATTGGGCCTGACCTTCTCAGATGGAAGGCAACTCCACCTCCTCTGTGCCCACCTGCTCTCTACAGAAGGATATCTCTTCCCCTGAACGTGCGTCAGGCTCAACACGGTGGTTCACGGACTGCTTCCCAGGAAGACACAGTCTACAATCTCACGTGGAAAGAAAATATGGGATTGAAAAAGACCCACTCCCCACGGAGCCTGAACATGAAAACAATGGCCGATGGAGGAAGAACAACACATGAGCATCCTTTTCCATGGGAGGAGGATTTTCCACTGAAGGAAACTATGGAATAACTTTTAAACTGATTTCCACCCCATGCCATTGGAGAAGATATAGGGACCATAGCAAGGCTCTCAAACCTGTCTTCCAGTATGGAGCAGGGATTGTAGTGGACACATTTTGGAAGTCAGGCCAGGAAGGAGAGAAGACTCTGGTACCAGTGTGCTGCTTTGTCCCATTTGTGTGCTATCCACCTTAAACAAAGACATGTCCTTGGAGAAACTATCCTGCCAATGAAGGTTGCTTGAATCAACAGCTCCTGTTCCTCTCTCTCTCTTTCTTTTGATCTCCTTCTCTCTAGGACTCTCACTCTCCCCTTTACACCCCTTCAATGTCTCTTGAATCCTCCTGCTGCAAGCTGACCTAGGGTGATATTGGAAGTAATATATTAGCCGAGAGAATGGTCCAAGGGATCCCCCAGCCATTTCTCCTTGTCATCCTAGGTCTGGTCAAATATAAAATCAGTGGTCCAGAAAGACTTCCTGTGCTGTATGGAGACACCCCAAGTAGGTCATCCTTCCACAACACTTCCCACATTCAGCCCTTCCGATGGACACGCTGACCACTTCATATGTCCTTCGGTCTCTAGGGTCCCATATTGGACTCAGACAACAACACTCTTGAAACATTGATCACATGAGTGCTCTACCAAGAAATTGCTGATCTGAAGCATTCCCTACCTGGTCCATGAGGTCTTGTGGATTTGCTCGGGTGTGGATCTCTGGACTCGTTCTTAGGGGATATAGAATATGCAGTCTATGACTCTTCATGTCTCAATGATTGGGCACCCGAACAATGGCCTGAGCATCCGTGGTGAGTGGGCTGGCCAACCATAGCCCAGAGTGCAAGATGTCTGTCAACCAAAACCAGTCTCTATGGAATAGACCTCCTCATTCTCTAGCCTCATGAGTGTCTGGGACAGAGCCCACTCCCTTCCAGGAGGGAACTTTCAATACCCTCACATTGCAGGCATCATCACAGGGCTCCTGCAAGATCAGACAATCGACCCACCTTTCCTTCCTTATGATTGTAGACACGACAAACACACTGGCACTGGCCCCAGGCACCACACTCCCCATACGCCCAAAATGAGAGGGAGGGCTTGTTTTTATCCACCTGTGGAAAAGGCACCTGAAATAGACCGGTTACATCTCGGTTAAATGGCCTCTGTTTGGAGGGCTCCCCTGTGGCTTAGGCTATGGAAATATGGATTCAGAAGTGTGGAGCTGAAATTGCCCCTTTGGGACTGTCTTTTTCAGGGGTTACATCCAGGGCCTCCTGCTTGGGGGAGAGCATTGGGGCATGGTTTCCTTGTTTGTGCCGTGGGATGTCTTGCTTCAAATGGCCAAGAAGCAGAATTCCTTCTTCATATTTAGGAACTCCCTTGAGGTATTCTGCCCACTGATGCCCTTAAGATATCACATGCTCAAACACCAAGCCTCTAGAATCCACATTGAGCTTGGGAGCCTGATGAGAGTGGTGGCTATGAGTCTACAGATGGAGATAATAGTGTTCATCCAAGAGGAGCACCCATCTGATGGATCCTCCTTTCCATCAACTTCGACATTCCTCCAGAGCAAGAGCTCCTGGTGTCCATCATTGAACTCTCAAGGTTTAAGGTTGAGAATGTCCCACATATGGCCCATCACACACCTCTTTTCTCACAGAGAGGTTGTTTGGTCACAAGGCTCCATGGGCATCATATCAGTGCCATGGCCACCTCTGGCACTGCACCTTTCGGAAGGAAGGCAACTCCACACACTGGGGAACCCAATTTTCTCTATCATGATGAATCTCTGATAACATGTGCGGCACTTCAGGGTCAAGTGCTTTCTCAGTCACTGCCTCACACGAACACACTGGATAGAATCACAATTGGAGAGAAACGATGTCATTCCAAACACCCAAACAAAGTCCCCTGTACAATGAAATCAAGGAACGACTGAGGAAAAACACCCTCTGAGCTGCCAATTCAATAGGAAGGGCCTTTTCCGCTTAGGGAAAATAGAGGGTGTCTTTTACCTTGACCCACACCTCGTGTCCTTTGGGAAGGCATGGGTGCCCAGCAGGGAGGACTGCTTGCAACCGACATATTTCTAGAGACAGGCCAAGAACGAGTGAAAATCTAACGCAAGAGTCCTGATATAGCCTTTGTGTCTAATAGACCCCGGAAACACAGACAAGGGCTTGGGAATGACATTGTGCCCTGGATTGTAGCTTGTATCCAAATCCCATCTCCTTCTCTTTCTCTCTATCTCTCTCTCTCACTCTCTCTCTCGGCTTCGTCCTCCTTTATATTCCCTCGAATCCTCCTCATCCAATGTGATCTGTGCTGGTCCAGTTTGGCATATCTCAGACAGGAGAGCAGTCAAATTCTTTCACCAAGATTTTCCAACAGTCATCCAAAGTCCTATCAAATATAAAAGAATTTTTCCTGAAATAATTTCTCTATTTGTATGGAGATATTCCACCTTACACAGTGTACCACTATCTTACCATTGTCAGCCCTTCACACTGACAGATAACCATCCCATTTGTACGGCGTTCTACATGATCACATATTTGACTCCGAGATCAACATCTTTTCAACCACCTACACATAAGGGACCGAGTGAGAATTCACTTCTCTGTAGCACAACCCACGTGTGTGTTGAGGTCTCTGAAGTTGCTGGTGAAGTGGATCTACGATTCATTCTAAGGAGAATTAGGAAATGAAGTCTCTGACTCTCCATGTCTCAGTGACTTGGCATCTACGAAGGGGTCTGAGCACCCTTCAGCAGGGTCTGAATGACAATGCGACAGAGTTCAAGGATTCGGTCCCCTCAAACCAGTCTCCATTTGGGACAATCCTCCTCCTTCTCTAGACCCTCAATTGGCAGGCCAGAGGCCCCTCTCGTCCAAGAGGGACACCTCAAGACCTGCCCAAGGAGCCCTCACCACACGGCTCACGGAGGAGAAGAGAGACTCCTGAAAGTCTTGACAATTGTGTACCCCACAAACAAGCCAGCAGTGGAACTAGTCACCCCACTTCCATCCAGCACCCCATTAGACAGGACGTATACTTATCAACCTGTGAAATACCCACCAGACATATCACAGCTTCATTCTCGGACATTTGATACTGTGGATAGCTAGTGTGTGATTTCATCTACTGAATTTTATGTTCAGATGCAGGGAATTGTCCTTTCGCCATTCAAATTTTTCCTCAGGGTTGATATTGAGGGCCTCGTCCTTGTTTGAAGGCAGAGGGGCCTATTTTCATTTTTTGAGGTCTGGAATGAGATTGATCATCCCGGTCATACTTAGGAGTCTTTTATCCCCTGTTGGAAAAGAGTGGAAGTGATAAGCTCACTGGTCCATTGCAGATATATCATAATACAAAAGCAAGCCTAAGCAGTGTGTATTTACTCAGGAGCCTGATGAGAATGGTGGCCCTGAGAATAATCCTGGAATAAATACATATCCTCCAATTGTCCAATACATCCAATGGATCCTCCTTTAATTTTGTATCCACATACCTCCAGATCATGAGCTCGGGCTGCCCGATGTAAAACAATTGAGTCGTGATGGTGACAGACTCTCACTTTGAGCCCATCACTTGCCTCACTTCTCAGAGAGGGTCAGTGGTGTCACAATGCTTGGTGGGCATCATGCCATTGCCATGGCAACCATTGGGCCTGACCGTCTCAGATGGAAGGCAACTCCACCTCCTCTGTGCCCACCTGCTCTCTACAGAAGGATATCTCTTCCCCTGAACGTGCGTCAGGCTCAACACGGTGGTTCACGGACTGCTTCCCAGGAAGACACAGTCTACAATCTCACGTGGAAAGAAAATATGGGATTGAAAAAGACCCACTCCCCACGGAGCCTGAACATGAAAACAATGGCCGATGGAGGAAGAACAACACATGAGCATCCTTTTCCATGGGAGGAGGATTTTCCACTGAAGGAAACTATGGAATAACTTTTAAACTGATTTCCACCCCATGCCATTGGAGAAGATATAGGGACCATAGCAAGGCTCTCAAACCTGTCTTCCAGTATGGAGCAGGGATTGTAGTGGACACATTTTGGAAGTCAGGCCAGGAAGGAGAGAAGACTCTGGTACCAGTGTGCTGCTTTGTCCCATTTGTGTGCTATCCACCTTAAACAAAGACATGTCCTTGGAGAAACTATCCTGCCAATGAAGGTTGCTTGAATCAACAGCTCCTGTTCCTCTCTCTCTCTTTCTTTTGATCTCCTTCTCTCTAGGACTCTCACTCTCCCCTTTACACCCCTTCAATGTCTCTTGAATCCTCCTGCTGCAAGCTGACCTAGGGTGATATTGGAAGTAATATATTAGCCGAGAGAATGGTCCAAGGGATCCCCCAGCCATTTCTCCTTGTCATCCTAGGTCTGGTCAAATATAAAATCAGTGGTCCAGAAAGACTTCCTGTGCTGTATGGAGACACCCCAAGTAGGTCATCCTTCCACAACACTTCCCACATTCAGCCCTTCCGATGGACACGCTGACCACTTCATATGTCCTTCGGTCTCTAGGGTCCCATATTGGACTCAGACAACAACACTCTTGAAACATTGATCACATGAGTGCTCTACCAAGAAATTGCTGATCTGAAGCATTCCCTACCTGGTCCATGAGGTCTTGTGGATTTGCTCGGGTGTGGATCTCTGGACTCGTTCTTAGGGGATATAGAATATGCAGTCTATGACTCTTCATGTCTCAATGATTGGGCACCCGAACAATGGCCTGAGCATCCGTGGTCAGTGGGCTGGCCAACCATAGCCCAGAGTGCAAGATGTCTGTCAACCAAAACCAGTCTCTATGGAATAGACCTCCTCATTCTCTAGCCTCATGTGTGTCTGGGACAGAGCCCACTCCCTTCCAGGAGGGAATTTGCAATACCCTCACATTGCAGGCATCATCACAGGGCTCCTGCAAGATCAGACAATCGACCCACCTTTCCTTCCTTATGATTGTAGACACGACAAACACACTGGCACTGGCCCCAGGCACCACACTCCCAATACGCCCAAAATGAGAGGGAGGGCTTGTTCTTATCCACCTGTGGAAAAGGCACCTGAAATAGACCGGTTACATCTCGGTTAAATGGCCTCCGTTTGGAGGGCTCCCCTGTGGCTTAGGCTATGGAAATATGGATACAGAAGTGTGGAGCTGAAATTGCCCCTTTGGGACTGTCTTTTTCAGGGGTTACATCCAGGGCCTCCTGCTTGGGGGAGAGCATTGGGGCATGGTTTCCTTGTTTGTGCCATGGGATGTCTTGTTTCAAATAGCCATGAAGCACAAATCTTTTTTCACATGTAGGAACTCCCTTGAGGTATTCTGCCCACTGATCCCCTTAAGATATCACATGTGCAAACACCAAGCCTCTAGAATCCACATTGAGCTTGGGAGCCTGATGAGAGTGGTGGCTATGAGTCTACAGATGGAGATAATAGTGTTCATCCAAGAGGACCACCCATCTGATGGATCCTCCTTGCCATCAACTTCGACATACCTCCAGAGCAAGAGCTCATGGTGTCCATCATTGAACTCTCAAGGTGTGAGGGGGAGAATGTCCCACATATGGCCCATCACACTCCTCTTTTCTCACAGGGAGGTTGTTTGGGCACAAGGCTCCATGGGCATAATAGCATTTCCATGGCCACTTCCGGGACTGCATCTTTCAGACCGAAGGCAACTCCACACACTGGGGAACCCAATTTTTTCTATCATGATGGATCTCCGATAACATGTGTGGCACTTCAGGGTCAAGTGCTTTCTCAGTCACTGCCTCACACGAATACACAGGACAGAATCTCTGTTGGAGAGAAAAGATGTCATTCCAATCACCCAAACAAAAGTCCCCTGGACAATGACATCAAGGAACGACTGAGGAAGAACAGCCTATGAGCTGCCACTTCAATAGGAAGGGTCTTTGCCGCTTAGGGAAAATAGAGGGTGTCATTTACCTTGACCCACACCCCGTGTCCTTTGAGAAGACATGGGTGCCGAGCAGGGAGGACTGCTTGCAACCGACATACTTCGAGAGACAGGCCAAGAACGAGTGAAAATCTCATGCAAGGGTCCTGAGAGAGCCTTTGTGTCTAATCGTCCCCGGAAACACAGACATGGGTTTGGGAATAAAATTGGGACCTGGAACCTGGCTTGCATCCAAATCTCATCTCTCTCTCTCACTCTCTCTCTTGGCTTCTTCCTCCTTCACATTCTCTCGAATCCTCCCCATCCAAGGTGATCAGTGCTGGTCCAGCTTGGCATATCTCAGCCAGGAGAGTAGTCAAATTCTTTCACCAAGATTTTCAATCAGTCTTCCAAACTCCTATCAAATATAATAGCATTTTTCCTGAAATAACTCCTCTGTTTTTTATGGAGAATTTGCACCTTACATAGAGTACCCCTATCTTACCATTTTCAGCCCTTCACACTGACAGATAACCATCCCATTTATACTGCGTTCTACATGGTCACAGATTTGCCTCCGAGATCAACATCTTTTCAACAACCTACGCATAAGGGACCGAGTGAGAATTCACTTATCTGCAGCACAACCCATGTATTTGAAGTTGCTGGTGAGGTGGATCTCTCGACTCTTTCTAAGGGGAGTTAGGACATGAAGACTCTGACTCTCCATGTCTCAGTGAAGTGGCATCCAAGAAGGGGTCTGAGGACCCTTCAGCTGGCTCTGTGTGGCAATGGGACAGAGTTCAAGGATTCAGTCCCCTAAAACCAGTCTCCATTTGGGACAATCCTCCTCCTTCTCTGGACCCTCAAATGGCAGGCCAGAGGCCCCTCTCGTCCAAGAGTGAAACCTCAACACCTGCCCATGTAGTCCTCACGACAGGGCTTACGGAGGGTAACAAGAGAGACTCCTGAAATTCCTGACAATTGTGTAGAACACAAACAAGCCAGCAGTGGAACTAGACACCCCACTTCCATCCAGCACCCCAGTAGACAGGACGTATTCTTATCAACCTGTGAAATAACCACCAAACTAATCCCAGCTTCATTCTCGGGAAATTAGTTACTGTGGATAGCTAGTGTGTGATTTCATCCCTTGACGTGTATGTTCCGAAGCAGGGACATGTCCTTCCCCCCCATTCCAATATTTCCTCAGGGTTGATATTGAGGGCCACTTCATTGGTTGAAGGCCGAGGGGCCTATTTTCATTTTTTGAGTTCTGGAATGAGATTTCTCATCCCGGTCATACTTAGGAGACTTTTTTCCCCTGTGGGAAAAGACTGGAAGTGATAAGCTCACTGGTCCCTTTCAGATATATCATAATCCAAAAGCAAGCCTGAACCGTGGCTATTTACTCAGGAGTCCGAAGAGAATGGTGGCCATGAGAAGAATATTGGAAAGAATACTTATCATCCAATTGTCCAATACATCCAATGGATCATCCTTTAATTTCGTATCAACATACCTCCAGATCATGAGCTCAGGCTGCCTGATGTACAACAATTGAGGCGTGACGGTGAGAGCTTCTCACTTTGGGCCCATCCCTTGCCTCTTTTCTCACAGATGGTCTGTGGTGTCACAATGCTTGGTGGGCAGCATGCCATTGCCATGGCAACCATTGGGCCTGAACTTCTCAGATGGAAGGCAACTCCACCTGCTCTGTGCCCACCTGCTCTCTACAGAAGGAAGGCTGTAGAGAGCAGCCTTCCCTGAACGTGTGTCAGGCTCAACACGGTGGTTCAAGAACTGCTTCCCAGGAATACACAGTCTACAATCTCATTGGGAAGGAAAATATGGGATTGAAAAAGACCCACTCCCCACGGAGCCTGAACAGGAAAACAATGGCCGATGGAGGAAGAACAACACACGAGCATCCCTTTCCATGGGAGGAGGCTTTTCCACGGAAGGAAACTATGGAATATCTTTTAACGTGATTTCCACCCCATGCCATTGGAGAAGATATAGGTACCATACCAAGGCTCTCAAACCTGTCTTCCAGTATGGAGCAAGGATTGTAATGGACACATTTTGGGAGTCAGGCCAGGAAGGAGAGAAGACTCTGGTACAAGTGTGCTGCTTTGTCCCACTTGTGGGATATCCACCTTAAACAAGGACACGTCCTTGGAGCATTTTTCCTGGTCCTGCCATTGACGGTTGCTTGAACCAACAGCTCCTTTACCTCTCTCTCTCCTTCTTTTGATCTCCTTCTCTCCAGCTCTCTCACTCTCCCCTTGGCCCCCCTTCAATTTCTCTTGAATCCTCCTGCTACAAGTTGACCTGTGGTGATAATGGATGAACTATATTCGCCAAGAGAATGGTCCAAGTTATTCCCCAGCCTTTTCTCCCTATCATCCTAGGTCCGATCAAATATAAAATCCGTGGTCCAGAAAGACTTCCTGTGCTCTGTGGAGACACCCGAACTAGGTCATCCTTCCACGACACTTCCCATATTCAGCCCTTCCTGTGGACACGATGACCACTTCATATGTACTTCGGTCTGTAGGGTCACATATTCGACTCAGAGAGCAACACACTTGAAACAACGTTCACATGAGTGCTCTACCATGAAAATACTTCTCTGCAGCGTTCCCTACCTGGTCCATGAGGTACTGTGGATTTGCTCGTATGTAGATCTCTGGACTCGTTCTTAGGGGATATCGAATATGAAGTCTATGACTCTTCATGTCTCAATGATTGGGCATCCAAAAACAATGGTCTGAGCATCCTTGGCCAGTGGGCTGGCCAACCATAGCCCAGAGTGCAAGTTGTCTGTCAACCGAAACCAGTCTCTATGGACTAGACCTCCTCATTCGCTAGCCTCAGGATTGTCAGGGACAGAGCCCATTCGCTTCCAGGATGAAACTATCAATAACCTCAAATTGTAGGCATCACCACACGGCTCCTGGACGATCAGAAAATCGATCCACATTTCCTTCCTTATGATTGTAGACACAACAAACACACTGGCACTGGCCCCAGGAACCACACTACTACTAAGCCCTCCGTGAGAGGGAGGGCTTGCTCTTATCCACCTGTGGAAAAGGCACCTGAAATTGACCGGTTACATCTCGGTTAAATTGCCTCTGTTCGGAGGGCTCCCCTGTGGCTTAGGCTAGGAAAATATGTACTCAGAAATGTGGAGCTGAAGATGCCCCATTGGGAAAGTCTTCTTCAGGGGTTACATCCAGGGCCTCATGCTTGATGGAGACATTGGGGCATGGTTTCCTTGTTTTTGCCATGGGATGTCTTGTTTCAAATAGCCATGAAGCACAAATCTTTTTTCACATGTAGGAACTCCCTTGAGGTATTCTGCCCACTGATCCCCTTAAGATATCACATGTGCAAACACCAAGCCTCTAGAATCCACATTTAGCTGGGGAGCCTGAGGAGACTGGTGGCTATGAGTCTACAGATGCAGATAAGAGTGTTCATCCAAGAGGACCACCCATCTGATGGATCCTCCTTGCCATCAACTTCGACATACCTCCAGAGCAAGAGCTCATGGTGTCCATCATTGAACTCTCAAGGTGTGAGGGGGAGAATGTCCCACATATGGCCCATCACACTCCTCTTTTCTCACAGGGAGGTTGTTTGGGCACAAGGCTCCATGGGCATAATAGCATTTCCATGGCCACTTCCGGGACTGCACCTTTCAGACCGAAGGCAACTCCACACACTGGGGAACCCAATTTTTTCTATCATGATGGATCTCCGATAACATGTGTGGCACTTCAGGGTCAAGTGCTTTCTCAGTCACTGCCTCACACGAATACACAGGACAGAATCTCTGTTGGAGAGAAAAGATGTCATTCCAATCACCCAAACAAAAGTCCCCTGGACAATGACATCAAGGAACGACTGAGGAAGAACAGCCTATGAGCTGCCACTTCAATAGGAAGGGTCTTTGCCGCTTAGGGAAAATAGAGGGTGTCATTTAAGTTGACCCACACCTCGTGTCCTTTGAGAAGACATGGGTGCTAAGCAGGGAGGTCTGCTTTCAACCGACATACTTCGAGAGACAGGCCAAGAACGAGTGAAAATCTCATGCAAGGGTCCTGAGAGAGCCTTTGTGTCTAATAGTCCCCGGAAACACAGACATGGGCTTGGGAATGAAATTGGGCTCTGGAATGTGGCTTGTATCCAAATCTAATCTCTCTCTCTCACTCTCTCTCTTGGCTTCTTCCTCCTTCACATTCTCTCGAATCCTCCCCATCCAAGGTGATCTGTGCTGCTCCAGGTGGGCATATCTCAGCCAGGAGAGTAGTCAAATTCTTTCACCAAGATTTTCCATCAGTCTTCCAAACTCCTATCAAATATAATAGCATTTTTCCTGAAATAACTCCTCTGTTTTTTATGGAGAATTTGCACCTTACATAGAGTACCCCTATCTTACCATTGTCAGTCCTTCACAATGACACATAACCATTCCATTTGTACTGCGATCTACATGGTCACAGATTTGCCTCCGAGATCAACATCTTTTCAACAACCTACGCATAAGGGACCGAGTGAGAATTCACTTATCTGCAGCACAACCCATGTATTTGAAGTTGCTGGTGAGGTGGATCTCTCGACTCTTTCTAAGGGGAGTTAGGACATGAAGTCTCTGACTCTCCATGTCTCAGTGAAGTGGCATCTAAGAAGGGGTCTGAGCACCCTTCGGTTGGGTCTGTGTTACAATGAGACAGAGTTCAAGGATTCAGTCCCCTAAAACCAGTCTCCATTTGGGACGATCCTCCTCCTTCTCTAGACACTCAATTGTCAGGCCAGAAGCCCCTCTCATCCAAGAGGGAAACCTCAACACCTGCCCATGTAGTCCTCACCACAGGGCTCACGGAGGATAACAAGAGAGTCTCCTGAAATTCCTGACAATTGTGTACAACACAAACAAGCCAGCAGTGGAACTAGACACCCCACTTCCATCCAGCACCCCAGTAGACAGGACGTATTCTTATCAACCTGTGAAATAACCACCAGACTTATACAGCTTCATTCTCGGGAAATTTGTTACTGTGGATAGCTAGTGTGTGATTTCATCCCTTGACGTGTATGTTCCGAAGCAGGGACTTGTCCTTCCCCCCCATTCCAATATTTCCTCAGGGTTGATATCGAGGGCCACGTCCTTGGTTGAAGGAAGAAGGGCCTACCTTCATTGTTTGAGCTCTGGAATGAGATTTATCCTCCTGGTCATACTTAGGAGACTATTTTCCCTGATGGAAGAAACTGGAAGTGATAATCTCACTGGTCCCTTTCAGATATATCATAATCCAAAAGCAAGCCTGAACCGTGGCTATTTACTCAGGAGCCCTATGAGAATGGTGGCCATGAGAAGAATATTGGAAAGAATACTTATCATCCAATTGTCCAATACATCCAATGGATCATCCTTTAATTTCGTATCAACATACCTCCAGATCATGAGCTCAGGCTGCCTGATGTACAACAATTGAGGCGTGACGGTGAGAGCTTCTCACTTTGGGCCCATCCCTTGCCTCTTTTCTCACAGATGGTCTGTGGTGTCACAATGCTTGGTGGGCAGCATGCCATTGCCATGGCAACCATTGGGACTGAACTTCTCAGATGGAAGGCAACTCCACCTGCTCTGTGCCCACCTGCTCTCTACAGAAGGCTGGCTCTTCCCCTGAACGTGAGTCAGGCTCAACACGGTGGTTCAAGAACTGCTTCCCAGGAATACACAGTCTACAATCTCATTGGGAAGGAAAATATGGGATTGAAAAAGACCCACTCCCCACGGAGCCTGAACAGGAAAACAATGGCCGATGGAGGAAGAACAACAAACGAGCATCCCATTCCATGGGAGGAGGCTTTTCCACGGAAGGAAAAATGGAATATCTTTTAACGTGATTTCCACCCCATGCCATTGGAGAAGATATAGGTACCATACCAAGGCTCTCAAACCTGTCTTCCAGTATGGAGCAAGGATTGTAATGGACACATTTTGGGAGTCAGGCCAGGAAGGAGAGAAGACTCTGGTACAAGTGTGCTGCTTTGTCCCACTTGTGGGATATCCACCTTAAACAAGGACACGTCCTTGGAGCATTTTTCCTGGTCCTGCCATTGACGGTTGCTTGAACCAACAGCTCCTTTACCTCTCTCTCTCCTTCTTTTGATCTCCTTCTCTCCAGCTCTCTCACTCTCCCCTTGGCCCCCCTTCAATTTCTCTTGAATCCTCCTCCTACAAGTTGACCTGTGGTGATAATGGATGAACTATATTCGCCAAGAGAATGGTCCAAGTTATTCCCCAGCCTTTTCTCCCTATCATCCTAGGTCCGATCAAATATAAAATCCGTGGTCCAGAAAGACTTCCTGTGCTCTGTGGAGACACCCGAACTAGGTCATCCTTCCACCACACTTCCCATATTCAGCCCTTCCAGTGGACACGCTGACCACTTCATATGTACTTCGGTCTGGAGGGTCCCATATTCGACTCAGAGAGCAACACACTTGAAACAACGTTCACATGAGTGCTCTACCATGAAAATACTTCTCTGCAGCGTTCCCTACCTGGTCCACGAGGAATGGTGGATTTGCTCGTATGTAGATCTCTGGACTCGTTCTTAGGGGATATCGAATATGAAGTCTATGACTCTTCATGTCTCAATGATTGGGCATCCACAAACAATGGTCTGAGCATCCTTGGCCAGTGGGCTGGCCAACCATAGCCCGGATTGCAAGATGTCTGTCAACCAAAACCAGTCTCTATGGAATAGACCTCCTCATTCGCTAGCCTCAGGATTGTCAGGGACAGAGACCATTCTCTTCCAGGATGGAACTATCAATAACCTCAAGTTGCAGGATACATCACAGGCCTCATGGAAAGTCATACCATCGACCCACCCTTCCTTCCTTATAATTGTAGACACAACAAACACACTGGCACTGGCCCCAGGAACCACACTACTACTAAGCCCTCCGTGAGAGGGAGGGCTTGCTCTTATCCACCTGTGGAAAAGGCACCTGAAATTGACCGGTTACATCTCGGTTAAATGGCCTCTGTTCGGAGGGCTCCCCTGTGGCTTAGGCTAGGAAAATATGTACTCAGAAATGTGGAGCTGAAGATGCCCCATTGGGAAAGTCTTCTTCAGGGGTTACATCCAGGGCCTCATGCTTGATGGAGACATTGGGGCATGGTTTCCTTGTTTTTGCCATGGGATGTCTTGTTTCAAATAGCCATGAAGCACAAATCTTTTTTCACATGTAGGAACTCCCTTGAGGTATTCTGCCCACTGATCCCCTTAAGATATCACATGTGCAAACACCAAGCCTCTAGAATCCACATTTAGCTGGGGAGCCTGAGGAGACTGGTGGCTATGAGTCTACAGATGCAGATAAGAGTGTTCATCCAAGAGGACCACCCATCTGATGGATCCTCCTTGCCATCAACTTCGACATACCTCCAGAGCAAGAGCTCATGGTGTCCATCATTGAACTCTCAAGGTGTGAGGGGGAGAATGTCCCACATATGGCCCATCACACTCCTCTTTTCTCACAGGGAGGTTGTTTGGGCACAAGGCTCCATGGGCATAATAGCATTTCCATGGCCACTTCCGGGACTGCACCTTTCAGACCGAAGGCAACTCCACACACTGGGGAACCCAATTTTTTCTATCATGATGGATCTCCGATAACATGTGTGGCACTTCAGGGTCAAGTGCTTTCTCAGTCACTGCCTCACACGAATACACAGGACAGAATCTCTGTTGGAGAGAAAAGATGTCATTCCAATCACCCAAACAAAAGTCCCCTGGACAATGACATCAAGGAACGACTGAGGAAGAACAGCCTATGAGCTGCCACTTCAATAGGAAGGGTCTTTGCCGCTTAGGGAAAATAGAGGGTGTCATTTAAGTTGACCCACACCTCGTGTCCTTTGAGAAGACATGGGTGCTAAGCAGGGAGGTCTGCTTGCAACCGACATACTTCGAGAGACAGG
Source organism: Sus scrofa (assembly GCF_054392235.1). Taxonomy (NCBI): domain Eukaryota; kingdom Metazoa; phylum Chordata; class Mammalia; order Artiodactyla; family Suidae; genus Sus; species Sus scrofa. The sequence continues at coordinate 43,516,783 of NC_139402.1, forward strand.
CCAAGAACGAGTGAAAATCTCAAGCAAGGGTCCTGAGAGAGCCTTTGTGTCTAATAGTCCCCGGAAACACAGACATGGGCTTGGGAATGAAATTGGGCTCTGGAATGTGGCTTGTATCCAAATCTAATCTCTCTCTCTCACTCTCTCTCTTGGCTTCTTCCTCCTTCACATTCTCTCGAATCCTCCCCATCCAAGGTGATCTGTGCTGCTCCAGGTGGGCATATCTCAGCCAGGAGAGTAGTCAAATTCTTTCACCAAGATTTTCCATCAGTCTTCCAAACTCCTATCAAATATAATAGCATTTTTCCTGAAATAACTCCTCTGTTTTTTATGGAGAATTTGCACCTTACATAGAGTACCCCTATCTTACCATTGTCAGCCCTTCACACTGACAGATAACCATCCCATTTATACTGCGTTCTACATGGTCACAGATTTGCCTCCGAGATCAACATCTTTTCAACAACCTACACATAAGGGACCGAGTGAGAATTCACTTATCTGCAGCACAACCCATGTATTTGAAGTTGCTGGTGAGGTGGATCTCTCGACTCTTTCTAAGGGGAGTTAGGACATGAAGACTCTGACTCTCCATGTCTCAGTGAAGTGGCATCCAAGAAGGGGTCTGAGGACCCTTCAGCTGGCTCTGTGTGGCAATGGGACAGAGTTCAAGGATTCAGTCCCCTAAAACCAGTCTCCATTTGGGACAATCCTCCTCCTTCTCTGGACCCTCAAATGGCAGGCCAGAAGCCCCTCTCGTCCAAGAGTGAAACCTCAACACCTGCCCATGTAGTCCTCACGACAGGGCTCACGGAGGGTAACAAGAGAGACTCCTGAAATTCCTGACAATTGTGTAGAACACAAACAAGCCAGCAGTGGAACTAGACACCCCACTTCCATCCAGCACCCCAGTAGACAGGACGTATTCTTATCAACCTGTGAAATAACCACCAAACTAATCCCAGCTTCATTCTCGGGAAATTAGTTACTGTGGATAGCTAGTGTGTGATTTCATCCCTTGACGTGTATGTTCCGAAGCAGGGACTTGTCCTTCCCCCCCATTCCAATATTTCCTCAGGGTTGATATTGAGGGCCACTTCATTGGTTGAAGGCCGAGGGGCCTATTTTCATGGTTTGAGTTCTGGAATGAGATTTCTCATCCCGGTCATACTTAGGAGACTTTTTTCCCCTGTGGGAAAAGACTGGAAGTGATAAGCTCACTGGTCCCTTTCAGATATATCATAATCCAAAAGCAAGCCTGAACCGTGGCTATTTACTCAGGAGTCCGAAGAGAATGGTGGCCATGAGAAGAATATTGGAAAGAATACTTATCATCCAATTGTCCAATACATCCAATGGATCATCCTTTAATTTCGTATCAACATACCTCCAGATCATGAGCTCAGGCTGCCTGATGTACAACAATTGAGGCGTGACGGTGAGAGCTTCTCACTTTGGGCCCATCCCTTGCCTCTCTTCTCACAGATGGTCTGTGGTGTCACAATGCTTGGTGGGCAGCATGCCATTGCCATGGCAACCATTGGGACTGAACTTCTCAGATGGAAGGCAACTCCACCTGCTCTGTGCCCACCTGCTCTCTATAGAAGGCTGGCTCTTCCCCTGAACGTGAGTCAGGCTCAACACGGTGGTTCAAGAACTGCTTCCCAGGAATACACAGTCTACAATCTCATTGGGAAGGAAAATATGGGATTGAAAAAGACCCACTCCCCACGGAGCCTGAACAGGAAAACAATGGCCGATGGAGGAAGAACAACACACGAGCATCCCTTTCCATGGGAGGAGGCTTTTCCACGGAAGGAAACTATGGAATATCTTTTAACGTGATTTCCACCCCATGCCATTGGAGAAGATATAGGTACCATACCAAGGCTCTCAAACCTGTCTTCCAGTATGGAGCAAGGATTGTAATGGACACATTTTGGGAGTCAGGCCAGGAAGGAGAGAAGACTCTGGTACAAGTGTGCTGCTTTGTCCCACTTGTGGGATATCCACCTTAAACAAGGACACGTCCTTGGAGCATTTTTCCTGGTCCTGCCATTGACGGTTGCTTGAACCAACAGCTCCTTTACCTCTCTCTCTCCTTCTTTTGATCTCCTTCTCTCCAGCTCTCTCACTCTCCCCTTGGCCCCCCTTCAATTTCTCTTGAATCCTCCTGCTACAAGTTGACCTGTGGTGATAATGGATGAACTATATTCGCCAAGAGAATGGTCCAAGTTATTCCCCAGCCTTTTCTCCCTATCATCCTAGGTCCGATCAAATATAAAATCCGTGGTCCAGAAAGACTTCCTGTGCTCTGTGGAGACACCCGAACTAGGTCATCCTTCCACCACACTTCCCATATTCAGCCCTTCCTGTGGACACGCTGACCACTTCATATGTACTTCGGTCTGTAGGGTCCCATATTCGACTCAGAGAGCAACACACTTGAAACAACGTTCACATGAGTGCTCTACCATGAAAATACTTCTCTGCAGCGTTTCCTACCTGGTCCACGAGGAATGGTGGATTTGCTCGTATGTAGATCTCTGGACTCGTTCTTAGGGGATATCGAATATGAAGTCTATGACTCTTCATGTCTCAATGATTGGGCATCCACAAACAATGGTCTGAGCATCCTTGGCCAGTGGGCTGGCCAACCATAGCCCAGAGTGCAAGTTGTCTGTCAACCGAAACCAGTCTCTATGGAATAGACCTCCTCATTCGCTAGCCTCAGGATTGTCAGGGACAGAGCCCATTCGCTTCCAGGTTGGAACTATCAATAACCTCAAATTGCAGGCATCACCACACAGCTCCTGGACGATCAGACAATCGATCCACATTTCCTTCCTTATAATTGTAGACACAACAAACACACTGGCACTGGCCCCAGGCACAACACTTCTAGTAAGCCCTCCATGAGAGGGAGGGCTTGCTCTTATCCACCTGTGGAAAAGGCACCTGAAATTGACCGGTTACATCTCGGTTAAATGGCCTCTGTTCGGAGGGCTCCCCTGTGGCTTAGGCTAGGAAAATATGTACTCAGAAATGTGGAGCTGAAGATGCCCCATTGGGAAAGTCTTCTTCAGGGGTTACATCCAGGGCCTCATGCTTGATGGAGACATTGGGGCATGGTTTCCTTGTTTTTGCCATGGGATGTCTTGTTTCAAATAGCCATGAAGCACAAATCTTTTTTCACATGTAGGAACTCCCTTGAGGTATTCTGCCCACTGATCCCCTTAAGATATCACATGTGCAAACACCAAGCCTCTAGAATCCACATTTAGCTGGGGAGCCTGAGGAGACTGGTGGCTATGAGTCTACAGATGCAGATAAGAGTGTTCATCCAAGAGGACCACCCATCTGATGGATCCTCCTTGCCATCAACTTCGACATACCTCCAGAGCAAGAGCTCATGGTGTCCATCATTGAACTCTCAAGGTGTGAGGGGGAGAATGTCCCACATATGGCCCATCACACTCCTCTTTTCTCACAGGGAGGTTGTTTGGGCACAAGGCTCCATGGGCATAATAGCATTTCCATGGCCACTTCCGGGACTGCACCTTTCAGACCGAAGGCAACTCCACACACTGGGGAACCCAATTTTTTCTATCATGATGGATCTCCGATAACATGTGTGGCACTTCAGGGTCAAGTGCTTTCTCAGTCACTGCCTCACACGAATACACAGGACAGAATCTCTTTTGGAGAGAAAAGATGTCATTCCAATCACCCAAACAAAATCCCCTGGACAATGACATCAAGGAACGACTGAGGAAGAACAGCCTATGAGCTGCCACTTCAATAGGAAGGGTCTTTGCCCCTTAGGGAAAATAGAGGGTGTCATTTACCTTGACCCACACCCCGTGTCCTTTGAGAAGACATGGGTGCCGAGCAGGGAGGACTGCTTGCAACCGACATACTTCGAGAGACAGGCCAAGAACGAGTGAAAATCTCATGCAAGGGTCCTGAGAGAGCCTTTGTGTCTAATCGTCCCCGGAAACACAGACATGGGTTTGGGAATAAAATTGGGACCTGGAACCTGGCTTGCATCCAAATCTCATCTGTCTCTCTCACTCTCTCTCTTGGCTTCTTCCTCCTTCACATTCTCTCGAATCCTCCCCATCCAAGGTGATCAGTGCTGGTCCAGCTTGGCATATCTCAGCCAGGAGAGTAGTCAAATTCTTTCACCAAGATTTTCCATCAGTCTTCCAAACTCCTATCAAATATAATAGCATTTTTCCTGAAATAACTCCTCTGTTTTTTATGGAGAATTTGCACCTTACATAGAGTACCCCTATCTTACCATTGTCAGCCCTTCACACTGACAGATAACCATCCCATTTATACTGCGTTCTACATGGTCACAGATTTGCCTCCGAGATCAACATCTTTTCAACAACCTACACATAAGGGACCGAGTGAGAATTCACTTATCTGCAGCACAACCCATGTATTTGAAGTTGCTGGTGAGGTGGATCTCTCGACTCTTTCTAAGGGGAGTTAGGACATGAAGACTCTGACTCTCCATGTCTCAGTGAAGTAGCATCCACGAAGGGGTCTGAGGACCCTTCAGCTGGCTCTGTGTGGCAATGGGACAGAGTTCAAGGATTCAGTCCCCTAAAACCAGTCTCCATTTGGGACAATCCTCCTCCTTCTCTGGACCCTCAAATGGCAGGCCAGAAGCCCCTCTCGTCCAAGAGTGAAACCTCAACACCTGCCCATGTAGTCCTCACGACAGGGCTCACGGAGGGTAACAAGAGAGACTCCTGAAATTCCTGACAATTGTGTAGAACACAAACAAGCCAGCAGTGGAACTAGACACCCCACTTCCATCCAGCACCCCAGTAGACAGGACGTATTCTTATCAACCTGTGAAATAACCACCAAACTAATCCCAGCTTCATTCTCGGGAAATTAGTTACTGTGGATAGCTAGTGTGTGATTTCATCCCTTGACGTGTATGTTCCGAAGCAGGGACTTGTCCTTCCCCCCCATTCCAATATTTCCTCAGGGTTGATATTGAGGGCCACTTCATTGGTTGAAGGCCGAGGGACCTATTTTCATGGTTTGAGTTCTGGAATGAGATTTCTCATCCCGGTCATACTTAGGAGACTTTTTTCCCCTGTGGGAAAAGACTGGAAGTGATAAGCTCACTGGTCCCTTTCAGATATATCATAATCCAAAAGCAAGCCTGAACCGTGGCTATTTACTCAGGAGTCCGAAGAGAATGGTGGCCATGAGAAGAATATTGGAAAGAATACTTATCATCCAATTGTCCAATACATCCAATGGATCATCCTTTAATTTCGTATCAACATACCTCCAGATCATGAGCTCAGGCTGCCTGATGTACAACAATTGAGGCGTGACGGTGAGAGCTTCTCACTTTGGGCCCATCCCTTGCCTCTTTTCTCACAGATGGTCTGTGGTGTCACAATGCTTGGTGGGCAGCATGCCATTGCCATGGCAACCATTGGGACTGAACTTCTCAGATGGAAGGCAACTCCACCTGCTCTGTGCCCACCTGCTCTCTATAGAAGGCTGGCTCTTCCCCTGAACGTGAGTCAGGCTCAACACGGTGGTTCAAGAACTGCTTCCCAGGAATACACAGTCTACAATCTCATTGGGAAGGAAAATATGGGATTGAAAAAGACCCACTCCCCACGGAGCCTGAACAGGAAAACAATGGCCGATGGAGGAAGAACAACACACGAGCATCCCTTTCCATGGGAGGAGGCTTTTCCACGGAAGGAAACTATGGAATATCTTTTAACGTGATTTCCACCCCATGCCATTGGAGAAGATATAGGTACCATACCAAGGCTCTCAAACCTGTCTTCCAGTATGGAGCAAGGATTGTAATGGACACATTTTGGGAGTCAGGCCAGGAAGGAGAGAAGACTCTGGTACAAGTGTGCTGCTTTGTCCCACTTGTGGGATATCCACCTTAAACAAGGACACGTCCTTGGAGCATTTTTCCTGGTCCTGCCATTGACGGTTGCTTGAACCAACAGCTCCTTTACCTCTCTCTCTCCTTCTTTTGATCTCCTTCTCTCCAGCTCTCTCACTCTCCCCTTGGCCCCCCTTCAATTTCTCTTGAATCCTCCTGCTACAAGTTGACCTGTGGTGATAATGGATGAACTATATTCGCCAAGAGAATGGTCCAAGTTATTCCCCAGCCTTTTCTCCCTATCATCCTAGGTCCGATCAAATATAAAATCCGTGGTCCAGAAAGACTTCCTGTGCTCTGTGGAGACACCCGAACTAGGTCATCCTTCCACCACACTTCCCATATTCAGCCCTTCCTGTGGACACGCTGACCACTTCATATGTACTTCGGTCTGTAGGGTCCCATATTCGACTCAGAGAGCAACACACTTGAAACAACGTTCACATGAGTGCTCTACCATGAAAATACTTCTCTGCAGCGTTCCCTACCTGGTCCACGAGGAATGGTGGATTTGCTCGTATGTAGATCTCTGGACTCGTTCTTAGGGGATATCGAATATGAAGTCTATGACTCTTCATGTCTCAATGATTGGGCATCCACAAACAATGGTCTGAGCATACTTGGCCAGTGGGCTGGCCAACCATAGCCCAGAGTGCAAGTTGTCTGTCAACCGAAACCAGTCTCTATGGACTAGACCTCCTCATTCGCTAGCCTCAGGATTGTCAGGGACAGAGCCCATTCGCTTCCAGGATGGAACTATCAATAACCTCAAATTGCAGGCATCACCAAACGGCTCCTGGACGATCAGAAAATCGATCCACATTTCCTTCCTTGTGATTGTAGACACAACAAACACACTGGCACTGGCCCCAGGCACCACACTTCTAGTAAGCCCTCCATGAGAGGGAGGGCTTGCTCTTATCCACCTGTGGAAAAGGCACCTGAAATTGACCGGTTACATCTCGGTTAAATTGCCTCTGTTCGGAGGGCTCCCCTGTGGCTTAGGCTAGGAAAATATGTACTCAGAAATGTGGAGCTGAAGATGCCCCATTGGGAAAGTCTTCTTCAGGGGTTACATCCAGGGCCTCATGCTTGATGGAGACATTGGGGCATGGTTTCCTTGTTTTTGCCATGGGATGTCTTGTTTCAAATAGCCATGAAGCACAAATCTTTTTTCACATGTAGGAACTCCCTTGAGGTATTCTGCCCACTGATCCCCTTAAGATATCACATGTGCAAACACCAAGCCTCTAGAATCCACATTTAGCTGGGGAGCCTGAGGAGACTGGTGGCTATGAGTCTACAGATGCAGATAAGAGTGTTCACCCAAGAGGACCACCCATCTGATGGATCCTCCTTGCCATCAACTTCGACATACCTCCAGAGCAAGAGCTCATGGTGTCCATCATTGAACTCTCAAGGTGTGAGGGGGAGAATGTCCCACATATGGCCCATCACACTCCTCTTTTCTCACAGGGAGGTTGTTTGGGCACAAGGCTCCATGGGCATAATAGCATTTCCATGGCCACTTCCGGGACTGCACCTTTCAGACCGAAGGCAACTCCACACACTGGGGAACCCAATTTTTTCTATCATGATGGATCTCCGATAACATGTGTGGCACTTCAGGGTCAAGTGCTTTCTCAGTCACTGCCTCACACGAATACACAGGACAGAATCTCTGTTGGAGAGAAAAGATGTCATTCCAATCACCCAAACAAAAGTCCCCTGGACAATGACATCAAGGAACGACTGAGGAAGAACAGCCTATGAGCTGCCACTTCAATAGGAAGGGTCTTTGCCGCTTAGGGAAAATAGAGGTTGTCATTTAAGTTGACCCACACCTCGTGTCCTTTGAGAAGACATGGGTGCTAAGCAGGGAGGTCTGCTTGCAACCGACATACTTCGAGAGACAGGCCAAGAACGAGTGAAAATCTCATGCAAGGGTCCTGAGAGAGCCTTTGTGTCTAATAGTCCCCGGAAACACAGACATGGGCTTGGGAATGAAATTGGGCCCTGGAACGTGGCTGGTATCCAAATCTCATCTCTCTCTCTCACTCTCTCTCTTGGCTTCATCCTGCTTCACATTCTCTCGAATCCTCCCCATCCAAGGTGATCTGTGCTGGTCCAGGTAGGTATATCTCAGCCAGGAGAGTAGTCAAATTCTTTCACCAAGATTTTCCATCAGTCTTCCAAAATCCTATCAAATATAATAGCATTTTTCCTGAAATAACTCGTCTGTTTTTTATGGAGAATTTGCACCTTACATAGAGTACCCCTAGCTTACCATTTTCAGTCCTTCACACTGACACATAACCATCCCATTTGTACTGCGTTCTACATGGTCACAGATTTGCCTCCGAGATCAACATCTTTTCAACCACCTACGCATAAGGGACCGAGTGAGAATTCACTTATCTGCAGCACAACCCATGTATTTGAAGTTGCTGGTGAGGTGGATCTCTCGACTCTTTCTAAGGGGAGTTAGGACATGAAGTCTCTGACTCTCCATGTCTCAGTGAAGTGGCATCAAAGAAGGGGTCTGAGCACCCTTCGGCTGGGTCTGTGTGACAATGGGACAGAGTTCAAGGATTCAGTCCCCTAAAACCAGTCTCCATTTGGGACGATCCTCCCCCTTCTCTAGACCCTCAAATGGCAGGCCAGAGGCCCCTCTCGTCCAAGAGGGAAACCTCAACACCTGCCCATGTAGTCCTCACCACAGGGCTCACGGAGGATAACAAGAGAGTCTCCTGAAATTCCTGACAATTGTGTACAACACAAACAAGCCAGCAGTGGAACTAGACACCCCACTTCCATCCAGCACCCCAGTAGACAGGACGTATTCTTATCAACCTGTGAAATAACCACCAGACTTATACAGCTTCATTCTCGGGAAATTTGTTACTGTGGATAGCTAGTGTGTGATTTCATCTCTTGACGTGTATGTTCCGAAGCAGGGACTTGTCCTTCCCCCCCATTCCAATATTTCCTCAGTGTTGATATTGAGGGCCACGTCCTTGGTTGAAGGAAGAAGGGCCTACCTTCATAGTTTGAGCTCTGGAATGAGATACATCATCCCGGTCATACTTAGGAGACTATTTCCCCTGATGGAAGAAACTCGAAGTGATAATCTCACTGGTCCCTTTCAGATGTATCATAATCCAAAAGCAAGCCTGAACCGTGGCTATTTCCTCAGGAGCCTGATGAGAATGGTGGCCATGAGAAGAATATTGGAAAGAATACTTATCATCCAATAGTCCAATACATCCAATGGATCATCCTTTAATTTCGTATCAACATACCTCCAGATCATGAGCTCAGGCTGCCTGATGTACAACAATTGAGGCGTGACGGTGAGAGCTTCTCACTTTGGGCCCATCCCTTGCCTCTTTTCTCACAGATGGTCTGTGGTGTCACAATGCTTGGTGGGCAGCATGCCATTGCCATGGCAACCATTGGGCCTGAACTTCTCAGATGGAAGGCAACTCCACCTGCTCTGTGCCCACCTGCTCTCTACAGAAGGCTGGCTCTTCCCCTGAACGTGTGTCAGGCTCAACACGGTGGTTCAAGAACTGCATCCCAGGAATACACAGTCTACAATCTCATTGGGAAGGAAAATATGGGATTGAAAAAGACCCACTCCCCACGGAGCCTGAACAGGAAAACAATGGCCGATGGAGGAAGAACAACACACGAGCATCCCTTTCCATGGGAGGAGGCTTTTCCACGGAAGGAAACTATGGAATATCTTTTAACGTGATTTCCACCCCATGCCATTGGAGAAGATATAGGTACCATACCAAGGCTCTCAAACCTGTCTTCCAGTATGGAGCAAGGATTGTAATGGACACATTTTGGGAGTCAGGCCAGGAAGGAGAGAAGACTCTGGTACAAGTGTGCTGCTTTGTCCCACTTGTGGGATATCCACCTTAAACAAGGACACGTCCTTGGAGCATTTTTCCTACCATTGACTTTTGCTTGAACCAATAGATCCTTTACCTCTCTCTCTCCTTCTTTTGATCTCCTTCTCTCCAGCTCTCTCACTCTCCCCTTTTCCCCCCTGCAATTTCTCTTGAATCCTCCTGCTACAAGTTGACCTGTGGTGATAATGGATGAACTATATTCGCCAAGAGAATGGTCCAAGTTATTCCCCAGCCTTTTCTCCCTATCATCCTAGGTCCGATCAAATATAAAATCCGTGGTCCAGAAAGACTTCCTGTGCTCTGTGGAGACACCCGAACTAGGTCATCCTTCCACCACACTTCCCATATTCAGCCCTTCCTGTGGACACGCTGACCACTTCATATGTACTTCGGTCTGGAGGGTCCCATATTCGACTCAGAGAGCAACACACTTGAAACAACGTTCACATGAGTGCTCTACCATGAAAATACTTCTCTGCAGCGTTCCCTACCTGGTCCACGAGGAATGGTGGATTTGCTCGTATGTAGATCTCTGGACTCGTTCTTAGGGGATATCGAATATGAAGTCTATGACTCTTCATGTCTCAATGATTGGGCATCCAAAAACAATGGTCTGAGCATCATTGGCCAGTGGGCTGCCAAACCATAGCCCGGATTGCAAGATGTCTGTCAACCAAAACCAGTCTCTATGGAATAGACCTCCTCATTCGCTAGCCTCAGGATTGTCAGGGACAGAGACCATTCTCTTCCAGGATGGAACTATCAATAACCTCAAGTTGCAGGATACATCACAGGCCTCATGGAAAGTCATACCATCGACCCACCCTTCCTTCCTTATAATTGTAGACACAATAAACACACTGGCACTGGCCCCAGGAACCACACTACTAGTAAGCCCTCCGTGAGAGGGAGGGCTTGCTCTTATCCACCTGTGGAAAAGGCACCTGAAATTGACCGGTTACATCTCGGTTAAATGGCCTCTGTTCGGAGGGCTCCCCTGTGGCTTAGGCTAGGAAAATATGTACTCAGAAATGTGGAGCTGAAGATGCCCCATTGGGAAAGTCTTCTTCAGGGGTTACATCCAGGGCCTCATGCTTGATGGAGACATTGGGGCATGGTTTCCTTGTTTTTGCCATGGGATGTCTTGTTTCAAATAGCCATGAAGCACAAATCTTTTTTCACATGTAGGAACTCCCTTGAGGTATTCTGCCCACTGATCCCCTTAAGATATCACATGTGCAAACACCAAGCCTCTAGAATCCACATTTAGCTGGGGAGCCTGAGGAGACTGGTGGCTATGAGTCTACAGATGCAGATAAGAGTGTTCACCCAAGAGGACCACCCATCTGATGGATCCTCCTTGCCATCAACTTCGACATACCTCCAGAGCAAGAGCTCATGGTGTCCATCATTGAACTCTCAAGGTGTGAGGGGGAGAATGTCCCACATATGGCCCATCACACTCCTCTTTTCTCACAGGGAGGTTGTTTGGGCACAAGGCTCCATGGGCATAATAGCATTTCCATGGCCACTTCCGGGACTGCACCTTTCAGACCGAAGGCAACTCCACACACTGGGGAACCCAATTTTTTCTATCATGATGGATCTCCGATAACATGTGTGGCACTTCAGGGTCAAGTGCTTTCTCAGTCACTGCCTCACACGAATACACAGGACAGAATCTCTTTTGGAGAGAAAAGATGTCATTCCAATCACCCAAACAAAAGTCCCCTGGACAATGACATCAAGGAACGACTGAGGAAGAACAGCCTATGAGCTGCCACTTCAATAGGAAGGGTCTTTGCCGCTTAGGGAAAATAGAGGGTGTCATTTACCTTGACCCACACCCCGTGTCCTTTGAGAAGACATGGGTGCCGAACAGGGAGGACTGCTTGCAACCGACATACTTCGAGAGACAGGCCAAGAACGAGTGAAAATCTCATGCAAGGGTCCTGAGAGAGCCTTTGTGTCTAATAGTCCCCGGAAACACAGACATGGGCTTGGGAATGAAATTGGGCTCTGGAATGTGGCTGGTATCCAAATCTCATCTCTCTCTCTCACTCTCTCTCTTGGTTTCATCCTGCTTCACATTCTCTCGAATCCTCCCCTTCCAAGGTGATCTGTGCTGCTCCAGGTGGGCATATCTCAGCCAGGAGAGTAGTCAAATTCTTTCACCAAGATTTTCCATCAGTCTTCCAAACTCCTATCAAATATGAAAGCATTTTTCCTGAAATAACTCGTCTGTTTTTTATGGAGAATTTGCACCTTACATAGAGTACCCCTAGCTTACCATTTTCAGTCCTTCACACTGACACATAACCATCCCATTTGTACTGCGTTCTACATGGTCACAGATTTGCCTCCGAGATCAACATCTTTTCAACCACCTACGCATAAGGGACCGAGTGAGAATTCACTTATCTGCAGCACAACCCATGTATTTGAAGTTGCTGGTGAGGTGGATCTCTCGACTCTTTCTAAGGGGAGTTAGGACATGAAGTCTCTGACTCTCCATGTCTCAGTGAAGTGGCATCAAAGAAGGGGTCTGAGCACCCTTCGGCTGGGTCTGTGTGACAATGGGACAGAGTTCAAGGATTCAGTCCCCTAAAACCAGTCCATTTGGGACGATCCTCCCCCTTCTCTAGACCCTCAAATGGCAGGCCAGAGGCCCCTCTCGTCCAAGAGGGAAACCTCAACACCTGCCCATGTAGTCCTCACCACAGGGCTCACGGAGGATAACAAGATAGTCTCCTGAAATTCCTGACAATTGTGTACAACACAAACAAGCCAGCAGTGGAACTAGACACCCCACTTCCATCCAGCACCCCAGTAGACAGGACGTATTCTTATCAACCTGTGAAATAACCACCAGACTTATACAGCTTCATTCTCGGGAAATTTGTTACTGTGGATAGCTAGTGTGTGATTTCATCCCTTGACGTGTATGTTCCGAAGCAGGGACTTGTCCTTCCCCCCCATTCCAATATTTCCTCAGGGTTGATGTTGAGGGCCACGTCCTTGATTTAAGGAAGAAGGGCCTACCTTCATAGTTTGAGCTCTGGAATGAGATTTATCATCCCGGTCATACATAGGAGACTATTTCCCCTGATGGAAGAAACTGGAAGTGATAATCTCACTGGTCCCTTTCAGATGTATCATAATCCAAAAGCAAGCCTGAACCGTGGCTATTTCCTCAGGAGCCTGATGAGAATGGTGGCCATGAGAAGAATATTGGAAAGAATACTTATCATCCAAATGTCTAATACATCCAATGGATCATCCTTTAATTTCGTATCAACATACCTCCAGATCATGAGCTCAGGCTACCTGATGTACAACAATTGAGGCGTGACGGTGAGAGCTTCTCACTTTGGGCCCATCCCTTGCCTCTCTTCTCACAGATGGTCTGTGGTGTCACAATGCTTGGTGGGCAGCATGCCATTGCCATGGCAACCATTGGGCCTGAACTTCTCAGATGGAAGGCAACTCCACCTGCTCTGTGCCCACCTGCTCTCTACAGAAGGAAGGCTGTAGAGAGCAGCCTTCCCTGAACGTGTGTCAGGCTCAACACGGTGGTTCAAGAACTGCTTCCCAGGAATACACAGTCTACAATCTCATTGGGAAGGAAAATACGGGATTGAAAAAGACCCACTCCCCACGGAGCCTGAACAGGAAAACAATGGCCGATGGAGGAAGAACAACACACGAGCATCCCTTTCCATGGGAGGAGGCTTTTCCACGGAAGGAAACTATGGAATATCTTTTAACGTGATTTCCACCCCATGCCATTGGAGAAGATATAGGTACCATACCAAGGCTCTCAAACCTGTCTTCCAGTATGGAGCAAGGATTGTAATGGACACATTTTGGGAGTCAGGCCAGGAAGGAGAGAAGACTCTGGTACAAGTGTGCTGCTTTGTCCCACTTGTGGGATATCCACCTTAAACAAGGACACGTCCTTGGAGCATTTTTCCTACCATTGACTTTTGCTTGAACCAATAGATCCTTTACCTCTCTCTCTCCTTCTTTTGATCTCCTTCTCTCCAGCTCTCTCACTCTCCCCTTTTCCCCCCTGCAATTTCTCTTGAATCCTCCTGCTACAAGTTGACCTGTGGTGATAATGGATGAACTATATTCGCCAAGAGAATGGTCCAAGTTATTCCACAGCCTTTTCTCCCTATCATCCTAGGTCCGATCAAATATAAAATCTGTGGTCCAGAAAGACTTCCTGTGCTCTGTGGAGACACCCGAACTAGGTCATCCTTCCACCACACTTCCCATATTCAGCCCTTCCAGTGGACACGCTGACCACTTCATATGTACTTCGGTCTGGAGGGTCCCATATTCGACTCAGAGAGCAACACACTTGAAACAACGTTCACATGAGTGCTCTACCATGAAAATACTTCTCTGCAGCGTTCCCTACCTGGTCCACGAGGAATGGTGGATTTGCTCGTATGTAGATTTCTGGACTCGTTCTTAGGGGATATCGAATATGAAGTCTATGACTCTTCATGTCTCAATGATTGGGCATCCAAAAACAATGGTCTGAGCATCCTTGGCCAGTGGGCTGGCCAACCATAGCCCGGATTGCAAGATGTCTGTCAACCAAAACCAGTCTCTATGGAATAGACCTCCTCATTCGCTAGCCTCAGGATTGTCAGGGACAGAGACCATTCTCTTCCAGGATGGAACTATCAATAACCTCAAGTTGCAGGATACATCACAGGCCTCATGGAAAGTCATACCATCGACCCACCCTTCCTTCCTTATAATTGTAGACACAATAAACACACTGGCACTGGCCCCAGGAACCACACTACTAGTAAGCCCTCCGTGAGAGGGAGGGCTTGCTCTTATCCACCTGTGGAAAAGGCACCTGAAATTGACCGGTTACATCTCGGTTAAATGGCCTCTGTTCGGAGGGCTCCCCTGTGGCTTAGGCTAGGAAAATATGTACTCAGAAATGTGGAGCTGAAGATGCCCCATTGGGAAAGTCTTCTTCAGGGGTTACATCCAGGGCCTCATGCTTGATGGAGACATTGGGGCATGGTTTCCTTGTTTTTGCCATGGGATGTCTTGTTTCAAATAGCCATGAAGCACAAATCTTTTTTCACATGTAGGAACTCCCTTGAGGTATTCTGCCCACTGATCCCCTTAAGATATCACATGTGCAAACACCAAGCCTCTAGAATCCACATTTAGCTGGGGAGCCTGAGGAGACTGGTGGCTATGAGTCTACAGATGCAGATAAGAGTGTTCACCCAAGAGGACCACCCATCTGATGGATCCTCCTTGCCATCAACTTCGACATACCTCCAGAGCAAGAGCTCATGGTGTCCATCATTGAACTCTCAAGGTGTGAGGGGGAGAATGTCCCACATATGGCCCATCACACTCCTCTTTTCTCACAGAGAGGTTGTTTGGGCACAAGGCTCCATGGGCATAATAGCATTTCCATGGCCACTTCCGGGACTGCACCTTTCAGACCGAAGGCAACTCCACACACTGGGGAACCCAATTTTTTCTATCATGATGGATCTCCGATAACATGTGTGGCACTTCAGGGTCAAGTGCTTTCTCAGTCACTGCCTCACACGAATACACAGGACAGAATCTCTTTTGGAGAGAAAAGATGTCATTCCAATCACCCAAACAAAAGTCCCCTGGACAATGACATCAAGGAACGACTGAGGAAGAACAGCCTATGAGCTGCCACTTCAATAGGAAGGGTCTTTGCCGCTTAGGGAAAATAGAGGGTGTCATTTACCTTGACCCACACCCCGTGTCCTTTGAAAAGACATGGGTGCCGAGCAGGGAGGACTGCTTGCAACCGACATACTTCGAGAGACAGGCCAAGAACGAGTGAAAATCTCATGCAAGGGTCCTGAGAGAGCCTTTGTGTCTAATAGTCCCCGGAAACACAGACATGGGCTTGGGAATAAAATTGGGCCCTGGAACGTGGCTGGTATCCAAATCTCATCTCTCTCTCTCACTCTCTCTCTTGGCTTCATCCTGCTTCACATTCTCTCGAATCCTCCCCATCCAAGGTGATCTGTGCTGGTCCAGGTAGGTATATCTCAGCCAGGAGAGTAGTCAAATTCTTTCACCAAGATTTTCCATCAGTCTTCCAAAATCCTATCAAATATAATAGCATTTTTCCTGAAATAACTCGTCTGTTTTTTATGGAGAATTTGCACCTTACATAGAGTACCCCTAGCTTACCATTTTCAGTCCTTCACACTGACACATAACCATCCCATTTGTACTGCGTTCTACATGGTCACAGATTTGCCTCCGAGATCAACATCTTTTCAACCACCTACGCATAAGGGACCGAGTGAGAATTCACTTATCTGCAGCACAACCCATGTATTTGAAGTTGCTGGTGAGGTGGATCTCTCGACTCTTTCTAAGGGGAGTTAGGACATGAAGTCTCTGACTCTCCATGTCTCAGTGAAGTGGCATCTAAGAAGGGGTCTGAGCACCCTTCGGCTGGGTCTGTGTGACAATGGGACAGAGTTCAAGGATTCAGTCCCCTAAAACCAGTCCATTTGGGACGATCCTCCCCCTTCTCTAGACCCTCAAATGGCAGGCCAGAGGCCCCTCTCGTCCAAGAGGGAAACCTCAACACCTGCCCATGTAGTCCTCACCACAGGGCTCACGGAGGATAACAAGAGAGTCTCCTGAAATTCCTGACAATTGTGTACAACACAAACAAGCCAGCAGTGGAACTAGACACCCCACTTCCATCCAGCACCCCAGTAGACAGGACGTATTCTTATCAACCTGTGAAATAACCACCAGACTTATACAGCTTCATTCTCGGGAAATATGTTACTGTGGATAGCTAGTGTGTGATTTCATCTCTTGACGTGTATGTTCCGAAGCAGGGACTTGTCCTTCCCCCCCATTCCAATATTTCCTCAGGGTTGATATTGAGGGCCACGTCCTTGATTTAAGGAAGAAGGGCCTACCTTCATAGTTTGAGCTCTGGAATGAGATTTATCATCCCGGTCATACATAGGAGACTATTTCCCCTGATGGAAGAAACTGGAAGTGATAATCTCACTGGTCCCTTTCAGATGTATCATAATCCAAAAGCAAGCCTGAACCGTGGCTATTTACTCAGGAGCCTGATGAGAATGGTGGCCATGAGAAGAATATTGGAAAGAATACTTATCATCCAATTGTCCAATACATCCAATGGATCATCCTTTAATTTCGTATCAACATACCTCCAGATCATGAGCTCAGGCTGCCTGATGTACAACAATTGAGGCGTGACGGTGAGAGCTTCTCACTTTGGGCCCATCCCTTGCCTCTCTTCTCACAGATGGTCTGTGGTGTCACAATGCTTGGTGGGCAGCATGCCATTGCCATGGCAACCATTGGGCCTGAACTTCTCAGATGGAAGGCAACTCCACCTGCTCTGTGCCCACCTGCTCTCTACAGAAGGAAGGCTGTAGAGAGCAGCCTTCCCTGAACGTGTGTCAGGCTCAACACGGTGGTTCAAGAACTGCTTCCCAGGAATACACAGTCTACAATCTCATTGGGAAGGAAAATATGGGATTGAAAAAGACCCACTCCCCACGGAGCCTGAACAGGAAAACAATGGCCGATGGAGGAAGAACAACACACGAGCATCCCTTTCCATGGGAGGAGGCTTTTCCACGGAAGGAAACTATGGAATATCTTTTAACGTGATTTCCACCCCATGCCATTGGAGAAGATATAGGTACCATACCAAGGCTCTCAAACCTGTCTTCCAGTATGGAGCAAGGATTGTAATGGACAATTTTGGGAGTCAGGCCAGGAAGGAGAGAAGACTCTGGTACAAGTGTGCTGCTTTGTCCCACTTGTGGGATATCCACCTTAAACAAGGACACGTCCTTGGAGCATTTTTCCTGGTCCTGCCATTGACGGTTGCTTGAACCAACAGCTCCTTTACCTCTCTCTCTCCTTCTTTTGATCTCCTTCTCTCCAGCTCTCTCACTCTCCCCTTGGCCCCCCTTCAATTTCTCTTGAATCCTCCTGCTACAAGTTGACCTGTGGTGATAATGGATGAACTATATTCGCCAAGAGAATGGTCCAAGTTATTCCCCAGCCTTTTCTCCCTATCATCCTAGGTCCGATCAAATATAAAATCCGTGGTCCAGAAAGACTTCCTGTGCTCTGTGGAGACACCCGAACTAGGTCATCCTTCCACCACACTTCCCATATTCAGCCCTTCCTGTGGACACGCTGACCACTTCATATGTACTTCGGTCTGTAGGGTCCCATATTCGACTCAGAGAGCAACACACTTGAAACAACGTTCACATGAGTGCTCTACCATGAAAATACTTCTCTGCAGCGTTTCCTACCTGGTCCACGAGGAATGGTGGATTTGCTCGTATGTAGATCTCTGGACTCGTTCTTAGGGGATATCGAATATGAAGTCTATGACTCTTCATGTCTCAATGATTGGGCATCCACAAACAATGGTCTGAGCATCCTTGGCCAGTGGGCTGGCCAACCATAGCCCAGAGTGCAAGTTGTCTGTCAACCGAAACCAGTCTCTATGGACTAGACCTCCTCATTCGCTAGCCTCAGGATTGTCAGGGACAGAGCCCATTCGCTTCCAGGATGGAACTATCAATAACCTCAAATTGCAGGCATCACCAAACGGCTCCTGGACGATCAGAAAATCGATCCACATTTCCTTCCTTGTGATTGTAGACACAACAAACACACTGGCACTGGCCCCAGGCACCACACTTCTAGTAAGCCCTCCATGAGAGGGAGGGCTTGCTCTTATCCACCTGTGGAAAAGGCACCTGAAATTGACCGGTTACATCTCGGTTAAATTGCCTCTGTTCGGAGGGCTCCCCTGTGGCTTAGGCTAGGAAAATATGTACTCAGAAATGTGGAGCTGAAGATGCCCCATTGGGAAAGTCTTCTTCAGGGGTTACATCCAGGGCCTCATGCTTGATGGAGACATTGGGGCATGGTTTCCTTGTTTTTGCCATGGGATGTCTTGTTTCAAATAGCCATGAAGCACAAATCTTTTTTCACATGTAGGAACTCCCTTGAGGTATTCTGCCCACTGATCCCCTTAAGATATCACATGTGCAAACACCAAGCCTCTAGAATCCACATTTAGCTGGGGAGCCTGAGGAGACTGGTGGCTATGAGTCTACAGATGCAGATAAGAGTGTTCATCCAAGAGGACCACCCATCTGATGGATCCTCCTTGCCATCAACTTCGACATACCTCCAGAGCAAGAGCTCATGGTGTCCATCATTGAACTCTCAAGGTGTGAGGGGGAGAATGTCCCACATATGGCCCATCACACACCTCTTTTCTCACAGGGAGGTTGTTTGGGCACAAGGCTCCATGGGCATAATAGCATTTCCATGGCCACTTCCGGGACTGCACCTTTCAGACCGAAGGCAACTCCACACACTGGGGAACCCAATTTTTTCTATCATGATGGATCTCCGATAACATGTGTGGCACTTCAGGGTCAAGTGCTTTCTCAGTCACTGCCTCACACGAATACACAGGACAGAATCTCTGTTGGAGAGAAAAGATGTCATTCCAATCACCCAAACAAAAGTCCCCTGGACAATGACATCAAGGAACGACTGAGGAAGAACAGCCTATGAGCTGCCACTTCAATAGGAAGGGTCTTTGCCGCTTAGGGAAAATAGAGGGTGTCATTTAAGTTGACACACACCTCGTGTCCTTTGAGAAGACATGGGTGCTAAGCAGGGAGGTCTGCTTGCAACCGACATACTTCGAGAGACAGGCCAAGAACGAGTGAAAATCTCATGCAAGGGTCCTGAGAGAGCCTTTGTGTCTAATAGTCCCCGGAAACACAGACATGGGCTTGGGAATGAAATTGGGCCCTGGAACGTGGCTGGTATCCAAATCTCATCTCTCTCTCTCACTCTCTCTCTTGGCTTCATCCTGCTTCACATTCTCTCGAATCCTCCCCATCCAAGGTGATCTGTGCTGGTCCAGGTAGGTATATCTCAGCCAGGAGAGTAGTCAAATTCTTTCACCAAGATTTTCCATCAGTCTTCCAAAATCCTATCAAATATAATAGCATTTTTCCTGAAATAACTCGTCTGTTTTTTATGGAGAATTTGCACCTTACATAGAGTACCCCTAGCTTACCATTTTCAGTCCTTCACACTGACACATAACCATCCCATTTGTACTGCGTTCTACATGGTCACAGATTTGCCTCCGAGATCAACATCTTTTCAACCACCTACGCATAAGGGACCGAGTGAGAATTCACTTATCTGCAGCACAACCCATGTATTTGAAGTTGCTGGTGAGGTGGATCTCTCGACTCTTTCTAAGGGGAGTTAGGACATGAAGTCTCTGACTCTCCATGTCTCAGTGAAGTGGCATCAAAGAAGGGGTCTGAGCACCCTTCGGCTGGGTCTGTGTGACAATGGGACAGAGTTCAAGGATTCAGTCCCCTAAAACCAGTCCATTTGGGACGATCCTCCCCCTTCTCTAGACCCTCAAATGGCAGGCCAGAGGCCCCTCTCGTCCAAGAGGGAAACCTCAACACCTGCCCATGTAGTCCTCACCACAGGGCTCACGGAGGATAACAAGAGAGTCTCCTGAAATTCCTGACAATTGTGTACAACACAAACAAGCCAGCAGTGGAACTAGACACCCCACTTCCATCCAGCACCCCAGTAGACAGGACGTATTCTTATCAACCTGTGAAATAACCACCAGACTTATACAGCTTCATTCTCGGGAAATTTGTTACTGTGGATAGCTAGTGTGTGATTTCATCTCTTGACGTGTATGTTCCGAAGCAGGGACTTGTCCTTCCCCCCCATTCCAATATTTCCTCAGTGTTGATATTGAGGGCCACGTCCTTGGTTGAAGGAAGAAGGGCCTACCTTCATAGTTTGAGCTCTGGAATGAGATACATCATCCCGGTCATACTTAGGAGACTATTTCCCCTGATGGAAGAAACTCGAAGTGATAATCTCACTGGTCCCTTTCAGATGTATCATAATCCAAAAGCAAGCCTGAACCGTGGCTATTTCCTCAGGAGCCTGATGAGAATGGTGGCCATGAGAAGAATATTGGAAAGAATACTTATCATCCAATAGTCCAATACATCCAATGGATCATCCTTTAATTTCGTATCAACATACCTCCAGATCATGAGCTCAGGCTGCCTGATGTACAACAATTGAGGCGTGACGGTGAGATCTTCTCACTTTGGGCCCATCCCTTGCCTCTTTTCTCACAGATGGTCTGTGGTGTCACAATGCTTGGTGGGCAGCATGCCATTGCCATGGCAACCATTGGGCCTGAACTTCTCAGATGGAAGGCAACTCCACCTGCTCTGTGCCCACCTGCTCTCTACAGAAGGCTGGCTCTTCCCCTGAACGTGTGTCAGGCTCAACACGGTGGTTCAAGAACTGCATCCCAGGAATACACAGTCTACAATCTCATTGGGAAGGAAAATATGGGATTGAAAAAGACCCACTCCCCACGGAGCCTGAACAGGAAAACAATGGCCGATGGAGGAAGAACAACACACGAGCATCCCTTTCCATGGGAGGAGGCTTTTCCACGGAAGGAAACTATGGAATATCTTTTAACGTGATTTCCACCCCATGCCATTGGAGAAGATATAGGTACCATACCAAGGCTCTCAAACCTGTCTTCCAGTATGGAGCAAGGATTGTAATGGACACATTTTGGGAGTCAGGCCAGGAAGGAGAGAAGACTCTGGTACAAGTGTGCTGCTTTGTCCCACTTGTGGGATATCCACCTTAAACAAGGACACGTCCTTGGAGCATTTTTCCTACCATTGACTTTTGCTTGAACCAATAGATCCTTTACCTCTCTCTCTCCTTCTTTTGATCTCCTTCTCTCCAGCTGTCTCACTCTCCCCTTTTCCCCCCTGCAATTTCTCTTGAATCCTCCTGCTACAAGTTGACCTGTGGTGATAATGGATGAACTATATTCGCCAAGAGAATGGTCCAAGTTATTCCCCAGCCTTTTCTCCCTATCATCCTAGGTCCGATCAAATATAAAATCCGTGGTCCAGAAAGACTTCCTGTGCTCTGTGGAGACACCCGAACTAGGTCATCCTTCCACCACACTTCCCATATTCAGCCCTTCCTGTGGACACGCTGACCACTTCATATGTACTTCGGTCTGGAGGGTCCCATATTCGACTCAGAGAGCAACACACTTGAAACAACGTTCACATGAGTGCTCTACCATGAAAATACTTCTCTGCAGCGTTCCCTACCTGGTCCACGAGGAATGGTGGATTTGCTCGTATGTAGATCTCTGGACTCGTTCTTAGGGGATATCGAATATGAAGTCTATGACTCTTCATGTCTCAATGATTGGGCATCCAAAAACAATGGTCTGAGCATCATTGGCCAGTGGGCTGCCAAACCATAGCCCGGATTGCAAGATGTCTGTCAACCAAAACCAGTCTCTATGGAATAGACCTCCTCATTCGCTAGCCTCAGGATTGTCAGGGACAGAGACCATTCTCTTCCAGGATGGAACTATCAATAACCTCAAGTTGCAGGATACATCACAGGCCTCATGGAAAGTCATACCATCGACCCACCCTTCCTTCCTTATAATTGTAGACACAATAAACACACTGGCACTGGCCCCAGGAACCACACTACTAGTAAGACCTCCGTGAGAGGGAGGGCTTGCTCTTATCCACCTGTGGAAAAGGCACCTGAAATTGACCGGTTACATCTCGGTTAAATGGCCTCTGTTCGGAGGGCTCCCCTGTGGCTTAGGCTAGGAAAATATGTACTCAGAAATGTGGAGCTGAAGATGCCCCATTGGGAAAGTCTTCTTCAGGGGTTACATCCAGGGCCTCATGCTTGATGGAGACATTGGGGCATGGTTTCCTTGTTTTTGCCATGGGATGTCTTGTTTCAAATAGCCATGAAGCACAAATCTTTTTTCACATGTAGGAACTCCCTTGAGGTATTCTGCCCACTGATCCCCTTAAGATATCACATGTGCAAACACCAAGCCTCTAGAATCCACATTTAGCTGGGGAGCCTGAGGAGACTGGTGGCTATGAGTCTACAGATGCAGATAAGAGTGTTCACCCAAGAGGACCACCCATCTGATGGATCCTCCTTGCCATCAACTTCGACATACCTCCAGAGCAAGAGCTCATGGTGTCCATCATTGAACTCTCAAGGTGTGAGGGGGAGAATGTCCCACATATGGCCCATCACACTCCTCTTTTCTCACAGGGAGGTTGTTTGGGCACAAGGCTCCATGGGCATAATAGCATTTCCATGGCCACTTCCGGGACTGCACCTTTCAGACCGAAGGCAACTCCACACACTGGGGAACCCAATTTTTTCTATCATGATGGATCTCCGATAACATGTGTGGCACTTCAGGGTCAAGTGCTTTCTCAGTCACTGCCTCACACGAATACACAGGACAGAATCTCTGTTGGAGAGAAAAGATGTCATTCCAATCACCCAAACAAAAGTCCCCTGGACAATGACATCAAGGAACGACTGAGGAAGAACAGCCTATGAGCTGCCACTTCAATAGGAAGGGTCTTTGCCGCTTAGGGAAAATAGAGGGTGTCATTTACCTTGACCCACACCCCGTGTCCTTTGAGAAGACATGGGTGCCGAGCAGGGAGGACTGCTTGCAACCGACATACTTCGAGAGACAGGCCAAGAACGAGTGAAAATCTCATGCAAGGGTCCTGAGAGAGCCTTTGTGTCTAATAGTCCCCGGAAACACAGACATGGGCTTGGGAATGAAATTGGGCTCTGGAATGTGGCTGGTATCCAAATCTCATCTCTCTCTCTCACTCTCTCTCTTGGCTTCATCCTGCTTCACATTCTCTCGAATCCTCCCCTTCCAAGGTGATCTGTGCTGCTCCAGGTGGGCATATCTCAGCCAGGAGAGTAGTCAAATTCTTTCACCAAGATTTTCCATCAGTCTTCCAAACTCCTATCAAATATAATAGCATTTTTCCTGAAATAACTCGTCTGTTTTTTATGGAGAATTTGCACCTTACGTAGAGTACCCCTAGCTTACCATTTTCAGTCCTTCACACTGACACATAACCATCCCATTTGTACTGCGTTCTACATGGTCACAGATTTGCCTCCGAGATCAACATCTTTTCAACCACCTACGCATAAGGGACCGAGTGAGAATTCACTTATCTGCAGCACAACCCATGTATTTGAAGTTGCTTGTGAGGTGGATCTCTCGACTCTTTCTAAGGGGAGTTAGGACATGAAGTCTCTGACTCTCCATGTCTCAGTGAAGTGGCATCAAAGAAGGGGTCTGAGCACCCTTCGGCTGGGTCTGTGTGACAATGGGACAGAGTTCAAGGATTCAGTCCCCTAAAACCAGTCCATTTGGGACGATCCTCCCCCTTCTCTAGACCCTCAAATGGCAGGCCAGAGGCCCCTCTCGTCCAAGAGGGAAACCTCAACACCTGCCCATGTAGTCCTCACCACAGGGCTCACGGAGGATAACAAGATAGTCTCCTGAAATTCCTGACAATTGTGTACAACACAAACAAGCCAGCAGTGGAACTAGACACCCCACTTCCATCCAGCACCCCAGTAGACAGGACGTATTCTTATCAACCTGTGAAATAACCACCAGACTTATACAGCTTCATTCTCGGGAAATTTGTTACTGTGGATAGCTAGTGTTTGATTTCATCCCTTGACGTGTATGTTCCGAAGCAGGGACTTGTCCTTCCCCCCCATTCCAATATTTCCTCAGGGTTGATGTTGAGGGCCACGTCCTTGATTTAAGGAAGAAGGGCCTACCTTCATAGTTTGAGCTCTGGAATGAGATTTATCATCCCGGTCATACATAGGAGACTATTTCCCCTGATGGAAGAAACTGGAAGTGATAATCTCACTGGTCCCTTTCAGATGTATCATAATCCAAAAGCAAGCCTGAACCGTGGCTATTTCCTCAGGAGCCTGATGAGAATGGTGGCCATGAGAAGAATATTGGAAAGAATACTTATCATCCAAATGTCCAATACATCCAATGGATCATCCTTTAATTTCGTATCAACATACCTCCAGATCATGAGCTCAGGCTGCCTGATGTACAACAATTGAGGCGTGACGGTGAGAGCTTCTCACTTTGGGCCCATCCCTTGCCTCTCTTCTCACAGATGGTCTGTGGTGTCACAATGCTTGGTGGGCAGCATGCCATTGCCATGGCAACCATTGGGCCTGAACTTCTCAGATGGAAGGCAACTCCACCTGCTCTGTGCCCACCTGCTCTCTACAGAAGGAAGGCTGTAGAGAGCAGCCTTCCCTGAACGTGTGTCAGGCTCAACACGGTGGTTCAAGAACTGCTTCCCAGGAATACACAGTCTACAATCTCATTGGGAAGGAAAATATGGGATTGAAAAAGACCCACTCCCCACGGAGCCTGAACAGGAAAACAATGGCCGATGGAGGAAGAACAACACACGAGCATCCCTTTCCATGGGAGGAGGCTTTTCCACGGAAGGAAACTATGGAATATCTTTTAACGTGATTTCCACCCCATGCCATTGGAGAAGATATAGGTACCATACCAAGGCTCTCAAACCTGTCTTCCAGTATGGAGCAAGGATTGTAATGGACACATTTTGGGAGTCAGGCCAGGAAGGAGAGAAGACTCTGGTACAAGTGTGCTGCTTTGTCCCACTTGTGGGATATCCACCTTAAACAAGGACACGTCCTTGGAGCATTTTTCCTACCATTGACTTTTGCTTGAACCAATAGATCCTTTACCTCTCTCTCTCCTTCTTTTGATCTCCTTCTCTCCAGCTGTCTCACTCTCCCCTTTTCCCCCCTGCAATTTCTCTTGAATCCTCCTGCTACAAGTTGACCTGTGGTGATAATGGATGAACTATATTCGCCAAGAGAATGGTCCAAGTTATTCCACAGCCTTTTCTCCCTATCATCCTAGGTCCGATCAAATATAAAATCTGTGGTCCAGAAAGACTTCCTGTGCTCTGTGGAGACACCCGAACTAGGTCATCCTTCCACCACACTTCCCATATTCAGCCCTTCCTGTGGACACGCTGACCACTTCATATGTACTTCGGTCTGGAGGGTCCCATATTCGACTCAGAGAGCAACACACTTGAAACAACGTTCACATGAGTGCTCTACCATGAAAATACTTCTCTGCAGCGTTCCCTACCTGGTCCACGAGGAATGGTGGATTTGCTCGTATGTAGATTTCTGGACTCGTTCTTAGGGGATATCGAATATGAAGTCTATGACTCTTCATGTCTCAATGATTGGGCATCCAAAAACAATGGTCTGAGCATCCTTGGCCAGTGGGCTGGCCAACCATAGCCCGGATTGCAAGATGTCTGTCAACCAAAACCAGTCTCTATGGAATAGACCTCCTCATTCGCTAGCCTCAGGATTGTCAGGGACAGAGACCATTCTCTTCCAGGATGGAACTATCAATAACCTCAAGTTGCAGGATACATCACAGGCCTCATGGAAAGTCATACCATCGACCCACCCTTCCTTCCTTATAATTGTAGACACAATAAACACACTGGCACTGGCCCCAGGAACCACACTACTAGTAAGCCCTCCGTGAGAGGGAGGGCTTGCTCTTATCCACCTGTGGAAAAGGCACCTGAAATTGACCGGTTACATCTCGGTTAAATGGCCTCTGTTCGGAGGGCTCCCCTGTGGCTTAGGCTAGGAAAATATGTACTCAGAAATGTGGAGCTGAAGATGCCCCATTGGGAAAGTCTTCTTCAGGGGTTACATCCAGGGCCTCATGCTTGATGGAGACATTGGGGCATGGTTTCCTTGTTTTTGCCATGGGATGTCTTGTTTCAAATAGCCATGAAGCACAAATCTTTTTTCACATGTAGGAACTCCCTTGAGGTATTCTGCCCACTGATCCCCTTAAGATATCACATGTGCAAACACCAAGCCTCTAGAATCCACATTTAGCTGGGGAGCCTGAGGAGACTGGTGGCTATGAGTCTACAGATGCAGATAAGAGTGTTCACCCAAGAGGACCACCCATCTGATGGATCCTCCTTGCCATCAACTTCGACATACCTCCAGAGCAAGAGCTCATGGTGTCCATCATTGAACTCTCAAGGTGTGAGGGGGAGAATGTCCCACATATGGCCCATCACACTCCTCTTTTCTCACAGGGAGGTTGTTTGGGCACAAGGTTCCATGGGCATAATAGCATTTCCATGGCCACTTCCGGGACTGCACCTTTCAGACCGAAGGCAACTCCACACACTGGGGAACCCAATTTTTTCTATCATGATGGATCTCCGATAACATGTGTGGCACTTCAGGGTCAAGTGCTTTCTCAGTCACTGCCTCACACGAATACACAGGACAGAATCTCTTTTGGAGAGAAAAGATGTCATTCCAATCACCCAAACAAATGTCCCCTGGACAATGACATCAAGGAACGACTGAGGAAGAACAGCCTATGAGCTGCCACTTCAATAGGAAGGGTCTTTGCCGCTTAGGGAAAATAGAGGGTGTCATTTACCTTGACCCACACCCCGTGTCCTTTGAGAAGACATGGGTGCCGAGCAGGGAGGACTGCTTGCAACCGACATACTTCGAGAGACAGGCCAAGAACGAGTGAAAATCTCATGCAAGGGTCCTGAGAGAGCCTTTGTGTCTAATAGTCCCCGGAAACACAGACATGGGCTTGGGAATGAAATTGGGCCCTGGAACGTGGCTGGTATCCAAATCTCATCTCTCTCTCTCACTCTCTCTCTTGGCTTCATCCTGCTTCACATTCTCTCGAATCCTCCCCATCCAAGGTGATCTGTGCTGCTCCAGGTGGGCATATCTCAGCCAGGAGAGTAGTCAAATTCTTTCACCAATATTTTCCATCAGTGTTCCAAACTCCTATCAAATATGAAAGCATTTTTCCTGAAATAACTCGTCTGTTTTTTATGGAGAATTTGCACCTTACATAGAGTACCCCTAGCTTACCATTTTCAGTCCTTCACACTGACACATAACCATCCCATTTGTACTGCGTTCTACATGGTCACAGATTTGCCTCCGAGATCAACATCTTTTCAACCACCTACGCATAAGGGACCGAGTGAGAATTCACTTATCTGCAGCACAACCCATGTATTTGAAGTTGCTGGTGAGGTGGATCTCTCGACTCTTTCTAAGGGGAGTTAGGACATGAAGTCTCTGACTCTCCATGTCTCAGTGAAGTGGCATCTAAGAAGGGGTCTGAGCACCCTTCGGCTGGGTCTGTGTGACAATGGGACAGAGTTCAAGGATTCAGTCCCCTAAAACCAGTCCATTTGGGACGATCCTCCCCCTTCTCTAGACCCTCAAATGGCAGGCCAGAGGCCCCTCTCGTCCAAGAGGGAAACCTCAACACCTGCCCATGTAGTCCTCACCACAGGGCTCACGGAGGATAACAAGAGAGTCTCCTGAAATTCCTGACAATTGTGTACAACACAAACAAGCCAGCAGTGGAACTAGACACCCCACTTCCATCCAGCACCCCAGTAGACAGGACGTATTCTTATCAACCTGTGAAATAACCACCAGACTTATACAGCTTCATTCTCGGGAAATATGTTACTGTGGATAGCTAGTGTGTGATTTCATCTCTTGACGTGTATGTTCCGAAGCAGGGACTTGTCCTTCCCCCCCATTAGAATATTTCCTCAGGGTTGATGTTGAGGGCCACGTCCTTGATTTAAGGAAGAAGGGCCTACCTTCATAGTTTGAGCTCTGGAATGAGATTTATCATCCCGGTCATACATAGGAGACTATTTCCCCTGATGGAAGAAACTGGAAGTGATAATCTCACTGGTCCCTTTCAGATGTATCATAATCCAAAAGCAAGCCTGAACCGTGGCTATTTCCTCAGGAGCCTGATGAGAATGGTGGCCATGAGAAGAATATTGGAAAGAATACTTATCATCCAATTGTCCAATACATCCAATGGATCATCCTTTAATTTCGTATCAACATACCTCCAGATCATGAGCTCAGGCTGCCTGATGTACAACAATTGAGGGGTGACGGTGAGAGCTTCTCACTTTGGGCCCATCCCTTGCCTCTCTTCTCACAGATGGTCTGTGGTGTCACAATGCTTGGTGGGCAGCATGCCATTGCCATGGCAACCATTGGGCCTGAACTTCTCAGATGGAAGGCAACTCCACCTGCTCTGTGCCCACCTGCTCTCTACAGAAGGAAGGCTGTAGAGAGCAGCCTTCCCTGAACGTGTGTCAGGCTCAACACGGTGGTTCAAGAACTGCTTCCCAGGAATACACAGTCTACAATCTCATTGGGAAGGAAAATATGGGATTGAAAAAGACCCACTCCCCACGGAGCCTGAACAGGAAAACAATGGCCGATGGAGGAAGAACAACACACGAGCATCCCTTTCCATGGGAGGAGGCTTTTCCACGGAAGGAAACTATGGAATATCTTTTAACGTGATTTCCACCCCATGCCATTGGAGAAGATATAGGTACCATACCAAGGCTCTCAAACCTGTCTTCCAGTATGGAGCAAGGATTGTAATGGACACATTTTGGGAGTCAGGCCAGGAAGGAGAGAAGACTCTGGTAC
Organism: Sus scrofa; assembly: GCF_054392235.1. Lineage (NCBI taxonomy): Eukaryota > Metazoa > Chordata > Mammalia > Artiodactyla > Suidae > Sus > Sus scrofa. The sequence continues at coordinate 43,546,294 of NC_139402.1, forward strand.
AAGTGTGCTGCTTTGTCCCACTTGTGGGATATCCACCTTAAACAAGGACACGTCCTTGGAGCATTTTTCCTGGTCCTGCCATTGACGGTTGCTTGAACCAACAGCTCCTTTACCTCTCTCTCTCCTTCTTTTGATCTCCTCCTCTCCAGCTCTCTCACTCTCCCCTTGGCCCCCCTTCAATTTCTCTTGAATCCTCCTGCTACAAGTTGACCTGTGGTGATAATGGATGAACTATATTCGCCAAGAGAATGGTCCAAGTTATTCCCCAGCCTTTTCTCCCTATCATCCTAGGTCCGATCAAATATAAAATCCGTGGTCCAGAAAGACTTCCTGTGCTCTGTGGAGACACCCGAACTAGGTCATCCTTCCACCACACTTCCCATATTCAGCCCTTCCAGTGGACACGCTGACCACTTCATATGTACTTCGGTCTGTAGGGTCCCATATTCGACTCAGAGAGCAACACACTTGAAACAACGTTCACATGAGTGCTCTACCATGAAAATACTTCTCTGCAGCGTTCCCTACCTGGTCCATGAGGTACTGTGGATTTGCTCTTATGTAGATCTCTGGACTCGTTCTTAGGGGATATCGAATATGAAGTCTATGACTCTTCATGTCTCAATGATTGGGCATCCAAAAACAATGGTCTGAGCATCCTTGGCCAGTGGGCTGGCCAACCATAGCCCGGAGTGCAAGATGTCTGTCAACCGAAACCTGTCTCTATGGAATAAACCTCCTCATTCGCTAGCCTCAGGATTGTCAGGGACAGAGCCCATTCGCTTCCAGGATGGAACTATCAATAACCTCAAATTGTAGGCATCACCACACGGCTCCTGGACGATCAGAAAATCGATCCACATTTCCTTCCTTATGATTGTAGACACAACAAACACACTGGCACTGGCCCCAGGCACCACACTACTAGTAAGACCTCCGTGAGAGGGAGGGCTTGCTCTTATCCACCTGTGGAAAAGGCACCTGAAATTGACCGGTTACATCTCGGTTAAATGGCCTCTGTTCGGAGGGCTCCCCTGTGGCTTAGGCTAGGAAAATATGTACTCAGAAATGTGGAGCTGAAGATGCCCCATTGGGAAAGTCTTCTTCAGGGGTTACATCCAGGGCCTCATGCTTGATGGAGACATTGGGGCATGGTTTCCTTGTTTTTGCCATGGGATGTCTTGTTTCAAATAGCCATGAAGCACAAATCTTTTTTCACATGTAGGAACTCCCTTGAGGTATTCTGCCCACTGATCCCCTTAAGATATCACATGTGCAAACACCAAGCCTCTAGAATCCACATTTAGCTGGGGAGCCTGAGGAGACTGGTGGCTATGAGTCTACAGATGCAGATAAGAGTGTTCATCCAAGAGGACCACCCATCTGATGGATCCTCCTTGCCATCAACTTCGACATACCTCCAGAGCAAGAGCTCATGGTGTCCATCATTGAACTCTCAAGGTGTGAGGGGGAGAATGTCCCACATATGGCCCATCACACTCCTCTTTTCTCACAGGGAGGTTGTTTGGGCACAAGGCTCCATGGGCATAATAGCATTTCCATGGCCACTTCCGGGACTGCACCTTTCAGACCGAAGGCAACTCCACACACTGGGGAACCCAATTTTTTCTATCATGATGGATCTCCGATAACATGTGTGGCACTTCAGGGTCAAGTGCTTTCTCAGTCACTGCCTCACACGAATACACAGGACAGAATCTCTTTTGGAGAGAAAAGATGTCATTCCAATCACCCAAACAAAAGTCCCCTGGACAATGACATCAAGGAACGACTGAGGAAGAACAGCCTATGAGCTGCCACTTCAATAGGAAGGGTCTTTGCCGCTTAGGGAAAATAGAGGGTGTCATTTAAGTTGACCCACACCTCGTGTCCTTTGAGAAGACATGGGTGCTAAGCAGGGAGGTCTGCTTGCAACCGACATACTTCGAGAGACAGGCCAAGAACGAGTGAAAATCTCATGCAAGGGTCCTGAGAGAGCCTTTGTGTCTAATCGTCCCCGGAAACACAGATATGGTTTTGGGAATAAAATTGGGACCTGGAACCTGGCTTGCATCCAAATCTCATCTCTCTCTCTCACTCTCTCTCTTGGCTTCTTCCTCCTTCACATTCTCTCGAATCCTCCCCATCCAAGGTGATCTGTGCTGCTCCAGGTGGGCATATCTCAGCCAGGAGAGTAGTCAAATTCTTTCACCAAGATTTTCAATCAGTCTTCCAAACTCCTATCAAATATAATAGCATTTTTCCTGAAATAACTCCTCTGTTTTTTATGGAGAATTTGCACCTTACATAGAGTACCCCTATCTTACCATTGTCAGCCCTTCACACTGACAGATAACCATCCCATTTATACTGCGTTCTACATGGTCACAGATTTGCCTCCGAGATCAACATCTTTTCAACAACCTACACATAAGGGACCGAGTGAGAATTCACTTATCTGCAGCACAACCCATGTATTTGAAGTTGCTGGTGAGGTGGATCTCTCGACTATTTCTAAGGGGAGTTAGGACATGAAGACTCTGACTCTCCATGTCTCAGTGAAGTGGCATCCAAGAAGGGGTCTGAGCACCCTTCGGCTGGGTCTGTGTGGCAATGGGACAGAGTTCAAGGATTCAGTCCCCTAAAACCAGTCTCCATTTGGGACAATCCTCCTCCTTCTCTGGACCCTCAAATGGCAGGCCAGAAGCCCCTCTCGTCCAAGAGTGAAACCTCAACACCTGCCCATGTAGTCCTCACGACAGGGCTCACGGAGGGTAACAAGAGAGACTCCTGAAATTCCTGACAATTGTGTAGAACACAAACAAGCCAGCAGTGGAACTAGACACCCCACTTCCATCCAGCACCCCAGTAGACAGGACGTATTCTTATCAACCTGTGAAATAACCACCAAACTAATCCCAGCTTCATTCTCGGGAAATTAGTTACTGAGGATAGCTAGTGTGTGATTTCATCCCTTGACGTGTATGTTCCGAAGCAGGGACATGTCCTTCCCCCCCATTCCAATATTTCCTCAGGGTTGATATTGAGGGCCACTTCATTGGTTGAAGGCCGAGGGGCCTATTTTCATGGTTTGAGTTCTGGAATGAGATTTCTCATCCCGGTCATACTTAGGAGACTTTTTTCCCCTGTGGGAAAAGACTGGAAGTGATAAGCTCACTGGTCCCTTTCAGATATATCATAATCCAAAAGCAAGCCTGAACCGTGGCTATTTACTCAGGAGTCCGAAGAGAATGGTGGCCATGAGAAGAATATTGGAAAGAATACTTATCATCCAATTGTCCAATACATCCAATGGATCATCCTTTAATTTCGTATCAACATACCTCCAGATCATGAGCTCAGGCTGCCTGATGTACAACAATTGAGGCGTGACGGTGAGAGCTTCTCACTTTGGGCCCATCCCTTGCCTCTCTTCTCACAGATGGTCTGTGGTGTCACAATGCTTGGTGGGCAGCATGCCATTGCCATGGCAACCATTGGGACTGAACTTCTCAGATGGAAGGCAACTCCACCTGCTCTGTGCCCACCTGCTCTCTACAGAAGGCTGGCTCTTCCCCTGAACGTGTGTCAGGCTCAACACGGTGGTTCAAGAACTGCTTCCCAGGAATACACAGTCTACAATCTCATTGGGAAGGAAAATATGGGATTGAAAAAGACCCACTCCCCACGGAGCCTGAACAGGAAAACAATGGCCGATGGAGGAAGAACAACACACGAGCATCCCTTTCCATGGGAGGAGGCTTTTCCACGGAAGGAAACTATGGAATATCTTTTAACGTGATTTCCACCCCATGCCATTGGAGAAGATATAGGTACCATACCAAGGCTCTCAAACCTGTCTTCCAGTATGGAGCAAGGATTGTAATGGACACATTTTGGGAGTCAGGCCAGGAAGGAGAGAAGACTCTGGTACAAGTGTGCTGCTTTGTCCCACTTGTGGGATATCCACCTTAAACAAGGACACGTCCTTGGAGCATTTTTCCTGGTCCTGCCATTGACGGTTGCTTGAACCAACAGCTCCTTTACCTCTCTCTCTCCTTCTTTTGATCTCCTTCTCTCCAGCTCTCTCACTCTCCCCTTGGCCCCCCTTCAATTTCTCTTGAATCCTCCTGCTACAAGTTGACCTGTGGTGATAATGGATGAACTATATTCGCCAAGAGAATGGTCCAAGTTATTCCCCAGCCTTTTCTCCCTATCATCCTAGGTCCGATCAAATATAAAATCCGTGGTCCAGAAAGACTTCCTGTGCTCTGTGGAGACACCCGAACTAGGTCATCCTTCCACCACACTTCCCATATTCAGCCCTTCCTGTGGACACGCTGACCACTTCATATGTACTTCGGTCTGTAGGGTCCCATATTCGACTCAGAGAGCAACACACTTGAAACAACGTTCACATGAGTGCTCTACCATGAAAATACTTCTCTGCAGCGTTCCCTACCTGGTCCACGAGGAATGGTGGATTTGCTCGTATGTAGATCTCTGGACTCGTTCTTAGGGGATATCGAATATGAAGTCTATGACTCTTCATGTCTCAATGATTGGGCATCCACAAACAATGGTCTGAGCATCCTTGGCCAGTGGGCTGGCCAACCATAGCCCAGAGTGCAAGTTGTCTGTCAACGGAAACCTGTCTCTATGGACTAGACCTCCTCATTCGCTAGCCTCAGGATTGTCAGGGACAGAGCCCATTCGCTTCCAGGATGGAACTATCAATAACCTCAAATTGCAGGCATCACCACACAGCTCCTGGACGATCAGACAATCGATCCACATTTCCTTCCTTGTGATTGTAGACACAACAAACACACTTGCACTGGCCCCAGGAACCACACTTCTAGTAAGCCCTCCATGAGAGGGAGGGCTTGCTCTTATCCACCTGTGGAAAAGGCACCTGAAATTGACCGGTTACATCTCGGTTAAATTGCCTCTGTTCGGAGGGCTCCCCTGTGGCTTAGGCTAGGAAAATATGTACTCAGAAATGTGGAGCTGAAGATGCCCCATTGGGAAAGTCTTCTTCAGGGGTTACATCCAGGGCCTCATGCTTGATGGAGACATTGGGGCATGGTTTCCTTGTTTTTGCCATGGGATGTCTTGTTTCAAATAGCCATGAAGCACAAATCTTTTTTCACATGTAGGAACTCCCTTGAGGTATTCTGCCCACTGATCCCCTTAAGATATCACATGTGCAAACACCAAGCCTCTAGAATCCACATTTAGCTGGGGAGCCTGAGGAGACTGGTGGCTATGAGTCTACAGATGCAGATAAGAGTGTTCATCCAAGAGGACCACCCATCTGATGGATCCTCCTTGCCATCAACTTCGACATACCTCCAGAGCAAGAGCTCATGGTGTCCATCATTGAACTCTCAAGGTGTGAGGGGGAGAATGTCCCACATATGGCCCATCACACACCTCTTTTCTCACAGGGAGGTTGTTTGGGCACAAGGCTCCATGGGCATAATAGCATTTCCATGGCCACTTCCGGGACTGCACCTTTCAGACCGAAGGCAACTCCACACACTGGGGAACCCAATTTTTTCTATCATGATGGATCTCCGATAACATGTGTGGCACTTCAGGGTCAAGTGCTTTCTCAGTCACTGCCTCACACGAATACACAGGACAGAATCTCTGTTGGAGAGAAAAGATGTCATTCCAATCACCCAAACAAAAGTCCCCTGGACAATGACATCAAGGAACGACTGAGGAAGAACAGCCTATGAGCTGCCACTTCAATAGGAAGGGTCTTTGCCGCTTAGGGAAAATAGAGGGTGTCATTTAAGTTGACCCACACCTCGTGTCCTTTGAGAAGACATGGGTGCTAAGCAGGGAGGTCTGCTTGCAACCGACATACTTCGAGAGACAGGCCAAGAACGAGTGAAAATCTCATGCAAGGGTCCTGAGAGAGCCTTTGTGTCTAATAGTCCCCGGAAACACAGACATGGGCTTGGGAATGAAATTGGGCCCTGGAACGTGGCTGGTATCCAAATCTCATCTCTCTCTCTCACTCTCTCTCTTGGCTTCATCCTGCTTCACATTCTCTCGAATCCTCCCCATCCAAGGTGATCTGTGCTGGTCCAGGTAGGTATATCTCAGCCAGGAGAGTAGTCAAATTCTTTCACCAAGATTTTCCATCAGTCTTCCAAAATCCTATCAAATATAATAGCATTTTTCCTGAAATAACTCGTCTGTTTTTTATGGAGAATTTGCACCTTACATAGAGTACCCCTAGCTTACCATTTTCAGTCCTTCACACTGACACATAACCATCCCATTTGTACTGCGTTCTACATGGTCACAGATTTGCCTCCGAGATCAACATCTTTTCAACCACCTACGCATAAGGGACCGAGTGAGAATTCACTTATCTGCAGCACAACCCATGTATTTGAAGTTGCTGGTGAGGTGGATCTCTCGACTCTTTCTAAGGGGAGTTAGGACATGAAGTCTCTGACTCTCCATGTCTCAGTGAAGTGGCATCAAAGAAGGGGTCTGAGCACCCTTCGGCTGGGTCTGTGTGACAATGGGACAGAGTTCAAGGATTCAGTCCCCTAAAACCAGTCCATTTGGGACGATCCTCCCCCTTCTCTAGACCCTCAAATGGCAGGCCAGAGGCCCCTCTCGTCCAAGAGGGAAACCTCAACACCTGCCCATGTAGTCCTCACCACAGGGCTCACGGAGGATAACAAGAGAGTCTCCTGAAATTCCTGACAATTGTGTACAACACAAACAAGCCAGCAGTGGAACTAGACACCCCACTTCCATCCAGCACCCCAGTAGACAGGACGTATTCTTATCAACCTGTGAAATAACCACCAGACTTATACAGCTTCATTCTCGGGAAATTTGTTACTGTGGATAGCTAGTGTGTGATTTCATCTCTTGACGTGTATGTTCCGAAGCAGGGACTTGTCCTTCCCCCCCATTCCAATATTTCCTCAGTGTTGATATTGAGGGCCACGTCCTTGGTTGAAGGAAGAAGGGCCTACCTTCATAGTTTGAGCTCTGGAATGAGATATATCATCCCGGTCATACTTAGGAGACTATTTCCCCTGATGGAAGAAACTGGAAGTGATAATCTCACTGGTCCCTTTCAGATGTATCATAATCCAAAAGCAAGCCTGAACCGTGGCTATTTCCTCAGGAGCCTGATGAGAATGGTGGCCATGAGAAGAATATTGGAAAGAATACTTATCATCCAATAGTCCAATACATCCAATGGATCATCCTTTAATTTCGTATCAACATACCTCCAGATCATGAGCTCAGGCTGCCTGATGTACAACAATTGAGGCGTGACGGTGAGAGCTTCTCACTTTGGGCCCATCCCTTGCCTCTTTTCTCACAGATGGTCTGTGGTGTCACAATGCTTGGTGGGCAGCATGCCATTGCCATGGCAACCATTGGGCCTGAACTTCTCAGATGGAAGGCAACTCCACCTGCTCTGTGCCCACCTGCTCTCTACAGAAGGCTGGCTCTTCCCCTGAACGTGTGTCAGGCTCAACACGGTGGTTCAAGAACTGCATCCCAGGAATACACAGTCTACAATCTCATTGGGAAGGAAAATATGGGATTGAAAAAGACCCACTCCCCACGGAGCCTGAACAGGAAAACAATGGCCGATGGAGGAAGAACAACACACGAGCATCCCTTTCCATGGGAGGAGGCTTTTCCACGGAAGGAAACTATGGAATATCTTTTAACGTGATTTCCACCCCATGCCATTGGAGAAGATATAGGTACCATACCAAGGCTCTCAAACCTGTCTTCCAGTATGGAGCAAGGATTGTAATGGACACATTTTGGGAGTCAGGCCAGGAAGGAGAGAAGACTCTGGTACAAGTGTGCTGCTTTGTCCCACTTGTGGGATATCCACCTTAAACAAGGACACGTCCTTGGAGCATTTTTCCTACCATTGACTTTTGCTTGAACCAATAGATCCTTTACCTCTCTCTCTCCTTCTTTTGATCTCCTTCTCTCCAGCTCTCTCACTCTCCCCTTTTCCCCCCTGCAATTTCTCTTGAATCCTCCTGCTACAAGTTGACCTGTGGTGATAATGGATGAACTATATTCGCCAAGAGAATGGTCCAAGTTATTCCCCAGCCTTTTCTCCCTATCATCCTAGGTCCGATCAAATATAAAATCCGTGGTCCAGAAAGACTTCCTGTGCTCTGTGGAGACACCCGAACTAGGTCATCCTTCCACCACACTTCCCATATTCAGCCCTTCCAGTGGACACGCTGACCACTTCATATGTACTTCGGTCTGGAGGGTCCCATATTCGACTCAGAGAGCAACACACTTGAAACAACGTTCACATGAGTGCTCTACCATGAAAATACTTCTCTGCAGCGTTCCCTACCTGGTCCACGAGGAATGGTGGATTTGCTCGTATGTAGATCTCTGGACTCGTTCTTAGGGGATATCGAATATGAAGTCTATGACTCTTCATGTCTCAATGATTGGGCATCCACAAACAATGGTCTGAGCATCCTTGGCCAGTGGGCTGGCCAACCATAGCCCGGATTGCAAGATGTCTGTCAACCAAAACCAGTCTCTATGGAATAGACCTCCTCATTCGCTAGCCTCAGGATTGTCAGGGACAGAGACCATTCTCTTCCAGGATGGAACTATCAATAACCTCAAGTTGCAGGATACATCACAGGCCTCATGGAAAGTCATACCATCGACCCACCCTTCCTTCCTTATAATTGTAGACACAACAAACACACTGGCACTGGCCCCAGGAACCACACTACTAGTAAGACCTCCGTGAGAGGGAGGGCTTGCTCTTATCCACCTGTGGAAAAGGCACCTGAAATTGACCGGTTACATCTCGGTTAAATGGCCTCTGTTCGGAGGGCTCCCCTGTGGCTTAGGCTAGGAAAATATGTACTCAGAAATGTGGAGCTGAAGATGCCCCATTGGGAAAGTCTTCTTCAGGGGTTACATCCAGGGCCTCATGCTTGATGGAGACATTGGGGCATGGTTTCCTTGTTTTTGCCATGGGATGTCTTGTTTCAAATAGCCATGAAGCACAAATCTTTTTTCACATGTAGGAACTCCCTTGAGGTATTCTGCCCACTGATCCCCTTAAGATATCACATGTGCAAACACCAAGCCTCTAGAATCCACATTTAGCTGGGGAGCCTGAGGAGACTGGTGGCTATGAGTCTACAGATGCAGATAAGAGTGTTCATCCAAGAGGACCACCCATCTGATGGATCCTCCTTGCCATCAACTTCGACATACCTCCAGAGCAAGAGCTCATGGTGTCCATCATTGAACTCTCAAGGTGTGAGGGGGAGAATGTCCCACATATGGCCCATCACACTCCTCTTTTCTCACAGGGAGGTTGTTTGGGCACAAGGCTCCATGGGCATAATAGCATTTCCATGGCCACTTCCGGGACTGCACCTTTCAGACCGAAGGCAACTCCACACACTGGGGAACCCAATTTTTTCTATCATGATGGATCTCCGATAACATGTGTGGCACTTCAGGGTCAAGTGCTTTCTCAGTCACTGCCTCACACGAATACACAGGACAGAATCTCTGTTGGAGAGAAAAGATGTCATTCCAATCACCCAAACAAAAGTCCCCTGGACAATGACATCAAGGAACGACTGAGGAAGAACAGCCTATGAGCTGCCACTTCAATAGGAAGGGTCTTTGCCGCTTAGGGAAAATAGAGGGTGTCATTTAAGTTGACCCACACCTCGTGTCCTTTGAGAAGACATGGGTGCTAAGCAGGGAGGTCTGCTTGCAACCGACATACTTCGAGAGACAGGCCAAGAACGAGTGAAAATCTCATGCAAGGGTCCTGAGAGAGCCTTTGTGTCTAATAGTCCCCGGAAACACAGACATGGGCTTGGGAATGAAATTGGGCCCTGGAACGTGGCTGGTATCCAAATCTCATCTCTCTCTCTCACTCTCTCTCTTGGCTTCATCCTGCTTCACATTCTCTCGAATCCTCCCCATCCAAGGTGATCTGTGCTGGTCCAGGTAGGTATATCTCAGCCAGGAGAGTAGTCAAATTCTTTCACCAAGATTTTCCATCAGTCTTCCAAAATCCTATCAAATATAATAGCATTTTTCCTGAAATAACTCGTCTGTTTTTTATGGAGAATTTGCACCTTACATAGAGTACCCCTAGCTTACCATTTTCAGTCCTTCACACTGACACATAACCATCCCATTTGTACTGCGTTCTACATGGTCACAGATTTGCCTCCGAGATCAACATCTTTTCAACCACCTACGCATAAGGGACCGAGTGAGAATTCACTTATCTGCAGCACAACCCATGTATTTGAAGTTGCTGGTGAGGTGGATCTCTCGACTCTTTCTAAGGGGAGTTAGGACATGAAGTCTCTGACTCTCCATGTCTCAGTGAAGTGGCATCAAAGAAGGGGTCTGAGCACCCTTCGGCTGGGTCTGTGTGACAATGGGACAGAGTTCAAGGATTCAGTCCCCTAAAACCAGTCCATTTGGGACGATCCTCCCCCTTCTCTAGACCCTCAAATGGCAGGCCAGAGGCCCCTCTCGTCCAAGAGGGAAACCTCAACACCTGCCCATGTAGTCCTCACCACAGGGCTCACGGAGGATAACAAGAGAGTCTCCTGAAATTCCTGACAATTGTGTACAACACAAACAAGCCAGCAGTGGAACTAGACACCCCACTTCCATCCAGCACCCCAGTAGACAGGACGTATTCTTATCAACCTGTGAAATAACCACCAGACTTATACAGCTTCATTCTCGGGAAATTTGTTACTGTGGATAGCTAGTGTGTGATTTCATCTCTTGACGTGTATGTTCCGAAGCAGGGACTTGTCCTTCCCCCCCATTCCAATATTTCCTCAGTGTTGATATTGAGGGCCACGTCCTTGGTTGAAGGAAGAAGGGCCTACCTTCATAGTTTGAGCTCTGGAATGAGATATATCATCCCGGTCATACTTAGGAGACTATTTCCCCTGATGGAAGAAACTGGAAGTGATAATCTCACTGGTCCCTTTCAGATGTATCATAATCCAAAAGCAAGCCTGAACCGTGGCTATTTCCTCAGGAGCCTGATGAGAATGGTGGCCATGAGAAGAATATTGGAAAGAATACTTATCATCCAATAGTCCAATACATCCAATGGATCATCCTTTAATTTCGTATCAACATACCTCCAGATCATGAGCTCAGGCTGCCTGATGTACAACAATTGAGGCGTGACGGTGAGAGCTTCTCACTTTGGGCCCATCCCTTGCCTCTCTTCTCACAGATGGTCTGTGGTGTCACAATGCTTGGTGGGCAGCATGCCATTGCCATGGCAACCATTGGGCCTGAACTTCTCAGATGGAAGGCAACTCCACCTGCTCTGTGCCCACCTGCTCTCTACAGAAGGCTGGCTCTTCCCCTGAACGTGTGTCAGGCTCAACACGGTGGTTCAAGAACTGCATCCCAGGAATACACAGTCTACAATCTCATTGGGAAGGAAAATATGGGATTGAAAAAGACCCACTCCCCACGGAGCCTGAACAGGAAAACAATGGCCGATGGAGGAAGAACAACACACGAGCATCCCTTTCCATGGGAGGAGGCTTTTCCACGGAAGGAAACTATGGAATATCTTTTAACGTGATTTCCACCCCATGCCATTGGAGAAGATATAGGTACCATACCAAGGCTCTCAAACCTGTCTTCCAGTATGGAGCAAGGATTGTAATGGACACATTTTGGGAGTCAGGCCAGGAAGGAGAGAAGACTCTGGTACAAGTGTGCTGCTTTGTCCCACTTGTGGGATATCCACCTTAAACAAGGACACGTCCTTGGAGCATTTTTCCTACCATTGACTTTTGCTTGAACCAATAGATCCTTTACCTCTCTCTCTCCTTCTTTTGATCTCCTTCTCTCCAGCTGTCTCACTCTCCCCTTTTCCCCCCTGCAATTTCTCTTGAATCCTCCTGCTACAAGTTGACCTGTGGTGATAATGGATGAACTATATTCGCCAAGAGAATGGTCCAAGTTATTCCACAGCCTTTTCTCCCTATCATCCTAGGTCCGATCAAATATAAAATCCGTGGTCCAGAAAGACTTCCTGTGCTCTGTGGAGACACCCGAACTAGGTCATCCTTCCACCACACTTCCCATATTCAGCCCTTCCTGTGGACACGCTGACCACTTCATATGTACTTCGGTCTGGAGGGTCCCATATTCGACTCAGAGAGCAACACACTTGAAACAACGTTCACATGAGTGCTCTACCATGAAAATACTTCTCTGCAGCGTTCCCTACCTGGTCCACGAGGAATGGTGGATTTGCTCGTATGTAGATCTCTGGACTCGTTCTTAGGGGATATCGAATATGAAGTCTATGACTCTTCATGTCTCAATGATTGGGCATCCAAAAACAATGGTCTGAGCATCCTTGGCCAGTGGGCTGGCCAACCATAGCCCGGATTGCAAGATGTCTGTCAACCAAAACCAGTCTCTATGGAATAGACCTCCTCATTCGCTAGCCTCAGGATTGTCAGGGACAGAGACCATTCTCTTCCAGGATGGAACTATCAATAACCTCAAGTTGCAGGATACATCACAGGCCTCATGGAAAGTCATACCATCGACCCACCCTTCCTTCCTTATAATTGTAGACACAATAAACACACTGGCACTGGCCCCAGGAACCACACTACTAGTAAGACCTCCGTGAGAGGGAGGGCTTGCTCTTATCCACCTGTGGAAAAGGCACCTGAAATTGACCGGTTACATCTCGGTTAAATTGCCTCTGTTCGGAGGGCTCCCCTGTGGCTTAGGCTAGGAAAATATGTACTCAGAAATGTGGAGCTGAAGATGCCCCATTGGGAAAGTCTTCTTCAGGGGTTACATCCAGGGCCTCATGCTTGATGGAGACATTGGGGCATGGTTTCCTTGTTTTTGCCATGGGATGTCTTGTTTCAAATAGCCATGAAGCACAAATCTTTTTTCACATGTAGGAACTCCCTTGAGGTATTCTGCCCACTGATCCCCTTAAGATATCACATGTGCAAACACCAAGCCTCTAGAATCCACATTTAGCTGGGGAGCCTGAGGAGACTGGTGGCTATGAGTCTACAGATGCAGATAAGAGTGTTCACCCAAGAGGACCACCCATCTGATGGATCCTCCTTGCCATCAACTTCGACATACCTCCAGAGCAAGAGCTCATGGTGTCCATCATTGAACTCTCAAGGTGTGAGGGGGAGAATGTCCCACATATGGCCCATCACACTCCTCTTTTCTCACAGAGAGGTTGTTTGGGCACAAGGCTCCATGGGCATAATAGCATTTCCATGGCCACTTCCGGGACTGCACCTTTCAGACCGAAGGCAACTCCACACACTGGGGAACCCAATTTTTTCTATCATGATGGATCTCCGATAACATGTGTGGCACTTCAGGGTCAAGTGCTTTCTCAGTCACTGCCTCACACGAATACACAGGACAGAATCTCTTTTGGAGAGAAAAGATGTCATTCCAATCACCCAAACAAAAGTCCCCTGGACAATGACATCAAGGAACGACTGAGGAAGAACAGCCTATGAGCTGCCACTTCAATAGGAAGGGTCTTTGCCGCTTAGGGAAAATAGAGGGTGTCATTTACCTTGACCCACACCCCGTGTCCTTTGAGAAGACATGGGTGCCGAGCAGGGAGGACTGCTTGCAACCGACATACTTCGAGAGACAGGCCAAGAACGAGTGAAAATCTCATGCAAGGGTCCTGAGAGAGCCTTTGTGTCTAATAGTCCCCGGAAACACAGACATGGGCTTGGGAATGAAATTGGGCTCTGGAATGTGGCTGGTATCCAAATCTCATCTCTCTCTCTCACTCTCTCTCTTGGTTTCATCCTGCTTCACATTCTCTCGAATCCTCCCCTTCCAAGGTGATCTGTGCTGCTCCAGGTGGGCATATCTCAGCCAGGAGAGTAGTCAAATTCTTTCACCAAGATTTTCCATCAGTCTTCCAAACTCCTATCAAATATGAAAGCATTTTTCCTGAAATAACTCGTCTGTTTTTTATGGAGAATTTGCACCTTACATAGAGTACCCCTAGCTTACCATTTTCAGTCCTTCACACTGACACATAACCATCCCATTTGTACTGCGTTCTACATGGTCACAGATTTGCCTCCGAGATCAACATCTTTTCAACCACCTACGCATAAGGGACCGAGTGAGAATTCACTTATCTGCAGCACAACCCATGTATTTGAAGTTGCTGGTGAGGTGGATCTCTCGACTCTTTCTAAGGGGAGTTAGGACATGAAGTCTCTGACTCTCCATGTCTCAGTGAAGTGGCATCAAAGAAGGGGTCTGAGCACCCTTCGGCTGGGTCTGTGTGACAATGGGACAGAGTTCAAGGATTCAGTCCCCTAAAACCAGTCCATTTGGGACGATCCTCCCCCTTCTCTAGACCCTCAAATGGCAGGCCAGAGGCCCCTCTCGTCCAAGAGGGAAACCTCAACACCTGCCCATGTAGTCCTCACCACAGGGCTCACGGAGGATAACAAGAGAGTCTCCTGAAATTCCTGACAATTGTGTACAACACAAACAAGCCAGCAGTGGAACTAGACACCCCACTTCCATCCAGCACCCCAGTAGACAGGACGTATTCTTATCAACCTGTGAAATAACCACCAGACTTATACAGCTTCATTCTCGGGAAATTTGTTACTGTGGATAGCTAGTGTGTGATTTCATCTCTTGACGTGTATGTTCCGAAGCAGGGACTTGTCCTTCCCCCCCATTCCAATATTTCCTCAGGGTTGATGTTGAGGGCCACGTCCTTGATTTAAGGAAGAAGGGCCTACCTTCATAGTTTGAGCTCTGGAATGAGATTTATCATCCCGGTCATACATAGGAGACTATTTCCCCTGATGGAAGAAACTGGAAGTGATAATCTCACTGGTCCCTTTCAGATGTATCATAATCCAAAAGCAAGCCTGAACCGTGGCTATTTACTCAGGAGCCTGATGAGAATGGTGGCCATGAGAAGAATATTGGAAAGAATACTTATCATCCAATTGTCCAATACATCCAATGGATCATCCTTTAATTTCGTATCAACATACCTCCAGATCATGAGCTCAGGCTGCCTGATGTACAACAATTGAGGGGTGACGGTGAGAGCTTCTCACTTTGGGCCCATCCCTTGCCTCTCTTCTCACAGATGGTCTGTGGTGTCACAGTGCTTGGTGGGCAGCATGCCATTGCCATGGCAACCATTGGGCCTGAACTTCTCAGATGGAAGGCAACTCCACCTGCTCTGTGCCCACCTGCTCTCTACAGAAGGAAGGCTGTAGAGAGCAGCCTTCCCTGAACGTGTGTCAGGCTCAACACGGTGGTTCAAGAACTGCTTCCCAGGAATACACAGTCTACAATCTCATTGGGAAGGAAAATATGGGATTGAAAAAGACCCACTCCCCACGGAGCCTGAACAGGAAAACAATGGCCGATGGAGGAAGAACAACACACGAGCATCCCTTTCCATGGGAGGAGGCTTTTCCACGGAAGGAAACTATGGAATATCTTTTAACGTGATTTCCACCCCATGCCATTGGAGAAGATATAGGTACCATACCAAGGCTCTCAAACCTGTCTTCCAGTATGGAGCAAGGATTGTAATGGACACATTTTGGGAGTCAGGCCAGGAAGGAGAGAAGACTCTGGTACAAGTGTGCTGCTTTGTCCCACTTGTGGGATATCCACCTTAAACAAGGACACGTCCTTGGAGCATTTTTCCTACCATTGACTTTTGCTTGAACCAATAGATCCTTTACCTCTCTCTCTCCTTCTTTTGATCTCCTTCTCTCCAGCTGTCTCACTCTCCCCTTTTCCCCCCTGCAATTTCTCTTGAATCCTCCTGCTACAAGTTGACCTGTGGTGATAATGGATGAACTATATTCGCCAAGAGAATGGTCCAAGTTATTCCACAGCCTTTTCTCCCTATCATCCTAGGTCCGATCAAATATAAAATCTGTGGTCCAGAAAGACTTCCTGTGCTCTGTGGAGACACCCGAACTAGGTCATCCTTCCACCACACTTCCCATATTCAGCCCTTCCTGTGGACACGCTGACCACTTCATATGTACTTCGGTCTGGAGGGTCCCATATTCGACTCAGAGAGCAACACACTTGAAACAACGTTCACATGAGTGCTCTACCATGAAAATACTTCTCTGCAGCGTTCCCTACCTGGTCCACGAGGAATGGTGGATTTGCTCGTATGTAGATCTCTGGACTCGTTCTTAGGGGATATCGAATATGAAGTCTATGACTCTTCATGTCTCAATGATTGGGCATCCAAAAACAATGGTCTGAGCATCCTTGGCCAGTGGGCTGGCCAACCATAGCCCGGATTGCAAGATGTCTGTCAACCAAAACCAGTCTCTATGGAATAGACCTCCTCATTCGCTAGCCTCAGGATTGTCAGGGACAGAGACCATTCTCTTCCAGGATGGAACTATCAATAACCTCAAGTTGCAGGATACATCACAGGCCTCATGGAAAGTCATACCATCGACCCACCCTTCCTTCCTTATAATTGTAGACACAACAAACACACTGGCACTGGCCCCAGGAACCACACTACTACTAAGCCCTCCGTGAGAGGGAGGGCTTGCTCTTATCCACCTGTGGAAAAGGCACCTGAAATTGACCGGTTACATCTCGGTTAAATGGCCTCTGTTCGGAGGGCTCCCCTGTGGCTTAGGCTAGGAAAATATGTACTCAGAAATGTGGAGCTGAAGATGCCCCATTGGGAAAGTCTTCTTCAGGGGTTACATCCAGGGCCTCATGCTTGATGGAGACATTGGGGCATGGTTTCCTTGTTTTTGCCATGGGATGTCTTGTTTCAAATAGCCATGAAGCACAAATCTTTTTTCACATGTAGGAACTCCCTTGAGGTATTCTGCCCACTGATCCCCTTAAGATATCACATGTGCAAACACCAAGCCTCTAGAATCCACATTTAGCTGGGGAGCCTGAGGAGACTGGTGGCTATGAGTCTACAGATGCAGATAAGAGTGTTCACCCAAGAGGACCACCCATCTGATGGATCCTCCTTGCCATCAACTTCGACATACCTCCAGAGCAAGAGCTCATGGTGTCCATCATTGAACTCTCAAGGTGTGAGGGGGAGAATGTCCCACATATGGCCCATCACACACCTCTTTTCTCACAGAGAGGTTGTTTGGGCACAAGGCTCCATGGGCATAATAGCATTTCCATGGCCACTTCCGGGACTGCACCTTTCAGACCGAAGGCAACTCCACACACTGGGGAACCCAATTTTTTCTATCATGATGGATCTCCGATAACATGTGTGGCACTTCAGGGTCAAGTGCTTTCTCAGTCACTGCCTCACACGAATACACAGGACAGAATCTCTTTTGGAGAGAAAAGATGTCATTCCAATCACCCAAACAAAAGTCCCCTGGACAATGACATCAAGGAACGACTGAGGAAGAACAGCCTATGAGCTGCCACTTCAATAGGAAGGGTCTTTGCCGCTTAGGGAAAATAGAGGGTGTCATTTACCTTGACCCACACCCCGTGTCCTTTGAGAAGACATGGGTGCCGAGCAGGGAGGACTGCTTGCAACCGACATACTTCGAGAGACAGGCCAAGAACGAGTGAAAATCTCATGCAAGGGTCCTGAGAGAGCCTTTGTGTCTAATAGTCCCCGGAAACACAGACATGGGCTTGGGAATAAAATTGGGCCCTGGAACGTGGCTGGTATCCAAATCTCATCTCTCTCTCTCACTCTCTCTCTTGGCTTCATCCTGCTTCACATTCTCTCGAATCCTCCCCATCCAAGGTGATCTGTGCTGGTCCAGGTAGGTATATCTCAGCCAGGAGAGTAGTCAAATTCTTTCACCAAGATTTTCCATCAGTCTTCCAAAATCCTATCAAATATAATAGCATTTTTCCTGAAATAACTCGTCTGTTTTTTATGGAGAATTTGCACCTTACATAGAGTACCCCTAGCTTACCATTTTCAGTCCTTCACACTGACACATAACCATCCCATTTGTACTGCGTTCTACATGGTCACAGATTTGCCTCCGAGATCAACATCTTTTCAACCACCTACGCATAAGGGACCGAGTGAGAATTCACTTATCTGCAGCACAACCCATGTATTTGAAGTTGCTGGTGAGGTGGATCTCTCGACTCTTTCTAAGGGGAGTTAGGACATGAAGTCTCTGACTCTCCATGTCTCAGTGAAGTGGCATCAAAGAAGGGGTCTGAGCACCCTTCGGCTGGGTCTGTGTGACAATGGGACAGAGTTCAAGGATTCAGTCCCCTAAAACCAGTCCATTTGGGACGATCCTCCCCCTTCTCTAGACCCTCAAATGGCAGGCCAGAGGCCCCTCTCGTCCAAGAGGGAAACCTCAACACCTGCCCATGTAGTCCTCACCACAGGGCTCACGGAGGATAACAAGAGAGTCTCCTGAAATTCCTGACAATTGTGTACAACACAAACAAGCCAGCAGTGGAACTAGACACCCCACTTCCATCCAGCACCCCAGTAGACAGGACGTATTCTTATCAACCTGTGAAATAACCACCAGACTTATACAGCTTCATTCTCGGGAAATTTGTTACTGTGGATAGCTAGTGTGTGATTTCATCTCTTGACGTGTATGTTCCGAAGCAGGGACTTGTCCTTCCCCCCCATTCCAATATTTCCTCAGTGTTGATATTGAGGGCCACGTCCTTGGTTGAAGGAAGAAGGGCCTACCTTCATAGTTTGAGCTCTGGAATGAGATATATCATCCCGGTCATACTTAGGAGACTATTTCCCCTGATGGAAGAAACTGGAAGTGATAATCTCACTGGTCCCTTTCAGATGTATCATAATCCAAAAGCAAGCCTGAACCGTGGCTATTTCCTCAGGAGCCTGATGAGAATGGTGGCCATGAGAAGAATATTGGAAAGAATACTTATCATCCAATAGTCCAATACATCCAATGGATCATCCTTTAATTTCGTATCAACATACCTCCAGATCATGAGCTCAGGCTGCCTGATGTACAACAATTGAGGCGTGACGGTGAGAGCTTCTCACTTTGGGCCCATCCCTTGCCTCTTTTCTCACAGATGGTCTGTGGTGTCACAATGCTTGGTGGGCAGCATGCCATTGCCATGGCAACCATTGGGCCTGAACTTCTCAGATGGAAGGCAACTCCACCTGCTCTGTGCCCACCTGCTCTCTACAGAAGGCTGGCTCTTCCCCTGAACGTGTGTCAGGCTCAACACGGTGGTTCAAGAACTGCATCCCAGGAATACACAGTCTACAATCTCATTGGGAAGGAAAATATGGGATTGAAAAAGACCCACTCCCCACGGAGCCTGAACAGGAAAACAATGGCCGATGGAGGAAGAACAACACACGAGCATCCCTTTCCATGGGAGGAGGCTTTTCCACGGAAGGAAACTATGGAATATCTTTTAACGTGATTTCCACCCCATGCCATTGGAGAAGATATAGGTACCATACCAAGGCTCTCAAACCTGTCTTCCAGTATGGAGCAAGGATTGTAATGGACACATTTTGGGAGTCAGGCCAGGAAGGAGAGAAGACTCTGGTACAAGTGTGCTGCTTTGTCCCACTTGTGGGATATCCACCTTAAACAAGGACACGTCCTTGGAGCATTTTTCCTACCATTGACTTTTGCTTGAACCAATAGATCCTTTACCTCTCTCTCTCCTTCTTTTGATCTCCTTCTCTCCAGCTGTCTCACTCTCCCCTTTTCCCCCCTGCAATTTCTCTTGAATCCTCCTGCTACAAGTTGACCTGTGGTGATAATGGATGAACTATATTCGCCAAGAGAATGGTCCAAGTTATTCCACAGCCTTTTCTCCCTATCATCCTAGGTCCGATCAAATATAAAATCCGTGGTCCAGAAAGACTTCCTGTGCTCTGTGGAGACACCCGAACTAGGTCATCCTTCCACCACACTTCCCATATTCAGCCCTTCCAGTGGACACGCTGACCACTTCATATGTACTTCGGTCTGGAGGGTCCCATATTCGACTCAGAGAGCAACACACTTGAAACAACGTTCACATGAGTGCTCTACCATGAAAATACTTCTCTGCAGCGTTCCCTACCTGGTCCACGAGGAATGGTGGATTTGCTCGTATGTAGATCTCTGGACTCGTTCTTAGGGGATATCGAATATGAAGTCTATGACTCTTCATGTCTCAATGATTGGGCATCCAAAAACAATGGTCTGAGCATCCTTGGCCAGTGGGCTGGCCAACCATAGCCCGGATTGCAAGATGTCTGTCAACCAAAACCAGTCTCTATGGAATAGACCTCCTCATTCGCTAGCCTCAGGATTGTCAGGGACAGAGACCATTCTCTTCCAGGATGGAACTATCAATAACCTCAAGTTGCAGGATACATCACAGGCCTCATGGAAAGTCATACCATCGACCCACCCTTCCTTCCTTATAATTGTAGACACAATAAACACACTGGCACTGGCCCCAGGAACCACACTACTAGTAAGACCTCCGTGAGAGGGAGGGCTTGCTCTTATCCACCTGTGGAAAAGGCACCTGAAATTGACCGGTTACATCTCGGTTAAATGGCCTCTGTTCGGAGGGCTCCCCTGTGGCTTAGGCTAGGAAAATATGTACTCAGAAATGTGGAGCTGAAGATGCCCCATTGGGAAAGTCTTCTTCAGGGGTTACATCCAGGGCCTCATGCTTGATGGAGACATTGGGGCATGGTTTCCTTGTTTTTGCCATGGGATGTCTTGTTTCAAATAGCCATGAAGCACAAATCTTTTTTCACATGTAGGAACTCCCTTGAGGTATTCTGCCCACTGATCCCCTTAAGATATCACATGTGCAAACACCAAGCCTCTAGAATCCACATTTAGCTGGGGAGCCTGAGGAGACTGGTGGCTATGAGTCTACAGATGCAGATAAGAGTGTTCACCCAAGAGGACCACCCATCTGATGGATCCTCCTTGCCATCAACTTCGACATACCTCCAGAGCAAGAGCTCATGGTGTCCATCATTGAACTCTCAAGGTGTGAGGGGGAGAATGTCCCACATATGGCCCATCACACTCCTCTTTTCTCACAGAGAGGTTGTTTGGGCACAAGGCTCCATGGGCATAATAGCATTTCCATGGCCACTTCCGGGACTGCACCTTTCAGACCGAAGGCAACTCCACACACTGGGGAACCCAATTTTTTCTATCATGATGGATCTCCGATAACATGTGTGGCACTTCAGGGTCAAGTGCTTTCTCAGTCACTGCCTCACACGAATACACAGGACAGAATCTCTTTTGGAGAGAAAAGATGTCATTCCAATCACCCAAACAAAAGTCCCCTGGACAATGACATCAAGGAACGACTGAGGAAGAACAGCCTATGAGCTGCCACTTCAATAGGAAGGGTCTTTGCCGCTTAGGGAAAATAGAGGGTGTCATTTACCTTGACCCACACCCCGTGTCCTTTGAGAAGACATGGGTGCCGAGCAGGGAGGACTGCTTGCAACCGACATACTTCGAGAGACAGGCCAAGAACGAGTGAAAATCTCATGCAAGGGTCCTGAGAGAGCCTTTGTGTCTAATAGTCCCCGGAAACACAGACATGGGCTTGGGAATGAAATTGGGCTCTGGAATGTGGCTGGTATCCAAATCTCATCTCTCTCTCTCACTCTCTCTCTTGGTTTCATCCTGCTTCACATTCTCTCGAATCCTCCCCTTCCAAGGTGATCTGTGCTGCTCCAGGTGGGCATATCTCAGCCAGGAGAGTAGTCAAATTCTTTCACCAAGATTTTCCATCAGTCTTCCAAACTCCTATCAAATATGAAAGCATTTTTCCTGAAATAACTCCTCTGTTTTTTATGGAGAATTTGCACCTTACATAGAGTACCCCTAGCTTACCATTTTCAGTCCTTCACACTGACACATAACCATCCCATTTGTACTGCGTTCTACATGGTCACAGATTTGCCTCCGAGATCAACATCTTTTCAACCACCTACGCATAAGGGACCGAGTGAGAATTCACTTATCTGCAGCACAACCCATGTATTTGAAGTTGCTGGTGAGGTGGATCTCTCGACTCTTTCTAAGGGGAGTTAGGACATGAAGTCTCTGACTCTCCATGTCTCAGTGAAGTGGCATCAAAGAAGGGGTCTGAGCACCCTTCGGCTGGGTCTGTGTGACAATGGGACAGAGTTCAAGGATTCAGTCCCCTAAAACCAGTCCATTTGGGACGATCCTCCCCCTTCTCTAGACCCTCAAATGGCAGGCCAGAGGCCCCTCTCGTCCAAGAGGGAAACCTCAACACCTGCCCATGTAGTCCTCACCACAGGGCTCACGGAGGATAACAAGAGAGTCTCCTGAAATTCCTGACAATTGTGTACAACACAAACAAGCCAGCAGTGGAACTAGACACCCCACTTCCATCCAGCACCCCAGTAGACAGGACGTATTCTTATCAACCTGTGAAATAACCACCAGACTTATACAGCTTCATTCTCGGGAAATTTGTTACTGTGGATAGCTAGTGTGTGATTTCATCTCTTGACGTGTATGTTCCGAAGCAGGGACTTGTCCTTCCCCCCCATTCCAATATTTCCTCAGGGTTGATGTTGAGGGCCACGTCCTTGATTTAAGGAAGAAGGGCCTACCTTCATAGTTTGAGCTCTGGAATGAGATTTATCATCCCGGTCATACATAGGAGACTATTTCCCCTGATGGAAGAAACTGGAAGTGATAATCTCACTGGTCCCTTTCAGATGTATCATAATCCAAAAGCAAGCCTGAACCGTGGCTATTTACTCAGGAGCCTGATGAGAATGGTGGCCATGAGAAGAATATTGGAAAGAATACTTATCATCCAATTGTCCAATACATCCAATGGATCATCCTTTAATTTCGTATCAACATACCTCCAGATCATGAGCTCAGGCTGCCTGATGTACAACAATTGAGGGGTGACGGTGAGAGCTTCTCACTTTGGGCCCATCCCTTGCCTCTCTTCTCACAGATGGTCTGTGGTGTCACAGTGCTTGGTGGGCAGCATGCCATTGCCATGGCAACCATTGGGCCTGAACTTCTCAGATGGAAGGCAACTCCACCTGCTCTGTGCCCACCTGCTCTCTACAGAAGGAAGGCTGTAGAGAGCAGCCTTCCCTGAACGTGTGTCAGGCTCAACACGGTGGTTCAAGAACTGCTTCCCAGGAATACACAGTCTACAATCTCATTGGGAAGGAAAATATGGGATTGAAAAAGACCCACTCCCCACGGAGCCTGAACAGGAAAACAATGGCCGATGGAGGAAGAACAACACACGAGCATCCCTTTCCATGGGAGGAGGCTTTTCCACGGAAGGAAACTATGGAATATCTTTTAACGTGATTTCCACCCCATGCCATTGGAGAAGATATAGGTACCATACCAAGGCTCTCAAACCTGTCTTCCAGTATGGAGCAAGGATTGTAATGGACACATTTTGGGAGTCAGGCCAGGAAGGAGAGAAGACTCTGGTACAAGTGTGCTGCTTTGTCCCACTTGTGGGATATCCACCTTAAACAAGGACACGTCCTTGGAGCATTTTTCCTACCATTGACTTTTGCTTGAACCAATAGATCCTTTACCTCTCTCTCTCCTTCTTTTGATCTCCTTCTCTCCAGCTGTCTCACTCTCCCCTTTTCCCCCCTGCAATTTCTCTTGAATCCTCCTGCTACAAGTTGACCTGTGGTGATAATGGATGAACTATATTCGCCAAGAGAATGGTCCAAGTTATTCCCCAGCCTTTTCTCCCTATCATCCTAGGTCCGATCAAATATAAAATCTGTGGTCCAGAAAGACTTCCTGTGCTCTGTGGAGACACCCGAACTAGGTCATCCTTCCACCACACTTCCCATATTCAGCCCTTCCTGTGGACACGCTGACCACTTCATATGTACTTCGGTCTGGAGGGTCCCATATTCGACTCAGAGAGCAACACACTTGAAACAACGTTCACATGAGTGCTCTACCATGAAAATACTTCTCTGCAGCGTTCCCTACCTGGTCCACGAGGAATGGTGGATTTGCTCGTATGTAGATCTCTGGACTCGTTCTTAGGGGATATCGAATATGAAGTCTATGACTCTTCATGTCTCAATGATTGGGCATCCAAAAACAATGGTCTGAGCATCCTTGGCCAGTGGGCTGGCCAACCATAGCCCGGATTGCAAGATGTCTGTCAACCAAAACCAGTCTCTATGGAATAGACCTCCTCATTCGCTAGCCTCAGGATTGTCAGGGACAGAGACCATTCTCTTCCAGGATGGAACTATCAATAACCTCAAGTTGCAGGATACATCACAGGCCTCATGGAAAGTCATACCATCGACCCACCCTTCCTTCCTTATAATTGTAGACACAACAAACACACTGGCACTGGCCCCAGGAACCACACTACTAGTAAGCCCTCCGTGAGAGGGAGGGCTTGCTCTTATCCACCTGTGGAAAAGGCACCTGAAATTGACCGGTTACATCTCGGTTAAATGGCCTCTGTTCGGAGGGCTCCCCTGTGGCTTAGGCTAGGAAAATATGTACTCAGAAATGTGGAGCTGAAGATGCCCCATTGGGAAAGTCTTCTTCAGGGGTTACATCCAGGGCCTCATGCTTGATGGAGACATTGGGGCATGGTTTCCTTGTTTTTGCCATGGGATGTCTTGTTTCAAATAGCCATGAAGCACAAATCTTTTTTCACATGTAGGAACTCCCTTGAGGTATTCTGCCCACTGATCCCCTTAAGATATCACATGTGCAAACACCAAGCCTCTAGAATCCACATTTAGCTGGGGAGCCTGAGGAGACTGGTGGCTATGAGTCTACAGATGCAGATAAGAGTGTTCACCCAAGAGGACCACCCATCTGATGGATCCTCCTTGCCATCAACTTCGACATACCTCCAGAGCAAGAGCTCATGGTGTCCATCATTGAACTCTCAAGGTGTGAGGGGGAGAATGTCCCACATATGGCCCATCACACACCTCTTTTCTCACAGAGAGGTTGTTTGGGCACAAGGCTCCATGGGCATAATAGCATTTCCATGGCCACTTCCGGGACTGCACCTTTCAGACCGAAGGCAACTCCACACACTGGGGAACCCAATTTTTTCTATCATGATGGATCTCCGATAACATGTGTGGCACTTCAGGGTCAAGTGCTTTCTCAGTCACTGCCTCACACGAATACACAGGACAGAATCTCTTTTGGAGAGAAAAGATGTCATTCCAATCACCCAAACAAAAGTCCCCTGGACAATGACATCAAGGAACGACTGAGGAAGAACAGCCTATGAGCTGCCACTTCAATAGGAAGGGTCTTTGCCGCTTAGGGAAAATAGAGGGTGTCATTTACCTTGACCCACACCCCGTGTCCTTTGAGAAGACATGGGTGCCGAGCAGGGAGGACTGCTTGCAACCGACATACTTCGAGAGACAGGCCAAGAACGAGTGAAAATCTCATGCAAGGGTCCTGAGAGAGCCTTTGTGTCTAATAGTCCCCGGAAACACAGACATGGGCTTGGGAATAAAATTGGGCCCTGGAACGTGGCTGGTATCCAAATCTCATCTCTCTCTCTCACTCTCTCTCTTGGCTTCATCCTGCTTCACATTCTCTCGAATCCTCCCCATCCAAGGTGATCTGTGCTGGTCCAGGTAGGTATATCTCAGCCAGGAGAGTAGTCAAATTCTTTCACCAAGATTTTCCATCAGTCTTCCAAACTCCTATCAAATATGAAAGCATTTTTCCTGAAATAACTCGTCTGTTTTTTATGGAGAATTTGCACCTTACATAGAGTACCCCTAGCTTACCATTTTCAGTCCTTCACACTGACACATAACCATCCCATTTGTACTGCGTTCTACATGGTCACAGATTTGCCTCCGAGATCAACATCTTTTCAACCACCTACGCATAAGGGACCGAGTGAGAATTCACTTATCTGCAGCACAACCCATGTATTTGAAGTTGCTGGTGAGGTGGATCTCTCGACTCTTTCTAAGGGGAGTTAGGACATGAAGTCTCTGATTCTCCATGTCTCAGTGAAGTGGCATCTAAGAAGGGGTCTGAGCACCCTTCGGCTGGGTCTGTGTGACAATGGGACAGAGTTCAAGGATTCAGTCCCCTAAAACCAGTCCATTTGGGACGATCCTCCCCCTTCTCTAGACCCTCAAATGGCAGGCCAGAGGCCCCTCTCGTCCAAGAGGGAAACCTCAACACCTGCCCATGTAGTCCTCACCACAGGGCTCACGGAGAATAACAAGAGAGTCTCCTGAAATTCCTGACAATTGTGTACAACACAAACAAGCCAGCAGTGGAACTAGACACCCCACTTCCATCCAGCACCCCAGTAGACAGGACGTATTCTTATCAACCTGTGAAATAACCACCAGACTTATACAGCTTCATTCTCGGGAAATATGTTACTGTGGATAGCTAGTGTGTGATTTCATCTCTTGACGTGTATGTTCCGAAGCAGGGACTTGTCCTTCCCCCCCATTCCAATATTTCCTCAGGGTTGATGTTGAGGGCCACGTCCTTGATTTAAGGAAGAAGGGCCTACCTTCATAGTTTGAGCTCTGGAATGAGATTTATCATCCCGGTCATACATAGGAGACTATTTCCCCTGATGGAAGAAACTGGAAGTGATAATCTCACTGGTCCCTTTCAGATGTATCATAATCCAAAAGCAAGCCTGAACCGTGGCTATTTACTCAGGAGCCTGATGAGAATGGTGGCCATGAGAAGAATATTGGAAAGAATACTTATCATCCAATTGTCCAATACATCCAATGGATCATCCTTTAATTTCGTATCAACATACCTCCAGATCATGAGCTCAGGCTGCCTGATGTACAACAATTGAGGGGTGACGGTGAGAGCTTCTCACTTTGGGCCCATCCCTTGCCTCTCTTCTCACAGATGGTCTGTGGTGTCACAATGCTTGGTGGGCAGCATGCCATTGCCATGGCAACCATTGGGCCTGAACTTCTCAGATGGAAGGCAACTCCACCTGCTCTGTGCCCACCTGCTCTCTACAGAAGGAAGGCTGTAGAGAGCAGCCTTCCCTGAACGTGTGTCAGGCTCAACACGGTGGTTCAAGAACTGCTTCCCAGGAATACACAGTCTACAATCTCATTGGGAAGGAAAATATGGGATTGAAAAAGACCCACTCCCCACGGAGCCTGAACAGGAAAACAATGGCCGATGGAGGAAGAACAACACACGAGCATCCCTTTCCATGGGAGGAGGCTTTTCCACGGAAGGAAACTATGGAATATCTTTTAACGTGATTTCCACCCCATGCCATTGGAGAAGATATAGGTACCATACCAAGGCTCTCAAACCTGTCTTCCAGTATGGAGCAAGGATTGTAATGGACAATTTTGGGAGTCAGGCCAGGACGGAGAGAAGTCTCTGGTACCAGTGTGCTGCTTTGTCCCATTTGTGTGCTATCCACCTTAAACAAAGACATGTCCTTGGAGAAACTATCCTGCCAATGAAGGTTGCTTGAATCAACAGCTCCTGTTCCTCTCTCTCTCTTTCTTTTGATCTCCTTCTCTCTAGGACTCTCACTCTCCCCTTTACACCCCTTCAATGTCTCTTGAATCCTCCTGCTACAAGCTGACCTAGGGTGATATTGGAAGTAATATATTAGCCGAGAGAATGGTCCAAGGGATCCCCCAGCCATTTCTCCTTGTCATCCTAGGTCTGGTCAAATATAAAATCAGTGGTCCAGAAAGACTTCCTGTGCTGTATGGAGACACCCCAACTAGGTCATCCTTCCACAACACTTCCCACATTCAGCCCTTCCGATGGACACGCTGACCACTTCATATGTCCTTCGGTCTCTAGGGTCCCATATTGGACTCAGACAACAACACTCTTGAAACATTGATCACATGAGTGCTCTACCAAGAAATTGCTGATCTGAAGCATTCCCTACCTGGTCCATGAGGTCTTGTGGATTTGCTCGGGTGTGGATCTCTGGACTCGTTCTTAGGGGATATAGAATATGCAGTCTATGACTCTTCATGTCTCAATGATTGGGCACCCGAACAATGGCCTGAGCATCCGTGGTCAGTGGGCTGGCCAACCATAGCCCAGAGTGCAAGATGTCTGTCAACCAAAACCAGTCTCTATGGAATAGACCTCCTCATTCTCTAGCCTCATGAGTGGCTGGGACAGAGCCCACTCCCTTCCAGGAGGGAACTTTCAATACCCTCACATTGCAGGCATCATCACAGGGCTCCTGCAAGATCAGACAATCGACCCACTTTTCCTTCCTTATGATTGTAGACACGACAAACACACTGGCACTGGCCCCAGGCACCACACTCCCAATACGCCCAAAATGAGAGGGAGGGCTTGTTCTTATCCACCTGTGGAAAAGGCACCTGAAATAGACCGGTTACATCTCGGTTAAATGGCCTCCGTTTGGAGGGCTCCACTGTGGCTTAGGCTATGGAAATATGGATACAGAAGTGTGGAGCTGAAATTGCCCCTTTGGAAATATCTTTTTCAGGGTTTACATCCAGGGCCTCCTGCTTGGGGGAGAGCATTGGGGCATGGTTTCCTTGTTTGTGCCGTGGGATGTCTTGCTTCAAATGGCCAAGAAGCAGAATTCCTTCTTCATATTTAGGAACTCCCTTGAGGTATTCTGCCCACTGATGCCCTTAAGATATCACATGCTCAAACACCAAGCCTCTAGAATCCACATTGAGCTTGGGAGCCTGATGAGAGTGGTGGCTATGAGTCTACAGATGGAGATAATAGTGTTCATCCAAGAGGAGCACCCATCTGATGGATCCTCCTTTCCATCAACTTCGACATTCCTCCAGAGCAAGAGCTCCTGGTGGCCATCATTGAACTCTCAAGGTTTAAGGTTGAGAATGTCCCACATATGGCCCATCACACACCTCTTTTCTCACAGAGAGGTTGTTTGGTCACAAGGCTCCATGGGCATCATATCAGTGCCATGGCCACCTCTGGCACTGCACCTTTCGGAAGGAAGGCAACTCCACACACTGGGGAACCCAATTTTCTCTATCATGATGGATCTCTGATAACATGTGCGGCACTTCAGGGTCAAGTGCTTTCTCAGTCACTGCCTCACACGAACACACTGGATAGAATCACAATTGGAGAGAAACGATGTCATTCCAAACACCCAAACAAAGTCCCCTGTACAATGAAATCAAGGAACGACTGAGGAAAAACACCCTCTGAGCTGCCAATTCAATAGGAAGGGCCTTTTCCACTTAGGGAAAATAGAGGGTGTCTTTTACCTTGACCCACACCTCGTGTCCTTTGGGAAGGCATGGGTGCCC
Source organism: Sus scrofa (assembly GCF_054392235.1). Taxonomy (NCBI): domain Eukaryota; kingdom Metazoa; phylum Chordata; class Mammalia; order Artiodactyla; family Suidae; genus Sus; species Sus scrofa. Next base: position 43,575,716 of record NC_139402.1, read on the forward strand.
AGCAGGGAGGACTGCTTGCAACCGACATATTTCTAGAGACTGGCCAAGAACGAGTGAAAATCTCATTCAAGAGTCCTGATATAGCCTTTGTGTCTAATAGTCCCCGGAAACACATACATGGGTTTGGGAATGAATTTGCGCCCTGGAATGTGGCTTGCATCTAAATCTCATCTCTCTCTCTTTCTCTCTCTGTCGCTCTATCTCTCGGCTTCTTCCTCCTTCATATTCTCTCCAATCCTCCTCATCCAAGGTTAACTGTGCTGGTCATGTTGGCATATCTCAGTAGGGGAGCAGTCAAATTCTTTCACCAAGATTTTCCAACAGTCGTCCAAACTCCTATCAAATATGAAAGCATTTTTCCTGAAATAACTACTCTCTTTGTATGGACATATTCCAGCTTACACAGTGTACCCCTATCTTACCCGTGTCAGCCCTTCACACTGACAGATTACCATCCCATTTGTACTGCGTTCTACATGGTCACAGATTTGACTCTGAGATCAACATCTTTTCAACCACCTACACATAAGGGACCGAGTGGGAATTCACTTCTCTGCAGCAAACCCCACATGTGGTATCCGGTCTGTGAAGTGGCTGGTGAGGTGGATCTCTTGACTCTTTCTAAGGGGAGTTGGGAAATGAATGTCTCAGTGAATTGGCATCTACGAAGCGGTCTGAGCACCCTTCAGCACGGTCTGAATGACAATGCGACAGAGTTCAAGGATTCGGTCCCCTCAAACCAGTCTCCTTTTGGGACCATCCTCCTCCTTCTCTAGACCCTCAATTGGCAGGCCAGAAACCCCTCTCGTCCAAGAGGGAAACCTCAAGACCTGGCCATGTAACCCTAATCACAGTGCTCTCGGAGGAGAAGAAGAGAGACTCCTGAAATTCCTGACAATTGCGTACCCCACAATCAAGCCAGCAGTGGAACTAGTCACCCCACTTCCATCCAGCACCCCATTAGACAGGACGTATTCTTATCAACCTGTGAAATATCCACCAGACATATCCCAGCTTCATTCTCGGGAAATTTGTTACTGTGGATAGCTAGTGTGTGTTTTCATCTATTGACGTGTACGTTCAGAAGCAGGAAATCGTCCTTCCCCCCGTTCCAATATGTCCTCAGATTTGATATTGATGGCCTCGTCCTTGGTTGAAGGCAGAGGGGCCTATTGTCATGGTTTGAGCTCTGGAATGAAATTTATCATCCCGTTCATACTTAGGAGGCTTTTTCCCCTGTTGGAAAAGACTGGAAGTGATAAGCTCACTGGTCCCTGTCAGATATATCATAATCCAAATACAAGCCTGAGCCGTGGCTATTTACTCAGCAGCCTGATGAGAATGGTGGCCATGAGAAGAATGCTGGAAAGAATACTTATCATCCAATTGTCCAATACATCCAATGGATCCTCCTTTAATTTAGTATCAACATACCTCCAGATCATGAGCTCGGGCTGCACGATGTACAGCAATTGAGGGGTGACGGTGAGAGCTTCTCACTTTGGGCCCATCACTCGCCTCTCTTCTCACAGAGGGTCTGTGGTGTCACAAGGCTTGGTGGGCAGCACGCCATTGCCATGGCAACCATTGGGCCTGAACTTCTCAGATGCAAGGCAACTCCACCTCCTCTGTGCCCACCTGCTCTCTACAGAAAGATGGCTCTTCCTCTGAACGTGATTCAGGCTCAATAAGTTGTTTCAAGGTCTGCTTCCCAGGAATACACAGTCTACAATCTCATTTGGAAAGAAAATATGGGAGTGAGAAATACCCACTCGCTAGAGAGTGGCCAAGATGGTGGTGGAATAGTGGGACACGCTCGCCCTGTCCCACAAACACCACAAAAAAAAGCACATCTACAGAATAATTGACTCACACAGAACAGCAACCTTTCGCTGGCAGAGGAACCTAAACTCCAGTAATGGCAAGAAGTTCGTGATGTTATTGGGCACAACAGGAGAAATGAGGAGTGTGAGGGAAGGTGAATCCGAGTGGGGCGGTTGCTCCAAAAAGGGAACTGCCGAGGAGAATGGGATCCCGCACCCTGGAGAGTCCCCTATGGGGACTGCAGGAATCTCCAATGCCGAGAAGAGTATAGCAGTAAGTTGGAGTATGGAAAACCGATCAAGAACCCAATGGACCATCTGAAATATGGGCTCAGTCACTAAATTTGAGACGCCTGGGTGTGGGCTGGGCACAGAATCGTCAGTTCCAGAGGTTACTCCCCAAGAAAGTGCCGGGAGATGCCTGGATGGGGGCTGGGCACCAAGCACTCACCTCCAGAGGTTAGTCCCCAAGTGGGTGCTAGGGGCGCCTTGGGGGGGCTGGGCACCAAGAAGTCGCCTCCGAAAGTTAGTCTCTGAGAAAGGGCCGGGGGACGCCTGGGTGCTGGCTGGGCACGGAGACCTTGGCTCCAGAGGTTAGTCCCCACGCTGGGGGGGGCGGGGCAGAGCTGAAACTGCTTGGGAGGTCTAGAAATCATTTGATGGGGCAGAGACTGCCTGGGAGACCATAAAACAAAGCTGTCGCAGAGAAAGGGAACAACACTCTAGGAGCGGGGAGGTGGAAAGCCACATCAGAGGGAACCTGGGAGAAGAGCCTGGTCTGTGCCCGTGCTGGGGAGGGGAGAGAAGAAGGGGTGGGTCCCCATAGAATACCCCCCATGCCACAGCAAGCTTACAGGCCTGCTAGCTAGCTGAAAGCTGTGCTTCCCAGTGCATCCCTCCCCCGACCCCCGCCACCCCCTATGCTCTCACCAGACCTGTGGCTGCCTAACATCCAGGAGGGCTGGCCTCAACAATTTCCTGAAGCCTACCACCGCAGGGGCTGTCCCTGCAAGGGCTTACTTTCCCTTTGGAAGGGCTACACTTCCGCAGAGCAGCACCAAACACCACCAGCCCCCAAGAAAAGGCCTGCAGCCCAGAAAAGCTAGAACAAGCTTAGCCAGGCTGTGAATAGATCGGCCTAATTCTCGGATGATTTTTCTGAGTCGGGTTACCCCGGGGAGGAGCCTCTTGGGTTTCCAATGGCCCTGCTACCCGCCCAAGCCCCCAGGGGATGCTCTCGTGGATCAGCTGCATAGGACTGCCAGCTCCAGGCAGGACCCCCTGCAGCCCAGAAAAGCTGCAACAAGCCTGGCCTAGTCGGGAAAAGATCTCAGACAGTTTTTCTGAGTCTGGCTGCACTGGGGTGGAGCCACTTGGGTCTCCAATGGCCCTGGTACCCGCCCAAGCCACCTGGGGTTGCCCCACTCCCGTGAAATAACTGCTTAGCACCACCAGCCCCCTGGAAGAGCCCCTGCAGCCCAGAAAAGCTGCAACAAGCTCGGCCAGACTGTGAAAAGATCCGCCTACATTCTCAGGCTGTCCTTCTGAGTTGGGCTGCCCTAGGGAAGAGCCTCTTAGGTACTCAGTGACCGAGAGAGCTGCTTCAGCCCCCAGCGACTGCTGCACTCCTGAGGAGCAGCTGCCCAGCACCGACAAACCCCTGCAAGAAACCCACAGCCTCAAAACACCACAGCTTGCTGCCTGACCAAGTGAAATCTGCTACCATCGTGGTGTGGACCTCCCAGTCCCGTCTGCCCTCAGGAAGTCCTCCTTTGCTTCAAAGAAACACTGTTAGTCCCATCAACACTCTAGAAAAGCCACACTGCCTCAAAAAAGATTGACCAACAACGCCAGCCCTCACGAAATATTCCACGGCAGTGACAAGGCAAACACTGCCCGGTCACGGAGGGTACAACTCGCTCAGGAGAAAGAAAACAACAAGCAAGATGAAGAAGCTGAGAAACCACCCCCAGTCAAACCAACAGGAGGACTCACCTAAAGCAGTCAACAATGAAACACATCTCTGCAGTCAGACAGACCTGGAGTTCAAAAGAGAAATAGGGAAAATACTGAAGGAATGAAGAGAAGATATGAACAGTAATGCAGATACCCTCAGAAAGGAACTAGAAGATAGAAGGAGGAGCCAAGAAAAACTAGAACATTCATTGGCAGAGATGCAAACTGAACTAGGGGCAGTAAAAACCAGAATGGATAATGCAGAAGAACGAATCAGTGATATGGAAGATAGAATAATGGAAATCACTCCATCCGGTCAACAGACAGAAAACCGAATCAAAAAACTCGAAAGCAATATAAGAGACCTATGGGATAATATAAAGCCGGCCAATCTACGCATAATAGGAATTCCAGAAGGAGTAGAAAAAGATAAGGGAATGGAAAATATCTTTGAAGAAATTATCGATGGAAACTTCCCAAATCTAAAGGATACTGGGTTCAAGATACAAGAAGCACAGAGGGCCCCAATCCAACTGAACTCAAAGAGACCCACACCAAGACACATCATAATAAACATAGCAAAAGTTAGTGATAAGGAGAGGATCCGAAAGGCAGCAAGAGAAAAACAGAATGTTCCCTACAAGGGAACCCCCATAAGCATATCAGCTGATTTCTCTACAGAAACACTACAGGCCAGGAGGGAATGGCAAGAGATATTTAAAGTGCTCAAAGGAAGAAATATGCAACCTAGAATACTCTATCCAGCAAGAATATCATTTCAAATAGAAGGGGAAATAAAAATTTGTCCCAAAACAAACAAAAATTTAAAGAATACAGCAACACAAAAGCCAGGTTAAAGGAAATATTGAAAGGGCTTCTCTAAACCAAAAAGAAAGGAAGGAAAGGGAAGAAAAAAGAAAGAAGAAGAAGAGGAAGAACTAGGACTGAGGAAACTGCAATCAGAGAGCAGTCACTCAAACAAGCCAGCATACAGATTTAATCATGAACATGCTTCAAACAAAAAAAAATTAAAAAGAAAAAATAAAAGAGTCATCAACACCATAAAATGGGCAAGGGATGTTAGGAAGTAAATAACCCTTTTTGTGTGTTTGTATGTCTCTCTTCTTAATTTTAATATAGTAGTGAAGTGTTTGATCTTACAGGACCCTCAGGCTAAAACACACAATTATGGGAAGGGGTTAGCATACTTAAAAAACAGGGCAACCACAAGCCAAAACCAAATTTTGCATTTGCAAAAAATGAAAAATAATACACTCAAGCATTTAATAACAGGAGACCATCTAACCAAAAAAAAAAAAAAAAAAAAAAAAAGGAAGAATGGAGAACCATAGAATCAACTGGAACACGAGGTTCAAATGGCAATCAATAATCATCTATCAATTATCACCTTAAATGTCAATGGGCTGAATGCCCCAATCAAAAGACACAGAGTGGCTGAGTGGATAAAAAGGCAAAAACCATCAATATGCTGCCTACAAGAAACTCACCTTAGGACAAAAATACATATAGATTGAAAGTGAAAGGGTGGGGAAAAATATTTCATGACAATCGACATGACAGAAAAGCAGGAGTCGCAACGCTCATATCAGACAAAATAGACTTTAAAACAAAAGACATAAAGAAAGACAAAGAAGGACACTAATTAATGATTAAGGGATCCATCCAAGGAGAGGATGTTACTATCATCAACGTATATGCCCCAAATATAGGAGCACCTAGATACATACAACAAATATTCACAGACATAAAGGGAGATATTGATGAGAATACAATCATAGTAGGAGACCTCAATACCCCCCTTACATCAATGCACAGATCCTCTAGACGGAAAACCAATAACGCAACAGAGGTCCTAAAGGGAACAAGAGAAAAGGTAGACTTCATTGATATCTTCAGGACACGATATCCAAAAACAGCATTCCAAATAAAGATCAAAGAAGAAATCAATAAAATAGAGACTCAAAAAACAATAGAGAAAAGTAATAAAACCAAGAGCTGGTTCTTTGAAAAGGTGAACACAATGGACAAACCCCTGGACAGACTCACTCAAAAGAGAGAAAGAACCCAAATAACCAAAATTAGAAATGAAAAAGGAGAAATCACAACGGATACAGCAGAAACACAAAAAACCATAAGAGAATACTATGAACAACTGTATGGCAACAAGTTTGACAATCTGGAAGAAATGGACAATTTTCTAGAATCTTACAGCCTGCCAAAACGGAATCAAGCAGAAACAGACCTACTGAATAGACAGATCACTAGAAATGAAATTGAAGAGGTCATAAAATCACTCCCTACAAATAAAAGTCCAGGACCAGATGGCTTCACAGGGGAATTCTATCAAACATATAAAGAGGAATTGGTGCCCATCCTCCTGAAACTCTTTCAAAAGTTGGAAGAAGAAGGAATACTCCCAAAGACATTCGATGAGGCCACCATCACCCTCATTCCAAAACCAGACAGAGATACCACCAAAAAAGAAAACTATCGCCCAATATCATTGATGAATATAGATGCAAAAATACTCAACAAAGTCTTAGCCAACCGAATCCAACAACATACCAAAAAAATTATACACCATGACCAGGTTAGGTTCAGCCTAGGTTCACAAGGATGGTTCAACATACGCAAATCAATCCGCATCATACACCACATGAACAAAACAAAAGTCAAAAATCATATGATCATCTCAATAGACGAAGAAAAAGCATTTGACAAAGTTCAATATCCATTCATGATCAAGACCCTCGCCAAAGTGGGTATAGAGGTAACATTCCTGAATATCATCAAAGCCATTTATGAGAAACCCACAGCAAATATAATCCTCAAGGGGGAAAAACGGAAAGCCTTCTCACTCAAATCTGGAACCAGACAGGGATGCCCACTCTCACCACTGCTCTTCAACATCGTTTTGGAAGTCCTAGCCACAGCACTTAGACAAACAAAAGAAATCAAAGGCATCCATATAGGAAGAGAAGAGATCAAACTGTCACTGTATGCAAATGACATGATACTGTACCTAGAAAACCCTAAGGACTCAATCCCAAAACTCCTTGAACTGATTAATAAATTCAGCAAAGTAGCAGGATATAAGATTAACCTTCAGAAGTCAGTTGCGTTTCTGTATACCAGCAATGAAACATTAGAAAAGGAATACAAAAATACGGTACCTTTTAAAATTGCACCTCACAAAATCAAATACCTCGGAATACACCCGACCAAGGAGGTAAAGGACCTATATGCCGAGAACTATAAAACTTTAATCAAAGAAATCAAAGAAGATGTAAAGAAATGGAAAGAGAGTCCATGTTCCTTGATTGGGAAAATCAATATTGTAAAAATGGCCATCCGACCCAAAGCAATCTACAGATTCAAGGCAATCCCTATCAAATGACCCATGACATTTTTCACAGAACAAGAACGAACAATCCAAATATTTATATGGAGCAACAAAAGACCCAGAATCGCCAAGGCAATCCTGAGAAGCAAAAACCAATCAGGAGGCATAACTCTCCCAGACATCAAGAAATTCTACAAAGCCACAGTCATCAAAACAGTGTGGTATTGGTACCAAAACAGACAGACAGACCAATGGAACAGAAGAGAGAATCCGAAAAGAAACCCTGACACCTAGGGTCAATTCATCTTGGACAAGGGAGGCAAGAACATCAAATGGGAACAGGAAAGTCTATTCAGCAAGCATTGCTGGGAAAACTGGACAGCTGCATGCAAAGCAAGGAAACGAGAACACAATCACACACCATGCACAAAAAGAAACTCCAAATGCCTGAAAGACTTAAATATACGTCAGGACACCATCAAACTCCTAGAAGAAAACCTAGGCAAAACACTCTCGGAGATCAGCATCATGAATATTTTCTCAGGTCGGTCTCCCAAAGCAATAGAAATTAGAGCAAAAATAAACCCATGGGATCTCATCAAACTGAAAAGCTTTTGCACTGCAAAGGGAACGAAAAAAAAAACAAAAAGACACCTTACAGAATGGGAGAAAATAGTTCCAAATGATGCAACGGACAAGGGTTTATCTCTAGAATATATAAGCAACTTATACAACTCAACAGCAAAAATACTAATCAATCAATGGAAAAATGGGCAAAAGACCTGTATAGACATTTCTCCAAAGAAGATATACAGATGGCCAGCAAACACATGAAAAAATGCTCAACTTCGCTGATTATAAGAGCAATGCAAATCAAAACTACCATGAGATACCACCTCACACCAGTCAGAATGGCCATCAATAATAAATCCACAAATAACAAGTGCCTCCTGCACTGCTGGTGGGAATCTCACCTGGTTCAGCCACTATGGAAAAGCATGTGGAGATAAGTTAGAAATCTATACATAAAACTTCCATATAACCCTGCAATCCCACTCTTGGGCATTTATCCGGGAAAAACTCTACTTAAAGAGGCACATGCACCCGCATGTTCATTGCAGCACTATTCACAATAGCCAGGACGTGGAAAAAACCCAAATGTCCATCGACAGATGATTGGATTCGGAAGAGGTGGTATATATACACAAGGGAATACTACTCAGCCATAAAATAGGATGACATAATGCCATTTGCAGCAACATGGATGGAACTAGAGAATCTCATCCTGAGTGAAATGAGCCAGAAAGACAAAGACAAATACCATATGATATAACATAGCTGGAATCTGATATCAAGCACAAATGAACATCTCCTCAGAAAAGAAAATCATGGACTTGGAGAAGAGACTTGTGGTTGCCTGATGGGAGGGGGAGGGAGTGGGAGGGATCGGGAGCTTGGGCTTATCAGACACAACTTAGAATAGATATACAAGGAGATCCTGCTGAACAGCATTGAGAACTATGTCTAGATACTCATGTTGCAACAGAAGAATGGGGGGGGGGGAAGTAATTGTAATGTATACATGTAAGGATAAAATGACCCCTTGCTGTACACTGTGAAAATAGAAAAAAGAAAAGAAAAAGACCCATTCCCCAAAGGAGCCTGAACATGAAACCAATGGCCAATGGAGGAAGAACAACACACGAGCATCTCTTTACATGGGAGGAAGCTTTTCCACGGAAGGAAATTCAGGAATATCTTTTAACCTGATTGCCACACCATGCCATTGGAGAAGATATAGGTACCATAGCAAGGCTTTCAAACCTGTTTTCCAGTATGGAGCAGGGATTGTAATGGACACATTTTGGGAGTCAGGCCAGGAAGGAGAGAAGACTCTGGTACAAGTGTGCTGGTTTTTATCATTTGTGGGATATCCACCTTAAACAAGGACACGTCCTTGGAGAAATTATACTGCCATTCACGGTTCCTGGAATCAACAGCTCCTTTACCTCTCTATCTCCATCTTTTGATCACCTTCTCTCTAGCTCTCTCACTATCCCCTTGGCCCCCTTAAAATTTCTCTTGAATCCTCCTGCTACAAGTTGACCTGTGGTGATAATGGATGAAATATATTAGCCAAGAGAATGGTCCAAGTTACCTCAGAGCATTTTCTCCCTGTCATCCTATGTCTGATCACATATAAAATCAGTGCTCCAGAAAGACATCCTGTGCTGTGTGGAGACACCCCAACTAGGTCATCCTTCCACAACACTTCCCATATTCAGCCCTTCCTATGGACACGCTGACCTCTTCATAAGTTCTTCGGTCTGTAGGGTCCCATATAAGACTCAGAGAGAAACACTCTTGAAACATTGATCACATGAGTGCTCTCCCAAGAAAAGGTTCTCTCCAGCGTTCCCTACCTGGTCCATGAGGTCTTGTGGATTTGCTCAGGTGTGGATCTCTGGACTCGTTCTTAGGGGATATAGAATATGAAGTCTATGGCTCTTCTTGTCTCAATGATTTGGCATCCAAACAATGGTCTGAGCATCCTTGGCCAGTGGGCTGGCTAACCATAGCCCAGAGTGCAAGATGTCTGTCAACCAAAACCAGTCTCTATGGAATAGTCCTCCTCATTCTCTAGCCTGATGAGTGTCAGGGACAGAGCCCACTCCCTTCCAGGAGGGAACTTTCAATACCCTCACATTGCAGGCATCATCACAGGGCTCCTGCAAGATCAGACAATCGACCCACCTTTCCTTCCTTATGATTGTAGACACGACAAACACACTGGCACTGGCCCCAGGCACCACACTCCCAATACGCCCAAAATGAGAGGGAGGGCTTGTTCTTATCCACCTGTGGAAAAGGCACCTGAAATAGACCGGTTACATCTCGGTTAAATGGCCTCTGTTTGGAGGGCTCCCCTGTGGCTTAGGCTATGGAAATATGGATTCAGAAGTGTGGAGTGAAATTGCCCCTTTGGGAATGTCTTTTTCAGGGTTTACATCCAGGGCCTCCTGCTTGGTGGAGAGCATTGGGGCATGGTTTTCTTGTTTGTGCCGTGGGATGTCTTGTTTCAAATGGCCAAGAAGCAGAATTCTTTCTTCATATTTAGGAACTCCCTTGAGGTATTCTGCCCACTGATGCCCTTAAGATATCACATGCTCAAACACCAAGCCTCTAGAATCCACATTGAGCTTGGGAGCCTGATGAGAGTGGTGGCTATGAGTCTACAGATGGAGATAATAGTGTTCATCCAAGAGGAGCACCCATCTGATGGATCCTCCTTTCCATCAACTTCGACATTCCTCCAGAGCAAGAGCTCCTGGTGGCCATCATTGAACTCTCAAGGTTTAAGGTTGAGAATGTCCCACATATGGCCCATCACACACCTCTTTTCTCACAGAGAGGTTGTTTGGTCACAAGGCTCCATGGGCATCATATCAGTGCCATGGCCACCTCTGGCACTGCACCTTTCGGAAGGAAGGCAACTCCACACACTGGGGAACCCAATTTTCTCTATCATGATGGATCTCTGATAACATGTGCGGCACTTCAGGGTCAAGTGCGTTCTCAGTCGCTGCCTGACACGAATAGACAGGATAGAATCTCTTTTGGAGAGAAACGATGTCATTCCAAACACCCAAATAATAGACGCTTGGACAATGAAATCAAGGAACTACTGAGGAAATACACCTATGAGCTGCCATTTCAATAGAAAGGGCCTTTCCCGCTTAGGGATAATAGAGAATGTCATTAAATTGACTCACACCTCGTGTCCTTTGAGAAGACATTGGTGCCAACAGGGAGGACTGCTTGCAACCGACGTATTTCTAGAGACAAGCCAAGAACTAGTTAAAATCTCATGCAAGAGTCCTGATATAGCCTTTGTGTCTAATAGTCCCCGGAAACACAGACCAGGGCTTGGGAATGAACTTGTGCCCTGGAATGTGACTTGTATCCAAAACTCATCTCTCTCTCTCTCTCTCTCTCTCTCTCACTCTCTCTCTCGGCTTCTTCCTCCTTAACATGCTCTCGAATCCTCCTCATCCAAGGTTATCTGTGCTGGTCCAGTTTGGCATATCTCAGCCAGGAGAGCCGTCAAATTCTTTCACCAGGATTTTCCATCAGTCGTCCAAACTCCTTTCAAATATGAAATCATTTTTCCTGAAATAAGTACTCTGTTTGTATGGAGATATTCCACCTTACACTGTGTACCCCTATCTTACCAATGTCAGCCCTTCACACTGACAGATAACCATCCCATTTTTACTGCGTTCTACAAGATCACTGATTTGAATCTGAGGACAACATCTTTTCAACCACCTACGCATAAGTGACCTAGTGAGTATTCACTTATCTGCAACACAGCCAAAGTGTGTGTTGAGGTCTGTGAAGTTGCTGGTGAGGTGGATCTCTTGACTCCTTCTAAGGGGTTTTAGGATATGTAGCCTCTGACTCTCCATGTCTCAGTGAATTGGCACCTAAAAAGGGGTCTGAGCACCCTTCAGCAGGGTCTGAATGACAATGCGACAGAGTTCAAGGATTCGGTCCCCTCAAACCAGTCTCCATTTGGGACAATTCTCCTCCTTCTCTAGACCCTCAATTGGCAGGACAGAAGCCCTTCTCCTCCAAGAGGGAAACCTCAAGACCTGCACTTTTAGCCCCCACCACAGTGCTCACGGAGGAGAAGAAGAGAGACTCCATAAATGCCTTACAATTGTGTACCTCACAAACAAGCCAGCAGTGGAACTAGTCACCCCACTACCATTAAGCACAGCAGTAGACAAGACGTATACTTCTCAACCTGCGAAATATCCACCAGACGTATCCCAGCTTCATTCTCGGGAAATTTGTTACTGTGGATAGCTAGTTTGTGATTTCATCTATTGACGTGTATGTTCAGAAGCAGGGAATGGTCCTTCCCCCCATTCCAATATTTCCTCAGGGTTGATATTGAGGGCCTCGTCCTTGGTGGAAGGCAGAGGGGCCTCTTTTCATGGTTTGAGCTCTGGAATGAAATTTATCATCCCGGGCATAATTAGGAGGCTTTTTTCCCCTGTTGGAAAAGACTGGAAGTGATAAGCCCACTGGTCCCTTTCAGATATATCATAATCCTAAAGCAAGCCTGAGCAGTGGCTATTTATTTCCTCAGGAGCCTGATGAGAATGGTGGCCATGAGACGAATGCTGGAAAGAATACTTATCATCCAATTGTCCAATACATCCAATGGATCCTCCTTTAATTTAGTATCAACATACCTCCAGATCATGAGCTCAGGCTGCACGATGCACAATAAGTGAGGGGTGACGGTGAGAGCTTCCCACTTTGGGACCATCCCTCGCCTCTCTTCTCACAGAGGGTCTGTGGTGTCACAATGCTTGGTGGGCAGCATGCCATTGCCATGGCAACCATTGGGCCTGTACTTCTCCGACGGAAGGCAACTCCACCTCCTCTGTGCCCACCTGCTCTCTACAGAAAGATGGCTCTTCCCCTGAACGTGTGTCAGGCTCAACAAGGTGGTTGAAGAGCTTCTTCCCTGGAACACACAGTCTACAATCTCATTGGGAAAGAAAAAATGTGGTTGAAAAAGACCCACTCCCCAAGGATTCTGAACATGAAAACGATGGCTGCTGGAGGAAGACGTACAACACACGAGCATCCCTTTCCATGGGAGGAGGCTCTTCCACGGAAGATTATTATGGAATATCTTTTAACATGATTTCCTCCCCATGCCATTGGAGAAGATATAGGGACCATGAAAGGCTTTCAAACCTGTCTTCCAGTATGGAGCAGGGATTGGAATGGACACATTTTGGGAGTCAGGCCAGGAAGGAGAGAAGACTCTGGTACAAGTGTGCTGCTTTGTCCCATTTGTGGGATATCCACCTTAAACCAAGAAATGTCCTTGGGGAACTTATCCTGACAATGACGGTTGCTTGAATCAACAGCTCCTAACCTCTCTCTCTCCTTCTTTTGATCTCATTCTCTCTAGCACTCTCCCTCTCCCCTTTGCCCCCCTTCAATTTCCCTTGAATCCTCCAGCGACAAGTTGACCTGTGGTGATAATGGATGAAATATATTAGCCAAGAGATTGGTCCAAATGATCCTCCAGCCTTTTCTCCCTGTCATCCTAGGTCTCATCAAATATAAAATCCGTGGTCCAGAAAGAATTCCTGTGCTGTGTGGAGACACCGCAACTAGGTCATCCTTCCACAACACTTAACATATTCAGCCCTTCCTATGGACACGCTGACCACTTCATATGTCCTTCGGTCTCTAAGGTCACATAGTGGACTCAGAGAGCAACACACTTGAAACAACGTTCACATGAGTGCTCTCTCAAGAAATTACTGATCTGAAGCATTCCCTACCTGGTCCATGAGGTATTGTGGATTTGCTCGTGTGAGGATCTCTGGACTCGTTCTTAGCGGATATAGAATATGCAGTATATGGCTCGTCATGTCTCAATGATTCGGCATCCAAACAATGGCCTGAGCGTCCTTGGCCACTGGGCTGGCCAACCATAGCCCAGAGTGCAAGATATCTGTCAACCAAAACGAGTCTCTATGGAATAGACCTCCTCATTCTCTAGCCTCAGGATTGTCAGGGACAGAGCCCACTCCCTTCCAGGAGGGAACTTTCAATACCCTCACATTGCAAGCATCATCACAGGGCTCATGAAAGATCAGACAATCGACCCACCTTTCCTTCCTTATGATTGTAGACACAAAAAACACACTGGCACTGGCCCCAGGCACCACACTCACAGGAAGCACTCAATGAGAGGGAGGACTTGTTCTTATCCACCTGTGGAAAAGCCACCTGAAATAGACCGGTTATATCTCGGTTGAAATGCCTCTGTTTGGAGGGCTCCCCTGTGGCTTAGGCTATGGAAATATGGATTCAGAGGTGTGGAGCTGAAAATGCCCCATTGGGAGTTTTCATCCCTGGGTCTACATTCAGGGCCTCCTGCTTGGTGGAGAGCATTGGGGCATGGTTTCCTTGTTTGTGCCGTGGGAGGACTTTTTTTCAAATGGCCATGAAGGGCAATTCTTTCTTCACATTTAGGAACTCCCTTGAGGTATTCTGCCCACTGATCCCCTGAAGATATCACATGTTCCAACACAAAGCCTCTAGAATCCACATTGAGCTTGGGAGCCTGATGAGAGTGGTGGCTATGAGTCTACAGATGGAGATAATAGTGTTCATCCAAGAGGACCACCCATCTGATGGATCCTCCTTTCCATCAACTTCGACATTCCTCCAGAGCAAGAGCTCCTGGTGTCCATAATTGAACTCTCAAGGTTTGAGGGTGAGAATATCCCACATATGGCCCATTACACACCTCTATTCGCACAGAGAGGTTGTTTGGTCACAAGGCTCCATGGGCATCATATCAGTGCCATGGCCCCCTCTGGCACTACACCTTTGAGAAAGAAGGCATCTCCACACACTGGCGAACCCAATTGTCTCTAGCATTACGTATCTCTGATAATATATGTAGCACTTCTGGGTCAAGTGCTTTCTCAGGCACTGCCTCACACGATTACACAATAGAGTAACTTTTGGAGAGAAAAGTTGTCATTCCAAACACCCAAACAAAAGTCCACTGGAGAGTGAAATCAAGGAACGACTGAGGAAGAACACCCTATGAGTTGCCATTTCAATAGGAAGGGACTTTTCCGCTTAGGGAAAATAGAGCGTGTCATTTAAATTGACACACACCTCGTGTCCTTTGTGAAGACATGGGTGCCCAGCAGGGAGAACAGCTTGCAACCGACATATTTCTAGAGACAGGCCAAGAAAGAGTGAAAATCTCATGCAAGAGTCCTGATATAGCCTTTGTGTCTAATAGTACCCGAAAACCCAGAAAAGGGATTGGGAATGACAGTTTGCCCTGGAATGTGGCTTCAATCCAAATCTCATCTCTCTCTCTCTCACTCTCTCTCTTGGCTTCTTCCTCCTTCACATGCTTTCGAATCCTCCTCATCCAAGGTTATCTGTGCTGGTCCAGCTTGGCATATCTCAGCCAGGAGAGCCGTCAAATTCTTTCACCAGGATTTTCCATCAGTCGTCCAAACTCCTATCAAATATGAAACCCGTTTTCCGGAAATAACACCTCTGTTTGTATGGAGATATTCCAACTTACACAATGTACCCCTATCTTACCCTTGTCGGACCTTCACACTGACAGGTAACCATCTCATTGCTATTGCATTCTACATGGTCACAGATTTGACTCCGAGATCAACATCTTTTCAACCACCTACACATAAGGACCTAGTGAGAATTCAATTCTATGCAGCACACTCCACGTGTGTGATCAGGTCTATGAGGTTGTTGGTGAGGTGGATCTCTCGACTCTTTCTAACGGGAGATGGGATATGATGTCTCTGACTCTCCATGTCTCAGTGAATTGGCATGTAAGTAGGGGTCTGAGCACCTTTCTGCAGTGTCTCAATGACAATGCGATAGAATTCAAGAATTCGGTCCCGTAAAACCAGTCTCCATTTTGGACAATCCTCCTCCTTCTCTAGACCCTCAATTGGCAGGCCAGAGGCCCCTATCCTCCAAGAGGGAAACCTCAAGACCTGCACATGTAGCCTTCCCCACATGGCTCACAGAGGAGAAGAAGAGGGACTGCTGAAATTCCTGACAATTGTGTACCCCACAATCAAGCCAGCAGTGGAACTAGTCACTCCACTTCCATCCAGCACCCCAGTAGACAGGACGTATTCTTATCAACCTTGGTAAAAACCACGAGACATATCCCAGCTTAATTCTCAGGAAAATTCAAACTGTGGATAGCAGGTGTGTGCTTTCATCTATTGACGTTCAGAAGCAGGGAATTGTCCATCCCCCATTCCAATATTTCCTAAGGGTTGATATTGAGGGCCTCGTCCTTGTTTGAAAGCAGAGGGGCCTATTTTCATTGTTTGAGCTCTGGAATGAAATTTATTATCCCATTCAAACTTAGGAGGCTTTCTTCTCCTGTTGGAAAAGAATGGACGTGATAAGCTCACTAGTTCCTTTAGATATATCATAATCCAAAATCAAGCCTGAGCAGTGTATATTCACTCAGGAGCCTGTAGAGAATGGTGGCCATGAGAAGAAGCTGGAAAGAATACTTATCATCCAAGTGTCCAATACATCCAATGGATCCTCCTTTAATATAGTATCAACATACTATCATAGTATCAATATACTATCAACATATGCAGCATACCCTGGCGTAAGGCCAGAAAGGAGAGAAGACTCTGGTACAAGTGTGCTGGTTTTTCCCTTTTGTGGGATATCAACCTTAAACCAAGACATGTGATTGGAGCAATTATCCTAACATTGCCGGTTGCTTGAATCCACAGCTCCTTACCTGTCTTTCTCCTACGTTTGACCTCCATCTCTCTAGTGCTCTCACTGTCCCCTTTGCCCCCTTCAATTTCTCTTGAATCCTCCTGCTAAAAGTTAACCGGTGGTGATAATGGATGAAATATATTAGCCAAGATAATGGTCCAAGTGATCCCCTAGACTTTTCTCCCTGTCATCCTAGGTCTGATCAAATATAAAATCCGTGGTCCAGAAAGACTTCCTGTGCTGTGTGGAGACACCCCAACTAGGTTATCCTTCCACAACACTTCCCATACTCAGCTTTTATATGGACAGGCTGACCACTTCATATGTACTTCGGTCTCTAGGGTCCCATAATGGACCTAGAGAGCAACACACTTGAAACAATGTTCACATGAGTGCTCTACCAAGAAATGGCTTCTCTCCAGCGTTCCCTACCGGGTTCATGAGGTATTGAGGATTGGCTCGGGTGTGGATCTCTGGACTCGTTCTTAGCGGATATAGAATATGAAGTCTATGACTCTTCATGTCTCAATGATTGGGCATCCAAACAATGGCCTGAGCGTCCTTGGCTAGTGGGCTGGCCAACCATAGCCCAGAGTGCAAGATATCTATCAACCAAAACCTGAATTATGGAATAGACCTGCTCATTCTCTAGCCTCAGGATTGTCAGAGACAGAGCCCACTCCATTCCAGGAGGGAACTTTCAATACCCTCACATTGCAAGCATCATCACAGGGCTCCTGGAAGATCAATCAATCGACCCACCTTTCCTTCCTTATTCTTGTAGACACAACAAAAACATTGGCACTAGCCCCAGGCACAAACTCCCATGAAGCACTCAATGAGAAGGAGGACTTGTTCTTATATACCAGTGGAAAAGTCACCTGAAGTAGACCGGTTACATCTCCGTTGAAATGCCTGTTTGCAGTGCTCCCTTGTGGCTTAGGCTATGGAAATATGGATTCAGAAGTGTGGAGCTTAAAATATCCATTGGGAATGTCTTCTTCAGTGGTAAAATCCAGGGCCTCCTGCTTGGGGGAGAGCACTGGGGCATGGTTTCCTTGTTTGTGCCATGGGATGTCTTGTTTCAAATGGCCAAGAAGCAGAATTCTTTCTTCATATTTAGGAACTCCCTTGAGGTATTCTGCCCACTGATGCCCTTAAGATATCACATGCTCAAACACCAAGCCTCTAGAATCCACATTGAGCTTGGGAGCCTGATGAGAGTGGTGGCTATGAGTCTACAGATGGAGATAATAGTGTTCATCCAAGAGGAGCACCCATCTGATGGATCCTCCTTTCCATCAACATCGACACTCCTCCAGAGCAAGAGCTCCTGTGGCCATCATTGAACTCTCAAGGTTTAAGGTTGAGAATGTCCCACATATGGCCCATCACACACCTCTTTTCTCACAGAGAGGTTGTTTGGTCACAAGGCTCCATGGGCATCATATCAGTGCCATGGCCACCTCTGGCACTGCACCTTTCGGAAGGAAGGCAACTCCACACACTGGGGAACCCAATTTTCTCTATCATGATGGATCTCTGATAACATGTGCGGCACTTCAGGGTCAAGTGCTTTCTCAGTCACTGCCTCACACGAACACACTGGATAGAATCACAATTGGAGAGAAACGATGTCATTCCAAACACCCAAAGTCCCCTGTACAATGAAATCAAGGAACGACTGAGGAAAAACACCCTCTGAGCTGCCAATTCAATAGGAAGGGCCTTTTCCGCTTAGGGAAAATAGAGGGTGTCTTTTACCTTGACCCACACCTCGTGTCCTTTGGGAAGGCATGGGTGCCCAGCAGGGAGGACTCCTTGCAACCGACATATTTCTAGAGACAGGCCAAGAACGAATGAAAATCTAACGCAAGAGTCCTGATATAGCCTTTGTGTCTAATAGACCCCGGAAACATAGACAAGGGCTTGGGAATGACATTGTGCCCTGGATTGTAGCTTGTATCCAAATCTCATCTCCTTCTCTTTCTCTCTATCTCTCTCTCTCACTCTCTCTCTCGGCTTCGTCCTCCTTCATATTCCCTCGAATCCTCCTCATCCAATGTGATCTGTGCTGGTCCAGTTTGGCATATCTCAGACAGGAGAGCAGTCAAATTCTTTCACCAAGATTTTCCAACAGTCTTCCAAACTCCTATCAAATATAAAAGCATTTTTCCTGAAATAATTTCTCTATTTGTATGGAGATATTCCACCTTACACAGTGTACCACTATCTTACCATTGTCAGCCCTTCACACTGACAGATAACCATCCCATTTGTACGGCGTTCTACATGATCACATATTTGACTCCGAGATCAACATCTTTTCAACCACCTACACATAAGGGACCGAGTGAGAATTCACTTCTCTGTAGCACAACCCACGTGTGTGTTGAGGTCTCTGAAGTTGCTGGTGAAGTGGATCTCTCGATTCATTCTAAGGAGAATTAGGAAATGAAGTCTCTGACTCTCCATGTCTCAGTGACTTGGCATCTACGAAGGGGTCTGAGCACCCTTCAGCAGGGTCTGAATGACAATGCGACAGAGTTCAAGGATTCGGTCCCCTCAAACCAGTCTCCATTTGGGACAATCCTCCTCCTTCTCTAGACCCTCAATTGGCAGGCCAGAGGCCCCTCTCGTCCAAGAGGGAAACCTCAAGACCTGCCCAAGGAGCCCTCACCACACGGCTCACGGAGGAGAAGAGAGACTCCTGAAAGTCTTGACAATTGTGTACCCCACAAACAAGCCAGCAGTGGAACTAGTCACCCCACTTCCATCCAGCACCCCATTAGACAGGACGTATACTTATCAACCTGTGAAATACCCACCAGACATATCACAGCTTCATTCTCGGACATTTGATACTGTGGATAGCTAGTGTGTGATTTCATCTACTGAAGTTTATGTTCAGATGCAGGGAATTGTCCTTTCCCCATTCAAATTTTTCCTCAGGGTTGATATTGAGGGCCTCGTCCTTGTTTGAAGGCAGAGGGGCCTATTTTCATTTTGTGAGGTCTGGAATGAGATTGATCATCCCGGTCATACTTAGGAGTCTTTTATCCCCTGTTGGAAAAGAGTGGAAGTGATAAGCTCACTGGTCCATTGCAGATATATCATAATACAAAAGCAAGCCTGAGCAGTGTATATTTACTCAGGAGCCTGATGAGAATGGTGGCCCTGAGAAGAATCCTGGAATAAATACGTATCCTCCAATTGTCCAATACATCCAATGGATCCTCCTTTAATTTTGTATCCACATACCTCCAGATCATGAGCTCGGGCTGCCCGATGTCCAACAATTGAGTCGTGATGGTGACAGACTCTCACTTTGAGCCCATCACTTGCCTCACTTCTCAGAGAGGGTCAGTGGTGTCACAATGCTTGGTGGGCATCATGCCATTGCCATGGCAACCATTGGGCCTGACCTTCTCAGATGGAAGGCAACTCCACCTCCTCTGTGCCCACCTGCTCTCTACAGAAGGATATCTCTTCCCCTGAACGTGCGTCAGGCTCAACACGGTGGTTCACGGACTGCTTCCCAGGAAGACACAGTCTACAATCTCACGTGGAAAGAAAATATGGGATTGAAAAAGACCCACTCCCCACGGAGCCTGAACATGAAAACAATGGCCGATGGAGGAAGAACAACACATGAGCATCCTTTTCCATGGGAGGAGGATTTTCCACTGAAGGAAACTATGGAATAACTTTTAAACTGATTTCCACCCCATGCCATTGGAGAAGATATAGGGACCATAGCAAGGCTCTCAAACCTGTCTTCCAGTATGGAGCAGGGATTGTAGTGGACACATTTTGGAAGTCAGGCCAGGACGGAGAGAAGACTCTGGTACCAGTGTGCTGCTTTGTCCCATTTGTGTGCTATCCACCTTAAACAAAGACATGTCCTTGGAGAAACTATCCTGCCAATGAAGGTTGCTTGAATCAACAGCTCCTGTTCCTCTCTCTCTCTTTCTTTTGATCTCCTTCTCTCTAGGACTCTCACTCTCCCCTTTACACCCCTTCAATGTCTCTTGAATCCTCCTGCTACAAGCTGACCTAGGGTGATATTGGAAGTAATATATTAGCCGAGAGAATGGTCCAAGGGATCCCCCAGCCATTTCTCCTTGTCATCCTAGGTCTGGTCAAATATAAAATCAGTGGTCCAGAAAGACTTCCTGTGCTGTATGGAGACACCCCAAGTAGGTCATCCTTCCACAACACTTCCCACATTCAGCCCTTCCGATGGACACGCTGACCACTTCATATGTCCTTCGGTCTCTAGGGTCCCATATTGGACTCAGACAACAACACTCTTGAAACATTGATCACATGAGTGCTCTACCAAGAAATTGCTGATCTGAAGCATTCCCTACCTGGTCCATGAGGTCTTGTGGATTTGCTCGGGTGTGGATCTCTGGACTCGTTCTTAGGGGATATAGAATATGCAGTCTATGACTCTTCATGTCTCAATGATTGGGCACCCGAACAATGGCCTGAGCATCCGTGGTCAGTGGGCTGGCCAACCATAGCCCAGAGTGCAAGATGTCTGTCAACCAAAACCAGTCTCTATGGAATAGACCTCCTCATTCTCTAGCCTCATGAGTGTCTGGGACAGAGCCCACTCCCTTCCAGGAGGGAACTTTCAATACCCTCACATTGCAGGCATCATCACAGGGCTCCTGCAAGATCAGACAATCGACCCACCTTTCCTTCCTTATGATTGTAGACACGACAAACACACTGGCACTGGCCCCAGGCACCACACTCCCAATACGCCCAAAATGAGAGGGAGGGCTTGTTCTTATCCACCTGTGGAAAAGGCACCTGAAATAGACCGGTTACATCTCGGTTAAATGGCCTCTGTTTGGAGGGCTCCCCTGTGGCTTAGGCTATGGAAATATGGATACAGAAGTGTGGAGCTGAAATTGCCCCTTTGGGACTGTCTTTTTCAGGGGTTACATCCAGGGCCTCCTGCTTGGTGGAGAGCATTGGGGCATGGTTTCCTTGTTTGTGCCGTGGGATGTCTTGCTTCAAATGGCCAAGAAGCAGAATTCCTTCTTCATATTTAGGAACTCCCTTGAGGTATTCTGCCCACTGATGCCCTTAAGATATCACATGCTCAAACACCAAGCCTCTAGAATCCACATTGAGCTTGGGAGCCTGATGAGAGTGGTGGCTATGAGTCTACAGATGGAGATAATAGTGTTCATCCAAGAGGAGCACCCATCTGATGGATCCTCCTTTCCATCAACTTCGACATTCCTCCAGAGCAAGAGCTCCTGGTGTCCATCATTGAACTCTCAAGGTTTAAGGTTGAGAATGTCCCACATATGGCCCATCACACACCTCTTTTCTCACAGAGAGGTTGTTTGGTCACAAGGCTCCATGGGCATCATATCAGTGCCATGGCCACCTCTGGCACTGCACCTTTCGGAAGGAAGGCACCTCCACACACTGGGGAACCCAATTTTCTCTATCATGATGGATCTCTGATAACATGTGCGGCACTTCAGGGTCAAGTGCTTTCTCAGTCACTGCCTCACACGAACACACTGGATAGAATCACAATTGGAGAGAAACGATGTCATTCCAAACACCCAAACAAAGTCCCCTGTACAATGAAATCAAGGAACGACTGAGGAAAAACACCCTCTGAGCTGCCCATTCAATAGGAAGGGCCTTTTCCGCTTAGGGAAAATAGAGGGTGTCTTTTACCTTGACCCACACCTCGTGTCCTTTGGGAAGGCATGGGTGCCCAGCAGGGAGGACTGCTTGCAACCGACATATTTCTAGAGACAGGCCAAGAACGAGTGAAAATCTAACGCAAGAGTCCTGATATAGCCTTTGTGTCTAATAGACCCCGGAAACACAGACAAGGGCTTGGGAATGACATTGTGCCCTGGATTGTAGCTTGTATCCAAATCTCATCTCCTTCTCTTTCTCTCTATCTCTCTCTCTCACTCTCTCTCTCGGCTTCGTCCTCCTTCATATTCCCTCGAATCCTCCTCATCCAATGTGATCTGTGCTGGTCCAGTTTGGCATATCTCAGACAGGAGAGCAGTCAAATTCTTTCACCAAGATTTTCCAACAGTCTTCCAAACTCCTATCAAATATAAAAGCATTTTTCCTGAAATAATTTCTCTATTTGTATGGAGATATTCCACCTTACACAGTGTACCACTACCTTACCATTGTCAGCCCTTCACACTGACAGATAACCATCCCATTTGTACGGCGTTCTACATGATCACATATTTGACTCCGAGATCAACATCTTTTCAACCACCTACACATAAGGGACCGAGTGAGAATTCACTTCTCTGTAGCACAACCCACGTGTGTGTTGAGGTCTCTGAAGTTGCTGGTGAGGTGGATCTCTCGATTCACTCTAAGGAGAATTAGGAAATGAAGTCTCGGACTCTCCATGTCTCAGTGACTTGGCATCTACGAAGGGGTCTGAGCACCTTTCAGAAGGGTCTGAATGACAATGCGACAGAGTTCAAGGATTCGGTCCCCTCAAACCAGTCTCCATTTGGGACAATCCTCCTCCTTCTCTAGACCCTCAATTGGCAGGCCAGAGGCCCCTCTCGTCCAAGAGGGAAACCTCAAGACCTGCCCAAGGAGCCCTCACCACACGGCTCACGGAGGAGAAGAGAGACTCCTGAAAGTCTTGACAATTGTGTACCCCACAAACAAGCCAGCAGTGGAACTAGTCACCCCACTTCCATCCAGCACCCCATTAGACAGGACGTATACTTATCAACCTGTGAAATACCCACCAGACATATCACAGCTTCATTCTCGGACATTTGATACTGTGGATAGCTAGTGTGTGATTTCATCTACTGAAGTTTATGTTCAGATGCAGGGAATTGTCCTTTCCCCATTCAAATTTTTCCTCAGGGTTGATATTGAGGGCCTCGTCCTTGTTTGAAGGCAGAGGGGCCTATTTTCATTTTTTGAGGTCTGGAATGAGATTGATCATCCCGGTCATACTTAGAAGTCTTTTATCCCCTGTTGGAAAAGAGTGGAAGTGATAAGCTCACTGGTCCATTGCAGATATATCATAATACAAAAGCAAGCCTGAGCAGTGTGTATTTACTCAGGAGCCTGATGAGAATGGTGGCCCTGAGAAGAATCCTGGAATAAATACGTATCATCCAATTGTCCAATACATCCAATGGATCCTCCTTTAATTTTGTATCCACATACCTCCAGATCATGAGCTCGGGCTGCCCGATGTCCAACAATTGAGTCGTGATGGTGACAGACTCTCACTTTGAGCCCATCACTTGCCTCACTTCTCAGAGAGGGTCAGTGGTGTCACAATGCTTGGTGGGCATCATGCCATTGCCATGGCAACCATTGGGCCTGACCTTCTCAGATGGAAGGCAACTCCACCTCCTCTGTGCCCACCTGCTCTCTACAGAAGGATATCTCTTCCCCTGAACGTGCGTCAGGCTCAACACGGTGGTTCACGGACTGCTTCCCAGGAAGACACAGTCTACAATCTCACGTGGAAAGAAAATATGGGATTGAAAAAGACCCACTCCCCACGGAGCCTGAACATGAAAACAATGGCCGATGGAGGAAGAACAACACATGAGCATCCTTTTCCATGGGAGGAGGATTTTCCACTGAAGGAAACTATGGAATAACTTTTAAACTGATTTCCACCCCATGCCATTGGAGAAGATATAGGGACCATAGCAAGGCTCTCAAACCTGTCTTCCAGTATGGAGCAGGGATTGTAGTGGACACATTTTGGAAGTCAGGCCAGGAAGGAGAGAAGACTCTGGTACCAGTGTGCTGCTTTGTCCCATTTGTGTGCTATCCACCTTAAACAAAGACATGTCCTTGGAGAAACTATCCTGCCAATGAAGGTTGCTTGAATCAACAGCTCCTGTTCCTCTCTCTCTCTTTCTTTTGATCTCCTTCTCTCTAGGACTCTCACTCTCCCCTTTACACCCCTTCAATGTCTCTTGAATCCTCCTGCTACAAGCTGACCTAGGGTGATATTGGAAGTAATATATTAGCCGAGAGAATGGTCCAAGGGATCCCCCAGCCATTTCTCCTTGTCATCCTAGGTCGGGTCAAATATAAAATCAGTGGTCCAGAAAGACTTCCTGTGCTGTATGGAGACACCCCAACTAGGTCATCCTTCCACAACACTTCCCACATTCAGCCCTTCCGATGGACACGCTGACCACTTCATATGTCCTTCGGTCTCTAGGGTCCCATATTGGACTCAGACAACAACACTCTTGAAACATTGATCACATGAGTGCTCTACCAAGAAATTGCTGATCTGAAGCATTCCCTACCTGGTCCATGAGGTCTTGTGGATTTGCTCGGGTGTGGATCTCTGGACTCGTTCTTAGGGGATATAGAATATGCAGTCTATGACTCTTCATGTCTCAATGATTGGGCACCCAAACAATGGCCTGAGCATCCGTGGTGAGTGGGCTGGCCAACCATAGCCCAGAGTGCAAGATGTCTGTCAACCAAAACCAGTCTCTATGGAATAGACCTCCTCATTCTCTAGCCTCATGAGTGTCTGGGACAGAGCCCACTCCCTTCCAGGAGGGAACTTTCAATACCCTCACATTGCAGGCATCATCACAGGGCTCCTGCAAGATCAGACAATCGACCCACCTTTCCTTCCTTATGATTGTAGACACGACAAACACACTGGCACTGGCCCCAGGCACCACACTCCCAATACGCCCAAAATGAGAGGGAGGGCTTGTTCTTATCCACCTGTGGAAAAGGCACCTGAAATAGACCGGTTACATCTCGGTTAAATGGCCTCTGTTTGGAGGGCTCCCCTGTGGCTTAGGCTATGGAAATATGGATACAGAAGTGTGGAGCTGAAATTGCCCCTTTGGGACTGTCTTTTTCAGGGGTTACATCCAGGGCCTCCTGCTTGGTGGAGAGCATTGGGGCATGGTTTCCTTGTTTGTGCCGTGGGATGTCTTGCTTCAAATGGCCAAGAAGCAGAATTCCTTCTTCATATTTAGGAACTCCCTTGAGGTATTCTGCCCACTGATGCCCTTAAGATATCACATGCTCAAACACCAAGCCTCTAGAATCCACATTGAGCTTGGGAGCCTGATGAGAGTGGTGGCTATGAGTCTACAGATGGAGATAATAGTGTTCATCCAAGAGGAGCACCCATCTGATGGATCCTCCTTTCCATCAACTTCGACATTCCTCCAGAGCAAGAGCTCCTGGTGTCCATCATTGAACTCTCAAGGTTTAAGGTTGAGAATGTCCCACATATGGCCCATCACACACCTCTTTTCTCACAGAGAGGTTGTTTGGTCACAAGGCTCCATGGGCATCATATCAGTGCCATGGCCACCTCTGGCACTGCACCTTTCGGAAGGAAGGCAACTCCACACACTGGGGAACCCAATTTTCTCTATCATGATGGATCTCTGATAACATGTGCGGCACTTCAGGGTCAAGTGCTTTCTCAGTCACTGCCTCACACGAACACACTGGATAGAATCACAATTGGAGAGAAACGATGTCATTCCAAACACCCAAACAAAGTCCCCTGTACAATGAAATCAAGGAACGACTGAGGAAAAACACCCTCTGAGCTGCCAATTCAATAGGAAGGGCCTTTTCCGCTTAGGGAAAATAGAGGGTGTCTTTTACCTTGACCCACACCTCGTGTCCTTTGGGAAGGCATGGGTGCCCAGCAGGGAGGACTGCTTGCAACCGACATATTTCTAGAGACAGGCCAAGAACGAGTGAAAATCTAACGCAAGAGTCCTGATATAGCCTTTGTGTCTAATAGACCCCGGAAACACAGACAAGGGCTTGGGAATGACATTGTGCCCTGGATTGTAGCTTGTATCCAAATCTCATCTCCTTCTCTTTCTCTCTATCTCTCTCTCTCTCACTCTCTCTCTCGGCTTTGTCCTCCTTCATATTCCCTCGAATCCTCCTCATCCAATGTGATCTGTGCTGGTCCAGTTTGGCATATCTCAGACAGGAGAGCAGTCAAATTCTTTCACCAAGATTTTCCAACAGTCGTCCAAAGTCCTATCAAATATAAAAGAATTTTTCCTGAAATAATTTCTCTATTTGTATGGAGATATTCCACCTTACACAGTGTACCACTATCTTACCATTGTCAGCCCTTCACACTGACAGATAACCATCCCATTTGTACGGCGTTCTACATGATCACATATTTGACTCCGAGATCAACATCTTTTCAACCACCTACACATAAGGGACCGAGTGAGAATTCAGTTATCTGTAGCACAACCCACGTGTGTGTTGAGGTCTCTGAAGTTGCTGGTGAGGTGGATCTCTCGATTCACTCTAAGGAGAATTAGGAAATGAAGTCTCGGACTCTCCATGTCTCAGTGACTTGGCATCTACGAAGGGGTCTGAGCACCCTTCAGCAGGGTCTGAATGACAATGCGACAGAGTTCAAGGATTCGGTCCCCTCAAACCAGTCTCCATTTGGGACAATCCTCCTCCTTCTCTAGACCCTCAATTGGCAGGCCAGAGGCCCCTCTCGTCCAAGAGGGAAACCTCAAGACCTGCCCAAGGAGCCCTCACCACACGGCTCACGGAGGAGAAGAGAGACTCCTGAAAGTCTTGACAATTGTGTACCCCACAAACAAGCCAGCAGTGGAACTAGTCACCCCACTTCCATCCAGCACCCCATTAGACAGGACGTATACTTATCAACCTGTGAAATACCCACCAGACATATCACAGCTTCATTCTCGGACATTTGATACTGTGGATAGCTAGTGTGTGATTTCATCTACTGAAGTTTATGTTCAGATGCAGGGAATTGTCCTTTCCCCATTCAAATTTTTCCTCAGGGTTGATATTGAGGGCCTCGTCCTTGTTTGAAGGCAGAGGGGCCTATTTTCATTTTTTGAGGTCTGGAATGAGATTGATCATCCCGGTCATACTTAGGAGTCTTTTATCCCCTGTTGGAAAAGAGTGGAAGTGATAAGCTCACTGGTCCATTGCAGATATATCATAATACAAAAGCAAGCCTGAGCAGTGTATATTTACTCAGGAGCCTGATGAGAATGGTGGCCCTGAGAAGAATCCTGGAATAAATACGTATCATCCAATTGTCCAATACATCCAATGGATCCTCCTTTAATTTTGTATCCACATACCTCCAGATCATGAGCTCGGGCTGCCCGATGTCCAACAATTGAGTCGTGATGGTGACAGACTCTCACTTTGAGCCCATCACTTGCCTCACTTCTCAGAGAGGGTCAGTGGTGTCACAATGCTTGGTGGGCATCATGCCATTGCCATGGCAACCATTGGGCCTGACCTTCTCAGATGGAAGGCAACTCCACCTCCTCTGTGCCCACCTGCTCTCTACAGAAGGATATCTCTTCCCCTGAACGTGCGTCAGGCTCAACACGGTGGTTCACGGACTGCTTCCCAGGAAGACACAGTCTACAATCTCACGTGGAAAGAAAATATGGGATTGAAAAAGACCCACTCCCCACGGAGCCTGAACATGAAAACAATGGCCGATGGAGGAAGAACAACACATGAGCATCCTTTTCCATGGGAGGAGGATTTTCCACTGAAGGAAACTATGGAATAACTTTTAAACTGATTTCCACCCCATGCCATTGGAGAAGATATAGGGACCATAGCAAGGCTCTCAAACCTGTCTTCCAGTATGGAGCAGGGATTGTAGTGGACACATTTTGGAAGTCAGGCCAGGAAGGAGAGAAGACTCTGGTACCAGTGTGCTGCTTTGTCCCATTTGTGTGCTATCCACCTTAAACAAAGACATGTCCTTGGAGAAACTATCCTGCCAATGAAGGTTGCTTGAATCAACAGCTCCTGTTCCTCTCTCTCTCTTTCTTTTGATCTCCTTCTCTCTAGGACTCTCACTCTCCCCTTTACACCCCTTCAATGTCTCTTGAATCCTCCTGCTACAAGCTGACCTAGGGTGATATTGGAAGTAATATATTAGCCGAGAGAATGGTCCAAGGGATCCCCCAGCCATTTCTCCTTGTCATCCTAGGTCTGGTCAAATATAAAATCAGTGATCCAGAAAGACTTCCTGTGCTGTATGGAGACACCCCAAGTAGGTCATCCTTCCACAACACTTCCCACATTCAGCCCTTCCGATGGACACGCTGACCACTTCATATGTCCTTCCGTCTCTAGGGTCCCATATTGGACTCAGACAACAACACTCTTGAAACATTGATCACATGAGTGCTCTACCAAGAAATTGCTGATCTGAAGCATTCCCTACCTGGTCCATGAGGTCTTGTGGATTTGCTCGGGTGTGGATCTCTGGACTCGTTCTTAGGGGATATAGAATATGCAGTCTATGACTCTTCATGTCTCAATGATTGGGCACCCGAACAATGGCCTGAGCATCCGTGGTCAGTGGGCTGGCCAACCATAGCCCAGAGTGCAAGATGTCTGTCAACCAAAACCAGTCTCTATGGAATAGACCTCCTCATTCTCTAGCCTCATGTGTGTCTGGGACAGAGCCCACTCCCTTCCAGGAGGGAACTTTCAATACCCTCACATTGCAGGCATCATCACAGGGCTCCTGCAAGATCAGAAAATCGACCCACCTTTCCTTCCTTATGATTGTAGACACGACAAACACACTGGCAGTGGCCCCAGGCACCACACTCCCAATACGCTCAAAATGAGAGGGAGGGCTTGTTCTTATCCACCTGTGGAAAAGGCACCTGAAATAGACCGGTTACATCTCGGTTAAATGGCCTCTGTTTGGAGGGCTCCCCTGTGGCTTAGGCTATGGAAATATGGATTCAGAAGTGTGGAGCTGAAATTGCCCCTTTGGGACTGTCTTTTTCAGGGGTTACATCCAGGGCCTCCTGCTTGGGGGAGAGCATTGGGGCATGGTTTCCTTGTTTGTGCCGTGGGATGTCTTGCTTCAAATGGCCAAGAAGCAGAATTCCTTCTTCATATTTAGGAACTCCCTTGAGGTATTCTGCCCACTGATGCCCTTAAGATATCACATGCTCAAACACCAAGCCTCTAGAATCCACATTGAGCTTGGGAGCCTGATGAGAGTGGTGGCTATGAGTCTACAGATGGAGATAATAGTGTTCATCCAAGAGGAGCACCCATCTGATGGATCCTCCTTTCCATCAACTTCGACATTCCTCCAGAGCAAGAGCTCCTGGTGTCCATCATTGAACTCTCAAGGTTTAAGGTTGAGAATGTCCCACATATGGCCCATCACACACCTCTTTTCTCACAGAGAGGTTGTTTGGTCACAAGGCTCCATGGGCATCATATCAGTGCCATGGCCACCTCTGGCACTGAACCTTTCGGAAGGAAGGCAACTCCACACACTGGGGAACCCAATTTTCTCTATCATGATGGATCTCTGATAACATGTGCGGCACTTCAGGGTCAAGTGCTTTCTCAGTCACTGCCTCACACGAACACACTGGATAGAATCACAATTGGAGAGAAACGATGTCATTCCAAACACCCAAACAAAGTCCCCTGTACAATGAAATCAAGGAACGACTGAGGAAAAACACCCTCTGAGCTGCCAATTCAATAGGAAGGGCCTTTTCCGCTTAGGGAAAATAGAGGGTGTCTTTTACCTTGACCCACACCTCGTGTCCTTTGGGAAGGCATGGGTGCCCAGCAGGGAGGACTCCTTGCAACCGACATATTTCTAGAGACAGGCCAAGAACGAGTGAAAATCTAACGCAAGAGTCCTGATATAGCCTTTGTGTCTAATAGACCCTGGAAACACAGACAAGGGCTTGGGAATGACATTGTGCCCTGGATTGTAGCTTGTATCCAAATCTCATCTCCTTCTCTTTCTCTCTATCTCTCTCTCTCACTCTCTCTCTCGGCTTCGTCCTCCTTCATATTCCCTCGAATCCTCCTCATCCAATGTGATCTGTGCTGGTCCAGTTTGGCATATCTCAGACAGGAGAGCAGTCAAATTCTTTCACCAAGATTTTCCAACAGTCTTCCAAACTCCTATCAAATATAAAAGCATTTTTCCTGAAATAATTTCTCTATTTGTATGGAGATATTCCACCTTACACAGTGTACCACTATCTTACCATTGTCAGCCCTTCACACTGACAGATAACCATCCCATTTGTACGGCGTTCTACATGATCACATATTTGACTCCGAGATCAACATCTTTTCAACCACCTACACATAAGGGACCGAGTGAGAATTCACTTCTCTGTAGCACAACCCACGTGTGTGTTGAGGTCTCTGAAGTTGCTGGTGAAGTGGATCTCTCGATTCATTCTAAGGAGAATTAGGAAATGAAGTCTCTGACTCTCCATGTCTCAGTGACGTGGCATCTACGAAGGAGTCTGAGCACCCTTCAGCAGGGTCTGAATGACAATGCGACAGAGTTCAAGGATTCGGTCCCCTCAAACCAGTCTCCATTTGGGACAATCCTCCTCCTTCTCTAGACCCTCAATTGGCAGGCCAGAGGCCCCTCTCGTCCAAGAGGGAAACCTCAAGACCTGCCCAAGGAGCCCTCACCACACGGCTCACGGAGGAGAAGAGAGACTCCTGAAAGTCTTGACAATTGTGTACCCCACAAACAAGCCAGCAGTGGAACTAGTCACCCCACTTCCATCCAGCACCCCATTAGACAGGACGTATACTTATCAACCTGTGAAATACCCACCAGACATATCACAGCTTCATTCTCGGACATTTGATACTGTGGATAGCTAGTGTGTGATTTCATCTACTGAAGTTTATGTTCAGATGCAGGGACTTGTCCTTTCCCCATTCAAATTTTTCCTCAGGGTTGATATTGAGGGCCTCGTCCTTGTTTGAAGGCAGAGGGGCCTATTTTCATTTTTTGAGGTCTGGAATGAGATTGATCATCCCGGTCATACTTAGAAGTCTTTTATCCCCTGTTGGAAAAGAGTGGAAGTGATAAGCTCACTGGTCCATTGCAGATATATCATAATACAAAAGCAAGCCTGAGCAGTGTATATTTACTCAGGAGCCTGATGAGAATGGTGGCCCTGAGAAAAATCCTGGAATAAATACATATCCTCCAATTGTCCAATACATCCAATGGATCCTCCTTTAATTTTGTATCCACATACCTCCAGATCATGAGCTCGGGCTGCCCGATGTCCAACAATTGAGTCGTGATGGTGACAGACTCTCACTTTGAGCCCATCACTTGCCTCACTTCTCAGAGAGGGTCAGTGGTGTCACAATGCTTGGTGGGCATCATGCCATTGCCATGGCAACCATTGGGCCTGACCTTCTCAGATGGAAGGCAACTCCACCTCCTCTGTGCCCACCTGCTCTCTACAGAAGGATATCT
Organism: Sus scrofa; assembly: GCF_054392235.1. NCBI lineage: Eukaryota > Metazoa > Chordata > Mammalia > Artiodactyla > Suidae > Sus > Sus scrofa. The sequence continues at coordinate 43,607,559 of NC_139402.1, forward strand.
CTTCCCCTGAACGTGCGTCAGGCTCAACACGGTGGTTCACGGACTGCTTCCCAGGAAGACACAGTCTACAATCTCACGTGGAAAGAAAATATGGGATTGAAAAAGACCCACTCCCCACGGAGCCTGAACATGAAAACAATGGCCGATGGAGGAAGAACAACACATGAGCATCCTTTTCCATGGGAGGAGGATTTTCCACTGAAGGAAACTATGGAATAACTTTTAAACTGATTTCCACCCCATGCCATTGGAGAAGATATAGGGACCATAGCAAGGCTCTCAAACCTGTCTTCCAGTATGGAGCAGGGATTGTAGTGGACACATTTTGGAAGTCAGGCCAGGAAGGAGAGAAGACTCTGGTACCAGTGTGCTGCTTTGTCCCATTTGTGTGCTATCCACCTTAAACAAAGACATGTCCTTGGAGAAACTATCCTGCCAATGAAGGTTGCTTGAATCAACAGCTCCTGTTCCTCTCTCTCTCTTTCTTTTGATCTCCTTCTCTCTAGGACTCTCACTCTCCCCTTTACACCCCTTCAATGTCTCTTGAATCCTCCTGCTACAAGCTGACCTAGGGTGATATTGGAAGTAATATATTAGCCGAGAGAATGGTCCAAGGGATCCCCCAGCCATTTCTCCTTGTCATCCTAGGTCTGGTCAAATATAAAATCAGTGGTCCAGAAAGACTTCCTGTGCTGTATGGAGACACCCCAAGTAGGTCATCCTTCCACAACACTTCCCACATTCAGCCCTTCCGATGGACACGCTGACCACTTCATATGTCCTTCGGTCTCTAGGGTCCCATATTGGACTCAGACAACAACACTCTTGAAACATTGATCACATGAGTGCTCTACCAAGAAATTGCTGATCTGAAGCATTCCCTACCTGGTCCATGAGGTCTTGTGGATTTGCTCGGGTGTGGATCTCTGGACTCGTTCTTAGGGGATATAGAATATGCAGTCTATGACTCTTCATGTCTCAATGATTGGGCACCCGAACAATGGCCTGAGCATCCGTGGTCAGTGGGCTGGCCAACCATAGCCCAGAGTGCAAGATGTCTGTCAACCAAAACCAGTCTCTATGGAATAGACCTCCTCATTCTCTAGCCTCATGTGTGTCTGGGACAGAGCCCACTCCCTTCCAGGAGGGAACTTTCAATACCCTCACATTGCAGGCATCATCACAGGGCTCCTGCAAGATCAGACAATCGACCCACCTTTCCTTCCTTATGATTGTAGACACGACAAACACACTGGCACTGGCCCCAGGCACCACACTCCCAATACGCCCAAAATGAGAGGGAGGGCTTGTTCTTATCCACCTGTGGAAAAGGCACCTGAAATAGACCGGTTACATCTCGGTTAAATGGCCTCTGTTTGGAGGGCTCCCCTGTGGCTTAGGCTATGGAAATATGGATTCAGAAGTGTGGAGCTGAAATTGCCCCTTTGGGACTGTCTTTTTCAGGGGTTACATCCAGGGCCTCCTGCTTGGGGGAGAGCATTGGGGCATGGTTTCCTTGTTTGTGCCGTGGGATGTCTTGCTTCAAATGGCCAAGAAGCAGAATTCCTTCTTCATATTTAGGAACTCCCTTGAGGTATTCTGCCCACTGATGCCCTTAAGATATCACATGCTCAAACACCAAGCCTCTAGAATCCACATTGAGCTTGGGAGCCTGATGAGAGTGGTGGCTATGAGTCTACAGATGGAGATAATAGTGTTCATCCAAGAGGAGCACCCATCTGATGGATCCTCCTTTCCATCAACTTCGACATTCCTCCAGAGCAAGAGCTCCTGGTGTCCATCATTGAACTCTCAAGGTTTAAGGTTGAGAATGTCCCACATATGGCCCATCACACACCTCTTTTCTCACAGAGAGGTTGTTTGGTCACAAGGCTCCATGGGCATCATATCAGTGCCATGGCCACCTCTGGCACTGCACCTTTCGGAAGGAAGGCAACTCCACACACTGGGGAACCCAATTTTCTCTATCATGATGGATCTCTGATAACATGTGCGGCACTTCAGGGTCAAGTGCTTTCTCAGTCACTGCCTCACACGAACACACTGGATAGAATCACAATTGGAGAGAAACGATGTCATTCCAAACACCCAAACAAAGTCCCCTGTACAATGAAATCAAGGAACGACTGAGGAAAAACACCCTCTGAGCTGCCAATTCAATAGGAAGGGCCTTTTCCGCTTAGGGAAAATAGAGGGTGTCTTTTACCTTGACCCACACCTCGTGTCCTTTGGGAAGGCATGGGTGCCCAGCAGGGAGGACTGCTTGCAACCGACATATTTCTAGAGACAGGCCAAGAACGAGTGAAAATCTAACGCAAGAGTCCTGATATAGCCTTTGTGTCTAATAGACCCCGGAAACACAGACAAGGGCTTGGGAATGACATTGTGCCCTGGATTGTAGCTTGTATCCAAATCTCATTTCCTTCTCTTTCTCTCTATCTCTCTCTCTCACTCTCTCTCTCGGCTTCGTCCTCCTTCATATTCCCTCGAATCCTCCTCATCCAATGTGATCTGTGCTGGTCCAGTTTGGCATATCTCAGACAGGAGAGCAGTCAAATTCTTTCACCAAGATTTTCCAACAGTCTTCCAAACTCCTATCAAATATAAAAGCATTTTTCCTGAAATAATTTCTCTATTTGTATGGAGATATTCCACCTTACACAGTGTACCACTATCTTACCATTGTCAGCCCTTCACACTGACAGATAACCATCCCATTTGTACGGCGTTCTACATGATCACATATTTGACTCCGAGATCAACATCTTTTCAACCACCTACACATAAGGGACCGAGTGAGAATTCACTTCTCTGTAGCACAACCCACGTGTGTGTTGAGGTCTCTGAAGTTGCTGGTGAAGTGGATCTACGATTCATTCTAAGGAGAATTAGGAAATGAAGTCTCTGACTCTCCATGTCTCAGTGACTTGGCATCTACGAAGGGGTCTGAGCACCCTTCAGCAGGGTCTGAATGACAATGCGACAGAGTTCAAGGATTCGGTCCCCTCAAACCAGTCTCCATTTGGGACAATCCTCCTCCTTCTCTAGACCCTCAATTGGCAGGCCAGAGGCCCCTCTCGTCCAAGAGGGACACCTCAAGACCTGCCCAAGGAGCCCTCACCACACGGCTCACGGAGGAGAAGAGAGACTCCTGAAAGTCTTGACAATTGTGTACCCCACAAACAAGCCAGCAGTGGAACTAGTCACCCCACTTCCATCCAGCACCCCATTAGACAGGACGTATACTTATCAACCTGTGAAATACCCACCAGACATATCACAGCTTCATTCTCGGACATTTGATACTGTGGATAGCTAGTGTGTGATTTCATCTACTGAATTTTATGTTCAGATGCAGGGAATTGTCCTTTCGCCATTCAAATTTTTCCTCAGGGTTGATATTGAGGGCCTCGTCCTTGTTTGAAGGCAGAGGGGCCTATTTTCATTTTGTGAGGTCTGGAATGAGATTGATCATCCCGGTCATACTTAGGAGTCTTTTATCCCCTGTTGGAAAAGAGTGGAAGTGATAAGCTCACTGGTCCATTGCAGATATATCATAATACAAAAGCAAGCCTAAGCAGTGTGTATTTACTCAGGAGCCTGATGAGAATGGTGGCCCTGAGAATAATCCTGGAATAAATACATATCCTCCAATTGTCCAATACATCCAATGGATCCTCCTTTAATTTTGTATCCACATACCTCCAGATCATGAGCTCGGGCTGCCCGATGTAAAACAATTGAGTCGTGATGGTGACAGACTCTCACTTTGAGCCCATCACTTGCCTCACTTCTCAGAGAGGGTCAGTGGTGTCACAATGCTTGGTGGGCATCATGCCATTGCCATGGCAACCATTGGGCCTGACCTTCTCAGATGGAAGGCAACTCCACCTCCTCTGTGCCCACCTGCTCTCTACAGAAGGATATCTCTTCCCCTGAACGTGCGTCAGGCTCAACACGGTGGTTCACGGACTGCTTCCCAGGAAGACACAGTCTACAATCTCACGTGGAAAGAAAATATGGGATTGAAAAAGACCCACTCCCCACGGAGCCTGAACATGAAAACAATGGCCGATGGAGGAAGAACAACACATGAGCATCCTTTTCCATGGGAGGAGGATTTTCCACTGAAGGAAACTATGGAATAACTTTTAAACTGATTTCCACCCCATGCCATTGGAGAAGATATAGGGACCATAGCAAGGCTCTCAAACCTGTCTTCCAGTATGGAGCAGGGATTGTAGTGGACACATTTTGGAAGTCAGGCCAGGAAGGAGAGAAGACTCTGGTACCAGTGTGCTGCTTTGTCCCATTTGTGTGCTATCCACCTTAAACAAAGACATGTCCTTGGAGAAACTATCCTGCCAATGAAGGTTGCTTGAATCAACAGCTCCTGTTCCTCTCTCTCTCTTTCTTTTGATCTCCTTCTCTCTAGGACTCTCACTCTCCCCTTTACACCCCTTCAATGTCTCTTGAATCCTCCTGCTGCAAGCTGACCTAGGGTGATATTGGAAGTAATATATTAGCCGAGAGAATGGTCCAAGGGATCCCCCAGCCATTTCTCCTTGTCATCCTAGGTCTGGTCAAATATAAAATCAGTGGTCCAGAAAGACTTCCTGTGCTGTATGGAGACACCCCAAGTAGGTCATCCTTCCACAACACTTCCCACATTCAGCCCTTCCGATGGACACGCTGACCACTTCATATGTCCTTCGGTCTCTAGGGTCCCATATTGGACTCAGACAACAACACTCTTGAAACATTGATCACATGAGTGCTCTACCAAGAAATTGCTGATCTGAAGCATTCCCTACCTGGTCCATGAGGTCTTGTGGATTTGCTCGGGTGTGGATCTCTGGACTCGTTCTTAGGGGATATAGAATATGCAGTCTATGACTCTTCATGTCTCAATGATTGGGCACCCGAACAATGGCCTGAGCATCCGTGGTCAGTGGGCTGGCCAACCATAGCCCAGAGTGCAAGATGTCTGTCAACCAAAACCAGTCTCTATGGAATAGACCTCCTCATTCTCTAGCCTCATGTGTGTCTGGGACAGAGCCCACTCCCTTCCAGGAGGGAATTTGCAATACCCTCACAATGCAGGCATCATCACAGGGCTCCTGCAAGATCAGACAATCGACCCACCTTTCCTTCCTTATGATTGTAGACACGACAAACACACTGGCACTGGCCCCAGGCACCACACTCCCAATACGCCCAAAATGAGAGGGAGGGCTTGTTCTTATCCACCTGTGGAAAAGGCACCTGAAATAGACCGGTTACATCTCGGTTAAATGGCCTCTGTTTGGAGGGCTCCCCTGTGGCTTAGGCTATGGAAATATGGATACAGAAGTGTGGAGCTGAAATTGCCCCTTTGGGACTGTCTTTTTCAGGGGTTACATCCAGGGCCTCCTGCTTGGGGGAGAGCATTGGGGCATGGTTTCCTTGTTTGTGCCATGGGATGTCTTGTTTCAAATAGCCATGAAGCACAAATCTTTTTTCACATGTAGGAACTCCCTTGAGGTATTCTGCCCACTGATCCCCTTAAGATATCACATGTGCAAACACCAAGCCTCTAGAATCCACATTGAGCTTGGGAGCCTGATGAGAGTGGTGGCTATGAGTCTACAGATGGAGATAATAGTGTTCATCCAAGAGGACCACCCATCTGATGGATCCTCCTTGCCATCAACTTCGACATACCTCCAGAGCAAGAGCTCATGGTGTCCATCATTGAACTCTCAAGGTGTGAGGGGGAGAATGTCCCACATATGGCCCATCACACTCCTCTTTTCTCACAGGGAGGTTGTTTGGGCACAAGGCTCCATGGGCATAATAGCATTTCCATGGCCACTTCCGGGACTGCATCTTTCAGACCGAAGGCAACTCCACACACTGGGGAACCCAATTTTTTCTATCATGATGGATCTCCGATAACATGTGTGGCACTTCAGGGTCAAGTGCTTTCTCAGTCACTGCCTCACACGAATACACAGGACAGAATCTCTGTTGGAGAGAAAAGATGTCATTCCAATCACCCAAACAAAAGTCCCCTGGACAATGACATCAAGGAACGACTGAGGAAGAACAGCCTATGAGCTGCCACTTCAATAGGAAGGGTCTTTGCCGCTTAGGGAAAATAGAGGGTGTCATTTACCTTGACCCACACCCCGTGTCCTTTGAGAAGACATGGGTGCCGAGCAGGGAGGACTGCTTGCAACCGACATACTTCGAGAGACAGGCCAAGAACGAGTGAAAATCTCATGCAAGGGTCCTGAGAGAGCCTTTGTGTCTAATCGTCCCCGGAAACACAGACATGGGTTTGGGAATAAAATTGGGACCTGGAACCTGGCTTGCATCCAAATCTCATCTCTCTCTCTCACTCTCTCTCTTGGCTTCTTCCTCCTTCACATTCTCTCGAATCCTCCCCATCCAAGGTAATCAGTGCTGGTCCAGCTTGGCATATCTCAGCCAGGAGAGTAGTCAAATTCTTTCACCAAGATTTTCAATCAGTCTTCCAAACTCCTATCAAATATAATAGCATTTTTCCTGAAATAACTCCTCTGTTTTTTATGGAGAATTTGCACCTTACATAGAGTACCCCTATCTTACCATTTTCAGCCCTTCACACTGACAGATAACCATCCCATTTATACTGCGTTCTACATGGTCACAGATTTGCCTCCGAGATCAACATCTTTTCAACAACCTACGCATAAGGGACCGAGTGAGAATTCACTTATCTGCAGCACAACCCATGTATTTGAAGTTGCTGGTGAGGTGGATCTCTCGACTCTTTCTAAGGGGAGTTAGGACATGAAGACTCTGACTCTCCATGTCTCAGTGAAGTGGCATCCAAGAAGGGGTCTGAGGACCCTTCAGCTGGCTCTGTGTGGCAATGGGACAGAGTTCAAGGATTCAGTCCCCTAAAACCAGTCTCCATTTGGGACAATCCTCCTCCTTCTCTGGACCCTCAAATGGCAGGCCAGAGGCCCCTCTCGTCCAAGAGTGAAACCTCAACACCTGCCCATGTAGTCCTCACGACAGGGCTCACGGAGGGTAACAAGAGAGACTCCTGAAATTCCTGACAATTGTGTAGAACACAAACAAGCCAGCAGTGGAACTAGACACCCCACTTCCATCCAGCACCCCAGTAGACAGGACGTATTCTTATCAACCTGTGAAATAACCACCAAACTAATCCCAGCTTCATTCTCGGGAAATTAGTTACTGTGGATAGCTAGTGTGTGATTTCATCCCTTGACGTGTATGTTCCGAAGCAGGGACATGTCCTTCCCCCCCATTCCAATATTTCCTCAGGGTTGATATTGAGGGCCACTTCATTGGTTGAAGGCCGAGGGGCCTATTTTCATTTTTTGAGTTCTGGAATGAGATTTCTCATCCCGGTCATACTTAGGAGACTTTTTTCCCCTGTGGGAAAAGACTGGAAGTGATAAGCTCACTGGTCCCTTTCAGATATATCATAATCCAAAAGCAAGCCTGAACCGTGGCTATTTACTCAGGAGTCCGAAGAGAATGGTGGCCATGAGAAGAATATTGGAAAGAATACTTATCATCCAATTGTCCAATACATCCAATGGATCATCCTTTAATTTCGTATCAACATACCTCCAGATCATGAGCTCAGGCTGCCTGATGTACAACAATTGAGGCGTGACGGTGAGAGCTTCTCACTTTGGGCCCATCCCTTGCCTCTTTTCTCACAGATGGTCTGTGGTGTCACAATGCTTGGTGGGCAGCATGCCATTGCCATGGCAACCATTGGGCCTGAACTTCTCAGATGGAAGGCAACTCCACCTGCTCTGTGCCCACCTGCTCTCTACAGAAGGAAGGCTGTAGAGAGCAGCCTTCCCTGAACGTGTGTCAGGCTCAACACGGTGGTTCAAGAACTGCTTCCCAGGAATACACAGTCTACAATCTCATTGGGAAGGAAAATATGGGATTGAAAAAGACCCACTCCCCACGGAGCCTGAACAGGAAAACAATGGCCGATGGAGGAAGAACAACACACGAGCATCCCTTTCCATGGGAGGAGGCTTTTCCACGGAAGGAAACTATGGAATATCTTTTAACGTGATTTCCACCCCATGCCATTGGAGAAGATATAGGTACCATACCAAGGCTCTCAAACCTGTCTTCCAGTATGGAGCAAGGATTGTAATGGACACATTTTGGGAGTCAGGCCAGGAAGGAGAGAAGACTCTGGTACAAGTGTGCTGCTTTGTCCCACTTGTGGGATATCCACCTTAAACAAGGACACGTCCTTGGAGCATTTTTCCTGGTCCTGCCATTGACGGTTGCTTGAACCAACAGCTCCTTTACCTCTCTCTCTCCTTCTTTTGATCTCCTTCTCTCCAGCTCTCTCACTCTCCCCTTGGCCCCCCTTCAATTTCTCTTGAATCCTCCTGCTACAAGTTGACCTGTGGTGATAATGGATGAACTATATTCGCCAAGAGAATGGTCCAAGTTATTCCCCAGCCTTTTCTCCCTATCATCCTAGGTCCGATCAAATATAAAATCCGTGGTCCAGAAAGACTTCCTGTGCTCTGTGGAGACACCCGAACTAGGTCATCCTTCCACCACACTTCCCATATTCAGCCCTTCCAGTGGACACGATGACCACTTCATATGTACTTCGGTCTGTAGGGTCACATATTCGACTCAGAGAGCAACACACTTGAAACAACGTTCACATGAGTGCTCTACCATGAAAATACTTCTCTGCAGCGTTCCCTACCTGGTCCATGAGGTACTGTGGATTTGCTCGTATGTAGATCTCTGGACTCGTTCTTAGGGGATATCGAATATGAAGTCTATGACTCTTCATGTCTCAATGATTGGGCATCCACAAACAATGGTCTGAGCATCCTTGGCCAGTGGGCTGGCCAACCATAGCCCAGAGTGCAAGTTGTCTGTCAACCGAAACCAGTCTCTATGGAATAGACCTCCTCATTCGCTAGCCTCAGGATTGTCAGGGACAGAGCCCATTCGCTTCCAGGATGGAACTATCAATAACCTCAAATTGTAGGCATCACCACACGGCTCCTGGACGATCAGAAAATCGATCCACATTTCCTTCCTTATGATTGTAGACACAACAAACACACTGGCACTGGCCCCAGGAACCACACTACTAGTAAGACCTCCGTGAGAGGGAGGGCTTGCTCTTATCCACCTGTGGAAAAGGCACCTGAAATTGACCGGTTACATCTCGGTTAAATTGCCTCTGTTCGGAGGGCTCCCCTGTGGCTTAGGCTAGGAAAATATGTACTCAGAAATGTGGAGCTGAAGATGCCCCATTGGGAAAGTCTTCTTCAGGGGTTACATCCAGGGCCTCATGCTTGATGGAGACATTGGGGCATGGTTTCCTTGTTTTTGCCATGGGATGTCTTGTTTCAAATAGCCATGAAGCACAAATCTTTTTTCACATGTAGGAACTCCCTTGAGGTATTCTGCCCACTGATCCCCTTAAGATATCACATGTGCAAACACCAAGCCTCTAGAATCCACATTTAGCTGGGGAGCCTGAGGAGACTGGTGGCTATGAGTCTACAGATGCAGATAAGAGTGTTCATCCAAGAGGACCACCCATCTGATGGATCCTCCTTGCCATCAACTTCGACATACCTCCAGAGCAAGAGCTCATGGTGTCCATCATTGAACTCTCAAGGTGTGAGGGGGAGAATGTCCCACATATGGCCCATCACACTCCTCTTTTCTCACAGGGAGGTTGTTTGGGCACAAGGCTCCATGGGCATAATAGCATTTCCATGGCCACTTCCGGGACTGCACCTTTCAGACCGAAGGCAACTCCACACACTGGGGAACCCAATTTTTTCTATCATGATGGATCTCCGATAACATGTGTGGCACTTCAGGGTCAAGTGCTTTCTCAGTCACTGCCTCACACGAATACACAGGACTGAATCTCTGTTGGAGAGAAAAGATGTCATTCCAATCACCCAAACAAAAGTCCCCTGGACAATGACATCAAGGAACGACTGAGGAAGAACAGCCTATGAGCTGCCACTTCAATAGGAAGGGTCTTTGCCGCTTAGGGAAAATAGAGGGTGTCATTTACCTTGACCCACACCCCGTGTCCTTTGAGAAGACATGGGTGCTAAGCAGGGAGGTCTGCTTGCAACCGACATACTTCGAGAGACAGGCCAAGAACGAGTGAAAATCTCATGCAAGGGTCCTGAGAGAGCCTTTGTGTCTAATAGTCCCCGGAAACACAGACATGGGCTTGGGAATGAAATTGGGCTCTGGAATGTGGCTTGTATCCAAATCTAATCTCTCTCTCTCACTCTCTCTCTTGGCTTCTTCCTCCTTCACATTCTCTCGAATCGTCCCCATCCAAGGTGATCTGTGCTGCTCCAGGTGGGCATATCTCAGCCAGGAGAGTAGTCAAATTCTTTCACCAAGATTTTCAATCAGTCTTCCAAACTCCTATCAAATATAATAGCATTTTTCCTGAAATAACTCCTCTGTTTTTTATGGAGAATTTGCACCTTACATAGAGTACCCCTATCTTACCATTGTCAGTCCTTCACAATGACACATAACCATTCCATTTGTACTGCGATCTACATGGTCACAGATTTGCCTCCGAGATCAACATCTTTTCAACAACCTACGCATAAGGGACCGAGTGAGAATTCACTTATCTGCAGCACAACCCATGTATTTGAAGTTGCTGGTGAGGTGGATCTCTCGACTCTTTCTAAGGGGAGTTAGGACATGAAGTCTCTGACTCTCCATGTCTCAGTGAAGTGGCATCTAAGAAGGGGTCTGAGCACCCTTCGGTTGTGTCTGTGTTACAATGAGACAGAGTTCAAGGATTCAGTCCCCTAAAACCAGTCTCCATTTGGGACGATCCTCCTCCTTCTCTAGACACTCAATTGTCAGGCCAGAAGCCCCTCTCATCCAAGAGGGAAACCTCAACACCTGCCCATGTAGTCCTCACCACAGGGCTCACGGAGGATAACAAGAGAGTCTCCTGAAATTTCTGACAATTGTGTACAACACAAACAAGCCAGCAGTGGAACTAGACACCCCACTTCCATCCAGCACCCCAGTAGACAGGACGTATTCTTATCAACCTGTGAAATAACCACCAGACTTATACAGCTTCATTCTCGGGAAATTTGTTACTGTGGATAGCTAGTGTGTGATTTCATCCCTTGACGTGTATGTTCCGAAGCAGGGACTTGTCCTTCCCCCCCATTCCAATATTTCCTCAGGGTTGATATCGAGGGCCACGTCCTTGGTTGAAGGAAGAAGGGCCTACCTTCATTGTTTGAGCTCTGGAATGAGATTTATCCTCCTGGTCATACTTAGGAGACTATTTTCCCTGATGGAAGAAACTGGAAGTGATAATCTCACTGGTCCCTTTCAGATATATCATAATCCAAAAGCAAGCCTGAACCGTGGCTATTTCCTCAGGAGCCCTATGAGAATGGTGGCCATGAGAAGAATATTGGAAAGAATACTTATCATCCAATTGTCCAATACATCCAATGGATCATCCTTTAATTTCGTATCAACATACCTCCAGATCATGAGCTCAGGCTGCCTGATGTACAAAAATTGAGGCGAGACGGTGAGAGCTTCTCACTTTGGGCCCATCCCTTGCCTCTTTTCTCACAGATGGTCTGTGGTGTCACAATGCTTGGTGGGCAGCATGCCATTGCCATGGCAACCATTGGGACTGAACTTCTCAGATGGAAGGCAACTCCACCTGCTCTGTGCCCACCTGCTCTCTACAGAAGGCTGGCTCTTCCCCTGAACGTGAGTCAGGCTCAACACGGTGGTTCAAGAACTGCTTCCCAGGAATACACAGTCTACAATCTCATTGGGAAGGAAAATATGGGATTGAAAAAGACCCACTCCCCACGGAGCCTGAACAGGAAAACAATGGCCGATGGAGGAAGAACAACAAACGAGCATCCCATTCCATGGGAGGAGGCTTTTCCACGGAAGGAAAAATGGAATATCTTTTAACGTGATTTCCACCCCATGCCATTGGAGAAGATATAGGTACCATACCAAGGCTCTCAAACCTGTCTTCCAGTATGGAGCAAGGATTGTAATGGACACATTTTGGGAGTCAGGCCAGGAAGGAGAGAAGACTCTGGTACAAGTGTGCTGCTTTGTCCCACTTGTGGGATATCCACCTTAAACAAGGACACGTCCTTGGAGCATTTTTCCTGGTCCTGCCATTGACGGTTGCTTGAACCAACAGCTCCTTTACCTCTCTCTCTCCTTCTTTTGATCTCCTCCTCTCCAGCTCTCTCACTCTCCCCTTGGCCCCCCTTCAATTTCTCTTGAATCCTCCTCCTACAAGTTGACCTGTGGTGATAATGGATGAACTATATTCGCCAAGAGAATGGTCCAAGTTATTCCCCAGCCTTTTCTCCCTATCATCCTAGGTCCGATCAAATATAAAATCCGTGGTCCAGAAAGACTTCCTGTGCTCTGTGGAGACACCCGAACTAGGTCATCCTTCCACCACACTTCCCATATTCAGCCCTTCCAGTGGACACGATGACCACTTCATATGTACTTCGGTCTGTAGGGTCCCATATTCGACTCAGAGAGCAACACACTTGAAACAACGTTCACATGAGTGCTCTACCATGAAAATACTTCTCTGCAGCGTTCCCTACCTGGTCCATGAGGTACTGTGGATTTGCTCGTATGTAGATCTCTGGACTCGTTCTTAGGGGATATCGAATATGAAGTCTATGACTCTTCATGTCTCAATGATTGGGCATCCACAAACAATGGTCTGAGCATCCTTGGCCAGTGGGCTGGCCAACCATAGCCCGGAGTGCAAGATGTCTGTCAACCGAAACCTGTCTCTATGGAATAAACCTCCTCATTCGCTAGCCTCAGGATTGTCAGGGACAGAGCCCATTCGCTTCCAGGATGGAACTATCAATAACCTCAAATTGTAGGCATCACCACACGGCTCCTGGACGATCAGAAAATCGATCCACATTTCCTTCCTTATGATTGTAGACACAACAAACACACTGGCACTGGCCCCAGGCACCACACTACTAGTAAGACCTCCGTGAGAGGGAGGGCTTGCTCTTATCCACCTGTGGAAAAGGCACCTGAAATTGACCGGTTACATCTCGGTTAAATTGCCTCTGTTCGGAGGGCTCCCCTGTGGCTTAGGCTAGGAAAATATGTACTCAGAAATGTGGAGCTGAAGATGCCCCATTGGGAAAGTCTTCTTCAGGGGTTACATCCAGGGCCTCATGCTTGATGGAGACATTGGGGCATGGTTTCCTTGTTTTTGCCATGGGATGTCTTGTTTCAAATAGCCATGAAGCACAAATCTTTTTTCACATGTAGGAACTCCCTTGAGGTATTCTGCCCACTGATCCCCTTAAGATATCACATGTGCAAACACCAAGCCTCTAGAATCCACATTTAGCTGGGGAGCCTGAAGAGACTGGTGGCTATGAGTCTACAGATGCAGATAAGAGTGTTCATCCAAGAGGACCACCCATCTGATGGATCCTCCTTGCCATCAACTTCGACATACCTCCAGAGCAAGAGCTCATGGTGTCCATCATTGAACTCTCAAGGTGTGAGGGGGAGAATGTCCCACATATGGCCCATCACACTCCTCTTTTCTCACAGGGAGGTTGTTTGGGAACAAGGCTCCATGGGCATAATAGCATTTCCATGGCCACTTCCGGGACTGCACCTTTCAGACCGAAGGCAACTCCACACACTGGGGAACCCAATTTTTTCTATCATGATGGATCTCCGATAACATGTGTGGCACTTCAGGGTCAAGTGCTTTCTCAGTCACTGCCTCACACGAATACACAGGACAGAATCTCTGTTGGAGAGAAAAGATGTCATTCCAATCACCCAAACAAAAGTCCCCTGGACAATGACATCAAGGAACGACTGAGGAAGAACAGCCTATGAGCTGCCACTTCAATAGGAAGGGTCTTTGCCGCTTAGGGAAAATAGAGGGTGTCATTTAAGTTGACCCACACCTCGTGTCCTTTGAGAAGACATGGGTGCTAAGCAGGGAGGTCTGCTTGCAACCGACATACTTCGAGAGACAGGCCAAGAACGAGTGAAAATCTCAAGCAAGGGTCCTGAGAGAGCCTTTGTGTCTAATAGTCCCCGGAAACACAGACATGGGCTTGGGAATGAAATTGGGCTCTGGAATGTGGCTTGTATCCAAATCTAATCTCTCTCTCTCACTCTCTCTCTTGGCTTCTTCCTCCTTCACATTCTCTCGAATCCTCCCCATCCAAGGTGATCTGTGCTGCTCCAGGTGGGCATATCTCAGCCAGGAGAGTAGTCAAATTCTTTCACCAAGATTTTCCATCAGTCTTCCAAACTCCTATCAAATATAATAGCATTTTTCCTGAAATAACTCCTCTGTTTTTTATGGAGAATTTGCACCTTACATAGAGTACCCCTATCTTACCATTGTCAGCCCTTCACACTGACAGATAACCATCCCATTTATACTGCGTTCTACATGGTCACAGATTTGCCTCCGAGATCAACATCTTTTCAACAACCTACGCATAAGGGACCGAGTGAGAATTCACTTATCTGCAGCACAACCCATGTATTTGAAGTTGCTGGTGAGGTGGATCTCTCGACTCTTTCTAAGGGGAGTTAGGACATGAAGACTCTGACTCTCCATGTCTCAGTGAAGTGGCATCCAAGAAGGGGTCTGAGGACCCTTCAGCTGGCTCTGTGTGGCAATGGGACAGAGTTCAAGGATTCAGTCCCCTAAAACCAGTCTCCATTTGGGACAATCCTCCTCCTTCTCTGGACCCTCAAATGGCAGGCCAGAAGCCCCTCTCGTCCAAGAGTGAAACCTCAACACCTGCCCATGTAGTCCTCACGACAGGGCTCACGGAGGGTAACAAGAGAGACTCCTGAAATTCCTGACAATTGTGTAGAACACAAACAAGCCAGCAGTGGAACTAGACACCCCACTTCCATCCAGCACCCCAGTAGACAGGACGTATTCTTATCAACCTGTGAAATAACCACCAAACTAATCCCAGCTTCATTCTCGGGAAATTAGTTACTGTGGATAGCTAGTGTGTGATTTCATCCCTTGACGTGTATGTTCCGAAGCAGGGACTTGTCCTTCCCCCCCATTCCAATATTTCCTCAGGGTTGATATTGAGGGCCACTTCATTGGTTGAAGGCCGAGGGGCCTATTTTCATGGTTTGAGTTCTGGAATGAGATTTCTCATCCCGGTCATACTTAGGAGACTTTTTTCCCCTGTGGGAAAAGACTGGAAGTGATAAGCTCACTGGTCCCTTTCAGATATATCATAATCCAAAAGCAAGCCTGAACCGTGGCTATTTACTCAGGAGTCCGAAGAGAATGGTGGCCATGAGAAGAATATTGGAAAGAATACTTATCATCCAATTGTCCAATACATCCAATGGATCATCCTTTAATTTCGTATCAACATACCTCCAGATCATGAGCTCAGGCTGCCTGATGTACAACAATTGAGGCGTGACGGTGAGAGCTTCTCACTTTGGGCCCATCCCTTGCCTCTTTTCTCACAGATGGTCTGTGGTGTCACAATGCTTGGTGGGCAGCATGCCATTGCCATGGCAACCATTGGGCCTGAACTTCTCAGATGGAAGGCAACTCCACCTGCTCTGTGCCCACCTGCTCTCTATAGAAGGCTGGCTCTTCCCCTGAACGTGAGTCAGGCTCAACACGGTGGTTCAAGAACTGCTTCCCAGGAATACACAGTCTACAATCTCATTGGGAAGGAAAATATGGGATTGAAAAAGACCCACTCCCCACGGAGCCTGAACAGGAAAACAATGGCCGATGGAGGAAGAACAACACACGAGCATCCCTTTCCATGGGAGGAGGCTTTTCCACGGAAGGAAACTATGGAATATCTTTTAACGTGATTTCCACCCCATGCCATTGGAGAAGATATAGGTACCATACCAAGGCTCTCAAACCTGTCTTCCAGTATGGAGCAAGGATTGTAATGGACACATTTTGGGAGTCAGGCCAGGAAGGAGAGAAGACTCTGGTACAAGTGTGCTGCTTTGTCCCACTTGTGGGATATCCACCTTAAACAAGGACACGTCCTTGGAGCATTTTTCCTGGTCCTGCCATTGACGGTTGCTTGAACCAACAGCTCCTTTACCTCTCTCTCTCCTTCTTTTGATCTCCTTCTCTCCAGCTCTCTCACTCTCCCCTTGGCCCCCCTTCAATTTCTCTTGAATCCTCCTGCTACAAGTTGACCTGTGGTGATAATGGATGAACTATATTCGCCAAGAGAATGGTCCAAGTTATTCCCCAGCCTTTTCTCCCTATCATCCTAGGTCCGATCAAATATAAAATCCGTGGTCCAGAAAGACTTCCTGTGCTCTGTGGAGACACCCGAACTAGGTCATCCTTCCACCACACTTCCCATATTCAGCCCTTCCTGTGGACACGCTGACAACTTCATATGTACTTCGGTCTGTAGGGTCCCATATTCGACTCAGAGAGCAACACACTTGAAACAACGTTCACATGAGTGCTCTACCATGAAAATACTTCTCTGCAGCGTTCCCTACCTGGTCCACGAGGAATGGTGGATTTGCTCGTATGTAGATCTCTGGACTCGTTCTTAGGGGATATCGAATATGAAGTCTATGACTCTTCATGTCTCAATGATTGGGCATCCACAAACAATGGTCTGAGCATCCTTGGCCAGTGGGCTGGCCAACCATAGCCCAGAGTGCAAGTTGTCTGTCAACCGAAACCAGTCTCTATGGAATAGACCTCCTCATTCGCTAGCCTCAGGATTGTCAGGGACAGAGCCCATTCGCTTCCAGGTTGGAACTATCAATAACCTCAAATTGCAGGCATCACCACACAGCTCCTGGACGATCAGACAATCGATCCACATTTCCTTCCTTATAATTGTAGACACAACAAACACACTGGCACTGGCCCCAGGCACAACACTTCTAGTAAGCCCTCCATGAGAGGGAGGGCTTGCTCTTATCCACCTGTGGAAAAGGCACCTGAAATTGACCGGTTACATCTCGGTTAAATGGCCTCTGTTCGGAGGGCTCCCCTGTGGCTTAGGCTAGGAAAATATGTACTCAGAAATGTGGAGCTGAAGATGCCCCATTGGGAAAGTCTTCTTCAGGGGTTACATCCAGGGCCTCATGCTTGATGGAGACATTGGGGCATGGTTTCCTTGTTTTTGCCATGGGATGTCTTGTTTCAAATAGCCATGAAGCACAAATCTTTTTTCACATGTAGGAACTCCCTTGAGGTATTCTGCCCACTGATCCCCTTAAGATATCACATGTGCAAACACCAAGCCTCTAGAATCCACATTTAGCTGGGGAGCCTGAGGAGACTGGTGGCTATGAGTCTACAGATGCAGATAAGAGTGTTCATCCAAGAGGACCACCCATCTGATGGATCCTCCTTGCCATCAACTTCGACATACCTCCAGAGCAAGAGCTCATGGTGTCCATCATTGAACTCTCAAGGTGTGAGGGGGAGAATGTCCCACATATGGCCCATCACACTCCTCTTTTCTCACAGGGAGGTTGTTTGGGCACAAGGCTCCATGGGCATAATAGCATTTCCATGGCCACTTCCGGGACTGCACCTTTCAGACCGAAGGCAACTCCACACACTGGGGAACCCAATTTTTTCTATCATGATGGATCTCCGATAACATGTGTGGCACTTCAGGGTCAAGTGCTTTCTCAGTCACTGCCTCACACGAATACACAGGACAGAATCTCTTTTGGAGAGAAAAGATGTCATTCCAATCACCCAAACAAAATCCCCTGGACAATGACATCAAGGAACGACTGAGGAAGAACAGCCTATGAGCTGCCACTTCAATAGGAAGGGTCTTTGCCCCTTAGGGAAAATAGAGGGTGTCATTTACCTTGACCCACACCCCGTGTCCTTTGAGAAGACATGGGTGCCGAGCAGGGAGGACTGCTTGCAACCGACATACTTCGAGAGACAGGCCAAGAACGAGTGAAAATCTCATGCAAGGGTCCTGAGAGAGCCTTTGTGTCTAATCGTCCCCGGAAACACAGACATGGGTTTGGGAATAAAATTGGGACCTGGAACCTGGCTTGCATCCAAATCTCATCTGTCTCTCTCACTCTCTCTCTTGGCTTCTTCCTCCTTCGCATTCTCTCGAATCCTCCCCATCCAAGGTGATCAGTGCTGGTCCAGCTTGGCATATCTCAGCCAGGAGAGTAGTCAAATTCTTTCACCAAGATTTTCCATCAGTCTTCCAAACTCCTATCAAATATAATAGCATTTTTCCTGAAATAACTCCTCTGTTTTTTATGGAGAATTTGCACCTTACATAGAGTACCCCTATCTTACCATTGTCAGCCCTTCACACTGACAGATAACCATCCCATTTATACTGCGTTCTACATGGTCACAGATTTGCCTCCGAGATCAACATCTTTTCAACAACCTACGCATAAGGGACCGAGTGAGAATTCACTTATCTGCAGCACAACCCATGTATTTGAAGTTGCTTGTGAGGTGGATCTCTCGACTCTTTCTAAGGGGAGTTAGGACATGAAGTCTCTGACTCTCCATGTCTCAGTGAAGTGGCATCCAAGAAGGGGTCTGAGGACCCTTCAGCTGGCTCTGTGTGGCAATGGGACAGAGTTCAAGGATTCAGTCCCCTAAAACCAGTCTCCATTTGGGACAATCCTCCTCCTTCTCTGGACCCTCAAATGGCAGGCCAGAAGCCCCTCTCGTCCAAGAGTGAAACCTCAACACCTGCCCATGTAGTCCTCACGACAGGGCTCACGGAGGGTAACAAGAGAGACTCCTGAAATTCCTGACAATTGTGTAGAACACAAACAAGCCAGCAGTGGAACTAGACACCCCACTTCCATCCAGCACCCCAGTAGACAGGACGTATTCTTATCAACCTGTGAAATAACCACCAAACTAATCCCAGCTTCATTCTCGGGAAATTAGTTACTGTGGATAGCTAGTGTGTGATTTCATCCCTTGACGTGTATGTTCCGAAGCAGGGACTTGTCCTTCCCCCCCATTCCAATATTTCCTCAGGGTTGATATTGAGGGCCACTTCATTGGTTGAAGGCCGAGGGGCCTATTTTCATGGTTTGAGTTCTGGAATGAGATTTCTCATCCCGGTCATACTTAGGAGACTTTTTTCCCCTGTGGGAAAAGACTGGAAGTGATAAGCTCACTGGTCCCTTTCAGATATATCATAATCCAAAAGCAAGCCTGAACCGTGGCTATTTACTCAGGAGTCCGAAGAGAATGGTGGCCATGAGAAGAATATTGGAAAGAATACTTATCATCCAATTGTCCAATACATCCAATGGATCATCCTTTAATTTCGTATCAACATACCTCCAGATCATGAGCTCAGGCTGCCTGATGTACAACAATTGAGGCGTGACGGTGAGAGCTTCTCACTTTGGGCCCATCCCTTGCCTCTTTTCTCACAGATGGTCTGTGGTGTCACAATGCTTGGTGGGCAGCATGCCATTGCCATGGCAACCATTGGGACTGAACTTCTCAGATGGAAGGCAACTCCACCTGCTCTGTGCCCACCTGCTCTCTATAGAAGGCTGGCTCTTCCCCTGAACGTGAGTCAGGCTCAACACGGTGGTTCAAGAACTGCTTCCCAGGAATACACAGTCTACAATCTCATTGGGAAGGAAAATATGGGATTGAAAAAGACCCACTCCCCACGGAGCCTGAACAGGAAAACAATGGCCGATGGAGGAAGAACAACACACGAGCATCCCTTTCCATGGGAGGAGGCTTTTCCACGGAAGGAAACTATGGAATATCTTTTAACGTGATTTCCACCCCATGCCATTGGAGAAGATATAGGTACCATACCAAGGCTCTCAAACCTGTCTTCCAGTATGGAGCAAGGATTGTAATGGACACATTTTGGGAGTCAGGCCAGGAAGGAGAGAAGACTCTGGTACAAGTGTGCTGCTTTGTCCCACTTGTGGGATATCCACCTTAAACAAGGACACGTCCTTGGAGCATTTTTCCTGGTCCTGCCATTGACGGTTGCTTGAACCAACAGCTCCTTTACCTCTCTCTCTCCTTCTTTTGATCTCCTTCTCTCCAGCTCTCTCACTCTCCCCTTGGCCCCCCTTCAATTTCTCTTGAATCCTCCTGCTACAAGTTGACCTGTGGTGATAATGGATGAACTATATTCGCCAAGAGAATGGTCCAAGTTATTCCCCAGCCTTTTCTCCCTATCATCCTAGGTCCGATCAAATATAAAATCCGTGGTCCAGAAAGACTTCCTGTGCTCTGTGGAGACACCCGAACTAGGTCATCCTTCCACCACACTTCCCATATTCAGCCCTTCCTGTGGACACGCTGACCACTTCATATGTACTTCGGTCTGTAGGGTCCCATATTCGACTCAGAGAGCAACACACTTGAAACAACGTTCACATGAGTGCTCTACCATGAAAATACTTCTCTGCAGCGTTTCCTACCTGGTCCACGAGGAATGGTGGATTTGCTCGTATGTAGATCTCTGGACTCGTTCTTAGGGGATATCGAATATGAAGTCTATGACTCTTCATGTCTCAATGATTGGGCATCCACAAACAATGGTCTGAGCATCCTTGGCCAGTGGGCTGGCCAACCATAGCCCAGAGTGCAAGTTGTCTGTCAACCGAAACCAGTCTCTATGGAATAGACCTCCTCATTCGCTAGCCTCAGGATTGTCAGGGACAGAGCCCATTCGCTTCCAGGTTGGAACTATCAATAACCTCAAATTGCAGGCATCACCACACAGCTCCTGGACGATCAGACAATCGATCCACATTTCCTTCCTTATAATTGTAGACACAACAAACACACTGGCACTGGCCCCAGGCACAACACTTCTAGTAAGCCCTCCATGAGAGGGAGGGCTTGCTCTTATCCACCTGTGGAAAAGGCACCTGAAATTGACCGGTTACATCTCGGTTAAATGGCCTCTGTTCGGAGGGCTCCCCTGTGGCTTAGGCTAGGAAAATATGTACTCAGAAATGTGGAGCTGAAGATGCCCCATTGGGAAAGTCTTCTTCAGGGGTTACATCCAGGGCCTCATGCTTGATGGAGACATTGGGGCATGGTTTCCTTGTTTTTGCCATGGGATGTCTTGTTTCAAATAGCCATGAAGCACAAATCTTTTTTCACATGTAGGAACTCCCTTGAGGTATTCTGCCCACTGATCCCCTTAAGATATCACATGTGCAAACACCAAGCCTCTAGAATCCACATTTAGCTGGGGAGCCTGAGGAGACTGGTGGCTATGAGTCTACAGATGCAGATAAGAGTGTTCATCCAAGAGGACCACCCATCTGATGGATCCTCCTTGCCATCAACTTCGACATACCTCCAGAGCAAGAGCTCATGGTGTCCATCATTGAACTCTCAAGGTGTGAGGGGGAGAATGTCCCACATATGGCCCATCACACTCCTCTTTTCTCACAGGGAGGTTGTTTGGGCACAAGGCTCCATGGGCATAATAGCATTTCCATGGCCACTTCCGGGACTGCACCTTTCAGACCGAAGGCAACTCCACACACTGGGGAACCCAATTTTTTCTATCATGATGGATCTCCGATAACATGTGTGGCACTTCAGGGTCAAGTGCTTTCTCAGTCACTGCCTCACACGAATACACAGGACATAATCTCTTTTGGAGAGAAAAGATGTCATTCCAATCACCCAAACAAAATCCCCTGGACAATGACATCAAGGAACGACTGAGGAAGAACAGCCTATGAGCTGCCACTTCAATAGGAAGGGTCTTTGCCCCTTAGGGAAAATAGAGGGTGTCATTTACCTTGACCCACACCCCGTGTCCTTTGAGAAGACATGGGTGCCGAGCAGGGAGGACTGCTTGCAACCGACATACTTCGAGAGACAGGCCAAGAACGAGTGAAAATCTCATGCAAGGGTCCTGAGAGAGCCTTTGTGTCTAATCGTCCCCGGAAACACAGACATGGGTTTGGGAATAAAATTGGGACCTGGAACCTGGCTTGCATCCAAATCTCATCTGTCTCTCTCACTCTCTCTCTTGGCTTCTTCCTCCTTCACATTCTCTCGAATCCTCCCCATCCAAGGTGATCAGTGCTGGTCCAGCTTGGCATATCTCAGCCAGGAGAGTAGTCAAATTCTTTCACCAAGATTTTCCATCAGTCTTCCAAACTCCTATCAAATATAATAGCATTTTTCCTGAAATAACTCCTCTGTTTTTTATGGAGAATTTGCACCTTACATAGAGTACCCCTATCTTACCATTGTCAGCCCTTCACACTGACAGATAACCATCCCATTTATACTGCGTTCTACATGGTCACAGATTTGCCTCCGAGATCAACATCTTTTCAACAACCTACACATAAGGGACCGAGTGAGAATTCACTTATCTGCAGCACAACCCATGTATTTGAAGTTGCTGGTGAGGTGGATCTCTCGACTCTTTCTAAGGGGAGTTAGGACATGAAGACTCTGACTCTCCATGTCTCAGTGAAGTAGCATCCAAGAAGGGGTCTGAGGACCCTTCAGCTGGCTCTGTGTGGCAATGGGACAGAGTTCAAGGATTCAGTCCCCTAAAACCAGTCTCCATTTGGGACAATCCTCCTCCTTCTCTGGACCCTCAAATGGCAGGCCAGAAGCCCCTCTCGTCCAAGAGTGAAACCTCAACACCTGCCCATGTAGTCCTCACGACAGGGCTCACGGAGGGTAACAAGAGAGACTCCTGAAATTCCTGACAATTGTGTAGAACACAAACAAGCCAGCAGTGGAACTAGACACCCCACTTCCATCCAGCACCCCAGTAGACAGGACGTATTCTTATCAACCTGTGAAATAACCACCAAACTAATCCCAGCTTCATTCTCGGGAAATTAGTTACTGTGGATAGCTAGTGTGTGATTTCATCCCTTGACGTGTATGTTCCGAAGCAGGGACATGTCCTTCCCCCCCATTCTAATATTTCCTCAGGGTTGATATTGAGGGCCACTTCATTGGTTGAAGGCCGAGGGGCCTATTTTCATGGTTTGAGTTCTGGAATGAGATTTCTCATCCCGGTCATACTTAGGAGACTTTTTTCCCCTGTGGGAAAAGACTGGAAGTGATAAGCTCACTGGTCCCTTTCAGATATATCATAATCCAAAAGCAAGCCTGAACCGTGGCTATTTACTCAGGAGGCCGAAGAGAATGGTGGCCATGAGAAGAATATTGGAAAGAATACTTATCATCCAATTGTCCAATACATCCAATGGATCATCCTTTAATTTCGTATCAACATACCTCCAGATCATGAGCTCAGGCTGCCTGATGTACAACAATTGAGGCGTGACGGTGAGAGCTTCTCACTTTGGGCCCATCCCTTGCCTCTTTTCTCACAGATGGTCTGTGGTGTCACAATGCTTGGTGGGCAGCATGCCATTGCCATGGCAACCATTGGGACTGAACTTCTCAGATGGAAGGCAACTCCACCTGCTCTGTGCCCACCTGCTCTCTATAGAAGGCTGGCTCTTCCCCTGAACGTGAGTCAGGCTCAACACGGTGGTTCAAGAACTGCTTCCCAGGAATACACAGTCTACAATCTCATTGGGAAGGAAAATATGGGATTGAAAAAGACCCACTCCCCACGGAGCCTGAACAGGAAAACAATGGCCGATGGAGGAAGAACAACACACGAGCATCCCTTTCCATGGGAGGAGGCTTTTCCACGGAAGGAAACTATGGAATATCTTTTAACGTGATTTCCACCCCATGCCATTGGAGAAGATATAGGTACCATACCAAGGCTCTCAAACCTGTCTTCCAGTATGGAGCAAGGATTGTAATGGACACATTTTGGGAGTCAGGCCAGGAAGGAGAGAAGACTCTGGTACAAGTGTGCTGCTTTGTCCCACTTGTGGGATATCCACCTTAAACAAGGACACGTCCTTGGAGCATTTTTCCTGGTCCTGCCATTGACGGTTGCTTGAACCAACAGCTCCTTTACCTCTCTCTCTCCTTCTTTTGATCTCCTTCTCTCCAGCTCTCTCACTCTCCCCTTGGCCCCCCTTCAATTTCTCTTGAATCCTCCTGCTACAAGTTGACCTGTGGTGATAATGGATGAACTATATTCGCCAAGAGAATGGTCCAAGTTATTCCCCAGCCTTTTCTCCCTATCATCCTAGGTCCGATCAAATATAAAATCCGTGGTCCAGAAAGACTTCCTGTGCTCTGTGGAGACACCCGAACTAGGTCATCCTTCCACCACACTTCCCATATTCAGCCCTTCCTGTGGACACGCTGACCACTTCATATGTACTTCGGTCTGTAGGGTCCCATATTCGACTCAGAGAGCAACACACTTGAAACAACGTTCACATGAGCGCTCTACCATGAAAATACTTCTCTGCAGCGTTCCCTACCTGGTCCACGAGGAATGGTGGATTTGCTCGTATGTAGATCTCTGGACTCGTTCTTAGGGGATATCGAATATGAAGTCTATGACTCTTCATGTCTCAATGATTGGGCATCCACAAACAATGGTCTGAGCATACTTGGCCAGTGGGCTGGCCAACCATAGCCCAGAGTGCAAGTTGTCTGTCAACCGAAACCAGTCTCTATGGACTAGACCTCCTCATTCGCTAGCCTCAGGATTGTCAGGGACAGAGCCCATTCGCTTCCAGGATGGAACTATCAATAACCTCAAATTGCAGGCATCACCAAACGGCTCCTGGACGATCAGAAAATCGATCCACATTTCCTTCCTTGTGATTGTAGACACAACAAACACACTGGCACTGGCCCCAGGCACCACACTTCTAGTAAGCCCTCCATGAGAGGGAGGGCTTGCTCTTATCCACCTGTGGAAAAGGCACCTGAAATTGACCGGTTACATCTCGGTTAAATGGCCTCTGTTCGGAGGGCTCCCCTGTGGCTTAGGCTAGGAAAATATGTACTCAGAAATGTGGAGCTGAAGATGCCCCATTGGGAAAGTCTTCTTCAGGGGTTACATCCAGGGCCTCATGCTTGATGGAGACATTGGGGCATGGTTTCCTTGTTTTTGCCATGGGATGTCTTGTTTCAAATAGCCATGAAGCACAAATCTTTTTTCACATGTAGGAACTCCCTTGAGGTATTCTGCCCACTGATCCCCTTAAGATATCACATGTGCAAACACCAAGCCTCTAGAATCCACATTTAGCTGGGGAGCCTGAGGAGACTGGTGGCTATGAGTCTACAGATGCAGATAAGAGTGTTCATCCAAGAGGACCACCCATCTGATGGATCCTCCTTGCCATCAACTTCGACATACCTCCAGAGCAAGAGCTCATGGTGTCCATCATTGAACTCTCAAGGTGTGAGGGGGAGAATGTCCCACATATGGCCCATCACACACCTCTTTTCTCACAGGGAGGTTGTTTGGGCACAAGGCTCCATGGGCATAATAGCATTTCCATGGCCACTTCCGGGACTGCACCTTTCAGACCGAAGGCAACTCCACACACTGGGGAACCCAATTTTTTCTATCATGATGGATCTCCGATAACATGTGTGGCACTTCAGGGTCAAGTGCTTTCTCAGTCACTGCCTCACACGAATACACAGGACAGAATCTCTGTTGGAGAGAAAAGATGTCATTCCAATCACCCAAACAAAAGTCCCCTGGACAATGACATCAAGGAACGACTGAGGAAGAACAGCCTATGAGCTGCCACTTCAATAGGAAGGGTCTTTGCCGCTTAGGGAAAATAGAGGGTGTCATTTAAGTTGACCCACACCTCGTGTCCTTTGAGAAGACATGGGTGCTAAGCAGGGAGGTCTGCTTGCAACCGACATACTTCGAGAGACAGGCCAAGAACGAGTGAAAATCTCATGCAAGGGTCCTGAGAGAGCCTTTGTGTCTAATAGTCCCCGGAAACACAGACATGGGCTTGGGAATGAAATTGGGCCCTGGAACGTGGCTGGTATCCAAATCTCATCTCTCTCTCTCACTCTCTCTCTTGGCTTCATCCTGCTTCACATTCTCTCGAATCCTCCCCATCCAAGGTGATCTGTGCTGGTCCAGGTAGGTATATCTCAGCCAGGAGAGTAGTCAAATTCTTTCACCAAGATTTTCCATCAGTCTTCCAAAATCCTATCAAATATAATAGCATTTTTCCTGAAATAACTCGTCTGTTTTTTATGGAGAATTTGCACCTTACATAGAGTACCCCTAGCTTACCATTTTCAGTCCTTCACACTGACACATAACCATCCCATTTGTACTGCGTTCTACATGGTCACAGATTTGCCTCCGAGATCAACATCTTTTCAACCACCTACGCATAAGGGACCGAGTGAGAATTCACTTATCTGCAGCACAACCCATGTATTTGAAGTTGCTGGTGAGGTGGATCTCTCGACTCTTTCTAAGGGGAGTTAGGACATGAAGTCTCTGACTCTCCATGTCTCAGTGAAGTGGCATCAAAGAAGGGGTCTGAGCACCCTTCGGCTGGGTCTGTGTGACAATGGGACAGAGTTCAAGGATTCAGTCCCCTAAAACCAGTCTCCATTTGGGACGATCCTCCCCCTTCTCTAGACCCTCAAATGGCAGGCCAGAGGCCCCTCTCGTCCAAGAGGGAAACCTCAACACCTGCCCATGTAGTCCTCACCACAGGGCTCACGGAGGATAACAAGAGAGTCTCCTGAAATTCCTGACAATTGTGTACAACACAAACAAGCCAGCAGTGGAACTAGACACCCCACTTCCATCCAGCACCCCAGTAGACAGGACGTATTCTTATCAACCTGTGAAATAACCACCAGACTTATACAGCTTCATTCTCGGGAAATTTGTTACTGTGGATAGCTAGTGTGTGATTTCATCTCTTGACGTGTATGTTCCGAAGCAGGGACTTGTCCTTCCCCCCCATTCCAATATTTCCTCAGTGTTGATATTGAGGGCCACGTCCTTGGTTGAAGGAAGAAGGGCCTACCTTCATAGTTTGAGCTCTGGAATGAGATACATCATCCCGGTCATACTTAGGAGACTATTTCCCCTGATGGAAGAAACTGGAAGTGATAATCTCACTGGTCCCTTTCAGATGTATCATAATCCAAAAGCAAGCCTGAACCGTGGCTATTTCCTCAGGAGCCTGATGAGAATGGTGGCCATGAGAAGAATATTGGAAAGAATACTTATCATCCAATAGTCCAATACATCCAATGGATCATCCTTTAATTTCGTATCAACATACCTCCAGATCATGAGCTCAGGCTGCCTGATGTACAACAATTGAGGCGTGACGGTGAGAGCTTCTCACTTTGGGCCCATCCCTTGCCTCTTTTCTCACAGATGGTCTGTGGTGTCACAATGCTTGGTGGGCAGCATGCCATTGCCATGGCAACCATTGGGACTGAACTTCTCAGATGGAAGGCAACTCCACCTGCTCTGTGCCCACCTGCTCTCTACAGAAGGCTGGCTCTTCCCCTGAACGTGTGTCAGGCTCAACACGGTGGTTCAAGAACTGCATCCCAGGAATACACAGTCTACAATCTCATTGGGAAGGAAAATATGGGATTGAAAAAGACCCACTCCCCACGGAGCCTGAACAGGAAAACAATGGCCGATGGAGGAAGAACAACACACGAGCATCCCTTTCCATGGGAGGAGGCTTTTCCACGGAAGGAAACTATGGAATATCTTTTAACGTGATTTCCACCCCATGCCATTGGAGAAGATATAGGTACCATACCAAGGCTCTCAAACCTGTCTTCCAGTATGG
Organism: Sus scrofa; assembly: GCF_054392235.1. Classification (NCBI taxonomy): domain Eukaryota; kingdom Metazoa; phylum Chordata; class Mammalia; order Artiodactyla; family Suidae; genus Sus; species Sus scrofa. Next base: position 43,635,411 of record NC_139402.1, read on the forward strand.
AGCAAGGATTGTAATGGACACATTTTGGGAGTCAGGCCAGGAAGGAGAGAAGACTCTGGTACAAGTGTGCTGCTTTGTCCCACTTGTGGGATATCCACCTTAAACAAGGACACGTCCTTGGAGCATTTTTCCTACCATTGACTTTTGCTTGAACCAATAGATCCTTTACCTCTCTCTCTCCTTCTTTTGATCTCCTTCTCTCCAGCTCTCTCACTCTCCCCTTTTCCCCCCTGCAATTTCTCTTGAATCCTCCTGCTACAAGTTGACCTGTGGTGATAATGGATGAACTATATTCGCCAAGAGAATGGTCCAAGTTATTCCACAGCCTTTTCTCCCTATCATCCTAGGTCCGATCAAATATAAAATCCGTGGTCCAGAAAGACTTCCTGTGCTCTGTGGAGACACCCGAACTAGGTCATCCTTCCACCACACTTCCCATATTCAGCCCTTCCTGTGGACACGCTGACCACTTCATATGTACTTCGGTCTGGAGGGTCCCATATTCGACTCAGAGAGCAACACACTTGAAACAACGTTCACATGAGTGCTCTACCATGAAAATACTTCTCTGCAGCGTTCCCTACCTGGTCCACGAGGAATGGTGGATTTGCTCGTATGTAGATCTCTGGACTCGTTCTTAGGGGATATCGAATATGAAGTCTATGACTCTTCATGTCTCAATGATTGGGCATCCAAAAACAATGGTCTGAGCATCATTGGCCAGTGGGCTGCCAAACCATAGCCCGGATTGCAAGATGTCTGTCAACCAAAACCAGTCTCTATGGAATAGACCTCCTCATTCGCTAGCCTCAGGATTGTCAGGGACAGAGACCATTCTCTTCCAGGATGGAACTATCAATAACCTCAAGTTGCAGGATACATCACAGGCCTCATGGAAAGTCATACCATCGACCCACCCTTCCTTCCTTATAATTGTAGACACAATAAACACACTGGCACTGGCCCCAGGAACCACACTACTAGTAAGCCCTCCGTGAGAGGGAGGGCTTGCTCTTATCCACCTGTGGAAAAGGCACCTGAAATTGACCGGTTACATCTCGGTTAAATGGCCTCTGTTCGGAGGGCTCCCCTGTGGCTTAGGCTAGGAAAATATGTACTCAGAAATGTGGAGCTGAAGATGCCCCATTGGGAAAGTCTTCTTCAGGGGTTACATCCAGGGCCTCATGCTTGATGGAGACATTGGGGCATGGTTTCCTTGTTTTTGCCATGGGATGTCTTGTTTCAAATAGCCATGAAGCACAAATCTTTTTTCACATGTAGGAACTCCCTTGAGGTATTCTGCCCACTGATCCCCTTAAGATATCACATGTGCAAACACCAAGCCTCTAGAATCCACATTTAGCTGGGGAGCCTGAGGAGACTGGTGGCTATGAGTCTACAGATGCAGATAAGAGTGTTCATCCAAGAGGACCACCCATCTGATGGATCCTCCTTGCCATCAACTTCGACATACCTCCAGAGCAAGAGCTCATGGTGTCCATCATTGAACTCTCAAGGTGTGAGGGGGAGAATGTCCCACATATGGCCCATCACACTCCTCTTTTCTCACAGGGAGGTTGTTTGGGCACAAGGCTCCATGGGCATAATAGCATTTCCATGGCCACTTCCGGGACTGCACCTTTCAGACCGAAGGCAACTCCACACACTGGGGAACCCAATTTTTTCTATCATGATGGATCTCCGATAACATGTGTGGCACTTCAGGGTCAAGTGCTTTCTCAGTCACTGCCTCACACGAATACACAGGACAGAATCTCTTTTGGAGAGAAAAGATGTCATTCCAATCACCCAAACAAAATCCCCTGGACAATGACATCAAGGAACGACTGAGGAAGAACAGCCTATGAGCTGCCACTTCAATAGGAAGGGACTTTGCCCCTTAGGGAAAATAGAGGGTGTCATTTACCTTGACCCACACCCCGTGTCCTTTGAGAAGACATGGGTGCCGAGCAGGGAGGACTGCTTGCAACCGACATACTTCGAGAGACAGGCCAAGAACGAGTGAAAATCTCATGCAAGGGTCCTGAGAGAGCCTTTGTGTCTAATCGTCCCCGGAAACACAGACATGGGTTTGGGAATAAAATTGGGACCTGGAACCTGGCTTGCATCCAAATCTCATCTGTCTCTCTCACTCTCTCTCTTGGCTTCTTCCTCCTTCACATTCTCTCGAATCCTCCCCATCCAAGGTGATCAGTGCTGGTCCAGCTTGGCATATCTCAGCCAGGAGAGTAGTCAAATTCTTTCACCAAGATTTTCCATCAGTCTTCCAAACTCCTATCAAATATAATAGCATTTTTCCTGAAATAACTCCTCTGTTTTTTATGGAGAATTTGCACCTTACATAGAGTACCCCTATCTTACCATTGTCAGCCCTTCACACTGACAGATAACCATCCCATTTATACTGCGTTCTACATGGTCACAGATTTGCCTCCGAGATCAACATCTTTTCAACAACCTACACATAAGGGACCGAGTGAGAATTCACTTATCTGCAGCACAACCCATGTATTTGAAGTTGCTGGTGAGGTGGATCTCTCGACTCTTTCTAAGGGGAGTTAGGACATGAAGACTCTGACTCTCCATGTCTCAGTGAAGTAGCATCCAAGAAGGGGTCTGAGGACCCTTCAGCTGGCTCTGTGTGGCAATGGGACAGAGTTCAAGGATTCAGTCCCCTAAAACCAGTCTCCATTTGGGACAATCCTCCTCCTTCTCTGGACCCTCAAATGGCAGGCCAGAAGCCCCTCTCGTCCAAGAGTGAAACCTCAACACCTGCCCATGTAGTCCTCACGACAGGGCTCACGGAGGGTAACAAGAGAGACTCCTGAAATTCCTGACAATTGTGTAGAACACAAACAAGCCAGCAGTGGAACTAGACACCCCACTTCCATCCAGCACCCCAGTAGACAGGACGTATTCTTATCAACCTGTGAAATAACCACCAAACTAATCCCAGCTTCATTCTCGGGAAATTAGTTACTGTGGATAGCTAGTGTGTGATTTCATCCCTTGACGTGTATGTTCCGAAGCAGGGACATGTCCTTCCCCCCCATTCCAATATTTCCTCAGGGTTGATATTGAGGGCCACTTCATTGGTTGAAGGCCGAGGGGCCTATTTTCATGGTTTGAGCTCTGGAATGAGATTTCTCATCCCGGTCATACTTAGGAGACTTTTTTCCCCTGTGGGAAAAGACTGGAAGTGATAAGCTCACTGGTCCCTTTCAGATATATCATAATCCAAAAGCAAGCCTGAACCGTGGCTATTTACTCAGGAGTCCGAAGAGAATGGTGGCCATGAGAAGAATATTGGAAAGAATACTTATCATCCAATTGTCCAATACATCCAATGGATCATCCTTTAATTTCGTATCAACATACCTCCAGATCATGAGCTCAGGCTGCCTGATGTACAACAATTGAGGCGTGACGGTGAGAGCTTCTCACTTTGGGCCCATCCCTTGCCTCTTTTCTCACAGATGGTCTGTGGTGTCACAATGCTTGGTGGGCAGCATGCCATTGCCATGGCAACCATTGGGACTGAACTTCTCAGATGGAAGGCAACTCCACCTGCTCTGTGCCCACCTGCTCTCTATAGAAGGCTGGCTCTTCCCCTGAACGTGAGTCAGGCTCAACACGGTGGTTCAAGAACTGCTTCCCAGGAATACACAGTCTACAATCTCATTGGGAAGGAAAATATGGGATTGAAAAAGACCCACTCCCCACGGAGCCTGAACAGGAAAACAATGGCCGATGGAGGAAGAACAACACACGAGCATCCCTTTCCATGGGAGGAGGCTTTTCCACGGAAGGAAACTATGGAATATCTTTTAACGTGATTTCCACCCCATGCCATTGGAGAAGATATAGGTACCATACCAAGGCTCTCAAACCTGTCTTCCAGTATGGAGCAAGGATTGTAATGGACACATTTTGGGAGTCAGGCCAGGAAGGAGAGAAGACTCTGGTACAAGTGTGCTGCTTTGTCCCACTTGTGGGATATCCACCTTAAACAAGGACACGTCCTTGGAGCATTTTTCCTGGTCCTGCCATTGACGGTTGCTTGAACCAACAGCTCCTTTACCTCTCTCTCTCCTTCTTTTGATCTCCTTCTCTCCAGCTCTCTCACTCTCCCCTTGGCCCCCCTTCAATTTCTCTTGAATCCTCCTGCTACAAGTTGACCTGTGGTGATAATGGATGAACTATATTCGCCAAGAGAATGGTCCAAGTTATTCCCCAGCCTTTTCTCCCTATCATCCTAGGTCCGATCAAATATAAAATCCGTGGTCCAGAAAGACTTCCTGTGCTCTGTGGAGACACCCGAACTAGGTCATCCTTCCACCACACTTCCCATATTCAGCCCTTCCTGTGGACACGCTGACCACTTCATATGTACTTCGGTCTGTAGGGTCCCATATTCGACTCAGAGAGCAACACACTTGAAACAACGTTCACATGAGTGCTCTACCATGAAAATACTTCTCTGCAGCGTTCCCTACCTGGTCCACGAGGAATGGTGGATTTGCTCGTATGTAGATCTCTGGACTCGTTCTTAGGGGATATCGAATATGAAGTCTATGACTCTTCATGTCTCAATGATTGGGCATCCACAAAAAATGGTCTGAGCATACTTGGCCAGTGGGCTGGCCAACCATAGCCCAGAGTGCAAGTTGTCTGTCAACCGAAACCAGTCTCTATGGACTAGACCTCCTCATTCGCTAGCCTCAGGATTGTCAGGGACAGAGCCCATTCGCTTCCAGGATGGAACTGTCAATAACCTCAAATTGCAGGCATCACCAAACGGCTCCTGGACGATCAGAAAATCGATCCACATTTCCTTCCTTGTGATTGTAGACACAACAAACACACTGGCACTGGCCCCAGGCACCACACTTCTAGTAAGCCCTCCATGAGAGGGAGGGCTTGCTCTTATCCACCTGTGGAAAAGGCACCTGAAATTGACCGGTTACATCTCGGTTAAATGGCCTCTGTTCGGAGGGCTCCCCTGTGGCTTAGGCTAGGAAAATATGTACTCAGAAATGTGGAGCTGAAGATGCCCCATTGGGAAAGTCTTCTTCAGGGGTTACATCCAGGGCCTCATGCTTGATGGAGACATTGGGGCATGGTTTCCTTGTTTTTGCCATGGGATGTCTTGTTTCAAATAGCCATGAAGCACAAATCTTTTTTCACATGTAGGAACTCCCTTGAGGTATTCTGCCCACTGATCCCCTTAAGATATCACATGTGCAAACACCAAGCCTCTAGAATCCACATTTAGCTGGGGAGCCTGAGGAGACTGGTGGCTATGAGTCTACAGATGCAGATAAGAGTGTTCATCCAAGAGGACCACCCATCTGATGGATCCTCCTTGCCATCAACTTCGACATACCTCCAGAGCAAGAGCTCATGGTGTCCATCATTGAACTCTCAAGGTGTGAGGGGGAGAATGTCCCACATATGGCCCATCACACACCTCTTTTCTCACAGGGAGGTTGTTTGGGCACAAGGCTCCATGGGCATAATAGCATTTCCATGGCCACTTCCGGGACTGCACCTTTCAGACCGAAGGCAACTCCACACACTGGGGAACCCAATTTTTTCTATCATGATGGATCTCCGATAACATGTGTGGCACTTCAGGGTCAAGTGCTTTCTCAGTCACTGCCTCACACGAATACACAGGACAGAATCTCTGTTGGAGAGAAAAGATGTCATTCCAATCACCCAAACAAAAGTCCCCTGGACAATGACATCAAGGAACGACTGAGGAAGAACAGCCTATGAGCTGCCACTTCAATAGGAAGGGTCTTTGCCGCTTAGGGAAAATAGAGGGTGTCATTTAAGTTGACCCACACCTCGTGTCCTTTGAGAAGACATGGGTGCTAAGCAGGGAGGTCTGCTTGCAACCGACATACTTCGAGAGACAGGCCAAGAACGAGTGAAAATCTCATGCAAGGGTCCTGAGAGAGCCTTTGTGTCTAATAGTCCCCGGAAACACAGACATGGGCTTGGGAATGAAATTGGGCCCTGGAACGTGGCTGGTATCCAAATCTCATCTCTCTCTCTCACTCTCTCTCTTGGCTTCATCCTGCTTCACATTCTCTCGAATCCTCCCCATCCAAGGTGATCTGTGCTGGTCCAGGTAGGTATATCTCAGCCAGGAGAGTAGTCAAATTCTTTCACCAAGATTTTCCATCAGTCTTCCAAAATCCTATCAAATATAATAGCATTTTTCCTGAAATAACTCGTCTGTTTTTTATGGAGAATTTGCACCTTACATAGAGTACCCCTAGCTTACCATTTTCAGTCCTTCACACTGACACATAACCATCCCATTTGTACTGCGTTCTACATGGTCACAGATTTGCCTCCGAGATCAACATCTTTTCAACCACCTACGCATAAGGGACCGAGTGAGAATTCACTTATCTGCAGCACAACCCATGTATTTGAAGTTGCTGGTGAGGTGGATCTCTCGACTCTTTCTAAGGGGAGTTAGGACATGAAGTCTCTGACTCTCCATGTCTCAGTGAAGTGGCATCAAAGAAGGGGTCTGAGCACCCTTCGGCTGGGTCTGTGTGACAATGGGACAGAGTTCAAGGATTCAGTCCCCTAAAACCAGTCTCCATTTGGGACGATCCTCCCCCTTCTCTAGACCCTCAAATGGCAGGCCAGAGGCCCCTCTCGTCCAAGAGGGAAACCTCAACACCTGCCCATGTAGTCCTCACCACAGGGCTCACGGAGGATAACAAGAGAGTCTCCTGAAATTCCTGACAATTGTGTACAACACAAACAAGCCAGCAGTGGAACTAGACACCCCACTTCCATCCAGCACCCCAGTAGACAGGACGTATTCTTATCAACCTGTGAAATAACCACCAGACTTATACAGCTTCATTCTCGGGAAATTTGTTACTGTGGATAGCTAGTGTGTGATTTCATCTCTTGACGTGTATGTTCCGAAGCAGGGACTTGTCCTTCCCCCCCATTCCAATATTTCCTCAGTGTTGATATTGAGGGCCACGTCCTTGGTTGAAGGAAGAAGGGCCTACCTTCATAGTTTGAGCTCTGGAATGAGATACATCATCCCGGTCATACTTAGGAGACTATTTCCCCTGATGGAAGAAACTGGAAGTGATAATCTCACTGGTCCCTTTCAGATGTATCATAATCCAAAAGCAAGCCTGAACCGTGGCTATTTCCTCAGGAGCCTGATGAGAATGGTGGCCATGAGAAGAATATTGGAAAGAATACTTATCATCCAATAGTCCAATACATCCAATGGATCATCCTTTAATTTCGTATCAACATACCTCCAGATCATGAGCTCAGGCTGCCTGATGTACAACAATTGAGGCGTGACGGTGAGAGCTTCTCACTTTGGGCCCATCCCTTGCCTCTTTTCTCACAGATGGTCTGTGGTGTCACAATGCTTGGTGGGCAGCATGCCATTGCCATGGCAACCATTGGGACTGAACTTCTCAGATGGAAGGCAACTCCACCTGCTCTGTGCCCACCTGCTCTCTACAGAAGGCTGGCTCTTCCCCTGAACGTGTGTCAGGCTCAACACGGTGGTTCAAGAACTGCATCCCAGGAATACACAGTCTACAATCTCATTGGGAAGGAAAATATGGGATTGAAAAAGACCCACTCCCCACGGAGCCTGAACAGGAAAACAATGGCCGATGGAGGAAGAACAACACACGAGCATCCCTTTCCATGGGAGGAGGCTTTTCCACGGAAGGAAACTATGGAATATCTTTTAACGTGATTTCCACCCCATGCCATTGGAGAAGATATAGGTACCATACCAAGGCTCTCAAACCTGTCTTCCAGTATGGAGCAAGGATTGTAATGGACACATTTTGGGAGTCAGGCCAGGAAGGAGAGAAGACTCTGGTACAAGTGTGCTGCTTTGTCCCACTTGTGGGATATCCACCTTAAACAAGGACACGTCCTTGGAGCATTTTTCCTACCATTGACTTTTGCTTGAACCAATAGATCCTTTACCTCTCTCTCTCCTTCTTTTGATCTCCTTCTCTCCAGCTGTCTCACTCTCCCCTTTTCCCCCCTGCAATTTCTCTTGAATCCTCCTGCTACAAGTTGACCTGTGGTGATAATGGATGAACTATATTCGCCAAGAGAATGGTCCAAGTTATTCCCCAGCCTTTTCTCCCTATCATCCTAGGTCCGATCAAATATAAAATCCGTGGTCCAGAAAGACTTCCTGTGCTCTGTGGAGACACCCGAACTAGGTCATCCTTCCACCACACTTCCCATATTCAGCCCTTCCTGTGGACACGCTGACCACTTCATATGTACTTCGGTCTGGAGGGTCCCATATTCGACTCAGAGAGCAACACACTTGAAACAACGTTCACATGAGTGCTCTACCATGAAAATACTTCTCTGCAGCGTTCCCTACCTGGTCCACGAGGAATGGTGGATTTGCTCGTATGTAGATCTCTGGACTCGTTCTTAGGGGATATCGAATATGAAGTCTATGACTCTTCATGTCTCAATGATTGGGCATCCAAAAACAATGGTCTGAGCATCATTGGCCAGTGGGCTGCCAAACCATAGCCCGGATTGCAAGATGTCTGTCAACCAAAACCAGTCTCTATGGAATAGACCTCCTCATTCGCTAGCCTCAGGATTGTCAGGGACAGAGACCATTCTCTTCCAGGATGGAACTATCAATAACCTCAAGTTGCAGGATACATCACAGGCCTCATGGAAAGTCATACCATCGACCCACCCTTCCTTCCTTATAATTGTAGACACAATAAACACACTGGCACTGGCCCCAGGAACCACACTACTAGTAAGCCCTCCGTGAGAGGGAGGGCTTGCTCTTATCCACCTGTGGAAAAGGCACCTGAAATTGACCGGTTACATCTCGGTTAAATGGCCTCTGTTCGGAGGGCTCCCCTGTGGCTTAGGCTAGGAAAATATGTACTCAGAAATGTGGAGCTGAAGATGCCCCATTGGGAAAGTCTTCTTCAGGGGTTACATCCAGGGCCTCATGCTTGATGGAGACATTGGGGCATGGTTTCCTTGTTTTTGCCATGGGATGTCTTGTTTCAAATAGCCATGAAGCACAAATCTTTTTTCACATGTAGGAACTCCCTTGAGGTATTCTGCCCACTGATCCCCTTAAGATATCACATGTGCAAACACCAAGCCTCTAGAATCCACATTTAGCTGGGGAGCCTGAGGAGACTGGTGGCTATGAGTCTACAGATGCAGATAAGAGTGTTCACCCAAGAGGACCACCCATCTGATGGATCCTCCTTGCCATCAACTTCGACATACCTCCAGAGCAAGAGCTCATGGTGTCCATCATTGAACTCTCAAGGTGTGAGGGGGAGAATGTCCCACATATGGCCCATCACACTCCTCTTTTCTCACAGGGAGGTTGTTTGGGCACAAGGCTCCATGGGCATAATAGCATTTCCATGGCCACTTCCGGGACTGCACCTTTCAGACCGAAGGCAACTCCACACACTGGGGAACCCAATTTTTTCTATCATGATGGATCTCCGATAACATGTGTGGCACTTCAGGGTCAAGTGCTTTCTCAGTCACTGCCTCACACGAATACACAGGACAGAATCTCTGTTGGAGAGAAAAGATGTCATTCCAATCACCCAAACAAAAGTCCCCTGGACAATGACATCAAGGAACGACTGAGGAAGAACAGCCTATGAGCTGCCACTTCAATAGGAAGGGTCTTTGCCGCTTAGGGAAAATAGAGGGTGTCATTTACCTTGACCCACACCCCGTGTCCTTTGAGAAGACATGGGTGCCGAGCAGGGAGGACTGCTTGCAACCGACATACTTCGAGAGACAGGCCAAGAACGAGTGAAAATCTCATGCAAGGGTCCTGAGAGAGCCTTTGTGTCTAATAGTCCCCGGAAACACAGACATGGGCTTGGGAATGAAATTGGGCTCTGGAATGTGGCTGGTATCCAAATCTCATCTCTCTCTCTCACTCTCTCTCTTGGTTTCATCCTGCTTCACATTCTCTCGAATCCTCCCCTTCCAAGGTGATCTGTGCTGCTCCAGGTGGGCATATCTCAGCCAGGAGAGTAGTCAAATTCTTTCACCAAGATTTTCCATCAGTCTTCCAAACTCCTATCAAATATAATAGCATTTTTCCTGAAATAACTCGTCTGTTTTTTATGGAGAATTTGCACCTTACATAGAGTACCCCTAGCTTACCATTTTCAGTCCTTCACACTGACACATAACCATCCCATTTGTACTGCGTTCTACATGGTCACAGATTTGCCTCCGAGATCAACATCTTTTCAACCACCTACGCATAAGGGACCGAGTGAGAATTCACTTATCTGCAGCACAACCCATGTATTTGAAGTTGCTTGTGAGGTGGATCTCTCGACTCTTTCTAAGGGGAGTTAGGACATGAAGTCTCTGACTCTCCATGTCTCAGTGAAGTGGCATCAAAGAAGGGGTCTGAGCACCCTTCGGCTGGGTCTGTGTGACAATGGGACAGAGTTCAAGGATTCAGTCCCCTAAAACCAGTCCATTTGGGACGATCCTCCCCCTTCTCTAGACCCTCAAATGGCAGGCCAGAGGCCCCTCTCGTCCAAGAGGGAAACCTCAACACCTGCCCATGTAGTCCTCACCACAGGGCTCACGGAGGATAACAAGATAGTCTCCTGAAATTCCTGACAATTGTGTACAACACAAACAAGCCAGCAGTGGAACTAGACACCCCACTTCCATCCAGCACCCCAGTAGACAGGACGTATTCTTATCAACCTGTGAAATAACCACCAGACTTATACAGCTTCATTCTCGGGAAATTTGTTACTGTGGATAGCTAGTGTGTGATTTCATCCCTTGACGTGTATGTTCCGAAGCAGGGACTTGTCCTTCCCCCCCATTCCAATATTTCCTCAGGGTTGATGTTGAGGGCCACGTCCTTGATTTAAGGAAGAAGGGCCTACCTTCATAGTTTGAGCTCTGGAATGAGATTTTTCATCCCGGTCATACATAGGAGACTATTTCCCCTGATGGAAGAAACTGGAAGTGATAATCTCACTGGTCCCTTTCAGATGTATCATAATCCAAAAGCAAGCCTGAACCGTGGCTATTTCCTCAGGAGCCTGATGAGAATGGTGGCCATGAGAAGAATATTGGAAAGAATACTTATCATCCAATTGTCCAATACATCCAATGGATCATCCTTTAATTTCGTATCAACATACCTCCAGATCATGAGCTCAGGCTGCCTGATGTACAACAATTGAGGCGTGACGGTGAGAGCTTCTCACTTTGGGCCCATCCCTTGCCTCTCTTCTCACAGATGGTCTGTGGTGTCACAATGCTTGGTGGGCAGCATGCCATTGCCATGGCAACCATTGGGCCTGAACTTCTCAGATGGAAGGCAACTCCACCTGCTCTGTGCCCACCTGCTCTCTACAGAAGGAAGGCTGTAGAGAGCAGCCTTCCCTGAACGTGTGTCAGGCTCAACACGGTGGTTCAAGAACTGCTTCCCAGGAATACACAGTCTACAATCTCATTGGGAAGGAAAATATGGGATTGAAAAAGACCCACTCCCCACGGAGCCTGAACAGGAAAACAATGGCCGATGGAGGAAGAACAACACACGAGCATCCCTTTCCATGGGAGGAGGCTTTTCCACGGAAGGAAACTATGGAATATCTTTTAACGTGATTTCCACCCCATGCCATTGGAGAAGATATAGGTACCATACCAAGGCTCTCAAACCTGTCTTCCAGTATGGAGCAAGGATTGTAATGGACACATTTTGGGAGTCAGGCCAGGAAGGAGAGAAGACTCTGGTACAAGTGTGCTGCTTTGTCCCACTTGTGGGATATCCACCTTAAACAAGGACACGTCCTTGGAGCATTTTTCCTACCATTGACTTTTGCTTGAACCAATAGATCCTTTACCTCTCTCTCTCCTTCTTTTGATCTCCTTCTCTCCAGCTGTCTCACTCTCCCCTTTTCCCCCCTGCAATTTCTCTTGAATCCTCCTGCTACAAGTTGACCTGTGGTGATAATGGATGAACTATATTCGCCAAGAGAATGGTCCAAGTTATTCCCCAGCCTTTTCTCCCTATCATCCTAGGTCCGATCAAATATAAAATCCGTGGTCCAGAAAGACTTCCTGTGCTCTGTGGAGACACCCGAACTAGGTCATCCTTCCACCACACTTCCCATATTCAGCCCTTCCAGTGGACACGCTGACCACTTCATATGTACTTCGGTCTGGAGGGTCCCATATTCGACTCAGAGAGCAACACACTTGAAACAACGTTCACATGAGTGCTCTACCATGAAAATACTTCTCTGCAGCGTTCCCTACCTGGTCCACGAGGAATGGTGGATTTGCTCGTATGTAGATCTCTGGACTCGTTCTTAGGGGATATCGAATATGAAGTCTATGACTCTTCATGTCTCAATGATTGGGCATCCACAAACAATGGTCTGAGCATCCTTGGCCAGTGGGCTGGCCAACCATAGCCCGGATTGCAAGATGTCTGTCAACCAAAACCAGTCTCTATGGAATAGACCTCCTCATTCGCTAGCCTCAGGATTGTCAGGGACAGAGACCATTCTCTTCCAGGATGGAACTATCAATAACCTCAAGTTGCAGGATACATCACAGGCCTCATGGAAAGTCATACCATCGACCCACCCTTCCTTCCTTATAATTGTAGACACAACAAACACACTGGCACTGGCCCCAGGAACCACACTACTACTAAGCCCTCCGTGAGAGGGAGGGCTTGCTCTTATCCACCTGTGGAAAAGGCACCTGAAATTGACCGGTTACATCTCGGTTAAATGGCCTCTGTTCGGAGGGCTCCCCTGTGGCTTAGGCTAGGAAAATATGTACTCAGAAATGTGGAGCTGAAGATGCCCCATTGGGAAAGTCTTCTTCAGGGGTTACATCCAGGGCCTCATGCTTGATGGAGACATTGGGGCATGGTTTCCTTGTTTTTGCCATGGGATGTCTTGTTTCAAATAGCCATGAAGCACAAATCTTTTTTCACATGTAGGAACTCCCTTGAGGTATTCTGCCCACTGATCCCCTTAAGATATCACATGTGCAAACACCAAGCCTCTAGAATCCACATTTAGCTGGGGAGCCTGAGGAGACTGGTGGCTATGAGTCTACAGATGCAGATAAGAGTGTTCATCCAAGAGGACCACCCATCTGATGGATCCTCCTTGCCATCAACTTCGACATACCTCCAGAGCAAGAGCTCATGGTGTCCATCATTGAACTCTCAAGGTGTGAGGGGGAGAATGTCCCACATATGGCCCATCACACTCCTCTTTTCTCACAGGGAGGTTGTTTGGGCACAAGGCTCCATGGGCATAATAGCATTTCCATGGCCACTTCCGGGACTGCACCTTTCAGACCGAAGGCAACTCCACACACTGGGGAACCCAATTTTTTCTATCATGATGGATCTCCGATAACATGTGTGGCACTTCAGGGTCAAGTGCTTTCTCAGTCACTGCCTCACACGAATACACAGGACAGAATCTCTGTTGGAGAGAAAAGATGTCATTCCAATCACCCAAACAAAAGTCCCCTGGACAATGACATCAAGGAACGACTGAGGAAGAACAGCCTATGAGCTGCCACTTCAATAGGAAGGGTCTTTGCCGCTTAGGGAAAATAGAGGGTGTCATTTAAGTTGACCCACACCTCGTGTCCTTTGAGAAGACATGGGTGCTAAGCAGGGAGGTCTGCTTGCAACCGACATACTTCGAGAGACAGGCCAAGAACGAGTGAAAATCTCATGCAAGGGTCCTGAGAGAGCCTTTGTGTCTAATAGTCCCCGGAAACACAGACATGGGCTTGGGAATGAAATTGGGCCCTGGAACGTGGCTGGTATCCAAATCTCATCTCTCTCTCTCACTCTCTCTCTTGGCTTCATCCTGCTTCACATTCTCTCGAATCCTCCCCATCCAAGGTGATCTGTGCTGGTCCAGGTAGGTATATCTCAGCCAGGAGAGTAGTCAAATTCTTTCACCAAGATTTTCCATCAGTCTTCCAAAATCCTATCAAATATAATAGCATTTTTCCTGAAATAACTCGTCTGTTTTTTATGGAGAATTTGCACCTTACATAGAGTACCCCTAGCTTACCATTTTCAGTCCTTCACACTGACACATAACCATCCCATTTGTACTGCGTTCTACATGGTCACAGATTTGCCTCCGAGATCAACATCTTTTCAACCACCTACGCATAAGGGACCGAGTGAGAATTCACTTATCTGCAGCACAACCCATGTATTTGAAGTTGCTGGTGAGGTGGATCTCTCGACTCTTTCTAAGGGGAGTTAGGACATGAAGTCTCTGACTCTCCATGTCTCAGTGAAGTGGCATCTAAGAAGGGGTCTGAGCACCCTTCGGCTGGGTCTGTGTGACAATGGGACAGAGTTCAAGGATTCAGTCCCCTAAAACCAGTCCATTTGGGACGATCCTCCCCCTTCTCTAGACCCTCAAATGGCAGGCCAGAGGCCCCTCTCGTCCAAGAGGGAAACCTCAACACCTGCCCATGTAGTCCTCACCACAGGGCTCACGGAGGATAACAAGAGAGTCTCCTGAAATTCCTGACAATTGTGTACAACACAAACAAGCCAGCAGTGGAACTAGACACCCCACTTCCATCCAGCACCCCAGTAGACAGGACGTATTCTTATCAACCTGTGAAATAACCACCAGACTTATACAGCTTCATTCTCGGGAAATATGTTACTGTGGATAGCTAGTGTGTGATTTCATCTCTTGACGTGTATGTTCCGAAGCAGGGACTTGTCCTTCCCCCCCATTCCAATATTTCCTCAGGGTTGATGTTGAGGGCCACGTCCTTGATTTAAGGAAGAAGGGCCTACCTTCATAGTTTGAGCTCTGGAATGAGATTTATCATCCCGGTCATACATAGGAGACTATTTCCCCTGATGGAAGAAACTGGAAGTGATAATCTCACTGGTCCCTTTCAGATGTATCATAATCCAAAAGCAAGCCTGAACCGTGGCTATTTACTCAGGAGCCTGATGAGAATGGTGGCCATGAGAAGAATATTGGAAAGAATACTTATCATCCAATTGTCCAATACATCCAATGGATCATCCTTTAATTTCGTATCAACATACCTCCAGATCATGAGCTCAGGCTGCCTGATGTACAACAATTGAGGCGTGACGGTGAGAGCTTCTCACTTTGGGCCCATCCCTTGCCTCTCTTCTCACAGATGGTCTGTGGTGTCACAATGCTTGGTGGGCAGCATGCCATTGCCATGGCAACCATTGGGCCTGAACTTCTCAGATGGAAGGCAACTCCACCTGCTCTGTGCCCACCTGCTCTCTACAGAAGGAAGGCTGTAGAGAGCAGCCTTCCCTGAACGTGTGTCAGGCTCAACACGGTGGTTCAAGAACTGCTTCCCAGGAATACACAGTCTACAATCTCATTGGGAAGGAAAATATGGGATTGAAAAAGACCCACTCCCCACGGAGCCTGAACAGGAAAACAATGGCCGATGGAGGAAGAACAACACACGAGCATCCCTTTCCATGGGAGGAGGCTTTTCCACGGAAGGAAACTATGGAATATCTTTTAACGTGATTTCCACCCCATGCCATTGGAGAAGATATAGGTACCATACCAAGGCTCTCAAACCTGTCTTCCAGTATGGAGCAAGGATTGTAATGGACAATTTTGGGAGTCAGGCCAGGAAGGAGAGAAGACTCTGGTACAAGTGTGCTGCTTTGTCCCACTTGTGGGATATCCACCTTAAACAAGGACACGTCCTTGGAGCATTTTTCCTGGTCCTGCCATTGACGGTTGCTTGAACCAACAGCTCCTTTACCTCTCTCTCTCCTTCTTTTGATCTCCTTCTCTCCAGCTCTCTCACTCTCCCCTTGGCCCCCCTTCAATTTCTCTTGAATCCTCCTGCTACAAGTTGACCTGTGGTGATAATGGATGAACTATATTCGCCAAGAGAATGGTCCAAGTTATTCCACAGCCTTTTCTCCCTATCATCCTAGGTCCGATCAAATATAAAATCTGTGGTCCAGAAAGACTTCCTGTGCTCTGTGGAGACACCCGAACTAGGTCATCCTTCCACCACACTTCCCATATTCAGCCCTTCCTGTGGACACGCTGACCACTTCATATGTACTTCGGTCTGGAGGGTCCCATATTCGACTCAGAGAGCAACACACTTGAAACAACGTTCACATGAGTGCTCTACCATGAAAATACTTCTCTGCAGCGTTCCCTACCTGGTCCACGAGGAATGGTGGATTTGCTCGTATGTAGATTTCTGGACTCGTTCTTAGGGGATATCGAATATGAAGTCTATGACTCTTCATGTCTCAATGATTGGGCATCCAAAAACAATGGTCTGAGCATCCTTGGCCAGTGGGCTGGCCAACCATAGCCCGGATTGCAAGATGTCTGTCAACCAAAACCAGTCTCTATGGAATAGACCTCCTCATTCGCTAGCCTCAGGATTGTCAGGGACAGAGACCATTCTCTTCCAGGATGGAACTATCAATAACCTCAAGTTGCAGGATACATCACAGGCCTCATGGAAAGTCATACCATCGACCCACCCTTCCTTCCTTATAATTGTAGACACAATAAACACACTGGCACTGGCCCCAGGAACCACACTACTAGTAAGCCCTCCGTGAGAGGGAGGGCTTGCTCTTATCCACCTGTGGAAAAGGCACCTGAAATTGACCGGTTACATCTCGGTTAAATGGCCTCTGTTCGGAGGGCTCCCCTGTGGCTTAGGCTAGGAAAATATGTACTCAGAAATGTGGAGCTGAAGATGCCCCATTGGGAAAGTCTTCTTCAGGGGTTACATCCAGGGCCTCATGCTTGATGGAGACATTGGGGCATGGTTTCCTTGTTTTTGCCATGGGATGTCTTGTTTCAAATAGCCATGAAGCACAAATCTTTTTTCACATGTAGGAACTCCCTTGAGGTATTCTGCCCACTGATCCCCTTAAGATATCACATGTGCAAACACCAAGCCTCTAGAATCCACATTTAGCTGGGGAGCCTGAGGAGACTGGTGGCTATGAGTCTACAGATGCAGATAAGAGTTTTCACCCAAGAGGACCACCCATCTGATGGATCCTCCTTGCCATCAACTTCGACATACCTCCAGAGCAAGAGCTCATGGTGTCCATCATTGAACTCTCAAGGTGTGAGGGGGAGAATGTCCCACATATGGCCCATCACACTCCTCTTTTCTCACAGGGAGGTTGTTTGGGCACAAGGCTCCATGGGCATAATAGCATTTCCATGGCCACTTCCGGGACTGCACCTTTCAGACCGAAGGCAACTCCACACACTGGGGAACCCAATTTTTTCTATCATGATGGATCTCCGATAACATGTGTGGCACTTCAGGGTCAAGTGCTTTCTCAGTCACTGCCTCACACGAATACACAGGACAGAATCTCTTTTGGAGAGAAAAGATGTCATTCCAATCACCCAAACAAAAGTCCCCTGGACAATGACATCAAGGAACGACTGAGGAAGAACAGCCTATGAGCTGCCACTTCAATAGGAAGGGTCTTTGCCGCTTAGGGAAAATAGAGGGTGTCATTTAAGTTGACCCACACCCCGTGTCCTTTGAGAAGACATGGGTGCCCAGCAGGGAGGACTGCTTGCAACCGACATACTTCGAGAGACAGGCCAAGAACGAGTGAAAATCTCATGCAAGGGTCCTGAGAGAGCCTTTGTGTCTAATAGTCCCCGGAAACACAGACATGGGCTTGGGAATAAAATTGGGCCCTGGAACGTGGCTGGTATCCAAATCTCATCTCTCTCTCTCACTCTCTCTCTTGGCTTCATCCTGCTTCACATTCTCTCGAATCCTCCCCATCCAAGGTGATCTGTGCTGGTCCAGGTAGGTATATCTCAGCCAGGAGAGTAGTCAAATTCTTTCACCAAGATTTTCCATCAGTCTTCCAAAATCCTATCAAATATAATAGCATTTTTCCTGAAATAACTCGTCTGTTTTTTATGGAGAATTTGCACCTTACATAGAGTACCCCTAGCTTACCATTTTCAGTCCTTCACACTGACACATAACCATCCCATTTGTACTGCGTTCTACATGGTCACAGATTTGCCTCCGAGATCAACATCTTTTCAACCACCTACGCATAAGGGACCGAGTGAGAATTCACTTATCTGCAGCACAACCCATGTATTTGAAGTTGCTGGTGAGGTGGATCTCTCGACTCTTTCTAAGGGGAGTTAGGACATGAAGTCTCTGACTCTCCATGTCTCAGTGAAGTGGCATCTAAGAAGGGGTCTGAGCACCCTTCGGCTGGGTCTGTGTGACAATGGGACAGAGTTCAAGGATTCAGTCCCCTAAAACCAGTCCATTTGGGACGATCCTCCCCCTTCTCTAGACCCTCAAATGGCAGGCCAGAGGCCCCTCTCGTCCAAGAGGGAAACCTCAACACCTGCCCATGTAGTCCTCACCACAGGGCTCACGGAGGATAACAAGAGAGTCTCCTGAAATTCCTGACAATTGTGTACAACACAAACAAGCCAGCAGTGGAACTAGACACCCCACTTCCATCCAGCACCCCAGTAGACAGGACGTATTCTTATCAACCTGTGAAATAACCACCAGACTTATACAGCTTCATTCTCGGGAAATATGTTACTGTGGATAGCTAGTGTGTGATTTCATCTCTTGACGTGTATGTTCCGAAGCAGGGACTTGTCCTTCCCCCCCATTCCAATATTTCCTCAGGGTTGATGTTGAGGGCCACGTCCTTGATTTAAGGAAGAAGGGCCTACCTTCATAGTTTGAGCTCTGGAATGAGATTTATCATCCCGGTCATACATAGGAGACTATTTCCCCTGATGGAAGAAACTGGAAGTGATAATCTCACTGGTCCCTTTCAGATGTATCATAATCCAAAAGCAAGCCTGAACCGTGGCTATTTACTCAGGAGCCTGATGAGAATGGTGGCCATGAGAAGAATATTGGAAAGAATACTTATCATCCAATTGTCCAATACATCCAATGGATCATCCTTTAATTTCGTATCAACATACCTCCAGATCATGAGCTCAGGCTGCCTGATGTACAACAATTGAGGCGTGACGGTGAGAGCTTCTCACTTTGGGCCCATCCCTTGCCTCTCTTCTCACAGATGGTCTGTGGTGTCACAATGCTTGGTGGGCAGCATGCCATTGCCATGGCAACCATTGGGCCTGAACTTCTCAGATGGAAGGCAACTCCACCTGCTCTGTGCCCACCTGCTCTCTACAGAAGGAAGGCTGTAGAGAGCAGCCTTCCCTGAACGTGTGTCAGGCTCAACACGGTGGTTCAAGAACTGCTTCCCAGGAATACACAGTCTACAATCTCATTGGGAAGGAAAATATGGGATTGAAAAAGACCCACTCCCCACGGAGCCTGAACAGGAAAACAATGGCCGATGGAGGAAGAACAACACACGAGCATCCCTTTCCATGGGAGGAGGCTTTTCCACGGAAGGAAACTATGGAATATCTTTTAACGTGATTTCCACCCCATGCCATTGGAGAAGATATAGGTACCATACCAAGGCTCTCAAACCTGTCTTCCAGTATGGAGCAAGGATTGTAATGGACAATTTTGGGAGTCAGGCCAGGAAGGAGAGAAGACTCTGGTACAAGTGTGCTGCTTTGTCCCACTTGTGGGATATCCACCTTAAACAAGGACACGTCCTTGGAGCATTTTTCCTGGTCCTGCCATTGACGGTTGCTTGAACCAACAGCTCCTTTACCTCTCTCTCTCCTTCTTTTGATCTCCTTCTCTCCAGCTCTCTCACTCTCCCCTTGGCCCCCCTTCAATTTCTCTTGAATCCTCCTGCTACAAGTTGACCTGTGGTGATAATGGATGAACTATATTCGCCAAGAGAATGGTCCAAGTTATTCCACAGCCTTTTCTCCCTATCATCCTAGGTCCGATCAAATATAAAATCTGTGGTCCAGAAAGACTTCCTGTGCTCTGTGGAGACACCCGAACTAGGTCATCCTTCCACCACACTTCCCATATTCAGCCCTTCCTGTGGACACGCTGACCACTTCATATGTACTTCGGTCTGGAGGGTCCCATATTCGACTCAGAGAGCAACACACTTGAAACAACGTTCACATGAGTGCTCTACCATGAAAATACTTCTCTGCAGCGTTCCCTACCTGGTCCACGAGGAATGGTGGATTTGCTCGTATGTAGATTTCTGGACTCGTTCTTAGGGGATATCGAATATGAAGTCTATGACTCTTCATGTCTCAATGATTGGGCATCCAAAAACAATGGTCTGAGCATCCTTGGCCAGTGGGCTGGCCAACCATAGCCCGGATTGCAAGATGTCTGTCAACCAAAACCAGTCTCTATGGAATAGACCTCCTCATTCGCTAGCCTCAGGATTGTCAGGGACAGAGACCATTCTCTTCCAGGATGGAACTATCAATAACCTCAAGTTGCAGGATACATCACAGGCCTCATGGAAAGTCATACCATCGACCCACCCTTCCTTCCTTATAATTGTAGACACAATAAACACACTGGCACTGGCCCCAGGAACCACACTACTAGTAAGCCCTCCGTGAGAGGGAGGGCTTGCTCTTATCCACCTGTGGAAAAGGCACCTGAAATTGACCGGTTACATCTCGGTTAAATGGCCTCTGTTCGGAGGGCTCCCCTGTGGCTTAGGCTAGGAAAATATGTACTCAGAAATGTGGAGCTGAAGATGCCCCATTGGGAAAGTCTTCTTCAGGGGTTACATCCAGGGCCTCATGCTTGATGGAGACATTGGGGCATGGTTTCCTTGTTTTTGCCATGGGATGTCTTGTTTCAAATAGCCATGAAGCACAAATCTTTTTTCACATGTAGGAACTCCCTTGAGGTATTCTGCCCACTGATCCCCTTAAGATATCACATGTGCAAACACCAAGCCTCTAGAATCCACATTTAGCTGGGGAGCCTGAGGAGACTGGTGGCTATGAGTCTACAGATGCAGATAAGAGTTTTCACCCAAGAGGACCACCCATCTGATGGATCCTCCTTGCCATCAACTTCGACATACCTCCAGAGCAAGAGCTCATGGTGTCCATCATTGAACTCTCAAGGTGTGAGGGGGAGAATGTCCCACATATGGCCCATCACACTCCTCTTTTCTCACAGGGAGGTTGTTTGGGCACAAGGCTCCATGGGCATAATAGCATTTCCATGGCCACTTCCGGGACTGCACCTTTCAGACCGAAGGCAACTCCACACACTGGGGAACCCAATTTTTTCTATCATGATGGATCTCCGATAACATGTGTGGCACTTCAGGGTCAAGTGCTTTCTCAGTCACTGCCTCACACGAATACACAGGACAGAATCTCTTTTGGAGAGAAAAGATGTCATTCCAATCACCCAAACAAAAGTCCCCTGGACAATGACATCAAGGAACGACTGAGGAAGAACAGCCTATGAGCTGCCACTTCAATAGGAAGGGTCTTTGCCGCTTAGGGAAAATAGAGGGTGTCATTTAAGTTGACCCACACCCCGTGTCCTTTGAGAAGACATGGGTGCCCAGCAGGGAGGACTGCTTGCAACCGACATACTTCGAGAGACAGGCCAAGAACGAGTGAAAATCTCATGCAAGGGTCCTGAGAGAGCCTTTGTGTCTAATAGTCCCCGGAAACACAGACATGGGCTTGGGAATAAAATTGGGCCCTGGAACGTGGCTGGTATCCAAATCTCATCTCTCTCTCTCACTCTCTCTCTTGGCTTCATCCTGCTTCACATTCTCTCGAATCCTCCCCATCCAAGGTGATCTGTGCTGGTCCAGGTAGGTATATCTCAGCCAGGAGAGTAGTCAAATTCTTTCACCAAGATTTTCCATCAGTCTTCCAAAATCCTATCAAATATAATAGCATTTTTCCTGAAATAACTCGTCTGTTTTTTATGGAGAATTTGCACCTTACATAGAGTACCCCTAGCTTACCATTTTCAGTCCTTCACACTGACACATAACCATCCCATTTGTACTGCGTTCTACATGGTCACAGATTTGCCTCCGAGATCAACATCTTTTCAACCACCTACGCATAAGGGACCGAGTGAGAATTCACTTATCTGCAGCACAACCCATGTATTTGAAGTTGCTGGTGAGGTGGATCTCTCGACTCTTTCTAAGGGGAGTTAGGACATGAAGTCTCTGACTCTCCATGTCTCAGTGAAGTGGCATCTAAGAAGGGGTCTGAGCACCCTTCGGCTGGGTCTGTGTGACAATGGGACAGAGTTCAAGGATTCAGTCCCCTAAAACCAGTCCATTTGGGACGATCCTCCCCCTTCTCTAGACCCTCAAATGGCAGGCCAGAGGCCCCTCTCGTCCAAGAGGGAAACCTCAACACCTGCCCATGTAGTCCTCACCACAGGGCTCACGGAGGATAACAAGAGAGTCTCCTGAAATTCCTGACAATTGTGTACAACACAAACAAGCCAGCAGTGGAACTAGACACCCCACTTCCATCCAGCACCCCAGTAGACAGGACGTATTCTTATCAACCTGTGAAATAACCACCAGACTTATACAGCTTCATTCTCGGGAAATATGTTACTGTGGATAGCTAGTGTGTGATTTCATCTCTTGACGTGTATGTTCCGAAGCAGGGACTTGTCCTTCCCCCCCATTCCAATATTTCCTCAGGGTTGATATTGAGGGCCACGTCCTTGGTTGAAGGAAGAAGGGCCTACCTTCATAGTTTGAGCTCTGGAATGAGATACATCATCCCGGTCATACATAGGAGACTATTTCCCCTGATGGAAGAAACTGGAAGTGATAATCTCACTGGTCCCTTTCAGATGTATCATAATCCAAAAGCAAGCCTGAACCGTGGCTATTTACTCAGGAGCCTGATGAGAATGGTGGCCATGAGAAGAATATTGGAAAGAATACTTATCATCCAATTGTCCAATACATCCAATGGATCATCCTTTAATTTCGTATCAACATACCTCCAGATCATGAGCTCAGGCTGCCTGATGTACAACAATTGAGGCGTGACGGTGAGAGCTTCTCACTTTGGGCCCATCCCTTGCCTCTCTTCTCACAGATGGTCTGTGGTGTCACAATGCTTGGTGGGCAGCATGCCATTGCCATGGCAACCATTGGGCCTGAACTTCTCAGATGGAAGGCAACTCCACCTGCTCTGTGCCCACCTGCTCTCTACAGAAGGAAGGCTGTAGAGAGCAGCCTTCCCTGAACGTGTGTCAGGCTCAACACGGTGGTTCAAGAACTGCTTCCCAGGAATACACAGTCTACAATCTCATTGGGAAGGAAAATATGGGATTGAAAAAGACCCACTCCCCACGGAGCCTGAACAGGAAAACAATGGCCGATGGAGGAAGAACAACACACGAGCATCCCTTTCCATGGGAGGAGGCTTTTCCACGGAAGGAAACTATGGAATATCTTTTAACGTGATTTCCACCCCATGCCATTGGAGAAGATATAGGTACCATACCAAGGCTCTCAAACCTGTCTTCCAGTATGGAGCAAGGATTGTAATGGACAATTTTGGGAGTCAGGCCAGGAAGGAGAGAAGACTCTGGTACAAGTGTGCTGCTTTGTCCCACTTGTGGGATATCCACCTTAAACAAGGACACGTCCTTGGAGCATTTTTCCTGGTCCTGCCATTGACGGTTGCTTGAACCAACAGCTCCTTTACCTCTCTCTCTCCTTCTTTTGATCTCCTTCTCTCCAGCTCTCTCACTCTCCCCTTGGCCCCCCTTCAATTTCTCTTGAATCCTCCTGCTACAAGTTGACCTGTGGTGATAATGGATGAACTATATTCGCCAAGAGAATGGTCCAAGTTATTCCACAGCCTTTTCTCCCTATCATCCTAGGTCCGATCAAATATAAAATCTGTGGTCCAGAAAGACTTCCTGTGCTCTGTGGAGACACCCGAACTAGGTCATCCTTCCACCACACTTCCCATATTCAGCCCTTCCTGTGGACACGCTGACCACTTCATATGTACTTCGGTCTGGAGGGTCCCATATTCGACTCAGAGAGCAACACACTTGAAACAACGTTCACATGAGTGCTCTACCATGAAAATACTTCTCTGCAGCGTTCCCTACCTGGTCCACGAGGAATGGTGGATTTGCTCGTATGTAGATTTCTGGACTCGTTCTTAGGGGATATCGAATATGAAGTCTATGACTCTTCATGTCTCAATGATTGGGCATCCAAAAACAATGGTCTGAGCATCCTTGGCCAGTGGGCTGGCCAACCATAGCCCGGATTGCAAGATGTCTGTCAACCAAAACCAGTCTCTATGGAATAGACCTCCTCATTCGCTAGCCTCAGGATTGTCAGGGACAGAGACCATTCTCTTCCAGGATGGAACTATCAATAACCTCAAGTTGCAGGATACATCACAGGCCTCATGGAAAGTCATACCATCGACCCACCCTTCCTTCCTTATAATTGTAGACACAACAAACACACTGGCACTGGCCCCAGGAACCACACTACTACTAAGCCCTCCGTGAGAGGGAGGGCTTGCTCTTATCCACCTGTGGAAAAGGCACCTGAAATTGACCGGTTACATCTCGGTTAAATGGCCTCTGTTCGGAGGGCTCCCCTGTGGCTTAGGCTAGGAAAATATGTACTCAGAAATGTGGAGCTGAAGATGCCCCATTGGGAAAGTCTTCTTCAGGGGTTACATCCAGGGCCTCATGCTTGATGGAGACATTGGGGCATGGTTTCCTTGTTTTTGCCATGGGATGTCTTGTTTCAAATAGCCATGAAGCACAAATCTTTTTTCACATGTAGGAACTCCCTTGAGGTATTCTGCCCACTGATCCCCTTAAGATATCACATGTGCAAACACCAAGCCTCTAGAATCCACATTTAGCTGGGGAGCCTGAGGAGACTGGTGGCTATGAGTCTACAGATGCAGATAAGAGTGTTCACCCAAGAGGACCACCCATCTGATGGATCCTCCTTGCCATCAACTTCGACATACCTCCAGAGCAAGAGCTCATGGTGTCCATCATTGAACTCTCAAGGTGTGAGGGGGAGAATGTCCCACATATGGCCCATCACACTCCTCTTTTCTCACAGGGAGGTTGTTTGGGCACAAGGCTCCATGGGCATAATAGCATTTCCATGGCCACTTCCGGGACTGCACCTTTCAGACCGAAGGCAACTCCACACACTGGGGAACCCAATTTTTTCTATCATGATGGATCTCCGATAACATGTGTGGCACTTCAGGGTCAAGTGCTTTCTCAGTCACTGCCTCACACGAATACACAGGACAGAATCTCTTTTGGAGAGAAAAGATGTCATTCCAATCACCCAAACAAAAGTCCCCTGGACAATGACATCAAGGAACGACTGAGGAAGAACAGCCTATGAGCTGCCACTTCAATAGGAAGGGTCTTTGCCGCTTAGGGAAAATAGAGGGTGTCATTTAAGTTGACCCACACCCCGTGTCCTTTGAGAAGACATGGGTGCCCAGCAGGGAGGACTGCTTGCAACCGACATACTTCGAGAGACAGGCCAAGAACGAGTGAAAATCTCATGCAAGGGTCCTGAGAGAGCCTTTGTGTCTAATAGTCCCCGGAAACACAGACATGGGCTTGGGAATAAAATTGGGCCCTGGAACGTGGCTGGTATCCAAATCTCATCTCTCTCTCTCACTCTCTCTCTTGGCTTCATCCTGCTTCACATTCTCTCGAATCCTCCCCATCCAAGGTGATCTGTGCTGGTCCAGGTAGGTATATCTCAGCCAGGAGAGTAGTCAAATTCTTTCACCAAGATTTTCCATCAGTCTTCCAAAATCCTATCAAATATAATAGCATTTTTCCTGAAATAACTCGTCTGTTTTTTATGGAGAATTTGCACCTTACATAGAGTACCCCTAGCTTACCATTTTCAGTCCTTCACACTGACACATAACCATCCCATTTGTACTGCGTTCTACATGGTCACAGATTTGCCTCCGAGATCAACATCTTTTCAACCACCTACGCATAAGGGACCGAGTGAGAATTCACTTATCTGCAGCACAACCCATGTATTTGAAGTTGCTGGTGAGGTGGATCTCTCGACTCTTTCTAAGGGGAGTTAGGACATGAAGTCTCTGACTCTCCATGTCTCAGTGAAGTGGCATCTAAGAAGGGGTCTGAGCACCCTTCGGCTGGGTCTGTGTGACAATGGGACAGAGTTCAAGGATTCAGTCCCCTAAAACCAGTCCATTTGGGACGATCCTCCCCCTTCTCTAGACCCTCAAATGGCAGGCCAGAGGCCCCTCTCGTCCAAGAGGGAAACCTCAACACCTGCCCATGTAGTCCTCACCACAGGGCTCACGGAGGATAACAAGAGAGTCTCCTGAAATTCCTGACAATTGTGTACAACACAAACAAGCCAGCAGTGGAACTAGACACCCCACTTCCATCCAGCACCCCAGTAGACAGGACGTATTCTTATCAACCTGTGAAATAACCACCAGACTTATACAGCTTCATTCTCGGGAAATATGTTACTGTGGATAGCTAGTGTGTGATTTCATCTCTTGACGTGTATGTTCCGAAGCAACCCATTCCAATATTGTCCTTCCCCCCCATTCCAATATTTCCTCAGGGTTGATATTGAGGGCCACGTCCTTGATTTAAGGAAGAAGGGCCTACCTTCATAGTTTGAGCTCTGGAATGAGATTTATCATCCCGGTCATACATAGGAGACTATTTCCCCTGATGGAAGAAACTGGAAGTGATAATCTCACTGGTCCCTTTCAGATGTATCATAATCCAAAAGCAAGCCTGAACCGTGGCTATTTACTCAGGAGCCTGATGAGAATGGTGGCCATGAGAAGAATATTGGAAAGAATACTTATCATCCAATTGTCCAATACATCCAATGGATCATCCTTTAATTTCGTATCAACATACCTCCAGATCATGAGCTCAGGCTGCCTGATGTACAACAATTGAGGCGTGACGGTGAGAGCTTCTCACTTTGGGCCCATCCCTTGCCTCTCTTCTCACAGATGGTCTGTGGTGTCACAATGCTTGGTGGGCAGCATGCCATTGCCATGGCAACCATTGGGCCTGAACTTCTCAGATGGAAGGCAACTCCACCTGCTCTGTGCCCACCTGCTCTCTACAGAAGGAAGGCTGTAGAGAGCAGCCTTCCCTGAACGTGTGTCAGGCTCAACACGGTGGTTCAAGAACTGCTTCCCAGGAATACACAGTCTACAATCTCATTGGGAAGGAAAATATGGGATTGAAAAAGACCCACTCCCCACGGAGCCTGAACAGGAAAACAATGGCCGATGGAGGAAGAACAACACACGAGCATCCCTTTCCATGGGAGGAGGCTTTTCCACGGAAGGAAACTATGGAATATCTTTTAACGTGATTTCCACCCCATGCCATTGGAGAAGATATAGGTACCATACCAAGGCTCTCAAACCTGTCTTCCAGTATGGAGCAAGGATTGTAATGGACAATTTTGGGAGTCAGGCCAGGAAGGAGAGAAGACTCTGGTACAAGTGTGCTGCTTTGTCCCACTTGTGGGATATCCACCTTAAACAAGGACACGTCCTTGGAGCATTTTTCCTGGTCCTGCCATTGACGGTTGCTTGAACCAACAGCTCCTTTACCTCTCTCTCTCCTTCTTTTGATCTCCTTCTCTCCAGCTCTCTCACTCTCCCCTTGGCCCCCCTTCAATTTCTCTTGAATCCTCCTGCTACAAGTTGACCTGTGGTGATAATGGATGAACTATATTCGCCAAGAGAATGGTCCAAGTTATTCCCCAGCCTTTTCTCCCTATCATCCTAGGTCCGATCAAATATAAAATCCGTGGTCCAGAAAGACTTCCTGTGCTCTGTGGAGACACCCGAACTAGGTCATCCTTCCACCACACTTCCCATATTCAGCCCTTCCTGTGGACACGCTGACCACTTCATATGTACTTCGGTCTGTAGGGTCCCATATTCGACTCAGAGAGCAACACACTTGAAACAACGTTCACATGAGTGCTCTACCATGAAAATACTTCTCTGCAGCGTTCCCTACCTGGTCCACGAGGAATGGTGGATTTGCTCGTATGTAGATCTCTGGACTCGTTCTTAGGGGATATCGAATATGAAGTCTATGACTCTTCATGTCTCAATGATTGGGCATCCACAAACAATGGTCTGAGCATACTTGGCCAGTGGGCTGGCCAACCATAGCCCAGAGTGCAAGTTGTCTGTCAACCGAAACCAGTCTCTATGGACTAGACCTCCTCATTCGCTAGCCTCAGGATTGTCAGGGACAGAGCCCATTCGCTTCCAGGATGGAACTATCAATAACCTCAAATTGCAGGCATCACCAAACGGCTCCTGGACGATCAGAAAATCGATCCACATTTCCTTCCTTGTGATTGTAGACACAACAAACACACTGGCACTGGCCCCAGGCACCACACTTCTAGTAAGCCCTCCATGAGAGGGAGGGCTTGCTCTTATCCACCTGTGGAAAAGGCACCTGAAATTGACCGGTTACATCTCGGTTAAATGGCCTCTGTTCGGAGGGCTCCCCTGTGGCTTAGGCTAGGAAAATATGTACTCAGAAATGTGGAGCTGAAGATGCCCCATTGGGAAAGTCTTCTTCAGGGGTTACATCCAGGGCCTCATGCTTGATGGAGACATTGGGGCATGGTTTCCTTGTTTTTGCCATGGGATGTCTTGTTTCAAATAGCCATGAAGCACAAATCTTTTTTCACATGTAGGAACTCCCTTGAGGTATTCTGCCCACTGATCCCCTTAAGATATCACATGTGCAAACACCAAGCCTCTAGAATCCACATTTAGCTGGGGAGCCTGAGGAGACTGGTGGCTATGAGTCTACAGATGCAGATAAGAGTGTTCATCCAAGAGGACCACCCATCTGATGGATCCTCCTTGCCATCAACTTCGACATACCTCCAGAGCAAGAGCTCATGGTGTCCATCATTGAACTCTCAAGGTGTGAGGGGGAGAATGTCCCACATATGGCCCATCACACACCTCTTTTCTCACAGGGAGGTTGTTTGGGCACAAGGCTCCATGGGCATAATAGCATTTCCATGGCCACTTCCGGGACTGCACCTTTCAGACCGAAGGCAACTCCACACACTGGGGAACCCAATTTTTTCTATCATGATGGATCTCCGATAACATGTGTGGCACTTCAGGGTCAAGTGCTTTCTCAGTCACTGCCTCACACGAATACACAGGACAGAATCTCTTTTGGAGAGAAAAGATGTCATTCCAATCACCCAAACAAAAGTCCCCTGGACAATGACATCAAGGAACGACTGAGGAAGAACAGCCTATGAGCTGCCACTTCAATAGGAAGGGTCTTTGCCGCTTAGGGAAAATAGAGGGTGTCATTTAAGTTGACCCACACCTCGTGTCCTTTGAGAAGACATGGGTGCTAAGCAGGGAGGTCTGCTTGCAACCGACATACTTCGAGAGACAGGCCAAGAACGAGTGAAAATCTCATGCAAGGGTCCTGAGAGAGCCTTTGTGTCTAATAGTCCCCGGAAACACAGACATGGGCTTGGGAATGAAATTGGGCCCTGGAACGTGGCTGGTATCCAAATCTCATCTCTCTCTCTCACTCTCTCTCTTGGCTTCATCCTGCTTCACATTCTCTCGAATCCTCCCCATCCAAGGTGATCTGTGCTGGTCCAGGTAGGTATATCTCAGCCAGGAGAGTAGTC
The DNA here is from genome assembly GCF_054392235.1 of Sus scrofa. Classification (NCBI taxonomy): domain Eukaryota; kingdom Metazoa; phylum Chordata; class Mammalia; order Artiodactyla; family Suidae; genus Sus; species Sus scrofa. Next base: position 43,665,229 of record NC_139402.1, read on the forward strand.
AAATTCTTTCACCAAGATTTTCCATCAGTCTTCCAAAATCCTATCAAATATAATAGCATTTTTCCTGAAATAACTCGTCTGTTTTTTATGGAGAATTTGCACCTTACATAGAGTACCCCTAGCTTACCATTTTCAGTCCTTCACACTGACACATAACCATCCCATTTGTACTGCGTTCTACATGGTCACAGATTTGCCTCCGAGATCAACATCTTTTCAACAACCTACGCATAAGGGACCGAGTGAGAATTCACTTATCTGCAGCACAACCCATGTATTTGAAGTTGCTGGTGAGGTGGATCTCTCGACTCTTTCTAAGGGGAGTTAGGACATGAAGTCTCTGACTCTCCATGTCTCAGTGAAGTGGCATCAAAGAAGGGGTCTGAGCACCCTTCGGCTGGGTCTGTGTGACAATGGGACAGAGTTCAAGGATTCAGTCCCCTAAAACCTGTCCATTTGGGACGATCCTCCCCCTTCTCTAGACCCTCAAATGGCAGGCCAGAGGCCCCTCTCGTCCACGAGGGAAACCTCAACACCTGCCCATGTAGTCCTCACCACAGGGCTCACGGAGGATAACAAGAGAGTCTCCTGAAATTCCTGACAATTGTGTACAACACAAACAAGCCAGCAGTGGAACTAGACACCCCACTTCCATCCAGCACCCCAGTAGACAGGACGTATTCTTATCAACCTGTGAAATAACCACCAGACTTATACAGCTTCATTCTCGGGAAATTTGTTACTGTGGATAGCTAGTGTGTGATTTCATCTCTTGACGTGTATGTTCCGAAGCAGGGACTTGTCCTTCCCCCCCATTCCAATATTTCCTCAGTGTTGATATTGAGGGCCACGTCCTTGGTTGAAGGAAGAAGGGCCTACCTTCATAGTTTGAGCTCTGGAATGAGATACATCATCCCGGTCATACATAGGAGACTATTTCCCCTGATGGAAGAAACTGGAAGTGATAATCTCACTGGTCCCTTTCAGATGTATCATAATCCAAAAGCAAGCCTGAACCGTGGCTATTTCCTCAGGAGCCTGATGAGAATGGTGGCCATGAGAAGAATATTGGAAAGAATACTTATCATCCAATAGTCCAATACATCCAATGGATCATCCTTTAATTTCGTATCAACATACCTCCAGATCATGAGCTCAGGCTGCCTGATGTACAACAATTGAGGCGTGACGGTGAGAGCTTCTCACTTTGGGCCCATCCCTTGCCTCTTTTCTCACAGATGGTCTGTGGTGTCACAATGCTTGGTGGGCAGCATGCCATTTCCATGGCAACCATTGGGCCTGAACTTCTCAGATGGAAGGCAACTCCACCTGCTCTGTGCCCACCTGCTCTCTACAGAAGGCTGGCTCTTCCCCTGAACGTGTGTCAGGCTCAACACGGTGGTTCAAGAACTGCATCCCAGGAATACACAGTCTACAATCTCATTGGGAAGGAAAATATGGGATTGAAAAAGACCCACTCCCCACGGAGCCTGAACAGGAAAACAATGGCCGATGGAGGAAGAACAACACACGAGCATCCCTTTCCATGGGAGGAGGCTTTTCCACGGAAGGAAACTATGGAATATCTTTTAACGTGATTTCCACCCCATGCCATTGGAGAAGATATAGGTACCATACCAAGGCTCTCAAACCTGTCTTCCAGTATGGAGCAAGGATTGTAATGGACACATTTTGGGAGTCAGGCCAGGAAGGAGAGAAGACTCTGGTACAAGTGTGCTGCTTTGTCCCACTTGTGGGATATCCACCTTAAACAAGGACACGTCCTTGGAGCATTTTTCCTACCATTGACTTTTGCTTGAACCAATAGATCCTTTACCTCTCTCTCTCCTTCTTTTGATCTCCTTCTCTCCAGCTCTCTCACTCTCCCCTTTTCCCCCCTGCAATTTCTCTTGAATCCTCCTGCTACAAGTTGACCTGTGGTGATAATGGATGAACTATATTCGCCAAGAGAATGGTCCAAGTTATTCCCCAGCCTTTTCTCCCTATCATCCTAGGTCCGATCAAATATAAAATCCGTGGTCCAGAAAGACTTCCTGTGCTCTGTGGAGACACCCGAACTAGGTCATCCTTCCACCACACTTCCCATATTCAGCCCTTCCTGTGGACACGCTGACCACTTCATATGTACTTCGGTCTGGAGGGTCCCATATTCGACTCAGAGAGCAACACACTTGAAACAACGTTCACATGAGTGCTCTACCATGAAAATACTTCTCTGCAGCGTTCCCTACCTGGTCCACGAGGAATGGTGGATTTGCTCGTATGTAGATCTCTGGACTCGTTCTTAGGGGATATCGAATATGAAGTCTATGACTCTTCATGTCTCAATGATTGGGCATCCAAAAACAATGGTCTGAGCATCATTGGCCAGTGGGCTGCCAAACCATAGCCCGGATTGCAAGATGTCTGTCAACCAAAACCAGTCTCTATGGAATAGACCTCCTCATTCGCTAGCCTCAGGATTGTCAGGGACAGAGACCATTCTCTTCCAGGATGGAACTATCAATAACCTCAAGTTGCAGGATACATCACAGGCCTCATGGAAAGTCATACCATCGACCCACCCTTCCTTCCTTATAATTGTAGACACAATAAACACACTGGCACTGGCCCCAGGAACCACACTACTAGTAAGCCCTCCGTGAGAGGGAGGGCTTGCTCTTATCCACCTGTGGAAAAGGCACCTGAAATTGACCGGTTACATCTCGGTTAAATGGCCTCTGTTCGGAGGGCTCCCCTGTGGCTTAGGCTAGGAAAATATGTACTCAGAAATGTGGAGCTGAAGATGCCCCATTGGGAAAGTCTTCTTCAGGGGTTACATCCAGGGCCTCATGCTTGATGGAGACATTGGGGCATGGTTTCCTTGTTTTTGCCATGGGATGTCTTGTTTCAAATAGCCATGAAGCACAAATCTTTTTTCACATGTAGGAACTCCCTTGAGGTATTCTGCCCACTGATCCCCTTAAGATATCACATGTGCAAACACCAAGCCTCTAGAATCCACATTTAGCTGGGGAGCCTGAGGAGACTGGTGGCTATGAGTCTACAGATGCAGATAAGAGTGTTCACCCAAGAGGACCACCCATCTGATGGATCCTCCTTGCCATCAACTTCGACATACCTCCAGAGCAAGAGCTCATGGTGTCCATCATTGAACTCTCAAGGTGTGAGGGGGAGAATGTCCCACATATGGCCCATCACACTCCTCTTTTCTCACAGGGAGGTTGTTTGGGCACAAGGCTCCATGGGCATAATAGCATTTCCATGGCCACTTCCGGGACTGCACCTTTCAGACCGAAGGCAACTCCACACACTGGGGAACCCAATTTTTTCTATCATGATGGATCTCCGATAACATGTGTGGCACTTCAGGGTCAAGTGCTTTCTCAGTCACTGCCTCACACGAATACACAGGACAGAATCTCTGTTGGAGAGAAAAGATGTCATTCCAATCACCCAAACAAAAGTCCCCTGGACAATGACATCAAGGAACGACTGAGGAAGAACAGCCTATGAGCTGCCACTTCAATAGGAAGGGTCTTTGCCGCTTAGGGAAAATAGAGGGTGTCATTTACCTTGACCCACACCCCGTGTCCTTTGAGAAGACATGGGTGCCGAGCAGGGAGGACTGCTTGCAACCGACATACTTCGAGAGACAGGCCAAGAACGAGTGAAAATCTCATGCAAGGGTCCTGAGAGAGCCTTTGTGTCTAATAGTCCCCGGAAACACAGACATGGGCTTGGGAATGAAATTGGGCTCTGGAATGTGGCTGGTATCCAAATCTCATCTCTCTCTCTCACTCTCTCTCTTGGCTTCATCCTGCTTCACATTCTCTCGAATCCTCCCCTTCCAAGGTGATCTGTGCTGCTCCAGGTGGGCATATCTCAGCCAGGAGAGTAGTCAAATTCTTTCACCAAGATTTTCCATCAGTCTTCCAAACTCCTATCAAATATAATAGCATTTTTCCTGAAATAACTCGTCTGTTTTTTATGGAGAATTTGCACCTTACATAGAGTACCCCTAGCTTACCATTTTCAGTCCTTCACACTGACACATAACCATCCCATTTGTACTGCGTTCTACATGGTCACAGATTTGCCTCCGAGATCAACATCTTTTCAACCACCTACGCATAAGGGACCGAGTGAGAATTCACTTATCTGCAGCACAACCCATGTATTTGAAGTTGCTGGTGAGGTGGATCTCTCGACTCTTTCTAAGGGGAGTTAGGACATGAAGTCTCTGACTCTCCATGTCTCAGTGAAGTGGCATCAAAGAAGGGGTCTGAGCACCCTTCGGCTGGGTCTGTGTGACAATGGGACAGAGTTCAAGGATTCAGTCCCCTAAAACCAGTCCATTTGGGACGATCCTCCCCCTTCTCTAGACCCTCAAATGGCAGGCCAGAGGCCCCTCTCGTCCAAGAGGGAAACCTCAACACCTGCCCATGTAGTCCTCACCACAGGGCTCACGGAGGATAACAAGATAGTCTCCTGAAATTCCTGACAATTGTGTACAACACAAACAAGCCAGCAGTGGAACTAGACACCCCATTTCCATCCAGCACCCCAGTAGACAGGACGTATTCTTATCAACCTGTGAAATAACCACCAGACTTATACAGCTTCATTCTCGGGAAATTTGTTACTGTGGATAGCTAGTGTGTGATTTCATCCCTTGACGTGTATGTTCCGAAGCAGGGACTTGTCCTTCCCCCCCATTCCAATATTTCCTCAGGGTTGATGTTGAGGGCCACGTCCTTGATTTAAGGAAGAAGGGCCTACCTTCATAGTTTGAGCTCTGGAATGAGATTTATCATCCCGGTCATACATAGGAGACTATTTCCCCTGATGGAAGAAACTGGAAGTGATAATCTCACTGGTCCCTTTCAGATGTATCATAATCCAAAAGCAAGCCTGAACCGTGGCTATTTCCTCAGGAGCCTGATGAGAATGGTGGCCATGAGAAGAATATTGGAAAGAATACTTATCATCCAAATGTCCAATACATCCAATGGATCATCCTTTAATTTCGTATCAACATACCTCCAGATCATGAGCTCAGGCTGCCTGATGTACAACAATTGAGGCGTGACGGTGAGAGCTTCTCACTTTGGGCCCATCCCTTGCCTCTCTTCTCACAGATGGTCTGTGGTGTCACAATGCTTGGTGGGCAGCATGCCATTGCCATGGCAACCATTGGGCCTGAACTTCTCAGATGGAAGGCAACTCCACCTGCTCTGTGCCCACCTGCTCTCTACAGAAGGAAGGCTGTAGAGAGCAGCCTTCCCTGAACGTGTGTCAGGCTCAACACGGTGGTTCAAGAACTGCTTCCCAGGAATACACAGTCTACAATCTCATTGGGAAGGAAAATATGGGATTGAAAAAGACCCACTCCCCACGGAGCCTGAACAGGAAAACAATGGCCGATGGAGGAAGAACAACACACGAGCATCCCTTTCCATGGGAGGAGGCTTTTCCACGGAAGGAAACTATGGAATATCTTTTAACGTGATTTCCACCCCATGCCATTGGAGAAGATATAGGTACCATACCAAGGCTCTCAAACCTGTCTTCCAGTATGGAGCAAGGATTGTAATGGACACATTTTGGGAGTCAGGCCAGGAAGGAGAGAAGACTCTGGTACAAGTGTGCTGCTTTGTCCCACTTGTGGGATATCCACCTTAAACAAGGACACGTCCTTGGAGCATTTTTCCTACCATTGACTTTTGCTTGAACCAATAGATCCTTTACCTCTCTCTCTCCTTCTTTTGATCTCCTTCTCTCCAGCTGTCTCACTCTCCCCTTTTCCCCCCTGCAATTTCTCTTGAATCCTCCTGCTACAAGTTGACCTGTGGTGATAATGGATGAACTATATTCGCCAAAAGAATGGTCCAAGTTATTCCACAGCCTTTTCTCCCTATCATCCTAGGTCCGATCAAATATAAAATCTGTGGTCCAGAAAGACTTCCTGTGCTCTGTGGAGACACCCGAACTAGGTCATCCTTCCACCACACTTCCCATATTCAGCCCTTCCTGTGGACACGCTGACCACTTCATATGTACTTCGGTCTGGAGGGTCCCATATTCGACTCAGAGAGCAACACACTTGAAACAACGTTCACATGAGTGCTCTACCATGAAAATACTTCTCTGCAGCGTTCCCTACCTGGTCCACGAGGAATGGTGGATTTGCTCGTATGTAGATTTCTGGACTCGTTCTTAGGGGATATCGAATATGAAGTCTATGACTCTTCATGTCTCAATGATTGGGCATCCAAAAACAATGGTCTGAGCATCCTTGGCCAGTGGGCTGGCCAACCATAGCCCGGATTGCAAGATGTCTGTCAACCAAAACCAGTATCTATGGAATAGACCTCCTCATTCGCTAGCCTCAGGATTGTCAGGGACAGAGACCATTCTCTTCCAGGATGGAACTATCAATAACCTCAAGTTGCAGGATACATCACAGGCCTCATGGAAAGTCATACCATCGACCCACCCTTCCTTCCTTATAATTGTAGACACAATAAACACACTGGCACTGGCCCCAGGCACCACACTACTAGTAAGCCCTCCGTGAGAGGGAGGGCTTGCTCTTATCCACCTGTGGAAAAGGCACCTGAAATTGACCGGTTACATCTCGGTTAAATGGCCTCTGTTCGGAGGGCTCCCCTGTGGCTTAGGCTAGGAAAATATGTACTCAGAAATGTGGAGCTGAAGATGCCCCATTGGGAAAGTCTTCTTCAGGGGTTACATCCAGGGCCTCATGCTTGATGGAGACATTGGGGCATGGTTTCCTTGTTTTTGCCATGGGATGTCTTGTTTCAAATAGCCATGAAGCACAAATCTTTTTTCACATGTAGGAACTCCCTTGAGGTATTCTGCCCACTGATCCCCTTAAGATATCACATGTGCAAACACCAAGCCTCTAGAATCCACATTTAGCTGGGGAGCCTGAGGAGACTGGTGGCTATGAGTCTACAGATGCAGATAAGAGTGTTCACCCAAGAGGACCACCCATCTGATGGATCCTCCTTGCCATCAACTTCGACATACCTCCAGAGCAAGAGCTCATGGTGTCCATCATTGAACTCTCAAGGTGTGAGGGGGAGAATGTCCCACATATGGCCCATCACACTCCTCTTTTCTCACAGAGAGGTTGTTTGGGCACAAGGCTCCATGGGCATAATAGCATTTCCATGGCCACTTCCGGGACTGCACCTTTCAGACCGAAGGCAACTCCACACACTGGGGAACCCAATTTTTTCTATCATGATGGATCTCCGATAACATGTGTGGCACTTCAGGGTCAAGTGCTTTCTCAGTCACTGCCTCACACGAATACACAGGACAGAATCTCTTTTGGAGAGAAAAGATGTCATTCCAATCACCCAAACAAAAGTCCCCTGGACAATGACATCAAGGAACGACTGAGGAAGAACAGCCTATGAGCTGCCACTTCAATAGGAAGGGTCTTTGCCGCTTAGGGAAAATAGAGGGTGTCATTTACCTTGACCCACACCCCGTGTCCTTTGAGAAGACATGGGTGCCGAGCAGGGAGGACTGCTTGCAACCGACATACTTCGAGAGACAGGCCAAGAACGAGTGAAAATCTCATGCAAGGGTCCTGAGAGAGCCTTTGTGTCTAATAGTCCCCGGAAACACAGACATGGGCTTGGGAATAAAATTGGGCCCTGGAACGTGGCTGGTATCCAAATCTCATCTCTCTCTCTCACTCTCTCTCTTGGCTTCATCCTGCTTCACATTCTCTCGAATCCTCCCCATCCAAGGTGATCTGTGCTGGTCCAGGTAGGTATATCTCAGCCAGGAGAGTAGTCAAATTCTTTCACCAAGATTTTCCATCAGTCTTCCAAAATCCTATCAAATATAATAGCATTTTTCCTGAAATAACTCGTCTGTTTTTTATGGAGAATTTGCACCTTACATAGAGTACCCCTAGCTTACCATTTTCAGTCCTTCACACTGACACATAACCATCCCATTTGTACTGCGTTCTACATGGTCACAGATTTGCCTCCGAGATCAACATCTTTTCAACCACCTACGCATAAGGGACCGAGTGAGAATTCACTTATCTGCAGCACAACCCATGTATTTGAAGTTGCTGGTGAGGTGGATCTCTCGACTCTTTCTAAGGGGAGTTAGGACATGAAGTCTCTGACTCTCCATGTCTCAGTGAAGTGGCATCTAAGAAGGGGTCTGAGCACCCTTCGGCTGGGTCTGTGTGACAATGGGACAGAGTTCAAGGATTCAGTCCCCTAAAACCAGTCCATTTGGGACGATCCTCCCCCTTCTCTAGACCCTCAAATGGCAGGCCAGAGGCCCCTCTCGTCCAAGAGGGAAACCTCAACACCTGCCCATGTAGTCCTCACCACAGGGCTCACGGAGGATAACAAGAGAGTCTCCTGAAATTCCTGACAATTGTGTACAACACAAACAAGCCAGCAGTGGAACTAGACACCCCACTTCCATCCAGCACCCCAGTAGACAGGACGTATTCTTATCAACCTGTGAAATAACCACCAGACTTATACAGCTTCATTCTCGGGAAATATGTTACTGTGGATAGCTAGTGTGTGATTTCATCTCTTGACGTGTATGTTCCGAAGCAGGGACTTGTCCTTCCCCCCCATTAGAATATTTCCTCAGGGTTGATGTTGAGGGCCACGTCCTTGATTTAAGGAAGAAGGGCCTACCTTCATAGTTTGAGCTCTGGAATGAGATTTATCATCCCGGTCATACATAGGAGACTATTTCCCCTGATGGAAGAAACTGGAAGTGATAATCTCACTGGTCCCTTTCAGATGTATCATAATCCAAAAGCAAGCCTGAACCGTGGCTATTTCCTCAGGAGCCTGATGAGAATGGTGGCCATGAGAAGAATATTGGAAAGAATACTTATCATCCAATTGTCCAATACATCCAATGGATCATCCTTTAATTTCGTATCAACATACCTCCAGATCATGAGCTCAGGCTGCCTGATGTACAACAATTGAGGCGTGACGGTGAGAGCTTCTCACTTTGGGCCCATCCCTTGCCTCTCTTCTCACAGATGGTCTGTGGTGTCACAATGCTTGGTGGGCAGCATGCCATTGCCATGGCAACCATTGGGCCTGAACTTCTCAGATGGAAGGCAACTCCACCTGCTCTGTGCCCACCTGCTCTCTACAGAAGGAAGGCTGTAGAGAGCAGCCTTCCCTGAACGTGTGTCAGGCTCAACACGGTGGTTCAAGAACTGCTTCCCAGGAATACACAGTCTACAATCTCATTGGGAAGGAAAATATGGGATTGAAAAAGACCCACTCCCCACGGAGCCTGAACAGGAAAACAATGGCCGATGGAGGAAGAACAACACACGAGCATCCCTTTCCATGGGAGGAGGCTTTTCCACGGAAGGAAACTATGGAATATCTTTTAACGTGATTTCCACCCCATGCCATTGGAGAAGATATAGGTACCATACCAAGGCTCTCAAACCTGTCTTCCAGTATGGAGCAAGGATTGTAATGGACAATTTTGGGAGTCAGGCCAGGAAGGAGAGAAGACTCTGGTACAAGTGTGCTGCTTTGTCCCACTTGTGGGATATCCACCTTAAACAAGGACACGTCCTTGGAGCATTTTTCCTACCATTGACTTTTGCTTGAACCAATAGATCCTTTACCTCTCTCTCTCCTTCTTTTGATCTCCTTCTCTCCAGCTGTCTCACTCTCCCCTTTTCCCCCCTGCAATTTCTCTTGAATCCTCCTGCTACAAGTTGACCTGTGGTGATAATGGATGAACTATATTCGCCAAGAGAATGGTCCAAGTTATTCCACAGCCTTTTCTCCCTATCATCCTAGGTCCGATCAAATATAAAATCTGTGGTCCAGAAAGACTTCCTGTGCTCTGTGGAGACACCCGAACTAGGTCATCCTTCCACCACACTTCCCATATTCAGCCCTTCCAGTGGACACGCTGACCACTTCATATGTACTTCGGTCTGGAGGGTCCCATATTCGACTCAGAGAGCAACACACTTGAAACAACGTTCACATGAGTGCTCTACCATGAAAATACTTCTCTGCAGCGTTCCCTACCTGTTCCACGAGGAATGGTGGATTTGCTCGTATGTAGATCTCTGGACTCGTTCTTAGGGGATATCGAATATGAAGTCTATGACTCTTCATGTCTCAATGATTGGGCATCCAAAAACAATGGTCTGAGCATCCTTGGCCAGTGGGCTGGCCAACCATAGCCCGGATTGCAAGATGTCTGTCAACCAAAACCAGTCTCTATGGAATAGACCTCCTCATTCGCTAGCCTCAGGATTGTCAGGGACAGAGACCATTCTCTTCCAGGATGGAACTATCAATAACCTCAAGTTGCAGGATACATCACAGGCCTCATGGAAAGTCATACCATCGACCCACCCTTCCTTCCTTATAATTGTAGACACAACAAACACACTGGCACTGGCCCCAGGAACCACACTACTACTAAGCCCTCCGTGAGAGGGAGGGCTTGCTCTTATCCACCTGTGGAAAAGGCACCTGAAATTGACCGGTTACATCTCGGTTAAATGGCCTCTGTTCGGAGGGCTCCCCTGTGGCTTAGGCTAGGAAAATATGTACTCAGAAATGTGGAGCTGAAGATGCCCCATTGGGAAAGTCTTCTTCAGGGGTTACATCCAGGGCCTCATGCTTGATGGAGACATTGGGGCATGGTTTCCTTGTTTTTGCCATGGGATGTCTTGTTTCAAATAGCCATGAAGCACAAATCTTTTTTCACATGTAGGAACTCCCTTGAGGTATTCTGCCCACTGATCCCCTTAAGATATCACATGTGCAAACACCAAGCCTCTAGAATCCACATTTAGCTGGGGAGCCTGAGGAGACTGGTGGCTATGAGTCTACAGATGCAGATAAGAGTGTTCACCCAAGAGGACCACCCATCTGATGGATCCTCCTTGCCATCAACTTCGACATACCTCCAGAGCAAGAGCTCATGGTGTCCATCATTGAACTCTCAAGGTGTGAGGGGGAGAATGTCCCACATATGGCCCATCACACTCCTCTTTTCTCACAGGGAGGTTGTTTGGGCACAAGGCTCCATGGGCATAATAGCATTTCCATGGCCACTTCCGGGACTGCACCTTTCAGACCGAAGGCAACTCCACACACTGGGGAACCCAATTTTTTCTATCATGATGGATCTCCGATAACATGTGTGGCACTTCAGGGTCAAGTGCTTTCTCAGTCACTGCCTCACACGAATACACAGGACAGAATCTCTGTTGGAGAGAAAAGATGTCATTCCAATCACCCAAACAAAAGTCCCCTGGACAATGACATCAAGGAACGACTGAGGAAGAACAGCCTATGAGCTGCCACTTCAATAGGAAGGGTCTTTGCCGCTTAGGGAAAATAGAGGGTGTCATTTACCTTGACCCACACCCCGTGTCCTTTGAGAAGACATGGGTGCCGAGCAGGGAGGACTGCTTGCAACCGACATACTTCGAGAGACAGGCCAAGAACGAGTGAAAATCTCATGCAAGGGTCCTGAGAGAGCCTTTGTGTCTAATAGTCCCCGGAAACACAGACATGGGCTTGGGAATAAAATTGGGCCCTGGAACGTGGCTGGTATCCAAATCTCATCTCTCTCTCTCACTCTCTCTCTTGGCTTCATCCTGCTTCACATTCTCTCGAATCCTCCACATCCAAGGTGATCTGTGCTGCTCCAGGTGGGCATATCTCAGCCAGGAGAGTAGTCAAATTCTTTCACCAAGATTTTCCATCAGTCTTCCAAACTCCTATCAAATATAATAGCATTTTTCCTGAAATAACTCGTCTGTTTTTTATGGAGAATTTGCACCTTACATAGAGTACCCCTAGCTTACCATTTTCAGTCCTTCACACTGACACATAACCATCCCATTTGTACTGCGTTCTACATGGTCACAGATTTGCCTCCGAGATCAACATCTTTTCAACCACCTACGCATAAGGGACCGAGTGAGAATTCACTTATCTGCAGCACAACCCATGTATTTGAAGTTGCTGGTGAGGTGGATCTCTCGACTCTTTCTAAGGGGAGTTAGGACATGAAGTCTCTGACTCTCCATGTCTCAGTGAAGTGGCATCTAAGAAGGGGTCTGAGCACCCTTCGGCTGGGTCTGTGTGACAATGGGACAGAGTTCAAGGATTCAGTCCCCTAAAACCAGTCCATTTGGGACGATCCTCCCCCTTCTCTAGACCCTCAAATGGCAGGCCAGAGGCCCCTCTCGTCCAAGAGGGAAACCTCAACACCTGCCCATGTAGTCCTCACCACAGGGCTCACGGAGGATAACAAGAGAGTCTCCTGAAATTCCTGACAATTGTGTACAACACAAACAAGCCAGCCGTGGAACTAGACACCCCACTTCCATCCAGCACCCCAGTAGACAGGACGTATTCTTATCAACCTGTGAAATAACCACCAGACTTATACAGCTTCATTCTCGGGAAATATGTTACTGTGGATAGCTAGTGTGTGATTTCATCTCTTGACGTGTATGTTCCGAAGCAGGGACTTGTCCTTCCCCCCCATTAGAATATTTCCTCAGGGTTGATGTTGAGGGCCACGTCCTTGATTTAAGGAAGAAGGGCCTACCTTCATAGTTTGAGCTCTGGAATGAGATTTATCATCCCGGTCATACATAGGAGACTATTTCCCCTGATGGAAGAAACTGGAAGTGATAATCTCACTGGTCCCTTTCAGATGTATCATAATCCAAAAGCAAGCCTGAACCGTGGCTATTTCCTCAGGAGCCTGATGAGAATGGTGGCCATGAGAAGAATATTGGAAAGAATACTTATCATCCAATTGTCCAATACATCCAATGGATCATCCTTTAATTTCGTATCAACATACCTCCAGATCATGAGCTCAGGCTGCCTGATGTACAACAATTGAGGGGTGACGGTGAGAGCTTCTCACTTTGGGCCCATCCCTTGCCTCTCTTCTCACAGATGGTCTGTGGTGTCACAATGCTTGGTGGGCAGCATGCCATTGCCATGGCAACCATTGGGCCTGAACTTCTCAGATGGAAGGCAACTCCACCTGCTCTGTGCCCACCTGCTCTCTACAGAAGGAAGGCTGTAGAGAGCAGCCTTCCCTGAACGTGTGTCAGGCTCAACACGGTGGTTCAAGAACTGCTTCCCAGGAATACACAGTCTACAATCTCATTGGGAAGGAAAATATGGGATTGAAAAAGACCCACTCCCCACGGAGCCTGAACAGGAAAACAATGGCCGATGGAGGAAGAACAACACACGAGCATCCCTTTCCATGGGAGGAGGCTTTTCCACGGAAGGAAACTATGGAATATCTTTTAACGTGATTTCCACCCCATGCCATTGGAGAAGATATAGGTACCATACCAAGGCTCTCAAACCTGTCTTCCAGTATGGAGCAAGGATTGTAATGGACACATTTTGGGAGTCAGGCCAGGAAGGAGAGAAGACTCTGGTACAAGTGTGCTGCTTTGTCCCACTTGTGGGATATCCACCTTAAACAAGGACACGTCCTTGGAGCATTTTTCCTGGTCCTGCCATTGACGGTTGCTTGAACCAACAGCTCCTTTACCTCTCTCTCTCCTTCTTTTGATCTCCTCCTCTCCAGCTCTCTCACTCTCCCCTTGGCCCCCCTTCAATTTCTCTTGAATCCTCCTGCTACAAGTTGACCTGTGGTGATAATGGATGAACTATATTCGCCAAGAGAATGGTCCAAGTTATTCCCCAGCCTTTTCTCCCTATCATCCTAGGTCCGATCAAATATAAAATCCGTGGTCCAGAAAGACTTCCTGTGCTCTGTGGAGACACCCGAACTAGGTCATCCTTCCACCACACTTCCCATATTCAGCCCTTCCAGTGGACACGCTGACCACTTCATATGTACTTCGGTCTGGAGGGTCCCATATTCGACTCAGAGAGCAACACACTTGAAACAACGTTCACATGAGTGCTCTACCATGAAAATACTTCTCTGCAGCGTTCCCTACCTGGTCCATGAGGTACTGTGGATTTGCTCGTATGTAGATCTCTGGACTCGTTCTTAGGGGATATCGAATATGAAGTCTATGACTCTTCATGTCTCAATGATTGGGCATCCAAAAACAATGGTCTGAGCATCCTTGGCCAGTGGGCTGGCCAACCATAGCCCGGAGTGCAAGATGTCTGTCAACCGAAACCTGTCTCTATGGAATAAACCTCCTCATTCGCTAGCCTCAGGATTGTCAGGGACAGAGCCCATTCGCTTCCAGGATGGAACTATCAATAACCTCAAATTGTAGGCATCACCACACGGCTCCTGGACGATCAGAAAATCGATCCACATTTCCTTCCTTATGATTGTAGACACAACAAACACACTGGCACTGGCCCCAGGCACCACACTACTAGTAAGACCTCCGTGAGAGGGAGGGCTTGCTCTTATCCACCTGTGGAAAAGGCACCTGAAATTGACCGGTTACATCTCGGTTAAATGGCCTCTGTTCGGAGGGCTCCCCTGTGGCTTAGGCTAGGAAAATATGTACTCAGAAATGTGGAGCTGAAGATGCCCCATTGGGAAAGTCTTCTTCAGGGGTTACATCCAGGGCCTCATGCTTGATGGAGACATTGGGGCATGGTTTCCTTGTTTTTGCCATGGGATGTCTTGTTTCAAATAGCCATGAAGCACAAATCTTTTTTCACATGTAGGAACTCCCTTGAGGTATTCTGCCCACTGATCCCCTTAAGATATCACATGTGCAAACACCAAGCCTCTAGAATCCACATTTAGCTGGGGAGCCTGAGGAGACTGGTGGCTATGAGTCTACAGATGCAGATAAGAGTGTTCATCCAAGAGGACCACCCATCTGATGGATCCTCCTTGCCATCAACTTCGACATACCTCCAGAGCAAGAGCTCATGGTGTCCATCATTGAACTCTCAAGGTGTGAGGGGGAGAATGTCCCACATATGGCCCATCACACACCTCTTTTCTCACAGGGAGGTTGTTTGGGCACAAGGCTCCATGGGCATAATAGCATTTCCATGGCCACTTCCGGGACTGCACCTTTCAGACCGAAGGCAACTCCACACACTGGGGAACCCAATTTTTTCTATCATGATGGATCTCCGATAACATGTGTGGCACTTCAGGGTCAAGTGCTTTCTCAGTCACTGCCTCACACGAATACACAGGACAGAATCTCTGTTGGAGAGAAAAGATGTCATTCCAATCACCCAAACAAAAGTCCCCTGGACAATGACATCAAGGAACGACTGAGGAAGAACAGCCTATGAGCTGCCACTTCAATAGGAAGGGTCTTTGCCGCTTAGGGAAAATAGAGGGTGTCATTTAAGTTGACCCACACCTCGTGTCCTTTGAGAAGACATGGGTGCTAAGCAGGGAGGTCTGCTTGCAACCGACATACTTCGAGAGACAGGCCAAGAACGAGTGAAAATCTCATGCAAGGGTCCTGAGAGAGCCTTTGTGTCTAATCGTCCCCGGAAACACAGACATGGGCTTGGGAATAAAATTGGGCCCTGGAACGTGGCTGGTATCCAAATCTCATCTCTCTCTCTCACTCTCTCTCTTGGCTTCTTCCTCCTTCACATTCTCTCGAATCCTCCCCATCCAAGGTGATCTGTGCTGCTCCAGGTGGGCATATCTCAGCCAGGAGAGTAGTCAAATTCTTTCACCAAGATTTTCAATCAGTCTTCCAAACTCCTATCAAATATAATAGCATTTTTCCTGAAATAACTCCTCTGTTTTTTATGGAGAATTTGCACCTTACATAGAGTACCCCTATCTTACCATTGTCAGCCCTTCACACTGACAGATAACCATCCCATTTATACTGCGTTCTACATGGTCACAGATTTGCCTCCGAGATCAACATCTTTTCAACAACCTACACATAAGGGACCGAGTGAGAATTCACTTATCTGCAGCACAACCCATGTATTTGAAGTTGCTGGTGAGGTGGATCTCTCGACTATTTCTAAGGGGAGTTAGGACATGAAGACTCTGACTCTCCATGTCTCAGTGAAGTGGCATCCAAGAAGGGGTCTGAGGACCCTTCAGCTGGCTCTGTGTGGCAATGGGACAGAGTTCAAGGATTCAGTCCCCTAAAACCAGTCTCCATTTGGGACAATCCTCCTCCTTCTCTGGACCCTCAAATGGCAGGCCAGAAGCCCCTCTCGTCCAAGAGTGAAACCTCAACACCTGCCCATGTAGTCCTCACGACAGGGCTCACGGAGGGTAACAAGAGAGACTCCTGAAATTCCTGACAATTGTGTAGAACACAAACAAGCCAGCAGTGGAACTAGACACCCCACTTCCATCCAGCACCCCAGTAGACAGGACGTATTCTTATCAACCTGTGAAATAACCACCAAACTAATCCCAGCTTCATTCTCGGGAAATTAGTTACTGTGGATAGCTAGTGTGTGATTTCATCCCTTGACGTGTATGTTCCGAAGCAGGGACATGTCCTTCCCCCCCATTCCAATATTTCCTCAGGGTTGATATTGAGGGCCACTTCATTGGTTGAAGGCCGAGGGGCCTATTTTCATGGTTTGAGCTCTGGAATGAGATTTCTCATCCCGGTCATACTTAGGAGACTTTTTTCCCCTGTGGGAAAAGACTGGAAGTGATAAGCTCACTGGTCCCTTTCAGATATATCATAATCCAAAAGCAAGCCTGAACCGTGGCTATTTACTCAGGAGGCCGAAGAGAATGGTGGCCATGAGAAGAATATTGGAAAGAATACTTATCATCCAATTGTCCAATACATCCAATGGATCATCCTTTAATTTCGTATCAACATACCTCCAGATCATGAGCTCAGGCTGCCTGATGTACAACAATTGAGGCGTGACGGTGAGAGCTTCTCACTTTGGGCCCATCCCTTGCCTCTCTTCTCACAGATGGTCTGTGGTGTCACAATGCTTGGTGGGCAGCATGCCATTGCCATGGCAACCATTGGGACTGAACTTCTCAGATGGAAGGCAACTCCACCTGCTCTGTGCCCACCTGCTCTCTACAGAAGGCTGGCTCTTCCCCTGAACGTGTGTCAGGCTCAACACGGTGGTTCAAGAACTGCTTCCCAGGAATACACAGTCTACAATCTCATTGGGAAGGAAAATATGGGATTGAAAAAGACCCACTCCCCACGGAGCCTGAACAGGAAAACAATGGCCGATGGAGGAAGAACAACACACGAGCATCCCTTTCCATGGGAGGAGGCTTTTCCACGGAAGGAAACTATGGAATATCTTTTAACGTGATTTCCACCCCATGCCATTGGAGAAGATATAGGTACCATACCAAGGCTCTCAAACCTGTCTTCCAGTATGGAGCAAGGATTGTAATGGACACATTTTGGGAGTCAGGCCAGGAAGGAGAGAAGACTCTGGTACAAGTGTGCTGCTTTGTCCCACTTGTGGGATATCCACCTTAAACAAGGACACGTCCTTGGAGCATTTTTCCTGGTCCTGCCATTGACGGTTGCTTGAACCAACAGCTCCTTTACCTTTCTCTCCTTCTTTTGATCTCCTTCTCTCCAGCTCTCTCACTCTCCCCTTGGCCCCCCTTCAATTTCTCTTGAATCCTCCTGCTACAAGTTGACCTGTGGTGATAATGGATGAACTATATTCGCCAAGAGAATGGTCCAAGTTATTCCCCAGCCTTTTCTCCCTATCATCCTAGGTCCGATCAAATATAAAATCCGTGGTCCAGAAAGACTTCCTGTGCTCTGTGGAGACACCCGAACTAGGTCATCCTTCCACCACACTTCCCATATTCAGCCCTTCCTGTGGACACGCTGACCACTTCATATGTACTTCGGTCTGTAGGGTCCCATATTCGACTCAGAGAGCAACACACTTGAAACAACGTTCACATGAGTGCTCTACCATGAAAATACTTCTCTGCAGCGTTCCCTACCTGGTCCACGAGGAATGGTGGATTTGCTCGTATGTAGATCTCTGGACTCGTTCTTAGGGGATATCGAATATGAAGTCTATGACTCTTCATGTCTCAATGATTGGGCATCCACAAACAATGGTCTGAGCATCCTTGGCCAGTGGGCTGGCCAACCATAGCCCAGAGTGCAAGTTGTCTGTCAACCGAAACCTGTCTCTATGGACTAGACCTCCTCATTCGCTAGCCTCAGGATTGTCAGGGACAGAGCCCATTCGCTTCCAGGATGGAACTATCAATAACCTCAAATTGCAGGCATCACCACACAGCTCCTGGACGATCAGACAATCGATCCACATTTCCTTCCTTGTGATTGTAGACACAACAAACACACTGGCACTGGCCCCAGGAACCACACTTCTAGTAAGCCCTCCATGAGAGGGAGGGCTTGCTCTTATCCACCTGTGGAAAAGGCACCTGAAATTGACCGGTTACATCTCGGTTAAATTGCCTCTGTTCGGAGGGCTCCCCTGTGGCTTAGGCTAGGAAAATATGTACTCAGAAATGTGGAGCTGAAGATGCCCCATTGGGAAAGTCTTCTTCAGGGGTTACATCCAGGGCCTCATGCTTGATGGAGACATTGGGGCATGGTTTCCTTGTTTTTGCCATGGGATGTCTTGTTTCAAATAGCCATGAAGCACAAATCTTTTTTCACATGTAGGAACTCCCTTGAGGTATTCTGCCCACTGATCCCCTTAAGATATCACATGTGCAAACACCAAGCCTCTAGAATCCACATTTAGCTGGGGAGCCTGAGGAGACTGGTGGCTATGAGTCTACAGATGCAGATAAGAGTGTTCATCCAAGAGGACCACCCATCTGATGGATCCTCCTTGCCATCAACTTCGACATACCTCCAGAGCAAGAGCTCATGGTGTCCATCATTGAACTCTCAAGGTGTGAGGGGGAGAATGTCCCACATATGGCCCATCACACACCTCTTTTCTCACAGGGAGGTTGTTTGGGCACAAGGCTCCATGGGCATAATAGCATTTCCATGGCCACTTCCGGGACTGCACCTTTCAGACCGAAGGCAACTCCACACACTGGGGAACCCAATTTTTTCTATCATGATGGATCTCCGATAACATGTGTGGCACTTCAGGGTCAAGTGCTTTCTCAGTCACTGCCTCACACGAATACACAGGACAGAATCTCTGTTGGAGAGAAAAGATGTCATTCCAATCACCCAAACAAAAGTCCCCTGGACAATGACATCAAGGAACGACTGAGGAAGAACAGCCTATGAGCTGCCACTTCAATAGGAAGGGTCTTTGCCGCTTAGGGAAAATAGAGGGTGTCATTTAAGTTGACCCACACCTCGTGTCCTTTGAGAAGACATGGGTGCTAAGCAGGGAGGTCTGCTTGCAACCGACATACTTCGAGAGACAGGCCAAGAACGAGTGAAAATCTCATGCAAGGGTCCTGAGAGAGCCTTTGTGTCTAATAGTCCCCGGAAACACAGACATGGGCTTGGGAATGAAATTGGGCCCTGGAACGTGGCTGGTATCCAAATCTCATCTCTCTCTCTCACTCTCTCTCTTGGCTTCATCCTGCTTCACATTCTCTCGAATCCTCCCCATCCAAGGTGATCTGTGCTGGTCCAGGTAGGTATATCTCAGCCAGGAGAGTAGTCAAATTCTTTCACCAAGATTTTCCATCTGTCTTCCAAAATCCTATCAAATATAATAGCATTTTTCCTGAAATAACTCGTCTGTTTTTTATGGAGAATTTGCACCTTACATAGAGTACCCCTAGCTTACCATTTTCAGTCCTTCACACTGACACATAACCATCCCATTTGTACTGCGTTCTACATGGTCACAGATTTGCCTCCGAGATCAACATCTTTTCAACCACCTACGCATAAGGGACCGAGTGAGAATTCACTTATCTGCAGCACAACCCATGTATTTGAAGTTGCTGGTGAGGTGGATCTCTCGACTCTTTCTAAGGGGAGTTAGGACATGAAGTCTCTGACTCTCCATGTCTCAGTGAAGTGGCATCAAAGAAGGGGTCTGAGCACCCTTCGGCTGGGTCTGTGTGACAATGGGACAGAGTTCAAGGATTCAGTCCCCTAAAACCAGTCCATTTGGGACGATCCTCCCCCTTCTCTAGACCCTCAAATGGCAGGCCAGAGGCCCCTCTCGTCCAAGAGGGAAACCTCAACACCTGCCCATGTAGTCCTCACCACAGGGCTCACGGAGGATAACAAGAGAGTCTCCTGAAATTCCTGACAATTGTGTACAACACAAACAAGCCAGCAGTGGAACTAGACACCCCACTTCCATCCAGCACCCCAGTAGACAGGACGTATTCTTATCAACCTGTGAAATAACCACCAGACTTATACAGCTTCATTCTCGGGAAATTTGTTACTGTGGATAGCTAGTGTGTGATTTCATCCCTTGACGTGTATGTTCCGAAGCAGGGACTTGTCCTTCCCCCCCATTCCAATATTTCCTCAGTGTTGATATTGAGGGCCACGTCCTTGGTTGAAGGAAGAAGGGCCTACCTTCATAGTTTGAGCTCTGGAATGAGATACATCATCCCGGTCATACTTAGGAGACTATTTCCCCTGATGGAAGAAACTGGAAGTGATAATCTCACTGGTCCCTTTCAGATGTATCATAATCCAAAAGCAAGCCTGAACCGTGGCTATTTCCTCAGGAGCCTGATGAGAATGGTGGCCATGAGAAGAATATTGGAAAGAATACTTATCATCCAATAGTCCAATACATCCAATGGATCATCCTTTAATTTCGTATCAACATACCTCCAGATCATGAGCTCAGGCTGCCTGATGTACAACAATTGAGGCGTGACGGTGAGAGCTTCTCACTTTGGGCCCATCCCTTGCCTCTTTTCTCACAGATGGTCTGTGGTGTCACAATGCTTGGTGGGCAGCATGCCATTGCCATGGCAACCATTGGGCCTGAACTTCTCAGATGGAAGGCAACTCCACCTGCTCTGTGCCCACCTGCTCTCTACAGAAGGCTGGCTCTTCCCCTGAACGTGTGTCAGGCTCAACACGGTGGTTCAAGAACTGCATCCCAGGAATACACAGTCTACAATCTCATTGGGAAGGAAAATATGGGATTGAAAAAGACCCACTCCCCACGGAGCCTGAACAGGAAAACAATGGCCGATGGAGGAAGAACAACACACGAGCATCCCTTTCCATGGGAGGAGGCTTTTCCACGGAAGGAAACTATGGAATATCTTTTAACGTGATTTCCACCCCATGCCATTGGAGAAGATATAGGTACCATACCAAGGCTCTCAAACCTGTCTTCCAGTATGGAGCAAGGATTGTAATGGACACATTTTGGGAGTCAGGCCAGGAAGGAGAGAAGACTCTGGTACAAGTGTGCTGCTTTGTCCCACTTGTGGGATATCCACCTTAAACAAGGACACGTCCTTGGAGCATTTTTCCTACCATTGACTTTTGCTTGAACCAATAGATCCTTTACCTCTCTCTCTCCTTCTTTTGATCTCCTTCTCTCCAGCTCTCTCACTCTCCCCTTTTCCCCCCTGCAATTTCTCTTGAATCCTCCTGCTACAAGTTGACCTGTGGTGATAATGGATGAACTATATTCGCCAAGAGAATGGTCCAAGTTATTCCACAGCCTTTTCTCCCTATCATCCTAGGTCCGATCAAATATAAAATCCGTGGTCCAGAAAGACTTCCTGTGCTCTGTGGAGACACCCGAACTAGGTCATCCTTCCACCACACTTCCCATATTCAGCCCTTCCTGTGGACACGCTGACCACTTCATATGTACTTCGGTCTGGAGGGTCCCATATTCGACTCAGAGAGCAACACACTTGAAACAACGTTCACATGAGTGCTCTACCATGAAAATACTTCTCTGCAGCGTTCCCTACCTGGTCCACGAGGAATGGTGGATTTGCTCGTATGTAGATCTCTGGACTCGTTCTTAGGGGATATCGAATATGAAGTCTATGACTCTTCATGTCTCAATGATTGGGCATCCAAAAACAATGGTCTGAGCATCATTGGCCAGTGGGCTGGCCAACCATAGCCCGGATTGCAAGATGTCTGTCAACCAAAACCAGTCTCTATGGAATAGACCTCCTCATTCGCTAGCCTCAGGATTGTCAGGGACAGAGACCATTCTCTTCCAGGATGGAACTATCAATAACCTCAAGTTGCAGGATACATCACAGGCCTCATGGAAAGTCATACCATCGACCCACCCTTCCTTCCTTATAATTGTAGACACAATAAACACACTGGCACTGGCCCCAGGAACCACACTACTAGTAAGACCTCCGTGAGAGGGAGGGCTTGCTCTTATCCACCTGTGGAAAAGGCACCTGAAATTGACCGGTTACATCTCGGTTAAATGGCCTCTGTTCGGAGGGCTCCCCTGTGGCTTAGGCTAGGAAAATATGTACTCAGAAATGTGGAGCTGAAGATGCCCCATTGGGAAAGTCTTCTTCAGGGGTTACATCCAGGGCCTCATGCTTGATGGAGACATTGGGGCATGGTTTCCTTGTTTTTGCCATGGGATGTCTTGTTTCAAATAGCCATGAAGCACAAATCTTTTTTCACATGTAGGAACTCCCTTGAGGTATTCTGCCCACTGATCCCCTTAAGATATCACATGTGCAAACACCAAGCCTCTAGAATCCACATTTAGCTGGGGAGCCTGAGGAGACTGGTGGCTATGAGTCTACAGATGCAGATAAGAGTGTTCATCCAAGAGGACCACCCATCTGATGGATCCTCCTTGCCATCAACTTCGACATACCTCCAGAGCAAGAGCTCATGGTGTCCATCATTGAACTCTCAAGGTGTGAGGGGGAGAATGTCCCACATATGGCCCATCACACACCTCTTTTCTCACAGGGAGGTTGTTTGGGCACAAGGCTCCATGGGCATAATAGCATTTCCATGGCCACTTCCGGGACTGCACCTTTCAGACCGAAGGCAACTCCACACACTGGGGAACCCAATTTTTTCTATCATGATGGATCTCCGATAACATGTGTGGCACTTCAGGGTCAAGTGCTTTCTCAGTCACTGCCTCACACGAATACACAGGACAGAATCTCTGTTGGAGAGAAAAGATGTCATTCCAATCACCCAAACAAAAGTCCCCTGGACAATGACATCAAGGAACGACTGAGGAAGAACAGCCTATGAGCTGCCACTTCAATAGGAAGGGTCTTTGCCGCTTAGGGAAAATAGAGGGTGTCATTTAAGTTGACCCACACCTCGTGTCCTTTGAGAAGACATGGGTGCTAAGCAGGGAGGTCTGCTTGCAACCGACATACTTCGAGAGACAGGCCAAGAACGAGTGAAAATCTCATGCAAGGGTCCTGAGAGAGCCTTTGTGTCTAATAGTCCCCGGAAACACAGACATGGGCTTGGGAATGAAATTGGGCCCTGGAACGTGGCTGGTATCCAAATCTCATCTCTCTCTCTCACTCTCTCTCTTGGCTTCATCCTGCTTCACATTCTCTCGAATCCTCCCCATCCAAGGTGATCTGTGCTGCTCCAGGTGGGCATATCTCAGCCAGGAGAGTAGTCAAATTCTTTCACCAAGATTTTCCATCAGTCTTCCAAAATCCTATCAAATATAATAGCATTTTTCCTGAAATAACTCGTCTGTTTTTTATGGAGAATTTGCACCTTACATAGAGTACCCCTAGCTTACCATTTTCAGTCCTTCACACTGACACATAACCATCCCATTTGTACTGCGTTCTACATGGTCACAGATTTGCCTCCGAGATCAACATCTTTTCAACCACCTACGCATAAGGGACCGAGTGAGAATTCACTTATCTGCAGCACAACCCATGTATTTGAAGTTGCTGGTGAGGTGGATCTCTCGACTCTTTCTAAGGGGAGTTAGGACATGAAGTCTCTGACTCTCCATGTCTCAGTGAAGTGGCATCAAAGAAGGGGTCTGAGCACCCTTCGGCTGGGTCTGTGTGACAATGGGACAGAGTTCAAGGATTCAGTCCCCTAAAACCAGTCCATTTGGGACGATCCTCCCCCTTCTCTAGACCCTCAAATGGCAGGCCAGAGGCCCCTCTCGTCCAAGAGGGAAACCTCAACACCTGCCCATGTAGTCCTCACCACAGGGCTCACGGAGGATAACAAGAGAGTCTCCTGAAATTCCTGACAATTGTGTACAACACAAACAAGCCAGCAGTGGAACTAGACACCCCACTTCCATCCAGCACCCCAGTAGACAGGACGTATTCTTATCAACCTGTGAAATAACCACCAGACTTATACAGCTTCATTCTCGGGAAATTTGTTACTGTGGATAGCTAGTGTGTGATTTCATCTCTTGACGTGTATGTTCCGAAGCAGGGACTTGTCCTTCCCCCCCATTCCAATATTTCCTCAGTGTTGATATTGAGGGCCACGTCCTTGGTTGAAGGAAGAAGGGCCTACCTTCATAGTTTGAGCTCTGGAATGAGATACATCATCCCGGTCATACTTAGGAGACTATTTCCCCTGATGGAAGAAACTGGAAGTGATAATCTCACTGGTCCCTTTCAGATGTATCATAATCCAAAAGCAAGCCTGAACCGTGGCTATTTCCTCAGGAGCCTGATGAGAATGGTGGCCATGAGAAGAATATTGGAAAGAATACTTATCATCCAATAGTCCAATACATCCAATGGATCATCCTTTAATTTCGTATCAACATACCTCCAGATCATGAGCTCAGGCTGCCTGATGTACAACAATTGAGGCGTGACGGTGAGAGCTTCTCACTTTGGGCCCATCCCTTGCCTCTTTTCTCACAGATGGTCTGTGGTGTCACAATGCTTGGTGGGCAGCATGCCATTGCCATGGCAACCATTGGGCCTGAACTTCTCAGATGGAAGGCAACTCCACCTGCTCTGTGCCCACCTGCTCTCTACAGAAGGCTGGCTCTTCCCCTGAACGTGTGTCAGGCTCAACACGGTGGTTCAAGAACTGCATCCCAGGAATACACAGTCTACAATCTCATTGGGAAGGAAAATATGGGATTGAAAAAGACCCACTCCCCACGGAGCCTGAACAGGAAAACAATGGCCGATGGAGGAAGAACAACACACGAGCATCCCTTTCCATGGGAGGAGGCTTTTCCACGGAAGGAAACTATGGAATATCTTTTAACGTGATTTCCACCCCATGCCATTGGAGAAGATATAGGTACCATACCAAGGCTCTCAAACCTGTCTTCCAGTATGGAGCAAGGATTGTAATGGACACATTTTGGGAGTCAGGCCAGGAAGGAGAGAAGACTCTGGTACAAGTGTGCTGCTTTGTCCCACTTGTGGGATATCCACCTTAAACAAGGACACGTCCTTGGAGCATTTTTCCTACCATTGACTTTTGCTTGAACCAATAGATCCTTTACCTCTCTCTCTCCTTCTTTTGATCTCCTTCTCTCCAGCTGTCTCACTCTCCCCTTTTCCCCCCTGCAATTTCTCTTGAATCCTCCTGCTACAAGTTGACCTGTGGTGATAATGGATGAACTATATTCGCCAAGAGAATGGTCCAAGTTATTCCACAGCCTTTTCTCCCTATCATCCTAGGTCCGATCAAATATAAAATCCGTGGTCCAGAAAGACTTCCTGTGCTCTGTGGAGACACCCGAACTAGGTCATCCTTCCACCACACTTCCCATATTCAGCCCTTCCTGTGGACACGCTGACCACTTCATATGTACTTCGGTCTGGAGGGTCCCATATTCGACTCAGAGAGCAACACACTTGAAACAACGTTCACATGAGTGCTCTACCATGAAAATACTTCTCTGCAGCGTTCCCTACCTGGTCCACGAGGAATGGTGGATTTGCTCGTATGTAGATCTCTGGACTCGTTCTTAGGGGATATCGAATATGAAGTCTATGACTCTTCATGTCTCAATGATTGGGCATCCAAAAACAATGGTCTGAGCATCATTGGCCAGTGGGCTGGCCAACCATAGCCCGGATTGCAAGATGTCTGTCAACCAAAACCAGTCTCTATGGAATAGACCTCCTCATTCGCTAGCCTCAGGATTGTCAGGGACAGAGACCATTCTCTTCCAGGATGGAACTATCAATAACCTCAAGTTGCAGGATACATCACAGGCCTCATGGAAAGTCATACCATCGACCCACCCTTCCTTCCTTATAATTGTAGACACAACAAACACACTGGCACTGGCCCCAGGAACCACACTACTACTAAGCCCTCCGTGAGAGGGAGGGCTTGCTCTTATCCACCTGTGGAAAAGGCACCTGAAATTGACCGGTTACATCTCGGTTAAATGGCCTCTGTTCGGAGGGCTCCCCTGTGGCTTAGGCTAGGAAAATATGTACTCAGAAATGTGGAGCTGAAGATGCCCCATTGGGAAAGTCTTCTTCAGGGGTTACATCCAGGGCCTCATGCTTGATGGAGACATTGGGGCATGGTTTCCTTGTTTTTGCCATGGGATGTCTTGTTTCAAATAGCCATGAAGCACAAATCTTTTTTCACATGTAGGAACTCCCTTGAGGTATTCTGCCCACTGATCCCCTTAAGATATCACATGTGCAAACACCAAGCCTCTAGAATCCACATTTAGCTGGGGAGCCTGAGGAGACTGGTGGCTATGAGTCTACAGATGCAGATAAGAGTGTTCATCCAAGAGGACCACCCATCTGATGGATCCTCCTTGCCATCAACTTCGACATACCTCCAGAGCAAGAGCTCATGGTGTCCATCATTGAACTCTCAAGGTGTGAGGGGGAGAATGTCCCACATATGGCCCATCACACACCTCTTTTCTCACAGGGAGGTTGTTTGGGCACAAGGCTCCATGGGCATAATAGCATTTCCATGGCCACTTCCGGGACTGCACCTTTCAGACCGAAGGCAACTCCACACACTGGGGAACCCAATTTTTTCTATCATGATGGATCTCCGATAACATGTGTGGCACTTCAGGGTCAAGTGCTTTCTCAGTCACTGCCTCACACGAATACACAGGACAGAATCTCTGTTGGAGAGAAAAGATGTCATTCCAATCACCCAAACAAAAGTCCCCTGGACAATGACATCAAGGAACGACTGAGGAAGAACAGCCTATGAGCTGCCACTTCAATAGGAAGGGTCTTTGCCGCTTAGGGAAAATAGAGGGTGTCATTTAAGTTGACCCACACCTCGTGTCCTTTGAGAAGACATGGGTGCTAAGCAGGGAGGTCTGCTTGCAACCGACATACTTCGAGAGACAGGCCAAGAACGAGTGAAAATCTCATGCAAGGGTCCTGAGAGAGCCTTTGTGTCTAATCGTCCCCGGAAACACAGACATGGGCTTGGGAATAAAATTGGGCCCTGGAACGTGGCTGGTATCCAAATCTCATCTCTCTCTCTCACTCTCTCTCTTGGCTTCTTCCTCCTTCACATTCTCTCGAATCCTCCCCATCCAAGGTGATCTGTGCTGCTCCAGGTGGGCATATCTCAGCCAGGAGAGTAGTCAAATTCTTTCACCAAGATTTTCAATCAGTCTTCCAAACTCCTATCAAATATAATAGCATTTTTCCTGAAATAACTCCTCTGTTTTTTATGGAGAATTTGCACCTTACATAGAGTACCCCTATCTTACCATTGTCAGCCCTTCACACTGACAGATAACCATCCCATTTATACTGCGTTCTACATGGTCACAGATTTGCCTCCGAGATCAACATCTTTTCAACAACCTACACATAAGGGACCGAGTGAGAATTCACTTATCTGCAGCACAACCCATGTATTTGAAGTTGCTGGTGAGGTGGATCTCTCGACTATTTCTAAGGGGAGTTAGGACATGAAGACTCTGACTCTCCATGTCTCAGTGAAGTGGCATCCAAGAAGGGGTCTGAGGACCCTTCAGCTGGCTCTGTGTGGCAATGGGACAGAGTTCAAGGATTCAGTCCCCTAAAACCAGTCTCCATTTGGGACAATCCTCCTCCTTCTCTGGACCCTCAAATGGCAGGCCAGAAGCCCCTCTCGTCCAAGAGTGAAACCTCAACACCTGCCCATGTAGTCCTCACGACAGGGCTCACGGAGGGTAACAAGAGAGACTCCTGAAATTCCTGACAATTGTGTAGAACACAAACAAGCCAGCAGTGGAACTAGACACCCCACTTCCATCCAGCACCCCAGTAGACAGGACGTATTCTTATCAACCTGTGAAATAACCACCAAACTAATCCCAGCTTCATTCTCGGGAAATTAGTTACTGTGGATAGCTAGTGTGTGATTTCATCCCTTGACGTGTATGTTCCGAAGCAGGGACATGTCCTTCCCCCCCATTCCAATATTTCCTCAGGGTTGATATTGAGGGCCACTTCATTGGTTGAAGGCCGAGGGGCCTATTTTCATGGTTTGAGCTCTGGAATGAGATTTCTCATCCCGGTCATACTTAGGAGACTTTTTTCCCCTGTGGGAAAAGACTGGAAGTGATAAGCTCACTGGTCCCTTTCAGATATATCATAATCCAAAAGCAAGCCTGAACCGTGGCTATTTACTCAGGAGGCCGAAGAGAATGGTGGCCATGAGAAGAATATTGGAAAGAATACTTATCATCCAATTGTCCAATACATCCAATGGATCATCCTTTAATTTCGTATCAACATACCTCCAGATCATGAGCTCAGGCTGCCTGATGTACAACAATTGAGGCGTGACGGTGAGAGCTTCTCACTTTGGGCCCATCCCTTGCCTCTCTTCTCACAGATGGTCTGTGGTGTCACAATGCTTGGTGGGCAGCATGCCATTGCCATGGCAACCATTGGGACTGAACTTCTCAGATGGAAGGCAACTCCACCTGCTCTGTGCCCACCTGCTCTCTACAGAAGGCTGGCTCTTCCCCTGAACGTGTGTCAGGCTCAACACGGTGGTTCAAGAACTGCTTCCCAGGAATACACAGTCTACAATCTCATTGGGAAGGAAAATATGGGATTGAAAAAGACCCACTCCCCACGGAGCCTGAACAGGAAAACAATGGCCGATGGAGGAAGAACAACACACGAGCATCCCTTTCCATGGGAGGAGGCTTTTCCACGGAAGGAAACTATGGAATATCTTTTAACGTGATTTCCACCCCATGCCATTGGAGAAGATATAGGTACCATACCAAGGCTCTCAAACCTGTCTTCCAGTATGGAGCAAGGATTGTAATGGACACATTTTGGGAGTCAGGCCAGGAAGGAGAGAAGACTCTGGTACAAGTGTGCTGCTTTGTCCCACTTGTGGGATATCCACCTTAAACAAGGACACGTCCTTGGAGCATTTTTCCTGGTCCTGCCATTGACGGTTGCTTGAACCAACAGCTCCTTTACCTTTCTCTCCTTCTTTTGATCTCCTTCTCTCCAGCTCTCTCACTCTCCCCTTGGCCCCCCTTCAATTTCTCTTGAATCCTCCTGCTACAAGTTGACCTGTGGTGATAATGGATGAACTATATTCGCCAAGAGAATGGTCCAAGTTATTCCCCAGCCTTTTCTCCCTATCATCCTAGGTCCGATCAAATATAAAATCCGTGGTCCAGAAAGACTTCCTGTGCTCTGTGGAGACACCCGAACTAGGTCATCCTTCCACCACACTTCCCATATTCAGCCCTTCCTGTGGACACGCTGACCACTTCATATGTACTTCGGTCTGTAGGGTCCCATATTCGACTCAGAGAGCAACACACTTGAAACAACGTTCACATGAGTGCTCTACCATGAAAATACTTCTCTGCAGCGTTCCCTACCTGGTCCACGAGGAATGGTGGATTTGCTCGTATGTAGATCTCTGGACTCGTTCTTAGGGGATATCGAATATGAAGTCTATGACTCTTCATGTCTCAATGATTGGGCATCCACAAACAATGGTCTGAGCATCCTTGGCCAGTGGGCTGGCCAACCATAGCCCAGAGTGCAAGTTGTCTGTCAACCGAAACCTGTCTCTATGGACTAGACCTCCTCATTCGCTAGCCTCAGGATTGTCAGGGACAGAGCCCATTCGCTTCCAGGATGGAACTATCAATAACCTCAAATTGCAGGCATCACCACACAGCTCCTGGACGATCAGACAATCGATCCACATTTCCTTCCTTGTGATTGTAGACACAACAAACACACTGGCACTGGCCCCAGGAACCACACTTCTAGTAAGCCCTCCATGAGAGGGAGGGCTTGCTCTTATCCACCTGTGGAAAAGGCACCTGAAATTGACCGGTTACATCTCGGTTAAATTGCCTCTGTTCGGAGGGCTCCCCTGTGGCTTAGGCTAGGAAAATATGTACTCAGAAATGTGGAGCTGAAGATGCCCCATTGGGAAAGTCTTCTTCAGGGGTTACATCCAGGGCCTCATGCTTGATGGAGACATTGGGGCATGGTTTCCTTGTTTTTGCCATGGGATGTCTTGTTTCAAATAGCCATGAAGCACAAATCTTTTTTCACATGTAGGAACTCCCTTGAGGTATTCTGCCCACTGATCCCCTTAAGATATCACATGTGCAAACACCAAGCCTCTAGAATCCACATTTAGCTGGGGAGCCTGAGGAGACTGGTGGCTATGAGTCTACAGATGCAGATAAGAGTGTTCATCCAAGAGGACCACCCATCTGATGGATCCTCCTTGCCATCAACTTCGACATACCTCCAGAGCAAGAGCTCATGGTGTCCATCATTGAACTCTCAAGGTGTGAGGGGGAGAATGTCCCACATATGGCCCATCACACACCTCTTTTCTCACAGGGAGGTTGTTTGGGCACAAGGCTCCATGGGCATAATAGCATTTCCATGGCCACTTCCGGGACTGCACCTTTCAGACCGAAGGCAACTCCACACACTGGGGAACCCAATTTTTTCTATCATGATGGATCTCCGATAACATGTGTGGCACTTCAGGGTCAAGTGCTTTCTCAGTCACTGCCTCACACGAATACACAGGACAGAATCTCTGTTGGAGAGAAAAGATGTCATTCCAATCACCCAAACAAAAGTCCCCTGGACAATGACATCAAGGAACGACTGAGGAAGAACAGCCTATGAGCTGCCACTTCAATAGGAAGGGTCTTTGCCGCTTAGGGAAAATAGAGGGTGTCATTTAAGTTGACCCACACCTCGTGTCCTTTGAGAAGACATGGGTGCTAAGCAGGGAGGTCTGCTTGCAACCGACATACTTCGAGAGACAGGCCAAGAACGAGTGAAAATCTCATGCAAGGGTCCTGAGAGAGCCTTTGTGTCTAATAGTCCCCGGAAACACAGACATGGGCTTGGGAATGAAATTGGGCCCTGGAACGTGGCTGGTATCCAAATCTCATCTCTCTCTCTCACTCTCTCTCTTGGCTTCATCCTGCTTCACATTCTCTCGAATCCTCCCCATCCAAGGTGATCTGTGCTGGTCCAGGTAGGTATATCTCAGCCAGGAGAGTAGTCAAATTCTTTCACCAAGATTTTCCATCTGTCTTCCAAAATCCTATCAAATATAATAGCATTTTTCCTGAAATAACTCGTCTGTTTTTTATGGAGAATTTGCACCTTACATAGAGTACCCCTAGCTTACCATTTTCAGTCCTTCACACTGACACATAACCATCCCATTTGTACTGCGTTCTACATGGTCACAGATTTGCCTCCGAGATCAACATCTTTTCAACCACCTACGCATAAGGGACCGAGTGAGAATTCACTTATCTGCAGCACAACCCATGTATTTGAAGTTGCTGGTGAGGTGGATCTCTCGACTCTTTCTAAGGGGAGTTAGGACATGAAGTCTCTGACTCTCCATGTCTCAGTGAAGTGGCATCAAAGAAGGGGTCTGAGCACCCTTCGGCTGGGTCTGTGTGACAATGGGACAGAGTTCAAGGATTCAGTCCCCTAAAACCAGTCCATTTGGGACGATCCTCCCCCTTCTCTAGACCCTCAAATGGCAGGCCAGAGGCCCCTCTCGTCCAAGAGGGAAACCTCAACACCTGCCCATGTAGTCCTCACCACAGGGCTCACGGAGGATAACAAGAGAGTCTCCTGAAATTCCTGACAATTGTGTACAACACAAACAAGCCAGCAGTGGAACTAGACACCCCACTTCCATCCAGCACCCCAGTAGACAGGACGTATTCTTATCAACCTGTGAAATAACCACCAGACTTATACAGCTTCATTCTCGGGAAATTTGTTACTGTGGATAGCTAGTGTGTGATTTCATCCCTTGACGTGTATGTTCCGAAGCAGGGACTTGTCCTTCCCCCCCATTCCAATATTTCCTCAGTGTTGATATTGAGGGCCACGTCCTTGGTTGAAGGAAGAAGGGCCTACCTTCATAGTTTGAGCTCTGGAATGAGATACATCATCCCGGTCATACTTAGGAGACTATTTCCCCTGATGGAAGAAACTGGAAGTGATAATCTCACTGGTCCCTTTCAGATGTATCATAATCCAAAAGCAAGCCTGAACCGTGGCTATTTCCTCAGGAGCCTGATGAGAATGGTGGCCATGAGAAGAATATTGGAAAGAATACTTATCATCCAATAGTCCAATACATCCAATGGATCATCCTTTAATTTCGTATCAACATACCTCCAGATCATGAGCTCAGGCTGCCTGATGTACAACAATTGAGGCGTGACGGTGAGAGCTTCTCACTTTGGGCCCATCCCTTGCCTCTTTTCTCACAGATGGTCTGTGGTGTCACAATGCTTGGTGGGCAGCATGCCATTGCCATGGCAACCATTGGGCCTGAACTTCTCAGATGGAAGGCAACTCCACCTGCTCTGTGCCCACCTGCTCTCTACAGAAGGCTGGCTCTTCCCCTGAACGTGTGTCAGGCTCAACACGGTGGTTCAAGAACTGCATCCCAGGAATACACAGTCTACAATCTCATTGGGAAGGAAAATATGGGATTGAAAAAGACCCACTCCCCACGGAGCCTGAACAGGAAAACAATGGCCGATGGAGGAAGAACAACACACGAGCATCCCTTTCCATGGGAGGAGGCTTTTCCACGGAAGGAAACTATGGAATATCTTTTAACGTGATTTCCACCCCATGCCATTGGAGAAGATATAGGTACCATACCAAGGCTCTCAAACCTGTCTTCCAGTATGGAGCAAGGATTGTAATGGACACATTTTGGGAGTCAGGCCAGGAAGGAGAGAAGACTCTGGTACAAGTGTGCTGCTTTGTCCCACTTGTGGGATATCCACCTTAAACAAGGACACGTCCTTGGAGCATTTTTCCTACCATTGACTTTTGCTTGAACCAATAGATCCTTTACCTCTCTCTCTCCTTCTTTTGATCTCCTTCTCTCCAGCTCTCTCACTCTCCCCTTTTCCCCCCTGCAATTTCTCTTGAATCCTCCTGCTACAAGTTGACCTGTGGTGATAATGGATGAACTATATTCGCCAAGAGAATGGTCCAAGTTATTCCACAGCCTTTTCTCCCTATCATCCTAGGTCCGATCAAATATAAAATCCGTGGTCCAGAAAGACTTCCTGTGCTCTGTGGAGACACCCGAACTAGGTCATCCTTCCACCACACTTCCCATATTCAGCCCTTCCTGTGGACACGCTGACCACTTCATATGTACTTCGGTCTGGAGGGTCCCATATTCGACTCAGAGAGCAACACACTTGAAACAACGTTCACATGAGTGCTCTACCATGAAAATACTTCTCTGCAGCGTTCCCTACCTGGTCCACGAGGAATGGTGGATTTGCTCGTATGTAGATCTCTGGACTCGTTCTTAGGGGATATCGAATATGAAGTCTATGACTCTTCATGTCTCAATGATTGGGCATCCAAAAACAATGGTCTGAGCATCATTGGCCAGTGGGCTGGCCAACCATAGCCCGGATTGCAAGATGTCTGTCAACCAAAACCAGTCTCTATGGAATAGACCTCCTCATTCGCTAGCCTCAGGATTGTCAGGGACAGAGACCATTCTCTTCCAGGATGGAACTATCAATAACCTCAAGTTGCAGGATACATCACAGGCCTCATGGAAAGTCATACCATCGACCCACCCTTCCTTCCTTATAATTGTAGACACAATAAACACACTGGCACTGGCCCCAGGAACCACACTACTAGTAAGACCTCCGTGAGAGGGAGGGCTTGCTCTTATCCACCTGTGGAAAAGGCACCTGAAATTGACCGGTTACATCTCGGTTAAATGGCCTCTGTTCGGAGGGCTCCCCTGTGGCTTAGGCTAGGAAAATATGTACTCAGAAATGTGGAGCTGAAGATGCCCCATTGGGAAAGTCTTCTTCAGGGGTTACATCCAGGGCCTCATGCTTGATGGAGACATTGGGGCATGGTTTCCTTGTTTTTGCCATGGGATGTCTTGTTTCAAATAGCCATGAAGCACAAATCTTTTTTCACATGTAGGAACTCCCTTGAGGTATTCTGCCCACTGATCCCCTTAAGATATCACATGTGCAAACACCAAGCCTCTAGAATCCACATTTAGCTGGGGAGCCTGAGGAGACTGGTGGCTATGAGTCTACAGATGCAGATAAGAGTGTTCATCCAAGAGGACCACCCATCTGATGGATCCTCCTTGCCATCAACTTCGACATACCTCCAGAGCAAGAGCTCATGGTGTCCATCATTGAACTCTCAAGGTGTGAGGGGGAGAATGTCCCACATATGGCCCATCACACACCTCTTTTCTCACAGGGAGGTTGTTTGGGCACAAGGCTCCATGGGCATAATAGCATTTCCATGGCCACTTCCGGGACTGCACCTTTCAGACCGAAGGCAACTCCACACACTGGGGAACCCAATTTTTTCTATCATGATGGATCTCCGATAACATGTGTGGCACTTCAGGGTCAAGTGCTTTCTCAGTCACTGCCTCACACGAATACACAGGACAGAATCTCTGTTGGAGAGAAAAGATGTCATTCCAATCACCCAAACAAAAGTCCCCTGGACAATGACATCAATGAACGACTGAGGAAGAACAGCCTATGAGCTGCCACTTCAATAGGAAGGGTCTTTGCCGCTTAGGGAAAATAGAGGGTGTCATTTAAGTTGACCCACACCTCGTGTCCTTTGAGAAGACATGGGTGCTAAGCAGGGAGGTCTGCTTGCAACCGACATACTTCGAGAGACAGGCCAAGAACGAGTGAAAATCTCATGCAAGGGTCCTGAGAGAGCCTTTGTGTCTAATAGTCCCCGGAAACACAGACATGGGCTTGGGAATGAAATTGGGCCCTGGAACGTGGCTGGTATCCAAATCTCATCTCTCTCTCTCACTCTCTCTCTTGGCTTCATCCTGCTTCACATTCTCTCGAATCCTCCCCATCCAAGGTGATCTGTGCTGCTCCAGGTGGGCATATCTCAGCCAGAGAGTAGTCAAATTCTTTCACCAAGATTTTCCATCAGTCTTCCAAAATCCTATCAAATATAATAGCATTTTTCCTGAAATAACTCGTCTGTTTTTTATGGAGAATTTGCACCTTACATAGAGTACCCCTAGCTTACCATTTTCAGTCCTTCACACTGACACATAACCATCCCATTTGTACTGCGTTCTACATGGTCACAGATTTGCCTCCGAGATCAACATCTTTTCAACCACCTACGCATAAGGGACCGAGTGAGAATTCACTTATCTGCAGCACAACCCATGTATTTGAAGTTGCTGGTGAGGTGGATCTCTCGACTCTTTCTAAGGGGAGTTAGGACATGAAGTCTCTGACTCTCCATGTCTCAGTGAAGTGGCATCAAAGAAGGGGTCTGAGCACCCTTCGGCTGGGTCTGTGTGACAATGGGACAGAGTTCAAGGATTCAGTCCCCTAAAACCAGTCCATTTGGGACGATCCTCCCCCTTCTCTAGACCCTCAAATGGCAGGCCAGAGGCCCCTCTCGTCCAAGAGGGAAACCTCAACACCTGCCCATGTAGTCCTCACCACAGGGCTCACGGAGGATAACAAGAGAGTCTCCTGAAATTCCTGACAATTGTGTACAACACAAACAAGCCAGCAGTGGAACTAGACACCCCACTTCCATCCAGCACCCCAGTAGACAGGACGTATTCTTATCAACCTGTGAAATAACCACCAGACTTATACAGCTTCATTCTCGGGAAATTTGTTACTGTGGATAGCTAGTGTGTGATTTCATCTCTTGACGTGTATGTTCCGAAGCAGGGACTTGTCCTTCCCCCCCATTCCAATATTTCCTCAGTGTTGATATTGAGGGCCACGTCCTTGGTTGAAGGAAGAAGGGCCTACCTTCATAGTTTGAGCTCTGGAATGAGATACATCATCCCGGTCATACTTAGGAGACTATTTCCCCTGATGGAAGAAACTGGAAGTGATAATCTCACTGGTCCCTTTCAGATGTATCATAATCCAAAAGCAAGCCTGAACCGTGGCTATTTCCTCAGGAGCCTGATGAGAATGGTGGCCATGAGAAGAATATTGGAAAGAATACTTATCATCCAATAGTCCAATACATCCAATGGATCATCCTTTAATTTCGTATCAACATACCTCCAGATCATGAGCTCAGGCTGCCTGATGTACAACAATTGAGGCGTGACGGTGAGAGCTTCTCACTTTGGGCCCATCCCTTGCCTCTTTTCTCACAGATGGTCTGTGGTGTCACAATGCTTGGTGGGCAGCATGCCATTGCCATGGCAACCATTGGGCCTGAACTTCTCAGATGGAAGGCAACTCCACCTGCTCTGTGCCCACCTGCTCTCTACAGAAGGCTGGCTCTTCCCCTGAACGTGTGTCAGGCTCAACACGGTGGTTCAAGAACTGCATCCCAGGAATACACAGTCTACAATCTCATTGGGAAGGAAAATATGGGATTGAAAAAGACCCACTCCCCACGGAGCCTGAACAGGAAAACAATGGCCGATGGAGGAAGAACAACACACGAGCATCCCTTTCCATGGGAGGAGGCTTTTCCACGGAAGGAAACTATGGAATATCTTTTAACGTGATTTCCACCCCATGCCATTGGAGAAGATATAGGTACCATACCAAGGCTCTCAAACCTGTCTTCCAGTATGGAGCAAGGATTGTAATGGACACATTTTGGGAGTCAGGCCAGGAAGGAGAGAAGACTCTGGTACAAGTGTGCTGCTTTGTCCCACTTGTGGGATATCCACCTTAAACAAGGACACGTCCTTGGAGCATTTTTCCTACCATTGACTTTTGCTTGAACCAATAGATCCTTTACCTCTCTCTCTCCTTCTTTTGATCTCCTTCTCTCCAGCTGTCTCACTCTCCCCTTTTCCCCCCTGCAATTTCTCTTGAATCCTCCTGCTACAAGTTGACCTGTGGTGATAATGGATGAACTATATTCGCCAAGAGAATGGTCCAAGTTATTCCACAGCCTTTTCTCCCTATCATCCTAGGTCCGATCAAATATAAAATCCGTGGTCCAGAAAGACTTCCTGTGCTCTGTGGAGACACCCGAACTAGGTCATCCTTCCACCACACTTCCCATATTCAGCCCTTCCTGTGGACACGCTGACCACTTCATATGTACTTCGGTCTGGAGGGTCCCATATTCGACTCAGAGAGCAACACACTTGAAACAACGTTCACATGAGTGCTCTACCATGAAAATACTTCTCTGCAGCGTTCCCTACCTGGTCCACGAGGAATGGTGGATTTGCTCGTATGTAGATCTCTGGACTCGTTCTTAGGGGATATCGAATATGAAGTCTATGACTCTTCATGTCTCAATGATTGGGCATCCAAAAACAATGGTCTGAGCATCATTGGCCAGTGGGCTGGCCAACCATAGCCCGGATTGCAAGATGTCTGTCAACCAAAACCAGTCTCTATGGAATAGACCTCCTCATTCGCTAGCCTCAGGATTGTCAGGGACAGAGACCATTCTCTTCCAGGATGGAACTATCAATAACCTCAAGTTGCAGGATACATCACAGGCCTCATGGAAAGTCATACCATCGACCCACCCTTCCTTCCTTATAATTGTAGACACAACAAACACACTGGCACTGGCCCCAGGAACCACACTACTACTAAGCCCTCCGTGAGAGGGAGGGCTTGCTCTTATCCACCTGTGGAAAAGGCACCTGAAATTGACCGGTTACATCTCGGTTAAATGGCCTCTGTTCGGAGGGCTCCCCTGTGGCTTAGGCTAGGAAAATATGTACTCAGAAATGTGGAGCTGAAGATGCCCCATTGGGAAAGTCTTCTTCAGGGGTTACATCCAGGGCCTCATGCTTGATGGAGACATTGGGGCATGGTTTCCTTGTTTTTGCCATGGGATGTCTTGTTTCAAATAGCCATGAAGCACAAATCTTTTTTCACATGTAGGAACTCCCTTGAGGTATTCTGCCCACTGATCCCCTTAAGATATCACATGTGCAAACACCAAGCCTCTAGAATCCACATTTAGCTGGGGAGCCTGAGGAGACTGGTGGCTATGAGTCTACAGATGCAGATAAGAGTGTTCACCCAAGAGGACCACCCATCTGATGGATCCTCCTTGCCATCAACTTCGACATACCTCCAGAGCAAGAGCTCATGGTGTCCATCATTGAACTCTCAAG
Organism: Sus scrofa; assembly: GCF_054392235.1. Classification (NCBI taxonomy): domain Eukaryota; kingdom Metazoa; phylum Chordata; class Mammalia; order Artiodactyla; family Suidae; genus Sus; species Sus scrofa. Next base: position 43,703,783 of record NC_139402.1, read on the forward strand.
GTGTGAGGGGGAGAATGTCCCACATATGGCCCATCACACTCCTCTTTTCTCACAGAGAGGTTGTTTGGGCACAAGGCTCCATGGGCATAATAGCATTTCCATGGCCACTTCCGGGACTGCACCTTTCAGACCGAAGGCAACTCCACACACTGGGGAACCCAATTTTTTCTATCATGATGGATCTCCGATAACATGTGTGGCACTTCAGGGTCAAGTGCTTTCTCAGTCACTGCCTCACACGAATACACAGGACAGAATCTCTTTTGGAGAGAAAAGATGTCATTCCAATCACCCAAACAAAAGTCCCCTGGACAATGACATCAAGGAACGACTGAGGAAGAACAGCCTATGAGCTGCCACTTCAATAGGAAGGGTCTTTGCCGCTTAGGGAAAATAGAGGGTGTCATTTACCTTGACCCACACCCCGTGTCCTTTGAGAAGACATGGGTGCCGAGCAGGGAGGACTGCTTGCAACCGACATACTTCGAGAGACAGGCCAAGAACGAGTGAAAATCTCATGCAAGGGTCCTGAGAGAGCCTTTGTGTCTAATAGTCCCCGGAAACACAGACATGGGCTTGGGAATGAAATTGGGCTCTGGAATGTGGCTGGTATCCAAATCTCATCTCTCTCTCTCACTCTCTCTCTTGGTTTCATCCTGCTTCACATTCTCTCGAATCCTCCCCTTCCAAGGTGATCTGTGCTGCTCCAGGTGGGCATATCTCAGCCAGGAGAGTAGTCAAATTCTTTCACCAAGATTTTCCATCAGTCTTCCAAACTCCTATCAAATATGAAAGCATTTTTCCTGAAATAACTCGTCTGTTTTTTATGGAGAATTTGCACCTTACATAGAGTACCCCTAGCTTACCATTTTCAGTCCTTCACACTGACACATAACCATCCCATTTGTACTGCGTTCTACATGGTCACAGATTTGCCTCCGAGATCAACATCTTTTCAACCACCTACGCATAAGGGACCGAGTGAGAATTCACTTATCTGCAGCACAACCCATGTATTTGAAGTTGCTGGTGAGGTGGATCTCTCGACTCTTTCTAAGGGGAGTTAGGACATGAAGTCTCTGACTCTCCATGTCTCAGTGAAGTGGCATCAAAGAAGGGGTCTGAGCACCCTTCGGCTGGGTCTGTGTGACAATGGGACAGAGTTCAAGGATTCAGTCCCCTAAAACCAGTCCATTTGGGACGATCCTCCCCCTTCTCTAGACCCTCAAATGGCAGGCCAGAGGCCCCTCTCGTCCAAGAGGGAAACCTCAACACCTGCCCATGTAGTCCTCACCACAGGGCTCACGGAGGATAACAAGAGAGTCTCCTGAAATTCCTGACAATTGTGTACAACACAAACAAGCCAGCAGTGGAACTAGACACCCCACTTCCATCCAGCACCCCAGTAGACAGGACGTATTCTTATCAACCTGTGAAATAACCACCAGACTTATACAGCTTCATTCTCGGGAAATTTGTTACTGTGGATAGCTAGTGTGTGATTTCATCTCTTGACGTGTATGTTCCGAAGCAGGGACTTGTCCTTCCCCCCCATTCCAATATTTCCTCAGGGTTGATGTTGAGGGCCACGTCCTTGATTTAAGGAAGAAGGGCCTACCTTCATAGTTTGAGCTCTGGAATGAGATTTATCATCCCGGTCATACATAGGAGACTATTTCCCCTGATGGAAGAAACTGGAAGTGATAATCTCACTGGTCCCTTTCAGATGTATCATAATCCAAAAGCAAGCCTGAACCGTGGCTATTTACTCAGGAGCCTGATGAGAATGGTGGCCATGAGAAGAATATTGGAAAGAATACTTATCATCCAATTGTCCAATACATCCAATGGATCATCCTTTAATTTCGTATCAACATACCTCCAGATCATGAGCTCAGGCTGCCTGATGTACAACAATTGAGGCGTGACGGTGAGAGCTTCTCACTTTGGGCCCATCCCTTGCCTCTCTTCTCACAGATGGTCTGTGGTGTCACAGTGCTTGGTGGGCAGCATGCCATTGCCATGGCAACCATTGGGCCTGAACTTCTCAGATGGAAGGCAACTCCACCTGCTCTGTGCCCACCTGCTCTCTACAGAAGGAAGGCTGTAGAGAGCAGCCTTCCCTGAACGTGTGTCAGGCTCAACACGGTGGTTCAAGAACTGCTTCCCAGGAATACACAGTCTACAATCTCATTGGGAAGGAAAATATGGGATTGAAAAAGACCCACTCCCCACGGAGCCTGAACAGGAAAACAATGGCCGATGGAGGAAGAACAACACACGAGCATCCCTTTCCATGGGAGGAGGCTTTTCCACGGAAGGAAACTATGGAATATCTTTTAACGTGATTTCCACCCCATGCCATTGGAGAAGATATAGGTACCATACCAAGGCTCTCAAACCTGTCTTCCAGTATGGAGCAAGGATTGTAATGGACACATTTTGGGAGTCAGGCCAGGAAGGAGAGAAGACTCTGGTACAAGTGTGCTGCTTTGTCCCACTTGTGGGATATCCACCTTAAACAAGGACACGTCCTTGGAGCATTTTTCCTACCATTGACTTTTGCTTGAACCAATAGATCCTTTACCTCTCTCTCTCCTTCTTTTGATCTCCTTCTCTCCAGCTGTCTCACTCTCCCCTTTTCCCCCCTGCAATTTCTCTTGAATCCTCCTGCTACAAGTTGACCTGTGGTGATAATGGATGAACTATATTCGCCAAGAGAATGGTCCAAGTTATTCCACAGCCTTTTCTCCCTATCATCCTAGGTCCGATCAAATATAAAATCTGTGGTCCAGAAAGACTTCCTGTGCTCTGTGGAGACACCCGAACTAGGTCATCCTTCCACCACACTTCCCATATTCAGCCCTTCCTGTGGACACGCTGACCACTTCATATGTACTTCGGTCTGGAGGGTCCCATATTCGACTCAGAGAGCAACACACTTGAAACAACGTTCACATGAGTGCTCTACCATGAAAATACTTCTCTGCAGCGTTCCCTACCTGGTCCACGAGGAATGGTGGATTTGCTCGTATGTAGATCTCTGGACTCGTTCTTAGGGGATATCGAATATGAAGTCTATGACTCTTCATGTCTCAATGATTGGGCATCCAAAAACAATGGTCTGAGCATCCTTGGCCAGTGGGCTGGCCAACCATAGCCCGGATTGCAAGATGTCTGTCAACCAAAACCAGTCTCTATGGAATAGACCTCCTCATTCGCTAGCCTCAGGATTGTCAGGGACAGAGACCATTCTCTTCCAGGATGGAACTATCAATAACCTCAAGTTGCAGGATACATCACAGGCCTCATGGAAAGTCATACCATCGACCCACCCTTCCTTCCTTATAATTGTAGACACAACAAACACACTGGCACTGGCCCCAGGAACCACACTACTACTAAGCCCTCCGTGAGAGGGAGGGCTTGCTCTTATCCACCTGTGGAAAAGGCACCTGAAATTGACCGGTTACATCTCGGTTAAATGGCCTCTGTTCGGAGGGCTCCCCTGTGGCTTAGGCTAGGAAAATATGTACTCAGAAATGTGGAGCTGAAGATGCCCCATTGGGAAAGTCTTCTTCAGGGGTTACATCCAGGGCCTCATGCTTGATGGAGACATTGGGGCATGGTTTCCTTGTTTTTGCCATGGGATGTCTTGTTTCAAATAGCCATGAAGCACAAATCTTTTTTCACATGTAGGAACTCCCTTGAGGTATTCTGCCCACTGATCCCCTTAAGATATCACATGTGCAAACACCAAGCCTCTAGAATCCACATTTAGCTGGGGAGCCTGAGGAGACTGGTGGCTATGAGTCTACAGATGCAGATAAGAGTGTTCACCCAAGAGGACCACCCATCTGATGGATCCTCCTTGCCATCAACTTCGACATACCTCCAGAGCAAGAGCTCATGGTGTCCATCATTGAACTCTCAAGGTGTGAGGGGGAGAATGTCCCACATATGGCCCATCACACACCTCTTTTCTCACAGAGAGGTTGTTTGGGCACAAGGCTCCATGGGCATAATAGCATTTCCATGGCCACTTCCGGGACTGCACCTTTCAGACCGAAGGCAACTCCACACACTGGGGAACCCAATTTTTTCTATCATGATGGATCTCCGATAACATGTGTGGCACTTCAGGGTCAAGTGCTTTCTCAGTCACTGCCTCACACGAATACACAGGACAGAATCTCTTTTGGAGAGAAAAGATGTCATTCCAATCACCCAAACAAAAGTCCCCTGGACAATGACATCAAGGAACGACTGAGGAAGAACAGCCTATGAGCTGCCACTTCAATAGGAAGGGTCTTTGCCGCTTAGGGAAAATAGAGGGTGTCATTTACCTTGACCCACACCCCGTGTCCTTTGAGAAGACATGGGTGCCGAGCAGGGAGGACTGCTTGCAACCGACATACTTCGAGAGACAGGCCAAGAACGAGTGAAAATCTCATGCAAGGGTCCTGAGAGAGCCTTTGTGTCTAATAGTCCCCGGAAACACAGACATGGGCTTGGGAATAAAATTGGGCCCTGGAACGTGGCTGGTATCCAAATCTCATCTCTCTCTCTCACTCTCTCTCTTGGCTTCATCCTGCTTCACATTCTCTCGAATCCTCCCCATCCAAGGTGATCTGTGCTGGTCCAGGTAGGTATATCTCAGCCAGGAGAGTAGTCAAATTCTTTCACCAAGATTTTCCATCAGTCTTCCAAAATCCTATCAAATATAATAGCATTTTTCCTGAAATAACTCGTCTGTTTTTTATGGAGAATTTGCACCTTACATAGAGTACCCCTAGCTTACCATTTTCAGTCCTTCACACTGACACATAACCATCCCATTTGTACTGCGTTCTACATGGTCACAGATTTGCCTCCGAGATCAACATCTTTTCAACCACCTACGCATAAGGGACCGAGTGAGAATTCACTTATCTGCAGCACAACCCATGTATTTGAAGTTGCTGGTGAGGTGGATCTCTCGACTCTTTCTAAGGGGAGTTAGGACATGAAGTCTCTGACTCTCCATGTCTCAGTGAAGTGGCATCTAAGAAGGGGTCTGAGCACCCTTCGGCTGGGTCTGTGTGACAATGGGACAGAGTTCAAGGATTCAGTCCCCTAAAACCAGTCCATTTGGGACGATCCTCCCCCTTCTCTAGACCCTCAAATGGCAGGCCAGAGGCCCCTCTCGTCCAAGAGGGAAACCTCAACACCTGCCCATGTAGTCCTCACCACAGGGCTCACGGAGGATAACAAGAGAGTCTCCTGAAATTCCTGACAATTGTGTACAACACAAACAAGCCAGCAGTGGAACTAGACACCCCACTTCCATCCAGCACCCCAGTAGACAGGACGTATTCTTATCAACCTGTGAAATAACCACCAGACTTATACAGCTTCATTCTCGGGAAATATGTTACTGTGGATAGCTAGTGTGTGATTTCATCTCTTGACGTGTATGTTCCGAAGCAGGGACTTGTCCTTCCCCCCCATTCCAATATTTCCTCAGGGTTGATGTTGAGGGCCACGTCCTTGATTTAAGGAAGAAGGGCCTACCTTCATAGTTTGAGCTCTGGAATGAGATTTATCATCCCGGTCATACATAGGAGACTATTTCCCCTGATGGAAGAAACTGGAAGTGATAATCTCACTGGTCCCTTTCAGATGTATCATAATCCAAAAGCAAGCCTGAACCGTGGCTATTTACTCAGGAGCCTGATGAGAATGGTGGCCATGAGAAGAATATTGGAAAGAATACTTATCATCCAATTGTCCAATACATCCAATGGATCATCCTTTAATTTCGTATCAACATACCTCCAGATCATGAGCTCAGGCTGCCTGATGTACAACAATTGAGGGGTGACGGTGAGAGCTTCTCACTTTGGGCCCATCCCTTGCCTCTCTTCTCACAGATGGTCTGTGGTGTCACAATGCTTGGTGGGCAGCATGCCATTGCCATGGCAACCATTGGGCCTGAACTTCTCAGATGGAAGGCAACTCCACCTGCTCTGTGCCCACCTGCTCTCTACAGAAGGAAGGCTGTAGAGAGCAGCCTTCCCTGAACGTGTGTCAGGCTCAACACGGTGGTTCAAGAACTGCTTCCCAGGAATACACAGTCTACAATCTCATTGGGAAGGAAAATATGGGATTGAAAAAGACCCACTCCCCACGGAGCCTGAACAGGAAAACAATGGCCGATGGAGGAAGAACAACACACGAGCATCCCTTTCCATGGGAGGAGGCTTTTCCACGGAAGGAAACTATGGAATATCTTTTAACGTGATTTCCACCCCATGCCATTGGAGAAGATATAGGTACCATACCAAGGCTCTCAAACCTGTCTTCCAGTATGGAGCAAGGATTGTAATGGACACATTTTGGGAGTCAGGCCAGGAAGGAGAGAAGACTCTGGTACAAGTGTGCTGCTTTGTCCCACTTGTGGGATATCCACCTTAAACAAGGACACGTCCTTGGAGCATTTTTCCTACCATTGACTTTTGCTTGAACCAATAGATCCTTTACCTCTCTCTCTCCTTCTTTTGATCTCCTTCTCTCCAGCTGTCTCACTCTCCCCTTTTCCCCCCTGCAATTTCTCTTGAATCCTCCTGCTACAAGTTGACCTGTGGTGATAATGGATGAACTATATTCGCCAAGAGAATGGTCCAAGTTATTCCACAGCCTTTTCTCCCTATCATCCTAGGTCCGATCAAATATAAAATCTGTGGTCCAGAAAGACTTCCTGTGCTCTGTGGAGACACCCGAACTAGGTCATCCTTCCACCACACTTCCCATATTCAGCCCTTCCTGTGGACACGCTGACCACTTCATATGTACTTCGGTCTGGAGGGTCCCATATTCGACTCAGAGAGCAACACACTTGAAACAACGTTCACATGAGTGCTCTACCATGAAAATACTTCTCTGCAGCGTTCCCTACCTGGTCCACGAGGAATGGTGGATTTGCTCGTATGTAGATCTCTGGACTCGTTCTTAGGGGATATCGAATATGAAGTCTATGACTCTTCATGTCTCAATGATTGGGCATCCAAAAACAATGGTCTGAGCATCCTTGGCCAGTGGGCTGGCCAACCATAGCCCGGATTGCAAGATGTCTGTCAACCAAAACCAGTCTCTATGGAATAGACCTCCTCATTCGCTAGCCTCAGGATTGTCAGGGACAGAGACCATTCTCTTCCAGGATGGAACTATCAATAACCTCAAGTTGCAGGATACATCACAGGCCTCATGGAAAGTCATACCATCGACCCACCCTTCCTTCCTTATAATTGTAGACACAACAAACACACTGGCACTGGCCCCAGGAACCACACTACTACTAAGCCCTCCGTGAGAGGGAGGGCTTGCTCTTATCCACCTGTGGAAAAGGCACCTGAAATTGACCGGTTACATCTCGGTTAAATGGCCTCTGTTCGGAGGGCTCCCCTGTGGCTTAGGCTAGGAAAATATGTACTCAGAAATGTGGAGCTGAAGATGCCCCATTGGGAAAGTCTTCTTCAGGGGTTACATCCAGGGCCTCATGCTTGATGGAGACATTGGGGCATGGTTTCCTTGTTTTTGCCATGGGATGTCTTGTTTCAAATAGCCATGAAGCACAAATCTTTTTTCACATGTAGGAACTCCCTTGAGGTATTCTGCCCACTGATCCCCTTAAGATATCACATGTGCAAACACCAAGCCTCTAGAATCCACATTTAGCTGGGGAGCCTGAGGAGACTGGTGGCTATGAGTCTACAGATGCAGATAAGAGTGTTCACCCAAGAGGACCACCCATCTGATGGATCCTCCTTGCCATCAACTTCGACATACCTCCAGAGCAAGAGCTCATGGTGTCCATCATTGAACTCTCAAGGTGTGAGGGGGAGAATGTCCCACATATGGCCCATCACACACCTCTTTTCTCACAGAGAGGTTGTTTGGGCACAAGGCTCCATGGGCATAATAGCATTTCCATGGCCACTTCCGGGACTGCACCTTTCAGACCGAAGGCAACTCCACACACTGGGGAACCCAATTTTTTCTATCATGATGGATCTCCGATAACATGTGTGGCACTTCAGGGTCAAGTGCTTTCTCAGTCACTGCCTCACACGAATACACAGGACAGAATCTCTTTTGGAGAGAAAAGATGTCATTCCAATCACCCAAACAAAAGTCCCCTGGACAATGACATCAAGGAACGACTGAGGAAGAACAGCCTATGAGCTGCCACTTCAATAGGAAGGGTCTTTGCCGCTTAGGGAAAATAGAGGGTGTCATTTACCTTGACCCACACCCCGTGTCCTTTGAGAAGACATGGGTGCCGAGCAGGGAGGACTGCTTGCAACCGACATACTTCGAGAGACAGGCCAAGAACGAGTGAAAATCTCATGCAAGGGTCCTGAGAGAGCCTTTGTGTCTAATAGTCCCCGGAAACACAGACATGGGCTTGGGAATAAAATTGGGCCCTGGAACGTGGCTGGTATCCAAATCTCATCTCTCTCTCTCACTCTCTCTCTTGGCTTCATCCTGCTTCACATTCTCTCGAATCCTCCCCATCCAAGGTGATCTGTGCTGGTCCAGGTAGGTATATCTCAGCCAGGAGAGTAGTCAAATTCTTTCACCAAGATTTTCCATCAGTCTTCCAAAATCCTATCAAATATAATAGCATTTTTCCTGAAATAACTCGTCTGTTTTTTATGGAGAATTTGCACCTTACATAGAGTACCCCTAGCTTACCATTTTCAGTCCTTCACACTGACACATAACCATCCCATTTGTACTGCGTTCTACATGGTCACAGATTTGCCTCCGAGATCAACATCTTTTCAACCACCTACGCATAAGGGACCGAGTGAGAATTCACTTATCTGCAGCACAACCCATGTATTTGAAGTTGCTGGTGAGGTGGATCTCTCGACTCTTTCTAAGGGGAGTTAGGACATGAAGTCTCTGACTCTCCATGTCTCAGTGAAGTGGCATCTAAGAAGGGGTCTGAGCACCCTTCGGCTGGGTCTGTGTGACAATGGGACAGAGTTCAAGGATTCAGTCCCCTAAAACCAGTCCATTTGGGACGATCCTCCCCCTTCTCTAGACCCTCAAATGGCAGGCCAGAGGCCCCTCTCGTCCAAGAGGGAAACCTCAACACCTGCCCATGTAGTCCTCACCACAGGGCTCACGGAGGATAACAAGAGAGTCTCCTGAAATTCCTGACAATTGTGTACAACACAAACAAGCCAGCAGTGGAACTAGACACCCCACTTCCATCCAGCACCCCAGTAGACAGGACGTATTCTTATCAACCTGTGAAATAACCACCAGACTTATACAGCTTCATTCTCGGGAAATATGTTACTGTGGATAGCTAGTGTGTGATTTCATCTCTTGACGTGTATGTTCCGAAGCAGGGACTTGTCCTTCCCCCCCATTCCAATATTTCCTCAGGGTTGATGTTGAGGGCCACGTCCTTGATTTAAGGAAGAAGGGCCTACCTTCATAGTTTGAGCTCTGGAATGAGATTTATCATCCCGGTCATACATAGGAGACTATTTCCCCTGATGGAAGAAACTGGAAGTGATAATCTCACTGGTCCCTTTCAGATGTATCATAATCCAAAAGCAAGCCTGAACCGTGGCTATTTACTCAGGAGCCTGATGAGAATGGTGGCCATGAGAAGAATATTGGAAAGAATACTTATCATCCAATTGTCCAATACATCCAATGGATCATCCTTTAATTTCGTATCAACATACCTCCAGATCATGAGCTCAGGCTGCCTGATGTACAACAATTGAGGGGTGACGGTGAGAGCTTCTCACTTTGGGCCCATCCCTTGCCTCTCTTCTCACAGATGGTCTGTGGTGTCACAATGCTTGGTGGGCAGCATGCCATTGCCATGGCAACCATTGGGCCTGAACTTCTCAGATGGAAGGCAACTCCACCTGCTCTGTGCCCACCTGCTCTCTACAGAAGGAAGGCTGTAGAGAGCAGCCTTCCCTGAACGTGTGTCAGGCTCAACACGGTGGTTCAAGAACTGCTTCCCAGGAATACACAGTCTACAATCTCATTGGGAAGGAAAATATGGGATTGAAAAAGACCCACTCCCCACGGAGCCTGAACAGGAAAACAATGGCCGATGGAGGAAGAACAACACACGAGCATCCCTTTCCATGGGAGGAGGCTTTTCCACGGAAGGAAACTATGGAATATCTTTTAACGTGATTTCCACCCCATGCCATTGGAGAAGATATAGGTACCATACCAAGGCTCTCAAACCTGTCTTCCAGTATGGAGCAAGGATTGTAATGGACACATTTTGGGAGTCAGGCCAGGAAGGAGAGAAGACTCTGGTACAAGTGTGCTGCTTTGTCCCACTTGTGGGATATCCACCTTAAACAAGGACACGTCCTTGGAGCATTTTTCCTACCATTGACTTTTGCTTGAACCAATAGATCCTTTACCTCTCTCTCTCCTTCTTTTGATCTCCTTCTCTCCAGCTGTCTCACTCTCCCCTTTTCCCCCCTGCAATTTCTCTTGAATCCTCCTGCTACAAGTTGACCTGTGGTGATAATGGATGAACTATATTCGCCAAGAGAATGGTCCAAGTTATTCCACAGCCTTTTCTCCCTATCATCCTAGGTCCGATCAAATATAAAATCTGTGGTCCAGAAAGACTTCCTGTGCTCTGTGGAGACACCCGAACTAGGTCATCCTTCCACCACACTTCCCATATTCAGCCCTTCCTGTGGACACGCTGACCACTTCATATGTACTTCGGTCTGGAGGGTCCCATATTCGACTCAGAGAGCAACACACTTGAAACAACGTTCACATGAGTGCTCTACCATGAAAATACTTCTCTGCAGCGTTCCCTACCTGGTCCACGAGGAATGGTGGATTTGCTCGTATGTAGATCTCTGGACTCGTTCTTAGGGGATATCGAATATGAAGTCTATGACTCTTCATGTCTCAATGATTGGGCATCCAAAAACAATGGTCTGAGCATCCTTGGCCAGTGGGCTGGCCAACCATAGCCCGGATTGCAAGATGTCTGTCAACCAAAACCAGTCTCTATGGAATAGACCTCCTCATTCGCTAGCCTCAGGATTGTCAGGGACAGAGACCATTCTCTTCCAGGATGGAACTATCAATAACCTCAAGTTGCAGGATACATCACAGGCCTCATGGAAAGTCATACCATCGACCCACCCTTCCTTCCTTATAATTGTAGACACAACAAACACACTGGCACTGGCCCCAGGAACCACACTACTACTAAGCCCTCCGTGAGAGGGAGGGCTTGCTCTTATCCACCTGTGGAAAAGGCACCTGAAATTGACCGGTTACATCTCGGTTAAATGGCCTCTGTTCGGAGGGCTCCCCTGTGGCTTAGGCTAGGAAAATATGTACTCAGAAATGTGGAGCTGAAGATGCCCCATTGGGAAAGTCTTCTTCAGGGGTTACATCCAGGGCCTCATGCTTGATGGAGACATTGGGGCATGGTTTCCTTGTTTTTGCCATGGGATGTCTTGTTTCAAATAGCCATGAAGCACAAATCTTTTTTCACATGTAGGAACTCCCTTGAGGTATTCTGCCCACTGATCCCCTTAAGATATCACATGTGCAAACACCAAGCCTCTAGAATCCACATTTAGCTGGGGAGCCTGAGGAGACTGGTGGCTATGAGTCTACAGATGCAGATAAGAGTGTTCACCCAAGAGGACCACCCATCTGATGGATCCTCCTTGCCATCAACTTCGACATACCTCCAGAGCAAGAGCTCATGGTGTCCATCATTGAACTCTCAAGGTGTGAGGGGGAGAATGTCCCACATATGGCCCATCACACACCTCTTTTCTCACAGAGAGGTTGTTTGGGCACAAGGCTCCATGGGCATAATAGCATTTCCATGGCCACTTCCGGGACTGCACCTTTCAGACCGAAGGCAACTCCACACACTGGGGAACCCAATTTTTTCTATCATGATGGATCTCCGATAACATGTGTGGCACTTCAGGGTCAAGTGCTTTCTCAGTCACTGCCTCACACGAATACACAGGACAGAATCTCTTTTGGAGAGAAAAGATGTCATTCCAATCACCCAAACAAAAGTCCCCTGGACAATGACATCAAGGAACGACTGAGGAAGAACAGCCTATGAGCTGCCACTTCAATAGGAAGGGTCTTTGCCGCTTAGGGAAAATAGAGGGTGTCATTTACCTTGACCCACACCCCGTGTCCTTTGAGAAGACATGGGTGCCGAGCAGGGAGGACTGCTTGCAACCGACATACTTCGAGAGACAGGCCAAGAACGAGTGAAAATCTCATGCAAGGGTCCTGAGAGAGCCTTTGTGTCTAATAGTCCCCGGAAACACAGACATGGGCTTGGGAATAAAATTGGGCCCTGGAACGTGGCTGGTATCCAAATCTCATCTCTCTCTCTCACTCTCTCTCTTGGCTTCATCCTGCTTCACATTCTCTCGAATCCTCCCCATCCAAGGTGATCTGTGCTGGTCCAGGTAGGTATATCTCAGCCAGGAGAGTAGTCAAATTCTTTCACCAAGATTTTCCATCAGTCTTCCAAAATCCTATCAAATATAATAGCATTTTTCCTGAAATAACTCGTCTGTTTTTTATGGAGAATTTGCACCTTACATAGAGTACCCCTAGCTTACCATTTTCAGTCCTTCACACTGACACATAACCATCCCATTTGTACTGCGTTCTACATGGTCACAGATTTGCCTCCGAGATCAACATCTTTTCAACCACCTACGCATAAGGGACCGAGTGAGAATTCACTTATCTGCAGCACAACCCATGTATTTGAAGTTGCTGGTGAGGTGGATCTCTCGACTCTTTCTAAGGGGAGTTAGGACATGAAGTCTCTGACTCTCCATGTCTCAGTGAAGTGGCATCTAAGAAGGGGTCTGAGCACCCTTCGGCTGGGTCTGTGTGACAATGGGACAGAGTTCAAGGATTCAGTCCCCTAAAACCAGTCCATTTGGGACGATCCTCCCCCTTCTCTAGACCCTCAAATGGCAGGCCAGAGGCCCCTCTCGTCCAAGAGGGAAACCTCAACACCTGCCCATGTAGTCCTCACCACAGGGCTCACGGAGGATAACAAGAGAGTCTCCTGAAATTCCTGACAATTGTGTACAACACAAACAAGCCAGCAGTGGAACTAGACACCCCACTTCCATCCAGCACCCCAGTAGACAGGACGTATTCTTATCAACCTGTGAAATAACCACCAGACTTATACAGCTTCATTCTCGGGAAATATGTTACTGTGGATAGCTAGTGTGTGATTTCATCTCTTGACGTGTATGTTCCGAAGCAGGGACTTGTCCTTCCCCCCCATTCCAATATTTCCTCAGGGTTGATGTTGAGGGCCACGTCCTTGATTTAAGGAAGAAGGGCCTACCTTCATAGTTTGAGCTCTGGAATGAGATTTATCATCCCGGTCATACATAGGAGACTATTTCCCCTGATGGAAGAAACTGGAAGTGATAATCTCACTGGTCCCTTTCAGATGTATCATAATCCAAAAGCAAGCCTGAACCGTGGCTATTTACTCAGGAGCCTGATGAGAATGGTGGCCATGAGAAGAATATTGGAAAGAATACTTATCATCCAATTGTCCAATACATCCAATGGATCATCCTTTAATTTCGTATCAACATACCTCCAGATCATGAGCTCAGGCTGCCTGATGTACAACAATTGAGGGGTGACGGTGAGAGCTTCTCACTTTGGGCCCATCCCTTGCCTCTCTTCTCACAGATGGTCTGTGGTGTCACAATGCTTGGTGGGCAGCATGCCATTGCCATGGCAACCATTGGGCCTGAACTTCTCAGATGGAAGGCAACTCCACCTGCTCTGTGCCCACCTGCTCTCTACAGAAGGAAGGCTGTAGAGAGCAGCCTTCCCTGAACGTGTGTCAGGCTCAACACGGTGGTTCAAGAACTGCTTCCCAGGAATACACAGTCTACAATCTCATTGGGAAGGAAAATATGGGATTGAAAAAGACCCACTCCCCACGGAGCCTGAACAGGAAAACAATGGCCGATGGAGGAAGAACAACACACGAGCATCCCTTTCCATGGGAGGAGGCTTTTCCACGGAAGGAAACTATGGAATATCTTTTAACGTGATTTCCACCCCATGCCATTGGAGAAGATATAGGTACCATACCAAGGCTCTCAAACCTGTCTTCCAGTATGGAGCAAGGATTGTAATGGACACATTTTGGGAGTCAGGCCAGGAAGGAGAGAAGACTCTGGTACAAGTGTGCTGCTTTGTCCCACTTGTGGGATATCCACCTTAAACAAGGACACGTCCTTGGAGCATTTTTCCTACCATTGACTTTTGCTTGAACCAATAGATCCTTTACCTCTCTCTCTCCTTCTTTTGATCTCCTTCTCTCCAGCTGTCTCACTCTCCCCTTTTCCCCCCTGCAATTTCTCTTGAATCCTCCTGCTACAAGTTGACCTGTGGTGATAATGGATGAACTATATTCGCCAAGAGAATGGTCCAAGTTATTCCACAGCCTTTTCTCCCTATCATCCTAGGTCCGATCAAATATAAAATCTGTGGTCCAGAAAGACTTCCTGTGCTCTGTGGAGACACCCGAACTAGGTCATCCTTCCACCACACTTCCCATATTCAGCCCTTCCTGTGGACACGCTGACCACTTCATATGTACTTCGGTCTGGAGGGTCCCATATTCGACTCAGAGAGCAACACACTTGAAACAACGTTCACATGAGTGCTCTACCATGAAAATACTTCTCTGCAGCGTTCCCTACCTGGTCCACGAGGAATGGTGGATTTGCTCGTATGTAGATCTCTGGACACGTTCTTAGGGGATATCGAATATGAAGTCTATGACTCTTCATGTCTCAATGATTGGGCATCCAAAAACAATGGTCTGAGCATCCTTGGCCAGTGGGCTGGCCAACCATAGCCCGGATTGCAAGATGTCTGTCAACCAAAACCAGTCTCTATGGAATAGACCTCCTCATTCGCTAGCCTCAGGATTGTCAGGGACAGAGACCATTCTCTTCCAGGATGGAACTATCAATAACCTCAAGTTGCAGGATACATCACAGGCCTCATGGAAAGTCATACCATCGACCCACCCTTCCTTCCTTATAATTGTAGACACAACAAACACACTGGCACTGGCCCCAGGAACCACACTACTAGTAAGCCCTCCGTGAGAGGGAGGGCTTCCTCTTATCCACCTGTGGAAAAGGCACCTGAAATTGACCGGTTATATCTCGGTTAAATGGCCTCTGTTCGGAGGGCTCCCCTGTGGCATAGGCTAGGAAAATATGTACTCAGAAATGTGGAGCTGAAGATGCCCCATTGGGAAAGTCTTCTTCAGGGGTTACATCCAGGGCCTCATGCTTGATGGAGACATTGGGGCATGGTTTCCTTGTTTTTGCCATGGGATGTCTTGTTTCAAATAGCCATGAAGCACAAATCTTTTTTCACATGTAGGAACTCCCTTGAGGTATTCTGCCCACTGATCCCCTTAAGATATCACATGTGCAAACACCAAGCCTCTAGAATCCACATTTAGCTGGGGAGCCTGAGGAGACTGGTGGCTATGAGTCTACAGATGCAGATAAGAGTGTTCACCCAAGAGGACCACCCATCTGATGGATCCTCCTTGCCATCAACTTCGACATACCTCCAGAGCAAGAGCTCATGGTGTCCATCATTGAACTCTCAAGGTGTGAGGGGGAGAATGTCCCACATATGGCCCATCACACACCTCTTTTCTCACAGAGAGGTTGTTTGGGCACAAGGCTCCATGGGCATAATAGCATTTCCATGGCCACTTCCGGGACTGCACCTTTCAGACCGAAGGCAACTCCACACACTGGGGAACCCAATTTTTTCTATCATGATGGATCTCCGATAACATGTGTGGCACTTCAGGGTCAAGTGCTTTCTCAGTCACTGCCTCACACGAATACACAGGACAGAATCTCTTTTGGAGAGAAAAGATGTCATTCCAATCACCCAAACAAAAGTCCCCTGGACAATGACATCAAGGAACGACTGAGGAAGAACAGCCTATGAGCTGCCACTTCAATAGGAAGGGTCTTTGCCGCTTAGGGAAAATAGAGGGTGTCATTTACCTTGACCCACACCCCGTGTCCTTTGAGAAGACATGGGTGCCGAGCAGGGAGGACTGCTTGCAACCGACATACTTCGAGAGACAGGCCAAGAACGAGTGAAAATCTCATGCAAGGGTCCTGAGAGAGCCTTTGTGTCTAATAGTCCCCGGAAACACAGACATGGGCTTGGGAATAAAATTGGGCCCTGGAACGTGGCTGGTATCCAAATCTCATCTCTCTCTCTCACTCTCTCTCTTGGCTTCATCCTGCTTCACATTCTCTCGAATCCTCCCCATCCAAGGTGATCTGTGCTGGTCCAGGTAGGTATATCTCAGCCAGGAGAGTAGTCAAATTCTTTCACCAAGATTTTCCATCAGTCTTCCAAACTCCTATCAAATATGAAAGCATTTTTCCTGAAATAACTCGTCTGTTTTTTATGGAGAATTTGCACCTTACATAGAGTACCCCTAGCTTACCATTTTCAGTCCTTCACACTGACACATAACCATCCCATTTGTACTGCGTTCTACATGGTCACAGATTTGCCTCCGAGATCAACATCTTTTCAACCACCTACGCATAAGGGACCGAGTGAGAATTCACTTATCTGCAGCACAACCCATGTATTTGAAGTTGCTGGTGAGGTGGATCTCTCGACTCTTTCTAAGCGGAGTTAGGACATGAAGTCTCTGATTCTCCATGTCTCAGTGAAGTGGCATCTAAGAAGGGGTCTGAGCACCCTTCGGCTGGGTCTGTGTGACAATGGGACAGAGTTCAAGGATTCAGTCCCCTAAAACCAGTCCATTTGGGACGATCCTCCCCCTTCTCTAGACCCTCAAATGGCAGGCCAGAGGCCCCTCTCGTCCAAGAGGGAAACCTCAACACCTGCCCATGTAGTCCTCACCACAGGGCTCACGGAGAATAACAAGAGAGTCTCCTGAAATTCCTGACAATTGTGTACAACACAAACAAGCCAGCAGTGGAACTAGACACCCCACTTCCATCCAGCACCCCAGTAGACAGGACGTATTCTTATCAACCTGTGAAATAACCACCAGACTTATACAGCTTCATTCTCGGGAAATATGTTACTGTGGATAGCTAGTGTGTGATTTCATCTCTTGACGTGTATGTTCCGAAGCAGGGACTTGTCCTTCCCCCCCATTCGAATATTTCCTCAGGGTTGATGTTGAGGGCCACGTCCTTGATTTAAGGAAGAAGGGCCTACCTTCATAGTTTGAGCTCTGGAATGAGATTTATCATCCCGGTCATACATAGGAGACTATTTCCCCTGATGGAAGAAACTGGAAGTGATAATCTCACTGGTCCCTTTCAGATGTATCATAATCCAAAAGCAAGCCTGAACCGTGGCTATTTACTCAGGAGCCTGATGAGAATGGTGGCCATGAGAAGAATATTGGAAAGAATACTTATCATCCAATTGTCCAATACATCCAATGGATCATCCTTTAATTTCGTATCAACATACCTCCAGATCATGAGCTCAGGCTGCCTGATGTACAACAATTGAGGGGTGACGGTGAGAGCTTCTCACTTTGGGCCCATCCCTTGCCTCTCTTCTCACAGATGGTCTGTGGTGTCACAATGCTTGGTGGGCAGCATGCCATTGCCATGGCAACCATTGGGCCTGAACTTCTCAGATGGAAGGCAACTCCACCTGCTCTGTGCCCACCTGCTCTCTACAGAAGGAAGGCTGTAGAGAGCAGCCTTCCCTGAACGTGTGTCAGGCTCAACACGGTGGTTCAAGAACTGCTTCCCAGGAATACACAGTCTACAATCTCATTGGGAAGGAAAATATGGGATTGAAAAAGACCCACTCCCCACGGAGCCTGAACAGGAAAACAATGGCCGATGGAGGAAGAACAACACACGAGCATCCCTTTCCATGGGAGGAGGCTTTTCCACGGAAGGAAACTATGGAATATCTTTTAACGTGATTTCCACCCCATGCCATTGGAGAAGATATAGGTACCATACCAAGGCTCTCAAACCTGTCTTCCAGTATGGAGCAAGGATTGTAATGGACACATTTTGGGAGTCAGGCCAGGAAGGAGAGAAGACTCTGGTACAAGTGTGCTGCTTTGTCCCACTTGTGGGATATCCACCTTAAACAAGGACACGTCCTTGGAGCATTTTTCCTACCATTGACTTTTGCTTGAACCAATAGATCCTTTACCTCTCTCTCTCCTTCTTTTGATCTCCTTCTCTCCAGCTGTCTCACTCTCCCCTTTTCCCCCCTGCAATTTCTCTTGAATCCTCCTGCTACAAGTTGACCTGTGGTGATAATGGATGAACTATATTCGCCAAGAGAATGGTCCAAGTTATTCCACAGCCTTTTCTCCTTATCATCCTAGGTCCGATCAAATATAAAATCTGTGGTCCAGAAAGACTTCCTGTGCTCTGTGGAGACACCCGAACTAGGTCATCCTTCCACCACACTTCCCATATTCAGCCCTTCCTGTGGACACGCTGACCACTTCATATGTACTTCGGTCTGGAGGGTCCCATATTCGACTCAGAGAGCAACACACTTGAAACAACGTTCACATGAGTGCTCTACCATGAAAATACTTCTCTGCAGCGTTCCCTACCTGGTCCACGAGGAATGGTGGATTTGCTCGTATGTAGATCTCTGGACTCGTTCTTAGGGGATATCGAATATGAAGTCTATGACTCTTCATGTCTCAATGATTGGGCATCCAAAAACAATGGTCTGAGCATCCTTGGCCAGTGGGCTGGCCAACCATAGCCCGGATTGCAAGATGTCTGTCAACCAAAACCAGTCTCTATGGAATAGACCTCCTCATTCGCTAGCCTCAGGATTGTCAGGGACAGAGACCATTCTCTTCCAGGATGGAACTATCAATAACCTCAAGTTGCAGGATACATCACAGGCCTCATGGAAAGTCATACCATCGACCCACCCTTCCTTCCTTATAATTGTAGACACAACAAACACACTGGCACTGGCCCCAGGAACCACACTACTACTAAGCCCTCCGTGAGAGGGAGGGCTTGCTCTTATCCACCTGTGGAAAAGGCACCTGAAATTGACCGGTTACATCTCGGTTAAATGGCCTCTGTTCGGAGGGCTCCCCTGTGGCTTAGGCTAGGAAAATATGTACTCAGAAATGTGGAGCTGAAGATGCCCCATTGGGAAAGTCTTCTTCAGGGGTTACATCCAGGGCCTCATGCTTGATGGAGACATTGGGGCATGGTTTCCTTGTTTTTGCCATGGGATGTCTTGTTTCAAATAGCCATGAAGCACAAATCTTTTTTCACATGTAGGAACTCCCTTGAGGTATTCTGCCCACTGATCCCCTTAAGATATCACATGTGCAAACACCAAGCCTCTAGAATCCACATTTAGCTGGGGAGCCTGAGGAGACTGGTGGCTATGAGTCTACAGATGCAGATAAGAGTGTTCACCCAAGAGGACCACCCATCTGATGGATCCTCCTTGCCATCAACTTCGACATACCTCCAGAGCAAGAGCTCATGGTGTCCATCATTGAACTCTCAAGGTGTGAGGGGGAGAATGTCCCACATATGGCCCATCACACACCTCTTTTCTCACAGAGAGGTTGTTTGGGCACAAGGCTCCATGGGCATAATAGCATTTCCATGGCCACTTCCGGGACTGCACCTTTCAGACCGAAGGCAACTCCACACACTGGGGAACCCAATTTTTTCTATCATGATGGATCTCCGATAACATGTGTGGCACTTCAGGGTCAAGTGCTTTCTCAGTCACTGCCTCACACGAATACACAGGACAGAATCTCTTTTGGAGAGAAAAGATGTCATTCCAATCACCCAAACAAAAGTCCCCTGGACAATGACATCAAGGAACGACTGAGGAAGAACAGCCTATGAGCTGCCACTTCAATAGGAAGGGTCTTTGCCGCTTAGGGAAAATAGAGGGTGTCATTTACCTTGACCCACACCCCGTGTCCTTTGAGAAGACATGGGTGCCGAGCAGGGAGGACTGCTTGCAACCGACATACTTCGAGAGACAGGCCAAGAACGAGTGAAAATCTCATGCAAGGGTCCTGAGAGAGCCTTTGTGTCTAATAGTCCCCGGAAACACAGACATGGGCTTGGGAATAAAATTGGGCCCTGGAACGTGGCTGGTATCCAAATCTCATCTCTCTCTCTCACTCTCTCTCTTGGCTTCATCCTGCTTCACATTCTCTCGAATCCTCCCCATCCAAGGTGATCTGTGCTGGTCCAGGTAGGTATATCTCAGCCAGGAGAGTAGTCAAATTCTTTCACCAAGATTTTCCATCAGTCTTCCAAACTCCTATCAAATATGAAAGCATTTTTCCTGAAATAACTCGTCTGTTTTTTATGGAGAATTTGCACCTTACATAGAGTACCCCTAGCTTACCATTTTCAGTCCTTCACACTGACACATAACCATCCCATTTGTACTGCGTTCTACATGGTCACAGATTTGCCTCCGAGATCAACATCTTTTCAACCACCTACGCATAAGGGACCGAGTGAGAATTCACTTATCTGCAGCACAACCCATGTATTTGAAGTTGCTGGTGAGGTGGATCTCTCGACTCTTTCTAAGGGGAGTTAGGACATGAAGTCTCTGACTCTCCATGTCTCAGTGAAGTGGCATCTAAGAAGGGGTCTGAGCACCCTTCGGCTGGGTCTGTGTGACAATGGGACAGAGTTCAAGGATTCAGTCCCCTAAAACCAGTCCATTTGGGACGATCCTCCCCCTTCTCTAGACCCTCAAATGGCAGGCCAGAGGCCCCTCTCGTCCAAGAGGGAAACCTCAACACCTGCCCATGTAGTCCTCACCACAGGGCTCACGGAGGATAACAAGAGAGTCTCCTGAAATTCCTGACAATTGTGTACAACACAAACAAGCCAGCAGTGGAACTAGACACCCCACTTCCATCCAGCACCCCAGTAGACAGGACGTATTCTTATCAACCTGTGAAATAACCACCAGACTTATACAGCTTCATTCTCGGGAAATATGTTACTGTGGATAGCTAGTGTGTGATTTCATCTCTTGACGTGTATGTTCCGAAGCAGGGACTTGTCCTTCCCCCCCATTCCAATATTTCCTCAGGGTTGATGTTGAGGGCCACGTCCTTGATTTAAGGAAGAAGGGCCTACCTTCATAGTTTGAGCTCTGGAATGAGATTTATCATCCCGGTCATACATAGGAGACTATTTCCCCTGATGGAAGAAACTGGAAGTGATAATCTCACTGGTCCCTTTCAGATGTATCATAATCCAAAAGCAAGCCTGAACCGTGGCTATTTACTCAGGAGCCTGATGAGAATGGTGGCCATGAGAAGAATATTGGAAAGAATACTTATCATCCAATTGTCCAATACATCCAATGGATCATCCTTTAATTTCGTATCAACATACCTCCAGATCATGAGCTCAGGCTGCCTGATGTACAACAATTGAGGGGTGACGGTGAGAGCTTCTCACTTTGGGCCCATCCCTTGCCTCTCTTCTCACAGATGGTCTGTGGTGTCACAATGCTTGGTGGGCAGCATGCCATTGCCATGGCAACCATTGGGCCTGAACTTCTCAGATGGAAGGCAACTCCACCTGCTCTGTGCCCACCTGCTCTCTACAGAAGGAAGGCTGTAGAGAGCAGCCTTCCCTGAACGTGTGTCAGGCTCAACACGGTGGTTCAAGAACTGCTTCCCAGGAATACACAGTCTACAATCTCATTGGGAAGGAAAATATGGGATTGAAAAAGACCCACTCCCCACGGAGCCTGAACAGGAAAACAATGGCCGATGGAGGAAGAACAACACACGAGCATCCCTTTCCATGGGAGGAGGCTTTTCCACGGAAGGAAACTATGGAATATCTTTTAACGTGATTTCCACCCCATGCCATTGGAGAAGATATAGGTACCATACCAAGGCTCTCAAACCTGTCTTCCAGTATGGAGCAAGGATTGTAATGGACACATTTTGGGAGTCAGGCCAGGAAGGAGAGAAGACTCTGGTACAAGTGTGCTGCTTTGTCCCACTTGTGGGATATCCACCTTAAACAAGGACACGTCCTTGGAGCATTTTTCCTACCATTGACTTTTGCTTGAACCAATAGATCCTTTACCTCTCTCTCTCCTTCTTTTGATCTCCTTCTCTCCAGCTGTCTCACTCTCCCCTTTTCCCCCCTGCAATTTCTCTTGAATCCTCCTGCTACAAGTTGACCTGTGGTGATAATGGATGAACTATATTCGCCAAGAGAATGGTCCAAGTTATTCCACAGCCTTTTCTCCTTATCATCCTAGGTCCGATCAAATATAAAATCTGTGGTCCAGAAAGACTTCCTGTGCTCTGTGGAGACACCCGAACTAGGTCATCCTTCCACCACACTTCCCATATTCAGCCCTTCCTGTGGACACGCTGACCACTTCATATGTACTTCGGTCTGGAGGGTCCCATATTCGACTCAGAGAGCAACACACTTGAAACAACGTTCACATGAGTGCTCTACCATGAAAATACTTCTCTGCAGCGTTCCCTACCTGGTCCACGAGGAATGGTGGATTTGCTCGTATGTAGATCTCTGGACTCGTTCTTAGGGGATATCGAATATGAAGTCTATGACTCTTCATGTCTCAATGATTGGGCATCCAAAAACAATGGTCTGAGCATCCTTGGCCAGTGGGCTGGCCAACCATAGCCCGGATTGCAAGATGTCTGTCAACCAAAACCAGTCTCTATGGAATAGACCTCCTCATTCGCTAGCCTCAGGATTGTCAGGGACAGAGACCATTCTCTTCCAGGATGGAACTATCAATAACCTCAAGTTGCAGGATACATCACAGGCCTCATGGAAAGTCATACCATCGACCCACCCTTCCTTCCTTATAATTGTAGACACAACAAACACACTGGCACTGGCCCCAGGAACCACACTACTACTAAGCCCTCCGTGAGAGGGAGGGCTTGCTCTTATCCACCTGTGGAAAAGGCACCTGAAATTGACCGGTTACATCTCGGTTAAATGGCCTCTGTTCGGAGGGCTCCCCTGTGGCTTAGGCTAGGAAAATATGTACTCAGAAATGTGGAGCTGAAGATGCCCCATTGGGAAAGTCTTCTTCAGGGGTTACATCCAGGGCCTCATGCTTGATGGAGACATTGGGGCATGGTTTCCTTGTTTTTGCCATGGGATGTCTTGTTTCAAATAGCCATGAAGCACAAATCTTTTTTCACATGTAGGAACTCCCTTGAGGTATTCTGCCCACTGATCCCCTTAAGATATCACATGTGCAAACACCAAGCCTCTAGAATCCACATTTAGCTGGGGAGCCTGAGGAGACTGGTGGCTATGAGTCTACAGATGCAGATAAGAGTGTTCACCCAAGAGGACCACCCATCTGATGGATCCTCCTTGCCATCAACTTCGACATACCTCCAGAGCAAGAGCTCATGGTGTCCATCATTGAACTCTCAAGGTGTGAGGGGGAGAATGTCCCACATATGGCCCATCACACACCTCTTTTCTCACAGAGAGGTTGTTTGGGCACAAGGCTCCATGGGCATAATAGCATTTCCATGGCCACTTCCGGGACTGCACCTTTCAGACCGAAGGCAACTCCACACACTGGGGAACCCAATTTTTTCTATCATGATGGATCTCCGATAACATGTGTGGCACTTCAGGGTCAAGTGCTTTCTCAGTCACTGCCTCACACGAATACACAGGACAGAATCTCTTTTGGAGAGAAAAGATGTCATTCCAATCACCCAAACAAAAGTCCCCTGGACAATGACATCAAGGAACGACTGAGGAAGAACAGCCTATGAGCTGCCACTTCAATAGGAAGGGTCTTTGCCGCTTAGGGAAAATAGAGGGTGTCATTTACCTTGACCCACACCCCGTGTCCTTTGAGAAGACATGGGTGCCGAGCAGGGAGGACTGCTTGCAACCGACATACTTCGAGAGACAGGCCAAGAACGAGTGAAAATCTCATGCAAGGGTCCTGAGAGAGCCTTTGTGTCTAATAGTCCCCGGAAACACAGACATGGGCTTGGGAATAAAATTGGGCCCTGGAACGTGGCTGGTATCCAAATCTCATCTCTCTCTCTCACTCTCTCTCTTGGCTTCATCCTGCTTCACATTCTCTCGAATCCTCCCCATCCAAGGTGATCTGTGCTGGTCCAGGTAGGTATATCTCAGCCAGGAGAGTAGTCAAATTCTTTCACCAAGATTTTCCATCAGTCTTCCAAACTCCTATCAAATATGAAAGCATTTTTCCTGAAATAACTCGTCTGTTTTTTATGGAGAATTTGCACCTTACATAGAGTACCCCTAGCTTACCATTTTCAGTCCTTCACACTGACACATAACCATCCCATTTGTACTGCGTTCTACATGGTCACAGATTTGCCTCCGAGATCAACATCTT
Source organism: Sus scrofa (assembly GCF_054392235.1). Taxonomy (NCBI): domain Eukaryota; kingdom Metazoa; phylum Chordata; class Mammalia; order Artiodactyla; family Suidae; genus Sus; species Sus scrofa. Next base: position 43,728,347 of record NC_139402.1, read on the forward strand.
TTCAACCACCTACGCATAAGGGACCGAGTGAGAATTCACTTATCTGCAGCACAACCCATGTATTTGAAGTTGCTGGTGAGGTGGATCTCTCGACTCTTTCTAAGGGGAGTTAGGACATGAAGTCTCTGATTCTCCATGTCTCAGTGAAGTGGCATCTAAGAAGGGGTCTGAGCACCCTTCGGCTGGGTCTGTGTGACAATGGGACAGAGTTCAAGGATTCAGTCCCCTAAAACCAGTCCATTTGGGACGATCCTCCCCCTTCTCTAGACCCTCAAATGGCAGGCCAGAGGCCCCTCTCGTCCAAGAGGGAAACCTCAACACCTGCCCATGTAGTCCTCACCACAGGGCTCACGGAGAATAACAAGAGAGTCTCCTGAAATTCCTGACAATTGTGTACAACACAAACAAGCCAGCAGTGGAACTAGACACCCCACTTCCATCCAGCACCCCAGTAGACAGGACGTATTCTTATCAACCTGTGAAATAACCACCAGACTTATACAGCTTCATTCTCGGGAAATATGTTACTGTGGATAGCTAGTGTGTGATTTCATCTCTTGACGTGTATGTTCCGAAGCAGGGACTTGTCCTTCCCCCCCATTCCAATATTTCCTCAGGGTTGATGTTGAGGGCCACGTCCTTGATTTAAGGAAGAAGGGCCTACCTTCATAGTTTGAGCTCTGGAATGAGATTTATCATCCCGGTCATACATAGGAGACTATTTCCCCTGATGGAAGAAACTGGAAGTGATAATCTCACTGGTCCCTTTCAGATGTATCATAATCCAAAAGCAAGCCTGAACCGTGGCTATTTACTCAGGAGCCTGATGAGAATGGTGGCCATGAGAAGAATATTGGAAAGAATACTTATCATCCAATTGTCCAATACATCCAATGGATCATCCTTTAATTTCGTATCAACATACCTCCAGATCATGAGCTCAGGCTGCCTGATGTACAACAATTGAGGGGTGACGGTGAGAGCTTCTCACTTTGGGCCCATCCCTTGCCTCTCTTCTCACAGATGGTCTGTGGTGTCACAATGCTTGGTGGGCAGCATGCCATTGCCATGGCAACCATTGGGCCTGAACTTCTCAGATGGAAGGCAACTCCACCTGCTCTGTGCCCACCTGCTCTCTACAGAAGGAAGGCTGTAGAGAGCAGCCTTCCCTGAACGTGTGTCAGGCTCAACACGGTGGTTCAAGAACTGCTTCCCAGGAATACACAGTCTACAATCTCATTGGGAAGGAAAATATGGGATTGAAAAAGACCCACTCCCCACGGAGCCTGAACAGGAAAACAATGGCCGATGGAGGAAGAACAACACACGAGCATCCCTTTCCATGGGAGGAGGCTTTTCCACGGAAGGAAACTATGGAATATCTTTTAACGTGATTTCCACCCCATGCCATTGGAGAAGATATAGGTACCATACCAAGGCTCTCAAACCTGTCTTCCAGTATGGAGCAAGGATTGTAATGGACACATTTTGGGAGTCAGGCCAGGAAGGAGAGAAGACTCTGGTACAAGTGTGCTGCTTTGTCCCACTTGTGGGATATCCACCTTAAACAAGGACACGTCCTTGGAGCATTTTTCCTACCATTGACTTTTGCTTGAACCAATAGATCCTTTACCTCTCTCTCTCCTTCTTTTGATCTCCTTCTCTCCAGCTGTCTCACTCTCCCCTTTTCCCCCCTGCAATTTCTCTTGAATCCTCCTGCTACAAGTTGACCTGTGGTGATAATGGATGAACTATATTCGCCAAGAGAATGGTCCAAGTTATTCCACAGCCTTTTCTCCTTATCATCCTAGGTCCGATCAAATATAAAATCTGTGGTCCAGAAAGACTTCCTGTGCTCTGTGGAGACACCCGAACTAGGTCATCCTTCCACCACACTTCCCATATTCAGCCCTTCCTGTGGACACGCTGACCACTTCATATGTACTTCGGTCTGGAGGGTCCCATATTCGACTCAGAGAGCAACACACTTGAAACAACGTTCACATGAGTGCTCTACCATGAAAATACTTCTCTGCAGCGTTCCCTACCTGGTCCACGAGGAATGGTGGATTTGCTCGTATGTAGATCTCTGGACTCGTTCTTAGGGGATATCGAATATGAAGTCTATGACTCTTCATGTCTCAATGATTGGGCATCCAAAAACAATGGTCTGAGCATCCTTGGCCAGTGGGCTGGCCAACCATAGCCCGGATTGCAAGATGTCTGTCAACCAAAACCAGTCTCTATGGAATAGACCTCCTCATTCGCTAGCCTCAGGATTGTCAGGGACAGAGACCATTCTCTTCCAGGATGGAACTATCAATAACCTCAAGTTGCAGGATACATCACAGGCCTCATGGAAAGTCATACCATCGACCCACCCTTCCTTCCTTATAATTGTAGACACAACAAACACACTGGCACTGGCCCCAGGAACCACACTACTAGTAAGCCCTCCGTGAGAGGGAGGGCTTCCTCTTATCCACCTGTGGAAAAGGCACCTGAAATTGACCGGTTATATCTCGGTTAAATGGCCTCTGTTCGGAGGGCTCCCCTGTGGCATAGGCTAGGAAAATATGTACTCAGAAATGTGGAGCTGAAGATGCCCCATTGGGAAAGTCTTCTTCAGGGGTTACATCCAGGGCCTCATGCTTGATGGAGACATTGGGGCATGGTTTCCTTGTTTTTGCCATGGGATGTCTTGTTTCAAATAGCCATGAAGCACAAATCTTTTTTCACATGTAGGAACTCCCTTGAGGTATTCTGCCCACTGATCCCCTTAAGATATCACATGTGCAAACACCAAGCCTCTAGAATCCACATTTAGCTGGGGAGCCTGAGGAGACTGGTGGCTATGAGTCTACAGATGCAGATAAGAGTGTTCACCCAAGAGGACCACCCATCTGATGGATCCTCCTTGCCATCAACTTCGACATACCTCCAGAGCAAGAGCTCATGGTGTCCATCATTGAACTCTCAAGGTGTGAGGGGGAGAATGTCCCACATATGGCCCATCACACACCTCTTTTCTCACAGGGAGGTTGTTTGGGCACAAGGCTCCATGGGCATAATAGCATTTCCATGGCCACTTCAGGGACTGCATCTTTCAGACGGAAGGCAACTCCACACACTGGGGAACCCAATTTTTTCTATCATGATGGATCTCCGATAACATGTGTGGCACTTCAGGGTCAAGTGCTTTCTCAGTCACTGCCTCACACGAATACACAGGACAGAATCTCTGTTGGAGAGAAAAGATGTCATTCCAATCACCCAAACAAAAGTCCCCTGGACAATGACATCAAGGAACGACTGAGGAAGAACAGCCTATGAGCTGCCACTTCAATAGGAAGGGTCTTTGCCCCTTAGGGAAAATAGAGGGTGTCATTTACCTTGACCCACACCCCGTGTCCTTTGAGAAGACATGGGTGCCGAACAGGGAGGACTGCTTGCAACCGACATACTTCGAGAGACAGGCCAAGAACGAATGAAAATCTCATGCAAGAGTTCTGAGATAGCCTTTGTGTCTTATAGTCCCCGGAAACACAGACATGGGCTTGGGAATGAAATTGGGCCCTGGAATGTGGCTTGTATCCAAATCTCATCTCTCTCTCTCACTCTCTCTCTTGGCTTCTTCCTCCTTCACATTCTCTCGAATCCTCCCCATCCAAGGTGATCTGTGCTGGTCCAGGTGGGCATATCTCAGCCAGGAGAGTAGTCAAATTCTTTCACCAAAATTTTCCATCAGTCTTCCAAACCCCTATCAAATATAATAGCATTTTTCCTGAAATAACTCCTCTGTTCTTTATGGAGAATTTGCACCTTACATAGAGTACCCCTAGCTTACCATTTTCAGCCCTTCACACTGGCAGATAACTATCCCATTTGTACTGCGTTCTACATGGTCACAGATTTGCCTCCGAGATCAACATCTTTTCAACCACCTACGCATAAGGGACCGAGTGAGAATTCACTTATCTGCAGCACAACCCATGTATTTGAAGTTGCTGGTGAGGTGGATCTCTCGACTCTTTCTAAGGGGAGTTAGGACATGAAGTCTCTGACTCTCCATGTCTCAGTGAAGTGGCATCTAAGAAGGGGTCTGAGCACCCTTCGGCTGGGTCTGTGTGACAATGGGACAGAGTTCAAGGATTCAGTCCCCTAAGACCGGTCTCCATTTGGGACGATCCTCCCCCTTCTCTAGACCCTGAATTGGCAGGCCAGATGCCCCTCTCGTCCAAGAGGGAAACCTCAACACCTGCCCATGTAGTCCTCACCACAGGGCTCACGGAGGATAACAAGAGAGTCTCCTGAAATTCCTGACAATTGTGTACAACACAAACAAGCCAGCAGTGGAACTAGACACCCCACTTCCATCCAGCACCCCAGTAGACAGGACGTATTCTTATCAACCTGTGAAATAACCACCAGACTTATACAGCTTCATTCTCGGGAAATTTGTTACTGTGGATAGCTAGTGTGTGATTTCATCCCTTGACGTGTATGTTCCGAAGCAGGGACTTGTCCTTCCCCCCCATTCCAATATTTCCTCAGGGTTGATATTGAGGGCCACGTCCTTGATTTAAGGAAGAAGGGCCTACCTTCATAGTTTGAGCTCTGGAATGAGATTTATCATCCCGGTCATACATAGGAGACTATTTCCCCTGATGGAAGAAACTGGAAGTGATAATCTCACTGGTCCCTTTCAGATGTATCATAATCCAAAAGCAAGCCTGAACCGTGGCTATTTACTCAGGAGCCTGATGAGAATTGTGGCAATGAGAAGAATATTGGAAAGAATACTTATCATCCAATAGTCCAATACATGCAATGGATCATACTTTAATTTCGTATCAACATACCTCCAGATCATGAGCTCAGGCTGCCTGATGTACAACAATTGAGGCGCGACGGTGAGAGCTTCTCACTTTGGGCCCATCCCTTGCCTCTCTTCTCACAGATGATCTGTGGTGTCACAATGCTTGGTGGGCAGCATGCCATTGCCATGGCAAACATTGGGCCTGAACTTCTCAGATGGAAGGCAACTCCACCTGCTCTGTGCCCACCTGCTCTCTACAGAAGGAAGGCTGTAGAGAGCAGCCTTCCCTGAACGTGTGTCAGGCTCAACACGGTGGTTCAAGAACTGCTTCCCAGGAATACACAGTCTACAATCTCATTGGGAAGGAAAATATGGGATTGAAAAAGACCCACTCCCCACGGAGCCTGAACAGGAAAACAATGGCCGATGGAGGAAGAACAACACACGAGCATCCCTTTCCATGGGAGGAGGCTTTTCCACGGAAGGAAACTATGGAATATCTTTTAACGTGATTTCCACCCCATGCCATTGGAGAAGATATAGGTACCATACCAAGGCTCTCAAACCTGTCTTCCAGTATGGAGCAAGGATTGTAATGGACACATTTTGGGAGTCAGGCCAGGAAGGAGAGAAGACTCTGGTACAAGTGTGCTGCTTTGTCCCACTTGTGGGATATCCACCTTAAACAAGGACACGTCCTTGGAGCATTTTTCCTACCATTGACTTTTGCTTGAACCAATAGATCCTTTACCTCTCTCCTTCTTTTGATCTCCTTTTCTCCAGCTGTCTCACTCTCCCCTTGCCCCCCCTTCAATTTCTCCTGAATCCTCCTGCTACAAGTTGACCTGTGGTGATAATGGATGAACTATATTCGCCAAGAGAATGGTCCAAGTTATTCCACAGCCTTTTCTCCCTATCATCCTAGGTCCGATCAAATATAAAATCTGTGGTCCAGAAAGACTTCCTGTGCTCTGTGGAGACACCCGAACTAGGTCATCCTTCCACCACACTTCCCATATTCAGCCCTTCCTGTGGACACGCTGACCACTTCATATGTACTTCGGTCTGTAGGGTCCCATATTCGACACAGAGAGCAACACACTTGAAACAACGTTCACATGAGTGCTCTACCATGAAAATACTTCTCTGCAGCGTTCCCTACCTGGTCCACGAGGAATGGTGGATTTGCTCGTATGTAGATCTCTGGACTCGTTCTTAGGGGATATCGAATATGAAGTCTATGACTCTTCATGTCTCAATGATTGGGCATCCAAAAACAATGGTCTGAGCATCCTTGGCCAGTGGGCTGCCCAACCATAGCCCGGATTGCAAGATGTCTGTCAACCAAAACCAGTCTCTATGGAATAGACCTCCTCATTCGCTAGCCTCAGGATTGTCAGGGACAGAGACCATTCTCTTCCAGGATGGAACTATCAATAACCTCAAGTTGCAGGATACATCACAGGCCTCATGGAAAGTCATACCATCGACCCACCCTTCCTTCCTTATAATTGTAGACACAACAAACACACTGGCACTGGCCCCAGGCACCACACTACTAGTAAGCCCTCCGTGAGAGGGAGGGCTTGCTCTTATCCACCTGTGGAAAAGGCACCTGAAATTGACCGGTTATATCTCGGTTAAATGGCCTCTGTTCGGAGGGCTCCCCTGTGGCTTAGGCTAGGAAAATATGTACTCAGAAATGTGGAGCTGAAGATGCCCCATTGGGAAAGTCTTCTTCAGGGGTTACATCCAGGGCCTCATGCTTGATGGAGACATTGGGGCATGGTTTCCTTGTTTTTGCCATGGGATGTCTTGTTTCAAATAGCCATGAAGCACAAATCTTTTTTCACATGTAGGAACTCCCTTGAGGTATTCTGCCCACTGATCCCCTTAAGATATCACATGTGCAAACACCAAGCCTCTAGAATCCACATTTAGCTGGGGAGCCTGAGGAGACTGGTGGCTATGAGTCTACAGATGCAGATAAGAGTGTTCACCCAAGAGGACCACCCATCTGATGGATCCTCCTTGCCATCAACTTCGACATACCTCCAGAGCAAGAGCTCATGGTGTCCAACTTTGAACTCTCAAGGTGTGAGGGGGAGAATGTCCCACATATGGCCCATCACACACCTCTTTTCTCACAGGGAGGTTGTTTGGGCACAAGGCTCCATGGGCATAATAGCATTTCCATGGCCACTTCCGGGACTGCACCTTTCAGACCGAAGGCAACTCCACACACTGGGGAACCCAATTTTTTCTATCATGATGGATCTCCGATAACATGTGTGGCACTTCAGGGTCAAGTGCTTTCTCAGTCACTGCCTCACACGAATACACAGGACAGAATCTCTTTTGGAGAGAAAAGATGTCATTCCAATCACCCAAACAAAAGTCCCCTGGACAATGACATCAAGGAACGACTGAGGAAGAACAGCCTATGAGCTGCCACTTCAATAGGAAGGGTCTTTGCCCCTTAGGGAAAATAGAGGGTGTCATTTACCTTGACCCACACCTTGTGTCCTTTGAGAAGACATGAGTGCCAAGCAGGTAGGACTGCTTGCAAACAACAAATTTCTAGAGACAGGCCAAGAACGAGTGAATATCTCATGCAAGTGTCCTGAGATAGCCTTTGTGTCTTATAGTCCCTGAAAACACAGACAAGGGATTGGGAATGACATTGTGCCCTGGAATGTGGCTTGTATCCAAATCTCATCTCTCTCTCTCACTCTCTCTCTTGGCTTCTTCCTCCTTCACATTCTCTCGAATCCTCCCCATCCAAGGTGATCTGTGCTGGTCCAGGTTCGCATATCTCAGCCAGGAGAGCAGTCAAATTCATTAACCAAATTTTCCATCAGTCTTCCAACCTCCTATCAAATATAATAGCATTTTTCCTGAAATAATTCCTCTGTTTGTATGGAGAATTTCCACCTTACACTGTGTACCTCTATCTTACCATTGTCAGCCCTTCACACTGACAGATAACCATCCCATTTGTACTGCGTTCTACATGGTCACAGATTCGACTCAGAGATCTACATCGTTTCAACAACCTACACATAAGGGACCGAGTGGGAATTCATTTATCTGCAGCACAACACATGTATTTGAAGTTGCTGGTGAGGTGGATCTCTCGACTCTAACTAAGGGGTGTTAGGACATGAAGTCAACAGCTCCTTTACCTCTCTCACTCCTTCTTTTCATCTCCTTCTCTCTATCTCTCTCACTCTCCCCTTTACCCCCGGTCAATTTCTCTTGAATCTTCCTGCTACAAGTTGATCTGTGGTGATAATGGATGAAATATATTAGCCACGAGAATGGTCCTAGTTATCCCTTAGGCTTTTCTCACTGTCATCCTGGTCTGTTCAAAGATAAATTCATTGGTCCAGAAAGACTTCCTCTGCTCTGTGTATACACCCCAACTAGGTCATCCTTCCACAACCCTTCCCATATTCAGCCCTTCCTATGGACTCGCTGACCACTTCATATGTACTTCGGTCTGTAGGGTCCCATATTCGACTCAGAGAGCAACACACTTGTAACAACGTTCACATGAGTGCTCTCCCAAGAAATGGCTTCTCTGCTGCATTCCCTACCTGGTCCATGAAGTATTGTGGATTTGTTCGTGTGTGGATCTCTGGACTCGTTCTTAGGGGATATAGAATATGAAGTCTAGGACTCTTCATGTCTCAATGATTGGGCATCCAAACAATGGTCTGAGCATCCTTGGCCAGTGGGCTGGCCAACCAGAGCCCAGAGTGCAAGATGTCTGTCAACCAAAATCCGTCTCTATGGAATAGACCTCCTCATTTTCTAGCCTCAGGAGTGTCAGGGACAGAGCCCACTCCCTTCCAGGATGGATCTTTCAATACCCTCACATTGCAGGCATCATCACAGGGCTCCTGGAAGTTCAGGCAATCGACCCACCTTTCCTTCCTTATGATTGTCGACACAACAAACACACTTGCACTGACCACAACACCACACTACCAATAAGCCCTCAAAGAAATGGAGCGCTTGTTCCTATCCACCTGTGGAAAAGGCACCTGAAATAGACCGGTTACATCTCGGTAAATATGCCTCTGTTTGAGGGCTCCCCTTTGGCTTAGGCCTAGGGAATATCTATTCAGAAGTGTGGAACTAAAATAACCCAATGGGAATGTCTTCTTCAGAGGTTACATGCAGGGCCTCAGGCTTGGTGGAGAGCATTGGGGCATGGTTTCCTTGTTTGTGCCCTGGGACGTCTTGTTTCAAATGGCCATGAAGCACAGTTCTTTTTTCACATGTAGGAACTCCCTTGAGGTATTCTGCCCACTGATACCCTGAAGATATCACATGTTCAGAAACCAAGACTCTATAATCCACATTTAAATTCGGAGCCTGATGAGAGTGGTGGCTATGAGTCTACAGATGGTGATAATAGTGTTCATCCAAGAGGAACACCCATCTGATGGATCCTCCATTCCATCAACTTCGACATACCTCGAGAGCAAGAGCTCATGGTGTCCATCGTTTACTTGTCAAGGGTTGAGGGTGAGAATGCCCCACATATGGCCCATCACACACCTCTTTTCTCACAGAGAGGTTGTTTGGGCACAAGGCTCCATGGGCATACTATCAGTGCCATGTCCACCACTGGGACTGACCTTTCAGAAGGAAGGCAACTCCACACACTGGGGAACCCAATTTTTTCTATCATGATGGATCTCCGATAACATGTGTAGCACTTCAGGGTCAAGTGCTTTCTCAGTCACTGCATCACACGAATACACAGGACAGAATCTCTTTTGGAGAGAAATGATGTCATTCCCAGCAACCAAAGAATATTCCCCTGGAGAATTAAATCAAGGACAGTTTGAAGAAGAACACACTATGAGCTGCCATTTAAATAGAAAGGGACTTTTACGCTAGGGAAATATAGGGTGTTATTTGACTTGACCCACACCTCGTATCCTTTGAGAAGACATGGGTGCCAAGCAGGGAGGACTGCTTGCAACCGACATATTTCTAGAGACAGGCCAAGAACGAATAAAAAACTCATGCAAGAGTCCTGATATAGCCTTTGTGTCTAATAGTCCCCGGAAACACAGACAAGGGCTTGGGAATGACATTGTGCCCTGATATGTGGCTTGTATCCAAATCTCATCTCTCTCTCTCTCACTCCCCCTCTCGGCTTCTTCCTCCTTCACATTCTCTCAAATCCTCCTCATCCAAGGTTATCTGTGCTGGTCCATGTTGGCATATCTCAGCCAGGAAGGTAGTCAAATTCATTCACCAAGATTTTCCATCAGTCTTCCAAACTCCTATCAAATATAAAAGCAATTTCCTGAAATAACTTCTCTGTTTGTATGGAGAATTTCCACCTTACACAGCGTACCCCTATCTTACCATTGTCAGCCCTTCACACTGACAGATACCATCCCATTTGTACTGCGTTCTATATGGTCACAGATTTGACTCCGAGATCAACTCTTTTCAACCACCAACACATAAGGGACCTTGTGAGAATTCACTTATCTGCAGCACACCCCACGTGTGGGATCAGGCCTGTTAAGTTGCTGGTGAGGTGGATCTGTCTACTCTTTCTAAGGGGAGATAGGAAATGTAGTCTCTGACTCCCCATGTCTCAGTGAATTGGCATTTAAGAAGGTGTCTGAGCACCCTTCAGCAGGTTCTGAATGACAAGGGGACAGAGTTCAAGTATTCCGTCCCCTCAAAGCAGTCCCCAATTGGGACAATCCTCCTCCTTCTCTAGACCCTCAATTGGCAGGCCAGAATCCCCTCTTGTTCAAGAGGGAAACCTCAAGACCTGCCCATGTAACCCACACCTCAGGACTCACGGAGGAGAAGAAGAGAGACTCCTTAAATTCCTGAGAATTGCGTACCCCACAAACAAGCCAGCAGTGGAACTAGTCACCCCACTTCCTTCCAGCACCCCAGTAGACAGCACGTGTTCTGATAAACCTGTGAAATATCCACCAGACCTATCCCAGCTTCATTCTCAGGAAATATGTTACTGTGAATAGCTAGTGTGTGATTTCATCTATTGAGGTGTATGTTCTGAAGCAGGGCATTGTCCTTCCCCCATTCAAATATGTCCTCAGGGTTGATATCGAGGGCCTCGTCCTTGGTTGAAGACCGAGGGGCCTATTTTCATGCTTTGAGCTCTGGAATGAGATTTCTCATCCCGGTCATACTTACGAGTCTTTTTTCCCCTGTAGGAAAATACTGGAAATGACAAGCTCACTGGTCCCTTTCAGATGTGTCATAATCCAAAATCAAGCCTGAGCAGTGGCTATTTACTCAGCAGCCTGATGAGAATGGTGGCCATGAGAAGAATGCTGGAAATACTACGTATCATCAAATGTCCTATACATCCAATGGATCATCCTTTAATTTAGTATCAACATACCTCCAGATCATGAGCTCAGGCTGCCCGATGTACACCACTGAGGGGTGACGGTGATCGCTTCCCACTTTGGGCCCATCACTCGCCTCTGTTCTCACAGAGGGTCAGTGGTGTCAAAATGCTTGGTGGGCAGCATGCCATTGCCATGGCAACATTGGGCCTAAACTTCTCAGATGGAAGGCATCTCCACCTCCTCTGTGCCCACCTGCTCTCTACAGAAGGATGGCTCTTCCCCTGAACGTGTGTCAGGCTCAACACGGTGGTTCAAGAACTGCTTCCCAGGAATACACAGTCTACAATTTCATTTGGAAACAAAATATATGATTGAAAAGACCCCCTCTCTAGAGGAAGAACAAGATGGTGGAGGAGTAGGGGGACACGCTCGCCGTCTCCCACAAACTCACAAAAAATCTCTTCTAAGGAATAAATGACTAGCTCAGAACAGCAACCAATCGCTGGCAGAGGAACCTAAACTCCAATAATTAGAAGAAGTTCTTGACATTTTTGGGCAGAACGGGAGAAAATTGGAGAGTGAGAGAAGGTGAATCCGAGCAGGACGCGCGCCTCCAAAAGGCAACTGCGGGATAGAAATATATCCCGCACCCTGGAAAGTCACCTACCAGGGAAAAGATCAAACGAACTGGAGGAATCTCAGATGCAGAGAAGAATGTAACTGTAAGTTGGTGTAGGGAAAATTCGATCAAGTACCCAACGGACGATCTGAACTACCGGCACAGTCACCAAAATTTGAGACACCCGGTTGGGGCCTGGGTACCGAATCCTTGGCTCCAGAGGCCAGTCCCAGAGAAAGCACCGGGAGATGCCTGTGTGGGGGCTGTGCACTGAGACCTTGCTCCAGAGGTTAGCCCCAGAGAGTGTGCCTGTGGGACGCCTGGTTTGGAGCTGGGAACTTAGACCTCGCCTCCGAAGTATAGTCCCTGAGAAAGGGCTGGGAGACGCCGGCTTTGGGGCTGGGCACCAAGACCTCAGCTCCCGAGGTTAGTCCCCGAGAGGGGGCCGGGGGACGCCTGGGTGGGGGGTGGGCACTGAGAGCTCAGCTCCAGAGGTTAGTCCCTGAGAAAGTGCCCAGGGATGCCTGGTGGGGGCTGGGCACCGAGACATAGGCTCCAGAGGGTAGTCCCATGGCTGGGGGGGGCGGGGCAGAGCGGAAACTGCTTGAGAGGTCTAGAAACCATTTGAAGGGGCAGAGACTGCCTGGGAGACTAGAAAACAAAGCTGTCACAGAGAAAGGGAACAATACTCTAGGAGCGGGGAAGTGGAAAGCCGCATCAGAGAGAACCTGGGAGAAGAGCCTGGTCTGTGCCAGTGCTGTGGAGGGGAGAGAAGAAGGGGTGGGTCCCCATAGAATACCCCCCACGCCACAGCAAGCTCAAAGGCCCGCTAGCTAGCTGAAAGCTGTGCTTCCCAGTGCATCCCCTCCCCCACCCCGCCACCCCTTATGATCTCACCAGACCTGGGGCTACCTGCCATCCAGGAGGGCTGGCCTCAACAATTGCCTGAAGCCTACCCCTGCAGAGGCTGTCCCTGCACAGGCCTGCTTGTGCTTTGGAGGGGCTACACTTCCACAGAGCAGCACCAAACACCACCAGCCCCCAAGAAAAGGCCTGCAGCCCAGAACAGCTAGAACAAGCTTAGCCAGGCTGTGAATAGATCGGCCTAATTATTGGACGGTTTTTCTGAGTTGGGTTGCCCCGGGGAGGAGCCTCCTGGGTTTCCAACAGCCCTGCTACCCCCCAAAGCTCCCAGGGGATGCTCTAGTGGATCAGCTGCATAGGACTGCCAGCTCCAGGCAGGACCCCCTGCAGCCCAGAAAAGCTGCAACAAGCCTGGCCGAGTCGGGAAAAGATCTCAGACGGTTTTTCTGAGTCGGGCTGCCCTGGGGAGGAGCCGCTTGTGTCTTCAACGGCAAACAAACAAACTGAACCCAAATAGACCCACACCAAGACACATCATAATAAAAATGGCAAAAGTTAGGGATAACGAGAGGATCCTAAAGGCAGCAAGAGAAAAACAGAATGTTCCCTACAAGGGATCCCCATAAGCATATCAGCTGATTTCTCTACAGAAACACTACAGGCCAGGAGGGAATGTCAAGAGATATGTAAAGTGCTCAAAGGAAAAAATATGCAACCTAGAATACTCTATCCAGCAAGAATGTCATTTCAAATAGAAGGGGAAATAAAAATTATTCCGAAAAAAAAAAAAACAAAAACTGAAAGAATACAGCAACACAAAACCCAGGTTAAAGGAAATATTGAAAGGGCTTCTCTAAACCAAAAAGAAAGGAAGGAAAGGGAAGAAAAAAGAAAAGAGAAAAAAAAAAGAAGAAGAAGAGGGAGATCTAGGACTGAGGAAACCGCAATCAGAGAGCAGTCACTCAAATAAGCCAGCATACAGATTTAATCATGAACATGCTTCAAACAAAATAAAATTAAAAAGAAAAAAATAAAAAAGAGTCATCAAAACCATAAAATGTGGGCAAGGGATGTTAGGAAGTAAATAACCATTTTTGTGTGTTTGTATAACTCTCTTCTTAATTTTAATATAGTAATGAAGTGTTTGAACTTACAGGACCATCAGGCTAAAACACACAATTATGGGAAAGGGTTAGCATACTTAAAACACAGGGCAACCACAAGCCAAAACCAAATATTGCATTTGCAAGAAATGAAAAAAAAATATATTCAAGCAGATAATAACAGGAGACCATTCAACCAAAAAAACAAAAAAGAAAGAAAGGAAGAATGGAGAACCATAGAATCAACTGGAACACGAGGTTCAAATGGCAATAAATAATCATCTATCAATTATCACCTTAAATGTCAATGGGCTGAATGCCCCAATCAAAAGACACAGAGTGGCTGAGTGGATAAAAAGGCAAAAACCTTCAATATGCTGCCTGCAAGAAACTCACCTTAGGACAAAAGATACATATAGATTGAAAGTGAAAGGGTGGGGAAAAATATTTCATGCCAATCGACATGACAGAAAAGCAGGAGTCGCAACGCTCATATCAGACAAAATAGACTTTAAAACAAAAGACATAAAGAAAGACAAAGAAGGACACTAGTTAATGATTAAGGGATCCATCCAAGAAGAGGATGTTACTATCATCAACATATATGCCCCAAATATAGGAGCACCCAGATACATACAACAAATATTCACAGCCATAAAGGGAGATATTGATGAGAATACAATCATAGTAGGAGACCTCAATACCCCCCTCACATCAATGCACAGATCCTCTAGACAGAAAACCAATAAAGCAACAGACATCCTAAAGGAAACAAGAGAAAAGGTAGACTTCATTGATATCTTCAGGACACGACATCCAAAATAAAAGCAGAATACACATTCTTCTCAAATGCTCATGGAACATTCTCAAGAATCGACCACATCTTGGGACACAAAGTGAATCTCAATAAATTTAGGAGCGTAGAAATTATCTCAAGTATCTTCTCTGACCAAAAGGCCATGAAATTAGAAATCAACCATGGGAAAAGCAAAGAGAAAACACCTACTCCATGGAGACTACACAACATGCTACTAAAAACCAATGGGTCAATGAGGAAATCAAGAAGGACATTAAAAACTAGCTTGAAACAAATGATAATGAAGACCCAACCTCTCCAAATCGATGGGATGCTGTGAACGCAGTGCTCAGAGGGAAATGCATAGCAATACAGGCCTTTTTCAAAAAAGAAGAAAGATCCCAAATGGACAACTGAACCCTCCACCTAAACGAATGAGAAAAAGAAGAACCAAAAAGTCCTCAAGTCAGCAGAAGGAAGGAAATTATAAAGATCAAAGAAGAAATCAATAAAATAGAGACTCAAAAAACAATAGAGAAAAGTAATAAAGACTTGGAAAAGTAATAAAACCAAGAGCTGGTTCTTTGAAAAGGTCAAGAAAATGGACAAACCCCTGGCCAGACTCACTCAAAAGAGGAGAGAAAGAACCCAAATAACCAAAATTAGAAATGATAAAGGAGAAATCACAACGGATACAGCAGAAATATAAAAAACCATAAGAGAACACTATGAACAACTGTATGGCAACAAGTTTGACAATCTGTAACTAATGGACAATTTTCTAGAATCTTACAGCCTGCCAAAACTGAATCAAGCAGAAACAGACCAACTGGACAGACCGATCACTAGAAATTAAATTGAAGAGGACATAAAATCATTCCCTACAGATAAAAGTCCAGGACCAGATTACTTCACAGGTGAATTTTATCAAACATATAAAGAGGAATTGGTGCCAATCCTCCTGAAACTCTTTCAAAAGGTGGAAGAAGAAGGAGTACTCCCAAAGACATTTGATGAGGCCACCATCACCCTCATTCCAAAACCAGACAGAGATACCACCAAAAAAGAAAACTATCGCCCAATATCATTGATGAATATAGATGCAAAAATTCTCAACAAAGTCTTAGCCAACCGACTCCAACAACATACCAAAAAACTTATACACCATGACTAGGTTGGGTGTATCCCAGTTTCACAAGGATGGTTCAACATTCGCAAATCAATCAGCATCATACACCACATGAACAAAAAAAAAGTCAAAAATCATATGATCATCACAATAGACGCCGAAAAAGCATTTGACAAAGTTCCATACCCATTCATGATCAAGACCCTCGCCAAAGTGGGTATAGAGGGAACATTCCTGAATATCATCAAAAACATTTATGATTAACCCACAGCAAATGTAATCCTCAATGGGGAAAAACGGAAAGCCTTCTCACTCAAATCTGGAACCAGACAGGGATGCCCACTCTCACCACTGCTCTTCAACATCGTTTTGGAAGTCCTAGTCACAGCTATCCGACAAAAAAAAGAAATATAAGCATCCATATAGGAAGAGAAGAGATCAAACTGTCACTGTATGCAGATGACATGATACTATACCTAGAAAATCCTAAGGACTCAACCCAAAAACTCCTTGAACTGATTAATAAATTCAGCAAAGTAGCAGGATATAAGATTAACATTCAGAAGTCAGTTGCGTTTCTGTACACCAGCAATGAAACATTAGAAAAGGAATACAAAAATACGGTACCTTTTAAAATTGCACCTCACAAAATCAAATACCTCGGAATACACCCTACCAAGGAGGTAAAGTACCTATATGCCGAGAACTATACAACTTTAATCAAAGAAATCAAAGAAGACGTAAAGAAATGGAAAGATAGTCCATATTCCTGGATTGGGAAAATCAATATTGTAAAAATGGCCATCCTACCCAAAGCCATCTACAGATTCAATGCAATCCCTATCAAATGACACAGGACATTTTTCACAGAACTAGAACAAACTATCCAAACATTTATATGGAGCAACAAAAGGCCCAGAATCGCCAAAGCAATCCTGAGAAACAAAAACCAAGCAGGAGGCATCACGCTCCCAGACTTCAAGAAATACTACAAAGCCACAGTCATCAAAACAGTGTGGTATTGGTACCAAAACAGACAGACAGACCAATGGAACAGAAGAGAGAATCCGGAAAGAAACCCTGACACCTAGGGTCAATTCATCTTGGACAAGGGAGGCAAGAACCTCAAATGGGAACAAGAAAGTCGATTCAGCAAGCATTGCTGGGAAACCTGGACAGCTCCATGCAAAGCAAGGAAACGAGAACACACCCTCACACCATGCACAAAAAAAAACTCCAAATGCCTGAAAGACTTAAATATACGACAGAACACCATCAAACTCCGAGAAGAAAACATAGGCAAAACAGGCTCTGACATCAACATCATGAATATTTTCTCAGGTCGGTCTCCCAAAGCAATAGACATTAGAGCAAAAATAAACCCATGGGACCTCATCAAACTGAAAAGCTTTTGCACAGCAAAGGAAACCCAAAAGAAAACAAAAAGACACCTTACAGAATGGGAGAAAATAATTCCAAATGATGCAACGGACAAGGGCTTATCTCTAGAATATACAAGCAACTTATACAACCCAACAGCGAAAAAGCCAATCAATCAATGGAAAAATGGGCAAAAGACCTGAATAGGTATTTCTCCAAAGAAGATATACAGATGACCAACAAACACATGAAAAAATGCTCAACATCGCTGGTTATAAAAGAAATGCAAATCAAAACCCAAAAGAAAACAAAAAGACAACTTACAGAATGGGAGAATATAGTTTCAAATGATGCAACAGACAGGGCTTAACCTCTAGAATATATAAGCAACTTATACAACTCAACAGCAAAAAAAACAATCAATCAATGGAAAAATGGGCAAAAGACCTGAATAGGTATTTCTCCAAAGAAGATATACAGATGGCCGACAAACACATGAAAAAATGCTCAACATCGCTGGTTATAAGAGAAATGCAAATCAAAACTACCCTGAGATACCACCTCACACAAGTCAGAATGGCCATCAGTAATAAATCCAAAAATAGCAAGGGCTGGAGGGGCTGTGGAGAAAAGGGAAGCCTCCTGCACTGTTGGTGGGAATGTCAACTGGTACAGCCACTATGGAGAATAGTTTGGAGATACCTGAGGGAACTATACATAGAACTATCATATGACCCCTCAATCCCACTCACTCTTGGGCATCTCTCCGGACAAAATTCTACTTAAAAGAGACACGTGCACCCGCATGTACATTGCAGCACTATTCACAATAGCCAGGACATGGAAACAACACAAAGGTACATCGACAGAGGATTGGATTCGGAAGAGGTGGTATATATACACAATGGAATACTACTCAGCCATAAAAACGGATGACATAATGCCATATGCAGCAAAAAGAATGGAACTAGAGAAACTATCCTGAGTGACATGAGCCAGAAAGACAAAGACAAACACCATATGATATCACTTATAATTGAAATCTAATATCCAGCACAAATGAACTTCTCCTCAGAAAAGAAAATCATGGATTTGGATAAGAGACTTGTGGCTGCCTAATGGGAGGGGGAGAGAGTGGGAGGGATCGGGAGCTTGGGCTTATCAGACACAACATAGAATAGATTTACAAGGAGATCCTGCTGAATAGCATTGAGAACTATGTCTAGATACTCATGTTGCAACAGAAGAAAGGGTGGGGGAAAAATGTAATTATAACGTATACATGTAAGGATAACCTGACTCCCTTGTTGTACAGTGGGAAAATAACAAAAGAAAAAGAAAAAGATAAAGATCGACTTCCCACGGATCCTGAAAATGAAAACGATATCCGATGGAGGAAGAACAACACACGAGATTCCCTTTCCATAGGAGGAGGAATTTCCACTGAAGGAAACTATGGAATATTTTTAAAACTGATTTCGACATTATGCCATTAGAGAAGATATAGGTACCAAAACAAGGCTTTCAAACCTGTCTTCCAGTATGGAGCAGGGATCGTAATGGACACATTTTGGGAGTCAGGCCAGGAAGGAGAGAAGACTCTGGTACAAGTGTGCTGCTTTGTCCCATTTGTGGGATATCCACCTTAAACAAAGACATGTCCTTGGAGCATTTTTCCTCCCATTGACGGTTGCTTGAATCCACAGCTCCTTTACCTCTCTCTCTCCTTCTTTTGATCTCCTTCTCTCTAGCTCTCTCACTCTCCATTGGCCCCCTTCAATTTCTCTTGTATCCTCCTGCTACAAGTTGACCTGTGGTGATAATGGATGAAATATATTAGTCAAGATAATGCTCCAAGTGATCCCCCAGCCTTTTCTGCCTGTCATCCTAGGCCTGATGAAATATAAAAGCAGTGGTCCAGAAAGACTTCCTGTGCTATGTGGAGACACCCCAACTAAGTCATCCTTCCACATCAACTCCCATATTCAGCCCTTCATATGACACGCTGAACACTTCATATGTACTTCGGTCTGTACGGTCCCATATTGGACTCAGAGAGCAACACCCTTCCAACAACGTTCACCTGAGAGCTCTCACAAGAAACTACTGATCTGCAGCATTCCCTACCTGGTCCATGCGGTATTGTGGATTTGCTCGGGTGTGGATCTCTGGACTCGTTCTTAGGGGATATAGAATATGAAGTCTAGGACTCTTCATGTCTCAATGATTGGGCATCCAAACAATGGTCTGAGCATCCTTGGCCAGTGGGCTGCCCAACCAGAGCCCAGAGTGCAAGATGTCTGTCAACCAAAACCCGTCTCTATGGAATAGACCTCCTCATTCTCTAGACTCATGATTGTCAGGGACAGAGCCCACTCCCTTCCAGGATGAAACTTTCAATACCCTCACATTGAGGCATCATCACAAGGCTCCTGGAAGATTAAACTATCCACCCACCTTTCCTTTTTTTGATTGTAGACACAACAAACACACTGGAACTGAACCCACGCAGCACACTGCCAGTAAGCACTCCAGGAGAGGGAGGGCTTGTTCTTATCCACCTGTGGAAAAAGCACCTGAAATAGACCGGTTACATATGTGTCAAAATGCCTCTGTTTGGAGGGCTCCCCTGTGGCTTAGGCTATGGAAATGTGGATTCAGATGTGTGGAGCTGCAAATGCCCTATTGGGAAAGTCTTCTTCAGGGGTTACATCCAGGGCCTCCTGCTTAGTGAAGAGCATTGGGGCATGGTTTCCTTGTTTGTGCCCTGGGATGACTTGTTTCAAACGGCCATGAAGCACAATTCTTTTTTCATATTTAGGAACTCCCTTGAGGTATTCTGCCCACGGATCCCTTTAAGGTATTACATGTTCAAACACCCAGCCTCTAGAATCCACATTTAGCTTGGGAACCTGATGAGAGTGGTGGCTATTAGCCTACATATGGAGAAAATATTGTTCATCCAAGAGGACCACCCATCTGATGGATCCTCCTTTCCATCAACTTCGACATACCTCCAGAGCAAGAGCTCATGGTGTCCATCCTATAACTCTCAATGTGTGAGGGTTAGAATGTCCCACATATGGCCCATCACACACATCTATTCTCACAGAGAGGTTGTTTGGTCACAAGGCTCCATGGGCATAAGATCAGTGCCATGGCCACTTCTGGAATTGCACCTTTTTAGAAATAAGGCAACTCCACACACTGCGGAACTAAATTTTCTCTATAACGATGGATATCTCATAACATATGTAGCACTTCAGGGTCAAGTGCCTTCTCAGTCACTGCCTCACACGAATACACAGTACAGAATCTCTTTTGGAGAGAAAAGATGTCATTCCAAACACCCAAACCAAAGTCCCCTGGACAACTAAATCAATGAACGACTGAGGAAGAACACCCTATGAGCTGCCATTTCAATAGGAAGGGACTTTTCCGCTTAGGGATAGCATAGTGTCTCATTTAACTTGACCCACACCTCGTGTCATTTGAAAAGATATGGGTGCCAAGCAGGGAGGACTGCTTGAAACCGACATATTTCTACAGACCGGCCAAGAACGAGTGAAAATCTCATGCAAGAGGACTGATATATCCTTTGTGTCTAATAGTTCCCGGAAACTCACACAAGGGCTTGGGAATGAAATTGTGCCCTGGAATGTGGCTTATATCCGAATCTCATCTCTCTCTCTCTCTCTCACTCTCTTTTTCGGCTTCCTCCTCCTTCACATTCTCTCAAATCCTACTCTTCCAAGGTGATCTGTGCTGGTCCTGGTTGGCGTATCTCAGCCAGGAGAGCAGTCAAATTATTTCACCAAGATTTTCCATCAGTCTTCCAAACTCCTATGAAATATAAAAGCATTTTTCCTGAAATAACTCCTCTGTTTGTATGGAGATCTTCCACCTTACACAGTGTACCACTATCTTACAATTGTCAGCCCTTCACACTGTCAGATAATCATCCCATTTCTACTGCGTTCTACACGGTCACAGATTTGACTCCGAGATCAACATCTTTCAACCACCTACACATAAGGGACCGAGTGAGAATTCACTTATCTGCAGCACACCACACGTGTGTGATCAGGTCTGTCAAGTTGCTGGTGAGGTGGATCTCTCGACTCTTTCTTAGGGGAGTTCGGAAATGAGGTCTCTGACACTCCATGTCTCAGTGAGTTGGCATATAAGAAGGGGTCTGAGCACCCTTCAGCAGGGTCTGAATGACAATGGGACAGAGTACAAGTATTCAGTCCCCTAAAACCAGTCTCCCTTTGGGACAATTCTCCTCCTTCTCTAGACCCTCAATTGGCAGGCCAGAGTCCCCTCTCGTCCAAGAGGGAAACCTCAAGACCTGCCCATTAAGCCCCCACCATAGGGCTCACGGATGAAAAGAAGAGAGGCTCCTTAAATTCCTAATATTTGTGTACCCCCCAACAAGCCAGCAGTGGAACTAGTCACCCCACCTTCATTCAGCACCCCAGTAGACAAGACGTATTCTTATCAACCTGTGAAATACCCACCAGATATATCCCAGCTTCATTCTCGGGAAATTTCTCACTGTGGGTAGCTAGTGTGTGATTTCTTCCTTTGTCATGTATGTTCAGAAGCAGGGAATTATCCTTCCTCCCATTCCAATATTTCCTCAGGTTTGATGTTGAGGGCCACGTCCTTGGTTGAAGGCAGAGGGTCCTATTTCATGGTTTGAGCTCTGGAATGAGATTTATCATCCCGGTCATACCTAGGAGGCTTTTTTCCCCTGTGGGAAAAGACTGGAAGTGATAAGCTCACTGGTCCCTTTCAGATGTATCATAATCCAAAAGCAAGCCTGAGCAGTGGCTATTTACTCAGGAACCTGATGGAATGGTGGCCATGAGAAGAATGCTGGAAAGAATACTTATCATCAAAGTGTCCAATAAATCCAATGGATCATCTTTAATTTAGTATCAACATACCTCCAGATCATGAGCTCAGGCTGCCCGATGTACACCAATTGAACGGTGACGGTGAGAGCTTCCAACTGTGGGCCCATCTCTCACCTCTCTTCTCACAGAGGGTCTGTGGTGTCACAAGGCTTGGTGGGCAGCATGCCATTGCCATGGCAACCATTGGGCCTGAACTTCTCAGATGGAAGGCAACTCCACCTGCTCTGTGCCCACCTGCTCTCTACAGAAGGCTGGCTCTTCCCCTGAACGTGTGTCAGGCTCAACACGGTGGTTCAAGAACTGCTTCTCAGGAATACACAGTCTACAATCTCATGTATAAAGAAAATATGTGATTGAAAAAGACACACTCCCCACGGAGCCTGAACATGAAAGCAACGGTCGATGGAGGAAGAACAACACACGAGCATCCCTGTCCATGGGTGGAGGCTTTTCCACGGAAGGAAACTATGGAATATCTTTTAACGTGATTTCCACCCCATGCCATTGGAGAAGATATAGGTTCCATACCAAGGCTTTCTAACGTGTCTTCCAGTGTGGAGTAGGGATTGCAATGGACACATTTTGGAAGTCATTCCAGGAAGGAGAGAAGAATCTGCAATAAGTGTGCTGCTTTGTCCCGTTTGTGTGATACCCAACTTAAACAAGGCATGTCGTTACATAAATTATCCTGCCATTGACGGTTGCTTGAATCAACAGCTCCTTTACCTCTCTCACTCCATCATTTCATCTCCGTCTCTCTATCTCTCTTTGTCTCCCATTTGCCCCCTTCATTTTCTCCTGAATCCTCCTGCTACAAGTTGACCTGTGGTGATAATTGATGAAATATATAAGCCAAAATTATGGTCCAAGTTATCCCCCAGCCTTTCATCCCTGGAATCCTAGGTCTGATCAAAAATAAATCAGTGGTCCAGAAAGACTTCCTGTGCTGTGTGGAGACACCCGAACTAGGTCATCCTTCCACCACACTTCCCATATTCAGCCATTCCTATGAAAACGCTGACCACTTCATATGGACTTCGGTCTGGAGGGTCCCATATTGGACTCAGAGAGCAACACACTTGAAACATCGTTCACAGGATTGGTCTACCAGGAAGTTGCTAATCTGACGCATTCCCCTCATTTTCCATGAGGTATTGAGGATTTGATCGGGTGTGGACCTCTGGACTCGTTCTTAGTGGGTATAGAATATGAAGTCGATTACTCTTCTTGTCTCAATGGTTTGGCATCCAAACCATGGTCTGAGCATCCTTGGCCAGTGGGCTGGCCAACCAGAGCCCAGAGTGCAAGATGTCGGTCAACCAAAACCAGTCTCTATGGAATAGACCTCCTCATTCTCTAGCCTCATGAGTGTCAGGGACAGAGCCCACTCCCTTCCAGGATGGAACTTTCAATACCCTCAAATTGCAGGCATCATCACAGTGCTCCTGGAAGATCAGGCAATCGACCACCTTTCCTTCCTTATGATTGTAGACACAACAATCTCACTTGCACTTGCCCAAGGCACCACACTCCAAGTAAGTAATCCATGAGAGGGAGGGCTTGTTCTTATCCACCTGTGGAAAAGGCACCTGTAATATACCGGTTACATCTCGGTTAAAAGGCCTCTGTTTGGAGAGTTCCCCTGTGGCTTAGGCTATGGAAATATGGATTCAGAATTGTGGAGCTGAAAATGCCCCTTTGGGAATATCTTCTTCAGGGGTTACATCGAGGGCCTCATGCTTGGCGGAGATCATTGGGGCATGGTTTCCTAGTTTGTACCATGGGATGTCTTGTTACAAATGGCCATGAAGCACAATTCTTTCTTCACATGTAGGAACTCCCTGGAGGTATTCTGCCCACTGATCCCCTTAAGGTATCACATGTAGAAACACCAAGCCTCTATCATCTACATTTAGCTTGGGAGCCTGATGAGAGTGGTGGCTCTGAGTTTACAGATGGACATAATAGTGTTCATCAATGGCCCACCCATCTGATGGATCTTCCTTTCCATCAACTTCGACATACCTCCAGAGAAAGAGCTCATGGTGTCCCTCATTGAACTCTCAGTGTTTGAGTTTGAGAATATTCCACATATGGCGGACCACACACCTCTTTCTCACAGAGAAGTTGTTTGTGTACAAGGCTCCATGGGCATAATATCAGTGCCATGGGAACCTCTGGGACTGCACTTTTCAGAACGAAGGCAACTCCACACACTGGGAAACCAATTTTATCTATCATGATGGAGCTCTGATAACATTTGTAGCACTTAAGGGTCAAGTCAGGTCTCAGTCACTGCCTCACACAAATACACCGTAGAGATTCTATTTTGGAGAGAAGAGAGGTCAATCCAACACCCAGATAAAATCACCAGGACAATGAAATCAACAAACGACAGAGGAAGAACACCTTATGAGCTGCCATTTCACTAGGAAGGGTCTTCGCTTAACGAAAATATAGGGTGTCATTTAACTTGACCCACACCTCGTCTCCTTTGAGAAGACATGGGTGCAAAGCAGGGAGGACGGCTTGCAACCGACATATTTCTAGAGACAGGCCAAGAACGAGTGAAATTCTCATGCCAGAGTCCTGAGACTATCTTTGTGTCTAAGAGACGCCGGAAACACAGACAAGGGATGGGAATGTAATTGTGCCCTGGAATGTGGCTTCTATCCAAATCTCATCTCTCTCTCTCTCTCTCACTCTCTCTCTCGGGTTCTTCCTCCTTCACATTCTCTCGAATCCTCCTCATCCAAGGTTATCTGTGCTGGTCCATATTGGCACATCTCAGCCATTAGTGCAGTCAAATTTTTTAACCAAGATTTTCCATCAGTCTTCCAAAATCCTATCAAATATAATAGCATTTTTCCGGAAATAACTCCTCTGTTTGTATGGAGATATTCCACCTTACACAGTGTACCCCTATCTTACCATTGTCAGCCTTTCACACTGACAGATAACCATCCAATTTATACTGCTTTCTACAAGGTCACAGATTTGACACCAAAATCAACATCTTTTCAACCACATGCACATAAGAGACCTAGTGAGAATTCACTTATATGCAGCACAATCCATGTATTTGAAGTTGCTCCATGTCTCAGTGAGTTGGCATAAAAGAAGGGGTCTGAGCACCCTTCAGCAGGGTCTGAATGACAATGGGACAGAGTACAAGTATTCAGTCCCCTAAAACCAGTCTCCCTTTGGGACAATCCTCCTCCTTCTCTAGACCCTCAATTGGCACGCCAGAGGCCCCTCTCGTCCAAGAGGGAAACCTCAAGACCTGCCCATGTACCCCTCACCACAGGGCTCACGGTGGAGAAAAAGAGAGAGACTCCTGAAATTCCTGACAATTGTGTACCCACAAACAAGCTAACAGTGGAACTAGTCACCCACGTCCCTCCAGCACCCCATTAGACAGGACGTCGTCTCATCAACCTGTGAAATACCCACCCGACATATCCCAGCTTTATTCTCGGGAAGTATCTTACTGTGGGTAGCTAGTGTGTGATTTCATCTATAGATGTGTACGTTCTGAAGCAGGGAATTCTCCTTCCCCCCATTCCAATATTTCCTCAGGTTTGATGTTGAGGGCCTCGTACTTGGTTGAAAGCAGAGGGGCCTATTTCATGCTTTCAGCTCTGGAATGAGATTTATCATCCCGGGAATACTTAGGAGTCTTTTGCCCCTGTTGGAAAAGACTGGAAATGATAAGCTCACTGGTCCCTTTCAGATGTATCATAATCCAAAATCAAGCCTGAGGCGTGGCTATTTACGCATGAGCCTGATGAGAATGGTGGCCATGAGAAGAATGCCTGAAACAATACTTATCATCCAATTGTCCAATACATCCAATGGATCATCCTTTAATTTCGTATCAACATACCTCCAGATCATGAGCTCAGGCTGCCCAATGTACAACAATTGAGGGGTGACGGTGAGAGCTTCCCACTTTGGGCCCATCACTCACCTCTATTCTCACAGAGGGTCTGTGGTGTCACAATGCTTGGTGGGCAGCATGCCATTGCCATGGCAACCATTGGGCCTGAACTTCTCAGATGGAAGGCAATTCCACCTCCTCTGTGCCCACCTGCACTCTACAGAAGGATGGCTCTTCCCCTGAACGTGTGTCAGGCTCAACACGGTGGTTCGAGAACTGCTTCCCAGGAATACACAGTCTACAATCTGATGTGGAAAGGAAATATATGATGGAAAAAGACCCACTCCCCATGGAGCCTGAACATTAAAACAATGGCTGATGGAGGAAGAACAACGCAGGAGCATCCCTTTCCATGGGAAGAGGTTTTTCCACGGAAGGAAACTATGGAATAACTTTTAACGTGATTTCCACCCCATGCCATTGGAGAAGATATAGGTACTTTACCAAGGCTTTGAAACCTGTCTTCCAGTATGGAGCAGGGATTGCAAAGGACACATTTTGGGAGTCAGGCCAGGAAGGAGAGAAGACTCTGGTACAAGTGTGCTGCTTTGTCCCATTTCTGTGATATCCACCTTAAACAAAGACAGTCCTTGGGGAAATTATCCTGCCATAGGCGGTTGCTTGAATCAACAGCTCCTTTACCTCTCTCTCTCCTTCTTTTGATCTCCTTCTCTCTAGTGCTCTCACTCTCGCCTTGGCCCCCCTTCAATTTCTCTTGTATCGTCCTGCTACAATTTGACCTGTGGTGATAATGGATGAAATATATTAGCCAGGTGAATGGTCCAAGTTATCCCCCAGCCTTTTCTCCATGTCAACCTAGGTCTGATCACATATAAAATCAGTGGTCCAGAAAGAATTCCTGTGCTGTGTGGAGACACCCCAACTAGGTCATCCTTCCACCACACTTCCCATATTGAGCCCTTCATATGGACAGGCTGACCACTTCATATGTACTGTGGTCTGCAGGTTCTCATATTGGACTCAGACAGCAACACACTTGAAATAACTTTCACATGAGTGCTCTCCCAATAAATTGCTTATCTGCTGCATCCATCCTGGTCTATGAGGTATTGTGGATTTGCTCGTATGTAGATCTCTGGACTCGTTCTTAGGGGATATAGAATATGAAGTCTATGACTCTTCATGTCTCAATGATTGGGCATCCAAACAATGGTCTGAGCATCCTTGACCAGTGGGCTGGCCAACCATAGCCCAGAGTGCAAGATGTCTGGGAACCAAAACCAGTCTCTATGCAATATACCTCCTCATTCTCTAGCCTCATGATTGTCAGGGACAGAGCCCAATCCTTTCCAGGATGGAACTTTCAATATCCTCAAATTGCAGGCATCATCACAGGACCAATGGAAGATCAGATCATCAACCCACCTTTCCTACGTATGTTGGCAGACACAACAAACACACTGGAACTGGCCCCAGGCACCACACTCCCAGTAAGCCCTCCATGAGATGGAGGGCTTGTTCCTATCCACCTGTGCAAAAGGCACCTGAAATAGACGGTTACATCTGGGTTAAAAAGCCTCAGTTTGTAAGACTCCCCTGTGGCTTATGCTATGGAAAAATATATTCAGAAGTGTGGAGCTGAAAATGCCCCATTGCGAATGTCTTATTCAGGGGTTACATCCAGAGCGTCATGCTTGGCAGAGAGCATTGGGGCATGGTTTCCTTGTTTGTACCATGGGATGTCTTGTTTCAAATGGCCATGAAGCACAATTCTTTTTTCACATGTAGGAACTCCCTTGAGGTATTCTGCCCACTGATCCCCTTAAGGTATCACATGTGCAAACACCAAGCCTCTAGAATCCACATTTATCTTGGGAGCCTGATGAGAGTGGTGGCTATGTGTCTACAATTGGAGATAATAGTGTTCATCAAAGAGGAACACCCATCTGATGGATCCTCCTTTCCATCAACTTCGACGTACCTCCAGAGCAAGAGCTCACGATGTTCATCATTGAACTCTCAAGGTTTGAGGTTGAGAAAATCCCACATATGCCCCATCACACACCTCTTTTCTCACAGAGAGGTTATTTGGCCACAAGGTTCCATGGGCATAATATCAGTGCCATAGCCACGTCTGGGATGGCACCTTTCCGAAGGAAGGCAACTCCACACACTGTGGAACCCAATTTTATCTATCATGATGGATCTCTGATAACATGTGTAGCACATCCGAGTCATGTGCTTTCTCAGTAACTGCCTCACACGAATACACAGGACAGAATCTCTTTTGGAGCGAAAAGATATCATTCCAAACACCCAAACAAAATCACCTGGACAATGAAATCAAGGAACGATTGAGGAAGAATACCCGATGAGATGCCATTTCAATAGGAAGGGTCTTTTCCGCTTAACAAAAATATAGGGTGTCATTTAACTTGACCCACACCTCGTGTCAATAGAAAAGACTTGGGTGCCAAGCAGGGAGGACGGCTTGCAACCGACATATTTCTAGAGACAGGCCAAGAACGAGTGAAATTCTCATGCCAGAGTCCTGAGATTATCTTTGTGTCTAAGAGTCCCCGGAAACACAGACAATGCCTTGGGAATGAAATTGTGCGCTGGAATGTGGCTTCTATCCAAATATCATCTCTCTCTCTCTCTCACTCTCTCTCTCGGCTTCTTCCTCCTTCACATGCTCTCGAATCCTCCTCATCCAAGGTGATCTGTGCTGGTCCAGGTTGGCATATCTCAGCCAGGAGAGCAGTGAAATTCTTTAACCAAGATTTTCCATCAGTCTTGCAAACTCCTATCAAATATGAAAGCATTTTTCCTGAAATAACTCCTCTCTTTATATGGAGATAGTCCACCTTACACAGTTTATCACCATTTTACCATTGTCAGAACTTCACACTGACAGATAACCATCCCATTTGTACTGCGTTCTACATGGTCACATATTAGAAACCGAGATCAACAACTTTTCAACCACCTACACATAAGGGACCGAGTGAAAATTCACTTCTCTGCAGCAAACCCCACGTTTTTGATCAGGTCTGTGATGTTGCTGGTGAGGTGGATCTCTCAACTATTTATATGGGGAGTTGGTAAATGAAGTCTCTGACTCTCCATGTGTCAGTGAAGTGGCATCGAAAAAGGGGGTCTGAGCACCCTTCAGCAGGGTCTGAATGACAATTGGACAGAGTTCAAGGATTCAGTCCCCTAAAACCAGTCTCCATTTGGGACAATCCTCCTCCTTCTCTAGACCCTCAATTGGCAGGCCAGTGGCCCCTCTCGTCCAAGAGGCAAACCTCAAGACCTGTCCATGTAGCCTTCACCACCGGGCTAACGGAGGAGAAGAAGAGAGACTCCTTAAATTCCTGTCAATTGTGTACCCCACAAACAAGCCAGCAGTGGAACTACTCACCCCACTTCTAGCCAGCACCCCATTAGTAAGGAGGTATTCTTATCAACCTGTGAAATAGCCACCAGACATATCCCAGCTTCATTTTCGGGAAATTTGTTACTGTGAATAGCTAGTGTGTGCTATCATCTATTGACGTGTACTTTCAGAAGCAGGGAATTTTTCTTCCCCCCATTCCAAAATTTCCTCAGGTTTGATACTGAGGGCTTCGGCCTGGGTTGAAGACAGAGGGGCCTATTTTCATGGTTTGAGCTCTGGAATGAGATTTATCATCCCGGGAATACTTAGAGTCTTTTTCCCCTGTGGGATAAGACTGGAAGTTATAAGTTCACTGCTCCCTTTCAGATATATCATAATCGAAAGCAAGCATGAACAGTGGCTAGTTACTCAGGAGCCTGATGAGAATGGTGGCCATGAGAAGAATGCTGGAAATGCTCCTTATCTTCCAATTGTCCAATACATCCAATGGATCATTCTTTAATTTAGTATGAACATACCTCCAGATCATGAGCTCGGCTGCCCGATGTACAACAATTGAGTGGTGACGGTGAGAGCTTCCCAAGTTGGGCCCATCCCTCGCCTCTCTCTCACAGAGGGTCGGTGGTGTCACAATGCTTAGTGGGGAGCATGTCATTGCCATGGCAACCATTGGGCCTGAACTTCTCAGATGGAAGGCAACTCCACCTGCTCTGTGCCCACCTGCTCTCTACAGAAGGATGGCTCTTCCCCTGAACGTGTGTCAGGCTCAACACTGTGGTTCACAACTGTCTCCCAGGAAAACAGAGCCTACAATCTCATTGGGAAAGAAAATATGTCATTGAGAAAGACCCACTCCCCACGGAGCCTGAACAGGAAAACAATGGCCGATGGAGGAAAAACAACACATGAGCATCCCTTTCCATGGGAGGAGGCTTTTCCACTGAAGGAAACTATGGATTATCTTTAACCTAATTTCCACACCATGCCATTGGAGAAGATATAGGGACCATACCAAGGCTTTCAAACCTGTCTTCCAGGATGGAGCAGGCATTGTAATGGACACATTTTGGCAGTCAGGTCAGGACGGAGAGAAGACTCTGGTACACGTGTGCTGCTTTGTCCCATTTGTGGGATATCCACCTTAAACAAAGACATGTCCTTAGAGCAAGTATCCTGCCATTGACGGTTGCTTGAATCCACAGCTCCATACCTCTCTCTCTCCTTCTTTTGATCTCCTTCTCTCTATCTCTCTCTCTCTCCCCTTTGCCCCCCTTCAATTTCTCTTAAATCCTCCTGCTACATGTTGACTTATGGTGATAATGGATGAAATATATTAGACAAGCGAATGGTCCACGTTATCCCCCTGCCTTTTCTCCCGGTCATCCTAGGTCTGATCAAAGATAAAATCAGTGGTCCAGAAAGACTTCCTATGCTGTGTGGAGACACCCCAACTAGGTCATCCTTCCACAACACTTCCCATATGCAGCCATTCATATGGACACGTTGACCACTTCATATTTACTTCGGTCTGGAGTGTTCCATATTGGACACAGACTGTAATACCCTTGAAAAAAAGTTCACATGAGTGCTCTCCCAAGAAATGGCTTATCTGCAGCATTCCCTACCTGGTCCATGAGGTATTGTGGATTTGCTCGGGTGTGGATCTCTGGACTCGTTCTTAAGTAATATAGAATATGAAGTCTATGACTCTTCATGTATCAATGATTGGGCATCCAAACAATGGTCTGAGCATCCTTGGCCAGTGGGCCGGCCAACCAGAGCCCAGAGTGCAAGATGTCTGTCAACCAAAACCCGTCTCTATGGAATAGACCTCCTCATTCTCTAGCCTCATGATTGTCAGGGACAGAGCCAACTCCCTTCCAGGATGGAACTTTCAATACCCTCAAATTGCAGGCATCATCACAGGGCTCCTGGAAGATCAGACAATCGACCCACCTTTCCTTCCTTATGATTGTAGACACAACAAACACACTGGCACTCGCCCCAGGCACTACACTACTAGTAAGCCCTCCATGAGAGGGAGGGCTTGTTCTTATCTAACAGTGGAATAGGCAGCTGAAATAGACCGTTTACATCTCGCTTAAAATGCCTCTGTTTGGAGGCCTCCCCTGTGGCTTAGGGTATGGAAATATGCATTCAGATTGTGGAGCTGCAAATGCCCTTTGGGAATATCTTCTTCAGGTGTTACATGCAGGGCCTCAGGCTTGGTGGAGAGCACTGGGGCATGTATTGCTTGTTTGTGCCCCGGGATGTCTTGTTTCAAATGGCCATGAAGCACAATTATTTTTTCACATGTAGGAACTCCGTTGATGTATTCTGCCCATGGATCCCCTTACGATATCACATGTTCAAACACCAAGCCTCTATCATCCACATTTAACTTGGGAGCCTGCTGAGCGTGGTGGCTATGAGTCTAAAGGTGGAGATAAAATTGTTCATCCAAGAGGAGCACCCATCTGATTCATCCTCTTTCCATCAATTTCGACGTACCTCCAGAGCAAGAGCTCATGGTGTCCATCATTTAACTCTCAAGCTTTGAGGGTGAGACTTTCGCACATATGGGCCATCACACACCTCTTTTCGCACAGAGAGGTTGTGTGGGCACAAGGCTCCATGGGCATAATATCAGTGCTATAACCACCGCTGGGACTGCACCTTTCAGAAAGAAGGCAATTCCACACACTGGGGAACCAAATTATCTCTATCATGAAGAATCTCTGATACCATGTGTAGCACTTCAGGGTCAAGTGCTTTCTCAGTCATTCCCTCTCACGAATACACAGTACAGAATCTCTTTTGGAGAGAAATGGCATCATTCCAAACACCCAAACCAAAGTCCCCTGGACATTGAAATCAAGGGACGACTGAGGAAGAAGAACCTATGAGCTGCTGTTTCAATAGGAAGGGTCTTTTCCGCTTAGGGAAAATAGAGAATGTCATTTAACTTGAACCACACCTCGTGACATTTCAGAAGACATGGGTGCCAAGCAGGTATGTTTGCCTGCAACCGTTATATTTCTAGAGACAGGCCACAAAACGAGTGAAAATCTCATGCATGAGTCCTGAAATTTTAGACAAAATGTGGCCTTTGTGTGTAATAGCCACCTGAAACAAAGACAAGGTCTTTGGAATGAAATTATGCCCTGGAATGTGGCATATATCCCAATCTCATCTCTTTCTCTCTCTCTCTCTCTCTCTCTCAGATTCTTCCTCCTTCACATTCTCTCGAATCCTCCTCATCCAAGGTGATCTGTGCTGGTCCAGGTTGGCATATCCCAGCCAGGAGAGCAGTCAATTTCTTTCACCAAGATTTTCCATCAGTCTTCCAAACTTCTATCAAAAATGAAAGCATTTTTCAGGAAATACCTCCTCTGTTTGTATGGAGATATTCCACCTTAGACAGTGTACCCCTATCTTACCATCGTCAGCCCTTCACACTGACAGATAACGATACCATTTGTACTGCGTTCTACATGGTCACATATTTGACTCCGAGATCAACATCATTTAAACCACAAGGCACCATGGGCATAATAACAGTGCCATGGCCACATCTGAGACTCCAACTTTCAGAAGGAGGAAACTCCACACACAGGGGACGCAATTTTCTCTATTATGATGGATATCTGATAACAGGTGTAGATCTTCAGGGTGAAGTGTGGTCTCAGTCAATGCCTCACACGAATACACAGGACAGAATCTCTTTTGGAGAGAAAAGATATCATTCCAAACACCCAAACAAAATCAACTGGATAATGAAATCAAAGGACGACTGAGGAAGAACACACTCTGAGCTCCCATTTCAATAGGAATGGTCTTTTCCGCTTAGGGAAAATAGAAGGTGTCATTTAACTTGACCCACACCTCGTGTCATTTGAGAAGGCATGGGTGTCAAGCAGGGAGGATGGCTTGCAACCCTCATATTTCTACAGACAGGCCAAGAACAAGTGAAAATGTCATGCAAGAGTCCTGAGATAGCCTTTGTGTATAATAGTCCCCGGAAACACAGACATGGGCTTGGGAATGAAATTGGGCCCTGGAATGTGGCTTGTATCCAAATCTCTTCTCTCTCTCTCACTCTCTCTCTTGGTTTCTTCCTCCTTTACATTCTCTCAAATCCTCCTCATCCAAGGTTTTCTGTGCTGGTCCAGGTTGGCATATCCCATCCAGGAGAGCAGTCAATTTCTTTCACCAAGATTTTCCATCAGTCTTCCAAACTCCTCTCAAATATGAAAGCATTTTTCCTGAAATAACTACTCTCTTTGTATGGAGATAGTCCACCTTACAGGGGTATCACTATTTTACCATTGTCAGAACTTCACACAGACAGATAACCATCCCATTTGTACTGCGTTCTACATGGTCACATATTTGACACAGAGATAAACATTTTTTTATCCACCTACACATAAGAGTCCTAGTGAGTACTCACTTATCTGCAGCACACCCCACGTGTGTGATCAGGTCTGTGAAGTTGCTGGTGAGGTGGATCTCTTGACTCTTTCCAAATGGAATTAGGAAGTGAAGTCTCTGCCTCTCCATGTCTCAGTGATTTGGCATCTAAGCAGGGGTCTGAGCACCCTTCAGCAGGGTCTGAATGACAATGGGAAAGAGTTCAAGGATTCGGTCCCCTAGAACCAGTCTCCATTTGGGACAATCCTCCTCCTTCTCTAGACCCTCAATTGGCAGGCCAGAGGCCCCTCTCGTCCAAGAGCGAAACCTCAAGACCTGCCCATGTAGCCCTCAACAGAGGGCTCACGGTGGATAAGAAGAGAGACTCGTTAAATTCCTGACAATTGTGTACCCCACAAACAAGCCAGCAGTGGAACTAGTCAACCCACTACATTCTAGCTCTCCGTTACATAGGACGTAGTCTTATCAACCTGTGGAATACACACCAGACATGTCCCAGCTGCATTCTCGGGAAATTTGTTACTGCGGATAGCTAGTGTGTGATTTCATCTATGGACGTGTTTGTTCAGCAGCAGGGAATTGTCCTTCCCCCCATTCCAATATTTCCTTAGCGTTGATATTGAGGGCCTCGTCCTTGGTGGAAGGCCGAGGGGCCTATTTTCACGGTTTGAGCTCTGGAATGAGATTTCTCATCCCGGTCATAATTGGGAGGCTTTTTTCCCCTGTGGGAAAAGACTGGAAGTGATAAGGTCACTGGTCCCTTTTAGATATATCATAATGCAAAAGCAAGCCTGAGCCATGGATATTTATGTACTCAGGAGCTTGATGAAAATGGTGTCAATGAGAAGAATGCTGCAAAGAATACTTATCATCAAAGTATCCAATACATCCAATGGATCATCCTTTAATTTCGTATCAACATACCTCCAGATCATGAGCTCAGGCTGCCTGATATACATCAATTGTGGTGTGACGGTGCGAGCTTCCCACTTGGGCCCATCAACTGCCTTTCTTCTCACAGAGGGTCTGTGGTGTCACAATTCTTGGTGGGCAGCATGCCATTGCCATGGCAACCAATTTCGCCTGAACTTCTCAGATGGAAGGCAACTCCACCTCCTCTGTGCCCACTTGATCTCTACAGAAAGATGGCTCTTCCTCTGAACGTGTGTTAGGCTCAACACGGTGGTTCAAGAACTGCTTCCCAGGAATACACAGTCTACAATCACATTGGGAAGGAAAATATGGGATTGAAATGACGCATTTCACCCGGAGCCTGAACAGGTAAACAATGGCAGATGGAGGAAGAGCAACATACGAGCATCTCTTTCCATGGGATGAGGCTTTTCCATGAAAGGAAATTATGGAATATCTTTTAACCTGATTTTCCCCCCATGCCTTTGGAGAAGATATGGGAACATATCAAGGCTTTCAACAATGTCTTCCAGTATGGAGCAGCGATTGTAATGGACACATTCTGGGAGTCAGGCCAAGAAGGAGAGAAGACGCTGGTACAAGTGTGCTGGTTTGTCCCATTTGAGGGATATCCACCTTAAACAAATTCATGTCCTTGGAGAAATATGCTACCATTGACGGTTGCTGGAATCCACAGCTGCTGTACCTCTCTCTCTCCGTCTTTTGATCTCCTTCTCTCTAGCTCTCTCCCTCTACCCTTTGCCCCCTTTCAATTTCTCTTGAATCGTCCTGCTACAAGTTGACTTGTGGAGATAATGGATGAAATATATTAGCCAAGAGAATGGTCCAAGTGATCCCACAGCCTTTTCTCCCTGTCTTCCTAGGTCTGATCAAATATAAAATCAGTGGTCCAGAAAGACTTCCTGTGTTCTGTGGAGACACCCCAACTAGATCATCCTTCCACAACACTTCCCATATTCAGGTCTTCATATGGACACGCTGACAACTTCATATGTACTGTGGTCTGTAGGGTCCCATATTGGACTCAGAGAGCAACACCCTTGAAACAACGTTCACATGAGTGCTCTACCAAGAAACTACTGATCTGCAGCATACCCTACCTTGTCCATGAGGACAATGGGACAGAGTTCAACTCTCGATCCCCTAAAACCAGTCTCCATTTGGGACAATCCTCCTCCTTCTCTAGACCCTCAATTGGCAGGCCAGAGGCCCCTCTCGTCCAAGAGGCAAACCTCAAGACCTGCCCATGTAGCCCTCACCAAAGGGCTCACGGAAGATAAAAAGAGACACTTCTTAAATTCCTGACAAATGCGCACGCCAGAAAAAAGCCAGCAGTGGAACTAGTCACCCAACGTCCATCCAGCACCCCGTTAGACACGACTTATAATTATCAACCTGTGAAATATCTACCAGACATATTCCAGCTTCATTCTCAGGAAATTTGTTACTGCGGATAGCTAGTGTGTGATTTCACCTATTGACCTGTATGTTGAGAAGTAGGGATTTGTCCTTCCCCCCCATTCAAATATTTCCTAAGTGTTGATATTGAGGACCTCGTCCTTGGTTTAAAGCAGAGACGCCTATTGTCATGGTTTGAATTCTGGAATGAGATTTATCATCCAGGGAATACTTAGTAGTCTTATTTCCCCTGATGGCAAAGACTGGAAGTGATAAGCTCACTGATCCCTTTCAGATGTATCGTAATCCAAAAGCAAGCCTGAGCCGTGGCTATTTACTTACTCAGGAGCCTGATGCGAATGGTGTCCATGAGAAGAATGCTGGAAAGAATACTTATCATCACAGTGTCCATACATCCAATGGATCATCCTTTAATTTCGTATCAACGTACCTCCAGAACATGAGCTCAGTCTGCCCGATATACATCAATTGAGTAGTGACGATTAGAGCTTCCCACTTTGGGCCCATCACTCGCCTCTCTTCTCACAGAAGGTCTGTGGTGTCACAATGCTTCTTGGGCAGCATGCCATTGCCATGGCAACCATTGGGCCTGAACTTCTCAGATGGAAGGCAACTCCACCTCCTCTGTGCCCACCTGCTCTCTACAGATAAATGGCACTTCCAACTTAAAAAAAGTCATGTCCTTGGAGAAATTATCCTGCAATTGATGGTTGCTTGAATCCACAGCTCCTTTACCTCTCTCTCTCCTTCTTTTGATCTCCTTCTCTCTAGCTCTCTCCCTCTCCCCTTTGACCCCCTTCAATTTCTCTTGAATCGTCCTGCTACAAGTTGACCTGTGGTGATAATGGATGAAATATATTAGCCAAGAGAATGGTCCAAGTGATCCCACAGTCTCTTCTCCCTGTCAACATAGGTCTGATGACATATAAAATCAGTGGTCCAGAAAGACACCTGTGCTGTGTGCAGACACCCCAACTAGGTCATCCTTCCACCACACTTCCCATATTGAGCCCTTCATATGGACACTCTGACCACTTCATATGTACTTCAGTCTGTAGAGTCCCATATTGGACCCAGAGAGAAACACACTTGAAACAACGTTTACATGAGTGCTCTCCCAAGAAATTGCTGATCTACAGCATTCCCTACCTGGTCTATGCGGTATTGTGGATTTGCTCGTGTGTGGATCTCTGGACTCGTTTCTAAGTATTATAGAATATGAAGTATATGACTCGTCATGTCTCAATGATTGGGCATGCAAACAATGGTCTGAGCATCCTTGCCAGTGGTCTGGCCAACCATAGCCCAGAGTGCAAGATGTTTGTCAACCAAAACCAGTCTCTATGGAATAGACCTCCTCATTCTCTAGCCTCAGGATTGTCAGGGACAGAGCCCACTCCCTTCCAGGATGGAACTTTTAATACCCTCACATTGCAGGCATCATCACAGGGCTCCTGGAAGATCACACAATCGACCCACCTTTCCTTCCTTATGATTGTAGACACAACAAACACACTGGCGCTCGCCCCACACAACACACTCCCAGGAAGAACTCCATGAGAGGGAGGGCTTGTGCTTTTCCACCTGTGGAAAAGGCACCTGAAATACACCTGTAATATCTCGGTTAAAATGCCTCTGTTTGGAGGGCTCCCCTGTAGCTTAGGCTATGGAAATATGCACGCACAAATGTGGAGCTGCAAATGAACCATTGGGAATGTCTTCCTCAGGGGTTCCATCCAGGGCCTCCTGCTTGGTGGAGAGCATTGGGGCATGGTTTCCTTCTTTGTGCCCTGGGATATCTTGTTTCAAATGGCCTTGAAGCACAATTCTTTTTTCACATGTAGGAACTCACTTGAGATACTCTGCCCACGAATCGCCTTAAGATATCACATGTTCAAACACCAAGCCTCTATAATCCACATTTAGCTTGGGAGCGTGATGAGAGTGGTGGCTATGAGTCTAAAGATTGTGATAATATTGTTCATCCTAGTTGACCACAAATCTGATGGATCCTCCTTTCCATCAACTTCGACATACCTCCAGAGCAAGAGCTCATGGTGTCCAACTTTGAACTCTCAGGCTTTGAGGGGTAGAATGTCCAACGTGTGGCCCATCACACACCTCTTTTCTCACATAAAAGTTATGATATGGGCATACTATCAGTGCCATGGCCATATCTGGGACTGCACCTTTCAGACCGAAGGCAACTCCACACACAGGGGAACCCAATTTTTTCTATCATGATGGATCTCCGATAACATGTGTGGCACTTCAGTGTCAAGTGCTTTCTCAGTCACTGCCTCACACGAATACACAGTACAGAATCTCTTTTGGAGAGAAAAGATGTCATTTCAAACACCCAAACAAAATCACCTGGACAATGAAATCAAGCAACGACTGAGGAAGAACACACTATTAGCTGCCATTTCAATAGGAAGTGATTTTCCGCCTAGGGAAAATAGAAGGTGTCATTTAACTTGACCCACACCTCGTGCCATTTGAGAAGACATGGGTGCCCAGCAGGGAGGACTGCTTGCAACCGACATATTTCTAGAGACAGACCGAGAACGAGTGACAATCTCATGCAAGAGTCATTTTATAGCCTTTGTGTCTAATACTCCTCAGAAACACAGACAAGGTCTTGGGAATGACATTGTGCCCTACAATGTGGCTTGTATCCAAATCTCTCTCTCTCTCTCTCTAACTCTCTCTGTCGACTTCTTCCTCCCCTCACATTCTCTCAAATCCTACTCATCCAAGGTTATCTGTGCTGGTCCAGTTTGGCAAATCTCAGCCAGGAGAGCAGTCAAATTCTTTCACCAAGACTTTCCATCAGGCTTCCAAACTCCTATCAAATATGAAAGCATTTTTCTGGAAATAACTCCTCTGTTTGTATGGAGATATTCCACCTTACAGAGTGTACCCCTATCTTACCAGTGTCAGCACTTCACACTGACAGATAACCATCTCATTATTACTGCGTTCTAATGGTCACAGAATTGACTCACAGATCAACATTTTTCTACCATCTACACGTAAGGGACTTAGTGAGAGTTCACTTATCTGCAGCACACCCCACGTGTGGGATCAGGTCTGTGAAGTTGCTGGTGAGTTGGATCTCTAGACTCTTTCTTAGGGTATTTATGACATGAAGTCTCTGACTCTCCATGTCTCAGTGAATTGGCATCTAAGAAGGGGTCTGACCACCCTTCAGCAGGGTCTGAATGACAATGCGAAAGAGTTCAAGGATTCGGTCCCCTAAAACCAGTCTCCATTTGGGACAATCCTCCTCCTTCTCTAGACCCTCAATTGGCTGGCCAGAGGCCCCTCTCGTCCAAGAGGGAAACTTCAAGACCTGCCCATGTAGCCCTCACCATATGGCTCACGCAGGAGAAGAAGAGAGACTCCTGAAATTCCTGAAAATTGTGTTCCCCACAAACAAGCCAGCACTGGAACTAGTCACCCAACGTCCATCCAACACCCCGTTAGACTTATACTTATCAACCTGTGAAATATCCACCAGATATATTCCAGCTTCATTCTCGGGAAATTTGTTACTGCGGAAAGCTACTGTGTGATTTCACCTATTGACATGTACGTTCAGAAGCAGGGAATGGTCCTTGCCCTCATTCAAATATTTCCTCAGTGTTGATATTGAGGGCCTCGTCCTTGGTTGAAGGCCGAGGGGCCTATTGTCATGGTTTGAGCTGTGGAATGAGATTTCTCATCCCGGTCATAGTTAGGAGCCTTTTTTCCCTGTGGGAAAAGACTGGAAGTGATAAGCTCACTGGTCCCTTTCAGATATATCATAATCCAAAAGCAAGCCTGAGCAGTGGCTATGTACTCAGCAGCCTGATGAGAATGGTGTCCATGAGAAGAATGCTGGAAAGAATACATATAATCCAATTGTCCAATGTATCCAATGGACCATCCTTTAATTTCATATCAACATACCTCCATATCATGAGCTCAGGCTGCCCGATGTACCGCAATTGAGGGGTGACGGTGATCGCTTCCCAATTTGGGCCCATCCATTGCCTCTCTTCTCACAGAGGGTCAGTGGTGTCACAATGCTTGCTGGGCAGCATGCCATTGCCATGGCAAATATTGGGCCTGAACTTCTATGATGGAAGGCAACTCCACCTGCTCTGTGCCCACCTGCTCTCTACAGAAGGGTGGCTCTTCCCCTGAACGTGTGTCAGGCTCAACACGGTGGTTCAAGAACTGCTTCCCAGGAATACACAGTCTACAATCACATTGGGAAAGAAAATATGTGATTGAAAAAGACACACACCCCCCGGAGCCTGAATAGGAAAAAAACGGCCGATGGAGGAAGAACAACACACGAGCATCCCTGTCCATTTGTGAAGGCTTTTCCACGCATGGAAAATATGGAATATCTTTTAAACTGTTTTCCACACCATGCCATTGGAGAAGATATAGGGACCATACCAAGGCTTTCAAACCTGTCTTCCAGGAT
This sequence comes from Sus scrofa, assembly GCF_054392235.1. NCBI lineage: Eukaryota > Metazoa > Chordata > Mammalia > Artiodactyla > Suidae > Sus > Sus scrofa. The sequence goes on from NC_139402.1 coordinate 43,768,911, forward strand.
GGAGCAGGGATTGTAATGCACACATTTTTGGAGTCAGGCCAGGAAGGAGAGAAGACTCTGGTACAAGTGTGCTGGTTTGTCACATTTTTGAGTTATCCACCTTAAACAAAGACATGTCCTTGGAGAACATATATTGCCATTGACGATTGCTTGAATCCTCAGCTCCTTTACCTCTCTCTCTCCTTCTTTTGATCTCCTTCTCTCTAGCTCTCCCCCTCTAACCTTTGCCCCCTTTCAATTTCTCTTGAATCGTCCTGCTACAAGTTGACCTGTGGTGATAATGGATGAAATATATTAGCCAAGAGAATGGTCCAAGTGATCCCACAGCCTTTTCTCCCTGTCATCCTAGGTCTGATCACATATAAAATCAGTTGTCCAGAAAGACTTCCTGTGTTCTGTGGAGACACCCCAACTAGGCCATCCTTCCACAACACCTCCCATATTCAGACGTTCATATGGACACGCTGACCGCTTCATATGTACTGTGGTCTGTAGGGTCCCATATTGGACTCAGAGAGCAACACCATTCAAACAACGTTCACATGAGTGCTCACCCAAGAGATTGCTGGTGTGCAGCATTCCCTACCTGGTCCATGCGGTATTGTGGATTTGCTCGGGTGTGGATCTCTGGATTCGTTCTTAGTGGATATAGAATATGAAGTGTATGACTCGTCATGTCTCAATGGTTTGGCATCCAAACAATGGGCTGAGCATCCTTGGCCAGTGGGCTGGCCAACCATAGCCCAGAATGCAAGATGTCTGTCAACCAAAACCAGTCTCTATGGAATAGACCTCCTCATTCTCTAGCCTCATGATTGTCAGGGACAGAGCCCACTCCCTTCCAGGAGGGAACTTTCAATACCCTCAAATTGCAGGCATCATCAAAGGGCTCCTGGAAGATCAGACAATCGATGCACCTTTCCCTCCTTATGATTGTAGACACAACAAACACACTGGCACTTGCCCAATGCACCACACTCCCAGTAAGAACTCAATGAGAAGGAGGGCTTGTTCTTATCTATCTGTGGAATAGGCACCTGAAATAGACCGTTTACATCTCGCTTAAAATGCCTCTGTTTGGAGGGCTCCCCTGTGGCTTTGGGAATGGAAATATGGATTCAGAATTGTGGAGCTGAAATGCCCCATTGGGAATGTCTTCTACAAGGGTTGCATCCACGGCTTCCTGCTTGGTGGAGAGCATTCGGGCATGCTTTCCTTGTTTGTACACTGGGATATCTTGTTTCAAATATCTATGAAGCACAATTATTTTTTCACATGTAGGAACTCCCTGGAGGTATCAAAAAACTGATCCCTTTAAGATGTCACATGTTCAAACACAAAGCTTCTAGAATCCACATTTAGCTTGGGAGCCTCATGAGCGTGGTGGCTCTGAGTCTAATATGGGTCTAATACTGTTCATCCAAGAGGACCACAAATCTGATGGATCCTCCTTTCCATCAACTTCGACATACCTCCAGAGCAAGAGCTCATCGTGTCCATCATTTAACTATCAAGGTTAGAGGGGAAGAATGTCCCACATATGGCCCATTTCACACCTTTTTCTCAAAGAGAGGTTGTTTGGGCACAAGGCTCCATGGGCATCATATCAGTGCCATGGCCACCGCTGGGACTGCACCTTTCAGAAAGAAGGCAACTCCACACACCGGGGAACATAATTTTCTCTATCATGATGGATGTATGATAACATGTGTAGCACTTCAGGGTCAAGTGCTTTTTCAGTCACTCCCTCACACGAATACACTATACAGAATCGCTTTGGAGAGAAAAGATGCCATTCCAAACACCCAAACAAAAGTCCCCTGGACAATGACATCAAGGAACAACTGAGGAGGAACACATAATGAGGTGTCATTACAATCGGAAGGGTCTTTTCCGGTTAGGGAAAATAGAGGTTGACATTTAGGTTGACCCACACCTCGTGTACTTGAAAAGACATGGGCGCCAAGAAGGGAGGACAGCTTGCAACCATCAAATTTCTAGAGACAGGCCAGGAACAAGTGAAAATCTCATGCAAGAGTCCTGAGATAGCCTTTGTGTCGAATAGTCGACGGAAACACAGACAAGGGCTTGGGAAGGAAATTGTGCCCTGGAATGTGGCTTGTATCCAAATCTCATCTCTCTTTCTCTCTTTCTCACTCTCTCTCTCGGCTTCTTCCTCCTTCATATTCTCTCGAATCCTCCTCATCAAAGGTGATCTGTGCTGGTCCAGGATGGCATATCTCAGCCAGGAGAGCAGTCAAATTCTTTCACCAAGATTTTCCATCAGTGTTCCAAACTCCTATCAAATATGAAAGCATTATTCCTGAAATAACTCCTCTGTCTATATGGAGATATTCCACCTTACACAGTGTACCCCTATCTTACCATTGTCAGCCCTTCACACTGACAGATAACCATCCCATTTGTACTGCGTACTACATGGTCACAAATTTGAATCTAAGAGCAACATCTTTTCAACCACCTACACATAAGGGACCAAGTGAGAATTCACTTCTCTGCAGCACACCCCACCTGTGGGATCAGGTATGTGATGTTGCGGATCAGGAGGATCTCTCGACTCTTTCTAAAGGGAGTTAAGAAATGAAGTCTCTGACTCTCCATGTCTCAGTGAATTGGCATTTAAGAAGTGGACTGAGCACCCTTCAGCAGGGTCTGAATGACAATGGGACAGAGTTCAAGGATTCGGTCCCCTAAAACCAGTCTCCATTTGGGACAATCTTCCTCTTTCTCTAGACCATCAATTGGCAGGCCAGAGGCCCCCCTCGACCAAGGGGGAAACCTCAAGACCTGCCCATGTAGCTCTCACAACAGGCCTCATGGTGGAGATGAAGCGAGACTCATTAAATTCCTGACAACTGTGTACCCGACACACAGGCCAGCAGTGGAACTAGTAACCCCACATCCATCCAGCACCCCAATACACAGAACGTATACTTATCAACCAGTGAAATTACCACCAGACGTATTTAAGTTTAATTCTCGGGAAATTTGTTACTGTCGATAGCTAGTGTGAGTTCTCATCTATTGACGTGTACGTTCAGAAGCAGGGAATTGTACTGCCCCCATTCCAATATTTCCTCAAGGTTGATATTGAGGGCCTCGTCCATGGTTGAAGGCCGAGGGGCCTCTTTTCATGCTTTGAGCTCTGGAATGAGATTTCTCATCCCGGTCATACTTAGGAGTCTTTTTTCACCGGTGGGAAAAGACTGGAAGTGATAAGCTCACTGGGCCCTTTCAGATATATCATAATCCAAAAGCAAGCCTGAGCCGTGGCTATTTATTTACTCAGGAGCCGGATGAGAATGGTGTCCATGAGAAGAATGCTGGAAAGAATACTTATCATCCAAGGGTCCAGTAAATCCAATGGATCATCCTTTAATGTAGTATCAGCATACCTCCAGATCATGAGCTCAGGCTGCCCGATGTACAACAATTGAGGGGTGACGGTGAGAGCTTCCCACTTTGGGCTCTCCCAAGAAATGGATTCTCGGCAGCATTCCCTACCTGCTCCATGAGTTACTGTTCATTTGCTCGTGGGTGGATCTCTGCACTCGTTCTTTGGGAATTTAGAATAGCAAGTCTATGACTCTTCATGTCTCAATGATTGGGCATCCAAACAATGCTCTGAGCATCCTTGGCCAGTGGGCTGGCCAATCATAGCCCAGAGGGCAAGATGTCTGTCAACCAAATCCATCTCTCTAAGGAATAGACCTCCCCATTCTCTAGCCTCAGGAGTGTCAGGGACAGAGCCCACTCCCTTCCAGGATGGAACTTTCAATACGCTCCAATTGCAGGCATCATCACAGGGCTCCTGGAAGTTCAGACAAGCGACCCACCTTTCCTACCTTATGACTGTAGACACAACAAACACACTGGCGCTCGCCCCACGCACTACACTCCCAGGAAGCACTCCATGAGAGGGAGGGCTTGTTCTTTTCCCCCTGTGGAAAAGGCACCTGAAAGAGACCGGTTACATCTCGGTTAAATGGCCTCTGTTTGGAGGTCTCCCCTGTGGCTTAGGCTATGGAAATATGGATTCAGAAGGGTGGAGCTGAAAAGGCCCCATTGGGACTGTCTTCGTCAGGGGTTACATCCAGGGCCTCCTGCTTGGGGGAGAGCATTGGGGCATGAATGTCTTGTTTGTACACCAGGATGTCTTGTTTCAAATGGCCATGAAACACAATTCTTTCTTCACATGGAGGAACTCCCTTGAGGTATTCTGCCCACTGATGCCCTGAAGATATCACATGTTCAAGCACCAAGCCTCTAGAATCCACATTGAGCTTGGGAGCCTGATGAGAGTGGTGGCTAGGAGTCTACAGATGGAGATAATCGTGTTCATCCAAGAGGACCACCCATCTGGTGGATCCTCCTTTCCATCAACTTCGACAGACCTCCAGAGCAAGAGCTCATGGTGTCCATCATTGAACTCTCAATGTTTGAGTGGGAGAATGTCCCACATATGGCCCATCTCACACCTCTTTTCTCACAGAGAGGTTGTTTGGGCACAAGGCTCCATGGGCATCATATCAGTGCCATGGCCACCGCTGGCACTGCACCTTGCAGAAGGAAGGCAACTCCACACCCTGGGGAACCCAATTTTCTCTATCATGATGGATCTCTGATAACATGTGGAGCACGTCAGGGTCAAGTCCTTCCTCAGTCACTGCCTCACACGAATACACAGGACAGAATCTCTTTTGGAGAGAAAAGATGTCATTCCAAACACCCAAACTAAAGACCCTGGACAGTGAAATCAAGGAACGACTGAGCAAGAACACCGTATGAGCTGCTATTTCAATAGGATGGGTCTTTTCCCCTTAGGGAACATATACGGTGTCATTTAACTTGACACGCCCCTCGCCTCATTTGAGAAGATATCAATGCCAAGCAGGGAGGACTGCTTGCAGCCGACATATTTCTAGAGACAGGCCAAGAAAGAGTGAAAATCTCATGCAAGAGTCCTGATATAGCCTTTGTGTCTAAGAGTCCCTGGAAACACAGACAAGGGCTTGGGAATGAAACTGTGCGCTGGAATGTGGCTTGTATCCAAATGTCATCTGTCACTCTCTCTCTCTCCCGCTCTCTCTCTCTCTCTCTTCCTCTCTGTCGGCTTCTTCCTCCTTCACATACTCTCGAATCCTCTTCATCCAAGGTGATCTGTGCTGCTCCAGGTTGGCATATCTCAGCCAGGAGAGCAGTCAAATTCTTTAACCAAGATTTTCCAACAGTCTTCCAAAATCCTATCAAATATAAAAGCATTTTTCCTGAAATTATTCCTCTGTTTGTATGGAGACATTCCACCTTACACAGTGTTCCCCTATCTTACCATTGTCAGCCCTTCACACTGACCGATAACCATCCCATTTGTAGTGCGTTCTACATGGTCACAGATTTGACTCCCAGATCAACATCTTTTCAACCACCTACACATAAGGGTCCGAGTGACAATTCAGTTCTCTGCAGCACACCCCACGTGTGGGATCAGGTCTTGAAGTGGCTGGTGAGGTGGATGCCTCGAGTCTTTGTAAGCGGACTTAGGAAATGTAGTCTCGGACTCTCCATGTCTCAGTGAATTGGCATCTACGAAGGGGTCTGAGCACCCTTCAGCAGGGTCTGAATGACAATGCGACACAGTTCAAGGATTCGGTCCCATAAAACCAGTCTCCATTTGGGACAATTCTCCTCCTTCTCTAGACCCTCAATTGGCAGGCCAGAGGCCCCTCTCGTCCAAGAGCGACACCTCAAGACCTGCCCATGGAGCCCTCATCACAGGACTCACGGAGGTAACAAGAGAGACTCCTGAAATTCCTGACAATTGTGTTCCCCACAAACAAGCCAGCAGTGATACTAGTCTCCCCACTTCCATCCAGCACCCCAGTAGACAGGACGTATGCTTATCCACGTGGGAAATACCCACCAGACATATCCCAGCTTCGTTCTCGGGAAATTTGTTACTGTGGATAGTCAGTGTGAGCTTTCATCTATTGACGCGTATGTCCCAAAGCAGGGAATTGTCCTTCCCCACATTCCAATATGTCCTCAGGGTTGATATTGAGGGCCTCGTCCTTGGTTGAAGGCAGAGGGGCCTATTGTCATGGTTTGAGCTCTGGAATGAGATGTATCAACCCGGTCATACTTAGGAGTCTTTCTTCCCCTGTTGGAAAAGACTGGATGTGATAAGCTCACTGGTCCCTTTCAGATGGATCATACTCCAAAAGCAAGCCTGAGCCGTGGATATTTATCTTCTCAGGAGCCTGCTGAGAATGGTGGCCATGAGAAGAATGCTGGAAAGAATACTTATCATCCAAGTCTCCAATACATCCAATGGATCCTCCTTTAATTTCGTATCAACATACCTCCAGATCATGAGCTCAGGCTGCACGATGCACAACAAGTGAGGGGTGACGGTGAGAGCTTCCCACTTTGGGCCATCACTCGCCTCTCTTCTCACAGAGGGTCTGTGGTGTCACAATGCTTGGTGGGCAGCATGCCATTGCCATGGCAACCATTGGGCCTGACCTTCTCAGATGGAAGGCAACTCCACCTCCTCTGTGCCCACCTGCTGTCTACAGAAGGATGGCTCTTCCCCTGAACGTGTGTCAGGCTCAACACGCTGGTTCCAGAACTGCATCCCAGGAATACACAGTCTGCAATCTCATGGGGAAAGAACATATGGGATTGAAAAAGACCCATTCCCCAAGGAGCCTGAACAGGAAAACAATGGCTGATGGAGGAAGAACAACACACGAGCATCCCTTTCCATGGGAGGAGGCTTTTCCACGGAAGGAAACTATGGAATATCTTTTCACCTGATTTCCACCCCATGCCATTGGAGAAGATATAGGTACCATATCAAGGCTTTCAAACCTGTCTTCCAGTATGGAGCAGGGATGGTAATGGACCCATTTTGGGAGTCAGGCCAGGAAGGAGAGAAGACTCTCGTACAAGTGTGCTGGTTTATCCCATTTGTGGGATATCCACCTTACACCAAGACATGTTCTTGGAGCAATTATCCTGCCATTCACGCTTGCTGGAATCCACAGCTGCTGTACCTCTCTCTCTCCTTCTTTTCATCTCCTTCTCTCTAGCTCTCTCACTCTCCCCTCGGCCCCCTTTCAATGTCTCTTGATCCTCCTGCTGCAAGTTGACCTGTGGTGATAATGGAGGAAATATTGTAGCCAAGAGAATGGTCCAAGTGATCCCCCATCCATTTATCCCTGTCATCCTAGGTCTGATCAAATATAAAATCCGTGGTCCAGAAAGACTTCCTGTGCTGTGTGGAGACACCCCAACTAGGTCATCCTTCCACAACACTTCCCATATTCAGCCTTTCCTGTGGACACGCTGACCACTTCATATGTACTTCGGTCTGGAGGGTCCCATATTGGACTCAGAGAGCAACACACTTTTAACAACGTTCACATGAGTGCTCTCCCAAGAAATGGCTTCTCTGCAGCATTCCCTACCTGCTCCATGAGTTACTGTTCATTTGCTCTTGGGTGGATCTCTGCACTCGTTCTTTGGGGATTTAGAATAGCAAGTCTATGACTCTTCATGTCTCAATGATTGGGCATCCAAACAATGCTCTGAGCATCCTTGGCCAGTGGGCTGGCCAATCATAGCCCAGAGTGCAAGATGTCTGTCAAGCAAATCCATCTCTCTAAGGAATAGACCTCCTCATTCTCTAGCCTCAGGAGTGTCAGGGACAGAGCCCACTCCCTTCCAGGATGGAACTTTCAATACGCTCCAATTGCAGGCATCCTCACAGGGCTCCTGGAAGTTCAGACAAGCGACCCACCTTTCCTACCTTATGACTGTAGACACAACAAACACACTGGCGCTCGCCCCACGCACCACACTCCCAGGAAGCACTCCATGAGAGGGAGGGCTTGTTCTTATCCCCCTGTGGAAAAGGCACCTGAAAGAGACCGGTTACATCTCGGTTAAATGGCCTCTGTTTGGAGGGCTCCCCTGTGGCTTAGGCTATGGAAATATGGATTCAGAAGTGTGGAGCTGAAAAGGCCCCATTGGGACTGTCTTCGTCAGGGGTTACATCCAGGGCCTCCTGCTTGGGGGAGAGCATTGGGGCATGGATGTCTTGTTTGTACACCAGGATGTCTTGTTTCAAATGGCCATGAAGCACAATTCTTTCTTCACATGGAGGAACTCCCTTGAGGTATTCTGCCCACTGATGCCCTGAAGATATCACATGTTCAAGCACCAAGCCTCTAGAATCCACATTGAGCTTGGGAGCCTGATGAGAGTGGTGGCTAGGAGTCTACAGATGGAGATAATCGTGTTCATCCAAGAGGACCACCCATCTGGTGGATCCTCCTTTCCATCAACTTCGACAGACCTCCAGAGCAAGAGCTCATGGTGTCCATCATTGAACTCTCAATGTTTGAGTGGGAGAATGTCCCACATATGGCCCATCTCACACCTCTTTTCTCACAGAGAGGTTGTTTGGGCACAAGGCTCCATGGGCATCATATCAGTGCCATGGCCACCGCTGGCACTGCACCTTGCAGAAGGAAGGCAACTCCACACACTGGGGAACCCAATTTTCTCTATCATGATGTATCTCGGATAACATGTGGAGCACGTCAGGGTCAAGTCCTTTCTCAGTCACTGCCTCACACGAATTCACAGGACAGAATCTCTTTTGGAGAGAAAAGATGTCATTCCAAACACCCAAACAAAAGACCCTGGACAGTGAAATCAAGGAACGACTGAGGAAGAACACCGTATGAGCTGCTACTTCAATAGGAAGGGTCTTTTCCCCTTAGGGAACATATACGGTGTCATTTAACTTGACACGCCCCTCGCCTCATTTGAGAAGATATCAATGCCAAGCAGGGAGGACTGCTTGCAGCCGACATATTTCTAGAGACAGGCCAAGAAAGAGTGAAAATCTCATGCAAGAGTCCTGATATAGCCTTTGTGTCTAAGAGTCCCTGGAAACACAGACAAGGGCTTGGGAATGAAACTGTGCGCTGGAATGTGGCTTGTATCCAAAGGTCATCTGTCACTCTCTCTCTCTCCCGCTCTCTCTCTCTCTCTTCCTCTCTGTCGGCTTCTTCCTCCTTCACATACTCTCGAATCCTCTTCATCCAAGGTGATCTGTGCTGTTCCAGGTTGGCATATCTCAGCCAGGAGAGCAGTCAAATTCTTTAACCAAGATTTTCCAACAGTCTTCCAAAATCCTATCAAATATAAAAGCATTTTTCCTGAAATTATTCCTCTGTTTGTATGGAGACATTCCACCTTACACAGTGTTCCCCTATCTTACCATTGTCAGCCCTTCACACTGACCGATAACCATCCCATTTGTAGTGCGTTCTACATGGTCACAGATTTGACTCCGAGATCAACATCTTTTCAACCACCTACACATAAGGGACCGAGTGAGAATTCAGTTCTCTGCAGCACACCCCACGTGTGGGATCAGGTCTTGAAGTGGCTGGTGAGGTGGATGCCTCGAGTCTTTGTAAGCGGACTTAGGAAATGTAGTCTCGGACTCTCCATGTCTCAGTGAATTGGCATCTACGAAGGGGTCTGAGCACCCTTCAGCAGGGTCTGAATGACAATGCGACACAGTTCAAGGATTCGGTCCCATAAAACCAGTCTCCATTTGGGACAATTCTCCTCCTTCTCTAGACCCTCAATTGGCAGGCCAGAGGCCCCTCTCGTCCAAGAGCGACACCTCAAGCCCTGCCCATGGAGCCCTCATCACAGGACTCACGGAGGTAACAAGAGAGACTCCTGAAATTCCTGACAATTGTGTTCCCCACAAACAAGCCAGCAGTGAAACTAGTCTCCCCACTTCCATCCAGCACCCCAGTAGACAGGACGTATGCTTATCCACCTGGGACATACCCACCAGACATATCCCAGCTTCGTTCTCGGGAAATTTGTTACTGTGGATAGTCAGTGTGAGCTTTCATCTATTGACGCGTATGTCCCAAAGCAGGGAATTGTCCTTCCCCACATTCCAATATGTCCTCAGGGTTGATATTGAGGGCCTCGTCCTTGGTTGAAGGCAGAGGGGCCTATTGTCATGGTTTGAGCTCTGGAATGAGATGTATCAACCCGGTCATACTTAGGAGTCTTTCTTCCCCTGTTGGAAAAGACTGGATGTGATAAGCTCACTGGTCCCTTTCAGATGGATCATACTCCAAAAGCAAGCCTGAGCCGTGGATATTTATCTTCTCAGGAGCCTGCTGAGAATGGTGGCCATGAGAAGAATGCTGGAAAGAATACTTATCATCCAAGTCTCCAATACATCCAATGGATCCTCCTTTAATTTCGTATCAACATACCTCCAGATCATGAGCTCAGGCTGCACGATGCACAACAAGTGAGGGGTGACGGTGAGAGCTTCCCACTTTGGGCCATCACTCGCCTCTCTTCCCACAGAGGGTCTGTGGTGTCACAACGCTTGGTGGGCAGCATGCCATTGCCATGGCAACCATTGGGCCTGACCTTCTCAGATGGAAGGCAACTCCACCTCCTCTGTGCCCACCTGCTGTCTACAGAAGGATGGCTCTTCCCCTGAACGTGTGTCAGGCTCAACACGCTGGTTCCAGAACTGCATCCCAGGAATACACAGTCTGCAATCTCATGGGGAAAGAACATATGGGATTGAAAAAGACCCATTCCCCAAGGAGCCTGAACAGGAAAACAATGGCTGATGGAGGAAGAACAACACACGAGCATCCCTTTCCATGGGAGGAGGCTTTTCCACGGAAGGAAACTATGGAATATCTTTTCACCTGATTTCCACCCCATGCCATTGGAGAAGATATAGGTACCATATCAAGGCTTTCAAACCTGTCTTCCAGTATGGAGCAGGGATGGTAATGGACCCATTTTGGGAGTCAGGCCAGGAAGGAGAGAAGACTCTCGTACAAGTGTGCTGGTTTATCCCATTTGTGGGATATCCACCTTACACCAAGACATGTTCTTGGAGCAATTATCCTGCCATTCACGGTTGCTGGAATCCACAGCTGCTGTACCTCTCTCTCTCCTTCTTTTCATCTCCTTCTCTCTAGCTCTCTCACTCTCCCCTCGGCCCCCTTTCAATGTCTCTTGATCCTCCTGCTGCAAGTTGACCTGTGGTGATAATGGAGGAAATATTGTAGCCAAGAGAATGGTCCAAGTGATCCCCCATCCATTTATCCCTGTCATCCTAGGTCTGATCAAATATAAAATCCGTGGTCCAGAAAGACTTCCTGTGCTGTGTGGAGACACCCCAACTAGGTCATCCTTCCACAACACTTCCCATATTCAGCCCTTCCTGTGGACACGCTGACCACTTCATATGTACTTCGGTCTGGAGGGTCCCATATTGGACTCAGAGAGCAACACACTTGTAACAACGTTCACATGAGTGCTCTCCCAAGAAATGGCTTCTCGGCAGCATTCCCTACCTGCTCCATGAGTTACTGTTCATTTGCTCGTGGGTGGATCTCTGCACTCGTTCTATGGGGATTTAGAATAGCAAGTCTATGACTCTTCATGTCTCAATGATTGGGCATCCAAACAATGGTCTGAGCATCCTTGGCCAGTGGGCTGGCCAATCATAGCCCAGAGTGCAAGATGTCTGTCAAGCAAATCCATCTCTCTAAGGAATAGACCTCCTCATTCTCTAGCCTCAGGAGTGTCAGGGACAGAGCCCACTCCCTTCCAGGATGGAACTTTCAATACGCTCCAATTGCAGGCATCATCACAGGGCTCCTGGAAGTTCAGACAAGCGACCCACCTTTCCTACCTTATGACTGTAGACACAACAAACACACTGGCGCTCGCCCCACGCACCACACTCCCAGGAAGCACTCCATGAGAGGGAGGGCTTGTTCTTATCCCCCTGTGGAAAAGGCACCTGAAAGAGACCGGTTACATCTCGGTTAAATGGCCTCTGTTTGGAGGGCTCCCCTGTGGCTTAGGCTATGGAAATATGGATTCAGAAGTGTGGAGCTGAAAAGGCCCCATTGGGACTGTCTTCGTCAGGGGTTACATCCAGGGCCTCCTGCTTGGGGGAGAGCATTGGGGCATGGATGTCTTGTTTGTACACCAGGATGTCTTGTTTCAAATGGCCATGAAGCACAATTCTTTCTTCACATGGAGGAACTCCCTTGAGGTATTCTGCCCACTGATGCCCTGAAGATATCACATGTTCAAGCACCAAGCCTCTAGAATCCACATTGAGCTTGGGAGCCTGATGAGAGTGGTGGCTAGGAGTCTACAGATGGAGATAATCGTGTTCATCCAAGAGGACCACCCATCTGGTGGATCCTCCTTTCCATCAACTTCGACAGACCTCCAGAGCAAGAGCTCATGGTGTCCATCATTGAACTCTCAATGTTTGAGTGGGAGAATGTCCCACATATGGCCCATCTCACACCTCTTTTCTCACAGAGAGGTTGTTTGGGCACAAGGCTCCATGGGCATCATATCAGTGCCATGGCCACCGCTGGCACTGCACCTTGCAGAAGGAAGGCAACTCCACACACTGGGGAACCCAATTTTCTCTATCATGATGTATCTCGGATAACATGTGGAGCACGTCAGGGTCAAGTCCTTTCTCAGTCACTGCCTCACACGAATTCACAGGACAGAATCTCTTTTGGAGAGAAAAGATGTCATTCCAAACACCCAAACAAAAGACCCTGGACAGTGAAATCAAGGAACGACTGAGGAAGAACACCGTATGAGCTGCTACTTCAATAGGAAGGGTCTTTTCCCCTTAGGGAACATATACGGTGTCATTTAACTTGACACGCCCCTCGCCTCATTTGAGAAGATATCAATGCCAAGCAGGGAGGACTGCTTGCAGCCGACATATTTCTAGAGACAGGCCAAGAAAGAGTGAAAATCTCATGCAAGAGTCCTGATATAGCCTTTGTGTCTAAGAGTCCCTGGAAACACAGACAAGGGCTTGGGAATGAAACTGTGCGCTGGAATGTGGCTTGTATCCAAAGGTCATCTGTCACTCTCTCTCTCTCCCGCTCTCTCTCTCTCTCTTCCTCTCTGTCGGCTTCTTCCTCCTTCACATACTCTCGAATCCTCTTCATCCAAGGTGATCTGTGCTGTTCCAGGTTGGCATATCTCAGCCAGGAGAGCAGTCAAATTCTTTAACCAAGATTTTCCAACAGTCTTCCAAAATCCTATCAAATATAAAAGCATTTTTCCTGAAATTATTCCTCTGTTTGTATGGAGACATTCCACCTTACACAGTGTTCCCCTATCTTACCATTGTCAGCCCTTCACACTGACCGATAACCATCCCATTTGTAGTGCGTTCTACATGGTCACAGATTTGACTCCGAGATCAACATCTTTTCAACCACCTACACATAAGGGACCGAGTGAGAATTCAGTTCTCTGCAGCACACCCCACGTGTGGGATCAGGTCTTGAAGTGGCTGGTGAGGTGGATGCCTCGAGTCTTTGTAAGCGGACTTAGGAAATGTAGTCTCGGACTCTCCATGTCTCAGTGAATTGGCATCTACGAAGGGGTCTGAGCACCCTTCAGCAGGGTCTGAATGACAATGCGACACAGTTCAAGGATTCGGTCCCCTAAAACCAGTCTCCATTTGGGACAATTCTCCTCCTTCTCTAGACCCTCAATTGGCAGGCCAGAGGCCCCTCTCGTCCAAGAGCGACACCTCAAGCCCTGCCCATGGAGCCCTCATCACAGGACTCACGGAGGTAACAAGAGAGACTCCTGAAATTCCTGACAATTGTGTTCCCCACAAACAAGCCAGCAGTGATACTAGTCTCCCCACTTCCATCCAGCACCCCAGTAGACAGGACGTATGCTTATCCACCTGGGACATACCCACCAGACATATCCCAGCTTCGTTCTCGGGAAATTTGTTACTGTGGATAGTCAGTGTGAGCTTTCATCTATTGACGCGTATGTCCCAAAGCAGGGAATTGTCCTTCCCCACATTCCAATATGTCCTCAGGGTTGATATTGAGGGCCTCGTCCTTGGTTGAAGGCAGAGGGGCCTATTGTCATGGTTTGAGCTCTGGAATGAGATGTATCAACCCGGTCATACTTAGGAGTCTTTCTTCCCCTGTTGGAAAAGACTGGATGTGATAAGCTCACTGGTCCCTTTCAGATGGATCATACTCCAAAAGGAAGCCTGAGCCGTGGATATTTATCTTCTCAGGAGCCTGCTGAGAATGGTGGCCATGAGAAGAATGCTGGAAAGAATACTTATCATCCAAGTCTCCAATACATCCAATGGATCCTCCTTTAATTTCGTATCAACATACCTCCAGATCATGAGCTCAGGCTGCACGATGCACAACAAGTGAGGGGTGACGGTGAGAGCTTCCCACTTTGGGCCATCACTCGCCTCTCTTCCCACAGAGGGTCTGTGGTGTCACAATGCTTGGTGGGCAGCATGCCATTGCCATGGCAACCATTGGGCCTGACCTTCTCAGATGGAAGGCAACTCCACCTCCTCTGTGCCCACCTGCTGTCTACAGAAGGATGGCTCTTCCCCTGAACGTGTGTCAGGCTCAACACGCTGGTTCCAGAACTGCATCCCAGGAATACACAGTCTGCAATCTCATGGGGAAAGAACATATGGGATTGAAAAAGACCCATTCCCCAAGGAGCCTGAACAGGAAAACAATGGCTGATGGAGGAAGAACAACACACGAGCATCCCTTTCCATGGGAGGAGGCTTTTCCACGGAAGGAAACTATGGAATATCTTTTCACCTGATTTCCACCCCATGCCATTGGAGAAGATATAGGTACCATATCAAGGCTTTCAAACCTGTCTTCCAGTATGGAGCAGGGATGGTAATGGACCCATTTTGGGAGTCAGGCCAGGAAGGAGAGAAGACTCTCGTACAAGTGTGCTGGTTTATCCCATTTGTGGGATATCCACCTTACACCAAGACATGTTCTTGGAGCAATTATCCTGCCATTCACGCTTGCTGGAATCCACAGCTGCTGTACCTCTCTCTCTCCTTCTTTTCATCTCCTTCTCTCTAGCTCTCTCACTCTCCCCTCGGCCCCCTTTCAATGTCTCTTGATCCTCCTGCTGCAAGTTGACCTGTGGTGATAATGGAGGAAATATAGTAGCCAAGAGAATGGTCCAAGTGATCCCCCATCCATTTATCCCTGTCATCCTAGGTCTGATCAAATATAAAATCCGTGGTCCAGAAAGACTTCCTGTGCTGTGTGGAGACACCCCAACTAGGTCATCCTTCCACAACACTTCCCATATTCAGCCCTTCCTGTGGACACGCTGACCACTTCATATGTACTTCGGTCTGGAGGGTCCCATATTGGACTCAGAGAGCAACACACTTGTAACAACGTTCACATGAGTGCTCTCCCAAGAAATGGCTTCTCGGCAGCATTCCCTACCTGCTCCATGAGTTACTGTTCATTTGCTCGTGGGTGGATCTCTGCACTCGTTCTATGGGGATTTAGAATAGCAAGTCTATGACTCTTCATGTCTCAATGATTGGGCATCCAAACAATGGTCTGAGCATCCTTGGCCAGTGGGCTGGCCAATCATAGCCCAGAGTGCAAGATGTCTGTCAAGCAAATCCATCTCTCTAAGGAATAGACCTCCTCATTCTCTAGCCTCAGGAGTGTCAGGGACAGAGCCCACTCCCTTCCAGGATGGAACTTTCAATACGCTCCAATTGCAGGCATCCTCACAGGGCTCCTGGAAGTTCAGACAAGCGACCCACCTTTCCTACCTTATGACTGTAGACACAACAAACACACTGGCGCTCGCCCCACGCACCACACTCCCAGGAAGCACTCCATGAGAGGGAGGGCTTGTTCTTATCCCCCTGTGGAAAAGGCACCTGAAAGAGACCGGTTACATCTCGGTTAAATGGCCTCTGTTTGGAGGGCTCCCCTGTGGCTTAGGCTATGGAAATATGGATTCAGAAGTGTGGAGCTGAAAAGGCCCCATTGGGACTGTCTTCGTCAGAGGTTCCATCCAGGGCCTCCTGCTTGGGGGAGAGCATTGGGGCATGGATGTCTTGTTTGTACACCAGGATGTCTTGTTTCAAATGGCCATGAAGCACAATTCTTTCTTCACATGGAGGAACTCCCTTGAGGTATTCTGCCCACTGATGCCCTGAAGATATCACATGTTCAAGCACCAAGCCTCTAGAATCCACATTGAGCTTGGGAGCCTGATGAGAGTGGTGGCTAGGAGTCTACAGATGGAGATAATCGTGTTCATCCAAGAGGACCACCCATCTGGTGGATCCTCCTTTCCATCAACTTCGACAGACCTCCAGAGCAAGAGCTCATGGTGTCCATCATTGAACTCTCAATGTTTGAGTGGGAGAATGTCCCACATATGGCCCATCTCACACCTCTTTTCTCACAGAGAGGTTGTTTGGGCACAAGGCTCCATGGGCATCATATCAGTGCCATGGCCACCGCTGGCACTGCACCTTGCAGAAGGAAGGCAACTCCACACCCTGGGGAACCCAATTTTCTCTATCATGATGGATCTCTGATAACATGTGGAGCACGTCAGGGTCAAGTCCTTCCTCAGTAACTGCCTCACACGAATACACAGGACAGAATCTCTTTTGCAGAGAAAAGATGTCATTCCAAACACCCAAACAAAAGACCCTGGACAGTGAAATCAAGGAACGACTGAGGAAGAACACCGTATGAGCTGCTACTTCAATAGGAAGGGTCTTTTCCCCTTAGGGAACATATACGGTGTCATTTAACTTGACACGCCCCTCGCCTCATTTGAGAAGATAT
This sequence comes from Sus scrofa, assembly GCF_054392235.1. Taxonomy (NCBI): domain Eukaryota; kingdom Metazoa; phylum Chordata; class Mammalia; order Artiodactyla; family Suidae; genus Sus; species Sus scrofa. The sequence continues at coordinate 43,785,704 of NC_139402.1, forward strand.
CAATGCCAAGCAGGGAGGACTGCTTGCAGCCGACATATTTCTAGAGACAGGCCAAGAAAGAGTGAAAATCTCATGCAAGAGTCCTGATATAGCCTTTGTGTCTAAGAGTCCCTGGAAACACAGACAAGGGCTTGGGAATGAAACTGTGCGCTGGAATGTGGCTTGTATCCAAATGTCATCTGTCACTCTCTCTCTCTCCCGCTCTCTCTCTCTCTCTCTTCCTCTCTGTCGGCTTCTTCCTCCTTCACATACTCTCGAATCCTCTTCATCCAAGGTGATCTGTGCTGCTCCAGGTTGGCATATCTCAGCCAGGAGAGCAGTCAAATTCTTTAACCAAGATTTTCCAACAGTCTTCCAAAATCCTATCAAATATAAAAGCATTTTTCCTGAAATTATTCCTCTGTTTGTATGGAGACATTCCACCTTACACAGTGTTCCCCTATCTTACCATTGTCAGCCCTTCACACTGACCGATAACCATCCCATTTGTAGTGCGTTCTACATGGTCACAGATTTGACTCCGAGATCAACATCTTTTCAACCACCTACACATAAGGGACCGAGTGAGAATTCAGTTCTCTGCAGCACACCCCACGTGTGGGATCAGGTCTTGAAGTGGCTGGTGAGGTGGATGCCTCGAGTCTTTGTAAGCGGACTTAGGAAATGTAGTCTCGGACTCTCCATGTCTCAGTGAATTGGCATCTACGAAGGGGTCTGAGCACCCTTCAGCAGGGTCTGAATGACAATGCGACACAGTTCAAGGATTCGGTCCCCTCAAACCAGTCTCCATTTGGGACAATTCTCCTCCTTCTCTAGACCCTCAATTGGCAGGCCAGAGGCCCCTCTCGTCCAAGAGCGACACCTCAAGACTGCCCATGGAGCCCTCATCACAGGACTCACGGAGGTAACAAGAGAGACTCCTGAAATTCCTGACAATTGTGTTCCCCACAAACAAGCCAGCAGTGATACTAGTCTCCCCACTTCCATCCAGCACCCCAGTAGACAGGACGTATGCTTATCCACCTGGGAAATACCCACCAGACATATCCCAGCTTCGTTCTCGGGAAATTTGTTACTGTGGATAGTCAGTGTGAGCTTTCATCTATTGACGTGTATGTCCCAAAGCAGGGAATTGTCCTTCCCCACATTCCAATATGTCCTCAGGGTTGATATTGAGGGCCTCGTCCTTGGTTGAAGGCAGAGGGGCCTATTGTCATGGTTTGAGCTCTGGAATGAGATGTATCAACCCGGTCATACTTAGGAGTCTTTCTTCCCCTGTTGGAAAAGACTGGATGTGATAAGCTCACTGGTCCCTTTCAGATGGATCATACTCCAAAAGCAAGCCTGAGCCGTGGATATTTATCTTCTCAGGAGCCTGCTGAGAATGGTGGCCATGAGAAGAATGCTGGAAAGAATACTTATCATCCAAGTCTCCAATACATCCAATGGATCCTCCTTTAATTTCGTATCAACATACCTCCAGATCATGAGCTCAGGCTGCACGATGCACAACAAGTGAGGGGTGACGGTGAGAGCTTCCCACTTTGGGCCATCACTCGCCTCTCTTCCCACAGAGGGTCTGTGGTGTCACAACGCTTGGTGGGCAGCATGCCATTGCCATGGCAACCATTGGGCCTGACCTTCTCAGATGGAAGGCAACTCCACCTCCTCTGTGCCCACCTGCTGTCTACAGAAGGATGGCTCTTCCCCTGAACGTGTGTCAGGCTCAACACGCTGGTTCCAGAACTGCATCCCAGGAATACACAGTCTGCAATCTCATGGGGAAAGAACATATGGGATTGAAAAAGACCCATTCCCCAAGGAGCCTGAACAGGAAAACAATGGCTGATGGAGGAAGAACAACACACGAGCATCCCTTTCCATGGGAGGAGGCTTTTCCACGGAAGGAAACTATGGAATATCTTTTCACCTGATTTCCACCCCATGCCATTGGAGAAGATATAGGTACCATATCAAGGCTTTCAAACCTGTCTTCCAGTATGGAGCAGGGAGTGTAATGGACCCATTTTGGGAGTCAGGCCAGGAAGGAGAGAAGACTCTCGTACAAGTGTGCTGGTTTATCCCATTTGTGGGATATCCACCTTACACCAAGACATGTTCTTGGAGCAATTATCCTGCCATTCACGCTTGCTGGAATCCACAGCTGCTGTACCTCTCTCTCTCCTTCTTTTCATCTCCTTCTCTCTAGCTCTCTCACTCTCCCCTCGGCCCCCCTTCAATGTCTCTGGAATCCTCCTGCTACAAGTTGACCTGTGGTGATAATGGAGGAAATAGAGTAGCCAAGAGAATGGTCCAAGTGATCCCCCATCCAGTTATCCCTGTCATCCTAGGTCTGATCAAATATAAAATCCGTGGTCCAGAAAGACTTCCTGTGCTGTGTGCAGACACCCCAACTAGGTCAGCCTTCCACAACACTTCCCATATTCAGCCCTTCCTGTGGACACGCTGACCACTTCATATGTACTTCGGTCTGGAGGGTCCCATATTGGACTCAGAGAGCAGCACACTTGTAATAACGTTCACATGAGTGCTCTCCCAAGAAATGGCTTCTCTGCAGCATTCCCTACCTGCTCCATGAGTTACTGTTCATTTGCTCGTGGGTGGATCTCTGCACTCGTTCTTTGGGGATTTAGAATAGCAAGTCTATGACTCTTCATGTCTCAATGATTGGGCATCCAAACAATGCTCTGAGCATCCTTGGCCAGTGGGCTGGCCAATCATAGCCCAGAGTGCAAGATGTCTGTCAACCAAATCCATCTCTCTAAGGAATAGTCCTCCTCATTCTCTAGCCTCAGGAGTGTCAGGGACAGAGCCCACTCCCTTCCAGGATGGAACTTTCAATACGCTCCAATTGCAGGCATCATCACAGGGCTCCTGGAAGTTCAGACAAGCGACCCACCTTTCCTACCTTATGACTGTAGACACAACAAACACACTGGCGCTCGCCCCACGCACCACACTCCCAGGAAGCACTCCATGAGAGGGAGGGCTTGTTCTTATCCCCCTGTGGAAAAGGCACCTGAAAGAGACCGGTTACATCTCGGTTAAATGGCCTCTGTTTGGAGGGCTCCCCTGTGGCTTAGGCTATGGAAATATGGATTCAGAAGTGTGGAGCTGAAAAGGCCCCATTGGGACTGTCTTCGTCAGGGGTTCCATCCAGGGCCTCCTGCTTGGGGGAGAGCATTGGGGCATGGATGTCTTGTTTGTACACCAGGATGTCTTGTTTCAAATGGCCATGAAGCACAATTCTTTCTTCACATGGAGGAACTCCCTTGAGGTATTCTGCCCACTGATGCCCTGAAGATATCACATGTTCAAGCACCAAGCCTCTAGAATCCACATTGAGCTTGGGAGCCTGATGAGAGTGGTGGCTAGGAGTCTACAGATGGAGATAATCGTGTTCATCCAAGAGGACCACCCATCTGGTGGATCCTCCTTTCCATCAACTTCGACAGACCTCCAGAGCAAGAGCTCATGGTGTCCATCATTGAACTCTCAATGTTTGAGTGGGAGAATGTCCCACATATGGCCCATCTCACACCTCTTTTCTCACAGAGAGGTTGTTTGGGCACAAGGCTCCATGGGCATCATATCAGTGCCATGGCCACCGCTGGCACTGCACCTTGCAGAAGGAAGGCAACTCCACACCCTGGGGAACCCAATTTTCTCTATCATGATGGATCTCTGATAACATGTGGAGCACGTCAGGGTCAAGTCCTTCCTCAGTCACTGCCTCACACGAATACACAGGACAGAATCTCTTTTGGAGAGAAAAGATGTCATTCCAAACACCCAAACTAAAGACCCTGGACAGTGAAATCAAGGAACGACTGAGCAAGAACACCGTATGAGTTGCTATTTCAATAGGAAGGGTCTTTTCCCCTTAGGGAACATATACGGTGTCATTTAACTTGACACGCCCCTCGCCTCATTTGAGAAGATATCAATGCCAAGCAGGGAGGACTGCTTGCAGCCAACATATTTCTAGAGACAGGCCAAGAAAGAGTGAAAATCTCATGCAAGAGTCCTGATATAGCCTTTGTGTCTAAGAGTCCCTGGAAACACAGACAAGGGCTTGGGAATGAAACTGTGCGCTGGAATGTGGCTTGTATCCAAATGTCATCTGTCACTCTCTCTCTCTCCTGCTCTCTCTCTCTCTCTCTTCCTCTCTGTCGGCTTCTTCCTCCTTCACATACTCTCGAATCCTCTTCATCCAAGGTGATCTGTGCTGCTCCAGGTTGGCATATCTCAGCCAGGAGAGCAGTCAAATTCTTTAACCAAGATTTTCCAACAGTCTTCCAAAATCCTATCAAATATAAAAGCATTTTTCCTGAAATTATTCCTCTGTTTGTATGGAGACATTCCACCTTACACAGTGTTCCCCTATCTTACCATTGTCAGCCCTTCACACTGACCGATAACCATCCCATTTGTAGTGCGTTCTACATGGTCACAGATTTGACTCCGAGATCAACATCTTTTCAACCACCTACACATAAGGGACCGAGTGAGAATTCACTTCTCTGCAGCACACCCCACGTGTGGGATCAGGTCTTGAAGTGGCTGGTGAGGTGGATGCCTCGAGTCTTTGTAAGCGGACTTAGGAAATGTAGTCTCGGACTCTCCATGTCTCAGTGAATTGGCATCTACGAAGGGGTCTGAGCACCCTTCAGCAGGGTCTGAATGACAATGCGACACAGTTCAAGGATTCGGTCCCCTCAAACCAGTCTCCATTTGGGACAATTCTCCTCCTTCTCTAGACCCTCAATTGGCAGGCCAGAGGCCCCTCTCGTCCAAGAGCGACACCTCAAGACTGCCCATGGAGCCCTCATCACAGGACTCACGGAGGTAACAAGAGAGACTCCTGAAATTCCTGACAATTGTGTTCCCCACAAACAAGCCAGCAGTGATACTAGTCTCCCCACTTCCATCCAGCACCCCAGTAGACAGGACGTATGCTTATCCACCTGGGAAATACCCACCAGACATATCCCAGCTTCGTTCTCGGGAAATTTGTTACTGTGGATAGTCAGTGTGAGCTTTCATCTATTGACGTGTATGTCCCAAAGCAGGGAATTGTCCTTCCCCACATTCCAATATGTCCTCAGGGTTGATATTGAGGGCCTCGTCCTTGGTTGAAGGCAGAGGGGCCTATTGTCATGGTTTGAGCTCTGGAATGAGATGTATCAACCCGGTCATACTTAGGAGTCTTTCTTCCCCTGTTGGAAAAGACTGGATGTGATAAGCTCACTGGTCCCTTTCAGATGGATCATACTCCAAAAGCAAGCCTGAGCCGTGGATATTTATCTTCTCAGGAGCCTGATGAGAATGGTGGCCATGAGAAGAATGCTGGAAAGAATACTTATCATCCAAGTCTCCAATACATCCAATGGATCCTCCTTTAATTTCGTATCAACATACCTCCAGATCATGAGCTCAGGCTGCACGATGCACAACAAGTGAGGGGTGACGGTGAGAGCTTCCCACTTTGGGCCATCACTCGCCTCTCTTCTCACAGAGGGTCTGTGGTGTCACAACGCTTGGTGGGCAGCATGCCATTGCCATGGCAACCATTGGGCCTGACCTTCTCAGATGGAAGGCAACTCCACCTCCTCTGTGCCCACCTGCTGTCTACAGAAGGATGGCTCTTCCCCTGAACGTGTGTCAGGCTCAACACGCTGGTTCCAGAACTGCATCCCAGGAATACACAGTCTGCAATCTCATGGGGAAAGAACATATGGGATTGAAAAAGACCCATTCCCCAAGGAGCCTGAACAGGAAAACAATGGCTGATGGAGGAAGAACAACGCACGAGCATCCCTTTCCATGGGAGGAGGCTTTTCCACGGAAGGAAACTATGGAATATCTTTTCACCTGATTTCCACCCCATGCCATTGGAGAAGATATAGGTACCATATCAAGGCTTTCAAACCTGTCTTCCAGTATGGAGCAGGGAGTGTAATGGACCCATTTTGGGAGTCAGGCCAGGAAGGAGAGAAGACTCTCGTACAAGTGTGCTGGTTTATCCCATTTGTGGGATATCCACCTTACACCAAGACATGTTCTTGGAGCAATTATCCTGCCATTCACGCTTGCTGGAATCCACAGCTGCTGTACCTCTCTCTCTCCTTCTTTTCATCTCCTTCTCTCTAGCTCTCTCACTCTCCCCTCGGCCCCCCTTCAATGTCTCTTGATCCTCCTGCTGCAAGTTGACCTGTGGTGATAATGGAGGAAATATAGTAGCCAAGAGAATGGTCCAAGTGATCCCCCATCCATTTATCCCTGTCATCCTAGGTCTGATCAAATATAAAATCCGTGGTCCAGAAAGACTTCCTGTGCTGTGTGGAGACACCCCAACTAGGTCATCCTTCCACAACACTTCCCATATTCAGCCCTTCCTGTGGACACGCTGACCACTTCATATGTACTTCGGTCTGGAGGGTCCCATATTGGACTCAGAGAGCAACACACTTGTAACAACGTTCACATGAGTGCTCTCCCAAGAAATGGCTTCTCTGCAGCATTCCCTACCTGCTCCATGAGTTACTGTTCATTTGCTCGTGGGTGGATCTCTGCACTCGTTCTTTGGGGATTTAGAATAGCAAGTCTATGACTCTTCATGTCTCAATGATTGGGCATCCAAACAATGCTCTGAGCATCCTTGGCCAGTGGGCTGGCCAATCATAGCCCAGAGTGCAAGATGTCTGTCAACCAAATCCATCTCTCTAAGGAATAGTCCTCCTCATTCTCTAGCCTCAGGAGTGTCAGGGACAGAGCCCACTCCCTTCCAGGATGGAACTTTCAATACGCTCCAATTGCAGGCATCATCACAGGGCTCCTGGAAGTTCAGACAAGCGACCCACCTTTCCTACCTTATGACTGTAGACACAACAAACACACTGGCGCTCGCCCCACGCACCACACTCCCAGGAAGCACTCCATGAGAGGGAGGGCTTGTTCTTATCCCCCTGTGGAAAAGGCACCTGAAAGAGACCGGTTACATCTCGGTTAAATGGCCTCTGTTTGGAGGGCTCCCCTGTGGCTTAGGCTATGGAAATATGGATTCAGAAGTGTGGAGCTGAAAAGGCCCCATTGGGACTGTCTTCGTCAGGGGTTCCATCCAGGGCCTCCTGCTTGGGGGAGAGCATTGGGGCATGGATGTCTTGTTTGTACACCAGGATGTCTTGTTTCAAATGGCCATGAAGCACAATTCTTTCTTCACATGGAGGAACTCCCTTGAGGTATTCTGCCCACTGATGCCCTGAAGATATCACATGTTCAAGCACCAAGCCTCTAGAATCCACATTGAGCTTGGGAGCCTGATGAGAGTGGTGGCTAGGAGTCTACAGATGGAGATAATCGTGTTCATCCAAGAGGACCACCCATCTGGTGGATCCTCCTTTCCATCAACTTCGACAGACCTCCAGAGCAAGAGCTCATGGTGTCCATCATTGAACTCTCAATGTTTGAGTGGGAGAATGTCCCACATATGGCCCATCTCACACCTCTTTTCTCACAGAGAGGTTGTTTGGGCACAAGGCTCCATGGGCATCATATCAGTGCCATGGCCACCGCTGGCACTGCACCTTGCAGAAGGAAGGCAACTCCACACCCTGGGGAACCCAATTTTCTCTATCATGATGGATCTCTGATAACATGTGGAGCACGTCAGGGTCAAGTCCTTCCTCAGTCACTGCCTCACACGAATACACAGGACAGAATCTCTTTTGGAGAGAAAAGATGTCATTCCAAACACCCAAACTAAAGACCCTGGACAGTGAAATCAAGGAACGACTGAGCAAGAACACCGTATGAGCTGCTATTTCAATAGGAAGGGTCTTTTCCCCTTAGGGAACATATACGGTGTCATTTAACTTGACACGCCCCTCGCCTCATTTGAGAAGATATCAATGCCAAGCAGGGAGGACTGCTTGCAGCCGACATATTTCTAGAGACAGGCCAAGAAAGAGTGAAAATCTCATGCAAGAGTCCTGATATAGCCTTTGTGTCTAAGAGTCCCTGGAAACACAGACAAGGGCTTGGGAATGAAACTGTGCGCTGGAATGTGGCTTGTATCCAAATGTCATCTGTCACTCTCTCTCTCTCCTGCTCTCTCTCTCTCTCTCTTCCTCTCTGTCGGCTTCTTCCTCCTTCACATACTCTCGAATCCTCTTCATCCAAGGTGATCTGTGCTGCTCCAGGTTGGCATATCTCAGCCAGGAGAGCAGTCAAATTCTTTAACCAAGATTTTCCAACAGTCTTCCAAAATCCTATCAAATATAAAAGCATTTTTCCTGAAATTATTCCTCTGTTTGTATGGAGACATTCCACCTTACACAGTGTTCCCCTATCTTACCATTGTCAGCCCTTCACACTGACCGATAACCATCCCATTTGTAGTGCGTTCTACATGGTCACAGATTTGACTCCGAGATCAACATCTTTTCAACCACCTACACATAAGGGACCGAGTGAGAATTCACTTCTCTGCAGCACACCCCACGTGTGGGATCAGGTCTTGAAGTGGCTGGTGAGGTGGATGCCTCGAGTCTTTGTAAGCGGACTTAGGAAATGTAGTCTCGGACTCTCCATGTCTCAGTGAATTGGCATCTACGAAGGGGTCTGAGCACCCTTCAGCAGGGTCTGAATGACAATGCGACACAGTTCAAGGATTCGGTCCCCTCAAACCAGTCTCCATTTGGGACAATTCTCCTCCTTCTCTAGACCCTCAATTGGCAGGCCAGAGGCCCCTCTCGTCCAAGAGCGACACCTCAAGACTGCCCATGGAGCCCTCATCACAGGACTCACGGAGGTAACAAGAGAGACTCCTGAAATTCCTGACAATTGTGTTCCCCACAAACAAGCCAGCAGTGATACTAGTCTCCCCACTTCCATCCAGCACCCCAGTAGACAGGACGTATGCTTATCCACCTGGGAAATACCCACCAGACATATCCCAGCTTCGTTCTCGGGAAATTTGTTACTGTGGATAGTCAGTGTGAGCTTTCATCTATTGACGTGTATGTCCCAAAGCAGGGAATTGTCCTTCCCCACATTCCAATATGTCCTCAGGGTTGATATTGAGGGCCTCGTCCTTGGTTGAAGGCAGAGGGGCCTATTGTCATGGTTTGAGCTCTGGAATGAGATGTATCAACCCGGTCATACTTAGGAGTCTTTCTTCCCCTGTTGGAAAAGACTGGATGTGATAAGCTCACTGGTCCCTTTCAGATGGATCATACTCCAAAAGCAAGCCTGAGCCGTGGATATTTATCTTCTCAGGAGCCTGATGAGAATGGTGGCCATGAGAAGAATGCTGGAAAGAATACTTATCATCCAAGTCTCCAATACATCCAATGGATCCTCCTTTAATTTCGTATCAACATACCTCCAGATCATGAGCTCAGGCTGCACGATGCACAACAAGTGAGGGGTGACGGTGAGAGCTTCCCACTTTGGGCCATCACTCGCCTCTCTTCTCACAGAGGGTCTGTGGTGTCACAACGCTTGGTGGGCAGCATGCCATTGCCATGGCAACCATTGGGCCTGACCTTCTCAGATGGAAGGCAACTCCACCTCCTCTGTGCCCACCTGCTGTCTACAGAAGGATGGCTCTTCCCCTGAACGTGTGTCAGGCTCAACACGCTGGTTCCAGAACTGCATCCCAGGAATACACAGTCTGCAATCTCATGGGGAAAGAACATATGGGATTGAAAAAGACCCATTCCCCAAGGAGCCTGAACAGGAAAACAATGGCTGATGGAGGAAGAACAACACACGAGCATCCCTTTCCATGGGAGGAGGCTTTTCCACGGAAGGAAACTATGGAATATCTTTTCACCTGATTTCCACCCCATGCCATTGGAGAAGATATAGGTACCATATCAAGGCTTTCAAACCTGTCTTCCAGTATGGAGCAGGGAGTGTAATGGACCCATTTTGGGAGTCAGGCCAGGAAGGAGAGAAGACTCTCGTACAAGTGTGCTGGTTTATCCCATTTGTGGGATATCCACCTTACACCAAGACATGTTCTTGGAGCAATTATCCTGCCATTCACGCTTGCTGGAATCCACAGCTGCTGTACCTCTCTCTCTCCTTCTTTTCATCTCCTTCTCTCTAGCTCTCTCACTCTCCCCTCGGCCCCCCTTCAATGTCTCTTGATCCTCCTGCTGCAAGTTGACCTGTGGTGATAATGGAGGAAATATAGTAGCCAAGAGAATGGTCCAAGTGATCCCCCATCCATTTATCCCTGTCATCCTAGGTCTGATCAAATATAAAATCCGTGGTCCAGAAAGACTTCCTGTGCTGTGTGGAGACACCCCAACTAGGTCAGCCTTCCACAACACTTCCCATATTCAGCCCTTCCTGTGGACACGCTGACCACTTCATATGTACTTCGGTCTGGAGGGTCCCATATTGGACTCAGAGAGCAACACACTTGTAACAACGTTCACATGAGTGCTCTCCCAAGAAATGGCTTCTCTGCAGCATTCCCTACCTGCTCCATGAGTTACTGTTCATTTGCTCGTGGGTGGATCTCTGCACTCGTTCTTTGGGGATTTAGAATAGCAAGTCTATGACTCTTCATGTCTCAATGATTGGGCATCCAAACAATGCTCTGAGCATCCTTGGCCAGTGGGCTGGCCAATCATAGCCCAGAGTGCAAGATGTCTGTCAACCAAATCCATCTCTCTAAGGAATAGTCCTCCTCATTCTCTAGCCTCAGGAGTGTCAGGGACAGAGCCCACTCCCTTCCAGGATGGAACTTTCAATACGCTCCAATTGCAGGCATCATCACAGGGCTCCTGGAAGTTCAGACAAGCGACCCACCTTTCCTACCTTATGACTGTAGACACAACAAACACACTGGCGCTCGCCCCACGCACCACACTCCCAGGAAGCACTCCATGAGAGGGAGGGCTTGTTCTTATCCCCCTGTGGAAAAGGCACCTGAAAGAGACCGGTTACATCTCGGTTAAATGGCCTCTGTTTGGAGGGCTCCCCTGTGGCTTAGGCTATGGAAATATGGATTCAGAAGTGTGGAGCTGAAAAGGCCCCATTGGGACTGTCTTCGTCAGGGGTTCCATCCAGGGCCTCCTGCTTGGGGGAGAGCATTGGGGCATGGATGTCTTGTTTGTACACCAGGATGTCTTGTTTCAAATGGCCATGAAGCACAATTCTTTCTTCACATGGAGGAACTCCCTTGAGGTATTCTGCCCACTGATGCCCTGAAGATATCACATGTTCAAGCACCAAGCCTCTAGAATCCACATTGAGCTTGGGAGCCTGATGAGAGTGGTGGCTAGGAGTCTACAGATGGAGATAATCGTGTTCATCCAAGAGGACCACCCATCTGGTGGATCCTCCTTTCCATCAACTTCGACAGACCTCCAGAGCAAGAGCTCATGGTGTCCATCATTGAACTCTCAATGTTTGAGTGGGAGAATGTCCCACATATGGCCCATCTCACACCTCTTTTCTCACAGAGAGGTTGTTTGGGCACAAGGCTCCATGGGCATCATATCAGTGCCATGGCCACCGCTGGCACTGCACCTTGCAGAAGGAAGGCAACTCCACACCCTGGGGAACCCAATTTTCTCTATCATGATGGATCTCTGATAACATGTGGAGCACGTCAGGGTCAAGTCCTTCCTCAGTCACTGCCTCACACGAATACACAGGACAGAATCTCTTTTGGAGAGAAAAGATGTCATTCCAAACACCCAAACTAAAGACCCTGGACAGTGAAATCAAGGAACGACTGAGCAAGAACACCGTATGAGCTGCTATTTCAATAGGAAGGGTCTTTTCCCCTTAGGGAACATATACGGTGTCATTTAACTTGACACGCCCCTCGCCTCATTTGAGAAGATATCAATGCCAAGCAGGGAGGACTGCTTGCAGCCGACATATTTCTAGAGACAGGCCAAGAAAGAGTGAAAATCTCATGCAAGAGTCCTGATATAGCCTTTGTGTCTAAGAGTCCCTGGAAACACAGACAAGGGCTTGGGAATGAAACTGTGCGCTGGAATGTGGCTTGTATCCAAATGTCATCTGTCACTCTCTCTCTCTCCCGCTCTCTCTCTCTCTCTCTTCCTCTCTGTCGGCTTCTTCCTCCTTCACATACTCTCGAATCCTCTTCATCCAAGGTGATCTGTGCTGCTCCAGGTTGGCATATCTCAGCCAGGAGAGCAGTCAAATTCTTTAACCAAGATTTTCCAACAGTCTTCCAAAATCCTATCAAATATAAAAGCATTTTTCCTGAAATTATTCCTCTGTTTGTATGGAGACATTCCACCTTACACAGTGTTCCCCTATCTTACCATTGTCAGCCCTTCACACTGACCGATAACCATCCCATTTGTAGTGCGTTCTACATGGTCACAGATTTGACTCCGAGATCAACATCTTTTCAACCACCTACACATAAGGGACCGAGTGAGAATTCAGTCCTCTGCAGCACACCCCACGTGTGGGATCAGGTCTGTGAAGTGGCTGGTGAGGTGGATCCCTCGAGTCTTTGTAAGCGGTGTTAGGAAATGTAGTCTCGGACTCTCCATGTCTCAGTGAATTGGCATCTACGAAGGGGTCTGAGCACCCTTCAGCAGGGTCTGAATGACAATGCGACAGAGTTCAAGGATTCGGTCCCCTAAAACCAGTCTCCATTTGGGACAATTCTCCTCCTTCTCTAGACCCTCAATTGGCAGGCCAGGGGCCCCTCTCGTCCAAGAGCGACACCTCAAGCCCTGCCCATGGAGCCCTCATCACAGGACTCACGGAGGTAACAAGAGAGACTCCTGAAATTCCTGACAATTGTGTTCCCCACAAACAAGCCAGCAGTGATACTAGTCTCCCCACTTCCATCCAGCACCCCAGTAGACAGGACGTATGCTTATCCACCTGGGAAATACCCACCAGACATATCCCAGCTTCGTTCTCGGGAAATTTGTTACTGTGGATAGTTAGTGTGAGCTTTCATCTATTGACGCGTATGTCCCAAAGCAGGGAATTGTCCTTCCCCACATTCCAATATGTCCTCAGGGTTGATATTGAGGGCCTCGTCCTTGGTTGAAGGCAGAGGGGCCTATTGTCATGGTTTGAGCTCTGGAATGAGATGTATCAACCCGGTCATACTTAGGAGTCTTTCTTCCCCTGTTGGAAAAGACTGGATGTGATAAGCTCACTGGTCCCTTTCAGATGGATCATACTCCAAAAGCAAGCCTGAGCCGTGGATATTTATCTTCTCAGGAGCCTGATGAGAATGGTGGCCATGAGAAGAATGCTGGAAAGAATACTTATCATCCAAGTCTCCAATACATCCAATGGAACCTCCTTTAATTTCGTATCAACATACCTCCAGATCATGAGCTCAGGCTGCACGATGCACAACAAGTGAGGGGTGACGGTGAGAGCTTCCCACTTTGGGCCATCACTCGCCTCTCTTCTCACAGAGGGTCTGTGGTGTCACAATGCTTGGTGGGCAGCATGCCATTGCCATGGCAACCATTGGGCCTGACCTTCTCAGATGGAAGGCAACTCCACCTCCTCTGTGCCCACCTGCTGTCTACAGAAGGATGGCTCTTCCCCTGAACGTGTGTCAGTCTCAACACGCTGGTTCCAGAACTGCATCCCAGGAATACACAGTCTGCAATCTCATGGGGAAAGAACATATGGGATTGAAAAAGACCCATTCCCCAAGGAGCCTGAACAGGAAAACAATGGCTGATGGAGGAAGAACAACACACGAGCATCCCTTTCCATGGGAGGAGGCTTTTCCACGGAAGGAAACTATGGAATATCTTTTCACCTGATTTCCACCCCATGCCATTGGAGAAGATATAGGTACCATATCAAGGCTTTCAAACCTGTCTTCCAGTATGGAGCAGGGATGGTAATGGACCCATTTTGGGAGTCAGGCCAGGAAGGAGAGAAGACTCTCGTACAAGTGTGCTGGTTTATCCCATTTGTGGGATATCCACCTTACACCAAGACATGTTCTTGGAGCAATTATCCTGCCATTCACGCTTGCTGGAATCCACAGCTGCTGTACCTCTCTCTCTCCTTCTTTTCATCTCCTTCTCTCTAGCTCTCTCACTCTCCCCTCGGCCCCCCTTCAATGTCTCTGGAATCCTCCTGCTACAAGTTGACCTGTGGTGATAATGGAGGAAATATAGTAGCCAAGAGAATGGTCCAAGTGATCCCCCATCCAGTTATCCCTGTCATCCTAGGTCTGATCAAATATAAAATCCGTGGTCCAGAAAGACTTCCTGTGCTGTGTGCAGACACCCCAACTAGGTCAGCCTTCCACAACACTTCCCATATTCAGCCCTTCCTGTGGACACGCTGACCACTTCATATGTACTTCGGTCTGGAGGGTCCCATATTGGACTCAGAGAGCAGCACACTTGTAACAACGTTCACATGAGTGCTCTCCCAAGAAATGGCTTCTCTGCAGCATTCCCTACCTGCTCCATGAGTTACTGTTCATTTGCTCGTGGGTGGATCTCTGCACTCGTTCTTTGGGGATTTAGAATAGCAAGTCTATGACTCTTCATGTCTCAATGATTGGGCATCCAAACAATGCTCTGAGCATCCTTGGCCAGTGGGCTGGCCAATCATAGCCCAGAGGGCAAGATGTCTGTCAACCAAATCCATCTCTCTAAGGAATAGACCTCCCCATTCTCTAGCCTCAGGAGTGTCAGGGACAGAGCCCACTCCCTTCCAGGATGGAACTTTCAATACGCTCCAATTGCAGGCATCATCACAGGGCTCCTGGAAGTTCAGACAAGCGACCCACCTTTCCTACCTTATGACTGTAGACACAACAAACACACTGTCGCTCGCCCCACGCACCACACTCCCAGGAAGCACTCCATGAGAGGGAGGGCTTGTTCTTATTCCCCTGTGGAAAAGGCACCTGAAAGAGACCGGTTACATCTCGGTTAAATGGCCTCTGTTTGGAGGGCTCCCCTGTGGCTTCGGCTATGGAAATATGGATTCAGAAGTGTGGAGCTGAAAAGGCCCCATTGGGACTGTCTTCGTCAGGGGTTACATCCAGGGCCTCCTGCTTGGTGGAGAGCATTGGGGCATGGATGTCTTGTTTGTACACCAGGATGTCTTGTTTCAAATGGCCATGAAGCACAATTCTTTCTTCACATGGAGGAACTCCCTTGAGGTATTCTGCCCACTGATGCCCTGAAGATATCACATGTTCAAGCACCATGCCTCTAGAATCCACATTGACCTTGGGAGCCTGATGAGAGTGGTGGCTAGGAGTCTACAGATGGAGATAATCGTGTTCATCCAAGAGGACCACCCATCTGGTGGATCCTCCTTTCCATCAACTTCGACAGACCTCCAGAGCAAGAGCTCATGGTGTCCATCATTGAACTCTCAATGTTTGAGTGGGAGAATGTCCCACATATGGCCCATCTCACACCTCTTTTCTCACAGAGAGGTTGTTTGGGCACAAGGCTCCATGGGCATCATATCAGTGCCATGGCCACCGCTGGCACTGCACCTTGCAGAAGGAAGGCAACTCCACACCCTGGGGAACCCAATTTTCTCTATCATGATGGATCTCTGATAACATGTGGAGCACGTCAGGGTCAAGTCCTTCCTCAGTCACTGCCTCACACGAATACACAGGATAGAATCTCTTTTGGAGAGAAAAGATGTCATTCCAAACACCCAAACTAAAGACCCTGGACAGTGAAATCAAGGAACGACTGAGCAAGAACACCGTATGAGCTGCTATTTCAATAGGAAGGGTCTTTTCCCCTTAGGGAACATATACGGTGTCATTTAACTTGACACGCCCCTCGCCTCATTTGAGAAGATATCAATGCCAAGCAGGGAGGACTGCTTGCAGCCGACATATTTCTAGAGACAGGCCAAGAAAGAGTGAAAATCTCATGCAAGAGTCCTGATATAGCCTTTGTGTCTAAGAGTCCCTGGAAACACAGACAAGGGCTTGGGAATGAAACTGTGCGCTGGAATGTGGCTTGTATCCAAAGGTCATCTGTCACTCTCTCTCTCTCCCGCTCTCTCTCTCTCTCTCTTCCTCTCTGTCGGCTTCTTCCTCCTTCACATACTCTCGAATCCTCTTCATCCAAGGTGATCTGTGCTGCTCCAGGTTGGCATATCTCAGCCAGGAGAGCAGTCAAATTCTTTAACCAAGATTTTCCAACAGTCTTCCAAAATCCTATCAAATATAAAAGCATTTTTCCTGAAATTATTCCTCTGTTTGTATGGAGACATTCCACCTTACACAGTGTTCCCCTATCTTACCATTGTCAGCCCTTCACACTGACCGATAACCATCCCATTTGTACTGCGTTCTACATGGTCACAGATTTGACTCCGTGATCAACATTTTCAAACACCTTAACATAAGGGTCCGAGTGAGAATTCACTTCTCTGCAGCACACCCCACGTGTGGGATCAGGTCTGTGAAGTGGCTGGTGAGGTGGATCCCTCGAGTCTTTGTAAGCGGAGTTAGGAAATGTAGTCTCGGACTCTCCATGTCTCAGTGAATTGGCATCTACGAAGGGGTCTGAGCACCCTTCAGCAGGGTCTGAATGACAATGCGACACAGTTCAAGGATTCGGTCCCCTAAAACCAGTCTCCATTTGGGACAATTCTCCTCCTTCTCTAGACCCTCAATTGGCAGGCCAGGGGCCCCTCTCGTCCAAGAGCGACACCTCAAGACCTGCCCATGGAGCCCTCATCACAGGACTCACGGAGGTAACAAGAGAGACTCCTGAAATTCCCAACAATTGTGTTCCCACAAACAAGCCAGCAGTGCAACTAGTCTCCCCACTTCCATCCAGCACCCCAGTAGACAGGACGTATGCTTATCCACGTGGGAAATACCCACCAGACATATCCCAGCTTCGTTCTCGGGAAATTTGTTACTGTGGATAGTCAGTGTGAGCTTTCATCTATTGACGTGTATGTCCCAAAGCAGGGAATTGTCCTTCCCCACATTCCAATATGTCCTCAGGGTTGATATTGAGGGCCTCGTCCTTGGTTGAAGGCAGAGGGGCCTATTGTCATGGTTTGAGCTCTGGAATGAGATGTATCAACCCGGTCATACTTAGGAGTCTTTCTTCCCCTGTTGGAAAAGACTGGATGTGATAAGCTCACTGGTCCCTTTCAGATGGATCATACTCCAAAAGCAAGCCTGAGCCGTGGATATTTATCTTCTCAGGAGCCTGCTGAGAATGGTGGCCATGAGAAGAATGCTGGAAAGAATACTTATCATCCAAGTCTCCAATACATCCAATGGATCCTCCTTTAATTTCGTATCAACATACCTCCAGATCATGAGCTCAGGCTGCACGATGCACAACAAGTGAGGGGTGACGGTGAGAGCTTCCCACTTTGGGCCATCACTCGCCTCTCTTCTCACAGAGGGTCTGTGGTGTCACAATGCTTGGTGGGCAGCATGCCATTGCCATGGCAACCATTGGGCCTGACCTTCTCAGATGGAAGGCAACTCCACCTCCTCTGTGCCCACCTGCTGTCTACAGAAGGATGGCTCTTCCCCTGAACGTGTGTCAGGCTCAACACGCTGGTTCCAGAACTGCATCCCAGGAATACACAGTCTGCAATCTCATGGGGAAAGAACATATGGGATTGAAAAAGACCCATTCCCCAAGGAGCCTGAACAGGAAAACAATGGCTGATGGAGGAAGAACAACACACGAGCATCCCTTTCCATGGGAGGAGGCTTTTCCACGGAAGGAAACTATGGAATATCTTTTCACCTGATTTCCACCCCATGCCATTGGAGAAGATATAGGTACCATATCAAGGCTTTCAAACCTGTCTTCCAGTATGGAGCAGGGATGGTAATGGACCCATTTTGGGAGTCAGGCCAGGAAGGAGAGAAGACTCTCGTACAAGTGTGCTGGTTTATCCCATTTGTGGGATATCCACCTTACACCAAGACATGTTCTTGGAGCAATTATCCTGCCATTCACGCTTGCTGGAATCCACAGCTGCTGTACCTCTCTCTCTCCTTCTTTTCATCTCCTTCTCTCTAGCTCTCTCACTCTCCCCTCGGCCCCCCTTCAATGTCTCTGGAATCCTCCTGCTACAAGTTGACCTGTGGTGATAATGGAGGAAATATAGTACCCAAGAGAATGGTCCAAGTGATCCCGCATCCAGTTATCCCTGTCATCCTAGGTCTGATCAAATATAAAATCCGTGGTCCAGAAAGACTTCCTGTGCTGTGTGGAGACACCCCAACTAGGTCAGCCTTCCACAACACTTCCCATATTCAGCCCTTCCTGTGGACACGCTGACCACTTCATATGTACTTCGGTCTGGAGGGTCCCATATTAGACTCAGAGAGCAGCACACTTGTAACAACGTTCACATGAGTGCTCTCCCAAGAAATGGCTTCTCTGCAGCATTCCCTACCTGCTCCATGAGTTACTGTTCATTTGCTCGTGGGTGGATCTCTGCACTCGTTCTTTGGGGATTTAGAATAGCAAGTCTATGACTCTTCATGTCTCAATGATTGGGCATCCAAACAATGGTCTGAGCATCCTTGGCCAGTGGGCTGGCCAACAATAGCCCAGAGTGCAAGATGTCTGTTAAGCAAATCCATCTCTCTAAGGAATAGACCTCCTCATTCTCTAGCCTCAGGAGTGTCAGGGACAGAGCCCACTCCCTTCCAGGATGGAACTTTCAATACGCTCCAATTGCAGGCATCATCACAGGGCTCCTGGAAGTTCAGACAAGCGACCCACCTTTCCTACCTTATGACTGTAGACACAACAAACACACTGGCGCTCGCCCCACGCACCACACTCCCAGGAAGCACTCCATGAGAGGGAGGGCTTGTTCTTTTCCCCCTGTGGAAAAGGCACCTGAAAGAGACCGGTTACATCTCGGTTAAATGGCCTCTGTTTGGAGGGCTCCCCTGTGGCTTAGGCTATGGAAATATGGATTCAGAAGTGTGGAGCTGAAAAGGCCCCATTGGGACTGTCTTCGTCAGGGGTTACATCCAGGGCCTCCTGCTTGGGGGAGAGCATTGGGGCATGGATGTCTTGTTTGTACACCAGGATGTCTTGTTTCAAATGGCCATGAAGCACAATTCTTTCTTCACATGGAGGAACTCCCTTGAGGTATTCTGCCCACTGATGCCCTGAAGATATCACATGTTCAAGCACCAAGCCTCTAGAATCCACATTGAGCTTGGGAGCCTGAAGAGAGTGGTGGCTAGGAGTCTACAGATGGAGATAATCGTGTTCATCCAAGAGGACCACCCATCTGGTGGATCCTCCTTTCCATCAACTTCGACAGACCTCCAGAGCAAGAGCTCATGGTGTCCATCATTGAACTCTCAATGTTTGAGTGGGAGAATGTCCCACATATGGCCCATCTCACACCTCTTTTCTCACAGAGAGGTTGTTTGGGCACAAGGCTCCATGGGCATCATATCAGTGCCATGGCCACCGCTGGCACTGCACCTTGCAGAAGGAAGGCAACTCCACACCCTGGGGAACCCAATTTTCTCTATCATGATGGATCTCTGATAACATGTGGAGCACGTCAGGGTCAAGTCCTTCCTCAGTCACTGCCTCACACGAATACACAGGACAGAATCTCTTTTGGAGAGAAAAGATGTCATTCCAAACACCCAAACTAAAGACCCTGGACAGTGAAATCAAGGAACGACTGAGCAAGAACACCGTATGAGCTGCTATTTCAATAGGAAGGGTCTTTTCCCCTTAGGGAACATATACGGTGTCATTTAACTTGACACGCCCCTCGCCTCATTTGAGAAGATATCAATGCCAAGCAGGGAGGACTGCTTGCAGCCAACATATTTCTAGAGACAGGCCAAGAAAGAGTGAAAATCTCATGCAAGAGTCCTGATATAGCCTTTGTGTCTAAGAGTCCCTGGAAACACAGACAAGGGCTTGGGAATGAAACTGTGCGCTGGAATGTGGCTTGTATCCAAATGTCATCTGTCACTCTCTCTCTCTCCTGCTCTCTCTCTCTCTCTCTTCCTCTCTGTCGGCTTCTTCCTCCTTCACATACTCTCGAATCCTCTTCATCCAAGGTGATCTGTGCTGCTCCAGATTGGCATATCTCAGCCAGGAGAGCAGTCAAATTCTTTAACCAAGATTTTCCAACAGTCTTCCAAAATCCTATCAAATATAAAAGCATTTTTCCTGAAATTATTCCTCTGTTTGTATGGAGACATTCCACCTTACACAGTGTTCCCCTATCTTACCATTGTCAGCCCTTCACACTGACCGATAACCATCCCATTTGTACTGCGTTCTACATGGTCACAGATTTGACTCCCAGATCAACATCTTTTCAAACACCTACACATAAGGGTCCGAGTGAGAATTCACTTCTCTGCAGCACACCCCACGTGTGGGATCAGGTCTGTGAAGTGGCTGGTGAGGTGGATCCCTCGAGTCTTTTTAAGCGGACTTAGGAAATGTAGTCTCGGACTCTCCATGTCTCAGTGAATTGGCATCTACGAAGGGGTCTGAGCACCCTTCAGCAGGGTCTGAATGACAATGCGACACAGTTCAAGGATTCGGTCCCCTAAAACCAGTCTCCATTTGGGACAATTCTCCTCCTTCTCTAGACCCTCAATTGGCAGGCCAGGGGCCCCTCTCGTCCAAGAGCGACACCTCAAGACCTGCCCATGGAGCCCTCATCACAGGACTCACGGAGGTAACAAGAGAGACTCCTGAAATTCCCGACAATTGTGTTCCCCACAAACAAGCCAGCAGTGAAACTAGTCTCCCCACTTCCATCCAGCACCCCAGTAGACAGGACGTATGCTTATCCACCTGGGAAATACCCACCAGACATATCCCAGCTTCGTTCTCGGGAAATTTGTTACTGTGGATTGTTAGTGTGAGCTTTCATCTAATGACGTGTATGTCCCAAAGCAGGGAATTGTCCTTCCCCACATTCCAATATGTCCTCAGGGTTGATATTGAGGGCCTCGTCCTTGGTTGAAGGCAGAGGGGCCTATTGTCATGGTTTGAGCTCTGGAATGAGATGTATCAACCCGGTCATACTTAGGAGTCTTTCTTCCCCTGTTGGAAAAGACTGGATGTGATAAGCTCACTGGTCCCTTTCAGATGGATCATACTCCAAAAGCAAGCCTGAGCCGTGGATATTTATCTTCTCAGGAGCCTGCTGAGAATGGTGGCCATGAGAAGAATGCTGGAAAGAATACTTATCATCCAAGTCTCCAATACATCCAATGGATCCTCCTTTAATTTCGTATCAACATACCTCCAGATCATGAGCTCAGGCTGCACGATGCACAACAAGTGAGGGGTGACGGTGAGAGCTTCCCACTTTGGGCCATCACTCGCCTCTCTTCTCACAGAGGGTCTGTGGTGTCACAACGCTTGGTGGGCAGCATGCCATTGCCATGGCAACCATTGGGCCTGACCTTCTCAGATGGAAGGCAACTCCACCTCCTCTGTGCCCACCTGCTGTCTACAGAAGGATGGCTCTTCCCCTGAACGTGTGTCAGGCTCAACACGCTGGTTCCAGAACTGCATCCCAGGAATACACAGTCTGCAATCTCATGGGGAAAGAACATATGGGATTGAAAAAGACCCATTCCCCAAGGAGCCTGAACAGGAAAACAATGGCTGATGGAGGAAGAACAACACACGAGCATCCCTTTCCATGGGAGGAGGCTTTTCCACGGAAGGAAACTATGGAATATCTTTTCACCTGATTTCCACCCCATGCCATTGGAGAAGATATAGGTACCATATCAAGGCTTTCAAACCTGTCTTCCAGTATGGAGCAGGGATGGTAATGGACCCATTTTGGGAGTCAGGCCAGGAAGGAGAGAAGACTCTCGTACAAGTGTGCTGGTTTATCCCATTTGTGGGATATCCACCTTACACCAAGACATGTTCTTGGAGCAATTATCCTGCCATTCACGCTTGCTGGAATCCACAGCTGCTGTACCTCTCTCTCTCCTTCTTTTCATCTCCTTCTCTCTAGCTCTCTCACTCTCCCCTCTGCCCCCCTTCAATGTCTCTGGAATCCTCCTGCTACAAGTTGACCTGTGGTGATAATGGAGGAAATATAGTAGCCAAGAGAATGGTCCAAGTGATCCCCCATCCATTTATCCCTGTCATCCTAGGTCTGATCAAATATAAAATCCGTGGTCCACAAAGACTTCCTGTGCTGTGTGGAGACACCCCAACTAGGTCAGCCTTCCACAACACTTCCCATAATCAGCCCTTCCTGTGGACACGCTGACCACTTCATATGTACTTCGGTCTGGAGGGTCCCATATTGGACTCAGAGAGCAGCACACTTGTAACAACGTTCACATGAGTGCTCTCCCAAGAAATGGCTTCTCTGCAGCATTCCCTACCTGCTCCATGAGTTACTGTTCATTTGCTCGTGGGTGGATCTCTGCACTCGTTCTTTGGGGATTTAGAATAGCAAGTCTATGACTCTTCATGTCTCAATGATTGGGCATCCAAACAATGCTCTGAGCATCCTTGGCCAGTGGGCTGGCCAATCATAGCCCAGAGGGCAAGATGTCTGTCAACCAAATCCATCTCTCTAAGGAATAGACCTCCCCATTCTCTAGCCTCAGGAGTGTCAGGGACAGAGCCCACTCCCTTCCAGGATGGAACTTTCAATACGCTCCAATTGCAGGCATCATCACAGGGCTCCTGGAAGTTCAGACAAGCGACCCACCTTTCCTACCTTATGACTGTAGACACAACAAACACACTGGCGCTCGCCCCACGCACCACACTCCCAGGAAGCACTCCATGAGAGGGAGGGCTTGTTCTTATCCCCCTGTGGAAAAGGCACCTGAAAGAGACCGGTTACATCTCGGTTAAATGGCCTCTGTTTGGAGGGCTCCCCTGTGGCTTAGGCTATGGAAATATGGATTCAGAAGTGTGGAGCTGAAAAGGCCCCATTGGGACTGTCTTCGTCAGGGGTTCCATCCAGAGCCTCCTGCTTGGGGGCGAGCATTGGGGCATGGATGTCTTGTTTGTACACCACGATGTCTTGTTTCAAATGGCCATGAAGCACAATTCTTTCTTCACATGGAGGAACTCCCTTGAGGTATTCTGCCCACTGATGCCCTGAAGATATCACATGTTCAAGCACCAAGCCTCTAGAATCCACATTGAGCTCGGGAGCCTGATGAGAGTGGTGGCTAGGAGTCTACAGATGGAGATAATCGTGTTCATCCAAGAGGACCACCCATCTGGTGGATCCTCCTTTCCATCAACTTCGACAGACCTCCAGAGCAAGAGCTCATGGTGTCCATCATTGAACTCTCAATGTTTGAGTGGGAGAATGTCCCACATATGGTCCATCTCACACCTCTTTTCTCACAGAGAGGTTGTTTGGGCACAAGGCTCCATGGGCATCATATCAGTGCCATGGCCACCGCTGGCACTGCACCTTGCAGAAGGAAGGCAACTCCACACCCTGGGGAACCCAATTTTCTCTATCATGATGGATCTCTGATAACATGTGGAGCACGTCAGGGTCAAGTCCTTCCTCAGTCACTGCCTCACACGAATACACAGGACAGAATCTCTTTTGGAGAGAAAAGATGTCATTCCAAACACCCAAACTAAAGACCCTGGACAGTGAAATCAAGGAACGACTGAGCAAGAACACCGTATGAGCTGCTATTTCAATAGGAAGGGTCTTTTCCCCTTAGGGAACATATACGGTGTCATTTAACTTGACACGCCCCTCGCCTCATTTGAGAAGATATCAATGCCAAGCAGGGAGGACTGCTTGCAGCCGACATATTTCTAGAGACAGGCCAAGAAAGAGTGAAAATCTCATGCAAGAGTCCTGATATAGCCTTTGTGTCTAAGAGTCCCTGGAAACACAGACAAGGGCTTGGGAATGAAACTGTGCGCTGGAATGTGGCTTGTATCCAAATGTCATCTGTCACTCTCTCTCTCTCCCGCTCTCTCTCTCTCTCTCTTCCTCTCTGTCGGCTTCTTCCTCCTTCACATACTCTCGAATCCTCTTCATCCAAGGTGATCTGTGCTGCTCCAGGTTGGCATATCTCAGCCAGGAGAGCAGTCAAATTCTTTAACCAAGATTTTCCAACAGTCTTCCAAAATCCTATCAAATATAAAAGCATTTTTCCTGAAATTATTCCTCTGTTTGTATGGAGACATTCCACCTTACACAGTGTTCCCCTATCTTACCATTGTCAGCCCTTCACACTGACCGATTACCATCCCATTTGTAGTGCGTTCTACATGGTCACAGATTTGACTCCCAGATCAACATCTTTTCAACCACCTACACATAAGGGTCCGAGTGAGAATTCACTTCTCTGCAGCACACCCCACGTGTGGGATCAGGTCTGTGAAGTGGCTGGTGAGGTGGATGCCTCGAGTCTTTGTAAGCGGACTTAGGAAATGTAGTCTCGGACTCTCCATGTCTCAGTGAATTGGCATCTACGAAGGGGTCTGAGCACCCTTCAGCAGGGTCTGAATGACAATGCGACAGAGTTCAAGGATTCGGTCCCCTAAAACCAGTCTCCATTTGGGACAATTCTCCTCCTTCTCTAGACCCTCAATTGGCAGGCCAGGGGCCCCTCTCGTCCAAGAGCGACACCTCAAGACCTGCCCATGGAGCCCTCATCACAGGACTCACGGAGGTAACAAGAGAGACTCCTGAAATTCCCGACAATTGTGTTCCCCACAAACAAGCCAGCAGTGAAACTAGTCTCCCCACTTCCATCCAGCACCCCAGTAGACAGGACGTATGCTTATCCACCTGGGAAATACCCACCAGACATATCCCAGCTTCGTTCTCGGGAAATTTGTTACTGTGGATAGTTAGTGTGAGCTTTCATCTAATGACGTGTATGTCCCAAAGCAGGGAATTGTCCTTCCCCACATTCCAATATGTCCTCAGGGTTGATATTGAGGGCCTCGTCCTTGGTTGAAGGCAGAGGGGCCTATTGTCATGGTTTGAGCTCTGGAATGAGATGTATCAACCCGGTCATACTTAGGAGTCTTTCTTCCCCTGTTGGAAAAGACTGGATGTGATAAGCTCACTGGTCCCTTTCAGATGGATCATACTCCAAAAGCAAGCCTGAGCCGTGGATATTTATCTTCTCAGGAGCCTGCTGAGAATGGTGGCCATGAGAAGAATGCTGGAAAGAATACTTATCATCCAAGTCTCCAATACATCCAATGGATCCTCCTTTAATTTCGTATCAACATACCTCCAGATCATGAGCTCAGGCTGCACGATGCACAACAAGTGAGGGGTGACGGTGAGAGCTTCCCACTTTGGGCCATCACTCGCCTCTCTTCTCACAGAGGGTCTGTGGTGTCACAACGCTTGGTGGGCAGCATGCCATTGCCATGGCAACCATTGGGCCTGACCTTCTCAGATGGAAGGCAACTCCACCTCCTCTGTGCCCACCTGCTGTCTACAGAAGGATGGCTCTTCCCCTAAACGTGTGTCAGGCTCAACACGCTGGTTCCAGAACTGCATCCCAGGAATACACAGTCTGCAATCTCATGGGGAAAGAACATATGGGATTGAAAAAGACCCATTCCCCAAGGAGCCTGAACAGGAAAACAATGGCTGATGGAGGAAGAACAACACACGAGCATCCCTTTCCATGGGAGGAGACTTTTCCACGGAAGGAAACTATGGAATATCTTTTCACCTGATTTCCACCCCATGCCATTGGAGAAGATATAGGTACCATATCAAGGCTTTCAAACCTGTCTTCCAGTATGGAGCAGGGAGTGTAATGGACCCATTTTGGGAGTCAGGCCAGGAAGGAGAGAAGACTCTCGTACAAGTGTGCTGGTTTATCCCATTTGTGGGATATCCACCTTACACCAAGACATGTTCTTGGAGCAATTATCCTGCCATTCACGCTTGCTGGAATCCACAGCTGCTGTACCTCTCTCTCTCCTTCTTTTCATCTCCTTCTCTCTAGCTCTCTCACTCTCCCCTCGGCCCCCCTTCAATGTCTCTGGAATCCTCCTGCTACAAGTTGACCTGTGGTGATAATGGAGGAAATAGAGTAGCCAAGAGAATGGTCCAAGTGATCCCCCATCCAGTTATCCCTGTCATCCTAGGTCTGATCAAATATAAAATCCGTGGTCCAGAAAGACTTCCTGTGCTGTGTGCAGACACCCCAACTAGGTCAGCCTTCCACAACACTTCCCATATTCAGCCCTTCCTGTGGACACGCTGACCACTTCATATGTACTTCGGTCTGGAGGGTCCCATATTGGACTCAGAGAGCAGCACACTTGTAATAACGTTCACATGAGTGCTCTCCCAAGAAATGGCTTCTCTGCAGCATTCCCTACCTGCTCCATGAGTTACTGTTCATTTGCTCGTGGGTGGATCTCTGCACTCGTTCTTTGGGGATTTAGAATAGCAAGTCTATGACTCTTCATGTCTCAATGATTGGGCATCCAAACAATGCTCTGAGCATCCTTGGCCAGTGGGCTGGCCAATCATAGCCCAGAGGGCAAGATGTCTGTCAACCAAATCCATCTCTCTAAGGAATAGACCTCCCCATTCTCTAGCCTCAGGAGTGTCAGGGACAGAGCCCACTCCCTTCCAGGATGGAACTTTCAATACGCTCCAATTGCAGGCATCATCACAGGGCTCCTGGAAGTTCAGACAAGCGACCCACCTTTCCTACCTTATGACTGTAGACACAACAAACACACTGGCGCTCGCCCCACGCACCACACTCCCAGGAAGCACTCCATGAGAGGGAGGGCTTGTTCTTTTCCCCCTGTGGAAAATGCACCTGAAAGAGACCGGTTACATCTCGGTTAAATGGCCTCTGTTTGGAGGGCTCCCCTGTGGCTTAGGCTATGGAAATATGGATTCAGAAGTGTGGAGCTGAAAAGGCCCCATTGGGACTGTCTTCGTCAGGGGTTCCATCCAGGGCCTCCTGCTTGGGGGAGAGCATTGGGGCATGGATGTCTTGTTTGTACACCAGGATGTCTTGTTTCAAATGGCCATGAAGCACAATTCTTTCTTCACATGGAGGAACTCCCTTGAGGTATTCTGCCCACTGATGCCCTGAAGATATCACATGTTCAAGCACCAAGCCTCTAGAATCCACATTGAGCTTGGGAGCCTGATGAGAGTGGTGGCTAGGAGTCTACAGATGGAGATAATCGTGTTCATCCAAGAGGACCACCCATCTGGTGGATCCTCCTTTCCATCAACTTCGACAGACCTCCAGAGCAAGAGCTCATGGTGTCCATCATTGAACTCTCAATGTTTGAGTGGGAGAATGTCCCACATATGGCCCATCTCACACCTCTTTTCTCACAGAGAGGTTGTTTGGGCACAAGGCTCCATGGGCATCATATCAGTGCCATGGCCACCGCTGGCACTGCACCTTGCAGAAGGAAGGCAACTCCACACCCTGGGGAACCCAATTTTCTCTATCATGATGGATCTCTGATAACATGTGGAGCACGTCAGGGTCAAGTCCTTCCTCAGTCACTGCCTCACACGAATACACAGGACAGAATCTCTTTTGGAGAGAAAAGATGTCATTCCAAACACCCAAACTAAAGACCCTGGACAGTGAAATCAAGGAACGACTGAGCAAGAACACCGTATGAGTTGCTATTTCAATAGGAAGGGTCTTTTCCCCTTAGGGAACATATACGGTGTCATTTAACTTGACACGCCCCTCGCCTCATTTGAGAAGATATCAATGCCAAGCAGGGAGGACTGCTTGCAGCCAACATATTTCTAGAGACAGGCCAAGAAAGAGTGAAAATCTCATGCAAGAGTCCTGATATAGCCTTTGTGTCTAAGAGTCCCTGGAAACACAGACAAGGGCTTGGGAATGAAACTGTGCGCTGGAATGTGGCTTGTATCCAAATGTCATCTGTCACTCTCTCTCTCTCCTGCTCTCTCTCTCTCTCTCTTCCTCTCTGTCGGCTTCTTCCTCCTTCACATACTCTCGAATCCTCTTCATCCAAGGTGATCTGTGCTGCTCCAGGTTGGCATATCTCAGCCAGGAGAGCAGTCAAATTCTTTAACCAAGATTTTCCAACAGTCTTCCAAAATCCTATCAAATATAAAAGCATTTTTCCTGAAATTATTCCTCTGTTTGTATGGAGACATTCCACCTTACACAGTGTTCCCCTATCTTACCATTGTCAGCCCTTCACACTGACCGATAACCATCCCATTTGTACTGCGTTCTACATGGTCACAGATTTGACTCCCAGATCAACATCTTTTCAACCACCTACACATAAGGGTCCGAGTGAGAATTCACTTCTCTGCAGCACACCCCACGTGTGGGATCAGGTCTGTGAAGTGGCTGGTGAGGTGGATCCCTCGAGTCTTTGTAAGCGGACTTAGGAAATGTAGTCTCGGACTCTCCATGTCTCAGTGAATTGGCATCTACGAAGGGGTCTGAGCACCCTTCAGCAGGGTCTGAATGACAATGCGACACAGTTCAAGGATTCGGTCCCCTAAAACCAGTCTCCATTTGGGACAATTCTCCTCCTTCTCTAGACCCTCAATTGGCAGGCCAGGGGCCCCTCTCGTCCAAGAGCGACACCTCAAGCCCTGCCCATGGAGCCCTCATCACAGGACTCACGGAGGTAACAAGAGAGACTCCTGAAATTCCCGACAATTGTGTTCCCCACAAACAAGCCAGCAGTGAAACTAGTCTCCCCACTTCCATCCAGCACCCCAGTAGACAGGACGTATGCTTATCCACCTGGGAAATACCCACCAGACATATCCCAGCTTCGTTCTCGGGAAATTTGTTACGGTGGATAGTCAGTGTGAGCTTTCATCTAATGACGTGTATGTCCCAAAGCAGGGAATTGTCCTTCCCCACATTCCAATATGTCCTCAGGGTTGATATTGAGGGCCTCGTCCTTGGTTGAAGGCAGAGGGGCCTATTGTCATGGTTTGAGCTCTGGAATGAGATGTATCAACCCGGTCATACTTAGGAGTCTTTCTTCCCCTGTTGGAAAAGACTGGATGTGATAAGCTCACTGGTCCCTTTCAGATGGATCATACTCCAAAAGCAAGCCTGAGCCGTGGATATTTATCTTCTCAGGAGCCTGCTGAGAATGGTGGCCATGAGAAGAATGCTGGAAAGAATACTTATCATCCAAGTCTCCAATACATCCAATGGATCCTCCTTTAATTTCGTATCAACATACCTCCAGATCATGAGCTCAGGCTGCACGATGCACAACAAGTGAGGGGTGACGGTGAGAGCTTCCCACTTTGGGCCATCACTCGCCTCTCTTCTCACAGAGGGTCTGTGGTGTCACAACGCTTGGTGGGCAGCATGCCATTGCCATGGCAACCATTGGGCCTGACCTTCTCAGATGGAAGGCAACTCCACCTCCTCTGTGCCCACCTGCTGTCTACAGAAGGATGGCTCTTCCCCTGAACGTGTGTCAGGCTCAACACGCTGGTTCCAGAACTGCATCCCAGGAATACACAGTCTGCAATCTCATGGGGAAAGAACATATGGGATTGAAAAAGACCCATTCCCCAAGGAGCCTGAACAGGAAAACAATGGCTGATGGAGGAAGAACAACACACGAGCATCCCTTTCCATGGGAGGAGGCTTTTCCACGGAAGGAAACTATGGAATATCTTTTCACCTGATTTCCACCCCATGCCATTGGAGAAGATATAGGTACCATATCAAGGCTTTCAAACCTGTCTTCCAGTATGGAGCAGGGAGTGTAATGGACCCATTTTGGGAGTCAGGCCAGGAAGGAGAGAAGACTCTCGTACAAGTGTGCTGGTTTATCCCATTTGTGGGATATCCACCTTACACCAAGACATGTTCTTGGAGCAATTATCCTGCCATTCACGCTTGCTGGAATCCACAGCTGCTGTACCTCTCTCTCTCCTTCTTTTCATCTCCTTCTCTCTAGCTCTCTCACTCTCCCCTCGGCCCCCCTTCAATGTCTCTGGAATCCTCCTGCTACAAGTTGACCTGTGGTGATAATGGAGGAAATAGAGTAGCCAAGAGAATGGTCCAAGTGATCCCCCATCCAGTTATCCCTGTCATCCTAGGTCTGATCAAATATAAAATCCGTGGTCCAGAAAGACTTCCTGTGCTGTGTGCAGACACCCCAACTAGGTCAGCCTTCCACAACACTTCCCATATTCAGCCCTTCCTGTGGACACGCTGACCACTTCATATGTACTTCGGTCTGGAGGGTCCCATATTGGACTCAGAGAGCAGCACACTTGTAATAACGTTCACATGAGTGCTCTCCCAAGAAATGGCTTCTCTGCAGCATTCCCTACCTGCTCCATGAGTTACTGTTCATTTGCTCGTGGGTGGATCTCTGCACTCGTTCTTTGGGGATTTAGAATAGCAAGTCTATGACTCTTCATGTCTCAATGATTGGGCATCCAAACAATGCTCTGAGCATCCTTGGCCAGTGGGCTGGCCAATCATAGCCCAGAGGGCAAGATGTCTGTCAACCAAATCCATCTCTCTAAGGAATAGACCTCCCCATTCTCTAGCCTCAGGAGTGTCAGGGACAGAGCCCACTCCCTTCCAGGATGGAACTTTCAATACGCTCCAATTGCAGGCATCATCACAGGGCTCCTGGAAGTTCAGACAAGCGACCCACCTTTCCTACCTTATGACTGTAGACACAACAAACACACTGGCGCTCGCCCCACGCACCACACTCCCAGGAAGCACTCCATGAGAGGGAGGGCTTGTTCTTTTCCCCCTGTGGAAAAGGCACCTGAAAGAGACCGGTTACATCTCGGTTAAATGGCCTCTGTTTGGAGGGCTCCCCTGTGGCTTAGGCTATGGAAATATGGATTCAGAAGTGTGGAGCTGAAAAGGCCCCATTGGGACTGTCTTCGTCAGGGGTTCCATCCAGGGCCTCCTGCTTGGGGGAGAGCATTGGGGCATGGATGTCTTGTTTGTACACCAGGATGTCTTGTTTCAAATGGCCATGAAGCACAATTCTTTCTTCACATGGAGGAACTCCCTTGAGGTATTCTGCCCACTGATGCCCTGAAGATATCACATGTTCAAGCACCAAGCCTCTAGAATCCACATTGAGCTTGGGAGCCTGATGAGAGTGGTGGCTAGGAGTCTACAGATGGAGATAATCGTGTTCATCCAAGAGGACCACCCATCTGGTGGATCCTCCTTTCCATCAACTTCGACAGACCTCCAGAGCAAGAGCTCATGGTGTCCATCATTGAACTCTCAATGTTTGAGTGGGAGAATGTCCCACATATGGCCCATCTCACACCTCTTTTCTCACAGAGAGGTTGTTTGGGCACAAGGCTCCATGGGCATCATATCAGTGCCATGGCCACCGCTGGCACTGCACCTTGCAGAAGGAAGGCAACTCCACACCCTGGGGAACCCAATTTTCTCTATCATGATGGATCTCTGATAACATGTGGAGCACGTCAGGGTCAAGTCCTTCCTCAGTCACTGCCTCACACGAATACACAGGACAGAATCTCTTTTGGAGAGAAAAGATGTCATTCCAAACACCCAAACTAAAGACCCTGGACAGTGAAATCAAGGAACGACTGAGCAAGAACACCGTATGAGTTGCTATTTCAATAGGAAGGGTCTTTTCCCCTTAGGGAACATATACGGTGTCATTTAACTTGACACGCCCCTCGCCTCATTTGAGAAGATATCAATGCCAAGCAGGGAGGACTGCTTGCAGCCAACATATTTCTAGAGACAGGCCAAGAAAGAGTGAAAATCTCATGCAAGAGTCCTGATATAGCCTTTGTGTCTAAGAGTCCCTGGAAACACAGACAAGGGCTTGGGAATGAAACTGTGCGCTGGAATGTGGCTTGTATCCAAATGTCATCTGTCACTCTCTCTCTCTCCTGCTCTCTCTCTCTCTCTCTTCCTCTCTGTCGGCTTCTTCCTCCTTCACATACTCTCGAATCCTCTTCATCCAAGGTGATCTGTGCTGCTCCAGGTTGGCATATCTCAGCCAGGAGAGCAGTCAAATTCTTTAACCAAGATTTTCCAACAGTCTTCCAAAATCCTATCAAATATAAAAGCATTTTTCCTGAAATTATTCCTCTGTTTGTATGGAGACATTCCACCTTACACAGTGTTCCCCTATCTTACCATTGTCAGCCCTTCACACTGACCGATAACCATCCCATTTGTACTGCGTTCTACATGATCACAGATTTGACTCCCAGATCAACATCTTTTCAACCACCTACACATAAGGGTCCGAGTGAGAATTCACTTCTCTGCAGCACACCCCACGTGTGGGATCAGGTCTGTGAAGTGGCTGGTGAGGTGGATCCCTCGAGTCTTTGTAAGCGGACTTAGGAAATGTAGTCTCGGACTCTCCATGTCTCAGTGAATTGGCATCTACGAAGGGGTCTGAGCACCCTTCAGCAGGGTCTGAATGACAATGCGACACAGTTCAAGGATTCGGTCCCCTAAAACCAGTCTCCATTTGGGACAATTCTCCTCCTTCTCTAGACCCTCAATTGGCAGGCCAGGGGCCCCTCTCGTCCAAGAGCGACACCTCAAGCCCTGCCCATGGAGCCCTCATCACAGGACTCACGGAGGTAACAAGAGAGACTCCTGAAATTCCCGACAATTGTGTTCCCCACAAACAAGCCAGCAGTGAAACTAGTCTCCCCACTTCCATCCAGCACCCCAGTAGACAGGACGTATGCTTATCCACCTGGGAAATACCCACCAGACATATCCCAGCTTCGTTCTCGGGAAATTTGTTACGGTGGATAGTCAGTGTGAGCTTTCATCTAATGACGTGTATGTCCCAAAGCAGGGAATTGTCCTTCCCCACATTCCAATATGTCCTCAGGGTTGATATTGAGGGCCTCGTCCTTGGTTGAAGGCAGAGGGGCCTATTGTCATGGTTTGAGCTCTGGAATGAGATGTATCAACCCGGTCATACTTAGGAGTCTTTCTTCCCCTGTTGGAAAAGACTGGATGTGATAAGCTCACTGGTCCCTTTCAGATGGATCATACTCCAAAAGCAAGCCTGAGCCGTGGATATTTATCTTCTCAGGAGCCTGATGAGAATGGTGGCCATGAGAAGAATGCTGGAAAGAATACTTATCATCCAAGTCTCCAATACATCCAATGGATCCTCCTTTAATTTCGTATCAACATACCTCCAGATCATGAGCTCAGGCTGCACGATGCACAACAAGTGAGGGGTGACGGTGAGAGCTTCCCACTTTGGGCCATCACTCGCCTCTCTTCTCACAGAGGGTCTGTGGTGTCACAACGCTTGGTGGGCAGCATGCCATTGCCATGGCAACCATTGGGCCTGACCTTCTCAGATGGAAGGCAACTCCACCTCCTCTGTGCCCACCTGCTGTCTACAGAAGGATGGCTCTTCCCCTGAACGTGTGTCAGGCTCAACACGCTGGTTCCAGAACTGCATCCCAGGAATACACAGTCTGCAATCTCATGGGGAAAGAACATATGGGATTGAAAAAGACCCATTCCCCAAGGAGCCTGAACAGGAAAACAATGGCTGATGGAGGAAGAAGAACACACGAGCATCCCTTTCCATGGGAGGAGGCTTTTCCACGGAAGGAAACTATGGAATATCTTTTCACCTGATTTCCACCCCATGCCATTGGAGAAGATATAGGTACCATATCAAGGCTTTCAAACCTGTCTTCCAGTATGGAGCAGGGAGTGTAATGGACCCATTTTGGGAGTCAGGCCAGGAAGGAGAGAAGACTCTCGTACAAGTGTGCTGGTTTATCCCATTTGTGGGATATCCACCTTACACCAAGACATGTTCTTGGAGCAATTATCCTGCCATTCACGCTTGCTGGAATCCACAGCTGCTGTACCTCTCTCTCTCCTTCTTTTCATCTCCTTCTCTCTAGCTCTCTCACTCTCCCCTCGGCCCCCCTTCAATGTCTCTGGAATCCTCCTGCTACAAGTTGACCTGTGGTGATAATGGAGGAAATATAGTAGCCAAGAGAATGGTCCAAGTGATCCCCCATCCAGTTATCCCTGTCATCCTAGGTCTGATCAAATATAAAATCCGTGGTCCAGAAAGACTTCCTGTGCTGTGTGCAGACACCCCAACTAGGTCAGCCTTCCACAACACTTCCCATATTCAGCCCTTCCTGTGGACACGCTGACCACTTCATATGTACTTCGGTCTGGAGGGTCCCATATTGGACTCAGAGAGCAGCACACTTGTAATAACGTTCACATGAGTGCTCTCCCAAGAAATGGCTTCTCTGCAGCATTCCCTACCTGCTCCATGAGTTACTGTTCATTTGCTCGTGGGTGGATCTCTGCACTCGTTCTTTGGGGATTTAGAATAGCAAGTCTATGACTCTTCATGTCTCAATGATTGGGCATCCAAACAATGCTCTGAGCATCCTTGGCCAGTGGGCTGGCCAATCATAGCCCAGAGGGCAAGATGTCTGTCAACCAAATCCATCTCTCTAAGGAATAGACCTCCCCATTCTCTAGCCTCAGGAGTGTCAGGGACAGAGCCCACTCCCTTCCAGGATGGAACTTTCAATACGCTCCAATTGCAGGCATCCTCACAGGGCTCCTGGAAGTTCAGACAAGCGACCCACCTTTCCTACCTTATGACTGTAGACACAACAAACACACTGTCGCTCGCCCCACGCACCACACTCCCAGGAAGCACTCCATGAGAGGGAGGGCTTGTTCTTATCCCCCTGTGGAAAAGGCACCTGAAAGAGACCGGTTACATCTCGGTTAAATGGCCTCTGTTTGGAGGGCTCCCCTGTGGCTTAGGCTATGGAAATATGGATTCAGAAGTGTGGAGCTGAAAAGGCCCCATTGGGACTGTCTTCGTCAGGGGTTCCATCCAGGGCCTCCTGCTTGGGGGCGAGCATTGGGGCATGGATGTCTTGTTTGTACACCAGGATGTCTTGTTTCAAATGGCCATGAAGCACAATTCTTTCTTCACATGGAGGAACTCCCTTGAGGTATTCTGCCCACTGATGCCCTGAAGATATCACATGTTCAAGCACCAAGCCTCTAGAATCCACATTGAGCTCGGGAGCCTGATGAGAGTGGTGGCTAGGAGTCTACAGATGGAGATAATCGTGTTCATCCAAGAGGACCACCCATCTGGTGGATCCTCCTTTCCATCAACTTCGACAGACCTCCAGAGCAAGAGCTCATGGTGTCCATCATTGAACTCTCAATGTTTGAGTGGGAGAATGTCCCACATATGGTCCATCTCACACCTCTTTTCTCACAGAGAGGTTGTTTGGGCACAAGGCTCCATGGGCATCATATCAGTGCCATGGCCACCGCTGGCACTGCACCTTGCAGAAGGAAGGCAACTCCACACCCTGGGGAACCCAATTTTCTCTATCATGATGGATCTCTGATAACATGTGGAGCACGTCAGGGTCAAGTCCTTCCTCAGTCACTGCCTCACACGAATACACAGGACAGAATCTCTTTTGGAGAGAAAAGATGTCATTCCAAACACCCAAACTAAAGACCCTGGACAGTGAAATCAAGGAACGACTGAGCAAGAACACCGTATGAGCTGCTATTTCAATAGGAAGGGTCTTTTCCCCTTAGGGAACATATACGGTGTCATTTAACTTGACACGCCCCTCGCCTCATTTGAGAAGATATCAATGCCAAGCAGGGAGGACTGCTTGCAGCCAACATATTTCTAGAGACAGGCCAAGAAAGAGTGAAAATCTCATGCAAGAGTCCTGATATAGCCTTTGTGTCTAAGAGTCCCTGGAAACACAGACAAGGGCTTGGGAATGAAACTGTGCGCTGGAATGTGGCTTGTATCCAAATGTCATCTGTCACTCTCTCTCTCTCCTGCTCTCTCTCTCTCTCTCTTCCTCTCTGTCGGCTTCTTCCTCCTTCACATACTCTCGAATCCTCTTCATCCAAGGTGATCTGTGCTGCTCCAGATTGGCATATCTCAGCCAGGAGAGCAGTCAAATTCTTTAACCAAGATTTTCCAACAGTCTTCCAAAATCCTATCAAATATAAAAGCATTTTTCCTGAAATTATTCCTCTGTTTGTATGGAGACATTCCACCTTACACAGTGTTCCCCTATCTTACCATTGTCAGCCCTTCACACTGACCGATAACCATCCCATTTGTACTGCGTTCTACATGATCACAGATTTGACTCCCAGATCAACATCTTTTCAACCACCTACACATAAGGGTCCGAGTGAGAATTCACTTCTCTGCAGCACACCCCACGTGTGGGATCAGGTCTGTGAAGTGGCTGGTGAGGTGGATCCCTCGAGTCTTTGTAAGCGGACTTAGGAAATGTAGTCTCGGACTCTCCATGTCTCAGTGAATTGGCATCTACGAAGGGGTCTGAGCACCCTTCAGCAGGGTCTGAATGACAATGCGACACAGTTCAAGGATTCGGTCCCCTAAAACCAGTCTCCATTTGGGACAATTCTCCTCCTTCTCTAGACCCTCAATTGGCAGGCCAGGGGCCCCTCTCGTCCAAGAGCGACACCTCAAGCCCTGCCCATGGAGCCCTCATCACAGGACTCACGGAGGTAACAAGAGAGACTCCTGAAATTCCCGACAATTGTGTTCCCCACAAACAAGCCAGCAGTGAAACTAGTCTCCCCACTTCCATCCAGCACCCCAGTAGACAGGACGTATGCTTATCCACCTGGGAAATACCCACCAGACATATCCCAGCTTCGTTCTCGGGAAATTTGTTACTGTGGATAGTCAGTGTGAGCTTTCATCTATTGACGTGTATGTCCCAAAGCAGGGAATTGTCCTTCCCCACATTCCAATATGTCCTCAGGGTTGATATTGAGGGCCTCGTCCTTGGTTGAAGGCAGAGGGGCCTATTGTCATGGTTTGAGCTCTGGAATGAGATGTATCAACCCGGTCATACTTAGGAGTCTTTCTTCCCCTGTTGGAAAAGACTGGATGTGATAAGCTCACTGGTCCCTTTCAGATGGATCATACTCCAAAAGCAAGCCTGAGCCGTGGATATTTATCTTCTCAGGAGCCTGCTGAGAATGGTGGCCATGAGAAGAATGCTGGAAAGAATACTTATCATCCAAGTCTCCAATACATCCAATGGATCCTCCTTTAATTTCGTATCAACATACCTCCAGATCATGAGCTCAGGCTGCACGATGCACAACAAGTGAGGGGTGACGGTGAGAGCTTCCCACTTTGGGCCATCACTCGCCTCTCTTCTCACAGAGGGTCTGTGGTGTCACAACGCTTGGTGGGCAGCATGCCATTGCCATGGCAACCATTGGGCCTGACCTTCTCAGATGGAAGGCAACTCCACCTCCTCTGTGCCCACCTGCTGTCTACAGAAGGATGGCTCTTCCCCTGAACGTGTGTCAGGCTCAACACGCTGGTTCCAGAACTGCATCCCAGGAATACACAGTCTGCAATCTCATGGGGAAAGAACATATGGGATTGAAAAAGACCCATTCCCCAAGGAGCCTGAACAGGAAAACAATGGCTGATGGAGGAAGAACAACACACGAGCATCCCTTTCCATGGGAGGAGGCTTTTCCACGGAAGGAAACTATGGAATATCTTTTCACCTGATTTCCACCCCATGCCATTGGAGAAGATATAGGTACCATATCA
Organism: Sus scrofa; assembly: GCF_054392235.1. NCBI lineage: Eukaryota > Metazoa > Chordata > Mammalia > Artiodactyla > Suidae > Sus > Sus scrofa. The sequence goes on from NC_139402.1 coordinate 43,823,374, forward strand.
AGGCTTTCAAACCTGTCTTCCAGTATGGAGCAGGGAGTGTAATGGACCCATTTTGGGAGTCAGGCCAGGAAGGAGAGAAGACTCTCGTACAAGTGTGCTGGTTTATCCCATTTGTGGGATATCCACCTTACACCAAGACATGTTCTTGGAGCAATTATCCTGCCATTCACGCTTGCTGGAATCCACAGCTGCTGTACCTCTCTCTCTCCTTCTTTTCATCTCCTTCTCTCTAGCTCTCTCACTCTCCCCTCGGCCCCCCTTCAATGTCTCTGGAATCCTCCTGCTACAAGTTGACCTGTGGTGATAATGGAGGAAATATAGTAGCCAAGAGAATGGTCCAAGTGATCCCCCATCCAGTTATCCCTGTCATCCTAGGTCTGATCAAATATAAAATCCGTGGTCCAGAAAGACTTCCTGTGCTGTGTGCAGACACCCCAACTAGGTCAGCCTTCCACAACACTTCCCATATTCAGCCCTTCCTGTGGACACGCTGACCACTTCATATGTACTTCGGTCTGGAGGGTCCCATATTGGACTCAGAGAGCAGCACACTTGTAATAACGTTCACATGAGTGCTCTCCCAAGAAATGGCTTCTCTGCAGCATTCCCTACCTGCTCCATGAGTTACTGTTCATTTGCTCGTGGGTGGATCTCTGCACTCGTTCTTTGGGGATTTAGAATAGCAAGTCTATGACTCTTCATGTCTCAATGATTGGGCATCCAAACAATGCTCTGAGCATCCTTGGCCAGTGGGCTGGCCAATCATAGCCCAGAGGGCAAGATGTCTGTCAACCAAATCCATCTCTCTAAGGAATAGACCTCCCCATTCTCTAGCCTCAGGAGTGTCAGGGACAGAGCCCACTCCCTTCCAGGATGGAACTTTCAATACGCTCCAATTGCAGGCATCATCACAGGGCTCCTGGAAGTTCAGACAAGCGACCCACCTTTCCTACCTTATGACTGTAGACACAACAAACACACTGGCGCTCGCCCCACGCACCACACTCCCAGGAAGCACTCCATGAGAGGGAGGGCTTGTTCTTATCCCCCTGTGGAAAAGGCACCTGAAAGAGACCGGTTACATCTCGGTTAAATGGCCTCTGTTTGGAGGGCTCCCCTGTGGCTTAGGCTATGGAAATATGGATTCAGAAGTGTGGAGCTGAAAAGGCCCCATTGGGACTGTCTTCGTCAGGGGTTCCATCCAGGGCCTCCTGCTTGGGGGCGAGCATTGGGGCATGGATGTCTTGTTTGTACACCAGGATGTCTTGTTTCAAATGGCCATGAAGCACAATTCTTTCTTCACATGGAGGAACTCCCTTGAGGTATTCTGCCCACTGATGCCCTGAAGATATCACATGTTCAAGCACCAAGCCTCTAGAATCCACATTGAGCTCGGGAGCCTGATGAGAGTGGTGGCTAGGAGTCTACAGATGGAGATAATCGTGTTCATCCAAGAGGACCACCCATCTGGTGGATCCTCCTTTCCATCAACTTCGACAGACCTCCAGAGCAAGAGCTCATGGTGTCCATCATTGAACTCTCAATGTTTGAGTGGGAGAATGTCCCACATATGGTCCATCTCACACCTCTTTTCTCACAGAGAGGTTGTTTGGGCACAAGGCTCCATGGGCATCATATCAGTGCCATGGCCACCGCTGGCACTGCACCTTGCAGAAGGAAGGCAACTCCACACCCTGGGGAACCCAATTTTCTCTATCATGATGGATCTCTGATAACATGTGGAGCACGTCAGGGTCAAGTCCTTCCTCAGTCACTGCCTCACACGAATACACAGGACAGAATCTCTTTTGGAGAGAAAAGATGTCATTCCAAACACCCAAACTAAAGACCCTGGACAGTGAAATCAAGGAACGACTGAGCAAGAACACCGTATGAGCTGCTATTTCAATAGGAAGGGTCTTTTCCCCTTAGGGAACATATACGGTGTCATTTAACTTGACACGCCCCTCGCCTCATTTGAGAAGATATCAATGCCAAGCAGGGAGGACTGCTTGCAGCCAACATATTTCTAGAGACAGGCCAAGAAAGAGTGAAAATCTCATGCAAGAGTCCTGATATAGCCTTTGTGTCTAAGAGTCCCTGGAAACACAGACAAGGGCTTGGGAATGAAACTGTGCGCTGGAATGTGGCTTGTATCCAAATGTCATCTGTCACTCTCTCTCTCTCCTGCTCTCTCTCTCTCTCTCTTCCTCTCTGTCGGCTTCTTCCTCCTTCACATACTCTCGAATCCTCTTCATCCAAGGTGATCTGTGCTGCTCCAGATTGGCATATCTCAGCCAGGAGAGCAGTCAAATTCTTTAACCAAGATTTTCCAACAGTCTTCCAAAATCCTATCAAATATAAAAGCATTTTTCCTGAAATTATTCCTCTGTTTGTATGGAGACATTCCACCTTACACAGTGTTCCCCTATCTTACCATTGTCAGCCCTTCACACTGACCGATAACCATCCCATTTGTACTGCGTTCTACATGGTCACAGATTTGACTCCCAGATCAGCATCTTTTCAACCACCTACACATAAGGGTCCGAGTGAGAATTCACTTCTCTGCAGCACACCCCACGTGTGGGATCAGGTCTGTGAAGTGGCTGGTGAGGTGGATCCCTCGAGTCTTTGTAAGCGGACTTAGGAAATGTAGTCTCGGACTCTCCATGTCTCAGTGAATTGGCATCTACGAAGGGGTCTGAGCACCCTTCAGCAGGGTCTGAATGACAATGCGACACAGTTCAAGGATTCGGTCCCCTAAAACCAGTCTCCATTTGGGACAATTCTCCTCCTTCTCTAGACCCTCAATTGGCAGGCCAGGGGCCCCTCTCGTCCAAGAGCGACACCTCAAGCCCTGCCCATGGAGCCCTCATCACAGGACTCACGGAGGTAACAAGAGAGACTCCTGAAATTCCCGACAATTGTGTTCCCCACAAACAAGCCAGCAGTGAAACTAGTCTCCCCACTTCCATCCAGCACCCCAGTAGACAGGACGTATGCTTATCAACCTGGGAAATACCCACCAGACATATCCCAGCTTCGTTCTCGGGAAATTTGTTACGGTGGATAGTTAGTGTGAGCTTTCATCTAATGACGTGTATGACCCAAAGCAGGGAATTGTCCTTCCCCACATTCCAATATGTCCTCAGGGTTGATATTGAGGGCCTCGTCCTTGGTTGAAGGCAGAGGGGCCTATTGTCATGGTTTGAGCTCTGGAATGAGATGTATCAACCCGGTCATACTTAGGAGTCTTTCTTCCCCTGTTGGAAAAGACTGGATGTGATAAGCTCACTGGTCCCTTTCAGATGGATCATACTCCAAAAGCAAGCCTGAGCCGTGGATATTTATCTTCTCAGGAGCCTGATGAGAATGGTGGCCATGAGAAGAATGCTGGAAAGAATACTTATCATCCAAGTCTCCAATACATCCAATGGATCCTCCTTTAATTTCGTATCAACATACCTCCAGATCATGAGCTCAGGCTGCACGATGCACAACAAGTGAGGGGTGACGGTGAGAGCTTCCCACTTTGGGCCATCACTCGCCTCTCTTCTCACAGAGGGTCTGTGGTGTCACAACGCTTGGTGGGCAGCATGCCATTGCCATGGCAACCATTGGGCCTGACCTTCTCAGATGGAAGGCAACTCCACCTCCTCTGTGCCCACCTGCTGTCTACAGAAGGATGGCTCTTCCCCTGAACGTGTGTCAGGCTCAACACGCTGGTTCCAGAACTGCATCCCAGGAATACACAGTCTGCAATCTCATGGGGAAAGAACATATGGGATTGAAAAAGACCCATTCCCCAAGGAGCCTGAACAGGAAAACAATGGCTGATGGAGGAAGAACAACACACGAGCATCCCTTTCCATGGGAGGAGGCTTTTCCACGGAAGGAAACTATGGAATATCTTTTCACCTGATTTCCACCCCATGCCATTGGAGAAGATATAGGTACCATATCAAGGCTTTCAAACCTGTCTTCCAGTATGGAGCAGGGATGGTAATGGACCCATTTTGGGAGTCAGGCCAGGAAGGAGAGAAGACTCTCGTACAAGTGTGCTGGTTTATCCCATTTGTGGGATATCCACCTTACACCAAGACATGTTCTTGGAGCAATTATCCTGCCATTCACGCTTGCTGGAATCCACAGCTGCTGTACCTCTCTCTCTCCTTCTTTTCATCTCCTTCTCTCTAGCTCTCTCACTCTCCCCTCGGCCCCCCTTCAATGTCTCTGGAATCCTCCTGCTACAAGTTGACCTGTGGTGATAATGGAGGAAATATAGTAGCCAAGAGAATGGTCCAAGTGATCCCCCATCCAGTTATCCCTGTCATCCTAGGTCTGATCAAATATAAAATCCGTGGTCCAGAAAGACTTCCTGTGCTGTGTGCAGACACCCCAACTAGGTCAGCCTTCCACAACACTTCCCATATTCAGCCCTTCCTGTGGACACGCTGACCACTTCATATGTACTTCGGTCTGGAGGGTCCCATATTGGACTCAGAGAGCAGCACACTTGTAATAACGTTCACATGAGTGCTCTCCCAAGAAATGGCTTCTCTGCAGCATTCCCTACCTGCTCCATGAGTTACTGTTCATTTGCTCGTGGGTGGATCTCTGCACTCGTTCTATGGGGATTTAGAATAGCAAGTCTATGACTCTTCATGTCTCAATGATTGGGCATCCAAACAATGCTCTGAGCATCCTTGGCCAGTGGGCTGGCCAATCATAGCCCAGAGGGCAAGATGTCTGTCAACCAAATCCATCTCTCTAAGGAATAGACCTCCCCATTCTCTAGCCTCAGGAGTGTCAGGGACAGAGCCCACTCCCTTCCAGGATGGAACTTTCAATACGCTCCAATTGCAGGCATCATCACAGGGCTCCTGGAAGTTCAGACAAGCGACCCACCTTTCCTACCTTATGACTGTAGACACAACAAACACACTGGCGCTCGCCCCACGCACCACACTCCCAGGAAGCACTCCATGAGAGGGAGGGCTTGTTCTTATCCCCCTGTGGAAAAGGCACCTGAAAGAGACCGGTTACATCTCGGTTAAATGGCCTCTGTTTGGAGGGCTCCCCTGTGGCTTAGGCTATGGAAATATGGATTCAGAAGTGTGGAGCTGAAAAGGCCCCATTGGGACTGTCTTCGTCAGGGGTTCCATCCAGGGCCTCCTGCTTGGGGGCGAGCATTGGGGCATGGATGTCTTGTTTGTACACCAGGATGTCTTGTTTCAAATGGCCATGAAGCACAATTCTTTCTTCACATGGAGGAACTCCCTTGAGGTATTCTGCCCACTGATGCCCTGAAGATATCACATGTTCAAGCACCAAGCCTCTAGAATCCACATTGAGCTCGGGAGCCTGATGAGAGTGGTGGCTAGGAGTCTACAGATGGAGATAATCGTGTTCATCCAAGAGGACCACCCATCTGGTGGATCCTCCTTTCCATCAACTTCGACAGACCTCCAGAGCAAGAGCTCATGGTGTCCATCATTGAACTCTCAATGTTTGAGTGGGAGAATGTCCCACATATGGTCCATCTCACACCTCTTTTCTCACAGAGAGGTTGTTTGGGCACAAGGCTCCATGGGCATCATATCAGTGCCATGGCCACCGCTGGCACTGCACCTTGCAGAAGGAAGGCAACTCCACACCCTGGGGAACCCAATTTTCTCTATCATGATGGATCTCTGATAACATGTGGAGCACGTCAGGGTCAAGTCCTTCCTCAGTCACTGCCTCACACGAATACACAGGACAGAATCTCTTTTGGAGAGAAAAGATGTCATTCCAAACACCCAAACTAAAGACCCTGGACAGTGAAATCAAGGAACGACTGAGCAAGAACACCGTATGAGCTGCTATTAAATAGGAAGGGTCTTTTCCCCTTAGGGAACATATACGGTGTCATTTAACTTGACACGCCCCTCGCCTCATTTGAGAAGATATCAATGCCAAGCAGGGAGGACTGCTTGCAGCCGACATATTTCTAGAGACAGGCCAAGAAAGAGTGAAAATCTCATGCAAGAGTCCTGATATAGCCTTTGTGTCTAAGAGTCCCTGGAAACACAGACAAGGGCTTGGGAATGAAACTGTGCGCTGGAATGTGGCTTGTATCCAAATGTCATCTGTCACTCTCTCTCTCTCCCGCTCTCTCTCTCTCTCTCTTCCTCTCTGTCGGCTTCTTCCTCCTTCACATACTCTCGAATCCTCTTCATCCAAGATGATCTGTGCTGCTCCAGGTTGGCATATCTCAGCCAGGAGAGCAGTCAAATTCTTTAACCAAGATTTTCCAACAGTCTTCCAAAATCCTATCAAATATAAAAGCATATTTCCTGAAATTATTCCTCTGTTTGTATGGAGACATTCCACTTTACACAGTGTTCCCCTATCTTACCATTGTCAGCCCTTCACACTGACCGATAACCATCCCATTTGTAGTGCGTTCTACATGGTCACAGATTTGACTCCCAGATCAACATCTTTTCAACTACCTACACATAAAGGTCCGAGTGAGAATTCACTTCTCGGCAGCACACCCCACGTGTGGGATCAGGTCTGTGAAGTGGCTGGTGAGGTGGATGCCTCGAGTCTTTGTAAGCGGACTTAGGAAATGTAGTCTCGGACTCTCCATGTCTCAGTGAATTGGCATCTACGAAGGGGTCTGAGCACCCTTCAGCAGGGTCTGAATGACAATGCGACACAGTTCAAGGATTCGGTCCCCTAAAACCAGTCTCCATTTGGGACAATTCTCCTCCTTCTCTAGACCCTCAATTGGCAGGCCAGGGGCCCCTCTCGTCCAAGAGCGACACCTCAAGACCTGCCCATGGAGCCCTCATCACAGGACTCACGGAGGTAACAAGAGAGACTCCTGAAATTCCCGACAATTGTGTTCCCCACAAACAAGCCAGCAGTGAAACTAGTCTCCCCACTTCCATCCAGCACCCCAGTAGACAGGACGTATGCTTATCAACCTGGGAAATACCCACCAGACATATCCCAGCTTGGTTCTCGGGAAATTTGTTACTGTGGATAGTTAGTGTGAGCTTTCATCTATTGACGTGTATGTCCCAAAGCAGGGAATTGTCCTTCTCCACATTCCAATATGTCCTCAGGTTTGATATTGAGGGCCTCGTCCTTGGTTGAAGGCAGAGGGGCCTATTGTCATGGTTTGAGCTCTGGAATGAGATATATCAACCCGGTCATACTTAGGAGTCTTTCTTCCCCTGTTGGAAAAGACTGGATGTGATAAGCTCACTGGTCCCTTTCAGATGGATCATACTCCAAAAGCAAGCCTGAGCCGTGGATATTTATCTTCTCAGGAGCCTGATGAGAATGGTGGCCATGAGAAGAATGCTGGAAAGAATACTTATCATCCAAGTCTCCAATACATCCAATGGATCCTCCTTTAATTTCGTATCAACATACCTCCAGATCATGAGCTCAGGCTGCACGATGCACAACAAGTGAGGGGTGACGGTGAGAGCTTCCCACTTTGGGCCATCACTCGCCTCTCTTCTCACAGAGGGTCTGTGGTGTCACAACGCTTGGTGGGCAGCATGCCATTGCCATGGCAACCATTGGGCCTGACCTTCTCAGATGGAAGGCAACTCCACCTCCTCTGTGCCCACCTGCTGTCTACAGAAGGATGGCTCTTCCCCTGAACGTGTGTCAGGCTCAACACGCTGGTTCCAGAACTGCATCCCAGGAATACACAGTCTGCAATCTCATGGGGAAAGAACATATGGGATTGAAAAAGACCCATTCCCCAAGGAGCCTGAACAGGAAAACAATGGCTGATGGAGGAAGAACAACACACGAGCATCCCTTTCCATGGGAGGAGGCTTTTCCACGGAAGGAAACTATGGAATATCTTTTCACCTGATTTCCACCCCATGCCATTGGAGAAGATATAGGTACCATATCAAGGCTTTCAAACCTGTCTTCCAGTATGGAGCAGGGATGGTAATGGACCCATTTTGGGAGTCAGGCCAGGAAGGAGAGAAGACTCTCGTACAAGTGTGCTGGTTTATCCCATTTGTGGGATATCCACCTTACACCAAGACATGTTCTTGGAGCAATTATCCTGCCATTCACGCTTGCTGGAATCCACAGCTGCTGTACCTCTCTCTCTCCTTCTTTTCATCTCCTTCTCTCTAGCTCTCTCACTCTCCCCTCGGCCCCCCTTCAATGTCTCTGGAATCCTCCTGCTACAAGTTGACCTGTGGTGATAATGGAGGAAATATAGTAGCCAAGAGAATGGTCCAAGTGATCCCCCATCCAGTTATCCCTGTCATCCTAGGTCTGATCAAATATAAAATCCGTGGTCCAGAAAGACTTCCTGTGCTGTGTGCAGACACCCCAACTAGGTCAGCCTTCCACAACACTTCCCATATTCAGCCCTTCCTGTGGACACGCTGACCACTTCATATGTACTTCGGTCTGGAGGGTCCCATATTGGACTCAGAGAGCAGCACACTTGTAACAACGTTCACATGAGTGCTCTCCCAAGAAATGGCTTCTCTGCAGCATTCCCTACCTGCTCCATGAGTTACTGTTCATTTGCTCGTGGGTGGATCTCTGCACTCGTTCTTTGGGGATTTAGAATAGCAAGTCTATGACTCTTCATGTCTCAATGATTGGGCATCCAAACAATGCTCTGAGCATCCTTGGCCAGTGGGCTGGCCAATCATAGCCCAGAGGGCAAGATGTCTGTCAACCAAATCCATCTCTCTAAGGAATAGACCTCCCCATTCTCTAGCCTCAGGAGTGTCAGGGACAGAGCCCACTCCCTTCCAGGATGGAACTTTCAATACGCTCCAATTGCAGGCATCATCACAGGGCTCCTGGAAGTTCAGACAAGCGACCCACCTTTCCTACCTTATGACTGTAGACACAACAAACACACTGGCGCTCGCCCCACGCACCACACTCCCAGGAAGCACTCCATGAGAGGGAGGGCTTGTTCTTATCCCCCTGTGGAAAAGGCACCTGAAAGAGACCGGTTACATCTCGGTTAAATGGCCTCTGTTTGGAGGGCTCCCCTGTGGCTTAGGCTATGGAAATATGGATTCAGAAGTGTGGAGCTGAAAAGGCCCCATTGGGACTGTCTTCGTCAGGGGTTCCATCCAGGGCCTCCTGCTTGGGGGCGAGCATTGGGGCATGGATGTCTTGTTTGTACACCAGGATGTCTTGTTTCAAATGGCCATGAAGCACAATTCTTTCTTCACATGGAGGAACTCCCTTGAGGTATTCTGCCCACTGATGCCCTGAAGATATCACATGTTCAAGCACCAAGCCTCTAGAATCCACATTGAGCTCGGGAGCCTGATGAGAGTGGTGGCTAGGAGTCTACAGATGGAGATAATCGTGTTCATCCAAGAGGACCACCCATCTGGTGGATCCTCCTTTCCATCAACTTCGACAGACCTCCAGAGCAAGAGCTCATGGTGTCCATCATTGAACTCTCAATGTTTGAGTGGGAGAATGTCCCACATATGGTCCATCTCACACCTCTTTTCTCACAGAGAGGTTGTTTGGGCACAAGGCTCCATGGGCATCATATCAGTGCCATGGCCACCGCTGGCACTGCACCTTGCAGAAGGAAGGCAACTCCACACCCTGGGGAACCCAATTTTCTCTATCATGATGGATCTCTGATAACATGTGGAGCACGTCAGGGTCAAGTCCTTCCTCAGTCACTGCCTCACACGAATACACAGGACAGAATCTCTTTTGGAGAGAAAAGATGTCATTCCAAACACCCAAACTAAAGACCCTGGACAGTGAAATCAAGGAACGACTGAGGAAGAACACCGTATGAGCTGCTATTTCCATAGGAAGGGTCTTTTCCCCTTAGGGAACATATACGGTGTCATTTAACTTGACACGCCCCTCGCCTCATTTGAGAAGATATCAATGCCAAGCAGGGAGGACTGCTTGCAGCCGACATATTTCTAGAGACAGGCCAAGAAAGAGTGAAAATCTCATGCAAGAGTCCTGATATAGCCTTTGTGTCTAAGAGTCCCTGGAAACACAGACAAGGGCTTGGGAATGAAACTGTGCGCTGGAATGTGGCTTGTATCCAAATGTCATCTGTCACTCTCTCTCTCTCCCGCTCTCACTCTCTCTCTCTTCCTCTCTGTCGGCTTCTTCCTCCTTCACATACTCTCGAATCCTCTTCATCCAAGATGATCTGTGCTGCTCCAGGTTGGCATATCTCAGCCAGGAGAGCAGTCAAATTCTTTAACCAAGATTTTCCAACAGTCTTCCAAAATCCTATCAAATATAAAAGCATTTTTCCTGAAATTATTCCTCTGTTTGTATGGAGACATTCCACCTTACACAGTGTTCCCCTATCTTACCATTGTCAGCCCTTCACACTGACCGATAACCATCCCATTTGTAGTGCGTTCTACATGGTCACAGATTTGACTCCCAGATCAACATCTTTTCAACTACCTACACATAAGGGTCCGAGTGAGAATTCACTTCTCTGCAGCACACCCCAAGTGTGGGATCAGGTCTGTGAAGTGGCTGGTGAGGTGGATGCCTCGAGTCTTTGTAAGCGGACTTAGGAAATGTAGTCTCGGACTCTCCATGTCTCAGTGAATTGGCATCTACGAAGGGGTCTGAGCACCCTTCAGCAGGGTCTGAATGACAATGCGACACAGTTCAAGGATTCGGTCCCCTAAAACCAGTCTCCATTTGGGACAATTCTCCTCCTTCTCTAGACCCTCAATTGGCAGGCCAGGGGCCCCTCTCGTCCAAGAGCGACACCTCAAGCCCTGCCCATGGAGCCCTCATCACAGGACTCACGGAGGTAACAAGAGAGACTCCTGAAATTCCCGACAATTGTGTTCTCCACAAACAAGCCAGCAGTGAAACTAGTCTCCCCACTTCCATCCAGCACCCCAGTAGACAGGACGTATGCTTATCCACCTGGGAAATACCCACCAGACATATCCCAGCTTCGTTCTCGGGAAATTTGTTACTGTGGATAGTCAGTGTGAGCTTTCATCTGTTGACGTGTATGTCCCAAAGCAGGGAATTGTCCTTCCCCACATTCCAATATGTCCTCAGGTTTGATATTGAGGGCCTCGTCCTTGGTTGAAGGCAGAGGGGCCTATTGTCATGGTTTGAGCTCTGGAATGAGATGTATCAACCCGGTCATACTTAGGAGTCTTTCTTCCCCTGTTGGAAAAGACTGGATGTGATAAGCTCACTGGTCCCTTTCAGATGGATCATACTCCAAAAGCAAGCCTGAGCCGTGGATATTTATCTTCTCAGGAGCCTGCTGAGAATGGTGGCCATGAGAAGAATGCTGGAAAGAATACTTATCATCCAAGTCTCCAATACATCCAATGGATCCTCCTTTAATTTCGTATCAACATACCTCCAGATCATGAGCTCAGGCTGCACGATGCACAACAAGTGAGGGGTGACGGTGAGAGCTTCCCACTTTGGGCCATCACTCGCCTCTCTTCTCACAGAGGGTCTGTGGTGTCACAACGCTTGGTGGGCAGCATGCCATTGCCATGGCAACCATTGGGCCTGACCTTCTCAGATGGAAGGCAACTCCACCTCCTCTGTGCCCACCTGCTGTCTACAGAAGGATGGCTCTTCCCCTGAACGTGTGTCAGGCTCAACACGCTGGTTCCAGAACTGCATCCCAGGAATACACAGTCTGCAATCTCATGGGGAAAGAACATATGGGATTGAAAAAGACCCATTCCCCAAGGAGCCTGAACAGGAAAACAATGGCTGATGGAGGAAGAACAACACACGAGCATCCCTTTCCATGGGAGGAGGCTTTTCCACGGAAGGAAACTATGGAATATCTTTTCACCTGATTTCCACCCCATGCCATTGGAGAAGATATAGGTACCATATCAAGGCTTTCAAACCTGTCTTCCAGTATGGAGCAGGGATGGTAATGGACCCATTTTGGGAGTCAGGCCAGGAAGGAGAGAAGACTCTCGTACAAGTGTGCTGGTTTATCCCATTTGTGGGATATCCACCTTACACCAAGACATGTTCTTGGAGCAATTATCCTGCCATTCACGCTTGCTGGAATCCACAGCTGCTGTACCTCTCTCTCTCCTTCTTTTCATCTCCTTCTCTCTAGCTCTCTCACTCTCCCCTCGGCCCCCCTTCAATGTCTCTGGAATCCTCCTGCTACAAGTTGACCTGTGGTGATAATGGAGGAAATATAGTAGCCAAGAGAATGGTCCAAGTGATCCCCCATCCAGTTATCCCTGTCATCCTAGGTCTGATCAAATATAAAATCCGTGGTCCAGAAAGACTTCCTGTGCTGTGTGCAGACACCCCAACTAGGTCAGCCTTCCACAACACTTCCCATATTCAGCCCTTCCTGTGGACACGCTGACCACTTCATATGTACTTCGGTCTGGAGGGTCCCATATTGGACTCAGAGAGCAGCACACTTGTAACAACGTTCACATGAGTGCTCTCCCAAGAAATGGCTTCTCTGCAGCATTCCCTACCTGCTCCATGAGTTACTGTTCATTTGCTCGTGGGTGGATCTCTGCACTCGTTCTATGGGGATTTAGAATAGCAAGTCTATGACTCTTCATGTCTCAATGATTGGGCATCCAAACAATGCTCTGAGCATCCTTGGCCAGTGGGCTGGCCAATCATAGCCCAGAGGGCAAGATGTCTGTCAACCAAATCCATCTCTCTAAGGAATAGACCTCCCCATTCTCTAGCCTCAGGAGTGTCAGGGACAGAGCCCACTCCCTTCCAGGATGGAACTTTCAATACGCTCCAATTGCAGGCATCATCACAGGGCTCCTGGAAGTTCAGACAAGCGACCCACCTTTCCTACCTTATGACTGTAGACACAACAAACACACTGGCGCTCGCCCCACGCACCACACTCCCAGGAAGCACTCCATGAGAGGGAGGGCTTGTTCTTATCCCCCTGTGGAAAAGGCACCTGAAAGAGACCGGTTACATCTCGGTTAAATGGCCTCTGTTTGGAGGGCTCCCCTGTGGCTTAGGCTATGGAAATATGGATTCAGAAGTGTGGAGCTGAAAAGGCCCCATTGGGACTGTCTTCGTCAGGGGTTCCATCCAGGGCCTCCTGCTTGGGGGAGAGCATTGGGGCATGGATGTCTTGTTTGTACACCAGGATGTCTTGTTTCAAATGGCCATGAAGCACAATTCTTTCTTCACATGGAGGAACTCCCTTGAGGTATTCTGCCCACTGATGCCCTGAAGATATCACATGTTCAAGCACCAAGCCTCTAGAATCCACATTGAGCTCGGGAGCCTGATGAGAGTGGTGGCTAGGAGTCTACAGATGGAGATAATCGTGTTCATCCAAGAGGACCACCCATCTGGTGGATCCTCCTTACCATCAACTTCGACAGACCTCCAGAGCAAGAGCTCATGGTGTCCATCATTGAACTCTCAATGTTTGAGTGGGAGAATGTCCCACATATGGCCCATCTCACACCTCTTTTCTCACAGAGAGGTTGTTTGGGCACAAGGCTCCATGGGCATCATATCAGTGCCATGGCCACCGCTGGCACTGCACCTTGCAGAAGGAAGGCAACTCCACACCCTGGGGAACCCAATTTTCTCTATCATGATGGATCTCTGATAACATGTGGAGCACGTCAGGGTCAAGTCCTTCCTCAGTCACTGCCTCACACGAATACACAGGACAGAATCTCTTTTGCAGAGAAAAGATGTCATTCCAAACACCCAAACTAAAGACCCTGGACAGTGAAATCAAGGAACGACTGAGCAAGAACACCGTATGAGCTGCTATTTCAATAGGAAGGGTCTTTTCCCCTTAGGGAACATATACGGTGTCATTTAACTTGACACGCCCCTCGCCTCATTTGAGAAGATATCAATGCCAAGCAGGGAGGACTGCTTGCAGCCGACATATTTCTAGAGACAGGCCAAGAAAGAGTGAAAATCTCATGCAAGAGTCCTGATATAGCCTTTGTGTCTAAGAGTCCCTGGAAACACAGACAAGGGCTTGGGAATGAAACTGTGCGCTGGAATGTGGCTTGTATCCAAATGTCATCTGTCACTCTCTCTCTCTCCCGCTCTCTCTCTCTCTCTTTTCCTCTCTGTCGGCTTCTTCCTCCTTCACATACTCTCGAATCCTCTTCATCCAAGGTGATCTGTGCTGCTCCAGGTTGGCATATCTCAGCCAGGAGAGCAGTCAAATTCTTTAACCAAGATTTTCCAACAGTCTTCCAAAATCCTATCAAATATAAAAGCATATTTCCTGAAATTATTCCTCTGTTTGTATGGAGACATTCCACCTTACACAGTGTTCCCCTATCTTACCATTGTCAGCCCTTCACACTGACCGATAACCATCCCATTTGTAGTGCGTTCTACATGGTCACAGATTTGACTCCCAGATCAACATCTTTTCAACCACCTACACATAAGGGTCCGAGTGAGAATTCACTTCTCTGCAGCACACCCCACGTGTGGGATCAGGTCTGTGAAGTGGCTGGTGAGGTGGATGCCTCGAGTCTTTGTAAGCGGACTTAGGAAATGTAGTCTCGGACTCTCCATGTCTCAGTGAATTGGCATCTACGAAGGGGTCTGAGCACCCTTCAGCAGGGTCTGAATGACAATGCGACACAGTTCAAGGATTCGGTCCCCTAAAACCAGTCTCCATTTGGGACAATTCTCCTCCTTCTCTAGACCCTCAATTGGCAGGCCAGGGGCCCCTCTCGTCCAAGAGCGACACCTCAAGCCCTGCCCATGGAGCCCTCATCACAGGACTCACGGAGGTAACAAGAGAGACTCCTGAAATTCCCGACAATTGTGTTCCCCACAAACAAGCCAGCAGTGAAACTAGTCTCCCCACTTCCATCCAGCACCCCAGTAGACAGGACGTATGCTTATCCACCTGGGAAATACCCACCAGACATATCCCAGCTTCGTTCTCGGGAAATTTGTTACTGTGGATAGTCAGTGTGAGCTTTCATCTATTGACGTGTATGTCCCAAAGCAGGGAATTGTCCTTCCCCACATTCCAATATGTCCTCAGGGTTGATATTGAGGGCCTCGTCCTTGGTTGAAGGCAGAGGGGCCTATTGTCATGGTTTGAGCTCTGGAATGAGATGTATCAACCCGGTCATACTTAGGAGTCTTTCTTCCCCTGTTGGAAAAGACTGGATGTGATAAGCTCACTGGTCCCTTTCAGATGGATCATACTCCAAAAGCAAGCCTGAGCCGTGGATATTTATCTTCTCAGGAGCCTGCTGAGAATGGTGGCCATGAGAAGAATGCTGGAAAGAATACTTATCATCCAAGTCTCCAATACATCCAATGGATCCTCCTTTAATTTCGTATCAACATACCTCCAGATCATGAGCTCAGGCTGCACGATGCACAACAAGTGAGGGGTGACGGTGAGAGCTTCCCACTTTGGGCCATCACTCGCCTCTCTTCTCACAGAGGGTCTGTGGTGTCACAACGCTTGGTGGGCAGCATGCCATTGCCATGGCAACCATTGGGCCTGACCTTCTCAGATGGAAGGCAACTCCACCTCCTCTGTGCCCACCTGCTGTCTCCAGAAGGATGGCTCTTTCCCTGAACGTGTGTCAGGCTCAACACGCTGGTTCCAGAACTGCATCCCAGGAATACACAGTCTGCAATCTCATGGGGAAAGAACATATGGGATTGAAAAAGACCCATTCCCCAAGGAGCCTGAACAGGAAAACAATGGCTGATGGAGGAAGAACAACACACGAGCATCCCTTTCCATGGGAGGAGGCTTTTCCACGGAAGGAAACTATGGAATATCTTTTCACCTGATTTCCACCCCATGCCATTGGAGAAGATATAGGTACCATATCAAGGCTTTCAAACCTGTCTTCCAGTATGGAGCAGGGATGGTAATGGACCCATTTTGGGAGTCAGGCCAGGAAGGAGAGAAGACTCTCGTACAAGTGTGCTGGTTTATCCCATTTGTGGGATATCCACCTTACACCAAGACATGTTCTTGGAGCAATTATCCTGCCATTCACGCTTGCTGGAATCCACAGCTGCTGTACCTCTCTCTCTCCTTCTTTTCATCTCCTTCTCTCTAGCTCTCTCACTCTCCCCTCGGCCCCCCTTCAATGTCTCTGGAATCCTCCTGCTACAAGTTGACCTGTGGTGATAATGGAGGAAATATAGTAGCCAAGAGAATGGTCCAAGTGATCCCCCATCCAGTTATCCCTGTCATCCTAGGTCTGATCAAATATAAAATCCGTGGTCCAGAAAGACTTCCTGTGCTGTGTGGAGACACCCCAACTAGGTCAGCCTTCCACAACACTTCCCATATTCAGCCCTTCCTGTGGACACGCTGACCACTTCATATGTACTTCGGTCTGGAGGGTCCCATATTGGACTCAGAGAGCAGCACACTTGTAACAACGTTCACATGAGTGCTCTCCCAAGAAATGGCTTCTCTGCAGCATTCCCTACCTGCTCCATGAGTTACTGTTCATTTGCTCGTGGGTGGATCTCTGCACTCGTTCTTTGGGGATTTAGAATAGCAAGTCTATGACTCTTCATGTCTCAATGATTGGGCATCCAAACAATGCTCTGAGCATCCTTGGCCAGTGGGCTGGCCAATCATAGCCCAGAGGGCAAGATGTCTGTCAACCAAATCCATCTCTCTAAGGAATAGACCTCCCCATTCTCTAGCCTCAGGAGTGTCAGGGACAGAGCCCACTCCCTTCCAGGATGGAACTTTCAATACGCTCCAATTGCAGGCATCATCACAGGGCTCCTGGAAGTTCAGACAAGCGACCCACCTTTCCTACCTTATGACTGTAGACACAACAAACACACTGGCGCTCGCCCCACGCACCACACTCCCAGGAAGCACTCCATGAGAGGGAGGGCTTGTTCTTTTCCCCCTGTGGAAAAGGCACCTGAAAGAGACCGGTTACATCTCGGTTAAATGGCCTCTGTTTGGAGGGCTCCCCTGTGGCTTAGGCTATGGAAATATGGATTCAGAAGTGTGGAGCTGAAAAGGCCCCATTGGGACTGTCTTCGTCAGGGGTTCCATCCAGGGCCTCCTGCTTGGGGGAGAGCATTGGGGCATGGATGTCTTGTTTGTACACCAGGATGTCTTGTTTCAAATGGCCATGAAGCACAATTCTTTCTTCACATGGAGGAACTCCCTTGAGGTATTCTGCCCACTGATGCCCTGAAGATATCACATGTTCAAGCACCAAGCCTCTAGAATCCACATTGAGCTCGGGAGCCTGATGAGAGTGGTGGCTAGGAGTCTACAGATGGAGATAATCGTGTTCATCCAAGAGGACCACCCATCTGGTGGATCCTCCTTACCATCAACTTCGACAGACCTCCAGAGCAAGAGCTCATGGTGTCCATCATTGAACTCTCAATGTTTGAGTGGGAGAATGTCCCACATATGGCCCATCTCACACCTCTTTTCTCACAGAGAGGTTGTTTGGGCACAAGGCTCCATGGGCATCATATCAGTGCCATGGCCACCGCTGGCACTGCACCTTGCAGAAGGAAGGCAACTCCACACCCTGGGGAACCCAATTTTCTCTATCATGATGGATCTCTGATAACATGTGGAGCACGTCAGGGTCAAGTCCTTCCTCAGTCACTGCCTCACACGAATACACAGGACAGAATCTCTTTTGCAGAGAAAAGATGTCATTCCAAACACCCAAACTAAAGACCCTGGACAGTGAAATCAAGGAACGACTGAGGAAGAACACCGTATGAGCTGCTATTTCCATAGGAAGGGTCTTTTCCCCTTAGGGAACATATACGGTGTCATTTAACTTGACACGCCCCTCGCCTCATTTGAGAAGATATCAATGCCAAGCAGGGAGGACTGCTTGCAGCCGACATATTTCTAGAGACAGGCCAAGAAAGAGTGAAAATCTCATGCAAGAGTCCTGATATAGCCTTTGTGTCTAAGAGTCCCTGGAAACACAGACAAGGGCTTGGGAATGAAACTGTGCGCTGGAATGTGGCTTGTATCCAAATGTCATCTGTCACTCTCTCTCTCTCCCGCTCTCACTCTCTCTCTCTTCCTCTCTGTCGGCTTCTTCCTCCTTCACATACTCTCGAATCCTCTTCATCCAAGATGATCTGTGCTGCTCCAGGTTGGCATATCTCAGCCAGGAGAGCAGTCAAATTCTTTAACCAAGATTTTCCAACAGTCTTCCAAAATCCTATCAAATATAAAAGCATTTTTCCTGAAATTATTCCTCTGTTTGTATGGAGACATTCCACCTTACACAGTGTTCCCCTATCTTACCATTGTCAGCCCTTCACACTGACCGATAACCATCCCATTTGTAGTGCGTTCTACATGGTCACAGATTTGACTCCCAGATCAACATCTTTTCAACTACCTACACATAAGGGTCCGAGTGAGAATTCACTTCTCTGCAGCACACCCCAAGTGTGGGATCAGGTCTGTGAAGTGGCTGGTGAGGTGGATGCCTCGAGTCTTTGTAAGCGGACTTAGGAAATGTAGTCTCGGACTCTCCATGTCTCAGTGAATTGGCATCTACGAAGGGGTCTGAGCACCCTTCAGCAGGGTCTGAATGACAATGCGACACAGTTCAAGGATTCGGTCCCCTAAAACCAGTCTCCATTTGGGACAATTCTCCTCCTTCTCTAGACCCTCAATTGGCAGGCCAGGGGCCCCTCTCGTCCAAGAGCGACACCTCAAGCCCTGCCCATGGAGCCCTCATCACAGGACTCACGGAGGTAACAAGAGAGACTCCTGAAATTCCCGACAATTGTGTTCCCCACAAACAAGCCAGCAGTGAAACTAGTCTCCCCACTTCCATCCAGCACCCCAGTAGACAGGACGTATGCTTATCAACCTGGGAAATACCCACCAGACATATCCCAGCTTCGTTCTCGGGAAATTTGTTACTGTGGATAGTCAGTGTGAGCTTTCATCTATTGACGTGTATGTCCCAAAGCAGGGAATTGTCCTTCCCCACATTCCAATATGTCCTCAGGTTTGATATTGAGGGCCTCGTCCTTGGTTGAAGGCAGAGGGGCCTATTGTCATGGTTTGAGCTCTGGAATGAGATGTATCAACCCGGTCATACTTAGGAGTCTTTCTTCCCCTGTTGGAAAAGACTGGATGTGATAAGCTCACTGGTCCCTTTCAGATGGATCATACTCCAAAAGCAAGCCTGAGCCGTGGATATTTATCTTCTCAGGAGCCTGATGAGAATGGTGGCCATGAGAAGAATGCTGGAAAGAATACTTATCATCCAAGTCTCCAATACATCCAATGGATCCTCCTTTAATTTCGTATCAACATACCTCCAGATCATGAGCTCAGGCTGCACGATGCACAACAAGTGAGGGGTGACGGTGAGAGCTTCCCACTTTGGGCCATCACTCGCCTCTCTTCTCACAGAGGGTCTGTGGTGTCACAACGCTTGGTGGGCAGCATGCCATTGCCATGGCAACCATTGGGCCTGACCTTCTCAGATGGAAGGCAACTCCACCTCCTCTGTGCCCACCTGCTGTCTACAGAAGGATGGCTCTTCCCCTGAACGTGTGTCAGGCTCAACACGCTGGTTCCAGAACTGCATCCCAGGAATACACAGTCTGCAATCTCATGGGGAAAGAACATATGGGATTGAAAAAGACCCATTCCCCAAGGAGCCTGAACAGGAAAACAATGGCTGATGGAGGAAGAACAACACACGAGCATCCCTTTCCATGGGAGGAGGCTTTTCCACGGAAGGAAACTATGGAATATCTTTTCACCTGATTTCCACCCCATGCCATTGGAGAAGATATAGGTACCATATCAAGGCTTTCAAACCTGTCTTCCAGTATGGAGCAGGGATGGTAATGGACCCATTTTGGGAGTCAGGCCAGGAAGGAGAGAAGACTCTCGTACAAGTGTGCTGGTTTATCCCATTTGTGGGATATCCACCTTACACCAAGACATGTTCTTGGAGCAATTATCCTGCCATTCACGCTTGCTGGAATCCACAGCTGCTGTACCTCTCTCTCTCCTTCTTTTCATCTCCTTCTCTCTAGCTCTCTCACTCTCCCCTCGGCCCCCCTTCAATGTCTCTGGAATCCTCCTGCTACAAGTTGACCTGTGGTGATAATGGAGGAAATAGAGTAGCCAAGAGAATGGTCCAAGTGATCCCCCATCCAGTTATCCCTGTCATCCTAGGTCTGATCAAATATAAAATCCGTGGTCCAGAAAGACTTCCTGTGCTGTGTGCAGACACCCCAACTAGGTCAGCCTTCCACAACACTTCCCATATTCAGCCCTTCCTGTGGACACGCTGACCACTTCATATGTACTTCGGTCTGGAGGGTCCCATATTGGACTCAGAGAGCAGCACACTTGTAACAACGTTCACATGAGTGCTCTCCCAAGAAATGGCTTCTCTGCAGCATTCCCTACCTGCTCCATGAGTTACTGTTCATTTGCTCGTGGGTGGATCTCTGCACTCGTTCTATGGGGATTTAGAATAGCAAGTCTATGACTCTTCATGTCTCAATGATTGGGCATCCAAACAATGCTCTGAGCATCCTTGGCCAGTGGGCTGGCCAATCATAGCCCAGAGGGCAAGATGTCTGTCAACCAAATCCATCTCTCTAAGGAATAGACCTCCCCATTCTCTAGCCTCAGGAGTGTCAGGGACAGAGCCCACTCCCTTCCAGGATGGAACTTTCAATACGCTCCAATTGCAGGCATCATCACAGGGCTCCTGGAAGTTCAGACAAGCGACCCACCTTTCCTACCTTATGACTGTAGACACAACAAACACACTGGCGCTCGCCCCACGCACCACACTCCCAGGAAGCACTCCATGAGAGGGAGGGCTTGTTCTTATCCCCCTGTGGAAAAGGCACCTGAAAGAGACCGGTTACATCTCGGTTAAATGGCCTCTGTTTGGAGGGCTCCCCTGTGGCTTAGGCTATGGAAATATGGATTCAGAAGTGTGGAGCTGAAAAGGCCCCATTGGGACTGTCTTCGTCAGGGGTTCCATCCAGGGCCTCCTGCTTGGGGGCGAGCATTGGGGCATGGATGTCTTGTTTGTACACCAGGATGTCTTGTTTCAAATGGCCATGAAGCACAATTCTTTCTTCACATGGAGGAACTCCCTTGAGGTATTCTGCCCACTGATGCCCTGAAGATATCACATGTTCAAGCACCAAGCCTCTAGAATCCACATTGAGCTCGGGAGCCTGATGAGAGTGGTGGCTAGGAGTCTACAGATGGAGATAATCGTGTTCATCCAAGAGGACCACCCATCTGGTGGATCCTCCTTACCATCAACTTCGACAGACCTCCAGAGCAAGAGCTCATGGTGTCCATCATTGAACTCTCAATGTTTGAGTGGGAGAATGTCCCACATATGGCCCATCTCACACCTCTTTTCTCACAGAGAGGTTGTTTGGGCACAAGGCTCCATGGGCATCATATCAGTGCCATGGCCACCGCTGGCACTGCACCTTGCAGAAGGAAGGCAACTCCACACCCTGGGGAACCCAATTTTCTCTATCATGATGGATCTCTGATAACATGTGGAGCACGTCAGGGTCAAGTCCTTCCTCAGTCACTGCCTCACACGAATACACAGGACAGAATCTCTTTTGCAGAGAAAAGATGTCATTCCAAACACCCAAACTAAAGACCCTGGACAGTGAAATCAAGGAACGACTGAGCAAGAACACCGTATGAGCTGCTATTTCAATAGGAAGGGTCTTTTCCCCTTAGGGAACATATACGGTGTCATTTAACTTGACACGCCCCTCGCCTCATTTGAGAAGATATCAATGCCAAGCAGGGAGGACTGCTTGCAGCCGACATATTTCTAGAGACAGGCCAAGAAAGAGTGAAAATCTCATGCAAGAGTCCTGATATAGCCTTTGTGTCTAAGAGTCCCTGGAAACACAGACAAGGGCTTGGGAATGAAACTGTGCGCTGGAATGTGGCTTGTATCCAAATGTCATCTGTCACTCTCTCTCTCTCCCGCTCTCTCTCTCTCTCTTTTCCTCTCTGTCGGCTTCTTCCTCCTTCACATACTCTCGAATCCTCTTCATCCAAGGTGATCTGTGCTGCTCCAGGTTGGCATATCTCAGCCAGGAGAGCAGTCAAATTCTTTAACCAAGATTTTCCAACAGTCTTCCAAAATCCTATCAAATATAAAAGCATATTTCCTGAAATTATTCCTCTGTTTGTATGGAGACATTCCACCTTACACAGTGTTCCCCTATCTTACCATTGTCAGCCCTTCACACTGACCGATAACCATCCCATTTGTAGTGCGTTCTACATGGTCACAGATTTGACTCCCAGATCAACATCTTTTCAACCACCTACACATAAGGGTCCGAGTGAGAATTCACTTCTCTGCAGCACACCCCACGTGTGGGATCAGGTCTGTGAAGTGGCTGGTGAGGTGGATGCCTCGAGTCTTTGTAAGCGGACTTAGGAAATGTAGTCTCGGACTCTCCATGTCTCAGTGAATTGGCATCTACGAAGGGGTCTGAGCACCCTTCAGCAGGGTCTGAATGACAATGCGACACAGTTCAAGGATTCGGTCCCCTAAAACCAGTCTCCATTTGGGACAATTCTCCTCCTTCTCTAGACCCTCAATTGGCAGGCCAGGGGCCCCTCTCGTCCAAGAGCGACACCTCAAGCCCTGCCCATGGAGCCCTCATCACAGGACTCACGGAGGTAACAAGAGAGACTCCTGAAATTCCCGACAATTGTGTTCCCCACAAACAAGCCAGCAGTGAAACTAGTCTCCCCACTTCCATCCAGCACCCCAGTAGACAGGACGTATGCTTATCCACCTGGGAAATACCCACCAGACATATCCCAGCTTCGTTCTCGGGAAATTTGTTACTGTGGATAGTCAGTGTGAGCTTTCATCTATTGACGTGTATGTCCCAAAGCAGGGAATTGTCCTTCCCCACATTCCAATATGTCCTCAGGGTTGATATTGAGGGCCTCGTCCTTGGTTGAAGGCAGAGGGGCCTATTGTCATGGTTTGAGCTCTGGAATGAGATGTATCAACCCGGTCATACTTAGGAGTCTTTCTTCCCCTGTTGGAAAAGGCTGGATGTGATAAGCTCACTGGTCCCTTTCAGATGGATCATACTCCAAAAGCAAGCCTGAGCCGTGGATATTTATCTTCTCAGGAGCCTGCTGAGAATGGTGGCCATGAGAAGAATGCTGGAAAGAATACTTATCATCCAAGTCTCCAATACATCCAATGGATCCTCCTTTAATTTCGTATCAACATACCTCCAGATCATGAGCTCAGGCTGCACGATGCACAACAAGTGAGGGGTGACGGTGAGAGCTTCCCACTTTGGGCCATCACTCGCCTCTCTTCTCACAGAGGGTCTGTGGTGTCACAACGCTTGGTGGGCAGCATGCCATTGCCATGGCAACCATTGGGCCTGACCTTCTCAGATGGAAGGCAACTCCACCTCCTCTGTGCCCACCTGCTGTCTACAGAAGGATGGCTCTTCCCCTGAACGTGTGTCAGGCTCAACACGCTGGTTCCAGAACTGCATCCCAGGAATACACAGTCTGCAATCTCATGGGGAAAGAACATATGGGATTGAAAAAGACCCATTCCCCAAGGAGCCTGAACAGGAAAACAATGGCTGATGGAGGAAGAACAACACACGAGCATCCCTTTCCATGGGAGGAGGCTTTTCCACGGAAGGAAACTATGGAATATCTTTTCACCTGATTTCCACCCCATGCCATTGGAGAAGATATAGGTACCATATCAAGGCTTTCAAACCTGTCTTCCAGTATGGAGCAGGGATGGTAATGGACCCATTTTGGGAGTCAGGCCAGGAAGGAGAGAAGACTCTCGTACAAGTGTGCTGGTTTATCCCATTTGTGGGATATCCACCTTACACCAAGACATGTTCTTGGAGCAATTATCCTGCCATTCACGCTTGCTGGAATCCACAGCTGCTGTACCTCTCTCTCTCCTTCTTTTCATCTCCTTCTCTCTAGCTCTCTCACTCTCCCCTCGGCCCCCCTTCAATGTCTCTGGAATCCTCCTGCTACAAGTTGACCTGTGGTGATAATGGAGGAAATATAGTAGCCAAGAGAATGGTCCAAGTGATCCCCCATCCAGTTATCCCTGTCATCCTAGGTCTGATCAAATATAAAATCCGTGGTCCAGAAAGACTTCCTGTGCTGTGTGGAGACACCCCAACTAGGTCAGCCTTCCACAACACTTCCCATATTCAGCCCTTCCTGTGGACACGCTGACCACTTCATATGTACTTCGGTCTGGAGGGTCCCATATTGGACTCAGAGAGCAGCACACTTGTAACAACGTTCACATGAGTGCTCTCCCAAGAAATGGCTTCTCTGCAGCATTCCCTACCTGCTCCATGAGTTACTGTTCATTTGCTCGTGGGTGGATCTCTGCACTCGTTCTTTGGGGATTTAGAATAGCAAGTCTATGACTCTTCATGTCTCAATGATTGGGCATCCAAACAATGCTCTGAGCATCCTTGGCCAGTGGGCTGGCCAATCATAGCCCAGAGGGCAAGATGTCTGTCAACCAAATCCATCTCTCTAAGGAATAGACCTCCCCATTCTCTAGCCTCAGGAGTGTCAGGGACAGAGCCCACTCCCTTCCAGGATGGAACTTTCAATACGCTCCAATTGCAGGCATCATCACAGGGCTCCTGGAAGTTCAGACAAGCGACCCACCTTTCCTACCTTATGACTGTAGACACAACAAACACACTGGCGCTCGCCCCACGCACCACACTCCCAGGAAGCACTCCATGAGAGGGAGGGCTTGTTCTTTTCCCCCTGTGGAAAAGGCACCTGAAAGAGACCGGTTACATCTCGGTTAAATGGCCTCTGTTTGGAGGGCTCCCCTGTGGCTTAGGCTATGGAAATATGGATTCAGAAGTGTGGAGCTGAAAAGGCCCCATTGGGACTGTCTTCGTCAGGGGTTCCATCCAGGGCCTCCTGCTTGGGGGAGAGCATTGGGGCATGGATGTCTTGTTTGTACACCAGGATGTCTTGTTTCAAATGGCCATGAAGCACAATTCTTTCTTCACATGGAGGAACTCCCTTGAGGTATTCTGCCCACTGATGCCCTGAAGATATCACATGTTCAAGCACCAAGCCTCTAGAATCCACATTGAGCTCGGGAGCCTGATGAGAGTGGTGGCTAGGAGTCTACAGATGGAGATAATCGTGTTCATCCAAGAGGACCACCCATCTGGTGGATCCTCCTTACCATCAACTTCGACAGACCTCCAGAGCAAGAGCTCATGGTGTCCATCATTGAACTCTCAATGTTTGAGTGGGAGAATGTCCCACATATGGCCCATCTCACACCTCTTTTCTCACAGAGAGGTTGTTTGGGCACAAGGCTCCATGGGCATCATATCAGTGCCATGGCCACCGCTGGCACTGCACCTTGCAGAAGGAAGGCAACTCCACACCCTGGGGAACCCAATTTTCTCTATCATGATGGATCTCTGATAACATGTGGAGCACGTCAGGGTCAAGTCCTTCCTCAGTCACTGCCTCACACGAATACACAGGACAGAATCTCTTTTGCAGAGAAAAGATGTCATTCCAAACACCCAAACTAAAGACCCTGGACAGTGAAATCAAGGAACGACTGAGCAAGAACACCGTATGAGCTGCTATTTCAATAGGAAGGGTCTTTTCCCCTTAGGGAACATATACGGTGTCATTTAACTTGACACGCCCCTCGCCTCATTTGAGAAGATATCAATGCCAAGCAGGGAGGACTGCTTGCAGCCGACATATTTCTAGAGACAGGCCAAGAAAGAGTGAAAATCTCATGCAAGAGTCCTGATATAGCCTTTGTGTCTAAGAGTCCCTGGAAACACAGACAAGGGCTTGGGAATGAAACTGTGCGCTGGAATGTGGCTTGTATCCAAATGTCATCTGTCACTCTCTCTCTCTCCCGCTCTCTCTCTCTCTCTTTTCCTCTCTGTCGGCTTCTTCCTCCTTCACATACTCTCGAATCCTCTTCATCCAAGGTGATCTGTGCTGCTCCAGGTTGGCATATCTCAGCCAGGAGAGCAGTCAAATTCTTTAACCAAGATTTTCCAACAGTCTTCCAAAATCCTATCAAATATAAAAGCATATTTCCTGAAATTATACCTCTGTTTGTATGGAGACATTCCACCTTACACAGTGTTCCCCTATCTTACCATTGTCAGCCCTTCACACTGACCGATAACCATCCCATTTGTAGTGCGTTCTACATGGTCACAGATTTGACTCCCAGATCAACATCTTTTCAACCACCTACACATAAGGGTCCGAGTGAGAATTCACTTCTCTGCAGCACACCCCACGTGTGGGATCAGGTCTGTGAAGTGGCTGGTGAGGTGGATGCCTCGAGTCTTTGTAAGCGGACTTAGGAAATGTAGTCTCGGACTCTCCATGTCTCAGTGAATTGGCATCTACGAAGGGGTCTGAGCACCCTTCAGCAGGGTCTGAATGACAATGCGACACAGTTCAAGGATTCGGTCCCCTAAAACCAGTCTCCATTTGGGACAATTCTCCTCCTTCTCTAGACCCTCAATTGGCAGGCCAGGGGCCCCTCTCGTCCAAGAGCGACACCTCAAGCCCTGCCCATGGAGCCCTCATCACAGGACTCACGGAGGTAACAAGAGAGACTCCTGAAATTCCCGACAATTGTGTTCCCCACAAACAAGCCAGCAGTGAAACTAGTCTCCCCACTTCCATCCAGCACCCCAGTAGACAGGACGTATGCTTATCCACCTGGGAAATACCCACCAGACATATCCCAGCTTCGTTCTCGGGAAATTTGTTACTGTGGATAGTCAGTGTGAGCTTTCATCTATTGACGTGTATGTCCCAAAGCAGGGAATTGTCCTTCCCCACATTCCAATATGTCCTCAGGGTTGATATTGAGGGCCTCGTCCTTGGTTGAAGGCAGAGGGGCCTATTGTCATGGTTTGAGCTCTGGAATGAGATGTATCAACCCGGTCATACTTAGGAGTCTTTCTTCCCCTGTTGGAAAAGACTGGATGTGATAAGCTCACTGGTCCCTTTCAGATGGATCATACTCCAAAAGCAAGCCTGAGCCGTGGATATTTATCTTCTCAGGAGCCTGCTGAGAATGGTGGCCATGAGAAGAATGCTGGAAAGAATACTTATCATCCAAGTCTCCAATACATCCAATGGATCCTCCTTTAATTTCGTATCAACATACCTCCAGATCATGAGCTCAGGCTGCACGATGCACAACAAGTGAGGGGTGACGGTGAGAGCTTCCCACTTTGGGCCATCACTCGCCTCTCTTCTCACAGAGGGTCTGTGGTGTCACAACGCTTGGTGGGCAGCATGCCATTGCCATGGCAACCATTGGGCCTGACCTTCTCAGATGGAAGGCAACTCCACCTCCTCTGTGCCCACCTGCTGTCTCCAGAAGGATGGCTCTTTCCCTGAACGTGTGTCAGGCTCAACACGCTGGTTCCAGAACTGCATCCCAGGAATACACAGTCTGCAATCTCATGGGGAAAGAACATATGGGATTGAAAAAGACCCATTCCCCAAGGAGCCTGAACAGGAAAACAATGGCTGATGGAGGAAGAACAACACACGAGCATCCCTTTCCATGGGAGGAGGCTTTTCCACGGAAGGAAACTATGGAATATCTTTTCACCTGATTTCCACCCCATGCCATTGGAGAAGATATAGGTACCATATCAAGGCTTTCAAACCTGTCTTCCAGTATGGAGCAGGGATGGTAATGGACCCATTTTGGGAGTCAGGCCAGGAAGGAGAGAAGACTCTCGTACAAGTGTGCTGGTTTATCCCATTTGTGGGATATCCACCTTACACCAAGACATGTTCTTGGAGCAATTATCCTGCCATTCACGCTTGCTGGAATCCACAGCTGCTGTACCTCTCTCTCTCCTTCTTTTCATCTCCTTCTCTCTAGCTCTCTCACTCTCCCCTCGGCCCCCCTTCAATGTCTCTGGAATCCTCCTGCTACAAGTTGACCTGTGGTGATAATGGAGGAAATATAGTAGCCAAGAGAATGGTCCAAGTGATCCCCCATCCAGTTATCCCTGTCATCCTAGGTCTGATCAAATATAAAATCCGTGGTCCAGAAAGACTTCCTGTGCTGTGTGGAGACACCCCAACTAGGTCAGCCTTCCACAACACTTCCCATATTCAGCCCTTCCTGTGGACACGCTGACCACTTCATATGTACTTCGGTCTGGAGGGTCCCATATTGGACTCAGAGAGCAGCACACTTGTAACAACGTTCACATGAGTGCTCTCCCAAGAAATGGCTTCTCTGCAGCATTCCCTACCTGCTCCATGAGTTACTGTTCATTTGCTCGTGGGTGGATCTCTGCACTCGTTCTTTGGGGATTTAGAATAGCAAGTCTATGACTCTTCATGTCTCAATGATTGGGCATCCAAACAATGCTCTGAGCATCCTTGGCCAGTGGGCTGGCCAATCATAGCCCAGAGGGCAAGATGTCTGTCAACCAAATCCATCTCTCTAAGGAATAGACCTCCCCATTCTCTAGCCTCAGGAGTGTCAGGGACAGAGCCCACTCCCTTCCAGGATGGAACTTTCAATACGCTCCAATTGCAGGCATCATCACAGGGCTCCTGGAAGTTCAGACAAGCGACCCACCTTTCCTACCTTATGACTGTAGACACAACAAACACACTGGCGCTCGCCCCACGCACCACACTCCCAGGAAGCACTCCATGAGAGGGAGGGCTTGTTCTTTTCCCCCTGTGGAAAAGGCACCTGAAAGAGACCGGTTACATCTCGGTTAAATGGCCTCTGTTTGGAGGGCTCCCCTGTGGCTTAGGCTATGGAAATATGGATTCAGAAGTGTGGAGCTGAAAAGGCCCCATTGGGACTGTCTTCGTCAGGGGTTCCATCCAGGGCCTCCTGCTTGGGGGCGAGCATTGGGGCATGGATGTCTTGTTTGTACACCAGGATGTCTTGTTTCAAATGGCCATGAAGCACAATTCTTTCTTCACATGGAGGAACTCCCTTGAGGTATTCTGCCCACTGATGCCCTGAAGATATCACATGTTCAAGCACCAAGCCTCTAGAATCCACATTGAGCTCGGGAGCCTGATGAGAGTGGTGGCTAGGAGTCTACAGATGGAGATAATCGTGTTCATCCAAGAGGACCACCCATCTGGTGGATCCTCCTTTCCATCAACTTCGACAGACCTCCAGAGCAAGAGCTCATGGTGTCCATCATTGAACTCTCAATGTTTGAGTGGGAGAATGTCCCACATATGGTCCATCTCACACCTCTTTTCTCACAGAGAGGTTGTTTGGGCACAAGGCTCCATGGGCATCATATCAGTGCCATGGCCACCGCTGGCACTGCACCTTGCAGAAGGAAGGCAACTCCACACCCTGGGGAACCCAATTTTCTCTATCATGATGGATCTCTGATAACATGTGGAGCACGTCAGGGTCAAGTCCTTCCTCAGTCACTGCCTCACACGAATACACAGGACAGAATCTCTTTTGGAGAGAAAAGATGTCATTCCAAACACCCAAACTAAAGACCCTGGACAGTGAAATCAAGGAACGACTGAGGAAGAACACCGTATGAGCTGCTATTTCCATAGGAAGGGTCTTTTCCCCTTAGGGAACATATACGGTGTCATTTAACTTGACACGCCCCTCGCCTCATTTGAGAAGATATCAATGCCAAGCAGGGAGGACTGCTTGCAGCCGACATATTTCTAGAGACAGGCCAAGAAAGAGTGAAAATCTCATGCAAGAGTCCTGATATAGCCTTTGTGTCTAAGAGTCCCTGGAAACACAGACAAGGGCTTGGGAATGAAACTGTGCGCTGGAATGTGGCTTGTATCCAAATGTCATCTGTCACTCTCTCTCTCTCCCGCTCTCACTCTCTCTCTCTTCCTCTCTGTCGGCTTCTTCCTCCTTCACATACTCTCGAATCCTCTTCATCCAAGATGATCTGTGCTGCTCCAGGTTGGCATATCTCAGCCAGGAGAGCAGTCAAATTCTTTAACCAAGATTTTCCAACAGTCTTCCAAAATCCTATCAAATATAAAAGCATTTTTCCTGAAATTATTCCTCTGTTTGTATGGAGACATTCCACCTTACACAGTGTTCCCCTATCTTACCATTGTCAGCCCTTCACACTGACCGATAACCATCCCATTTGTAGTGCGTTCTACATGGTCACAGATTTGACTCCCAGATCAACATCTTTTCAACTACCTACACATAAGGGTCCGAGTGAGAATTCACTTCTCTGCAGCACACCCCAAGTGTGGGATCAGGTCTGTGAAGTGGCTGGTGAGGTGGATGCCTCGAGTCTTTGTAAGCGGACTTAGGAAATGTAGTCTCGGACTCTCCATGTCTCAGTGAATTGGCATCTACGAAGGGGTCTGAGCACCCTTCAGCAGGGTCTGAATGACAATGCGACACAGTTCAAGGATTCGGTCCCCTAAAACCAGTCTCCATTTGGGACAATTCTCCTCCTTCTCTAGACCCTCAATTGGCAGGCCAGGGGCCCCTCTCGTCCAAGAGCGACACCTCAAGCCCTGCCCATGGAGCCCTCATCACAGGACTCACGGAGGTAACAAGAGAGACTCCTGAAATTCCCGACAATTGTGTTCCCCACAAACAAGCCAGCAGTGAAACTAGTCTCCCCACTTCCATCCAGCACCCCAGTAGACAGGACGTATGCTTATCCACCTGGGAAATACCCACCAGACATATCCCAGCTTCGTTCTCGGGAAATTTGTTACTGTGGATAGTCAGTGTGAGCTTTCATCTATTGACGTGTATGTCCCAAAGCAGGGAATTGTCCTTCCCCACATTCCAATATGTCCTCAGGTTTGATATTGAGGGCCTCGTCCTTGGTTGAAGGCAGAGGGGCCTATTGTCATGGTTTGAGCTCTGGAATGAGATGTATCAACCCGGTCATACTTAGGAGTCTTTCTTCCCCTGTTGGAAAAGACTGGATGTGATAAGCTCACTGGTCCCTTTCAGATGGATCATACTCCAAAAGCAAGCCTGAGCCGTGGATATTTATCTTCTCAGGAGCCTGATGAGAATGGTGGCCATGAGAAGAATGCTGGAAAGAATACTTATCATCCAAGTCTCCAATACATCCAATGGATCCTCCTTTAATTTCGTATCAACATACCTCCAGATCATGAGCTCAGGCTGCACGATGCACAACAAGTGAGGGGTGACGGTGAGAGCTTCCCACTTTGGGCCATCACTCGCCTCTCTTCTCACAGAGGGTCTGTGGTGTCACAACGCTTGGTGGGCAGCATGCCATTGCCATGGCAACCATTGGGCCTGACCTTCTCAGATGGAAGGCAACTCCACCTCCTCTGTGCCCACCTGCTGTCTCCAGAAGGATGGCTCTTCCCCTGAACGTGTGTCAGGCTCAACACGCTGGTTCCAGAACTGCATCCCAGGAATACACAGTCTGCAATCTCATGGGGAAAGAACATATGGGATTGAAAAAGACCCATTCCCCAAGGAGCCTGAACAGGAAAACAATGGCTGATGGAGGAAGAACAACACACGAGCATCCCTTTCCATGGGAGGAGGCTTTTCCACGGAAGGAAACTATGGAATATCTTCTCACCTGATTTCCACCCCATGCCATTGGAGAAGATATAGGTACCATATCAAGGCTTTCAAACCTGTCTTCCAGTATGGAGCAGGGATGGTAATGGACCCATTTTGGGAGTCAGGCCAGGAAGGAGAGAAGACTCTCGTACAAGTGTGCTGGTTTATCCCATTTGTGGGATATCCACCTTACACCAAGACATGTTCTTGGAGCAATTATCCTGCCATTCACGCTTGCTGGAATCCACAGCTGCTGTACCTCTCTCTCTCCTTCTTTTCATCTCCTTCTCTCTAGCTCTCTCACTCTCCCCTCGGCCCCCCTTCAATGTCTCTGGAATCCTCCTGCTACAAGTTGACCTGTGGTGATAATGGAGGAAATATAGTAGCCAAGAGAATGGTCCAAGTGATCCCCCATCCATTTATCCCTGTCATCCTAGGTCTGATCAAATATAAAATCCGTGGTCCAGAAAGACTTCCTGTGCTGTGTGGAGACACCCCAACTAGGTCAGCCTTCCACAACACTTCCCATATTCAGCCCTTCCTGTGGACACGCTGACCACTTCATATGTACTTCGGTCTGGAGGGTCCCATATTGGACTCAGAGAGCAGCACACTTGTAACAACGTTCACATGAGTGCTCTCCCAAGAAATGGCTTCTCTGCAGCATTCCCTACCTGCTCCATGAGTTACTGTTCATTTGCTCGTGGGTGGATCTCTGCACTCGTTCTATGGGGATTTAGAATAGCAAGTCTATGACTCTTCATGTCTCAATGATTGGGCATCCAAACAATGCTCTGAGCATCCTTGGCCAGTGGGCTGGCCAATCATAGCCCAGAGGGCAAGATGTCTGTCAACCAAATCCATCTCTCTAAGGAATAGACCTCCCCATTCTCTAGCCTCAGGAGTGTCAGGGACAGAGCCCACTCCCTTCCAGGATGGAACTTTCAATACGCTCCAATTGCAGGCATCATCACAGGGCTCCTGGAAGTTCAGACAAGCGACCCACCTTTCCTACCTTATGACTGTAGACACAACAAACACACTGGCGCTCGCCCCACGCACCACACTCCCAGGAAGCACTCCATGAGAGGGAGGGCTTGTTCTTTTCCCCCTGTGGAAAAGGCACCTGAAAGAGACCGGTTACATCTCGGTTAAATGGCCTCTGTTTGGAGGGCTCCCCTGTGGCTTAGGCTATGGAAATATGGATTCAGAAGTGTGGAGCTGAAAAGGCCCCATTGGGACTGTCTTCGTCAGGGGTTCCATCCAGGGCCTCCTGCTTGGGGGAGAGCATTGGGGCATGGATGTCTTGTTTGTACACCAGGATGTCTTGTTTCAAATGGCCATGAAGCACAATTCTTTCTTCACATGGAGGAACTCCCTTGAGGTATTCTGCCCACTGATGCCCTGAAGATATCACATGTTCAAGCACCAAGCCTCTAGAATCCACATTGAGCTCGGGAGCCTGATGAGAGTGGTGGCTAGGAGTCTACAGATGGAGATAATCGTGTTCATCCAAGAGGACCACCCATCTGGTGGATCCTCCTTACCATCAACTTCGACAGACCTCCAGAGCAAGAGCTCATGGTGTCCATCATTGAACTCTCAATGTTTGAGTGGGAGAATGTCCCACATATGGCCCATCTCACACCTCTTTTCTCACAGAGAGGTTGTTTGGGCACAAGGCTCCATGGGCATCATATCAGTGCCATGGCCACCGCTGGCACTGCACCTTGCAGAAGGAAGGCAACTCCACACCCTGGGGAACCCAATTTTCTCTATCATGATGGATCTCTGATAACATGTGGAGCACGTCAGGGTCAAGTCCTTCCTCAGTCACTGCCTCACACGAATACACAGGACAGAATCTCTTTTGCAGAGAAAAGATGTCATTCCAAACACCCAAACTAAAGACCCTGGACAGTGAAATCAAGGAACGACTGAGCAAGAACACCGTATGAGCTGCTATTTCAATAGGAAGGGTCTTTTCCCCTTAGGGAACATATACGGTGTCATTTAACTTGACACGCCCCTCGCCTCATTTGAGAAGATATCAATGCCAAGCAGGGAGGACTGCTTGCAGCCGACATATTTCTAGAGACAGGCCAAGAAAGAGTGAAAATCTCATGCAAGAGTCCTGATATAGCCTTTGTGTCTAAGAGTCCCTGGAAACACAGACAAGGGCTTGGGAATGAAACTGTGCGCTGGAATGTGGCTTGTATCCAAATGTCATCTGTCACTCTCTCTCTCTCCCGCTCTCTCTCTCTCTCTTTTCCTCTCTGTCGGCTTCTTCCTCCTTCACATACTCTCGAATCCTCTTCATCCAAGGTGATCTGTGCTGCTCCAGGTTGGCATATCTCAGCCAGGAGAGCAGTCAAATTCTTTAACCAAGATTTTCCAACAGTCTTCCAAAATCCTATCAAATATAAAAGCATTTTTCCTGAAATTATTCCTCTGTTTGTATGGAGACATTCCACCTTACACAGTGTTCCCCTATCTTACCATTGTCAGCCCTTCACACTGACCGATAACCATCCCATTTGTAGTGCGTTCTACATGGTCACAGATTTGACTCCCAGATCAACATCTTTTCAACCACCTACACATAAGGGTCCGAGTGAGAATTCACTTCTCTGCAGCACACCCCACGTGTGGGATCAGGTCTGTGAAGTGGCTGGTGAGGTGGATGCCTCGAGTCTTTGTAAGCGGACTTAGGAAATGTAGTCTCGGACTCTCCATGTCTCAGTGAATTGGCATCTACGAAGGGGTCTGAGCACCCTTCAGCAGGGTCTGAATGACAATGCGACACAGTTCAAGGATTCGGTCCCCTAAAACCAGTCTCCATTTGGGACAATTCTCCTCCTTCTCTAGACCCTCAATTGGCAGGCCAGGGGCCCCTCTCGTCCAAGAGCGACACCTCAAGCCCTGCCCATGGAGCCCTCATCACAGGACTCACGGAGGTAACAAGAGAGACTCCTGAAATTCCCGACAATTGTGTTCCCCACAAACAAGCCAGCAGTGAAACTAGTCTCCCCACTTCCATCCAGCACCCCAGTAGACAGGACGTATGCTTATCCACCTGGGAAATACCCACCAGACATATCCCAGCTTCGTTCTCGGGAAATTTGTTACTGTGGATAGTCAGTGTGAGCTTTCATCTATTGACGTGTATGTCCCAAAGCAGGGAATTGTCCTTCCCCACATTCCAATATGTCCTCAGGGTTGATATTGAGGGCCTCGTCCTTGGTTGAAGGCAGAGGGGCCTATTGTCATGGTTTGAGCTCTGGAATGAGATGTATCAACCCGGTCATACTTAGGAGTCTTTCTTCCCCTGTTGGAAAAGACTGGATGTGATAAGCTCACTGGTCCCTTTCAGATGGATCATACTCCAAAAGCAAGCCTGAGCCGTGGATATTTATCTTCTCAGGAGCCTGCTGAGAATGGTGGCCATGAGAAGAATGCTGGAAAGAATACTTATCATCCAAGTCTCCAATACATCCAATGGATCCTCCTTTAATTTCGTATCAACATACCTCCAGATCATGAGCTCAGGCTGCACGATGCACAACAAGTGAGGGGTGACGGTGAGAGCTTCCCACTTTGGGCCATCACTCGCCTCTCTTCTCACAGAGGGTCTGTGGTGTCACAACGCTTGGTGGGCAGCATGCCATTGCCATGGCAACCATTGGGCCTGACCTTCTCAGATGGAAGGCAACTCCACCTCCTCTGTGCCCACCTGCTGTCTACAGAAGGATGGCTCTTCCCCTGAACGTGTGTCAGGCTCAACACGCTGGTTCCAGAACTGCATCCCAGGAATACACAGTCTGCAATCTCATGGGGAAAGAACATATGGGATTGAAAAAGACCCATTCCCCAAGGAGCCTGAACAGGAAAACAATGGCTGATGGAGGAAGAACAACACACGAGCATCCCAGTCCATGGGAGGAGGCTTTTCCACGGAAGGAAACTATGGAATATCTTTTCACCTGATTTCCACCCCATGCCATTGGAGAAGATATAGGTACCATATCAAGGCTTTCAAACCTGTCTTCCAGTATGGAGCAGGGAGTGTAATGGACCCATTTTGGGAGTCAGGCCAGGAAGGAGAGAAGACTCTCGTACAAGTGTGCTGGTTTATCCCATTTGTGGGATATCCACCTTACACCAAGACATGTTCTTGGAGCAATTATCCTGCCATTCACGCTTGCTGGAATCCACAGCTGCTGTACCTCTCTCTCTCCTTCTTTTCATCTCCTTCTCTCTAGCTCTCTCACTCTCCCCTCGGCCCCCCTTCAATGTCTCTGGAATCCTCCTGCTACAAGTTGACCTGTGGTGATAATGGAGGAAATATAGTAGCCAAGAGAATGGTCCAAGTGATCCCCCATCCAGTTATCCCTGTCATCCTAGGTCTGATCAAATATAAAATCCGTGGTCCAGAAAGACTTCCTGTGCTGTGTGGAGACACCCCAACTAGGTCAGCCTTCCACAACACTTCCCATATTCAGCCCTTCCTGTGGACACGCTGACCACTTCATATGTACTTCGGTCTGGAGGGTCCCATATTGGACTCAGAGAGCAGCACACTTGTAATAACGTTCACATGAGTGCTCTCCCAAGAAATGGCTTCTCTGCAGCATTCCCTACCTGCTCCATGAGTTACTGTTCATTTGCTCGTGGGTGGATCTCTGCACTCGTTCTTTGGGGATTTAGAATAGCAAGTCTATGACTCTTCATGTCTCAATGATTGGGCATCCAAACAATGCTCTGAGCATCCTTGGCCAGTGGGCTGGCCAATCATAGCCCAGAGGGCAAGATGTCTGTCAACCAAATCCATCTCTCTAAGGAATAGACCTCCCCATTCTCTAGCCTCAGGAGTGTCAGGGACAGAGCCCACTCCCTTCCAGGATGGAACTTTCAATACGCTCCAATTGCAGGCATCATCACAGGGCTCCTGGAAGTTCAGACAAGCGACCCACCTTTCCTACCTTATGACTGTAGACACAACAAACACACTGGCGCTCGCCCCACGCACCACACTCCCAGGAAGCACTCCATGAGAGGGAGGGCTTGTTCTTATCCCCCTGTGGAAAAGGCACCTGAAAGAGACCGGTTACATCTCGGTTAAATGGCCTCTGTTTGGAGGGCTCCCCTGTGGCTTAGGCTATGGAAATATGGATTCAGAAGTGTGGAGCTGAAAAGGCCCCATTGGGACTGTCTTCGTCAGGGGTTCCATCCAGGGCCTCCTGCTTGGGGGCGAGCATTGGGGCATGGATGTCTTGTTTGTACACCAGGATGTCTTGTTTCAAATGGCCATGAAGCACAATTCTTTCTTCACATGGAGGAACTCCCTTGAGGTATTCTGCCCACTGATGCCCTGAAGATATCACATGTTCAAGCACCAAGCCTCTAGAATCCACATTGAGCTCGGGAGCCTGATGAGAGTGGTGGCTAGGAGTCTACAGATGGAGATAATCGTGTTCATCCAAGAGGACCACCCATCTGGTGGATCCTCCTTTCCATCAACTTCGACAGACCTCCAGAGCAAGAGCTCATGGTGTCCATCATTGAACTCTCAATGTTTGAGTGGGAGAATGTCCCACATATGGTCCATCTCACACCTCTTTTCTCACAGAGAGGTTGTTTGGGCACAAGGCTCCATGGGCATCATATCAGTGCCATGGCCACCGCTGGCACTGCACCTTGCAGAAGGAAGGCAACTCCACACCCTGGGGAACCCAATTTTCTCTATCATGATGGATCTCTGATAACATGTGGAGCACGTCAGGGTCAAGTCCTTCCTCAGTCACTGCCTCACACGAATACACAGGACAGAATCTCTTTTGGAGAGAAAAGATGTCATTCCAAACACCCAAACTAAAGACCCTGGACAGTGAAATCAAGGAACGACTGAGCAAGAACACCGTATGAGCTGCTATTTCAATAGGAAGGGTCTTTTCCCCTTAGGGAACATATACGGTGTCATTTAACTTGACACGCCCCTCGCCTCATTTGAGAAGATATCAATGCCAAGCAGGGAGGACTGCTTGCAGCCGACATATTTCTAGAGACAGGCCAAGAAAGAGTGAAAATCTCATGCAAGAGTCCTGATATAGCCTTTGTGTCTAAGAGTCCCTGGAAACACAGACAAGGGCTTGGGAATGAAACTGTGCGCTGGAATGTGGCTTGTATCCAAATGTCATCTGTCACTCTCTCTCTCTCCTGCTCTCTCTCTCTCTCTCTTCCTCTCTGTCGGCTTCTTCCTCCTTCACATACTCTCGAATCCTCTTCATCCAAGGTGATCTGTGCTGCTCCAGATTGGCATATCTCAGCCAGGAGAGCAGTCAAATTCTTTAACCAAGATTTTCCAACAGTCTTCCAAAATCCTATCAAATATAAAAGCATTTTTCCTGAAATTATTCCTCTGTTTGTATGGAGACATTCCACCTTACACAGTGTTCCCCTATCTTACCATTGTCAGCCCTTCACACTGACCGATAACCATCCCATTTGTACTGCGTTCTACATGGTCACAGATTTGACTCCCAGATCAACATCTTTTCAACCACCTACACATAAGGGTCCGAGTGAGAATTCACTTCTCTGCAGCACACCCCACGTGTGGGATCAGGTCTCTGAAGTGGCTGGTGAGGTGGATCCCTCGAGTCTTTGTAAGCGGACTTAGGAAATGTAGTCTCGGACTCTCCATGTCTCAGTGAATTGGCATCTACGAAGGGGTCTGAGCACCCTTCAGCAGGGTCTGAATGACAATGCGACACAGTTCAAGGATTCGGTCCCCTAAAACCAGTCTCCATTTGGGACAATTCTCCTCCTTCTCTAGACCCTCAATTGGCAGGCCAGGGGCCCCTCTCGTCCAAGAGCGACACCTCAAGCCCTGCCCATGGAGCCCTCATCACAGGACTCACGGAGGTAACAAGAGAGACTCCTGAAATTCCCGACAATTGTGTTCCCCACAAACAAGCCAGCAGTGAAACTAGTCTCCCCACTTCCATCCAGCACCCCAGTAGACAGGACGTATGCTTATCCACCTGGGAAATACCCACCAGACATATCCCAGCTTCGTTCTCGGGAAATTTGTTACGGTGGATAGTTAGTGTGAGCTTTCATCTAATGACGTGTATGTCCCAAAGCAGGGAATTGTCCTTCCCCACATTCCAATATGTCCTCAGGGTTGATATTGAGGGCCTCGTCCTTGGTTGAAGGCAGAGGGGCCTATTGTCATGGTTTGAGCTCTGGAATGAGATGTATCAACCCGGTCATACTTAGGAGTCTTTCTTCCCCTGTTGGAAAAGACTGGATGTGATAAGCTCACTGGTCCCTTTCAGATGGATCATACTCCAAAAGCAAGCCTGAGCCGTGGATATTTATCTTCTCAGGAGCCTGATGAGAATGGTGGCCATGAGAAGAATGCTGGAAAGAATACTTATCATCCAAGTCTCCAATACATCCAATGGATCCTCCTTTAATTTCGTATCAACATACCTCCAGATCATGAGCTCAGGCTGCACGATGCACAACAAGTGAGGGGTGACGGTGAGAGCTTCCCACTTTGGGCCATCACTCGCCTCTCTTCTCACAGAGGGTCTGTGGTGTCACAACGCTTGGTGGGCAGCATGCCATTGCCATGGCAACCATTGGGCCTGACCTTCTCAGATGGAAGGCAACTCCACCTCCTCTGTGCCCACCTGCTGTCTACAGAAGGATGGCTCTTCCCCTGAACGTGTGTCAGGCTCAACACGCTGGTTCCAGAACTGCATCCCAGGAATACACAGTCTGCAATCTCATGGGGAAAGAACATATGGGATTGAAAAAGACCCATTCCCCAAGGAGCCTGAACAGGAAAACAATGGCTGATGGAGGAAGAACAACACACGAGCATCCCTTTCCATGGGAGGAGGCTTTTCCACGGAAGGAAACTATGGAATATCTTTTCACCTGATTTCCACCCCATGCCATTGGAGAAGATATAGGTACCATATCAAGGCTTTCAAACCTGTCTTCCAGTATGGAGCAGGGATGGTAATGGACCCATTTTGGGAGTCAGGCCAGGAAGGAGAGAAGACTCTCGTACAAGTGTGCTGGTTTATCCCATTTGTGGGATATCCACCTTACACCAAGACATGTTCTTGGAGCAATTATCCTGCCATTCACGCTTGCTGGAATCCACAGCTGCTGTACCTCTCTCTCTCCTTCTTTTCATCTCCTTCTCTCTAGCTCTCTCACTCTCCCCTCGGCCCCCCTTCAATGTCTCTGGAATCCTCCTGCTACAAGTTGACCTGTGGTGATAATGGAGGAAATATAGTAGCCAAGAGAATGGTCCAAGTGATCCCCCATCCAGTTATCCCTGTCATCCTAGGTCTGATCAAATGTAAAATCCGTGGTCCAGAAAGACTTCCTGTGCTGTGTGCAGACACCCCAACTAGGTCAGCCTTCCACAACACTTCCCATATTCAGCCCTTCCTGTGGACACGCTGACCACTTCATATGTACTTCGGTCTGGAGGGTCCCATATTGGACTCAGAGAGCAGCACACTTGTAATAACGTTCACATGAGTGCTCTCCCAAGAAATGGCTTCTCTGCAGCATTCCCTACCTGCTCCATGAGTTACTGTTCATTTGCTCGTGGGTGGATCTCTGCACTCGTTCTTTGGGGATTTAGAATAGCAAGTCTATGACTCTTCATGTCTCAATGATTGGGCATCCAAACAATGCTCTGAGCATCCTTGGCCAGTGGGCTGGCCAATCATAGCCCAGAGGGCAAGATGTCTGTCAACCAAATCCATCTCTCTAAGGAATAGACCTCCCCATTCTCTAGCCTCAGGAGTGTCAGGGACAGAGCCCA
The DNA here is from genome assembly GCF_054392235.1 of Sus scrofa. Classification (NCBI taxonomy): domain Eukaryota; kingdom Metazoa; phylum Chordata; class Mammalia; order Artiodactyla; family Suidae; genus Sus; species Sus scrofa. The sequence continues at coordinate 43,863,904 of NC_139402.1, forward strand.
CTCCCTTCCAGGATGGAACTTTCAATACGCTCCAATTGCAGGCATCATCACAGGGCTCCTGGAAGTTCAGACAAGCGACCCACCTTTCCTACCTTATGACTGTAGACACAACAAACACACTGGCGCTCGCCCCACGCACCACACTCCCAGGAAGCACTCCATGAGAGGGAGGGCTTGTTCTTATCCCCCTGTGGAAAAGGCACCTGAAAGAGACCGGTTACATCTCGGTTAAATGGCCTCTGTTTGGAGGGCTCCCCTGTGGCTTAGGCTATGGAAATATGGATTCAGAAGTGTGGAGCTGAAAAGGCCCCATTGGGACTGTCTTCGTCAGGGGTTCCATCCAGGGCCTCCTGCTTGGGGGCGAGCATTGGGGCATGGATGTCTTGTTTGTACACCAGGATGTCTTGTTTCAAATGGCCATGAAGCACAATTCTTTCTTCACATGGAGGAACTCCCTTGAGGTATTCTGCCCACTGATGCCCTGAAGATATCACATGTTCAAGCACCAAGCCTCTAGAATCCACATTGAGCTCGGGAGCCTGATGAGAGTGGTGGCTAGGAGTCTACAGATGGAGATAATCGTGTTCATCCAAGAGGACCACCCATCTGGTGGATCCTCCTTTCCATCAACTTCGACAGACCTCCAGAGCAAGAGCTCATGGTGTCCATCATTGAACTCTCAATGTTTGAGTGGGAGAATGTCCCACATATGGTCCATCTCACACCTCTTTTCTCACAGAGAGGTTGTTTGGGCACAAGGCTCCATGGGCATCATATCAGTGCCATGGCCACCGCTGGCACTGCACCTTGCAGAAGGAAGGCAACTCCACACCCTGGGGAACCCAATTTTCTCTATCATGATGGATCTCTGATAACATGTGGAGCACGTCAGGGTCAAGTCCTTCCTCAGTCACTGCCTCACACGAATACACAGGACAGAATCTCTTTTGGAGAGAAAAGATGTCATTCCAAACACCCAAACTAAAGACCCTGGACAGTGAAATCAAGGAACGACTGAGCAAGAACACCGTATGAGCTGCTATTTCAATAGGAAGGGTCTTTTCCCCTTAGGGAACATATACGGTGTCATTTAACTTGACACGCCCCTCGCCTCATTTGAGAAGATATCAATGCCAAGCAGGGAGGACTGCTTGCAGCCGACATATTTCTAGAGACAGGCCAAGAAAGAGTGAAAATCTCATGCAAGAGTCCTGATATAGCCTTTGTGTCTAAGAGTCCCTGGAAACACAGACAAGGGCTTGGGAATGAAACTGTGCGCTGGAATGTGGCTTGTATCCAAATGTCATCTGTCACTCTCTCTCTCTCCCGCTCTCTCTCTCTCTCTCTTCCTCTCTGTCGGCTTCTTCCTCCTTCACATACTCTCGAATCCTCTTCATCCAAGATGATCTGTGCTGCTCCAGGTTGGCATATCTCAGCCAGGAGAGCAGTCAAATTCTTTAACCAAGATTTTCCAACAGTCTTCCAAAATCCTATCAAATATAAAAGCATTTTTCCTGAAATTATTCCTCTGTTTGTATGGAGACATTCCACTTTACACAGTGTTCCCCTATCTTACCATTGTCAGCCCTTCACACTGACCGATAACCATCCCATTTGTAGTGCGTTCTACATGGTCACAGATTTGACTCCCAGATCAACATCTTTTCAACTACCTACACATAAAGGTCCGAGTGAGAATTCACTTCTCTGCAGCACACCCCACGTGTGGGATCAGGTCTGTGAAGTGGCTGGTGAGGTGGATGCCTCGAGTCTTTGTAAGCGGACTTAGGAAATGTAGTCTCGGACTCTCCATGTCTCAGTGAATTGGCATCTACGAAGGGGTCTGAGCACCCTTCAGCAGGGTCTGAATGACAATGCGACAGAGTTCAAGGATTCGGTCCCCTAAAACCAGTCTCCATTTGGGACAATTCTCCTCCTTCTCTAGACCAGGCCAGGGGCCCCTCTCGTCCAAGAGCGACACCTCAAGCCCTGCCCATGGAGCCCTCATCACAGGACTCACGGAGGTAACAAGAGAGACTCCTGAAATTCCCGACAATTGTGTTCCCCACAAACAAGCCAGCAGTGAAACTAGTCTCCCCACTTCCATCCAGCACCCCAGTAGACAGGACGTATGCTTATCCACCTGGGAAATACCCACCAGACATATCCCAGCTTCGTTCTCGGGAAATTTGTTACGGTGGATAGTTAGTGTGAGCTTTCATCTAATGACGTGTATGTCCCAAAGCAGGGAATTGTCCTTCCCCACATTCCAATATGTCCTCAGGGTTGATATTGAGGGCCTCGTCCTTGGTTGAAGGCAGAGGGGCCTATTGTCATGGTTTGAGCTCTGGAATGAGATGTATCAACCCGGTCATACTTAGGAGTCTTTCTTCCCCTGTTGGAAAAGACTGGATGTGATAAGCTCACTGGTCCCTTTCAGATGGATCATACTCCAAAAGCAAGCCTGAGCCGTGGATATTTATCTTCTCAGGAGCCTGATGAGAATGGTGGCCATGAGAAGAATGCTGGAAAGAATACTTATCATCCAAGTCTCCAATACATCCAATGGATCCTCCTTTAATTTCGTATCAACATACCTCCAGATCATGAGCTCAGGCTGCACGATGCACAACAAGTGAGGGGTGACGGTGAGAGCTTCCCACTTTGGGCCATCACTCGCCTCTCTTCTCACAGAGGGTCTGTGGTGTCACAACGCTTGGTGGGCAGCATGCCATTGCCATGGCAACCATTGGGCCTGACCTTCTCAGATGGAAGGCAACTCCACCTCCTCTGTGCCCACCTGCTGTCTACAGAAGGATGGCTCTTCCCCTGAACGTGTGTCAGGCTCAACACGCTGGTTCCAGAACTGCATCCCAGGAATACACAGTCTGCAATCTCATGGGGAAAGAACATATGGGATTGAAAAAGACCCATTCCCCAAGGAGCCTGAACAGGAAAACAATGGCTGATGGAGGAAGAACAACACACGAGCATCCCTTTCCATGGGAGGAGGCTTTTCCACGGAAGGAAACTATGGAATATCTTTTCACCTGATTTCCACCCCATGCCATTGGAGAAGATATAGGTACCATATCAAGGCTTTCAAACCTGTCTTCCAGTATGGAGCAGGGATGGTAATGGACCCATTTTGGGAGTCAGGCCAGGAAGGAGAGAAGACTCTCGTACAAGTGTGCTGGTTTATCCCATTTGTGGGATATCCACCTTACACCAAGACATGTTCTTGGAGCAATTATCCTGCCATTCACGCTTGCTGGAATCCACAGCTGCTGTACCTCTCTCTCTCCTTCTTTTCATCTCCTTCTCTCTAGCTCTCTCACTCTCCCCTCGGCCCCCCTTCAATGTCTCTGGAATCCTCCTGCTACAAGTTGACCTGTGGTGATAATGGAGGAAATATAGTACCCAAGAGAATGGTCCAAGTGATCCCCCATCCAGTTATCCCTGTCATCCTAGGTCTGATCAAATGTAAAATCCGTGGTCCAGAAAGACTTCCTGTGCTGTGTGCAGACACCCCAACTAGGTCAGCCTTCCACAACACTTCCCATATTCAGCCCTTCCTGTGGACACGCTGACCACTTCATATGTACTTCGGTCTGGAGGGTCCCATATTGGACTCAGAGAGCAGCACACTTGTAATAACGTTCACATGAGTGCTCTCCCAAGAAATGGCTTCTCTGCAGCATTCCCTACCTGCTCCATGAGTTACTGTTCATTTGCTCGTGGGTGGATCTCTGCACTCGTTCTATGGGGATTTAGAATAGCAAGTCTATGACTCTTCATGTCTCAATGATTGGGCATCCAAACAATGCTCTGAGCATCCTTGGCCAGTGGGCTGGCCAATCATAGCCCAGAGGGCAAGATGTCTGTCAACCAAATCCATCTCTCTAAGGAATAGACCTCCCCATTCTCTAGCCTCAGGAGTGTCAGGGACAGAGCCCACTCCCTTCCAGGATGGAACTTTCAATACGCTCCAATTGCAGGCATCATCACAGGGCTCCTGGAAGTTCAGACAAGCGACCCACCTTTCCTACCTTATGACTGTAGACACAACAAACACACTGGCGCTCGCCCCACGCACCACACTCCCAGGAAGCACTCCATGAGAGGGAGGGCTTGTTCTTATCCCCCTGTGGAAAAGGCACCTGAAAGAGACCGGTTACATCTCGGTTAAATGGCCTCTGTTTGGAGGGCTCCCCTGTGGCTTAGGCTATGGAAATATGGATTCAGAAGTGTGGAGCTGAAAAGGCCCCATTGGGACTGTCTTCGTCAGGGGTTCCATCCAGGGCCTCCTGCTTGGGGGCGAGCATTGGGGCATGGATGTCTTGTTTGTACACCAGGATGTCTTGTTTCAAATGGCCATGAAGCACAATTCTTTCTTCACATGGAGGAACTCCCTTGAGGTATTCTGCCCACTGATGCCCTGAAGATATCACATGTTCAAGCACCAAGCCTCTAGAATCCACATTGAGCTCGGGAGCCTGATGAGAGTGGTGGCTAGGAGTCTACAGATGGAGATAATCGTGTTCATCCAAGAGGACCACCCATCTGGTGGATCCTCCTTTCCATCAACTTCGACAGACCTCCAGAGCAAGAGCTCATGGTGTCCATCATTGAACTCTCAATGTTTGAGTGGGAGAATGTCCCACATATGGTCCATCTCACACCTCTTTTCTCACAGAGAGGTTGTTTGGGCACAAGGCTCCATGGGCATCATATCAGTGCCATGGCCACCGCTGGCACTGCACCTTGCAGAAGGAAGGCAACTCCACACCCTGGGGAACCCAATTTTCTCTATCATGATGGATCTCTGATAACATGTGGAGCACGTCAGGGTCAAGTCCTTCCTCAGTCACTGCCTCACACGAATACACAGGACAGAATCTCTTTTGGAGAGAAAAGATGTCATTCCAAACACCCAAACTAAAGACCCTGGACAGTGAAATCAAGGAACGACTGAGCAAGAACACCGTATGAGCTGCTATTTCAATAGGAAGGGTCTTTTCCCCTTAGGGAACATATACGGTGTCATTTAACTTGACACGCCCCTCGCCTCATTTGAGAAGATATCAATGCCAAGCAGGGAGGACTGCTTGCAGCCGACATATTTCTAGAGACAGGCCAAGAAAGAGTGAAAATCTCATGCAAGAGTCCTGATATAGCCTTTGTGTCTAAGAGTCCCTGGAAACACAGACAAGGGCTTGGGAATGAAACTGTGCGCTGGAATGTGGCTTGTATCCAAATGTCATCTGTCACTCTCTCTCTCTCCCGCTCTCTCTCTCTCTCTCTTCCTCTCTGTCGGCTTCTTCCTCCTTCACATACTCTCGAATCCTCTTCATCCAAGATGATCTGTGCTGCTCCAGGTTGGCATATCTCAGCCAGGAGAGCAGTCAAATTCTTTAACCAAGATTTTCCAACAGTCTTCCAAAATCCTATCAAATATAAAAGCATTTTTCCTGAAATTATTCCTCTGTTTGTATGGAGACATTCCACTTTACACAGTGTTCCCCTATCTTACCATTGTCAGCCCTTCACACTGACCGATAACCATCCCATTTGTAGTGCGTTCTACATGGTCACAGATTTGACTCCCAGATCAACATCTTTTCAACTACCTACACATAAAGGTCCGAGTGAGAATTCACTTCTCTGCAGCACACCCCACGTGTGGGATCAGGTCTGTGAAGTGGCTGGTGAGGTGGATGCCTCGAGTCTTTGTAAGCGGACTTAGGAAATGTAGTCTCGGACTCTCCATGTCTCAGTGAATTGGCATCTACGAAGGGGTCTGAGCACCCTTCAGCAGGGTCTGAATGACAATGCGACAGAGTTCAAGGATTCGGTCCCCTAAAACCAGTCTCCATTTGGGACAATTCTCCTCCTTCTCTAGACCAGGCCAGGGGCCCCTCTCGTCCAAGAGCGACACCTCAAGCCCTGCCCATGGAGCCCTCATCACAGGACTCACGGAGGTAACAAGAGAGACTCCTGAAATTCCCGACAATTGTGTTCCCCACAAACAAGCCAGCAGTGAAACTAGTCTCCCCACTTCCATCCAGCACCCCAGTAGACAGGACGTATGCTTATCAACCTGGGAAATACCCACCAGACATATCCCAGCTTGGTTCTCGGGAAATTTGTTACTGTGGATAGTTAGTGTGAGCTTTCATCTATTGACGTGTATGTCCCAAAGCAGGGAATTGTCCTTCTCCACATTCCAATATGTCCTCAGGGTTGATATTGAGGGCCTCGTCCTTGGTTGAAGGCAGAGGGGCCTATTGTCATGGTTTGAGCTCTGGAATGAGATGTATCAACCCGGTCATACTTAGGAGTCTTTCTTCCCCTGTTGGAAAAGACTGGATGTGATAAGCTCACTGGTCCCTTTCAGATGGATCATACTCCAAAAGCAAGCCTGAGCCGTGGATATTTATCTTCTCAGGAGCCTGATGAGAATGGTGGCCATGAGAAGAATGCTGGAAAGAATACTTATCATCCAAGTCTCCAATACATCCAATGGATCCTCCTTTAATTTCGTATCAACATACCTCCAGATCATGAGCTCAGGCTGCACGATGCACAACAAGTGAGGGGTGACGGTGAGAGCTTCCCACTTTGGGCCATCACTCGCCTCTCTTCTCACAGAGGGTCTGTGGTGTCACAACGCTTGGTGGGCAGCATGCCATTGCCATGGCAACCATTGGGCCTGACCTTCTCAGATGGAAGGCAACTCCACCTCCTCTGTGCCCACCTGCTGTCTACAGAAGGATGGCTCTTCCCCTGAACGTGTGTCAGGCTCAACACGCTGGTTCCAGAACTGCATCCCAGGAATACACAGTCTGCAATCTCATGGGGAAAGAACATATGGGATTGAAAAAGACCCATTCCCCAAGGAGCCTGAACAGGAAAACAATGGCTGATGGAGGAAGAACAACACACGAGCATCCCTTTCCATGGGAGGAGGCTTTTCCACGGAAGGAAACTATGGAATATCTTTTCACCTGATTTCCACCCCATGCCATTGGAGAAGATATAGGTACCATATCAAGGCTTTCAAACCTGTCTTCCAGTATGGAGCAGGGATGGTAATGGACCCATTTTGGGAGTCAGGCCAGGAAGGAGAGAAGACTCTCGTACAAGTGTGCTGGTTTATCCCATTTGTGGGATATCCACCTTACACCAAGACATGTTCTTGGAGCAATTATCCTGCCATTCACGCTTGCTGGAATCCACAGCTGCTGTACCTCTCTCTCTCCTTCTTTTCATCTCCTTCTCTCTAGCTCTCTCACTCTCCCCTCGGCCCCCCTTCAATGTCTCTGGAATCCTCCTGCTACAAGTTGACCTGTGGTGATAATGGAGGAAATATAGTAGCCAAGAGAATGGTCCAAGTGATCCCCCATCCATTTATCCCTGTCATCCTAGGTCTGATCAAATATAAAATCCGTGGTCCAGAAAGACTTCCTGTGCTGTGTGGAGACACCCCAACTAGGTCAGCCTTCCACAACACTTCCCATATTCAGCCCTTCCTGTGGACACGCTGACCACTTCATATGTACTTCGGTCTGGAGGGTCCCATATTGGACTCAGAGAGCAGCACACTTGTAACAACGTTCACATGAGTGCTCTCCCAAGAAATGGCTTCTCTGCAGCATTCCCTACCTGCTCCATGAGTTACTGTTCATTTGCTCGTGGGTGGATCTCTGCACTCGTTCTTTGGGGATTTAGAATAGCAAGTCTATGACTCTTCATGTCTCAATGATTGGGCATCCAAACAATGCTCTGAGCATCCTTGGCCAGTGGGCTGGCCAATCATAGCCCAGAGGGCAAGATGTCTGTCAACCAAATCCATCTCTCTAAGGAATAGACCTCCCCATTCTCTAGCCTCAGGAGTGTCAGGGACAGAGCCCACTCCCTTCCAGGATGGAACTTTCAATACGCTCCAATTGCAGGCATCATCACAGGGCTCCTGGAAGTTCAGACAAGCGACCCACCTTTCCTACCTTATGACTGTAGACACAACAAACACACTGGCGCTCGCCCCACGCACCACACTCCCAGGAAGCACTCCATGAGAGGGAGGGCTTGTTCTTTTCCCCCTGTGGAAAAGGCACCTGAAAGAGACCGGTTACATCTCGGTTAAATGGCCTCTGTTTGGAGGGCTCCCCTGTGGCTTAGGCTATGGAAATATGGATTCAGAAGTGTGGAGCTGAAAAGGCCCCATTGGGACTGTCTTCGTCAGGGGTTCCATCCAGGGCCTCCTGCTTGGGGGCGAGCATTGGGGCATGGATGTCTTGTTTGTACACCAGGATGTCTTGTTTCAAATGGCCATGAAGCACAATTCTTTCTTCACATGGAGGAACTCCCTTGAGGTATTCTGCCCACTGATGCCCTGAAGATATCACATGTTCAAGCACCAAGCCTCTAGAATCCACATTGAGCTCGGGAGCCTGATGAGAGTGGTGGCTAGGAGTCTACAGATGGAGATAATCGTGTTCATCCAAGAGGACCACCCATCTGGTGGATCCTCCTTTCCATCAACTTCGACAGACCTCCAGAGCAAGAGCTCATGGTGTCCATCATTGAACTCTCAATGTTTGAGTGGGAGAATGTCCCACATATGGTCCATCTCACACCTCTTTTCTCACAGAGAGGTTGTTTGGGCACAAGGCTCCATGGGCATCATATCAGTGCCATGGCCACCGCTGGCACTGCACCTTGCAGAAGGAAGGCAACTCCACACCCTGGGGAACCCAATTTTCTCTATCATGATGGATCTCTGATAACATGTGGAGCACGTCAGGGTCAAGTCCTTCCTCAGTCACTGCCTCACACGAATACACAGGACAGAATCTCTTTTGGAGAGAAAAGATGTCATTCCAAACACCCAAACTAAAGACCCTGGACAGTGAAATCAAGGAACGACTGAGGAAGAACACCGTATGAGCTGCTATTTCCATAGGAAGGGTCTTTTCCCCTTAGGGAACATATACGGTGTCATTTAACTTGACACGCCCCTCGCCTCATTTGAGAAGATATCAATGCCAAGCAGGGAGGACTGCTTGCAGCCGACATATTTCTAGAGACAGGCCAAGAAAGAGTGAAAATCTCATGCAAGAGTCCTGATATAGCCTTTGTGTCTAAGAGTCCAAGGAAACACAGACAAGGGCTTGGGAATGAAACTGTGCGCTGGAATGTGGCTTGTATCCAAATGTCATCTGTCACTCTCTCTCTCTCCCGCTCTCACTCTCTCTCTCTTCCTCTCTGTCGGCTTCTTCCTCCTTCACATACTCTCGAATCCTCTTCATCCAAGATGATCTGTGCTGCTCCAGGTTGGCATATCTCAGCCAGGAGAGCAGTCAAATTCTTTAACCAAGATTTTCCAACAGTCTTCCAAAATCCTATCAAATATAAAAGCATTTTTCCTGAAATTATTCCTCTGTTTGTATGGAGACATTCCACCTTACACAGTGTTCCCCTATCTTACCATTGTCAGCCCTTCACACTGACCGATAACCATCCCATTTGTAGTGCGTTCTACATGGTCACAGATTTGACTCCCAGATCAACATCTTTTCAACCACCTACACATAAGGGTCCGAGTGAGAATTCACTTCTCTGCAGCACACCCCACGTGTGGGATCAGGTCTGTGAAGTGGCTGGTGAGGTGGATGCCTCGAGTCTTTGGAAGCGGACTTAGGAAATGTAGTCTCGGACTCTCCATGTCTCAGTGAATTGGCATCTACGAAGGGGTCTGAGCACCCTTCAGCAGGGTCTGAATGACAATGCGACAGAGTTCAAGGATTCGGTCCCCTCAAACCAGTCTCCATTTGGGACAATTCTCCTCCTTCTCTAGACCCTCAATTGGCAGGCCAGAGGCCCCCCTCGTCCAAGAGCCACACCTCAAGACCTGCCCATGGAGCCCTCATCACAGGACTCACGGAGGTAACAAGAGAGACTCCTGAAATTCCCGACAATTGTGTTCCCCACAAACAAGCCAGCAGTGAAACTAGTCTCCCCACTTCCATCCAGCACCCCAGTAGACAGGACGTATGCTTATCCACGTGGGAAATACCCACCAGACATATCCCAGCTTCGTTCTCGGGAAATTTGTTACTGTGGATAGTCAGTGTGAGCTTTCATCTATTGACGTGTATGTCCCAAAGCAGGGAATTGTCCTTCCCCACATTCCAATATGTCCTCAGGTTTGATATTGAGGGCCTCGTCCTTGGTTGAAGGCAGAGGGGCCTATTGTCATGGTTTGAGCTCTGGAATGAGATGTATCAACCCGGTCATACTTAGGAGTCTTTCTTCCCCTGTTGGAAAAGACTGGATGTGATAAGCTCACTGGTCCCTTTCAGATGGATCATACTCCAAAAGCAAGCCTGAGCCGTGGATATTTATCTTCTCAGGAGCCTGCTGAGAATGGTGGCCATGAGAAGAATGCTGGAAAGAATACTTATCATCCAAGTCTCCAATACATCCAATGGATCCTCCTTTAATTTCGTATCAACATACCTCCAGATCATGAGCTCAGGCTGCACGATGCACAACAAGTGAGGGGTGACGGTGAGAGCTTCCCACTTTGGGCCATCACTCGCCTCTCTTCTCACAGAGGGTCTGTGGTGTCACAACGCTTGGTGGGCAGCATGCCATTGCCATGGCAACCATTGGGCCTGACCTTCTCAGATGGAAGGCAACTCCACCTCCTCTGTGCCCACCTGCTGTCTACAGAAGGATGGCTCTTCCCCTGAACGTGTGTCAGGCTCAACACGCTGGTTCCAGAACTGCATCCCAGGAATACACAGTCTGCAATCTCATGGGGAAAGAACATATGGGATTGAAAAAGACCCATTCCCCAAGGAGCCTGAACAGGAAAACAATGGCTGATGGAGGAAGAACAACACACGAGCATCCCTTTCCATGGGAGGAGGCTTTTCCACGGAAGGAAACTATGGAATATCTTTTCACCTGATTTCCACCCCATGCCATTGGAGAAGATATAGGTACCATATCAAGGCTTTCAAACCTGTCTTCCAGTATGGAGCAGGGATGGTAATGGACCCATTTTGGGAGTCAGGCCAGGAAGGAGAGAAGACTCTCGTACAAGTGTGCTGGTTTATCCCATTTGTGGGATATCCACCTTACACCAAGACATGTTCTTGGAGCAATTATCCTGCCATTCACGCTTGCTGGAATCCACAGCTGCTGTACCTCTCTCTCTCCTTCTTTTCATCTCCTTCTCTCTAGCTCTCTCACTCTCCCCTCGGCCCCCCTTCAATGTCTCTGGAATCCTCCTGCTACAAGTTGACCTGTGGTGATAATGGAGGAAATATAGTAGCCAAGAGAATGGTCCAAGTGATCCCCCATCCAGTTATCCCTGTCATCCTAGGTCTGATCAAATATAAAATCCGTGGTCCAGAAAGACTTCCTGTGCTGTGTGGAGACACCCCAACTAGGTCAGCCTTCCACAACACTTCCCATATTCAGCCCTTCCTGTGGACACGCTGACCACTTCATATGTACTTCGGTCTGGAGGGTCCCATATTGGACTCAGAGAGCAGCACACTTGTAACAACGTTCACATGAGTGCTCTCCCAAGAAATGGCTTCTCTGCAGCATTCCCTACCTGCTCCATGAGTTACTGTTCATTTGCTCGTGGGTGGATCTCTGCACTCGTTCTATGGGGATTTAGAATAGCAAGTCTATGACTCTTCATGTCTCAATGATTGGGCATCCAAACAATGCTCTGAGCATCCTTGGCCAGTGGGCTGGCCAATCATAGCCCAGAGGGCAAGATGTCTGTCAACCAAATCCATCTCTCTAAGGAATAGACCTCCCCATTCTCTAGCCTCAGGAGTGTCAGGGACAGAGCCCACTCCCTTCCAGGATGGAACTTTCAATACGCTCCAATTGCAGGCATCATCACAGGGCTCCTGGAAGTTCAGACAAGCGACCCACCTTTCCTACCTTATGACTGTAGACACAACAAACACACTGGCGCTCGCCCCACGCACCACACTCCCAGGAAGCACTCCATGAGAGGGAGGGCTTGTTCTTATCCCCCTGTGGAAAAGGCACCTGAAAGAGACCGGTTACATCTCGGTTAAATGGCCTCTGTTTGGAGGGCTCCCCTGTGGCTTAGGCTATGGAAATATGGATTCAGAAGTGTGGAGCTGAAAAGGCCCCATTGGGACTGTCTTCGTCAGGGGTTCCATCCAGGGCCTCCTGCTTGGGGGAGAGCATTGGGGCATGGATGTCTTGTTTGTACACCAGGATGTCTTGTTTCAAATGGCCATGAAGCACAATTCTTTCTTCACATGGAGGAACTCCCTTGAGGTATTCTGCCCACTGATGCCCTGAAGATATCACATGTTCAAGCACCAAGCCTCTAGAATCCACATTGAGCTCGGGAGCCTGATGAGAGTGGTGGCTAGGAGTCTACAGATGGAGATAATCGTGTTCATCCAAGAGGACCACCCATCTGGTGGATCCTCCTTACCATCAACTTCGACAGACCTCCAGAGCAAGAGCTCATGGTGTCCATCATTGAACTCTCAATGTTTGAGTGGGAGAATGTCCCACATATGGCCCATCTCACACCTCTTTTCTCACAGAGAGGTTGTTTGGGCACAAGGCTCCATGGGCATCATATCAGTGCCATGGCCACCGCTGGCACTGCACCTTGCAGAAGGAAGGCAACTCCACACCCTGGGGAACCCAATTTTCTCTATCATGATGGATCTCTGATAACATGTGGAGCACGTCAGGGTCAAGTCCTTCCTCAGTCACTGCCTCACACGAATACACAGGACAGAATCTCTTTTGCAGAGAAAAGATGTCATTCCAAACACCCAAACTAAAGACCCTGGACAGTGAAATCAAGGAACGACTGAGCAAGAACACCGTATGAGCTGCTATTTCAATAGGAAGGGTCTTTTCCCCTTAGGGAACATATACGGTGTCATTTAACTTGACACGCCCCTCGCCTCATTTGAGAAGATATCAATGCCAAGCAGGGAGGACTGCTTGCAGCCGACATATTTCTAGAGACAGGCCAAGAAAGAGTGAAAATCTCATGCAAGAGTCCTGATATAGCCTTTGTGTCTAAGAGTCCCTGGAAACACAGACAAGGGCTTGGGAATGAAACTGTGCGCTGGAATGTGGCTTGTATCCAAATGTCATCTGTCACTCTCTCTCTCTCCCGCTCTCTCTCTCTCTCTTTTCCTCTCTGTCGGCTTCTTCCTCCTTCACATACTCTCGAATCCTCTTCATCCAAGGTGATCTGTGCTGCTCCAGGTTGGCATATCTCAGCCAGGAGAGCAGTCAAATTCTTTAACCAAGATTTTCCAACAGTCTTCCAAAATCCTATCAAATATAAAAGCATTTTTCCTGAAATTATTCCTCTGTTTGTATGGAGACATTCCACCTTACACAGTGTTCCCCTATCTTACCATTGTCAGCCCTTCACACTGACCGATAACCATCCCATTTGTAGTGCGTTCTACATGGTCACAGATTTGACTCCCAGATCAACATCTTTTCAACCACCTACACATAAGGTTCCGAGTGAGAATTCACTTCTCTGCAGCACACCCCACGTGTGGGATCAGGTCTGTGAAGTGGCTGGTGAGGTGGATGCCTCGAGTCTTTGTAAGCGGACTTAGGAAATGTAGTCTCGGACTCTCCATGTCTCAGTGAATTGGCATCTACGAAGGGGTCTGAGCACCCTTCAGCAGGGTCTGAATGACAATGCGACAGAGTTCAAGGATTCGGTCCCCTAAAACCAGCCTCCATTTGGGACAATTCTCCTCCTTCTCTAGACCCTCAATTGGCAGGCCAGAGGCCCCACTCGTCCAAGAGCCACACCTCAAGCCCTGCCCATGGAGCCCTCATCACAGGACTCACGGAGGTAACAAGAGAGACTCCTGAAATTCCCGACAATTGTGTTCCCCACAAACAAGCCAGCAGTGAAACTAGTCTCCCCACTTCCATCCAGCACCCCAGTAGACAGGACGTATGCTTATCCACGTGGGAAAAACCCACCAGACATATCCCAGCTTCGTTCTCGGGAAATTTGTTACTGTGGATAGTCAGTGTGAGCTTTCATCTATTGACGTGTATGTCCCAAAGCAGGGAATTGTCCTTCCCCACATTCCAATATGTCCTCAGGGTTGATATTGAGGGCCTCGTCCTTGGTTGAAGGCAGAGGGGCCTATTGTCATGGTTTGAGCTCTGGAATGAGATGTATCAACCCGGTCATACTTAGGAGTCTTTCTTCCCCTGTTGGAAAAGACTGGATGTGATAAGCTCACTGGTCCCTTTCAGATGGATCATACTCCAAAAGCAAGCCTGAGCCGTGGATATTTATCTTCTCAGGAGCCTGCTGAGAATGGTGGCCATGAGAAGAATGCTGGAAAGAATACTTATCATCCAAGTCTCCAATACATCCAATGGATCCTCCTTTAATTTCGTATCAACATACCTCCAGATCATGAGCTCAGGCTGCACGATGCACAACAAGTGAGGGGTGACGGTGAGAGCTTCCCACTTTGGGCCATCACTCGCCTCTCTTCTCACAGAGGGTCTGTGGTGTCACAATGCTTGGTGGGCAGCATGCCATTGCCATGGCAACCATTGGGCCTGACCTTCTCAGATGGAAGGCAACTCCACCTCCTCTGTGCCCACCTGCTGTCTACAGAAGGATGGCTCTTCCCCTGAACGTGTGTCAGGCTCAACACGCTGGTTCCAGAACTGCATCCCAGGAATACACAGTCTGCAATCTCATGGGGAAAGAACATATGGGATTGAAAAAGACCCATTCCCCAAGCAGCCTGAACAGGAAAACAATGGCTGATGGAGGAAGAACAACACACGAGCATCCCTTTCCATGGGAGGAGGCTTTTCCACGGAAGGAAACTATGGAATATCTTTTCACCTGATTTCCACCCCATGCCATTGGAGAAGATATAGGTACCATATCAAGGCTTTCAAACCTGTCTTCCAGTATGGAGCAGGGATGGTAATGGACCCATTTTGGTAGTCAGGCCAGGAAGGAGAGAAGACTCTCGTACAAGTGTGCTGGTTTATCCCATTTGTGGGATATCCACCTTACACCAAGACATGTTCTTGGAGCAATTATCCTGCCATTCACGCTTGCTGGAATCCACAGCTGCTGTACCTCTCTCTCTCCTTCTTTTCATCTCCTTCTCTCTAGCTCTCTCACTCTCCCCTCGGCCCCCCTTCAATGTCTCTGGAATCCTCCTGCTACAAGTTGACCTGTGGTGATAATGGAGGAAATATAGTAGCCAAGAGAATGGTCCAAGTGATCCCCCATCCAGTTATCCCTGTCATCCTAGGTCTGATCAAATATAAAATCCGTGGTCCAGAAAGACTTCCTGTGCTGTGTGGAGACACCCCAACTAGGTCAGCCTTCCACAACACTTCCCATATTCAGCCCTTCCTGTGGACACGCTGACCACTTCATATGTACTTCGGTCTGGAGGGTCCCATATTGGACTCAGAGAGCAGCACACTTGTAACAACGTTCACATGAGTGCTCTCCCAAGAAATGGCTTCTCTGCAGCATTCCCTACCTGCTCCATGAGTTACTGTTCATTTGCTCGTGGGTGGATCTCTGCACTCGTTCTTTGGGGATTTAGAATAGCAAGTCTATGACTCTTCATGTCTCAATGATTGGGCATCCAAACAATGCTCTGAGCATCCTTGGCCAGTGGGCTGGCCAATCATAGCCCAGAGGGCAAGATGTCTGTCAACCAAATCCATCTCTCTAAGGAATAGACCTCCCCATTCTCTAGCCTCAGGAGTGTCAGGGACAGAGCCCACTCCCTTCCAGGATGGAACTTTCAATACGCTCCAATTGCAGGCATCATCACAGGGCTCCTGGAAGTTCAGACAAGCGACCCACCTTTCCTACCTTATGACTGTAGACACAACAAACACACTGGCGCTCGCCCCACGCACCACACTCCCAGGAAGCACTCCATGAGAGGGAGGGCTTGTTCTTTTCCCCCTGTGGAAAAGGCACCTGAAAGAGACCGGTTACATCTCGGTTAAATGGCCTCTGTTTGGAGGGCTCCCCTGTGGCTTAGGCTATGGAAATATGGATTCAGAAGTGTGGAGCTGAAAAGGCCCCATTGGGACTGTCTTCGTCAGGGGTTCCATCCAGGGCCTCCTGCTTGGGGGCGAGCATTGGGGCATGGATGTCTTGTTTGTACACCAGGATGTCTTGTTTCAAATGGCCATGAAGCACAATTCTTTCTTCACATGGAGGAACTCCCTTGAGGTATTCTGCCCACTGATGCCCTGAAGATATCACATGTTCAAGCACCAAGCCTCTAGAATCCACATTGAGCTCGGGAGCCTGATGAGAGTGGTGGCTAGGAGTCTACAGATGGAGATAATCGTGTTCATCCAAGAGGACCACCCATCTGGTGGATCCTCCTTTCCATCAACTTCGACAGACCTCCAGAGCAAGAGCTCATGGTGTCCATCATTGAACTCTCAATGTTTGAGTGGGAGAATGTCCCACATATGGTCCATCTCACACCTCTTTTCTCACAGAGAGGTTGTTTGGGCACAAGGCTCCATGGGCATCATATCAGTGCCATGGCCACCGCTGGCACTGCACCTTGCAGAAGGAAGGCAACTCCACACACTGGGGAACCCAATTTTCTCTATCATGATGGATCTCTGATAACATGTGGAGCACGTCAGGGTCAAGTCCTTCCTCAGTCACTGCCTCACACGAATACACAGGACAGAATCTCTTTTGGAGAGAAAAGATGTCATTCCAAACACCCAAACTAAAGACCCTGGACAGTGAAATCAAGGAACGACTGAGGAAGAACACCGTATGAGCTGCTATTTCCATAGGAAGGGTCTTTTCCCCTTAGGGAACATATACGGTGTCATTTAACTTGACACGCCCCTCGCCTCATTTGAGAAGATATCAATGCCAAGCAGGGAGGACTGCTTGCAGCCGACATATTTCTAGAGACAGGCCAAGAAAGAGTGAAAATCTCATGCAAGAGTCCTGATATAGCCTTTGTGTCTAAGAGTCCCTGGAAACACAGACAAGGGCTTGGGAATGAAACTGTGCGCTGGAATGTGGCTTGTATCCAAATGTCATCTGTCACTCTCTCTCTCTCCCGCTCTCACTTTCTCTCTCTTCCTCTCTGTCGGCTTCTTCCTCCTTCACATACTCTCGAATCCTCTTCATCCAAGATGATCTGTGCTGCTCCAGGTTGGCATATCTCAGCCAGGAGAGCAGTCAAATTCTTTAACCAAGATTTTCCAACAGTCTTCCAAAATCCTATCAAATATAAAAGCATTTTTCCTGAAATTATTCCTCTGTTTGTATGGAGACATTCCACCTTACACAGTGTTCCCCTATCTTACCATTGTCAGCCCTTCACACTGACCGATAACCATCCCATTTGTAGTGCGTTCTACATGGTCACAGATTTGACTCCCAGATCAACATCTTTTCAACTACCTACACATAAGGGTCCGAGTGAGAATTCACTTCTCTGCAGCACACCCCAATTGTGGGATCAGGTCTGTGAAGTGGCTGGTGAGGTGGATGCCTCGAGTCTTTGTAAGCGGACTTAGGAAATGTAGTCTCGGACTCTCCATGTCTCAGTGAATTGGCATCTACGAAGGGGTCTGAGCACCCTTCAGCAGGGTCTGAATGACAATGCGACAGAGTTCAAGGATTCGGTCCCCTAAAACCAGTCTCCATTTGGGACAATTCTCCTCCTTCTCTAGACCCTCAATTGGCAGGCCAGGGGCCCCTCTCGTCCAAGAGCGACACCTCAAGCCCTGCCCATGGAGCCCTCATCACAGGACTCACGGAGGTAACAAGAGAGACTCCTGAAATTCCCGACAATTGTGTTCCCCACAAACAAGCCAGCAGTGAAACTAGTCTCCCCACTTCCATCCAGCACCCCAGTAGACAGGACGTATGCTTATCAACCTGGGAAATACCCACCAGACATATCCCAGCTTGGTTCTCGGGAAATTTGTTACTGTGGATAGTTAGTGTGAGCTTTCATCTATTGACGTGTATGTCCCAAAGCAGGGAATTGTCCTTCTCCACATTCCAATATGTCCTCAGGGTTGATATTGAGGGCCTCGTCCTTGGTTGAAGGCAGAGGGGCCTATTGTCATGGTTTGAGCTCTGGAATGAGATGTATCAACCCGGTCATACTTAGGAGTCTTTCTTCCCCTGTTGGAAAAGACTGGATGTGATAAGCTCACTGGTCCCTTTCAGATGGATCATACTCCAAAAGCAAGCCTGAGCCGTGGATATTTATCTTCTCAGGAGCCTGCTGAGAATGGTGGCCATGAGAAGAATGCTGGAAAGAATACTTATCATCCAAGTCTCCAATACATCCAATGGATCCTCCTTTAATTTCGTATCAACATACCTCCAGATCATGAGCTCAGGCTGCACGATGCACAACAAGTGAGGGGTGACGGTGAGAGCTTCCCACTTTGGGCCATCACTCGCCTCTCTTCTCACAGAGGGTCTGTGGTGTCACAACGCTTGGTGGGCAGCATGCCATTGCCATGGCAACCATTGGGCCTGACCTTCTCAGATGGAAGGCAACTCCACCTCCTCTGTGCCCACCTGCTGTCTACAGAAGGATGGCTCTTCCCCTGAACGTGTGTCAGGCTCAACACGCTGGTTCCAGAACTGCATCCCAGGAATACACAGTCTGCAATCTCATGGGGAAAGAACATATGGGATTGAAAAAGACCCATTCCCCAAGGAGCCTGAACAGGAAAACAATGGCTGATGGAGGAAGAACAACACACGAGCATCCCTTTCCATGGGAGGAGGCTTTTCCACGGAAGGAAACTATGGAATATCTTTTCACCTGATTTCCACCCCATGCCATTGGAGAAGATATAGGTACCATATCAAGGCTTTCAAACCTGTCTTCCAGTATGGAGCAGGGATGGTAATGGACCCATTTTGGGAGTCAGGCCAGGAAGGAGAGAAGACTCTCGTACAAGTGTGCTGGTTTATCCCATTTGTGGGATATCCACCTTACACCAAGACATGTTCTTGGAGCAATTATCCTGCCATTCACGCTTGCTGGAATCCACAGCTGCTGTACCTCTCTCTCTCCTTCTTTTCATCTCCTTCTCTCTAGCTCTCTCACTCTCCCCTCGGCCCCCCTTCAATGTCTCTGGAATCCTCCTGCTACAAGTTGACCTGTGGTGATAATGGAGGAAATATAGTAGCCAAGAGAATGGTCCAAGTGATCCCCCATCCAGTTATCCCTGTCATCCTAGGTCTGATCAAATATAAAATCCGTGGTCCAGAAAGACTTCCTGTGCTGTGTGGAGACACCCCAACTAGGTCAGCCTTCCACAACACTTCCCATATTCAGCCCTTCCTGTGGACACGCTGACCACTTCATATGTACTTCGGTCTGGAGGGTCCCATATTGGACTCAGAGAGCAGCACACTTGTAACAACGTTCACATGAGTGCTCTCCCAAGAAATGGCTTCTCTGCAGCATTCCCTACCTGCTCCATGAGTTACTGTTCATTTGCTCGTGGGTGGATCTCTGCACTCGTTCTATGGGGATTTAGAATAGCAAGTCTATGACTCTTCATGTCTCAATGATTGGGCATCCAAACAATGCTCTGAGCATCCTTGGCCAGTGGGCTGGCCAATCATAGCCCAGAGGGCAAGATGTCTGTCAACCAAATCCATCTCTCTAAGGAATAGACCTCCCCATTCTCTAGCCTCAGGAGTGTCAGGGACAGAGCCCACTCCCTTCCAGGATGGAACTTTCAATACGCTCCAATTGCAGGCATCATCACAGGGCTCCTGGAAGTTCAGACAAGTGACCCACCTTTCCTACCTTATGACTGTAGACACAACAAACACACTGGCGCTCGCCCCACGCACCACACTCCCAGGAAGCACTCCATGAGAGGGAGGGCTTGTTCTTATCCCCCTGTGGAAAAGGCACCTGAAAGAGACCGGTTACATCTCGGTTAAATGGCCTCTGTTTGGAGGGCTCCCCTGTGGCTTAGGCTATGGAAATATGGATTCAGAAGTGTGGAGCTGAAAAGGCCCCATTGGGACTGTCTTCGTCAGGGGTTCCATCCAGGGCCTCCTGCTTGGGGGAGAGCATTGGGGCATGGATGTCTTGTTTGTACACCAGGATGTCTTGTTTCAAATGGCCATGAAGCACAATTCTTTCTTCACATGGAGGAACTCCCTTGAGGTATTCTGCCCACTGATGCCCTGAAGATATCACATGTTCAAGCACCAAGCCTCTAGAATCCACATTGAGCTCGGGAGCCTGATGAGAGTGGTGGCTAGGAGTCTACAGATGGAGATAATCGTGTTCATCCAAGAGGACCACCCATCTGGTGGATCCTCCTTACCATCAACTTCGACAGACCTCCAGAGCAAGAGCTCATGGTGTCCCTCTTTGAACTCTCAATGTTTGAGTGGGAGAATGTCCCACATATGGCCCATCTCACACCTCTTTTCTCACAGAGAGGTTGTTTGGGCACAAGGCTCCATGGGCATCATATCAGTGCCATGGCCACCGCTGGCACTGCACCTTGCAGAAGGAAGGCAACTCCACACCCTGGGGAACCCAATTTTCTCTATCATGATGGATCTCTGATAACATGTGGAGCACGTCAGGGTCAAGTCCTTCCTCAGTCACTGCCTCACACGAATACACAGGACAGAATCTCTTTTGCAGAGAAAAGATGTCATTCCAAACACCCAAACTAAAGACCCTGGACAGTGAAATCAAGGAACGACTGAGCAAGAACACCGTATGAGCTGCTATTTCAATAGGAAGGGTCTTTTCCCCTTAGGGAACATATACGGTGTCATTTAACTTGACACGCCCCTCGCCTCATTTGAGAAGATATCAATGCCAAGCAGGGAGGACTGCTTGCAGCCGACATATTTCTAGAGACAGGCCAAGAAAGAGTGAAAATCTCATGCAAGAGTCCTGATATAGCCTTTGTGTCTAAGAGTCCCTGGAAACACAGACAAGGGCTTGGGAATGAAACTGTGCGCTGGAATGTGGCTTGTATCCAAATGTCATCTGTCACTCTCTCTCTCTCCCGCTCTCTCTCTCTCTCTTTTCCTCTCTGTCGGCTTCTTCCTCCTTCACATACTCTCGAATCCTCTTCATCCAAGGTGATCTGTGCTGCTCCAGGTTGGCATATCTCAGCCAGGAGAGCAGTCAAATTCTTTAACCAAGATTTTCCAACAGTCTTCCAAAATCCTATCAAATATAAAAGCATATTTCCTGAAATTATTCCTCTGTTTGTATGGAGACATTCCACCTTACACAGTGTTCCCCTATCTTACCATTGTCAGCCCTTCACACTGACCGATAACCATCCCATTTGTAGTGCGTTCTACATGGTCACAGATTTGACTCCCAGATCAACATCTTTTCAACCACCTACACATAAGGGTCCGAGTGAGAATTCACTTCTCTGCAGCACACCCCACGTGTGGGATCAGGTCTGTGAAGTGGCTGGTGAGGTGGATGCCTCGAGTCTTTGGAAGCGGACTTAGGAAATGTAGTGTCGGACTCTCCATGTCTCAGTGAATTGGCATCTACGAAGGGGTCTGAGCACCCTTCAGCAGGGTCTGAATGACAATGCGACAGAGTTCAAGGATTCGGTCCCCTAAAACCAGCCTCCATTTGGGACAATTCTCCTCCTTCTCTAGACCCTCAATTGGCAGGCCAGAGGCCCCACTCGTCCAAGAGCCACACCTCAAGCCCTGCCCATGGAGCCCTCATCACAGGACTCACGGAGGTAACAAGAGAGACTCCTGAAATTCCCGACAATTGTGTTCCCCACAAACAAGCCAGCAGTGAAACTAGTCTCCCCACTTCCATCCAGCACCCCAGTAGACAGGACGTATGCTTATCCACGTGGGAAAAACCCACCAGACATATCCCAGCTTCGTTCTCGGGAAATTTGTTACTGTGGATAGTCAGTGTGAGCTTTCATCTATTGACGTGTATGTCCCAAAGCAGGGAATTGTCCTTCCCCACATTCCAATATGTCCTCAGGGTTGATATTGAGGGCCTCGTCCTTGGTTGAAGGCAGAGGGGCCTATTGTCATGGTTTGAGCTCTGGAATGAGATGTATCAACCCGGTCATACTTAGGAGTCTTTCTTCCCCTGTTGGAAAAGACTGGATGTGATAAGCTCACTGGTCCCTTTCAGATGGATCATACTCCAAAAGCAAGCCTGAGCCGTGGATATTTATCTTCTCAGGAGCCTGCTGAGAATGGTGGCCATGAGAAGAATGCTGGAAAGAATACTTATCATCCAAGTCTCCAATACATCCAATGGATCCTCCTTTAATTTCGTATCAACATACCTCCAGATCATGAGCTCAGGCTGCACGATGCACAACAAGTGAGGGGTGACGGTGAGAGCTTCCCACTTTGGGCCATCACTCGCCTCTCTTCTCACAGAGGGTCTGTGGTGTCACAACGCTTGGTGGGCAGCATGCCATTGCCATGGCAACCATTGGGCCTGACCTTCTCAGATGGAAGGCAACTCCACCTCCTCTGTGCCCACCTGCTGTCTCCAGAAGGATGGCTCTTTCCCTGAACGTGTGTCAGGCTCAACACGCTGGTTCCAGAACTGCATCCCAGGAATACACAGTCTGCAATCTCATGGGGAAAGAACATATGGGATTGAAAAAGACCCATTCCCCAAGGAGCCTGAACAGGAAAACAATGGCTGATGGAGGAAGAACAACACACGAGCATCCCTTTCCATGGGAGGAGGCTTTTCCACGGAAGGAAACTATGGAATATCTTTTCACCTGATTTCCACCCCATGCCATTGGAGAAGATATAGGTACCATATCAAGGCTTTCAAACCTGTCTTCCAGTATGGAGCAGGGATGGTAATGGACCCATTTTGGGAGTCAGGCCAGGAAGGAGAGAAGACTCTCGTACAAGTGTGCTGGTTTATCCCATTTGTGGGATATCCACCTTACACCAAGACATGTTCTTGGAGCAATTATCCTGCCATTCACGCTTGCTGGAATCCACAGCTGCTGTACCTCTCTCTCTCCTTCTTTTCATCTCCTTCTCTCTAGCTCTCTCACTCTCCCCTCGGCCCCCCTTCAATGTCTCTGGAATCCTCCTGCTACAAGTTGACCTGTGGTGATAATGGAGGAAATATAGTAGCCAAGAGAATGGTCCAAGTGATCCCCCATCCAGTTATCCCTGTCATCCTAGGTCTGATCAAATATAAAATCCGTGGTCCAGAAAGACTTCCTGTGCTGTGTGGAGACACCCCAACTAGGTCAGCCTTCCACAACACTTCCCATATTCAGCCCTTCCTGTGGACACGCTGACCACTTCATATGTACTTCGGTCTGGAGGGTCCCATATTGGACTCAGAGAGCAGCACACTTGTAACAACGTTCACATGAGTGCTCTCCCAAGAAATGGCTTCTCTGCAGCATTCCCTACCTGCTCCATGAGTTACTGTTCATTTGCTCGTGGGTGGATCTCTGCACTCGTTCTTTGGGGATTTAGAATAGCAAGTCTATGACTCTTCATGTCTCAATGATTGGGCATCCAAACAATGCTCTGAGCATCCTTGGCCAGTGGGCTGGCCAATCATAGCCCAGAGGGCAAGATGTCTGTCAACCAAATCCATCTCTCTAAGGAATAGACCTCCCCATTCTCTAGCCTCAGGAGTGTCAGGGACAGAGCCCACTCCCTTCCAGGATGGAACTTTCAATACGCTCCAATTGCAGGCATCATCACAGGGCTCCTGGAAGTTCAGACAAGCGACCCACCTTTCCTACCTTATGACTGTAGACACAACAAACACACTGTCGCTCGCCCCACGCACCACACTCCCAGGAAGCACTCCATGAGAGGGAGGGCTTGTTCTTATTCCCCTGTGGAAAAGGCACCTGAAAGAGACCGGTTACATCTCGGTTAAATGGCCTCTGTTTGGAGGGCTCCCCTGTGGCTTAGGCTATGGAAATATGGATTCAGAAGTGTGGAGCTGAAAAGGCCCCATTGGGACTGTCTTCGTCAGGTGTTACATCCAGGGCCTCCTGCTTGGGGGAGAGCATTGGGGCATGGATGTCTTGTTTGTACACCAGGATGTCTTGTTTCAAATGGCCATGAAGCACAATTCTTTCTTCACATGGAAGAACTCCCTTGAGGTATTCTGCCCACTGATGCCCTGAAGATATCACATGTTCAAGCACCAAGCCTCTAGAATCCACATTGAGCTCGGGAGCCTGATGAGAGTGGTGGCTAGGAGTCTACAGATGGAGATAATCGTGTTCATCCAAGAGGACCACCCATCTGGTGGATCCTCCTTTCCATCAACTTCGACAGACCTCCAGAGCAAGAGCTCATGGTGTCCATCATTGAACTCTCAATGTTTGAGTGGGAGAATGTCCCACACATGGTCCATCTCACACCTCTTTTCTCACAGAGAGGTTGTTTGGGCACAAGGCTCCATGGGCATCATATCAGTGCCATGGCCACCGCTGGCACTGCACCTTGCAGAAGGAAGGCAACTCCACACCCTGGGGAACCCAATTTTCTCTATCATGATGGATCTCTGATAACATGTGGAGCACGTCAGGGTCAAGTCCTTCCTCAGTCACTGCCTCACACGAATACACAGGACAGAATCTCTTTTGGAGAGAAAAGATGTCATTCCAAACACCCAAACTAAAGACCCTGGACAGTGAAATCAAGGAACGACTGAGGAAGAACACCGTATGAGCTGCTATTTCAATAGGAAGGGTCTTTTCCCCTTAGGGAACATATACGTTGTCATTAACTTGACACGCCCCTCGCCTGATTTGAGAAGATATCAATGCCAAGCAGGGAGGACTGCTTGCAGCCGACATATTTCTAGAGACAGGCCAAGAAAGAGTGAAAATCTCATGCAAGAGTCCTGATATAGCCTTTGTGTCTAAGAGTCCCTGGAAACACAGACAAGGGCTTGGGAATGAAACTGTGCGCTGGAATGTGGCTTGTATCCAAATGTCATCTGTCACTCTCTCTCTCTCCCGCTCTCTCTCTCTCTCTCTTCCTCTCTGTCGGCTTCTTCCTCCTTCACATACTCTCGAATCCTCTTCATCCAAGGTGATCTGTGCTGCTCCAGGTTGGCATATCTCAGCCAGGAGAGCAGTCAAATTCTTTAACCAAGATTTTCCAACAGTCTTCCAAAATCCTATCAAATATAAAAGCATTTTTCCTGAAATTATTCCTCTGTTTGTATGGAGACATTCCACCTTACACAGTGTTCCCCTATCTTACCATTGTCAGCCCTTCACACTGACCGATAACCATCCCATTTGTACTGCGTTCTACATGGTCACAGATTTGACTCCCAGATCAACATCTTTTCAACTACCTACACATAAGGGTCCGAGTGAGAATTCACTTCTCTGCAGCACACCCCACGTGTGGGATCAGGTCTGTGAAGTGGCTGGTGAGGTGGATGCCTCGAGTCTTTGTAAGCGGACTTAGGAAATGTAGTCTCGGACTCTCCATGTCTCAGTGAATTGGCATCTACGAAGGGGTCTGAGCACCCTTCAGCAGGGTCTGAATGACAATGGGACAGAGTTCAAGGATTCGGTCACTGAAAACCAGTCTCCATTTGGGACAATCCTCCTCCTTCTCTAGACCCTCAATTGGCAGGCCAGGGGCCCCTCTCGTCCAAGAGCGACACCTCAAGCCCTGCCCATGGAGCCCTCATCACAGGACTCACGGAGGTAACAAGAGAGACTCCTGAAATTCCCGACAATTGTGTTCCCCACAAACAAGCCAGCAGTGCAACTAGTCTCCCCACTTCCATCCAGCACCCCAGTAGACAGGACGTATGCTTATCCACGTGGGAAATACCCACCAGACATATCCCAGCTTCGTTCTCGGGAAATTTGTTACTGTGGATAGTCAGTGTGAGCTTTCATCTATTGACGTGTATGTCCCAAAGCAGGGAATTGTCCTTCCCCACATTCCAATATGTCCTCAGGGTTGATATTGAGGGCCTCGTCCTTGGTTGAAGGCAGAGGGGCCTATTGTCATGGTTTGAGCTCTGGAATGAGATGTATCAACCCGGTCATACTTAGGAGTCTTTCTTCCCCTGTTGGAAAAGACTGGATGTGATAAGCTCACTGGTCCCTTTCAGATGGATCATACTCCAAAAGCAAGCCTGAGCCGTGGATATTTATCTTCTCAGGAGCCTGATGAGAATGGTGGCCATGAGAAGAATGCTGGAAAGAATACTTATCATCCAAGTCTCCAATACATCCAATGGATCCTCCTTTAATTTCGTATCAACATACCTCCAGATCATGAGCTCAGGCTGCACGATGCACAACAAGTGAGGGGTGACGGTGAGAGCTTCCCACTTTGGGCCATCACTCGCCTCTCTTCTCACAGAGGGTCTGTGGTGTCACAACGCTTGGTGGGCAGCATGCCATTGCCATGGCAACCATTGGGCCTGAACTTCTCAGATGGAAGGCAACTCCACCTCCTCTGTGCCCACCTGCTGTCTACAGAAGGATGGCTCTTCCCCTGAACGTGTGTCAGGCTCAACACGCTGGTTCCAGAACTGCATCCCAGGAATACACAGTCTGCAATCTCATGGGGAAAGAACATATGGGATTGAAAAAGACCCATTCCCCAAGGAGCCTGAACAGGAAAACAATGGCTGATGGAGGAAGAACAACACACGAGCATCCCTTTCCATGGGAGGAGGCTTTTCCACGGAAGGAAACTATGGAATATCTTTTCACCTGATTTCCACCCCATGCCATTGGAGAAGATATAGGTACCATATCAAGGCTTTCAAACCTGTCTTCCAGTATGGAGCAGGGATGGTAATGGACCCATTTTGGGAGTCAGGCCAGGAAGGAGAGAAGACTCTCGTACAAGTGTGCTGGTTTATCCCATTTGTGGGATATCCACCTTACACCAAGACATGTTCTTGGAGCAATTATCCTGCCATTCACGCTTGCTGGAATCCACAGCTGCTGTACCTCTCTCTCTCCTTCTTTTCATCTCCTTCTCTCTAGCTCTCTCACTCTCCCCTCGGCCCCCCTTCAATGTCTCTGGAATCCTCCTGCTACAAGTTGACCTGTGGTGATAATGGAGGAAATATTGTAGCCAAGAGAATGGTCCAAGTGATCCCCCATCCAGTTATCCCTGTCATCCTAGGTCTGATCAAATATAAAATCCGTGGTCCAGAAAGACTTCCTGTGCTGTGTGGAGACACCCCAACTAGGTCAGCCTTCCACAACACTTCCCATATTCAGCCCTTCCTGTGGACACGCTGACCACTTCATATGTACTTCGGTCTGGAGGGTCCCATATTGGACTCAGAGAGCAGCACACTTGTAACAACGTTCACATGAGTGCTCTCCCAAGAAATGGCTTCTCTGCAGCATTCGCTACCTGCTCCATGAGTTACTGTTCATTTGCTCGTGGGTGGATCTCTGCACTCGTTCTATGGGGATTTAGAATAGCAAGTCTATGACTCTTCATGTCTCAATGATTGGGCATCCAAACAATGCTCTGAGCATCCTTGGCCAGTGGGCTGGCCAATCATAGCCCAGAGGGCAAGATGTCTGTCAACCAAATCCATCTCTCTAAGGAATAGACCTCCCCATTCTCTAGCCTCAGGAGTGTCAGGGACAGAGCCCACTCCCTTCCAGGATGGAACTTTCAATACGCTCCAATTGCAGGCATCATCTCAGGGCTCCTGGAAGTTCAGACAAGCGACCCACCTTTCCTACCTTATGACTGTAGACACAACAAACACACTGGCGCTCGCCCCACGCACCACACTCCCAGGAAGCACTCCATGAGAGGGAGGGCTTGTTCTTATCCCCCTGTGGAAAAGGCACCTGAAAGAGACCGGTTACATCTCGGTTAAATGGCCTCTGTTTGGAGGGCTCCCCTGTGGCTTAGGCTATGGAAATATGGATTCAGAAGTGTGGAGCTGAAAAGGCCCCATTGGGACTGTCTTCGTCAGGGGTTACATCCAGGGCCTCCTGCTTGGG
This sequence comes from Sus scrofa, assembly GCF_054392235.1. Lineage (NCBI taxonomy): Eukaryota > Metazoa > Chordata > Mammalia > Artiodactyla > Suidae > Sus > Sus scrofa. Next base: position 43,892,011 of record NC_139402.1, read on the forward strand.
GGAGAGAGTTGGGGCATGGATGTCTTGTTTGTACACCAGGATGTCTTGTTTCAAATGGCCATGAAGCACAATTCTTTCTTCACATGGAGGAACTCCCTTGAGGTATTCTGCCCACTGATGCCCTGAAGATATCACATGTTCAAGCACCAAGCCTCTAGAATCCACATTGAGCTCGGGAGCCTGATGAGAGTGGTGGCTAGGAGTCTACAGATGGAGATAATCGTGTTCATCCAAGAGGACCACCCATCTGGTGGATCCTCCTTACCATCAACTTCGACAGACCTCCAGAGCAAGAGCTCATGGTGTCCATCATTGAACTCTCAATGTTTGAGTGGGAGAATGTCCCACATATGGCCCATCTCACACCTCTTTTCTCACAGAGAGGTTGTTTGGGCACAAGGCTCCATGGGCATCATATCAGTGCCATGGCCACCGCTGGCACTGCACCTTGCAGAAGGAAGGCAACTCCACACACTGGGGAACCCAATTTTCTCTATCATGATGGATCTCTGATAACATGTGGAGCACGTCAGGGTCAAGTCCTTCCTCAGTCACTGCCTCACACGAATACACAGGACAGAATCTCTTTTGGAGAGAAAAGATGTCATTCCAAACACCCAAACTAAAGACCCTGGACAGTGAAATCAAGGAACGACTGAGGAAGAACACCGTATGAGCTGCTATTTCCATAGGAAGGGTCTTTTCCCCTTAGGGAACATATACGGTGTCATTTAACTTGACACGCCCCTCGCCTCATTTGAGAAGATATCAATGCCAAGCAGGGAGGACTGCTTGCAGCCGACATATTTCTAGAGACAGGCCAAGAAAGAGTGAAAATCTCATGCAAGAGTCCTGATATAGCCTTTGTGTCTAAGAGTCCCTGGAAACACAGACAAGGGCTTGGGAATGAAACTGTGCGCTGGAATGTGGCTTGTATCCAAATGTCATCTGTCATTCTCTCTCTCTCCCGCTCTCTCTCTCTCTCTCTTCCTCTCTGTCGGCTTCTTCCTCCTTCACATACTCTCGAATCCTCTTCATCCAAGGTGATCTGTGCTGCTCCAGGTTGGCATATCTCAGCCAGGAGAGCAGTCAAATTCTTTAACCAAGATTTTCCAACAGTCTTCCAAAATCCTATCAAATATAAAAGCATTTTTCCTGAAATTATTCCTGTGTTTGTATGGAGATATTCCACCTTACACAGTGTTCCCCTATCTTACCATTGTCAGCCCTTCACACTGACCGATAACCATCCCATTTGTACTGCGTTCTACATGGTCACAGATTTGACTCCCAGATCAACATCTTTTCAACCACCTACACATAAGGGTCCGAGTGAGAATTCACTTCTCTGCAGCACACCCCACGTGTGGGATCAGGTCTGTGAAGTGGCTGGTGAGGTGGATGCCTCGAGTCTTTGGAAGCGGACTTAGGAAATGTAGTCTCGGACTCTCCATGTCTCAGTGAATTGGCATCTACGAAGGGGTCTGAGCACCCTTCAGCAGGGTCTGAATGACAATGCGACACAGTTCAAGGATTCGGTCCCCTAAAACCAGTCTCCATTTGGGACAATTCTCCTCCTTCTCTAGACCCTCAATTGGCAGGCCAGAGGCCCCTCTCGTCCAAGAGCCACACCTCAAGCCCTGCCCATGGAGCCCTCATCACAGGACTCACGGAGGTAACAAGAGAGACTCCTGAAATTCCCGACAATTGTGTTCCCCACAAACAAGCCAGCAGTGAAACTAGTCTCCCCACTTCCATCCAGCACCCCAGTAGACAGGACGTATGCTTATCCACCTGGGAAATACCCACCAGACATATCCCAGCTTCGTTCTCGGGAAATTTGTTACGGTGGATAGTTAGTGTGAGCTTTCATCTAATGACGTGTATGTCCCAAAGCAGGGAATTGTCCTTCCCCACATTCCAATATGTCCTCAGGGTTGATATTGAGGGCCTCGTCCTTGGTTGAAGGCAGAGGGGCCTATTGTCATGGTTTGAGCTCTGGAATGAGATGTATCAACCCGGTCATACTTAGGAGTCTTTCTTCCCCTGTTGGAAAAGACTGGATGTGATAAGCTCACTGGTCCCTTTCAGATGGATCATACTCCAAAAGCAAGCCTGAGCCGTGGATATTTATCTTCTCAGGAGCCTGATGAGAATGGTGGCCATGAGAAGAATGCTGGAAAGAATACTTATCATCCAAGTCTCCAATACATCCAATGGATCCTCCTTTAATTTCGTATCAACATACCTCCAGATCATGAGCTCAGGCTGCACGATGCACAACAAGTGAGGGGTGACGGTGAGAGCTTCCCACTTTGGGCCATCACTCGCCTCTCTTCTCACAGAGGGTCTGTGGTGTCACAACGCTTGGTGGGCAGCATGCCATTGCCATGGCAACCATTGGGCCTGACCTTCTCAGATGGAAGGCAACTCCACCTCCTCTGTGCCCACCTGCTGTCTACAGAAGGATGGCTCTTCCCCTGAACGTGTGTCAGGCTCAACACGCTGGTTCCAGAACTGCATCCCAGGAATACACAGTCTGCAATCTCATGGGGAAAGAACATATGGGATTGAAAAAGACCCATTCCCCAAGGAGCCTGAACAGGAAAACAATGGCTGATGGAGGAAGAACAACACACGAGCATCCCTTTCCATGGGAGGAGGCTTTTCCACGGAAGGAAACTATGGAATATCTTTTCACCTGATTTCCACCCCATGCCATTGGAGAAGATATAGGTACCATATCAAGGCTTTCAAACCTGTCTTCCAGTATGGAGCAGGGATGGTAATGGACCCATTTTGGGAGTCAGGCCAGGAAGGAGAGAAGACTCTCGTACAAGTGTGCTGGTTTATCCCATTTGTGGGATATCCACCTTACACCAAGACATGTTCTTGGAGCAATTATCCTGCCATTCACGCTTGCTGGAATCCACAGCTGCTGTACCTCTCTCTCTCCTTCTTTTCATCTCCTTCTCTCTAGCTCTCTCACTCTCCCCTCGGCCCCCCTTCAATGTCTCTGGAATCCTCCTGCTACAAGTTGACCTGTGGTGATAATGGAGGAAATATAGTAGCCAAGAGAATGGTCCAAGTGATCCCCCATCCAGTTATCCCTGTCATCCTAGGTCTGATCAAATGTAAAATCCGTGGTCCAGAAAGACTTCCTGTGCTGTGTGCAGACACCCCAACTAGGTCAGCCTTCCACAACACTTCCCATATTCAGCCCTTCCTGTGGACACGCTGACCACTTCATATGTACTTCGGTCTGGAGGGTCCCATATTGGACTCAGAGAGCAGCACACTTGTAATAACGTTCACATGAGTGCTCTCCCAAGAAATGGCTTCTCTGCAGCATTCCCTACCTGCTCCATGAGTTACTGTTCATTTGCTCGTGGGTGGATCTCTGCACTCGTTCTATGGGGATTTAGAATAGCAAGTCTATGACTCTTCATGTCTCAATGATTGGGCATCCAAACAATGCTCTGAGCATCCTTGGCCAGTGGGCTGGCCAATCATAGCCCAGAGGGCAAGATGTCTGTCAACCAAATCCATCTCTCTAAGGAATAGACCTCCCCATTCTCTAGCCTCAGGAGTGTCAGGGACAGAGCCCACTCCCTTCCAGGATGGAACTTTCAATACGCTCCAATTGCAGGCATCATCACAGGGCTCCTGGAAGTTCAGACAAGCGACCCACCTTTCCTACCTTATGACTGTAGACACAACAAACACACTGGCGCTCGCCCCACGCACCACACTCCCAGGAAGCACTCCATGAGAGGGAGGGCTTGTTCTTATCCCCCTGTGGAAAAGGCACCTGAAAGAGACCGGTTACATCTCGGTTAAATGGCCTCTGTTTGGAGGGCTCCCCTGTGGCTTAGGCTATGGAAATATGGATTCAGAAGTGTGGAGCTGAAAAGGCCCCATTGGGACTGTCTTCGTCAGGGGTTCCATCCAGGGCCTCCTGCTTGGGGGAGAGCATTGGGGCATGGATGTCTTGTTTGTACACCAGGATGTCTTGTTTCAAATGGCCATGAAGCACAATTCTTTCTTCACATGGAGGAACTCCCTTGAGGTATTCTGCCCACTGATGCCCTGAAGATATCACATGTTCAAGCACCAAGCCTCTAGAATCCACATTGAGCTCGGGAGCCTGATGAGAGTGGTGGCTAGGAGTCTACAGATGGAGATAATCGTGTTCATCCAAGAGGACCACCCATCTGGTGGATCCTCCTTACCATCAACTTCGACAGACCTCCAGAGCAAGAGCTCATGGTGTCCATCATTGAACTCTCAATGTTTGAGTGGGAGAATGTCCCACATATGGCCCATCTCACACCTCTTTTCTCACAGAGAGGTTGTTTGGGCACAAGGCTCCATGGGCATCATATCAGTGCCATGGCCACCGCTGGCACTGCACCTTGCAGAAGGAAGGCAACTCCACACCCTGGGGAACCCAATTTTCTCTATCATGATGGATCTCTGATAACATGTGGAGCACGTCAGGGTCAAGTCCTTCCTCAGTCACTGCCTCACACGAATACACAGGACAGAATCTCTTTTGCAGAGAAAAGATGTCATTCCAAACACCCAAACTAAAGACCCTGGACAGTGAAATCAAGGAACGACTGAGCAAGAACACCGTATGAGCTGCTATTTCAATAGGAAGGGTCTTTTCCCCTTAGGGAACATATACGGTGTCATTTAACTTGACACGCCCCTCGCCTCATTTGAGAAGATATCAATGCCAAGCAGGGAGGACTGCTTGCAGCCGACATATTTCTAGAGACAGGCCAAGAAAGAGTGAAAATCTCATGCAAGAGTCCTGATATAGCCTTTGTGTCTAAGAGTCCCTGGAAACACAGACAAGGGCTTGGGAATGAAACTGTGCGCTGGAATGTGGCTTGTATCCAAATGTCATCTGTCACTCTCTCTCTCTCCCGCTCTCTCTCTCTCTCTTTTCCTCTCTGTCGGCTTCTTCCTCCTTCACATACTCTCGAATCCTCTTCATCCAAGGTGATCTGTGCTGCTCCAGGTTGGCATATCTCAGCCAGGAGAGCAGTCAAATTCTTTAACCAAGATTTTCCAACAGTCTTCCAAAATCCTATCAAATATAAAAGCATATTTCCTGAAATTATTCCTCTGTTTGTATGGAGACATTCCACCTTACACAGTGTTCCCCTATCTTACCATTGTCAGCCCTTCACACTGACCGATAACCATCCCATTTGTACTGCGTTCTACATGGTCACAGATTTGACTCCCAGATCAACATCTTTTCAACCACCTACACATAAGGGTCCGAGTGAGAATTCACTTCTCTGCAGCACACCCCACGTGTGGGATCAGGTCTGTGAAGTGGCTGGTGAGGTGGATGCCTCGAGTCTTTGTAAGCGGACTTAGGAAATGTAGTCTCGGACTCTCCATGTCTCAGTGAATTGGCATCTACGAAGGGGTCTGAGCACCCTTCAGCAGGGTCTGAATGACAATGCGACAGAGTTCAAGGATTCGGTCCCCTAAAACCAGCCTCCATTTGGGACAATTCTCCTCCTTCTCTAGACCCTCAATTGGCAGGCCAGAGGCCCCACTCGTCCAAGAGCCACACCTCAAGCCCTGCCCATGGAGCCCTCATCACAGGACTCACGGAGGTAACAAGAGAGACTCCTGAAATTCCCGACAATTGTGTTCCCCACAAACAAGCCAGCAGTGAAACTAGTCTCCCCACTTCCATCCAGCACCCCAGTAGACAGGACGTATGCTTATCCACGTGGGAAATACCCACCAGACATATCCCAGCTTCGTTCTCGGGAAATTTGTTACTGTGGATAGTCAGTGTGAGCTTTCATCTATTGACGTGTATGTCCCAAAGCAGGGAATTGTCCTTCCCCACATTCCAATATGTCCTCAGGGTTGATATTGAGGGCCTCGTCCTTGGTTGAAGGCAGAGGGGCCTATTGTCATGGTTTGAGCTCTGGAATGAGATGTATCAACCCGGTCATACTTAGGAGTCTTTCTTCCCCTGTTGGAAAAGACTGGATGTGATAAGCTCACTGGTCCCTTTCAGATGGATCATACTCCAAAAGCAAGCCTGAGCCGTGGATATTTATCTTCTCAGGAGCCTGATGAGAATGGTGGCCATGAGAAGAATGCTGGAAAGAATACTTATCATCCAAGTCTCCAATACATCCAATGGATCCTCCTTTAATTTCGTATCAACATACCTCCAGATCATGAGCTCAGGCTGCACGATGCACAACAAGTGAGGGGTGACGGTGAGAGCTTCCCACTTTGGGCCATCACTCGCCTCTCTTCTCACAGAGGGTCTGTGGTGTCACAATGCTTGGTGGGCAGCATGCCATTGCCATGGCAACCATTGGGCCTGACCTTCTCAGATGGAAGGCAACTCCACCTCCTCTGTGCCCACCTGCTGTCTACAGAAGGATGGCTCTTCCCCTGAACGTGTGTCAGGCTCAACACGCTGGTTCCAGAACTGCATCCCAGGAATACACAGTCTGCAATCTCATGGGGAAAGAACATATGGGATTGAAAAAGACCCATTCCCCAAGCAGCCTGAACAGGAAAACAATGGCTGATGGAGGAAGAACAACACACGAGCATCCCTTTCCATGGGAGGAGGCTTTTCCACGGAAGGAAACTATGGAATATCTTTTCACCTGATTTCCACCCCATGCCATTGGAGAAGATATAGGTACCATATCAAGGCTTTCAAACCTGTCTTCCAGTATGGAGCAGGGATGGTAATGGACCCATTTTGGGAGTCAGGCCAGGAAGGAGAGAAGACTCTCGTACAAGTGTGCTGGTTTATCCCATTTGTGGGATATCCACCTTACACCAAGACATGTTCTTGGAGCAATTATCCTGCCATTCACGCTTGCTGGAATCCACAGCTGCTGTACCTCTCTCTCTCCTTCTTTTCATCTCCTTCTCTCTAGCTCTCTCACTCTCCCCTCGGCCCCCCTTCAATGTCTCTGGAATCCTCCTGCTACAAGTTGACCTGTGGTGATAATGGAGGAAATATAGTAGCCAAGAGAATGGTCCAAGTGATCCCCCATCCATTTATCCCTGTCATCCTAGGTCTGATCAAATATAAAATCCGTGGTCCAGAAAGACTTCCTGTGCTGTGTGGAGACACCCCAACTAGGTCAGCCTTCCACAACACTTCCCATATTCAGCCCTTCCTGTGGACACGCTGACCACTTCATATGTACTTCGGTCTGGAGGGTCCCATATTGGACTCAGAGAGCAGCACACTTGTAACAACGTTCACATGAGTGCTCTCCCAAGAAATGGCTTCTCTGCAGCATTCCCTACCTGCTCCATGAGTTACTGTTCATTTGCTCGTGGGTGGATCTCTGCACTCGTTCTTTGGGGATTTAGAATAGCAAGTCTATGACTCTTCATGTCTCAATGATTGGGCATCCAAACAATGCTCTGAGCATCCTTGGCCAGTGGGCTGGCCAATCATAGCCCAGAGGGCAAGATGTCTGTCAACCAAATCCATCTCTCTAAGGAATAGACCTCCCCATTCTCTAGCCTCAGGAGTGTCAGGGACAGAGCCCACTCCCTTCCAGGATGGAACTTTCAATACGCTCCAATTGCAGGCATCATCACAGGGCTCCTGGAAGTTCAGACAAGCGACCCACCTTTCCTACCTTATGACTGTAGACACAACAAACACACTGGCGCTCGCCCCACGCACCACACTCCCAGGAAGCACTCCATGAGAGGGAGGGCTTGTTCTTTTCCCCCTGTGGAAAAGGCACCTGAAAGAGACCGGTTACATCTCGGTTAAATGGCCTCTGTTTGGAGGGCTCCCCTGTGGCTTAGGCTATGGAAATATGGATTCAGAAGTGTGGAGCTGAAAAGGCCCCATTGGGACTGTCTTCGTCAGGGGTTCCATCCAGGGCCTCCTGCTTGGGGGCGAGCATTGGGGCATGGATGTCTTGTTTGTACACCAGGATGTCTTGTTTCAAATGGCCATGAAGCACAATTCTTTCTTCACATGGAGGAACTCCCTTGAGGTATTCTGCCCACTGATGCCCTGAAGATATCACATGTTCAAGCACCAAGCCTCTAGAATCCACATTGAGCTCGGGAGCCTGATGAGAGTGGTGGCTAGGAGTCTACAGATGGAGATAATCGTGTTCATCCAAGAGGACCACCCATCTGGTGGATCCTCCTTTCCATCAACTTCGACAGACCTCCAGAGCAAGAGCTCATGGTGTCCATCATTGAACTCTCAATGTTTGAGTGGGAGAATGTCCCACATATGGTCCATCTCACACCTCTTTTCTCACAGAGAGGTTGTTTGGGCACAAGGCTCCATGGGCATCATATCAGTGCCATGGCCACCGCTGGCACTGCACCTTGCAGAAGGAAGGCAACTCCACACCCTGGGGAACCCAATTTTCTCTATCATGATGGATCTCTGATAACATGTGGAGCACGTCAGGGTCAAGTCCTTCCTCAGTCACTGCCTCACACGAATACACAGGACAGAATCTCTTTTGGAGAGAAAAGATGTCATTCCAAACACCCAAACTAAAGACCCTGGACAGTGAAATCAAGGAACGACTGAGGAAGAACACCGTATGAGCTGCTATTTCCATAGGAAGGGTCTTTTCCCCTTAGGGAACATATACGGTGTCATTTAACTTGACACGCCCCTCGCCTCATTTGAGAAGATATCAATGCCAAGCAGGGAGGACTGCTTGCAGCCGACATATTTCTAGAGACAGGCCAAGAAAGAGTGAAAATCTCATGCAAGAGTCCTGATATAGCCTTTGTGTCTAAGAGTCCAAGGAAACACAGACAAGGGCTTGGGAATGAAACTGTGCGCTGGAATGTGGCTTGTATCCAAATGTCATCTGTCACTCTCTCTCTCTCCCGCTCTCACTCTCTCTCTCTTCCTCTCTGTCGGCTTCTTCCTCCTTCACATACTCTCGAATCCTCTTCATCCAAGATGATCTGTGCTGCTCCAGGTTGGCATATCTCAGCCAGGAGAGCAGTCAAATTCTTTAACCAAGATTTTCCAACAGTCTTCCAAAATCCTATCAAATATAAAAGCATTTTTCCTGAAATTATTCCTCTGTTTGTATGGAGACATTCCACCTTACACAGTGTTCCCCTATCTTACCATTGTCAGCCCTTCACACTGACCGATAACCATCCCATTTGTAGTGCGTTCTACATGGTCACAGATTTGACTCCCAGATCAACATCTTTTCAACCACCTACACATAAGGGTCCGAGTGAGAATTCACTTCTCTGCAGCACACCCCACGTGTGGGATCAGGTCTGTGAAGTGGCTGGTGAGGTGGATGCCTCGAGTCTTTGGAAGCGGACTTAGGAAATGTAGTCTCGGACTCTCCATGTCTCAGTGAATTGGCATCTACGAAGGGGTCTGAGCACCCTTCAGCAGGGTCTGAATGACAATGCGACAGAGTTCAAGGATTCGGTCCCCTCAAACCAGTCTCCATTTGGGACAATTCTCCTCCTTCTCTAGACCCTCAATTGGCAGGCCAGATGCCCCCCTCGTCCAAGAGCCACACCTCAAGACCTGCCCATGGAGCCCTCATCACAGGACTCACGGAGGTAACAAGAGAGACTCCTGAAATTCCCGACAATTGTGTTCCCCACAAACAAGCCAGCAGTGAAACTAGTCTCCCCACTTCCATCCAGCACCCCAGTAGACAGGACGTATGCTTATCCACGTGGGAAAAACCCACCAGACATATCCCAGCTTCGTTCTCGGGAAATTTGTTACTGTGGATAGTCAGTGTGAGCTTTCATCTATTGACGTGTATGTCCCAAAGCAGGGAATTGTCCTTCCCCACATTCCAATATGTCCTCAGGTTTGATATTGAGGGCCTCGTCCTTGGTTGAAGGCAGAGGGGCCTATTGTCATGGTTTGAGCTCTGGAATGAGATGTATCAACCCGGTCATACTTAGGAGTCTTTCTTCCCCTGTTGGAAAAGACTGGATGTGATAAGCTCACTGGTCCCTTTCAGATGGATCATACTCCAAAAGCAAGCCTGAGCCGTGGATATTTATCTTCTCAGGAGCCTGATGAGAATGGTGGCCATGAGAAGAATGCTGGAAAGAATACTTATCATCCAAGTCTCCAATACATCCAATGGATCCTCCTTTAATTTCGTATCAACATACCTCCAGATCATGAGCTCAGGCTGCACGATGCACAACAAGTGAGGGGTGACGGTGAGAGCTTCCCACTTTGGGCCATCACTCGCCTCTCTTCTCACAGAGGGTCTGTGGTGTCACAACGCTTGGTGGGCAGCATGCCATTGCCATGGCAACCATTGGGCCTGACCTTCTCAGATGGAAGGCAACTCCACCTCCTCTGTGCCCACCTGCTGTCTACAGAAGGATGGCTCTTCCCCTGAACGTGTGTCAGGCTCAACACGCTGGTTCCAGAACTGCATCCCAGGAATACACAGTCTGCAATCTCATGGGGAAAGAACATATGGGATTGAAAAAGACCCATTCCCCAAGGAGCCTGAACAGGAAAACAATGGCTGATGGAGGAAGAACAACACACGAGCATCCCTTTCCATGGGAGGAGGCTTTTCCACGGAAGGAAACTATGGAATATCTTTTCACCTGATTTCCACCCCATGCCATTGGAGAAGATATAGGTACCATATCAAGGCTTTCAAACCTGTCTTCCAGTATGGAGCAGGGATGGTAATGGACCCATTTTGGGAGTCAGGCCAGGAAGGAGAGAAGACTCTCGTACAAGTGTGCTGGTTTATCCCATTTGTGGGATATCCACCTTACACCAAGACATGTTCTTGGAGCAATTATCCTGCCATTCACGCTTGCTGGAATCCACAGCTGCTGTACCTCTCTCTCTCCTTCTTTTCATCTCCTTCTCTCTAGCTCTCTCACTCTCCCCTCGGCCCCCCTTCAATGTCTCTGGAATCCTCCTGCTACAAGTTGACCTGTGGTGATAATGGAGGAAATATAGTAGCCAAGAGAATGGTCCAAGTGATCCCCCATCCAGTTATCCCTGTCATCCTAGGTCTGATCAAATATAAAATCCGTGGTCCAGAAAGACTTCCTGTGCTGTGTGGAGACACCCCAACTAGGTCAGCCTTCCACAACACTTCCCATATTCAGCCCTTCCTGTGGACACGCTGACCACTTCATATGTACTTCGGTCTGGAGGGTCCCATATTGGACTCAGAGAGCAGCACACTTGTAACAACGTTCACATGAGTGCTCTCCCAAGAAATGGCTTCTCTGCAGCATTCCCTACCTGCTCCATGAGTTACTGTTCATTTGCTCGTGGGTGGATCTCTGCACTCGTTCTATGGGGATTTAGAATAGCAAGTCTATGACTCTTCATGTCTCAATGATTGGGCATCCAAACAATGCTCTGAGCATCCTTGGCCAGTGGGCTGGCCAATCATAGCCCAGAGGGCAAGATGTCTGTCAACCAAATCCATCTCTCTAAGGAATAGACCTCCCCATTCTCTAGCCTCAGGAGTGTCAGGGACAGAGCCCACTCCCTTCCAGGATGGAACTTTCAATACGCTCCAATTGCAGGCATCATCACAGGGCTCCTGGAAGTTCAGACAAGCGACCCACCTTTCCTACCTTATGACTGTAGACACAACAAACACACTGGCGCTCGCCCCACGCACCACACTCCCAGGAAGCACTCCATGAGAGGGAGGGCTTGTTCTTATCCCCCTGTGGAAAAGGCACCTGAAAGAGACCGGTTACATCTCGGTTAAATGGCCTCTGTTTGGAGGGCTCCCCTGTGGCTTAGGCTATGGAAATATGGATTCAGAAGTGTGGAGCTGAAAAGGCCCCATTGGGACTGTCTTCGTCAGGGGTTCCATCCAGGGCCTCCTGCTTGGGGGAGAGCATTGGGGCATGGATGTCTTGTTTGTACACCAGGATGTCTTGTTTCAAATGGCCATGAAGCACAATTCTTTCTTCACATGGAGGAACTCCCTTGAGGTATTCTGCCCACTGATGCCCTGAAGATATCACATGTTCAAGCACCAAGCCTCTAGAATCCACATTGAGCTCGGGAGCCTGATGAGAGTGGTGGCTAGGAGTCTACAGATGGAGATAATCGTGTTCATCCAAGAGGACCACCCATCTGGTGGATCCTCCTTACCATCAACTTCGACAGACCTCCAGAGCAAGAGCTCATGGTGTCCATCATTGAACTCTCAATGTTTGAGTGGGAGAATGTCCCACATATGGCCCATCTCACACCTCTTTTCTCACAGAGAGGTTGTTTGGGCACAAGGCTCCATGGGCATCATATCAGTGCCATGGCCACCGCTGGCACTGCACCTTGCAGAAGGAAGGCAACTCCACACCCTGGGGAACCCAATTTTCTCTATCATGATGGATCTCTGATAACATGTGGAGCACGTCAGGGTCAAGTCCTTCCTCAGTCACTGCCTCACACGAATACACAGGACAGAATCTCTTTTGCAGAGAAAAGATGTCATTCCAAACACCCAAACTAAAGACCCTGGACAGTGAAATCAAGGAACGACTGAGCAAGAACACCGTATGAGCTGCTATTTCAATAGGAAGGGTCTTTTCCCCTTAGGGAACATATACGGTGTCATTTAACTTGACACGCCCCTCGCCTCATTTGAGAAGATATCAATGCCAAGCAGGGAGGACTGCTTGCAGCCGACATATTTCTAGAGACAGGCCAAGAAAGAGTGAAAATCTCATGCAAGAGTCCTGATATAGCCTTTGTGTCTAAGAGTCCCTGGAAACACAGACAAGGGCTTGGGAATGAAACTGTGCGCTGGAATGTGGCTTGTATCCAAATGTCATCTGTCACTCTCTCTCTCTCCCGCTCTCTCTCTCTCTCTTTTCCTCTCTGTCGGCTTCTTCCTCCTTCACATACTCTCGAATCCTCTTCATCCAAGGTGATCTGTGCTGCTCCAGGTTGGCATATCTCAGCCAGGAGAGCAGTCAAATTCTTTAACCAAGATTTTCCAACAGTCTTCCAAAATCCTATCAAATATAAAAGCATATTTCCTGAAATTATTCCTCTGTTTGTATGGAGACATTCCACCTTACACAGTGTTCCCCTATCTTACCATTGTCAGCCCTTCACACTGACCGATAACCATCCCATTTGTACTGCGTTCTACATGGTCACAGATTTGACTCCCAGATCAACATCTTTTCAACCACCTACACATAAGGGTCCGAGTGAGAATTCACTTCTCTGCAGCACACCCCACGTGTGGGATCAGGTCTGTGAAGTGGCTGGTGAGGTGGATGCCTCGAGTCTTTGTAAGCGGACTTAGGAAATGTAGTCTCGGACTCTCCATGTCTCAGTGAATTGGCATCTACGAAGGGGTCTGAGCACCCTTCAGCAGGGTCTGAATGACAATGCGACAGAGTTCAAGGATTCGGTCCCCTAAAACCAGCCTCCATTTGGGACAATTCTCCTCCTTCTCTAGACCCTCAATTGGCAGGCCAGAGGCCCCACTCGTCCAAGAGCCACACCTCAAGCCCTGCCCATGGAGCCCTCATCACAGGACTCACGGAGGTAACAAGAGAGACTCCTGAAATTCCCGACAATTGTGTTCCCCACAAACAAGCCAGCAGTGAAACTAGTCTCCCCACTTCCATCCAGCACCCCAGTAGACAGGACGTATGCTTATCCACGTGGGAAATACCCACCAGACATATCCCAGCTTCGTTCTCGGGAAATTTGTTACTGTGGATAGTCAGTGTGAGCTTTCATCTATTGACGTGTATGTCCCAAAGCAGGGAATTGTCCTTCCCCACATTCCAATATGTCCTCAGGGTTGATATTGAGGGCCTCGTCCTTGGTTGAAGGCAGAGGGGCCTATTGTCATGGTTTGAGCTCTGGAATGAGATGTATCAACCCGGTCATACTTAGGAGTCTTTCTTCCCCTGTTGGAAAAGACTGGATGTGATAAGCTCACTGGTCCCTTTCAGATGGATCATACTCCAAAAGCAAGCCTGAGCCGTGGATATTTATCTTCTCAGGAGCCTGATGAGAATGGTGGCCATGAGAAGAATGCTGGAAAGAATACTTATCATCCAAGTCTCCAATACATCCAATGGATCCTCCTTTAATTTCGTATCAACATACCTCCAGATCATGAGCTCAGGCTGCACGATGCACAACAAGTGAGGGGTGACGGTGAGAGCTTCCCACTTTGGGCCATCACTCGCCTCTCTTCTCACAGAGGGTCTGAGGTGTCACAATGCTTGGTGGGCAGCATGCCATTGCCATGGCAACCATTGGGCCTGACCTTCTCAGATGGAAGGCAACTCCACCTCCTCTGTGCCCACCTGCTGTCTACAGAAGGATGGCTCTTCCCCTGAACGTGTGTCAGGCTCAACACGCTGGTTCCAGAACTGCATCCCAGGAATACACAGTCTGCAATCTCATGGGGAAAGAACATATGGGATTGAAAAAGACCCATTCCCCAAGCAGCCTGAACAGGAAAACAATGGCTGATGGAGGAAGAACAACACACGAGCATCCCTTTCCATGGGAGGAGGCTTTTCCACGGAAGGAAACTATGGAATATCTTTTCACCTGATTTCCACCCCATGCCATTGGAGAAGATATAGGTACCATATCAAGGCTTTCAAACCTGTCTTCCAGTATGGAGCAGGGATGGTAATGGACCCATTTTGGGAGTCAGGCCAGGAAGGAGAGAAGACTCTCGTACAAGTGTGCTGGTTTATCCCATTTGTGGGATATCCACCTTACACCAAGACATGTTCTTGGAGCAATTATCCTGCCATTCACGCTTGCTGGAATCCACAGCTGCTGTACCTCTCTCTCTCCTTCTTTTCATCTCCTTCTCTCTAGCTCTCTCACTCTCCCCTCGGCCCCCCTTCAATGTCTCTGGAATCCTCCTGCTACAAGTTGACCTGTGGTGATAATGGAGGAAATATAGTAGCCAAGAGAATGGTCCAAGTGATCCCCCATCCAGTTATCCCTGTCATCCTAGGTCTGATCAAATATAAAATCCGTGGTCCAGAAAGACTTCCTGTGCTGTGTGGAGACACCCCAACTAGGTCAGCCTTCCACAACACTTCCCATATTCAGCCCTTCCTGTGGACACGCTGACCACTTCATATGTACTTCGGTCTGGAGGGTCCCATATTGGACTCAGAGAGCAGCACACTTGTAACAACGTTCACATGAGTGCTCTCCCAAGAAATGGCTTCTCTGCAGCATTCCCTACCTGCTCCATGAGTTACTGTTCATTTGCTCGTGGGTGGATCTCTGCACTCGTTCTTTGGGGATTTAGAATAGCAAGTCTATGACTCTTCATGTCTCAATGATTGGGCATCCAAACAATGCTCTGAGCATCCTTGGCCAGTGGGCTGGCCAATCATAGCCCAGAGGGCAAGATGTCTGTCAACCAAATCCATCTCTCTAAGGAATAGACCTCCCCATTCTCTAGCCTCAGGAGTGTCAGGGACAGAGCCCACTCCCTTCCAGGATGGAACTTTCAATACGCTCCAATTGCAGGCATCATCACAGGGCTCCTGGAAGTTCAGACAAGCGACCCACCTTTCCTACCTTATGACTGTAGACACAACAAACACACTGGCGCTCGCCCCACGCACCACACTCCCAGGAAGCACTCCATGAGAGGGAGGGCTTGTTCTTTTCCCCCTGTGGAAAAGGCACCTGAAAGAGACCGGTTACATCTCGGTTAAATGGCCTCTGTTTGGAGGGCTCCCCTGTGGCTTAGGCTATGGAAATATGGATTCAGAAGTGTGGAGCTGAAAAGGCCCCATTGGGACTGTCTTCGTCAGGGGTTCCATCCAGGGCCTCCTGCTTGGGGGCGAGCATTGGGGCATGGATGTCTTGTTTGTACACCAGGATGTCTTGTTTCAAATGGCCATGAAGCACAATTCTTTCTTCACATGGAGGAACTCCCTTGAGGTATTCTGCCCACTGATGCCCTGAAGATATCACATGTTCAAGCACCAAGCCTCTAGAATCCACATTGAGCTCGGGAGCCTGATGAGAGTGGTGGCTAGGAGTCTACAGATGGAGATAATCGTGTTCATCCAAGAGGACCACCCATCTGGTGGATCCTCCTTTCCATCAACTTCGACAGACCTCCAGAGCAAGAGCTCATGGTGTCCATCATTGAACTCTCAATGTTTGAGTGGGAGAATGTCCCACATATGGTCCATCTCACACCTCTTTTCTCACAGAGAGGTTGTTTGGGCACAAGGCTCCATGGGCATCATATCAGTGCCATGGCCACCGCTGGCACTGCACCTTGCAGAAGGAAGGCAACTCCACACCCTGGGGAACCCAATTTTCTCTATCATGATGGATCTCTGATAACATGTGGAGCACGTCAGGGTCAAGTCCTTCCTCAGTCACTGCCTCACACGAATACACAGGACAGAATCTCTTTTGCAGAGAAAAGATGTCATTCCAAACACCCAAACTAAAGACCCTGGACAGTGAAATCAAGGAACGACTGAGCAAGAACACCGTATGAGCTGCTATTTCCATAGGAAGGGTCTTTTCCCCTTAGGGAACATATACGGTGTCATTTAACTTGACACGCCCCTCGCCTCATTTGAGAAGATATCAATGCCAAGCAGGGAGGACTGCTTGCAGCCGACATATTTCTAGAGACAGGCCAAGAAAGAGTGAAAATCTCATGCAAGAGTCCTGATATAGCCTTTGTGTCTAAGAGTCCCTGGAAACACAGACAAGGGCTTGGGAATGAAACTGTGCGCTGGAATGTGGCTTGTATCCAAATGTCATCTGTCACTCTCTCTCTCTCCCGCTCTCACTCTCTCTCTCTTCCTCTCTGTCGGCTTCTTCCTCCTTCACATACTCTCGAATCCTCTTCATCCAAGATGATCTGTGCTGCTCCAGGTTGGCATATCTCAGCCAGGAGAGCAGTCAAATTCTTTAACCAAGATTTTCCAACAGTCTTCCAAAATCCTATCAAATATAAAAGCATTTTTCCTGAAATTATTCCTCTGTTTGTATGGAGACATTCCACCTTACACAGTGTTCCCCTATCTTACCATTGTCAGCCCTTCACACTGACCGATAACCATCCCATTTGTAGTGCGTTCTACATGGTCACAGATTTGACTCCCAGATCAACATCTTTTCAACTACCTACACATAAGGGTCCGAGTGAGAATTCACTTCTCTGCAGCACACCCCAATTGTGGGATCAGGTCTGTGAAGTGGCTGGTGAGGTGGATGCCTCGAGTCTTTGTAAGCGGACTTAGGAAATGTAGTCTCGGACTCTCCATGTCTCAGTGAATTGGCATCTACGAAGGGGTCTGAGCACCCTTCAGCAGGGTCTGAATGACAATGCGACAGAGTTCAAGGATTCGGTCCCCTAAAACCAGTCTCCATTTGGGACAATTCTCCTCCTTCTCTAGACCCTCAATTGGCAGGCCAGGGGCCCCTCTCGTCCAAGAGCGACACCTCAAGCCCTGCCCATGGAGCCCTCATCACAGGACTCACGGAGGTAACAAGAGAGACTCCTGAAATTCCCGACAATTGTGTTCCCCACAAACAAGCCAGCAGTGAAACTAGTCTCCCCACTTCCATCCAGCACCCCAGTAGACAGGACGTATGCTTATCAACCTGGGAAATACCCACCAGACATATCCCAGCTTCGTTCTCGGGAAATTTGTTACTGTGGATAGTTAGTGTGAGCTTTCATCTATTGACGTGTATGTCCCAAAGCAGGGAATTGTCCTTCTCCACATTCCAATATGTCCTCAGGGTTGATATTGAGGGCCTCGTCCTTGGTTGAAGGCAGAGGGGCCTATTGTCATGGTTTGAGCTCTGGAATGAGATGTATCAACCCGGTCATACTTAGGAGTCTTTCTTCCCCTGTTGGAAAAGACTGGATGTGATAAGCTCACTGGTCCCTTTCAGATGGATCATACTCCAAAAGCAAGCCTGAGCCGTGGATATTTATCTTCTCAGGAGCCTGATGAGAATGGTGGCCATGAGAAGAATGCTGGAAAGAATACTTATCATCCAAGTCTCCAATACATCCAATGGATCCTCCTTTAATTTCGTATCAACATACCTCCAGATCATGAGCTCAGGCTGCACGATGCACAACAAGTGAGGGGTGACGGTGAGAGCTTCCCACTTTGGGCCATCACTCGCCTCTCTTCTCACAGAGGGTCTGTGGTGTCACAACGCTTGGTGGGCAGCATGCCATTGCCATGGCAACCATTGGGCCTGACCTTCTCAGATGGAAGGCAACTCCACCTCCTCTGTGCCCACCTGCTGTCTACAGAAGGATGGCTCTTCCCCTGAACGTGTGTCAGGCTCAACACGCTGGTTCCAGAACTGCATCCCAGGAATACACAGTCTGCAATCTCATGGGGAAAGAACATATGGGATTGAAAAAGACCCATTCCCCAAGGAGCCTGAACAGGAAAACAATGGCTGATGGAGGAAGAACAACACACGAGCATCCCTTTCCATGGGAGGAGGCTTTTCCACGGAAGGAAACTATGGAATATCTTTTCACCTGATTTCCACCCCATGCCATTGGAGAAGATATAGGTACCATATCAAGGCTTTCAAACCTGTCTTCCAGTATGGAGCAGGGATGGTAATGGACCCATTTTGGGAGTCAGGCCAGGAAGGAGAGAAGACTCTCGTACAAGTGTGCTGGTTTATCCCATTTGTGGGATATCCACCTTACACCAAGACATGTTCTTGGAGCAATTATCCTGCCATTCACGCTTGCTGGAATCCACAGCTGCTGTACCTCTCTCTCTCCTTCTTTTCATCTCCTTCTCTCTAGCTCTCTCACTCTCCCCTCGGCCCCCCTTCAATGTCTCTGGAATCCTCCTGCTACAAGTTGACCTGTGGTGATAATGGAGGAAATATTGTAGCCAAGAGAATGGTCCAAGTGATCCCCCATCCAGTTATCCCTGTCATCCTAGGTCTGATCAAATATAAAATCCGTGGTCCAGAAAGACTTCCTGTGCTGTGTGGAGACACCCCAACTAGGTCAGCCTTCCACAACACTTCCCATATTCAGCCCTTCCTGTGGACACGCTGACCACTTCATATGTACTTCGGTCTGGAGGGTCCCATATTGGACTCAGAGAGCAGCACACTTGTAACAACGTTCACATGAGTGCTCTCCCAAGAAATGGCTTCTCTGCAGCATTCCCTACCTGCTCCATGAGTTACTGTTCATTTGCTCGTGGGTGGATCTCTGCACTCGTTCTATGGGGATTTAGAATAGCAAGTCTATGACTCTTCATGTCTCAATGATTGGGCATCCAAACAATGCTCTGAGCATCCTTGGCCAGTGGGCTGGCCAATCATAGCCCAGAGGGCAAGATGTCTGTCAACCAAATCCATCTCTCTAAGGAATAGACCTCCCCATTCTCTAGCCTCAGGAGTGTCAGGGACAGAGCCCACTCCCTTCCAGGATGGAACTTTCAATACGCTCCAATTGCAGGCATCATCACAGGGCTCCTGGAAGTTCAGACAAGCGACCCACCTTTCCTACCTTATGACTGTAGACACAACAAACACACTGGCGCTCGCCCCACGCACCACACTCCCAGGAAGCACTCCATGAGAGGGAGGGCTTGTTCTTATCCCCCTGTGGAAAAGGCACCTGAAAGAGACCGGTTACATCTCGGTTAAATGGCCTCTGTTTGGAGGGCTCCCCTGTGGCTTAGGCTATGGAAATATGGATTCAGAAGTGTGGAGCTGAAAAGGCCCCATTGGGACTGTCTTCGTCAGGGGTTCCATCCAGGGCCTCCTGCTTGGGGGAGAGCATTGGGGCATGGATGTCTTGTTTGTACACCAGGATGTCTTGTTTCAAATGGCCATGAAGCACAATTCTTTCTTCACATGGAGGAACTCCCTTGAGGTATTCTGCCCACTGATGCCCTGAAGATATCACATGTTCAAGCACCAAGCCTCTAGAATCCACATTGAGCTCGGGAGCCTGATGAGAGTGGTGGCTAGGAGTCTACAGATGGAGATAATCGTGTTCATCCAAGAGGACCACCCATCTGGTGGATCCTCCTTACCATCAACTTCGACAGACCTCCAGAGCAAGAGCTCATGGTGTCCCTCTTTGAACTCTCAATGTTTGAGTGGGAGAATGTCCCACATATGGCCCATCTCACACCTCTTTTCTCACAGAGAGGTTGTTTGGGCACAAGGCTCCATGGGCATCATATCAGTGCCATGGCCACCGCTGGCACTGCACCTTGCAGAAGGAAGGCAACTCCACACCCTGGGGAACCCAATTTTCTCTATCATGATGGATCTCTGATAACATGTGGAGCACGTCAGGGTCAAGTCCTTCCTCAGTCACTGCCTCACACGAATACACAGGACAGAATCTCTTTTGCAGAGAAAAGATGTCATTCCAAACACCCAAACTAAAGACCCTGGACAGTGAAATCAAGGAACGACTGAGCAAGAACACCGTATGAGCTGCTATTTCAATAGGAAGGGTCTTTTCCCCTTAGGGAACATATACGGTGTCATTTAACTTGACACGCCCCTCGCCTCATTTGAGAAGATATCAATGCCAAGCAGGGAGGACTGCTTGCAGCCGACATATTTCTAGAGACAGGCCAAGAAAGAGTGAAAATCTCATGCAAGAGTCCTGATATAGCCTTTGTGTCTAAGAGTCCCTGGAAACACAGACAAGGGCTTGGGAATGAAACTGTGCGCTGGAATGTGGCTTGTATCCAAATGTCATCTGTCACTCTCTCTCTCTCCCGCTCTCTCTCTCTCTCT
This sequence comes from Sus scrofa, assembly GCF_054392235.1. NCBI lineage: Eukaryota > Metazoa > Chordata > Mammalia > Artiodactyla > Suidae > Sus > Sus scrofa. The sequence goes on from NC_139402.1 coordinate 43,912,832, forward strand.
TTTCCTCTCTGTCGGCTTCTTCCTCCTTCACATACTCTCGAATCCTCTTCATCCAAGGTGATCTGTGCTGCTCCAGGTTGGCATATCTCAGCCAGGAGAGCAGTCAAATTCTTTAACCAAGATTTTCCAACAGTCTTCCAAAATCCTATCAAATATAAAAGCATATTTCCTGAAATTATTCCTCTGTTTGTATGGAGACATTCCACCTTACACAGTGTTCCCCTATCTTACCATTGTCAGCCCTTCACACTGACCGATAACCATCCCATTTGTAGTGCGTTCTACATGGTCACAGATTTGACTCCCAGATCAACATCTTTTCAACCACCTACACATAAGGGTCCGAGTGAGAATTCACTTCTCTGCAGCACACCCCACGTGTGGGATCAGGTCTGTGAAGTGGCTGGTGAGGTGGATGCCTCGAGTCTTTGGAAGCGGACTTAGGAAATGTAGTGTCGGACTCTCCATGTCTCAGTGAATTGGCATCTACGAAGGGGTCTGAGCACCCTTCAGCAGGGTCTGAATGACAATGCGACAGAGTTCAAGGATTCGGTCCCCTAAAACCAGCCTCCATTTGGGACAATTCTCCTCCTTCTCTAGACCCTCAATTGGCAGGCCAGAGGCCCCACTCGTCCAAGAGCCACACCTCAAGCCCTGCCCATGGAGCCCTCATCACAGGACTCACGGAGGTAACAAGAGAGACTCCTGAAATTCCCGACAATTGTGTTCCCCACAAACAAGCCAGCAGTGAAACTAGTCTCCCCACTTCCATCCAGCACCCCAGTAGACAGGACGTATGCTTATCCACGTGGGAAAAACCCACCAGACATATCCCAGCTTCGTTCTCGGGAAATTTGTTACTGTGGATAGTCAGTGTGAGCTTTCATCTATTGACGTGTATGTCCCAAAGCAGGGAATTGTCCTTCCCCACATTCCAATATGTCCTCAGGGTTGATATTGAGGGCCTCGTCCTTGGTTGAAGGCAGAGGGGCCTATTGTCATGGTTTGAGCTCTGGAATGAGATGTATCAACCCGGTCATACTTAGGAGTCTTTCTTCCCCTGTTGGAAAAGACTGGATGTGATAAGCTCACTGGTCCCTTTCAGATGGATCATACTCCAAAAGCAAGCCTGAGCCGTGGATATTTATCTTCTCAGGAGCCTGCTGAGAATGGTGGCCATGAGAAGAATGCTGGAAAGAATACTTATCATCCAAGTCTCCAATACATCCAATGGATCCTCCTTTAATTTCGTATCAACATACCTCCAGATCATGAGCTCAGGCTGCACGATGCACAACAAGTGAGGGGTGACGGTGAGAGCTTCCCACTTTGGGCCATCACTCGCCTCTCTTCTCACAGAGGGTCTGTGGTGTCACAATGCTTGGTGGGCAGCATGCCATTGCCATGGCAACCATTGGGCCTGACCTTCTCAGATGGAAGGCAACTCCACCTCCTCTGTGCCCACCTGCTGTCTACAGAAGGATGGCTCTTCCCCTGAACGTGTGTCAGGCTCAACACGCTGGTTCCAGAACTGCATCCCAGGAATACACAGTCTGCAATCTCATGGGGAAAGAACATATGGGATTGAAAAAGACCCATTCCCCAAGCAGCCTGAACAGGAAAACAATGGCTGATGGAGGAAGAACAACACACGAGCATCCCTTTCCATGGGAGGAGGCTTTTCCACGGAAGGAAACTATGGAATATCTTTTCACCTGATTTCCACCCCATGCCATTGGAGAAGATATAGGTACCATATCAAGGCTTTCAAACCTGTCTTCCAGTATGGAGCAGGGATGGTAATGGACCCATTTTGGGAGTCAGGCCAGGAAGGAGAGAAGACTCTCGTACAAGTGTGCTGGTTTATCCCATTTGTGGGATATCCACCTTACACCAAGACATGTTCTTGGAGCAATTATCCTGCCATTCACGCTTGCTGGAATCCACAGCTGCTGTACCTCTCTCTCTCCTTCTTTTCATCTCCTTCTCTCTAGCTCTCTCACTCTCCCCTCGGCCCCCCTTCAATGTCTCTGGAATCCTCCTGCTACAAGTTGACCTGTGGTGATAATGGAGGAAATATAGTAGCCAAGAGAATGGTCCAAGTGATCCCCCATCCATTTATCCCTGTCATCCTAGGTCTGATCAAATATAAAATCCGTGGTCCAGAAAGACTTCCTGTGCTGTGTGGAGACACCCCAACTAGGTCAGCCTTCCACAACACTTCCCATATTCAGCCCTTCCTGTGGACACGCTGACCACTTCATATGTACTTCGGTCTGGAGGGTCCCATATTGGACTCAGAGAGCAACACACTTGTAACAACGTTCACATGAGTGCTCTCCCAAGAAATGGCTTCTCTGCAGCATTCCCTACCTGCTCCATGAGTTACTGTTCATTTGCTCGTGGGTGGATCTCTGCACTCGTTCTTTGGGGATTTAGAATAGCAAGTCTATGACTCTTCATGTCTCAATGATTGGGCATCCAAACAATGCTCTGAGCATCCTTGGCCAGTGGGCTGGCCAATCATAGCCCAGAGGGCAAGATGTCTGTCAACCAAATCCATCTCTCTAAGGAATAGACCTCCCCATTCTCTAGCCTCAGGAGTGTCAGGGACAGAGCCCACTCCCTTCCAGGATGGAACTTTCAATACGCTCCAATTGCAGGCATCATCACAGGGCTCCTGGAAGTTCAGACAAGCGACCCACCTTTCCTACCTTATGACTGTAGACACAACAAACACACTGTCGCTCGCCCCACGCACCACACTCCCAGGAAGCACTCCATGAGAGGGAGGGCTTGTTCTTATTCCCCTGTGGAAAAGGCACCTGAAAGAGACCGGTTACATCTCGGTTAAATGGCCTCTGTTTGGAGGGCTCCCCTGTGGCTTAGGCTATGGAAATATGGATTCAGAAGTGTGGAGCTGAAAAGGCCCCATTGGGACTGTCTTCGTCAGGTGTTACATCCAGGGCCTCCTGCTTGGGGGAGAGCATTGGGGCATGGATGTCTTGTTTGTACACCAGGATGTCTTGTTTCAAATGGCCATGAAGCACAATTCTTTCTTCACATGGAGGAACTCCCTTGAGGTATTCTGCCCACTGATGCCCTGAAGATATCACATGTTCAAGCACCAAGCCTCTAGAATCCACATTGAGCTCGGGAGCCTGATGAGAGTGGTGGCTAGGAGTCTACAGATGGAGATAATCGTGTTCATCCAAGAGGACCACCCATCTGGTGGATCCTCCTTTCCATCAACTTCGACAGACCTCCAGAGCAAGAGCTCATGGTGTCCATCATTGAACTCTCAATGTTTGAGTGGGAGAATGTCCCACATATGGTCCATCTCACACCTCTTTTCTCACAGAGAGGTTGTTTGGGCACAAGGCTCCATGGGCATCATATCAGTGCCATGGCCACCGCTGGCACTGCACCTTGCAGAAGGAAGGCAACTCCACACCCTGGGGAACCCAATTTTCTCTATCATGATGGATCTCTGATAACATGTGGAGCACGTCAGGGTCAAGTCCTTCCTCAGTCACTGCCTCACACGAATACACAGGACAGAATCTCTTTTGGAGAGAAAAGATGTCATTCCAAACACCCAAACTAAAGACCCTGGACAGTGAAATCAAGGAACGACTGAGGAAGAACACCGTATGAGCTGCTATTTCAATAGGAAGGGTCTTTTCCCCTTAGGGAACATATACGTTGTCATTAACTTGACACGCCCCTCGCCTGATTTGAGAAGATATCAATGCCAAGCAGGGAGGACTGCTTGCAGCCGACATATTTCTAGAGACAGGCCAAGAAAGAGTGAAAATCTCATGCAAGAGTCCTGATATAGCCTTTGTGTCTAAGAGTCCCTGGAAACACAGACAAGGGCTTGGGAATGAAACTGTGCGCTGGAATGTGGCTTGTATCCAAATGTCATCTGTCACTCTCTCTCTCTCCCGCTCTCTCTCTCTCTCTCTTCCTCTCTGTCGGCTTCTTCCTCCTTCACATACTCTCGAATCCTCTTCATCCAAGGTGATCTGTGCTGCTCCAGGTTGGCATATCTCAGCCAGGAGAGCAGTCAAATTCTTTAACCAAGATTTTCCAACAGTCTTCCAAAATCCTATCAAATATAAAAGCATTTTTCCTGAAATTATTCCTCTGTTTGTATGGAGACATTCCACCTTACACAGTGTTCCCCTATCTTACCATTGTCAGCCCTTCACACTGACCGATAACCATCCCATTTGTACTGCGTTCTACATGGTCACAGATTTGACTCCCAGATCAACATCTTTTCAACTACCTACACATAAGGGTCCGAGTGAGAATTCACTTCTCTGCAGCACACCCCACGTGTGGGATCAGGTCTGTGAAGTGGCTGGTGAGGTGGATGCCTCGAGTCTTTGTAAGCGGACTTAGGAAATGTAGTCTCGGACTCTCCATGTCTCAGTGAATTGGCATCTACGAAGGGGTCTGAGCACCCTTCAGCAGGGTCTGAATGACAATGGGACAGAGTTCAAGGATTCGGTCACTGAAAACCAGTCTCCATTTGGGACAATCCTCCTCCTTCTCTAGACCCTCAATTGGCAGGCCAGGGGCCCCTCTCGTCCAAGAGCGACACCTCAAGCCCTGCCCATGGAGCCCTCATCACAGGACTCACGGAGGTAACAAGAGAGACTCCTGAAATTCCCGACAATTGTGTTCCCCACAAACAAGCCAGCAGTGCAACTAGTCTCCCCACTTCCATCCAGCACCCCAGTAGACAGGACGTATGCTTATCCACGTGGGAAATACCCACCAGACATATCCCAGCTTCGTTCTCGGGAAATTTGTTACTGTGGATAGTCAGTGTGAGCTTTCATCTATTGACGTGTATGTCCCAAAGCAGGGAATTGTCCTTCCCCACATTCCAATATGTCCTCAGGGTTGATATTGAGGGCCTCGTCCTTGGTTGAAGGCAGAGGGGCCTATTGTCATGGTTTGAGCTCTGGAATGAGATGTATCAACCCGGTCATACTTAGGAGTCTTTCTTCCCCTGTTGGAAAAGACTGGATGTGATAAGCTCACTGGTCCCTTTCAGATGGATCATACTCCAAAAGCAAGCCTGAGCCGTGGATATTTATCTTCTCAGGAGCCTGATGAGAATGGTGGCCATGAGAAGAATGCTGGAAAGAATACTTATCATCCAAGTCTCCAATACATCCAATGGATCCTCCTTTAATTTCGTATCAACATACCTCCAGATCATGAGCTCAGGCTGCACGATGCACAACAAGTGAGGGGTGACGGTGAGAGCTTCCCACTTTGGGCCATCACTCGCCTCTCTTCTCACAGAGGGTCTGTGGTGTCACAACGCTTGGTGGGCAGCATGCCATTGCCATGGCAACCATTGGGCCTGAACTTCTCAGATGGAAGGCAACTCCACCTCCTCTGTGCCCACCTGCTGTCTACAGAAGGATGGCTCTTCCCCTGAACGTGTGTCAGGCTCAACACGCTGGTTCCAGAACTGCATCCCAGGAATACACAGTCTGCAATCTCATGGGGAAAGAACATATGGGATTGAAAAAGACCCATTCCCCAAGGAGCCTGAACAGGAAAACAATGGCTGATGGAGGAAGAAGAACACACGAGCATCCCTTTCCATGGGAGGAGGCTTTTCCACGGAAGGAAACTATGGAATATCTTTTCACCTGATTTCCACCCCATGCCATTGGAGAAGATATAGGTACCATATCAAGGCTTTCAAACCTGTCTTCCAGTATGGAGCAGGGATGGTAATGGACCCATTTTGGGAGTCAGGCCAGGAAGGAGAGAAGACTCTCGTACAAGTGTGCTGGTTTATCCCATTTGTGGGATATCCACCTTACACCAAGACATGTTCTTGGAGCAATTATCCTGCCATTCACGCTTGCTGGAATCCACAGCTGCTGTACCTCTCTCTCTCCTTCTTTTCATCTCCTTCTCTCTAGCTCTCTCACTCTCCCCTCGGCCCCCCTTCAATGTCTCTGGAATCCTCCTGCTACAAGTTGACCTGTGGTGATAATGGAGGAAATATTGTAGCCAAGAGAATGGTCCAAGTGATCCCCCATCCAGTTATCCCTGTCATCCTAGGTCTGATCAAATATAAAATCCGTGGTCCAGAAAGACTTCCTGTGCTGTGTGGAGACACCCCAACTAGGTCAGCCTTCCACAACACTTCCCATATTCAGCCCTTCCTGTGGACACGCTGACCACTTCATATGTACTTCGGTCTGGAGGGTCCCATATTGGACTCAGAGAGCAGCACACTTGTAACAACGTTCACATGAGTGCTCTCCCAAGAAATGGCTTCTCTGCAGCATTCCCTACCTGCTCCATGAGTTACTGTTCATTTGCTCGTGGGTGGATCTCTGCACTCGTTCTATGGGGATTTAGAATAGCAAGTCTATGACTCTTCATGTCTCAATGATTGGGCATCCAAACAATGCTCTGAGCATCCTTGGCCAGTGGGCTGGCCAATCATAGCCCAGAGGGCAAGATGTCTGTCAACCAAATCCATCTCTCTAAGGAATAGACCTCCCCATTCTCTAGCCTCAGGAGTGTCAGGGACAGAGCCCACTCCCTTCCAGGATGGAACTTTCAATACGCTCCAATTGCAGGCATCATCTCAGGGCTCCTGGAAGTTCAGACAAGCGACCCACCTTTCCTACCTTATGACTGTAGACACAACAAACACACTGGCGCTCGCCCCACGCACCACACTCCCAGGAAGCACTCCATGAGAGGGAGGGCTTGTTCTTATCCCCCTGTGGAAAAGGCACCTGAAAGAGACCGGTTACATCTCGGTTAAATGGCCTCTGTTTGGAGGGCTCCCCTGTGGCTTAGGCTATGGAAATATGGATTCAGAAGTGTGGAGCTGAAAAGGCCCCATTGGGACTGTCTTCGTCAGGGGTTACATCCAGGGCCTCCTGCTTGGGGGAGAGAGTTGGGGCATGGATGTCTTGTTTGTACACCAGGATGTCTTGTTTCAAATGGCCATGAAGCACAATTCTTTCTTCACATGGAGGAACTCCCTTGAGGTATTCTGCCCACTGATGCCCTGAAGATATCACATGTTCAAGCACCAAGCCTCTAGAATCCACATTGAGCTCGGGAGCCTGATGAGAGTGGTGGCTAGGAGTCTACAGATGGAGATAATCGTGTTCATCCAAGAGGACCACCCATCTGGTGGATCCTCCTTACCATCAACTTCGACAGACCTCCAGAGCAAGAGCTCATGGTGTCCATCATTGAACTCTCAATGTTTGAGTGGGAGAATGTCCCACATATGGCCCATCTCACACCTCTTTTCTCACAGAGAGGTTGTTTGGGCACAAGGCTCCATGGGCATCATATCAGTGCCATGGCCACCGCTGGCACTGCACCTTGCAGAAGGAAGGCAACTCCACACCCTGGGGAACCCAATTTTCTCTATCATGATGGATCTCTGATAACATGTGGAGCACGTCAGGGTCAAGTCCTTCCTCAGTCACTGCCTCACACGAATACACAGGACAGAATCTCTTTTGCAGAGAAAAGATGTCATTCCAAACACCCAAACTAAAGACCCTGGACAGTGAAATCAAGGAACGACTGAGCAAGAACACCGTATGAGCTGCTATTTCCATAGGAAGGGTCTTTTCCCCTTAGGGAACATATACGGTGTCATTTAACTTGACACGCCCCTCGCCTCATTTGAGAAGATATCAATGCCAAGCAGGGAGGACTGCTTGCAGCCGACATATTTCTAGAGACAGGCCAAGAAAGAGTGAAAATCTCATGCAAGAGTCCTGATATAGCCTTTGTGTCTAAGAGTCCCTGGAAACACAGACAAGGGCTTGGGAATGAAACTGTGCGCTGGAATGTGGCTTGTATCCAAATGTCATCTGTCACTCTCTCTCTCTCCCGCTCTCTCTCTCTCTCTCTTCCTCTCTGTCGGCTTCTTCCTCCTTCACATACTCTCGAATCCTCTTCATCCAAGGTGATCTGTGCTGCTCCAGGTTGGCATATCTCAGCCAGGAGAGCAGTCAAATTCTTTAACCAAGATTTTCCAACAGTCTTCCAAAATCCTATCAAATATAAAAGCATTTTTCCTGAAATTATTCCTGTGTTTGTATGGAGATATTCCACCTTACACAGTGTTCCCCTATCTTACCATTGTCAGCCCTTCACACTGACCGATAACCATCCCATTTGTACTGCGTTCTACATGGTCACAGATTTGACTCCCAGATCAACATCTTTTCAACCACCTACACATAAGGGTCCGAGTGAGAATTCACTTCTCTGCAGCACACCCCACGTGTGGGATCAGGTCTGTGAAGTGGCTGGTGAGGTGGATGCCTCGAGTCTTTGGAAGCGGACTTAGGAAATGTAGTCTCGGACTCTCCATGTCTCAGTGAATTGGCATCTACGAAGGGGTCTGAGCACCCTTCAGCAGGGTCTGAATGACAATGCGACACAGTTCAAGGATTCGGTCCCCTAAAACCAGTCTCCATTTGGGACAATTCTCCTCCTTCTCTAGACCCTCAATTGGCAGGCCAGAGGCCCCTCTCGTCCAAGAGCCACACCTCAAGCCCTGCCCATGGAGCCCTCATCACAGGACTCACGGAGGTAACAAGAGAGACTCCTGAAATTCCCGACAATTGTGTTCCCCACAAACAAGCCAGCAGTGAAACTAGTCTCCCCACTTCCATCCAGCACCCCAGTAGACAGGACGTATGCTTATCAACGTGGGAAATAACCACCAGACATATCCCAGCTTTGTTCTCGGGAAATTTGTTACTGTGGATAGTCAGTGTGAGCTTTCATCTATTGACGTGTATGTCCCAAAGCAGGGAATTGTCCTTCCCCACATTCCAATATGTCCTCAGGGTTGATATTGAGGGCCTCGTCCTTGGTTGAAGGCAGAGGGGCCTATTGTCATGGTTTGAGCTCTGGAATGAGATGTATCAACCCGGTCATACTTAGGAGTCTTTCTTCCCCTGTTGGAAAAGACTGGATGTGATAAGCTCACTGGTCCCTTTCAGATGGATCATACTCCAAAAGCAAGCCTGAGCCGTGGATATTTATCTTCTCAGGAGCCTGATGAGAATGGTGGCCATGAGAAGAATGCTGGAAAGAATACTTATCATCCAAGTCTCCAATACATCCAATGGATCCTCCTTTAATTTCGTATCAACATACCTCCAGATCATGAGCTCAGGCTGCACGATGCACAACAAGTGAGGGGTGACGGTGAGAGCTTCCCACTTTGGGCCATCACTCGCCTCTCTTCTCACAGAGGGTCTGTGGTGTCACAACGCTTGGTGGGCAGCATGCCATTGCCATGGCAACCATTGGGCCTGACCTTCTCAGATGGAAGGCAACTCCACCTCCTCTGTGCCCACCTGCTGTCTACAGAAGGATGGCTCTTCCCCTGAACGTGTGTCAGGCTCAACACGCTGGTTCCAGAACTGCATCCCAGGAATACACAGTCTGCAATCTCATGGGGAAAGAACATATGGGATTGAAAAAGACCCATTCCCCAAGGAGCCTGAACAGGAAAACAATGGCTGATGGAGGAAGAACAACACACGAGCATCCCTTTCCATGGGAGGAGGCTTATCCACGGAAGGAAACTATGGAATATCTTTTCACCTGATTTCCACCCCATGCCATTGGAGAAGATATAGGTACCATATCAAGGCTTTCAAACCTGTCTTCCAGTATGGAGCAGGGATGGTAATGGACCCATTTTGGGAGTCAGGCCAGGAAGGAGAGAAGACTCTCGTACAAGTGTGCTGGTTTATCCCATTTGTGGGATATCCACCTTACACCAAGACATGTTCTTGGAGCAATTATCCTGCCATTCACGCTTGCTGGAATCCACAGCTGCTGTACCTCTCTCTCTCCTTCTTTTCATCTCCTTCTCTCTAGCTCTCTCACTCTCCCCTCGGACCCCTTCAATGTCTCTGGAATCCTCCTGCTACAAGTTGACCTGTGGTGATAATGGAGGAAATATAGTAGCCAAGAGAATGGTCCAAGTGATCCCCCATCCATTTATCCCTGTCATCCTAGGTCTGATCAAATATAAAATCCGTGGTCCAGAAAGACTTCCTGTGCTGTGTGGAGACACCCCAACTAGGTCAGCCTTCCACAACACTTCCCATATTCAGCCCTTCCTGTGGACACGCTGACCACTTCATATGTACTTCGGTCTGGAGGGTCCCATATTGGACTCAGAGAGCAGCACACTTGTAACAACGTTCACATGAGTGCTCTCCCAAGAAATGGCTTCTCTGCAGCATTCCCTACCTGCTCCATGAGTTACTGTTCATTTGCTCGTGGGTGGACCTCTGCACTCGTTCTATGGGGATTTAGAATAGCAAGTCTATGACTCTTCATGTCTCAATGATTGGGCATCCAAACAATGCTCTGAGCATCCTTGGCCAGTGGGCTGGCCAATCATAGCCCAGAGGGCAAGATGTCTGTCAACCAAATCCATCTCTCTAAGGAATAGACCTCCCCATTCTCTAGCCTCAGGAGTGTCAGGGACAGAGCCCACTCCCTTCCAGGATGGAACTTTCAATACGCTCCAATTGCAGGCATCATCACAGGGCTCCTGGAAGTTCAGACAAGCGACCCACCTTTCCTACCTTATGACTGTAGACACAACAAACACACTGGCGCTCGCCCCACGCACCACACTCCCAGGAAGCACTCCATGAGAGGGAGGGCTTGTTCTTTTCCCCCTGTGGAAAATGCACCTGAAAGAGACCGGTTACATCTCGGTTAAATGGCCTCTGTTTGGAGGGCTCCCCTGTGGCTTAGGCTATGGAAATATGGATTCAGAAGTGTGGAGCTGAAAAGGCCCCATTGGGACTGTCTTCGTCAGGGGTTCCATCCAGGGCCTCCTGCTTGGGGGAGAGCATTGGGGCATGGATGTCTTGTTTGTACACCAGGATGTCTTGTTTCAAATGGCCAAGAAGCACAATTCTTTCTTCACATGGAGGAACTCCCTTGAGGTATTCTGCCCACTGATGCCCTGAAGATATCACATGTTCAAGCACCAAGCCTCTAGAATCCACATTGAGCTTGGGAGCCTGATGAGAGTGGTGGCTAGGAGTCTACAGATGGAGATAATCGTGTTCATCCAAGAGGACCACCCATCTGGTGGATCCTCCTTACCATCAACTTCGACAGACCTCCAGAGCAAGAGCTCATGGTGTCCATCATTGAACTCTCAATGTTTGAGTGGGAGAATGTCCCACATATGGCCCATCTCACACCTCTTTTCTCACAGAGAGGTTGTTTGGGCACAAGGCTCCATGGGCATCATATCAGTGCCATGGCCACCGCTGGCACTGCACCTTGCAGAAGGAAGGCAACTCCACACCCTGGGGAACCCAATTTTCTCTATCATGATGGATCTCTGATAACATGTGGAGCACGTCAGGGTCAAGTCCTTCCTCAGTCACTGCCTCACACGAATACGCAGGACAGAATCTCTTTTGCAGAGAAAAGATGTCATTCCAAACACCCAAACAAAAGACCCTGGACAGTGAAATCAAGGAACGACTGAAGAAGAACACCGTATGAGCTGCTATTTCAATAGGAAGGGTCTTTTCCCCTTAGGGAACATATACGGTGTCATTTAACTTGACACGCCCCTCGCCTCATTTGAGAAGATATCAATGCCAAGCAGGGAGGACTGCTTGCAGCCGACATATTTCTAGAGACAGGCCAAGAAAGAGTGAAAATCTCATGCAAGAGTCCTGATATAGCCTTTGTGTCTAAGAGTCCCTGGAAACACAGACAAGGGCTTGGGAATGAAACTGTGCGCTGGAATGTGGCTTGTATCCAAATGTCATCTGTCACTCTCTCTCTCTCCCGCTCTCTCTCTCTCTCTTTTCCTCTCTGTCGGCTTCTTCCTCCTTCACATACTCTCGAATCCTCTTCATCCAAGGTGATCTGTGCTGCTCCAGGTTGGCATATCTCAGCCAGGAGAGCAGTCAAATTCTTTAACCAAGATTTTCCAACAGTCTTCCAAAATCCTATCAAATATAAAAGCATTTTTCCTGAAATTATTCCTCTGTTTGTATGGAGACATTCCACCTTACACAGTGTTCCCCTATCTTACCATTGTCAGCCCTTCACACTGACCGATAACCATCCCATTTGTAGTGCGTTCTACATGGTCACAGATTTGACTCCCAGATCAACATCTTTTCAACCACCTACACATAAGGGTCCGAGTGAGAATTCACTTCTCTGCAGCACACCCCACGTGTGGGATCAGGTCTGTGAAGTGGCTGGTGAGGTGGATGCCTCGAGTCTTTGGAAGCGGACTTAGGAAATGTAGTCTCGGACTCTCCATGTCTCAGTGAATTGGCATCTACGAAGGGGTCTGAGCACCCTTCAGCAGGGTCTGAATGACAATGCGACAGAGTTCAAGGATTCGGTCCCCTCAAACCAGTCTCCATTTGGGACAATTCTCCTCCTTCTCTAGACCCTCAATTGGCAGGCCAGAGGCCCCTCTCGTCCAAGAGCCACACCTCAAGACCTGCCCATGGAGCCCTCATCACAGGACTCACGGAGGTAACAAGAGAGACTCCTGAAATTCCCGACAATTGTGTTCCCCACAAACAAGCCAGCAGTGAAACTAGTCTCCCCACTTCCATCCAGCACCCCAGTAGACAGGACGTATGCTTATCCACGTGGGAAATACCCACCAGACATATCCCAGCTTCGTTCTCGGGAAATTTGTTACTGTGGATAGTCAGTGTGAGCTTTCATCTATTGACGTGTATGTCCCAAAGCAGGGAATTGTCCTTCCCCACATTCCAATATGTCCTCAGGGTTGATATTGAGGGCCTCGTCCTTGGTTGAAGGCAGAGGGGCCTATTGTCATGGTTTGAGCTCTGGAATGAGATGTATCAACCCGGTCATACTTAGGAGTCTTTCTTCCCCTGTTGGAAAAGACTGGATGTGATAAGCTCACTGGTCCCTTTCAGATGGATCATACTCCAAAAGCAAGCCTGAGCCGTGGATATTTATCTTCTCAGGAGCCTGCTGAGAATGGTGGCCATGAGAAGAATGCTGGAAAGAATACTTATCATCCAAGTCTCCAATACATCCAATGGATCCTCCTTTAATTTCGTATCAACATACCTCCAGATCATGAGCTCAGGCTGCACGATGCACAACAAGTGAGGGGTGACGGTGAGAGCTTCCCACTTTGGGCCATCACTCGCCTCTCTTCTCACAGAGGGTCTGTGGTGTCACAATGCTTGGTGGGCAGCATGCCATTGCCATGGCAACCATTGGGCCTGACCTTCTCAGATGGAAGGCAACTCCACCTCCTCTGTGCCCACCTGCTGTCTACAGAAGGATGGCTCTTCCCCTGAACGTGTGTCAGGCTCAACACGCTGGTTCCAGAACTGCATCCCAGGAATACACAGTCTGCAATCTCATGGGGAAAGAACATATGGGATTGAAAAAGACCCATTCCCCAAGGATCCTGAACAGGAAAACAATGGCTGATGGAGGAAGAACAACACACGAGCATCCCTTTCCATGGGAGGAGGCTTTTCCACGGAAGGAAACTATGGAATATCTTCTCACCTGATTTCCACCCCATGCCATTGGAGAAGATATAGGTACCATATCAAGGCTTTCAAACCTGTCTTCCAGTATGGAGCAGGGATGGTAATGGACCCATTTTGGGAGTCAGGCCAGGAAGGAGAGAAGACTCTCGTACAAGTGTGCTGGTTTATCCCATTTGTGGGATATCCACCTTACACCAAGACATGTTCTTGGAGCAATTATCCTGCCATTCACGCTTGCTGGAATCCACAGCTGCTGTACCTCTCTCTCTCCTTCTTTTCATCTCCTTCTCTCTAGCTCTCTCACTCTCCCCTCGGCCCCCCTTCAATGTCTCTGGAATCCTCCTGCTACAAGTTGACCTGTGGTGATAATGGAGGAAATATTGTAGCCAAGAGAATGGTCCAAGTGATCCCCCATCCAGTTATCCCTGTCATCCTAGGTCTGATCAAATATAAAATCCGTGGTCCAGAAAGACTTCCTGTGCTGTGTGGAGACACCCCAACTAGGTCAGCCTTCCACAACACTTCCCATATTCAGCCCTTCCTGTGGACACGCTGACCACTTCATATGTACTTCGGTCTGGAGGGTCCCATATTGGACTCAGAGAGCAGCACACTTGTAACAACGTTCACATGAGTGCTCTCCCAAGAAATGGCTTCTCTGCAGCATTCCCTACCTGCTCCATGAGTTACTGTTCATTTGCTCGTGGGTGGACCTCTGCACTCGTTCTTTGGGGATTTAGAATAGCAAGTCTATGACTCTTCATGTCTCAATGATTGGGCATCCAAACAATGCTCTGAGCATCCTTGGCCAGTGGGCTGGCCAATCATAGCCCAGAGGGCAAGATGTCTGTCAACCAAATCCATCTCTCTAAGGAATAGACCTCCCCATTCTCTAGCCTCAGGAGTGTCAGGGACAGAGCCCACTCCCTTCCAGGATGGAACTTTCAATACGCTCCAATTGCAGGCATCATCACAGGGCTCCTGGAAGTTCAGACAAGCGACCCACCTTTCCTACCTTATGACTGTAGACACAACAAACACACTGGCGCTCGCCCCACGCACCACACTCCCAGGAAGCACTCCATGAGAGGGAGGGCTTGTTCTTTTCCCCCTGTGGAAAAGGCACCTGAAAGAGACCGGTTACATCTCGGTTAAATGGCCTCTGTTTGGAGGGCTCCCCTGTGGCTTAGGCTATGGAAATATGGATTCAGAAGTGTGGAGCTGAAAAGGCCCCATTGGGACTGTCTTCGTCAGGGGTTCCATCCAGGGCCTCCTGCTTGGGGGCGAGCATTGGGGCATGGATGTCTTGTTTGTACACCAGGATGTCTTGTTTCAAATGGCCATGAAGCACAATTCTTTCTTCACATGGAGGAACTCCCTTGAGGTATTCTGCCCACTGATGCCCTGAAGATAACACATGTTCAAGCACCAAGCCTCTAGAATCCACATTGAGCTTGGGAGCCTGATGAGAGTGGTGGCTAGGAGTCTACAGATGGAGATAATCGTGTTCATCCAAGAGGACCACCCATCTGGTGGATCCTCCTTACCATCAACTTCGACAGACCTCCAGAGCAAGAGCTCATGGTGTCCCTCTTTGAACTCTCAATGTTTGAGTGGGAGAATGTCCCACATATGGCCCATCTCACACCTCTTTTCTCACAGAGAGGTTGTTTGGGCACAAGGCTCCATGGGCATCATATCAGTGCCATGGCCACCGCTGGCACTGCACCTTGCAGAAGGAAGGCAACTCCACACCCTGGGGAACCCAATTTTCTCTATCATGATGGATCTCTGATAACATGTGGAGCACGTCAGGGTCAAGTCCTTCCTCAGTCACTGCCTCACACGAATACACAGGACAGAATCTCTTTTGCAGAGAAAAGATGTCATTCCAAACACCCAAACTAAAGACCCTGGACAGTGAAATCAAGGAACGACTGAGCAAGAACACCGTATGAGCTGCTATTTCCATAGGAAGGGTCTTTTCCCCTTAGGGAACATATACGGTGTCATTTAACTTGACACGCCCCTCGCCTCATTTGAGAAGATATCAATGCCAAGCAGGGAGGACTGCTTGCAGCCGACATATTTCTAGAGACAGGCCAAGAAAGAGTGAAAATCTCATGCAAGAGTCCTGATATAGCCTTTGTGTCTAAGAGTCCCTGGAAACACAGACAAGGGCTTGGGAATGAAACTGTGCGCTGGAATGTGGCTTGTATCCAAATGTCATCTGTCACTCTCTCTCTCTCCCGCTCTCTCTCTCTCTCTTTTCCTCTCTGTCGGCTTCTTCCTCCTTCACATACTCTCGAATCCTCTTCATCCAAGGTGATCTGTGCTGCTCCAGGTTGGCATATCTCAGCCAGGAGAGCAGTCAAATTCTTTAACCAAGATTTTCCAACAGTCTTCCAAAATCCTATCAAATATAAAAGCATTTTTCCTGAAATTATTCCTCTGTTTGTATGGAGACATTCCACCTTACACAGTGTTCCCCTATCTTACCATTGTCAGCCCTTCACACTGACCGATAACCATCCCATTTGTAGTGCGTTCTACATGGTCACAGATTTGACTCCCAGATCAACATCTTTTCAACCACCTACACATAAGGGTCCGAGTGAGAATTCACTTCTCTGCAGCACACCCCACGTGTGGGATCAGGTCTGTGAAGTGGCTGGTGAGGTGGATGCCTCGAGTCTTTGGAAGCGGACTTAGGAAATGTAGTCTCGGACTCTCCATGTCTCAGTGAATTGGCATCTACGAAGGGGTCTGAGCACCCTTCAGCAGGGTCTGAATGACAATGCGACAGAGTTCAAGGATTCGGTCCCCTAAAACCAGTCTCCATTTGGGACAATTCTCCTCCTTCTCTAGACCCTCAATTGGCAGGCCAGAGGCCCCTCTCGTCCAAGAGCCACACCTCAAGACCTGCCCATGGAGCCCTCATCACAGGACTCACGGAGGTAACAAGAGAGACTCCTGAAATTCCCGACAATTGTGTTCCCCACAAACAAGCCAGCAGTGAAACTAGTCTCCCCACTTCCATCCAGCACCCCAGTAGACAGGACGTATGCTTATCCACGTGGGAAATACCCACCAGACATATCCCAGCTTCGTTCTCGGGAAATTTGTTACTGTGGATAGTCAGTGTGAGCTTTCATCTATTGACGTGTATGTCCCAAAGCAGGGAATTGTCCTTCCCCACATTCCAATATGTCCTCAGGGTTGATATTGAGGGCCTCGTCCTTGGTTGAAGGCAGAGGGGCCTATTGTCATGGTTTGAGCTCTGGAATGAGATGTATCAACCCGGTCATACTTAGGAGTCTTTCTTCCCCTGTTGGAAAAGACTGGATGTGATAAGCTCACTGGTCCCTTTCAGATGGATCATACTCCAAAAGCAAGCCTGAGCCGTGGATATTTATCTTCTCAGGAGCCTGCTGAGAATGGTGGCCATGAGAAGAATGCTGGAAAGAATACTTATCATCCAAGTCTCCAATACATCCAATGGATCCTCCTTTAATTTCGTATCAACATACCTCCAGATCATGAGCTCAGGCTGCACGATGCACAACAAGTGAGGGGTGACGGTGAGAGCTTCCCACTTTGGGCCATCACTCGCCTCTCTTCTCACAGAGGGTCTGTGGTGTCACAATGCTTGGTGGGCAGCATGCCATTGCCATGGCAACCATTGGGCCTGACCTTCTCAGATGGAAGGCAACTCCACCTCCTCTGTGCCCACCTGCTGTCTACAGAAGGATGGCTCTTCCCCTGAACGTGTGTCAGGCTCAACACGCTGGTTCCAGAACTGCATCCCAGGAATACACAGTCTGCAATCTCATGGGGAAAGAACATATGGGATTGAAAAAGACCCATTCCCCAAGGATCCTGAACAGGAAAACAATGGCTGATGGAGGAAGAACAACACACGAGCATCCCTTTCCATGGGAGGAGGCTTTTCCACGGAAGGAAACTATGGAATATCTTCTCACCTGATTTCCACCCCATGCCATTGGAGAAGATATAGGTACCATATCAAGGCTTTCAAACCTGTCTTCCAGTATGGAGCAGGGATGGTAATGGACCCATTTTGGGAGTCAGGCCAGGAAGGAGAGAAGACTCTCGTACAAGTGTGCTGGTTTATCCCATTTGTGGGATATCCACCTTACACCAAGACATGTTCTTGGAGCAATTATCCTGCCATTCACGCTTGCTGGAATCCACAGCTGCTGTACCTCTCTCTCTCCTTCTTTTCATCTCCTTCTCTCTAGCTCTCTCACTCTCCCCTCGGCCCCCCTTCAATGTCTCTGGAATCCTCCTGCTACAAGTTGACCTGTGGTGATAATGGAGGAAATATTGTAGCCAAGAGAATGGTCCAAGTGATCCCCCATCCAGTTATCCCTGTCATCCTAGGTCTGATCAAATATAAAATCCGTGGTCCAGAAAGACTTCCTGTGCTGTGTGGAGACACCCCAACTAGGTCAGCCTTCCACAACACTTCCCATATTCAGCCCTTCCTGTGGACACGCTGACCACTTCATATGTACTTCGGTCTGGAGGGTCCCATATTGGACTCAGAGAGCAGCACACTTGTAACAACGTTCACATGAGTGCTCTCCCAAGAAATGGCTTCTCTGCAGCATTCCCTACCTGCTCCATGAGTTACTGTTCATTTGCTCGTGGGTGGACCTCTGCACTCGTTCTATGGGGATTTAGAATAGCAAGTCTATGACTCTTCATGTCTCAATGATTGGGCATCCAAACAATGCTCTGAGCATCCTTGGCCAGTGGGCTGGCCAATCATAGCCCAGAGGGCAAGATGTCTGTCAACCAAATCCATCTCTCTAAGGAATAGACCTCCCCATTCTCTAGCCTCAGGAGTGTCAGGGACAGAGCCCACTCCCTTCCAGGATGGAACTTTCAATACGCTCCAATTGCAGGCATCATCACAGGGCTCCTGGAAGTTCAGACAAGCGACCCACCTTTCCTACCTTATGACTGTAGACACAACAAACACACTGTCGCTCGCCCCACGCACCACACTCCCAGGAAGCACTCCATGAGAGGGAGGGCTTGTTCTTATCCCCCTGTGGAAAAGGCACCTGAAAGAGACCGGTTACATCTCGGTTAAATGGCCTCTGTTTGGAGGGCTCCCCTGTGGCTTAGGCTATGGAAATATGGATTCAGAAGTGTGGAGCTGAAAAGGCCCCATTGGGACTGTCTTCGTCAGGGGTTCCATCCAGGGCCTCCTGCTTGGGGGCGAGCATTGGGGCATGGATGTCTTGTTTGTACACCAGGATGTCTTGTTTCAAATGGCCATGAAGCACAATTCTTTCTTCACATGGAGGAACTCCCTTGAGGTATTCTGCCCACTGATGCCCTGAAGATATCACATGTTCAAGCACCAAGCCTCTAGAATCCACATTGAGCTTGGGAGCCTGATGAGAGTGGTGGCTAGGAGTCTACAGATGGAGATAATCGTGTTCATCCAAGAGGACCACCCATCTGGTGGATCCTCCTTACCATCAACTTCGACAGACCTCCAGAGCAAGAGCTCATGGTGTCCCTCTTTGAACTCTCAATGTTTGAGTGGGAGAATGTCCCACATATGGCCCATCTCACACCTCTTTTCTCACAGAGAGGTTGTTTGGGCACAAGGCTCCATGGGCATCATATCAGTGCCATGGCCACCGCTGGCACTGCACCTTGCAGAAGGAAGGCAACTCCACACCCTGGGGAACCCAATTTTCTCTATCATGATGGATCTCTGATAACATGTGGAGCACGTCAGGGTCAAGTCCTTCCTCAGTCACTGCCTCACACGAATACACAGGACAGAATCTCTTTTGCAGAGAAAAGATGTCATTCCAAACACCCAAACTAAAGACCCTGGACAGTGAAATCAAGGAACGACTGAGCAAGAACACCGTATGAGCTGCTATTTCCATAGGAAGGGTCTTTTCCCCTTAGGGAACATATACGGTGTCATTTAACTTGACACGCCCCTCGCCTCATTTGAGAAGATATCAATGCCAAGCAGGGAGGACTGCTTGCAGCCGACATATTTCTAGAGACAGGCCAAGAAAGAGTGAAAATCTCATGCAAGAGTCCTGATATAGCCTTTGTGTCTAAGAGTCCCTGGAAACACAGACAAGGGCTTGGGAATGAAACTGTGCGCTGGAATGTGGCTTGTATCCAAATGTCATCTGTCACTCTCTCTCTCTCCCGCTCTCTCTCTCTCTCTTTTCCTCTCTGTCGGCTTCTTCCTCCTTCACATACTCTCGAATCCTCTTCATCCAAGGTGATCTGTGCTGCTCCAGGTTGGCATATCTCAGCCAGGAGAGCAGTCAAATTCTTTAACCAAGATTTTCCAACAGTCTTCCAAAATCCTATCAAATATAAAAGCATTTTTCCTGAAATTATTCCTCTGTTTGTATGGAGACATTCCACCTTACACAGTGTTCCCCTATCTTACCATTGTCAGCCCTTCACACTGACCGATAACCATCCCATTTGTAGTGCGTTCTACATGGTCACAGATTTGACTCCCAGATCAACATCTTTTCAACCACCTACACATAAGGGTCCGAGTGAGAATTCACTTCTCTGCAGCACACCCCACGTGTGGGATCAGGTCTGTGAAGTGGCTGGTGAGGTGGATGCCTCGAGTCTTTGGAAGCGGACTTAGGAAATGTAGTCTCGGACTCTCCATGTCTCAGTGAATTGGCATCTACGAAGGGGTCTGAGCACCCTTCAGCAGGGTCTGAATGACAATGCGACAGAGTTCAAGGATTCGGTCCCCTAAAACCAGTCTCCATTTGGGACAATTCTCCTCCTTCTCTAGACCCTCAATTGGCAGGCCAGAGGCCCCTCTCGTCCAAGAGCCACACCTCAAGACCTGCCCATGGAGCCCTCATCACAGGACTCACGGAGGTAACAAGAGAGACTCCTGAAATTCCCGACAATTGTGTTCCCCACAAACAAGCCAGCAGTGAAACTAGTCTCCCCACTTCCATCCAGCACCCCAGTAGACAGGACGTATGCTTATCCACGTGGGAAATACCCACCAGACATATCCCAGCTTCGTTCTCGGGAAATTTGTTACTGTGGATAGTCAGTGTGAGCTTTCATCTATTGACGTGTATGTCCCAAAGCAGGGAATTGTCCTTCCCCACATTCCAATATGTCCTCAGGGTTGATATTGAGGGCCTCGTCCTTGGTTGAAGGCAGAGGGGCCTATTGTCATGGTTTGAGCTCTGGAATGAGATGTATCAACCCGGTCATACTTAGGAGTCTTTCTTCCCCTGTTGGAAAAGACTGGATGTGATAAGCTCACTGGTCCCTTTCAGATGGATCATACTCCAAAAGCAAGCCTGAGCCGTGGATATTTATTTTCTCAGGAGCCTGCTGAGAATGGTGGCCATGAGAAGCATGCTGGAAAGAATACTTATCATCCAAGTCTCCAATACATCCAATGGATCCTCCTTTAATTTCGTATCAACATACCTCCAGATCATGAGCTCAGGCTGCACGATGCACAACAAGTGAGGGGTGACGGTGAGAGCTTCCCACTTTGGGCCATCACTCGCCTCTCTTCTCACAGAGGGTCTGTGGTGTCACAATGCTTGGTGGGCAGCATGCCATTGCCATGGCAACCATTGGGCCTGACCTTCTCAGATGGAAGGCAACTCCACCTCCTCTGTGCCCACCTGCTGTCTACAGAAGGATGGCTCTTCCCCTGAACGTGTGTCAGGCTCAACACGCTGGTTCCAGAACTGCATCCCAGGAATACACAGTCTGCAATCTCATGGGGAAAGAACATATGGGATTGAAAAAGACCCATTCCCCAAGGAGCCTGAACAGGAAAACAATGGCTGATGGAGGAAGAACAACACACGAGCATCCCTTTCCATGGGAGGAGGCTTTTCCACGGAAGGAAACTATGGAATATCTTCTCACCTGATTTCCACCCCATGCCATTGGAGAAGATATAGGTACCATATCAAGGCTTTCAAACCTGTCTTCCAGTATGGAGCAGGGATGGTAATGGACCCATTTTGGGAGTCAGGCCAGGAAGGAGAGAAGACTCTCGTACAAGTGTGCTGGTTTATCCCATTTGTGGGATATCCACCTTACACCAAGACATGTTCTTGGAGCAATTATCCTGCCATTCACGCTTGCTGGAATCCACAGCTGCTGTACCTCTCTCTCTCCTTCTTTTCATCTCCTTCTCTCTAGCTCTCTCACTCTCCCCTCGGCCCCCCTTCAATGTCTCTGGAATCCTCCTGCTACAAGTTGACCTGTGGTGATAATGGAGGAAATATTGTAACCAAGAGAATGGTCCAAGTGATCCCCCATCCAGTTATCCCTGTCATCCTAGGTCTGATCAAATATAAAATCCGTGGTCCAGAAAGACTTCCTGTGCTGTGTGCAGACACCCCAACTAGGTCAGCCTTCCACAACACTTCCCATATTCAGCCCTTCCTGTGGACACGCTGACCACTTCATATGTACTTCGGTCTGGAGGGTCCCATATTGGACTCAGAGAGCAGCACACTTGTAACAACGTTCACATGAGTGCTCTCCCAAGAAATGGCTTCTCTGCAGCATTCCCTACCTGCTCCATGAGTTACTGTTCATTTGCTCGTGGGTGGACCTCTGCACTCGTTCTTTGGGGATTTAGAATAGCAAGTCTATGACTCTTCATGTCTCAATGATTGGGCATCCAAACAATGCTCTGAGCATCCTTGGCCAGTGGGCTGGCCAATCATAGCCCAGAGGGCAAGATGTCTGTCAACCAAATCCATCTCTCTAAGGAATAGACCTCCCCATTCTCTAGCCTCAGGAGTGTCAGGGACAGAGCCCACTCCCTTCCAGGATGGAACTTTCAATACGCTCCAATTGCAGGCATCATCACAGGGCTCCTGGAAGTTCAGACAAGCGACCCACCTTTCCTACCTTATGACTGTAGACACAACAAACACACTGGCGCTCGCCCCACGCACCACACTCCCAGGAAGCACTCCATGAGAGGGAGGGCTTGTTCTTATCCCCCTGTGGAAAAGGCACCTGAAAGAGACCGGTTACATCTCGGTTAAATGGCCTCTGTTTGGAGGGCTCCCCTGTGGCTTAGGCTATGGAAATATGGATTCAGAAGTGTGGAGCTGAAAAGGCCCCATTGGGACTGTCTTCGTCAGGGGTTCCATCCAGGGCCTCCTGCTTGGGGGCGAGCATTGGGGCATGGATGTCTTGTTTGTACACCAGGATGTCTTGTTTCAAATGGCCATGAAGCACAATTCTTTCTTCACATGGAGGAACTCCCTTGAGGTATTCTGCCCACTGATGCCCTGAAGATATCACATGTTCAAGCACCAAGCCTCTAGAATCCACATTGAGCTCGGGAGCCTGATGAGAGTGGTGGCTAGGAGTCTACAGATGGAGATAATCGTGTTCATCCAAGAGGACCACCCATCTGGTGGATCCTCCTTACCATCAACTTCGACAGACCTCCAGAGCAAGAGCTCATGGTGTCCATCATTGAACTCTCAATGTTTGAGTGGGAGAATGTCCCACATATGGCCCATCTCACACCTCTTTTCTCACAGAGAGGTTGTTTGGGCACAAGGCTCCATGGGCATCATATCAGTGCCATGGCCACCGCTGGCACTGCACCTTGCAGAAGGAAGGCAACTCCACACCCTGGGGAACCCAATTTTCTCTATCATGATGGATCTCTGATAACATGTGGAGCACGTCAGGGTCAAGTCCTTCCTCAGTCACTGCCTCACACGAATACACAGGACAGAATCTCTTTTGCAGAGAAAAGATGTCATTCCAAACACCCAAACTAAAGACCCTGGACAGTGAAATCAAGGAACGACTGAGCAAGAACACCGTATGAGCTGCTATTTCCATAGGAAGGGTCTTTTCCCCTTAGGGAACATATACGGTGTCATTTAACTTGACACGCCCCTCGCCTCATTTGAGAAGATATCAATGCCAAGCAGGGAGGACTGCTTGCAGCCGACATATTTCTAGAGACAGGCCAAGAAAGAGTGAAAATCTCATGCAAGAGTCCTGATATAGCCTTTGTGTCTAAGAGTCCCTGGAAACACAGACAAGGGCTTGGGAATGAAACTGTGCGCTGGAATGTGGCTTGTATCCAAATGTCATCTGTCACTCTCTCTCTCTCCCGCTCTCTCTCTCTCTCTTTTCCTCTCTGTCGGCTTCTTCCTCCTTCACATACTCTCGAATCCTCTTCATCCAAGGTGATCTGTGCTGCTCCAGGTTGGCATATCTCAGCCAGGAGAGCAGTCAAATTCTTTAACCAAGATTTTCCAACAGTCTTCCAAAATCCTATCAAATATAAAAGCATTTTTCCTGAAATTATTCCTCTGTTTGTATGGAGACATTCCACCTTACACAGTGTTCCCCTATCTTACCATTGTCAGCCCTTCACACTGACCGATAACCATCCCATTTGTAGTGCGTTCTACATGGTCACAGATTTGACTCCCAGATCAACATCTTTTCAACCACCTACACATAAGGGTCCGAGTGAGAATTCACTTCTCTGCAGCACACCCCACGTGTGGGATCAGGTCTGTGAAGTGGCTGGTGAGGTGGATGCCTCGAGTCTTTGGAAGCGGACTTAGGAAATGTAGTCTCGGACTCTCCATGTCTCAGTGAATTGGCATCTACGAAGGGGTCTGAGCACCCTTCAGCAGGGTCTGAATGACAATGCGACAGAGTTCAAGGATTCGGTCCCCTCAAACCAGTCTCCATTTGGGACAATTCTCCTCCTTCTCTAGACCCTCAATTGGCAGGCCAGAGGCCCCTCTCGTCCAAGAGCCACACCTCAAGACCTGCCCATGGAGCCCTCATCACAGGACTCACGGAGGTAACAAGAGAGACTCCTGAAATTCCCGACAATTGTGTTCCCCACAAACAAGCCAGCAGTGAAACTAGTCTCCCCACTTCCATCCAGCACCCCAGTAGACAGGACGTATGCTTATCCACGTGGGAAATACCCACCAGACATATCCCAGCTTCGTTCTCGGGAAATTTGTTACTGTGGATAGTCAGTGTGAGCTTTCATCTATTGACGTGTATGTCCCAAAGCAGGGAATTGTCCTTCCCCACATTCCAATATGTCCTCAGGGTTGATATTGAGGGCCTCGTCCTTGGTTGAAGGCAGAGGGGCCTATTGTCATGGTTTGAGCTCTGGAATGAGATGTATCAACCCGGTCATACTTAGGAGTCTTTCTTCCCCTGTTGGAAAAGACTGGATGTGATAAGCTCACTGGTCCCTTTCAGATGGATCATACTCCAAAAGCAAGCCTGAGCCGTGGATATTTATCTTCTCAGGAGCCTGCTGAGAATGGTGGCCATGAGAAGAATGCTGGAAAGAATACTTATCATCCAAGTCTCCAATACATCCAATGGATCCTCCTTTATTTTCGTATCAACATACCTCCAGATCATGAGCTCAGGCTGCACGATGCACAACAAGTGAGGGGTGACGGTGAGAGCTTCCCACTTTGGGCCATCACTCGCCTCTCTTCTCACAGAGGGTCTGTGGTGTCACAATGCTTGGTGGGCAGCATGCCATTGCCATGGCAACCATTGGGCCTGACCTTCTCAGATGGAAGGCAACTCCACCTCCTCTGTGCCCACCTGCTGTCTACAGAAGGATGGCTCTTCCCCTGAACGTGTGTCAGGCTCAACACGCTGGTTCCAGAACTGCATCCCAGGAATACACAGTCTGCAATCTCATGGGGAAAGAACATATGGGATTGAAAAAGACCCATTCCCCAAGGAGCCTGAACAGGAAAACAATGGCTGATGGAGGAAGAACAACACACGAGCATCCCTTTCCATGGGAGGAGGCTTTTCCACGGAAGGAAACTATGGAATATCTTTTCACCTGATTTCCACCCCATGCCATTGGAGAAGATATAGGTACCATATCAAGGCTTTCAAACCTGTCTTCCAGTATGGAGCAGGGATGGTAATGGACCCATTTTGGGAGTCAGGCCAGGAAGGAGAGTAGACTCTCGTACAAGTGTGCTGGTTTATCCCATTTGTGGGATATCCACCTTACACCAAGACATGTTCTTGGAGCAATTATCCTGCCATTCACGCTTGCTGGAATCCACAGCTGCTGTACCTCTCTCTCTCCTTCTTTTCATCTCCTTCTCTCTAGCTCTCTCACTCTCCCCTCGGCCCCCCTTCAATGTCTCTGGAATCCTCCTGCTACAAGTTGACCTGTGGTGATAATGGAGGAAATATAGTAGCCAAGAGAATGGTCCAAGTGATCCCCCATCCAGTTATCCCTGTCATCCTAGGTCTGATCAAATATAAAATCCGTGGTCCAGAAAGACTTCCTGTGCTGTGTGGAGACACCCCAACTAGGTCAGCCTTCCACAACACTTCCCATATTCAGCCCTTCCTGTGGACACGCTGACCACTTCATATGTACTTCGGTCTGGAGGGTCCCATATTGGACTCAGAGAGCAGCACACTTGTAACAACGTTCACATGAGTGCTCTCCCAAGAAATGGCTTCTCTGCAGCATTCCCTACCTGCTCCATGAGTTACTGTTCATTTGCTCGTGGGTGGACCTCTGCACTCGTTCTATGGGGATTTAGAATAGCAAGTCTATGACTCTTCATGTCTCAATGATTGGGTATCCAAACAATGCTCTGAGCATCCTTGGCCAGTGGGCTGGCCAATCATAGCCCAGAGGGCAAGATGTCTGTCAACCAAATCCATCTCTCTAAGGAATAGACCTCCCCATTCTCTAGCCTCAGGAGTGTCAGGGACAGAGCCCACTCCCTTCCAGGATGGAACTTTCAATACGCTCCAATTGCAGGCATCATCACAGGGCTCCTGGAAGTTCAGACAAGCGACCCACCTTTCCTACCTTATGACTGTAGACACAACAAACACACTGGCGCTCGCCCCACGCACCACACTCCCAGGAAGCACTCCATGAGAGGGAGGGCTTGTTCTTATCCCCCTGTGGAAAAGGCACCTGAAAGAGACCGGTTACATCTCGGTTAAATGGCCTCTGTTTGGAGGGCTCCCCTGTGGCTTAGGCTATGGAAATATGGATTCAGAAGTGTGGAGCTGAAAAGGCCCCATTGGGACTGTCTTCGTCAGGGGTTCCATCCAGGGCCTCCTGCTTGGGGGAGAGCATTGGGGCATGGATGTCTTGTTTGTACACCAGGATGTCTTGTTTCAAATGGCCATGAAGCACAATTCTTTCTTCACATGGAGGAACTCCCTTGAGGTATTCTGCCCACTGATGCCCTGAAGATATCACATGTTCAAGCACCAAGCCTCTAGAATCCACATTGAGCTCGGGAGCCTGATGAGAGTGGTGGCTAGGAGTCTACAGATGGAGATAATCGTGTTCATCCAAGAGGACCACCCATCTTGTGGATCCCCCTTATCATCAACTTCGACAGACCTCCAGAGCAAGAGCTCATGGTGTCCATCATTGAACTCTCAATGTTTGAGTGGGAGAATGTCCCACATATGGCCCATCTCACACCTCTTTTCTCACAGAGAGGTTGTTTGGGCACAAGGCTCCATGGGCATCATATCAGTGCCATGGCCACCGCTGGCACTGCACCTTGCAGAAGGAAGGCAACTCCACACACTGGGGAACCCAATTTTCTCTATCATGATGGATCTCTGATAACATGTGGAGCACGTCAGGGTCAAGTCCTTCCTCAGTCACTGCCTCACACGAATACACAGGACAGAACCTCTTTTGCAGAGAAAAGATGTCATTCCAAACACCCAAACTAAAGACCCTGGACAGTGAAATCAAGGAACGACTGAGGAAGAACACCGTATGAGCTTTATTTCCATAAGAAGGGTCTTTTCCCCTTAGGGAACATATACGGTGTCATTTAACTTGACACGCCCCTCGCCTCATTTGAGAAGATATCAATGCCAAGCAGGGAGGACTGCTTGCAGCCGACATATTTCTAGAGACAGGCCAAGAAAGAGTGAAAATCTCATGCAAGAGTCCTGATATAGCCTTTGTGTCTAAAAGTCCCTGGAAACACAGACAAGGGCTTGGGAATGAAACTGTGCGCTGGAATGTGGCTTGTATCCAAATGTCATCTGTCACTCTCTCTCTCTCCCGCTCTCTCTCTCTCTCTCTTCCTCTCTGTCGGCTTCTTCCTCCTTCACATACTCTCGAATCCTCTTCATCCAAGGTGATCTGTGCTGCTCCAGGTTGGCATATCTCAGCCAGGAGAGCAGTCAAATTCTTTAACCAAGATTTTCCAACAGTCTTCCAAAATCCTATCAAATATAAAAGCATTTTTCCTGAAATTATTCCTCTGTTTGTATGGAGACATTCCACCTTACACAGTGTTCCCCTATCTTACCATTGTCAGCCCTTCACACTGACCGATAACCATCCCATTTGTAGTGCGTTCTACATGGTCACAGATTTGACTCTCAGATCAACATCTTTTCAACCACCTACACATAAGGGTCCGAGTGAGAATTCACTTCTCTGCAGCACACCCCACGTGTGGGATCAGGTCTGTGAAGTGGCTGGTGAGGTGGATGCCTCGAGTCTTTGGAAGCGGACTTAGGAAATGTAGTCTCGGACTCTCCATGTCTCAGTGAATTGGCATCTACGAAGGGGTCTGAGCACCCTTCAGCAGGGTCTGAATGACAATGCGACACAGTTCAAGGATTCGGTCCCCTAAAACCAGTCTCCATTTGAGACAATTCTCCTCCTTCTCTAGACCCTCAATTGGCAGGCCAGAGGCCCCTCTCGTCCAAGAGCCACACCTCAAGACCTGCCCATGGAGCCCTCATCACAGGACTCACGGAGGTAACAAGAGAGACTCCTGAAATTCCCGACAATTGTGTTCCCCACAAACAAGCCAGCAGTGAAACTAGTCTCCCCACTTCCATCCAGCACCCCAGTAGACAGGACGTATGCTTATCCACGTGGGAAATACCCACCAGACATATCCCAGCTTCGTTCTCGGGAAATTTGTTACTGTGGATAGTCAGTGTGAGCTTTCATCTATTGACGTGTATGTCCCAAAGCAGGGAATTGTCCTTCCCCACATTCCAATATGTCCTCAGGGTTGATATTGAGGGCCTCGTCCTTGGTTGAAGGCAGAGGGGCCTATTGTCATGATTTGAGCTCTGGAATGAGATGTATCAACCCGGTCATACTTAGGAGTCTTTCTTCCCCTGTTGGAAAAGACTGGATGTGATAAGCTCACTGGTCCCTTTCAGATGGATCATACTCCAAAAGCAAGCCTGAGCCGTGGATATTTATCTTCTCAGGAGCCTGCTGAGAATGGTGGCCATGAGAAGAATGCTGGAAAGAATACTTATCATCCAAGTCTCCAATACATCCAATGGATCCTCCTTTAATTTCGTATCAACATACCTCCAGATCATGAGCTCAGGCTGCACGATGCACAACAAGTGAGGGGTGACGGTGAGAGCTTCCCACTTTGGGCCATCACTCGCCTCTCTTCTCACAGAGGGTCTGTGGTGTCACAATGCTTGGTGGGCAGCATGCCATTGCCATGGCAACCATTGGGCCTGACCTTCTCAGATGGAAGGCAACTCCACCTCCTCGGTGCCCACCTGCTGTCTACAGAAGGATGGCTCTTCCCCTGAACGTGTGTCAGGCTCAACACGCTGGTTCCAGAACTGCATCCCAGGAATACACAGTCTGCAATCTCATGGGGAAAGAACATATGGGATTGAAAAAGACCCATTCCCCAAGGAGCCTGAACAGGAAAACAATGGCTGATGGAGGAAGTACAACACACGAGCATCCCTTTCCATGGGAGGAGGCTTTTCCACGGAAGGAAACTATGGAATATCTTTTCACCTGATTTCCACCCCATGCCATTGGAGAAGATATAGGTACCATATCAAGGCTTTCAAACCTGTCTTCCAGTATGGAGCAGGGATGGTAATGGACCCATTTTGGGAGTCAGGCCAGGAAGGAGAGAAGACTCTCGTACAAGTGTGCTGGTTTATCCCATTTGTGGGATATCCACCTTACACCAAGACATGTTCTTGGAGCAATTATCCTGCCATTCACGCTTGCTGGAATCCACAGCTGCTGTACCTCTCTCTCTCCTTCTTTTCATCTCCTTCTCTCTAGCTCTCTCACTCTCCCCTCGGCCCCCCTTCAATGTCTCTGGAATCCTCCTGCTACAAGTTGACCTGTGGTGATAATGGAGGAAATATAGTAGCCAAGAGAATGGTCCAAGTGATCCCCCATCCAGTTATCCCTGTCATCCTAGGTCTGATCAAATATAAAATCCGTGGTCCAGAAAGACTTCCTGTGCTGTGTGCAGACACCCCAACTAGGTCAGCCTTCCACAACACTTCCCATATTCAGCCCTTCCTGTGGACACGCTGATCACTTCATATGTACTTCGGTCTGGAGGGTCCCATATTGGACTCAGAGAGCAGCACACTTGTAACAACGTTCACATGAGTGCTCTCCCAAGAAATGGCTTCTCTGCAGCATTCCCTACCTGCTCCATGAGTTACTGTTCATTTGCTCGTGGGTGGACCTCTGCACTCGTTCTTTGGGGATTTAGAATAGCAAGTCTATGACTCTTCATGTCTCAATGATTGGGCATCCAAACAATGCTCTGAGCATCCTTGGCCAGTGGGCTGGCCAATCATAGCCCAGAGGGCAAGATGTCTGTCAACCAAATCCATCTCTCTAAGGAATAGACCTCCCCATTCTCTAGCCTCAGGAGTGTCAGGGACAGAGCCCACTCCCTTCCAGGATGGAACTTTCAATACGCTCCAATTGCAGGCATCATCACAGGGCTCCTGGAAGTTCAGACAAGCGACCCACCTTTCCTACCTTATGACTGTAGACACAACAAACACACTGGCGCTCGCCCCACGCACCACACTCCCAGGAAGCACTCCATGAGAGGGAGGGCTTGTTCTTATCCCCCTGTGGAAAAGGCACCTGAAAGAGACCGGTTACATCTCGGTTAAATGGCCTCTGTTTGGAGGGCTCCCCTGTGGCTTAGGCTATGGAAATATGGATTCAGAAGTGTGGAGCTGAAAAGGCCCCATTGGGACTGTCTTCGTCAGGGGTTACATCCAGGGCATCCTGCTTGGGGGAGAGCATTGGGGCATGGATTTCTTGTTTGTACACCAGGATGTCTTGTTTCAAATGGCCATGAAGCACAATTCTTTCTTCACATGGAGGAACTCCCTTGAGGTATTCTGCCCACTGATGCCCTGAAGATATCACATGTTCAAGCACCAAGCCTCTAGAATCCACATTGAGCTCGGGAGCCTGATGAGAGTGGTGGCTAGGAGTCTACAGATGGAGATAATCGTGTTCATCCAAGAGGACCACCCATCTGGTGGATCCCCCTTATCATCAATTCGACAGACCTCCAGAGCAAGAGCTCATGGTGTCCATCATTGAACTCTCAATGTTTGAGTGGGAGAATGTCCCACACATGGCCCATCTCACACCTCTTTTCTCACAGAGAGGTTGTTTGGGCACAAGGCTCCATGGGCATCATATCAGTGCCATGGCCACCGCTGGCACTGCACCTTGCAGAAGGAAGGCAACTCCACACACTGGGGAACCCAATTTTCTCTATCATGATGGATCTCTGATAACATGTGGAGCACGTCAGGGTCAAGTTCTTCCTCAGTCACTGCCTCACACGAATACACAGGACAGAATCTCTTTTGGAGAGAAAAGATGTCATTCCAAACACCCAAACTAAAGACCCTGGACAGTGAAATCAAGGAACGACTGAGCAAGAACACCGTATGAGCTGCTATTTCCATAGGAAGGGTCTTTTCCCCTTAGGGAACATATACGGTGTCATTTAACTTGACACGCCCCTCGCCTCATTTGAGAAGATATCAATGCCAAGCAGGGAGGACTGCTTGCAGCCGACATATTTCTAGAGACAGGCCAAGAAAGAGTGAAAATCTCATGCAAGAGTCCTGATATAGCCTTTGTGTCTAAGAGTCCCTGGAAACACAGACAAGGGCTTGGGAATGAAACTGTGCGCTGGAATGTGGCTTGTATCCAAATGTCATCTGTCACTCTCTCTCTCTCCCGCTCTCTCTCTCTCTCTTTTCCTCTCTGTCGGCTTCTTCCTCCTTCACATACTCTCGAATCCTCTTCATCCAAGGTGATCTGTGCTGCTCCAGGTTGGCATATCTCAGCCAGGAGAGCAGTCAAATTCTTTAACCAAGATTTTCCAACAGTCTTCCAAAATCCTATCAAATATAAAAGCATTTTTCCTGAAATTATTCCTCTGTTTGTATGGAGACATTCCACCTTACACAGTGTTCCCCTATCTTACCATTGTCAGCCCTTCACACTGACCGATAACCATCCCATTTGTAGTGCGTTCTACATGGTCACAGATTTGACTCCCAGATCAACATCTTTTCAACCACCTACACATAAGGGTCCGAGTGAGAATTCACTTCTCTGCAGCACACCCCACGTGTGGGATCAGGTCTGTGAAGTGGCTGGTGAGGTGGATGCCTCGAGTCTTTGTAAGCGGACTTAGGAAATGTAGTCTCGGACTCTCCATGTCTCAGTGAATTGGCATCTACGAAGGGGTCTGAGCACCCTTCAGCAGGGTCTGAATGACAATGCGACACAGTTCAAGGATTCGGTCCCCTAAAACCAGTCTCCATTTGGGACAATTCTCCTCCTTCTCTAGACCCTCAATTGGCAGGCCAGAGGCCCCTCTCGTCCAAGAGCCACACCTCAAGACCTGCCCATGGAGCCCTCATCACAGGACTCACGGAGGTAACAAGAGAGACTCCTGAAATTCCCGACAATTGTGTTCCCCACAAACAAGCCAGCAGTGAAACTAGTCTCCCCACTTCCATCCAGCACCCCAGTAGACAGGACGTATGCTTATCCACGTGGGAAATACCCACCAGACATATCCCAGCTTCGTTCTCGGGAAATTTGTTACTGTGGATAGTCAGTGTGAGCTTTCATCTATTGACGTGTATGTCCCAAAGCAGGGAATTGTCCTTCCCCACATTCCAATATGTCCTCAGGGTTGATATTGAGGGCCTCGTCCTTGGTTGAAGGCAGAGGGGCCTATTGTCATGGTTTGAGCTCTGGAATGAGATGTATCAACCTGGTCATACTTAGGAGTCTTTCTTCCCCTGTTGGAAAAGACTGGATGTGATAAGCTCACTGGTCCCTTTCAGATGGATCATACTCCAAAAGCAAGCCTGAGCCGTGGATATTTATCTTCTCAGGAGCCTGCTGAGAATGGTGGCCATGAGAAGAATGCTGGAAAGAATACTTATCATCCAAGTCTCCAATACATCCAATGGATCCTCCTTTAATTTCGTATCAACATACCTCCAGATCATGAGCTCAGGCTGCACGATGCACAACAAGTGAGGGGTGACGGTGAGAGCTTCCCACTTTGGGCCATCACTCGCCTCTCTTCTCACAGAGGGTCTGTGGTGTCACAACGCTTGGTGGGCAGCATGCCATTGCCATGGCAACCATTGGGCCTGACCTTCTCAGATGGAAGGCAACTCCACCTCCTCTGTGCCCACCTGCTGTCTACAGAAGGATGGCTCTTCCCCTGAACGTGTGTCAGGCTCAACACGCTGGTTCCAGAACTGCATCCCAGGAATACACAGTCTGCAATCTCATGGGGAAAGAACATATGGGATTGAAAAAGACCCATTCCCCAAGGAGCCTGAACAGGAAAACAATGGCTGATGGAGGAAGAACAACACACGAGCATCCCTTTCCATGGGAGGAGGCTTTTCCACGGAAGGAAACTATGGAATATCTTTTCACCTGATTTCCACCCCATGCCATTGGAGAAGATATAGGTACCATATCAAGGCTTTCAAACCTGTCTTCCAGTATGGAGCAGGGAGTGTAATGGACCCATTTTGGGAGTCAGGCCAGGAAGGAGAGAAGACTCTCGTACAAGTGTGCTGGTTTATCCCATTTGTGGGATATCCACCTTACACCAAGACATGTTCTTGGAGCAATTATCCTGCCATTCACGCTTGCTGGAATCCACAGCTGCTGTACCTCTCTCTCTCCTTCTTTTCATCTCCTTCTCTCTAGCTCTCTCACTCTCCCCTCGGCCCCCCTTCAATGTCTCTGGAATCCTCCTGCTACAAGTTGACCTGTGGTGATAATGGAGGAAATATAGTAGCCAAGAGAATGGTCCAAGTGATCCCCCATCCATTTATCCCTGTCATCCTAGGTCTGATCAAATATAAAATCCGTGGTCCAGAAAGACTTCCTGTGATGTGTGGAGACACCCCAACTAGGTCAGCCTTCCACAACACTTCCCATATTCAGCCCTTCCTGTGGACACGCTGACCACTTCATATGTACTTCGGTCTGGAGGGTCCCATATTGGACTCAGAGAGCAGCACACTTGTAACAACGTTCACATGAGTGCTCTCCCAAGAAATGGCTTCTCTGCAGCATTCCCTACCTGCTCCATGAGTTACTGTTCATTTGCTCGTGGGTGGATCTCTGCACTCGTTCTTTGGGGATTTAGAATAGCAAGTCTATGACTCTTCATGTCTCAATGATTGGGCATCCAAACAATGCTCTGAGCATCCTTGGCCAGTGGGCTGGCCAATCATAGCCCAGAGAGCAAGATGTCTGTCAACCAAATCCATCTCTCTAAGGAATAGACCTCCCCATTCTCTAGCCTCAGGAGTGTCAGGGACAGAGCCCACTCCCTTCCAGGATGGAACTTTCAATACGCTCCAATTGCAGGCATCATCACAGGGCTCCTGGAAGTTCAGACAAGCGACCCACCTTTCCTACCTTATGACTGTAGACACAACAAACACACTGGCGCTCGCCCCACGCACCACACTCCCAGGAAGCACTCCATGAGAGGGAGGGCTTGTTCTTATCCCCCTGTGGAAAAGGCACCTGAAAGAGACCGGTTACATCTCGGTTAAATGGCCTCTGTTTGGAGGGCTCCTCTGTGGCTTAGGCTATGGAAATATGGATTCAGAAGTGTGGAGCTGAAAAGGCCCCATTGGGACTGTCTTCGTCAGGGGTTCCATCCAGGGCCTCCTGCTTGGGGGCGAGCATTGGGGCATGGATGTCTTGTTTGTACACCAGGATGTCTTGTTTCAAATGGCCATGAAGCACAATTCTTTCTTCACATGGAGGAACTCCCTTGAGGTATTCTGCCCACTGATGCCCTGAAGATATCACATGTTCAAGCACCAAGCCTCTAGAATCCACATTGAGCTTGGGAGCCTGATGAGAGTGGTGGCTAGGAGTCTACAGATGGAGATAATCGTGTTCATCCAAGAGGACCACCCATCTGGTGGATCCCCCTTATCATCAACTTCGACAGACCTCCAGAGCAAGAGCTCATGGTGTCCATCATTGAACTCTCAATGTTTGAGTGGGAGAATGTCCCACATATGGCCCATCTCACACCTCTTTTCTCACAGAGAGGTTGTTTGGGCACAAGGCTCCATGGGCATCATATCAGTGCCATGGCCACCGCTGGCACTGCACCTTGCAGAAGGAAGGCAACTCCACACCCTGGGGAACCCAATTTTCTCTATCATGATGGATCTCTGATAACATGTGGAGCACGTCAGTGTCACGTCCTTCCTCAGTCACTGCCTCACACGAATACACAGGACAGAATCTCTTTTGCAGAGAAAAGATGTCATTCCAAACACCCAAACAAAAGACCCTGGACAGTGAAATCAAGGAACGACTGAGGAAGAACACCGTATGAGCTGCTATTTCCATAGGAAGGGTCTTTTCCCCTTAGGGAATATATACGGTGTCATTTAACTTGACACGCCCCTCGCCTCATTTGAGAAGATATCAATGCCAAGCAGGGAGGACTGCTTGCAGCCGACATATTTCTAGAGACAGGCCAAGAAAGAGTGAAAATCTCATGCAAGAGTCCTGATATAGCCTTTGTGTCTAAGAGTCCCTGGAAACACAGACAAGGGCTTGGGAATGAAACTGTGCGCTGGAATGTGGCTTGTATCCAAATGTCATCTGTCACTCTCTCTCTCTCCCGCTCTCTCTCTCTCTCTCTTCCTCTCTGTCGGCTTCTTCCTCCTTCACATACTCTCGAATCCTCTTCATCCAAGGTGATCTGTGCTGCTCCAGGTTGGCATATCTCAGCCAGGAGAGCAGTCAAATTCTTTAACCAAGATTTTCCAACAGTCTTCCAAAATCCTATCAAATATAAAAGCATTTTTCCTGAAATTATTCCTCTGTTTGTATGGAGACATTCCACCTTACACAGTGTTCCCCTATCTTACCATTGTCAGCCCTTCACACTGACCGATAACCATCCCATTTGTAGTGCGTTCTACATGGTCACAGATTTGACTCCCAGATCAACATCTTTTCAACCACCTACACATAAGGGTCCGAGTGAGAATTCACTTCTCTGCAGCACACCCCACGTGTGGGATCAGGTCTGTGAAGTGGCTGGTGAGGTGGATGCCTCGAGTCTTTGGAAGCGGACTTAGGAAATGTAGTCTCGGACTCTCCATGTCTCAGTGAATTGGCATCTACGAAGGGGTCTGAGCACCCTTCAGCAGGGTCTGAATGACAATGCGACAGAGTTCAAGGATTCGGTCCCCTCAAACCAGTCTCCATTTGGGACAATTCTCCTCCTTCTCTAGACCCTCAATTGGCAGGCCAGAGGCCCCTCTCGTCCAAGAGCCACACCTCAAGACCTGCCCATGGAGCCCTCATCACAGGACTCACGGAGGTAACAAGAGAGACTCCTGAAATTCCCGACAATTGTGTTCCCCACAAACAAGCCAGCAGTGAAACTAGTCTCCCCACTTCCATCCAGCACCCCAGTAGACAGGACGTATGCTTATCCACGTGGGAAATACCCACCAGACATATCCCAGCTTCGTTCTCGGGAAATTTGTTACTGTTGGTAGCTAGTGTGAGCTTTCATCTATTGACGTGTATGTCCCAAAGCAGGGAATTGTCCTTCCCCACATTCCAATATGTCCTCAGGGTTGATATTGAGGGCCTCGTCCTTGGTTGAAGGCAGAGGGGCCTATTGTCATGGTTTGAGCTCTGGAATGAGATGTATCAACCCGGTCATACTTAGGAGTCTTTCTTCCCCTGTTGGAAAAGACTGGATGTGATAAGCTCACTGGTCCCTTTCAGATGGATCATACTCCAAAAGCAAGCCTGAGCCGTGGATATTTATCTTCTCAGGAGCCTGCTGAGAATGGTGGCCATGAGAAGAATGCTGGAAAGAATACTTATCATCCAAGTCTCCAATACATCCAATGGATCCTCCTTTAATTTCGTATCAACATACCTCCAGATCATGAGCTCAGGCTGCACGATGCACAACAAGTGAGGGGTGACGGTGAGAGCTTCCCACTTTGGGCCATCACTCGCCTCTCTTCTCACAGAGGGTCTGTGGTGTCACAATGCTTGGTGGGCAGCATGCCATTGCCATGGCAACCATTGGGCCTGACCTTCTCAGATGGAAGGCAACTCCACCTCCTCTGTGCCCACCTGCTGTCTACAGAAGGATGGCTCTTCCCCTGAACGTGTGTCAGGCTCAACACGCTGGTTCCAGAACTGCATCCCAGGAATACACAGTCTGCAATCTCATGGGGAAAGAACATATGGGATTGAAAAAGACCCATTCCCCAAGGAGCCTGAACAGGAAAACAATGGCTGATGGAGGAAGAACAACACACGAGCATCCCTTTCCATGGGAGGAGGCTTTTCCACGGAAGGAAACTTTGGAATATCTTTTCACCTGATTTCCACCCCATGCCATTGGAGAAGATATAGGTACCATATCAAGGCTTTCAAACCTGTCTTCCAGTATGGAGCAGGGATGGTAATGGACCCATTTTGGGAGTCAGGCCAGGAAGGAGAGAAGACTCTCGTACAAGTGTGCTGGTTTATCCCATTTGTGGGATATCCACCTTACACCAAGACATGTTCTTGGAGCAATTATCCTGCCATTCACGCTTGCTGGAATCCACAGCTGCTGTACCTCTCTCTCTCCTTCTTTTCATCTCCTTCTCTCTAGCTCTCTCACTCTCCCCTCGGACCCCTTCAATGTCTCTGGAATCCTCCTGCTACAAGTTGACCTGTGGTGATAATGGAGGAAATATAGTAGCCAAGAGAATGGTCCAAGTGATCCCCCATCCATTTATCCCTGTCATCCTAGGTCTGATCAAATATAAAATCCGTGGTCCAGAAAGACTTCCTGTGCTGTGTGGAGACACCCCAACTAGGTCAGCCTTCCACAACACTTCCCATATTCAGCCCTTCCTGTGGACACGCTGACCACTTCATATGTACTTCGGTCTGGAGGGTCCCATATTAGACTCAGAGAGCAACACACTTGTAACAACGTTCACATGAGTGCTCTCCCAAGAAATGGCTTCACTGCAGCATTCCCTACCTGCTCCATGAGTTACTGTTCATTTGCTCGTGGGTGGATCTCTGCACTCGTTCTTTGGGGATTTAGAATAGCAAGTCTATGACTCTTCATGTCTCAATGATTGGGCATCCAAACAATGCTCTGAGCATCCTTGGCCAGTGGGCTGGCCAATCATAGCCCAGAGGGCAAGATGTCTGTCAACCAAATCCATCTCTCTAAGGAATAGACCTCCCCATTCTCTAGCCTCAGGAGTGTCAGGGACAGAGCCCACTCCCTTCCAGGATGGAACTTTCAATACGCTCCAATTGCAGGCATCATCACAGGGCTCCTGGAAGTTCAGACAAGCGACCCACCTTTCCTACCTTATGACTGTAGACACAACAAACACACTGGCGCTCGCCCCACGCACCACACTCCCAGGAAGCACTGCATGAGAGGGAGGGCTTGTTCTTTTCCCCCTGTGGAAAAGGCACCTGAAAGAGACCGGTTACATCTCGGTTAAATGGCCTCTGTTTGGAGGGCTCCCCTGTGGCTTAGGCTATGGAAATATGGATTCAGAAGTGTGGAGCTGAAAAGGCCCCATTGGGACTGTCTTCGTCAGGGGTTACATCCAGGGCCTCCTGCTTGGGGGCGAGCATTGGGGCATGGATGTCTTGTTTGTACACCAGGATGTCTTGTTTCAAATGGCCATGAAGCACAATTCTTTCTTCACATGGAGGAACTCCCTTGAGGTATTCTGCCCACTGATGCCCTGAAGATATCACATGTTCAAGCACCAAGCCTCTAGAATCCACATTGAGCTTGGGAGCCTGATGAGAGTGGTGGCTAGGAGTCTACAGATGGAGATAATCGTGTTCATCCAAGAGGACCACCCATCTGGTGGATCCTCCTTTCCATCAACTTCGACAGACCTCCAGAGCAAGAGCTCATGGTGTCCATCATTGAACTCTCAATGTTTGAGTGGGAGAATGTCCCACATATGGCCCATCTCACACCTCTTTTCTCACAGAGAGGTTGTTTGGGCACAAGGCTCCATGGGCATCATATCAGTGCCATGGCCACCGCTGGCACTGCACCTTGCAGAAGGAAGGCAACTCCACACCCTGGGGAACCCAATTTTCTCTATCATGATGTATCTCTGATAACATGTGGGGTCAAGTCCTTCCTCAGTCACTGCCTCACACGAATACACAGGACAGAATCTCTTTTGGAGAGAAAAGATGTCATTCCAAACACCCAAACTAAAGACCCTGGACAGTGAAATCAAGGAACGACTGAGCAAGAACACCGTATGAGCTGCTATTTCCATAGGAAGGGTCTTTTCCCCTTAGGGAACATATACGGTGTCATTTAACTTGACACGCCCCTCGCCTCATTTGAGAAGATATCAATGCCAAGCAGGGAGGACTGCTTGCAGCCGACATATTTCTAGAGACAGGCCAAGAAAGAGTGAAAATCTCCTGCAGGAGTCCTGATATAGCCTTTGTGTCTAAGAGTCCCTGGAAACACAGACAAGGGCTTGGGAATGAAACTGTGCGCTGGAATGTGGCTTGTATCCAAATGTCATCTGTCACTCTCTCTCTCTCCCGCTCTCTCTCTCTCTCTCTTCCTCTCTGTCGGCTTCTTCCTCCTTCACATACTCTCGAATCCTCTTCATCCAAGGTGATCTGTGCTGCTCCAGGTTGGCATATCTCAGCCAGGAGAGCAGTCAAATTCTTTAACCAAGATTTTCCAACAGTCTTCCAAAATCCTATCAAATATAAAAGCATTTTTCCTGAAATTATTCCTCTGTTTGTATGGAGACATTCCACCTTACACAGTGTTCCCCTATCTTACCATTGTCAGCCCTTCACACTGACCGATAACCATCCCATTTGTAGTGCGTTCTACATGGTCACAGATTTGACTCCCAGATCAACATCTTTTCAACCACCTACACATAAGGGTCCGAGTGAGAATTCACTTCTCTGCAGCACACGCCACGTGGGGGATCAGGTCTGTGAAGTGGCTGGTGAGGTGGATGCCTCGAGTCTTTGTAAGCGGACTTAGGAAATGTAGTCTCGGACTCTCCATGTCTCAGTGAATTGGCATCTACGAAGGGGTCTGAGCACCCTTCAGCAGGGTCTGAATGACAATGCGACACAGTTCAAGGATTCGGTCCCCTAAAACCAGTCTCCATTTGGGACAATTCTCCTCCTTCTCTAGACCCTCAATTGGCAGGCCAGAGGCCCCTCTCGTCCAAGAGCCACACCTCAAGCCCTGCCCATGGAGCCCTCATCACAGGACTCACGGAGGTAACAAGAGAGACTCCTGAAATTCCCGACAATTGTGTTCCCCACAAACAAGCCAGCAGTGAAACTAGTCTCCCCACTTCCATCCAGCACCCTAGTAGACAGGACGTATGCTTATCAACGTGGGAAATACCCACCAGACATATCCCAGCTTTGTTCTCGGGAAATTTGTTACTGTGGATAGTCAGTGTGAGCTTTCATCTATTGACGTGTATGTCCCAAAGCAGGGAATTGTCCTTCCCCACATTCCAATATGTCCTCAGGGTTGATATTGAGGGCCTCGTCCTTGGTTGAAGGCAGAGGGGCCTATTGTCATGGTTTGAGCTCTGGAATGAGATGTATCAACCCGGTCATACTTAGGAGTCTTTCTTCCCCTGTTGGAAAAGACTGGATGTGATAAGCTCACTGGTCCCTTTCAGATGGATCATACTCCAAAAGCAAGCCTGAGCCGTGGATATTTATCTTCTCAGGAGCCTGCTGAGAATGGTGGCCATGAGAAGAATGCTGGAAAGAATACTTATCATCCAAGTCTCCAATACATCCAATGGATCCTCCTTTAATTTCGTATCAACATACCTCCAGATCATGAGCTCAGGCTGCACGATGCACAACAAGTGAGGGGTGACGGTGAGAGCTTCCCACTATGGGCCATCACTCGCCTCTCTTCTCACAGAGGGTCTGTGGTGTCACAATGCTTGGTGGGAAGCATGCCACTGCGATGGCAAGCATTGGGCCTGATCTTCTCAGATGGAAGGCAACTCCACCTCCTCTGTGCCCACCTGCTGTCTACAGAAGGATGGCTCTTCCCCTGAACGTGTGTCAGGCTCAACACGCTGGTTCCAGAACTGCATCCCAGGAATACACAGTCTGCAATCTCATGGGGAAAGAACATATGGGATTGAAAAAGACCCATTCCCCAAGGAGCCTGAACAGGAAAACAATGGCTGATGGAGGAAGAACAACACACGAGCATCCCTTTCCATGGGAGGAGGCTTTTCCACGGAAGGAAACTATGGAATATCTTTTCACCTGATTTCCACCCCATGCCATTGGAGAAGATATAGGTACCATATCAAGGCTTTCAAACCTGTCTTCCAGTATGGAGCAGGGAGTGTAATGGACACATTTTGGGAGTCAGGCCAGGAAGGAGAGAAGACTCTCGTACAAGTGTGCTGGTTTATCCCATTTGTGGGATATCCACCTTACACCAAGACATGTTCTTGGAGCAATTATCCTGCCATTCACGCTTGCTGGAATCCACAGCTGCTGTACCTCTCTCTCTCCTTCTTTTCATCTCCTTCTCTCTAGCTCTCTCACTCTCCCCTCGGCCCCCCTTCAATGTCTCTGGAATCCTCCTGCTACAAGTTGACCTGTGGTGATAATGGAGGAAATATAGTAGCCAAGAGAATGGTCCAAGTGATCCCCCATCCAGTTATCCCTGTCATCCTAGGTCTGATCAAATATAAAATCCGTGGTCCAGAAAGACTTCCTGTGCTGTGTGGAGACACCCCAACTAGGTCAGCCTTCCACAACACTTCCCATATTCAGCCCTTCCTGTGGACACGCTGACCACTTCATATGTACTTCGGTCTGGAGGGTCCCATATTGGACTCAGAGAGCAGCACACTTGTAACAACGTTCACATGAGAGCTCTCCCAAGAAATG
The DNA here is from genome assembly GCF_054392235.1 of Sus scrofa. Taxonomy (NCBI): domain Eukaryota; kingdom Metazoa; phylum Chordata; class Mammalia; order Artiodactyla; family Suidae; genus Sus; species Sus scrofa. The sequence continues at coordinate 43,954,838 of NC_139402.1, forward strand.
GCTTCTCGGCAGCATTCTCTACCTGCTCCATGAGTTACTGTTCATTTGCTCGTGGGTGGATCTCTGCACTCGTTCTATGGGTATTTAGAATAGCAAGTCTATGACTCTTCATGTCTCAATGATTGGGCATCCAAACAATGCTCTGAGCATCCTTGGCCAGTGGGCTGGCCAATCATAGCCCAGAGGGCAAGATGTCTGTCAACCAAATCCATCTCTCTAAGGAATAGACCTCCCCATTCTCTAGCCTCAGGAGTGTCAGGGACAGAGCCCACTCCCTTCCAGGATGGAACTTTCAATACGCTCCAATTGCAGGCATCATCACAGGGCTCCTGGAAGTTCAGACAAGCGACCCACCTTTCCTACCTTATGACTGTAGACACAACAAACACACTGGCGCTCGCCCCACGCACCACACTCCCAGGAAGCACTCCATGAGAGGGAGGGCTTGTTCTTATCCCCCTGTGGAAAAGGCACCTGAAAGAGACCGGTTACATCTCGGTTAAATGGCCTCTGTTTGGAGGGCTCCCCTGTGGCTTAGGCTATGGAAATATGGATTCAGAAGTGTGGAGCTGAAAAGGCCCCATTGGGACTGTCTTCGTTAGGGGTTCCATCCAGGCCTCCTGCTTGGGGGAGAGCATTGGGGCATGGATGTCTTGTTTGTACACCAGGATGTCTTGTTTCAAATGGCCATGAAGCACAATTCTTTCTTCACATGGAGGAACTCCCTTGAGGTATTCTGCCCACTGATGCCCTGAAGATATCACATGTTCTAGCACCAGGCCTCTAGAATCCACATTGAGCTTGGGAGCCTGATGAGAGTGGTGGCTAGGAGTCTACAGATGGAGATAATCGTGTTCATCCAAGAGGACCACCCATCTGGTGGATCCCCCTTATCATCAACTTCGACAGACCTCCAGAGCAAGAGCTCATGGTGTCCATCATTGAACTCTCAATGTTTGAGTGGGAGAATGTCCCACATATGGCCCATCTCACACCTCTTTTCTCACAGAGAGGTTGTTTGGGCACAAGGCTCCATGGGCATCATATCAGTGCCATGGCCACCGCTGGCACTGCACCTTGCAGAAGGAAGGCAACTCCACACCCTGGGGAACCCAATTTTCTCTATCATGATGGATCTCTGATAACATGTGGAGCACGTCAGGGTCAAGTCCTTCCTCAGTCACTGCCTCACACGAATACACAGGACAGAATCTCTTTTGGAGAGAAAAGATGTCATTCCAAACACCCAAACTAAAGACCCTGGACAGTGAAATCAAGGAACGACTGAGGAAGAACACCGTATGAGCTGCTATTTCCATAGGAAGGGTCTTTTCCCCTTAGGGAACATATACGGTGTCATTTAACTTGACACGCCCCTCGCCTCATTTGAGAAGATATCAATGCCAAGCAGGGAGGACTGCTTGCAGCCGACATATTTCTAGAGACAGGCCAAGAAAGAGTGAAAATCTCATGCAAGAGTCCTGATATAGCCTTTGTGTCTAAGAGTCCCTGGAAACACAGACAAGGGCTTGGGAATGAAACTGTGCGCTGGAATGTGGCTTGTATCCAAATGTCATCTGTCACTCTCTCTCTCTCCCGCTCTCTCTCTCTCTCTCTTCCTCTCTGTCGGCTTCTTCCTCCTTCACATACTCTCGAATCCTCTTCATCCAAGGTGATCTGTGCTGCTCCAGGTTGGCATATCTCAGCCAGGAGAGCAGTCAAATTCTTTAACCAAGATTTTCCAACAGTCTTCCAAAATCCTATCAAATATAAAAGCATTTTTCCTGAAATTATTCCTCTGTTTGTATGGAGACATTCCACCTTACACAGTGTTCCCCTATCTTACCATTGTCAGCCCTTCACACTGACCGATAACCATACCATTTGTAGTGCGTTCTACATGGTCACACATTTGACTCCGTGATCAACATCTTCAACCACCTACACATTAGGGTCCGAGTGAGAATTCACTTATCTGCAACACCCCACGTGTGGGATCAGGTCTGTGAAGTGGCTGGTGAGGTGGATGCCTCGAGTCTTTGGAAGCGGACTTAGGAAATGTAGTCTCGGACTCTCCATGTCTCAGTGAATTGGCATCTACGAAGGGGTCTGAGCACCCTTCAGCAGGGTCTGAATGACAATGCGACAGAGTTCAAGGATTCGGTCCCCTAAAACCAGCCTCCATTTGGGACAATTCTCCTCCTTCTCTAGACCCTCAATTGGCAGGCCAGGGGCCCCTCTCGTCCAAGAGCGACACCTCAAGCCCTGCCCATGGAGCCCTCATCACAGGACTCACGGAGGTAACAAGAGAGACTCCTGAAATTCCCGACAATTGTGTTCCCCACAAACAAGCCAGCAGTGAAACTAGTCTCCCCACTTCCATCCAGCACCCCAGTAGACAGGACGTATGCTTATCAACGTGGGAAATACCCACCAGACATATCCCAGCTTCGTTCTCGGGAAATTTGTTACTGTGGATAGTCAGTGTGAGCTTTCATCTATTGACGTGTATGTCCCAAAGCAGGGAATTGTCCTTCCCCACATTCCAATATGTCCTCAGGGTTGATATTGAGGGCCTCGTCCTTGGTTGAAGGCAGAGGGGCCTATTGTCATGGTTTGAGCTCTGGAATGAGATGTATCAACCCGGTCATACTTAGGAGTCTTTCTTCCCCTGTTGGAAAAGACTGGATGTGATAAGCTCACTGGTCCCTTTCAGATGGATCATACTCCAAAAGCAAGCCTGAGCCGTGGATATTTATCTTCTCAGGAGCCTGCTGAGAATGGTGGCCATGAGAAGAATGCTGGAAAGAATACTTATCATCCAAGTCTCCAATACATCCAATGGATCCTCCTTTAATTTCGTATCAACATACCTCCAGATCATGAGCTCAGGCTGCACGATGCACAACAAGTGAGGGGTGACGGTGAGAGCTTCCCACTATGGGCCATCACTCGCCTCTCTTCTCACAGAGGGTCTGTGGTGTCACAATGCTTGGTGGGAAGCATGCCACTGCGATGGCAAGCATTGGGCCTGATCTTCTCAGATGGAAGGCAACTCCACCTCCTCTGTGCCCACCTGCTGTCTACAGAAGGATGGCTCTTCCCCTGAACGTGTGTCAGGCTCAACACGCTGGTTCCAGAACTGCATCCCAGGAATACACAGTCTGCAATCTCATGGGGAAAGAACATATGGGATTGAAAAAGACCCATTCCCCAAGGAGCCTGAACAGGAAAACAATGGCTGATGGAGGAAGAACAACACACGAGCATCCCTTTCCATGGGAGGAGGCTTTTCCACGGAAGGAAACTATGGAATATCTTTTCACCTGATTTCCACCCCATGCCATTGGAGAAGATATAGGTACCATATCAAGGCTTTCAAACCTGTCTTCCAGTATGGAGCAGGGATGGTAATGGACCCATTTTGGGAGTCAGGCCAGGAAGGAGAGAAGACTCTCGTACAAGTGTGCTGGTTTATCCCATTTGTGGGATATCCACCTTACACCAAGACATGTTCTTGGAGCAATTATCCTGCCATTCACGCTTGCTGGAATCCACAGCTGCTGTACCTCTCTCTCTCCTTCTTTGCATCTCCTTCTCTCTAGCTCTCTCACTCTCCCCTCGGCCCCCCTTCAATGTCTCTGGAATCCTCCTGCTACAAGTTGACCTGTGGTGATAATGGAGGAAATATAGTAGCCAAGAGAATGGTCCAAGTGATCCCCCATCCAGTTATCCCTGTCATCCTAGGTCTGATCAAATATAAAATCCGTGGTCCAGAAAGACTTCCTGTGCTGTGTGGAGACACCCCAACTAGGTCAGCCTTCCACAACACTTCCCATATTCAGCCCTTCCTGTGGACACGCTGACCACTTCATATGTACTTCGGTCTGGAGGGTCCCATATTGGACTCAGAGAGCAGCACACTTGTAACAACGTTCACATGAGAGCTCTCCCAAGAAATGGCTTCTCGGCAGCATTCTCTACCTGCTCCATGAGTTACTGTTCATTTGCTCGTGGGTGGATCTCTGCACTCGTTCTATGGGTATTTAGAATAGCAAGTCTATGACTCTTCATGTCTCAATGATTGGGCATCCAAACAATGCTCTGAGCATCCTTGGCCAGTGGGCTGGCCAATCATAGCCCAGAGGGCAAGATGTCTGTCAACCAAATCCATCTCTCTAAGGAATAGACCTCCCCATTCTCTAGCCTCAGGAGTGTCAGGGACAGAGCCCACTCCCTTCCAGGATGGAACTTTCAATACGCTCCAATTGCAGGCATCATCACAGGGCTCCTGGAAGTTCAGACAAGCGACCCACCTTTCCTACCTTATGACTGTAGACACAACAAACACACTGGCGCTCGCCCCACGCACCACACTCCCAGGAAGCACTCCATGAGAGGGAGGGCTTGTTCTTATCCCCCTGTGGAAAAGGCACCTGAAAGAGACCGGTTACATCTCGGTTAAATGGCCTCTGTTTGGAGGGCTCCCCTGTGGCTTAGGCTATGGAAATATGGATTCAGAAGTGTGGAGCTGAAAAGGCCCCATTGGGACTGTCTTCGTTAGGGGTTCCATCCAGGCCTCCTGCTTGGGGGAGAGCATTGGGGCATGGATGTCTTGTTTGTACACCAGGATGTCTTGTTTCAAATGGCCATGAAGCACAATTCTTTCTTCACATGGAGGAACTCCCTTGAGGTATTCTGCCCACTGATGCCCTGAAGATATCACATGTTCTAGCACCAGGCCTCTAGAATCCACATTGAGCTTGGGAGCCTGATGAGAGTGGTGGCTAGGAGTCTACAGATGGAGATAATCGTGTTCATCCAAGAGGACCACCCATCTGGTGGATCCCCCTTATCATCAACTTCGACAGACCTCCAGAGCAAGAGCTCATGGTGTCCATCATTGAACTCTCAATGTTTGAGTGGGAGAATGTCCCACATATGGCCCATCTCACACCTCTTTTCTCACAGAGAGGTTGTTTGGGCACAAGGCTCCATGGGCATCATATCAGTGCCATGGCCACCGCTGGCACTGCACCTTGCAGAAGGAAGGCAACTCCACACCCTGGGGAACCCAATTTTCTCTATCATGATGGATCTCTGATAACATGTGGAGCACGTCAGGGTCAAGTCCTTCCTCAGTCACTGCCTCACACGAATACACAGGACAGAATCTCTTTTGGAGAGAAAAGATGTCATTCCAAACACCCAAACTAAAGACCCTGGACAGTGAAATCAAGGAACGACTGAGGAAGAACACCGTATGAGCTGCTATTTCCATAGGAAGGGTCTTTTCCCCTTAGGGAACATATACGGTGTCATTTAACTTGACACGCCCCTCGCCTCATTTGAGAAGATATCAATGCCAAGCAGGGAGGACTGCTTGCAGCCGACATATTTCTAGAGACAGGCCAAGAAAGAGTGAAAATCTCATGCAAGAGTCCTGATATAGCCTTTGTGTCTAAGAGTCCCTGGAAACACAGACAAGGGCTTGGGAATGAAACTGTGCGCTGGAATGTGGCTTGTATCCAAATGTCATCTGTCACTCTCTCTCTCTCCCGCTCTCTCTCTCTCTCTCTTCCTCTCTGTCGGCTTCTTCCTCCTTCACATACTCTCGAATCCTCTTCATCCAAGGTGATCTGTGCTGCTCCAGGTTGGCATATCTCAGCCAGGAGAGCAGTCAAATTCTTTAACCAAGATTTTCCAACAGTCTTCCAAAATCCTATCAAATATAAAAGCATTTTTCCTGAAATTATTCCTCTGTTTGTATGGAGACATTCCACCTTACACAGTGTTCCCCTATCTTACCATTGTCAGCCCTTCACACTGACCGATAACCATACCATTTGTAGTGCGTTCTACATGGTCACACATTTGACTCCGTGATCAACATCTTCAACCACCTACACATTAGGGTCCGAGTGAGAATTCACTTATCTGCAACACCCCACGTGTGGGATCAGGTCTGTGAAGTGGCTGGTGAGGTGGATGCCTCGAGTCTTTGTAAGCGGACTTAGGAAATGTAGTCTCGGACTCTCCATGTCTCAGTGAATTGGCATCTACGAAGGGGTCTGAGCACCCTTCAGCAGGGTCTGAATGACAATGCGACAGAGTTCAAGGATTCGGTCCCCTAAAACCAGCCTCCATTTGGGACAATTCTCCTCCTTCTCTAGACCCTCAATTGGCAGGCCAGGGGCCCCTCTCGTCCAAGAGCGACACCTCAAGCCCTGCCCATGGAGCCCTCATCACAGGACTCACGGAGGTAACAAGAGAGACTCCTGAAATTCCCGACAATTGTGTTCCCCACAAACAAGCCAGCAGTGAAACTAGTCTCCCCACTTCCATCCAGCACCCCAGTAGACAGGACGTATGCTTATCAACGTGGGAAATACCCACCAGACATATCCCAGCTTCGTTCTCGGGAAATTTGTTACTGTGGATAGTCAGTGTGAGCTTTCATCTATTGACGTGTATGTCCCAAAGCAGGGAATTGTCCTTCCCCACATTCCAATATGTCCTCAGGGTTGATATTGAGGGCCTCGTCCTTGGTTGAAGGCAGAGGGGCCTATTGTCATGGTTTGAGCTCTGGAATGAGATGTATCAACCCGGTCATACTTAGGAGTCTTTCTTCCCCTGTTGGAAAAGACTGGATGTGATAAGCTCACTGGTCCCTTTCAGATGGATCATACTCCAAAAGCAAGCCTGAGCCGTGGATATTTATCTTCTCAGGAGCCTGCTGAGAATGGTGGCCATGAGAAGAATGCTGGAAAGAATACTTATCATCCAAGTCTCCAATACATCCAATGGATCCTCCTTTAATTTCGTATCAACATACCTCCAGATCATGAGCTCAGGCTGCACGATGCACAACAAGTGAGGGGTGACGGTGAGAGCTTCCCACTATGGGCCATCACTCGCCTCTCTTCTCACAGAGGGTCTGTGGTGTCACAATGCTTGGTGGGAAGCATGCCACTGCGATGGCAAGCATTGGGCCTGATCTTCTCAGATGGAAGGCAACTCCACCTCCTCTGTGCCCACCTGCTGTCTACAGAAGGATGGCTCTTCCCCTGAACGTGTGTCAGGCTCAACACGCTGGTTCCAGAACTGCATCCCAGGAATACACAGTCTGCAATCTCATGGGGAAAGAACATATGGGATTGAAAAAGACCCATTCCCCAAGGAGCCTGAACAGGAAAACAATGGCTGATGGAGGAAGAACAACACACGAGCATCCCTTTCCATGGGAGGAGGCTTTTCCACGGAAGGAAACTATGGAATATCTTTTCACCTGATTTCCACCCCATGCCATTGGAGAAGATATAGGTACCATATCAAGGCTTTCAAACCTGTCTTCCAGTATGGAGCAGGGATGGTAATGGACCCATTTTGGGAGTCAGGCCAGGAAGGAGAGAAGACTCTCGTACAAGTGTGCTGGTTTATCCCATTTGTGGGATATCCACCTTACACCAAGACATGTTCTTGGAGCAATTATCCTGCCATTCACGCTTGCTGGAATCCACAGCTGCTGTACCTCTCTCTCTCCTTCTTTGCATCTCCTTCTCTCTAGCTCTCTCACTCTCCCCTCGGCCCCCCTTCAATGTCTCTGGAATCCTCCTGCTACAAGTTGACCTGTGGTGATAATGGAGGAAATATAGTAGCCAAGAGAATGGTCCAAGTGATCCCCCATCCAGTTATCCCTGTCATCCTAGGTCTGATCAAATATAAAATCCGTGGTCCAGAAAGACTTCCTGTGCTGTGTGGAGACACCCCAACTAGGTCAGCCTTCCACAACACTTCCCATATTCAGCCCTTCCTGTGGACACGCTGACCACTTCATATGTACTTCGGTCTGGAGGGTCCCATATTGGACTCAGAGAGCAGCACACTTGTAACAACGTTCACATGAGTGCTCTCCCAAGAAATGGCTTCTCGGCAGCATTCCCTACCTGCTCCATGAGTTAGTGTTCATTTGCTCGTGGGTGGATCTCTGCACTCGTTCTTTGGGGATTTAGAATAGCAAGTCTATGACTCTTCATGTCTCAATGATTGGGCATCCAAACAATGCTCTGATCACCCTTCGCCAGTGGGCTGGCCAATCATAGCCCAGCGTGCAAGATGTCTGTCAACCAAATCCATCTCTCTAAGGAATAGTCCTCCTCATTCTCTAGCCTCAGGAGTGTCAGGGACAGAGCCCACTCCCTTCCAGGATGGAACTTTCAATACGCTCCAATTGCAGGCATCATCACAGGGCTCCTGGAAGTTCAGACAAGCGACCCACCTTTCCTACCTTATGACTGTAGACACAACAAACACACTGGCGCTCGCCCCACGCACCACACTCCCAGGAAGCACTCCATGAGAGGGAGGGCTTGTTCTTATCCCCCTGTGGAAAAGGCACCTGAAAGAGACCGGTTACATCTCGGTTAAATGGCCTCTGTTTGGAGGGCTCCCCTGTGGCTTAGGCTATGGAAATATGGATTCAGAAGTGTGGAGCTGAAAAGGCCCCATTGGGACTGTCTTCGTCAGGGGTTCCATCCAGGCCTCCTGCTTGGGGGAGAGCATTGGGGCATGGATGTCTTGTTTGTACACCAGGATGTCTTGTTTCAAATGGCCATGAAGCACAATTCTTTCTTCACATGGAGGAACTCCCTTGAGGTATTCTGCCCACTGATGCCCTGAAGATATCACATGTTCAAGCACCAGGCCTCTAGAATCCACATTGAGCTTGGGAGCCTGATGAGAGTGGTGGCTAGGAGTCTACAGATGGAGATAATCGTGTTCATCCAAGAGGACCACCCATCTGGTGGATCCCCCTTATCATCAACTTCGACAGACCTCCAGAGCAAGAGCTCATGGTGTCCATCATTGAACTCTCAATGTTTGAGTGGGAGAATGTCCCACATATGGCCCATCTCACACCTCTTTTCTCACAGAGAGGTTGTTTGGGCACAAGGCTCCATGGGCATCATATCAGTGCCATGGCCACCGCTGGCACTGCACCTTGCAGAAGGAAGGCAACTCCACACCCTGGGGAACCCAATTTTCTCTATCATGATGGATCTCTGATAACATGTGGAGCACGTCAGGGTCAAGTCCTTCCTCAGTCACTGCCTCACACGAATACACAGGACAGAATCTCTTTTGCAGAGAAAAGATGTCATTCCAAACACCCAAACTAAAGACCCTGGACAGTGAAATCAAGGAACGACTGAGCAAGAACACCGTATGAGCTGCTATTTCCATAGGAAGGGTCTTTTCCCCTTAGGGAACATATACGGTGTCATTTAACTTGACACGCCCCTCGCCTCATTTGAGAAGATATCAATGCCAAGCAGGGAGGACTGCTTGCAGCCGACATATTTCTAGAGACAGGCCAAGAAAGAGTGAAAATCTCATGCAAGAGTCCTGATATAGCCTTTGTGTCTAAGAGTCCCTGGAAACACAGACAAGGGCTTGGGAATGAAACTGTGCGCTGGAATGTGGCTTGTATCCAAATGTCATCTGTCACTCTCTCTCTCTCCCGCTCTCTCTCTCTCTCTCTTCCTCTCTGTCGGCTTCTTCCTCCTTCACATACTCTCGAATCCTCTTCATCCAAGGTGATCTGTGCTGCTCCAGGTTGGCATATCTCAGCCAGGAGAGCAGTCAAATTCTTTAACCAAGATTTTCCAACAGTCTTCCAAAATCCTATCAAATATAAAAGCATTTTTCCTGAAATTATTCCTCTGTTTGTATGGAGACATTCCACCTTACACAGTGTTCCCCTATCTTACCATTGTCAGCCCTTCACACTGACCGATAACCATCCCATTTGTAGTGCGTTCTACATGGTCACAGATTTGACTCCCAGATCAACATCTTTTCAACCACCTACACATAAGGGTCCGAGTGAGAATTCACTTCTCTGCAGCACACCCCACGTGTGGGATCAGGTCTGTGAAGTGGCTGGTGAGGTGGATGCCTCGAGTCTTTGGAAGCGGACTTAGGAAATGTAGTCTCGGACTCTCCATGTCTCAGTGAATTGGCATCTACGAAGGGGTCTGAGCACCCTTCAGCAGGGTCTGAATGACAATGCGACAGAGTTCAAGGATTCGGTCCCCTCAAACCAGTCTCCATTTGGGACAATTCTCCTCCTTCTCTAGACCCTCAATTGGCAGGCCAGAGGCCCCTCTCGTCCAAGAGCCACACCTCAAGACCTGCCCATGGAGCCCTCATCACAGGACTCACGGAGGTAACAAGAGAGACTCCTGAAATTCCCGACAATTGTGTTCCCCACAAACAAGCCAGCAGTGAAACTAGTCTCCCCACTTCCATCCAGCACCCCAGTAGACAGGACGTATGCTTATCCACGTGGGAAATACCCACCAGACATATCCCAGCTTCGTTCTCGGGAAATTTGTTACTGTGGATAGTCAGTGTGAGATTTCATCTATTGACGTGTATGTCCCAAAGCAGGGAATTGTCCTTCCCCACATTCCAATATGTCCTCAGGGTTGATATTGAGGGCCTCGTCCTTGGTTGAAGGCAGAGGGGCCTATTGTCATGGTTTGAGCTCTGGAATGAGATGTATCAACCCGGTCATACTTAGGAGTCTTTCTTCCCCTGTTGGAAAAGACTGGATGTGATAAGCTCACTGGTCCCTTTCAGATGGATCATACTCCAAAAGCAAGCCTGAGCCGTGGATATTTATCTTCTCAGGAGCCTGCTGAGAATGGTGGCCATGAGAAGAATGCTGGAAAGAATACTTATCATCCAAGTCTCCAATACATCCAATGGATCCTCCTTTAATTTCGTATCAACATACCTCCAGATCATGAGCTCAGGCTGCACGATGCACAACAATGAGGGGTGACGGTGAGAGCTTCCCACTTTGGGTCATCACTCGCCTCTCTTCCAACAGAGGGTCTGTGGTGTCACAACGCTTGGTGGGCAGCATGCCATTGCCATGGCAACCATTGGGCCTGACCTTCTCAGATGGAAGGCAACTCCACCTCCTCTGTGCCCACCTGCTGTCTACAGAAGGATGGCTCTTCCCCTGAACGTGTGTCAGGCTCAACACGCTGGTTCCAGAACTGCATCCCAGGAATACACAGTCTGCAATCTCATGGGGAAAGAACATATGGGATTGAAAAAGACCCATTCCCCAAGGAGCCTGAACAGGAAAACAATGGCTGATGGAGGAAGAACAACACACGAGCATCCCTTTCCATGGGAGGAGGCTTTTCCACGGAAGGAAACTATGGAATATCTTTTCACCTGATTTCCACCCCATGCCATTGGAGAAGATATAGGTACCATATCAAGGCTTTCAAACCTGTCTTCCAGTATGGAGCAGGGAGTGTAATGGACCCATTTTGGGAGTCAGGCCAGGAAGGAGAGAAGACTCTCGTACAAGTGTGCTGGTTTATCCCATTTGTGGGATATCCACCTTACACCAAGACATGTTCTTGGAGCAATTATCCTGCCATTCACGCTTGCTGGAATCCACAGCTGCTGTACCTCTCTCTCTCCTTCTTTTCATCTCCTTCTCTCTAGCTCTCTCACTCTCCCCTCGGCCCCCCTTCAATGTCTCTGGAATCCTCCTGCTACAAGTTGACCTGTAGTGATAATGGAGGAAATATAGTAGCCAAGAGAATGGTCCAAGTGATCCCCCATCCATTTATCCCTGTCATCCTAGGTCTGATCAAATATAAAATCCGTGGTCCAGAAAGACTTCCTGTGCTGTGTGGAGACACCCCAACTAGGTCAGCCTTCCACAACACTTCCCATATTCAGCCCTTCCTGTGGACACGCTGACCACTTCATATGTACTTCGGTCTGGAGGGTCCCATATTGGACTCAGAGAGCAGCACACTTGTAACAACGTTCACATGAGTGCTCTCCCAAGAAATGGCTTCTCTGCAGCATTCCCTACCTGCTCCATGAGTTACTGTTCATTTGCTTGTGGGTGGATCTCTGCACTCGTTCTTTGGGGATTTAGAATAGCAAGTCTATGACTCTTCATGTCTCAATGATTGGGCATCCAAACAATGCTCTGAGCATCCTTGGCCAGTGGGCTGCCAAGCATAGCCCAGACGGCAAGATGTCTGTCAACCAAATCCATCTCTCTAAGGAATAGACCTCCCCATTCTCTAGCCTCAGGAGTGTCAGGGACAGAGCCCACTCCCTTCCAGGATGGAACTTTCAATACGCTCCAATTGCAGGCATCATCACAGGGCTCCTGGAAGTTCAGACAAGCGACCCACCTTTCCTACCTTATGACTGTAGACACAACAAACACACTGGCGCTCGCCCCACGCACCACACTCCCAGGAAGCACTCCATGAGAGGGAGGGCTTGTTCTTATCCCCCTGTGGAAAAGGCACCTGAAAGAGACCGGTTACATCTCGGTTAAATGGCCTCTGTTTGGAGGGCTCCCCTGTGGCTTAGGCTATGGAAATATGGATTCAGAAGTGTGGAGCTGAAAAGGCCCCATTGGGACTGTCTTCGTCAGGGGTTCCATCCAGGCCTCCTGCTTGGGGGAGAGCATTGGGGCATGGATGTCTTGTTTGTACACCAGGATGTCTTGTTTCAAATGGCCATGAAGCACAATTCTTTCTTCACATGGAGGAACTCCCTTGAGGTATTCTGCCCACTGATGCCCTGAAGATATCACATGTTCAAGCACCAGGCCTCTAGAATCCACATTGAGCTTGGGAGCCTGATGAGAGTGGTGGCTAGGAGTCTACAGATGGAGATAATCGTGTTCATCCAAGAGGACCACCCATCTGGTGGATCCTCCTTACCATCAACTTCGACAGACCTCCAGAGCAAGAGCTCATGGTGTCCATCATTGAACTCTCAATGTTTGAGTGGGAGAATGTCCCACATATGGCCCATCTCACACCTCTTTTCTCACAGAGAGGTTGTTTGGGCACAAGGCTCCATGGGCATCATATCAGTGCCATGGCCACCGCTGGCACTGCACCTTGCAGAAGGAAGGCAACTCCACACCCTGGGGAACCCAATTTTCTCTATCATGATGGATCTCTGATAACATGTGGAGCACGTCAGGGTCAAGTCCTTCCTCAGTCACTGCCTCACACGAATACACAGGACAGAATCTCTTTTGCAGAGAAAAGATGTCATTCCAAACACCCAAACTAAAGACCCTGGACAGTGAAATCAAGGAACGACTGAGCAAGAACACCGTATGAGCTGCTATTTCCATAGGAAGGGTCTTTTCCCCTTAGGGAACATATACGGTGTCATTTAACTTGACACGCCCCTCGCCTCATTTGAGAAGATATCAATGCCAAGCAGGGAGGACTGCTTGCAGCCGACATATTTCTAGAGACAGGCCAAGAAAGAGTGAAAATCTCATGCAAGAGTCCTGATATAGCCTTTGTGTCTAAGAGTCCCTGGAAACACAGACAAGGGCTTGGGAATGAAACTGTGCGCTGGAATGTGGCTTGTATCCAAATGTCATCTGTCACTCTCTCTCTCTCCCGCTCTCTCTCTCTCTCTCTTCCTCTCTGTCGGCTTCTTCCTCCTTCACATACTCTCGAATCCTCTTCATCCAAGGTGATCTGTGCTGCTCCAGGTTGGCATATCTCAGCCAGGAGAGCAGTCAAATTCTTTAACCAAGATTTTCCAACAGTCTTCCAAAATCCTATCAAATATAAAAGCATTTTTCCTGAAATTATTCCTCTGTTTGTATGGAGACATTCCACCTTACACAGTGTTCCCCTATCTTACCATTGTCAGCCCTTCACACTGACCGATAACCATCCCATTTGTAGTGCGTTCTACATGGTCACAGATTTGACTCCCAGATCAACATCTTTTCAACCACCTACACATAAGGGTCCGAGTGAGAATTCACTTCTCTGCAGCACACCCCACGTGTGGGATCAGGTCTGTGAAGTGGCTGGTGAGGTGGATGCCTCGAGTCTTTGGAAGCGGACTTAGGAAATGTAGTCTCGGACTCTCCATGTCTCAGTGAATTGGCATCTACGAAGGGGTCTGAGCACCCTTCAGCAGGGTCTGAATGACAATGCGACAGAGTTCAAGGATTCGGTCCCCTCAAACCAGTCTCCATTTGGGACAATTCTCCTCCTTCTCTAGACCCTCAATTGGCAGGCCAGAGGCCCCTCTCGTCCAAGAGCCACACCTCAAGCCCTGCCCATGGAGCCCTCATCACAGGACTCACGGAGGTAACAAGAGAGACTCCTGAAATTCCCGACAATTGTGTTCCCCACAAACAAGCCAGCAGTGAAACTAGTCTCCCCACTTCCATCCAGCACCCCAGTAGACAGGACGTATGCTTATCCACGTGGGAAATACCCACCAGACATATCCCAGCTTCGTTCTCGGGAAATTTGTTACTGTGGATAGTCAGTGTGAGATTTCATCTATTGACGTGTATGTCCCAAAGCAGGGAATTGTCCTTCCCCACATTCCAATATGTCCTCAGGGTTGATATTGAGGGCCTCGTCCTTGGTTGAAGGCAGAGGGGCCTATTGTCATGGTTTGAGCTCTGGAATGAGATGTATCAACCCGGTCATACTTAGGAGTCTTTCTTCCCCTGTTGGAAAAGACTGGATGTGATAAGCTCACTGGTCCCTTTCAGATGGATCATACTCCAAAAGCAAGCCTGAGCCGTGGATATTTATCTTCTCAGGAGCCTGCTGAGAATGGTGGCCATGAGAAGAATGCTGGAAAGAATACTTATCATCCAAGTCTCCAATACATCCAATGGATCCTCCTTTAATTTCGTATCAACATACCTCCAGATCATGAGCTCAGGCTGCACGATGCACAACAATGAGGGGTGACGGTGAGAGCTTCCCACTTTGGGTCATCACTCGCCTCTCTTCCAACAGAGGGTCTGTGGTGTCACAACGCTTGGTGGGCAGCATGCCATTGCCATGGCAACCATTGGGCCTGACCTTCTCAGATGGAAGGCAACTCCACCTCCTCTGTGCCCACCTGCTGTCTACAGAAGGATGGCTCTTCCCCTGAACGTGTGTCAGGCTCAACACGCTGGTTCCAGAACTGCATCCCAGGAATACACAGTCTGCAATCTCATGGGGAAAGAACATATGGGATTGAAAAAGACCCATTCCCCAAGGAGCCTGAACAGGAAAACAATGGCTGATGGAGGAAGAACAACACACGAGCATCCCTTTCCATGGGAGGAGGCTTTTCCACGGAAGGAAACTATGGAATATCTTTTCACCTGATTTCCACCCCATGCCATTGGAGAAGATATAGGTACCATATCAAGGCTTTCAAACCTGTCTTCCAGTATGGAGCAGGGAGTGTAATGGACGCATTTTGGGAGTCAGGCCAGGAAGGAGAGAAGACTCTCGTACAAGTGTGCTGGTTTATCCCATTTGTGGGATATCCACCTTACACCAAGACATGTTCTTGGAGCAATTATCCTGCCATTCACGCTTGCTGGAATCCACAGCTGCTGTACCTCTCTCTCTCCTTCTTTGCATCTCCTTCTCTCTAGCTCTCTCACTCTCCCCTCGGCCCCCCTTCAATGTCTCTGGAATCCTCCTGCTACAAGTTGACCTGTAGTGATAATGGAGGAAATATAGTAGCCAAGAGAATGGTCCAAGTGATCCCCCATCCATTTATCCCTGTCATCCTAGGTCTGATCAAATATAAAATCCGTGGTCCAGAAAGACTTCCTGTGCTGTGTGGAGACACCCCAACTAGGTCAGCCTTCCACAACACTTCCCATATTCAGCCCTTCCTGTGGACACGCTGACCACTTCATATGTACTTCGGTCTGGAGGGTCCCATATTGGACTCAGAGAGCAGCACACTTGTAACAACGTTCACATGAGTGCTCTCCCAAGAAATGGCTTCTCTGCAGCATTCCCTACCTGCTCCATGAGTTACTGTTCATTTGCTTGTGGGTGGATCTCTGCACTCGTTCTTTGGGGATTTAGAATAGCAAGTCTATGACTCTTCATGTCTCAATGATTGGGCATCCAAACAATGCTCTGAGCATCCTTGGCCAGTGGGCTGCCAAGCATAGCCCAGACGGCAAGATGTCTGTCAACCAAATCCATCTCTCTAAGGAATAGACCTCCCCATTCTCTAGCCTCAGGAGTGTCAGGGACAGAGCCCACTCCCTTCCAGGATGGAACTTTCAATACGCTCCAATTGCAGGCATCATCACAGGGCTCCTGGAAGTTCAGACAAGCGACCCACCTTTCCTACCTTATGACTGTAGACACAACAAACACACTGGCGCTCGCCCCACGCACCACACTCCCAGGAAGCACTCCATGAGAGGGAGGGCTTGTTCTTATCCCCCTGTGGAAAAGGCACCTGAAAGAGACCGGTTACATCTCGGTTAAATGGCCTCTGTTTGGAGGGCTCCCCTGTGGCTTAGGCTATGGAAATATGGATTCAGAAGTGTGGAGCTGAAAAGGCCCCATTGGGACTGTCTTCGTCAGGGGTTCCATCCAGGCCTCCTGCTTGGGGGAGAGCATTGGGGCATGGATGTCTTGTTTGTACACCAGGATGTCTTGTTTCAAATGGCCATGAAGCACAATTCTTTCTTCACATGGAGGAACTCCCTTGAGGTATTCTGCCCACTGATGCCCTGAAGATATCACATGTTCAAGCACCAGGCCTCTAGAATCCACATTGAGCTTGGGAGCCTGATGAGAGTGGTGGCTAGGAGTCTACAGATGGAGATAATCGTGTTCATCCAAGAGGACCACCCATCTGGTGGATCCTCCTTACCATCAACTTCGACAGACCTCCAGAGCAAGAGCTCATGGTGTCCATCATTGAACTCTCAATGTTTGAGTGGGAGAATGTCCCACATATGGCCCATCTCACACCTCTTTTCTCACAGAGAGGTTGTTTGGGCACAAGGCTCCATGGGCATCATATCAGTGCCATGGCCACCGCTGGCACTGCACCTTGCAGAAGGAAGGCAACTCCACACCCTGGGGAACCCAATTTTCTCTATCATGATGGATCTCTGATAACATGTGGAGCACGTCAGGGTCAAGTCCTTCCTCAGTCACTGCCTCACACGAATACACAGGACAGAATCTCTTTTGCAGAGAAAAGATGTCATTCCAAACACCCAAACTAAAGACCCTGGACAGTGAAATCAAGGAACGACTGAGCAAGAACACCGTATGAGCTGCTATTTCCATAGGAAGGGTCTTTTCCCCTTAGGGAACATATACGGTGTCATTTAACTTGACACGCCCCTCGCCTCATTTGAGAAGATATCAATGCCAAGCAGGGAGGACTGCTTGCAGCCGACATATTTCTAGAGACAGGCCAAGAAAGAGTGAAAATCTCATGCAAGAGTCCTGATATAGCCTTTGTGTCTAAGAGTCCCTGGAAACACAGACAAGGGCTTGGGAATGAAACTGTGCGCTGGAATGTGGCTTGTATCCAAATGTCATCTGTCACTCTCTCTCTCTCCCGCTCTCTCTCTCTCTCTCTTCCTCTCTGTCGGCTTCTTCCTCCTTCACATACTCTCGAATCCTCTTCATCCAAGGTGATCTGTGCTGCTCCAGGTTGGCATATCTCAGCCAGGAGAGCAGTCAAATTCTTTAACCAAGATTTTCCAACAGTCTTCCAAAATCCTATCAAATATAAAAGCATTTTTCCTGAAATTATTCCTCTGTTTGTATGGAGACATTCCACCTTACACAGTGTTCCCCTATCTTACCATTGTCAGCCCTTCACACTGACCGATAACCATCCCATTTGTAGTGCGTTCTACATGGTCACAGATTTGACTCCCAGATCAACATCTTTTCAACCACCTACACATAAGGGTCCGAGTGAGAATTCACTTCTCTGCAGCACACCCCACGTGTGGGATCAGGTCTGTGAAGTGGCTGGTGAGGTGGATGCCTCGAGTCTTTGGAAGCGGACTTAGGAAATGTAGTCTCGGACTCTCCATGTCTCAGTGAATTGGCATCTACGAAGGGGTCTGAGCACCCTTCAGCAGGGTCTGAATGACAATGCGACAGAGTTCAAGGATTCGGTCCCCTCAAACCAGTCTCCATTTGGGACAATTCTCCTCCTTCTCTAGACCCTCAATTGGCAGGCCAGAGGCCCCTCTCGTCCAAGAGCCACACCTCAAGACCTGCCCATGGAGCCCTCATCACAGGACTCACGGAGGTAACAAGAGAGACTCCTGAAATTCCCGACAATTGTGTTCCCCACAAACAAGCCAGCAGTGAAACTAGTCTCCCCACTTCCATCCAGCACCCCAGTAGACAGGACGTATGCTTATCCACGTGGGAAATACCCACCAGACATATCCCAGCTTCGTTCTCGGGAAATTTGTTACTGTGGATAGTCAGTGTGAGATTTCATCTATTGACGTGTATGTCCCAAAGCAGGGAATTGTCCTTCCCCACATTCCAATATGTCCTCAGGGTTGATATTGAGGGCCTCGTCCTTGGTTGAAGGCAGAGGGGCCTATTGTCATGGTTTGAGCTCTGGAATGAGATGTATCAACCCGGTCATACTTAGGAGTCTTTCTTCCCCTGTTGGAAAAGACTGGATGTGATAAGCTCACTGGTCCCTTTCAGATGGATCATACTCCAAAAGCAAGCCTGAGCCGTGGATATTTATCTTCTCAGGAGCCTGCTGAGAATGGTGGCCATGAGAAGAATGCTGGAAAGAATACTTATCATCCAAGTCTCCAATACATCCAATGGATCCTCCTTTAATTTCGTATCAACATACCTCCAGATCATGAGCTCAGGCTGCACGATGCACAACAATGAGGGGTGACGGTGAGAGCTTCCCACTTTGGGTCATCACTCGCCTCTCTTCCAACAGAGGGTCTGTGGTGTCACAACGCTTGGTGGGCAGCATGCCATTGCCATGGCAACCATTGGGCCTGACCTTCTCAGATGGAAGGCAACTCCACCTCCTCTGTGCCCACCTGCTGTCTACAGAAGGATGGCTCTTCCCCTGAACGTGTGTCAGGCTCAACACGCTGGTTCCAGAACTGCATCCCAGGAATACACAGTCTGCAATCTCATGGGGAAAGAACATATGGGATTGAAAAAGACCCATTCCCCAAGGAGCCTGAACAGGAAAACAATGGCTGATGGAGGAAGAACAACACACGAGCATCCCTTTCCATGGGAGGAGGCTTTTCCACGGAAGGAAACTATGGAATATCTTTTCACCTGATTTCCACCCCATGCCATTGGAGAAGATATAGGTACCATATCAAGGCTTTCAAACCTGTCTTCCAGTATGGAGCAGGGAGTGTAATGGACGCATTTTGGGAGTCAGGCCAGGAAGGAGAGAAGACTCTCGTACAAGTGTGCTGGTTTATCCCATTTGTGGGATATCCACCTTACACCAAGACATGTTCTTGGAGCAATTATCCTGCCATTCACGCTTGCTGGAATCCACAGCTGCTGTACCTCTCTCTCTCCTTCTTTTCATCTCCTTCTCTCTAGCTCTCTCACTCTCCCCTCGGCCCCCCTTCAATGTCTCTGGAATCCTCCTGCTACAAGTTGACCTGTAGTGATAATGGAGGAAATATAGTAGCCAAGAGAATGGTCCAAGTGATCCCCCATCCATTTATCCCTGTCATCCTAGGTCTGATCAAATATAAAATCCGTGGTCCAGAAAGACTTCCTGTGATGTGTGGAGACACCCCAACTAGGTCAGCCTTCCACAACACTTCCCATATTCAGCCCTTCCTGTGGACACGCTGACCACTTCATATGTACTTCGGTCTGGAGGGTCCCATATTGGACTCAGAGAGCAGCACACTTGTAACAACGTTCACATGAGTGCTCTCCCAAGAAATGGCTTCTCTGCAGCATTCCCTACCTGCTCCATGAGTTACTGTTCATTTGCTTGTGGGTGGATCTCTGCACTCGTTCTTTGGGGATTTAGAATAGCAAGTCTATGACTCTTCATGTCTCAATGATTGGGCATCCAAACAATGCTCTGAGCATCCTTGGCCAGTGGGCTGCCAAGCATAGCCCAGACGGCAAGATGTCTGTCAACCAAATCCATCTCTCTAAGGAATAGACCTCCCCATTCTCTAGCCTCAGGAGTGTCAGGGACAGAGCCCACTCCCTTCCAGGATGGAACTTTCAATACGCTCCAATTGCAGGCATCATCACAGGGCTCCTGGAAGTTCAGACAAGCGACCCACCTTTCCTACCTTATGACTGTAGACACAACAAACACACTGGTGCTCGCCCCACGCACCACACTCCCAGGAAGCACTCCATGAGAGGGAGGGCTTGTTCTTATCCCCCTGTGGAAAAGGCACCTGAAAGAGACCGGTTACATCTCGGTTAAATGGCCTCTGTTTGGAGGGCTCCCCTGTGGCTTAGGCTATGGAAATATGGATTCAGAAGTGTGGAGCTGAAAAGGCCCCATTGGGACTGTCTTCGTCAGGGGTTCCATCCAGGCCTCCTGCTTGGGGGAGAGCATTGGGGCATGGATGTCTTGTTTGTACACCAGGATGTCTTGTTTCAAATGGCCATGAAGCACAATTCTTTCTTCACATGGAGGAACTCCCTTGAGGTATTCTGCCCACTGATGCCCTGAAGATATCACATGTTCAAGCACCAGGCCTCTAGAATCCACATTGAGCTTGGGAGCCTGATGAGAGTGGTGGCTAGGAGTCTACAGATGGAGATAATCGTGTTCATCCAAGAGGACCACCCATCTGGTGGATCCTCCTTACCATCAACTTCGACAGACCTCCAGAGCAAGAGCTCATGGTGTCCATCATTGAACTCTCAATGTTTGAGTGGGAGAATGTCCCACATATGGCCCATCTCACACCTCTTTTCTCACAGAGAGGTTGTTTGGGCACAAGGCTCCATGGGCATCATATCAGTGCCATGGCCACCGCTGGCACTGCACCTTGCAGAAGGAAGGCAACTCCACACCCTGGGGAACCCAATTTTCTCTATCATGATGGATCTCTGATAACATGTGGAGCACGTCAGGGTCAAGTCCTTCCTCAGTCACTGCCTCACACGAATACACAGGACAGAATCTCTTTTGCAGAGAAAAGATGTCATTCCAAACACCCAAACTAAAGACCCTGGACAGTGAAATCAAGGAACGACTGAGCAAGAACACCGTATGAGCTGCTATTTCCATAGGAAGGGTCTTTTCCCCTTAGGGAACATATACGGTGTCATTTAACTTGACACGCCCCTCGCCTCATTTGAGAAGATATCAATGCCAAGCAGGGAGGACTGCTTGCAGCCGACATATTTCTAGAGACAGGCCAAGAAAGAGTGAAAATCTCATGCAAGAGTCCTGATATAGCCTTTGTGTCTAAGAGTCCCTGGAAACACAGACAAGGGCTTGGGAATGAAACTGTGCGCTGGAATGTGGCTTGTATCCAAATGTCATCTGTCACTCTCTCTCTCTCCCGCTCTCTCTCTCTCTCTTTTCCTCTCTGTCGGCTTCTTCCTCCTTCACATACTCTCGAATCCTCTTCATCCAAGGTGATCTGTGCTGCTCCAGGTTGGCATATCTCAGCCAGGAGAGCAGTCAAATTCTTTAACCAAGATTTTCCAACAGTCTTCCAAAATCCTATCAAATATAAAAGCATATTTCCTGAAATTATTCCTCTGTTTGTATGGAGACATTCCACCTTACACAGTGTTCCCCTATCTTACCATTGTCAGCCCTTCACACTGACCGATAACCATCCCATTTGTAGTGCGTTCTACATGGTCACAGATTTGACTCCCAGATCAACATCTTTTCAACCACCTACACATAAGGGTCCGAGTGAGAATTCACTTCTCTGCAGCACACCCCACGTGTGGGATCAGGTCTGTGAAGTGGCTGGTGAGGTGGATGCCTCGAGTCTTTGGAAGCGGACTTAGGAAATGTAGTCTCGGACTCTCCATGTCTCAGTGAATTGGCATCTACGAAGGGGTCTGAGCACCCTTCAGCAGGGTCTGAATGACAATGCGACAGAGTTCAAGGATTCGGTCCCCTCAAACCAGTCTCCATTTGGGACAATTCTCCTCCTTCTCTAGACCCTCAATTGGCAGGCCAGGGGCCCCTCTCGTCCAAGAGCGACACCTCAAGCCCTGCCCATGGAGCCCTCATCACAGGACTCACGGAGGTAACAAGAGAGACTCCTGAAATTCCCGACAATTGTGTTCCCCACAAACAAGCCAGCAGTGAAACTAGTCTCCCCACTTCCATCCAGCACCCCAGTAGACAGGACGTATGCTTATCCACCTGGGAAATACCCACCAGACATATCCCAGCTTCGTTCTCGGGAAATTTGTTACTGTGGATAGTCAGTGTGAGCTTTCATCTATTGACGTGTATGTCCCAAAGCAGGGAATTGTCCTTCCCCACATTCCAATATGTCCTCAGGGTTGATATTGAGGGCCTCGTCCTTGGTTGAAGGCAGAGGGGCCTATTGTCATGGTTTGAGCTCTGGAATGAGATGTATCAACCCGGTCATACTTAGGAGTCTTTCTTCCCCTGTTGGAAAAGACTGGATGTGATAAGCTCACTGGTCCCTTTCAGATGGATCATACTCCAAAAGCAAGCCTGAGCCGTGGATATTTATCTTCTCAGGAGCCTGATGAGAATGGTGGCCATGAGAAGAATGCTGGAAAGAATACTTATCATCCAAGTCTCCAATACATCCAATGGATCCTCCTTTAATTTCGTATCAACATACCTCCAGATCATGAGCTCAGGCTGCACGATGCACAACAAGTGAGGGGTGATGGTGAGAGCTTCCCACTTTGGGCCATCACTCGCCTCTCTTCTCACAGAGGGTCTGTGGTGTCACAATTCTTGGTGGGCAGCATGCCATTGCCATGGCAACCATTGGGCCTGACATTCTCAGATGGAAGGCAACTCCACCTCCTCTGTGCCCACCTGCTGTCTACAGAAGGATGGCTCTTCCCCTGAACGTGTGTCAGGCTCAACACGCTGGTTCCAGAACTGCATCCCAGGAATACACAGTCTGCAATCTTTTGGGGAAAGGACATATGGGATTGAAAAAGACCCATTCCCCAAGGATCCTGAACAGGAAAACAATGGCTGATGGAGGAAGAACAACACAGGAGCATCCCTTTCCTTGGGAGGAGGCTTTTCCACGGAAGGAAACTATGGAATATCTTTTCACCTGATTTCCACCCCATGCCATTGGAGAAGATATAGGTACCATACCAAGGCTTTCAAACCTGTCTTCCAGTATGGAGCAGGGATGGTAATGGACCCATTTTGGGAGTCAGGCCAGGAAGGAGAGAAGACTCTCGTACAAGTGTGCTGGTTTATCCCATTTGTGGGATATCCACCTTACACCAAGACATGTTCTTGGAGCAATTATCCTGCCATTCACGCTTGCTGGAATCCACAGCTGCTGTACCTCTCTCTCTCCTTCTTTGCATCTCCTTCTCTCTAGCTCTCTCACTCTCCCCTCGGACCCCCTTCAATATCTCTTGAATCCTCCTGCTGCAAGTTGACCTGTGGTGATAATGGAGGAAATATAGTAGCCAAGAGAATGGTCCAAGTGATCCCCCATCCATTTATCCCTGTCATCCTAGGTCTGATCAAATATAAAATCCGTGGTCCAGAAAGACTTCCTGTGCTGTGTGGAGACACCCCAACTAGGTCAGCCTTCCACAACACTTCCCATATTCAGCCCTTCCTGTGGACACGCTGACCACTTCATATGTACTTCGGTCTGGGGGGTCCCATATTAGACTCAGAGAGCAGCACACTTGTAACAACGTTCACATGAGTGCTCTCCCAAGAAATGGCTTCTCTGCAGCATTCCCTACCTGCTCCATCAGTTACTGTTCATTTGCTCGTGGGTGGATCTCTGCACTCGTTCTTTGGGGATTTAGAATAGCAAGTCTATGACTCTTCATGTCTCAATGATTGGGCATCCAAACAATGCTCTGAGCATCCTTGGCCAGTGGGCTGGCCAATCATAGCCCAGACGGCAAGATGTCTGTCAACCAAATCCATCTCTCTAAGGAATAGACCTCCCCATTCTCTAGCCTCAGGAGTGTCAGGGACAGAGCCCACTCCCTTCCAGGATGGAACTTTCAATACGCTCCAATTGCAGGCATCATCACAGGGCTCCTGGAAGTTCAGACAAGCGACCCACCTTTCCTACCTTATGACTGTAGACACAACAAACACACTGGCGCTCGCCCCACGCACCACACTCCCAGGAAGCACTCCATGAGAGGGAGGGCTTGTTCTTATCCCCCTGTGGAAAAGGCACCTGAAAGAGACCGGTTACATCTCGGTTAAATGGCCTCTGTTTGGAGGGCTCCCCTGTGGCTTAGGCTATGGAAATATGGATTCAGAAGTGTGGAGCTGAAAAGGCCCCATTGGGACTGTCTTCGTCAGGGGTTACATCCAGGGCCTCCTGCTTGGGGGCGAGCATTGGGGCATGGATGTCTTGTTTGTACACCAGGATGTCTTGTTTCAAATGGCCATGAAGCACAATTCTTTCTTCACATGGAGGAACTCCCTTGAGGTATTCTGCCCACTGATGCCCTGAAGATATCACATGTTCAAGCACCAAGCCTCTAGAATCCACATTGAGCTTGGGAGCCTGATGAGAGTGGTGGCTAGGAGTCTACAGATGGAGGTAATCGTGTTCATCCAAGAGGACCACCCATCTGGTGTATCCTCCTTTCCATCAACTTCGACAGACCTCCAGAGCAAGAGCTCATGGTGTCCATCATTGAACTCTCAATGTTTGAGTGGGAGAATGTCCCACATATGGCCCATCTCACACCTCTTTTCTCACAGAGAGGTTGTTTGGGCACAAGGCTCCATGGGCATCATATCAGTGCCATGGCCACCGCTGGCACTGCACCTTGCAGAAGGAAGGCAACTCCACACCCTGGGGAACCCAATTTTCTCTATCATGATGGATCTCTGATAACATGTGGAGCACGTCAGGGTCAAGTCCTTCCTCAGTCACTGCCTCACACGAATACACAGGACAGAATCTCTTTTGCAGAGAAAAGATGTCATTCCAAACACCCAAACTAAAGACCCTGGACAGTGAAATCAAGGAACGACTGAGCAAGAACACCGTATGAGCTGCTATTTCCATAGGAAGGGTCTTTTCCCCTTAGGGAATATATACGGTGTCATTTAACTTGACACGCCCCTCGCCTCATTTGAGAAGATATCAATGCCAAGCAGGGAGGACTGCTTGCAGCCGACATATTTCTAGAGACAGGCCAAGAAAGAGTGAAAATCTCATGCAAGAGTCCTGATATAGCCTTTGTGTCTAAGAGTCCCTGGAAACACAGACAAGGGCTTGGGAATGAAACTGTGCGCTGGAATGTGGCTTGTATCCAAATGTCATCTGTCACTCTCTCTCTCTCCCGCTCTCTCTCTCTCTCTGTTTTCCTCTCTGTCGGCTTCTTCCTCCTTCACATACTCTCGAATCCTCTTCATCCAAGGTGATCTGTGCTGCTCCAGGTTGGCATATCTCAGCCAGGAGAGCAGTCAAATTCTTTAACCAAGATTTTCCAACAGTCTTCCAAAATCCTATCAAATATAAAAGCATATTTCCTGAAATTATTCCTCTGTTTGTATGGAGACATTCCACCTTACACAGTGTTCCCCTATCTTACCATTGTCAGCCCTTCACACTGACCGATAACCATCCCATTTGTAGTGCGTTCTACATGGTCACAGATTTGACTCCCAGATCAACATCTTTTCAACCACCTACACATAAGGGTCCGAGTGAGAATTCACTTCTCTGCAGCACACCCCACGTGTGGGATCAGGTCTGTGAAGTGGCTGGTGAGGTGGATGCCTCGAGTCTTTGGAAGCGGACTTAGGAAATGTAGTCTCGGACTCTCCATGTCTCAGTGAATTGGCATCTACGAAGGGGTCTGAGCACCCTTCAGCAGGGTCTGAATGACAATGCGACAGAGTTCAAGGATTCGGTCCCCTCAAACCAGTCTCCATTTGGGACAATTCTCCTCCTTCTCTAGACCCTCAATTGGCAGGCCAGGGGCCCCTCTCGTCCAAGAGCGACACCTCAAGCCCTGCCCATGGAGCCCTCATCACAGGACTCACGGAGGTAACAAGAGAGACTCCTGAAATTCCCGACAATTGTGTTCCCCACAAACAAGCCAGCAGTGAAACTAGTCTCCCCACTTCCATCCAGCACCCCAGTAGACAGGACGTATGCTTATCCACGTGGGAAATACCCACCAGACATATCCCAGCTTCGTTCTCGGGAAATTTGTTACTGTGGATAGTCAGTGTGAGCTTTCATCTATTGACGTGTATGTCCCAAAGCAGGGAATTGTCCTTCCCCACATTCCAATATGTCCTCAGGGTTGATATTGAGGGCCTCGTCCTTGGTTGAAGGCAGAGGGGCCTATTGTCATGGTTTGAGCTCTGGAATGAGATGTATCAACCCGGTCATACTTAGGAGTCTTTCTTCCCCTGTTGGAAAAGACTGGATGTGATAAGCTCACTGGTCCCTTTCAGATGGATCATACTCCAAAAGCAAGCCTGAGCCGTGGATATTTATCTTCTCAGGAGCCTGATGAGAATGGTGGCCATGAGAAGAATGCTGGAAAGAATACTTATCATCCAAGTCTCCAATACATCCAATGGATCCTCCTTTAATTTCGTATCAACATACCTCCAGATCATGAGCTCAGGCTGCACGATGCACAACAAGTGAGGGGTGATGGTGAGAGCTTCCCACTTTGGGCCATCACTCGCCTCTCTTCTCACAGAGGGTCTGTGGTGTCACAATTCTTGGTGGGCAGCATGCCATTGCCATGGCAACCATTGGGCCTGACATTCTCAGATGGAAGGCAACTCCACCTCCTCTGTGCCCACCTGCTGTCTACAGAAGGATGGCTCTTCCCCTGAACGTGTGTCAGGCTCAACACGCTGGTTCCAGAACTGCATCCCAGGAATACACAGTCTGCAATCTTTTGGGGAAAGGACATATGGGATTGAAAAAGACCCATTCCCCAAGGATCCTGAACAGGAAAACAATGGCTGATGGAGGAAGAACAACACAGGAGCATCCCTTTCCTTGGGAGGAGGCTTTTCCACGGAAGGAAACTATGGAATATCTTTTCACCTGATTTCCACCCCATGCCATTGGAGAAGATATAGGTACCATACCAAGGCTTTCAAACCTGTCTTCCAGTATGGAGCAGGGATGGTAATGGACCCATTTTGGGAGTCAGGCCAGGAAGGAGAGAAGACTCTCGTACAAGTGTGCTGGTTTATCCCATTTGTGGGATATCCACCTTACACCAAGACATGTTCTTGGAGCAATTATCCTGCCATTCACGCTTGCTGGAATCCACAGCTGCTGTACCTCTCTCTCTCCTTCTTTGCATCTCCTTCTCTCTAGCTCTCTCACTCTCCCCTCGGCCCCCCTTCAATATCTCTTGAATCCTCCTGCTGCAAGTTGACCTGTGGTGATAATGGAGGAAATATAGTAGCCAAGAGAATGGTCCAAGTGATCCCCCATCCATTTATCCCTGTCATCCTAGGTCTGATCAAATATAAAATCCGTGGTCCAGAAAGACTTCCTGTGCTGTGTGGAGACACCCCAACTAGGTCAGCCTTCCACAACACTTCCCATATTCAGCCCTTCCTGTGGACACGCTGACCACTTCATATGTACTTCGGTCTGGGGGGTCCCATATTAGACTCAGAGAGCAGCACACTTGTAACAACGTTCACATGAGTGCTCTCCCAAGAAATGGCTTCTCTGCAGCATTCCCTACCTGCTCCATCAGTTACTGTTCATTTGCTCGTGGGTGGATCTCTGCACTCGTTCTTTGGGGATTTAGAATAGCAAGTCTATGACTCTTCATGTCTCAATGATTGGGCATCCAAACAATGCTCTGAGCATCCTTGGCCAGTGGGCTGGCCAATCATAGCCCAGACGGCAAGATGTCTGTCAACCAAATCCATCTCTCTAAGGAATAGACCTCCCCATTCTCTAGCCTCAGGAGTGTCAGGGACAGAGCCCACTCCCTTCCAGGATGGAACTTTCAATACGCTCCAATTGCAGGCATCATCACAGGGCTCCTGGAAGTTCAGACAAGCGACCCACCTTTCCTTTCTTTTGATTGTAGACACAACAAACACACTGGCACTGGCCCCAGGCACCACACTCCCAGGAAGCACTCCATGAGAGGGAGGGCTTGTTCTTATCCCCCTGTGGAAAAGGCACCTGAAAGAGACCGGTTACATCTCGGTTAAATGGCCTCTGTTTGGAGGGCTCCCCTGTGGCTTAGGCTATGGAAATATGGATTCAGAAGTGTGGAGCTGAAAAGGCCCCATTGGGACTGTCTTCGTCAGGGGTTACATCCAGGGCCTCCTGCTTGGGGGCGAGCATTGGGGCATGGATGTCTTGTTTGTACACCAGGATGTCTTGTTTCAAATGGCCATGAAGCACAATTCTTTCTTCACATGGAGGAACTCCCTTGAGGTATTCTGCCCACTGATGCCCTGAAGATATCACATGTTCAAGCACCAAGCCTCTAGAATCCACATTGAGCTTGGGAGCCTGATGAGAGTGGTGGCTAGGAGTCTACAGATGGAGGTAATCGTGTTCATCCAAGAGGACCACCCATCTGGTGTATCCTCCTTTCCATCAACTTCGACAGACCTCCAGAGCAAGAGCTCATGGTGTCCATCATTGAACTCTCAATGTTTGAGTGGGAGAATGTCCCACATATGGCCCATCTCACACCTCTTTTCTCACAGAGAGGTTGTTTGGGCACAAGGCTCCATGGGCATCATATCAGTGCCATGGCCACCGCTGGCACTGCACCTTGCAGAAGGAAGGCAACTCCACACCCTGGGGAACCCAATTTTCTCTATCATGATGGATCTCTGATAACATGTGGAGCACGTCAGGGTCAAGTCCTTCCTCAGTCACTGCCTCACACGAATACACAGGACAGAATCTCTTTTGCAGAGAAAAGATGTCATTCCAAACACCCAAACTAAAGACCCTGGACAGTGAAATCAAGGAACGACTGAGCAAGAACACCGTATGAGCTGCTATTTCCATAGGAAGGGTCTTTTCCCCTTAGGGAATATATACGGTGTCATTTAACTTGACACGCCCCTCGCCTCATTTGAGAAGATATCAATGCCAAGCAGGGAGGACTGCTTGCAGCCGACATATTTCTAGAGACAGGCCAAGAAAGAGTGAAAATCTCATGCAAGAGTCCTGATATAGCCTTTGTGTCTAAGAGTCCCTGGAAACACAGACAAGGGCTTGGGAATGAAACTGTGCGCTGGAATGTGGCTTGTATCCAAATGTCATCTGTCACTCTCTCTCTCTCCCGCTCTCTCTCTCTCTCTCTTCCTCTCTGTCGGCTTCTTCCTCCTTCACATACTCTCGAATCCTCTTCATCCAAGGTGATCTGTGCTGCTCCAGGTTGGCATATCTCAGCCAGGAGAGCAGTCAAATTCTTTAACCAAGATTTTCCAACAGTCTTCCAAAATCCTATCAAATATAAAAGCATTTTTCCTGAAATTATTCCTCTGTTTGTATGGAGACATTCCACCTTACACAGTGTTCCCCTATCTTACCATTGTCAGCCCTTCACACTGACCGATAACCATCCCATTTGTACTGCGTTCTACATGGTCACAGATTTGACCCCAGATCAACATCTTTTCAACCACCTACACATAAGGGTCCGAGTGAGAATTCACTTCTCTGCAGCACACGCCACGTGTGGGATCAGGTCTGTGAAGTGGCTGGTGAGGTGGATCCCTCGAGTCTTTGTAAGCGGACTTAGGAAATGTAGTCTCGGACTCTCCATGTCTCAGTGAATTGGCATCTACGAAGGGGTCTGAGCACCCTTCAGCAGGGTCTGAATGACAATGCGACAGAGTTCAAGGATTCGGTCCCCTCAAACCAGTCTCCATTTGGGACAATTCTCCTCCTTCTCTAGACCCTCAATTGGCAGGCCAGGGGCCCCTCTCGTCCAAGAGCGACACCTCAAGCCCTGCCCATGGAGCCCTCATCACAGGACTCACGGAGGTAACAAGAGAGACTCCTGAAATTCCCGACAATTGTGTTCCCCACAAACAAGCCAGCAGTGAAACTAGTCTCCCCACTTCCATCCAGCACCCCAGTAGACAGGACGTATGCTTATCCACGTGGGAAATACCCACCAGACATATCCCAGCTTCGTTCTCGGGAAATTTGTTACTGTGGATAGTCAGTGTGAGCTTTCATCTATTGACGTGTATGTCCCAAAGCAGGGAATTGTCCTTCCCCACATTCCAATATGTCCTCAGGGTTGATATTGAGGGCCTCGTCCTTGGTTGAAGGCAGAGGGGCCTATTGTCATGGTTTGAGCTCTGGAATGAGATGTATCAACCCGGTCATACTTAGGAGTCTTTCTTCCCCTGTTGGAAAAGACTGGATGTGATAAGCTCAC
Source organism: Sus scrofa (assembly GCF_054392235.1). NCBI lineage: Eukaryota > Metazoa > Chordata > Mammalia > Artiodactyla > Suidae > Sus > Sus scrofa. The sequence continues at coordinate 43,985,296 of NC_139402.1, forward strand.
TGGTCCCTTTCAGATGGATCATACTCCAAAAGCAAGCCTGAGCCGTGGATATTTATCTTCTCAGGAGCCTGCTGAGAATGGTGGCCATGAGAAGAATGCTGGAAAGAATACTTATCATCCAAGTCTCCAATACATCCAATGGATCCTCCTTTAATTTCGTATCAACATACCTCCAGATCATGAGCTCAGGCTGCACGATGCACAACAAGTGAGGGGTGACGGTGAGAGCTTCCCACTTTGGGCCATCACTCGCCTCTCTTCTCACAGAGGGTCTGTGGTGTCACAATGCTTGGTGGGCAGCATGCCATTGCCATGGCAACCATTGGGCCTGACCTTCTCAGATGGAAGACAACTCCACCTCCTCTGTGCCCACCTGCTGTCTACAGAAGGATGGCTCTTCCCCTGAACGTGTGTCAGGCTCAACACGCTGGTTCCAGAACTGCATCCCAGGAATACACAGTCTGCAATCTTTTGGGGAAAGGACATATGGGATTGAAAAAGACCCATTCCCCAAGGAGCCTGAACAGGAAAACAATGGCTGATGGAGGAAGAACAACACACGAGCATCCCTTTCCATGGGAGGAGGCTTTTCCACGGAAGGAAACTATGGAATATCTTTTCACCTGATTTCCACCCCATGCCATTGGAGAAGATATAGGTACCATATCAAGGCTTTCAAACCTGTCTTCCAGTATGGAGCAGGGAGTGTAATGGACCCATTTTGGGAGTCAGGCCAGGAAGGAGAGAAGACTCTCGTACAAGTGTGCTGGTTTATCCCATTTGTGGGATATCCACCTTACACCAAGACATGTTCTTGGAGCAATTATCCTGCCATTCACGCTTGCTGGAATCCACAGCTGCTGTACCTCTCTCTCTCCTTCTTTTCATCTCCTTCTCTCTAGCTCTCTCACTCTCCCCTCGGACCCCTTCAATGTCTCTGGAATCCTCCTGCTACAAGTTGACCTGTGGTGATAATGGAGGAAATATAGTAGCCAAGAGAATGGTCCAAGTGATCCCCCATCCAGTTATCCCAGTCATCCTAGGTCTGATCAAATATAAAATCCGTGGTCCAGAAAGACTTCCTGTGCTGTGTGGAGACACCCCAACTAGGTCAGCCTTCCACAACACTTCCCATATTCAGCCCTTCCTGTGGACACGCTGACCACTTCATATGTACTTCGGTCTGGAGGGTCCCATATTGGACTCAGAGAGCAACACACTTGTAACAACGTTCACATGAGTGCTCTCCCAAGAAATGGCTTCTCGGCAGCATTCCCTACCTGCTCCATTAGTTACTGTTCATTTGCTCGTGGGTGGATCTCTGCACTCGTTCTTTGGGGATTTAGAATAGCAAGTCTATGACTCTTCATGTCTCAATGATTGGGCATCCAAACAATGCTCTGAGCATCCTTGGCCAGTGGGCTGGCCAATCATAGCCCAGAGGGCAAGATGTCTGTCAACCAAATCCATCTCTCTAAGGAATAGACCTCCCCATTCTCTAGCCTCAGGAGTGTCAGGGACAGAGCCCACTCCCTTCCAGGATGGAACTTTCAATACGCTCCAATTGCAGGCATCATCACAGGGCTCCTGGAAGTTCAGACAAGCGACCCACCTTTCCTACCTTATGACTGTAGACACAACAAACACACTGGCGCTCGCCCCACGCACCACACTCCCAGGAAGCACTCCATGAGAGGGAGGGCTTGTTCTTTTCCCCCTGTGGAAAAGGCACCTGAAAGAGACCGGTTACATCTCGGTTAAATGGCCTCTGTTTGGAGGGCTCCCCTGTGGCTTAGGCTATGGAAATATGGATTCAGAAGTGTGGAGCTGAAAAGGCCCCATTGGGACTGTCTTCGTCAGGGGTTACATCCAGGGCCTCCTGCTTGGGGGCGAGCATTGGGGCATGGATGTCTTGTTTGTACACCAGGATGTCTTGTTTCAAATGGCCATGAAGCACAATTCTTTCTTCACATGGAGGAACTCCCTTGAGGTATTCTGCCCACTGATGCCCTGAAGATATCACATGTTCAAGCACCAAGCCTCTAGAATCCACATTGAGCTCGGGAGCCTGATGAGAGTGGTGGCTAGGAGTCTACAGATGGAGGTAATCGTGTTCATCCAAGAGGACCACCCATCTGGTGGATCCTCCTTTCCATCAACTTCGACAGACCTCCAGAGCAAGAGCTCATGGTGTCCATCATTGAACTCTCAATGTTTGAGTGGGAGAATGTCCCACATATGGCCCATCTCACACCTCTTTTCTCACAGAGAGGTTGTTTGGGCACAAGGCTCCATGGGCATCATATCAGTGCCATGGCCACCGCTGGCACTGCACCTTGCAGAAGGAAGGCAACTCCACACCCTGGGGAACCCAATTTTCTCTATCATGATGGATCTCTGATAACATGTGGAGCACGTCAGGGTCAAGTCCTTCCTCAGTCACTGCCTCACACGAATACACAGGACAGAATCTCTTTTGCAGAGAAAAGATGTCATTCCAAACACCCAAACTAAAGACCCTGGACAGTGAAATCAAGGAACGACTGAGGAAGAACACCGTATGAGCTGCTATTTCCATAGGAAGGGTCTTTTCCCCTTAGGGAACATATACGGTGTCATTTAACTTGACACGCCCCTCGCCTCATTTGAGAAGATATCAATGCCAAGCAGGGAGGACTGCTTGCAGCCGACATATTTCTAGAGACAGGCCAAGAAAGAGTGAAAATCTCATGCAAGAGTCCTGATATAGCCTTTGTGTCTAAGAGTCCCTGGAAACACAGACAAGGGCTTGGGAATGAAACTGTGCGCTGGAATGTGGCTTGTATCCAAATGTCATCTGTCACTCTCTCTCTCTCCCGCTCTCTCTCTCCCGCTCTCTCTCTCTCTCTTTTCCTCTCTGTCGGCTTCTTCCTCCTTCACATACTCTCGAATCCTCTTCATCCAAGGTGATCTGTGCTGCTCCAGGTTGGCATATCTCAGCCAGGAGAGCAGTCAAATTCTTTAACCAAGATTTTCCAACAGTCTTCCAAAATCCTATCAAATATAAAAGCATTTTTCCTGAAATTATTCCTCTGTTTGTATGGAGACATTCCACCTTACACAGTGTTCCCCTATCTTACCATTGTCAGCCCTTCACACTGACCGATAACCATCCCATTTGTAGTGCGTTCTAAATGGTCACAGATTTGACTCCGTGATCAACATCTTCAACCACCTACACATAAGGCACCGAGTGAGAATTCCCTTCTCTGCAACACCCCACGTGTGGGATCAGGTCTGTGAAGTGGCTGGTGAGGTGGATGCCTCGAGTCTTTGTAAGCGGACTTAGGAAATGTAGTCTCGGACTCTCCATGTCTCAGTGAATTGGCATCTACGAAGGGGTCTGAGCACCCTTCAGCAGGGTCTGAATGACAATGCGACAGAGTTCAAGGATTCGGTCCCCTCAAACCAGTCTCCATTTGGGACAATTCTCCTCCTTCTCTAGACCCTCAATTGGCAGGCCAGGGGCCCCTCTCGTCCAAGAGCCACACCTCAAGACCTGCCCATGGAGCCCTCATCACAGGACTCACGGAGGTAACAAGAGAGACTCCTGAAATTCCCGACAATTGTGTTCCCCACAAACAAGCCAGCAGTGAAACTAGTCTCCCCACTTCCATCCAGCACCCCAGTAGACAGGACGTATGCTTATCAACCTGGGAAATACCCACCAGACATATCCCAGCTTCGTTCTCGGGAAATTTGTTACTGTGGATAGTTAGTGTGAGCTTTCATCTATTGACGTGTATGTCCCAAAGCAGGGAATTGTCCTTCCCCAAATTCCAATATGTCCTCAGGGTTGATATTGAGGGCCTCGTCCTTGGTTGAAGGCAGAGGGGCCTATTGTCATGGTTTGAGCTCTGGAATGAGATGTATCAACCCGGTCATACTTAGGAGTCTTTCTTCCCCTGTTGGAAAAGACTGGATGTGATAAGCTCACTGGTCCCTTTCAGATGGATCATACTCCAAAAGCAAGCCTGAGCCGTGGATATTTATCTTCTCAGGAGCCTGCTGAGAATGGTGGCCATGAGAAGAATGCTGGAAAGAATACTTATCATCCAAGTCTCCAATACATCCAATGGATCCTCCTTTAATTTCGTATCAACATACCTCCAGATCATGAGCTCAGGCTGCACGATGCACAACAAGTGAGGGGTGATGGTGAGAGCTTCCCACTTTGGGCCATCACTCGCCTCTCTTCTCACAGAGGGTCTGTGGTGTCACAATGCTTGGTGGGCAGCATGCCATTGCCATGGCAAACATTGGGCCTGATCTTCTCAGATGGAAGGCAACTCCACCTCCTCTGTGCCCACCTGCTGTCTACAGAAGGATGGCTCTTCCCCTGAACGTGTGTCAGGCTCAACACGCTGGTTCCAGAACTGCATCCCAGGAATACACAGTCTGCAATCTCATCGGGAAAGAACATATGGGATTGAAAAAGACCCATTCCCCAAGGAGCCTGAACAGGAAAACAATGGCTGATGGAGGAAGAACAACACACGAGCACCCCTTTCCATGGGAGGAGGCTTTTCCACGGAAGGAAACTATGGAATATCTTTTCACCTGATTTCCACCCCATGCCATTGGAGAAGATATAGGTACCATATCAAGGCTTTCAAACCTGTCTTCCAGTATGGAGCAGGGAGTGTAATGGACCCATTTTGGGAGTCAGGCCAGGAAGGAGAGAAGACTCTCGTACAAGTGTGCTGGTTTATCCCATTTGTGGGATATCCACCTTACACCAAGACATGTTCTTGGAGCAATTATCCTGCCATTCACGCTTGCTGGAATCCACAGCTGCTGTACCTCTCTCTCTCCTTCTTTGCATCTCCTTCTCTCTAGCTCTCTCACTCTCCCCTCGGCCCCCCTTCAATGTCTCTGGAATCCTCCTGCTACAAGTTGACCTGTAGTGATAATGGAGGAAATATAGTAGCCAAGAGAATGGTCCAAGTGATCCCCCATCCATTTATCCCTGTCATCCTAGGTCTGATCAAATATAAAATCCGTGGTCCAGAAAGACTTCCTGTGCTGTGTGGAGACACCCCAACTAGGTCAGCCTTCCACAACACTTCCCATATTCAGCCCTTCCTGTGGACACGCTGACCACTTCATATGTACTTCGGTCTGGAGGGTCCCATATTGGACTCAGAGAGCAGCACACTTGTAACAACGTTCACATGAGTGCTCTCCCAAGAAATGGCTTCTCTGCAGCATTCGCTACCTGGTCCATGAGGTCTTGTGGATTTGCTCGGGTGTGGATCTCTGGACTCGTTCTTAGGGCATATGGAATATGAAGACTATGACTCTTCATGTCTCAATGATTTGACATCCAAACCATGGTCTGAGCATCCTTGGCCAGTGGGCTGCCCAACCATAGCCCAGAGTGCAAGATGTCGGTCAACCAAAACCAGTCTCTATGGAATAGACCTCCTCATTCTCTAGCCTCAGGATTGTCAGGGACAGAGCCCACTCCCTTCCAGGAGGGAACTTTCAATACCCTCACATTGCAGGCATCATCACAGGGCTCCTGCAAGATCAGACAATCGACCCACCTTTCCTTCCTTATGACTGTAGACACAACAAACACACTGGCACTGGCCCCAGGCACCACACTCCCAGGAAGCCCTCCAGCAGAGGGAGGGCATGTTCTTATCCCCCTGTGGAAAAGGCACCTGAAAGAGACCGGTTACATCTCGGTTAAAAGGCCTCTGTTTGGAGGGCTCCGCTGTGGCTTAGGCTATGGAAATATGGATTCAGAAGTGTGGAGCTGAAAATGCCCCATTGAGAATGTCTTCTTCAGGGGTTCCATCCAGGGCCTCCTGCTTGGGGGAGAGCATTGGGGCATGGTTTCCTTGTGTGTGCACCAGGAAATCTTGTTTAAATGGCCGTGAGGCACAATTCATTTTTCACATGTAGGAACTCCTTTGAGGTGTTCTGCCCACGGATCCCCTGAAGATATCACATGTTCAAACACCAAGGCTCTAGAATCCACATTGAGCTTGGGAGCCTGATGGGAGTGGTGGCTATAAGACTAAAGATGGAGATAATAGTGTTCATCCAAGAGGACCACCCATCTGATGGATCCTCATTTCCATCAACTTCGACAGACCTCCAGAGCAAGAGCTCATGGTGTCCCTCATTGAACTCTCAAGGTTTGAGGGGGAGAATGTCCCACATATGGCCCATCACACACCTCTTTTCTCACAGAGTTTGTTGGATCACATGGCTCCATGGGCATCATACCAGTGCCATGGCCCGCTCTGGGACTGCACCTTTCAGAAGGAAGGCAACTCTACACAATGGGGAACCCAATTTGCTCTATCATGATGGATCTCTGATAACATGTGTAGCACTTCAGGGTCCAGTGCTTTCTCAGTCACTGCCTCACACGAATACACAGTACAGAATCTCCTTTGGAGAGAAAAGATGTCATTCCAAACACCCAAACAAAATCACCTGGACAATGAAATCAAGCAACGACTGAGGAGAACACTCTATTAGCTGCCATTTCAATAGGAACGGACTTTTCCGCTTAGGGAACATATAGTGTGTCACTTACCAGGACACACACCTCGTGTCTTTTGGGAAGACATGGGTGCCCTGCAGGTAGGACTGCTTCCAACCGACATATTTCTAGAGACAGGCCAAGAAGGAGTGAAAATCTCATGCAAGAGGCCTGATATAGCCTTTGTGTTTAATAGTCCACAAAAATACAGACAAGTGCTTGGGAATGAAATTGTGCCCTGGAATGTGGCTTATATCCAAATCTCTCTCTCTCTCTCTCTCTCTCTCTCTCTCTCTCTCTCTCTCTCTCTCTCTCTTTCTCTCTCTCTCTCTCTGTCTCTCTCTCGGCTTCTTCCTCCTTCACATTCTCTCTAATCCTCCTCATCCAAGGTTATCTGTGCTGGTCCAGGTTGGCCTCTCTCAGCCAGGAGAGCAGTCAAATTCTTTACCAAGTTGTTCCATCAGTCTTCCAAACTCCTATCAAAAATGACAGCATTTTTCCTAAAATAACTCCTCTGTTTGTATGGAGATATTCCACCTTACACAGGGTACCACTATCTACCATTGTCAGCCCTTCACACTGAGAGATAACCATCCCACTTGTACTGCGTTCTACATGGTCACAGATTTGACTCCGAGATCAACATCTTTGCAACCACCTACACATAAGGGACCGAGTGAGAATTCACTTCTCTGCAGCACACCCCACGTGTGTCATCAGGTCTGTGAAGTGGCTGGTGAGGTGGATCTCTCGACTCTCTCTTAGGGGAGTTAGGACCGGAAGTTTCTGACTCTCCATGTCTCAGTGAATTGGCATCTAAGAAGGGGTCTGAGCACCTTTCAGCATTGTCTGAATGACAATGGGACAGAGTTCAAGGATTCGGTCCCCTCAAACCAGTCTCCATTTGGGACGATCCTCCTCCTTTTCTAGACCCTCAATTGGCAGGCCAGAGGCCCTTCTCGTCCAAGAGGGAAACCTCAAGACCTGCCCATGTAGCCCTCACCACGGGGCTCACGGAAGAGAAGAAGAGACACTTCTCAAATTCCTGACAACTGTGTACCCCACAAAAATCCAGCAGTGCAACTAGTCAACCCACTTCCATCCAGCACCCCAGTAGGCAGGACATCTTCTTATCAACCTGTGAAATACCCACCAGATGTATCCCATCGTCATACTCGGGAAATTTGTTACTGTGGGTAGCTAGTTTGTGATTTCATCTATTGACGTGTATGTTCCGAAGCAGGGAATGGTCCTTCCCCCTAGTCCAATATTTCCTCAGGGTTGATATGGAGGGCCTCGTCCTTGGTTGAAGGCAGAGGGGCCTATTTTCAGGGTGTGAGCTCTGGAATGAGATTTATCATCCCGGGCATACTTAGGAGGCTTTTTTCCCCTGTTGGAAAAGACTGGAAGTGATAAGCTCACTGGTCCCTGTCAGATATATCATAATCCTAAAACAAGCCTGAGCAGTGGATATTTATTTCCTCAGGAGCCTGAGGAGAATGGGGGCCACGAGAAGAATGCTGGAAAGCATACTTATCATCATAATGTGCAATACATCCAATGGATCCTCCTTTAATTTAGTATCAACATACCTCCAGATCATGAGCTCAGGCTGCCCGAGGTACAACCATTGAGGGGTGACGGTGAGAGCTTCCCACTTTGGGCCCATCCCTCGCCTCTCTTCTCACAGAGGGTCTGTGGTGTCACAAGGCTTGGTGGGCAGCATGCCATTGCCATGGCAACCATTGGGCCTGAACTTCTCAGATGCAAGGCAACTCCACCTCCTCTGTGCCCACCTGCTCTCTACACAAGGATGGCTCTTCCCCTGAACGTGTGTCAGGCTCAACACGGTGGTTCAAGAACTGCTTCCCAGGAATACACAGTTTACAATCTCCTGTGGAAAGAAAATATGTGATTGAAAAAGACCCACTCCCCAAGGATCCTGAACAGGAAAACAATGGCCGATGGAGGAAGAAGAACAACACCCGAGCGTCCCTTTCCATGGGAGGAGACTTTTCTACGGAAGGAAACTATGGAATATCTCTTAACCTGATTTCCACCCCATGCCATTGGAGAAGATATACGTACCAAACCAAGGCTTTCAAACCTGTCTTCCAGTAGGGAGCAGGGATCGTAATGGACAGAAATTGGGTGTCAGGCCAGGAAGGAGAGAAGACTCTGGCACAAGTGTGCTTGTTTGTACCACTTGTGGGTTATCCACCTTAAACCAAGACATGTCCTTGGGGAAATTATCCTGCCATTGACAGTTGCTTGAATCCACAGCTCCTGTACCTCTCTCTCTCCTTCTTTTGATCTCCTTCTCTCTAGCTCGCTCCCTCTCCCCTTGGCCCCCCTTCAATTTCTCTTGAATCCTCCTGCTACCAGTTGACCTGTGGTGACAATGGATGAAATATATTAGCCAAGAGAATGGTCCAAGGGATCCCCCAGCCTTTTCTCCGTGTCATCCTAGGCCTGATCAAATATAAAATCCGTGGTCCAGAAAGACTTCCTGTGCTGTGTGGAGACACCCCAACTAGGTCATGCTTCCACAGCACTTCCCATATTCAACCTTTCATATGGACACAATGACCACTTCATATGTACTTCGGTCTGGAGGGTCCCATATTGGACTCAGAGAGAAACACACTTGAAGCAACGTTCACATGAGTGCTCCCCAAGAAATGGCTTCTCTGCAGCATTCGCTACCTGGTCCATGAGGTCTTGTGGATTTGCTCGGGTGTGGATCTCTGGACTCGTTCTTAGGGCATATGGAATATGAAGACTATGACTCTTCATGTCTCAATGATTTGACATCCAAACCATGGTCTGAGCATCCTTGGCCAGTGGGCTGCCCAACCATAGCCCAGAGTGCAAGATGTCTGTCAACCAAAACCAGTCTCTATGGAATAGACCTCCTCATTCTCTAGCCTCAGGATTGTCAGGGACAGAGCCCACTCCCTTCCAGGAGGGAACTTTCAATACCCTCACATTGCAGGCATCATCACAGGGCTCCTGCAAGATCAGACAATCGACCCACCTTTCCTTCCTTATGACTGTAGACACAACAAACACACTGGCACTGGCCCCAGGCACCACACTCCCAGGAAGCCCTCCAGCAGAGGGAGGGCATGTTCTTATCCCCCTGTGGAAAAGGCACCTGAAAGAGACCGGTTACATCTCGGTTAAAAGGCCTCTGTTTGGAGGGCTCCCCTGTGGCTTAGGCTATGGAAATATGGATTCAGAAGTGTGGAGCTGAAAATGCCCCATTGGGACTGTCTTCTTCAGGGGTTCCATCCAGGGCCTCCTGCTTGGGGGAGAGCATTGGGGCATGGTTTCCTTGTGTGTGCACCAGGAAATCTTGTTTAAATGGCCGTGAGGCACAATTCATTTTTCACATGTAGGAACTCCTTTGAGGTGTTCTGCCCACGGATCCCCTGAAGATATCACATGTTCAAACACCAAGGCTCTAGAATCCACATTGAGCTTGGGAGCCTGATGGGAGTGGTGGCTATAAGACTAAAGATGGAGATAATAGTGTTCATCCAAGAGGACCACCCATCTGATGGATCCTCATTTCCATCAACTTCGACAGACCTCCAGAGCAAGAGCTCATGGTGTCCCTCATTGAACTCTCAAGGTTTGAGGGGGAGAATGTCCCACATATGGCCCATCACACACCTCTTTTCTCACAGAGTTTGTTGGATCACATGGCTCCATGGGCATCATACCAGTGCCATGGCCCGCTCTGGGACTGCACCTTTCAGAAGGAAGGCAACTCTACACAATGGGGAACCCAATTTGCTCTATCATGATGGATCTCTGATAACATGTGTAGCACGTCAGGGTCCAGTGCTTTCTCAGTCACTGCCTCACACGAATACACAGTACAGAATCTCCTTTGGAGAGAAAAGATGTCATTCCAAACACCCAAACAAAATCACCTGGACAATGAAATCAAGCAACGACTGAGGAGAACACTCTATTAGCTGCCATTTCAATAGGATCGGACTTTTCCGCTTAGGGAACATATAGTGTGTCACTTACCAGGACACACACCTCGTGTCTTTTGGGAAGACATGGGTGCCCTGCAGGTAGGACTGCTTCCAACCGACATATTTCTAGAGACAGGCCAAGAAGGAGTGAAAATCTCATGCAAGAGTCCTGATATAGCCTTTGTGTTTAATAGTCCACAAAAATACAGACAAGGGCTTGGGAATGAAATTGTGCCCTGGAATGTGGCTTATATCCAAATCTCTCTCTCTCTCTCTCTCTCTCTCTCTTTCTCTCTCTCTCTCTCTCTCGGCTTCTTCCTCCTTCACATTCTCTCTAATCCTCCTCATCCAAGGTTATCTGTGCTGGTCCAGGTTGGCCTATCTCAGCCAGGAGAGCAGTCAAATTCTTTACCAAGTTGTTCCATCAGTCTTCCAAACTCCTATCAAAAATGACAGCATTTTTCCTAAAATAACTCCTCTGTTTGTATGGAGATATTCCACCTTACACAGGGTACCACTATCTACCATTGTCAGCCCTTCACACTGAGAGATAACCATCCCACTTGTACTGCGTTCTACATGGTCACAGATTTGACTCCGAGATCAACATCTTTGCAACCACCTACACATAAGGGACCGAGTGAGAATTCACTTCTCTGCAGCACACCCCACGTGTGTCATCAGGTCTGTGAAGTGGCTGGTGAGGTGGATCTCTCGACTCTCTCTTAGGGGAGTTAGGACCGGAAGTTTCTGACTCTCCATGTCTCAGTGAATTGGCATCTAAGAAGGGGTCTGAGCACCTTTCAGCATTGTCTGAATGACAATGGGACAGAGTTCAAGGATTCGGTCCCCTCAAACCAGTCTCCATTTGGGACGATCCTCCTCCTTTTCTAGACCCTCAATTGGCAGGCCAGAGGCCCTTCTCGTCCAAGAGGGAAACCTCAAGACCTGCCCATGTAGCCCTCACCAGGGGGTTCACGGAAGAGAAGAAGAGACACTTCTCAAATTCCTGACAACTGTGTACCCCACAAAAATCCAGCAGTGCAACTAGTCAACCCACTTCCATCCAGCACCCCAGTAGGCAGGACATCTTCTTATCAACCTGTGAAATACCCACCAGATGTATCCCATCGTCATACTCGGGAAATTTGTTACTGTGGGTAGCTAGTTTGTGATTTCATCTATTGACGTGTATGTTCCGAAGCAGGGAATGGTCCTTCCCCCTAGTCCAATATTTCCTCAGGGTTGATATGGAGGGCCTCGTCCTTGGTTGAAGGCAGAGGGGCCTATTTTCAGGGTGTGAGCTCTGGAATGAGATTTATCATCCCGGGCATACTTAGGAGGCTTTTTTCCCCTGTTGGAAAAGACTGGAAGTGATAAGCTCACTGGTCCCTGTCAGATATATCATAATCCTAAAACAAGCCTGAGCAGTGGATATTTATTTCCTCAGGAGCCTGAGGAGAATGGGGGCCACGAGAAGAATGCTGGAAAGCATACTTATCATCATAATGTGCAATACATCCAATGGATCCTCCTTTAATTTAGTATCAACATACCTCCAGATCATGAGCTCAGGCTGCCCGAGGTACAACCATTGAGGGGTGACGGTGAGAGCTTCCCACTTTGGGCCCATCCCTCGCCTCTCTTCTCACAGAGGGTCTGTGGTGTCACAAGGCTTGGTGGGCAGCATGCCATTGCCATGGCAACCATTGGGCCTGAACTTCTCAGATGCAAGGCAACTCCACCTCCTCTGTGCCCACCTGCTCTCTACACAAGGATGGCTCTTCCCCTGAACGTGTGTCAGGCTCAACACGGTGGTTCAAGAACTGCTTCCCAGGAATACACAGTTTACAATCTCATGTGGAAAGAAAATATGTGATTGAAAAAGACCCACTCCCCAAGGATCCTGAACAGGAAAACAATGGCCGATGGAGGAAGAAGAACAACACCCGAGCGTCCCTTTCCATGGGAGGAGACTTTTCTACGGAAGGAAACTATGGAATATCTCTTAACCTGATTTCCACCCCATGCCATTGGAGAAGATATACGTACCAAACCAAGGCTTTCAAACCTGTCTTCCAGTAGGGAGCAGGGATCGTAATGGACAGAAATTGGGTGTCAGGCCAGGAAGGAGAGAAGACTCTGGCACAAGTGTGCTTGTTTGTACCACTTGTGGGTTATCCACCTTAAACCAAGACATGTCCTTGGGGAAATTATCCTGCCATTGACAGTTGCTTGAATCCACAGCTCCTGTACCTCTCTCTCTCCTTCTTTTGATCTCCTTCTCTCTAGCTCGCTCCCTCTCCCCTTGGCCCCCCTTCAATTTCTCTTGAATCCTCCTGCTACCAGTTGACCTGTGGTGACAATGGATGAAATATATTAGCCAAGAGAATGGTCCAAGGGATCCCCCAGCCTTTTCTCCGTGTCATCCTAGGCCTGATCAAATATAAAATCCGTGGTCCAGAAAGACTTCCTGTGCTGTGTGGAGACACCCCAACTAGGTCATGCTTCCACAGCACTTCCCATATTCAACCTTTCATATGGACACAATGACCACTTCATATGTACTTCGGTCTGGAGGGTCCCATATTGGACTCAGAGAGAAACACACTTGAAGCAACGTTCACATGAGTGCTCCCCAAGAAATGGCTTCTCTGCAGCATTCGCTACCTGGTCCATGAGGTCTTGTGGATTTGCTCGGGTGTGGATCTCTGGACTCGTTCTTAGGGCATATGGAATATGAAGACTATGACTCTTCATGTCTCAATGATTTGACATCCAAACCATGGTCTGAGCATCCTTGGCCAGTGGGCTGCCCAACCATAGCCCAGAGTGCAAGATGTCAGTCAACCAAAACCAGTCTCTATGGAATAGACCTCCTCATTCTCTAGCCTCAGGATTGTCAGGGACAGAGCCCACTCCCTTCCAGGAGGGAACTTTCAATACCCTCACATTGCAGGCATCATCACAGGGCTCCTGCAAGATCAGACAATCGACCCACCTTTCCTTCCTTATGACTGTAGACACAACAAACACACTGGCACTGGCCCCAGGCACCACACTCCCAGGAAGCCCTCCAGCAGAGGGAGGGCATGTTCTTATCCCCCTGTGGAAAAGGCACCTGAAAGAGACCGGTTACATCTCGGTTAAAAGGCCTCTGTTTGGAGGGCTCCGCTGTGGCTTAGGCTATGGAAATATGGATTCAGAAGTGTGGAGCTGAAAATGCCCCATTGAGAATGTCTTCTTCAGGGGTTCCATCCAGGGCCTCCTGCTTGGGGGAGAGCATTGGGGCATGGTTTCCTTGTGTGTGCACCAGGAAATCTTGTTTAAATGGCCGTGAGGCACAATTCATTTTTCACATGTAGGAACTCCTTTGAGGTGTTCTGCCCACGGATCCCCTGAAGATATCACATGTTCAAACACCAAGGCTCTAGAATCCACATTGAGCTTGGGAGCCTGATGGGAGTGGTGGCTATAAGACTAAAGATGGAGATAATAGTGTTCATCCAAGAGGACCACCCATCTGATGGATCCTCATTTCCATCAACTTCGACAGACCTCCAGAGCAAGAGCTCATGGTGTCCCTCATTGAACTCTCAAGGTTTTAGGGGGAGAATGTCCCACATATGGCCCATCACACACCTCTTTTCTCACAGAGTTTGTTGGATCACATGGCTCCATGGGCATCATACCAGTGCCATGGCCCGCTCTGGGACTGCACCTTTCAGAAGGAAGGCAACTCTACACAATGGGGAACCCAATTTGCTCTATCATGATGGATCTCTGATAACATGTGTAGCACGTCAGGGTCCAGTGCTTTCTCAGTCACTGCCTCACACGAATACACAGTACAGAATCTCCTTTGGAGAGAAAAGATGTCATTCCAAACACCCAAACAAAATCACCTGGACAATGAAATCAAGCAACGACTGAGGAGAACACTCTATTAGCTGCCATTTCAATAGGAACGGACTTTTCCGCTTAGGGAACATATAGTGTGTCACTTACCAGGACACACACCTCGTGTCTTTTGGGAAGACATGGGTGCCCTGCAGGTAGGACTGCTTCCAACCGACATATTTCTAGAGACAGGCCAAGAAGGAGTGAAAATCTCATGCAAGAGTCCTGATATAGCCTTTGTGTTTAATAGTCCACAAAAATACAGACAAGGGCTTGGGAATGAAATTGTGCCCTGGAATGTGGCTTATATCCAAATCTCTCTCTCTCTCTCTCTCTCTCTCTCTCTTTCTCTCTCTCTCTCTCTCTCTCTCGGCTTCTTCCTCCTTCACATTCTCTCTAATCCTCCTCATCCAAGGTTATCTGTGCTGGTCCAGGTTGGCCTATCTCAGCCAGGAGAGCAGTCAAATTCTTTACCAAGTTGTTCCATCAGTCTTCCAAACTCCTATCAAAAATGACAGCATTTTTCCTAAAATAACTCCTCTGTTTGTATGGAGATATTCCACCTTACACAGGGTACCACTATCTACCATTGTCAGCCCTTCACACTGAGAGATAACCATCCCACTTGTACTGCGTTCTACATGGTCACAGATTTGACTCCGAGATCAACATCTTTGCAACCACCTACACATAAGGGACCGAGTGAGAATTCACTTCTCTGCAGCACACCCCACGTGTGTCATCAGGTCTGTGAGGTTGCTGGTGAGGTGGATCTCTCGACTCTCTCTTAGGGGAGTTAGGACCGGAAGTTTCTGACTCTCCATGTCTCAGTGAATTGGCATCTAAGAAGGGGTCTGAGCACCTTTCAGCATTGTCTGAATGACAATGGGACAGAGTTCAAGGATTCGGTCCCCTCAAACCAGTCTCCATTTGGGACGATCCTCCTCCTTCTCTAGACCCTCAATTGGCAGGCCAGAGTCCCCTCTCGTCCAAGAGGGAAACCTCAAGACCTGCCCATGTAGCCCTCACCACGGGGCTCACGGAAGAGAAGAAGAGACACTTCTCAAATTCCTGACAACTGTGTACCCCACAAAAATCCAGCAGTGCAACTAGTCAACCCACTTCCATCCAGCACCCCAGTAGGCAGGGAATCTTCTTATCAACCTGTGAAATACCCACCAGATGTATCCCATCGTCATACTCGGGAAATTTGTT
This sequence comes from Sus scrofa, assembly GCF_054392235.1. NCBI lineage: Eukaryota > Metazoa > Chordata > Mammalia > Artiodactyla > Suidae > Sus > Sus scrofa. The sequence continues at coordinate 44,000,944 of NC_139402.1, forward strand.
ACTGTGGGTAGCTAGTTTGTGATTTCATCTATTGACGTGTATGTTCCGAAGCAGGGAATGGTCCTTCCCCCTAGTCCAATATTTCCTCAGGGTTGATATGGAGGGCCTCGTCCTTGGTTGAAGGCAGAGGGGCCTATTTTCAGGGTGTGAGCTCTGGAATGAGATTTATCATCCCGGGCATACCTAGGAGGCTTTTTTCCCCTGTTGGAAAAGACTGGAAGTGATAAGCTCACTGGTCCCTGTCAGATATATCATAATCCTAAAACAAGCCTGAGCAGTGGATATTTATTTCCTCAGGAGCCTGAGGAGAATGGGGGCCACGAGAAGAATGCTGGAAAGCATACTTATCATCATAATGTGCAATACATCCAATGGATCCTCCTTTAATTTAGTATCAACATACCTCCAGATCATGAGCTCAGGCTGCCCGAGGTACAAACATTGAGGGGTGACGGTGAGAGCTTCCCACTTTGGGCCCATCCCTCGCCTCTCTTCTCACAGAGGGTCTGTGGTGTCACCGTGCTTGGTGGGCAGCATGCCATTGCCATGGCAACCATTGGGCCTGAACTTCTCAGATGCAAGGCAACTCCACCTCCTCTGTGCCCACCTGCTCTCTACACAAGGATGGCTCTTCCCCTGAACGTGTGTCAGGCTCAACACGGTGGTTCAAGAACTGCTTCCCAGGAATACACAGTTTACAATCTCATGTGGAAAGAAAATATGTGATTGAAAAAGACCCACTCCCCAAGGATCCTGAACAGGAAAACAATGGCCGATGGAGGAAGAAGAACAACACCCGAGCGTCCCTTTCCATGGGAGGAGACTTTTCTACGGAAGGAAACTATGGAATATCTCTTAACCTGATTTCCACCCCATGCCATTGGAGAAGATATACGTACCAAACCAAGGCTTTCAAACCTGTCTTCCAGTAGGGAGCAGGGATCGTAATGGACAGAAATTGGGTGTCAGGCCAGGAAGGAGAGAAGACTCTGGCACAGTGTGCTTGTTTGTACCACTTGTGGGTTATCCACCTTAAACCAAGACATGTCCTTGGGGAAATTATCCTGCCATTGACAGTTGCTTGAATCCACAGCTCCTGTACCTCTCTCTCTCCTTCTTTTCATCTCCTTCTCTCTAGCTCGCTCCCTCTCCCCTTGGCCCCCCTTCAATTTCTCTTGAATCCTCCTGCTACCAGTTGACCTGTGGTGACAATGGATGAAATATATTAGCCAAGAGAATGGTCCAAGGGATCCCCCAGCCTTTTCTCCGTGTCATCCTAGGCCTGATCAAATATAAAATCCGTGGTCCAGAAAGACTTCCTGTGCTGTGTGGAGACACCCCAACTAGGTCATGCTTCCACAGCACTTCCCATATTCAACCTTTCATATGGACACAATGACCACTTCATATGTACTTCGGTCTGGAGGGTCCCATATTGGACTCAGAGAGAAACACACTTGAAGCAACGTTCACATGAGTGCTCCCCAAGAAATGGCTTCTCTGCAGCATTCGCTACCTGGTCCATGAGGTCTTGTGGATTTGCTCGGGTGTGGATCTCTGGACTCGTTCTTAGGGCATATGGAATATGAAGACTATGACTCTTCATGTCTCAATGATTTGACATCCAAACCATGGTCTGAGCATCCTTGGCCAGTGGGCTGCCCAACCATAGCCCAGAGTGCAAGATGTCGGTCAACCAAAACCAGTCTCTATGGAATAGACCTCCTCATTCTCTAGCCTCAGGATTGTCAGGGACAGAGCCCACTCCCTTCCAGGAGGGAACTTTCAATACCCTCACATTGCAGGCATCATCACAGGGCTCCTGCAAGATCAGACAATCGACCCACCTTTCCTTCCTTATGACTGTAGACACAACAAACACACGGGCACTGGCCCCAGGCACCACACTCCCAGGAAGCCCTCCAGCAGAGGGAGGGCATGTTCTTATCCCCCTGTGGAAAAGGCACCTGAAAGAGACCGGTTACATCTCGGTTAAAAGGCCTCTGTTTGGAGGGCTCCGCTGTGGCTTAGGCTATGGAAATATGGATTCAGAAGTGTGGAGCTGAAAATGCCCCATTGAGAATGTCTTCTTCAGGGGTTCCATCCAGGGCCTCCTGCTTGGGGGAGAGCATTGGGGCATGGTTTCCTTGTGTGTGCACCAGGAAATCTTGTTTAAATGGCCGTGAGGCACAATTCATTTTTCACATGTAGGAACTCCTTTGAGGTGTTCTGCCCACGGATCCCCTGAAGATATCACATGTTCAAACACCAAGGCTCTAGAATCCACATTGAGCTTGGGAGCCTGATGGGAGTGGTGGCTATAAGACTAAAGATGGAGATAATAGTGTTCATCCAAGAGGACCACCCATCTGATGGATCCTCATTTCCATCAACTTCGACAGACCTCCAGAGCAAGAGCTCATGGTGTCCCTCATTGAACTCTCAAGGTTTGAGGGGGAGAATGTCCCACATATGGCCCATCACACACCTCTTTTCTCACAGAGTTTGTTGGATCACATGGCTCCATGGGCATCATACCAGTGCCATGGCCCGCTCTGGGACTGCACCTTTCAGAAGGAAGGCAACTCTACACAATGGGGAACCCAATTTGCTCTATCATGATGGATCTCTGATAACATGTGTAGCACGTCAGGGTCCAGTGCTTTCTCAGTCACTGCCTCACACGAATACACAGTACAAAATCTCCTTTGGAGAGAAAAGATGTCATTCCAAACACCCAAACAAAATCACCTGGACAATGAAATCAAGCAACGACTGAGGAGAACACTCTATTAGCTGCCATTTCAATAGGAACGGACTTTTCCGCTTAGGGAACATATAGTGTGTCACTTACCAGGACACACACCTCGTGTCTTTTGGGAAGACATGGGTGCCCTGCAGGTAGGACTGCTTCCAACCGACATATTTCTAGAGACAGGCCAAGAAGGAGTGAAAATCTCATGCAAGAGTCCTGATATAGCCTTTGTGTTTAATAGTCCACAAAAATACAGACAAGGGCTTGGGAATGAAATTGTGCCCTGGAATGTGGCTTATATCCAAATCTCTCTCTCTCTCTCTCTCTCTCTCTCTCTCTCTCTCTCTCTCTCTCTCTCTCTTTCTCTCTCTCTCTCTCTGTCTCTCTCTCGGCTTCTTCCTCCTTCACATTCTCTCTAATCCTCCTCATCCAAGGTTATCTGTGCTGGTCCAGGTTGGCCTCTCTCAGCCAGGAGAGCAGTCAAATTCTTTACCAAGTTGTTCCATCAGTCTTCCAAACTCCTATCAAAAATGACAGCATTTTTCCTAAAATAACTCCTCTGTTTGTATGGAGATATTCCACCTTACACAGGGTACCACTATCTACCATTGTCAGCCCTTCACACTGAGAGATAACCATCCCACTTGTACTGCGTTCTACATGGTCACAGATTTGACTCCGAGATCAACATCTTTGCAACCACCTACACATAAGGGACCGAGTGAGAATTCACTTCTCTGCAGCACACCCCACGTGTGTCATCAGGTCTGTGAGGTTGCTGGTGAGGTGGATCTCTCGACTCTCTCTTAGGGGAGTTAGGACCGGAAGTTTCTGACTCTCCATGTCTCAGTGAATTGGCATCTAAGAAGGGGTCTGAGCACCTTTCAGCATTGTCTGAATGACAATGGGACAGAGTTCAAGGATTCGGTCCCCTCAAACCAGTCTCCATTTGGGACGATCCTCCTCCTTCTCTAGACCCTCAATTGGCAGGCCAAAGGCCCCTCTCGTCCAAGAGGGAAACCTCAAGACCTGCCCATGTAGCCCTCACCACGGGGCTCACGGAAGAGAAGAAGAGACACTTCTCAAATTCCTGACAACTGTGTACCCCACAAAAACCCAGCAGTGCAACTAGTAAACCCACTTCCATCCAGCACCCCAGTAGGCAGGACATCTTCTTATCAACCTGTGAAATACCCACCAGACGTATCCCATCGTCATACTCGGGAAATTTGTTACTGTGGGTAGCTAGTTTGTGATTTCATCTATTGACGTGTATGTTCCGAAGCAGGGAATGGTCCTTCCCCCTAGTCCAATATTTCCTCAGGGTTGATATGGAGGGCCTCGTCCTTGGTTGAAGGCAGAGGGGCCTATTTTCAGGGTGTGAGCTCTGGAATGAGATTTATCATCCCGGTCATACCTAGGAGGCTTTTTTCCCCTGTTGGAAAAGACTGGAAGTGATAAGCTCACTGGTCCCTGTCAGATATATCATAATCCTAAAACAAGCCTGAGCCGTGGATATTTATTTCCTCAGGAGCCTGAGGAGAATGGGGGCCACGAGAAGAATGCTGGAAAGCATACTTATCATCATAATGTGCAATACATCCAATGGATCCTCCTTTAATTTAGTATCAACATACCTCCAGATCATGAGCTCAGGCTGCCCGAGGTACAACCATTGAGGGGTGACGGTGAGAGCTTCCCACTTTGGGCCCATCCCTCGCCTCTCTTCTCACAGAGGGTCTGTGGTGTCACAAGGCTTGGTGGGCAGCATGCCATTGCCATGGCAACCATTGGGCCTGAACTTCTCAGATGCAAGGCAACTCCACCTCCTCTGTGCCCACCTGCTCTCTACACAAGGATGGCTCTTCCCCTGAACGTGTGTCAGGCTCAACACGGTGGTTCAAGAACTGCTTCCCAGGAATACACAGTTTACAATCTCCTGTGGAAAGAAAATATGTGATTGAAAAAGACCCACTCCCCAAGGATCCTGAACAGGAAAACAATGGCCGATGGAGGAAGAAGAACAACACCCGAGCGTCCCTTTCCATGGGAGGAGACTTTTCTACGGAAGGAAACTATGGAATATCTCTTAACCTGATTTCCACCCCATGCCATTGGAGAAGATATACGTACCAAACCAAGGCTTTCAAACCTGTCTTCCAGTAGGGAGCAGGGATCGTAATGGACAGAAATTGGGTGTCAGGCCAGGAAGGAGAGAAGACTCTGGCACAGTGTGCTTGTTTGTACCACTTGTGGGTTATCCACCTTAAACCAAGACATGTCCTTGGGGAAATTATCCTGCCATTGACAGTTGCTTGAATCCACAGCTCCTGTACCTCTCTCTCTCCTTCTTTTCATCTCCTTCTCTCTAGCTCGCTCCCTCTCCCCTTGGCCCCCCTTCAATTTCTCTTGAATCCTCCTGCTACCAGTTGACCTGTGGTGACAATGGATGAAATATATTAGCCAAGAGAATGGTCCAAGGGATCCCCCAGCCTTTTCTCCGTGTCATCCTAGGCCTGATCAAATATAAAATCCGTGGTCCAGAAAGACTTCCTGTGCTGTGTGGAGACACCCCAACTAGGTCATGCTTCCACAGCACTTCCCATATTCAACCTTTCATATGGACACAATGACCACTTCATATGTACTTCGGTCTGGAGGGTCCCATATTGGACTCAGAGAGAAACACACTTGAAGCAACGTTCACATGAGTGCTCCCCAAGAAATGGCTTCTCTGCAGCATTCGCTACCTGGTCCATGAGGTCTTGTGGATTTGCTCGGGTGTGGATCTCTGGACTCGTTCTTAGGGCATATGGAATATGAAGACTATGACTCTTCATGTCTCAATGATTTGACATCCAAACCATGGTCTGAGCATCCTTGGCCAGTGGGCTGCCCAACCATAGCCCAGAGTGCAAGATGTCTGTCAACCAAAACCAGTCTCTATGGAATAGACCTCCTCATTCTCTAGCCTCAGGATTGTCAGGGACAGAGCCCACTCCCTTCCAGGTTGGAACTTTCAGTACCCTCAAATTGCAGGCATCATCCCAGGGCTCCTGGAAGATCAGACAATCGACCCACCTTTCCTTTCTTTTGATTGTAGACACAACAAACACACTGGCACTGGCCCCAGGCACCACACTCCCAGGAAGCCCTCCAGCAGAGGGAGGGCATGTTCTTATCCCCCTGTGGAAAAGGCACCTGAAAGAGACCGGTTACATCTCGGTTAAAAGGCCTCTGTTTGGAGGGCTCCCCTGTGGCTTAGGCTATGGAAATATGGATTCAGAAGTGTGGAGCTGAAAATGCCCCATTGAGAATGTCTTCTTCAGGGGTTCCATCCAGGGCCTCCTGCTTGGGGGAGAGCATTGGGGCATGGTTTCCTTGTGTGTGCACCAGGAAATCTTGTTTAAATGGCCGTGAGGCACAATTCATTTTTCACATGTAGGAACTCCTTTGAGGTGTTCTGCCCACGGATCCCCTGAAGATATCACATGTTCAAACACCAAGGCTCTAGAATCCACATTGAGCTTGGGAGCCTGATGGGAGTGGTGGCTATAAGACTAAAGATGGAGATAATAGTGTTCATCCAAGAGGACCACCCATCTGATGGATCCTTATTTCCATCAACTTCGACAGACCTCCAGAGCAAGAGCTCATGGTGTCCCTCATTGAACTCTCAAGGTTTGAGGGGGAGAATGTCCCACATATGGCCCATCACACACCTCTTTTCTCACAGAGTTTGTTGGATCACATGGCTCCATGGGCATCATACCAGTGCCATGGCCCGCTCTGGGACTGCACCTTTCAGAAGGAAGGCAACTCTACACAATGGGGAACCCAATTTGCTCTATCATGATGGATCTCTGATAACATGTGTAGCACTTCAGGGTCCAGTGCTTTCTCAGTCACTGCCTCACACGAATACACAGTACAGAATCTCCTTTGGAGAGAAAAGATGTCATTCCAAACACCCAAACAAAATCACCTGGACAATGAAATCAAGGAACGACTGAGGAGAACACTCTATTAGCTGCCATTTCAATAGGAACGGACTTTTCCACTTAGGGAACATTTAGTGTGTCACTTACCAGGACACACACCTCGTGTCCTTTGGGAAGACATGGGTGCCCCGCAGGTAGGACTGCCTCCAAGCGACGTATTTCTAGAGACAGGCGAAGAACGAGTGAAAAACTCATGCACGAGTCCTGATATAGCCTTTGTTTTTAATAGTCCACAGAAATACAGACGAAGGCTTGGGAATGAAATTGTGCCCAGGAATGTGGCTTGTATCCAAATCTCTCTCTCTCTCTCTCTCTCTCTCTCTCTCTCTCTCTCTCTCTCTCTCTCTCTCTCGGCTTCTTCCTCCTTCACATTCTCTCGAATCCTCCTCATCCAAGGTTATCTGTGCTGGTCCAGGTTGGCCTATCTCAGCCAGGAGAGCAGTCAAATTCTTTACCAAGTTGTTCCACCAGTCTTCCAAACTCCTATCAAAAATGACAGCATTTTTCCTAAAATAACTCCTCTGTTTGTATGGAGATATTCCACCTTACACAGGATACCACTATCTACCATTGTCAGCCCTTCACACTGAGAGATAACCATCCCACTTGTACTGCGTTCTACATGGTCACAGATTTGACTCCGAGATCAACATCTTTGCAACCACCTACACATAAGGGACCGAGTGAGAATTCACTTCTCTGCAGCACACCCCACGTGTGTCATCAGGTCTGTGAGGTTGCTGGTGAGGTGGATCTCTCGACTCTCTCTTAGGGGAGTTAGGACCGGAAGTTTCTGACTCTCCATGTCTCAGTGAATTGGCATCTAAGAAGGGGTCTGAGCACCTTTCAGCATGGTCTGAAAGAGAATGGGACAGAGTTCAAGGATTCAGTCCCCTAAAACCAGTCTCCATTTGGGACCATCCTCCTCCTTCTCTAGACCCTCAATTGGCAGGCCAGAGTCCCCTCTCGTCCAAGAGGGAAACCTCAAGACCTGCCCATGTACCCCTCACCAGAGGGCTCACGGAGGAGAAGAAGAGACACTTCTCAAATTCCTGACAACTGTGTACCCCACAAACAAGCCAGCAGTGGAACTAGTCAACCCACTTCCATCCAGCACCCCAGTAGGCAGGACGTCTACTTATCAACCTGTGAAATACCGACCAGACGTATCCCAGCGTCATACTCGGGAAATTTGTTACTGTGGGTAGCTAGTTTGTGATTTCATCTATTGACGTGTATGTTCCGAAGCAGGGAATGGTCCTTCCCCCTAGTCCAATATTTCCTCAGGGTTGATATGGAGGGCCTCGTCCTTGGTTGAAGGCAGAGGGGCCTATTTTCAGGGTGTGAGCTCTGGAATGAGATTTATCATCCCAGTCATACCTAGGAGGCTTTTTTCCCCTGTTGGAAAAGACTGGAAGTGATAAGCTCACTGGTCCCTGTCAGATATATCATAATCCTAAAACAAGCCTGAGCAGTGGATATTTATTTCCTCAGGAGCCTGAGGAGAATGGGGGCCACGAGAAGAATGCTGTAAAGCATACTTATCATCATAATGTGCAATACATCCAATGGATCCTCCTTTAATTTAGTATCAACATACCTCGAGATCATGAGCTCAGGCTGCCCGAGGTACAACCATTGAGGGGTGACGGTGAGAGCTTCCCACTTTGGGCCCATCCCTCGCCTCTCTTCTCACAGACGGTCTGTGGTGTCACAATGCTTTGTGGGAAGCATGCCATTGCCATGGCAACCATCGGGCCTGAACTTCTCAGATGCAAGGCAACTCCACCTCCTCTGTGCCCACCTGCTCTCTACACAAGGATGGCTCTTCCCCTGAACGTGTGTCAGGCTCAACACGGTGGTTCAAGAACTGCTTCCCAGGAATACACAGTTTACAATCTCATGTGGAAAGAAAATATGTGATTGAAAAAGACCCACTCCCCAAGGATCCTGAACAGGAAAACAATGGCCGATGGAGGAAGAAGAACAACACCCGAGCGTCCCTTTCCATGGGAGGAGACTTTTCTACGGAAGGAAACTATGGAATATCTCTTAACCTGATTTCCACCCCATGCCATTGGAGAAGATATACGTACCAAACCAAGGCTTTCAAACCTGTCTTCCAGTAGGGAGCAGGGATCGTAATGGACAGAAATTGGGTGTCAGGCCAGGAAGGAGAGAAGACTCTGGCACAAGTGTGCTTGTTTGTACCACTTGTGGGTTATCCACCTTAAACCAAGACATGTCCTTGGGGAAATTATCCTGCCATTGACGGTTGCTTGAATCCACAGCTCCTGTACCTCTCTCTCTCCTTCTTTTGATCTCCTTCTCTCTAGCTCGCTCCCTATCCCCTTGGCCCCCCTTCAATTTCTCTTGAATCCTCCTGCCACCAGTTGACGTACCAGTGATAATGGATGGAATATATTAGCCAAGAGAATGGTCCAAGGGATCCCCCAGCCTTTTCTCCGTGTCATCCTAGGCCTGATCAAATATAAAATCCGTGGTCCAGAAAGACTTCCTGTGCTGTGTGGAGACACCCCAACTAGGTCTTGCTTCCACAACACTTCCCATATTCAACCTTTCATATGGACACAATGACCACTTCATATGTACTTCGGTCTGGAGGGTCCCATATTGGACTCAGAGAGAAACACACTTGAAGCAACGTTCACATGAGTGCTCCCCAAGAAATGGCTTCTCTGCAGCATTCCCTACCTGGTCCATGAGGTCTTGAGGATTTGCTCGGGTGTGGATCTCTGGACTCGTTCTTAGGGCATATGGAATATGAAGACTATGACTCTTCATGTCTCAATGATTTGACATCCAAACAATGGTCTGAGCATCCTTGGCCAGTGGGCTGCCCAACCATAGCCCAGAGTGCAAGATGTCTGTCAACCAAAACCAGTCTCTATGGAATAGACCTCCTCATTCTCTAGCTTCAGGATTGTCAGGGACAGAGCCCACTCCCTTCCAGGAGGGAACTTTCAATACGCTCAAATTGCAGGCATCATCACAGGGCTCCTGCAAGATCAGACAATCGACCCACCTTTCCTTCCTTATGACTGTAGACACAACAAACACACTGGCACTGGCCACAAGCACCACACTCCCAGGAAGCCCTCCAGGAGAGGGAGGGCTTGTTCTTATCCAACTGTGGAAAAGGCACCTGAAACAGACCGGTTACATTCCGGTTAAATGGCCTCTGTTTGGAGGGCTCCCATGTGGCTTAGGCTATGGAAATATGGATTCAGAAGTGTGGAGATGAAAAGGCCCCATTGAGAATGTCTTCTTCAGGGGTTCCATCCAGGGCCTCCTGCTTGGTGGAGAGCATTGGGGCATGGTATCCTTGTTTGTGCATCAGGAAATCTTGTTTAAATGGCCGTGAGGCACAATTCATTTTTCACATGTAGGAACTCCTTTGAGGCGTTTTGTCCACGGATCCCCTGAAGATATCACTTGTTCAAACACCAAGGCTCTAGAATCCACATTGAGCTTGGGAGCCTGATGGGAGTGGTGGCTATGAGACTAAAGATGGAGATAATAGTGTTCATCCAAGAGGACCACCAATCTGATGGATCCTTCTTTCCATCAACTTCGACAGACCTCCAGAGCAAGAGCTCATGGTGTCCCTCATTGAACTCTCAAGGTTTGAGGGGGAGAATGTCCCACATATGGCCCATCACACACCTCTTTTCTCACAGAGTTTGTTGGATCACATGGCTCCATGGGCATCATACCAGTGCCATGGCCCGCTCTGGGACTGCACATTTCAGAAGAAGCCAACTCTAAACAATGGGGAACCCAATTTGCTCTATCATGATGGATCACTGATAACATGTGTAGCACTTCATTGTGAAGTGCTTTCTCAGTCACTGCCTCACACGAATACACATTACAGAATCTCCTTTGGAGAGAAAAGATGTCATTCCAAACACCCAAACAAAATCACCTGGACAATGAAATCAAGGAACGACTGAGGAGAACACTCTATTAGCTGCCATTTCAATAGGAACGGACTTTTCCGCTTACGGAACATTTAGTGTGTCACTTACCAGGACACACACCTCGTGTCCTTTGGGAAGACATGGGTGCCCCGCAGGTACGACTGCTTCCAACCGACCTATTTCTAGAGACAGGCCAAGAACGAGTGAAAATCTCATGCAAGAGTCCTGATATAGCCTTTGTTTTTAAAATCCACAGAAATACAGACAAGGGCTTGGGAATGAAATTGTGCCCAGGAATGTGGCTTGTATCCAAATCTCTCTCTCTCTCTCTCTCTCTCTCTCTCTCTCTCTCTCTCTCTCTCGGCTTCTTCCTCCTTCACATTCTCTCCAATCCTCCTCATCCAAGGTTATCTGTGCTGGTCCAGGTTGGCCTATCTCAGCCAGGAGAGCAGTCAAATTCTTTACCAAGTTGTTCCATCAGTCTTCCAAACTCCTATCAAAAATGACAGCATTTTTCCTAAAATAACTCCTCTGTTTGTATGGAGATATTCCACCTTACACAGGGTACCACTATCTACCATTGTCAGCCCTTCACACTGAGAGATAACCATCCCACTTGTACTGCGTTCTACATGGTCACAGATTTGACTCCGAGATCAACATCTTTGCAACCACCTACACATAAGGGACCGAGTGAGAATTCACTTCTCTGCAGCACACCCCACGTGTGTCATCAGGTCTGTGAGGTTGCTGGTGAGGTGGATCTCTCGACTCTCTCTTAGGGGAGTTAGGACAGGAAGTTTCTGACTCTCCATGTCTCAGTGATTTGGCATCTAAGAAGGGGTCTGAGCACCTTTCAGCATGGTCTGAATGACAATGGGACAGAGTTCAAGGATTCAGTCCCCTCAAACCAGTCTCCATTTGGGACCATCCTCCTCCTTCTCTAGACCCTCAATTGGCAGGCCAGAGGCCCCTCTCGTCCAAGAGGGAAACCTCAAGACCTGCCCATGTAGCCCTCACCACAGGGCTCACGGAAGAGAAGAAGAGACACTTCTCAAATTCCTGACAACTGTGTACCCCACAAAAAAGCCAGCAGTGCAACTAGTCAACCCACTTCCATCCAGCACCCCAGTAGGCAGGACGTCTTCTTATCAACCTGTGAAATACCGACCAGACGTATCCCAGCGTCATACTCGGGAAATTTGTTACTGTGGGTAGCTAGTTTGTGATTTCATCTATTGACGTGTATGTTCCGAAGCAGGGAATGGTCCTTCCCCCTAGTCCAATATTTCCTCAGGGTTGATATGGAGGGCCTCGTCCTTGGTTGAAGGCAGAGTGGCCTCTTTTCATGCTTTGAGCTCTGGAATGAGATTTATCATCCCGATCATACCTAGGAGGCTTTTTTCCCCTGTTGGAAAAGACTGGAAGTGATAAGCTCACTGGTCCCTGTCAGATATATCATAATCCTAAAACAAGCCTGAGCAGTGGATATTTATTTCCTCAGGAGCCTGAGGAGAATGGGGGCCACGAGAAGAATGCTGTAAAGCATATTATCATCATAATGTGCAATACATCCAATGGATCCTCCTTTAATTTAGTATCAACATACCTCGAGATCATGAGCTCAGGCTGCCCGAGGTACAACCATTGAGGGGTGACGTTGAGAGCTTCCCACTTTGGGCCCATCCCTCGCCTCTCTTCTCACAGAGGGTCTGTGGTGTCACAAGGCTTGGTGGGCAGCATGCCATTGCCATGGCAACCATTGGGCCTGAACTTCTCAGATGCAAGGCAACTCCACCTCCTCTGTGCCCACCTGCTCTCTACACAAGGATGGCTCTTCCCCTGAACGTGTGTCAGGCTCAACACGGTGGTTCAAGAACTGCTTCCCAGGAATACACAGTTTACAATCTCCTGTGGAAAGAAAATATGTGATTGAAAAAGACCCACTCCCCAAGGATCCTGAACAGGAAAACAATGGCCGATGGAGGAAGAAGAACAACACACGAGCATCCCTTTCCATGGGAGGAGACTTTTCTACGGAAGGAAACTATGGAATATCTCTTAACCTGATTTCCACCCCATGCCATTGGAGAAGATATACGTACCAAACCAAGGCTTTCAAACCTGTCTTCCAGTAGGGAGCAGGGATCGTAATGGACAGAAATTGGGTGTCAGGCCAGGAAGGAGAGAAGACTCTGGCACAAGTGTGCTTGTTTGTACCACTTGTGGGTTATCCACCTTAAACCAAGACATGTCCTTGGGGAAATTATCCTGCCATTGACAGTTGCTTGAATCCACAGCTCCTGTACCTCTCTCTCTCCTTCTTTTGATCTCCTTCTCTCTAGCTCGCTCCCTCTCCCCTTGGCCCCCCTTCAATTTCTCTTGAATCCTCCTGCTACCAGTTGACCTGTGGTGATAATGGATGGAATATATTAGCCAAGAGAATGGTCCAAGGGATCCCCCAGCCTTTTCTCCGTGTCATCCTAGGCCTGATCAAATATAAAATCCGTGGTCCAGAAAGACTTCCTGTGCTGTGTGGAGACACCCCAACTAGGTCATGCTTCCACAACACTTCCCATATTCAACCTTTCATATGGACACAATGACCACTTCATATGTACTTCGGTCTGGAGGGTCCCATATTGGACTCAGAGAGAAACACACTTGAAGCAACGTTCACATGAGTGCTCCCCAAGAAATGGCTTCTCTGCAGCATTCGCTACCTGGTCCATGAGGTCTTGTGGATTTGCTCGGGTGTGGATCTCTGGACTCGTTCTTAGGGCATATGGAATATGAAGACTATGACTCTTCATGTCTCAATGATTTGACATCCAAACAATGGTCTGAGCATCCTTGGCCAGTGGGCTGCCCAACCATAGCCCAGAGTGCAAGATGTCTGTCAACCAAAACCAGTCTCTATGGAATAGACCTCCTCATTCTCTAGCCTCAGGATTGTCAGGGACAGAGCCCACTCCCTTCCAGGAGGGAACTTTCAATACCCTCACATTGCAGGCATCATCACAGGGCTCCTGCAAGATCAGACAATCGACCCACCTTTCCTTCCTTATGACTGTAGACACAACAAACACACTGGCACTGGCCCCAGGCACCACACTCCCAGGAAGCCCTCCAGGAGAGGGAGGGCTTGTTCTTATCCAAATGTGGAAAAGGCACCTGAAAGAGACCGGTTACATCTCGGTTAAAAGGCCTCTGTTTGGAGGGTTCCTGTTGCAAGACATATTTTCTTGAAAACTCCATCTTGTCCTTCTTTACTTTATCCCATCTTCTTGTCTTACTTTATCCCATCTTCCTTCTTGGAAAAACAGTCACAGTGCTGGTAAATGACTTAAGCTTAAGAGGAAAGACCTAAAGGCATAAATGACTTAAGCTTAAGTACTGTTATGTGCCTAGAGGTCAGAGTAAGAGCTTAACCCTTTACCACCTAAGTGGCTTTCTAAATAGTAAAAGAACTTATATAATAGCAAACAAACCCTGTATCATCCACCCATAGCCACTCCTCACTTAATCTCACAATAAAAGCAGTGTGGTTTCTTGAGGCGGTGCTCTTGGTCCCTGAGATCTGGAGTTCCCCGGTGCTCTTGGTCCCTGAGACCTTGAGTCCCACGCTCTTGGTCCCTGAGACCTTGAGTCCCCCGGCTCCCACCTTTACTTAAGAATAATGTCTCTGTGTCTTGTTTTATGTTAACTATTTTTCCTTAAGTTCCACAGCACCCGTTCTTCCCCATCCTGCTGAGCTGGCCCCGGCAAGTGGCGCCCAACGTGGGGCAGGCTCACAAACAGGCAGGCACGAGGACGAAGGACCGCGACTACAGTGGAAATTTTATTCTCTGGAAGTGCTGGTGAACCCTGAGAAGAAGGGAGGAATTTTGTGTGGCCACGCTGACGAAATCCTGCAGATAAGTTCCCTCTCTCAGGTATTTACGGGCTAAAATGGGAAACTATAATCCTTACATTTGTGTGTTTGGACAACTCCTTAAAAAGGGGGGTGCAAAAACAAGTGAAAGTAAGCTTTTGAAACTTTTTCAGACTATTGAGAGACATTGTGTTTGGCTTTTTACATCAGAAACATTATATGTAAAGATATGGGAAATGATAGGAATGGAATTTAGGATATTGCAGGATGAGGGCATTCGAATTCCTGAGTCCATTTGGAGTACTTGGAACTTAATTAAATCAGTTTTAGAACTTCCAGAGACCACAGAGGACTTAGAGGAAGAGGGGGAGTTTACACCTTTGCTGGAAGAATCTAAATATGCAGTCCCTGAACAAAATTATCATAGAGAATATCTGGCTCCTGAGCCTTCAGCTCCAATTGTTGATTCTGATATTCCTCAATCGCCTCCTATTAGGAGTAAGGTGACGCGGACTCGTCAAGCCTCTACTTCCAGGGTTGTAAAGAAAGTGAGCGCTATCCCTGAACACCACCTATCATCCATTCAACAGGGAATTTTACAGGCTCAAAGGGAAGGTGATTTGGATGCCATACATTTAGCCTTTCCAGTAACTGTCAGGGAGACAGTGGCTCCAGGCATTGATCCCGCCAACCCTGATGGAGTTTACGAGTTCATTCATGAGCCCTTTCCTTTTAAAATTCTTAAAGAATTAAAACAGGCCGTTCAAAACTATGGTGTTAATTCTCCCTTTACAAAAGGAATCGTGCAGGGAGTAGCTGAAGGAAATCGTATGATTCCTTCTGATTGGCATAGCTTAACCCGTGCTGTGCTATCACCTAGTGAATATTTACAATTTAAGTCTTGGTGGCAAGATCATGCCCAAATTACTGCTAATCGTAATCAGGCTCGAAATCTTCCAATTACAATGGAACAATTGTTAGGGATTGGTCCTTGGAGTAATCTTCAAGATCAATTAAGAATGAATGATTTGGCTGTTGAACAGATTAGACAATGTTGCTTAACGGCATGGGATAAAATTGAATCTACGGGTCAAATAAATATTTCTTTTCAAAAGATCCTACAAGGCCCTAAGGAACCTTATACTGAATTTCTAGCTCGTTTACAAGAGGCATTAAAACGACAAGTTACTAACTCTGAGGTGTCTGATACTATTTTTCAATTGTTAGCATATGAAAATGCAAACACTGATTGCAAAAAGGCCATAGGATTTTTAAAAGGAAAAGCTAACATAGCCGAATATATTAAAGCCTGTCAGGGAGTGGGGACGGAGTCTTTTAAGGCCTCAATGCTAGCCCAAGCAATGGCTAATTTAAAAGTTAAAGACAAATTTTCAGGAAAATGTTTTAATTGTGGTAAGACAGGACATATTAAAAAACAATGTCGTGCTCTTCCACGAGCCCGACCTTTCTTTCATGGAGCTTCAGCACCTTCTAGTAACAATAATAAACAGCCCAGACTATGTCCAAGATGTAATAAAGGAAATCACTGGGCTAACCAGTGCCGGTCCATCTTTCATAAAGATGGAACCCCCTTGTTGGGAAACTATTCTCGGGGCAAGCTTCCAGCCCCGTCAACCAAGGAAGCTTTCCCCATTCAGAACAAGAGCCAGATTCCCTGGAACTACGCTCTGCACCAGCGTTCGACATCACAGTAGATCTCCCTAGTTTACAGGATTTAATTCTCCTTCCTAGTGAAACTCCTACTTCTATTACAACCAAGTTGGAAAATCCATTACCATCAGATACAATAGGATTGATAATAGGAAGGGCAGAGCTAACAGAACAAGGAATTCGAGTTCATACCAGGATATTGGATAATATCGGGGATGATAAAGTACAAGTGATGGTTTCCACTACGATTCCTTGGAAAATTAAAAAAGGGGATCGGATTGCTCAAATCTTAATTTTACCTAGAGTCCAGAAAAAAAAAGACAGGAATAATTTTAGACAGAAGAGATTCAATACCACAGGAGGGGCAGGAGTGTTTTTATCAGAAAAGGTCCTAGAGGAACGACCCACTTGTCAAGTTATCATAAATGGGAAGTCTTTTAGAGGATTGATTGATACTGGTGCTGATGTTTCAATCATTAGCCATTTACATTGGCCAGACGCCTGGCCTCTTCAGCCAGCTGATATTGAAGTCACTGGGTTAGGAAAAGCAGAGGGTCTCAAAAAGAGTGCCCAATGGCTTAATTGTGAAGGACCAGATGGGCAGCCAGCTAGATTGAAACCTTATGTTGCTCAACTCCCTATCAATCTATGGGGAAGAGATTTATTACAACAGTGGCATGCAGAAATTTACTTACCGCCAGTAGATCAATATAGTCATCAAAGCCAAAAAATGTTGCAGAAACAGGGTTACATTCCCAGATTGGGATTAGGAAGACATCATCAGGGGAGAGTGGAACCTATTGAATCTGAGATTAAAATGGACAAATCTGGTTTGGGATATCGGCCTTTTCATTAGCGGCCACTGCTTGTAAAAATAATTATGTTTCTCCTGAACCTATTCGACTGAAATGGACTACAGAAAAACCAGTTTGGGTTGAGCAGTGGCCTCTTTCTTCAGAAAAATTAAAGGTTTTAAGTGATCTGGTCCAAGAACAATTAGAGAAGGGCCATATAGAAGAATCAAACCATTTCATGGGCAAGCTTGTGAAGCATCCCTTGACTCCAGACCCCAGAAGGAGGATGATGAGGGCTCATCTTCCTCATCTTCCCACTTGAGGTCAAATCAAACATCTAACCCGAGAAGCTGATAATCTACTAAGAAAAGGAAAGCCTCTCACTCCAAATAATTTGGTCCTAGCTCTCTTTACTTTGGTTTCCATCGCAGTGAGTATTCTCACAACTGGCATAGAAATCATTTTATTACTTGTATAGTACAGGGATTAAAAGCCTCATGAGTAAAACCCATTAAAAACTATTGAAGATTTAATGAGAGAGTCCATCAGCTTTCTTAGCAAGACTCAGAAGGGCATTGAGAAAACATACAAAGGAACCCAGAAACAATGGAGGGCCAAATAATTCTTAAGGATAAATTCATAGCTCAGCCGGTGCCAGTTATATGGAGAAAGCTCCAAAAAAAATTGGCTTTTGGCCCTGATCAGGATCTGGAGCACCTCCTCAGAGTATGTTATAATCAGGGCCAGGAAGAATGAAAAGAGAACAAGAAGAGAGACTGAGAAAAGACTGAGGCTCTGGTTATGGCGCTACAGGGAGTCAACCTGGGAGTTTCCAAGGTGAGAGGACTAGGGCAGAGACCTATGCCCGGAGTCTGTTTCCTCTGAGGAAAAGAGGGACCTTTTAAATGGGAATGCCCCAAGACTCAGAGATCACTGGAAGAGGGATTGCCCCTGAAGACGAAGGTCTCTATGGTTGACCCCTCAGGCCCAGGATCAAGACGGATGGAACATTTCCATAATGGCTCCTGTCCTTATCACCACATAGCCCTGGGTGACTCTAAATGTAGGAATACAGAGCCACTTTTCAGTCCTCCTCTCCAATCCTGGGCCCCTCCCTCATGAATCTGCCACATTTATATTTCTGGCATGCCGGTTACAAAATTCTTTACACAACCTTTGAGTTGTGACGGGGAATCCATTTTCTTTTCTCAATACCTTTCTGATTGTTTCAGAGTCCAACTTCTCTTTTAGAAATTCTTAAAATATGGAAGGTAACTACATACATGTTGTTACAGTTGTCAACATTAGGTATAATATCTTATCGTACCTAGGTTTAACAGAAGTCAAATGAGACACTGAAACATCAGTTACTAAACAGAAACTAAAGGTCTTTAGAATGATGAAACAATATGATCAGTGCCACCTTGAGATGGTTTCTATAAGAAAAACACGTGTTTTTAGAAATTATAAAGGAGAGTCCATGGTTGCTTTAGAAAAGTAGAATGAGTGTGTTTTCAATATAGAAGGAATGAGGAATGGAATTGCATCTTATTAAGGCAAAAGAAAGATAGTCTGTCTTCAGCTGATTGCTCTACTTGGAAAATAAGGGACAGACTAATATGGATACAGAAAGTGATACAAGGTGTGTGACAAGTGGACGTTGAGAAGAGAATTTTGAACATGGTGGGGACTGTTTAGAATATATTTGAGTAAGTTAACTTTAAAGTGATGCCATAAATCATACTGTTCAAAAGGACATAAGGTAGCTTTCCATTGCATGCTGACCAAGGCATACAAATGTTTCATAACCAGCCAGAGAAATCAGAAGAATCATGAGTTACCTGTGCTATTATAAAATCTAAATGTTGTATTCCTGATTGTTCACAGAATGTGTGTAATTCCCTGCTAGATCATCATCAGTAGATTCATGAGCTGTCAATCCAGCTCCAGTTTTTGGAGCTGCCCTGTGGAACCCGCTGACCTCCTCCTCCTGGTGAAAATATTTCTTTGAGGTATCCAAAGCAATGTTATCAAAGCCCACTTGACCATTCCATGAGTGGAGACCTAACTGCTTTCCCCTAACGACGCCCCTTTTCAGCAGGAAGAAGTTAGAGCGG
Organism: Sus scrofa; assembly: GCF_054392235.1. NCBI lineage: Eukaryota > Metazoa > Chordata > Mammalia > Artiodactyla > Suidae > Sus > Sus scrofa. Next base: position 44,020,100 of record NC_139402.1, read on the forward strand.
TCGTCGCCCCTTTTCCCACAGTTAGAGTCTCCAACTCAAAGGGGGGGAATTAAGGTAGATTTTCAACTCAGGTAGTCAGTGTAGGGATATGGGCTTTGATACATTCTTTGTGGCTATTTATTAACATTTGTAAACTGAGGGTTGCATAGCAAGCCCAACTGCTATAAAGGTTGCAGGTATTGCCCCATGGATCCATCACATTAGAGTGAAGAAGGTTGCATCCGCTGCTGACAAGGACACCAGGGAGGCTGTACAGCACCTCGAGAATCTTCATGGTCAAGTTCCAGAGACTCCTTTTGTCATCATCAGAGTGCTAAACCCTGCTCTGGCCAAGCGTGGAAGTTGATCGGTCTATGCACGGCGGAAGCCCGAGGAGTTCCACGTGAGACTTAACTTGAACTCTGAGACTTAACTTGGACTGTGTTCTGTCTAAGCGAATAATTCAAGAAGAAGTGAAAAAAGTTTCAAGAACTATTTTTGCCTTCCCGCAAAAACAAAAAGGGGGAGATGTTGCAAGACACGTTTCCTTGAAAACTCCATCTTGTCCTTCTTTACTTTATCCCATCTTCTTGTCTTACTTTATCCCATCTTCCTTCTTGGAAAAACAGTCACAGTGCTGGTAAATGACTTAAGCTTAAGAGGAAAGACCTAAAGGCATAAATGACTTAAGCTTAAGTACTGTTATGTGCCTAGAGGTCAGAGTAAGAGCTTAACCCTTTACCATTTAAGTGGCTTTCTAAATAGTAAAAGAACTTATATAATAGCAAACAAACCCTGTATCATCCACCCATAGCCACTCCTCACTTAATCTCACAATAAAAGCAGTGTGGTTTCTTGAGGCGGTGCTCTTGGTCCCTGAGATTTGGAGTACCCCGGTGCTCTTGGTCCCTGAGAACTTGAGTCCCGCGCTCTTGGACCCTGAGACCTTGAGTCCCCCGGCTCCCACCTTTACTTAAGATAAATGTCTCTGTGTCTTGTTTTATGTTAACTATTTTTCCTTAAGTTCCAAAGCACCCGTTCTTCCCCATCCTGCTGAGCTGCACCCGGCAGGCTCCCCTGTGGCTTAGGCTATGGAAATATGGATTCAGGAGTGTGGAGCTGAAAATGCCCCATTGAGAATGTCTTCTTCAGGGGTTCCATCCAGGGCCTCCTGCTTGGGGGAGAGCATTGGGGCATGGTTTCCTTGTTTGTGCACCAGGATATCTTGTTTAAATGGCCGTGAGGCACAATTCATTTTTCACAAGTAGGAACTCCTTTGAGGTGTTCTGTCCACGGATCCCCTGAAGATATCACATGTTCAAACACCAAGCCTCTAGAATCCACATTGAGCTTGGGAGCCTGATGAGAGTGGTGGCTATGAGTCTACAGATGGAGATAATAGTGTTCATCCAAGAGGACCACCCATCTGATGGATCCTCCTTTCCATCAACTTCGACAGACCTCCAGAGCAAGAGCTCATGGTGTCCCTCATTGAACTCTCAAGGTTTGAGGGGGAGAATGTCCCACATATGGCCCATCACACACCTCTTTTCTCACAGAGTTTGTTGGATCACATGGCTCCATGGGCATCATACCAGTGCCATGGCCCGCTCTGGGACTGCACCTTTCAGAAGGAAGGCAACTCTACACAATGGGGAACCCAATTTGCTCTATCATGATGGATCTCTGATAACATGTGTAGCACGTCAGGGTCCAGTGCTTTCTCAGTCACTGCCTCACACGAATACACAGTACAGAATCTCCTTTGGAGAGAAAAGATGTCATTCCAAACACCCAAACAAAATCCCCTGGACAATGAAATCAAGCAACGACTGAGGAGAACACTCTATTAGCTGCCATTTCAATAGGAACGGACTTTTCCGCTTAGGGAACATATAGTGTGTCACTTACCAGGACACACACCTCGTGTCCTTTGAGAAGACATGGGTGCTCCGCAGGTAGGACTGCTTCCAACCGACCTATTTCTAGAGACAGGCCAAGAACGAGTGAAAATCTCATGCAAGAGTCCTGATATAGCCTTTGTGTTTAATAGTCCACAAAAATACAGACAAGGGCTTGGGAATGAAATTGTGCCCTGGAATGTGGCTTGTATCCAAATCTCTCTCTCTCTATATATATATATCTGTCTCTCATCTTCTTCCTCCCTTCACATTCTCTCCAATCCTCCTCATCCAAGGTTATCTGTGCTGGTCCAGGTTGGCCTATCTCAGCCAGGAGAGCAGTCAAATTCTTTACCAAGTTGTTCCATCAGTCTTCCAAACTCCTATCAAAAATGACAGCATTTTTCCTAAAATAACTCCTCTGTTTGTATGGAGATATTCCACCTTACACAGGGTACCACTATCTACCATTGTCAGCCCTTCACACTGAGAGATAACCATCCCACTTGTACTGCGTTCTACATGGTCACAGATTTGACTCCGAGATCAACATCTTTGCAACCACCTACACATAAGGGACCGAGTGAGAATTCACTTCTCTGCAGCACACCCCACGTGTGTCATCAGGTCTGTGAGGTTGCTGGTGAGGTGGATCTCTCGACTCTCTCTTAGGGGAGTTAGGACAGGAAGTTTCTGACTCTCCATGTCTCAGTGAATTGGCATCTAAGAAGGGGTCTGAGCACCTTTCAGCATGGTCTGAATGACAATGGGACAGAGTTCAAGGATTCGGTCCCCTCAAACCAGTCTCCATTTGGGACCATCCTCCTCCTTCTCTAGACCCTCAATTGGCAGGCCAGAGGCCCCTCTCGTCCAAGAGGGAAACCTCAAGACCTGCCCATGTAGCCCTCACCACAGGGCTCACGGAAGAGAAGAAGAGACACTTCTCAAATTCCTGACAACTGTGTACCCCACAAACAAGCCAGCAGTAGAACTAGTCAACCCCCTTCCATCCAGCACCCCAGTAGGCAGGACGTCTTCTTATCAACCTGTGAAATACCCACCAGACGTATCCCAGCGTCATACTCGGGAAATTTGTTACTGTGGGTAGCTAGTTTGTGATTTCATCTATTGACGTGTATGTTCCGAAGCAGGGAATGGTCCTTCCCCCTAGTCCAATATTTCCTCAGGGTTGATATAGAGGGCCTCGTCCTTGGTTGAAGGCAGAGGGGCCCATTTTCATGCTTTGAGCTCTGGAATGAGATTTATCATCCCGGGCATAACTAGGAGGCTTTTTTCCCCTGTTGGAAAAGACTGGAAGTGATAAGCTCACTGGTCCCTGTCAGATATATCATAATCCTTAAACAAGCCTGAGCAGTGGATATTTATTTCCTCAGGAGCCTGAGGAGAATGGGGGCCACGAGAAGAATGCTGGAAAGCATACTTATCATCATAATGTGCAATACATCCAATGGATCCTCCTTTAATTTAGTATCAACATACCTCCAGATCATGAGCTCAGGCTGCCCGAGGTACAACCATTGAGGGGTGACGGTGAGAGCTTCCCACTTTGGGCCCATCCCTCGCCTCTCTTCTCACAGAGGGTCTGTGGTGTCACAAGGCTTGGTGGGCAGCATGCCATTGCCATGGCAACCATTGGGCCTGAACTTCTCAGATGCAAGGCAACTCCACCTCCTCTGTGCCCACCTGCTCTCTACCCAAGGATGGCTCTTCCCCTGAACGTGTGTCAGGCTCAACACGGTGGTTCAAGAAGTGCTTCCCAGGAATACACAGTTTACAATCTCCTGTGGAAAGAAAATATGTGATTGAAAAAGACCCACTCCCCAAGGATCCTGAACAGGAAAACAATGGCCGATGGAGGAAGAAGAACAACACCCGAGCATCCCTTTCCATGGGAGGAGACTTTTCTACGGAAGGAAACTATGGAATATCTCTTAACCTGATTTCCACCCCATGCCATTGGAGAAGATATACGTACCAAACCAAGGCTTTCAAACCTGTCTTCCAGTAGGGAGCAGGGATCGTAATGGACAGAAATTGGGTGTCAGGCCAGGAAGGAGAGAAGACTCTGGCACAAGTGTGCTTGTTTGTACCACTTGTGGGTTATCCACCTTAAACCAAGACATGTCCTTGGGGAAATTATCCTGCCATTGACAGTTGCTTGAATCCACAGCTCCTGTACCTCTCTCTCTCCTTCTTTTCATCTCCTTCTCTCTAGCTCGCTCCCTCTCCCCTTGGCCCCCCTTCAATTTCTCTTGAATCCTCCTGCTACCAGTTGACCTGTGGTGACAATGGATGGAATATATCAGCCAAGAGAATGGTCCAAGGGATCCCCCAGCCTTTTCTCCGTGTCATCCTAGGCCTGATCAAATATAAAATCCGTGGTCCAGAAAGACTTCCTGTGCTGTGTGGAGACACCCCAACTAGGTCATCCTTCCACAACACTTCCCATATTCAACCTTTCATATGGACACAATGACCACTTCATATGTACTTCGGTCTGGAGGGTCCCATATTGGACTCAGAGAGAAACACACTTGAAGCAACGTTCACATGAGTGCTCCCCAAGAAATGGCTTCTCTGCAGCATTCGCTACCTGGTCCATGAGGTCTTGTGGATTTGCTCGGGTGTGGATCTCTGGACTCGTTCTTAGGGCATATGGAATATGAAGACTATGACTCTTCATGTCTCAATGATTTGACATCCAAACCATGGTCTGAGCATCCTTGGCCAGTGGGCTGCCCAACCATAGCCCAGAGTGCAAGATGTCTGTCAACCAAAACCAGTCTCTATGGAATAGACCTCCTCATTCTCTAGCCTCAGGATTGTCAGGGACAGAGCCCACTCCCTTCCAGGAGGGAACTTTCAATACCCTCACATTGCAGGCATCATCACAGGGCTCCTGCAAGATCAGACAATCGACCGCGCTTTCCTTCCTTATGACTGTAGACACAACAAACACACTGGCACTGGCCCCAGGCACCACACTCCCAGGAAGCCCTCCAGGAGAGGGAGGGCTTGTTCTTATCCAACTGTGGAAAAGGCACCTGAAACAGACCGGTTACATCTCGGTTAAAAGGCCTCTGTTTGGAGGGCTCCCCTGTGGCTTAGGCTGTGGAAATATGGATTCAGGAGTGTGGAGCTGAAAATGCCCCATTGGGACTGTCTTCTTCAGGGGTTCCATCCAGGGCCTCCTGCTTGGGGAGAGCATTGGGGCATGGTTTCCTTGTTTGTGCACCAGGATATCTTGTTTAAATGGCCGTGAGGCACAATTCATTTTTGACAAGTAGGAACTCCTTTGAGGTGTTCTGCCCACGGATCCCCTGAAGATATCACATGTTCAAACACCAAGCCTCTAGAATCCACATTGAGCTTGGGAGCCTGATGAGAGTGGTGGCTATGAGTCTACAGATGGAGATAATAGTCTTCATCCAAGAGGACCACCCATCTGGTGGATCCTCCTTTCCATCAACTTCGACAGACCTCCAGAGCAAGAGCTCATGGTGTCCCTCATTGAACTCTCAAGGTTTGAGGGGGAGAATGTCCCACATATGGCCCATCACACACCTCTTTTCTCACAGAGTTTGTTGGATCACATGGCTCCATGGGCATCATACCAGTGCCATGGCCCGCTCTGGGACTGCACCTTTCAGAAGGAAGGCAACTCTACACAATGGGGAACCCAATTTGCTCTATCATGATGGATCTCTGATAACATGTGCGGCACTTCAGGGTCAAGTGCTTTCTCAGTCACTGCCTCACACGAATACACAGTACAGAATCTCCTTTGGAGAGAAAAGATGTCATTCCAAACACCCAAACAAAATCCCCTGGACAATGAAATCAAGCAACGACTGAGGAGAACACTCTATTAGCTGCCATTTCAATAGGAACGGACTTTTCCGCTTAGGGAACATATAGTGTGTCACTTACCAGGACACACACCTCGTGTCCTTTGAGAAGACATGGGTGCTCCGCAGGTAGGACTGCTTCCAACCGACCTATTTCTAGAGACAGGCCAAGAACGAGTGAAAATCTCATGCAAGAGTCCTGATATAGCCTTTGTGTTTAATAGTCCACAAAAATACAGACAAGTGCTTGGGAATGAAATTGTGCCCTGGAATGTGGCTTGTATCCAAATCTCTCTCTCTCTCTCTCTCTCTGTATCTCTCTCTCATCTTCTTCCTCCCTTCACATTCTCTCCAATCCTCCTCATCCAAGGTTATCTGTGCTGGTCCAGGTTGGCCTATCTCAGCCAGGAGAGCAGTCAAATTCTTTACCAAGTTGTTCCATCAGTCTTCCAAACTCCTATCAAAAATGACAGCATTTTTCCTAAAATAACTCCTCTGTTTGTATGGAGATATTCCACCTTACACAGGGTACCACTATCTACCATTGTCAGCCCTTCACACTGAGAGATAACCATCCCACTTGTACTGCGTTCTACATGGTCACAGATTTGACTCCGAGATCAACATCTTTGCAACCACCTACACATAAGGGACCGAGTGAGAATTCACTTCTCTGCAGCACACCCCACGTGTGTCATCAGGTCTGTGAGGTTGCTGGTGAGGTGGATCTCTCGACTCTCTCTTAGGGGAGTTAGGACAGGAAGTTTCTGACTCTGCATGTCTCAGTGAATTGGCATCTAAGAAGGGGTCTGAGCACCTTTCAGCATGGTCTGAATGACAATGGGACAGAGTTCAAGGATTCGGTCCCCTCAAACCAGTCTCCATTTGGGACCATCCTCCTCCATCTCTAGACCCTCAATTGGCAGGCCAGAGGCCCCTCTCGTCCAAGAGGGAAACCTCAAGACCTGCCCATGTAGCCCTCACCACAGGGCTCACGGAAGAGAAGAAGAGACACTTCTCAAATTCCTGACAACTGTGTACCCCACAAACAAGCCAGCAGTAGAACTAGTCAACCCCCTTCCATCCAGCACCCCAGTAGGCAGGACGTCTTCTTATCAACCTGTGAAATACCCACCAGACGTATCCCAGCGTCATACTCGGGAAATTTGTTACTGTGGGTAGCTAGTTTGTGATTTCATCTATTGACGTGTATGTTCCGAAGCAGGGAATGGTCCTTCCCCCTAGTCCAATATTTCCTCAGGGTTGATATAGAGGGCCTCGTCCTTGGTTGAAGGCAGAGGGGCCTATTTTCATGGTGTGAGCTCTGGAATGAGATTTATCATCCCGGGCATACCTAGGAGGCTTTTTTCCCCTGTTGGAAAAGACTGGAAGTGATAAGCTCACTGGTCCCTGTCAGATATATCATAATCCTAAAACAAGCCTGAGCAGTGGATATTTATTTCCTCAGGAGCCTGAGGAAAATGGGGGCCACGAGAAGAATGCTGGAAAGCATACTTATCATCATAATGTGCAATACATCCAATGGATCCTCCTTTAATTTAGTATCAACATACCTCCAGATCATGAGCTCAGGCTGCCCGAGGTACAAGCATTGAGGGGTGACGGTGAGAGCTTCCCACTTTGGGCCCATCCCTCGCCTCTCTTCTCACAGAGGGTCTGTGGTGTCACAAGGCTTGGTGGGCAGCATGCCATTGCCATGGCAACCATTGGGCCTGAACTTCTCAGATGCAAGGCAACTCCACCTCCTCTGTGCCCACCTGCTCTCTACACAAGGATGGCTCTTCCCCTGAACGTGTGTCAGGCTCAACACGGTGGTTCAAGAACTGCTTCCCAGGAATACACAGTTTACAATCTCCTGTGGAAAGAAAATATGTGATTGAAAAAGACCCACTCCCCAAGGATCCTGAACAGGAAAACAATGGCCGATGGAGGAAGAAGAACAACACCCGAGCGTCCCTTTCCATGGGAGGAGACTTTTCTACGGAAGGAAACTATGGAATATCTCTCTCTTAACCTGATTTCCACCCCATGCCAATGGAGAAGATATACGTACCAAACCAAGGCTTTCAAACCTGTCTTCCAGTAGGGAGCAGGGATCGTAATGGACAGAAATTGGGTGTCAGGCCAGGAAGGAGAGAAGACTCTGGCACAAGTGTGCTTGTTTGTACCACTTGTGGGTTATCCACCTTAAACCAAGACATGTCCTTGGGGAAATTATCCTGCCATTGACAGTTGCTTGAATCCACAGCTCCTGTACCTCTCTCTCTCCTTCTTTTGATCTCCTTCTCTCTAGCTCGCTCCCTCTCCCCTTGGCCCCCCTTCAGTTTCTCTTGAATCCTCCTGCTACCAGTTGACCTGTGGTGATAATGGATGGAATATATTAGCCAAGAGAATGGTCCAAGGGATCCCCCAGCCTTTTCTCCGTGTCATCCTAGGCCTGATCAAATATAAAATCCGTGGTCCAGAAAGACTTCCTGTGCTGTGTGGAGACACCCCAACTAGGTCATCCTTCCACAACACTTCCCATATTCAACCTTTCATATGGACACAATGACCACTTCATATGTACTTCGGTCTGGAGGGTCCCATATTGGACTCAGAGAGAAACACACTTGAAGCAACGTTCACATGAGTGCTCCCCAAGAAATGGCTTCTCTGCAGCATTCGCTACCTGGTCCATGAGGTCTTGTGGATTTGCTCGGGTGTGGATCTCTGGACTCGTTCTTAGGGCATATGGAATATGAAGACTATGACTCTTCATGTCTCAATGATTTGACATCCAAACCATGGTCTGAGCATCCTTGGCCAGTGGGCTGCCCAACCATAGCCCAGAGTGCAAGATGTCTGTCAACCAAAACCAGTCTCTATGGAATAGACCTCCTCATTCTCTAGCCTCAGGATTGTCAGGGACAGAGCCCACTCCCTTCCAGGAGGGAACTTTCAATACCCTCACATTGCAGGCATCATCACAGGGCTCCTGCAAGATCAGACAATCGACCCACCTTTCCTTCCTTATGACTGTAGACACAACAAACACACTGGCACTGGCCCCAGGCACCACACTCCCAGGAAGCCCTCCAGGAGAGGGAGGGCTTGTTCTTATCCAACTGTGGAAAAGGCACCTGAAACAGACCGGTTACATCTCGGTTAAAAGGCCTCTGTTTGGAGGGCTCCCCTGTGGCTTAGGCTGTGGAAATATGGATTCAGGAGTGTGGAGCTGAAAATGCCCCATTGGGACTGTCTTCTTCAGGGGTTCCATCCAGGGCCTCCTGCTTGGGGGAGAGCATTGGGGCATGGTTTCCTTGTTTGTGCACCAGGATATCTTGTTTAAATGGCCGTGAGGCACAATTCATTTTTGACAAGTAGGAACTCCTTTGAGGTGTTCTGCCCACGGATCCCCTGAAGATATCACATGTTCAAACACCAAGCCTCTAGAATCCACATTGAGCTTGGGAGCCTGATGAGAGTGGTGGCTATGAGTCTACAGATGGAGATAATAGTGTTCATCCAAGAGGACCACCCATCTGGTGGATCCTCCTTTCCATCAACTTCGACAGACCTCCAGAGCAAGAGCACATGGTGTCCCTCATTGAACTCTCAAGGTTTGAGGGGGAGAATGTCCCACATATGGCCCATCACACACCTCTTTTCTCACAGAGTTTGTTGGATCACATGGCTCCATGGGCATCATACCAGTGCCATGGCCCGCTCTGGGACTGCACCTTTCAGAAGGAAGGCAACTCTACACAATGGGGAACCCAATTTGCTCTATCATGATGGATCTCTGATAACATGTGCGGCACTTCAGGGTCAAGTGCTTTCTCAGTCACTGCCTCACACGAATACACAGTACAGAATCTCCTTTGGAGAGAAAAGATGTCATTCCAAACACCCAAACAAAATCCCCTGGACAATGAAATCAAGCAACGACTGAGGAGAACACTCTATTAGCTGCCATTTCAATAGGAACGGACTTTTCCGCTTAGGGAACATATAGTGTGTCACTTACCAGGACACACACCTCGTGTCCTTTGAGAAGACATGGGTGCTCCGCAGGTAGGACTGCTTCCAACCGACCTATTTCTAGAGACAGGCCAAGAACGAGTGAAAATCTCATGCAAGAGTCCTGATATAGCCTTTGTGTTTAATAGTCCACAAAAATACAGACAAGGGCTTGGGAATGAAATTGTGCCCTGGAATATGGCTTGTATCCAAATCTCTCTCTCTCTCTCTCTCTCTGTATCTCTCTCTCATCTTCTTCCTCCCTTCACATTCTCTCCAATCCTCCTCATCCAAGGTTATCTGTGCTGGTCCAGGTTGGCCTATCTCAGCCAGGAGAGCAGTCAAATTCTTTACCAAGTTGTTCCATCAGTCTTCCAAACTCCTATCAAAAATGACAGCATTTTTCCTAAAATAACTCCTCTGTTTGTATGGAGATATTCCACCTTACACAGGGTACCACTATCTACCATTGTCAGCCCTTCACACTGAGAGATAACCATCCCACTTGTACTGCGTTCTACATGGTCACAGATTTGACTCCGAGATCAACATCTTTGCAACCACCTACACATAAGGGACCGAGTGAGAATTCACTTCTCTGCAGCACACCCCACGTGTGTCATCAGGTCTGTGAGGTTGCTGGTGAGGTGGATCTCTCGACTCTCTCTTAGGGGAGTTAGGACAGGAAGTTTCTGACTCTCCATGTCTCAGTGAATTGGCATCTAAGAAGGGGTCTGAGCACCTTTCAGCATGGTCTGAATGACAATGGGACAGAGTTCAAGGATTCAGTCCCCTCAAACCAGTCTCCATTTGGGACCATCCTCCTCCTTCTCTAGACCCTCAATTGGCAGGCCAGAGGCCCTTCTCGTCCAAGAGGGAAACCTCAAGACCTGCCCATGTAGCCCTCACCACAGGGCTCACGGAAGAGAAGAAGAGACACTTCTCAAATTCCTGACAACTGTGTACCCCACAAACAAGCCAGCAGTAGAACTAGTCAACCCCCTTCCATCCAGCACCCCAGTAGGCAGGACGTCTTCTTATCAACCTGTGAAATACCCACCAGACGTATCCCAGCGTCATACTCGGGAAATTTGTTACTGTGGGTAGCTAGTTTGTGATTTCATCTATTGACGTGTATGTTCCGAAGCAGGGAATGGTCCTTCCCCCTAGTCCAATATTTCCTCAGGGTTGATATAGAGGGCCTCGTCCTTGGTTGAAGGCAGAGGGGCCCATTTTCATGCTTTGAGCTCTGGAATGAGATTTATCATCCCGGGCATAACTAGGAGGCTTTTTTCCCCTGTTGGAAAAGACTGGAAGTGATAAGCTCACTGGTCCCTGTCAGATATATCATAATCCTAAAACAAGCCTGAGCAGTGGATATTTATTTCCTCAGGAGCCTGAGGAGAATGGGGGCCACGAGAAGAATGCTGGAAAGCATACTTATCATCATAATGTGCAATACATCCAATGGATCCTCCTTTAATTTAGTATCAACATACCTCCAGATCATGAGCTCAGGCTGCCCGAGGTACAACCATTGAGGGGTGACGGTGAGAGCTTCCCACTTTGGGCCCATCCGTCGCCTCTCTTCTCACAGAGGGTCTGTGGTGTCACAAGGCTTGGTGGGCAGCATGCCATTGCCATGGCAACCATTGGGCCTGAACTTCTCAGATGCAAGGCAACTCCACCTCCTCTGTGCCCACCTGCTCTCTACCCAAGGATGGCTCTTCCCCTGAACGTGTGTCAGGCTCAACACGGTGGTTCAAGAAGTGCTTCCCAGGAATACACAGTTTACAATCTCCTGTGGAAAGAAAATATGTGATTGAAAAAGACCCACTCCCCAAGGATCCTGAACAGGAAAACAATGGCCGATGGAGGAAGAAGAACAACACCCGAGCGTCCCTTTCCATGGGAGGAAACTTTTCTACGGAAGGAAACTATGGAATATCTCTCTCTTAACCTGATTTCCACCCCATGCCAATGGAGAAGATATACGTACCAAACCAAGGCTTTCAAACCTGTCTTCCAGTAGGGAGCAGGGATCGTAATGGACAGAAATTGGGTGTCAGGCCAGGAAGGAGAGAAGACTCTGGCACAAGTGTGCCTGTTTGTACCACTTGTGGGTTATCCACCTTAAACCAAGACATGTCCTTGGGGAAATTATCCTGCCATTGACAGTTGCTTGAATCCACAGCTCCTGTACCTCTCTCTCTCCTTCTTTTCATCTCCTTCTCTCTAGCTCGCTCCCTCTCCCCTTGGCCCCCCTTCAATTTCTCTTGAATCCTCCTGCTACCAGTTGACCTGTGGTGACAATGGATGGAATATATTAGCCAAGAGAATGGTCCAAGGGATCCCCCAGCCTTTTCTCCGTGTCATCCTAGGCCTGATCAAATATAAAATCCGTGGTCCAGAAAGACTTCCTGTGCTGTGTGGAGACACCCCAACTAGGTCATCCTTCCACAACACTTCCCATATTCAACCTTTCATATGGACACAATGACCACTTCATATGTACTTCGGTCTGGAGGGTCCCATATTGGACTCAGAGAGAAACACACTTGAAGCAACGTTCACATGAGTGCTCCCCAAGAAATGGCTTCTCTGCAGCATTCGCTACCTGGTCCATGAGGTCTTGTGGATTTGCTCGGGTGTGGATCTCTGGACTCGTTCTTAGGGCATATGGAATATGAAGACTATGACTCTTCATGTCTCAATGATTTGACATCCAAACAATGGTCTGAGCATCCTTGGCCAGTGGGCTGCCCAACCATAGCCCAGAGTGCAAGATGTCTGTCAACCAAAACCAGTCTCTATGGAATAGACCTCCTCATTCTCTAGCCTCAGGATTGTCAGGGACAGAGCCCACTCCCTTCCAGGAGGGAACTTTCAATACCCTCACATTGCAGGCATCATCACAGGGCTCCTGCAAGATCAGACAATCGACCGCGCTTTCCTTCCTTATGACTGTAGACACAACAAACACACTGGCACTGGCCCCAGGCACCACACTCCCAGGAAGCCCTCCAGGAGAGGGAGGGCTTGTTCTTATCCAACTGTGGAAAAGGCACCTGAAACAGACCGGTTACATCTCGGTTAAAAGGCCTCTGTTTGGAGGGCTCCCCTGTGGCTTAGGCTGTGGAAATATGGATTCAGGAGTGTGGAGCTGAAAATGCCCCATTGGGACTGTCTTCTTCAGGGGTTCCATCCAGGGCCTCCTGCTTGGGGGAGAGCATTGGGGCATGGTTTCCTTGTTTGTGCACCAGGATATCTTGTTTAAATGGCCGTGAGGCACAATTCATTTTTGACAAGTAGGAACTCCTTTGAGGTGTTCTGCCCACGGATCCCCTGAAGATATCACATGTTCAAACACCAAGCCTCTAGAATCCACATTGAGCTTGGGAGCCTGATGAGAGTGGTGGCTATGAGTCTACAGATGGAGATAATAGTGTTCATCCAAGAGGACCACCCATCTGGTGGATCCTCCTTTCCATCAACTTCGACAGACCTCCAGAGCAAGAGCTCATGGTGTCCCTCATTGAACTCTCAATGTTTGAGTGGGAGAATGTCCCACATATGGCCCATCACACACCTCTTTTCTCACAGAGTTTGTTGGATCACATGGCTCCATGGGCATCATACCAGTGCCATGGCCCGCTCTGGGACTGCACCTTTCAGAAGGAAGGCAACTCTACACAATGGGGAACCCAATTTGCTCTATCATGATGGATCTCTGATAACATGTGCGGCACTTCAGGGTCAAGTGCTTTCTCAGTCACTGCCTCACACGAATACACAGTACAGAATCTCCTTTGGAGAGAAAAGATGTCATTCCAAACACCCAAACAAAATCCCCTGGACAATGAAATCAAGCAACGACTGAGGAGAACACTCTATTAGCTGCCATTTCAATAGGAACGGACTTTTCCGCTTAGGGAACATATAGTGTGTCACTTACCAGGACACACACCTCGTGTCCTTTGAGAAGACATGGGTGCTCCGCAGGTAGGACTGCTTCCAACCGACCTATTTCTAGAGACAGGCCAAGAACGAGTGAAAATCTCATGCAAGAGTCCTGATATAGCCTTTGTGTTTAATAGTCCACAAAAATACAGACAAGGGCTTGGGAATGAAATTGTGCCCTGGAATGTGGCTTGTATCCAAATCTCTCTCTCTCTCTCTGTATCTCTCTCTCATCTTCTTCCTCCCTTCACATTCTCTCCAATCCTCCTCATCCAAGGTTATCTGTGCTGGTCCAGGTTGGCCTATCTCAGCCAGGAGAGCAGTCAAATTCTTTACCAAGTTGTTCCATCAGTCTTCCAAACTCCTATCAAAAATGACAGCATTTTTCCTAAAATAACTCCTCTGTTTGTATGGAGATATTCCACCTTACACAGGGTACCACTATCTACCATTGTCAGCCCTTCACACTGAGAGATAACCATCCCACTTGTACTGCGTTCTACATGGTCACAGATTTGACTCCGAGATCAACATCTTTGCAACCACCTACACATAAGGGACCGAGTGAGAATTCACTTCTCTGCAGCACACCCCACGTGTGTCATCAGGTCTGTGAGGTTGCTGGTGAGGTGGATCTCTCGACTCTCTCTTAGGGGAGTTAGGACAGGAAGTTTCTGACTCTCCATGTCTCAGTGAATTGGCATCTAAGAAGGGGTCTGAGCACCTTTCAGCATGGTCTGAATGACAATGGGACAGAGTTCAAGGATTCAGTCCCCTCAAACCAGTCTCCATTTGGGACCATCCTCCTCCTTCTCTAGACCCTCAATTGGCAGGCCAGAGGCCCTTCTCGTCCAAGAGGGAAACCTCAAGACCTGCCCATGTAGCCCTCACCACAGGGCTCACGGAAGAGAAGAAGAGACACTTCTCAAATTCCTGACAACTGTGTACCCCACAAACAAGCCAGCAGTAGAACTAGTCAACCCCCTTCCATCCAGCACCCCAGTAGGCAGGACGTCTTCTTATCAACCTGTGAAATACCCACCAGACGTATCCCAGCGTCATACTCGGGAAATTTGTTACTGTGGGTAGCTAGTTTGTGATTTCATCTATTGACGTGTATGTTCCGAAGCAGGGAATGGTCCTTCCCCCTAGTCCAATATTTCCTCAGGGTTGATATAGAGGGCCTCGTCCTTGGTTGAAGGCAGAGGGGCCCATTTTCATGCTTTGAGCTCTGGAATGAGATTTATCATCCCGGGCATAACTAGGAGGCTTTTTTCCCCTGTTGGAAAAGACTGGAAGTGATAAGCTCACTGGTCCCTGTCAGATATATCATAATCCTAAAACAAGCCTGAGCAGTGGATATTTATTTCCTCAGGAGCCTGAGGAGAATGGGGGCCACGAGAAGAATGCTGGAAAGCATACTTATCATCATAATGTGCAATACATCCAATGGATCCTCCTTTAATTTAGTATCAACATACCTCCAGATCATGAGCTCAGGCTGCCCGAGGTACAACCATTGAGGGGTGACGGTGAGAGCTTCCCACTTTGGGCCCATCCCTCGCCTCTCTTCTCACAGAGGGTCTGTGGTGTCACAAGGCTTGGTGGGCAGCATGCCATTGCCATGGCAACCATTGGGCCTGAACTTCTCAGATGCAAGGCAACTCCACCTCCTCTGTGCCCACCTGCTCTCTACCCAAGGATGGCTCTTCCCCTGAACGTGTGTCAGGCTCAACACGGTGGTTCAAGAAGTGCTTCCCAGGAATACACAGTTTACAATCTCCTGTGGAAAGAAAATATGTGATTGAAAAAGACCCACTCCCCAAGGATCCTGAACAGGAAAACAATGGCCGATGGAGGAAGAAGAACAACACCCGAGCGTCCCTTTCCATGGGAGGAAACTTTTCTACGGAAGGAAACTATGGAATATCTCTCTCTTAACCTGATTTCCACCCCATGCCAATGGAGAAGATATACGTACCAAACCAAGGCTTTCAAACCTGTCTTCCAGTAGGGAGCAGGGATCGTAATGGACAGAAATTGGGTGTCAGGCCAGGAAGGAGAGAAGACTCTGGCACAAGTGTGCTTGTTTGTACCACTTGTGGGTTATCCACCTTAAACCAAGACATGTCCTTGGGGAAATTATCCTGCCATTGACAGTTGCTTGAATCCACAGCTCCTGTACCTCTCTCTCTCCTTCTTTTCATCTCCTTCTCTCTAGCTCGCTCCCTCTCCCCTTGGCCCCCCTTCAATTTCTCTTGAATCCTCCTGCTACCAGTTGACCTGTGGTGACAATGGATGGAATATATTAGCCAAGAGAATGGTCCAAGGGATCCCCCAGCCTTTTCTCCGTGTCATCCTAGGCCTGATCAAATATAAAATCCGTGGTCCAGAAAGACTTCCTGTGCTGTGTGGAGACACCCCAACTAGGTCATCCTTCCACAACACTTCCCATATTCAACCTTTCATATGGACACAATGACCACTTCATATGTACTTCGGTCTGGAGGGTCCCATATTGGACTCAGAGAGAAACACACTTGAAGCAACGTTCACATGAGTGCTCCCCAAGAAATGGCTTCTCTGCAGCATTCGCTACCTGGTCCATGAGGTCTTGTGGATTTGCTCGGGTGTGGATCTCTGGACTCGTTCTTAGGGCATATGGAATATGAAGACTATGACTCTTCATGTCTCAATGATTTGACATCCAAACAATGGTCTGAGCATCCTTGGCCAGTGGGCTGCCCAACCATAGCCCAGAGTGCAAGATGTCTGTCAACCAAAACCAGTCTCTATGGAATAGACCTCCTCATTCTCTAGCCTCAGGATTGTCAGGGACAGAGCCCACTCCCTTCCAGGAGGGAACTTTCAATACCCTCACATTGCAGGCATCATCACAGGGCTCCTGCAAGATCAGACAATCGACCCACCTTTCCTTCCTTATGACTGTAGACACAACAAACACACTGGCACTGGCCCCAGGCACCACACTCCCAGGAAGCCCTCCAGGAGAGGGAGGGCTTGTTCTTATCCAACTGTGGAAAAGGCACCTGAAACAGACCGGTTACATCTCGGTTAAAAGGCCTCTGTTTGGAGGGCTCCCCTGTGGCTTAGGCTGTGGAAATATGGATTCAGGAGTGTGGAGCTGAAAATGCCCCATTGGGACTGTCTTCTTCAGGGGTTCCATCCAGGGCCTCCTGCTTGGGGGAGAGCATTGGGGCATGGTTTCCTTGTTTGTGCACCAGGATATCTTGTTTAAATGGCCGTGAGGCACAATTCATTTTTGACAAGTAGGAACTCCTTTGAGGTGTTCTGCCCACGGATCCCCTGAAGATATCACATGTTCAAACACCAAGCCTCTAGAATCCACATTGAGCTTGGGAGCCTGATGAGAGTGGTGGCTATGAGTCTACAGATGGAGATAATAGTGTTCATCCAAGAGGACCACCCATCTGGTGGATCCTCCTTTCCATCAACTTCGACAGACCTCCAGAGCAAGAGCTCATGGTGTCCCTCATTGAACTCTCAAGGTTTGAGGGGGAGAATGTCCCACATATGGCCCATCACACACCTCTTTTCTCACAGAGTTTGTTGGATCACATGGCTCCATGGGCATCATACCAGTGCCATGGCCCGCTCTGGGACTGCACCTTTCAGAAGGAAGGCAACTCTACACAATGGGGAACCCAATTTGCTCTATCATGATGGATCTCTGATAACATGTGCGGCACTTCAGGGTCAAGTGCTTTCTCAGTCACTGCCTCACACGAATACACAGTACAGAATCTCCTTTGGAGAGAAAAGATGTCATTCCAAACACCCAAACAAAATCCCCTGGACAATGAAATCAAGCAACGACTGAGGAGAACACTCTATTAGCTGCCATTTCAATAGGAACGGACTTTTCCGCTTAGGGAACATATAGTGTGTCACTTACCAGGACACACACCTCGTGTCCTTTGAGAAGACATGGGTGCTCCGCAGGTAGGACTGCTTCCAACCGACCTATTTCTAGAGACAGGCCAAGAACGAGTGAAAATCTCATGCAAGAGTCCTGATATAGCCTTTGTGTTTAATAGTCCACAAAAATACAGACAAGGGCTTGGGAATGAAATTGTGCCCTGGAATGTGGCTTGTATCCAAATCTCTCTCTCTCTCTCTGTATCTCTCTCTCATCTTCTTCCTCCCTTCACATTCTCTCCAATCCTCCTCATCCAAGGTTATCTGTGCTGGTCCAGGTTGGCCTATCTCAGCCAGGAGAGCAGTCAAATTCTTTACCAAGTTGTTCCATCAGTCTTCCAAACTCCTATCAAAAATGACAGCATTTTTCCTAAAATAACTCCTCTGTTTGTATGGAGATATTCCACCTTACACAGGGTACCACTATCTACCATTGTCAGCCCTTCACACTGAGAGATAACCATCCCACTTGTACTGCGTTCTACATGGTCACAGATTTGACTCCGAGATCAACATCTTTGCAACCACCTACACATAAGGGACCGAGTGAGAATTCACTTCTCTGCAGCACACCCCACGTGTGTCATCAGGTCTGTGAGGTTGCTGGTGAGGTGGATCTCTCGACTCTCTCTTAGGGGAGTTAGGACCGGAAGTTTCTGACTCTCCATGTCTCAGTGAATTGGCATCTAAGAAGGGGTCTGAGCACCTTTCAGCATGGTCTGAATGACAATGGGACAGAGTTCAAGGATTCAGTCCCCTCAAACCAGTCTCCATTTGGGACCATCCTCCTCCTTCTCTAGACCCTCAATTGGCAGGCCAGAGGCCCTTCTCGTCCAAGAGGGAAACCTCAAGACCTGCCCATGTAGCCCTCACCACAGGGCTCACGGAAGAGAAGAAGAGACACTTCTCAAATTCCTGACAACTGTGTACCCCACAAACAAGCCAGCAGTAGAACTAGTCAACCCCCTTCCATCCAGCACCCCAGTAGGCAGGACGTCTTCTTATCAACCTGTGAAATACCCACCAGACGTATCCCAGCGTCATACTCGGGAAATTTGTTACTGTGGGTAGCTAGTTTGTGATTTCATCTATTGACGTGTATGTTCCGAAGCAGGGAATGGTCCTTCCCCCTAGTCCAATATTTCCTCAGGGTTGATATAGAGGGCCTCGTCCTTGGTTGAAGGCAGAGGGGCCCATTTTCATGCTTTGAGCTCTGGAATGAGATTTATCATCCCGGGCATACCTAGGAGGCTTTTTTCCCCTGTTGGAAAAGACTGGAAGTGATAAGCTCACTGGTCCCTGTCAGATATATCATAATCCTAAAACAAGCCTGAGCAGTGGATATTTATTTCCTCAGGAGCCTGAGGAGAATGGGGGCCACGAGAAGAATGCTGGAAAGCATACTTATCATCATAATGTGCAATACATCCAATGGATCCTCCTTTAATTTAGTATCAACATACCTCCAGATCATGAGCTCAGGCTGCCCGAGGTACAACCATTGAGGGGTGACGGTGAGAGCTTCCCACTTTGGGCCCATCCCTCGCCTCTCTTCTCACAGAGGGTCTGTGGTGTCACAAGGCTTGGTGGGCAGCATGCCATTGCCATGGCAACCATTGGGCCTGAACTTCTCAGATGCAAGGCAACTCCACCTCCTCTGTGCCCACCTGCTCTCTACCCAAGGATGGCTCTTCCCCTGAACGTGTGTCAGGCTCAACACGGTGGTTCAAGAAGTGCTTCCCAGGAATACACAGTTTACAATCTCCTGTGGAAAGAAAATATGTGATTGAAAAAGACCCACTCCCCAAGGATCCTGAACAGGAAAACAATGGCCGATGGAGGAAGAAGAACAACACCCGAGCGTCCCTTTCCATGGGAGGAGACTTTTCTACGGAAGGAAACTATGGAATATCTCTCTCTTAACCTGATTTCCACCCCATGCCAATGGAGAAGATATACGTACCAAACCAAGGCTTTCAAACCTGTCTTCCAGTAGGGAGCAGGGATCGTAATGGACAGAAATTGGGTGTCAGGCCAGGAAGGAGAGAAGACTCTGGCACAAGTGTGCTTGTTTGTACCACTTGTGGGTTATCCACCTTAAACCAAGACATGTCCTTGGGGAAATTATCCTGCCATTGACAGTTGCTTGAATCCACAGCTCCTGTACCTCTCTCTCTCCTTCTTTTCATCTCCTTCTCTCTAGCTCGCTCCCTCTCCCCTTGGCCCCCCTTCAATTTCTCTTGAATCCTCCTGCTACCAGTTGACCTGTGGTGACAATGGATGGAATATATTAGCCAAGAGAATGGTCCAAGGGATCCCCCAGCCTTTTCTCCGTGTCATCCTAGGCCTGATCAAATATAAAATCCGTGGTCCAGAAAGACTTCCTGTGCTGTGTGGAGACACCCCAACTAGGTCATGCTTCCACAACACTTCCCATATTCAACCTTTCATATGGACACAATGACCACTTCATATGTACTTCGGTCTGGAGGGTCCCATATTGGACTCAGAGAGAAACACACTTGAAGCAACGTTCACATGAGTGCTCCCCAAGAAATGGCTTCTCTGCAGCATTCGCTACCTGGTCCATGAGGTCTTGTGGATTTGCTCGGGTGTGGATCTCTGGACTCGTTCTTAGGGCATATGGAATATGAAGACTATGACTCTTCATGTCTCAATGATTTGACATCCAAACAATGGTCTGAGCATCCTTGGCCAGTGGGCTGCCCAACCATAGCCCAGAGTGCAAGATGTCTGTCAACCAAAACCAGTCTCTATGGAATAGACCTCCTCATTCTCTAGCCTCAGGATTGTCAGGGACAGAGCCCACTCCCTTCCAGGAGGGAACTTTCAATACCCTCACATTGCAGGCATCATCACAGGGCTCCTGCAAGATCAGACAATCGACCCACCTTTCCTTCCTTATGACTGTAGACACAACAAACACACTGGCACTGGCCCCAGGCACCACACTCCCAGGAAGCCCTCCAGGAGAGGGAGGGCTTGTTCTTATCCAACTGTGGAAAAGGCACCTGAAACAGACCGGTTACATCTCGGTTAAAAGGCCTCTGTTTGGAGGGCTCCCCTGTGGCTTAGGCTGTGGAAATATGGATTCAGGAGTGTGGAGCTGAAAATGCCCCATTGGGACTGTCTTCTTCAGGGGTTCCATCCAGGGCCTCCTGCTTGGGGGAGAGCATTGGGGCATGGTTTCCTTGTTTGTGCACCAGGATATCTTGTTTAAATGGCCGTGAGGCACAATTCATTTTTGACAAGTAGGAACTCCTTTGAGGTGTTCTGCCCACGGATCCCCTGAAGATATCACATGTTCAAACACCAAGCCTCTAGAATCCACATTGAGCTTGGGAGCCTGATGAGAGTGGTGGCTATGAGTCTACAGATGGAGATAATAGTGTTCATCCAAGAGGACCACCCATCTGGTGGATCCTCCTTTCCATCAACTTCGACAGACCTCCAGAGCAAGAGCTCATGGTGTCCCTCATTGAACTCTCAATGTTTGAGGGGGAGAATGTCCCACATATGGCCCATCACACACCTCTTTTCTCACAGAGTTTGTTGGATCACATGGCTCCATGGGCATCATACCAGTGCCATGGCCCGCTCTGGGACTGCACCTTTCAGAAGGAAGGCAACTCTACACAATGGGGAACCCAATTTGCTCTATCATGATGGATCTCTGATAACATGTGCGGCACTTCAGGGTCAAGTGCTTTCTCAGTCACTGCCTCACACGAATACACAGTACAGAATCTCCTTTGGAGAGAAAAGATGTCATTCCAAACACCCAAACAAAATCCCCTGGACAATGAAATCAAGCAACGACTGAGGAGAACACTCTATTAGCTGCCATTTCAATAGGAACGGACTTTTCCGCTTAGGGAACATATAGTGTGTCACTTACCAGGACACACACCTCGTGTCCTTTGAGAAGACATGGGTGCTCCGCAGGTAGGACTGCTTCCAACCGACCTATTTCTAGAGACAGGCCAAGAACGAGTGAAAATCTCATGCAAGAGTCCTGATATAGCCTTTGTGTTTAATAGTCCACAAAAATACAGACAAGGGCTTGGGAATGAAATTGTGCCCTGGAATGTGGCTTGTATCCAAATCTCTCTCTCTCTCTCTCTCTCTGTATCTCTCTCTCATCTTCTTCCTCCCTTCACATTCTCTCCAATCCTCCTCATCCAAGGTTATCTGTGCTGGTCCAGGTTGGCCTATCTCAGCCAGGAGAGCAGTCAAATTCTTTACCAAGTTGTTCCATCAGTCTTCCAAACTCCTATCAAAAATGACAGCATTTTTCCTAAAATAACTCCTCTGTTTGTATGGAGATATTCCACCTTACACAGGGTACCACTATCTACCATTGTCAGCCCTTCACACTGAGAGATAACCATCCCACTTGTACTGCGTTCTACATGGTCACAGATTTGACTCCGAGATCAACATCTTTGCAACCACCTACACATAAGGGACCGAGTGAGAATTCACTTCTCTGCAGCACACCCCACGTGTGTCATCAGGTCTGTGAGGTTGCTGGTGAGGTGGATCTCTCGACTCTCTCTTAGGGGAGTTAGGACCGGAAGTTTCTGACTCTCCATGTCTCAGTGAATTGGCATCTAAGAAGGGGTCTGAGCACCTTTCAGCATGGTCTGAATGACAATGGGACAGAGTTCAAGGATTCAGTCCCCTCAAACCAGTCTCCATTTGGGACCATCCTCCTCCTTCTCTAGACCCTCAATTGGCAGGCCAGAGGCCCTTCTCGTCCAAGAGGGAAACCTCAAGACCTGCCCATGTAGCCCTCACCACAGGGCTCACGGAAGAGAAGAAGAGACACTTCTCAAATTCCTGACAACTGTGTACCCCACAAACAAGCCAGCAGTAGAACTAGTCAACCCCCTTCCATCCAGCACCCCAGTAGGCAGGACGTCTTCTTATCAACCTGTGAAATACCCACCAGACGTATCCCAGCGTCATACTCGGGAAATTTGTTACTGTGGGTAGCTAGTTTGTGATTTCATCTATTGACGTGTATGTTCCGAAGCAGGGAATGGTCCTTCCCCCTAGTCCAATATTTCCTCAGGGTTGATATAGAGGGCCTCGTCCTTGGTTGAAGGCAGAGGGGCCCATTTTCATGCTTTGAGCTCTGGAATGAGATTTATCATCCCGGGCATACCTAGGAGGCTTTTTTCCCCTGTTGGAAAAGACTGGAAGTGATAAGCTCACTGGTCCCTGTCAGATATATCATAATCCTAAAACAAGCCTGAGCAGTGGATATTTATTTCCTCAGGAGCCTGAGGAGAATGGGGGCCACGAGAAGAATGCTGGAAAGCATACTTATCATCATAATGTGCAATACATCCAATGGATCCTCCTTTAATTTAGTATCAACATACCTCCAGATCATGAGCTCAGGCTGCCCGAGGTACAACCATTGAGGGGTGACGGTGAGAGCTTCCCACTTTGGGCCCATCCCTCGCCTCTCTTCTCACAGAGGGTCTGTGGTGTCACAAGGCTTGGTGGGCAGCATGCCATTGCCATGGCAACCATTGGGCCTGAACTTCTCAGATGCAAGGCAACTCCACCTCCTCTGTGCCCACCTGCTCTCTACCCAAGGATGGCTCTTCCCCTGAACGTGTGTCAGGCTCAACACGGTGGTTCAAGAAGTGCTTCCCAGGAATACACAGTTTACAATCTCCTGTGGAAAGAAAATATGTGATTGAAAAAGACCCACTCCCCAAGGATCCTGAACAGGAAAACAATGGCCGATGGAGGAAGAAGAACAACACCCGAGCGTCCCTTTCCATGGGAGGAGACTTTTCTACGGAAGGAAACTATGGAATATCTCTCTCTTAACCTGATTTCCACCCCATGCCAATGGAGAAGATATACGTACCAAACCAAGGCTTTCAAACCTGTCTTCCAGTAGGGAGCAGGGATCGTAATGGACAGAAATTGGGTGTCAGGCCAGGAAGGAGAGAAGACTCTGGCACAAGTGTGCTTGTTTGTACCACTTGTGGGTTATCCACCTTAAACCAAGACATGTCCTTGGGGAAATTATCCTGCCATTGACAGTTGCTTGAATCCACAGCTCCTGTACCTCTCTCTCTCCTTCTTTTCATCTCCTTCTCTCTAGCTCGCTCCCTCTCCCCTTGGCCCCCCTTCAATTTCTCTTGAATCCTCCTGCTACCAGTTGACCTGTGGTGACAATGGATGGAATATATTAGCCAAGAGAATGGTCCAAGGGATCCCCCAGCCTTTTCTCCGTGTCATCCTAGGCCTGATCAAATATAAAATCCGTGGTCCAGAAAGACTTCCTGTGCTGTGTGGAGACACCCCAACTAGGTCATGCTTCCACAACACTTCCCATATTCAACCTTTCATATGGACACAATGACCACTTCATATGTACTTCGGTCTGGAGGGTCCCATATTGGACTCAGAGAGAAACACACTTGAAGCAACGTTCACATGAGTGCTCCCCAAGAAATGGCTTCTCTGCAGCATTCGCTACCTGGTCCATGAGGTCTTGTGGATTTGCTCGGGTGTGGATCTCTGGACTCGTTCTTAGGGCATATGGAATATGAAGACTATGACTCTTCATGTCTCAATGATTTGACATCCAAACAATGGTCTGAGCATCCTTGGCCAGTGGGCTGCCCAACCATAGCCCAGAGTGCAAGATGTCTGTCAACCAAAACCAGTCTCTATGGAATAGACCTCCTCATTCTCTAGCCTCAGGATTGTCAGGGACAGAGCCCACTCCCTTCCAGGAGGGAACTTTCAATACCCTCACATTGCAGGCATCATCACAGGGCTCCTGCAAGATCAGACAATCGACCGCGCTTTCCTTCCTTATGACTGTAGACACAACAAACACACTGGCACTGGCCCCAGGCACCACACTCCCAGGAAGCCCTCCAGGAGAGGGAGGGCTTGTTCTTATCCAACTGTGGAAAAGGCACCTGAAACAGACCGGTTACATCTCGGTTAAAAGGCCTCTGTTTGGAGGGCTCCCCTGTGGCTTAGGCTGTGGAAATATGGATTCAGGAGTGTGGAGCTGAAAATGCCCCATTGGGACTGTCTTCTTCAGGGGTTCCATCCAGGGCCTCCTGCTTGGGGGAGAGCATTGGGGCATGGTTTCCTTGTTTGTGCACCAGGATATCTTGTTTAAATGGCCGTGAGGCACAATTCATTTTTGACAAGTAGGAACTCCTTTGAGGTGTTCTGCCCACGGATCCCCTGAAGATATCACATGTTCAAACACCAAGCCTCTAGAATCCACATTGAGCTTGGGAGCCTGATGAGAGTGGTGGCTATGAGTCTACAGATGGAGATAATAGTGTTCATCCAAGAGGACCACCCATCTGGTGGATCCTCCTTTCCATCAACTTCGACAGACCTCCAGAGCAAGAGCTCATGGTGTCCCTCATTGAACTCTCAATGTTTGAGTGGGAGAATGTCCCACATATGGCCCATCACACACCTCTTTTCTCACAGAGTTTGTTGGATCACATGGCTCCATGGGCATCATACCAGTGCCATGGCCCGCTCTGGGACTGCACCTTTCAGAAGGAAGGCAACTCTACACAATGGGGAACCCAATTTGCTCTATCATGATGGATCTCTGATAACATGTGCGGCACTTCAGGGTCAAGTGCTTTCTCAGTCACTGCCTCACACGAATACACAGTACAGAATCTCCTTTGGAGAGAAAAGATGTCATTCCAAACACCCAAACAAAATCCCCTGGACAATGAAATCAAGCAACGACTGAGGAGAACACTCTATTAGCTGCCATTTCAATAGGAACGGACTTTTCCGCTTAGGGAACATATAGTGTGTCACTTACCAGGACACACACCTCGTGTCCTTTGAGAAGACATGGGTGCTCCGCAGGTAGGACTGCTTCCAACCGACCTATTTCTAGAGACAGGCCAAGAACGAGTGAAAATCTCATGCAAGAGTCCTGATATAGCCTTTGTGTTTAATAGTCCACAAAAATACAGACAAGGGCTTGGGAATGAAATTGTGCCCTGGAATGTGGCTTGTATCCAAATCTCTCTCTCTCTCTCTCTCTCTGTATCTCTCTCTCATCTTCTTCCTCCCTTCACATTCTCTCCAATCCTCCTCATCCAAGGTTATCTGTGCTGGTCCAGGTTGGCCTATCTCAGCCAGGAGAGCAGTCAAATTCTTTACCAAGTTGTTCCATCAGTCTTCCAAACTCCTATCAAAAATGACAGCATTTTTCCTAAAATAACTCCTCTGTTTGTATGGAGATATTCCACCTTACACAGGGTACCACTATCTACCATTGTCAGCCCTTCACACTGAGAGATAACCATCCCACTTGTACTGCGTTCTACATGGTCACAGATTTGACTCCGAGATCAACATCTTTGCAACCACCTACACATAAGGGACCGAGTGAGAATTCACTTCTCTGCAGCACACCCCACGTGTGTCATCAGGTCTGTGAGGTTGCTGGTGAGGTGGATCTCTCGACTCTCTCTTAGGGGAGTTAGGACAGGAAGTTTCTGACTCTCCATGTCTCAGTGAATTGGCATCTAAGAAGGGGTCTGAGCACCTTTCAGCATGGTCTGAATGACAATGGGACAGAGTTCAAGGATTCAGTCCCCTCAAACCAGTCTCCATTTGGGACCATCCTCCTCCTTCTCTAGACCCTCAATTGGCAGGCCAGAGGCCCTTCTCGTCCAAGAGGGAAACCTCAAGACCTGCCCATGTAGCCCTCACCACAGGGCTCACGGAAGAGAAGAAGAGACACTTCTCAAATTCCTGACAACTGTGTACCCCACAAACAAGCCAGCAGTAGAACTAGTCAACCCCCTTCCATCCAGCACCCCAGTAGGCAGGACGTCTTCTTATCAACCTGTGAAATACCCACCAGACGTATCCCAGCGTCATACTCGGGAAATTTGTTACTGTGGGTAGCTAGTTTGTGATTTCATCTATTGACGTGTATGTTCCGAAGCAGGGAATGGTCCTTCCCCCTAGTCCAATATTTCCTCAGGGTTGATATAGAGGGCCTCGTCCTTGGTTGAAGGCAGAGGGGCCCATTTTCATGCTTTGAGCTCTGGAATGAGATTTATCATCCCGGGCATAACTAGGAGGCTTTTTTCCCCTGTTGGAAAAGACTGGAAGTGATAAGCTCACTGGTCCCTGTCAGATATATCATAATCCTAAAACAAGCCTGAGCAGTGGATATTTATTTCCTCAGGAGCCTGAGGAGAATGGGGGCCACGAGAAGAATGCTGGAAAGCATACTTATCATCATAATGTGCAATACATCCAATGGATCCTCCTTTAATTTAGTATCAACATACCTCCAGATCATGAGCTCAGGCTGCCCGAGGTACAACCATTGAGGGGTGACGGTGAGAGCTTCCCACTTTGGGCCCATCCGTCGCCTCTCTTCTCACAGAGGGTCTGTGGTGTCACAAGGCTTGGTGGGCAGCATGCCATTGCCATGGCAACCATTGGGCCTGAACTTCTCAGATGCAAGGCAACTCCACCTCCTCTGTGCCCACCTGCTCTCTACCCAAGGATGGCTCTTCCCCTGAACGTGTGTCAGGCTCAACACGGTGGTTCAAGAAGTGCTTCCCAGGAATACACAGTTTACAATCTCCTGTGGAAAGAAAATATGTGATTGAAAAAGACCCACTCCCCAAGGATCCTGAACAGGAAAACAATGGCCGATGGAGGAAGAAGAACAACACCCGAGCGTCCCTTTCCATGGGAGGAAACTTTTCTACGGAAGGAAACTATGGAATATCTCTCTCTTAACCTGATTTCCACCCCATGCCAATGGAGAAGATATACGTACCAAACCAAGGCTTTCAAACCTGTCTTCCAGTAGGGAGCAGGGATCGTAATGGACAGAAATTGGGTGTCAGGCCAGGAAGGAGAGAAGACTCTGGCACAAGTGTGCTTGTTTGTACCACTTGTGGGTTATCCACCTTAAACCAAGACATGTCCTTGGGGAAATTATCCTGCCATTGACAGTTGCTTGAATCCACAGCTCCTGTACCTCTCTCTCTCCTTCTTTTCATCTCCTTCTCTCTAGCTCGCTCCCTCTCCCCTTGGCCCCCCTTCAATTTCTCTTGAATCCTCCTGCTACCAGTTGACCTGTGGTGACAATGGATGGAATATATTAGCCAAGAGAATGGTCCAAGGGATCCCCCAGCCTTTTCTCCGTGTCATCCTAGGCCTGATCAAATATAAAATCCGTGGTCCAGAAAGACTTCCTGTGCTGTGTGGAGACACCCCAACTAGGTCATCCTTCCACAACACTTCCCATATTCAACCTTTCATATGGACACAATGACCACTTCATATGTACTTCGGTCTGGAGGGTCCCATATTGGACTCAGAGAGAAACACACTTGAAGCAACGTTCACATGAGTGCTCCCCAAGAAATGGCTTCTCTGCAGCATTCGCTACCTGGTCCATGAGGTCTTGTGGATTTGCTCGGGTGTGGATCTCTGGACTCGTTCTTAGGGCATATGGAATATGAAGACTATGACTCTTCATGTCTCAATGATTTGACATCCAAACAATGGTCTGAGCATCCTTGGCCAGTGGGCTGCCCAACCATAGCCCAGAGTGCAAGATGTCTGTCAACCAAAACCAGTCTCTATGGAATAGACCTCCTCATTCTCTAGCCTCAGGATTGTCAGGGACAGAGCCCACTCCCTTCCAGGAGGGAACTTTCAATACCCTCACATTGCAGGCATCATCACAGGGCTCCTGCAAGATCAGACAATCGACCCACCTTTCCTTCCTTATGACTGTAGACACAACAAACACACTGGCACTGGCCCCAGGCACCACACTCCCAGGAAGCCCTCCAGGAGAGGGAGGGCTTGTTCTTATCCAACTGTGGAAAAGGCACCTGAAACAGACCGGTTACATCTCGGTTAAAAGGCCTCTGTTTGGAGGGCTCCCCTGTGGCTTAGGCTGTGGAAATATGGATTCAGGAGTGTGGAGCTGAAAATGCCCCATTGGGACTGTCTTCTTCAGGGGTTCCATCCAGGGCCTCCTGCTTGGGGGAGAGCATTGGGGCATGGTTTCCTTGTTTGTGCACCAGGATATCTTGTTTAAATGGCCGTGAGGCACAATTCATTTTTGACAAGTAGGAACTCCTTTGAGGTGTTCTGCCCACGGATCCCCTGAAGATATCACATGTTCAAACACCAAGCCTCTAGAATCCACATTGAGCTTGGGAGCCTGATGAGAGTGGTGGCTATGAGTCTACAGATGGAGATAATAGTGTTCATCCAAGAGGACCACCCATCTGGTGGATCCTCCTTTCCATCAACTTCGACAGACCTCCAGAGCAAGAGCTCATGGTGTCCCTCATTGAACTCTCAAGGTTTGAGGGGGAGAATGTCCCACATATGGCCCATCACACACCTCTTTTCTCACAGAGTTTGTTGGATCACATGGCTCCATGGGCATCATACCAGTGCCATGGCCCGCTCTGGGACTGCACCTTTCAGAAGGAAGGCAACTCTACACAATGGGGAACCCAATTTGCTCTATCATGATGGATCTCTGATAACATGTGCGGCACTTCAGGGTCAAGTGCTTTCTCAGTCACTGCCTCACACGAATACACAGTACAGAATCTCCTTTGGAGAGAAAAGATGTCATTCCAAACACCCAAACAAAATCCCCTGGACAATGAAATCAAGCAACGACTGAGGAGAACACTCTATTAGCTGCCATTTCAATAGGAACGGACTTTTCCGCTTAGGGAACATATAGTGTGTCACTTACCAGGACACACACCTCGTGTCCTTTGAGAAGACATGGGTGCTCCGCAGGTAGGACTGCTTCCAACCGACCTATTTCTAGAGACAGGCCAAGAACGAGTGAAAATCTCATGCAAGAGTCCTGATATAGCCTTTGTGTTTAATAGTCCACAAAAATACAGACAAGGGCTTGGGAATGAAATTGTGCCCTGGAATGTGGCTTGTATCCAAATCTCTCTCTCTCTCTCTGTATCTCTCTCTCATCTTCTTCCTCCCTTCACATTCTCTCCAATCCTCCTCATCCAAGGTTATCTGTGCTGGTCCAGGTTGGCCTATCTCAGCCAGGAGAGCAGTCAAATTCTTTACCAAGTTGTTCCATCAGTCTTCCAAACTCCTATCAAAAATGACAGCATTTTTCCTAAAATAACTCCTCTGTTTGTATGGAGATATTCCACCTTACACAGGGTACCACTATCTACCATTGTCAGCCCTTCACACTGAGAGATAACCATCCCACTTGTACTGCGTTCTACATGGTCACAGATTTGACTCCGAGATCAACATCTTTGCAACCACCTACACATAAGGGACCGAGTGAGAATTCACTTCTCTGCAGCACACCCCACGTGTGTCATCAGGTCTGTGAGGTTGCTGGTGAGGTGGATCTCTCGACTCTCTCTTAGGGGAGTTAGGACCGGAAGTTTCTGACTCTCCATGTCTCAGTGAATTGGCATCTAAGAAGGGGTCTGAGCACCTTTCAGCATGGTCTGAATGACAATGGGACAGAGTTCAAGGATTCAGTCCCCTCAAACCAGTCTCCATTTGGGACCATCCTCCTCCTTCTCTAGACCCTCAATTGGCAGGCCAGAGGCCCTTCTCGTCCAAGAGGGAAACCTCAAGACCTGCCCATGTAGCCCTCACCACAGGGCTCACGGAAGAGAAGAAGAGACACTTCTCAAATTCCTGACAACTGTGTACCCCACAAACAAGCCAGCAGTAGAACTAGTCAACCCCCTTCCATCCAGCACCCCAGTAGGCAGGACGTCTTCTTATCAACCTGTGAAATACCCACCAGACGTATCCCAGCGTCATACTCGGGAAATTTGTTACTGTGGGTAGCTAGTTTGTGATTTCATCTATTGACGTGTATGTTCCGAAGCAGGGAATGGTCCTTCCCCCTAGTCCAATATTTCCTCAGGGTTGATATAGAGGGCCTCGTCCTTGGTTGAAGGCAGAGGGGCCCATTTTCATGCTTTGAGCTCTGGAATGAGATTTATCATCCCGGGCATACCTAGGAGGCTTTTTTCCCCTGTTGGAAAAGACTGGAAGTGATAAGCTCACTGGTCCCTGTCAGATATATCATAATCCTAAAACAAGCCTGAGCAGTGGATATTTATTTCCTCAGGAGCCTGAGGAGAATGGGGGCCACGAGAAGAATGCTGGAAAGCATACTTATCATCATAATGTGCAATACATCCAATGGATCCTCCTTTAATTTAGTATCAACATACCTCCAGATCATGAGCTCAGGCTGCCCGAGGTACAACCATTGAGGGGTGACGGTGAGAGCTTCCCACTTTGGGCCCATCCCTCGCCTCTCTTCTCACAGAGGGTCTGTGGTGTCACAAGGCTTGGTGGGCAGCATGCCATTGCCATGGCAACCATTGGGCCTGAACTTCTCAGATGCAAGGCAACTCCACCTCCTCTGTGCCCACCTGCTCTCTACCCAAGGATGGCTCTTCCCCTGAACGTGTGTCAGGCTCAACACGGTGGTTCAAGAAGTGCTTCCCAGGAATACACAGTTTACAATCTCCTGTGGAAAGAAAATATGTGATTGAAAAAGACCCACTCCCCAAGGATCCTGAACAGGAAAACAATGGCCGATGGAGGAAGAAGAACAACACCCGAGCGTCCCTTTCCATGGGAGGAGACTTTTCTACGGAAGGAAACTATGGAATATCTCTCTCTTAACCTGATTTCCACCCCATGCCAATGGAGAAGATATACGTACCAAACCAAGGCTTTCAAACCTGTCTTCCAGTAGGGAGCAGGGATCGTAATGGACAGAAATTGGGTGTCAGGCCAGGAAGGAGAGAAGACTCTGGCACAAGTGTGCTTGTTTGTACCACTTGTGGGTTATCCACCTTAAACCAAGACATGTCCTTGGGGAAATTATCCTGCCATTGACAGTTGCTTGAATCCACAGCTCCTGTACCTCTCTCTCTCCTTCTTTTCATCTCCTTCTCTCTAGCTCGCTCCCTCTCCCCTTGGCCCCCCTTCAATTTCTCTTGAATCCTCCTGCTACCAGTTGACCTGTGGTGACAATGGATGGAATATATTAGCCAAGAGAATGGTCCAAGGGATCCCCCAGCCTTTTCTCCGTGTCATCCTAGGCCTGATCAAATATAAAATCCGTGGTCCAGAAAGACTTCCTGTGCTGTGTGGAGACACCCCAACTAGGTCATCCTTCCACAACACTTCCCATATTCAACCTTTCATATGGACACAATGACCACTTCATATGTACTTCGGTCTGGAGGGTCCCATATTGGACTCAGAGAGAAACACACTTGAAGCAACGTTCACATGAGTGCTCCCCAAGAAATGGCTTCTCTGCAGCATTCGCTACCTGGTCCATGAGGTCTTGTGGATTTGCTCGGGTGTGGATCTCTGGACTCGTTCTTAGGGCATATGGAATATGAAGACTATGACTCTTCATGTCTCAATGATTTGACATCCAAACAATGGTCTGAGCATCCTTGGCCAGTGGGCTGCCCAACCATAGCCCAGAGTGCAAGATGTCTGTCAACCAAAACCAGTCTCTATGGAATAGACCTCCTCATTCTCTAGCCTCAGGATTGTCAGGGACAGAGCCCACTCCCTTCCAGGAGGGAACTTTCAATACCCTCACATTGCAGGCATCATCACAGGGCTCCTGCAAGATCAGACAATCGACCCACCTTTCCTTCCTTATGACTGTAGACACAACAAACACACTGGCACTGGCCCCAGGCACCACACTCCCAGGAAGCCCTCCAGGAGAGGGAGGGCTTGTTCTTATCCAACTGTGGAAAAGGCACCTGAAACAGACCGGTTACATCTCGGTTAAAAGGCCTCTGTTTGGAGGGCTCCCCTGTGGCTTAGGCTGTGGAAATATGGATTCAGGAGTGTGGAGCTGAAAATGCCCCATTGGGACTGTCTTCTTCAGGGGTTCCATCCAGGGCCTCCTGCTTGGGGGAGAGCATTGGGGCATGGTTTCCTTGTTTGTGCACCAGGATATCTTGTTTAAATGGCCGTGAGGCACAATTCATTTTTGACAAGTAGGAACTCCTTTGAGGTGTTCTGCCCACGGATCCCCTGAAGATATCACATGTTCAAACACCAAGCCTCTAGAATCCACATTGAGCTTGGGAGCCTGATGAGAGTGGTGGCTATGAGTCTACAGATGGAGATAATAGTGTTCATCCAAGAGGACCACCCATCTGGTGGATCCTCCTTTCCATCAACTTCGACAGACCTCCAGAGCAAGAGCTCATGGTGTCCCTCATTGAAATCTCAAGGTTTGAGGGGGAGAATGTCCCACATATGGCCCATCACACACCTCTTTTCTCACAGAGTTTGTTGGATCACATGGCTCCATGGGCATCATACCAGTGCCATGGCCCGCTCTGGGACTGCACCTTTCAGAAGGAAGGCAACTCTACACAATGGGGAACCCAATTTGCTCTATCATGATGGATCTCTGATAACATGTGCGGCACTTCAGGGTCAAGTGCTTTCTCAGTCACTGCCTCACAAGAATATACAGTACAGAATCTCCTTTGGAGAGAAAAGATGTCATTCCAAACACCCAAACAAAATCCCCTGGACAATGAAATCAAGCAACGACTGAGGAGAACACTCTATTAGCTGCCATTTCAATAGGAACGGACTTTTCCGCTTAGGGAACATATAGTGTGTCACTTACCAGGACACACACCTCGTGTCCTTTGAGAAGACATGGGTGCTCCGCAGGTAGGACTGCTTCCAACCGACCTATTTCTAGAGACAGGCCAAGAACGAGTGAAAATCTCATGCAAGAGTCCTGATATAGCCTTTGTGTTTAATAGTCCACAAAAATACAGACAAGGGCTTGGGAATGAAATTGTGCCCTGGAATGTGGCTTGTATCCAAATCTCTCTCTCTCTCTCTCTGTATCTCTCTCTCATCTTCTTCCTCCCTTCACATTCTCTCCAATCCTCCTCATCCAAGGTTATCTGTGCTGGTCCAGGTTGGCCTATCTCAGCCAGGAGAGCAGTCAAATTCTTTACCAAGTTGTTCCATCAGTCTTCCAAACTCCTATCAAAAATGACAGCCTTTTTCCTAAAATAACTCCTCTGTTTGTATGGAGATATTCCACCTTACACAGGGTACCACTATCTACCATTGTCAGCCCTTCACACTGAGAGATAACCATCCCACTTGTACTGCGTTCTACATGGTCACAGATTTGACTCCGAGATCAACATCTTTGCAACCACCTACACATAAGGGACCGAGTGAGAATTCACTTCTCTGCAGCACACCCCACGTGTGTCATCAGGTCTGTGAGGTTGCTGGTGAGGTGGATCTCTCGACTCTCTCTTAGGGGAGTTAGGACAGGAAGTTTCTGACTCTCCATGTCTCAGTGAATTGGCATCTAAGAAGGGGTCTGAGCACCTTTCAGCATGGTCTGAATGACAATGGGACAGAGTTCAAGGATTCAGTCCCCTCAAACCAGTCTCCATTTGGGACCATCCTCCTCCTTCTCTAGACCCTCAATTGGCAGGCCAGAGGCCCTTCTCGTCCAAGAGGGAAACCTCAAGACCTGCCCATGTAGCCCTCACCACAGGGCTCACGGAAGAGAAGAAGAGACACTTCTCAAATTCCTGACAACTGTGTACCCCACAAAAAAGCCAGCAGTAGAACTAGTCAACCCCCTTCCATCCAGCACCCCAGTAGGCAGGACGTCTTCTTATCAACCTGTGAAATACCCACCAGACGTATCCCAGCGTCATACTCGGGAAATTTGTTACTGTGGGTAGCTAGTTTGTGATTTCATCTATTGACGTGTATGTTCCGAAGCAGGGAATGGTCCTTCCCCCTAGTCCAATATTTCCTCAGGGTTGATATAGAGGGCCTCGTCCTTGGTTGAAGGCAGAGGGGCCCATTTTCATGCTTTGAGCTCTGGAATGAGATTTATCATCCCGGGCATACCTAGGAGGCTTTTTTCCCCTGTTGGAAAAGACTGGAAGTGATAAGCTCACTGGTCCCTGTCAGATATATCATAATCCTAAAACAAGCCTGAGCAGTGGATATTTATTTCCTCAGGAGCCTGAGGAGAATGGGGGCCACGAGAAGAATGCTGGAAAGCATACTTATCATCATAATGTGCAATACATCCAATGGATCCTCCTTTAATTTAGTATCAACATACCTCCAGATCATGAGCTCAGGCTGCCCGAGGTACAAGCATTGAGGGGTGACGGTGAGAGCTTCCCACTTTGGGCCCATCCCTCGCCTCTCTTCTCACAGAGGGTCTGTGGTGTCACAAGGCTTGGTGGGCAGCATGCCATTGCCATGGCAACCATTGGGCCTGAACTTCTCAGATGCAAGGCAACTCCACCTCCTCTGTGCCCACCTGCTCTCTACCCAAGGATGGCTCTTCCCCTGAACGTGTGTCAGGCTCAACACGGTGGTTCAAGAAGTGCTTCCCAGGAATACACAGTTTACAATCTCCTGTGGAAAGAAAATATGTGATTGAAAAAGACCCACTCCCCAAGGATCCTGAACAGGAAAACAATGGCCGATGGAGGAAGAAGAACAACACCCGAGCGTCCCTTTCCATGGGAGGAGACTTTTCTACGGAAGGAAACTATGGAATATCTCTCTCTTAACCTGATTTCCACCCCATGCCAATGGAGAAGATATACGTACCAAACCAAGGCTTTCAAACCTGTCTTCCAGTAGGGAGCAGGGATCGTAATGGACAGAAATTGGGTGTCAGGCCAGGAAGGAGAGAAGACTCTGGCACAAGTGTGCTTGTTTGTACCACTTGTGGGTTATCCACCTTAAACCAAGACATGTCCTTGGGGAAATTATCCTGCCATTGACAGTTGCTTGAATCCACAGCTCCTGTACCTCTCTCTCTCCTTCTTTTCATCTCCTTCTCTCTAGCTCGCTCCCTCTCCCCTTGGCCCCCCTTCAATTTCTCTTGAATCCTCCTGCTACCAGTTGACCTGTGGTGACAATGGATGGAATATATTAGCCAAGAGAATGGTCCAAGGGATCCCCCAGCCTTTTCTCCGTGTCATCCTAGGCCTGATCAAATATAAAATCCGTGGTCCAGAAAGACTTCCTGTGCTGTGTGGAGACACCCCAACTAGGTCATCCTTCCACAACACTTCCCATATTCAACCTTTCATATGGACACAATGACCACTTCATATGTACTTCGGTCTGGAGGGTCCCATATTGGACTCAGAGAGAAACACACTTGAAGCAACGTTCACATGAGTGCTCCCCAAGAAATGGCTTCTCTGCAGCATTCGCTACCTGGTCCATGAGGTCTTGTGGATTTGCTCGGGTGTGGATCTCTGGACTCGTTCTTAGGGCATATGGAATATGAAGACTATGACTCTTCATGTCTCAATGATTTGACATCCAAACAATGGTCTGAGCATCCTTGGCCAGTGGGCTGCCCAACCATAGCCCAGAGTGCAAGATGTCTGTCAACCAAAACCAGTCTCTATGGAATAGACCTCCTCATTCTCTAGCCTCAGGATTGTCAGGGACAGAGCCCACTCCCTTCCAGGAGGGAACTTTCAATACCCTCACATTGCAGGCATCATCACAGGGCTCCTGCAAGATCAGACAATCGACCGCGCTTTCCTTCCTTATGACTGTAGACACAACAAACACACTGGCACTGGCCCCAGGCACCACACTCCCAGGAAGCCCTCCAGGAGAGGGAGGGCTTGTTCTTATCCAACTGTGGAAAAGGCACCTGAAACAGACCGGTTACATCTCGGTTAAAAGGCCTCTGTTTGGAGGGCTCCCCTGTGGCTTAGGCTGTGGAAATATGGATTCAGGAGTGTGGAGCTGAAAATGCCCCATTGGGACTGTCTTCTTCAGGGGTTCCATCCAGGGCCTCCTGCTTGGGGGAGAGCATTGGGGCATGGTTTCCTTGTTTGTGCACCAGGATATCTTGTTTAAATGGCCGTGAGGCACAATTCATTTTTGACAAGTAGGAACTCCTTTGAGGTGTTCTGCCCACGGATCCCCTGAAGATATCACATGTTCAAACACCAAGCCTCTAGAATCCACATTGAGCTTGGGAGCCTGATGAGAGTGGTGGCTATGAGTCTACAGATGGAGATAATAGTGTTCATCCAAGAGGACCACCCATCTGGTGGATCCTCCTTTCCATCAACTTCGACAGACCTCCAGAGCAAGAGCTCATGGTGTCCCTCATTGAACTCTCAATGTTTGAGGGGGAGAATGTCCCACATATGGCCCATCACACACCTCTTTTCTCACAGAGTTTGTTGGATCACATGGCTCCATGGGCATCATACCAGTGCCATGGCCCGCTCTGGGACTGCACCTTTCAGAAGGAAGGCAACTCTACACAATGGGGAACCCAATTTGCTCTATCATGATGGATCTCTGATAACATGTGCGGCACTTCAGGGTCAAGTGCTTTCTCAATCACTGCCTCACACGAATACACAGTACAGAATCTCCTTTGGAGAGAAAAGATGTCATTCCAAACACCCAAACAAAATCCCCTGGACAATGAAATCAAGCAACGACTGAGGAGAACACTCTATTAGCTGCCATTTCAATAGGAACGGACTTTTCCGCTTAGGGAACATATAGTGTGTCACTTACCAGGACACACACCTCGTGTCCTTTGAGAAGACATGGGTGCTCCGCAGGTAGGACTGCTTCCAACCGACCTATTTCTAGAGACAGGCCAAGAACGAGTGAAAATCTCATGCAAGAGTCCTGATATAGCCTTTGTGTTTAATAGTCCACAAAAATACAGACAAGGGCTTGGGAATGAAATTGTGCCCTGGAATGTGGCTTGTATCCAAATCTCTCTCTCTCTCTCTCTCTCTGTATCTCTCTCTCATCTTCTTCCTCCCTTCACATTCTCTCCAATCCTCCTCATCCAAGGTTATCTGTGCTGGTCCAGGTTGGCCTATCTCAGCCAGGAGAGCAGTCAAATTCTTTACCAAGTTGTTCCATCAGTCTTCCAAACTCCTATCAAAAATGACAGCATTTTTCCTAAAATAACTCCTCTGTTTGTATGGAGATATTCCACCTTACACAGGGTACCACTATCTACCATTGTCAGCCCTTCACACTGAGAGATAACCATCCCACTTGTACTGCGTTCTACATGGTCACAGATTTGACTCCGAGATCAACATCTTTGCAACCACCTACACATAAGGGACCGAGTGAGAATTCACTTCTCTGCAGCACACCCCACGTGTGTCATCAGGTCTGTGAGGTTGCTGGTGAGGTGGATCTCTCGACTCTCTCTTAGGGGAGTTAGGACAGGAAGTTTCTGACTCTCCATGTCTCAGTGAATTGGCATCTAAGAAGGGGTCTGAGCACCTTTCAGCATGGTCTGAATGACAATGGGACAGAGTTCAAGGATTCAGTCCCCTCAAACCAGTCTCCATTTGGGACCATCCTCCTCCTTCTCTAGACCCTCAATTGGCAGGCCAGAGGCCCTTCTCGTCCAAGAGGGAAACCTCAAGACCTGCCCATGTAGCCCTCACCACAGGGCTCACGGAAGAGAAGAAGAGACACTTCTCAAATTCCTGACAACTGTGTACCCCACAAAAAAGCCAGCAGTAGAACTAGTCAACCCCCTTCCATCCAGCACCCCAGTAGGCAGGACGTCTTCTTATCAACCTGTGAAATACCCACCAGACGTATCCCAGCGTCATACTCGGGAAATTTGTTACTGTGGGTAGCTAGTTTGTGATTTCATCTATTGACGTGTATGTTCCGAAGCAGGGAATGGTCCTTCCCCCTAGTCCAATATTTCCTCAGGGTTGATATAGAGGGCCTCGTCCTTGGTTGAAGGCAGAGGGGCCTATTTTCATGGTGTGAGCTCTGGAATGAGATTTATCATCCCGGGCATACCTAGGAGGCTTTTTTCCCCTGTTGGAAAAGACTGGAAGTGATAAGCTCACTGGTCCCTGTCAGATATATCATAATCCTAAAACAAGCCTGAGCAGTGGATATTTATTTCCTCAGGAGCCTGAGGAGAATGGGGGCCACGAGAAGAATGCTGGAAAGCATACTTATCATCATAATGTGCAATACATCCAATGGATCCTCCTTTAATTTAGTATCAACATACCTCCAGATCATGAGCTCAGGCTGCCCGAGGTACAAGCATTGAGGGGTGACGGTGAGAGCTTCCCACTTTGGGCCCATCCCTCGCCTCTCTTCTCACAGAGGGTCTGTGGTGTCACAAGGCTTGGTGGGCAGCATGCCATTGCCATGGCAACCATTGGGCCTGAACTTCTCAGATGCAAGGCAACTCCACCTCCTCTGTGCCCACCTGCTCTCTACCCAAGGATGGCTCTTCCCCTGAACGTGTGTCAGGCTCAACACGGTGGTTCAAGAAGTGCTTCCCAGGAATACACAGTTTACAATCTCCTGTGGAAAGAAAATATGTGATTGAAAAAGACCCACTCCCCAAGGATCCTGAACAGGAAAACAATGGCCGATGGAGGAAGAAGAACAACACCCGAGCGTCCCTTTCCATGGGAGGAGACTTTTCTACGGAAGGAAACTATGGAATATCTCTCTCTTAACCTGATTTCCACCCCATGCCAATGGAGAAGATATACGTACCAAACCAAGGCTTTCAAACCTGTCTTCCAGTAGGGAGCAGGGATCGTAATGGACAGAAATTGGGTGTCAGGCCAGGAAGGAGAGAAGACTCTGGCACAAGTGTGCTTGTTTGTACCACTTGTGGGTTATCCACCTTAAACCAAGACATGTCCTTGGGGAAATTATCCTGCCATTGACAGTTGCTTGAATCCACAGCTCCTGTACCTCTCTCTCTCCTTCTTTTGATCTCCTTCTCTCTAGCTCGCTCCCTCTCCCCTTGGCCCCCCTTCAATTTCTCTTGAATCCTCCTGCTACCAGTTGACCTGTGGTGACAATGGATGGAATATATTAGCCAAGAGAATGGTCCAAGGGATCCCCCAGCCTTTTCTCCGTGTCATCCTAGGCCTGATCAAATATAAAATCCGTGGTCCAGAAAGACTTCCTGTGCTGTGTGGAGACACCCCAACTAGGTCATCCTTCCACAACACTTCCCATATTCAACCTTTCATATGGACACAATGACCACTTCATATGTACTTCGGTCTGGAGGGTCCCATATTGGACTCAGAGAGAAACACACTTGAAGCAACGTTCACATGAGTGCTCCCCAAGAAATGGCTTCTCTGCAGCATTCGCTACCTGGTCCATGAGGTCTTGTGGATTTGCTCGGGTGTGGATCTCTGGACTCGTTCTTAGGGCATATGGAATATGAAGACTATGACTCTTCATGTCTCAATGATTTGACATCCAAACAATGGTCTGAGCATCCTTGGCCAGTGGGCTGCCCAACCATAGCCCAGAGTGCAAGATGTCTGTCAACCAAAACCAGTCTCTATGGAATAGACCTCCTCATTCTCTAGCCTCAGGATTGTCAGGGACAGAGCCCACTCCCTTCCAGGAGGGAACTTTCAATACCCTCACATTGCAGGCATCATCACAGGGCTCCTGCAAGATCAGACAATCGACCCACCTTTCCTTCCTTATGACTGTAGACACAACAAACACACTGGCACTGGCCCCAGGCACCACACTCCCAGGAAGCCCTCCAGGAGAGGGAGGGCTTGTTCTTATCCAACTGTGGAAAAGGCACCTGAAACAGACCGGTTACATCTCGGTTAAAAGGCCTCTGTTTGGAGGGCTCCCCTGTGGCTTAGGCTGTGGAAATATGGATTCAGGAGTGTGGAGCTGAAAATGCCCCATTGGGACTGTCTTCTTCAGGGGTTCCATCCAGGGCCTCCTGCTTGGGGGAGAGCATTGGGACATGGTTTCCTTGTTTGTGCACCAGGATATCTTGTTTAAATGGCCGTGAGGCACAATTCATTTTTGACAAGTAGGAACTCCTTTGAGGTGTTCTGCCCACGGATCCCCTGAAGATATCACATGTTCAAACACCAAGCCTCTAGAATCCACATTGAGCTTGGGAGCCTGATGAGAGTGGAGGCTATGAGTCTACAGATGGAGATAATAGTGTTCATCCAAGAGGACCACCCATCTGGTGGATCCTCCTTTCCATCAACTTCGACAGACCTCCAGAGCAAGAGCTCATGGTGTCCCTCATTGAACTCTCAAGGTTTGAGGGGGAGAATGTCCCACATATGGCCCATCACACACCTCTTTTCTCACAGAGTTTGTTGGATCACATGGCTCCATGGGCATCATACCAGTGCCATGGCCCGCTCTGGGACTGCACCTTTCAGAAGGAAGGCAACTCTACACAATGGGGAACCCAATTTGCTCTATCATGATGGATCTCTGATAACATGTGCGGCACTTCAGGGTCAAGTGCTTTCTCAATCACTGCCTCACACGAATACACAGTACAGAATCTCCTTTGGAGAGAAAAGATGTCATTCCAAACACCCAAACAAAATCCCCTGGACAATGAAATCAAGCAACGACTGAGGAGAACACTCTATTAGCTGCCATTTCAATAGGAACGGACTTTTCCGCTTTGGGAACATATAGTGTGTCACTTACCAGGACACACACCTCGTGTCCTTTGAGAAGACATGGGTGCTCCGCAGGTAGGACTGCTTCCAACCGACCTATTTCTAGAGACAGGCCAAGAACGAGTGAAAATCTCATGCAAGAGTCCTGATATAGCCTTTGTGTTTAATAGTCCACAAAAATACAGACAAGGGCTTGGGAATGAAATTGTGCCCTGGAATGTGGCTTGTATCCAAATCTCTCTCTCTCTCTCTCTGTATCTCTCTCTCATCTTCTTCCTCCCTTCACATTCTCTCCAATCCTCCTCATCCAAGGTTATCTGTGCTGGTCCAGGTTGGCCTATCTCAGCCAGGAGAGCAGTCAAATTCTTTACCAAGTTGTTCCATCAGTCTTCCAAACTCCTATCAAAAATGACAGCATTTTTCCTAAAATAACTCCTCTGTTTGTATGGAGATATTCCACCTTACACAGGGTACCACTATCTACCATTGTCAGCCCTTCACACTGAGAGATAACCATCCCACTTGTACTGCGTTCTACATGGTCACAGATTTGACTCCGAGATCAACATCTTTGCAACCACCTACACATAAGGGACCGAGTGAGAATTCACTTCTCTGCAGCACACCCCACGTGTGTCATCAGGTCTGTGAGGTTGCTGGTGAGGTGGATCTCTCGACTCTCTCTTAGGGGAGTTAGGACCGGAAGTTTCTGACTCTCCATGTCTCAGTGAATTGGCATCTAAGAAGGGGTCTGAGCACCTTTCAGCATGGTCTGAATGACAATGGGACAGAGTTCAAGGATTCAGTCCCCTCAAACCAGTCTCCATTTGGGACCATCCTCCTCCTTCTCTAGACCCTCAATTGGCAGGCCAGAGGCCCTTCTCGTCCAAGAGGGAAACCTCAAGACCTGCCCATGTAGCCCTCACCACAGGGCTCACGGAAGAGAAGAAGAGACACTTCTCAAATTCCTGACAACTGTGTACCCCACAAAAAAGCCAGCAGTAGAACTAGTCAACCCCCTTCCATCCAGCACCCCAGTAGGCAGGACGTCTTCTTATCAACCTGTGAAATACCCACCAGACGTATCCCAGCGTCATACTCGGGAAATTTGTTACTGTGGGTAGCTAGTTTGTGATTTCATCTATTGACGTGTATGTTCCGAAGCAGGGAATGGTCCTTCCCCCTAGTCCAATATTTCCTCAGGGTTGATATAGAGGGCCTCGTCCTTGGTTGAAGGCAGAGGGGCCTATTTTCATGGTGTGAGCTCTGGAATGAGATTTATCATCCCGGGCATACCTAGGAGGCTTTTTTCCCCTGTTGGAAAAGACTGGAAGTGATAAGCTCACTGGTCCCTGTCAGATATATCATAATCCTAAAACAAGCCTGAGCAGTGGATATTTATTTCCTCAGGAGCCTGAGGAGAATGGGGGCCACGAGAAGAATGCTGGAAAGCATACTTATCATCATAATGTGCAATACATCCAATGGATCCTCCTTTAATTTAGTATCAACATACCTCCAGATCATGAGCTCAGGCTGCCCGAGGTACAAGCATTGAGGGGTGACGGTGAGAGCTTCCCACTTTGGGCCCATCCCTCGCCTCTCTTCTCACAGAGGGTCTGTGGTGTCACAAGGCTTGGTGGGCAGCATGCCATTGCCATGGCAACCATTGGGCCTGAACTTCTCAGATGCAAGGCAACTCCACCTCCTCTGTGCCCACCTGCTCTCTACCCAAGGATGGCTCTTCCCCTGAACGTGTGTCAGGCTCAACACGGTGGTTCAAGAAGTGCTTCCCAGGAATACACAGTTTACAATCTCCTGTGGAAAGAAAATATGTGATTGAAAAAGACCCACTCCCCAAGGATCCTGAACAGGAAAACAATGGCCGATGGAGGAAGAAGAACAACACCCGAGCGTCCCTTTCCATGGGAGGAGACTTTTCTACGGAAGGAAACTATGGAATATCTCTCTCTTAACCTGATTTCCACCCCATGCCAATGGAGAAGATATACGTACCAAACCAAGGCTTTCAAACCTGTCTTCCAGTAGGGAGCAGGGATCGTAATGGACAGAAATTGGGTGTCAGGCCAGGAAGGAGAGAAGACTCTGGCACAAGTGTGCTTGTTTGTACCACTTGTGGGTTATCCACCTTAAACCAAGACATGTCCTTGGGGAAATTATCCTGCCATTGACAGTTGCTTGAATCCACAGCTCCTGTACCTCTCTCTCTCCTTCTTTTGATCTCCTTCTCTCTAGCTCGCTCCCTCTCCCCTTGGCCCCCCTTCAATTTCTCTTGAATCCTCCTGCTACCAGTTGACCTGTGGTGACAATGGATGGAATATATTAGCCAAGAGAATGGTCCAAGGGATCCCCCAGCCTTTTCTCCGTGTCATCCTAGGCCTGATCAAATATAAAATCCGTGGTCCAGAAAGACTTCCTGTGCTGTGTGGAGACACCCCAACTAGGTCATCCTTCCACAACACTTCCCATATTCAACCTTTCATATGGACACAATGACCACTTCATATGTACTTCGGTCTGGAGGGTCCCATATTGGACTCAGAGAGAAACACACTTGAAGCAACGTTCACATGAGTGCTCCCCAAGAAATGGCTTCTCTGCAGCATTCGCTACCTGGTCCATGAGGTCTTGTGGATTTGCTCGGGTGTGGATCTCTGGACTCGTTCTTAGGGCATATGGAATATGAAGACTATGACTCTTCATGTCTCAATGATTTGACATCCAAACAATGGTCTGAGCATCCTTGGCCAGTGGGCTGCCCAACCATAGCCCAGAGTGCAAGATGTCTGTCAACCAAAACCAGTCTCTATGGAATAGACCTCCTCATTCTCTAGCCTCAGGATTGTCAGGGACAGAGCCCACTCCCTTCCAGGAGGGAACTTTCAATACCCTCACATTGCAGGCATCATCACAGGGCTCCTGCAAGATCAGACAATCGACCGCGCTTTCCTTCCTTATGACTGTAGACACAACAAACACACTGGCACTGGCCCCAGGCACCACACTCCCAGGAAGCCCTCCAGGAGAGGGAGGGCTTGTTCTTATCCAACTGTGGAAAAGGCACCTGAAACAGACCGGTTACATCTCGGTTAAAAGGCCTCTGTTTGGAGGGCTCCCCTGTGGCTTAGGCTGTGGAAATATGGATTCAGGAGTGTGGAGCTGAAAATGCCCCATTGGGACTGTCTTCTTCAGGGGTTCCATCCAGGGCCTCCTGCTTGGGGGAGAGCATTGGGACATGGTTTCCTTGTTTGTGCACCAGGATATCTTGTTTAAATGGCCGTGAGGCACAATTCATTTTTGACAAGTAGGAACTCCTTTGAGGTGTTCTGCCCACGGATCCCCTGAAGATATCACATGTTCAAACACCAAGCCTCTAGA
This sequence comes from Sus scrofa, assembly GCF_054392235.1. Lineage (NCBI taxonomy): Eukaryota > Metazoa > Chordata > Mammalia > Artiodactyla > Suidae > Sus > Sus scrofa. The sequence goes on from NC_139402.1 coordinate 44,064,812, forward strand.
ATCCACATTGAGCTTGGGAGCCTGATGAGAGTGGTGGCTATGAGTCTACAGATGGAGATAATAGTGTTCATCCAAGAGGACCACCCATCTGGTGGATCCTCCTTTCCATCAACTTCGACAGACCTCCAGAGCAAGAGCTCATGGTGTCCCTCATTGAACTCTCAAGGTTTGAGGGGGAGAATGTCCCACATATGGCCCATCACACACCTCTTTTCTCACAGAGTTTGTTGGATCACATGGCTCCAAGGGCATCATACCAGTGCCATGGCCCGCTCTGGGACTGCACCTTTCAGAAGGAAGGCAACTCTACACAATGGGGAACCCAATTTGCTCTATCATGATGGATCTCTGATAACATGTGCGGCACTTCAGGCTCAAGTGCTTTCTCAGTCACTGCCTCACAAGAATACACAGTACAGAATCTCCTTTGGAGAGAAAAGATGTCATTCCAAACACCCAAACAAAATCACCTGGACAATGAAATCAAGGAACGACTGAGGAAAACACTCTATTAGCTGCCATTTCAATAGGAACGGACTTTTCCGCTTTGGGAACATATAGTGTGTCACTTACCAGGACACACACCTCGTGTCCTTTGAGAAGACATGGGTGCTCCGCAGGTAGGACTGCTTCCAACCGACCTATTTCTAGAGACAGGCCAAGAACGAGTGAAAATCTCATGCAAGAGTCCTGATATAGCCTTTGTGTTTAATAGTCCACAAAAATACAGACAAGGGCTTGGGAATGAAATTGTGCCCTGGAATGTGGCTTGTATCCAAATCTCTCTCTCTCTCTCTCTCTGTATCTCTCTCTCATCTTCTTCCTCCCTTCACATTCTCTCCAATCCTCCTCATCCAAGGTTATCTGTGCTGGTCCAGGTTGGCCTATCTCAGCCAGGAGAGCAGTCAAATTCTTTACCAAGTTGTTCCATCAGTCTTCCAAACTCCTATCAAAAATGACAGCATTTTTCCTAAAATAACTCCTCTGTTTGTATGGAGATATTCCACCTTACACAGGGTACCACTATCTACCATTGTCAGCCCTTCACACTGAGAGATAACCATCCCACTTGTACTGCGTTCTACATGGTCACAGATTTGACTCCGAGATCAACATCTTTGCAACCACCTACACATAAGGGACCGAGTGAGAATTCACTTCTCTGCAGCACACCCCACGTGTGTCATCAGGTCTGTGAGGTTGCTGGTGAGGTGGATCTCTCGACTCTCTCTTAGGGGAGTTAGGACAGGAAGTTTCTGACTCTCCATGTCTCAGTGAATTGGCATCTAAGAAGGGGTCTGAGCACCTTTCAGCATGGTCTGAATGACAATGGGACAGAGTTCAAGGATTCGGTCCCCTCAAACCATTCTCCATTTGGGACCATCCTCCTCCTTCTCTAGACCCTCAATTGGCAGGCCAGAGGCCCTTCTCGTCCAAGAGGGAAACCTCAAGACCTGCCCATGTAGCCCTCACCACATGGCTCACGGAAGAGAAGAAGAGACACTTTTCAAATTCCGGACAACTGTGTACCCCACAAAAAAGCCAGCAGTAGAACTAGTCAACCCCCTTCCATCCAGCACCCCAGTAGGCAGGACGTCTTCTTATCAACCTGTGAAATACCCACCAGACGTATCCCAGCGTCATACTCGGGAAATTTGTTACTGTGGGTAGCTAGTTTGTGATTTCATCTATTGACGTGTATGTTCCGAAGCAGGGAATGGTCCTTCCCCCTAGTCCAATATTTCCTCAGGGTTGATATAGAGGGCCTCGTCCTTGGTTGAAGGCAGAGGGGCCCATTTTCATGCTTTGAGCTCTGGAATGAGATTTATCATCCCGGGCATACCTAGGAGGCTTTTTTCCCCTGTTGGAAAAGACTGGAAGTGATAAGCTCACTGGTCCCTGTCAGATATATCATAATCCTAAAACAAGCCTGAGCAGTGGATATTTATTTCCTCAGGAGCCTGAGGAGAATGGGGGCCACGAGAAGAATGCTGGAAAGCATACTTATCATCATAATGTGCAATACATCCAATGGATCCTCCTTTAATTTAGTATCAACATACCTCCAGATCATGAGCTCAGGCTGCCCGAGGTACAAGCATTGAGGGGTGACGGTGAGAGCTTCCCACTTTGGGCCCATCCCTCGCCTCTCTTCTCACAGAGGGTCTGTGGTGTCACAAGGCTTGGTGGGCAGCATGCCATTGCCATGGCAACCATTGGGCCTGAACTTCTCAGATGCAAGGCAACTCCACCTCCTCTGTGCCCACCTGCTCTCTACACAAGGATGGCTCTTCCCCTGAACGTGTGTCAGGCTCAACACGGTGGTTCAAGAACTGCTTCCCAGGAATACACAGTTTACAATCTCCTGTGGAAAGAAAATATGTGATTGAAAAAGACCCACTCCCCAAGGATCCTGAACAGGAAAACAATGGCCGATGGAGGAAGAAGAACAACACCCGAGCGTCCCTTTCCATGGGAGGAGACTTTTCTACGGAAGGAAACTATGGAATATCTCTCTCTTAACCTGATTTCCACCCCATGCCAATGGAGAAGATATACGTACCAAACCAAGGCTTTCAAACCTGTCTTCCAGTAGGGAGCAGGGATCGTAATGGACAGAAATTGGGTGTCAGGCCAGGAAGGAGAGAAGACTCTGGCACAAGTGTGCTTGTTTGTACCACTTGTGGGTTATCCACCTTAAACCAAGACATGTCCTTGGGGAAATTATCCTGCCATTGACAGTTGCTTGAATCCACAGCTCCTGTACCTCTCTCTCTCCTTCTTTTCATCTCCTTCTCTCTAGCTCGCTCCCTCTCCCCTTGGCCCCCCTTCAATTTCTCTTGAATCCTCCTGCTACCAGTTGACCTGTGGTGACAATGGATGGAATATATTAGCCAAGAGAATGGTCCAAGGGATCCCCCAGCCTTTTCTCCGTGTCATCCTAGGCCTGATCAAATATAAAATCCGTGGTCCAGAAAGACTTCCTGTGCTGTGTGGAGACACCCCAACTAGGTCATCCTTCCACAACACTTCCCATATTCAACCTTTCATATGGACACAATGACCACTTCATATGTACTTCGGTCTGGAGGGTCCCATATTGGACTCAGAGAGAAACACACTTGAAGCAACGTTCACATGAGTGCTCCCCAAGAAATGGCTTCTCTGCAGCATTCGCTACCTGGTCCATGAGGTCTTGTGGATTTGCTCGGGTGTGGATCTCTGGACTCGTTCTTAGGGCATATGGAATATGAAGACTATGACTCTTCATGTCTCAATGATTTGACATCCAAACAATGGTCTGAGCATCCTTGGCCAGTGGGCTGCCCAACCATAGCCCAGAGTGCAAGATGTCTGTCAACCAAAACCAGTCTCTATGGAATAGACCTCCTCATTCTCTAGCCTCAGGATTGTCAGGGACAGAGCCCACTCCCTTCCAGGAGGGAACTTTCAATACCCTCACATTGCAGGCATCATCACAGGGCTCCTGCAAGATCAGACAATCGACCGCGCTTTCCTTCCTTATGACTGTAGACACAACAAACACACTGGCACTGGCCCCAGGCACCACACTCCCAGGAAGCCCTCCAGGAGAGGGAGGGCTTGTTCTTATCCAACTGTGGAAAAGGCACCTGAAACAGACCGGTTACATCTCGGTTAAAAGGCCTCTGTTTGGAGGGCTCCCCTGTGGCTTAGGCTGTGGAAATATGGATTCAGGAGTGTGGAGCTGAAAATGCCCCATTGGGACTGTCTTCTTCAGGGGTTCCATCCAGGGCCACCTGCTTGGGGGAGAGCATTGGGGCATGGTTTCCTTGTTTGTGCACCAGGATATCTTGTTTAAATGGCCGTGAGGCACAATTCATTTTTGACAAGTAGGAACTCCTTTGAGGTGTTCTGCCCACGGATCCCCTGAATTGAGCTTGGGAGCCTGATGAGAGTGGTGGCTATGAGTCTACAGATGGAGATAATAGTGTTCATCCAAGAGGACCACCCATCTGGTGGATCCTCCTTTCCATCAACTTCGACAGACCTCCAGAGCAAGAGCTCATGGTGTCCCTCATTGAACTCTCAAGGTTTGAGGGGGAGAATGTCCCACATATGGCCCATCACACACCTCTTTTCTCACAGAGTTTGTTGGATCACATGGCTCCAAGGGCATCATACCAGTGCCATGGCCCGCTCTGGGACTGCACCTTTCAGAAGGAAGGCAACTCTACACAATGGGGAACCCAATTTGCTCTATCATGATGGATCTCTGATAACATGTGCAGCACTTCAGGCTCAAGTGCTTTCTCAGTCACTGCCTCACACGAATACACAGTACAGAATCTCCTTTGGAGAGAAAAGATGTCATTCCAAACACCCAAACAAAATCACCTGGACAATGAAATCAAGGAACGACTGAGGAGAACACTCTATTAGCTGCCATTTCAATAGGAACGGACTTTTCCGCTTTGGGAACATATAGTGTGTCACTTACCAGGACACACACCTCGTGTCCTTTGAGAAGACATGGGTGCTCCGCAGGTAGGACTGCTTCCAACCGACCTATTTCTAGAGACAGGCCAAGAACGAGTGAAAATCTCATGCAAGAGTCCTGATATAGCCTTTGTGTTTAATAGTCCACAAAAATACAGACAAGGGCTTGGGAATGAAATTGTGCCCTGGAATGTGGCTTGTATCCAAATCTCTCTCTCTCTCTCTCTGTATCTCTCTCTCATCTTCTTCCTCCCTTCACATTCTCTCCAATCCTCCTCATCCAAGGTTATCTGTGCTGGTCCAGGTTGGCCTATCTCAGCCAGGAGAGCAGTCAAATTCTTTACCAAGTTGTTCCATCAGTCTTCCAAACTCCTATCAAAAATGACAGCATTTTTCCTAAAATAACTCCTCTGTTTGTATGGAGATATTCCACCTTACACAGGGTACCACTATCTACCATTGTCAGCCCTTCACACTGAGAGATAACCATCCCACTTGTACTGCGTTCTACATGGTCACAGATTTGACTCCGAGATCAACATCTTTGCAACCACCTACACATAAGGGACCGAGTGAGAATTCACTTCTCTGCAGCACACCCCACGTGTGTCATCAGGTCTGTGAGGTTGCTGGTGAGGTGGATCTCTCGACTCTCTCTTAGGGGAGTTAGGACAGGAAGTTTCTGACTCTCCATGTCTCAGTGAATTGGCATCTAAGAAGGGGTCTGAGCACCTTTCAGCATGGTCTGAATGACAATGGGACAGAGTTCAAGGATTCGGTCCCCTCAAACCAGTCTCCATTTGGGACCATCCTCCTCCTTCTCTAGACCCTCAATTGGCAGGCCAGAGGCCCTTCTCGTCCAAGAGGGAAACCTCAAGACCTGCCCATGTAGCCCTCACCACAGGGCTCACGGAAGAGAAGAAGAGACACTTTTCAAATTCCGAACAACTGTGTACCCCACAAAAAAGCCAGCAGTAGAACTAGTCAACCCCCTTCCATCCAGCACCCCAGTAGGCAGGACGTCTTCTTATCAACCTGTGAAATACCCACCAGACGTATCCCAGCGTCATACTCGGGAAATTTGTTACTGTGGGTAGCTAGTTTGTGATTTCATCTATTGACGTGTATGTTCCGAAGCAGGGAATGGTCCTTCCCCCTAGTCCAATATTTCCTCAGGGTTGATATAGAGGGCCTCGTCCTTGGTTGAAGGCAGAGGGGCCCATTTTCATGCTTTGAGCTCTGGAATGAGATTTATCATCCCGGGCATACCTAGGAGGCTTTTTTCCCCTGTTGGAAAAGACTGGAAGTGATAAGCTCACTGGTCCCTGTCAGATATATCATAATCCTAAAACAAGCCTGAGCAGTGGATATTTATTTCCTCAGGAGCCTGAGGAGAATGGGGGCCACGAGAAGAATGCTGGAAAGCATACTTATCATCATAATGTGCAATACATCCAATGGATCCTCCTTTAATTTAGTATCAACATACCTCCAGATCATGAGCTCAGGCTGCCCGAGGTACAACCATTGAGGGGTGACGGTGAGAGCTTCCCACTTTGGGCCCATCCCTCGCCTCTCTTCTCACAGAGGGTCTGTGGTGTCACAAGGCTTGGTGGGCAGCATGCCATTGCCATGGCAACCATTGGGCCTGAACTTCTCAGATGCAAGGCAACTCCACCTCCTCTGTGCCCACCTGCTCTCTACACAAGGATGGCTCTTCCCCTGAACGTGTGTCAGGCTCAACACGGTGGTTCAAGAACTGCTTCCCAGGAATACACAGTTTACAATCTCCTGTGGAAAGAAAATATGTGATTGAAAAAGACCCACTCCCCAAGGATCCTGAACAGGAAAACAATGGCCGATGGAGGAAGAAGAACAACACCCGAGCGTCCCTTTCCATGGGAGGAGACTTTTCTACGGAAGGAAACTATGGAATATCTCTCTCTTAACCTGATTTCCACCCCATGCCAATGGAGAAGATATACGTACCAAACCAAGGCTTTCAAACCTGTCTTCCAGTAGGGAGCAGGGATCGTAATGGACAGAAATTGGGTGTCAGGCCAGGAAGGAGAGAAGACTCTGGCACAAGTGTGCTTGTTTGTACCACTTGTGGGTTATCCACCTTAAACCAAGACATGTCCTTGGGGAAATTATCCTGCCATTGACAGTTGCTTGAATCCACAGCTCCTGTACCTCTCTCTCTCCTTCTTTTCATCTCCTTCTCTCTAGCTCGCTCCCTCTCCCCTTGGCCCCCCTTCAATTTCTCTTGAATCCTCCTGCTACCAGTTGACCTGTGGTGACAATGGATGGAATATATTAGCCAAGAGAATGGTCCAAGGGATCCCCCAGCCTTTTCTCCGTGTCATCCTAGGCCTGATCAAATATAAAATCCGTGGTCCAGAAAGACTTCCTGTGCTGTGTGGAGACACCCCAACTAGGTCATCCTTCCACAACACTTCCCATATTCAACCTTTCATATGGACACAATGACCACTTCATATGTACTTCGGTCTGGAGGGTCCCATATTGGACTCAGAGAGAAACACACTTGAAGCAACGTTCACATGAGTGCTCCCCAAGAAATGGCTTCTCTGCAGCATTCGCTACCTGGTCCATGAGGTCTTGTGGATTTGCTCGGGTGTGGATCTCTGGACTCGTTCTTAGGGCATATGGAATATGAAGACTATGACTCTTCATGTCTCAATGATTTGACATCCAAACAATGGTCTGAGCATCCTTGGCCAGTGGGCTGCCCAACCATAGCCCAGAGTGCAAGATGTCTGTCAACCAAAACCAGTCTCTATGGAATAGACCTCCTCATTCTCTAGCCTCAGGATTGTCAGGGACAGAGCCCACTCCCTTCCAGGAGGGAACTTTCAATACCCTCACATTGCAGGCATCATCACAGGGCTCCTGCAAGATCAGACAATCGACCCACCTTTCCTTCCTTATGACTGTAGACACAACAAACACACTGGCACTGGCCCCAGGCACCACACTCCCAGGAAGCCCTCCAGGAGAGGGAGGGCTTGTTCTTATCCAACTGTGGAAAAGGCACCTGAAACAGACCGGTTACATCTCGGTTAAAAGGCCTCTGTTTGGAGGGCTCCCCTGTGGCTTAGGCTGTGGAAATATGGATTCAGGAGTGTGGAGCTGAAAATGCCCCATTGGGACTGTCTTCTTCAGGGGTTCCATCCAGGGCCACCTGCTTGGGGGAGAGCATTGGGGCATGGTTTCCTTGTTTGTGCACCAGGATATCTTGTTTAAATGGCCGTGAGGCACAATTCATTTTTGACAAGTAGGAACTCCTTTGAGGTGTTCTGCCCACGGATCCCCTGAATTGAGCTTGGGAGCCTGATGAGAGTGGTGGCTATGAGTCTACAGATGGAGATAATAGTGTTCATCCAAGAGGACCACCCATCTGGTGGATCCTCCTTTCCATCAACTTCGACAGACCTCCAGAGCAAGAGCTCATGGTGTCCCTCATTGAACTCTCAAGGTTTGAGGGGGAGAATGTCCCACATATGGCCCATCACACACCTCTTTTCTCACAGAGTTTGTTGGATCACATGGCTCCAAGGGCATCATACCAGTGCCATGGCCCGCTCTGGGACTGCACCTTTCAGAAGGAAGGCAACTCTACACAATGGGGAACCCAATTTGCTCTATCATGATGGATCTCTGATAACATGTGCAGCACTTCAGGCTCAAGTGCTTTCTCAGTCACTGCCTCACAAGAATACACAGTACAGAATCTCCTTTGGAGAGAAAAGATGTCATTCCAAACACCCAAACAAAATCACCTGGACAATGAAATCAAGGAACGACTGAGGAGAACACTCTATTAGCTGCCATTTCAATAGGAACGGACTTTTCCGCTTTGGGAACATATAGTGTGTCACTTACCAGGACACACACCTCGTGTCCTTTGAGAAGACATGGGTGCTCCGCAGGTAGGACTGCTTCCAACCGACCTATTTCTAGAGACAGGCCAAGAACGAGTGAAAATCTCATGCAAGAGTCCTGATATAGCCTTTGTGTTTAATAGTCCACAAAAATACAGACAAGTGCTTGGGAATGAAATTGTGCCCTGGAATGTGGCTTGTATCCAAATCTCTCTCTCTCTCTCTCTGTATCTCTCTCTCATCTTCTTCCTCCCTTCACATTCTCTCCAATCCTCCTCATCCAAGGTTATCTGTGCTGGTCCAGGTTGGCCTATCTCAGCCAGGAGAGCAGTCAAATTCTTTACCAAGTTGTTCCATCAGTCTTCCAAACTCCTATCAAAAATGACAGCATTTTTCCTAAAATAACTCCTCTGTTTGTATGGAGATATTCCACCTTACACAGGGTACCACTATCTACCATTGTCAGCCCTTCACACTGAGAGATAACCATCCCACTTGTACTGCGTTCTACATGGTCACAGATTTGACTCCGAGATCAACATCTTTGCAACCACCTACACATAAGGGACCGAGTGAGAATTCACTTCTCTGCAGCACACCCCACGTGTGTCATCAGGTCTGTGAGGTTGCTGGTGAGGTGGATCTCTCGACTCTCTCTTAGGGGAGTTAGGACAGGAAGTTTCTGACTCTCCATGTCTCAGTGAATTGGCATCTAAGAAGGGGTCTGAGCACCTTTCAGCATGGTCTGAATGACAATGGGACAGAGTTCAAGGATTCGGTCCCCTCAAACCAGTCTCCATTTGGGACCATCCTCCTCCTTCTCTAGACCCTCAATTGGCAGGCCAGAGGCCCTTCTCGTCCAAGAGGGAAACCTCAAGACCTGCCCATGTAGCCCTCACCACAGGGCTCACGGAAGAGAAGAAGAGACACTTTTCAAATTCCGAACAACTGTGTACCCCACAAAAAAGCCAGCAGTAGAACTAGTCAACCCCCTTCCATCCAGCACCCCAGTAGGCAGGACGTCTTCTTATCAACCTGTGAAATACCCACCAGACGTATCCCAGCGTCATACTCGGGAAATTTGTTACTGTGGGTAGCTAGTTTGTGATTTCATCTATTGACGTGTATGTTCCGAAGCAGGGAATGGTCCTTCCCCCTAGTCCAATATTTCCTCAGGGTTGATATAGAGGGCCTCGTCCTTGGTTGAAGGCAGAGGGGCCCATTTTCATGCTTTGAGCTCTGGAATGAGATTTATCATCCCGGGCATACCTAGGAGGCTTTTTTCCCCTGTTGGAAAAGACTGGAAGTGATAAGCTCACTGGTCCCTGTCAGATATATCATAATCCTAAAACAAGCCTGAGCAGTGGATATTTATTTCCTCAGGAGCCTGAGGAGAATGGGGGCCACGAGAAGAATGCTGGAAAGCATACTTATCATCATAATGTGCAATACATCCAATGGATCCTCCTTTAATTTAGTATCAACATACCTCCAGATCATGAGCTCAGGCTGCCCGAGGTACAACCATTGAGGGGTGACGGTGAGAGCTTCCCACTTTGGGCCCATCCCTCGCCTCTCTTCTCACAGAGGGTCTGTGGTGTCACAAGGCTTGGTGGGCAGCATGCCATTGCCATGGCAACCATTGGGCCTGAACTTCTCAGATGCAAGGCAACTCCACCTCCTCTGTGCCCACCTGCTCTCTACACAAGGATGGCTCTTCCCCTGAACGTGTGTCAGGCTCAACACGGTGGTTCAAGAACTGCTTCCCAGGAATACACAGTTTACAATCTCCTGTGGAAAGAAAATATGTGATTGAAAAAGACCCACTCCCCAAGGATCCTGAACAGGAAAACAATGGCCGATGGAGGAAGAAGAACAACACCCGAGCGTCCCTTTCCATGGGAGGAGACTTTTCTACGGAAGGAAACTATGGAATATCTCTCTCTTAACCTGATTTCCACCCCATGCCAATGGAGAAGATATACGTACCAAACCAAGGCTTTCAAACCTGTCTTCCAGTAGGGAGCAGGGATCGTAATGGACAGAAATTGGGTGTCAGGCCAGGAAGGAGAGAAGACTCTGGCACAAGTGTGCTTGTTTGTACCACTTGTGGGTTATCCGCCTTAAACCAAGACATGTCCTTGGGGAAATTATCCTGCCATTGACAGTTGCTTGAATCCACAGCTCCTGTACCTCTCTCTCTCCTTCTTTTCATCTCCTTCTCTCTAGCTCGCTCCCTCTCCCCTTGGCCCCCCTTCAATTTCTCTTGAATCCTCCTGCTACCAGTTGACCTGTGGTGACAATGGATGGAATATATTAGCCAAGAGAATGGTCCAAGGGATCCCCCAGCCTTTTCTCCGTGTCATCCTAGGCCTGATCAAATATAAAATCCGTGGTCCAGAAAGACATCCTGTGCTGTGTGGAGACACCCCAACTAGGTCATCCTTCCACAACACTTCCCATATTCAACCTTTCATATGGACACAATGACCACTTCATATGTACTTCGGTCTGGAGGGTCCCATATTGGACTCAGAGAGAAACACACTTGAAGCAACGTTCACATGAGTGCTCCCCAAGAAATGGCTTCTCTGCAGCATTCGCTACCTGGTCCATGAGGTCTTGTGGATTTGCTCGGGTGTGGATCTCTGGACTCGTTCTTAGGGCATATGGAATATGAAGACTATGACTCTTCATGTCTCAATGATTTGACATCCAAACAATGGTCTGAGCATCCTTGGCCAGTGGGCTGCCCAACCATAGCCCAGAGTGCAAGATGTCTGTCAACCAAAACCAGTCTCTATGGAATAGACCTCCTCATTCTCTAGCCTCAGGATTGTCAGGGACAGAGCCCACTCCCTTCCAGGAGGGAACTTTCAATACCCTCACATTGCAGGCATCATCACAGGGCTCCTGCAAGATCAGACAATCGACCCACCTTTCCTTCCTTATGACTGTAGACACAACAAACACACTGGCACTGGCCCCAGGCACCACACTCCCAGGAAGCCCTCCAGGAGAGGGAGGGCTTGTTCTTATCCAACTGTGGAAAAGGCACCTGAAACAGACCGGTTACATCTCGGTTAAAAGGCCTCTGTTTGGAGGGCTCCCCTGTGGCTTAGGCTGTGGAAATATGGATTCAGGAGTGTGGAGCTGAAAATGCCCCATTGGGACTGTCTTCTTCAGGGGTTCCATCCAGGGCCACCTGCTTGGGGGAGAGCATTGGGGCATGGTTTCCTTGTTTGTGCACCAGGATATCTTGTTTAAATGGCCGTGAGGCACAATTCATTTTTGACAAGTAGGAACTCCTTTGAGGTGTTCTGCCCACGGATCCCCTGAAGATATCACATGTTCAAACACCAAGCCTCTAGAATCCACATTGAGCTTGGGAGCCTGATGAGAGTGGTGGCTATGAGTCTACACATGGTGGTAATAGTGTTCATCCAAGAGGACCACCCATCTGGTGGATCCTCCTTTCCATCAACTTCGACAGACCTCCAGGGCAAGAGCTCATGGTGTCCCTCATTGAACTCTCAAGGTTTGAGGGGGAGAATGTCCCACATATGGCCCATCACACACCTCTTTTCTCACAGAGTTTGTTGGATCACATGGCTCCATGGGCATCATACCAGTGCCATGGCCCGCTCTGGGACTGCACCTTTCAGAAGGAAGGCAACTCTACACAATGGGGAACCCAATTTGCTCTATCATGATGGATCTCTGATAACATGTGCGGCACTTCAGGGTCAAGTGCTTTCTCAGTCACTGCCTCACAAGAATACACAGTACAGAATCTCCTTTGGAGAGAAAAGATGTCATTCCAAACACCCAAACAAAATCCCCTGGACAATGAAATCAAGCAACGACTGAGGAGAACACTCTATTAGCTGCCATTTCAATAGGAACGGACTTTTCCGCTTTGGGAACATATAGTGTGTCACTTACCAGGACACACACCTCGTGTCCTTTGAGAAGACATGGGTGCTCCGCAGGTAGGACTGCTTCCAACCGACCTATTTCTAGAGACAGGCCAAGAACGAGTGAAAATCTCATGCAAGAGTCCTGATATAGCCTTTGTGTTTAATAGTCCACAAAAATACAGACAAGGGCTTGGGAATGAAATTGTGCCCTGGAATGTGGCTTGTATCCAAATCTCTCTCTCTCTCTCTCTCTCTGTATCTCTCTCTCATCTTCTTCCTCCCTTCACATTCTCTCCAATCCTCCTCATCCAAGGTTATCTGTGCTGGTCCAGGTTGGCCTATCTCAGCCAGGAGAGCAGTCAAATTCTTTACCAAGTTGTTCCATCAGTCTTCCAAACTCCTATCAAAAATGACAGCATTTTTCCTAAAATAACTCCTCTGTTTGTATGGAGATATTCCACCTTACACAGGGTACCACTATCTACCATTGTCAGCCCTTCACACTGAGAGATAACCATCCCACTTGTACTGCGTTCTACATGGTCACAGATTTGACTCCGAGATCAACATCTTTGCAACCACCTACACATAAGGGACCGAGTGAGAATTCACTTCTCTGCAGCACACCCCACGTGTGTCATCAGGTCTGTGAGGTTGCTGGTGAGGTGGATCTCTCGACTCTCTCTTAGGGGAGTTAGGACAGGAAGTTTCTGACTCTCCATGTCTCAGTGAATTGGCATCTAAGAAGGGGTCTGAGCACCTTTCAGCATGGTCTGAATGACAATGGGACAGAGTTCAAGGATTCGGTCCCCTCAAACCAGTCTCCATTTGGGACCATCCTCCTCCTTCTCTAGACCCTCAATTGGCAGGCCAGAGGCCCTTCTCGTCCAAGAGGGAAACCTCAAGACCTGCCCATGTAGCCCTCACCACAGGGCTCACGGAAGAGAAGAAGAGACACTTTTCAAATTCCGGACAACTGTGTACCCCACAAAAAAGCCAGCAGTAGAACTAGTCAACCCCCTTCCATCCAGCACCCCAGTAGGCAGGACGTCTTCTTATCAACCTGTGAAATACCCACCAGACGTATCCCAGCGTCATACTCGGGAAATTTGTTACTGTGGGTAGCTAGTTTGTGATTTCATCTATTGACGTGTATGTTCCGAAGCAGGGAATGGTCCTTCCCCCTAGTCCAATATTTCCTCAGGGTTGATATAGAGGGCCTCGTCCTTGGTTGAAGGCAGAGGGGCCTATTTTCATGGTGTGAGCTCTGGAATGAGATTTATCATCCCGGGCATACCTAGGAGGCTTTTTTCCCCTGTTGGAAAAGACTGGAAGTGATAAGCTCACTGGTCCCTGTCAGATATATCATAATCCTAAAACAAGCCTGAGCAGTGGATATTTATTTCCTCAGGAGCCTGAGGAGAATGGGGGCCACGAGAAGAATGCTGGAAAGCATACTTATCATCATAATGTGCAATACATCCAATGGATCCTCCTTTAATTTAGTATCAACATACCTCCAGATCATGAGCTCAGGCTGCCCGAGGTACAACCATTGAGGGGTGACGGTGAGAGCTTCCCACTTTGGGCCCATCCCTCGCCTCTCTTCTCACAGAGGGTCTGTGGTGTCACAAGGCTTGGTGGGCAGCATGCCATTGCCATGGCAACCATTGGGCCTGAACTTCTCAGATGCAAGGCAACTCCACCTCCTCTGTGCCCACCTGCTCTCTACACAAGGATGGCTCTTCCCCTGAACGTGTGTCAGGCTCAACACGGTGGTTCAAGAAGTGCTTCCCAGGAATACACAGTTTACAATCTCCTGTGGAAAGAAAATATGTGATTGAAAAAGACCCACTCCCCAAGGATCCTGAACAGGAAAACAATGGCCGATGGAGGAAGAAGAACAACACCCGAGCGTCCCTTTCCATGGGAGGAGACTTTTCTACGGAAGGAAACTATGGAATATCTCTCTCTTAACCTGATTTCCACCCCATGCCAATGGAGAAGATATACGTACCAAACCAAGGCTTTCAAACCTGTCTTCCAGTAGGGAGCAGGGATCGTAATGGACAGAAATTGGGTGTCAGGCCAGGAAGGAGAGAAGACTCTGGCACAAGTGTGCTTGTTTGTACCACTTGTGGGTTATCCACCTTAAACCAAGACATGTCCTTGGGGAAATTATCCTGCCATTGACAGTTGCTTGAATCCACAGCTCCTGTACCTCTCTCTCTCCTTCTTTTGATCTCCTTCTCTCTAGCTCGCTCCCTCTCCCCTTGGCCCCCCTTCAATTTCTCTTGAATCCTCCTGCTACAAGTTGACCTGTGGTGATAATGGATGGAATATATTAGCCAAGAGAATGGTCCAAGGGATCCCCCAGCCTTTTCTCCGTGTCATCCTAGGCCTGATCAAATATAAAATCCGTGGTCCAGAAAGACTTCCTGTGCTGTGTGGAGACACCCCAACTAGGTCATCCTTCCACAACACTTCCCATATTCAACCTTTCATATGGACACAATGACCACTTCATATGTACTTCGGTCTGGAGGGTCCCATATTGGACTCAGAGAGAAACACACTTGAAGCAACGTTCACATGAGTGCTCCCCAAGAAATGGCTTCTCTGCAGCATTCGCTACCTGGTCCATGAGGTCTTGTGGATTTGCTCGGGTGTGGATCTCTGGACTCGTTCTTAGGGCATATGGAATATGAAGACTATGACTCTTCATGTCTCAATGATTTGACATCCAAACAATGGTCTGAGCATCCTTGGCCAGTGGGCTGCCCAACCATAGCCCAGAGTGCAAGATGTCTGTCAACCAAAACCAGTCTCTATGGAATAGACCTCCTCATTCTCTAGCCTCAGGATTGTCAGGGACAGAGCCCACTCCCTTCCAGGAGGGAACTTTCAATACCCTCACATTGCAGGCATCATCACAGGGCTCCTGCAAGATCAGACAATCGACCGCGCTTTCCTTCCTTATGACTGTAGACACAACAAACACACTGGCACTGGCCCCAGGCACCACACTCCCAGGAAGCCCTCCAGGAGAGGGAGGGCTTGTTCTTATCCAACTGTGGAAAAGGCACCTGAAACAGACCGGTTACATCTCGGTTAAAAGGCCTCTGTTTGGAGGGCTCCCCTGTGGCTTAGGCTGTGGAAATATGGATTCAGGAGTGTGGAGCTGAAAATGCCCCATTGGGACTGTCTTCTTCAGGGGTTCCATCCAGGGCCTCCTGCTTGGGGGAGAGCATTGGGGCATGGTTTCCTTGTTTGTGCACCAGGATATCTTGTTTAAATGGCCGTGAGGCACAATTCATTTTTGACAAGTAGGAACTCCTTTGAGGTGTTCTGCCCACGGATCCCCTGAAGATATCACATGTTCAAACACCAAGCCTCTAGAATCCACATTGAGCTTGGGAGCCTGATGAGAGTGGAGGCTATGAGTCTACAGATGGAGATAATAGTGTTCATCCAAGAGGACCACCCATCTGGTGGATCCTCCTTTCCATCAACTTCGACAGACCTCCAGGGCAAGAGCTCATGGTGTCCCTCATTGAACTCTCAAGGTTTGAGGGGGAGAATGTCCCACATATGGCCCATCACACACCTCTTTTCTCACAGAGTTTGTTGGATCACATGGCTCCATGGGCATCATACCAGTGCCATGGCCCGCTCTGGGACTGCACCTTTCAGAAGGAAGGCAACTCTACACAATGGGGAACCCAATTTGCTCTATCATGATGGATCTCTGATAACATGTGCAGCACTTCAGGGTCAAGTGCTTTCTCAGTCACTGCCTCACAAGAATACACAGTACAGAATCTCCTTTGGAGAGAAAAGATGTCATTCCAAACACCCAAACAAAATCCCCTGGACAATGAAATCAAGCAACGACTGAGGAGAACACTCTATTAGCTGCCATTTCAATAGGAACGGACTTTTCCGCTTTGGGAACATATAGTGTGTCACTTACCAGGACACACACCTCGTGTCCTTTGAGAAGACATGGGTGCTCCGCAGGTAGGACTGCTTCCAACCGACCTATTTCTAGAGACAGGCCAAGAACGAGTGAAAATCTCATGCAAGAGTCCTGATATAGCCTTTGTGTTTAATAGTCCACAAAAATACAGACAAGTGCTTGGGAATGAAATTGTGCCCTGGAATGTGGCTTGTATCCAAATCTCTCTCTCTCTCTCTCTGTATCTCTCTCTCATCTTCTTCCTCCCTTCACATTCTCTCCAATCCTCCTCATCCAAGGTTATCTGTGCTGGTCCAGGTTGGCCTATCTCAGCCAGGAGAGCAGTCAAATTCTTTACCAAGTTGTTCCATCAGTCTTCCAAACTCCTATCAAAAATGACAGCATTTTTCCTAAAATAACTCCTCTGTTTGTATGGAGATATTCCACCTTACACAGGGTACCACTATCTACCATTGTCAGCCCTTCACACTGAGAGATAACCATCCCACTTGTACTGCGTTCTACATGGTCACAGATTTGACTCCGAGATCAACATCTTTGCAACCACCTACACATAAGGGACCGAGTGAGAATTCACTTCTCTGCAGCACACCCCACGTGTGTCATCAGGTCTGTGAGGTTGCTGGTGAGGTGGATCTCTCGACTCTCTCTTAGGGGAGTTAGGACAGGAAGTTTCTGACTCTCCATGTCTCAGTGAATTGGCATCTAAGAAGGGGTCTGAGCACCTTTCAGCATGGTCTGAATGACAATGGGACAGAGTTCAAGGATTCGGTCCCCTCAAACCAGTCTCCATTTGGGACCATCCTCCTCCTTCTCTAGACCCTCAATTGGCAGGCCAGAGGCCCTTCTCGTCCAAGAGGGAAACCTCAAGACCTGCCCATGTAGCCCTCACCACAGGGCTCACGGAAGAGAAGAAGAGACACTTTTCAAATTCCGAACAACTGTGTACCCCACAAAAAAGCCAGCAGTAGAACTAGTCAACCCCCTTCCATCCAGCACCCCAGTAGGCAGGACGTCTTCTTATCAACCTGTGAAATACCCACCAGACGTATCCCAGCGTCATACTCGGGAAATTTGTTACTGTGGGTAGCTAGTTTGTGATTTCATCTATTGACGTGTATGTTCCGAAGCAGGGAATGGTCCTTCCCCCTAGTCCAATATTTCCTCAGGGTTGATATAGAGGGCCTCGTCCTTGGTTGAAGGCAGAGGGGCCCATTTTCATGCTTTGAGCTCTGGAATGAGATTTATCATCCCGGGCATACCTAGGAGGCTTTTTTCCCCTGTTGGAAAAGACTGGAAGTGATAAGCTCACTGGTCCCTGTCAGATATATCATAATCCTAAAACAAGCCTGAGCAGTGGATATTTATTTCCTCAGGAGCCTGAGGAGAATGGGGGCCACGAGAAGAATGCTGGAAAGCATACTTATCATCATAATGTGCAATACATCCAATGGATCCTCCTTTAATTTAGTATCAACATACCTCCAGATCATGAGCTCAGGCTGCCCGAGGTACAACCATTGAGGGGTGACGGTGAGAGCTTCCCACTTTGGGCCCATCCCTCGCCTCTCTTCTCACAGAGGGTCTGTGGTGTCACAAGGCTTGGTGGGCAGCATGCCATTGCCATGGCAACCATTGGGCCTGAACTTCTCAGATGCAAGGCAACTCCACCTCCTCTGTGCCCACCTGCTCTCTACACAAGGATGGCTCTTCCCCTGAACGTGTGTCAGGCTCAACACGGTGGTTCAAGAACTGCTTCCCAGGAATACACAGTTTACAATCTCCTGTGGAAAGAAAATATGTGATTGAAAAAGACCCACTCCCCAAGGATCCTGAACAGGAAAACAATGGCCGATGGAGGAAGAAGAACAACACCCGAGCGTCCCTTTCCATGGGAGGAGACTTTTCTACGGAAGGAAACTATGGAATATCTCTCTCTTAACCTGATTTCCACCCCATGCCAATGGAGAAGATATACGTACCAAACCAAGGCTTTCAAACCTGTCTTCCAGTAGGGAGCAGGGATCGTAATGGACAGAAATTGGGTGTCAGGCCAGGAAGGAGAGAAGACTCTGGCACAAGTGTGCTTGTTTGTACCACTTGTGGGTTATCCACCTTAAACCAAGACATGTCCTTGGGGAAATTATCCTGCCATTGACAGTTGCTTGAATCCACAGCTCCTGTACCTCTCTCTCTCCTTCTTTTCATCTCCTTCTCTCTAGCTCGCTCCCTCTCCCCTTGGCCCCCCTTCAATTTCTCTTGAATCCTCCTGCTACCAGTTGACCTGTGGTGACAATGGATGGAATATATTAGCCAAGAGAATGGTCCAAGGGATCCCCCAGCCTTTTCTCCGTGTCATCCTAGGCCTGATCAAATATAAAATCCGTGGTCCAGAAAGACATCCTGTGCTGTGTGGAGACACCCCAACTAGGTCATCCTTCCACAACACTTCCCATATTCAACCTTTCATATGGACACAATGACCACTTCATATGTACTTCGGTCTGGAGGGTCCCATATTGGACTCAGAGAGAAACACACTTGAAGCAACGTTCACATGAGTGCTCCCCAAGAAATGGCTTCTCTGCAGCATTCGCTACCTGGTCCATGAGGTCTTGTGGATTTGCTCGGGTGTGGATCTCTGGACTCGTTCTTAGGGCATATGGAATATGAAGACTATGACTCTTCATGTCTCAATGATTTGACATCCAAACAATGGTCTGAGCATCCTTGGCCAGTGGGCTGCCCAACCATAGCCCAGAGTGCAAGATGTCTGTCAACCAAAACCAGTCTCTATGGAATAGACCTCCTCATTCTCTAGCCTCAGGATTGTCAGGGACAGAGCCCACTCCCTTCCAGGAGGGAACTTTCAATACCCTCACATTGCAGGCATCATCACAGGGCTCCTGCAAGATCAGACAATCGACCCACCTTTCCTTCCTTATGACTGTAGACACAACAAACACACTGGCACTGGCCCCAGGCACCACACTCCCAGGAAGCCCTCCAGGAGAGGGAGGGCTTGTTCTTATCCAACTGTGGAAAAGGCACCTGAAACAGACCGGTTACATCTCGGTTAAAAGGCCTCTGTTTGGAGGGCTCCCCTGTGGCTTAGGCTGTGGAAATATGGATTCAGGAGTGTGGAGCTGAAAATGCCCCATTGGGACTGTCTTCTTCAGGGGTTCCATCCAGGGCCACCTGCTTGGGGGAGAGCATTGGGGCATGGTTTCCTTGTTTGTGCACCAGGATATCTTGTTTAAATGGCCGTGAGGCACAATTCATTTTTGACAAGTAGGAACTCCTTTGAGGTGTTCTGCCCACGGATCCCCTGAAGATATCACATGTTCAAACACCAAGCCTCTAGAATCCACATTGAGCTTGGGAGCCTGATGAGAGTGGTGGCTATGAGTCTACACATGGTGGTAATAGTGTTCATCCAAGAGGACCACCCATCTGGTGGATCCTCCTTTCCATCAACTTCGACAGACCTCCAGGGCAAGAGCTCATGGTGTCCCTCATTGAACTCTCAAGGTTTGAGGGGGAGAATGTCCCACATATGGCCCATCACACACCTCTTTTCTCACAGAGTTTGTTGGATCACATGGCTCCATGGGCATCATACCAGTGCCATGGCCCGCTCTGGGACTGCACCTTTCAGAAGGAAGGCAACTCTACACAATGGGGAACCCAATTTGCTCTATCATGATGGATCTCTGATAACATGTGCGGCACTTCAGGGTCAAGTGCTTTCTCAGTCACTGCCTCACAAGAATACACAGTACAGAATCTCCTTTGGAGAGAAAAGATGTCATTCCAAACACCCAAACAAAATCCCCTGGACAATGAAATCAAGCAACGACTGAGGAGAACACTCTATTAGCTGCCATTTCAATAGGAACGGACTTTTCCGCTTTGGGAACATATAGTGTGTCACTTACCAGGACACACACCTCGTGTCCTTTGAGAAGACATGGGTGCTCCGCAGGTAGGACTGCTTCCAACCGACCTATTTCTAGAGACAGGCCAAGAACGAGTGAAAATCTCATGCAAGAGTCCTGATATAGCCTTTGTGTTTAATAGTCCACAAAAATACAGACAAGGGCTTGGGAATGAAATTGTGCCCTGGAATGTGGCTTGTATCCAAATCTCTCTCTCTCTCTCTCTCTCTGTATCTCTCTCTCATCTTCTTCCTCCCTTCACATTCTCTCCAATCCTCCTCATCCAAGGTTATCTGTGCTGGTCCAGGTTGGCCTATCTCAGCCAGGAGAGCAGTCAAATTCTTTACCAAGTTGTTCCATCAGTCTTCCAAACTCCTATCAAAAATGACAGCATTTTTCCTAAAATAACTCCTCTGTTTGTATGGAGATATTCCACCTTACACAGGGTACCACTATCTACCATTGTCAGCCCTTCACACTGAGAGATAACCATCCCACTTGTACTGCGTTCTACATGGTCACAGATTTGACTCCGAGATCAACATCTTTGCAACCACCTACACATAAGGGACCGAGTGAGAATTCACTTCTCTGCAGCACACCCCACGTGTGTCATCAGGTCTGTGAGGTTGCTGGTGAGGTGGATCTCTCGACTCTCTCTTAGGGGAGTTAGGACAGGAAGTTTCTGACTCTCCATGTCTCAGTGAATTGGCATCTAAGAAGGGGTCTGAGCACCTTTCAGCATGGTCTGAATGACAATGGGACAGAGTTCAAGGATTCGGTCCCCTCAAACCAGTCTCCATTTGGGACCATCCTCCTCCTTCTCTAGACCCTCAATTGGCAGGCCAGAGGCCCTTCTCGTCCAAGAGGGAAACCTCAAGACCTGCCCATGTAGCCCTCACCACAGGGCTCACGGAAGAGAAGAAGAGACACTTTTCAAATTCCGGACAACTGTGTACCCCACAAAAAAGCCAGCAGTAGAACTAGTCAACCCCCTTCCATCCAGCACCCCAGTAGGCAGGACGTCTTCTTATCAACCTGTGAAATACCCACCAGACGTATCCCAGCGTCATACTCGGGAAATTTGTTACTGTGGGTAGCTAGTTTGTGATTTCATCTATTGACGTGTATGTTCCGAAGCAGGGAATGGTCCTTCCCCCTAGTCCAATATTTCCTCAGGGTTGATATAGAGGGCCTCGTCCTTGGTTGAAGGCAGAGGGGCCTATTTTCATGGTGTGAGCTCTGGAATGAGATTTATCATCCCGGGCATACCTAGGAGGCTTTTTTCCCCTGTTGGAAAAGACTGGAAGTGATAAGCTCACTGGTCCCTGTCAGATATATCATAATCCTAAAACAAGCCTGAGCAGTGGATATTTATTTCCTCAGGAGCCTGAGGAGAATGGGGGCCACGAGAAGAATGCTGGAAAGCATACTTATCATCATAATGTGCAATACATCCAATGGATCCTCCTTTAATTTAGTATCAACATACCTCCAGATCATGAGCTCAGGCTGCCCGAGGTACAACCATTGAGGGGTGACGGTGAGAGCTTCCCACTTTGGGCCCATCCCTCGCCTCTCTTCTCACAGAGGGTCTGTGGTGTCACAAGGCTTGGTGGGCAGCATGCCATTGCCATGGCAACCATTGGGCCTGAACTTCTCAGATGCAAGGCAACTCCACCTCCTCTGTGCCCACCTGCTCTCTACACAAGGATGGCTCTTCCCCTGAACGTGTGTCAGGCTCAACACGGTGGTTCAAGAAGTGCTTCCCAGGAATACACAGTTTACAATCTCCTGTGGAAAGAAAATATGTGATTGAAAAAGACCCACTCCCCAAGGATCCTGAACAGGAAAACAATGGCCGATGGAGGAAGAAGAACAACACCCGAGCGTCCCTTTCCATGGGAGGAGACTTTTCTACGGAAGGAAACTATGGAATATCTCTCTCTTAACCTGATTTCCACCCCATGCCAATGGAGAAGATATACGTACCAAACCAAGGCTTTCAAACCTGTCTTCCAGTAGGGAGCAGGGATCGTAATGGACAGAAATTGGGTGTCAGGCCAGGAAGGAGAGAAGACTCTGGCACAAGTGTGCTTGTTTGTACCACTTGTGGGTTATCCACCTTAAACCAAGACATGTCCTTGGGGAAATTATCCTGCCATTGACAGTTGCTTGAATCCACAGCTCCTGTACCTCTCTCTCTCCTTCTTTTGATCTCCTTCTCTCTAGCTCGCTCCCTCTCCCCTTGGCCCCCCTTCAATTTCTCTTGAATCCTCCTGCTACAAGTTGACCTGTGGTGATAATGGATGGAATATATTAGCCAAGAGAATGGTCCAAGGGATCCCCCAGCCTTTTCTCCGTGTCATCCTAGGCCTGATCAAATATAAAATCCGTGGTCCAGAAAGACTTCCTGTGCTGTGTGGAGACACCCCAACTAGGTCATCCTTCCACAACACTTCCCATATTCAACCTTTCATATGGACACAATGACCACTTCATATGTACTTCGGTCTGGAGGGTCCCATATTGGACTCAGAGAGAAACACACTTGAAGCAACGTTCACATGAGTGCTCCCCAAGAAATGGCTTCTCTGCAGCATTCGCTACCTGGTCCATGAGGTCTTGTGGATTTGCTCGGGTGTGGATCTCTGGACTCGTTCTTAGGGCATATGGAATATGAAGACTATGACTCTTCATGTCTCAATGATTTGACATCCAAACAATGGTCTGAGCATCCTTGGCCAGTGGGCTGCCCAACCATAGCCCAGAGTGCAAGATGTCTGTCAACCAAAACCAGTCTCTATGGAATAGACCTCCTCATTCTCTAGCCTCAGGATTGTCAGGGACAGAGCCCACTCCCTTCCAGGAGGGAACTTTCAATACCCTCACATTGCAGGCATCATCACAGGGCTCCTGCAAGATCAGACAATCGACCGCGCTTTCCTTCCTTATGACTGTAGACACAACAAACACACTGGCACTGGCCCCAGGCACCACACTCCCAGGAAGCCCTCCAGGAGAGGGAGGGCTTGTTCTTATCCAACTGTGGAAAAGGCACCTGAAACAGACCGGTTACATCTCGGTTAAAAGGCCTCTGTTTGGAGGGCTCCCCTGTGGCTTAGGCTGTGGAAATATGGATTCAGGAGTGTGGAGCTGAAAATGCCCCATTGGGACTGTCTTCTTCAGGGGTTCCATCCAGGGCCTCCTGCTTGGGGGAGAGCATTGGGGCATGGTTTCCTTGTTTGTGCACCAGGATATCTTGTTTAAATGGCCGTGAGGCACAATTCATTTTTGACAAGTAGGAACTCCTTTGAGGTGTTCTGCCCACGGATCCCCTGAAGATATCACATGTTCAAACACCAAGCCTCTAGAATCCACATTGAGCTTGGGAGCCTGATGAGAGTGGAGGCTATGAGTCTACAGATGGAGATAATAGTGTTCATCCAAGAGGACCACCCATCTGGTGGATCCTCCTTTCCATCAACTTCGACAGACCTCCAGGGCAAGAGCTCATGGTGTCCCTCATTGAACTCTCAAGGTTTGAGGGGGAGAATGTCCCACATATGGCCCATCACACACCTCTTTTCTCACAGAGTTTGTTGGATCACATGGCTCCATGGGCATCATACCAGTGCCATGGCCCGCTCTGGGACTGCACCTTTCAGAAGGAAGGCAACTCTACACAATGGGGAACCCAATTTGCTCTATCATGATGGATCTCTGATAACATGTGCAGCACTTCAGGGTCAAGTGCTTTCTCAGTCACTGCCTCACAAGAATACACAGTACAGAATCTCCTTTGGAGAGAAAAGATGTCATTCCAAACACCCAAACAAAATCCCCTGGACAATGAAATCAAGCAACGACTGAGGAGAACACTCTATTAGCTGCCATTTCAATAGGAACGGACTTTTCCGCTTTGGGAACATATAGTGTGTCACTTACCAGGACACACACCTCGTGTCCTTTGAGAAGACATGGGTGCTCCGCAGGTAGGACTGCTTCCAACCGACCTATTTCTAGAGACAGGCCAAGAACGAGTGAAAATCTCATGCAAGAGTCCTGATATAGCCTTTGTGTTTAATAGTCCACAAAAATACAGACAAGTGCTTGGGAATGAAATTGTGCCCTGGAATGTGGCTTGTATCCAAATCTCTCTCTCTCTCTCTCTCTCTGTATCTCTCTCTCATCTTCTTCCTCCCTTCACATTCTCTCCAATCCTCCTCATCCAAGGTTATCTGTGCTGGTCCAGGTTGGCCTATCTCAGCCAGGAGAGCAGTCAAATTCTTTACCAAGTTGTTCCATCAGTCTTCCAAACTCCTATCAAAAATGACAGCATTTTTCCTAAAATAACTCCTCTGTTTGTATGGAGATATTCCACCTTACACAGGGTACCACTATCTACCATTGTCAGCCCTTCACACTGAGAGATAACCATCCCACTTGTACTGCGTTCTACATGGTCACAGATTTGACTCCGAGATCAACATCTTTGCAACCACCTACACATAAGGGACCGAGTGAGAATTCACTTCTCTGCAGCACACCCCACGTGTGTCATCAGGTCTGTGAGGTTGCTGGTGAGGTGGATCTCTCGACTCTCTCTTAGGGGAGTTAGGACAGGAAGTTTCTGACTCTCCATGTCTCAGTGAATTGGCATCTAAGAAGGGGTCTGAGCACCTTTCAGCATGGTCTGAATGACAATGGGACAGAGTTCAAGGATTCAGTCCCCTCAAACCAGTCTCCATTTGGGACCATCCTCCTCCTTCTCTAGACCCTCAATTGGCAGGCCAGAGGCCCTTCTCGTCCAAGAGGGAAACCTCAAGACCTGCCCATGTAGCCCTCACCACAGGGCTCACGGAAGAGAAGAAGAGACACTTCTCAAATTCCGGACAACTGTGTACCCCACAAAAAAGCCAGCAGTAGAACTAGTCAACCCCCTTCCATCCAGCACCCCAGTAGGCAGGACGTCTTCTTATCAACCTGTGAAATACCCACCAGACGTATCCCAGCGTCATACTCGGGAAATTTGTTACTGTGGGTAGCTAGTTTGTGATTTCATCTATTGACGTGTATGTTCCGAAGCAGGGAATGGTCCTTCCCCCTAGTCCAATATTTCCTCAGGGTTGATATAGAGGGCCTCGTCCTTGGTTGAAGGCAGAGGGGCCTATTTTCATGGTGTGAGCTCTGGAATGAGATTTATCATCCCGGGCATACCTAGGAGGCTTTTTTCCCCTGTTGGAAAAGACTGGAAGTGATAAGCTCACTGGTCCCTGTCAGATATATCATAATCCTAAAACAAGCCTGAGCAGTGGATATTTATTTCCTCAGGAGCCTGAGGAGAATGGGGGCCACGAGAAGAATGCTGGAAAGCATACTTATCATCATAATGTGCAATACATCCAATGGATCCTCCTTTAATTTAGTATCAACATACCTCCAGATCATGAGCTCAGGCTGCCCGAGGTACAACCATTGAGGGGTGACGGTGAGAGCTTCCCACTTTGGGCCCATCCCTCGCCTCTCTTCTCACAGAGGGTCTGTGGTGTCACAAGGCTTGGTGGGCAGCATGCCATTGCCATGGCAACCATTGGGCCTGAACTTCTCAGATGCAAGGCAACTCCACCTCCTCTGTGCCCACCTGCTCTCTACACAAGGATGGCTCTTCCCCTGAACGTGTGTCAGGCTCAACACGGTGGTTCAAGAAGTGCTTCCCAGGAATACACAGTTTACAATCTCCTGTGGAAAGAAAATATGTGATTGAAAAAGACCCACTCCCCAAGGATCCTGAACAGGAAAACAATGGCCGATGGAGGAAGAAGAACAACACCCGAGCGTCCCTTTCCATGGGAGGAGACTTTTCTACGGAAGGAAACTATGGAATATCTCTCTCTTAACCTGATTTCCACCCCATGCCAATGGAGAAGATATACGTACCAAACCAAGGCTTTCAAACCTGTCTTCCAGTAGGGAGCAGGGATCGTAATGGACAGAAATTGGGTGTCAGGCCAGGAAGGAGAGAAGACTCTGGCACAAGTGTGCTTGTTTGTACCACTTGTGGGTTATCCGCCTTAAACCAAGACATGTCCTTGGGGAAATTATCCTGCCATTGACAGTTGCTTGAATCCACAGCTCCTGTACCTCTCTCTCTCCTTCTTTTGATCTCCTTCTCTCTAGCTCGCTCCCTCTCCCCTTGGCCCCCCTTCAATTTCTCTTGAATCCTCCTGCTACAAGTTGACCTGTGGTGATAATGGATGGAATATATTAGCCAAGAGAATGGTCCAAGGGATCCCCCAGCCTTTTCTCCGTGTCATCCTAGGCCTGATCAAATATAAAATCCGTGGTCCAGAAAGACTTCCTGTGCTGTGTGGAGACACCCCAACTAGGTCATCCTTCCACAACACTTCCCA
Organism: Sus scrofa; assembly: GCF_054392235.1. Lineage (NCBI taxonomy): Eukaryota > Metazoa > Chordata > Mammalia > Artiodactyla > Suidae > Sus > Sus scrofa. Next base: position 44,091,446 of record NC_139402.1, read on the forward strand.
TATTCAACCTTTCATATGGACACAATGACCACTTCATATGTACTTCGGTCTGGAGGGTCCCATATTGGACTCAGAGAGAAACACACTTGAAGCAACGTTCACATGAGTGCTCCCCAAGAAATGGCTTCTCTGCAGCATTCGCTACCTGGTCCATGAGGTCTTGTGGATTTGCTCGGGTGTGGATCTCTGGACTCGTTCTTAGGGCATATGGAATATGAAGACTATGACTCTTCATGTCTCAATGATTTGACATCCAAACAATGGTCTGAGCATCCTTGGCCAGTGGGCTGCCCAACCATAGCCCAGAGTGCAAGATGTCTGTCAACCAAAACCAGTCTCTATGGAATAGACCTCCTCATTCTCTAGCCTCAGGATTGTCAGGGACAGAGCCCACTCCCTTCCAGGAGGGAACTTTCAATACCCTCACATTGCAGGCATCATCACAGGGCTCCTGCAAGATCAGACAATCGACCGCGCTTTCCTTCCTTATGACTGTAGACACAACAAACACACTGGCACTGGCCCCAGGCACCACACTCCCAGGAAGCCCTCCAGGAGAGGGAGGGCTTGTTCTTATCCAACTGTGGAAAAGGCACCTGAAACAGACCGGTTACATCTCGGTTAAAAGGCCTCTGTTTGGAGGGCTCCCCTGTGGCTTAGGCTGTGGAAATATGGATTCAGGAGTGTGGAGCTGAAAATGCCCCATTGGGACTGTCTTCTTCAGGGGTTCCATCCAGGGCCTCCTGCTTGGGGGAGAGCATTGGGGCATGGTTTCCTTGTTTGTGCACCAGGATATCTTGTTTAAATGGCCGTGAGGCACAATTCATTTTTGACAAGTAGGAACTCCTTTGAGGTGTTCTGCCCACGGATCCCCTGAAGATATCACATGTTCAAACACCAAGCCTCTAGAATCCACATTGAGCTTGGGAGCCTGATGAGAGTGGAGGCTATGAGTCTACAGATGGAGATAATAGTGTTCATCCAAGAGGACCACCCATCTGGTGGATCCTCCTTTCCATCAACTTCGACAGACCTCCAGGGCAAGAGCTCATGGTGTCCCTCATTGAACTCTCAAGGTTTGAGGGGGAGAATGTCCCACATATGGCCCATCACACACCTCTTTTCTCACAGAGTTTGTTGGATCACATGGCTCCATGGGCATCATACCAGTGCCATGGCCCGCTCTGGGACTGCACCTTTCAGAAGGAAGGCAACTCTACACAATGGGGAACCCAATTTGCTCTATCATGATGGATCTCTGATAACATGTGCGGCACTTCAGGGTCAAGTGCTTTCTCAGTCACTGCCTCACAAGAATACACAGTACAGAATCTCCTTTGGAGAGAAAAGATGTCATTCCAAACACCCAAACAAAATCCCCTGGACAATGAAATCAAGCAACGACTGAGGAGAACACTCTATTAGCTGCCATTTCAATAGGAACGGACTTTTCCGCTTAGGGAACATATAGTGTGTCACTTACCAGGACACACACCTCGTGTCCTTTGAGAAGACATGGGTGCTCCGCAGGTAGGACTGCTTCCAACCGACCTATTTCTAGAGACAGGCCAAGAACGAGTGAAAATCTCATGCAAGAGTCCTGATATAGCCTTTGTGTTTAATAGTCCACAAAAATACAGACAAGTGCTTGGGAATGAAATTGTGCCCTGGAATGTGGCTTGTATCCAAATCTCTCTCTCTCTCTCTCTCTCTGTATCTCTCTCTCATCTTCTTCCTCCCTTCACATTCTCTCCAATCCTCCTCATCCAAGGTTATCTGTGCTGGTCCAGGTTGGCCTATCTCAGCCAGGAGAGCAGTCAAATTCTTTACCAAGTTGTTCCATCAGTCTTCCAAACTCCTATCAAAAATGACAGCATTTTTCCTAAAATAACTCCTCTGTTTGTATGGAGATATTCCACCTTACACAGGGTACCACTATCTACCATTGTCAGCCCTTCACACTGAGAGATAACCATCCCACTTGTACTGCGTTCTACATGGTCACAGATTTGACTCCGAGATCAACATCTTTGCAACCACCTACACATAAGGGACCGAGTGAGAATTCACTTCTCTGCAGCACACCCCACGTGTGTCATCAGGTCTGTGAGGTTGCTGGTGAGGTGGATCTCTCGACTCTCTCTTAGGGGAGTTAGGACAGGAAGTTTCTGACTCTCCATGTCTCAGTGAATTGGCATCTAAGAAGGGGTCTGAGCACCTTTCAGCATGGTCTGAATGACAATGGGACAGAGTTCAAGGATTCAGTCCCCTCAAACCAGTCTCCATTTGGGACCATCCTCCTCCTTCTCTAGACCCTCAATTGGCAGGCCAGAGGCCCTTCTCGTCCAAGAGGGAAACCTCAAGACCTGCCCATGTAGCCCTCACCACAGGGCTCACGGAAGAGAAGAAGAGACACTTCTCAAATTCCTGACAACTGTGTACCCCACAAAAAAGCCAGCAGTAGAACTAGTCAACCCCCTTCCATCCAGCACCCCAGTAGGCAGGACGTCTTCTTATCAACCTGTGAAATACCCACCAGACGTATCCCAGCGTCATACTCGGGAAATTTGTTACTGTGGGTAGCTAGTTTGTGATTTCATCTATTGACGTGTATGTTCCGAAGCAGGGAATGGTCCTTCCCCCTAGTCCAATATTTCCTCAGGGTTGATATAGAGGGCCTCGTCCTTGGTTGAAGGCAGAGGGGCCTATTTTCATGGTGTGAGCTCTGGAATGAGATTTATCATCCCGGGCATACCTAGGAGGCTTTTTTCCCCTGTTGGAAAAGACTGGAAGTGATAAGCTCACTGGTCCCTGTCAGATATATCATAATCCTAAAACAAGCCTGAGCAGTGGATATTTATTTCCTCAGGAGCCTGAGGAGAATGGGGGCCACGAGAAGAATGCTGGAAAGCATACTTATCATCATAATGTGCAATACATCCAATGGATCCTCCTTTAATTTAGTATCAACATACCTCCAGATCATGAGCTCAGGCTGCCCGAGGTACAACCATTGAGGGGTGACGGTGAGAGCTTCCCACTTTGGGCCCATCCCTCGCCTCTCTTCTCACAGAGGGTCTGTGGTGTCACAAGGCTTGGTGGGCAGCATGCCATTGCCATGGCAACCATTGGGCCTGAACTTCTCAGATGCAAGGCAACTCCACCTCCTCTGTGCCCACCTGCTCTCTACACAAGGATGGCTCTTCCCCTGAACGTGTGTCAGGCTCAACACGGTGGTTCAAGAAGTGCTTCCCAGGAATACACAGTTTACAATCTCCTGTGGAAAGAAAATATGTGATTGAAAAAGACCCACTCCCCAAGGATCCTGAACAGGAAAACAATGGCCGATGGAGGAAGAAGAACAACACCCGAGCGTCCCTTTCCATGGGAGGAGACTTTTCTACGGAAGGAAACTATGGAATATCTCTCTCTTAACCTGATTTCCACCCCATGCCAATGGAGAAGATATACGTACCAAACCAAGGCTTTCAAACCTGTCTTCCAGTAGGGAGCAGGGATCGTAATGGACAGAAATTGGGTGTCAGGCCAGGAAGGAGAGAAGACTCTGGCACAAGTGTGCTTGTTTGTACCACTTGTGGGTTATCCGCCTTAAACCAAGACATGTCCTTGGGGAAATTATCCTGCCATTGACAGTTGCTTGAATCCACAGCTCCTGTACCTCTCTCTCTCCTTCTTTTGATCTCCTTCTCTCTAGCTCGCTCCCTCTCCCCTTGGCCCCCCTTCAATTTCTCTTGAATCCTCCTGCTACAAGTTGACCTGTGGTGATAATGGATGGAATATATTAGCCAAGAGAATGGTCCAAGGGATCCCCCAGCCTTTTCTCCGTGTCATCCTAGGCCTGATCAAATATAAAATCCGTGGTCCAGAAAGACTTCCTGTGCTGTGTGGAGACACCCCAACTAGGTCATCCTTCCACAACACTTCCCATATTCAACCTTTCATATGGACACAATGACCACTTCATATGTACTTCGGTCTGGAGGGTCCCATATTGGACTCAGAGAGAAACACACTTGAAGCAACGTTCACATGAGTGCTCCCCAAGAAATGGCTTCTCTGCAGCATTCGCTACCTGGTCCATGAGGTCTTGTGGATTTGCTCGGGTGTGGATCTCTGGACTCGTTCTTAGGGCATATGGAATATGAAGACTATGACTCTTCATGTCTCAATGATTTGACATCCAAACAATGGTCTGAGCATCCTTGGCCAGTGGGCTGCCCAACCATAGCCCAGAGTGCAAGATGTCTGTCAACCAAAACCAGTCTCTATGGAATAGACCTCCTCATTCTCTAGCCTCAGGATTGTCAGGGACAGAGCCCACTCCCTTCCAGGAGGGAACTTTCAATACCCTCACATTGCAGGCATCATCACAGGGCTCCTGCAAGATCAGACAATCGACCGCGCTTTCCTTCCTTATGACTGTAGACACAACAAACACACTGGCACTGGCCCCAGGCACCACACTCCCAGGAAGCCCTCCAGGAGAGGGAGGGCTTGTTCTTATCCAACTGTGGAAAAGGCACCTGAAACAGACCGGTTACATCTCGGTTAAAAGGCCTCTGTTTGGAGGGCTCCCCTGTGGCTTAGGCTGTGGAAATATGGATTCAGGAGTGTGGAGCTGAAAATGCCCCATTGGGACTGTCTTCTTCAGGGGTTCCATCCAGGGCCTCCTGCTTGGGGGAGAGCATTGGGGCATGGTTTCCTTGTTTGTGCACCAGGATATCTTGTTTAAATGGCCGTGAGGCACAATTCATTTTTGACAAGTAGGAACTCCTTTGAGGTGTTCTGCCCACGGATCCCCTGAAGATATCACATGTTCAAACACCAAGCCTCTAGAATCCACATTGAGCTTGGGAGCCTGATGAGAGTGGAGGCTATGAGTCTACAGATGGAGATAATAGTGTTCATCCAAGAGGACCACCCATCTGGTGGATCCTCCTTTCCATCAACTTCGACAGACCTCCAGGGCAAGAGCTCATGGTGTCCCTCATTGAACTCTCAAGGTTTGAGGGGGAGAATGTCCCACATATGGCCCATCACACACCTCTTTTCTCACAGAGTTTGTTGGATCACATGGCTCCATGGGCATCATACCAGTGCCATGGCCCGCTCTGGGACTGCACCTTTCAGAAGGAAGGCAACTCTACACAATGGGGAACCCAATTTGCTCTATCATGATGGATCTCTGATAACATGTGCGGCACTTCAGGGTCAAGTGCTTTCTCAGTCACTGCCTCACAAGAATACACAGTACAGAATCTCCTTTGGAGAGAAAAGATGTCATTCCAAACACCCAAACAAAATCCCCTGGACAATGAAATCAAGCAACGACTGAGGAGAACACTCTATTAGCTGCCATTTCAATAGGAACGGACTTTTCCGCTTAGGGAACATATAGTGTGTCACTTACCAGGACACACACCTCGTGTCCTTTGAGAAGACATGGGTGCTCCGCAGGTAGGACTGCTTCCAACCGACCTATTTCTAGAGACAGGCCAAGAACGAGTGAAAATCTCATGCAAGAGTCCTGATATAGCCTTTGTGTTTAATAGTCCACAAAAATACAGACAAGTGCTTGGGAATGAAATTGTGCCCTGGAATGTGGCTTGCATCCAAATCTCTCTCTCTCTCTCTCTCTCTGTATCTCTCTCTCATCTTCTTCCTCCCTTCACATTCTCTCCAATCCTCCTCATCCAAGGTTATCTGTGCTGGTCCAGGTTGGCCTATCTCAGCCAGGAGAGCAGTCAAATTCTTTACCAAGTTGTTCCATCAGTCTTCCAAACTCCTATCAAAAATGACAGCATTTTTCCTAAAATAACTCCTCTGTTTGTATGGAGATATTCCACCTTACACAGGGTACCACTATCTACCATTGTCAGCCCTTCACACTGAGAGATAACCATCCCACTTGTACTGCGTTCTACATGGTCACAGATTTGACTCCGAGATCAACATCTTTGCAACCACCTACACATAAGGGACCGAGTGAGAATTCACTTCTCTGCAGCACACCCCACGTGTGTCATCAGGTCTGTGAGGTTGCTGGTGAGGTGGATCTCTCGACTCTCTCTTAGGGGAGTTAGGACAGGAAGTTTCTGACTCTCCATGTCTCAGTGAATTGGCATCTAAGAAGGGGTCTGAGCACCTTTCAGCATGGTCTGAATGACAATGGGACAGAGTTCAAGGATTCAGTCCCCTCAAACCAGTCTCCATTTGGGACCATCCTCCTCCTTCTCTAGACCCTCAATTGGCAGGCCAGAGGCCCTTCTCGTCCAAGAGGGAAACCTCAAGACCTGCCCATGTAGCCCTCACCACAGGGCTCACGGAAGAGAAGAAGAGACACTTCTCAAATTCCTGACAACTGTGTACCCCACAAAAAAGCCAGCAGTAGAACTAGTCAACCCCCTTCCATCCAGCACCCCAGTAGGCAGGACGTCTTCTTATCAACCTGTGAAATACCCACCAGACGTATCCCAGCGTCATACTCGGGAAATTTGTTACTGTGGGTAGCTAGTTTGTGATTTCATCTATTGACGTGTATGTTCCGAAGCAGGGAATGGTCCTTCCCCCTAGTCCAATATTTCCTCAGGGTTGATATAGAGGGCCTCGTCCTTGGTTGAAGGCAGAGGGGCCTATTTTCATGGTGTGAGCTCTGGAATGAGATTTATCATCCCGGGCATACCTAGGAGGCTTTTTTCCCCTGTTGGAAAAGACTGGAAGTGATAAGCTCACTGGTCCCTGTCAGATATATCATAATCCTAAAACAAGCCTGAGCAGTGGATATTTATTTCCTCAGGAGCCTGAGGAGAATGGGGGCCACGAGAAGAATGCTGGAAAGCATACTTATCATCATAATGTGCAATACATCCAATGGATCCTCCTTTAATTTAGTATCAACATACCTCCAGATCATGAGCTCAGGCTGCCCGAGGTACAACCATTGAGGGGTGACGGTGAGAGCTTCCCACTTTGGGCCCATCCCTCGCCTCTCTTCTCACAGAGGGTCTGTGGTGTCACAAGGCTTGGTGGGCAGCATGCCATTGCCATGGCAACCATTGGGCCTGAACTTCTCAGATGCAAGGCAACTCCACCTCCTCTGTGCCCACCTGCTCTCTACACAAGGATGGCTCTTCCCCTGAACGTGTGTCAGGCTCAACACGGTGGTTCAAGAAGTGCTTCCCAGGAATACACAGTTTACAATCTCCTGTGGAAAGAAAATATGTGATTGAAAAAGACCCACTCCCCAAGGATCCTGAACAGGAAAACAATGGCCGATGGAGGAAGAAGAACAACACCCGAGCGTCCCTTTCCATGGGAGGAGACTTTTCTACGGAAGGAAACTATGGAATATCTCTCTCTTAACCTGATTTCCACCCCATGCCAATGGAGAAGATATACGTACCAAACCAAGGCTTTCAAACCTGTCTTCCAGTAGGGAGCAGGGATCGTAATGGACAGAAATTGGGTGTCAGGCCAGGAAGGAGAGAAGACTCTGGCACAAGTGTGCTTGTTTGTACCACTTGTGGGTTATCCGCCTTAAACCAAGACATGTCCTTGGGGAAATTATCCTGCCATTGACAGTTGCTTGAATCCACAGCTCCTGTACCTCTCTCTCTCCTTCTTTTGATCTCCTTCTCTCTAGCTCGCTCCCTCTCCCCTTGGCCCCCCTTCAATTTCTCTTGAATCCTCCTGCTACAAGTTGACCTGTGGTGATAATGGATGGAATATATTAGCCAAGAGAATGGTCCAAGGGATCCCCCAGCCTTTTCTCCGTGTCATCCTAGGCCTGATCAAATATAAAATCCGTGGTCCAGAAAGACTTCCTGTGCTGTGTGGAGACACCCCAACTAGGTCATCCTTCCACAACACTTCCCATATTCAACCTTTCATATGGACACAATGACCACTTCATATGTACTTCGGTCTGGAGGGTCCCATATTGGACTCAGAGAGAAACACACTTGAAGCAACGTTCACATGAGTGCTCCCCAAGAAATGGCTTCTCTGCAGCATTCGCTACCTGGTCCATGAGGTCTTGTGGATTTGCTCGGGTGTGGATCTCTGGACTCGTTCTTAGGGCATATGGAATATGAAGACTATGACTCTTCATGTCTCAATGATTTGACATCCAAACAATGGTCTGAGCATCCTTGGCCAGTGGGCTGCCCAACCATAGCCCAGAGTGCAAGATGTCTGTCAACCAAAACCAGTCTCTATGGAATAGACCTCCTCATTCTCTAGCCTCAGGATTGTCAGGGACAGAGCCCACTCCCTTCCAGGAGGGAACTTTCAATACCCTCACATTGCAGGCATCATCACAGGGCTCCTGCAAGATCAGACAATCGACCGCGCTTTCCTTCCTTATGACTGTAGACACAACAAACACACTGGCACTGGCCCCAGGCACCACACTCCCAGGAAGCCCTCCAGGAGAGGGAGGGCTTGTTCTTATCCAACTGTGGAAAAGGCACCTGAAACAGACCGGTTACATCTCGGTTAAAAGGCCTCTGTTTGGAGGGCTCCCCTGTGGCTTAGGCTGTGGAAATATGGATTCAGGAGTGTGGAGCTGAAAATGCCCCATTGGGACTGTCTTCTTCAGGGGTTCCATCCAGGGCCTCCTGCTTGGGGGAGAGCATTGGGGCATGGTTTCCTTGTTTGTGCACCAGGATATCTTGTTTAAATGGCCGTGAGGCACAATTCATTTTTGACAAGTAGGAACTCCTTTGAGGTGTTCTGCCCACGGATCCCCTGAAGATATCACATGTTCAAACACCAAGCCTCTAGAATCCACATTGAGCTTGGGAGCCTGATGAGAGTGGAGGCTATGAGTCTACAGATGGAGATAATAGTGTTCATCCAAGAGGACCACCCATCTGGTGGATCCTCCTTTCCATCAACTTCGACAGACCTCCAGGGCAAGAGCTCATGGTGTCCCTCATTGAACTCTCAAGGTTTGAGGGGGAGAATGTCCCACATATGGCCCATCACACACCTCTTTTCTCACAGAGTTTGTTGGATCACATGGCTCCATGGGCATCATACCAGTGCCATGGCCCGCTCTGGGACTGCACCTTTCAGAAGGAAGGCAACTCTACACAATGGGGAACCCAATTTGCTCTATCATGATGGATCTCTGATAACATGTGCGGCACTTCAGGGTCAAGTGCTTTCTCAGTCACTGCCTCACAAGAATACACAGTACAGAATCTCCTTTGGAGAGAAAAGATGTCATTCCAAACACCCAAACAAAATCCCCTGGACAATGAAATCAAGCAACGACTGAGGAGAACACTCTATTAGCTGCCATTTCAATAGGAACGGACTTTTCCGCTTAGGGAACATATAGTGTGTCACTTACCAGGACACACACCTCGTGTCCTTTGAGAAGACATGGGTGCTCCGCAGGTAGGACTGCTTCCAACCGACCTATTTCTAGAGACAGGCCAAGAACGAGTGAAAATCTCATGCAAGAGTCCTGATATAGCCTTTGTGTTTAATAGTCCACAAAAATACAGACAAGTGCTTGGGAATGAAATTGTGCCCTGGAATGTGGCTTGTATCCAAATCTCTCTCTCTCTCTCTCTCTCTGTATCTCTCTCTCATCTTCTTCCTCCCTTCACATTCTCTCCAATCCTCCTCATCCAAGGTTATCTGTGCTGGTCCAGGTTGGCCTATCTCAGCCAGGAGAGCAGTCAAATTCTTTACCAAGTTGTTCCATCAGTCTTCCAAACTCCTATCAAAAATGACAGCATTTTTCCTAAAATAACTCCTCTGTTTGTATGGAGATATTCCACCTTACACAGGGTACCACTATCTACCATTGTCAGCCCTTCACACTGAGAGATAACCATCCCACTTGTACTGCGTTCTACATGGTCACAGATTTGACTCCGAGATCAACATCTTTGCAACCACCTACACATAAGGGACCGAGTGAGAATTCACTTCTCTGCAGCACACCCCACGTGTGTCATCAGGTCTGTGAGGTTGCTGGTGAGGTGGATCTCTCGACTCTCTCTTAGGGGAGTTAGGACAGGAAGTTTCTGACTCTCCATGTCTCAGTGAATTGGCATCTAAGAAGGGGTCTGAGCACCTTTCAGCATGGTCTGAATGACAATGGGACAGAGTTCAAGGATTCAGTCCCCTCAAACCAGTCTCCATTTGGGACCATCCTCCTCCTTCTCTAGACCCTCAATTGGCAGGCCAGAGGCCCTTCTCGTCCAAGAGGGAAACCTCAAGACCTGCCCATGTAGCCCTCACCACAGGGCTCACGGAAGAGAAGAAGAGACACTTCTCAAATTCCTGACAACTGTGTACCCCACAAAAAAGCCAGCAGTAGAACTAGTCAACCCCCTTCCATCCAGCACCCCAGTAGGCAGGACGTCTTCTTATCAACCTGTGAAATACCCACCAGACGTATCCCAGCGTCATACTCGGGAAATTTGTTACTGTGGGTAGCTAGTTTGTGATTTCATCTATTGACGTGTATGTTCCGAAGCAGGGAATGGTCCTTCCCCCTAGTCCAATATTTCCTCAGGGTTGATATAGAGGGCCTCGTCCTTGGTTGAAGGCAGAGGGGCCTATTTTCATGGTGTGAGCTCTGGAATGAGATTTATCATCCCGGGCATACCTAGGAGGCTTTTTTCCCCTGTTGGAAAAGACTGGAAGTGATAAGCTCACTGGTCCCTGTCAGATATATCATAATCCTAAAACAAGCCTGAGCAGTGGATATTTATTTCCTCAGGAGCCTGAGGAGAATGGGGGCCACGAGAAGAATGCTGGAAAGCATACTTATCATCATAATGTGCAATACATCCAATGGATCCTCCTTTAATTTAGTATCAACATACCTCCAGATCATGAGCTCAGGCTGCCCGAGGTACAACCATTGAGGGGTGACGGTGAGAGCTTCCCACTTTGGGCCCATCCCTCGCCTCTCTTCTCACAGAGGGTCTGTGGTGTCACAAGGCTTGGTGGGCAGCATGCCATTGCCATGGCAACCATTGGGCCTGAACTTCTCAGATGCAAGGCAACTCCACCTCCTCTGTGCCCACCTGCTCTCTACACAAGGATGGCTCTTCCCCTGAACGTGTGTCAGGCTCAACACGGTGGTTCAAGAAGTGCTTCCCAGGAATACACAGTTTACAATCTCCTGTGGAAAGAAAATATGTGATTGAAAAAGACCCACTCCCCAAGGATCCTGAACAGGAAAACAATGGCCGATGGAGGAAGAAGAACAACACCCGAGCGTCCCTTTCCATGGGAGGAGACTTTTCTACGGAAGGAAACTATGGAATATCTCTCTCTTAACCTGATTTCCACCCCATGCCAATGGAGAAGATATACGTACCAAACCAAGGCTTTCAAACCTGTCTTCCAGTAGGGAGCAGGGATCGTAATGGACAGAAATTGGGTGTCAGGCCAGGAAGGAGAGAAGACTCTGGCACAAGTGTGCTTGTTTGTACCACTTGTGGGTTATCCACCTTAAACCAAGACATGTCCTTGGGAAAATATCCTGCCATTGACAGTTGCTTGAATCCACAGCTCCTGTACCTCTCTCTCTCCTTCTTTTCATCTCCTTCTCTCTAGCTCGCTCCCTCTCCCCTTGGCCCCCCTTCAATTTCTCTTGAATCCTCCTGCTACAAGTTGACCTGTGGTGATAATGGATGGAATATATTAGCCAAGAGAATGGTCCAAGGGATCCCCCAGCCTTTTCTCCGTGTCATCCTAGGACTGATCAAATATAAAATCCGTGGTCCAGAAAGACTTCCTGTGCTGTGTGGAGACACCCCAACTAGGTCATCCTTCCACAACACTTCCCATATTAAACCTTTCATATGGACACAATGACTACTTCATATGTACTTCGGTCTGGAGGGTCCCATATTGGACTCAGAGAGAAACACACTTGAAGCAACGTTCACATGAGTGCTCCCCAAGAAATGGCTTCTCTGCAGCATTCCCTACCTGGTCCATGAGGTCTTGTGGATTTGCTCGGGTGTGGATCTCTGGACTCGTTCTTAGGGCATATGGAATATGAAGACTATGACTCTTCATGTCTCAATGATTTGACATCCAAACAATGGTCTGAGCATCCTTGGCCAGTGGGCTGCCCAACCATAGCCCAGAGTGCAAGATGTCTGTCAACCAAAACCAGTCTCTATGGAATAGACCTCCTCATTCTCTAGCCTCAGGATTGTCAGGGACAGAGCCCACTCCCTTCCAGGAGGGAACTTTCAATACCCTCACATTGCAGGCATCATCACAGGGCTCCTGCAAGATCAGACAATCGACCCACCTTTCCTTCCTTATGACTGTAGACACAACAAACACACTGGCACTGGCCCCAGGCACCACACTCCCAGGAAGCCCTCCAGGAGAGGGAGGGCTTGTTCTTATCCAACTGTGGAAAAGGCACCTGAAACAGACCGGTTACATCTCGGTTAAAAGGCCTCAGTTTGGAGGGCTCCCCTGTGGCTTAGGCTGTGGAAATATGGATTCAGGAGTGTGGAGCTGAAAATGCTCCATTGGGACTGTCTTCTTCAGGGGTTCCATCCAGGGCCACCTGCTTGGGGGAGAGCATTGGGGCATGGTTTCCTTGTTTGTGCACCAGGAAATCTTGTTTAAATGGCCGTGAGGCACAATTCATTTTTCACAAGTAGGAACTCCTTTGAGGTGTTCTGCCCACGCATCCCCTGAAGATATCACATGTTCAAACACCAAGCCTCTAGAATCCACATTGAGCTTGGGAGCCTGATGAGAGTGGTGGCTATGAGTCTACAGATGGAGATAATAGTGTTCATCCAAGAGGACCACCCATCTGGTGGATCCTCCTTTCCATCAACTTCGACAGACCTCCAGAGCAAGAGCTCATGGTGTCCCTCATTGAACTCTCAAGGTTTGAGGGGGAGAATGTCCCACATATGGCCCATCACACACCTCTTTTCTCACAGAGTTTGTTGGATCACATGGCTCCATGGGCATCATACCAGTGCCATGGCCCGCTCTGGGACTGCACCTTTCAGAAGGAAGGCAACTCTACACAATGGGGAACCCAATTTGCTCTATCATGATGGATCTCTGATAACATGTGCGGCACTTCAGGGTCAAGTGCTTTCTCAGTCACTGCCTCACAAGAATACACAGTACAGAATCTCCTTTGGAGAGAAAAGATGTCATTCCAAACACCCAAACAAAATCCCCTGGACAATGAAATCAAGCAACGACTGAGGAGAACACTCTATTAGCTGCCATTTCAATAGGAACGGACTTTTCCGCTTAGGGAACATATAGTGTGTCACTTATCAGGACACACACCTCGTGTCCTTTGAGAAGACATGGGTGCTCCGCAGGTAGGACTGCTTCCAACCGACCTATTTCTAGAGACAGGCCAAGAACGAGTGAAAATCTCATGCAAGAGTCCTGATATAGCCTTTGTGTTTAATAGTCCACAAAAATACAGACAAGTGCTTGGGAATGAAATTGTGCCCTGGAATGTGGCTTGTATCCAAATCTCTCTCTCTCTCTCTCTCTGTATCTCTCTCTCATCTTCTTCCTCCCTTCACATTCTCTCCAATCCTCCTCATCCAAGGTTATCTGTGCTGGTCCAGGTTGGCCTATCTCAGCCAGGAGAGCAGTCAAATTCTTTACCAAGTTGTTCCATCAGTCTTCCAAACTCCTATCAAAAATGACAGCATTTTTCCTAAAATAACTCCTCTGTTTGTATGGAGATATTCCACCTTACACAGGGTACCACTATCTACCATTGTCAGCCCTTCACACTGAGAGATAACCATCCCACTTGTACTGCGTTCTACATGGTCACAGATTTGACTCCGAGATCAACATCTTTGCAACCACCTACACATAAGGGACCGAGTGAGAATTCACTTCTCTGCAGCACACCCCACGTGTGTCATCAGGTCTGTGAGGTTGCTGGTGAGGTGGATCTCTCGACTCTCTCTTAGGGGAGTTAGGACCGGAAGTTTCTGACTCTCCATGTCTCAGTGAATTGGCATCTAAGAAGGGGTCTGAGCACCTTTCAGCATGGTCTGAATGACAATGGGACAGAGTTCAAGGATTCAGTCCCCTCAAACCAGTCTCCATTTGGGACCATCCTCCTCCTTCTCTAGACCCTCAATTGGCAGGCCAGAGGCCCTTCTCGTCCAAGAGGGAAACCTCAAGACCTGCCCATGTAGCCCTCACCACAGGGCTCACGGAAGAGAAGAAGAGACACTTCTCAAATTCCTGACAACTGTGTACCCCACAAACAAGCCAGCAGTAGAACTAGTCAACCCCCTTCCATCCAGCACCCCAGTAGGCAGGACGTCTTCTTATCAACCTGTGAAATACCCACCAGACGTATCCCAGCGTCATACTCGGGAAATTTGTTACTGTGGGTAGCTAGTTTGTGATTTCATCTATTGACGTGTATGTTCCGAAGCAGGGAATGGTCCTTCCCCCTAGTCCAATATTTCCTCAGGGTTGATATAGAGGGCCTCGTCCTTGGTTGAAGGCAGAGGGGCCTATTTTCATGGTGTGAGCTCTGGAATGAGATTTATCATCCCGGGCATACCTAGGAGGCTTTTTTCCCCTGTTGGAAAAGACTGGAAGTGATAAGCTCACTGGTCCCTGTCAGATATATCATAATCCTAAAACAAGCCTGAGCAGTGGATATTTATTTCCTCAGGAGCCTGAGGAGAATGGGGGCCACGAGAAGAATGCTGGAAAGCATACTTATCATCATAATGTGCAATACATCCAATGGATCCTCCTTTAATTTAGTATCAACATACCTCCAGATCATGAGCTCAGGCTGCCCGAGGTACAACCATTGAGGGGTGACGGTGAGAGCTTCCCACTTTGGGCCCATCCCTCGCCTCTCTTCTCACAGAGGGTCTGTGGTGTCACAAGGCTTGGTGGGCAGCATGCCATTGCCATGGCAACCATTGGGCCTGAACTTCTCAGATGCAAGGCAACTCCACCTCCTCTGTGCCCACCTGCTCTCTACACAAGGATGGCTCTTCCCCTGAACGTGTGTCAGGCTCAACACGGTGGTTCAAGAAGTGCTTCCCAGGAATACACAGTTTACAATCTCCTGTGGAAAGAAAATATGTGATTGAAAAAGACCCACTCCCCAAGGATCCTGAACAGGAAAACAATGGCCGATGGAGGAAGAAGAACAACACCCGAGCGTCCCTTTCCATGGGAGGAGACTTTTCTACGGAAGGAAACTATGGAATATCTCTCTCTTAACCTGATTTCCACCCCATGCCAATGGAGAAGATATACGTACCAAACCAAGGCTTTCAAACCTGTCTTCCAGTAGGGAGCAGGGATCGTAATGGACAGAAATTGGGTGTCAGGCCAGGAAGGAGAGAAGACTCTGGCACAAGTGTGCTTGTTTGTACCACTTGTGGGTTATCCGCCTTAAACCAAGACATGTCCTTGGGGAAATTATCCTGCCATTGACAGTTGCTTGAATCCACAGCTCCTGTACCTCTCTCTCTCCTTCTTTTGATCTCCTTCTCTCTAGCTCGCTCCCTCTCCCCTTGGCCCCCCTTCAATTTCTCTTGAATCCTCCTGCTACAAGTTGACCTGTGGTGATAATGGATGGAATATATTAGCCAAGAGAATGGTCCAAGGGATCCCCCAGCCTTTTCTCCGTGTCATCCTAGGCCTGATCAAATATAAAATCCGTGGTCCAGAAAGACTTCCTGTGCTGTGTGGAGACACCCCAACTAGGTCATCCTTCCACAACACTTCCCATATTCAACCTTTCATATGGACACAATGACCACTTCATATGTACTTCGGTCTGGAGGGTCCCATATTGGACTCAGAGAGAAACACACTTGAAGCAACGTTCACATGAGTGCTCCCCAAGAAATGGCTTCTCTGCAGCATTCGCTACCTGGTCCATGAGGTCTTGTGGATTTGCTCGGGTGTGGATCTCTGGACTCGTTCTTAGGGCATATGGAATATGAAGACTATGACTCTTCATGTCTCAATGATTTGACATCCAAACAATGGTCTGAGCATCCTTGGCCAGTGGGCTGCCCAACCATAGCCCAGAGTGCAAGATGTCTGTCAACCAAAACCAGTCTCTATGGAATAGACCTCCTCATTCTCTAGCCTCAGGATTGTCAGGGACAGAGCCCACTCCCTTCCAGGAGGGAACTTTCAATACCCTCACATTGCAGGCATCATCACAGGGCTCCTGCAAGATCAGACAATCGACCGCGCTTTCCTTCCTTATGACTGTAGACACAACAAACACACTGGCACTGGCCCCAGGCACCACACTCCCAGGAAGCCCTCCAGGAGAGGGAGGGCTTGTTCTTATCCAACTGTGGAAAAGGCACCTGAAACAGACCGGTTACATCTCGGTTAAAAGGCCTCTGTTTGGAGGGCTCCCCTGTGGCTTAGGCTGTGGAAATATGGATTCAGGAGTGTGGAGCTGAAAATGCCCCATTGGGACTGTCTTCTTCAGGGGTTCCATCCAGGGCCTCCTGCTTGGGGGAGAGCATTGGGGCATGGTTTCCTTGTTTGTGCACCAGGATATCTTGTTTAAATGGCCGTGAGGCACAATTCATTTTTGACAAGTAGGAACTCCTTTGAGGTGTTCTGCCCACGGATCCCCTGAAGATATCACATGTTCAAACACCAAGCCTCTAGAATCCACATTGAGCTTGGGAGCCTGATGAGAGTGGAGGCTATGAGTCTACAGATGGAGATAATAGTGTTCATCCAAGAGGACCACCCATCTGGTGGATCCTCCTTTCCATCAACTTCGACAGACCTCCAGGGCAAGAGCTCATGGTGTCCCTCATTGAACTCTCAAGGTTTGAGGGGGAGAATGTCCCACATATGGCCCATCACACACCTCTTTTCTCACAGAGTTTGTTGGATCACATGGCTCCATGGGCATCATACCAGTGCCATGGCCCGCTCTGGGACTGCACCTTTCAGAAGGAAGGCAACTCTACACAATGGGGAACCCAATTTGCTCTATCATGATGGATCTCTGATAACATGTGCGGCACTTCAGGGTCAAGTGCTTTCTCAGTCACTGCCTCACAAGAATACACAGTACAGAATCTCCTTTGGAGAGAAAAGATGTCATTCCAAACACCCAAACAAAATCCCCTGGACAATGAAATCAAGCAACGACTGAGGAGAACACTCTATTAGCTGCCATTTCAATAGGAACGGACTTTTCCGCTTAGGGAACATATAGTGTGTCACTTACCAGGACACACACCTCGTGTCCTTTGAGAAGACATGGGTGCTCCGCAGGTAGGACTGCTTCCAACCGACCTATTTCTAGAGACAGGCCAAGAACGAGTGAAAATCTCATGCAAGAGTCCTGATATAGCCTTTGTGTTTAATAGTCCACAAAAATACAGACAAGTGCTTGGGAATGAAATTGTGCCCTGGAATGTGGCTTGTATCCAAATCTCTCTCTCTCTCTCTCTCTCTGTATCTCTCTCTCATCTTCTTCCTCCCTTCACATTCTCTCCAATCCTCCTCATCCAAGGTTATCTGTGCTGGTCCAGGTTGGCCTATCTCAGCCAGGAGAGCAGTCAAATTCTTTACCAAGTTGTTCCATCAGTCTTCCAAACTCCTATCAAAAATGACAGCATTTTTCCTAAAATAACTCCTCTGTTTGTATGGAGATATTCCACCTTACACAGGGTACCACTATCTACCATTGTCAGCCCTTCACACTGAGAGATAACCATCCCACTTGTACTGCGTTCTACATGGTCACAGATTTGACTCCGAGATCAACATCTTTGCAACCACCTACACATAAGGGACCGAGTGAGAATTCACTTCTCTGCAGCACACCCCACGTGTGTCATCAGGTCTGTGAGGTTGCTGGTGAGGTGGATCTCTCGACTCTCTCTTAGGGGAGTTAGGACAGGAAGTTTCTGACTCTCCATGTCTCAGTGAATTGGCATCTAAGAAGGGGTCTGAGCACCTTTCAGCATGGTCTGAATGACAATGGGACAGAGTTCAAGGATTCAGTCCCCTCAAACCAGTCTCCATTTGGGACCATCCTCCTCCTTCTCTAGACCCTCAATTGGCAGGCCAGAGGCCCTTCTCGTCCAAGAGGGAAACCTCAAGACCTGCCCATGTAGCCCTCACCACAGGGCTCACGGAAGAGAAGAAGAGACACTTCTCAAATTCCTGACAACTGTGTACCCCACAAAAAAGCCAGCAGTAGAACTAGTCAACCCCCTTCCATCCAGCACCCCAGTAGGCAGGACGTCTTCTTATCAACCTGTGAAATACCCACCAGACGTATCCCAGCGTCATACTCGGGAAATTTGTTACTGTGGGTAGCTAGTTTGTGATTTCATCTATTGACGTGTATGTTCCGAAGCAGGGAATGGTCCTTCCCCCTAGTCCAATATTTCCTCAGGGTTGATATAGAGGGCCTCGTCCTTGGTTGAAGGCAGAGGGGCCTATTTTCATGGTGTGAGCTCTGGAATGAGATTTATCATCCCGGGCATACCTAGGAGGCTTTTTTCCCCTGTTGGAAAAGACTGGAAGTGATAAGCTCACTGGTCCCTGTCAGATATATCATAATCCTAAAACAAGCCTGAGCAGTGGATATTTATTTCCTCAGGAGCCTGAGGAGAATGGGGGCCACGAGAAGAATGCTGGAAAGCATACTTATCATCATAATGTGCAATACATCCAATGGATCCTCCTTTAATTTAGTATCAACATACCTCCAGATCATGAGCTCAGGCTGCCCGAGGTACAACCATTGAGGGGTGACGGTGAGAGCTTCCCACTTTGGGCCCATCCCTCGCCTCTCTTCTCACAGAGGGTCTGTGGTGTCACAAGGCTTGGTGGGCAGCATGCCATTGCCATGGCAACCATTGGGCCTGAACTTCTCAGATGCAAGGCAACTCCACCTCCTCTGTGCCCACCTGCTCTCTACACAAGGATGGCTCTTCCCCTGAACGTGTGTCAGGCTCAACACGGTGGTTCAAGAAGTGCTTCCCAGGAATACACAGTTTACAATCTCCTGTGGAAAGAAAATATGTGATTGAAAAAGACCCACTCCCCAAGGATCCTGAACAGGAAAACAATGGCCGATGGAGGAAGAAGAACAACACCCGAGCGTCCCTTTCCATGGGAGGAGACTTTTCTACGGAAGGAAACTATGGAATATCTCTCTCTTAACCTGATTTCCACCCCATGCCAATGGAGAAGATATACGTACCAAACCAAGGCTTTCAAACCTGTCTTCCAGTAGGGAGCAGGGATCGTAATGGACAGAAATTGGGTGTCAGGCCAGGAAGGAGAGAAGACTCTGGCACAAGTGTGCTTGTTTGTACCACTTGTGGGTTATCCACCTTAAACCAAGACATGTCCTTGGGAAAATATCCTGCCATTGACAGTTGCTTGAATCCACAGCTCCTGTACCTCTCTCTCTCCTTCTTTTCATCTCCTTCTCTCTAGCTCGCTCCCTCTCCCCTTGGCCCCCCTTCAATTTCTCTTGAATCCTCCTGCTACAAGTTGACCTGTGGTGATAATGGATGGAATATATTAGCCAAGAGAATGGTCCAAGGGATCCCCCAGCCTTTTCTCCGTGTCATCCTAGGACTGATCAAATATAAAATCCGTGGTCCAGAAAGACTTCCTGTGCTGTGTGGAGACACCCCAACTAGGTCATCCTTCCACAACACTTCCCATATTAAACCTTTCATATGGACACAATGACTACTTCATATGTACTTCGGTCTGGAGGGTCCCATATTGGACTCAGAGAGAAACACACTTGAAGCAACGTTCACATGAGTGCTCCCCAAGAAATGGCTTCTCTGCAGCATTCCCTACCTGGTCCATGAGGTCTTGTGGATTTGCTCGGGTGTGGATCTCTGGACTCGTTCTTAGGGCATATGGAATATGAAGACTATGACTCTTCATGTCTCAATGATTTGACATCCAAACAATGGTCTGAGCATCCTTGGCCAGTGGGCTGCCCAACCATAGCCCAGAGTGCAAGATGTCTGTCAACCAAAACCAGTCTCTATGGAATAGACCTCCTCATTCTCTAGCCTCAGGATTGTCAGGGACAGAGCCCACTCCCTTCCAGGAGGGAACTTTCAATACCCTCACATTGCAGGCATCATCACAGGGCTCCTGCAAGATCAGACAATCGACCCACCTTTCCTTCCTTATGACTGTAGACACAACAAACACACTGGCACTGGCCCCAGGCACCACACTCCCAGGAAGCCCTCCAGGAGAGGGAGGGCTTGTTCTTATCCAACTGTGGAAAAGGCACCTGAAACAGACCGGTTACATCTCGGTTAAAAGGCCTCAGTTTGGAGGGCTCCCCTGTGGCTTAGGCTGTGGAAATATGGATTCAGGAGTGTGGAGCTGAAAATGCTCCATTGGGACTGTCTTCTTCAGGGGTTCCATCCAGGGCCACCTGCTTGGGGGAGAGCATTGGGGCATGGTTTCCTTGTTTGTGCACCAGGAAATCTTGTTTAAATGGCCGTGAGGCACAATTCATTTTTCACAAGTAGGAACTCCTTTGAGGTGTTCTGCCCACGCATCCCCTGAAGATATCACATGTTCAAACACCAAGCCTCTAGAATCCACATTGAGCTTGGGAGCCTGATGAGAGTGGTGGCTATGAGTCTACAGATGGAGATAATAGTGTTCATCCAAGAGGACCACCCATCTGGTGGATCCTCCTTTCCATCAACTTCGACAGACCTCCAGAGCAAGAGCTCATGGTGTCCCTCATTGAACTCTCAAGGTTTGAGGGGGAGAATGTCCCACATATGGCCCATCACACACCTCTTTTCTCACAGAGTTTGTTGGATCACATGGCTCCATGGGCATCATACCAGTGCCATGGCCCGCTCTGGGACTGCACCTTTCAGAAGGAAGGCAACTCTACACAATGGGGAACCCAATTTGCTCTATCATGATGGATCTCTGATAACATGTGCGGCACTTCAGGGTCAAGTGCTTTCTCAGTCACTGCCTCACAAGAATACACAGTACAGAATCTCCTTTGGAGAGAAAAGATGTCATTCCAAACACCCAAACAAAATCCCCTGGACAATGAAATCAAGCAACGACTGAGGAGAACACTCTATTAGCTGCCATTTCAATAGGAACGGACTTTTCCGCTTAGGGAACATATAGTGTGTCACTTATCAGGACACACACCTCGTGTCCTTTGAGAAGACATGGGTGCTCCGCAGGTAGGACTGCTTCCAACCGACCTATTTCTAGAGACAGGCCAAGAACGAGTGAAAATCTCATGCAAGAGTCCTGATATAGCCTTTGTGTTTAATAGTCCACAAAAATACAGACAAGTGCTTGGGAATGAAATTGTGCCCTGGAATGTGGCTTGTATCCAAATCTCTCTCTCTCTCTCTCTCTGTATCTCTCTCTCATCTTCTTCCTCCCTTCACATTCTCTCCAATCCTCCTCATCCAAGGTTATCTGTGCTGGTCCAGGTTGGCCTATCTCAGCCAGGAGAGCAGTCAAATTCTTTACCAAGTTGTTCCATCAGTCTTCCAAACTCCTATCAAAAATGACAGCATTTTTCCTAAAATAACTCCTCTGTTTGTATGGAGATATTCCACCTTACACAGGGTACCACTATCTACCATTGTCAGCCCTTCACACTGAGAGATAACCATCCCACTTGTACTGCGTTCTACATGGTCACAGATTTGACTCCGAGATCAACATCTTTGCAACCACCTACACATAAGGGACCGAGTGAGAATTCACTTCTCTGCAGCACACCCCACGTGTGTCATCAGGTCTGTGAGGTTGCTGGTGAGGTGGATCTCTCGACTCTCTCTTAGGGGAGTTAGGACCGGAAGTTTCTGACTCTCCATGTCTCAGTGAATTGGCATCTAAGAAGGGGTCTGAGCACCTTTCAGCATGGTCTGAATGACAATGGGACAGAGTTCAAGGATTCAGTCCCCTCAAACCAGTCTCCATTTGGGACCATCCTCCTCCTTCTCTAGACCCTCAATTGGCAGGCCAGAGGCCCTTCTCGTCCAAGAGGGAAACCTCAAGACCTGCCCATGTAGCCCTCACCACAGGGCTCACGGAAGAGAAGAAGAGACACTTCTCAAATTCCTGACAACTGTGTACCCCACAAACAAGCCAGCAGTAGAACTAGTCAACCCCCTTCCATCCAGCACCCCAGTAGGCAGGACGTCTTCTTATCAACCTGTGAAATACCCACCAGACGTATCCCAGCGTCATACTCGGGAAATTTGTTACTGTGGGTAGCTAGTTTGTGATTTCATCTATTGACGTGTATGTTCCGAAGCAGGGAATGGTCCTTCCCCCTAGTCCAATATTTCCTCAGGGTTGATATAGAGGGCCTCGTCCTTGGTTGAAGGCAGAGGGGCCCATTTTCATGCTTTGAGCTCTGGAATGAGATTTATCATCCCGGGCATACCTAGGAGGCTTTTTTCCCCTGTTGGAAAAGACTGGAAGTGATAAGCTCACTGGTCCCTGTCAGATATATCATAATCCTAAAACAAGCCTGAGCAGTGGATATTTATTTCCTCAGGAGCCTGAGGAGAATGGGGGCCACGAGAAGAATGCTGGAAAGCATACTTATCATCATAATGTGCAATACATCCAATGGATCCTCCTTTAATTTAGTATCAACATACCTCCAGATCATGAGCTCAGGCTGCCCGAGGTACAACCATTGAGGGGTGACGGTGAGAGCTTCCCACTTTGGGCCCATCCCTCGCCTCTCTTCTCACAGAGGGTCTGTGGTGTCACAAGGCTTGGTGGGCAGCATGCCATTGCCATGGCAACCATTGGGCCTGAACTTCTCAGATGCAAGGCAACTCCACCTCCTCTGTGCCCACCTGCTCTCTACACAAGGATGGCTCTTCCCCTGAACGTGTGTCAGGCTCAACACGGTGGTTCAAGAACTGATCCCAGGAATACACAGTTTACAATCTCCTGTGGAAAGAAAATATGTGATTGAAAAAGACCCACTCCCCAAGGATCCTGAACAGGAAAACAATGGCCGATGGAGGAAGAAGAACAACACCCGAGCGTCCCTTTCCATGGGAGGAGACTTTTCTACGGAAGGAAACTATGGAATATCTCTCTCTTAACCTGATTTCCACCCCATGCCAATGGAGAAGATATACGTACCAAACCAAGGCTTTCAAACCTGTCTTCCAGTAGGGAGCAGGGATCGTAATGGACAGAAATTGGGTGTCAGGCCAGGAAGGAGAGAAGACTCTGGCACAAGTGTGCTTCTTTGTACCACTTGTGGGTTATCCACCTTAAACCAAGACATGTCCTTGGGGAAATTATCCTGCCATTGACAGTTGCTTGAATCCACAGCTCCTGTACCTCTCTCTCTCCTTCTTTTCATCTCCTTCTCTCTAGCTCGCTCCCTCTCCCCTTGGCCCCCCTTCAATTTCTCTTGAATCCTCCTGCTACAAGTTGACCTGTGGTGATAATGGATGGAATATATTAGCCAAGAGAATGGTCCAAGGGATCCCCCAGCCTTTTCTCCGTGTCATCCTAGGCCTGATCAAATATAAAATCCGTGGTCCAGAAAGACTTCCTGTGCTGTGTGGAGACACCCCAACTAGGTCATCCTTCCACAACACTTCCCATATTCAACCTTTCATATGGACACAATGACCACTTCATATGTACTTCGGTCTGGAGGGTCCCATATTGGACTCAGAGAGAAACACACTTGAAGCAACGTTCACATGAGTGCTCCCCAAGAAATGGCTTCTCTGCAGCATTCCCTACCTGGTCCATGAGGTCTTGTGGATTTGCTCGGGTGTGGATCTCTGGACTCGTTCTTAGGGCATATGGAATATGAAGACTATGACTCTTCATGTCTCAATGATTTGACATCCAAACAATGGTCTGAGCATCCTTGGCCAGTGGGCTGCCCAACCATAGCCCAGAGTGCAAGATGTCTGTCAACCAAAACCAGTCTCTATGGAATAGACCTCCTCATTCTCTAGCCTCAGGATTGTCAGGGACAGAGCCCACTCCCTTCCAGGAGGGAACTTTCAATACCCTCACATTGCAGGCATCATCACAGGGCTCCTGCAAGATCAGACAATCGACCCACCTTTCCTTCCTTATGACTGTAGACACAACAAACACACTGGCACTGGCCCCAGGCACCACACTCCCAGGAAGCCCTCCAGGAGAGGGAGGGCTTGTTCTTATCCACCTGTGGAAAAGGCACCTGAAACAGACCGGTTACATCTCGGTTAAAAGGCCTCTGTTTGGAGGGCTCCCCTGTGGCTTAGGCTATGGAAATATGGATTCAGAAGTGTGGATCTGAAAATGACCCATTGAGAATATCTTCTTCAGGGGTTCCATCCAGGGCCACCTGCTTGGGGGAGAGCATTGGGGCATGGTTTCCTTGTTTGTGCACCAGGATAACGTGTTTAAATTGCCGTGAGGCACAATTCATTTTTCACAAGTAGGAACTCCTTTGAGGTATTCTGCCCACGGATCCCCTGAAGATATCACATGTTCAAACACCAAGCCTCTAGAATCCACATTGAGCTTGGGAGCCTGATGAGAGTGGTGGCTATGAGTCTACAGATGGAGATAATAGTGTTCATCCAAGAGGACCACCCATCTGGTGGATCCTCCTTTCCATCAACTTCGACAGACCTCCAGAGCAAGAGCTCATGGTATCCCTCATTGAACTCTCAAGGTTTGAGGGGGAGAATGTCCCACATATGGCCCATCACACACCTCTTTTCTCACAGAGTTTGTTGGATCACATGGCTCCATGGGCATCATACCAGTGCCATGGCCCGCTCTGGGACTGCACCTTTCAGAAGGAAGGCAACTCTACACAATGGGGAACCCAATTTGCTCTATCATGATGGATCTCTGATAACATGTGCAGCACTTCAGGGTCAAGTGCTTTCTCAGTCACTGCCTCACAAGAATACACAGTACAGAATCTCCTTTGGAGAGAAAAGATGTCATTCCAAACACCCAAACAAAATCACCTGGACAATGAAATCAAGGAACGACTGAGGAGAACACTCTATTAGCTGCCATTTCAATAGGAACGGACTTTTCCGCTTAGGGAACATTTAGTGTGTCACTTACCAGGACACACACCTCGTGTCCTTTGAGAAGACATGGGTGCTCCGCAGGTAGGACTGCTTCCAACCGACCTATTTCTAGAGACAGGCCAAGAACGAGTGAAAATCTCATGCAAGAGTCCTGATATAGCCTTTGTGTTTAATAGTCCACAAAAATACAGACAAGGGCTTGGGAATGAAATTGTGCCCTGGAATGTGGCTTGTATCCAAATCTCTCTCTCTCTATATATATATATATATCTCTCTCATCTTCTTCCTCCCTTCACATTCTCTCCAATCCTCCTCATCCAAGGTTATCTGTGCTGGTCCAGGTTGGCCTATCTCAGCCAGGAGAGCAGTCAAATTCTTTACCAAGTTGTTCCATCAGTCTTCCAAACTCCTATCAAAAATGACAGCATTTTTCCTAAAATAACTCCTCTGTTTGTATGAAGATATTCCACCTTACACAGGGTACCACTATCTACCATTGTCAGCCCTTCACACTGAGAGATAACCATCCCACTTGTACTGCGTTCTACATGGTCACAGATTTGACTCCGAGATCAACATCTTTGCAACCACCTACACATAAGGGACCGAGTGAGAATTCACTTCTCTGCAGCACACCCCACGTCTGTCATCAGGTCTGTGAGGTTGCTGGTGAGGAGGATCTCTCGACTCTCTCTTAGGGGAGTTAGGACAGGAAGTTTCTGACTCTCCATGTCTCAGTGAATTGGCATCTAAGAAGGGGTCTGAGCACCTTTCAGCATGGTCTGAAAGAGAATGGGACAGAGTTCAAGGATTCGGTCCCCTCAAACCAGTCTCCATTTGGGACCATCCTCCTCCTTCTCTAGACCCTCAATTGGCAGGCCAGAGGCCCCTCTCGTCCAAGAGGGAAACCTCAAGACCTGCCCATGTAGCCCTCACCACAGGGCTCACGGAAGAGAAGAAGAGACACTTCTCAAATTCCTGACAACTGTGTACCCCACAAAAAAGCCAGCAGTGGAACTAGTCAACCCCCTTCCATCCAGCACCCCAGTAGGCAGGACGTCTTCTTATCAACCTGTGAAATACCCACCAGACGTATCCCAGCGTCATACTCGGGAAATTTGTTACTGTGGGTAGCTAGTTTGTGATTTCATCTATTGACGTGTATGTTCCGAAGCAGGGAATGGTCCTTCCCCCCGTTCCAATATTTCCTCGTGGTTGATATGGAGGGCCTCGTCCTTGGTTGAAGGCAGAGGGGCCTATTTTCATGGTGTGAGCTCTGGAATGAGATTTATCATCCCGGGCATACCTAGGAGGCTTTTTTCCCCTGTTGGAAAAGACTGGAAGTGATAAGCTCACTGGTCCCTGTCAGATATATCATAATCCTAAAACAAGCCTGAGCAGTGGATATTTATTTCCTCAGGAGCCTGAGGAGAATGGGGGCCACGAGAAGAATGCTGGAAAGCATACTTATCATCATAATGTGCAATACATCCAATGGATCCTCCTTTAATTTAGTATCAACATACCTCCAGATCATGAGCTCAGGCTGCCCGAGGTACAACCATTGAGGGGTGACGGTGAGAGCTTCCCACTTTGGGCCCATCCCTCGCCTCTCTTCTCACAGAGGGTCTGTGGTGTCACAAGGCTTGGTGGGCAGCATGCCATTGCCATGGCAACCATTGGGCCTGAACTTCTCAGATGCAAGGCAACTCCACCTCCTCTGTGCCCACCTGCTCTCTACACAAGGATGGCTCTTCCCCTGAACGTGTGTCAGGCTCAACACGGTGGTTCAAGAACTGATCCCAGGAATACACAGTTTACAATCTCCTGTGGAAAGAAAATATGTGATTGAAAAAGACCCACTCCCCAAGGATCCTGAACAGGAAAACAATGGCCGATGGAGGAAGAAGAACAACACCCGAGCATCCCTTTCCATGGGAGGAGACTTTTATACGGAAGGAAACTATGGAATATTTCTCTCTTAACCTGATTTCCACCCCATGCCATTGGAGAAGATATACGTACCAAACCAAGGCTTTCAAACCTGTCTTCCAGTAGGGAGCAGGGATCGTAATGGACAGAAATTGGGTGTCAGGCCAGGAAGGAGAGAAGACTCTGGCACAAGTGTGCTTGTTTGTACCACTTGTGGGTTATCCACCTTAAACCAAGACATGTCCTTGGGGAAATTATCCTGCCATTGACAGTTGCTTGAATCCACAGCTCCTGTACCTCTCTCTCTCCTTCTTTTGATCTCCTTCTCTCTAGCTCGCTCCCTCTCCCCTTGGCCCCCCTTCAATTTCTCTTGAATCCTCCTGCTACAAGTTGACCTGTGGTGATAATGGATGGAATATATTAGCCAAGAGAATGGTCCAAGGGATCCCCCAGCCTTTTCTCCGTGTCATCCTAGGCCTGATCAAATATAAAATCCGTGGTCCAGAAAGACTTCCTGTGCTGTGTGGAGACACCCCAACTAGGTCATCCTTCCACAACACTTCCCATATTCAACCTTTTATATGGACACAATGACCACTTCATATGTACTTCGGTCTGGAGGGTCCCATATTGGACTCAGAGAGAAACACACTTGAAGCAACGTTCACATGAGTGCTCCCCAAGAAATGGCTTCTCTGCAGCATTCCCTACCTGGTCCATGAGGTCTTGTGGATTTGCTCGGGTGTGGATCTCTGGACTCGTTCTTAGGGCATATGGAATATGAAGACTATGACTCTTCATGTCTCAATGATTTGACATCCAAACAATGGTCTGAGCATCCTTGGCCAGTGGGCTGCCCAACCATAGCCCAGAGTGCAAGATGTCTGTCAACCAAAACCAGTCTCTATGGAATAGACCTCCTCATTCTCTAGCCTCAGGATTGTCAGGGACAGAGCCCACTCCCTTCCAGGAGGGAACTTTCAATACCCTCACATTGCAGGCATCATCACAGGGCTCCTGCAAGATCAGACAATCGACCCACCTTTCCTTCCATATGATTGTAGACACAACAAACACACTGGCACTGGCCCCAGGCATCACACTCCCAGGAATCCCTGCAGGAGAGGGAGGGCTTCTTCTTATCCAACTGTGTAAATGGCACCTGAAATATACAAGTTACATCTCGGTTAAAAGGCCTCTGTTTGGAGGGCTCCCCTGTGGCTTAGGCTGTGGAAATATGGATTCAGAAGTGTGGAGCTGAAAAGGCCCCATTGGGACTGTCTTCTTCAGGGGTTACATCCAGGGCTTCCTGCTTGGGGGAGAGCATTGTGGCATGGTTTCCTTGTTTGTGCACCAGGATATCTTGTTTAAATGGCCATGAGGCACAATTCATTTTTCACATGTAGGAACTCCTTTGAGGTATTCTGCCCACGGATCCCCTGAAGATATCACATGTTCAAACACCAAGCCTCTAGAATCCACATTGAGCTTGGGAGCCTGATGAGAGTGGTGGCTATGAGTCTACAGATGGAGATAATAGTGTTCATCTAAGAGGACCACCCATCTGATGGATCTTCCTTTCCATCAACTTCGACAGACCTGCAGAGCAAGAGCTCATGGTGTCCCTCATTGAACTCTCAAGGTTTGAGGGGGAGAATGTCCCACATATGGCCCATCACACACCTCTTTTCTCACAGAGTTTGTTGGATCACATGGCTCCATGGGCATCATACCAGTGCAATGGCCCGCTCTGGGACTGCACCTTTCAGAAGGAAGGCAACTCTACACAATGGGGAACCCAATTTGCTCTATCATGATGGATCTCTGATAACATGTGCGGCACTTCAGGGTCAAGTGCTTTCTCTTTCACTGCCTCACACGAATACACAATACAGAATCTCCTTTGGAGAGAAAAGATGTCATTCCAAACACCCAAACAAAATCACCTGGACAATGAAATCAAGGAACGACTGAGGAAAACACTCTATTAGCTGCCATTTCAATAGGAACGGACTTTTCCGCTTAGGGAACATATCGTGTGTCACTTACCAGGACACACACCTCGTGTCCTTTGGGAAGACATGGGTGCCCCGCAGGTAGGACTGCTTCCAACCGACATATTTCTAGAGACAGGCCAAGAACGAGTGAAAATCTCATGCAAGAGTCCTGATATAGCCTTTGTGTTTAATATTCCACAGAAATACAGACAAGGGCTTGGGAAGGAAATTGTGCCCTGGAATGTGGCTTGTATCCAAATCTCTCTCTCTCTCTCTCTCTCTCTCTCTCTCTCTCTCTCTCTCTCTCTCTCGGCTTCTTCCTCCTTCACATTCTCTCGAATCCTCCTCATCCAATGTGATCTGTGTTGGTCCAGGTTGGCCTATCTCAGCCAGGAGAGCAGTCAAATTCTTTAACCAAAATTCTCCATCAGTCTTCCAAACTCCTATCAAAAATGACAGCATTTTTCCTGAAATAACACCTCTCTTTTTATGGAGATATTACCCCTTACACATTCTTCTACTATCTTACATTTGTCAGCCCTTCACACTGACACATAATCATCGCATTGGTACTGCGTTCTCTATTGTCACAGATTTGACACCGAGATCGATAATTTTTCAAGCACCTACACATAAGGGACCTACTGATAATTCACTTCTCTGCAGCACATCCCACGTGTGGGGTCAGGTCTGTGAGGTTGCTGGTGCCGTGGATCTCTCGACTCTTTCTAAGTGGAATTATACATGAAGTCTCTGACTCTCCATGTCTCAGTCAATTGGCATCTAAGAAGGTGTCTGAGCACCCTTCAGCAGGGTCTGAATGACAATGTTATAGAGTTCAAGGATTCGGTCCCCTAAAACCAGTCTCCATTTGGGACAATTCTCCTCCAACTCTAGACCCTCAGTTGGTAGGCCCTAGGCCCCTCTCATCGAAGAGGGAAACCTCAAGACCTGCACATGTAGCCCTCACCTCAGGGCTCACTGATGAAAAGAAGGGTGACTCCTGAAATTCCTGAGAATTGTGTACCCCACAAAAAAGCCAGCAGTGGAACTAGTCACCCCATTTCCATCCAGCACCCCAATGGCCAGTACCTAAACTTATCAACCTGTGAAATTACCACCAGACATATCCCAGCTTCATCTCGGGAAATTTGTTACTGTGGATAGCTAGTGTGTGCTTTCATCTATTGACGTGTACGTTCAGAAGCAGGGAATGGTCCTTCCCCCTAGTCCAATATTTCCTCAGGTTTGATATTGAAGACCTCGTCCTTGGTTGAAGGCAGAGGGGCCTATTTACATGGTGTGAGCTCTGGAATGAGATTTATCATCCTGGTCATACCTAGGAGGCTGTTTTCCCCTGTTGGAAAAGACTTGAAGTGATAAGCTCACTGGTCCCTGTCAGATATATCATAATCCTAAAACAAGCCTGAGCAGTGGATATTTCCTCAGGAGCCTGATGAGAATGGTGGCCATGAGAAGATTGCTGGAAATAATATTTATCATCCAATTGTCCAAAACATCCAATGGATCCTCCTTTAATTTAGTATCAACATACCTCCAGATCATGAGCTCAGGCTGCCCGAGGTACAACCATTGAGGGGTGACGGTGAGAGCTTCCCACTTTGGGCACATCACTTGCCTCTCTTCTCACAGAGGGTCTGTGGTGTCACAAGGCTTGGTGGGCAGCATGCCATTGCCATGGCAACCATTGGGCCTGAACTTCTCAGATGCAAGGCAACTCCACCTCCTCTGTGCCCACCTGGTCTCTACAGAAGGATGGCTCTTCCCCTGAACGTGCGTCAGGCGCAACACGGTGGTTCACGGACTGCATCCCAGGAAGACACAGTCTACAATCTCATGTGGAAAGAAAATATGGGATTGAAAAGACCCACTCCCCACGGAGCCTGAACATGAAAACAATGGCCGATGGAGGAAGAACAACACATGAGCATCCTTTTCCATGGGAGGAGGATTTTCCACTGAAGGAAACTATGGAATAACTTTTAAACTGATTTCCACCCCATGCCATTGGAGAAGATATAGGGACCATAGCAAGGCTTTCAAACCTGTCCTCCAGTATGGAGCAGGGATTGTAATGGACACAATTTGGGAGTCATGTCAGGAAGGAGAGGAGACTCTGGTACAAATGTGCTGTTTTGTCCCATTTGTGTGCTGTCCAACTTAAACAAAGACATATCGTTAGAGCAATTATCCTGCCATTGACGGTTGTCTTGAATCAACTGCTCCTGTACCTCTCTCCAGCCCACAGTTCAAGATGACTGTCAACCAAACCAGTCTCTATGGAATAGACCTCCTCATTCTCTAGCCTTGTGAGTGTCAGGGACAGAGTCCACTCCCTTCCAGGAGGGAACTTTCAATACCCTCACATTGCAGGCATCATTACAGGGCTCCTGCAAGATCAGACAATCGACCCACCTTTCCTCCCTTATGATTGTAGACACAACAAACACACTGGCACTGGCTCCAGGCACCACACTCCCAGGAAGCACTCCATGAGAGGGAGGGCTTGTTCTTATCCAACTGTGGAAAAGGCACCTGAAATAGACCGGATACATCTCGGTTAAAAAGGCCTCTGTTTGGAGGGCTCCCCTGTGGCTTAGGATATGGAAATATGTATTCAGAAGTGTGGAGCGGAAAATGCCCCATTGAGAATGTCTTCTTCAGGGGTTCCATCCAGGGCCTCCTGCTTGGGGGAGAGCATTGGCTCATTGATTTCTTGTTTGTGCACCGGGATGTCTTGTTTCAAATGGCCATGAAGTGCAAGTCTTTTTTCATACTTAGCAACTCCCTTGAGACAAAATATACTTTAAATATGCATATCAGACAATATAGACTTTAAAACAAAAGACATAAAGAAAGACAAAGAAGGACACTTGTTAATGATTAAGGGATCCATCCAAGGAGAGGATATTACTATCATCAACGAATATGCCCCAAATATAAGAGCACCCAGATACATACAACAAATATTCACAGACATAAGGGGAGATATTGATGAGAATACAATCATAGTAGGAGACCCATATACCCACCTCACATCAATGCACAGATCCTCTAGACAGAAAACCAATAACGCAACAGACATCCTAAAGGAAACAATACAAAAGGTAGACTTCATTGATATCTTCAGGACACGACATCCAAAAAAACAGAATACACATTCTTCTCAAATGCTCATGGAACACTCTCAAAAATCGACCACTTCTTGGGACACAAAGCGAATCTCAATAAATTTAAGAGCGTAGGAATTATCTCAAGTATCTTCTCTGACCACAAGGCCATGAAATTAGAAATCAGCCATGGGAAAAGGAAAGAGAAAAAACCTACTCCATGCAGAATAAACAACATGCTACTAAAAAACCAATGGGTCAATGAGGAAATCAAGAAGGACATTAAAAACTACCTTGAAACAAATGATAATGAAGACACAACCTCTCCAAATCGATGGGATGCTGCAAAAGCAGTGCTCAGAGGGAAATGTATAGCAATCCAGGCCTTTCTCAAAAAAGAAGAAAGATCCCAAATGGACAAATTAACCTTCCACTTAAACGAATTAGAAAAAGAAGAACAACGTGTCCTAAAGTCAGCAGGATGAAGGAAATTATAAAGATCAAAGAAGAAATCAATAAAGTAGAGACTCAAAAAACAATAGAGAAAAGTAATAAAACCAAGAGCTGGTTCTTTGAAAAGGTGAACACAATGGACAAACCCCTGGCCAGATTCACTCAAAAGAGGAGAGAAAGAACCCACATAACCAAAATTAGAAATGAAAAAAGAGAAATCACAACGGATACAGCAGAAATACAAAAACCCTAAGAGAATACTATGAACAACTGTATGGCAACAAGATTGACAATCTGTAACTAATGGACAATTTTCTAGAATCTTACAGCCTGCCAAAACTGAATCAAGCAGAAACAGACCAACTGGACAGACCGATCACTAGAAATGAAATTGAAGAGGTCATAAAATCACTCCCTACAGATAAAAGTCCAGGACCAGATGGCTTCACAGGGGAATTCTATCAAACATATAAAGAGGAATTGGTGCCCATCCTCCTGAAACTCTTTCAAAAGGTGGAAGAAGAAGGAACACTCCCAAAGACGTTCTATGATGCCACCATCACCCTCATTCCAAAACCAGACGGAGATACCACCAAAAAAGAAAACTATCGGCCAATATCATTGATGAATATAGATGCAGAAATTCTCAACAAAGTCTTAGCCAACCGAATCCAACAACATACCAAAAAAATTATACACCATGACCAGGTTGGGTTCATCCCAGGTTCACAAGGATGGTTCAACATACACAAATCAATCAGCATGATACACCACATGAACAAAACAAAAGTCAAAAATCATATGATCATCTCAATAGACGAAGAAAAAGCATTTGACAAAGTTCCACATCCATTCATGATCAAGACCCTCGCCAAAGTGGGTATAGAGGGAACATTCCTGAATATCATCAAAGCCATTTATGAGAAACCCACAGCAAATATAATCCTCAAGGGGGAAAAACGGAAAGCCTTCTCACTCAAATCTGGAACCAGACAGGGATGCCCACTCTCACCACTGCTCTTCAACATCGTTTTGGAAGTCCTAGCCACAGCAATAAGACAAACAAAAGAAACAAAAGGCATCCATATAAGAAGAGAAGAGATCAAACTGTCCCTGTATGCAGATGACATGATACTGTACCTAGAAAACCCTAAGGACTCAATCCCAAAACACCTTGAACTGATTAATAAATTCAGCAATGTAGCAGGATATAAGATTAACCTTCAGAAGTCAGTTGCGTTTCTGTACACCAGCAATGAAACATTACAAAAGGAATACAAAAATACGGTACCTTTTAAAATTGCACCTCACAAAATCAAATACCTCGGAATACACCCGACCAAGGAGGTAAAGGACCTATATGCCGAGAACTATAAAACTTTAATCAAAGAAATCAAAGAAGATGTAAAGAAATGGAAAGATATTCCATGTTCCTGGATTGGGAAAATCAGTATTGTAAAAATGGCCATCCTACCCAAAGCAATCTACAGATTCAATGCAATCCATTTCAAATTACCCATGACATTGTTCACAGAACTAGAACAAACTATCCAAACATTTATATGGAGCAACAAAAGACCCAGAATCGCCAAAGCAATCCTGAGAAACAAAAACCAAACACGAAGCATAACGCTCCCAGACTTCAAGAAATGCTACAAAGCCACAGTCATCAAAACAGTGTGGTATTGGTACCAAAACAGACAGACAGACCAATGGAACAGAAGAGAGAATCCGGAAAGAAACCCTGACACCTAGGGTCAATTCATCTTGGACAAGGGAGGCAAGAACATCAAATGGGAACAAGAAAGTCTATTCAGCAAGCATTGCTGGGAAACTGGACAGCTGCATGCAAAACAATGAAACGAGAACACACCCTCACACCATGCACAAAAAGAAACTCCAAATGCCTGAAAGACTTAAATATACGACAGGACACCATCAAACTCCTAGAAGAAAACCTAGGCAAAACACTCTCGGACATCAACAGCATGAATATTTTCTCAGGTCGGTCTCCCAAAGCAATAGAAATTAGAGCAAAAATAAACCCATGGGACCCCTTCAAACTGAAAAGCTTTTGCGCCAGCAAAGGAATCCCAATAGAAAACAAAAAGACGCCTTACAGAGTGGGAGAAAATAGTTCCAAATGATGCAACGGACAAGGGCTTATCTCTAGAATATATAAGCAACTTATACAACTCAACAGCAAAAAAACCAATCAATCAATGGAAAAATGGGCAAAAGACCTGTATAGACATTTCTCCAAAGAAGATATACAGATGGCCAGCAAACACATGAAAAAATGCTCAACTTCGCTGATTATAAGAGAAATGCAAATCAAAACTACCATGAGATACCACCTCACACCAGTCAGAATGGCCATCAATAATAAATCCACAAATAACAAGTGCCTCCTGCACTGCTGGTGGGAATCTCACCTGGTTCAGCCACTATGGAAAAGCATGTGGAGATAAGTTAGAAATCTATACATAAAACTTCCATATAACCCTGCAATCCCACTCTTGGGCATTTATCCGGGAAAAACTCTACTTAAAGAGGCACATGCACCCGCATGTTCATTGCAGCACTATTCACAATAGCCAGGACGTGGAAAAAACCCAAATGTCCATTGACAGATGATTGGATTCGGAAGAGGTGGTATATATACACAAGGGAATACTACTCAGCCATAAAATAGGATGACATAATGCCATTTGCAGCAACATGGATGGAACTAGAGAATCTCATCCTGAGTGAAATGAGCCAGAAAGACAAAGACAAATACCATATGATATAACATAGCTGGAATCTGATATCAAGCACAAATGAACATCTCCTCAGAAAAGAAAATCATGGACTTGGAGAAGAGACTTGTGGTTGCCTGATGGGAGGGGGAGGGAGTGGGAGGGATCGGGAGCTTGGGCTTATCAGACACAACTTAGAATAGATATACAAGGAGATCCTGCTGAACAGCATTGAGAACTATGTCTAGATACTCATGTTGCAACAGAAGAATGGGGGGGGGGAAAGTAATTGTAATGTATACATGTAAGGATAAAATGACCCCTTGCTGTACACTGTGAAAATAGAAAAAAGAAAAGAAAAAGACCCATTCCCCAAAGGAGCCTGAACATGAAACCAATGGCCAATGGAGGAAGAACAACACACGAGCATCTCTTTACATGGGAGGAAGCTTTTCCACGGAAGGAAATTCAGGAATATCTTTTAACCTGATTGCCACACCATGCCATTGGAGAAGATATAGGTACCATAGCAAGGCTTTCAAACCTGTTTTCCAGTATGGAGCAGGGATTGTAATGGACACATTTTGGGAGTCAGGCCAGGAAGGAGAGAAGACTCTGGTACAAGTGTGCTGGTTTTTATCATTTGTGGGATATCCACCTTAAACAAGGACACGTCCTTGGAGAAATTATACTGCCATTCACGGTTCCTGGAATCAACAGCTCCTTTACCTCTCTATCTCCATCTTTTGATCACCTTCTCTCTAGCTCTCTCACTATCCCCTTGGCCCCCTTAAAATTTCTCTTGAATCCTCCTGCTACAAGTTGACCTGTGGTGTTAATGGATGAAATATATTAGCCAAGAGAATGGTCCAAGTTATCTCAGAGCATTTTCTCCCTGTCATCCTATGTCTGATCACATATAAAATCAGTGCTCCAGAAAGACATCCTGTGCTGTGTGGAGACACCCCAACTAGGTCATCCTTCCACAACACTTCCCATATTCAGCCCTTCCTATGGACACGCTGACCTCTTCATAGGTTCTTCGGTCTGTAGGGTCCCATATAAGACTCAGAGAGAAACACTCTTGAAACATTGATCACATGAGTGCTCTCCCAAGAAAAGGTTCTCTCCAGCGTTCCCTACCTGGTCCATGAGGTCTTGTGGATTTGCTCAGGTGTGGATCTCTGGACTCGTTCTTAGGGGATATAGAATATGAAGTCTATGGCTCTTCTTGTCTCAATGATTTGGCATCCAAACAATGGTCTGAGCATCCTTGGCCAGTGGGCTGGCCAACTAGAGCCCAGAGTGCAAGATGTCTGTCAACCAAAACCAGTCTCTATGGAATAGTCCTCCTCATTCTCTAGCCTGATGAGTGTCAGGGACAGAGCCCACTCCCTTCCAGGAGGGAACTTTCAATACCCTCACATTGCAGGCATCATCACAGGGCTCCTGCAAGATCAGACAATCGACCCACCTTTCCTTCCTTATGATTGTAGACACGACAAACACACTGGCACTGGCCCCAGGCACCACACTCCCAATACGCCCAAAATGAGAGGGAGGGCTTGTTCTTATCCACCTGTGGAAAAGGCACCTGAAATAGACCGGTTACATCTCGGTTAAATGGCCTCTGTTTGGAGGGCTCCCCTGTGGCTTAGGCTATGGAAATATGGATTCAGAAGTGTGGAGTGAAATTGCCCCTTTGGGAATGTCTTTTTCAGGGTTTACATCCAGGGCCTCCTGCTTGGTGGAGAGCATTGGGGCATGGTTTCCTTGTTTGTGCCGTGGGATGTCTTGTTTCAAATGGCCAAGAAGCAGAATTCTTTCTTCATATTTAGGAACTCCCTTGAGGTATTCTGCCCACTGATGCCCTTAAGATATCACATGCTCAAACACCAAGCCTCTAGAATCCACATTGAGCTTGGGAGCCTGATGAGAGTGGTGGCTATGAGTCTACAGATGGAGATAATAGTGTTCATCCAAGAGGAGCACCCATCTGATGGATCCTCCTTTCCATCAACTTCGACATTCCTCCAGAGCAAGAGCTCCTGGTGTCCATCATTGAACTCTCAAGGTTTAAGGTTGAGAATGTCCCACATATGGCCTATCACACACCTCTTTTCTCACAGAGAGGTTGTTTGGTCACAAGGCTCCATGGGCATCATATCAGTGCCATGGCCACCTCTGGCACTGCACCTTTCGGAAGGAAGGCAACTCCACACACTGGGGAACCCAATTTTCTCTATCATGATGGATCTCTGATAACATGTGCGGCACTTCAGGGTCAAGTGCGTTCTCAGTCGCTGCCTGACACGAATAGACAGGATAGAATCTCTTTTGGAGAAACGATGTCATTCCAAACACCCAAATAATAGACGCTTGGACAATGAAATCAAGGAACTACTGAGGAAATACACCTATGTGCTGCCATTTCAATAGAAAGGGCCTTTCCCGCTTAGGGATAATAGAGGATGTCATTAAATTGACTCACACCTCGTGTCCTTTGAGAAGACATTGGTGCCAACAGGGAGGACTGCTTGCAACCGACGTATTTCTAGAGACAAGCCAAGAACTAGTTAAAATCTCATGCAAGAGTCCTGATATAGTCTTTGTGTCTAATAGTCCCCGGAAACACAGACCAGGGCTTGGGAATGAACTTGTGCCCTGGAATGTGACTTGTATCCAAAACTCATCTCTCTCTCTCTCTCTCTCTCTCTCTCTCTCTCACTCTCTCTCGGCTTCTTCCTCCTTAACATGCTCTCGAATCCTCCTCATCCAAGGTTATCTGTGCTGGTCCAGTTTGGCATATCTCAGCCAGGAGAGCCGTCAAATTCTTTCACCAGGATTTTCCATCAGTCGTCCAAACTCCTTTCAAATATGAAATCATTTTTCCTGAAATAAGTACTCTGTTTGTATGGAGATATTCCACCTTACACTGTGTACCCCTATCTTACCCATGTCAGCCCTTCACACTGACAGATAACCATCCCATTTTTACTGCGTTCTACAAGATCACTGATTTGACTCTGAGGACAACATCTTTTCAACCACCTACACATAAGTGACCTAGTGAGTATTCACTTATCTGCAACACACCCAAAGTGTGTGTTGAGGTCTGTGAAGTTGCTGGTGAGGTGGATCTCTTGACTCCTTCTAAGGGGTTTTAGGATATGTAGCCTCTGACTCTCCATGTCTCAGTGAATTGGCACCTAAAAAGGGGTCTGAGCACCCTTCAGCAGGGCCTGAATGACAATGCGGCAGAGTTCAAGGATTCGGTCCCCTCAAACCAGTCTCCATTTGGGACAATTCTCCTCCTTCTCTAGACCCTCAATTGGCAGGACAGAAGCCCTTCTCCTCCAAGAGGGAAACCTCAAGACCTGCACTTTTAGCCCCCACCACAGTTCTCACGGAGGAGAAGAAGAGAGACTCCATAAATGCCTTACAATTGTGTACCTCACAAACAAGCCAGCAGTGGAACTAGTCACCCCACTACCATTAAGCACAGCAGTAGACAAGACGTATACTTTTCAACCTGCGAAATATCCACCAGACGTATCCCAGCTTCATTCTCGGGAAATTTGTTACTGTGGATAGCTAGTTTGTGATTTCATCTATTGACGTGTATGTTCAGAAGCAGGGAATGGTCCTTCCCCCCATTCCAATATTTCCTCAGGGTTGATATAGAGGGCCTCGTCCTTGGTGGAAGGCAGAGGGGCCTCTTTTCATGGTTTGAGCTCTGGAATGAAATTTATCATCCCGGGCATAATTAGGAGGCTTTTTTCCCCTGTTGGAAAAGACTGGAAGTGATAAGCCCACTGGACCCTTTCAGATATATCATAATCCTAAAGCAAGCCTGAGCAGTGGCTATTTATTTCCTCAGGAGCCTGATGAGAATGGTGGCCATGAGAAGAATGCTGGAAAGAATACTTATCATCCAATTGTCCAATACATCCAATGGATCCTCCTTTAATTTAGTATCAACATACCTCCAGATCATGAGCTCAGGCTGCACGATGCACAATAAGTGAGGGGTGACGGTGAGAGCTTCCCACTTTGGGACCATCCCTCGCCTCTCTTCTCACAGAGGGTCTGTGGTGTCACAATGCTTGGTGGGCAGCATGCCATTGCCATGGCAACCATTGGGCCTGTACTTCTCCGACGGAAGGCAACTCCACCTCCTCTGTGCCCACCTGCTCTCTACAGAAAGATGGCTCTTCCCCTGAACGTGTGTCAGGCTCAACAAGGTGGTTGAAGAGCTTCTTCCCTGGAACACACAGTCTACAATCTCATTGGGAAAGAAAAAATGTGGTTGAAAAAGACCCACTCCCCAAGGATTCTGAACATGAAAACGATGGCTGCTGGAGGAAGACGTACAACACACGAGCATCCCTTTCCATGGGAGGAGGCTCTTCCACGGAAGATTATTATGGAATATCTTTTAACATGATTTCCTCCCCATGCCATTGGAGAAGATATAGGGACCATGAAAGGCTTTCAAACCTGTCTTCCAGTATGGAGCAGGGATTGGAATGGACACATTTTGGGAGTCAGGCCAGGAAGGAGAGAAGACTCTGGTACAAGTGTGCTGCTTTGTCCCATTTGTGGGATATCCACCTTAAACCAAGAAATGTCCTTGGGGAACTTATCCTGACAATGACGGTTGCTTGAATCAACAGCTCCTAACCTCTCTCTCTCCTTCTTTTGATCTCATTCTCTCTAGCACTCTCCCTCTCCCCTTTGCCCCCCTTCAATTTCCCTTGAATCCTCCAGCGACAAGTTGACCTGTGGTGATAATGGATGAAATATATTAGCCAAGAGATTGGTCCAAATGATCCTCCAGCCTTTACTCCCTGTCATCCTAGGTCTCATCAAATATAAAATCCGTGGTCCAGAAAGAATTCCTGTGCTGTGTGGAGACACAGCAACTAGGTCATCCTTCCACAACACTTAACATATTCAGCCCTTCCTATGGACACGCTGACCACTTCATATGTCCTTCGGTCTCTAAGGTCACATAGTGGACTCAGAGAGCAACACACTTGAAACAACGTTCACATGAGTGCTCTCTCAAGAAATTACTGATCTGAAGCATTCCCTACCTGGTCCATGAGGTCTTGTGGATTTGCTCGGGTGAGGATCTCTGGACTCGTTCTTAGCGGATATAGAATATGCAGTATATGGCTCGTCATGTCTCAATGATTCGGCATCCAAACAATGGCCTGAGCGTCCTTGGCCACTGGGCTGGCCAACCATAGCCCAGAGTGCAAGATATCTGTCAACCAAAACGAGTCTCTATGGAATAGACCTCCTCATTCTCTAGCCTCAGGATTGTCAGGGACAGAGCCCACTCCCTTCCAGGAGGGAACTTTCAATACCCTCACATTGCAGGCATCATCACAGGGCTCCTGCAAGATCAGACAATCGACCCACCTTTCCTTCCTTATGATTGTAGACACAACAAACACACTGGCACTGGCCCCAGGCACCACACTCACAGGAAGCACTCAATGAGAGGGAGGACTTGTTCTTATCCACCTGTGGAAAAGCCACCTGAAATAGACCGGTTATATCTCGGTTGAAATGCCTCTGTTTGGAGGGCTCCCCTGTGGCTTAGGCTATGGAAATATGGATTCAGAGGTGTGGAGCTGAAAATGCCCCATTGGGAGTTTTCATCCCTGGGTCTACATTCAGGGCCTCCTGCTTGGTGGAGAGCATTGGGGCATGGTTTCCTTGTTTGTGCCGTGGGAGGACTTTTTTTCAAATGGCCATGAAGGGCAATTCTTTCTTCACATTTAGGAACTCCCTTGAGGTATTCTGCCCACTGATCCCCTGAAGATATCACATGTTCCAACACCAAGCCTCTAGAATCCACATTGAGCTTGGGAGCCTGATGAGAGTGGTGGCTATGAGTCTACAGATGGAGATAATAGTGTTCATCCAAGAGGAGCACCCATCTGATGGATCCTCCTTTCCATCAACTTCGACATTCCTCCAGAGCAAGAGCTCCTGGTGTCCATCATTGAACTCTCAAGGTTTGAGGGTGAGAATATCCCACATATGGCCCATTACACACCTCTATTCGCACAGAGAGGTTGTTTGGTCACAAGGCTCCATGGGCATCATATCAGTGCCATGGCCCCCTCTGGCACTACACCTTTGAGAAAGAAGGCATCTCCACACACTGGCGAACCCAATTGTCTCTAGCATTACGTATCTCTGATAATATATGTAGCACTTCTGGGTCAAGTGCTTTCTCAGGCACTGCCTCACACGATTACACAATAGAGTAACTTTTGGAGAGAAAAGTTGTCATTCCAAACACCCAAACAAAAGTCCACTGGAGAGTGAAATCAAGGAACGACTGAGGAAGAACACCCTATGAGTTGCCATTTCAATAGGAAGGGACTTTTCCGCTTAGGGAAAATAGAGCGTGTCATTTAAATTGACACACACCTCGTGTCCTTTGTGAAGACATGGGTGCCCAGCAGGGAGAACAGCTTGCCACCGACATATTTCTAGAGACAGGCCAAGAAAGAGTGAAAATCTCATGCAAGAGTCCTGATATAGCCTTTGTGTCTAATAGTACCCGAAAACCCAGAAAAGGGATTGGGAATGACAGTTTGCCCTGGAATGTGGCTTCAATCCAAATCTCATCTCTCTCTCTCTCACTCTCTCTCTTGGCTTCTTCCTCCTTCACATGCTTTCGAATCCTCCTCATCCAAGGTTATCTGTGCTGGTCCAGCTTGGCATATCTCAGCCAGGAGAGCCGTCAAATTCTTTCACCAGGATTTTCCATCAGTCGTCCAAACTCCTATCAAATATGAAACCCGTTTTCCGGAAATAACACCTCTGTTTGTATGGAGATATTCCAACTTACACAATGTACCCCTATCTTACCCTTGTCGGACCTTCACACTGACAGGTAACCATCTCATTGCTATTGCATTCTACATGGTCACAGATTTGACTCCGAGATCAACATCTTTTCAACCACCTACACATAAGGACCTAGTGAGAATTCAATTCTATGCAGCACACTCCACGTGTGTGATCAGGTCTATGAGGTTGTTGGTGAGGTGGATCTCTCGACTCTTTCTAACGGGAGATGGGATATGATGTCTCTCACTCTCCATGTCTCAGTGAATTGGCATGTAAGTAGGGGTCTGAGCACCTTTCTGCAGTGTCTCAATGACAATGCGATAGAATTCAAGAATTCGGTCCCGTAAAACCAGTCTCCATTTTGGACAATCCTCCTCCTTCTCTAGACCCTCAATTGGCAGGCCAGAGGCCCCTATCCTCCAAGAGGGAAACCTCAAGACCTGCACATGTAGCCTTCCCCACATGGCTCACAGAGGAGAAGAAGAGGGACTGCTGAAATTCCTGACAATTGTGTACCCCACAATCAAGCCAGCAGTGGAACTAGTCACGCCACTTCCATCCAGCACCCCAGT
Organism: Sus scrofa; assembly: GCF_054392235.1. NCBI lineage: Eukaryota > Metazoa > Chordata > Mammalia > Artiodactyla > Suidae > Sus > Sus scrofa. The sequence continues at coordinate 44,134,281 of NC_139402.1, forward strand.
AGACAGGACGTATTCTTATCAACCTTGGTAAAAACCACGAGACATATCCCAGCTTAATTCTCAGGAAAATTCAAACTGTGGATAGCAGGTGTGTGCTTTCATCTATTGACGTGTACGTTCAGAAGCAGGGAATTGTCCATCCCCCATTCCAATATTTCCTAAGGGTTGATATTGAGGGCGTCGTCCTTGTTTGAAGGCAGAGGGGCCTATTTTCATTTTTTGAGGTCTGGAATGAGATTGATCATCCCGGTCATACTTAGGAGTCTTTTATCCCCTGTTGGAAAAGAGTGGAAGTGATAAGCTCACTGGTCCATTGCAGATATATCATAATACAAAAGCAAGCCTGAGCAGTGTATATTTACTCAGGAGCCTGATGAGAATGGTGGCCCTGAGAAGAATCCTGGAATAAATACATATCATCCAATTGTCCAATACATCCAATGGATCCTCCTTTAATTTTGCATCCACATACCTCCAGATCATGAGCTCGGGCTGCCCGATGTAAAACAATTGAGTCGTGATGGTGACAGACTCTCACTTTGAGCCCATCACTTGCCTCACTTCTCAGAGAGGGTCAGTGGTGTCACAATGCTTGGTGGGCATCATGCCATTGCCATGGCAACCATTGGGCCTGACCTTCTCAGATGGAAGGCAACTCCACCTCCTCTGTGCCCACCTGCTCTCTACAGAAGGATATCTCTTCCCCTGAACGTGCGTCAGGCTCAACACGGTGGTTCACGGACTGCTTCCCAGGAAGACACAGTCTACAATCTCACGTGGAAAGAAAATATGGGATTGAAAAAGACCCACTCCCCACGGAGCCTGAACATGAAAACAATGGCCGATGGAGGAAGAACAACACATGAGCATCCTTTTCCATGGGAGGAGGATTTTCCACTGAAGGAAACTATGGAATAACTTTTAAACTGATTTCCACCCCATGCCATTGGAGAAGATATAGGGACCATAGCAAGGCTCTCAAACCTGTCTTCCAGTATGGAGCAGGGATTGTAGTGGACACATTTTGGAAGTCAGGCCAGGAAGGAGAGAAGACTCTGGTACCAGTGTGCTGCTTTGTCCCATTTGTGTGCTATCCACCTTAAACAAAGACATGTCCTTGGAGAAACTATCCTGCCAATGAAGGTTGCTTGAATCAACAGCTCCTGTTCCTCTCTCTCTCTTTCTTTTGATCTCCTTCTCTCTAGGACTCTCACTCTCCCCTTTACACCCCTTCAATGTCTCTTGAATCCTCCTGCTACAAGCTGACCTAGGGTGATATTGGAAGTAATATATTAGCCGAGAGAATGGTCCAAGGGATCCCCCAGCCATTTCTCCTTGTCATCCTAGGTCTGGTCAAATATAAAATCAGTGGTCCAGAAAGACTTCCTGTGCTGTATGGAGACACCCCAAGTAGGTCATCCTTCCACAACACTTCCCACATTCAGCCCTTCCGATGGACACGCTGACCACTTCATATGTCCTTCGGTCTCTAGGGTCCCATATTGGACTCAGACAACAACACTCTTGAAACATTGATCACATGAGTGCTCTACCAAGAAATTGCTGATCTGAAGCATTCCCTACCTGGTCCATGAGGTCTTGTGGATTTGCTCGGGTGTGGATCTCTGGACTCGTTCTTAGGGGATATAGAATATGCAGTCTATGACTCTTCATGTCTCAATGATTGGGCACCCGAACAATGGCCTGAGCATCCGTGGTCAGTGGGCTGGCCAACCATAGCCCAGAGTGCAAGATGTCTGTCAACCAAAACCAGTCTCTATGGAATAGACCTCCTCATTCTCTAGCCTCATGAGTGTCTGGGACAGAGCCCACTCCCTTCCAGGAGGGAACTTTCAATACCCTCACATTGCAGGCATCATCACAGGGCTCCTGCAAGATCAGACAATCGACCCACCTTTCCTTCCTTATGATTGTAGACACGACAAACACACTGGCACTGGCCCCAGGCACCACACTCCCAATACGCCCAAAATGAGAGGGAGGGCTTGTTCTTATCCACCTGTGGAAAAGGCACCTGAAATAGACCGGTTACATCTCGGTTAAATGGCCTCTGTTTGGAGGGCTCCCCTGTGGCTTAGGCTGTGGAAATATGGATTCAGGAGTGTGGAGCTGAAATTGCCCCTTTGGGACTGTCTTTTTCAGGGGTTACATCCAGGGCCTCCTGCTTGGTGGAGAGCATTGGGGCATGGTTTCCTTGTTTGTGCCGTGGGATGTCTTGCTTCAAATGGCCAAGAAGCAGAATTCCTTCTTCATTTTTAGGAACTCCCTTGAGGTATTCTGCCCACTGATGCCCTTAAGATATCACATGCTCAAACACCAAGCCTCTAGAATCCACATTGAGCTTGGGAGCCTGATGAGAGTGGTGGCTATGAGTCTACAGATGGAGATAATAGTGTTCATCCAAGAGGACCACCCATCTGATGGATCCTCCTTTCCATCAACTTCGACATTCCTCCAGAGCAAGAGCTCCTGGTGTCCATCATTGAACTCTCAAGGTTTAAGGTTGAGAATGTCCCACATATGGCCCATCACACACCACTTTTCTCACACAGAGGTTGTTTGGTCACAAGGCTCCATGGGCATCATATCAGTGCCATGGCCACCTCTGGCACTGCACCTTTCGGAAGGAAGGCAACTCCACACACTGGGGAACCCAATTTTCTCTATCATGATGGATCTCGGATAACATGTGCGGCACTTCAGGGTCAAGTGCTTTCTCAGTCACTGCCTCACACGAACACACTGGATAGAATCACAATTGGAGAGAAACGATGTCATTCCAAACACCCAAACAAAGTCCCCTGTACAATGAAATCAAGGAACGACTGAGGAAAAACACCCTCTGAGCTGCCAATTCAATAGGAAGGGCCTTTTCCGCTTAGGGAAAATAGAGGGTGTCTTTTACCTTGACCCACACCTCGTGTCCTTTGGGAAGGCATGGGTGCCCAGCAGGGAGGACTCCTTGCAACCGACATATTTCTAGAGACAGGCCAAGAACGAGTGAAAATCTAACGCAAGAGTCCTGATATAGCCTTTGTGTCTAATAGACCCCGGAAACACAGACAAGGGCTTGGGAATGACATTGTGCCCTGGATTGTAGCTTGTATCCAAATCTCATCTCCTTCTCTTTCTCTCTATCTCTCTCTCTCACTCTCTCTCTCGGCTTCGTCCTCCTTCATATTCCCTCGAATCCTCCTCATCCAATGTGATCTGTTCTGGTCCAGTTTGGCATATCTCAGACAGGAGGGCAGTCAAATTCTTTCACCAAGATTTTCCAACAGTCGTCCAAAGTCCTATCAAATATAAAAGAATTTTTCCTGAAATAATTTCTCTATTTGTATGGAGATATTCCACCTTACACAGTGTACCACTATCTTACCATTGTCAGCCCTTCACACTGACAGATAACCATCCCATTTGTACGGCGTTCTACATGATCACATATTTGACTCCGATATCAACATCTTTTCAACCACCTACACATAAGGGACCGAGTGAGAATTCAGTTATCTGTAGCACAAGCCACGTGTGTGTTGAGGTCTCTGAAGTTGCTGGTGAGGTGGATCTCTCGATTCACTCTAAGGAGAATTAGGAAATGAAGTCTCTGACACTCCATGTCTCAGTGAATTGGCATCTACGAAGGGGTCTGAGCACCCTTCAGCAGGGTCTGAATGACAATGCGACAGAGTTCAAGGATTCGGTCCCCTCAAACCAGTCTCCATTTGGGACAATCCTCCTCCTTCTCTAGACCCTCAATTGGCAGGCCAGAGGCCCCTCTCATCCAAGAGGGAAACCTCAAGACCTGCCCAAGGAGCCCTCACCACACGGCTCACGGAGGAGAAGAGAGACTCCTGAAAGTCTTGACAATTGTGTACCCAACAAACAAGCCAGCAGTGGAACTAGTCACCCCACTTCCATCCAGCACCCCATTAGACAGGACGTATACTTATCAACCTGTGAAATACCCACCAGACATATCACAGCTTCATTCTCGGACATTTGATACTGTGGATAGCTAGTGTGTGATTTCATCTACTGAAGTTTATGTTCAGATGCAGGGACTTGTCCTTTCCCCATTCAAATTTTTCCTCAGGGTTGATATTGAGGGCCTCGTCCTTGTTTGAAGGCAGAGGGGCCTATTTTCATTTTTTGAGGTCTGGAATGAGATTGATCATCCCGGTCATACTTAGGAGTCTTTTATCCCCTGTTGGAAAAGAGTGGAAGTGATAAGCTCACTGGTCCATTGCAGATATATCATAATACAAAAGCAAGCCTGAGCAGTGTATATTTACTCAGGAGCCTGATGAGAATGGTGGCCCTGAGAAGAATCCTGGAATAAATACATATCATCCAATTGTCCAATACATCCAATGGATCCTCCTTTAATTTTGCATCCACATACCTCCAGATCATGAGCTCGGGCTGCCCGATGTAAAACAATTGAGTCGTGATGGTGACAGACTCTCACTTTGAGCCCATCACTTGCCTCACTTCTCAGAGAGGGTCAGTGGTGTCACAATGCTTGGTGGGCATCATGCCATTGCCATGGCAACCATTGGGCCTGACCTTCTCAGATGGAAGGCAACTCCACCTCCTCTGTGCCCACCTGCTCTCTACAAAAGGATATCTCTTCCCCTGAACGTGCGTCAGGCTCAACACGGTGGTTCACGGACTGCTTCCCAGGAAGACACAGTCTACCATCTCACGTGGAAAGACAATATGGGATTGAAAAAGACCCACTCCCCACGGAGCCTGAACATGAAAACAATGGCCGATGGAGGAAGAACAACACATGAGCATCCTTTTCCATGGGAGGAGGATTTTCCACTGAAGGAAACTATGGAATAACTTTTAAACTGATTTCCACCCCATGCCATTGGAGAAGATATAGGGACCATAGCAAGGCTCTCAAACCTGTCTTCCAGTATGGAGCAGGGATTGTAGTGGACACATTTTGGAAGTCAGGCCAGGACGGAGAGAAGACTCTGGTACCAGTGTGCTGCTTTGTCCCATTTGTGTGCTATCCACCTTAAACAAAGACATGTCCTTGGAGAAACTATCCTGCCAATGAAGGTTGCTTGAATCAACAGCTCCTGTTCCTCTCTCTCTCTTTCTTTTGATCTCCTTCTCTCTAGGACTCTCACTCTCCCCTTTACACCCCTTCAATGTCTCTTGAATCCTCCTGCTACAAGCTGACCAAGGGTGATATTGGAAGTAATATATTAGCCGAGAGAATGGTCCAAGGGATCCCCCAGCCATTTCTCCTTGTCATCCTAGGTCTGGTCAAATATAAAATCAGTGGTCCAGAAAGACTTCCTGTGCTGTATGGAGACACCCCAAGTAGGTCATCCTTCCACAACACTTCCCACATTCAGCCCTTCCGATGGACACGCTGACCACTTCATATGTCCTTCGGTCTGGAGGGTCCCATATTGGACTCAGACAACAACACTCTTGAAACATTGATCACATGAGTGCTCTACCAAGAAATTGCTGATCTGAAGCATTCCCTACCTGGTCCATGAGGTCTTGTGGATTTGCTCGGGTGTGGATCTCTGGACTCGTTCTTAGGGGATATAGAATATGCAGTCTATGACTCTTCATGTCTCAATGATTGGGCACCCGAACAATGGCCTGAGCATCCGTGGTCAGTGGGCTGGCCAACCATAGCCCAGAGTTCAAGATGTCTGTCAACCAAAACCAGTCTCTATGGAATAGACCTCCTCATTCTCTAGCCTCATGAGTGTCTGGGACAGAGCCCACTCCCTTCCAGGAGGGAACTTTCAATACCCTCACATTGCAGGCATCATCACAGGGCTCCTGCAAGATCAGACAATCGACCCACCTTTCCTTCCTTATGATTGTAGACACGACAAACACACTGGCACTGGCCCCAGGCACCACACTCCCAATACGCCCAAAATGAGAGGGAGGGCTTGTTCTTATCCACCTGTGGAAAAGGCACCTGAAATAGACCGGTTACATCTCGGTTAAATGGCCTCCGTTTGGAGGGCTCCACTGTGGCTTAGGCTATGGAAATATGGATACAGAAGTGTGGAGCTGAAATTGCCCCTTTGGGACTGTCTTTTTCAGGGGTTACATCCAGGGCCTCCTGCTTGGGGGAGAGCATTGGGGCATGGTTTCCTTGTTTGTGCCGTGGGATGCCTTGCTTCAAATGGCCAAGAAGCAGAATTCTTTCTTCATATTTAGGAACTCCCTTGAGGTATTCTGCCCACTGATGCCCTTAAGATATCACATGCTCAAACACCAAGCCTCTAGAATCCACATTGAGCTTGGGAGCCTGATGAGAGTGGTGGCTATGAGTCTACAGATGGAGACAATAGTGTTCATCCAAGAGGAGCACCCATCTGATGGATCCTCCTTTCCATCAACTTCGACATTCCTCCAGAGCAAGAGCTCCTGGTGGCCATCATTGAACTCTCAAGGTTTAAGGTTGAGAATGTCCCACATATGGCCCATCACACACCACTTTTCTCACACAGAGGTTGTTTGGTCACAAGGCTCCATGGGCATCATATCAGTGCCATGGCCACCTCTGGCACTGCACCTTTCGGAAGGAAGGCAACTCCACACACTGGGGAACCCAATTTTCTCTATCATGATGGATCTCTGATAACATGTGCGGCACTTCAGGGTCAAGTGCTTTCTCAGTCACTGCCTCACACGAACACACTGGATAGAATCACATTTGGAGAGAAACGATGTCATTCCAAACACCCAAACAAAGTCCCCTGTACAATGAAATCAAGGAACGACTGAGGAAAAACACCCTCTGAGCTGCCAATTCAATAGGAAGGGCCTTTTCCGCTTAGGGAAAATAGAGGGTGTCTTTTACCTTGACCCACACCTCGTGTCCTTTGGGAAGGCATGGGTGCCCAGCAGGGAGGACTCCTTGCAACCGACATATTTCTAGAGACAGGCCAAGAACGAGTGAAAATCTAACGCAAGAGTCCTGATATAGCCTTTGTGTCTAATAGACCCCGGAAACACAGACAAGGGCTTGGGAATGACATTGTGCCCTGGATTGTAGCTTGTATCCAAATCTCATCTCCTTCTCTTTCTCTCTATCTCTCTCTCTCACTCTCTCTCTCGGCTTCGTCCTCCTTCATATTCCCTCGAATCCTCCTCATCCAATGTGATCTGTTCTGGTCCAGTTTGGCATATCTCAGACAGGAGGGCAGTCAAATTCTTTCACCAAGATTTTCCAACAGTCGTCCAAACTCCTATCAAATATAAAAGAATTTTTCCTGAAATAATTTCTCTATTTGTATGGAGATATTCCACCTTACACAGTGTACCCCTATCTTACCCGTGTCAGCCCTTCACACTGACAGATAACCATCCCATTTGTACTGCGTTCTACATGGTCACAGATTTGACTCAGAGATCAACATATTTTCAACCACCTACACATAAGGGACCGAGTGGGAATTCACTTCTCTGCAGCAAACCCCACATGTGGTATCCGGTCTGTGAAGTGGCTGGTGAGGTGGATCTCTTGACTCTTTCTAAGGGGAGTTGGGAAATGAAGTCTCTGACACTCCATGTCTCAGTGAATTGGCATCTACGAAGCGGTCTGAGCACCCTTCAGCACGGTCTGAATGACAATGCGACAGAGTTCAAGGATTCGGTCCCCTCAAACCAGTCTCCTTTTGGGACCATCCTCCTCCTTCTCTAGACCCTCAATTGGCAGGCCAGAAACCCCTCTCGTCCAAGAGGGAAACCTCAAGACCTGGCCATGTAACCCTAATCACAGTGCTCTCGGAGGAGAAGAAGAGAGACTCCTGAAATTCCTGACAATTGCGTACCCCACAATCAAGCCAGCAGTGGAACTAGTCACCCCACTTCCATCCAGCACCCCATTAGACAGGACGTATTCTTATCAACCTGTGAAATATCCACCAGACATATCCCAGCTTCATTCTCGGGAAATTTGTTACTGTGGATAGCTAGTGTGTGTTTTCATCTATTGACGTGTACGTTCAGAAGCAGGAAATCGTCCTTCCCCCCGTTCCAATATGTCCTCAGATTTGATATTGATGGCCTCGTCCTTGGTTGAAGGCAGAGGGGCCTATTGTCATGGTTTGAGCTCTGGAATGAAATTTATCATCCCGTTCATACTTAGGAGGCTTTTTCCCCTGTTGGAAAAGACTGGAAGTGATAAGCTCACTGGTCCCTGTCAGATATATCATAATCCAAATACAAGCCTGAGCCGTGGCTATTTACTCAGCAGCCTGATGAGAATGGTGGCCATGAGAAGAATGCTGGAAAGAATACTTATCATCCAATTGTCCAATACATCCAATGGATCCTCCTTTAATTTAGTATCAACATACCTCCAGATCATGAGCTCGGGCTGCACGATGTACAGCAATTGAGGGGTGACGGTGAGAGCTTCCCACTTTGGGCCCATCCCTCGCCTCTCTTCTCACAGAGGGTCTGTGGTGTCACAAGGCTTGGTGGGCAGCACGCCATTGCCATGGCAACCATTGGGCCTGAACTTCTCAGATGCAAGGCAACTCCACCTCCTCTGTGCCCACCTGCTCTCTACAGAAAGATGGCTCTTCCTCTGAACGTGATTCAGGCTCAATAAGTTGTTTCAAGGTCTGCTTCCCAGGAATACACAGTCTACAATCTCATTTGGAAAGAAAATGTGGGAGTGAGAAATACCCACTCGCTAGAGAGTGGCCAAGATGGTGGTGGAATAGTGGGACACGCTCGCCCTGTCCCACAAACACCACAAAAAAAAAGCACATCTACAGAATAATTGACTCACACAGAACAGCAACCTTTCGCTGGCAGAGGAACCTAAACTCCAGTAATGGCAAGAAGTTCGTGATGTTATTGGGCACAACAGGAGAAATGAGGAGTGTGAGGGAAGGTGAATCCGAGTGGGGCGGTTGCTCCAAAAAGGGAACTGCCGAGGACAATGGGATCCCGCACCCTGGAGAGTCCCCTATGGGGACTGCAGGAATCTCCAATGCCGAGAAGAGTATAGCAGTAAGTTGGAGTATGGAAAACCGATCAAGAACCCAATGGACCATCTGAAATATGGGCTCAGTCACTAAATTTGAGACGCCTGGGTGTGGGCTGGGCACAGAATCGTCAGTTCCAGAGGTTACTCCCCAAGAAAGTGCCGGGAGATGCCTGGATGGGGGCTGGGCACCAAGCACTCACCTCCAGAGGTTAGTCCCCAAGTGGGTGCTAGGGGCGCCTTGGGGGTGCTGGGCACCAAGAAGTCGCGTCCGAAAGTTAGTCTCTGAGAAAGGGCCGGGGGACGCCTGGGTGCTGGCTGGGCACGGAGACCTTGGCTCCAGAGGTTAGTCCCCACGCTGGGGGGGGGGCGGGGCAGAGCTGAAACTGCTTGGGAGGTCTAGAAATCATTTGATGGGGCAGAGACTGCCTGGGAGACCATAAAACAAAGCTGTCGCAGAGAAAGGGAACAACACTCTAGGAGCGGGGAGGTGGAAAGCCACATCAGAGGGAACCTGGGAGAAGAGCCTGGTCTGTGCCCGTGCTGGGGAGGGGAGAGAAGAAGGGGTGGGTCCCCATAGAATACCCCCCATGCCACAGCAAGCTTACAGGCCTGCTAGCTAGCTGAAAGCTGTGCTTCCCAGTGCATCCCTCCCCCGACCCCCGCCACCCCCTATGCTCTCACCAGACCTGTGGCTGCCTAACATCCAGGAGGGCTGGCCTCAACAATTTCCTGAAGCCTACCACCGCAGGGGCTGTCCCTGCAAGGGCTTACTTTCCCTTTGGAAGGGCTACACTTCCGCAGAGCAGCACCAAACACCACCAGCCCCCAAGAAAAGGCCTGCAGCCCAGAAAAGCTAGAACAAGCTTAGCCAGGCTGTGAATAGATCGGCCTAATTCTCGGATGATTTTTCTGAGTCGGGTTACCCCGGGGAGGAGCCTCTTGGGTTTCCAATGGCCCTGCTACCCGCCCAAGCCCCCAGGGGATGCTCTCGTGGATCAGCTGCATAGGACTGCCAGCTCCAGGCAGGACCCCCTGCATCCCAGAAAAGCTGCAACAAGCCTGGCCTAGTCGGGAAAAGATCTCAGACAGTTTTTCTGAGTCTGGCTGCACTGGGGTGGAGCCACTTGGGTCTCCAATGGCCCTGGTACCCGCCCAAGCCACCTGGGGTTGCCCCACTCCCGTGAAATAACTGCTTAGCACCACCAGCCCCCTGGAAGAGCCCCTGCAGCCCAGAAAAGCTGCAACAAGCTCGGCCAGACTGTGAAAAGATCCGCCTACATTCTCAGGCTGTCCTTCTGAGTTGGGCTGCCCTAGGGAAGAGCCTCTTAGGTACTCAGTGACCGAGAGAGCTGCTTCAGCCCCCAGCGACTGCTGCACTCCTGAGGAGCAGCTGCCCAGCACCGACAAACCCCTGCAAGAAACCCACAGCCTCAAAACACCACAGCTTGCTGCCTGACCAAGTGAAATCTGCTACCATCGTGGTGTGGACCTCCCAGTCCCGTCTGCCCTCAGGAAGTCCTCCTTTGCTTCAAAGAAACACTGTTAGTCCCATCAACACTCTAGAAAAGCCACACTGCCTCAAAAAAGATTGACCAACAATGCCAGCCCTCACGAAATATTCCACGGCAGTGACAAGGCAAACACTGCCCGGTCACGGAGGGTACAACTCGCTCAGGAGAAAGAAAACAACAAGCAAGATGAAGAAGCTGAGAAACCACCCCCAGTCAAACCAACAGGAGGACTCACCTAAAGCAGTCAACAATGAAACACATCTCTGCAGTCAGACAGACCTGGAGTTCAAAAGAGAAATAGGGAAAATACTGAAGGAATGAAGAGAAGATATGAACAGTAATGCAGATACCCTCAGAAAGGAACTAGAAGATAGAAGGAGGAGCCAAGAAAAACTAGAACATTCATTGGCAGAGATGCAAACTGAACTAGGGGCAGTAAAAACCAGAATGGATAATGCAGAAGAACGAATCAGTGATATGGAAGATAGAATAATGGAAATCACTCCATCCGGTCAACAGACAGAAAACCGAATCAAAAAACTCGAAAGCAATATAAGAGACCTATGGGATAATATAAAGCCGGCCAATCTACGCATAATAGGAATTCCAGAAGGAGTAGAAAAAGATAAGGGAATGGAAAATATCTTTGAAGAAATTATCGATGGAAACTTCCCAAATCTAAAGGATACTGGGTTCAAGATACAAGAAGCACAGAGGGCCCCAATCCAACCGAACTCAAAGAGACCCACACCAAGACACATCATAATAAACATAGCAAAAGTTAGTGATAAGGAGAGGATCCGAAAGGCAGCAAGAGAAAAACAGAATGTTCCCTACAAGGGAACCCCCATAAGCATATCAGCTGATTTCTCTACAGAAACACTACAGGCCAGGAGGGAATGGCAAGAGATATTTAAAGTGCTCAAAGGAAGAAATATGCAACCTAGAATACTCTATCCAGCAAGAATATCATTTCAAATAGAAGGGGAAATAAAAATTTGTCCCAAAACAAACAAAAATTTAAAGAATACAGCAACACAAAAGCCAGGTTAAAGGAAATATTGAAAGGGCTTCTCTAAACCAAAAAGAAAGGAAGGAAAGGGAAGAAAAAAGAAAGAAGAAGAAGAGGAAGAACTAGGACTGAGGAAACTGCAATCAGAGAGCAGTCACTCAAACAAGCCAGCATACAGATTTAATCATGAACATGCTTCAAACAAAAAAAAATTAAAAAGAAAAAATAAAAGAGTCATCAACACCATAAAATGGGCAAGGGATGTTAGGAAGTAAATAACCCTTTTTGTGTGTTTGTATGTCTCTCTTCTTAATTTTAATATAGTAGTGAAGTGTTTGATCTTACAGGACCCTCAGGCTAAAACACACAATTATGGGAAGGGGTTAGCATACTTAAAAAACAGGGCAACCACAAGCCAAAACCAAATTTTGCATTTGCAAAAAATGAAAAATAATACACTCAAGCATTTAATAACAGGAGACCATCTAACCAAAAAAAAAAAAAAAAAAAAAAGGAAGAATGGAGAACCATAGAATCAACTGGAACACGAGGTTCAAATGGCAATCAATAATCGTCTATCAATTATCACCTTAAATGTCAATGGGCTGAATGCCCCAATCAAAAGACACAGAGTGGCTGAGTGGATAAAAAGGCAAAAACCATCAATATGCTGCCTACAAGAAACTCACCTTAGGACAAAAATACATATAGATTGAAAGTGAAAGGGTGGGGAAAAATATTTCATGACAATCGACATGACAGAAAAGCAGGAGTCGCAACGCTCATATCAGACAAAATAGACTTTAAAACAAAAGACATAAAGAAAGACAAAGAAGGACACTAATTAATGATTAAGGGATCCATCCAAGGAGAGGATGTTACTATCATCAACGTATATGCCCCAAATATAGGAGCAACTAGATACATACAACAAATATTCACAGACATAAAGGGAGATATTGATGAGAATACAATCATAGTAGGAGACCTCAATACCCCCCTCACATCAATGCACAGATCCTCTAGACGGAAAACCAATAACGCAACAGAGGTCCTAAAGGGAACAAGAGAAAAGGTAGACTTCATTGATATCTTCAGGACACGATATCCAAAAACAGCATTCCAAAAAAAGATCAAAGAAGAAATCAATAAAATAGAGACTCAAAAAACAATAGAGAAAAGTAATAAAACCAAGAGCTGGTTCTTTGAAAAGGTGAACACAATGGACAAAACCCTGGACAGACTCACTCAAAAGAGAGAAAGAACCCAAATAACCAAAATTAGAAATGAAAAAGGAGAAATCACAACGGATACAGCAGAAACACAAAAAACCATAAGAGAATACTATGAACAACTGTATGGCAACAAGTTTGACAATCTGGAAGAAATGGACAATTTTCTAGAATCTTACAGCCTGCCAAAACGGAATCAAGCAGAAACAGACCTACTGAATAGACAGATCACTAGAAATGAAATTGAAGAGGTCATAAAATCACTCCCTACAAATAAAAGTCCAGGACCAGATGGCTTCACAGGGGAATTCTATCAAACATATAAAGAGGAATTGGTGCCCATCCTCCTGAAACTCTTTCAAAAGTTGGAAGAAGAAGGAATACTCCCAAAGACATTCGATGAGGCCACCATCACCCTCATTCCAAAACCAGACAGAGATACCACCAAAAAAGAAAACTATCGCCCAATATCATTGATGAATATAGATGCAAAAATACTCAACATAGTCTTAGCCAACCGAATCCAACAACATACCAAAAAAATTATACACCATGACCAGGTTAGGTTCAGCCTAGGTTCACAAGGATGGTTCAACATACGCAAATCAATCCGCATCATACACCACATGAACAAAACAAAAGTCAAAAATCATATGATCATCTCAATAGACGAAGAAAAAGCATTTGACAAAGTTCAATATCCATTCATGATCAAGACCCTCGCCAAAGTGGGTATAGAGGTAACATTCCTGAATATCATCAAAGCCATTTATGAGAAACCCACAGCAAATATAATCCTCAAGGGGGAAAAACGGAAAGCCTTCTCACTCAAATCTGGAACCAGACAGGGATGCCCACTCTCACCACTGCTCTTCAACATCGTTTTGGAAGTCCTAGCCACAGCAATAAGACAAACAAAAGAAATCAAAGGCATCCATATAGGAAGAGAAGAGATCAAACTGTCACTGTATGCAAATGACATGATACTGTACCTAGAAAACCCTAAGGACTCAATCCCAAAACTCCTTGAACTGATTAATAAATTCAGCAAAGTAGCAGGATATAAGATTAACCTTCAGAAGTCAGTTGCGTTTCTGTATACCAGCAATGAAACATTAGAAAAGGAATACAAAAATACGGTACCTTTTAAAATTGCACCTCACAAAATCAAATACCTCGGAATACACCCGACCAAGGAGGTAAAGGACCTATATGCCGAGAACTATAAAACTTTAATCAAAGAAATCAAAGAAGATGTAAAGAAATGGAAAGAGAGTCCATGTTCCTTGATTGGGAAAATCAATATTGTAAAAATGGCCATCCGACCCAAAGCAATCTACAGATTCAAGGCAATCCCTATCAAATGACCCATGACATTTTTCACAGAACAAGAACGAACAATCCAAATATTTATATGGAGCAACAAAAGACCCAGAATCGCCAAGGCAATCCTGAGAAGCAAAAACCAATCAGGAGGCATAACTCTCCCAGACATCAAGAAATTCTACAAAGCCACAGTCATCAAAACAGTGTGGTATTGGTACCAAAACAGACAGACAGACCAATGGAACAGAAGAGAGAATCCGAAAAGAAACCCTGACACCTAGGGTCAATTCATCTTAGACAAGGGAGGCAAGAACATCAAATGGGAACAGGAAAGTCTATTCAGCAAGCATTGCTGGGAAAACTGGACAGCTGCATGCAAAGCAAGGAAACGAGAACACAATCACACACCATGCACAAAAAGAAACTCCAAATGCCTGAAAGACTTAAATATACGTCAGGACACCATCAAACTCCTAGAAGAAAACCTAGGCAAAACACTCTCGGACATCAGCATCATGAATATTTTCTCAGGTCGGTCTCCCAAAGCAATAGAAATTAGAGCAAAAATAAACCCATGGGATCTCATCAAACTGAAAAGCTTTTGCACTGCAAAGGGAACGAAAAAAAAAACAAAAAGACACCTTACAGAATGGGAGAAAATAGTTCCAAATGATGCAACGGACAAGGGTTTATCTCTAGAATATATAAGCAACTTATACAACTCAACAGCAAAAATACTAATCAATCAATGGAAAAATGGGCAAAAGACCTGTATAGACATTTCTCCAAAGAAGATATACAGATGGCCAGCAAACACATGAAAAAATGCTCAACTTCGCTGATTATAAGAGCAATGCAAATCAAAACTACCATGAGATACCACCTCACACCAGTCAGAATGGCCATCAATAATAAATCCACAAATAACAAGTGCCTCCTGCACTGCTGGTGGGAATCTCACCTGGTTCAGCCACTATGGAAAAGCATGTGGAGATAAGTTAGAAATCTATACATAAAACTTCCATATAACCCTGCAATCCCACTCTTGGGCATTTATCCGGGAAAAACTCTACTTAAAGAGGCACATGCACCCGCATGTTCATTGCAGCACTATTCACAATAGCCAGGACGTGGAAAAAACCCAAATGTCCATCGACAGATGATTGGATTCGGAAGAGGTGGTATATATACACAAGGGAATACTACTCAGCCATAAAATAGGATGACATAATGCCATTTGCAGCAACATGGATGGAACTAGAGAATCTCATCCTGAGTGAAATGAGCCAGAAAGACAAAGACAAATACCATATGATATAACATAGCTGGAATCTGATATCAAGCACAAATGAACATCTCCTCAGAAAAGAAAATCATGGACTTGGAGAAGAGACTTGTGGTTGCCTGATGGGAGGGGGAGGGAGTGGGAGGGATCGGGAGCTTGGGCTTATCAGACACAACTTAGAATAGATATACAAGGAGATCCTGCTGAACAGCATTGAGAACTATGTCTAGATACTCATGTTGCAACAGAAGAATGGGGGGGGGGAAGTAATTGTAATGTATACATGTAAGGATAAAATGACCCCTTGCTGTACACTGTGAAAATAGAAAAAAGAAAAGAAAAAGACCCATTCCCCAAAGGAGCCTGAACATGAAACCAATGGCCAATGGAGGAAGAACAACACACGAGCATCTCTTTACATGGGAGGAAGCTTTTCCACGGAAGGAAATTCAGGAATATCTTTTAACCTGATTGCCACACCATGCCATTGGAGAAGATATAGGTACCATAGCAAGGCTTTAAAACCTGTTTTCCAGTATGGAGCAGGGATTGTAATGGACACATTTTGGGAGTCAGGCCAGGAAGGAGAGAAGACTCTGGTACAAGTGTGCTGGTTTTTATCATTTGTGGGATATCCACCTTAAACAAGGACACGTCCTTGGAGAAATTATACTGCCATTCACGGTTCCTGGAATCAACAGCTCCTTTACCTCTCTATCTCCATCTTTTGATCACCTTCTCTCTAGCTCTCTCACTATCCCCTTGGCCCCCTTAAAATTTCTCTTGAATCCTCCTGCTACAAGTTGACCTGTGGTGATAATGGATGAAATATATTAGCCAAGAGAATGGTCCAAGTTATCTCAGAGCATTTTCTCCCTGTCATCCTATGTCTGATCACATATAAAATCAGTGCTCCAGAAAGACATCCTGTGCTGTGTGGAGACACCCCAACTAGGTCATCCTTCCACAACACTTCCCATATTCAGCCCTTCCTATGGACACGCTGACCTCTTCATAGGTTCTTCGGTCTGTAGGGTCCCATATAAGACTCAGAGAGAAACACTCTTGAAACATTGATCACATGAGTGCTCTCCCAAGAAAAGGTTCTCTCCAGCGTTCCCTACCTGGTCCATGAGGTCTTGTGGATTTGCTCAGGTGTGGATCTCTGGACTCGTTCTTAGGGGATATAGAATATGAAGTCTATGGCTCTTCTTGTCTCAATGATTTGGCATCCAAACAATGGTCTGAGCATCCTTGGCCAGTGGGCTGGCCAACTAGAGCCCAGAGTGCAAGATGTCTGTCAACCAAAACCAGTCTCTATGGAATAGTCCTCCTCATTCTCTAGCCTGATGAGTGTCAGGGACAGAGCCCACTCCCTTCCAGGAGGGAACTTTCAATACCCTCACATTGCAGGCATCATCACAGGGCTCCTGCAAGATCAGACAATCGACCCACCTTTCCTTCCTTATGATTGTAGACACGACAAACACACTGGCACTGGCCCCAGGCACCACACTCCCAATACGCCCAAAATGAGAGGGAGGGCTTGTTCTTATCCACCTGTGGAAAAGGCACCTGAAATAGACCGGTTACATCTCGGTTAAATGGCCTCTGTTTGGAGGGCTCCCCTGTGGCTTAGGCTATGGAAATATGGATTCAGAAGTGTGGAGTGAAATTGCCCCTTTGGGAATGTCTTTTTCAGGGTTTACATCCAGGGCCTCCTGCTTGGTGGAGAGCATTGGGGCATGGTTTCCTTGTTTGTGCCGTGGGATGTCTTGTTTCAAATGGCCAAGAAGCAGAATTCTTTCTTCATATTTAGGAACTCCCTTGAGGTATTCTGCCCACTGATGCCCTTAAGATATCACATGCTCAAACACCAAGCCTCTAGAATCCACATTGAGCTTGGGAGCCTGATGAGAGTGGTGGCTATGAGTCTACAGATGGAGATAATAGTGTTCATCCAAGAGGAGCACCCATCTGATGGATCCTCCTTTCCATCAACTTCGACATTCCTCCAGAGCAAGAGCTCCTGGTGTCCATCATTGAACTCTCAAGGTTTAAGGTTGAGAATGTCCCACATATGGCCCATCACACACCTCTTTTCTCACAGAGAGGTTGTTTGGTCACAAGGCTCCATGGGCATCATATCAGTGCCATGGCCACCTCTGGCACTGCACCTTTCGGAAGGAAGGCAACTCCACACACTGGGGAACCCAATTTTCTCTATCATGATGGATCTCTGATAACATGTGCGGCACTTCAGGGTCAAGTGCGTTCTCAGTCGCTGCCTGACACGAATAGACAGGATAGAATCTCTTTTGGAGAGAAACGATGTCATTCCAAACACCCAAATAATAGACGCTTGTACAATGAAATTAAGGAACTACTGAGGAAATACACCTATGAGCTGCCATTTCAATAGAAAGGGCCTTTCCCGCTTAGGGATAATAGAGGATGTCATTAAATTGACTCACACCTCGTGTCCTTTGAGAAGACATTGGTGCCAACAGGGAGGACTGCTTGCAACCGACGTATTTCTGGAGACAAGCCAAGAACTAGTTAAAATCTCATGCAAGAGTCCTGATATAGCCTTTGTGTCTAATAGTCCCCGGAAACACAGACAGGGCTTGGGAATGAACTTGTGCCCTGGAATGTGACTTGTATCCAAAACTCATTTCTCTCTCTCTCTCTCTCTCTCTCTCTCTCTCTCTCTCTCTCTCTCTCACTCTCTCTCGGCTTCTTCCTCCTTAACATGCTCTCGAATCCTCCTCATCCAAGGTTATCTGTGCTGGTCCAGTTTGGCATATCTCAGCCAGGAGAGCCGTCAAATTCTTTCACCAGGATTTTCCATCAGTCGTCCAAACTCCTTTCAAATATGAAATCATTTTTCCTGAAATAAGTACTCTGTTTGTATGGAGATATTCCACCTTACACTGTGTACCCCTATCTTACCAATGTCAGCCCTTCACACTGACAGATAACCATCCCATTTTTACTGCGTTCTACAAGATCACTGATTTGACTCTGAGGACAACATCGTTTCAACCACCTACACATAAGTGACCTAGTGAGTATTCACTTATCTGCAACACACCCAAAGTGTGTGTTGAGGTCTGTGAAGTTGCTGGTGAGGTGGATCTCTTGACTCCTTCTAAGGGGTTTTAGGATATGTAGCCTCTGACTCTCCATGTCTCAGTGAATTGGCACCTAAAAAGGGGTCTGAGCACCCTTCAGCAGGGCCTGAATGACAATGCGGCAGAGTTCAAGGATTCGGTCCCCTCAAACCAGTCTCCATTTGGGACAATTCTCCTCCTTCTCTAGACCCTCAATTGGCAGGACAGAAGCCCTTCTCCTCCAAGAGGGAAACCTCAAGACCTGCACTTTTAGCCCCCACCACAGTTCTCACGGAGGAGAAGAAGAGAGACTCCATAAATGCCTTACAATTGTGTACCTCACAAACAAGCCAGCAGTGGAACTAGTCACCCCACTACCATTAAGCACAGCAGTAGACAAGACGTATACTTCTCAACCTGCGAAATATCCACCAGACGTATCCCAGCTTCATTCTCGGGAAATTTGTTACTGTGGATAGCTAGTTTGTGATTTCATCTATTGACGTGTATGTTCAGAAGCAGGGAATGGTCCTTCCCCCCATTCCAATATTTCCTCAGGGTTGATATAGAGGGCCTCGTCCTTGGTGGAAGGCAGAGGGGCCTCTTTTCATGGTTTGAGCTCTGGAATGAAATTTATCATCCCGGGCATAATTAGGAGGCTTTTTTCCCCTGTTGGAAAAGACTGGAAGTGATAAGCCCACTGGACCCTTTCAGATATATCATAATCCTAAAGCAAGCCTGAGCAGTGGCTATTTATTTCCTCAGGAGCCTGATGAGAATGGTGGCCATGAGAAGAATGCTGGAAAGAATACTTATCATCCAATTGTCCAATACATCCAATGGATCCTCCTTTAATTTAGTATCAACATACCTCCAGATCATGAGCTCAGGCTGCACGATGCACAATAAGTGAGGGGTGACGGTGAGAGCTTCCCACTTTGGGACCATCCCTCGCCTCTCTTCTCACAGAGGGTCTGTGGTGTCACAATGCTTGGTGGGCAGCATGCCATTGCCATGGCAACCATTGGGCCTGTACTTCTCCGACGGAAGGCAACTCCACCTCCTCTGTGCCCACCTGCTCTCTACAGAAAGATGGCTCTTCCCCTGAACGTGTGTCAGGCTCAACAAGGTGGTTGAAGAGCTTCTTCCCTGGAACACACAGTCTACAATCTCATTGGGAAAGAAAAAATGTGGTTGAAAAAGACCCACTCCCCAAGGATTCTGAACATGAAAACGATGGCTGCTGGAGGAAGACGTACAACACACGAGCATCCCTTTCCATGGGAGGAGGCTCTTCCACGGAAGATTATTATGGAATATCTTTTAACATGATTTCCTCCCCATGCCATTGGAGAAGATATAGGGACCATGAAAGGCTTTCAAACCTGTCTTCCAGTATGGAGCAGGGATTGGAATGGACACATTTTGGGAGTCAGGCCAGGAAGGAGAGAAGACTCTGGTACAAGTGTGCTGCTTTGTCCCATTTGTGGGATATCCACCTTAAACCAAGAAATGTCCTTGGGGAACTTATCCTGACAATGACGGTTGCTTGAATCAACAGCTCCTAACCTCTCTCTCTCCTTCTTTTGATCTCATTCTCTCTAGCACTCTCCCTCTCCCCTTTGCCCCCCTTCAATTTCCCTTGAATCCTCCAGCGACAAGTTGACCTGTGGTGATAATGGATGAAATATATTAGCCAAGAGATTGGTCCAAATGATCCTCCAGCCTTTTCTCCCTGTCATCCTAGGTCTCATCAAATATAAAATCCGTGGTCCAGAAAGAATTCCTGTGCTGTGTGGAGACACAGCAACTAGGTCATCCTTCCACAACACTTAACATATTCAGCCCTTCCTATGGACACGCTGACCACTTCATATGTCCTTCGGTCTCTAAGGTCACATAGTGGACTCAGAGAGCAACACACTTGAAACAACGTTCACATGAGTGCTCTCTCAAGAAATTACTGATCTGAAGCATTCCCTACCTGGTCCATGAGGTCTTGTGGATTTGCTCGTGTGAGGATCTCTGGACTCGTTCTTAGCGGATATAGAATATGCAGTATATGGCTCGTCATGTCTCAATGATTCGGCATCCAAACAATGGCCTGAGCGTCCTTGGCCACTGGGCTGGCCAACCATAGCCCAGAGTGCAAGATATCTGTCAACCAAAACGAGTCTCTATGGAATAGACCTCCTCATTCTCTAGCCTCAGGATTGTCAGGGACAGAGCCCACTCCCTTCCAGGAGGGAACTTTCAATACCCTCACATTGCAAGCATCATCACAGGGCTCATGAAAGATCAGACAATCGACCCACCTTTCCTTCCTTATGATTGTAGACACAACAAACACACTGGCACTGGCCCCAGGCACCACACTCACAGGAAGCACTCAATGAGAGGGAGGACTTGTTCTTATCCACCTGTGGAAAAGCCACCTGAAATAGACCGGTTATATCTCGGTTGAAATGCCTCTGTTTGGAGGGCTCCCCTGTGGCTTAGGCTATGGAAATATGGATTCAGAGGTGTGGAGCTGAAAATGCCCCATTGGGAGTTTTCATCCCTGGGTCTACATTCAGGGCCTCCTGCTTGGTGGAGAGCATTGGGGCATGGTTTCCTTGTTTGTGCCGTGGGAGGACTTTTTTTCAAATGGCCATGAAGGGCAATTCTTTCTTCACATTTAGGAACTCCCTTGAGGTATTCTGCCCACTGATCCCCTGAAGATATCACATGTTCCAACACCAAGCCTCTAGAATCCACATTGAGCTTGGGAGCCTGATGAGAGTGGTGGCTATGAGTCTACAGATGGAGATAATAGTGTTCATCCAAGAGGACCACCCATCTGATGGATCCTCCTTTCCATCAACTTCGACATTCCTCCAGAGCAAGAGCTCCTGGTGTCCATAATTGAACTCTCAAGGTTTGAGGGTGAGAATATCCCACATATGGCCCATTACACACCTCTATTCGCACAGAGAGGTTGTTTGGTCACAAGGCTCCATGGGCATCATATCAGTGCCATGGCCCCCTCTGGCACTACACCTTTGAGAAAGAAGGCATCTCCACACACTGGCGAACCCAATTGTCTCTAGCATTACGTATCTCTGATAATATATGTAGCACTTCTGGGTCAAGTGCTTTCTCAGGCACTGCCTCACACGATTACACAATAGAGTAACTTTTGGAGAGAAAAGTTGTCATTCCAAACACCCAAACAAAAGTCCACTGGAGAGTGAAATCAAGGAACGACTGAGGAAGAACACCCTATGAGTTGCCATTTCAATAGGAAGGGACTTTTCCGCTTAGGGAAAATAGAGCGTGTCATTTAAATTGACACACACCTCGTGTCCTTTGTGAAGACATGGGTGCCCAGCAGGGAGAACAGCTTGCCACCGACATATTTCTAGAGACAGGCCAAGAAAGAGTGAAAATCTCATGCAAGAGTCCTGATATAGCCTTTGTGTCTAATAGTACCCGAAAACCCAGAAAAGGGATTGGGAATGACAGTTTGCCCTGGAATGTGGCTTCAATCCAAATCTCATCTCTCTCTCTCTCACTCTCTCTCTTGGCTTCTTCCTCCTTCACATGCTTTCGAATCCTCCTCATCCAAGGTTATCTGTGCTGGTCCAGCTTGGCATATCTCAGCCAGGAGAGCCGTCAAATTCTTTCACCAGGATTTTCCATCAGTCGTCCAAACTCCTATCAAATATGAAACCCGTTTTCCGGAAATAACACCTCTGTTTGTATGGAGATATTCCAACTTACACAATGTACCCCTATCTTACCCTTGTCGGACCTTCACACTGACAGGTAACCATCTCATTGCTATTGCATTCTACATGGTCACAGATTTGACTCCGAGATCAACATCTTTTCAACCACCTACACATAAGGACCTAGTGAGAATTCAATTCTATGCAGCACACTCCACGTGTGTGATCAGGTCTATGAGGTTGTTGGTGAGGTCGATCTCTCGACTCTTTCTAACGGGAGATGGGATATGATGTCTCTGACTCTCCATGTCTCAGTGAATTGGCATGTAAGTAGGGGTCTGAGCACCTTTCTGCAGTGTCTCAATGACAATGCGATAGAATTCAAGAATTCGGTCCCGTAAAACCAGTCTCCATTTTGGACAATCCTCCTCCTTCTCTAGACCCTCAATTGGCAGGCCAGAGGCCCCTATCCTCCAAGAGGGAAACCTCAAGACCTGCACATGTAGCCTTCCCCACATGGCTCACAGAGGAGAAGAAGAGGGACTGCTGAAATTCCTGACAATTGTGTACCCCACAATCAAGCCAGCAGTGGAACTAGTCACGCCACTTCCATCCAGCACCCCAGTAGACAGGACGTATTCTTATCAACCTTGGTAAAAACCACGAGACATATCCCAGCTTAATTCTCAGGAAAATTCAAACTGTGGATAGCAGGTGTGTGCTTTCATCTATTGACGTGTACGTTCAGAAGCAGGGAATTGTCCATCCCCCATTCCAATATTTCCTAAGGGTTGATATTGAGGGCCTCGTCCTTGTTTGAAAGCAGAGGGGCCTATTTTCATTGTTTGAGCTCTGGAATGAAATTTATTATCCCATTCAAACTTAGGAGGCTTTCTTCTCCTGTTGGAAAAGAATGGACGTGATAAGCTCACTAGTTCCTTTAGATATATCATAATCCAAAATCAAGCCTGAGCAGTGTATATTCACTCAGGAGCCTGTAGAGAATGGTGGCCATGAGAAGAAGCTGGAAAGAATACTTATCATCCAAGTGTCCAATACATCCAATGGATCCTCCTTTAATATAGTATCAACATACTATCATAGTATCAATATACTATCAACATATGCAGCATACCCTGGCGTAAGGCCAGAAAGGAGAGAAGACTCTGGTACAAGTGTGCTGGTTTTTCCCTTTTGTGGGATATCAACCTTAAACCAAGACATGTGATTGGAGCAATTATCCTAACATTGCCGGTTGCTTGAATCCACAGCTCCTTACCTGTCTTTCTCCTACGTTTGACCTCCATCTCTCTAGTGCTCTCACTGTCCCCTTTGCCCCCTTCAATTTCTCTTGAATCCTCCTGCTAAAAGTTAACCGGTGGTGATAATGGATGAAATATATTAGCCAAGATAATGGTCCAAGTGATCCCCTAGCCTTTTCTCCCTGTCATCCTAGGTCTGATCAAATATAAAATCCGTGGTCCAGAAAGACTTCCTGTGCTGTGTGGAGACACCCCAACTAGGTTATCCTTCCACAACACTTCCCATACTCAGCTTTTCCTATGGACAGGCTGACCACTTCATATGTACTTCGGTCTCTAGGGTCCCATAAAGGACCTAGAGAGCAACACACTTGAAACAATGTTCACATGAGTGCTCTACCAAGAAATGGCTTCTCTCCAGCGTTCCCTACCGGGTTCATGAGGTATTGAGGATTGGCTCGGGTGTGGATCTCTGGACTCGTTCTTAGCGGATATAGAATATGAAGTCTATGACTCTTCATGTCTCAATGATTGGGCATCCAAACAATGGCCTGAGCGTCCTTGGCTAGTGGGCTGGCCAACCATAGCCCAGAGTGCAAGATATCTATCAACCAAAACCTGAATTATGGAATAGACCTGCTCATTCTCTAGCCTCAGGATTGTCAGAGACAGAGCCCACTCCATTCCAGGAGGGAACTTTCAATACCCTCACATTGCAAGCATCATCACAGGGCTCCTGGAAGATCAATCAATCGACCCACCTTTCCTTCCTTATTCTTGTAGACACAACAAAAACATTGGCACTAGCCCCAGGCACAAACTCCCATGAAGCACTCAATGAGAAGGAGGACTTGTTCTTATATACCAGTGGAAAAGTCACCTGAAATAGACCGGTTACATCTCCGTTGAAATGCCTGTTTGCAGTGCTCCCTTGTGGCTTAGGCTATGGAAATATGGATTCAGAAGTGTGGAGCTTAAAATATCCATTGGGAATGTCTTCTTCAGTGGTAAAATCCAGGGCCTCCTGCTTCGGGGAGAGCATTGGGGCATGGTTTCCTTGTTTGTGCCATGGGATGTCTTGTTTCAAATGGCCAAGAAGCAGAATTCTTTCTTCATATTTAGGAACTCCCTTGAGGTATTCTGCCCACTGATGCCCTTAAGATATCACATGCTCAAACACCAAGCCTCTAGAATCCACATTGAGCTTGGGAGCCTGATGAGAGTGGTGGCTATGAGTCTACAGATGGAGATAATAGTGTTCATCCAAGAGGAGCACCCATCTGATGGATCCTCCTTTCCATCAACATCGACACTCCTCCAGAGCAAGAGCTCCTGGTGTCCATCATTGAACTCTCAAGGTTTAAGGTTGAGAATGTCCCACATATGGCCCATCACACACCTCTTTTCTCACAGAGAGGTTGTTTGGTCACAAGGCTCCATGGGCATCATATCAGTGCCATGGCCACCTCTGGCACTGCACCTTTCGGAAGGAAGGCAACTCCACACACTGGGGAACCCAATTTTCTCTATCATGATGGATCTCTGATAACATGTGCGGCACTTCAGGGTCAAGTGCTTTCTCAGTCACTGCCTCACACGAACACACTGGATAGAATCACAATTGGAGAGAAACGATGTCATTCCAAACACCCAAACAAAGTCCCCTGTACAATGAAATCAAGGAACGACTGAGGAAAAACACCCTCTGAGCTGCCAATTCAATAGGAAGGGCCTTTTCCGCTTAGGGAAAATAGAGGGTGTCTTTTACCTTGACCCACACCTCGTGTCCTTTGGGAAGGCATGGGTGCCCAGCAGGGAGGACTCCTTGCAACCGACATATTTCTAGAGACAGGCCAAGAACGAGTGAAAATCTAACGCAAGAGTCCTGATATAGCCTTTGTGTCTAATAGACCCCGGAAACACAGACAAGGGCTTGGGAATGACATTGTGCCCTGGATTGTAGCTTGTATCCAAATCTCATCTCCTTCTCTTTCTCTCTATCTCTCTCTCTCACTCTCTCTCTCGGCTTCGTCCTCCTTCATATTCCCTCGAATCCTCCTCATCCAATGTGATCTGTGCTGGTCCAGTTTGGCATATCTCAGACAGGAGAGCAGTCAAATTCTTTCACCAAGATTTTCCAACAGTCTTCCAAACTCCTATCAAATATAAAAGCATTTTTCCTGAAATAATTTCTCTATTTGTATGGAGATATTCCACCTTACACAGTGTACCACTATCTTACCATTGTCAGCCCTTCACACTGACAGATAACCATCCCATTTGTACGGCGTTCTACATGATCACATATTTGACTCCGAGATCAACATCTTTTCAACCACCTACACATAAGGGACCGAGTGAGAATTCACTTCTCTGTAGCACAACCCACGTGTGTGTTGAGGTCTCTGAAGTTGCTGGTGAGGTGGATCTCTCGATTCACTCTAAGGAGAATTAGGAAATGAAGTCTCTGACTCTCCATGTCTCAGTGACTTGGCATCTACGAAGGGGTCTGAGCACCCTTCAGCAGGGTCTGAATGACAATGCGACAGAGTTCAAGGATTCGGTCCCCTCAAACCAGTCTCCATTTGGGACAATCCTCCTCCTTCTCTAGACCCTCAATTGGCAGGCCAGAGGCCCCTCTCGTCCAAGAGGGAAACCTCAAGACCTGCCCAAGGAGCCCTCACCACACGGCTCACGGAGGAGAAGAGAGACTCCTGAAAGTCTTGACAATTGTGTACCCCACAAACAAGCCAGCAGTGGAACTAGTCACCCCACTTCCATCCAGCACCCCATTAGACAGGACTTATACTTATCAACCTGTGAAATACCCACCAGACATATCACAGCTTCATTCTCGGACATTTGATACTGTGGATAGCTAGTGTGTGATTTCATCTACTGAAGTTTATGTTCAGATGCAGGGACTTGTCCTTTCCCCATTCAAATTTTTCCTCAGGGTTGATATTGAGGGCCTCGTCCTTGTTTGAAGGCAGAGGGGCCTATTTTCATTTTTTGAGGTCTGGAATGAGATTGATCATCCCGGTCATACTTAGGAGTCTTTTATCCCCTGTTGGAAAAGAGTGGAAGTGATAAGCTCACTGGTCCATTGCAGATATATCATAATACAAAAGCAAGCCTGAGCAGTGTATATTTACTCAGGAGCCTGATGAGAATGGTGGCCCTGAGAAGAATCCTGGAATAAATACGTATCCACCAATTGTCCAATACATCCAATGGATCCTCCTTTAATTTTGTATCACATACCTCCAGATCATGAGCTCGGGCTGCCCGATGTCCAATAATTGAGTCGTGATGGTGACAGACTCTCACTTTGAGCCCATCACTTGCCTCACTTCTCAGAGAGGGTCAGTGGTGTCACAATGCTTGGTGGGCATCATGCCATTGCCATGGCAACCATTGGGCCTGACCTTCTCAGATGGAAGGCAACTCCACCTCCTCTGTGCCCACCTGCTCTCTACAAAAGGATATCTCTTCCCCTGAACGTGCGTCAGGCTCAACACGGTGGTTCACGGACTGCTTCCCAGGAAGACACAGTCTACAATCTCACGTGGAAAGAAAATATGGGATTGAAAAAGACCCACTCCCCACGGAGCCTGAACATGAAAACAATGGCCGATGGAGGAAGAACAACACATGAGCATCCTTTTCCATGGGAGGAGGATTTTCCACTGAAGGAAACTATGGAATAACTTTTAAACTGATTTCCACCCCATGCCATTGGAGAAGATATAGGGACCATAGCAAGGCTCTCAAACCTGTCTTCCAGTATGGAGCAGGGATTGTAGTGGACACATTTTGGAAGTCAGGCCAGGACGGAGAGAAGACTCTGGTACCAGTGTGCTGCTTTGTCCCATTTGTGTGCTATCCACCTTAAACAAAGACATGTCCTTGGAGAAACTATCCTGCCAATGAAGGTTGCTTGAATCAACAGCTCCTGTTCCTCTCTCTCTCTTTCTTTTGATCTCCTTCTCTCTAGGACTCTCACTCTCCCCTTTACACCCCTTCAATGTCTCTTGAATCCTCCTGCTACAAGCTGACCTAGGGTGATATTGGAAGTAATATATTAGCCGAGAGAATGGTCCAAGTGATCCCCCAGCCATTTCTCCTTGTCATCCTAGGTCGGGTCAAATATAAAATCAGTGGTCCAGAAAGACTTCCTGTGCTGTATGGAGACACCCCAAGTAGGTCATCCTTCCACAACACTTCCCACATTCAGCCCTTCCGATGGACACGCTGACCACTTCATATGTCCTTCGGTCTCTAGGGTCCCATATTGGACTCAGACAACAACACTCTTGAAACATTGATCACATGAGTGCTCTACCAAGAAATTGCTGATCTGAAGCATTCCCTACCTGGTCCATGAGGTCTTGTGGATTTGCTCGGGTGTGGATCTCTGGACTCGTTCTTAGGGGATATAGAATATGCAGTCTATGACTCTTCATGTCTCAATGATTGGGCACCCGAACAATGGCCTGAGCATCCGTGGTGAGTGGGCTGGCCAACCATAGCCCAGAGTGCAAGATGTCTGTCAACCAAAACCAGTCTCTATGGAATAGACCTCCTCATTCTCTAGCCTCATGAGTGTCTGGGACAGAGCCCACTCCCTTCCAGGAGGGAACTTTCAATACCCTCACATTGCAGGCATCATCACAGGGCTCCTGCAAGATCAGACAATCGACCCACCTTTCCTTCCTTATGATTGTAGACACGACAAACACACTGGCACTGGCCCCAGGCACCACACTCCCAATACGCCCAAAATGAGAGGGAGGGCTTGTTCTTATCCACCTGTGGAAAAGGCACCTGAAATAGACCGGTTACATCTCGGTTAAATGGCCTCTGTTTGGAGGGCTCCCCTGTGGCTTAGGCTGTGGAAATATGGATTCAGGAGTGTGGAGCTGAAATTGCCCCTTTGGGACTGTCTTTTTCAGGGGTTACATCCAGGGCCTCCTGCTTGGTGGAGAGCATTGGGGCATGGTTTCCTTGTTTGTGCCGTGGGATGTCTTGCTTCAAATGGCCAAGAAGCAGAATTCCTTCTTCATATTTAGGAACTCCCTTGAGGTATTCTGCCCACTGATGCCCTTAAGATATCACATGCTCAAACACCAAGCCTCTAGAATCCACATTGAGCTTGGGAGCCTGATGAGAGTGGTGGCTATGAGTCTACAGATGGAGATAATAGTGTTCATCCAAGAGGAGCACCCATCTGATGGATCCTCCTTTCCATCAACTTCGACATTCCTCCAGAGCAAGAGCTCCTGGTGTCCATCATTGAACTCTCAAGGTTTAAGGTTGAGAATGTCCCACATATGGCCCATCACACACCTCTTTTCTCACAGAGAGGTTGTTTGGTCACAAGGCTCCATGGGCATCATATCAGTGCCATGGCCACCTCTGGCACTGCACCTTTCGGAAGGAAGGCAACTCCACACACTGGGGAACCCAATTTTCTCTATCATGATGGATCTCTGATAACATGTGCGGCACTTCAGGGTCAAGTGCTTTCTCAGTCACTGCCTCACACGAACACACTGGATAGAATCACAATTGGAGAGAAACGATGTCATTCCAAACACCCAAACAAAGTCCCCTGTACAATGAAATCAAGGAACGACTGAGGAAAAACACCCTCTGAGCTGCCAATTCAATAGGAAGGGCCTTTTCCGCTTAGGGAAAATAGAGGGTGTCTTTTACCTTGACCCACACCTCGTGTCCTTTGGGAAGGCATGGGTGCCCAGCAGGGAGGACTCCTTGCAACCGACATATTTCTAGAGACAGGCCAAGAACGAGTGAAAATCTAACGCAAGAGTCCTGATATAACCTTTGTGTCTAATAGACCCCGGAAACACAGACAAGGGCTTGGGAATGACATTGTGCCCTGGATTGTAGCTTGTATCCAAATCTCATCTCCTTCTCTTTCTCTCTATCTCTCTCTCTCACTCTCTCTCTCGGCTTCGTCCTCCTTCATATTCCCTCGAATCCTCCTCATCCAATGTGATCTGTGCTGGTCCAGTTTGGCATATCTCAGACAGGAGAGCAGTCAAATTCTTTCACCAAGATTTTCCAACAGTCTTCCAAACTCCTCTCAAATATAAAAGCATTTTTCCTGAAATAATTTCTCTATTTGTATGGAGATATTCCACCTTACACAGTGTACCACTACCTTACCATTGTCAGCCCTTCACACTGACAGATAACCATCCCATTTGTACGGCGTTCTACATGATCACATATTTGACTCCGAGATCAACATCTTTTCAACCACCTACACATAAGGGACCGAGTGAGAATTCACTTCTCTGTAGCACAACCCACGTGTGTGTTGAGGTCTCTGAAGTTGCTGGTGAGGTGGATCTCTCGATTCACTCTAAGGAGAATTAGGAAATGAAGTCTCTGACTCTCCATGTCTCAGTGACTTGGCATCTACGAAGGGGTCTGAGCACCCTTCAGCAGGGTCTGAATGACAATGCGACAGAGTTCAAGGATTCGGTCCCCTCAAACCAGTCTCCATTTGGGACAATCCTCCTCCTTCTCTAGACCCTCAATTGGCAGGCCAGAGGCCCCTCTCGTCCAAGAGGGAAACCTCAAGACCTGCCCAAGGAGCCCTCACCACACGGCTCACGGAGGAGAAGAGAGACTCCTGAAAGTCTTGACAATTGTGTACCCCACAAACAAGCCAGCAGTGGAACTAGTCACCCCACTTCCATCCAGCACCCCATTAGACAGGACGTATACTTATCAACCTGTGAAATACCCACCAGACATATCACAGCTTCATTCTCGGACATTTGATACTGTGGATAGCTAGTGTGTGATTTCATCTACTGAAGTTTATGTTCAGATGCAGGGACTTGTCCTTTCCCCATTCAAATTTTTCCTCAGGGTTGATATTGAGGGCCTCGTCCTTGTTTGAAGGCAGAGGGGCCTATTTTCATTTTTTGAGGTCTGGAATGAGATTGATCATCCCGGTCATACTTAGGAGTCTTTTATCCCCTGTTGGAAAAGAGTGGAAGTGATAAGCTCACTGGTCCATTGCAGATATATCATAATACAAAAGCAAGCCTGAGCAGTGTATATTTACTCAGGAGCCTGATGAGAATGGTGGCCCTGAGAAGAATCCTGGAATAAATACGTATCCTCCAATTGTCCAATACATCCAATGGATCCTCCTTTAATTTTGTATCACATACCTCCAGATCATGAGCTCGGGCTGCCCGATGTCCAACAATTGAGTCGTGATGGTGACAGACTCTCACTTTGAGCCCATCACTTGCCTCACTTCTCAGAGAGGGTCAGTGGTGTCACAATGCTTGGTGGGCATCATGCCATTGCCATGGCAACCATTGGGCCTGACCTTCTCAGATGGAAGGCAACTCCACCTCCTCTGTGCCCACCTGCTCTCTACAGAAGGATATCTCTTCCCCTGAACGTGCGTCAGGCTCAACACGGTGGTTCACGGACTGCTTCCCAGGAAGACACAGTCTACAATCTCACGTGGAAAGAAAATATGGGATTGAAAAAGACCCACTCCCCACGGAGCCTGAACATGAAAACAATGGCCGATGGAGGAAGAACAACACATGAGCATCCTTTTCCATGGGAGGAGGATTTTCCACTGAAGGAAACTATGGAATAACTTTTAAACTGATTTCCACCCCATGCCATTGGAGAAGATATAGGGACCATAGCAAGGCTCTCAAACCTGTCTTCCAGTATGGAGCAGGGATTGTAGTGGACACATTTTGGAAGTCAGGCCAGGACGGAGAGAAGACTCTGGTACCAGTGTGCTGCTTTGTCCCATTTGTGTGCTATCCACCTTAAACAAAGACATGTCCTTGGAGAAACTATCCTGCCAATGAAGGTTGCTTGAATCAACAGCTCCTGTTCCTCTCTCTCTCTTTCTTTTGATCTCCTTCTCTCTAGGACTCTCACTCTCCCCTTTACACCCCTTCAATGTCTCTTGAATCCTCCTGCTACAAGCTGACCTAGGGTGATATTGGAAGTAATATATTAGCCGAGAGAATGGTCCAAGGGATCCCCCAGCCATTTCTCCTTGTCATCCTAGGTCTGGTCAAATATAAAATCAGTGGTCCAGAAAGACTTCCTGTGCTGTATGGAGACACCCCAAGTAGGTCATCCTTCCACAACACTTCCCACATTCAGCCCTTCCGATGGACACGCTGACCACTTCATATGTCCTTCGGTCTCTAGGGTCCCATATTGGACTCAGACAACAACACTCTTGAAACATTGATCACATGAGTGCTCTACCAAGAAATTGCTGATCTGAAGCATTCCCTACCTGGTCCATGAGGTCTTGTGGATTTGCTCGGGTGTGGATCTCTGGACTCGTTCTTAGGGGATATAGAATATGCAGTCTATGACTCTTCATGTCTCAATGATTGGGCACCCGAACAATGGCCTGAGCATCCGTGGTGAGTGGGCTGGCCAACCATAGCCCAGAGTGCAAGATGTCTGTCAACCAAAACCAGTCTCTATGGAATAGACCTCCTCATTCTCTAGCCTCATGAGTGTCTGGGACAGAGCCCACTCCCTTCCAGGAGGGAACTTTCAATACCCTCACATTGCAGGCATCATCACAGGGCTCCTGCAAGATCAGACAATCGACCCACCTTTCCTTCCTTATGATTGTAGACACGACAAACACACTGGCACTGGCCCCAGGCACCACACTCCCAATACGCCCAAAATGAGAGGGAGGGCTTGTTCTTATCCACCTGTGGAAAAGGCACCTGAAATAGACCGGTTACATCTCGGTTAAATGGCCTCTGTTTGGAGGGCTCCCCTGTGGCTTAGGCTGTGGAAATATGGATTCAGGAGTGTGGAGCTGAAATTGCCCCTTTGGGACTGTCTTTTTCAGGGGTTACATCCAGGGCCTCCTGCTTGGTGGAGAGCATTGGGGCATGGTTTCCTTGTTTGTGCCGTGGGATGTCTTGCTTCAAATGGCCAAGAAGCAGAATTCCTTCTTCATATTTAGGAACTCCCTTGAGGTATTCTGCCCACTGATGCCCTTAAGATATCACATGCTCAAACACCAAGCCTCTAGAATCCACATTGAGCTTGGGAGCCTGATGAGAGTGGTGGCTATGAGTCTACAGATGGAGATAATAGTGTTCATCCAAGAGGAGCACCCATCTGATGGATCCTCCTTTCCATCAACTTCGACATTCCTCCAGAGCAAGAGCTCCTGGTGTCCATCATTGAACTCTCAAGGTTTAAGGTTGAGAATGTCCCACATATGGCCCATCACACACCTCTTTTCTCACAGAGAGGTTGTTTGGTCACAAGGCTCCATGGGCATCATATCAGTGCCATGGCCACCTCTGGCACTGCACCTTTCGGAAGGAAGGCAACTCCACACACTGGGGAACCCAATTTTCTCTATCATGATGGATCTCTGATAACATGTGCGGCACTTCAGGGTCAAGTGCTTTCTCAGTCACTGCCTCACACGAACACACTGGATAGAATCACAATTGGAGAGAAACGATGTCATTCCAAACACCCAAACAAAGTCCCCTGTACAATGAAATCAAGGAACGACTGAGGAAAAACACCCTCTGAGCTGCCAATTCAATAGGAAGGGCCTTTTCCGCTTAGGGAAAATAGAGGGTGTCTTTTACCTTGACCCACACCTCGTGTCCTTTGGGAAGGCATGGGTGCCCAGCAGGGAGGACTCCTTGCAACCGACATATTTCTAGAGACAGGCCAAGAACGAGTGAAAATCTAACGCAAGAGTCCTGATATAACCTTTGTGTCTAATAGACCCCGGAAACACAGACAAGGGCTTGGGAATGACATTGTGCCCTGGATTGTAGCTTGTATCCAAATCTCATCTCCTTCTCTTTCTCTCTATCTCTCTCTCTCACTCTCTCTCTCGGCTTCGTCCTCCTTCATATTCCCTCGAATCCTCCTCATCCAATGTGATCTGTGCTGGTCCAGTTTGGCATATCTCAGACAGGAGAGCAGTCAAATTCTTTCACCAAGATTTTCCAACAGTCTTCCAAACTCCTCTCAAATATAAAAGCATTTTTCCTGAAATAATTTCTCTATTTGTATGGAGATATTCCACCTTACACAGTGTACCACTACCTTACCATTGTCAGCCCTTCACACTGACAGATAACCATCCCATTTGTACGGCGTTCTACATGATCACATATTTGACTCCGAGATCAACATCTTTTCAACCACCTACACATAAGGGACCGAGTGAGAATTCACTTCTCTGTAGCACAACCCACGTGTGTGTTGAGGTCTCTGAAGTTGCTGGTGAGGTGGATCTCTCGATTCACTCTAAGGAGAATTAGGAAATGAAGTCTCTGACTCTCCATGTCTCAGTGACTTGGCATCTACGAAGGGGTCTGAGCACCCTTCAGCAGGGTCTGAATGACAATGCGACAGAGTTCAAGGATTCGGTCCCCTCAAACCAGTCTCCATTTGGGACAATCCTCCTCCTTCTCTAGACCCTCAATTGGCAGGCCAGAGGCCCCTCTCGTCCAAGAGGGAAACCTCAAGACCTGCCCAAGGAGCCCTCACCACACGGCTCACGGAGGAGAAGAGAGACTCCTGAAAGTCTTGACAATTGTGTACCCCACAAACAAGCCAGCAGTGGAACTAGTCACCCCACTTCCATCCAGCACCCCATTAGACAGGACTTATACTTATCAACCTGTGAAATACCCACCAGACATATCACAGCTTCATTCTCGGACATTTGATACTGTGGATAGCTAGTGTGTGATTTCATCTACTGAAGTTTATGTTCAGATGCAGGGACTTGTCCTTTCCCCATTCAAATTTTTCCTCAGGGTTGATATTGAGGGCCTCGTCCTTGTTTGAAGGCAGAGGGGCCTATTTTCATTTTTTGAGGTCTGGAATGAGATTGATCATCCCGGTCATACTTAGGAGTCTTTTATCCCCTGTTGGAAAAGAGTGGAAGTGATAAGCTCACTGGTCCATTGCAGATATATCATAATACAAAAGCAAGCCTGAGCAGTGTGTATTTACTCAGGAGCCTGATGAGAATGGTGGCCCTGAGAAGAATCCTGGAATAAATACATATCCTCCAATTGTCCAATACATCCAATGGATCCTCCTTTAATTTTGTATCCACATACCTCCAGATCATGAGCTCGGGCTGCCCGATGTCCAACAATTGAGTCGTGATGGTGACAGACTCTCACTTTGAGCCCATCACTTGCCTCACTTCTCAGAGAGGGTCAGTGGTGTCACAATGCTTGGTGGGCATCATGCCATTGCCATGGCAACCATTGGGCCTGACCTTCTCAGATGGAAGGCAACTCCACCTCCTCTATGCCCACCTGCTCTCTACAGAAGGATATCTCTTCCCCTGAACGTGCGTCAGGCTCAACACGGTGGTTCACGGACTGCTTCCCAGGAAGACACAGTCTACAATCTCACGTGGAAAGAAAATATGGGATTGAAAAAGACCCACTCCCCACGGAGCCTGAACATGAAAACAATGGCCGATGGAGGAAGAACAACACATGAGCATCCTTTTCCATGGGAGGAGGATTTTCCACTGAAGGAAACTATGGAATAACTTTTAAACTGATTTCCACCCCATGCCATTGGAGAAGATATAGGGACCATAGCAAGGCTCTCAAACCTGTCTTCCAGTATGGAGCAGGGATTGTAGTGGACACATTTTGGAAGTCAGGCCAGGACGGAGAGAAGACTCTGGTACCAGTGTGCTGCTTTGTCCCATTTGTGTGCTATCCACCTTAAACAAAGACATGTCCTTGGAGAAACTATCCTGCCAATGAAGGTTGCTTGAATCAACAGCTCCTGTTCCTCTCTCTCTCTTTCTTTTGATCTCCTTCTCTCTAGGACTCTCACTCTCCCCTTTACACCCCTTCAATGTCTCTTGAATCCTCCTGCTACAAGCTGACCTAGGGTGATATTGGAAGTAATATATTAGCCGAGAGAATGGTCCAAGTGATCCCCCAGCCATTTCTCCTTGTCATCCTAGGTCGGGTCAAATATAAAATCAGTGGTCCAGAAAGACTTCCTGTGCTGTATGGAGACACCCCAAGTAGGTCATCCTTCCACAACACTTCCCACATTCAGCCCTTCCGATGGACACGCTGACCACTTCATATGTCCTTCGGTCTCTAGGGTCCCATATTGGACTCAGACAACAACACTCTTGAAACATTGATCACATGAGTGCTCTACCAAGAAATTGCTGATCTGAAGCATTCCCTACCTGGTCCATGAGGTCTTGTGGATTTGCTCGGGTGTGGATCTCTGGACTCGTTCTTAGGGGATATAGAATATGCAGTCTATGACTCTTCATGTCTCAATGATTGGGCACCCGAACAATGGCCTGAGCATCCGTGGTGAGTGGGCTGGCCAACCATAGCCCAGAGTGCAAGATGTCTGTCAACCAAAACCAGTCTCTATGGAATAGACCTCCTCATTCTCTAGCCTCATGAGTGTCTGGGACAGAGCCCACTCCCTTCCAGGAGGGAACTTTCAATACCCTCACATTGCAGGCATCATCACAGGGCTCCTGCAAGATCAGACAATCGACCCACCTTTCCTTCCTTATGATTGTAGACACGACAAACACACTGGCACTGGCCCCAGGCACCACACTCCCAATACGCCCAAAATGAGAGGGAGGGCTTGTTCTTATCCACCTGTGGAAAAGGCACCTGAAATAGACCGGTTACATCTCGGTTAAATGGCCTCTGTTTGGAGGGCTCCCCTGTGGCTTAGGCTATAGAAATATGGCTTCAGAAGTGTGGAGCTGAAATTGCCCCTTTGGCACTGTATTTTTCAGGGGTTACATCCAGGGCCTCCTGCTTGGTGGAGAGCATTGGGGCATGGTTTCCTTGTTTGTGCCGTGGGATGTCTTGCTTCAAATGGCCAAGAAGCAGAATTCCTTCTTCATATTTAGGAACTCCCTTGAGGTATTCTGCCCACTGATGCCCTTAAGATATCACATGCTCAAACACCAAGCCTCTAGAATCCACATTGAGCTTGGGAGCCTGATGAGAGTGGTGGCTATGAGTCTACAGATGGAGATAATAGTGTTCATCCAAGAGGAGCACCCATCTGATGGATCCTCCTTTCCATCAACTTCGACATTCCTCCAGAGCAAGAGCTCCTGGTGGCCATCATTGAACTCTCAAGGTTTAAGGTTGAGAATGTCCCACATATGGCCCATCACACACCTCTTTTCTCACAGAGAGGTTGTTTGGTCACAAGGCTCCATGGGCATCATATCAGTGCCATGGCCACCTCTGGCACTGCACCTTTCGGAAGGAAGGCAACTCCACACACTGGGGAACCCAATTTTCTCTATCATGATGGATCTCTGATAACATGTGCGGCACTTCAGGGTCAAGTGCTTTCTCAGTCACTGCCTCACACGAACACACTGGATAGAATCACAATTGGAGAGAAACGATGTCATTCCAAACACCCAAACAAAGTCCCCTGTACAATGAAATCAAGGAACGACTGAGGAAAAACACCCTCTGAGCTGCCAATTCAATAGGAAGGGCCTTTTCCGCTTAGGGAAAATAGAGGGTGTCTTTTACCTTGACCCACACCTCGTGTCCTTTGGGAAGGCATGGGTGCCCAGCAGGGAGGACTGCTTGCAACCGACATATTTCTAGAGACAGGCCAAGAACGAATGAAAATCTAACGCAAGAGTCCTGATATAGCCTTTGTGTCTAATAGACCCCGGAAACACAGACAAGGGCTTGGGAATGACATTGTGCCCTGGATTGTAGCTTGTATCCAAATCTCATCTCCTTCTCTTTCTCTCTATCTCTCTCTCTCACTCTCTCTCTCGGCTTCGTCCTCCTTCATATTCCCTCGAATCCTCCTCATCCAATGTGATCTGTGCTGGTCCAGTTTGGCATATCTCAGACAGGAGAGCAGTCAAATTCTTTCACCAAGATTTTCCAACAGTCTTCCAAACTCCTCTCAAATATAAAAGAATTTTTCCTGAAATAATTTCTCTATTTGTATGGAGATATTCCACCTTACACAGTGTACCACTACCTTACCATTGTCAGCCCTTCACACTGACAGATAACCATCCCATTTGTACGGCGTTCTACATGATCACATATTTGACTCCCAGATCAACATCTTTTCAACCACCTACACATAAGGGACCGAGTGAGAATTCACTTCTCTGTAGCACAACCCACGTGTGTGTTGAGGTCTCTGAAGTTGCTGGTGAGGTGGATCTCTCGATTCACTCTAAGGAGAATTAGGAAATGAAGTCTCTGACTCTCCATGTCTCAGTGACTTGGCATCTACGAAGGGGTCTGAGCACCCTTCAGCAGGGTCTGAATGACAATGCGACAGAGTTCAAGGATTCGGTCCCCTCAAACCAGTCTCCATTTGGGACAATCCTCCTCCTTCTCTAGACCCTCAATTGGCAGGCCAGAGGCCCCTCTCGTCCAAGAGGGAAACCTCAAGACCTGCCCAAGGAGCCCTCACCACACGGCTCACGGAGGAGAAGAGAGACTCCTGAAAGTCTTGACAATTGTGTACCCCACAAACAAGCCAGCAGTGGAACTAGTCACCCCACTTCCATCCAGCACCCCATTAGACAGGACGTATACTTATCAACCTGTGAAATACCCACCAGACATATCACAGCTTCATTCTCGGACATTTGATACTGTGGATAGCTAGTGTGTGATTTCATCTACTGAAGTTTATGTTCAGATGCAGGGACTTGTCCTTTCCCCATTCAAATTTTTCCTCAGGGTTGATATTGAGGGCCTCGTCCTTGTTTGAAGGCAGAGGGGCCTATTTTCATTTTTTGAGGTCTGGAATGAGATTGATCATCCCGGTCATACTTAGGAGTCTTTTATCCCCTGTTGGAAAAGAGTGGAAGTGATAAGCTCACTGGTCCATTGCAGATATATCATAATACAAAAGCAAGCCTGAGCAGTGTGTATTTACTCAGGAGCCTGATGAGAATGGTGGCCCTGAGAAGAATCCTGGAATAAATACATATCCTCCAATTGTCCAATACATCCAATGGATCCTCCTTTAATTTTGTATCCACATACCTCCAGATCATGAGCTCGGGCTGCCCGATGTCCAACAATTGAGTCGTGATGGTGACAGACTCTCACTTTGAGCCCATCACTTGCCTCACTTCTCAGAGAGGGTCAGTGGTGTCACAATGCTTGGTGGGCATCATGCCATTGCCATGGCAACCATTGGGCCTGACCTTCTCAGATGGAAGGCAACTCCACCTCCTCTGTGCCCACCTGCTCTCTACAGAAGGATATCTCTTCCCCTGAACGTGCGTCAGGCTCAACACGGTGGTTCACGGACTGCTTCCCAGGAAGACACAGTCTACAATCTCACGTGGAAAGAAAATATGGGATTGAAAAAGACCCACTCCCCACGGAGTCTGAACATGAAAACAATGGCCGATGGAGGAAGAACAACACATGAGCATCCTTTTCCATGGGAGGAGGATTTTCCACTGAAGGAAACTATGGAATAACTTTTAAACTGATTTCCACCCCACGCCATTGGAGAAGATATAGGGACCATAGCAAGGCTCTCAAACCTGTCTTCCAGTATGGAGCAGGGATTGTAGTGGACACATTTTGGAAGTCAGGCCAGGACGGAGAGAAGACTCTGGTACCAGTGTGCTGCTTTGTCCCATTTGTGTGCTATCCACCTTAAACAAAGACATGTCCTTGGAGAAACTATCCTGCCAATGAAGGTTGCTTGAATCAACAGCTCCTGTTCCTCTCTCTCTCTTTCTTTTGATCTCCTTCTCTCTAGGACTCTCACTCTCCCCTTTACACCCCTTCAATGTCTCTTGAATCCTCCTGCTACATGCTGACCTAGGGTGATATTGGAAGTAATATATTAGCCGAGAGAATGGTCCAAGTGATCCCCCAGCCATTTCTCCTTGTCATCCTAGGTCGGGTCAAATATAAAATCAGTGGTCCAGAAAGACTTCCTGTGCTGTATGGAGACACCCCAAGTAGGTCATCCTTCCACAACACTTCCCACATTCAGCCCTTCCGATGGACACGCTGACCACTTCATATGTCCTTCGGTCTCTAGGGTCCCATATTGGACTCAGACAACAACACTCTTGAAACATTGATCACATGAGTGCTCTACCAAGAAATTGCTGATCTGAAGCATTCCCTACCTGGTCCATGAGGTCTTGTGGATTTGCTCGGGTGTGGATCTCTGGACTCGTTCTTAGGGGATATAGAATATGCAGTCTATGACTCTTCATGTCTCAATGATTGGGCACCCGAACAATGGCCTGAGCATCCGTGGTGAGTGGGCTGGCCAACCATAGCCCAGAGTGCAAGATGTCTGTCAACCAAAACCAGTCTCTATGGAATAGACCTCCTCATTCTCTAGCCTCATGAGTGTCTGGGACAGAGCCCACTCCCTTCCAGGAGGGAACTTTCAATACCCTCACATTGCAGGCATCATCACAGGGCTCCTGCAAGATCAGACAATCGACCCACCTTTCCTTCCTTATGATTGTAGACACGACAAACACACTGGCACTGGCCCCAGGCACCACACTCCCAATACGCCCAAAATGAGAGGGAGGGCTTGTTCTTATCCACCTGTGGAAAAGGCACCTGAAATAGACCGGTTACATCTCGGTTAAATGGCCTCTGTTTGGAGGGCTCCCCTGTGGCTTAGGCTATAGAAATATGGCTTCAGAAGTGTGGAGCTGAAATTGCCCCTTTGGGACTGTCTTTTTCAGGGGTTACATCCAGGGCCTCCTGCTTGGTGGAGAGCATTGGGGCATGGTTTCCTTGTTTGTGCCGTGGGATGTCTTGCTTCAAATGGCCAAGAAGCAGAATTCCTTCTTCATATTTAGGAACTCCCTTGAGGTATTCTGCCCACTGATGCCCTTAAGATATCACATGCTCAAACACCAAGCCTCTAGAATCCACATTGAGCTTGGGAGCCTGATGAGAGTGGTGGCTATGAGTCTACAGATGGAGATAATAGTGTTCATCCAAGAGGAGCACCCATCTGATGGATCCTCCTTTCCATCAACTTCGACATTCCTCCAGAGCAAGAGCTCCTGGTGGCCATCATTGAACTCTCAAGGTTTAAGGTTGAGAATGTCCCACATATGGCCCATCACACACCTCTTTTCTCACAGAGAGGTTGTTTGGTCACAAGGCTCCATGGGCATCATATCAGTGCCATGGCCACCTCTGGCACTGCACCTTTCGGAAGGAAGGCAACTCCACACACTGGGGAACCCAATTTTCTCTATCATGATGGATCTCTGATAACATGTGCGGCACTTCAGGGTCAAGTGCTTTCTCAGTCACTGCCTCACACGAACACACTGGATAGAATCACAATTGGAGAGAAACGATGTCATTCCAAACACCCAAACAAAGTCCCCTGTACAATGAAATCAAGGAACGACTGAGGAAAAACACCCTCTGAGCTGCCAATTCAATAGGAAGGGCCTTTTCCGCTTAGGGAAAATAGAGGGTGTCTTTTACCTTGACCCACACCTCGTGTCCTTTGGGAAGGCATGGGTGCCCAGCAGGGAGGACTGCTTGCAACCGACATATTTCTAGAGACAGGCCAAGAACGAATGAAAATCTAACGCAAGAGTCCTGATATAGCCTTTGTGTCTAATAGACCCCGGAAACACAGACAAGGGCTTGGGAATGACATTGTGCCCTGGATTGTAGCTTGTATCCAAATCTCATCTCCTTCTCTTTCTCTCTATCTCTCTCTCTCACTCTCTCTCTCGGCTTCGTCCTCCTTCATATTCCCTCGAATCCTCCTCATCCAATGTGATCTGTGCTGGTCCAGTTTGGCATATCTCAGACAGGAGAGCAGTCAAATTCTTTCACCAAGATTTTCCAACAGTCTTCCAAACTCCTATCAAATATAAAAGCATTTTTCCTGAAATAATTTCTCTATTTGTATGGAGATATTCCACCTTACACAGTGTACCACTACCTTACCATTGTCAGCCCTTCACACTGACAGATAACCATCCCATTTGTACGGCGTTCTACATGATCACATATTTGACTCCGAGATCAACATCTTTTCAACCACCTACACATAAGGGACCGAGTGAGACTTCACTTCTCTGTAGCACAACCCACGTGTGTGTTGAGGTCTCTGAAGTTGCTGGTGAGGTGGATCTCTCGATTCACTCTAAGGAGAATTAGGAAATGAAGTCTCTGACTCTCCATGTCTCAGTGACTTGGCATCTACGAAGGGGTCTGAGCACCCTTCAGCAGGGTCTGAATGACAATGCGACAGAGTTCAAGGATTCGGTCCCCTCAAACCAGTCTCCATTTGGGACAATCCTCCTCCTTCTCTAGACCCTCAATTGGCAGGCCAGAGGCCCCTCTCGTCCAAGAGGGAAACCTCAAGACCTGCCCAAGGAGCCCTCGCCACACGGCTCACGGAGGAGAAGAGAGACTCCTGAAATTCCTGACAACTGTTTACCCCACAAACAAGCCAGCAGTGGAACTAGTCACCCCACTTCCATCCAGCACCCCATTAGACAGGACGTATACTTATCAACCTGTGAAATACCCACCAGACATATCACAGCTTCATTCTCGGACATTTGATACTGTGGATAGCTAGTGTGTGATTTCATCTACTGAAGTTTATGTTCAGATGCAGGGAATTGTCCTTTCCCCATTCAAATTTTTCCTCAGGGTTGATATTGAGGGCCTCGTCCTTGTTTGAAGGCAGAGGGGCCTATTTTCATTTTTTGAGGTCTGGAATGAGATTGATCATCCCGGTCATACTTAGGAGTCTTTTATCCCCTGTTGGAAAAGAGTGGAAGTGATAAGCTCACTGGTCCATTGCAGATATATCATAATAAAACGCAAGCCTGAGCAGTGTATATTTACTCAGGAGCCTGATGAGAATGGTGGCCCTGAGAAGAATCCTGGAATAAATACATATCCTCCAATTGTCCAATACATCCAATGGATCCTCCTTTAATTTTGTATCCACATACCTCCAGATCATGAGCTCGGGCTGCCCGATGTCCAACAATTGAGTCGTGATGGTGACAGACTCTCACTTTGAGCCCATCACTTGCCTCACTTCTCAGAGAGGGTCAGTGGTGTCACAATGCTTGGTGGGCATCATGCCATTGCCATGGCAACCATTGGGCCTGACCTTCTCAGATGGAAGGCAACTCCACCTCCTCTGTGCCCACCTGCTCTCTACAGAAGGATATCTCTTCCCCTGAACGTGCGTCAGGCTCAACACGGTGGTTCACGGACTGCTTCCCAGGAAGACACAGTCTACCATCTCATGTGGAAAGAAAATATGGGATTGAAAAAGACCCACACCCCATGGAGCCTGAACATGAAAACAATGGCCGATGGAGGAAGAACAACACATGAGCATCCTTTTCCATGGGAGGAGGATTTTCCACTGAAGGAAACTATGGAATAACTTTTAAACTGATTTCCACCCCATGCCATTGGGGAAGATATAGGGACCATAGCAAGGCTCTCAAACCTGTCTTCCAGTATGGAGCAGGGATTGTAATGGACACATTTTGGAAGTCAGGCCAGGAAGGAGAGAAGACTCTGGTACCAGTGTGCTGCTTTGTCCCATTTGTGTGCTATCCACCTTAAACAAAGACATGTCCTTGGAGAAACTATCCTGCCAATGAAGGTTGCTTGAATCAACAGCTCCTGTTCCTCTCTCTCTCTTTCTTTTGATCTCCTTCTCTCTAGGACTCTCACTCTCCCCTTTACACCCCTTCAATGTCTCTTGACTCCTCCTGCTACAAGCTGACCTAGGGTGATATTGGAAGTAATATATTAGCCGAGAGAATGGTCCAAGTGATCCCCCAGCCATTTCTCTTGTCATCCTAGGTCGGGTCAAATATAAAATCAGTGGTCCAGAAAGACTTCCTGTGTTGTATGGAGACACACCAACTAAGTCATCCTTCCACAACACTTCCCACATTCAGCCCTTCCGATGGACACGCTGACCACTTCATATGTACTTCGGTCTCTAGGGTCCCATATTGGACGCAGACAACAACACTCTTGAAACATTGATCACATGAGTGCTCTACCAAGAAATTGCTGATCTGAAGCATTCCCTACCTGGTCCATGAGGTATTGTGGATTTGCTCTGGTTTGGATCTCTGGACTCGTTCTTAGGGGATATAGAATATGCAGTCTATGACTCTTCATGTCT
Source organism: Sus scrofa (assembly GCF_054392235.1). Taxonomy (NCBI): domain Eukaryota; kingdom Metazoa; phylum Chordata; class Mammalia; order Artiodactyla; family Suidae; genus Sus; species Sus scrofa. Next base: position 44,178,022 of record NC_139402.1, read on the forward strand.
CAATGATTGGGCACCCAAACAATGGTCTGAGCAGCCTTGGCCAGTGGGCTGCGCAACCATAGCCCAGAGTGCAAGATGTCTGTCAACCAAAACCAGTCTCTATGGAATAGACCTCCTCATTCTCTAGCCTCATGAGTGTCTGGGACAGAGCCCACTCCCTTCCAGGAGGGAACTTTCAATACCCTCACATTGCAGGCATCATCACAGGGCTCCTGCAAGATCAGACAATCGACCCACCTTTCCTTCCTTATGATTGTAGACACGACAAACACACTGGCACTGGCCCCAGGCACCACACTCCCCATACGCCCAAAATGAGAGGGAGGGCTTGTTCTTATCCACCTGTGGAAAAGGCACCTGAAATAGACCGGTTACATCTCGGTTAAATGGCCTCTGTTTGGAGGGCTCCCCTGTGGCTTAGGCTATGGAAATATGGATTCAGAAGTGTGGAGGTGAAATTGCCCCTTTGGGAATGTCTTTTTCAGGGGTTACATCCAGGGCCTCCTGCTTGGTGGAGAGCATTGGGGCATGGTTTCCTTGTTTGTGCCGTGGGATGTCTTGTTTCAAATGGCCAAGAAGCAGAATTCTTTCTTCATATTTAGGAACTCCCTTGAGGTATTCTGCCCACTGATGCCCTTAAGATATCACATGCTCAAACACCAAGCCTCTAGAATCCACATTGAGCTTGGGAGCCTGTTGAGAGTGGTGGCTATGAGTCTACAGATGGAGATAATCGTGTTCATCCAAGAGGACCACCCATCTGATGGATCCTCCTTTCCATCAACTTCGACATTCCTCCAGAGCAAGAGCTCCTGGTGGCCATCATTGAACTCTCAAAGTTTAAGGTTGAGAATGTCCCACATATGGCCCATCACACACCTCTTTTCTCACAGAGAGGTTGTTTGGTCACAAGGCTCCATGGGCATCATATCAGTGCCATGGCCACCTCTGGCACCGCACTTTCGGAAGGAAGGCAACTCCACACACTGGGGAAGCCAATTTTCTCTATCATGATGGATCTCTGATAACATGTGCGGCACTTCAGGGTCAAGTGCTTTCTCAGTCACTGCCTCACACGAACACACTGGATAGAATCACATTTGGAGAGAAACGATGTCATTCCAAACTCCCAAACCAAAGTCCCCTGTACAATGAAATCAAGGAGCGAATGAGGAAAAACACCCTCTGAGCTGCCAATTCAATAGGAAGGGCCTTTTCCGCTTAGGGAAAATAGAGGGTGTCTTTTACCTTGACCCACACCTCGTGTCCTTTGGGAAGGCATGGGTGCCCAGCAGGGAGGACTGCTTGCAACCGACATATTTCTAGAGACAGGCCAAGAACGAGTGAAAATCTAATGCAAGAGTCCTGATATAGCCTTTGTGTCTAATAGACCCCGGAAACACAGACAAGGGCTTGGGAATGACATTGTGCCCTGGATTGTAGCTTGTATCCAAATCTTATCTCTCTCTCTTTTACTCTCTCTCTCTTTCTCTCACTCTCTCTCTCGGCTTCGTCCTCCTTCATATTCCCTCGAATCCTCCTCATCCAATGTGATCTGTGCTGGTCCAGTTTGGCATATCTCAGACAGAAGAGCAGTCAAATTCTTTCACCAAGATTTTCCAACAGTCTTCCAAACTCCTATCAAATATAAAAGAATTTTTCCTGAAATAATTTCTCTATTTGTATGGAGATATTCCACCTTACACAGTGTACCACTATCTTACCATTGTCAGCCCTTCACACTGACAGATAACCATCCCATTTGTACGGCGTTCTACATGATCACATATTTGACTCCGAGATCAACATCTTTTCAACCACCTACACATAAGGGACCGAGTGAGACTTCACTTATCTGTAGCACAACCCACGTGTGTGTTGAGGTCTCTGAAGTTGCTGGTGAGGTGGATCTCTCGATTCATTCTAAGGAGAATTAGGAAATGAAGTCTCTGACTCTCCATGTCTCAGTGACTTGGCATCTACGAAGGAGTCTGAGCACCCTTCAGCAGGGTCTGAATGACAATGCGACAGAGTTCAAGGATTCGGTCCCCTCAAACCAGTCTCCATTTGGGACAATCCTCCTCCTTCTCTAGACCCTCAATTGGCAGGCCAGAGGCCCCTCTCGTCCAAGAGGGAAACCTCAAGACCTGCCCAAGGAGCCCTCACCACACGGCTCACGGAGGAGAAGAGAGACTCCTGAAATTCCTGACAACTGTTTACCCCACAAACAAGCCAGCAGTGGAACTAGTCACCCCACTTCCATCCAGCACCCCATTAGACAGGACGTATTCTTATCAACCTGTGAAATACCCACCAGACATATCACAGCTTCATTCTCGGACATTTGATACTGTGGATAGCTAGTGTGTGATTTCATCTACTGAAGTTTATGTTCAGATGCAGAGAATTGTCCTTTCCCCATTCAAATTTTTCCTCAGGGTTGATATTGAGGGCCTCATCCTTGTTTGAAGGCAGAGGGGCCTATTTTCATTTTTTGAGGTCTGGAATGAGATTGATCATCCCGGTCATACTTAGGAGTCTTTTATCCCCTGTTGGAAAAGAGTGGAAGTGATAAGCTCACTGGTCCATTGCAGATATATCATAATACAAAAGCAAGCCTGAGCAGTGTGTATTTACTCAGGAGCCTGATGAGAATGGTGGCCCTGAGAAGAATGCTGGAAAGAATACTTATCATCCAAGTCTCCAATACATCCAATGGATCCTCCTTTAATTTCGTATCAACATACCTCCAGATCATGAGCTCGGGCTGCCCGATGTCCAACAATTGAGTCGTGATGGTGACAGACTCTCACTTTGAGCCCATCACTTGCCTCACTTCTCAGAGAGGGTCAGTGGTGTCACAATGCTTGGTGGGCATCATGCCATTGCCATGGCAACCATTGGGCCTGACCTTCTCAGATGGAAGGCAACTCCACCTCCTCTGTGCCCACCTGCTCTCTACAGAAGGATATCTCTTCCCCTGAACGTGCGTCAGGCTCAACACGGTGGTTCACGGACTGCTTCCCAGGAAGACACAGTCTACAATCTCACGTGGAAAGAAAATATGGGATTGAAAAAGACCCACTCCCCACGGAGCCTGAACATGAAAACAATGGCCGATGGAGGAAGAACAACACATGAGCATCCTTTTCCATGGGAGGAGGATTTTCCACTGAAGGAAACTATGGAATAACTTTTAAACTGATTTCCACCCCATGCCATTGGAGAAGATATAGGGACCATAGCAAGGCTCTCAAACCTGTCTTCCAGTATGGAGCAGGGATTGTAGTGGACACATTTTGGAAGTCAGGCCAGGAAGGAGAGAAGACTCTGGTACCAGTGTGCTGCTTTGTCCCATTTGTGTGCTATCCACCTTAAACAAAGACATGTCCTTGGAGAAACTATCCTGCCAATGAAGGTTGCTTGAATCAACAGCTCCTGTTCCTCTCTCTCTCTTTCTTTTGATCTCCTTCTCTCTAGGACTCTCACTCTCCCCTTTACACCCCTTCAATGTCTCTTGAATCCTCCTGCTGCAAGCTGACCTAGGGTGATATTGGAAGTAATATATTAGCCGAGAGTATGGTCCAAGGGATCCCCCAGCCATTTCTCCTTGTCATCCTAGGTCTGGTCAAATATAAAATCAGTGATCCAGAAAGACTTCCTGTGCTGTATGGAGACACCCCAAGTAGGTCATCCTTCCACAACACTTCCCACATTCAGCCCTTCCGATGGACACGCTGACCACTTCATATGTCCTTCGGTCTCTAGGGTCCCATATTGGACTCAGACAACAACACTCTTGAAACATTGATCACATGAGTGCTCTACCAAGAAATTGCTGATCTGAAGCATTCCCTACCTGGTCCATGACGTCTTGTGGATTTGCTCGGGTGTGGATCTCTGGACTCGTTCTTAGGGGATATAGAATATGCAGTCTATGACTCTTCATGTCTCAATGATTGGGCACCCGAACAATGGCCTGAGCATCCGTGGTGAGTGGGCTGGCCAACCATAGCCCAGAGTGCAAGATGTCTGTCAACCAAAACCAGTCTCTATGGAATAGACCTCCTCATTCTCTAGCCTCATGAGTGTCTGGGACAGAGCCCACTCCCTTCCAGGAGGGAACTTTCAATACCCTCACATTGCAGGCATCATCACAGGGCTCCTGCAAGATCAGACAATCGACCCACCTTTCCTTCCTTATGATTGTAGACACGACAAACACACTGGCACTGGCCCCAGGCACCACACTCCCAATACGCCCAAAATGAGAGGGAGGGCTTGTTCTTATCCACCTGTGGAAAAGGCACCTGAAATAGACCGGTTACATCTCGGTTAAATGGCCTCTGTTTGGAGGGCTCCCCTGTGGCTTAGGCTATGGAAATATGGCTTCAGAAGTGTGGAGCTGAAATTGCCCCTTTGGGACTGTCTTTTTCAGGGGTTACATCCAGGGCCTCCTGCTTGGTGGAGAGCATTGGGGCATGGTTTCCTTGTTTGTGCCGTGGGATGTCTTGCTTCAAATGGCCAAGAAGCAGAATTCCTTCTTCATTTTTAGGAACTCCCTTGAGGTATTCTGCCCACTGATGCCCTTAAGATATCACATGCTCAAACACCAAGCCTCTAGAATCCACATTGAGCTTGGGAGCCTGATGAGAGTGGTGGCTATGAGTCTACAGATGGAGATAATAGTGTTCATCCAAGAGGAGCACCCATCTGATGGATCCTCCTTTCCATCAACTTCGACATTCCTCCAGAGCAAGAGCTCCTGGTGTCCATCATTGAACTCTCAAGGTTTAAGGTTGAGAATGTCCCACATATGGCCCATCACACACCTCTTTTCTCACAGAGAGGTTGTTTGGTCACAAGGCTCCATGGGCATCATATCAGTGCCATGGCCACCTCTGGCACTGCACCTTTCGGAAGGAAGGCAACTCCACACACTGGGGAACCCAATTTTCTCTATCATGATGGATCTCTGATAACATGTGCGGCACTTCAGGGTCAAGTGCTTTCTCAGTCACTGCCTCACACGAACACACTGGATAGAATCACAATTGGAGAGAAACGATGTCATTCCAAACACCCAAACAAAGTCCCCTGTACAATGAAATCAAGGAACGACTGAGGAAAAACACCCTCTGAGCTGCCAATTCAATAGGAAGGGCCTTTTCCGCTTAGGGAAAATAGAGGGTGTCTTTTACCTTGACCCACACCTCGTGTCCTTTGGGAAGGCATGGGTGCCCAGCAGGGAGGACTCCTTGCAACCGACATATTTCTAGAGACAGGCCAAGAACGAGTGAAAATCTAACGCAAGAGTCCTGATATAGCCTTTGTGTCTAATAGACCCCGGAAACACAGACAAGGGCTTGGGAATGACATTGTGCCCTGGATTGTAGCTTGTATCCAAATCTCATCTCCTTCTCTTTCTCTCTATCTCTCTCTCTCACTCTCTCTCTCGGCTTCGTCCTCCTTCATATTCCCTCGAATCCTCCTCATCCAATGTGATCTGTGCTGGTCCAGTTTGGCATATCTCAGACAGGAGAGCAGTCAAATTCTTTCACCAAGATTTTCCAACAGTCTTCCAAACTCCTATCAAATATAAAAGAATTTTTCCTGAAATAATTTCTCTATTTGTATGGAGATATTCCACCTTACACAGTGTACCACTATCTTACCATTGTCAGCCCTTCACACTGACAGATAACCATCCCATTTGTACGGCGTTCTACATGATCACATATTTGACTCCGAGATCAACATCTTTTCAACCACCTACACATAAGGGACCGAGTGAGAATTCACTTCTCTGTAGCACAACCCACGTGTGTGTTGAGGTCTCTGAAGTTGCTGGTGAAGTGGATCTCTCGATTCACTCTAAGGTGAATTAGGAAATGAAGTCTCTGACTCTCCATGTCTCAGTGACTTGGCATCTACGAAGGGGTCTGAGCACCCTTCAGCAGGGTCTGAATGACAATGCGACAGAGTTCAAGGATTCGGTCCCCTCAAACCAGTCTCCATTTGGGACAATCCTCCTCCTTCTCTAGACCCTCAATTGGCAGGCCAGAGGCCCCACTCGTTCAAGAGGGAAACCTCAAGACCTGCCCAAGGAGCCCTCACCACACGGCTCACGGAGGAGAAGAGAGACTCCTGAAAGTCTTGACAATTGTGTACCCCACAAACAAGCCAGCAGTGGAACTAGTCACCCCACTTCCATCCAGCACCCCATTAGACAGGACGTATACTTATCAACCTGTGAAATACCCACCAGACATATCACAGCTTCATTCTCGGACATTTGATACTGTGGATAGCTAGTGTGTGATTTCATCTACTGAAGTTTATGTTCAGATGCAGGGAATTGTCCTTTCCCCATTCAAATTTTTCCTCAGGGTTGATATTGAGGGCCTCGTCCTTGTTTGAAGGCAGAGGGGCCTATTTTCATTTTTTGAGGTCTGGAATGAGATTGATCATCCCGGTCATACTTAGGAGTCTTTTATCCCCTGTTGGAAAAGAGTGGAAGTGATAAGCTCACTGGTCCATTGCAGATATATCATAATACAAAAGCAAGCCTGAGCAGTGTGTATTTACTCAGGAGCCTGATGAGAATGGTGGCCCTGAGAAGAATCCTGGAATAAATACATATCCTCCAATTGTCCAATACATCCAATGGATCCTCCTTTAATTTTGTATCCACATACCTCCAGATCATGAGCTCGGGCTGCCCGATGTCCAACAATTGAGTCGTGATGGTGACAGACTCTCACTTTGAGCCCATCACTTGCCTCACTTCTCAGAGAGGGTCAGTGGTGTCACAATGCTTGGTGGGCATCATGCCATTGCCATGGCAACCATTGGGCCTGACCTTCTCAGATGGAAGGCAACTCCACCTCCTCTGTGCCCACCTGCTCTCTACAGAAGGATATCTCTTCCCCTGAACGTGCGTCAGGCTCAACACGGTGGTTCACGGACTGCTTCCCAGGAAGACACAGTCTACAATCTCATGTGGAAAGAAAATATGGGATTGAAAAAGACCCACTCCCCACGGAGCCTGAACATGAAAACAATGGCCGATGGAGGAAGAACAACACATGAGCATCCTTTTCCATGGGAGGAGGATTTTCCACTGAAGGAAACTATGGAATAACTTTTAAACTGATTTCCACCCCATGCCATTGGAGAAGATATAGGGACCATAGCAAGGCTCTCAAACCTGTCTTCCAGTATGGAGCAGGGATTGTAGTGGACACATTTTGGAAGTCAGGCCAGGAAGGAGAGAAGACTCTGGTACCAGTGTGCTGCTTTGTCCCATTTGTGTGCTATCCACCTTAAACAAAGACATGTCCTTGGAGAAACTATCCTGCCAATGAAGGTTGCTTGAATCAACAGCTCCTGTTCCTCTCTCTCTCTTTCTTTTGATCTCCTTCTCTCTAGGACTCTCACTCTCCCCTTTACACCCCTTCAATGTCTCTTGAATCCTCCTGCTACAAGCTGACCTAGGGTGATATTGGAAGTAATATATTAGCCGAGAGAATGGTCCAAGGGATCCCCCAGCCATTTCTCCTTGTCATCCTAGGTCTGGTCAAATATAAAATCAGTGATCCAGAAAGACTTCCTGTGCTGTATGGAGACACCCCAAGTAGGTCATCCTTCCACAACACTTCCCACATTCAGCCCTTCCGATGGACACGCTGACCACTTCATATGTCCTTCGGTCTCTAGGGTCCCATATTGGACTCAGACAACAACACTCTTGAAACATTGATCACATGAGTGCTCTACCAAGAAATTGCTGATCTGAAGCATTCCCTACCTGGTCCATGAGGTCTTGTGGATTTGCTCGGGTGTGGATCTCTGGACTCGTTCTTAGGGGATATAGAATATGCAGTCTATGACTCTTCATGTCTCAATGATTGGGCACCCGAACAATGGCCTGAGCATCCGTGGTGAGTGGGCTGGCCAACCATAGCCCAGAGTGCAAGATGTCTGTCAACCAAAACCAGTCTCTATGGAATAGACCTCCTCATTCTCTAGCCTCATGAGTGTCTGGGACAGAGCCCACTCCCTTCCAGGAGGGAACTTTCAATACCCTCACATTGCAGGCATCATCACAGGGCTCCTGCAAGATCAGACAATCGACCCACCTTTCCTTCCTTATGATTGTAGACACGACAAACACACTGGCACTGGCCCCAGGCACCACACTCCCAATACGCCCAAAATGAGAGGGAGGGCTTGTTCTTATCCACCTGTGGAAAAGGCACCTGAAATAGACCGGTTACATCTCGGTTAAATGGCCTCTGTTTGGAGGGCTCCCCTGTGGCTTAGGCTATGGAAATATGGCTTCAGAAGTGTGGAGCTGAAATTGCCCCTTTGGGACTGTCTTTTTCAGGGGTTACATCCAGGGCCTCCTGCTTGGTGGAGAGCATTGGGGCATGGTTTCCTTGTTTGTGCCGTGGGATGTCTTGCTTCAAATGGCCAAGAAGCAGAATTCCTTCTTCATTTTTAGGAACTCCCTTGAGGTATTCTGCCCACTGATGCCCTTAAGATATCACATGCTCAAACACCAAGCCTCTAGAATCCACATTGAGCTTGGGAGCCTGATGAGAGTGGTGGCTATGAGTCTACAGATGGAGATAATAGTGTTCATCCAAGAGGAGCACCCATCTGATGGATCCTCCTTTCCATCAACTTCGACATTCCTCCAGAGCAAGAGCTCCTGGTGTCCATCATTGAACTCTCAAGGTTTAAGGTTGAGAATGTCCCACATATGGCCCATCACACACCTCTTTTCTCACAGAGAGGTTGTTTGGTCACAAGGCTCCATGGGCATCATATCAGTGCCATGGCCACCTCTGGCACTGCACCTTTCGGAAGGAAGGCAACTCCACACACTGGGGAACCCAATTTTCTCTATCATGATGGATCTCTGATAACATGTGCGGCACTTCAGGGTCAAGTGCTTTCTCAGTCACTGCCTCACACGAACACACTGGATAGAATCACAATTGGAGAGAAACGATGTCATTCCAAACACCCAAACAAAGTCCCCTGTACAATGAAATCAAGGAACGACTGAGGAAAAACACCCTCTGAGCTGCCAATTCAATAGGAAGGGCCTTTTCCGCTTAGGGAAAATAGAGGGTGTCTTTTACCTTGACCCACACCTCGTGTCCTTTGGGAAGGCATGGGTGCCCAGCAGGGAGGACTCCTTGCAACCGACATATTTCTAGAGACAGGCCAAGAACGAGTGAAAATCTAACGCAAGAGTCCTGATATAGCCTTTGTGTCTAATAGACCCCGGAAACACAGACAAGGGCTTGGGAATGACATTGTGCCCTGGATTGTAGCTTGTATCCAAATCTCATCTCCTTCTCTTTCTCTCTCTCTCTCTCTCTCACTCTCTCTCTCGGCTTCGTCCTCCTTCATATTCCCTCGAATCCTCCTCATCCAATGTGATCTGTGCTGGTCCAGTTTGGCATATCTCAGACAGGAGAGCAGTCAAATTCTTTCACCAAGATTTTCCAACAGTCTTCCAAACTCCTATCAAATATAAAAGAATTTTTCCTGAAATAATTTCTCTATTTGTATGGAGATATTCCACCTTACACAGTGTACCACTATCTTACCATTGTCAGCCCTTCACACTGACAGATAACCATCCCATTTGTACGGCGTTCTACATGATCACATATTTGACTCCGAGATCAACATCTTTTCAACCACCTACACATAAGGGACCGAGTGAGAATTCACTTCTCTGTAGCACAACCCACGTGTGTGTTGAGGTCTCTGAAGTTGCTGGTGAAGTGGATCTCTCGATTCACTCTAAGGTGAATTAGGAAATGAAGTCTCTGACTCTCCATGTCTCAGTGACTTGGCATCTACGAAGGGGTCTGAGCACCCTTCAGCAGGGTCTGAATGACAATGCGACAGAGTTCAAGGATTCGGTCCCCTCAAACCAGTCTCCATTTGGGACAATCCTCCTCCTTCTCTAGACCCTCAATTGGCAGGCCAGAGGCCCCTCTCGTCCAAGAGGGAAACCTCAAGACCTGCCCAAGGAGCCCTCACCACACGGCTCACGGAGGAGAAGAGAGACTCCTGAAAGTCTTGACAATTGTGTACCCCACAAACAAGCCAGCAGTGGAACTAGTCACCCCACTTCCATCCAGCACCCCATTAGACAGGACGTATACTTATCAACCTGTGAAATACCCACCAGACATATCACAGCTTCATTCTCGGACATTTGATACTGTGGATAGCTAGTGTGTGATTTCATCTACTGAAGTTTATGTTCAGATGCAGGGAATTGTCCTTTCCCCATTCAAATTTTTCCTCAGGGTTGATATTGAGGGCCTCGTCCTTGTTTGAAGGCAGAGGGGCCTATTTTCATTTTTTGAGGTCTGGAATGAGATTGATCATCCCGGTCATACTTAGGAGTCTTTTATCCCCTGTTGGAAAAGAGTGGAAGTGATAAGCTCACTGGTCCATTGCAGATATATCATAATACAAAAGCAAGCCTGAGCAGTGTGTATTTACTCAGGAGCCTGATGAGAATGGTGGCCCTGAGAAGAATCCTGGAATAAATACATATCCTCCAATTTTCCAATACATCCAATGGATCCTCCTTTAATTTTGTATCCACATACCTCCAGATCATGAGCTCGGGCTGCCCGATGTCCAACAATTGAGTCGTGATGGTGACAGACTCTCACTTTGAGCCCATCACTTGCCTCACTTCTCAGAGAGGGTCAGTGGTGTCACAATGCTTGGTGGGCATCATGCCATTGCCATGGCAACCATTGGGCCTGACCTTCTCAGATGGAAGGCAACTCCACCTCCTCTGTGCCCACCTGCTCTCTACAGAAGGATATCTCTTCCCCTGAACGTGCGTCAGGCTCAACACGGTGGTTCACGGACTGCTTCCCAGGAAGACACAGTCTACAATCTCACGTGGAAAGAAAATATGGGATTGAAAAAGACCCACTCCCCACGGAGCCTGAACATGAAAACAATGGCCGATGGAGGAAGAACAACACATGAGCATCCTTTTCCATGGGAGGAGGATTTTCCACTGAAGGAAACTATGGAATAACTTTTAAACTGATTTCCACCCCATGCCATTGGAGAAGATATAGGGACCATAGCAAGGCTCTCAAACCTGTCTTCCAGTATGGAGCAGGGATTGTAGTGGACACATTTTGGAAGTCAGGCCAGGAAGGAGAGAAGACTCTGGTACCAGTGTGCTGCTTTGTCCCATTTGTGTGCTATCCACCTTAAACAAAGACATGTCCTTGGAGAAACTATCCTGCCAATGAAGGTTGCTTGAATCAACAGCTCCTGTTCCTCTCTCTCTCTTTCTTTTGATCTCCTTCTCTCTAGGACTCTCACTCTCCCCTTTACACCCCTTCAATGTCTCTTGAATCCTCCTGCTGCAAGCTGACCTAGGGTGATATTGGAAGTAATATATTAGCCGAGAGAATGGTCCAAGGGATCCCCCAGCCATTTCTCCTTGTCATCCTAGGTCTGGTCAAATATAAAATCAGTGATCCAGAAAGACTTCCTGTGCTGTATGGAGACACCCCAAGTAGGTCATCCTTCCACAACACTTCCCACATTCAGCCCTTCCGATGGACACGCTGACCACTTCATATGTCCTTCGGTCTCTAGGGTCCCATATTGGACTCAGACAACAACACTCTTGAAACATTGATCACATGAGTGCTCTACCAAGAAATTGCTGATCTGAAGCATTCCCTACCTGGTCCATGAGGTCTTGTGGATTTGCTCGGGTGTGGATCTCTGGACTCGTTCTTAGGGGATATAGAATATGCAGTCTATGACTCTTCATGTCTCAATGATTGGGCACCCAAACAATGGTCTGAGCAGCCTTGGCCAGTGGGCTGCGCAACCATAGCCCAGAGTGCAAGATGTCTGTCAACCAAAACCAGTCTCTATGGAATAGACCTCCTCATTCTCTAGCCTCATGAGTGTCTGGGACAGAGCCCACTCCCTTCCAGGAGGGAACTTTCAATACCCTCACATTGCAGGCATCATCACAGGGCTCCTGCAAGATCAGACAATCGACCCACCTTTCCTTCCTTATGATTGTAGACACGACAAACACACTGGCACTGGCCCCAGGCACCACACTCCCCATACGCCCAAAATGAGAGGGAGGGCTTGTTCTTATCCACCTGTGGAAAAGGCACCTGAAATAGACCGGTTACATCTCGGTTAAATGGCCTCTGTTTGGAGGGCTCCCCTGTGGCTTAGGCTATGGAAATATGGATTCAGAAGTGTGGAGGTGAAATTGCCCCTTTGGGAATGTCTTTTTCAGGGGTTACATCCAGGGCCTCCTGCTTGGTGGAGAGCATTGGGGCATGGTTTCCTTGTTTGTGCCGTGGGATGTCTTGTTTCAAATGGCCAAGAAGCAGAATTCTTTCTTCATATTTAGGAACTCCCTTGAGGTATTCTGCCCACTGATGCCCTTAAGATATCACATGCTCAAACACCAAGCCTCTAGAATCCACATTGAGCTTGGGAGCCTGTTGAGAGTGGTGGCTATGAGTCTACAGATGGAGATAATCGTGTTCATCCAAGAGGACCACCCATCTGATGGATCCTCCTTTCCATCAACTTCGACATTCCTCCAGAGCAAGAGCTCCTGGTGGCCATCATTGAACTCTCAAAGTTTAAGGTTGAGAATGTCCCACATATGGCCCATCACACACCTCTTTTCTCACAGAGAGGTTGTTTGGTCACAAGGCTCCATGGGCATCATATCAGTGCCATGGCCACCTCTGGCACCGCACTTTCGGAAGGAAGGCAACTCCACACACTGGGGAAGCCAATTTTCTCTATCATGATGGATCTCTGATAACATGTGCGGCACTTCAGGGTCAAGTGCTTTCTCAGTCACTGCCTCACACGAACACACTGGATAGAATCACATTTGGAGAGAAACGATGTCATTCCAAACTCCCAAACCAAAGTCCCCTGTACAATGAAATCAAGGAGCGAATGAGGAAAAACACCCTCTGAGCTGCCAATTCAATAGGAAGGGCCTTTTCCGCTTAGGGAAAATAGAGGGTGTCTTTTACCTTGACCCACACCTCGTGTCCTTTGGGAAGGCATGGGTGCCCAGCAGGGAGGACTGCTTGCAACCGACATATTTCTAGAGACAGGCCAAGAACGAGTGAAAATCTAATGCAAGAGTCCTGATATAGCCTTTGTGTCTAATAGACCCCGGAAACACAGACAAGGGCTTGGGAATGACATTGTGCCCTGGATTGTAGCTTGTATCCAAATCTTATCTCTCTCTCTTTTACTCTCTCTCTCTTTCTCTCACTCTCTCTCTCGGCTTCGTCCTCCTTCATATTCCCTCGAATCCTCCTCATCCAATGTGATCTGTGCTGGTCCAGTTTGGCATATCTCAGACAGAAGAGCAGTCAAATTCTTTCACCAAGATTTTCCAACAGTCTTCCAAACTCCTATCAAATATAAAAGAATTTTTCCTGAAATAATTTCTCTATTTGTATGGAGATATTCCACCTTACACAGTGTACCACTATCTTACCATTGTCAGCCCTTCACACTGACAGATAACCATCCCATTTGTACGGCGTTCTACATGATCACATATTTGACTCCGAGATCAACATCTTTTCAACCACCTACACATAAGGGACCGAGTGAGACTTCACTTATCTGTAGCACAACCCACGTGTGTGTTGAGGTCTCTGAAGTTGCTGGTGAGGTGGATCTCTCGATTCATTCTAAGGAGAATTAGGAAATGAAGTCTCTGACTCTCCATGTCTCAGTGACTTGGCATCTACGAAGGAGTCTGAGCACCCTTCAGCAGGGTCTGAATGACAATGCGACAGAGTTCAAGGATTCGGTCCCCTCAAACCAGTCTCCATTTGGGACAATCCTCCTCCTTCTCTAGACCCTCAATTGGCAGGCCAGAGGCCCCTCTCGTCCAAGAGGGAAACCTCAAGACCTGCCCAAGGAGCCCTCACCACACGGCTCACGGAGGAGAAGAGAGACTCCTGAAATTCCTGACAACTGTTTACCCCACAAACAAGCCAGCAGTGGAACTAGTCACCCCACTTCCATCCAGCACCCCATTAGACAGGACGTATTCTTATCAACCTGTGAAATACCCACCAGACATATCACAGCTTCATTCTCGGACATTTGATACTGTGGATAGCTAGTGTGTGATTTCATCTACTGAAGTTTATGTTCAGATGCAGAGAATTGTCCTTTCCCCATTCAAATTTTTCCTCAGGGTTGATATTGAGGGCCTCATCCTTGTTTGAAGGCAGAGGGGCCTATTTTCATTTTTTGAGGTCTGGAATGAGATTGATCATCCCGGTCATACTTAGGAGTCTTTTATCCCCTGTTGGAAAAGAGTGGAAGTGATAAGCTCACTGGTCCATTGCAGATATATCATAATACAAAAGCAAGCCTGAGCAGTGTGTATTTACTCAGGAGCCTGATGAGAATGGTGGCCCTGAGAAGAATGCTGGAAAGAATACTTATCATCCAAGTCTCCAATACATCCAATGGATCCTCCTTTAATTTCGTATCAACATACCTCCAGATCATGAGCTCGGGCTGCCCGATGTCCAACAATTGAGTCGTGATGGTGACAGACTCTCACTTTGAGCCCATCACTTGCCTCACTTCTCAGAGAGGGTCAGTGGTGTCACAATGCTTGGTGGGCATCATGCCATTGCCATGGCAACCATTGGGCCTGACCTTCTCAGATGGAAGGCAACTCCACCTCCTCTGTGCCCACCTGCTCTCTACAGAAGGATATCTCTTCCCCTGAACGTGCGTCAGGCTCAACACGGTGGTTCACGGACTGCTTCCCAGGAAGACACAGTCTACAATCTCACGTGGAAAGAAAATATGGGATTGAAAAAGACCCACTCCCCACGGAGCCTGAACATGAAAACAATGGCCGATGGAGGAAGAACAACACATGAGCATCCTTTTCCATGGGAGGAGGATTTTCCACTGAAGGAAACTATGGAATAACTTTTAAACTGATTTCCACCCCATGCCATTGGAGAAGATATAGGGACCATAGCAAGGCTCTCAAACCTGTCTTCCAGTATGGAGCAGGGATTGTAGTGGACACATTTTGGAAGTCAGGCCAGGAAGGAGAGAAGACTCTGGTACCAGTGTGCTGCTTTGTCCCATTTGTGTGCTATCCACCTTAAACAAAGACATGTCCTTGGAGAAACTATCCTGCCAATGAAGGTTGCTTGAATCAACAGCTCCTGTTCCTCTCTCTCTCTTTCTTTTGATCTCCTTCTCTCTAGGACTCTCACTCTCCCCTTTACACCCCTTCAATGTCTCTTGAATCCTCCTGCTGCAAGCTGACCTAGGGTGATATTGGAAGTAATATATTAGCCGAGAGTATGGTCCAAGGGATCCCCCAGCCATTTCTCCTTGTCATCCTAGGTCTGGTCAAATATAAAATCAGTGATCCAGAAAGACTTCCTGTGCTGTATGGAGACACCCCAAGTAGGTCATCCTTCCACAACACTTCCCACATTCAGCCCTTCCGATGGACACGCTGACCACTTCATATGTCCTTCGGTCTCTAGGGTCCCATATTGGACTCAGACAACAACACTCTTGAAACATTGATCACATGAGTGCTCTACCAAGAAATTGCTGATCTGAAGCATTCCCTACCTGGTCCATGACGTCTTGTGGATTTGCTCGGGTGTGGATCTCTGGACTCGTTCTTAGGGGATATAGAATATGCAGTCTATGACTCTTCATGTCTCAATGATTGGGCACCCGAACAATGGCCTGAGCATCCGTGGTGAGTGGGCTGGCCAACCATAGCCCAGAGTGCAAGATGTCTGTCAACCAAAACCAGTCTCTATGGAATAGACCTCCTCATTCTCTAGCCTCATGAGTGTCTGGGACAGAGCCCACTCCCTTCCAGGAGGGAACTTTCAATACCCTCACATTGCAGGCATCATCACAGGGCTCCTGCAAGATCAGACAATCGACCCACCTTTCCTTCCTTATGATTGTAGACACGACAAACACACTGGCACTGGCCCCAGGCACCACACTCCCAATACGCCCAAAATGAGAGGGAGGGCTTGTTCTTATCCACCTGTGGAAAAGGCACCTGAAATAGACCGGTTACATCTCGGTTAAATGGCCTCTGTTTGGAGGGCTCCCCTGTGGCTTAGGCTATGGAAATATGGCTTCAGAAGTGTGGAGCTGAAATTGCCCCTTTGGGACTGTCTTTTTCAGGGGTTACATCCAGGGCCTCCTGCTTGGTGGAGAGCATTGGGGCATGGTTTCCTTGTTTGTGCCGTGGGATGTCTTGCTTCAAATGGCCAAGAAGCAGAATTCCTTCTTCATTTTTAGGAACTCCCTTGAGGTATTCTGCCCACTGATGCCCTTAAGATATCACATGCTCAAACACCAAGCCTCTAGAATCCACATTGAGCTTGGGAGCCTGATGAGAGTGGTGGCTATGAGTCTACAGATGGAGATAATAGTGTTCATCCAAGAGGAGCACCCATCTGATGGATCCTCCTTTCCATCAACTTCGACATTCCTCCAGAGCAAGAGCTCCTGGTGTCCATCATTGAACTCTCAAGGTTTAAGGTTGAGAATGTCCCACATATGGCCCATCACACACCTCTTTTCTCACAGAGAGGTTGTTTGGTCACAAGGCTCCATGGGCATCATATCAGTGCCATGGCCACCTCTGGCACTGCACCTTTCGGAAGGAAGGCAACTCCACACACTGGGGAACCCAATTTTCTCTATCATGATGGATCTCTGATAACATGTGCGGCACTTCAGGGTCAAGTGCTTTCTCAGTCACTGCCTCACACGAACACACTGGATAGAATCACAATTGGAGAGAAACGATGTCATTCCAAACACCCAAACAAAGTCCCCTGTACAATGAAATCAAGGAACGACTGAGGAAAAACACCCTCTGAGCTGCCAATTCAATAGGAAGGGCCTTTTCCGCTTAGGGAAAATAGAGGGTGTCTTTTACCTTGACCCACACCTCGTGTCCTTTGGGAAGGCATGGGTGCCCAGCAGGGAGGACTCCTTGCAACCGACATATTTCTAGAGACAGGCCAAGAACGAGTGAAAATCTAACGCAAGAGTCCTGATATAGCCTTTGTGTCTAATAGACCCCGGAAACACAGACAAGGGCTTGGGAATGACATTGTGCCCTGGATTGTAGCTTGTATCCAAATCTCATCTCCTTCTCTTTCTCTCTATCTCTCTCTCTCACTCTCTCTCTCGGCTTCGTCCTCCTTCATATTCCCTCGAATCCTCCTCATCCAATGTGATCTGTGCTGGTCCAGTTTGGCATATCTCAGACAGGAGAGCAGTCAAATTCTTTCACCAAGATTTTCCAACAGTCTTCCAAACTCCTATCAAATATAAAAGAATTTTTCCTGAAATAATTTCTCTATTTGTATGGAGATATTCCACCTTACACAGTGTACCACTATCTTACCATTGTCAGCCCTTCACACTGACAGATAACCATCCCATTTGTACGGCGTTCTACATGATCACATATTTGACTCCGAGATCAACATCTTTTCAACCACCTACACATAAGGGACCGAGTGAGAATTCACTTCTCTGTAGCACAACCCACGTGTGTGTTGAGGTCTCTGAAGTTGCTGGTGAAGTGGATCTCTCGATTCACTCTAAGGTGAATTAGGAAATGAAGTCTCTGACTCTCCATGTCTCAGTGACTTGGCATCTACGAAGGGGTCTGAGCACCCTTCAGCAGGGTCTGAATGACAATGCGACAGAGTTCAAGGATTCGGTCCCCTCAAACCAGTCTCCATTTGGGACAATCCTCCTCCTTCTCTAGACCCTCAATTGGCAGGCCAGAGGCCCCACTCGTTCAAGAGGGAAACCTCAAGACCTGCCCAAGGAGCCCTCACCACACGGCTCACGGAGGAGAAGAGAGACTCCTGAAAGTCTTGACAATTGTGTACCCCACAAACAAGCCAGCAGTGGAACTAGTCACCCCACTTCCATCCAGCACCCCATTAGACAGGACGTATACTTATCAACCTGTGAAATACCCACCAGACATATCACAGCTTCATTCTCGGACATTTGATACTGTGGATAGCTAGTGTGTGATTTCATCTACTGAAGTTTATGTTCAGATGCAGGGAATTGTCCTTTCCCCATTCAAATTTTTCCTCAGGGTTGATATTGAGGGCCTCGTCCTTGTTTGAAGGCAGAGGGGCCTATTTTCATTTTTTGAGGTCTGGAATGAGATTGATCATCCCGGTCATACTTAGGAGTCTTTTATCCCCTGTTGGAAAAGAGTGGAAGTGATAAGCTCACTGGTCCATTGCAGATATATCATAATACAAAAGCAAGCCTGAGCAGTGTGTATTTACTCAGGAGCCTGATGAGAATGGTGGCCCTGAGAAGAATCCTGGAATAAATACATATCCTCCAATTGTCCAATACATCCAATGGATCCTCCTTTAATTTTGTATCCACATACCTCCAGATCATGAGCTCGGGCTGCCCGATGTCCAACAATTGAGTCGTGATGGTGACAGACTCTCACTTTGAGCCCATCACTTGCCTCACTTCTCAGAGAGGGTCAGTGGTGTCACAATGCTTGGTGGGCATCATGCCATTGCCATGGCAACCATTGGGCCTGACCTTCTCAGATGGAAGGCAACTCCACCTCCTCTGTGCCCACCTGCTCTCTACAGAAGGATATCTCTTCCCCTGAACGTGCGTCAGGCTCAACACGGTGGTTCACGGACTGCTTCCCAGGAAGACACAGTCTACAATCTCATGTGGAAAGAAAATATGGGATTGAAAAAGACCCACTCCCCACGGAGCCTGAACATGAAAACAATGGCCGATGGAGGAAGAACAACACATGAGCATCCTTTTCCATGGGAGGAGGATTTTCCACTGAAGGAAACTATGGAATAACTTTTAAACTGATTTCCACCCCATGCCATTGGAGAAGATATAGGGACCATAGCAAGGCTCTCAAACCTGTCTTCCAGTATGGAGCAGGGATTGTAGTGGACACATTTTGGAAGTCAGGCCAGGAAGGAGAGAAGACTCTGGTACCAGTGTGCTGCTTTGTCCCATTTGTGTGCTATCCACCTTAAACAAAGACATGTCCTTGGAGAAACTATCCTGCCAATGAAGGTTGCTTGAATCAACAGCTCCTGTTCCTCTCTCTCTCTTTCTTTTGATCTCCTTCTCTCTAGGACTCTCACTCTCCCCTTTACACCCCTTCAATGTCTCTTGAATCCTCCTGCTACAAGCTGACCTAGGGTGATATTGGAAGTAATATATTAGCCGAGAGAATGGTCCAAGGGATCCCCCAGCCATTTCTCCTTGTCATCCTAGGTCTGGTCAAATATAAAATCAGTGATCCAGAAAGACTTCCTGTGCTGTATGGAGACACCCCAAGTAGGTCATCCTTCCACAACACTTCCCACATTCAGCCCTTCCGATGGACACGCTGACCACTTCATATGTCCTTCGGTCTCTAGGGTCCCATATTGGACTCAGACAACAACACTCTTGAAACATTGATCACATGAGTGCTCTACCAAGAAATTGCTGATCTGAAGCATTCCCTACCTGGTCCATGAGGTCTTGTGGATTTGCTCGGGTGTGGATCTCTGGACTCGTTCTTAGGGGATATAGAATATGCAGTCTATGACTCTTCATGTCTCAATGATTGGGCACCCGAACAATGGCCTGAGCATCCGTGGTGAGTGGGCTGGCCAACCATAGCCCAGAGTGCAAGATGTCTGTCAACCAAAACCAGTCTCTATGGAATAGACCTCCTCATTCTCTAGCCTCATGAGTGTCTGGGACAGAGCCCACTCCCTTCCAGGAGGGAACTTTCAATACCCTCACATTGCAGGCATCATCACAGGGCTCCTGCAAGATCAGACAATCGACCCACCTTTCCTTCCTTATGATTGTAGACACGACAAACACACTGGCACTGGCCCCAGGCACCACACTCCCAATACGCCCAAAATGAGAGGGAGGGCTTGTTCTTATCCACCTGTGGAAAAGGCACCTGAAATAGACCGGTTACATCTCGGTTAAATGGCCTCTGTTTGGAGGGCTCCCCTGTGGCTTAGGCTATGGAAATATGGCTTCAGAAGTGTGGAGCTGAAATTGCCCCTTTGGGACTGTCTTTTTCAGGGGTTACATCCAGGGCCTCCTGCTTGGTGGAGAGCATTGGGGCATGGTTTCCTTGTTTGTGCCGTGGGATGTCTTGCTTCAAATGGCCAAGAAGCAGAATTCCTTCTTCATTTTTAGGAACTCCCTTGAGGTATTCTGCCCACTGATGCCCTTAAGATATCACATGCTCAAACACCAAGCCTCTAGAATCCACATTGAGCTTGGGAGCCTGATGAGAGTGGTGGCTATGAGTCTACAGATGGAGATAATAGTGTTCATCCAAGAGGAGCACCCATCTGATGGATCCTCCTTTCCCTCAACTTCGACATTCCTCCAGAGCAAGAGCTCCTGGTGTCCATCATTGAACTCTCAAGGTTTAAGGTTGAGAATGTCCCACATATGGCCCATCACACACCTCTTTTCTCACAGAGAGGTTGTTTGGTCACAAGGCTCCATGGGCATCATATCAGTGCCATGGCCACCTCTGGCACTGCACCTTTCGGAAGGAAGGCAACTCCACACACTGGGGAACCCAATTTTCTCTATCATGATGGATCTCTGATAACATGTGCGGCACTTCAGGGTCAAGTGCTTTCTCAGTCACTGCCTCACACGAACACACTGGATAGAATCACAATTGGAGAGAAACGATGTCATTCCAAACACCCAAACAAAGTCCCCTGTACAATGAAATCAAGGAACGACTGAGGAAAAACACCCTCTGAGCTGCCAATTCAATAGGAAGGGCCTTTTCCGCTTAGGGAAAATAGAGGGTG
The DNA here is from genome assembly GCF_054392235.1 of Sus scrofa. Classification (NCBI taxonomy): domain Eukaryota; kingdom Metazoa; phylum Chordata; class Mammalia; order Artiodactyla; family Suidae; genus Sus; species Sus scrofa. Next base: position 44,199,021 of record NC_139402.1, read on the forward strand.
TCTTTTACCTTGACCCACACCTCGTGTCCTTTGGGAAGGCATGGGTGCCCAGCAGGGAGGACTCCTTGCAACCGACATATTTCTAGAGACAGGCCAAGAACGAGTGAAAATCTAACGCAAGAGTCCTGATATAGCCTTTGTGTCTAATAGACCCCGGAAACACAGACAAGGGCTTGGGAATGACATTGTGCCCTGGATTGTAGCTTGTATCCAAATCTCATCTCCTTCTCTTTCTCTCTCTCTCTCTCTCTCACTCTCTCTCTCGGCTTCGTCCTCCTTCATATTCCCTCGAATCCTCCTCATCCAATGTGATCTGTGCTGGTCCAGTTTGGCATATCTCAGACAGGAGAGCAGTCAAATTCTTTCACCAAGATTTTCCAACAGTCTTCCAAACTCCTATCAAATATAAAAGAATTTTTCCTGAAATAATTTCTCTATTTGTATGGAGATATTCCACCTTACACAGTGTACCACTATCTTACCATTGTCAGCCCTTCACACTGACAGATAACCATCCCATTTGTACGGCGTTCTACATGATCACATATTTGACTCCGAGATCAACATCTTTTCAACCACCTACACATAAGGGACCGAGTGAGAATTCACTTCTCTGTAGCACAACCCACGTGTGTGTTGAGGTCTCTGAAGTTGCTGGTGAAGTGGATCTCTCGATTCACTCTAAGGTGAATTAGGAAATGAAGTCTCTGACTCTCCATGTCTCAGTGACTTGGCATCTACGAAGGGGTCTGAGCACCCTTCAGCAGGGTCTGAATGACAATGCGACAGAGTTCAAGGATTCGGTCCCCTCAAACCAGTCTCCATTTGGGACAATCCTCCTCCTTCTCTAGACCCTCAATTGGCAGGCCAGAGGCCCCTCTCGTCCAAGAGGGAAACCTCAAGACCTGCCCAAGGAGCCCTCACCACACGGCTCACGGAGGAGAAGAGAGACTCCTGAAAGTCTTGACAATTGTGTACCCCACAAACAAGCCAGCAGTGGAACTAGTCACCCCACTTCCATCCAGCACCCCATTAGACAGGACGTATACTTATCAACCTGTGAAATACCCACCAGACATATCACAGCTTCATTCTCGGACATTTGATACTGTGGATAGCTAGTGTGTGATTTCATCTACTGAAGTTTATGTTCAGATGCAGGGAATTGTCCTTTCCCCATTCAAATTTTTCCTCAGGGTTGATATTGAGGGCCTCGTCCTTGTTTGAAGGCAGAGGGGCCTATTTTCATTTTTTGAGGTCTGGAATGAGATTGATCATCCCGGTCATACTTAGGAGTCTTTTATCCCCTGTTGGAAAAGAGTGGAAGTGATAAGCTCACTGGTCCATTGCAGATATATCATAATACAAAAGCAAGCCTGAGCAGTGTGTATTTACTCAGGAGCCTGATGAGAATGGTGGCCCTGAGAAGAATCCTGGAATAAATACATATCCTCCAATTTTCCAATACATCCAATGGATCCTCCTTTAATTTTGTATCCACATACCTCCAGATCATGAGCTCGGGCTGCCCGATGTCCAACAATTGAGTCGTGATGGTGACAGACTCTCACTTTGAGCCCATCACTTGCCTCACTTCTCAGAGAGGGTCAGTGGTGTCACAATGCTTGGTGGGCATCATGCCATTGCCATGGCAACCATTGGGCCTGACCTTCTCAGATGGAAGGCAACTCCACCTCCTCTGTGCCCACCTGCTCTCTACAGAAGGATATCTCTTCCCCTGAACGTGCGTCAGGCTCAACACGGTGGTTCACGGACTGCTTCCCAGGAAGACACAGTCTACAATCTCACGTGGAAAGAAAATATGGGATTGAAAAAGACCCACTCCCCACGGAGCCTGAACATGAAAACAATGGCCGATGGAGGAAGAACAACACATGAGCATCCTTTTCCATGGGAGGAGGATTTTCCACTGAAGGAAACTATGGAATAACTTTTAAACTGATTTCCACCCCATGCCATTGGAGAAGATATAGGGACCATAGCAAGGCTCTCAAACCTGTCTTCCAGTATGGAGCAGGGATTGTAGTGGACACATTTTGGAAGTCAGGCCAGGAAGGAGAGAAGACTCTGGTACCAGTGTGCTGCTTTGTCCCATTTGTGTGCTATCCACCTTAAACAAAGACATGTCCTTGGAGAAACTATCCTGCCAATGAAGGTTGCTTGAATCAACAGCTCCTGTTCCTCTCTCTCTCTTTCTTTTGATCTCCTTCTCTCTAGGACTCTCACTCTCCCCTTTACACCCCTTCAATGTCTCTTGAATCCTCCTGCTGCAAGCTGACCTAGGGTGATATTGGAAGTAATATATTAGCCGAGAGAATGGTCCAAGGGATCCCCCAGCCATTTCTCCTTGTCATCCTAGGTCTGGTCAAATATAAAATCAGTGATCCAGAAAGACTTCCTGTGCTGTATGGAGACACCCCAAGTAGGTCATCCTTCCACAACACTTCCCACATTCAGCCCTTCCGATGGACACGCTGACCACTTCATATGTCCTTCGGTCTCTAGGGTCCCATATTGGACTCAGACAACAACACTCTTGAAACATTGATCACATGAGTGCTCTACCAAGAAATTGCTGATCTGAAGCATTCCCTACCTGGTCGATGACGTCTTGTGGATTTGCTCGGGTGTGGATCTCTGGACTCGTTCTTAGGGGATATAGAATATGCAGTCTATGACTCTTCATGTCTCAATGATTGGGCACCCGAACAATGGCCTGAGCATCCGTGGTGAGTGGGCTGGCCAACCATAGCCCAGAGTGCAAGATGTCTGTCAACCAAAACCAGTCTCTATGGAATAGACCTCCTCATTCTCTAGCCTCATGAGTGTCTGGGACAGAGCCCACTCCCTTCCAGGAGGGAACTTTCAATACCCTCACATTGCAGGCATCATCACAGGGCTCCTGCAAGATCAGACAATCGACCCACCTTTCCTTCCTTATGATTGTAGACACGACAAACACACTGGCACTGGCCCCAGGCACCACACTCCCAATACGCTCAAAATGAGAGGGAGGGCTTGTTCTTATCCACCTGTGGAAAAGGCACCTGAAATAGACCGGTTACATCTCGGTTAAATGGCCTCTGTTTGGAGGGCTCCCCTGTGGCTTAGGCTATGGAAATATGGCTTCAGAAGTGTGGAGCTGAAATTGCCCCTTTGGGACTGTCTTTTTCAGGGGTTACATCCAGGGCCTCCTGCTTGGTGGAGAGCATTGGGGCATGGTTTCCTTGTTTGTGCCGTGGGATGTCTTGCTTCAAATGGCCAAGAAGCAGAATTCCTTCTTCATTTTTAGGAACTCCCTTGAGGTATTCTGCCCACTGATGCCCTTAAGATATCACATGCTCAAACACCAAGCCTCTAGAATCCACATTGAGCTTGGGAGCCTGATGAGAGTGGTGGCTATGAGTCTACAGATGGAGATAATAGTGTTCATCCAAGAGGACCACCCATCTGATGGATCCTCCTTTCCATCAACTTCGACATTCCTCCAGAGCAAGAGCTCCTGGTGTCCATCATTGAACTCTCAAGGTTTAAGGTTGAGAATGTCCCACATATGGCCCATCACACACCTCTTTTCTCACAGAGAGGTTGTTTGGTCACAAGGCTCCATGGGCATCATATCAGTGCCATGGCCACCTCTGGCACTGCACCTTTCGGAAGGAAGGCAACTCCACACACTGGGGAACCCAATTTTCTCTATCATGATGGATCTCTGATAACATGTGCGGCACTTCAGGGTCAAGTGCTTTCTCAGTCACTGCCTCACACGAACACACTGGATAGAATCACAATTGGAGAGAAACGATGTCATTCCAAACACCCAAACAAAGTCCCCTGTACAATGAAATCAAGGAACGACTGAGGAAAAACACCCTCTGAGCTGCCAATTCAATAGGAAGGGCCTTTTCCGCTTAGGGAAAATAGAGGGTGTCTTTTACCTTGACCCACACCTCGTGTCCTTTGGGAAGGCATGGGTGCCCAGCAGGGAGGACTCCTTGCAACCGACATATTTCTAGAGACAGGCCAAGAACGAGTGAAAATCTAACGCAAGAGTCCTGATATAGCCTTTGTGTCTAATAGACCCCGGAAACACAGACAAGGGCTTGGGAATGACATTGTGCCCTGGATTGTAGCTTGTATCCAAATCTCATCTCCTTCTCTTTCTCTCTATCTCTCTCTCTCACTCTCTCTCTCGGCTTCGTCCTCCTTCATATTCCCTCGAATCCTCCTCATCCAATGTGATCTGTGCTGGTCCAGTTTGGCATATCTCAGACAGGAGAGCAGTCAAATTCTTTCACCAAGATTTTCCAACAGTCTTCCAAACTCCTATCAAATATAAAAGCATTTTTCCTGAAGTAATTTCTCTATTTGTATGGAGATATTCCACCTTACACAGTGTACCACTATCTTACCATTGTCAGCCCTTCACACTGACAGATAACCATCCCATTTGTACGGCGTTCTACATGATCACATATTTGACTCCGAGATCAACATCTTTTCAACCACCTACACATAAGGGACCGAGTGAGAATTCACTTCTCTGTAGCACAACCCACGTGTGTGTTGAGGTCTCTGAAGTTGCTGGTGAAGTGGATCTCTCGATTCACTCTAAGGAGAATTAGGAAATGAAGTCTCTGACTCTCCATGTCTCAGTGACTTGGCATCTACGAAGGGGTCTGAGCACCCTTCAGCAGGGTCTGAATGACAATGCGACAGAGTTCAAGGATTCGGTCCCCTCAAACCAGTCTCCATTTGGGACAATCCTCCTCCTTCTCTAGACCCTCAATTGGCAGGCCAGAGGCCCCTCTCGTCCAAGAGGGAAACCTCAAGACCTGCCCAAGGAGCCCTCACCACACGGCTCACGGAGGAGAAGAGAGACTCCTGAAATTCTTGACAATTGTGTACCCCACAAACAAGCCAGCAGTGGAACTAGTCACCCCACTTCCATCCAGCACCCCATTAGACAGGACTTATACTTATCAACCTGTGAAATACCCACCAGACATATCACAGCTTCATTCTCGGACATTTGATACTGTGGATAGCTAGTGTGTGATTTCATCTACTGAAGTTTATGTTCAGATGCAGGGACTTGTCCTTTCCCCATTCAAATTTTTCCTCAGGGTTGATATTGAGGGCCTCGTCCTTGTTTGAAGGCAGAGGGGCCTATTTTCATTTTTTGAGGTCTGGAATGAGATTGATCATCCCGGTCATACTTAGGAGTCTTTTATCCCCTGTTGGAAAAGAGTGGAAGTGATAAGCTCACTGGTCCATTGCAGATATATCATAATACAAAAGCAAGCCTGAGCAGTGTATATTTACTCAGGAGCCTGATGAGAATGGTGGCCCTGAGAAGAATCCTGGAATAAATACGTATCATCCAATTGTCCAATACATCCAATGGATCCTCCTTTAATTTTGTATCCACATACCTCCAGATATTGAGCTCGGGCTGCCCGATGTCCAACAATTGAGTCGTGGTGGTGACAGACTCTCACTTTGAGCCCATCACTTGCCTCACTTCTCAGAGAGGGTCAGTGGTGTCACAATGCTTGGTGGGCATCATGCCATTGCCATGGCAACCATTGGGCCTGACCTTCTCAGATGGAAGGCAACTCCACCTCCTCTGTGCCCCCCTGCTCTCTACAGAAGGATATCTCTTCCCCTGAACGTGCGTCAGGCTCAACACGGTGGTTCACGGACTGCTTCCCAGGAAGACACAGTCTACAATCTCACGTGCAAAGAAAATATGGGATTGAAAAAGACCCACTCCCCACGGAGCCTGAACATGAAAACAATGGCCGATGGAGGAAGAACAACATATGAGCATCCTTTTCCATGGGAGGGGGATTTTCCACTGAAAGAAACTATGGAATAACTTTTAAACTGATTTCCACCCCATGCCATTGGAGAAGATATAGGGACCATAGCAAGGCTCTCAAACCTGTCTTCCAGTATGGAGCAGGGATTGTAGTGGACACATTTTGGAAGTCAGGCCAGGAAGGAGAGAAGACTCTGGTACCAGTGTGCTGCTTTGTCCCATTTGTGTGCTATCCACCTTAAACAAAGACATGTCCTTGGAGAAACTATCCTGCCAATGAAGGTTGCTTGAATCAACAGCTCCTGTTCCTCTCTCTCTCTTTCTTTTGATCTCCTTCTCTCTAGGACTCTCACTCTCCCCTTTACACCCCTTCAATGTCTCTTGAATCCTCCTGCTACAAGCTGACCTAGGGTGATATTGGAAGTAATATATTAGCCGAGAGAATGGTCCAAGGGATCCCCCAGCCATTTCTCCTTGTCATCCTAGGTCTGGTCAAATATAAAATCAGTGATCCAGAAAGACTTCCTGTGCTGTATGGAGACACCCCAAGTAGGTCATCCTTCCACAACACTTCCCACATTCAGCCCTTCCGATGGACACGCTGACCACTTCATATGTCCTTCGGTCTCTAGGGTCCCATATTGGACTCAGACAACAACACTCTTGAAACATTGATCACATGAGTGCTCTACCAAGAAATTGCTGATCTGAAGCATTCCCGACCTGGTCCATGAGGTCTTGTGGATTTGCTCGGGTGTGGATCTCTGGACTCGTTCTTAGGGGATATAGAATATGCAGTCTATGACTCTTCATGTCTCAATGATTGGGCACCCGAACAATGGCCTGAGCATCCGTGGTCAGTGGGCTGGCCAACCATAGCCCAGAGTGCAAGATGTCTGTCAACCAAAACCAGTCTCTATGGAATAGACCTCCTCATTCTCTAGCCTCATGTGTGTCTGGGACAGAGCCCACTCCCTTCCAGGAGGGAACTTTCAATACCCTCACATTGCAGGCATCATCACAGGGCTCCTGCATGATCAGAAAATCGACCCACCTTTCCTTCCTTATGATTGTAGACACGACAAACACACTGGCAGTGGCCCCAGGCACCACACTCCCAATACGCTCAAAATGAGAGGGAGGGCTTGTTCTTATCCAACTGTGGAAAAGGCACCTGTAATACACCGGTTACATCTCGGTTAAATGGCCTCTGTTTGGAGGGCTCCCCTGTGGCTTAGGCTATGGAAATATGGCTTCAGAAGTGTGGAGCTGAAATTGCCCCTTTGGGACTGTCTTTTTCAGGGGTTACATCCAGGGCCTCCTGCTTGGGGGAGAGCATTGGGGCATGGTTTCCTTGTTTGTGCCGTTGGATGTCTTGCTTCAAATGGCCAAGAAGCAGAATTCCTTCTTCATTTTTAGGAACTCCCTTGAGGTATTCTGCCCACTGATGCCCTTAAGATATCACATGCTCAAACACCAAGCCTCTAGAATCCACATTGAGCTTGGGAGCCTGATGAGAGTGGTGGCTATGAGTCTACAGATGGAGATAATAGTGTTCATCCAAGAGGAGCACCCATCTGATGGATCCTCCTTTCCCTCAACTTCGACATTCCTCCAGAGCAAGAGCTCCTGGTGTCCATCATTGAACTCTCAAGGTTTAAGGTTGAGAATGTCCCACATATGGCCCATCACACACCTCTTTTCTCACAGAGAGGTTGTTTGGTCACAAGGCTCCATGGGCATCATATCAGTGCCATGGCCACCTCTGGCACTGCACCTTTCGGAAGGAAGGCAACTCCACACACTGGGGAACCCAATTTTCTCTATCATGATGGATCTCTGATAACATGTGCGGCACTTCAGGGTCAAGTGCTTTCTCAGTCACTGCCTCACACGAACACACTGGATAGAATCACAATTGGAGAGAAACGATGTCATTCCAAACACCCAAACAAAGTCCCCTGTACAATGAAATCAAGGAACGACTGAGGAAAAACACCCTCTGAGCTGCCAATTCAATAGGAAGGGCCTTTTCCGCTTAGGGAAAATAGAGGGTGTCTTTTACCTTGACCCACACCTCGTGTCCTTTGGGAAGGCATGGGTGCCCAGCAGGGAGGACTCCTTGCAACCGACATATTTCTAGAGACAGGCCAAGAACGAGTGAAAATCTAACGCAAGAGTCCTGATATAGCCTTTGTGTCTAATAGACCCCGGAAACACAGACAAGGGCTTGGGAATGACATTGTGCCCTGGATTGTAGCTTGTATCCAAATCTCATCTCCTTCTCTTTCTCTCTCTCTCTCTCTCTCACTCTCTCTCTCGGCTTCGTCCTCCTTCATATTCCCTCGAATCCTCCTCATCCAATGTGATCTGTGCTGGTCCAGTTTGGCATATCTCAGACAGGAGAGCAGTCAAATTCTTTCACCAAGATTTTCCAACAGTCTTCCAAACTCCTATCAAATATAAAAGCATTTTTCCTGAAATAATTTCTCTATTTGTATGGAGATATTCCACCTTACACAGTGTACCACTATCTTACCATTGTCAGCCCTTCACACTGACAGATAACCATCCCATTTGTACGGCGTTCTACATGATCACATATTTGACTCCGAGATCAACATCTTTTCAACCACCTACACATAAGGGACCGAGTGAGAATTCACTTCTCTGTAGCACAACCCACGTGTGTGTTGAGGTCTCTGAAGTTGCTGGTGAAGTGGATCTCTCGATTCACTCTAAGGAGAATTAGGAAATGAAGTCTCTGACTCTCCATGTCTCAGTGACTTGGCATCTACGAAGGAGTCTGAGCACCCTTCAGCAGGGTCTGAATGACAATGCGACAGAGTTCAAGGATTCGGTCCCCTCAAACCAGTCTCCATTTGGGACAATCCTCCTCCTTCTCTAGACCCTCAATTGGCAGGCCAGAGGCCCCTCTCGTCCAAGAGGGAAACCTCAAGACCTGCCCAAGGAGCCACCCGGCTCACGGAGGAGAAGAGAGACTCCTGAAAGTCTTGACAATTGTGTACCCCACAAACAAGCCAGCAGTGGAACTAGTCACCCCACTTCCATTCAGCACCCCATTAGACAGGACGTATACTTATCAACCTGTGAAATACCCACCAGACATATCACAGCTTCATTCTCGGACATTTGATACTGTGGATAGCTAGTGTGTGATTTCATCTACTGAAGTTTATGTTCAGATGCAGGGACTTGTCCTTTCCCCATTCAAATTTTTCCTCAGGGTTGATATTGAGGGCCTCGTCCTTGTTTGAAGGCAGAGGGGCCTATTTTCATTTTTTGAGGTCTGGAATGAGATTGATCATCCCGGTCATACTTAGGAGTCTTTTATCCCCTGTTGGAAAAGAGTGGAAGTGATAAGCTCACTGGTCCATTGCAGATATATCATAATACAAAAGCAAGCCTGAGCAGTGTGTATTTACTCAGGAGCCTGATGAGAATGGTGGCCCTGAGAAGAATCCTGGAATAAATACATATCCTCCAATTGTCCAATACATCCAATGGATCCTCCTTTAATTTTGTATCCACATACCTCCAGATCATGAGCTCGGGCTGCCCGATGTCCAACAATTGAGTCGTGATGGTGACAGACTCTCATTTTGAGCCCATCACTTGCCTCACTCTCAGAGAGGGTCAGTGGTGTCACAATGCTTGGTGGGCATCATGCCATTGCCATGGCAACCATTGGGCCTGACCTTCTCAGATGGAAGGCAACTCCACCTCCTCTGTGCCCACCTGCTCTCTACAGAAGGATATCTCTTCCCCTGAACGTGCGTCAGGCTCAACACGGTGGTTCACGGACTGCTTCCCAGGAAGACACAGTCTACAATCTCACGTGGAAAGAAAATATGGGATTGAAAAAGACCCACTCCCCACGGAGCCTGAACATGAAAACAATGGCCGATGGAGGAAGAACAACACATGAGCATCCTTTTCCATGGGAGGAGGATTTTCCACTGAAGGAAACTATGGAATAACTTTTAAACTGATTTCCACCCCATGCCATTGGAGAAGATATAGGGACCATAGCAAGGCTCTCAAACCTGTCTTCCAGTATGGAGCAGGGATTGTAGTGGACACATTTTGGAAGTCAGGCCAGGAAGGAGAGAAGACTCTGGTACCAGTGTGCTGCTTTGTCCCATTTGTGTGCTATCCACCTTAAACAAAGACATGTCCTTGGAGAAACTATCCTGCCAATGAAGGTTGCTTGAATCAACAGCTCCTGTTCCTCTCTCTCTCTTTCTTTTGATCTCCTTCTCTCTAGGACTCTCACTCTCCCCTTTACACCCCTTCAATGTCTCTTGAATCCTCCTGCTGCAAGCTGACCTAGGGTGATATTGGAAGTAATATATTAGCCGAGAGAATGGTCCAAGGGATCCCCCAGCCATTTCTCCTTGTCATCCTAGGTCTGGTCAAATATAAAATCAGTGGTCCAGAAAGACTTCCTGTGCTGTATGGAGACACCCCAAGTAGGTCATCCTTCCACAACACTTCCCACATTCAGCCCTTCCGATGGACACGCTGACCACTTCATATGTCCTTCGGTCTCTAGGGTCCCATATTGGACTCAGACAACAACACTCTTGAAACATTGATCACATGAGTGCTCTACCAAGAAATTGCTGATCTGAAGCATTCCCTACCTGGTCCATGAGGTCTTGTGGATTTGCTCGGGTGTGGATCTCTGGACTCGTTCTTAGGGGATATATAATATGCAGTCTATGACTCTTCATGTCTCAATGATTGGGCACCCGAACAATGGCCTGAGCATCCGTGGTCAGTGGGCTGGCCAACCATAGCCCAGAGTGCAAGATGTCTGTCAACCAAAACCAGTCTCTATGGAATAGACCTCCTCATTCTCTAGCCTCATGTGTGTCTGGGACAGAGCCCACTCCCTTCCAGGAGGGAATTTGCAATACCCTCACATTGCAGGCATCATCACAGGGCTCCTGCAAGATCAGACAATCGACCCACCTTTCCTTCCTTATGATTGTAGACACGACAAACACACTGGCAGTGGCCCCAGGCACCACACTCCCAATACGCCCAAAATGAGAGGGAGGGCTTGTTCTTATCCACCTGTGGAAAAGGCACCTGAAATAGACCGGTTACATCTCGGTTAAATGGCCTCTGTTTGGAGGGCTCCCCTGTGGCTTAGGCTATGGAAATATGGCTTCAGAAGTGTGGAGCTGAAATTGCCCCTTTGGGACTGTCTTTTTCAGGGGTTACATCCAGGGCCTCCTGCTTGGTGGAGAGCATTGGGGCATGGTTTCCTTGTTTGTGCCGTGGGATGTCTTGCTTCAAATGGCCAAGAAGCAGAATTCCTTCTTCATTTTTAGGAACTCCCTTGAGGTATTCTGCCCACTGATGCCCTTAAGATATCACATGCTCAAACACCAAGCCTCTAGAATCCACATTGAGCTTGGGAGCCTGATGAGAGTGGTGGCTATGAGTCTACAGATGGAGATAATAGTGTTCATCCAAGAGGACCACCCATCTGATGGATCCTCCTTTCCATCAACTTCGACATTCCTCCAGAGCAAGAGCTCCTGGTGTCCATCATTGAACTCTCAAGGTTTAAGGTTGAGAATGTCCCACATATGGCCCATCACACACCTCTTTTCTCACAGAGAGGTTGTTTGGTCACAAGGCTCCATGGGCATCATATCAGTGCCATGGCCACCTCTGGCACTGCACCTTTCGGAAGGAAGGCAACTCCACACACTGGGGAACCCAATTTTCTCTATCATGATGGATCTCTGATAACATGTGCGGCACTTCAGGGTCAAGTGCTTTCTCAGTCACTGCCTCACACGAACACACTGGATAGAATCACAATTGGAGAGAAACGATGTCATTCCAAACACCCAAACAAAGTCCCCTGTACAATGAAATCAAGGAACGACTGAGGAAAAACACCCTCTGAGCTGCCAATTCAATAGGAAGGGCCTTTTCCGCTTAGGGAAAATAGAGGGTGTCTTTTACCTTGACCCACACCTCGTGTCCTTTGGGAAGGCATGGGTGCCCAGCAGGGAGGACTCCTTGCAACCGACATATTTCTAGAGACAGGCCAAGAACGAGTGAAAATCTAACGCAAGAGTCCTGATATAGCCTTTGTGTCTAATAGACCCCGGAAACACAGACAAGGGCTTGGGAATGACATTGTGCCCTGGATTGTAGCTTGTATCCAAATCTCATCTCCTTCTCTTTCTCTCTATCTCTCTCTCTCACTCTCTCTCTCGGCTTCGTCCTCCTTCATATTCCCTCGAATCCTCCTCATCCAATGTGATCTGTGCTGGTCCAGTTTGGCATATCTCAGACAGGAGAGCAGTCAAATTCTTTCACCAAGATTTTCCAACAGTCTTCCAAACTCCTATCAAATATAAAAGCATTTTTCCTGAAGTAATTTCTCTATTTGTATGGAGATATTCCACCTTACACAGTGTACCACTATCTTACCATTGTCAGCCCTTCACACTGACAGATAACCATCCCATTTGTACGGCGTTCTACATGATCACATATTTGACTCCGAGATCAACATCTTTTCAACCACCTACACATAAGGGACCGAGTGAGAATTCACTTCTCTGTAGCACAACCCACGTGTGTGTTGAGGTCTCTGAAGTTGCTGGTGAAGTGGATCTCTCGATTCACTCTAAGGAGAATTAGGAAATGAAGTCTCTGACTCTCCATGTCTCAGTGACTTGGCATCTACGAAGGAGTCTGAGCACCCTTCAGCAGGGTCTGAATGACAATGCGACAGAGTTCAAGGATTCGGTCCCCTCAAACCAGTCTCCATTTGGGACAATCCTCCTCCTTCTCTAGACCCTCAATTGGCAGGCCAGAGGCCCCTCTCGTCCAAGAGGGAAACCTCAAGACCTGCCCAAGGAGCCCTCACCACACGGCTCACGGAGGAGAAGAGAGACTCCTGAAAGTCTTGACAATTGTGTACCGCACAAACAAGCCAGCAGTGGAACTAGTCACCCCACTTCCATCCAGCACCCCATTAGACAGGACGTATACTTATCAACCTGTGAAATACCCACCAGACATATCACAGCTTCATTCTCGGACATTTGATACTGTGGATAGCTAGTGTGTGATTTCATCTACTGAAGTTTATGTTCAGATGCAGGGAATTGTCCTTTCCCCATTCAAATTTTTCCTCAGGGTTGATATTGAGGGCCTCGTCCTTGTTTGAAGGCAGAGGGGCCTATTTTCATTTTTTGAGGTCTGGAATGAGATTGATCATCCCGGTCATACTTAGGAGTCTTTTATCCCCTGTTGGAAAAGAGTGGAAGTGATAAGCTCACTGGTCCATTGCAGATATATCATAATACAAAAGCAAGCCTGAGCAGTGTGTATTTACTCAGGAGCCTGATGAGAATGGTGGCCCTGAGAAGAATCCTGGAATAAATACATATCCTCCAATTGTCCAATACATCCAATGGATCCTCCTTTAATTTTGTATCCACATACCTCCAGATCATGAGCTCGGGCTGCCCGATGTCCAACAATTGAGTCGTGATGGTGACAGACTCTCATTTTGAGCCCATCACTTGCCTCACTCTCAGAGAGGGTCAGTGGTGTCACAATGCTTGGTGGGCATCATGCCATTGCCATGGCAACCATTGGGCCTGACCTTCTCAGATGGAAGGCAACTCCACCTCCTCTGTGCCCACCTGCTCTCTACAGAAGGATATCTCTTCCCCTGAACGTGCGTCAGGCTCAACATGGTGGTTCACGGACTGCTTCCCAGGAAGACACAGTCTACAATCTCACGTGGAAAGAAAATATGGGATTGAAAAAGACCCACTCCCCACGGAGCCTGAACATGAAAACAATGGCCGATGGAGGAAGAACAACACATGAGCATCCTTTTCCATGGGAGGAGGATTTTCCACTGAAGGAAACTATGGAATAACTTTTAAACTGATTTCCACCCCATGCCATTGGAGAAGATATAGGGACCATAGCAAGGCTCTCAAACCTGTCTTCCAGTATGGAGCAGGGATTGTAGTGGACACATTTTGGAAGTCAGGCCAGGAAGGAGAGAAGACTCTGGTACCAGTGTGCTGCTTTGTCCCATTTGTGTGCTATCCACCTTAAACAAAGACATGTCCTTGGAGAAACTATCCTGCCAATGAAGGTTGCTTGAATCAACAGCTCCTGTTCCTCTCTCTCTCTTTCTTTTGATCTCCTTCTCTCTAGGACTCTCACTCTCCCCTTTACACCCCTTCAATGTCTCTTGAATCCTCCTGCTGCAAGCTGACCTAGGGTGATATTGGAAGTAATATATTAGCCGAGAGAATGGTCCAAGGGATCCCCCAGCCATTTCTCCTTGTCATCCTAGGTCTGGTCAAATATAAAATCAGTGGTCCAGAAAGACTTCCTGTGCTGTATGGAGACACCCCAAGTAGGTCATCCTTCCACAACACTTCCCACATTCAGCCCTTCCGATGGACACGCTGACCACTTCATATGTCCTTCGGTCTCTAGGGTCCCATATTGGACTCAGACAACAACACTCTTGAAACATTGATCACATGAGTGCTCTACCAAGAAATTGCTGATCTGAAGCATTCCCTACCTGGTCCATGAGGTCTTGTGGATTTGCTCGGGTGTGGATCTCTGGACTCGTTCTTAGGGGATATAGAATATGCAGTCTATGACTCTTCATGTCTCAATGATTGGGCACCCGAACAATGGCCTGAGCATCCGTGGTCAGTGGGCTGGCCAACCATAGCCCAGAGTGCAAGATGTCTGTCAACCAAAACCAGTCTCTATGGAATAGACCTCCTCATTCTCTAGCCTCATGTGTGTCTGGGACAGAGCCCACTCCCTTCCAGGAGGGAACTTTCAATACCCTCACATTGCAGGCATCATCACAGGGCTCCTGCAAGATCAGACAATCGACCCACCTTTCCTTCCTTATGATTGTAGACACGACAAACACACTGGCACTGGCCCCAGGCACCACACTCCCAATACGCCCAAAATGAGAGGGAGGGCTTGTTCTTATCCACCTGTGGAAAAGGCACCTGAAATAGACCGGTTACATCTCGGTTAAATGGCCTCTGTTTGGAGGGCTCCCCTGTGGCTTAGGCTATGGAAATATGGCTTCAGAAGTGTGGAGCTGAAATTGCCCCTTTGGGACTGTCTTTTTCAGGGGTTACATCCAGGGCCTCCTGCTTGGTGGAGAGCATTGGGGCATGGTTTCCTTGTTTGTGCCGTGGGATGTCTTGCTTCAAATGGCCAAGAAGCAGAATTCCTTCTTCATTTTTAGGAACTCCCTTGAGGTATTCTGCCCACTGATGCCCTTAAGATATCACATGCTCAAACACCAAGCCTCTAGAATCCACATTGAGCTTGGGAGCCTGATGAGAGTGGTGGCTATGAGTCTACAGATGGAGATAATAGTGTTCATCCAAGAGGAGCACCCATCTGATGGATCCTCCTTTCCATCAACTTCGACATTCCTCCAGAGCAAGAGCTCCTGGTGTCCATCATTGAACTCTCAAGGTTTAAGGTTGAGAATGTCCCACATATGGCCCATCACACACCTCTTTTCTCACAGAGAGGTTGTTTGGTCACAAGGCTCCATGGGCATCATATCAGTGCCATGGCCACCTCTGGCACTGCACCTTTCGGAAGGAAGGCAACTCCACACACTGGGGAACCCAATTTTCTCTATCATGATGGATCTCTGATAACATGTGCGGCACTTCAGGGTCAAGTGCTTTCTCAGTCACTGCCTCACACGAACACACTGGATAGAATCACAATTGGAGAGAAACGATGTCATTCCAAACACCCAAACAAAGTCCCCTGTACAATGAAATCAAGGAACGACTGAGGAAAAACACCCTCTGAGCTGCCAATTCAATAGGAAGGGCCTTTTCCGCTTAGGGAAAATAGAGGGTGTCTTTTACCTTGACCCACACCTCGTGTCCTTTGGGAAGGCATGGGTGCCCAGCAGGGAGGACTCCTTGCAACCGACATATTTCTAGAGACAGGCCAAGAACGAGTGAAAATCTAACGCAAGAGTCCTGATATAGCCTTTGTGTCTAATAGACCCCGGAAACACAGACAAGGGCTTGGGAATGACATTGTGCCCTGGATTGTAGCTTGTATCCAAATCTCATCTCCTTCTCTTTCTCTCTATCTCTCTCTCTCACTCTCTCTCTCGGCTTCGTCCTCCTTCATATTCCCTCGAATCCTCCTCATCCAATGTGATCTGTGCTGGTCCAGTTTGGCATATCTCAGACAGGAGAGCAGTCAAATTCTTTCACCAAGATTTTCCAACAGTCTTCCAAACTCCTATCAAATATAAAAGAATTTTTCCTGAAGTAATTTCTCTATTTGTATGGAGATATTCCACCTTACACAGTGTACCACTATCTTACCATTATCAGCACTTCACACTGACAGATAACCATCCCATTTGTACGGCGTTCTACATGATCACATATTTGACTCCGAGATCAACATCTTTTCAACCACCTACACATAAGGGACCGAGTGAGAATTCACTTCTCTGTAGCACAACCCACGTGTGTGTTGAGGTCTCTGAAGTTGCTGGTGAAGTGGATCTCTCGATTCATTCTAAGGAGAATTAGGAAATGAAGTCTCTGACTCTCCATGTCTCAGTGACTTGGCATCTACGAAGGGGTCTGAGCACCCTTCAGCAGGGTCTGAATGACAATGCGACAGAGTTCAAGGATTCGGTCCCCTCAAACCAGTCTCCATTTGGGACAATCCTCCTCCTTCTCTAGACCCTCAATTGGCAGGCCAGAGGCCCCACTCGTCCAAGAGGGAAACCTCAAGACCTGCCCAAGGAGCCCTCACCACACAGCTCACGGAGGAGAAGAGAGACTCCTGAAATTCTTGACAATTGTGTACCCCACAAACAAGCCAGCAGTGGAACTAGTCACCCCACTTCCATCCAGCACCCCATTAGACAGGACGTATACTTATCAACCTGTGAAATACCCACCAGACATATCACAGCTTCATTCTCGGACATTTGATACTGTGGATAGCTAGTGTGTGATTTCATCTACTGAAGTTTATGTTCAGATGCAGGGAATTGTCCTTTCCCCATTCAAATTTTTCCTCAGGGTTGATATTGAGGGCCTCGTCCTTGTTTGAAGGCAGAGGGGCCTATTTTCATTTTTTGAGGTCTGGAATGAGATTGATCATCCCGGTCATACTTAGGAGTCTTTTATCCCCTGTTGGAAAAGAGTGGAAGTGATAAGCTCACTGGTCCATTGCAGATATATCATAATACAAAAGCAAGCCTGAGCAGTGTATATTTACTCAGGAGCCTGATGAGAATGGTGGCCCTGAGAAAAATCCTGGAATAAATACGTATCCACCAATTATCCAATACATCCAATGGATCCTCCTTTAATTTTGTATCCACATACCTCCAGATCATGAGCTCGGGCTGCCCGATGTCCAACAATTGAGTCGTGATGGTGACAGACTCTCACTTTGAGCCCATCACTTGCCTCACTTCTCAGAGAGGGTCAGTGGTGTCACAATGCTTGGTGGGCATCATGCCATTGCCATGGCAACCATTGGGCCTGACCTTCTCAGATGGAAGGCAACTCCACCTCCTCTGTGCCCACCTGCTCTCTACAGAAGGATATCTCTTCCCCTGAACGTGCGTCAGGCTCAACACGGTGGTTCACGGACTGCTTCCCAGGAAGACACAGTCTACAATCTCACGTGGAAAGAAAATATGGGATTGAAAAAGACCCACTCCCCACGGAGCCTGAACATGAAAACAATGGCCGATGGAGGAAGAACAACACATGAGCATCCTTTTCCATGGGAGGAGGATTTTCCACTGAAGGAAACTATGGAATAACTTTTAAACTGATTTCCACCCCATGCCATTGGAGAAGATATAGGGACCATAGCAAGGCTCTCAAACCTGTCTTCCAGTATGGAGCAGGGATTGTAGTGGACACATTTTGGAAGTCAGGCCAGGAAGGAGAGAAGACTCTGGTACCAGTGTGCTGCTTTGTCCCATTTGTGTGCTATCCAACTTAAACAAAGACATGTCCTTGGAGAAACTACCCTGCCAATGAAGGTTGCTTGAATCAACAGCTCCTGTTCCTCTCTCTCTCTTTCTTTTGATCTCCTTCTCTCTAGGACTCTCACTCTCCCCTTTACACCCCTTCAATGTCTCTTGAATCCTCCTGCTGCAAGCTGACCTAGGGTGATATTGGAAGTAATATATTAGCCGAGAGAATGGTCCAAGGGATCCCCCAGCCATTTCTCCTTGTCATCCTAGGTCTGGTCAAATATAAAATCAGTGATCCAGAAAGACTTCCTGTGCTGTATGGAGACACCCCAAGTAGGTCATCCTTCCACAACACTTCCCACATTCAGCCCTTCCGATGGACACGCTGACCACTTCATATGTCCTTCGGTCTCTAGGGTCCCATATTGGACTCAGACAACACTCTTGAAACATTGATCACATGAGTGCTCTACCAAGAAATTGCTGATCTGAAGCATTCCCTACCTGGTCCATGAGGTCTTGTGGATTTGCTCGGGTGTGGATCTCTGGACTCGTTCTTAGGGGATATAGAATATGCAGTCTATGACTCTTCATGTCTCAATGATTGGGCACCCGAACAATGGCCTGAGCATCCGTGGTCAGTGGGCTGGCCAACCATAGCCCAGAGTGCAAGATGTCTGTCAACCAAAACCAGTCTCTATGGAATAGAACTCCTCATTCTCTAGCCTCATGTGTGTCTGGGACAGAGCCCACTCCCTTCCAGGAGGGAACTTTCAATATCCTCACATTGCAGGCATCATCACAGAGCTCCTGCAAGATCAGAAAATCGACCCACCTTTCCTTCCTTATGATTGTAGACACGACAAACACACTGGCACTGGCCCCAGGCACCACACTCCCAATACGCCCAAAATGAGAGGGAGGGCTTGTTCTTATCCACCTGTGGAAAAGGCACCTGAAATACACCGGTTACATCTCGGTTAAATGGCCTCTGTTTGGAGGGCTCCCCTGTGGCTTAGGCTATGGAAATATGGATACAGAAGTGTGGAGCTGAAATTGCCCCTTTGGGACTGTCTTTTTCAGGGGTTACATCCAGGGCCTCCTGCTTGGTGGAGAGCATTGGGGCATGGTTTCCTTGTTTGTGCCGTGGGATGTCTTGCTTCAAATGGCCAAGAAGCAGAATTCTTTCTTCATATTTAGGAACTCCCTTGAGGTATTCTGCCCACTGATGCCCTTAAGATATCACATGCTCAAACACCAAGCCTCTAGAATCCACATTGAGCTTGGGAGCCTGATGAGAGTGGTGGCTATGAGTCTACAGATGGAGATAATAGTGTTCATCCAAGAGGAGCACCCATCTGATGGATCCTCCTTTCCATCAACTTCGACATTCCTCCAGAGCAAGAGCTCCTGGTGGCCATCATTGAACTCTCAAGGTTTAAGGTTGAGAATGTCCCACATATGGCCCATCACACACCTCTTTTCTCACAGAGAGGTTGTTTGGTCCAAGGCTCCATGGGCATCATATCAGTGCCATGGCCACCTCTGGCACTGCACCTTTCGGAAGGAAGGCAACTCCACACACTGGGGAACCCAATTTTCTCTATCATGATGGATCTCTGATAACATGTGCGGCACTTCAGGGTCAAGTGCTTTCTCAGTCACTGCCTCACACGAACACACTGGATAGAATCACAATTGGAGAGAAACGATGTCATTCCAAACACCCAAACAAAGTCCCCTGTACAATGAAATCAAGGAACGACTGAGGAAAAACACCCTCTGAGCTGCCAATTCAATAGGAAGGGCCTTTTCCGCTTAGGGAAAATAGAGGGTGTCTTTTACCTTGACCCACACCTCGTGTCCTTTGGGAAGGCATGGGTGCCCAGCAGGGAGGACTCCTTGCAACCGACATATTTCTAGAGACAGGCCAAGAACGAGTGAAAATCTAACGCAAGAGTCCTGATATAGCCTTTGTGTCTAATAGACCCCGGAAACACAGACAAGGGCTTGGGAATGACATTGTGCCCTGGATTGTAGCTTGTATCCAAATCTCATCTCCTTCTCTTTCTCTCTATCTCTCTCTCTCACTCTCTCTCTCGGCTTCGTCCTCCTTCATATTCCCTCGAATCCTCCTCATCCAATGTGATCTGTGCTGGTCCAGTTTGGCATATCTCAGACAGGAGAGCAGTCAAATTCTTTCACCAAGATTTTCCAACAGTCTTCCAAACTCCTATCAAATATAAAAGCATATTTCCTGAAATAATTTCTCTATTTGTATGGAGATATTCCACCTTACACAGTGTACCACTATCTTACCATTGTCAGCCCTTCACACTGACAGATAACCATCCCATTTGTACGGCGTTCTACATGATCACATATTTGACTCCGAGATCAACATCTTTTCAACCACCTACACATAAGGGACCGAGTGAGAATTCACTTCTCTGTAGCACAACCCACGTGTGTGTTGAGGTCTCTGAATTTGCTGGTGAAGTGGATCTCTCGATTCACTCTAAGGAGAATTAGGAAATGAAGTCTCTGACTCTCCATGTCTCAGTGACTTGGCATCTACGAAGGAGTCTGAGCACCCTTCAGCAGGGTCTGAATGACAATGCGACAGAGTTCAAGGATTCGGTCCCCTCAAACCAGTCTCCATTTGGGACAATCCTCCTCCTTCTCTAGACCCTCAATTGGCAGGCCAGAGGCCCCACTCGTCCAAGAGGGAAACCTCAAGACCTGCCCAAGGAGCCCTCACCACACGGCTCACGGAGGAGAAGAGAGACTCCTGAAAGTCTTGACAATTGTGTACCCCACAAACAAGCCAGCAGTGGAACTAGTCACCCCACTTCCATCCAGCACCCCATTAGACAGGACGTATACTTATCAACCTGTGAAATACCCACCAGACATATCACAGCTTCATTCTCGGACATTTGATACTGTGGATAGCTAGTGTGTGATTTCATCTACTGAAGTTTATGTTCAGATGCAGGGAATTGTCCTTTCCCCATTCAAATTTTTCCTCAGGGTTGATATTGAGGGCCTCGTCCTTGTTTGAAGGCAGAGGGGCCTATTTTCATTTTTTGAGGTCTGGAATGAGATTGATCATCCCGGTCATACTTAGGAGTCTTTTATCCCCTGTTGGAAAAGAGTGGAAGTGATAAGCTCACTGGTCCATTGCAGATATATCATAATACAAAAGCAAGCCTGAGCAGTGTGTATTTACTCAGGAGCCTGATGAGAATGGTGGCCCTGAGAAGAATCCTGGAATAAATACGTATCCACCAATTATCCAATACATCCAATGGATCCTCCTTTAATTTTGTATCCACATACCTCCAGATCATGAGCTCGGGCTGCCCGATGTCCAACAATTGAGTCGTGATGGTGACAGACTCTCACTTTGAGCCCATCACTTGCCTCACTTCTCAGAGAGGGTCAGTGGTGTCACAATGCTTGGTGGGCATCATGCCATTGCCATGGCAACCATTGGGCCTGACCTTCTCAGATGGAAGGCAACTCCACCTCCTCTGTGCCCACCTGCTCTCTACAGAAGGATATTTCTTCCCCTGAACGTGCGTCAGGCTCAACACGGTGGTTCACGGACTGCTTCCCAGGAAGACACAGTCTACAATCTCACGTGGAAAGAAAATATGGGATTGAAAAAGACCCACTCCCCACGGAGCCTGAACATGAAAACAATGGCCGATGGAGGAAGAACAACACATGAGCATCCTTTTCCATGGGAGGAGGATTTTCCACTGAAGGAAACTATGGAATAACTTTTAAACTGATTTCCACCCCATGCCATTGGAGAAGATATAGGGACCATAGCAAGGCTCTCAAACCTGTCTTCCAGTATGGAGCAGGGATTGTAGTGGACACATTTTGGAAGTCAGGCCAGGAAGGAGAGAAGACTCTGGTACCAGTGTGCTGCTTTGTCCCATTTGTGTGCTATCCACCTTAAACAAAGACATGTCCTTGGAGAAACTATCCTGCCAATGAAGGTTGCTTGAATCAACAGCTCCTGTTCCTCTCTCTCTCTTTCTTTTGATCTCCTTCTCTCTAGGACTCTCACTCTCCCCTTTACACCCCTTCAATGTCTCTTGAATCCTCCTGCTGCAAGCTGACCTAGGGTGATATTGGAAGTAATATATTAGCCGAGAGAATGGTCCAAGGGATCCCCCAGCCATTTCTCCTTGTCATCCTAGGTCTGGTCAAATATAAAATCAGTGGTCCAGAAAGACTTCCTGTGCTGTATGGAGACACCCCAAGTAGGTCATCCTTCCACAACACTTCCCACATTCAGCCCTTCCGATGGACACGCTGACCACTTCATATGTCCTTCGGTCTCTAGGGTCCCATATTGGACTCAGACAACAACACTCTTGAAACATTGATCACATGAGTGCTCTACCAAGAAATTGCTGATCTGAAGCATTCCCTACCTGGTCCATGAGGTCTTGTGGATTTGCTCGGGTGTGGATCTCTGGACTCGTTCTTAGGGGATATAGAATATGCAGTCTATGACTCTTCATGTCTCAATGATTGGGCACCCGAACAATGGCCTGAGCATCCGTGGTCAGTGGGCTGGCCAACCATAGCCCAGAGTGCAAGATGTCTGTCAACCAAAACCAGTCTCTATGGAATAGACCTCCTCATTCTCTAGCCTCATGTGTGTCTGGGACAGAGCCCACTCCCTTCCAGGAGGGAATTTGCAATACCCTCACATTGCAGGCATCATCACAGGGCTCCTGCAAGATCAGACAATCGACCCACCTTTCCTTCCTTATGATTGTAGACACGACAAACACACTGGCACTGGCCCCAGGCACCACACTCCCAATACGCCCAAAATGAGAGGGAGGGCTTGTTCTTATCCACCTGTGGAAAAGGCACCTGTAATACACCGGTTACATCTCGGTTAAATGGCCTCTGTTTGGAGGGCTCCCCTGTGGCTTAGGCTATGGAAATATGGATACAGAAGTGTGGAGCTGAAATTGCCCCTTTGGGACTGTCTTTTTCAGGGGTTACATCCAGGGCCTCCTGCTTGGTGGAGAGCATTGGGGCATGGTTTCCTTGTTTGTGCCGTTGGATGTCTTGCTTCAAATGGCCAAGAAGCAGAATTCCTTCTTCATATTTAGGAACTCCCTTGAGGTATTCTGCCCACTGATGCCCTTAAGATATCACATGCTCAAACACCAAGCCTCTAGAATCCACATTGAGCTTGGGAGCCTGATGAGAGTGGTGGCTATGAGTCTACAGATGGAGATAATAGTGTTCATCCAAGAGGAGCACCCATCTGATGGATCCTCCTTTCCATCAACTTCGACATTCCTCCAGAGCAAGAGCTCCTGGTGGCCATCATTGAACTCTCAAGGTTTAAGGTTGAGAATGTCCCACATATGGCCCATCACACACCTCTTTTCTCACAGAGAGGTTGTTTGGTCACAAGGCTCCATGGGCATCATATCAGTGCCATGGCCACCTCTGGCACTGCACCTTTCGGAAGGAAGGCAACTCCACACACTGGGGAACCCAATTTTCTCTATCATGATGGATCTCTGATAACATGTGCGGCACTTCAGGGTCAAGTGCTTTCTCAGTCACTGCCTCACACGAACACACTGGATAGAATCACAATTGGAGAGAAACGATGTCATTCCAAACACCCAAACAAAGTCCCCTGTACAATGAAATCAAGGAACGACTGAGGAAAAACACCCTCTGAGCTGCCAATTCAATAGGAAGGGCCTTTTCCGCTTAGGGAAAATAGAGGGTGTCTTTTACCTTGACCCACACCTCGTGTCCTTTGGGAAGGCATGGGTGCCCAGCAGGGAGGACTCCTTGCAACCGACATATTTCTAGAGACAGGCCAAGAACGAGTGAAAATCTAACGCAAGAGTCCTGATACAGCCTTTGTGTCTAATAGACCCCGGAAACACAGACAAGGGCTTGGGAATGACCTTGTGCCCTGGATTGTAGCTTGTATCCAAATCTCATCTCCTTCTCTTTCTCTCTATCTCTCTCTCTCACTCTCTCTCTCGGCTTCGTCCTCCTTCATATTCCCTCGAATCCTCCTCATCCAATGTGATCTGTGCTGGTCCAGTTTGGCATATCTCAGACAGGAGAGCAGTCAAATTCTTTCACCAAGATTTTCCAACAGTCTTCCAAACTCCTATCAAATATAAAAGCATTTTTCCTGAAGTAATTTCTCTATTTGTATGGAGATATTCCACCTTACACAGTGTACCACTATCTTACCATTGTCAGCCCTTCACACTGACAGATAACCATCCCATTTGTACGGCGTTCTACATGATCACATATTTGACTCCGAGATCAACATCTTTTCAACCACCTACACATAAGGGACCGAGTGAGAATTCACTTCTCTGTAGCACAACCCACGTGTGTGTTGAGGTCTCTGAAGTTGCTGGTGAAGTGGATCTCTCGATTCACTCTAAGGAGAATTAGGAAATGAAGTCTCTGACTCTCCATGTCTCAGTGACTTGGCATCTACGAAGGGGTCTGAGCACCCTTCAGCAGGGTCTGAATGACAATGCGACAGAGTTCAAGGATTCGGTCCCCTCAAACCAGTCTCCATTTGGGACAATCCTCCTCCTTCTCTAGACCCTCAATTGGCAGGCCAGAGGCCCCACTCGTCCAAGAGGGAAACCTCAAGACCTGCCCAAGGAGCCCTCACCACACGGCTCACGGAGGAGAAGAGAGACTCCTGAAATTCTTGACAATTGTGTACCCCACAAACAAGCCAGCAGTGGAACTAGTCACCCCACTTCCATCCAGCACCCCATTAGACAGGACGTATACTTATCAACCTGTGAAATACCCACCAGACATATCACAGCTTCATTCTCGGACATTTGATACTGTGGATAGCTAGTGTGTGATTTCATCTACTGAAGTTTATGTTCAGATGCAGGGAATTGTCCTTTCCCCATTCAAATTTTTCCTCAGGGTTGATATTGAGGGCCTCGTCCTTGTTTGAAGGCAGAGGGGCCTATTTTCATTTTTTGAGGTCTGGAATGAGATTGATCATCCCGGTCATACTTAGGAGTCTTTTATCCCCTGTTGGAAAAGAGTGGAAGTGATAAGCTCACTGGTCCATTGCAGATATATCATAATACAAAAGCAAGCCTGAGCAGTGTGTATTTACTCAGGAGCCTGATGAGAATGGTGGCCCTGAGAAGAATCCTGGAATAAATACATATCCTCCAATTGTCCAATACATCCAATGGATCCTCCTTTAATTTTGTATCCACATACCTCCAGATCATGAGCTCGGGCTGCCCGATGTCCAACAATTGAGTCGTGATGGTGACAGACTCTCACTTTGAGCCCATCACTTGCCTCACTTCTCAGAGAGGGTCAGTGGTGTCACAATGCTTGGTGGGCATCATGCCATTGCCATGGCAACCATTGGGCCTGACCTTCTCAGATGGAAGGCCACTCCACCTCCTCTGTGTCCACCTGCTCTCTACAGAAGGATATCTCTTCCCCTGAACGTGCGTCAGGCTCAACACGGTGGTTCACGGACTGCTTCCCAGGAAGACACAGTCTACAATCTCACGTGGAAAGAAAATATGGGATTGAAAAAGACCCACTCCCCACGGAGCCTGAACATGAAAACAATGGCCGATGGAGGAAGAACAACACATGAGCATCCTTTTCCATGGGAGGAGGATTTTCCACTGAAGGAAACTATGGAATATCTTTTCACCTGATTTCCACCCCATGCCATTGGAGAAGATATAGGGACCATAGCAAGGCTCTCAAACCTGTCTTCCAGTATGGAGCAGGGATTGTAGTGGACACATTTTGGAAGTCAGGCCAGGAAGGAGAGAAGACTCTGGTACCAGTGTGCTGCTTTGTCCCATTTGTGTGCTATCCACCTTAAACAAAGACATGTCCTTGGAGAAACTATCCTGCCAATGAAGGTTGCTTGAATCAACAGCTCCTGTTCCTCTCTCTCTCTTTCTTTTGATCTCCTTCTCTCTAGGACTCTCACTCTCCCCTTTACACCCCTTCAATGTCTCTTGAATCCTCCTGCTGCAAGCTGACCTAGGGTGATATTGGAAGTAATGTATTAGCCGAGAGAATGGTCCAAGGGATCCCCCAGCCATTTCTCCTTGTCATCCTAGGTCTGGTCAAATATAAAATCAGTGATCCAGAAAGACTTCCTGTGCTGTATGGAGACACCCCAAGTAGGTCATCCTTCCACAACACTTCCCACATTCAGCCCTTCCGATGGACACGCTGACCACTTCATATGTCCTTCGGTCTCTAGGGTCCCATATTGGACTCAGACAACAACACTCTTGAAACATTGATCACATGAGTGCTCTACCAAGAAATTGCTGATCTGAAGCATTCCCTACCTGGTCCATGAGGTCTTGTGGATTTGCTCGGGTGTGGATCTCTGGACTCGTTCTTAGGGGATATAGAATATGCAGTCTATGACTCTTCATGTCTCAATGATTGGGCACCCGAACAATGGCCTGAGCATCCGTGGTCAGTGGGCTGGCCAACCATAGCCCAGAGTGCAAGATGTCTGTCAACCAAAACCAGTCTCTATGGAATAGACCTCCTCATTCTCTAGCCTCATGTGTGTCTGGGACAGAGCCCACTCCCTTCCAGGAGGGAATTTGCAATACCCTCACATTGCAGGCATCATCACAGGGCTCCTGCAAGATCAGACAATCGACCCACCTTTCCTTCCTTATGATTGTAGACACGACAAACACACTGGCACTGGCCCCAGGCACCACACTCCCAATACGCCCAAAATGAGAGGGAGGGCTTGTTCTTATCCACCTGTGGAAAAGGCACCTGTAATACACCGGTTACATCTCGGTTAAATGGCCTCTGTTTGGAGGGCTCCCCTGTGGCTTAGGCTATGGAAATATGGCTTCAGAAGTGTGGAGCTGAAATTGCCCCTTTGGGACTGTCTTTTTCAGGGGTTACATCCAGGGCCTCCTGCTTGGTGGAGAGCATTGGGGCATGGTTTCCTTGTTTGTGCCGTTGGATGTCTTGCTTCAAATGGCCAAGAAGCAGAATTCCTTCTTCATATTTAGGAACTCCCTTGAGGTATTCTGCCCACTGATGCCCTTAAGATATCACATGCTCAAACACCAAGCCTCTAGAATCCACATTGAGCTTGGGAGCCTGATGAGAGTGGTGGCTATGAGTCTACAGATGGAGATAATAGTGTTCATCCAAGAGGAGCACCCATCTGATGGATCCTCCTTTCCATCAACTTCGACATTCCTCCAGAGCAAGAGCTCCTGGTGGCCATCATTGAACTCTCAAGGTTTAAGGTTGAGAATGTCCCACATATGGCCCATCACACACCTCTTTTCTCACAGAGAGGTTGTTTGGTCACAAGGCTCCATGGGCATCATATCAGTGCCATGGCCACCTCTGGCACTGCACCTTTCGGAAGGAAGGCAACTCCACACACTGGGGAACCCAATTTTCTCTATCATGATGGATCTCTGATAACATGTGCGGCACTTCAGGGTCAAGTGCTTTCTCAGTCACTGCCTCACACGAACACACTGGATAGAATCACAATTGGAGAGAAACGATGTCATTCCAAACACCCAAACAAAGTCCCCTGTACAATGAAATCAAGGAACGACTGAGGAAAAACACCCTCTGAGCTGCCAATTCAATAGGAAGGGCCTTTTCCGCTTAGGGAAAATAGAGGGTGTCTTTTACCTTGACCCACACCTCGTGTCCTTTGGGAAGGCATGGGTGCCCAGCAGGGAGGACTCCTTGCAACCGACATATTTCTAGAGACAGGCCAAGAACGAGTGAAAATCTAACGCAAGAGTCCTGATATAGCCTTTGTGTCTAATAGACCCCGGAAACACAGACAAGGGCTTGGGAATGACATTGTGCCCTGGATTGTAGCTTGTATCCAAATCTCATCTCCTTCTCTTTCTCTCTATCTCTCTCTCTCACTCTCTCTCTCGGCTTCGTCCTCCTTCATATTCCCTCGAATCCTCCTCATCCAATGTGATCTGTGCTGGTCCAGTTTGGCATATCTCAGACAGGAGAGCAGTCAAATTCTTTCACCAAGATTTTCCAACAGTCTTCCAAACTCCTATCAAATATAAAAGCATTTTTCCTGAAATAATTTCTCTATTTGTATGGAGATATTCCACCTTACACAGTGTACCACTATCTTACCATTGTCAGCCCTTCACACTGACAGATAACCATCCCATTTGTACGGCGTTCTACATGATCACATATTTGACTCCGAGATCAACATCTTTTCAACCACCTACACATAAGGGACCGAGTGAGAATTCACTTCTCTGTAGCACAACCCACGTGTGTGTTGAGGTCTCTGAAGTTGCTGGTGAAGTGGATCTCTCGATTCACTCTAAGGTGAATTAGGAAATGAAGTCTCTGACTCTCCATGTCTCAGTGACTTGGCATCTACGAAGGGGTCTGAGCACCCTTCAGCAGGGTCTGAATGACAATGCGACAGAGTTCAAGGATTCGGTCCCCTCAAACCAGTCTCCATTTGGGACAATCCTCCTCCTTCTCTAGACCCTCAATTGGCAGGCCAGAGGCCCCACTCGTCCAAGAGGGAAACCTCAAGACCTGCCCAAGGAGCCCTCACCACACGGCTCACGGAGGAGAAGAGAGACTCCTGAAATTCTTGACAATTGTGTACCCCACAAACAAGCCAGCAGTGGAACTAGTCACCCCACTTCCATCCAGCACCCCATTAGACAGGACGTATACTTATCAACCTGTGAAATACCCACCAGACATATCACAGCTTCATTCTCGGACATTTGATACTGTGGATAGCTAGTGTGTGATTTCATCTACTGAAGTTTATGTTCAGATGCAGGGACTTGTCCTTTCCCCATTCAAATTTTTCCTCAGGGTTGATATTGAGGGCCTCGTCCTTGTTTGAAGGCAGAGGGGCCTATTTTCATTTTTTGAGGTCTGGAATGAGATTGATCATCCCGGTCATACTTAGGAGTCTTTTATCCCCTGTTGGAAAAGAGTGGAAGTGATAAGCTCACTGGTCCATTGCAGATATATCATAATACAAAAGCAAGCCTGAGCAGTGTGTATTTACTCAGGAGCCTGATGAGAATGGTGGCCCTGAGAAGAATCCTGGAATAAATACATATCCTCCAATTGTCCAATACATCCAATGGATCCTCCTTTAATTTTGTATCCACATACCTCCAGATCATGAGCTCGGGCTGCCCGATGTCCAACAATTGAGTCGTGATGGTGACAGACTCTCACTTTGAGCCCATCACTTGCCTCACTTCTCAGAGAGGGTCAGTGGTGTCACAATGCTTGGTGGGCATCATGCCATTGCCATGGCAACCATTGGGCCTGACCTTCTCAGATGGAAGGCAACTCCACCTCCTCTGTGCCCACCTGCTCTCTACAGAAGGATATCTCTTCCCCTGAACGTGCGTCAGGCTCAACACGGTGGTTCACGGACTGCTTCCCAGGAAGACACAGTCTACAATCTCACGTGGAAAGAAAATATGGGATTGAAAAAGACCCACTCCCCACGGAGCCTGAACATGAAAACAATGGCCGATGGAGGAAGAACAACACATGAGCATCCTTTTCCATGGGAGGAGGATTTTCCACTGAAGGAAACTATGGAATAACTTTTAAACTGATTTCCACCCCATGCCATTGGAGAAGATATAGGGACCATAGCAAGGCTCTCAAACCTGTCTTCCAGTATGGAGCAGGGATTGTAGTGGACACATTTTGGAAGTCAGGCCAGGAAGGAGAGAAGACTCTGGTACCAGTGTGCTGCTTTGTCCCATTTGTGTGCTATCCACCTTAAACAAAGACATGTCCTTGGAGAAACTATCCTGCCAATGAAGGTTGCTTGAATCAACAGCTCCTGTTCCTCTCTCTCTCTTTCTTTTGATCTCCTTCTCTCTAGGACTCTCACTCTCCCCTTTACACCCCTTCAATGTCTCTTGAATCCTCCTGCTGCAAGCTGACCTAGGGTGATATTGGAAGTAATATATTAGCCGAGAGAATGGTCCAAGGGATCCCCCAGCCATTTCTCCTTGTCATCCTAGGTCTGGTCAAATATAAAATCAGTGATCCAGAAAGACTTCCTGTGCTGTATGGAGACACCCCAAGTAGGTCATCCTTCCACAACACTTCCCACATTCAGCCCTTCCGATGGACACGCTGACCACTTCATATGTCCTTCGGTCTCTAGGGTCCCATATTGGACTCAGACAACAACACTCTTGAAACATTGATCACATGAGTGCTCTACCAAGAAATTGCTGATCTGAAGCATTCCCTACCTGGTCCATGAGGTCTTGTGGATTTGCTCGGGTGTGGATCTCTGGACTCGTTCTTAGGGGATATAGAATATGCAGTCTATGACTCTTCATGTCTCAATGATTGGGCACCCGAACAATGGCCTGAGCATCCGTGGTCAGTGGGCTGGCCAACCATAGCCCAGAGTGCAAGATGTCTGTCAACCAAAACCAGTCTCTATGGAATAGACCTCCTCATTCTCTAGCCTCATGTGTGTCTGGGACAGAGCCCACTCCCTTCCAGGAGGGAATTTGCAAT
Source organism: Sus scrofa (assembly GCF_054392235.1). Lineage (NCBI taxonomy): Eukaryota > Metazoa > Chordata > Mammalia > Artiodactyla > Suidae > Sus > Sus scrofa. The sequence goes on from NC_139402.1 coordinate 44,229,557, forward strand.
ACCCTCACATTGCAGGCATCATCACAGGGCTCCTGCAAGATCAGACAATCGACCCACCTTTCCTTCCTTATGATTGTAGACACGACAAACACACTGGCACTGGCCCCAGGCACCACACTCCCAATACGCCCAAAATGAGAGGGAGGGCTTGTTCTTATCCAACTGTGGAAAAGGCACCTGAAATAGACCGGTTACATCTCGGTTAAATGGCCTCAGTTTGGAGGGCTCCCCTGTGGCTTAGGCTATGGAAATATGGCTTCAGAAGTGTGGAGCTGAAATTGCCCCTTTGGGACTGTCTTTTTCAGGGGTTACATCCAGGGCCTCCTGCTTGGTGGAGAGCATTGGGGCATGGTTTCCTTGTTTGTGCCGTGGGATGTCTTGCTTCAAATGGCCAAGAAGCAGAATTCCTTCTTCATTTTTAGGAACTCCCTTGAGGTATTCTGCCCACTGATGCCCTTAAGATATCACATGCTCAAACACCAAGCCTCTAGAATCCACATTGAGCTTGGGAGCCTGATGAGAGTGGTGGCTATGAGTCTACAGATGGAGATAATAGTGTTCATCCAAGAGGAGCACCCATCTGATGGATCCTCCTTTCCATCAACTTCGACATTCCTCCAGAGCAAGAGCTCCTGGTGGCCATCATTGAACTCTCAAGGTTTAAGGTTGAGAATGTCCCACATATGGCCCATCACACACCTCTTTTCTCACAGAGAGGTTGTTTGGTCACAAGGCTCCATGGGCATCATATCAGTGCCATGGCCACCTCTGGCACTGCACCTTTCGGAAGGAAGGCAACTCCACACACTGGGGAACCCAATTTTCTCTATCATGATGGATCTCTGATAACATGTGCGGCACTTCAGGGTCAAGTGCTTTCTCAGTCACTGCCTCACACGAACACACTGGATAGAATCACAATTGGAGAGAAACGATGTCATTCCAAACACCCAAACAAAGTCCCCTGTACAATGAAATCAAGGAACGACTGAGGAAAAACACCCTCTGAGCTGCCAATTCAATAGGAAGGGCCTTTTCCGCTTAGGGAAAATAGAGGGTGTCTTTTACCTTGACCCACACCTCGTGTCCTTTGGGAAGGCATGGGTGCCCAGCAGGGAGGACTCCTTGCAACCGACATATTTCTAGAGACAGGCCAAGAACGAGTGAAAATCTAACGCAAGAGTCCTGATATAGCCTTTGTGTCTAATAGACCCCGGAAACACAGACAAGGGCTTGGGAATGACCTTGTGCCCTGGATTGTAGCTTGTATCCAAATCTCATCTCCTTCTCTTTCTCTCTATCTCTCTCTCTCACTCTCTCTCTCGGCTTCGTCCTCCTTCATATTCCCTCGAATCCTCCTCATCCAATGTGATCTGTGCTGGTCCAGTTTGGCATATCTCAGACAGGAGAGCAGTCAAATTCTTTCACCAAGATTTTCCAACAGTCTTCCAAACTCCTATCAAATATAAAAGCATTTTTCCTGAAATAATTTCTCTATTTGTATGGAGATATTCCACCTTACACAGTGTACCACTACCTTACCATTGTCAGCCCTTCACACTGACAGATAACCATCCCATTTGTACGGCATTCTACATGATCACATATTTGACTCCGAGATCAACATCTTTTCAACCACCTACACATAAGGGACCGAGTGAGAATTCACTTCTCTGTAGCACAACCCACGTGTGTGTTGAGGTCTCTGAAGTTGCTGGTGAAGTGGATCTCTCGATTCATTCTAAGGAGAATTAGGAAATGAAGTCTCTGACTCTCCATGTCTCAGTGACTTGGCATCTACGAAGGGGTCTGAGCACCCTTCAGCAGGGTCTGAATGACAATGCGACAGAGTTCAAGGATTCGGTCCCCTCAAACCAGTCTCCATTTGGGACAATCCTCCTCCTTCTCTAGACCCTCAATTGGCAGGCCAGAGGCCCCTCTCGTCCAAGAGGGACACCTCAAGACCTGCCCAAGGAGCCCTCACCACACGGCTCACGGAGGAGAAGAGAGACTCCTGAAATTCTTGACAATTGTGTACCCCACAAACAAGCCAGCAGTGGAACTAGTCACCCCACTTCCATCCAGCACCCCATTAGACAGGACGTATACTTATCAACCTGTGAAATACCCACCAGACATATCACAGCTTCATTCTCGCACATTTGATACTGTGGATAGCTAGTGTGTGATTTCATCTACTGAAGTTTATGTTCAGATGCAGGGACTTGTCCTTTCCCCATTCAAATTTTTCCTCAGGGTTGATATTGAGGGCCTCGTCCTTGTTTGAAGGCAGAGGGGCCTATTTTCATTTTTTGAGGTCTGGAATGAGATTGATCATCCCGGTCATACTTAGGAGTCTTTTATCCCCTGTTGGAAAAGAGTGGAAGTGATAAGCTCACTGGTCCATTGCAGATATATCATAATACAAAAGCAAGCCTGAGCAGTGTATATTTACTCAGGAGCCTGATGAGAATGGTGGCCCTGAGAAGAATCCTGGAATAAATACATATCCTCCAATTGTCCAATACATCCAATGGATCCTCCTTTAATTTTGTATCAACATACCTCCAGATCATGAGCTCGGGCTGCCCGATGTCCAACAATTGAGTCGTGATGGTGACAGACTCTCACTTTGAGCCCATCACTTGCCTCACTTCTCAGAGAGGGTCAGTGGTGTCACAATGCTTGGTGGGCATCATGCCATTGCCATGGCAACCATTGGGCCTGACCTTCTCAGATGGAAGGCAACTCCACCTCCTCTGTGTCCACCTGCTCTCTACAGAAGGATATCTCTTCCCCTGAACGTGCGTCAGGCTCAACACGGTGGTTCACGGACTGCTTCCCAGGAAGACACAGTCTACAATCTCACGTGGAAAGAAAATATGGGATTGAAAAAGACCCACTCCCCACGGAGCCTGAACATGAAAACAATGGCCGATGGAGGAAGAACAACACATGAGCATCCTTTTCCATGGGAGGAGGATTTTCCACTGAAGGAAACTATGGAATAACTTTTAAACTGATTTCCACCCCATGCCATTGGAGAAGATATAGGGACCATAGCAAGGCTCTCAAACCTGTCTTCCAGTATGGAGCAGGGATTGTAGTGGACACATTTTGGAAGTCAGGCCAGGAAGGAGAGAAGACTCTGGTACCAGTGTGCTGCTTTGTCCCATTTGTGTGCTATCCACCTTAAACAAAGACATGTCCTTGGAGAAACTATCCTGCCAATGAAGGTTGCTTGAATCAACAGCTCCTGTTCCTCTCTCTCTCTTTCTTTTGATCTCCTTCTCTCTAGGACTCTCACTCTCCCCTTTACACCCCATCAATGTCTCTTGAATCCTCCTGCTACAAGCTGACCTAGGGTGATATTGGAAGTAATATATTAGCCGAGAGAATGGTCCAAGGGATCCCCCAGCCATTTCTCCTTGTCATCCTAGGTCTGGTCAAATATAAAATCAGTGATCCAGAAAGACTTCCTGTGCTGTATGGAGACACCCCAAGTAGGTCATCCTTCCACAACACTTCCCACATTCAGCCCTTCCGATGGACACGCTGACCACTTCATATGTCCTTCGGTCTCTAGGGTCCCATATTGGACTCAGACAACAACACTCTTGAAACATTGATCACATGAGTGCTCTACCAAGAAATTGCTGATCTGAAGCATTCCCTACCTGGTCCATGAGGTCTTGTGGATTTGCTCGGGTGTGGATCTCTGGACTCGTTCTTAGGGGATATAGAATATGCAGTCTATGACTCTTCATGTCTCAATGATTGGGCACCCGAACAATGGCCTGAGCATCCGTGGTCAGTGGGCTGGCCAACCATAGCCCAGAGTGCAAGATGTCTGTCAACCAAAACCAGTCTCTATGGAATAGACCTCCTCATTCTCTAGCCTCATGTGTGTCTGGGACAGAGCCCACTCCCTTCCAGGAGGGAACTTTCAATACCCTCACATTGCAGGCATCATCACAGGGCTCCTGCAAGATCAGACAATCGACCCACCTTTCCTTCCTTATGATTGTAGACACGACAAACACACTGGCAGTGGCCCCAGGCACCACACTCCCAATACGCCCAAAATGAGAGGGAGGGCTTGTTCTTATCCACCTGTGGAAAAGGCACCTGAAATAGACCGGTTACATCTCGGTTAAATGGCCTCTGTTTGGAGGGCTCCCCTGTGGCTTAGGCTATGGAAATATGGCTTCAGAAGTGTGGAGCTGAAATTGCCCCTTTGGGACTGTCTTTTTCAGGGGTTACATCCAGGGCCTCCTGCTTGGTGGAGAGCATTGGGGCATGGTTTCCTTGTTTGTGCCGTGGGATGTCTTGCTTCAAATGGCCAAGAAGCAGAATTCCTTCTTCATTTTTAGGAACTCCCTTGAGGTATTCTGCCCACTGATGCCCTTAAGATATCACATGCTCAAACACCAAGCCTCTAGAATCCACATTGAGCTTGGGAGCCTGATGAGAGTGGTGGCTATGAGTCTACAGATGGAGATAATAGTGTTCATCCAAGAGGAGCACCCATCTGATGGATCCTCCTTTCCATCAACTTCGACATTCCTCCAGAGCAAGAGCTCCTGGTGGCCATCATTGAACTCTCAAGGTTTAAGGTTGAGAATGTCCCACATATGGCCCATCACACACCTCTTTTCTCACAGAGAGGTTGTTTGGTCACAAGGCTCCATGGGCATCATATCAGTGCCATGGCCACCTCTGGCACTGCACCTTTCGGAAGGAAGGCAACTCCACACACTGGGGAACCCAATTTTCTCTATCATGATGGATCTCGGATAACATGTGCGGCACTTCAGGGTCAAGTGCTTTCTCAGTCACTGCCTCACACGAACACACTGGATAGAATCACAATTGGAGAGAAACGATGTCATTCCAAACACCCAAACAAAGTCCCCTGTACAATGAAATCAAGGAACGACTGAGGAAAAACACCCTCTGAGCTGCCAATTCAATAGGAAGGGCCTTTTCCGCTTAGGGAAAATAGAGGGTGTCTTTTACCTTGACCCACACCTCGTGTCCTTTGGGAAGGCATGGGTGCCCAGCAGGGAGGACTCCTTGCAACCGACATATTTCTAGAGACAGGCCAAGAACGAGTGAAAATCTAACGCAAGAGTCCTGATATAGCCTTTGTGTCTAATAGACCCCGGAAACACAGACAAGGGCTTGGGAATGACCTTGTGCCCTGGATTGTAGCTTGTATCCAAATCTCATCTCCTTCTCTTTCTCTCTATCTCTCTCTCTCACTCTCTCTCTCGGCTTCGTCCTCCTTCATATTCCCTCGAATCCTCCTCATCCAATGTGATCTGTGCTGGTCCAGTTTGGCATATCTCAGACAGGAGAGCAGTCAAATTCTTTCACCAAGATTTTCCAACAGTCTTCCAAACTCCTATCAAATATAAAAGCATTTTTCCTGAAATAATTTCTCTATTTGTATGGAGATATTCCACCTTACACAGTGTACCACTACCTTACCATTGTCAGCCCTTCACACTGACAGATAACCATCCCATTTGTACGGCGTTCTACATGATCACATATTTGACTCCGAGATCAACATCTTTTCAACCACCTACACATAAGGGACCGAGTGAGAATTCACTTCTCTGTAGCACAACCCACGTGTGTGTTGAGGTCTCTGAAGTTGCTGGTGAGGTGGATCTCTCGATTCACTCTAAGGAGAATTAGGAAATGAAGTCTCTGACTCTCCATGTCTCAGTGACTTGGCATCTACGAAGGGGTCTGAGCACCCTTCAGCAGGGTCTGAATGACAATGCGACAGAGTTCAAGGATTCGGTCCCCTCAAACCAGTCTCCATTTGGGACAATCCTCCTCCTTCTCTAGACCCTCAATTGGCAGGCCAGAGGCCCCTCTCGTCCAAGAGGGAAACCTCAAGACCTGCCCAAGGAGCCCTCACCACACGGCTCACGGAGGAGAAGAGAGACTCCTGAAATTCTTGACAATTGTGTACCCCACAAACAAGCCAGCAGTGGAACTAGTCACCCCACTTCCATCCAGCACCCCATTAGACAGGACGTATACTTACCAACCTGTGAAATACCCACCAGACATATCACAGCTTCATTCTCGCACATTTGATACTGTGGATAGCTAGTGTGTGATTTCATCAACTGAAGTTTATGTTCAGATGCAGGGACTTGTCCTTTCCCCATTCAAATTTTTCCTCAGGGTTGATATTGAGGGCCTCGTCCTTGTTTGAAGGCAGAGGGGCCTATTTTCATTTTTTGAGGTCTGGAATGAGATTGATCATCCCGGTCATACTTAGGAGTCTTTTATCCCCTGTTGGAAAAGAGTGGAAGTGATAAGCTCACTGGTCCATTGCAGATATATCATAATACAAAAGCAAGCCTGAGCAGTGTATATTTACTCAGGAGCCTGATGAGAATGGTGGCCCTGAGAAGAATCCTGGAATAAATACATATCCTCCAATTGTCCAATACATCCAATGGATCCTCCTTTAATTTTGTATCCACATACCTCCAGATCATGAGCTCGGGCTGCCCGATGTCCAACAATTGAGTCGTGATGGTGACAGACTCTCACTTTGAGCCCATCACTTGCCTCACTTCTCAGAGAGGGTCAGTGGTGTCACAATGCTTGGTGGGCATCATGCCATTGCCATGGCAACCATTGGGCCTGACCTTCTCAGATGGAAGGCAACTCCACCTCCTCTGTGCCCACCTGCTCTCTACAGAAGGATATCTCTTCCCCTGAACGTGCGTCAGGCTCAACACGGTGGTTCACGGACTGCTTCCCAGGAAGACACAGTCTACAATCTCACGTGGAAAGAAAATATGGGATTGAAAAAGACCCACTCCCCACGGGGCCTGAACATGAAAACAATGGCCGATGGAGGAAGAACAACACATGAGCATCCTTTTCCATGGGAGGAGGATTTTCCACTGAAGGAAACTATGGAATAACTTTTAAACTGATTTCCACCCCATGCCATTGGAGAAGATATAGGGACCATAGCAAGGCTCTCAAACCTGTCTTCCAGTATGGAGCAGGGATTGTAGTGGACACATTTTGGAAGTCAGGCCAGGAAGGAGAGAAGACTCTGGTACCAGTGTGCTGCTTTGTCCCATTTGTGTGCTATCCACCTTAAACAAAGACATGTCCTTGGAGAAACTATCCTGCCAATGAAGGTTGCTTGAATCAACAGCTCCTGTTCCTCTCTCTCTCTTTCTTTTGATCTCCTTCTCTCTAGGACTCTCACTCTCCCCTTTACACCCCTTCAATGTCTCTTGAATCCTCCTGCTGCAAGCTGACCTAGGGTGATATTGGAAGTAATATATTAGCCGAGAGAATTGTCCAAGGGATCCCCCAGCCATTTCTCCTTGTCATCCTAGGTCTGGTCAAATATAAAATCAGTGATCCAGAAAGACTTCCTGTGCTGTATGGAGACACCCCAAGTAGGTCATCCTTCCACAACACTTCCCACATTCAGCCCTTCCGATGGACACGCTGACCACTTCATATGTCCTTCGGTCTCTAGGGTCCCATATTGGACTCAGACAACAACACTCTTGAAACATTGATCACATGAGTGCTCTACCAAGAAATTGCTGATCTGAAGCATTCCCTACCTGGTCCATGAGGTCTTGTGGATTTGCTCGGGTGTGGATCTCTGGACTCGTTCTTAGGGGATATAGAATATGCAGTCTATGACTCTTCATGTCTCAATGATTGGGCACCCGAACAATGGCCTGAGCATCCGTGGTCAGTGGGCTGGCCAACCATAGCCCAGAGTGCAAGATGTCTGTCAACCAAAACCAGTCTCTATGGAATAGACCTCCTCATTCTCTAGCCTCATGAGTGTCAGGGACAGAGCCCACTCCCTTCCAGGAGGGAACTTGCAATACCCTCACATTGCAGGCATCGTCACAGGGCTCCTGCAAGATCAGACAATCGACCCACCTTTCCTTCCTTATGATTGTAGACACGACAAACACACTGACACTGGCCCCAGGCACCACACTCCCAATACGCCCAAAATGAGAGGGAGGGCTTGTTCTTATCCACCTGTGGAAAAGGCACCTGAAATAGACCGGTTACATCTCGGTTAAATGGCCTCAGTTTGGAGGGCTCCCCTGTGGCTTAGGCTATGGAAATATGGCTTCAGAAGTGTGGAGCTGAAATTGCCCCTTTGGGACTGTCTTTTTCAGGGGTTACATCCAGGGCCTCCTGCTTGGTGGAGAGCATTGGGGCATGGTTTCCTTGTTTGTGCCGTGGGATGTCTTGCTTCAAATGGCCAAGAAGCAGAATTCCTTCTTCATATTTAGGAACTCCCTTGAGGTATTCTGCCCACTGATGCTCTTAAGATATCACATGCTCAAACACCAAGCCTCTAGAATCCACATTGAGCTTGGGAGCCTGATGAGAGTGGTGGCTATGAGTCTACAGATGGAGATAATAGTGTTCATCCAAGAGGAGCACCCATCTGATGGATCCTCCTTTCCATCAACTTCGACATTCCTCCAGAGCAAGAGCTCCTGGTGTCCATCATTGAACTCTCAAGGTTTAAGGTTGAGAATGTCCCACATATGGCCCATCACACACCTCTTTTCTCACAGAGAGGTTGTTTGGTCACAAGGCTCCATGGGCATCATATCAGTGCCATGGCCACCTCTGGCACTGCACCTTTCGGAAGGAAGGCAACTCCACACACTGGGGAACCCAATTTTCTCTATCATGATGGATCTCGGATAACATGTGCGGCACTTCAGGGTCAAGTGCTTTCTCAGTCACTGCCTCACACGAACACACTGGATAGAATCACAATTGGAGAGAAACGATGTCATTCCAAACACCCAAACAAAGTCCCCTGTACAATGAAATCAAGGAACGACTGAGGAAAAACACCCTCTGAGCTGCCAATTCAATAGGAAGGGCCTTTTCCGCTTAGGGAAAATAGAGGGTGTCTTTTACCTTGACCCACACCTCGTGTCCTTTGGGAAGGCATGGGTGCCCAGCAGGGAGGACTGCTTGCAACCGACATATTTCTAGAGACAGGCCAAGAACGAGTGAAAATCTAACGCAAGAGTCCTGATATAGCCTTTGTGTCTAATAGACCCCGGAAACACAGACAAGGGCTTGGGAATGACCTTGTGCCCTGGATTGTAGCTTGTATCCAAATCTCATCTCCTTCTCTTTCTCTCTATCTCTCTCTCTCACTCTCTCTCTCGGCTTCGTCCTCCTTCATATTCCCTCGAATCCTCCTCATCCAATGTGATCTGTGCTGGTCCAGTTTGGCATATCTCAGACAGGAGAGCAGTCAAATTCTTTCATCAAGATTTTCCAACAGTCTTCCAAACTCCTATCAAATATAAAAGCATTTTTCCTGAAATAATTTCTCTATTTGTATGGAGATATTCCACCTTACACAGTGTACCACGACCTTACCATTGTCAGCCCTTCACACTGACAGATAACCATCCCATTTGTACGGCGTTCTACATGATCACATATTTGACTCCGAGATCAACATCTTTTCAACCACCTACACATAAGGGACCGAGTGAGAATTCACTTCTCTGTAGCACAACCCACGTGTGTGTTGAGGTCTCTGAAGTCGCTGGTGAGGTGGATCTCTCGATTCACTCTAAGGAGAATTAGGAAATGAAGTCTCTGACTCTCCATGTCTCAGTGACTTGGCATCTACGAAGGGGTCTGAGCACCCTTCAGCAGGGTCTGAATGACAATGCGACAGAGTTCAAGGATTCGGTCCCCTCAAACCAGTCTCCATTTGGGACAATCCTCCTCCTTCTCTAGACCCTCAATTGGCAGGCCAGAGGCCCCTCTCGTCCAAGAGGGAAACCTCAAGACCTGCCCAAGGAGCCCTCACCACACGGCTCACGGAGGAGAAGAGAGACTCCTGAAATTCTTGACAATTGTGTACCCCACAAACAAGCCAGCAGTGGAACTAGTCACCCCACTTCCATTCAGCACCCCATTAGACAGGACGTATACTTACCAACCTGTGAAATACCCACCAGACATATCACAGCTTCATTCTCGCACATTTGATACTGTGGATAGCTAGTGTGTGATTTCATCAACTGAAGTTTATGTTCAGATGCAGGGACTTGTCCTTTCCCCATTCAAATTTTTCCTCAGGGTTGATATTGAGGGCCTCGTCCTTGTTTGAAGGCAGAGGGGCCTATTTTCATTTTTTGAGGTCTGGAATGAGATTGATCATCCCGGTCATACTTAGGAGTCTTTTATCCCCTGTTGGAAAAGAGTGGAAGTGATAAGCTCACTGGTCCATTGCAGATATATCATAATACAAAAGCAAGCCTGAGCAGTGTATATTTACTCAGGAGCCTGATGAGAATGGTGGCCCTGAGAAGAATCCTGGAATAAATACATATCCTCCAATTGTCCAATACATCCAATGGATCCTCCTTTAATTTTGTATCCACATACCTCCAGATCATGAGCTCGGGCTGCCCGATGTCCAACAATTGAGTCGTGATGGTGACAGACTCTCACTTTGAGCCCATCACTTGCCTCACTTCTCAGAGAGGGTCAGTGGTGTCACAATGCTTGGTGGGCATCATGCCATTGCCATGGCAACCATTGGGCCTGACCTTCTCAGATGGAAGGCAACTCCACCTCCTCTGTGCCCACCTGCTCTCTACAGAAGGATATCTCTTCCCCTGAACGTGCGTCAGGCTCAACACGGTGGTTCACGGACTGCTTCCCAGGAAGACACAGTCTACAATCTCACGTGGAAAGAAAATATGGGATTGAAAAAGACCCACTCCCCACGGGGCCTGAACATGAAAACAATGGCCGATGGAGGAAGAACAACACATGAGCATCCTTTTCCATGGGAGGAGGATTTTCCACTGAAGGAAACTATGGAATAACTTTTAAACTGATTTCCACCCCATGCCATTGGAGAAGATATAGGGACCATAGCAAGGCTCTCAAACCTGTCTTCCAGTATGGAGCAGGGATTGTAGTGGACACATTTTGGAAGTCAGGCCAGGAAGGAGAGAAGACTCTGGTACCAGTGTGCTGCTTTGTCCCATTTGTGTGCTATCCACCTTAAACAAAGACATGTCCTTGGAGAAACTATCCTGCCAATGAAGGTTGCTTGAATCAACAGCTCCTGTTCCTCTCTCTCTCTTTCTTTTGATCTCCTTCTCTCTAGGACTCTCACTCTCCCCTTTACACCCCTTCAATGTCTCTTGAATCCTCCTGCTGCAAGCTGACCTAGGGTGATATTGGAAGTAATATATTAGCCGAGAGAATTGTCCAAGGGATCCCCCAGCCATTTCTCCTTGTCATCCTAGGTCTGGTCAAATATAAAATCAGTGATCCAGAAAGACTTCCTGTGCTGTATGGAGACACCCCAAGTAGGTCATCCTTCCACAACACTTCCCACATTCAGCCCTTCCGATGGACACGCTGACCACTTCATATGTCCTTCGGTCTCTAGGGTCCCATATTGGACTCAGACAACAACACTCTTGAAACATTGATCACATGAGTGCTCTACCAAGAAATTGCTGATCTGAAGCATTCCCTACCTGGTCCATGAGGTCTTGTGGATTTGCTCGGGTGTGGATCTCTGGACTCGTTCTTAGGGGATATAGAATATGCAGTCTATGACTCTTCATGTCTCAATGATTGGGCACCCGAACAATGGCCTGAGCATCCGTGGTGAGTGGGCTGGCCAACCATAGCCCAGAGTGCAAGATGTCTGTCAACCAAAACCAGTCTCTATGGAATAGACCTCCTCATTCTCTAGCCTCATGAGTGTCAGGGACAGAGCCCACTCCCTTCCAGGAGGGAACTTGCAATACCCTCACATTGCAGGCATCGTCACAGGGCTCCTGCAAGATCAGACAATCGACCCACCTTTCCTTCCTTATGATTGTAGACACGACAAACACACTGACACTGGCCCCAGGCACCACACTCCCAATACGCCCAAAATGAGAGGGAGGGCTTGTTCTTATCCACCTGTGGAAAAGGCACCTGAAATAGACCGGTTACATCTCGGTTAAATGGCCTCAGTTTGGAGGGCTCCCCTGTGGCTTAGGCTATGGAAATATGGCTTCAGAAGTGTGGAGCTGAAATTGCCCCTTTGGGACTGTCTTTTTCAGGGGTTACATCCAGGGCCTCCTGCTTGGTGGAGAGCATTGGGGCATGGTTTCCTTGTTTGTGCCGTGGGATGTCTTGCTTCAAATGGCCAAGAAGCAGAATTCCTTCTTCATATTTAGGAACTCCCTTGAGGTATTCTGCCCACTGATGCTCTTAAGATATCACATGCTCAAACACCAAGCCTCTAGAATCCACATTGAGCTTGGGAGCCTGATGAGAGTGGTGGCTATGAGTCTACAGATGGAGATAATAGTGTTCATCCAAGAGGAGCACCCATCTGATGGATCCTCCTTTCCATCAACTTCGACACTCCTCCAGAGCAAGAGCTCCTGGTGTCCATCATTGAACTCTCAAGGTTTAAGGTTGAGAATGTCCCACATATGGCCCATCACACACCTCTTTTCTCACAGAGAGGTTGTTTGGTCACAAGGCTCCATGGGCATCATATCAGTGCCATGGCCACCTCTGGCACTGCACCTTTCGGAAGGAAGGCAACTCCACACACTGGGGAACCCAATTTTCTCTATCATGATGGATCTCTGATAACATGTGCGGCACTTCAGGGTCAAGTGCTTTCTCAGTCACTGCCTCACACGAACACACTGGATAGAATCACAATTGGAGAGAAACGATGTCATTCCAAACACCCAAACAAAGTCCCCTGTACAATGAAATCAAGGAACGACTGAGGAAAAACACCCTCTGAGCTGCCAATTCAATAGGAAGGGCCTTTTCCGCTTAGGGAAAATAGAGGGTGTCTTTTACCTTGACCCACACCTCGTGTCCTTTGGGAAGGCATGGGTGCCCAGCAGGGAGGACTGCTTGCAACCGACATATTTCTAGAGACAGGCCAAGAACGAGTGAAAATCTAACGCAAGAGTCCTGATATAGCCTTTGTGTCTAATAGACCCCGGAAACACAGACAAGGGCTTGGGAATGACCTTGTGCCCTGGATTGTAGCTTGTATCCAAATCTCATCTCCTTCTCTTTCTCTCTATCTCTCTCTCTCACTCTCTCTCTCGGCTTCGTCCTCCTTCATATTCCCTCGAATCCTCCTCATCCAATGTGATCTGTGCTGGTCCAGTTTGGCATATCTCAGACAGGAGAGCAGTCAAATTCTTTCACCAAGATTTTCCAACAGTCTTCCAAACTCCTATCAAATATAAAAGCATATTTCCTGAAATAATTTCTCTATTTGTATGGAGATATTCCACCTTACACAGTGTACCACGACCTTACCATTGTCAGCCCTTCACACTGACAGATAACCATCCCATTTGTACGGCGTTCTACATGATCACATATTTGACTCCGAGATCAACATCTTTTCAACCACCTACACATAAGGGACCGAGTGAGAATTCACTTCTCTGTAGCACAACCCACGTGTGTGTTGAGGTCTCTGAAGTTGCTGGTGAGGTGGATCTCTCGATTCACTCTAAGGAGAATTAGGAAATGAAGTCTCTGACTCTCCATGTCTCAGTGACTTGGCATCTACGAAGGGGTCTGAGCACCCTTCAGCAGGGTCTGAATGACAATGCGACAGAGTTCAAGGATTCGGTCCCCTCAAACCAGTCTCCATTTGGGACAATCCTCCTCCTTCTCTAGACCCTCAATTGGCAGGCCAGAGGCCCCTCTCGTCCAAGAGGGAAACCTCAAGACCTGCCCAAGGAGCCCTCACCACACGGCTCACGGAGGAGAAGAGAGACTCCTGAAATTCTTGACAATTGTGTACCCCACAAACAAGCCAGCAGTGGAACTAGTCACCCCACTTCCATTCAGCACCCCATTAGACAGGACGTATACTTACCAACCTGTGAAATACCCACCAGACATATCACAGCTTCATTCTCGCACATTTGATACTGTGGATAGCTAGTGTGTGATTTCATCTACTGAAGTTTATGTTCAGATGCAGGGACTTGTCCTTTCCCCATTCAAATTTTTCCTCAGGGTTGATATTGAGGGCCTCGTCCTTGTTTGAAGGCAGAGGGGCCTATTTTCATTTTTTGAGGTCTGGAATGAGATTGATCATCCCGGTCATACTTAGGAGTCTTTTATCCCCTGTTGGAAAAGAGTGGAAGTGATAAGCTCACTGGTCCATTGCAGATATATCATAATACAAAAGCAAGCCTGAGCAGTGTATATTTACTCAGGAGCCTGATGAGAATGGTGGCCCTGAGAAGAATCCTGGAATAAATACATATCCTCCAATTGTCCAATACATCCAATGGATCCTCCTTTAATTTTGTATCCACATACCTCCAGATCATGAGCTCGGGCTGCCCGATGTCCAACAATTGAGTCGTGATGGTGACAGACTCTCACTTTGAGCCCATCACTTGCCTCACTTCTCAGAGAGGGTCAGTGGTGTCACAATGCTTGGTGGGCATCATGCCATTGCCATGGCAACCATTGGGCCTGACCTTCTCAGATGGAAGGCAACTCCACCTCCTCTGTGCCCACCTGCTCTCTACAGAAGGATATCTCTTCCCCTGAACGTGCGTCAGGCTCAACACGGTGGTTCACGGACTGCTTCCCAGGAAGACACAGTCTACAATCTCACGTGGAAAGAAAATATGGGATTGAAAAAGACCCACTCCCCACGGGGCCTGAACATGAAAACAATGGCCGATGGAGGAAGAACAACACATGAGCATCCTTTTCCATGGGAGGAGGATTTTCCACTGAAGGAAACTATGGAATAACTTTTAAACTGATTTCCACCCCATGCCATTGGAGAAGATATAGGGACCATAGCAAGGCTCTCAAACCTGTCTTCCAGTATGGAGCAGGGATTGTAGTGGACACATTTTGGAAGTCAGGCCAGGAAGGAGAGAAGACTCTGGTACCAGTGTGCTGCTTTGTCCCATTTGTGTGCTATCCACCTTAAACAAAGACATGTCCTTGGAGAAACTATCCTGCCAATGAAGGTTGCTTGAATCAACAGCTCCTGTTCCTCTCTCTCTCTTTCTTTTGATCTCCTTCTCTCTAGGACTCTCACTCTCCCCTTTACACCCCTTCAATGTCTCTTGAATCCTCCTGCTACAAGCTGACCTAGGGTGATATTGGAAGTAATATATTAGCCGAGAGAATGGTCCAAGGGATCCCCCAGCCATTTCTCCTTGTCATCCTAGGTCTGGTCAAATATAAAATCAGTGATCCAGAAAGACTTCCTGTGCTGTATGGAGACACCCCAAGTAGGTCATCCTTCCACAACACTTCCCACATTCAGCCCTTCCGATGGACACGCTGACCACTTCATATGTCCTTCGGTCTCTAGGGTCCCATATTGGACTCAGACAACAACACTCTTGAAACATTGATCACATGAGTGCTCTACCAAGAAATTGCTGATCTGAAGCATTCCCTACCTGGTCCATGAGGTCTTGTGGATTTGCTCGGGTGTGGATCTCTGGACTCGTTCTTAGGGGATATAGAATATGCAGTCTATGACTCTTCATGTCTCAATGATTGGGCACCCGAACAATGGCCTGAGCATCCGTGGTCAGTGGGCTGGCCAACCATAGCCCAGAGTGCAAGATGTCTGTCAACCAAAACCAGTCTCTATGGAATAGACCTCCTCATTCTCTAGCCTCATGAGTGTCTGGGACAGAGCCCACTCCCTTCCAGGAGGGAACTTGCAATACCCTCACATTGCAGGCATCGTCACAGGGCTCCTGCAAGATCAGACAATCGACCCACCTTTCCTTCCTTATGATTGTAGACACGACAAACACACTGACACTGGCCCCAGGCACCACACTCCCAATACGCCCAAAATGAGAGGGAGGGCTTGTTCTTATCCACCTGTGGAAAAGGCACCTGAAATAGACCGGTTACATCTCGGTTAAATGGCCTCAGTTTGGAGGGCTCCCCTGTGGCTTAGGCTATGGAAATATGGCTTCAGAAGTGTGGAGCTGAAATTGCCCCTTTGGGACTGTCTTTTTCAGGGGTTACATCCAGGGCCTCCTGCTTGGTGGAGAGCATTGGGGCATGGTTTCCTTGTTTGTGCCGTGGGATGTCTTGCTTCAAATGGCCAAGAAGCAGAATTCCTTCTTCATATTTAGGAACTCCCTTGAGGTATTCTGCCCACTGATGCTCTTAAGATATCACATGCTCAAACACCAAGCCTCTAGAATCCACATTGAGCTTGGGAGCCTGATGAGAGTGGTGGCTATGAGTCTACAGATGGAGATAATAGTGTTCATCCAAGAGGAGCACCCATCTGATGGATCCTCCTTTCCATCAACTTCGACACTCCTCCAGAGCAAGAGCTCCTGGTGTCCATCATTGAACTCTCAAGGTTTAAGGTTGAGAATGTCCCACATATGGCCCATCACACACCTCTTTTCTCACAGAGAGGTTGTTTGGTCACAAGGCTCCATGGGCATCATATCAGTGCCATGGCCACCTCTGGCACTGCACCTTTCGGAAGGAAGGCAACTCCACACACTGGGGAACCCAATTTTCTCTATCATGATGGATCTCTGATAACATGTGCGGCACTTCAGGGTCAAGTGCTTTCTCAGTCACTGCCTCACACGAACACACTGGATAGAATCACAATTGGAGAGAAACGATGTCATTCCAAACACCCAAACAAAGTCCCCTGTACAATGAAATCAAGGAACGACTGAGGAAAAACACCCTCTGAGCTGCCAATTCAATAGGAAGGGCCTTTTCCGCTTAGGGAAAATAGAGGGTGTCTTTTACCTTGACCCACACCTCGTGTCCTTTGGGAAGGCATGGGTGCCCAGCAGGGAGGACTCCTTGCAACCGACATATTTCTAGAGACAGGCCAAGAACGAGTGAAAATCTAACGCAAGAGTCCTGATATAGCCTTTGTGTCTAATAGACCCCGGAAACACAGACAAGGGCTTGGGAATGACCTTGTGCCCTGGATTGTAGCTTGTATCCAAATCTCATCTCCTTCTCTTTCTCTCTATCTCTCTCTCTCACTCTCTCTCTCGGCTTCGTCCTCCTTCATATTCCCTCGAATCCTCCTCTTCCAATGTGATCTGTGCTGGTCCAGTTTGGCATATCTCAGACAGGAGAGCAGTCAAATTCTTTCACCAAGATTTTCCAACAGTCTTCCAAACTCCTATCAAATATAAAAGCATTTTTCCTGAAATAATTTCTCTATTTGTATGGAGATATTCCACCTTACAGAGTGTACCACTACCTTACCCTTGTCAGCCCTTCACACTGACAGATAACCATCCCATTTGTACGGCGTTCTACATGATCACATATTTGACTCCGAGATCAACATCTTTTCAACCACCTACACATAAGGGACCGAGTGAGAATTCACTTCTCTGTAGCACAACCCACGTGTGTGTTGAGGTCTCTGAAGTTGCTGGTGAGGTGGATCTCTCGATTCACTCTAAGGAGAATTAGGAAATGAAGTCTCTGACTCTCCATGTCTCAGTGACTTGGCATCTACGAAGGGGTCTGAGCACCCTTCAGCAGGGTCTGAATGACAATGCGACAGAGTTCAAGGATTCGGTCCCCTCAAACCAGTCTCCATTTGGGACAATCCTCCTCCTTCTCTAGACCCTCAATTGGCAGGCCAGAGGCCCCTCTCGTCCAAGAGGGAAACCTCAAGACCTGCCCAAGGAGCCCTCACCACACGGCTCACGGAGGAGAAGAGAGACTCCTGAAATTCTTGACAATTGTGTACCCCACAAACAAGCCAGCAGTGGAACTAGTCACCCCACTTCCATCCAGCACCCCATTAGACAGGACGTATACTTATCAACCTGTGAAATACCCACCAGACATATCACAGCTTCATTCTCGGACATTTGATACTGTGGATAGCTAGTGTGTGATTTCATCTACTGAAGTTTATGTTCAGATGCAGGGACTTGTCCTTTCCCCATTCAAATTTTTCCTCAGGGTTGATATTGAGGGCCTCGTCCTTGTTTGAAGGCAGAGGGGCCTATTTTCATTTTTTGAGGTCTGGAATGAGATTGATCATCCCGGTCATACTTAGGAGTCTTTTATCCTCTGTTGGAAAAGAGTGGAAGTGATAAGCTCACTGGTCCATTGCAGATATATCATAATACAAAAGCAAGCCTGAGCAGTGTATATTTACCCAGGAGCCTGATGAGACTGGTGGCCCTGAGAAGAATCCTGGAATAAATACATATCCTCCAATTGTCCAATACATCCAATGGATCCTCCTTTAATTTTGTATCCACATACCTCCAGATCATGAGCTCGGGCTGCCCGATGTCCAACAATTGAGTCGTGATGGTGACAGACTCTCACTTTGAGCCCATCACTTGCCTCACTTCTCAGAGAGGGTCAGTGGTGTCACAATGCTTGGTGGGCATCATGCCATTGCCATGGCAACCATTGGGCCTGACCTTCTCAGATGGAAGGCAACTCCACCTCCTCTGTGCCCACCTGCTCTCTACAGAAGGATATCTCTTCCCCTGAACGTGCGTCAGGCTCAACACGGTGGTTCACGGACTGCTTCCCAGGAAGACACAGTCTACAATCTCACGTGGAAAGAAAATATGGGATTGAAAAAGACCCACTCCCCACGGGGCCTGAACATGAAAACAATGGCCGATGGAGGAAGAACAACACATGAGCATCCTTTTCCATGGGAGGAGGATTTTCCACTGAAGGAAACTATGGAATAACTTTTAAACTGATTTCCACCCCATGCCATTGGAGAAGATATAGGGACCATAGCAAGGCTCTCAAACCTGTCTTCCAGTATGGAGCAGGGATTGTAGTGGACACATTTTGGAAGTCAGGCCAGGAAGGAGAGAAGACTCTGGTACCAGTGTGCTGCTTTGTCCCATTTGTGTGCTATCCACCTTAAACAAAGACATGTCCTTGGAGAAACTATCCTGCCAATGAAGGTTGCTTGAATCAACAGCTCCTGTTCCTCTCTCTCTCTTTCTTTTGATCTCCTTCTCTCTAGGACTCTCACTCTCCCCTTTACACCCCTTCAATGTCTCTTGAATCCTCCTGCTACAAGCTGACCTAGGGTGATATTGGAAGTAATATATTAGCCGAGAGAATGGTCCAAGGGATCCCCCAGCCATTTCTCCTTGTCATCCTAGGTCTGGTCAAATATAAAATCAGTGGTCCAGAAAGACTTCCTGTGCTGTATGGAGACACCCCAAGTAGGTCATCCTTCCACAACACTTCCCACATTCAGCCCTTCCGATGGACACGCTGACCACTTCATATGTCCTTCGGTCTCTAGGGTCCCATATTGGACTCAGACAACAACACTCTTGAAACATTGATCACATGAGTGCTCTACCAAGAAATTGCTGATCTGAAGCATTCCCTACCTGGTCCATGAGGTCTTGTGGATTTGCTCGGGTGTGGATCTCTGGACTCGTTCTTAGGGGATATAGAATATGCAGTCTATGACTCTTCATGTCTCAATGATTGGGCACCCGAACAATGGCCTGAGCATCCGTGGTCAGTGGGCTGGCCAACCATAGCCCAGAGTGCAAGATGTCTGTCAACCAAAACCAGTCTCTATGGAATAGACCTCCTCATTCTCTAGCCTCATGAGTGTCTGGGACAGAGCCCACTCCCTTCCAGGAGGGAACTTGCAATACCCTCACATTGCAGGCATCGTCACAGGGCTCCTGCAAGATCAGACAATCGACCCACCTTTCCTTCCTTATGATTGTAGACACGACAAACACACTGACACTGGCCCCAGGCACCACACTCCCAATACGCCCAAAATGAGAGGGAGGGCTTGTTCTTATCCACCTGTGGAAAAGGCACCTGAAATAGACCGGTTACATCTCGGTTAAATGGCCTCAGTTTGGAGGGCTCCCCTGTGGCTTAGGCTATGGAAATATGGCTTCAGAAGTGTGGAGCTGAAATTGCCCCTTTGGGACTGTCTTTTTCAGGGGTTACATCCAGGGCCTCCTGCTTGGTGGAGAGCATTGGGGCATGGTTTCCTTGTTTGTGCCGTGGGATGTCTTGCTTCAAATGGCCAAGAAGCAGAATTCCTTCTTCATATTTAGGAACTCCCTTGAGGTATTCTGCCCACTGATGCCCTTAAGATATCACATGCTCAAACACCAAGCCTCTAGAATCCACATTGAGCTTGGGAGCCTGATGAGAGTGGTGGCTATGAGTCTACAGATGGAGATAATAGTGTTCATCCAAGAGGAGCACCCATCTGATGGATCCTCCTTTCCATCAACTTCGACACTCCTCCAGAGCAAGAGCTCCTGGTGTCCATCATTGAACTCTCAAGGTTTAAGGTTGAGAATGTCCCACATATGGCCCATCACACACCTCTTTTCTCACAGAGAGGTTGTTTGGTCACAAGGCTCCATGGGCATCATATCAGTGCCATGGCCACCTCTGGCACTGCACCTTTCGGAAGGAAGGCAACTCCACACACTGGGGAACCCAATTTTCTCTATCATGATGGATCTCTGATAACATGTGCGGCACTTCAGGGTCAAGTGCTTTCTCAGTCACTGCCTCACACGAACACACTGGATAGAATCACAATTGGAGAGAAACGATGTCATTCCAAACACCCAAACAAAGTCCCCTGTACAATGAAATCAAGGAACGACTGAGGAAAAACACCCTCTGAGCTGCCAATTCAATAGGAAGGGCCTTTTCCGCTTAGGGAAAATAGAGGGTGTCTTTTACCTTGACCCACACCTCGTGTCCTTTGGGAAGGCATGGGTGCCCAGCAGGGAGGACTGCTTGCAACCGACATATTTCTAGAGACAGGCCAAGAACGAGTGAAAATCTAACGCAAGAGTCCTGATATAGCCTTTGTGTCTAATAGACCCCGGAAACACAGACAAGGGCTTGGGAATGACCTTGTGCCCTGGATTGTAGCTTGTATCCAAATCTCATCTCCTTCTCTTTCTCTCTATCTCTCTCTCTCACTCTCTCTCTCGGCTTCGTCCTCCTTCATATTCCCTCGAATCCTCCTCATCCAATGTGATCTGTGCTGGTCCAGTTTGGCATATCTCAGACAGGAGAGCAGTCAAATTCTTTCACCAAGATTTTCCAACAGTCTTCCAAACTCCTATCAAATATAAAAGAATTTTTCCTGAAATAATTTCTCTATTTGTATGGAGATATTCCACCTTACACAGTGTACCACGACCTTACCATTGTCAGCCCTTCACACTGACAGATAACCATCCCATTTGTACGGCGTTCTACATGATCACATATTTGACTCCGAGATCAACATCTTTTCAACCACCTACACATAAGGGACCGAGTGAGAATTCACTTCTCTGTAGCACAACCCACGTGTGTGTTGAGGTCTCTGAAGTCGCTGGTGAGGTGGATCTCTCGATTCACTCTAAGGAGAATTAGGAAATGAAGTCTCTGACTCTCCATGTCTCAGTGACTTGGCATCTACGAAGGGGTCTGAGCACCCTTCAGCAGGGTCTGAATGACAATGCGACAGAGTTCAAGGATTCGGTCCCCTCAAACCAGTCTCCATTTGGGACAATCCTCCTCCTTCTCTAGACCCTCAATTGGCAGGCCAGAGGCCCCTCTCGTCCAAGAGGGAAACCTCAAGACCTGCCCAAGGAGCCCTCACCACACGGCTCACGGAGGAGAAGAGAGACTCCTGAAATTCTTGACAATTGTGTACCCCACAAACAAGCCAGCAGTGGAACTAGTCACCCCACTTCCATCCAGCACCCCATTAGACAGGACGTATTCTTATCAACCTGTGAAATACCCACCAGACATATCACAGCTTCATTGTCGGACATTTGATACTGTGGATAGCTAGTGTGTGATTTCATCTACTGAAGTTTATGTTCAGATGCAGGGACTTGTCCTTTCCCCATTCAAATTTTTCCTCAGGGTTGATATTGAGGGCCTCGTCCTTGTTTGAAGGCAGAGGGGCCTATTTTCATTTTTTGAGGTCTGGAATGAGATTGATCATCCCGGTCATACTTAGGAGTCTTTTATCCCCTGTTGGAAAAGAGTGGAAGTGATAAGCTCACTGGTCCATTGCAGATATATCATAATACAAAAGCAAGCCTGAGCAGTGTGTATTTACTCAGGAGCCTGATGAGAATGGTGGCCCTGAGAAGAATCCTGGAATAAATACATATCCTCCAATTGTCCAATACATCCAATGGATCCTCCTTTAATTTTGTATCCACATACCTCCAGATCATGAGCTCGGGCTGCCCGATGTCCAACAATTGAGTCGTGATGGTGACAGACTCTCACTTTGAGCCCATCACTTGCCTCACTTCTCAGAGAGGGTCAGTGGTGTCACAATGCTTGGTGGGCATCATGCCATTGCCATGGCAACCATTGGGCCTGACCTTCTCAGATGGAAGGCAACTCCACCTCCTCTGTGCCCACCTGCTCTCTACAGAAGGATATCTCTTCCCCTGAACGTGCGTCAGGCTCAACACGGTGGTTCACGGACTGCTTCCCAGGAAGACACAGTCTACAATCTCATGTGGAAAGAAAATATGGGATTGAAAAAGACCCACTCCCCACGGAGCCTGAACATGAAAACAATGGCCGATGGAGGAAGAACAACACATGAGCATCCTTTTCCATGGGAGGAGGATTTTCCACTGAAGGAAACTATGGAATAACTTTTAAACTGATTTCCACCCCATGCCATTGGAGAAGATATAGGGACCATAGCAAGGCTCTCAAACCTGTCTTCCAGTATGGAGCAGGGATTGTAGTGGACACATTTTGGAAGTCAGGCCAGGAAGGAGAGAAGACTCTGGTACCAGTGTGCTGCTTTGTCCCATTTGTGTGCTATCCACCTTAAACAAAGACATGTCCTTGGAGAAACTATCCTGCCAATGAAGGTTGCTTGAATCAACAGCTCCTGTTCCTCTCTCTCTCTTTCTTTTGATCTCCTTCTCTCTAGGACTCTCACTCTCCCCTTTACACCCCTTCAATGTCTCTTGAATCCTCCTGCTGCAAGCTGACCTAGGGTGATATTGGAAGTAATATATTAGCCGAGAGAATGGTCCAAGGGATCCCCCAGCCATTTCTCCTTGTCATCCTAGGTCTGGTCAAATATAAAATCAGTGGTCCAGAAAGACTTCCTGTGCTGTATGGAGACACCCCAAGTAGGTCATCCTTCCACAACACTTCCCACATTCAGCCCTTCCGATGGACACGCTGACCACTTCATATGTCCTTCGGTCTCTAGGGTCCCATATTGGACTCAGACAACAACACTCTTGAAACATTGATCACATGAGTGCTCTACCAAGAAATTGCTGATCTGAAGCATTCCCTACCTGGTCCATGAGGTCTTGTGGATTTGCTCGGGTGTGGATCTCTGGACTCGTTCTTAGGGGATATAGAATATGCAGTCTATGACTCTTCATGTCTCAATGATTGGGCACCCGAACAATGGCCTGAGCATCCGTGGTGAGTGGGCTGGCCAACCATAGCCCAGAGTGCAAGATGTCTGTCAACCAAAACCAGTCTCTATGGAATAGACCTCCTCATTCTCTAGCCTCATGAGTGTCAGGGACAGAGCCCACTCCCTTCCAGGAGGGAACTTGCAATACCCTCACATTGCAGGCATCGTCACAGGGCTCCTGCAAGATCAGACAATCGACCCACCTTTCCTTCCTTATGATTGTAGACACGACAAACACACTGACACTGGCCCCAGGCACCACACTCCCAATACGCCCAAAATGAGAGGGAGGGCTTGTTCTTATCCACCTGTGGAAAAGGCACCTGAAATAGACCGGTTACATCTCGGTTAAATGGCCTCAGTTTGGAGGGCTCCCCTGTGGCTTAGGCTATGGAAATATGGCTTCAGAAGTGTGGAGCTGAAATTGCCCCTTTGGGACTGTCTTTTTCAGGGGTTACATCCAGGGCCTCCTGCTTGGTGGAGAGCATTGGGGCATGGTTTCCTTGTTTGTGCCGTGGGATGTCTTGCTTCAAATGGCCAAGAAGCAGAATTCCTTCTTCATATTTAGGAACTCCCTTGAGGTATTCTGCCCACTGATGCTCTTAAGATATCACATGCTCAAACACCAAGCCTCTAGAATCCACATTGAGCTTGGGAGCCTGATGAGAGTGGTGGCTATGAGTCTACAGATGGAGATAATAGTGTTCATCCAAGAGGAGCACCCATCTGATGGATCCTCCTTTCCATCAACTTCGACATTCCTCCAGAGCAAGAGCTCCTGGTGTCCATCATTGAACTCTCAAGGTTTAAGGTTGAGAATGTCCCACATATGGCCCATCACACACCTCTTTTCTCACAGAGAGGTTGTTTGGTCACAAGGCTCCATGGGCATCATATCAGTGCCATGGCCACCTCTGGCACTGCACCTTTCGGAAGGAAGGCAACTCCACACACTGGGGAACCCAATTTTCTCTATCATGATGGATCTCGGATAACATGTGCGGCACTTCAGGGTCAAGTGCTTTCTCAGTCACTGCCTCACACGAACACACTGGATAGAATCACAATTGGAGAGAAACGATGTCATTCCAAACACCCAAACAAAGTCCCCTGTACAATGAAATCAAGGAACGACTGAGGAAAAACACCCTCTGAGCTGCCAATTCAATAGGAAGGGCCTTTTCCGCTTAGGGAAAATAGAGGGTGTCTTTTACCTTGACCCACACCTCGTGTCCTTTGGGAAGGCATGGGTGCCCAGCAGGGAGGACTGCTTGCAACCGACATATTTCTAGAGACAGGCCAAGAACGAGTGAAAATCTAACGCAAGAGTCCTGATATAGCCTTTGTGTCTAATAGACCCCGGAAACACAGACAATGGCTTGGGAATGACCTTGTGCCCTGGATTGTAGCTTGTATCCAAATCTCATCTCCTTCTCTTTCTCTCTATCTCTCTCTCTCACTCTCTCTCTCGGCTTCGTCCTCCTTCATATTCCCTCGAATCCTCCTCATCCAATGTGATCTGTGCTGGTCCAGTTTGGCATATCTCAGACAGGAGAGCAGTCAAATTCTTTCACCAAGATTTTCCAACAGTCTTCCAAACTCCTATCAAATATAAAAGCATTTTTCCTGAAATAATTTCTCTATTTGTATGGAGATATTCCACCTTACACAGTGTACCACTACCTTACCATTGTCAGCCCTTCACACTGACAGATAACCATCCCATTTGTACGGCGTTCTACATGATCACATATTTGACTCCGAGATCAACATCTTTTCAACCACCTACACATAAGGGACCGAGTGAGAATTCACTTCTCTGTAGCACAACCCACGTGTGTGTTGAGGTCTCTGAAGTTGCTGGTGAGGTGGATCTCTCGATTCACTCTAAGGAGAATTAGGAAATGAAGTCTCTGACTCTCCATGTCTCAGTGACTTGGCATCTACGAAGGGGTCTGAGCACCCTTCAGCAGGGTCTGAATGACAATGCGACAGAGTTCAAGGATTCGGTCCCCTCAAACCAGTCTCCATTTGGGACAATCCTCCTCCTTCTCTAGACCCTCAATTGGCAGGCCAGAGGCCCCTCTCGTCCAAGAGGGAAACCTCAAGACCTGCCCAAGGAGCCCTCACCACACGGCTCACGGAGGAGAAGAGAGACTCCTGAAATTCTTGACAATTGTGTACCCCACAAACAAGCCAGCAGTGGAACTAGTCACCCCACTTCCATCCAGCACCCCATTAGACAGGACGTATTCTTATCAACCTGTGAAATACCCACCAGACATATCACAGCTTCATTCTCGCACATTTGATACTGTGGATAGCTAGTGTGTGATTTCATCAACTGAAGTTTATGTTCAGATGCAGGGACTTGTCCTTTCCCCATTCAAATTTTTCCTCAGGGTTGATATTGAGGGCCTCGTCCTTGTTTGAAGGCAGAGGGGCCTATTTTCATTTTTTGAGGTCTGGAATGAGATTGATCATCCCGGTCATACTTAGGAGTCTTTTATCCCCTGTTGGAAAAGAGTGGAAGTGATAAGCTCACTGGTCCATTGCAGATATATCATAATACAAAAGCAAGCCTGAGCAGTGTATATTTACTCAGGAGCCTGATGAGAATGGTGGCCCTGAGAAGAATCCTGGAATAAATACATATCCTCCAATTGTCCAATACATCCAATGGATCCTCCTTTAATTTTGTATCCACATACCTCCAGATCATGAGCTCGGGCTGCCCGATGTCCAACAATTGAGTCGTGATGGTGACAGACTCTCACTTTGAGCCCATCACTTGCCTCACTTCTCAGAGAGGGTCAGTGGTGTCACAATGCTTGGTGGGCATCATGCCATTGCCATGGCAACCATTGGGCCTGACCTTCTCAGATGGAAGGCAACTCCACCTCCTCTGTGCCCACCTGCTCTCTACAGAAGGATATCTCTTCCCCTGAACGTGCGTCAGGCTCAACACGGTGGTTCACGGACTGCTTCCCAGGAAGACACAGTCTACAATCTCACGTGGAAAGAAAATATGGGATTGAAAAAGACCCACTCCCCACGGGGCCTGAACATGAAAACAATGGCCGATGGAGGAAGAACAACACATGAGCATCCTTTTCCATGGGAGGAGGATTTTCCACTGAAGGAAACTATGGAATAACTTTTAAACTGATTTCCACCCCATGCCATTGGAGAACATATAGGGACCATAGCAAGGCTCTCAAACCTGTCTTCCAGTATGGAGCAGGGATTGTAGTGGACACATTTTGGAAGTCAGGCCAGGAAGGAGAGAAGACTCTGGTACCAGTGTGCTGCTTTGTCCCATTTGTGTGCTATCCACCTTAAACAAAGACATGTCCTTGGAGAAACTATCCTGCCAATGAAGGTTGCTTGAATCAACAGCTCCTGTTCCTCTCTCTCTCTTTCTTTTGATCTCCTTCTCTCTAGGACTCTCACTCTCCCCTTTACACCCCTTCAATGTCTCTTGAATCCTCCTGCTACAAGCTGACCTAGGGTGATATTGGAAGTAATATATTAGCCGAGAGAATGGTCCAAGGGATCCCCCAGCCATTTCTCCTTGTCATCGTAGGTCTGGTCAAATATAAAATCAGTGATCCAGAAAGACTTCCTGTGCTGTATGGAGACACCCCAAGTAGGTCATCCTTCCACAACACTTCCCACATTCAGCCCTTCCGATGGACACGCTGACCACTTCATATGTCCTTCGGTCTCTAGGGTCCCATATTGGACTCAGACAACAACACTCTTGAAACATTGATCACATGAGTGCTCTACCAAGAAATTGCTGATCTGAAGCATTCCCTACCTGGTCCATGAGGTCTTGTGGATTTGCTCGGGTGTGGATCTCTGGACTCGTTCTTAGGGGATATAGAATATGCAGTCTATGACTCTTCATGTCTCAATGATTGGGCACCCGAACAATGGCCTGAGCATCCGTGGTGAGTGGGCTGGCCAACCATAGCCCAGAGTGCAAGATGTCTGTCAACCAAAACCAGTCTCTATGGAATAGACCTCCTCATTCTCTAGCCTCATGAGTGTCTGGGACAGAGCCCACTCCCTTCCAGGAGGGAACTTGCAATACCCTCACATTGCAGGCATCGTCACAGGGCTCCTGCAAGATCAGACAATCGACCCACCTTTCCTTCCTTATGATTGTAGACACGACAAACACACTGACACTGGCCCCAGGCACCACACTCCCAATACGCCCAAAATGAGAGGGAGGGCTTGTTCTTATCCACCTGTGGAAAAGGCACCTGAAATAGACCGGTTACATCTCGGTTAAATGGCCTCAGTTTGGAGGGCTCCCCTGTGGCTTAGGCTATGGAAATATGGCTTCAGAAGTGTGGAGCTGAAATTGCCCCTTTGGGACTGTCTTTTTCAGGGGTTACATCCAGGGCCTCCTGCTTGGTGGAGAGCATTGGGGCATGGTTTCCTTGTTTGTGCCGTTGGATGTCTTGCTTCAAATGGCCAAGAAGCAGAATTCCTTCTTCATATTTAGGAACTCCCTTGAGGTATTCTGCCCACTGATGCTCTTAAGATATCACATGCTCAAACACCAAGCCTCTAGAATCCACATTGAGCTTGGGAGCCTGATGAGAGTGGTGGCTATGAGTCTACAGATGGAGATAATAGTGTTCATCCAAGAGGAGCACCCATCTGATGGATCCTCCTTTCCATCAACTTCGACACTCCTCCAGAGCAAGAGCTCCTGGTGTCCATCATTGAACTCTCAAGGTTTAAGGTTGAGAATGTCCCACATATGGCCCATCACACACCTCTTTTCTCACAGAGAGGTTGTTTGGTCACAAGGCTCCATGGGCATCATATCAGTGCCATGGCCACCTCTGGCACTGCACCTTTCGGAAGGAAGGCAACTCCACACACTGGGGAACCCAATTTGCTCTATCATGATGGATCTCTGATAACATGTGCGGCACTTCAGGGTCAAGTGCTTTCTCAGTCACTGCCTCACACGAACACACTGGATAGAATCACAATTGGAGAGAAACGATGTCATTCCAAACACCCAAACAAAGTCCCCTGTACAATGAAATCAAGGAACGACTGAGGAAAAACACCCTCTGAGCTGCCAATTCAATAGGAAGGGCCTTTTCCGCTTAGGGAAAATAGAGGGTGTCTTTTACCTTGACCCACACCTCGTGTCCTTTGGGAAGGCATGGGTGCCCAGCAGGGAGGACTGCTTGCAACCGACATATTTCTAGAGACAGGCCAAGAACGAGTGAAAATCTAACGCAAGAGTCCTGATATAGCCTTTGTGTCTAATAGACCCCGGAAACACAGACAAGGGCTTGGGAATGACCTTGTGCCCTGGATTGTAGCTTGTATCCAAATCTCATCTCCTTCTCTTTCTCTCTATCTCTCTCTCTCACTCTCTCTCTCGGCTTCGTCCTCCTTCATATTCCCTCGAATCCTCCTCTTCCAATGTGATCTGTGCTGGTCCAGTTTGGCATATCTCAGACAGGAGAGCAGTCAAATTCTTTCACCAAGATTTTCCAACAGTCTTCCAAACTCCTATCAAATATAAAAGCATTTTTCCTGAAATAATTTCTCTATTTGTATGGAGATATTCCACCTTACACAGTGTACCACTACCTTACCATTGTCAGCCCTTCACACTGACAGATAACCATCCCATTTGTACGGCGTTCTACATGATCACATATTTGACTCCGAGATCAACATCTTTTCAACCACCTACACATAAGGGACCGAGTGAGAATTCACTTCTCTGTAGCACAACCCACGTGTGTGTTGAGGTCTCTGAAGTTGCTGGTGAGGTGGATCTCTCGATTCACTCTAAGGAGAATTAGGAAATGAAGTCTCTGACTCTCCATGTCTCAGTGACTTGGCATCTACGAAGGGGTCTGAGCACCCTTCAGCAGGGTCTGAATGACAATGCGACAGAGTTCAAGGATTCGGTCCCCTCAAACCAGTCTCCATTTGGGACAATCCTCCTCCTTCTCTAGACCCTCAATTGGCAGGCCAGAGGCCCCTCTCGTCCAAGAGGGAAACCTCAAGACCTGCCCAAGGAGCCCTCACCACACGGCTCACGGAGGAGAAGAGAGACTCCTGAAAGTCTTGACAATTGTGTACCCCACAAACAAGCCAGCAGTGGAACTAGTCACCCCACTTCCATCCAGCACCCCATTAGACAGGACGTATACTTATCAACCTGTGAAATACCCACCAGACATATCACAGCTTCATTCTCGGACATTTGATACTGTGGATAGCTAGTGTGTGATTTCATCTACTGAAGTTTATGTTCAGATGCAGGGACTTGTCCTTTCCCCATTCAAATTTTTCCTCAGGGTTGATATTGAGGGCCTCGTCCTTGTTTGAAGGCAGAGGGGCCTATTTTCATTTTTTGAGGTCTGGAATGAGATTGATCATCCCGGTCATACTTAGGAGTCTTTTATCCCCTGTTGGAAAAGAGTGGAAGTGATAAGCTCACTGGTCCATTGCAGATATATCATAATACAAAAGCAAGCCTGAGCAGTGTATATTTACCCAGGAGCCTGATGAGACTGGTGGCCCTGAGAAGAATCCTGGAATAAATACATATCCTCCAATTGTCCAATACATCCAATGGATCCTCCTTTAATTTTGTATCCACATACCTCCAGATCATGAGCTCGGGCTGCCCGATGTCCAACAATTGAGTCGTGATGGTGACAGACTCTCACTTTGAGCCCATCACTTGCCTCACTTCTCAGAGAGGGTCAGTGGTGTCACAATGCTTGGTGGGCATCATGCCATTGCCATGGCAACCATTGGGCCTGACCTTCTCAGATGGAAGGCAACTCCACCTCCTCTGTGCCCACCTGCTCTCTACAGAAGGATATCTCTTCCCCTGAACGTGCGTCAGGCTCAACACGGTGGTTCACGGACTGCTTCCCAGGAAGACACAGTCTACAATCTCACGTGGAAAGAAAATATGGGATTGAAAAAGACCCACTCCCCACGGAGCCTGAACATGAAAACAATGGCCGTTGGAGGAAGAACAACACATGAGCATCCCTGTCCATGGGAGGAGGCTTTTCCACTGAAGGAAACTATGGAATAACTTTTAAACTGATTTCCACCCCATGCCATTGGAGAAGATATAGGGACCATAGCAAGGCTCTCAAACCTGTCTTCCAGTATGGAGCAGGGATTGTAGTGGACACATTTTGGAAGTCAGGCCAGGAAGGAGAGAAGACTCTGGTACCAGTGTGCTGCTTTGTCCCATTTGTGTGCTATCCACCTTAAACAAAGACATGTCCTTGGAGAAACTATCCTGCCAATGAAGGTTGCTTGAATCAACAGCTCCTGTTCCTCTCTCTCTCTTTCTTTTGATCTCCTTCTCTCTAGGACTCTCACTCTCCCCTTTACACCCCTTCAATGTCTCTTGAATCCTCCTGCTACAAGCTGACCTAGGGTGATATTGGAAGTAATATATTAGCCGAGAGAATGGTCCAAGGGATCCCCCAGCCATTTCTCCTTGTCATCCTAGGTCTGGTCAAATATAAAATCAGTGGTCCAGAAAGACTTCCTGTGCTGTATGGAGACACCCCAAGTAGGTCATCCTTCCACAACACTTCCCACATTCAGCCCTTCCGATGGACACGCTGACCACTTCATATGTCCTTCGGTCTCTAGGGTCCCATATTGGACTCAGACAACAACACTCTTGAAACATTGATCACATGAGTGCTCTACCAAGAAATTGCTGATCTGAAGCATTCCCTACCTGGTCCATGAGGTCTTGTGGATTTGCTCGGGTGTGGATCTCTGGACTCATTCTTAGGGGATATAGAATATGCAGTCTATGACTCTTCATGTCTCAATGATTGGGCACCCGAACAATGGCCTGAGCATCCGTGGTCAGTGGGCTGGCCAACCATAGCCCAGAGTGCAAGATGTCTGTCAACCAAAACCAGTCTCTATGGAATAGACCTCCTCATTCTCTAGCCTCATGAGTGTCTGGGACAGAGCCCACTCCCTTCCAGGAGGGAACTTGCAATACCCTCACATTGCAGGCATCGTCACAGGGCTCCTGCAAGATCAGACAATCGACCCACCTTTCCTTCCTTATGATTGTAGACACGACAAACACACTGGCACTGGCCCCAGGCACCACACTCCCAATACGCCCAAAATGAGAGGGAGGGCTTGTTCTTATCCACCTGTGGAAAAGTCACCTGAAATAGACCGGTTACATCTCGGTTAAATGGCCTCTGTTTGGACGGCTCCCCTGTGGCTTAGGCTATGGAAATATGGCTTCAGAAGTGTGGAGCTGAAATTGCCCCTTTGGGACTGTCTTTTTCAGGGGTTACATCCAGGGCCTCCTGCTTGGTGGAGAGCATTGGGGCATGGTTTCCTTGTTTGTGCCGTGGGATGTCTTGCTTCAAATGGCCAAGAAGCAGAATTCCTTCTTCATATTTAGGAACTCCCTTGAGGTATTCTGCCCACTGATGCCCTTAAGATATCACATGCTCAAACACCAAGCCTCTAGAATCCACATTGAGCTTGGGAGCCTGATGAGAGTGGTGGCTATGAGTCTACAGATGGAGATAATAGTGTTCATCCAAGAGGAGCACCCATCTGATGGATCCTCCTTTCCATCAACTTCGACACTCCTCCAGAGCAAGAGCTCCTGGTGTCCATCATTGAACTCTCAAGGTTTAAGGTTGAGAATGTCCCACATATGGCCCATCACACACCTCTTTTCTCACAGAGAGGTTGTTTGGTCACAAGGCTCCATGGGCATCATATCAGTGCCATGGCCACCTCTGGCACTGCACCTTTCGGAAGGAAGGCAACTCCACACACTGGGGAACCCAATTTTCTCTATCATGATGGATCTCTGATAACATGTGCGGCACTTCAGGGTCAAGTGCTTTCTCAGTCACTGCCTCACACGAACACACTGGATAGAATCACAATTGGAGAGAAACGATGTCATTCCAAACACCCAAACAAAGTCCCCTGTACAATGAAATCAAGGAACGACTGAGGAAAAACACCCTCTGAGCTGCCAATTCAATAGGAAGGGCCTTTTCCGCTTAGGGAAAATAGAGGGTGTCTTTTACCTTGACCCACACCTCGTGTCCTTTGGGAAGGCATGGGTGCCCAGCAGGGAGGACTGCTTGCAACCGACATATTTCTAGAGACAGGCCAAGAACGAGTGAAAATCTAACGCAAGAGTCCTGATATAGCCTTTGTGTCTAATAGACCCCGGAAACACAGACAAGGGCTTGGGAATGACCTTGTGCCCTGGATTGTAGCTTGTATCCAAATCTCATCTCCTTCTCTTTCTCTCTATCTCTCTCTCTCACTCTCTCTCTCGGCTTCGTCCTCCTTCATATTCCCTCGAATCCTCCTCATCCAATGTGATCTGTGCTGGTCCAGTTTGGCATATCTCAGACAGGAGAGCAGTCAAATTCTTTCACCAAGATTTTCCAACAGTCTTCCAAACTCCTATCAAATATAAAAGAATTTTTCCTGAAATAATTTCTCTATTTGTATGGAGATATTCCACCTTACACAGTGTACCACGACCTTACCATTGTCAGCCCTTCACACTGACAGATAACCATCCCATTTGTACGGCGTTCTACATGATCACATATTTGACTCCGAGATCAACATCTTTTCAACCACCTACACATAAGGGACCGAGTGAGAATTCACTTCTCTGTAGCACAACCCACGTGTGTGTTGAGGTCTCTGAAGTCGCTGGTGAGGTGGATCTCTCGATTCACTCTAAGGAGAATTAGGAAATGAAGTCTCTGACTCTCCATGTCTCAGTGACTTGGCATCTACGAAGGGGTCTGAGCACCCTTCAGCAGGGTCTGAATGACAATGCGACAGAGTTCAAGGATTCGGTCCCCTCAAACCAGTCTCCATTTGGGACAATCCTCCTCCTTCTCTAGACCCTCAATTGGCAGGCCAGAGGCCCCTCTCGTCCAAGAGGGAAACCTCAAGACCTGCCCAAGGAGCCCTCACCACACGGCTCACGGAGGAGAAGAGAGACTCCTGAAATTCTTGACAATTGTGTACCCCACAAACAAGCCAGCAGTGGAACTAGTCACCCCACTTCCATCCAGCACCCCATTAGACAGGACGTATTCTTATCAACCTGTGAAATACCCACCAGACATATCACAGCTTCATTGTCGGACATTTGATACTGTGGATAGCTAGTGTGTGATTTCATCTACTGAAGTTTATGTTCAGATGCAGGGACTTGTCCTTTCCCCATTCAAATTTTTCCTCAGGGTTGATATTGAGGGCCTCGTCCTTGTTTGAAGGCAGAGGGGCCTATTTTCATTTTTTGAGGTCTGGAATGAGATTGATCATCCCGGTCATACTTAGGAGTCTTTTATCCCCTGTTGGAAAAGAGTGGAAGTGATAAGCTCACTGGTCCATTGCAGATATATCATAATACAAAAGCAAGCCTGAGCAGTGTATATTTACTCAGGAGCCTGATGAGAATGGTGGCCCTGAGAAGAATCCTGGAATAAATACATATCCTCCAATTGTCCAATACATCCAATGGATCCTCCTTTAATTTTGTATCCACATACCTCCAGATCATGAGCTCGGGCTGCCCGATGTCCAACAATTGAGTCGTGATGGTGACAGACTCTCACTTTGAGCCCATCACTTGCCTCACTTCTCAGAGAGGGTCAGTGGTGTCACAATGCTTGGTGGGCATCATGCCATTGCCATGGCAACCATTGGGCCTGACCTTCTCAGATGGAAGGCAACTCCACCTCCTCTGTGCCCACCTGCTCTCTACAGAAGGATATCTCTTCCCCTGAACGTGCGTCAGGCTCAACACGGTGGTTCACGGACTGCTTCCCAGGAAGACACAGTCTACAATCTCATGTGGAAAGAAAATATGGGATTGAAAAAGACCCACTCCCCACGGAGCCTGAACATGAAAACAATGGCCGATGGAGGAAGAACAACACATGAGCATCCTTTTCCATGGGAGGAGGATTTTCCACTGAAGGAAACTATGGAATAACTTTTAAACTGATTTCCACCCCATGCCATTGGAGAAGATATAGGGACCATAGCAAGGCTCTCAAACCTGTCTTCCAGTATGGAGCAGGGATTGTAGTGGACACATTTTGGAAGTCAGGCCAGGAAGGAGAGAAGACTCTGGTACCAGTGTGCTGCTTTGTCCCATTTGTGTGCTATCCACCTTAAACAAAGACATGTCCTTGGAGAAACTATCCTGCCAATGAAGGTTGCTTGAATCAACAGCTCCTGTTCCTCTCTCTCTCTTTCTTTTGATCTCCTTCTCTCTAGGACTCTCACTCTCCCCTTTACACCCCTTCAATGTCTCTTGAATCCTCCTGCTACAAGCTGACCTAGGGTGATATTGGAAGTAATATATTAGCCGAGAGAATGGTCCAAGGGATCCCCCAGCCATTTCTCCTTGTCATCCTAGGTCTGGTCAAATATAAAATCAGTGGTCCAGAAAGACTTCCTGTGCTGTATGGAGACACCCCAAGTAGGTCATCCTTCCACAACACTTCCCACATTCAGCCCTTCCGATGGACACGCTGACCACTTCATATGTCCTTCGGTCTCTAGGGTCCCATATTGGACTCAGACAACAACACTCTTGAATCATTGATCACATGAGTGCTCTACCAAGAAATTGCTGATCTGAAGCATTCCCTACCTGGTCCATGAGGTCTTGTGGATTTGCTCGGGTGTGGATCTCTGGACTCGTTCTAAGGAGATATAGAATATGCAGTCTATGACTCTTCATGTCTCAATGATTGGGCACCCGAACAATGGCCTGAGCATCCGTGGTCAGTGGGCTGGCCAACCATAGCCCAGAGTGCAAGATGTCTGTCAACCAAAACCAGTCTCTATGGAATAGACCTCCTCATTCTCTAGCCTCATGAGTGTCAGGGACAGAGCCCACTCCCTTCCAGGAGGGAACTTGCAATACCCTCACATTGCAGGCATCGTCACAGGGCTCCTGCAAGATCAGACAATCGACCCACCTTTCCTTCCTTATGATTGTAGACACGACAAACACACTGGCACTGGCCCCAGGCACCACACTCCCAATACGCCCAAAATGAGAGGGAGGGCTTGTTCTTATCCACCTGTGGAAAAGTCACCTGAAATAGACCGGTTACATCTCGGTTAAATGGCCTCTGTTTGGACGGCTCCCCTGTGGCTTAGGCTATGGAAATATGGCTTCAGAAGTGTGGAGCTGAAATTGCCCCTTTGGGACTGTCTTTTTCAGGGGTTACATCCAGGGCCTCCTGCTTGGTGGAGAGCATTGGGGCATGGTTTCCTTGTTTGTGCCGTGGGATGTCTTGCTTCAAATGGCCAAGAAGCAGAATTCCTTCTTCATATTTAGGAACTCCCTTGAGGTATTCTGCCCACTGATGCCCTTAAGATATCACATGCTCAAACACCAAGCCTCTAGAATCCACATTGAGCTTGGGAGCCTGATGAGAGTGGTGGCTATGAGTCTACAGATGGAGATAATAGTGTTCATCCAAGAGGAGCACCCATCTGATGGATCCTCCTTTCCATCAACTTCGACACTCCTCCAGAGCAAGAGCTCCTGGTGTCCATCATTGAACTCTCAAGGTTTAAGGTTGAGAATGTCCCACATATGGCCCATCACACACCTCTTTTCTCACAGAGAGGTTGTTTGGTCACAAGGCTCCATGGGCATCATATCAGTGCCATGGCCACCTCTGGCACTGCACCTTTCGGAAGGAAGGCAACTCCACACACTGGGGAACCCAATTTTCTCTATCATGATGGATCTCTGATAACATGTGCGGCACTTCAGGGTCAAGTGCTTTCTCAGTCACTGCCTCACACGAACACACTGGATAGAATCACAATTGGAGAGAAACGATGTCATTCCAAACACCCAAACAAAGTCCCCTGTACAATGAAATCAAGGAACGACTGAGGAAAAACACCCTCTGAGCTGCCAATTCAATAGGAAGGGCCTTTTCCGCTTAGGGAAAATAGAGGGTGTCTTTTACCTTGACCCACACCTCGTGTCCTTTGGGAAGGCATGGGTGCCCAGCAGGGAGGACTGCTTGCAACCGACATATTTCTAGAGACAGGCCAAGAACGAGTGAAAATCTAACGCAAGAGTCCTGATATAGCCTTTGTGTCTAATAGACCCCGGAAACACAGACAAGGGCTTGGGAATGACCTTGTGCCCTGGATTGTAACTTGTATCCAAATCTCATCTCCTTCTCTTTCTCTCTATCTCTCTCTCTCACTCTCTCTCTCGGCTTCGTCCTCCTTCATATTCCCTCGAATCCTCCTCATCCAATGTGATCTGTGCTGGTCCAGTTTGGCATATCTCAGACAGGAGAGCAGTCAAATTCTTTCACCAAGATTTTCCAACAGTCTTCCAAACTCCTATCAAATATAAAAGAATTTTTCCTGAAATAATTTCTCTATTTGTATGGAGATATTCCACCTTACACAGTGTACCACTACCTTACCATTGTCAGCCCTTCACACTGACAGATAACCATCCCATTTGTACGGCGTTCTACATGATCACATATTTGACTCCGAGATCAACATCTTTTCAACCACCTACACATAAAGGACCGAGTGAGAATTCACTTCTCTGTAGCACAACCCACGTGTGTGTTGAGGTCTCTGAAGTTGCTGGTGAGGTGGATCTCTCGATTTACTCTAAGGAGAATTAGGAAATGAAGTCTCTGACTCTCCATGTCTCAGTGACTTGGCATCTACGAAGGGGTCTGAGCACCCTTCAGCAGGGTCTGAATGACAATGCGACAGAGTTCAAGGATTCGGTCCCCTCAAACCAGTCTCCATTTGGGACAATCCTCCTCCTTCTCTAGACCCTCAATTGGCAGGCCAGAGGCCCCTCTCGTCCAAGAGGGAAACCTCAAGACCTGCCCAAGGAGCCCTCACCACACGGCTCACGGAGGAGAAGTGAGACTCCTGAAATTCTTGACAATTGTGTACCCCACAAACAAGCCAGCAGTGGAACTAGTCACCCCACTTCCATCCAGCACCCCATTAGACAGGACGTATACTTATCAACCTGTGAAATACCCACCAGACATATCACAGCTTCATTGTCGGACATTTGATACTGTGGATAGCTAGTGTGTGATTTCATCTACTGAAGTTTATGTTCAGATGCAGGGACTTGTCCTTTCCCCATTCAAATTTTTCCTCAGGGTTGATATTGAGGGCCTCGTCCTTGTTTGAAGGCAGAGGGGCCTATTTTCATTTTTTGAGGTCTGGAATGAGATTGATCATCCCGGTCATACTTAGGAGTCTTTTATCCCCTGTTGGAAAAGAGTGGAAGTGATAAGCTCACTGGTCCATTGCAGATATATCATAATACAAAAGCAAGCCTGAGCAGTGTATATTTACTCAGGAGCCTGATGAGAATGGTGGCCCTGAGAAGAATCCTGGAATAAATACATATCCTCCAATTGTCCAATACATCCAATGGATCCTCCTTTAATTTTGTATCCACATACCTCCAGATCATGAGCTCGGGCTGCCCGATGTCCAACAATTGAGTCGTGATGGTGACAGACTCTCACTTTGAGCCCATCACTTGCCTCACTTCTCAGAGAGGGTCAGTGGTGTCACAATGCTTGGTGGGCATCATGCCATTGCCATGGCAACCATTGGGCCTGACCTTCTCAGATGGAAGGCAACTCCACCTCCTCTGTGCCCACCTGCTCTCTACAGAAGGATATCTCTTCCCCTGAACGTGCGTCAGGCTCAACACGGTGGTTCACGGACTGCTTCCCAGGAAGACACAGTCTACAATCTCATGGGGAAAGAAAATATGGGATTGAAAAAGACCCACTCCCCACGGAGCCTGAACATGAAAACAATGGCCGATGGAGGAAGAACAACACATGAGCATCCTTTTCCATGGGAGGAGGATTTTCCACTGAAGGAAACTATGGAATAACTTTTAAACTGATTTCCACCCCATGCCATTGGAGAAGATATAGGGACCATAGCAAGGCTCTCAAACCTGTCTTCCAGTATGGAGCAGGGATTGTAATGGACACATTTTGGAAGTCAGGCCAGGAAGGAGAGAAAACTCTGGTACAAGTGTGCTGCTTTGTCCCATTTGTGTGCTATCCACCTTAAACAAAGACATGTCCTTGGAGAAACTATCCTGCCAATGAAGGTTGCTTGAATCAACAGCTCCTGTTCCTCTCTCTCTCTTTCTTTTGATCTCCTTCTCTCTAGGACTCTCACTATCCCCTTTACACCCCTTCAATTTCTCTTGAATCCTCCTGCTACAAGCTGACCTAGGGTGATATTGGAAGTAATATATTAGCCGAGAGAATGGTCCAAGTGATCCTCCAGCCTTTTCTCCCTGTCACTCTAGGTCTTATCAAATATAAAATCAGTGGTCCAGAAAGACTTCCTGTGCTGTGTGGAGACACCCCAACTAGGTTATCCTTCCACAATACTTCCCATATTCAGCCCTTCCGATGGACACGCTGACCACTTCATATGTACTTCGGTCTCTAGGGTCCCATATCGGACTCCGAGATCAACACACTTGAAACAACGTTCACAAGAGTTCTCTCTCAAGAAATTACTGATCTGAAGCATTCCCTACCTAGTCCATGATGTGTTGTGGATTTGCTCGCGTGAGGATCTCTGGACTCGTTCTTAGGGGATATAGAATATGCAGTCTATGGCTCGTCATGTCCCAATGATTGGGCGTCCAAACAATGGTCTGAGCAGCCTTGGCCAGTGGGCTGGCCAACCAGAGCCCAGAGTGCAGGATATCTGTCAACAAAAACCAGTCTCTATGGAAAAGACCTCTTCATTCTCTAGCCTCAGTATTGTCAGGGACAGAGCCCACTCCCTTCCAGGATGAAACTTGTAATACCCTCAAATTGCAAGCATCATCACAGGGCTCGTGGAAGATCAGATAATCAACCCACCTTTCCTTCTTTTTGATTGTAGACACAACAAACACATTGGCACTGGCCCCATTCACCACACTCCCAGGAAGCCCTCAATGAGAGGGAGGACTAGTTCTTATCCACCTGTGGAAAAGGCACCTGAAATTGATCGGTTATATCTCGGTTGAAATGCCTCTGTTTGGAGGCCTCCCCTGTGGCGTATGAAATGCTAATATGTATTCAGAAATGTGGAGCTGAAAATGCCCCATTGGGTGTTTTCATCCCTGGGTCTACATCCAGGGCCTCCTGCTTGGTGGAGAGCATTGGGGCATGGTTTCCTTGTTGGTGCCGTGGGAGGACTTTTTTTTAAATGGCCATGAAGGGGAATTCTTTCTTCACATTTCGGAACTCCCTTGAGGTATTCTGCCCACTGATCCTCTTAAGATATCACAAGTTCAAACACCAAGAGTCTAGAATCCACATTTAGCTTGGGAGCCTGATGAGAGTGCTGGCTATGAGTCTACAGATGGAGATAATAGTGTTCATCCAAGAGGAGCACCCATCTGATGGATCCTCCTTTCCATCAACTTCGACATTCCTACAGAGCAAGAGCTCCTGGTGTCCATCTTTGAACTCTCAATGTTTGAGGGTGAGAATATCCCACATTTGGCCCATCACACACCTCTATTCGCACAGAGAGGTTGTTTGGTCAAAAGGCTCCATGGGTATAGTATCAGTGCCATGGCCCCCTCTGGCACTACACCTTTCAGAAGGAAGGCAACTCCACACACTGGCGAACCCAATTATCTCTAGCATTATGTATCTCTGATAATATATGTAGCACTTCTGGGTCAAGTGCTTTCTCAGGCACTGCCTCACACGATTACACAGTATAAGTACCTTTTGGAGAGAAAAGTTGTCATTCCAAACACCCAAACAAAAGTCCACTGGAGAGTGAAATCAAGGAACGACTGAGGAACAACACCCTATGAGCTTCCATTTCAATAGGAAGGGCCTTTTCCTCTTAGGGAAAATAGAGCGAGTCATTTAAATTGACACACACCTCGTGACCTTTGAGAAGACATGGGTGCCCAGCAGGGAGAACAGCTTGCAACCGACATATTTCTAGAGACAGGCCAAGAACGAGTGAAATCTCATGCAAGAGTCCTGATATAGCCTTTGTGTCTAATAGTACCCGGAAACCCAGAAAAGGGATTGGGAATGACATTTTGACCTGGAATGTGGCTTCAATCCAAATCTCATCTCTCTCTCTCTCTCTCTCACTCTCTCTCTCGGCTTCTTCCTCCTTCACATGCTCTCGAATCATCCTCATCCAAGGTTATCTGTGCTGGTCCAGGGTGGCATATCTCAGACAGGAGAGCCGTAACATTCTTTCACCAAGATTTTCCATTAGTCGTCCAAACTCCTCTCATATATAAAAGCATTTTTCCGAAAATAACACCTCTGTTTGTATGGAGATATTCCACCTTACACAATGTACCCCAATCTTACCATTGTCAGCCCTTCACACTGGCAGATTACCATCTCAGTGCTATTGCCTTCTACATGGTCACAGATTTGACTCCGAGATCATCATCTTTTCAACCACCTACACATACGGGACCTAGTGAGAATTCACTTCTATGCAGCACACACAACGTGTGTGATCAGGTCTGTGAAGTGGCTGGTGAGGTGGATCTCTCGAGTCTTTCTAACGGGAGTTGGGAAATGAAGTCTCTGACACTCCATGTCTCAGTGAATTGGCATGTAAGAAGGGGTCTGAGGACCTTTCAGCAGGGTATCAATGACAATGCGATAGAATTCAAGGATTCGGTCCCCTACAACCAGTCTCCATTTGGGACAATCCTCCTCCTTCTCTACACCCTCGATTGGCAGGCCAGAGTCCCATCTCGTCCAAGAGGGAAACCTCAAGACCTGCACATGCAGCCTTCACCACACGGCTCACGGAGGTGAAGAAGAGGGACTGCTGAAATTCCTGACAATTGTGTACCCCACAATCAAGCCAGCAGTGGAACTAGTCACCCCACTTCCATCCAGCACCCCAGTAGACAGGACTTATTCTTATCAACCTGGGTAATAGCCACGAGACATATCCCAGCTTCATTCTCGGGAAAATTCATACTGTGGATAGCTAGTGTGTGCTTTCATCTATTGACGTGTACGTTCAGAAGCAGGGAATTGTCCTTCCCCCCATTCCAATATTTCCTCAGGGTTGATATTGAGGACCTCGTCCTTGGTTGAATGCAGAGGGGCCTATTTTCATGGTTTGAGCTCTGGAATGAAATTTATTATCCCGTTCAAACTTAGGAGGCTTCCTTCTCCTGTTGGAAAAGACTGGACGTGATAAGCTCACTGCTCCCTTTCAGATATATCATAATCCAAAATCAAGCCTGAGCAGTGGATATTCACTTAGGAGCCTGTAGAGAATGGTGGCCATGAGAAGAATGCTGGAAATTATACTTATCATCCAAGTGTCCAATACATCCAATGGATCCTCCTTTAATGTAGTATCAACATACAATCATAGTATCAATATACTATCAACATATGCAGCATACCCTGGCGTCAGGCCAGGAAGGAGAGAAGACTCTGGTACAAGTGTGCTGGTTTATCCCATTTGTGGGATATCCAACTTAAACCAAGACTTGTCCTTGGAGCAATTATCATAACATTGCCGGTTGCTTGAATCCACAGCTCCTTTTCCTCTCTCTCTCTTTCTTTTCATCTCCTTCTCTCTAGCTCTCTCACTCTCCCCTCTGCCCCCCTTCAATCTCTCTTGAATCCTCCTGCTACAAGTTAACCTGTGGTGATAATGGATGAAATATCTTAGCCAAGAGAATGGTCCAAATGAACGCCAGCCTTTTCTCCCTGTCATCCTAAGTCTGATCAAATTTAAAATCCGTGGTGCAGAAAGACTTCCTGTGCTCTGTGGAGAGACCCCAACTAGCTCATCCTTCCACAACGCTTCCCATACTCAGCCCTTCCTATGGACACGCTGACCACTTCATATGTACTTCGGTCTCTAGGGTCCCACATTGGACTCAGAGAGCAACACACTTGAAACTACGTTCAACTGAGTGCTCTCCCAAGAAATGGCTTCTCTGCAGCATTCCCTACCTGGTTCATGAGGTATTGTGGATTTGCTCGGGTGTAGATCTCTGCATTCGTTCTTAGGGCATATAGAATATGAAGTCTATCAGTCTTCATGTCTCAATGATTCGGCATCCAAACAATGGTCTGAGCGTCCTTGGCTAGTGGGCTGGCCAACCATAGCCCAGAGTGCAAGATATCTGTCAACCAAAACCAGTCTCTATGGAATAGACCTCCTCATTCTCTAGCCTCATGAGTGTCAGGGACAGAGCCCACTCCCTTCCAGGAGGGAACTTTCAATACCCTCAAATTGCAGGTATCATCACAGGGCTGCTGTAAGATCAGACAATCGACCCACCTTTCCTTCCTTATGCTTGTAGACAAAACAAACACAGTGGCACTCTCCCCAGGCACCACACTCCCAGGGAGCACTCAATGAGAGGGAGGGCTTGTTCTTATCCACCCGTGGAAAAGGCACCTGATATATACCGGTTACATCTCGGTTGAAATGCCTGTTTGCAGGGCTCCCAGGTGGCTTAGTCTATGGAAATATGTATTCAGAAGTGTGGAGCTTAAAATGCCCCATGGGGAATGTCTTCTTCAGGAGTTACATCCAGGGCTTCATGCTTGGTGGAGAGCATTGGGGCATGGATTTCTTGTTTATGCACTGGGATGTCTTGTTTCAAATGGCCATGAAGCACAATTCATTTTTTACATGTAGGAACTCCCTTGAGGTATTCTGCCCACTGACCCCTGAAGATATCACATGTTCAAACTCTAAGCCTCTATAGTCCACTTTTAGCTTGGGACCCTAATGAGAGTTGTAGCTATGATTCTAAAGATGGAGACAATATGGTTCATCCAAGAGGAACACCCATCTGATGGATCCTCCTTTCCATCAACTTCGACATATCTCCAGAGCAAGAGCTTCTGGTGTCTATCATTGAACTCTCAAGACTTGAGGGTGAGAATTTCCCACAATGACGCACCACACACCTCTTTTCTCACAGAGAGGTTGTTTGGGCATAAGGCTCCATGGGCATCATATCAGTGCCATGGCCACCGCTGGGACTGCACCTTTCCGAAGGAAGGCAACTCCACACCCTGGGGAACCCAATTTTCTCTATTGTGCTGTATCTCTGATAACATGTGTAGCACTTCAGGGTCAAGTCCTTTCTCAGTCACTGCCTCACACGAATACACAGGACAGAATCTCTTTTGGAGAGAAAAGATGTCATTCCAAACACCCAAACAAAAGTCCCCTGGAAAATGAAATCAAGGAACGACTGAGGAAGAACACCCTATGAGCTGCCAATTCAATAGGAAGGGCCTTTTCCGCTTAGGGAAAAGAGAGGGTGTCATTTACCTTGACCCACACCTCGTGTCCTTGAGAAGACATGGGTGCCAAGCAGGGAGGACTGCTTGCAACAGACATATTTCTAGAGACAGGCCAAGAACCTGAGTGAAATTCTCATGCAAGAGTCCTGAGATAGCATTTGTGTCTATATAGTCAACAGAAACA
Source organism: Sus scrofa (assembly GCF_054392235.1). NCBI lineage: Eukaryota > Metazoa > Chordata > Mammalia > Artiodactyla > Suidae > Sus > Sus scrofa. Next base: position 44,273,718 of record NC_139402.1, read on the forward strand.
CAGACCAGGGATTGGGAGTGATATTGTGCCCCGGAATGTGGCTTGAGTCGAAATCTCATCCCTCTCTCTCTCTCTCTCTCTCTCTCTCTCTCTCGGCTTCTTCCTCCTTCACATGCTCTCGAATCCTCCTCATCCAACGTTATCTGTGCTGGTCCAGGTTGGCATACCTCAGCCAGGAGAGCAGTCAAATTCTTCCACCAAGTTTTTCCATCAATATTCCAAACTCCTCTCAAATATAAAAGCATTTTTCAAGAAATAACTCCTCTGTTTTTATGGAGATATTACACCTTACATATTGTACCACAATCCTACCCTTGTCATCCCTTCACACTGACAGATAACCATCCCATTTGTACTGCGTTCTACATAGTCATCCATATTGACTCCGAGATCATCATCTTTTCAACCACCTACATATAAGGGACCTAGTGAGAATTCACTTATCTGCAGCACACCCCTCGTGTGTGATGAGGTCTGTGAAGTTGTTGGTGAGGTGGATCTCTCGACTCTTTCTAAGGGGAGTTTGGAAATGAAGTCTCTGACTCTCCATGTCTGAGTGAATTGGCATCTAAGAAGGGGTCTGAGCACCCTTCAGCAGGGTCTGAATGACAATGCGACACAGTTCAAGGATTCGGTCCCCTCAAACCAGTCTCCATTTGGGACAATCCTCCTCCTTCTCTACACCCTCCATTGGCAGGCCAGAGGCCCCTCTCGTCCAAGAGGGAAACGTCAACACCTGCACATGTAGCCCTTCCACAGGGCTCACGGAGGAGAAGAAGACAGACTCCTGAAATTCCTCACAATTGTGTACCCCACAAACAAGCCAGCAGTGGAACTAGTCACCTCACTTCCATCCAGCACCCCAGTAGACAGGACGTATGCTTATCAACCTGGGAAATACCCACTAGACGCATCCCAGCTTCATTCTCGGGAAATTTGTTACTGTGGATAGCTAGTGTGTGATTTCATCTACTGACGTGTATGTTCCGAAGCAGGGAATTGTTCTTCCCCCCATTCAAATATGTCCTCAGGGTTGATATTGAGGGCCTCATCCTTGGTTGAAGGCAGAGGGGCCTATTGTCACGGTTTGAGCTCTGGAATGAGATTTATCATCCCGAGCATATTTAGGAGTCTTTTTTCCCCTGTTGGCAAAGACTGGAAGTGATAAGCTCAATGGTCCCTTTCAGATATATCACAATCCAAAAGCAAGCCTGAGCAGTGGATATTTATTTACTCAGGAGCCTGATGAGAATGGTGGCCATGGGAAGAATGCTGGAGAGAATACTTATCATCCAAGTGTCCAATACATCCAATGGATCCTCCTTTCATTTAGTATCAACATACCTCCAGATCATGAGCTCAGGCTGCCCGATGTACAACCATTGAGGGGTGACGGTGAGAGCTTCCCACTTTGGGCCCATCACTCGCCTCTCTTCTCACAGCGGGTCAGTGGTGTCACAATGCTTGGTGGGCAGCATGCCATTGCCATGGCAACCATTGGGCCTGAACTTCTCAGATGGAAGGCAACGCCACCTCCTCTGTGCCCACCTGCTCTCTACAGAAGGATGGCTCTTCCCCTGAACGTGTGTCAGGCTCAACTCGGTGGTTCAAGAAGTGCTTCCCAGGAATACACAGTCTACAATCTCATTTGGAAAGAAAATATGGGATTGAAAAAGACCCACTCCCCACGGAGCCTGAACGTTTAACCAAGGGCCGAAGGAGGAAGAAGAACACACGAGCATCCCTTTCCATGGGAGGAGGCTTTTCCACTGAAGGAAACTATGGAGTATCTTTTAACCTGATTTCCACACCATGCCATTGGAGAAGATATAGGTACCGTACTAAGGCTTTCAAACCTGTCTTCCAGTATGGAGCAGGGATTGGAATGGACACCTTTTGGGAGTCAGGCCAGGAAGTAGAGAAGACTCTGGTACAAGTGTGCTGGTTTGCCCATTTGTGGGATGTCCACCTTAAACCAAGACATGTCCTTGGAACAATTTTCCTGCCATTGACGGTTCCTGGAATCAGCAGCTCCTTTACCTCTCTCTCTCCTTCCTTTCATCTCCTTCCTTCTCGCTGTCACCCTCTACCCTTGGCCCCCTTTCAATTTTTCTTGAATCCTCCTGCTACTAGTTTACCTGTGGTGATAATGGATGAAATATAGTAGCCAAGAGAATTGTCCAAGATATCCCCCAGCCTTTACTCACTGTGTTCCTAGGCCTGATCAAATATAAAATCCGTGGTCCAGAAAGACTTCCTGTGCTTTGTGGAGACACCCCAACAAAGTCATCCTTCCACAACACTTCCCATATTCAGGCCTTCATTTGGACACGCTGACCACTTCATATGTACTTCGGTCTCTAGGGTCCCATAGAGGTCGCAGAGAGCAGCACACTTGAATCAACGTACACATGAGTGTTCTACCAGAAATTGCTTCTCTGCAGCATTCCCTATCTGGTCCATGATGTATTGTGGATTTGCTCGGGTGTGGATCTCTGGACTCGTTCTTAGGGGATATAGAATATGAAGTCTATGACTCTTCACGTCTCAATGATTGGGCACCCAAACAATGGACTGAGCAGCCTTGGCCAGTGCGCTGGCCAACCATAGCCCAGAGTGCAAGATGTCTGTCAACCAAAACCAGTCTCTATGGAATAGACCTCCTCATTCTCTAGCCTCATGAGTGTCAGGGACAGAGCCCACTCCCTTTCAGGAGGGAACTTTCAATACCCTCAAATTGCAGGCATCATCACAGGGCTCCTGGAAGATCAGACAATCGACCCACCTTTCCTTCTTTTTGATTGTAGACACAACAAACACACTGGCACTGGCCCAAGTCACCACACTCCCAGGAAGCCCTCAATGAGAGGGAGAGCTTGTTCTTATCCCCCTGTGGAAAAGGCACCTGAAATAGACCAGATGCACTCGGTAAAAGTGCCTCTGTTTGGAGGGCTCCCCTGTGGCTTAGGCTATGGAAAGATGTATTCAGTAGTGTGGAGGTGAAAAGTCCCCATTCGGAAGGTCTCTTTCAGGGGTTACTTCCAGGGCCTCATGCTTGGTCGAGAGGATTGGGTCATGAATTCCTTGTTTGTGGTCCGGGATGTCTTGTTTCAAATGGCCATGAAACCCAAATCTTTTTTCACATGTAGGAACTCCCTTGAGGTATTCTGCCCACTTATCCCCTTAAGGTATCACATGTTCAAACACCAAAACTCTGGAATCCACATTTAACTTCAAAGCCTGATGAGAGTGGGGCTATGAGTCTACAGATGGAGACAATACGGTTCATCCAAGAGGACCACCCCTCTGATGGATCCTCCTTTCCATCAACTTCGACATACTTCCAGAGCAAGGGCTCATGGTGTCTATCATTGAACTCTCAAGTTTTAAGGATGAGAATGTCCCACATATGGCCCATCACACACCTCTTTTCTGATAGAGAGGTTGTTCAGGCACAAGACTCAATGGGCATCATATCAGTGCCATGGCCACCTCTGACACTGCACCTTTCAGACGGAAGGCAACTCCACACACTGGGGAAGCCAATTTTCTCTATCATGATGGATCTCTGATAACATGTGTGGCACTTCAGTGTCAAGTGCTTTCTCAGACACTGCCTCACACGAATACACAGTACAGAATCTCTTTTGGAGAGAAAATATGTCATTCCATCACCCAGACAATAGTCTCCAGGACAATGAAATCAAGGAACGACTGAGGAAGAACACCCTATGAGCTGCCATTTCAATAGGAAGGGATTTTCAGCTTAGGGAAAATAGAGGGTGTCATTTAACTCGACCCACACCTCGTGTCCTTTGAGAAGATATGGGTGCCAAGCTGGAGGACTGTTTGCCACCGAAGTATTTCTAGAAACAGGCCAAGAACGAGTTAAAAACTCATTCAAGAGTCATGATATAGCCTTTGTGTCTAATAGTACCTGGAAACACAGACAAGGGCTTGGGAATGACATTGTGCCCTGGAACGTGGCTTGCATCCAAATCTCATCTCTCTCTCTCTCACACACTCTTTCTCTCGGATTCTTTCTCCTTCACATGCTCTCGAATCCTCCTCATTCAAGCTTATCTGTGCTGGTCCAGGTTGGCATATCTCAGCCAGGGGAGCAGTCAAATTCTTTAACCAAGATTTTCCATCAGTCGTCCAAACTCCTATCAAATATTAAAGCATTTTTTCTGAAAAAAGCACTCTGATTGTATGGAGATGTTCCACCTCACACAGTGTACCCCTATCTTACCCGTGTCAGCCCTTCACACTGACTGATAACCATCCCATTGGTACTGCCTTCTACATGGTCACAGATTTGTCTCCGAGATCAACATCTTTTCTACCACCTACACATAAGGGACCGAGTGAAAATTCACATATCTGCAGCACACCCCACATATGGGATCAGGTCTGTGAAGTGGCTGGCGAGGTGGATCTCTCGACTCTTTCTAAGGGGAGTTGGGAAATGAAGTCTCTGACACTCCATGTCTCAGTGAATTTGCATCTAAGTACGGGTCTGAGCACACATCAGCAGGGTCTGAGTGACAATGCGACAGAGTTCAAGGATTCGGTCCCCTCAAACCAGTCTCCATTTGGGACAATCCTCCTCCTTCTCTACACCCTCCATTGGCAGGCCAGAGGCCCCTCTCGTCCAAGAGGGAAACCTCAAGACCTGCCCAAGTAGCCCTCCTCACAGGGCACACGGAGGAGAAGAAGAGAGACTCCTGAAAGTCCTGACAATTGTGTACCCCACAAACAAGCCTGCAGTGAACTAGTCATCCCACTTCCATCCAGCACCCCAGTAGACAGGACGTATTCTTATCAACCTGTGAAATACCCACCAGACGTATCCCAGCTTCATTCTCCGGACATTTGTTACTGTGGATAGCTAGTGTGTGCTTTCATCTATTGACGTGTACGTTCAGAAGCAGGGAATTGTCCTTCCCCCCGTTCCAATATTTCCTCATGTTGGATATTGAGGGCCTCGTCCTTGGTTGAAGGCAGAGGGGCCTATTTACATGGTTTGAGTTCTGGAATGAGATTTATCCTCCCTGTCATACTTAGGAGTCTTTTTTCCCCTGTTGGAAAAGACTGGAAGTGTTAAGGTCACTGGTCCCTTACAGATATATCATAATCCAAAATCAAGCCTGAGCCGTGGATATTTACTCAGGAGCCTGATGAGAATGGTGGCCATGAGAAGAATGCTGGAAAGAATACATATCATCTAAGTCTCCAATACATCCAATGGATCATCCTTTAATTTAGTATCAACATACCTCCAGATCATGAGCTCAGGCTGCCCGATGTGCAACAATTGAGGCCTGAGGTGGAGAGCTTCCCACATTGGTCCCTCACTCGCCTTTCTTCTCACAGAGGGTCTGTGGTGTCACAATGCTTGGTGGGCAGCATACCATTGCCATGGCAACCATTGGGCCTGAACTTCTCAGATGGAAGGCAACGCCACCTCCTCTGTGCCCACCTGCTCTCTACAGAAGGATGGCTCTTCCCCAGAACGTGTGTCAGGCTCAACACGGTGGTTCAAGAACTGCTTCCCAGGCATACTCAGTCTACAATCTCATTTGGAAACAAAATATGGAATGGAAAATGACACACTCGCTAAAGAGTGGGCAAGATGGCAGGGGAGTAGGTGGAAATTCTGACCACTTCATATGTACTTCGGTCTGTAGGGTCCCTATTGGACTCAGAGAGCAACACACTTGAAACAACGTTCACCTGAGTGCTCTCCCAAGAAATGGCTTCTCTACAGCATTCCCTACCTGGTCCATGAGGTATTGTGGATTTGCTTGTGTGTGGATTTCTGGATTCGGTCCCACGGAGCCGGAAGAGAAAAACAATGGCCGATGGAGGAAGAACAACACACGAGCATCGCATTCCATGGGAGGAGGCTTTTCCACGGAAGGAAACTATGGAATATCTTTTAACCTGATTTCCACACCATGCCATTGGAGAAGATATAGGTACCATAACAAGGCTTTCAAACCTGTCTTCCAGTATGGAGCAGGGATTGGAATGGACACATTTTGGGAGTCAGGCCCGGAAGGAGAGAAGACTCTGGAACACGTTTGCTGGTTTGTCCTATTTTGAGATATCCACCTTAAATCAAAACATGTTTGCAGTAATTATCCAGCCATTCACGGTTGCTGGAATCCACAGCTCCTAACCTCTTCTCTCCTACTTTTGATCTCCTTCTCTCTAGCGCTCTCACTCACCCCTTTTCCCCCATTAAATTTCTCTTGAATCCTCCTGCTACAACCTGACGGTGGTGATAATGGATGAAATGTATTAGCCAAGAGAGTGGTCCAAATGATCCCCCAGCCTTTTCTCCCTGTCATCCTAGGTCTGATCAAATATAAAATCGGTGATCCAGAAAGACATCCTGTGCTGTTGGAGACACCCCACCTAGGTCATCCTTCGACAACACTTCCCATATTCAGCCATTCCGATGGACACGCTGACCACTTCATATGTACTTCGGTCTCTAAGGTCCCATATTGGACGCACAGAGCAACATACTTGAAACTACGTTCACATGAGTGCTCTCCCAAGAAATGGCTTCTCTGAAGCATTCCCTACCTGGTCAATGAAGTATTGTGGATTTGCTCGTGTGTGGATCTCTGGACTCGTTCTTAGGGAATATCGAATATGAAGTCTAGGACTCTTCATGTCTCAATGATTGGGCATCCAAACAATTGTCTGAGCATCCTTGGCCAGTGGGCTGGCCAACCATAGCCCAGAGTGCAAGATGTCTGTCAACCAAAACCAGTCTCTATGGAATAGACCTCCTCATTCTCTAGCCTCATGAGTGTCAGGGACAGAGCCCACTCCCTTCCAGGAGGGAACTTTCAATACCCTCAAATTGCAGGCATCATCACAGGGCTGCTGGAAGATCAGACAATCGACCCACCTTTCCTTCCTTATGCTTGTAGACACAACAAACACACTGGCACTGGCCCCAGGCACCACACTCCCAGGAAGCACTCAGTGAGAGGGAGGGCATGTTCTTATCCACCTGTGGAAAAGGCACCTGAAATATACCGGTTACATCTCGGTTGAAATGCCTGTTTGCAGGGCTCCCCTGTGGCTTAGGCTATGGAAATGTGGATTCAGAAGTTGGAGCTGAATGCACCTTGGGGTATGTCTTCTTCAGGGGTTACATCCAGGGCCTCATGCTTGGGGGAGAGCATTGGGGCATGGATTTCTTTTTGTGCACTGGGATGTCTTGTTTCAAACGGCCATGAAGCACAATTCGTTTTTTACATGTAGGAACTCCCTTGAGATATTCTGCCCACTGACCCCTGAAGATATCACATATTCAAACTCTAAGCCTCAATAGTCCACTTTTAGCTTGGGACCCTAATGAGAGTTGTGGCTATTATTCTAAAGATGGAGACAATATGGTTCATCCAAGAGGAACACCCATCTGATGGATCCTCCTTTCCATCAAATTCGACATACCTCCAGAGCAAGAGCTCATGGTGTCCATCATTGAACTCTCAAGGTTTAAGGTTGAGAATGTCCCACATATGGCCCACCACATACCTCTTTTCTCACAGAGAGGTTGTTTGGGCACAAGGCTCCATGGGCATGATATCAGTGCCATGGCCACCGCTGGGACTGAACCTTTCAGAATGAAGGCAACTCCACAAACTGTGGAACCCAAGGTTCTCTATCATGATGGATATCTGATAACATGTGTAGCACTGCAGGTTCAAGTGCTTTTTCAGTCACTGCCTCACATGAATACACAGGATAGATTCACTTTTGGAGTGAAAAGATATCATTCCAAACACCCAAACAAAAGCCCCTGGACAATGAAATCAAGGAACGACTGAGGAAGAACACCCTATGAGCTGCCATTTCAATAGGAAAGGTCCTTTCCGCTTAGGGAAAATAGAGGGTGTCATTTACCTTGACCCACACCTCGTATCCTTTGAGAAGACATGGGTGCCATGCAGGGAGGATTGCTTACAACCAACATATTTCTAGAGACAGGCCAGTAAAGAGTCAAAATCTCATGCAAGTGTCCTTATATACTTTTGTGTCTAATAGTTCTCGGAAACACAGAGAAGGGCTTGGGAAGGAAATTGCGCCCTGGAATGTGGCTTACATCCAAATCTCATCTCTCTCTCTCTGTCTCTCACTCTATCTTTCGGTACTTCCACCTTCACACTCCCTCGAGTCCTCCTCATCCAAGGTGATCTGTGCTGGTCCAGAGTGGCATATCTCAGCCAGGAGAGCAGTCAAATTCTTTCACCAAGATTTTCCAACAGTCTTCCAAACTTCTATCAAATATGATAGCATTTTTCCTGAAATAACTCCTCTCTTTGTATGGAGATATTCCACCTTACACAGGGTACCACTATCTTACCATTGTCAGCCCTTCACACTACCGATAACCATCACATTTGTACTGCGTTCTACATGGTCACAGAATTGACTCTGAGATCAACATCTTTTCTACCACCTATACATAAGGGACCGAGTGAAAATTCACTTATCTGCAGCACACCCCACGTGTGGGATCAGGTCTGTGAGGTTGCTGGTGAGGTGGATCTCTCGACTCTTTCTAATGTGTGTTGGAAATTGAACACTCTGACACTCCATGTCTCAGTGAATTGGCATCTAAGAAGGGGTCTGAGCACCCTTCAGCAGGGTCTGAATGACAATGGGACAGAGTTCTATGTCGGGCCCCTAAAACCAGTCTCCATTTGGGACCATCCTCCTCCTTCTCTAGACCCTCAATTGGCAGGCCAGAGGCCCCTCTTGTCCAAGAGGGAAATCTCAAAACTGCCCATGTGGCCCTCACCATAGGGCTCACGGAGGATAAGAGGAGAGGCTCCTTAAATTCCTGACAATTGTGTACCACACGAACAAGTCAGCAGTGGAACTAGTCACCCAACTTCCATCCAGCACCCCATTAGACAGGACGTATTCTTATCAACCTGTGAAATACCCACCAGACATATCCCAGCTTCATTCTCTGGAAATTTGTTAATGTGGATAGCTAGTGTGTGATTTCATCTATTGACGTGTACTTTCAGAAGTATGGAATTGTCCTTCCCCCCATTCCAATATTTCCTCAGTTTGGATAATGAGTGCCTCGTCCTTGGGTGAAGGCCGAGGGGCCTATTGTCATGGTTTGAGCTCTGGAATGAGATTTATCATCCCGGTCATACTTAGGAGTCTTTTTTTCCCTGTTGGAAAAGACTGGAAGTGTTAAGGTCACTGGTCCCTTTCAGATATATCATAATCCAAAATCAAGCCTGAGCCGTGGATATTTACTCAGGAGCCTGATGAGAATGGTGGCCATGAGAAGAATGCTGGAAAGAATACTTATCCTCCAATTGTCCAATACATCCAATGGATCCTCCTTTAATTTAGTATCAACATACCTCCAGATCATGAGCTCAGGCTGCCCGATGTAGAACAATTGAGTGGTGATGGTGAGAGCTTCCCACTTTGGGCCCATCACACCCCTCTCTTCTCACAGAGGGTCTGTGGTGTCACAAGGCTTTGTGGGCAGAACACCATTGCCATGGCAACCATTGGGCCTGAACTTCTCAGATGGAAGGCAACGCCACCCCCTCTGTGCCCACCTGCTCTCTTCAGAAGGATGGCTCTTCCCCTGAACGTGTGTCAGGCTCAACACGGTGGTTCAAGAACTGCTTCCCAGGAATACACAGTCTACAGTCTCATTTGGAAAGAAAATATGGGCTTGAGAATAACCCAGTCGCTAGAGAGTGGCCAAGATGGTGGAGGAATAGGGGGACACGCTCGCCCTCTCCCACAAACACCACAAAAAATCACATCTATAGAATAATTGACTCACCTAGAACAGCAACCTTTCGCTGGCAGAGGAACTTAAACTCCAGTCACGGCAAGAAGTTCGTGATATTATTGGGCACAACCGGAAAAATGAGGAGAGTGATAGAAGTTGAATCCGAGTGGGGCGGTTGCTACCGAAAGGAACTGCTCTGGGGAATGGGATCCCGCACCCTGGAGAGTCACCTACCGGGGGAAAGTTCAGAGGAACCGGAGGAATCCCCAGATGCAGAGAAGAGTGTAGCAGTAAGTTGGAGTACGGAAAAGCCGATCAAGAACCCATAGGACCATCTGAACTATGGGCACAGTCACTAAATTTGAGACGCCTAGTGGGGGCTGGGCACCGAATCCTCAGCTACAGAGGTTAGTCCCCAAGAAAGGGCCGGGAGATGCCTGGGTGGGGGCTGGGCACCAAGCACTCAGCTCAAGAGGTTAGTCTCCAAGGGTGCCAGGGACGCCTCGGGGGGGCTTGGCACCAAGAACTCGCCTCCGAAGGTTAGTCTCTGAGAAAGGGCGTGGGGAAGCCTGGGTGGGGGCTGGGCACGGAGACCTTGGCTCCAGAGGTTACTCCCCACGCTGGGGGGGCGGGGCAGAGCAGAAACTGCTTGGGAAGTCTAGAAACCATTTGACAGGGCAGAGACTGCCTGGGAGACTAGAAAACAAAGCTGTTGCACAGGAAGGGAACAATACTCTAGGAGCGGGGAAGTGGAAAGCCACATCAGAGGGAGGCTGGGATGAGAGCCTGGTCTGTGCCAATGCTGGGGAGGGGAGAGAAGAAGAGGTGGGTTCCCATAGAATACCCCCCATGCCAGAGCAAGCTTACAGGTCCGCTAGCTAGCTGAAAGCTGTGCTTCCCAGTGCATCCCTCCCCCCACCTCTGCCACCCCCTATGCTCTCACCAGACCTGGGGCTGCCTGCCATCCAGGAGGGCTGGCCTCAACAATTGCCTGAAGCCTACCACTGCAGGGGCTGTCCCTGCACAGGCCTGCTTGCGCTTTGTAGGGGCTACACTTCCGCAGAGCAGCACCAAACATCACAAGCCCCCAAGAAAAGGCCTGAGCCCAGAAATGTTTGAACAAGCTTAGCCAGGCTGTGAATAGATTCGCCTAATTCTCGGATGGTTTTTCTGAGTCGGGTTGCCCCAGGGAGGAGCCTCTTCGGTTTCCAATTGCCCTGCTACCCACGCAAGTCCCCAGGGGATGCTCTAGTGGATCAGCTTCATAGGACTGCCAGCTCCAGGCAGCACCACCTGCAGCCCAGAAAAGCTGCAAGAAGCTCGGCCAGACTGTGAAAAGATCCGCCTCCATTCTCAGGCTGTCCTTCTGATTTGGGCTGCCCTAGGGTACAGCCTCTTAGGTGCTCAGTGACCCAGAGAGCTGCTTCAGGCCACAGGGGCTGCTGCACTCCTGAGGAGCAGCTGCCCAACACCGCCAACCCCCTGCAAGAACCCGACAGCCTAAAAACACAAGAGCAAGCTCTGCATGACCAAGTGAAATCTGCTACCATCGTGGTGTGGACCTCCCAGTCCTGGCTGCCCGCAGGAAGTCCTCCTTTGCTTCAAAGAAACACGGTTAGCCCCATCAACACTCCAGAAAAGCCACACTGCCTCAAAAAAGATTGACCAAACACGCCAGCCCTCAGGAAATATTCCAGACCAGTGACAAGGCAAACACTGCCCGGTCACAGAGAGTACAACTCCCTCAGGAGAAAGAAAACAACAAGCAAGATGAAGAAGCTGAGAAACCACCCCCAGTCAAACCAACAGGAGGACTCACCTAAAACAGTCAACAATGAAACAGATCTCAGCAGTCAGACAGACCTGGAGTTCAAAAGAGAAATAGGGAAAATACTGAAGGAATGAAGAGAAGATAGGAACAGTAATGCAGATACCCTCAGAAAGGAACTAGAAAATAGAAGGAGGAGCCAAGAAAAACCTGAACATTCATTGGCAGAGATGCAAACTGAACTAAGGGCAATAAAAACCAGAATGAATAATGCAGAAGAAGGAATCAGTGATATGGAAGATAGAATAATGGAAATCACTCCATCCGGTCAACAGACAGAAAACCGAATCAAAAAACTCAAAAGCAATATAAGAGACCTATGGGAAAATATAAAGCGGGCCAATCTACGCATAATAGGAATTCCAGAAGGAGTAGAAAAAGATAAGGGAATGGAAAATATCTTTGAAGAAATTATCGCTGGAAACTTCTCAAATCTAAAGGATACTGGGTTCAAGATACAAGAAGCACAGAGGGCCCCAAACAAACTGAACCCAAACAGACCCACACCAAGACACATCATAATAGAAATGGCAAAAGTTAATGATAACGAGAGGATCCGAAAGGCAGCAAGAGAAAAAGAGAATGTTCCCTACAATGGAACCCCCATAAGCATATCAGCTGATTTCTCTACGGAAACACTACAGGCCAGGAGGGAATGGCAAGAGATAGTTAAAGTGCTCAAAGGAAGAAATATGCAACCTAGAATACTCTATCCAGCAAGAATATCATTTCAAATAGAAGGGGAAATAAAAATTTTTCCCAAAACAAACAAAAACTGAAAGAATACAGCAACACAAAACCCAGATTAAAGGAAATATTGAAAGGAGTACTCTAAACCAAAAAGAAAGGGAGGAAATGGTAGAAAAAAGAAGAGGAAAAAAAAAAAAGAAGAAGAAGAGGGAGAACTAGGACTGAGGAAACCGCAATCAGAGAGCAGTCACTCAAATAAGCCAGCATACAGCTTTAATCATGAACACGCTTCAAACAAAATAAAATTAAAAAGAAAAAAATAAAAAAGAGTCATCAAAACCATAAAATGTGGGCAAGGTATGTTAGGAAGTAAATAACCCTTTTAGCGTGTTTGTATGTCTCTCTTCTTAATTTTAATATAGTAATGAAGTGTTTGAACTTACAGGACCATCAGGCTAAAACACACAATTATGGGAAGGGGTTAGCATACTTACAAAACAGGGCAACCACAAGCCAAAAACAAATATTTCATTTGCAAAAAATGAAAAAAGAATACACTCAAGCAGATAATAACAGGAGACCATTAACCACAAAAAAAAAAAAAAAGAAAGAAAGGAAGAATGGAGAACCATAGAATCAACTGGAACACGAGGTTCCAATGGCAATAAATAATCATCTATCAATTATCACCTTAAATGTCAATGGGCTGAATGCCCCAATCAAAAGACACAGAGTGGCTGAGTGGATAAAAACGCTAAAACCTTCAATATGCTGCCTACAAGAAACTCGCCTTAGGACAAAAGATACATATAGATTGAAAGGGAAAGGGTGGGGAAAAATATATCACCCCAATAGACATAACAGAAAAGCAGGAGTCGCAACGCTCATATCAGACAAAATAGACTTTAAAACAAAAGACATAAAGAAAGACAAAGAAGGACACTAGTTAATGATTAAGGGATCCATCCAAGGAGAGGATATTACTATCATCAACATATATGCCCCAAATATAGGAGCACCCAGATACATACAACAAATATTCACAGACATCAAGGGAGATACTGATGAGAATACAATCATAGTTGGAGACCAAAGGGAGATATTGGTGAGAATATAATCATAGTAGGAGACCTTAATACGCCCCTCACATCAATGGATAGATCCTCTAGACAGAAAACCAATAAAGCAACAGAGATCCTAAAGGAACAATACAAAAGGTAGACTTCATTGATATCTTCAAGACACGACATCCAAAAAAGCAGAATACACATTCTTCTCAAATGCTCATGGAACACTCTCAAGAATCGACCACATCTTGGGACACAAAGCGAATCTCAATAAATTTAGGAGCGTAGAAATTTTCTCAAGTATCTTCTCTGACCACAATGCCATGAAATTAGGAATCAACCATGGGAGAAGCAAAGAGAAAAAACCTACTCCATCGAGACTACACAACATGCTACTAAAAAACCAATGGGTCAATGAGGACATCAAGAAGGAAATTAAAAACTACCTTGAAACAAAGGATAATGAAGACACAACCTCTCCAAATCTATGGGATGCTGCGAAAACAGTGCTCAGAGGGAAATGTATAGCAATCCAGGCCTTTCTCAAAAAAGAAGATCCCAAATGGACAACTGAACCCTCCACCTAAACGAACGAGGAAAAGAAGAACCAAAAATTCCTCAAGTCAGCAGAAGGAAGGAAATTATAAAGATCAAAGAAGAAATCAATAAAATAGAGACGCAAAAAACAATAGAGAAAAGTAATAAAACCAAGAGCTGGTTCTTTGAAAAGGTGAACACAATGGACAAACCCCTGGCCAGACTCACTAAAAAGAGGAGAGAAAGAACCCACATAACCAAAATTAGAAATGAAAAAGGAGAAACCACAACGGATACAGCAGAAACACAAAAAACCCTAAGAGAATACTATGAACAACTGTATGGCAACAAGTTTGACAATCTGGAAGAAATGGACAACTTTCTAGAATCTTACAGCCTGCCAAAACTGAGTCAAGCAGAAACAGACCAACTGAACAGACCGATCACTATAAATGAAATTGAAGAGGTCATAAAATCACTCCCTACAGATAAAAGTCCAGGACCGGATAGCTTCACAGGGGAATTTTATCAAACATATAAAGAGGAATTGGTGCCCATCCTCCTGAAACTCTTTCAAAAGGTGGAAGAAGAAGGAATACTCCCAAAGACATTCGATGAGGCCACCATCACCCTCATTCCAAAACCAGACAGAGATACCACCAAAAAAGAAAACTATCGGCCAGTGTCATTGATGAATATAGATGCAAAAATTCTCAACAAAGTCTTAGCCAACCGAATCCAACAACATACCAAAAAAATTATACACCATGACCAGGTTGGGTTCAGCCCAGTTTCACAAGGATGGTTCAACATACGCAAATCAATCAGCATCATACACCACATGAACAAAAAAGTGTCAAAAATCATATGATCATCTCAATAGGCGCATAAAAAGCATTTGACAAAGTTCCACATCCATTCATGATCAAGACCCTCGCCAAAGTGGGTATAGAGGGAACACTCCTGAACATCATCAAAGCCATTTATGATAAACCCGCAGCAAATATAATCCTCAATGGGGAAAAACGGAAAGACTTCTCACTCAAATCTGGACCCAGACTGGGATGCCCACTCTCACCACTGCTCTTCAACATCGTTTTGGAAGTCCTAGTCACAGCAATTAGACAAAAGAAATAAAAGGCATCCATATAGGAAGAGAAGAGATCAAACTGTCACTGTATGCAAATGACATGACACTATACCTAGAAAACCCTAAGGACTCAACACCAAAACTCCTTGAACTGATTAATAAATTCAGCAATGTAGCAGGATATAAAATTAACATTCAGAAGTCAGTTGCATTTCTGTACACCAGCAATGAAACATTAGAAAAGGAATACAAAAACACGATACCTTTTAAAATTGCACCTCACAAAATCAAATACCTCGGAATACACCTGACCAAGGAGGTAAAGGACCTATATGCTGAGAACTATACAACTTTAATCAAAGAAATCAAAGAAGGTGTAAAGAAATGGAAAGAGAGTCCATGTTCCTGGATTCGGAAAATCAATATTGGAAAAATGGCCATCCTACCCAAAGATTCAATGCATACTACAGATTCAATGCAATCCCTATCAAATTACCCATGACATTGTTCACAGAACTAGAACAAACAATCCAAACATTTATATGGAACCACAAAAGACCCAGAATCGCCAAAGCAATCCTGAGAAACAAAAACCAAGCAGGAGGCATCACGCTCCCAGACTTCAAGAAATACTACAAAGCCACAGTCATCATAACAGTGTGGTACTGGTACCAAAACAGACAGAGAGACCAATGGAACAGAAGAGAGAATCCGGAAAGAAACCCCGACACCTAGGGTCAATTCATCTTGGACAAGGGAGGCAAGAACATCAAATGGGAAAAAGAAAGTCTATTCAGCAAGCATTGCTGGGAAACCTGGACAGCTGCATGCAAAGCAATGAAACTAGAACACACCCTCACACCATGCACAAAAAGAAACTCCAAATGGCTGAAACACTTAAATATACGACAGGACACCATCAAATTCCGAGAAGAAAACATAGGCAAAACACTCTCTGACATCAACATCATGAATGTTTTCTCAGTTCGGTCTCCCAAAGCAATAGACATTAGAGGAAAAATAAACCCATGGGATCCCATCAAACTGAAAAGCTTTTGCACAGCAAAGGAAACCAAACAGAAAACAAAAAGACACCTTACAGAATTGGAGAAAATAGTTCCAAATGATGCAACTAACAAGGGCTTATATCTAGAATATATAAACAGCATATACAACCCAATAGCAAAAAAACCAATCAATTAATGGAAAAATTGGCAAAAGACCTGAATAGACATTTCTCCAAAGAAGATATACAGATGTCAACAAACACATGAAAAAACGCTCAACATCGCTGATTATAAGAGAAATGCAAATCAAAACTACCATGAGATACCACCTCACACCAGTCAGAATGGCCATCATTCATAAATCCACAAATAACAAGTGCTGGAGGGGCTGTGGAGAAAAGGGAACCCTCCTGCATTGCTGGTGGGAATATAAACTGGTACAGCCACTATGGAGAACAGTTTAGAGATACCTTAGAAATCTATACATAGAACTTCCATATGACCCTGCAATCCCATTCTTGGGCATCTATCCGGAGAAAACTCTACTTAAAAGAGACACATGCACCCGCATGTTCATTGCAGCACTATTCACAATAGCCAGGATATGGAAACAACCCAAATGACCATCGACAGAGGATTGGATGCGGAAGAGGTTGTATGTATACACAATAGAATACTACTCAGCCATAGGAAAGGATTACATAATGCCATTTGAAGCAACATGGATGGAACTAGAGACTCTTATCCTGAGTGAAATGAGCCAGAAAGACAGAGACAAATACCATATGATATCACTTATAACTGGAATTGAATATCCAGCACAAATGATCATCACCTAGAAAATAAAACCATGGACTTGGAGAAGACACATGTGGTTGCCTGATGGGAGGGTGAGGGCGTGGGTGAGATCGGGTGCTTGGGTTTCTCAGACACAACTTAGAATATATTTACAAGGAGATCCTGCTGAATAGCATTGAGAACTATGTCTAGATATTCATGTTGCAACAGAAGAAAGGGTGGGGGAAAAATGTAATTGTAATCCATACATGTAAGGATAACATGACTTCCTTGCTGTACAGTAGGAAAATAAAAAAAAAATACACACTCCCCAGAGGCAGAAAATCAAACCAATGGCCGATGGAGTTGGAACAACACACAAGCATCCCTTTCCATGAGGAAGCATTTCCACGGAAGGAAACTATGGAATATCCTTTAACCTGATTTCCACCCCATACCATTTGGGAAGATATAGGTACCATAACAAGGGTTTCAAACAAGTCTTCCAGTATGGAGCAGGGATTGTAATGCACACATTTTGGGAGTCAGAACAGGAAGGAGAGAAGACTCTGGTACAAGTGTGCTGCTTTTTTCCATTTGTGGGATATCCACGTTAAACAAAGACATGTCTTTGGATAACTTATCCTGCCATTGACGGTTGCTTGAGTCGACAGATCCTTTACCTTTCTCTCTCCTTCTTTTGATGTCCTTATCTCTAGCTCTCTCCCTCTCACCTTTGCCCCCCTTCAGGTTCTCCTGAATCCTCCTGCTACAAGTTGATCTGTGGTGACAATAGATGAAATATATTAGCCAAGAGAATGCTCCAAGTGATCCCACAGCCTTTTCTCCCTGTCATACTAGGTCTGAACAAATATAAAATCCGTGGTCCAGAAAGACTTCCTGTGCTGTGTGGAGACACCCCAACTAGGTCATCCTTCCACAACACTTTCCATATTCAGCCCTTCATAAGGACACAATGACCACTTCATATGTAAGTCACTCTAGGGTCCCATATTGGACTCAGAGAGCAACACACTTGAAACAAAGTTCACATGACTGCTCTCCCAAGAAATGGCTTCTCTGCAGCATTCCCTACCTGGTCCATGAGGTATTGTAGATTTGCTCGTGTGTGGATCTCTGGACTCGTTCTTAGGGTATATCGAATATGAACTCTGTGACTCTTCATGTCTCAATGATTGGGCATCCACCTAATGCTCTGAGCATCCTTGGCCATTGGGCTGGCCAACAATAGCCCAGATTTCAGGATGTCTGCCAACCAATACCAGTCTCCATAAAATACACCTCCTCATTCTCTAGCCTCAGGAGTGTAGGGACAGAGCCCATTCCCTTCCAGGATGGAACTTTCAATACGCTCAAATTGCAGGCATCATCACAGGGCTCCTGGAAGATCAGACAATCCACCCACCTTTCCATCCTTTTGATTGTAGACACAACAAATCACTGGCACTGGCCCCAGGCATCACACTCCCAGTAAGCACTCCATGAGAGGGAGGGCTTGTTCTTATCCACCTGTGGAAAAGGCACCTGAAATAGACCGGTTACCTCTCGGTTAAAAGGCCTCTGTTTGGAGGGCTCCCCTGTGGCGTAGGCTATGGAAATGTGGATTCAGAAGTGTGGAGCTGAAAATGCCCCATTGGGAATGTCTTCTTCAGCGGTTACATGCAGGATCTCAAGATGGTGGAGAGCATTGGGGCATGGTTTCCTTGTTTGTGCCCTGGGATGTCTTCCTTCAAATGGCCATGATGCACAATTCATTTTCCACATGTAGGAACTCCCTTGAGGTATTCTGCCCACGGATCCCCTGAAGATATCACATGTTCAAGCACCAAGCCTCTAGAATCCACATTGAGCTTGGGAGCCTGATGAGAGTGCTGGCTATGAGTCTACAGATGGAGAAAATAGTGTTCATCAAAGAGGACCACCCATCTGATGGATCCTCCTTTCCATCAACTTCGACTTACCTCCAGAGCAAGAGTTCATGCTGTGCATCCTTTAACTCTCACGTTTTGAGGTTGAGAATGTCCCACATATGGCCCATCGCACTCCTCTTTCTCAGAGAGAGGTTGTTTGGGCACAAGGCTCCATGGGCATGATATCAGAACCATAGCCACATCTGGGACTGACGTTTCAGAATAAGGCAACTCCACACACTGGGGAATAAAATTCTCTATAATAACGATGTATATCTGATAACATGTGTAGCACTTCATGGGCAAATGCTTTCTCAGTCACTGCGTCACATGAGTACACAGTACAGAATCCCTTTTGGAGAGAAAATACATCAAAGCAAACACCCATACAAAAGTCCCCTGGACAATGAAATCAAGGAACGACTGAGGAAGAACACCATATGAGTTGCCATTTCAATACGTTGGGATTTTCCATTTAGGGAAAATATAGGGTGTCATTTAACTTGACCCACACCTCGCGTCCTTTGAGAAGACATGGGTGCCCAGCAGGGAGGACTGCTTGCAATCCACATACTTCAAGAGAATGGTGGCCATGAGAAGAATGCTGGAAAGTATATTATCATCAAATCGTCCAATACATGCAATGTATCATTCTATAATTTAGTATCAACCCAACTCTAGATCATGAGCTCAGACTGCCTGAAGTACATCCATTTTGGGGTGACGGTGAGAGCTTCGAACTTTGGGCCCATTACACCCCTCTGTTCTCACAGAGGGTCTGTGGTGTCACAATGCCTGGTGCGAGCATGCCATTGCCATGGCAACCATTGGGCCTGACCTTCTCAGATGGAAGGCAACTCCACCTCCTCTGTGCCCACCTGCTCTCTACAGAAGGATGGCACTTCCCCTGAACGTGTGTCAGGCTCCACACGCTGGTTCCAGAACTGCTTCCCAGGAATACACAGTCTACATTCTCATGAGGAAAGAAAATATGGGATTGAAAAAGACCCATTCCCCAAGGAGCCTGAACATGAAAACAATGGCCGATGGAGGAAGAACAACACACGAGCATCCCTGTCCATGTGTGGAGGCTTTTCCACGGAAGGAAACTATGGAATATCTTTTAACCTGATATCCACCACATGCCATTGGAGAAGATTTAGGTGCCATAGCAAGGCCTTCAAACCTGTCTTCCAGTATGGCGCAGGTATTGTAATGCACACATTTTGGGATCAGGCAAGGAAGGAGAGAAGACTCTGGTACACGTGTGCTGGTTTGTCCCATTTGTGGGATATCCACCTTATACAAGGACATGTCCTTGGAGCCATTATCCTGCCATTCACGGTTGCTGGAATCAACAGCTCCTGTAGCTCTCTCTCTCCTTCTTTTCATCTCCTTCTCTCTAGCTCTCTCACTCTCCCCTCTGCCGCCCTTCAATTTCCCTTGAATCCTGCGGATACAAATTGATCTTTGGTGACAATGGATGAAATATAGTAGCCAAGAGAATGGTCCAAGTTATCGCACAGCCTTTTATCCCTGTCGTCCTCGTTCTGATCAAATAGAAAATCAGTGGTCCAGAAAGATTTCCTGTGCTGTGTGGAGACACCCCAACTAGGTCACACTTCCACAACACTTCCCATATTCAGCCCTTCCGATGGACACGCTGACCACTTCCTATGTACTTCGGTCTGGAGGGTCCCATATTGGACTCAGTGAGCTACACTCTTGAAACATGGTTCAAATGAGTACTCTCCCAAGAAATGACTTCTCAGCAGCATTCCCTACATGGTCCATGAGGTATTGTGGATGTGCACGTGTGTGGATCTCTGCACTCGTTCTTAGCGGATGTAGAATATGAAGTCTAGGATTCTTCATGTCTCAATGATTGGGCATGCAAACAATGTTCTGAGCATCTTTGGCCAATGGGCTGGTCAACCATAGCCCAGATTTCAGGATGTCTGCCCAACAAAACCATTCTCTGCAATATAACTCCTCATTCTCTAGCCTCATGAGTGTCAGGGACAGAGCCCACTCCTTCCAGGATGGAACTTTCATTACCCTCGAAATAGCAGGCATCACCACAGGGCTCCTGGAAGATCAGACAATCCACCCACCTTTCCTTCCTTATGATTGTAGACACAACAAACACACTGGCACTGGTCCCAGGCACCACATTCCCAGGAAGCACTCCATGAGAGGGAGGGCTTGTTCTAGCCACCTGTGGAAAAGGCACCTGAAATATTCCGGTTACATCTCGGTTAAAAGGCCTCTGATTGGAGGACTCCCCTGTGGCGTAGGCTATGGAAATATGTATTCAGAAGAGTGGAGCTGAAAATGCCCCATTGGGAATGTCTTCCTCAGGAGTTACATACTGGGCCTCATGCTTGGTGGAGAGCATTGTGCCATGGTTTCCTTGTTTGTGCCCTGGAATGTCTGGTTTCAAATGGCCATGACGCCCAATTCTTTTTTCACATGTAGGAACTCCCTTGAGGTATTCTGCCCACGGATCCCCTGAAGATATCACATGTTCAAACACCAAGCCTCTATAAACCACCTTTAGCTTGGGAGGCTGTTGAGAGTGGTGGCTATGAGTCTACAGATGGAGAAAATAGTGTTCATCCAAGAGGACCACCCATCTGATGGATCCTCCTTTCCATCAACTTCGACATACCTCCAGAGCAATAGCTCATGGTGTCCCTCATTTAACTCTCAAGGTTTGAGGGTGAGAATGTCACACATATGGCCCATCACACACCTTTATCTCACAGACAGGTTGTTTGGTCCCAAGGCACCATAGGCCTAATATCAGTGCCATGGCCACCACCGGGACTGCACTTTTCAGAAGGAAGGCAACTACATACACTGGGGAACCAATTTTTCTCTATCATGTAGTATGTAGGATAACATGTGTAGCACTTCAGGGTCAAGTGCTTTCTCAGTCACTGCCTCACACGTATACACAGTACAGAACCTCTTTGGAGGGAAAGAAGTCATTCCAAACACCCAAAGCAAAGTCCCATGTATAATGAAATCGAGGAATGACTGAGGAAGAACACCCTCTGAGCTGCCATATCAATAGGAAGTGTTTATCCGTTTAGGGAAAATATAGGGTGTCATTTAATTTGACCACACCTCGTGTCCTTTGAGAAGACATGGGTGCCAAGCAGGGAGGTCTACTTGCAAACGACATATTTCTGGAGACAGGCCAAGAATTTGTGAATCTATCATACAAGTGTTCTCATATAGCATTTGTGTTTAATAGTCCCCGGAAACACAGACAAGGGCTTGGGAATGAAATGGTGCCCTGATATGTGGCTTTTATCCGAATCTCATCTCTCTCTCACTCTCTCTCTTGGCTTCTTCCTCCTTCATATTCTCTAGAATCCTCCTCATCCAAGGTTATCTGTGCTGGTCCAGGTTGGCATACCTCAGCCAGGAGAGCATTCAAATTCTTTAACCAAGATTTTCCATCAGTCGTACAAACTCCTACCAAATATAAAAGCATATTTCCTGAAATATGTACTCTGTTTGTATGGAGATATTCCACTTTACACACGGTACCTCTATCTTACTATTGGCAGCCATTCACACTGACAGATAACAATCATATTTCTACTGCATTCAACATGGTCACAGATTTGACTCCGAGATAAACCTCTTTTCAACCACCTACACATAAGGGACCGAGTGAGAATTCACTTCTCTGCAGCACACCCCACGTGTGTGATCAGGTCTGTGAAGTGGCTGGTGAGGTGGATCCCTCGAGTCTTTTTAAGCGGAGTTCGGAAATGTAGTCTCTGACTCTCCATGTCTCAGTGAATTGGCATCTACGAAGGGGTCTGAGCACCCTTCAGCAAGGTCTGAATGACAATGGGACGGAATCCAAGGATTCGGTCCCCTCAAACCAGTTTCCATTTGGGACAATCCTCCTCATTCTCTAGACCCTCAATTGGCAGGCCAGAGACCCCTCTCATCAAAGAGCGAAACTCAAGTCCTGCCCATATAGACCTCACCATAGGGCTCACGGAGGAAAAGAAGAGAGACTCCTGAAATTCCTGATTATTGTGTACCCCACAAATAAGCCAGCAGTGGAACTAGTCATCCCATTTCCATCCAGCACCCCCTTAGACAAAACTTAGCTTTATCAACCTGTGACAAACCCACCAGACATATCCCAGGTTCATTCTTGGGAAATTTGTTACTGTGGATAGATATTGTGTGATTTCATCCATTGACATGTATGTTAAGAAGCAGGGAATTGTCCTTCCCTACATTCCAATATTTCCTCACGGTTGATATTGAGGTCCTCGTCCTTGGTTGTAGGCAGAGTGACCTATTTTCATGGTTTGAGCTCTGGAATGAGATTTCTCATCCCGGCCATACTTAGGAGTCTTTTTTTCCCTGTTGGAAAAGACTGGAAGTAATATGTTCACTGGTCCCTTTCAGATATATCATAATCCAAAAGCAAGCCTGAGCAGTGTATATTTATTTACTCAGGAGCCTGATGAGAATGGTGGCCATGGGAAGAATGCTGGAAAGAATACTTATCATCCAATTGTCCAATACATCCAATGCATCGTCCTTTAATTTAGTATCAACATAACTCCAGATCATGAGCTCAGGCTGCACGATGCACAACAAGTGAGTGGTGATGGTGAGAGCTTCCCACTTTGGGCCATCACTCGCCTCTCTTCTCACAGAGGGTCTGTGGTGTCACAAGGCTTGGTGGGCAGCACGCCATTGCTATGGAAAACCTTGGGCCTGAACTTCTCAGATGGAAGGCAACTCCACCTCCTCTGTGCCCACCTGCTCTCTACAGAAGGATGGCTCTTCCCCTGAACGTGTGTCAGGCTCAACACGGTGGTTCAAGAACTGCTTCCCAGGAATACACAGTCTACAATCTCATGGGGAAAGAACATATGGGATTGAAAAAGACCCATTCCCCAAGGAGCCTGAACATGAAAACAATGGCCGATGGAGGAAGAAGAACAACACACGAGCATCCCAGTCCATGGGAGGAGGCTTTTCCACGGAAGGAAACTATGGAATATCTTTTACCCTGATTTCCACCCCATGCCATTGGAGAAGATATAGGTACCATAGCAAGGCTTTCAAACCTGTCTTCCAGCATGGAGCAGGTATTGTAATGGAGACATTTTGGGAGTCAAGCCAGGAAGGAGAGAAGACTCTCGTACAAGTGTGCTGGTTTGTCCCATTTGTGGGATATCCACCTTAAACAAGGTCATGTCCTTGGAGCAATTATCCTGCCATTGACGGTTGCTTGAGTCAACAGCTCCTGTAGCTCTCTCTCTCCTTATTTGATCTTCTTCTCTCTAGATTTCTCACTTTCCCGTTTACCCCCCATCAATTTCTCTTGAATCCTCCGGCTACAGTTGACCTGTCGTGATAACGGATGAAATATCTTAGCCAAGAGAATGGTCCAAGTTATCCCCCAGCCATTTCTCCCTGTCATCATAGGTCTGATAAAATATAAAATCCGTGGTCCAGAAAGACTTCTTGTGCTGTGTGGAGACACAACAACTAGGTCATCCTTCCAAAACACTTCCCATATTCAGCACTTCCCAAGGATACGATGACCACGTCATATGTACTTTGGTCTCTAGGGTCTCATATTGGACTCAGAGAGCAACACACTGAAACAACATTCACATGAGTGCTCTCCCAAGAAATGGCTTCTCTGCAGCATTCCCTACCTGGTCCATGAGCTATTGTGGATTTGCTCGGGTGTGGATCACTGGACTCGTTCTTAGCGGATATAGAATATGAACTCTATGACTCTTCATGTCTCAATGATTTGGCATCCAAACAATGGTCTGAGCATTCCTGGCCAGAGGGCTGGCCATCCATAGCCCAGTGTGCATGATGTCTGTCAACCAAATTTGTCTCTCTGGAATAGACCTCCTCATTCTCTGGCCTCATGATTGTCAGGGACAGAGCCCACTCCCTTCTAGGATGGAACTTTCAATACCCTCACATTGCTGGCATCATTCCAGGGCTCCTGGAAGATCAGACAATCCACCCACCTTTCCTTCCTTATGATTGTAGACACAACAAACACACTAGCACTGGCCCCAGGCACCACATATCTCCTCAGAAAGAAAATCATGGACTTGGAGAAGAAACATGTGGTTTCCTGATAGTTGGTGGAGGGTGTGGGAGGGAATGGGAGCTTGCGATTATCAGAATCAACTTACAATTGATATACAAGGAGATTCTGCTTTATAGCATTGAGAATTATGTCTAGAAACTCAGGCTGCAACAGAGGAAATCGAGGCAGGAAAACTGTAATTGTAATGTATACATGTAAGGATAACATGACCCTCTTGTACTAGTGGGAAAATAAAAAAAAAAGAGAAAAAAAAAAAAAAAAAAGACCCCATGAAGCCTGAAAATGAATACAATGGCTGATGGAGGAAGAACAACACACGAGCATCCCTTTCCATGGGAGGAGGCTTTTCCACGGAAGGAAACTATGGAATATCTTGTAACCTGATTTCTGCCACATGCCATTGGAGAAGATATAGGTACCATAGCAGGCTTTCAAACCAGTTTTCCAGTATGGAGCAGGGATTCTAATGGTCACATTTTGGGAGTCAGGTCAGGAAGGAGAGAAGACTCTGGTACAAGTGTTCTGGTTTGTCCCATTTGTGTGCTAT
Source organism: Sus scrofa (assembly GCF_054392235.1). NCBI lineage: Eukaryota > Metazoa > Chordata > Mammalia > Artiodactyla > Suidae > Sus > Sus scrofa. The sequence continues at coordinate 44,299,124 of NC_139402.1, forward strand.
CCACCTTAAACCAAGACATGTCCTTGGAGCAATTATCCTGCCATTGACGGTTGCTTGAATCCACAGCTCCCTTACCTCTCTCTCCCCTTCTTTTGATCTCCTTCTCTCTAGCTCGCTCCCTCTTCCCTTTGCCCCCCTTCAATTTCTCTTGAATCCTCCTGCTACAAGTTGACCTGGGGTGATAATGGATGAAATATAGTAGGCAAGAGAATGGCCCAAGTTATCCCCCAGGATTTTCTCCCTGTCATCCTATGTCTGACCAAATAGAATATCCGTGATCCAGACAGACATCCTGTGCTGTGTGGAGACACCCCAACTAGGTCATCCTTCCACAACACTTCCCACATTTATCCCTTCCTATGGACACGCTGACCACTTCATATGTACTTCAGTCTGGAGGTAGCATAGTGGACTCAGAGAGCAACACACTTGAAACAACGTTCACATGAGTGCTCTCCAAAGAATTTGCTGATCTGCAGCATTCCCTGCCTTGTCCATGAGATATTGTGGATTTGCTCGGGTGTGGATCTCTGGACTCGTTCTTAGGTGATATAGAATATGTAGTCTATAACTCTTCATTTCTCAATTTTTGGGCATCCAAACAATGGTCTGAGCATCCTTGGCCAGTGGGCAGGCAAACCATAGCACATCGTGCAATATGTCTGTCAACCAAAACCAGTCTCTATGGAATAGACCTCATCATTCCCTAGCCTCATGAGTGTCAGGGACAGAGCCCACTCCCTTCCAGGATGGAACTTTCAATACGCTCAAATTGCAGGGTACATCACAGGGCTCATGGAAAGTCATACAATCGACCCACCTTTAATTCCTTATGATTGTAGACACAACAAACACACTGGCACTGGCCCCAGGCACCACACTCCCAGGAAGCCCTCCATGAGAGGGAGGGCTTGTTCTTATCCACCTGTGGAAAAGGCAACTGAAATAGATCGGTTACATCTCGGTGAAAATGCCTCTGTTTGGAGGACTCCCCTGTGGCTTAGGCTATGTAAATATGTATTCAGAAGTGTGGAGCGGAAAATGCCCCATTGGGAATGTCTTCTTCAGCGGTTACATCCAGGGCCTCAGGCTTGCTGGAGAGCATTGGGGCATGGTTTCCTTGCTTGTGCCCCGGGATATCTTGTTTCTAACGTCCATGAAGCCCAATTCTTTTTTGACATTTATGAACTCACTTGAGATATTCTGCCCCCTGATCCCCTTAAGATATCACATGTTCCAACTCCAAGCCTCTAGAATCCACAATTAGCTTGGGAGCCTGATGAGAGTTGGGGCTATGAGTCTACAGATGGAGATAATAGTGTTCATCCAAGAGGACCACCCATCTGATGTTGGTCCTTTCCAACAACCTCGACATACCTCCAGAGCAAGTGCTCATGCCTTGCATCATTTAATTCTCAAGGTTTGAGGGTGAGAATTTCCCACATTTGGCCCATTGCACACCTATTTTCTCAGAGAGAGGTTGTTTGTTCACAAGGCCCCTGGGCATAAGATCATTGCCATGGCCACCTCTGGGACTGCACCTTTCCGAAGGAAGGCAACTCCACACCCTGGGGAACCCAATTTTCTCTATATTATGATGGATCTCCGATGACATGTGTGGGACTTCAGGGTGAAGTGCTTTATCAGTCACTGCCTCACAGGAATACACAGTACAGAATCTCTTTGGAGAGAAAAGATGTCATTCCAAACACCCAAACAAAATCACCTGGATAATGACATCAAGGAACGACGGAGGAAGAACACCCTAAGAACTTCCATTTCAATAGGAATGGGCTTTTCCGGTAAGGGAAATGATAGGGTGTCATTTAACTTGACCCACCCCTCCTGTTCTTTGAGAAGACACAGCTGCCAAGCAGAGAGGACAGCTTGCAATCGACATATTTCTAGAGACAGGCCAAGAACGAGTGAAAATCTCATGCAAGAGTCCTGAGATAGCCTTCGTGGTCTAATAGACCCGGAAACACACACCAGGTCTTGAGAAGGAAATTGTGCCCTGGAATGTGGCTTGTATCCAAATCTCATCTCTCTCTCTCTCTCTCACTCTCTCTCTCGGCATCTTCCTCCTTCATATTCTCTCGAATCCTCCTCATCCAAGGTTATCTGTGCTGGTCCATGTTGGCATATCTCAGCCAGGATAGCATTCAAATTCTTTCACCAAGATTTTCCATCAGTCTTCCAAACTCGTATCAAATATGACAGCAATTTTTCCTGAAATAACTCCTCTGTTTGTATGGAGATATTCCACCTTACACAGTGCACCTCTATCTTACCATTGTCAGCCCTTCACACTGACAGATAACCATCCCATTTGCACTGTGTTCTACATGGTCACCAATTTGACTCTGAGATCAACATCTTTTCAACCACCTACACATAAGGGACCGAGTGAGAATTCACTTCTCTGCAGCAAATCTCCTGTATTTGAAGTTGCTGGTGAGGTGGATCTCTCGACCCTTTCTCAGGGGATTTGGGACATGAAATCTCTGACTCTCCATGTCTCAGTGAATTGGCATCTAAGAAGGAGTATGAGTACCATTCAGCAGGGTCTGAATGACAATGGGACAGAGTTCAAGGAATCAGTCAATAAAACCAGTCTCCATTTGGGACAATCCTCCTCCTTCTCTAGACCCTTAACTGGCAGGCCAGAGGTCCCTCCCTTCCAAGAGGGAAACCTCTAGACCTGCCCATGTTGCCATCAGCACAGGGATCAAGTAGGGGATGAAGAGAGACTCCTTAAATTCCTGACAATTGTGTACCCCACAATCAAGCCAGCAGTGGAGCTAGTCACCCCACTTCCATCCAGTCCCCCAGGAGACAGGACGATCCGTATCAACCTGTGAAATGCCCAGAGACGTATCCCAGCTTCGTTCTCGGGAAATTTGTTACTGTGGATAGCTAGTGTGTGCTTTCATCTATTGACGTGTACGTTCAGAAGCAGGGAATTGTACTTCTCCCATTCCAATATGTCCTCAGGGTTGATATTGAGGGCCTCGTCCTTGGTTGAAGGCAGAGGCGCCTATTTTCATGGTTTGAGCTCTGGAATGATATTTCTCATCCCGGTCATACTTAGCAGTCTTTTTTCCCCTGTGGGAAAAGACTTGCATTGATAAGCTCACTGGTCCCTTTCAAATATATCATAATACAAAAACAAGCCTGAGCAGTGGCTATTTACTCAGGAGCCTGATGAGAATGGTGGGCATCAGAAGAAGGCTGGAAAGAATACTTATCATTAAAGTGTCCAAGAAATCCAATGGATCATCCTTTAGTGTAGTATCAGCATACCTCCAGATCATGAGCTCAGGCTGACTGATGTACAACCATTGAGGCGTGACGGTGAGAGCTTCCCAGTTTGGGCCATCACTCGCCTCTCTTCTCACAGAGGGCCTGTGGTGTCACAAGGCTTGGTGGGCAGCATGCCATTGCCATGGCAACCATTTGGCCTGACCTTCTCCGATGGAAGGCAACTCCACCTCCTCTGTGCCCACCTGCTCTCTACAGAAGGATGGCTCTTTCCCTGAACGTGTGTCAGGCTCAACACGGTGGTTCAAGATCTGCTTCCCAGGAATACACAGTCTACAATCTCATGTGGAACGAAAATATGGGATTGAAAAAGACACACTCCCCACGGAGCCTGAAGCTGAAAACAATGGCCGATGGAGGAAGAGCAACTAACGAGCATCCCTTACCTTGGGAGGAGGGTTTTCCACGGAAGGAGACTATCGAATATCTTTTAACCTGATTTCTACCACATGTCATTGGAGAAGATATAGGGACCATAGCAAGGCTTTCAAACCTGTCTTCCAGTATGGAGCAGGGATTGTAATGGACACATTTTGGAAGTCAGGAGGAAGGAGAGAAGCCTCTGGTAAAAGTTTGCTGGTTTGTCACATTTGTGTGTTATCCAAATTAAACTAAGTCATGTCCTTGGAGAACTTATATTGCAATTGACGGTTGCTTGAATCAACAGCTCCTTTACCTCTCTCTCTCCTTCTTTGATCTCCTTCTCTCTAGCTCTCTACCTCTCCCCTTTGCCCTCCTTCAATTTCTCTTGAATCCTGCTGCTACAAGTTGGTCTGTGGTGATAATGGATGAAATATCTTAGCCAAGAGAATGGTCCAAGTTATCGCATAGCTTTTTCTCCCTGTCATCCTAGGTCTGATCACATATAAAATCAGTGGTACAGAAAGACGTCCAGTTCTGTGTGGAGACACCCCAACTAGGTCATCCTTCCACAACACTTCCCATATTCAGCCCATCATATGGACACGCTGACCACTTCATATGTACTTCGGCCTCAAGGGTCCCATATGGACTAAGAGAGCAACACCCTTTAAACAATGTTCACATTAGTGCTCTCCGAAGAAAGTGCTGATCTGCAGCATTCCCTAGCTGGTCCATGAGTTATTGTGGATTTGCTCGGGTGTGGATCTCTGCACTCGTTCTTAGCGGATATAGATTAACAAGTCTATGACTCTTCATGTCTCAATGATTGGGCATCCAAACAATGGTCTAAGCATCCTTGGCCAGTGGGCTGGCCAACCATATCCCAGAGTGCAAGATGTCTGCCAACCAAAAGCAATCTCTATGGAATAGACCTCCTCATTCTCTAGCCTCATGAGTGTCAGGGACAGAGCCCAATCCCTTCTAGGATGGAACTTTCAATTCCCTCAAATTTCAGGCATCTACACAGGGCTGCTGGAAGATCAGACAATCGACCCACCTTTCCTTCCTTCTGACTGTACACACAACAAACACACTGGCACTGGTCGCATGCACAACACTCCCAGAAAGTACTCCATGAGAGGGAGGGCTTGTTCTTATCCACCTGTGGAAAAGGCACCTGAAATAGACCGGTTACATCTCGGTGAAAATGCCTCTGTTTGGGGGGCTCCCCTGTGGCTTAGGCTATGGAAATATGGATTCAGAAGTGTGGAGCTGAAAATGCCCCATTGGGACTGTCTTCTTCAGGGGTTACATCCAGGGCCTCATGCTTGGTGGAGAGCATTGTGGCATGGTTTCCTTGTTTGTGCCCTGGGATGTCTGGTTTCAAATGGCCATGAAGCGCAATTCTTTTTTCACATGTAGGAACTCCCTTGAGGTATTCTTCCCACGGATCCCTTTAAGATATTACATGTTCAAACACCAAGCATCTGTAATCTACATTGAGCTTGGGAGCCTGATGACAGTGCTGGCTATGAGTCTACAGATGGAGATAATCGTGTTCATCCAAGAGGACCACCCATCTGGTGGATCCTCCTTTCCATCAACTTCGACAGACCTCCAGAGCAAGAGCTCATATTGTCCATCATTTAACTCTCAAGGTTTGAGGGTGAGAATATCACACATATGGCCCATCACACACCTCTTTTCTCACAGAGAGGTTGTTTGGTCACAAGGCTCCATGGGCATCATATCAGTGCCATGGCCACTTCTGGCACTGCACCTTTCAGAAGGAAGGCAACTCCACACACTGGAAAGCCCAATTTTCTCTATCATGACGGATCTCTGATAGCATGTGTAGCACTTCAGCGTCAAGTGCTTTCTCAGTCACTTCCTCACACGAATACACAGGAGAGAATCTCTTTTGGAGAGAAAAGATGTCATTCCAAACACACAAACAAAATCATTGGACAATGAAATCAAGAAGCGTTGAGGAAGAACACACTATGAGCTGCCATTTCAATAGGAAGGGTCTTTTCCGCTTAGGGAAAATAGAGGGTGTCATTTAATTTTACCTACACCTCGTGTCCTTTGAGAAGACATGGCAGCCAAGCAGGGAGGGCTGCCTGCTACTGATATTTTTCTAGAGACAGGCCAAGAAGAGTGTACTTCGTTCTAATGGTCACAAATTTGACTCACAGTTCAACATCTTTTCAACCACCTACACATAATGGACCTTGTGAGTATTCACTTATCTACAGCACAACCCCACGTGTGTGATCAGGACTTTGGAGTTGCTGGTGAGGTGGATCTATCGACTCTTTCTAAGGGGAGTGCGTAAATGATGTTTCAACTCTCCATGTCTCAGTGAATTGGCATCTACGAAGGGGTCTGAGCACCCTTCAGCAGGGTCTGAATGACAAGAGACAGAATTCAAGTATTCTGTCCCCTAAAACCAGTGTCCATTTGGGATAATCCTCCTCCTTCTCTAGACCCTCAATTGGCAGGCCAGAGGACCCTCTCGTCCAAGAGGGAAACCTCAAGAACTGTCCATGTAGCCCTCACCACAGGACTCACGGAGGAGAAGAAGAGAGATCCTTAAAATCCTGATATTTGTGTAACCAACAATCAAGCCAGCAGTGGAACTAGTCACCCCACTTGAATTCAGCACCCCAGTAGACAGGACATATTCTTATCAACCTGGAAAATACCCACCAGACATATCCCAGCTTTATCTCGGTAAATTTGTTACTGTGGATAGCTTGTGTGATTTCATCTATTTATGTGTATGTTCCGAAGCTGGGAATTGTCCTTCTCCCCGTTTCAATATTTCCTCAGGTTTGATATTGAGGGCCTTGTCCTTGGTTGAAAGCAGAGGGGCGTATTTTCATGGTTTGAGATCTGGAATGAGATTTATCTTCCCGGTCATTTTTAGGAGGCTTAATTCCCCTGTGGGAAAAGACTGGAAGTGATAAGCTCAGTGGGCCCTGTCAGATATATCATAATCCAAACTCAAGCCTGAGCAGTCTCTATTTACTCAAGAGCTGGATGAGAATGGTGGCCATGAGAAGAGTGGTGGAAATTCTACTTATCACCAAACTGTGCCGTGGTATGTGGCTTGTATCCAAATCTCTTCTCTCTTTCTCTTGGCTTCTTCCTTCTTCACATGCTCTCGAATCCTCCTCATCCAAGGTTATCTGTGCTGGTCCATGTTGTCAAATCTCAGCCAGGAAAGCGGTCAAATTCGTTAACCTAGATTTTCCATCAGTCTTCCAAACTCCTATCAAATATAAAAGCATTTCTCCAGAAATAACTCCTCTGTTTCTATGGAGATATTCCACTTACACAGTGTAACTCTATCTTGCCCTTGTCAGCCCTTCACCCTGACAGATAACCATCCCATTTCTACTGCGTTCTACATGGTCACAGAATTGACTCCGAGATCAACATCTTTTCAACCACCTACACATAAGGGACCGAGTGAAAATTCACTTCTCTGCAGCACACCACACGTGTGGGATCAGGTCTATCAAGTTGCTGGTGAGGTGGATCTCTGGACTCTTTCTAAGCGGAGTTGGGAAATGTAGTCTCGGACTCTCCATGTCTCAGTGAATTGGCATCTACGAAGGGGTCTGAGCATTCTTCAGCAAGGTCTGAATGACAACAGGACAGAGTTCAAGTATTTCACACCTAAAACCAGTCTCCATTTGGGACAATCCTCCTCCTTCTCTAGACACTCAATTGGCAGGCCAGAGGCCCCTCTCGTCCAAGTGGGAAACCTCCAGACCTGCCCAAATAGCCCTCATCACAGGACTCACGGAGTATAACAAGAGAGACTCCTGAAATGCCTGACAATTGTGTTCCCCACAAACAAGCCAGCACTGGAACTAGTCACCCCACATCCATCCAGCACCCCAGTAGACAGGACGTCTTCTGATCAACCTGGGAAATCCGCACCACACATATCCCAGCTTCATTCTCGGGAAATTTGTTGCAGGGAATAGCTAGTTGTGATTTCATCTAAGGACGTGTATGTTCAGAAGAAAGGAATGGTACCTCCCACCATTAAAATGTGTCCACAGGGATGATATTGAGGGCCTCGTCCTTGGTTGAAGGCAGAGGGGCCTATTTTCATGGTTTGAGCTCTGGAATGAGATTTATCAACCCGGTCATACTTATGAGTCTTTTCTCCTCTGTTTGCAAAGACTGGGAGTGTAAGCTCCCTGGTCCCTTTCAGATATATCACAATGGAAAAGCAAACCTGAGCCCTGGACATTTAATTACTCAGGAGCCTGATGAGAATGGTGGCCATGAGAAGAATCATGGAAAGATTACTTATTATCCAAGTGTCCAATACATCCAATGGATCCTCCTTTAATTTTGTATCAACATACCTCCAGATCATGAGCTCAGGCTGCCCGATGTACACCAATTGCGGGGTGACGGTGAGAGCTTCCCACTTTGGGCCCATCCCTTGCCTCTGTTCTCACAGAGGGTCTGTGGTGTCACAATGCTTGGTGGGCAGCATACCATTGCCATGTCAAACATTGGGCCTGAACTTCTCAGATGGAAGACAACTCCACTTACTCTGTGCCCACCTGCTCTCTACAGAAGGATGGCTCTTCCCCTGAACGTGTGTCAGGCTCACACGGCGGTTCACGAACTGCATCCCAGGAATTTACAGTCTACAATCTCATTTGGAAAGAAAATATGTGATTGAAAATGATCCACTTCCCACGGAGCCTGAAGTTGAAAACATGGCCGATGGAGGAAGAAAAACACAGGAGCTTCCCTTTCCATGTGAAGAGGCTATTACACGGAAGGGAACTATGGAATATTTTTAACCTGATTTCCACACCATGCCATTAGAGGAGATATAGGCAGTATACCAAGGCTTTCAAACGTGTCTTCCAGTATAGAGCAGGGATTGTAATGGACCCAGTTTGGGAGTCAGGTCAGGAAGGAGAGAAGACTCTGGTACAAGTGTGATGGTTTGTCCCATTTGTGGGATATCCAACTTAAACCAAGACATGTCCTTGGAGAAATTATTCTGCCATTGACGGTTGCTGGAATCAACAGATCCTTCACCTCTCTCTCTCCTTCTCTTCATCTCCTTCTCTCTAGTTCTCTCACTCTCACATTTGCCCCCATTCCATTTCTCTTGAATCTCCTGCTACAAGTTGACTTGTGGTGATAATGGATGAAATATATTAGCCAAGAGAATGGTCCAAGTTATAACACAGACTTTCTCCCTGTCATTCTAGGTCTGATCAAATATAAAATCAGTGGTCCACAAACACTTCCTGTGCTGTGTGGATACAAAGCAACTAGGTCGTCCCTCAACAAAACGTCCCATATTCAGCCCTTCCTGTGGACACGCTGACCACTTCATATGTACTTCGGTCTGGAGGGTCCCATATTGGACTCAGAGAGCAACACACTTGTAACAACGTTCACATGAGTGCTCTCCCAAGAAATGGCTTCTCTGCAGCATTCCCTACCTGGTCCATGAAGTATTGTGGATTTGTTCATGTGTGGAATTCTGGACTGCTTCTCAGGGGATATAGAATATGAAGTCTATGACTCTTCAATGTCTGAATGATTGGGTATCCAAACAATGGTCTGAGCATCCATGGCCAGTGAGCTGGCCAACCATAGCCCAGAGTGCAAGATGTCTGTCAACCAAATCCATCTCTCTAAGGAATAGACCTCCTCATTCTCTAGCCTCAGGAGTGTCAGGGACAGAGCCCACTCCCTTCCACGATGGAACTTTCAATACGCTCAAATTGCAGGCATCATCACAGGGCTCCTGGAAGTTCAGACAAGCGACCCACCTTTCCTTCCTTATGACTGTAGACACAACAAACACACTGGCGCTCGCCCCACGCACCACACTCCCAGGAAGCTCTCCATGAGAGGGAGGGCTTGTTCTTATCCCCCTGTGGAAAAGGCACCTGAAAGAGACCGGTTACATCTCGGTTAAATGGCCTCTGTTTGGAGGGCTCCCCTGTGGCTTAGGCTATGGAAATATGGATTCAGAAGTGCGGTGCTGAAAATGCCCCATTGGGACTGCATTGTTCAGGGGTTACATCCAGGGCCTCCTGCTTGGGGGAGAGCATTGGCGCATGGATTTCTTGTTTGTACCCCAGGATGTCTTGTTTCAAATGGCCATGAAGCACAATTCGTTTTTCACATGGAGGAACTCCCTTGAGGTATTCTGCCCACGGATCCCCTGAAGATATCACATGTTCAAGCACCAAGCCTCTAGAATCCACATTGAGCTTGGGAGACTGATGACAGTGCTGGCTATGCATCTACAGATGGAGATAATCGTGTTCCTCCAAGAGGACCAACCATCTGGTGGATCCTCCTTTCCATCAACTTCGACAGACCTCCAGAGCAAGAGCTCATATTGTCCATCACTGAACTCTCAATGTTTGAGTGAGAGAATGTGCCATATATGGCCCATCTCACACCTCTATTCTCACAGAGAGGTTGTTTGGGCACAAGGCTCCATGGGCATAATATCAGTGCCATGGCCACCGCTGGGACTGCACCTTGCAGACGGAAGGCAATTCCACACCCTGGGGAACCCAATTTTCTCCATCATGATGGATCTCTGATAACATGTGGAGCACTTCAGGGTCAAGTCCTTTCTCAGTCACTGCCTCACACGAATACACAGGACAGAATCTCTTTTGGAGAGAAAAGACGTCATTCCAAACACCCAAACAAAAGACCCTGGACAGTGAAAATGAGGAACGACTGAGGAAGAACACCGTATGAGCTGCTATTTCAATAGGAAGGGTCTTTTCTCTTTAGGGAATATATAAGGTGCCATTTAACTTGACACGCCCCTCGCCGTATTTGAGAAGATGTCAATGCCAAGCAGGGAGGACTGCTTGCAGCCGACATATTTCTAGAGACAGGCCAAGAAAGAGTGAAAATCTCATGCAAGAGTCCTGATATAGCCTTTGTGTCTAATAGTCCCTGGAAACACAGACAAGGGCTTGGGAATGAAACTGTGCGCTGGAATGTGTCTTGTGTCCAAATGTCATCTGTCACTCTCTCTCTCTCTCTCTCTTTCTCTCTTTCGGCTTCTTCCTCCTTCACATTCTCTCGAATCCTCCTCATCCAAGGTTATCTGTGCTGGTCCAGGTTGGCATATCTCAGCCAGGAGAGCAAATTCTTTAACCAAGATATTCCAACAGTCTTCCAAAATCATATCAAATATAAAAGCATTTTTCCTGAAATTATTCCTCTGTTTGTATGGAGATATTCCACCTTACACAGTGTACCCCTATCTTACCATTGTCAGCCCTTCACACTGACCGATACCCATCCCAATTGTACTGCGTTCTACATGGTCACAGATTTGACTCCGAGATCAACATCTTTTCAACCACCTACACATAAGAGACCGAGTGAGAATACACTTCTCTGCAGCAAACCCCACGTGTGGGATCAGGTCTGTGAAGTGGCTGGTGAGGTGGATCCCTCGAGTCTTTTTGAGTGGAGTTAGGAAATGTAGTCTCTGACTCTACATGACTCAGTGAATTGGCATGTAAGAAGGGGTCTGAGCACCCTTCAGCAGGGTCTGAATGACAATGCGACAGAGTTCAAGGATTCGGTCCCCTAAAAGGAGTCTCAATTTGGGACAATTCTCCTCCTTCTCTAGACCCTCAATTGGCAGGCCAGAGGCCCCTCTCGTCCAAGAGCGAAACCTCAAGACCTGCCCATGGAGCCCTCATCACAGGACTCACCGGGGTCACAAGAGAGACTCTTGAAATTCCTGACAATTGTGTTCCCCACAATCAAGCCAGCAGTGAAACTAGTCTGCCCACTTCCATCCAGCACACCATTAGACAGGACGTATGCTTATCCACCTGTGAAATACCCACCAGACTTATGCCAGCTTCGTTCTCGGGAAATTTGTTACTGTGGATAGTCAGTGTGAGCGTTCATCTATTGACGTGTATGACCCAAAGCAGGGAATTTTCCTTCCCTCCATTCCATTATGTCTTCAGGGTTGATATTGAGGGCCTGATCCTTGGTTGAAGGCAGAGGGGCCTATTGTCATGGTTTGAGCTCTGGAATGAGATTTATCATCCCGGTCATACTTAGGAGGCTTTTTTCCCCTGGTGGCAAAGACTGGAAGTGATAAGCTCACTGGTCCCGTTCAGATGGATCATAATCCGAAAGCAAGCCTGAGCCGTGGATATTTATTTTCTCAGGAGCCTGATGAGAATGGGGACCATGAGAAAAATGCTGGAAAGAATACTTATCATCCAAGTGTCCAATACATCCAATGGATCCTCCTTTCATTTCGTATCAACATACCTCCAGATCATGAGCTCAGGCTGCACGATGCACAACAAGTGAGGGGTGATGGTGAGAGCTTCCCACTTTGGGCCATCACTCGCCTCTCTTCTCACAGAGGGTCTGTGGTGTCACAATGCTTGGTGGGCAGCATACCATTGCCATGGCAACCATTGGGCCTGAACTTCTCCGATGGAAGGCAACCCCACTTCCTCTGTGCCCACCTGCTCTCTACAGAAGGATGGCTCTTCCCCTGAACGTGTGTCAGGCTCAACACGCTGGTTCCAGAACTGCATCCCAGGAATACGCTGTCAACAATCTCATGGGGAAAGAACATACGGGATTGAAAAAGACCCATTCCCCAAGGAGCCTGAACAGGAAACAATGGCCGATGGAGGAAGAAGAACAACACACGAGCCTCCCAAACCTTGGGAGGAGGCTTTTCCATGGAAGGAAACTATGGAATATCTTTTACCCTGATTTCCACCCCATGACATTGGAGAAGATATAGGTACCATAGCAAGGCTTTCAAACCTGTCTTCCAGTATGGAGCAGGGATTGTAATGGAGACATTTTGGGAGTCAGGCCAGGAAGGAGAGAAGACTCTCGTACAAGTGTGCTGGTTTACCAAAATTGTGGAATATCCACCTTACACCAAGACATGTTCTTGGTACAATTATATTGCCATTCACGGTTGCTGGAATCCACAGCTGCTGTTCCTCTCTCTCTCCTTCTTTTCATCTCCTTCTCTCTAGCTCTCTCACTCTCCCCTCGGCCCCCCTTCAATGTCTCTTGAATCCTCCTGCCAAATGTTGACCTGTGGGGATAATGGATGAAATATTGTAGCCAAGAAAATGGTCCAAGTGATCCCACATCCATTTATCCATGTCATCCTAGGTCTGATCAAATATAAAATCCGTGGTCCAGAAAGACTTCCTGTGCTGTGTGGAGACACAAAAACTAGGTCATCCTTCCAAAACACTTCCCATATTCAGCCCTTCCTGTGGACACGCTGACCACTTCATATGTACTTCGGTCTGGAGGGTCACATATTGGACTCAGAGAGCAATACACTTGTAACAACGTTCACATGAGTGGTCTCCCAAGAAATGGCTTCTCTGCAGCATTCCATACCTGGTCCATGGGTTACTATTCATATGCTGGTGTGTGGATCTCTGCACTTGTTCTTTGGGGATTTAGAATATCGAGTCTATGACTATTCGTGTCTCAATGATTCGGCATCCAAACAATGGTCTGAGCATCCTTGGACAGTCGGCTGGCCAATCATAGCCCAGAGTGCAAGATGTCTGTCAACCAAATCCATCTCTCTAAGGAATAGACCTCCTCATTCTCTAGCCTCAGGAGTGTCAGGGACAGAGCCCACTACCTTCCACGATGGAACTTTCAATACGCTCAAATTGCAGGCATCATCACAGGGCTCCTGGAAGTTCAGACAAGCGACCCACCTTTCCTTCCTTATGACTGTAGACACAACAAACACACTGGCGCTCGCCCCATGCACAACACTCCCAAGAAGCACTCCATGAGAGGGAGGGCTTGTTCTTATCCCCCTGTGGAAAAGGCACCTGAAAGAGACCGGTTACATCTCGGTTAAATGGCCTCTGTTTGGAGGGCTCCCCTGTGGCTTAGTCTATGGAAATATTTATTCGGAAGTGTGGAGCTGAAAATGCCCCATTGGGACTGCGTTCTTCAGGGGTTACATCCAGGGCCTCATGCTTGGGGGAGAGCATTGGCGCATGGATTTCTTGTTTGTACCCCAGGATGTCATGTTTCAAATGGCCATGAAGCACAATTCGTTTTTCACATGGAGGAACTCCCTTGAGGTATTCTGCCCACGGATCCCCTGAAGATATCACATGTTCAAGCACCAAGCCTCTAGAATCCACATTGAGCTTGGGAGACTGATGAGAGTGCTGGCTATGCGTCTACAGATGGAGATAAGAGTGTTCATCCAAGAGGACCACCCCTCTGATGGATCCTCCTTTCCATCAACTTCGACAGACCTCCAGAGCAAGAGCTCATATTGTTCATCATTGAACTCTCAAAGTTTGAGTGGGAGAATGTCCCACATATGGCCCATCTCACACCTCTTCTCTCACAGAGAGCTTGTTTGGGCACAAGGTTCCATGGGCATAATATCAGTGTCATGGCCACCGCTGGCACTGCACCTTGCAGAAGGAAGGCAACTCCACACATTGGGGAACCCAATTTTCTCTATCATGATGGATCTCTGGTAATATGTGTAGCACTTCAGGGTCAAGTCCTTTCTCAGTCACTGCCTCACACGAATACACAGGACAGAATCTCTTTTGGAGAGAAAAGACGTCATTCCAAACACCCAAACAAAAGACCCTGGACAGTGAAAATGAGGAACGACTGAGGAAGAACACCGTATGAGCTCCTATTTCAATAGGAAGGGTCTATTCCCCTTAGGGAAAGTAAAGGGTGTCATTAAACTTGACACGTCCCTCGCCTTATTTGAGAAGATGTCAATGCCAAGAAGGGAGGACTGCTTGCAGCTGACAAATTTCTAGAGACAGGCCAAGAAAGAGTGAAAATCTCATGCAAGAGTCCTGATATAGCCTTTGTGTCTAATAGTCCCTGGAAACAGAGACAAGGGCTTGGGAATGAAAATGTGTGCTGGAATGTGGCTTGTATCCAAATGTCATCTCTCACTCTCTCTCTCTCTCTCTCTCACTCTCTCTCTCTCTCTCTCTCTCTCTCTCTCTCTCTCTCTCTCTCTGCATCTTCCTCCTTCACATTCTCTGGAATCCTCCACATCCAAGGTAATCTGTGCTGGTCCAGGTTGGCATATCTCAGCCAGGAGAGCAGTCAAATTCTTTAACCCAGATTTTCCATCACTCGTCCAAAATCCTATCAAATATAAAAGCATTTTTCCTGAAATTATTCCTCTGTTTGTATGGAGATATTCCACCTTACACAGTGTACCCCTATCTTACCCTTGTCAGCCCTTCACACTGACCGATAACCATCCCATTTGTACTGCGTTCTACATGGTCACAGATTTGACTCCAAGATAAACATCTTTTCAAGCACCTACACATAAGGGACCGAGTGAGAATTCACTTCTCTGCAGCACACCCCACGTGTGTGACCAGCTCTGTGAAGTGGCTGGTGAGGTGGATCCCTCGAGTCTTTTTAAGCGGAGTTGGGAAATGTAGTCTCGGACTCTCCATGTCTCAGTGAATTGGAATCTACGAAGTGGTCTGAGCACCCTTCAGCAGGGTCTGAATGACAATGCGACAGAGTTCAAGGATTCGGTCCCCTCCAACCAGTCTCCATTTGGGACAATTCTCCTCCTTCTCTAGACCCTCCATTGGCAGGCCAGAGGCCCCTCTCGTACAAGAGCGAAACCTCAAGACCTGCCCATGGAGCCCTCATCACAAGACTCACGGAGTATAACAAGAGAGACTCCTGAAATTCCTGACAATTGTGTTCCCCACAAACAAGCCAGCAGTGAAACTAGTCTCCCCACTTCCATCCAGTACCCCAGTAGACAGGACGTATGCTTATCAACCTGGGAAATACCCACCAGACTTATCCCAGCTTCGTTCTCGGGAAATTTGTTACTGTGGATAGCTAGTGTGAGCGTTCATCTATTGACGTGTATGTCCCAAAGCAGGGAATTGTCCTTCCCCACATTCCAATATGTTCTCAGGGTTGATATTGAGGGCCTCGTCCTTGGTTGAAGGCAGAGGGGCCTATTTTCATGGTTTGAGCTCTGGAATGAGATTTATCATCCCGGTCATATTTGGGAGGCTTTTTTGCCCTGGTGGCAAAGACTGGAAGTGACAAGCTCAGTGGTCCTTTTCAGATGGATCATAATCCGAAAGCAAGCCTGAGCCGTGGATATTTATTTTCTCAGGAGGCTGATGAGAATGGGGGCCATGAGAAGAATGCTGGGAAGAATACTTATCATCCAAGTGTCCAATACATCCAATGGATCCTCCTTTAATTTCGTATCAACATACCTCCAGATCATGAGCTCAGGCTGCACGATGCACAACAAGTGAGGGGTGACGGTGAGAGCTTCCCACTTTGGGCCATCACTCGCCTCTATTCTCACAGAGGGTCTGTGGTGTCACAATGCTTGGTGGGCAGCATACCATTGCCATGGCAACCATTGGGCCTGACCTTCTCAGATGGAAGGCAACTCCACCTCCTGTGTGCCCACCTGCTCTCTACAGAAGGATGGCTCTTCCCCTGAACGTGTGTCAGGCTCAACACGCTGGTTCCAGAACTGCATCCCAGGAATACACAGTCTACAATCTCATGGGGAAAGAACATATGGGATTGAAAAAGACCCATTCCCCAAGGAGCCTGAACAGGAAAGTAATGGCCGATGGACGGAGAACAACACACGAGCATCCCTGTCCATGGGAGGAGGATTTTCCACGGAAGGAAACTATGGAATATCTTTTACACTGATTTCCACCCCATGACATTGGAGAAGATATAGGTACCATAGCAAGGCTTTCAAACCTGTCTTCCAGTATGGAGCAGGGATTGTAATGGAGACATTTTGGGAGTCAGGCCAGGAAGGAGGGAAGACTCTCGTACAAGTGTGCTGGTTTATCCCAATTGTGGGATATCCACCTTACACCAAGACATGTTCTTGGAGCCATTATCCTGCCATTCACGGTTGCTGGAATCCACAGCTCCTGTACCTCTCTCTCTCCTTCTTTTCATCTCCTTCTCTCTAGCTCTCTCACTCTCCCCTCGGCCCCCCTTCAATGTCTCTTGAATCCTCCTGCCAAATGTTGACCTGTGGGGATAATGGATGAAATATCGTAGCCAAGAGAATGGTCCACGTGATACCCCATCCATTTACCCTGTCATCCTAGGTCTGATCACATATAAAATCCGTGGTCCAGAAAGACTTCCTGTGCTGTGTGCAGACACACCAACTAGGTCATCCTTCCAAAACACTTCCCATATTCAGCCTTTCCTGTGGACACGCTGACCACTGCATATGAACTTCGGTCTGGAGGGTCCCATATTAGACTCAGAGAGCAACACACTTGTAACAACGTTCACATGAGTGCTCTCCCAAGAAATGGCTTCTCTGCAGCATTCCCTACCTGGTCCATGGGTTACTGCTCATTTGCTCGTGTGTGGATCTCTGCACTGGTTCTTTGGGGATTTAGAATATCAAGTCTATGACTCTTCATGTCTAAATGATTTGGCATCCAACCAATGCTCTGAGCATCCTTGGCCAGTGGGCTGGCCAATCATAGCCCAGAGTGCAAGATGTCTGTCAACCAAATCCATCTCTCTAAGGAATAGACCTCCTCATTCTCTAGCCTCAGGAGTGTCAGGGACAGAGCCCACTCCCTTCCAGGATGGAACTTTCAATACGCTCAAATTGCAGGCATCATCACAGGGCTCCTGGAAGTTCAGACAAGCGACCCACCTTTCCTTCCTTATGACTGTAGACACAACAAACACACTGGCGCTCGCCCTACGCACCACACTCCCAGGAAGCACTCCATGAGAGGGAGGGCTTGTTCTTATCCCCCTGTGGAGAAGGCACCTGAAAGAGACCGGTTACATCTCGGTTAAATGGCCTCTGTTTGGAAGGCTCCCCTGTGGCTTAGGCTATGGAAATATGGATTCATAAGTGTGGAGCTGAAAATGCCCCATTGGGAGTGTCTTCTTCAGGGGTTACATTCAGGGCCTCATGCTTGGGGGAGAGCATTGGCGCATGGATTTCTTGTTTGTACCCCAGGATGTCTTGTTTCAAATGGCCATGAAGCACAATTCGTTTTTCACATGGAGGAACTCCCTTGAGGTATTCTGCCCACGGATCCACTGAAGATATCACATGTTCAAGCACCAAGCCTCTAGAATCCACATTGAGCTTGGGAGCCTGATGAGAGTGCTGGCTATGAGTCTACAGATGGAGATAATCGTGTTCCTCCAAGAGGACCAACCATCTGGTGGATCCTCCTTTCCATCAACTTCGACAGACCTCCAGAGCAAGAGCTCATATTGTCCATCATTGAACTCTCAATGTTTGAGTGGGAGTATGTCCCACATATGGCCCTTCTCACACCTCTTTTCTCACAGAGAGGTTGTTTGGGCACAAGTCTCCATGGGCATAATATCAGTGCCATGGCCACCGCTGGCACTGCACCTTGCAGAAGGAAGGCAACTCCACACACTGGGGAACCCAATTTTCTCTATCATGATGTATCTCTGATAACAAGTGTAGCACTTCAGGGTCAAGTGCTTTCTCAGTCACTGCTTCACACGAATACACAGGACAGAATCTCTTTTGGAGAGAAAAGACGTCATTCCAAACACCCAAACAAAAGACCCTGGACAGTGAAAATGAGGAACGACTGAGGAAGAACACCGTATGAGCTGCTATTTCAATAGGAAGGGTCTTTTCCCCTTAGGGAAAGTAAACGGTGTCATTTAACTTGACACGCCCCTCGCCTTATTTGAGAAGATATCAATGCCAAGCAGGGAGGACTGCTTGCAACCGACATATGTCTAGAGACAGGCCAAGAATGAGTGAAAATCTCATGTACCAGTCCTGATATAGCCTTTGTGTCTACTAGTCCCTGGAAACACAGACAAGGGCTTGGGAATGAAACTGTGCGCTGGAATGTTGCTTGTAAGCAATTGTCATCTCTCACTCTCTCTCTCTCTCTCTCTCTCTCTCTCTCTCTCTCTTTCTCTCTCTCGTCTTCTTCCTCCTTCACATTCTCTCGAATCCTCCTCATCCAAGGTTATCTGTGCTGGTCCAGGTTGGCATATCTCAGCCAGGAGAGCAGTCAAATTCTTTAACCCAGATTTTCCAACAGTCTTCCAAAATCCTATCAAATATAAAAGCATTTTTCCTGAAATTATTCCTCTGTTTGTATGGAGATATTCCACCTTACACAGTGTACCCCTATCTTACCCTTGTCAGCCCTTCACACTGACAGATAACCATCCCATTTGTACTGCGTTCTACATGGTCACAGATTTGACTCCTAGATCAACATCTTTTCAACCACCTACACATAAGGGACCGAGTGAGAATTCACTTCTCTGCAGCACACCCCACGTGTGTGACCAGCTCTGTGAAGTGGCTGGTGAGGTGGATCCCTCGAGTCTTTTTAAGCGGAGTTGGGAAATGTAGTCTCGGACTCTCCATGTCTCAGTGAATTGGCATCTACGAAGGGGTCTGAGCACCCTTCAGCAGGGTCTGAATGACAATGCGACAGAGTTCAAGGATTCGGTCCCCTCCAACCAGTTTCCATTTGGGACAATTCTCCTCCTTCTCTAGACCCTCCATTGGCAGGCCAGAGGCCCCTCTCGTACAAGAGCGAAACTTCAAGACCTGCCCATAGAGCCCTCATCACAGGACTCAGGGAGGTAACAAGAGAGACTCCTGAAATTCCTGACAATTGTGTTCCCCACAAACAAGCCAGCAGTGAAACTAGTCACCCCACTTCCATCCAGCACCCCAGTAGACAGGACGTATGCTTATCAACCTGGGAAATACCCACCAGACTTATCCCAGCTTCGTTCTCGGGAAATTTGTTACTGTGGATAGTCAGTGTGAGCCTTCATCTATTGACGTGTATGTCCCAAAGCAGGGAATTGTCCTTCCCCACATTCCAATATGTCCTCAGGGTTGATATTGAGGGCCTCGTCCTTGGTTGAAGGCAGAGGGGCCTATTTTCATGGATTGAGCTCTGGAATGAGATTTATCATCACGGTCATACTTAGGAGGCTTTCTTGCCCTGGTGGCAAAGACTGGAAGTGATAAGCTCACTGGTCCCGTTCAGATGGATCATAATGCAAAACAAGCCTGAGCCGTGGATATTTATTTTCTCAGGAGGCTGATGAGAATTGGGGCCATGAGAAGAATGCTGGGAAGAATATTTATCATCCAAGTGTCCAATACATCCAATGGATCCTCCTTTAATTTCGTATCAACATACCTCCAGACCATGAGCTCAGGCTGCACGATGCACAACAAGTGAGGGGTGACGGTGAGAGCTTCCCACTTTGGGCCATCACTCGCCTCGCTTCTCACAGAGGGTCTGTGGTGTCACAATGCTTGGTGGGCAGCATACCATTGCCATGGCAACCATTGGGCCTGACCTTCTCAGATGGAAGGCAACTCCACCTCCTGTGTGCCCACCTGCTCTCTACAGAAGGATGGCTCTTCCCCTGAACGTGTGTCAGGCTCAACACTCTGGTTTCAGAACTGCATCCCAGGAATTTACAGTCTACAATCTCATGGGGAAAGAACATATGGGATTGAAAAAGACCCATTACCCAAGGAGCCTGAACAGGAAAACAATGGCCGATGGAGGAAGAAGAACAACACACGAGCATCCCAGTCCATGGGAGGAGGCTTTTCCACGGAAGGAAACTATGGAATGTCTTTTACCCTGATTTCCACCCCATGCCATTGGAGAAGATATAGGTACCGTAGCAAGGCTTTCAAACCTGTCTTCCA
Source organism: Sus scrofa (assembly GCF_054392235.1). NCBI lineage: Eukaryota > Metazoa > Chordata > Mammalia > Artiodactyla > Suidae > Sus > Sus scrofa. Next base: position 44,319,630 of record NC_139402.1, read on the forward strand.
CTATGGAGCAGGGATTCTAATGGAGACATTTTGGGAGTCAGGCCAGGAAGGAGGGAAGACTCTCGTACAAGTGTGCTGGTTTTTACCATTTGTGGGATATACACCTTACACCAAGGCATGTTGTTGGAGCCATTATCCTGCCATTCACTGTTGCTGGAATCCACAGCTCCTGTACCTCTCTCTCTCCTTCTTTTCATCTCTTTCTCTCTAGCTCTCTCACTCTCCCCTCGGCCCCCCTTCAATGTCTCTTGAATCCTCCTGCCAAATGTTGACCTGTGGGGATAATGGATGAAATATCATAGCCAAGAGAATGGTCCACGTGATACCCCATCCATTTACCCTGTCATCCTAGGTCTGATCACATATAAAATCCGTGGTCCAGAAAGACTTCCTGTGCTGTGTGCAGACACACCAACTAGGTCATCCTTCCAAAACACTTCCCATATTCAGCCCTTCCTGTGGACACGCTGACAACTGCATATGAACTTCGGTCTGGAGGGTCCCATATTGGACTCAGAGAGCAACACACTTGTAACAACGTTCACATGAGTGCTCTCCCAAGAAATGGCTTCTCTGCAGCATTCCCTACCTGGTCCATGGGTTACTGCTCATTTGCTCGTGTGTGGATCTCTGCACTGGTTCTTTGGGGATTTAGAATATCAAGTCTATGCCTCTTCATGTCTCAGTGATTGGGCATCCAACCAATGCTCTGAGCATCCTTGGCCAGTGGGCTGGGCAATCATAGCCCAGAGTGCAAGATGTCTGTCAACCAAATCCATCTCTCTAAGGAATAGACCTCCTCATTCTCTAGCCTCAGGAGTGTCAGGGACAGAGCCCACTCCCTTCCAGGATGGAACTTTCAATACGCTCAAATTGCAGGCATCATCACAGGGCTCCTGGAAGTTCAGACAAGCGACCCAACTTTCCTTCCTTATGACTGTAGACACAACAAACACACTGGCGCTCGCCCCACGCACCACACTCCCAGGAAGCACTCAATGAGAGGGAGGGCTTGTTCTTATCCCCCTGTGGAAAAGGCACCTGAAAGAGACCGGTTACATCTCGGTTAAATGGCCTCTGTTTGGAGGGCTCCCCTGTGGCTTAGGCTATGGAAATATGGATTCAGAAGTGTGGAGCTGAAAATGCCCCATTGGGAGTGTCTTCTTCAGGGGTTACATCCAGGGCCTCCTGCTTGGGGGAGAGCATTGGCGCATGGATTTCTTGTTTGTACCCCAGGATGTCTTGTTTCAAATGGCCATGAAGCACAATTCGTTTTTCACATGGAGGAACTCCCTTGAGGTATTCTGCCCACGGATCCACTGAAGATATCACATGTTCAAGCACCAAGCCTCTAGAATCCACATTGAGCTTGGGAGCCTGATGAGAGTGCTGGCTATGAGTCTACAGATGGAGATAATCGTGTTCCTCCAAGAGGACCACCCATCTGGTGGATCCTCCTTTCCATCAACTTCGACAGACCTCCAGACCAAGAGCTCATATTGTCCATCATTGAACTCTCAATGTTTGAGTGGGAGAATGTCCCACATTTGGCCCATCTCACACCTCTTTTCTCACAGAGAGGTTGTTTGGGCACAAGTCTCCATGGGCATAATATCAGTGCCATGGCCACCGCTGGCACTGCACCTTGCAGAAAGAAGGCAACTCCACACACTGGGGAACCCAATTTTCTCTATCATGATGGATCTCTGATAACATGTGCAGCACGTCAGGGTCACGTCCTTCCTCAGTCACTGCCTCACACGAATACACAGGACAGAATCTCTTTTGGAGAGAAAAGACGTCATTCCAAACACCCAAACAAAGACCGTGGACAGTGAAATCAAGGAACGACTGAGGAAGAACACCGTATGAGCTGCTATTTCCATAGGAAGGGTCTTTTCCCTTTAGGGAAAATATACGGTGTCATTTAACTTGACACGCCCCTCGCCTTATTTGAGAAGATATCAATGCCAAGCAGGGAGGACTGCTTGCAACCGACATATGTCTAGAGACAGGCCAAGAAAGAGTGAAAATCTCATGTACCAGTCCTGATATAGCCTTTGTGTCTACTAGTCCCTGGAAACACAGACAAGGGCTTGGGAATGAAACTGTGCGCTGGAATGTTGCTTGTAACCAAATGTCATCTCTCACTCTCTCTCTCTCTCTCTCTCTCTCTCTCTCTCTCTCTTTCTCTCTCTCGGCTTCTTCCTCCTTCACATTCTCTCGAATCCTCCTCATCCAAGGTTATCTGTGCTGGTCCAGGTTGGCATATCTCAGCCAGGAGAGCAGTCAAATTCTTTAACCCAGATTTTCCAACAGTCTTCCAAAATCCTCTCAAATATAAAAGCATTTTTCCTGAAATTATTCCTCTGTTTGTATGGAGATATTCCACCTTACACAGTGTTCCCCTATCCTACCCTTGTCAGCCCTTCACACTGACCGATAACCATCCCATTTGTACTGCGTTCTACATGGTCACAGATTTGACTCCTAGATCAAAATCTTTTCAACCACCTACACATAAGAGACCGAGTGAGAATTCACTTCTCTGCAGCACACCCCACGTGTGTGACCAGCTCTGTGAAGTGGCTGGTGAGGTGGATCCCTCGAGTCTTTTTAAGCGGAGTTGGGAAATGTAGTCTCGGACTCTCCATGTCTCAGTGAATTGGCATCTACGAAGGGGTCTGAGCACCCTTCAGCTGGGTCTGAATGACAATGCGACAGAGTTCAAGGATTCGGTCCCCTAAAACCAGTCTCCATTTGGGACAATTCTCCTCCTTCTCTAGACCCTCCATTGGCAGGCCAGAGGCCCCTCTCGTCCAAGAGCGAAACCTCAAGACCTGCCCATGGAGCCCTCATCACAGGACTCACCGGGGTCACAAGAGAGACTCCTGAAATTTCTGACAATTGTGTTCCCCACAAACAAGCCAGCAGTGAAACTAGTCACCCCACTTCCATCCAGCACCCCAGTAGACAGGACGTATGCTTATCAACCTGGGAAATACCCACCAGACTTATCCCAGCTTCGTTCTCGGGAAATTTGTTACTGTGGATAGTCAGTGTGAGCCTTCATCTATTGACGTGTATGTCCCAAAGCAGGGAATTGTCCTTCCCCACATTCCAATATGTCCTCAGGGTTGATATTGAGGGCCTCGTCCTTGGTTGAAGGCAGAGGGGCCTATTTTCATGGATTGAGCTCTGGAATGAGATTTATCATCACGGTCATACTTAGGAGGCTTTCTTGCCCTGGTGGCAAAGACTGGAAGTGATAAGCTCACTGGTCCCGTTCAGATGGATCATAATGCAAAACAAGCCTGAGCCGTGGATATTTATTTTCTCAGGAGGCTGATGAGAATGGGGGCCATGAGAAGAATGCTGGGAAGAATATTTATCATCCAAGTGTCCAATACATCCAATGGATCCTCCTTTAATTTCGTATCAACATACCTCCAGACCATGAGCTCAGGCTGCACGATGCACAACAAGTGAGGGGTGACGGTGAGAGCTTCCCACTTTGGGCCATCACTCGCCTCTCTTCTCACAGAGGGTCTGTGTTGTCACAATGCTTGGTGGGCAGCATACCATTGCCATGGCAACCATTGGGCCTGACCTTCTCAGATGGAAGGCAACTCCACCTCCTGTGTGCCCACCTGCTCTCTACAGAAGGATGGCTCTTCCCCTGAACGTGTGTCAGGCTCCACACGCTGGTTCCAGAACTGCATCCCAGGAATTTACAGTCTACAATCTCATGGGGAAAGAACATATGGGATTGAAAAAGACCCATTCCCCAAGGAGCCTGAACAGGAAAACAATGGCTGATTGAGGAAGAACAACACACGAGCATCCCTGTCCATGGGAGGAGGCTTTTCCACGGAAGGAAACTATGGAATATCTTTTACCCCGACTTCCACCCCATGCCATTGGAGAAGATATAGGTACCATATCAAGGCTTTCAAACCTGTCTTTCTGTATGGAGCAGGGATTGTAATGGAGACATTTTGGGAGTCAAGCCAGGAAGGAGAGAAGACTCTCGTACAAGTGTGCTGGTTTGTCCAATTTGTGGTATATCCACCTTAAACCAAGACATGTCCTTGGAGCAAATATCCTGCCATTCACGGTTGCTGGAATCCACAGCTCCTGTACCTCTCTCTCTCCTTCTTTTCATCTCCTTCTCTCTAGCTCTCTCACTATCCCCTCTGCCCCCCTTCAATGTCTCTTGACTCCTCCTGCTACAAGTTGACATGTGGGAATAATGGATGAAATATAGTAGCCAAGAGAATGGTCCAAGTGATCCCCCATCCATTTACCCTGTCATCCTAGGTCTGATCACATATATATTCGGTGGTCCAGACAGACTTCCTGTGCTGTGTGAAGACACACTAACTAGGTCGTCCTTCCACAACTCTTCCCATATTCAGCCCTTCCTATGGACACGCTGACCTCTTCATATGTACTTCGGTCTCTAGGGTCCCATATTGGACTCAGAGAGCAACACACTTGAAACAACGTTCACATGAGTGCTCTCCCAAGAAATGGCTTCTCTGCAGCATTCCCTACCTGGTCCATGAGTTACTGTTCATTTGCTCATGTATGGATCTCTGCACTCATTCTTTGGGGATTTAGAATATCAAGTCTATGCCTCTTCATGTCTCAATGATTGGGCATCCAACCAATGCTCTGAGCATCCTTGGCCATTGGGCTGGCCAAGCATAGCCTAGAGCGCAAGATGCCTGTCAACCAAATCCATCTCTCTAAGGAATAGACCTCCTCATTCTCTAGCCTCAGGAGTGTCAGGGACAGAGCCCACTCCCTTCCAGGATGGAACTTTCAATACGCTCAAATTGCAGGCATCATCACAGGGCTCCTGGAAGTTCAGACAAGCGACCCACCTTTCCTTCCTTATGACTGTAGACACAACAAACACACTGGCGCTCGCCCCACGCACCACACTCCCAGGAAGCACTCCATGAGAGGGAGGGCTTGTTCTTATCCCCCTGTGGAAAAGGCACCTGAAAGAGACCGGTTACATCTCGGTTAAATGGCCTCTGTTTGGAAGGCTCCCCTGTGGCTTAGGCTATGGAAATATGGATTCAGAAGTGTGGAGCTGAAAATGCCCCATTGGGAGTGTCTTCTTCAGGGGTTACATCCAGGGCCTCATGCTTGGGGGAGAGCATTGGCGCATGGATTTCTTGTTTGTACCCCAGGATGTCTTGTTTCAAATGGCCATGAAACACAATTCGTTTTTCACATGGAGGAACTCCCTTGAGGTATTCTGCCCACGGATCCCCTGAAGATATCACATGTTCAAGCACCAAGCCTCTAGAATCCACATTGAGCTTGGGAGCCTGATGAGAGTGCTGGCTATGAGTCTACAGATGGAGATAATCGTGTTCCTCCAAGAGGACCAACCATCTGGTGGATCCTCCTTTCCATCAACTTCGACAGACCTCCAGAGCAAGAGCTCATATTGTCCATCATTGAACTCTCAATGTTTGAGTGGGAGAATGTCCCACATTTGGCCCATCTCACACCTCTTTTCTCACAGAGAGGTTGTTTGGGCACAAGGCTCCATGGGCATAATATCAGTGCCATGGCCACCGCTGGCACTGCACCTTGCAGAAGGAAGGCAACTCCACACACTGGGGAACCCAATTTCTCTATCATGATGGATCTCTGATAACAGGTGTAGCACTTCAGGGTCAAGTGCTTTCTCAGTCACTGCTTCACACGAATACACAGGACAGAATCTCTTTTGGAGAGAAACGACGTCATTCCAAACACCCAAACAAAAGACCCTGGACAGTGAAAATGAGGAACGACTGAGGAAGAACACCGTATGAGCTGCTATTTCCATAGGAAGGGTCTTTTCTCTTTAGGGAATATATAAGGTGCCATTTAACTTGACACGCCCCTCGCCGTATTTGAGAAGATATCAATGCCAAGCAGGGAGGACTGCTTGCAACCGACATATGTCTAGAGACAGGCCAAGAAAGAGTGAAAATCTCATGTACCAGTCCTGATATAGCCTTTGTGTCTACTAGTCCCTGGAAACACAGACAAGGGCTTGGGAATAAAACTGTGCGCTGGAATGTTGCTTGTAACCAATTGTCATCTCTCTCTCTCTCTCTCTCTCTCTCTCTCTCTCTCTCTCTCTCTCTCTCTCTCTTTCTTTCTCTCGTCTTCTTCCTACTTCACATTCTCTCGAATCCTCCTCATCCAATGTTATCTGTGCTTTTCCAGGTTGGCATATCTCAGCCAGGAGAGCAGTCAAATTCTTTAACCCAGATTTTCCAACAGTCTTCCAAAATCCTCTCAAATATAAAAGCATTTTTCCTGAAATTATTCCTCTGTTTGTATGGAGATATTCCACCTTAAACAGTGTACCCCTATCTTACCCTTGTCAGCCCTTCACACTGACAGATAACCATCCCATTTGTACTGCGTTCTACATGGTCACAGATTTGACTCCGAGATCAACATCTTTTCAATCACCTACACATAAGGGACCGGGTGAGAATTCACTTCTCTGCAGCACACCCCACGTGTGTGACCAGCTCTGTGAAGTGGCTGGTGAGGTGGATCCCTCGAGTCTTTTTAAGCGGAGTTGGGAAATGTAGTCTTGGACTCTCCATGTCTCAGTGAATTGGCATCTACGAAGGGGTCTGAGCACCCTTCAGCAGGGTCTGAATGACAATGCGACAGAGTTCAAGGATTCGGTCCCCTCCAACCAGTTTCCATTTGGGACAATTCTCCTCCTTCTCTAGACCCTCCATTGGCAGGCCAGAGGCCCCTCTCGTACAAGAGCGAAACCTCAAGACCTGCCCATGGAGCCCTCATCACAAGACTCAGGGAGGTAACAAGAGAGACTCCTGAAATGCCTGATAATTGTGTTCCCCACAAACAAGCCAGCAGTGAAACTAGTCTCCCCACTTCCATCCAGCACCCCAGTAGACAGGACGTATGCTTATCAACCTGGGAAATACCCACCAGACTTATCCCAGCTTCGTTCTCGGGAAATTTGTTACTGTGGATAGCTAATGTGAGCGTTCTTCTATTGACGTGTATGTCCCAAAGCAGGGAATTGTCCTTCCCCACATTCCAATATGTCCTCAGGTTTGATATTGAGGGCCTCGTCCTTGGTTGAAGGCAGAGGGGCCTATTTTCATGGTTTGAGCTCTGGAATGAGATTTATCATCCCGGTCATATTTGGGAGGCTTTTTTGCCCTGGTGGCAAAGACTGGAAATGATAAGATCAGTGGTCCCTTTCAGATGGATCATAATGCAAAAGCAAGCCAGAGCCGTGGATATTTATTTTCACAGGAGGCTGATGAGAATGTGGGCCATGAGAAGAATGCTGGGAAGAATACTTATCATCCAAGTGTCCAATACATCCAATGGATCCTCCTTTAATTTCGTATCAACATACCTCCAGATCATGAGCTCAGGCTGCACGATGCACAACAAGTGAGGGGTGACGGTGAGAGCTTCCCACTTTGGGCCATCACTCGCCTCTCTTCTCACAGAGGGTCTGTGGTGTCACAATGCTTGGTGGGCAGCATACCATTGCCATGGCAACCATTGGGCCTGACCTTCTCAGATGGAAGGCAACTCCACCTCCTCTGTGCCCACCTGCTCTCTACAGAAGGATGGCTCTTCCCCTGAACGTGTGTCAGGCTCAACACGCTGGTTCCAGAACTGCATCCCAGGAATACACAGTCTACAATCCCATGGGGAAAGAACATATGGGATTGAAAAAGACCCATTCCCCAAGGAGCCTGAACAGGAAAACAATGGCCGATGGAGGAAGAAGAACAACACACGAGCATCCCAGTCCATGGGAGGAGGCTTTTCCACGGAAGGAAACTATGGAATATCTTTTACCCTGATTTCCACCCCATGACATTGGAGAAGATATAGGTACCATAGCAAGGCTTTCAAACCTGTCTTCCACTATGGAGCAGGGATTGTAATGGAGACATTTTGGGAGTCAGGCCAGGAAGGAGGGAAGACTCTCGTACAAGTGTGCTGGTTTTTCGCATTTGTGGGATATCCACCTTACACCAAGACATGTTGTTGGAGCCATTATCCTGCCATTCACGGTTGCTGGAATCCACAGCTCCTGTACCTCTCTCTCTCCTTCTTTTCATCTCCTTCTCTCTAGCTCTCTCACTCTCCCCTCGGCCCCCCTTCAATGTCTCTTGAATCCTCCTGCCAAATGTTGTCCTGTGGGGATAATGGATGAAATATCGTAGCCAAGAGAATGGTCCACGTGATCCCCCATCCATTTACCCTGTCATCCTAGGTCTGATCACATATAAAATCCGTGGTCCAGAAAGACTTCCTGTGCTGTGTGCAGACACACCAACTAGGTCATCCTTCCAAAACACTTCCCATATTCAGCCCTTCCTGTGGACACGCTGACCACTGCATATGAACTTCGGTCTGGAGGGTCCCATATTGGACTCAGAGAGCAACACACTTGTAACAACGTTCACATGAGTGCTCTCCCAAGAAATGGCTTCTCTGCAGCATTCCCTACCTGGTCCATGAGTTACTGCTCATTTGCCCGTGTGTGGATCTCTGCACTGGTTCTTTGGGGATTTAGAATATCAAGTCTATGACTCTTCATGTCTCAATGATTTGGCATCCAACTAATGCTCTGAGCATCCTTGGCCAGTGGGCTGGCCAATCATAGCCCAGAGTGTAAGATGCCTGTCAACCAAATCCATCTCTCTAAGGAATAGACCTCCTCATTCTCTAGCCTCAGGAGTGTCAGGGACAGAGCCAACTCCCTTCCAGGATGGAACTTTCAATACGCTCAAATTGCAGGCATCATCACAGGGCTCCTGGAAGTTCAGACAAGCGACCCACCTTTCCTTCCTTATGACTGTAGACACAAAAAACACACTGGCGCTCGCCCCACGCACCACACTCCCAGGAAGCACTCCATGAGAGGGAGGGCTTGTTCTTATCCCCCTGTGGAAAAGGCACCTGAAAGAGACCGGTTACATCTCGGTTAAATGGCCTCTGTTTGGAGGGCTCCCCTGTGGCTTAGGCTATGGAAATATGGATTCAGAAGTGTGGAGCTGAAAATGCCCCATTGGGAGTGTCTTCTTCAGGGGTTACATCCAGGGCCTCATGGATTTCTTGAATGTACCCCAGGATGTCTTGTTTCAAATGGCCATGAAGCACAATTCGTTTTTCACATGGAGGAACTCCCTTGAGGTATTCTGCCCACGGATCCCCTGAAGATATCACATGTTCAAGCACCAAGCCTCTAGAATCCACATTGAGCTTGGGAGCCTGATGAGAGTGCTGGCTATGTGTCTACAGATGGAGATAATCGTGTTCCTCCAAGAGGACCACCCATCTGGTGGATCCTCCTTTCCATCAACTTCGACAGACCTCCAGAGCAAGAGCTCATATTGTCCATCATTGAACTCTCAATGTTTGAGTGGGAGAATGTCCCACATTTGGCCCATCTCACACCTCTTTTCTCACAGAGAGGTTGTTTGGGCACAAGGCTCCATGGGCATAATATCAGTGCCATGGCCACCGCTGGCACTGCACCTTGCAGAAAGAAGGCAACTCCACACACTGGGGAACCCAATTTTCTCTATCATGATGGATCTCTGATAACATGTGCAGCACTTCAGGGTCAAGTCCTTTCTCAGTCACTGCCTCACACGAATACATAGGACAGAATCTCTTTTGGAGAGAAAAGACGTCATTCCAAACACCCAAACAAAGACCGTGGACAGTGAAATCAAGGAACGACTGAGGAAGAACACCGTATGAGCTGCTATTTCCATAGGAAGGGTCTTTTCCCTTTAGGGAAAATATACGGTGTCATTTAACTTGACACGCCCCTCGCCTTATTTGAGAAGATATCAATGCCAAGCAGGGAGGACTGCTTGCAACCGACATATGTCTAGAGACAGGCCAAGAAAGAGTGAAAATCTCATGTACCAGTCCTGATATAGCCTTTGTGTCTACTAGTCCCTGGAAACACAGACAAGGGCTTGGGAATGAAACTGTGCGCTGGAATGTGCCTTGTATCCAAATGTCATCTCTCACTCTCTCTTTCTCTCTCTCTCGCTCTCGGCTTCTTCCTCCTTCACATTCTCTCGAATCCTCCTCATCCAAGGTTATCTGTGCTGGTCCATGTTGGCATATCTCAGCCAGGAGAGCAGTCAAATTCTTTAACCCAGATTTTCCATCAGTCGTCCAAAATCCTATCAAATATAAAAGCATTTTTCCTGAAATTATTCCTCTGTTTGTATGGAGATATTCCACCTTACACAGTGTACCCCTATCTTACCCATGTCAGCCCTTCACACTGACAGATAACCATCCCATTTGTACTGCGTTCTACATGGTCACAGATTTGACTCCGAGATAAACATCCTTTCAACCACCTACACATAAGGGACCGGGTGAGAATTCACTTCTCTGCAGCACACCCCACGTGTGTGACCAGCTCTGTGAAGTGGCTGGTGAGGTGGATCCCTCGAGTCTTTTTAAGCGGAGTTGGGATATGTAGTCTCGGACTCTCCATGTCTCAGTGAATTGGCATCTACGAAGGGGTCTGAGCACCCTTCAGCAGGGTCTGAATGACAATGCGACAGAGTTCAAGGATTCGGTCCCCTCCAACCAGTCTCCATTTGGGACAATTCTCCTCCTTCTCTAGACCCTCCATTGGCAGGCCAGAGGCCCCTCTCGTCCAAGAGCAAAACCTCAAGACCTGCCCATGGAGCCCTCATCACAGGACTCACCGGGGTCACAAGAGAGACTCCTGAAATGCCTGACAATTGTGTTCCCCACAAACAAGCCAGCAGTGAAACTAGTCTCCCCACTTCCATCCAGCACCCCAGTAGACAGGACGTATGCTTATCAACCTGGGAAATACCCACCAGACTTATCCCAGCTTCGTTCTCGGGAAATTTGTTACTGTGGATAGCTAGTGTGAGCGTTCATCTATTGACGTGTATGTCCCAAAGCAGGGAATTGTCCTTCCCCACATTCCAATATGTCCTCAGGTTTGATATTGAGGGCCTCATCCTTGGTTGAAGGCAGAGGGGCCTATTTTCATGGTTTGAGCTCTGGAATGAGATTTATCATCCCGGTCATACTTAGGAGGCTTTCTTGCCCTGGTGGCAAAGACTGGAAGTGACAAGCTCAGTGGTCCCTTTCAGATGGATCATAATCCGAAAGCAAGCCTGAGCCGTGGATATTTATTTTCTCAGGAGGCTGATGAGAATGGGGGCCATGAGAAGAATGCTGGGAAGAATACTTATCATCCAAGTGTCCAATACATCCAATGGATCCTCCTTTCATTTCGTATCAACATACCTCCAGATCATGAGCTCAGGCTGCACGATGCACAACAAGTGAGGGGTGACGGTGAGAGCTTCCCACTTTGGGCCATCACTCGCCTCTCTTCTCACAGAGGGTCTGTGGTGTCACAATGCTTGGTGGGCAGCATACCATTGCCATGGCAACCATTGGGCCTGACCTTCTCAGATGGAAGGCAACTCCACCTCCTGTGTGCCCACCTGCTCTCTACAGAAGGATGGCTCTTCCCCTGAACGTGTGTCAGGCTCAACACGCTGGTTCCAGAACTGCATCCCAGGAATACACAGTCTACAATCCCATGGGGAAAGAACATATGGGATTGAAAAAGACCCATTCCCCAAGGAGCCTGAACAGGAAAACAATGGCCGATGGAGGAAGAAGAACAACACACGAGCATCCCAGTCCATGGGAGGAGGCTTTTCCACGGAAGGAAACTATGGAATATCTTTTACCCTGATTTCCACCCCATGACATTGGAGAAGATATAGGTACCATAGCAAGGCTTTCAAACCTGTCTTCCACTATGGAGCAGGGATTGTAATGGAGACATTTTGGGAGTCAGGCCAGGAAGGAGGGAAGACTCTCGTACAAGTGTGCTGGTTTTTCCCATTTGTGGGATATCCACCTTACACCAAGACATGTTGTTGGAGCCATTATCCTGCCATTCACGGTTGCTGGAATCCACAGCTCCTGTACCTCTCTCTCTCCTTCTTTTCATCTCCTTCTCTCTAGCTCTCTCACTCTCCCCTCGGCCCCCCTTCAATGTCTCTTGAATCCTCCTGCCAAATGTTGTCCTGTGGGGATAATGGATGAAATATCGTAGCCAAGAGAATGGTCCACGTGATACCCCATCCATTTACCCTGTCATCCTAGGTCTGATCACATATAAAATCCGTGGTCCAGAAAGACTTCCTGTGCTGTGTGCAGACACACCAACTAGGTCATCCTTCCAAAACACTTCCCATATTCAGCCCTTCCTGTGGACACGCTGACCACTTCATATGAACTTCGGTCTGGAGGGTCCCATATTGGACTCAGAGAGCAACACACTTGTAACAACGTTCACATGAGTGCTCTCCCAAGAAATGGCTTCTCTGCAGCATTCCCTACCTGGTCCATGTGTTACTGCTCATTTGCTCGTGTGTGGATCTCTGCACTGGTTCTTTGGGGATTTAGAATATCAAGTCTATGACTCTTCATGTCTCAATGATTTGGCATCCAACTAATGCTCTGAGCATCCTTGGCCAGTGGGCTGGCCAATCATAGCCCAGAGTGCAAGATGCCTGTCAACCAAATCCATCTATCTAAGGAATAGACCTCCACATTCTCTAGCCTCAGGAGTGTCAGGGACAGAGCCCACTCCCTTCCAGGATGGAACTTTCAATACGCTCAAGTTGCAGGCATCATCACAGGGCTCCTGGAAGTTCAGACAAGCGACCCACCTTTCCTTCCTTATGACTGTAGACACAACAAACACACTGGCGCTCGCCCCACGCACCACACTCCCAGGAAGCACTCCATGAGAGGGAGGGCTTGTTCTTATCCCCCTGTGGAAAAGGCACCTGAAAGAGACCGGTTACATCTCGGTTAAATGGCCTCTGTTTGGAGGGCTCCCCTGTGGCTTAGGCTATGGAAATATGGATTCAGAAGTGTGGAGCTGTAAATGCCCCATTGGGAGTGTCTTCTTCAGGGGTTACATCCAGGGCCTCATGGATTTCTTGTTTGTACCCCAGGATGTCTTGTTTCAAATGGCCATGAAACACAATTCGTTTTTCACATGGAGGAACTCCCTTGAGGTATTCTGCCCACGGATCCCCTGAAGATATCACATGTTCAAGCACCAAGCCTCTAGAATCCACATTGAGCTTGGGAGCCTGATGAGAGTGCTGGCTATGAGTCTACAGATGGAGATAATCGTGTTCCTCCAAGAGGACCACCCATCTGGTGGATCCTCCTTTCCATCAACTTCGACAGACCTCCAGAGCAAGAGCTCATATTGTCCATCATTGAACTCTCAATGTTTGAGTGGGAGAATGTCCCACATTTGGCCCATCTCACACCTCTTTTCTCACAGAGAGGTTGTTTGGGCACAAGGCTCCATGGGCATAATATCAGTGCCATGGCCACCGCTGGCACTGCACCTTGCAGAAAGAAGGCAACTCCACACACTGGGGAACCCAATTTTCTCTATCATGATGGATCTCTGATAACATGTGTAGCACTTCAGGGTCAAGTCCTTTCTCAGTCACTGCCTCACACGAATACATAGGACAGAATCTCTTTTGGAGAGAAAAGACGTCATTCCAAACACCCAAACAAAGACCGTGGACAGTGAAATCAAGGAACGACTGAGGAAGAACACCGTATGAGCTGCTATTTCCATAGGAAGGGTCTTTTCCCTTTAGGGAAAATATACGGTGTCATTTAACTTGACACGCCCCTCGCCTTATTTGAGAAGATATCAATGCCAAGCAGGGAGGACTGCTTGCAACCGACATATGTCTAGAGACAGGCCAAGAAAGAGTGAAAATCTCATGTACCAGTCCTGATATAGCCTTTGTGTCTACTAGTCCCTGGAAACACAGACAAGGGCTTGGGAATGAAACTGTGCGCTGGAATGTGCCTTGTAACCAAATGTCATCTCTCTCTCTCTCTCTCTCTCTCTCTCTCTCTCTCTCTCTCTCTCTCTTTCTCTCTCTCGGCTTCTTCCTCCTTCACATTCTCTCGAATCCTCCTCATCCAAGGTTATCTGTGCTGGTCCAGGTTGGCATATCTCAGCCAGGAGAGCAGTCAAATTCTTTAACCCAGATTTTCCAACAGTCTTCCAAAATCCTCTCAAATATAAAAGCATTTTTTCCTGAAATTATTCCTCTGTTTGTATGGAGATATTCCACCTTAAACAGTGTACCCCTATCTTACCCTTGTCAGCCCTTCACACTGACCGATAACCATCCCATTTGTACTGCGTTCTACATGGTCACAGATTTGACTCCTAGATCAAAATCTTTTCAACCACCTACACATAAGAGACCGAGTGAGAATTCACTTCTCTGCAGCACACCCCACGTGTGTGACCAGCTCTGTGAAGTGGCTGGTGAGGTGGATCCCTCGAGTCTTTTTAAGCGGAGTTGGGAAATGTAGCCTCGGACTCTCCATGTCTCAGTGAATTGGCATCTACGAAGGGGTCTGAGCACCCTTCAGCAGGGTCTGAATGACAATGCGACAGAGTTCAAGGATTCGGTCCCCTCAAACCAGTCTCCATTTGGGACAATTCTCCTCCTTCTCTAGACCCTCCATTGGCAGGCCAGAGGCCCCTCTCGTCCAAGAGCGAAACCTCAAGACCTGCCCATGGAGCCCTCATCACAGGACTCACCGGGGTCACAAGAGAGACTCCTGAAATTCCTGACAATTGTGTTCCCCACAAACAAGCCAGCAGTGAAACTAGTCACCCCACTTCCATCCAGCACCCCAGTAGACAGGACGTATGCTTATCAACCTGGGAAATACCCACCAGACTTATCCCAGCTTCGTTCTCTGGAAATTTGTTACTGTGGATAGTCAGTGTGAGCCTTCATCTATTGACGTGTATGTCCCAAAGCAGGGAATTGTCCTTCCCCACATTCCAATATGTCCTCAGGTTTAATATTGAGGGCCTCGTGCTTGGTTGAAGGCAGAGGGGCCTATTTTCATGGATTGAGCTCTGGAATGAGATTTATCATCACGGTCATACTTAGGAGGCTTTCTTGCCCTGGTGGCAAAGACTGGAAGTGATAAGCTCACTGGTCCCGTTCAGATGGATCATAATGCAAAACAAGCCTGAGCCGTGGATATTTATTTTCTCAGGAGGCTGATGAGAATGGGGGCCATGAGAAGAATGCTGGGAAGAATATTTATCATCCAAGTGTCCAATACATCCAATGGATCCTCCTTTAATTTCGTATCAACATACCTCCAGACCATGAGCTCAGGCTGCACGATGCACAACAAGTGAGGGGTGACGGTGAGAGCTTCCCACTTTGGGCCATCACTCGCCTCTCTTCTCACAGAGGGTCTGTGTTGTCACAATGCTTGGTGGGCAGCATACCATTGCCATGGCAACCATTGGGCCTGACCTTCTCAGATGGAAGGCAACTCCACCTCCTCTGTGCCCACCTGCTCTCTACAGAAGGATGGCTCTTCCCCTGAACGTGTGTCAGGCTCCACACGCTGGTTCCAGAACTGCATCCCAGGAATACACAGTCTACAATCTCATGGGGAAAGAACATATGGGATTGAAAAAGACCCATTCCCCAAGGAGCCTGAACAGGAAAACAATGGCTGATTGAGGAAGAACAACACACGAGCATCCCTGTCCATGGGAGGAGGCTTTTCCACGGAAGGAAACTATGGAATATCTTTTACCCCGACTTCCACCCCATGCCATTGGAGAAGATATAGGTACCATATCAAGGCTTTCAAACCTGTCTTTCTGTATGGAGCAGGGATTGTAATGGAGACATTTTGGGAGTCAAGCCAGGAAGGAGAGAAGACTCTCGTACAAGTGTGCTGGTTTGTCCAATTTGTGGTATATCCACCTTAAACCAAGACATGTCCTTGGAGCAAATATCCTGCCATTCACGGTTGCTGGAATCCACAGCTCCTGTACCTCTCTCTCTCCTTCTTTTCATCTCCTTCTCTCTAGCTCTCTCACTATCCCCTCTGCCCCCCTTCAATGTCTCTTGACTCCTCCTGCTACAAGTTGACATGTGGGAATAATGGATGAAATATAGTAGCCAAGAGAATGGTCCAAGTGATCCCCCATCCATTTACCCTGTCATCCTAGGTCTGATCACATATATATTCGGTGGTCCAGGCAGACTTCCTGTGCTGTGTGAAGACACACTAACTAGGTCGTCCTTCCACAACTCTTCCCATATTCAGCCCTTCCTATGGACACGCTGACCTCTTCATATGTACTTCGGTCTCTAGGGTCCCATATTGGACTCAGAGAGCAACACACTTGAAACAACGTTCACATGAGTGCTCTCCCAAGAAATGGCTTCTCTGCAGCATTCCCTACCTGGTCCATGAGTTACTGTTCATTTGCTCATGTATGGATCTCTGCACTCATTCTTTGGGGATTTAGAATATCAAGTCTATGACTCTTCATGTCTCAATGATTGGGCATCCAACCAATGCTCTGAGCATCATTGGCCAGTGGGCTGGCCAATCATAGCCCAGAGTGCAAGATGCCTGTCAACCAAATCCATCTCTCTAAGGAATAGACCTCCTCATTCTCTAGCCTCAGGAGTGTCAGGGACAGAGCCCACTCCCTTCCAGGATGGAACTTTCAATACGCTCAAATTGCAGGCATCATCACAGGGCTCCTGGAAGTTCAGACAAGCGACCCACCTTTCCTTCCTTATGACTGTAGACACAACAAACACACTGGCGCTCGCCCCACGCACCACACTCCCAGGAAGCACTCCATGAGAGGGAGGGCTTGTTCTTATCCCCCTGTGGAAAAGGCACCTGAAAGAGACCGGTTACATCTCGGTTAAATGGCCTCTGTTTGGAGGGCTCCCCTGTGGCTTAGGCTATGGAAATATGGATTCAGAAGTGTGGAGCTGTAAATGCCCCATTGGGAGTGTCTTCTTCAGGGGTTACATCCAGGGCCTCATGGATTTCTTGTTTGTACCCCAGGATGTCTTGTTTCAAATGGCCATGAAACACAATTCGTTTTTCACATGGAGGAACTCCCTTGAGGTATTCTGCCCACGGATCCCCTGAAGATATCACATGTTCAAGCACCAAGCCTCTAGAATCCACATTGAGCTTGGGAGCCTGATGAGAGTGCTGGCTATGAGTCTACAGATGGAGATAATCGTGTTCCTCCAAGAGGACCACCCATCTGGTGGATCCTCCTTTCCATCAACTTCGACAGACCTCCAGAGCAAGAGCTCATATTGTCCATCATTGAACTCTCAATGTTTGAGTGGGAGAATGTCCCACATTTGGCCCATCTCACACCTCTTTTCTCACAGAGAGGTTGTTTGGGCACAAGGCTCCATGGGCATAATATCAGTGCCATGGCCACCGCTGGCACTGCACCTTGCAGAAAGAAGGCAACTCCACACACTGGGGAACCCAATTTTCTCTATCATGATGGATCTCTGATAACATGTGTAGCACTTCAGGGTCAAGTCCTTTCTCAGTCACTGCCTCACACGAATACATAGGACAGAATCTCTTTTGGAGAGAAAAGACGTCATTCCAAACACCCAAACAAAGACCGTGGACAGTGAAATCAAGGAACGACTGAGGAAGAACACCGTATGAGCTGCTATTTCCATAGGAAGGGTCTTTTCCCTTTAGGGAAAATATACGGTGTCATTTAACTTGACACGCCCCTCGCCTTATTTGAGAAGATATCAATGCCAAGCAGGGAGGACTGCTTGCAACCGACATATGTCTAGAGACAGGCCAAGAAAGAGTGAAAATCTCATGTACCAGTCCTGATATAGCCTTTGTGTCTACTAGTCCCTGGAAACACAGACAAGGGCTTGGGAATGAAACTGTGCGCTGGAATGTGCCTTGTAACCAAATGTCATCTCTCTCTCTCTCTCTCTCTCTCTCTCTCTCTCTCTCTCTTTCTCTCTCTCGGCTTCTTCCTCCTTCACATTCTCTCGAATCCTCCTCATCCAAGGTTATCTGTGCTGGTCCAGGTTGGCATATCTCAGCCAGGAGAGCAGTCAAATTCTTTAACCCAGATTTTCCAACAGTCTTCCAAAATCCTCTCAAATATAAAAGCATTTTTTCCTGAAATTATTCCTCTGTTTGTATGGAGATATTCCACCTTAAACAGTGTACCCCTATCTTACCCTTGTCAGCCCTTCACACTGACCGATAACCATCCCATTTGTACTGCGTTCTACATGGTCACAGATTTGACTCCTAGATCAAAATCTTTTCAACCACCTACACATAAGAGACCGAGTGAGAATTCACTTCTCTGCAGCACACCCCACGTGTGTGACCAGCTCTGTGAAGTGGCTGGTGAGGTGGATCCCTCGAGTCTTTTTAAGCGGAGTTGGGAAATGTAGCCTCGGACTCTCCATGTCTCAGTGAATTGGCATCTACGAAGGGGTCTGAGCACCCTTCAGCAGGGTCTGAATGACAATGCGACAGAGTTCAAGGATTCGGTCCCCTCAAACCAGTCTCCATTTGGGACAATTCTCCTCCTTCTCTAGACCCTCCATTGGCAGGCCAGAGGCCCCTCTCGTCCAAGAGCGAAACCTCAAGACCTGCCCATGGAGCCCTCATCACAGGACTCACCGGGGTCACAAGAGAGACTCCTGAAATTCCTGACAATTGTGTTCCCCACAAACAAGCCAGCAGTGAAACTAGTCACCCCACTTCCATCCAGCACCCCAGTAGACAGGACGTATGCTTATCAACCTGGGAAATACCCACCAGACTTATCCCAGCTTCGTTCTCTGGAAATTTGTTACTGTGGATAGTCAGTGTGAGCCTTCATCTATTGACGTGTATGTCCCAAAGCAGGGAATTGTCCTTCCCCACATTCCAATATGTCCTCAGGTTTAATATTGAGGGCCTCGTGCTTGGTTGAAGGCAGAGGGGCCTATTTTCATGGATTGAGCTCTGGAATGAGATTTATCATCACGGTCATACTTAGGAGGCTTTCTTGCCCTGGTGGCAAAGACTGGAAGTGATAAGCTCACTGGTCCCGTTCAGATGGATCATAATGCAAAACAAGCCTGAGCCGTGGATATTTATTTTCTCAGGAGGCTGATGAGAATGGGGGCCATGAGAAGAATGCTGGGAAGAATATTTATCATCCAAGTGTCCAATACATCCAATGGATCCTCCTTTAATTTCGTATCAACATACCTCCAGACCATGAGCTCAGGCTGCACGATGCACAACAAGTGAGGGGTGACGGTGAGAGCTTCCCACTTTGGGCCATCACTCGCCTCTCTTCTCACAGAGGGTCTGTGTTGTCACAATGCTTGGTGGGCAGCATACCATTGCCATGGCAACCATTGGGCCTGACCTTCTCAGATGGAAGGCAACTCCACCTCCTCTGTGCCCACCTGCTCTCTACAGAAGGATGGCTCTTCCCCTGAACGTGTGTCAGGCTCCACACGCTGGTTCCAGAACTGCATCCCAGGAATACACAGTCTACAATCTCATGGGGAAAGAACATATGGGATTGAAAAAGACCCATTCCCCAAGGAGCCTGAACAGGAAAACAATGGCTGATTGAGGAAGAACAACACACGAGCATCCCTGTCCATGGGAGGAGGCTTTTCCACGGAAGGAAACTATGGAATATCTTTTACCCCGACTTCCACCCCATGCCATTGGAGAAGATATAGGTACCATATCAAGGCTTTCAAACCTGTCTTTCTGTATGGAGCAGGGATTGTAATGGAGACATTTTGGGAGTCAAGCCAGGAAGGAGAGAAGACTCTCGTACAAGTGTGCTGGTTTGTCCAATTTGTGGTATATCCACCTTAAACCAAGACATGTCCTTGGAGCAAATATCCTGCCATTCACGGTTGCTGGAATCCACAGCTCCTGTACCTCTCTCTCTCCTTCTTTTCATCTCCTTCTCTCTAGCTCTCTCACTATCCCCTCTGCCCCCCTTCAATGTCTCTTGACTCCTCCTGCTACAAGTTGACATGTGGGAATAATGGATGAAATATAGTAGCCAAGAGAATGGTCCAAGTGATCCCCCATCCATTTACCCTGTCATCCTAGGTCTGATCACATATATATTCGGTGGTCCAGGCAGACTTCCTGTGCTGTGTGAAGACACACTAACTAGGTCGTCCTTCCACAACTCTTCCCATATTCAGCCCTTCCTATGGACACGCTGACCTCTTCATATGTACTTCGGTCTCTAGGGTCCCATATTGGACTCAGAGAGCAACACACTTGAAACAACGTTCACATGAGTGCTCTCCCAAGAAATGGCTTCTCTGCAGCATTCCCTACCTGGTCCATGAGTTACTGTTCATTTGCTCATGTATGGATCTCTGCACTCATTCTTTGGGGATTTAGAATATCAAGTCTATGACTCTTCATGTCTCAATGATTGGGCATCCAACCAATGCTCTGAGCATCCTTGGCCAGTGGGCTGGCCAATCATAGCCCAGAGTGCAAGATGCCTGTCAACCAAATCCATCTCTCTAAGGAATAGACCTCCTCATTCTCTAGCCTCAGGAGTGTCAGGGACAGAGCCCACTCCCTTCCAGGATGGAACTTTCAATACGCTCAAATTGCAGGCATCATCACAGGGCTCCTGGAAGTTCAGACAAGCGACCCACCTTTCCTTCCTTATGACTGTAGACACAACAAACACACTGGCGCTCGCCCCACGCACCACACTCCCAGGAAGCACTCCATGAGAGGGAGGGCTTGTTCTTATCCCCCTGTGGAAAAGGCACCTGAAAGAGACCGGTTACATCTCGGTTAAATGGCCTCTGTTTGGAGGGCTCCCCTGTGGCTTAGGCTATGGAAATATGGATTCAGAAGTGTGGAGCTGTAAATGCCCCATTGGGAGTGTCTTCTTCAGGGGTTACATCCAGGGCCTCCTGCTTGGGGGAGAGCATTGGCGCATGGATTTCTTGTTTGTACCCCAGGATGTCTTGTTTCAAATGGCCATGAAGCACAATTCGTTTTTCACATGGAGGAACTCCCTTGAGGTATTCTGCCCACGGATCCCCTGAAGATATCACATGTTCAAGCACCAAGCCTCTAGAATCCACATTGAGCTTGGGAGCCTGATGAGAGTGCTGGCTATGAGTCTACAGATGGAGATAATCGTGTTCCTCCAAGAGGACCACCCATCTGGTGGATCCTCCTTTCCATCAACTTCGACAGACCTCCAGAGCAAGAGCTCATATTGTCCATCATTGAACTCTCAATGTTTGAGTGGGAGAATGTCCCACATTTGGCCCATCTCACACCTCTTTTCTCACAGAGAGGTGGTTTGGGCACAAGGCTCCATGGGCATAATATCAGTGCCATGGCCACCGCTGGCACTGCACCTTGCAGAAGGAAGACAACTGCACACCCTGGGAAACCCAATTTTCTCTATCACGATGGATCTCTGATAACATGTGTAGCACTTCAGGGTCAAGTCCTTTCTCAGTCACTGCCTCACACGAATACATAGGACAGAATCTCTTTTGGAGAGAAAAGACGTCATTCCAAACACCCAAACAAAGACCGTGGACAGTGAAATCAAGGAACGACTGAGGAAGAACACCGTATGAGCTGCTATTTCCATAGGAAGGGTCTTTTCCCTTTAGGGAAAATATACGGTGTCATTTAACTTGACACGCCCCTCGCCTTATTTGAGAAGATATCAATGCCAAGCAGGGAGGACTGCTTGCAACCGACATATGTCTAGAGACAGGCCAAGAAAGAGTGAAAATCTCATGTACCAGTCCTGATATAGCCTTTGTGTCTACTAGTCCCTGGAAACACAGACAAGGGCTTGGGAATGAAACTGTGCGCTGGAATGTTGCTTGTAACCAAATGTCATCTCTCACTCTCTCTCTCTCTCTCTCTCTCTCTCTCTCTCTCTCTCTCTCTCTCTCTCTTTCTCTCTCTCGGCTACTTCCTCCTTCACATTCTCTCGAATCCTCCTCATCCAAGGTTATCTGTGCTGGTCCAGGTTGGCATATCTCAGCCAGGAGAGCAGTCAAATTCTTTAACCCAGATTTTCCAACAGTCTTCCAAAATCCTCTCAAATATAAAAGCATTTTTCCTGAAATTATTCCTCTGTTTGTATAGAGATATTCCACCTTAAACAGTGTACCCCTATCTTACCCTTGTCAGCCCTTCACACTGACCGATAACCATCCCATTTGTACTGCGTTCTACATGGTCACAGATTTGACTCCGAGATCAACATCTTTTCAACCACCTACACATAAGAGACCGAGTGAGAATTCACTTCTCTGCAGCACACCCCACGTGTGTGACCAGCTCTGTGAAGTGGCTGGTGAGGTGGATCCCTCGAGTCTTTTTAAGCGGAGTTGGGAAATGTAGTCTCGGACTCTCCATGTCTCAGTGAATTGGCATCTACGAAGGGGTCTGAGCACCCTTCAGCAGGGTCTGAATGACAATGCGACAGAGGTCAAGGATTCGGTCCCCTAAAACCAGTCTCCATTTGGGACAATTCTCCTCCTTCTCTAGACCCTCCATTGGCAGGCCAGAGGCCCCTCTCGTCCAAGAGCGAAACCTCAAGACCTGCCCATGGAGCCCTCATCACAGGACTCACCGTGGTCACAAGAGAGACTCCTGAAATTCCTGACAATTGTATTCCCCACAAACAAGCCAGCAGTGAAACTAGTCACCCCACTTCCATCCAGCACCCCAGTAGACAGGACGTATGCTTATCAACCTGGGAAATACCCACCAGACTTATCCCAGCTTCGTTCTCGGGAAATTTGTTACTGTGGATAGTCAGTGTGAGCCTTCATCTATTGACGTGTATGTCCCAAAGCAGGGAATTGTCCTTCCCCACATTCCAATATGTCCTTAGGTTTGATATTGAGGGCCTCGTCCTTGGTTGAAGGCAGAGGGGCCTATTTTCATGGTTTGAGCTCTGGAATGAGATTTATCATCCCGGTCATACTTAGGAGGCTTTCTTGCCCTGGTGGCAAAGACTGGAAGTGATAAGCTCACTGGTCCCGTTCAGATGGATCATAATGCAAAACAAGCCTGAGCCGTGGATATTTATTTTCTCAGGAGGCTGATGAGAATGGGGGCCATGAGAAGCATGCTGGGAAGAATATTTATCATCCAAGTGTCCAATACATCCAATGGATCCTCCTTTAATTTCGTATCAACATACCTCCAGACCATGAGCTCAGGCTGCACGATGCACAACAAGTGAGGGGTGACGGTGAGAGCATCCCACTTTGGGCCATCACTCGCCTCTCTTCTCACAGAGGGTCTGTGGTGTCACAATGCTTGGTGGGCAGCATACCATTGCCATGGCAACCATTGGGCCTGACCTTCTCAGATGGAAGGCAACTCCACCTCCTCTGTGCCCACCTGCTCTCTACAGAAGGATGGCTCTTCCCCTGAACGCGTGTCAGGCTCCACACGCTGGTTCCAGAACTGCATCCCAGGAATACACAGTCTACAATCTCATGGGGAAAGAACATATGGGATTGAAAAAGACCCATTCCCCAAGGAGCCTGAACAGGAAAACAATGGCTGATTGAGGAAGAACAACACACGAGCATCCCTGTCCATGGGAGGAGGCTTTTCCACGGAAGGAAACTATGGAATATCTTTTACCCCGACTTCCACCCCATGCCATTGGAGAAGATATAGGTACCATATCAAGGCTTTCAAACCTGTCTTTCTGTATGGAGCAGGGATTGTAATGGAGACATTTTGGGAGTCAAGCCAGGAAGGAGAGAAGACTCTCGTACAAGTGTGCTGGTTTGTCCAATTTGTGGTATATCCACCTTAAACCAAGACATGTCCTTGGAGCAAATATCCTGCCATTCACGGTTGCTGGAATCCACAACTCCTGTACCTCTCTCTCTCCTTCTTTTCATCTCCTTCTCTCTAGCTCTCTCACTATCCCCTCTGCCCCCCTTCAATGTCTCTTGACTCCTCCTGCTACAAGTTGACATGTGGGAATAATGGATGAAATATAGTAGCCAAGAGAATGGTCCAAGTGATCCCCCATCCATTTACCCTGTCATCCTAGGTCTGATCACATATATATTCGGTGGTCCAGACAGGCTTCCTGTGCTGTGTGAAGACACACTAACTAGGTCGTCCTTCCACAACTCTTCCCATATTCAGCCCTTCCTATGGACACGCTGACCTCTTCATATGTACTTCGGTCTCTAGGGTCCCATATTGGACTCAGAGAGCAACACACTTGAAACAACGTTCACATGAGTGCTCTCCCAAGAAATGGCTTCTCTGCAGCATTCCCTACCTGGTCCATGAGTTACTGTTCATTTGCTCATGTATGGATCTCTGCACTCATTCTTTGGGGATTTAGAATATCAAGTCTATGACTCTTCATGTCTCAATGATTGGGCATCCAACCAATGCTCTGAGCATCCTTGGCCAGTGGGCTGGCCAAGCATAGCCTAGAGCGCAAGATGCCTGTCAACCAAATCCATCTCTCTAAGGAATAGACCTCCTCATTCTCTAGCCTCAGGAGTGTCAGGGACAGAGCCCACTCCCTTCCAGGATGGAACTTTCAATACGCTCAAATTGCAGGCATCATCACAGGGCTCCTGGAAGTTCAGACAAGCGACCCACCTTTCCTTCCTTATGACTGTAGACACAACAAACACACTGGCGCTCGCCCCACGCACCACACTCCCAGGAAGCACTCCATGAGAGGGAGGGCTTGTTCTTATCCCTCTGTGGAAAAGGCACCTGAAAGAGACCGGTTACATCTCGGTTAAATGGCCTCTGTTTGGAGGGCTCCCCTGTGGCTTAGGCTATGGAAATATGGATTCAGAAGTGTGGAGCTGTAAATGCCCCATTGGGAGTGTCTTCTTCAGGGGTTACATCCAGGGCCTCCTGCTTGGGGGAGAGCATTGGCGCATGGATTTCTTGTTTGTACCCCAGGATGTCTTGTTTCAAATGGCCATGAAGCACAATTCGTTTTTCACATGGAGGAACTCCCTTGAGGTATTCTGCCCACGGATCCCCTGAAGATATCACATGTTCAAGCACCAAGCCTCTAGAATCCACATTGAGCTTGGGAGCCTGATGAGAGTGCTGGCTATGAGTCTACAGATGGAGATAATCGTGTTCCTCCAAGAGGACCACCCATCTGGTGGATCCTCCTTTCCATCAACTTCGACAGACCTCCAGAGCAAGAGCTCATATTGTCCATCATTGAACTCTCAATGTTTGAGTGGGAGAATGTCCCACATTTGGCCCATCTCACACCTCTTTTCTCACAGAGAGGTTGTTTGGGCACAAGGCTCCATGGGCCTCATATCAGTGCCATGGCCACGTCTGGGACTGCACCTTTCAGAAAGAAGGCAACTGCACACACTGGGGAACCCAATTTTCTCTATCATGATGGATCTCTGATAACATGTGTAGCACTTCAGGGTCAAGTCCTTTCTCAGTCACTGCCTCACACGAATACATAGGACAGAATCTCTTTTGGAGAGAAAAGACGTCATTCCAAACACCCAAACAAAGACCGTGGACAGTGAAATCAAGGAACGACTGAGGAAGAACACCGTATGAGCTGCTATTTCCATAGGAAGGGTCTTTTCCCTTTAGGGAAAATATACGGTGTCATTTAACTTGACACGCCCCTCGCCTTATTTGAGAAGATATCAATGCCAAGCAGGGAGGACTGCTTGCAACCGACATATGTCTAGAGACAGGCCAAGAAAGAGTGAAAATCTCATGTACCAGTCCTGATATAGCCTTTGTGTCTACTAGTCCCTGGAAACACAGACAAGGGCTTGGGAATGAAACTGTGCGCTGGAATGTGCCTTGTAACCAAATGTCATCTCTCTCTCTCTCTCTCTCTCTCTCTCTCTCTCTCTCTCTCTCTCTTTCTCTCTCTCGGCTTCTTCCTCCTTCACATTCTCTCGAATCCTCCTCATCCAAGGTTATCTGTGCTGGTCCAGGTTGGCATATCTCAGCCAGGAGAGCAGTCAAATTCTTTAACCCAGATTTTCCAACAGTCTTCCAAAATCCTCTCAAATATAAAAGCATTTTTCCTGAAATTATTCCTCTGTTTGTATGGAGATATTCCACCTTAAACAGTGTACCCCTATCTTACCCTTGTCAGCCCTTCACACTGACCGATAACCATCCCATTTGTACTGCGTTCTACATGGTCACAGATTTGACTCCGAGATCAACATCTTTTCAACCACCTACACATAAGAGACCGAGTGAGAATTCACTTCTCTGCAGCACACCCCACGTGTGTGACCAGCTCTGTGAAGTGGCTGGTGAGGTGGATCCCTCGAGTCTTTTTAAGCGGAGTTGGGAAATGTAGTCTCGGACTCTCCATGTCTCAGTGAATTGGCATCTACGAAGGGGTCTGAGCACCCTTCAGCAGGGTCTGAATGACAATGCAACAGAGTTCAAGGATTCGGTCCCCTCCAACCAGTCCCCATTTGGGACAATTCTCCTCCTTCTCTAGACCCTCCATTGGCAGGCCAGACGCCCCTCTCGTCCAAGAGCGAAACCTCAAGACCTGCCCATGGAGCCCTCATCACAGGACTCACCAGGGTCACAAGAGAGACTCCTGAAATTCCTGACAATTGTGTTCCCCACAAACAAGCCAGCAGTGAAACTAGTCACCCCACTTCCATCCAGCACCCCAGTAGACAGGACGTATGCTTATCAACCTGGGAAATACCCTCCAGACTTATCCCAGCTTCGTTCTCGGGAAATTTGTTACTGTGGATAGTCAGTGTGAGCCTTCATCTATTGACGTGTATGTCCCAAAGCAGGGAATTGTCCTTCCCCACATTCCAATATGTCCTCAGGTTTGATATTGAGGGCCTCGTCCTTGGTTGAAGGCAGAGGGGCCTATTTTCATGGATTGAGCTCTGGAATGAGATTTATCATCACGGTCATACTTAGGAGGCTTTCTTGCCCTGGTGGCAAAGACTGGAAGTGATAAGCTCACTGGTCCCGTTCAGATGGATCATAATGCAAAACAAGCCTGAGCCGTGGATATTTATTTTCTCAGGAGGCTGATGAGAATGGGGGCCATGAGAAGAATGCTGGGAAGAATATTTATCATCCAAGTGTCCAATACATCCAATGGATCCTCCTTTCATTTCGTATCAACATACCTCCAGACCATGAGCTCAGGCTGCACGATGCACAACAAGTGAGGGGTGACGGTGAGAGCTTCCCACTTTGGGCCATCACTCGCCTCTCTTCTCACAGAGGGTCTGTGTTGTCACAATGCTTGGTGGGCAGCATACCATTGCCATGGCAACCATTGGGCCTGACCTTCTCAGATGGAAGGCAACTCCACCTCCTCTGTGCCCACCTGCTCTCTACAGAAGGATGGCTCTTCCCCTGAACGTGTGTCAGGCTCCACACGCTGGTTCCAGAACTGCATCCCAGGAATACACAGTCTACAATCTCATGGGGAAAGAACATATGGGATTGAAAAAGACCCATTCCCCAAGGAGCCTGAACAGGAAAACAATGGCTGATTGAGGAAGAACAACACACGAGCATCCCTGTCCATGGGAGGAGGCTTTTCCACGGAAGGAAACTATGGAATATCTTTTACCCCGACTTCCACCCCATGCCATTGGAGAAGATATAGGTACCATATCAAGGCTTTCAAACCTGTCTTTCTGTATGGAGCAGGGATTGTAATGGAGACATTTTGGGAGTCAAGCCAGGAAGGAGAGAAGACTCTCGTACAAGTGTGCTGGTTTGTCCAATTTGTGGTATATCCACCTTAAACCAAGACATGTCCTTGGAGCAAATATCCTGCCATTCACGGTTGCTGGAATCCACAGCTCCTGTACCTCTCTCTCTCCTTCTTTTCATCTCCTTCTCTCTAGCTCTCTCACTATCCCCTCTGCCCCCCTTCAATGTCTCTTGACTCCTCCTGCTACAAGTTGACATGTGGGAATAATGGATGAAATATCATAGCCAAGAGAATGGTCCAAGTGATCCCCCATCCATTTACCCTGTCATCCTAGGTCTGATCACATATATATTCGGTGGTCCAGGCAGACTTCCTGTGCTGTGTGAAGACACACTAACTAGGTCGTCCTTCCACAACTCTTCCCATATTCAGCCCTTCCTATGGACACGCTGACCTCTTCATATGTACTTCGGTCTCTAGGGTCCCATATTGGACTCAGAGAGCAACACACTTGAAACAACGTTCACATGAGTGCTCTCCCAAGAAATGGCTTCTCTGCAGCATTCCCTACCTGGTCCATGAGTTACTGTTCATTTGCTCATGTATGGATCTCTGCACTCATTCTTTGGGGATTTAGAATATCAAGTCTATGCCTCTTCATGTCTCAGTGATTGGGCATCCAACCAATGCTCTGAGCATCCTTGGCCAGTGGGCTGGCCAATTATAGCCTAGAGCGCAAGATGCCTGTCAACCAAATCCATCTCTCTAAGGAATAGACCTCCTCATTCTCTAGCCTCAGGAGTGTCAGGGACAGAGCCCACTCCCTTCCAGGATGGAAATTTCAATACGCTCAAATTGCAGGCATCATCACAGGGCTTCTGGAAGTTCAGACAAGCGACCCACCTTTCCTTCCTTATGACTGTAGACACAACAAACACACTGGCGCTCGCCCCACGCACCACACTCCCAGGAAGCACTCCATGAGAGGGAGGGCTTGTTCTTATCCCCCTGTGGAAAAGGCACCTGAAAGAGACCGGTTACATCTCGGTTAAATGGCCTCTGTTTGGAGGGCTCCCCTGTGGCTTAGGCTATGGAAATATGGATTCAGAAGTGTGGAGCTGTAAATGCCCCATTGGGAGTGTCTTCTTCAGGGGTTACATCCAGGGCCTCATGCTTGGGGGAGAGCATTGGCGCATGGATTTCTTGTTTGTACCCCAGGATGTCTTGTTTCAAATGGCCATGAAGCACAATTCGTTTTTCACATGGAGGAACTCCCTTGAGGTATTCTGCCCACGGATCCCCTGAAGATATCACATGTTCAAGCACCAAGCCTCTAGAATCCACATTGAGCTTGGGAGCCTGATGAGAGTGCTGGCTATGAGTCTACAGATGGAGATAATCGTGTTCCTCCAAGAGGACCACCCATCTGGTGGATCCTCCTTTCCATCAACTTCGACAGACCTCCAGAGCAAGAGCTCATATTGTCCATCATTGAACTCTCAATGTTTGAGTGGGAGAATGTCCCACATTTGGCCCATCTCACACCTCTTTTCTCACAGAGAGGTTGTTTGGGCACAAGGCTCCATGGGCATCATATCAGTGCCATGGCCACCTCTGGGACTGCACCTTTCAGAAGGAAGGCAACTGCACACCCTGGGGAACCCAATTTTCTCTATCATGATGGATCTCTGATAACATGTGTAGCACTTCAGGGTCAAGTCCTTTCTCAGTCACTGCCTCACACGAATACATAGGACAGAATATCTTTTGGAGAGAAAAGACGTCATTCCAAACACCCAAACAAAGACCGTGGACAGTGAAATCAAGGAACGACTGAGGAAGAACACCGTATGAGCTGCTATTTCCATAGGAAGGGTCTTTTCCCTTTAGGGAAAATATACGGTGTCATTTAACTTGACACGCCCCTCGCCTTATTTGAGAAGATATCAATGCCAAGCAGGGAGGACTGCTTGCAACCGACATATGTCTAGAGACAGGCCAAGAAAGAGTGAAAATCTCATGTACCAGTCCTGATATAGCCTTTGTGTCTACTAGTCCCTGGAAACACAGACAAGGGCTTGGGAATGAAACTGTGCGCCGGAATGTTGCTTGTAACCAAATGTCATCTCTCTCTCTCTCTCTCTCTCTCTCTCTCTCTTTCTCTCTCTCGGCTTCTTCCTCCTTCACATTCTCTCGAATCCTCCTCATCCAAGGTTATCTGTGCTGGTCCAGGTTGGCATATCTCAGCCAGGAGAGCAGTCAAATTCTTTAACCCAGATTTTCCAACAGTCTTCCAAAATCCTCTCAAATATAAAAGCATTTTTCCTGAAATTATTCCTCTGTTTGTATGGAGATATTCCACCTTAAACAGTGTACCCCTATCTTACCCTTGTCAGCCCTTCACACTGACCGATAACCATCCCATTTGTACTGCGTTCTACATGGTCACAGATTTGACTCCGAGATCAACATCTTTTCAACCACCTACACATAAGAGACCGAGTGAGAATTCACTTCTCTGCAGCACACCCCACGTGTGTGACCAGCTCTGTGAAGTGGCTGGTGAGGTGGATCCCTCGAGTCTTTTTAAGCGGAGTTGGGAAATGTAGTCTCGGACTCTCCATGTCTCAGTGAATTGGCATCTACGAAGGGGTCTGAGCACCCTTCAGCAGGGTCTGAATGACAATGCAACAGAGTTCAAGGATTCGGTCCCCTCCAACCAGTCCCCATTTGGGACAATTCTCCTCCTTCTCTAGACCCTCCATTGGCAGGCCAGAGGCCCCTCTCGTCCAAGAGCGAAACCTCAAGACCTTCCCATGGAGCCCTCATCACAGGACTCACCAGGGTCACAAGAGAGACTCCTGAAATTCCTGACAATTGTGTTCCCCACAAACAAGCCAGCAGTGAAACTAGTCACCCCACTTCCATCCAGCACCCCAGTAGACAGGACGTATGCTTATCAACCTGGGAAATACCCTCCAGACTTATCCCAGCTTCGTTCTCGGGAAATTTGTTACTGTGGATAGTCAGTGTGAGCCTTCATCTATTGACGTGTATGTCCCAAAGCAGGGAATTGTCCTTCCCCACATTCCAATATGTCCTCAGGTTTGATATTGAGGGCCTCGTCCTTGGTTGAAGGCAGAGGGGCCTATTTTCATGGATTGAGCTCTGGAATGAGATTTATCATCACGGTCATACTTAGGAGGCTTTCTTGCCCTGGTGGCAAAGACTGGAAGTGATAAGCTCACTGGTCCCGTTCAGATGGATCATAATGCAAAACAAGCCTGAGCCGTGGATATTTATTTTCTCAGGAGGCTGATGAGAATGGGGGCCATGAGAAGAATGCTGGGAAGAATATTTATCATCCAAGTGTCCAATACATCCAATGGATCCTCCTTTCATTTCGTATCAACATACCTCCAGACCATGAGCTCAGGCTGCACGATGCACAACAAGTGAGGGGTGACGGTGAGAGCTTCCCACTTTGGGCCATCACTCGCCTCTCTTCTCACAGAGGGTCTGTGTTGTCACAATGCTTGGTGGGCAGCATACCATTGCCATGGCAACCATTGGGCCTGACCTTCTCAGATGGAAGGCAACTCCACCTCCTCTGTGCCCACCTGCTCTCTACAGAAGGATGGCTCTTCCCCTGAACGTGTGTCAGGCTCCACACGCTGGTTCCAGAACTGCATCCCAGGAATACACAGTCTACAATCTCATGGGGAAAGAACATATGGGATTGAAAAAGACCCATTCCCCAAGGAGCCTGAACAGGAAAACAATGGCTGATTGAGGAAGAACAACACACGAGCATCCCTGTCCATGGGAGGAGGCTTTTCCACGGAAGGAAACTATGGAATATCTTTTACCCCGACTTCCACCCCATGCCATTGGAGAAGATATAGGTACCATATCAAGGCTTTCAAACCTGTCTTTCTGTATGGAGCAGGGATTGTAATGGAGACATTTTGGGAGTCAAGCCAGGAAGGAGAGAAGACTCTCGTACAAGTGTGCTGGTTTGTCCAATTTGTGGTATATCCACCTTAAACCAAGACATGTCCTTGGAGCAAATATCCTGCCATTCACGGTTGCTGGAATCCACAGCTCCTGTACCTCTCTCTCTCCTTCTTTTCATCTCCTTCACTCTAGCTCTCTCACTATCCCCTCTGCCCCCCTTCAATGTCTCTTGACTCCTCCTGCTACAAGTTGACATGTGGGAATAATGGATGAAATATAGTAGCCAAGAGAATGGTCCAAGTGATCCCCCATCCATTTACCCTGTCATCCTAGGTCTGATCACATATATATTCGGTGGTCCAGACAGACTTCCTGTGCTGTGTGAAGACACACTAACTAGGTCGTCCTTCCACAACTCTTCCCATATTCAGCCCTTCCTATGGACACGCTGACCTCTTCATATGTACTTCGGTCTCTAGGGTCCCATATTGGACTCAGAGAGCAACACACTTGAAACAACGTTCACATGAGTGCTCTCCCAAGAAATGGCTTCTCTGCAGCATTCCCTACCTGGTCCATGAGTTACTGTTCATTTGCTCATGTATGGATCTCTGCACTCATTCTTTGGGGATTTAGAATATCAAGTCTATGCCTCTTCATGTCTCAATGATTGGGCATCCAACCAATGCTCTGAGCATCCTTGGCCAGTGGGCTGGCCAAGCATAGCCTAGAGCGCAAGATGCCTGTCAACCAAATCCATCTCTCTAAGGAATAGACCTCCTCATTCTCTAGCCTCAGGAGTGTCAGGGACAGAGCCCACTCCCTTCCAGGATGGAACTTTCAATACGCTCAAATTGCAGGCATCATCACAGGGCTCCTGGAAGTTCAGACAAGCGACCCACCTTTCCTTCCTTATGACTGTAGACACAACAAACACACTGGCGCTCGCCCCACGCACCACACTCCCAGGAAGCACTCCATGAGAGGGAGGGCTTGTTCTTATCCCCCTGTGGAAAAGGCACCTGAAAGAGACCGGTTACATCTCGGTTAAATGGCCTCTGTTTGGAGGGCTCCCCTGTGGCTTAGGCTATGGAAATATGGATTCAGAAGTGTGGAGCTGTAAATGCCCCATTGGGAGTGTCTTCTTCAGGGGTTACATCCAGGGCCTCCTGCTTGGGGGAGAGCATTGGCGCATGGATTTCTTGTTTGTACCCCAGGATGTCTTGTTTCAAATGGCCATGAAACACAATTCGTTTTTCACATGGAGGAACTCCCTTGAGGTATTCTGCCCACGGATCCCCTGAAGATATCACATGTTCAAGCACCAAGCCTCTAGAATCCACATTGAGCTTGGGAGCCTGATGAGAGTGCTGGCTATGAGTCTACAGATGGAGATAATCGTGTTCCTCCAAGAGGACCACCCATCTGGTGGATCCTCCTTTCCATCAACTTCGACAGACCTCCAGAGCAAGAGCTCATATTGTCCATCATTGAACTCTCAATGTTTGAGTGGGAGAATGTCCCACATTTGGCCCATCTCACACCTCTTTTCTCACAGAGAGGTTGTTTGGGCACAAGGCTCCATGGGCATAATATCAGTGCCATGGCCACCGCTGGCACTGCACCTTTCAGAAGGAAGGCAACTGCACACCCTGGGGAACCCAATTTTCTCTATCATGATGGATCTCTGATAACATGTGTAGCACTTCAGGGTCAAGTCCTTTCTCAGTCACTGCCTCACACGAATACATAGGACAGAATCTCTTTTGGAGAGAAAAGACGTCATTCCAAACACCCAAACAAAGACCGTGGACAGTGAAATCAAGGAACGACTGAGGAAGAACACCGTATGAGCTGCTATTTCCATAGGAAGGGTCTTTTCCCTTTAGGGAAAATATACGGTGTCATTTAACTTGACACGCCCCTCGCCTTATTTGAGAAGATATCAATGCCAAGCAGGGAGGACTGCTTGCAACCGACATATGTCTAGAGACAGGCCAAGAAAGAGTGAAAATCTCATGTACCAGTCCTGATATAGCCTTTGTGTCTACTAGTCCCTGGAAACACAGACAAGGGCTTGGGAATGAAACTGTGCGCTGGAATGTTGCTTGTAACCAAATGTCATCTCTCTCTCTCTCTCTCTCTCTCTCTCTCTCTCTCTCTCTCGGCCTCTTCCTCCTTCACATTCTCTCGAATCCTCCTCATCCAAGGTTATCTGTGCTGGTCCAGGTTGGCATATCTCAGCCAGGAGAGCAGTCAAATTCTTTAACCCAGATTTTCCAACAGTCTTCCAAAATCCTCTCAAATATAAAAGCATTTTTCCTGAAATTATTCCTCTGTTTGTATGGAGATATTCCACCTTACACAGTGTACCCCTATCTTACCCTTGTCAGCCCTTCACACTGACCGATAACCATCCCATTTGTACTGCGTTCTACATGGTCACAGATTTGACTCCGAGATCAACATCTTTTCAACCACCTACACATAAGAGACCGAGTGAGAATTCACTTCTCTGCAGCACACCCCACGTGTGTGACCAGCTCTGTGAAGTGGCTGGTGAGGTGGATCCCTCGAGTCTTTTTAAGCGGAGTTGGGAAATGTAGTCTCGGACTCTCCATGTCTCAGTGAATTGGCATCTACGAAGGGGTCTGAGCACCCTTCAGCAGGGTCTGAATGACAATGCAACAGAGTTCAAGGATTCGGTCCCCTCCAACCAGTCCCCATTTGGGACAATTCTCCTCCTTCTCTAGACCCTCCATTGGCAGGCCAGAGGCCCCTCTCGTCCAAGAGCGAAACCTCAAGACCTGCCCATGGAGCCCTCATCACAGGACTCACCGGGGTCACAAGAGAGACTCCTGAAATTCCTGACAATTGTGTTCCCCACAAACAAGCCAGCAGTGAAACTAGTCACCCCACTTCCATCCAGCACCCCAGTAGACAGGACGTATGCTTATCAACCTGGGAAATACCCACCAGACTTATCCCAGCTTCGTTCTCGGGAAATTTGTTACTGTGGATAGTCAGTGTGAGCCTTCATCTATTGACGTGTATGTCCCAAAGCAGGGAATTGTCCTTCCCCCCATTCCAATATGTCCTCAGGTTTGATATTGAGGGCCTCGTCCTTGGTTGAAGGCAGAGGGGCCTATTTTCATGGATTGAGCTCTGGAATGAGATTTATCATCACGGTCATACTTAGGAGGCTTTCTTGCCCTGGTGGCAAAGACTGGAAGTGATAAGCTCACTGGTCCCGTTCAGATGGATCATAATGCAAAACAAGCCTGAGCCGTGGATATTTATTTTCTCAGGAGGCTGATGAGAATGGGGGCCATGAGAAGAATGCTGGGAAGAATATTTATCATCCAAGTGTCCAATACATCCAATGGATCCTCCTTTCATTTCGTATCAACATACCTCCAGACCATGAGCTCAGGCTGCACGATGCACAACAAGTGAGGGGTGACGGTGAGAGCTTCCCACTTTGGGCCATCACTCGCCTCTCTTCTCACAGAGGGTCTGTGTTGTCACAATGCTTGGTGGGCAGCATACCATTGCCATGGCAACCATTGGGCCTGACCTTCTCAGATGGAAGGCAACTCCACCTCCTCTGTGCCCACCTGCTCTCTACAGAAGGATGGCTCTTCCCCTGAACGTGTGTCAGGCTCCACACGCTGGTTCCAGAACTGCATCCCAGGAATACACAGTCTACAATCTCATGGGGAAAGAACATATGGGATTGAAAAAGACCCATTCCCCAAGGAGCCTGAACAGGAAAACAATGGCTGATTGAGGAAGAACAACACACGAGCATCCCTGTCCATGGGAGGAGGCTTTTCCACGGAAGGAAACTATGGAATATCTTTTACCCCGACTTCCACCCCATGCCATTGGAGAAGATATAGGTACCATATCAAGGCTTTCAAACCTGTCTTTCTGTATGGAGCAGGGATTGTAATGGAGACATTTTGGGAGTCAAGCCAGGAAGGAGAGAAGACTCTCGTACAAGTGTGCTGGTTTGTCCAATTTGTGGTATATCCACCTTAAACCAAGACATGTCCTTGGAGCAAATATCCTGCCATTCACGGTTGCTGGAATCCACAGCTCCTGTACCTCTCTCTCTCCTTCTTTTCATCTCCTTCACTCTAGCTCTCTCACTATCCCCTCTGCCCCCCTTCAATGTCTCTTGACTCCTCCTGCTACAAGTTGACATGTGGGAATAATGGATGAAATATAGTAGCCAAGAGAATGGTCCAAGTGATCCCCCATCCATTTACCCTGTCATCCTAGGTCTGATCACATATATATTCGGTGGTCCAGACAGACTTCCTGTGCTGTGTGAAGACACACTAACTAGGTCGTCCTTCCACAACTCTTCCCATATTCAGCCCTTCCTATGGACACGCTGACCTCTTCATATGTACTTCGGTCTCTAGGGTCCCATATTGGACTCAGAGAGCAACACACTTGAAACAACGTTCACATGAGTGCTCTCCCAAGAAATGGCTTCTCTGCAGCATTCCCTACCTGGTCCATGAGTTACTGTTCATTTGCTCATGTATGGATCTCTGCACTCATTCTTTGGGGATTTAGAATATCAAGTCTATGCCTCTTCATGTCTCAATGATTGGGCATCCAACCAATGCTCTGAGCATCCTTGGCCAGTGGGCTGGCCAAGCATAGCCTAGAGCGCAAGATGCCTGTCAACCAAATCCATCTCTCTAAGGAATAGACCTCCTCATTCTCTAGCCTCAGGAGTGTCAGGGACAGAGCCCACTCCCTTCCAGGATGGAACTTTCAATACGCTCAAATTGCAGGCATCATCACAGGGCTCCTGGAAGTTCAGACAAGCGACCCACCTTTCCTTCCTTATGACTGTAGACACAACAAACACACTGGCGCTCGCCCCACGCACCACACTCCCAGGAAGCACTCCATGAGAGGGAGGGCTTGTTCTTATCCCCCTGTGGAAAAGGCACCTGAAAGAGACCGGTTACATCTCGGTTAAATGGCCTCTGTTTGGAGGGCTCCCCTGTGGCTTAGGCTATGGAAATATGGATTCAGAAGTGTGGAGCTGTAAATGCCCCATTGGGAGTGTCTTCTTCAGGGGTTACATCCAGGGCCTCCTGCTTGGGGGAGAGCATTGGCGCATGGATTTCTTGTTTGTACCCCAGGATGTCTTGTTTCAAATGGCCATGAAACACAATTCGTTTTTCACATGGAGGAACTCCCTTGAGGTATTCTGCCCACGGATCCCCTGAAGATATCACATGTTCAAGCACCAAGCCTCTAGAATCCACATTGAGCTTGGGAGCCTGATGAGAGTGCTGGCTATGAGTCTACAGATGGAGATAATCGTGTTCCTCCAAGAGGACCACCCATCTGGTGGATCCTCCTTTCCATCAACTTCGACAGACCTCCAGAGCAAGAGCTCATATTGTCCATCATTGAACTCTCAATGTTTGAGTGGGAGAATGTCCCACATTTGGCCCATCTCACACCTCTTTTCTCACAGAGAGGTTGTTTGGGCACAAGGCTCCATGGGCATAATATCAGTGCCATGGCCACCGCTGGCACTGCACCTTTCAGAAGGAAGGCAACTGCACACCCTGGGGAACCCAATTTTCTCTATCATGATGGATCTCTGATAACATGTGTAGCACTTCAGGGTCAAGTCCTTTCTCAGTCACTGCCTCACACGAATACATAGGACAGAATCTCTTTTGGAGAGAAAAGACGTCATTCCAAACACCCAAACAAAGACCGTGGACAGTGAAATCAAGGAACGACTGAGGAAGAACACCGTATGAGCTGCTATTTCCATAGGAAGGGTCTTTTCCCTTTAGGGAAAATATACGGTGTCATTTAACTTGACACGCCCCTCGCCTTATTTGAGAAGATATCAATGCCAAGCAGGGAGGACTGCTTGCAACCGACATATGTCTAGAGACAGGCCAAGAAAGAGTGAAAATCTCATGTACCAGTCCTGATATAGCCTTTGTGTCTACTAGTCCCTGGAAACACAGACAAGGGCTTGGGAATGAAACTGTGCGCTGGAATGTTGCTTGTAACCAAATGTCATCTCTCTCTCTCTCTCTCTCTCTCTCTCTCTCTCTCTCTCTCGGCCTCTTCCTCCTTCACATTCTCTCGAATCCTCCTCATCCAAGGTTATCTGTGCTGGTCCAGGTTGGCATATCTCAGCCAGGAGAGCAGTCAAATTCTTTAACCCAGATTTTCCAACAGTCTTCCAAAATCCTCTCAAATATAAAAGCATTTTTCCTGAAATTATTCCTCTGTTTGTATGGAGATATTCCACCTTACACAGTGTACCCCTATCTTACCCTTGTCAGCCCTTCACACTGACCGATAACCATCCCATTTGTACTGCGTTCTACATGGTCACAGATTTGACTCCGAGATCAACATCTTTTCAACCACCTACACATAAGAGACCGAGTGAGAATTCACTTCTCTGCAGCACACCCCACGTGTGTGACCAGCTCTGTGAAGTGGCTGGTGAGGTGGATCCCTCGAGTCTTTTTAAGCGGAGTTGGGAAATGTAGTCTCGGACTCTCCATGTCTCAGTGAATTGGCATCTACGAAGGGGTCTGAGCACCCTTCAGCAGGGTCTGAATGACAATGCAACAGAGTTCAAGGATTCGGTCCCCTCCAACCAGTCCCCATTTGGGACAATTCTCCTCCTTCTCTAGACCCTCCATTGGCAGGCCAGAGGCCCCTCTCGTCCAAGAGCGAAACCTCAAGACCTGCCCATGGAGCCCTCATCACAGGACTCACCGGGGTCACAAGAGAGACTCCTGAAATTCCTGACAATTGTGTTCCCCACAAACAAGCCAGCAGTGAAACTAGTCACCCCACTTCCATCCAGCACCCCAGTAGACAGGACGTATGCTTATCAACCTGGGAAATACCCACCAGACTTATCCCAGCTTCGTTCTCGGGAAATTTGTTACTGTGGATAGTCAGTGTGAGCCTTCAT
Source organism: Sus scrofa (assembly GCF_054392235.1). Classification (NCBI taxonomy): domain Eukaryota; kingdom Metazoa; phylum Chordata; class Mammalia; order Artiodactyla; family Suidae; genus Sus; species Sus scrofa. The sequence continues at coordinate 44,358,317 of NC_139402.1, forward strand.
CTATTGACGTGTATGTCCCAAAGCAGGGAATTGTCCTTCCCCCCATTCCAATATGTCCTCAGGTTTGATATTGAGGGCCTCGTCCTTGGTTGAAGGCAGAGGGGCCTATTTTCATGGATTGAGCTCTGGAATGAGATTTATCATCACGGTCATACTTAGGAGGCTTTCTTGCCCTGGTGGCAAAGACTGGAAGTGATAAGCTCACTGGTCCCGTTCAGATGGATCATAATGCAAAACAAGCCTGAGCCGTGGATATTTATTTTCTCAGGAGGCTGATGAGAATGGGGGCCATGAGAAGAATGCTGGGAAGAATATTTATCATCCAAGTGTCCAATACATCCAATGGATCCTCCTTTCATTTCGTATCAACATACCTCCAGACCATGAGCTCAGGCTGCACGATGCACAACAAGTGAGGGGTGACGGTGAGAGCTTCCCACTTTGGGCCATCACTCGCCTCTCTTCTCACAGAGGGTCTGTGTTGTCACAATGCTTGGTGGGCAGCATACCATTGCCATGGCAACCATTGGGCCTGACCTTCTCAGATGGAAGGCAACTCCACCTCCTCTGTGCCCACCTGCTCTCTACAGAAGGATGGCTCTTCCCCTGAACGTGTGTCAGGCTCCACACGCTGGTTCCAGAACTGCATCCCAGGAATACACAGTCTACAATCTCATGGGGAAAGAACATATGGGATTGAAAAAGACCCATTCCCCAAGGAGCCTGAACAGGAAAACAATGGCTGATTGAGGAAGAACAACACACGAGCATCCCTGTCCATGGGAGGAGGCTTTTCCACGGAAGGAAACTATGGAATATCTTTTACCCCGACTTCCACCCCATGCCATTGGAGAAGATATAGGTACCATATCAAGGCTTTCAAACCTGTCTTTCTGTATGGAGCAGGGATTGTAATGGAGACATTTTGGGAGTCAAGCCAGGAAGGAGAGAAGACTCTCGTACAAGTGTGCTGGTTTGTCCAATTTGTGGTATATCCACCTTAAACCAAGACATGTCCTTGGAGCAAATATCCTGCCATTCACGGTTGCTGGAATCCACAGCTCCTGTACCTCTCTCTCTCCTTCTTTTCATCTCCTTCTCTCTAGCTCTCTCACTATCCCCTCTGCCCCCCTTCAATGTCTCTTGACTCCTCCTGCTACAAGTTGACATGTGGGAATAATGGATGAAATATAGTAGCCAAGAGAATGGTCCAAGTGATCCCCCATCCATTTACCCTGTCATCCTAGGTCTGATCACATATATATTCGGTGGTCCAGACAGACTTCCTGTGCTGTGTGAAGACACACTAACTAGGTCGTCCTTCCACAACTCTTCCCATATTCAGCCCTTCCTATGGACACGCTGACCTCTTCATATGTACTTCGGTCTCTAGGGTCCCATATTGGACTCAGAGAGCAACACACTTGAAACAACGTTCACATGAGTGCTCTCCCAAGAAATGGCTTCTCTGCAGCATTCCCTACCTGGTCCATGAGTTACTGTTCATTTGCTCATGTATGGATCTCTGCACTCATTCTTTGGGGATTTAGAATATCAAGTCTATGCCTCTTCATGTCTCAATGATTGGGCATCCAACCAATGCTCTGAGCATCCTTGGCCATTGGGCTGGCCAAGCATAGCCTAGAGCGCAAGATGCCTGTCAACCAAATCCATCTCTCTAAGGAATAGACCTCCTCATTCTCTAGCCTCAGGAGTGTCAGGGACAGAGCCCACTCCCTTCCAGGATGGAACTTTCAATACGCTCAAATTGCAGGCATCATCACAGGGCTCCTGGAAGTTCAGACAAGCGACCCACCTTTCCTTCCTTATGACTGTAGACACAACAAACACACTGGCGCTCGCCCCACGCACCACACTCCCAGGAAGCACTCCATGAGAGGGAGGGCTTGTTCTTATCCCCCTGTGGAAAAGGCACCTGAAAGAGACCGGTTACATCTCGGTTAAATGGCCTCTGTTTGGAGGGCTCCCCTGTGGCTTAGGCTATGGAAATATGGATTCAGAAGTGTGGAGCTGTAAATGCCCCATTGGGAGTGTCTTCTTCAGGGGTTACATCCAGGGCCTCCTGCTTGGGGGAGAGCATTGGCGCATGGATTTCTTGTTTGTACCCCAGGATGTCTTGTTTCAAATGGCCATGAAGCACAATTCGTTTTTCACATGGAGGAACTCCCTTGAGGTATTCTGCCCACGGATCCCCTGAAGATATCACATGTTCAAGCACCAAGCCTCTAGAATCCACATTGAGCTTGGGAGCCTGATGAGAGTGCTGGCTATGAGTCTACAGATGGAGATAATCGTGTTCCTCCAAGAGGACCACCCATCTGGTGGATCCTCCTTTCCATCAACTTCGACAGACCTCCAGAGCAAGAGCTCATATTGTCCATCATTGAACTCTCAATGTTTGAGTGGGAGAATGTCCCACATTTGGCCCATCTCACACCTCTTTTCTCACAGAGAGGTTGTTTGGGCACAAGGCTCCATGGGCATCATATCAGTGCCATGGCCACCTCTGGGACTGCACCTTTCAGAAGGAAGGCAACTGCACACCCTGGGGAACCCAATTTTCTCTATCATGATGGATCTCTGATAACATGTGTAGCACTTCAGGGTCAAGTCCTTTCTCAGTCACTGCCTCACACGAATACACAGGACAGAATCTCTTTTGGAGAGAAAAGATGTCATTCCAAACACCCAAACAAAGACCGTGGACAGTGAAATCAAGGAACGACTGAGGAAGAACACCGTATGAGCTGCTATTTCCATAGGAAGGGTCTTTTCCCTTTAGGGAAAATATACGGTGTCATTTAACTTGACACGCCCCTCGCCTTATTTGAGAAGATATCAATGCCAAGCAGGGAGGACTGCTTGCAGCCGACATATGTCTAGAGACAGGCCAAGAAAGAGTGAAAATCTCATGTACCAGTCCTGATATAGCCTTTGTGTCTACTAGTCCCTGGAAACACAGACAAGGGCTTGGGAATGAAACTGTGCGCTGGAATGTTGCTTGTAACCAAATGTCATCTCTCACTCTCTCTCTCTCTCTCTCTCTCTCTCTCTCTCTCTCTCTCTCTCTTTCTCTCTCTCGGCTTCTTCCTCCTTCACATTCTCTCGAATCCTCCTCATCCAAGGTTATCTGTGCTGGTCCAGGTTGGCATATCTCAGCCAGGAGAGCAGTCAAATTCTTTAACCCAGATTTTCCAACAGTCTTCCAAAATCCTCTCAAATATAAAAGCATTTTTCCTGAAATTATTCCTCTGTTTGTATGGAGATATTCCACCTTACACAGTGTACCCCTATCTTACCCTTGTCAGCCCTTCACACTGACCGATAACCATCCCATTTGTACTGCGTTCTACATGGTCACAGATTTGACTCCTAGATCAAAATCTTTTCAACCACCTACACATAAGAGACCGAGTGAGAATTCACTTCTCTGCAGCACACCCCACGTGTGTGACCAGCTCTGTGAAGTGGCTGGTGAGGTGGATCCCTCGCGTCTTTTTAAGCGGAGTTGGGAAATGTAGCCTCGGACTCTCCATGTCTCAGTGAATTGGCATCTACGAAGGGGTCTGAGCACCCTTCAGCAGTGTCTGAATGACAATGCGACAGAGTTCAAGGATTCGGTCCCCTAAAACCAGTCTCCATTTGGGACAATCCTCCTCCTTCTCTAGACCCTCAATTGGCAGGCCAGAGGCCCCTCTCGTCCAAGAGCGAAACCTCAAGACCTGCCCATGGAGCCCTCATCACAGGACTCACCGGGGTCACAAGAGAGACTCCTGAAATTCCTGACAATTGTGTTCCCCACAAACAAGCCAGCAGTGAAACTAGTCACCCCACTTCCATCCAGCACCCCAGTAGACAGGACGTATGCTTATCAACCTGGGAAATACCCAACAGACTTATCCCAGCTTCGTTCTCGGGAAATTTGTTACTGTGGATAGTCAGTGTGAGCCTTCATCTATTGACGTGTATGTCCCAAAGCAGGGAATTGTCCTTCCCCACATTCCAATATGTCCTCAGGTTTGATATTGAGGGCCTCGTCCTTGGTTGAAGGCAGAGGGGCCTATTTTCATGGATTGAGCTCTGGAATAAGATTTATCATCACGGTCATACTTAGGAGGCTTTCTTGCCCTGGTGGCAAAGACTGGAAGTGATAAGCTCACTGGTCCCGTTCAGATGGATCATAATGCAAAACAAGCCTGAGCCGTGGATATTTATTTTCTCAGGAGGCTGATGAGAATGGGGGCCATGAGAAGAATGCTGGGAAGAATATTTATCATCCAAGTGTCCAATACATCCAATGGATCCTCCTTTCATTTCGTATCAACATACCTCCAGACCATGAGCTCAGGCTGCACGATGCACAACAAGTGAGGGGTGACGGTGAGAGCTTCCCACTTTGGGCCATCACTCGCCTCTCTTCTCACAGAGGGTCTGTGTTGTCACAATGCTTGGTGGGCAGCATACCATTGCCATGGCAACCATTGGGCCAGACCTTCTCAGATGGAAGGCAACTCCACCTCCTCTGTGCCCACCTGCTCTCTACAGAAGGATGGCTCTTCCCCTGAACGTGTGTCAGGCTCCACACGCTGGTTCCAGAACTGCATCCCAGGAATACACAGTCTACAATCTCATGGGGAAAGAACATATGGGATTGAAAAAGACCCACTCCCCAAGGAGCCTGAACAGGAAAACAATGGCTGATTGAGGAAGAACAACACACGAGCATCCCTGTCCATGGGAGGAGGCTTTTCCACGGAAGGAAACTATGGAATATCTTTTACCCCGACTTCCACCCCATGCCATTGGAGAAGATATAGGTACCATATCAAGGCTTTCAAACCTGTCTTTCTGTATGGAGCAGGGATTGTAATGGAGACATTTTGGGAGTCAAGCCAGGAAGGAGAGAAGACTCTCGTACAAGTGTGCTGGTTTGTCCAATTTGTGGTATATCCACCTTAAACCAAGACATGTCCTTGGAGCAAATATCCTGCCATTCACGGTTGCTGGAATCCACAGCTCCTGTACCTCTCTCTCTCCTTCTTTTCATCTCCTTCTCTCTAGCTCTCTCACTATCCCCTCTGCCCCCCTTCAATGTCTCTTGACTCCTCCTGCTACAAGTTGACATGTGGGAATAATGGATGAAATATAGTAGCCAAGAGAATGGTCCAAGTGATCCCCCATCCATTTACCCTGTCATCCTAGGTCTGATCACATATATATTCGGTGGTCCAGACAGACTTCCTGTGCTGTGTGAAGACACACTAACTAGGTCGTCCTTCCACAACTCTTCCCATATTCAGCCCTTCCTATGGACACGCTGACCTCTTCATATGTACTTCGGTCTCTAGGGTCCCATATTGGACTCAGAGAGCAACACACTTGAAACAACGTTCACATGAGTGCTCTCCCAAGAAATGGCTTCTCTGCAGCATTCCCTACCTGGTCCATGAGTTACTGTTCATTTGCTCATGTATGGATCTCTGCACTCATTCTTTGGGGATTTAGAATATCAAGTCTATGCCTCTTCATGTCTCAATGATTGGGCATCCAACCAATGCTCTGAGCATCCTTGGCCATTGGGCTGGCCAAGCATAGCCTAGAGCGCAAGATGCCTGTCAACCAAATCCATCTCTCTAAGGAATAGACCTCCTCATTCTCTAGCCTCAGGAGTGTCAGGGACAGAGCCCACTCCCTTCCAGGATGGAACTTTCAATACGCTCAAATTGCAGGCATCATCACAGGGCTCCTGGAAGTTCAGACAAGCGACCCACCTTTCCTTCCTTATGACTGTAGACACAACAAACACACTGGCGCTCGCCCCACGCACCACACTCCCAGGAAGCACTCCATGAGAGGGAGGGCTTGTTCTTATCCCCCTGTGGAAAAGGCACCTGAAAGAGACCGGTTACATCTCGGTTAAATGGCCTCTGTTTGGAGGGCTCCCCTGTGGCTTAGGCTATGGAAATATGGATTCAGAAGTGTGGAGCTGTAAATGCCCCATTGGGAGTGTCTTCTTCAGGGGTTACATCCAGGGCCTCCTGCTTGGGGGAGAGCATTGGCGCATGGATTTCTTGTTTGTACCCCAGGATGTCTTGTTTCAAATGGCCATGAAGCACAATTCGTTTTTCACATGGAGGAACTCCCTTGAGGTATTCTGCCCACGGATCCCCTGAAGATATCACATGTTCAAGCACCAAGCCTCTAGAATCCACATTGAGCTTGGGAGCCTGATGAGAGTGCTGGCTATGAGTCTACAGATGGAGATAATCGTGTTCCTCCAAGAGGACCACCCATCTGGTGGATCCTCCTTTCCATCAACTTCGACAGACCTCCAGAGCAAGAGCTCATATTGTCCATCATTGAACTCTCAATGTTTGAGTGGGAGAATGTCCCACATTTGGCCCATCTCACACCTCTTTTCTCACAGAGAGGTGGTTTGGGCACAAGGCTCCATGGGCATCATATCAGTGCCATGGCCACCTCTGGGACTGCACCTTTCAGAAGGAAGGCAACTGCACACCCTGGGGAACCCAATTTTCTCTATCATGATGGATCTCTGATAACATGTGTAGCACTTCAGGGTCAAGTCCTTTCTCAGTCACTGCCTCACACGAATACATAGGACAGAATCTCTTTTGGAGAGAAAAGATGTCATTCCAAACACCCAAACAAAGACCGTGGACAGTGAAATCAAGGAACGACTGAGGAAGAACACCGTATGAGCTGCTATTTCCATAGGAAGGGTCTTTTCCCTTTAGGGAAAATATACGGTGTCATTTAACTTGACACGCCCCTCGCCTTATTTGAGAAGATATCAATGCCAAGCAGGGAGGACTGCTTGCAACCGACATATGTCTAGAGACAGGCCAAGAAAGAGTGAAAATCTCATGTACCAGTCCTGATATAGCCTTTGTGTCTACTAGTCCCTGGAAACACAGACAAGGGCTTGGGAATGAAACTGTGCGCTGGAATGTTGCTTGTAACCAAATATCATCTCTCACTCTCTCTCTCTCTCTCTCTCTCTCTCTCTCTCTCTCTCTCTCTCTCTCTCTCTTTCTCTCTCTCGGCTTCTTCCTCCTTCACATTCTCTCGAATCCTCCTCATCCAAGGTTATCTGTGCTGGTCCAGGTTGGCATATCTCAGCCAGGAGAGCAGTCAAATTCTTTAACCCAGATTTTCCAACAGTCTTCCAAAATCCTCTCAAATATAAAAGCATTTTTCCTGAAATTATTCCTCTGTTTGTATGGAGATATTCCACCTTACACAGTGTACCCCTATCTTACCCTTGTCAGCCCTTCACACTGACCGATAACCATCCCATTTGTACTGCGTTCTACATGGTCACAGATTTGACTCCTAGATCAAAATCTTTTCAACCACCTACACATAAGAGACCGAGTGAGAATTCACTTCTCTGCAGCACACCCCACGTGTGTGACCAGATCTGTGAAGTGGCTGGTGAGGTGGATCCCTCGCGTCTTTTTAAGCGGAGTTGGGAAATGTAGCCTCGGACTCTCCATGTCTCAGTGAATTGGCATCTACGAAGGGGTCTGAGCACCCTTCAGCAGGGTCTGAATGACAATGCGACAGAGTTCAAGGATTCGGTCCCCTCAAACCAGTCTCCATTTGGGACAATTCTCCTCCTTCTCTAGACCCTCCATTGGCAGGCCAGAGGCCCCTCTCGTCCAAGAGCGAAACCTCAAGCCCTGCCCATGGAGCCCTCATCACAGGACTCACCGGGGTCACAAGAGAGACTCCTGAAATTCCTGACAATTGTGTTCCCCACAAACAAGCCAGCAGTGAAACTAGTCACCCCACTTCCATCCAGCACCCCAGTAGACAGGACGTATGCTTATCAACCTGGGAAATACCCACCAGACTTATCCCAGCTTCGTTCTCGGGAAATTTGTTACTGTGGATAGTCAGTGTGAGCCTTCATCTATTGACGTGTATGTCCCAAAGCAGGGAATTGTCCTTCCCCACATTCCAATATGTCCTCAGGTTTGATATTGAGGGCCTCGTCCTTGGTTGAAGGCAGAGGGGCCTATTTTCATGGATTGAGCTCTGGAATGAGATTTATCATCACGGTCATACTTAGGAGGCTTTCTTGCCCTGGTGGCAAAGACTGGAAGTGATAAGCTCACTGGTCCCGTTCAGATGGATCATAATGCAAAACAAGCCTGAGCCGTGGATATTTATTTTCTCAGGAGGTTGATGAGAATGGGGGCCATGAGAAGAATGCTGGGAAGAATATTTATCATCCAAGTGTCCAATACATCCAATGGATCCTCCTTTAATTTCGTATCAACATACCTCCAGACCATGAGCTCAGGCTGCACGATGCACAACAAGTGAGGGGTGACGGTGAGAGCTTCCCACTTTGGGCCATCACTCGCCTCTCTTCTCACAGAGGGTCTGTGTTGTCACAATGCTTGGTGGGCAGCATACCATTGCCATGGCAACCATTGGGCCTGACCTTCTCAGATGGAAGGCAACTCCACCTCCTCTGTGCCCACCTGCTCTCTACAGAAGGATGGCTCTTCCCCTGAACGTGTGTCAGGCTCCACACGCTGGTTCCAGAACTGCATCCCAGGAATACACAGTCTACAATCTCATGGGGAAAGAACATATGGGATTGAAAAAGACCCACTCCCCAAGGAGCCTGAACAGGAAAACAATGGCTGATTGAGGAAGAACAACACACGAGCATCCCTGTCCATGGGAGGAGGCTTTTCCACGGAAGGAAACTATGGAATATCTTTTACCCCGACTTCCACCCCATGCCATTGGAGAAGATATAGGTACCATATCAAGGCTTTCAAACCTGTCTTTCTGTATGGAGCAGGGATTGTAATGGAGACATTTTGGGAGTCAAGCCAGGAAGGAGAGAAGACTCTCGTACAAGTGTGCTGGTTTGTCCAATTTGTGGTATATCCACCTTAAACCAAGACATGTCCTTGGAGCAAATATCCTGCCATTCACGGTTGCTGGAATCCACAACTCCTGTACCTCTCTCTCTCCTTCTTTTCATCTCCTTCTCTCTAGCTCTCTCACTATCCCCTCTGCCCCCCTTCAATGTCTCTTGACTCCTCCTGCTACAAGTTGACATGTGGGAATAATGGATGAAATATAGTAGCCAAGAGAATGGTCCAAGTGATCCCCCATCCATTTACCCTGTCATCCTAGGTCTGATCACATATATATTCGGTGGTCCAGACAGACTTCCTGTGCTGTGTGAAGACACACTAACTAGGTCGTCCTTCCACAACTCTTCCCATATTCAGCCCTTCCTATGGACACGCTGACCTCTTCATATGTACTTCGGTCTCTAGGGTCCCATATTGGACTCAGAGAGCAACACACTTGAAACAACGTTCACATGAGTGCTCTCCCAAGAAATGGCTTCTCTGCAGCATTCCCTACCTGGTCCATGAGTTACTGTTCATTTGCTCATGTATGGATCTCTGCACTCATTCTTTGGGGATTTAGAATATCAAGTCTATGCCTCTTCATGTCTCAGTGATTGGGCATCCAACCAATGCTCTGAGCATCCTTGGCCATTGGGCTGGCCAAGCATAGCCTAGAGCGCAAGATGCCTGTCAACCAAATCCATCTCTCTAAGGAATAGACCTCCTCATTCTCTAGCCTCAGGAGTGTCAGGGACAGAGCCCACTCCCTTCCAGGATGGAACTTTCAATACGCTCAAATTGCAGGCATCATCACAGGGCTCCTGGAAGTTCAGACAAGCGACCCACCTTTCCTTCCTTATGACTGTAGACACAACAAACACACTGGCGCTCGCCCCACGCACCACACTCCCAGGAAGCACTCCATGAGAGGGAGGGCTTGTTCTTATCCCCCTGTGGAAAAGGCACCTGAAAGAGACCGGTTACATCTCGGTTAAATGGCCTCTGTTTGGAGGGCTCCCCTGTGGCTTAGGCTATGGAAATATGGATTCAGAAGTGTGGAGCTGAAAATGCCCCATTGGGAGTGTCTTCTTCAGGGGTTACATCCAGGGCCTCCTGCTTGGGGGAGAGCATTGGCGCATGGATTTCTTGTTTGTACCCCAGGATGTCTTGTTTCAAATGGCCATGAAGCACAATTCGTTTTTCACATGGAGGAACTCCCTTGAGGTATTCTGCCCACGGATCCCCTGAAGATATCACATGTTCAAGCACCAAGCCTCTAGAATCCACATTGAGCTTGGGAGCCTGATGAGAGTGCTGGCTATGAGTCTACAGATGGAGATAATCGTGTTCCTCCAAGAGGACCACCCATCTGATGGATCCTCCTTTCCATCAACTTCGACAGACCTCCAGAGCAAGAGCTCATATTGTCCATCATTGAACTCTCAATGTTTGAGTGGGAGAATGTCCCACATTTGGCCCATCTCACACCTCTTTTCTCACAGAGAGGTTGTTTGGGCACAAGGCTCCATGGGCCTCATATCAGTGCCATGGCCACCGCTGGCACTGCACCTTGCAGAAGGAAGGCAACTGCACACCCTGGGGAACCCAATTTTCTCTATCATGATGGATCTCTGATAACATGTGTAGCACTTCAGGGTCAAGTCCTTTCTCAGTCACTGCCTCACACGAATACATAGGACAGAATCTCTTTTGGAGAGAAAAGATGTCATTCCAAACACCCAAACAAAGACCGTGGACAGTGAAATCAAGGAACGACTGAGGAAGAACACCGTATGAGCTGCTATTTCCATAGGAAGGGTCTTTTCCCTTTAGGGAAAATATACGGTGTCATTTAACTTGACACGCCCCTCGCCTTATTTGAGAAGATATCAATGCCAAGCAGGGAGGACTGCTTGCAGCCGACATATGTCTAGAGACAGGCCAAGAAAGAGTGAAAATCTCATGTACCAGTCCTGATATAGCCTTTGTGTCTACTAGTCCCTGGAAACACAGACAAGGGCTTGGGAATGAAACTGTGCGCTGGAATGTTGCTTGTAACCAAATGTCATCTCTCTCTCTCTCTCTCTCTCTCTCTCTCTCTCTCTCTCGGCCTCTTCCTCCTTCACATTCTCTCGAATCCTCCTCATCCAAGGTTATCTGTGCTGGTCCAGGTTGGCATATCTCAGCCAGGAGAGCAGTCAAATTCTTTAACCCAGATTTTCCAACAGTCTTCCAAAATCCTCTCAAATATAAAAGCATTTTTCCTGAAATTATTCCTCTGTTTGTATGGAGATATTCCACCTTACACAGTGTACCCCTATCTTACCCTTGTCAGCCCTTCACACTGACCGATAACCATCCCATTTGTACTGCGTTCTACATGGTCACAGATTTGACTCCGAGATCAACATCTTTTCAACCACCTACACATAAGAGACCGAGTGAGAATTCACTTCTCTGCAGCACACCCCACGTGTGTGACCAGCTCTGTGAAGTGGCTGGTGAGGTGGATCCCTCGAGTCTTTTTAAGCGGAGTTGGGAAATGTAGTCTCGGACTCTACATGTCTCAGTGAATTGGCATCTACGAAGGGGTCTGAGCACCCTTCAGCAGGGTCTGAATGACAATGCGACAGAGGTCAAAGATTCGGTCCCCTAAAACCAGTCTCCATTTGGGACAATTCTCCTCCTTCTCTAGACCCTCCATTGGCAGGCCAGAGGCCCCTCTCGTCCAAGAGCGAAACCTCAAGACCTGCCCATGGAGCCCTCATCACAGGACTCACCGGGGTCACAAGAGAGACTCCTGAAATTCCTGACAATTGTGTTCCCCACAAACAAGCCAGCAGTGAAACTAGTCACCCCACTTCCATCCAGCACCCCAGTAGACAGGACGTATGCTTATCAACCTGGGAAATACCCACCAGACTTATCCCAGCTTCGTTCTCGGGAAATTTGTTACTGTGGATAGTCAGTGTGAGCCTTCATCTATTGACGTGTATGTCCCAAAGCAGGGAATTGTCCTTCCCCACATTCCAATATGTCCTCAGGTTTGATATTGAGGGCCTCGTCCTTGGTTGAAGGCAGAGGGGCCTATTTTCATGGATTGAGCTCTGGAATGAGATTTATCATCACGGTCATACTTAGGAGGCTTTCTTGCCCTGGTGGCAAAGACTGGAAGTGATAAGCTCACTGGTCCCGTTCAGATGGATCATAATGCAAAACAAGCCTGAGCCGTGGATATTTATTTTCTCAGGAGGCTGATGAGAATGGGGGCCATGAGAAGAATGCTGGGAAGAATATTTATCATCCAAGTGTCCAATACATCCAATGGATCCTCCTTTCATTTCGTATCAACATACCTCCAGACCATGAGCTCAGGCTGCACGATGCACAACAAGTGAGGGGTGACGGTGAGAGCTTCCCACTTTGGGCCATCACTCGCCTCTCTTCTCACAGAGGGTCTGTGTTGTCACAATGCTTGGTGGGCAGCATACCATTGCCATGGCAACCATTGGGCCTGACCTTCTCAGATGGAAGGCAACTCCACCTCCTCTGTGCCCACCTGCTCTCTACAGAAGGATGGCTCTTCCCCTGAACGTGTGTCAGGCTCCACACGCTGGTTCCAGAACTGCATCCCAGGAATACACAGTCTACAATCTCATGGGGAAAGAACATATGGGATTGAAAAAGACCCATTCCCCAAGGAGCCTGAACAGGAAAACAATGGCTGATTGAGGAAGAACAACACACGAGCATCCCTGTCCATGGGAGGAGGCTTTTCCACGGAAGGAAACTATGGAATATCTTTTACCCCGACTTCCACCCCATGCCATTGGAGAAGATATAGGTACCATATCAAGGCTTTCAAACCTGTCTTTCTGTATGGAGCAGGGATTGTAATGGAGACATTTTGGGAGTCAAGCCAGGAAGGAGAGAAGACTCTCGTACAAGTGTGCTGGTTTGTCCAATTTGTGGTATATCCACCTTAAACCAAGACATGTCCTTGGAGCAAATATCCTGCCATTCACGGTTGCTGGAATCCACAGCTCCTGTACCTCTCTCTCTCCTTCTTTTCATCTCCTTCTCTCTAGCTCTCTCACTATCCCCTCTGCCCCCCTTCAATGTCTCTTGACTCCTCCTGCTACAAGTTGACATGTGGGAATAATGGATGAAATATAGTAGCCAAGAGAATGGTCCAAGTGATCCCCCATCCATTTACCCTGTCATCCTAGGTCTGATCACATATATATTCGGTGGTCCAGACAGACTTCCTGTGCTGTGTGAAGACACACTAACTAGGTCGTCCTTCCACAACTCTTCCCATATTCAGCCCTTCCTATGGACACGCTGACCTCTTCATATGTACTTCGGTCTCTAGGGTCCCATATTGGACTCAGAGAGCAACACACTTGAAACAACGTTCACATGAGTGCTCTCCCAAGAAATGGCTTCTCTGCAGCATTCCCTACCTGGTCCATGAGTTACTGTTCATTTGCTCATGTATGGATCTCTGCACTCATTCTTTGGGGATTTAGAATATCAAGTCTATGCCTCTTCATGTCTCAATGATTGGGCATCCAACCAATGCTCTGAGCATCCTTGGCCAGTGGGCTGGCCAATCATAGCCCAGAGTGCAAGATGCCTGTCAACCAAATCCATCTCTCTAAGGAATAGACCTCCTCATTCTCTAGCCTCAGGAGTGTCAGGGACAGAGCCCACTCCCTTCCAGGATGGAACTTTCAATACGCTCAAATTGCAGGCATCATCACAGGGCTCCTGGAAGTTCAGACAAGCGACCCACCTTTCCTTCCTTATGACTGTAGACACAACAAACACACTGGCGCTCGCCCCACGCACCACACTCCCAGGAAGCACTCCATGAGAGGGAGGGCTTGTTCTTATCCCCCTGTGGAAAAGGCACCTGAAAGAGACCGGTTACATCTCGGTTAAATGGCCTCTGTTTGGAGGGCTCCCCTGTGGCGTAGGCTATGGAAATATGGATTCAGAAGTGTGGAGCTGTAAATGCCCCATTGGGAGTGTCTTCTTCAGGGGTTACATCCAGGGCCTCCTGCTTGGGGGAGAGCATTGGCGCATGGATTTCTTGTTTGTACCCCAGGATGTCTTGTTTCAAATGGCCATGAAGCACAATTCGTTTTTCACATGGAGGAACTCCCTTGAGGTATTCTGCCCACGGATCCCCTGAAGATATCACATGTTCAAGCACCAAGCCTCTAGAATCCACATTGAGCTTGGGAGCCTGATGAGAGTGCTGGCTATGAGTCTACAGATGGAGATAATCGTGTTCCTCCAAGAGGACCACCCATCTGGTGGATCCTCCTTTCCATCAACTTCGACAGACCTCCAGAGCAAGAGCTCATATTGTCCATCATTGAACTCTCAATGTTTGAGTGGGAGAATGTCCCACATTTGGCCCATCTCACACCTCTTTTCTCACAGAGAGGTTGTTTGGGCACAAGGCTCCATGGGCCTCATATCAGTGCCATGGCCACCGCTGGCACTGCACCTTGCAGAAGGAAGGCAACTGCACACCCTGGGGAACCCAATTTTCTCTATCATGATGGATCTCTGATAACATGTGTAGCACTTCAGGGTCAAGTCCTTTCTCAGTCACTGCCTCACACGAATACATAGGACAGAATCTCTTTTGGAGAGAAAAGATGTCATTCCAAACACCCAAACAAAGACCGTGGACAGTGAAATCAAGGAACGACTGAGGAAGAACACCGTATGAGCTGCTATTTCCATAGGAAGGGTCTTTTCCCTTTAGGGAAAATATACGGTGTCATTTAACTTGACACGCCCCTCGCCTTATTTGAGAAGATATCAATGCCAAGCAGGGAGGACTGCTTGCAACCGACATATGTCTAGAGACAGGCCAAGAAAGAGTGAAAATCTCATGTACCAGTCCTGATATAGCCTTTGTGTCTACTAGTCCCTGGAAACACAGACAAGGGCTTGGGAATGAAACTGTGCGCTGGAATGTTGCTTGTAACCAAATGTCATCTCTCACTCTCTCTCTCTCTCTCTCTCTCTCTTTCTCTCTCTCGGCTTCTTCCTCCTTCACATTCTCTCGAATCCTCCTCATCCAAGGTTATCTGTGCTGGTCCAGGTTGGCATATCTCAGCCAGGAGAGCAGTCAAATTCTTTAACCCAGATTTTCCAACAGTCTTCCAAAATCCTCTCAAATATAAAAGCATTTTTCCTGAAATTATTCCTCTGTTTGTATGGAGATATTCCACCTTAAACAGTGTACCCCTATCTTACCCTTGTCAGCCCTTCACACTGACCGATAACCATCCCATTTGTACTGCGTTCTACATGGTCACAGATTTGACTCCTAGATCAAAATCTTTTCAACCACCTACACATAAGAGACCGAGTGAGAATTCACTTCTCTGCAGCACACCCCACGTGTGTGACCAGCTCTGTGAAGTGGCTGGTGAGGTGGATCCCTCGCGTCTTTTTAAGCGGAGTTGGGAAATGTAGCCTCGGACTCTCCATGTCTCAGTGAATTGGCATCTACGAAGGGGTCTGAGCACCATTCAGCAGGGTCTGAATGACAATGCGACAGAGTTCAAGGATTCGGTCCCCTCAAACCAGTCTCCATTTGGGACAATTCTCCTCCTTCTCTAGACCCTCCATTGGCAGGCCAGAGGCCCCTCTCGTCCAAGAGCGAAACCTCAAGACCTGCCCATGGAGCCCTCATCACAGGACTCACCGGGGTCACAAGAGAGACTCCTGAAATTCCTGACAATTGTGTTCCCCACAAACAAGCCAGCAGTGAAACTAGTCACCCCACTTCCATCCAGCACCCCAGTAGACAGGACGTATGCTTATCAACCTGGGAAATACCCACCAGACTTATCCCAGCTTCGTTCTCGGGAAATTTGTTACTGTGGATAGTCAGTGTGAGCCTTCATCTATTGACGTGTATGTCCCAAAGCAGGGAATTGTCCTTCCCCACATTCCAATATGTCCTCAGGTTTGATATTGAGGGCCTCGTGCTTGGTTGAAGGCAGAGGGGCCTATTTTCATGGATTGAGCTCTGGAATGAGATTTATCATCACGGTCATACTTAGGAGGCTTTCTTGCCCTGGTGGCAAAGACTGGAAGTGATAAGCTCACTGGTCCCGTTCAGATGGATCATAATGCAAAACAAGCCTGAGCCGTGGATATTTATTTTCTCAGGAGGCTGATGAGAATGGGGGCCATGAGAAGAATGCTGGGAAGAATATTTATCATCCAAGTGTCCAATACATCCAATGGATCCTCCTTTCATTTCGTATCAACATACCTCCAGACCATGAGCTCAGGCTGCACGATGCACAACAAGTGAGGGGTGACGGTGAGAGCTTCCCACTTTGGGCCATCACTCGCCTCTCTTCTCACAGAGGGTCTGTGTTGTCACAATGCTTGGTGGGCAGCATACCATTGCCATGGCAACCATTGGGCCTGACCTTCTCAGATGGAAGGCAACTCCACCTCCTCTGTGCCCACCTGCTCTCTACAGAAGGATGGCTCTTCCCCTGAACGTGTGTCAGGCTCCACACGCTGGTTCCAGAACTGCATCCCAGGAATACACAGTCTACAATCTCATGGGGAAAGAACATATGGGATTGACAAAGACCCATTCCCCAAGGAGCCTGAACAGGAAAACAATGGCTGATTGAGGAAGAACAACACACGAGCATCCCTGTCCATGGGAGGAGGCTTTTCCACGGAAGGAAACTATGGAATATGTTTTACCCCGACTTGCACCCCATGCCATTGGAGAAGATATAGGTACCATATCAAGGCTTTCAAACCTGTCTTTCTGTATGGAGCAGGGATTGTAATGGAGACATTTTGGGAGTCAAGCCAGGAAGGAGAGAAGACTCTCGTACAAGTGTGCTGGTTTGTCCAATTTGTGGTATATCCACCTTAAACCAAGACATGTCCTTGGAGCAAATATCCTGCCATTCACGGTTGCTGGAATCCACAGCTCCTGTACCTCTCTCTCTCCTTCTTTTCATCTCCTTCTCTCTAGCTCTCTCACTATCCCCTCTGCCCCCCTTCAATGTCTCTTGACTCCTCCTGCTACAAGTTGACATGTGGGAATAATGGATGAAATATAGTAGCCAAGAGAATGGTCCAAGTGATCCCCCATCCATTTACCCTGTCATCCTAGGTCTGATCACATATATATTCGGTGGTCCAGACAGACTTCCTGTGCTGTGTGAAGACACACTAACTAGGTCGTCCTTCCACAACTCTTCCCATATTCAGCCCTTCCTATGGACACGCTGACCTCTTCATATGTACTTCGGTCTCTAGGGTCCCATATTGGACTCAGAGAGCAACACACTTGAAACAACGTTCACATGAGTGCTCTCCCAAGAAATGGCTTCTCTGCAGCATTCCCTACCTGGTCCATGAGTTACTGTTCATTTGCTCATGTATGGATCTCTGCACTCATTCTTTGGGGATTTAGAATATCAAGTCTATGCCTCTTCATGTCTCAATGATTGGGCATCCAACCAATGCTCTGAGCATCCTTGGCCATTGGGCTGGCCAAGCATAGCCTAGAGCGCAAGATGCCTGTCAACCAAATCCATCTCTCTAAGGAATAGACCTCCTCATTCTCTAGCCTCAGGAGTGTCAGGGACAGAGCCCACTCCCTTCCAGGATGGAACTTTCAATACGCTCAAATTGCAGGCATCATCACAGGGCTCCTGGAAGTTCAGACAAGCGACCCACCTTTCCTTCCTTATGACTGTAGACACAACAAACACACTGGCGCTCGCCCCACGCACCACACTCCCAGGAAGCACTCCATGAGAGGGAGGGCTTGTTCTTATCCCCCTGTGGAAAAGGCACCTGAAAGAGACCGGTTACATCTCGGTTAAATGGCCTCTGTTTGGAGGGCTCCCCTGTGGCTTAGGCTATGGAAATATGGATTCAGAAGTGTGGAGCTGTAAATGCCCCATTGGGAGTGTCTTCTTCAGGGGTTACATCCAGGGCCTCATGCTTGGGGGAGAGCATTGGCGCATGGATTTCTTGTTTGTACCCCAGGATGTCTTGTTTCAAATGGCCATGAAGCACAATTCGTTTTTCACATGGAGGAACTCCCTTGAGGTATTCTGCCCACGGATCCCCTGAAGATATCACATGTTCAAGCACCAAGCCTCTAGAATCCACA
Source organism: Sus scrofa (assembly GCF_054392235.1). NCBI lineage: Eukaryota > Metazoa > Chordata > Mammalia > Artiodactyla > Suidae > Sus > Sus scrofa. The sequence continues at coordinate 44,376,443 of NC_139402.1, forward strand.
TTGAGCTTGGGAGCCTGATGAGAGTGCTGGCTATGAGTCTACAGATGGAGATAATCGTGTTCCTCCAAGAGGACCACCCATCTGGTGGATCCTCCTTTCCATCAACTTCGACAGACCTCCAGAGCAAGAGCTCATATTGTCCATCATTGAACTCTCAATGTTTGAGTGGGAGAATGTCCCACATTTGGCCCATCTCACACCTCTTTTCTCACAGAGAGGTTGTTTGGGCACAAGGCTCCATGGGCCTCATATCAGTGCCATGGCCACCGCTGGCACTGCACCTTGCAGAAGGAAGGCAACTGCACACCCTGGGGAACCCAATTTTCTCTATCATGATGGATCTCTGATAACATGTGTAGCACTTCAGGGTCAAGTCCTTTCTCAGTCACTGCCTCACACGAATACATAGGACAGAATCTCTTTTGGAGAGAAAAGATGTCATTCCAAACACCCAAACAAAGACCGTGGACAGTGAAATCAAGGAACGACTGAGGAAGAACACCGTATGAGCTGCTATTTCCATAGGAAGGGTCTTTTCCCTTTAGGGAAAATATACGGTGTCATTTAACTTGACACGCCCCTCGCCTTATTTGAGAAGATATCAATGCCAAGCAGGGAGGACTGCTTGCAACCGACATATGTCTAGAGACAGGCCAAGAAAGAGTGAAAATCTCATGTACCAGTCCTGATATAGCCTTTGTGTCTACTAGTCCCTGGAAACACAGACAAGGGCTTGGGAATGAAACTGTGCGCTGGAATGTTGCTTGTAACCAAATGTCATCTCTCACTCTCTCTCTCTCTCTCTCTCTCTCTTTCTCTCTCTCGGCTTCTTCCTCCTTCACATTCTCTCGAATCCTCCTCATCCAAGGTTATCTGTGCTGGTCCAGGTTGGCATATCTCAGCCAGGAGAGCAGTCAAATTCTTTAACCCAGATTTTCCAACAGTCTTCCAAAATCCTCTCAAATATAAAAGCATTTTTCCTGAAATTATTCCTCTGTTTGTATGGAGATATTCCACCTTAAACAGTGTACCCCTATCTTACCCTTGTCAGCCCTTCACACTGACCGATAACCATCCCATTTGTACTGCGTTCTACATGGTCACAGATTTGACTCCTAGATCAAAATCTTTTCAACCACCTACACATAAGAGACCGAGTGAGAATTCACTTCTCTGCAGCACACCCCACGTGTGTGACCAGCTCTGTGAAGTTGCTGGTGAGGTGGATCCCTCGAGTCTTTTTAAGCGGAGTTGGGAAATGTAGCCTCGGACTCTCCATGTCTCAGTGAATTGGCATCTACGAAGGGGTCTGAGCACCCTTCAGCAGGGTCTGAATGACAATGCGACAGAGTTCAAGGATTCGGTCCCCTCAAACCAGTCTCCATTTGGGACAATTCTCCTCCTTCTCTAGACCCTCCATTGGCAGGCCAGAGGCCCCTCTCGTCCAAGAGCGAAACCTCAAGACCTGCCCATGGAGCCCTCATCACAGGACTCACCGGGGTCACAAGAGAGACTCCTGAAATTCCTGACAATTGTGTTCCCCACAAACAAGCCAGCAGTGAAACTAGTCACCCCACTTCCATCCAGCACCCCAGTAGACAGGACGTATGCTTATCAACCTGGGAAATACCCACCAGACTTATCCCAGCTTCGTTCTCGGGAAATTTGTTACTGTGGATAGTCAGTGTGAGCCTTCATCTATTGACGTGTATGTCCCAAAGCAGGGAATTGTCCTTCCCCACATTCCAATATGTCCTCAGGTTTGATATTGAGGGCCTCGTGCTTGGTTGAAGGCAGAGGGGCCTATTTTCATGGATTGAGCTCTGGAATGAGATTTATCATCACGGTCATACTTAGGAGGCTTTCTTGCCCTGGTGGCAAAGACTGGAAGTGATAAGCTCACTGGTCCCGTTCAGATGGATCATAATGCAAAACAAGCCTGAGCCGTGGATATTTATTTTCTCAGGAGGCTGATGAGAATGGGGGCCATGAGAAGAATGCTGGGAAGAATATTTATCATCCAAGTGTCCAATACATCCAATGGATCCTCCTTTAATTTCGTATCAACATACCTCCAGACCATGAGCTCAGGCTGCACGATGCACAACAAGTGAGGGGTGACGGTGAGAGCTTCCCACTTTGGGCCATCACTCGCCTCTCTTCTCACAGAGGGTCTGTGTTGTCACAATGCTTGGTGGGCAGCATACCATTGCCATGGCAACCATTGGGCCTGACCTTCTCAGATGGAAGGCAACTCCACCTCCTCTGTGCCCACCTGCTCTCTACAGAAGGATGGCTCTTCCCCTGAACGTGTGTCAGGCTCCACACGCTGGTTCCAGAACTGCATCCCAGGAATACACAGTCTACAATCTCAGGGGGAAAGAACATATGGGATTGAAAAAGACCCATTCCCCAAGGAGCCTGAACAGGAAAACAATGGCTGATTGAGGAAGAACAACACACGAGCATCCCTGTCCATGGGAGGAGGCTTTTCCACGGAAGGAAACTATGGAATATCTTTTACCCCGACTTCCACCCCATGCCATTGGAGAAGATATAGGTACCATATCAAGGCTTTCAAACCTGTCTTTCTGTATGGAGCAGGGATTGTAATGGAGACATTTTGGGAGTCAAGCCAGGAAGGAGAGAAGACTCTCGTACAAGTGTGCTGGTTTGTCCAATTTGTGGTATATCCACCTTAAACCAAGACATGTCCTTGGAGCAAATATCCTGCCATTCACGGTTGCTGGAATCCACAGCTCCTGTACCTCTCTCTCTCCTTCTTTTCATCTCCTTCTCTCTAGCTCTCTCACTATCCCCTCTGCCCCCCTTCAATGTCTCTTGACTCCTCCTGCTACAAGTTGACATGTGGGAATAATGGATGAAATATAGTAGCCAAGAGAATGGTCCAAGTGATCCCCCATCCATTTACCCTGTCATCCTAGGTCTGATCACATATATATTCGGTGGTCCAGACAGACTTCCTGTGCTGTGTGAAGACACACTAACTAGGTCGTCCTTCCACAACTCTTCCCATATTCAGCCCTTCCTATGGACACGCTGACCTCTTCATATGTACTTCGGTCTCTAGGGTCCCATATTGGACTCAGAGAGCAACACACTTGAAACAACGTTCACATGAGTGCTCTCCCAAGAAATGGCTTCTCTGCAGCATTCCCTACCTGGTCCATGAGTTACTGTTCATTTGCTCATGTATGGATCTCTGCACTCATTCTTTGGGGATTTAGAATATCAAGTCTATGCCTCTTCATGTCTCAATGATTGGGCATCCAACCAATGCTCTGAGCATCCTTGGCCATTGGGCTGGCCAAGCATAGCCTAGAGCGCAAGATGCCTGTCAACCAAATCCATCTCTCTAAGGAATAGACCTCCTCATTCTCTAGCCTCAGGAGTGTCAGGGACAGAGCCCACTCCCTTCCAGGATGGAACTTTCAATACGCTCAAATTGCAGGCATCATCACAGGGCTCCTGGAAGTTCAGACAAGCGACCCACCTTTCCTTCCTTATGACTGTAGACACAACAAACACACTGGCGCTCGCCCCACGCACCACACTCCCAGGAAGCACTCCATGAGAGGGAGGGCTTGTTCTTATCCCCCTGTGGAAAAGGCACCTGAAAGAGACCGGTTACATCTCGGTTAAATGGCCTCTGTTTGGAGGGCTCCCCTGTGGCTTAGGCTATGGAAATATGGATTCAGAAGTGTGGAGCTGTAAATGCCCCATTGGGAGTGTCTTCTTCAGGGGTTACATCCAGGGCCTCCTGCTTGGGGGAGAGCATTGGCGCATGGATTTCTTGTTTGTACCCCAGGATGTCTTGTTTCAAATGGCCATGAAGCACAATTCGTTTTTCACATGGAGGAACTCCCTTGAGGTATTCTGCCCACGGATCCCCTGAAGATATCACATGTTCAAGCACCAAGCCTCTAGAATCCACATTGAGCTTGGGAGCCTGATGAGAGTGCTGGCTATGAGTCTACAGATGGAGATAATCGTGTTCCTCCAAGAGGACCACCCATCTGGTGGATCCTCCTTTCCATCAACTTCGACAGACCTCCAGAGCAAGAGCTCATATTGTCCATCATTGAACTCTCAATGTTTGAGTGGGAGAATGTCCCACATTTGGCCCATCTCACACCTCTTTTCTCACAGAGAGGTTGTTTGGGCACAAGGCTCCATGGGCATCATATCAGTGCCATGGCCACCTCTGGGACTGCACCTTTCAGAAGGAAGGCAACTGCACACCCTGGGGAACCCAATTTTCTCTATCATGATGGATCTCTGATAACATGTGTAGCACTTCAGGGTCAAGTGCTTTCTCAGTCACTGCCTCACACGAATACACAGGACAGAATCTCTTTTGGAGAGAAAAGATGTCATTCCAAACACCCAAACAAAGACCGTGGACAGTGAAATCAAGGAACGACTGAGGAAGAACACCGTATGAGCTGCTATTTCCATAGGAAGGGTCTTTTCCCTTTAGGGAAAATATACGGTGTCATTTAACTTGACACGCCCCTCGCCTTATTTGAGAAGATATCAATGCCAAGCAGGGAGGACTGCTTGCAACCGACATATGTCTAGAGACAGGCCAAGAAAGAGTGAAAATCTCATGTACCAGTCCTGATATAGCCTTTGTGTCTACTAGTCCCTGGAAACACAGACAAGGGCTTGGGAATGAAACTGTGCGCTGGAATGTTGCTTGTAACCAAATGTCATCTCTCTCTCTCTCTCTCTCTCTCTCTCTCTCTCTTTCTCTCTCTCTCTCTCTCTCTCTCTCTTTCTCTCTCTCGGCTTCTTCCTCCTTCACATTCTCTCGAATCCTCCTCATCCAAGGTTATCTGTGCTGGTCCAGGTTGGCATATCTCAGCCAGGAGAGCAGTCAAATTCTTTAACCCAGATTTTCCAACAGTCTTCCAAAATCCTCTCAAATATAAAAGCATTTTTCCTGAAATTATTCCTCTGTTTGTATGGAGATATTCCACCTTACACAGTGTACCCCTATCTTACCCTTGTCAGCCCTTCACACTGACCGATAACCATCCCATTTGTACTGCGTTCTACATGGTCACAGATTTGACTCCTAGATCAAAATCTTTTCAACCACCTACACATAAGAGACCGAGTGAGAATTCACTTCTCTGCAGCACACCCCACGTGTGTGACCAGCTCTGTGAAGTGGCTGGTGAGGTGGATCCCTCGAGTCTTTTTAAGCGGAGTTGGGAAATGTAGCCTCGGACTCTCCATGTCTCAGTGAATTGGCATCTACGAAGGGGTCTGAGCACCCTTCAGCAGGGTCTGAATGACAATGCGACAGAGTTCAAGGATTCGGTCCCCTCAAACCAGTCTCCATTTGGGACAATTCTCCTCCTTCTCTAGACCCTCCATTGGCAGGCCAGAGGCCCCTCTCGTCCAAGAGCGAAACCTCAAGACCTGCCCATGGAGCCCTCATCACAGGACTCACCGGGGTCACAAGAGAGACTCCTGAAATTCCTGACAATTGTATTCCCCACAAACAAGCCAGCAGTGAAACTAGTCACCCCACTTCCATCCAGCACCCCAGTAGACAGGACGTATGCTTATCAACCTGGGAAATACCCACCAGACTTATCCCAGCTTCGTTCTTGGGAAATTTGTTACTGTGGATAGTCAGTGTGAGCCTTCATCTATTGACGTGTATGTCCCAAAGCAGGGAATTGTCCTTCCCCACATTCCAATATGTCCTCAGGTTTGATATTGAGGGCCTCGTGCTTGGTTGAAGGCAGAGGGGCCTATTTTCATGGATTGAGCTCTGGAATGAGATTTATCATCACGGTCATACTTAGGAGGCTTTCTTGCCCTGGTGGCAAAGACTGGAAGTGATAAGCTCACTGGTCCCGTTCAGATGGATCATAATGCAAAACAAGCCTGAGCCGTGGATATTTATTTTCTCAGGAGGTTGATGAGAATGGGGGCCATGAGAAGAATGCTGGGAAGAATATTTATCATCCAAGTGTCCAATACATCCAATGGATCCTCCTTTCATTTCGTATCAACATACCTCCAGACCATGAGCTCAGGCTGCACGATGCACAACAAGTGAGGGGTGACGGTGAGAGCTTCCCACTTTGGGCCATCACTCGCCTCTCTTCTCACAGAGGGTCTGTGTTGTCACAATGCTTGGTGGGCAGCATACCATTGCCATGGCAACCATTGGGCCTGACCTTCTCAGATGGAAGGCAACTCCACCTCCTCTGTGCCCACCTGCTCTCTACAGAAGGATGGCTCTTCCCCTGAACGCGTGTCAGGCTCCACACGCTGGTTCCAGAACTGCATCCCAGGAATACACAGTCTACAATCTCATGGGGAAAGAACATATGGGATTGAAAAAGACCCATTCCCCAAGGAGCCTGAACAGGAAAACAATGGCTGATTGAGGAAGAACAACACACGAGCATCCCTGTCCATGGGAGGAGGCTTTTCCACGGAAGGAAACTATGGAATATCTTTTACCCCGACTTCCACCCCATGCCATTGGAGAAGATATAGGTACCATATCAAGGCTTTCAAACCTGTCTTTCTGTATGGAGCAGGGATTGTAATGGAGACATTTTGGGAGTCAAGCCAGGAAGGAGAGAAGACTCTCGTACAAGTGTGCTGGTTTGTCCAATTTGTGGTATATCCACCTTAAACCAAGACATGTCCTTGGAGCAAATATCCTGCCATTCACGGTTGCTGGAATCCACAGCTCCTGTACCTCTCTCTCTCCTTCTTTTCATCTCCTTCTCTCTAGCTCTCTCACTATCCCCTCTGCCCCCCTTCAATGTCTCTTGACTCCTCCTGCTACAAGTTGACATGTGGGAATAATGGATGAAATATAGTAGCCAAGAGAATGGTCCAAGTGATCCCCCATCCATTTACCCTGTCATCCTAGGTCTGATCACATATATATTCGGTGGTCCAGACAGACTTCCTGTGCTGTGTGAAGACACACTAACTAGGTCGTCCTTCCACAACTCTTCCCATATTCAGCCCTTCCTATGGACACGCTGACCTCTTCATATGTACTTCGGTCTCTAGGGTCCCATATTGGACTCAGAGAGCAACACACTTGAAACAACGTTCACATGAGTGCTCTCCCAAGAAATGGCTTCTCTGCAGCATTCCCTACCTGGTCCATGAGTTACTGTTCATTTGCTCATGTATGGATCTCTGCACTCATTCTTTGGGGATTTAGAATATCAAGTCTATGACTCTTCATGTCTCAATGATTGGGCATCCAAACAATGCTCTGAGCATCCTTGGCCATTGGGCTGGCCAAGCATAGCCTAGAGCGCAAGATGCCTGTCAACCAAATCCATCTCTCTAAGGAATAGACCTCCTCATTCTCTAGCCTCAGGAGTGTCAGGGACAGAGCCCACTCCCTTCCAGGATGGAACTTTCAATACGCTCAAATTGCAGGCATCATCACAGGGCTCCTGGAAGTTCAGACAAGCGACCCACCTTTCCTTCCTTATGACTGTAGACACAACAAACACACTGGCGCTCGCCCCACGCACCACACTCCCAGGAAGCACTCCATGAGAGGGAGGGCTTGTTCTTATCCCCCTGTGGAAAAGGCACCTGAAAGAGACCGGTTACATCTCGGTTAAATGGCCTCTGTTTGGAGGGCTCCCCTGTGGCTTAGGCTATGGAAATATGGATTCAGAAGTGTGGAGCTGAAAATGCCCCATTGGGAGTGTCTTCTTCAGGGGTTACATCCAGGGCCTCCTGCTTGGGGGAGAGCATTGGCGCATGGATTTCTTGTTTGTACCCCAGGATGTCTTGTTTCAAATGGCCATGAAGCACAATTCGTTTTTCACATGGAGGAACTCCCTTGAGGTATTCTGCCCACGGATCCCCTGAAGATATCACATGTTCAAGCACCAAGCCTCTAGAATCCACATTGAGCTTGGGAGCCTGATGAGAGTGCTGGCTATGAGTCTACAGATGGAGATAATCGTGTTCCTCCAAGAGGACCACCCATCTGGTGGATCCTCCTTTCCATCAACTTCGACAGACCTCCAGAGCAAGAGCTCATATTGTCCATCATTGAACTCTCAATGTTTGAGTGGGAGAATGTCCCACATTTGGCCCATCTCACACCTCTTTTCTCACAGAGAGGTTGTTTGGGCACAAGGCTCCATGGGCATCATATCAGTGCCATGGCCACCTCTGGGACTGCACCTTTCAGAAGGAAGGCAACTCCACACACTGGGGAACCCAATTTTCTCTATCATGATGGATCTCTGATAACATGTGTAGCACTTCAGGGTCAAGTCCTTTCTCAGTCACTGCCTCACACCAATACATAGGACAGAATCTCTTTTGGAGAGAAAAGATGTCATTCCAAACACCCAAACAAAGACCGTGGACAGTGAAATCAAGGAACGACTGAGGAAGAACACCGTATGAGCTGCTATTTCCATAGGAAGGGTCTTTTCCCTTTAGGGAAAATATACGGTGTCATTTAACTTGACACGCCCCTCGCCTTATTTGAGAAGATATCAATGCCAAGCAGGGAGGACTGCTTGCAACCGACATATGTCTAGAGACAGGCCAAGAAAGAGTGAAAATCTCATGTACCAGTCCTGATATAGCCTTTGTGTCTACTAGTCCCTGGAAACACAGACAAGGGCTTGGGAATGAAACTGTGCGCTGGAATGTTGCTTGTAACCAAATGTCATCTCTCACTCTCTCTCTCTCTCTCTCTCTCTCTTTCTCTCTCTCGGCTTCTTCCTCCTTCACATTCTCTCGAATCCTCCTCATCCAAGGTTATCTGTGCTGGTCCAGGTTGGCATATCTCAGCCAGGAGAGCAGTCAAATTCTTTAACCCAGATTTTCCAACAGTCTTCCAAAATCCTCTCAAATATAAAAGCATTTTTCCTGAAATTATTCCTCTGTTTGTATGGAGATATTCCACCTTAAACAGTGTACCCCTATCTTACCCTTGTCAGCCCTTCACACTGACCGATAACCATCCCATTTGTACTGCGTTCTACATGGTCACAGATTTGACTCCTAGATCAAAATCTTTTCAACCACCTACACATAAGAGACCGAGTGAGAATTCACTTCTCTGCAGCACACCCCACGTGTGTGACCAGCTCTGTGAAGTGGCTGGTGAGGTGGATCCCTCGAGTCTTTTTAAGCGGAGTTGGGAAATGTAGCCTCGGACTCTCCATGTCTCAGTGAATTGGCATCTACGAAGGGGTCTGAGCACCCTTCAGCAGGGTCTGAATGACAATGCGACAGAGTTCAAGGATTCGGTCCCCTCAAACCAGTCTCCATTTGGGACAATTCTCCTCCTTCTCTAGACCCTCCATTGGCAGGCCAGAGGCCCCTCTCGTCCAAGAGCGAAACCTCAAGACCTGCCCATGGAGCCCTCATCACAGGACTCACCGGGGTCACAAGAGAGACTCCTGAAATTCCTGACAATTGTGTTCCCCACAAACAAGCCAGCAGTGAAACTAGTCACCCCACTTCCATCCAGCACCCCAGTAGACAGGACGTATGCTTATCAACCTGGGAAATACCCACCAGACTTATCCCAGCTTCGTTCTCGGGAAATTTGTTACTGTGGATAGTCAGTGTGAGCCTTCATCTATTGACGTGTATGTCCCAAAGCAGGGAATTGTCCTTCCCCACATTCCAATATGTCCTCAGGTTTGATATTGAGGGCCTCGTGCTTGGTTGAAGGCAGAGGGGCCTATTTTCATGGATTGAGCTCTGGAATGAGATTTATCATCACGGTCATACTTAGGAGGCTTTCTTGCCCTGGTGGCAAAGACTGGAAGTGATAAGCTCACTGGTCCCGTTCAGATGGATCATAATGCAAAACAAGCCTGAGCCGTGGATATTTATTTTCTCAGGAGGCTGATGAGAATGGGGGCCATGAGAAGAATGCTGGGAAGAATATTTATCATCCAAGTGTCCAATACATCCAATGGATCCTCCTTTAATTTCGTATCAACATACCTCCAGACCATGAGCTCAGGCTGCACGATGCACAACAAGTGAGGGGTGACGGTGAGAGCTTCCCACTTTGGGCCATCACTCGCCTCTCTTCTCACAGAGGGTCTGTGTTGTCACAATGCTTGGTGGGCAGCATACCATTGCCATGGCAACCATTGGGCCTGACCTTCTCAGATGGAAGGCAACTCCACCTCCTCTGTGCCCACCTGCTCTCTACAGAAGGATGGCTCTTCCCCTGAACGTGTGTCAGGCTCCACACGCTGGTTCCAGAACTGCATCCCAGGAATACACAGTCTACAATCTCAGGGGGAAAGAACATATGGGATTGAAAAAGACCCATTCCCCAAGGAGCCTGAACAGGAAAACAATGGCTGATTGAGGAAGAACAACACACGAGCATCCCTGTCCATGGGAGGAGGCTTTTCCACGGAAGGAAACTATGGAATATCTTTTACCCCGACTTCCACCCCATGCCATTGGAGAAGATATAGGTACCATATCAAGGCTTTCAAACCTGTCTTTCTGTATGGAGCAGGGATTGTAATGGAGACATTTTGGGAGTCAAGCCAGGAAGGAGAGAAGACTCTCGTACAAGTGTGCTGGTTTGTCCAATTTGTGGTATATCCACCTTAAACCAAGACATGTCCTTGGAGCAAATATCCTGCCATTCACGGTTGCTGGAATCCACAGCTCCTGTACCTCTCTCTCTCCTTCTTTTCATCTCCTTCTCTCTAGCTCTCTCACTATCCCCTCTGCCCCCCTTCAATGTCTCTTGACTCCTCCTGCTACAAGTTGACATGTGGGAATAATGGATGAAATATAGTAGCCAAGAGAATGGTCCAAGTGATCCCCCATCCATTTACCCTGTCATCCTAGGTCTGATCACATATATATTCGGTGGTCCAGACAGACTTCCTGTGCTGTGTGAAGACACACTAACTAGGTCGTCCTTCCACAACTCTTCCCATATTCAGCCCTTCCTATGGACACGCTGACCTCTTCATATGTACTTCGGTCTCTAGGGTCCCATATTGGACTCAGAGAGCAACACACTTGAAACAACGTTCACATGAGTGCTCTCCCAAGAAATGGCTTCTCTGCAGCATTCCCTACCTGGTCCATGAGTTACTGTTCATTTGCTCATGTATGGATCTCTGCACTCATTCTTTGGGGATTTAGAATATCAAGTCTATGCCTCTTCATGTCTCAATGATTGGGCATCCAACCAATGCTCTGAGCATCCTTGGCCATTGGGCTGGCCAAGCATAGCCTAGAGCGCAAGATGCCTGTCAACCAAATCCATCTCTCTAAGGAATAGACCTCCTCATTCTCTAGCCTCAGGAGTGTCAGGGACAGAGCCCACTCCCTTCCAGGATGGAACTTTCAATACGCTCAAATTGCAGGCATCATCACAGGGCTCCTGGAAGTTCAGACAAGCGACCCACCTTTCCTTCCTTATGACTGTAGACACAACAAACACACTGGCGCTCGCCCCACGCACCACACTCCCAGGAAGCACTCCATGAGAGGGAGGGCTTGTTCTTATCCCCCTGTGGAAAAGGCACCTGAAAGAGACCGGTTACATCTCGGTTAAATGGCCTCTGTTTGGAGGGCTCCCCTGTGGCTTAGGCTATGGAAATATGGATTCAGAAGTGTGGAGCTGAAAATGCCCCATTGGGAGTGTCTTCTTCAGGGGTTACATCCAGGGCCTCCTGCTTGGGGGAGAGCATTGGCGCATGGATTTCTTGTTTGTACCCCAGGATGTCTTGTTTCAAATGGCCATGAAGCACAATTCGTTTTTCACATGGAGGAACTCCCTTGAGGTATTCTGCCCACGGATCCCCTGAAGATATCACATGTTCAAGCACCAAGCCTCTAGAATCCACATTGAGCTTGGGAGCCTGATGAGAGTGCTGGCTATGAGTCTACAGATGGAGATAATCGTGTTCCTCCAAGAGGACCACCCATCTGGTGGATCCTCCTTTCCATCAACTTCGACAGACCTCCAGAGCAAGAGCTCATATTGTCCATCATTGAACTCTCAATGTTTGAGTGGGAGAATGTCCCACATTTGGCCCATCTCACACCTCTTTTCTCACAGAGAGGTTGTTTGGGCACAAGGCTCCATGGGCATCATATCAGTGCCATGGCCACCTCTGGGACTGCACCTTTCAGAAGGAAGGCAACTGCACACCCTGGGGAACCCAATTTTCTCTATCATGATGGATCTCTGATAACATGTGTAGCACTTCAGGGTCAAGTCCTTTCTCAGTCACTGCCTCACACGAATACACAGGACAGAATCTCTTTTGGAGAGAAAAGATGTCATTCCAAACACCCAAACAAAGACCGTGGACAGTGAAATCAAGGAACGACTGAGGAAGAACACCGTATGAGCTGCTATTTCCATAGGAAGGGTCTTTTCCCTTTAGGGAAAATATACGGTGTCATTTAACTTGACACGCCCCTCGCCTTATTTGAGAAGATATCAATGCCAAGCAGGGAGGACTGCTTGCAACCGACATATGTCTAGAGACAGGCCAAGAAAGAGTGAAAATCTCATGTACCAGTCCTGATATAGCCTTTGTGTCTACTAGTCCCTGGAAACACAGACAAGGGCTTGGGAATGAAACTGTGCGCTGGAATGTTGCTTGTAACCAAATGTCATCTCTCTCTCTCTCTCTCTCTCTCTCTCTCTCTCTCTCTCTTTCTCTCTCTCGGCTTCTTCCTCCTTCACATTCTCTCGAATCCTCCTCATCCAAGGTTATCTGTGCTGGTCCAGGTTGGCATATCTCAGCCAGGAGAGCAGTCAAATTCTTTAACCCAGATTTTCCAACAGTCTTCCAAAATCCTCTCAAATATAAAAGCATTTTTTCCTGAAATTATTCCTCTGTTTGTATGGAGATATTCCACCTTAAACAGTGTACCCCTATCTTACCCTTGTCAGCCCTTCACACTGACCGATAACCATCCCATTTGTACTGCGTTCTACATGGTCACAGATTTGACTCCTAGATCAAAATCTTTTCAACCACCTACACATAAGAGACCGAGTGAGAATTCACTTCTCTGCAGCACACCCCACGTGTGTGACCAGCTCTGTGAAGTGGCTGGTGAGGTGGATCCCTCGCGTCTTTTTAAGCGGAGTTGGGAAATGTAGCCTCGGACTCTCCATGTCTCAGTGAATTGGCATCTACGAAGGGGTCTGAGCACCATTCAGCAGGGTCTGAATGACAATGCGACAGAGTTCAAGGATTCGGTCCCCTAAAACCAGTCTCCATTTGGGACAATTCTCCTCCTTCTCTAGACCCTCCATTGGCAGGCCAGAGGCCCCTCTCGTCCAAGAGCGAAACCTCAAGACCTGCCCATGGAGCCCTCATCACAGGACTCACCGGGGTCACAAGAGAGACTCCTGAAATTCCTGACAATTGTGTTCCCCACAAACAAGCCAGCAGTGAAACTAGTCACCCCACTTCCATCCAGCACCCCAGTAGACAGGACGTATGCTTATCAACCTGGGAAATACCCACCAGACTTATCCCAGCTTCGTTCTCGGGAAATTTGTTACTGTGGATAGTCAGTGTGAGCCTTCATCTATTGACGTGTATGTCCCAAAGCAGGGAATTGTCCTTCCCCACATTCCAATATGTCCTCAGGTTTGATATTGAGGGCCTCGTGCTTGGTTGAAGGCAGAGGGGCCTATTTTCATGGATTGAGCTCTGGAATGAGATTTATCATCACGGTCATACTTAGGAGGCTTTCTTGCCCTGGTGGCAAAGACTGGAAGTGATAAGCTCACTGGTCCCGTTCAGATGGATCATAATGCAAAACAAGCCTGAGCCGTGGATATTTATTTTCTCAGGAGGCTGATGAGAATGGGGGCCATGAGAAGAATGCTGGGAAGAATATTTATCATCCAAGTGTCCAATACATCCAATGGATCCTCCTTTAATTTCGTATCAACATACCTCCAGACCATGAGCTCAGGCTGCACGATGCACAACAAGTGAGGGGTGACGGTGAGAGCTTCCCACTTTGGGCCATCACTCGCCTCTCTTCTCACAGAGGGTCTGTGTTGTCACAATGCTTGGTGGGCAGCATACCATTGCCATGGCAACCATTGGGCCTGACCTTCTCAGATGGAAGGCAACTCCACCTCCTCTGTGCCCACCTGCTCTCTACAGAAGGATGGCTCTTCCCCTGAACGTGTGTCAGGCTCCACACGCTGGTTCCAGAACTGCATCCCAGGAATACACAGTCTACAATCTCATGGGGAAAGAACATATGGGATTGAAAAAGACCCATTCCCCAAGGAGCCTGAACAGGAAAACAATGGCTGATTGAGGAAGAACAACACACGAGCATCCCTGTCCATGGGAGGAGGCTTTTCCACGGAAGGAAACTATGGAATATCTTTTACCCCGACTTCCACCCCATGCCATTGGAGAAGATATAGGTACCATATCAAGGCTTTCAAACCTGTCTTTCTGTATGGAGCAGGGATTGTAATGGAGACATTTTGGGAGTCAAGCCAGGAAGGAGAGAAGACTCTCGTACAAGTGTGCTGGTTTGTCCAATTTGTGGTATATCCACCTTAAACCAAGACATGTCCTTGGAGCAAATATCCTGCCATTCACGGTTGCTGGAATCCACAGCTCCTGTACCTCTCTCTCTCCTTCTTTTCATCTCCTTCTCTCTAGCTCTCTCACTATCCCCTCTGCCCCCCTTCAATGTCTCTTGACTCCTCCTGCTACAAGTTGACATGTGGGAATAATGGATGAAATATAGTAGCCAAGAGAATGGTCCAAGTGATCCCCCATCCATTTACCCTGTCATCCTAGGTCTGATCACATATATATTCGGTGGTCCAGACAGACTTCCTGTGCTGTGTGAAGACACACTAACTAGGTCGTCCTTCCACAACTCTTCCCATATTCAGCCCTTCCTATGGACACGCTGACCTCTTCATATGTACTTCGGTCTCTAGGGTCCCATATTGGACTCAGAGAGCAACACACTTGAAACAACGTTCACATGAGTGCTCTCCCAAGAAATGGCTTCTCTGCAGCATTCCCTACCTGGTCCATGAGTTACTGTTCATTTGCTCATGTATGGATCTCTGCACTCATTCTTTGGGGATTTAGAATATCAAGTCTATGCCTCTTCATGTCTCAATGATTGGGCATCCAACCAATGCTCTGAGCATCCTTGGCCATTGGGCTGGCCAAGCATAGCCTAGAGCGCAAGATGCCTGTCAACCAAATCCATCTCTCTAAGGAATAGACCTCCTCATTCTCTAGCCTCAGGAGTGTCAGGGACAGAGCCCACTCCCTTCCAGGATGGAACTTTCAATACGCTCAAATTGCAGGCATCATCACAGGGCTCCTGGAAGTTCAGACAAGCGACCCACCTTTCCTTCCTTATGACTGTAGACACAACAAACACACTGGCGCTCGCCCCACGCACCACACTCCCAGGAAGCACTCCATGAGAGGGAGGGCTTGTTCTTATCCCCCTGTGGAAAAGGCACCTGAAAGAGACCGGTTACATCTCGGTTAAATGGCCTCTGTTTGGAGGGCTCCCCTGTGGCTTAGGCTATGGAAATATGGATTCAGAAGTGTGGAGCTGAAAATGCCCCATTGGGAGTGTCTTCTTCAGGGGTTACATCCAGGGCCTCCTGCTTGGGGGAGAGCATTGGCGCATGGATTTCTTGTTTGTACCCCAGGATGTCTTGTTTCAAATGGCCATGAAGCACAATTCGTTTTTCACATGGAGGAACTCCCTTGAGGTATTCTGCCCACGGATCCCCTGAAGATATCACATGTTCAAGCACCAAGCCTCTAGAATCCACATTGAGCTTGGGAGCCTGATGAGAGTGCTGGCTATGAGTCTACAGATGGAGATAATCGTGTTCCTCCAAGAGGACCACCCATCTGGTGGATCCTCCTTTCCATCAACTTCGACAGACCTCCAGAGCAAGAGCTCATATTGTCCATCATTGAACTCTCAATGTTTGAGTGGGAGAATGTCCCACATTTGGCCCATCTCACACCTCTTTTCTCACAGAGAGGTTGTTTGGGCACAAGGCTCCATGGGCATCATATCAGTGCCATGGCCACCTCTGGGACTGCACCTTTCAGAAGGAAGGCAACTGCACACCCTGGGGAACCCAATTTTCTCTATCATGATGGATCTCTGATAACATGTGTAGCACTTCAGGGTCAAGTCCTTTCTCAGTCACTGCCTCACACGAATACACAGGACAGAATCTCTTTTGGAGAGAAAAGATGTCATTCCAAACACCCAAACAAAGACCGTGGACAGTGAAATCAAGGAACGACTGAGGAAGAACACCGTATGAGCTGCTATTTCCATAGGAAGGGTCTTTTCCCTTTAGGGAAAATATACGGTGTCATTTAACTTGACACGCCCCTCGCCTTATTTGAGAAGATATCAATGCCAAGCAGGGAGGACTGCTTGCAACCGACATATGTCTAGAGACAGGCCAAGAAAGAGTGAAAATCTCATGTACCAGTCCTGATATAGCCTTTGTGTCTACTAGTCCCTGGAAACACAGACAAGGGCTTGGGAATGAAACTGTGCGCTGGAATGTTGCTTGTAACCAAATGTCATCTCTCTCTCTCTCTCTCTCTCTCTCTCTCTCTCTCTCTCTTTCTCTCTCTCGGCTTCTTCCTCCTTCACATTCTCTCGAATCCTCCTCATCCAAGGTTATCTGTGCTGGTCCAGGTTGGCATATCTCAGCCAGGAGAGCAGTCAAATTCTTTAACCCAGATTTTCCAACAGTCTTCCAAAATCCTCTCAAATATAAAAGCATTTTTTCCTGAAATTATTCCTCTGTTTGTATGGAGATATTCCACCTTAAACAGTGTACCCCTATCTTACCCTTGTCAGCCCTTCACACTGACCGATAACCATCCCATTTGTACTGCGTTCTACATGGTCACAGATTTGACTCCTAGATCAAAATCTTTTCAACCACCTACACATAAGAGACCGAGTGAGAATTCACTTCTCTGCAGCACACCCCACGTGTGTGACCAGCTCTGTGAAGTGGCTGGTGAGGTGGATCCCTCGAGTCTTTTTAAGCGGAGTTGGGAAATGTAGCCTCGGACTCTCCATGTCTCAGTGAATTGGCATCTACGAAGGGGTCTGAGCACCCTTCAGCAGTGTCTGAATGACAATGCGACAGAGTTCAAGGATTCGGTCCCCTAAAACCAGTCTCCATTTGGGACAATTCTCCTCCTTCTCTAGACCCTCCATTGGCAGGCCAGAGGCCCCTCTCGTCCAAGAGCGAAACCTCAAGACCTGCCCATGGAGCCCTCATCACAGGACTCACCGGGGTCACAAGAGAGACTCCTGAAATTCCTGACAATTGTGTTCCCCACAAACAAGCCAGCAGTGAAACTAGTCACCCCACTTCCATCCAGCACCCCAGTAGACAGGACGTATGCTTATCAACCTGGGAAATACCCACCAGACTTATCCCAGCTTCGTTCTCTGGAAATTTGTTACTGTGGATAGTCAGTGTGAGCCTTCATCTATTGACGTGTATGTCCCAAAGCAGGGAATTGTCCTTCCCCACATTCCAATATGTCCTCAGGTTTAATATTGAGGGCCTCGTGCTTGGTTGAAGGCAGAGGGGCCTATTTTCATGGATTGAGCTCTGGAATGAGATTTATCATCACGGTCATACTTAGGAGGCTTTCTTGCCCTGGTGGCAAAGACTGGAAGTGATAAGCTCACTGGTCCCGTTCAGATGGATCATAATGCAAAACAAGCCTGAGCCGTGGATATTTATTTTCTCAGGAGGCTGATGAGAATGGGGGCCATGAGAAGAATGCTGGGAAGAATATTTATCATCCAAGTGTCCAATACATCCAATGGATCCTCCTTTCATTTCGTATCAACATACCTCCAGACCATGAGCTCAGGCTGCACGATGCACAACAAGTGAGGGGTGACGGTGAGAGCTTCCCACTTTGGGCCATCACTCGCCTCTCTTCTCACAGAGGGTCTGTGTTGTCACAATGCTTGGTGGGCAGCATACCATTGCCATGGCAACCATTGGGCCTGACCTTCTCAGATGGAAGGCAACTCCACCTCCTCTGTGCCCACCTGCTCTCTACAGAAGGATGGCTCTTCCCCTGAACGTGTGTCAGGCTCCACACGCTGGTTCCAGAACTGCATCCCAGGAATACACAGTCTACAATCTCATGGGGAAAGAACATATGGGATTGAAAAAGACCCATTCCCCAAGGAGCCTGAACAGGAAAACAATGGCTGATTGAGGAAGAACAACACACGAGCATCCCTGTCCATGGGAGGAGGCTTTTCCACGGAAGGAAACTATGGAATATCTTTTACCCCGACTTCCACCCCATGCCATTGGAGAAGATATAGGTACCATATCAAGGCTTTCAAACCTGTCTTTCTGTATGGAGCAGGGATTGTAATGGAGACATTTTGGGAGTCAAGCCAGGAAGGAGAGAAGACTCTCGTACAAGTGTGCTGGTTTGTCCAATTTGTGGTATATCCACCTTAAACCAAGACATGTCCTTGGAGCAAATATCCTGCCATTCACGGTTGCTGGAATCCACAGCTCCTGTACCTCTCTCTCTCCTTCTTTTCATCTCCTTCTCTCTAGCTCTCTCACTATCCCCTCTGCCCCCCTTCAATGTCTCTTGACTCCTCCTGCTACAAGTTGACATGTGGGAATAATGGATGAAATATAGTAGCCAAGAGAATGGTCCAAGTGATCCCCCATCCATTTACCCTGTCATCCTAGGTCTGATCACATATATATTCGGTGGTCCAGACAGACTTCCTGTGCTGTGTGAAGACACACTAACTAGGTCGTCCTTCCACAACTCTTCCCATATTCAGCCCTTCCTATGGACACGCTGACCTCTTCATATGTACTTCGGTCTCTAGGGTCCCATATTGGACTCAGAGAGCAACACACTTGAAACAACGTTCACATGAGTGCTCTCCCAAGAAATGGCTTCTCTGCAGCATTCCCTACCTGGTCCATGAGTTACTGTTCATTTGCTCATGTATGGATCTCTGCACTCATTCTTTGGGGATTTAGAATATCAAGTCTATGCCTCTTCATGTCTCAATGATTGGGCATCCAACCAATGCTCTGAGCATCCTTGGCCATTGGGCTGGCCAAGCATAGCCTAGAGCGCAAGATGCCTGTCAACCAAATCCATCTCTCTAAGGAATAGACCTCCTCATTCTCTAGCCTCAGGAGTGTCAGGGACAGAGCCCACTCCCTTCCAGGATGGAACTTTCAATACGCTCAAATTGCAGGCATCATCACAGGGCTCCTGGAAGTTCAGACAAGCGACCCACCTTTCCTTCCTTATGACTGTAGACACAACAAACACACTGGCGCTCGCCCCACGCACCACACTCCCAGGAAGCACTCCATGAGAGGGAGGGCTTGTTCTTATCCCCCTGTGGAAAAGGCACCTGAAAGAGACCGGTTACATCTCGGTTAAATGGCCTCTGTTTGGAGGGCTCCCCTGTGGCTTAGGCTATGGAAATATGGATTCAGAAGTGTGGAGCTGAAAATGCCCCATTGGGAGTGTCTTCTTCAGGGGTTACATCCAGGGCCTCCTGCTTGGGGGAGAGCATTGGCGCATGGATTTCTTGTTTGTACCCCAGGATGTCTTGTTTCAAATGGCCATGAAGCACAATTCGTTTTTCACATGGAGGAACTCCCTTGAGGTATTCTGCCCACGGATCCCCTGAAGATATCACATGTTCAAGCACCAAGCCTCTAGAATCCACATTGAGCTTGGGAGCCTGATGAGAGTGCTGGCTATGAGTCTACAGATGGAGATAATCGTGTTCCTCCAAGAGGACCACCCATCTGGTGGATCCTCCTTTCCATCAACTTCGACAGACCTCCAGAGCAAGAGCTCATATTGTCCATCATTGAACTCTCAATGTTTGAGTGGGAGAATGTCCCACATTTGGCCCATCTCACACCTCTTTTCTCACAGAGAGGTGGTTTGGGCACAAGGCTCCATGGGCATCATATCAGTGCCATGGCCACCTCTGGGACTGCACCTTTCAGAAGGAAGGCAACTGCACACCCTGGGGAACCCAATTTTCTCTATCATGATGGATCTCTGATAACATGTGTAGCACTTCAGGGTCAAGTCCTTTCTCAGTCACTGCCTCACACGAATACACAGGACAGAATCTCTTTTGGAGAGAAAAGATGTCATTCCAAACACCCAAACAAAGACCGTGGACAGTGAAATCAAGGAACGACTGAGGAAGAACACCGTATGAGCTGCTATTTCCATAGGAAGGGTCTTTTCCCTTTAGGGAAAATATACGGTGTCATTTAACTTGACACGCCCCTCGCCTTATTTGAGAAGATATCAATGCCAAGCAGGGAGGACTGCTTGCAACCGACATATGTCTAGAGACAGGCCAAGAAAGAGTGAAAATCTCATGTACCAGTCCTGATATAGCCTTTGTGTCTACTAGTCCCTGGAAACACAGACAAGGGCTTGGGAATGAAACTGTGCGCTGGAATGTTGCTTGTAACCAAATGTCATCTCTCTCTCTCTCTCTCTCTCTCTCTCTCTCTCTCTCTCTCTTTCTCTCTCTCGGCTTCTTCCTCCTTCACATTCTCTCGAATCCTCCTCATCCAAGGTTATCTGTGCTGGTCCAGGTTGGCATATCTCAGCCAGGAGAGCAGTCAAATTCTTTAACCCAGATTTTCCAACAGTCTTCCAAAATCCTCTCAAATATAAAAGCATTTTTCCTGAAATTATTCCTCTGTTTGTATGGAGATATT
The DNA here is from genome assembly GCF_054392235.1 of Sus scrofa. Lineage (NCBI taxonomy): Eukaryota > Metazoa > Chordata > Mammalia > Artiodactyla > Suidae > Sus > Sus scrofa. The sequence goes on from NC_139402.1 coordinate 44,397,294, forward strand.
CCACCTTAAACAGTGTACCCCTATCTTACCCTTGTCAGCCCTTCACACTGACCGATAACCATCCCATTTGTACTGCGTTCTACATGGTCACAGATTTGACTCCTAGATCAAAATCTTTTCAACCACCTACACATAAGAGACCGAGTGAGAATTCACTTCTCTGCAGCACACCCCACGTGTGTGACCAGCTCTGTGAAGTGGCTGGTGAGGTGGATCCCTCGAGTCTTTTTAAGCGGAGTTGGGAAATGTAGCCTCGGACTCTCCATGTCTCAGTGAATTGGCATCTACGAAGGGGTCTGAGCACCCTTCAGCAGGGTCTGAATGACAATGCGACAGAGTTCAAGGATTCGGTCCCCTCAAACCAGTCTCCATTTGGGACAATTCTCCTCCTTCTCTAGACCCTCCATTGGCAGGCCAGAGGCCCCTCTCGTCCAAGAGCGAAACCTCAAGACCTGCCCATGGAGCCCTCATCACAGGACTCACCGGGGTCACAAGAGAGACTCCTGAAATTCCTGACAATTGTGTTCCCCACAAACAAGCCAGCAGTGAAACTAGTCACCCCACTTCCATCCAGCACCCCAGTAGACAGGACGTATGCTTATCAACCTGGGAAATACCCACCAGACTTATCCCAGCTTCGTTCTCTGGAAATTTGTTACTGTGGATAGTCAGTGTGAGCCTTCATCTATTGACGTGTATGTCCCAAAGCAGGGAATTGTCCTTCCCCACATTCCAATATGTCCTCAGGTTTAATATTGAGGGCCTCGTGCTTGGTTGAAGGCAGAGGGGCCTATTTTCATGGATTGAGCTCTGGAATGAGATTTATCATCACGGTCATACTTAGGAGGCTTTCTTGCCCTGGTGGCAAAGACTGGAAGTGATAAGCTCACTGGTCCCGTTCAGATGGATCATAATGCAAAACAAGCCTGAGCCGTGGATATTTATTTTCTCAGGAGGCTGATGAGAATGGGGGCCATGAGAAGAATGCTGGGAAGAATATTTATCATCCAAGTGTCCAATACATCCAATGGATCCTCCTTTCATTTCGTATCAACATACCTCCAGACCATGAGCTCAGGCTGCACGATGCACAACAAGTGAGTGGTGACGGTGAGAGCTTCCCACTTTGGGCCATCACTCGCCTCTCTTCTCACAGAGGGTCTGTGTTGTCACAATGCTTGGTGGGCAGCATACCATTGCCATGGCAACCATTGGGCCTGACCTTCTCAGATGGAAGGCAACTCCACCTCCTCTGTGCCCACCTGCTCTCTACAGAAGGATGGCTCTTCCCCTGAACGTGTGTCAGGCTCCACACGCTGGTTCCAGAACTGCATCCCAGGAATACACAGTCTACAATCTCATGGGGAAAGAACATATGGGATTGAAAAAGACCCACTCCCCAAGGAGCCTGAACAGGAAAACAATGGCTGATTGAGGAAGAACAACACACGAGCATCCCTGTCCATGGGAGGAGGCTTTTCCACGGAAGGAAACTATGGAATATCTTTTACCCCGACTTCCACCCCATGCCATTGGAGAAGATATAGGTACCATATCAAGGCTTTCAAACCTGTCTTTCTGTATGGAGCAGGGATTGTAATGGAGACATTTTGGGAGTCAAGCCAGGAAGGAGAGAAGACTCTCGTACAAGTGTGCTGGTTTGTCCAATTTGTGGTATATCCACCTTAAACCAAGACATGTCCTTGGAGCAAATATCCTGCCATTCACGGTTGCTGGAATCCACAGCTCCTGTACCTCTCTCTCTCCTTCTTTTCATCTCCTTCTCTCTAGCTCTCTCACTATCCCCTCTGCCCCCCTTCAATGTCTCTTGACTCCTCCTGCTACAAGTTGACATGTGGGAATAATGGATGAAATATAGTAGCCAAGAGAATGGTCCAAGTGATCCCCCATCCATTTACCCTGTCATCCTAGGTCTGATCACATATATATTCGGTGGTCCAGACAGACTTCCTGTGCTGTGTGAAGACACACTAACTAGGTCGTCCTTCCACAACTCTTCCCATATTCAGCCCTTCCTATGGACACGCTGACCTCTTCATATGTACTTCGGTCTCTAGGGTCCCATATTGGACTCAGAGAGCAACACACTTGAAACAACGTTCACATGAGTGCTCTCCCAAGAAATGGCTTCTCTGCAGCATTCCCTACCTGGTCCATGAGTTACTGTTCATTTGCTCATGTATGGATCTCTGCACTCATTCTTTGGGGATTTAGAATATCAAGTCTATGCCTCTTCATGTCTCAATGATTGGGCATCCAACCAATGCTCTGAGCATCCTTGGCCATTGGGCTGGCCAAGCATAGCCTAGAGCGCAAGATGCCTGTCAACCAAATCCATCTCTCTAAGGAATAGACCTCCTCATTCTCTAGCCTCAGGAGTGTCAGGGACAGAGCCCACTCCCTTCCAGGATGGAACTTTCAATACGCTCAAATTGCAGGCATCATCACAGGGCTCCTGGAAGTTCAGACAAGCGACCCACCTTTCCTTCCTTATGACTGTAGACACAACAAACACACTGGCGCTCGCCCCACGCACCACACTCCCAGGAAGCACTCCATGAGAGGGAGGGCTTGTTCTTATCCCCCTGTGGAAAAGGCACCTGAAAGAGACCGGTTACATCTCGGTTAAATGGCCTCTGTTTGGAGGGCTCCCCTGTGGCTTAGGCTATGGAAATATGGATTCAGAAGTGTGGAGCTGAAAATGCCCCATTGGGAGTGTCTTCTTCAGGGGTTACATCCAGGGCCTCCTGCTTGGGGGAGAGCATTGGCGCATGGATTTCTTGTTTGTACCCCAGGATGTCTTGTTTCAAATGGCCATGAAGCACAATTCGTTTTTCACATGGAGGAACTCCCTTGAGGTATTCTGCCCACGGATCCCCTGAAGATATCACATGTTCAAGCACCAAGCCTCTAGAATCCACATTGAGCTTGGGAGCCTGATGAGAGTGCTGGCTATGAGTCTACAGATGGAGATAATCGTGTTCCTCCAAGAGGACCACCCATCTGGTGGATCCTCCTTTCCATCAACTTCGACAGACCTCCAGAGCAAGAGCTCATATTGTCCATCATTGAACTCTCAATGTTTGAGTGGGAGAATGTCCCACATTTGGCCCATCTCACACCTCTTTTCTCACAGAGAGGTGGTTTGGGCACAAGGCTCCATGGGCATCATATCAGTGCCATGGCCACCTCTGGGACTGCACCTTTCAGAAGGAAGGCAACTGCACACCCTGGGGAACCCAATTTTCTCTATCATGATGGATCTCTGATAACATGTGTAGCACTTCAGGGTCAAGTCCTTTCTCAGTCACTGCCTCACACGAATACACAGGACAGAATCTCTTTTGGAGAGAAAAGATGTCATTCCAAACACCCAAACAAAGACCGTGGACAGTGAAATCAAGGAACGACTGAGGAAGAACACCGTATGAGCTGCTATTTCCATAGGAAGGGTCTTTTCCCTTTAGGGAAAATATACGGTGTCATTTAACTTGACACGCCCCTCGCCTTATTTGAGAAGATATCAATGCCAAGCAGGGAGGACTGCTTGCAACCGACATATGTCTAGAGACAGGCCAAGAAAGAGTGAAAATCTCATGTACCAGTCCTGATATAGCCTTTGTGTCTACTAGTCCCTGGAAACACAGACAAGGGCTTGGGAATGAAACTGTGCGCTGGAATGTTGCTTGTAACCAAATGTCATCTCTCTCTCTCTCTCTCTCTCTCTCTCTCTCTTTCTCTCTCTCGGCTTCTTCCTCCTTCACATTCTCTCGAATCCTCCTCATCCAAGGTTATCTGTGCTGGTCCAGGTTGGCATATCTCAGCCAGGAGAGCAGTCAAATTCTTTAACCCAGATTTTCCAACAGTCTTCCAAAATCCTCTCAAATATAAAAGCATTTTTCCTGAAATTATTCCTCTGTTTGTATGGAGATATTCCACCTTAAACAGTGTACCCCTATCTTACCCTTGTCAGCCCTTCACACTGACCGATAACCATCCCATTTGTACTGCGTTCTACATGGTCACAGATTTGACTCCTAGATCAAAATCTTTTCAACCACCTACACATAAGAGACCGAGTGAGAATTCACTTCTCTGCAGCACACCCCACGTGTGTGACCAGCTCTGTGAAGTGGCTGGTGAGGTGGATCCCTCGAGTCTTTTTAAGCGGAGTTGGGAAATGTAGCCTCGGACTCTCCATGTCTCAGTGAATTGGCATCTACGAAGGGGTCTGAGCACCCTTCAGCAGGGTCTGAATGACAATGCGACAGAGTTCAAGGATTCGGTCCCCTCAAACCAGTCTCCATTTGGGACAATTCTCCTCCTTCTCTAGACCCTCCATTGGCAGGCCAGAGGCCCCTCTCGTCCAAGAGCGAAACCTCAAGACCTGCCCATGGAGCCCTCATCACAGGACTCACCGGGGTCACAAGAGAGACTCCTGAAATTCCTGACAATTGTGTTCCCCACAAACAAGCCAGCAGTGAAACTAGTCACCCCACTTCCATCCAGCACCCCAGTAGACAGGACGTATGCTTATCAACCTGGGAAATACCCACCAGACTTATCCCAGCTTCGTTCTCGGGAAATTTGTTACTGTGGATAGTCAGTGTGAGCCTTCATCTATTGACGTGTATGTCCCAAAGCAGGGAATTGTCCTTCCCCACATTCCAATATGTCCTCAGGTTTAATATTGAGGGCCTCGTGCTTGGTTGAAGGCAGAGGGGCCTATTTTCATGGATTGAGCTCTGGAATGAGATTTATCATCACGGTCATACTTAGGAGGCTTTCTTGCCCTGGTGGCAAAGACTGGAAGTGATAAGCTCACTGGTCCCGTTCAGATGGATCATAATGCAAAACAAGCCTGAGCCGTGGATATTTATTTTCTCAGGAGGCTGATGAGAATGGGGGCCATGAGAAGAATGCTGGGAAGAATATTTATCATCCAAGTGTCCAATACATCCAATGGATCCTCCTTTAATTTCGTATCAACATACCTCCAGACCATGAGCTCAGGCTGCACGATGCACAACAAGTGAGGGGTGACGGTGAGAGCTTCCCACTTTGGGCCATCACTCGCCTCTCTTCTCACAGAGGGTCTGTGTTGTCACAATGCTTGGTGGGCAGCATACCATTGCCATGGCAACCATTGGGCCTGACCTTCTCAGATGGAAGGCAACTCCACCTCCTCTGTGCCCACCTGCTCTCTACAGAAGGATGGCTCTTCCCCTGAACGTGTGTCAGGCTCCACACGCTGGTTCCAGAACTGCATCCCAGGAATACACAGTCTACAATCTCATGGGGAAAGAACATATGGGATTGAAAAAGACCCATTCCCCAAGGAGCCTGAACAGGAAAACAATGGCTGATTGAGGAAGAACAACACACGAGCATCCCTGTCCATGGGAGGAGGCTTTTCCACGGAAGGAAACTATGGAATATCTTTTACCCCGACTTCCACCCCATGCCATTGGAGAAGATATAGGTACCATATCAAGGCTTTCAAACCTGTCTTTCTGTATGGAGCAGGGATTGTAATGGAGACATTTTGGGAGTCAAGCCAGGAAGGAGAGAAGACTCTCGTACAAGTGTGCTGGTTTGTCCAATTTGTGGTATATCCACCTTAAACCAAGACATGTCCTTGGAGCAAATATCCTGCCATTCACGGTTGCTGGAATCCACAGCTCCTGTACCTCTCTCTCTCCTTCTTTTCATCTCCTTCTCTCTAGCTCTCTCACTATCCCCTCTGCCCCCCTTCAATGTCTCTTGACTCCTCCTGCTACAAGTTGACATGTGGGAATAATGGATGAAATATAGTAGCCAAGAGAATGGTCCAAGTGATCCCCCATCCATTTACCCTGTCATCCTAGGTCTGATCACATATATATTCGGTGGTCCAGACAGACTTCCTGTGCTGTGTGAAGACACACTAACTAGGTCGTCCTTCCACAACTCTTCCCATATTCAGCCCTTCCTATGGACACGCTGACCTCTTCATATGTACTTCGGTCTCTAGGGTCCCATATTGGACTCAGAGAGCAACACACTTGAAACAACGTTCACATGAGTGCTCTCCCAAGAAATGGCTTCTCTGCAGCATTCCCTACCTGGTCCATGAGTTACTGTTCATTTGCTCATGTATGGATCTCTGCACTCATTCTTTGGGGATTTAGAATATCAAGTCTATGCCTCTTCATGTCTCAATGATTGGGCATCCAACCAATGCTCTGAGCATCCTTGGCCATTGGGCTGGCCAAGCATAGCCTAGAGCGCAAGATGCCTGTCAACCAAATCCATCTCTCTAAGGAATAGACCTCCTCATTCTCTAGCCTCAGGAGTGTCAGGGACAGAGCCCACTCCCTTCCAGGATGGAACTTTCAATACGCTCAAATTGCAGGCATCATCACAGGGCTCCTGGAAGTTCAGACAAGCGACCCACCTTTCCTTCCTTATGACTGTAGACACAACAAACACACTGGCGCTCGCCCCACGCACCACACTCCCAGGAAGCACTCCATGAGAGGGAGGGCTTGTTCTTATCCCCCTGTGGAAAAGGCACCTGAAAGAGACCGGTTACATCTCGGTTAAATGGCCTCTGTTTGGAGGGCTCCCCTGTGGCTTAGGCTATGGAAATATGGATTCAGAAGTGTGGAGCTGTAAATGCCCCATTGGGAGTGTCTTCTTCAGGGGTTACATCCAGGGCCTCCTGCTTGGGGGAGAGCATTGGCGCATGGATTTCTTGTTTGTACCCCAGGATGTCTTGTTTCAAATGGCCATGAAGCACAATTCGTTTTTCACATGGAGGAACTCCCTTGAGGTATTCTGCCCACGGATCCCCTGAAGATATCACATGTTCAAGCACCAAGCCTCTAGAATCCACATTGAGCTTGGGAGCCTGATGAGAGTGCTGGCTATGAGTCTACAGATGGAGATAATCGTGTTCCTCCAAGAGGACCACCCATCTGGTGGATCCTCCTTTCCATCAACTTCGACAGACCTCCAGAGCAAGAGCTCATATTGTCCATCATTGAACTCTCAATGTTTGAGTGGGAGAATGTCCCACATTTGGCCCATCTCACACCTCTTTTCTCACAGAGAGGTTGTTTGGGCACAAGGCTCCATGGGCATCATATCAGTGCCATGGCCACCTCTGGGACTGCACCTTTCAGAAGGAAGGCAACTGCACACCCTGGGGAACCCAATTTTCTCTATCATGATGGATCTCTGATAACATGTGTAGCACTTCAGGGTCAAGTCCTTTCTCAGTCACTGCCTCACACGAATACACAGGACAGAATCTCTTTTGGAGAGAAAAGATGTCATTCCAAACACCCAAACAAAGACCGTGGACAGTGAAATCAAGGAACGACTGAGGAAGAACACCGTATGAGCTGCTATTTCCATAGGAAGGGTCTTTTCCCTTTAGGGAAAATATACGGTGTCATTTAACTTGACACGCCCCTCGCCTTATTTGAGAAGATATCAATGCCAAGCAGGGAGGACTGCTTGCAACCGACATATGTCTAGAGACAGGCCAAGAAAGAGTGAAAATCTCATGTACCAGTCCTGATATAGCCTTTGTGTCTACTAGTCCCTGGAAACACAGACAAGGGCTTGGGAATGAAACTGTGCGCTGGAATGTTGCTTGTAACCAAATGTCATCTCTCTCTCTCTCTCTCTCTCTCTCTCTCTCTCTCTCTCTTTCTCTCTCTCGGCTTCTTCCTCCTTCACATTCTCTCGAATCCTCCTCATCCAAGGTTATCTGTGCTGGTCCAGGTTGGCATATCTCAGCCAGGAGAGCAGTCAAATTCTTTAACCCAGATTTTCCAACAGTCTTCCAAAATCCTCTCAAATATAAAAGCATTTTTCCTGAAATTATTCCTCTGTTTGTATGGAGATATTCCACCTTAAACAGTGTACCCCTATCTTACCCTTGTCAGCCCTTCACACTGACCGATAACCATCCCATTTGTACTGCGTTCTACATGGTCACAGATTTGACTCCTAGATCAAAATCTTTTCAACCACCTACACATAAGAGACCGAGTGAGAATTCACTTCTCTGCAGCACACCCCACGTGTGTGACCAGCTCTGTGAAGTGGCTGGTGAGGTGGATCCCTCGAGTCTTTTTAAGCGGAGTTGGGAAATGTAGCCTCGGACTCTCCATGTCTCAGTGAATTGGCATCTACGAAGGGGTCTGAGCACCCTTCAGCAGGGTCTGAATGACAATGCGACAGAGTTCAAGGATTCGGTCCCCTCAAACCAGTCTCCATTTGGGACAATTCTCCTCCTTCTCTAGACCCTCCATTGGCAGGCCAGAGGCCCCTCTCGTCCAAGAGCGAAACCTCAAGACCTGCCCATGGAGCCCTCATCACAGGACTCACCGGGGTCACAAGAGAGACTCCTGAAATTCCTGACAATTGTGTTCCCCACAAACAAGCCAGCAGTGAAACTAGTCACCCCACTTCCATCCAGCACCCCAGTAGACAGGACGTATGCTTATCAACCTGGGAAATACCCACCAGACTTATCCCAGCTTCGTTCTCTGGAAATTTGTTACTGTGGATAGTCAGTGTGAGCCTTCATCTATTGACGTGTATGTCCCAAAGCAGGGAATTGTCCTTCCCCACATTCCAATATGTCCTCAGGTTTGATATTGAGGGCCTCGTGCTTGGTTGAAGGCAGAGGGGCCTATTTTCATGGATTGAGCTCTGGAATGAGATTTATCATCACGGTCATACTTAGGAGGCTTTCTTGCCCTGGTGGCAAAGACTGGAAGTGATAAGCTCACTGGTCCCGTTCAGATGGATCATAATGCAAAACAAGCCTGAGCCGTGGATATTTATTTTCTCAGGAGGCTGATGAGAATGGGGGCCATGAGAAGAATGCTGGGAAGAATATTTATCATCCAAGTGTCCAATACATCCAATGGATCCTCCTTTAATTTCGTATCAACATACCTCCAGACCATGAGCTCAGGCTGCACGATGCACAACAAGTGAGGGGTGACGGTGAGAGCTTCCCACTTTGGGCCATCACTCGCCTCTCTTCTCACAGAGGGTCTGTGTTGTCACAATGCTTGGTGGGCAGCATACCATTGCCATGGCAACCATTGGGCCTGACCTTCTCAGATGGAAGGCAACTCCACCTCCTCTGTGCCCACCTGCTCTCTACAGAAGGATGGCTCTTCCCCTGAACGTGTGTCAGGCTCCACACGCTGGTTCCAGAACTGCATCCCAGGAATACACAGTCTACAATCTCATGGGGAAAGAACATATGGGATTGAAAAAGACCCATTCCCCAAGGAGCCTGAACAGGAAAACAATGGCTGATTGAGGAAGAACAACACACGAGCATCCCTGTCCATGGGAGGAGGCTTTTCCACGGAAGGAAACTATGGAATATCTTTTACCCCGACTTCCACCCCATGCCATTGGAGAAGATATAGGTACCATATCAAGGCTTTCAAACCTGTCTTTCTGTATGGAGCAGGGATTGTAATGGAGACATTTTGGGAGTCAAGCCAGGAAGGAGAGAAGACTCTCGTACAAGTGTGCTGGTTTGTCCAATTTGTGGTATATCCACCTTAAACCAAGACATGTCCTTGGAGCAAATATCCTGCCATTCACGGTTGCTGGAATCCACAGCTCCTGTACCTCTCTCTCTCCTTCTTTTCATCTCCTTCTCTCTAGCTCTCTCACTATCCCCTCTGCCCCCCTTCAATGTCTCTTGACTCCTCCTGCTACAAGTTGACATGTGGGAATAATGGATGAAATATAGTAGCCAAGAGAATGGTCCAAGTGATCCCCCATCCATTTACCCTGTCATCCTAGGTCTGATCACATATATATTCGGTGGTCCAGACAGACTTCCTGTGCTGTGTGAAGACACACTAACTAGGTCGTCCTTCCACAACTCTTCCCATATTCAGCCCTTCCTATGGACACGCTGACCTCTTCATATGTACTTCGGTCTCTAGGGTCCCATATTGGACTCAGAGAGCAACACACTTGAAACAACGTTCACATGAGTGCTCTCCCAAGAAATGGCTTCTCTGCAGCATTCCCTACCTGGTCCATGAGTTACTGTTCATTTGCTCATGTATGGATCTCTGCACTCATTCTTTGGGGATTTAGAATATCAAGTCTATGCCTCTTCATGTCTCAATGATTGGGCATCCAACCAATGCTCTGAGCATCCTTGGCCATTGGGCTGGCCAAGCATAGCCTAGAGCGCAAGATGCCTGTCAACCAAATCCATCTCTCTAAGGAATAGACCTCCTCATTCTCTAGCCTCAGGAGTGTCAGGGACAGAGCCCACTCCCTTCCAGGATGGAACTTTCAATACGCTCAAATTGCAGGCATCATCACAGGGCTCCTGGAAGTTCAGACAAGCGACCCACCTTTCCTTCCTTATGACTGTAGACACAACAAACACACTGGCGCTCGCCCCACGCACCACACTCCCAGGAAGCACTCCATGAGAGGGAGGGCTTGTTCTTATCCCCCTGTGGAAAAGGCACCTGAAAGAGACCGGTTACATCTCGGTTAAATGGCCTCTGTTTGGAGGGCTCCCCTGTGGCTTAGGCTATGGAAATATGGATTCAGAAGTGTGGAGCTGTAAATGCCCCATTGGGAGTGTCTTCTTCAGGGGTTACATCCAGGGCCTCCTGCTTGGGGGAGAGCATTGGCGCATGGATTTCTTGTTTGTACCCCAGGATGTCTTGTTTCAAATGGCCATGAAGCACAATTCGTTTTTCACATGGAGGAACTCCCTTGAGGTATTCTGCCCACGGATCCCCTGAAGATATCACATGTTCAAGCACCAAGCCTCTAGAATCCACATTGAGCTTGGGAGCCTGATGAGAGTGCTGGCTATGAGTCTACAGATGGAGATAATCGTGTTCCTCCAAGAGGACCACCCATCTGGTGGATCCTCCTTTCCATCAACTTCGACAGACCTCCAGAGCAAGAGCTCATATTGTCCATCATTGAACTCTCAATGTTTGAGTGGGAGAATGTCCCACATTTGGCCCATCTCACACCTCTTTTCTCACAGAGAGGTGGTTTGGGCACAAGGCTCCATGGGCATCATATCAGTGCCATGGCCACCTCTGGGACTGCACCTTTCAGAAGGAAGGCAACTGCACACCCTGGGGAACCCAATTTTCTCTATCATGATGGATCTCTGATAACATGTGTAGCACTTCAGGGTCAAGTCCTTTCTCAGTCACTGCCTCACACGAATACACAGGACAGAATCTCTTTTGGAGAGAAAAGATGTCATTCCAAACACCCAAACAAAGACCGTGGACAGTGAAATCAAGGAACGACTGAGGAAGAACACCGTATGAGCTGCTATTTCCATAGGAAGGGTCTTTTCCCTTTAGGGAAAATATACGGTGTCATTTAACTTGACACGCCCCTCGCCTTATTTGAGAAGATATCAATGCCAAGCAGGGAGGACTGCTTGCAACCGACATATGTCTAGAGACAGGCCAAGAAAGAGTGAAAATCTCATGTACCAGTCCTGATATAGCCTTTGTGTCTACTAGTCCCTGGAAACACAGACAAGGGCTTGGGAATGAAACTGTGCGCTGGAATGTTGCTTGTAACCAAATGTCATCTCTCTCTCTCTCTCTCTCTCTCTCTCTCTCTCTCTCTCTCTCTTTCTCTCTCTCTCTCTCTCTCTCTCTCTTTCTCTCTCTCGGCTTCTTCCTCCTTCACATTCTCTCGAATCCTCCTCATCCAAGGTTATCTGTGCTGGTCCAGGTTGGCATATCTCAGCCAGGAGAGCAGTCAAATTCTTTAACCCAGATTTTCCAACAGTCTTCCAAAATCCTCTCAAATATAAAAGCATTTTTCCTGAAATTATTCCTCTGTTTGTATGGAGATATTCCACCTTAAACAGTGTACCCCTATCTTACCCTTGTCAGCCCTTCACACTGACCGATAACCATCCCATTTGTACTGCGTTCTACATGGTCACAGATTTGACTCCTAGATCAAAATCTTTTCAACCACCTACACATAAGAGACCGAGTGAGAATTCACTTCTCTGCAGCACACCCCACGTGTGTGACCAGCTCTGTGAAGTGGCTGGTGAGGTGGATCCCTCGAGTCTTTTTAAGCGGAGTTGGGAAATGTAGCCTCGTACTCTCCATGTCTCAGTGAATTGGCATCTACGAAGGGGTCTGAGCACCCTTCAGCAGGGTCTGAATGACAATGCGACAGAGTTCAAGGATTCGGTCCCCTCAAACCAGTCTCCATTTGGGACAATTCTCCTCCTTCTCTAGACCCTCCATTGGCAGGCCAGAGGCCCCTCTCGTCCAAGAGCGAAACCTCAAGACCTGCCCATGGAGCCCTCATCACAGGACTCACCGGGGTCACAAGAGAGACTCCTGAAATTCCTGACAATTGTGTTCCCCACAAACAAGCCAGCAGTGAAACTAGTCACCCCACTTCCATCCAGCACCCCCGTAGACAGGACGTATGCTTATCAACCTGGGAAATACCCACCAGACTTATCCCAGCTTCGTTCTCGGGAAATTTGTTACTGTGGATAGTCAGTGTGAGCCTTCATCTATTGACGTGTATGTCCCAAAGCAGGGAATTGTCCTTCCCCACATTCCAATATGTCCTCAGGTTTAATATTGAGGGCCTCGTGCTTGGTTGAAGGCAGAGGGGCCTATTTTCATGGATTGAGCTCTGGAATGAGATTTATCATCACGGTCATACTTAGGAGGCTTTCTTGCCCTGGTGGCAAAGACTGGAAGTGATAAGCTCACTGGTCCCGTTCAGATGGATCATAATGCAAAACAAGCCTGAGCCGTGGATATTTATTTTCTCAGGAGGCTGATGAGAATGGGGGCCATGAGAAGAATGCTGGGAAGAATATTTATCATCCAAGTGTCCAATACATCCAATGGATCCTCCTTTAATTTCGTATCAACATACCTCCAGACCATGAGCTCAGGCTGCACGATGCACAACAAGTGAGGGGTGACGGTGAGAGCTTCCCACTTTGGGCCATCACTCGCCTCTCTTCTCACAGAGGGTCTGTGTTGTCACAATGCTTGGTGGGCAGCATACCATTGCCATGGCAACCATTGGGCCTGACCTTCTCAGATGGAAGGCAACTCCACCTCCTCTGTGCCCACCTGCTCTCTACAGAAGGATGGCTCTTCCCCTGAACGTGTGTCAGGCTCCACACGCTGGTTCCAGAACTGCATCCCAGGAATACACAGTCTACAATCTCATGGGGAAAGAACATATGGGATTGAAAAAGACCCATTCCCCAAGGAGCCTGAACAGGAAAACAATGGCTGATTGAGGAAGAACAACACACGAGCATCCCTGTCCATGGGAGGAGGCTTTTCCACGGAAGGAAACTATGGAATATCTTTTACCCCGACTTCCACCCCATGCCATTGGAGAAGATATAGGTACCATATCAAGGCTTTCAAACCTGTCTTTCTGTATGGAGCAGGGATTGTAATGGAGACATTTTGGGAGTCAAGCCAGGAAGGAGAGAAGACTCTCGTACAAGTGTGCTGGTTTGTCCAATTTGTGGTATATCCACCTTAAACCAAGACATGTCCTTGGAGCAAATATCCTGCCATTCACGGTTGCTGGAATCCACAGCTCCTGTACCTCTCTCTCTCCTTCTTTTCATCTCCTTCTCTCTAGCTCTCTCACTATCCCCTCTGCCCCCCTTCAATGTCTCTTGACTCCTCCTGCTACAAGTTGACATGTGGGAATAATGGATGAAATATAGTAGCCAAGAGAATGGTCCAAGTGATCCCCCATCCATTTACCCTGTCATCCTAGGTCTGATCACATATATATTCGGTGGTCCAGACAGACTTCCTGTGCTGTGTGAAGACACACTAACTAGGTCGTCCTTCCACAACTCTTCCCATATTCAGCCCTTCCTATGGACACGCTGACCTCTTCATATGTACTTCGGTCTCTAGGGTCCCATATTGGACTCAGAGAGCAACACACTTGAAACAACGTTCACATGAGTGCTCTCCCAAGAAATGGCTTCTCTGCAGCATTCCCTACCTGGTCCATGAGTTACTGTTCATTTGCTCATGTATGGATCTCTGCACTCATTCTTTGGGGATTTAGAATATCAAGTCTATGCCTCTTCATGTCTCAATGATTGGGCATCCAACCAATGCTCTGAGCATCCTTGGCCATTGGGCTGGCCAAGCATAGCCTAGAGCGCAAGATGCCTGTCAACCAAATCCATCTCTCTAAGGAATAGACCTCCTCATTCTCTAGCCTCAGGAGTGTCAGGGACAGAGCCCACTCCCTTCCAGGATGGAACTTTCAATACGCTCAAATTGCAGGCATCATCACAGGGCTCCTGGAAGTTCAGACAAGCGACCCACCTTTCCTTCCTTATGACTGTAGACACAACAAACACACTGGCGCTCGCCCCACGCACCACACTCCCAGGAAGCACTCCATGAGAGGGAGGGCTTGTTCTTATCCCCCTGTGGAAAAGGCACCTGAAAGAGACCGGTTACATCTCGGTTAAATGGCCTCTGTTTGGAGGGCTCCCCTGTGGCTTAGGCTATGGAAATATGGATTCAGAAGTGTGGAGCTGTAAATGCCCCATTGGGAGTGTCTTCTTCAGGGGTTACATCCAGGGCCTCCTGCTTGGGGGAGAGCATTGGCGCATGGATTTCTTGTTTGTACCCCAGGATGTCTTGTTTCAAATGGCCATGAAGCACAATTCGTTTTTCACATGGAGGAACTCCCTTGAGGTATTCTGCCCACGGATCCCCTGAAGATATCACATGTTCAAGCACCAAGCCTCTAGAATCCACATTGAGCTTGGGAGCCTGATGAGAGTGCTGGCTATGAGTCTACAGATGGAGATAATCGTGTTCCTCCAAGAGGACCACCCATCTGGTGGATCCTCCTTTCCATCAACTTCGACAGACCTCCAGAGCAAGAGCTCATATTGTCCATCATTGAACTCTCAATGTTTGAGTGGGAGAATGTCCCACATTTGGCCCATCTCACACCTCTTTTCTCACAGAGAGGTTGTTTGGGCACAAGGCTCCATGGGCATCATATCAGTGCCATGGCCACCTCTGGGACTGCACCTTTCAGAAGGAAGGCAACTGCACACCCTGGGGAACCCAATTTTCTCTATCATGATGGATCTCTGATAACATGTGTAGCACTTCAGGGTCAAGTCCTTTCTCAGTCACTGCCTCACACGAATACACAGGACAGAATCTCTTTTGGAGAGAAAAGATGTCATTCCAAACACCCAAACAAAGACCGTGGACAGTGAAATCAAGGAACGACTGAGGAAGAACACCGTATGAGCTGCTATTTCCATAGGAAGGGTCTTTTCCCTTTAGGGAAAATATACGGTGTCATTTAACTTGACACGCCCCTCGCCTTATTTGAGAAGATATCAATGCCAAGCAGGGAGGACTGCTTGCAACCGACATATGTCTAGAGACAGGCCAAGAAAGAGTGAAAATCTCATGTACCAGTCCTGATATAGCCTTTGTGTCTACTAGTCCCTGGAAACACAGACAAGGGCTTGGGAATGAAACTGTGCGCTGGAATGTTGCTTGTAACCAAATGTCATCTCTCTCTCTCTCTCTCTCTCTCTCTCTCTCTCTCTCTCTCTCTTTCTCTCTCTCTCTCTCTCTCTCTCTCTTTCTCTCTCTCGGCTTCTTCCTCCTTCACATTCTCTCGAATCCTCCTCATCCAAGGTTATCTGTGCTGGTCCAGGTTGGCATATCTCAGCCAGGAGAGCAGTCAAATTCTTTAACCCAGATTTTCCAACAGTCTTCCAAAATCCTCTCAAATATAAAAGCATTTTTCCTGAAATTATTCCTCTGTTTGTATGGAGATATTCCACCTTAAACAGTGTACCCCTATCTTACCCTTGTCAGCCCTTCACACTGACCGATAACCATCCCATTTGTACTGCGTTCTACATGGTCACAGATTTGACTCCTAGATCAAAATCTTTTCAACCACCTACACATAAGAGACCGAGTGAGAATTCACTTCTCTGCAGCACACCCCACGTGTGTGACCAGCTCTGTGAAGTGGCTGGTGAGGTGGATCCCTCGAGTCTTTTTAAGCGGAGTTGGGAAATGTAGCCTCGGACTCTCCATGTCTCAGTGAATTGGCATCTACGAAGGGGTCTGAGCACCCTTCAGCAGGGTCTGAATGACAATGCGACAGAGTTCAAGGATTCGGTCCCCTCAAACCAGTCTCCATTTGGGACAATTCTCCTCCTTCTCTAGACCCTCCATTGGCAGGCCAGAGGCCCCTCTCGTCCAAGAGCGAAACCTCAAGACCTGCCCATGGAGCCCTCATCACAGGACTCACCGGGGTCACAAGAGAGACTCCTGAAATTCCTGACAATTGTGTTCCCCACAAACAAGCCAGCAGTGAAACTAGTCACCCCACTTCCATCCAGCACCCCAGTAGACAGGACGTATGCTTATCAACCTGGGAAATACCCACCAGACTTATCCCAGCTTCGTTCTCTGGAAATTTGTTACTGTGGATAGTCAGTGTGAGCCTTCATCTATTGACGTGTATGTCCCAAAGCAGGGAATTGTCCTTCCCCACATTCCAATATGTCCTCAGGTTTAATATTGAGGGCCTCGTGCTTGGTTGAAGGCAGAGGGGCCTATTTTCATGGATTGAGCTCTGGAATGAGATTTATCATCACGGTCATACTTAGGAGGCTTTCTTGCCCTGGTGGCAAAGACTGGAAGTGATAAGCTCACTGGTCCCGTTCAGATGGATCATAATGCAAAACAAGCCTGAGCCGTGGATATTTATTTTCTCAGGAGGCTGATGAGAATGGGGGCCATGAGAAGAATGCTGGGAAGAATATTTATCATCCAAGTGTCCAATACATCCAATGGATCCTCCTTTAATTTCGTATCAACATACCTCCAGACCATGAGCTCAGGCTGCACGATGCACAACAAGTGAGGGGTGACGGTGAGAGCTTCCCACTTTGGGCCATCACTCGCCTCTCTTCTCACAGAGGGTCTGTGTTGTCACAATGCTTGGTGGGCAGCATACCATTGCCATGGCAACCATTGGGCCTGACCTTCTCAGATGGAAGGCAACTCCACCTCCTCTGTGCCCACCTGCTCTCTACAGAAGGATGGCTCTTCCCCTGAACGTGTGTCAGGCTCCACACGCTGGTTCCAGAACTGCATCCCAGGAATACACAGTCTACAATCTCAGGGGGAAAGAACATATGGGATTGAAAAAGACCCATTCCCCAAGGAGCCTGAACAGGAAAACAATGGCTGATTGAGGAAGAACAACACACGAGCATCCCTGTCCATGGGAGGAGGCTTTTCCACGGAAGGAAACTATGGAATATCTTTTACCCCGACTTCCACCCCATGCCATTGGAGAAGATATAGGTACCATATCAAGGCTTTCAAACCTGTCTTTCTGTATGGAGCAGGGATTGTAATGGAGACATTTTGGGAGTCAAGCCAGGAAGGAGAGAAGACTCTCGTACAAGTGTGCTGGTTTGTCCAATTTGTGGTATATCCACCTTAAACCAAGACATGTCCTTGGAGCAAATATCCTGCCATTCACGGTTGCTGGAATCCACAGCTCCTGTACCTCTCTCTCTCCTTCTTTTCATCTCCTTCTCTCTAGCTCTCTCACTATCCCCTCTGCCCCCCTTCAATGTCTCTTGACTCCTCCTGCTACAAGTTGACATGTGGGAATAATGGATGAAATATAGTAGCCAAGAGAATGGTCCAAGTGATCCCCCATCCATTTACCCTGTCATCCTAGGTCTGATCACATATATATTCGGTGGTCCAGACAGACTTCCTGTGCTGTGTGAAGACACACTAACTAGGTCGTCCTTCCACAACTCTTCCCATATTCAGCCCTTCCTATGGACACGCTGACCTCTTCATATGTACTTCGGTCTCTAGGGTCCCATATTGGACTCAGAGAGCAACACACTTGAAACAACGTTCACATGAGTGCTCTCCCAAGAAATGGCTTCTCTGCAGCATTCCCTACCTGGTCCATGAGTTACTGTTCATTTGCTCATGTATGGATCTCTGCACTCATTCTTTGGGGATTTAGAATATCAAGTCTATGCCTCTTCATGTCTCAATGATTGGGCATCCAACCAATGCTCTGAGCATCCTTGGCCATTGGGCTGGCCAAGCATAGCCTAGAGCGCAAGATGCCTGTCAACCAAATCCATCTCTCTAAGGAATAGACCTCCTCATTCTCTAGCCTCAGGAGTGTCAGGGACAGAGCCCACTCCCTTCCAGGATGGAACTTTCAATACGCTCAAATTGCAGGCATCATCACAGGGCTCCTGGAAGTTCAGACAAGCGACCCACCTTTCCTTCCTTATGACTGTAGACACAACAAACACACTGGCGCTCGCCCCACGCACCACACTCCCAGGAAGCACTCCATGAGAGGGAGGGCTTGTTCTTATCCCCCTGTGGAAAAGGCACCTGAAAGAGACCGGTTACATCTCGGTTAAATGGCCTCTGTTTGGAGGGCTCCCCTGTGGCTTAGGCTATGGAAATATGGATTCAGAAGTGTGGAGCTGTAAATGCCCCATTGGGAGTGTCTTCTTCAGGGGTTACATCCAGGGCCTCCTGCTTGGGGGAGAGCATTGGCGCATGGATTTCTTGTTTGTACCCCAGGATGTCTTGTTTCAAATGGCCATGAAGCACAATTCGTTTTTCACATGGAGGAACTCCCTTGAGGTATTCTGCCCACGGATCCCCTGAAGATATCACATGTTCAAGCACCAAGCCTCTAGAATCCACATTGAGCTTGGGAGCCTGATGAGAGTGCTGGCTATGAGTCTACAGATGGAGATAATCGTGTTCCTCCAAGAGGACCACCCATCTGGTGGATCCTCCTTTCCATCAACTTCGACAGACCTCCAGAGCAAGAGCTCATATTGTCCATCATTGAACTCTCAATGTTTGAGTGGGAGAATGTCCCACATTTGGCCCATCTCACACCTCTTTTCTCACAGAGAGGTGGTTTGGGCACAAGGCTCCATGGGCATCATATCAGTGCCATGGCCACCTCTGGGACTGCACCTTTCAGAAGGAAGGCAACTGCACACCCTGGGGAACCCAATTTTCTCTATCATGATGGATCTCTGATAACATGTGTAGCACTTCAGGGTCAAGTCCTTTCTCAGTCACTGCCTCACACGAATACACAGGACAGAATCTCTTTTGGAGAGAAAAGATGTCATTCCAAACACCCAAACAAAGACCGTGGACAGTGAAATCAAGGAACGACTGAGGAAGAACACCGTATGAGCTGCTATTTCCATAGGAAGGGTCTTTTCCCTTTAGGGAAAATATACGGTGTCATTTAACTTGACACGCCCCTCGCCTTATTTGAGAAGATATCAATGCCAAGCAGGGAGGACTGCTTGCAACCGACATATGTCTAGAGACAGGCCAAGAAAGAGTGAAAATCTCATGTACCAGTCCTGATATAGCCTTTGTGTCTACTAGTCCCTGGAAACACAGACAAGGGCTTGGGAATGAAACTGTGCGCTGGAATGTTGCTTGTAACCAAATGTCATCTCTCTCTCTCTCTCTCTCTCTCTCTCTTTCTCTCTCTCGGCTTCTTCCTCCTTCACATTCTCTCGAATCCTCCTCATCCAAGGTTATCTGTGCTGGTCCAGGTTGGCATATCTCAGCCAGGAGAGCAGTCAAATTCTTTAACCCAGATTTTCCAACAGTCTTCCAAAATCCTCTCAAATATAAAAGCATTTTTCCTGAAATTATTCCTCTGTTTGTATGGAGATATTCCACCTTAAACAGTGTACCCCTATCTTACCCTTGTCAGCCCTTCACACTGACCGATAACCATCCCATTTGTACTGCGTTCTACATGGTCACAGATTTGACTCCTAGATCAAAATCTTTTCAACCACCTACACATAAGAGACCGAGTGAGAATTCACTTCTCTGCAGCACACCCCACGTGTGTGACCAGCTCTGTGAAGTGGCTGGTGAGGTGGATCCCTCGAGTCTTTTTAAGCGGAGTTGGGAAATGTAGCCTCGGACTCTCCATGTCTCAGTGAATTGGCATCTACGAAGGGGTCTGAGCACCCTTCAGCAGGGTCTGAATGACAATGCGACAGAGTTCAAGGATTCGGTCCCCTCAAACCAGTCTCCATTTGGGACAATTCTCCTCCTTCTCTAGACCCTCCATTGGCAGGCCCTCTCGTCCAAGAGCGAAACCTCAAGACCTGCCCATGGAGCCCTCATCACAGGACTCACCGGGGTCACAAGAGAGACTCCTGAAATTCCTGACAATTGTGTTCCCCACAAACAAGCCAGCAGTGAAACTAGTCACCCCACTTCCATCCAGCACCCCAGTAGACAGGACGTATGCTTATCAACCTGGGAAATACCCACCAGACTTATCCCAGCTTCGTTCTCGGGAAATTTGTTACTGTGGATAGTCAGTGTGAGCCTTCATCTATTGACGTGTATGTCCCAAAGCAGGGAATTGTCCTTCCCCACATTCCAATATGTCCTCAGGTTTAATATTGAGGGCCTCGTGCTTGGTTGAAGGCAGAGGGGCCTATTTTCATGGATTGAGCTCTGGAATGAGATTTATCATCACGGTCATACTTAGGAGGCTTTCTTGCCCTGGTGGCAAAGACTGGAAGTGATAAGCTCACTGGTCCCGTTCAGATG
The DNA here is from genome assembly GCF_054392235.1 of Sus scrofa. NCBI lineage: Eukaryota > Metazoa > Chordata > Mammalia > Artiodactyla > Suidae > Sus > Sus scrofa. Next base: position 44,418,056 of record NC_139402.1, read on the forward strand.
GATCATAATGCAAAACAAGCCTGAGCCGTGGATATTTATTTTCTCAGGAGGCTGATGAGAATGGGGGCCATGAGAAGAATGCTGGGAAGAATATTTATCATCCAAGTGTCCAATACATCCAATGGATCCTCCTTTAATTTCGTATCAACATACCTCCAGACCATGAGCTCAGGCTGCACGATGCACAACAAGTGAGGGGTGACGGTGAGAGCTTCCCACTTTGGGCCATCACTCGCCTCTCTTCTCACAGAGGGTCTGTGTTGTCACAATGCTTGGTGGGCAGCATACCATTGCCATGGCAACCATTGGGCCTGACCTTCTCAGATGGAAGGCAACTCCACCTCCTCTGTGCCCACCTGCTCTCTACAGAAGGATGGCTCTTCCCCTGAACGTGTGTCAGGCTCCACACGCTGGTTCCAGAACTGCATCCCAGGAATACACAGTCTACAATCTCATGGGGAAAGAACATATGGGATTGAAAAAGACCCATTCCCCAAGGAGCCTGAACAGGAAAACAATGGCTGATTGAGGAAGAACAACACACGAGCATCCCTGTCCATGGGAGGAGGCTTTTCCACGGAAGGAAACTATGGAATATCTTTTACCCCGACTTCCACCCCATGCCATTGGAGAAGATATAGGTACCATATCAAGGCTTTCAAACCTGTCTTTCTGTATGGAGCAGGGATTGTAATGGAGACATTTTGGGAGTCAAGCCAGGAAGGAGAGAAGACTCTCGTACAAGTGTGCTGGTTTGTCCAATTTGTGGTATATCCACCTTAAACCAAGACATGTCCTTGGAGCAAATATCCTGCCATTCACGGTTGCTGGAATCCACAGCTCCTGTACCTCTCTCTCTCCTTCTTTTCATCTCCTTCTCTCTAGCTCTCTCACTATCCCCTCTGCCCCCCTTCAATGTCTCTTGACTCCTCCTGCTACAAGTTGACATGTGGGAATAATGGATGAAATATAGTAGCCAAGAGAATGGTCCAAGTGATCCCCCATCCATTTACCCTGTCATCCTAGGTCTGATCACATATATATTCGGTGGTCCAGACAGACTTCCTGTGCTGTGTGAAGACACACTAACTAGGTCGTCCTTCCACAACTCTTCCCATATTCAGCCCTTCCTATGGACACGCTGACCTCTTCATATGTACTTCGGTCTCTAGGGTCCCATATTGGACTCAGAGAGCAACACACTTGAAACAACGTTCACATGAGTGCTCTCCCAAGAAATGGCTTCTCTGCAGCATTCCCTACCTGGTCCATGAGTTACTGTTCATTTGCTCATGTATGGATCTCTGCACTCATTCTTTGGGGATTTAGAATATCAAGTCTATGCCTCTTCATGTCTCAATGATTGGGCATCCAACCAATGCTCTGAGCATCCTTGGCCATTGGGCTGGCCAAGCATAGCCTAGAGCGCAAGATGCCTGTCAACCAAATCCATCTCTCTAAGGAATAGACCTCCTCATTCTCTAGCCTCAGGAGTGTCAGGGACAGAGCCCACTCCCTTCCAGGATGGAACTTTCAATACGCTCAAATTGCAGGCATCATCACAGGGCTCCTGGAAGTTCAGACAAGCGACCCACCTTTCCTTCCTTATGACTGTAGACACAACAAACACACTGGCGCTCGCCCCACGCACCACACTCCCAGGAAGCACTCCATGAGAGGGAGGGCTTGTTCTTATCCCCCTGTGGAAAAGGCACCTGAAAGAGACCGGTTACATCTCGGTTAAATGGCCTCTGTTTGGAGGGCTCCCCTGTGGCTTAGGCTATGGAAATATGGATTCAGAAGTGTGGAGCTGTAAATGCCCCATTGGGAGTGTCTTCTTCAGGGGTTACATCCAGGGCCTCCTGCTTGGGGGAGAGCATTGGCGCATGGATTTCTTGTTTGTACCCCAGGATGTCTTGTTTCAAATGGCCATGAAGCACAATTCGTTTTTCACATGGAGGAACTCCCTTGAGGTATTCTGCCCACGGATCCCCTGAAGATATCACATGTTCAAGCACCAAGCCTCTAGAATCCACATTGAGCTTGGGAGCCTGATGAGAGTGCTGGCTATGAGTCTACAGATGGAGATAATCGTGTTCCTCCAAGAGGACCACCCATCTGGTGGATCCTCCTTTCCATCAACTTCGACAGACCTCCAGAGCAAGAGCTCATATTGTCCATCATTGAACTCTCAATGTTTGAGTGGGAGAATGTCCCACATTTGGCCCATCTCACACCTCTTTTCTCACAGAGAGGTGGTTTGGGCACAAGGCTCCATGGGCATCATATCAGTGCCATGGCCACCTCTGGGACTGCACCTTTCAGAAGGAAGGCAACTGCACACCCTGGGGAACCCAATTTTCTCTATCATGATGGATCTCTGATAACATGTGTAGCACTTCAGGGTCAAGTCCTTTCTCAGTCACTGCCTCACACGAATACACAGGACAGAATCTCTTTTGGAGAGAAAAGATGTCATTCCAAACACCCAAACAAAGACCGTGGACAGTGAAATCGAGGAACGACTGAGGAAGAACACCGTATGAGCTGCTATTTCCATAGGAAGGGTCTTTTCCCTTTAGGGAAAATATACGGTGTCATTTAACTTGACACGCCCCTCGCCTTATTTGAGAAGATATCAATGCCAAGCAGGGAGGACTGCTTGCAACCGACATATGTCTAGAGACAGGCCAAGAAAGAGTGAAAATCTCATGTACCAGTCCTGATATAGCCTTTGTGTCTACTAGTCCCTGGAAACACAGACAAGGGCTTGGGAATGAAACTGTGCGCTGGAATGTTGCTTGTAACCAAATGTCATCTCTCTCTCTCTCTCTCTCTCTCTCTCTCTCTCTCTCTCTCTCTCTCTCTCTCTTTCTCTCTCTCGGCTTCTTCCTCCTTCACATTCTCTCGAATCCTCCTCATCCAAGGTTACCTGTGCTGGTCCAGGTTGGCATATCTCAGCCAGGAGAGCAGTCAAATTCTTTAACCCAGATTTTCCAACAGTCTTCCAAAATCCTCTCAAATATAAAAGCATTTTTCCTGAAATTATTCCTCTGTTTGTATGGAGATATTCCACCTTAAACAGTGTACCCCTATCTTACCCTTGTCAGCCCTTCACACTGACCGATAACCATCCCATTTGTACTGCGTTCTACATGGTCACAGATTTGACTCCTAGATCAAAATCTTTTCAACCACCTACACATAAGAGACCGAGTGAGAATTCACTTCTCTGCAGCACACCCCACGTGTGTGACCAGCTCTGTGAAGTGGCTGGTGAGGTGGATCCCTCGAGTCTTTTTAAGCGGAGTTGGGAAATGTAGCCTCGGACTCTCCATGTCTCAGTGAATTGGCATCTACGAAGGGGTCTGAGCACCCTTCAGCAGGGTCTGAATGACAATGCGACAGAGTTCAAGGATTCGGTCCCCTCAAACCAGTCTCCATTTGGGACAATTCTCCTCCTTCTCTAGACCCTCCATTGGCAGGCCAGAGGCCCCTCTCGTCCAAGAGCGAAACCTCAAGACCTGCCCATGGAGCCCTCATCACAGGACTCACCGGGGTCACAAGAGAGACTCCTGAAATTCCTGACAATTGTGTTCCCCACAAACAAGCCAGCAGTGAAACTAGTCACCCCACTTCCATCCAGCACCCCAGTAGACAGGACGTATGCTTATCAACCTGGGAAATACCCACCAGACTTATCCCAGCTTCGTTCTCGGGAAATTTGTTACTGTGGATAGTCAGTGTGAGCCTTCATCTATTGACGTGTATGTCCCAAAGCAGGGAATTGTCCTTCCCCACATTCCAATATGTCCTCAGGTTTAATATTGAGGGCCTCGTGCTTGGTTGAAGGCAGAGGGGCCTATTTTCATGGATTGAGCTCTGGAATGAGATTTATCATCACGGTCATACTTAGGAGGCTTTCTTGCCCTGGTGGCAAAGACTGGAAGTGATAAGCTCACTGGTCCCGTTCAGATGGATCATAATGCAAAACAAGCCTGAGCCGTGGATATTTATTTTCTCAGGAGGCTGATGAGAATGGGGGCCATGAGAAGAATGCTGGGAAGAATATTTATCATCCAAGTGTCCAATACATCCAATGGATCCTCCTTTAATTTCGTATCAACATACCTCCAGACCATGAGCTCAGGCTGCACGATGCACAACAAGTGAGGGGTGACGGTGAGAGCTTCCCACTTTGGGCCATCACTCGCCTCTCTTCTCACAGAGGGTCTGTGTTGTCACAATGCTTGGTGGGCAGCATACCATTGCCATGGCAACCATTGGGCCTGACCTTCTCAGATGGAAGGCAACTCCACCTCCTCTGTGCCCACCTGCTCTCTACAGAAGGATGGCTCTTCCCCTGAACGTGTGTCAGGCTCCACACGCTGGTTCCAGAACTGCATCCCAGGAATACACAGTCTACAATCTCATGGGGAAAGAACATATGGGATTGAAAAAGACCCATTCCCCAAGGAGCCTGAACAGGAAAACAATGGCTGATTGAGGAAGAACAACACACGAGCATCCCTGTCCATGGGAGGAGGCTTTTCCACGGAAGGAAACTATGGAATATCTTTTACCCCGACTTCCACCCCATGCCATTGGAGAAGATATAGGTACCATATCAAGGCTTTCAAACCTGTCTTTCTGTATGGAGCAGGGATTGTAATGGAGACATTTTGGGAGTCAAGCCAGGAAGGAGAGAAGACTCTCGTACAAGTGTGCTGGTTTGTCCAATTTGTGGTATATCCACCTTAAACCAAGACATGTCCTTGGAGCAAATATCCTGCCATTCACGGTTGCTGGAATCCACAGCTCCTGTACCTCTCTCTCTCCTTCTTTTCATCTCCTTCTCTCTAGCTCTCTCACTATCCCCTCTGCCCCCCTTCAATGTCTCTTGACTCCTCCTGCTACAAGTTGACATGTGGGAATAATGGATGAAATATAGTAGCCAAGAGAATGGTCCAAGTGATCCCCCATCCATTTACCCTGTCATCCTAGGTCTGATCACATATATATTCGGTGGTCCAGACAGACTTCCTGTGCTGTGTGAAGACACACTAACTAGGTCGTCCTTCCACAACTCTTCCCATATTCAGCCCTTCCTATGGACACGCTGACCTCTTCATATGTACTTCGGTCTCTAGGGTCCCATATTGGACTCAGAGAGCAACACACTTGAAACAACGTTCACATGAGTGCTCTCCCAAGAAATGGCTTCTCTGCAGCATTCCCTACCTGGTCCATGAGTTACTGTTCATTTGCTCATGTATGGATCTCTGCACTCATTCTTTGGGGATTTAGAATATCAAGTCTATGCCTCTTCATGTCTCAATGATTGGGCATCCAACCAATGCTCTGAGCATCCTTGGCCATTGGGCTGGCCAAGCATAGCCTAGAGCGCAAGATGCCTGTCAACCAAATCCATCTCTCTAAGGAATAGACCTCCTCATTCTCTAGCCTCAGGAGTGTCAGGGACAGAGCCCACTCCCTTCCAGGATGGAACTTTCAATACGCTCAAATTGCAGGCATCATCACAGGGCTCCTGGAAGTTCAGACAAGCGACCCACCTTTCCTTCCTTATGACTGTAGACACAACAAACACACTGGCGCTCGCCCCACGCACCACACTCCCAGGAAGCACTCCATGAGAGGGAGGGCTTGTTCTTATCCCCCTGTGGAAAAGGCACCTGAAAGAGACCGGTTACATCTCGGTTAAATGGCCTCTGTTTGGAGGGCTCCCCTGTGGCTTAGGCTATGGAAATATGGATTCAGAAGTGTGGAGCTGTAAATGCCCCATTGGGAGTGTCTTCTTCAGGGGTTACATCCAGGGCCTCCTGCTTGGGGGAGAGCATTGGCGCATGGATTTCTTGTTTGTACCCCAGGATGTCTTGTTTCAAATGGCCATGAAGCACAATTCGTTTTTCACATGGAGGAACTCCCTTGAGGTATTCTGCCCACGGATCCCCTGAAGATATCACATGTTCAAGCACCAAGCCTCTAGAATCCACATTGAGCTTGGGAGCCTGATGAGAGTGCTGGCTATGAGTCTACAGATGGAGATAATCGTGTTCCTCCAAGAGGACCACCCATCTGGTGGATCCTCCTTTCCATCAACTTCGACAGACCTCCAGAGCAAGAGCTCATATTGTCCATCATTGAACTCTCAATGTTTGAGTGGGAGAATGTCCCACATTTGGCCCATCTCACACCTCTTTTCTCACAGAGAGGTTGTTTGGGCACAAGGCTCCATGGGCATCATATCAGTGCCATGGCCACCTCTGGGACAGCACCTTTCAGAAGGAAGGCAACTGCACACCCTGGGGAACCCAATTTTCTCTATCATGATGGATCTCTGATAACATGTGTAGCACTTCAGGGTCAAGTGCTTTCTCAGTCACTGCCTCACACGAATACACAGGACAGAATCTCTTTTGGAGAGAAAAGATGTCATTCCAAACACCCAAACAAAGACCGTGGACAGTGAAATCAAGGAACGACTGAGGAAGAACACCGTATGAGCTGCTATTTCCATAGGAAGGGTCTTTTCCCTTTAGGGAAAATATACGGTGTCATTTAACTTGACACGCCCCTCGCCTTATTTGAGAAGATATCAATGCCAAGCAGGGAGGACTGCTTGCAGCCGACATATGTCTAGAGACAGGCCAAGAAAGAGTGAAAATCTCATGTACCAGTCCTGATATAGCCTTTGTGTCTACTAGTCCCTGGAAACACAGACAAGGGCTTGGGAATGAAACTGTGCGCTGGAATGTTGCTTGTAACCAAATGTCATCTCTCTCTCTCTCTCTCTCTCTCTCTCTTTCTCTCTTTCGGCTTCTTCCTCCTTCACATTCTCTCGAATCCTCCTCATCCAAGGTTATCTGTGCTGGTCCAGGTTGGCATATCTCAGCCAGGAGAGCAGTCAAATTCTTTAACCCAGATTTTCCAACAGTCTTCCAAAATCCTCTCAAATATAAAAGCATTTTTCCTGAAATTATTCCTCTGTTTGTATGGAGATATTCCACCTTAAACAGTGTACCCCTATCTTACCCTTGTCAGCCCTTCACACTGACCGATAACCATCCCATTTGTACTGCGTTCTACATGGTCACAGATTTGACTCCTAGATCAAAATCTTTTCAACCACCTACACATAAGAGACCGAGTGAGAATTCACTTCTCTGCAGCACACCCCACGTGTGTGACCAGCTCTGTGAAGTGGCTGGTGAGGTGGATCCCTCGAGTCTTTTTAAGCGGAGTTGGGAAATGTAGCCTCGGACTCTCCATGTCTCAGTGAATTGGCATCTACGAAGGGGTCTGAGCACCCTTCAGCAGGGTCTGAATGACAATGCGACAGAGTTCAAGGATTCGGTCCCCTCAAACCAGTCTCCATTTGGGACAATTCTCCTCCTTCTCTAGACCCTCCATTGGCAGGCCAGAGGCCCCTCTCGTCCAAGAGCGAAACCTCAAGACCTGCCCATGGAGCCCTCATCACAGGACTCACCGGGGTCACAAGAGAGACTCCTGAAATTCCTGACAATTGTGTTCCCCACAAACAAGCCAGCAGTGAAACTAGTCACCCCACTTCCATCCAGCACCCCAGTAGACAGGACGTATGCTTATCAACCTGGGAAATACCCACCAGACTTATCCCAGCTTCGTTCTCTGGAAATTTGTTACTGTGGATAGTCAGTGTGAGCCTTCATCTATTGACGTGTATGTCCCAAAGCAGGGAATTGTCCTTCCCCACATTCCAATATGTCCTCAGGTTTAATATTGAGGGCCTCGTGCTTGGTTGAAGGCAGAGGGGCCTATTTTCATGGATTGAGCTCTGGAATGAGATTTATCATCACGGTCATACTTAGGAGGCTTTCTTGCCCTGGTGGCAAAGACTGGAAGTGATAAGCTCACTGGTCCCGTTCAGATGGATCATAATGCAAAACAAGCCTGAGCCGTGGATATTTATTTTCTCAGGAGGCTGATGAGAATGGGGGCCATGAGAAGAATGCTGGGAAGAATATTTATCATCCAAGTGTCCAATACATCCAATGGATCCTCCTTTAATTTCGTATCAACATACCTCCAGACCATGAGCTCAGGCTGCACGATGCACAACAAGTGAGGGGTGACGGTGAGAGCTTCCCACTTTGGGCCATCACTCGCCTCTCTTCTCACAGAGGGTCTGTGTTGTCACAATGCTTGGTGGGCAGCATACCATTGCCATGGCAACCATTGGGCCTGACCTTCTCAGATGGAAGGCAACTCCACCTCCTCTGTGCCCACCTGCTCTCTACAGAAGGATGGCTCTTCCCCTGAACGTGTGTCAGGCTCCACACGCTGGTTCCAGAACTGCATCCCAGGAATACACAGTCTACAATCTCATGGGGAAAGAACATATGGGATTGAAAAAGACCCATTCCCCAAGGAGCCTGAACAGGAAAACAATGGCTGATTGAGGAAGAACAACACACGAGCATCCCTGTCCATGGGAGGAGGCTTTTCCACGGAAGGAAACTATGGAATATCTTTTACCCCGACTTCCACCCCATGCCATTGGAGAAGATATAGGTACCATATCAAGGCTTTCAAACCTGTCTTTCTGTATGGAGCAGGGATTGTAATGGAGACATTTTGGGAGTCAAGCCAGGAAGGAGAGAAGACTCTCGTACAAGTGTGCTGGTTTGTCCAATTTGTGGTATATCCACCTTAAACCAAGACATGTCCTTGGAGCAAATATCCTGCCATTCACGGTTGCTGGAATCCACAGCTCCTGTACCTCTCTCTCTCCTTCTTTTCATCTCCTTCTCTCTAGCTCTCTCACTATCCCCTCTGCCCCCCTTCAATGTCTCTTGACTCCTCCTGCTACAAGTTGACATGTGGGAATAATGGATGAAATATAGTAGCCAAGAGAATGGTCCAAGTGATCCCCCATCCATTTACCCTGTCATCCTAGGTCTGATCACATATATATTCGGTGGTCCAGACAGACTTCCTGTGCTGTGTGAAGACACACTAACTAGGTCGTCCTTCCACAACTCTTCCCATATTCAGCCCTTCCTATGGACACGCTGACCTCTTCATATGTACTTCGGTCTCTAGGGTCCCATATTGGACTCAGAGAGCAACACACTTGAAACAACGTTCACATGAGTGCTCTCCCAAGAAATGGCTTCTCTGCAGCATTCCCTACCTGGTCCATGAGTTACTGTTCATTTGCTCATGTATGGATCTCTGCACTCATTCTTTGGGGATTTAGAATATCAAGTCTATGCCTCTTCATGTCTCAATGATTGGGCATCCAACCAATGCTCTGAGCATCCTTGGCCATTGGGCTGGCCAAGCATAGCCTAGAGCGCAAGATGCCTGTCAACCAAATCCATCTCTCTAAGGAATAGACCTCCTCATTCTCTAGCCTCAGGAGTGTCAGGGACAGAGCCCACTCCCTTCCAGGATGGAACTTTCAATACGCTCAAATTGCAGGCATCATCACAGGGCTCCTGGAAGTTCAGACAAGCGACCCACCTTTCCTTCCTTATGACTGTAGACACAACAAACACACTGGCGCTCGCCCCACGCACCACACTCCCAGGAAGCACTCCATGAGAGGGAGGGCTTGTTCTTATCCCCCTGTGGAAAAGGCACCTGAAAGAGACCGGTTACATCTCGGTTAAATGGCCTCTGTTTGGAGGGCTCCCCTGTGGCTTAGGCTATGGAAATATGGATTCAGAAGTGTGGAGCTGTAAATGCCCCATTGGGAGTGTCTTCTTCAGGGGTTACATCCAGGGCCTCCTGCTTGGGGGAGAGCATTGGCGCATGGATTTCTTGTTTGTACCCCAGGATGTCTTGTTTCAAATGGCCATGAAGCACAATTCGTTTTTCACATGGAGGAACTCCCTTGAGGTATTCTGCCCACGGATCCCCTGAAGATATCACATGTTCAAGCACCAAGCCTCTAGAATCCACATTGAGCTTGGGAGCCTGATGAGAGTGCTGGCTATGAGTCTACAGATGGAGATAATCGTGTTCCTCCAAGAGGACCACCCATCTGGTGGATCCTCCTTTCCATCAACTTCGACAGACCTCCAGAGCAAGAGCTCATATTGTCCATCATTGAACTCTCAATGTTTGAGTGGGAGAATGTCCCACATTTGGCCCATCTCACACCTCTTTTCTCACAGAGAGGTTGTTTGGGCACAAGGCTCCATGGGCATCATATCAGTGCCATGGCCACCTCTGGGACAGCACCTTTCAGAAGGAAGGCAACTGCACACCCTGGGGAACCCAATTTTCTCTATCATGATGTATCTCTGATAACATGTGTAGCACTTCAGGGTCAAGTGCTTTCTCAGTCACTGCCTCACACGAATACACAGGACAGAATCTCTTTTGGAGAGAAAAGATGTCATTCCAAACACCCAAACAAAGACCGTGGACAGTGAAATCAAGGAACGACTGAGGAAGAACACCGTATGAGCTGCTATTTCCATAGGAAGGGTCTTTTCCCTTTAGGGAAAATATACGGTGTCATTTAACTTGACACGCCCCTCGCCTTATTTGAGAAGATATCAATGCCAAGCAGGGAGGACTGCTTGCAACCGACATATGTCTAGAGACAGGCCAAGAAAGAGTGAAAATCTCATGTACCAGTCCTGATATAGCCTTTGTGTCTACTAGTCCCTGGAAACACAGACAAGGGCTTGGGAATGAAACTGTGCGCTGGAATGTTGCTTGTAACCAAATGTCATCTCTCTCTCTCTCTCTCTCTCTCTCTCTCTCTCTCTCTCTCTCTTTCTCTCTCTCGGCTTCTTCCTCCTTCACATTCTCTCGAATCCTCCTCATCCAAGGTTATCTGTGCTGGTCCAGGTTGGCATATCTCAGCCAGGAGAGCAGTCAAATTCTTTAACCCAGATTTTCCAACAGTCTTCCAAAATCCTCTCAAATATAAAAGCATTTTTCCTGAAATTATTCCTCTGTTTGTATGGAGATATTCCACCTTAAACAGTGTACCCCTATCTTACCCTTGTCAGCCCTTCACACTGACCGATAACCATCCCATTTGTACTGCGTTCTACATGGTCACAGATTTGACTCCTAGATCAAAATCTTTTCAACCACCTACACATAAGAGACCGAGTGAGAATTCACTTCTCTGCAGCACACCCCACGTGTGTGACCAGCTCTGTGAAGTGGCTGGTGAGGTGGATCCCTCGAGTCTTTTTAAGCGGAGTTGGGAAATGTAGCCTCGGACTCTCCATGTCTCAGTGAATTGGCATCTACGAAGGGGTCTGAGCACCCTTCAGCAGGGTCTGAATGACAATGCGACAGAGTTCAAGGATTCGGTCCCCTCAAACCAGTCTCCATTTGGGACAATTCTCCTCCTTCTCTAGACCCTCCATTGGCAGGCCAGAGGCCCCTCTCGTCCAAGAGCGAAACCTCAAGACCTGCCCATGGAGCCCTCATCACAGGACTCACCGGGGTCACAAGAGAGACTCCTGAAATTCCTGACAATTGTGTTCCCCACAAACAAGCCAGCAGTGAAACTAGTCACCCCACTTCCATCCAGCACCCCAGTAGACAGGACGTATGCTTATCAACCTGGGAAATACCCACCAGACTTATCCCAGCTTCGTTCTCGGGAAATTTGTTACTGTGGATAGTCAGTGTGAGCCTTCATCTATTGACGTGTATGTCCCAAAGCAGGGAATTGTCCTTCCCCACATTCCAATATGTCCTCAGGTTTGATATTGAGGGCCTCGTGCTTGGTTGAAGGCAGAGGGGCCTATTTTCATGGATTGAGCTCTGGAATGAGATTTATCATCACGGTCATACTTAGGAGGCTTTCTTGCCCTGGTGGCAAAGACTGGAAGTGATAAGCTCACTGGTCCCGTTCAGATGGATCATAATGCAAAACAAGCCTGAGCCGTGGATATTTATTTTCTCAGGAGGTTGATGAGAATGGGGGCCATGAGAAGAATGCTGGGAAGAATATTTATCATCCAAGTGTCCAATACATCCAATGGATCCTCCTTTCATTTCGTATCAACATACCTCCAGACCATGAGCTCAGGCTGCACGATGCACAACAAGTGAGGGGTGACGGTGAGAGCTTCCCACTTTGGGCCATCACTCGCCTCTCTTCTCACAGAGGGTCTGTGTTGTCACAATGCTTGGTGGGCAGCATACCATTGCCATGGCAACCATTGGGCCTGACCTTCTCAGATGGAAGGCAACTCCACCTCCTCTGTGCCCACCTGCTCTCTACAGAAGGATGGCTCTTCCCCTGAACGTGTGTCAGGCTCCACACGCTGGTTCCAGAACTGCATCCCAGGAATACACAGTCTACAATCTCATGGGGAAAGAACATATGGGATTGAAAAAGACCCATTCCCCAAGGAGCCTGAACAGGAAAACAATGGCTGATTGAGGAAGAACAACACACGAGCATCCCTGTCCATGGGAGGAGGCTTTTCCACGGAAGGAAACTATGGAATATCTTTTACCCCGACTTCCACCCCATGCCATTGGAGAAGATATAGGTACCATATCAAGGCTTTCAAACCTGTCTTTCTGTATGGAGCAGGGATTGTAATGGAGACATTTTGGGAGTCAAGCCAGGAAGGAGAGAAGACTCTCGTACAAGTGTGCTGGTTTGTCCAATTTGTGGTATATCCACCTTAAACCAAGACATGTCCTTGGAGCAAATATCCTGCCATTCACGGTTGCTGGAATCCACAGCTCCTGTACCTCTCTCTCTCCTTCTTTTCATCTCCTTCTCTCTAGCTCTCTCACTATCCCCTCTGCCCCCCTTCAATGTCTCTTGACTCCTCCTGCTACAAGTTGACATGTGGGAATAATGGATGAAATATAGTAGCCAAGAGAATGGTCCAAGTGATCCCCCATCCATTTACCCTGTCATCCTAGGTCTGATCACATATATATTCGGTGGTCCAGACAGACTTCCTGTGCTGTGTGAAGACACACTAACTAGGTCGTCCTTCCACAACTCTTCCCATATTCAGCCCTTCCTATGGACACGCTGACCTCTTCATATGTACTTCGGTCTCTAGGGTCCCATATTGGACTCAGAGAGCAACACACTTGAAACAACGTTCACATGAGTGCTCTCCCAAGAAATGGCTTCTCTGCAGCATTCCCTACCTGGTCCATGAGTTACTGTTCATTTGCTCATGTATGGATCTCTGCACTCATTCTTTGGGGATTTAGAATATCAAGTCTATGCCTCTTCATGTCTCAATGATTGGGCATCCAACCAATGCTCTGAGCATCCTTGGCCATTGGGCTGGCCAAGCATAGCCTAGAGCGCAAGATGCCTGTCAACCAAATCCATCTCTCTAAGGAATAGACCTCCTCATTCTCTAGCCTCAGGAGTGTCAGGGACAGAGCCCACTCCCTTCCAGGATGGAACTTTCAATACGCTCAAATTGCAGGCATCATCACAGGGCTCCTGGAAGTTCAGACAAGCGACCCACCTTTCCTTCCTTATGACTGTAGACACAACAAACACACTGGCGCTCGCCCCACGCACCACACTCCCAGGAAGCACTCCATGAGAGGGAGGGCTTGTTCTTATCCCCCTGTGGAAAAGGCACCTGAAAGAGACCGGTTACATCTCGGTTAAATGGCCTCTGTTTGGAGGGCTCCCCTGTGGCTTAGGCTATGGAAATATGGATTCAGAAGTGTGGAGCTGTAAATGCCCCATTGGGAGTGTCTTCTTCAGGGGTTACATCCAGGGCCTCCTGCTTGGGGGAGAGCATTGGCGCATGGATTTCTTGTTTGTACCCCAGGATGTCTTGTTTCAAATGGCCATGAAGCACAATTCGTTTTTCACATGGAGGAACTCCCTTGAGGTATTCTGCCCACGGATCCCCTGAAGATATCACATGTTCAAGCACCAAGCCTCTAGAATCCACATTGAGCTTGGGAGCCTGATGAGAGTGCTGGCTATGAGTCTACAGATGGAGATAATCGTGTTCCTCCAAGAGGACCACCCATCTGGTGGATCCTCCTTTCCATCAACTTCGACAGACCTCCAGAGCAAGAGCTCATATTGTCCATCATTGAACTCTCAATGTTTGAGTGGGAGAATGTCCCACATTTGGCCCATCTCACACCTCTTTTCTCACAGAGAGGTTGTTTGGGCACAAGGCTCCATGGGCATCATATCAGTGCCATGGCCACCTCTGGGACTGCACCTTTCAGAAGGAAGGCAACTGCACACCCTGGGGAACCCAATTTTCTCTATCATGATGGATCTCTGATAACATGTGTAGCACTTCAGGGTCAAGTGCTTTCTCAGTCACTGCCTCACACGAATACACAGGACAGAATCTCTTTTGGAGAGAAAAGATGTCATTCCAAACACCCAAACAAAGACCGTGGACAGTGAAATCAAGGAACGACTGAGGAAGAACACCGTATGAGCTGCTATTTCCATAGGAAGGGTCTTTTCCCTTTAGGGAAAATATACGGTGTCATTTAACTTGACACGCCCCTCGCCTTATTTGAGAAGATATCAATGCCAAGCAGGGAGGACTGCTTGCAGCCGACATATGTCTAGAGACAGGCCAAGAAAGAGTGAAAATCTCATGTACCAGTCCTGATATAGCCTTTGTGTCTACTAGTCCCTGGAAACACAGACAAGGGCTTGGGAATGAAACTGTGCGCTGGAATGTTGCTTGTAACCAAATGTCATCTCTCTCTCTCTCTCTCTCTCTCTCTCTCTCTCTCTCTCTCTTTCTCTCTCTCGGCTTCTTCCTCCTTCACATTCTCTCGAATCCTCCTCATCCAAGGTTATCTGTGCTGGTCCAGGTTGGCATATCTCAGCCAGGAGAGCAGTCAAATTCTTTAACCCAGATTTTCCAACAGTCTTCCAAAATCCTCTCAAATATAAAAGCATTTTTCCTGAAATTATTCCTCTGTTTGTATGGAGATATTCCACCTTAAACAGTGTACCCCTATCTTACCCTTGTCAGCCCTTCACACTGACCGATAACCATCCCATTTGTACTGCGTTCTACATGGTCACAGATTTGACTCCTAGATCAAAATCTTTTCAACCACCTACACATAAGAGACCGAGTGAGAATTCACTTCTCTGCAGCACACCCCACGTGTGTGACCAGCTCTGTGAAGTGGCTGGTGAGGTGGATCCCTCGAGTCTTTTTAAGCGGAGTTGGGAAATGTAGCCTCGGACTCTCCATGTCTCAGTGAATTGGCATCTACGAAGGGGTCTGAGCACCCTTCAGCAGGGTCTGAATGACAATGCGACAGAGTTCAAGGATTCGGTCCCCTAAAACCAGTCTCCATTTGGGACAATTCTCCTCCTTCTCTAGACCCTCCATTGGCAGGCCAGAGGCCCCTCTCGTCCAAGAGCGAAACCTCAAGACCTGCCCATGGAGCCCTCATCACAGGACTCACCGGGGTCACAAGAGAGACTCCTGAAATTCCTGACAATTGTGTTCCCCACAAACAAGCCAGCAGTGAAACTAGTCACCCCACTTCCATCCAGCACCCCAGTAGACAGGACGTATGCTTATCAACCTGGGAAATACCCACCAGACTTATCCCAGCTTCGTTCTCGGGAAATTTGTTACTGTGGATAGTCAGTGTGAGCCTTCATCTATTGACGTGTATGTCCCAAAGCAGGGAATTGTCCTTCCCCACATTCCAATATGTCCTCAGGTTTAATATTGAGGGCCTCGTGCTTGGTTGAAGGCAGAGGGGCCTATTTTCATGGATTGAGCTCTGGAATGAGATTTATCATCACGGTCATACTTAGGAGGCTTTCTTGCCCTGGTGGCAAAGACTGGAAGTGATAAGCTCACTGGTCCCGTTCAGATGGATCATAATGCAAAACAAGCCTGAGCCGTGGATATTTATTTTCTCAGGAGGCTGATGAGAATGGGGGCCATGAGAAGAATGCTGGGAAGAATATTTATCATCCAAGTGTCCAATACATCCAATGGATCCTCCTTTAATTTCGTATCAACATACCTCCAGACCATGAGCTCAGGCTGCACGATGCACAACAAGTGAGGGGTGACGGTGAGAGCTTCCCACTTTGGGCCATCACTCGCCTCTCTTCTCACAGAGGGTCTGTGTTGTCACAATGCTTGGTGGGCAGCATACCATTGCCATGGCAACCATTGGGCCTGACCTTCTCAGATGGAAGGCAACTCCACCTCCTCTGTGCCCACCTGCTCTCTACAGAAGGATGGCTCTTCCCCTGAACGTGTGTCAGGCTCCACACGCTGGTTCCAGAACTGCATCCCAGGAATACACAGTCTACAATCTCATGGGGAAAGAACATATGGGATTGAAAAAGACCCATTCCCCAAGGAGCCTGAACAGGAAAACAATGGCTGATTGAGGAAGAACAACACACGAGCATCCCTGTCCATGGGAGGAGGCTTTTCCACGGAAGGAAACTATGGAATATCTTTTACCCCGACTTCCACCCCATGCCATTGGAGAAGATATAGGTACCATATCAAGGCTTTCAAACCTGTCTTTCTGTATGGAGCAGGGATTGTAATGGAGACATTTTGGGAGTCAAGCCAGGAAGGAGAGAAGACTCTCGTACAAGTGTGCTGGTTTGTCCAATTTGTGGTATATCCACCTTAAACCAAGACATGTCCTTGGAGCAAATATCCTGCCATTCACGGTTGCTGGAATCCACAGCTCCTGTACCTCTCTCTCTCCTTCTTTTCATCTCCTTCTCTCTAGCTCTCTCACTATCCCCTCTGCCCCCCTTCAATGTCTCTTGACTCCTCCTGCTACAAGTTGACATGTGGGAATAATGGATGAAATATAGTAGCCAAGAGAATGGTCCAAGTGATCCCCCATCCATTTACCCTGTCATCCTAGGTCTGATCACATATATATTCGGTGGTCCAGACAGACTTCCTGTGCTGTGTGAAGACACACTAACTAGGTCGTCCTTCCACAACTCTTCCCATATTCAGCCCTTCCTATGGACACGCTGACCTCTTCATATGTACTTCGGTCTCTAGGGTCCCATATTGGACTCAGAGAGCAACACACTTGAAACAACGTTCACATGAGTGCTCTCCCAAGAAATGGCTTCTCTGCAGCATTCCCTACCTGGTCCATGAGTTACTGTTCATTTGCTCATGTATGGATCTCTGCACTCATTCTTTGGGGATTTAGAATATCAAGTCTATGCCTCTTCATGTCTCAATGATTGGGCATCCAACCAATGCTCTGAGCATCCTTGGCCATTGGGCTGGCCAAGCATAGCCTAGAGCGCAAGATGCCTGTCAACCAAATCCATCTCTCTAAGGAATAGACCTCCTCATTCTCTAGCCTCAGGAGTGTCAGGGACAGAGCCCACTCCCTTCCAGGATGGAACTTTCAATACGCTCAAATTGCAGGCATCATCACAGGGCTCCTGGAAGTTCAGACAAGCGACCCACCTTTCCTTCCTTATGACTGTAGACACAACAAACACACTGGCGCTCGCCCCACGCACCACACTCCCAGGAAGCACTCCATGAGAGGGAGGGCTTGTTCTTATCCCCCTGTGGAAAAGGCACCTGAAAGAGACCGGTTACATCTCGGTTAAATGGCCTCTGTTTGGAGGGCTCCCCTGTGGCTTAGGCTATGGAAATATGGATTCAGAAGTGTGGAGCTGTAAATGCCCCATTGGGAGTGTCTTCTTCAGGGGTTACATCCAGGGCCTCCTGCTTGGGGGAGAGCATTGGCGCATGGATTTCTTGTTTGTACCCCAGGATGTCTTGTTTCAAATGGCCATGAAGCACAATTCGTTTTTCACATGGAGGAACTCCCTTGAGGTATTCTGCCCACGGATCCCCTGAAGATATCACATGTTCAAGCACCAAGCCTCTAGAATCCACATTGAGCTTGGGAGCCTGATGAGAGTGCTGGCTATGAGTCTACAGATGGAGATAATCGTGTTCCTCCAAGAGGACCACCCATCTGGTGGATCCTCCTTTCCATCAACTTCGACAGACCTCCAGAGCAAGAGCTCATATTGTCCATCATTGAACTCTCAATGTTTGAGTGGGAGAATGTCCCACATTTGGCCCATCTCACACCTCTTTTCTCACAGAGAGGTTGTTTGGGCACAAGGCTCCATGGGCATCATATCAGTGCCATGGCCACCTCTGGGACTGCACCTTTCAGAAGGAAGGCAACTGCACACCCTGGGGAACCCAATTTTCTCTATCATGATGGATCTCTGATAACATGTGTAGCACTTCAGGGTCAAGTCCTTTCTCAGTCACTGCCTCACACGAATACACAGGACAGAATCTCTTTTGGAGAGAAAAGATGTCATTCCAAACACCCAAACAAAGACCGTGGACAGTGAAATCAAGGAACGACTGAGGAAGAACACCGTATGAGCTGCTATTTCCATAGGAAGGGTCTTTTCCCTTTAGGGAAAATATACGGTGTCATTTAACTTGACACGCCCCTCGCCTTATTTGAGAAGATATCAATGCCAAGCAGGGAGGACTGCTTGCAACCGACATATGTCTAGAGACAGGCCAAGAAAGAGTGAAAATCTCATGTACCAGTCCTGATATAGCCTTTGTGTCTACTAGTCCCTGGAAACACAGACAAGGGCTTGGGAATGAAACTGTGCGCTGGAATGTTGCTTGTAACCAAATGTCATCTCTCTCTCTCTCTCTCTCTCTCTCTCTCTCTCTCGGCTTCTTCCTCCTTCACATTCTCTCGAATCCTCCTCATCCAAGGTTATCTGTGCTGGTCCAGGTTGGCATATCTCAGCCAGGAGAGCAGTCAAATTCTTTAACCCAGATTTTCCAACAGTCTTCCAAAATCCTCTCAAATATAAAAGCATTTTTCCTGAAATTATTCCTCTGTTTGTATGGAGATATTCCACCTTAAACAGTGTACCCCTATCTTACCCTTGTCAGCCCTTCACACTGACCGATAACCATCCCATTTGTACTGCGTTCTACATGGTCACAGATTTGACTCCTAGATCAAAATCTTTTCAACCACCTACACATAAGAGACCGAGTGAGAATTCACTTCTCTGCAGCACACCCCACGTGTGTGACCAGCTCTGTGAAGTGGCTGGTGAGGTGGATCCCTCGAGTCTTTTTAAGCGGAGTTGGGAAATGTAGCCTCGGACTCTCCATGTCTCAGTGAATTGGCATCTACGAAGGGGTCTGAGCACCCTTCAGCAGTGTCTGAATGACAATGCGACAGAGTTCAAGGATTCGGTCCCCTCAAACCAGTCTCCATTTGGGACAATTCTCCTCCTTCTCTAGACCCTCCATTGGCAGGCCAGAGGCCCCTCTCGTCCAAGAGCGAAACCTCAAGACCTGCCCATGGAGCCCTCATCACAGGACTCACCGGGGTCACAAGAGAGACTCCTGAAATTCCTGACAATTGTGTTCCCCACAAACAAGCCAGCAGTGAAACTAGTCACCCCACTTCCATCCAGCACCCCAGTAGACAGGACGTATGCTTATCAACCTGGGAAATACCCACCAGACTTATCCCAGCTTCGTTCTCGGGAAATTTGTTACTGTGGATAGTCAGTGTGAGCCTTCATCTATTGACGAGTATGTCCCAAAGCAGGGAATTGTCCTTCCCCACATTCCAATATGTCCTCAGGTTTAATATTGAGGGCCTCGTGCTTGGTTGAAGGCAGAGGGGCCTATTTTCATGGATTGAGCTCTGGAATGAGATTTATCATCACGGTCATACTTAGGAGGCTTTCTTGCCCTGGTGGCAAAGACTGGAAGTGATAAGCTCACTGGTCCCGTTCAGATGGATCATAATGCAAAACAAGCCTGAGCCGTGGATATTTATTTTCTCAGGAGGTTGATGAGAATGGGGGCCATGAGAAGAATGCTGGGAAGAATATTTATCATCCAAGTGTCCAATACATCCAATGGATCCTCCTTTCATTTCGTATCAACATACCTCCAGACCATGAGCTCAGGCTGCACGATGCACAACAAGTGAGGGGTGACGGTGAGAGCTTCCCACTTTGGGCCATCACTCGCCTCTCTTCTCACAGAGGGTCTGTGTTGTCACAATGCTTGGTGGGCAGCATACCATTGCCATGGCAACCATTGGGCCTGACCTTCTCAGATGGAAGGCAACTCCACCTCCTCTGTGCCCACCTGCTCTCTACAGAAGGATGGCTCTTCCCCTGAACGTGTGTCAGGCTCCACACGCTGGTTCCAGAACTGCATCCCAGGAATACACAGTCTACAATCTCATGGGGAAAGAACATATGGGATTGAAAAAGACCCATTCCCCAAGGAGCCTGAACAGGAAAACAATGGCTGATTGAGGAAGAACAACACACGAGCATCCCTGTCCATGGGAGGAGGCTTTTCCACGGAAGGAAACTATGGAATATCTTTTACCCCGACTTCCACCCCATGCCATTGGAGAAGATATAGGTACCATATCAAGGCTTTCAAACCTGTCTTTCTGTATGGAGCAGGGATTGTAATGGAGACATTTTGGGAGTCAAGCCAGGAAGGAGAGAAGACTCTCGTACAAGTGTGCTGGTTTGTCCAATTTGTGGTATATCCACCTTAAACCAAGATATGTCCTTGGAGCAAATATCCTGCCATTCACGGTTGCTGGAATCCACAGCTCCTGTACCTCTCTCTCTCCTTCTTTTCATCTCCTTCTCTCTAGCTCTCTCACTATCCCCTCTGCCCCCCTTCAATGTCTCTTGACTCCTCCTGCTACAAGTTGACATGTGGGAATAATGGATGAAATATAGTAGCCAAGAGAATGGTCCAAGTGATCCCCCATCCATTTACCCTGTCATCCTAGGTCTGATCACATATATATTCGGTGGTCCAGACAGACTTCCTGTGCTGTGTGAAGACACACTAACTAGGTCGTCCTTCCACAACTCTTCCCATATTCAGCCCTTCCTATGGACACGCTGACCTCTTCATATGTACTTCGGTCTCTAGGGTCCCATATTGGACTCAGAGAGCAACACACTTGAAACAACGTTCACATGAGTGCTCTCCCAAGAAATGGCTTCTCTGCAGCATTCCCTACCTGGTCCATGAGTTACTGTTCATTTGCTCATGTATGGATCTCTGCACTCATTCTTTGGGGATTTAGAATATCAAGTCTATGCCTCTTCATGTCTCAATGATTGGGCATCCAACCAATGCTCTGAGCATCCTTGGCCATTGGGCTGGCCAAGCATAGCCTAGAGCGCAAGATGCCTGTCAACCAAATCCATCTCTCTAAGGAATAGACCTCCTCATTCTCTAGCCTCAGGAGTGTCAGGGACAGAGCCCACTCCCTTCCAGGATGGAACTTTCAATACGCTCAAATTGCAGGCATCATCACAGGGCTCCTGGAAGTTCAGACAAGCGACCCACCTTTCCTTCCTTATGACTGTAGACACAACAAACACACTGGCGCTCGCCCCACGCACCACACTCCCAGGAAGCACTCCATGAGAGGGAGGGCTTGTTCTTATCCCCCTGTGGAAAAGGCACCTGAAAGAGACCGGTTACATCTCGGTTAAATGGCCTCTGTTTGGAGGGCTCCCCTGTGGCTTAGGCTATGGAAATATGGATTCAGAAGTGTGGAGCTGTAAATGCCCCATTGGGAGTGTCTTCTTCAGGGGTTACATCCAGGGCCTCCTGCTTGGGGGAGAGCATTGGCGCATGGATTTCTTGTTTGTACCCCAGGATGTCTTGTTTCAAATGGCCATGAAGCACAATTCGTTTTTCACATGGAGGAACTCCCTTGAGGTATTCTGCCCACGGATCCCCTGAAGATATCACATGTTCAAGCACCAAGCCTCTAGAATCCACATTGAGCTTGGGAGCCTGATGAGAGTGCTGGCTATGAGTCTACAGATGGAGATAATCGTGTTCCTCCAAGAGGACCACCCATCTGGTGGATCCTCCTTTCCATCAACTTCGACAGACCTCCAGAGCAAGAGCTCATATTGTCCATCATTGAACTCTCAATGTTTGAGTGGGAGAATGTCCCACATTTGGCCCATCTCACACCTCTTTTCTCACAGAGAGGTTGTTTGGGCACAAGGCTCCATGGGCATCATATCAGTGCCATGGCCACCGCTGGCACTGCACCTTTCAGAAGGAAGGCAACTGCACACCCTGGGGAACCCAATTTTCTCTATCATGATGGATCTCTGATAACATGTGTAGCACTTCAGGGTCAAGTGCTTTCTCAGTCACTGCCTCACACGAATACACAGGACAGAATCTCTTTTGGAGAGAAAAGATGTCATTCCAAACACCCAAACAAAGACCGTGGACAGTGAAATCAAGGAACGACTGAGGAAGAACACCGTATGAGCTGCTATTTCCATAGGAAGGGTCTTTTCCCTTTAGGGAAAATATACGGTGTCATTTAACTTGACACGCCCCTCGCCTTATTTGAGAAGATATCAATGCCAAGCAGGGAGGACTGCTTGCAACCGACATATGTCTAGAGACAGGCCAAGAAAGAGTGAAAATCTCATGTACCAGTCCTGATATAGCCTTTGTGTCTACTAGTCCCTGGAAACACAGACAAGGGCTTGGGAATGAAACTGTGCGCTGGAATGTTGCTTGTAACCAAATGTCATCTCTCTCTCTCTCTCTCTCTCTCTCTCTCTCTCTCTCTCTCTCTCTCTCTCTCTCTCTCTCTCTCTCGGCTTCTTCCTCCTTCACATTCTCTCGAATCCTCCTCATCCAAGGTTATCTGTGCTGGTCCAGGTTGGCATATCTCAGCCAGGAGAGCAGTCAAATTCTTTAACCCAGATTTTCCAACAGTCTTCCAAAATCCTCTCAAATATAAAAGCATTTTTCCTGAAATTATTCCTCTGTTTGTATGGAGATATTCCACCTTAAACAGTGTACCCCTATCTTACCCTTGTCAGCCCTTCACACTGACCGATAACCATCCCATTTGTACTGCGTTCTACATGGTCACAGATTTGACTCCTAGATCAAAATCTTTTCAACCACCTACACATAAGAGACCGAGTGAGAATTCACTTCTCTGCAGCACACCCCACGTGTGTGACCAGCTCTGTGAAGTGGCTGGTGAGGTGGATCCCTCGAGTCTTTTTAAGCGGAGTTGGGAAATGTAGCCTCGGACTCTCCATGTCTCAGTGAATTGGCATCTACGAAGGGGTCTGAGCACCCTTCAGCAGTGTCTGAATGACAATGCGACAGAGTTCAAGGATTCGGTCCCCTCAAACCAGTCTCCATTTGGGACAATTCTCCTCCTTCTCTAGACCCTCCATTGGCAGGCCAGAGGCCCCTCTCGTCCAAGAGCGAAACCTCAAGACCTGCCCATGGAGCCCTCATCACAGGACTCACCGGGGTCACAAGAGAGACTCCTGAAATTTCTGACAATTGTGTTCCCCACAAACAAGCCAGCAGTGAAACTAGTCACCCCACTTCCATCCAGCACCCCAGTAGACAGGACGTATGCTTATCAACCTGGGAAATACCCACCAGACTTATCCCAGCTTCGTTCTCGGGAAATTTGTTACTGTGGATAGTCAGTGTGAGCCTTCATCTATTGACGTGTATGTCCCAAAGCAGGGAATTGTCCTTCCCCACATTCCAATATGTCCTCAGGTTTAATATTGAGGGCCTCGTGCTTGGTTGAAGGCAGAGGGGCCTATTTTCATGGATTGAGCTCTGGAATGAGATTTATCATCACGGTCATACTTAGGAGGCTTTCTTGCCCTGGTGGCAAAGACTGGAAGTGATAAGCTCACTGGTCCCGTTCAGATGGATCATAATGCAAAACAAGCCTGAGCCGTGGATATTTATTTTCTCAGGAGGCTGATGAGAATGGGGGCCATGAGAAGAATGCTGGGAAGAATATTTATCATCCAAGTGTCCAATACATCCAATGGATCCTCCTTTAATTTCGTATCAACATACCTCCAGACCATGAGCTCAGGCTGCACGATGCACAACAAGTGAGGGGTGACGGTGAGAGCTTCCCACTTTGGGCCATCACTCGCCTCTCTTCTCACAGAGGGTCTGTGTTGTCACAATGCTTGGTGGGCAGCATACCATTGCCATGGCAACCATTGGGCCTGACCTTCTCAGATGGAAGGCAACTCCACCTCCTCTGTGCCCACCTGCTCTCTACAGAAGGATGGCTCTTCCCCTGAACGTGTGTCAGGCTCCACACGCTGGTTCCAGAACTGCATCCCAGGAATACACAGTCTACAATCTCATGGGGAAAGAACATATGGGATTGAAAAAGACCCATTCCCCAAGGAGCCTGAACAGGAAAACAATGGCTGATTGAGGAAGAACAACACACGAGCATCCCTGTCCATGGGAGGAGGCTTTTCCACGGAAGGAAACTATGGAATATCTTTTACCCCGACTTCCACCCCATGCCATTGGAGAAGATATAGGTACCATATCAAGGCTTTCAAACCTGTCTTTCTGTATGGAGCAGGGATTGTAATGGAGACATTTTGGGAGTCAAGCCAGGAAGGAGAGAAGACTCTCGTACAAGTGTGCTGGTTTGTCCAATTTGTGGTATATCCACCTTAAACCAAGACATGTCCTTGGAGCAAATATCCTGCCATTCACGGTTGCTGGAATCCACAGCTCCTGTACCTCTCTCTCTCCTTCTTTTCATCTCCTTCTCTCTAGCTCTCTCACTATCCCCTCTGCCCCCCTTCAATGTCTCTTGACTCCTCCTGCTACAAGTTGACATGTGGGAATAATGGATGAAATATAGTAGCCAAGAGAATGGTCCAAGTGATCCCCCATCCATTTACCCTGTCATCCTAGGTCTGATCACATATATATTCGGTGGTCCAGACAGACTTCCTGTGCTGTGTGAAGACACACTAACTAGGTCGTCCTTCCACAACTCTTCCCATATTCAGCCCTTCCTATGGACACGCTGACCTCTTCATATGTACTTCGGTCTCTAGGGTCCCATATTGGACTCAGAGAGCAACACACTTGAAACAACGTTCACATGAGTGCTCTCCCAAGAAATGGCTTCTCTGCAGCATTCCCTACCTGGTCCATGAGTTACTGTTCATTTGCTCATGTATGGATCTCTGCACTCATTCTTTGGGGATTTAGAATATCAAGTCTATGCCTCTTCATGTCTCAATGATTGGGCATCCAACCAATGCTCTGAGCATCCTTGGCCATTGGGCTGGCCAAGCATAGCCTAGAGCGCAAGATGCCTGTCAACCAAATCCATCTCTCTAAGGAATAGACCTCCTCATTCTCTAGCCTCAGGAGTGTCAGGGACAGAGCCCACTCCCTTCCAGGATGGAACTTTCAATACGCTCAAATTGCAGGCATCATCACAGGGCTCCTGGAAGTTCAGACAAGCGACCCACCTTTCCTTCCTTATGACTGTAGACACAACAAACACACTGGCGCTCGCCCCACGCACCACACTCCCAGGAAGCACTCCATGAGAGGGAGGGCTTGTTCTTATCCCCCTGTGGAAAAGGCACCTGAAAGAGACCGGTTACATCTCGGTTAAATGGCCTCTGTTTGGAGGGCTCCCCTGTGGCTTAGGCTATGGAAATATGGATTCAGAAGTGTGGAGCTGTAAATGCCCCATTGGGAGTGTCTTCTTCAGGGGTTACATCCAGGGCCTCCTGCTTGGGGGAGAGCATTGGCGCATGGATTTCTTGTTTGTACCCCAGGATGTCTTGTTTCAAATGGCCATGAAGCACAATTCGTTTTTCACATGGAGGAACTCCCTTGAGGTATTCTGCCCACGGATCCCCTGAAGATATCACATGTTCAAGCACCAAGCCTCTAGAATCCACATTGAGCTTGGGAGCCTGATGAGAGTGCTGGCTATGAGTCTACAGATGGAGATAATCGTGTTCCTCCAAGAGGACCACCCATCTGGTGGATCCTCCTTTCCATCAACTTCGACAGACCTCCAGAGCAAGAGCTCATATTGTCCATCATTGAACTCTCAATGTTTGAGTGGGAGAATGTCCCACATTTGGCCCATCTCACACCTCTTTTCTCACAGAGAGGTGGTTTGGGCACAAGGCTCCATGGGCATCATATCAGTGCCATGGCCACCTCTGGGACTGCACCTTTCAGAAGGAAGGCAACTGCACACCCTGGGGAACCCAATTTTCTCTATCATGATGGATCTCTGATAACATGTGTAGCACTTCAGGGTCAAGTCCTTTCTCAGTCACTGCCTCACACGAATACACAGGACAGAATCTCTTTTGGAGAGAAAAGATGTCATTCCAAACACCCAAACAAAGACCGTGGACAGTGAAATCAAGGAACGACTGAGGAAGAACACCGTATGAGCTGCTATTTCCATAGGAAGGGTCTTTTCCCTTTAGGGAAAATATACGGTGTCATTTAACTTGACACGCCCCTCGCCTTATTTGAGAAGATATCAATGCCAAGCAGGGAGGACTGCTTGCAACCGACATATGTCTAGAGACAGGCCAAGAAAGAGTGAAAATCTCATGTACCAGTCCTGATATAGCCTTTGTGTCTACTAGTCCCTGGAAACACAGACAAGGGCTTGGGAATGAAACTGTGCGCTGGAATGTTGCTTGTAACCAAATGTCATCTCTCTCTCTCTCTCTCTCTCTCTCTCTCTCTCTCTCTCTCTCTCTCTTTCTATCTCTCGGCTTCTTCCGCCTTCACATTCTCTCGAATCCTCCTCATCCAAGGTTATCTGTGCTGGTCCAGGTTGGCATATCTCAGCCAGGAGAGCAGTCAAATTCTTTAACCCAGATTTTCCAACAGTCTTCCAAAATCCTCTCAAATATAAAAGCATTTTTCCTGAAATTATTCCTCTGTTTGTATGGAGATATTCCACCTTAAACAGTGTACCCCTATCTTACCCTTGTCAGCCCTTCACACTGACCGATAACCATCCCATTTGTACTGCGTTCTACATGGTCACAGATTTGACTCCTAGATCAAAATCTTTTCAACCACCTACACATAAGAGACCGAGTGAGAATTCACTTCTCTGCAGCACACCCCACGTGTGTGACCAGCTCTGTGAAGTGGCTGGTGAGGTGGATCCCTCGAGTCTTTTTAAGCGGAGTTGGGAAATGTAGCCTCGGACTCTCCATGTCTCAGTGAATTGGCATCTACGAAGGGGTCTGAGCACCCTTCAGCAGTGTCTGAATGACAATGCGACAGAGTTCAAGGATTCGGTCCCCTCAAACCAGTCTCCATTTGGGACAATTCTCCTCCTTCTCTAGACCCTCCATTGGCAGGCCAGAGGCCCCTCTCGTCCAAGAGCGAAACCTCAAGACCTGCCCATGGAGCCCTCATCACAGGACTCACCGGGGTCACAAGAGAGACTCCTGAAATTCCTGACAATTGTGTTCCCCACAAACAAGCCAGCAGTGAAACTAGTCACCCCACTTCCATCCAGCACCCCAGTAGACAGGACGTATGCTTATCAACCTGGGAAATACCCACCAGACTTATCCCAGCTTCGTTCTCGGGAAATTTGTTACTGTGGATAGTCAGTGTGAGCCTTCATCTATTGACGTGTATGTCCCAAAGCAGGGAATTGTCCTTCCCCACATTCCAATATGTCCTCAGGTTTGATATTGAGGGCCTCGTGCTTGGTTGAAGGCAGAGGGGCCTATTTTCATGGATTGAGCTCTGGAATGAGATTTATCATCACGGTCATACTTAGGAGGCTTTCTTGCCCTGGTGGCAAAGACTGGAAGTGATAAGCTCACTGGTCCCGTTCAGATGGATCATAATGCAAAACAAGCCTGAGCCGTGGATATTTATTTTCTCAGGAGGTTGATGAGAATGGGGGCCATGAGAAGAATGCTGGGAAGAATATTTATCATCCAAGTGTCCAATACATCCAATGGATCCTCCTTTCATTTCGTATCAACATACCTCCAGACCATGAGCTCAGGCTGCACGATGCACAACAAGTGAGGGGTGACGGTGAGAGCTTCCCACTTTGGGCCATCACTCGCCTCTCTTCTCACAGAGGGTCTGTGTTGTCACAATGCTTGGTGGGCAGCATACCATTGCCATGGCAACCATTGGGCCTGACCTTCTCAGATGGAAGGCAACTCCACCTCCTCTGTGCCCACCTGCTCTCTACAGAAGGATGGCTCTTCCCCTGAACGTGTGTCAGGCTCCACACGCTGGTTCCAGAACTGCATCCCAGGAATACACAGTCTACAATCTCATGGGGAAAGAACATATGGGATTGAAAAAGACCCATTCCCCAAGGAGCCTGAACAGGAAAACAATGGCTGATTGAGGAAGAACAACACACGAGCATCCCTGTCCATGGGAGGAGGCTTTTCCACGGAAGGAAACTATGGAATATCTTTTACCCCGACTTCCACCCCATGCCATTGGAGAAGATATAGGTACCATATCAAGGCTTTCAAACCTGTCTTTCTGTATGGAGCAGGGATTGTAATGGAGACATTTTGGGAGTCAAGCCAGGAAGGAGAGAAGACTCTCGTACAAGTGTGCTGGTTTGTCCAATTTGTGGTATATCCACCTTAAACCAAGACATGTCCTTGGAGCAAATATCCTGCCATTCACGGTTGCTGGAATCCACAGCTCCTGTACCTCTCTCTCTCCTTCTTTTCATCTCCTTCTCTCTAGCTCTCTCACTATCCCCTCTGCCCCCCTTCAATGTCTCTTGACTCCTCCTGCTACAAGTTGACATGTGGGAATAATGGATGAAATATAGTAGCCAAGAGAATGGTCCAAGTGATCCCCCATCCATTTACCCTGTCATCCTAGGTCTGATCACATATATATTCGGTGGTCCAGACAGACTTCCTGTGCTGTGTGAAGACACACTAACTAGGTCGTCCTTCCACAACTCTTCCCATATTCAGCCCTTCCTATGGACACGCTGACCTCTTCATATGTACTTCGGTCTCTAGGGTCCCATATTGGACTCAGAGAGCAACACACTTGAAACAACGTTCACATGAGTGCTCTCCCAAGAAATGGCTTCTCTGCAGCATTCCCTACCTGGTCCATGAGTTACTGTTCATTTGCTCATGTATGGATCTCTGCACTCATTCTTTGGGGATTTAGAATATCAAGTCTATGCCTCTTCATGTCTCAATGATTGGGCATCCAACCAATGCTCTGAGCATCCTTGGCCATTGGGCTGGCCAAGCATAGCCTAGAGCGCAAGATGCCTGTCAACCAAATCCATCTCTCTAAGGAATAGACCTCCTCATTCTCTAGCCTCAGGAGTGTCAGGGACAGAGCCCACTCCCTTCCAGGATGGAACTTTCAATACGCTCAAATTGCAGGCATCATCACAGGGCTCCTGGAAGTTCAGACAAGCGACCCACCTTTCCTTCCTTATGACTGTAGACACAACAAACACACTGGCGCTCGCCCCACGCACCACACTCCCAGGAAGCACTCCATGAGAGGGAGGGCTTGTTCTTATCCCCCTGTGGAAAAGGCACCTGAAAGAGACCGGTTACATCTCGGTTAAATGGCCTCTGTTTGGAGGGCTCCCCTGTGGCTTAGGCTATGGAAATATGGATTCAGAAGTGTGGAGCTGTAAATGCCCCATTGGGAGTGTCTTCTTCAGGGGTTACATCCAGGGCCTCCTGCTTGGGGGAGAGCATTGGCGCATGGATTTCTTGTTTGTACCCCAGGATGTCTTGTTTCAAATGGCCATGAAGCACAATTCGTTTTTCACATGGAGGAACTCCCTTGAGGTATTCTGCCCACGGATCCCCTGAAGATATCACATGTTCAAGCACCAAGCCTCTAGAATCCACATTGAGCTTGGGAGCCTGATGAGAGTGCTGGCTATGAGTCTACAGATGGAGATAATCGTGTTCCTCCAAGAGGACCACCCATCTGGTGGATCCTCCTTTCCATCAACTTCGACAGACCTCCAGAGCAAGAGCTCATATTGTCCATCATTGAACTCTCAATGTTTGAGTGGGAGAATGTCCCACATTTGGCCCATCTCACACCTCTTTTCTCACAGAGAGGTTGTTTGGGCACAAGGCTCCATGGGCATCATATCAGTGCCATGGCCACCTCTGGGACTGCACCTTTCAGAAGGAAGGCAACTGCACACCCTGGGGAACCCAATTTTCTCTATCATGATGGATCTCTGATAACATGTGTAGCACTTCAGGGTCAAGTGCTTTCTCAGTCACTGCCTCACACGAATACACAGGACAGAATCTCTTTTGGAGAGAAAAGATGTCATTCCAAACACCCAAACAAAGACCGTGGACAGTGAAATCAAGGAACGACTGAGGAAGAACACCGTATGAGCTGCTATTTCCATAGGAAGGGTCTTTTCCCTTTAGGGAAAATATACGGTGTCATTTAACTTGACACGCCCCTCGCCTTATTTGAGAAGATATCAATGCCAAGCAGGGAGGACTGCTTGCAACCGACATATGTCTAGAGACAGGCCAAGAAAGAGTGAAAATCTCATGTACCAGTCCTGATATAGCCTTTGTGTCTACTAGTCCCTGGAAACACAGACAAGGGCTTGGGAATGAAACTGTGCGCTGGAATGTTGCTTGTAACCAAATGTCATCTCTCTCTCTCTCTCTCTCTCTCTCTCTCTCTCTCTCTCTCTCTCTCTCTCTCTCTCTCTCTCTCTCTCGGCTTCTTCCTCCTTCACATTCTCTCGAATCCTCCTCATCCAAGGTTATCTGTGCTGGTCCAGGTTGGCATATCTCAGCCAGGAGAGCAGTCAAATTCTTTAACCCAGATTTTCCAACAGTCTTCCAAAATCCTCTCAAATATAAAAGCATTTTTCCTGAAATTATTCCTCTGTTTGTATGGAGATATTCCACCTTAAACAGTGTACCCCTATCTTACCCTTGTCAGCCCTTCACACTGACCGATAACCATCCCATTTGTACTGCGTTCTACATGGTCACAGATTTGACTCCTAGATCAAAATCTTTTCAACCACCTACACATAAGAGACCGAGTGAGAATTCACTTCTCTGCAGCACACCCCACGTGTGTGACCAGCTCTGTGAAGTGGCTGGTGAGGTGGATCCCTCGAGTCTTTTTAAGCGGAGTTGGGAAATGTAGCCTCGGACTCTCCATGTCTCAGTGAATTGGCATCTACGAAGGGGTCTGAGCACCCTTCAGCAGTGTCTGAATGACAATGCGACAGAGTTCAAGGATTCGGTCCCCTCAAACCAGTCTCCATTTGGGACAATTCTCCTCCTTCTCTAGACCCTCCATTGGCAGGCCAGAGGCCCCTCTCGTCCAAGAGCGAAACCTCAAGACCTGCCCATGGAGCCCTCATCACAGGACTCACCGGGGTCACAAGAGAGACTCCTGAAATTTCTGACAATTGTGTTCCCCACAAACAAGCCAGCAGTGAAACTAGTCACCCCACTTCCATCCAGCACCCCAGTAGACAGGACGTATGCTTATCAACCTGGGAAATACCCACCAGACTTATCCCAGCTTCGTTCTCGGGAAATTTGTTACTGTGGATAGTCAGTGTGAGCCTTCATCTATTGACGTGTATGTCCCAAAGCAGGGAATTGTCCTTCCCCACATTCCAATATGTCCTCAGGTTTAATATTGAGGGCCTCGTGCTTGGTTGAAGGCAGAGGGGCCTATTTTCATGGATTGAGCTCTGGAATGAGATTTATCATCACGGTCATACTTAGGAGGCTTTCTTGCCCTGGTGGCAAAGACTGGAAGTGATAAGCTCACTGGTCCCGTTCAGATGGATCATAATGCAAAACAAGCCTGAGCCGTGGATATTTATTTTCTCAGGAGGCTGATGAGAATGGGGGCCATGAGAAGAATGCTGGGAAGAATATTTATCATCCAAGTGTCCAATACATCCAATGGATCCTCCTTTAATTTCGTATCAACATACCTCCAGACCATGAGCTCAGGCTGCACGATGCACAACAAGTGAGGGGTGACGGTGAGAGCTTCCCACTTTGGGCCATCACTCGCCTCTCTTCTCACAGAGGGTCTGTGTTGTCACAATGCTTGGTGGGCAGCATACCATTGCCATGGCAACCATTGGGCCTGACCTTCTCAGATGGAAGGCAACTCCACCTCCTCTGTGCCCACCTGCTCTCTACAGAAGGATGGCTCTTCCCCTGAACGTGTGTCAGGCTCCACACGCTGGTTCCAGAACTGCATCCCAGGAATACACAGTCTACAATCTCATGGGGAAAGAACATATGGGATTGAAAAAGACCCATTCCCCAAGGAGCCTGAACAGGAAAACAATGGCTGATTGAGGAAGAACAACACACGAGCATCCCTGTCCATGGGAGGAGGCTTTTCCACGGAAGGAAACTATGGAATATCTTTTACCCCGACTTCCACCCCATGCCATTGGAGAAGATATAGGTACCATATCAAGGCTTTCAAACCTGTCTTTCTGTATGGAGCAGGGATTGTAATGGAGACATTTTGGGAGTCAAGCCAGGAAGGAGAGAAGACTCTCGTACAAGTGTGCTGGTTTGTCCAATTTGTGGTATATCCACCTTAAACCAAGACATGTCCTTGGAGCAAATATCCTGCCATTCACGGTTGCTGGAATCCACAGCTCCTGTACCTCTCTCTCTCCTTCTTTTCATCTCCTTCTCTCTAGCTCTCTCACTATCCCCTCTGCCCCCCTTCAATGTCTCTTGACTCCTCCTGCTACAAGTTGACATGTGGGAATAATGGATGAAATATAGTAGCCAAGAGAATGGTCCAAGTGATCCCCCATCCATTTACCCTGTCATCCTAGGTCTGATCACATATATATTCGGTGGTCCAGACAGACTTCCTGTGCTGTGTGAAGACACACTAACTAGGTCGTCCTTCCACAACTCTTCCCATATTCAGCCCTTCCTATGGACACGCTGACCTCTTCATATGTACTTCGGTCTCTAGGGTCCCATATTGGACTCAGAGAGCAACACACTTGAAACAACGTTCACATGAGTGCTCTCCCAAGAAATGGCTTCTCTGCAGCATTCCCTACCTGGTCCATGAGTTACTGTTCATTTGCTCATGTATGGATCTCTGCACTCATTCTTTGGGGATTTAGAATATCAAGTCTATGCCTCTTCATGTCTCAATGATTGGGCATCCAACCAATGCTCTGAGCATCCTTGGCCATTGGGCTGGCCAAGCATAGCCTAGAGCGCAAGATGCCTGTCAACCAAATCCATCTCTCTAAGGAATAGACCTCCTCATTCTCTAGCCTCAGGAGTGTCAGGGACAGAGCCCACTCCCTTCCAGGATGGAACTTTCAATACGCTCAAATTGCAGGCATCATCACAGGGCTCCTGGAAGTTCAGACAAGCGACCCACCTTTCCTTCCTTATGACTGTAGACACAACAAACACACTGGCGCTCGCCCCACGCACCACACTCCCAGGAAGCACTCCATGAGAGGGAGGGCTTGTTCTTATCCCCCTGTGGAAAAGGCACCTGAAAGAGACCGGTTACATCTCGGTTAAATGGCCTCTGTTTGGAGGGCTCCCCTGTGGCTTAGGCTATGGAAATATGGATTCAGAAGTGTGGAGCTGTAAATGCCCCATTGGGAGTGTCTTCTTCAGGGGTTACATCCAGGGCCTCCTGCTTGGGGGAGAGCATTGGCGCATGGATTTCTTGTTTGTACCCCAGGATGTCTTGTTTCAAATGGCCATGAAGCACAATTCGTTTTTCACATGGAGGAACTCCCTTGAGGTATTCTGCCCACGGATCCCCTGAAGATATCACATGTTCAAGCACCAAGCCTCTAGAATCCACATTGAGCTTGGGAGCCTGATGAGAGTGCTGGCTATGAGTCTACAGATGGAGATAATCGTGTTCCTCCAAGAGGACCACCCATCTGGTGGATCCTCCTTTCCATCAACTTCGACAGACCTCCAGAGCAAGAGCTCATATTGTCCATCATTGAACTCTCAATGTTTGAGTGGGAGAATGTCCCACATTTGGCCCATCTCACACCTCTTTTCTCACAGAGAGGTGGTTTGGGCACAAGGCTCCATGGGCATCATATCAGTGCCATGGCCACCTCTGGGACTGCACCTTTCAGAAGGAAGGCAACTGCACACCCTGGGGAACCCAATTTTCTCTATCATGATGGATCTCTGATAACATGTGTAGCACTTCAGGGTCAAGTCCTTTCTCAGTCACTGCCTCACACGAATACACAGGACAGAATCTCTTTTGGAGAGAAAAGATGTCATTCCAAACACCCAAACAAAGACCGTGGACAGTGAAATCAAGGAACGACTGAGGAAGAACACCGTATGAGCTGCTATTTCCATAGGAAGGGTCTTTTCCCTTTAGGGAAAATATACGGTGTCATTTAACTTGACACGCCCCTCGCCTTATTTGAGAAGATATCAATGCCAAGCAGGGAGGACTGCTTGCAACCGACATATGTCTAGAGACAGGCCAAGAAAGAGTGAAAATCTCATGTACCAGTCCTGATATAGCCTTTGTGTCTACTAGTCCCTGGAAACACAGACAAGGGCTTGGGAATGAAACTGTGCGCTGGAATGTTGCTTGTAACCAAATGTCATCT
This sequence comes from Sus scrofa, assembly GCF_054392235.1. Lineage (NCBI taxonomy): Eukaryota > Metazoa > Chordata > Mammalia > Artiodactyla > Suidae > Sus > Sus scrofa. The sequence continues at coordinate 44,452,622 of NC_139402.1, forward strand.
CTCTCTCTCTCTCTCTCTCTCTCTCTCTCTCTCTCTCTCTCTCTCTTTCTATCTCTCGGCTTCTTCCGCCTTCACATTCTCTCGAATCCTCCTCATCCAAGGTTATCTGTGCTGGTCCAGGTTGGCATATCTCAGCCAGGAGAGCAGTCAAATTCTTTAACCCAGATTTTCCAACAGTCTTCCAAAATCCTCTCAAATATAAAAGCATTTTTCCTGAAATTATTCCTCTGTTTGTATGGAGATATTCCACCTTAAACAGTGTACCCCTATCTTACCCTTGTCAGCCCTTCACACTGACCGATAACCATCCCATTTGTACTGCGTTCTACATGGTCACAGATTTGACTCCTAGATCAAAATCTTTTCAACCACCTACACATAAGAGACCGAGTGAGAATTCACTTCTCTGCAGCACACCCCACGTGTGTGACCAGCTCTGTGAAGTGGCTGGTGAGGTGGATCCCTCGAGTCTTTTTAAGCGGAGTTGGGAAATGTAGCCTCGGACTCTCCATGTCTCAGTGAATTGGCATCTACGAAGGGGTCTGAGCACCCTTCAGCAGTGTCTGAATGACAATGCGACAGAGTTCAAGGATTCGGTCCCCTCAAACCAGTCTCCATTTGGGACAATTCTCCTCCTTCTCTAGACCCTCCATTGGCAGGCCAGAGGCCCCTCTCGTCCAAGAGCGAAACCTCAAGACCTGCCCATGGAGCCCTCATCACAGGACTCACCGGGGTCACAAGAGAGACTCCTGAAATTCCTGACAATTGTGTTCCCCACAAACAAGCCAGCAGTGAAACTAGTCACCCCACTTCCATCCAGCACCCCAGTAGACAGGACGTATGCTTATCAACCTGGGAAATACCCACCAGACTTATCCCAGCTTCGTTCTCGGGAAATTTGTTACTGTGGATAGTCAGTGTGAGCCTTCATCTATTGACGTGTATGTCCCAAAGCAGGGAATTGTCCTTCCCCACATTCCAATATGTCCTCAGGTTTGATATTGAGGGCCTCGTGCTTGGTTGAAGGCAGAGGGGCCTATTTTCATGGATTGAGCTCTGGAATGAGATTTATCATCACGGTCATACTTAGGAGGCTTTCTTGCCCTGGTGGCAAAGACTGGAAGTGATAAGCTCACTGGTCCCGTTCAGATGGATCATAATGCAAAACAAGCCTGAGCCGTGGATATTTATTTTCTCAGGAGGTTGATGAGAATGGGGGCCATGAGAAGAATGCTGGGAAGAATATTTATCATCCAAGTGTCCAATACATCCAATGGATCCTCCTTTCATTTCGTATCAACATACCTCCAGACCATGAGCTCAGGCTGCACGATGCACAACAAGTGAGGGGTGACGGTGAGAGCTTCCCACTTTGGGCCATCACTCGCCTCTCTTCTCACAGAGGGTCTGTGTTGTCACAATGCTTGGTGGGCAGCATACCATTGCCATGGCAACCATTGGGCCTGACCTTCTCAGATGGAAGGCAACTCCACCTCCTCTGTGCCCACCTGCTCTCTACAGAAGGATGGCTCTTCCCCTGAACGTGTGTCAGGCTCCACACGCTGGTTCCAGAACTGCATCCCAGGAATACACAGTCTACAATCTCATGGGGAAAGAACATATGGGATTGAAAAAGACCCATTCCCCAAGGAGCCTGAACAGGAAAACAATGGCTGATTGAGGAAGAACAACACACGAGCATCCCTGTCCATGGGAGGAGGCTTTTCCACGGAAGGAAACTATGGAATATCTTTTACCCCGACTTCCACCCCATGCCATTGGAGAAGATATAGGTACCATATCAAGGCTTTCAAACCTGTCTTTCTGTATGGAGCAGGGATTGTAATGGAGACATTTTGGGAGTCAAGCCAGGAAGGAGAGAAGACTCTCGTACAAGTGTGCTGGTTTGTCCAATTTGTGGTATATCCACCTTAAACCAAGACATGTCCTTGGAGCAAATATCCTGCCATTCACGGTTGCTGGAATCCACAGCTCCTGTACCTCTCTCTCTCCTTCTTTTCATCTCCTTCTCTCTAGCTCTCTCACTATCCCCTCTGCCCCCCTTCAATGTCTCTTGACTCCTCCTGCTACAAGTTGACATGTGGGAATAATGGATGAAATATAGTAGCCAAGAGAATGGTCCAAGTGATCCCCCATCCATTTACCCTGTCATCCTAGGTCTGATCACATATATATTCGGTGGTCCAGACAGACTTCCTGTGCTGTGTGAAGACACACTAACTAGGTCGTCCTTCCACAACTCTTCCCATATTCAGCCCTTCCTATGGACACGCTGACCTCTTCATATGTACTTCGGTCTCTAGGGTCCCATATTGGACTCAGAGAGCAACACACTTGAAACAACGTTCACATGAGTGCTCTCCCAAGAAATGGCTTCTCTGCAGCATTCCCTACCTGGTCCATGAGTTACTGTTCATTTGCTCATGTATGGATCTCTGCACTCATTCTTTGGGGATTTAGAATATCAAGTCTATGCCTCTTCATGTCTCAATGATTGGGCATCCAACCAATGCTCTGAGCATCCTTGGCCATTGGGCTGGCCAAGCATAGCCTAGAGCGCAAGATGCCTGTCAACCAAATCCATCTCTCTAAGGAATAGACCTCCTCATTCTCTAGCCTCAGGAGTGTCAGGGACAGAGCCCACTCCCTTCCAGGATGGAACTTTCAATACGCTCAAATTGCAGGCATCATCACAGGGCTCCTGGAAGTTCAGACAAGCGACCCACCTTTCCTTCCTTATGACTGTAGACACAACAAACACACTGGCGCTCGCCCCACGCACCACACTCCCAGGAAGCACTCCATGAGAGGGAGGGCTTGTTCTTATCCCCCTGTGGAAAAGGCACCTGAAAGAGACCGGTTACATCTCGGTTAAATGGCCTCTGTTTGGAGGGCTCCCCTGTGGCTTAGGCTATGGAAATATGGATTCAGAAGTGTGGAGCTGTAAATGCCCCATTGGGAGTGTCTTCTTCAGGGGTTACATCCAGGGCCTCCTGCTTGGGGGAGAGCATTGGCGCATGGATTTCTTGTTTGTACCCCAGGATGTCTTGTTTCAAATGGCCATGAAGCACAATTCGTTTTTCACATGGAGGAACTCCCTTGAGGTATTCTGCCCACGGATCCCCTGAAGATATCACATGTTCAAGCACCAAGCCTCTAGAATCCACATTGAGCTTGGGAGCCTGATGAGAGTGCTGGCTATGAGTCTACAGATGGAGATAATCGTGTTCCTCCAAGAGGACCACCCATCTGGTGGATCCTCCTTTCCATCAACTTCGACAGACCTCCAGAGCAAGAGCTCATATTGTCCATCATTGAACTCTCAATGTTTGAGTGGGAGAATGTCCCACATTTGGCCCATCTCACACCTCTTTTCTCACAGAGAGGTGGTTTGGGCACAAGGCTCCATGGGCATCATATCAGTGCCATGGCCACCTCTGGGACTGCACCTTTCAGAAGGAAGGCAACTGCACACCCTGGGGAACCCAATTTTCTCTATCATGATGGATCTCTGATAACATGTGTAGCACTTCAGGGTCAAGTCCTTTCTCAGTCACTGCCTCACACGAATACACAGGACAGAATCTCTTTTGGAGAGAAAAGATGTCATTCCAAACACCCAAACAAAGACCGTGGACAGTGAAATCAAGGAACGACTGAGGAAGAACACCGTATGAGCTGCTATTTCCATAGGAAGGGTCTTTTCCCTTTAGGGAAAATATACGGTGTCATTTAACTTGACACGCCCCTCGCCTTATTTGAGAAGATATCAATGCCAAGCAGGGAGGACTGCTTGCAACCGACATATGTCTAGAGACAGGCCAAGAAAGAGTGAAAATCTCATGTACCAGTCCTGATATAGCCTTTGTGTCTACTAGTCCCTGGAAACACAGACAAGGGCTTGGGAATGAAACTGTGCGCTGGAATGTTGCTTGTAACCAAATGTCATCTCTCTCTCTCTCTCTCTCTCTCTCTCTCTCTCTCTTTCTCTCTCTCGGCTTCTTCCTCCTTCACATTCTCTCGAATCCTCCTCATCCAAGGTTATCTGTGCTGGTCCAGGTTGGCATATCTCAGCCAGGAGAGCAGTCAAATTCTTTAACCCAGATTTTCCAACAGTCTTCCAAAATCCTCTCAAATATAAAAGCATTTTTCCTGAAATTATTCCTCTGTTTGTATGGAGATATTCCACCTTAAACAGTGTACCCCTATCTTACCCTTGTCAGCCCTTCACACTGACCGATAACCATCCCATTTGTACTGCGTTCTACATGGTCACAGATTTGACTCCTAGATCAAAATCTTTTCAACCACCTACACATAAGAGACCGAGTGAGAATTCACTTCTCTGCAGCACACCCCACGTGTGTGACCAGCTCTGTGAAGTGGCTGGTGAGGTGGATCCCTCGAGTCTTTTTAAGCGGAGTTGGGAAATGTAGCCTCGGACTCTCCATGTCTCAGTGAATTGGCATCTACGAAGGGGTCTGAGCACCCTTCAGCAGGGTCTGAATGACAATGCGACAGAGTTCAAGGATTCGGTCCCCTCAAACCAGTCTCCATTTGGGACAATTCTCCTCCTTCTCTAGACCCTCCATTGGCAGGCCAGAGGCCCCTCTCGTCCAAGAGCGAAACCTCAAGACCTGCCCATGGAGCCCTCATCACAGGACTCACCGGGGTCACAAGAGAGACTCCTGAAATTCCTGACAATTGTGTTCCCCACAAACAAGCCAGCAGTGAAACTAGTCACCCCACTTCCATCCAGCACCCCAGTAGACAGGACGTATGCTTATCAACCTGGGAAATACCCACCAGACTTATCCCAGCTTCGTTCTCGGGAAATTTGTTACTGTGGATAGTCAGTGTGAGCCTTCATCTATTGACGTGTATGTCCCAAAGCAGGGAATTGTCCTTCCCCACATTCCAATATGTCCTCAGGTTTAATATTGAGGGCCTCGTGCTTGGTTGAAGGCAGAGGGGCCTATTTTCATGGATTGAGCTCTGGAATGAGATTTATCATCACGGTCATACTTAGGAGGCTTTCTTGCCCTGGTGGCAAAGACTGGAAGTGATAAGCTCACTGGTCCCGTTCAGATGGATCATAATGCAAAACAAGCCTGAGCCGTGGATATTTATTTTCTCAGGAGGCTGATGAGAATGGGGGCCATGAGAAGAATGCTGGGAAGAATATTTATCATCCAAGTGTCCAATACATCCAATGGATCCTCCTTTAATTTCGTATCAACATACCTCCAGACCATGAGCTCAGGCTGCACGATGCACAACAAGTGAGGGGTGACGGTGAGAGCTTCCCACTTTGGGCCATCACTCGCCTCTCTTCTCACAGAGGGTCTGTGTTGTCACAATGCTTGGTGGGCAGCATACCATTGCCATGGCAACCATTGGGCCTGACCTTCTCAGATGGAAGGCAACTCCACCTCCTCTGTGCCCACCTGCTCTCTACAGAAGGATGGCTCTTCCCCTGAACGTGTGTCAGGCTCCACACGCTGGTTCCAGAACTGCATCCCAGGAATACACAGTCTACAATCTCATGGGGAAAGAACATATGGGATTGAAAAAGACCCATTCCCCAAGGAGCCTGAACAGGAAAACAATGGCTGATTGAGGAAGAACAACACACGAGCATCCCTGTCCATGGGAGGAGGCTTTTCCACGGAAGGAAACTATGGAATATCTTTTACCCCGACTTCCACCCCATGCCATTGGAGAAGATATAGGTACCATATCAAGGCTTTCAAACCTGTCTTTCTGTATGGAGCAGGGATTGTAATGGAGACATTTTGGGAGTCAAGCCAGGAAGGAGAGAAGACTCTCGTACAAGTGTGCTGGTTTGTCCAATTTGTGGTATATCCACCTTAAACCAAGACATGTCCTTGGAGCAAATATCCTGCCATTCACGGTTGCTGGAATCCACAGCTCCTGTACCTCTCTCTCTCCTTCTTTTCATCTCCTTCTCTCTAGCTCTCTCACTATCCCCTCTGCCCCCCTTCAATGTCTCTTGACTCCTCCTGCTACAAGTTGACATGTGGGAATAATGGATGAAATATAGTAGCCAAGAGAATGGTCCAAGTGATCCCCCATCCATTTACCCTGTCATCCTAGGTCTGATCACATATATATTCGGTGGTCCAGACAGACTTCCTGTGCTGTGTGAAGACACACTAACTAGGTCGTCCTTCCACAACTCTTCCCATATTCAGCCCTTCCTATGGACACGCTGACCTCTTCATATGTACTTCGGTCTCTAGGGTCCCATATTGGACTCAGAGAGCAACACACTTGAAACAACGTTCACATGAGTGCTCTCCCAAGAAATGGCTTCTCTGCAGCATTCCCTACCTGGTCCATGAGTTACTGTTCATTTGCTCATGTATGGATCTCTGCACTCATTCTTTGGGGATTTAGAATATCAAGTCTATGCCTCTTCATGTCTCAATGATTGGGCATCCAACCAATGCTCTGAGCATCCTTGGCCATTGGGCTGGCCAAGCATAGCCTAGAGCGCAAGATGCCTGTCAACCAAATCCATCTCTCTAAGGAATAGACCTCCTCATTCTCTAGCCTCAGGAGTGTCAGGGACAGAGCCCACTCCCTTCCAGGATGGAACTTTCAATACGCTCAAATTGCAGGCATCATCACAGGGCTCCTGGAAGTTCAGACAAGCGACCCACCTTTCCTTCCTTATGACTGTAGACACAACAAACACACTGGCGCTCGCCCCACGCACCACACTCCCAGGAAGCACTCCATGAGAGGGAGGGCTTGTTCTTATCCCCCTGTGGAAAAGGCACCTGAAAGAGACCGGTTACATCTCGGTTAAATGGCCTCTGTTTGGAGGGCTCCCCTGTGGCTTAGGCTATGGAAATATGGATTCAGAAGTGTGGAGCTGTAAATGCCCCATTGGGAGTGTCTTCTTCAGGGGTTACATCCAGGGCCTCCTGCTTGGGGGAGAGCATTGGCGCATGGATTTCTTGTTTGTACCCCAGGATGTCTTGTTTCAAATGGCCATGAAGCACAATTCGTTTTTCACATGGAGGAACTCCCTTGAGGTATTCTGCCCACGGATCCCCTGAAGATATCACATGTTCAAGCACCAAGCCTCTAGAATCCACATTGAGCTTGGGAGCCTGATGAGAGTGCTGGCTATGAGTCTACAGATGGAGATAATCGTGTTCCTCCAAGAGGACCACCCATCTGGTGGATCCTCCTTTCCATCAACTTCGACAGACCTCCAGAGCAAGAGCTCATATTGTCCATCATTGAACTCTCAATGTTTGAGTGGGAGAATGTCCCACATTTGGCCCATCTCACACCTCTTTTCTCACAGAGAGGTGGTTTGGGCACAAGGCTCCATGGGCATCCTATCAGTGCCATGGCCACCTCTGGGACTGCACCTTTCAGAAGGAAGGCAACTGCACACCCTGGGGAACCCAATTTTCTCTATCATGATGGATCTCTGATAACATGTGTAGCACTTCAGGGTCAAGTCCTTTCTCAGTCACTGCCTCACACGAATACACAGGACAGAATCTCTTTTGGAGAGAAAAGATGTCATTCCAAACACCCAAACAAAGACCGTGGACAGTGAAATCAAGGAACGACTGAGGAAGAACACCGTATGAGCTGCTATTTCCATAGGAAGGGTCTTTTCCCTTTAGGGAAAATATACGGTGTCATTTAACTTGACACGCCCCTCGCCTTATTTGAGAAGATATCAATGCCAAGCAGGGAGGACTGCTTGCAACCGACATATGTCTAGAGACAGGCCAAGAAAGAGTGAAAATCTCATGTACCAGTCCTGATATAGCCTTTGTGTCTACTAGTCCCTGGAAACACAGACAAGGGCTTGGGAATGAAACTGTGCGCTGGAATGTTGCTTGTAACCAAATGTCATCTCTCTCTCTCTCTCTCTCTCTCTCTCTCTCTCTCTCTCTCTCTCTCTCTCTCTCTCTCTCTCTTTCTATCTCTCGGCTTCTTCCGCCTTCACATTCTCTCGAATCCTCCTCATCCAAGGTTATCTGTGCTGGTCCAGGTTGGCATATCTCAGCCAGGAGAGCAGTCAAATTCTTTAACCCAGATTTTCCAACAGTCTTCCAAAATCCTCTCAAATATAAAAGCATTTTTCCTGAAATTATTCCTCTGTTTGTATGGAGATATTCCACCTTAAACAGTGTACCCCTATCTTACCCTTGTCAGCCCTTCACACTGACCGATAACCATCCCATTTGTACTGCGTTCTACATGGTCACAGATTTGACTCCTAGATCAAAATCTTTTCAACCACCTACACATAAGAGACCGAGTGAGAATTCACTTCTCTGCAGCACACCCCACGTGTGTGACCAGCTCTGTGAAGTGGCTGGTGAGGTGGATCCCTCGAGTCTTTTTAAGCGGAGTTGGGAAATGTAGCCTCGGACTCTCCATGTCTCAGTGAATTGGCATCTACGAAGGGGTCTGAGCACCCTTCAGCAGTGTCTGAATGACAATGCGACAGAGTTCAAGGATTCGGTCCCCTCAAACCAGTCTCCATTTGGGACAATTCTCCTCCTTCTCTAGACCCTCCATTGGCAGGCCAGAGGCCCCTCTCGTCCAAGAGCGAAACCTCAAGACCTGCCCATGGAGCCCTCATCACAGGACTCACCGGGGTCACAAGAGAGACTCCTGAAATTCCTGACAATTGTGTTCCCCACAAACAAGCCAGCAGTGAAACTAGTCACCCCACTTCCATCCAGCACCCCAGTAGACAGGACGTATGCTTATCAACCTGGGAAATACCCACCAGACTTATCCCAGCTTCGTTCTCGGGAAATTTGTTACTGTGGATAGTCAGTGTGAGCCTTCATCTATTGACGTGTATGTCCCAAAGCAGGGAATTGTCCTTCCCCACATTCCAATATGTCCTCAGGTTTGATATTGAGGGCCTCGTGCTTGGTTGAAGGCAGAGGGGCCTATTTTCATGGATTGAGCTCTGGAATGAGATTTATCATCACGGTCATACTTAGGAGGCTTTCTTGCCCTGGTGGCAAAGACTGGAAGTGATAAGCTCACTGGTCCCGTTCAGATGGATCATAATGCAAAACAAGCCTGAGCCGTGGATATTTATTTTCTCAGGAGGTTGATGAGAATGGGGGCCATGAGAAGAATGCTGGGAAGAATATTTATCATCCAAGTGTCCAATACATCCAATGGATCCTCCTTTCATTTCGTATCAACATACCTCCAGACCATGAGCTCAGGCTGCACGATGCACAACAAGTGAGGGGTGACGGTGAGAGCTTCCCACTTTGGGCCATCACTCGCCTCTCTTCTCACAGAGGGTCTGTGTTGTCACAATGCTTGGTGGGCAGCATACCATTGCCATGGCAACCATTGGGCCTGACCTTCTCAGATGGAAGGCAACTCCACCTCCTCTGTGCCCACCTGCTCTCTACAGAAGGATGGCTCTTCCCCTGAACGTGTGTCAGGCTCCACACGCTGGTTCCAGAACTGCATCCCAGGAATACACAGTCTACAATCTCATGGGGAAAGAACATATGGGATTGAAAAAGACCCATTCCCCAAGGAGCCTGAACAGGAAAACAATGGCTGATTGAGGAAGAACAACACACGAGCATCCCTGTCCATGGGAGGAGGCTTTTCCACGGAAGGAAACTATGGAATATCTTTTACCCCGACTTCCACCCCATGCCATTGGAGAAGATATAGGTACCATATCAAGGCTTTCAAACCTGTCTTTCTGTATGGAGCAGGGATTGTAATGGAGACATTTTGGGAGTCAAGCCAGGAAGGAGAGAAGACTCTCGTACAAGTGTGCTGGTTTGTCCAATTTGTGGTATATCCACCTTAAACCAAGACATGTCCTTGGAGCAAATATCCTGCCATTCACGGTTGCTGGAATCCACAGCTCCTGTACCTCTCTCTCTCCTTCTTTTCATCTCCTTCTCTCTAGCTCTCTCACTATCCCCTCTGCCCCCCTTCAATGTCTCTTGACTCCTCCTGCTACAAGTTGACATGTGGGAATAATGGATGAAATATAGTAGCCAAGAGAATGGTCCAAGTGATCCCCCATCCATTTACCCTGTCATCCTAGGTCTGATCACATATATATTCGGTGGTCCAGACAGACTTCCTGTGCTGTGTGAAGACACACTAACTAGGTCGTCCTTCCACAACTCTTCCCATATTCAGCCCTTCCTATGGACACGCTGACCTCTTCATATGTACTTCGGTCTCTAGGGTCCCATATTGGACTCAGAGAGCAACACACTTGAAACAACGTTCACATGAGTGCTCTCCCAAGAAATGGCTTCTCTGCAGCATTCCCTACCTGGTCCATGAGTTACTGTTCATTTGCTCATGTATGGATCTCTGCACTCATTCTTTGGGGATTTAGAATATCAAGTCTATGCCTCTTCATGTCTCAATGATTGGGCATCCAACCAATGCTCTGAGCATCCTTGGCCATTGGGCTGGCCAAGCATAGCCTAGAGCGCAAGATGCCTGTCAACCAAATCCATCTCTCTAAGGAATAGACCTCCTCATTCTCTAGCCTCAGGAGTGTCAGGGACAGAGCCCACTCCCTTCCAGGATGGAACTTTCAATACGCTCAAATTGCAGGCATCATCACAGGGCTCCTGGAAGTTCAGACAAGCGACCCACCTTTCCTTCCTTATGACTGTAGACACAACAAACACACTGGCGCTCGCCCCACGCACCACACTCCCAGGAAGCACTCCATGAGAGGGAGGGCTTGTTCTTATCCCCCTGTGGAAAAGGCACCTGAAAGAGACCGGTTACATCTCGGTTAAATGGCCTCTGTTTGGAGGGCTCCCCTGTGGCTTAGGCTATGGAAATATGGATTCAGAAGTGTGGAGCTGTAAATGCCCCATTGGGAGTGTCTTCTTCAGGGGTTACATCCAGGGCCTCCTGCTTGGGGGAGAGCATTGGCGCATGGATTTCTTGTTTGTACCCCAGGATGTCTTGTTTCAAATGGCCATGAAGCACAATTCGTTTTTCACATGGAGGAACTCCCTTGAGGTATTCTGCCCACGGATCCCCTGAAGATATCACATGTTCAAGCACCAAGCCTCTAGAATCCACATTGAGCTTGGGAGCCTGATGAGAGTGCTGGCTATGAGTCTACAGATGGAGATAATCGTGTTCCTCCAAGAGGACCACCCATCTGGTGGATCCTCCTTTCCATCAACTTCGACAGACCTCCAGAGCAAGAGCTCATATTGTCCATCATTGAACTCTCAATGTTTGAGTGGGAGAATGTCCCACATTTGGCCCATCTCACACCTCTTTTCTCACAGAGAGGTGGTTTGGGCACAAGGCTCCATGGGCATCATATCAGTGCCATGGCCACCTCTGGGACTGCACCTTTCAGAAGGAAGGCAACTGCACACCCTGGGGAACCCAATTTTCTCTATCATGATGGATCTCTGATAACATGTGTAGCACTTCAGGGTCAAGTCCTTTCTCAGTCACTGCCTCACACGAATACACAGGACAGAATCTCTTTTGGAGAGAAAAGATGTCATTCCAAACACCCAAACAAAGACCGTGGACAGTGAAATCAAGGAACGACTGAGGAAGAACACCGTATGAGCTGCTATTTCCATAGGAAGGGTCTTTTCCCTTTAGGGAAAATATACGGTGTCATTTAACTTGACACGCCCCTCGCCTTATTTGAGAAGATATCAATGCCAAGCAGGGAGGACTGCTTGCAACCGACATATGTCTAGAGACAGGCCAAGAAAGAGTGAAAATCTCATGTACCAGTCCTGATATAGCCTTTGTGTCTACTAGTCCCTGGAAACACAGACAAGGGCTTGGGAATGAAACTGTGCGCTGGAATGTTGCTTGTAACCAAATGTCATCTCTCTCTCTCTCTCTCTCTCTCTCTCTCTCTCTTTCTCTCTCTCGGCTTCTTCCTCCTTCACATTCTCTCGAATCCTCCTCATCCAAGGTTATCTGTGCTGGTCCAGGTTGGCATATCTCAGCCAGGAGAGCAGTCAAATTCTTTAACCCAGATTTTCCAACAGTCTTCCAAAATCCTCTCAAATATAAAAGCATTTTTCCTGAAATTATTCCTCTGTTTGTATGGAGATATTCCACCTTAAACAGTGTACCCCTATCTTACCCTTGTCAGCCTTTCACACTGACCGATAACCATCCCATTTGTACTGCGTTCTACATGGTCACAGATTTGACTCCAAGATCAACAACTTTTCAACCACCTACACATAAGAGACCGAGTGAGAATTCACTTCTCTGCAGCACACCCCACGTGTGGGATCAGGTCTGTGAAGTTGCTGGTGAGGTGGATACCTTGAGTCTTTTTAAGCGGAGTTGGGAAATGTAGTCTCTGACTCTACATGTCTCAGTGAATTGGCATCTACGAAGGATTCTGAGCACTCTTCAGCAGTGTCTGAATGACAATGCGACAGAGTTCAAGGATTCGGTCCCCTAAAACCAGTCTCCATTTGGGACAATTCTCCTCCTTCTCTAGACCCTCCATTGGCAGGCCAGAGGCCCCTCTCGTCCAAGAGCGAAACCTCAAGACCTGCCCATGGAGCCCTCATCACAGGACTCACGAGGTAACAAGAGAGACTCCTGAAATTCCTGACAATTGTGTTCCCCACAAACAAGCCAGCAGTGAAACTAGTCACCCCACTTCCATCCAGCACCCCAGTAGACAGGACGTATGCTTATCAACCTGGGAAATACCCACCAGACATATCCCAGCTTCATTCTCTGGAAATTTGTTACTGTGGATAGGTAGTGTGAGCGTTCATCTATTGACGTGTATGTCCCAAAGCAGGGAATTGTCCTTCCCCACATTCCAATATGTCCTCAGGGTTGATATTGAGGGCCTCGTCCTTGGTTGAAGGCAGAGGGGCCTATTTTCATGGATTGAGGTCTGGAATGTGATTTGTCATCGCGGTCATACTTTGGAGGCTTTTTTGCCCTGGTGGCAAAGACTGGAAGTGATAAGCTCAGTGGTCCCTTTCAGATGGATCATAATTCAAAAGCAAGCCTGAGCCCTGGATATTTATTTCCTCAGGAGCCTGATGAGAATGGTGTCCATGGGAAGAATGCTGGAAAGAATATTTATCATCCAAGTGTCCAATACATCCAATGGATCCTCCTTTAATTTCGTATCAACATACCTCCAGATCATGAACTCATGCTGCATGATGCACAAGTGAGGGGTGACGGTGAGAGCTTCCCACTTTGGGCTATCATTCGCCTCTCTTCTCACAGAGGGTCTCTGGTGTCACAATGCTTTGTGGGCAGCATACTATTGCCATAGCAACCATTGGGCCTGAACTTCTCAAATGGAAGGCAACTCCACCTCCTCTGTGCCCACCTGCTCTCTACAGAAAGATAGCTCTTCCCCTGAACGTGTGTCAGGCTCCACACGCTGGTTCCAGAACTGCATCCCAGGAATACACTGTCTACTATCTCATGGGGAAAGAACATGTGGGATTGAAAAAGACCCATTCCCCAAGGAGCCTGAACAGAAATACAATGGCCGATGGATGGAGAACAACACACGAGCATCCCTGTCCATGGGAGGAGGCTTTTCCACGGAAGGAAACTATGGAATATCTTTTACCCTGATTTCCACCCCATGCCATTGGAGAAGATATAGGTACCATAGCAAGGCTTTCAAACCTGTCTTCCAGTATGGAGCAGGGATTGTAATGGAGACATTTTGTGAATCAGGCCAGGAAGGAGAGAAGACTCTAGTACAAGTGTGCTGGTTTTTCCCATTTGTGGGATATCCACCTTAAACCAAGACATGTCCTTAGAGCAAATATCCTGCAATTCACGGTTGCTGGAATCAACAGCTCCTGTACCTCTCTCTCTCCTTCTTTTCATCTCCTTCTCTCTAGCTCTCTCACTATCCCCTCGGCCCCCCTTCAATGTCTCTTGACTCCTCCTGCTACAAGTTGACCTCTGGTGATAATGGATGAAATATCGTAGCCAAAAGAATGGTCCAAGTGATCCCCCATCCATTTACCCTGTCATCCTTTGTCTCATCAAATATAAAATCCGTGGTCCAGAAAAACTTCCTGTGCTGTGTGGAGACACACCAACCAGGTCATCCTTCCAAAACACTTCCCATATTCAGCCCTTCCTTTGGACACGCTGACCACTGCATATGTACTTCGGTCTGTAGGGTCACATATTGGACTCAGAGAGCAACACACTTGTAACAACGTTCACATGAGTGCTCTCCCAAGAAATGGCTTCTCTGCAGCATTCCCTACCTGGTCCATGAGTTACTGCTCATTTGGTCGTGTGTGAATCTCTGCACTGGTTCTTTGGGGATTTAGAATATCAAGTCTATGCCTCTTCATGTCTCAATGATTGGGCATCCAACCAATACTCTGAGCATCCTTGGCCAGTGGGCTTTTCAATCATAGCCCGGAGTGCAAGATGTCTGTCAACCAAATCCATCTCTCTAAGGAATAGACCTCCTCATTCTCTAGCCTCAGGAGAGTCAGGGACAGAGCCCACTCCCTTCCAGGATGGAACTTTCAATGAGATGGAGGGCTTGTTCTTATCCCCCTGTGGAAAAGGCACCTGAAAGAGACCGGTTACATCTCGGTTAAATGGCCTCTGTTTGGAGGGCTCCCCTGTGGCTTAGGCTATGGAAATATGGATTCAGAAGTGTGGAGCTGAAAATGCCCCATTGGGAGTGTCTTCTTCAGGGGTTACATCCAGGGCCTCATGCTTTGCGAAAAGCATTGTGGCATGGATTTCTTGTTTGTACCCCAGGATGTCTTGTTTTAAATGGCCATGAAGCACAAGTCATTTTTCACATGGAGGAACTCCCTTGAGGTATTCTGCCCACTGATCCCCTTAATATATCACATGTTCTTACTCAGGCTTGGGAGCCTGATGAGAGTGGTTCCTATGAGTCTACACATGGTGATAATAGGGTTCATCCAAGAGGACCAATCATTGATGGATCCTCCTTTCCATCAACTTCGACATACCTCCAGAGCAAGATCACATGGTGTCCATCATTGAACTCTCAAGTTTTGACGGTGAGATTTGCCCATATATGGCCCATCACACACCTCTATGCTCAGAGCAAAATTGTTTGGTCACAAGGCTCTATGGGCATAATATCAGTGCCATGGCCACCGTTGGGAATGCAACTTTCAGAAGGAACGCAACTCCACACACTGTGAATAACATATTTTTATCTCATGATGGATCTCTGATAACATGTGTGGCACTTCAGGGTCAAGTGCTTTCTCAGTCACTGCCTCACACGAATACATAGGACAGAATGTTTTTGGAGGGAAATGATGTCATTCCAAAAAACCAAACTAAAGTCCCCAGGACAGTGAAATCTAGGAACGACTGAGGAAAACACCCTATGAGCTTTCATTTCAATAGGAAGGGTCTTTTGCGCTTAGAGAAAATAGAGGGTGTCATTTATCTTGACCCTCACCTCGTGTCCTTTGAGAAGACATGGGTGCCCAGCAGGGCGGACTGCTTGCAACACACATATTTCTAGATACAGGCCAAGAACGATTGAAAATTTCATGAAAGAGTCCTGATATAGCCTTTGTGTCTAATAGTACCCGGAAACACAGACAAGGGCTTGGGAATGACATTATGCCCTGGAATGTGGCTTGTATAAAAATGTCATCTCCCTCTCTCTCTCTATCACTCTCTCTCTCTCTCTCTTTCTCGGCTTCTTCCTCCTTCACATTCTCTCGAATCCTCCTCATCCAAGGTGATCTGTGCTGGTCCAGGGTGGCATATCTCAGTCAGGAGAGCAGTCACATTTTTTAACCCAGATTTTCCATCAGTCGTCCAAACTCCTCTCAAATATGAAAGCATTTTTCCGGAAATAACTCCTCTGTTTGTATGGAGATATTCCACCTTACACAGTGTACCCCTATCTTACACTTGCCAGCCCTTCACACTGACAGATAACCTTCCCATTGGTACTGCGTTCTACATGGTCAGAGATTTGACTCCGAGATCAACATCTTTTCAACCACCTACACATAAGAGACCGAGTGAGAATTCACTTCTCTGCAGCACACCCCACGTGTGGGATCAGGTCTGTGAAGTGGCTGGTGAGGTGGATCTCTCGACTCTTTCTAAGGGGAGTTGGGAAATGCAGTCTCTGACACTCCATCACTCAGTGAATTGGCGTCTAAGAAGGGGTCTGAGCACCTTTCAGCAGGGTCTGAATGACAATGCGACAGAGGTCAAGGATTCGGTCCCCTACAACCAGTCTCCATTTGGGACAATCCTCCTCCTTCTCTAGAACCTCCATTGCCAGGCCAGAAGCCCGGCTCGTCCAAGAGGGAAACCTCAAGACCTGCACTTGTAGCCCTCACCACACAGCTCACGGAGGAGAAGATGAGAGACTCCTGAAATTCCTGAAAATTGTGTACCCCACAATCAAGCCAGCAGTGGAACTAGTCACCCCACTTCCATCCAGCACCCCAGTAGACAGGACGTATGCTTATCAACCTGTGAAATACCCACCAGACGTATCCCAGCTTCATTCTCGGGACATTTGTTACTGTGGATAGCTAGTGTGTGATTTCATCTATTGACGTGTACGTTCAGAAGCAGGGAATCGTCCTTCCCCCCATTCAAGTATTTCCCCAGGGTTGATATTGAGGGCCTCGTCCTAGTTGAAGGCAGAGGGGCCTATTTTCATGGTTTGAGCTCTGGATTGAGATTTATCATCCCGGTCATACTTAGGAGGCTTTTTTCCCCTGGTGGAAAAGACTGGAACGGATAACCTCACTGGTCCCTTTCAGATATATCCTAATCCAAAAGCAAGCCTGAGGTGTGGCTATGTATTTTCTCAGGAGCCTGATTAGGATGGTGGCCATGAGAAGATTGCTGGAAAGAATACTTATCATCCAATTGTCCAACACATCCAATGGATCATCCTTTAATTTAGTATCAGCATACCTCCAGATCATGAGCTAAGGCTGCCCGATGTACAACCATTGAGGGGTGACGGTGAGAGCTTCCCACTTTGGGCCCATCACACGCCTCTCTTCTCACAGAGGGTCTGTGGTATCACAAGGCTTGGTGGTGAGCACACCATTGCCATGGCAACCATTGGGCCTGACCTTCTCAGATGGAAGGTAACTCCACCTCCTCTGTGCCCACCTGCTCTCTACAGAAGGATGGCTCTTCCCCTGAACGTGTGTCAGGCTCAACACGGTGGTTCAAGAACTGCTTCCCAGGAATACACAGTCTACAATCCCATTTGGAAAGAAAAAATGTGGTTGAAAAAGACACTCTCCCCAAGGAGCCAGAACAGGAAACAATGGCCGATGGAGGAAGAAGAACACACGAGCATCCCTTTCCATGGGAGGAGGCTTTTCCACGGAAGGAAACTATGGAATATATTTTAACCTGATTTCCACCCCATGCCATTGGAGAAGATATAGGGACCATAGCAAAGCTTTCAATGATGTCTTCCAGGATGGAGCAGGGATTGTAATGGACACATTTTGGGCGTCAGCCCTGGAAGGAGAGATGACTCTGGTACAAGTGTGCTGGTTTATCCCATTTGTGGGATATCCACCTTAAACCAAGACATGTCCTTGGAGCAATTATCCTGACATTGCCGGTTGCTTGAATCCACAGCTCCTTTACCTCTCTCTCTACTTCTTTTCATCTCCTTCTCTCTAGCGCTCTCAATCTCCCCTTGGCCCCCCTTCAATGTCTCTTGAATCCTCCTGCTACAAGTTGACCTGTGGTGATAATGGATGAAATATCTTAGCCAAGAGAATGGTCCAAGTGATCCCCCAGCCTTTTATCCCTGTCATCCTAGGTCTGATCAAAGA
Source organism: Sus scrofa (assembly GCF_054392235.1). Taxonomy (NCBI): domain Eukaryota; kingdom Metazoa; phylum Chordata; class Mammalia; order Artiodactyla; family Suidae; genus Sus; species Sus scrofa. The sequence goes on from NC_139402.1 coordinate 44,470,516, forward strand.
TAAAATCCGTGGTCCAGAAAGATTTTCTGCGCATTGTGGAGACACCCCAACTAGTTCAGCCTTAAACCACACTTCCCATATTCAGCCATTCCTATGGACACGCTGACCTCTTCATATGTACTCCGGTCTCTAGGGTCCCATATTGGACTCAGAGAGCAACACACTTGAAACAATGTTCACATGAGTGCTCTCCCAAGAAATGGCTTCTATGGAGCATTCCCTACCTGGTCCATGAGGTATTGTGGATTTGCTCGGGTGTGGTTCTCTGGACTCGTTCTTAGGGGATATCGAATATGAAGACTATGCCTCTTCATGTCTCAATGATTGGGCATCCAAACAATGGTCTGAGCATCCTTGGCCAGTGGGCTGGCCTACCATAGCACAGAGTGCAAGATGTCTGTCAACCAAATCCAGTCTCTATGGAATAGACCTCCTCATTCTCTAGCCTCAGGATTGTCAGGGACAGAGCCCAATCCCTTCCAGGATGGAACTTTCAATACCTTCATAATGCATGTTCAACCAGGGCTCATGGAAGATCAGACAATCGACACACCTTTCCTTCCTTTTGATTGTAGACACAACAAACACACTGGCACTGGCCCCAGGCACCACACTCCTAGGAAGCACTCAATGAGAGGCAGGACTTCTTCTTATCCACCTGTGGAAAAGGCACCTGAAAGAGACCGGTTACATCTCGGTGGAAGTGCCTCTGTTGCAGGGCTCCCTTGTGGCTTAGGCTATGGAAATATGGATTCAGAAGTGTGGAGCTGAAAATGCCACATTGGGATTGTCTTCTGCAGAGGCTACATCCAGGGCCTCATGCTTGGTGGAGAGCATTGGGGCATGGTTTCATTGTTGGTGCCGCGGGAGGTTTTTTTTTTAATGGCCATGAAGCACAATTCTTTTTTCACATGTAGGAACTATCATGAGGTATTCTGCCCACTGATCCCCTGAAGATATCACATGTGCAGACACCAAGCCTCTAGAATCCACATTGAGCTTGGGAGCCTGAGGAGAGTGGTGGCTATGGGTCTAAAGATGGAGACACTATGCTTCATCAAGGAGGACCACCCATCTGATGGATCCTCCTTTCCATCAACTTCGATAGACCTCCAGAGCAAGAGCTCATGGTGTCCATCTTTGACCTCTCAAGGTGTGATGGGGAGAATGTCCCACATATGGCCCATCTCACACCTCTTTTCTCACAGAGAGATTGTTCGGGCACAAGACTCCATGGGCATACTATCAGTGCCATGGCCACCTCTGGCACTGCACCCTTCCGAAAGAAGGCAACTCCACACACTGGGGAACCCAATTTTCTCTATCATGATGGATCTCTGATAACATGTGCGGCACTTCAGGGTCAAGTGCTTTCTCAGTCACTGCCTCACACGAATACACAGGACAGAATCTCTTTTGGAGAGAAAAGATGTCATTCCAAACACCCAAACCAAATTCCCCTGGACAGTGAAATCAAGGAACGACTGAGGAAGAACAACCTATGAGCTGCCATTTCAATAGGAAGGGCCGTTTCGGCTTAGGGAAAAGAGAGGGTGTCATTTACCTTGACCCACACCTCGTGTCCTTTGAGAAGACATGGGTGCCCAGCAGGGAGGACTGCTTGCAATCGACATACTTCAGGAGAACAGCCAAGGAATAGTGAAAATCTCATGCAAGAGTCCTGAGATAGCCTTTGTGTCTAATAGTCCCCGGAAACACAGACAAGGGCTTGGGAAGGAAACTGCGCCCTGGAATGTGGCTTGTATGCAAATCACATCTCAATCTCTCTCTCAGCTTCTTCCTCCTTCACATTCTCTCGAATCCTCCTCATCCAAGGTTATCTGTGCTGGTCCATGTTGTCAAATCTCAGCCAGGAAAGCGGTCAAATTCGTTAACCTAGATTTTCCATCAGTCTTCCAAACTCCTATCAAATATAAAAGCATTTTACCTGAAATAACTCCTCTGTTTGTATGGAGATATTCCACCTTACACAGTGCACCTCTATCTTACCATAGTCAGCCCTTCACACTGACAGATAACCATCCCATTTGCACTGTGTTCTACATGGTCACCAATTTGACTCTGAGATCAACATCTTTTCAACCACCTACACATAAGGGACCGAGTGAGAATTCACTTCTCTGCAGCACATCTCCTGTATTTGACGTTGCTGGTGAGGTGGATCTCTCGACTCTTTCTAAGGGGAGTTGGGAAATGAAGTCTCTGCCTCCCCATGTCTCAGTGAATTGGCATGTAAGAAGGGGTCTGAGCACCCTTCAGCAGGGTCTGAGTGACAATGCGACAGAGGTCAAGGATTCGGTCCCCTACAACCAGTCTCCATTTGGGACAATCCTCCTCCTTCTCTAGACCCTCCATTGCCAGGCCAGAGGCCTGGCTCGTCCAAGAGGGAAACCTCAAGACCTGCCCATGTAGCCCTCACCACACGGCTCACGGTAGATAACAAGAGAGACTCCTTAAGTTCCACAACTCTGTACCCCACAAACAAGCCAGCAGTGGAACTAGTCACCCCACTTCCATCCAGCACCCCAGTAGACAGGACTTAATCTTATCAACCTGTGAAATACCCACCAGACGTATCCCAGCTTCATTCTTGGGACATGTGTTACTGTGGATAGCTAGTGTGTGCTTTCATCTATTGACGTGTACGTTCAGAAGCAGGGAAGGGTCCTTGCCCCCATTCAAGTATTTCCTCAGGGTTGATATTGAGGGCCTCGTCCTTGGTGGAAGGAAGAGGGGCCTATTGTCATGGTTTGAGCTCTGGAATGAGATTTATCATCCCGGTCATTCTTGGGAGACGTTATTCCTCTGTTGGAAAAGACTGGAAGGGATAAGCTCACTGGTCCCTCTCAGATGTATCATAATCCAAAAGCAAGCCTGAGCCGTGGCTATTTCCTCAGCAGCCTGATGAGAATGGTGGGCATCAGAAGAATGCTGGAAAGAATACTTGTCATCCAATTGTCCAATACATCCAATGGATCCTCCTTTCATTTAGTATCAACATACCTCCAGATCATGAGCTCAGGCTGCCCGAGGTACCACAAATGATGGGTGACGGTGAGAGCTTCCCACCTTGGGCCCATCACTTGCCTCTCTTCTCACAGACAGTCAGTGGTGTCACAATGCTTGGTGGGCGTCATGCCATTGCCATGGCGACCATTGGGCCTGAACTTCTCAGATGGAAGGCAACTCCACCTCCTCTGTGCCCACCTGCTCTCTACAGAAGGATGGCTCTTCCCCTGAACGTGTGTCAGGCTCAACACGGTGGTTCCAGAACTGCTTCCCAGGAATACACAGTCTACAATCCCATTTGGAAAGAAAATATGGGATTGAAAAAGACCCACTGGCTCAAGATTGGGCAAGAGGGCGGAGGAGTAGCTGGACACGCTGAACACTTCATAGGTACTTTTGTCGGTAGGGTCCCATATGGGACGCAGAGAGCAACAGACTTGAAACAACGTTCACATGAGTGCTCTCCCAAGCAATGGCTTCTCTGCAGCATTCCCTACCTGGTCCATGAGCTCTTGTGGATTTGCTCGGGTGTGGATCCCTGGACTCGTTCTTAGCGGATATAGAATATGAACTCTGTGACTCTTCATGTCTCAATGATTGGGCATCCAAACAATGGTCTGAGCATCCATGGCCAGTGAGCTGGCCAACCATAGCCCAGAGTGCCAGATGTCTGTCAACCAAATCCAGTCTCTCTGGAATAGACCTCCTCATTCTCTGGCCTCCTGATTGTCAGGGACAGAGCCCACTCCCTTCCAGGTTGGAACTTTCAGTACCCTCAAATTGCAGGCATCATCCCAGGGCTCCTGGAAGATCAGACAATCGACCCACCTTTCCTTTCTTTTGATTGTAGACACAACAAACACACTGGCACTGGCCCCAGGCACCACACTCCCAGGAAGCTCTCCATGAGAGGGAGGGCTTGTTCTTATCCACCTGTGGAAAAGGCAGCTGAAATAGACCGGTTACCTCTCGGTTAAAAGGCCTCTGTTTGGAGGGCTCCCCTGTGGCTTAGGCTATGGAAATATTTATTCGGAAGTGTGGAGCTGAAAATGCCCCAATGGGAATGTCTTCGTCAAGGGTTACATCCAAGGGCTCAGGCTTGGTGGAGAGCATTGGGGCATGGATTGCTTGTTTGTGCCCTGGGATGTCTTGTTTCAAATGGCCATGAAGCACAATTCTTCTTTCACATGTAGGAACTCCCTTGAGGTATTCTGCCCACTGATCCCCTGAAGATATCACATGTGCAGACACCAAGCCTCTAGAATCCACATTGAGCTTGGGAGCCTGAGGAGAGTGGTGGCTATGCGTCTACAGATGGAGATAAGAGTGTTCATCCAAGAGGACCACCCCTCTGATGGATCCTCCTTTCCATCAACTTCGACATACCTCCAGAGCAAGAGCTCATGGTGTCCCTCTTTGAACTCTCAAGGTGTGAGGGTGAGAATGTCCCACATATGGCCCATCACACACCTCTTTTCTCACAGAGAGGTGGTTTGGTCACAAGGCTCCATGGGCATCATATCAGTGCAAAGGCCACCTCTGGGGCTGCACCTTTCCGAAGGAAGGCAACTCCACACACTGGGGAACCCAATTTTCTCTATCATGATGGATCTCTGATAACATGTGCTGCACTTCAGGGTCACGTGCTTTCTCAGTCACTGCCTCACACGAATACACAGGACAGAATCTCTTTTGGAGAGAAAAGATGTCATTCCAAACACCCAAACCAAAGTCACCTGGACAATGAAATCAAGGAACGACTGAGGAAGAACAACCTATGAGCTGCCATTTCAATAGGAAGGGCCGTTTCGCCTTAGGGAAATAGAGGGTGTCATTTACCTTGACCCACACCTCGTGTCCTTTGAGAAGACATGGGTGCCCAGCAGGGAGGACTGCTTGCAATCAACACACTTCAAGAGACCAGCCAAGGAATAGTGAAAATCTCATGCAAGAGTCCTGAGATAGCCTTTGTGTCTAATAGTCCCCGGAAACACAGACAAGGGCTTGGGAAGGAAACTGCGCCCTGGAATGTGGCTTGTATGCAAATCACATCTCAATCTCTCTCTCGGCTTCTTCCTCCTTCACATTCTCTCGAATCCTCCTCATCCAAGGTTATCTGTGCTGGTCCATGTTGTCAAATCTCAGCCAGGAAAGCGGTCAAATTCGTTAACCTAGATTTTCCATCAGTCTTCCAAAATCCTCTCAAATATAAAAGCATTTTACCTGAAATAACTCCTCTGTTTGTATGGAGATATTCCACCTTACACAGTGCACCTCTATCTTACCATAGTCAGCCCTTCACACTGACAGATAACCATCCCATTTGCACTGTGTTCTACATGGTCACCAATTTGACTCTGAGATCAACATCTTTTCAACCACCTACACATAAGGGACCGAGTGAGAATTCACTTCTCTGCAGCACATCTCCTGTATTTGACGTTGCTGGTGAGGTGGATCTCTCGACTCTTTCTAAGGGGAGTTGGGAAATGAAGTCTCTGCCTCCCCATGTCTCAGTGAATTGGCATGTAAGAAGGGGTCTGAGCACCCTTCAGCAGGGTCTGAGTGACAATGCGACAGAGGTCAAGGATTCGGTCCCCTACAACCAGTCTCCATTTGGGACAATCCTCCTCCTTCTCTAGACCCTCCATTGCCAGGCCAGAGGCCTGGCTCGTCCAAGAGGGAAACCTCAAGACCTGCCCATGTAGCCCTCACCACACGGCTCACGGTAGATAACAAGAGAGACTCCTTAAGTTCCACAACTCTGTACCCCACAAACAAGCCAGCAGTGGAACTAGTCACCCCACTTCCATCCAGCACCCCAGTAGACAGGACGTAATCTTATCAACCTGTGAAATACCCACCAGACGTATCCCAGCTTCATTCTTGGGACATGTGTTACTGTGGATAGCTAGTGTGTGCTTTCATCTATTGACGTGTACGTTCAGAAGCAGGGAAGGGTCCTTGCCCCCATTCAAGTATTTCCTCAGGGTTGATATTGAGGGCCTCGTCCTTGGTGGAAGGCAGAGGGGCCTATTGTCATGGTTTGAGCTCTGGAATGAGATTTATCATCCCGGTCATTCTTGGGAGACGTTATTCCTCTGTTGGAAAAGACTGGAAGGGATAAGCTCACTGGTCCCTCTCAGATGTATCATAATCCAAAAGCAAGCCTGAGCCGTGGCTATTTCCTCAGCAGCCTGATGAGAATGGTGGGCATCAGAAGAATGCTGGAAAGAATACTTGTCATCCAATTGTCCAATACATCCAATGGATCCTCCTTTCATTTAGTATCAACATACCTCCAGATCATGAGCTCAGGCTGCCCGAGGTACCACAAATGATGGGTGACGGTGAGAGCTTCCCACCTTGGGCCCATCACTTGCCTCTCTTCTCACAGACAGTCAGTGGTGTCACAATGCTTGGTGGGCGTCATGCCATTGCCATGGCGACCATTGGGCCTGAACTTCTCAGATGGAAGGCAACTCCACCTCCTCTGTGCCCACCTGCTCTCTACAGAAGGATGGCTCTTCCCCTGAACGTGTGTCAGGCTCAACACGGTGGTTCCAGAACTGCTTCCCAGGAATACACAGTCTACAATCCCATTTGGAAAGAAAATATGGGATTGAAAAAGACCCACTGGCTCAAGATTGGGCAAGAGGGCGGAGGAGTAGCTGGACACGCTGAACACTTCATAGGTACTTTTGTCGGTAGGGTCCCATATGGGACGCAGAGAGCAACAGACTTGAAACAACGTTCACATGAGTGCTCTCCCAAGCAATGGCTTCTCTGCAGCATTCCCTACCTGGTCCATGAGCTCTTGTGGATTTGCTCGGGTGTGGATCCCTGGACTCGTTCTTAGCGGATATAGAATATGAACTCTGTGACTCTTCATGTCTCAATGATTGGGCATCCAAACAATGGTCTGAGCATCCATGGCCAGTGAGCTGGCCAACCATAGCCCAGAGTGCCAGATGTCTGTCAACCAAATCCAGTCTCTCTGGAATAGACCTCCTCATTCTCTGGCCTCCTGATTGTCAGGGACAGAGCCCACTCCCTTCCAGGTTGGAACTTTCAGTACCCTCAAATTGCAGGCATCATCCCAGGGCTCCTGGAAGATCAGACAATCGACCCACCTTTCCTTTCTTTTGATTGTAGACACAACAAACACACTGGCACTGGCCCCAGGCACCACACTCCCAGGAAGCTCTCCATGAGAGGGAGGGCTTGTTCTTATCCACCTGTGGAAAAGGCAGCTGAAATAGACCGGTTACCTCTCGGTTAAAAGGCCTCTGTTTGGAGGGCTCCCCTGTGGCTTAGGCTATGGAAATATTTATTCGGAAGTGTGGAGCTGAAAATGCCCCAATGGGAATGTCTTCGTCAAGGGTTACATCCAAGGGCTCAGGCTTGGTGGAGAGCATTGGGGCATGGATTGCTTGTTTGTGCCCTGGGATGTCTTGTTTCAAATGTCCATGAAGCACAATTCTTCTTTCACATGTAGGAACTCCCTTGAGGTATTCTGCCCACTGATCCCCTGAAGATATCACATGTGCAGACACCAAGCCTCTAGAATCCACATTGAGCTTGGGAGCCTGAGGAGAGTGGTGGCTATGCGTCTACAGATGGAGATAAGAGTGTTCATCCAAGAGGACCACCCCTCTGATGGATCCTCCTTTCCATCAACTTCGACATACCTCCAGAGCAAGAGCTCATGGTGTCCCTCTTTGAACTCTCAAGGTTTGAGAGTGAGAATGTCCCACATATGGCCCATCACACACCTCTTTTCTCACAGAGAGGTGGTTTGGTCACAAGGCTCTATGGGCATCATATCAGTGCAAAGGCCACCTCTGGGGCTGCACCTTTCCGAAGGAAGGCAACTCCACACACTGGGGAACCCAATTTTCTCTATCATGATGGATCTCTGATAACATGTGCGGCACTTCAGGGTCAAGTGCTTTCTCAGTCACTGCCTCACACGAATACACAGGACAGAATCTCTTTTGGAGAGAAAAGATGTCATTCCAAACACCCAAACCAATGTCACCTGGACAATGAAATCAAGGAACGACTGAGGAAGAACAACCTATGAGCTGCCATTTCAATAGGAAGGGCCGTTTCGGCTTAGGGAAAGAGAGGGTGTCATTTACCTTGACCCACACCTCGTGTCCTTTGAGAAGACATGGGTGCCCAGCAGGGAGGACTGCTTGCAATCAACACACTTCAAGAGACCAGCCAAGGAATAGTGAAAATCTCATGCAAGAGTCCTGAGATAGCCTTTGTGTCTAATCGTCCCCTGAAACACAGACAAGGGCTTGGGAAGGAAACTGCGCCCTGGAATGTGGCTTGTATGCAAATCACATCTCAATCTCTCTCTCGGCTTCTTCCTCCTTCACATTCTCTCGAATCCTCCTCATCCAAGGTTATCTGTGCTGGTCCATGTTGTCAAATCTCAGCCAGGAAAGCGGTCAAATTCGTTAACCTAGATTTTCCATCAGTCTTCCAAACTCCTATCAAATATAAAAGCATTTTACCTGAAATAACTCCTCTGTTTGTATGGAGATATTCCACCTTACACAGTGCACCTCTATCTTACCATAGTCAGCCCTTCACACTGACAGATAACCATCCCATTTGCACTGTGTTCTACATGGTCACCAATTTGACTCTGAGATCAACATCTTTTCAACCACCTACACATAAGGGACCGAGTGAGAATTCACTTCTCTGCAGCACATCTCCTGTATTTGACGTTGCTGGTGAGGTGGATCTCTCGACTCTTTCTAAGGGGAGTTGGGAAATGAAGTCTCTGCCTCCCCATGTCTCAGTGAATTGGCATGTAAGAAGGGGTCTGAGCACCCTTCAGCAGGGTCTGAGTGACAATGCGACAGAGGTCAAGGATTCGGTCCCCTACAACCAGTCTCCATTTGGGACAATCCTCCTCCTTCTCTAGACCCTCCATTGCCAGGCCAGAGGCCTGGCTCGTCCAAGAGGGAAACCTCAAGACCTGCCCATGTAGCCCTCACCACACGGCTCACGGTAGATAACAAGAGAGACTCCTTAAGTTCCACAACTCTGTACCCCACAAACAAGCCAGCAGTGGAACTAGTCACCCCACTTCCATCCAGCACCCCAGTAGACAGGACGTAATCTTATCAACCTGTGAAATACCCACCAGACGTATCCCAGCTTCATTCTTGGGACATGTGTTACTGTGGATAGCTAGTGTGTGCTTTCATCTATTGACGTGTACGTTCAGAAGCAGGGAAGGGTCCTTGCCCCCATTCAAGTATTTCCTCAGGGTTGATATTGAGGGCCTCGTCCTTGGTGGAAGGCAGAGGGGCCTATTGTCATGGTTTGAGCTCTGGAATGAGATTTATCATCCCGGTCATTCTTGGGAGACGTTATTCCTCTGTTGGAAAAGACTGGAAGGGATAAGCTCACTGGTCCCTCTCAGATGTATCATAATCCAAAAGCAAGCCTGAGCCGTGGCTATTTCCTCAGCAGCCTGATGAGAATGGTGGGCATCAGAAGAATGCTGGAAAGAATACTTGTCATCCAATTGTCCAATACATCCAATGGATCCTCCTTTCATTTAGTATCAACATACCTCCAGATCATGAGCTCAGGCTGCCCGAGGTACCACAAATGATGGGTGACGGTGAGAGCTTCCCACCTTGGGCCCATCACTTGCCTCTCTTCTCACAGAGAGTCAGTGGTGTCACAATGCTTGGTGGGCGTCATGCCATTGCCATGGCCACCATTGGGCCTGAACTTCTCAGATGGAAGGCAACTCCACCTCCTCTGTGCCCACCTGCTCTCTACAGAAGGATGGCTCTTCCCCTGAACGTGTGTCAGGCTCAACACGGTGGTTCCAGAACTGCTTCCCAGGAATACACAGTCTACAATCCCATTTGGAAAGAAAATATGGGATTGAAAAAGACCCACTGGCTAAAGATTGGGCAAGAGGGCGGAGGAGTAGCTGGACACGCTGAACACTTCATAGGTACTTTTGTCGGTAGGGTCCCATATGGGACGCAGAGAGCAACAGACTTGAAACAACGTTCACATGAGTGCTCTCCCAAGCAATGGCTTCTCTGCAGCATTCCCTACCTGGTCCATGAGCTCTTGTGGATTTGCTCGGGTGTTGATCCCTGGACTCGTTCTTAGCGGATATAGAATATGAACTCTGTGACTCTTCATGTCTCAATGATTGGGCATCCAAACAATGGTCTGAGCATCCATGGCCAGTGAGCTGGCCAACCATAGCCCAGAGTGCCAGATGTCTGTCAACCAAATCCAGTCTCTCTGGAATAGACCTCCTCATTCTCTGGCCTCCTGATTGTCAGGGACAGAGCCCACTCCCTTCCAGGTTGGAACTTTCAGTACCCTCAAATTGCAGGCATCATCCCAGGGCTCCTGGAAGATCAGACAATCGACCCACCTTTCCTTTCTTTTGATTGTAGACACAACAAACACACTGGCACTGGCCCCAGGCACCACACTCCCAGGAAGCTCTCCATGAGAGGGAGGGCTTGTTCTTATCCACCTGTGGAAAAGGCAGCTGAAATAGACCGGTTACCTCTCGGTTAAAAGGCCTCTGTTTGGAGGGCTCCCCTGTGGCTTAGGCTATGGAAATATTTATTCGGAAGTGTGGAGCTGAAAATGCCCCAATGGGAATGTCTTCGTCAAGGGTTACATCCAAGGGCTCAGGCTTGGTGGAGAGCATTGGGGCATGGATTGCTTGTTTGTGCCCTGGGATGTCTTGTTTCAAATGGCCATGAAGCACAATTCTTCTTTCACATGTAGGAACTCCCTTGAGGTGTGCTGCCCACTGATCCCCTGAAGATATCACATGTGCAGACACCAAGCCTCTAGAATCCACATTGAGCTTGGGAGCCTGAGGAGAGTGGTGGCTATGCGTCTACAGATGGAGATAAGAGTGTTCATCCAAGAGGACCACCCCTCTGATGGATCCTCCTTTCCATCAACTTCGACATACCTCCAGAGCAAGAGCTCATGGTGTCCCTCTTTGAACTCTCAAGGTTTGAGGGTGACACTTTCCCACATATGGCCCATCACACACCTCTTTTCTCACAGAGAGGTGGTTTGGTCACAAGGCTCCATGGGCATCATATCAGTGCAAAGGCCACCTCTGGGGCTGCACCTTTCCGAAGGAAGGCAACTCCACACACTGGGGAACCCAATTTTCTCTATCATGATGGATCTCTGATAACATGTGCTGCACTTCAGGGTCACGTGCTTTCTCAGTCACTGCCTCACACGAATACACAGGACAGAATCTCTTTTGGAGAGAAAAGATGTCATTCCAAACACCCAAACCAAAGTCACCTGGACAATGAAATCAAGGAACGACTGAGGAAGAACAACCTATGAGCTGCCATTTCAATAGGAAGGGTCTTTTCCGCTTAGGGAAAAGAGAGGGTGTCATTTACCTTGACCCACACCTCGTGTCCTTTGAGAAGACATGGGTGCCCAGCAGGGAGAACTTCTTGCAATCAACACACTTCAAGAGACCAGCCAAGGAATAGTGAAAATCTCATGCAAGAGTCCTGAGATAGCCTTTGTGTCTAATAGTCCCCGGAAACACAGACAAGGGCTTGGGAAGGAAACTGCGCCCTGGAATGTGGCTTGTATGCAAATCACATCTCAATCTCTCTCTCGGCTTCTTCCTCCTTCACATTCTCTCGAATCCTCCTCATCCAAGGTTATCTGTGCTGGTCCATGTTGTCAAATCTCAGCCAGGAAAGCGGTCAAATTCGTTAACCTAGATTTTCCATCAGTCTTCCAAACTCCTATCAAATATAAAAGCATTTTACCTGAAATAACTCCTCTGTTTGTATGGAGATATTCCACCTTACACAGTGCACCTCTATCTTACCATAGTCAGCCCTTCACACTGACAGATAACCATCCCATTTGCACTGTGTTCTACATGGTCACCAATTTGACTCTGAGATCAACATCTTTTCAACCACCTACACATAAGGGACCGAGTGAGAATTCACTTCTCTGCAGCACATCTCCTGTATTTGACGTTGCTGGTGAGGTGGATCTCTCGACTCTTTCTAAGGGGAGTTGGGAAATGAAGTCTCTGCCTCCCCATGTCTCAGTGAATTGGCATGTAAGAAGGGGTCTGAGCACCCTTCAGCAGGGTCTGAGTGACAATGCGACAGAGGTCAAGGATTCGGTCCCCTACAACCAGTCTCCATTTGGGACAATCCTCCTCCTTCTCTAGACCCTCCATTGCCAGGCCAGAGGCCTGGCTCGTCCAAGAGGGAAACCTCAAGACCTGCCCATGTAGCCTTCACCACACGGCTCACGGTAGATAACAAGAGAGACTCCTTAAGTTCCACAACTCTGTACCCCACAAACAAGCCAGCAGTGGAACTAGTCACCCCACTTCCATCCAGCACCCCAGTAGACAGGACGTAATCTTATCAACCTGTGAAATACCCACCAGACGTATCCCAGCTTCATTCTTGGGACATGTGTTACTGTGGATAGCTAGTGTGTGCTTTCATCTATTGACGTGTACGTTCAGAAGCAGGGAAGGGTCCTTGCCCCCATTCAAGTATTTCCTCAGGGTTGATATTGAGGGCCTCGTCCTTGGTGGAAGGCAGAGGGGCCTATTGTCATGGTTTGAGCTCTGGAATGAGATTTATCATCCCGGTCATTCTTGGGAGACGTTATTCCTCTGTTGGAAAAGACTGGAAGGGATAAGCTCACTGGTCCCTCTCAGATGTATCATAATCCAAAAGCAAGCCTGAGCCGTGGCTATTTCCTCAGCAGCCTGATGAGAATGGTGGGCATCAGAAGAATGCTGGAAAGAATACTTGTCATCCAATTGTCCAATACATCCAATGGATCCTCCTTTCATTTAGTATCAACATACCTCCAGATCATGAGCTCAGGCTGCCCGAGGTACCACAAATGATGGGTGACGGTGAGAGCTTCCCACCTTGGGCCCATCACTTGCCTCTCTTCTCACAGAGAGTCAGTGGTGTCACAATGCTTGGTGGGCGTCATGCCATTGCCATGGCCACCATTGGGCCTGAACTTCTCAGATGGAAGGCAACTCCACCTCCTCTGTGCCCACCTGCTCTCTACAGAAGGATGGCTCTTCCCCTGAACGTGTGTCAGGCTCAACACGGTGGTTCCAGAACTGCTTCCCAGGAATACACAGTCTACAATCCCATTTGGAAAGAAAATATGGGATTGAAAAAGACCCACTGGCTAAAGATTGGGCAAGAGGGCGGAGGAGTAGCTGGACACGCTGAACACTTCATAGGTACTTTTGTCGGTAGGGTCCCATATGGGACGCAGAGAGCAACAGACTTGAAACAACGTTCACATGAGTGCTCTCCCAAGCAATGGCTTCTCTGCAGCATTCCCTACCTGGTCCATGAGCTCTTGTGGATTTGCTCGGGTGTTGATCCCTGGACTCGTTCTTAGCGGATATAGAATATGAACTCTGTGACTCTTCATGTCTCAATGATTGGGCATCCAAACAATGGTCTGAGCATCCATGGCCAGTGAGCTGGCCAACCATAGCCCAGAGTGCCAGATGTCTGTCAACCAAATCCAGTCTCTCTGGAATAGACCTCCTCATTCTCTGGCCTCCTGATTGTCAGGGACAGAGCCCACTCCCTTCCAGGTTGGAACTTTCAGTACCCTCAAATTGCAGGCATCATCCCAGGGCTCCTGGAAGATCAGACAATCGACCCACCTTTCCTTTCTTTTGATTGTAGACACAACAAACACACTGGCACTGGCCCCAGGCACCACACTCCCAGGAAGCTCTCCATGAGAGGGAGGGCTTGTTCTTATCCACCTGTGGAAAAGGCAGCTGAAATAGACCGGTTACCTCTCGGTTAAAAGGCCTCTGTTTGGAGGGCTCCCCTGTGGCTTAGGCTATGGAAATATTTATTCGGATGTGTGGAGCTGAAAATGCCCCAATGGGAATGTCTTCGTCAAGGGTTACATCCAAGGGCTCAGGCTTGGTGGAGAGCATTGGGGCATGGATTGCTTGTTTGTGCCCTGGGATGTCTTGTTTCAAATGGCCATGAAGCACAATTCTTCTTTCACATGTAGGAACTCCCTTGAGGTATTCTGCCCACTGATCCCCTGAAGATATCACATGTGCAGACACCAAGCCTCTAGAATCCACATTGAGCTTGGGAGCCTGAGGAGAGTGGTGGCTATGCGTCTACAGATGGAGATAAGAGTGTTCATCCAAGAGGACCACCCCTCTGATGGATCCTCCTTTCCATCAACTTCGACATACCTCCAGAGCAAGAGCTCATGGTGTCCCTCTTTGAACTCTCAAGGTTTGAGAGTGAGAATGTCCCACATATGGCCCATCACACACCTCTTTTCTCACAGAGAGGTGGTTTGGTCACAAGGCTCTATGGGCATCATATCAGTGCAAAGGCCACCTCTGGGGCTGCACCTTTCCGAAGGAAGGCAACTCCACACACTGGGGAACCCAATTTTCTCTATCATGATGGATCTCTGATAACATGTGCGGCACTTCAGGGTCAAGTGCTTTCTCAGTCACTGCCTCACACGAATACACAGGACAGAATCTCTTTTGGAGAGAAAAGATGTCATTCCAAACACCCAAACCAAAGTCACCTGGACAATGAAATCAAGGAACGACTGAGGAAGAACAACCTATGAGCTGCCATTTCAATAGGAAGGGCCGTTTCGGCTTAGGGAAAGAGAGGGTGTCATTTACCTTGACCCACACCTCGTGTCCTTTGAGAAGACATGGGTGCCCAGCAGGGAGGACTGCTTGCAATCAACACACTTCAAGAGACCAGCCAAGGAATAGTGAAAATCTCATGCAAGAGTCCTGAGATAGCCTTTGTGTCTAATCGTCCCCTGAAACACAGACAAGGGCTTGGGAAGGAAACTGCGCCCTGGAATGTGGCTTGTATGCAAATCACATCTCAATCTCTCTCTCGGCTTCTTCCTCCTTCACATTCTCTCGAATCCTCCTCATCCAAGGTTATCTGTGCTGGTCCATGTTGTCAAATCTCAGCCAGGAAAGCGGTCAAATTCGTTAACCTAGATTTTCCATCAGTCTTCCAAACTCCTATCAAATATAAAAGCATTTTACCTGAAATAACTCCTCTGTTTGTATGGAGATATTCCACCTTACACAGTGCACCTCTATCTTACCATAGTCAGCCCTTCACACTGACAGATAACCATCCCATTTGCACTGTGTTCTACATGGTCACCAATTTGACTCTGAGATCAACATCTTTTCAACCACCTACACATAAGGGACCGAGTGAGAATTCACTTCTCTGCAGCACATCTCCTGTATTTGACGTTGCTGGTGAGGTGGATCTCTCGACTCTTTCTAAGGGGAGTTGGGAAATGAAGTCTCTGCCTCCCCATGTCTCAGTGAATTGGCATGTAAGAAGGGGTCTGAGCACCCTTCAGCAGGGTCTGAGTGACAATGCGACAGAGGTCAAGGATTCGGTCCCCTACAACCAGTCTCCATTTGGGACAATCCTCCTCCTTCTCTAGACCCTCCATTGCCAGGCCAGAGGCCTGGCTCGTCCAAGAGGGAAACCTCAAGACCTGCCCATGTAGCCCTCACCACACGGCTCACGGTAGATAACAAGAGAGACTCCTTAAATTCCACAACTGTGTACCCCACAAACAAGCCAGCAGTGGAACTAGTCACCCCACTTCCATCCAGCACCCCAGTAGACAGGACGTAATCTTATCAACCTGTGAAATACCCACCAGACGTATCCCAGCTTCATTCTTGGGACATGTGTTACTGTGGATAGCTAGTGTGTGCTTTCATCTATTGACGTGTACGTTCAGAAGCAGGGAAGGGTCCTTGCCCCCATTCAAGTATTTCCTCAGGGTTGATATTGAGGGCCTCGTCCTTGGTGGAAGGCAGAGGGGCCTATTGTCATGGTTTGAGCTCTGGAATGAGATTTATCATCCCGGTCATTCTTGGGAGACGTTATTCCTCTGTTGGAAAAGACTGGAAGGGATAAGCTCACTGGTCCCTCTCAGATGTATCATAATCCAAAAGCAAGCCTGAGCCGTGGCTATTTCCTCAGCAGCCTGATGAGAATGGTGGGCATCAGAAGAATGCTGGAAAGAATACTTGTCATCCAATTGTCCAATACATCCAATGGATCCTCCTTTCATTTAGTATCAACATACCTCCAGATCATGAGCTCAGGCTGCCCGAGGTACCACAAATGATGGGTGACGGTGAGAGCTTCCCACCTTGGGCCCATCACTTGCCTCTCTTCTCACAGAGAGTCAGTGGTGTCACAATGCTTGGTGGGCGTCATGCCATTGCCATGGCCACCATTGGGCCTGAACTTCTCAGATGGAAGGCAACTCCACCTCCTCTGTGCCCACCTGCTCTCTACAGAAGGATGGCTCTTCCCCTGAACGTGTGTCAGGCTCAACACGGTGGTTCCAGAACTGCTTCCCAGGAATACACAGTCTACAATCCCATTTGGAAAGAAAATATGGGATTGAAAAAGACCCACTGGCTAAAGATTGGGCAAGAGGGCGGAGGAGTAGCTGGACACGCTGAACACTTCATAGGTACTTTTGTCGGTAGGGTCCCATATGGGACGCAGAGAGCAACAGACTTGAAACAACGTTCACATGAGTGCTCTCCCAAGCAATGGCTTCTCTGCAGCATTCCCTACCTGGTCCATGAGCTCTTGTGGATTTGCTCGGGTGTTGATCCCTGGACTCGTTCTTAGCGGATATAGAATATGAACTCTGTGACTCTTCATGTCTCAATGATTGGGCATCCAAACAATGGTCTGAGCATCCATGGCCAGTGAGCTGGCCAACCATAGCCCAGAGTGCCAGATGTCTGTCAACCAAATCCAGTCTCTCTGGAATAGACCTCCTCATTCTCTGGCCTCCTGATTGTCAGGGACAGAGCCCACTCCCTTCCAGGTTGGAACTTTCAGTACCCTCAAATTGCAGGCATCATCCCAGGGCTCCTGGAAGATCAGACAATCGACCCACCTTTCCTTTCTTTTGATTGTAGACACAACAAACACACTGGCACTGGCCCCAGGCACCACACTCCCAGGAAGCTCTCCATGAGAGGGAGGGCTTGTTCTTATCCACCTGTGGAAAAGGCAGCTGAAATAGACCGGTTACCTCTCGGTTAAAAGGCCTCTGTTTGGAGGGCTCCCCTGTGGCTTAGGCTATGGAAATATTTATTCGGAAGTGTGGAGCTGAAAATGCCCCAATGGGAATGTCTTCGTCAAGGGTTACATCCAAGGGCTCAGGCTTGGTGGAGAGCATTGGGGCATGGATTGCTTGTTTGTGCCCTGGGATGTCTTGTTTCAAATGGCCATGAAGCACAATTCTTCTTTCACATGTAGGAACTCCCTTGAGGTGTGCTGCCCACTGATCCCCTGAAGATATCACATGTGCAGACACCAAGCCTCTAGAATCCACATTGAGCTTGGGAGCCTGAGGAGAGTGGTGGCTATGCGTCTACAGATGGAGATAAGAGTGTTCATCCAAGAGGACCACCCCTCTGATGGATCCTCCTTTCCATCAACTTCGACATACCTCCAGAGCAAGAGCTCATGGTGTCCCTCTTTGAACTCTCAAGGTTTGAGGGTGACACTTTCCCACATATGGCCCATCACACACCTCTTTTCTCACAGAGAGGTGGTTTGGTCACAAGGCTCCATGGGCATCATATCAGTGCAAAGGCCACCTCTGGGGCTGCACCTTTCCGAAGGAAGGCAACTCCACACACTGGGGAACCCAATTTTCTCTATCATGAGGGATCTCTGATAACATGTGCGGCACTTCAGGGTCAAGTGCTTTCTCAGTCACTGCCTCACACGAATACACAGGACAGAATCTCTTTTGGAGAGAAAAGATGTCATTCCAAACACCCAAACCAAAGTCACCTGGACAATGAAATCAAGGAACGACTGAGGAAGAACAACCTATGAGCTGCCATTTCAATAGGAAGGGTCTTTTCCGCTTAGGGAAAAGAGAGGGTGTCATTTACCTTGACCCACACCTCGTGTCCTTTGAGAAGACATGGGTGCCCAGCAGGGAGAACTTCTTGCAATCAACACACTTCAAGAGACCAGCCAAGGAATAGTGAAAATCTCATGCAAGAGTCCTGAGATAGCCTTTGTGTCTAATAGTCCCCGGAAACACAGACAAGGGCTTGGGAAGGAAACTGCGCCCTGGAATGTGGCTTGTATGCAAATCACATCTCAATCTCTCTCTCGGCTTCTTCCTCCTTCACATTCTCTCGAATCCTCCTCATCCAAGGTTATCTGTGCTGGTCCATGTTGTCAAATCTCAGCCAGGAAAGCGGTCAAATTCGTTAACCTAGATTTTCCATCAGTCTTCCAAACTCCTATCAAATATAAAAGCATTTTACCTGAAATAACTCCTCTGTTTGTATGGAGATATTCCACCTTACACAGTGCACCTCTATCTTACCATAGTCAGCCCTTCACACTGACAGATAACCATCCCATTTGCACTGTGTTCTACATGGTCACCAATTTGACTCTGAGATCAACATCTTTTCAACCACCTACACATAAGGGACCGAGTGAGAATTCACTTCTCTGCAGCACATCTCCTGTATTTGACGTTGCTGGTGAGGTGGATCTCTCGACTCTTTCTAAGGGGAGTTGGGAAATGAAGTCTCTGCCTCCCCATGTCTCAGTGAATTGGCATGTAAGAAGGGGTCTGAGCACCCTTCAGCAGGGTCTGAGTGACAATGCGACAGAGGTCAAGGATTCGGTCCCCTACAACCAGTCTCCATTTGGGACAATCCTCCTCCTTCTCTAGACCCTCCATTGCCAGGCCAGAGGCCTGGCTCGTCCAAGAGGGAAACCTCAAGACCTGCCCATGTAGCCTTCACCACACGGCTCACGGTAGATAACAAGAGAGACTCCTTAAGTTCCACAACTCTGTACCCCACAAACAAGCCAGCAGTGGAACTAGTCACCCCACTTCCATCCAGCACCCCAGTAGACAGGACGTAATCTTATCAACCTGTGAAATACCCACCAGACGTATCCCAGCTTCATTCTTGGGACATGTGTTACTGTGGATAGCTAGTGTGTGCTTTCATCTATTGACGTGTACGTTCAGAAGCAGGGAAGGGTCCTTGCCCCCATTCAAGTATTTCCTCAGGGTTGATATTGAGGGCCTCGTCCTTGGTGGAAGGCAGAGGGGCCTATTGTCATGGTTTGAGCTCTGGAATGAGATTTATCATCCCGGTCATTCTTGGGAGACGTTATTCCTCTGTTGGAAAAGACTGGAAGGGATAAGCTCACTGGTCCCTCTCAGATGTATCATAATCCAAAAGCAAGCCTGAGCCGTGGCTATTTCCTCAGCAGCCTGATGAGAATGGTGGGCATCAGAAGAATGCTGGAAAGAATACTTGTCATCCAATTGTCCAATACATCCAATGGATCCTCCTTTCATTTAGTATCAACATACCTCCAGATCATGAGCTCAGGCTGCCCGAGGTACCACAAATGATGGGTGACGGTGAGAGCTTCCCACCTTGGGCCCATCACTTGCCTCTCTTCTCACAGAGAGTCAGTGGTGTCACAATGCTTGGTGGGCGTCATGCCATTGCCATGGCCACCATTGGGCCTGAACTTCTCAGATGGAAGGCAACTCCACCTCCTCTGTGCCCACCTGCTCTCTACAGAAGGATGGCTCTTCCCCTGAACGTGTGTCAGGCTCAACACGGTGGTTCCAGAACTGCTTCCCAGGAATACACAGTCTACAATCCCATTTGGAAAGAAAATATGGGATTGAAAAAGACCCACTGGCTAAAGATTGGGCAAGAGGGCGGAGGAGTAGCTGGACACGCTGAACACTTCATAGGTACTTTTGTCGGTAGGGTCCCATATGGGACGCAGAGAGCAACAGACTTGAAACAACGTTCACATGAGTGCTCTCCCAAGCAATGGCTTCTCTGCAGCATTCCCTACCTGGTCCATGAGCTCTTGTGGATTTGCTCGGGTGTTGATCCCTGGACTCGTTCTTAGCGGATATAGAATATGAACTCTGTGACTCTTCATGTCTCAATGATTGGGCATCCAAACAATGGTCTGAGCATCCATGGCCAGTGAGCTGGCCAACCATAGCCCAGAGTGCCAGATGTCTGTCAACCAAATCCAGTCTCTCTGGAATAGACCTCCTCATTCTCTGGCCTCCTGATTGTCAGGGACAGAGCCCACTCCCTTCCAGGTTGGAACTTTCAGTACCCTCAAATTGCAGGCATCATCCCAGGGCTCCTGGAAGATCAGACAATCGACCCACCTTTCCTTTCTTTTGATTGTAGACACAACAAACACACTGGCACTGGCCCCAGGCACCACACTCCCAGGAAGCTCTCCATGAGAGGGAGGGCTTGTTCTTATCCACCTGTGGAAAAGGCAGCTGAAATAGACCGGTTACCTCTCGGTTAAAAGGCCTCTGTTTGGAGGGCTCCCCTGTGGCTTAGGCTATGGAAATATTTATTCGGATGTGTGGAGCTGAAAATGCCCCAATGGGAATGTCTTCGTCAAGGGTTACATCCAAGGGCTCAGGCTTGGTGGAGAGCATTGGGGCATGGATTGCTTGTTTGTGCCCTGGGATGTCTTGTTTCAAATGGCCATGAAGCACAATTCTTCTTTCACATGTAGGAACTCCCTTGAGGTATTCTGCCCACTGATCCCCTGAAGATATCACATGTGCAGACACCAAGCCTCTAGAATCCACATTGAGCTTGGGAGCCTGAGGAGAGTGGTGGCTATGCGTCTACAGATGGAGATAAGAGTGTTCATCCAAGAGGACCACCCCTCTGATGGATCCTCCTTTCCATCAACTTCGACATACCTCCAGAGCAAGAGCTCATGGTGTCCCTCTTTGAACTCTCAAGGTTTGAGGGTGACACTTTCCCACATATGGCCGATCACACACCTCTTTTCTCACAGAGAGGTGGTTTGGTCACAAGGCTCCATAGGCATCATATCAGTGCAAAGGCCACCTCTGGGTCTGCACCTTTCCGAAGGAAGGCAACTCCACACACTGGGGAACCCAATTTTCTCTATCATGATGGATCTCTGATAACATGTGCAGCACTTCAGGGTCAAGTGCTTTCTCAGTCACTGCCTCACACGAATACACAGGACAGAATCTCTTTTGGAGAGAAAAGATGTCATTCCAAACACCCAAACCAAAGTCACCTGGACAATGAAATCAAGGAACGACTGAGGAAGAACAACCTATGAGCTGCCATTTCAATAGGAAGGGTCTTTTCCGCTTAGGGAAAAGAGAGGGTGTCATTTACCTTGACCCACACCTCGTGTCCTTTGAGAAGACATGGGTGCCCAGCAGGGAGAACTTCTTGCAATCAACACACTTCAAGAGACCAGCCAAGGAATAGTGAAAATCTCATGCAAGAGTCCTGAGATAGCCTTTGTGTCTAATAGTCCCCGGAAACACAGACAAGGGCTTGGGAAGGAAACTGCGCCCTGGAATGTGGCTTGTATGCAAATCACATCTCAATCTCTCTCTCGGCTTCTTCCTCCTTCACATTCTCTCGAATCCTCCTCATCCAAGGTTATCTGTGCTGGTCCATGTTGTCAAATCTCAGCCAGGAAAGCGGTCAAATTCGTTAACCGAGATTTTCCATCAGTCTTCCAAACTCCTATCAAATATAAAAGCATTTTACCTGAAATAACTCCTCTGTTTGTATGGAGATATTCCACCTTACACAGTGCACCTCTATCTTACCATAGTCAGCCCTTCACACTGACAGATAACCATCCCATTTGCACTGTGTTCTACATGGTCACCAATTTGACTCTGAGATCAACATCTTTTCAACCACCTACACATAAGGGACCGAGTGAGAATTCACTTCTCTGCAGCACATCTCCTGTATTTGACGTTGCTGGTGAGGTGGATCTCTCGACTCTTTCTAAGGGGAGTTGGGAAATGAAGTCTCTGCCTCCCCATGTCTCAGTGAATTGGCATGTAAGAAGGGGTCTGAGCACCCTTCAGCAGGGTCTGAGTGACAATGCGACAGAGGTCAAGGATTCGGTCCCCTACAACCAGTCTCCATTTGGGACAATCCTCCTCCTTCTCTAGACCCTCCATTGCCAGGCCAGAGGCCTGGCTCGTCCAAGAGGGAAACCTCAAGACCTGCCCATGTAGCCCTCACCACACGGCTCACGGTAGATAACAAGAGAGACTCCTTAAATTCCACAACTGTGTACCCCACAAACAAGCCAGCAGTGGAACTAGTCACCCCACTTCCATCCAGCACCCCAGTAGACAGGACGTAATCTTATCAACCTGTGAAATACCCACCAGACGTATCCCAGCTTCATTCTTGGGACATGTGTTACTGTGGATAGCTAGTGTGTGCTTTCATCTATTGACGTGTACGTTCAGAAGCAGGGAAGGGTCCTTGCCCCCATTCAAGTATTTCCTCAGGGTTGATATTGAGGGCCTCGTCCTTGGTGGAAGGCAGAGGGGCCTATTGTCATGGTTTGAGCTCTGGAATGAGATTTATCATCCCGGTCATTCTTGGGAGACGTTATTCCTCTGTTGGAAAAGACTGGAAGGGATAAGCTCACTGGTCCCTCTCAGATGTATCATAATCCAAAAGCAAGCCTGAGCCGTGGCTATTTACTCAGCAGCCTGATGAGAATGGTGGGCATCAGAAGAATGCTGGAAAGAATACTTGTCATCCAATTGTCCAATACATCCAATGGATCCTCCTTTCATTTAGTATCAACATACCTCCAGATCATGAGCTCAGGCTGCCCGAGGTACCACAAATGATGGGTGACGGTGAGAGCTTCCCACCTTGGGCCCATCACTTGCCTCTCTTCTCACAGAGAGTCAGTGGTGTCACAATGCTTGGTGGGCGTCATGCCATTGCCATGGCCACCATTGGGCCTGAACTTCTCAGATGGAAGGCAACTCCACCTCCTCTGTGCCCACCTGCTCTCTACAGAAGGATGGCTCTTCCCCTGAACGTGTGTCAGGCTCAACACGGTGGTTCCAGAACTGCTTCCCAGGAATACACAGTCTACAATCCCATTTGGAAAGAAAATATGGGATTGAAAAAGACCCACTGGCTCAAGATTGGGCAAGAGGGCGGAGGAGTAGCTGGACACGCTGAACACTTCATAGGTACTTTTGTCGGTAGGGTCCCATATGGGACGCAGAGAGCAACAGACTTGAAACAACGTTCACATGAGTGCTCTCCCAAGCAATGGCTTCTCTGCAGCATTCCCTACCTGGTCCATGAGCTCTTGTGGATTTGCTCGGGTGTGGATCCCTGGACTCGTTCTTAGCGGATATAGAATATGAACTCTGTGACTCTTCATGTCTCAATGATTGGGCATCCAAACAATGGTCTGAGCATCCATGGCCAGTGAGCTGGCCAACCATAGCCCAGAGTGCCAGATGTCTGTCAACCAAATCCAGTCTCTCTGGAATGGACCTCCTCATTCTCTGGCCTCCTGATTGTCAGGGACAGAGCCCACTCCCTTCCAGGTTGGAACTTTCAGTACCCTCAAATTGCAGGCATCATCCCAGGGCTCCTGGAAGATCAGACAATCGACCCACCTTTCCTTTCTTTTGATTGTAGACACAACAAACACACTGGCACTGGCCCCAGGCACCACACTCCCAGGAAGCTCTCCATGAGAGGGAGGGCTTGTTCTTATCCACCTGTGGAAAAGGCAGCTGAAATAGGCCGGTTACCTCTCGGTTAAAAGGCCTCTGTTTGGAGGGCTCCCCTGTGGCTTAGGCTATGGAAATATTTATTCGGAAGTGTGGAGCTGAAAATGCCCCAATGGGAATGTCTTCGTCAAGGGTTACATCCAAGGGCTCAGGCTTGGTGGAGAGCATTGGGGCATGGATTGCTTGTTTGTGCCCTGGGATGTCTTGTTTCAAATGGCCATGAAGCACAACTCTTCTTTCACATGTAGGAACTCCCTTGAGGTATTCTGCCCACTGATCCCCTGAAGATATCACATGTTCCGACACCAAGCCTCTAGAATCCACATTGAGCTTGGGAGCCTGAGGAGAGTGGTGGCTATGCGTCTACAGATGGAGATAAGAGTGTTCATCCAAGAGGACCACCCCTCTGATGGATCCTCCTTTCCATCAACTTCGACATACCTCCAGAGCAAGAGCTCATGGTGTCCCTCTTTGAACTCTCAAGGTTTGAGAGTGAGAATGTCCCACATATGGCCCATCACACACCTCTTTTCTCACAGAGAGGTGGTTTGGTCACAAGGCTCCATGGGCATCATATCAGTGCAAAGGCCACCTCTGGGGCTGCACCTTTCCGAAGGAAGGCAACTCCACACACTGGGGAACCCAATTTTCTCTATCATGATGGATCTCTGATAACATGTGCGGCACTTCAGGGTCAAGTGCTTTCTCAGGCACTGCCTCACACGAATACACAGGACAGAATCTCTTTTGGAGAGAAAAGATGTCATTCCAAACACCCAAACCAAAGTCACCTGGACAATGAAATCAAGGAACGACTGAGGAAGAACAACCTATGAGCTGCCATTTCAATAGGAAGGGCAGTTTCGGCTTAGGGAAAGAGAGGGTGTCATTTACCTTGACCCACACCTCGTGTCCTTTGAGAAGACATGGGTGCCCAGCAGGGAGGACTGCTTGCAATCGGCATACTTCAAGAGACCAGCCAAGGAATAGTGAAAATCTCATGCAAGAGTCCTGAGATAGCCTTTGTGTCTAATCGTCCCCGGAAACACAGACAAGGGCTTGGGAAGGAAACTGCGCCCTGGAATGTGGCTTGTATGCAAATCACATCTCAATCTCTCTCTCGGCTTCTTCCTCCTTCACATTCTCTCGAATCCTCCTCATCCAAGGTTATCTGTGCTGGTCCATGTTGTCAAATCTCAGCCAGGAAAGCGGTCAAATTCGTTAACCTAGATTTTCCATCAGTCTTCCAAACTCCTATCAAATATAAAAGCATTTTACCTGAAATAACTCCTCTGTTTGTATGGAGATATTCCACCTTACACAGTGCACCTCTATCTTACCATAGTCAGCCCTTCACACTGACAGATAACCATCCCATTTGCACTGTGTTCTACATGGTCACCAATTTGACTCTGAGATCAACATCTTTTCAACCACCTACACATAAGGGACCGAGTGAGAATTCACTTCTCTGCAGCACATCTCCTGTATTTGACGTTGCTGGTGAGGTGGATCTCTCGACTCTTTCTAAGGGGAGTTGGGAAATGAAGTCTCTGCCTCCCCATGTCTCAGTGAATTGGCATGTAAGAAGGGGTCTGAGCACCCTTCAGCAGGGTCTGAGTGACAATGCGACAGAGGTCAAGGATTCGGTCCCCTACAACCAGTCTCCATTTGGGACAATCCTCCTCCTTCTCTAGACCCTCCATTGCCAGGCCAGAGGCCTGGCTCGTCCAAGAGGGAAACCTCAAGACCTGCCCATGTAGCCCTCACCACACGGCTCACGGTAGATAACAAGAGAGACTCCTTAAATTCCACAACTGCGTACCCCACAAACAAGCCAGCAGTGGAACTAGTCACCCCACTTCCATCCAGCACCCCAGTAGACAGGACTTAATCTTATCAACCTGTGAAATACCCACCAGACGTATCCCAGCTTCATTCTTGGGACATGTGTTACTGTGGATAGCTAGTGTGTGCTTTCATCTATTGACGTGTACGTTCAGAAGCAGGGAAGGGTCCTTGCCCCCATTCAAGTATTTCCTCAGGGTTGATATTGAGGGCCTCGTCCTTGGTGGAAGGAAGAGGGGCCTATTGTCATGGTTTGAGCTCTGGAATGAGATTTATCATCCCGGTCATTCTTGGGAGACGTTATTCCTCTGTTGGAAAAGACTGGAAGGGATAAGCTCACTGGTCCCTCTCAGATGTATCATAATCCAAAAGCAAGCCTGAGCCGTGGCTATTTACTCAGCAGCCTGATGAGAATGGTGGGCATCAGAAGAATGCTGGAAAGAATACTGGTCATCCAATTGTCCAATACATCCAATGGATCCTCCTTTCATTTAGTATCAACATACCTCCAGATCATGAGCTCAGGCTGCCCGAGGTACCACAAATGATGGGTGACGGTGAGAGCTTCCCACCTTGGGCCCATCACTTGCCTCTCTTCTCACAGAGAGTCAGTGGTGTCACAATGCTTGGTGGGCGTCATGCCATTGCCATGGCCACCATTGGGCCTGAACTTCTCAGATGGAAGGCAACTCCACCTCCTCTGTGCCCACCTGCTCTCTACAGAAGGATGGCTCTTCCCCTGAACGTGTGTCAGGCTCAACACGGTGGTTCCAGAACTGCTTCCCAGGAATACACAGTCTACAATCCCATTTGGAAAGAAAATATGGGATTGAAAAAGACCCACTGGCTCAAGATTGGGCAAGAGGGCGGAGGAGTAGCTGGACACGCTGAACACTTCATAGGTACTTTTGTCGGTAGGGTCCCATATGGGACGCAGAGAGCAACAGACTTGAAACAACGTTCACATGAGTGCTCTCCCAAGCAATGGCTTCTCTGCAGCATTCCATACCTGGTCCATGAGCTCTTGTGGATTTGCTCGGGTGTGGATCCCTGGACTCGTTCTTAGCGGATATAGAATATGAACTCTGTGACTCTTCATGTCTCAATGATTGGGCATCCAAACAATGGTCTGAGCATCCATGGCCAGTGAGCTGGCCAACCATAGCCCAGAGTGCCAGATGTCTGTCAACCAAATCCAGTCTCTCTGGAATGGACCTCCTCATTCTCTGGCCTCCTGATTGTCAGGGACAGAGCCCACTCCCTTCCAGGTTGGAACTTTCAGTACCCTCAAATTGCAGGCATCATCCCAGGGCTCCTGGAAGATCAGACAATCGACCCACCTTTCCTTTCTTTTGATTGTAGACACAACAAACACACTGGCACTGGCCCCAGGCACCACACTCCCAGGAAGCTCTCCATGAGAGGGAGGGCTTGTTCTTATCCACCTGTGGAAAAGGCAGCTGAAATAGGCCGGTTACCTCTCGGTTAAAAGGCCTCTGTTTGGAGGGCGCCCCTGTGGCTTAGGCTATGGAAATATTTATTCGGAAGTGTGGAGCTGAAAATGCCCCAATGGGAATGTCTTCGTCAAGGGTTACATCCAAGGGCTCAGGCTTGGTGGAGAGCATTGGGGCATGGATTGCTTGTTTGTGCCCTGGGATGTCTTGTTTCAAATGGCCATGAAGCACAACTCTTCTTTCACATGTAGGAACTCCCTTGAGGTGTGCTGCCCACTGATCCCCTGAAGATATCACATGTTCCGACACCAAGCCTCTAGAATCCACATTGAGCTTGGGAGCCTGAGGAGAGTGGTGGCTATGCGTCTACAGATGGAGATAAGAGTGTTCATCCAAGAGGACCACCCCTCTGATGGATCCTCCTTTCCATCAACTTCGACATACCTCCAGAGCAAGAGCTCATGGTGTCCCTCTTTGAACTCTCAAGGTTTGAGGGTGACACTTTCCCACATATGGCCCATCACACACCTCTTTTCTCACAGAGAGGTGGTTTGGTCACAAGGCTCCATGGGCATCATATCAGTGCAAAGGCCACCTCTGGGGCTGCACCTTTCCGAAGGAAGGCAACTCCACACACTGGGGAACCCAATTTTCTCTATCATGAGGGATCTCTGATAACATGTGCGGCACTTCAGGGTCAAGTGCTTTCTCAGGCACTGCCTCACACGAATACACAGGACAGAATCTCTTTTGGAGAGAAAAGATGTCATTCCAAACACCCAAACCAAAGTCACCTGGACAATGAAATCAAGGAACGACTGAGGAAGAACAACCTATGAGCCGCCATTTCAATAGGAAGGGTCTTTTCCGCTTAGGGAAAAGAGAGGGTGTCATTTACCTTGACCCACACCTCGTGTCCTTTGAGAAGACATGGGTGCCCAGCAGGGAGGACTGCTTGCAATCGGCATACTTCAAGAGACCAGCCAAGGAATAGTGAAAATCTCATGCAAGAGTCCTGAGATAGCCTTTGTGTCTAATAGTCCCCGGAAACACAGACAAGGGCTTGGGAAGGAAACTGCGCCCTGGAATGAGGCTTGTATGCAAATCACATCTCAATCTCTCTCTCGGCTTCTTCCTCCTTCACATTCTCTCGAATCCTCCTCATCCAAGGTTATCTGTGCTGGTCCATGTTGTCAAATCTCAGCCAGGAAAGCGGTCAAATTCGTTAACCTAGATTTTCCATCAGTCTTCCAAACTCCTATCAAATATAAAAGCATTTTACCTGAAATAACTCCTCTGTTTGTATGGAGATATTCCACCTTACACAGTGCACCTCTATCTTACCATAGTCAGCCCTTCACACTGACAGATAACCATCCCATTTGCACTGTGTTCTACATGGTCACCAATTTGACTCTGAGATCAACATCTTTTCAACCACCTACACATAAGGGACCGAGTGAGAATTCACTTCTCTGCAGCACATCTCCTGTATTTGACGTTGCTGGTGAGGTGGATCTCTCGACTCTTTCTAAGGGGAGTTGGGAAATGAAGTCTCTGCCTCCCCATGTCTCAGTGAATTGGCATGTAAGAAGGGGTCTGAGCACCCTTCAGCAGGGTCTCAGTGACAATGCGACAGAGGTCAAGGATTCGGTCCCCTACAACCAGTCTCCATTTGGGACAATCCTCCTCCTTCTCTAGACCCTCCATTGCCAGGCCAGAGGCCTGGCTCGTCCAAGAGGGAAACCTCAAGACCTGCCCATGTAGCCCTCACCACACGGCTCACGGTAGATAACAAGAGAGACTCCTTAAATTCCACAACTGTGTACCCCACAAACAAGCCAGCAGTGGAACTAGTCACCCCACTTCCATCCAGCACCCCAGTAGACAGGACTTAATCTTATCAACCTGTGAAATACCCACCAGACGTATCCCAGCTTCATTCTTGGGACATGTGTTACTGTGGATAGCTAGTGTGTGCTTTCATCTATTGACGTGTACGTTCAGAAGCAGGGAAGGGTCCTTGCCCCCATTCAAGTATTTCCTCAGGGTTGATATTGAGGGCCTCGTCCTTGGTGGAAGGCAGAGGGGCCTATTGTCATGGTTTGAGCTCTGGAATGAGATTTATCATCCCGGTCATTCTTGGGAGACGTTATTCCTCTGTTGGAAAAGACTGGAAGGGATAAGCTCACTGGTCCCTCTCAGATGTATCATAATCCAAAAGCAAGCCTGAGCCGTGGCTATTTCCTCAGCAGCCTGATGAGAATGGTGGGCATCAGAAGAATGCTGGAAAGAATACTTGTCATCCAATTGTCCAATACATCCAATGGATCCTCCTTTCATTTAGTATCAACATACCTCCAGATCATGAGCTCAGGCTGCCCGAGGTACCACAAATGATGGGTGACGGTGAGAGCTTCCCACCTTGGGCCCATCACTTGCCTCTCTTCTCACAGAGAGTCAGTGGTGTCACAATGCTTGGTGGGCGTCATGCCATTGCCATGGCCACCATTGGGCCTGAACTTCTCAGATGGAAGGCAACTCCACCTCCTCTGTGCCCACCTGCTCTCTACAGAAGGATGGCTCTTCCCCTGAACGTGTGTCAGGCTCAACACGGTGGTTCCAGAACTGCTTCCCAGGAATACACAGTCTACAATCCCATTTGGAAAGAAAATATGGGATTGAAAAAGACCCACTGGCTCAAGATTGGGCAAGAGGGCGGAGGAGTAGCTGGACACGCTGAACACTTCATAGGTACTTTTGTCGGTAGGGTCCCATATGGGACGCAGAGAGCAACAGACTTGAAACAACGTTCACATGAGTGCTCTCCCAAGCAATGGCTTCTCTGCAGCATTCCCTACCTGGTCCATGAGCTCTTGTGGATTTGCTCGGGTGTGGATCCCTGGACTCGTTCTTAGCGGATATAGAATATGAACTCTGTGACTCTTCATGTCTCAATGACTGGGCATCCAAACAATGGTCTGAGCATCCATGGCCAGTGAGCTGGCCAACCATAGCCCAGAGTGCCAGATGTCTGTCAACCAAATCCAGTCTCTCTGGAATGGACCTCCTCATTCTCTGGCCTCCTGATTGTCAGGGACAGAGCCCACTCCCTTCCAGGTTGGAACTTTCAGTACCCTCAAATTGCAGGCATCATCCCAGGGCTCCTGGAAGATCAGACAATCGACCCACCTTTCCTTTCTTTTGATTGTAGACACAACAAACACACTGGCACTGGCCCCAGGCACCACACTCCCAGGAAGCTCTCCATGAGAGGGAGGGCTTGTTCTTATCCACCTGTGGAAAAGGCAGCTGAAATAGACCGGTTACCTCTCGGTTAAAAGGCCTCTGTTTGGAGGGCGCCCCTGTGGCTTAGGCTATGGAAATATTTATTCGGAAGTGTGGAGCTGAAAATGCCCCAATGGGAATGTCTTCGTCAAGGGTTACATCCAAGGGCTCAGGCTTGGTGGAGAGCATTGGGGCATGGATTGCTTGTTTGTGCCCTGGGATGTCTTGTTTCAAATGGCCATGAAGCACAACTCTTCTTTCACATGTAGGAACTCCCTTGAGGTATTCTGCCCACTGATCCCCTGAAGATATCACATGTGCAGACACCAAGCCTCTAGAATCCACATTGAGCTTGGGAGCCTGAGGAGAGTGGTGGCTATGCGTCTACAGATGGAGATAAGAGTGTTCATCCAAGAGGACCACCCCTCTGATGGATCCTCCTTTCCATCAACTTCGACATACCTCCAGAGCAAGAGCTCATGGTGTCCCTCTTTGAACTCTCAAGGTTTGAGGGTGACACTTTCCCACATATGGCCCATCACACACCTCTTTTCTCACAGAGAGGTGGTTTGGTCACAAGGCTCCATGGGCATCATATCAGTGCAAAGGCCACCTCTGGGGCTGCACCTTTCCGAAGGAAGGCAACTCCACACCCTGGGGAACCCAATTTTCTCTATCATGATGGATCTCTGATAACATGTGCGGCACTTCAGGGTCAAGTGCTTTCTCAGTCACTGCCTCACACGAATACACAGGACAGAATCTCTTTTGGAGAGAAAAGATGTCATTCCAAACACCCAAACCAAAGTCACCTGGACAATGAAATCAAGGAACGACTGAGGAAGAACAACCTATGAGCCGCCATTTCAATAGGAAGGGTCTTTTCCGCTTAGGGAAAAGAGAGGGTGTCATTTACCTTGACCCACACCTCGTGTCCTTTGAGAAGACATGGGTGCCCAGCAGGGAGGACTGCTTGCAATCGGCATACTTCAAGAGACCAGCCAAGGAATAGTGAAAATCTCATGCAAGAGTCCTGAGATAGCCTTCGTGTCTAATCGTCCCCGGAAACACAGACAAGGGCTTGGGAAGGAAACTGCGCCCTGGAATGTGGCTTGTATGCAAATCACATCTCAATCTCTCTCTCGGCTTCTTCCTCCTTCACATTCTCTCGAATCCTCCTCATCCAAGGTTATCTGTGCTGGTCCATGTTGTCAAATCTCAGCCAGGAAAGCGGTCAAATTCGTTAACCTAGATTTTCCATCAGTCTTCCAAACTCCTATCAAATATAAAAGCATTTTACCTGAAATAACTCCTCTGTTTGTATGGAGATATTCCACCTTACACAGTGCACCTCTATCTTACCATAGTCAGCCCTTCACACTGACAGATAACCATCCCATTTGCACTGTGTTCTACATGGTCACCAATTTGACTCTGAGATCAACATCTTTTCAACCACCTACACATAAGGGACCGAGTGAGAATTCACTTCTCTGCAGCACATCTCCTGTATTTGACGTTGCTGGTGAGGTGGATCTCTCGACTCTTTCTAAGGGGAGTTGGGAAATGAAGTCTCTGCCTCCCCATGTCTCAGTGAATTGGCATGTAAGAAGGGGTCTGAGCACCCTTCAGCAGGGTCTGAGTGACAATGCGACAGAGGTCAAGGATTCGGTCCCCTACAACCAGTCTCCATTTGGGACAATCCTCCTCCTTCTCTAGACCCTCCATTGCCAGGCCAGAGGCCTGGCTCGTCCAAGAGGGAAACCTCAAGACCTGCCCATGTAGCCCTCACCACACGGCTCACGGTGGATAACAAGAGAGACTCCTTAAATTCCACAACTGTGTACCCCACAAACAAGCCAGCAGTGGAACTAGTCACCCCACTTCCATCCAGCACCCCAGTAGACAGGACGTAATCTTATCAACCTGTGAAATACCCACCAGACGTATCCCAGCTTCATTCTTGGGACATGTGTTACTGTGGATAGCTAGTGTGTGCTTTCATCTATTGACGTGTACGTTCAGAAGCAGGGACGGGTCCTTGCCCCCATTCAAGTATTTCCTCAGGGTTGATATTGAGGGCCTCGTCCTTGGTGGAAGGCAGAGGGGCCTATTGTCATGGTTTGAGCTCTGGAATGAGATTTATCATCCCGGTCATTCTTGGGAGACGTTATTCCTCTGTTGGAAAAGACTGGAAGGGATAAGCTCACTGTTCCCTCTCAGATGTATCATAATCCAAAAGCAAGCCTGAGCCGTGGCTATTTCCTCAGCAGCCTGATGAGAATGGTGGGCATCAGAAGAATGCTGGAAAGAATACTGGTCATCCAATTGTCCAATACATCCAATGGATCCTCCTTTCATTTAGTATCAACATACCTCCAGATCATGAGCTCAGGCTGCCCGAGGTACCACAAATGATGGGTGACGGTGAGAGCTTCCCACCTTGGGCCCATCACTTGCCTCTCTTCTCACAGAGAGTCAGTGGTGTCACAATGCTTGGTGGGCGTCATGCCATTGCCATGGCGACCATTGGGCCTGAACTTCTCAGATGGAAGGCAACTCCACCTCCTCTGTGCCCACCTGCTCTCTACAGAAGGATGGCTCTTCCCCTGAACGTGTGTCAGGCTCAACACGGTGGTTCCAGAACTGCTTCCCAGGAATACACAGTCTACAATCCCATTTGGAAAGAAAATATGGGATTGAAAAAGACCCACTGGCTCAAGATTGGGCAAGAGGGCGGAGGAGTAGCTGGACACGCTGAACACTTCATAGGTACTTTTGTCGGTAGGGTCCCATATGGGACGCAGAGAGCAACAGACTTGAAACAACGTTCACATGAGTGCTCTCCCAAGCAATGGCTTCTCTGCAGCATTCCATACCTGGTCCATGAGCTCTTGTGGATTTGCTCGGGTGTGGATCCCTGGACTCGTTCTTAGCGGATATAGAATATGAACTCTGTGACTCTTCATGTCTCAATGATTGGGCATCCAAACAATGGTCTGAGCATCCATGGCCAGTGAGCTGGCCAACCATAGCCCAGAGTGCCAGATGTCTGTCAACCAAATCCAGTCTCTCTGGAATGGACCTCCTCATTCTCTGGCCTCCTGATTGTCAGGGACAGAGCCCACTCCCTTCCAGGTTGGACCTTTCAGTACCCTCAAATTGCAGGCATCATCCCAGGGCTCCTGGAAGATCAGACAATCGACCCACCTTTCCTTTCTTTTGATTGTAGACACAACAAACACACTGGCACTGGCCCCAGGCACCACACTCCCAGGAAGCTCTCCATGAGAGGGAGGGCTTGTTCTTATCCACCTGTGGAAAAGGCAGCTGAAATAGGCCGGTTACCTCTCGGTTAAAAGGCCTCTGTTTGGAGGGCTCCCCTGTGGCTTAGGCTATGGAAATATTTATTCGGAAGTGTGGAGCTGAAAATGCCCCAATGGGAATGTCTTCGTCAAGGGTTACATCCAAGGGCTCAGGCTTGGTGGAGAGCATTGGGGCATGGATTGCTTGTTTGTGCCCTGGGATGTCTTGTTTCAAATGGCCATGAAGCACAATTCTTCTTTCACATGTAGGAACTCCCTTGAGGTGTGCTGCCCACTGATCCCCTGAAGATATCACATGTTCCGACACCAAGCCTCTAGAATCCACATTGAGCTTGGGAGCCTGAGGAGAGTGGTGGCTATGCGTCTACAGATGGAGATAAGAGTGTTCATCCAAGAGGACCACCCCTCTGATGGATCCTCCTTTCCATCAACTTCGACATACCTCCAGAGCAAGAGCTCATGGTGTCCCTCTTTGAACTCTCAAGGTTTGAGGGTGACACTTTCCCACATATGGCCCATCACACACCTCTTTTCTCACAGAGAGGTGGTTTGGTCACAAGGCTCCATGGGCATCATATCAGTGCAAAGGCCACCTCTGGGGCTGCACCTTTCCGAAGGAAGGCAACTCCACACCCTGGGGAACCCAATTTTCTCTATCATGATGGATCTCTGATAACATGTGCGGCACTTCAGGGTCAAGTGCTTTCTCAGGCACTGCCTCACACGAATACACAGGACAGAATCTCTTTTGGAGAGAAAAGATGTCATTCCAAACACCCAAACCAAAGTCACCTGGACAATGAAATCAAGGAACGACTGAGGAAGAACAACCTATGAGCCGCCATTTCAATAGGAAGGGTCTTTTCCGCTTAGGGAAAAGAGAGGGTGTCATTTACCTTGACCCACACCTCGTGTCCTTTGAGAAGACATGGGTGCCCAGCAGGGAGGACTGCTTGCAATCGGCATACTTCAAGAGACCAGCCAAGGAATAGTGAAAATCTCATGCAAGAGTCCTGAGATAGCCTTTGTGTCTAATCGTCCCCGGAAACACAGACAAGGGCTTGGGAAGGAAACTGCGCCCTGGAATGTGGCTTGTATGCAAATCACATCTCAATCTCTCTCTCGGCTTCTTCCTCCTTCACATTCTCTCGAATCCTCCTCATCCAAGGTTATCTGTGCTGGTCCATGTTGTCAAATCTCAGCCAGGAAAGCGGTCAAATTCGTTAACCTAGATTTTCCATCAGTCTTCCAAACTCCTATCAAATATAAAAGCATTTTACCTGAAATAACTCCTCTGTTTGTATGGAGATATTCCACCTTACACAGTGCACCTCTATCTTACCATAGTCAGCCCTTCACACTGACAGATAACCATCCCATTTGCACTGTGTTCTACATGGTCACCAATTTGACTCTGAGATCAACATCTTTTCAACCACCTACACATAAGGGACCGAGTGAGAATTCACTTCTCTGCAGCACATCTCCTGTATTTGACGTTGCTGGTGAGGTGGATCTCTCGACTCTTTCTAAGGGGAGTTGGGAAATGAAGTCTCTGCCTCCCCATGTCTCAGTGAATTGGCATGTAAGAAGGGGTCTGAGCACCCTTCAGCAGAGTCTGAGTGACAATGCGACAGAGGTCAAGGATTCGGTCCCCTACAACCAGTCTCCATTTGGGACAATCCTCCTCCTTCTCTAGACCCTCCATTGCCAGGCCAGAGGCCTGGCTCGTCCAAGAGGGAAACCTCAAGACCTGCCCATGTAGCCCTCACCACACGGCTCACGGTAGATAACAAGAGAGACTCCTTAAATTCCACAACTGTGTACCCCACAAACAAGCCAGCAGTGGAACTAGTCACCCCACTTCCATCCAGCACCCCAGTAGACAGGACGTAATCTTATCAACCTGTGAAATACCCACCAGACGTATCCCAGCTTCATTCTTGGGACATGTGTTACTGTGGATAGCTAGTGTGTGCTTTCATCTATTGACGTGTACGTTCAGAAGCAGGGAAGGGTCCTTGCCCCCATTCAAGTATTTCCTCAGGGTTGATATTGAGGGCCTCGTCCTTGGTGGAAGGCAGAGGGGCCTATTGTCATGGTTTGAGCTCTGGAATGAGATTTATCATCCCGGTCATTCTTGGGAGACGTTATTCCTCTGTTGGAAAAGACTGGAAGGGATAAGCTCACTGTTCCCTCTCAGATGTATCATAATCCAAAAGCAAGCCTGAGCCGTGGCTATTTCCTCAGCAGCCTGATGAGAATGGTGGGCATCAGAAGAATGCTGGAAAGAATACTGGTCATCCAATTGTCCAATACATCCAATGGATCCTCCTTTCATTTAGTATCAACATACCTCCAGATCATGAGCTCAGGCTGCCCGAGGTACCACAAATGATGGGTGACGGTGAGAGCTTCCCACCTTGGGCCCATCACTTGCCTCTCTTCTCACAGAGAGTCAGTGGTGTCACAATGCTTGGTGGGCGTCATGCCATTGCCATGGCCACCATTGGGCCTGAACTTCTCAGATGGAAGGCAACTCCACCTCCTCTGTGCCCACCTGCTCTCTACAGAAGGATGGCTCTTCCCCTGAACGTGTGTCAGGCTCAACACGGTGGTTCCAGAACTGCTTCCCAGGAATACACAGTCTACAATCCCATTTGGAAAGAAAATATGGGATTGAAAAAGACCCACTGGCTCAAGATTGGGCAAGAGGGCGGAGGAGTAGCTGGACACGCTGAACACTTCATAGGTACTTTTGTCGGTAGGGTCCCATATGGGACGCAGAGAGCAACAGACTTGAAACAACGTTCACATGAGTGCTCTCCCAAGCAATGGCTTCTCTGCAGCATTCCCTACCTGGTCCATGAGCTCTTGTGGATTTGCTCGGGTGTGGATCCCTGGACTCGTTCTTAGCGGATATAGAATATGAACTCTGTGACTCTTCAGGTCTCAATGATTGGGCATCCAAACAATGGTCTGAGCATCCATGGCCAGTGAGCTGGCCAACCATAGCCCAGAGTGCCAGATGTCTGTCAACCAAATCCAGTCTCTCTGGAATGGACCTCCTCATTCTCTGGCCTCCTGATTGTCAGGGACAGAGCCCACTCCCTTCCAGGTTGGACCTTTCAGTACCCTCAAATTGCAGGCATCATCCCAGGGCTCCTGGAAGATCAGACAATCGACCCACCTTTCCTTTCTTTTGATTGTAGACACAACAAACACACTGGCACTGGCCCCAGGCACCACACTCCCAGGAAGCTCTCCATGAGAGGGAGGGCTTGTTCTTATCCACCTGTGGAAAAGGCAGCTGAAATAGGCCGGTTACCTCTCGGTTAAAAGGCCTCTGTTTGGAGGGCTCCCCTGTGGCTTAGGCTATGGAAATATTTATTCGGAAGTGTGGAGCTGAAAATGCCCCAATGGGAATGTCTTCGTCAAGGGTTACATCCAAGGGCTCAGGCTTGGTGGAGAGCATTGGGGCATGGATTGCTTGTTTGTGCCCTGGGATGTCTTGTTTCAAATGGCCATGAAGCACAACTCTTCTTTCACATGTAGGAACTCCCTTGAGGTGTGCTGCCCACTGATCCCCTGAAGATATCACATGTGCAGACACCAAGCCTCTAGAATCCACATTGAGCTTGGGAGCCTGAGGAGAGTGGTGGCTATGCGTCTACAGATGGAGATAAGAGTGTTCATCCAAGAGGACCACCCCTCTGATGGATCCTCCTTTCCATCAACTTCGACATACCTCCAGAGCAAGAGCTCATGGTGTCCCTCTTTGAACTCTCAAGGTTTGAGGGTGACACTTTCCCACATATGGCCCATCACACACCTCTTTTCTCACAGAGAGGTGGTTTGGTCACAAGGCTCCATGGGCATCATATCAGTGCAAAGGCCACCTCTGGGGCTGCACCTTTCCGAAGGAAGGCAACTCCACACCCTGGGGAACCCAATTTTCTCTATCATGATGGATCTCTGATAACATGTGCGGCACTTCAGGGTCAAGTGCTTTCTCAGTCACTGCCTCACACGAATACACAGGACAGAATCTCTTTTGGAGAGAAAAGATGTCATTCCAAACACCCAAACCAAAGTCACCTGGACAATGAAATCAAGGAACGACTGAGGAAGAACAACCTATGAGCCGCCATTTCAATAGGAAGGGTCTTTTCCGCTTAGGGAAAAGAGAGGGTGTCATTTACCTTGACCCACACCTCGTGTCCTTTGAGAAGACATGGGTGCCCAGCAGGGAGGACTGCTTGCAATCGGCATACTTCAAGAGACCAGCCAAGGAATAGTGAAAATCTCATGCAAGAGTCCTGAGATAGCCTTCGTGTCTAATCGTCCCCAGAAACACAGACAAGGGCTTGGGAAAGAAACTGCGCCCTGGAATGTGGCTTGTATGCAAATCACATCTCAATCTCTCTCTCGGCTTCTTCCTCCTTCACATTCTCTCGAATCCTCCTCATCCAAGGTTATCTGTGCTGGTCCATGTTGTCAAATCTCAGCCAGGAAAGCGGTCAAATTCGTTAACCTAGATTTTCCATCAGTCTTCCAAACTCCTATCAAATATAAAAGCATTTTACCTGAAATAACTCCTCTGTTTGTATGGAGATATTCCACCTTACACAGTGCACCTCTATCTTACCATAGTCAGCCCTTCACACTGACAGATAACCATCCCATTTGCACTGTGTTCTACATGGTCACCAATTTGACTCTGAGATCAACATCTTTTCAACCACCTACACATAAGGGACCGAGTGAGAATTCACTTCTCTGCAGCACATCTCCTGTATTTGACGTTGCTGGTGAGGTGGATCTCTCGACTCTTTCTAAGGGGAGTTGGGAAATGAAGTCTCTGCCTCCCCATGTCTCAGTGAATTGGCATGTAAGAAGGGGTCTGAGCACCCTTCAGCAGGGTCTGAGTGACAATGCGACAGAGGTCAAGGATTCGGTCCCCTACAACCAGTCTCCATTTGGGACAATCCTCCTCCTTCTCTAGACCCTCCATTGCCAGGCCAGAGGCCTGGCTCGTCCAAGAGGGAAACCTCAAGACCTGCCCATGTAGCCCTCACCACACGGCTCACGGTAGATAACAAGAGAGACTCCTTAAATTCCACAACTGTGTACCCCACAAACAAGCCAGCAGTGGAACTAGTCACCCCACTTCCATCCAGCACCCCAGTAGACAGGACGTAATCTTATCAACCTGTGAAATACCCACCAGACGTATCCCAGCTTCATTCTTGGGACATGTGTTACTGTGGATAGCTAGTGTGTGCTTTCATCTATTGACGTGTACGTTCAGAAGCAGGGAAGGGTCCTTGCCCCCATTCAAGTATTTCCTCAGGGTTGATATTGAGGGCCTCGTCCTTGGTGGAAGGCAGAGGGGCCTATTGTCATGGTTTGAGCTCTGGAATGAGATTTATCATCCCGGTCATTCTTGGGAGACGTTATTCCTCTGTTGGAAAAGACTGGAAGGGATAAGCTCACTGTTCCCTCTCAGATGTATCATAATCCAAAAGCAAGCCTGAGCCGTGGCTATTTCCTCAGCAGCCTGATGAGAATGGTGGGCATCAGAAGAATGCTGGAAAGAATACTTGTCATCCAATTGTCCAATACATCCAATGGATCCTCCTTTCATTTAGTATCAACATACCTCCAGATCATGAGCTCAGGCTGCCCGAGGTACCACAAATGATGGGTGACGGTGAGAGCTTCCCACCTTGGGCCCATCACTTGCCTCTCTTCTCACAGAGAGTCAGTGGTGTCACAATGCTTGGTGGGCGTCATGCCATTGCCATGGCCACCATGGGGCCTGAACTTCTCAGATGGAAGGCAACTCCACCTCCTCTGTGCCCACCTGCTCTCTACAGAAGGATGGCTCTTCCCCTGAACGTGTGTCAGGCTCAACACGGTGGTTCCAGAACTGCTTCCCAGGAATACACAGTCTACAATCCCATTTGGAAAGAAAATATGGGATTGAAAAAGACCCACTGGCTCAAGATTGGGCAAGAGGGCGGAGGAGTAGCTGGACACGCTGAACACTTCATAGGTACTTTTGTCGGTAGGGTCCCATATGGGACGCAGAGAGCAACAGACTTGAAACAACGTTCACATGAGTGCTCTCCCAAGCAATGGCTTCTCTGCAGCATTCCCTACCTGGTCCATGAGCTCTTGTGGATTTGCTCGGGTGTGGATCCCTGGACTCGTTCTTAGCGGATATAGAATATGAACTCTGTGACTCTTCATGTCTCAATGATTGGGCATCCAAACAATGGTGTGAGCATCCATGGCCAGTGAGCTGGCCAACCATAGCCCAGAGTGCCAGATGTCTGTCAACCAAATCCAGTCTCTCTGGAATAGACCTCCTCATTCTCTGGCCTCCTGATTGTCAGGGACAGAGCCCACTCCCTTCCAGGTTGGAACTTTCAGTACCCTCAAATTGCAGGCATCATCCCAGGGCTCCTGGAAGATCAGACAATCGACCCACCTTTCCTTTCTTTTGATTGTAGACACAACAAACACACTGGCACTGGCCCCAGGCACCACACTCCCAGGAAGCTCTCCATGAGAGGGAGGGCTTGTTCTTATCCACCTGTGGAAAAGGCAGCTGAAATAGACCGGTTACCTCTCGGTTAAAAGGCCTCTGTTTGGAGGGCTCCCCTGTGGCTTAGGCTATGGAAATATTTATTCGGAAGTGTGGAGCTGAAAATGCCCCAATGGGAATGTCTTCGTCAAGGGTTACATCCAAGGGCTCAGGCTTGGTGGAGAGCATTGGGGCATGGATTGCTTGTTTGTGCCCTGGGATGTCTTGTTTCAAATGGCCATGAAGCACAACTCTTCTTTCACATGTAGGAACTCCCTTGAGGTATTCTGCCCACTGATCCCCTGAAGATATCACATGTGCAGACACCAAGCCTCTAGAATCCACATTGAGCTTGGGAGCCTGAGGAGAGTGGTGGCTATGCGTCTACAGATGGAGATAAGAGTGTTCATCCAAGAGGACCACCCCTCTGATGGATCCTCCTTTCCATCAACTTCGACATACCTCCAGAGCAAGAGCTCATGGTGTCCCTCTTTGAACTCTCAAGGTTTGAGGGTGACACTTTCCCACATATGGCCCATCACACACCTCTTTTCTCACAGAGAGGTGGTTTGGTCACAAGGCTCCATGGGCATCATATCAGTGCAAAGGCCACCTCTGGGGCTGCACCTTTCCGAAGGAAGGCAACTCCACACCCTGGGGAACCCAATTTTCTCTATCATGATGGATCTCTGATAACATGTGCGGCACTTCAGGGTCAAGTGCTTTCTCAGTCACTGCCTCACACGAATACACAGGACAGAATCTCTTTTGGAGAGAAAAGATGTCATTCCAAACACCCAAACCAAAGTCACCTGGACAATGAAATCAAGGAACGACTGAGGAAGAACAACCTATGAGCCGCCATTTCAATAGGAAGGGTCTTTTCCGCTTAGGGAAAAGAGAGGGTGTCATTTACCTTGACCCACACCTCGTGTCCTTTGAGAAGACATGGGTGCCCAGCAGGGAGGACTGCTTGCAATCGGCATACTTCAAGAGACCAGCCAAGGAATAGTGAAAATCTCATGCAAGAGTCCTGAGATAGCCTTCGTGTCTAATCGTCCCCGGAAACACAGACAAGGGCTTGGGAAGGAAACTGCGCCCTGGAATGTGGCTTGTATGCAAATCACATCTCAATCTCTCTCTCGGCTTCTTCCTCCTTCACATTCTCTCGAATCCTCCTCATCCAAGGTTATCTGTGCTGGTCCATGTTGTCAAATCTCAGCCAGGAAAGCGGTCAAATTCGTTAACCTAGATTTTCCATCAGTCTTCCAAACTCCTATCAAATATAAAAGCATTTTTCCGGAAATAACTCCTCTGTTTGTATGGAGATATTCCACCTTACACAGTGCACCTCTATCTTACCATAGTCAGCCCTTCACACTGACAGATAACCATCCCATTTGCACTGTGTTCTACATGGTCACCAATTTGACTCTGAGATCAACATCTTTTCAACCACCTACACATAAGGGACCGAGTGAGAATTCACTTCTCTGCAGCACATCTCCTGTATTTGACGTTGCTGGTGAGGTGGATCTCTCGACTCTTTCTAAGGGGAGTTGGGAAATGAAGTCTCTGCCTCCCCATGTCTCAGTGAATTGGCATGTAAGAAGGGGTCTGAGCACCCTTCAGCAGGGTCTCAGTGACAATGCGACAGAGGTCAAGGATTCGGTCCCCTACAACCAGTCTCCATTTGGGACAATCCTCCTCCTTCTCTAGACCCTCCATTGCCAGGCCAGAGGCCTGGCTCGTCCAAGAGGGAAACCTCAAGACCTGCCCATGTAGCCCTCACCACACGGCTCACGGTAGATAACAAGAGAGACTCCTTAAATTCCACAACTGTGTACCCCACAAACAAGCCAGCAGTGGAACTAGTCACCCCACTTCCATCCAGCACCCCAGTAGACAGGACGTAATCTTATCAACCTGTGAAATACCCACCAGACGTATCCCAGCTTCATTCTTGGGACATGTGTTACTGTGGATAGCTAGTGTGTGCTTTCATCTATTGACGTGTACGTTCAGAAGCAGGGAAGGGTCCTTGCCCCCATTCAAGTATTTCCTCAGGGTTGATATTGAGGGCCTCGTCCTTGGTGGAAGGCAGAGGGGCCTATTGTCATGGTTTGAGCTCTGGAATGAGATTTATCATCCCGGTCATTCTTGGGAGACGTTATTCCTCTGTTGGAAAAGACTGGAAGGGATAAGCTCACTGGTCCCTCTCAGATGTATCATAATCCAAAAGCAAGCCTGAGCCGTGGCTATTTCCTCAGCAGCCTGATGAGAATGGTGGGCATCAGAAGAATGCTGGAAAGAATACTTGTCATCCAATTGTCCAATACATCCAATGGATCCTCCTTTCATTTAGTATCAACATACCTCCAGATCATGAGCTCAGGCTGCCCGAGGTACCACAAATGATGGGTGACGGTGAGAGCTTCCCACCTTGGGCCCATCACTTGCCTCTCTTCTCACAGAGAGTCAGTGGTGTCACAATGCTTGGTGGGCGTCATGCCATTGCCATGGCCACCATTGGGCCTGAACTTCTCAGATGGAAGGCAACTCCACCTCCTCTGTGCCCACCTGCTCTCTACAGAAGGATGGCTCTTCCCCTGAACGTGTGTCACGCTCAACACGGTGGTTCCAGAACTGCTTCCCAGGAATACACAGTCTACAATCCCATTTGGAAGGAAAATATGGGATTGAAAAAGACCCACTGGCTCAAGATTGGGCAAGAGGGCGGAGGAGTAGCTGGACACGCTGAACACTTCATAGGTACTTTTGTCGGTAGGGTCCCATATGGGACGCAGAGAGCAACAGACTTGAAACAACGTTCACATGAGTGCTCTCCCAAGCAATGGCTTCTCTGCAGCATTCCCTACCTGGTCCATGAGCTCTTGTGGATTTGCTCGGGTGTGGATCCCTGGACTCGTTCTTAGCGGATATAGAATATGAACTCTGTGACTCTTCATGTCTCAATGATTGGGCATCCAAACAATGGTGTGAGCATCCATGGCCAGTGAGCTGGCCAACCATAGCCCAGAGTGCCAGATGTCTGTCAACCAAATCCAGTCTCTCTGGAATAGACCTCCTCATTCTCTGGCCTCCTGATTGTCAGGGACAGAGCCCACTCCCTTCCAGGTTGGACCTTTCAGTACCCTCAAATTGCAGGCATCATCCCAGGGCTCCTGGAAGATCAGACAATCGACCCACCTTTCCTTTCTTTTGATTGTAGACACAACAAACACACTGGCACTGGCCCCAGGCACCACACTCCCAGGAAGCTCTCCATGAGAGGGAGGGCTTGTTCTTATCCACCTGTGGAAAAGGCAGCTGAAATAGACCGGTTACCTCTCGGTTAAAAGGCCTCTGTTTGGAGGGCTCCCCTGTGGCTTAGGCTATGGAAATATTTATTCGGAAGTGTGGAGCTGAAAATGCCCCAATGGGAATGTCTTCGTCAAGGGTTACATCCAAGGGCTCAGGCTTGGTGGAGAGCATTGGGGCATGGATTGCTTGTTTGTGCCCTGGGATGTCTTGTTTCAAATGGCCATGAAGCACAACTCTTCTTTCACATGTAGGAACTCCCTTGAGGTATTCTGCCCACTGATCCCCTGAAGATATCACATGTGCAGACACCAAGCCTCTAGAATCCACATTGAGCTTGGGAGCCTGAGGAGAGTGGTGGCTATGCGTCTACAGATGGAGATAAGAGTGTTCATCCAAGAGGACCACCCCTCTGATGGATCCTCCTTTCCATCAACTTCGACATACCTCCAGAGCAAGAGCTCATGGTGTCCCTCTTTGAACTCTCAAGGTTTGAGGGTGACACTTTCCCACATATGGCCCATCACACACCTCTTTTCTCACAGAGAGGTGGTTTGGTCACAAGGCTCCATGGGCATCATATCAGTGCAAAGGCCACCTCTGGGGCTGCACCTTTCCGAAGGAAGGCAACTCCACACACTGGGGAACCCAATTTTCTC
The DNA here is from genome assembly GCF_054392235.1 of Sus scrofa. Lineage (NCBI taxonomy): Eukaryota > Metazoa > Chordata > Mammalia > Artiodactyla > Suidae > Sus > Sus scrofa. The sequence goes on from NC_139402.1 coordinate 44,514,812, forward strand.
TATCATGATGGATCTCTGATAACATGTGCGGCACTTCAGGGTCAAGTGCTTTCTCAGTCACTGCCTCACACGAATACACAGGACAGAATCTCTTTTGGAGAGAAAAGATGTCATTCCAAACACCCAAACCAAAGTCACCTGGACAATGAAATCAAGGAACGACTGAGGAAGAACAACCTATGAGCCGCCATTTCAATAGGAAGGGTCTTTTCCGCTTAGGGAAAAGAGAGGGTGTCATTTACCTTGACCCACACCTCGTGTCCTTTGAGAAGACATGGGTGCCCAGCAGGGAGGACTGCTTGCAATCGGCATACTTCAAGAGACCAGCCAAGGAATAGTGAAAATCTCATGCAAGAGTCCTGAGATAGCCTTCGTGTCTAATCGTCCCCGGAAACACAGACAAGGGCTTGGGAAGGAAACTGCGCCCTGGAATGTGGCTTGTATGCAAATCACATCTCAATCTCTCTCTCGGCTTCTTCCTCCTTCACATTCTCTCGAATCCTCCTCATCCAAGGTTATCTGTGCTGGTCCATGTTGTCAAATCTCAGCCAGGAAAGCGGTCAAATTCGTTAACCTAGATTTTCCATCAGTCTTCCAAACTCCTATCAAATATAAAAGCATTTTACCTGAAATAACTCCTCTGTTTGTATGGAGATATTCCACCTTACACAGTGCACCTCTATCTTACCATAGTCAGCCCTTCACACTGACAGATAACCATCCCATTTGCACTGTGTTCTACATGGTCACCAATTTGACTCTGAGATCAACATCTTTTCAACCACCTACACATAAGGGACCGAGTGAGAATTCACTTCTCTGCAGCACATCTCCTGTATTTGACGTTGCTGGTGAGGTGGATCTCTCGACTCTTTCTAAGGGGAGTTGGGAAATGAAGTCTCTGCCTCCCCATGTCTCAGTGAATTGGCATGTAAGAAGGGGTCTGAGCACCCTTCAGCAGGGTCTGAGTGACAATGCGACAGAGGTCAAGGATTCGGTCCCCTACAACCAGTCTCCATTTGGGACAATCCTCCTCCTTCTCTAGACCCTCCATTGCCAGGCCAGAGGCCTGGCTCGTCCAAGAGGGAAACCTCAAGACCTGCCCATGTAGCCCTCACCACACGGCTCACGGTAGATAACAAGAGAGACTCCTTAAATTCCACAACTGTGTACCCCACAAACAAGCCAGCAGTGGAACTAGTCACCCCACTTCCATCCAGCACCCCAGTAGACAGGACGTAATCTTATCAACCTGTGAAATACCCACCAGACGTATCCCAGCTTCATTCTTGGGACATGTGTTACTGTGGATAGCTAGTGTGTGCTTTCATCTATTGACGTGTACGTTCAGAAGCAGGGAAGGGTCCTTGCCCCCATTCAAGTATTTCCTCAGGGTTGATATTGAGGGCCTCGTCCTTGGTGGAAGGAAGAGGGGCCTATTGTCATGGTTTGAGCTCTGGAATGAGATTTATCATCCCGGTCATTCTTGGGAGACGTTATTCCTCTGTTGGAAAAGACTGGAAGGGATAAGCTCACTGGTCCCTCTCAGATGTATCATAATCCAAAAGCAAGCCTGAGCCGTGGCTATTTACTCAGCAGCCTGATGAGAATGGTGGGCATCAGAAGAATGCTGGAAAGAATACTTGTCATCCAATTGTCCAATACATCCAATGGATCCTCCTTTCATTTAGTATCAACATACCTCCAGATCATGAGCTCAGGCTGCCCGAGGTACCACAAATGATGGGTGACGGTGAGAGCTTCCCACTTTGGGCCCATCACTTGCCTCTCTTCTCACAGAGAGTCAGTGGTGTCACAATGCTTGGTGGGCGTCATGCCATTGCCATGGCCACCATTGGGCCTGAACTTCTCAGATGGAAGGCAACTCCACCTCCTCTGTGCCCACCTGCTCTCTACAGAAGGATGGCTCTTCCCCTGAACGTGTGTCAGGCTCAACACGGTGGTTCCAGAACTGCTTCCCAGGAATACACAGTCTACAATCCCATTTGGAAAGAAAATATGGGATTGAAAAAGACCCACTGGCTCAAGATTGGGCAAGAGGGCGGAGGAGTAGCTGGACACGCTGAACACTTCATAGGTACTTTTGTCGGTAGGGTCCCATATGGGACGCAGAGAGCAACAGACTTGAAACAACGTTCACATGAGTGCTCTCCCAAGCAATGGCTTCTCTGCAGCATTCCCTACCTGGTCCATGAGCTCTTGTGGATTTGCTCGGGTGTGGATCCCTGGACTCGTTCTTAGCGGATATAGAATATGAACTCTGTGACTCTTCATGTCTCAATGACTGGGCATCCAAACAATGGTCTGAGCATCCATGGCCAGTGAGCTGGCCAACCATAGCCCAGAGTGCCAGATGTCTGTCAACCAAATCCAGTCTCTCTGGAATGGACCTCCTCATTCTCTGGCCTCCTGATTGTCAGGGACAGAGCCCACTCCCTTCCAGGTTGGAACTTTCAGTACCCTCAAATTGCAGGCATCATCCCAGGGCTCCTGGAAGATCAGACAATCGACCCACCTTTCCTTTCTTTTGATTGTAGACACAACAAACACACTGGCACTGGCCCCAGGCACCACACTCCCAGGAAGCTCTCCATGAGAGGGAGGGCTTGTTCTTATCCACCTGTGGAAAAGGCAGCTGAAATAGACCGGTTACCTCTCGGTTAAAAGGCCTCTGTTTGGAGGGCTCCCCTGTGGCTTAGGCTATGGAAATATTTATTCGGATGTGTGGAGCTGAAAATGCCCCAATGGGAATGTCTTCGTCAAGGGTTACATCCAAGGGCTCAGGCTTGGTGGAGAGCATTGGGGCATGGATTGCTTGTTTGTGCCCTGGGATGTCTTGTTTGAAATGGCCATGAAGCACAATTCTTCTTTCACATGTAGGAACTCCCTTGAGGTATTCTGCCCACTGATCCCCTGAAGATATCACATGTGCAGACACCAAGCCTCTAGAATCCACATTGAGCTTGGGAGCCTGAGGAGAGTGGTGGCTATGCGTCTACAGATGGAGATAAGAGTGTTCATCCAAGAGGACCACCCCTCTGATGGATCCTCCTTTCCATCAACTTCGACATACCTCCAGAGCAAGAGCTCATGGTGTCCCTCTTTGAACTCTCAAGGTTTGAGGGTGACACTTTCCCACATATGGCCCATCACACACCTCTTTTCTCACAGAGAGGTGGTTTGGTCACAAGGCTCCATGGGCATCATATCAGTGCAAAGGCCACCTCTGGGGCTGCACCTTTCCGAAGGAAGGCAACTCCACACCCTGGGGAACCCAATTTTCTCTATCATGATGGATCTCTGATAACATGTGCGGCACTTCAGGGTCAAGTGCTTTCTCAGTCACTGCCTCACACGAATACACAGGACAGAATCTCTTTTGGAGACAAAAGATGTCATTCCAAACACCCAAACCAAAGTCACCTGGACAATGAAATCAAGGAACGACTGAGGAAGAACAACCTATGAGCCGCCATTTCAATAGGAAGGGTCTTTTCCGCTTAGGGAAAAGAGAGGGTGTCATTTACCTTGACCCACACCTCGTGTCCTTTGAGAAGACATGGGTGCCCAGCAGGGAGGACTGCTTGCAATCGGCATACTTCAAGAGACCAGCCAAGGAATAGTGAAAATCTCATGCAAGAGTCCTGAGATAGCCTTCGTGTCTAATCGTCCCCGGAAACACAGACAAGGGCTTGGGAAGGAAACTGCGCCCTGGAATGTGGCTTGTATGCAAATCACATCTCAATCTCTCTCTCGGCTTCTTCCTCCTTCACATTCTCTCGAATCCTCCTCATCCAAGGTTATCTGTGCTGGTCCATGTTGTCAAATCTCAGCCAGGAAAGCGGTCAAATTCGTTAACCTAGATTTTCCATCAGTCTTCCAAACTCCTATCAAATATAAAAGCATTTTACCTGAAATAACTCCTCTGTTTGTATGGAGATATTCCACCTTACACAGTGCACCTCTATCTTACCATAGTCAGCCCTTCACACTGACAGATAACCATCCCATTTGCACTGTGTTCTACATGGTCACCAATTTGACTCTGAGATCAACATCTTTTCAACCACCTACACATAAGGGACCGAGTGAGAATTCACTTCTCTGCAGCACATCTCCTGTATTTGAAGTTGCTGGTGAGGTGGATCTCTCGACTCTTTCTAAGGGGATTTGGGAAATGAAGTCTCTGCCTCTCCATGTCTCAGTGAATTGGCATGTAAGAAGGGGTCTGAGCACCCTTCAGCAGGGTCTGAGTGACAATGCGACAGAGGTCAAGGATTCGGTCCCCTACAACCAGTCTCCATTTGGGACAATCCTCCTCCTTCTCTAGACCCTCCATTGCCAGGCCAGAGGCCTGGCTCGTCCAAGAGGGAAACCTCAAGACCTGCCCATGTAGCCCTCACCACACGGCTCACGGTAGATAACAAGAGAGACTCCTTAAATTCCACAACTGTGTACCCCACAAACAAGCCAGCAGTGGAACTAGTCACCCCACTTCCATCCAGCACCCCAGTAGACAGGACGTAATCTTATCAACCTGTGAAATACCCACCAGACGTATCCCAGCTTCATTCTTGGGACATGTGTTACTGTGGATAGCTAGTGTGTGCTTTCATCTATTGACGTGTACGTTCAGAAGCAGGGAAGGGTCCTTGCCCCCATTCAAGTATTTCCTCAGGGTTGATATTGAGGGCCTCGTCCTTGGTGGAAGGCAGAGGGGCCTATTGTCATGGTTTGAGCTCTGGAATGAGATTTATCATCCCGGTCATTCTTGGCAGACGTTATTCCTCTGTTGGAAAAGACTGGAAGGGATAAGCTCACTGGTCCCTCTCAGATGTATCATAATCCAAAAGCAAGCCTGAGCCGTGGCTATTTCCTCAGCAGCCTGATGAGAATGGTGGGCATCAGAAGAATGCTGGAAAGAATACTTGTCATCCAATTGTCCAATACATCCAATGGATCCTCCTTTCATTTAGTATCAACATACCTCCAGATCATGAGCTCAGGCTGCCCGAGGTACCACAAATGATGGGTGACGGTGAGAGCTTCCCACTTTGGGCCCATCACTTGCCTCTCTTCTCACAGAGAGTCAGTGGTGTCACAATGCTTGGTGGGCGTCATGCCATTGCCATGGCCACCATTGGGCCTGAACTTCTCAGATGGAAGGCAACTCCACCTCCTCTGTGCCCACCTGCTCTCTACAGAAGGATGGCTCTTCCCCTGAACGTGTGTCACGCTCAACACGGTGGTTCCAGAACTGCTTCCCAGGAATACACAGTCTACAATCCCATTTGGAAAGAAAATATGGGATTGAAAAAGACCCACTGGCTCAAGATTGGGCAAGAGGGCGGAGGAGTAGCTGGACACGCTGAACACTTCATAGGTACTTTTGTCGGTAGGGTCCCATATGGGACGCAGAGAGCAACAGACTTGAAACAACGTTCACATGAGTGCTCTCCCAAGCAATGGCTTCTCTGCAGCATTCCCTACCTGGTCCATGAGCTCTTGTGGATTTGCTCGGGTGTGGATCCCTGGACTCGTTCTTAGCGGATATAGAATATGAACTCTGTGACTCTTCATGTCTCAATGACTGGGCATCCAAACAATGGTCTGAGCATCCATGGCCAGTGAGCTGGCCAACCATAGCCCAGAGTGCCAGATGTCTGTCAACCAAATCCAGTCTCTCTGGAATAGACCTCCTCATTCTCTGGCCTCCTGATTGTCAGGGACAGAGCCCACTCCCTTCCAGGTTGGACCTTTCAGTACCCTCAAATTGCAGGCATCATCCCAGGGCTCCTGGACGATCAGACAATCGACCCACCTTTCCTTTCTTTTGATTGTAGACACAACAAACACACTGGCACTGGCCCCAGGCACCACACTCCCAGGAAGCTCTCCATGAGAGGGAGGGCTTGTTCTTATCCACCTGTGGAAAAGGCAGCTGAAATAGGCCGGTTACCTCTCGGTTAAAAGGCCTCTGTTTGGAGGGCGCCCCTGTGGCTTAGGCTATGGAAATATTTATTCGGAAGTGTGGAGCTGAAAATGCCCCAATGGGAATGTCTTCGTCAAGGGTTACATCCAAGGGCTCAGGCTTGGTGGAGAGCATTGGGGCATGGATTGCTTGTTTGTGCCCTGGGATGTCTTGTTTCAAATGGCCATGAAGCACAACTCTTCTTTCACATGTAGGAACTCCCTTGAGGTATTCTGCCCACTGATCCCCTGAAGATATCACATGTGCAGACACCAAGCCTCTAGAATCCACATTGAGCTTGGGAGCCTGAGGAGAGTGGTGGCTATGCGTCTACAGATGGAGATAAGAGTGTTCATCCAAGAGGACCACCCCTCTGATGGATCCTCCTTTCCATCAACTTCGACATACCTCCAGAGCAAGAGCTCATGGTGTCCCTCTTTGAACTCTCAAGGTTTGAGGGTGACACTTTCCCACATATGGCCCATCACACACCTCTTTTCTCACAGAGAGGTGGTTTGGTCACAAGGCTCCATGGGCATCATATCAGTGCAAAGGCCACCTCTGGGGCTGCACCTTTCCGAAGGAAGGCAACTCCACACCCTGGGGAACCCAATTTTCTCTATCATGATGGATCTCTGATAACATGTGCGGCACTTCAGGGTCAAGTGCTTTCTCAGTCACTGCCTCACACGAATACACAGGACAGAATCTCTTTTGGAGAGAAAAGATGTCATTCCAAACACCCAAACCAAAGTCACCTGGACAATGAAATCAAGGAACGACTGAGGAAGAACAACCTATGAGCCGCCATTTCAATAGGAAGGGTCTTTTCCGCTTAGGGAAAAGAGAGGGTGTCATTTACCTTGACCCACACCTCGTGTCCTTTGAGAAGACATGGGTGCCCAGCAGGGAGGACTGCTTGCAATCGGCATACTTCAAGAGACCAGCCAAGGAATAGTGAAAATCTCATGCAAGAGTCCTGAGATAGCCTTCGTGTCTAATCGTCCCCGGAAACACAGACAAGGGCTTGGGAAGGAAACTGCGCCCTGGAATGTGGCTTGTATGCAAATCACATCTCAATCTCTCTCTCGGCTTCTTCCTCCTTCACATTCTCTCGAATCCTCCTCATCCAAGGTTATCTGTGCTGGTCCATGTTGTCAAATCTCAGCCAGGAAAGCGGTCAAATTCGTTAACCTAGATTTTCCATCAGTCTTCCAAACTCCTATCAAATATAAAAGCATTTTTCCGGAAATAACTCCTCTGTTTGTATGGAGATATTCCACCTTACACAGTGCACCTCTATCTTACCATAGTCAGCCCTTCACACTGACAGATAACCATCCCATTTGCACTGTGTTCTACATGGTCACCAATTTGACTCTGAGATCAACATCTTTTCAACCACCTACACATAAGGGACCGAGTGAGAATTCACTTCTCTGCAGCACATCTCCTGTATTTGACGTTGCTGGTGAGGTGGATCTCTCGACTCTTTCTAAGGGGAGTTGGGAAATGAAGTCTCTGCCTCCCCATGTCTCAGTGAATTGGCATGTAAGAAGGGGTCTGAGCACCCTTCAGCAGGGTCTGAGTGACAATGCGACAGAGGTCAAGGATTCGGTCCCCTACAACCAGTCTCCATTTGGGACAATCCTCCTCCTTCTCTAGACCCTCCATTGCCAGGCCAGAGGCCTGGCTCGTCCAAGAGGGAAACCTCAAGACCTGCCCATGTAGCCTTCACCACACGGCTCACGGTAGATAACAAGAGAGACTCCTTAAGTTCCACAACTCTGTACCCCACAAACAAGCCAGCAGTGGAACTAGTCACCCCACTTCCATCCAGCACCCCAGTAGACAGGACGTAATCTTATCAACCTGTGAAATACCCACCAGACGTATCCCAGCTTCATTCTTGGGACATGTGTTACTGTGGATAGCTAGTGTGTGCTTTCATCTATTGACGTGTACGTTCAGAAGCAGGGAAGGGTCCTTGCCCCCATTCAAGTATTTCCTCAGGGTTGATATTGAGGGCCTCGTCCTTGGTGGAAGGCAGAGGGGCCTATTGTCATGGTTTGAGCTCTGGAATGAGATTTATCATCCCGGTCATTCTTGGCAGACGTTATTCCTCTGTTGGAAAAGACTGGAAGGGATAAGCTCACTGGTCCCTCTCAGATGTATCATAATCCAAAAGCAAGCCTGAGCCGTGGCTATTTCCTCAGCAGCCTGATGAGAATGGTGGGCATCAGAAGAATGCTGGAAAGAATACTTGTCATCCAATTGTCCAATACATCCAATGGATCCTCCTTTCATTTAGTATCAACATACCTCCAGATCATGAGCTCAGGCTGCCCGAGGTACCACAAATGATGGGTGACGGTGAGAGCTTCCCACCTTGGGCCCATCACTTGCCTCTCTTCTCACAGAGAGTCAGTGGTGTCACAATGCTTGGTGGGCGTCATGCCATTGCCATGGCCACCATTGGGCCTGAACTTCTCAGATGGAAGGCAACTCCACCTCCTCTGTGCCCACCTGCTCTCTACAGAAGGATGGCTCTTCCCCTGAACGTGTGTCAGGCTCAACACGGTGGTTCCAGAACTGCTTCCCAGGAATACACAGTCTACAATCCCATTTGGAAAGAAAATATGGGATTGAAAAAGACCCACTGGCTAAAGATTGGGCAAGAGGGCGGAGGAGTAGCTGGACACGCTGAACACTTCATAGGTACTTTTGTCGGTAGGGTCCCATATGGGACGCAGAGAGCAACAGACTTGAAACAACGTTCACATGAGTGCTCTCCCAAGCAATGGCTTCTCTGCAGCATTCCCTACCTGGTCCATGAGCTCTTGTGGATTTGCTCGGGTGTTGATCCCTGGACTCGTTCTTAGCGGATATAGAATATGAACTCTGTGACTCTTCATGTCTCAATGATTGGGCATCCAAACAATGGTCTGAGCATCCATGGCCAGTGAGCTGGCCAACCATAGCCCAGAGTGCCAGATGTCTGTCAACCAAATCCAGTCTCTCTGGAATAGACCTCCTCATTCTCTGGCCTCCTGATTGTCAGGGACAGAGCCCACTCCCTTCCAGGTTGGAACTTTCAGTACCCTCAAATTGCAGGCATCATCCCAGGGCTCCTGGAAGATCAGACAATCGACCCACCTTTCCTTTCTTTTGATTGTAGACACAACAAACACACTGGCACTGGCCCCAGGCACCACACTCCCAGGAAGCTCTCCATGAGAGGGAGGGCTTGTTCTTATCCACCTGTGGAAAAGGCAGCTGAAATAGACCGGTTACCTCTCGGTTAAAAGGCCTCTGTTTGGAGGGCTCCCCTGTGGCTTAGGCTATGGAAATATTTATTCGGATGTGTGGAGCTGAAAATGCCCCAATGGGAATGTCTTCGTCAAGGGTTACATCCAAGGGCTCAGGCTTGGTGGAGAGCATTGGGGCATGGATTGCTTGTTTGTGCCCTGGGATGTCTTGTTTCAAATGGCCATGAAGCACAATTCTTCTTTCACATGTAGGAACTCCCTTGAGGTATTCTGCCCACTGATCCCCTGAAGATATCACATGTGCAGACACCAAGCCTCTAGAATCCACATTGAGCTTGGGAGCCTGAGGAGAGTGGTGGCTATGCGTCTACAGATGGAGATAAGAGTGTTCATCCAAGAGGACCACCCCTCTGATGGATCCTCCTTTCCATCAACTTCGACATACCTCCAGAGCAAGAGCTCATGGTGTCCCTCTTTGAACTCTCAAGGTTTGAGAGTGAGAATGTCCCACATATGGCCCATCACACACCTCTTTTCTCACAGAGAGGTGGTTTGGTCACAAGGCTCTATGGGCATCATATCAGTGCAAAGGCCACCTCTGGGGCTGCACCTTTCCGAAGGAAGGCAACTCCACACACTGGGGAACCCAATTTTCTCTATCATGATGGATCTCTGATAACATGTGCGGCACTTCAGGGTCAAGTGCTTTCTCAGTCACTGCCTCACACGAATACACAGGACAGAATCTCTTTTGGAGAGAAAAGATGTCATTCCAAACACCCAAACCAAAGTCACCTGGACAATGAAATCAAGGAACGACTGAGGAAGAACAACCTATGAGCTGCCATTTCAATAGGAAGGGCCGTTTCGGCTTAGGGAAAGAGAGGGTGTCATTTACCTTGACCCACACCTCGTGTCCTTTGAGAAGACATGGGTGCCCAGCAGGGAGGACTGCTTGCAATCAACACACTTCAAGAGACCAGCCAAGGAATAGTGAAAATCTCATGCAAGAGTCCTGAGATAGCCTTTGTGTCTAATCGTCCCCTGAAACACAGACAAGGGCTTGGGAAGGAAACTGCGCCCTGGAATGTGGCTTGTATGCAAATCACATCTCAATCTCTCTCTCGGCTTCTTCCTCCTTCACATTCTCTCGAATCCTCCTCATCCAAGGTTATCTGTGCTGGTCCATGTTGTCAAATCTCAGCCAGGAAAGCGGTCAAATTCGTTAACCTAGATTTTCCATCAGTCTTCCAAACTCCTATCAAATATAAAAGCATTTTACCTGAAATAACTCCTCTGTTTGTATGGAGATATTCCACCTTACACAGTGCACCTCTATCTTACCATAGTCAGCCCTTCACACTGACAGATAACCATCCCATTTGCACTGTGTTCTACATGGTCACCAATTTGACTCTGAGATCAACATCTTTTCAACCACCTACACATAAGGGACCGAGTGAGAATTCACTTCTCTGCAGCACATCTCCTGTATTTGACGTTGCTGGTGAGGTGGATCTCTCGACTCTTTCTAAGGGGAGTTGGGAAATGAAGTCTCTGCCTCCCCATGTCTCAGTGAATTGGCATGTAAGAAGGGGTCTGAGCACCCTTCAGCAGGGTCTGAGTGACAATGCGACAGAGGTCAAGGATTCGGTCCCCTACAACCAGTCTCCATTTGGGACAATCCTCCTCCTTCTCTAGACCCTCCATTGCCAGGCCAGAGGCCTGGCTCGTCCAAGAGGGAAACCTCAAGACCTGCCCATGTAGCCCTCACCACACGGCTCACGGTAGATAACAAGAGAGACTCCTTAAATTCCACAACTGTGTACCCCACAAACAAGCCAGCAGTGGAACTAGTCACCCCACTTCCATCCAGCACCCCAGTAGACAGGACGTAATCTTATCAACCTGTGAAATACCCACCAGACGTATCCCAGCTTCATTCTTGGGACATGTGTTACTGTGGATAGCTAGTGTGTGCTTTCATCTATTGACGTGTACGTTCAGAAGCAGGGAAGGGTCCTTGCCCCCATTCAAGTATTTCCTCAGGGTTGATATTGAGGGCCTCGTCCTTGGTGGAAGGCAGAGGGGCCTATTGTCATGGTTTGAGCTCTGGAATGAGATTTATCATCCCGGTCATTCTTGGGAGACGTTATTCCTCTGTTGGAAAAGACTGGAAGGGATAAGCTCACTGGTCCCTCTCAGATGTATCATAATCCAAAAGCAAGCCTGAGCCGTGGCTATTTCCTCAGCAGCCTGATGAGAATGGTGGGCATCAGAAGAATGCTGGAAAGAATACTTGTCATCCAATTGTCCAATACATCCAATGGATCCTCCTTTCATTTAGTATCAACATACCTCCAGATCATGAGCTCAGGCTGCCCGAGGTACCACAAATGATGGGTGACGGTGAGAGCTTCCCACCTTGGGCCCATCACTTGCCTCTCTTCTCACAGAGAGTCAGTGGTGTCACAATGCTTGGTGGGCGTCATGCCATTGCCATGGCCACCATTGGGCCTGAACTTCTCAGATGGAAGGCAACTCCACCTCCTCTGTGCCCACCTGCTCTCTACAGAAGGATGGCTCTTCCCCTGAACGTGTGTCAGGCTCAACACGGTGGTTCCAGAACTGCTTCCCAGGAATACACAGTCTACAATCCCATTTGGAAAGAAAATATGGGATTGAAAAAGACCCACTGGCTAAAGATTGGGCAAGAGGGCGGAGGAGTAGCTGGACACGCTGAACACTTCATAGGTACTTTTGTCGGTAGGGTCCCATATGGGACGCAGAGAGCAACAGACTTGAAACAACGTTCACATGAGTGCTCTCCCAAGCAATGGCTTCTCTGCAGCATTCCCTACCTGGTCCATGAGCTCTTGTGGATTTGCTCGGGTGTTGATCCCTGGACTCGTTCTTAGCGGATATAGAATATGAACTCTGTGACTCTTCATGTCTCAATGATTGGGCATCCAAACAATGGTCTGAGCATCCATGGCCAGTGAGCTGGCCAACCATAGCCCAGAGTGCCAGATGTCTGTCAACCAAATCCAGTCTCTCTGGAATAGACCTCCTCATTCTCTGGCCTCCTGATTGTCAGGGACAGAGCCCACTCCCTTCCAGGTTGGAACTTTCAGTACCCTCAAATTGCAGGCATCATCCCAGGGCTCCTGGAAGATCAGACAATCGACCCACCTTTCCTTTCTTTTGATTGTAGACACAACAAACACACTGGCACTGGCCCCAGGCACCACACTCCCAGGAAGCTCTCCATGAGAGGGAGGGCTTGTTCTTATCCACCTGTGGAAAAGGCAGCTGAAATAGACCGGTTACCTCTCGGTTAAAAGGCCTCTGTTTGGAGGGCTCCCCTGTGGCTTAGGCTATGGAAATATTTATTCGGAAGTGTGGAGCTGAAAATGCCCCAATGGGAATGTCTTCGTCAAGGGTTACATCCAAGGGCTCAGGCTTGGTGGAGAGCATTGGGGCATGGATTGCTTGTTTGTGCCCTGGGATGTCTTGTTTCAAATGGCCATGAAGCACAATTCTTCTTTCACATGTAGGAACTCCCTTGAGGTGTGCTGCCCACTGATCCCCTGAAGATATCACATGTGCAGACACCAAGCCTCTAGAATCCACATTGAGCTTGGGAGCCTGAGGAGAGTGGTGGCTATGCGTCTACAGATGGAGATAAGAGTGTTCATCCAAGAGGACCACCCCTCTGATGGATCCTCCTTTCCATCAACTTCGACATACCTCCAGAGCAAGAGCTCATGGTGTCCCTCTTTGAACTCTCAAGGTTTGAGGGTGACACTTTCCCACATATGGCCCATCACACACCTCTTTTCTCACAGAGAGGTGGTTTGGTCACAAGGCTCCATGGGCATCATATCAGTGCAAAGGCCACCTCTGGGGCTGCACCTTTCCGAAGGAAGGCAACTCCACACACTGGGGAACCCAATTTTCTCTATCATGAGGGATCTCTGATAACATGTGCGGCACTTCAGGGTCAAGTGCTTTCTCAGTCACTGCCTCACACGAATACACAGGACAGAATCTCTTTTGGAGAGAAAAGATGTCATTCCAAACACCCAAACCAAAGTCACCTGGACAATGAAATCAAGGAACGACTGAGGAAGAACAACCTATGAGCTGCCATTTCAATAGGAAGGGTCTTTTCCGCTTAGGGAAAAGAGAGGGTGTCATTTACCTTGACCCACACCTCGTGTCCTTTGAGAAGACATGGGTGCCCAGCAGGGAGAACTTCTTGCAATCAACACACTTCAAGAGACCAGCCAAGGAATAGTGAAAATCTCATGCAAGAGTCCTGAGATAGCCTTTGTGTCTAATAGTCCCCGGAAACACAGACAAGGGCTTGGGAAGGAAACTGCGCCCTGGAATGTGGCTTGTATGCAAATCACATCTCAATCTCTCTCTCGGCTTCTTCCTCCTTCACATTCTCTCGAATCCTCCTCATCCAAGGTTATCTGTGCTGGTCCATGTTGTCAAATCTCAGCCAGGAAAGCGGTCAAATTCGTTAACCTAGATTTTCCATCAGTCTTCCAAACTCCTATCAAATATAAAAGCATTTTACCTGAAATAACTCCTCTGTTTGTATGGAGATATTCCACCTTACACAGTGCACCTCTATCTTACCATAGTCAGCCCTTCACACTGACAGATAACCATCCCATTTGCACTGTGTTCTACATGGTCACCAATTTGACTCTGAGATCAACATCTTTTCAACCACCTACACATAAGGGACCGAGTGAGAATTCACTTCTCTGCAGCACATCTCCTGTATTTGACGTTGCTGGTGAGGTGGATCTCTCGACTCTTTCTAAGGGGAGTTGGGAAATGAAGTCTCTGCCTCCCCATGTCTCAGTGAATTGGCATGTAAGAAGGGGTCTGAGCACCCTTCAGCAGGGTCTGAGTGACAATGCGACAGAGGTCAAGGATTCGGTCCCCTACAACCAGTCTCCATTTGGGACAATCCTCCTCCTTCTCTAGACCCTCCATTGCCAGGCCAGAGGCCTGGCTCGTCCAAGAGGGAAACCTCAAGACCTGCCCATGTAGCCTTCACCACACGGCTCACGGTAGATAACAAGAGAGACTCCTTAAGTTCCACAACTCTGTACCCCACAAACAAGCCAGCAGTGGAACTAGTCACCCCACTTCCATCCAGCACCCCAGTAGACAGGACGTAATCTTATCAACCTGTGAAATACCCACCAGACGTATCCCAGCTTCATTCTTGGGACATGTGTTACTGTGGATAGCTAGTGTGTGCTTTCATCTATTGACGTGTACGTTCAGAAGCAGGGAAGGGTCCTTGCCCCCATTCAAGTATTTCCTCAGGGTTGATATTGAGGGCCTCGTCCTTGGTGGAAGGCAGAGGGGCCTATTGTCATGGTTTGAGCTCTGGAATGAGATTTATCATCCCGGTCATTCTTGGGAGACGTTATTCCTCTGTTGGAAAAGACTGGAAGGGATAAGCTCACTGGTCCCTCTCAGATGTATCATAATCCAAAAGCAAGCCTGAGCCGTGGCTATTTCCTCAGCAGCCTGATGAGAATGGTGGGCATCAGAAGAATGCTGGAAAGAATACTTGTCATCCAATTGTCCAATACATCCAATGGATCCTCCTTTCATTTAGTATCAACATACCTCCAGATCATGAGCTCAGGCTGCCCGAGGTACCACAAATGATGGGTGACGGTGAGAGCTTCCCACCTTGGGCCCATCACTTGCCTCTCTTCTCACAGAGAGTCAGTGGTGTCACAATGCTTGGTGGGCGTCATGCCATTGCCATGGCCACCATTGGGCCTGAACTTCTCAGATGGAAGGCAACTCCACCTCCTCTGTGCCCACCTGCTCTCTACAGAAGGATGGCTCTTCCCCTGAACGTGTGTCAGGCTCAACACGGTGGTTCCAGAACTGCTTCCCAGGAATACACAGTCTACAATCCCATTTGGAAAGAAAATATGGGATTGAAAAAGACCCACTGGCTAAAGATTGGGCAAGAGGGCGGAGGAGTAGCTGGACACGCTGAACACTTCATAGGTACTTTTGTCGGTAGGGTCCCATATGGGACGCAGAGAGCAACAGACTTGAAACAACGTTCACATGAGTGCTCTCCCAAGCAATGGCTTCTCTGCAGCATTCCCTACCTGGTCCATGAGCTCTTGTGGATTTGCTCGGGTGTTGATCCCTGGACTCGTTCTTAGCGGATATAGAATATGAACTCTGTGACTCTTCATGTCTCAATGATTGGGCATCCAAACAATGGTCTGAGCATCCATGGCCAGTGAGCTGGCCAACCATAGCCCAGAGTGCCAGATGTCTGTCAACCAAATCCAGTCTCTCTGGAATAGACCTCCTCATTCTCTGGCCTCCTGATTGTCAGGGACAGAGCCCACTCCCTTCCAGGTTGGAACTTTCAGTACCCTCAAATTGCAGGCATCATCCCAGGGCTCCTGGAAGATCAGACAATCGACCCACCTTTCCTTTCTTTTGATTGTAGACACAACAAACACACTGGCACTGGCCCCAGGCACCACACTCCCAGGAAGCTCTCCATGAGAGGGAGGGCTTGTTCTTATCCACCTGTGGAAAAGGCAGCTGAAATAGACCGGTTACCTCTCGGTTAAAAGGCCTCTGTTTGGAGGGCTCCCCTGTGGCTTAGGCTATGGAAATATTTATTCGGATGTGTGGAGCTGAAAATGCCCCAATGGGAATGTCTTCGTCAAGGGTTACATCCAAGGGCTCAGGCTTGGTGGAGAGCATTGGGGCATGGATTGCTTGTTTGTGCCCTGGGATGTCTTGTTTCAAATGGCCATGAAGCACAATTCTTCTTTCACATGTAGGAACTCCCTTGAGGTATTCTGCCCACTGATCCCCTGAAGATATCACATGTGCAGACACCAAGCCTCTAGAATCCACATTGAGCTTGGGAGCCTGAGGAGAGTGGTGGCTATGCGTCTACAGATGGAGATAAGAGTGTTCATCCAAGAGGACCACCCCTCTGATGGATCCTCCTTTCCATCAACTTCGACATACCTCCAGAGCAAGAGCTCATGGTGTCCCTCTTTGAACTCTCAAGGTTTGAGGGTGACACTTTCCCACATATGGCCGATCACACACCTCTTTTCTCACAGAGAGGTGGTTTGGTCACAAGGCTCCATAGGCATCATATCAGTGCAAAGGCCACCTCTGGGTCTGCACCTTTCCGAAGGAAGGCAACTCCACACACTGGGGAACCCAATTTTCTCTATCATGATGGATCTCTGATAACATGTGCAGCACTTCAGGGTCAAGTGCTTTCTCAGTCACTGCCTCACACGAATACACAGGACAGAATCTCTTTTGGAGAGAAAAGATGTCATTCCAAACACCCAAACCAAAGTCACCTGGACAATGAAATCAAGGAACGACTGAGGAAGAACAACCTATGAGCTGCCATTTCAATAGGAAGGGTCTTTTCCGCTTAGGGAAAAGAGAGGGTGTCATTTACCTTGACCCACACCTCGTGTCCTTTGAGAAGACATGGGTGCCCAGCAGGGAGAACTTCTTGCAATCAACACACTTCAAGAGACCAGCCAAGGAATAGTGAAAATCTCATGCAAGAGTCCTGAGATAGCCTTTGTGTCTAATAGTCCCCGGAAACACAGACAAGGGCTTGGGAAGGAAACTGCGCCCTGGAATGTGGCTTGTATGCAAATCACATCTCAATCTCTCTCTCGGCTTCTTCCTCCTTCACATTCTCTCGAATCCTCCTCATCCAAGGTTATCTGTGCTGGTCCATGTTGTCAAATCTCAGCCAGGAAAGCGGTCAAATTCGTTAACCGAGATTTTCCATCAGTCTTCCAAACTCCTATCAAATATAAAAGCATTTTACCTGAAATAACTCCTCTGTTTGTATGGAGATATTCCACCTTACACAGTGCACCTCTATCTTACCATAGTCAGCCCTTCACACTGACAGATAACCATCCCATTTGCACTGTGTTCTACATGGTCACCAATTTGACTCTGAGATCAACATCTTTTCAACCACCTACACATAAGGGACCGAGTGAGAATTCACTTCTCTGCAGCACATCTCCTGTATTTGACGTTGCTGGTGAGGTGGATCTCTCGACTCTTTCTAAGGGGAGTTGGGAAATGAAGTCTCTGCCTCCCCATGTCTCAGTGAATTGGCATGTAAGAAGGGGTCTGAGCACCCTTCAGCAGGGTCTGAGTGACAATGCGACAGAGGTCAAGGATTCGGTCCCCTACAACCAGTCTCCATTTGGGACAATCCTCCTCCTTCTCTAGACCCTCCATTGCCAGGCCAGAGGCCTGGCTCGTCCAAGAGGGAAACCTCAAGACCTGCCCATGTAGCCCTCACCACACGGCTCACGGTAGATAACAAGAGAGACTCCTTAAATTCCACAACTGTGTACCCCACAAACAAGCCAGCAGTGGAACTAGTCACCCCACTTCCATCCAGCACCCCAGTAGACAGGACGTAATCTTATCAACCTGTGAAATACCCACCAGACGTATCCCAGCTTCATTCTTGGGACATGTGTTACTGTGGATAGCTAGTGTGTGCTTTCATCTATTGACGTGTACGTTCAGAAGCAGGGAAGGGTCCTTGCCCCCATTCAAGTATTTCCTCAGGGTTGATATTGAGGGCCTCGTCCTTGGTGGAAGGCAGAGGGGCCTATTGTCATGGTTTGAGCTCTGGAATGAGATTTATCATCCCGGTCATTCTTGGGAGACGTTATTCCTCTGTTGGAAAAGACTGGAAGGGATAAGCTCACTGGTCCCTCTCAGATGTATCATTATCCAAAAGCAAGCCTGAGCCGTGGCTATTTACTCAGCAGCCTGATGAGAATGGTGGGCATCAGAAGAATGCTGGAAAGAATACTTGTCATCCAATTGTCCAATACATCCAATGGATCCTCCTTTCATTTAGTATCAACATACCTCCAGATCATGAGCTCAGGCTGCCCGAGGTACCACAAATGATGGGTGACGGTGAGAGCTTCCCACCTTGGGCCCATCACTTGCCTCTCTTCTCACAGAGAGTCAGTGGTGTCACAATGCTTGGTGGGCGTCATGCCATTGCCATGGCCACCATTGGGCCTGAACTTCTCAGATGGAAGGCAACTCCACCTCCTCTGTGCCCACCTGCTCTCTACAGAAGGATGGCTCTTCCCCTGAACGTGTGTCAGGCTCAACACGGTGGTTCCAGAACTGCTTCCCAGGAATACACAGTCTACAATCCCATTTGGAAAGAAAATATGGGATTGAAAAAGACCCACTGGCTCAAGATTGGGCAAGAGGGCGGAGGAGTAGCTGGACACGCTGAACACTTCATAGGTACTTTTGTCGGTAGGGTCCCATATGGGACGCAGAGAGCAACAGACTTGAAACAACGTTCACATGAGTGCTCTCCCAAGCAATGGCTTCTCTGCAGCATTCCCTACCTGGTCCATGAGCTCTTGTGGATTTGCTCGGGTGTGGATCCCTGGACTCGTTCTTAGCGGATATAGAATATGAACTCTGTGACTCTTCATGTCTCAATGATTGGGCATCCAAACAATGGTCTGAGCATCCATGGCCAGTGAGCTGGCCAACCATAGCCCAGAGTGCCAGATGTCTGTCAACCAAATCCAGTCTCTCTGGAATGGACCTCCTCATTCTCTGGCCTCCTGATTGTCAGGGACAGAGCCCACTCCCTTCCAGGTTGGAACTTTCAGTACCCTCAAATTGCAGGCATCATCCCAGGGCTCCTGGAAGATCAGACAATCGACCCACCTTTCCTTTCTTTTGATTGTAGACACAACAAACACACTGGCACTGGCCCCAGGCACCACACTCCCAGGAAGCTCTCCATGAGAGGGAGGGCTTGTTCTTATCCACCTGTGGAAAAGGCAGCTGAAATAGGCCGGTTACCTCTCGGTTAAAAGGCCTCTGTTTGGAGGGCTCCCCTGTGGCTTAGGCTATGGAAATATTTATTCGGAAGTGTGGAGCTGAAAATGCCCCAATGGGAATGTCTTCGTCAAGGGTTACATCCAAGGGCTCAGGCTTGGTGGAGAGCATTGGGGCATGGATTGCTTGTTTGTGCCCTGGGATGTCTTGTTTCAAATGGCCATGAAGCACAACTCTTCTTTCACATGTAGGAACTCCCTTGAGGTATTCTGCCCACTGATCCCCTGAAGATATCACATGTTCCGACACCAAGCCTCTAGAATCCACATTGAGCTTGGGAGCCTGAGGAGAGTGGTGGCTATGCGTCTACAGATGGAGATAAGAGTGTTCATCCAAGAGGACCACCCCTCTGATGGATCCTCCTTTCCATCAACTTCGACATACCTCCAGAGCAAGAGCTCATGGTGTCCCTCTTTGAACTCTCAAGGTTTGAGAGTGAGAATGTCCCACATATGGCCCATCACACACCTCTTTTCTCACAGAGAGGTGGTTTGGTCACAAGGCTCCATGGGCATCATATCAGTGCAAAGGCCACCTCTGGGGCTGCACCTTTCCGAAGGAAGGCAACTCCACACACTGGGGAACCCAATTTTCTCTATCATGATGGATCTCTGATAACATGTGCGGCACTTCAGGGTCAAGTGCTTTCTCAGGCACTGCCTCACACGAATACACAGGACAGAATCTCTTTTGGAGAGAAAAGATGTCATTCCAAACACCCAAACCAAAGTCACCTGGACAATGAAATCAAGGAACGACTGAGGAAGAACAACCTATGAGCTGCCATTTCAATAGGAAGGGCAGTTTCGGCTTAGGGAAAGAGAGGGTGTCATTTACCTTGACCCACACCTCGTGTCCTTTGAGAAGACATGGGTGCCCAGCAGGGAGGACTGCTTGCAATCAACACACTTCAAGAGACCAGCCAAGGAATAGTGAAAATCTCATGCAAGAGTCCTGAGATAGCCTTTGTGTCTAATCGTCCCCGGAAACACAGACAAGGGCTTGGGAAGGAAACTGCGCCCTGGAATGTGGCTTGTATGCAAATCACATCTCAATCTCTCTCTCGGCTTCTTCCTCCTTCACATTCTCTCGAATCCTCCTCATCCAAGGTTATCTGTGCTGGTCCATGTTGTCAAATCTCAGCCAGGAAAGCGGTCAAATTCGTTAACCTAGATTTTCCATCAGTCTTCCAAACTCCTATCAAATATAAAAGCATTTTACCTGAAATAACTCCTCTGTTTGTATGGAGATATTCCACCTTACACAGTGCACCTCTATCTTACCATAGTCAGCCCTTCACACTGACAGATAACCATCCCATTTGCACTGTGTTCTACATGGTCACCAATTTGACTCTGAGATCAACATCTTTTCAACCACCTACACATAAGGGACCGAGTGAGAATTCACTTCTCTGCAGCACATCTCCTGTATTTGACGTTGCTGGTGAGGTGGATCTCTCGACTCTTTCTAAGGGGAGTTGGGAAATGAAGTCTCTGCCTCCCCATGTCTCAGTGAATTGGCATGTAAGAAGGGGTCTGAGCACCCTTCAGCAGGGTCTGAGTGACAATGCGACAGAGGTCAAGGATTCGGTCCCCTACAACCAGTCTCCATTTGGGACAATCCTCCTCCTTCTCTAGACCCTCCATTGCCAGGCCAGAGGCCTGGCTCGTCCAAGAGGGAAACCTCAAGACCTGCCCATGTAGCCCTCACCACACGGCTCACGGTAGATAACAAGAGAGACTCCTTAAATTCCACAACTGCGTACCCCACAAACAAGCCAGCAGTGGAACTAGTCACCCCACTTCCATCCAGCACCCCAGTAGACAGGACTTAATCTTATCAACCTGTGAAATACCCACCAGACGTATCCCAGCTTCATTCTTGGGACATGTGTTACTGTGGATAGCTAGTGTGTGCTTTCATCTATTGACGTGTACGTTCAGAAGCAGGGAAGGGTCCTTGCCCCCATTCAAGTATTTCCTCAGGGTTGATATTGAGGGCCTCGTCCTTGGTGGAAGGAAGAGGGGCCTATTGTCATGGTTTGAGCTCTGGAATGAGATTTATCATCCCGGTCATTCTTGGGAGACGTTATTCCTCTGTTGGAAAAGACTGGAAGGGATAAGCTCACTGGTCCCTCTCAGATGTATCATAATCCAAAAGCAAGCCTGAGCCGTGGCTATTTACTCAGCAGCCTGATGAGAATGGTGGGCATCAGAAGAATGCTGGAAAGAATACTGGTCATCCAATTGTCCAATACATCCAATGGATCCTCCTTTCATTTAGTATCAACATACCTCCAGATCATGAGCTCAGGCTGCCCGAGGTACCACAAATGATGGGTGACGGTGAGAGCTTCCCACCTTGGGCCCATCACTTGCCTCTCTTCTCACAGAGAGTCAGTGGTGTCACAATGCTTGGTGGGCGTCATGCCATTGCCATGGCCACCATTGGGCCTGAACTTCTCAGATGGAAGGCAACTCCACCTCCTCTGTGCCCACCTGCTCTCTACAGAAGGATGGCTCTTCCCCTGAACGTGTGTCAGGCTCAACACGGTGGTTCCAGAACTGCTTCCCAGGAATACACAGTCTACAATCCCATTTGGAAAGAAAATATGGGATTGAAAAAGACCCACTGGCTCAAGATTGGGCAAGAGGGCGGAGGAGTAGCTGGACACGCTGAACACTTCATAGGTACTTTTGTCGGTAGGGTCCCATATGGGACGCAGAGAGCAACAGACTTGAAACAACGTTCACATGAGTGCTCTCCCAAGCAATGGCTTCTCTGCAGCATTCCATACCTGGTCCATGAGCTCTTGTGGATTTGCTCGGGTGTGGATCCCTGGACTCGTTCTTAGCGGATATAGAATATGAACTCTGTGACTCTTCATGTCTCAATGATTGGGCATCCAAACAATGGTCTGAGCATCCATGGCCAGTGAGCTGGCCAACCATAGCCCAGAGTGCCAGATGTCTGTCAACCAAATCCAGTCTCTCTGGAATGGACCTCCTCATTCTCTGGCCTCCTGATTGTCAGGGACAGAGCCCACTCCCTTCCAGGTTGGAACTTTCAGTACCCTCAAATTGCAGGCATCATCCCAGGGCTCCTGGAAGATCAGACAATCGACCCACCTTTCCTTTCTTTTGATTGTAGACACAACAAACACACTGGCACTGGCCCCAGGCACCACACTCCCAGGAAGCTCTCCATGAGAGGGAGGGCTTGTTCTTATCCACCTGTGGAAAAGGCAGCTGAAATAGGCCGGTTACCTCTCGGTTAAAAGGCCTCTGTTTGGAGGGCGCCCCTGTGGCTTAGGCTATGGAAATATTTATTCGGAAGTGTGGAGCTGAAAATGCCCCAATGGGAATGTCTTCGTCAAGGGTTACATCCAAGGGCTCAGGCTTGGTGGAGAGCATTGGGGCATGGATTGCTTGTTTGTGCCCTGGGATGTCTTGTTTCAAATGGCCATGAAGCACAACTCTTCTTTCACATGTAGGAACTCCCTTGAGGTGTGCTGCCCACTGATCCCCTGAAGATATCACATGTTCCGACACCAAGCCTCTAGAATCCACATTGAGCTTGGGAGCCTGAGGAGAGTGGTGGCTATGCGTCTACAGATGGAGATAAGAGTGTTCATCCAAGAGGACCACCCCTCTGATGGATCCTCCTTTCCATCAACTTCGACATACCTCCAGAGCAAGAGCTCATGGTGTCCCTCTTTGAACTCTCAAGGTTTGAGGGTGACACTTTCCCACATATGGCCCATCACACACCTCTTTTCTCACAGAGAGGTGGTTTGGTCACAAGGCTCCATGGGCATCATATCAGTGCAAAGGCCACCTCTGGGGCTGCACCTTTCCGAAGGAAGGCAACTCCACACACTGGGGAACCCAATTTTCTCTATCATGAGGGATCTCTGATAACATGTGCGGCACTTCAGGGTCAAGTGCTTTCTCAGGCACTGCCTCACACGAATACACAGGACAGAATCTCTTTTGGAGAGAAAAGATGTCATTCCAAACACCCAAACCAAAGTCACCTGGACAATGAAATCAAGGAACGACTGAGGAAGAACAACCTATGAGCCGCCATTTCAATAGGAAGGGTCTTTTCCGCTTAGGGAAAAGAGAGGGTGTCATTTACCTTGACCCACACCTCGTGTCCTTTGAGAAGACATGGGTGCCCAGCAGGGAGGACTGCTTGCAATCGGCATACTTCAAGAGACCAGCCAAGGAATAGTGAAAATCTCATGCAAGAGTCCTGAGATAGCCTTTGTGTCTAATAGTCCCCGGAAACACAGACAAGGGCTTGGGAAGGAAACTGCGCCCTGGAATGAGGCTTGTATGCAAATCACATCTCAATCTCTCTCTCGGCTTCTTCCTCCTTCACATTCTCTCGAATCCTCCTCATCCAAGGTTATCTGTGCTGGTCCATGTTGTCAAATCTCAGCCAGGAAAGCGGTCAAATTCGTTAACCTAGATTTTCCATCAGTCTTCCAAACTCCTATCAAATATAAAAGCATTTTACCTGAAATAACTCCTCTGTTTGTATGGAGATATTCCACCTTACACAGTGCACCTCTATCTTACCATAGTCAGCCCTTCACACTGACAGATAACCATCCCATTTGCACTGTGTTCTACATGGTCACCAATTTGACTCTGAGATCAACATCTTTTCAACCACCTACACATAAGGGACCGAGTGAGAATTCACTTCTCTGCAGCACATCTCCTGTATTTGACGTTGCTGGTGAGGTGGATCTCTCGACTCTTTCTAAGGGGAGTTGGGAAATGAAGTCTCTGCCTCCCCATGTCTCAGTGAATTGGCATGTAAGAAGGGGTCTGAGCACCCTTCAGCAGGGTCTCAGTGACAATGCGACAGAGGTCAAGGATTCGGTCCCCTACAACCAGTCTCCATTTGGGACAATCCTCCTCCTTCTCTAGACCCTCCATTGCCAGGCCAGAGGCCTGGCTCGTCCAAGAGGGAAACCTCAAGACCTGCCCATGTAGCCCTCACCACACGGCTCACGGTAGATAACAAGAGAGACTCCTTAAATTCCACAACTGTGTACCCCACAAACAAGCCAGCAGTGGAACTAGTCACCCCACTTCCATCCAGCACCCCAGTAGACAGGACTTAATCTTATCAACCTGTGAAATACCCACCAGACGTATCCCAGCTTCATTCTTGGGACATGTGTTACTGTGGATAGCTAGTGTGTGCTTTCATCTATTGACGTGTACGTTCAGAAGCAGGGAAGGGTCCTTGCCCCCATTCAAGTATTTCCTCAGGGTTGATATTGAGGGCCTCGTCCTTGGTGGAAGGCAGAGGGGCCTATTGTCATGGTTTGAGCTCTGGAATGAGATTTATCATCCCGGTCATTCTTGGGAGACGTTATTCCTCTGTTGGAAAAGACTGGAAGGGATAAGCTCACTGGTCCCTCTCAGATGTATCATAATCCAAAAGCAAGCCTGAGCCGTGGCTATTTCCTCAGCAGCCTGATGAGAATGGTGGGCATCAGAAGAATGCTGGAAAGAATACTTGTCATCCAATTGTCCAATACATCCAATGGATCCTCCTTTCATTTAGTATCAACATACCTCCAGATCATGAGCTCAGGCTGCCCGAGGTACCACAAATGATGGGTGACGGTGAGAGCTTCCCACCTTGGGCCCATCACTTGCCTCTCTTCTCACAGAGAGTCAGTGGTGTCACAATGCTTGGTGGGCGTCATGCCATTGCCATGGCCACCATTGGGCCTGAACTTCTCAGATGGAAGGCAACTCCACCTCCTCTGTGCCCACCTGCTCTCTACAGAAGGATGGCTCTTCCCCTGAACGTGTGTCAGGCTCAACACGGTGGTTCCAGAACTGCTTCCCAGGAATACACAGTCTACAATCCCATTTGGAAAGAAAATATGGGATTGAAAAAGACCCACTGGCTCAAGATTGGGCAAGAGGGCGGAGGAGTAGCTGGACACGCTGAACACTTCATAGGTACTTTTGTCGGTAGGGTCCCATATGGGACGCAGAGAGCAACAGACTTGAAACAACGTTCACATGAGTGCTCTCCCAAGCAATGGCTTCTCTGCAGCATTCCCTACCTGGTCCATGAGCTCTTGTGGATTTGCTCGGGTGTGGATCCCTGGACTCGTTCTTAGCGGATATAGAATATGAACTCTGTGACTCTTCATGTCTCAATGACTGGGCATCCAAACAATGGTCTGAGCATCCATGGCCAGTGAGCTGGCCAACCATAGCCCAGAGTGCCAGATGTCTGTCAACCAAATCCAGTCTCTCTGGAATGGACCTCCTCATTCTCTGGCCTCCTGATTGTCAGGGACAGAGCCCACTCCCTTCCAGGTTGGAACTTTCAGTACCCTCAAATTGCAGGCATCATCCCAGGGCTCCTGGAAGATCAGACAATCGACCCACCTTTCCTTTCTTTTGATTGTAGACACAACAAACACACTGGCACTGGCCCCAGGCACCACACTCCCAGGAAGCTCTCCATGAGAGGGAGGGCTTGTTCTTATCCACCTGTGGAAAAGGCAGCTGAAATAGACCGGTTACCTCTCGGTTAAAAGGCCTCTGTTTGGAGGGCGCCCCTGTGGCTTAGGCTATGGAAATATTTATTCGGAAGTGTGGAGCTGAAAATGCCCCAATGGGAATGTCTTCGTCAAGGGTTACATCCAAGGGCTCAGGCTTGGTGGAGAGCATTGGGGCATGGATTGCTTGTTTGTGCCCTGGGATGTCTTGTTTCAAATGGCCATGAAGCACAACTCTTCTTTCACATGTAGGAACTCCCTTGAGGTATTCTGCCCACTGATCCCCTGAAGATATCACATGTGCAGACACCAAGCCTCTAGAATCCACATTGAGCTTGGGAGCCTGAGGAGAGTGGTGGCTATGCGTCTACAGATGGAGATAAGAGTGTTCATCCAAGAGGACCACCCCTCTGATGGATCCTCCTTTCCATCAACTTCGACATACCTCCAGAGCAAGAGCTCATGGTGTCCCTCTTTGAACTCTCAAGGTTTGAGGGTGACACTTTCCCACATATGGCCCATCACACACCTCTTTTCTCACAGAGAGGTGGTTTGGTCACAAGGCTCCATGGGCATCATATCAGTGCAAAGGCCACCTCTGGGGCTGCACCTTTCCGAAGGAAGGCAACTCCACACCCTGGGGAACCCAATTTTCTCTATCATGATGGATCTCTGATAACATGTGCGGCACTTCAGGGTCAAGTGCTTTCTCAGTCACTGCCTCACACGAATACACAGGACAGAATCTCTTTTGGAGAGAAAAGATGTCATTCCAAACACCCAAACCAAAGTCACCTGGACAATGAAATCAAGGAACGACTGAGGAAGAACAACCTATGAGCCGCCATTTCAATAGGAAGGGTCTTTTCCGCTTAGGGAAAAGAGAGGGTGTCATTTACCTTGACCCACACCTCGTGTCCTTTGAGAAGACATGGGTGCCCAGCAGGGAGGACTGCTTGCAATCGGCATACTTCAAGAGACCAGCCAAGGAATAGTGAAAATCTCATGCAAGAGTCCTGAGATAGCCTTCGTGTCTAATCGTCCCCGGAAACACAGACAAGGGCTTGGGAAGGAAACTGCGCCCTGGAATGTGGCTTGTATGCAAATCACATCTCAATCTCTCTCTCGGCTTCTTCCTCCTTCACATTCTCTCGAATCCTCCTCATCCAAGGTTATCTGTGCTGGTCCATGTTGTCAAATCTCAGCCAGGAAAGCGGTCAAATTCGTTAACCTAGATTTTCCATCAGTCTTCCAAACTCCTATCAAATATAAAAGCATTTTACCTGAAATAACTCCTCTGTTTGTATGGAGATATTCCACCTTACACAGTGCACCTCTATCTTACCATAGTCAGCCCTTCACACTGACAGATAACCATCCCATTTGCACTGTGTTCTACATGGTCACCAATTTGACTCTGAGATCAACATCTTTTCAACCACCTACACATAAGGGACCGAGTGAGAATTCACTTCTCTGCAGCACATCTCCTGTATTTGACGTTGCTGGTGAGGTGGATCTCTCGACTCTTTCTAAGGGGAGTTGGGAAATGAAGTCTCTGCCTCCCCATGTCTCAGTGAATTGGCATGTAAGAAGGGGTCTGAGCACCCTTCAGCAGGGTCTGAGTGACAATGCGACAGAGGTCAAGGATTCGGTCCCCTACAACCAGTCTCCATTTGGGACAATCCTCCTCCTTCTCTAGACCCTCCATTGCCAGGCCAGAGGCCTGGCTCGTCCAAGAGGGAAACCTCAAGACCTGCCCATGTAGCCCTCACCACACGGCTCACGGTGGATAACAAGAGAGACTCCTTAAATTCCACAACTGTGTACCCCACAAACAAGCCAGCAGTGGAACTAGTCACCCCACTTCCATCCAGCACCCCAGTAGACAGGACGTAATCTTATCAACCTGTGAAATACCCACCAGACGTATCCCAGCTTCATTCTTGGGACATGTGTTACTGTGGATAGCTAGTGTGTGCTTTCATCTATTGACGTGTACGTTCAGAAGCAGGGACGGGTCCTTGCCCCCATTCAAGTATTTCCTCAGGGTTGATATTGAGGGCCTCGTCCTTGGTGGAAGGCAGAGGGGCCTATTGTCATGGTTTGAGCTCTGGAATGAGATTTATCATCCCGGTCATTCTTGGGAGACGTTATTCCTCTGTTGGAAAAGACTGGAAGGGATAAGCTCACTGTTCCCTCTCAGATGTATCATAATCCAAAAGCAAGCCTGAGCCGTGGCTATTTCCTCAGCAGCCTGATGAGAATGGTGGGCATCAGAAGAATGCTGGAAAGAATACTGGTCATCCAATTGTCCAATACATCCAATGGATCCTCCTTTCATTTAGTATCAACATACCTCCAGATCATGAGCTCAGGCTGCCCGAGGTACCACAAATGATGGGTGACGGTGAGAGCTTCCCACCTTGGGCCCATCACTTGCCTCTCTTCTCACAGAGAGTCAGTGGTGTCACAATGCTTGGTGGGCGTCATGCCATTGCCATGGCGACCATTGGGCCTGAACTTCTCAGATGGAAGGCAACTCCACCTCCTCTGTGCCCACCTGCTCTCTACAGAAGGATGGCTCTTCCCCTGAACGTGTGTCAGGCTCAACACGGTGGTTCCAGAACTGCTTCCCAGGAATACACAGTCTACAATCCCATTTGGAAAGAAAATATGGGATTGAAAAAGACCCACTGGCTCAAGATTGGGCAAGAGGGCGGAGGAGTAGCTGGACACGCTGAACACTTCATAGGTACTTTTGTCGGTAGGGTCCCATATGGGACGCAGAGAGCAACAGACTTGAAACAACGTTCACATGAGTGCTCTCCCAAGCAATGGCTTCTCTGCAGCATTCCATACCTGGTCCATGAGCTCTTGTGGATTTGCTCGGGTGTGGATCCCTGGACTCGTTCTTAGCGGATATAGAATATGAACTCTGTGACTCTTCATGTCTCAATGATTGGGCATCCAAACAATGGTCTGAGCATCCATGGCCAGTGAGCTGGCCAACCATAGCCCAGAGTGCCAGATGTCTGTCAACCAAATCCAGTCTCTCTGGAATGGACCTCCTCATTCTCTGGCCTCCTGATTGTCAGGGACAGAGCCCACTCCCTTCCAGGTTGGACCTTTCAGTACCCTCAAATTGCAGGCATCATCCCAGGGCTCCTGGAAGATCAGACAATCGACCCACCTTTCCTTTCTTTTGATTGTAGACACAACAAACACACTGGCACTGGCCCCAGGCACCACACTCCCAGGAAGCTCTCCATGAGAGGGAGGGCTTGTTCTTATCCACCTGTGGAAAAGGCAGCTGAAATAGGCCGGTTACCTCTCGGTTAAAAGGCCTCTGTTTGGAGGGCTCCCCTGTGGCTTAGGCTATGGAAATATTTATTCGGAAGTGTGGAGCTGAAAATGCCCCAATGGGAATGTCTTCGTCAAGGGTTACATCCAAGGGCTCAGGCTTGGTGGAGAGCATTGGGGCATGGATTGCTTGTTTGTGCCCTGGGATGTCTTGTTTCAAATGGCCATGAAGCACAATTCTTCTTTCACATGTAGGAACTCCCTTGAGGTGTGCTGCCCACTGATCCCCTGAAGATATCACATGTTCCGACACCAAGCCTCTAGAATCCACATTGAGCTTGGGAGCCTGAGGAGAGTGGTGGCTATGCGTCTACAGATGGAGATAAGAGTGTTCATCCAAGAGGACCACCCCTCTGATGGATCCTCCTTTCCATCAACTTCGACATACCTCCAGAGCAAGAGCTCATGGTGTCCCTCTTTGAACTCTCAAGGTTTGAGGGTGACACTTTCCCACATATGGCCCATCACACACCTCTTTTCTCACAGAGAGGTGGTTTGGTCACAAGGCTCCATGGGCATCATATCAGTGCAAAGGCCACCTCTGGGGCTGCACCTTTCCGAAGGAAGGCAACTCCACACCCTGGGGAACCCAATTTTCTCTATCATGATGGATCTCTGATAACATGTGCGGCACTTCAGGGTCAAGTGCTTTCTCAGGCACTGCCTCACACGAATACACAGGACAGAATCTCTTTTGGAGAGAAAAGATGTCATTCCAAACACCCAAACCAAAGTCACCTGGACAATGAAATCAAGGAACGACTGAGGAAGAACAACCTATGAGCCGCCATTTCAATAGGAAGGGTCTTTTCCGCTTAGGGAAAAGAGAGGGTGTCATTTACCTTGACCCACACCTCGTGTCCTTTGAGAAGACATGGGTGCCCAGCAGGGAGGACTGCTTGCAATCGGCATACTTCAAGAGACCAGCCAAGGAATAGTGAAAATCTCATGCAAGAGTCCTGAGATAGCCTTTGTGTCTAATCGTCCCCGGAAACACAGACAAGGGCTTGGGAAGGAAACTGCGCCCTGGAATGTGGCTTGTATGCAAATCACATCTCAATCTCTCTCTCGGCTTCTTCCTCCTTCACATTCTCTCGAATCCTCCTCATCCAAGGTTATCTGTGCTGGTCCATGTTGTCAAATCTCAGCCAGGAAAGCGGTCAAATTCGTTAACCTAGATTTTCCATCAGTCTTCCAAACTCCTATCAAATATAAAAGCATTTTACCTGAAATAACTCCTCTGTTTGTATGGAGATATTCCACCTTACACAGTGCACCTCTATCTTACCATAGTCAGCCCTTCACACTGACAGATAACCATCCCATTTGCACTGTGTTCTACATGGTCACCAATTTGACTCTGAGATCAACATCTTTTCAACCACCTACACATAAGGGACCGAGTGAGAATTCACTTCTCTGCAGCACATCTCCTGTATTTGACGTTGCTGGTGAGGTGGATCTCTCGACTCTTTCTAAGGGGAGTTGGGAAATGAAGTCTCTGCCTCCCCATGTCTCAGTGAATTGGCATGTAAGAAGGGGTCTGAGCACCCTTCAGCAGAGTCTGAGTGACAATGCGACAGAGGTCAAGGATTCGGTCCCCTACAACCAGTCTCCATTTGGGACAATCCTCCTCCTTCTCTAGACCCTCCATTGCCAGGCCAGAGGCCTGGCTCGTCCAAGAGGGAAACCTCAAGACCTGCCCATGTAGCCCTCACCACACGGCTCACGGTAGATAACAAGAGAGACTCCTTAAATTCCACAACTGTGTACCCCACAAACAAGCCAGCAGTGGAACTAGTCACCCCACTTCCATCCAGCACCCCAGTAGACAGGACGTAATCTTATCAACCTGTGAAATACCCACCAGACGTATCCCAGCTTCATTCTTGGGACATGTGTTACTGTGGATAGCTAGTGTGTGCTTTCATCTATTGACGTGTACGTTCAGAAGCAGGGAAGGGTCCTTGCCCCCATTCAAGTATTTCCTCAGGGTTGATATTGAGGGCCTCGTCCTTGGTGGAAGGCAGAGGGGCCTATTGTCATGGTTTGAGCTCTGGAATGAGATTTATCATCCCGGTCATTCTTGGGAGACGTTATTCCTCTGTTGGAAAAGACTGGAAGGGATAAGCTCACTGTTCCCTCTCAGATGTATCATAATCCAAAAGCAAGCCTGAGCCGTGGCTATTTCCTCAGCAGCCTGATGAGAATGGTGGGCATCAGAAGAATGCTGGAAAGAATACTGGTCATCCAATTGTCCAATACATCCAATGGATCCTCCTTTCATTTAGTATCAACATACCTCCAGATCATGAGCTCAGGCTGCCCGAGGTACCACAAATGATGGGTGACGGTGAGAGCTTCCCACCTTGGGCCCATCACTTGCCTCTCTTCTCACAGAGAGTCAGTGGTGTCACAATGCTTGGTGGGCGTCATGCCATTGCCATGGCCACCATTGGGCCTGAACTTCTCAGATGGAAGGCAACTCCACCTCCTCTGTGCCCACCTGCTCTCTACAGAAGGATGGCTCTTCCCCTGAACGTGTGTCAGGCTCAACACGGTGGTTCCAGAACTGCTTCCCAGGAATACACAGTCTACAATCCCATTTGGAAAGAAAATATGGGATTGAAAAAGACCCACTGGCTCAAGATTGGGCAAGAGGGCGGAGGAGTAGCTGGACACGCTGAACACTTCATAGGTACTTTTGTCGGTAGGGTCCCATATGGGACGCAGAGAGCAACAGACTTGAAACAACGTTCACATGAGTGCTCTCCCAAGCAATGGCTTCTCTGCAGCATTCCCTACCTGGTCCATGAGCTCTTGTGGATTTGCTCGGGTGTGGATCCCTGGACTCGTTCTTAGCGGATATAGAATATGAACTCTGTGACTCTTCAGGTCTCAATGATTGGGCATCCAAACAATGGTCTGAGCATCCATGGCCAGTGAGCTGGCCAACCATAGCCCAGAGTGCCAGATGTCTGTCAACCAAATCCAGTCTCTCTGGAATGGACCTCCTCATTCTCTGGCCTCCTGATTGTCAGGGACAGAGCCCACTCCCTTCCAGGTTGGACCTTTCAGTACCCTCAAATTGCAGGCATCATCCCAGGGCTCCTGGAAGATCAGACAATCGACCCACCTTTCCTTTCTTTTGATTGTAGACACAACAAACACACTGGCACTGGCCCCAGGCACCACACTCCCAGGAAGCTCTCCATGAGAGGGAGGGCTTGTTCTTATCCACCTGTGGAAAAGGCAGCTGAAATAGGCCGGTTACCTCTCGGTTAAAAGGCCTCTGTTTGGAGGGCTCCCCTGTGGCTTAGGCTATGGAAATATTTATTCGGAAGTGTGGAGCTGAAAATGCCCCAATGGGAATGTCTTCGTCAAGGGTTACATCCAAGGGCTCAGGCTTGGTGGAGAGCATTGGGGCATGGATTGCTTGTTTGTGCCCTGGGATGTCTTGTTTCAAATGGCCATGAAGCACAACTCTTCTTTCACATGTAGGAACTCCCTTGAGGTGTGCTGCCCACTGATCCCCTGAAGATATCACATGTGCAGACACCAAGCCTCTAGAATCCACATTGAGCTTGGGAGCCTGAGGAGAGTGGTGGCTATGCGTCTACAGATGGAGATAAGAGTGTTCATCCAAGAGGACCACCCCTCTGATGGATCCTCCTTTCCATCAACTTCGACATACCTCCAGAGCAAGAGCTCATGGTGTCCCTCTTTGAACTCTCAAGGTTTGAGGGTGACACTTTCCCACATATGGCCCATCACACACCTCTTTTCTCACAGAGAGGTGGTTTGGTCACAAGGCTCCATGGGCATCATATCAGTGCAAAGGCCACCTCTGGGGCTGCACCTTTCCGAAGGAAGGCAACTCCACACCCTGGGGAACCCAATTTTCTCTATCATGATGGATCTCTGATAACATGTGCGGCACTTCAGGGTCAAGTGCTTTCTCAGTCACTGCCTCACACGAATACACAGGACAGAATCTCTTTTGGAGAGAAAAGATGTCATTCCAAACACCCAAACCAAAGTCACCTGGACAATGAAATCAAGGAACGACTGAGGAAGAACAACCTATGAGCCGCCATTTCAATAGGAAGGGTCTTTTCCGCTTAGGGAAAAGAGAGGGTGTCATTTACCTTGACCCACACCTCGTGTCCTTTGAGAAGACATGGGTGCCCAGCAGGGAGGACTGCTTGCAATCGGCATACTTCAAGAGACCAGCCAAGGAATAGTGAAAATCTCATGCAAGAGTCCTGAGATAGCCTTCGTGTCTAATCGTCCCCAGAAACACAGACAAGGGCTTGGGAAAGAAACTGCGCCCTGGAATGTGGCTTGTATGCAAATCACATCTCAATCTCTCTCTCGGCTTCTTCCTCCTTCACATTCTCTCGAATCCTCCTCATCCAAGGTTATCTGTGCTGGTCCATGTTGTCAAATCTCAGCCAGGAAAGCGGTCAAATTCGTTAACCTAGATTTTCCATCAGTCTTCCAAACTCCTATCAAATATAAAAGCATTTTACCTGAAATAACTCCTCTGTTTGTATGGAGATATTCCACCTTACACAGTGCACCTCTATCTTACCATAGTCAGCCCTTCACACTGACAGATAACCATCCCATTTGCACTGTGTTCTACATGGTCACCAATTTGACTCTGAGATCAACATCTTTTCAACCACCTACACATAAGGGACCGAGTGAGAATTCACTTCTCTGCAGCACATCTCCTGTATTTGACGTTGCTGGTGAGGTGGATCTCTCGACTCTTTCTAAGGGGAGTTGGGAAATGAAGTCTCTGCCTCCCCATGTCTCAGTGAATTGGCATGTAAGAAGGGGTCTGAGCACCCTTCAGCAGGGTCTGAGTGACAATGCGACAGAGGTCAAGGATTCGGTCCCCTACAACCAGTCTCCATTTGGGACAATCCTCCTCCTTCTCTAGACCCTCCATTGCCAGGCCAGAGGCCTGGCTCGTCCAAGAGGGAAACCTCAAGACCTGCCCATGTAGCCCTCACCACACGGCTCACGGTAGATAACAAGAGAGACTCCTTAAATTCCACAACTGTGTACCCCACAAACAAGCCAGCAGTGGAACTAGTCACCCCACTTCCATCCAGCACCCCAGTAGACAGGACGTAATCTTATCAACCTGTGAAATACCCACCAGACGTATCCCAGCTTCATTCTTGGGACATGTGTTACTGTGGATAGCTAGTGTGTGCTTTCATCTATTGACGTGTACGTTCAGAAGCAGGGAAGGGTCCTTGCCCCCATTCAAGTATTTCCTCAGGGTTGATATTGAGGGCCTCGTCCTTGGTGGAAGGCAGAGGGGCCTATTGTCATGGTTTGAGCTCTGGAATGAGATTTATCATCCCGGTCATTCTTGGGAGACGTTATTCCTCTGTTGGAAAAGACTGGAAGGGATAAGCTCACTGTTCCCTCTCAGATGTATCATAATCCAAAAGCAAGCCTGAGCCGTGGCTATTTCCTCAGCAGCCTGATGAGAATGGTGGGCATCAGAAGAATGCTGGAAAGAATACTTGTCATCCAATTGTCCAATACATCCAATGGATCCTCCTTTCATTTAGTATCAACATACCTCCAGATCATGAGCTCAGGCTGCCCGAGGTACCACAAATGATGGGTGACGGTGAGAGCTTCCCACCTTGGGCCCATCACTTGCCTCTCTTCTCACAGAGAGTCAGTGGTGTCACAATGCTTGGTGGGCGTCATGCCATTGCCATGGCCACCATGGGGCCTGAACTTCTCAGATGGAAGGCAACTCCACCTCCTCTGTGCCCACCTGCTCTCTACAGAAGGATGGCTCTTCCCCTGAACGTGTGTCAGGCTCAACACGGTGGTTCCAGAACTGCTTCCCAGGAATACACAGTCTACAATCCCATTTGGAAAGAAAATATGGGATTGAAAAAGACCCACTGGCTCAAGATTGGGCAAGAGGGCGGAGGAGTAGCTGGACACGCTGAACACTTCATAGGTACTTTTGTCGGTAGGGTCCCATATGGGACGCAGAGAGCAACAGACTTGAAACAACGTTCACATGAGTGCTCTCCCAAGCAATGGCTTCTCTGCAGCATTCCCTACCTGGTCCATGAGCTCTTGTGGATTTGCTCGGGTGTGGATCCCTGGACTCGTTCTTAGCGGATATAGAATATGAACTCTGTGACTCTTCATGTCTCAATGATTGGGCATCCAAACAATGGTGTGAGCATCCATGGCCAGTGAGCTGGCCAACCATAGCCCAGAGTGCCAGATGTCTGTCAACCAAATCCAGTCTCTCTGGAATAGACCTCCTCATTCTCTGGCCTCCTGATTGTCAGGGACAGAGCCCACTCCCTTCCAGGTTGGAACTTTCAGTACCCTCAAATTGCAGGCATCATCCCAGGGCTCCTGGAAGATCAGACAATCGACCCACCTTTCCTTTCTTTTGATTGTAGACACAACAAACACACTGGCACTGGCCCCAGGCACCACACTCCCAGGAAGCTCTCCATGAGAGGGAGGGCTTGTTCTTATCCACCTGTGGAAAAGGCAGCTGAAATAGACCGGTTACCTCTCGGTTAAAAGGCCTCTGTTTGGAGGGCTCCCCTGTGGCTTAGGCTATGGAAATATTTATTCGGAAGTGTGGAGCTGAAAATGCCCCAATGGGAATGTCTTCGTCAAGGGTTACATCCAAGGGCTCAGGCTTGGTGGAGAGCATTGGGGCATGGATTGCTTGTTTGTGCCCTGGGATGTCTTGTTTCAAATGGCCATGAAGCACAACTCTTCTTTCACATGTAGGAACTCCCTTGAGGTATTCTGCCCACTGATCCCCTGAAGATATCACATGTGCAGACACCAAGCCTCTAGAATCCACATTGAGCTTGGGAGCCTGAGGAGAGTGGTGGCTATGCGTCTACAGATGGAGATAAGAGTGTTCATCCAAGAGGACCACCCCTCTGATGGATCCTCCTTTCCATCAACTTCGACATACCTCCAGAGCAAGAGCTCATGGTGTCCCTCTTTGAACTCTCAAGGTTTGAGGGTGACACTTTCCCACATATGGCCCATCACACACCTCTTTTCTCACAGAGAGGTGGTTTGGTCACAAGGCTCCATGGGCATCATATCAGTGCAAAGGCCACCTCTGGGGCTGCACCTTTCCGAAGGAAGGCAACTCCACACCCTGGGGAACCCAATTTTCTCTATCATGATGGATCTCTGATAACATGTGCGGCACTTCAGGGTCAAGTGCTTTCTCAGTCACTGCCTCACACGAATACACAGGACAGAATCTCTTTTGGAGAGAAAAGATGTCATTCCAAACACCCAAACCAAAGTCACCTGGACAATGAAATCAAGGAACGACTGAGGAAGAACAACCTATGAGCCGCCATTTCAATAGGAAGGGTCTTTTCCGCTTAGGGAAAAGAGAGGGTGTCATTTACCTTGACCCACACCTCGTGTCCTTTGAGAAGACATGGGTGCCCAGCAGGGAGGACTGCTTGCAATCGGCATACTTCAAGAGACCAGCCAAGGAATAGTGAAAATCTCATGCAAGAGTCCTGAGATAGCCTTCGTGTCTAATCGTCCCCGGAAACACAGACAAGGGCTTGGGAAGGAAACTGCGCCCTGGAATGTGGCTTGTATGCAAATCACATCTCAATCTCTCTCTCGGCTTCTTC
This sequence comes from Sus scrofa, assembly GCF_054392235.1. Taxonomy (NCBI): domain Eukaryota; kingdom Metazoa; phylum Chordata; class Mammalia; order Artiodactyla; family Suidae; genus Sus; species Sus scrofa. The sequence continues at coordinate 44,551,655 of NC_139402.1, forward strand.
CTCCTTCACATTCTCTCGAATCCTCCTCATCCAAGGTTATCTGTGCTGGTCCATGTTGTCAAATCTCAGCCAGGAAAGCGGTCAAATTCGTTAACCTAGATTTTCCATCAGTCTTCCAAACTCCTATCAAATATAAAAGCATTTTTCCGGAAATAACTCCTCTGTTTGTATGGAGATATTCCACCTTACACAGTGCACCTCTATCTTACCATAGTCAGCCCTTCACACTGACAGATAACCATCCCATTTGCACTGTGTTCTACATGGTCACCAATTTGACTCTGAGATCAACATCTTTTCAACCACCTACACATAAGGGACCGAGTGAGAATTCACTTCTCTGCAGCACATCTCCTGTATTTGACGTTGCTGGTGAGGTGGATCTCTCGACTCTTTCTAAGGGGAGTTGGGAAATGAAGTCTCTGCCTCCCCATGTCTCAGTGAATTGGCATGTAAGAAGGGGTCTGAGCACCCTTCAGCAGGGTCTCAGTGACAATGCGACAGAGGTCAAGGATTCGGTCCCCTACAACCAGTCTCCATTTGGGACAATCCTCCTCCTTCTCTAGACCCTCCATTGCCAGGCCAGAGGCCTGGCTCGTCCAAGAGGGAAACCTCAAGACCTGCCCATGTAGCCCTCACCACACGGCTCACGGTAGATAACAAGAGAGACTCCTTAAATTCCACAACTGTGTACCCCACAAACAAGCCAGCAGTGGAACTAGTCACCCCACTTCCATCCAGCACCCCAGTAGACAGGACGTAATCTTATCAACCTGTGAAATACCCACCAGACGTATCCCAGCTTCATTCTTGGGACATGTGTTACTGTGGATAGCTAGTGTGTGCTTTCATCTATTGACGTGTACGTTCAGAAGCAGGGAAGGGTCCTTGCCCCCATTCAAGTATTTCCTCAGGGTTGATATTGAGGGCCTCGTCCTTGGTGGAAGGCAGAGGGGCCTATTGTCATGGTTTGAGCTCTGGAATGAGATTTATCATCCCGGTCATTCTTGGGAGACGTTATTCCTCTGTTGGAAAAGACTGGAAGGGATAAGCTCACTGGTCCCTCTCAGATGTATCATAATCCAAAAGCAAGCCTGAGCCGTGGCTATTTCCTCAGCAGCCTGATGAGAATGGTGGGCATCAGAAGAATGCTGGAAAGAATACTTGTCATCCAATTGTCCAATACATCCAATGGATCCTCCTTTCATTTAGTATCAACATACCTCCAGATCATGAGCTCAGGCTGCCCGAGGTACCACAAATGATGGGTGACGGTGAGAGCTTCCCACCTTGGGCCCATCACTTGCCTCTCTTCTCACAGAGAGTCAGTGGTGTCACAATGCTTGGTGGGCGTCATGCCATTGCCATGGCCACCATTGGGCCTGAACTTCTCAGATGGAAGGCAACTCCACCTCCTCTGTGCCCACCTGCTCTCTACAGAAGGATGGCTCTTCCCCTGAACGTGTGTCACGCTCAACACGGTGGTTCCAGAACTGCTTCCCAGGAATACACAGTCTACAATCCCATTTGGAAGGAAAATATGGGATTGAAAAAGACCCACTGGCTCAAGATTGGGCAAGAGGGCGGAGGAGTAGCTGGACACGCTGAACACTTCATAGGTACTTTTGTCGGTAGGGTCCCATATGGGACGCAGAGAGCAACAGACTTGAAACAACGTTCACATGAGTGCTCTCCCAAGCAATGGCTTCTCTGCAGCATTCCCTACCTGGTCCATGAGCTCTTGTGGATTTGCTCGGGTGTGGATCCCTGGACTCGTTCTTAGCGGATATAGAATATGAACTCTGTGACTCTTCATGTCTCAATGATTGGGCATCCAAACAATGGTGTGAGCATCCATGGCCAGTGAGCTGGCCAACCATAGCCCAGAGTGCCAGATGTCTGTCAACCAAATCCAGTCTCTCTGGAATAGACCTCCTCATTCTCTGGCCTCCTGATTGTCAGGGACAGAGCCCACTCCCTTCCAGGTTGGACCTTTCAGTACCCTCAAATTGCAGGCATCATCCCAGGGCTCCTGGAAGATCAGACAATCGACCCACCTTTCCTTTCTTTTGATTGTAGACACAACAAACACACTGGCACTGGCCCCAGGCACCACACTCCCAGGAAGCTCTCCATGAGAGGGAGGGCTTGTTCTTATCCACCTGTGGAAAAGGCAGCTGAAATAGACCGGTTACCTCTCGGTTAAAAGGCCTCTGTTTGGAGGGCTCCCCTGTGGCTTAGGCTATGGAAATATTTATTCGGAAGTGTGGAGCTGAAAATGCCCCAATGGGAATGTCTTCGTCAAGGGTTACATCCAAGGGCTCAGGCTTGGTGGAGAGCATTGGGGCATGGATTGCTTGTTTGTGCCCTGGGATGTCTTGTTTCAAATGGCCATGAAGCACAACTCTTCTTTCACATGTAGGAACTCCCTTGAGGTATTCTGCCCACTGATCCCCTGAAGATATCACATGTGCAGACACCAAGCCTCTAGAATCCACATTGAGCTTGGGAGCCTGAGGAGAGTGGTGGCTATGCGTCTACAGATGGAGATAAGAGTGTTCATCCAAGAGGACCACCCCTCTGATGGATCCTCCTTTCCATCAACTTCGACATACCTCCAGAGCAAGAGCTCATGGTGTCCCTCTTTGAACTCTCAAGGTTTGAGGGTGACACTTTCCCACATATGGCCCATCACACACCTCTTTTCTCACAGAGAGGTGGTTTGGTCACAAGGCTCCATGGGCATCATATCAGTGCAAAGGCCACCTCTGGGGCTGCACCTTTCCGAAGGAAGGCAACTCCACACACTGGGGAACCCAATTTTCTCTATCATGATGGATCTCTGATAACATGTGCGGCACTTCAGGGTCAAGTGCTTTCTCAGTCACTGCCTCACACGAATACACAGGACAGAATCTCTTTTGGAGAGAAAAGATGTCATTCCAAACACCCAAACCAAAGTCACCTGGACAATGAAATCAAGGAACGACTGAGGAAGAACAACCTATGAGCCGCCATTTCAATAGGAAGGGTCTTTTCCGCTTAGGGAAAAGAGAGGGTGTCATTTACCTTGACCCACACCTCGTGTCCTTTGAGAAGACATGGGTGCCCAGCAGGGAGGACTGCTTGCAATCGGCATACTTCAAGAGACCAGCCAAGGAATAGTGAAAATCTCATGCAAGAGTCCTGAGATAGCCTTCGTGTCTAATCGTCCCCGGAAACACAGACAAGGGCTTGGGAAGGAAACTGCGCCCTGGAATGTGGCTTGTATGCAAATCACATCTCAATCTCTCTCTCGGCTTCTTCCTCCTTCACATTCTCTCGAATCCTCCTCATCCAAGGTTATCTGTGCTGGTCCATGTTGTCAAATCTCAGCCAGGAAAGCGGTCAAATTCGTTAACCTAGATTTTCCATCAGTCTTCCAAACTCCTATCAAATATAAAAGCATTTTACCTGAAATAACTCCTCTGTTTGTATGGAGATATTCCACCTTACACAGTGCACCTCTATCTTACCATAGTCAGCCCTTCACACTGACAGATAACCATCCCATTTGCACTGTGTTCTACATGGTCACCAATTTGACTCTGAGATCAACATCTTTTCAACCACCTACACATAAGGGACCGAGTGAGAATTCACTTCTCTGCAGCACATCTCCTGTATTTGACGTTGCTGGTGAGGTGGATCTCTCGACTCTTTCTAAGGGGAGTTGGGAAATGAAGTCTCTGCCTCCCCATGTCTCAGTGAATTGGCATGTAAGAAGGGGTCTGAGCACCCTTCAGCAGGGTCTGAGTGACAATGCGACAGAGGTCAAGGATTCGGTCCCCTACAACCAGTCTCCATTTGGGACAATCCTCCTCCTTCTCTAGACCCTCCATTGCCAGGCCAGAGGCCTGGCTCGTCCAAGAGGGAAACCTCAAGACCTGCCCATGTAGCCCTCACCACACGGCTCACGGTAGATAACAAGAGAGACTCCTTAAATTCCACAACTGTGTACCCCACAAACAAGCCAGCAGTGGAACTAGTCACCCCACTTCCATCCAGCACCCCAGTAGACAGGACGTAATCTTATCAACCTGTGAAATACCCACCAGACGTATCCCAGCTTCATTCTTGGGACATGTGTTACTGTGGATAGCTAGTGTGTGCTTTCATCTATTGACGTGTACGTTCAGAAGCAGGGAAGGGTCCTTGCCCCCATTCAAGTATTTCCTCAGGGTTGATATTGAGGGCCTCGTCCTTGGTGGAAGGAAGAGGGGCCTATTGTCATGGTTTGAGCTCTGGAATGAGATTTATCATCCCGGTCATTCTTGGGAGACGTTATTCCTCTGTTGGAAAAGACTGGAAGGGATAAGCTCACTGGTCCCTCTCAGATGTATCATAATCCAAAAGCAAGCCTGAGCCGTGGCTATTTACTCAGCAGCCTGATGAGAATGGTGGGCATCAGAAGAATGCTGGAAAGAATACTTGTCATCCAATTGTCCAATACATCCAATGGATCCTCCTTTCATTTAGTATCAACATACCTCCAGATCATGAGCTCAGGCTGCCCGAGGTACCACAAATGATGGGTGACGGTGAGAGCTTCCCACTTTGGGCCCATCACTTGCCTCTCTTCTCACAGAGAGTCAGTGGTGTCACAATGCTTGGTGGGCGTCATGCCATTGCCATGGCCACCATTGGGCCTGAACTTCTCAGATGGAAGGCAACTCCACCTCCTCTGTGCCCACCTGCTCTCTACAGAAGGATGGCTCTTCCCCTGAACGTGTGTCAGGCTCAACACGGTGGTTCCAGAACTGCTTCCCAGGAATACACAGTCTACAATCCCATTTGGAAAGAAAATATGGGATTGAAAAAGACCCACTGGCTCAAGATTGGGCAAGAGGGCGGAGGAGTAGCTGGACACGCTGAACACTTCATAGGTACTTTTGTCGGTAGGGTCCCATATGGGACGCAGAGAGCAACAGACTTGAAACAACGTTCACATGAGTGCTCTCCCAAGCAATGGCTTCTCTGCAGCATTCCCTACCTGGTCCATGAGCTCTTGTGGATTTGCTCGGGTGTGGATCCCTGGACTCGTTCTTAGCGGATATAGAATATGAACTCTGTGACTCTTCATGTCTCAATGACTGGGCATCCAAACAATGGTCTGAGCATCCATGGCCAGTGAGCTGGCCAACCATAGCCCAGAGTGCCAGATGTCTGTCAACCAAATCCAGTCTCTCTGGAATGGACCTCCTCATTCTCTGGCCTCCTGATTGTCAGGGACAGAGCCCACTCCCTTCCAGGTTGGAACTTTCAGTACCCTCAAATTGCAGGCATCATCCCAGGGCTCCTGGAAGATCAGACAATCGACCCACCTTTCCTTTCTTTTGATTGTAGACACAACAAACACACTGGCACTGGCCCCAGGCACCACACTCCCAGGAAGCTCTCCATGAGAGGGAGGGCTTGTTCTTATCCACCTGTGGAAAAGGCAGCTGAAATAGACCGGTTACCTCTCGGTTAAAAGGCCTCTGTTTGGAGGGCTCCCCTGTGGCTTAGGCTATGGAAATATTTATTCGGATGTGTGGAGCTGAAAATGCCCCAATGGGAATGTCTTCGTCAAGGGTTACATCCAAGGGCTCAGGCTTGGTGGAGAGCATTGGGGCATGGATTGCTTGTTTGTGCCCTGGGATGTCTTGTTTGAAATGGCCATGAAGCACAATTCTTCTTTCACATGTAGGAACTCCCTTGAGGTATTCTGCCCACTGATCCCCTGAAGATATCACATGTGCAGACACCAAGCCTCTAGAATCCACATTGAGCTTGGGAGCCTGAGGAGAGTGGTGGCTATGCGTCTACAGATGGAGATAAGAGTGTTCATCCAAGAGGACCACCCCTCTGATGGATCCTCCTTTCCATCAACTTCGACATACCTCCAGAGCAAGAGCTCATGGTGTCCCTCTTTGAACTCTCAAGGTTTGAGGGTGACACTTTCCCACATATGGCCCATCACACACCTCTTTTCTCACAGAGAGGTGGTTTGGTCACAAGGCTCCATGGGCATCATATCAGTGCAAAGGCCACCTCTGGGGCTGCACCTTTCCGAAGGAAGGCAACTCCACACCCTGGGGAACCCAATTTTCTCTATCATGATGGATCTCTGATAACATGTGCGGCACTTCAGGGTCAAGTGCTTTCTCAGTCACTGCCTCACACGAATACACAGGACAGAATCTCTTTTGGAGACAAAAGATGTCATTCCAAACACCCAAACCAAAGTCACCTGGACAATGAAATCAAGGAACGACTGAGGAAGAACAACCTATGAGCCGCCATTTCAATAGGAAGGGTCTTTTCCGCTTAGGGAAAAGAGAGGGTGTCATTTACCTTGACCCACACCTCGTGTCCTTTGAGAAGACATGGGTGCCCAGCAGGGAGGACTGCTTGCAATCGGCATACTTCAAGAGACCAGCCAAGGAATAGTGAAAATCTCATGCAAGAGTCCTGAGATAGCCTTCGTGTCTAATCGTCCCCGGAAACACAGACAAGGGCTTGGGAAGGAAACTGCGCCCTGGAATGTGGCTTGTATGCAAATCACATCTCAATCTCTCTCTCGGCTTCTTCCTCCTTCACATTCTCTCGAATCCTCCTCATCCAAGGTTATCTGTGCTGGTCCATGTTGTCAAATCTCAGCCAGGAAAGCGGTCAAATTCGTTAACCTAGATTTTCCATCAGTCTTCCAAACTCCTATCAAATATAAAAGCATTTTACCTGAAATAACTCCTCTGTTTGTATGGAGATATTCCACCTTACACAGTGCACCTCTATCTTACCATAGTCAGCCCTTCACACTGACAGATAACCATCCCATTTGCACTGTGTTCTACATGGTCACCAATTTGACTCTGAGATCAACATCTTTTCAACCACCTACACATAAGGGACCGAGTGAGAATTCACTTCTCTGCAGCACATCTCCTGTATTTGAAGTTGCTGGTGAGGTGGATCTCTCGACTCTTTCTAAGGGGATTTGGGAAATGAAGTCTCTGCCTCTCCATGTCTCAGTGAATTGGCATGTAAGAAGGGGTCTGAGCACCCTTCAGCAGGGTCTGAGTGACAATGCGACAGAGGTCAAGGATTCGGTCCCCTACAACCAGTCTCCATTTGGGACAATCCTCCTCCTTCTCTAGACCCTCCATTGCCAGGCCAGAGGCCTGGCTCGTCCAAGAGGGAAACCTCAAGACCTGCCCATGTAGCCCTCACCACACGGCTCACGGTAGATAACAAGAGAGACTCCTTAAATTCCACAACTGTGTACCCCACAAACAAGCCAGCAGTGGAACTAGTCACCCCACTTCCATCCAGCACCCCAGTAGACAGGACGTAATCTTATCAACCTGTGAAATACCCACCAGACGTATCCCAGCTTCATTCTTGGGACATGTGTTACTGTGGATAGCTAGTGTGTGCTTTCATCTATTGACGTGTACGTTCAGAAGCAGGGAAGGGTCCTTGCCCCCATTCAAGTATTTCCTCAGGGTTGATATTGAGGGCCTCGTCCTTGGTGGAAGGCAGAGGGGCCTATTGTCATGGTTTGAGCTCTGGAATGAGATTTATCATCCCGGTCATTCTTGGCAGACGTTATTCCTCTGTTGGAAAAGACTGGAAGGGATAAGCTCACTGGTCCCTCTCAGATGTATCATAATCCAAAAGCAAGCCTGAGCCGTGGCTATTTCCTCAGCAGCCTGATGAGAATGGTGGGCATCAGAAGAATGCTGGAAAGAATACTTGTCATCCAATTGTCCAATACATCCAATGGATCCTCCTTTCATTTAGTATCAACATACCTCCAGATCATGAGCTCAGGCTGCCCGAGGTACCACAAATGATGGGTGACGGTGAGAGCTTCCCACTTTGGGCCCATCACTTGCCTCTCTTCTCACAGAGAGTCAGTGGTGTCACAATGCTTGGTGGGCGTCATGCCATTGCCATGGCCACCATTGGGCCTGAACTTCTCAGATGGAAGGCAACTCCACCTCCTCTGTGCCCACCTGCTCTCTACAGAAGGATGGCTCTTCCCCTGAACGTGTGTCACGCTCAACACGGTGGTTCCAGAACTGCTTCCCAGGAATACACAGTCTACAATCCCATTTGGAAAGAAAATATGGGATTGAAAAAGACCCACTGGCTCAAGATTGGGCAAGAGGGCGGAGGAGTAGCTGGACACGCTGAACACTTCATAGGTACTTTTGTCGGTAGGGTCCCATATGGGACGCAGAGAGCAACAGACTTGAAACAACGTTCACATGAGTGCTCTCCCAAGCAATGGCTTCTCTGCAGCATTCCCTACCTGGTCCATGAGCTCTTGTGGATTTGCTCGGGTGTGGATCCCTGGACTCGTTCTTAGCGGATATAGAATATGAACTCTGTGACTCTTCATGTCTCAATGACTGGGCATCCAAACAATGGTCTGAGCATCCATGGCCAGTGAGCTGGCCAACCATAGCCCAGAGTGCCAGATGTCTGTCAACCAAATCCAGTCTCTCTGGAATAGACCTCCTCATTCTCTGGCCTCCTGATTGTCAGGGACAGAGCCCACTCCCTTCCAGGTTGGACCTTTCAGTACCCTCAAATTGCAGGCATCATCCCAGGGCTCCTGGACGATCAGACAATCGACCCACCTTTCCTTTCTTTTGATTGTAGACACAACAAACACACTGGCACTGGCCCCAGGCACCACACTCCCAGGAAGCTCTCCATGAGAGGGAGGGCTTGTTCTTATCCACCTGTGGAAAAGGCAGCTGAAATAGGCCGGTTACCTCTCGGTTAAAAGGCCTCTGTTTGGAGGGCGCCCCTGTGGCTTAGGCTATGGAAATATTTATTCGGAAGTGTGGAGCTGAAAATGCCCCAATGGGAATGTCTTCGTCAAGGGTTACATCCAAGGGCTCAGGCTTGGTGGAGAGCATTGGGGCATGGATTGCTTGTTTGTGCCCTGGGATGTCTTGTTTCAAATGGCCATGAAGCACAACTCTTCTTTCACATGTAGGAACTCCCTTGAGGTATTCTGCCCACTGATCCCCTGAAGATATCACATGTGCAGACACCAAGCCTCTAGAATCCACATTGAGCTTGGGAGCCTGAGGAGAGTGGTGGCTATGCGTCTACAGATGGAGATAAGAGTGTTCATCCAAGAGGACCACCCCTCTGATGGATCCTCCTTTCCATCAACTTCGACATACCTCCAGAGCAAGAGCTCATGGTGTCCCTCTTTGAACTCTCAAGGTTTGAGGGTGACACTTTCCCACATATGGCCCATCACACACCTCTTTTCTCACAGAGAGGTGGTTTGGTCACAAGGCTCCATGGGCATCATATCAGTGCAAAGGCCACCTCTGGGGCTGCACCTTTCCGAAGGAAGGCAACTCCACACCCTGGGGAACCCAATTTTCTCTATCATGATGGATCTCTGATAACATGTGCGGCACTTCAGGGTCAAGTGCTTTCTCAGTCACTGCCTCACACGAATACACAGGACAGAATCTCTTTTGGAGAGAAAAGATGTCATTCCAAACACCCAAACCAAAGTCACCTGGACAATGAAATCAAGGAACGACTGAGGAAGAACAACCTATGAGCCGCCATTTCAATAGGAAGGGTCTTTTCCGCTTAGGGAAAAGAGAGGGTGTCATTTACCTTGACCCACACCTCGTGTCCTTTGAGAAGACATGGGTGCCCAGCAGGGAGGACTGCTTGCAATCGGCATACTTCAAGAGACCAGCCAAGGAATAGTGAAAATCTCATGCAAGAGTCCTGAGATAGCCTTCGTGTCTAATCGTCCCCGGAAACACAGACAAGGGCTTGGGAAGGAAACTGCGCCCTGGAATGTGGCTTGTATGCAAATCACATCTCAATCTCTCTCTCGGCTTCTTCCTCCTTCACATTCTCTCGAATCCTCCTCATCCAAGGTTATCTGTGCTGGTCCATGTTGTCAAATCTCAGCCAGGAAAGCGGTCAAATTCGTTAACCTAGATTTTCCATCAGTCTTCCAAACTCCTATCAAATATAAAAGCATTTTTCCGGAAATAACTCCTCTGTTTGTATGGAGATATTCCACCTTACACAGTGCACCTCTATCTTACCATAGTCAGCCCTTCACACTGACAGATAACCATCCCATTTGCACTGTGTTCTACATGGTCACCAATTTGACTCTGAGATCAACATCTTTTCAACCACCTACACATAAGGGACCGAGTGAGAATTCACTTCTCTGCAGCACATCTCCTGTATTTGACGTTGCTGGTGAGGTGGATCTCTCGACTCTTTCTAAGGGGAGTTGGGAAATGAAGTCTCTGCCTCCCCATGTCTCAGTGAATTGGCATGTAAGAAGGGGTCTGAGCACCCTTCAGCAGGGTCTGAGTGACAATGCGACAGAGGTCAAGGATTCGGTCCCCTACAACCAGTCTCCATTTGGGACAATCCTCCTCCTTCTCTAGACCCTCCATTGCCAGGCCAGAGGCCTGGCTCGTCCAAGAGGGAAACCTCAAGACCTGCCCATGTAGCCCTCACCACACGGCTCACGGTAGATAACAAGAGAGACTCCTTAAATTCCACAACTGTGTACCCCACAAACAAGCCAGCAGTGGAACTAGTCACCCCACTTCCATCCAGCACCCCAGTAGACAGGACGTAATCTTATCAACCTGTGAAATACCCACCAGACGTATCCCAGCTTCATTCTTGGGACATGTGTTACTGTGGATAGCTAGTGTGTGCTTTCATCTATTGACGTGTACGTTCAGAAGCAGGGAAGGGTCCTTGCCCCCATTCAAGTATTTCCTCAGGGTTGATATTGAGGGCCTCGTCCTTGGTGGAAGGCAGAGGGGCCTATTGTCATGGTTTGAGCTCTGGAATGAGATTTATCATCCCGGTCATTCTTGGCAGACGTTATTCCTCTGTTGGAAAAGACTGGAAGGGATAAGCTCACTGGTCCCTCTCAGATGTATCATAATCCAAAAGCAAGCCTGAGCCGTGGCTATTTCCTCAGCAGCCTGATGAGAATGGTGGGCATCAGAAGAATGCTGGAAAGAATACTTGTCATCCAATTGTCCAATACATCCAATGGATCCTCCTTTCATTTAGTATCAACATACCTCCAGATCATGAGCTCAGGCTGCCCAAGGTACCACAAATGATGGGTGACGGTGAGAGCTTCCCACCTTGGGCCCATCACTTGCCTCTCTTCTCACAGAGAGTCAGTGGTGTCACAATGCTTGGTGGGCGTCATGCCATTGCCATGGCCACCATTGGGCCTGAACTTCTCAGATGGAAGGCAACTCCACCTCCTCTGTGCCCACCTGCTCTCTACAGAAGGATGGCTCTTCCCCTGAACGTGTGTCAGGCTCAACACGGTGGTTCCAGAACTGCTTCCCAGGAATACACAGTCTACAATCCCATTTGGAAAGAAAATATGGGATTGAAAAAGACCCACTGGCTCAAGATTGGGCAAGAGGGCGGAGGAGTAGCTGGACACGCTGAACACTTCATAGGTACTTTTGTCGGTAGGGTCCCATATGGGACGCAGAGAGCAACAGACTTGAAACAACGTTCACATGAGTGCTCTCCCAAGCAATGGCTTCTCTGCAGCATTCCCTACCTGGTCCATGAGCTCTTGTGGATTTGCTCGGGTGTGGATCCCTGGACTCGTTCTTAGCGGATATAGAATATGAACTCTGTGACTCTTCATGTCTCAATGACTGGGCATCCAAACAATGGTCTGAGCATCCATGGCCAGTGAGCTGGCCAACCATAGCCCAGAGTGCCAGATGTCTGTCAACCAAATCCAGTCTCTCTGGAATAGACCTCCTCATTCTCTGGCCTCCTGATTGTCAGGGACAGAGCCCACTCCCTTCCAGGTTGGACCTTTCAGTACCCTCAAATTGCAGGCATCATCCCAGGGCTCCTGGACGATCAGACAATCGACCCACCTTTCCTTTCTTTTGATTGTAGACACAACAAACACACTGGCACTGGCCCCAGGCACCACACTCCCAGGAAGCTCTCCATGAGAGGGAGGGCTTGTTCTTATCCACCTGTGGAAAAGGCAGCTGAAATAGACCGGTTACCTCTCGGTTAAAAGGCCTCTGTTTGGAGGGCGCCCCTGTGGCTTAGGCTATGGAAATATTTATTCGGAAGTGTGGAGCTGAAAATGCCCCAATGGGAATGTCTTCGTCAAGGGTTACATCCAAGGGCTCAGGCTTGGTGGAGAGCATTGGGGCATGGATTGCTTGTTTGTGCCCTGGGATGTCTTGTTTCAAATGGCCATGAAGCACAACTCTTCTTTCACATGTAGGAACTCCCTTGAGGTATTCTGCCCACTGATCCCCTGAAGATATCACATGTGCAGACACCAAGCCTCTAGAATCCACATTGAGCTTGGGAGCCTGAGGAGAGTGGTGGCTATGCGTCTACAGATGGAGATAAGAGTGTTCATCCAAGAGGACCACCCCTCTGATGGATCCTCCTTTCCATCAACTTCGACATACCTCCAGAGCAAGAGCTCATGGTGTCCCTCTTTGAACTCTCAAGGTTTGAGGGTGACACTTTCCCACATATGGCCCATCACACACCTCTTTTCTCACAGAGAGGTGGTTTGGTCACAAGGCTCCATGGGCATCATATCAGTGCAAAGGCCACCTCTGGGGCTGCACCTTTCCGAAGGAAGGCAACTCCACACCCTGGGGAACCCAATTTTCTCTATCATGATGGATCTCTGATAACATGTGCGGCACTTCAGGGTCAAGTGCTTTCTCAGTCACTGCCTCACACGAATACACAGGACAGAATCTCTTTTGGAGAGAAAAGATGTCATTCCAAACACCCAAACCAAAGTCACCTGGACAATGAAATCAAGGAACGACTGAGGAAGAACAACCTATGAGTCGCCATTTCAATAGGAAGGGTCTTTTCCGCTTAGGGAAAAGAGAGGGTGTCATTTACCTTGACCCACACCTCGTGTCCTTTGAGAAGACATGGGTGCCCAGCAGGGAGGACTGCTTGCAATCGGCATACTTCAAGAGACCAGCCAAGGAATAGTGAAAATCTCATGCAAGAGTCCTGAGATAGCCTTCGTGTCTAATCGTCCCCGGAAACACAGACAAGGGCTTGGGAAGGAAACTGCGCCCTGGAATGTGGCTTGTATGCAAATCACATCTCAATCTCTCTCTCGGCTTCTTCCTCCTTCACATTCTCTCGAATCCTCCTCATCCAAGGTTATCTGTGCTGGTCCATGTTGTCAAATCTCAGCCAGGAAAGCGGTCAAATTCGTTAACCTAGATTTTCCATCAGTCTTCCAAACTCCTATCAAATATAAAAGCATTTTTCCGGAAATAACTCCTCTGTTTGTATGGAGATATTCCACCTTACACAGTGCACCTCTATCTTACCATAGTCAGCCCTTCACACTGACAGATAACCATCCCATTTGCACTGTGTTCTACATGGTCACCAATTTGACTCTGAGATCAACATCTTTTCAACCACCTACACATAAGGGACCGAGTGAGAATTCACTTCTCTGCAGCACATCTCCTGTATTTGACGTTGCTGGTGAGGTGGATCTCTCGACTCTTTCTAAGGGGAGTTGGGAAATGAAGTCTCTGCCTCCCCATGTCTCAGTGAATTGGCATGTAAGAAGGGGTCTGAGCACCCTTCAGCAGGGTCTGAGTGACAATGCGACAGAGGTCAAGGATTCGGTCCCCTACAACCAGTCTCCATTTGGGACAATCCTCCTCCTTCTCTAGACCCTCCATTGCCAGGCCAGAGGCCTGGCTCGTCCAAGAGGGAAACCTCAAGACCTGCCCATGTAGCCCTCACCACACGGCTCACGGTAGATAACAAGAGAGACTCCTTAAATTCCACAACTGTGTACCCCACAAACAAGCCAGCAGTGGAACTAGTCACCCCACTTCCATCCAGCACCCCAGTAGACAGGACGTAATCTTATCAACCTGTGAAATACCCACCAGACGTATCCCAGCTTCATTCTTGGGACATGTGTTACTGTGGATAGCTAGTGTGTGCTTTCATCTATTGACGTGTACGTTCAGAAGCAGGGAAGGGTCCTTGCCCCCATTCAAGTATTTCCTCAGGGTTGATATTGAGGGCCTCGTTCTTGGTGGAAGGCAGAGGGGCCTATTGTCATGGTTTGAGCTCTGGAATGAGATTTATCATCCCGGTCATTCTTGGGAGACGTTATTCCTCTGTTGGAAAAGACTGGAAGGGATAAGCTCACTGGTCCCTCTCAGATGTATCATAATCCAAAAGCAAGCCTGAGCCGTGGCTATTTCCTCAGCAGCCTGATGAGAATGGTGGGCATCAGAAGAATGCTGGAAAGAATACTTGTCATCCAATTGTCCAATACATCCAATGGATCCTCCTTTCATTTAGTATCAACATACCTCCAGATCATGAGCTCAGGCTGCCCAAGGTACCACAAATGATGGGTGACGGTGAGAGCTTCCCACTTTGGGCCCATCACTTGCCTCTCTTCTCACAGAGAGTCAGTGGTGTCACAATGCTTGGTGGGCGTCATGCCATTGCCATGGCCACCATTGGGCCTGAACTTCTCAGATGGAAGGCAACTCCACCTCCTCTGTGCCCACCTGCTCTCTACAGAAGGATGGCTCTTCCCCTGAACGTGTGTCACGCTCAACACGGTGGTTCCAGAACTGCTTCCCAGGAATACACAGTCTACAATCCCATTTGGAAAGAAAATATGGGATTGAAAAAGACCCACTGGCTCAAGATTGGGCAAGAGGGCGGAGGAGTAGCTGGACACGCTGAACACTTCATAGGTACTTTTGTCGGTAGGGTCCCATATGGGACGCAGAGAGCAACAGACTTGAAACAACGTTCACATGAGTGCTCTCCCAAGCAATGGCTTCTCTGCAGCATTCCCTACCTGGTCCATGAGCTCTTGTGGATTTGCTCGGGTGTGGATCCCTGGACTCGTTCTTAGCGGATATAGAATATGAACTCTGTGACTCTTCATGTCTCAATGATTGGGCATCCAGACAATGGTGTGAGCATCCATGGCCAGTGAGCTGGCCAACCATAGCCCAGAGTGCCAGATGTCTGTCAACCAAATCCAGTCTCTCTGGAATAGACCTCCTCATTCTCTGGCCTCCTGATTGTCAGGGACAGAGCCCACTCCCTTCCAGGTTGGACCTTTCCGTACCCTCAAATTGCAGGCATCATCCCAGGGCTCCTGGACGATCAGACAATCGACCCACCTTTCCTTTCTTTTGATTGTAGACACAACAAACACACTGGCACTGGCCCCAGGCACCACACTCCCAGGAAGCTCTCCATGAGAGGGAGGGCTTGTTCTTATCCACCTGTGGAAAAGGCAGCTGAAATAGACCGGTTACCTCTCGGTTAAAAGGCCTCTGTTTGGAGGGCTCCCCTGTGGCTTAGGCTATGGAAATATTTATTCGGAAGTGTGGAGCTGAAAATGCCCCAATGGGAATGTCTTCGTCAAGGGTTACATCCAAGGGCTCAGGCTTGGTGGAGAGCATTGGGGCATGGATTGCTTGTTTGTGCCCTGGGATGTCTTGTTTCAAATGGCCATGAAGCACAACTCTTCTTTCACATGTAGGAACTCCCTTGAGGTATTCTGCCCACTGATCCCCTGAAGATATCACATGTGCAGACACCAAGCCTCTAGAATCCACATTGAGCTTGGGAGCCTGAGGAGAGTGGTGGCTATGTGTCTACAGATGGAGATAAGAGTGTTCATCCAAGAGGACCACCCCTCTGATGGATCCTCCTTTCCATCAACTTCGACATACCTCCAGAGCAAGAGCTCATGGTGTCCCTCTTTGAACTCTCAAGGTTTGAGGGTGACACTGTCCCACATATGGCCCATCACACACCTCTTTTCTCACAGAGAGGTGGTTTGGTCACAAGGCTCCATGGGCATCATATCAGTGCAAAGGCCACCTCTGGGGCTGCACCTTTCCGAAGGAAGGCAACTCCACACCCTGGGGAACCCAATTTTCTCTATCATGATGGATCTCTGATAACATGTGCGGCACTTCAGGGTCAAGTGCTTTCTCAGGCACTGCCTCACACGAATACACAGGACAGAATCTCTTTTGGAGAGAAAAGATGTCATTCCAAACACCCAAACCAAAGTCACCTGGACAATGAAATCAAGGAACGACTGAGGAAGAACAACCTATGAGCCGCCATTTCAATAGGAAGGGTCTTTTCCGCTTAGGGAAAAGAGAGGGTGTCATTTACCTTGACCCACACCTCGTGTCCTTTGAGAAGACATGGGTGCCCAGCAGGGAGGACTGCTTGCAATCGGCATACTTCAAGAGACCAGCCAAGGAATAGTGAAAATCTCATGCAAGAGTCCTGAGATAGCCTTCGTGTCTAATCGTCCCCGGAAACACAGACAAGGGCTTGGGAAGGAAACTGCGCCCTGGAATGTGGCTTGTATGCAAATCACATCTCAATCTCTCTCTCGGCTTCTTCCTCCTTCACATTCTCTCGAATCCTCCTCATCCAAGGTTATCTGTGCTGGTCCATGTTGTCAAATCTCAGCCAGGAAAGCGGTCAAATTCGTTAACCTAGATTTTCCATCAGTCTTCCAAACTCCTATCAAATATAAAAGCATTTTTCCGGAAATAACTCCTCTGTTTGTATGGAGATATTCCACCTTACACAGTGCACCTCTATCTTTCCATAGTCAGCCCTTCACACTGACAGATAACCATCCCATTTGCACTGTGTTCTACATGGTCACCAATTTGACTCTGAGATCAACATCTTTTCAACCACCTACACATAAGGGACCGAGTGAGAATTCACTTCTCTGCAGCACATCTCCTGTATTTGACGTTGCTGGTGAGGTGGATCTCTCGACTCTTTCTAAGGGGAGTTGGGAAATGAAGTCTCTGCCTCCCCATGTCTCAGTGAATTGGCATGTAAGAAGGGGTCTGAGCACCCTTCAGCAGGGTCTGAGTGACAATGCGACAGAGGTCAAGGATTCGGTCCCCTACAACCAGTCTCCATTTGGGACAATCCTCCTCCTTCTCTAGACCCTCCATTGCCAGGCCAGAGGCCTGGCTCGTCCAAGAGGGAAACCTCAAGACCTGCCCATGTAGCCCTCACCACACGGCTCACGGTAGATAACAAGAGAGACTCCTTAAATTCCACAACTGTGTACCCCACAAACAAGCCAGCAGTGGAACTAGTCACCCCACTTCCATCCAGCACCCCAGTAGACAGGACGTAATCTTATCAACCTGTGAAATACCCACCAGACGTATCCCAGCTTCATTCTTGGGACATGTGTTACTGTGGATAGCTAGTGTGTGCTTTCATCTATTGACGTGTACGTTCAGAAGCAGGGAAGGGTCCTTGCCCCCATTCAAGTATTTCCTCAGGGTTGATATTGAGGGCCTCGTCCTTGGTGGAAGGCAGAGGGGCCTATTGTCATGGTTTGAGCTCTGGAATGAGATTTATCATCCCGGTCATTCTTGGGAGACGTTATTCCTCTGTTGGAAAAGACTGGAAGGGATAAGCTCACTGGTCCCTCTCAGATGTATCATAATCCAAAAGCAAGCCTGAGCCGTGGCTATTTCCTCAGCAGCCTGATGAGAATGGTGGGCATCAGAAGAATGCTGGAAAGAATACTTGTCATCCAATTGTCCAATACATCCAATGGATCCTCCTTTCATTTAGTATCAACATACCTCCAGATCATGAGCTCAGGCTGCCCGAGGTACCACAAATGATGGGTGACGGTGAGAGCTTCCCACCTTGGGCCCATCACTTGCCTCTCTTCTCACAGAGAGTCAGTGGTGTCACAATGCTTGGTGGGCGTCATGCCATTGCCATGGCCACCATTGGGCCTGAACTTCTCAGATGGAAGGCAACTCCACCTCCTCTGTGCCCACCTGCTCTCTACAGAAGGATGGCTCTTCCCCTGAACGTGTGTCAGGCTCAACACGGTGGTTCCAGAACTGCTTCCCAGGAATACACAGTCTACAATCCCATTTGGAAAGAAAATATGGGATTGAAAAAGACCCACTGGCTCAAGATTGGGCAAGAGGGCGGAGGAGTAGCTGGACACGCTGAACACTTCATAGGTACTTTTGTCGGTAGGGTCCCATATGGGACGCAGAGAGCAACAGACTTGAAACAACGTTCACATGAGTGCTCTCCCAAGCAATGGCTTCTCTGCAGCATTCCCTACCTGGTCCATGAGCTCTTGTGGATTTGCTCGGGTGTGGATCCCTGGACTCGTTCTTAGCGGATATAGAATATGAACTCTGTGACTCTTCATGTCTCAATGATTGGGCATCCAAACAATGGTCTGAGCATCCATGGCCAGTGAGCTGGCCAACCATAGCCCAGAGTGCCAGATGTCTGTCAACCAAATCCAGTCTCTCTGGAATGGACCTCCTCATTCTCTTGCCTCCTGATTGTCAGGGACAGAGCCCACTCCCTTCCAGGTTGGAACTTTCAGTACCCTCAAATTGCAGGCATCATCCCAGGGCTCCTGGAAGATCAGACAATCGACCCACCTTTCCTTTCTTTTGATTGTAGACACAACAAACACACTGGCACTGGCCCCAGGCACCACACTCCCAGGAAGCTCTCCATGAGAGGGAGGGCTTGTTCTTATCCACCTGTGGAAAAGGCAGCTGAAATAGGCCGGTTACCTCTCGGTTAAAAGGCCTCTGTTTGGAGGGCGCCCCTGTGGCTTAGGCTATGGAAATATTTATTCGGAAGTGTGGAGCTGAAAATGCCCCAATGGGAATGTCTTCGTCAAGGGTTACATCCAAGGGCTCAGGCTTGGTGGAGAGCATTGGGGCATGGATTGCTTGTTTGTGCCCTGGGATGTCTTGTTTCAAATGGCCATGAAGCACAACTCTTCTTTCACATGTAGGAACTCCCTTGAGGTATTCTGCCCACTGATCCCCTGAAGATATCACATGTGCAGACACCAAGCCTCTAGAATCCACATTGAGCTTGGGAGCCTGAGGAGAGTGGTGGCTATGCGTCTACAGATGGAGATAAGAGTGTTCATCCAAGAGGACCACCCCTCTGATGGATCCTCCTTTCCATCAACTTCGACATACCTCCAGAGCAAGAGCTCATGGTGTCCCTCTTTGAACTCTCAAGGTTTGAGGGTGACACTTTCCCACATATGGCCCATCACACACCTCTTTTCTCACAGAGAGGTGGTTTGGTCACAAGGCTCCATGGGCATCATATCAGTGCAAAGGCCACCTCTGGGGCTGCACCTTTCCGAAGGAAGGCAACTCCACACCCTGGGGAACCCAATTTTCTCTATCATGATGGATCTCTGATAACATGTGCGGCACTTCAGGGTCAAGTGCTTTCTCAGTCACTGCCTCACACGAATACACAGGACAGAATCTCTTTTGGAGAGAAAAGATGTCATTCCAAACACCCAAACCAAAGTCACCTGGACAATGAAATCAAGGAACGACTGAGGAAGAACAACCTATGAGTCGCCATTTCAATAGGAAGGGTCTTTTCCGCTTAGGGAAAAGAGAGGGTGTCATTTACCTTGACCCACACCTCGTGTCCTTTGAGAAGACATGGGTGCCCAGCAGGGAGGACTGCTTGCAATCGGCATACTTCAAGAGACCAGCCAAGGAATAGTGAAAATCTCATGCAAGAGTCCTGAGATAGCCTTCGTGTCTAATCGTCCCCGGAAACACAGACAAGGGCTTGGGAAGGAAACTGCGCCCTGGAATGTGGCTTGTATGCAAATCACATCTCAATCTCTCTCTCGGCTTCTTCCTCCTTCACATTCTCTCGAATCCTCCTCATCCAAGGTTATCTGTGCTGGTCCATGTTGTCAAATCTCAGCCAGGAAAGCGGTCAAATTCGTTAACCTAGATTTTCCATCAGTCTTCCAAACTCCTATCAAATATAAAAGCATTTTTCCGGAAATAACTCCTCTGTTTGTATGGAGATATTCCACCTTACACAGTGCACCTCTATCTTTCCATAGTCAGCCCTTCACACTGACAGATAACCATCCCATTTGCACTGTGTTCTACATGGTCACCAATTTGACTCTGAGATCAACATCTTTTCAACCACCTACACATAAGGGACCGAGTGAGAATTCACTTCTCTGCAGCACATCTCCTGTATTTGACGTTGCTGGTGAGGTGGATCTCTCGACTCTTTCTAAGGGGAGTTGGGAAATGAAGTCTCTGCCTCCCCATGTCTCAGTGAATTGGCATGTAAGAAGGGGTCTGAGCACCCTTCAGCAGGGTCTGAGTGACAATGCGACAGAGGTCAAGGATTCGGTCCCCTACAACCAGTCTCCATTTGGGACAATCCTCCTCCTTCTCTAGACCCTCCATTGCCAGGCCAGAGGCCTGGCTCGTCCAAGAGGGAAACCTCAAGACCTGCCCATGTAGCCCTCACCACACGGCTCACGGTAGATAACAAGAGAGACTCCTTAAATTCCACAACTGTGTACCCCACAAACAAGCCAGCAGTGGAACTAGTCACCCCACTTCCATCCAGCACCCCAGTAGACAGGACGTAATCTTATCAACCTGTGAAATACCCACCAGACGTATCCCAGCTTCATTCTTGGGACATGTGTTACTGTGGATAGCTAGTGTGTGCTTTCATCTATTGACGTGTACGTTCAGAAGCAGGGAAGGGTCCTTGCCCCCATTCAAGTATTTCCTCAGGGTTGATATTGAGGGCCTCGTCCTTGGTGGAAGGAAGAGGGGCCTATTGTCATGGTTTGAGCTCTGGAATGAGATTTATCATCCCGGTCATTCTTGGGAGACGTTATTCCTCTGTTGGAAAAGACTGGAAGGGATAAGCTCACTGGTCCCTCTCAGATGTATCATAATCCAAAAGCAAGCCTGAGCCGTGGCTATTTCCTCAGCAGCCTGATGAGAATGGTGGGCATCAGAAGAATGCTGGAAAGAATACTTGTCATCCAATTGTCCAATACATCCAATGGATCCTCCTTTCATTTAGTATCAACATACCTCCAGATCATGAGCTCAGGCTGCCCGAGGTACCACAAATGATGGGTGACGGTGAGAGCTTCCCACCTTGGGCCCATCACTTGCCTCTCTTCTCACAGAGAGTCAGTGGTGTCACAATGCTTGGTGGGCGTCATGCCATTGCCATGGCCACCATTGGGCCTGAACTTCTCAGATGGAAGGCAACTCCACCTCCTCTGTGCCCACCTGCTCTCTACAGAAGGATGGCTCTTCCCCTGAACGTGTGTCAGGCTCAACACGGTGGTTCCAGAACTGCTTCCCAGGAATACACAGTCTACAATCCCATTTGGAAAGAAAATATGGGATTGAAAAAGACCCACTGGCTCAAGATTGGGCAAGAGGGCGGAGGAGTAGCTGGACACGCTGAACACTTCATAGGTACTTTTGTCGGTAGGGTCCCATATGGGACGCAGAGAGCAACAGACTTGAAACAACGTTCACATGAGTGCTCTCCCAAGCAATGGCTTCTCTGCAGCATTCCCTACCTGGTCCATGAGCTCTTGTGGATTTGCTCGGGTGTGGATCCCTGGACTCGTTCTTAGCGGATATAGAATATGAACTCTGTGACTCTTCATGTCTCAATGATTGGGCATCCAAACAATGGTCTGAGCATCCATGGCCAGTGAGCTGGCCAACCATAGCCCAGAGTGCCAGATGTCTGTCAACCAAATCCAGTCTCTCTGGAATGGACCTCCTCATTCTCTTGCCTCCTGATTGTCAGGGACAGAGCCCACTCCCTTCCAGGTTGGAACTTTCAGTACCCTCAAATTGCAGGCATCATCCCAGGGCTCCTGGAAGATCAGACAATCGACCCACCTTTCCTTTCTTTTGATTGTAGACACAACAAACACACTGGCACTGGCCCCAGGCACCACACTCCCAGGAAGCTCTCCATGAGAGGGAGGGCTTGTTCTTATCCACCTGTGGAAAAGGCAGCTGAAATAGGCCGGTTACCTCTCGGTTAAAAGGCCTCTGTTTGGAGGGCTCCCCTGTGGCTTAGGCTATGGAAATATTTATTCGGAAGTGTGGAGCTGAAAATGCCCCAATGGGAATGTCTTCGTCAAGGGTTACATCCAAGGGCTCAGGCTTGCTGGAGAGCATTGGGGCATGGATTGCTTGTTTGTGCCCTGGGATGTCTTGTTTCAAATGGCCATGAAGCACAACTCTTCTTTCACATGTAGGAACTCCCTTGAGGTATTCTGCCCACTGATCCCCTGAAGATATCACATGTGCAGACACCAAGCCTCTAGAATCCACATTGAGCTTGGGAGCCTGAGGAGAGTGGTGGCTATGCGTCTACAGATGGAGATAAGAGTGTTCATCCAAGAGGACCACCCCTCTGATGGATCCTCCTTTCCATCAACTTCGACATACCTCCAGAGCAAGAGCTCATGGTGTCCCTCTTTGAACTCTCAAGGTTTGAGGGTGACACTTTCCCACATATGGCCCATCACACACCTCTTTTCTCACAGAGAGGTGGTTTGGTCACAAGGCTCCATGGGCATCATATCAGTGCAAAGGCCACCTCTGGGGCTGCACCTTTCCGAAGGAAGGCAACTCCACACCCTGGGGAACCCAATTTTCTCTATCATGATGGATCTCTGATAACATGTGCGGCACTTCAGGGTCAAGTGCTTTCTCAGTCACTGCCTCACACGAATACACAGGACAGAATCTCTTTTGGAGACAAAAGATGTCATTCCAAACACCCAAACCAAAGTCACCTGGACAATGAAATCAAGGAACGACTGAGGAAGAACAACCTATGAGCCGCCATTTCAATAGGAAGGGTCTTTTCCGCTTAGGGAAAAGAGAGGGTGTCATTTACCTTGACCCACACCTCGTGTCCTTTGAGAAGACATGGGTGCCCAGCAGGGAGGACTGCTTGCAATCGGCATACTTCAAGAGACCAGCCAAGGAATAGTGAAAATCTCATGCAAGAGTCCTGAGATAGCCTTCGTGTCTAATCGTCCCCGGAAACACAGACAAGGGCTTGGGAAGGAAACTGCGCCCTGGAATGTGGCTTGTATGCAAATCACATCTCAATCTCTCTCTCGGCTTCTTCCTCCTTCACATTCTCTCGAATCCTCCTCATCCAAGGTTATCTGTGCTGGTCCATGTTGTCAAATCTCAGCCAGGAAAGCGGTCAAATTCGTTAACCTAGATTTTCCATCAGTCTTCCAAACTCCTATCAAATATAAAAGCATTTTTCCGGAAATAACTCCTCTGTTTGTATGGAGATATTCCACCTTACACAGTGCACCTCTATCTTACCATAGTCAGCCCTTCACACTGACAGATAACCATCCCATTTGCACTGTGTTCTACATGGTCACCAATTTGACTCTGAGATCAACATCTTTTCAACCACCTACACATAAGGGACCGAGTGAGAATTCACTTCTCTGCAGCACATCTCCTGTATTTGACGTTGCTGGTGAGGTGGATCTCTCGACTCTTTCTAAGGGGAGTTGGGAAATGAAGTCTCTGCCTCCCCATGTCTCAGTGAATTGGCATGTAAGAAGGGGTCTGAGCACCCTTCAGCAGGGTCTGAGTGACAATGCGACAGAGGTCAAGGATTCGGTCCCCTACAACCAGTCTCCATTTGGGACAATCCTCCTCCTTCTCTAGACCCTCCATTGCCAGGCCAGAGGCCTGGCTCGTCCAAGAGGGAAACCTCAAGACCTGCCCATGTAGCCCTCACCACACGGCTCACGGTAGATAACAAGAGAGACTCCTTAAATTCCACAACTGTGTACCCCACAAACAAGCCAGCAGTGGAACTAGTCACCCCACTTCCATCCAGCACCCCAGTAGACAGGACGTAATCTTATCAACCTGTGAAATACCCACCAGACGTATCCCAGCTTCATTCTTGGGACATGTGTTACTGTGGATAGCTAGTGTGTGCTTTCATCTATTGACGTGTACGTTCAGAAGCAGGGAAGGGTCCTTGCCCCCATTCAAGTATTTCCTCAGGGTTGATATTGAGGGCCTCGTCCTTGGTGGAAGGCAGAGGGGCCTATTGTCATGGTTTGAGCTCTGGAATGAGATTTATCATCCCGGTCATTCTTGGGAGACGTTATTCCTCTGTTGGAAAAGACTGGAAGGGATAAGCTCACTGGTCCCTCTCAGATGTATCATAATCCAAAAGCAAGCCTGAGCCGTGGCTATTTCCTCAGCAGCCTGATGAGAATGGTGGGCATCAGAAGAATGCTGGAAAGAATACTTGTCATCCAATTGTCCAATACATCCAATGGATCCTCCTTTCATTTAGTATCAACATACCTCCAGATCATGAGCTCAGGCTGCCCGAGGTACCACAAATGATGGGTGACGGTGAGAGCTTCCCACCTTGGGCCCATCACTTGCCTCTCTTCTCACAGAGAGTCAGTGGTGTCACAATGCTTGGTGGGCGTCATGCCATTGCCATGGCCACCATTGGGCCTGAACTTCTCAGATGGAAGGCAACTCCACCTCCTCTGTGCCCACCTGCTCTCTACAGAAGGATGGCTCTTCCCCTGAACGTGTGTCAGGCTCAACACGGTGGTTCCAGAACTGCTTCCCAGGAATACACAGTCTACAATCCCATTTGGAAAGAAAATATGGGATTGAAAAAGACCCACTGGCTCAAGATTGGGCAAGAGGGCGGAGGAGTAGCTGGACACGCTGAACACTTCATAGGTACTTTTGTCGGTAGGGTCCCATATGGGACGCAGAGAGCAACAGACTTGAAACAACGTTCACATGAGTGCTCTCCCAAGCAATGGCTTCTCTGCAGCATTCCCTACTGGTCCATGAGCTCTTGTGGATTTGCTCGGGTGTGGATCGCTGGACTCGTTCTTAGCGGATATAGAATATGAACTCTGTGACTCTTCATGTCTCAATGACTGGGCATCCAAACAATGGTCTGAGCATCCATGGCCAGTGAGCTGGACAACCATAGCCCAGAGTGCCAGATGTCTGTCAACCAAATCCAGTCTCTCTGGAATGGACCTCCTCATTCTCTGGCCTCCTGATTGTCAGGGACAGAGCCCACTCCCTTCCAGGTTGGAACTTTCAGTACCCTCAAATTGCAGGCATCATCCCAGGGCTCCTGGAAGATCAGACAATCGACCCACCTTTCCTTTCTTTTGATTGTAGACACAACAAACACACTGGCACTGGCCCCAGGCACCACACTCCCAGGAAGCTCTCCATGAGAGGGAGGGCTTGTTCTTATCCACCTGTGGAAAAGGCAGCTGAAATAGACCGGTTACCTCTCGGTTAAAAGGCCTCTGTTTGGAGGGCTCCCCTGTGGCTTAGGCTATGGAAATATTTATTCGGATGTGTGGAGCTGAAAATGCCCCAATGGGAATGTCTTCGTCAAGGGTTACATCCAAGGGCTCAGGCTTGGTGGAGAGCATTGGGGCATGGATTGCTTGTTTGTGCCCTGGGATGTCTTGTTTCAAATGGCCATGAAGCACAATTCTTCTTTCACATGTAGGAACTCCCTTGAGGTATTCTGCCCACTGATCCCCTGAAGATATCACATGTGCAGACACCAAGCCTCTAGAATCCACATTGAGCTTGGGAGCCTGAGGAGAGTGGTGGCTATGCGTCTACAGATGGAGATAAGAGTGTTCATCCAAGAGGACCACCCCTCTGATGGATCCTCCTTTCCATCAACTTCGACATACCTCCAGAGCAAGAGCTCATGGTGTCCCTCTTTGAACTCTCAAGGTTTGAGGGTGACACTTTCCCACATATGGCCCATCACACACCTCTTTTCTCACAGAGAGGTGGTTTGGTCACAAGGCTCCATGGGCATCATATCAGTGCAAAGGCCACCTCTGGGGCTGCACCTTTCCGAAGGAAGGCAACTCCACACCCTGGGGAACCCAATTTTCTCTATCATGATGGATCTCTGATAACATGTGCGGCACTTCAGGGTCAAGTGCTTTCTCAGTCACTGCCTCACACGAATACACAGGACAGAATCTCTTTTGGAGAGAAAAGATGTCATTCCAAACACCCAAACCAAAGTCACCTGGACAATGAAATCAAGGAACGACTGAGGAAGAACAACCTATGAGCCGCCATTTCAATAGGAAGGGTCTTTTCCGCTTAGGGAAAAGAGAGGGTGTCATTTACCTTGACCCACACCTCGTGTCCTTTGAGAAGACATGGGTGCCCAGCAGGGAGGACTGCTTGCAATCGGCATACTTCAAGAGACCAGCCAAGGAATAGTGAAAATCTCATGCAAGAGTCCTGAGATAGCCTTCGTGTCTAATCGTCCCCGGAAACACAGACAAGGGCTTGGGAAGGAAACTGCGCCCTGGAATGTGGCTTGTATGCAAATCACATCTCAATCTCTCTCTCGGCTTCTTCCTCCTTCACATTCTCTCGAATCCTCCTCATCCAAGGTTATCTGTGCTGGTCCATGTTGTCAAATCTCAGCCAGGAAAGCGGTCAAATTCGTTAACCTAGATTTTCCATCAGTCTTCCAAACTCCTATCAAATATAAAAGCATTTTTCCGGAAATAACTCCTCTGTTTGTATGGAGATATTCCACCTTACACAGTGCACCTCTATCTTACCATAGTCAGCCCTTCACACTGACAGATAACCATCCCATTTGCACTGTGTTCTACATGGTCACCAATTTGACTCTGAGATCAACATCTTTTCAACCACCTACACATAAGGGACCGAGTGAGAATTCACTTCTCTGCAGCACATCTCCTGTATTTGACGTTGCTGGTGAGGTGGATCTCTCGACTCTTTCTAAGGGGAGTTGGGAAATGAAGTCTCTGCCTCCCCATGTCTCAGTGAATTGGCATGTAAGAAGGGGTCTGAGCACCCTTCAGCAGGGTCTGAGTGACAATGCGACAGAGGTCAAGGATTCGGTCCCCTACAACCAGTCTCCATTTGGGACAATCCTCCTCCTTCTCTAGACCCTCCATTGCCAGGCCAGAGGCCTGGCTCGTCCAAGAGGGAAACCTCAAGACCTGCCCATGTAGCCCTCACCACACGGCTCACGGTAGATAACAAGAGAGACTCCTTAAATTCCACAACTGTGTACCCCACAAACAAGCCAGCAGTGGAACTAGTCACCCCACTTCCATCCAGCACCCCAGTAGACAGGACGTAATCTTATCAACCTGTGAAATACCCACCAGACGTATCCCAGCTTCATTCTTGGGACATGTGTTACTGTGGATAGCTAGTGTGTGCTTTCATCTATTGACGTGTACGTTCAGAAGCAGGGAAGGGTCCTTGCCCCCATTCAAGTATTTCCTCAGGGTTGATATTGAGGGCCTCGTCCTTGGTGGAAGGCAGAGGGGCCTATTGTCATGGTTTGAGCTCTGGAATGAGATTTATCATCCCGGTCATTCTTGGGAGACGTTATTCCTCTGTTGGAAAAGACTGGAAGGGATAAGCTCACTGGTCCCTCTCAGATGTATCATAATCCAAAAGCAAGCCTGAGCCGTGGCTATTTCCTCAGCAGCCTGATGAGAATGGTGGGCATCAGAAGAATGCTGGAAAGAATACTTGTCATCCAATTGTCCAATACATCCAATGGATCCTCCTTTCATTTAGTATCAACATACCTCCAGATCATGAGCTCAGGCTGCCCGAGGTACCACAAATGATGGGTGACGGTGAGAGCTTCCCACCTTGGGCCCATCACTTGCCTCTCTTCTCACAGAGAGTCAGTGGTGTCACAATGCTTGGTGGGCGTCATGCCATTGCCATGGCCACCATTGGGCCTGAACTTCTCAGATGGAAGGCAACTCCACCTCCTCTGTGCCCACCTGCTCTCTACAGAAGGATGGCTCTTCCCCTGAACGTGTGTCAGGCTCAACACGGTGGTTCCAGAACTGCTTCCCAGGAATACACAGTCTACAATCCCATTTGGAAAGAAAATATGGGATTGAAAACGACCCACTGGCTAAAGATTGGGCAAGAGGGTGGAGGAGTAGCTGGACACGCTGAACACTTCATAGGTACTTTTGTCGGTAGGGTCCCATATGGGACGCAGAGAGCAACAGACTTGAAACAACGTTCACATGAGTGCTCTCCCAAGCAATGGCTTCTCTGCAGCATTCCCTACTGGTCCATGAGCTCTTGTGGATTTGCTCGGGTGTGGATCGCTGGACTCGTTCTTAGCGGATATAGAATATGAACTCTGTGACTCTTCATGTCTCAATGACTGGGCATCCAAACAATGGTCTGAGCATCCATGGCCAGTGAGCTGGCCAACCATAGCCCAGAGTGCCAGATGTCTGTCAACCAAATCCAGTCTCTCTGGAATGGACCTCCTCATTCTCTGGCCTCCTGATTGTCAGGGACAGAGCCCACTCCCTTCCAGGTTGGACCTTTCAGTACCCTCAAATTGCAGGCATCATCCCAGGGCTCCTGGAAGATCAGACAATCGACCCACCTTTCCTTTCTTTTGATTGTAGACACAACAAACACACTGGCACTGGCCCCAGGCACCACACTCCCAGGAAGCTCTCCATGAGAGGGAGGGCTTGTTCTTATCCACCTGTGGAAAAGGCAGCTGAAATAGACCGGTTACCTCTCGGTTAAAAGGCCTCTGTTTGGAGGGCTCCCCTGTGGCTTAGGCTATGGAAATATTTATTCGGATGTGTGGAGCTGAAAATGCCCCAATGGGAATGTCTTCGTCAAGGGTTACATCCAAGGGCTCAGGCTTGGTGGAGAGCATTGGGGCATGGATTGCTTGTTTGTGCCCTGGGATGTCTTGTTTGAAATGGCCATGAAGCACAATTCTTCTTTCACATGTAGGAACTCCCTTGAGGTATTCTGCCCACTGATCCCCTGAAGATATCACATGTGCAGACACCAAGCCTCTAGAATCCACATTGAGCTTGGGAGCCTGAGGAGAGTGGTGGCTATGCGTCTACAGATGGAGATAAGAGTGTTCATCCAAGAGGACCACCCCTCTGATGGATCCTCCTTTCCATCAACTTCGACATACCTCCAGAGCAAGAGCTCATGGTGTCCCTCTTTGAACTCTCAAGGTTTGAGGGTGACACTTTCCCACATATGGCCCATCACACACCTCTTTTCTCACAGAGAGGTGGTTTGGTCACAAGGCTCCATGGGCATCATATCAGTGCAAAGGCCACCTCTGGGGCTGCACCTTTCCGAAGGAAGGCAACTCCACACCCTGGGGAACCCAATTTTCTCTATCATGATGGATCTCTGATAACATGTGCGGCACTTCAGGGTCAAGTGCTTTCTCAGGCACTGCCTCACACGAATACACAGGACAGAATCTCTTTTGGAGAGAAAAGATGTCATTCCAAACACCCAAACCAAAGTCACCTGGACAATGAAATCAAGGAACGACTGAGGAAGAACAACCTATGAGCCGCCATTTCAATAGGAAGGGTCTTTTCCGCTTAGGGAAAAGAGAGGGTGTCATTTACCTTGACCCACACCTCGTGTCCTTTGAGAAGACATGGGTGCCCAGCAGGGAGGACTGCTTGCAATCGGCATACTTCAAGAGACCAACCAAGGAATAGTGAAAATCTCATGCAAGAGTCCTGAGATAGCCTTCGTGTCTAATCGTCCCCGGAAACACAGACAAGGGCTTGGGAAGGAAACTGCGCCCTGGAATGTGGCTTGTATGCAAATCACATCTCAATCTCTCTCTCGGCTTCTTCCTCCTTCACATTCTCTCGAATCCTCCTCATCCAAGGTTATCTGTGCTGGTCCATGTTGTCAAATCTCAGCCAGGAAAGCGGTCAAATTCGTTAACCTAGATTTTCCATCAGTCTTCCAAACTCCTATCAAATATAAAAGCATTTTTCCGGAAATAACTCCTCTGTTTGTATGGAGATATTCCACCTTACACAGTGCACCTCTATCTTACCATAGTCAGCCCTTCACACTGACAGATAACCATCCCATTTGCACTGTGTTCTACATGGTCACCAATTTGACTCTGAGATCAACATCTTTTCAACCACCTACACATAAGGGACCGAGTGAGAATTCACTTCTCTGCAGCACATCTCCTGTATTTGACGTTGCTGGTGAGGTGGATCTCTCGACTCTTTCTAAGGGGAGTTGGGAAATGAAGTCTCTGCCTCCCCATGTCTCAGTGAATTGGCATGTAAGAAGGGGTCTGAGCACCCTTCAGCAGGGTCTGAGTGACAATGCGACAGAGGTCAAGGATTCGGTCCCCTACAACCAGTCTCCATTTGGGACAATCCTCCTCCTTCTCTAGACCCTCCATTGCCAGGCCAGAGGCCTGGCTCGTCCAAGAGGGAAACCTCAAGACCTGCCCATGTAGCCCTCACCACACGGCTCACGGTAGATAACAAGAGAGACTCCTTAAATTCCACAACTGTGTACCCCACAAACAAGCCAGCAGTGGAACTAGTCACCCCACTTCCATCCAGCACCCCAGTAGACAGGACGTAATCTTATCAACCTGTGAAATACCCACCAGACGTATCCCAGCTTCATTCTTGGGACATGTGTTACTGTGGATAGCTAGTGTGTGCTTTCATCTATTGACGTGTACGTTCAGAAGCAGGGAAGGGTCCTTGCCCCCATTCAAGTATTTCCTCAGGGTTGATATTGAGGGCCTCGTCCTTGGTGGAAGGCAGAGGGGCCTATTGTCATGGTTTGAGCTCTGGAATGAGATTTATCATCCCGGTCATTCTTGGCAGACGTTATTCCTCTGTTGGAAAAGACTGGAAGGGATAAGCTCACTGGTCCCTCTCAGATGTATCATAATCCAAAAGCAAGCCTGAGCCGTGGCTATTTCCTCAGCAGCCTGATGAGAATGGTGGGCATCAGAAGAATGCTGGAAAGAATACTTGTCATCCAATTGTCCAATACATCCAATGGATCCTCCTTTCATTTAGTATCAACATACCTCCAGATCATGAGCTCAGGCTGCCCGAGGTACCACAAATGATGGGTGACGGTGAGAGCTTCCCACCTTGGGCCCATCACTTGCCTCTCTTCTCACAGAGAGTCAGTGGTGTCACAATGCTTGGTGGGCGTCATGCCATTGCCATGGCCACCATTGGGCCTGAACTTCTCAGATGGAAGGCAACTCCACCTCCTCTGTGCCCACCTGCTCTCTACAGAAGGATGGCTCTTCCCCTGAACGTGTGTCAGGCTCAACACGGTGGTTCCAGAACTGCTTCCCAGGAATACACAGTCTACAATCCCATTTGGAAAGAAAATATGGGATTGAAAAAGACCCACTGGCTCAAGATTGGGCAAGAGGGCGGAGGAGTAGCTGGACACGCTGAACACTTCATAGGTACTTTTGTCGGTAGGGTCCCATATGGGACGCAGAGAGCAACAGACTTGAAACAACGTTCACATGAGTGCTCTCCCAAGCAATGGCTTCTCTGCAGCATTCCCTACTGGTCCATGAGCTCTTGTGGATTTGCTCGGGTGTGGATCGCTGGACTCGTTCTTAGCGGATATAGAATATGAACTCTGTGACTCTTCATGTCTCAATGACTGGGCATCCAAACAATGGTCTGAGCATCCATGGCCAGTGAGCTGGCCAACCATAGCCCAGAGTGCCAGATGTCTGTCAACCAAATCCAGTCTCTCTGGAATGGACCTCCTCATTCTCTGGCCTCATGATTGTCAGGGACAGAGCCCACTCCCTTCCAGGTTGGACCTTTCAGTACCCTCAAATTGCAGGCATCATCCCAGGGCTCCTGGAAGATCAGACAATCGACCCACCTTTCCTTTCTTTTGATTGTAGACACAACAAACACACTGGCACTGGCCCCAGGCACCACACTCCCAGGAAGCTCTCCATGAGAGGGAGGGCTTGTTCTTATCCACCTGTGGAAAAGGCAGCTGAAATAGACCGGTTACCTCTCGGTTAAAAGGCCTCTGTTTGGAGGGCTCCCCTGTGGCTTAGGCTATGGAAATATTTATTCGGATGTGTGGAGCTGAAAATGCCCCAATGGGAATGTCTTCGTCAAGGGTTACATCCAAGGGCTCAGGCTTGGTGGAGAGCATTGGGGCATGGATTGCTTGTTTGTGCCCTGGGATGTCTTGTTTCAAATGGCCATGAAGCACAATTCTTCTTTCACATGTAGGAACTCCCTTGAGGTATTCTGCCCACTGATCCCCTGAAGATATCACATGTGCAGACACCAAGCCTCTAGAATCCACATTGAGCTTGGGAGCCTGAGGAGAGTGGTGGCTATGCGTCTACAGATGGAGATAAGAGTGTTCATCCAAGAGGACCACCCCTCTGATGGATCCTCCTTTCCATCAACTTCGACATACCTCCAGAGCAAGAGCTCATGGTGTCCCTCTTTGAACTCTCAAGGTTTGAGGGTGACACTTTCCCACATATGGCCCATCACACACCTCTTTTCTCACAGAGAGGTGGTTTGGTCACAAGGCTCCATGGGCATCATATCAGTGCAAAGGCCACCTCTGGGGCTGCACCTTTCCGAAGGAAGGCAACTCCACACCCTGGGGAACCCAATTTTCTCTATCATGATGGATCTCTGATAACATGTGCGGCACTTCAGGGTCAAGTGCTTTCTCAGGCACTGCCTCACACGAATACACAGGACAGAATCTCTTTTGGAGAGAAAAGATGTCATTCCAAACACCCAAACCAAAGTCACCTGGACAATGAAATCAAGGAACGACTGAGGAAGAACAACCTATGAGCCGCCATTTCAATAGGAAGGGTCTTTTCCGCTTAGGGAAAAGAGAGGGTGTCATTTACCTTGACCCACACCTCGTGTCCTTTGAGAAGACATGGGTGCCCAGCAGGGAGGACTGCTTGCAATCGGCATACTTCAAGAGACCAACCAAGGAATAGTGAAAATCTCATGCAAGAGTCCTGAGATAGCCTTCGTGTCTAATCGTCCCCGGAAACACAGACAAGGGCTTGGGAAGGAAACTGCGCCCTGGAATGTGGCTTGTATGCAAATCACATCTCAATCTCTCTCTCGGCTTCTTCCTCCTTCACATTCTCTCGAATCCTCCTCATCCAAGGTTATCTGTGCTGGTCCATGTTGTCAAATCTCAGCCAGGAAAGCGGTCAAATTCGTTAACCTAGATTTTCCATCAGTCTTCCAAACTCCTATCAAATATAAAAGCATTTTTCCGGAAATAACTCCTCTGTTTGTATGGAGATATTCCACCTTACACAGTGCACCTCTATCTTACCATAGTCAGCCCTTCACACTGACAGATAACCATCCCATTTGCACTGTGTTCTACATGGTCACCAATTTGACTCTGAGATCAACATCTTTTCAACCACCTACACATAAGGGACCGAGTGAGAATTCACTTCTCTGCAGCACATCTCCTGTATTTGACGTTGCTGGTGAGGTGGATCTCTCGACTCTTTCTAAGGGGAGTTGGGAAATGAAGTCTCTGCCTCCCCATGTCTCAGTGAATTGGCATGTAAGAAGGGGTCTGAGCACCCTTCAGCAGGGTCTGAGTGACAATGCGACAGAGGTCAAGGATTCGGTCCCCTACAACCAGTCTCCATTTGGGACAATCCTCCTCCTTCTCTAGACCCTCCATTGCCAGGCCAGAGGCCTGGCTCGTCCAAGAGGGAAACCTCAAGACCTGCCCATGTAGCCCTCACCACACGGCTCACGGTAGATAACAAGAGAGACTCCTTAAATTCCACAACTGTGTACCCCACAAACAAGCCAGCAGTGGAACTAGTCACCCCACTTCCATCCAGCACCCCAGTAGACAGGACGTAATCTTATCAACCTGTGAAATACCCACCAGACGTATCCCAGCTTCATTCTTGGGACATGTGTTACTGTGGATAGCTAGTGTGTGCTTTCATCTATTGACGTGTACGTTCAGAAGCAGGGAAGGGTCCTTGCCCCCATTCAAGTATTTCCTCAGGGTTGATATTGAGGGCCTCGTCCTTGGTGGAAGGCAGAGGGGCCTATTGTCATGGTTTGAGCTCTGGAATGAGATTTATCATCCCGGTCATTCTTGGCAGACGTTATTCCTCTGTTGGAAAAGACTGGAAGGGATAAGCTCACTGGTCCCTCTCAGATGTATCATAATCCAAAAGCAAGCCTGAGCCGTGGCTATTTCCTCAGCAGCCTGATGAGAATGGTGGGCATCAGAAGAATGCTGGAAAGAATACTTGTCATCCAATTGTCCAATACATCCAATGGATCCTCCTTTCATTTAGTATCAACATACCTCCAGATCATGAGCTCAGGCTGCCCGAGGTACCACAAATGATGGGTGACGGTGAGAGCTTCCCACCTTGGGCCCATCACTTGCCTCTCTTCTCACAGAGAGTCAGTGGTGTCACAATGCTTGGTGGGCGTCATGCCATTGCCATGGCCACCATTGGGCCTGAACTTCTCAGATGGAAGGCAACTCCACCTCCTCTGTGCCCACCTGCTCTCTACAGAAGGATGGCTCTTCCCCTGAACGTGTGTCAGGCTCAACACGGTGGTTCCAGAACTGCTTCCCAGGAATACACAGTCTACAATCCCATTTGGAAAGAAAATATGGGATTGAAAAAGACCCACTGGCTCAAGATTGGGCAAGAGGGCGGAGGAGTAGCTGGACACGCTGAACACTTCATAGGTACTTTTGTCGGTAGGGTCCCATATGGGACGCAGAGAGCAACAGACTTGAAACAACGTTCACATGAGTGCTCTCCCAAGCAATGGCTTCTCTGCAGCATTCCCTACTGGTCCATGAGCTCTTGTGGATTTGCTCGGGTGTGGATCGCTGGACTCGTTCTTAGCGGATATAGAATATGAACTCTGTGACTCTTCATGTCTCAATGACTGGGCATCCAAACAATGGTCTGAGCATCCATGGCCAGTGAGCTGGCCAACCATAGCCCAGAGTGCCAGATGTCTGTCAACCAAATCCAGTCTCTCTGGAATGGACCTCCTCATTCTCTGGCCTCATGATTGTCAGGGACAGAGCCCACTCCCTTCCAGGTTGGACCTTTCAGTACCCTCAAATTGCAGGCATCATCCCAGGGCTCCTGGAAGATCAGACAATCGACCCACCTTTCCTTTCTTTTGATTGTAGACACAACAAACACACTGGCACTGGCCCCAGGCACCACACTCCCAGGAAGCTCTCCATGAGAGGGAGGGCTTGTTCTTATCCACCTGTGGAAAAGGCAGCTGAAATAGACCGGTTACCTCTCGGTTAAAAGGCCTCTGTTTGGAGGGCTCCCCTGTGGCTTAGGCTATGGAAATATTTATTCGGATGTGTGGAGCTGAAAATGCCCCAATGGGAATGTCTTCGTCAAGGGTTACATCCAAGGGCTCAGGCTTGGTGGAGAGCATTGGGGCATGGATTGCTTGTTTGTGCCCTGGGATGTCTTGTTTCAAATGGCCATGAAGCACAATTCTTCTTTCACATGTAGGAACTCCCTTGAGGTATTCTGCCCACTGATCCCCTGAAGATATCACATGTGCAGACACCAAGCCTCTAGAATCCACATTGAGCTTGGGAGCCTGAGGAGAGTGGTGGCTATGCGTCTACAGATGGAGATAAGAGTGTTCATCCAAGAGGACCACCCCTCTGATGGATCCTCCTTTCCATCAACTTCGACATACCTCCAGAGCAAGAGCTCATGGTGTCCCTCTTTGAACTCTCAAGGTTTGAGAGTGAGAATGTCCACATATGGCCCATCACACACCTCTTTTCTCACAGAGAGGTGGTTTGGTCACAAGGCTCCATGGGCATCATATCAGTGCAAAGGCCACCTCTGGGGCTGCACCTTTCCGAAGGAAGGCAACTCCACACACTGGGGAACCCAATTTTCTCTATCATGATGGATCTCTGATAACATGTGGAGCACGTCAGGGTCAAGTGCTTTCTCAGGCACTGCCTCACACGAATACACAGGACAGAATCTCTTTTGGAGAGAAAAGATGTCATTCCAAACACCCAAACCAAAGTCACCTGGACAATGAAATCAAGGAACGACTGAGAAAGAACAACCTATGAGCTGCCATTTCAATAGGAAGGATCTTTTCCGCTTAGGGAAAAGAGAGCGTGTCATTTACCTTGACCCACACCTCGTGTCATTTGAGAAGACATGGGTGCCCAGCAGGGAGGACTGCTTGCAATCGGCATACTTCAAGAGACCAGCCAAGGAATAGTGAAAATCTCATGCAAGAGTCCTGAGATAGCCTTCGTGTCTAATCGTCCCCGGAAACACAGACAAGGGCTTGGGAAGGAAACTGCGCCCTGGAATGTGGCTTGTATGCAAATCACATCTCAATCTCTCTCTCGGCTTCTTCCTCCTTCACATTCTCTGGAATCCTCCTCATCCAAGGTTATCTGTGCTGGTCCATGTTGTCAAATCTCAGCCAGGAAAGCGGTCAAATTCGTTAACCTAGATTTTCCATCAGTCTTCCAAACTCCTATCAAATATAAAAGCATTTTACCTGAAATAACTCCTCTGTTTGTATGGAGATATTCCACCTTACACAGTGGACCTCTATCTTACCATAGTCAGCCCTTCACACTGACAGATAACCATCCCATTTGCACTGTGTTCTACATGGTCACCAATTTGACTCTGAGATCAACATCTTTTCAACCACCTACACATAAGGGACCGAGTGAGAATTCACTTCTCTGCAGCACATCTCCTGTATTTGACGTTGCTGGTGAGGTGGATCTCTCGACTCTTTCTAAGGGGAGTTGGGAAATGAAGTCTCTGCCTCCCCATGTCTCAGTGAATTGGCATGTAAGAAGGGGTTTGAGCACCCTTCAGCAGGGTCTGAGTGACAATGCGACAGAGGTCAAGGATTCGGTCCCCTACAACCAGTCTCCATTTGGGACAATCCTCCTCCTTCTCTAGACCCTCCATTGCCAGGCCAGAGGCCTGGCTCGTCCAAGAGGGAAACCTCAAGACCTGCCCATGTAGCCCTCACCACACGGCTCACGGTAGATAACAAGAGAGACTCCTTAAATTCCACAACTGTGTACCCCACAAACAAGCCAGCAGTGGAACTAGTCACCCCACTTCCATCCAGCACCCCAGTAGACAGGACGTAATCTTATCAACCTGTGAAATACCCACCAGACGTATCCCAGCTTCATTCTTGGGACATGTGTTACTGTGGATAGCTAGTGTGTGCTTTCATCTATTGACGTGTACGTTCAGAAGCAGGGAAGGGTCCTTGCCCCCATTCAAGTATTTCCTCAGGGTTGATATTGAGGGCCTCGTCCTTGGTGGAAGGCAGAGGGGCCTATTGTCATGGTTTGAGCTCTGGAATGAGATTTATCATCCCGGTCATTCTTGGCAGACGTTATTCCTCTGTTGGAAAAGACTGGAAGGGATAAGCTCACTGGTCCCTCTCAGATGTATCATAATCCAAAAGCAAGCCTGAGCCGTGGCTATTTCCTCAGCAGCCTGATGAGAATGGTGGGCATCAGAAGAATGCTGGAAAGAATACTTGTCATCCAATTGTCCAATACATCCAATGGATCCTCCTTTCATTTAGTATCAACATACCTCCAGATCATGAGCTCAGGCTGCCCGAGGTACCACAAATGATGGGTGACGGTGAGAGCTTCCCACCTTGGGCCCATCACTTGCCTCTCTTCTCACAGAGAGTCAGTGGTGTCACAATGCTTGGTGGGCGTCATGCCATTGCCATGGTCACCATTGGGCCTGAACTTCTCAGATGGAAGGCAACTCCACCTCCTCTGTGCCCACCTGCTCTCTACGGAAGGATGGCTCTTCCCCTGAACGTGTGTCAGGCTCAACACGGTGGTTCCAGAACTGCTTCCCAGGAATACACAGTCTACAATCCAATTTGGAAAGAAAATATGGGATTGAAAAAGACCCACTGGCTCAAGATTGGGCAAGAGGGCGGAGGAGTAGCTGGACACGCTGAACACTTCATAGGTACTTTTGTCGGTAGGGTCCCATATGGGACGCAGAGAGCAACAGACTTGAAACAACGTTCACATGAGTGCTCTCCCAAGCAATGGCTTCTCTGCAGCATTCCCTACCTGGTCCATGAGCTCTTGTGGATTTGCTCGGGTGTGGATCCCTGGACTCGTTCTTAGCGGATATAGAATATGAACTCTGTGACTCTTCATGTCTCAATGATTGGGCATCCAGACAATGGTGTGAGCATCCATGGCCAGTGAGCTGGCCAACCATAGCCCAGAGTGCCAGATGTCTGTCAACCAAATCCAGTCTCTCTGGAATAGACCTCCTCATTCTCTGGCCTCCTGATTGTCAGGGACAGAGCCCACTCCCTTCCAGGTTGGAACTTTCAGTACCCTCAAATTGCAGGCATCATCCCAGGGCTCCTGGAAGATCAGACAATCGACCCACCTTTCCTTTCTTTTGATTGTAGACACAACAAACACACTGGCACTGGCCCCAGGCACCACACTCCCAGGAAGCTCTCCATGAGAGGGAGGGCTTGTTCTTATCCACCTGTGGAAAAGGCAGCTGAAATAGACCGGTTACCTCTCGGTTAAAAGGCCTCTGTTTGGAGGGCTCCCCTGTGGCTTAGGCTATGGAAATATTTATTCGGAAGTGTGGAGCTGAAAATGCCCCAATGGGAATGTCTTCGTCAAGGGTTACATCCAAGGGCTCAGGCTTGGTGGAGAGCATTGGGGCATGGATTGCTTGTTTGTGCCCTGGGATGTCTTGTTTCAAATGGCCATGAAGCACAATTCTTCTTTCACATGTAGGAACTCCCTTGAGGTATTCTGCCCACTGATCCCCTGAAGATATCACATGTGCAGACACCAAGCCTCTAGAATCCACATTGAGCTTGGGAGCCTGAGGAGAGTGGTGGCTATGCGTCTACAGATGGAGATAAGAGTGTTCATCCAAGAGGACCACCCCTCTGATGGATCCTCCTTTCCATCAACTTCGATATACCTCCAGAGCAAGAGCTCATGGTGTCCCTCTTTGAACTCTCAAGGTGTGAGGGTGAGAATGTCCCACATATGGCCCATCACACACCTCTTTTCTCACAGAGAGGTGGTTTGGTCACAAGGCTCCATGGGCATATCAGTGCAAAGGCCACCTCTGGGGCTGCACCTTTCCGAAGGAAGGCAACTCCACACACTGGGGAACCCAATTTTCTCTATCATGAGGGATCTCTGATAACATGTGGAGCACGTCAGGGTCAAGTGCTTTCTCAGGCACTGCCTCACACGAATACACAGGACAGAATCTCTTTTGGAGACAAAAGATGTCATTCCAAACACCCAAACCAAAGTCACCTGGACAATGAAATCAAGGAACGACTGAGGAAGAACAACCTATGAGCTGCCATTTCAATAGGAAGGGGCTTCTCCGCTTAGGGAAAAGAGAGGGTGTCCTTTACCTTGATCCACACCTCGTGTCCTTTGAGAAGACATGGGTGCCCAGCAGGGAGGACTGCTTGCAATCCACATACTTCAAGAGACCAGCCAAGGAATAGTGAAAAACTCATGCAAGAGTCCTGAGATAGCCTTCGTGTCTAATCGTCCCCGGAAACACAGACAAGGGCTTGGGAAGGAAACTGCGCCCTGGAATGTGGCTTGTATGCAAATCACATCTCAATCTCTCTCTCGGCTTCTTCCTCCTTCACATTCTCTCGAATCCTCCTCATCCAAGGTTATCTGTGCTGGTCCATGTTGTCAAATCTCAGCCAGGAAAGCGGTCAAATTCGTTAACCTAGATTTTCCATCAGTCTTCCAAACTCCTATCAAATATAAAAGCATTTTTCCGGAAATAACTCCTCTGTTTGTATGGAGATATTCCACCTTACACAGTGCACCTCTATCTTTCCATAGTCAGCCCTTCACACTGACAGATAACCATCCCATTTGCACTGTGTTCTACATGGTCACCAATTTGACTCTGAGATCAACATCTTTTCAACCACCTACACATAAGGGACCGAGTGAGAATTCACTTCTCTGCAGCACATCTCCTGTATTTGACGTTGCTGGTGAGGTGGATCTCTCGACTCTTTCTAAGGGGAGTTGGGAAATGAAGTCTCTGCCTCCCCATGTCTCAGTGAATTGGCATGTAAGAAGGGGTCTGAGCACCCTTCAGCAGGGTCTGAGTGACAATGCGACAGAGGTCAAGGATTCGGTCCCCTACAACCAGTCTCCATTTGGGACAATCCTCCTCCTTCTCTAGACCCTCCATTGCCAGGCCAGAGGCCTGGCTCGTCCAAGAGGGAAACCTCAAGACCTGCCCATGTAGCCCTCACCACACGGCTCACGGTAGATAACAAGAGAGACTCCTTAAATTCCACAACTGTGTACCCCACAAACAAGCCAGCAGTGGAACTAGTCACCCCACTTCCATCCAGCACCCCAGTAGACAGGACGTAATCTTATCAACCTGTGAAATACCCACCAGACGTATCCCAGCTTCATTCTTGGGACATGTGTTACTGTGGATAGCTAGTGTGTGCTTTCATCTATTGACGTGTACGTTCAGAAGCAGGGAAGGGTCCTTGCCCCCATTCAAGTATTTCCTCAGGGTTGATATTGAGGGCCTCGTCCTTGGTGGAAGGCAGAGGGGCCTATTGTCATGGTTTGAGCTCTGGAATGAGATTTATCATCCCGGTCATTCTTGGCAGACGTTATTCCTCTGTTGGAAAAGACTGGAAGGGATAAGCTCACTGGTCCCTCTCAGATGTATCATAATCCAAAAGCAAGCCTGAGCCGTGGCTATTTCCTCAGCAGCCTGATGAGAATGGTGGGCATCAGAAGAATGCTGGAAAGAATACTTGTCATCCAATTGTCCAATACATCCAATGGATCCTCCTTTCATTTAGTATCAACATACCTCCAGATCATGAGCTCAGGCTGCCCGAGGTACCACAAATGATGGGTGACGGTGAGAGCTTCCCACCTTGGGCCCATCACTTGCCTCTCTTCTCACAGAGAGTCAGTGGTGTCACAATGCTTGGTGGGCGTCATGCCATTGCCATGGCCACCATTGGGCCTGAACTTCTCAGATGGAAGGCAACTCCACCTCCTCTGTGCCCACCTGCTCTCTACAGAAGGATGGCTCTTCCCCTGAACGTGTGTCAGGCTCAACACGGTGGTTCCAGAACTGCTTCCCAGGAATACACAGTCTACAATCCCATTTGGAAAGAAAATATGGGATTGAAAAAGACCCACTGGCTCAAGATTGGGCAAGAGGGCGGAGGAGTAGCTGGACACGCTGAACACTTCATAGGTACTTTTGTCGGTAGGGTCCCATATGGGACGCAGAGAGCAACAGACTTGAAACAACGTTCACATGAGTGCTCTCCCAAGCAATGGCTTCTCTGCAGCATTCCCTACTGGTCCATGAGCTCTTGTGGATTTGCTCGGGTGTGGATCGCTGGACTCGTTCTTAGCGGATATAGAATATGAACTCTGTGACTCTTCATGTCTCAATGACTGGGCATCCAAACAATGGTCTGAGCATCCATGGCCAGTGAGCTGGCCAACCATAGCCCAGAGTGCCAGATGTCTGTCAACCAAATCCAGTCTCTCTGGAATGGACCTCCTCATTCTCTGGCCTCATGATTGTCAGGGACAGAGCCCACTCCCTTACAGGTTGGAACTTTCAGTACCCTCAAATTGCAGGCATCATCCCAGGGCTCCTGGAAGATCAGACAATCGACCCACCTTTCCTTTCTTTTGATTGTAGACACAACAAACACACTGGCACTGGCCCCAGGCACCACACTCCCAGGAAGCTCTCCATGAGAGGGAGGGCTTGTTCTTATCCACCTGTGGAAAAGGCAGCTGAAATAGACCGGTTACCTCTCGGTTAAAAGGCCTCTGTTTGGAGGGCTCCCCTGTGGCTTAGGCTATGGAAATATTTATTCGGATGTGTGGAGCTGAAAATGCCCCAATGGGAATGTCTTCGTCAAGGGTTACATCCAAGGGCTCAGGCTTGGTGGAGAGCATTGGGGCATGGATTGCTTGTTTGTGCCCTGGGATGTCTTGTTTCAAATGGCCATGAAGCACAATTCTTCTTTCACATGTAGGAACTCCCTTGAGGTATTCTGCCCACTGATCCCCTGAAGATATCACATGTGCAGACACCAAGCCTCTAGAATCCACATTGAGCTTGGGAGCCTGAGGAGAGTGGTGGCTATGCGTCTACAGATGGAGATAAGAGTGTTCATCCAAGAGGACCACCCCTCTGATGGATCCTCCTTTCCATCAACTTCGACATACCTCCAGAGCAAGAGCTCATGGTGTCCCTCTTTGAACTCTCAAGGTTTGAGAGTGAGAATGTCCACATATGGCCCATCACACACCTCTTTTCTCACAGAGAGGTGGTTTGGTCACAAGGCTCCATGGGCATCATATCAGTGCAAAGGCCACCTCTGGGGCTGCACCTTTCCGAAGGAAGGCAACTCCACACACTGGGGAACCCAATTTTCTCTATCATGATGGATCTCTGATAACATGTGGAGCACGTCAGGGTCAAGTGCTTTCTCAGGCACTGCCTCACACGAATACACAGGACAGAATCTCTTTTGGAGAGAAAAGATGTCATTCCAAACACCCAAACCAAAGTCACCTGGACAATGAAATCAAGGAACGACTGAGAAAGAACAACCTATGAGCTGCCATTTCAATAGGAAGGATCTTTTCCGCTTAGGGAAAAGAGAGCGTGTCATTTACCTTGACCCACACCTCGTGTCATTTGAGAAGACATGGGTGCCCAGCAGGGAGGACTGCTTGCAATCGGCATACTTCAAGAGACCAGCCAAGGAATAGTGAAAATCTCATGCAAGAGTCCTGAGATAGCCTTCGTGTCTAATCGTCCCCGGAAACACAGACAAGGGCTTGGGAAGGAAACTGCGCCCTGGAATGTGGCTTGTATGCAAATCACATCTCAATCTCTCTCTCGGCTTCTTCCTCCTTCACATTCTCTGGAATCCTCCTCATCCAAGGTTATCTGTGCTGGTCCATGTTGTCAAATCTCAGCCAGGAAAGCGGTCAAATTCGTTAACCTAGATTTTCCATCAGTCTTCCAAACTCCTATCAAATATAAAAGCATTTTACCTGAAATAACTCCTCTGTTTGTATGGAGATATTCCACCTTACACAGTGGACCTCTATCTTACCATAGTCAGCCCTTCACACTGACAGATAACCATCCCATTTGCACTGTGTTCTACATGGTCACCAATTTGACTCTGAGATCAACATCTTTTCAACCACCTACACATAAGGGACCGAGTGAGAATTCACTTCTCTGCAGCACATCTCCTGTATTTGACGTTGCTGGTGAGGTGGATCTCTCGACTCTTTCTAAGGGGAGTTGGGAAATGAAGTCTCTGCCTCCCCATGTCTCAGTGAATTGGCATGTAAGAAGGGGTTTGAGCACCCTTCAGCAGGGTCTGAGTGACAATGCGACAGAGGTCAAGGATTCGGTCCCCTACAACCAGTCTCCATTTGGGACAATCCTCCTCCTTCTCTAGACCCTCCATTGCCAGGCCAGAGGCCTGGCTCGTCCAAGAGGGAAACCTCAAGACCTGCCCATGTAGCCCTCACCACACGGCTCACGGTAGATAACAAGAGAGACTCCTTAAATTCCACAACTGTGTACCCCACAAACAAGCCAGCAGTGGAACTAGTCACCCCACTTCCATCCAGCACCCCAGTAGACAGGACGTAATCTTATCAACCTGTGAAATACCCACCAGACGTATCCCAGCTTCATTCTTGGGACATGTGTTACTGTGGATAGCTAGTGTGTGCTTTCATCTATTGACGTGTACGTTCAGAAGCA
Source organism: Sus scrofa (assembly GCF_054392235.1). Lineage (NCBI taxonomy): Eukaryota > Metazoa > Chordata > Mammalia > Artiodactyla > Suidae > Sus > Sus scrofa. The sequence goes on from NC_139402.1 coordinate 44,595,500, forward strand.
GGGAAGGGTCCTTGCCCCCATTCAAGTATTTCCTCAGGGTTGATATTGAGGGCCTCGTCCTTGGTGGAAGGCAGAGGGGCCTATTGTCATGGTTTGAGCTCTGGAATGAGATTTATCATCCCGGTCATTCTTGGCAGACGTTATTCCTCTGTTGGAAAAGACTGGAAGGGATAAGCTCACTGGTCCCTCTCAGATGTATCATAATCCAAAAGCAAGCCTGAGCCGTGGCTATTTCCTCAGCAGCCTGATGAGAATGGTGGGCATCAGAAGAATGCTGGAAAGAATACTTGTCATCCAATTGTCCAATACATCCAATGGATCCTCCTTTCATTTAGTATCAACATACCTCCAGATCATGAGCTCAGGCTGCCCGAGGTACCACAAATGATGGGTGACGGTGAGAGCTTCCCACCTTGGGCCCATCACTTGCCTCTCTTCTCACAGAGAGTCAGTGGTGTCACAATGCTTGGTGGGCGTCATGCCATTGCCATGGTCACCATTGGGCCTGAACTTCTCAGATGGAAGGCAACTCCACCTCCTCTGTGCCCACCTGCTCTCTACGGAAGGATGGCTCTTCCCCTGAACGTGTGTCAGGCTCAACACGGTGGTTCCAGAACTGCTTCCCAGGAATACACAGTCTACAATCCAATTTGGAAAGAAAATATGGGATTGAAAAAGACCCACTGGCTCAAGATTGGGCAAGAGGGCGGAGGAGTAGCTGGACACGCTGAACACTTCATAGGTACTTTTGTCGGTAGGGTCCCATATGGGACGCAGAGAGCAACAGACTTGAAACAACGTTCACATGAGTGCTCTCCCAAGCAATGGCTTCTCTGCAGCATTCCCTACCTGGTCCATGAGCTCTTGTGGATTTGCTCGGGTGTGGATCCCTGGACTCGTTCTTAGCGGATATAGAATATGAACTCTGTGACTCTTCATGTCTCAATGATTGGGCATCCAGACAATGGTGTGAGCATCCATGGCCAGTGAGCTGGCCAACCATAGCCCAGAGTGCCAGATGTCTGTCAACCAAATCCAGTCTCTCTGGAATAGACCTCCTCATTCTCTGGCCTCCTGATTGTCAGGGACAGAGCCCACTCCCTTCCAGGTTGGACCTTTCAGTACCCTCAAATTGCAGGCATCATCCCAGGGCTCCTGGAAGATCAGACAATCGACCCACCTTTCCTTTCTTTTGATTGTAGACACAACAAACACACTGGCACTGGCCCCAGGCACCACACTCCCAGGAAGCTCTCCATGAGAGGGAGGGCTTGTTCTTATCCACCTGTGGAAAAGGCAGCTGAAATAGACCGGTTACCTCTCGGTTAAAAGGCCTCTGTTTGGAGGGCTCCCCTGTGGCTTAGGCTATGGAAATATTTATTCGGAAGTGTGGAGCTGAAAATGCCCCAATGGGAATGTCTTCGTCAAGGGTTACATCCAAGGGCTCAGGCTTGGTGGAGAGCATTGGGGCATGGATTGCTTGTTTGTGCCCTGGGATGTCTTGTTTCAAATGGCCATGAAGCACAATTCTTCTTTCACATGTAGGAACTCCCTTGAGGTATTCTGCCCACTGATCCCCTGAAGATATCACATGTGCAGACACCAAGCCTCTAGAATCCACATTGAGCTTGGGAGCCTGAGGAGAGTGGTGGCTATGCGTCTACAGATGGAGATAAGAGTGTTCATCCAAGAGGACCACCCCTCTGATGGATCCTCCTTTCCATCAACTTCGATATACCTCCAGAGCAAGAGCTCATGGTGTCCCTCTTTGAACTCTCAAGGTGTGAGGGTGAGAATGTCCCACATATGGCCCATCACACACCTCTTTTCTCACAGAGAGGTGGTTTGGTCACAAGGCTCCATGGGCATATCAGTGCAAAGGCCACCTCTGGGGCTGCACCTTTCCGAAGGAAGGCAACTCCACACACTGGGGAACCCAATTTTCTCTATCATGAGGGATCTCTGATAACATGTGGAGCACGTCAGGGTCAAGTGCTTTCTCAGGCACTGCCTCACACGAATACACAGGACAGAATCTCTTTTGGAGACAAAAGATGTCATTCCAAACACCCAAACCAAAGTCACCTGGACAATGAAATCAAGGAACGACTGAGGAAGAACAACCTATGAGCTGCCATTTCAATAGGAAGGGGCTTCTCCGCTTAGGGAAAAGAGAGGGTGTCCTTTACCTTGATCCACACCTCGTGTCCTTTGAGAAGACATGGGTGCCCAGCAGGGAGGACTGCTTGCAATCCACATACTTCAAGAGACCAGCCAAGGAATAGTGAAAAACTCATGCAAGAGTCCTGAGATAGCCTTCGTGTCTAATCGTCCCCGGAAACACAGACAAGGGCTTGGGAAGGAAACTGCGCCCTGGAATGTGGCTTGTATGCAAATCACATCTCAATCTCTCTCTCGGCTTCTTCCTCCTTCACATTCTCTCGAATCCTCCTCATCCAAGGTTATCTGTGCTGGTCCATGTTGTCAAATCTCAGCCAGGAAAGCGGTCAAATTCGTTAACCTAGATTTTCCATCAGTCTTCCAAACTCCTATCAAATATAAAAGCATTTTTCCGGAAATAACTCCTCTGTTTGTATGGAGATATTCCACCTTACACAGTGCACCTCTATCTTTCCATAGTCAGCCCTTCACACTGACAGATAACCATCCCATTTGCACTGTGTTCTACATGGTCACCAATTTGACTCTGAGATCAACATCTTTTCAACCACCTACACATAAGGGACCGAGTGAGAATTCACTTCTCTGCAGCACATCTCCTGTATTTGAAGTTGCTGGTGAGGTGGATCTCTCGACTCTTTCTAAGGGGAGTTGGGAAATGAAGTCTCTGCCTCTCCATGTCTCAGTGAATTGGCATGTAAGAAGGGGTCTGAGCACCCTTCAGCAGGGTCTGAGTGACAATGCGACAGAGGTCAAGGATTCGGTCCCCTACAACCAGTCTCCATTTGGGACAATCCTCCTCCTTCTCTAGACCCTCCATTGCCAGGCCAGAGGCCTGGCTCGTCCAAGAGGGAAACCTCAAGACCTGCCCATGTAGCCCTCACCACACGGCTCACGGTAGATAACAAGAGAGACTCCTTAAATTCCACAACTGTGTACCCCACAAACAAGCCAGCAGTGGAACTAGTCACCCCACTTCCATCCAGCACCCCAGTAGACAGGACGTAATCTTATCAACCTGTGAAATACCCACCAGACGTATCCCAGCTTCATTCTTGGGACATGTGTTACTGTGGATAGCTAGTGTGTGCTTTCATCTATTGACGTGTACGTTCAGAAGCAGGGAAGGGTCCTTGCCCCCATTCAAGTATTTCCTCAGGGTTGATATTGAGGGCCTCGTCCTTGGTGGAAGGCAGAGGGGCCTATTGTCATGGTTTGAGCTCTGGAATGAGATTTATCATCCCGGTCATTCTTGGGAGACGTTATTCCTCTGTTGGAAAAGACTGGAAGGGATAAGCTCACTGGTCCCTCTCAGATGTATCATAATCCAAAAGCAAGCCTGAGCCGTGGCTATTTCCTCAGCAGCCTGATGAGAATGGTGGGCATCAGAAGAATGCTGGAAAGAATACTTGTCATCCAATTGTCCAATACATCCAATGGATCCTCCTTTCATTTAGTATCAACATACCTCCAGATCATGAGCTCAGGCTGCCCGAGGTACCACAAATGATGGGTGACGGTGAGAGCTTCCCACTTTGGGCCCATCACTTGCCTCTCTTCTCACAGAGAGTCAGTGGTGTCACAATGCTTGGTGGGCGTCATGCCATTGCCATGGCCACCATTGGGCCTGAACTTCTCAGATGGAAGGCAACTCCACCTCCTCTGTGCCCACCTGCTCTCTACAGAAGGATGGCTCTTCCCCTGAACGTGTGTCACGCTCAACACGGTGGTTCCAGAACTGCTTCCCAGGAATACACAGTCTACAATCCCATTTGTAAGGAAAATATGGGATTGAAAAAGACCCACTGGCTAAAGATTGGGCAAGAGGGCGGAGGAGTAGCTGGACACGCTGAACACTTCATAGGTACTTTTGTCGGTAGGGTCCCATATGGGACGCAGAGAGCAACAGACTTGAAACAACGTTCACATGAGTGCTCTCCCAAGCAATGGCTTCTCTGCAGCATTCCCTACCTGGTCCATGAGCTCTTGTGGATTTGCTCGGGTGTGGATCCCTGGACTCGTTCTTAGCGGATATAGAATATGAACTCTGTGACTCTTCATGTCTCAATGACTGGGCATCCAAACAATGGTCTGAGCATCCATGGCCAGTGAGCTGGCCAACCATAGCCCAGAGTGCCAGATGTCTGTCAACCAAATCCAGTCTCTCTGGAATAGACCTCCTCATTCTCTGGCCTCCTGATTGTCAGGGACAGAGCCCACTCCCTTCCAGGTTGGACCTTTCAGTACCCTCAAATTGCAGGCATCATCCCAGGGCTCCTGGACGATCAGACAATCGACCCACCTTTCCTTTCTTTTGATTGTAGACACAACAAACACACTGGCACTGGCCCCAGGCACCACACTCCCAGGAAGCTCTCCATGAGAGGGAGGGCTTGTTCTTATCCACCTGTGGAAAAGGCAGCTGAAATAGACCGGTTACCTCTCGGTTAAAAGGCCTCTGTTTGGAGGGCTCCCCTGTGGCTTAGGCTATGGAAATATTTATTCGGAAGTGTGGAGCTGAAAATGCCCCAATGGGAATGTCTTCGTCAAGGGTTACATCCAAGGGCTCAGGCTTGGTGGAGAGCATTGGGGCATGGATTGCTTGTTTGTGCCCTGGGATGTCTTGTTTCAAATGGCCATGAAGCACAATTCTTCTTTCACATGTAGGAACTCCCTTGAGGTATTCTGCCCACTGATCCCCTGAAGATATCACATGTGCAGACACCAAGCCTCTAGAATCCACATTGAGCTTGGGAGCCTGAGGAGAGTGGTGGCTATGCGTCTACAGATGGAGATAAGAGTGTTCATCCAAGAGGACCACCCCTCTGATGGATCCTCCTTTCCATCAACTTCGACATACCTCCAGAGCAAGAGCTCATGGTGTCCCTCTTTGAACTCTCAAGGTTTGAGAGTGAGAATGTCCACATATGGCCCATCACACACCTCTTTTCTCACAGAGAGGTGGTTTGGTCACAAGGCTCCATGGGCATCATATCAGTGCAAAGGCCACCTCTGGGGCTGCACCTTTCCGAAGGAAGGCAACTCCACACCCTGGGGAACCCAATTTTCTCTATCATGATGGATCTCTGATAACATGTGGAGCACGTCAGGGTCAAGTGCTTTCTCAGGCACTGCCTCACACGAATACACAGGACAGAATCTCTTTTGGAGACAAAGATGTCATTCCAAACACCCAAACCAAAGTCACCTGGACAATGAAATCAAGGAACGACTGAGGAAGAACAACCTATGAGCTGCCATTTCAATAGGAAGGGGCTTCTCCGCTTAGGGAAAAGAGAGGGTGTCCTTTACCTTGATCCACACCTCGTGTCCTTTGAGAAGACATGGGTGCCCAGCAGGGAGGACTGCTTGCAATCCACATACTTCAAGAGACCAGCCAAGGAATAGTGAAAATCTCATGCAAGAGTCCTGAGATAGCCTTCGTGTCTAATCGTCCCCGGAAACACAGACAAGGGCTTGGGAAGGAAAATGCGCCCTGGAATGTGGCTTGTATGCAAATCACATCTCAATCTCTCTCTCGGCTTCTTCCTCCTTCACATTCTCTCGAATCCTCCTCATCCAAGGTTATCTGTGCTGGTCCATGTTGTCAAATCTCAGCCAGGAAAGCGGTCAAATTCGTTAACCTAGATTTTCCATCAGTCTTCCAAACTCCTATCAAATATAAAAGCATTTTTCCGGAAATAACTCCTCTGTTTGTATGGAGATATTCCACCTTACACAGTGCACCTCTATCTTTCCATAGTCAGCCCTTCACACTGACAGATAACCATCCCATTTGCACTGTGTTCTACATGGTCACCAATTTGACTCTGAGATCAACATCTTTTCAACCACCTACACATAAGGGACCGAGTGAGAATTCACTTCTCTGCAGCACATCTCCTGTATTTGAAGTTGCTGGTGAGGTGGATCTCTCGACTCTTTCTAAGGGGAGTTGGGAAATGAAGTCTCTGCCTCCCCATGTCTCAGTGAATTGGCATGTAAGAAGGGGTCTGAGCACCCTTCAGCAGGGTCTGAGTGACAATGCGACAGAGGTCAAGGATTCGGTCCCCTACAACCAGTCTCCATTTGGGACAATCCTCCTCCTTCTCTAGACCCTCCATTGCCAGGCCAGAGGCCTGGCTCGTCCAAGAGGGAAACCTCAAGACCTGCCCATGTAGCCCTCACCACACGGCTCACGGTAGATAACAAGAGAGACTCCTTAAATTCCACAACTGTGTACCCCACAAACAAGCCAGCAGTGGAACTAGTCACCCCACTTCCATCCAGCACCCCAGTAGACAGGACGTAATCTTATCAACCTGTGAAATACCCACCAGACGTATCCCAGCTTCATTCTTGGGACATGTGTTACTGTGGATAGCTAGTGTGTGCTTTCATCTATTGACGTGTACGTTCAGAAGCAGGGAAGGGTCCTTGCCCCCATTCAAGTATTTCCTCAGGGTTGATATTGAGGGCCTCGTCCTTGGTGGAAGGCAGAGGGGCCTATTGTCATGGTTTGAGCTCTGGAATGAGATTTATCATCCCGGTCATTCTTGGGAGACGTTATTCCTCTGTTGGAAAAGACTGGAAGGGATAAGCTCACTGGTCCCTCTCAGATGTATCATAATCCAAAAGCAAGCCTGAGCCGTGGCTATTTCCTCAGCAGCCTGATGAGAATGGTGGGCATCAGAAGAATGCTGGAAAGAATACTTGTCATCCAATTGTCCAATACATCCAATGGATCCTCCTTTCATTTAGTATCAACATACCTCCAGATCATGAGCTCAGGCTGCCCGAGGTACCACAAATGATGGGTGACGGTGAGAGCTTCCCACTTTGGGCCCATCACTTGCCTCTCTTCTCACAGAGAGTCAGTGGTGTCACAATGCTTGGTGGGCGTCATGCCATTGCCATGGCCACCATTGGGCCTGAACTTCTCAGATGGAAGGCAACTCCACCTCCTCTGTGCCCACCTGCTCTCTACAGAAGGATGGCTCTTCCCCTGAACGTGTGTCACGCTCAACACGGTGGTTCCAGAACTGCTTCCCAGGAATACACAGTCTACAATCCCATTTGTAAGGAAAATATGGGATTGAAAAAGACCCACTGGCTAAAGATTGGGCAAGAGGGCGGAGGAGTAGCTGGACACGCTGAACACTTCATAGGTACTTTTGTCGGTAGGGTCCCATATGGGACGCAGAGAGCAACAGACTTGAAACAACGTTCACATGAGTGCTCTCCCAAGCAATGGCTTCTCTGCAGCATTCCCTACCTGGTCCATGAGCTCTTGTGGATTTGCTCGGGTGTGGATCCCTGGACTCGTTCTTAGCGGATATAGAATATGAACTCTGTGACTCTTCATGTCTCAATGACTGGGCATCCAAACAATGGTCTGAGCATCCATGGCCAGTGAGCTGGCCAACCATAGCCCAGAGTGCCAGATGTCTGTCAACCAAATCCAGTCTCTCTGGAATAGACCTCCTCATTCTCTGGCCTCCTGATTGTCAGGGACAGAGCCCACTCCCTTCCAGGTTGGACCTTTCAGTACCCTCAAATTGCAGGCATCATCCCAGGGCTCCTGGACGATCAGACAATCGACCCACCTTTCCTTTCTTTTGATTGTAGACACAACAAACACACTGGCACTGGCCCCAGGCACCACACTCCCAGGAAGCTCTCCATGAGAGGGAGGGCTTGTTCTTATCCACCTGTGGAAAAGGCAGCTGAAATAGACCGGTTACCTCTCGGTTAAAAGGCCTCTGTTTGGAGGGCTCCCCTGTGGCTTAGGCTATGGAAATATTTATTCGGAAGTGTGGAGCTGAAAATGCCCCAATGGGAATGTCTTCGTCAAGGGTTACATCCAAGGGCTCAGGCTTGGTGGAGAGCATTGGGGCATGGATTGCTTGTTTGTGCCCTGGGATGTCTTGTTTCAAATGGCCATGAAGCACAATTCTTCTTTCACATGTAGGAACTCCCTTGAGGTATTCTGCCCACTGATCCCCTGAAGATATCACATGTGCAGACACCAAGCCTCTAGAATCCACATTGAGCTTGGGAGCCTGAGGAGAGTGGTGGCTATGCGTCTACAGATGGAGATAAGAGTGTTCATCCAAGAGGACCACCCCTCTGATGGATCCTCCTTTCCATCAACTTCGACATACCTCCAGAGCAAGAGCTCATGGTGTCCCTCTTTGAACTCTCAAGGTTTGAGAGTGAGAATGTCCCACATATGGCCCATCACACACCTCTTTTCTCACAGAGAGGTGGTTTGGTCACAAGGCTCCATGGGCATCATATCAGTGCAAAGGCCACCTCTGGGGCTGCACCTTTCCGAAGGAAGGCAACTCCACACACTGGGGAACCCAATTTTCTCTATCATGAGGGATCTCTGATAACATGTGGAGCACGTCAGGGTCAAGTGCTTTCTCAGGCACTGCCTCACACGAATACACAGGACAGAATCTCTTTTGGAGACAAAAGATGTCATTCCAAACACCCAAACCAAAGTCACCTGGACAATGAAATCAAGGAACGACTGAGGAAGAACAACCTATGAGCTGCCATTTCAATAGGAAGGGGCTTCTCCGCTTAGGGAAAAGAGAGGGTGTCCTTTACCTTGACCCACACCTCGTGTCCTTTGAGAAGACATGGGTGCCCACCAGGGAGGACTGCTTGCAATCCACATACTTCAAGAGACCAGCCAAGGAATAGTGAAAATCTCATGCAAGAGTCCTGAGATAGCCTTCGTGTCTAATCGTCCCCGGAAACACAGACAAGGGCTTTGGAAGGAAAATGCGCCCTGGAATGTGGCTTGTATGCAAATCACATCTCAATCTCTCTCTCGGCTTCTTCCTCCTTCACATTCTCTCGAATCCTCCTCATCCAAGGTTATCTGTGCTGGTCCATGTTGTCAAATCTCAGCCAGGAAAGCGGTCAAATTCGTTAACCTAGATTTTCCATCAGTCTTCCAAACTCCTATCAAATATAAAAGCATTTTACCTGAAATAACTCCTCTGTTTGTATGGAGATATTCCACCTTACACAGTGCACCTCTATCTTACCATAGTCAGCCCTTCACACTGACAGATAACCATCCCATTTGCACTGTGTTCTACATGGTCACCAATTTGACTCTGAGATCAACATCTTTTCAACCACCTACACATAAGGGACCGAGTGAGAATTCACTTCTCTGCAGCACATCTCCTGTATTTGACGTTGCTGGTGAGGTGGATCTCTCGACTCTTTCTAAGGGGAGTTGGGAAATGAAGTCTCTGCCTCCCCATGTCTCAGTGAATTGGCATGTAAGAAGGGGTCTGAGCACCCTTCAGCAGGGTCTGAGTGACAATGCGACAGAGGTCAAGGATTCGGTCCCCTACAACCAGTCTCCATTTGGGACAATCCTCCTCCTTCTCTAGACCCTCCATTGCCAGGCCAGAGGCCTGGCTCGTCCAAGAGGGAAACCTCAAGACCTGCCCATGTAGCCCTCACCACACGGCTCACGGTAGATAACAAGAGAGACTCCTTAAGTTCCACAACTCTGTACCCCACAAACAAGCCAGCAGTGGAACTAGTCACCCCACTTCCATCCAGCACCCCAGTAGACAGGACTTAATCTTATCAACCTGTGAAATACCCACCAGACGTATCCCAGCTTCATTCTTGGGACATGTGTTACTGTGGATAGCTAGTGTGTGCTTTCATCTATTGACGTGTACGTTCAGAAGCAGGGAAGGGTCCTTGCCCCCATTCAAGTATTTCCTCAGGGTTGATATTGAGGGCCTCGTCCTTGGTGGAAGGCAGAGGGGCCTATTGTCATGGTTTGAGCTCTGGAATGAGATTTATCATCCCGGTCATTCTTGGGAGACGTTATTCCTCTGTTGGAAAAGACTGGAAGGGATAAGCTCACTGGTCCCTCTCAGATGTATCATAATCCAAAAGCAAGCCTGAGCCGTGGCTATTTCCTCAGCAGCCTGATGAGAATGGTGGGCATCAGAAGAATGCTGGAAAGAATACTTGTCATCCAATTGTCCAATACATCCAATGGATCCTCCTTTCATTTAGTATCAACATACCTCCAGATCATGAGCTCAGGCTGCCCGAGGTACCACAAATGATGGGTGACGGTGAGAGCTTCCCACCTTGGGCCCATCACTTGCCTCTCTTCTCACAGAGAGTCAGTGGTGTCACAATGCTTGGTGGGCGTCATGCCATTGCCATGGCCACCATTGGGCCTGAACTTCTCAGATGGAAGGCAACTCCACCTCCTCTGTGCCCACCTGCTCTCTACAGAAGGATGGCTCTTCCCCTGAACGTGTGTCAGGCTCAACACGGTGGTTCCAGAACTGCTTCCCAGGAATACACAGTCTACAATCCCATTTGTAAGGAAAATATGGGATTGAAAAGACCCACTGGCTAAAGATTGGGCAAGAGGGCGGAGGAGTAGCTGGACACGCTGAACACTTCATAGGTACTTTTGTCGGTAGGGTCCCATATGGGACGCAGAGAGCAACAGACTTGAAACAACGTTCACATGAGTGCTCTCCCAAGCAATGGCTTCTCTGCAGCATTCCCTACCTGGTCCATGAGCTCTTGTGGATTTGCTCGGGTGTGGATCCCTGGACTCGTTCTTAGGGATATAGAATATGAACTCTGTGACTCTTCATGTCTCAATGACTGGGCATCCAAACAATGGTCTGAGCATCCATGGCCAGTGAGCTGGCCAACCATAGCCCAGAGTGCCAGATGTCTGTCAACCAAATCCAGTCTCTCTGGAATAGACCTCCTCATTCTCTGGCCTCCTGATTGTCAGGGACAGAGCCCACTCCCTTCCAGGTTGGAACTTTCAGTACCCTCAAATTGCAGGCATCATCCCAGGGCTCCTGGAAGATCAGACAATCGACCCACCTTTCCTTTCTTTTGATTGTAGACACAACAAACACACTGGCACTGGCCCCAGGCACCACACTCCCAGGAAGCTCTCCATGAGAGGGAGGGCTTGTTCTTATCCACCTGTGGAAAAGGCAGCTGAAATAGACCGGTTACCTCTCGGTTAAAAGGCCTCTGTTTGGAGGGCTCCCCTGTGGCTTAGGCTATGGAAATATTTATTCGGAAGTGTGGAGCTGAAAATGCCCCAATGGGAATGTCTTCGTCAAGGGTTACATCCAAGGGCTCAGGCTTGGTGGAGAGCATTGGGGCATGGATTGCTTGTTTGTGCCCTGGGATGTCTTGTTTCAAATGGCCATGAAGCACAACTCTTCTTTCACATGTAGGAACTCCCTTGAGGTGTGCTGCCCACTGATCCCCTGAAGATATCACATGTGCAGACACCAAGCCTCTAGAATCCACATTGAGCTTGGGAGCCTGAGGAGAGTGGTGGCTATGCGTCTACAGATGGAGATAAGAGTGTTCATCCAAGAGGACCACCCCTCTGATGGATCCTCCTTTCCATCATCTTCGACATACCTCCAGAGCAAGAGCTCATGGTGTCCCTCTTTGAACTCTCAAGGTTTGAGGGTGACACTGTCCCACATATGGCCCATCACACACCTCTTTTCCCACAGAGAGGTGGTTTGGTCACAAGGCTCCATGGGCATCATATCAGTGCAAAGGCCACCTCTGGGGCTGCACCTTTCCGAAGGAAGGCAACTCCACACACTGGGGAACCCAATTTTCTCTATCATGAGGGATCTCTGATAACATGTGTAGCACGTCAGGGTCAAGTGCTTTCTCAGGCACTGCCTCACACGAATACACAGGACAGAATCTCTTTTGGAGAGAAAAGATGTCATTCCAAACACCCAAACCAAAGTCACCTGGACAATGAAATCAAGGAACGACTGAGGAAGAACAACCTATGAGCCGCCATTTCAATAGGAAGGGTCTTTTCCGCTTAGGGAAAAGAGAGGGTGTCATTTACCTTGACCCACACCTCGTGTCCTTTGAGAAGACATGGGTGCCCAGCAGGGAGGACTGCTTGCAATCCACATACTTCAAGAGACCAGCCAAGGAATAGTGAAAATCTCATGCAAGAGTCCTGAGATAGCCTTCGTGTCTAATCGTCCCCGGAAACACAGACAAGGGCTTGGGAAGGAAACTGCGCCCTGGAATGTGGCTTGTATGCAAATCACATCTCAATCTCTCTCTCGGCTTCTTCCTCCTTCACATTCTCTCGAATCCTCCTCATCCAAGGTTATCTGTGCTGGTCCATGTTGTCAAATCTCAGCCAGGAAAGCGGTCAAATTCGTTAACCTAGATTTTCCACCAGTCTTCCAAACTCCTATCAAATATAAAAGCATTTTACCTGAAATAACTCCTCTGTTTGTATGGAGATATTCCACCTTACACAGTGCACCTCTATCTTACCATAGTCAGCCCTTCACACTGACAGATAACCATCCCATTTGCACTGTGTTCTACATGGTCACCAATTTGACTCTGAGATCAACATCTTTTCAACCACCTACACATAAGGGACCGAGTGAGAATTCACTTCTCTGCAGCACATCTCCTGTATTTGACGTTGCTGGTGAGGTGGATCTCTCGACTCTTTCTAAGGGGAGTTGGGAAATGAAGTCTCTGCCTCCCCATGTCTCAGTGAATTGGCATGTAAGAAGGGGTCTGAGCACCCTTCAGCAGGGTCTGAGTGACAATGCGACAGAGGTCAAGGATTCGGTCCCCTACAACCAGTCTCCATTTGGGACAATCCTCCTCCTTCTCTAGACCCTCCATTGCCAGGCCAGAGGCCTGGCTCGTCCAAGAGGGAAACCTCAAGACCTGCCCATGTAGCCCTCACCACACGGCTCACGGTAGATAACAAGAGAGACTCCTTAAATTCCACAACTGTGTACCCCACAAACAAGCCAGCAGTGGAACTAGTCACCCCACTTCCATCCAGCACCCCAGTAGACAGGACGTAATCTTATCAACCTGTGAAATACCCACCAGACGTATCCCAGCTTCATTCTTGGGACATGTGTTACTGTGGATAGCTAGTGTGTGCTTTCATCTATTGACGTGTACGTTCAGAAGCAGGGAAGGGTCCTTGCCCCCATTCAAGTATTTCCTCAGGGTTGATATTGAGGGCCTCGTCCTTGGTGGAAGGAAGAGGGGCCTATTGTCATGGTTTGAGCTCTGGAATGAGATTTATCATCCCGGTCATTCTTGGGAGACGTTATTCCTCTGTTGGAAAAGACTGGAAGGGATAAGCTCACTGGTCCCTCTCAGATGTATCATAATCCAAAAGCAAGCCTGAGCCGTGGCTATTTCCTCAGCAGCCTGATGAGAATGGTGGGCATCAGAAGAATGCTGGAAAGAATACTTGTCATCCAATTGTCCAATACATCCAATGGATCCTCCTTTCATTTAGTATCAACATACCTCCAGATCATGAGCTCAGGCTGCCCGAGGTACCACAAATGATGGGTGACGGTGAGAGCTTCCCACCTTGGGCCCATCACTTGCCTCTCTTCTCACAGAGAGTCAGTGGTGTCACAATGCTTGGTGGGCGTCATGCCATTGCCATGGCCACCATTGGGCCTGAACTTCTCAGATGGAAGGCAACTCCACCTCCTCTGTGCCCACCTGCTCTCTACAGAAGGATGGCTCTTCCCCTGAACGTGTGTCAGGCTCAACACGGTGGTTCCAGAACTGCTTCCCAGGAATACACAGTCTACAATCCCATTTGGAAAGAAAATATGGGATTGAAAAAGACCCACTGGCTAAAGATTGGGCAAGAGGGCGGAGGAGTAGCTGGACACGCTGAACACTTCATAGGTACTTTTGTCGGTAGGGTCCCATATGGGACGCAGAGAGCAACAGACTTGAAACAACGTTCACATGAGTGCTCTCCCAAGCAATGGCTTCTCTGCAGCATTCCCTACCTGGTCCATGAGCTCTTGTGGATTTGCTCGGGTGTGGATCCCTGGACTCGTTCTTAGCGGATATAGAATATGAACTCTGTGACTCTTCATGTCTCAATGATTGGGCATCCAAACAATGGTCTGAGCATCCATGGCCAGTGAGCTGGCCAACCATAGCCCAGAGTGCCAGATGTCTGTCAACCAAATCCAGTCTCTCTGGAATGGACCTCCTCATTCTCTGGCCTCCTGATTGTCAGGGACAGAGCCCACTCCCTTCCAGGTTGGAACTTTCAGTACCCTCAAATTGCAGGCATCATCCCAGGGCTCCTGGAAGATCAGACAATCGACCCACCTTTCCTTTCTTTTGATTGTAGACACAACAAACACACTGGCACTGGCCCCAGGCACCACACTCCCAGGAAGCTCTCCATGAGAGGGAGGGCTTGTTCTTATCCACCTGTGGAAAAGGCAGCTGAAATAGACCGGTTACCTCTCGGTTAAAAGGCCTCTGTTTGGAGGGCTCCCCTGTGGCTTAGGCTATGGAAATATTTATTCGGAAGTGTGGAGCTGAAAATGCCCCAATGGGAATGTCTTCGTCAAGGGTTACATCCAAGGGCTCAGGCTTGGTGGAGAGCATTGGGGCATGGATTGCTTGTTTGTGCCCTGGGATGTCTTGTTTCAAATGGCCATGAAGCACAACTCTTCTTTCACATGTAGGAACTCCCTTGAGGTGTGCTGCCCACTGATCCCCTGAAGATATCACATGTGCAGACACCAAGCCTCTAGAATCCACATTGAGCTTGGGAGCCTGAGGAGAGTGGTGGCTATGCGTCTACAGATGGAGATAAGAGTGTTCATCCAAGAGGACCACCCCTCTGATGGATCCTCCTTTCCATCAACTTCGACATACCTCCAGAGCAAGAGCTCATGGTGTCCCTCTTTGAACTCTCAAGGTTTGAGGGTGACACTTTCCCACATATGGCCCATCACACACCTCTTTTCTCACAGAGAGGTGGTTTGGTCACAAGGCTCCATGGGCATCATATCAGTGCAAAGGCCACCTCTGGGGCTGCACCTTTCCGAAGGAAGGCAACTCCACACACTGGGGAACCCAATTTTCTCTATCATGAGGGATCTCTGATAACATGTGTAGCACGTCAGGGTCAAGTGCTTTCTCAGGCACTGCCTCACACGAATACACAGGACAGAATCTCTTTTGGAGAGAAAAGATGTCATTCCAAACACCCAAACCAAAGTCACCTGGACAATGAAATCAAGGAACGACTGAGGAAGAACAACCTATGAGCCGCCATTTCAATAGGAAGGGTCTTTTCCGCTTAGGGAAAAGAGAGGGTGTCATTTACCTTGACCCACACCTCGTGTCCTTTGA
Organism: Sus scrofa; assembly: GCF_054392235.1. Taxonomy (NCBI): domain Eukaryota; kingdom Metazoa; phylum Chordata; class Mammalia; order Artiodactyla; family Suidae; genus Sus; species Sus scrofa. The sequence continues at coordinate 44,610,935 of NC_139402.1, forward strand.
GAAGACATGGGTGCCCAGCAGGGAGGACTGCTTGCAATCGGCATACTTCAAGAGACCAGCCAAGGAATAGTGAAAATCTCATGCAAGAGTCCTGAGATAGCCTTCGTGTCTAATCGTCCCCGGAAACACAGACAAGGGCTTGGGAAGGAAACTGCGCCCTGGAATGTGGCTTGTATGCAAATCACATCTCAATCTCTCTCTCGGCTTCTTCCTCCTTCACATTCTCTCGAATCCTCCTCATCCAAGGTTATCTGTGCTGGTCCATGTTGTCAAATCTCAGCCAGGAAAGCGGTCAAATTCGTTAACCTAGATTTTCCATCAGTCTTCCAAACTCCTATCAAATATAAAAGCATTTTACCTGAAATAACTCCTCTGTTTGTATGGAGATATTCCACCTTACACAGTGCACCTCTATCTTACCATAGTCAGCCCTTCACACTGACAGATAACCATCCCATTTGCACTGTGTTCTACATGGTCACCAATTTGACTCTGAGATCAACATCTTTTCAACCACCTACACATAAGGGACCGAGTGAGAATTCACTTCTCTGCAGCACATCTCCTGTATTTGACGTTGCTGGTGAGGTGGATCTCTCGACTCTTTCTAAGGGGAGTTGGGAAATGAAGTCTCTGCCTCCCCATGTCTCAGTGAATTGGCATGTAAGAAGGGGTCTGAGCACCCTTCAGCAGGGTCTGAGTGACAATGCGACAGAGGTCAAGGATTCGGTCCCCTACAACCAGTCTCCATTTGGGACAATCCTCCTCCTTCTCTAGACCCTCCATTGCCAGGCCAGAGGCCTGGCTCGTCCAAGAGGGAAACCTCAAGACCTGCCCATGTAGCCCTCACCACACGGCTCACGGTAGATAACAAGAGAGACTCCTTAAATTCCACAACTCTGTACCCCACAAACAAGCCAGCAGTGGAACTAGTCACCCCACTTCCATCCAGCACCCCAGTAGACAGGACGTAATCTTATCAACCTGTGAAATACCCACCAGACGTATCCCAGCTTCATTCTTGGGACATGTGTTACTGTGGATAGCTAGTGTGTGCTTTCATCTATTGACGTGTACGTTCAGAAGCAGGGAAGGGTCCTTGCCCCCATTCAAGTATTTCCTCAGGGTTGATATTGAGGGCCTCGTCCTTGGTGGAAGGAAGAGGGGCCTATTGTCATGGTTTGAGCTCTGGAATGAGATTTATCATCCCGGTCATTCTTGGGAGACGTTATTCCTCTGTTGGAAAAGACTGGAAGGGATAATCTCACTGGTCCCTCTCAGATGTATCATAATCCAAAAGCAAGCCTGAGCCGTGGCTATTTCCTCAGCAGCCTGATGAGAATGGTGGGCATCAGAAGAATGCTGGAAAGAATACTTGTCATCCAATTGTCCAATACATCCAATGGATCCTCCTTTCATTTAGTATCAACATACCTCCAGATCATGAGCTCAGGCTGCCCGAGGTACCACAAATGATGGGTGACGGTGAGAGCTTCCCACCTTGGGCCCATCACTTGCCTCTCTTCTCACAGAGAGTCAGTGGTGTCACAATGCTTGGTGGGCGTCATGCCATTGCCATGGCCACCATTGGGCCTGAACTTCTCAAATGGAAGGCAACTCCACCTCCTCTGTGCCCACCTGCTCTCTACAGAAGGATGGCTCTTCCCCTGAACGTGTGTCAGGCTCAACACGGTGGTTCCAGAACTGCTTCCCAGGAATACACAGTCTACAATCCCATTTGGAAAGAAAATATGGGATTGAAAAATACCCACTGGCTAAAGATTGGGCAAGAGGGCGGAGGAGTAGCTGGACACGCTGAACACTTCATAGGTACTTTTGTCGGTAGGGTCCCATATGGGACGCAGAGAGCAACAGACTTGAAACAACGTTCACATGAGTGCTCTCCCAAGCAATGGCTTCTCTGCAGCATTCCCTACCTGGTCCATGAGCTCTTGTGGATTTGCTCGGGTGTGGATCCCTGGACTCGTTCTTAGCGGATATAGAATATGAACTCTGTGACTCTTCATGTCTCAATGATTGGGCATCCAGACAATGGTCTGAGCATCCATGGCCAGTGAGCTGGCCAACCATAGCCCAGAGTGCCAGATGTCTGTCAACCAAATCCAGTCTCTCTGGAATAGACCTCCTCATTCTCTGGCCTCCTGATTGTCAGGGACAGAGCCCACTCCCTTCCAGGTTGGAACTTTCAGTACCCTCAAATTGCAGGCATCATCCCAGGGCTCCTGGAAGATCAGACAATCGACCCACCTTTCCTTTCTTTTGATTGTAGACACAACAAACACACTGGCACTGGCCCCAGGCACCACACTCCCAGGAAGCTCTCCATGAGAGGGAGGGCTTGTTCTTATCCACCTGTGGAAAAGGCAGCTGAAATAGACCGGTTACCTCTCGGTTAAAAGGCCTCTGTTTGGAGGGCTCCCCTGTGGCTTAGGCTATGGAAATATTTATTTGGAAGTGTGGAGCTGAAAATGCCCCAATGGGAATGTCTTCGTCAAGGGTTACATCCAAGGGCTCAGGCTTGGTGGAGAGCATTGGGGCATGGATTGCTTGTTTGTGCCCTGGGATGTCTTGTTTCAAATGGCCATGAAGCACAACTCTTCTTTCACATGTAGGAACTCCCTTGAGGTGTGCTGCCCACTGATCCCCTGAAGATATCACATGTGCAGACACCAAGCCTCTAGAATCCACATTGAGCTTGGGAGCCTGAGGAGAGTGGTGGCTATGCGTCTACAGATGGAGATAAGAGTGTTCATCCAAGAGGACCACCCCTCTGATGGATCCTCCTTTCCATCAACTTCGACATACCTCCAGAGCAAGAGCTCATGGTGTCCCTCTTTGAACTCTCAAGGTGTGAGGGTGACACTGTCCCACATATGGCCCATCACACACCTCTTTTCTCACAGAGAGGTGGTTTGGTCACAAGGCTCCATGGGCATCATATCAGTGCAAAGGCCACCTCTGGGGCTGCACCTTTCCGAAGGAAGGCAACTCCACACACTGGGGAACCCAATTTTCTCTATCATGAGGGATCTCTGATAACATGTGCGGCACTTCAGGGTCAAGTGCTTTCTCAGTCACTGCCTCACACGAATACACAGGACAGAATCTCTTTTGGAGAGAAAAGATGTCATTCCAAACACCCAAACCAAAGTCACCTGGACAATGAAATCAAGGAACGACTGAGGAAGAACAACCTATGAGCCGCCTTTTCAATAGGAAGGGTCTTTTCCGCTTAGGGAAAAGAGAGGGTGTCATTTACCTTGACCCACACCTCGTGTCCTTTGAGAAGACATGGGTGCCCAGCAGGGAGGACTGCTTGCAATCGGCATACTTCAAGAGACCAGCCAAGGAATAGTGAAAATCTCATGCAAGAGTCCTGAGATAGCCTTTGTGTCTAATCGTCCCCGGAAACACAGACAAGGGCTTGGGAAGGAAACTGCGCCCTGGAATGTGGCTTGTATGCAAATCACATCTCAATCTCTCTCTCGGCTTCTTCCTCCTTCACATTCTCTCGAATCCTCCTCATCCAAGGTTATCTGTGCTGGTCCATGTTGTCAAATCTCAGCCAGGAAAGCGGTCAAATTCGTTAACCTAGATTTTCCATCAGTCTTCCAAACTCCTATCAAATATAAAAGCATTTTACCTGAAATAACTCCTCTGTTTGTATGGAGATATTCCACCTTACACAGTGCACCTCTATCTTACCATAGTCAGCCCTTCACACTGACAGATAACCATCCCATTTGCACTGTGTTCTACATGGTCACCAATTTGACTCTGAGATCAACATCTTTTCAACCACCTACACATAAGGGACCGAGTGAGAATTCATTTCTCTGCAGCACATCTCCTGTATTTGACGTTGCTGGTGAGGTGGATCTCTCGACTCTTTCTAAGGGGAGTTGGGAAATGAAGTCTCTGCCTCCCCATGTCTCAGTGAATTGGCATGTAAGAAGGGGTCTGAGCACCCTTCAGCAGGGTCTGAGTGACAATGCGACAGAGGTCAAGGATTCGGTCCCCTACAACCAGTCTCCATTTGGGACAATCCTCCTCCTTCTCTAGACCCTCCATTGCCAGGCCAGAGGCCTGGCTCGTCCAAGAGGGAAACCTCAAGACCTGCCCATGTAGCCCTCACCACACGGCTCACGGTAGATAACAAGAGAGACTCCTTAAATTCCACAACTGTGTACCCCACAAACAAGCCAGCAGTGGAACTAGTCACCCCACTTCCATCCAGCACCCCAGTAGACAGGACGTAATCTTATCAACCTGTGAAATACCCACCAGACGTATCCCAGCTTCATTCTTGGGACATGTGTTACTGTGGATAGCTAGTGTGTGCTTTCATCTATTGACGTGTACGTTCAGAAGCAGGGAAGGGTCCTTGCCCCCATTCAAGTATTTCCTCAGGGTTGATATTGAGGGCCTCGTCCTTGGTGGAAGGCAGAGGGGCCTATTGTCATGGTTTGAGCTCTGGAATGAGATTTATCATCCCGGTCATTCTTGGGAGACGTTATTCCTCTGTTGGAAAAGACTGGAAGGGATAAGCTCACTGGTCCCTCTCAGATGTATCATAATCCAAAAGCAAGCCTGAGCCGTGGCTATTTCCTCAGCAGCCTGATGAGAATGGTGGGCATCAGAAGAATGCTGGAAAGAATACTTGTCATCCAATTGTCCAATACATCCAATGGATCCTCCTTTCATTTAGTATCAACATACCTCCAGATCATGAGCTCAGGCTGCCCGAGGTACCACAAATGATGGGTGACGGTGAGAGCTTCCCACCTTGGGCCCATCACTTGCCTCTCTTCTCACAGAGAGTCAGTGGTGTCACAATGCTTGGTGGGCGTCATGCCATTGCCATGGCCACCATGGGGCCTGAACTTCTCAGATGGAAGGCAACTCCACCTCCTCTGTGCCCACCTGCTCTCTACAGAAGGATGGCTCTTCCCCTGAACGTGTGTCAGGCTCAACACGGTGGTTCCAGAACTGCTTCCCAGGAATACACAGTCTACAATCCCATTTGGAAAGAAAATATGGGATTGAAAAAGACCCACTGGCTAAAGATTGGGCAAGAGGGCGGAGGAGTAGCTGGACACGCTGAACACTTCATAGGTACTTTTGTCGGTAGGGTCCCATATGGGACGCAGAGAGCAACAGACTTGAAACAACGTTCACATGAGTGCTCTCCCAAGCAATGGCTTCTCTGCAGCATTCCCTACCTGGTCCATGAGCTCTTGTGGATTTGCTCGGGTGTGGATCCCTGGACTCGTTCTTAGCGGATATAGAATATGAACTCTGTGACTCTTCATGTCTCAATGATTGGGCATCCAAACAATGGTCTGAGCATCCATGGCCAGTGAGCTGGCCAACCATAGCCCAGAGTGCCAGATGTCTGTCAACCAAATCCAGTCTCTCTGGAATAGACCTCCTCATTCTCTGGCCTCCTGATTGTCAGGGACAGAGCCCACTCCCTTCCAGGTTGGAACTTTCAGTACCCTCAAATTGCAGGCATCATCCCAGGGCTCCTGGAAGATCAGACAATCGACCCACCTTTCCTTTCTTTTGATTGTAGACACAACAAACACACTGGCACTGGCCCCAGGCACCACACTCCCAGGAAGCTCTCCATGAGAGGGAGGGCTTGTTCTTATCCACCTGTGGAAAAGGCAGCTGAAATAGACCGGTTACCTCTCGGTTAAAAGGCCTCTGTTTGGAGGGCTCCCCTGTGGCTTAGGCTATGGAAATATTTATTCGGAAGTGTGGAGCTGAAAATGCCCCAATGGGAATGTCTTCGTCAAGGGTTACATCCAAGGGCTCAGGCTTGGTGGAGAGCATTGGGGCATGGATTGCTTGTTTGTGCCCTGGGATGTCTTGTTTCAAATGGCCATGAAGCACAACTCTTCTTTCACATGTAGGAACTCCCTTGAGGTATTGTGCCCACTGATCCCCTGAAGATATCACATGTGCAGACACCAAGCCTCTAGAATCCACATTGAGCTTGGGAGCCTGAGGAGAGTGGTGGCTATGCGTCTACAGATGGAGATAAGAGTGTTCATCCAAGAGGACCACCCCTCTGATGGATCCTCCTTTCCATCATCTTCGACATACCTCCAGAGCAAGAGCTCATGGTGTCCCTCTTTGAACTCTCAAGGTGTGAGGGTGACACTGTCCCACATATGGCCCATCACACACCTCTTTTCCCACAGAGAGGTGGTTTGGTCACAAGGCTCCATGGGCATCATATCAGTGCAAAGGCCACCTCTGGGGCTGCACCTTTCCGAAGGAAGGCAACTCCACACACTGGGGAACCCAATTTTCTCTATCATGAGGGATCTCTGATAACATGTGTAGCACGTCAGGGTCAAGTGCTTTCTCAGGCACTGCCTCACACGAATACACAGGACAGAATCTCTTTTGGAGAGAAAAGATGTCATTCCAAACACCCAAACCAAAGTCACCTGGACAATGAAATCAAGGAACGACTGAGGAAGAACAACCTATGAGCCGCCATTTCAATAGGAAGGGTCTTTTCCGCTTAGGGAAAAGAGAGGGTGTCATTTACCTTGACCCACACCTCGTGTCCTTTGAGAAGACATGGGTGCCCAGCAGGGAGGACTGCTTGCAATCGGCATACTTCAAGAGACCAGCCAAGGAATAGTGAAAATCTCATGCAAGAGTCCTGAGATAGCCTTCGTGTCTAATCGTCCCCGGAAACACAGACAAGGGCTTGGGAAGGAAACTGCGCCCTGGAATGTGGCTTGTATGCAAATCACATCTCAATCTCTCTCTCGGCTTCTTCCTCCTTCACATTCTCTCGAATCCTCCTCATCCAAGGTTATCTGTGCTGGTCCATGTTGTCAAATCTCAGCCAGGAAAGCGGTCAAATTCGTTAACCTAGATTTTCCACCAGTCTTCCAAACTCCTATCAAATATAAAAGCATTTTACCTGAAATAACTCCTCTGTTTGTATGGAGATATTCCACCTTACACAGTGCACCTCTATCTTACCATAGTCAGCCCTTCACACTGACAGATAACCATCCCATTTGCACTGTGTTCTACATGGTCACCAATTTGACTCTGAGATCAACATCTTTTCAACCACCTACACATAAGGGACCGAGTGAGAATTCACTTCTCTGCAGCACATCTCCTGTATTTGACGTTGCTGGTGAGGTGGATCTCTCGACTCTTTCTAAGGGGAGTTGGGAAATGAAGTCTCTGCCTCCCCATGTCTCAGTGAATTGGCATGTAAGAAGGGGTCTGAGCACCCTTCAGCAGGGTCTGAGTGACAATGCGACAGAGGTCAAGGATTCGGTCCCCTACAACCAGTCTCCATTTGGGACAATCCTCCTCCTTCTCTAGACCCTCCATTGCCAGGCCAGAGGCCTGGCTCGTCCAAGAGGGAAACCTCAAGACCTGCCCATGTAGCCCTCACCACACGGCTCACGGTAGATAACAAGAGAGACTCCTTAAATTCCACAACTGTGTACCCCACAAACAAGCCAGCAGTGGAACTAGTCACCCCACTTCCATCCAGCACCCCAGTAGACAGGACGTAATCTTATCAACCTGTGAAATACCCACCAGACGTATCCCAGCTTCATTCTTGGGACATGTGTTACTGTGGATAGCTAGTGTGTGCTTTCATCTATTGACGTGTACGTTCAGAAGCAGGGAAGGGTCCTTGCCCCCATTCAAGTATTTCCTCAGGGTTGATATTGAGGGCCTCGTCCTTGGTGGAAGGCAGAGGGGCCTATTGTCATGGTTTGAGCTCTGGAATGAGATTTATCATCCCGGTCATTCTTGGGAGACGTTATTCCTCTGTTGGAAAAGACTGGAAGGGATAAGCTCACTGGTCCCTCTCAGATGTATCATAATCCAAAAGCAAGCCTGAGCCGTGGCTATTTCCTCAGCAGCCTGATGAGAATGGTGGGCATCAGAAGAATGCTGGAAAGAATACTTGTCATCCAATTGTCCAATACATCCAATGGATCCTCCTTTCATTTAGTATCAACATACCTCCAGATCATGAGCTCAGGCTGCCCGAGGTACCACAAATGATGGGTGACGGTGAGAGCTTCCCACCTTGGGCCCATCACTTGCCTCTCTTCTCACAGAGAGTCAGTGGTGTCACAATGCTTGGTGGGCGTCATGCCATTGCCATGGCCACCATGGGGCCTGAACTTCTCAGATGGAAGGCAACTCCACCTCCTCTGTGCCCACCTGCTCTCTACAGAAGGATGGCTCTTCCCCTGAACGTGTGTCAGGCTCAACACGGTGGTTCCAGAACTGCTTCCCAGGAATACACAGTCTACAATCCCATTTGGAAAGAAAATATGGGATTGAAAAAGACCCACTGGCTAAAGATTGGGCAAGAGGGCGGAGGAGTAGCTGGACACGCTGAACACTTCATAGGTACTTTTGTCGGTAGGGTCCCATATGGGACGCAGAGAGCAACAGACTTGAAACAACGTTCACATGAGTGCTCTCCCAAGCAATGGCTTCTCTGCAGCATTCCCTACCTGGTCCATGAGCTCTTGTGGATTTGCTCGGGTGTGGATCCCTGGACTCGTTCTTAGCGGATATAGAATATGAACTCTGTGACTCTTCATGTCTCAATGATTGGGCATCCAAACAATGGTCTGAGCATCCATGGCCAGTGAGCTGGCCAACCATAGCCCAGAGTGCCAGATGTCTGTCAACCAAATCCAGTCTCTCTGGAATAGACCTCCTCATTCTCTGGCCTCCTGATTGTCAGGGACAGAGCCCACTCCCTTCCAGGTTGGAACTTTCAGTACCCTCAAATTGCAGGCATCATCCCAGGGCTCCTGGAAGATCAGACAATCGACCCACCTTTCCTTTCTTTTGATTGTAGACACAACAAACACACTGGCACTGGCCCCAGGCACCACACTCCCAGGAAGCTCTCCATGAGAGGGAGGGCTTGTTCTTATCCACCTGTGGAAAAGGCAGCTGAAATAGACCGGTTACCTCTCGGTTAAAAGGCCTCTGTTTGGAGGGCTCCCCTGTGGCTTAGGCTATGGAAATATTTATTCGGAAGTGTGGAGCTGAAAATGCCCCAATGGGAATGTCTTCGTCAAGGGTTACATCCAAGGGCTCAGGCTTGGTGGAGAGCATTGGGGCATGGATTGCTTGTTTGTGCCCTGGGATGTCTTGTTTCAAATGGCCATGAAGCACAACTCTTCTTTCACATGTAGGAACTCCCTTGAGGTGTGCTGCCCACTGATCCCCTGAAGATATCACATGTGCAGACACCAAGCCTCTAGAATCCACATTGAGCTTGGGAGCCTGAGGAGAGTGGTGGCTATGCGTCTACAGATGGAGATAAGAGTGTTCATCCAAGAGGACCACCCCTCTGATGGATCCTCCTTTCCATCAACTTCGACATACCTCCAGAGCAAGAGCTCATGGTGTCCCTCTTTGAACTCTCAAGGTTTGAGGGTGACACTTTCCCACATATGGCCCATCACACACCTCTTTTCTCACAGAGAGGTGGTTTGGTCACAAGGCTCCATGGGCATCATATCAGTGCAAAGGCCACCTCTGGGGCTGCACCTTTCCGAAGGAAGGCAACTCCACACACTGGGGAACCCAATTTTCTCTATCATGAGGGATCTCTGATAACATGTGTAGCACGTCAGGGTCAAGTGCTTTCTCAGGCACTGCCTCACACGAATACACAGGACAGAATCTCTTTTGGAGAGAAAAGATGTCATTCCAAACACCCAAACCAAAGTCACCTGGACAATGAAATCAAGGAACGACTGAGGAAGAACAACCTATGAGCCGCCATTTCAATAGGAAGGGTCTTTTCCGCTTAGGGAAAAGAGAGGGTGTCATTTACCTTGACCCACACCTCGTGTCCTTTGAGAAGACATGGGTGCCCAGCAGGGAGGACTGCTTGCAATCGGCATACTTCAAGAGACCAGCCAAGGAATAGTGAAAATCTCATGCAAGAGTCCTGAGATAGCCTTCGTGTCTAATCGTCCCCGGAAACACAGACAAGGGCTTGGGAAGGAAACTGCGCCCTGGAATGTGGCTTGTATGCAAATCACATCTCAATCTCTCTCTCGGCTTCTTCCTCCTTCACATTCTCTCGAATCCTCCTCATCCAAGGTTATCTGTGCTGGTCCATGTTGTCAAATCTCAGCCAGGAAAGCGGTCAAATTCGTTAACCTAGATTTTCCATCAGTCTTCCAAACTCCTATCAAATATAAAAGCATTTTACCTGAAATAACTCCTCTGTTTGTATGGAGATATTCCACCTTACACAGTGCACCTCTATCTTACCATAGTCAGCCCTTCACACTGACAGATAACCATCCCATTTGCACTGTGTTCTACATGGTCACCAATTTGACTCTGAGATCAACATCTTTTCAACCACCTACACATAAGGGACCGAGTGAGAATTCACTTCTCTGCAGCACATCTCCTGTATTTGACGTTGCTGGTGAGGTGGATCTCTCGACTCTTTCTAAGGGGAGTTGGGAAATGAAGTCTCTGCCTCCCCATGTCTCAGTGAATTGGCATGTAAGAAGGGGTCTGAGCACCCTTCAGCAGGGTCTGAGTGACAATGCGACAGAGGTCAAGGATTCGGTCCCCTACAACCAGTCTCCATTTGGGACAATCCTCCTCCTTCTCTAGACCCTCCATTGCCAGGCCAGAGGCCTGGCTCGTCCAAGAGGGAAACCTCAAGACCTGCCCATGTAGCCCTCACCACACGGCTCACGGTAGATAACAAGAGAGACTCCTTAAATTCCACAACTGTGTACCCCACAAACAAGCCAGCAGTGGAACTAGTCACCCCACTTCCATCCAGCACCCCAGTAGACAGGACGTAATCTTATCAACCTGTGAAATACCCACCAGACGTATCCCAGCTTCATTCTTGGGACATGTGTTACTGTGGATAGCTAGTGTGTGCTTTCATCTATTGACGTGTACGTTCAGAAGCAGGGAAGGGTCCTTGCCCCCATTCAAGTATTTCCTCAGGGTTGATATTGAGGGCCTCGTCCTTGGTGGAAGGAAGAGGGGCCTATTGTCATGGTTTGAGCTCTGGAATGAGATTTATCATCCCGGTCATTCTTGGGAGACGTTATTCCTCTGTTGGAAAAGACTGGAAGGGATAATCTCACTGGTCCCTCTCAGATGTATCATAATCCAAAAGCAAGCCTGAGCCGTGGCTATTTCCTCAGCAGCCTGATGAGAATGGTGGGCATCAGAAGAATGCTGGAAAGAATACTTGTCATCCAATTGTCCAATACATCCAATGGATCCTCCTTTCATTTAGTATCAACATACCTCCAGATCATGAGCTCAGGCTGCCCGAGGTACCACAAATGATGGGTGACGGTGAGAGCTTCCCACCTTGGGCCCATCACTTGCCTCTCTTCTCACAGAGAGTCAGTGGTGTCACAATGCTTGGTGGGCGTCATGCCATTGCCATGGCCACCATTGGGCCTGAACTTCTCAGATGGAAGGCAACTCCACCTCCTCTGTGCCCACCTGCTCTCTACAGAAGGATGGCTCTTCCCCTGAACGTGTGTCAGGCTCAACACGGTGGTTCCAGAACTGCTTCCCAGGAATACACAGTCTACAATCCCATTTGGAAAGAAAATATGGGATTGAAAAAGACCCACTGGCTAAAGATTGGGCAAGAGGGCGGAGGAGTAGCTGGACACGCTGAACACTTCATAGGTACTTTTGTCGGTAGGGTCCCATATGGGACGCAGAGAGCAACAGACTTGAAACAACGTTCACATGAGTGCTCTCCCAAGCAATGGCTTCTCTGCAGCATTCCCTACCTGGTCCATGAGCTCTTGTGGATTTGCTCGGGTGTGGATCCCTGGACTCGTTCTTAGCGGATATAGAATATGAACTCTGTGACTCTTCATGTCTCAATGATTGGGCATCCAGACAATGGTCTGAGCATCCATGGCCAGTGAGCTGGCCAACCATAGCCCAGAGTGCCAGATGTCTGTCAACCAAATCCAGTCTCTCTGGAATAGACCTCCTCATTCTCTGGCCTCCTGATTGTCAGGGACAGAGCCCACTCCCTTCCAGGTTGGAACTTTCAGTACCCTCAAATTGCAGGCATCATCCCAGGGCTCCTGGAAGATCAGACAATCGACCCACCTTTCCTTTCTTTTGATTGTAGACACAACAAACACACTGGCACTGGCCCCAGGCACCACACTCCCAGGAAGCTCTCCATGAGAGGGAGGGCTTGTTCTTATCCACCTGTGGAAAAGGCAGCTGAAATAGACCGGTTACCTCTCGGTTAAAAGGCCTCTGTTTGGAGGGCTCCCCTGTGGCTTAGGCTATGGAAATATTTATTCGGATGTGTGGAGCTGAAAATGCCCCAATGGGAATGTCTTCGTCAAGGGTTACATCCAAGGGCTCAGGCTTGGTGGAGAGCATTGGGGCATGGATTGCTTGTTTGTGCCCTGGGATGTCTTGTTTCAAATGGCCATGAAGCACAACTCTTCTTTCACATGTAGGAACTCCCTTGAGGTGTGCTGCCCACTGATCCCCTGAAGATATCACATGTGCAGACACCAAGCCTCTAGAATCCACATTGAGCTTGGGAGCCTGAGGAGAGTGGTGGCTATGCGTCTACAGATGGAGATAAGAGTGTTCATCCAAGAGGACCACCCCTCTGATGGATCCTCCTTTCCATCAACTTCGACATACCTCCAGAGCAAGAGCTCATGGTGTCCCTCTTTGAACTCTCAAGGTGTGAGGGTGACACTGTCCCACATATGGCCCATCACACACCTCTTTTCTCACAGAGAGGTGGTTTGGTCACAAGGCTCCATGGGCATCATATCAGTGCAAAGGCCACCTCTGGGGCTGCACCTTTCCGAAGGAAGGCAACTCCACACACTGGGGAACCCAATTTTCTCTATCATGAGGGATCTCTGATAACATGTGCGGCACTTCAGGGTCAAGTGCTTTCTCAGTCACTGCCTCACACGAATACACAGGACAGAATCTCTTTTGGAGAGAAAAGATGTCATTCCAAACACCCAAACCAAAGTCACCTGGACAATGAAATCAAGGAACGACTGAGGAAGAACAACCTATGAGCCGCCTTTTCAATAGGAAGGGTCTTTTCCGCTTAGGGAAAAGAGAGGGTGTCATTTACCTTGACCCACACCTCGTGTCCTTTGAGAAGACATGGGTGCCCAGCAGGGAGGACTGCTTGCAATCGGCATACTTCAAGAGACCAGCCAAGGAATAGTGAAAATCTCATGCAAGAGTCCTGAGATAGCCTTTGTGTCTAATAGTCCCCGGAAACACAGACAAGGGCTTGGGAAGGAAACTGCGCCCTGGAATGTGGCTTGTATGCAAATCACATCTCAATCTCTCTCTCGGCTTCTTCCTCCTTCACATTCTCTCGAATCCTCCTCATCCAAGGTTATCTGTGCTGGTCCATGTTGTCAAATCTCAGCCAGGAAAGCGGTCAAATTCGTTAACCGAGATTTTCCATCAGTCTTCCAAACTCCTATCAAATATAAAAGCATTTTACCTGAAATAACTCCTCTGTTTGTATGGAGATATTCCACCTTACACAGTGCACCTCTATCTTACCATAGTCAGCCCTTCACACTGACAGATAACCATCCCATTTGCACTGTGTTCTACATGGTCACCAATTTGACTCTGAGATCAACATCTTTTCAACCACCTACACATAAGGGACCGAGTGAGAATTCACTTCTCTGCAGCACATCTCCTGTATTTGACGTTGCTGGTGAGGTGGATCTCTCGACTCTTTCTAAGGGGAGTTGGGAAATGAAGTCTCTGCCTCCCCATGTCTCAGTGAATTGGCATGTAAGAAGGGGTCTGAGCACCCTTCAGCAGGGTCTGAGTGACAATGCGACAGAGGTCAAGGATTCGGTCCCCTACAACCAGTCTCCATTTGGGACAATCCTCCTCCTTCTCTAGACCCTCCATTGCCAGGCCAGAGGCCTGGCTCGTCCAAGAGGGAAACCTCAAGACCTGCCCATGTAGCCCTCACCACACGGCTCACGGTAGATAACAAGAGAGACTCCTTAAATTCCACAACTCTGTACCCCACAAACAAGCCAGCAGTGGAACTAGTCACCCCACTTCCATCCAGCACCCCAGTAGACAGGACGTAATCTTATCAACCTGTGAAATACCCACCAGACGTATCCCAGCTTCATTCTTGGGACATGTGTTACTGTGGATAGCTAGTGTGTGCTTTCATCTATTGACGTGTACGTTCAGAAGCAGGGAAGGGTCCTTGCCCCCATTCAAGTATTTCCTCAGGGTTGATATTGAGGGCCTCGTCCTTCGTGGAAGGCAGAGGGGCCTATTGTCATGGTTTGAGCTCTGGAATGAGATTTATCATCCCGGTCATTCTTGGGAGACGTTATTCCTCTGTTGGAAAAGACTGGAAGGGATAAGCTCACTGGTCCCTCTCAGATGTATCATAATCCAAAAGCAAGCCTGAGCCGTGGCTATTTCCTCAGCAGCCTGATGAGAATGGTGGGCATCAGAAGAATGCTGGAAAGAATACTTGTCATCCAATTGTCCAATACATCCAATGGATCCTCCTTTCATTTAGTATCAACATACCTCCAGATCATGAGCTCAGGCTGCCCGAGGTACCACAAATGATGGGTGACGGTGAGAGCTTCCCACCTTGGGCCCATCACTTGCCTCTCTTCTCACAGAGAGTCAGTGGTGTCACAATGCTTGGTGGGCGTCATGCCATTGCCATGGCCACCATTGGGCCTGAACTTCTCAGATGGAAGGCAACTCCACCTCCTCTGTGCCCACCTGCTCTCTACAGAAGGATGGCTCTTCCCCTGAACGTGTGTCAGGCTCAACACGGTGGTTCCAGAACTGCTTCCCAGGAATACACAGTCTACAATCCCATTTGGAAAGAAAATATGGGATTGAAAAAGACCCACTGGCTAAAGATTGGGCAAGAGGGCGGAGGAGTAGCTGGACACGCTGAACACTTCATAGGTACTTTTGTCGGTAGGGTCCCATATGGGACGCAGAGAGCAACAGACTTGAAACAACGTTCACATGAGTGCTCTCCCAAGCAATGGCTTCTCTGCAGCATTCCCTACCTGGTCCATGAGCTCTTGTGGATTTGCTCGGGTGTGGATCCCTGGACTCGTTCTTAGCGGATATAGAATATGAACTCTGTGACTCTTCATGTCTCAATGATTGGGCATCCAAACAATGGTCTGAGCATCCATGGCCAGTGAGCTGGCCAACCATAGCCCAGAGTGCCAGATGTCTGTCAACCAAATCCAGTCTCTCTGGAATAGACCTCCTCATTCTCTGGCCTCCTGATTGTCAGGGACAGAGCCCACTCCCTTCCAGGTTGGAACTTTCAGTACCCTCAAATTGCAGGCATCATCCCAGGGCTCCTGGAAGATCAGACAATCGACCCACCTTTCCTTTCTTTTGATTGTAGACACAACAAACACACTGGCACTGGCCCCAGGCACCACACTCCCAGGAAGCTCTCCATGAGAGGGAGGGCTTGTTCTTATCCACCTGTGGAAAAGGCAGCTGAAATAGACCGGTTACCTCTCGGTTAAAAGGCCTCTATTTGGAGGGCTCCCCTGTGGCTTAGGCTATGGAAATATTTATTCGGAAGTGTGGAGCTGAAAATGCCCCAATGGGAATGTCTTCGTCAAGGGTTACATCCAAGGGCTCAGGCTTGGTGGAGAGCATTGGGGCATGGATTGCTTGTTTGTGCCCTGGGATGTCTTGTTTCAAATGGCCATGAAGCACAATTCTTCTTTCACATGTAGGAACTCCCTTGAGGTATTCTGCCCACTGATCCCCTGAAGATATCACATGTGCAGACACCAAGCCTCTAGAATCCACATTGAGCTTGGGAGCCTGAGGAGAGTGGTGGCTATGCGTCTACAGATGGAGATAAGAGTGTTCATCCAAGAGGACCACCCCTCTGATGGATCCTCCTTTCCATCAACTTCGACATACCTCCAGAGCAAGAGCTCATGGTGTCCCTCTTTGAACTCTCAAGGTTTGAGGGTGACACTTTCCCACATATGGCCCATCACACACCTCTTTTCTCACAGAGAGGTGGTTTGGTCACAAGGCTCCATGGGCATCATATCAGTGCAAAGGCCACCTCTGGGGCTGCACCTTTCCGAAGGAAGGCAACTCCACACACTGGGGAACCCAATTTTCTCTATCATGAGGGATCTCTGATAACATGTGCGGCACTTCAGGGTCAAGTGCTTTCTCAGTCACTGCCTCACACGAATACACAGGACAGAATCTCTTTTGGAGAGAAAAGATGTCATTCCAAACACCCAAACCAAAGTCACCTGGACAATGAAATCAAGGAACGACTGAGGAAGAACAACCTATGAGCCGCCATTTCAATAGGAAGGGTCTTTTCCGCTTAGGGAAAAGAGAGGGTGTCATTTACCTTGACCCACACCTCGTGTCCTTTGAGAAGACATGGGTGCCCAGCAGGGAGGACTGCTTGCAATCGGCATACTTCAAGAGACCAGCCAAGGAATAGTGAAAATCTCATGCAAGAGTCCTGAGATAGCCTTTGTGTCTAATCGTCCCCGGAAACACAGACAAGGGCTTGGGAAGGAAACTGCGCCCTGGAATGTGGCTTGTATGCAAATCACATCTCAATCTCTCTCTCGGCTTCTTCCTCCTTCACATTCTCTCGAATCCTCCTCATCCAAGGTTATCTGTGCTGGTCCATGTTGTCAAATCTCAGCCAGGAAAGCGGTCAAATTCGTTAACCTAGATTTTCCATCAGTCTTCCAAACTCCTATCAAATATAAAAGCATTTTACCTGAAATAACTCCTCTGTTTGTATGGAGATATTCCACCTTACACAGTGCACCTCTATCTTACCATAGTCAGCCCTTCACACTGACAGATAACCATCCCATTTGCACTGTGTTCTACATGGTCACCAATTTGACTCTGAGATCAACATCTTTTCAACCACCTACACATAAGGGACCGAGTGAGAATTCACTTCTCTGCAGCACATCTCCTGTATTTGACGTTGCTGGTGAGGTGGATCTCTCGACTCTTTCTAAGGGGAGTTGGGAAATGAAGTCTCTGCCTCCCCATGTCTCAGTGAATTGGCATGTAAGAAGGGGTCTGAGCACCCTTCAGCAGGGTCTCAGTGACAATGCGACAGAGGTCAAGGATTCGGTCCCCTACAACCAGTCTCCATTTGGGACAATCCTCCTCCTTCTCTAGACCCTCCATTGCCAGGCCAGAGGCCTGGCTCGTCCAAGAGGGAAACCTCAAGACCTGCCCATGTAGCCCTCACCACACGGCTCACGGTAGATAACAAGAGAGACTCCTTAAATTCCACAACTGTGTACCCCACAAACAAGCCAGCAGTGGAACTAGTCACCCCACTTCCATCCAGCACCCCAGTAGACAGGACGTAATCTTATCAACCTGTGAAATACCCACCAGACGTATCCCAGCTTCATTCTTGGGACATGTGTTACTGTGGATAGCTAGTGTGTGCTTTCATCTATTGACGTGTACGTTCAGAAGCAGGGAAGGGTCCTTGCCCCCATTCAAGTATTTCCTCAGGGTTGATATTGAGGGCCTCGTCCTTGGTGGAAGGCAGAGGGGCCTATTGTCATGGTTTGAGCTCTGGAATGAGATTTATCATCCCGGTCATTCTTGGGAGACGTTATTCCTCTGTTGGAAAAGACTGGAAGGGATAAGCTCACTGGTCCCTCTCAGATGTATCATAATCCAAAAGCAAGCCTGAGCCGTGGCTATTTCCTCAGCAGCCTGATGAGAATGGTGGGCATCAGAAGAATGCTGGAAAGAATACTTGTCATCCAATTGTCCAATACATCCAATGGATCCTCCTTTCATTTAGTATCAACATACCTCCAGATCATGAGCTCAGGCTGCCCGAGGTACCACAAATGATGGGTGACGGTGAGAGCTTCCCACCTTGGGCCCATCACTTGCCTCTCTTCTCACAGAGAGTCAGTGGTGTCACAATGCTTGGTGGGCGTCATGCCATTGCCATGGCCACCATGGGGCCTGAACTTCTCAGATGGAAGGCAACTCCACCTCCTCTGTGCCCACCTGCTCTCTACAGAAGGATGGCTCTTCCCCTGAACGTGTGTCAGGCTCAACACGGTGGTTCCAGAACTGCTTCCCAGGAATACACAGTCTACAATCCCATTTGGAAAGAAAATATGGGATTGAAAAAGACCCACTGGCTAAAGATTGGGCAAGAGGGCGGAGGAGTAGCTGGACACGCTGAACACTTCATAGGTACTTTTGTCGGTAGGGTCCCATATGGGACGCAGAGAGCAACAGACTTGAAACAACGTTCACATGAGTGCTCTCCCAAGCAATGGCTTCTCTGCAGCATTCCCTACCTGGTCCATGAGCTCTTGTGGATTTGCTCGGGTGTGGATCCCTGGACTCGTTCTTAGCGGATATAGAATATGAACTCTGTGACTCTTCATGTCTCAATGATTGGGCATCCAGACAATGGTCTGAGCATCCATGGCCAGTGAGCTGGCCAACCATAGCCCAGAGTGCCAGATGTCTGTCAACCAAATCCAGTCTCTCTGGAATAGACCTCCTCATTCTCTGGCCTCCTGATTGTCAGGGACAGAGCCCACTCCCTTCCAGGTTGGAACTTTCAGTACCCTCAAATTGCAGGCATCATCCCAGGGCTCCTGGAAGATCAGACAATCGACCCACCTTTCCTTTCTTTTGATTGTAGACACAACAAACACACTGGCACTGGCCCCAGGCACCACACTCCCAGGAAGCTCTCCATGAGAGGGAGGGCTTGTTCTTATCCACCTGTGGAAAAGGCAGCTGAAATAGACCGGTTACCTCTCGGTTAAAAGGCCTCTGTTTGGAGGGCTCCCCTGTGGCTTAGGCTATGGAAATATTTATTCGGATGTGTGGAGCTGAAAATGCCCCAATGGGAATGTCTTCGTCAAGGGTTACATCCAAGGGCTCAGGCTTGGTGGAGAGCATTGGGGCATGGATTGCTTGTTTGTGCCCTGGGATGTCTTGTTTCAAATGGCCATGAAGCACAATTCTTCTTTCACATGTAGGAACTCCCTTGAGGTATTCTGCCCACTGATCCCCTGAAGATATCACATGTGCAGACACCAAGCCTCTAGAATCCACATTGAGCTTGGGAGCCTGAGGAGAGTGGTGGCTATGCGTCTACAGATGGAGATAAGAGTGTTCATCCAAGAGGACCACCCCTCTGATGGATCCTCCTTTCCATCAACTTCGACATACCTCCAGAGCAAGAGCTCATGGTGTCCCTCTTTGAACTCTCAAGGTTTGAGGGTGACACTTTCCCACATATGGCCCATCACACACCTCTTTTCTCACAGAGAGGTGGTTTGGTCACAAGGCTCCATGGGCATCATATCAGTGCAAAGGCCACCTCTGGGGCTGCACCTTTCCGAAGGAAGGCAACTCCACACACTGGGGAACCCAATTTTCTCTATCATGAGGGATCTCTGATAACATGTGCGGCACTTCAGGGTCAAGTGCTTTCTCAGTCACTGCCTCACACGAATACACAGGACAGAATCTCTTTTGGAGAGAAAAGATGTCATTCCAAACACCCAAACCAAAGTCACCTGGACAATGAAATCAAGGAACGACTGAGGAAGAACAACCTATGAGCCGCCATTTCAATAGGAAGGGTCTTTTCCGCTTAGGGAAAAGAGAGGGTGTCATTTACCTTGACCCACACCTCGTGTCCTTTGAGAAGACATGGGTGCCCAGCAGGGAGGACTGCTTGCAATCGGCATACTTCAAGAGACCAGCCAAGGAATAGTGAAAATCTCATGCAAGAGTCCTGAGATAGCCTTCGTGTCTAATCGTCCCCGGAAACACAGACAAGGGCTTGGGAAGGAAACTGCGCCCTGGAATGTGGCTTGTATGCAAATCACATCTCAATCTCTCTCTCGGCTTCTTCCTCCTTCACATTCTCTCGAATCCTCCTCATCCAAGGTTATCTGTGCTGGTCCATGTTGTCAAATCTCAGCCAGGAAAGCGGTCAAATTCGTTAACCTAGATTTTCCATCAGTCTTCCAAACTCCTATCAAATATAAAAGCATTTTACCTGAAATAACTCCTCTGTTTGTATGGAGATATTCCACCTTACACAGTGCACCTCTATCTTACCATAGTCAGCCCTTCACACTGACAGATAACCATCCCATTTGCACTGTGTTCTACATGGTCACCAATTTGACTCTGAGATCAACATCTTTTCAACCACCTACACATAAGGGACCGAGTGAGAATTCACTTCTCTGCAGCACATCTCCTGTATTTGACGTTGCTGGTGAGGTGGATCTCTCGACTCTTTCTAAGGGGAGTTGGGAAATGAAGTCTCTGCCTCCCCATGTCTCAGTGAATTGGCATGTAAGAAGGGGTCTGAGCACCCTTCAGCAGGGTCTCAGTGACAATGCGACAGAGGTCAAGGATTCGGTCCCCTACAACCAGTCTCCATTTGGGACAATCCTCCTCCTTCTCTAGACCCTCCATTGCCAGGCCAGAGGCCTGGCTCGTCCAAGAGGGAAACCTCAAGACCTGCCCATGTAGCCCTCACCACACGGCTCACGGTAGATAACAAGAGAGACTCCTTAAATTCCACAACTGTGTACCCCACAAACAAGCCAGCAGTGGAACTAGTCACCCCACTTCCATCCAGCACCCCAGTAGACAGGACGTAATCTTATCAACCTGTGAAATACCCACCAGACGTATCCCAGCTTCATTCTTGGGACATGTGTTACTGTGGATAGCTAGTGTGTGCTTTCATCTATTGACGTGTACGTTCAGAAGCAGGGAAGGGTCCTTGCCCCCATTCAAGTATTTCCTCAGGGTTGATATTGAGGGCCTCGTCCTTGGTGGAAGGCAGAGGGGCTTTTGTCATGGTTTGAGCTCTGGAATGAGATTTATCATCCCGGTCATTCTTGGGAGACGTTATTCCTCTGTTGGAAAAGACTGGAAGGGATAAGCTCACTGGTCCCTCTCAGATGTATCATAATCCAAAAGCAAGCCTGAGCCGTGGCTATTTCCTCAGCAGCCTGATGAGAATGGTGGGCATCAGAAGAATGCTGGAAAGAATACTTGTCATCCAATTGTCCAATACATCCAATGGATCCTCCTTTCATTTAGTATCAACATACCTCCAGATCATGAGCTCAGGCTGCCCGAGGTACCACAAATGATGGGTGACGGTGAGAGCTTCCCACCTTGGGCCCATCACTTGCCTCTCTTCTCACAGAGAGTCAGTGGTGTCACAATGCTTGGTGGGCGTCATGCCATTGCCATGGCCACCATGGGGCCTGAACTTCTCAGATGGAAGGCAACTCCACCTCCTCTGTGCCCACCTGCTCTCTACAGAAGGATGGCTCTTCCCCTGAACGTGTGTCAGGCTCAACACGGTGGTTCCAGAACTGCTTCCCAGGAATACACAGTCTACAATCCCATTTGGAAAGAAAATATGGGATTGAAAAAGACCCACTGGCTAAAGATTGGGCAAGAGGGCGGAGGAGTCGCTGGACACGCTGAACACTTCATAGGTACTTTTGTCGGTAGGGTCCCATATGGGACGCAGAGAGCAACAGACTTGAAACAACGTTCACATGAGTGCTCTCCCAAGCAATGGCTTCTCTGCAGCATTCCCTACCTGGTCCATGAGCTCTTGTGGATTTGCTCGGGTGTGGATCCCTGGACTCGTTCTTAGCGGATATAGAATATGAACTCTGTGACTCTTCATGTCTCAATGATTGGGCATCCAAACAATGGTCTGAGCATCCATGGCCAGTGAGCTGGCCAACCATAGCCCAGAGTGCCAGATGTCTGTCAACCAAATCCAGTCTCTCTGGAATAGACCTCCTCATTCTCTGGCCTCCTGATTGTCAGGGACAGAGCCCACTCCCTTCCAGGTTGGAACTTTCAGTACCCTCAAATTGCAGGCATCATCCCAGGGCTCCTGGAAGATCAGACAATCGACCCACCTTTCCTTTCTTTTGATTGTAGACACAACAAACACACTGGCACTGGCCCCAGGCACCACACTCCCAGGAAGCTCTCCATGAGAGGGAGGGCTTGTTCTTATCCACCTGTGGAAAAGGCAGCTGAAATAGACCGGTTACCTCTCGGTTAAAAGGCCTCTGTTTGGAGGGCTCCCCTGTGGCTTAGGCTATGGAAATATTTATTCGGAAGTGTGGAGCTGAAAATGCCCCAATGGGAATGTCTTCGTCAAGGGTTACATCCAAGGGCTCAGGCTTGGTGGAGAGCATTGGGGCATGGATTGCTTGTTTGTGCCCTGGGATGTCTTGTTTCAAATGGCCATGAAGCACAATTCTTCTTTCACATGTAGGAACTCCCTTGAGGTGTGCTGCCCACTGATCCCCTGAAGATATCACATGTGCAGACACCAAGCCTCTAGAATCCACATTGAGCTTGGGAGCCTGAGGAGAGTGGTGGCTATGCGTCTACAGATGGAGATAAGAGTGTTCATCCAAGAGGACCACCCCTCTGATGGATCCTCCTTTCCATCAACTTCGACATACCTCCAGAGCGAGAGCTCATGGTGTCCCTCTTTGAACTCTCAAGGTTTGAGGGTGACACTTTCCCACATATGGCCCATCACACACCTCTTTTCTCACAGAGAGGTGGTTTGGTCACAAGGCTCCATGGGCATCATATCAGTGCAAAGGCCACCTCTGGGGCTGCACCTTTCCGAAGGAAGGCAACTCCACACACTGGGGAACCCAATTTTCTCTATCATGAGGGATCTCTGATAACATGTGCGGCACTTCAGGGTCAAGTGCTTTCTCAGGCACTGCCTCACACGAATACACAGGACAGAATCTCTTTTGGAGACAAAAGATGTCATTCCAAACACCCAAACCAAAGTCACCTGGACAATGAAATCAAGGAACGACTGAGGAAGAACAACCTATGAGCCGCCATTTCAATAGGAAGGGTCTTTTCCGCTTAGGGAAAAGAGAGGGTGTCATTTACCTTGACCCACACCTCGTGTCCTTTGAGAAGACATGGGTGCCCAGCAGGGAGGACTGCTTGCAATCGGCATACTTCAAGAGACCAGCCAAGGAATAGTGAAAATCTCATGCAAGAGTCCTGAGATAGCCTTTGTGTCTAATAGTGCCCGGAAACACAGACAAGGGCTTGGGAAGGAAACTGCGCCCTGGAATGTGGCTTGTATGCAAATCACATCTCAATCTCTCTCTCGGCTTCTTCCTCCTTCACATTCTCTCGAATCCTCCTCATCCAAGGTTATCTGTGCTGGTCCATGTTGTCAAATCTCAGCCAGGAAAGCGGTCAAATTCGTTAACCGAGATTTTCCATCAGTCTTCCAAACTCCTATCAAATATAAAAGCATTTTACCTGAAATAACTCCTCTGTTTGTATGGAGATATTCCACCTTACACAGTGCACCTCTATCTTACCATAGTCAGCCCTTCACACTGACAGATAACCATCCCATTTGCACTGTGTTCTACATGGTCACCAATTTGACTCTGAGATCAACATCTTTTCAACCACCTACACATAAGGGACCGAGTGAGAATTCACTTCTCTGCAGCACATCTCCTGTATTTGACGTTGCTGGTGAGGTGGATCTCTCGACTCTTTCTAAGGGGAGTTGGGAAATGAAGTCTCTGCCTCCCCATGTCTCAGTGAATTGGCATGTAAGAAGGGGTCTGAGCACCCTTCAGCAGGGTCTGAGTGACAATGCGACAGAGGTCAAGGATTCGGTCCCCTACAACCAGTCTCCATTTGGGACAATCCTCCTCCTTCTCTAGACCCTCCATTGCCAGGCCAGAGGCCTGGCTCGTCCAAGAGGGAAACCTCAAGACCTGCCCATGTAGCCCTCACCACACGGCTCACGGTAGATAACAAGAGAGACTCCTTAAATTCCACAACTGTGTACCCCACAAACAAGCCAGCAGTGGAACTAGTCACCCCACTTCCATCCAGCACCCCAGTAGACAGGACGTAATCTTATCAACCTGTGAAATACCCACCAGACGTATCCCAGCCTCATTCTTGGGACATGTGTTACTGTGGATAGCTAGTGTGTGCTTTCATCTATTGACGTGTACGTTCAGAAGCAGGGAAGGGTCCTTGCCCCCATTCAAGTATTTCCTCAGGGTTGATATTGAGGGCCTCGTCCTTGGTGGAAGGCAGAGGGGCCTATTGTCATGGTTTGAGCTCTGGAATGAGATTTATCATCCCGGTCATTCTTGGGAGACGTTATTCCTCTGTTGGAAAAGACTGGAAGGGATAAGCTCACTGGTCCCTCTCAGATGTATCATAATCCAAAAGCAAGCCTGAGCCGTGGCTATTTCCTCAGCAGCCTGATGAGAATGGTGGGCATCAGAAGAATGCTGGAAAGAATACTTGTCATCCAATTGTCCAATACATCCAATGGATCCTCCTTTCATTTAGTATCAACATACCTCCAGATCATGAGCTCAGGCTGCCCGAGGTACCACAAATGATGGGTGACGGTGAGAGCTTCCCACCTTGGGCCCATCACTTGCCTCTCTTCTCACAGAGAGTCAGTGGTGTCACAATGCTTGGTGGGCGTCATGCCATTGCCATGGCCACCATTGGGCCTGAACTTCTCAGATGGAAGGCAACTCCACCTCCTCTGTGCCCACCTGCTCTCTACAGAAGGATGGCTCTTCCCCTGAACGTGTGTCAGGCTCAACACGGTGGTTCCAGAACTGCTTCCCAGGAATACACAGTCTACAATCCCATTTGGAAAGAAAATATGGGATTGAAAAAGACCCACTGGCTCAAGATTGGGCAAGAGGGCGGAGGAGTAGCTGGACACGCTGAACACTTCATAGGTACTTTTGTCGGTAGGGTCCCATATGGGACGCGGAGAGCAACAGACTTGAAACAACGTTCACATGAGTGCTCTCCCAAGCAATGGCTTCTCTGCAGCATTCCCTACCTGGTCCATGAGCTCTTGTGGATTTGCTCGGGTGTGGATCCCTGGACTCGTTCTTAGCGGATATAGAATATGAACTCTGTGACTCTTCATGTCTCAATGATTGGGCATCCAGACAATGGTCTGAGCATCCATGGCCAGTGAGCTGGCCAACCATAGCCCAGAGTGCCAGATGTCTGTCAACCAAATCCAGTCTCTCTGGAATGGACCTCCTCATTCTCTGGCCTCCTGATTGTCAGGGACAGAGACCACTCCCTTCCAGGTTGGAACTTTCAGTACCCTCAAATTGCAGGCATCATCCCAGGGCTCCTGGAAGATCAGACAATCGACCCACCTTTCCTTTCTTTTGATTGTAGACACAACAAACACACTGGCACTGGCCCCAGGCACCACACTCCCAGGAAGCTCTCCATGAGAGGGAGGGCTTGTTCTTATCCACCTGTGGAAAAGGCAGCTGAAATAGACCGGTTACCTCTCGGTTAAAAGGCCTCTGTTTGGAGGGCTCCCCTGTGGCTTAGGCTATGGAAATATTTATTCGGAAGTGTGGAGCTGAAAATGCCCCAATGGGAATGTCTTCGTCAAGGGTTACATCCAAGGGCTCAGGCTTGGTGGAGAGCATTGGGGCATGGATTGCTTGTTTGTGCCCTGGGATGTCTTGTTTCAAATGGCCATGAAGCACAATTCTTCTTTCACATGTAGGAACTCCCTTGAGGTGTGCTGCCCACTGATCCCCTGAAGATATCACATGTGCAGACACCAAGCCTCTAGAATCCACATTGAGCTTGGGAGCCTGAGGAGAGTGGTGGCTATGCGTCTACAGATGGAGATAAGAGTGTTCATCCAAGAGGACCACCCCTCTGATGGATCCTCCTTTCCATCAACTTCGACATACCTCCAGAGCAAGAGCTCATGGTGTCCCTCTTTGAACTCTCAAGGTTTGAGGGTGACACTGTCCCACATATGGCCCATCACACACCTCTTTTCTCACAGAGAGGTGGTTTGGTCACAAGGCTCCATGGGCATCATATCAGTGCAAAGGCCACCTCTGGGGCTGCACCTTTCCGAAGGAAGGCAACTCCACACACTGGGGAACCCAATTTTCTCTATCATGAGGGATCTCTGATAACATGTGCGGCACTTCAGGGTCAAGTGCTTTCTCAGGCACTGCCTCACACGAATACACAGGACAGAATCTCTTTTGGAGAGAAAAGATGTCATTCCAAACACCCAAACCAAAGTCACCTGGACAATGAAATCAAGGAACGACTGAGGAAGAACAACCTATGAGCCGCCATTTCAATAGGAAGGGTCTTTTCCGCTTAGGGAAAAGAGAGGGTGTCATTTACCTTGACCCACACCTCGTGTCCTTTGAGAAGACATGGGTGCCCAGCAGGGAGGACTGCTTGCAATCGGCATACTTCAAGAGACCAGCCAAGGAATAGTGAAAATCTCATGCAAGAGTCCTGAGATAGCCTTTGTGTCTAATAGTCCCCGGAAACACAGACAAGGGCTTGGGAAGGAAACTGCGCCCTGGAATGTGGCTTGTATGCAAATCACATCTCAATCTCTCTCTCGGCTTCTTCCTCCTTCACATTCTCTCGAATCCTCCTCATCCAAGGTTATCTGTGCTGGTCCATGTTGTCAAATCTCAGCCAGGAAAGCGGTCAAATTCGTTAACCGAGATTTTCCATCAGTCTTCCAAACTCCTATCAAATATAAAAGCATTTTACCTGAAATAACTCCTCTGTTTGTATGGAGATATTCCACCTTACACAGTGCACCTCTATCTTACCATAGTCAGCCCTTCACACTGACAGATAACCATCCCATTTGCACTGTGTTCTACATGGTCACCAATTTGACTCTGAGATCAACATCTTTTCAACCACCTACACATAAGGGACCGAGTGAGAATTCACTTCTCTGCAGCACATCTCCTGTATTTGACGTTGCTGGTGAGGTGGATCTCTCGACTCTTTCTAAGGGGAGTTGGGAAATGAAGTCTCTGCCTCCCCATGTCTCAGTGAATTGGCATGTAAGAAGGGGTCTGAGCACCCTTCAGCAGGGTCTGAGTGACAATGCGACAGAGGTCAAGGATTCGGTCCCCTACAACCAGTCTCCATTTGGGACAATCCTCCTCCTTCTCTAGACCCTCCATTGCCAGGCCAGAGGCCTGGCTCGTCCAAGAGGGAAACCTCAAGACCTGCCCATGTAGCCCTCACCACACGGCTCACGGTAGATAACAAGAGAGACTCCTTAAATTCCACAACTGTGTACCCCACAAACAAGCCAGCAGTGGAACTAGTCAACCCACTTCCATCCAGCACCCCAGTAGACAGGACGTAATCTTATCAACCTGTGAAATACCCACCAGACGTATCCCAGCTTCATTCTTGGGACATGTGTTACTGTGGATAGCTAGTGTGTGCTTTCATCTATTGACGTGTACGTTCAGAAGCAGGGAAGGGTCCTTGCCCCCATTCAAGTATTTCCTCAGGGTTGATATTGAGGGCCTCGTCCTTGGTGGAAGGCAGAGGGGCCTATTGTCATGGTTTGAGCTCTGGAATGAGATTTATCATCCCGGTCATTCTTGGCAGACGTTATTCCTCTGTTGGAAAAGACTGGAAGGGATAAGCTCACTGGTCCCTCTCAGATGTATCATAATCCAAAAGCAAGCCTGAGCCGTGGCTATTTCCTCAGCAGCCTGATGAGAATGGTGGGCATCAGAAGAATGCTGGAAAGAATACTTGTCATCCAATTGTCCAATACATCCAATGGATCCTCCTTTCATTTAGTATCAACATACCTCCAGATCATGAGCTCAGGCTGCCCGAGGTACCACAAATGATGGGTGACGGTGAGAGCTTCCCACCTTGGGCCCATCACTTGCCTCTCTTCTCACAGAGAGTCAGTGGTGTCACAATGCTTGGTGGGCGTCATGCCATTGCCATGGCCACCATGGGGCCTGAACTTCTCAGATGGAAGGCAACTCCACCTCCTCTGTGCCCACCTGCTCTCTACAGAAGGATGGCTCTTCCCCTGAACGTGTGTCACGCTCAACACGGTGGTTCCAGAACTGCTTCCCAGGAATACACAGTCTACAATCCCATTTGGAAAGAAAATATGGGATTGAAAAAGACCCACTGGCTCAAGATTGGGCAAGAGGGCGGAGGAGTAGCTGGACACGCTGAACACTTCATAGGTACTTTTGTCGGTAGGGTCCCATATGGGACGCGGAGAGCAACAGACTTGAAACAACGTTCACATGAGTGCTCTCCCAAGCAATGGCTTCTCTGCAGCATTCCCTACCTGGTCCATGAGCTCTTGTGGATTTGCTCGGGTGTGGATCCCTGGACTCGTTCTTAGCGGATATAGAATATGAACTCTGTGACTCTTCATGTCTCAATGATTGGGCATCCAGACAATGGTCTGAGCATCCATGGCCAGTGAGCTGGCCAACCATAGCCCAGAGTGCCAGATGTCTGTCAACCAAATCCAGTCTCTCTGGAATGGACCTCCTCATTCTCTGGCCTCCTGATTGTCAGGGACAGAGACCACTCCCTTCCAGGTTGGAACTTTCAGTACCCTCAAATTGCAGGCATCATCCCAGGGCTCCTGGAAGATCAGACAATCGACCCACCTTTCCTTTCTTTTGATTGTAGACACAACAAACACACTGGCACTGGCCCCAGGCACCACACTCCCAGGAAGCTCTCCATGAGAGGGAGGGCTTGTTCTTATCCACCTGTGGAAAAGGCAGCTGAAATAGACCGGTTACCTCTCGGTTAAAAGGCCTCTGTTTGGAGGGCTCCCCTGTGGCTTAGGCTATGGAAATATTTATTCGGAAGTGTGGAGCTGAAAATGCCCCAATGGGAATGTCTTCGTCAAGGGTTACATCCAAGGGCTCAGGCTTGGTGGAGAGCATTGGGGCATGGATTGCTTGTTTGTGCCCTGGGATGTCTTGTTTCAAATGGCCATGAAGCACAATTCTTCTTTCACATGTAGGAACTCCCTTGAGGTGTGCTGCCCACTGATCCCCTGAAGATATCACATGTGCAGACACCAAGCCTCTAGAATCCACATTGAGCTTGGGAGCCTGAGGAGAGTGGTGGCTATGCGTCTACAGATGGAGATAAGAGTGTTCATCCAAGAGGACCACCCCTCTGATGGATCCTCCT
Organism: Sus scrofa; assembly: GCF_054392235.1. NCBI lineage: Eukaryota > Metazoa > Chordata > Mammalia > Artiodactyla > Suidae > Sus > Sus scrofa. Next base: position 44,640,188 of record NC_139402.1, read on the forward strand.
TTCCATCAACTTCGACATACCTCCAGAGCAAGAGCTCATGGTGTCCCTCTTTGAACTCTCAAGGTTTGAGGGTGACACTGTCCCACATATGGCCCATCACACACCTCTTTTCTCACAGAGAGGTGGTTTGGTCACAAGGCTCCATGGGCATCATATCAGTGCAAAGGCCACCTCTGGGGCTGCACCTTTCCGAAGGAAGGCAACTCCACACACTGGGGAACCCAATTTTCTCTATCATGAGGGATCTCTGATAACATGTGCGGCACTTCAGGGTCAAGTGCTTTCTCAGGCACTGCCTCACACGAATACACAGGACAGAATCTCTTTTGGAGAGAAAAGATGTCATTCCAAACACCCAAACCAAAGTCACCTGGACAATGAAATCAAGGAACGACTGAGGAAGAACAACCTATGAGCCGCCATTTCAATAGGAAGGGTCTTTTCCGCTTAGGGAAAAGAGAGGGTGTCATTTACCTTGACCCACACCTCGTGTCCTTTGAGAAGACATGGGTGCCCAGCAGGGAGGACTGCTTGCAATCGGCATACTTCAAGAGACCAGCCAAGGAATAGTGAAAATCTCATGCAAGAGTCCTGAGATAGCCTTTGTGTCTAATAGTCCCCGGAAACACAGACAAGGGCTTGGGAAGGAAACTGCGCCCTGGAATGTGGCTTGTATGCAAATCACATCTCAATCTCTCTCTCGGCTTCTTCCTCCTTCACATTCTCTCGAATCCTCCTCATCCAAGGTTATCTGTGCTGGTCCATGTTGTCAAATCTCAGCCAGGAAAGCGGTCAAATTCGTTAACCGAGATTTTCCATCAGTCTTCCAAACTCCTATCAAATATAAAAGCATTTTACCTGAAATAACTCCTCTGTTTGTATGGAGATATTCCACCTTACACAGTGCACCTCTATCTTACCATAGTCAGCCCTTCACACTGACAGATAACCATCCCATTTGCACTGTGTTCTACATGGTCACCAATTTGACTCTGAGATCAACATCTTTTCAACCACCTACACATAAGGGACCGAGTGAGAATTCACTTCTCTGCAGCACATCTCCTGTATTTGACGTTGCTGGTGAGGTGGATCTCTCGACTCTTTCTAAGGGGAGTTGGGAAATGAAGTCTCTGCCTCCCCATGTCTCAGTGAATTGGCATGTAAGAAGGGGTCTGAGCACCCTTCAGCAGGGTCTGAGTGACAATGCGACAGAGGTCAAGGATTCGGTCCCCTACAACCAGTCTCCATTTGGGACAATCCTCCTCCTTCTCTAGACCCTCCATTGCCAGGCCAGAGGCCTGGCTCGTCCAAGAGGGAAACCTCAAGACCTGCCCATGTAGCCCTCACCACACGGCTCACGGTAGATAACAAGAGAGACTCCTTAAATTCCACAACTGTGTACCCCACAAACAAGCCAGCAGTGGAACTAGTCACCCCACTTCCATCCAGCACCCCAGTAGACAGGACGTAATCTTATCAACCTGTGAAATACCCACCAGACGTATCCCAGCTTCATTCTTGGGACATGTGTTACTGTGGATAGCTAGTGTGTGCTTTCATCTATTGACGTGTACGTTCAGAAGCAGGGAAGGGTCCTTGCCCCCATTCAAGTATTTCCTCAGGGTTGATATTGAGGGCCTCGTCCTTGGTGGAAGGCAGAGGGGCCTATTGTCATGGTTTGAGCTCTGGAATGAGATTTATCATCCCGGTCATTCTTGGCAGACGTTATTCCTCTGTTGGAAAAGACTGGAAGGGATAAGCTCACTGGTCCCTCTCAGATGTATCATAATCCAAAAGCAAGCCTGAGCCGTGGCTATTTCCTCAGCAGCCTGATGAGAATGGTGGGCATCAGAAGAATGCTGGAAAGAATACTTGTCATCCAATTGTCCAATACATCCAATGGATCCTCCTTTCATTTAGTATCAACATACCTCCAGATCATGAGCTCAGGCTGCCCGAGGTACCACAAATGATGGGTGACGGTGAGAGCTTCCCACCTTGGGCCCATCACTTGCCTCTCTTCTCACAGAGAGTCAGTGGTGTCACAATGCTTGGTGGGCGTCATGCCATTGCCATGGCCACCATGGGGCCTGAACTTCTCAGATGGAAGGCAACTCCACCTCCTCTGTGCCCACCTGCTCTCTACAGAAGGATGGCTCTTCCCCTGAACGTGTGTCAGGCTCAACACGGTGGTTCCAGAACTGCTTCCCAGGAATACACAGTCTACAATCCCATTTGGAAAGAAAATATGGGATTGAAAAAGACCCACTGGCTCAAGATTGGGCAAGAGGGCGGAGGAGTAGCTGGACACGCTGAACACTTCATAGGTACTTTTGTCGGTAGGGTCCCATATGGGACGCAGAGAGCAACAGACTTGAAACAACGTTCACATGAGTGCTCTCCCAAGCAATGGCTTCTCTGCAGCATTCCCTACCTGGTCCATGAGCTCTTGTGGATTTGCTCGGGTGTGGATCCCTGGACTCGTTCTTAGCGGATATAGAATATGAACTCTGTGACTCTTTATGTCTCAATGATTGGGCATCCAAACAATGGTCTGAGCATCCATGGCCAGTGAGCTGGCCAACCATAGCCCAGAGTGCCAGATGTCTGTCAACCAAATCCAGTCTCTCTGGAATGGACCTCCTCATTCTCTGGCCTCATGATTGTCAGGGACAGAGCCCACTCCCTTCCAGGTTGGACCTTTCAGTACCCTCAAATTGCAGGCATCATCCCAGGGCTCCTGGAAGATCAGACAATCGACCCACCTTTCCTTTCTTTTGATTGTAGACACAACAAACACACTGGCACTGGCCCCAGGCACCACACTCCCAGGAAGCTCTCCATGAGAGGGAGGGCTTGTTCTTATCCACCTGTGGAAAAGGCAGCTGAAATAGACCGGTTACCTCTCGGTTAAAAGGCCTCTGTTTGGAGGGCTCCCCTGTGGCTTAGGCTATGGAAATATTTATTCGGAAGTGTGGAGCTGAAAATGCCCCAATGGGAATGTCTTCGTCAAGGGTTACATCCAAGGGCTCAGGCTTGGTGGAGAGCATTGGGGCATGGATTGCTTGTTTGTGCCCTGGGATGTCTTGTTTCAAATGGCCATGAAGCACAATTCTTCTTTCACATGTAGGAACTCCCTTGAGGTGTGCTGCCCACTGATCCCCTGAAGATATCACATGTGCAGACACCAAGCCTCTAGAATCCACATTGAGCTTGGGAGCCTGAGGAGAGTGGTGGCTATGCGTCTACAGATGGAGATAAGAGTGTTCATCCAAGAGGACCACCCCTCTGATGGATCCTCCTTTCCATCAACTTCGACATACCTCCAGAGCAAGAGCTCATGGTGTCTCTCTTTGAACTCTCAAATTGTGAGGGTGAGAATGTCCCACATATGGCCCATCACACACCTCTTTTCTCACAGAGAGGTGGTTTGGTCACAAGGCTCCATGGGCATCATATCAGTGCAAAGGCCACCTCTGGGGCTGCACCTTTCCGAAGGAAGGCAACTCCACACACTGGGGAACCCAATTTTCTCTATCATGATGGATCTCTGATAATATGTGCGGCACTTCAGGGTCAAGTGCTTTCTCAGTCACTGCCTCACACGAATACACAGGACAGAATCTCTTTTGGAGAGAAAAGATGTCATTCCAAACACCCAAACCAAAGTCACCTGGACAATGAAATCAAGGAACGACTGAGGAAGAACAACCTATGAGCCGCCATTTCAATAGGAAGGGTCTTTTCCGCTTAGGGAAAAGAGAGGGTGTCATTTACCTTGACCCACACCTCGTGTCCTTTGAGAAGACATGGGTGCCCAGCAGGGAGGACTGCTTGCAATCGGCATACTTCAAGAGACCAGCCAAGGAATAGTGAAAATCTCATGCAAGAGTCCTGAGATAGCCTTTGTGTCTAATAGTGCCCGGAAACACAGACAAGGGCTTGGGAAGGAAACTGCGCCCTGGAATGTGGCTTGTATGCAAATCACATCTCAATCTCTCTCTCGGCTTCTTCCTCCTTCACATTCTCTCGAATCCTCCTCATCCAAGGTTATCTGTGCTGGTCCATGTTGTCAAATCTCAGCCAGGAAAGCGGTCAAATTCGTTAACCTAGATTTTCCATCAGTCTTCCAAACTCCTATCAAATATAAAAGCATTTTACCTGAAATAACTCCTCTGTTTGTATGGAGATATTCCACCTTACACAGTGCACCTCTATCTTACCATAGTCAGCCCTTCACACTGACAGATAACCATCCCATTTGCACTGTGTTCTACATGGTCACCAATTTGACTCTGAGATCAACATCTTTTCAACCACCTACACATAAGGGACCGAGTGAGAATTCACTTCTCTGCAGCACATCTCCTGTATTTGACGTTGCTGGTGAGGTGGATCTCTCGACTCTTTCTAAGGGGAGTTGGGAAATGAAGTCTCTGCCTCCCCATGTCTCAGTGAATTGGCATGTAAGAAGGGGTCTGAGCACCCTTCAGCAGGGTCTCAGTGACAATGCGACAGAGGTCAAGGATTCGGTCCCCTACAACCAGTCTCCATTTGGGACAATCCTCCTCCTTCTCTAGACCCTCCATTGCCAGGCCAGAGGCCTGGCTCGTCCAAGAGGGAAACCTCAAGACCTGCCCATGTAGCCCTCACCACACGGCTCACGGTAGATAACAAGAGAGACTCCTTAAGTTCCACAACTCTGTACCCCACAAACAAGCCAGCAGTGGAACTAGTCACCCCACTTCCATCCAGCACCCCAGTAGACAGGACGTAATCTTATCAACCTGTGAAATACCCACCAGACGTATCCCAGCTTCATTCTTGGGACATGTGTTACTGTGGATAGCTAGTGTGTGCTTTCATCTATTGACGTGTACGTTCAGAAGCAGGGAAGGGTCCTTGCCCCCATTCAAGTATTTCCTCAGGGTTGATATTGAGGGCCTCGTCCTTGGTGGAAGGAAGAGGGGCCTATTGTCATGGTTTGAGCTCTGGAATGAGATTTATCATCCCGGTCATTCTTGGGAGACGTTATTCCTCTGTTGGAAAAGACTGGAAGGGATAAGCTCACTGGTCCCTCTCAGATGTATCATAATCCAAAAGCAAGCCTGAGCCGTGGCTATTTCCTCAGCAGCCTGATGAGAATGGTGGGCATCAGAAGAATGCTGGAAAGAATACTTGTCATCCAATTGTCCAATACATCCAATGGATCCTCCTTTCATTTAGTATCAACATACCTCCAGATCATGAGCTCAGGCTGCCCGAGGTACCACAAATGATGGGTGACGGTGAGAGCTTCCCACCTTGGGCCCATCACTTGCCTCTCTTCTCACAGAGAGTCAGTGGTGTCACAATGCTTGGTGGGCGTCATGCCATTGCCATGGCCACCATGGGGCCTGAACTTCTCAGATGGAAGGCAACTCCACCTCCTCTGTGCCCACCTGCTCTCTACAGAAGGATGGCTCTTCCCCTGAACGTGTGTCAGGCTCAACACGGTGGTTCCAGAACTGCTTCCCAGGAATACACAGTCTACAATCCCATTTGGAAAGAAAATATGGGATTGAAAAAGACCCACTGGCTAAAGATTGGGCAAGAGGGCGGAGGAGTAGCTGGACACGCTGAACACTTCATAGGTACTTTTGTCGGTAGGGTCCCATATGGGACGCAGAGAGCAACAGACTTGAAACAACGTTCACATGAGTGCTCTCCCAAGCAATGGCTTCTCTGCAGCATTCCCTACCTGGTCCATGAGCTCTTGTGGATTTGCTCGGGTGTGGATCCCTGGACTCGTTCTTAGCGGATATAGAATATGAACTCTGTGACTCTTCATGTCTCAATGATTGGGCATCCAGACAATGGTCTGAGCATCCATGGCCAGTGAGCTGGCCAACCATAGCCCAGAGTGCCAGATGTCTGTCAACCAAATCCAGTCTCTCTGGAATGGACCTCCTCATTCTCTGGCCTCCTGATTGTCAGGGACAGAGCCCACTCCCTTCCAGGTTGGACCTTTCAGTACCCTCAAATTGCAGGCATCATCCCAGGGCTCCTGGAAGATCAGACAATCGACCCACCTTTCCTTTCTTTTGATTGTAGACACAACAAACACACTGGCACTGGCCCCAGGCACCACACTCCCAGGAAGCTCTCCATGAGAGGGAGGGCTTGTTCTTATCCACCTGTGGAAAAGGCAGCTGAAATAGACCGGTTACCTCTCGGTTAAAAGGCCTCTGTTTGGAGGGCTCCCCTGTGGCTTAGGCTATGGAAATATTTATTCGGAAGTGTGGAGCTGAAAATGCCCCAATGGGAATGTCTTCGTCAAGGGTTACATCCAAGGGCTCAGGCTTGGTGGAGAGCATTGGGGCATGGATTGCTTGTTTGTGCCCTGGGATGTCTTGTTTCAAATGGCCATGAAGCACAACTCTTCTTTCACATGTAGGAACTCCCTTGAGGTATTGTGCCCACTGATCCCCTGAAGATATCACATGTGCAGACACCAAGCCTCTAGAATCCACATTGAGCTTGGGAGCCTGAGGAGAGTGGTGGCTATGCGTCTACAGATGGAGATAAGAGTGTTCATCCAAGAGGACCACCCCTCTGATGGATCCTCCTTTCCATCAACTTCGACATACCTCCAGAGCAAGAGCTCATGGTGTCCCTCTTTGAACTCTCAAGGTTTGAGGGTGACACTTTCCCACATATGGCCCATCACACACCTCTTTTCTCACAGAGAGGTGGTTTGGTCACAAGGCTCCATGGGCATCATATCAGTGCAAAGGCCACCTCTGGGGCTGCACCTTTCCGAAGGAAGGCAACTCCACACACTGGGGAACCCAATTTTCTCTATCATGAGGGATCTCTGATAACATGTGGAGCACGTCAGGGTCAAGTGCTTTCTCAGGCACTGCCTCACACGAATACACAGGACAGAATCTCTTTTGGAGAGAAAAGATGTCATTCCAAACACCCAAACCAAAGTCACCTGGACAATGAAATCAAGGAACGACTGAGGAAGAACAACCTATGAGCCGCCATTTCAATAGGAAGGGTCTTTTCCGCTTAGGGAAAAGAGAGGGTGTCATTTACCTTGACCCACACCTCGTGTCCTTTGAGAAGACATGGGTGCCCAGCAGGGAGGACTGCTTGCAATCGGCATACTTCAAGAGACCAGCCAAGGAATAGTGAAAATCTCATGCAAGAGTCCTGAGATAGCCTTTGTGTCTAATCGTCCCCGGAAACACAGACAAGGGCTTGGGAAGGAAACTGCGCCCTGGAATGTGGCTTGTATGCAAATCACATCTCAATCTCTCTCTCGGCTTCTTCCTCCTTCACATTCTCTCGAATCCTCCTCATCCAAGGTTATCTGTGCTGGTCCATGTTGTCAAATCTCAGCCAGGAAAGCGGTCAAATTCGTTAACCTAGATTTTCCATCAGTCTTCCAAACTCCTATCAAATATAAAAGCATTTTACCTGAAATAACTCCTCTGTTTGTATGGAGATATTCCACCTTACACAGTGCACCTCTATCTTACCATAGTCAGCCCTTCACACTGACAGATAACCATCCCATTTGCACTGTGTTCTACATGGTCACCAATTTGACTCTGAGATCAACATCTTTTCAACCACCTACACATAAGGGACCGAGTGAGAATTCACTTCTCTGCAGCACATCTCCTGTATTTGACGTTGCTGGTGAGGTGGATCTCTCGACTCTTTCTAAGGGGAGTTGGGAAATGAAGTCTCTGCCTCCCCATGTCTCAGTGAATTGGCATGTAAGAAGGGGTCTGAGCACCCTTCAGCAGGGTCTGAGTGACAATGCGACAGAGGTCAAGGATTCGGTCCCCTACAACCAGTCTCCATTTGGGACAATCCTCCTCCTTCTCTAGACCCTCCATTGCCAGGCCAGAGGCCTGGCTCGTCCAAGAGGGAAACCTCAAGACCTGCCCATGTAGCCCTCACCACACGGCTCACGGTAGATAACAAGAGAGACTCCTTAAATTCCACAACTGTGTACCCCACAAACAAGCCGGCAGTGGAACTAGTCACCCCACTTCCATCCAGCACCCCAGTAGACAGGACGTAATCTTATCAACCTGTGAAATACCCACCAGACGTATCCCAGCTTCATTCTTGGGGCATGTGTTACTGTGGATAGCTAGTGTGTGCTTTCATCTATTGACGTGTACGTTCAGAAGCAGGGAAGGGTCCTTGCCCCCATTCAAGTATTTCCTCAGGGTTGATATTGAGGGCCTCGTCCTTGGTGGAAGGCAGAGGGGCCTATTGTCATGGTTTGAGCTCTGGAATGAGATTTATCATCCCGGTCATTCTTGGGAGACGTTATTCCTCTGTTGGAAAAGACTGGAAGGGATAAGCTCACTGGTCCCTCTCAGATGTATCATAATCCAAAAGCAAGCCTGAGCCGTGGCTATTTCCTCAGCAGCCTGATGAGAATGGTGGGCATCAGAAGAATGCTGGAAAGAATACTTGTCATCCAATTGTCCAATACATCCAATGGATCCTCCTTTCATTTAGTATCAACATACCTCCAGATCATGAGCTCAGGCTGCCCGAGGTACCACAAAGGATGGGTGACGGTGAGAGCTTCCCACCTTGGGCCCATCACTTGCCTCTCTTCTCACAGAGAGTCAGTGGTGTCACAATGCTTGGTGGGCGTCATGCCATTGCCATGGCCACCATTGGGCCTGAACTTCTCAGATGGAAGGCAACTCCACCTCCTCTGTGCCCACCTGCTCTCTACAGAAGGATGGCTCTTCCCCTGAACGTGTGTCAGGCTCAACACGGTGGTTCCAGAACTGCTTCCCAGGAATACACAGTCTACAATCCCATTTGGAAAGAAAATATGGGATTGAAAAAGACCCACTGGCTCAAGATTGGGCAAGAGGGCGGAGGAGTAGCTGGACACGCTGAACACTTCATAGGTACTTTTGTCTGTAGGGTCCCATATGGGACGCAGAGAGCAACAGACTTGAAACAACGTTCACATGAGTGCTCTCCCAAGCAATGGCTTCTCTGCAGCATTCCCTACCTGGTCCATGAGCTCTTGTGGATTTGCTCGGGTGTGGATCCCTGGACTCGTTCTTAGCGGATATAGAATATGAACTCTGTGACTCTTCATGTCTCAATGATTGGGCATCCAGACAATGGTGTGAGCATCCATGGCCAGTGAGCTGGCCAACCATAGCCCAGAGTGCCAGATGTCTGTCAACCAAATCCAGTCTCTCTGGAATAGACCTCCTCATTCTCTGGCCTCCTGATTGTCAGGGACAGAGCCCACTCCCTTCCAGGTTGGACCTTTCAGTACCCTCAAATTGCAGGCATCATCCCAGGGCTCCTGGAAGATCAGACAATCGACCCACCTTTCCTTTCTTTTGATTGTAGACACAACAAACACACTGGCACTGGCCCCAGGCACCACACTCCCAGGAAGCTCTCCATGAGAGGGAGGGCTTGTTCTTATCCACCTGTGGAAAAGGCAGCTGAAATAGACCGGTTACCTCTCGGTTAAAAGGCCTCTGTTTGGAGGGCTCCCCTGTGGCTTAGGCTATGGAAATATTTATTCGGAAGTGTGGAGCTGAAAATGCCCCAATGGGAATGTCTTCGTCAAGGGTTACATCCAAGGGCTCAGGCTTGGTGGAGAGCATTGGGGCATGGATTGCTTGTTTGTGCCCTGGGATGTCTTGTTTCAAATGGCCATGAAGCACAACTCTTCTTTCACATGTAGGAACTCCCTTGAGGTGTGCTGCCCACTGATCCCCTGAAGATATCACATGTGCAGACACCAAGCCTCTAGAATCCACATTGAGCTTGGGAGCCTGAGGAGAGTGGTGGCTATGCGTCTACAGATGGAGATAAGAGTGTTCATCCAAGAGGACCACCCCTCTGATGGATCCTCCTTTCCATCAACTTCGACATACCTCCAGAGCAAGAGCTCATGGTGTCCCTCTTTGAACTCTCAAGGTTTGAGGGTGACACTTTCCCACATATGGCCCATCACACACCTCTTTTCTCACAGAGAGGTGGTTTGGTCACAAGGCTCCATGGGCATCATATCAGTGCAAAGGCCACCTCTGGGGCTGCACCTTTCCGAAGGAAGGCAACTCCACACACTGGGGAACCCAATTTTCTCTATCATGAGGGATCTCTGATAACATGTGCGGCACTTCAGGGTCAAGTGCTTTCTCAGGCACTGCCTCACACGAATACACAGGACAGAATCTCTTTTGGAGAGAAAAGATGTCATTCCAAACACCCAAACCAAAGTCACCTGGACAATGAAATCAAGGAACGACTGAGGAAGAACAACCTATGAGCCGCCATTTCAATAGGAAGGGTCTTTTCCGCTTAGGGAAAAGAGAGGGTGTCATTTACCTTGACCCACACCTCGTGTCCTTTGAGAAGACATGGGTGCCCAGCAGGGAGGACTGCTTGCAATCGGCATACTTCAAGAGACCAGCCAAGGAATAGTGAAAATCTCATGCAAGAGTCCTGAGATAGCCTTTGTGTCTAATCGTCCCCGGAAACACAGACAAGGGCTTGGGAAGGAAACTGCGCCCTGGAATGTGGCTTGTATGCAAATCACATCTCAATCTCTCTCTCGGCTTCTTCCTCCTTCACATTCTCTCGAATCCTCCTCATCCAAGGTTATCTGTGCTGGTCCATGTTGTCAAATCTCAGCCAGGAAAGCGGTCAAATTCGTTAACCTAGATTTTCCATCAGTCTTCCAAACTCCTATCAAATATAAAAGCATTTTACCTGAAATAACTCCTCTGTTTGTATGGAGATATTCCACCTTACACAGTGCACCTCTATCTTACCATAGTCAGCCCTTCACACTGACAGATAACCATCCCATTTGCACTGTGTTCTACATGGTCACCAATTTGACTCTGAGATCAACATCTTTTCAACCACCTACACATAAGGGACCGAGTGAGAATTCACTTCTCTGCAGCACATCTCCTGTATTTGACGTTGCTGGTGAGGTGGATCTCTCGACTCTTTCTAAGGGGAGTTGGGAAATGAAGTCTCTGCCTCCCCATGTCTCAGTGAATTGGCATGTAAGAAGGGGTCTGAGCACCCTTCAGCAGGGTCTCAGTGACAATGCGACAGAGGTCAAGGATTCGGTCCCCTACAACCAGTCTCCATTTGGGACAATCCTCCTCCTTCTCTAGACCCTCCATTGCCAGGCCAGAGGCCTGGCTCGTCCAAGAGGGAAACCTCAAGACCTGCCCATGTAGCCCTCACCACACGGCTCACGGTAGATAACAAGAGAGACTCCTTAAATTCCACAACTCTGTACCCCACAAACAAGCCAGCAGTGGAACTAGTCACCCCACTTCCATCCAGCACCCCAGTAGACAGGACGTAATCTTATCAACCTGTGAAATACCCACCAGACGTATCCCAGCTTCATTCTTGGGACATGTGTTACTGTGGATAGCTAGTGTGTGCTTTCATCTATTGACGTGTACGTTCAGAAGCAGGGAAGGGTCCTTGCCCCCATTCAAGTATTTCCTCAGGGTTGATATTGAGGGCCTCGTCCTTGGTGGAAGGAAGAGGGGCCTATTGTCATGGTTTGAGCTCTGGAATGAGATTTATCATCCCGGTCATTCTTGGGAGACGTTATTCCTCTGTTGGAAAAGACTGGAAGGGATAAGCTCACTGGTCCCTCTCAGATGTATCATAATCCAAAAGCAAGCCTGAGCCGTGGCTATTTCCTCAGCAGCCTGATGAGAATGGTGGGCATCAGAAGAATGCTGGAAAGAATACTTGTCATCCAATTGTCCAATACATCCAATGGATCCTCCTTTCATTTAGTATCAACATACCTCCAGATCATGAGCTCAGGCTGCCCGAGGTACCACAAATGATGGGTGACGGTGAGAGCTTCCCACCTTGGGCCCATCACTTGCCTCTCTTCTCACAGAGAGTCAGTGGTGTCACAATGCTTGGTGGGCGTCATGCCATTGCCATGGCCACCATGGGGCCTGAACTTCTCAGATGGAAGGCAACTCCACCTCCTCTGTGCCCACCTGCTCTCTACAGAAGGATGGCTCTTCCCCTGAACGTGTGTCAGGCTCAACACGGTGGTTCCAGAACTGCTTCCCAGGAATACACAGTCTACAATCCCATTTGGAAAGAAAATTTGGGATTGAAAAAGACCCACTGGCTAAAGATTGGGCAAGAGGGCGGAGGAGTAGCTGGACACGCTGAACACTTCATAGGTACTTTTGTCGGTAGGGTCCCATATGGGACGCAGAGAGCAACAGACTTGAAACAACGTTCACATGAGTGCTCTCCCAAGCAATGGCTTCTCTGCAGCATTCCCTACCTGGTCCATGAGCTCTTGTGGATTTGCTCGGGTGTGGATCCCTGGACTCGTTCTTAGCGGATATAGAATATGAACTCTGTGACTCTTCATGTCTCAATGATTGGGCATCCAGACAATGGTCTGAGCATCCATGGCCAGTGAGCTGGCCAACCATAGCCCAGAGTGCCAGATGTCTGTCAACCAAATCCAGTCTCTCTGGAATGGACCTCCTCATTCTCTGGCCTCCTGATTGTCAGGGACAGAGACCACTCCCTTCCAGGTTGGACCTTTCAGTACCCTCAAATTGCAGGCATCATCCCAGGGCTCCTGGAAGATCAGACAATCGACCCACCTTTCCTTTCTTTTGATTGTAGACACAACAAACACACTGGCACTGGCCCCAGGCACCACACTCCCAGGAAGCTCTCCATGAGAGGGAGGGCTTGTTCTTATCCACCTGTGGAAAAGGCAGCTGAAATAGACCGGTTACCTCTCGGTTAAAAGGCCTCTGTTTGGAGGGCTCCCCTGTGGCTTAGGCTATGGAAATATTTATTCGGAAGTGTGGAGCTGAAAATGCCCCAATGGGAATGTCTTCGTCAAGGGTTACATCCAAGGGCTCAGGCTTGGTGGAGAGCATTGGGGCATGGATTGCTTGTTTGTGCCCTGGGATGTCTTGTTTCAAATGGCCATGAAGCACAATTCTTCTTTCACATGTAGGAACTCCCTTGAGGTGTGCTGCCCACTGATCCCCTGAAGATATCACATGTGCAGACACCAAGCCTCTAGAATCCACATTGAGCTTGGGAGCCTGAGGAGAGTGGTGGCTATGCGTCTACAGATGGAGATAAGAGTGTTCATCCAAGAGGACCACCCCTCTGATGGATCCTCCTTTCCATCAACTTCAACATACCTCCAGAGCAAGAGCTCATGGTGTCCCTCTTTGAACTCTCAAGGTGTGAGGGTGAGAATGTCCCACATATGGCCCATCACACACCTCTTTTCTCACAGAGAGGTGGTTTGGTCACAAGGCTCCATGGGCATCATATCAGTGCAAAGGCCACCTCTGGGGCTGCACCTTTCCGAAGGAAGGCAACTCCACACACTGGGGAACCCAATTTTCTCTATCATGAGGGATCTCTGATAACATGTGCGGCACTTCAGGGTCAAGTGCTTTCTCAGTCACTGCCTCACACGAATACACAGGACAGAATCTCTTTTGGAGAGAAAAGATGTCATTCCAAACACCCAAACCAAAGTCACCTGGACAATGAAATCAAGGAACGACTGAGGAAGAACAACCTATGAGCCGCCATTTCAATAGGAAGGGTCTTTTCCGCTTAGGGAAAAGAGAGGGTGTCATTTACCTTGACCCACACCTCGTGTCCTTTGAGAAGACATGGGTGCCCAGCAGGGAGGACTGCTTGCAATCGGCATACTTCAAGAGACCAGCCAAGGAATAGTGAAAATCTCATGCAAGAGTCCTGAGATAGCCTTTGTGTCTAATAGTGCCTGGAAACACAGACAAGGGCTTGGGAAGGAAACTGCGCCCGGGAATGTGGCTTGTATGCAAATCACATCTCAATCTCTCTCTCGGCTTCTTCCTCCTTCACATTCTCTCGAATCCTCCTCATCCAAGGTTATCTGTGCTGGTCCATGTTGTCAAATCTCAGCCAGGAAAGCGGTCAAATTCGTTAACCTAGATTTTCCATCAGTCTTCCAAACTCCTATCAAATATAAAAGCATTTTACCTGAAATAACTCCTCTGTTTGTATGGAGATATTCCACCTTACACAGTGCACCTCTATCTTACCATAGTCAGCCCTTCACACTGACAGATAACCATCCCATTTGCACTGTGTTCTACATGGTCACCAATTTGACTCTGAGATCAACATCTTTTCAACCACCTACACATAAGGGACCGAGTGAGAATTCACTTCTCTGCAGCACATCTCCTGTATTTGACGTTGCTGGTGAGGTGGATCTCTCGACTCTTTCTAAGGGGAGTTGGGAAATGAAGTCTCTGCCTCCCCATGTCTCAGTGAATTGGCATGTAAGAAGGGGTCTGAGCACCCTTCAGCAGGGTCTGAGTGACAATGCGACAGAGGTCAAGGATTCGGTCCCCTACAACCAGTCTCCATTTGGGACAATCCTCCTCCTTCTCTAGACCCTCCATTGCCAGGCCAGAGGCCTGGCTCGTCCAAGAGGGAAACCTCAAGACCTGCCCATGTAGCCCTCACCACACGGCTCACGGTAGATAACAAGAGAGACTCCTTAAATTCCACAACTGTGTACCCCACAAACAAGCCAGCAGTGGAACTAGTCACCCCACTTCCATCCAGCACCCCAGTAGACAGGACGTAATCTTATCAACCTGTGAAATACCCACCAGACGTATCCCAGCTTCATTCTTGGGACATGTGTTACTGTGGATAGCTAGTGTGTGCTTTCATCTATTGACGTGTACGTTCAGAAGCAGGGAAGGGTCCTTGCCCCCATTCAAGTATTTCCTCAGGGTTGATATTGAGGGCCTCGTCCTTGGTGGAAGGAAGAGGGGCCTATTGTCATGGTTTGAGCTCTGGAATGAGATTTATCATCCCGGTCATTCTTGGGAGACGTTATTCCTCTGTTGGAAAAGACTGGAAGGGATAAGCTCACTGGTCCCTCTCAGATGTATCATAATCCAAAAGCAAGCCTGAGCCGTGGCTATTTCCTCAGCAGCCTGATGAGAATGGTGGGCATCAGAAGAATGCTGGAAAGAATACTTGTCATCCAATTGTCCAATACATCCAATGGATCCTCCTTTCATTTAGTATCAACATACCTCCAGATCATGAGCTCAGGCTGCCCGAGGTACCACAAATGATGGGTGACGGTGAGAGCTTCCCACCTTGGGCCCATCACTTGCCTCTCTTCTCACAGAGAGTCAGTGGTGTCACAATGCTTGGTGGGCGTCATGCCATTGCCATGGCCACCATTGGGCCTGAACTTCTCAGATGGAAGGCAACTCCACCTCCTCTGTGCCCACCTGCTCTCTACAGAAGGATGGCTCTTCCCCTGAACGTGTGTCAGGCTCAACACGGTGGTTCCAGAACTGCTTCCCAGGAATACACAGTCTACAATCCCATTTGGAAAGAAAATTTGGGATTGAAAAAGACCCACTGGCTAAAGATTGGGCAAGAGGGCGGAGGAGTAGCTGGACACGCTGAACACTTCATAGGTACTTTTGTCGGTAGGGTCCCATATGGGACGCAGAGAGCAACAGACTTGAAACAACGTTCACATGAGTGCTCTCCCAAGCAATGGCTTCTCTGCAGCATTCCCTACCTGGTCCATGAGCTCTTGTGGATTTGCTCGGGTGTGGATCCCTGGACTCGTTCTTAGCGGATATAGAATATGAACTCTGTGACTCTTCATGTCTCAATGATTGGGCATCCAAACAATGGTCTGAGCATCCATGGCCAGTGAGCTGGCCAACCATAGCCCAGAGTGCCAGATGTCTGTCAACCAAATCCAGTCTCTCTGGAATGGACCTCCTCATTCTCTGGCCTCCTGATTGTCAGGGACAGAGCCCACTCCCTTCCAGGTTGGACCTTTCAGTACCCTCAAATTGCAGGCATCATCCCAGGGCTCCTGGAAGATCAGACAATCGACCCACCTTTCCTTTCTTTTGATTGTAGACACAACAAACACACTGGCACTGGCCCCAGGCACCACACTCCCAGGAAGCTCTCCATGAGAGGGAGGGCTTGTTCTTATTCACCTGTGGAAAAGGCAGCTGAAATAGACCGGTTACCTCTCGGTTAAAAGGCCTCTGTTTGGAGGGCTCCCCTGTGGCTTAGGCTATGGAAATATTTATTCGGAAGTGTGGAGCTGAAAATGCCCCAATGGGAATGTCTTCGTCAAGGGTTACATCCAAGGGCTCAGGCTTGGTGGAGAGCATTGGGGCATGGATTGCTTGTTTGTGCCCTGGGATGTCTTGTTTCAAATGGCCATGAAGCACAATTCTTCTTTCACATGTAGGAACTCCCTTGAGGTATTCTGCCCACTGATCCCCTGAAGATATCACATGTGCAGACACCAAGCCTCTAGAATCCACATTGAGCTTGGGAGCCTGAGGAGAGTGGTGGCTATGCGTCTACAGATGGAGATAAGAGTGTTCATCCAAGAGGACCACCCCTCTGATGGATCCTCCTTTCCATCAACTTCGACATACCTCCAGAGCAAGAGCTCATGGTGTCCCTCTTTGAACTCTCAAGGTTTGAGGGTGACACTGTCCCACATATGGCCCATCACACACCTCTTTTCTCACAGAGAGGTGGTTTGGTCACAAGGCTCCATGGGCATCATATCAGTGCAAAGGCCACCTCTGGGGCTGCACCTTTCCGAAGGAAGGCAACTCCACACACTGGGGAACCCAATTTTCTCTATCATGAGGGATCTCTGATAACATGTGCGGCACTTCAGGGTCAAGTGCTTTCTCAGTCACTGCCTCACACGAATACACAGGACAGAATCTCTTTTGGAGAGAAAAGATGTCATTCCAAACACCCAAACCAAAGTCACCTGGACAATGAAATCAAGGAACGACTGAGGAAGAACAACCTATGAGCCGCCATTTCAATAGGAAGGGTCTTTTCCGCTTAGGGAAAAGAGAGGGTGTCATTTACCTTGACCCACACCTCGTGTCCTGTGAGAAGACATGGGTGCCCAGCAGGGAGGACTGCTTGCAATCGGCATACTTCAAGAGACCAGCCAAGGAATAGTGAAAATCTCATGCAAGAGTCCTGAGATAGCCTTTGTGTCTAATCGTCCCCGGAAACACAGACAAGGGCTTGGGAAGGAAACTGCGCCCTGGAATGTGGCTTGTATGCAAATCACATCTCAATCTCTCTCTCGGCTTCTTCCTCCTTCACATTCTCTCGAATCCTCCTCATCCAAGGTTATCTGTGCTGGTCCATGTTGTCAAATCTCAGCCAGGAAAGCGGTCAAATTCGTTAACCTAGATTTTCCATCAGTCTTCCAAACTCCTATCAAATATAAAAGCATTTTACCTGAAATAACTCCTCTGTTTGTATGGAGATATTCCACCTTACACAGTGCACCTCTATCTTACCATAGTCAGCCCTTCACACTGACAGATAACCATCCCATTTGCACTGTGTTCTACATGGTCACCAATTTGACTCTGAGATCAACATCTTTTCAACCACCTACACATAAGGGACCGAGTGAGAATTCACTTCTCTGCAGCACATCTCCTGTATTTGACGTTGCTGGTGAGGTGGATCTCTCGACTCTTTCTAAGGGGAGTTGGGAAATGAAGTCTCTGCCTCCCCATGTCTCAGTGAATTGGCATGTAAGAAGGGGTCTGAGCACCCTTCAGCAGGGTCTGAGTGACAATGCGACAGAGGTCAAGGATTCGGTCCCCTACAACCAGTCTCCATTTGGGACAATCCTCCTCCTTCTCTAGACCCTCCATTGCCAGGCCAGAGGCCTGGCTCGTCCAAGAGGGAAACCTCAAGACCTGCCCATGTAGCCCTCACCACACGGCTCACGGTAGATAACAAGAGAGACTCCTTAAATTCCACAACTGTGTACCCCACAAACAAGCCAGCAGTGGAACTAGTCACCCCACTTCCATCCAGCACCCCAGTAGACAGGACGTAATCTTATCAACCTGTGAAATACCCACCAGACGTATCCCAGCTTCATTCTTGGGACATGTGTTACTGTGGATAGCTAGTGTGTGCTTTCATCTATTGACGTGTACGTTCAGAAGCAGGGAAGGGTCCTTGCCCCCATTCAAGTATTTCCTCAGGGTTGATATTGAGGGCCTCGTCCTTGGTGGAAGGAAGAGGGGCCTATTGTCATGGTTTGAGCTCTGGAATGAGATTTATCATCCCGGTCATTCTTGGGAGACGTTATTCCTCTGTTGGAAAAGACTGGAAGGGATAAGCTCACTGGTCCCTCTCAGATGTATCATAATCCAAAAGCAAGCCTGAGCCGTGGCTATTTCCTCAGCAGCCTGATGAGAATGGTGGGCATCAGAAGAATGCTGGAAAGAATACTTGTCATCCAATTGTCCAATACATCCAATGGATCCTCCTTTCATTTAGTATCAACATACCTCCAGATCATGAGCTCAGGCTGCCCGAGGTACCACAAATGATGGGTGACGGTGAGAGCTTCCCACCTTGGGCCCATCACTTGCCTCTCTTCTCACAGAGAGTCAGTGGTGTCACAATGCTTGGTGGGCGTCATGCCATTGCCATGGCCACCATTGGGCCTGAACTTCTCAGATGGAAGGCAACTCCACCTCCTCTGTGCCCACCTGCTCTCTACAGAAGGATGGTTCTTCCCCTGAACGTGTGTCAGGCTCAACACGGTGGTTCCAGAACTGCTTCCCAGGAATACACAGTCTACAATCCCATTTGGAAAGAAAATATGGGATTGAAAAAGACCCACTGGCTAAAGATTGGGCAAGAGGGCGGAGGAGTCGCTGGACACGCTGAACACTTCATAGGTACTTTTGTCGGTAGGGTCCCATATGGGACGCAGAGAGCAACAGACTTGAAACAACGTTCACATGAGTGCTCTCCCAAGCAATGGCTTCTCTGCAGCATTCCCTACCTGGTCCATGAGCTCTTGTGGATTTGCTCGGGTGTGGATCCCTGGACTCGTTCTTAGCGGATATAGAATATGAACTCTGTGACTCTTCATGTCTCAATGATTGGGCATCCAGACAATGGTCTGAGCATCCATGGCCAGTGAGCTGGCCAACCATAGCCCAGAGTGCCAGATGTCTGTCAACCAAATCCAGTCTCTCTGGAATGGACCTCCTCATTCTCTGGCCTCCTGATTGTCAGGGACAGAGACCACTGCCTTCCAGGTTGGACCTTTCAGTACCCTCAAATTGCAGGCATCATCCCAGGGCTCCTGGAAGATCAGACAATCGACCCACCTTTCCTTTCTTTTGATTGTAGACACAACAAACACACTGGCACTGGCCCCAGGCACCACACTCCCAGGAAGCTCTCCATGAGAGGGAGGGCTTGTTCTTATCCACCTGTGGAAAAGGCAGCTGAAATAGACCGGTTACCTCTCGGTTAAAAGGCCTCTGTTTGGAGGGCTCCCCTGTGGCTTAGGCTATGGAAATATTTATTCGGAAGTGTGGAGCTGAAAATGCCCCAATGGGAATGTCTTCGTCAAGGGTTACATCCAAGGGCTCAGGCTTGGTGGAGAGCATTGGGGCATGGATTGCTTGTTTGTGCCCTGGGATGTCTTGTTTCAAATGGCCATGAAGCACAACTCTTCTTTCACATGTAGGAACTCCCTTGAGGTATTCTGCCCACTGATCCCCTGAAGATATCACATGTGCAGACACCAAGCCTCTAGAATCCACATTGAGCTTGGGAGCCTGAGGAGAGTGGTGGCTATGCGTCTACAGATGGAGATAAGAGTGTTCATCCAAGAGGACCACCCCTCTGATGGATCCTCCTTTCCATCAACTTCGACATACCTCCAGAGCAAGAGCTCATGGTGTCCCTCTTTGAACTCTCAAGGTTTGAGGGTGACACTTTCCCACATATGGCCCATCACACACCTCTTTTCTCACAGAGAGGTGGTTTGGTCACAAGGCTCCATGGGCATCATATCAGTGCAAAGGCCACCTCTGGGGCTGCACCTTTCCGAAGGAAGGCAACTCCACACACTGGGGAACCCAATTTTCTCTATCATGAGGGATCTCTGATAACATGTGCGGCACTTCAGGGTCAAGTGCTTTCTCAGTCACTGCCTCACACGAATACACAGGACAGAATCTCTTTTGGAGAGAAAAGATGTCATTCCAAACACCCAAACCAAAGTCACCTGGACAATGAAATCAAGGAACGACTGAGGAAGAACAACCTATGAGCCGCCATTTCAATAGGAAGGGTCTTTTCCGCTTAGGGAAAAGAGAGGGTGTCATTTACCTTGACCCACACCTCGTGTCCTTTGAGAAGACATGGGTGCCCAGCAGGGAGGACTGCTTGCAATCGGCATACTTCAAGAGACCAGCCAAGGAATAGTGAAAATCTCATGCAAGAGTCCTGAGATAGCCTTTGTGTCTAATCGTCCCCGGAAACACAGACAAGGGCTTGGGAAGGAAACTGCGCCCTGGAATGTGGCTTGTATGCAAATCACATCTCAATCTCTCTCTCGGCTTCTTCCTCCTTCACATTCTCTCGAATCCTCCTCATCCAAGGTTATCTGTGCTGGTCCATGTTGTCAAATCTCAGCCAGGAAAGCGGTCAAATTCGTTAACCTAGATTTTCCATCAGTCTTCCAAACTCCTATCAAATATAAAAGCATTTTTCCGGAAATAACTCCTCTGTTTGTATGGAGATATTCCACCTTACACAGTGCACCTCTATCTTACCATAGTCAGCCCTTCACACTGACAGATAACCATCCCATTTGCACTGTGTTCTACATGGTCACCAATTTGACTCTGAGATCAACATCTTTTCAACCACCTACACATAAGGGACCGAGTGAGAATTCACTTCTCTGCAGCACATCTCCTGTATTTGACGTTGCTGGTGAGGTGGATCTCTCGACTCTTTCTAAGGGGAGTTGGGAAATGAAGTCTCTGCCTCCCCATGTCTCAGTGAATTGGCATGTAAGAAGGGGTCTGAGCACCCTTCAGCAGGGTCTCAGTGACAATGCGACAGAGGTCAAGGATTCGGTCCCCTACAACCAGTCTCCATTTGGGACAATCCTCCTCCTTCTCTAGACCCTCCATTGCCAGGCCAGAGGCCTGGCTCGTCCAAGAGGGAAACCTCAAGACCTGCCCATGTAGCCCTCACCACACGGCTCACGGTAGATAACAAGAGAGACTCCTTAAATTCCACAACTGTGTACCCCACAAACAAGCCAGCAGTGGAACTAGTCACCCCACTTCCATCCAGCACCCCAGTAGACAGGACGTAATCTTATCAACCTGTGAAATACCCACCAGACGTATCCCAGCTTCATTCTTGGGACATGTGTTACTGTGGATAGCTAGTGTGTGCTTTCATCTATTGACGTGTACGTTCAGAAGCAGGGAAGGGTCCTTGCCCCCATTCAAGTATTTCCTCAGGGTTGATATTGAGGGCCTCGTCCTTGGTGGAAGGCAGAGGGGCCTATTGTCATGGTTTGAGCTCTGGAATGAGATTTATCATCCCGGTCATTCTTGGGAGACGTTATTCCTCTGTTGGAAAAGACTGGAAGGGATAAGCTCACTGGTCCCTCTCAGATGTATCATAATCCAAAAGCAAGCCTGAGCCGTGGCTATTTCCTCAGCAGCCTGATGAGAATGGTGGGCATCAGAAGAATGCTGGAAAGAATACTTGTCATCCAATTGTCCAATACATCCAATGGATCCTCCTTTCATTTAGTATCAACATACCTCCAGATCATGAGCTCAGGCTGCCCGAGGTACCACAAATGATGGGTGACGGTGAGAGCTTCCCACCTTGGGCCCATCACTTGCCTCTCTTCTCACAGAGAGTCAGTTGTGTCACAATGCTTGGTGGGCGTCATGCCATTGCCATGGCCACCATTGGGCCTGAACTTCTCAGATGGAAGGCAACTCCACCTCCTCTGTGCCCACCTGCTCTCTACAGAAGGATGGCTCTTCCCCTGAACGTGTGTCAGGCTCAACACGGTGGTTCCAGAACTGCTTCCCAGGAATACACAGTCTACAATCCCATTTGGAAAGAAAATATGGGATTGAAAAAGACCCACTGGCTAAAGATTGGGCAAGAGGGCGGAGGAGTCGCTGGACACGCTGAACACTTCATAGGTACTTTTGTCGGTAGGGTCCCATATGGGACGCAGAGAGCAACAGACTTGAAACAACGTTCACATGAGTGCTCTCCCAAGCAATGGCTTCTCTGCAGCATTCCCTACCTGGTCCATGAGCTCTTGTGGATTTGCTCGGGTGTGGATCCCTGGACTCGTTCTTAGCGGATATAGAATATGAACTCTGTGACTCTTCATGTCTCAATGATTGGGCATCCAAACAATGGTCTGAGCATCCACGGCCAGTGAGCTGGCCAACCATAGCCCAGAGTGCCAGATGTCTGTCAACCAAATCCAGTCTCTCTGGAATGGATCTCCTAATTCTCTGGCCTCCTGATTGTCAGGGACAGAGACCACTCCCTTCCAGGTTGGACCTTTCAGTACCCTCAAATTGCAGGCATCATCCCAGGGCTCCTGGAAGATCAGACAATCGACCCACCTTTCCTTTCTTTTGATTGTAGACACAACAAACACACTGGCACTGGCCCCAGGCACCACACTCCCAGGAAGCTCTCCATGAGAGGGAGGGCTTGTTCTTATCCACCTGTGGAAAAGGCAGCTGAAATAGACCGGTTACCTCTCGGTTAAAAGGCCTCTGTTTGGAGGGCTCCCCTGTGGCTTAGGCTATGGAAATATTTATTCGGAAGTGTGGAGCTGAAAATGCCCCAATGGGAATGTCTTCGTCAAGGGTTACATCCAAGGGCTCAGGCTTGGTGGAGAGCATTGGGGCATGGATTGCTTGTTTGTGCCCTGGGATGTCTTGTTTCAAATGGCCATGAAGCACAATTCTTCTTTCACATGTAGGAACTCCCTTGAGGTGTGCTGCCCACTGATCCCCTGAAGATATCACATGTGCAGACACCAAGCCTCTAGAATCCACATTGAGCTTGGGAGCCTGAGGAGAGTGGTGGCTATGCGTCTACAGATGGAGATAAGAGTGTTCATCCAAGAGGACCACCCCTCTGATGGATCCTCCTTTCCATCAACTTCGACATACCTCCAGAGCAAGAGCTCATGGTGTCCCTCTTTGAACTCTCAAGGTTTGAGGGTGACACTTTCCCACATATGGCCCATCACACACCTCTTTTCTCACAGAGAGGTGGTTTGGTCACAAGGCTCCATGGGCATCATATCAGTGCAAAGGCCACCTCTGGGGCTGCACCTTTCCGAAGGAAGGCAACTCCACACACTGGGGAACCCAATTTTCTCTATCATGAGGGATCTCTGATAACATGTGCGGCACTTCAGGGTCAAGTGCTTTCTCAGGCACTGCCTCACACGAATACACAGGACAGAATCTCTTTTGGAGAGAAAAGATGTCATTCCAAACACCCAAACCAAAGTCACCTGGACAATGAAATCAAGGAACGACTGAGGAAGAACAACCTATGAGCCGCCATTTCAATAGGAAGGGTCTTTTCCGCTTAGGGAAAAGAGAGGGTGTCATTTACCTTGACCCACACCTCGTGTCCTTTGAGAAGACATGGGTGCCCAGCAGGGAGGACTGCTTGCAATCGGCATACTTCAAGAGACCAGCCAAGGAATAGTGAAAATCTCATGCAAGAGTCCTGAGATAGCCTTTGTGTCTAATCGTCCCCGGAAACACAGACAAGGGCTTGGGAAGGAAACTGCGCCCTGGAATGTGGCTTGTATGCAAATCACATCTCAATCTCTCTCTCGGCTTCTTCCTCCTTCACATTCTCTCGAATCCTCCTCATCCAAGGTTATCTGTGCTGGTCCATGTTGTCAAATCTCAGCCAGGAAAGCGGTCAAATTCGTTAACCTAGATTTTCCATCAGTCTTCCAAACTCCTATCAAATATAAAAGCATTTTACCTGAAATAACTCCTCTGTTTGTATGGAGATATTCCACCTTACACAGTGCACCTCTATCTTACCATAGTCAGCCCTTCACACTGACAGATAACCATCCCATTTGCACTGTGTTCTACATGGTCACCAATTTGACTCTGAGATCAACATCTTTTCAACCACCTACACATAAGGGACCGAGTGAGAATTCACTTCTCTGCAGCACATCTCCTGTATTTGACGTTGCTGGTGAGGTGGATCTCTCGACTCTTTCTAAGGGGAGTTGGGAAATGAAGTCTCTGCCTCCCCATGTCTCAGTGAATTGGCATGTAAGAAGGGGTCTGAGCACCCTTCAGCAGGGTCTGAGTGACAATGCGACAGAGGTCAAGGATTCGGTCCCCTACAACCAGTCTCCATTTGGGACAATCCTCCTCCTTCTCTAGACCCTCCATTGCCAGGCCAGAGGCCTGGCTCGTCCAAGAGGGAAACCTCAAGACCTGCCCATGTAGCCCTCACCACACGGCTCACGGTAGATAACAAGAGAGACTCCTTAAATTCCACAACTCTGTACCCCACAAACAAGCCAGCAGTGGAACTAGTCACCCCACTTCCATCCAGCACCCCAGTAGACAGGACTTCATCTTATCAACCTGTGAAATACCCACCAGACGTATCCCAGCTTCATTCTTGGGACATGTGCTACTGTGGATAGCTAGTGTGTGCTTTCATCTATTGACGTGTACGTTCAGAAGCAGGGAAGGGTCCTTGCCCCCATTCAAGTATTTCCTCAGGGTTGATATTGAGGGCCTCGTCCTTGGTGGAAGGCAGAGGGGCCTATTGTCATGGTTTGAGCTCTGGAATGAGATTTATCATCCCGGTCATTCTTGGGAGACGTTATTCCTCTGTTGGAAAAGACTGGAAGGGATAAGCTCACTGGTCCCTCTCAGATGTATCATAATCCAAAAGCAAGCCTGAGCCGTGGCTATTTCCTCAGCAGCCTGATGAGAATGGTGGGCATCAGAAGAATGCTGGAAAGAATACTTGTCATCCAATTGTCCAATACATCCAATGGATCCTCCTTTCATTTAGTATCAACATACCTCCAGATCATGAGCTCAGGCTGCCCGAGGTACCACAAATGATGGGTGACGGTGAGAGCTTCCCACCTTGGGCCCATCACTTGCCTCTCTTCTCACAGAGTGTCAGTGGTGTCACAATGCTTGGTGGGCGTCATGCCATTGCCATGGCCACCATTGGGCCTGAACTTCTCAGATGGAAGGCAACTCCACCTCCTCTGTGCCCACCTGCTCTCTACAGAAGGATGGCTCTTCCCCTGAACGTGTGTCAGGCTCAACACGGTGGTTCCAGAACTGCTTCCCAGGAATACACAGTCTACAATCCCATTTGGAAAGAAAATATGGGATTGAAAAAGACCCACTGGCTCAAGATTGGGCAAGAGGGCGGAGGAGTAGCTGGACACGCTGAACACTTCATAGGTACTTTTGTCGGTAGGGTCCCATATGGGACGCAGAGAGCAACAGACTTGAAACAACGTTCACATGAGTGCTCTCCCAAGCAATGGCTTCTCTGCAGCATTCCCTACCTGGTCCATGAGCTCTTGTGGATTTGCTCGGGTGTGGATCCCTGGACTCGTTCTTAGCGGATATAGAATATGAACTCTGTGACTCTTCATGTCTCAATGATTGGGCATTCAGACAATGGTCTGAGCATCCATGGCCAGTGAGCTGGCCAACCATAGCCCAGAGTGCCAGATGTCTGTCAACCAAATCCAGTCTCTCTGGAATGGACCTCCTCATTCTCTGGCCTCCTGATTGTCAGGGACAGAGCCCACTGCCTTCCAGGTTGGACCTTTCAGTACTCTCAAATTGCAGGCATCATCCCAGGGCTCCTGGAAGAACAGACAATCGACCCACCTTTCCTTTCTTTTGATTGTAGACACAACAAACACACTGGCACTGGCCCCAGGCACCACACTCCCAGGAAGCTCTCCATGAGAGGGAGGGCTTGTTCTTATCCACCTGTGGAAAAGGCAGCTGAAATAGACCGGTTACCTCTCGGTTAAAAGGCCTCTGTTTGGAGGGCTCCCCTGTGGCTTAGGCTATGGAAATATTTATTCGGAAGTGTGGAGCTGAAAATGCCCCAATGGGAATGTCTTCGTCAAGGGTTACATCCAAGGGCTCAGGCTTGGTGGAGAGCATTGGGGCATGGATTGCTTGTTTGTGCCCTGGGATGTCTTGTTTCAAATGGCCATGAAGCACAACTCTTCTTTCACATGTAGGAACTCCCTTGAGGTATTGTGCCCACTGATCCCCTGAAGAAATCACATGTGCAGACACCAAGCCTCTAGAATCCACATTGAGCTTGGGAGCCTGAGGAGAGTGGTGGCTATGCGTCTACAGATGGAGATAAGAGTGTTCATCCAAGAGGACCACCCCTCTGATGGATCCTCCTTTCCATCAACTTCGACATACCTCCAGAGCAAGAGCTCATGGTGTCCCTCTTTGAACTCTCAAGGTTTGAGGGTGACACTTTCCCACATATGGCCCATCACACACCTCTTTTCTCACAGAGAGGTGGTTTGGTCACAAGGCTCCATGGGCATCATATCAGTGCAAAGGCCACCTCTGGGGCTGCACCTTTCCGAAGGAAGGCAACTCCACACACTGGGGAACCCAATTTTCTCTATCATGAGGGATCTCTGATAACATGTGCGGCACTTCAGGGTCAAGTGCTTTCTCAGGCACTGCCTCACACGAATACACAGGACAGAATCTCTTTTGGAGAGAAAAGATGTCATTCCAAACACCCAAACCAAAGTCACCTGGACAATGAAATCAAGGAACGACTGAGGAAGAACAACCTATGAGCCGCCATTTCAATAGGAAGGGTCTTTTCCGCTTAGGGAAAAGAGAGGGTGTCATTTACCTTGACCCACACCTCGTGTCCTTTGAGAAGACATGGGTGCCCAGCAGGGAGGACTGCTTGCAATCGGCATACTTCAAGAGACCAGCCAAGGAATAGTGAAAATCTCATGCAAGAGTCCTGAGATAGCCTTTGTGTCTAATCGTCCCCGGAAACACAGACAAGGGCTTGGGAAGGAAACTGCGCCCTGGAATGTGGCTTGTATGCAAATCACATCTCAATCTCTCTCTCGGCTTCTTCCTCCTTCACATTCTCTCGAATCCTCCTCATCCAAGGTTATCTGTGCTGGTCCATGTTGTCAAATCTCAGCCAGGAAAGCGGTCAAATTCGTTAACCTAGATTTTCCATCAGTCTTCCAAACTCCTATCAAATATAAAAGCATTTTACCTGAAATAACTCCTCTGTTTGTATGGAGATATTCCACCTTACACAGTGCACCTCTATCTTACCATAGTCAGCCCTTCACACTGACAGATAACCATCCCATTTGCACTGTGTTCTACATGGTCACCAATTTGACTCTGAGATCAACATCTTTTCAACCACCTACACATAAGGGACCGAGTGAGAATTCACTTCTCTGCAGCACATCTCCTGTATTTGACGTTGCTGGTGAGGTGGATCTCTCGACTCTTTCTAAGGGGAGTTGGGAAATGAAGTCTCTGCCTCCCCATGTCTCAGTGAATTGGCATGTAAGAAGGGGTCTGAGCACCCTTCAGCAGGGTCTGAGTGACAATGCGACAGAGGTCAAGGATTCGGTCCCCTACAACCAGTCTCCATTTGGGACAATCCTCCTCCTTCTCTAGACCCTCCATTGCCAGGCCAGAGGCCTGGCTCGTCCAAGAGGGAAACCTCAAGACCTGCCCATGTAGCCCTCACCACACGGCTCACGGTAGATAACAAGAGAGACTCCTTAAATTCCACAACTCTGTACCCCACAAACAAGCCAGCAGTGGAACTAGTCACCCCACTTCCATCCAGCACCCCAGTAGACAGGACGTAATCTTATCAACCTGTGAAATACCCACCAGACGTATCCCAGCTTCATTCTTGGGACATGTGCTACTGTGGATAGCTAGTGTGTGCTTTCATCTATTGACGTGTACGTTCAGAAGCAGGGAAGGGTCCTTGCCCCCATTCAAGTATTTCCTCAGGGTTGATATTGAGGGCCTCGTCCTTGGTGGAAGGAAGAGGGGCCTATTGTCATGGTTTGAGCTCTGGAATGAGATTTATCATCCCGGTCATTCTTGGGAGACGTTATTCCTCTGTTGGAAAAGACTGGAAGGGATAAGCTCACTGGTCCCTCTCAGATGTATCATAATCCAAAAGCAAGCCTGAGCCGTGGCTATTTCCTCAGCAGCCTGATGAGAATGGTGGGCATCAGAAGAATGCTGGAAAGAATACTTGTCATCCAATTGTCCAATACATCCAATGGATCCTCCTTTCATTTAGTATCAACATACCTCCAGATCATGAGCTCAGGCTGCCCGAGGTACCACAAATGATGGGTGACGGTGAGAGCTTCCCACCTTGGGCCCATCACTTGCCTCTCTTCTCACAGAGTGTCAGTGGTGTCACAATGCTTGGTGGGCGTCATGCCATTGCCATGGCCACCATTGGGCCTGAACTTCTCAGATGGAAGGCAACTCCACCTCCTCTGTGCCCACCTGCTCTCTACAGAAGGATGGCTCTTCCCCTGAACGTGTGTCAGGCTCAACACGGTGGTTCCAGAACTGCTTCCCAGGAATACACAGTCTACAATCCCATTTGGAAAGAAAATATGGGATTGAAAAAGACCCACTGGCTCAAGATTGGGCAAGAGGGCGGAGGAGTAGCTGGACACGCTGAACACTTCATAGGTACTTTTGTCGGTAGGGTCCCATATGGGACGCAGAGAGCAACAGACTTGAAACAACGTTCACATGAGTGCTCTCCCAAGCAATGGCTTCTCTGCAGCATTCCCTACCTGGTCCATGAGCTCTTGTGGATTTGCTCGGGTGTGGATCCCTGGACTCGTTCTTAGCGGATATAGAATATGAACTCTGTGACTCTTCATGTCTCAATGATTGGGCATTCAGACAATGGTCTGAGCATCCATGGCCAGTGAGCTGGCCAACCATAGCCCAGAGTGCCAGATGTCTGTCAACCAAATCCAGTCTCTCTGGAATGGACCTCCTCATTCTCTGGCCTCCTGATTGTCAGGGACAGAGCCCACTGCCTTCCAGGTTGGACCTTTCAGTACTCTCAAATTGCAGGCATCATCCCAGGGCTCCTGGAAGAACAGACAATCGACCCACCTTTCCTTTCTTTTGATTGTAGACACAACAAACACACTGGCACTGGCCCCAGGCACCACACTCCCAGGAAGCTCTCCATGAGAGGGAGGGCTTGTTCTTATCCACCTGTGGAAAAGGCAGCTGAAATAGACCGGTTACCTCTCGGTTAAAAGGCCTCTGTTTGGAGGGCTCCCCTGTGGCTTAGGCTATGGAAATATTTATTCGGAAGTGTGGAGCTGAAAATGCCCCAATGGGAATGTCTTCGTCAAGGGTTACATCCAAGGGCTCAGGCTTGGTGGAGAGCATTGGGGCATGGATTGCTTGTTTGTGCCCTGGGATGTCTTGTTTCAAATGGCCATGAAGCACAACTCTTCTTTCACATGTAGGAACTCCCTTGAGGTATTGTGCCCACTGATCCCCTGAAGAAATCACATGTGCAGACACCAAGCCTCTAGAATCCACATTGAGCTTGGGAGCCTGAGGAGAGTGGTGGCTATGCGTCTACAGATGGAGATAAGAGTGTTCATCCAAGAGGACCACCCCTCTGATGGATCCTCCTTTCCATCAACTTCGACATACCTCCAGAGCAAGAGCTCATGGTGTCCCTCTTTGAACTCTCAAGGTTTGAGGGTGACACTTTCCCACATATGGCCCATCACACACCTCTTTTCTCACAGAGAGGTGGTTTGGTCACAAGGCTCCATGGGCATCATATCAGTGCAAAGGCCACCTCTGGGGCTGCACCTTTCCGAAGGAAGGCAACTCCACACACTGGGGAACCCAATTTTCTCTATCATGAGGGATCTCTGATAACATGTGCGGCACTTCAGGGTCAAGTGCTTTCTCAGGCACTGCCTCACACGAATACACAGGACAGAATCTCTTTTGGAGAGAAAAGATGTCATTCCAAACACCCAAACCAAAGTCACCTGGACAATGAAATCAAGGAACGACTGAGGAAGAACAACCTATGAGCCGCCATTTCAATAGGAAGGGTCTTTTCCGCTTAGGGAAAAGAGAGGGTGTCATTTACCTTGACCCACACCTCGTGTCCTTTGAGAAGACATGGGTGCCCAGCAGGGAGGACTGCTTGCAATCGGCATACTTCAAGAGACCAGCCAAGGAATAGTGAAAATCTCATGCAAGAGTCCTGAGATAGCCTTTGTGTCTAATCGTCCCCGGAAACACAGACAAGGGCTTGGGAAGGAAACTGCGCCCTGGAATGTGGCTTGTATGCAAATCACATCTCAATCTCTCTCTCGGCTTCTTCCTCCTTCACATTCTCTCGAATCCTCCTCATCCAAGGTTATCTGTGCTGGTCCATGTTGTCAAATCTCAGCCAGGAAAGCGGTCAAATTCGTTAACCTAGATTTTCCATCAGTCTTCCAAACTCCTATCAAATATAAAAGCATTTTACCTGAAATAACTCCTCTGTTTGTATGGAGATATTCCACCTTACACAGTGCACCTCTATCTTACCATAGTCAGCCCTTCACACTGACAGATAACCATCCCATTTGCACTGTGTTCTACATGGTCACCAATTTGACTCTGAGATCAACATCTTTTCAACCACCTACACATAAGGGACCGAGTGAGAATTCACTTCTCTGCAGCACATCTCCTGTATTTGACGTTGCTGGTGAGGTGGATCTCTCGACTCTTTCTAAGGGGAGTTGGGAAATGAAGTCTCTGCCTCCCCATGTCTCAGTGAATTGGCATGTAAGAAGGGGTCTGAGCACCCTTCAGCAGGGTCTGAGTGACAATGCGACAGAGGTCAAGGATTCGGTCCCCTACAACCAGTCTCCATTTGGGACAATCCTCCTCCTTCTCTAGACCCTCCATTGCCAGGCCAGAGGCCTGGCTCGTCCAAGAGGGAAACCTCAAGACCTGCCCATGTAGCCCTCACCACACGGCTCACGGTAGATAACAAGAGAGACTCCTTAAATTCCACAACTCTGTACCCCACAAACAAGCCAGCAGTGGAACTAGTCACCCCACTTCCATCCAGCACCCCAGTAGACAGGACGTAATCTTATCAACCTGTGAAATACCCACCAGACGTATCCCAGCTTCATTCTTGGGACATGTGCTACTGTGGATAGCTAGTGTGTGCTTTCATCTATTGACGTGTACGTTCAGAAGCAGGGAAGGGTCCTTGCCCCCATTCAAGTATTTCCTCAGGGTTGATATTGAGGGCCTCGTCCTTGGTGGAAGGAAGAGGGGCCTATTGTCATGGTTTGAGCTCTGGAATGAGATTTATCATCCCGGGCATTCTTGGGAGACGTTATTCCTCTGTTGGAAAAGACTGGAAGGGATAAGCTCACTGGTCCCTCTCAGATGTATCATAATCCAAAAGCAAGCCTGAGCCGTGGCTATTTCCTCAGCAGCCTGATGAGAATGGTGGGCATCAGAAGAATGCTGGAAAGAATACTTGTCATCCAATTGTCCAATACATCCAATGGATCCTCCTTTCATTTAGTATCAACATACCTCCAGATCATGAGCTCAGGCTGCCCGAGGTACCACAAATGATGGGTGACGGTGAGAGCTTCCCACCTTGGGCCCATCACTTGCCTCTCTTCTCACAGAGTGTCAGTGGTGTCACAATGCTTGGTGGGCGTCATGCCATTGCCATGGCCACCATGGGGCCTGAACTTCTCAGATGGAAGGCAACTCCACCTCCTCTGTGCCCACCTGCTCTCTACAGAAGGATGGCTCTTCCCCTGAACGTGTGTCAGGCTCAACACGGTGGTTCCAGAACTGCTTCCCAGGAATACACAGTCTACAATCCCATTTGGAAAGAAAATATGGGATTGAAAAAGACCCACTGGCTCAAGATTGGGCAAGAGGGCGGAGGAGTAGCTGGACACGCTGAACACTTCATAGGTACTTTTGTCGGTAGGGTCCCATATGGGACGCAGAGAGCAACAGACTTGAAACAACGTTCACATGAGTGCTCTCCCAAGCAATGGCTTCTCTGCAGCATTCCCTACCTGGTCCATGAGCTCTTGTGGATTTGCTCGGGTGTGGATCCCTGGACTCGTTCTTAGCGGATATAGAATATGAACTCTGTGACTCTTCATGTCTCAATGATTGGGCATCCAGACAATGGTCTGAGCATCCATGGCCAGTGAGCTGGCCAACCATAGCCCAGAGTGCCAGATGTCTGTCAACCAAATCCAGTCTCTCTGGAATAGACCTCCTCATTCTCTGGCCTCCTGATTGTCAGGGACAGAGCCCACTCCCTTCCAGGTTGGAACTTTCAGTACCCTCAAATTGCAGGCATCATCCCAGGGCTCCTGGAAGATCAGACAATCGACCCACCTTTCCTTTCTTTTGATTGTAGACACAACAAACACACTGGCACTGGCCCCAGGCACCACACTCCCAGGAAGCTCTCCATGAGAGGGAGGGCTTGTTCTTATCCACCTGTGGAAAAGGCAGCTGAAATAGACCGGTTACCTCTCGGTTAAAAGGCCTCTGTTTGGAGGGCTCCCCTGTGGCTTAGGCTATGGAAATATTTATTCGGAAGTGTGGAGCTGAAAATGCCCCAATGGGAATGTCTTCGTCAAGGGTTACATCCAAGGGCTCAGGCTTGGTGGAGAGCATTGGGGCATGGATTGCTTGTTTGTGCCCTGGGATGTCTTGTTTCAAATGGCCATGAAGCACAACTCTTCTTTCACATGTAGGAACTCCCTTGAGGTATTGTGCCCACTGATCCCCTGAAGAAATCACATGTGCAGACACCAAGCCTCTAGAATCCACATTGAGCTTGGGAGCCTGAGGAGAGTGGTGGCTATGCGTCTACAGATGGAGATAAGAGTGTTCATCCAAGAGGACCACCCCTCTGATGGATCCTCCTTTCCATCAACTTCGACATACCTCCAGAGCAAGAGCTCATGGTGTCCCTCTTTGAACTCTCAAGGTTTGAGGGTGACACTGTCCCACATATGGCCCATCACACACCTCTTTTCTCACAGAGAGGTGGTTTGGTCACAAGGCTCCATGGGCATCATATCAGTGCAAAGGCCACCTCTGGGGCTGCACCTTTCCGAAGGAAGGCAACTCCACACACTGGGGAACCCAATTTTCTCTATCATGAGGGATCTCTGATAACATGTGCGGCACTTCAGGGTCAAGTGCTTTCTCAGTCACTGCCTCACACGAATACACAGGACAGAATCTCTTTTGGAGAGAAAAGATGTCATTCCAAACACCCAAACCAAAGTCACCTGGACAATGAAATCAAGGAACGACTGAGGAAGAACAACCTATGAGCCGCCATTTCAATAGGAAGGGTCTTTTCCGCTTAGGGAAAAGAGAGGGTGTCATTTACCTTGACCCACACCTCGTGTCCTTTGAGAAGACATGGGTGCCCAGCAGGGAGGACTGCTTGCAATCGGCATACTTCAAGAGACCAGCCAAGGAATAGTGAAAATCTCATGCAAGAGTCCTGAGATAGCCTTTGTGTCTAATCGTCCCCGGAAACACAGACAAGGGCTTGGGAAGGAAACTGCGCCCTGGAATGTGGCTTGTATGCAAATCACATCTCAATCTCTCTCTCGGCTTCTTCCTCCTTCACATTCTCTCGAATCCTCCTCATCCAAGGTTATCTGTGCTGGTCCATGTTGTCAAATCTCAGCCAGGAAAGCGGTCAAATTCGTTAACCTAGATTTTCCATCAGTCTTCCAAACTCCTATCAAATATAAAAGCATTTTACCTGAAATAACTCCTCTGTTTGTATGGAGATATTCCACCTTACACAGTGCACCTCTATCTTACCATAGTCAGCCCTTCACACTGACAGATAACCATCCCATTTGCACTGTGTTCTACATGGTCACCAATTTGACTCTGAGATCAACATCTTTTCAACCACCTACACATAAGGGACCGAGTGAGAATTCACTTCTCTGCAGCACATCTCCTGTATTTGACGTTGCTGGTGAGGTGGATCTCTCGACTCTTTCTAAGGGGAGTTGGGAAATGAAGTCTCTGCCTCCCCATGTCTCAGTGAATTGGCATGTAAGAAGGGGTCTGAGCACCCTTCAGCAGGGTCTGAGTGACAATGCGACAGAGGTCAAGGATTCGGTCCCCTACAACCAGTCTCCATTTGGGACAATCCTCCTCCTTCTCTAGACCCTCCATTGCCAGGCCAGAGGCCTGGCTCGTCCAAGAGGGAAACCTCAAGACCTGCCCATGTAGCCCTCACCACACGGCTCACGGTAGATAACAAGAGAGACTCCTTAAATTCCACAACTCTGTACCCCACAAACAAGCCAGCAGTGGAACTAGTCACCCCACTTCCATCCAGCACCCCAGTAGACAGGACTTCATCTTATCAACCTGTGAAATACCCACCAGACGTATCCCAGCTTCATTCTTGGGACATGTGCTACTGTGGATAGCTAGTGTGTGCTTTCATCTATTGACGTGTACGTTCAGAAGCAGGGAAGGGTCCTTGCCCCCATTCAAGTATTTCCTCAGGGTTGATATTGAGGGCCTCGTCCTTGGTGGAAGGAAGAGGGGCCTATTGTCATGGTTTGAGCTCTGGAATGAGATTTATCATCCCGGTCATTCTTGGGAGACGTTATTCCTCTGTTGGAAAAGACTGGAAGGGATAAGCTCACTGGTCCCTCTCAGATGTATCATAATCCAAAAGCAAGCCTGAGCCGTGGCTATTTCCTCAGCAGCCTGATGAGAATGGTGGGCATCAGAAGAATGCTGGAAAGAATACTTGTCATCCAATTGTCCAATACATCCAATGGATCCTCCTTTCATTTAGTATCAACATACCTCCAGATCATGAGCTCAGGCTGCCCGAGGTACCACAAATGATGGGTGACGGTGAGAGCTTCCCACCTTGGGCCCATCACTTGCCTCTCTTCTCACAGAGTGTCAGTGGTGTCACAATGCTTGGTGGGCGTCATGCCATTGCCATGGCCACCATTGGGCCTGAACTTCTCAGATGGAAGGCAACTCCACCTCCTCTGTGCCCACCTGCTCTCTACAGAAGGATGGCTCTTCCCCTGAACGTGTGTCAGGCTCAACACGGTGGTTCCAGAACTGCTTCCCAGGAATACACAGTCTACAATCCCATTTGGAAAGAAAATATGGGATTGAAAAAGACCCACTGGCTCAAGATTGGGCAAGAGGGCGGAGGAGTAGCTGGACACGCTGAACACTTCATAGGTACTTTTGTCGGTAGGGTCCCATATGGGACGCAGAGAGCAACAGACTTGAAACAACGTTCACATGAGTGCTCTCCCAAGCAATGGCTTCTCTGCAGCATTCCCTACCTGGTCCATGAGCTCTTGTGGATTTGCTCGGGTGTGGATCCCTGGACTCGTTCTTAGCGGATATAGAATATGAACTCTGTGACTCTTCATGTCTCAATGATTGGGCATTCAGACAATGGTCTGAGCATCCATGGCCAGTGAGCTGGCCAACCATAGCCCAGAGTGCCAGATGTCTGTCAACCAAATCCAGTCTCTCTGGAATGGACCTCCTCATTCTCTGGCCTCCTGATTGTCAGGGACAGAGCCCACTGCCTTCCAGGTTGGACCTTTCAGTACTCTCAAATTGCAGGCATCATCCCAGGGCTCCTGGAAGAACAGACAATCGACCCACCTTTCCTTTCTTTTGATTGTAGACACAACAAACACACTGGCACTGGCCCCAGGCACCACACTCCCAGGAAGCTCTCCATGAGAGGGAGGGCTTGTTCTTATCCACCTGTGGAAAAGGCAGCTGAAATAGACCGGTTACCTCTCGGTTAAAAGGCCTCTGTTTGGAGGGCTCCCCTGTGGCTTAGGCTATGGAAATATTTATTCGGAAGTGTGGAGCTGAAAATGCCCCAATGGGAATGTCTTCGTCAAGGGTTACATCCAAGGGCTCAGGCTTGGTGGAGAGCATTGGGGCATGGATTGCTTGTTTGTGCCCTGGGATGTCTTGTTTCAAATGGCCATGAAGCACAACTCTTCTTTCACATGTAGGAACTCCCTTGAGGTATTGTGCCCACTGATCCCCTGAAGAAATCACATGTGCAGACACCAAGCCTCTAGAATCCACATTGAGCTTGGGAGCCTGAGGAGAGTGGTGGCTATGCGTCTACAGATGGAGATAAGAGTGTTCATCCAAGAGGACCACCCCTCTGATGGATCCTCCTTTCCATCAACTTCGACATACCTCCAGAGCAAGAGCTCATGGTGTCCCTCTTTGAACTCTCAAGGTTTGAGGGTGACACTTTCCCACATATGGCCCATCACACACCTCTTTTCTCACAGAGAGGTGGTTTGGTCACAAGGCTCCATGGGCATCATATCAGTGCAAAGGCCACCTCTGGGGCTGCACCTTTCCGAAGGAAGGCAACTCCACACACTGGGGAACCCAATTTTCTCTATCATGAGGGATCTCTGATAACATGTGCGGCACTTCAGGGTCAAGTGCTTTCTCAGGCACTGCCTCACACGAATACACAGGACAGAATCTCTTTTGGAGAGAAAAGATGTCATTCCAAACACCCAAACCAAAGTCACCTGGACAATGAAATCAAGGAACGACTGAGGAAGAACAACCTATGAGCCGCCATTTCAATAGGAAGGGTCTTTTCCGCTTAGGGAAAAGAGAGGGTGTCATTTACCTTGACCCACACCTCGTGTCCTTTGAGAAGACATGGGTGCCCAGCAGGGAGGACTGCTTGCAATCGGCATACTTCAAGAGACCAGCCAAGGAATAGTGAAAATCTCATGCAAGAGTCCTGAGATAGCCTTTGTGTCTAATCGTCCCCGGAAACACAGACAAGGGCTTGGGAAGGAAACTGCGCCCTGGAATGTGGCTTGTATGCAAATCACATCTCAATCTCTCTCTCGGCTTCTTCCTCCTTCACATTCTCTCGAATCCTCCTCATCCAAGGTTATCTGTGCTGGTCCATGTTGTCAAATCTCAGCCAGGAAAGCGGTCAAATTCGTTAACCTAGATTTTCCATCAGTCTTCCAAACTCCTATCAAATATAAAAGCATTTTACCTGAAATAACTCCTCTGTTTGTATGGAGATATTCCACCTTACACAGTGCACCTCTATCTTACCATAGTCAGCCCTTCACACTGACAGATAACCATCCCATTTGCACTGTGTTCTACATGGTCACCAATTTGACTCTGAGATCAACATCTTTTCAACCACCTACACATAAGGGACCGAGTGAGAATTCACTTCTCTGCAGCACATCTCCTGTATTTGACGTTGCTGGTGAGGTGGATCTCTCGACTCTTTCTAAGGGGAGTTGGGAAATGAAGTCTCTGCCTCCCCATGTCTCAGTGAATTGGCATGTAAGAAGGGGTCTGAGCACCCTTCAGCAGGGTCTGAGTGACAATGCGACAGAGGTCAAGGATTCGGTCCCCTACAACCAGTCTCCATTTGGGACAATCCTCCTCCTTCTCTAGACCCTCCATTGCCAGGCCAGAGGCCTGGCTCGTCCAAGAGGGAAACCTCAAGACCTGCCCATGTAGCCCTCACCACACGGCTCACGGTAGATAACAAGAGAGACTCCTTAAATTCCACAACTCTGTACCCCACAAACAAGCCAGCAGTGGAACTAGTCACCCCACTTCCATCCAGCACCCCAGTAGACAGGACTTCATCTTATCAACCTGTGAAATACCCACCAGACGTATCCCAGCTTCATTCTTGGGACATGTGCTACTGTGGATAGCTAGTGTGTGCTTTCATCTATTGACGTGTACGTTCAGAAGCAGGGAAGGGTCCTTGCCCCCATTCAAGTATTTCCTCAGGGTTGATATTGAGGGCCTCGTCCTTGGTGGAAGGAAGAGGGGCCTATTGTCATGGTTTGAGCTCTGGAATGAGATTTATCATCCCGGTCATTCTTGGGAGACGTTATTCCTCTGTTGGAAAAGACTGGAAGGGATAAGCTCACTGGTCCCTCTCAGATGTATCATAATCCAAAAGCAAGCCTGAGCCGTGGCTATTTCCTCAGCAGCCTGATGAGAATGGTGGGCATCAGAAGAATGCTGGAAAGAATACTTGTCATCCAATTGTCCAATACATCCAATGGATCCTCCTTTCATTTAGTATCAACATACCTCCAGATCATGAGCTCAGGCTGCCCGAGGTACCACAAATGATGGGTGACGGTGAGAGCTTCCCACCTTGGGCCCATCACTTGCCTCTCTTCTCACAGAGTGTCAGTGGTGTCACAATGCTTGGTGGGCGTCATGCCATTGCCATGGCCACCATTGGGCCTGAACTTCTCAGATGGAAGGCAACTCCACCTCCTCTGTGCCCACCTGCTCTCTACAGAAGGATGGCTCTTCCCCTGAACGTGTGTCAGGCTCAACACGGTGGTTCCAGAACTGCTTCCCAGGAATACACAGTCTACAATCCCATTTGGAAAGAAAATATGGGATTGAAAAAGACCCACTGGCTCAAGATTGGGCAAGAGGGCGGAGGAGTAGCTGGACACGCTGAACACTTCATAGGTACTTTTGTCGGTAGGGTCCCATATGGGACGCAGAGAGCAACAGACTTGAAACAACGTTCACATGAGTGCTCTCCCAAGCAATGGCTTCTCTGCAGCATTCCCTACCTGGTCCATGAGCTCTTGTGGATTTGCTCGGGTGTGGATCCCTGGACTCGTTCTTAGCGGATATAGAATATGAACTCTGTGACTCTTCATGTCTCAATGATTGGGCATTCAGACAATGGTCTGAGCATCCATGGCCAGTGAGCTGGCCAACCATAGCCCAGAGTGCCAGATGTCTGTCAACCAAATCCAGTCTCTCTGGAATGGACCTCCTCATTCTCTGGCCTCCTGATTGTCAGGGACAGAGCCCACTGCCTTCCAGGTTGGACCTTTCAGTACTCTCAAATTGCAGGCATCATCCCAGGGCTCCTGGAAGAACAGACAATCGACCCACCTTTCCTTTCTTTTGATTGTAGACACAACAAACACACTGGCACTGGCCCCAGGCACCACACTCCCAGGAAGCTCTCCATGAGAGGGAGGGCTTGTTCTTATCCACCTGTGGAAAAGGCAGCTGAAATAGACCGGTTACCTCTCGGTTAAAAGGCCTCTGTTTGGAGGGCTCCCCTGTGGCTTAGGCTATGGAAATATTTATTCGGAAGTGTGGAGCTGAAAATGCCCCAATGGGAATGTCTTCGTCAAGGGTTACATCCAAGGGCTCAGGCTTGGTGGAGAGCATTGGGGCATGGATTGCTTGTTTGTGCCCTGGGATGTCTTGTTTCAAATGGCCATGAAGCACAACTCTTCTTTCACATGTAGGAACTCCCTTGAGGTATTGTGCCCACTGATCCCCTGAAGAAATCACATGTGCAGACACCAAGCCTCTAGAATCCACATTGAGCTTGGGAGCCTGAGGAGAGTGGTGGCTATGCGTCTACAGATGGAGATAAGAGTGTTCATCCAAGAGGACCACCCCTCTGATGGATCCTCCTTTCCATCAACTTCGACATACCTCCAGAGCAAGAGCTCATGGTGTCCCTCTTTGAACTCTCAAGGTTTGAGGGTGACACTTTCCCACATATGGCCCATCACACACCTCTTTTCTCACAGAGAGGTGGTTTGGTCACAAGGCTCCATGGGCATCATATCAGTGCAAAGGCCACCTCTGGGGCTGCACCTTTCCGAAGGAAGGCAACTCCACACACTGGGGAACCCAATTTTCTCTATCATGAGGGATCTCTGATAACATGTGCGGCACTTCAGGGTCAAGTGCTTTCTCAGGCACTGCCTCACACGAATACACAGGACAGAATCTCTTTTGGAGAGAAAAGATGTCATTCCAAACACCCAAACCAAAGTCACCTGGACAATGAAATCAAGGAACGACTGAGGAAGAACAACCTATGAGCCGCCATTTCAATAGGAAGGGTCTTTTCCGCTTAGGGAAAAGAGAGGGTGTCATTTACCTTGACCCACACCTCGTGTCCTTTGAGAAGACATGGGTGCCCAGCAGGGAGGACTGCTTGCAATCGGCATACTTCAAGAGACCAGCCAAGGAATAGTGAAAATCTCATGCAAGAGTCCTGAGATAGCCTTTGTGTCTAATCGTCCCCGGAAACACAGACAAGGGCTTGGGAAGGAAACTGCGCCCTGGAATGTGGCTTGTATGCAAATCACATCTCAATCTCTCTCTCGGCTTCTTCCTCCTTCACATTCTCTCGAATCCTCCTCATCCAAGGTTATCTGTGCTGGTCCATGTTGTCAAATCTCAGCCAGGAAAGCGGTCAAATTCGTTAACCTAGATTTTCCATCAGTCTTCCAAACTCCTATCAAATATAAAAGCATTTTACCTGAAATAACTCCTCTGTTTGTATGGAGATATTCCACCTTACACAGTGCACCTCTATCTTACCATAGTCAGCCCTTCACACTGACAGATAACCATCCCATTTGCACTGTGTTCTACATGGTCACCAATTTGACTCTGAGATCAACATCTTTTCAACCACCTACACATAAGGGACCGAGTGAGAATTCACTTCTCTGCAGCACATCTCCTGTATTTGACGTTGCTGGTGAGGTGGATCTCTCGACTCTTTCTAAGGGGAGTTGGGAAATGAAGTCTCTGCCTCCCCATGTCTCAGTGAATTGGCATGTAAGAAGGGGTCTGAGCACCCTTCAGCAGGGTCTGAGTGACAATGCGACAGAGGTCAAGGATTCGGTCCCCTACAACCAGTCTCCATTTGGGACAATCCTCCTCCTTCTCTAGACCCTCCATTGCCAGGCCAGAGGCCTGGCTCGTCCAAGAGGGAAACCTCAAGACCTGCCCATGTAGCCCTCACCACACGGCTCACGGTAGATAACAAGAGAGACTCCTTAAATTCCACAACTCTGTACCCCACAAACAAGCCAGCAGTGGAACTAGTCACCCCACTTCCATCCAGCACCCCAGTAGACAGGACTTCATCTTATCAACCTGTGAAATACCCACCAGACGTATCCCAGCTTCATTCTTGGGACATGTGCTACTGTGGATAGCTAGTGTGTGCTTTCATCTATTGACGTGTACGTTCAGAAGCAGGGAAGGGTCCTTGCCCCCATTCAAGTATTTCCTCAGGGTTGATATTGAGGGCCTCGTCCTTGGTGGAAGGAAGAGGGGCCTATTGTCATGGTTTGAGCTCTGGAATGAGATTTATCATCCCGGTCATTCTTGGGAGACGTTATTCCTCTGTTGGAAAAGACTGGAAGGGATAAGCTCACTGGTCCCTCTCAGATGTATCATAATCCAAAAGCAAGCCTGAGCCGTGGCTATTTCC
This sequence comes from Sus scrofa, assembly GCF_054392235.1. Taxonomy (NCBI): domain Eukaryota; kingdom Metazoa; phylum Chordata; class Mammalia; order Artiodactyla; family Suidae; genus Sus; species Sus scrofa. The sequence continues at coordinate 44,681,684 of NC_139402.1, forward strand.
TCAGCAGCCTGATGAGAATGGTGGGCATCAGAAGAATGCTGGAAAGAATACTTGTCATCCAATTGTCCAATACATCCAATGGATCCTCCTTTCATTTAGTATCAACATACCTCCAGATCATGAGCTCAGGCTGCCCGAGGTACCACAAATGATGGGTGACGGTGAGAGCTTCCCACCTTGGGCCCATCACTTGCCTCTCTTCTCACAGAGTGTCAGTGGTGTCACAATGCTTGGTGGGCGTCATGCCATTGCCATGGCCACCATTGGGCCTGAACTTCTCAGATGGAAGGCAACTCCACCTCCTCTGTGCCCACCTGCTCTCTACAGAAGGATGGCTCTTCCCCTGAACGTGTGTCAGGCTCAACACGGTGGTTCCAGAACTGCTTCCCAGGAATACACAGTCTACAATCCCATTTGGAAAGAAAATATGGGATTGAAAAAGACCCACTGGCTCAAGATTGGGCAAGAGGGCGGAGGAGTAGCTGGACACGCTGAACACTTCATAGGTACTTTTGTCGGTAGGGTCCCATATGGGACGCAGAGAGCAACAGACTTGAAACAACGTTCACATGAGTGCTCTCCCAAGCAATGGCTTCTCTGCAGCATTCCCTACCTGGTCCATGAGCTCTTGTGGATTTGCTCGGGTGTGGATCCCTGGACTCGTTCTTAGCGGATATAGAATATGAACTCTGTGACTCTTCATGTCTCAATGATTGGGCATTCAGACAATGGTCTGAGCATCCATGGCCAGTGAGCTGGCCAACCATAGCCCAGAGTGCCAGATGTCTGTCAACCAAATCCAGTCTCTCTGGAATGGACCTCCTCATTCTCTGGCCTCCTGATTGTCAGGGACAGAGCCCACTGCCTTCCAGGTTGGACCTTTCAGTACTCTCAAATTGCAGGCATCATCCCAGGGCTCCTGGAAGAACAGACAATCGACCCACCTTTCCTTTCTTTTGATTGTAGACACAACAAACACACTGGCACTGGCCCCAGGCACCACACTCCCAGGAAGCTCTCCATGAGAGGGAGGGCTTGTTCTTATCCACCTGTGGAAAAGGCAGCTGAAATAGACCGGTTACCTCTCGGTTAAAAGGCCTCTGTTTGGAGGGCTCCCCTGTGGCTTAGGCTATGGAAATATTTATTCGGAAGTGTGGAGCTGAAAATGCCCCAATGGGAATGTCTTCGTCAAGGGTTACATCCAAGGGCTCAGGCTTGGTGGAGAGCATTGGGGCATGGATTGCTTGTTTGTGCCCTGGGATGTCTTGTTTCAAATGGCCATGAAGCACAACTCTTCTTTCACATGTAGGAACTCCCTTGAGGTATTGTGCCCACTGATCCCCTGAAGAAATCACATGTGCAGACACCAAGCCTCTAGAATCCACATTGAGCTTGGGAGCCTGAGGAGAGTGGTGGCTATGCGTCTACAGATGGAGATAAGAGTGTTCATCCAAGAGGACCACCCCTCTGATGGATCCTCCTTTCCATCAACTTCGACATACCTCCAGAGCAAGAGCTCATGGTGTCCCTCTTTGAACTCTCAAGGTTTGAGGGTGACACTTTCCCACATATGGCCCATCACACACCTCTTTTCTCACAGAGAGGTGGTTTGGTCACAAGGCTCCATGGGCATCATATCAGTGCAAAGGCCACCTCTGGGGCTGCACCTTTCCGAAGGAAGGCAACTCCACACACTGGGGAACCCAATTTTCTCTATCATGAGGGATCTCTGATAACATGTGCGGCACTTCAGGGTCAAGTGCTTTCTCAGGCACTGCCTCACACGAATACACAGGACAGAATCTCTTTTGGAGAGAAAAGATGTCATTCCAAACACCCAAACCAAAGTCACCTGGACAATGAAATCAAGGAACGACTGAGGAAGAACAACCTATGAGCCGCCATTTCAATAGGAAGGGTCTTTTCCGCTTAGGGAAAAGAGAGGGTGTCATTTACCTTGACCCACACCTCGTGTCCTTTGAGAAGACATGGGTGCCCAGCAGGGAGGACTGCTTGCAATCGGCATACTTCAAGAGACCAGCCAAGGAATAGTGAAAATCTCATGCAAGAGTCCTGAGATAGCCTTTGTGTCTAATCGTCCCCGGAAACACAGACAAGGGCTTGGGAAGGAAACTGCGCCCTGGAATGTGGCTTGTATGCAAATCACATCTCAATCTCTCTCTCGGCTTCTTCCTCCTTCACATTCTCTCGAATCCTCCTCATCCAAGGTTATCTGTGCTGGTCCATGTTGTCAAATCTCAGCCAGGAAAGCGGTCAAATTCGTTAACCTAGATTTTCCATCAGTCTTCCAAACTCCTATCAAATATAAAAGCATTTTACCTGAAATAACTCCTCTGTTTGTATGGAGATATTCCACCTTACACAGTGCACCTCTATCTTACCATAGTCAGCCCTTCACACTGACAGATAACCATCCCATTTGCACTGTGTTCTACATGGTCACCAATTTGACTCTGAGATCAACATCTTTTCAACCACCTACACATAAGGGACCGAGTGAGAATTCACTTCTCTGCAGCACATCTCCTGTATTTGACGTTGCTGGTGAGGTGGATCTCTCGACTCTTTCTAAGGGGAGTTGGGAAATGAAGTCTCTGCCTCCCCATGTCTCAGTGAATTGGCATGTAAGAAGGGGTCTGAGCACCCTTCAGCAGGGTCTGAGTGACAATGCGACAGAGGTCAAGGATTCGGTCCCCTACAACCAGTCTCCATTTGGGACAATCCTCCTCCTTCTCTAGACCCTCCATTGCCAGGCCAGAGGCCTGGCTCGTCCAAGAGGGAAACCTCAAGACCTGCCCATGTAGCCCTCACCACACGGCTCACGGTAGATAACAAGAGAGACTCCTTAAATTCCACAACTCTGTACCCCACAAACAAGCCAGCAGTGGAACTAGTCACCCCACTTCCATCCAGCACCCCAGTAGACAGGACGTAATCTTATCAACCTGTGAAATACCCACCAGACGTATCCCAGCTTCATTCTTGGGACATGTGCTACTGTGGATAGCTAGTGTGTGCTTTCATCTATTGACGTGTACGTTCAGAAGCAGGGAAGGGTCCTTGCCCCCATTCAAGTATTTCCTCAGGGTTGATATTGAGGGCCTCGTCCTTGGTGGAAGGAAGAGGGGACTATTGTCATGGTTTGAGCTCTGGAATGAGATTTATCATCCCGGGCATTCTTGGGAGACGTTATTCCTCTGTTGGAAAAGACTGGAAGGGATAAGCTCACTGGTCCCTCTCAGATGTATCATAATCCAAAAGCAAGCCTGAGCCGTGGCTATTTCCTCAGCAGCCTGATGAGAATGGTGGGCATCAGAAGAATGCTGGAAAGAATACTTGTCATCCAATTGTCCAATACATCCAATGGATCCTCCTTTCATTTAGTATCAACATACCTCCAGATCATGAGCTCAGGCTGCCCGAGGTACCACAAATGATGGGTGACGGTGAGAGCTTCCCACCTTGGGCCCATCACTTGCCTCTCTTCTCACAGAGTGTCAGTGGTGTCACAATGCTTGGTGGGCGTCATGCCATTGCCATGGCCACCATGGGGCCTGAACTTCTCAGATGGAAGGCAACTCCACCTCCTCTGTGCCCACCTGCTCTCTACAGAAGGATGGCTCTTCCCCTGAACGTGTGTCAGGCTCAACACGGTGGTTCCAGAACTGCTTCCCAGGAATACACAGTCTACAATCCCATTTGGAAAGAAAATATGGGATTGAAAAAGACCCACTGGCTCAAGATTGGGCAAGAGGGCGGAGGAGTAGCTGGACACGCTGAACACTTCATAGGTACTTTTGTCGGTAGGGTCCCATATGGGACGCAGAGAGCAACAGACTTGAAACAACGTTCACATGAGTGCTCTCCCAAGCAATGGCTTCTCTGCAGCATTCCCTACCTGGTCCATGAGCTCTTGTGGATTTGCTCGGGTGTGGATCCCTGGACTCGTTCTTAGCGGATATAGAATATGAACTCTGTGACTCTTCATGTCTCAATGATTGGGCATCCAGACAATGGTCTGAGCATCCATGGCCAGTGAGCTGGCCAACCATAGCCCAGAGTGCCAGATGTCTGTCAACCAAATCCAGTCTCTCTGGAATAGACCTCCTCATTCTCTGGCCTCCTGATTGTCAGGGACAGAGCCCACTCCCTTCCAGGTTGGAACTTTCAGTACCCTCAAATTGCAGGCATCATCCCAGGGCTCCTGGATGATCAGACAATCGACCCACCTTTCCTTTCTTTTGATTGTAGACACAACAAACACACTGGCACTGGCCCCAGGCACCACACTCCCAGGAAGCTCTCCATGAGAGGGAGGGCTTGTTCTTATCCACCTGTGGAAAAGGCAGCTGAAATAGACCGGTTACCTCTCGGTTAAAAGGCCTCTGTTTGGAGGGCTCCCCTGTGGCTTAGGCTATGGAAATATTTATTCGGAAGTGTGGAGCTGAAAATGCCCCAATGGGAATGTCTTCGTCAAGGGTTACATCCAAGGGCTCAGGCTTGGTGGAGAGCATTGGGGCATGGATTGCTTGTTTGTGCCCTGGGATGTCTTGTTTCAAATGGCCATGAAGCACAACTCTTCTTTCACATGTAGGAACTCCCTTGAGGTATTGTGCCCACTGATCCCCTGAAGAAATCACATGTGCAGACACCAAGCCTCTAGAATCCACATTGAGCTTGGGAGCCTGAGGAGAGTGGTGGCTATGCGTCTACAGATGGAGATAAGAGTGTTCATCCAAGAGGACCACCCCTCTGATGGATCCTCCTTTCCATCAACTTCGACATACCTCCAGAGCAAGAGCTCATGGTGTCCCTCTTTGAACTCTCAAGGTTTGAGGGTGACACTGTCCCACATATGGCCCATCACACACCTCTTTTCTCACAGAGAGGTGGTTTGGTCACAAGGCTCCATGGGCATCATATCAGTGCAAAGGCCACCTCTGGGGCTGCACCTTTCCGAAGGAAGGCAACTCCACACACTGGGGAACCCAATTTTCTCTATCATGAGGGATCTCTGATAACATGTGCGGCACTTCAGGGTCAAGTGCTTTCTCAGTCACTGCCTCACACGAATACACAGGACAGAATCTCTTTTGGAGAGAAAAGATGTCATTCCAAACACCCAAACCAAAGTCACCTGGACAATGAAATCAAGGAACGACTGAGGAAGAACAACCTATGAGCCGCCATTTCAATAGGAAGGGTCTTTTCCGCTTAGGGAAAAGAGAGGGTGTCATTTACCTTGACCCACACCTCGTGTCCTTTGAGAAGACATGGGTGCCCAGCAGGGAGGACTGCTTGCAATCGGCATACTTCAAGAGACCAGCCAAGGAATAGTGAAAATCTCATGCAAGAGTCCTGAGATAGCCTTTGTGTCTAATCGTCCCCGGAAACACAGACAAGGGCTTGGGAAGGAAACTGCGCCCTGGAATGTGGCTTGTATGCAAATCACATCTCAATCTCTCTCTCGGCTTCTTCCTCCTTCACATTCTCTCGAATCCTCCTCATCCAAGGTTTTGGATGAGGTCCATGTTGTCAAATCTCAGCCAGGAAAGCGGTCAAATTCGTTAACCTAGATTTTCCATCAGTCTTCCAAACTCCTATCAAATATAAAAGCATTTTACCTGAAATAACTCCTCTGTTTGTATGGAGATATTCCACCTTACACAGTGCACCTCTATCTTACCATAGTCAGCCCTTCACACTGACAGATAACCATCCCATTTGCACTGTGTTCTACATGGTCACCAATTTGACTCTGAGATCAACATCTTTTCAACCACCTACACATAAGGGACCGAGTGAGAATTCACTTCTCTGCAGCACATCTCCTGTATTTGACGTTGCTGGTGAGGTGGATCTCTCGACTCTTTCTAAGGGGAGTTGGGAAATGAAGTCTCTGCCTCCCCATGTCTCAGTGAATTGGCATGTAAGAAGGGGTCTGAGCACCCTTCAGCAGGGTCTGAGTGACAATGCGACAGAGGTCAAGGATTCGGTCCCCTACAACCAGTCTCCATTTGGGACAATCCTCCTCCTTCTCTAGACCCTCCATTGCCAGGCCAGAGGCCTGGCTCGTCCAAGAGGGAAACCTCAAGACCTGCCCATGTAGCCCTCACCACACGGCTCACGGTAGATAACAAGAGAGACTCCTTAAATTCCACAACTCTGTACCCCACAAACAAGCCAGCAGTGGAACTAGTCACCCCACTTCCATCCAGCACCCCAGTAGACAGGACGTAATCTTATCAACCTGTGAAATACCCACCAGACGTATCCCAGCTTCATTCTTGGGACATGTGTTACTGTGGATAGCTAGTGTGTGCTTTCATCTATTGACGTGTACGTTCAGAAGCAGGGAAGGGTCCTTGCCCCCATTCAAGTATTTCCTCAGGGTTGATATTGAGGGCCTCGTCCTTGGTGGAAGGAAGAGGGGCCTATTGTCATGGTTTGAGCTCTGGAATGAGATTTATCATCCCGGTCATTCTTGGGAGACGTTATTCCTCTGTTGGAAAAGACTGGAAGGGATAAGCTCACTGGTCCCTCTCCGATGTATCATAATCCAAAAGCAAGCCTGAGCCGTGGCTATTTCCTCAGCAGCCTGATGAGAATGGTGGGCATCAGAAGAATGCTGGAAAGAATACTTGTCATCCAATTGTCCAATACATCCAATGGATCCTCCTTTCATTTAGTATCAACATACCTCCAGATCATGAGCTCAGGCTGCCCGAGGTACCACAAATGATGGGTGACGGTGAGAGCTTCCCACCTTGGGCCCATCACTTGCCTCTCTTCTCACAGAGAGTCAGTGGTGTCACAATGCTTGGTGGGCGTCATGCCATTGCCATGGCCACCATGGGGCCTGAACTTCTCAGATGGAAGGCAACTCCACCTCCTCTGTGCCCACCTGCTCTCTACAGAAGGATGGCTCTTCCCCTGAACGTGTGTCAGGCTCAACACGGTGGTTCCAGAACTGCTTCCCAGGAATACACAGTCTACAATCCCATTTGGAAAGAAAATATGGGATTGAAAAAGACCCACTGGCTCAAGATTGGGCAAGAGGGCGGAGGAGTAGCTGGACACGCTGAACACTTCATAGGTACTTTTGTCGGTAGGGTCCCATATGGGACGCAGAGAGCAACAGACTTGAAACAACGTTCACATGAGTGCTCTCCCAAGCAATGGCTTCTCTGCAGCATTCCCTACCTGGTCCATGAGCTCTTGTGGATTTGCTCGGGTGTGGATCCCTGGACTCGTTCTTAGCGGATATAGAATATGAACTCTGTGACTCTTCATGTCTCAATGATTGGGCATCCAGACAATGGTCTGAGCATCCATGGCCAGTGAGCTGGCCAACCATAGCCCAGAGTGCCAGATGTCTGTCAACCAAATCCAGTCTCTCTGGAATGGACCTCCTCATTCTCTGGCCTCCTGATTGTCAGGGACAGAGCCCACTCCCTTCCAGGTTGGACCTTTCAGTACCCTCAAATTGCAGGCATCATCCCAGGGCTCCTGGAAGATCAGACAATCGACCCACCTTTCCTTTCTTTTGATTGTAGACACAACAAACACACTGGCACTGGCCCCAGGCACCACACTCCCAGGAAGCTCTCCATGAGAGGGAGGGCTTGTTCTTATCCACCTGTGGAAAAGGCAGCTGAAATAGACCGGTTACCTCTCGGTTAAAAGGCCTCTGTTTGGAGGGCTCCCCTGTGGCTTAGGCTATGGAAATATTTATTCGGAAGTGTGGAGCTGAAAATGCCCCAATGGGAATGTCTTCGTCAAGGGTTACATCCAAGGGCTCAGGCTTGGTGGAGAGCATTGGGGCATGGATTGCTTGTTTGTGCCCTGGGATGTCTTGTTTCAAATGGCCATGAAGCACAACTCTTCTTTCACATGTAGGAACTCCCTTGAGGTGTGCTGCCCACTGATCCCCTGAAGATATCACATGTGCAGACACCAAGCCTCTAGAATCCACATTGAGCTTGGGAGCCTGAGGAGAGTGGTGGCTATGCGTCTACAGATGGAGATAAGAGTGTTCATCCAAGAGGACCACCCCTCTGATGGATCCTCCTTTCCATCAACTTCGACATACCTCCAGAGCAAGAGCTCATGGTGTCCCTCTTTGAACTCTCAAGGTGTGAGGCTGACACTTTCGCACATATGGCCCATCACACACCTCTTTTCTCACAGAGAGGTGGTTTGGTCACAAGGCTCCATGGGCATCATATCAGTGCAAAGGCCACCTCTGGGGCTGCACCTTTCCGAAGGAAGGCAACTCCACACACTGGGGAACCCAATTTTCTCTATCATGAGGGATCTCTGATAACATGTGCGGCACTTCAGGGTCAAGTGCTTTCTCAGTCACTGCCTCACACGAATACACAGGACAGAATCTCTTTTGGAGAGAAAAGATGTCATTCCAAACACCCAAACCAAAGTCACCTGGACAATGAAATCAAGGAACGACTGAGGAAGAACAACCTATGAGCCGCCATTTCAATAGGAAGGGTCTTTTCCGCTTAGGGAAAAGAGAGGGTGTCATTTACCTTGACCCACACCTCGTGTCCTTTGAGAAGACATGGGTGCCCAGCAGGGAGGACTGCTTGCAATCGGCATACTTCAAGAGACCAGCCAAGGAATAGTGAAAATCTCATGCAAGAGTCCTGAGATAGCCTTCGTGTCTAATCGTCCCCGGAAACACAGACAAGGGCTTGGGAAGGAAACTGCGCCCTGGAATGTGGCTTGTATGCAAATCACATCTCAATCTCTCTCTCGGCTTCTTCCTCCTTCACATTCTCTGGAATCCTCCTCATCCAAGGTTATCTGTGCTGGTCCATGTTGTCAAATCTCAGCCAGGAAAGCGGTCAAATTCGTTAACCTAGATTTTCCATCAGTCTTCCAAACTCCTATCAAATATAAAAGCATTTTACCTGAAATAACTCCTCTGTTTGTATGGAGATATTCCACCTTACACAGTGCACCTCTATCTTACCATAGTCAGCCCTTCACACTGACAGATAACCATCCCATTTGCACTGTGTTCTACATGGTCACCAATTTGACTCTGAGATCAACATCTTTTCAACCACCTACACATAAGGGACCGAGTGAGAATTCACTTCTCTGCAGCACATCTCCTGTATTTGACGTTGCTGGTGAGGTGGATCTCTCGACTCTTTCTAAGGGGAGTTGGGAAATGAAGTCTCTGCCTCCCCATGTCTCAGTGAATTGGCATGTAAGAAGGGGTCTGAGCACCCTTCAGCAGGGTCTGAGTGACAATGCGACAGAGGTCAAGGATTCGGTCCCCTACAACCAGTCTCCATTTGGGACAATCCTCCTCCTTCTCTAGACCCTCCATTGCCAGGCCAGAGGCCTGGCTCGTCCAAGAGGGAAACCTCAAGACCTGCCCATGTAGCCCTCACCACACGGCTCACGGTAGATAACAAGAGAGACTCCTTAAATTCCACAACTCTGTACCCCACAAACAAGCCAGCAGTGGAACTAGTCACCCCACTTCCATCCAGCACCCCAGTAGACAGGACGTAATCTTATCAACCTGTGAAATACCCACCAGACGTATCCCAGCTTCATTCTTGGGACATGTGTTACTGTGGATAGCTAGTGTGTGCTTTCATCTATTGACGTGTACGTTCAGAAGCAGGGAAGGGTCCTTGCCCGCATTCAAGTATTTCCTCAGGGTTGATATTGAGGGCCTCGTCCTTGGTGGAAGGCAGAGGGGCCTATTGTCATGGTTTGAGCTCTGGAATGAGATTTATCATCCCGGTCATTCTTGGGAGACGTTATTCCTCTGTTGGAAAAGACTGGAAGGGATAAGCTCACTGGTCCCTCTCCGATGTATCATAATCCAAAAGCAAGCCTGAGCCGTGGCTATTTCCTCAGCAGCCTGATGAGAATGGTGGGCATCAGAAGAATGCTGGAAAGAATACTTGTCATCCAATTGTCCAATACATCCAATGGATCCTCCTTTCATTTAGTATCAACATACCTCCAGATCATGAGCTCAGGCTGCCCGAGGTACCACAAATGATGGGTGACGGTGAGAGCTTCCCACCTTGGGCCCATCACTTGCCTCTCTTCTCACAGAGAGTCAGTGGTGTCACAATGCTTGGTGGGCGTCATGTCATTGCCATGGCCACCATGGGGCCTGAACTTCTCAGATGGAAGGCAACTCCACCTCCTCTGTGCCCACCTGCTCTCTACAGAAGGATGGCTCTTCCCCTGAACGTGTGTCAGGCTCAACACGGTGGTTCCAGAACTGCTTCCCAGGAATACACAGTCTACAATCCCATTTGGAAAGAAAATATGGGATTGAAAAAGACCCACTGGCTCAAGATTGGGCAAGAGGGCGGAGGAGTAGCTGGACACGCTGAACACTTCATAGGTACTTTTGTCGGTAGGGTCCCATATGGGACGCAGAGAGCAACAGACTTGAAACAACGTTCACATGAGTGCTCTCCCAAGCAATGGCTTCTCTGCAGCATTCCCTACCTGGTCCATGAGCTCTTGTGGATTTGCTCGGGTGTGGATCCCTGGACTCGTTCTTAGCGGATATAGAATATGAACTCTGTGACTCTTCATGTCTCAATGATTGGGCATCCAGACAATGGTCTGAGCATCCATGGCCAGTGAGCTGGCCAACCATAGCCCAGAGTGCCAGATGTCTGTCAACCAAATCCAGTCTCTCTGGAATGGACCTCCTCATTCTCTGGCCTCCTGATTGTCAGGGACAGAGCCCACTCCCTTCCAGGTTGGACCTTTCAGTACCCTCAAATTGCAGGCATCATCCCAGGGCTCCTGGAAGATCAGACAATCGACCCACCTTTCCTTTCTTTTGATTGTAGACACAACAAACACACTGGCACTGGCCCCAGGCACCACACTCCCAGGAAGCTCTCCATGAGAGGGAGGGCTTGTTCTTATCCACCTGTGGAAAAGGCAGCTGAAATAGACCGGTTACCTCTCGGTTAAAAGGCCTCTGTTTGGAGGGCTCCCCTGTGGCTTAGGCTATGGAAATATTTATTCGGAAGTGTGGAGCTGAAAATGCCCCAATGGGAATGTCTTCGTCAAGGGTTACATCCAAGGGCTCAGGCTTGGTGGAGAGCATTGGGGCATGGATTGCTTGTTTGTGCCCTGGGATGTCTTGTTTCAAATGGCCATGAAGCACAACTCTTCTTTCACATGTAGGAACTCCCTTGAGGTGTGCTGCCCACTGATCCCCTGAAGATATCACATGTGCAGACACCAAGCCTCTAGAATCCACATTGAGCTTGGGAGCCTGAGGAGAGTGGTGGCTATGCGTCTACAGATGGAGATAAGAGTGTTCATCCAAGAGGACCACCCCTCTGATGGATCCTCCTTTCCATCAACTTCGACATACCTCCAGAGCAAGAGCTCATGGTGTCCCTCTTTGAACTCTCAAGGTGTGAGGCTGACACTTTCGCACATATGGCCCATCACACACCTCTTTTCTCACAGAGAGGTGGTTTGGTCACAAGGCTCCATGGGCATCATATCAGTGCAAAGGCCACCTCTGGGGCTGCACCTTTCCGAAGGAAGGCAACTCCACACACTGGGGAACCCAATTTTCTCTATCATGAGGGATCTCTGATAACATGTGCGGCACTTCAGGGTCAAGTGCTTTCTCAGTCACTGCCTCACACGAATACACAGGACAGAATCTCTTTTGGAGAGAAAAGATGTCATTCCAAACACCCAAACCAAAGTCACCTGGACAATGAAATCAAGGAACGACTGAGGAAGAACAACCTATGAGCCGCCATTTCAATAGGAAGGGTCTTTTCCGCTTAGGGAAAAGAGAGGGTGTCATTTACCTTGACCCACACCTCGTGTCCTTTGAGAAGACATGGGTGCCCAGCAGGGAGGACTGCTTGCAATCGGCATACTTCAAGAGACCAGCCAAGGAATAGTGAAAATCTCATGCAAGAGTCCTGAGATAGCCTTCGTGTCTAATCGTCCCCGGAAACACAGACAAGGGCTTGGGAAGGAAACTGCGCCCTGGAATGTGGCTTGTATGCAAATCACATCTCAATCTCTCTCTCGGCTTCTTCCTCCTTCACATTCTCTGGAATCCTCCTCATCCAAGGTTATCTGTGCTGGTCCATGTTGTCAAATCTCAGCCAGGAAAGCGGTCAAATTCGTTAACCTAGATTTTCCATCAGTCTTCCAAACTCCTATCAAATATAAAAGCATTTTACCTGAAATAACTCCTCTGTTTGTATGGAGATATTCCACCTTACACAGTGCACCTCTATCTTACCATAGTCAGCCCTTCACACTGACAGATAACCATCCCATTTGCACTGTGTTCTACATGGTCACCAATTTGACTCTGAGATCAACATCTTTTCAACCACCTACACATAAGGGACCGAGTGAGAATTCACTTCTCTGCAGCACATCTCCTGTATTTGACGTTGCTGGTGAGGTGGATCTCTCGACTCTTTCTAAGGGGAGTTGGGAAATGAAGTCTCTGCCTCCCCATGTCTCAGTGAATTGGCATGTAAGAAGGGGTCTGAGCACCCTTCAGCAGGGTCTGAGTGACAATGCGACAGAGGTCAAGGATTCGGTCCCCTACAACCAGTCTCCATTTGGGACAATCCTCCTCCTTCTCTAGACCCTCCATTGCCAGGCCAGAGGCCTGGCTCGTCCAAGAGGGAAACCTCAAGACCTGCCCATGTAGCCCTCACCACACGGCTCACGGTAGATAACAAGAGAGACTCCTTAAATTCCACAACTGTGTACCCCACAAACAAGCCAGCAGTGGAACTAGTCACCCCACTTCCATCCAGCACCCCAGTAGACAGGACGTAATCTTATCAACCTGTGAAATACCCACCAGACGTATCCCAGCTTCATTCTTGGGACATGTGTTACTGTGGATAGCTAGTGTGTGCTTTCATCTATTGACGTGTACGTTCAGAAGCAGGGAAGGGTCCTTGCCCCCATTCAAGTATTTCCTCAGGGTTGATATTGAGGGCCTCGTCCTTGGTGGAAGGCAGAGGGGCCTATTGTCATGGTTTGAGCTCTGGAATGAGATTTATCATCCCGGTCATTCTTGGGAGACGTTATTCCTCTGTTGGAAAAGACTGGAAGGGATAAGCTCACTGGTCCCTCTCGGATGTTTCATAATCCAAAAGCAAGCCTGAGCCGTGGCTATTTCCTCAGCAGCCTGATGAGAATGGTGGGCATCAGAAGAATGCTGGAAAGAATACTTGTCATCCAATTGTCCAATACATCCAATGGATCCTCCTTTCATTTAGTATCAACATACCTCCAGATCATGAGCTCAGGCTGCCCGAGGTACCACAAATGATGGGTGACGGTGAGAGCTTCCCACCTTGGGCCCATCACTTGCCTCTCTTCTCACAGAGAGTCAGTGGTGTCACAATGCTTGGTGGGCGTCATGCCATTGCCATGGCCACCATTGGGCCTGAACTTCTCAGATGGAAGGCAACTCCACCTCCTCTGTGCCCACCTGCTCTCTACAGAAGGATGGCTCTTCCCCTGAACGTGTGTCAGGCTCAACACGGTGGTTCCAGAACTGCTTCCCAGGAATACACAGTCTACAATCCCATTTGGAAAGAAAATATGGGATTGAAAAAGACCCACTGGCTCAAGATTGGGCAAGAGGGCGGAGGAGTAGCTGGACACGCTGAACACTTCATAGGTACTTTTGTCGGTAGGGTCCCATATGGGACGCAGAGAGCAACAGACTTGAAACAACGTTCACATGAGTGCTCTCCCAAGCAATGGCTTCTCTGCAGCATTCCCTACCTGGTCCATGAGCTCTTGTGGATTTGCTCGGGTGTGGATCCCTGGACTCGTTCTTAGCGGATATAGAATATGAACTCTGTGACTCTTCATGTCTCAATGACTGGGCATCCAAACAATGGTCTGAGCATCCATGGCCAGTGAGCTGGCCAACCATAGCCCAGAGTGCCAGATGTCTGTCAACCAAATCCAGTCTCTCTGGAATAGACCTCCTCATTCTCTGGCCTCCTGATTGTCAGGGACAGAGCCCACTGCCTTCCAGGTTGGAACTTTCAGTACCCTCAAATTGCAGGCATCATCCCAGGGCTCCTGGAAGATCAGACAATCGACCCACCTTTCCTTTCTTTTGATTGTAGACACAACAAACACACTGGCACTGGCCCCAGGCACCACACTCCCAGGAAGCTCTCCATGAGAGGGAGGGCTTGTTCTTATCCACCTGTGGAAAAGGCAGCTGAAATAGACCGGTTACCTCTCGGTTAAAAGGCCTCTGTTTGGAGGGCTCCCCTGTGGCTTAGGCTATGGAAATATTTATTCGGAAGTGTGGAGCTGAAAATGCCCCAATGGGAATGTCTTCGTCAAGGGTTACATCCAAGGGCTCAGGCTTGGTGGAGAGCATTGGGGCATGGATTGCTTGTTTGTGCCCTGGGATGTCTTGTTTCAAATGGCCATGAAGCACAACTCTTCTTTCACATGTAGGAACTCCCTTGAGGTGTGCTGCCCACTGATCCCCTGAAGATATCACATGTGCAGACACCAAGCCTCTAGAATCCACATTGAGCTTGGGAGCCTGAGGAGAGTGGTGGCTATGCGTCTACAGATGGAGATAAGAGTGTTCATCCAAGAGGACCACCCCTCTGATGGATCCTCCTTTCCATCAACTTCGACATACCTCCAGAGCAAGAGCTCATGGTGTCCCTCTTTGAACTCTCAAGGTTTGAGGGTGACACTTTCCCACATATGGCCCATCACACACCTCTTTTCTCACAGAGAGGTGGTTTGGTCACAAGGCTCCATGGGCATCATATCAGTGCAAAGGCCACCTCTGGGGCTGCACCTTTCCGAAGGAAGGCAACTCCACACACTGGGGAACCCAATTTTCTCTATCATGATGGATCTCTGATAATATGTGCGGCACTTCAGGGTCAAGTGCTTTCTCAGTCACTGCCTCACACGAATACACAGGACAGAATCTCTTTTGGAGAGAAAAGATGTCATTCCAAACACCCAAACCAAAGTCACCTGGACAATGAAATCAAGGAACGACTGAGGAAGAACAACCTATGAGCCGCCATTTCAATAGGAAGGGTCTTTTCCGCTTAGGGAAAAGAGAGGGTGTCATTTACCTTGACCCACACCTCGTGTCCTTTGAGAAGACATGGGTGCCCAGCAGGGAGGACTGCTTGCAATCGGCATACTTCAAGAGACCAGCCAAGGAATAGTGAAAATCTCATGCAAGAGTCCTGAGATAGCCTTTGTGTCTAATCGTCCCCGGAAACACAGACAAGGGCTTGGGAAGGAAACTGCGCCCTGGAATGTGGCTTGTATGCAAATCACATCTCAATCTCTCTCTCGGCTTCTTCCTCCTTCACATTCTCTCGAATCCTCCTCATCCAAGGTTATCTGTGCTGGTCCATGTTGTCAAATCTCAGCCAGGAAAGCGGTCAAATTCGTTAACCTAGATTTTCCATCAGTCTTCCAAACTCCTATCAAATATAAAAGCATTTTACCTGAAATAACTCCTCTGTTTGTATGGAGATATTCCACCTTACACAGTGCACCTCTATCTTACCATAGTCAGCCCTTCACACTGACAGATAACCATCCCATTTGCACTGTGTTCTACATGGTCACCAATTTGACTCTGAGATCAACATCTTTTCAACCACCTACACATAAGGGACCGAGTGAGAATTCACTTCTCTGCAGCACATCTCCTGTATTTGACGTTGCTGGTGAGGTGGATCTCTCGACTCTTTCTAAGGGGAGTTGGGAAATGAAGTCTCTGCCTCCCCATGTCTCAGTGAATTGGCATGTAAGAAGGGGTCTGAGCACCCTTCAGCAGGGTCTGAGTGACAATGCGACAGAGGTCAAGGATTCGGTCCCCTACAACCAGTCTCCATTTGGGACAATCCTCCTCCTTCTCTAGACCCTCCATTGCCAGGCCAGAGGCCTGGCTCGTCCAAGAGGGAAACCTCAAGACCTGCCCATGTAGCCCTCACCACACGGCTCACGGTAGATAACAAGAGAGACTCCTTAAATTCCACAACTGTGTACCCCACAAACAAGCCAGCAGTGGAACTAGTCACCCCACTTCCATCCAGCACCCCAGTAGACAGGACGTAATCTTATCAACCTGTGAAATACCCACCAGACGTATCCCAGCTTCATTCTTGGGACATGTGTTACTGTGGATAGCTAGTGTGTGCTTTCATCTATTGACGTGTACGTTCAGAAGCAGGGAAGGGTCCTTGCCCCCATTCAAGTATTTCCTCAGGGTTGATATTGAGGGCCTCGTCCTTGGTGGAAGGCAGAGGGGCCTATTGTCATGGTTTGAGCTCTGGAATGAGATTTATCATCCCGGTCATTCTTGGGAGACGTTATTCCTCTGTTGGAAAAGACTGGAAGGGATAAGCTCACTGGTCCCTCTCGGATGTTTCATAATCCAAAAGCAAGCCTGAGCCGTGGCTATTTCCTCAGCAGCCTGATGAGAATGGTGGGCATCAGAAGAATGCTGGAAAGAATACTTGTCATCCAATTGTCCAATACATCCAATGGATCCTCCTTTCATTTAGTATCAACATACCTCCAGATCATGAGCTCAGGCTGCCCGAGGTACCACAAATGATGGGTGACGGTGAGAGCTTCCCACCTTGGGCCCATCACTTGCCTCTCTTCTCACAGAGAGTCAGTGGTGTCACAATGCTTGGTGGGCGTCATGCCATTGCCATGGCCACCATTGGGCCTGAACTTCTCAGATGGAAGGCAACTCCACCTCCTCTGTGCCCACCTGCTCTCTACAGAAGGATGGCTCTTCCCCTGAACGTGTGTCAGGCTCAACACGGTGGTTCCAGAACTGCTTCCCAGGAATACACAGTCTACAATCCCATTTGGAAAGAAAATATGGGATTGAAAAAGACCCACTGGCTCAAGATTGGGCAAGAGGGCGGAGGAGTAGCTGGACACGCTGAACACTTCATAGGTACTTTTGTCGGTAGGGTCCCATATGGGACGCAGAGAGCAACAGACTTGAAACAACGTTCACATGAGTGCTCTCCCAAGCAATGGCTTCTCTGCAGCATTCCCTACCTGGTCCATGAGCTCTTGTGGATTTGCTCGGGTGTGGATCCCTGGACTCGTTCTTAGCGGATATAGAATATGAACTCTGTGACTCTTCATGTCTCAATGACTGGGCATCCAAACAATGGTCTGAGCATCCATGGCCAGTGAGCTGGCCAACCATAGCCCAGAGTGCCAGATGTCTGTCAACCAAATCCAGTCTCTCTGGAATAGACCTCCTCATTCTCTGGCCTCCTGATTGTCAGGGACAGAGCCCACTGCCTTCCAGGTTGGAACTTTCAGTACCCTCAAATTGCAGGCATCATCCCAGGGCTCCTGGAAGATCAGACAATCGACCCACCTTTCCTTTCTTTTGATTGTAGACACAACAAACACACTGGCACTGGCCCCAGGCACCACACTCCCAGGAAGCTCTCCATGAGAGGGAGGGCTTGTTCTTATCCACCTGTGGAAAAGGCAGCTGAAATAGACCGGTTACCTCTCGGTTAAAAGGCCTCTGTTTGGAGGGCTCCCCTGTGGCTTAGGCTATGGAAATATTTATTCGGAAGTGTGGAGCTGAAAATGCCCCAATGGGAATGTCTTCGTCAAGGGTTACATCCAAGGGCTCAGGCTTGGTGGAGAGCATTGGGGCATGGATTGCTTGTTTGTGCCCTGGGATGTCTTGTTTCAAATGGCCATGAAGCACAACTCTTCTTTCACATGTAGGAACTCCCTTGAGGTGTGCTGCCCACTGATCCCCTGAAGATATCACATGTGCAGACACCAAGCCTCTAGAATCCACATTGAGCTTGGGAGCCTGAGGAGAGTGGTGGCTATGCGTCTACAGATGGAGATAAGAGTGTTCATCCAAGAGGACCACCCCTCTGATGGATCCTCCTTTCCATCAACTTCGACATACCTCCAGAGCAAGAGCTCATGGTGTCCCTCTTTGAACTCTCAAGGTTTGAGGGTGACACTTTCCCACATATGGCCCATCACACACCTCTTTTCTCACAGAGAGGTGGTTTGGTCACAAGGCTCCATGGGCATCATATCAGTGCAAAGGCCACCTCTGGGGCTGCACCTTTCCGAAGGAAGGCAACTCCACACACTGGGGAACCCAATTTTCTCTATCATGATGGATCTCTGATAATATGTGCGGCACTTCAGGGTCAAGTGCTTTCTCAGTCACTGCCTCACACGAATACACAGGACAGAATCTCTTTTGGAGAGAAAAGATGTCATTCCAAACACCCAAACCAAAGTCACCTGGACAATGAAATCAAGGAACGACTGAGGAAGAACAACCTATGAGCCGCCATTTCAATAGGAAGGGTCTTTTCCGCTTAGGGAAAAGAGAGGGTGTCATTTACCTTGACCCACACCTCGTGTCCTTTGAGAAGACATGGGTGCCCAGCAGGGAGGACTGCTTGCAATCGGCATACTTCAAGAGACCAGCCAAGGAATAGTGAAAATCTCATGCAAGAGTCCTGAGATAGCCTTTGTGTCTAATCGTCCCCGGAAACACAGACAAGGGCTTGGGAAGGAAACTGCGCCCTGGAATGTGGCTTGTATGCAAATCACATCTCAATCTCTCTCTCGGCTTCTTCCTCCTTCACATTCTCTCGAATCCTCCTCATCCAAGGTTATCTGTGCTGGTCCATGTTGTCAAATCTCAGCCAGGAAAGCGGTCAAATTCGTTAACCTAGATTTTCCATCAGTCTTCCAAACTCCTATCAAATATAAAAGCATTTTACCTGAAATAACTCCTCTGTTTGTATGGAGATATTCCACCTTACACAGTGCACCTCTATCTTACCATAGTCAGCCCTTCACACTGACAGATAACCATCCCATTTGCACTGTGTTCTACATGGTCACCAATTTGACTCTGAGATCAACATCTTTTCAACCACCTACACATAAGGGACCGAGTGAGAATTCACTTCTCTGCAGCACATCTCCTGTATTTGACGTTGCTGGTGAGGTGGATCTCTCGACTCTTTCTAAGGGGAGTTGGGAAATGAAGTCTCTGCCTCCCCATGTCTCAGTGAATTGGCATGTAAGAAGGGGTCTGAGCACCCTTCAGCAGGGTCTGAGTGACAATGCGACAGAGGTCAAGGATTCAGTCCCCTACAACCAGTCTCCATTTGGGACAATCCTCCTCCTTCTCTAGACCCTCCATTGCCAGGCCAGAGGCCTGGCTCGTCCAAGAGGGAAACCTCAAGACCTGCCCATGTAGCCCTCACCACACGGCTCACGGTAGATAACAAGAGAGACTCCTTAAATTCCACAACTCTGTACCCCACAAACAAGCCAGCAGTGGAACTAGTCACCCCACTTCCATCCAGCACCCCAGTAGACAGGACGTAATCTTATCAACCTGTGAAATACCCACCAGACGTATCCCAGCTTCATTCTTGGGACATGTGTTACTGTGGATAGCTAGTGTGTGCTTTCATCTATTGACGTGTACGTTCAGAAGCAGGGAAGGGTCCTTGCCCCCATTCAAGTATTTCCTCAGGGTTGATATTGAGGGCCTCGTCCTTGGTGGAAGGCAGAGGGGCCTATTGTCATGGTTTGAGCTCTGGAATGAGATTTATCATCCCGGTCATTCTTGGCAGACGTTATTCCTCTGTTGGAAAAGACTGGAAGGGATAAGCTCACTGGTCCCTCTCCGATGTATCATAATCCAAAAGCAAGCCTGAGCCGTGGCTATTTCCTCAGCAGCCTGATGAGAATGGTGGGCATCAGAAGAATGCTGGAAAGAATACTTGTCATCCAATTGTCCAATACATCCAATGGATCCTCCTTTCATTTAGTATCAACATACCTCCAGATCATGAGCTCAGGCTGCCCGAGGTACCACAAATGATGGGTGACGGTGAGAGCTTCCCACCTTGGGCCCATCACTTGCCTCTCTTCTCACAGAGAGTCAGTGGTGTCACAATGCTTGGTGGGCGTCATGCCATTGCCATGGCCACCATGGGGCCTGAACTTCTCAGATGGAAGGCAACTCCACCTCCTCTGTGCCCACCTGCTCTCTACAGAATGATGGCTCTTCCCCTGAACGTGTGTCAGGCTCAACACGGTGGTTCCAGAACTGCTTCCCAGGAATACACAGTCTACAATCCCATTTGGAAGGAAAATATGGGATTGAAAAAGACCCACTGGCTAAAGATTGGGCAAGAGGGCGGAGGAGTAGCTGGACACGCTGAACACTTCATAGGTACTTTTGTCGGTAGGGTCCCATATGGGACGCAGAGAGCAACAGACTTGAAACAACGTTCACATGAGTGCTCTCCCAAGCAATGGCTTCTCTGCAGCATTCCCTACCTGGTCCATGAGCTCTTGTGGATTTGCTCGGGTGTGGATCCCTGGACTCGTTCTTAGCGGATATAGAATATGAACTCTGTGACTCTTCATGTCTCAATGATTGGGCATCCAGACAATGGTCTGAGCATCCATGGCCAGTGAGCTGGCCAACCATAGCCCAGAGTGCCAGATGTCTGTCAACCAAATCCAGTCTCTCTGGAATAGACCTCCTCATTCTCTGGCCTCCTGATTGTCAGGGACAGAGCCCACTCCCTTCCAGGTTGGAACTTTCAGTACCCTCAAATTGCAGGCATCATCCCAGGGCTCCTGGAAGAACAGACAATCGACCCACCTTTCCTTTCTTTTGATTGTAGACACAACAAACACACTGGCACTGGCCCCAGGCACCACACTCCCAGGAAGCTCTCCATGAGAGGGAGGGCTTGTTCTTATCCACCTGTGGAAAAGGCAGCTGAAATAGACCGGTTACCTCTCGGTTAAAAGGCCTCTGTTTGGAGGGCTCCCCTGTGGCTTAGGCTATGGAAATATTTATTCGGAAGTGTGGAGCTGAAAATGCCCCAATGGGAATGTCTTCGTCAAGGGTTACATCCAAGGGCTCAGGCTTGGTGGAGAGCATTGGGGCATGGATTGCTTGTTTGTGCCCTGGGATGTCTTGTTTCAAATGGCCATGAAGCACAACTCTTCTTTCACATGTAGGAACTCCCTTGAGGTGTGCTGCCCACTGATCCCCTGAAGATATCACATGTGCAGACACCAAGCCTCTAGAATCCACATTGAGCTTGGGAGCCTGAGGAGAGTGGTGGCTATGCGTCTACAGATGGAGATAAGAGTGTTCATCCAAGAGGACCACCCCTCTGATGGATCCTCCTTTCCATCAACTTCAACATACCTCCAGAGCAAGAGCTCATGGTGTCCCTCTTTGAACTCTCAAGGTGTGAGGGTGAGAATGTCCCACATATGGCCCATCACACACCTCTTTTCTCACAGAGAGGTGGTTTGGTCACAAGGCTCCATGGGCATCATATCAGTGCAAAGGCCACCTCTGGGGCTGCACCTTTCCGAAGGAAGGCAACTCCACACACTGGGGAACCCAATTTTCTCTATCATGAGGGATCTCTGATAACATGTGCGGCACTTCAGGGTCAAGTGCTTTCTCAGTCACTGCCTCACACGAATACACAGGACAGAATCTCTTTTGGAGAGAAAAGATGTCATTCCAAACACCCAAACCAAAGTCACCTGGACAATGAAATCAAGGAACGACTGAGGAAGAACAACCTATGAGCCGCCATTTCAATAGGAAGGGTCTTTTCCGCTTAGGGAAAAGAGAGGGTGTCATTTACCTTGACCCACACCTCGTGTCCTTTGAGAAGACATGGGTGCCCAGCAGGGAGGACTGCTTGCAATCGGCATACTTCAAGAGACCAGCCAAGGAATAGTGAAAATCTCATGCAAGAGTCCTGAGATAGCCTTTGTGTCTAATCGTCCCCGGAAACACAGACAAGGGCTTGGGAAGGAAACTGCGCCCTGGAATGTGGCTTGTATGCAAATCACATCTCAATCTCTCTCTCGGCTTCTTCCTCCTTCACATTCTCTCGAATCCTCCTCATCCAAGGTTATCTGTGCTGGTCCATGTTGTCAAATCTCAGCCAGGAAAGCGGTCAAATTCGTTAACCTAGATTTTCCATCAGTCTTCCAAACTCCTATCAAATATAAAAGCATTTTACCTGAAATAACTCCTCTGTTTGTATGGAGATATTCCACCTTACACAGTGCACCTCTATCTTACCATAGTCAGCCCTTCACACTGACAGATAACCATCCCATTTGCACTGTGTTCTACATGGTCACCAATTTGACTCTGAGATCAACATCTTTTCAACCACCTACACATAAGGGACCGAGTGAGAATTCACTTCTCTGCAGCACATCTCCTGTATTTGACGTTGCTGGTGAGGTGGATCTCTCGACTCTTTCTAAGGGGAGTTGGGAAATGAAGTCTCTGCCTCCCCATGTCTCAGTGAATTGGCATGTAAGAAGGGGTCTGAGCACCCTTCAGCAGGGTCTGAGTGACAATGCGACAGAGGTCAAGGATTCGGTCCCCTACAACCAGTCTCCATTTGGGACAATCCTCCTCCTTCTCTAGACCCTCCATTGCCAGGCCAGAGGCCTGGCTCGTCCAAGAGGGAAACCTCAAGACCTGCCCATGTAGCCCTCACCACACGGCTCACGGTAGATAACAAGAGAGACTCCTTAAATTCCACAACTCTGTACCCCACAAACAAGCCAGCAGTGGAACTAGTCACCCCACTTCCATCCAGCACCCCAGTAGACAGGACGTAATCTTATCAACCTGTGAAATACCCACCAGACGTATCCCAGCTTCATTCTTGGGACATGTGTTACTGTGGATAGCTAGTGTGTGCTTTCATCTATTGACGTGTACGTTCAGAAGCAGGGAAGGGTCCTTGCCCCCATTCAAGTATTTCCTCAGGGTTGATATTGAGGGCCTCGTCCTTGGTGGAAGGCAGAGGGGCCTATTGTCATGGTTTGAGCTCTGGAATGAGATTTATCATCCCGGTCATTCTTGGGAGACGTTATTCCTCTGTTGGAAAAGACTGGAAGGGATAAGCTCACTGGTCCCTCTCAGATGTATCATAATCCAAAAGCAAGCCTGAGCCGTGGCTATTTCCTCAGCAGCCTGATGAGAATGGTGGGCATCAGAAGAATGCTGGAAAGAATACTTGTCATCCAATTGTCCAATACATCCAATGGATCCTCCTTTCATTTAGTATCAACATACCTCCAGATCATGAGCTCAGGCTGCCCGAGGTACCACAAATGATGGGTGACGGTGAGAGCTTCCCACCTTGGGCCCATCACTTGCCTCTCTTCTCACAGAGAGTCAGTGGTGTCACAATGCTTGGTGGGCGTCATGCCATTGCCATGGCCACCATTGGGCCTGAACTTCTCAGATGGAAGGCAACTCCACCTCCTCTGTGCCCACCTGCTCTCTACAGAAGGATGGCTCTTCCCCTGAACGTGTGTCAGGCTCAACACGGTGGTTCCAGAACTGCTTCCCAGGAATACACAGTCTACAATCCCATTTGGAAAGAAAATATGGGATTGAGAAATACCCACTGGCTCAAGATTGGGCAAGAGGGCGGAGGAGTAGCTGGACACGCTGAACACTTCATAGGTACTTTTGTCGGTAGGGTCCCATATGGGACGCAGAGAGCAACAGACTTGAAACAACGTTCACATGAGTGCTCTCCCAAGCAATGGCTTCTCTGCAGCATTCCCTACCTGGTCCATGAGCTCTTGTGGATTTGCTCGGGTGTGGATCCCTGGACTCGTTCTTAGCGGATATAGAATATGAACTCTGTGACTCTTCATGTCTCAATGATTGGGCATCCAGACAATGGTCTGAGCATCCATGGCCAGTGAGCTGGCCAACCATAGCCCAGAGTGCCAGATGTCTGTCAACCAAATCCAGTCTCTCTGGAATAGACCTCCTCATTCTCTGGCCTCCTGATTGTCAGGGACAGAGCCCACTCCCTTCCAGGTTGGACCTTTCAGTACCCTCAAATTGCAGGCATCATCCCAGGGCTCCTGGAAGATCAGACAATCGACCCACCTTTCCTTTCTTTTGATTGTAGACACAACAAACACACTGGCACTGGCCCCAGGCACCACACTCCCAGGAAGCTCTCCATGAGAGGGAGGGCTTGTTCTTATCCACCTGTGGAAAAGGCAGCTGAAATAGACCGGTTACCTCTCGGTTAAAAGGCCTCTGTTTGGAGGGCTCCCCTGTGGCTTAGGCTATGGAAATATTTATTCGGAAGTGTGGAGCTGAAAATGCCCCAATGGGAATGTCTTCGTCAAGGGTTACATCCAAGGGCTCAGGCTTGGTGGAGAGCATTGGGGCATGGATTGCTTGTTTGTGCCCTGGGATGTCTTGTTTCAAATGGCCATGAAGCACAACTCTTCTTTCACATGTAGGAACTCCCTTGAGGTGTGCTGCCCACTGATCCCCTGAAGATATCACATGTGCAGACACCAAGCCTCTAGAATCCACATTGAGCTTGGGAGCCTGAGGAGAGTGGTGGCTATGCGTCTACAGATGGAGATAAGAGTGTTCATCCAAGAGGACCACCCCTCTGATGGATCCTCCTTTCCATCAACTTCGACATGCCTCCAGAGCAAGAGCTCATGGTGTCCCTCTTTGAACTCTCAAGGTTTGAGGGTGACACTTTCCCACATATGGCCCATCACACACCTCTTTTCTCACAGAGAGGTGGTTTGGTCACAAGGCTCCATGGGCATCATATCAGTGCAAAGGCCACCTCTGGGGCTGCACCTTTCCGAAGGAAGGCAACTCCACACACTGGGGAACCCAATTTTCTCTATCATGATGGATCTCTGATAATATGTGCGGCACTTCAGGGTCAAGTGCTTTCTCAGTCACTGCCTCACACGAATACACAGGACAGAATCTCTTTTGGAGAGAAAAGATGTCATTCCAAACACCCAAACCAAAGTCACCTGGACAATGAAATCAAGGAACGACTGAGGAAGAACAACCTATGAGCCGCCATTTCAATAGGAAGGGTCTTTTCCGCTTAGGGAAAAGAGAGGGTGTCATTTACCTTGACCCACACCTCGTGTCCTTTGAGAAGACATGGGTGCCCAGCAGGGAGGACTGCTTGCAATCGGCATACTTCAAGAGACCAGCCAAGGAATAGTGAAAATCTCATGCAAGAGTCCTGAGATAGCCTTTGTGTCTAATAGTGCCCGGAAACACAGACAAGGGCTTGGGAAGGAAACTGCGCCCTGGAATGTGGCTTGTATGCAAATCACATCTCAATCTCTCTCTCGGCTTCTTCCTCCTTCACATTCTCTCGAATCCTCCTCATCCAAGGTTATCTGTGCTGGTCCATGTTGTCAAATCTCAGCCAGGAAAGCGGTCAAATTCGTTAACCTAGATTTTCCATCAGTCTTCCAAACTCCTATCAAATATAAAAGCATTTTACCTGAAATAACTCCTCTGTTTGTATGGAGATATTCCACCTTACACAGTGCACCTCTATCTTACCATAGTCAGCCCTTCACACTGACAGATAACCATCCCATTTGCACTGTGTTCTACATGGTCACCAATTTGACTCTGAGATCAACATCTTTTCAACCACCTACACATAAGGGACCGAGTGAGAATTCACTTCTCTGCAGCACATCTCCTGTATTTGACGTTGCTGGTGAGGTGGATCTCTCGACTCTTTCTAAGGGGAGTTGGGAAATGAAGTCTCTGCCTCCCCATGTCTCAGTGAATTGGCATGTAAGAAGGGGTCTGAGCACCCTTCAGCAGGGTCTGAGTGACAATGCGACAGAGGTCAAGGATTCGGTCCCCTACAACCAGTCTCCATTTGGGACAATCCTCCTCCTTCTCTAGACCCTCCATTGCCAGGCCAGAGGCCTGGCTCGTCCAAGAGGGAAACCTCAAGACCTGCCCATGTAGCCCTCACCACACGGCTCACGGTAGATAACAAGAGAGACTCCTTAAATTCCACAACTCTGTACCCCACAAACAAGCCAGCAGTGGAACTAGTCACCCCACTTCCATCCAGCACCCCAGTAGACAGGACGTAATCTTATCAACCTGTGAAATACCCACCAGACGTATCCCAGCTTCATTCTTGGGACATGTGTTACTGTGGATAGCTAGTGTGTGCTTTCATCTATTGACGTGTACGTTCAGAAGCAGGGAAGGGTCCTTGCCCCCATTCAAGTATTTCCTCAGGGTTGATATTGAGGGCCTCGTCCTTGGTGGAAGGCAGAGGGGCCTATTGTCATGGTTTGAGCTCTGGAATGAGATTTATCATCCCGGTCATTCTTGGGAGACGTTATTCCTCTGTTGGAAAAGACTGGAAGGGATAAGCTCACTGGTCCCTCTCAGATGTATCATAATCCAAAAGCAAGCCTGAGCCGTGGCTATTTCCTCAGCAGCCTGATGAGAATGGTGGGCATCAGAAGAATGCTGGAAAGAATACTTGTCATCCAATGGTCCAATATATCCAATGGATCCTCCTTTCATTTAGTATCAACATACCTCCAGATCATGAGCTCAGGCTGCCCGAGGTACCACAAATGATGGGTGACGGTGAGAGCTTCCCACCTTGGGCCCATCACTTGCCTCTCTTCTCACAGAGAGTCAGTGGTGTCACAATGCTTGGTGGGCGTCATGCCATTGCCATGGCCACCATTGGGCCTGAACTTCTCAGATGGAAGGCAACTCCACCTCCTCTGTGCCCACCTGCTCTCTACAGAAGGATGGCTCTTCCCCTGAACGTGTGTCAGGCTCAACACGGTGGTTCCAGAACTGCTTCCCAGGAATACACAGTCTACAATCCCATTTGGAAAGAAAATATGGGATTGAAAAAGACCCACTGGCTAAAGATTGGGCAAGAGGGCGGAGGAGTAGCTGGACACGCTGAACACTTCATAGGTACTTTTGTCGGTAGGGTCCCATATGGGACGCAGAGAGCAACAGACTTGAAACAACGTTCACATGAGTGCTCTCCCAAGCAATGGCTTCTCTGCAGCATTCCCTACCTGGTCCATGAGCTCTTGTGGATTTGCTCGGGTGTGGATCCCTGGACTCGTTCTTAGCGGATATAGAATATGAACTCTGTGACTCTTCATGTCTCAATGATTGGGCATCCAGACAATGGTCTGAGCATCCATGGCCAGTGAGCTGGCCAACCATAGCCCAGAGTGCCAGATGTCTGTCAACCAAATCCAGTCTCTCTGGAATAGACCTCCTCATTCTCTGGCCTCCTGATTGTCAGGGACAGAGCCCACTCCCTTCCAGGTTGGAACTTTCAGTACCCTCAAATTGCAGGCATCATCCCAGGGCTCCTGGAAGATCAGACAATCGACCCACCTTTCCTTTCTTTTGATTGTAGACACAACAAACACACTGGCACTGGCCCCAGGCACCACACTCCCAGGAAGCTCTCCATGAGAGGGAGGGCTTGTTCTTATCCACCTGTGGAAAAGGCAGCTGAAATAGACCGGTTACCTCTCGGTTAAAAGGCCTCTGTTTGGAGGGCTCCCCTGTGGCTTAGGCTATGGAAATATTTATTCGGAAGTGTGGAGCTGAAAATGCCCCAATGGGAATGTCTTCGTCAAGGGTTACATCCAAGGGCTCAGGCTTGGTGGAGAGCATTGGGGCATGGATTGCTTGTTTGTGCCCTGGGATGTCTTGTTTCAAATGGCCATGAAGCACAATTCTTCTTTCACATGTAGGAACTCCCTTGAGGTGTGCTGCCCACTGATCCCCTGAAGATATCACATGTGCAGACACCAAGCCTCTAGAATCCACATTGAGCTTGGGAGCCTGAGGAGAGTGGTGGCTATGCGTCTACAGATGGAGATAAGAGTGTTCATCCAAGAGGACCACCCCTCTGATGGATCCTCCTTTCCATCAACTTCGACATACCTCCAGAGCAAGAGCTCATGGTGTCCCTCTTTGAACTCTCAAGGTTTGAGGGTGACACTTTCCCACATATGGCCCATCACACACCTCTTTTCTCACAGAGAGGTGGTTTGGTCACAAGGCTCCATGGGCATCATATCAGTGCAAAGGCCACCTCTGGGGCTGCACCTTTCCGAAGGAAGGCAACTCCACACACTGGGGAACCCAATTTTCTCTATCATGAGGGATCTCTGATAACATGTGCGGCACTTCAGGGTCAAGTGCTTTCTCAGTCACTGCCTCACACGAATACACAGGACAGAATCTCTTTTGGAGAGAAAAGATGTCATTCCAAACACCCAAACCAAAGTCACCTGGACAATGAAATCAAGGAACGACTGAGGAAGAACAACCTATGAGCCGCCATTTCAATAGGAAGGGTCTTTTCCGCTTAGGGAAAAGAGAGGGTGTCATTTACCTTGACCCACACCTCGTGTCCTTTGAGAAGACATGGGTGCCCAGCAGGGAGGACTGCTTGCAATCGGCATACTTCAAGAGACCAGCCAAGGAATAGTGAAAATCTCATGCAAGAGTCCTGAGATAGCCTTTGTGTCTAATCGTCCCCGGAAACACAGACAAGGGCTTGGGAAGGAAACTGCGCCCTGGAATGTGGCTTGTATGCAAATCACATCTCAATCTCTCTCTCGGCTTCTTCCTCCTTCACATTCTCTCGAATCCTCCTCATCCAAGGTTATCTGTGCTGGTCCATGTTGTCAAATCTCAGCCAGGAAAGCGGTCAAATTCGTTAACCTAGATTTTCCATCAGTCTTCCAAACTCCTATCAAATATAAAAGCATTTTACCTGAAATAACTCCTCTGTTTGTATGGAGATATTCCACCTTACACAGTGCACCTCTATCTTACCATAGTCAGCCCTTCACACTGACAGATAACCATCCCATTTGCACTGTGTTCTACATGGTCACCAATTTGACTCTGAGATCAACATCTTTTCAACCACCTACACATAAGGGACCGAGTGAGAATTCACTTCTCTGCAGCACATCTCCTGTATTTGACGTTGCTGGTGAGGTGGATCTCTCGACTCTTTCTAAGGGGAGTTGGGAAATGAAGTCTCTGCCTCCCCATGTCTCAGTGAATTGGCATGTAAGAAGGGGTCTGAGCACCCTTCAGCAGGGTCTGAGTGACAATGCGACAGAGGTCAAGGATTCGGTCCCCTACAACCAGTCTCCATTTGGGACAATCCTCCTCCTTCTCTAGACCCTCCATTGCCAGGCCAGAGGCCTGGCTCGTCCAAGAGGGAAACCTCAAGACCTGCCCATGTAGCCCTCACCACACGGCTCACGGTAGATAACAAGAGAGACTCCTTAAATTCCACAACTGTGTACCCCACAAACAAGCCAGCAGTGGAACTAGTCAACCCACTTCCATCCAGCACCCCAGTAGACAGGACTTCATCTTATCAACCTGTGAAATACCCACCAGACGTATCCCAGCTTCATTCTTGGGACATGTGTTACTGTGGATAGCTAGTGTGTGCTTTCATCTATTGACGTGTACGTTCAGAAGCAGGGAAGGGTCCTTGCCCCCATTCAAGTATTTCCTCAGGGTTGATATTGAGGGCCTCGTCCTTGGTGGAAGGAAGAGGGGCCTATTGTCATGGTTTGAGCTCTGGAATGAGATTTATCATCCCGGTCATTCTTGGGAGACGTTATTCCTCTGTTGGAAAAGACTGGAAGGGATAAGCTCACTGGTCCCTCTCCGATGTATCATAATCCAAAAGCAAGCCTGAGCCGTGGCTATTTCCTCAGCAGCCTGATGAGAATGGTGGGCATCAGAAGAATGCTGGAAAGAATACTTGTCATCCAATGGTCCAATATATCCAATGGATCCTCCTTTCATTTAGTATCAACATACCTCCAGATCATGAGCTCAGGCTGCCCGAGGTACCACAAATGATGGGTGACGGTGAGAGCTTCCCACCTTGGGCCCATCACTTGCCTCTCTTCTCACAGAGAGTCAGTGGTGTCACAATGCTTGGTGGGCGTCATGCCATTGCCATGGCCACCATTGGGCCTGAACTTCTCAGATGGAAGGCAACTCCACCTCCTCTGTGCCCACCTGCTCTCTACAGAAGGATGGCTCTTCCCCTGAACGTGTGTCAGGCTCAACACGGTGGTTCCAGAACTGCTTCCCAGGAATACACAGTCTACAATCCCATTTGGAAAGAAAATATGGGATTGAAAAAGACCCACTGGCTCAAGATTGGGCAAGAGGGCGGAGGAGTAGCTGGACACGCTGAACACTTCATAGGTACTTTTGTCGGTAGGGTCCCATATGGGACGCAGAGAGCAACAGACTTGAAACAACGTTCACATGAGTGCTCTCCCAAGCAATGGCTTCTCTGCAGCATTCCCTACCTGGTCCATGAGCTCTTGTGGATTTGCTCGGGTGTGGATCCCTGGACTCGTTCTTAGCGGATATAGAATATGAACTCTGTGACTCTTCATGTCTCAATGATTGGGCATCCAGACAATGGTCTGAGCATCCATGGCCAGTGAGCTGGCCAACCATAGCCCAGAGTGCCAGATGTCTGTCAACCAAATCCAGTCTCTCTGGAATAGACCTCCTCATTCTCTGGCCTCCTGATTGTCAGGGACAGAGCCCACTCCCTTCCAGGTTGGACCTTTCAGTACCCTCAAATTGCAGGCATCATCCCAGGGCTCCTGGAAGATCAGACAATCGACCCACCTTTCCTTTCTTTTGATTGTAGACACAACAAACACACTGGCACTGGCCCCAGGCACCACACTCCCAGGAAGCTCTCCATGAGAGGGAGGGCTTGTTCTTATCCACCTGTGGAAAAGGCAGCTGAAATAGACCGGTTACCTCTCGGTTAAAAGGCCTCTGTTTGGAGGGCTCCCCTGTGGCTTAGGCTATGGAAATATTTATTCGGAAGTGTGGAGCTGAAAATGCCCCAATGGGAATGTCTTCGTCAAGGGTTACATCCAAGGGCTCAGGCTTGGTGGAGAGCATTGGGGCATGGATTGCTTGTTTGTGCCCTGGGATGTCTTGTTTCAAATGGCCATGAAGCACAATTCTTCTTTCACATGTAGGAACTCCCTTGAGGTGTGCTGCCCACTGATCCCCTGAAGATATCACATGTGCAGACACCAAGCCTCTAGAATCCACATTGAGCTTGGGAGCCTGAGGAGAGTGGTGGCTATGCGTCTACAGATGGAGATAAGAGTGTTCATCCAAGAGGACCACCCCTCTGATGGATCCTCCTTTCCATCAACTTCGACATACCTCCAGAGCAAGAGCTCATGGTGTCCCTCTTTGAACTCTCAAGGTGTGAGGGTGACACTTTCCCACATATGGCCCATCACACACCTCTTTTCTCACAGAGAGGTGGTTTGGTCACAAGGCTCCATGGGCATCATATCAGTGCAAAGGCCACCTCTGGGGCTGCACCTTTCCGAAGGAAGGCAACTCCACACACTGGGGAACCCAATTTTCTCTATCATGAGGGATCTCTGATAACATGTGCGGCACTTCAGGGTCAAGTGCTTTCTCAGTCACTGCCTCACACGAATACACAGGACAGAATCTCTTTTGGAGAGAAAAGATGTCATTCCAAACACCCAAACCAAAGTCACCTGGACAATGAAATCAAGGAACGACTGAGGAAGAACAACCTATGAGCCGCCATTTCAATAGGAAGGGTCTTTTCCGCTTAGGGAAAAGAGAGGGTGTCATTTACCTTGACCCACACCTCGTGTCCTTTGAGAAGACATGGGTGCCCAGCAGGGAGGACTGCTTGCAATCGGCATACTTCAAGAGACCAGCCAAGGAATAGTGAAAATCTCATGCAAGAGTCCTGAGATAGCCTTTGTGTCTAATAGTGCCCGGAAACACAGACAAGGGCTTGGGAAGGAAACTGCGCCCTGGAATGTGGCTTGTATGCAAATCACATCTCAATCTCTCTCTCGGCTTCTTCCTCCTTCACATTCTCTCGAATCCTCCTCATCCAAGGTTATCTGTGCTGGTCCATGTTGTCAAATCTCAGCCAGGAAAGCGGTCAAATTCGTTAACCTAGATTTTCCATCAGTCTTCCAAACTCCTATCAAATATAAAAGCATTTTACCTGAAATAACTCCTCTGTTTGTATGGAGATATTCCACCTTACACAGTGCACCTCTATCTTACCATAGTCAGCCCTTCACACTGACAGATAACCATCCCATTTGCACTGTGTTCTACATGGTCACCAATTTGACTCTGAGATCAACATCTTTTCAACCACCTACACATAAGGGACCGAGTGAGAATTCACTTCTCTGCAGCACATCTCCTGTATTTGACGTTGCTGGTGAGGTGGATCTCTCGACTCTTTCTAAGGGGAGTTGGGAAATGAAGTCTCTGCCTCCCCATGTCTCAGTGAATTGGCATGTAAGAAGGGGTCTGAGCACCCTTCAGCAGGGTCTGAGTGACAATGCGACAGAGGTCAAGGATTCGGTCCCCTACAACCAGTCTCCATTTGGGACAATCCTCCTCCTTCTCTAGACCCTCCATTGCCAGGCCAGAGGCCTGGCTCGTCCAAGAGGGAAACCTCAAGACCTGCCCATGTAGCCCTCACCACACGGCTCACGGTAGATAACAAGAGAGACTCCTTAAATTCCACAACTGTGTACCCCACAAACAAGCCAGCAGTGGAACTAGTCACCCCACTTCCATCCAGCACCCCAGTAGACAGGACGTAATCTTATCAACCTGTGAAATACCCACCAGACGTATCCCAGCTTCATTCTTGGGACATGTGTTACTGTGGATAGCTAGTGTGTGCTTTCATCTATTGACGTGTACGTTCAGAAGCAGGGAAGGGTCCTTGCCCCCATTCAAGTATTTCCTCAGGGTTGATATTGAGGGCCTCGTCCTTGGTGGAAGGCAGAGGGGCCTATTGTCATGGTTTGAGCTCTGGAATGAGATTTATCATCCCGGTCATTCTTGGGAGACGTTATTCCTCTGTTGGAAAAGACTGGAAGGGATAAGCTCACTGGTCCCTCTCAGATGTATCATAATCCAAAAGCAAGCCTGAGCCGTGGCTATTTCCTCAGCAGCCTGATGAGAATGGTGGGCATCAGAAGAATGCTGGAAAGAATACTTGTCATCCAATTGTCCAATACATCCAATGGATCCTCCTTTCATTTAGTATCAACATACCTCCAGATCATGAGCTCAGGCTGCCCGAGGTACCACAAATGATGGGTGACGGTGAGAGCTTCCCACCTTGGGCCCATCACTTGCCTCTCTTCTCACAGAGAGTCAGTGGTGTCACAATGCTTGGTGGGCGTCATGCCATTGCCATGGCCACCATTGGGCCTGAACTTCTCAGATGGAAGGCAACTCCACCTCCTCTGTGCCCACCTGCTCTCTACAGAAGGATGGCTCTTCCCCTGAACGTGTGTCAGGCTCAACACTGTGGTTCCAGAACTGCTTCCCAGGAATACACAGTCTACAATCCCATTTGGAAAGAAAATATGGGATTGAAAAAGACCCACTGGCTAAAGATTGGGCAAGAGGGCGGAGGAGTAGCTGGACACGCTGAACACTTCATAGGTACTTTTGTCTGTAGGGTCCCATATGGGACGCAGAGAGCAACAGACTTGAAACAACGTTCACATGAGTGCTCTCCCAAGCAATGGCTTCTCTGCAGCATTCCCTACCTGGTCCATGAGCTCTTGTGGATTTGCTCGGGTGTGGATCCCTGGACTCGTTCTTAGCGGATATAGAATATGAACTCTGTGACTCTTCATGTCTCAATGATTGGGCATCCAGACAATGGTCTGAGCATCCATGGCCAGTGAGCTGGCCAACCATAGCCCAGAGTGCCAGATGTCTGTCAACCAAATCCAGTCTCTCTGGAATAGACCTCCTCATTCTCTGGCCTCCTGATTGTCAGGGACAGAGCCCACTCCCTTCCAGGTTGGACCTTTCAGTACCCTCAAATTGCAGGCATCATCCCAGGGCTCCTGGAAGATCAGACAATCGACCCACCTTTCCTTTCTTTTGATTGTAGACACAACAAACACACTGGCACTGGCCCCAGGCACCACACTCCCAGGAAGCTCTCCATGAGAGGGAGGGCTTGTTCTTATCCACCTGTGGAAAAGGCAGCTGAAATAGACCGGTTACCTCTCGGTTAAAAGGCCTCTGTTTGGAGGGCTCCCCTGTGGCTTAGGCTATGGAAATATTTATTCGGAAGTGTGGAGCTGAAAATGCCCCAATGGGAATGTCTTCGTCAAGGGTTACATCCAAGGGCTCAGGCTTGGTGGAGAGCATTGGGGCATGGATTGCTTGTTTGTGCCCTGGGATGTCTTGTTTCAAATGGCCATGAAGCACAATTCTTCTTTCACATGTAGGAACTCCCTTGAGGTGTGCTGCCCACTGATCCCCTGAAGATATCACATGTGCAGACACCAAGCCTCTAGAATCCACATTGAGCTTGGGAGCCTGAGGAGAGTGGTGGCTATGCGTCTACAGATGGAGATAAGAGTGTTCATCCAAGAGGACCACCCCTCTGATGGATCCTCCTTTCCATCAACTTCGACATACCTCCAGAGCAAGAGCTCATGGTGTCCCTCTTTGAACTCTCAAGGTGTGAGGGTGACACTTTCCCACATATGGCCCATCACACACCTCTTTTCTCACAGAGAGGTGGTTTGGTCACAAGGCTCCATGGGCATCATATCAGTGCAAAGGCCACCTCTGGGGCTGCACCTTTCCGAAGGAAGGCAACTCCACACACTGGGGAACCCAATTTTCTCTATCATGAGGGATCTCTGATAACATGTGCGGCACTTCAGGGTCAAGTGCTTTCTCAGTCACTGCCTCACACGAATACACAGGACAGAATCTCTTTTGGAGAGAAAAGATGTCATTCCAAACACCCAAACCAAAGTCACCTGGACAATGAAATCAAGGAACGACTGAGGAAGAACAACCTATGAGCCGCCATTTCAATAGGAAGGGTCTTTTCCGCTTAGGGAAAAGAGAGGGTGTCATTTACCTTGACCCACACCTCGTGTCCTTTGAGAAGACATGGGTGCCCAGCAGGGAGGACTGCTTGCAATCGGCATACTTCAAGAGACCAGCCAAGGAATAGTGAAAATCTCATGCAAGAGTCCTGAGATAGCCTTTGTGTCTAATAGTGCCCGGAAACACAGACAAGGGCTTGGGAAGGAAACTGCGCCCTGGAATGTGGCTTGTATGCAAATCACATCTCAATCTCTCTCTCGGCTTCTTCCTCCTTCACATTCTCTCGAATCCTCCTCATCCAAGGTTATCTGTGCTGGTCCATGTTGTCAAATCTCAGCCAGGAAAGCGGTCAAATTCGTTAACCTAGATTTTCCATCAGTCTTCCAAACTCCTATCAAATATAAAAGCATTTTACCTGAAATAACTCCTCTGTTTGTATGGAGATATTCCACCTTACACAGTGCACCTCTATCTTACCATAGTCAGCCCTTCACACTGACAGATAACCATCCCATTTGCACTGTGTTCTACATGGTCACCAATTTGACTCTGAGATCAACATCTTTTCAACCACCTACACATAAGGGACCGAGTGAGAATTCACTTCTCTGCAGCACATCTCCTGTATTTGACGTTGCTGGTGAGGTGGATCTCTCGACTCTTTCTAAGGGGAGTTGGGAAATGAAGTCTCTGCCTCCCCATGTCTCAGTGAATTGGCATGTAAGAAGGGGTCTGAGCACCCTTCAGCAGGGTCTGAGTGACAATGCGACAGAGGTCAAGGATTCGGTCCCCTACAACCAGTCTCCATTTGGGACAATCCTCCTCCTTCTCTAGACCCTCCATTGCCAGGCCAGAGGCCTGGCTCGTCCAAGAGGGAAACCTCAAGACCTGCCCATGTAGCCCTCACCACACGGCTCACGGTAGATAACAAGAGAGACTCCTTAAATTCCACAACTGTGTACCCCACAAACAAGCCAGCAGTGGAACTAGTCACCCCACTTCCATCCAGCACCCCAGTAGACAGGACGTAATCTTATCAACCTGTGAAATACCCACCAGACGTATCCCAGCTTCATTCTTGGGACATGTGTTACTGTGGATAGCTAGTGTGTGCTTTCATCTATTGACGTGTACGTTCAGAAGCAGGGAAGGGTCCTTGCCCCCATTCAAGTATTTCCTCAGGGTTGATATTGAGGGCCTCGTCCTTGGTGGAAGGAAGAGGGGCCTATTGTCATGGTTTGAGCTCTGGAATGAGATTTATCATCCCGGTCATTCTTGGGAGACGTTATTCCTCTGTTGGAAAAGACTGGAAGGGATAAGCTCACTGGTCCCTCTCAGATGTATCATAATCCAAAAGCAAGCCTGAGCCGTGGCTATTTCCTCAGCAGCCTGATGAGAATGGTGGGCATCAGAAGAATGCTGGAAAGAATACTTGTCATCCAATTGTCCAATACATCCAATGGATCCTCCTTTCATTTAGTATCAACATACCTCCAGATCATGAGCTCAGGCTGCCCGAGGTACCACAAATGATGGGTGACGGTGAGAGCTTCCCACCTTGGGCCCATCACTTGCCTCTCTTCTCACAGAGAGTCAGTGGTGTCACAATGCTTGGTGGGCGTCATGCCATTGCCATGGCCACCATTGGGCCTGAACTTCTCAGATGGAAGGCAACTCCACCTCCTCTGTGCCCACCTGCTCTCTACAGAAGGATGGCTCTTCCCCTGAACGTGTGTCAGGCTCAACACGGTGGTTCCAGAACTGCTTCCCAGGAATACACAGTCTACAATCCCATTTGGAAAGAAAATATGGGATTGAAAAAGACCCACTGGCTAAAGATTGGGCAAGAGGGCGGAGGAGTCGCTGGACACGCTGAACACTTCATAGGTACTTTTGTCTGTAGGGTCCCATATGGGACGCAGAGAGCAACAGACTTGAAACAACGTTCACATGAGTGCTCTCCCAAGCAATGGCTTCTCTGCAGCATTCCCTACCTGGTCCATGAGCTCTTGTGGATTTGCTCGGGTGTGGATCCCTGGACTCGTTCTTAGCGGATATAGAATATGAACTCTGTGACTCTTCATGTCTCAATGATTGGGCATCCAGACAATGGTCTGAGCATCCATGGCCAGTGAGCTGGCCAACCATAGCCCAGAGTGCCAGATGTCTGTCAACCAAATCCAGTCTCTCTGGAATAGACCTCCTCATTCTCTGGCCTCCTGATTGTCAGGGACAGAGCCCACTCCCTTCCAGGTTGGACCTTTCAGTACCCTCAAATTGCAGGCATCATCCCAGGGCTCCTGGAAGATCAGACAATCGACCCACCTTTCCTTTCTTTTGATTGTAGACACAACAAACACACTGGCACTGGCCCCAGGCACCACACTCCCAGGAAGCTCTCCATGAGAGGGAGGGCTTGTTCTTATCCACCTGTGGAAAAGGCAGCTGAAATAGACCGGTTACCTCTCGGTTAAAAGGCCTCTGTTTGGAGGGCTCCCCTGTGGCTTAGGCTATGGAAATATTTATTCGGAAGTGTGGAGCTGAAAATGCCCCAATGGGAATGTCTTCGTCAAGGGTTACATCCAAGGGCTCAGGCTTGGTGGAGAGCATTGGGGCATGGATTGCTTGTTTGTGCCCTGGGATGTCTTGTTTCAAATGGCCATGAAGCACAATTCTTCTTTCACATGTAGGAA
Organism: Sus scrofa; assembly: GCF_054392235.1. NCBI lineage: Eukaryota > Metazoa > Chordata > Mammalia > Artiodactyla > Suidae > Sus > Sus scrofa. The sequence continues at coordinate 44,719,361 of NC_139402.1, forward strand.
CTCCCTTGAGGTGTGCTGCCCACTGATCCCCTGAAGATATCACATGTGCAGACACCAAGCCTCTAGAATCCACATTGAGCTTGGGAGCCTGAGGAGAGTGGTGGCTATGCGTCTACAGATGGAGATAAGAGTGTTCATCCAAGAGGACCACCCCTCTGATGGATCCTCCTTTCCATCAACTTCGACATACCTCCAGAGCAAGAGCTCATGGTGTCCCTCTTTGAACTCTCAAGGTTTGAGGGTGACACTTTCCCACATATGGCCCATCACACACCTCTTTTCTCACAGAGAGGTGGTTTGGTCACAAGGCTCCATGGGCATCATATCAGTGCAAAGGCCACCTCTGGGGCTGCACCTTTCCGAAGGAAGGCAACTCCACACACTGGGGAACCCAATTTTCTCTATCATGAGGGATCTCTGATAACATGTGCGGCACTTCAGGGTCAAGTGCTTTCTCAGTCACTGCCTCACACGAATACACAGGACAGAATCTCTTTTGGAGAGAAAAGATGTCATTCCAAACACCCAAACCAAAGTCACCTGGACAATGAAATCAAGGAACGACTGAGGAAGAACAACCTATGAGCCGCCATTTCAATAGGAAGGGTCTTTTCCGCTTAGGGAAAAGAGAGGGTGTCATTTACCTTGACCCACACCTCGTGTCCTTTGAGAAGACATGGGTGCCCAGCAGGGAGGACTGCTTGCAATCGGCATACTTCAAGAGACCAGCCAAGGAATAGTGAAATTCTCATGCAAGAGTCCTGAGATAGCCTTTGTGTCTAATAGTGCCCGGAAACACAGACAAGGGCTTGGGAAGGAAACTGCGCCCTGGAATGTGGCTTGTATGCAAATCACATCTCAATCTCTCTCTCGGCTTCTTCCTCCTTCACATTCTCTCGAATCCTCCTCATCCAAGGTTATCTGTGCTGGTCCATGTTGTCAAATCTCAGCCAGGAAAGCGGTCAAATTCGTTAACCTAGATTTTCCATCAGTCTTCCAAACTCCTATCAAATATAAAAGCATTTTACCTGAAATAACTCCTCTGTTTGTATGGAGATATTCCACCTTACACAGTGCACCTCTATCTTACCATAGTCAGCCCTTCACACTGACAGATAACCATCCCATTTGCACTGTGTTCTACATGGTCACCAATTTGACTCTGAGATCAACATCTTTTCAACCACCTACACATAAGGGACCGAGTGAGAATTCACTTCTCTGCAGCACATCTCCTGTATTTGACGTTGCTGGTGAGGTGGATCTCTCGACTCTTTCTAAGGGGAGTTGGGAAATGAAGTCTCTGCCTCCCCATGTCTCAGTGAATTGGCATGTAAGAAGGGGTCTGAGCACCCTTCAGCAGGGTCTGAGTGACAATGCGACAGAGGTCAAGGATTCGGTCCCCTACAACCAGTCTCCATTTGGGACAATCCTCCTCCTTCTCTAGACCCTCCATTGCCAGGCCAGAGGCCTGGCTCGTCCAAGAGGGAAACCTCAAGACCTGCCCATGTAGCCCTCACCACACGGCTCACGGTAGATAACAAGAGAGACTCCTTAAATTCCACAACTGTGTACCCCACAAACAAGCCAGCAGTGGAACTAGTCACCCCACTTCCATCCAGCACCCCAGTAGACAGGACGTAATCTTATCAACCTGTGAAATACCCACCAGACGTATCCCAGCTTCATTCTTGGGACATGTGTTACTGTGGATAGCTAGTGTGTGCTTTCATCTATTGACGTGTACGTTCAGAAGCAGGGAAGGGTCCTTGCCCCCATTCAAGTATTTCCTCAGGGTTGATATTGAGGGCCTCGTCCTTGGTGGAAGGAAGAGGGGCCTATTGTCATGGTTTGAGCTCTGGAATGAGATTTATCATCCCGGTCATTCTTGGGAGACGTTATTCCTCTGTTGGAAAAGACTGGAAGGGATAAGCTCACTGGTCCCTCTCAGATGTATCATAATCCAAAAGCAAGCCTGAGCCGTGGCTATTTCCTCAGCAGCCTGATGAGAATGGTGGGCATCAGAAGAATGCTGGAAAGAATACTTGTCATCCAATTGTCCAATACATCCAATGGATCCTCCTTTCATTTAGTATCAACATACCTCCAGATCATGAGCTCAGGCTGCCCGAGGTACCACAAATGATGGGTGACGGTGAGAGCTTCCCACCTTGGGCCCATCACTTGCCTCTCTTCTCACAGACAGTCAGTGGTGTCACAATGCTTGGTGGGCGTCATGCCATTGCCATGGCCACCATTGGGCCTGAACTTCTCAGATGGAAGGCAACTCCACCTCCTCTGTGCCCACCTGCTCTCTACAGAAGGATGGCTCTTCCCCTGAACGTGTGTCAGGCTCAACACGGTGGTTCCAGAACTGCTTCCCAGGAATACACAGTCTACAATCCCATTTGGAAAGAAAATATGGGATTGAAAAAGACCCACTGGCTAAAGATTGGGCAAGAGGGCGGAGGAGTAGCTGGACACGCTGAACACTTCATAGGTACTTTTGTCGGTAGGGTCCCATATGGGACGCAGAGAGCAACAGACTTGAAACAACGTTCACATGAGTGCTCTCCCAAGCAATGGCTTCTCTGCAGCATTCCCTACCTGGTCCATGAGCTCTTGTGGATTTGCTCGGGTGTGGATCCCTGGACTCGTTCTTAGCGGATATAGAATATGAACTCTGTGACTCTTCATGTCTCAATGATTGGGCATCCAGACAATGGTCTGAGCATCCATGGCCAGTGAGCTGGCCAACCATAGCCCAGAGTGCCAGATGTCTGTCAACCAAATCCAGTCTCTCTGGAATAGACCTCCTCATTCTCTGGCCTCCTGATTGTCAGGGACAGAGCCCACTCCCTTCCAGGTTGGACCTTTCAGTACCCTCAAATTGCAGGCATCATCCCAGGGCTCCTGGAAGATCAGACAATCGACCCACCTTTCCTTTCTTTTGATTGTAGACACAACAAACACACTGGCACTGGCCCCAGGCACCACACTCCCAGGAAGCTCTCCATGAGAGGGAGGGCTTGTTCTTATCCACCTGTGGAAAAGGCAGCTGAAATAGACCGGTTACCTCTCGGTTAAAAGGCCTCTGTTTGGAGGGCTCCCCTGTGGCTTAGGCTATGGAAATATTTATTCGGAAGTGTGGAGCTGAAAATGCCCCAATGGGAATGTCTTCGTCAAGGGTTACATCCAAGGGCTCAGGCTTGGTGGAGAGCATTGGGGCATGGATTGCTTGTTTGTGCCCTGGGATGTCTTGTTTCAAATGGCCATGAAGCACAATTCTTCTTTCACATGTAGGAACTCCCTTGAGGTGTGCTGCCCACTGATCCCCTGAAGATATCACATGTGCAGACACCAAGCCTCTAGAATCCACATTGAGCTTGGGAGCCTGAGGAGAGTGGTGGCTATGCGTCTACAGATGGAGATAAGAGTGTTCATCCAAGAGGACCACCCCTCTGATGGATCCTCCTTTCCATCAACTTCGACATACCTCCAGAGCAAGAGCTCATGGTGTCCCTCTTTGAACTCTCAAGGTTTGAGGGTGACACTTTCCCACATATGGCCCATCACACACCTCTTTTCTCACAGAGAGGTGGTTTGGTCACAAGGCTCCATGGGCATCATATCAGTGCAAAGGCCACCTCTGGGGCTGCACCTTTCCGAAGGAAGGCAACTCCACACACTGGGGAACCCAATTTTCTCTATCATGAGGGATCTCTGATAACATGTGCGGCACTTCAGGGTCAAGTGCTTTCTCAGTCACTGCCTCACACGAATACACAGGACAGAATCTCTTTTGGAGAGAAAAGATGTCATTCCAAACACCCAAACCAAAGTCACCTGGACAATGAAATCAAGGAACGACTGAGGAAGAACAACCTATGAGCCGCCATTTCAATAGGAAGGGTCTTTTCCGCTTAGGGAAAAGAGAGGGTGTCATTTACCTTGACCCACACCTCGTGTCCTTTGAGAAGACATGGGTGCCCAGCAGGGAGGACTGCTTGCAATCGGCATACTTCAAGAGACCAGCCAAGGAATAGTGAAAATCTCATGCAAGAGTCCTGAGATAGCCTTTGTGTCTAATAGTGCCCGGAAACACAGACAAGGGCTTGGGAAGGAAACTGCGCCCTGGAATGTGGCTTGTATGCAAATCACATCTCAATCTCTCTCTCGGCTTCTTCCTCCTTCACATTCTCTCGAATCCTCCTCATCCAAGGTTATCTGTGCTGGTCCATGTTGTCAAATCTCAGCCAGGAAAGCGGTCAAATTCGTTAACCTAGATTTTCCATCAGTCTTCCAAACTCCTATCAAATATAAAAGCATTTTACCTGAAATAACTCCTCTGTTTGTATGGAGATATTCCACCTTACACAGTGCACCTCTATCTTACCATAGTCAGCCCTTCACACTGACAGATAACCATCCCATTTGCACTGTGTTCTACATGGTCACCAATTTGACTCTGAGATCAACATCTTTTCAACCACCTACACATAAGGGACCGAGTGAGAATTCACTTCTCTGCAGCACATCTCCTGTATTTGACGTTGCTGGTGAGGTGGATCTCTCGACTCTTTCTAAGGGGAGTTGGGAAATGAAGTCTCTGCCTCCCCATGTCTCAGTGAATTGGCATGTAAGAAGGGGTCTGAGCACCCTTCAGCAGGGTCTGAGTGACAATGCGACAGAGGTCAAGGATTCGGTCCCCTACAACCAGTCTCCATTTGGGACAATCCTCCTCCTTCTCTAGACCCTCCATTGCCAGGCCAGAGGCCTGGCTCGTCCAAGAGGGAAACCTCAAGACCTGCCCATGTAGCCCTCACCACACGGCTCACGGTAGATAACAAGAGAGACTCCTTAAATTCCACAACTGTGTACCCCACAAACAAGCCAGCAGTGGAACTAGTCACCCCACTTCCATCCAGCACCCCAGTAGACAGGACGTAATCTTATCAACCTGTGAAATACCCACCAGACGTATCCCAGCTTCATTCTTGGGACATGTGTTACTGTGGATAGCTAGTGTGTGCTTTCATCTATTGACGTGTACGTTCAGAAGCAGGGAAGGGTCCTTGCCCGCATTCAAGTATTTCCTCAGGGTTGATATTGAGGGCCTCGTCCTTGGTGGAAGGCAGAGGGGCCTATTGTCATGGTTTGAGCTCTGGAATGAGATTTATCATCCCGGTCATTCTTGGGAGACGTTATTCCTCTGTTGGAAAAGACTGGAAGGGATAAGCTCACTGGTCCCTCTCAGATGTATCATAATCCAAAAGCAAGCCTGAGCCGTGGCTATTTCCTCAGCAGCCTGATGAGAATGGTGGGCATCAGAAGAATGCTGGAAAGAATACTTGTCATCCAATGGTCCAATACATCCAATGGATCCTCCTTTCATTTAGTATCAACATACCTCCAGATCATGAGCTCAGGCTGCCCGAGGTACCACAAATGATGGGTGACGGTGAGAGCTTCCCACCTTGGGCCCATCACTTGCCTCTCTTCTCACAGAGAGTCAGTGGTGTCACAATGCTTGGTGGGCGTCATGCCATTGCCATGGCCACCATTGGGCCTGAACTTCTCAGATGGAAGGCAACTCCACCTCCTCTGTGCCCACCTGCTCTCTACAGAAGGATGGCTCTTCCCCTGAACGTGTGTCAGGCTCAACACGGTGGTTCCAGAACTGCTTCCCAGGAATACACAGTCTACAATCCCATTTGGAAAGAAAATATGGGATTGAGAAATACCCACTGGCTAAAGATTGGGCAAGAGGGCGGAGGAGTAGCTGGACACGCTGAACACTTCATAGGTACTTTTGTCGGTAGGGTCCCATATGGGACGCAGAGAGCAACAGACTTGAAACAACGTTCACATGAGTGCTCTCCCAAGCAATGGCTTCTCTGCAGCATTCCCTACCTGGTCCATGAGCTCTTGTGGATTTGCTCGGGTGTGGATCCCTGGACTCGTTCTTAGCGGATATAGAATATGAACTCTGTGACTCTTCATGTCTCAATGATTGGGCATCCAGACAATGGTCTGAGCATCCATGGCCAGTGAGCTGGCCAACCATAGCCCAGAGTGCCAGATGTCTGTCAACCAAATCCAGTCTCTCTGGAATAGACCTCCTCATTCTCTGGCCTCCTGATTGTCAGGGACAGAGCCCACTCCCTTCCAGGTTGGACCTTTCAGTACCCTCAAATTGCAGGCATCATCCCAGGGCTCCTGGAAGATCAGACAATCGACCCACCTTTCCTTTCTTTTGATTGTAGACACAACAAACACACTGGCACTGGCCCCAGGCACCACACTCCCAGGAAGCTCTCCATGAGAGGGAGGGCTTGTTCTTATCCACCTGTGGAAAAGGCAGCTGAAATAGACCGGTTACCTCTCGGTTAAAAGGCCTCTGTTTGGAGGGCTCCCCTGTGGCTTAGGCTATGGAAATATTTATTCGGAAGTGTGGAGCTGAAAATGCCCCAATGGGAATGTCTTCGTCAAGGGTTACATCCAAGGGCTCAGGCTTGGTGGAGAGCATTGGGGCATGGATTGCTTGTTTGTGCCCTGGGATGTCTTGTTTCAAATGGCCATGAAGCACAATTCTTCTTTCACATGTAGGAACTCCCTTGAGGTGTGCTGCCCACTGATCCCCTGAAGATATCACATGTGCAGACACCAAGCCTCTAGAATCCACATTGAGCTTGGGAGCCTGAGGAGAGTGGTGGCTATGCGTCTACAGATGGAGATAAGAGTGTTCATCCAAGAGGACCACCCCTCTGATGGATCCTCCTTTCCATCAACTTCGACATACCTCCAGAGCAAGAGCTCATGGTGTCCCTCTTTGAACTCTCAAGGTTTGAGGGTGACACTTTCCCACATATGGCCCATCACACACCTCTTTTCTCACAGAGAGGTGGTTTGGTCACAAGGCTCCATGGGCATCATATCAGTGCAAAGGCCACCTCTGGGGCTGCACCTTTCCGAAGGAAGGCAACTCCACACACTGGGGAACCCAATTTTCTCTATCATGAGGGATCTCTGATAACATGTGCGGCACTTCAGGGTCAAGTGCTTTCTCAGTCACTGCCTCACACGAATACACAGGACAGAATCTCTTTTGGAGAGAAAAGATGTCATTCCAAACACCCAAACCAAAGTCACCTGGACAATGAAATCAAGGAACGACTGAGGAAGAACAACCTATGAGCCGCCATTTCAATAGGAAGGGTCTTTTCCGCTTAGGGAAAAGAGAGGGTGTCATTTACCTTGACCCACACCTCGTGTCCTTTGAGAAGACATGGGTGCCCAGCAGGGAGGACTGCTTGCAATCGGCATACTTCAAGAGACCAGCCAAGGAATAGTGAAAATCTCATGCAAGAGTCCTGAGATAGCCTTTGTGTCTAATAGTGCCCGGAAACACAGACAAGGGCTTGGGAAGGAAACTGCGCCCTGGAATGTGGCTTGTATGCAAATCACATCTCAATCTCTCTCTCGGCTTCTTCCTCCTTCACATTCTCTCGAATCCTCCTCATCCAAGGTTATCTGTGCTGGTCCATGTTGTCAAATCTCAGCCAGGAAAGCGGTCAAATTCGTTAACCTAGATTTTCCATCAGTCTTCCAAACTCCTATCAAATATAAAAGCATTTTACCTGAAATAACTCCTCTGTTTGTATGGAGATATTCCACCTTACACAGTGCACCTCTATCTTACCATAGTCAGCCCTTCACACTGACAGATAACCATCCCATTTGCACTGTGTTCTACATGGTCACCAATTTGACTCTGAGATCAACATCTTTTCAACCACCTACACATAAGGGACCGAGTGAGAATTCACTTCTCTGCAGCACATCTCCTGTATTTGACGTTGCTGGTGAGGTGGATCTCTCGACTCTTTCTAAGGGGAGTTGGGAAATGAAGTCTCTGCCTCCCCATGTCTCAGTGAATTGGCATGTAAGAAGGGGTCTGAGCACCCTTCAGCAGGGTCTGAGTGACAATGCGACAGAGGTCAAGGATTCGGTCCCCTACAACCAGTCTCCATTTGGGACAATCCTCCTCCTTCTCTAGACCCTCCATTGCCAGGCCAGAGGCCTGGCTCGTCCAAGAGGGAAACCTCAAGACCTGCCCATGTAGCCCTCACCACACGGCTCACGGTAGATAACAAGAGAGACTCCTTAAATTCCACAACTCTGTACCCCACAAACAAGCCAGCAGTGGAACTAGTCACCCCACTTCCATCCAGCACCCCAGTAGACAGGACGTAATCTTATCAACCTGTGAAATACCCACCAGACGTATCCCAGCTTCATTCTTGGGACATGTGTTACTGTGGATAGCTAGTGTGTGCTTTCATCTATTGACGTGTACGTTCAGAAGCAGGGAAGGGTCCTTGCCCGCATTCAAGTATTTCCTCAGGGTTGATATTGAGGGCCTCGTCCTTGGTGGAAGGCAGAGGGGCCTATTGTCATGGTTTGAGCTCTGGAATGAGATTTATCATCCCGGTCATTCTTGGGAGACGTTATTCCTCTGTTGGAAAAGACTGGAAGGGATAAGCTCACTGGTCCCTCTCAGATGTATCATAATCCAAAAGCAAGCCTGAGCCGTGGCTATTTCCTCAGCAGCCTGATGAGAATGGTGGGCATCAGAAGAATGCTGGAAAGAATACTTGTCATCCAATGGTCCAATACATCCAATGGATCCTCCTTTCATTTAGTATCAACATACCTCCAGATCATGAGCTCAGGCTGCCCGAGGTACCACAAATGATGGGTGACGGTGAGAGCTTCCCACCTTGGGCCCATCACTTGCCTCTCTTCTCACAGAGAGTCAGTGGTGTCACAATGCTTGGTGGGCGTCATGCCATTGCCATGGCCACCATTGGGCCTGAACTTCTCAGATGGAAGGCAACTCCACCTCCTCTGTGCCCACCTGCTCTCTACAGAAGGATGGCTCTTCCCCTGAACGTGTGTCAGGCTCAACACGGTGGTTCCAGAACTGCTTCCCAGGAATACACAGTCTACAATCCCATTTGGAAAGAAAATATGGGATTGAAAAAGACCCACTGGCTAAAGATTGGGCAAGAGGGCGGAGGAGTAGCTGGACACGCTGAACACTTCATAGGTACTTTTGTCGGTAGGGTCCCATATGGGACGCAGAGAGCAACAGACTTGAAACAACGTTCACATGAGTGCTCTCCCAAGCAATGGCTTCTCTGCAGCATTCCCTACCTGGTCCATGAGCTCTTGTGGATTTGCTCGGGTGTGGATCCCTGGACTCGTTCTTAGCGGATATAGAATATGAACTCTGTGACTCTTCATGTCTCAATGATTGGGCATCCAGACAATGGTCTGAGCATCCATGGCCAGTGAGCTGGCCAACCATAGCCCAGAGTGCCAGATGTCTGTCAACCAAATCCAGTCTCTCTGGAATAGACCTCCTCATTCTCTGGCCTCCTGATTGTCAGGGACAGAGCCCACTCCCTTCCAGGTTGGACCTTTCAGTACCCTCAAATTGCAGGCATCATCCCAGGGCTCCTGGAAGATCAGACAATCGACCCACCTTTCCTTTCTTTTGATTGTAGACACAACAAACACACTGGCACTGGCCCCAGGCACCACACTCCCAGGAAGCTCTCCATGAGAGGGAGGGCTTGTTCTTATCCACCTGTGGAAAAGGCAGCTGAAATAGACCGGTTACCTCTCGGTTAAAAGGCCTCTGTTTGGAGGGCTCCCCTGTGGCTTAGGCTATGGAAATATTTATTCGGAAGTGTGGAGCTGAAAATGCCCCAATGGGAATGTCTTCGTCAAGGGTTACATCCAAGGGCTCAGGCTTGGTGGAGAGCATTGGGGCATGGATTGCTTGTTTGTGCCCTGGGATGTCTTGTTTCAAATGGCCATGAAGCACAATTCTTCTTTCACATGTAGGAACTCCCTTGAGGTGTGCTGCCCACTGATCCCCTGAAGATATCACATGTGCAGACACCAAGCCTCTAGAATCCACATTGAGCTTGGGAGCCTGAGGAGAGTGGTGGCTATGCGTCTACAGATGGAGATAAGAGTGTTCATCCAAGAGGACCACCCCTCTGATGGATCCTCCTTTCCATCAACTTCGACATACCTCCAGAGCAAGAGCTCATGGTGTCCCTCTTTGAACTCTCAAGGTTTGAGGGTGACACTTTCCCACATATGGCCCATCACACACCTCTTTTCTCACAGAGAGGTGGTTTGGTCACAAGGCTCCATGGGCATCATATCAGTGCAAAGGCCACCTCTGGGGCTGCACCTTTCCGAAGGAAGGCAACTCCACACACTGGGGAACCCAATTTTCTCTATCATGAGGGATCTCTGATAACATGTGCGGCACTTCAGGGTCAAGTGCTTTCTCAGTCACTGCCTCACACGAATACACAGGACAGAATCTCTTTTGGAGAGAAAAGATGTCATTCCAAACACCCAAACCAAAGTCACCTGGACAATGAAATCAAGGAACGACTGAGGAAGAACAACCTATGAGCCGCCATTTCAATAGGAAGGGTCTTTTCCGCTTAGGGAAAAGAGAGGGTGTCATTTACCTTGACCCACACCTCGTGTCCTTTGAGAAGACATGGGTGCCCAGCAGGGAGGACTGCTTGCAATCGGCATACTTCAAGAGACCAGCCAAGGAATAGTGAAAATCTCATGCAAGAGTCCTGAGATAGCCTTTGTGTCTAATAGTGCCCGGAAACACAGACAAGGGCTTGGGAAGGAAACTGCGCCCTGGAATGTGGCTTGTATGCAAATCACATCTCAATCTCTCTCTCGGCTTCTTCCTCCTTCACATTCTCTCGAATCCTCCTCATCCAAGGTTATCTGTGCTGGTCCATGTTGTCAAATCTCAGCCAGGAAAGCGGTCAAATTCGTTAACCTAGATTTTCCATCAGTCTTCCAAACTCCTATCAAATATAAAAGCATTTTACCTGAAATAACTCCTCTGTTTGTATGGAGATATTCCACCTTACACAGTGCACCTCTATCTTACCATAGTCAGCCCTTCACACTGACAGATAACCATCCCATTTGCACTGTGTTCTACATGGTCACCAATTTGACTCTGAGATCAACATCTTTTCAACCACCTACACATAAGGGACCGAGTGAGAATTCACTTCTCTGCAGCACATCTCCTGTATTTGACGTTGCTGGTGAGGTGGATCTCTCGACTCTTTCTAAGGGGAGTTGGGAAATGAAGTCTCTGCCTCCCCATGTCTCAGTGAATTGGCATGTAAGAAGGGGTCTGAGCACCCTTCAGCAGGGTCTGAGTGACAATGCGACAGAGGTCAAGGATTCGGTCCCCTACAACCAGTCTCCATTTGGGACAATCCTCCTCCTTCTCTAGACCCTCCATTGCCAGGCCAGAGGCCTGGCTCGTCCAAGAGGGAAACCTCAAGACCTGCCCATGTAGCCCTCACCACACGGCTCACGGTAGATAACAAGAGAGACTCCTTAAATTCCACAACTGTGTACCCCACAAACAAGCCAGCAGTGGAACTAGTCACCCCACTTCCATCCAGCACCCCAGTAGACAGGACGTAATCTTATCAACCTGTGAAATACCCACCAGACGTATCCCAGCTTCATTCTTGGGACATGTGTTACTGTGGATAGCTAGTGTGTGCTTTCATCTATTGACGTGTACGTTCAGAAGCAGGGAAGGGTCCTTGCCCGCATTCAAGTATTTCCTCAGGGTTGATATTGAGGGCCTCGTCCTTGGTGGAAGGCAGAGGGGCCTATTGTCATGGTTTGAGCTCTGGAATGAGATTTATCATCCCGGTCATTCTTGGGAGACGTTATTCCTCTGTTGGAAAAGACTGGAAGGGATAAGCTCACTGGTCCCTCTCAGATGTATCATAATCCAAAAGCAAGCCTGAGCCGTGGCTATTTCCTCAGCAGCCTGATGAGAATGGTGGGCATCAGAAGAATGCTGGAAAGAATACTTGTCATCCAATGGTCCAATACATCCAATGGATCCTCCTTTCATTTAGTATCAACATACCTCCAGATCATGAGCTCAGGCTGCCCGAGGTACCACAAATGATGGGTGACGGTGAGAGCTTCCCACCTTGGGCCCATCACTTGCCTCTATTCTCACAGAGAGTCAGTGGTGTCACAATGCTTGGTGGGCGTCATGCCATTGCCATGGCCACCATTGGGCCTGAACTTCTCAGATGGAAGGCAACTCCACCTCCTCTGTGCCCACCTGCTCTCTACAGAAGGATGGCTCTTCCCCTGAACGTGTGTCAGGCTCAACACGGTGGTTCCAGAACTGCTTCCCAGGAATACACAGTCTACAATCCCATTTGGAAAGAAAATATGGGATTGAAAAAGACCCACTGGCTAAAGATTGGGCAAGAGGGCGGAGGAGTAGCTGGACACGCTGAACACTTCATAGGTACTTTTGTCGGTAGGGTCCCATATGGGACGCAGAGAGCAACAGACTTGAAACAACGTTCACATGAGTGCTCTCCCAAGCAATGGCTTCTCTGCAGCATTCCCTACCTGGTCCATGAGCTCTTGTGGATTTGCTCGGGTGTGGATCCCTGGACTCGTTCTTAGCGGATATAGAATATGAACTCTGTGACTCTTCATGTCTCAATGATTGGGCATCCAGACAATGGTCTGAGCATCCATGGCCAGTGAGCTGGCCAACCATAGCCCAGAGTGCCAGATGTCTGTCAACCAAATCCAGTCTCTCTGGAATAGACCTCCTCATTCTCTGGCCTCCTGATTGTCAGGGACAGAGCCCACTCCCTTCCAGGTTGGAACTTTCAGTACCCTCAAATTGCAGGCATCATCCCAGGGCTCCTGGAAGATCAGACAATCGACCCACCTTTCCTTTCTTTTGATTGTAGACACAACAAACACACTGGCACTGGCCCCAGGCACCACACTCCCAGGAAGCTCTCCATGAGAGGGAGGGCTTGTTCTTATCCACCTGTGGAAAAGGCAGCTGAAATAGACCGGTTACCTCTCGGTTAAAAGGCCTCTGTTTGGAGGGCTCCCCTGTGGCTTAGGCTATGGAAATATTTATTCGGAAGTGTGGAGCTGAAAATGCCCCAATGGGAATGTCTTCGTCAAGGGTTACATCCAAGGGCTCAGGCTTGGTGGAGAGCATTGGGGCATGGATTGCTTGTTTGTGCCCTGGGATGTCTTGTTTCAAATGGCCATGAAGCACAATTCTTCTTTCACATGTAGGAACTCCCTTGAGGTGTGCTGCCCACTGATCCCCTGAAGATATCACATGTGCAGACACCAAGCCTCTAGAATCCACATTGAGCTTGGGAGCCTGAGGAGAGTGGTGGCTATGCGTCTACAGATGGAGATAAGAGTGTTCATCCAAGAGGACCACCCCTCTGATGGATCCTCCTTTCCATCAACTTCGACATACCTCCAGAGCAAGAGCTCATGGTGTCCCTCTTTGAACTCTCAAGGTTTGAGGGTGACACTTTCCCACATATGGCCCATCACACACCTCTTTTCTCACAGAGAGGTGGTTTGGTCACAAGGCTCCATGGGCATCATATCAGTGCAAAGGCCACCTCTGGGGCTGCACCTTTCCGAAGGAAGGCAACTCCACACACTGGGGAACCCAATTTTCTCTATCATGAGGGATCTCTGATAACATGTGCGGCACTTCAGGGTCAAGTGCTTTCTCAGTCACTGCCTCACACGAATACACAGGACAGAATCTCTTTTGGAGAGAAAAGATGTCATTCCAAACACCCAAACCAAAGTCACCTGGACAATGAAATCAAGGAACGACTGAGGAAGAACAACCTATGAGCCGCCATTTCAATAGGAAGGGTCTTTTCCGCTTAGGGAAAAGAGAGGGTGTCATTTACCTTGACCCACACCTCGTGTCCTTTGAGAAGACATGGGTGCCCAGCAGGGAGGACTGCTTGCAATCGGCATACTTCAAGAGACCAGCCAAGGAATAGTGAAAATCTCATGCAAGAGTCCTGAGATAGCCTTTGTGTCTAATAGTGCCCGGAAACACAGACAAGGGCTTGGGAAGGAAACTGCGCCCTGGAATGTGGCTTGTATGCAAATCACATCTCAATCTCTCTCTCGGCTTCTTCCTCCTTCACATTCTCTCGAATCCTCCTCATCCAAGGTTATCTGTGCTGGTCCATGTTGTCAAATCTCAGCCAGGAAAGCGGTCAAATTCGTTAACCTAGATTTTCCATCAGTCTTCCAAACTCCTATCAAATATAAAAGCATTTTACCTGAAATAACTCCTCTGTTTGTATGGAGATATTCCACCTTACACAGTGCACCTCTATCTTACCATAGTCAGCCCTTCACACTGACAGATAACCATCCCATTTGCACTGTGTTCTACATGGTCACCAATTTGACTCTGAGATCAACATCTTTTCAACCACCTACACATAAGGGACCGAGTGAGAATTCACTTCTCTGCAGCACATCTCCTGTATTTGACGTTGCTGGTGAGGTGGATCTCTCGACTCTTTCTAAGGGGAGTTGGGAAATGAAGTCTCTGCCTCCCCATGTCTCAGTGAATTGGCATGTAAGAAGGGGTCTGAGCACCCTTCAGCAGGGTCTGAGTGACAATGCGACAGAGGTCAAGGATTCGGTCCCCTACAACCAGTCTCCATTTGGGACAATCCTCCTCCTTCTCTAGACCCTCCATTGCCAGGCCAGAGGCCTGGCTCGTCCAAGAGGGAAACCTCAAGACCTGCCCATGTAGCCCTCACCACACGGCTCACGGTAGATAACAAGAGAGACTCCTTAAATTCCACAACTGTGTACCCCACAAACAAGCCAGCAGTGGAACTAGTCACCCCACTTCCATCCAGCACCCCAGTAGACAGGACGTAATCTTATCAACCTGTGAAATACCCACCAGACGTATCCCAGCTTCATTCTTGGGACATGTGTTACTGTGGATAGCTAGTGTGTGCTTTCATCTATTGACGTGTACGTTCAGAAGCAGGGAAGGGTCCTTGCCCGCATTCAAGTATTTCCTCAGGGTTGATATTGAGGGCCTCGTCCTTGGTGGAAGGCAGAGGGGCCTATTGTCATGGTTTGAGCTCTGGAATGAGATTTATCATCCCGGTCATTCTTGGGAGACGTTATTCCTCTGTTGGAAAAGACTGGAAGGGATAAGCTCACTGGTCCCTCTCAGATGTATCATAATCCAAAAGCAAGCCTGAGCCGTGGCTATTTCCTCAGCAGCCTGATGAGAATGGTGGGCATCAGAAGAATGCTGGAAAGAATACTTGTCATCCAATGGTCCAATACATCCAATGGATCCTCCTTTCATTTAGTATCAACATACCTCCAGATCATGAGCTCAGGCTGCCCGAGGTACCACAAATGATGGGTGACGGTGAGAGCTTCCCACCTTGGGCCCATCACTTGCCTCTATTCTCACAGAGAGTCAGTGGTGTCACAATGCTTGGTGGGCGTCATGCCATTGCCATGGCCACCATTGGGCCTGAACTTCTCAGATGGAAGGCAACTCCACCTCCTCTGTGCCCACCTGCTCTCTACAGAAGGATGGCTCTTCCCCTGAACGTGTGTCAGGCTCAACACGGTGGTTCCAGAACTGCTTCCCAGGAATACACAGTCTACAATCCCATTTGGAAAGAAAATATGGGATTGAAAAAGACCCACTGGCTAAAGATTGGGCAAGAGGGCGGAGGAGTAGCTGGACACGCTGAACACTTCATAGGTACTTTTGTCGGTAGGGTCCCATATGGGACGCAGAGAGCAACAGACTTGAAACAACGTTCACATGAGTGCTCTCCCAAGCAATGGCTTCTCTGCAGCATTCCCTACCTGGTCCATGAGCTCTTGTGGATTTGCTCGGGTGTGGATCCCTGGACTCGTTCTTAGCGGATATAGAATATGAACTCTGTGACTCTTCATGTCTCAATGATTGGGCATCCAGACAATGGTCTGAGCATCCATGGCCAGTGAGCTGGCCAACCATAGCCCAGAGTGCCAGATGTCTGTCAACCAAATCCAGTCTCTCTGGAATAGACCTCCTCATTCTCTGGCCTCCTGATTGTCAGGGACAGAGCCCACTCCCTTCCAGGTTGGAACTTTCAGTACCCTCAAATTGCAGGCATCATCCCAGGGCTCCTGGAAGATCAGACAATCGACCCACCTTTCCTTTCTTTTGATTGTAGACACAACAAACACACTGGCACTGGCCCCAGGCACCACACTCCCAGGAAGCTCTCCATGAGAGGGAGGGCTTGTTCTTATCCACCTGTGGAAAAGGCAGCTGAAATAGACCGGTTACCTCTCGGTTAAAAGGCCTCTGTTTGGAGGGCTCCCCTGTGGCTTAGGCTATGGAAATATTTATTCGGAAGTGTGGAGCTGAAAATGCCCCAATGGGAATGTCTTCGTCAAGGGTTACATCCAAGGGCTCAGGCTTGGTGGAGAGCATTGGGGCATGGATTGCTTGTTTGTGCCCTGGGATGTCTTGTTTCAAATGGCCATGAAGCACAATTCTTCTTTCACATGTAGGAACTCCCTTGAGGTGTGCTGCCCACTGATCCCCTGAAGATATCACATGTGCAGACACCAAGCCTCTAGAATCCACATTGAGCTTGGGAGCCTGAGGAGAGTGGTGGCTATGCGTCTACAGATGGAGATAAGAGTGTTCATCCAAGAGGACCACCCCTCTGATGGATCCTCCTTTCCATCAACTTCGACATACCTCCAGAGCAAGAGCTCATGGTGTCCCTCTTTGAACTCTCAAGGTTTGAGGGTGACACTTTCCCACATATGGCCCATCACACACCTCTTTTCTCACAGAGAGGTGGTTTGGTCACAAGGCTCCATGGGCATCATATCAGTGCAAAGGCCACCTCTGGGGCTGCACCTTTCCGAAGGAAGGCAACTCCACACACTGGGGAACCCAATTTTCTCTATCATGAGGGATCTCTGATAACATGTGCGGCACTTCAGGGTCAAGTGCTTTCTCAGGCACTGCCTCACACGAATACACAGGACAGAATCTCTTTTGGAGAGAAAAGATGTCATTCCAAACACCCAAACCAAAGTCACCTGGACAATGAAATCAAGGAACGACTGAGGAAGAACAACCTATGAGCCGCCATTTCAATAGGAAGGGTCTTTTCCGCTTAGGGAAAAGAGAGGGTGTCATTTACCTTGACCCACACCTCGTGTCCTTTGAGAAGACATGGGTGCCCAGCAGGGAGGACTGCTTGCAATCGGCATACTTCAAGAGACCAGCCAAGGAATAGTGAAAATCTCATGCAAGAGTCCTGAGATAGCCTTTGTGTCTAATAGTGCCCGGAAACACAGACAAGGGCTTGGGAAGGAAACTGCGCCCTGGAATGTGGCTTGGATGCAAATCACATCTCAATCTCTCTCTCGGCTTCTTCCTCCTTCACATTCTCTCGAATCCTCCTCATCCAAGGTTATCTGTGCTGGTCCATGTTGTCAAATCTCAGCCAGGAAAGCGGTCAAATTCGTTAACCTAGATTTTCCATCAGTCTTCCAAACTCCTATCAAATATAAAAGCATTTTACCTGAAATAACTCCTCTGTTTGTATGGAGATATTCCACCTTACACAGTGCACCTCTATCTTACCATAGTCAGCCCTTCACACTGACAGATAACCATCCCATTTGCACTGTGTTCTACATGGTCACCAATTTGACTCTGAGATCAACATCTTTTCAACCACCTACACATAAGGGACCGAGTGAGAATTCACTTCTCTGCAGCACATCTCCTGTATTTGACGTTGCTGGTGAGGTGGATCTCTCGACTCTTTCTAAGGGGAGTTGGGAAATGAAGTCTCTGCCTCCCCATGTCTCAGTGAATTGGCATGTAAGAAGGGGTCTGAGCACCCTTCAGCAGGGTCTGAGTGACAATGCGACAGAGGTCAAGGATTCGGTCCCCTACAACCAGTCTCCATTTGGGACAATCCTCCTCCTTCTCTAGACCCTCCATTGCCAGGCCAGAGGCCTGGCTCGTCCAAGAGGGAAACCTCAAGACCTGCCCATGTAGCCCTCACCACACGGCTCACGGTAGATAACAAGAGAGACTCCTTAAATTCCACAACTGTGTACCCCACAAACAAGCCAGCAGTGGAACTAGTCACCCCACTTCCATCCAGCACCCCAGTAGACAGGACGTAATCTTATCAACCTGTGAAATACCCACCAGACGTATCCCAGCTTCATTCTTGGGACATGTGTTACTGTGGATAGCTAGTGTGTGCTTTCATCTATTGACGTGTACGTTCAGAAGCAGGGAAGGGTCCTTGCCCCCATTCAAGTATTTCCTCAGGGTTGATATTGAGGGCCTCGTCCTTGGTGGAAGGCAGAGGGGCCTATTGTCATGGTTTGAGCTCTGGAATGAGATTTATCATCCCGGTCATTCTTGGGAGACGTTATTCCTCTGTTGGAAAAGACTGGAAGGGATAAGCTCACTGGTCCCTCTCAGATGTATCATAATCCAAAAGCAAGCCTGAGCCGTGGCTATTTCCTCAGCAGCCTGATGAGAATGGTGGGCATCAGAAGAATGCTGGAAAGAATACTTGTCATCCAATGGTCCAATACATCCAATGGATCCTCCTTTCATTTAGTATCAACATACCTCCAGATCATGAGCTCAGGCTGCCCGAGGTACCACAAATGATGGGTGACGGTGAGAGCTTCCCACCTTGGGCCCATCACTTGCCTCTATTCTCACAGAGAGTCAGTGGTGTCACAATGCTTGGTGGGCGTCATGCCATTGCCATGGCCACCATTGGGCCTGAACTTCTCAGATGGAAGGCAACTCCACCTCCTCTGTGCCCACCTGCTCTCTACAGAAGGATGGCTCTTCCCCTGAACGTGTGTCAGGCTCAACACGGTGGTTCCAGAACTGCTTCCCAGGAATACACAGTCTACAATCCCATTTGGAAAGAAAATATGGGATTGAAAAAGACCCACTGGCTCAAGATTGGGCAAGAGGGCGGAGGAGTAGCTGGACACGCTGAACACTTCATAGGTACTTTTGTCGGTAGGGTCCCATATGGGACGCAGAGAGCAACAGACTTGAAACAACGTTCTCATGAGTGCTCTCCCAAGCAATGGCTTCTCTGCAGCATTCCCTACCTGGTCCATGAGCTCTTGTGGATTTGCTCGGGTGTGGATCCCTGGACTCGTTCTTAGCGGATATAGAATATGAACTCTGTGACTCTTCATGTCTCAATGATTGGGCATCCAGACAATGGTCTGAGCATCCATGGCCAGTGAGCTGGCCAACCATAGCCCAGAGTGCCAGATGTCTGTCAACCAAATCCAGTCTCTCTGGAATAGACCTCCTCATTCTCTGGCCTCCTGATTGTCAGGGACAGAGCCCACTCCCTTCCAGGTTGGACCTTTCAGTACCCTCAAATTGCAGGCATCATCCCAGGGCTCCTGGAAGATCAGACAATCGACCCACCTTTCCTTTCTTTTGATTGTAGACACAACAAACACACTGGCACTGGCCCCAGGCACCACACTCCCAGGAAGCTCTCCATGAGAGGGAGGGCTTGTTCTTATCCACCTGTGGAAAAGGCAGCTGAAATAGACCGGTTACCTCTCGGTTAAAAGGCCTCTGTTTGGAGGGCTCCCCTGTGGCTTAGGCTATGGAAATATTTATTCGGAAGTGTGGAGCTGAAAATGCCCCAATGGGAATGTCTTCGTCAAGGGTTACATCCAAGGGCTCAGGCTTGGTGGAGAGCATTGGGGCATGGATTGCTTGTTTGTGCCCTGGGATGTCTTGTTTCAAATGGCCATGAAGCACAATTCTTCTTTCACATGTAGGAACTCCCTTGAGGTGTGCTGCCCACTGATCCCCTGAAGATATCACATGTGCAGACACCAAGCCTCTAGAATCCACATTGAGCTTGGGAGCCTGAGGAGAGTGGTGGCTATGCGTCTACAGATGGAGATAAGAGTGTTCATCCAAGAGGACCACCCCTCTGATGGATCATCCTTTCCATCAACTTCGACATACCTCCAGAGCGAGAGCTCATGGTGTCCCTCTTTGAACTCTCAAGGTTTGAGGGTGACACTTTCCCACATATGGCCCATCACACACCTCTTTTCTCACAGAGAGGTGGTTTGGTCACAAGGCTCCATGGGCATCATATCAGTGCAAAGGCCACCTCTGGGGCTGCACCTTTCCGAAGGAAGGCAACTCCACACACTGGGGAACCCAATTTTCTCTCTCATGAGGGATCTCTGATAACATGTGCGGCACTTCAGGGTCAAGTGCTTTCTCAGTCACTGCCTCACACGAATACACAGGACAGAATCTCTTTTGGAGAGAAAAGATGTCATTCCAAACACCCAAACCAAAGTCACCTGGACAATGAAATCAAGGAACGACTGAGGAAGAACAACCTATGAGCCGCCATTTCAATAGGAAGGGTCTTTTCCGCTTAGGGAAAAGAGAGGGTGTCATTTACCTTGACCCACACCTCGTGTCCTTTGAGAAGACATGGGTGCCCAGCAGGGAGGACTGCTTGCAATCGGCATACTTCAAGAGACCAGCCAAGGAATAGTGAAAATCTCATGCAAGAGTCCTGAGATAGCCTTTGTGTCTAATAGTGCCCGGAAACACAGACAAGGGCTTGGGAAGGAAACTGCGCCCTGGAATGTGGCTTGTATGCAAATCACATCTCAATCTCTCTCTCGGCTTCTTCCTCCTTCACATTCTCTCGAATCCTCCTCATCCAAGGTTATCTGTGCTGGTCCATGTTGTCAAATCTCAGCCAGGAAAGCGGTCAAATTCGTTAACCTAGATTTTCCATCAGTCTTCCAAACTCCTATCAAATATAAAAGCATTTTACCTGAAATAACTCCTCTGTTTGTATGGAGATATTCCACCTTACACAGTGCACCTCTATCTTACCATAGTCAGCCCTTCACACTGACAGATAACCATCCCATTTGCACTGTGTTCTACATGGTCACCAATTTGACTCTGAGATCAACATCTTTTCAACCACCTACACATAAGGGACCGAGTGAGAATTCACTTCTCTGCAGCACATCTCCTGTATTTGACGTTGCTGGTGAGGTGGATCTCTCGACTCTTTCTAAGGGGAGTTGGGAAATGAAGTCTCTGCCTCCCCATGTCTCAGTGAATTGGCATGTAAGAAGGGGTCTGAGCACCCTTCAGCAGGGTCTGAGTGACAATGCGACAGAGGTCAAGGATTCGGTCCCCTACAACCAGTCTCCATTTGGGACAATCCTCCTCCTTCTCTAGACCCTCCATTGCCAGGCCAGAGGCCTGGCTCGTCCAAGAGGGAAACCTCAAGACCTGCCCATGTAGCCCTCACCACACGGCTCACGGTAGATAACAAGAGAGACTCCTTAAATTCCACAACTGTGTACCCCACAAACAAGCCAGCAGTGGAACTAGTCACCCCACTTCCATCCAGCACCCCAGTAGACAGGACGTAATCTTATCAACCTGTGAAATACCCACCAGACGTATCCCAGCTTCATTCTTGGGACATGTGTTACTGTGGATAGCTAGTGTGTGCTTTCATCTATTGACGTGTACGTTCAGAAGCAGGGAAGGGTCCTTGCCCCCATTCAAGTATTTCCTCAGGGTTGATATTGAGGGCCTCGTCCTTGGTGGAAGGCAGAGGGGCCTATTGTCATGGTTTGAGCTCTGGAATGAGATTTATCATCCCGGTCATTCTTGGGAGACGTTATTCCTCTGTTGGAAAAGACTGGAAGGGATAAGCTCACTGGTCCCTCTCAGATGTATCATAATCCAAAAGCAAGCCTGAGCCGTGGCTATTTCCTCAGCAGCCTGATGAGAATGGTGGGCATCAGAAGAATGCTGGAAAGAATACTTGTCATCCAATTGTCCAATACATCCAATGGATCCTCCTTTCATTTAGTATCAACATACCTCCAGATCATGAGCTCAGGCTGCCCGAGGTACCACAAATGATGGGTGACGGTGAGAGCTTCCCACCTTGGGCCCATCACTTGCCTCTCTTCTCACAGAGAGTCAGTGGTGTCACAATGCTTGGTGGGCGTCATGCCATTGCCATGGCCACCATTGGGCCTGAACTTCTCAGATGGAAGGCAACTCCACCTCCTCTGTGCCCACCTGCTCTCTACAGAAGGATGGCTCTTCCCCTGAACGTGTGTCAGGCTCAACACGGTGGTTCCAGAACTGCTTCCCAGGAATACACAGTCTACAATCCCATTTGGAAGGAAAATATGGGATTGAAAAAGACCCACTGGCTAAAGATTGGGCAAGAGGGCGGAGGAGTAGCTGGACACGCTGAACACTTCATAGGTACTTTTGTCGGTAGGGTCCCATATGGGACGCAGAGAGCAACAGACTTGAAACAACGTTCACATGAGTGCTCTCCCAAGCAATGGCTTCTCTGCAGCATTCCCTACCTGGTCCATGAGCTCTTGTGGATTTGCTCGGGTGTGGATCCCTGGACTCGTTCTTAGCGGATATAGAATATGAACTCTGTGACTCTTCATGTCTCAATGATTGGGCATCCAGACAATGGTCTGAGCATCCATGGCCAGTGAGCTGGCCAACCATAGCCCAGAGTGCCAGATGTCTGTCAACCAAATCCAGTCTCTCTGGAATAGACCTCCTCATTCTCTGGCCTCCTGATTGTCAGGGACAGAGCCCACTCCCTTCCAGGTTGGAACTTTCAGTACCCTCAAATTGCAGGCATCATCCCAGGGCTCCTGGAAGATCAGACAATCGACCCACCTTTCCTTTCTTTTGATTGTAGACACAACAAACACACTGGCACTGGCCCCAGGCACCACACTCCCAGGAAGCTCTCCATGAGAGGGAGGGCTTGTTCTTATCCACCTGTGGAAAAGGCAGCTGAAATAGACCGGTTACCTCTCGGTTAAAAGGCCTCTGTTTGGAGGGCTCCCCTGTGGCTTAGGCTATGGAAATATTTATTCGGAAGTGTGGAGCTGAAAATGCCCCAATGGGAATGTCTTCGTCAAGGGTTACATCCAAGGGCTCAGGCTTGGTGGAGAGCATTGGGGCATGGATTGCTTGTTTGTGCCCTGGGATGTCTTGTTTCAAATGGCCATGAAGCACAATTCTTCTTTCACATGTAGGAACTCCCTTGAGGTGTGCTGCCCACTGATCCCCTGAAGATATCACATGTGCAGACACCAAGCCTCTAGAATCCACATTGAGCTTGGGAGCCTGAGGAGAGTGGTGGCTATGCGTCTACAGATGGAGATAAGAGTGTTCATCCAAGAGGACCACCCCTCTGATGGATCATCCTTTCCATCAACTTCGACATACCTCCAGAGCAAGAGCTCATGGTGTCCCTCTTTGAACTCTCAAGGTTTGAGGGTGACACTTTCCCACATATGGCCCATCACACACCTCTTTTCTCACAGAGAGGTGGTTTGGTCACAAGGCTCCATGGGCATCATATCAGTGCAAAGGCCACCTCTGGGGCTGCACCTTTCCGAAGGAAGGCAACTCCACACACTGGGGAACCCAATTTTCTCTATCATGAGGGATCTCTGATAACATGTGCGGCACTTCAGGGTCAAGTGCTTTCTCAGTCACTGCCTCACACGAATACACAGGACAGAATCTCTTTTGGAGAGAAAAGATGTCATTCCAAACACCCAAACCAAAGTCACCTGGACAATGAAATCAAGGAACGACTGAGGAAGAACAACCTATGAGCCGCCATTTCAATAGGAAGGGTCTTTTCCGCTTAGGGAAAAGAGAGGGTGTCATTTACCTTGACCCACACCTCGTGTCCTTTGAGAAGACATGGGTGCCCAGCAGGGAGGACTGCTTGCAATCGGCATACTTCAAGAGACCAGCCAAGGAATAGTGAAAATCTCATGCAAGAGTCCTGAGATAGCCTTTGTGTCTAATAGTGCCCGGAAACACAGACAAGGGCTTGGGAAGGAAACTGCGCCCTGGAATGTGGCTTGTATGCAAATCACATCTCAATCTCTCTCTCGGCTTCTTCCTCCTTCACATTCTCTCGAATCCTCCTCATCCAAGGTTATCTGTGCTGGTCCATGTTGTCAAATCTCAGCCAGGAAAGCGGTCAAATTCGTTAACCTAGATTTTCCATCAGTCTTCCAAACTCCTATCAAATATAAAAGCATTTTACCTGAAATAACTCCTCTGTTTGTATGGAGATATTCCACCTTACACAGTGCACCTCTATCTTACCATAGTCAGCCCTTCACACTGACAGATAACCATCCCATTTGCACTGTGTTCTACATGGTCACCAATTTGACTCTGAGATCAACATCTTTTCAACCACCTACACATAAGGGACCGAGTGAGAATTCACTTCTCTGCAGCACATCTCCTGTATTTGACGTTGCTGGTGAGGTGGATCTCTCGACTCTTTCTAAGGGGAGTTGGGAAATGAAGTCTCTGCCTCCCCATGTCTCAGTGAATTGGCATGTAAGAAGGGGTCTGAGCACCCTTCAGCAGGGTCTGAGTGACAATGCGACAGAGGTCAAGGATTCGGTCCCCTACAACCAGTCTCCATTTGGGACAATCCTCCTCCTTCTCTAGACCCTCCATTGCCAGGCCAGAGGCCTGGCTCGTCCAAGAGGGAAACCTCAAGACCTGCCCATGTAGCCCTCACCACACGGCTCACGGTAGATAACAAGAGAGACTCCTTAAATTCCACAACTGTGTACCCCACAAACAAGCCAGCAGTGGAACTAGTCACCCCACTTCCATCCAGCACCCCAGTAGACAGGACGTAATCTTATCAACCTGTGAAATACCCACCAGACGTATCCCAGCTTCATTCTTGGGACATGTGTTACTGTGGATAGCTAGTGTGTGCTTTCATCTATTGACGTGTACGTTCAGAAGCAGGGAAGGGTCCTTGCCCCCATTCAAGTATTTCCTCAGGGTTGATATTGAGGGCCTCGTCCTTGGTGGAAGGAAGAGGGGCCTATTGTCATGGTTTGAGCTCTGGAATGAGATTTATCATCCCGGTCATTCTTGGGAGACGTTATTCCTCTGTTGGAAAAGACTGGAAGGGATAAGCTCACTGGTCCCTCTCAGATGTATCATAATCCAAAAGCAAGCCTGAGCCGTGGCTATTTCCTCAGCAGCCTGATGAGAATGGTGGGCATCAGAAGAATGCTGGAAAGAATACTTGTCATCCAATGGTCCAATACATCCAATGGATCCTCCTTTCATTTAGTATCAACATACCTCCAGATCATGAGCTCAGGCTGCCCGAGGTACCACAAATGATGGGTGATGGTGAGAGCTTCCCACCTTGGGCCCATCACTTGCCTCTCTTCTCACAGAGAGTCAGTGGTGTCACAATGCTTGGTGGGCGTCATGCCATTGCCATGGCCACCATTGGGCCTGAACTTCTCAGATGGAAGGCAACTCCACCTCCTCTGTGCCCACCTGCTCTCTACAGAAGGATGGCTCTTCCCCTGAACGTGTGTCAGGCTCAACACGGTGGTTCCAGAACTGCTTCCCAGGAATACACAGTCTACAATCCCATTTGGAAAGAAAATATGGGATTGAAAAAGACCCACTGGCTAAAGATTGGGCAAGAGGGCGGAGGAGTAGCTGGACACGCTGAACACTTCATAGGTACTTTTGTCGGTAGGGTCCCATATGGGACGCAGAGAGCAACAGACTTGAAACAACGTTCACATGAGTGCTCTCCCAAGCAATGTCTTCTCTGCAGCATTCCCTACCTGGTCCATGAGCTCTTGTGGATTTGCTCGGGTGTGGATCCCTGGACTCGTTCTTAGCGGATATAGAATATGAACTCTGTGACTCTTCATGTCTCAATGATTGGGCATCCAGACAATGGTGTGAGCATCCATGGCCAGTGAGCTGGCCAACCATAGCCCAGAGTGCCAGATGTCTGTCAACCAAATCCAGTCTCTCTGGAATAGACCTCCTCATTCTCTGGCCTCCTGATTGTCAGGGACAGAGCCCACTCCCTTCCAGGTTGGACCTTTCAGTACCCTCAAATTGCAGGCATCATCCCAGGGCTCCTGGAAGATCAGACAATCGACCCACCTTTCCTTTCTTTTGATTGTAGACACAACAAACACACTGGCACTGGCCCCAGGCACCACACTCCCAGGAAGCTCTCCATGAGAGGGAGGGCTTGTTCTTATCCACCTGTGGAAAAGGCAGCTGAAATAGACCGGTTACCTCTCGGTTAAAAGGCCTCTGTTTGGAGGGCTCCCCTGTGGCTTAGGCTATGGAAATATTTATTCGGAAGTGTGGAGCTGAAAATGCCCCAATGGGAATGTCTTCGTCAAGGGTTACATCCAAGGGCTCAGGCTTGGTGGAGAGCATTGGGGCATGGATTGCTTGTTTGTGCCCTGGGATGTCTTGTTTCAAATGGCCATGAAGCACAATTCTTCTTTCACATGTAGGAACTCCCTTGAGGTGTGCTGCCCACTGATCCCCTGAAGATATCACATGTGCAGACACCAAGCCTCTAGAATCCACATTGAGCTTGGGAGCCTGAGGAGAGTGGTGGCTATGCGTCTACAGATGGAGATAAGAGTGTTCATCCAAGAGGACCACCCCTCTGATGGATCCTCCTTTCCATCAACTTCGACATACCTCCAGAGCAAGAGCTCATGGTGTCCCTCTTTGAACTCTCAAGGTTTGAGGGTGACACTTTCCCACATATGGCCCATCACACACCTCTTTTCTCACAGAGAGGTGGTTTGGTCACAAGGCTCCATGGGCATCATATCAGTGCAAAGGCCACCTCTGGGGCTGCACCTTTCCGAAGGAAGGCAACTCCACACACTGGGGAACCCAATTTTCTCTCTCATGAGGGATCTCTGATAACATGTGCGGCACTTCAGGGTCAAGTGCTTTCTCAGTCACTGCCTCACACGAATACACAGGACAGAATCTCTTTTGGAGAGAAAAGATGTCATTCCAAACACCCAAACCAAAGTCACCTGGACAATGAAATCAAGGAACGACTGAGGAAGAACAACCTATGAGCCGCCATTTCAATAGGAAGGGTCTTTTCCGCTTAGGGAAAAGAGAGGGTGTCATTTACCTTGACCCACACCTCGTGTCCTTTGAGAAGACATGGGTGCCCAGCAGGGAGGACTGCTTGCAATCGGCATACTTCAAGAGACCAGCCAAGGAATAGTGAAAATCTCATGCAAGAGTCCTGAGATAGCCTTTGTGTCTAATAGTGCCCGGAAACACAGACAAGGGCTTGGGAAGGAAACTGCGCCCTGGAATGTGGCTTGTATGCAAATCACATCTCAATCTCTCTCTCGGCTTCTTCCTCCTTCACATTCTCTCGAATCCTCCTCATCCAAGGTTATCTGTGCTGGTCCATGTTGTCAAATCTCAGCCAGGAAAGCGGTCAAATTCGTTAACCTAGATTTTCCATCAGTCTTCCAAACTCCTATCAAATATAAAAGCATTTTACCTGAAATAACTCCTCTGTTTGTATGGAGATATTCCACCTTACACAGTGCACCTCTATCTTACCATAGTCAGCCCTTCACACTGACAGATAACCATCCCATTTGCACGGTGTTCTACATGGTCACCAATTTGACTCTGAGATCAACATCTTTTCAACCACCTACACATAAGGGACCGAGTGAGAATTCACTTCTCTGCAGCACATCTCCTGTATTTGACGTTGCTGGTGAGGTGGATCTCTCGACTCTTTCTAAGGGGAGTTGGGAAATGAAGTCTCTGCCTCCCCATGTCTCAGTGAATTGGCATGTAAGAAGGGGTCTGAGCACCCTTCAGCAGGGTCTGAGTGACAATGCGACAGAGGTCAAGGATTCGGTCCCCTACAACCAGTCTCCATTTGGGACAATCCTCCTCCTTCTCTAGACCCTCCATTGCCAGGCCAGAGGCCTGGCTCGTCCAAGAGGGAAACCTCAAGACCTGCCCATGTAGCCCTCACCACACGGCTCACGGTAGATAACAAGAGAGACTCCTTAAATTCCACAACTGTGTACCCCACAAACAAGCCAGCAGTGGAACTAGTCACCCCACTTCCATCCAGCACCCCAGTAGACAGGACGTAATCTTATCAACCTGTGAAATACCCACCAGACGTATCCCAGCTTCATTCTTGGGACATGTGTTACTGTGGATAGCTAGTGTGTGCTTTCATCTATTGACGTGTACGTTCAGAAGCAGGGAAGGGTCCTTGCCCCCATTCAAGTATTTCCTCAGGGTTGATATTGAGGGCCTCGTCCTTGGTGGAAGGCAGAGGGGCCTATTGTCATGGTTTGAGCTCTGGAATGAGATTTATCATCCCGGTCATTCTTGGGAGACGTTATTCCTCTGTTGGAAAAGACTGGAAGGGATAAGCTCACTGGTCCCTCTCAGATGTATCATAATCCAAAAGCAAGCCTGAGCCGTGGCTATTTCCTCAGCAGCCTGATGAGAATGGTGGGCATCAGAAGAATGCTGGAGAGAATACTTGTCATCCAATTGTCCAATACATCCAATGGATCCTCCTTTCATTTAGTATCAACATACCTCCAGATCATGAGCTCAGGCTGCCCGAGGTACCACAAATGATGGGTGACGGTGAGAGCTTCCCACCTTGGGCCCATCACTTGTCTCTCTTCTCACAGAGAGTCAGTGGTGTCACAATGCTTGGTGGGCGTCATGCCATTGCCATGGCCACCATTGGGCCTGAACTTCTCAGATGGAAGGCAACTCCACCTCCTCTGTGCCCACCTGCTCTCTACAGAAGGATGGCTCTTCCCCTGAACGTGTGTCAGGCTCAACACGGTGGTTCCAGAACTGCTTCCCAGGAATACACAGTCTACAATCCCATTTGGAAAGAAAATATGGGATTGAAAAAGACCCACTGGCTAAAGATTGGGCAAGAGGGCGGAGGAGTAGCTGGACACGCTGAACACTTCATAGGTACTTTTGTCGGTAGGGTCCCATATGGGACGCAGAGAGCAACAGTCTTGAAACAACGTTCACATGAGTGCTCTCCCAAGCAATGGCTTCTCTGCAGCATTCCCTACCTGGTCCATGAGCTCTTGTGGATTTGCTCGGGTGTGGATCCCTGGACTCGTTCTTAGCGGATATAGAATATGAACTCTGTGACTCTTCATGTCTCAATTATTGGGCATCCAGACAATGGTCTGAGCATCCATGGCCAGTGAGCTGGCCAACCATAGCCCAGAGTGCCAGATGTCTGTCAACCAAATCCAGTCTCTCTGGAATAGACCTCCTCATTCTCTGGCCTCCTGATTGTCAGGGACAGAGCCCACTCCCTTCCAGGTTGGACCTTTCAGTACCCTCAAATTGCAGGCATCATCCCAGGGCTCCTGGAAGATCAGACAGTCGACCCACCTTTCCTTTCTTTTGATTGTAGACACAACAAACACACTGGCACTGGCCCCAGGCACCACACTCCCAGGAAGCTCTCCATGAGAGGGAGGGCTTGTTCTTATCCACCTGTGGAAAAGGCAGCTGAAATAGACCGGTTACCTCTCGGTTAAAAGGCCTCTGTTTGGAGGGCTCCCCTGTGGCTTAGGCTATGGAAATATTTATTCGGAAGTGTGGAGCTGAAAATGCCCCAATGGGAATGTCTTCGTCAAGGGTTACATCCAAGGGCTCAGGCTTGGTGGAGAGCATTGGGGCATGGATTGCTTGTTTGTGCCCTGGGATGTCTTGTTTCAAATGGCCATGAAGCACAATTCTTCTTTCACATGTAGGAACTCCCTTGAGGTGTGCTGCCCACTGATCCCCTGAAGATATCACATGTGCAGACACCAAGCCTCTAGAATCCACATTGAGCTTGGGAGCCTGAGGAGAGTGGTGGCTATGCGTCTACAGATGGAGATAAGAGTGTTCATCCAAGAGGACCACCCCTCTGATGGATCCTCCTTTCCATCAACTTCGACATACCTCCAGAGCAAGAGCTCATGGTGTCCCTCTTTGAACTCTCAAGGTGTGAGGGTGACACTGTCCCACATATGGCCCATCACACACCTCTTTTCTCACAGAGAGGTGGTTTGGTCACAAGGCTCCATGGGCATCCTATCAGTGCAAAGGCCACCTCTGGGGCTGCACCTTTCCGAAGGAAGGCAACTCCACACACTGGGGAACCCAATTTTCTCTATCATGAGGGATCTCTGATAACATGTGCGGCACTTCAGGGTCAAGTGCTTTCTCAGTCACTGCCTCACACGAATACACAGGACAGAATCTCTTTTGGAGAGAAAAGATGTCATTCCAAACACCCAAACCAAAGTCACCTGGACAATGAAATCAAGGAACGACTGAGGAAGAACAACCTATGAGCCGCCATTTCAATAGGAAGGGTCTTTTCCGCTTAGGGAAAAGAGAGGGTGTCATTTACCTTGACCCACACCTCGTGTCCTTTGAGAAGACATGGGTGCCCAGCAGGGAGGACTGCTTGCAATCGGCATACTTCAAGAGACCAGCCAAGGAATAGTGAAAATCTCATGCAAGAGTCCTGAGATAGCCTTTGTGTCTAATAGTGCCCGGAAACACAGACAAGGGCTTGGGAAGGAAACTGCGCCCTGGAATGTGGCTTGTATGCAAATCACATCTCAATCTCTCTCTCGGCTTCTTCCTCCTTCACATTCTCTCGAATCCTCCTCATCCAAGGTTATCTGTGCTGGTCCATGTTGTCAAATCTCAGCCAGGAAAGCGGTCAAATTCGTTAACCTAGATTTTCCATCAGTCTTCCAAACTCCTATCAAATATAAAAGCATTTTACCTGAAATAACTCCTCTGTTTGTATGGAGATATTCCACCTTACACAGTGCACCTCTATCTTACCATAGTCAGCCCTTCACACTGACAGATAACCATCCCATTTGCACGGTGTTCTACATGGTCACCAATTTGACTCTGAGATCAACATCTTTTCAACCACCTACACATAAGGGACCGAGTGAGAATTCACTTCTCTGCAGCACATCTCCTGTATTTGACGTTGCTGGTGAGGTGGATCTCTCGACTCTTTCTAAGGGGAGTTGGGAAATGAAGTCTCTGCCTCCCCATGTCTCAGTGAATTGGCATGTAAGAAGGGGTCTGAGCACCCTTCAGCAGGGTCTGAGTGACAATGCGACAGAGGTCAAGGATTCGGTCCCCTACAACCAGTCTCCATTTGGGACAATCCTCCTCCTTCTCTAGACCCTCCATTGCCAGGCCAGAGGCCTGGCTCGTCCAAGAGGGAAACCTCAAGACCTGCCCATGTAGCCCTCACCACACGGCTCACGGTAGATAACAAGAGAGACTCCTTAAATTCCACAACTGTGTACCCCACAAACAAGCCAGCAGTGGAACTAGTCACCCCACTTCCATCCAGCACCCCAGTAGACAGGACGTAATCTTATCAACCTGTGAAATACCCACCAGACGTATCCCAGCTTCATTCTTGGGACATGTGTTACTGTGGATAGCTAGTGTGTGCTTTCATCTATTGACGTGTACGTTCAGAAGCAGGGAAGGGTCCTTGCCCCCATTCAAGTATTTCCTCAGGGTTGATATTGAGGGCCTCGTCCTTGGTGGAAGGCAGAGGGGCCTATTGTCATGGTTTGAGCTCTGGAATGAGATTTATCATCCCGGTCATTCTTGGGAGACGTTATTCCTCTGTTGGAAAAGACTGGAAGGGATAAGCTCACTGGTCCCTCTCAGATGTATCATAATCCAAAAGCAAGCCTGAGCCGTGGCTATTTCCTCAGCAGCCTGATGAGAATGGTGGGCATCAGAAGAATGCTGGAAAGAATACTTGTCATCCAATTGTCCAATACATCCAATGGATCCTCCTTTCATTTAGTATCAACATACCTCCAGATCATGAGCTCAGGCTGCCCGAGGTACCACAAATGATGGGTGACGGTGAGAGCTTCCCACCTTGGGCCCATCACTTGCCTCTCTTCTCACAGACAGTCAGTGGTGTCACAATGCTTGGTGGGCGTCATGCCATTGCCATGGCCACCATTGGGCCTGAACTTCTCAGATGGAAGGCAACTCCACCTCCTCTGTGCCCACCTGCTCTCTACAGAAGGATGGCTCTTCCCCTGAACGTGTGTCAGGCTCAACACGGTGGTTCCAGAACTGCTTCCCAGGAATACACAGTCTACAATCCCATTTGGAAAGAAAATATGGGATTGAAAACGACCCACTGGCTAAAGATTGGGCAAGAGGGCGGAGGAGTAGCTGGACACGCTGAACACTTCATAGGTACTTTTGTCGGTAGGGTCCCATATGGGACGCAGAGAGCAACAGACTTGAAACAACGTTCACATGAGTGCTCTCCCAAGCAATGGCTTCTCTGCAGCATTCCCTACCTGGTCCATGAGCTCTTGTGGATTTGCTCGGGTGTGGATCCCTGGACTCGTTCTTAGCGGATATAGAATATGAACTCTGTGACTCTTCATGTCTCAATGATTGGGCATCCAGACAATGGTCTGAGCATCCATGGCCAGTGAGCTGGCCAACCATAGCCCAGAGTGCCAGATGTCTGTCAACCAAATCCAGTCTCTCTGGAATAGACCTCCTCATTCTCTGGCCTCCTGATTGTCAGGGACAGAGCCCACTCCCTTCCAGGTTGGACCTTTCAGTACCCTCAAATTGCAGGCATCATCCCAGGGCTCCTGGAAGATCAGACAATCGACCCACCTTTCCTTTCTTTTGATTGTAGACACAACAAACACACTGGCACTGGCCCCAGGCACCACACTCCCAGGAAGCTCTCCATGAGAGGGAGGGCTTGTTCTTATCCACCTGTGGAAAAGGCAGCTGAAATAGACCGGTTACCTCTCGGTTAAAAGGCCTCTGTTTGGAGGGCTCCCCTGTGGCTTAGGCTATGGAAATATTTATTCGGAAGTGTGGAGCTGAAAATGCCCCAATGGGAATGTCTTCGTCAAGGGTTACATCCAAGGGCTCAGGCTTGGTGGAGAGCATTGGGGCATGGATTGCTTGTTTGTGCCCTGGGATGTCTTGTTTCAAATGGCCATGAAGCACAATTCTTCTTTCACATGTAGGAACTCCCTTGAGGTGTGCTGCCCACTGATCCCCTGAAGACATCACATGTGCAGACACCAAGCCTCTAGAATCCACATTGAGCTTGGGAGCCTGAGGAGAGTGGTGGCTATGCGTCTACAGATGGAGATAAGAGTGTTCATCCAAGAGGACCACCCCTCTGATGGATCCTCCTTTCCATCAACTTCGACATACCTCCAGAGCAAGAGCTCATGGTGTCCCTCTTTGAACTCTCAAGGTGTGAGGGTGACACTGTCCCACATATGGCCCATCACACACC
The DNA here is from genome assembly GCF_054392235.1 of Sus scrofa. Classification (NCBI taxonomy): domain Eukaryota; kingdom Metazoa; phylum Chordata; class Mammalia; order Artiodactyla; family Suidae; genus Sus; species Sus scrofa. The sequence goes on from NC_139402.1 coordinate 44,752,696, forward strand.
TCTTTTCTCACAGAGAGGTGGTTTGGTCACAAGGCTCCATGGGCATCCTATCAGTGCAAAGGCCACCTCTGGGGCTGCACCTTTCCGAAGGAAGGCAACTCCACACACTGGGGAACCCAATTTTCTCTCTCATGAGGGATCTCTGATAACATGTGCGGCACTTCAGGGTCAAGTGCTTTCTCAGTCACTGCCTCACACGAATACACAGGACAGAATCTCTTTTGGAGAGAAAAGATGTCATTCCAAACACCCAAACCAAAGTCACCTGGACAATGAAATCAAGGAACGACTGAGGAAGAACAACCTATGAGCCGCCATTTCAATAGGAAGGGTCTTTTCCGCTTAGGGAAAAGAGAGGGTGTCATTTACCTTGACCCACACCTCGTGTCCTTTGAGAAGACATGGGTGCCCAGCAGGGAGGACTGCTTGCAATCGGCATACTTCAAGAGACCAGCCAAGGAATAGTGAAAATCTCATGCAAGAGTCCTGAGATAGCCTTTGTGTCTAATAGTGCCCGGAAACACAGACAAGGGCTTGGGAAGGAAACTGCGCCCTGGAATGTGGCTTGTATGCAAATCACATCTCAATCTCTCTCTCGGCTTCTTCCTCCTTCACATTCTCTCGAATCCTCCTCATCCAAGGTTATCTGTGCTGGTCCATGTTGTCAAATCTCAGCCAGGAAAGCGGTCAAATTCGTTAACCTAGATTTTCCATCAGTCTTCCAAACTCCTATCAAATATAAAAGCATTTTACCTGAAATAACTCCTCTGTTTGTATGGAGATATTCCACCTTACACAGTGCACCTCTATCTTACCATAGTCAGCCCTTCACACTGACAGATAACCATCCCATTTGCACGGTGTTCTACATGGTCACCAATTTGACTCTGAGATCAACATCTTTTCAACCACCTACACATAAGGGACCGAGTGAGAATTCACTTCTCTGCAGCACATCTCCTGTATTTGACGTTGCTGGTGAGGTGGATCTCTCGACTCTTTCTAAGGGGAGTTGGGAAATGAAGTCTCTGCCTCCCCATGTCTCAGTGAATTGGCATGTAAGAAGGGGTCTGAGCACCCTTCAGCAGGGTCTGAGTGACAATGCGACAGAGGTCAAGGATTCGGTCCCCTACAACCAGTCTCCATTTGGGACAATCCTCCTCCTTCTCTAGACCCTCCATTGCCAGGCCAGAGGCCTGGCTCGTCCAAGAGGGAAACCTCAAGACCTGCCCATGTAGCCCTCACCACACGGCTCACGGTAGATAACAAGAGAGACTCCTTAAATTCCACAACTGTGTACCCCACAAACAAGCCAGCAGTGGAACTAGTCACCCCACTTCCATCCAGCACCCCAGTAGACAGGACGTAATCTTATCAACCTGTGAAATACCCACCAGACGTATCCCAGCTTCATTCTTGGGACATGTGTTACTGTGGATAGCTAGTGTGTGCTTTCATCTATTGACGTGTACGTTCAGAAGCAGGGAAGGGTCCTTGCCCCCATTCAAGTATTTCCTCAGGGTTGATATTGAGGGCCTCGTCCTTGGTGGAAGGCAGAGGGGCCTATTGTCATGGTTTGAGCTCTGGAATGAGATTTATCATCCCGGTCATTCTTGGGAGACGTTATTCCTCTGTTGGAAAAGACTGGAAGGGATAAGCTCACTGGTCCCTCTCAGATGTATCATAATCCAAAAGCAAGCCTGAGCCGTGGCTATTTCCTCAGCAGCCTGATGAGAATGGTGGGCATCAGAAGAATGCTGGAAAGAATACTTGTCATCCAATTGTCCAATACATCCAATGGATCCTCCTTTCATTTAGTATCAACATACCTCCAGATCATGAGCTCAGGCTGCCCGAGGTACCACAAATGATGGGTGACGGTGAGAGCTTCCCACCTTGGGCCCATCACTTGCCTCTCTTCTCACAGACAGTCAGTGGTGTCACAATGCTTGGTGGGCGTCATGCCATTGCCATGGCCACCATTGGGCCTGAACTTCTCAGATGGAAGGCAACTCCACCTCCTCTGTGCCCACCTGCTCTCTACAGAAGGATGGCTCTTCCCCTGAACGTGTGTCAGGCTCAACACGGTGGTTCCAGAACTGCTTCCCAGGAATACACAGTCTACAATCCCATTTGGAAAGAAAATATGGGATTGAAAACGACCCACTGGCTAAAGATTGGGCAAGAGAGCGGAGGAGTAGCTGGACACGCTGAACACTTCATAGGTACTTTTGTCGGTAGGGTCCCATATGGGACGCAGAGAGCAACAGACTTGAAACAACGTTCACATGAGTGCTCTCCCAAGCAATGGCTTCTCTGCAGCATTCCCTACCTGGTCCGTGAGCTCTTGTGGATTTGCTCGGGTGTGGATCCCTGGACTCGTTCTTAGCGGATATAGAATATGAACTCTGTGACTCTTCATGTCTCAATGATTGGGCATCCAGACAATGGTCTGAGCATCCATGGCCAGTGAGCTGGCCAACCATAGCCCAGAGTGCCAGATGTCTGTCAACCAAATCCAGTCTCTCTGGAATAGACCTCCTCATTCTCTGGCCTCCTGATTGTCAGGGACAGAGCCCACTCCCTTCCAGGTTGGACCTTTCAGTACCCTCAAATTGCAGGCATCATCCCAGGGCTCCTGGAAGATCAGACAATCGACCCACCTTTCCTTTCTTTTGATTGTAGACACAACAAACACACTGGCACTGGCCCCAGGCACCACACTCCCAGGAAGCTCTCCATGAGAGGGAGGGCTTGTTCTTATCCACCTGTGGAAAAGGCAGCTGAAATAGACCGGTTACCTCTCGGTTAAAAGGCCTCTGTTTGGAGGGCTCCCCTGTGGCTTAGGCTATGGAAATATTTATTCGGAAGTGTGGAGCTGAAAATGCCCCAATGGGAATGTCTTCGTCAAGGGTTACATCCAAGGGCTCAGGCTTGGTGGAGAGCATTGGGGCATGGATTGCTTGTTTGTGCCCTGGGATGTCTTGTTTCAAATGGCCATGAAGCACAATTCTTCTTTCACATGTAGGAACTCCCTTGAGGTGTGCTGCCCACTGATCCCCTGAAGACATCACATGTGCAGACACCAAGCCTCTAGAATCCACATTGAGCTTGGGAGCCTGAGGAGAGTGGTGGCTATGCGTCTACAGATGGAGATAAGAGTGTTCATCCAAGAGGACCACCCCTCTGATGGATCCTCCTTTCCATCAACTTCGACATACCTCCAGAGCAAGAGCTCATGGTGTCCCTCTTTGAACTCTCAAGGTTTGAGGGTGACACTGTCCCACATATGGCCCATCACACACCTCTTTTCTCACAGAGAGGTGGTTTGGTCACAAGGCTCCATGGGCATCCTATCAGTGCAAAGGCCACCTCTGGGGCTGCACCTTTCCGAAGGAAGGCAACTCCACACACTGGGGAACCCAATTTTCTCTCTCATGAGGGATCTCTGATAACATGTGCGGCACTTCAGGGTCAAGTGCTTTCTCAGTCACTGCCTCACACGAATACACAGGACAGAATCTCTTTTGGAGAGAAAAGATGTCATTCCAAACACCCAAACCAAAGTCACCTGGACAATGAAATCAAGGAACGACTGAGGAAGAACAACCTATGAGCCGCCATTTCAATAGGAAGGGTCTTTTCCGCTTAGGGAAAAGAGAGGGTGTCATTTACCTTGACCCACACCTCGTGTCCTTTGAGAAGACATGGGTGCCCAGCAGGGAGGACTGCTTGCAATCGGCATACTTCAAGAGACCAGCCAAGGAATAGTGAAAATCTCATGCAAGAGTCCTGAGATAGCCTTTGTGTCTAATAGTGCCCGGAAACACAGACAAGGGCTTGGGAAGGAAACTGCGCCCTGGAATGTGGCTTGTATGCAAATCACATCTCAATCTCTCTCTCGGCTTCTTCCTCCTTCACATTCTCTCGAATCCTCCTCATCCAAGGTTATCTGTGCTGGTCCATGTTGTCAAATCTCAGCCAGGAAAGCGGTCAAATTCGTTAACCTAGATTTTCCATCAGTCTTCCAAACTCCTATCAAATATAAAAGCATTTTACCTGAAATAACTCCTCTGTTTGTATGGAGATATTCCACCTTACACAGTGCACCTCTATCTTACCATAGTCAGCCCTTCACACTGACAGATAACCATCCCATTTGCACGGTGTTCTACATGGTCACCAATTTGACTCTGAGATCAACATCTTTTCAACCACCTACACATAAGGGACCGAGTGAGAATTCACTTCTCTGCAGCACATCTCCTGTATTTGACGTTGCTGGTGAGGTGGATCTCTCGACTCTTTCTAAGGGGAGTTGGGAAATGAAGTCTCTGCCTCCCCATGTCTCAGTGAATTGGCATGTAAGAAGGGGTCTGAGCACCCTTCAGCAGGGTCTGAGTGACAATGCGACAGAGGTCAAGGATTCGGTCCCCTACAACCAGTCTCCATTTGGGACAATCCTCCTCCTTCTCTAGACCCTCCATTGCCAGGCCAGAGGCCTGGCTCGTCCAAGAGGGAAACCTCAAGACCTGCCCATGTAGCCCTCACCACACGGCTCACGGTAGATAACAAGAGAGACTCCTTAAATTCCACAACTGTGTACCCCACAAACAAGCCAGCAGTGGAACTAGTCACCCCACTTCCATCCAGCACCCCAGTAGACAGGACGTAATCTTATCAACCTGTGAAATACCCACCAGACGTATCCCAGCTTCATTCTTGGGACATGTGTTACTGTGGATAGCTAGTGTGTGCTTTCATCTATTGACGTGTACGTTCAGAAGCAGGGAAGGGTCCTTGCCCCCATTCAAGTATTTCCTCAGGGTTGATATTGAGGGCCTCGTCCTTGGTGGAAGGCAGAGGGGCCTATTGTCATGGTTTGAGCTCTGGAATGAGATTTATCATCCCGGTCATTCTTGGGAGACGTTATTCCTCTGTTGGAAAAGACTGGAAGGGATAAGCTCACTGGTCCCTCTCAGATGTATCATAATCCAAAAGCAAGCCTGAGCCGTGGCTATTTCCTCAGCAGCCTGATGAGAATGGTGGGCATCAGAAGAATGCTGGAAAGAATACTTGTCATCCAATTGTCCAATACATCCAATGGATCCTCCTTTCATTTAGTATCAACATACCTCCAGATCATGAGCTCAGGCTGCCCGAGGTACCACAAATGATGGGTGACGGTGAGAGCTTCCCACCTTGGGCCCATCACTTGCCTCTCTTCTCACAGACAGTCAGTGGTGTCACAATGCTTGGTGGGCGTCATGCCATTGCCATGGCCACCATTGGGCCTGAACTTCTCAGATGGAAGGCAACTCCACCTCCTCTGTGCCCACCTGCTCTCTACAGAAGGATGGCTCTTCCCCTGAACGTGTGTCAGGCTCAACACGGTGGTTCCAGAACTGCTTCCCAGGAATACACAGTCTACAATCCCATTTGGAAAGAAAATATGGGATTGAAAACGACCCACTGGCTAAAGATTGGGCAAGAGAGCGGAGGAGTAGCTGGACACGCTGAACACTTCATAGGTACTTTTGTCGGTAGGGTCCCATATGGGACGCAGAGAGCAACAGACTTGAAACAACGTTCACATGAGTGCTCTCCCAAGCAATGGCTTCTCTGCAGCATTCCCTACCTGGTCCATGAGCTCTTGTGGATTTGCTCGGGTGTGGATCCCTGGACTCGTTCTTAGCGGATATAGAATATGAACTCTGTGACTCTTCATGTCTCAATGATTGGGCATCCAGACAATGGTGTGAGCATCCATGGCCAGTGAGCTGGCCAACCATAGCCCAGAGTGCCAGATGTCTGTCAACCAAATCCAGTCTCTCTGGAATAGACCTCCTCATTCTCTGGCCTCCTGATTGTCAGGGACAGAGCCCACTCCCTTCCAGGTTGGACCTTTCAGTACCCTCAAATTGCAGGCATCATCCCAGGGCTCCTGGAAGATCAGACAGTCGACCCACCTTTCCTTTCTTTTGATTGTAGACACAACAAACACACTGGCACTGGCCCCAGGCACCACACTCCCAGGAAGCTCTCCATGAGAGGGAGGGCTTGTTCTTATCCACCTGTGGAAAAGGCAGCTGAAATAGACCGGTTACCTCTCGGTTAAAAGGCCTCTGTTTGGAGGGCTCCCCTGTGGCTTAGGCTATGGAAATATTTATTCGGAAGTGTGGAGCTGAAAATGCCCCAATGGGAATGTCTTCGTCAAGGGTTACATCCAAGGGCTCAGGCTTGGTGGAGAGCATTGGGGCATGGATTGCTTGTTTGTGCCCTGGGATGTCTTGTTTCAAATGGCCATGAAGCACAATTCTTCTTTCACATGTAGGAACTCCCTTGAGGTGTGCTGCCCACTGATCCCCTGAAGATATCACATGTGCAGACACCAAGCCTCTAGAATCCACATTGAGCTTGGGAGCCTGAGGAGAGTGGTGGCTATGCGTCTACAGATGGAGATAAGAGTGTTCATCCAAGAGGACCACCCCTCTGATGGATCCTCCTTTCCATCAACTTCGACATACCTCCAGAGCAAGAGCTCATGGTGTCCCTCTTTGAACTCTCAAGGTGTGAGGGTGACACTGTCCCACATATGGCCCATCACACACCTCTTTTCTCACAGAGAGGTGGTTTGGTCACAAGGCTCCATGGGCATCATATCAGTGCAAAGGCCACCTCTGGGGCTGCACCTTTCCGAAGGAAGGCAACTCCACACACTGGGGAACCCAATTTTCTCTCTCATGAGGGATCTCTGATAACATGTGCGGCACTTCAGGGTCAAGTGCTTTCTCAGTCACTGCCTCACACGAATACACAGGACAGAATCTCTTTTGGAGAGAAAAGATGTCATTCCAAACACCCAAACCAAAGTCACCTGGACAATGAAATCAAGGAACGACTGAGGAAGAACAACCTATGAGCCGCCATTTCAATAGGAAGGGTCTTTTCCGCTTAGGGAAAAGAGAGGGTGTCATTTACCTTGACCCACACCTCGTGTCCTTTGAGAAGACATGGGTGCCCAGCAGGGAGGACTGCTTGCAATCGGCATACTTCAAGAGACCAGCCAAGGAATAGTGAAAATCTCATGCAAGAGTCCTGAGATAGCCTTTGTGTCTAATAGTGCCCGGAAACACAGACAAGGGCTTGGGAAGGAAACTGCGCCCTGGAATGTGGCTTGTATGCAAATCACATCTCAATCTCTCTCTCGGCTTCTTCCTCCTTCACATTCTCTCGAATCCTCCTCATCCAAGGTTATCTGTGCTGGTCCATGTTGTCAAATCTCAGCCAGGAAAGCGGTCAAATTCGTTAACCTAGATTTTCCATCAGTCTTCCAAACTCCTATCAAATATAAAAGCATTTTACCTGAAATAACTCCTCTGTTTGTATGGAGATATTCCACCTTACACAGTGCACCTCTATCTTACCATAGTCAGCCCTTCACACTGACAGATAACCATCCCATTTGCACGGTGTTCTACATGGTCACCAATTTGACTCTGAGATCAACATCTTTTCAACCACCTACACATAAGGGACCGAGTGAGAATTCACTTCTCTGCAGCACATCTCCTGTATTTGACGTTGCTGGTGAGGTGGATCTCTCGACTCTTTCTAAGGGGAGTTGGGAAATGAAGTCTCTGCCTCCCCATGTCTCAGTGAATTGGCATGTAAGAAGGGGTCTGAGCACCCTTCAGCAGGGTCTGAGTGACAATGCGACAGAGGTCAAGGATTCGGTCCCCTACAACCAGTCTCCATTTGGGACAATCCTCCTCCTTCTCTAGACCCTCCATTGCCAGGCCAGAGGCCTGGCTCGTCCAAGAGGGAAACCTCAAGACCTGCCCATGTAGCCCTCACCACACGGCTCACGGTAGATAACAAGAGAGACTCCTTAAATTCCACAACTGTGTACCCCACAAACAAGCCAGCAGTGGAACTAGTCACCCCACTTCCATCCAGCACCCCAGTAGACAGGACGTAATCTTATCAACCTGTGAAATACCCACCAGACGTATCCCAGCTTCATTCTTGGGACATGTGTTACTGTGGATAGCTAGTGTGTGCTTTCATCTATTGACGTGTACGTTCAGAAGCAGGGAAGGGTCCTTGCCCCCATTCAAGTATTTCCTCAGGGTTGATATTGAGGGCCTCGTCCTTGGTGGAAGGCAGAGGGGCCTATTGTCATGGTTTGAGCTCTGGAATGAGATTTATCATCCCGGTCATTCTTGGGAGACGTTATTCCTCTGTTGGAAAAGACTGGAAGGGATAGGCTCACTGGTCCCTCTCAGATGTATCATAATCCAAAAGCAAGCCTGAGCCGTGGCTATTTCCTCAGCAGCCTGATGAGAATGGTGGGCATCAGAAGAATGCTGGAAAGAATACTTGTCATCCAATTGTCCAATACATCCAATGGATCCTCCTTTCATTTAGTATCAACATACCTCCAGATCATGAGCTCAGGCTGCCCGAGGTACCACAAATGATGGGTGACGGTGAGAGCTTCCCACCTTGGGCCCATCACTTGCCTCTCTTCTCACAGACAGTCAGTGGTGTCACAATGCTTGGTGGGCGTCATGCCATTGCCATGGCCACCATTGGGCCTGAACTTCTCAGATGGAAGGCAACTCCACCTCCTCTGTGCCCACCTGCTCTCTACAGAAGGATGGCTCTTCCCCTGAACGTGTGTCAGGCTCAACACGGTGGTTCCAGAACTGCTTCCCAGGAATACACAGTCTACAATCCCATTTGGAAAGAAAATATGGGATTGAAAACGACCCACTGGCTAAAGATTGGGCAAGAGAGCGGAGGAGTAGCTGGACACGCTGAACACTTCATAGGTACTTTTGTCGGTAGGGTCCCATATGGGACGCAGAGAGCAACAGACTTGAAACAACGTTCACATGAGTGCTCTCCCAAGCAATGGCTTCTCTGCAGCATTCCCTACCTGGTCCATGAGCTCTTGTGGATTTGCTCGGGTGTGGATCCCTGGACTCGTTCTTAGCGGATATAGAATATGAACTCTGTGACTCTTCATGTCTCAATGATTGGGCATCCAGACAATGGTGTGAGCATCCATGGCCAGTGAGCTGGCCAACCATAGCCCAGAGTGCCAGATGTCTGTCAACCAAATCCAGTCTCTCTGGAATAGACCTCCTCATTCTCTGGCCTCCTGATTGTCAGGGACAGAGCCCACTCCCTTCCAGGTTGGACCTTTCAGTACCCTCAAATTGCAGGCATCATCCCAGGGCTCCTGGAAGATCAGACAGTCGACCCACCTTTCCTTTCTTTTGATTGTAGACACAACAAACACACTGGCACTGGCCCCAGGCACCACACTCCCAGGAAGCTCTCCATGAGAGGGAGGGCTTGTTCTTATCCACCTGTGGAAAAGGCAGCTGAAATAGACCGGTTACCTCTCGGTTAAAAGGCCTCTGTTTGGAGGGCTCCCCTGTGGCTTAGGCTATGGAAATATTTATTCGGAAGTGTGGAGCTGAAAATGCCCCAATGGGAATGTCTTCGTCAAGGGTTACATCCAAGGGCTCAGGCTTGGTGGAGAGCATTGGGGCATGGATTGCTTGTTTGTGCCCTGGGATGTCTTGTTTCAAATGGCCATGAAGCACAATTCTTCTTTCACATGTAGGAACTCCCTTGAGGTGTGCTGCCCACTGATCCCCTGAAGATATCACATGTGCAGACACCAAGCCTCTAGAATCCACATTGAGCTTGGGAGCCTGAGGAGAGTGGTGGCTATGCGTCTACAGATGGAGATAAGAGTGTTCATCCAAGAGGACCACCCCTCTGATGGATCCTCCTTTCCATCAACTTCGACATACCTCCAGAGCAAGAGCTCATGGTGTCCCTCTTTGAACTCTCAAGGTGTGAGGGTGACACTGTCCCACATATGGCCCATCACACACCTCTTTTCTCACAGAGAGGTGGTTTGGTCACAAGGCTCCATGGGCATCCTATCAGTGCAAAGGCCACCTCTGGGGCTGCACCTTTCCGAAGGAAGGCAACTCCACACACTGGGGAACCCAATTTTCTCTCTCATGAGGGATCTCTGATAACATGTGCGGCACTTCAGGGTCAAGTGCTTTCTCAGTCACTGCCTCACACGAATACACAGGACAGAATCTCTTTTGGAGAGAAAAGATGTCATTCCAAACACCCAAACCAAAGTCACCTGGACAATGAAATCAAGGAACGACTGAGGAAGAACAACCTATGAGCCGCCATTTCAATAGGAAGGGTCTTTTCCGCTTAGGGAAAAGAGAGGGTGTCATTTACCTTGACCCACACCTCGTGTCCTTTGAGAAGACATGGGTGCCCAGCAGGGAGGACTGCTTGCAATCGGCATACTTCAAGAGACCAGCCAAGGAATAGTGAAAATCTCATGCAAGAGTCCTGAGATAGCCTTTGTGTCTAATAGTGCCCGGAAACACAGACAAGGGCTTGGGAAGGAAACTGCGCCCTGGAATGTGGCTTGTATGCAAATCACATCTCAATCTCTCTCTCGGCTTCTTCCTCCTTCACATTCTCTCGAATCCTCCTCATCCAAGGTTATCTGTGCTGGTCCATGTTGTCAAATCTCAGCCAGGAAAGCGGTCAAATTCGTTAACCTAGATTTTCCATCAGTCTTCCAAACTCCTATCAAATATAAAAGCATTTTACCTGAAATAACTCCTCTGTTTGTATGGAGATATTCCACCTTACACAGTGCACCTCTATCTTACCATAGTCAGCCCTTCACACTGACAGATAACCATCCCATTTGCACGGTGTTCTACATGGTCACCAATTTGACTCTGAGATCAACATCTTTTCAACCACCTACACATAAGGGACCGAGTGAGAATTCACTTCTCTGCAGCACATCTCCTGTATTTGACGTTGCTGGTGAGGTGGATCTCTCGACTCTTTCTAAGGGGAGTTGGGAAATGAAGTCTCTGCCTCCCCATGTCTCAGTGAATTGGCATGTAAGAAGGGGTCTGAGCACCCTTCAGCAGGGTCTGAGTGACAATGCGACAGAGGTCAAGGATTCGGTCCCCTACAACCAGTCTCCATTTGGGACAATCCTCCTCCTTCTCTAGACCCTCCATTGCCAGGCCAGAGGCCTGGCTCGTCCAAGAGGGAAACCTCAAGACCTGCCCATGTAGCCCTCACCACACGGCTCACGGTAGATAACAAGAGAGACTCCTTAAATTCCACAACTGTGTACCCCACAAACAAGCCAGCAGTGGAACTAGTCACCCCACTTCCATCCAGCACCCCAGTAGACAGGACGTAATCTTATCAACCTGTGAAATACCCACCAGACGTATCCCAGCTTCATTCTTGGGACATGTGTTACTGTGGATAGCTAGTGTGTGCTTTCATCTATTGACGTGTACGTTCAGAAGCAGGGAAGGGTCCTTGCCCCCATTCAAGTATTTCCTCAGGGTTGATATTGAGGGCCTCGTCCTTGGTGGAAGGCAGAGGGGCCTATTGTCATGGTTTGAGCTCTGGAATGAGATTTATCATCCCGGTCATTCTTGGGAGACGTTATTCCTCTGTTGGAAAAGACTGGAAGGGATAAGCTCACTGGTCCCTCTCAGATGTATCATAATCCAAAAGCAAGCCTGAGCCGTGGCTATTTCCTCAGCAGCCTGATGAGAATGGTGGGCATCAGAAGAATGCTGGAAAGAATACTTGTCATCCAATTGTCCAATACATCCAATGGATCCTCCTTTCATTTAGTATCAACATACCTCCAGATCATGAGCTCAGGCTGCCCGAGGTACCACAAATGATGGGTGACGGTGAGAGCTTCCCACCTTGGGCCCATCACTTGCCTCTCTTCTCACAGAGAGTCAGTGGTGTCACAATGCTTGGTGGGCGTCATGCCATTGCCATGGCCACCATTGGGCCTGAACTTCTCAGATGGAAGGCAACTCCACCTCCTCTGTGCCCACCTGCTCTCTACAGAAGGATGGCTCTTCCCCTGAACGTGTGTCAGGCTCAACACGGTGGTTCCAGAACTGCTTCCCAGGAATACACAGTCTACAATCCCATTTGGAAAGAAAATATGGGATTGAAAACGACCCACTGGCTAAAGATTGGGCAAGAGGGCGGAGGAGTAGCTGGACACGCTGAACACTTCATAGGTACTTTTGTCGGTAGGGTCCCATATGGGACGCAGAGAGCAACAGACTTGAAACAACGTTCACATGAGTGCTCTCCCAAGCAATGGCTTCTCTGCAGCATTCCCTACCTGGTCCGTGAGCTCTTGTGGATTTGCTCGGGTGTGGATCCCTGGACTCGTTCTTAGCGGATATAGAATATGAACTCTGTGACTCTTCATGTCTCAATGATTGGGCATCCAGACAATGGTGTGAGCATCCATGGCCAGTGAGCTGGCCAACCATAGCCCAGAGTGCCAGATGTCTGTCAACCAAATCCAGTCTCTCTGGAATAGACCTCCTCATTCTCTGGCCTCCTGATTGTCAGGGACAGAGCCCACTCCCTTCCAGGTTGGACCTTTCAGTACCCTCAAATTGCAGGCATCATCCCAGGGCTCCTGGAAGATCAGACAGTCGACCCACCTTTCCTTTCTTTTGATTGTAGACACAACAAACACACTGGCACTGGCCCCAGGCACCACACTCCCAGGAAGCTCTCCATGAGAGGGAGGGCTTGTTCTTATCCACCTGTGGAAAAGGCAGCTGAAATAGACCGGTTACCTCTCGGTTAAAAGGCCTCTGTTTGGAGGGCTCCCCTGTGGCTTAGGCTATGGAAATATTTATTCGGAAGTGTGGAGCTGAAAATGCCCCAATGGGAATGTCTTCGTCAAGGGTTACATCCAAGGGCTCAGGCTTGGTGGAGAGCATTGGGGCATGGATTGCTTGTTTGTGCCCTGGGATGTCTTGTTTCAAATGGCCATGAAGCACAATTCTTCTTTCACATGTAGGAACTCCCTTGAGGTGTGCTGCCCACTGATCCCCTGAAGATATCACATGTGCAGACACCAAGCCTCTAGAATCCACATTGAGCTTGGGAGCCTGAGGAGAGTGGTGGCTATGCGTCTACAGATGGAGATAAGAGTGTTCATCCAAGAGGACCACCCCTCTGATGGATCCTCCTTTCCATCAACTTCGACATACCTCCAGAGCAAGAGCTCATGGTGTCCCTCTTTGAACTCTCAAGGTGTGAGGGTGACACTGTCCCACATATGGCCCATCACACACCTCTTTTCTCACAGAGAGGTGGTTTGGTCACAAGGCTCCATGGGCATCATATCAGTGCAAAGGCCACCTCTGGGGCTGCACCTTTCCGAAGGAAGGCAACTCCACACACTGGGGAACCCAATTTTCTCTCTCATGAGGGATCTCTGATAACATGTGCGGCACTTCAGGGTCAAGTGCTTTCTCAGTCACTGCCTCACACGAATACACAGGACAGAATCTCTTTTGGAGAGAAAAGATGTCATTCCAAACACCCAAACCAAAGTCACCTGGACAATGAAATCAAGGAACGACTGAGGAAGAACAACCTATGAGCCGCCATTTCAATAGGAAGGGTCTTTTCCGCTTAGGGAAAAGAGAGGGTGTCATTTACCTTGACCCACACCTCGTGTCCTTTGAGAAGACATGGGTGCCCAGCAGGGAGGACTGCTTGCAATCGGCATACTTCAAGAGACCAGCCAAGGAATAGTGAAAATCTCATGCAAGAGTCCTGAGATAGCCTTTGTGTCTAATAGTGCCCGGAAACAGAGACAAGGGCTTGGGAAGGAAACTGCGCCCTGGAATGTGGCTTGTATGCAAATCACATCTCAATCTCTCTCTCGGCTTCTTCCTCCTTCACATTCTCTCGAATCCTCCTCATCCAAGGTTATCTGTGCTGGTCCATGTTGTCAAATCTCAGCCAGGAAAGCGGTCAAATTCGTTAACCTAGATTTTCCATCAGTCTTCCAAACTCCTATCAAATATAAAAGCATTTTACCTGAAATAACTCCTCTGTTTGTATGGAGATATTCCACCTTACACAGTGCACCTCTATCTTACCATAGTCAGCCCTTCACACTGACAGATAACCATCCCATTTGCACGGTGTTCTACATGGTCACCAATTTGACTCTGAGATCAACATCTTTTCAACCACCTACACATAAGGGACCGAGTGAGAATTCACTTCTCTGCAGCACATCTCCTGTATTTGACGTTGCTGGTGAGGTGGATCTCTCGACTCTTTCTAAGGGGAGTTGGGAAATGAAGTCTCTGCCTCCCCATGTCTCAGTGAATTGGCATGTAAGAAGGGGTCTGAGCACCCTTCAGCAGGGTCTGAGTGACAATGCGACAGAGGTCAAGGATTCGGTCCCCTACAACCAGTCTCCATTTGGGACAATCCTCCTCCTTCTCTAGACCCTCCATTGCCAGGCCAGAGGCCTGGCTCGTCCAAGAGGGAAACCTCAAGACCTGCCCATGTAGCCCTCACCACACGGCTCACGGTAGATAACAAGAGAGACTCCTTAAATTCCACAACTGTGTACCCCACAAACAAGCCAGCAGTGGAACTAGTCACCCCACTTCCATCCAGCACCCCAGTAGACAGGACGTAATCTTATCAACCTGTGAAATACCCACCAGACGTATCCCAGCTTCATTCTTGGGACATGTGTTACTGTGGATAGCTAGTGTGTGCTTTCATCTATTGACGTGTACGTTCAGAAGCAGGGAAGGGTCCTTGCCCCCATTCAAGTATTTCCTCAGGGTTGATATTGAGGGCCTCGTCCTTGGTGGAAGGCAGAGGGGCCTATTGTCATGGTTTGAGCTCTGGAATGAGATTTATCATCCCGGTCATTCTTGGGAGACGTTATTCCTCTGTTGGAAAAGACTGGAAGGGATAGGCTCACAGGTCCCTCTCAGATGTATCATAATCCAAAAGCAAGCCTGAGCCGTGGCTATTTCCTCAGCAGCCTGATGAGAATGGTGGGCATCAGAAGAATGCTGGAAAGAATACTTGTCATCCAATTGTCCAATACATCCAATGGATCCTCCTTTCATTTAGTATCAACATACCTCCAGATCATGAGCTCAGGCTGCCCGAGGTACCACAAATGATGGGTGACGGTGAGAGCTTCCCACCTTGGGCCCATCACTTGCCTCTCTTCTCACAGAGAGTCAGTGGTGTCACAATGCTTGGTGGGCGTCATGCCATTGCCATGGCCACCATTGGGCCTGAACTTCTCAGATGGAAGGCAACTCCACCTCCTCTGTGCCCACCTGCTCTCTACAGAAGGATGGCTCTTCCCCTGAACGTGTGTCAGGCTCAACACGGTGGTTCCAGAACTGCTTCCCAGGAATACACAGTCTACAATCCCATTTGGAAAGAAAATATGGGATTGAAAACGACCCACTGGCTAAAGATTGGGCAAGAGAGCGGAGGAGTAGCTGGACACGCTGAACACTTCATAGGTACTTTTGTCGGTAGGGTCCCATATGGGACGCAGAGAGCAACAGACTTGAAACAACGTTCACATGAGTGCTCTCCCAAGCAATGGCTTCTCTGCAGCATTCCCTACCTGGTCCGTGAGCTCTTGTGGATTTGCTCGGGTGTGGATCCCTGGACTCGTTCTTAGCGGATATAGAATATGAACTCTGTGACTCTTCATGTCTCAATGATTGGGCATCCAGACAATGGTGTGAGCATCCATGGCCAGTGAGCTGGCCAACCATAGCCCAGAGTGCCAGATGTCTGTCAACCAAATCCAGTCTCTCTGGAATAGACCTCCTCATTCTCTGGCCTCCTGATTGTCAGGGACAGAGCCCACTCCCTTCCAGGTTGGACCTTTCAGTACCCTCAAATTGCAGGCATCATCCCAGGGCTCCTGGAAGATCAGACAGTCGACCCACCTTTCCTTTCTTTTGATTGTAGACACAACAAACACACTGGCACTGGCCCCAGGCACCACACTCCCAGGAAGCTCTCCATGAGAGGGAGGGCTTGTTCTTATCCACCTGTGGAAAAGGCAGCTGAAATAGACCGGTTACCTCTCGGTTAAAAGGCCTCTGTTTGGAGGGCTCCCCTGTGGCTTAGGCTATGGAAATATTTATTCGGAAGTGTGGAGCTGAAAATGCCCCAATGGGAATGTCTTCGTCAAGGGTTACATCCAAGGGCTCAGGCTTGGTGGAGAGCATTGGGGCATGGATTGCTTGTTTGTGCCCTGGGATGTCTTGTTTCAAATGGCCATGAAGCACAATTCTTCTTTCACATGTAGGAACTCCCTTGAGGTGTGCTGCCCACTGATCCCCTGAAGATATCACATGTGCAGACACCAAGCCTCTAGAATCCACATTGAGCTTGGGAGCCTGAGGAGAGTGGTGGCTATGCGTCTACAGATGGAGATAAGAGTGTTCATCCAAGAGGACCACCCCTCTGATGGATCCTCCTTTCCATCAACTTCGACATACCTCCAGAGCAAGAGCTCATGGTGTCCCTCTTTGAACTCTCAAGGTGTGAGGGTGACACTGTCCCACATATGGCCCATCACACACCTCTTTTCTCACAGAGAGGTGGTTTGGTCACAAGGCTCCATGGGCATCCTATCAGTGCAAAGGCCACCTCTGGGGCTGCACCTTTCCGAAGGAAGGCAACTCCACACACTGGGGAACCCAATTTTCTCTCTCATGAGGGATCTCTGATAACATGTGCGGCACTTCAGGGTCAAGTGCTTTCTCAGTCACTGCCTCACACGAATACACAGGACAGAATCTCTTTTGGAGAGAAAAGATGTCATTCCAAACACCCAAACCAAAGTCACCTGGACAATGAAATCAAGGAACGACTGAGGAAGAACAACCTATGAGCCGCCATTTCAATAGGAAGGGTCTTTTCCGCTTAGGGAAAAGAGAGGGTGTCATTTACCTTGACCCACACCTCGTGTCCTTTGAGAAGACATGGGTGCCCAGCAGGGAGGACTGCTTGCAATCGGCATACTTCAAGAGACCAGCCAAGGAATAGTGAAAATCTCATGCAAGAGTCCTGAGATAGCCTTTGTGTCTAATAGTGCCCGGAAACACAGACAAGGGCTTGGGAAGGAAACTGCGCCCTGGAATGTGGCTTGTATGCAAATCACATCTCAATCTCTCTCTCGGCTTCTTCCTCCTTCACATTCTCTCGAATCCTCCTCATCCAAGGTTATCTGTGCTGGTCCATGTTGTCAAATCTCAGCCAGGAAAGCGGTCAAATTCGTTAACCTAGATTTTCCATCAGTCTTCCAAACTCCTATCAAATATAAAAGCATTTTACCTGAAATAACTCCTCTGTTTGTATGGAGATATTCCACCTTACACAGTGCACCTCTATCTTACCATAGTCAGCCCTTCACACTGACAGATAACCATCCCATTTGCACTGTGTTCTACATGGTCACCAATTTGACTCTGAGATCAACATCTTTTCAACCACCTACACATAAGGGACCGAGTGAGAATTCACTTCTCTGCAGCACATCTCCTGTATTTGACGTTGCTGGTGAGGTGGATCTCTCGACTCTTTCTAAGGGGAGTTGGGAAATGAAGTCTCTGCCTCCCCATGTCTCAGTGAATTGGCATGTAAGAAGGGGTCTGAGCACCCTTCAGCAGGGTCTGAGTGACAATGCGACAGAGGTCAAGGATTCGGTCCCCTACAACCAGTCTCCATTTGGGACAATCCTCCTCCTTCTCTAGACCCTCCATTGCCAGGCCAGAGGCCTGGCTCGTCCAAGAGGGAAACCTCAAGACCTGCCCATGTAGCCCTCACCACACGGCTCACGGTAGATAACAAGAGAGACTCCTTAAATTCCACAACTGTGTACCCCACAAACAAGCCAGCAGTGGAACTAGTCACCCCACTTCCATCCAGCACCCCAGTAGACAGGACGTAATCTTATCAACCTGTGAAATACCCACCAGACGTATCCCAGCTTCATTCTTGGGACATGTGTTACTGTGGATAGCTAGTGTGTGCTTTCATCTATTGACGTGTACGTTCAGAAGCAGGGAAGGGTCCTTGCCCCCATTCAAGTATTTCCTCAGGGTTGATATTGAGGGCCTCGTCCTTGGTGGAAGGCAGAGGGGCCTATTGTCATGGTTTGAGCTCTGGAATGAGATTTATCATCCCGGTCATTCTTGGGAGACGTTATTCCTCTGTTGGAAAAGACTGGAAGGGATAGGCTCACTGGTCCCTCTCAGATGTATCATAATCCAAAAGCAAGCCTGAGCCGTGGCTATTTCCTCAGCAGCCTGATGAGAATGGTGGGCATCAGAAGAATGCTGGAAAGAATACTTGTCATCCAATTGTCCAATACATCCAATGGATCCTCCTTTCATTTAGTATCAACATACCTCCAGATCATGAGCTCAGGCTGCCCGAGGTACCACAAATGATGGGTGACGGTGAGAGCTTCCCACCTTGGGCCCATCACTTGCCTCTCTTCTCACAGAGAGTCAGTGGTGTCACAATGCTTGGTGGGCGTCATGCCATTGCCATGGCCACCATTGGGCCTGAACTTCTCAGATGGAAGGCAACTCCACCTCCTCTGTGCCCACCTGCTCTCTACAGAAGGATGGCTCTTCCCCTGAACGTGTGTCAGGCTCAACACGGTGGTTCCAGAACTGCTTCCCAGGAATACACAGTCTACAATCCCATTTGGAAAGAAAATATGGGATTGAAAACGACCCACTGGCTAAAGATTGGGCAAGAGAGCGGAGGAGTAGCTGGACACGCTGAACACTTCATAGGTACTTTTGTCGGTAGGGTCCCATATGGGACGCAGAGAGCAACAGACTTGAAACAACGTTCACATGAGTGCTCTCCCAAGCAATGGCTTCTCTGCAGCATTCCCTACCTGGTCCGTGAGCTCTTGTGGATTTGCTCGGGTGTGGATCCCTGGACTCGTTCTTAGCGGATATAGAATATGAACTCTGTGACTCTTCATGTCTCAATGATTGGGCATCCAGACAATGGTGTGAGCATCCATGGCCAGTGAGCTGGCCAACCATAGCCCAGAGTGCCAGATGTCTGTCAACCAAATCCAGTCTCTCTGGAATAGACCTCCTCATTCTCTGGCCTCCTGATTGTCAGGGACAGAGCCCACTCCCTTCCAGGTTGGACCTTTCAGTACCCTCAAATTGCAGGCATCATCCCAGGGCTCCTGGAAGATCAGACAATCGACCCACCTTTCCTTTCTTTTGATTGTAGACACAACAAACACACTGGCACTGGCCCCAGGCACCACACTCCCAGGAAGCTCTCCATGAGAGGGAGGGCTTGTTCTTATCCACCTGTGGAAAAGGCAGCTGAAATAGACCGGTTACCTCTCGGTTAAAAGGCCTCTGTTTGGAGGGCTCCCCTGTGGCTTAGGCTATGGAAATATTTATTCGGAAGTGTGGAGCTGAAAATGCCCCAATGGGAATGTCTTCGTCAAGGGTTACATCCAAGGGCTCAGGCTTGGTGGAGAGCATTGGGGCATGGATTGCTTGTTTGTGCCCTGGGATGTCTTGTTTCAAATGGCCATGAAGCACAATTCTTCTTTCACATGTAGGAACTCCCTTGAGGTGTGCTGCCCACTGATCCCCTGAAGATATCACATGTGCAGACACCAAGCCTCTAGAATCCACATTGAGCTTGGGAGCCTGAGGAGAGTGGTGGCTATGCGTCTACAGATGGAGATAAGAGTGTTCATCCAAGAGGACCACCCCTCTGATGGATCCTCCTTTCCATCAACTTCGACATACCTCCAGAGCAAGAGCTCATGGTGTCCCTCTTTGAACTCTCAAGGTGTGAGGGTGACACTGTCCCACATATGGCCCATCACACACCTCTTTTCTCACAGAGAGGTGGTTTGGTCACAAGGCTCCATGGGCATCCTATCAGTGCAAAGGCCACCTCTGGGGCTGCACCTTTCCGAAGGAAGGCAACTCCACACACTGGGGAACCCAATTTTCTCTCTCATGAGGGATCTCTGATAACATGTGCGGCACTTCAGGGTCAAGTGCTTTCTCAGTCACTGCCTCACACGAATACACAGGACAGAATCTCTTTTGGAGAGAAAAGATGTCATTCCAAACACCCAAACCAAAGTCACCTGGACAATGAAATCAAGGAACGACTGAGGAAGAACAACCTATGAGCCGCCATTTCAATAGGAAGGGTCTTTTCCGCTTAGGGAAAAGAGAGGGTGTCATTTACCTTGACCCACACCTCGTGTCCTTTGAGAAGACATGGGTGCCCAGCAGGGAGGACTGCTTGCAATCGGCATACTTCAAGAGACCAGCCAAGGAATAGTGAAAATCTCATGCAAGAGTCCTGAGATAGCCTTTGTGTCTAATAGTGCCCGGAAACACAGACAAGGGCTTGGGAAGGAAACTGCGCCCTGGAATGTGGCTTGTATGCAAATCACATCTCAATCTCTCTCTCGGCTTCTTCCTCCTTCACATTCTCTCGAATCCTCCTCATCCAAGGTTATCTGTGCTGGTCCATGTTGTCAAATCTCAGCCAGGAAAGCGGTCAAATTCGTTAACCTAGATTTTCCATCAGTCTTCCAAACTCCTATCAAATATAAAAGCATTTTACCTGAAATAACTCCTCTGTTTGTATGGAGATATTCCACCTTACACAGTGCACCTCTATCTTACCATAGTCAGCCCTTCACACTGACAGATAACCATCCCATTTGCACTGTGTTCTACATGGTCACCAATTTGACTCTGAGATCAACATCTTTTCAACCACCTACACATAAGGGACCGAGTGAGAATTCACTTCTCTGCAGCACATCTCCTGTATTTGACGTTGCTGGTGAGGTGGATCTCTCGACTCTTTCTAAGGGGAGTTGGGAAATGAAGTCTCTGCCTCCCCATGTCTCAGTGAATTGGCATGTAAGAAGGGGTCTGAGCACCCTTCAGCAGGGTCTGAGTGACAATGCGACAGAGGTCAAGGATTCGGTCCCCTACAACCAGTCTCCATTTGGGACAATCCTCCTCCTTCTCTAGACCCTCCATTGCCAGGCCAGAGGCCTGGCTCGTCCAAGAGGGAAACCTCAAGACCTGCCCATGTAGCCCTCACCACACGGCTCACGGTAGATAACAAGAGAGACTCCTTAAATTCCACAACTGTGTACCCCACAAACAAGCCAGCAGTGGAACTAGTCACCCCACTTCCATCCAGCACCCCAGTAGACAGGACGTAATCTTATCAACCTGTGAAATACCCACCAGACGTATCCCAGCTTCATTCTTGGGACATGTGTTACTGTGGATAGCTAGTGTGTGCTTTCATCTATTGACGTGTACGTTCAGAAGCAGGGAAGGGTCCTTGCCCCCATTCAAGTATTTCCTCAGGGTTGATATTGAGGGCCTCGTCCTTGGTGGAAGGCAGAGGGGCCTATTGTCATGGTTTGAGCTCTGGAATGAGATTTATCATCCCGGTCATTCTTGGGAGACGTTATTCCTCTGTTGGAAAAGACTGGAAGGGATAGGCTCACTGGTCCCTCTCAGATGTATCATAATCCAAAAGCAAGCCTGAGCCGTGGCTATTTCCTCAGCAGCCTGATGAGAATGGTGGGCATCAGAAGAATGCTGGAAAGAATACTTGTCATCCAATTGTCCAATACATCCAATGGATCCTCCTTTCATTTAGTATCAACATACCTCCAGATCATGAGCTCAGGCTGCCCGAGGTACCACAAATGATGGGTGACGGTGAGAGCTTCCCACCTTGGGCCCATCACTTGCCTCTCTTCTCACAGAGAGTCAGTGGTGTCACAATGCTTGGTGGGCGTCATGCCATTGCCATGGCCACCATTGGGCCTGAACTTCTCAGATGGAAGGCAACTCCACCTCCTCTGTGCCCACCTGCTCTCTACAGAAGGATGGCTCTTCCCCTGAACGTGTGTCAGGCTCAACACGGTGGTTCCAGAACTGCTTCCCAGGAATACACAGTCTACAATCCCATTTGGAAAGAAAATATGGGATTGAAAACGACCCACTGGCTAAAGATTGGGCAAGAGAGCGGAGGAGTAGCTGGACACGCTGAACACTTCATAGGTACTTTTGTCGGTAGGGTCCCATATGGGACGCAGAGAGCAACAGACTTGAAACAACGTTCACATGAGTGCTCTCCCAAGCAATGGCTTCTCTGCAGCATTCCCTACCTGGTCCGTGAGCTCTTGTGGATTTGCTCGGGTGTGGATCCCTGGACTCGTTCTTAGCGGATATAGAATATGAACTCTGTGACTCTTCATGTCTCAATGATTGGGCATCCAGACAATGGTGTGAGCATCCATGGCCAGTGAGCTGGCCAACCATAGCCCAGAGTGCCAGATGTCTGTCAACCAAATCCAGTCTCTCTGGAATAGACCTCCTCATTCTCTGGCCTCCTGATTGTCAGGGACAGAGCCCACTCCCTTCCAGGTTGGACCTTTCAGTACCCTCAAATTGCAGGCATCATCCCAGGGCTCCTGGAAGATCAGACAATCGACCCACCTTTCCTTTCTTTTGATTGTAGACACAACAAACACACTGGCACTGGCCCCAGGCACCACACTCCCAGGAAGCTCTCCATGAGAGGGAGGGCTTGTTCTTATCCACCTGTGGAAAAGGCAGCTGAAATAGACCGGTTACCTCTCGGTTAAAAGGCCTCTGTTTGGAGGGCTCCCCTGTGGCTTAGGCTATGGAAATATTTATTCGGAAGTGTGGAGCTGAAAATGCCCCAATGGGAATGTCTTCGTCAAGGGTTACATCCAAGGGCTCAGGCTTGGTGGAGAGCATTGGGGCATGGATTGCTTGTTTGTGCCCTGGGATGTCTTGTTTCAAATGGCCATGAAGCACAATTCTTCTTTCACATGTAGGAACTCCCTTGAGGTGTGCTGCCCACTGATCCCCTGAAGATATCACATGTGCAGACACCAAGCCTCTAGAATCCACATTGAGCTTGGGAGCCTGAGGAGAGTGGTGGCTATGCGTCTACAGATGGAGATAAGAGTGTTCATCCAAGAGGACCACCCCTCTGATGGATCCTCCTTTCCATCAACTTCGACATACCTCCAGAGCAAGAGCTCATGGTGTCCCTCTTTGAACTCTCAAGGTGTGAGGGTGACACTGTCCCACATATGGCCCATCACACACCTCTTTTCTCACAGAGAGGTGGTTTGGTCACAAGGCTCCATGGGCATCATATCAGTGCAAAGGCCACCTCTGGGGCTGCACCTTTCCGAAGGAAGGCAACTCCACACACTGGGGAACCCAATTTTCTCTCTCATGAGGGATCTCTGATAACATGTGCGGCACTTCAGGGTCAAGTGCTTTCTCAGTCACTGCCTCACACGAATACACAGGACAGAATCTCTTTTGGAGAGAAAAGATGTCATTCCAAACACCCAAACCAAAGTCACCTGGACAATGAAATCAAGGAACGACTGAGGAAGAACAACCTATGAGCCGCCATTTCAATAGGAAGGGTCTTTTCCGCTTAGGGAAAAGAGAGGGTGTCATTTACCTTGACCCACACCTCGTGTCCTTTGAGAAGACATGGGTGCCCAGCAGGGAGGACTGCTTGCAATCGGCATACTTCAAGAGACCAGCCAAGGAATAGTGAAAATCTCATGCAAGAGTCCTGAGATAGCCTTTGTGTCTAATAGTGCCCGGAAACACAGACAAGGGCTTGGGAAGGAAACTGCGCCCTGGAATGTGGCTTGTATGCAAATCACATCTCAATCTCTCTCTCGGCTTCTTCCTCCTTCACATTCTCTCGAATCCTCCTCATCCAAGGTTATCTGTGCTGGTCCATGTTGTCAAATCTCAGCCAGGAAAGCGGTCAAATTCGTTAACCTAGATTTTCCATCAGTCTTCCAAACTCCTATCAAATATAAAAGCATTTTACCTGAAATAACTCCTCTGTTTGTATGGAGATATTCCACCTTACACAGTGCACCTCTATCTTACCATAGTCAGCCCTTCACACTGACAGATAACCATCCCATTTGCACTGTGTTCTACATGGTCACCAATTTGACTCTGAGATCAACATCTTTTCAACCACCTACACATAAGGGACCGAGTGAGAATTCACTTCTCTGCAGCACATCTCCTGTATTTGACGTTGCTGGTGAGGTGGATCTCTCGACTCTTTCTAAGGGGAGTTGGGAAATGAAGTCTCTGCCTCCCCATGTCTCAGTGAATTGGCATGTAAGAAGGGGTCTGAGCACCCTTCAGCAGGGTCTGAGTGACAATGCGACAGAGGTCAAGGATTCGGTCCCCTACAACCAGTCTCCATTTGGGACAATCCTCCTCCTTCTCTAGACCCTCCATTGCCAGGCCAGAGGCCTGGCTCGTCCAAGAGGGAAACCTCAAGACCTGCCCATGTAGCCCTCACCACACGGCTCACGGTAGATAACAAGAGAGACTCCTTAAATTCCACAACTGTGTACCCCACAAACAAGCCAGCAGTGGAACTAGTCACCCCACTTCCATCCAGCACCCCAGTAGACAGGACGTAATCTTATCAACCTGTGAAATACCCACCAGACGTATCCCAGCTTCATTCTTGGGACATGTGTTACTGTGGATAGCTAGTGTGTGCTTTCATCTATTGACGTGTACGTTCAGAAGCAGGGAAGGGTCCTTGCCCCCATTCAAGTATTTCCTCAGGGTTGATATTGAGGGCCTCGTCCTTGGTGGAAGGCAGAGGGGCCTATTGTCATGGTTTGAGCTCTGGAATGAGATTTATCATCCCGGTCATTCTTGGGAGACGTTATTCCTCTGTTGGAAAAGACTGGAAGGGATAGGCTCACTGGTCCCTCTCAGATGTATCATAATCCAAAAGCAAGCCTGAGCCGTGGCTATTTCCTCAGCAGCCTGATGAGAATGGTGGGCATCAGAAGAATGCTGGAAAGAATACTTGTCATCCAATTGTCCAATACATCCAATGGATCCTCCTTTCATTTAGTATCAACATACCTCCAGATCATGAGCTCAGGCTGCCCGAGGTACCACAAATGATGGGTGACGGTGAGAGCTTCCCACCTTGGGCCCATCACTTGCCTCTCTTCTCACAGACAGTCAGTGGTGTCACAATGCTTGGTGGGCGTCATGCCATTGCCATGGCCACCATTGGGCCTGAACTTCTCAGATGGAAGGCAACTCCACCTCCTCTGTGCCCACCTGCTCTCTACAGAAGGATGGCTCTTCCCCTGAACGTGTGTCAGGCTCAACACGGTGGTTCCAGAACTGCTTCCCAGGAATACACAGTCTACAATCCCATTTGGAAAGAAAATATGGGATTGAAAACGACCCACTGGCTAAAGATTGGGCAAGAGAGCGGAGGAGTAGCTGGACACGCTGAACACTTCATAGGTACTTTTGTCGGTAGGGTCCCATATGGGACGCAGAGAGCAACAGACTTGAAACAACGTTCACATGAGTGCTCTCCCAAGCAATGGCTTCTCTGCAGCATTCCCTACCTGGTCCGTGAGCTCTTGTGGATTTGCTCGGGTGTGGATCCCTGGACTCGTTCTTAGCGGATATAGAATATGAACTCTGTGACTCTTCATGTCTCAATGATTGGGCATCCAGACAATGGTGTGAGCATCCATGGCCAGTGAGCTGGCCAACCATAGCCCAGAGTGCCAGATGTCTGTCAACCAAATCCAGTCTCTCTGGAATAGACCTCCTCATTCTCTGGCCTCCTGATTGTCAGGGACAGAGCCCACTCCCTTCCAGGTTGGAACTTTCAGTACCCTCAAATTGCAGGCATCATCCCAGGGCTCCTGGAAGATCAGACAGTCGACCCACCTTTCCTTTCTTTTGATTGTAGACACAACAAACACACTGGCACTGGCCCCAGGCACCACACTCCCAGGAAGCTCTCCATGAGAGGGAGGGCTTGTTCTTATCCACCTGTGGAAAAGGCAGCTGAAATAGACCGGTTACCTCTCGGTTAAAAGGCCTCTGTTTGGAGGGCTCCCCTGTGGCTTAGGCTATGGAAATATTTATTCGGAAGTGTGGAGCTGAAAATGCCCCAATGGGAATGTCTTCGTCAAGGGTTACATCCAAGGGCTCAGGCTTGGTGGAGAGCATTGGGGCATGGATTGCTTGTTTGTGCCCTGGGATGTCTTGTTTCAAATGGCCATGAAGCACAATTCTTCTTTCACATGTAGGAACTCCCTTGAGGTGTGCTGCCCACTGATCCCCTGAAGATATCACATGTGCAGACACCAAGCCTCTAGAATCCACATTGAGCTTGGGAGCCTGAGGAGAGTGGTGGCTATGCGTCTACAGATGGAGATAAGAGTGTTCATCCAAGAGGACCACCCCTCTGATGGATCCTCCTTTCCATCAACTTCGACATACCTCCAGAGCAAGAGCTCATGGTGTCCCTCTTTGAACTCTCAAGGTGTGAGGGTGACACTGTCCCACATATGGCCCATCACACACCTCTTTTCTCACAGAGAGGTGGTTTGGTCACAAGGCTCCATGGGCATCCTATCAGTGCAAAGGCCACCTCTGGGGCTGCACCTTTCCGAAGGAAGGCAACTCCACACACTGGGGAACCCAATTTTCTCTATCATGATGGATCTCTGATAACATGTGCGGCACTTCAGGGTCAAGTGCTTTCTCAGTCACTGCCTCACACGAATACACAGGACAGAATCTCTTTTGGAGAGAAAAGATGTCATTCCAAACACCCAAACCAAAGTCACCTGGACAATGAAATCAAGGAACGACTGAGGAAGAACAACCTATGAGCCGCCATTTCAATAGGAAGGGTCTTTTCCGCTTAGGGAAAAGAGAGGGTGTCATTTACCTTGACCCACACCTCGTGTCCTTTGAGAAGACATGGGTGCCCAGCAGGGAGGACTGCTTGCAATCGGCATACTTCAAGAGACCAGCCAAGGAATAGTGAAAATCTCATGCAAGAGTCCTGAGATAGCCTTTGTGTCTAATAGTGCCCGGAAACACAGACAAGGGCTTGGGAAGGAAACTGCGCCCTGGAATGTGGCTTGTATGCAAATCACATCTCAATCTCTCTCTCGGCTTCTTCCTCCTTCACATTCTCTCGAATCCTCCTCATCCAAGGTTATCTGTGCTGGTCCATGTTGTCAAATCTCAGCCAGGAAAGCGGTCAAATTCGTTAACCTAGATTTTCCATCAGTCTTCCAAACTCCTATCAAATATAAAAGCATTTTACCTGAAATAACTCCTCTGTTTGTATGGAGATATTCCACCTTACACAGTGCACCTCTATCTTACCATAGTCAGCCCTTCACACTGACAGATAACCATCCCATTTGCACGGTGTTCTACATGGTCACCAATTTGACTCTGAGATCAACATCTTTTCAACCACCTACACATAAGGGACCGAGTGAGAATTCACTTCTCTGCAGCACATCTCCTGTATTTGACGTTGCTGGTGAGGTGGATCTCTCGACTCTTTCTAAGGGGAGTTGGGAAATGAAGTCTCTGCCTCCCCATGTCTCAGTGAATTGGCATGTAAGAAGGGGTCTGAGCACCCTTCAGCAGGGTCTGAGTGACAATGCGACAGAGGTCAAGGATTCGGTCCCCTACAACCAGTCTCCATTTGGGACAATCCTCCTCCTTCTCTAGACCCTCCATTGCCAGGCCAGAGGCCTGGCTCGTCCAAGAGGGAAACCTCAAGACCTGCCCATGTAGCCCTCACCACACGGCTCACGGTAGATAACAAGAGAGACTCCTTAAATTCCACAACTGTGTACCCCACAAACAAGCCAGCAGTGGAACTAGTCACCCCACTTCCATCCAGCACCCCAGTAGACAGGACGTAATCTTATCAACCTGTGAAATACCCACCAGACGTATCCCAGCTTCATTCTTGGGACATGTGTTACTGTGGATAGCTAGTGTGTGCTTTCATCTATTGACGTGTACGTTCAGAAGCAGGGAAGGGTCCTTGCCCCCATTCAAGTATTTCCTCAGGGTTGATA
The DNA here is from genome assembly GCF_054392235.1 of Sus scrofa. Taxonomy (NCBI): domain Eukaryota; kingdom Metazoa; phylum Chordata; class Mammalia; order Artiodactyla; family Suidae; genus Sus; species Sus scrofa. The sequence goes on from NC_139402.1 coordinate 44,780,672, forward strand.
TTGAGGGCCTCGTCCTTGGTGGAAGGCAGAGGGGCCTATTGTCATGGTTTGAGCTCTGGAATGAGATTTATCATCCCGGTCATTCTTGGGAGACGTTATTCCTCTGTTGGAAAAGACTGGAAGGGATAGGCTCACTGGTCCCTCTCAGATGTATCATAATCCAAAAGCAAGCCTGAGCCGTGGCTATTTCCTCAGCAGCCTGATGAGAATGGTGGGCATCAGAAGAATGCTGGAAAGAATACTTGTCATCCAATTGTCCAATACATCCAATGGATCCTCCTTTCATTTAGTATCAACATACCTCCAGATCATGAGCTCAGGCTGCCCGAGGTACCACAAATGATGGGTGACGGTGAGAGCTTCCCACCTTGGGCCCATCACTTGCCTCTCTTCTCACAGACAGTCAGTGGTGTCACAATGCTTGGTGGGCGTCATGCCATTGCCATGGCCACCATTGGGCCTGAACTTCTCAGATGGAAGGCAACTCCACCTCCTCTGTGCCCACCTGCTCTCTACAGAAGGATGGCTCTTCCCCTGAACGTGTGTCAGGCTCAACACGGTGGTTCCAGAACTGCTTCCCAGGAATACACAGTCTACAATCCCATTTGGAAAGAAAATATGGGATTGAAAACGACCCACTGGCTAAAGATTGGGCAAGAGAGCGGAGGAGTAGCTGGACACGCTGAACACTTCATAGGTACTTTTGTCGGTAGGGTCCCATATGGGACGCAGAGAGCAACAGACTTGAAACAACGTTCACATGAGTGCTCTCCCAAGCAATGGCTTCTCTGCAGCATTCCCTACCTGGTCCGTGAGCTCTTGTGGATTTGCTCGGGTGTGGATCCCTGGACTCGTTCTTAGCGGATATAGAATATGAACTCTGTGACTCTTCATGTCTCAATGATTGGGCATCCAGACAATGGTGTGAGCATCCATGGCCAGTGAGCTGGCCAACCATAGCCCAGAGTGCCAGATGTCTGTCAACCAAATCCAGTCTCTCTGGAATAGACCTCCTCATTCTCTGGCCTCCTGATTGTCAGGGACAGAGCCCACTCCCTTCCAGGTTGGACCTTTCAGTACCCTCAAATTGCAGGCATCATCCCAGGGCTCCTGGAAGATCAGACAGTCGACCCACCTTTCCTTTCTTTTGATTGTAGACACAACAAACACACTGGCACTGGCCCCAGGCACCACACTCCCAGGAAGCTCTCCATGAGAGGGAGGGCTTGTTCTTATCCACCTGTGGAAAAGGCAGCTGAAATAGACCGGTTACCTCTCGGTTAAAAGGCCTCTGTTTGGAGGGCTCCCCTGTGGCTTAGGCTATGGAAATATTTATTCGGAAGTGTGGAGCTGAAAATGCCCCAATGGGAATGTCTTCGTCAAGGGTTACATCCAAGGGCTCAGGCTTGGTGGAGAGCATTGGGGCATGGATTGCTTGTTTGTGCCCTGGGATGTCTTGTTTCAAATGGCCATGAAGCACAATTCTTCTTTCACATGTAGGAACTCCCTTGAGGTGTGCTGCCCACTGATCCCCTGAAGATATCACATGTGCAGACACCAAGCCTCTAGAATCCACATTGAGCTTGGGAGCCTGAGGAGAGTGGTGGCTATGCGTCTACAGATGGAGATAAGAGTGTTCATCCAAGAGGACCACCCCTCTGATGGATCCTCCTTTCCATCAACTTCGACATACCTCCAGAGCAAGAGCTCATGGTGTCCCTCTTTGAACTCTCAAGGTGTGAGGGTGACACTGTCCCACATATGGCCCATCACACACCTCTTTTCTCACAGAGAGGTGGTTTGGTCACAAGGCTCCATGGGCATCATATCAGTGCAAAGGCCACCTCTGGGGCTGCACCTTTCCGAAGGAAGGCAACTCCACACACTGGGGAACCCAATTTTCTCTCTCATGAGGGATCTCTGATAACATGTGCGGCACTTCAGGGTCAAGTGCTTTCTCAGTCACTGCCTCACACGAATACACAGGACAGAATCTCTTTTGGAGAGAAAAGATGTCATTCCAAACACCCAAACCAAAGTCACCTGGACAATGAAATCAAGGAACGACTGAGGAAGAACAACCTATGAGCCGCCATTTCAATAGGAAGGGTCTTTTCCGCTTAGGGAAAAGAGAGGGTGTCATTTACCTTGACCCACACCTCGTGTCCTTTGAGAAGACATGGGTGCCCAGCAGGGAGGACTGCTTGCAATCGGCATACTTCAAGAGACCAGCCAAGGAATAGTGAAAATCTCATGCAAGAGTCCTGAGATAGCCTTTGTGTCTAATAGTGCCCGGAAACACAGACAAGGGCTTGGGAAGGAAACTGCGCCCTGGAATGTGGCTTGTATGCAAATCACATCTCAATCTCTCTCTCGGCTTCTTCCTCCTTCACATTCTCTCGAATCCTCCTCATCCAAGGTTATCTGTGCTGGTCCATGTTGTCAAATCTCAGCCAGGAAAGCGGTCAAATTCGTTAACCTAGATTTTCCATCAGTCTTCCAAACTCCTATCAAATATAAAAGCATTTTACCTGAAATAACTCCTCTGTTTGTATGGAGATATTCCACCTTACACAGTGCACCTCTATCTTACCATAGTCAGCCCTTCACACTGACAGATAACCATCCCATTTGCACGGTGTTCTACATGGTCACCAATTTGACTCTGAGATCAACATCTTTTCAACCACCTACACATAAGGGACCGAGTGAGAATTCACTTCTCTGCAGCACATCTCCTGTATTTGACGTTGCTGGTGAGGTGGATCTCTCGACTCTTTCTAAGGGGAGTTGGGAAATGAAGTCTCTGCCTCCCCATGTCTCAGTGAATTGGCATGTAAGAAGGGGTCTGAGCACCCTTCAGCAGGGTCTGAGTGACAATGCGACAGAGGTCAAGGATTCGGTCCCCTACAACCAGTCTCCATTTGGGACAATCCTCCTCCTTCTCTAGACCCTCCATTGCCAGGCCAGAGGCCTGGCTCGTCCAAGAGGGAAACCTCAAGACCTGCCCATGTAGCCCTCACCACACGGCTCACGGTAGATAACAAGAGAGACTCCTTAAATTCCACAACTGTGTACCCCACAAACAAGCCAGCAGTGGAACTAGTCACCCCACTTCCATCCAGCACCCCAGTAGACAGGACGTAATCTTATCAACCTGTGAAATACCCACCAGACGTATCCCAGCTTCATTCTTGGGACATGTGTTACTGTGGATAGCTAGTGTGTGCTTTCATCTATTGACGTGTACGTTCAGAAGCAGGGAAGGGTCCTTGCCCCCATTCAAGTATTTCCTCAGGGTTGATATTGAGGGCCTCGTCCTTGGTGGAAGGCAGAGGGGCCTATTGTCATGGTTTGAGCTCTGGAATGAGATTTATCATCCCGGTCATTCTTGGGAGACGTTATTCCTCTGTTGGAAAAGACTGGAAGGGATAGGCTCACTGGTCCCTCTCAGATGTATCATAATCCAAAAGCAAGCCTGAGCCGTGGCTATTTCCTCAGCAGCCTGATGAGAATGGTGGGCATCAGAAGAATGCTGGAAAGAATACTTGTCATCCAATTGTCCAATACATCCAATGGATCCTCCTTTCATTTAGTATCAACATACCTCCAGATCATGAGCTCAGGCTGCCCGAGGTACCACAAATGATGGGTGACGGTGAGAGCTTCCCACCTTGGGCCCATCACTTGCCTCTCTTCTCACAGACAGTCAGTGGTGTCACAATGCTTGGTGGGCGTCATGCCATTGCCATGGCCACCATTGGGCCTGAACTTCTCAGATGGAAGGCAACTCCACCTCCTCTGTGCCCACCTGCTCTCTACAGAAGGATGGCTCTTCCCCTGAACGTGTGTCAGGCTCAACACGGTGGTTCCAGAACTGCTTCCCAGGAATACACAGTCTACAATCCCATTTGGAAAGAAAATATGGGATTGAAAACGACCCACTGGCTAAAGATTGGGCAAGAGAGCGGAGGAGTAGCTGGACACGCTGAACACTTCATAGGTACTTTTGTCGGTAGGGTCCCATATGGGACGCAGAGAGCAACAGACTTGAAACAACGTTCACATGAGTGCTCTCCCAAGCAATGGCTTCTCTGCAGCATTCCCTACCTGGTCCGTGAGCTCTTGTGGATTTGCTCGGGTGTGGATCCCTGGACTCGTTCTTAGCGGATATAGAATATGAACTCTGTGACTCTTCATGTCTCAATGATTGGGCATCCAGACAATGGTGTGAGCATCCATGGCCAGTGAGCTGGCCAACCATAGCCCAGAGTGCCAGATGTCTGTCAACCAAATCCAGTCTCTCTGGAATAGACCTCCTCATTCTCTGGCCTCCTGATTGTCAGGGACAGAGCCCACTCCCTTCCAGGTTGGAACTTTCAGTACCCTCAAATTGCAGGCATCATCCCAGGGCTCCTGGAAGATCAGACAGTCGACCCACCTTTCCTTTCTTTTGATTGTAGACACAACAAACACACTGGCACTGGCCCCAGGCACCACACTCCCAGGAAGCTCTCCATGAGAGGGAGGGCTTGTTCTTATCCACCTGTGGAAAAGGCAGCTGAAATAGACCGGTTACCTCTCGGTTAAAAGGCCTCTGTTTGGAGGGCTCCCCTGTGGCTTAGGCTATGGAAATATTTATTCGGAAGTGTGGAGCTGAAAATGCCCCAATGGGAATGTCTTCGTCAAGGGTTACATCCAAGGGCTCAGGCTTGGTGGAGAGCATTGGGGCATGGATTGCTTGTTTGTGCCCTGGGATGTCTTGTTTCAAATGGCCATGAAGCACAATTCTTCTTTCACATGTAGGAACTCCCTTGAGGTGTGCTGCCCACTGATCCCCTGAAGATATCACATGTGCAGACACCAAGCCTCTAGAATCCACATTGAGCTTGGGAGCCTGAGGAGAGTGGTGGCTATGCGTCTACAGATGGAGATAAGAGTGTTCATCCAAGAGGACCACCCCTCTGATGGATCCTCCTTTCCATCAACTTCGACATACCTCCAGAGCAAGAGCTCATGGTGTCCCTCTTTGAACTCTCAAGGTGTGAGGGTGACACTGTCCCACATATGGCCCATCACACACCTCTTTTCTCACAGAGAGGTGGTTTGGTCACAAGGCTCCATGGGCATCCTATCAGTGCAAAGGCCACCTCTGGGGCTGCACCTTTCCGAAGGAAGGCAACTCCACACACTGGGGAACCCAATTTTCTCTCTCATGAGGGATCTCTGATAACATGTGCGGCACTTCAGGGTCAAGTGCTTTCTCAGTCACTGCCTCACACGAATACACAGGACAGAATCTCTTTTGGAGAGAAAAGATGTCATTCCAAACACCCAAACCAAAGTCACCTGGACAATGAAATCAAGGAACGACTGAGGAAGAACAACCTATGAGCCGCCATTTCAATAGGAAGGGTCTTTTCCGCTTAGGGAAAAGAGAGGGTGTCATTTACCTTGACCCACACCTCGTGTCCTTTGAGAAGACATGGGTGCCCAGCAGGGAGGACTGCTTGCAATCGGCATACTTCAAGAGACCAGCCAAGGAATAGTGAAAATCTCATGCAAGAGTCCTGAGATAGCCTTTGTGTCTAATAGTGCCCGGAAACAGAGACAAGGGCTTGGGAAGGAAACTGCGCCCTGGAATGTGGCTTGTATGCAAATCACATCTCAATCTCTCTCTCGGCTTCTTCCTCCTTCACATTCTCTCGAATCCTCCTCATCCAAGGTTATCTGTGCTGGTCCATGTTGTCAAATCTCAGCCAGGAAAGCGGTCAAATTCGTTAACCTAGATTTTCCATCAGTCTTCCAAACTCCTATCAAATATAAAAGCATTTTACCTGAAATAACTCCTCTGTTTGTATGGAGATATTCCACCTTACACAGTGCACCTCTATCTTACCATAGTCAGCCCTTCACACTGACAGATAACCATCCCATTTGCACGGTGTTCTACATGGTCACCAATTTGACTCTGAGATCAACATCTTTTCAACCACCTACACATAAGGGACCGAGTGAGAATTCACTTCTCTGCAGCACATCTCCTGTATTTGACGTTGCTGGTGAGGTGGATCTCTCGACTCTTTCTAAGGGGAGTTGGGAAATGAAGTCTCTGCCTCCCCATGTCTCAGTGAATTGGCATGTAAGAAGGGGTCTGAGCACCCTTCAGCAGGGTCTGAGTGACAATGCGACAGAGGTCAAGGATTCGGTCCCCTACAACCAGTCTCCATTTGGGACAATCCTCCTCCTTCTCTAGACCCTCCATTGCCAGGCCAGAGGCCTGGCTCGTCCAAGAGGGAAACCTCAAGACCTGCCCATGTAGCCCTCACCACACGGCTCACGGTAGATAACAAGAGAGACTCCTTAAATTCCACAACTGTGTACCCCACAAACAAGCCAGCAGTGGAACTAGTCACCCCACTTCCATCCAGCACCCCAGTAGACAGGACGTAATCTTATCAACCTGTGAAATACCCACCAGACGTATCCCAGCTTCATTCTTGGGACATGTGTTACTGTGGATAGCTAGTGTGTGCTTTCATCTATTGACGTGTACGTTCAGAAGCAGGGAAGGGTCCTTGCCCCCATTCAAGTATTTCCTCAGGGTTGATATTGAGGGCCTCGTCCTTGGTGGAAGGCAGAGGGGCCTATTGTCATGGTTTGAGCTCTGGAATGAGATTTATCATCCCGGTCATTCTTGGGAGACGTTATTCCTCTGTTGCAAAAGACTGGAAGGGATAAGCTCACTGGTCCCTCTCAGATGTATCATAATCCAAAAGCAAGCCTGAGCCGTGGCTATTTCCTCAGCAGCCTGATGAGAATGGTGGGCATCAGAAGAATGCTGGAAAGAATACTTGTCATCCAATTGTCCAATACATCCAATGGATCCTCCTTTCATTTAGTATCAACATACCTCCAGATCATGAGCTCAGGCTGCCCGAGGTACCACAAATGATGGGTGACGGTGAGAGCTTCCCACCTTGGGCCCATCACTTGCCTCTCTTCTCACAGAGAGTCAGTGGTGTCACAATGCTTGGTGGGCGTCATGCCATTGCCATGGCCACCATTGGGCCTGAACTTCTCAGATGGAAGGCAACTCCACCTCCTCTGTGCCCACCTGCTCTCTACAGAAGGATGGCTCTTCCCCTGAACGTGTGTCAGGCTCAACACGGTGGTTCCAGAACTGCTTCCCAGGAATACACAGTCTACAATCCCATTTGGAAAGAAAATATGGGATTGAAAACGACCCACTGGCTAAAGATTGGGCAAGAGAGCGGAGGAGTAGCTGGACACGCTGAACACTTCATAGGTACTTTTGTCGGTAGGGTCCCATATGGGACGCAGAGAGCAACAGACTTGAAACAACGTTCACATGAGTGCTCTCCCAAGCAATGGCTTCTCTGCAGCATTCCCTACCTGGTCCGTGAGCTCTTGTGGGTTTGCTCGGGTGTGGATCCCTGGACTCGTTCTTAGCGGATATAGAATATGAACTCTGTGACTCTTCATGTCTCAATGATTGGGCATCCAGACAATGGTGTGAGCATCCATGGCCAGTGAGCTGGCCAACCATAGCCCAGAGTGCCAGATGTCTGTCAACCAAATCCAGTCTCTCTGGAATAGACCTCCTCATTCTCTGGCCTCCTGATTGTCAGGGACAGAGCCCACTCCCTTCCAGGTTGGAACTTTCAGTACCCTCAAATTGCAGGCATCATCCCAGGGCTCCTGGAAGATCAGACAGTCGACCCACCTTTCCTTTCTTTTGATTGTAGACACAACAAACACACTGGCACTGGCCCCAGGCACCACACTCCCAGGAAGCTCTCCATGAGAGGGAGGGCTTGTTCTTATCCACCTGTGGAAAAGGCAGCTGAAATAGACCGGTTACCTCTCGGTTAAAAGGCCTCTGTTTGGAGGGCTCCCCTGTGGCTTAGGCTATGGAAATATTTATTCGGAAGTGTGGAGCTGAAAATGCCCCAATGGGAATGTCTTCGTCAAGGGTTACATCCAAGGGCTCAGGCTTGGTGGAGAGCATTGGGGCATGGATTGCTTGTTTGTGCCCTGGGATGTCTTGTTTCAAATGGCCATGAAGCACAATTCTTCTTTCACATGTAGGAACTCCCTTGAGGTGTGCTGCCCACTGATCCCCTGAAGATATCACATGTGCAGACACCAAGCCTCTAGAATCCACATTGAGCTTGGGAGCCTGAGGAGAGTGGTGGCTATGCGTCTACAGATGGAGATAAGAGTGTTCATCCAAGAGGACCACCCCTCTGATGGATCCTCCTTTCCATCAACTTCGACATACCTCCAGAGCAAGAGCTCATGGTGTCCCTCTTTGAACTCTCAAGGTGTGAGGGTGACACTGTCCCACATATGGCCCATCACACACCTCTTTTCTCACAGAGAGGTGGTTTGGTCACAAGGCTCCATGGGCATCCTATCAGTGCAAAGGCCACCTCTGGGGCTGCACCTTTCCGAAGGAAGGCAACTCCACACACTGGGGAACCCAATTTTCTCTCTCATGAGGGATCTCTGATAACATGTGCGGCACTTCAGGGTCAAGTGCTTTCTCAGTCACTGCCTCACACGAATACACAGGACAGAATCTCTTTTGGAGAGAAAAGATGTCATTCCAAACACCCAAACCAAAGTCACCTGGACAATGAAATCAAGGAACGACTGAGGAAGAACAACCTATGAGCCGCCATTTCAATAGGAAGGGTCTTTTCCGCTTAGGGAAAAGAGAGGGTGTCATTTACCTTGACCCACACCTCGTGTCCTTTGAGAAGACATGGGTGCCCAGCAGGGAGGACTGCTTGCAATCGGCATACTTCAAGAGACCAGCCAAGGAATAGTGAAAATCTCATGCAAGAGTCCTGAGATAGCCTTTGTGTCTAATAGTGCCCGGAAACACAGACAAGGGCTTGGGAAGGAAACTGCGCCCTGGAATGTGGCTTGTATGCAAATCACATCTCAATCTCTCTCTCGGCTTCTTCCTCCTTCACATTCTCTCGAATCCTCCTCATCCAAGGTTATCTGTGCTGGTCCATGTTGTCAAATCTCAGCCAGGAAAGCGGTCAAATTCGTTAACCTAGATTTTCCATCAGTCTTCCAAACTCCTATCAAATATAAAAGCATTTTACCTGAAATAACTCCTCTGTTTGTATGGAGATATTCCACCTTACACAGTGCACCTCTATCTTACCATAGTCAGCCCTTCACACTGACAGATAACCATCCCATTTGCACGGTGTTCTACATGGTCACCAATTTGACTCTGAGATCAACATCTTTTCAACCACCTACACATAAGGGACCGAGTGAGAATTCACTTCTCTGCAGCACATCTCCTGTATTTGACGTTGCTGGTGAGGTGGATCTCTCGACTCTTTCTAAGGGGAGTTGGGAAATGAAGTCTCTGCCTCCCCATGTCTCAGTGAATTGGCATGTAAGAAGGGGTCTGAGCACCCTTCAGCAGGGTCTGAGTGACAATGCGACAGAGGTCAAGGATTCGGTCCCCTACAACCAGTCTCTATTTGGGACAATCCTCCTCCTTCTCTAGACCCTCCATTGCCAGGCCAGAGGCCTGGCTCGTCCAAGAGGGAAACCTCAAGACCTGCCCATGTAGCCCTCACCACACGGCTCACGGTAGATAACAAGAGAGACTCCTTAAATTCCACAACTGTGTACCCCACAAACAAGCCAGCAGTGGAACTAGTCACCCCACTTCCATCCAGCACCCCAGTAGACAGGACGTAATCTTATCAACCTGTGAAATACCCACCAGACGTATCCCAGCTTCATTCTTGGGACATGTGTTACTGTGGATAGCTAGTGTGTGCTTTCATCTATTGACGTGTACGTTCAGAAGCAGGGAAGGGTCCTTGCCCCCATTCAAGTATTTCCTCAGGGTTGATATTGAGGGCCTCGTCCTTGGTGGAAGGCAGAGGGGCCTATTGTCATGGTTTGAGCTCTGGAATGAGATTTATCATCCCGGTCATTCTTGGGAGACGTTATTCCTCTGTTGGAAAAGACTGGAAGGGATAAGCTCACTGGTCCCTCTCAGATGTATCATAATCCAAAAGCAAGCCTGAGCCGTGGCTATTTCCTCAGCAGCCTGATGAGAATGGTGGGCATCAGAAGAATGCTGGAAAGAATACTTGTCATCCAATTGTCCAATACATCCAATGGATCCTCCTTTCATTTAGTATCAACATACCTCCAGATCATGAGCTCAGGCTGCCCGAGGTACCACAAATGATGGGTGACGGTGAGAGCTTCCCACCTTGGGCCCATCACTTGCCTCTCTTCTCACAGACAGTCAGTGGTGTCACAATGCTTGGTGGGCGTCATGCCATTGCCATGGCCACCATTGGGCCTGAACTTCTCAGATGGAAGGCAACTCCACCTCCTCTGTGCCCACCTGCTCTCTACAGAAGGATGGCTCTTCCCCTGAACGTGTGTCAGGCTCAACACGGTGGTTCCAGAACTGCTTCCCAGGAATACACAGTCTACAATCCCATTTGGAAAGAAAATATGGGATTGAAAACGACCCACTGGCTAAAGATTGGGCAAGAGAGCGGAGGAGTAGCTGGACACGCTGAACACTTCATAGGTACTTTTGTCGGTAGGGTCCCATATGGGACGCAGAGAGCAACAGACTTGAAACAACGTTCACATGAGTGCTCTCCCAAGCAATGGCTTCTCTGCAGCATTCCCTACCTGGTCCGTGAGCTCTTGTGGATTTGCTCGGGTGTGGATCCCTGGACTCGTTCTTAGCGGATATAGAATATGAACTCTGTGACTCTTCATGTCTCAATGATTGGGCATCCAGACAATGGTGTGAGCATCCATGGCCAGTGAGCTGGCCAACCATAGCCCAGAGTGCCAGATGTCTGTCAACCAAATCCAGTCTCTCTGGAATAGACCTCCTCATTCTCTGGCCTCCTGATTGTCAGGGACAGAGCCCACTCCCTTCCAGGTTGGACCTTTCAGTACCCTCAAATTGCAGGCATCATCCCAGGGCTCCTGGAAGATCAGACAGTCGACCCACCTTTCCTTTCTTTTGATTGTAGACACAACAAACACACTGGCACTGGCCCCAGGCACCACACTCCCAGGAAGCTCTCCATGAGAGGGAGGGCTTGTTCTTATCCACCTGTGGAAAAGGCAGCTGAAATAGACCGGTTACCTCTCGGTTAAAAGGCCTCTGTTTGGAGGGCTCCCCTGTGGCTTAGGCTATGGAAATATTTATTCGGAAGTGTGGAGCTGAAAATGCCCCAATGGGAATGTCTTCGTCAAGGGTTACATCCAAGGGCTCAGGCTTGGTGGAGAGCATTGGGGCATGGATTGCTTGTTTGTGCCCTGGGATGTCTTGTTTCAAATGGCCATGAAGCACAATTCTTCTTTCACATGTAGGAACTCCCTTGAGGTGTGCTGCCCACTGATCCCCTGAAGATATCACATGTGCAGACACCAAGCCTCTAGAATCCACATTGAGCTTGGGAGCCTGAGGAGAGTGGTGGCTATGCGTCTACAGATGGAGATAAGAGTGTTCATCCAAGAGGACCACCCCTCTGATGGATCCTCCTTTCCATCAACTTCGACATACCTCCAGAGCAAGAGCTCATGGTGTCCCTCTTTGAACTCTCAAGGTGTGAGGGTGACACTGTCCCACATATGGCCCATCACACACCTCTTTTCTCACAGAGAGGTGGTTTGGTCACAAGGCTCCATGGGCATCATATCAGTGCAAAGGCCACCTCTGGGGCTGCACCTTTCCGAAGGAAGGCAACTCCACACACTGGGGAACCCAATTTTCTCTCTCATGAGGGATCTCTGATAACATGTGCGGCACTTCAGGGTCAAGTGCTTTCTCAGTCACTGCCTCACACGAATACACAGGACAGAATCTCTTTTGGAGAGAAAAGATGTCATTCCAAACACCCAAACCAAAGTCACCTGGACAATGAAATCAAGGAACGACTGAGGAAGAACAACCTATGAGCCGCCATTTCAATAGGAAGGGTCTTTTCCGCTTAGGGAAAAGAGAGGGTGTCATTTACCTTGACCCACACCTCGTGTCCTTTGAGAAGACATGGGTGCCCAGCAGGGAGGACTGCTTGCAATCGGCATACTTCAAGAGACCAGCCAAGGAATAGTGAAAATCTCATGCAAGAGTCCTGAGATAGCCTTTGTGTCTAATAGTGCCCGGAAACACAGACAAGGGCTTGGGAAGGAAACTGCGCCCTGGAATGTGGCTTGTATGCAAATCACATCTCAATCTCTCTCTCGGCTTCTTCCTCCTTCACATTCTCTCGAATCCTCCTCATCCAAGGTTATCTGTGCTGGTCCATGTTGTCAAATCTCAGCCAGGAAAGCGGTCAAATTCGTTAACCTAGATTTTCCATCAGTCTTCCAAACTCCTATCAAATATAAAAGCATTTTACCTGAAATAACTCCTCTGTTTGTATGGAGATATTCCACCTTACACAGTGCACCTCTATCTTACCATAGTCAGCCCTTCACACTGACAGATAACCATCCCATTTGCACTGTGTTCTACATGGTCACCAATTTGACTCTGAGATCAACATCTTTTCAACCACCTACACATAAGGGACCGAGTGAGAATTCACTTCTCTGCAGCACATCTCCTGTATTTGACGTTGCTGGTGAGGTGGATCTCTCGACTCTTTCTAAGGGGAGTTGGGAAATGAAGTCTCTGCCTCCCCATGTCTCAGTGAATTGGCATGTAAGAAGGGGTCTGAGCACCCTTCAGCAGGGTCTGAGTGACAATGCGACAGAGGTCAAGGATTCGGTCCCCTACAACCAGTCTCCATTTGGGACAATCCTCCTCCTTCTCTAGACCCTCCATTGCCAGGCCAGAGGCCTGGCTCGTCCAAGAGGGAAACCTCAAGACCTGCCCATGTAGCCCTCACCACACGGCTCACGGTAGATAACAAGAGAGACTCCTTAAATTCCACAACTGTGTACCCCACAAACAAGCCAGCAGTGGAACTAGTCACCCCACTTCCATCCAGCACCCCAGTAGACAGGACGTAATCTTATCAACCTGTGAAATACCCACCAGACGTATCCCAGCTTCATTCTTGGGACATGTGTTACTGTGGATAGCTAGTGTGTGCTTTCATCTATTGACGTGTACGTTCAGAAGCAGGGAAGGGTCCTTGCCCCCATTCAAGTATTTCCTCAGGGTTGATATTGAGGGCCTCGTCCTTGGTGGAAGGCAGAGGGGCCTATTGTCATGGTTTGAGCTCTGGAATGAGATTTATCATCCCGGTCATTCTTGGGAGACGTTATTCCTCTGTTGGAAAAGACTGGAAGGGATAAGCTCACTGGTCCCTCTCAGATGTATCATAATCCAAAAGCAAGCCTGAGCCGTGGCTATTTCCTCAGCAGCCTGATGAGAATGGTGGGCATCAGAAGAATGCTGGAAAGAATACTTGTCATCCAATTGTCCAATACATCCAATGGATCCTCCTTTCATTTAGTATCAACATACCTCCAGATCATGAGCTCAGGCTGCCCGAGGTACCACAAATGATGGGTGACGGTGAGAGCTTCCCACCTTGGGCCCATCACTTGCCTCTCTTCTCACAGAGAGTCAGTGGTGTCACAATGCTTGGTGGGCGTCATGCCATTGCCATGGCCACCATTGGGCCTGAACTTCTCAGATGGAAGGCAACTCCACCTCCTCTGTGCCCACCTGCTCTCTACAGAAGGATGGCTCTTCCCCTGAACGTGTGTCAGGCTCAACACGGTGGTTCCAGAACTGCTTCCCAGGAATACACAGTCTACAATCCCATTTGGAAAGAAAATATGGGATTGAAAAAGACCCACTGGCTAAAGATTGGGCAAGAGGGCGGAGGAGTAGCTGGACACGCTGAACACTTCATAGGTACTTTTGTCGGTAGGGTCCCATATGGGACGCAGAGAGCAACAGACTTGAAACAACGTTCACATGAGTGCGCTCCCAAGCAATGGCTTCTCTGCAGCATTCCCTACCTGGTCCGTGAGCTCTTGTGGATTTGCTCGGTTGTGGATCCCTGGACTCGTTCTTAGCGGATATAGAATATGAACTCTGTGACTCTTCATGTCTCAATGATTGGGCATCCAAACAATGGTCTGAGCATCCATGGCCAGTGAGCTGGCCAACCATAGCCCAGAGTGCCAGATGTCTGTCAACCAAATCCAGTCTCTCTGGAATAGACCTCCTCATTCTCTGGCCTCCTGATTGTCAGGGACAGAGCCCACTCCCTTCCAGGTTGGACCTTTCAGTACCCTCAAATTGCAGGCATCATCCCAGGGCTCCTGGAAGATCAGACAATCGACCTACCATTCCTTTCTTTTGATTGTATACACAACAAACGCACTGGCACTGGCCCCAGGCTCCACACTCCCAGGAAGCTCTCCATGAGAGGGAGGGCTTGTTCTTATCCACCTGTGGAAAAGGCAGCTGAAATAGACCGGTTACCTCTCGGTTAAAAGGCCTCTGTTTGGAGGGCTCCCCTGTGGCTTAGGCTATGGAAATATTTATTCGGAAGTGTGGAGCTGAAAATGCCCCAATGGGAATGTCTTCGTCAAGGGTTACATCCAAGGGCTCAGGCTTGGTGGAGAGCATTGGGGCATGGATTGCTTGTTTGTGCCCTGGGATGTCTTGTTTCAAATGGCCATGAAGCACAATTCTTCTTTCACATGTAGGAACTCCCTTGAGGTGTGCTGCCCACTGATCCCCTGAAGATATCACATGTGCAGACACCAAGCCTCTAGAATCCACATTGAGCTTGGGAGCCTGAGGAGAGTGGTGGCTATGCGTCTACAGATGGAGATAAGAGTGTTCATCCAAGAGGACCACCCCTCTGATGGATCCTCCTTTCCATCAACTTTTCTCTATCATGAGGGATCTCTGATAACATGTGCGGCACTTCAGGGTCAAGTGCTTTCTCAGTCACTGCCTCACACGAATACACAGGACAGAATCTCTTTTGGAGAGAAAAGATGTCATTCCAAACACCCAAACCAAAGTCACCTGGACAATGAAATCAAGGAACGACTGAGGAAGAACAACCTATGAGCCGCCATTTCAATAGGAAGGGTCTTTTCCGCTTAGGGAAAAGAGAGGGTGTCATTTACCTTGACCCACACCTCGTGTCCTTTGAGAAGACATGGGTGCCCAGCAGGGAGGACTGCTTGCAATCGGCATACTTCAAGAGACCAGCCAAGGAATAGTGAAAATCTCATGCAAGAGTCCTGAGATAGCCTTTGTGTCTAATAGTGCCCGGAAACACAGACAAGGGCTTGGGAAGGAAACTGCGCCCTGGAATGTGGCTTGTATGCAAATCACATCTCAATCTCTCTCTCGGCTTCTTCCTCCTTCACATTCTCTCGAATCCTCCTCATCCAAGGTTATCTGTGCTGGTCCATGTTGTCAAATCTCAGCCAGGAAAGCGGTCAAATTCGTTAACCTAGATTTTCCATCAGTCTTCCAAACTCCTATCAAATATAAAAGCATTTTACCTGAAATAACTCCTCTGTTTGCATGGAGATATTCCACCTTACACAGTGCACCTCTATCTTACCATAGTCAGCCCTTCACACTGACAGATAACCATCCCATTTGCACTGTGTTCTACATGGTCACCGATTTGACTCTGAGATCAACATCTTTTCAACCACCTACACATAAGGGACCGAGTGAGAATTCACTTCTCTGCAGCACATCTCCTGTATTTGACGTTGCTGGTGAGGTGGATCTCTCGACTCTTTCTAAGGGGAGTTGGGAAATGAAGTCTCTGCCTCCCCATGTCTCAGTGAATTGGCATGTAAGAAGGGGTCTGAGCACCCTTCAGCAGGGTCTGAGTGACAATGCGACAGAGGTCAAGGATTCGGTCCCCTACAACCAGTCTCCATTTGGGACAATCCTCCTCCTTCTCTAGACCCTCCATTGCCAGGCCAGAGGCCTGGCTCGTCCAAGAGGGAAACCTCAAGACCTGCCCATGTAGCCCTCACCACACGGCTCACGGTAGATAACAAGAGAGACTCCTTAAATTCCACAACTGTGTACCCCACAAACAAGCCAGCAGTGGAACTAGTCACCCCACTTCCATCCAGCACCCCAGTAGACAGGACGTAATCTTATCAACCTGTGAAATACCCACCAGACGTATCCCAGCTTCATTCTTGGGACATGTGTTACTGTGGATAGCTAGTGTGTGCTTTCATCTATTGACGTGTACGTTCAGAAGAAGGGAAGGGTCCTTGCCCCCATTCAAGTATTTCCTCAGGGTTGATATTGAGGGCCTCGTCCTTGGTGGAAGGAAGAGGGGCCTATTGTCATGGTTTGAGCTCTGGAATGAGATTTATCATCCCGGTCATTCTTGGGAGACGTTATTCCTCTGTTGGAAAAGACTGGAAGGGATAAGCTCACTGGTCCCTCTCAGATGTATCATAATCCAAAAGCAAGCCTGAGCCGTGGCTATTTACTCAGCAGCCTGATGAGAATGGTGGGCATCAGAAGAATGCTGGAAAGAATACTTGTCATCCAATTGTCCAATACATCCAATGGATCCTCCTTTCATTAGGGTTAGGGTTAGGGTTAAGTTCAGGGTTAGGGTTAGTGTTAGGGTTAGGTTAGGGTTAGGTATCAACATATCTCCAGATCATGAGCTCAGGCTGCCCCAGGTACCATAAATGATGGTGACGGTGAGAGCTTCCCACTTTGGGCCCATCACTTGCCTCTCTTCTCACAGAGAGTCAGTGGTGTCACAATGCTTGGTGGGCGTCATGCCATTGCCATGGCCACCATTGGGCCTGAACTTCTCAGATGGAAGGCAACTCCACCTCCTCTGTGCCCACCTGCTCTCTACAGAAGGATGGCTCTTCCCCTGAACGTGTGTCAGGCTCAACACGGTGGTTCCAGAACTGCTTCCCAGGAATACACAGTCTACAATCACATTTGGAAAGAAAATATGGGATTGAAAAAGACCCACTGGCTGAAGATTGGGCAAGAGGGCGGAGGAGTAGCTGGACACGCTGAACACTTCATAGGTACTTTTGTCTGTAGGGTCCCATATGGGACGCAGAGAGCAACAGACTTGAAACAACGTTCACATGAGTGCTCTCCCAAGCAATGGCTTCTCTGCAGCATTCCCTACCTGGTCCGTGAGCTCTTGTGGATTTGCTCGGGTGTGGATCCCTGGACTCGTTCTTAGCGGATATAGAATATGAACTCTGTGACTCTTCATGTCTCAATGATTGGGCATCCAAACCATGGTCTGAGCATCCATAGCCAGTGAGCTGGCCAACCATAGCCCAGAGTGCCAGATGTCTGTCAACCAAATCCAGTCTCTCTGGAATAGACCTCCTCATTCTCTGGCCTCCTGATTGTCAGGGACAGAGCCCACTCCCTTCCAGGTTGGACCTTTCAGTACCCTCAAATTGCAGGCATCATCCCAGGGCTCCTGGAAGATCAGACAATCGACCCACCTTTCCTTTCTTTTGATTGTAGACACAACAAACACACTGGCACTGGCCCCAGGCACCACACTCCCAGGAAGCTCTCCATGAGAGGGAGGGCTTGTTCTTATCCACCTGTGGAAAAGGCAGCTGAAATAGACCGGTTACCTCTCGGTTAAAAGGCCTCTGTTTGGAGGGCTCCCCTGTGGCTTAGGCTATGGAAATATTTATTCGGAAGTGTGGAGCTGAAAATGCCCCAATGGGAATGTCTTCGTCAAGGGTTACATCCAAGGGCTCAGGCTTGGTGGAGAGCATTGGGGCATGGATTGCTTGTTTGTGCCCTGGGATGTCTTGTTTCAAATGGCCATGAAGCACAATTCTTCTTTCACATGTAGGAACTCCCTTGAGGTGTGCTGCCCACTGATCCCCTGAAGATATCACATGTGCAGACACCAAGCCTCTAGAATCCACATTGAGCTTGGGAGCCTGAGGAGAGTGGTGGCTATGCATCTACAGATGGAGATAAGAGTGTTCATCCAAGAGGACCACCCCTCTGATGGATCCTCCTTTCCATCAACTTCGACATACCTCCAGAGCAAGAGCTCATGGTGTCCCTCTTTGAACTCTCAAGGTGTGAGGGTGACACTGTCCCACATATGGCCCATCACACACCTCTTTTCTCACAGAGAGGTGGTTTGGTCACAAGGCTCCATGGGCATCATATCAGTGCAAAGGCCACCTCTGGGGCTGCACCTTTCCGAAGGAAGGCAACTCCACACACTGGGGAACCCAATTTTCTCTCTCATGAGGGATCTCTGATAACATGTGCGGCACTTCAGGGTCAAGTGCTTTCTCAGTCACTGCCTCACACGAATACACAGGACAGAATCTCTTTTGGAGAGAAAAGATGTCATTCCAAACACCCAAACCAAAGTCACCTGGACAATGAAATCAAGGAACGACTGAGGAAGAACAACCTATGAGCCGCCATTTCAATAGGAAGGGTCTTTTCCGCTTAGGGAAAAGAGAGGGTGTCATTTACCTTGACCCACACCTCGTGTCCTTTGAGAAGACATGGGTGCCCAGCAGGGAGGACTGCTTGCAATCGGCATACTTCAAGAGACCAGCCAAGGAATAGTGAAAATCTCATGCAAGAGTCCTGAGATAGCCTTTGTGTCTAATAGTGCCCGGAAACACAGACAAGGGCTTGGGAAGGAAACTGCGCCCTGGAATGTGGCTTGTATGCAAATCACATCTCAATCTCTCTCTCGGCTTCTTCCTCCTTCACATTCTCTCGAATCCTCCTCATCCAAGGTTATCTGTGCTGGTCCATGTTGTCAAATCTCAGCCAGGAAAGCGGTCAAATTCGTTAACCTAGATTTTCCATCAGTCTTCCAAACTCCTATCAAATATAAAAGCATTTTACCTGAAATAACTCCTCTGTTTGTATGGAGATATTCCACCTTACACAGTGCACCTCTATCTTACCATAGTCAGCCCTTCACACTGACAGATAACCATCCCATTTGCACTGTGTTCTACATGGTCACCAATTTGACTCTGAGATCAACATCTTTTCAACCACCTACACATAAGGGACCGAGTGAGAATTCACTTCTCTGCAGCACATCTCCTGTATTTGACGTTGCTGGTGAGGTGGATCTCTCGACTCTTTCTAAGGGGAGTTGGGAAATGAAGTCTCTGCCTCCCCATGTCTCAGTGAATTGGCATGTAAGAAGGGGTCTGAGCACCCTTCAGCAGGGTCTGAGTGACAATGCGACAGAGGTCAAGGATTCGGTCCCCTACAACCAGTCTCCATTTGGGACAATCCTCCTCCTTCTCTAGACCCTCCATTGCCAGGCCAGAGGCCTGGCTCGTCCAAGAGGGAAACCTCAAGACCTGCCCATGTAGCCCTCACCACACGGCTCACGGTAGATAACAAGAGAGACTCCTTAAATTCCACAACTGTGTACCCCACAAACAAGCCAGCAGTGGAACTAGTCACCCCACTTCCATCCAGCACCCCAGTAGACAGGACGTAATCTTATCAACCTGTGAAATACCCACCAGACGTATCCCAGCTTCATTCTTGGGACATGTGTTACTGTGGATAGCTAGTGTGTGCTTTCATCTATTGACGTGTACGTTCAGAAGCAGGGAAGGGTCCTTGCCCCCATTCAAGTATTTCCTCAGGGTTGATATTGAGGGCCTCGTCCTTGGTGGAAGGCAGAGGGGCCTATTGTCATGGTTTGAGCTCTGGAATGAGATTTATCATCCCGGTCATTCTTGGGAGACGTTATTCCTCTGTTGCAAAAGACTGGAAGGGATAAGCTCACTGGTCCCTCTCAGATGTATCATAATCCAAAAGCAAGCCTGAGCCGTGGCTATTTCCTCAGCAGCCTGATGAGAATGGTGGGCATCAGAAGAATGCTGGAAAGAATACTTGTCATCCAATTGTCCAATACATCCAATGGATCCTCCTTTCATTTAGTATCAACATACCTCCAGATCATGAGCTCAGGCTGCCCGAGGTACCACAAATGATGGGTGACGGTGAGAGCTTCCCACCTTGGGCCCATCACTTGCCTCTCTTCTCACAGAGAGTCAGTGGTGTCACAATGCTTGGTGGGCGTCATGCCATTGCCATGGCCACCATTGGGCCTGAACTTCTCAGATGGAAGGCAACTCCACCTCCTCTGTGCCCACCTGCTCTCTACAGAAGGATGGCTCTTCCCCTGAACGTGTGTCAGGCTCAACACGGTGGTTCCAGAACTGCTTCCCAGGAATACACAGTCTACAATCCCATTTGGAAAGAAAATATGGGATTGAAAACGACCCACTGGCTAAAGATTGGGCAAGAGAGCGGAGGAGTAGCTGGACACGCTGAACACTTCATAGGTACTTTTGTCGGTAGGGTCCCATATGGGACGCAGAGAGCAACAGACTTGAAACAACGTTCACATGAGTGCTCTCCCAAGCAATGGCTTCTCTGCAGCATTCCCTACCTGGTCCATGAGCTCTTGTGGATTTGCTCGGGTGTGGATCCCTGGACTCGTTCTTAGCGGATATAGAATATGAACTCTGTGACTCTTCATGTCTCAATGATTGGGCATCCAGACAATGGTGTGAGCATCCATGGCCAGTGAGCTGGCCAACCATAGCCCAGAGTGCCAGATGTCTGTCAACCAAATCCAGTCTCTCTGGAATAGACCTCCTCATTCTCTGGCCTCCTGATTGTCAGGGACAGAGCCCACTCCCTTCCAGGTTGGACCTTTCAGTACCCTCAAATTGCAGGCATCATCCCAGGGCTCCTGGAAGATCAGACAATCGACCCACCTTTCCTTTCTTTTGATTGTAGACACAACAAACACACTGGCACTGGCCCCAGGCACCACACTCCCAGGAAGCTCTCCATGAGAGGGAGGGCTTGTTCTTATCCACCTGTGGAAAAGGCAGCTGAAATAGACCGGTTACCTCTCGGTTAAAAGGCCTCTGTTTGGAGGGCTCCCCTGTGGCTTAGGCTATGGAAATATTTATTCGGAAGTGTGGAGCTGAAAATGCCCCAATGGGAATGTCTTCGTCAAGGGTTACATCCAAGGGCTCAGGCTTGGTGGAGAGCATTGGGGCATGGATTGCTTGTTTGTGCCCTGGGATGTCTTGTTTCAAATGGCCATGAAGCACAATTCTTCTTTCACATGTAGGAACTCCCTTGAGGTGTGCTGCCCACTGATCCCCTGAAGATATCACATGTGCAGACACCAAGCCTCTAGAATCCACATTGAGCTTGGGAGCCTGAGGAGAGTGGTGGCTATGCGTCTACAGAGGGAGATAAGAGTGTTCATCCAAGAGGACCACCCTTCTGATGGATCCTCCTTTCCATCAACTTCGACATACCTCCAGAGCAAGAGCTCATGGTGTCCCTCTTTGAACTCTCAAGGTGTGAGGGTGACACTGTCCCACATATGGCCCATCACACACCTCTTTTCTCACAGAGAGGTGGTTTGGTCACAAGGCTCCATGGGCATCATATCAGTGCAAAGGCCACCTCTGGGGCTGCACCTTTCCGAAGGAAGGCAACTCCACACACTGGGGAACCCAATTTTCTCTCTCATGAGGGATCTCTGATAACATGTGCGGCACTTCAGGGTCAAGTGCTTTCTCAGTCACTGCCTCACACGAATACACAGGACAGAATCTCTTTTGGAGAGAAAAGATGTCATTCCAAACACCCAAACCAAAGTCACCTGGACAATGAAATCAAGGAACGACTGAGGAAGAACAACCTATGAGCCGCCATTTCAATAGGAAGGGTCTTTTCCGCTTAGGGAAAAGAGAGGGTGTCATTTACCTTGACCCACACCTCGTGTCCTTTGAGAAGACATGGGTGCCCAGCAGGGAGGACTGCTTGCAATCGGCATACTTCAAGAGACCAGCCAAGGAATAGTGAAAATCTCATGCAAGAGTCCTGAGATAGCCTTTGTGTCTAATAGTGCCCGGAAACACAGACAAGGGCTTGGGAAGGAAACTGCGCCCTGGAATGTGGCTTGTATGCAAATCACATCTCAATCTCTCTCTCGGCTTCTTCCTCCTTCACATTCTCTCGAATCCTCCTCATCCAAGGTTATCTGTGCTGGTCCATGTTGTCAAATCTCAGCCAGGAAAGCGGTCAAATTCGTTAACCTAGATTTTCCATCAGTCTTCCAAACTCCTATCAAATATAAAAGCATTTTACCTGAAATAACTCCTCTGTTTGCATGGAGATATTCCACCTTACACAGTGCACCTCTATCTTACCATAGTCAGCCCTTCACACTGACAGATAACCATCCCATTTGCACTGTGTTCTACATGGTCACCGATTTGACTCTGAGATCAACATCTTTTCAACCACCTACACATAAGGGACCGAGTGAGAATTCACTTCTCTGCAGCACATCTCCTGTATTTGACGTTGCTGGTGAGGTGGATCTCTCGACTCTTTCTAAGGGGAGTTGGGAAATGAAGTCTCTGCCTCCCCATGTCTCAGTGAATTGGCATGTAAGAAGGGGTCTGAGCACCCTTCAGCAGGGTCTGAGTGACAATGCGACAGAGGTCAAGGATTCGGTCCCCTACAACCAGTCTCCATTTGGGACAATCCTCCTCCTTCTCTAGACCCTCCATTGCCAGGCCAGAGGCCTGGCTCGTCCAAGAGGGAAACCTCAAGACCTGCCCATGTAGCCCTCACCACACGGCTCACGGTAGATAACAAGAGAGACTCCTTAAATTCCACAACTGTGTACCCCACAAACAAGCCAGCAGTGGAACTAGTCACCCCACTTCCATCCAGCACCCCAGTAGACAGGACGTAATCTTATCAACCTGTGAAATACCCACCAGACGTATCCCAGCTTCATTCTTGGGACATGTGTTACTGTGGATAGCTAGTGTGTGCTTTCATCTATTGACGTGTACGTTCAGAAGCAGGGAAGGGTCCTTGCCCCCATTCAAGTATTTCCTCAGGGTTGATATTGAGGGCCTCGTCCTTGGTGGAAGGCAGAGGGGCCTATTGTCATGGTTTGAGCTCTGGAATGAGATTTATCATCCCGGTCATTCTTGGGAGACGTTATTCCTCTGTTGGAAAAGACTGGAAGGGATAAGCTCACTGGTCCCTCTCAGATGTATCATAATCCAAAAGCAAGCCTGAGCCGTGGCTATTTCCTCAGCAGCCTGATGAGAATGGTGGGCATCAGAAGAATGCTGGAAAGAATACTTGTCATCCAATTGTCCAATACATCCAATGGATCCTCCTTTCATTTAGTATCAACATACCTCCAGATCATGAGCTCAGGCTGCCCGAGGTACCACAAATGATGGGTGACGGTGAGAGCTTCCCACCTTGGGCCCATCACTTGCCTCTCTTCTCACAGAGAGTCAGTGGTGTCACAATGCTTGGTGGGCGTCATGCCATTGCCATGGCCACCATTGGGCCTGAACTTCTCAGATGGAAGGCAACTCCACCTCCTCTGTGCCCACCTGCTCTCTACAGAAGGATGGCTCTTCCCCTGAACGTGTGTCAGGCTCAACACGATGGTTCCAGAACTGCTTCCCAGGAATACACAGTCTACAATCCCATTTGGAAAGAAAATATGGGATTGAAAACGACCCACTGGCTAAAGATTGGGCAAGAGGGTGGAGGAGTAGCTGGACACGCTGAACACTTCATAGGTACTTTTGTCTGTAGGGTCCCATATGGGACGCAGAGAGCAACAGACTTGAAACAACGTTCACATGAGTGCTCTCCCAAGCAATGGCTTCTCTGCAGCATTCCCTACCTGGTCCATGAGCTCTTGTGGATTTGCTCGGGTGTGGATCCCTGGACTCGTTCTTAGCGGATATAGAATATGAACTCTGTGACTCTTCATGTCTCAATGATTGGGCATCCAGACAATGGTCTGAGCATCCATGGCCAGTGAGCTGGCCAACCATAGCCCAGAGTGCCAGATGTCTGTCAACCAAATCCAGTCTCTCTGGAATAGACCTCCTCATTCTCTGGCCTCCTGATTGTCAGGGACAGAGCCCACTCCCTTCCAGGTTGGACCTTTCAGTACCCTCAAATTGCAGGCATCATCCCAGGGCTCCTGGAAGATCAGACAATCGACCCACCTTTCCTTTCTTTTGATTGTAGACACAACAAACACACTGGCACTGGCCCCAGGCACCACACTCCCAGGAAGCTCTCCATGAGAGGGAGGGCTTGTTCTTATCCACCTGTGGAAAAGGCAGCTGAAATAGACCGGTTACCTCTCGGTTAAAAGGCCTCTGTTTGGAGGGCTCCCCTGTGGCTTAGGCTATGGAAATATTTATTCGGAAGTGTGGAGCTGAAAATGCCCCAATGGGAATGTCTTCGTCAAGGGTTACATCCAAGGGCTCAGGCTTGGTGGAGAGCATTGGGGCATGGATTGCTTGTTTGTGCCCTGGGATGTCTTGTTTCAAATGGCCATGAAGCACAATTCTTCTTTCACATGTAGGAACTCCCTTGAGGTGTGCTGCCCACTGATCCCCTGAAGATATCACATGTGCAGACACCAAGCCTCTAGAATCCACATTGAGCTTGGGAGCCTGAGGAGAGTGGTGGCTATGCGTCTACAGATGGAGATAAGAGTGTTCATCCAAGAGGACCACCCCTCTGATGGATCCTCCTTTCCATCAACTTCGACATACCTCCAGAGCAAGAGCTCATGGTGTCCCTCTTTGAACTCTCAAGGTGTGAGGGTGACACTGTCCCACATATGGCCCATCACACACCTCTTTTCTCACAGAGAGGTGGTTTGGTCACAAGGCTCCATGGGCATCCTATCAGTGCAAAGGCCACCTCTGGGGCTGCACCTTTCCGAAGGAAGGCAACTCCACACACTGGGGAACCCAATTTTCTCTATCATGAGGGATCTCTGATAACATGTGCGGCACTTCAGGGTCAAGTGCTTTCTCAGTCACTGCCTCACACGAATACACAGGACAGAATCTCTTTTGGAGAGAAAAGATGTCATTCCAAACACCCAAACCAAAGTCACCTGGACAATGAAATCAAGGAACGACTGAGGAAGAACAACCTATGAGCCGCCATTTCAATAGGAAGGGTCTTTTCCGCTTAGGGAAAAGAGAGGGTGTCATTTACCTTGACCCACACCTCGTGTCCTTTGAGAAGACATGGGTGCCCAGCAGGGAGGACTGCTTGCAATCGGCATACTTCAAGAGACCAGCCAAGGAATAGTGAAAATCTCATGCAAGAGTCCTGAGATAGCCTTTGTGTCTAATAGTGCCCGGAAACACAGACAAGGGCTTGGGAAGGAAACTGCGCCCTGGAATGTGGCTTGTATGCAAATCACATCTCAATCTCTCTCTCGGCTTCTTCCTCCTTCACATTCTCTCGAATCCTCCTCATCCAAGGTTATCTGTGCTGGTCCATGTTGTCAAATCTCAGCCAGGAAAGCGGTCAAATTCGTTAACCTAGATTTTCCATCAGTCTTCCAAACTCCTATCAAATATAAAAGCATTTTACCTGAAATAACTCCTCTGTTTGCATGGAGATATTCCACCTTACACAGTGCACCTCTATCTTACCATAGTCAGCCCTTCACACTGACAGATAACCATCCCATTTGCACTGTGTTCTACATGGTCACCGATTTGACTCTGAGATCAACATCTTTTCAACCACCTACACATAAGGGACCGAGTGAGAATTCACTTCTCTGCAGCACATCTCCTGTATTTGACGTTGCTGGTGAGGTGGATCTCTCGACTCTTTCTAAGGGGAGTTGGGAAATGAAGTCTCTGCCTCCCCATGTCTCAGTGAATTGGCATGTAAGAAGGGGTCTGAGCACCCTTCAGCAGGGTCTGAGTGACAATGCGACAGAGGTCAAGGATTCGGTCCCCTACAACCAGTCTCCATTTGGGACAATCCTCCTCCTTCTCTAGACCCTCCATTGCCAGGCCAGAGGCCTGGCTCGTCCAAGAGGGAAACCTCAAGACCTGCCCATGTAGCCCTCACCACACGGCTCACGGTAGATAACAAGAGAGACTCCTTAAATTCCACAACTGTGTACCCCACAAACAAGCCAGCAGTGGAACTAGTCACCCCACTTCCATCCAGCACCCCAGTAGACAGGACGTAATCTTATCAACCTGTGAAATACCCACCAGACGTATCCCAGCTTCATTCTTGGGACATGTGTTACTGTGGATAGCTAGTGTGTGCTTTCATCTATTGACGTGTACGTTCAGAAGCAGGGAAGGGTCCTTGCCCCCATTCAAGTATTTCCTCAGGGTTGATATTGAGGGCCTCGTCCTTGGTGGAAGGCAGAGGGGCCTATTGTCATGGTTTGAGCTCTGGAATGAGATTTATCATCCCGGTCATTCTTGGGAGACGTTATTCCTCTGTTGGAAAAGACTGGAAGGGATAAGCTCACTGGTCCCTCTCAGATGTATCATAATCCAAAAGCAAGCCTGAGCCGTGGCTATTTCCTCAGCAGCCTGATGAGAATGGTGGGCATCAGAAGAATGCTGGAAAGAATACTTGTCATCCAATTGTCCAATACATCCAATGGATCCTCCTTTCATTTAGTATCAACATACCTCCAGATCATGAGCTCAGGCTGCCCGAGGTACCACAAATGATGGGTGACGGTGAGAGCTTCCCACCTTGGGCCCATCACTTGCCTCTCTTCTCACAGAGAGTCAGTGGTGTCACAATGCTTGGTGGGCGTCATGCCATTGCCATGGCCACCATTGGGCCTGAACTTCTCAGATGGAAGGCAACTCCACCTCCTCTGTGCCCACCTGCTCTCTACAGAAGGATGGCTCTTCCCCTGAACGTGTGTCAGGCTCAACACGGTGGTTCCAGAACTGCTTCCCAGGAATACACAGTCTACAATCCCATTTGGAAAGAAAATATGGGATTGAAAACGACCCACTGGCTAAAGATTGGGCAAGAGGGTGGAGGAGTAGCTGGACACGCTGAACACTTCATAGGTACTTTTGTCGGTAGGGTCCCATATGGGACGCAGAGAGCAACAGACTTGAAACAACGTTCACATGAGTGCTCTCCCAAGCAATGGCTTCTCTGCAGCATTCCCTACCTGGTCCATGAGCTCTTGTGGATTTGCTCGGGTGTGGATCCCTGGACTCGTTCTTAGCGGATATAGAATATGAACTCTGTGACTCTTCATGTCTCAATGATTGGGCATCCACACAATGGTCTGAGCATCCATGGCCAGTGAGCTGGCCAACCATAGCCCAGAGTGCCAGATGTCTGTCAACCAAATCCAGTCTCTCTGGAATAGACCTCCTCATTCTCTGGCCTCCTGATTGTCAGGGACAGAGCCCACTCCCTTCCAGGTTGGACCTTTCAGTACCCTCAAATTGCAGGCATCATCCCAGGGCTCCTGGAAGATCAGACAATCGACCCACCTTTCCTTTCTTTTGATTGTAGACACAACAAACACACTGGCACTGGCCCCAGGCACCACACTCCCAGGAAGCTCTCCATGAGAGGGAGGGCTTGTTCTTATCCACCTGTGGAAAAGGCAGCTGAAATAGACCGGTTACCTCTCGGTTAAAAGGCCTCTGTTTGGAGGGCTCCCCTGTGGCTTAGGCTATGGAAATATTTATTCGGAAGTGTGGAGCTGAAAATGCCCCAATGGGAATGTCTTCGTCAAGGGTTACATCCAAGGGCTCAGGCTTGGTGGAGAGCATTGGGGCATGGATTGCTTGTTTGTGCCCTGGGATGTCTTGTTTCAAATGGCCATGAAGCACAATTCTTCTTTCACATGTAGGAACTCCCTTGAGGTGTGCTGCCCACTGATCCCCTGAAGATATCACATGTGCAGACACCAAGCCTCTAGAATCCACATTGAGCTTGGGAGCCTGAGGAGAGTGGTGGCTATGCGTCTACAGATGGAGATAAGAGTGTTCATCCAAGAGGACCACCCCTCTGATGGATCCTCCTTTCCATCAACTTCGACATACCTCCAGAGCAAGAGCTCATGGTGTCCCTCTTTGAACTCTCAAGGTGTGAGGGTGACACTGTCCCACATATGGCCCATCACACACCTCTTTTCTCACAGAGAGGTGGTTTGGTCACAAGGCTCCATGGGCATCCTATCAGTGCAAAGGCCACCTCTGGGGCTGCACCTTTCCGAAGGAAGGCAACTCCACACACTGGGGAACCCAATTTTCTCTCTCATGAGGGATCTCTGATAACATGTGCGGCACTTCAGGGTCAAGTGCTTTCTCAGTCACTGCCTCACACGAATACACAGGACAGAATCTCTTTTGGAGAGAAAAGATGTCATTCCAAACACCCAAACCAAAGTCACCTGGACAATGAAATCAAGGAACGACTGAGGAAGAACAACCTATGAGCCGCCATTTCAATAGGAAGGGTCTTTTCCGCTTAGGGAAAAGAGAGGGTGTCATTTACCTTGACCCACACCTCGTGTCCTTTGAGAAGACATGGGTGCCCAGCAGGGAGGACTGCTTGCAATCGGCATACTTCAAGAGACCAGCCAAGGAATAGTGAAAATCTCATGCAAGAGTCCTGAGATAGCCTTTGTGTCTAATAGTGCCCGGAAACACAGACAAGGGCTTGGGAAGGAAACTGCGCCCTGGAATGTGGCTTGTATGCAAATCACATCTCAATCTCTCTCTCGGCTTCTTCCTCCTTCACATTCTCTCGAATCCTCCTCATCCAAGGTTATCTGTGCTGGTCCATGTTGTCAAATCTCAGCCAGGAAAGCGGTCAAATTCGTTAACCTAGATTTTCCATCAGTCTTCCAAACTCCTATCAAATATAAAAGCATTTTACCTGAAATAACTCCTCTGTTTGTATGGAGATATTCCACCTTACACAGTGCACCTCTATCTTACCATAGTCAGCCCTTCACACTGACAGATAACCATCCCATTTGCACTGTGTTCTACATGGTCACCAATTTGACTCTGAGATCAACATCTTTTCAACCACCTACACATAAGGGACCGAGTGAGAATTCACTTCTCTGCAGCACATCTCCTGTATTTGACGTTGCTGGTGAGGTGGATCTCTCGACTCTTTCTAAGGGGAGTTGGGAAATGAAGTCTCTGCCTCCCCATGTCTCAGTGAATTGGCATGTAAGAAGGGGTCTGAGCACCCTTCAGCAGGGTCTGAGTGACAATGCGACAGAGGTCAAGGATTCGGTCCCCTACAACCAGTCTCCATTTGGGACAATCCTCCTCCTTCTCTAGACCCTCCATTGCCAGGCCAGAGGCCTGGCTCGTCCAAGAGGGAAACCTCAAGACCTGCCCATGTAGCCCTCACCACACGGCTCACGGTAGATAACAAGAGAGACTCCTTAAATTCCACAACTGTGTACCCCACAAACAAGCCAGCAGTGGAACTAGTCACCCCACTTCCATCCAGCACCCCAGTAGACAGGACGTAATCTTATCAACCTGTGAAATACCCACCAGACGTATCCCAGCTTCATTCTTGGGACATGTGTTACTGTGGATAGCTAGTGTGTGCTTTCATCTATTGACGTGTACGTTCAGAAGCAGGGAAGGGTCCTTGCCCCCATTCAAGTATTTCCTCAGGGTTGATATTGAGGGCCTCGTCCTTGGTGGAAGGCAGAGGGGCCTATTGTCATGGTTTGAGCTCTGGAATGAGATTTATCATCCCGGTCATTCTTGGGAGACGTTATTCCTCTGTTGGAAAAGACTGGAAGGGATAAGCTCACTGGTCCCTCTCAGATGTATCATAATCCAAAAGCAAGCCTGAGCCGTGGCTATTTCCTCAGCAGCCTGAT
This sequence comes from Sus scrofa, assembly GCF_054392235.1. NCBI lineage: Eukaryota > Metazoa > Chordata > Mammalia > Artiodactyla > Suidae > Sus > Sus scrofa. Next base: position 44,810,473 of record NC_139402.1, read on the forward strand.
GAGAATGGTGGGCATCAGAAGAATGCTGGAAAGAATACTTGTCATCCAATTGTCCAATACATCCAATGGATCCTCCTTTCATTTAGTATCAACATACCTCCAGATCATGAGCTCAGGCTGCCCGAGGTACCACAAATGATGGGTGACGGTGAGAGCTTCCCACCTTGGGCCCATCACTTGCCTCTCTTCTCACAGAGAGTCAGTGGTGTCACAATGCTTGGTGGGCGTCATGCCATTGCCATGGCCACCATTGGGCCTGAACTTCTCAGATGGAAGGCAACTCCACCTCCTCTGTGCCCACCTGCTCTCTACAGAAGGATGGCTCTTCCCCTGAACGTGTGTCAGGCTCAACACGGTGGTTCCAGAACTGCTTCCCAGGAATACACAGTCTACAATCCCATTTGGAAAGAAAATATGGGATTGAAAACGACCCACTGGCTAAAGATTGGGCAAGAGAGCGGAGGAGTAGCTGGACACGCTGAACACTTCATAGGTACTTTTGTCTGTAGGGTCCCATATGGGACGCAGAGAGCAACAGACTTGAAACAACGTTCACATGAGTGCTCTCCCAAGCAATGGCTTCTCTGCAGCATTCCCTACCTGGTCCATGAGCTCTTGTGGATTTGCTCGGGTGTGGATCCCTGGACTCGTTCTTAGCGGATATAGAATATGAACTCTGTGACTCTTCATGTCTCAATGATTGGGCATCCAGACAATGGTGTGAGCATCCATGGCCAGTGAGCTGGCCAACCATAGCCCAGAGTGCCAGATGTCTGTCAACCAAATCCAGTCTCTCTGGAATAGACCTCCTCATTCTCTGGCCTCCTGATTGTCAGGGACAGAGCCCACTCCCTTCCAGGTTGGACCTTTCAGTACCCTCAAATTGCAGGCATCATCCCAGGGCTCCTGGAAGATCAGACAATCGACCCACCTTTCCTTTCTTTTGATTGTAGACACAACAAACACACTGGCACTGGCCCCAGGCACCACACTCCCAGGAAGCTCTCCATGAGAGGGAGGGCTTGTTCTTATCCACCTGTGGAAAAGGCAGCTGAAATAGACCGGTTACCTCTCGGTTAAAAGGCCTCTGTTTGGAGGGCTCCCCTGTGGCTTAGGCTATGGAAATATTTATTCGGAAGTGTGGAGCTGAAAATGCCCCAATGGGAATGTCTTCGTCAAGGGTTACATCCAAGGGCTCAGGCTTGGTGGAGAGCATTGGGGCATGGATTGCTTGTTTGTGCCCTGGGATGTCTTGTTTCAAATGGCCATGAAGCACAATTCTTCTTTCACATGTAGGAACTCCCTTGAGGTGTGCTGCCCACTGATCCCCTGAAGATATCACATGTGCAGACACCAAGCCTCTAGAATCCACATTGAGCTTGGGAGCCTGAGGAGAGTGGTGGCTATGCGTCTACAGATGGAGATAAGAGTGTTCATCCAAGAGGACCACCCCTCTGATGGATCCTCCTTTCCATCAACTTCGACATACCTCCAGAGCAAGAGCTCATGGTGTCCCTCTTTGAACTCTCAAGGTGTGAGGGTGACACTGTCCCACATATGGCCCATCACACACCTCTTTTCTCACAGAGAGGTGGTTTGGTCACAAGGCTCCATGGGCATCCTATCAGTGCAAAGGCCACCTCTGGGGCTGCACCTTTCCGAAGGAAGGCAACTCCACACACTGGGGAACCCAATTTTCTCTCTCATGAGGGATCTCTGATAACATGTGCGGCACTTCAGGGTCAAGTGCTTTCTCAGTCACTGCCTCACACGAATACACAGGACAGAATCTCTTTTGGAGAGAAAAGATGTCATTCCAAACACCCAAACCAAAGTCACCTGGACAATGAAATCAAGGAACGACTGAGGAAGAACAACCTATGAGCCGCCATTTCAATAGGAAGGGTCTTTTCCGCTTAGGGAAAAGAGAGGGTGTCATTTACCTTGACCCACACCTCGTGTCCTTTGAGAAGACATGGGTGCCCAGCAGGGAGGACTGCTTGCAATCGGCATACTTCAAGAGACCAGCCAAGGAATAGTGAAAATCTCATGCAAGAGTCCTGAGATAGCCTTTGTGTCTAATAGTGCCCGGAAACACAGACAAGGGCTTGGGAAGGAAACTGCGCCCTGGAATGTGGCTTGTATGCAAATCACATCTCAATCTCTCTCTCGGCTTCTTCCTCCTTCACATTCTCTCGAATCCTCCTCATCCAAGGTTATCTGTGCTGGTCCATGTTGTCAAATCTCAGCCAGGAAAGCGGTCAAATTCGTTAACCTAGATTTTCCATCAGTCTTCCAAACTCCTATCAAATATAAAAGCATTTTACCTGAAATAACTCCTCTGTTTGCATGGAGATATTCCACCTTACACAGTGCACCTCTATCTTACCATAGTCAGCCCTTCACACTGACAGATAACCATCCCATTTGCACTGTGTTCTACATGGTCACCGATTTGACTCTGAGATCAACATCTTTTCAACCACCTACACATAAGGGACCGAGTGAGAATTCACTTCTCTGCAGCACATCTCCTGTATTTGACGTTGCTGGTGAGGTGGATCTCTCGACTCTTTCTAAGGGGAGTTGGGAAATGAAGTCTCTGCCTCCCCATGTCTCAGTGAATTGGCATGTAAGAAGGGGTCTGAGCACCCTTCAGCAGGGTCTGAGTGACAATGCGACAGAGGTCAAGGATTCGGTCCCCTACAACCAGTCTCCATTTGGGACAATCCTCCTCCTTCTCTAGACCCTCCATTGCCAGGCCAGAGGCCTGGCTCGTCCAAGAGGGAAACCTCAAGACCTGCCCATGTAGCCCTCACCACACGGCTCACGGTAGATAACAAGAGAGACTCCTTAAATTCCACAACTGTGTACCCCACAAACAAGCCAGCAGTGGAACTAGTCACCCCACTTCCATCCAGCACCCCAGTAGACAGGACGTAATCTTATCAACCTGTGAAATACCCACCAGACGTATCCCAGCTTCATTCTTGGGACATGTGTTACTGTGGATAGCTAGTGTGTGCTTTCATCTATTGACGTGTACGTTCAGAAGCAGGGAAGGGTCCTTGCCCCCATTCAAGTATTTCCTCAGGGTTGATATTGAGGGCCTCGTCCTTGGTGGAAGGCAGAGGGGCCTATTGTCATGGTTTGAGCTCTGGAATGAGATTTATCATCCCGGTCATTCTTGGGAGACGTTATTCCTCTGTTGGAAAAGACTGGAAGGGATAAGCTCACTGGTCCCTCTCAGATGTATCATAATCCAAAAGCAAGCCTGAGCCGTGGCTATTTCCTCAGCAGCCTGATGAGAATGGTGGGCATCAGAAGAATGCTGGAAAGAATACTTGTCATCCAATTGTCCAATACATCCAATGGATCCTCCTTTCATTTAGTATCAACATACCTCCAGATCATGAGCTCAGGCTGCCCGAGGTACCACAAATGATGGGTGACGGGGAGAGCTTCCCACCTTGGGCCCATCACTTGCCTCTCTTCTCACAGAGAGTCAGTGGTGTCACAATGCTTGGTGGGCGTCATGCCATTGCCATGGCCACCATTGGGCCTGAACTTCTCAGATGGAAGGCAACTCCACCTCCTCTGTGCCCACCTGCTCTCTACAGAAGGATGGCTCTTCCCCTGAACGTGTGTCAGGCTCAACACGGTGGTTCCAGAACTGCTTCCCAGGAATACACAGTCTACAATCCCATTTGGAAAGAAAATATGGGATTGAAAACGACCCACTGGCTAAAGATTGGGCAAGAGAGCGGAGGAGTAGCTGGACACGCTGAACACTTCATAGGTACTTTTGTCTGTAGGGTCCCATATGGGACGCAGAGAGCAACAGACTTGAAACAACGTTCACATGAGTGCTCTCCCAAGCAATGGCTTCTCTGCAGCATTCCCTACCTGGTCCATGAGCTCTTGTGGATTTGCTCGGGTGTGGATCCCTGGACTCGTTCTTAGCGGATATAGAATATGAACTCTGTGACTCTTCATGTCTCAATGATTGGGCATCCAAACAATGGTCTGAGCATCCATGGCCAGTGAGCTGGCCAACCATAGCCCAGAGTGCCAGATGTCTGTCAACCAAATCCAGTCTCTCTGGAATAGACCTCCTCATTCTCTGGCCTCCTGATTGTCAGGGACAGAGCCCACTCCCTTCCAGGTTGGACCTTTCAGTACCCTCAAATTGCAGGCATCATCCCAGGGCTCCTGGAAGATCAGACAATCGACCCACCTTTCCTTTCTTTTGATTGTAGACACAACAAACACACTGGCACTGGCCCCAGGCACCACACTCCCAGGAAGCTCTCCATGAGAGGGAGGGCTTGTTCTTATCCACCTGTGGAAAAGGCAGCTGAAATAGACCGGTTACCTCTCGGTTAAAAGGCCTCTGTTTGGAGGGCTCCCCTGTGGCTTAGGCTATGGAAATATTTATTCGGAAGTGTGGAGCTGAAAATGCCCCAATGGGAATGTCTTCGTCAAGGGTTACATCCAAGGGCTCAGGCTTGGTGGAGAGCATTGGGGCATGGATTGCTTGTTTGTGCCCTGGGATGTCTTGTTTCAAATGGCCATGAAGCACAATTCTTCTTTCACATGTAGGAACTCCCTTGAGGTGTGCTGCCCACTGATCCCCTGAAGATATCACATGTGCAGACACCAAGCCTCTAGAATCCACATTGAGCTTGGGAGCCTGAGGAGAGTGGTGGCTATGCGTCTACAGATGGAGATAAGAGTGTTCATCCAAGAGGACCACCCCTCTGATGGATCCTCCTTTCCATCAACTTCGACATACCTCCAGAGCAAGAGCTCATGGTGTCCCTCTTTGAACTCTCAAGGTGTGAGGGTGACACTGTCCCACATATGGCCCATCACACACCTCTTTTCTCACAGAGAGGTGGTTTGGTCACAAGGCTCCATGGGCATCCTATCAGTGCAAAGGCCACCTCTGGGGCTGCACCTTTCCGAAGGAAGGCAACTCCACACACTGGGGAACCCAATTTTCTCTCTCATGAGGGATCTCTGATAACATGTGCGGCACTTCAGGGTCAAGTGCTTTCTCAGTCACTGCCTCACACGAATACACAGGACAGAATCTCTTTTGGAGAGAAAAGATGTCATTCCAAACACCCAAACCAAAGTCACCTGGACAATGAAATCAAGGAACGACTGAGGAAGAACAACCTATGAGCCGCCATTTCAATAGGAAGGGTCTTTTCCGCTTAGGGAAAAGAGAGGGTGTCATTTACCTTGACCCACACCTCGTGTCCTTTGAGAAGACATGGGTGCCCAGCAGGGAGGACTGCTTGCAATCGGCATACTTCAAGAGACCAGCCAAGGAATAGTGAAAATCTCATGCAAGAGTCCTGAGATAGCCTTTGTGTCTAATAGTGCCCGGAAACACAGACAAGGGCTTGGGAAGGAAACTGCGCCCTGGAATGTGGCTTGTATGCAAATCACATCTCAATCTCTCTCTCGGCTTCTTCCTCCTTCACATTCTCTCGAATCCTCCTCATCCAAGGTTATCTGTGCTGGTCCATGTTGTCAAATCTCAGCCAGGAAAGCGGTCAAATTCGTTAACCTAGATTTTCCATCAGTCTTCCAAACTCCTATCAAATATAAAAGCATTTTACCTGAAATAACTCCTCTGTTTGCATGGAGATATTCCACCTTACACAGTGCACCTCTATCTTACCATAGTCAGCCCTTCACACTGACAGATAACCATCCCATTTGCACTGTGTTCTACATGGTCACCGATTTGACTCTGAGATCAACATCTTTTCAACCACCTACACATAAGGGACCGAGTGAGAATTCACTTCTCTGCAGCACATCTCCTGTATTTGACGTTGCTGGTGAGGTGGATCTCTCGACTCTTTCTAAGGGGAGTTGGGAAATGAAGTCTCTGCCTCCCCATGTCTCAGTGAATTGGCATGTAAGAAGGGGTCTGAGCACCCTTCAGCAGGGTCTGAGTGACAATGCGACAGAGGTCAAGGATTCGGTCCCCTACAACCAGTCTCCATTTGGGACAATCCTCCTCCTTCTCTAGACCCTCCATTGCCAGGCCAGAGGCCTGGCTCGTCCAAGAGGGAAACCTCAAGACCTGCCCATGTAGCCCTCACCACACGGCTCACGGTAGATAACAAGAGAGACTCCTTAAATTCCACAACTGTGTACCCCACAAACAAGCCAGCAGTGGAACTAGTCACCCCACTTCCATCCAGCACCCCAGTAGACAGGACGTAATCTTATCAACCTGTGAAATACCCACCAGACGTATCCCAGCTTCATTCTTGGGACATGTGTTACTGTGGATAGCTAGTGTGTGCTTTCATCTATTGACGTGTACGTTCAGAAGCAGGGAAGGGTCCTTGCCCCCATTCAAGTATTTCCTCAGGGTTGATATTGAGGGCCTCGTCCTTGGTGGAAGGCAGAGGGGCCTATTGTCATGGTTTGAGCTCTGGAATGAGATTTATCATCCCGGTCATTCTTGGGAGACGTTATTCCTCTGTTGGAAAAGACTGGAAGGGATAAGCTCACTGGTCCCTCTCAGATGTATCATAATCCAAAAGCAAGCCTGAGCCGTGGCTATTTCCTCAGCAGCCTGATGAGAATGGTGGGCATCAGAAGAATGCTGGAAAGAATACTTGTCATCCAATTGTCCAATACATCCAATGGATCCTCCTTTCATTTAGTATCAACATACCTCCAGATCATGAGCTCAGGCTGCCCGAGGTACCACAAATGATGGGTGACGGGGAGAGCTTCCCACCTTGGGCCCATCACTTGCCTCTCTTCTCACAGAGAGTCAGTGGTGTCACAATGCTTGGTGGGCGTCATGCCATTGCCATGGCCACCATTGGGCCTGAACTTCTCAGATGGAAGGCAACTCCACCTCCTCTGTGCCCACCTGCTCTCTACAGAAGGATGGCTCTTCCCCTGAACGTGTGTCAGGCTCAACACGATGGTTCCAGAACTGCTTCCCAGGAATACACAGTCTACAATCCCATTTGGAAAGAAAATATGGGATTGAAAAAGACCCACTGGCTAAAGATTGGGCAAGAGGGTGGAGGAGTAGCTGGACACGCTGAACACTTCATAGGTACTTTTGTCTGTAGGGTCCCATATGGGACGCAGAGAGCAACAGACTTGAAACAACGTTCACATGAGTGCTCTCCCAAGCAATGGCTTCTCTGCAGCATTCCCTACCTGGTCCATGAGCTCTTGTGGATTTGCTCGGGTGTGGATCCCTGGACTCGTTCTTAGCGGATATAGAATATGAACTCTGTGACTCTTCATGTCTCAATGATTGGGCATCCAAACAATGGTCTGAGCATCCATGGCCAGTGAGCTGGCCAACCATAGCCCAGAGTGCCAGATGTCTGTCAACCAAATCCAGTCTCTCTGGAATAGACCTCCTCATTCTCTGGCCTCCTGATTGTCAGGGACAGAGCCCACTCCCTTCCAGGTTGGACCTTTCAGTACCCTCAAATTGCAGGCATCATCCCAGGGCTCCTGGAAGATCAGACAATCGACCCACCTTTCCTTTCTTTTGATTGTAGACACAACAAACACACTGGCACTGGCCCCAGGCACCACACTCCCAGGAAGCTCTCCATGAGAGGGAGGGCTTGTTCTTATCCACCTGTGGAAAAGGCAGCTGAAATAGACCGGTTACCTCTCGGTTAAAAGGCCTCTGTTTGGAGGGCTCCCCTGTGGCTTAGGCTATGGAAATATTTATTCGGAAGTGTGGAGCTGAAAATGCCCCAATGGGAATGTCTTCGTCAAGGGTTACATCCAAGGGCTCAGGCTTGGTGGAGAGCATTGGGGCATGGATTGCTTGTTTGTGCCCTGGGATGTCTTGTTTCAAATGGCCATGAAGCACAATTCTTCTTTCACATGTAGGAACTCCCTTGAGGTGTGCTGCCCACTGATCCCCTGAAGATATCACATGTGCAGACACCAAGCCTCTAGAATCCACATTGAGCTTGGGAGCCTGAGGAGAGTGGTGGCTATGCGTCTACAGATGGAGATAAGAGTGTTCATCCAAGAGGACCACCCCTCTGATGGATCCTCCTTTCCATCAACTTCGACATACCTCCAGAGCAAGAGCTCATGGTGTCCCTCTTTGAACTCTCAAGGTTTGAGGGTGACACTGTCCCACATATGGCCCATCACACACCTCTTTTCTCACAGAGAGGTGGTTTGGTCACAAGGCTCCATGGGCATCCTATCAGTGCAAAGGCCACCTCTGGGGCTGCACCTTTCCGAAGGAAGGCAACTCCACACACTGGGGAACCCAATTTTCTCTCTCATGAGGGATCTCTGATAACATGTGCGGCACTTCAGGGTCAAGTGCTTTCTCAGTCACTGCCTCACACGAATACACAGGACAGAATCTCTTTTGGAGAGAAAAGATGTCATTCCAAACACCCAAACCAAAGTCACCTGGACAATGAAATCAAGGAACGACTGAGGAAGAACAACCTATGAGCCGCCATTTCAATAGGAAGGGTCTTTTCCGCTTAGGGAAAAGAGAGGGTGTCATTTACCTTGACCCACACCTCGTGTCCTTTGAGAAGACATGGGTGCCCAGCAGGGAGGACTGCTTGCAATCGGCATACTTCAAGAGACCAGCCAAGGAATAGTGAAAATCTCATGCAAGAGTCCTGAGATAGCCTTTGTGTCTAATAGTGCCCGGAAACACAGACAAGGGCTTGGGAAGGAAACTGCGCCCTGGAATGTGGCTTGTATGCAAATCACATCTCAATCTCTCTCTCGGCTTCTTCCTCCTTCACATTCTCTCGAATCCTCCTCATCCAAGGTTATCTGTGCTGGTCCATGTTGTCAAATCTCAGCCAGGAAAGCGGTCAAATTCGTTAACCTAGATTTTCCATCAGTCTTCCAAACTCCTATCAAATATAAAAGCATTTTACCTGAAATAACTCCTCTGTTTGTATGGAGATATTCCACCTTACACAGTGCACCTCTATCTTACCATAGTCAGCCCTTCACACTGACAGATAACCATCCCATTTGCACTGTGTTCTACATGGTCACCAATTTGACTCTGAGATCAACATCTTTTCAACCACCTACACATAAGGGACCGAGTGAGAATTCACTTCTCTGCAGCACATCTCCTGTATTTGACGTTGCTGGTGAGGTGGATCTCTCGACTCTTTCTAAGGGGAGTTGGGAAATGAAGTCTCTGCCTCCCCATGTCTCAGTGAATTGGCATGTAAGAAGGGGTCTGAGCACCCTTCAGCAGGGTCTGAGTGACAATGCGACAGAGGTCAAGGATTCGGTCCCCTACAACCAGTCTCCATTTGGGACAATCCTCCTCCTTCTCTAGACCCTCCATTGCCAGGCCAGAGGCCTGGCTCGTCCAAGAGGGAAACCTCAAGACCTGCCCATGTAGCCCTCACCACACGGCTCACGGTAGATAACAAGAGAGACTCCTTAAATTCCACAACTGTGTACCCCACAAACAAGCCAGCAGTGGAACTAGTCACCCCACTTCCATCCAGCACCCCAGTAGACAGGACGTAATCTTATCAACCTGTGAAATACCCACCAGACGTATCCCAGCTTCATTCTTGGGACATGTGTTACTGTGGATAGCTAGTGTGTGCTTTCATCTATTGACGTGTACGTTCAGAAGCAGGGAAGGGTCCTTGCCCCCATTCAAGTATTTCCTCAGGGTTGATATTGAGGGCCTCGTCCTTGGTGGAAGGCAGAGGGGCCTATTGTCATGGTTTGAGCTCTGGAATGAGATTTATCATCCCGGTCATTCTTGGGAGACGTTATTCCTCTGTTGGAAAAGACTGGAAGGGATAAGCTCACTGGTCCCTCTCAGATGTATCATAATCCAAAAGCAAGCCTGAGCCGTGGCTATTTCCTCAGCAGCCTGATGAGAATGGTGGGCATCAGAAGAATGCTGGAAAGAATACTTGTCATCCAATTGTCCAATACATCCAATGGATCCTCCTTTCATTTAGTATCAACATACCTCCAGATCATGAGCTCAGGCTGCCCGAGGTACCACAAATGATGGGTGACGGTGAGAGCTTCCCACCTTGGGCCCATCACTTGCCTCTCTTCTCACAGACAGTCAGTGGTGTCACAATGCTTGGTGGGCGTCATGCCATTGCCATGGCCACCATTGGGCCTGAACTTCTCAGATGGAAGGCAACTCCACCTCCTCTGTGCCCACCTGCTCTCTACAGAAGGATGGCTCTTCCCCTGAACGTGTGTCAGGCTCAACACGGTGGTTCCAGAACTGCTTCCCAGGAATACACAGTCTACAATCCCATTTGGAAAGAAAATATGGGATTGAAAACGACCCACTGGCTAAAGATTGGGCAAGAGAGCGGAGGAGTAGCTGGACACGCTGAACACTTCATAGGTACTTTTGTCGGTAGGGTCCCATATGGGACGCAGAGAGCAACAGACTTGAAACAACGTTCACATGAGTGCTCTCCCAAGCAATGGCTTCTCTGCAGCATTCCCTACCTGGTCCATGAGCTCTTGTGGATTTGCTCGGGTGTGGATCCCTGGACTCGTTCTTAGCGGATATAGAATATGAACTCTGTGACTCTTCATGTCTCAATGATTGGGCATCCAGACAATGGTGTGAGCATCCATGGCCAGTGAGCTGGCCAACCATAGCCCAGAGTGCCAGATGTCTGTCAACCAAATCCAGTCTCTCTGGAATAGACCTCCTCATTCTCTGGCCTCCTGATTGTCAGGGACAGAGCCCACTCCCTTCCAGGTTGGACCTTTCAGTACCCTCAAATTGCAGGCATCATCCCAGGGCTCCTGGAAGATCAGACAATCGACCCACCTTTCCTTTCTTTTGATTGTAGACACAACAAACACACTGGCACTGGCCCCAGGCACCACACTCCCAGGAAGCTCTCCATGAGAGGGAGGGCTTGTTCTTATCCACCTGTGGAAAAGGCAGCTGAAATAGACCGGTTACCTCTCGGTTAAAAGGCCTCTGTTTGGAGGGCTCCCCTGTGGCTTAGGCTATGGAAATATTTATTCGGAAGTGTGGAGCTGAAAATGCCCCAATGGGAATGTCTTCGTCAAGGGTTACATCCAAGGGCTCAGGCTTGGTGGAGAGCATTGGGGCATGGATTGCTTGTTTGTGCCCTGGGATGTCTTGTTTCAAATGGCCATGAAGCACAATTCTTCTTTCACATGTAGGAACTCCCTTGAGGTGTGCTGCCCACTGATCCCCTGAAGATATCACATGTGCAGACACCAAGCCTCTAGAATCCACATTGAGCTTGGGAGCCTGAGGAGAGTGGTGGCTATGCGTCTACAGATGGAGATAAGAGTGTTCATCCAAGAGGACCACCCCTCTGATGGATCCTCCTTTCCATCAACTTCGACATACCTCCAGAGCAAGAGCTCATGGTGTCCCTCTTTGAACTCTCAAGGTGTGAGGGTGACACTGTCCCACATATGGCCCATCACACACCTCTTTTCTCACAGAGAGGTGGTTTGGTCACAAGGCTCCATGGGCATCCTATCAGTGCAAAGGCCACCTCTGGGGCTGCACCTTTCCGAAGGAAGGCAACTCCACACACTGGGGAACCCAATTTTCTCTCTCATGAGGGATCTCTGATAACATGTGCGGCACTTCAGGGTCAAGTGCTTTCTCAGTCACTGCCTCACACGAATACACAGGACAGAATCTCTTTTGGAGAGAAAAGATGTCATTCCAAACACCCAAACCAAAGTCACCTGGACAATGAAATCAAGGAACGACTGAGGAAGAACAACCTATGAGCCGCCATTTCAATAGGAAGGGTCTTTTCCGCTTAGGGAAAAGAGAGGGTGTCATTTACCTTGACCCACACCTCGTGTCCTTTGAGAAGACATGGGTGCCCAGCAGGGAGGACTGCTTGCAATCGGCATACTTCAAGAGACCAGCCAAGGAATAGTGAAAATCTCATGCAAGAGTCCTGAGATAGCCTTTGTGTCTAATAGTGCCCGGAAACACAGACAAGGGCTTGGGAAGGAAACTGCGCCCTGGAATGTGGCTTGTATGCAAATCACATCTCAATCTCTCTCTCGGCTTCTTCCTCCTTCACATTCTCTCGAATCCTCCTCATCCAAGGTTATCTGTGCTGGTCCATGTTGTCAAATCTCAGCCAGGAAAGCGGTCAAATTCGTTAACCTAGATTTTCCATCAGTCTTCCAAACTCCTATCAAATATAAAAGCATTTTACCTGAAATAACTCCTCTGTTTGTATGGAGATATTCCACCTTACACAGTGCACCTCTATCTTACCATAGTCAGCCCTTCACACTGACAGATAACCATCCCATTTGCACTGTGTTCTACATGGTCACCAATTTGACTCTGAGATCAACATCTTTTCAACCACCTACACATAAGGGACCGAGTGAGAATTCACTTCTCTGCAGCACATCTCCTGTATTTGACGTTGCTGGTGAGGTGGATCTCTCGACTCTTTCTAAGGGGAGTTGGGAAATGAAGTCTCTGCCTCCCCATGTCTCAGTGAATTGGCATGTAAGAAGGGGTCTGAGCACCCTTCAGCAGGGTCTGAGTGACAATGCGACAGAGGTCAAGGATTCGGTCCCCTACAACCAGTCTCCATTTGGGACAATCCTCCTCCTTCTCTAGACCCTCCATTGCCAGGCCAGAGGCCTGGCTCGTCCAAGAGGGAAACCTCAAGACCTGCCCATGTAGCCCTCACCACACGGCTCACGGTAGATAACAAGAGAGACTCCTTAAATTCCACAACTGTGTACCCCACAAACAAGCCAGCAGTGGAACTAGTCACCCCACTTCCATCCAGCACCCCAGTAGACAGGACGTAATCTTATCAACCTGTGAAATACCCACCAGACGTATCCCAGCTTCATTCTTGGGACATGTGTTACTGTGGATAGCTAGTGTGTGCTTTCATCTATTGACGTGTACGTTCAGAAGCAGGGAAGGGTCCTTGCCCCCATTCAAGTATTTCCTCAGGGTTGATATTGAGGGCCTCGTCCTTGGTGGAAGGCAGAGGGGCCTATTGTCATGGTTTGAGCTCTGGAATGAGATTTATCATCCCGGTCATTCTTGGGAGACGTTATTCCTCTGTTGGAAAAGACTGGAAGGGATAAGCTCACTGGTCCCTCTCAGATGTATCATAATCCAAAAGCAAGCCTGAGCCGTGGCTATTTCCTCAGCAGCCTGATGAGAATGGTGGGCATCAGAAGAATGCTGGAAAGAATACTTGTCATCCAATTGTCCAATACATCCAATGGATCCTCCTTTCATTTAGTATCAACATACCTCCAGATCATGAGCTCAGGCTGCCCGAGGTACCACAAATGATGGGTGACGGGGAGAGCTTCCCACCTTGGGCCCATCACTTGCCTCTCTTCTCACAGAGAGTCAGTGGTGTCACAATGCTTGGTGGGCGTCATGCCATTGCCATGGCCACCATTGGGCCTGAACTTCTCAGATGGAAGGCAACTCCACCTCCTCTGTGCCCACCTGCTCTCTACAGAAGGATGGCTCTTCCCCTGAACGTGTGTCAGGCTCAACACGGTGGTTCCAGAACTGCTTCCCAGGAATACACAGTCTACAATCCCATTTGGAAAGAAAATATGGGATTGAAAACGACCCACTGGCTAAAGATTGGGCAAGAGGGTGGAGGAGTAGCTGGACACGCTGAACACTTCATAGGTACTTTTGTCTGTAGGGTCCCATATGGGACGCAGAGAGCAACAGACTTGAAACAACGTTCACATGAGTGCTCTCCCAAGCAATGGCTTCTCTGCAGCATTCCCTACCTGGTCCATGAGCTCTTGTGGATTTGCTCGGGTGTGGATCCCTGGACTCGTTCTTAGCGGATATAGAATATGAACTCTGTGACTCTTCATGTCTCAATGATTGGGCATCCAAACCATGGTCTGAGCATCCATGGCCAGTGAGCTGGCCAACCATAGCCCAGAGTGCCAGATGTCTGTCAACCAAATCCAGTCTCTCTGGAATAGACCTCCTCATTCTCTGGCCTCCTGATTGTCAGGGACAGAGCCCACTCCCTTCCAGGTTGGACCTTTCAGTACCCTCAAATTGCAGGCATCATCCCAGGGCTCCTGGAAGATCAGACAATCGACCCACCTTTCCTTTCTTTTGATTGTAGACACAACAAACACACTGGCACTGGCCCCAGGCACCACACTCCCAGGAAGCTCTCCATGAGAGGGAGGGCTTGTTCTTATCCACCTGTGGAAAAGGCAGCTGAAATAGACCGGTTACCTCTCGGTTAAAAGGCCTCTGTTTGGAGGGCTCCCCTGTGGCTTAGGCTATGGAAATATTTATTCGGAAGTGTGGAGCTGAAAATGCCCCAATGGGAATGTCTTCGTCAAGGGTTACATCCAAGGGCTCAGGCTTGGTGGAGAGCATTGGGGCATGGATTGCTTGTTTGTGCCCTGGGATGTCTTGTTTCAAATGGCCATGAAGCACAATTCTTCTTTCACATGTAGGAACTCCCTTGAGGTGTGCTGCCCACTGATCCCCTGAAGATATCACATGTGCAGACACCAAGCCTCTAGAATCCACATTGAGCTTGGGAGCCTGAGGAGAGTGGTGGCTATGCGTCTACAGATGGAGATAAGAGTGTTCATCCAAGAGGACCACCCCTCTGATGGATCCTCCTTTCCATCAACTTCGACATACCTCCAGAGCAAGAGCTCATGGTGTCCCTCTTTGAACTCTCAAGGTGTGAGGGTGACACTGTCCCACATATGGCCCATCACACACCTCTTTTCTCACAGAGAGGTGGTTTGGTCACAAGGCTCCATGGGCATCCTATCAGTGCAAAGGCCACCTCTGGGGCTGCACCTTTCCGAAGGAAGGCAACTCCACACACTGGGGAACCCAATTTTCTCTCTCATGAGGGATCTCTGATAACATGTGCGGCACTTCAGGGTCAAGTGCTTTCTCAGTCACTGCCTCACACGAATACACAGGACAGAATCTCTTTTGGAGAGAAAAGATGTCATTCCAAACACCCAAACCAAAGTCACCTGGACAATGAAATCAAGGAACGACTGAGGAAGAACAACCTATGAGCCGCCATTTCAATAGGAAGGGTCTTTTCCGCTTAGGGAAAAGAGAGGGTGTCATTTACCTTGACCCACACCTCGTGTCCTTTGAGAAGACATGGGTGCCCAGCAGGGAGGACTGCTTGCAATCGGCATACTTCAAGAGACCAGCCAAGGAATAGTGAAAATCTCATGCAAGAGTCCTGAGATAGCCTTTGTGTCTAATAGTGCCCGGAAACACAGACAAGGGCTTGGGAAGGAAACTGCGCCCTGGAATGTGGCTTGTATGCAAATCACATCTCAATCTCTCTCTCGGCTTCTTCCTCCTTCACATTCTCTCGAATCCTCCTCATCCAAGGTTATCTGTGCTGGTCCATGTTGTCAAATCTCAGCCAGGAAAGCGGTCAAATTCGTTAACCTAGATTTTCCATCAGTCTTCCAAACTCCTATCAAATATAAAAGCATTTTACCTGAAATAACTCCTCTGTTTGTATGGAGATATTCCACCTTACACAGTGCACCTCTATCTTACCATAGTCAGCCCTTCACACTGACAGATAACCATCCCATTTGCACTGTGTTCTACATGGTCACCAATTTGACTCTGAGATCAACATCTTTTCAACCACCTACACATAAGGGACCGAGTGAGAATTCACTTCTCTGCAGCACATCTCCTGTATTTGACGTTGCTGGTGAGGTGGATCTCTCGACTCTTTCTAAGGGGAGTTGGGAAATGAAGTCTCTGCCTCCCCATGTCTCAGTGAATTGGCATGTAAGAAGGGGTCTGAGCACCCTTCAGCAGGGTCTGAGTGACAATGCGACAGAGGTCAAGGATTCGGTCCCCTACAACCAGTCTCCATTTGGGACAATCCTCCTCCTTCTCTAGACCCTCCATTGCCAGGCCAGAGGCCTGGCTCGTCCAAGAGGGAAACCTCAAGACCTGCCCATGTAGCCCTCACCACACGGCTCACGGTAGATAACAAGAGAGACTCCTTAAATTCCACAACTGTGTACCCCACAAACAAGCCAGCAGTGGAACTAGTCACCCCACTTCCATCCAGCACCCCAGTAGACAGGACGTAATCTTATCAACCTGTGAAATACCCACCAGACGTATCCCAGCTTCATTCTTGGGACATGTGTTACTGTGGATAGCTAGTGTGTGCTTTCATCTATTGACGTGTACGTTCAGAAGCAGGGAAGGGTCCTTGCCCCCATTCAAGTATTTCCTCAGGGTTGATATTGAGGGCCTCGTCCTTGGTGGAAGGCAGAGGGGCCTATTGTCATGGTTTGAGCTCTGGAATGAGATTTATCATCCCGGTCATTCTTGGGAGACGTTATTCCTCTGTTGGAAAAGACTGGAAGGGATAAGCTCACTGGTCCCTCTCAGATGTATCATAATCCAAAAGCAAGCCTGAGCCGTGGCTATTTCCTCAGCAGCCTGATGAGAATGGTGGGCATCAGAAGAATGCTGGAAAGAATACTTGTCATCCAATGGTCCAATACATCCAATGGATCCTCCTTTCATTTAGTATCAACATACCTCCAGATCATGAGCTCAGGCTGCCCGAGGTACCACAAATGATGGGTGACGGTGAGAGCTTCCCACCTTGGGCCCATCACTTGCCTCTCTTCTCACAGAGAGTCAGTGGTGTCACAATGCTTGGTGGGCGTCATGCCATTGCCATGGCCACCATTGGGCCTGAACTTCTCAGATGGAAGGCAACTCCACCTCCTCTGTGCCCACCTGCTCTCTACAGAAGGATGGCTCTTCCCCTGAACGTGTGTCAGGCTCAACACGGTGGTTCCAGAACTGCTTCCCAGGAATACACAGTCTACAATCCCATTTGGAAAGAAAATATGGGATTGAAAACGACCCACTGGCTAAAGATTGGGCAAGAGGGCGGAGGAGTAGCTGGACACGCTGAACACTTCATAGGTACTTTTGTCGGTAGGGTCCCATATGGGACGCAGAGAGCAACAGACTTGAAACAACGTTCACATGAGTGCTCTCCCAAGCAATGGCTTCTCTGCAGCATTCCCTACCTGGTCCATGAGCTCTTGTGGATTTGCTCGGGTGTGGATCCCTGGACTCGTTCTTAGCGGATATAGAATATGAACTCTGTGACTCTTCATGTCTCAATGATTGGGCATCCAAACAGTGGTGTGAGCATCCATGGCCAGTGAGCTGGCCAACCATAGCCCAGAGTGCCAGATGTCTGTCAACCAAATCCAGTCTCTCTGGAATAGACCTCCTCATTCTCTGGCCTCCTGATTGTCAGGGACAGAGCCCACTCCCTTCCAGGTTGGACCTTTCAGTACCCTCAAATTGCAGGCATCATCCCAGGGCTCCTGGAAGATCAGACAATCGACCCACCTTTCCTTTCTTTTGATTGTAGACACAACAAACACACTGGCACTGGCCCCAGGCACCACACTCCCAGGAAGCTCTCCATGAGAGGGAGGGCTTGTTCTTATCCACCTGTGGAAAAGGCAGCTGAAATAGACCGGTTACCTCTCGGTTAAAAGGCCTCTGTTTGGAGGGCTCCCCTGTGGCTTAGGCTATGGAAATATTTATTCGGAAGTGTGGAGCTGAAAATGCCCCAATGGGAATGTCTTCGTCAAGGGTTACATCCAAGGGCTCAGGCTTGGTGGAGAGCATTGGGGCATGGATTGCTTGTTTGTGCCCTGGGATGTCTTGTTTCAAATGGCCATGAAGCACAATTCTTCTTTCACATGTAGGAACTCCCTTGAGGTGTGCTGCCCACTGATCCCCTGAAGATATCACATGTGCAGACACCAAGCCTCTAGAATCCACATTGAGCTTGGGAGCCTGAGGAGAGTGGTGGCTATGCGTCTACAGATGGAGATAAGAGTGTTCATCCAAGAGGACCACCCCTCTGATGGATCCTCCTTTCCATCAACTTCGACATACCTCCAGAGCAAGAGCTCATGGTGTCCCTCTTTGAACTCTCAAGGTGTGAGGGTGACACTTTCCCACATATGGCCCATCACACACCTCTTTTCTCACAGAGAGGTGGTTTGGTCACAAGGCTCCATGGGCATCATATCAGTGCAAAGGCCACCTCTGGGGCTGCACCTTTCCGAAGGAAGGCAACTCCACACACTGGGGAACCCAATTTTCTCTATCATGAGGGATCTCTGATAACATGTGCGGCACTTCAGGGTCAAGTGCTTTCTCAGTCACTGCCTCACACGAATACACAGGACAGAATCTCTTTTGGAGAGAAAAGATGTCATTCCAAACACCCAAACCAAAGTCACCTGGACAATGAAATCAAGGAACGACTGAGGAAGAACAACCTATGAGCCGCCATTTCAATAGGAAGGGTCTTTTCCGCTTAGGGAAAAGAGAGGGTGTCATTTACCTTGACCCACACCTCGTGTCCTTTGAGAAGACATGGGTGCCCAGCAGGGAGGACTGCTTGCAATCGGCATACTTCAAGAGACCAGCCAAGGAATAGTGAAAATCTCATGCAAGAGTCCTGAGATAGCCTTTGTGTCTAATAGTGCCCGGAAACACAGACAAGGGCTTGGGAAGGAAACTGCGCCCTGGAATGTGGCTTGTATGCAAATCACATCTCAATCTCTCTCTCGGCTTCTTCCTCCTTCACATTCTCTCGAATCCTCCTCATCCAAGGTTATCTGTGCTGGTCCATGTTGTCAAATCTCAGCCAGGAAAGCGGTCAAATTCGTTAACCTAGATTTTCCATCAGTCTTCCAAACTCCTATCAAATATAAAAGCATTTTACCTGAAATAACTCCTCTGTTTGTATGGAGATATTCCACCTTACACAGTGCACCTCTATCTTACCATAGTCAGCCCTTCACACTGACAGATAACCATCCCATTTGCACTGTGTTCTACATGGTCACCAATTTGACTCTGAGATCAACATCTTTTCAACCACCTACACATAAGGGACCGAGTGAGAATTCACTTCTCTGCAGCACATCTCCTGTATTTGACGTTGCTGGTGAGGTGGATCTCTCGACTCTTTCTAAGGGGAGTTGGGAAATGAAGTCTCTGCCTCCCCATGTCTCAGTGAATTGGCATGTAAGAAGGGGTCTGAGCACCCTTCAGCAGGGTCTGAGTGACAATGCGACAGAGGTCAAGGATTCGGTCCCCTACAACCAGTCTCCATTTGGGACAATCCTCCTCCTTCTCTAGACCCTCCATTGCCAGGCCAGAGGCCTGGCTCGTCCAAGAGGGAAACCTCAAGACCTGCCCATGTAGCCCTCACCACACGGCTCACGGTAGATAACAAGAGAGACTCCTTAAATTCCACAACTGTGTACCCCACAAACAAGCCAGCAGTGGAACTAGTCACCCCACTTCCATCCAGCACCCCAGTAGACAGGACGTAATCTTATCAACCTGTGAAATACCCACCAGACGTATCCCAGCTTCATTCTTGGGACATGTGTTACTGTGGATAGCTAGTGTGTGCTTTCATCTATTGACGTGTACGTTCAGAAGCAGGGAAGGGTCCTTGCCCCCATTCAAGTATTTCCTCAGGGTTGATATTGAGGGCCTCGTCCTTGGTGGAAGGCAGAGGGGCCTATTGTCATGGTTTGAGCTCTGGAATGAGATTTATCATCCCGGTCATTCTTGGGAGACGTTATTCCTCTGTTGGAAAAGACTGGAAGGGATAAGCTCACTGGTCCCTCTCAGATGTATCATAATCCAAAAGCAAGCCTGAGCCGTGGCTATTTCCTCAGCAGCCTGATGAGAATGGTGGGCATCAGAAGAATGCTGGAAAGAATACTTGTCATCCAATGGTCCAATACATCCAATGGATCCTCCTTTCATTTAGTATCAACATACCTCCAGATCATGAGCTCAGGCTGCCCGAGGTACCACAAATGATGGGTGACGGTGAGAGCTTCCCACCTTGGGCCCATCACTTGCCTCTCTTCTCACAGAGAGTCAGTGGTGTCACAATGCTTGGTGGGCGTCATGCCATTGCCATGGCCACCATTGGGCCTGAACTTCTCAGATGGAAGGCAACTCCACCTCCTCTGTGCCCACCTGCTCTCTACAGAAGGATGGCTCTTCCCCTGAACGTGTGTCAGGCTCAACACGGTGGTTCCAGAACTGCTTCCCAGGAATACACAGTCTACAATCCCATTTGGAAAGAAAATATGGGATTGAAAACGACCCACTGGCTAAAGATTGGGCAAGAGGGCGGAGGAGTAGCTGGACACGCTGAACACTTCATAGGTACTTTTGTCGGTAGGGTCCCATATGGGACGCAGAGAGCAACAGACTTGAAACAACGTTCACATGAGTGCTCTCCCAAGCAATGGCTTCTCTGCAGCATTCCCTACCTGGTCCATGAGCTCTTGTGGATTTGCTCGGGTGTGGATCCCTGGACTCGTTCTTAGCGGATATAGAATATGAACTCTGTGACTCTTCATGTCTCAATGATTGGGCATCCAAACAGTGGTGTGAGCATCCATGGCCAGTGAGCTGGCCAACCATAGCCCAGAGTGCCAGATGTCTGTCAACCAAATCCAGTCTCTCTGGAATAGACCTCCTCATTCTCTGGCCTCCTGATTGTCAGGGACAGAGCCCACTCCCTTCCAGGTTGGACCTTTCAGTACCCTCAAATTGCAGGCATCATCCCAGGGCTCCTGGAAGATCAGACAATCGACCCACCTTTCCTTTCTTTTGATTGTAGACACAACAAACACACTGGCACTGGCCCCAGGCACCACACTCCCAGGAAGCTCTCCATGAGAGGGAGGGCTTGTTCTTATCCACCTGTGGAAAAGGCAGCTGAAATAGACCGGTTACCTCTCGGTTAAAAGGCCTCTGTTTGGAGGGCTCCCCTGTGGCTTAGGCTATGGAAATATTTATTCGGAAGTGTGGAGCTGAAAATGCCCCAATGGGAATGTCTTCGTCAAGGGTTACATCCAAGGGCTCAGGCTTGGTGGAGAGCATTGGGGCATGGATTGCTTGTTTGTGCCCTGGGATGTCTTGTTTCAAATGGCCATGAAGCACAATTCTTCTTTCACATGTAGGAACTCCCTTGAGGTGTGCTGCCCACTGATCCCCTGAAGATATCACATGTGCAGACACCAAGCCTCTAGAATCCACATTGAGCTTGGGAGCCTGAGGAGAGTGGTGGCTATGCGTCTACAGATGGAGATAAGAGTGTTCATCCAAGAGGACCACCCCTCTGATGGATCCTCCTTTCCATCAACTTCGACATACCTCCAGAGCAAGAGCTCATGGTGTCCCTCTTTGAACTCTCAAGGTGTGAGGGTGACACTTTCCCACATATGGCCCATCACACACCTCTTTTCTCACAGAGAGGTGGTTTGGTCACAAGGCTCCATGGGCATCATATCAGTGCAAAGGCCACCTCTGGGGCTGCACCTTTCCGAAGGAAGGCAACTCCACACACTGGGGAACCCAATTTTCTCTATCATGAGGGATCTCTGATAACATGTGCGGCACTTCAGGGTCAAGTGCTTTCTCAGTCACTGCCTCACACGAATACACAGGACAGAATCTCTTTTGGAGAGAAAAGATGTCATTCCAAACACCCAAACCAAAGTCACCTGGACAATGAAATCAAGGAACGACTGAGGAAGAACAACCTATGAGCCGCCATTTCAATAGGAAGGGTCTTTTCCGCTTAGGGAAAAGAGAGGGTGTCATTTACCTTGACCCACACCTCGTGTCCTTTGAGAAGACATGGGTGCCCAGCAGGGAGGACTGCTTGCAATCGGCATACTTCAAGAGACCAGCCAAGGAATAGTGAAAATCTCATGCAAGAGTCCTGAGATAGCCTTTGTGTCTAATAGTGCCCGGAAACACAGACAAGGGCTTGGGAAGGAAACTGCGCCCTGGAATGTGGCTTGTATGCAAATCACATCTCAATCTCTCTCTCGGCTTCTTCCTCCTTCACATTCTCTCGAATCCTCCTCATCCAAGGTTATCTGTGCTGGTCCATGTTGTCAAATCTCAGCCAGGAAAGCGGTCAAATTCGTTAACCTAGATTTTCCATCAGTCTTCCAAACTCCTATCAAATATAAAAGCATTTTACCTGAAATAACTCCTCTGTTTGTATGGAGATATTCCACCTTACACAGTGCACCTCTATCTTACCATAGTCAGCCCTTCACACTGACAGATAACCATCCCATTTGCACTGTGTTCTACATGGTCACCAATTTGACTCTGAGATCAACATCTTTTCAACCACCTACACATAAGGGACCGAGTGAGAATTCACTTCTCTGCAGCACATCTCCTGTATTTGACGTTGCTGGTGAGGTGGATCTCTCGACTCTTTCTAAGGGGAGTTGGGAAATGAAGTCTCTGCCTCCCCATGTCTCAGTGAATTGGCATGTAAGAAGGGGTCTGAGCACCCTTCAGCAGGGTCTGAGTGACAATGCGACAGAGGTCAAGGATTCGGTCCCCTACAACCAGTCTCCATTTGGGACAATCCTCCTCCTTCTCTAGACCCTCCATTGCCAGGCCAGAGGCCTGGCTCGTCCAAGAGGGAAACCTCAAGACCTGCCCATGTAGCCCTCACCACACGGCTCACGGTAGATAACAAGAGAGACTCCTTAAATTCCACAACTGTGTACCCCACAAACAAGCCAGCAGTGGAACTAGTCACCCCACTTCCATCCAGCACCCCAGTAGACAGGACGTAATCTTATCAACCTGTGAAATACCCACCAGACGTATCCCAGCTTCATTCTTGGGACATGTGTTACTGTGGATAGCTAGTGTGTGCTTTCATCTATTGACGTGTACGTTCAGAAGCAGGGAAGGGTCCTTGCCCCCATTCAAGTATTTCCTCAGGGTTGATATTGAGGGCCTCGTCCTTGGTGGAAGGCAGAGGGGCCTATTGTCATGGTTTGAGCTCTGGAATGAGATTTATCATCCCGGTCATTCTTGGGAGACGTTATTCCTCTGTTGGAAAAGACTGGAAGGGATAAGCTCACTGGTCCCTCTCAGATGTATCATAATCCAAAAGCAAGCCTGAGCCGTGGCTATTTCCTCAGCAGCCTGATGAGAATGGTGGGCATCAGAAGAATGCTGGAAAGAATACTTGTCATCCAATTGTCCAATACATCCAATGGATCCTCCTTTCATTTAGTATCAACATACCTCCAGATCATGAGCTCAGGCTGCCCGAGGTACCACAAATGATGGGTGACGGTGAGAGCTTCCCACCTTGGGCCCATCACTTGCCTCTCTTCTCACAGAGAGTCAGTGGTGTCACAATGCTTGGTGGGCGTCATGCCATTGCCATGGCCACCATTGGGCCTGAACTTCTCAGATGGAAGGCAACTCCACCTCCTCTGTGCCCACCTGCTCTCTACAGAAGGATGGCTCTTCCCCTGAACGTGTGTCAGGCTCAACACGGTGGTTCCAGAACTGCTTCCCAGGAATACACAGTCTACAATCCCATTTGGAAAGAAAATATGGGATTGAAAACGACCCACTGGCTAAAGATTGGGCAAGAGGGCGGAGGAGTAGCTGGACACGCTGAACACTTCATAGGTACTTTTGTCGGTAGGGTCCCATATGGGACGCAGAGAGCAACAGACTTGAAACAACGTTCACATGAGTGCTCTCCCAAGCAATGGCTTCTCTGCAGCATTCCCTACCTGGTCCATGAGCTCTTGTGGATTTGCTCGGGTGTGGATCCCTGGACTCGTTCTTAGCGGATATAGAATATGAACTCTGTGACTCTTCATGTCTCAATGATTGGGCATCCAAACAGTGGTGTGAGCATCCATGGCCAGTGAGCTGGCCAACCATAGCCCAGAGTGCCAGATGTCTGTCAACCAAATCCAGTCTCTCTGGAATAGACCTCCTCATTCTCTGGCCTCCTGATTGTCAGGGACAGAGCCCACTCCCTTCCAGGTTGGACCTTTCAGTACCCTCAAATTGCAGGCATCATCCCAGGGCTCCTGGAAGATCAGACAATCGACCCACCTTTCCTTTCTTTTGATTGTAGACACAACAAACACACTGGCACTGGCCCCAGGCACCACACTCCCAGGAAGCTCTCCATGAGAGGGAGGGCTTGTTCTTATCCACCTGTGGAAAAGGCAGCTGAAATAGACCGGTTACCTCTCGGTTAAAAGGCCTCTGTTTGGAGGGCTCCCCTGTGGCTTAGGCTATGGAAATATTTATTCGGAAGTGTGGAGCTGAAAATGCCCCAATGGGAATGTCTTCGTCAAGGGTTACATCCAAGGGCTCAGGCTTGGTGGAGAGCATTGGGGCATGGATTGCTTGTTTGTGCCCTGGGATGTCTTGTTTCAAATGGCCATGAAGCACAATTCTTCTTTCACATGTAGGAACTCCCTTGAGGTGTGCTGCCCACTGATCCCCTGAAGATATCACATGTGCAGACACCAAGCCTCTAGAATCCACATTGAGCTTGGGAGCCTGAGGAGAGTGGTGGCTATGCGTCTACAGATGGAGATAAGAGTGTTCATCCAAGAGGACCACCCCTCTGATGGATCCTCCTTTCCATCAACTTCGACATACCTCCAGAGCAAGAGCTCATGGTGTCCCTCTTTGAACTCTCAAGGTGTGAGGGTGACACTTTCCCACATATGGCCCATCACACACCTCTTTTCTCACAGAGAGGTGGTTTGGTCACAAGGCTCCATGGGCATCATATCAGTGCAAAGGCCACCTCTGGGGCTGCACCTTTCCGAAGGAAGGCAACTCCACACACTGGGGAACCCAATTTTCTCTATCATGAGGGATCTCTGATAACATGTGCGGCACTTCAGGGTCAAGTGCTTTCTCAGTCACTGCCTCACACGAATACACAGGACAGAATCTCTTTTGGAGAGAAAAGATGTCATTCCAAACACCCAAACCAAAGTCACCTGGACAATGAAATCAAGGAACGACTGAGGAAGAACAACCTATGAGCCGCCATTTCAATAGGAAGGGTCTTTTCCGCTTAGGGAAAAGAGAGGGTGTCATTTACCTTGACCCACACCTCGTGTCCTTTGAGAAGACATGGGTGCCCAGCAGGGAGGACTGCTTGCAATCGGCATACTTCAAGAGACCAGCCAAGGAATAGTGAAAATCTCATGCAAGAGTCCTGAGATAGCCTTTGTGTCTAATAGTGCCCGGAAACACAGACAAGGGCTTGGGAAGGAAACTGCGCCCTGGAATGTGGCTTGTATGCAAATCACATCTCAATCTCTCTCTCGGCTTCTTCCTCCTTCACATTCTCTCGAATCCTCCTCATCCAAGGTTATCTGTGCTGGTCCATGTTGTCAAATCTCAGCCAGGAAAGCGGTCAAATTCGTTAACCTAGATTTTCCATCAGTCTTCCAAACTCCTATCAAATATAAAAGCATTTTACCTGAAATAACTCCTCTGTTTGTATGGAGATATTCCACCTTACACAGTGCACCTCTATCTTACCATAGTCAGCCCTTCACACTGACAGATAACCATCCCATTTGCACTGTGTTCTACATGGTCACCAATTTGACTCTGAGATCAACATCTTTTCAACCACCTACACATAAGGGACCGAGTGAGAATTCACTTCTCTGCAGCACATCTCCTGTATTTGACGTTGCTGGTGAGGTGGATCTCTCGACTCTTTCTAAGGGGAGTTGGGAAATGAAGTCTCTGCCTCCCCATGTCTCAGTGAATTGGCATGTAAGAAGGGGTCTGAGCACCCTTCAGCAGGGTCTGAGTGACAATGCGACAGAGGTCAAGGATTCGGTCCCCTACAACCAGTCTCCATTTGGGACAATCCTCCTCCTTCTCTAGACCCTCCATTGCCAGGCCAGAGGCCTGGCTCGTCCAAGAGGGAAACCTCAAGACCTGCCCATGTAGCCCTCACCACACGGCTCACGGTAGATAACAAGAGAGACTCCTTAAATTCCACAACTGTGTACCCCACAAACAAGCCAGCAGTGGAACTAGTCACCCCACTTCCATCCAGCACCCCAGTAGACAGGACGTAATCTTATCAACCTGTGAAATACCCACCAGACGTATCCCAGCTTCATTCTTGGGACATGTGTTACTGTGGATAGCTAGTGTGTGCTTTCATCTATTGACGTGTACGTTCAGAAGCAGGGAAGGGTCCTTGCCCCCATTCAAGTATTTCCTCAGGGTTGATATTGAGGGCCTCGTCCTTGGTGGAAGGAAGAGGGGCCTATTGTCATGGTTTGAGCTCTGGAATGAGATTTATCATCCCGGTCATTCTTGGGAGACGTTATTCCTCTGTTGCAAAAGACTGGAAGGGATAAGCTCACTGGTCCCTCTCAGATGTATCATAATCCAAAAGCAAGCCTGAGCCGTGGCTATTTCCTCAGCAGCCTGATGAGAATGGTGGGCATCAGAAGAATGCTGGAAAGAATACTTGTCATCCAATGGTCCAATACATCCAATGGATCCTCCTTTCATTTAGTATCAACATACCTCCAGATCATGAGCTCAGGCTGCCCGAGGTACCACAAATGATGGGTGACGGTGAGAGCTTCCCACCTTGGGCCCATCACTTGCCTCTCTTCTCACAGAGAGTCAGTGGTGTCACAATGCTTGGTGGGCGTCATGCCATTGCCATGGCCACCATTGGGCCTGAACTTCTCAGATGGAAGGCAACTCCACCTCCTCTGTGCCCACCTGCTCTCTACAGAAGGATGGCTCTTCCCCTGAACGTGTGTCAGGCTCAACACGGTGGTTCCAGAACTGCTTCCCAGGAATACACAGTCTACAATCCCATTTGGAAAGAAAATATGGGATTGAAAAAGACCCACTGGCTAAAGATTGGGCAAGAGGGCGGAGGAGTAGCTGGACACGCTGAACACTTCATAGGTACTTTTGTCGGTAGGGTCCCATATGGGACGCAGAGAGCAACAGACTTGAAACAACGTTCACATGAGTGCTCTCCCAAGCAATGGCTTCTCTGCAGCATTCCCTACCTGGTCCATGAGCTCTTGTGGATTTGCTCGGGTGTGGATCCCTGGACTCGTTCTTAGCGGATATAGAATATGAACTCTGTGACTCTTCATGTCTCAATGATTGGGCATCCAAACAGTGGTGTGAGCATCCATGGCCAGTGAGCTGGCCAACCATAGCCCAGAGTGCCAGATGTCTGTCAACCAAATCCAGTCTCTCTGGAATAGACCTCCTCATTCTCTGGCCTCCTGATTGTCAGGGACAGAGCCCACTCCCTTCCAGGTTGGACCTTTCAGTACCCTCAAATTGCAGGCATCATCCCAGGGCTCCTGGAAGATCAGACAATCGACCCACCTTTCCTTTCTTTTGATTGTAGACACAACAAACACACTGGCACTGGCCCCAGGCACCACACTCCCAGGAAGCTCTCCATGAGAGGGAGGGCTTGTTCTTATCCACCTGTGGAAAAGGCAGCTGAAATAGACCGGTTACCTCTCGGTTAAAAGGCCTCTGTTTGGAGGGCTCCCCTGTGGCTTAGGCTATGGAAATATTTATTCGGAAGTGTGGAGCTGAAAATGCCCCAATGGGAATGTCTTCGTCAAGGGTTACATCCAAGGGCTCAGGCTTGGTGGAGAGCATTGGGGCATGGATTGCTTGTTCGTACCCTGGGATGTCTTGTTTCAAATGGCCATGAAGCACAATTCTTCTTTCACATGTAGGAACTCCCTTGAGGTGTGCTGCCCACTGATCCCCTGAAGATATCACATGTGCAGACACCAAGCCTCTAGAATCCACATTGAGCTTGGGAGCCTGAGGAGAGTGGTGGCTATGCGTCTACAGATGGAGATAAGAGTGTTCATCCAAGAGGACCACCCCTCTGATGGATCCTCCTTTCCATCAACTTCGACATACCTCCAGAGCAAGAGCTCATGGTGTCCCTCTTTGAACTCTCAAGGTGTGAGGGTGACACTTTCCCACATATGGCCCATCACACACCTCTTTTCTCACAGAGAGGTGGTTTGGTCACAAGGCTCCATGGGCATCATATCAGTGCAAAGGCCACCTCTGGGGCTGCACCTTTCCGAAGGAAGGCAACTCCACACACTGGGGAACCCAATTTTCTCTATCATGAGGGATCTCTGATAACATGTGCGGCACTTCAGGGTCAAGTGCTTTCTCAGTCACTGCCTCACACGAATACACAGGACAGAATCTCTTTTGGAGAGAAAAGATGTCATTCCAAACACCCAAACCAAAGTCACCTGGACAATGAAATCAAGGAACGACTGAGGAAGAACAACCTATGAGCCGCCATTTCAATAGGAAGGGTCTTTTCCGCTTAGGGAAAAGAGAGGGTGTCATTTACCTTGACCCACACCTCGTGTCCTTTGAGAAGACATGGGTGCCCAGCAGGGAGGACTGCTTGCAATCGGCATACTTCAAGAGACCAGCCAAGGAATAGTGAAAATCTCATGCAAGAGTCCTGAGATAGCCTTTGTGTCTAATAGTGCCCGGAAACACAGACAAGGGCTTGGGAAGGAAACTGCGCCCTTGGGAAGGAATGTGGCTTGTATGCAAATCACATCTCAATCTCTCTCTCGGCTTCTTCCTCCTTCACATTCTCTCGAATCCTCCTCATCCAAGGTTATCTGTGCTGGTCCATGTTGTCAAATCTCAGCCAGGAAAGCGGTCAAATTCGTTAACCTAGATTTTCCATCAGTCTTCCAAACTCCTATCAAATATAAAAGCATTTTACCTGAAATAACTCCTCTGTTTGTATGGAGATATTCCACCTTACACAGTGCACCTCTATCTTACCATAGTCAGCCCTTCACACTGACAGATAACCATCCCATTTGCACTGTGTTCTACATGGTCACCAATTTGACTCTGAGATCAACATCTTTTCAACCACCTACACATAAGGGACCGAGTGAGAATTCACTTCTCTGCAGCACATCTCCTGTATTTGACGTTGCTGGTGAGGTGGATCTCTCGACTCTTTCTAAGGGGAGTTGGGAAATGAAGTCTCTGCCTCCCCATGTCTCAGTGAATTGGCATGTAAGAAGGGGTCTGAGCACCCTTCAGCAGGGTCTGAGTGACAATGCGACAGAGGTCAAGGATTCGGTCCCCTACAACCAGTCTCCATTTGGGACAATCCTCCTCCTTCTCTAGACCCTCCATTGCCAGGCCAGAGGCCTGGCTCGTCCAAGAGGGAATCCTCAAGACCTGCCCATGTAGCCCTCACCACACGGCTCACGGTAGATAACAAGAGAGACTCCTTAAATTCCACAACTGTGTACCCCACAAACAAGCCAGCAGTGGAACTAGTCACCCCACTTCCATCCAGCACCCCAGTAGACAGGACGTAATCTTATCAACCTGTGAAATACCCACCAGACGTATCCCAGCTTCATTCTTGGGACATGTGTTACTGTGGATAGCTAGTGTGTGCTTTCATCTATTGACGTGTACGTTCAGAAGCAGGGAAGGGTCCTTGCCCCCATTCAAGTATTTCCTCAGGGTTGATATTGAGGGCCTCGTCCTTGGTGGAAGGCAGAGGGGCCTATTGTCATGGTTTGAGCTCTGGAATGAGATTTATCATCCCGGTCATTCTTGGGAGACGTTATTCCTCTGTTGGAAAAGACTGGAAGGGATAAGCTCACTGGTCCCTCTCAGATGTATCATAATCCAAAAGCAAGCCTGAGCCGTGGCTATTTCCTCAGCAGCCTGATGAGAATGGTGGGCATCAGAAGAATGCTGGAAAGAATACTTGTCATCCAATTGTCCAATACATCCAATGGATCCTCCTTTCATTTAGTATCAACATACCTCCAGATCATGAGCTCAGGCTGCCCGAGGTACCACAAATGATGGGTGACGGTGAGAGCTTCCCACCTTGGGCCCATCACTTGCCTCTCTTCTCACAGAGAGTCAGTGGTGTCACAATGCTTGGTGGGCGTCATGCCATTGCCATGGCCACCATTGGGCCTGAACTTCTCAGATGGAAGGCAACTCCACCTCCTCTGTGCCCACCTGCTCTCTACAGAAGGATGGCTCTTCCCCTGAACGTGTGTCAGGCTCAACACGGTGGTTCCAGAACTGCTTCCCAGGAATACACAGTCTACAATCCCATTTGGAAAGAAAATATGGGATTGAAAAAGACCCACTGGCTAAAGATTGGGCAAGAGGGCGGAGGAGTCGCTGGACACGCTGAACACTTCATAGGTACTTTTGTCGGTAGGGTCCCATATGGGACGCAGAGAGCAACAGACTTGAAACAACGTTCACATGAGTGCTCTCCCAAGCAATGGCTTCTCTGCAGCATTCCCTACCTGGTCCATGAGCTCTTGTGGCTTTGCTCGGGTGTGGATCCCTGGACTCGTTCTTAGCGGATATAGAATATGAACTCTGTGACTCTTCATGTCTCAATGATTGGGCATCCAAACAATGGTCTGAGCATCCATGGCCAGTGAGCTGGCCAACCATAGCCCAGAGTGCCAGATGTCTGTCAACCAAATCCAGTCTCTCTGGAATAGACCTCCTCATTCTCTGGCCTCCTGATTGTCAGGGACAGAGCCCACTCCCTTCCAGGTTGGACCTTTCAGTACCCTCAAATTGCAGGCATCATCCCAGGGCTCCTGGAAGATCAGACAATCGACCCACCTTTCCTTTCTTTTGATTGTAGACACAACAAACACACTGGCACTGGTCCCAGGCACCACACTCCCAGGAAGCTCTCCATGAGAGGGAGGGTTTGTTCTTATCCACCTGTGGAAAAGGCAGCTGAAATAGACCGGTTACCTCTCGGTTAAAAGGCCTCTGTTTGGAGGGCTCCCCTGTGGCTTAGGCTATGGAAATATTTATTCGGAAGTGTGGAGCTGAAAATGCCCCAATGGGAATGTCTTCGTCAAGGGTTACATCCAAGGGCTCAGGCTTGGTGGAGAGCATTGGGGCATGGATTGCTTGTTTGTGCCCTGGGATGTCTTGTTTCAAATGGCCATGAAGCACAATTCTTCTTTCACATGTAGGAACTCCCTTGAGGTGTGCTGCCCACTGATCCCCTGAAGATATCACATGTGCAGACACCAAGCCTCTAGAATCCACATTGAGCTTGGGAGCCTGAGGAGAGTGGTGGCTATGCGTCTACAGATGGAGATAAGAGTGTTCATCCAAGAGGACCACCCCTCTGATGGATCCTCCTTTCCATCAACTTCGACATACCTCCAGAGCAAGAGCTCATGGTGTCCCTCTTTGAACTCTCAAGGTGTGAGGGTGACACTTTCCCACATATGGCCCATCACACACCTCTTTTCTCACAGAGAGGTGGTTTGGTCACAAGGCTCCATGGGCATCCTATCAGTGCAAAGGCCACCTCTGGGGCTGCACCTTTCCGAAGGAAGGCAACTCCACACACTGGGGAACCCAATTTTCTCTCTCATGAGGGATCTCTGATAACATGTGCGGCACTTCAGGGTCAAGTGCTTTCTCAGTCACTGCCTCACACGAATACACAGGACAGAATCTCTTTTGGAGAGAAAAGATGTCATTCCAAACACCCAAACCAAAGTCACCTGGACAATGAAATCAAGGAACGACTGAGGAAGAACAACCTATGAGCCGCCATTTCAATAGGAAGGGTCTTTTCCGCTTAGGGAAAAGAGAGGGTGTCATTTACCTTGACCCACACCTCGTGTCCTTTGAGAAGACATGGGTGCCCAGCAGGGAGGACTGCTTGCAATCGGCATACTTCAAGAGACCAGCCAAGGAATAGTGAAAATCTCATGCAAGAGTCCTGAGATAGCCTTTGTGTCTAATAGTGCCCGGAAACACAGACAAGGGCTTGGGAAGGAAACTGCGCCCTGGAATGTGGCTTGTATGCAAATCACATCTCAATCTCTCTCTCGGCTTCTTCCTCCTTCACATTCTCTCGAATCCTCCTCATCCAAGGTTATCTGTGCTGGTCCATGTTGTCAAATCTCAGCCAGGAAAGCGGTCAAATTCGTTAACCTAGATTTTCCATCAGTCTTCCAAACTCCTATCAAATATAAAAGCATTTTACCTGAAATAACTCCTCTGTTTGTATGGAGATATTCCACCTTACACAGTGCACCTCTATCTTACCATAGTCAGCCCTTCACACTGACAGATAACCATCCCATTTGCACTGTGTTCTACATGGTCACCAATTTGACTCTGAGATCAACATCTTTTCAACCACCTACACATAAGGGACCGAGTGAGAATTCACTTCTCTGCAGCACATCTCCTGTATTTGACGTTGCTGGTGAGGTGGATCTCTCGACTCTTTCTAAGGGGAGTTGGGAAATGAAGTCTCTGCCTCCCCATGTCTCAGTGAATTGGCATGTAAGAAGGGGTCTGAGCACCCTTCAGCAGGGTCTGAGTGACAATGCGACAGAGGTCAAGGATTCGGTCCCCTACAACCAGTCTCCATTTGGGACAATCCTCCTCCTTCTCTAGACCCTCCATTGCCAGGCCAGAGGCCTGGCTCGTCCAAGAGGGAAACCTCAAGACCTGCCCATGTAGCCCTCACCACACGGCTCACGGTAGATAACAAGAGAGACTCCTTAAATTCCACAACTGTGTACCCCACAAACAAGCCAGCAGTGGAACTAGTCACCCCACTTCCATCCAGCACCCCAGTAGACAGGACGTAATCTTATCAACCTGTGAAATACCCACCAGACGTATCCCAGCTTCATTCTTGGGACATGTGTTACTGTGGATAGCTAGTGTGTGCTTTCATCTATTGACGTGTACGTTCAGAAGCAGGGAAGGGTCCTTGCCCCCATTCAAGTATTTCCTCAGGGTTGATATTGAGGGCCTCGTCCTTGGTGGAAGGCAGAGGGGCCTATTGTCATGGTTTGAGCTCTGGAATGAGATTTATCATCCCGGTCATTCTTGGGAGACGTTATTCCTCTGTTGGAAAAGACTGGAAGGGATAAGCTCACTGGTCCCTCTCAGATGTATCATAATCCAAAAGCAAGCCTGAGCCGTGGCTATTTCCTCAGCAGCCTGATGAGAATGGTGGGCATCAGAAGAATGCTGGAAAGAATACTTGTCATCCAATTGTCCAATACATCCAATGGATCCTCCTTTCATTTAGTATCAACATACCTCCAGATCATGAGCTCAGGCTGCCCGAGGTACCACAAATGATGGGTGACGGTGAGAGCTTCCCACCTTGGGCCCATCACTTGCCTCTCTTCTCACAGAGAGTCAGTGGTGTCACAATGCTTGGTGGGCGTCATGCCATTGCCATGGCCACCATTGGGCCTGAACTTCTCAGATGGAAGGCAACTCCACCTCCTCTGTGCCCACCTGCTCTCTACAGAAGGATGGCTCTTCCCCTGAACGTGTGTCAGGCTCAACACGGTGGTTCAGAACTGCTTCCCAGGAATACACAGTCTACAATCCCATTTGGAAAGAAAATATGGGATTGAAAAAGACCCACTGGCTAAAGATTGGGCAAGAGGGCGGAGGAGTCGCTGGACACGCTGAACACTTCATAGGTACTTTTGTCTGTAGGGTCCCATATGGGACGCAGAGAGCAACAGACTTGAAATAACGTTCACATGAGTGCTCTCCCAAGCAATGGCTTCTCTGCAGCATTCCCTACCTGGTCCATGAGCTCTTGTGGATTTGCTCGGGTGTGGATCCCTGGACTCGTTCTTAGCGGATATAGAATATGAACTCTGTGACTCTTCATGTCTCAATGATTGGGCATCCAAACCATGGTCTGAGCATCCATGGCCAGTGAGCTGGCCAACCATAGCCCAGAGTGCCAGATGTCTGTCAACCAAATCCAGTCTCTCTGGAATAGACCTCCTCATTCTCTGGCCTCCTGATTGTCAGGGACAGAGCCCACTCCCTTCCAGGTTGGACCTTTCAGTACCCTCAAATTGCAGGCATCATCCCAGGGCTCCTGGAAGATCAGACAATCGACCCACCTTTCCTTTCTTTTGATTGTAGACACAACAAACACACTGGCACTGGCCCCAGGCACCACACTCCCAGGAAGCTCTCCATGAGAGGGAGGGCTTGTTCTTATCCACCTGTGGAAAAGGCAGCTGAAATAGACCGGTTACCTCTCGGTTAAAAGGCCTCTGTTTGGAGGGCTCCCCTGTGGCTTAGGCTATGGAAATATTTATTCGGAAGTGTGGAGCTGAAAATGCCCCAATGGGAATGTCTTCGTCAAGGGTTACATCCAAGGGCTCAGGCTTGGTGGAGAGCATTGGGGCATGGATTGCTTGTTTGTGCCCTGGGATGTCTTGTTTCAAATGGCCATGAAGCACAATTCTTCTTTCACATGTAGGAACTCCCTTGAGGTGTGCTGCCCACTGATCCCCTGAAGATATCACATGTGCAGACACCAAGCCTCTAGAATCCACATTGAGCTTGGGAGCCTGAGGAGAGTGGTGGCTATGCGTCTACAGATGGAGATAAGAGTGTTCATCCAAGAGGACCACCCCTCTGATGGATCCTCCTTTCCATCAACTTCGACATACCTCCAGAGCAAGAGCTCATGGTGTCCCTCTTTGAACTCTCAAGGTTTGAGGGTGACACTTTCGCACATATGGCCCATCACACACCTCTTTTCTCACAGAGAGGTGGTTTGGTCACAAGGCTCCATGGGCATCATATCAGTGCAAAGGCCACCTCTGGGGCTGCACCTTTCCGAAGGAAGGCAACTCCACACACTGGGGAACCCAATTTTCTCTATCATGAGGGATCTCTGATAACATGTGCGGCACTTCAGGGTCAAGTGCTTTCTCAGTCACTGCCTCACACGAATACACAGGACAGAATCTCTTTTGGAGAGAAAAGATGTCATTCCAAACACCCAAACCAAAGTCACCTGGACAATGAAATCAAGGAACGACTGAGGAAGAACAACCTATGAGCCGCCATTTCAATAGGAAGGGTCTTTTCCGCTTAGGGAAAAGAGAGGGTGTCATTTACCTTGACCCACACCTCGTGTCCTTTGAGAAGACATGGGTGCCCAGCAGGGAGGACTGCTTGCAATCGGCATACTTCAAGAGACCAGCCAAGGAATAGTGAAAATCTCATGCAAGAGTCCTGAGATAGCCTTTGTGTCTAATAGTGCCCGGAAACACAGACAAGGGCTTGGGAAGGAAACTGCGCCCTGGAATGTGGCTTGTATGCAAATCACATCTCAATCTCTCTCTCGGCTTCTTCCTCCTTCACATTCTCTCGAATCCTCCTCATCCAAGGTTATCTGTGCTGGTCCATGTTGTCAAATCTCAGCCAGGAAAGCGGTCAAATTCGTTAACCTAGATTTTCCATCAGTCTTCCAAACTCCTATCAAATATAAAAGCATTTTACCTGAAATAACTCCTCTGTTTGTATGGAGATATTCCACCTTACACAGTGCACCTCTATCTTACCATAGTCAGCCCTTCACACTGACAGATAACCATCCCATTTGCACTGTGTTCTACATGGTCACCAATTTGACTCTGAGATCAACATCTTTTCAACCACCTACACATAAGGGACCGAGTGAGAATTCACTTCTCTGCAGCACATCTCCTGTATTTGACGTTGCTGGTGAGGTGGATCTCTCGACTCTTTCTAAGGGGAGTTGGGAAATGAAGTCTCTGCCTCCCCATGTCTCAGTGAATTGGCATGTAAGAAGGGGTCTGAGCACCCTTCAGCAGGGTCTGAGTGACAATGCGACAGAGGTCAAGGATTCGGTCCCCTACAACCAGTCTCCATTTGGGACAATCCTCCTCCTTCTCTAGACCCTCCATTGCCAGGCCAGAGGCCTGGCTCGTCCAAGAGGGAAACCTCAAGACCTGCCCATGTAGCCCTCACCACACGGCTCACGGTAGATAACAAGAGAGACTCCTTAAATTCCACAACTGTGTACCCCACAAACAAGCCAGCAGTGGAACTAGTCACCCCACTTCCATCCAGCACCCCAGTAGACAGGACGTAATCTTATCAACCTGTGAAATACCCACCAGACGTATCCCAGCTTCATTCTTGGGACATGTGTTACTGTGGATAGCTAGTGTGTGCTTTCATCTATTGACGTGTACGTTCAGAAGCAGGGAAGGGTCCTTGCCCCCATTCAAGTATTTCCTCAGGGTTGATATTGAGGGCCTCGTCCTTGGTGGAAGGCAGAGGGGCCTATTGTCATGGTTTGAGCTCTGGAATGAGATTTATCATCCCGGTCATTCTTGGGAGACGTTATTCCTCTGTTGGAAAAGACTGGAAGGGATAAGCTCACTGGTCCCTCTCAGATGTATCATAATCCAAAAGCAAGCCTGAGCCGTGGCTATTTCCTCAGCAGCCTGATGAGAATGGTGGGCATCAGAAGAATGCTGGAAAGAATACTTGTCATCCAATTGTCCAATACATCCAATGGATCCTCCTTTCATTTAGTATCAACATACCTCCAGATCATGAGCTCAGGCTGCCCGAGGTACCACAAATGATGGGTGACGGTGAGAGCTTCCCACCTTGGGCCCATCACTTGCCTCTCTTCTCACAGAGAGTCAGTGGTGTCACAATGCTTGGTGGGCGTCATGCCATTGCCATGGCCACCATTGGGCCTGAACTTCTCAGATGGAAGGCAACTCCACCTCCTCTGTGCCCACCTGCTCTCTACAGAAGGATGGCTCTTCCCCTGAACGTGTGTCAGGCTCAACACGGTGGTTCAGAACTGCTTCCCAGGAATACACAGTCTACAATCCCATTTGGAAAGAAAATATGGGATTGAAAAAGACCCACTGGCTAAAGATTGGGCAAGAGGGCGGAGGAGTCGCTGGACACGCTGAACACTTCATAGGTACTTTTGTCTGTAGGGTCCCATATGGGACGCAGAGAGCAACAGACTTGAAACAACGTTCACATGAGTGCTCTCCCAAGCAATGGCTTCTCTGCAGCATTCCCTACCTGGTCCATGAGCTCTTGTGGATTTGCTCGGGTGTGGATCCCTGGACTCGTTCTTAGCGGATATAGAATATGAACTCTGTGACTCTTCAGGTCTCAATGATTGGGCATCCAAACCATGGTCTGAGCATCCATGGCCAGTGAGCTGGCCAACCATAGCCCAGAGTGCCAGATGTCTGTCAACCAAATCCAGTCTCTCTGGAATAGACCTCCTCATTCTCTGGCCTCCTGATTGTCAGGGACAGAGCCCACTCCCTTCCAGGTTGGACCTTTCAGTACCCTCAAATTGCAGGCATCATCCCAGGGCTCCTGGAAGATCAGACAATCGACCCACCTTTCCTTTCTTTTGATTGTAGACACAACAAACACACTGGCACTGGCCCCAGGCACCACACTCCCAGGAAGCTCTCCATGAGAGGGAGGGCTTGTTCTTATCCACCTGTGGAAAAGGCAGCTGAAATAGACCGGTTACCTCTCGGTTAAAAGGCCTCTGTTTGGAGGGCTCCCCTGTGGCTTAGGCTATGGAAATATTTATTCGGAAGTGTGGAGCTGAAAATGCCCCAATGGGAATGTCTTCGTCAAGGGTTACATCCAAGGGCTCAGGCTTGGTGGAGAGCATTGGGGCATGGATTGCTTGTTTGTGCCCTGGGATGTCTTGTTTCAAATGGCCATGAAGCACAATTCTTCTTTCACATGTAGGAACTCCCTTGAGGTGTGCTGCCCACTGATCCCCTGAAGATATCACATGTGCAGACACCAAGCCTCTAGAATCCACATTGAGCTTGGGAGCCTGAGGAGAGTGGTGGCTATGCGTCTACAGATGGAGATAAGAGTGTTCATCCAAGAGGACCACCCCTCTGATGGATCCTCCTTTCCATCAACTTCGACATACCTCCAGAGCAAGAGCTCATGGTGTCCCTCTTTGAACTCTCAAGGTTTGAGGGTGACACTTTCGCACATATGGCCCATCACACACCTCTTTTCTCACAGAGAGGTGGTTTGGTCACAAGGCTCCATGGGCATCATATCAGTGCAAAGGCCACCTCTGGGGCTGCACCTTTCCGAAGGAAGGCAACTCCACACACTGGGGAACCCAATTTTCTCTATCATGAGGGATCTCTGATAACATGTGCGGCACTTCAGGGTCAAGTGCTTTCTCAGTCACTGCCTCACACGAATACACAGGACAGAATCTCTTTTGGAGAGAAAAGATGTCATTCCAAACACCCAAACCAAAGTCACCTGGACAATGAAATCAAGGAACGACTGAGGAAGAACAACCTATGAGCCGCCATTTCAATAGGAAGGGTCTTTTCCGCTTAGGGAAAAGAGAGGGTGTCATTTACCTTGACCCACACCTCGTGTCCTTTGAGAAGACATGGGTGCCCAGCAGGGAGGACTGCTTGCAATCGGCATACTTCAAGAGACCAGCCAAGGAATAGTGAAAATCTCATGCAAGAGTCCTGAGATAGCCTTTGTGTCTAATAGTGCCCGGAAACACAGACAAGGGCTTGGGAAGGAAACTGCGCCCTGGAATGTGGCTTGTATGCAAATCACATCTCAATCTCTCTCTCGGCTTCTTCCTCCTTCACATTCTCTCGAATCCTCCTCATCCAAGGTTATCTGTGCTGGTCCATGTTGTCAAATCTCAGCCAGGAAAGCGGTCAAATTCGTTAACCTAGATTTTCCATCAGTCTTCCAAACTCCTATCAAATATAAAAGCATTTTACCTGAAATAACTCCTCTGTTTGTATGGAGATATTCCACCTTACACAGTGCACCTCTATCTTACCATAGTCAGCCCTTCACACTGACAGATAACCATCCCATTTGCACTGTGTTCTACATGGTCACCAATTTGACTCTGAGATCAACATCTTTTCAACCACCTACACATAAGGGACCGAGTGAGAATTCACTTCTCTGCAGCACATCTCCTGTATTTGACGTTGCTGGTGAGGTGGATCTCTCGACTCTTTCTAAGGGGAGTTGGGAAATGAAGTCTCTGCCTCCCCATGTCTCAGTGAATTGGCATGTAAGAAGGGGTCTGAGCACCCTTCAGCAGGGTCTGAGTGACAATGCGACAGAGGTCAAGGATTCGGTCCCCTACAACCAGTCTCCATTTGGGACAATCCTCCTCCTTCTCTAGACCCTCCATTGCCAGGCCAGAGGCCTGGCTCGTCCAAGAGGGAAACCTCAAGACCTGCCCATGTAGCCCTCACCACACGGCTCACGGTAGATAACAAGAGAGACTCCTTAAATTCCACAACTGTGTACCCCACAAACAAGCCAGCAGTGGAACTAGTCACCCCACTTCCATCCAGCACCCCAGTAGACAGGACGTAATCTTATCAACCTGTGAAATACCCACCAGACGTATCCCAGCTTCATTCTTGGGACATGTGTTACTGTGGATAGCTAGTGTGTGCTTTCATCTATTGACGTGTACGTTCAGAAGCAGGGAAGGGTCCTTGCCCCCATTCAAGTATTTCCTCAGGGTTGATATTGAGGGCCTCGTCCTTGGTGGAAGGCAGAGGGGCCTATTGTCATGGTTTGAGCTCTGGAATGAGATTTATCATCCCGGTCATTCTTGGGAGACGTTATTCCTCTGTTGGAAAAGACTGGAAGGGATAAGCTCACTGGTCCCTCTCAGATGTATCATAATCCAAAAGCAAGCCTGAGCCGTGGCTATTTCCTCAGCAGCCTGATGAGAATGGTGGGCATCAGAAGAATGCTGGAAAGAATACTTGTCATCCAATTGTCCAATACATCCAATGGATCCTCCTTTCATTTAGTATCAACATACCTCCAGATCATGAGCTCAGGCTGCCCGAGGTACCACAAATGATGGGTGACGGTGAGAGCTTCCCACCTTGGGCCCATCACTTGCCTCTCTTCTCACAGAGAGTCAGTGGTGTCACAATGCTTGGTGGGCGTCATGCCATTGCCATGGCCACCATTGGGCCTGAACTTCTCAGATGGAAGGCAACTCCACCTCCTCTGTGCCCACCTGCTCTCTACAGAAGGATGGCTCTTCCCCTGAACGTGTGTCAGGCTCAACACGGTGGTTCCAGAACTGCTTCCCAGGAATACACAGTCTACAATCCCATTTGGAAAGAAAATATGTGATTGAAAAAGACCCACTGGCTAAAGATTGGGCAGAGGGCGGAGGAGTCGCTGGACACGCTGAACACTTCATAGGTACTTTTGTCGGTAGGGTCCCATATGGGACGCAGAGAGCAACAGACTTGAAACAACGTTCACATGAGTGCTCTCCCAAGCAATGGCTTCTCTGCAGCATTCCCTACCTGGTCCATGAGCTCTTGTGGATTTGCTCGGGTGTGGATCCCTGGACTCGTTCTTAGCGGATATAGAATATGAACTCTGTGACTCTTCAGGTCTCAATGATTGGGCATCCAAACCATGGTCTGAGCATCCATGGCCAGTGAGCTGGCCAACCATAGCCCAGAGTGCCAGATGTCTGTCAACCAAATCCAGTCTCTCTGGAATAGACCTCCTCATTCTCTGGCCTCCTGATTGTCAGGGACAGAGCCCACTCCCTTCCAGGTTGGACCTTTCAGTACCCTCAAATTGCAGGCATCATCCCAGGGCTCCTGGAAGATCAGACAATCGACCCACCTTTCCTTTCTTTTGATTGTAGACACAACAAACACACTGGCACTGGCCCCAGGCACCACACTCCCAGGAAGCTCTCCATGAGAGGGAGGGCTTGTTCTTATCCACCTGTGGAAAAGGCAGCTGAAATAGACCGGTTACCTCTCGGTTAAAAGGCCTCTGTTTGGAGGGCTCCCCTGTGGCTTAGGCTATGGAAATATTTATTCGGAAGTGTGGAGCTGAAAATGCCCCAATGGGAATGTCTTCGTCAAGGGTTACATCCAAGGGCTCAGGCTTGGTGGAGAGCATTGGGGCATGGATTGCTTGTTTGTGCCCTGGGATGTCTTGTTTCAAATGGCCATGAAGCACAATTCTTCTTTCACATGTAGGAACTCCCTTGAGGTGTGCTGCCCACTGATCCCCTGAAGATATCACATGTGCAGACACCAAGCCTCTAGAATCCACATTGAGCTTGGGAGCCTGAGGAGAGTGGTGGCTATGCGTCTACAGATGGAGATAAGAGTGTTCATCCAAGAGGACCACCCCTCTGATGGATCCTCCTTTCCATCAACTTCGACATACCTCCAGAGCAAGAGCTCATGGTGTCCCTCTTTGAACTCTCAAGGTTTGAGGGTGACACTTTCGCACATATGGCCCATCACACACCTCTTTTCTCACAGAGAGGTGGTTTGGTCACAAGGCTCCATGGGCATCATATCAGTGCAAAGGCCACCTCTGGGGCTGCACCTTTCCGAA
Source organism: Sus scrofa (assembly GCF_054392235.1). Classification (NCBI taxonomy): domain Eukaryota; kingdom Metazoa; phylum Chordata; class Mammalia; order Artiodactyla; family Suidae; genus Sus; species Sus scrofa. Next base: position 44,851,811 of record NC_139402.1, read on the forward strand.
GGAAGGCAACTCCACACACTGGGGAACCCAATTTTCTCTATCATGAGGGATCTCTGATAACATGTGCGGCACTTCAGGGTCAAGTGCTTTCTCAGTCACTGCCTCACACGAATACACAGGACAGAATCTCTTTTGGAGAGAAAAGATGTCATTCCAAACACCCAAACCAAAGTCACCTGGACAATGAAATCAAGGAACGACTGAGGAAGAACAACCTATGAGCCGCCATTTCAATAGGAAGGGTCTTTTCCGCTTAGGGAAAAGAGAGGGTGTCATTTACCTTGACCCACACCTCGTGTCCTTTGAGAAGACATGGGTGCCCAGCAGGGAGGACTGCTTGCAATCGGCATACTTCAAGAGACCAGCCAAGGAATAGTGAAAATCTCATGCAAGAGTCCTGAGATAGCCTTTGTGTCTAATAGTGCCCGGAAACACAGACAAGGGCTTGGGAAGGAAACTGCGCCCTGGAATGTGGCTTGTATGCAAATCACATCTCAATCTCTCTCTCGGCTTCTTCCTCCTTCACATTCTCTCGAATCCTCCTCATCCAAGGTTATCTGTGCTGGTCCATGTTGTCAAATCTCAGCCAGGAAAGCGGTCAAATTCGTTAACCTAGATTTTCCATCAGTCTTCCAAACTCCTATCAAATATAAAAGCATTTTACCTGAAATAACTCCTCTGTTTGTATGGAGATATTCCACCTTACACAGTGCACCTCTATCTTACCATAGTCAGCCCTTCACACTGACAGATAACCATCCCATTTGCACTGTGTTCTACATGGTCACCAATTTGACTCTGAGATCAACATCTTTTCAACCACCTACACATAAGGGACCGAGTGAGAATTCACTTCTCTGCAGCACATCTCCTGTATTTGACGTTGCTGGTGAGGTGGATCTCTCGACTCTTTCTAAGGGGAGTTGGGAAATGAAGTCTCTGCCTCCCCATGTCTCAGTGAATTGGCATGTAAGAAGGGGTCTGAGCACCCTTCAGCAGGGTCTGAGTGACAATGCGACAGAGGTCAAGGATTCGGTCCCCTACAACCAGTCTCCATTTGGGACAATCCTCCTCCTTCTCTAGACCCTCCATTGCCAGGCCAGAGGCCTGGCTCGTCCAAGAGGGAAACCTCAAGACCTGCCCATGTAGCCCTCACCACACGGCTCACGGTAGATAACAAGAGAGACTCCTTAAATTCCACAACTGTGTACCCCACAAACAAGCCAGCAGTGGAACTAGTCACCCCACTTCCATCCAGCACCCCAGTAGACAGGACGTAATCTTATCAACCTGTGAAATACCCACCAGACGTATCCCAGCTTCATTCTTGGGACATGTGTTACTGTGGATAGCTAGTGTGTGCTTTCATCTATTGACGTGTACGTTCAGAAGCAGGGAAGGGTCCTTGCCCCCATTCAAGTATTTCCTCAGGGTTGATATTGAGGGCCTCGTCCTTGGTGGAAGGCAGAGGGGCCTATTGTCATGGTTTGAGCTCTGGAATGAGATTTATCATCCCGGTCATTCTTGGGAGACGTTATTCCTCTGTTGGAAAAGACTGGAAGGGATAAGCTCACTGGTCCCTCTCAGATGTATCATAATCCAAAAGCAAGCCTGAGCCGTGGCTATTTCCTCAGCAGCCTGATGAGAATGGTGGGCATCAGAAGAATGCTGGAAAGAATACTTGTCATCCAATTGTCCAATACATCCAATGGATCCTCCTTTCATTTAGTATCAACATACCTCCAGATCATGAGCTCAGGCTGCCCGAGGTACCACAAATGATGGGTGACGGGGAGAGCTTCCCACCTTGGGCCCATCACTTGCCTCTCTTCTCACAGAGAGTCAGTGGTGTCACAATGCTTGGTGGGCGTCATGCCATTGCCATGGCCACCATTGGGCCTGAACTTCTCAGATGGAAGGCAACTCCACCTCCTCTGTGCCCACCTGCTCTCTACAGAAGGATGGCTCTTCCCCTGAACGTGTGTCAGGCTCAACACGGTGGTTCCAGAACTGCTTCCCAGGAATACACAGTCTACAATCCCATTTGGAAAGAAAATATGTGATTGAAAAAGACCCACTGGCTAAAGATTGGGCAGAGGGCGGAGGAGTCGCTGGACACGCTGAACACTTCATAGGTACTTTTGTCGGTAGGGTCCCATATGGGACGCAGAGAGCAACAGACTTGAAACAACGTTCACATGAGTGCTCTCCCAAGCAATGGCTTCTCTGCAGCATTCCCTACCTGGTCCATGAGCTCTTGTGGATTTGCTCGGGTGTGGATCCCTGGACTCGTTCTTAGCGGATATAGAATATGAACTCTGTGACTCTTCAGGTCTCAATGATTGGGCATCCAAACCATGGTCTGAGCATCCATGGCCAGTGAGCTGGCCAACCATAGCCCAGAGTGCCAGATGTCTGTCAACCAAATCCAGTCTCTCTGGAATAGACCTCCTCATTCTCTGGCCTCCTGATTGTCAGGGACAGAGCCCACTCCCTTCCAGGTTGGACCTTTCAGTACCCTCAAATTGCAGGCATCATCCCAGGGCTCCTGGAAGATCAGACAATCGACCCACCTTTCCTTTCTTTTGATTGTAGACACAACAAACACACTGGCACTGGCCCCAGGCACCACACTCCCAGGAAGCTCTCCATGAGAGGGAGGGCTTGTTCTTATCCACCTGTGGAAAAGGCAGCTGAAATAGACCGGTTACCTCTCGGTTAAAAGGCCTCTGTTTGGAGGGCTCCCCTGTGGCTTAGGCTATGGAAATATTTATTCGGAAGTGTGGAGCTGAAAATGCCCCAATGGGAATGTCTTCGTCAAGGGTTACATCCAAGGGCTCAGGCTTGGTGGAGAGCATTGGGGCATGGATTGCTTGTTTGTGCCCTGGGATGTCTTGTTTCAAATGGCCATGAAGCACAATTCTTCTTTCACATGTAGGAACTCCCTTGAGGTGTGCTGCCCACTGATCCCCTGAAGATATCACATGTGCAGACACCAAGCCTCTAGAATCCACATTGAGCTTGGGAGCCTGAGGAGAGTGGTGGCTATGCGTCTACAGATGGAGATAAGAGTGTTCATCCAAGAGGACCACCCCTCTGATGGATCCTCCTTTCCATCAACTTCGACATACCTCCAGAGCAAGAGCTCATGGTGTCCCTCTTTGAACTCTCAAGGTTTGAGGGTGACACTTTCCCACATATGGCCCATCACACACCTCTTTTCTCACAGAGAGGTGGTTTGGTCACAAGGCTCCATGGGCATCATATCAGTGCAAAGGCCACCTCTGGGGCTGCACCTTTCCGAAGGAAGGCAACTCCACACACTGGGGAACCCAATTTTCTCTATCATGAGGGATCTCTGATAACATGTGCGGCACTTCAGGGTCAAGTGCTTTCTCAGTCACTGCCTCACACGAATACACAGGACAGAATCTCTTTTGGAGAGAAAAGATGTCATTCCAAACACCCAAACCAAAGTCACCTGGACAATGAAATCAAGGAACGACTGAGGAAGAACAACCTATGAGCCGCCATTTCAATAGGAAGGGTCTTTTCCGCTTAGGGAAAAGAGAGGGTGTCATTTACCTTGACCCACACCTCGTGTCCTTTGAGAAGACATGGGTGCCCAGCAGGGAGGACTGCTTGCAATCGGCATACTTCAAGAGACCAGCCAAGGAATAGTGAAAATCTCATGCAAGAGTCCTGAGATAGCCTTTGTGTCTAATAGTGCCCGGAAACACAGACAAGGGCTTGGGAAGGAAACTGCGCCCTGGAATGTGGCTTGTATGCAAATCACATCTCAATCTCTCTCTCGGCTTCTTCCTCCTTCACATTCTCTCGAATCCTCCTCATCCAAGGTTATCTGTGCTGGTCCATGTTGTCAAATCTCAGCCAGGAAAGCGGTCAAATTCGTTAACCTAGATTTTCCATCAGTCTTCCAAACTCCTATCAAATATAAAAGCATTTTACCTGAAATAACTCCTCTGTTTGTATGGAGATATTCCACCTTACACAGTGCACCTCTATCTTACCATAGTCAGCCCTTCACACTGACAGATAACCATCCCATTTGCACTGTGTTCTACATGGTCACCAATTTGACTCTGAGATCAACATCTTTTCAACCACCTACACATAAGGGACCGAGTGAGAATTCACTTCTCTGCAGCACATCTCCTGTATTTGACGTTGCTGGTGAGGTGGATCTCTCGACTCTTTCTAAGGGGAGTTGGGAAATGAAGTCTCTGCCTCCCCATGTCTCAGTGAATTGGCATGTAAGAAGGGGTCTGAGCACCCTTCAGCAGGGTCTGAGTGACAATGCGACAGAGGTCAAGGATTCGGTCCCCTACAACCAGTCTCCATTTGGGACAATCCTCCTCCTTCTCTAGACCCTCCATTGCCAGGCCAGAGGCCTGGCTCGTCCAAGAGGGAAACCTCAAGACCTGCCCATGTAGCCCTCACCACACGGCTCACGGTAGATAACAAGAGAGACTCCTTAAATTCCACAACTGTGTACCCCACAAACAAGCCAGCAGTGGAACTAGTCACCCCACTTCCATCCAGCACCCCAGTAGACAGGACGTAATCTTATCAACCTGTGAAATACCCACCAGACGTATCCCAGCTTCATTCTTGGGACATGTGTTACTGTGGATAGCTAGTGTGTGCTTTCATCTATTGACGTGTACGTTCAGAAGCAGGGAAGGGTCCTTGCCCCCATTCAAGTATTTCCTCAGGGTTGATATTGAGGGCCTCGTCCTTGGTGGAAGGCAGAGGGGCCTATTGTCATGGTTTGAGCTCTGGAATGAGATTTATCATCCCGGTCATTCTTGGGAGACGTTATTCCTCTGTTGGAAAAGACTGGAAGGGATAAGCTCACTGGTCCCTCTCAGATGTATCATAATCCAAAAGCAAGCCTGAGCCGTGGCTATTTCCTCAGCAGCCTGATGAGAATGGTGGGCATCAGAAGAATGCTGGAAAGAATACTTGTCATCCAATTGTCCAATACATCCAATGGATCCTCCTTTCATTTAGTATCAACATACCTCCAGATCATGAGCTCAGGCTGCCCGAGGTACCACAAATGATGGGTGACGGTGAGAGCTTCCCACCTTGGGCCCATCACTTGCCTCTCTTCTCACAGAGAGTCAGTGGTGTCACAATGCTTGGTGGGCGTCATGCCATTGCCATGGCCACCATTGGGCCTGAACTTCTCAGATGGAAGGCAACTCCACCTCCTCTGTGCCCACCTGCTCTCTACAGAAGGATGGCTCTTCCCCTGAACGTGTGTCAGGCTCAACACGGTGGTTCCAGAACTGCTTCCCAGGAATACACAGTCTACAATCCCATTTGGAAAGAAAATATGGGATTGAAAAAGACCCACTGGCTCAAGATTGGGCAAGAGGGCGGAGGAGTCGCTGGACACGCTGAACACTTCATAGGTACTTTTGTCTGTAGGGTCCCATATGGGACGCAGAGAGCAACAGACTTGAAACAACGTTCACATGAGTGCTCTCCCAAGCAATGGCTTCTCTGCAGCATTCCCTACCTGGTCCATGAGCTCTTGTGGATTTGCTCGGGTGTGGATCCCTGGACTCGTTCTTAGCGGATATAGAATATGAACTCTGTGACTCTTCATGTCTCAATGATTGGGCATCCAAACCATGGTCTGAGCATCCATGGCCAGTGAGCTGGCCAACCATAGCCCAGAGTGCCAGATGTCTGTCAACCAAATCCAGTCTCTCTGGAATAGACCTCCTCATTCTCTGGCCTCCTGATTGTCAGGGACAGAGCCCACTCCCTTCCAGGTTGGACCTTTCAGTACCCTCAAATTGCAGGCATCATCCCAGGGCTCCTGGAAGATCAGACAATCGACCCACCTTTCCTTTCTTTTGATTGTAGACACAACAAACACACTGGCACTGGCCCCAGGCACCACACTCCCAGGAAGCTCTCCATGAGAGGGAGGGCTTGTTCTTATCCACCTGTGGAAAAGGCAGCTGAAATAGACCGGTTACCTCTCGGTTAAAAGGCCTCTGTTTGGAGGGCTCCCCTGTGGCTTAGGCTATGGAAATATTTATTCGGAAGTGTGGAGCTGAAAATGCCCCAATGGGAATGTCTTCGTCAAGGGTTACATCCAAGGGCTCAGGCTTGGTGGAGAGCATTGGGGCATGGATTGCTTGTTTGTGCCCTGGGATGTCTTGTTTCAAATGGCCATGAAGCACAATTCTTCTTTCACATGTAGGAACTCCCTTGAGGTGTGCTGCCCACTGATCCCCTGAAGATATCACATGTGCAGACACCAAGCCTCTAGAATCCACATTGAGCTTGGGAGCCTGAGGAGAGTGGTGGCTATGCGTCTACAGATGGAGATAAGAGTGTTCATCCAAGAGGACCACCCCTCTGATGGATCCTCCTTTCCATCAACTTCGACATACCTCCAGAGCAAGAGCTCATGGTGTCCCTCTTTGAACTCTCAAGGTGTGAGGGTGACACTTTCCCACATATGGCCCATCACACACCTCTTTTCTCACAGAGAGGTGGTTTGGTCACAAGGCTCCATGGGCATCCTATCAGTGCAAAGGCCACCTCTGGGGCTGCACCTTTCCGAAGGAAGGCAACTCCACACACTGGGGAACCCAATTTTCTCTCTCATGAGGGATCTCTGATAACATGTGCGGCACTTCAGGGTCAAGTGCTTTCTCAGTCACTGCCTCACACGAATACACAGGACAGAATCTCTTTTGGAGAGAAAAGATGTCATTCCAAACACCCAAACCAAAGTCACCTGGACAATGAAATCAAGGAACGACTGAGGAAGAACAACCTATGAGCCGCCATTTCAATAGGAAGGGTCTTTTCCGCTTAGGGAAAAGAGAGGGTGTCATTTACCTTGACCCACACCTCGTGTCCTTTGAGAAGACATGGGTGCCCAGCAGGGAGGACTGCTTGCAATCGGCATACTTCAAGAGACCAGCCAAGGAATAGTGAAAATCTCATGCAAGAGTCCTGAGATAGCCTTTGTGTCTAATAGTGCCCGGAAACACAGACAAGGGCTTGGGAAGGAAACTGCGCCCTTGGGAAGGAATGTGGCTTGTATGCAAATCACATCTCAATCTCTCTCTCGGCTTCTTCCTCCTTCACATTCTCTCGAATCCTCCTCATCCAAGGTTATCTGTGCTGGTCCATGTTGTCAAATCTCAGCCAGGAAAGCGGTCAAATTCGTTAACCTAGATTTTCCATCAGTCTTCCAAACTCCTATCAAATATAAAAGCATTTTACCTGAAATAACTCCTCTGTTTGTATGGAGATATTCCACCTTACACAGTGCACCTCTATCTTACCATAGTCAGCCCTTCACACTGACAGATAACCATCCCATTTGCACTGTGTTCTACATGGTCACCAATTTGACTCTGAGATCAACATCTTTTCAACCACCTACACATAAGGGACCGAGTGAGAATTCACTTCTCTGCAGCACATCTCCTGTATTTGACGTTGCTGGTGAGGTGGATCTCTCGACTCTTTCTAAGGGGAGTTGGGAAATGAAGTCTCTGCCTCCCCATGTCTCAGTGAATTGGCATGTAAGAAGGGGTCTGAGCACCCTTCAGCAGGGTCTGAGTGACAATGCGACAGAGGTCAAGGATTCGGTCCCCTACAACCAGTCTCCATTTGGGACAATCCTCCTCCTTCTCTAGACCCTCCATTGCCAGGCCAGAGGCCTGGCTCGTCCAAGAGGGAATCCTCAAGACCTGCCCATGTAGCCCTCACCACACGGCTCACGGTAGATAACAAGAGAGACTCCTTAAATTCCACAACTGTGTACCCCACAAACAAGCCAGCAGTGGAACTAGTCACCCCACTTCCATCCAGCACCCCAGTAGACAGGACGTAATCTTATCAACCTGTGAAATACCCACCAGACGTATCCCAGCTTCATTCTTGGGACATGTGTTACTGTGGATAGCTAGTGTGTGCTTTCATCTATTGACGTGTACGTTCAGAAGCAGGGAAGGGTCCTTGCCCCCATTCAAGTATTTCCTCAGGGTTGATATTGAGGGCCTCGTCCTTGGTGGAAGGCAGAGGGGCCTATTGTCATGGTTTGAGCTCTGGAATGAGATTTATCATCCCGGTCATTCTTGGGAGACGTTATTCCTCTGTTGGAAAAGACTGGAAGGGATAAGCTCACTGGTCCCTCTCAGATGTATCATAATCCAAAAGCAAGCCTGAGCCGTGGCTATTTCCTCAGCAGCCTGATGAGAATGGTGGGCATCAGAAGAATGCTGGAAAGAATACTTGTCATCCAATTGTCCAATACATCCAATGGATCCTCCTTTCATTTAGTATCAACATACCTCCAGATCATGAGCTCAGGCTGCCCGAGGTACCACAAATGATGGGTGACGGTGAGAGCTTCCCACCTTGGGCCCATCACTTGCCTCTCTTCTCACAGAGAGTCAGTGGTGTCACAATGCTTGGTGGGCGTCATGCCATTGCCATGGCCACCATTGGGCCTGAACTTCTCAGATGGAAGGCAACTCCACCTCCTCTGTGCCCACCTGCTCTCTACAGAAGGATGGCTCTTCCCCTGAACGTGTGTCAGGCTCAACACGGTGGTTCCAGAACTGCTTCCCAGGAATACACAGTCTACAATCCCATTTGGAAAGAAAATATGGGATTGAAAAAGACCCACTGGCTAAAGATTGGGCAAGAGGGCGGAGGAGTCGCTGGACACGCTGAACACTTCATAGGTACTTTTGTCGGTAGGGTCCCATATGGGACGCAGAGAGCAACAGACTTGAAACAACGTTCACATGAGTGCTCTCCCAAGCAATGGCTTCTCTGCAGCATTCCCTACCTGGTCCATGAGCTCTTGTGGCTTTGCTCGGGTGTGGATCCCTGGACTCGTTCTTAGCGGATATAGAATATGAACTCTGTGACTCTTCATGTCTCAATGATTGGGCATCCAAACAATGGTCTGAGCATCCATGGCCAGTGAGCTGGCCAACCATAGCCCAGAGTGCCAGATGTCTGTCAACCAAATCCAGTCTCTCTGGAATAGACCTCCTCATTCTCTGGCCTCCTGATTGTCAGGGACAGAGCCCACTCCCTTCCAGGTTGGACCTTTCAGTACCCTCAAATTGCAGGCATCATCCCAGGGCTCCTGGAAGATCAGACAATCGACCCACCTTTCCTTTCTTTTGATTGTAGACACAACAAACACACTGGCACTGGTCCCAGGCACCACACTCCCAGGAAGCTCTCCATGAGAGGGAGGGTTTGTTCTTATCCACCTGTGGAAAAGGCAGCTGAAATAGACCGGTTACCTCTCGGTTAAAAGGCCTCTGTTTGGAGGGCTCCCCTGTGGCTTAGGCTATGGAAATATTTATTCGGAAGTGTGGAGCTGAAAATGCCCCAATGGGAATGTCTTCGTCAAGGGTTACATCCAAGGGCTCAGGCTTGGTGGAGAGCATTGGGGCATGGATTGCTTGTTTGTGCCCTGGGATGTCTTGTTTCAAATGGCCATGAAGCACAATTCTTCTTTCACATGTAGGAACTCCCTTGAGGTGTGCTGCCCACTGATCCCCTGAAGATATCACATGTGCAGACACCAAGCCTCTAGAATCCACATTGAGCTTGGGAGCCTGAGGAGAGTGGTGGCTATGCGTCTACAGATGGAGATAAGAGTGTTCATCCAAGAGGACCACCCCTCTGATGGATCCTCCTTTCCATCAACTTCGACATACCTCCAGAGCAAGAGCTCATGGTGTCCCTCTTTGAACTCTCAAGGTGTGAGGGTGACACTTTCCCACATATGGCCCATCACACACCTCTTTTCTCACAGAGAGGTGGTTTGGTCACAAGGCTCCATGGGCATCCTATCAGTGCAAAGGCCACCTCTGGGGCTGCACCTTTCCGAAGGAAGGCAACTCCACACACTGGGGAACCCAATTTTCTCTCTCATGAGGGATCTCTGATAACATGTGCGGCACTTCAGGGTCAAGTGCTTTCTCAGTCACTGCCTCACACGAATACACAGGACAGAATCTCTTTTGGAGAGAAAAGATGTCATTCCAAACACCCAAACCAAAGTCACCTGGACAATGAAATCAAGGAACGACTGAGGAAGAACAACCTATGAGCCGCCATTTCAATAGGAAGGGTCTTTTCCGCTTAGGGAAAAGAGAGGGTGTCATTTACCTTGACCCACACCTCGTGTCCTTTGAGAAGACATGGGTGCCCAGCAGGGAGGACTGCTTGCAATCGGCATACTTCAAGAGACCAGCCAAGGAATAGTGAAAATCTCATGCAAGAGTCCTGAGATAGCCTTTGTGTCTAATAGTGCCCGGAAACACAGACAAGGGCTTGGGAAGGAAACTGCGCCCTGGAATGTGGCTTGTATGCAAATCACATCTCAATCTCTCTCTCGGCTTCTTCCTCCTTCACATTCTCTCGAATCCTCCTCATCCAAGGTTATCTGTGCTGGTCCATGTTGTCAAATCTCAGCCAGGAAAGCGGTCAAATTCGTTAACCTAGATTTTCCATCAGTCTTCCAAACTCCTATCAAATATAAAAGCATTTTACCTGAAATAACTCCTCTGTTTGTATGGAGATATTCCACCTTACACAGTGCACCTCTATCTTACCATAGTCAGCCCTTCACACTGACAGATAACCATCCCATTTGCACTGTGTTCTACATGGTCACCAATTTGACTCTGAGATCAACATCTTTTCAACCACCTACACATAAGGGACCGAGTGAGAATTCACTTCTCTGCAGCACATCTCCTGTATTTGACGTTGCTGGTGAGGTGGATCTCTCGACTCTTTCTAAGGGGAGTTGGGAAATGAAGTCTCTGCCTCCCCATGTCTCAGTGAATTGGCATGTAAGAAGGGGTCTGAGCACCCTTCAGCAGGGTCTGAGTGACAATGCGACAGAGGTCAAGGATTCGGTCCCCTACAACCAGTCTCCATTTGGGACAATCCTCCTCCTTCTCTAGACCCTCCATTGCCAGGCCAGAGGCCTGGCTCGTCCAAGAGGGAAACCTCAAGACCTGCCCATGTAGCCCTCACCACACGGCTCACGGTAGATAACAAGAGAGACTCCTTAAATTCCACAACTGTGTACCCCACAAACAAGCCAGCAGTGGAACTAGTCACCCCACTTCCATCCAGCACCCCAGTAGACAGGACGTAATCTTATCAACCTGTGAAATACCCACCAGACGTATCCCAGCTTCATTCTTGGGACATGTGTTACTGTGGATAGCTAGTGTGTGCTTTCATCTATTGACGTGTACGTTCAGAAGCAGGGAAGGGTCCTTGCCCCCATTCAAGTATTTCCTCAGGGTTGATATTGAGGGCCTCGTCCTTGGTGGAAGGCAGAGGGGCCTATTGTCATGGTTTGAGCTCTGGAATGAGATTTATCATCCCGGTCATTCTTGGGAGACGTTATTCCTCTGTTGGAAAAGACTGGAAGGGATAAGCTCACTGGTCCCTCTCAGATGTATCATAATCCAAAAGCAAGCCTGAGCCGTGGCTATTTCCTCAGCAGCCTGATGAGAATGGTGGGCATCAGAAGAATGCTGGAAAGAATACTTGTCATCCAATTGTCCAATACATCCAATGGATCCTCCTTTCATTTAGTATCAACATACCTCCAGATCATGAGCTCAGGCTGCCCGAGGTACCACAAATGATGGGTGACGGTGAGAGCTTCCCACCTTGGGCCCATCACTTGCCTCTCTTCTCACAGAGAGTCAGTGGTGTCACAATGCTTGGTGGGCGTCATGCCATTGCCATGGCCACCATTGGGCCTGAACTTCTCAGATGGAAGGCAACTCCACCTCCTCTGTGCCCACCTGCTCTCTACAGAAGGATGGCTCTTCCCCTGAACGTGTGTCAGGCTCAACACGGTGGTTCAGAACTGCTTCCCAGGAATACACAGTCTACAATCCCATTTGGAAAGAAAATATGGGATTGAAAAAGACCCACTGGCTAAAGATTGGGCAAGAGGGCGGAGGAGTCGCTGGACACGCTGAACACTTCATAGGTACTTTTGTCTGTAGGGTCCCATATGGGACGCAGAGAGCAACAGACTTGAAATAACGTTCACATGAGTGCTCTCCCAAGCAATGGCTTCTCTGCAGCATTCCCTACCTGGTCCATGAGCTCTTGTGGATTTGCTCGGGTGTGGATCCCTGGACTCGTTCTTAGCGGATATAGAATATGAACTCTGTGACTCTTCATGTCTCAATGATTGGGCATCCAAACCATGGTCTGAGCATCCATGGCCAGTGAGCTGGCCAACCATAGCCCAGAGTGCCAGATGTCTGTCAACCAAATCCAGTCTCTCTGGAATAGACCTCCTCATTCTCTGGCCTCCTGATTGTCAGGGACAGAGCCCACTCCCTTCCAGGTTGGACCTTTCAGTACCCTCAAATTGCAGGCATCATCCCAGGGCTCCTGGAAGATCAGACAATCGACCCACCTTTCCTTTCTTTTGATTGTAGACACAACAAACACACTGGCACTGGCCCCAGGCACCACACTCCCAGGAAGCTCTCCATGAGAGGGAGGGCTTGTTCTTATCCACCTGTGGAAAAGGCAGCTGAAATAGACCGGTTACCTCTCGGTTAAAAGGCCTCTGTTTGGAGGGCTCCCCTGTGGCTTAGGCTATGGAAATATTTATTCGGAAGTGTGGAGCTGAAAATGCCCCAATGGGAATGTCTTCGTCAAGGGTTACATCCAAGGGCTCAGGCTTGGTGGAGAGCATTGGGGCATGGATTGCTTGTTTGTGCCCTGGGATGTCTTGTTTCAAATGGCCATGAAGCACAATTCTTCTTTCACATGTAGGAACTCCCTTGAGGTGTGCTGCCCACTGATCCCCTGAAGATATCACATGTGCAGACACCAAGCCTCTAGAATCCACATTGAGCTTGGGAGCCTGAGGAGAGTGGTGGCTATGCGTCTACAGATGGAGATAAGAGTGTTCATCCAAGAGGACCACCCCTCTGATGGATCCTCCTTTCCATCAACTTCGACATACCTCCAGAGCAAGAGCTCATGGTGTCCCTCTTTGAACTCTCAAGGTTTGAGGGTGACACTTTCGCACATATGGCCCATCACACACCTCTTTTCTCACAGAGAGGTGGTTTGGTCACAAGGCTCCATGGGCATCATATCAGTGCAAAGGCCACCTCTGGGGCTGCACCTTTCCGAAGGAAGGCAACTCCACACACTGGGGAACCCAATTTTCTCTATCATGAGGGATCTCTGATAACATGTGCGGCACTTCAGGGTCAAGTGCTTTCTCAGTCACTGCCTCACACGAATACACAGGACAGAATCTCTTTTGGAGAGAAAAGATGTCATTCCAAACACCCAAACCAAAGTCACCTGGACAATGAAATCAAGGAACGACTGAGGAAGAACAACCTATGAGCCGCCATTTCAATAGGAAGGGTCTTTTCCGCTTAGGGAAAAGAGAGGGTGTCATTTACCTTGACCCACACCTCGTGTCCTTTGAGAAGACATGGGTGCCCAGCAGGGAGGACTGCTTGCAATCGGCATACTTCAAGAGACCAGCCAAGGAATAGTGAAAATCTCATGCAAGAGTCCTGAGATAGCCTTTGTGTCTAATAGTGCCCGGAAACACAGACAAGGGCTTGGGAAGGAAACTGCGCCCTGGAATGTGGCTTGTATGCAAATCACATCTCAATCTCTCTCTCGGCTTCTTCCTCCTTCACATTCTCTCGAATCCTCCTCATCCAAGGTTATCTGTGCTGGTCCATGTTGTCAAATCTCAGCCAGGAAAGCGGTCAAATTCGTTAACCTAGATTTTCCATCAGTCTTCCAAACTCCTATCAAATATAAAAGCATTTTACCTGAAATAACTCCTCTGTTTGTATGGAGATATTCCACCTTACACAGTGCACCTCTATCTTACCATAGTCAGCCCTTCACACTGACAGATAACCATCCCATTTGCACTGTGTTCTACATGGTCACCAATTTGACTCTGAGATCAACATCTTTTCAACCACCTACACATAAGGGACCGAGTGAGAATTCACTTCTCTGCAGCACATCTCCTGTATTTGACGTTGCTGGTGAGGTGGATCTCTCGACTCTTTCTAAGGGGAGTTGGGAAATGAAGTCTCTGCCTCCCCATGTCTCAGTGAATTGGCATGTAAGAAGGGGTCTGAGCACCCTTCAGCAGGGTCTGAGTGACAATGCGACAGAGGTCAAGGATTCGGTCCCCTACAACCAGTCTCCATTTGGGACAATCCTCCTCCTTCTCTAGACCCTCCATTGCCAGGCCAGAGGCCTGGCTCGTCCAAGAGGGAAACCTCAAGACCTGCCCATGTAGCCCTCACCACACGGCTCACGGTAGATAACAAGAGAGACTCCTTAAATTCCACAACTGTGTACCCCACAAACAAGCCAGCAGTGGAACTAGTCACCCCACTTCCATCCAGCACCCCAGTAGACAGGACGTAATCTTATCAACCTGTGAAATACCCACCAGACGTATCCCAGCTTCATTCTTGGGACATGTGTTACTGTGGATAGCTAGTGTGTGCTTTCATCTATTGACGTGTACGTTCAGAAGCAGGGAAGGGTCCTTGCCCCCATTCAAGTATTTCCTCAGGGTTGATATTGAGGGCCTCGTCCTTGGTGGAAGGCAGAGGGGCCTATTGTCATGGTTTGAGCTCTGGAATGAGATTTATCATCCCGGTCATTCTTGGGAGACGTTATTCCTCTGTTGGAAAAGACTGGAAGGGATAAGCTCACTGGTCCCTCTCAGATGTATCATAATCCAAAAGCAAGCCTGAGCCGTGGCTATTTCCTCAGCAGCCTGATGAGAATGGTGGGCATCAGAAGAATGCTGGAAAGAATACTTGTCATCCAATTGTCCAATACATCCAATGGATCCTCCTTTCATTTAGTATCAACATACCTCCAGATCATGAGCTCAGGCTGCCCGAGGTACCACAAATGATGGGTGACGGTGAGAGCTTCCCACCTTGGGCCCATCACTTGCCTCTCTTCTCACAGAGAGTCAGTGGTGTCACAATGCTTGGTGGGCGTCATGCCATTGCCATGGCCACCATTGGGCCTGAACTTCTCAGATGGAAGGCAACTCCACCTCCTCTGTGCCCACCTGCTCTCTACAGAAGGATGGCTCTTCCCCTGAACGTGTGTCAGGCTCAACACGGTGGTTCCAGAACTGCTTCCCAGGAATACACAGTCTACAATCCCATTTGGAAAGAAAATATGTGATTGAAAAAGACCCACTGGCTAAAGATTGGGCAGAGGGCGGAGGAGTCGCTGGACACGCTGAACACTTCATAGGTACTTTTGTTGGTAGGGTCCCATATGGGACGCAGAGAGCAACAGACTTGAAACAACGTTCACATGAGTGCTCTCCCAAGCAATGGCTTCTCTGCAGCATTCCCTACCTGGTCCATGAGCTCTTGTGGATTTGCTCGGGTGTGGATCCCTGGACTCGTTCTTAGCGGATATAGAATATGAACTCTGTGACTCTTCAGGTCTCAATGATTGGGCATCCAAACCATGGTCTGAGCATCCATGGCCAGTGAGCTGGCCAACCATAGCCCAGAGTGCCAGATGTCTGTCAACCAAATCCAGTCTCTCTGGAATAGACCTCCTCATTCTCTGGCCTCCTGATTGTCAGGGACAGAGCCCACTCCCTTCCAGGTTGGACCTTTCAGTACCCTCAAATTGCAGGCATCATCCCAGGGCTCCTGGAAGATCAGACAATCGACCCACCTTTCCTTTCTTTTGATTGTAGACACAACAAACACACTGGCACTGGCCCCAGGCACCACACTCCCAGGAAGCTCTCCATGAGAGGGAGGGCTTGTTCTTATCCACCTGTGGAAAAGGCAGCTGAAATAGACCGGTTACCTCTCGGTTAAAAGGCCTCTGTTTGGAGGGCTCCCCTGTGGCTTAGGCTATGGAAATATTTATTCGGAAGTGTGGAGCTGAAAATGCCCCAATGGGAATGTCTTCGTCAAGGGTTACATCCAAGGGCTCAGGCTTGGTGGAGAGCATTGGGGCATGGATTGCTTGTTTGTGCCCTGGGATGTCTTGTTTCAAATGGCCATGAAGCACAATTCTTCTTTCACATGTAGGAACTCCCTTGAGGTGTGCTGCCCACTGATCCCCTGAAGATATCACATGTGCAGACACCAAGCCTCTAGAATCCACATTGAGCTTGGGAGCCTGAGGAGAGTGGTGGCTATGCGTCTACAGATGGAGATAAGAGTGTTCATCCAAGAGGACCACCCCTCTGATGGATCCTCCTTTCCATCAACTTCGACATACCTCCAGAGCAAGAGCTCATGGTGTCCCTCTTTGAACTCTCAAGGTTTGAGGGTGACACTTTCGCACATATGGCCCATCACACACCTCTTTTCTCACAGAGAGGTGGTTTGGTCACAAGGCTCCATGGGCATCATATCAGTGCAAAGGCCACCTCTGGGGCTGCACCTTTCCGAAGGAAGGCAACTCCACACACTGGGGAACCCAATTTTCTCTATCATGAGGGATCTCTGATAACATGTGCGGCACTTCAGGGTCAAGTGCTTTCTCAGTCACTGCCTCACACGAATACACAGGACAGAATCTCTTTTGGAGAGAAAAGATGTCATTCCAAACACCCAAACCAAAGTCACCTGGACAATGAAATCAAGGAACGACTGAGGAAGAACAACCTATGAGCCGCCATTTCAATAGGAAGGGTCTTTTCCGCTTAGGGAAAAGAGAGGGTGTCATTTACCTTGACCCACACCTCGTGTCCTTTGAGAAGACATGGGTGCCCAGCAGGGAGGACTGCTTGCAATCGGCATACTTCAAGAGACCAGCCAAGGAATAGTGAAAATCTCATGCAAGAGTCCTGAGATAGCCTTTGTGTCTAATAGTGCCCGGAAACACAGACAAGGGCTTGGGAAGGAAACTGCGCCCTGGAATGTGGCTTGTATGCAAATCACATCTCAATCTCTCTCTCGGCTTCTTCCTCCTTCACATTCTCTCGAATCCTCCTCATCCAAGGTTATCTGTGCTGGTCCATGTTGTCAAATCTCAGCCAGGAAAGCGGTCAAATTCGTTAACCTAGATTTTCCATCAGTCTTCCAAACTCCTATCAAATATAAAAGCATTTTACCTGAAATAACTCCTCTGTTTGTATGGAGATATTCCACCTTACACAGTGCACCTCTATCTTACCATAGTCAGCCCTTCACACTGACAGATAACCATCCCATTTGCACTGTGTTCTACATGGTCACCAATTTGACTCTGAGATCAACATCTTTTCAACCACCTACACATAAGGGACCGAGTGAGAATTCACTTCTCTGCAGCACATCTCCTGTATTTGACGTTGCTGGTGAGGTGGATCTCTCGACTCTTTCTAAGGGGAGTTGGGAAATGAAGTCTCTGCCTCCCCATGTCTCAGTGAATTGGCATGTAAGAAGGGGTCTGAGCACCCTTCAGCAGGGTCTGAGTGACAATGCGACAGAGGTCAAGGATTCGGTCCCCTACAACCAGTCTCCATTTGGGACAATCCTCCTCCTTCTCTAGACCCTCCATTGCCAGGCCAGAGGCCTGGCTCGTCCAAGAGGGAAACCTCAAGACCTGCCCATGTAGCCCTCACCACACGGCTCACGGTAGATAACAAGAGAGACTCCTTAAATTCCACAACTGTGTACCCCACAAACAAGCCAGCAGTGGAACTAGTCACCCCACTTCCATCCAGCACCCCAGTAGACAGGACGTAATCTTATCAACCTGTGAAATACCCACCAGACGTATCCCAGCTTCATTCTTGGGACATGTGTTACTGTGGATAGCTAGTGTGTGCTTTCATCTATTGACGTGTACGTTCAGAAGCAGGGAAGGGTCCTTGCCCCCATTCAAGTATTTCCTCAGGGTTGATATTGAGGGCCTCGTCCTTGGTGGAAGGCAGAGGGGCCTATTGTCATGGTTTGAGCTCTGGAATGAGATTTATCATCCCGGTCATTCTTGGGAGACGTTATTCCTCTGTTGGAAAAGACTGGAAGGGATAAGCTCACTGGTCCCTCTCAGATGTATCATAATCCAAAAGCAAGCCTGAGCCGTGGCTATTTCCTCAGCAGCCTGATGAGAATGGTGGGCATCAGAAGAATGCTGGAAAGAATACTTGTCATCCAATTGTCCAATACATCCAATGGATCCTCCTTTCATTTAGTATCAACATACCTCCAGATCATGAGCTCAGGCTGCCCGAGGTACCACAAATGATGGGTGACGGTGAGAGCTTCCCACCTTGGGCCCATCACTTGCCTCTCTTCTCACAGAGAGTCAGTGGTGTCACAATGCTTGGTGGGCGTCATGCCATTGCCATGGCCACCATTGGGCCTGAACTTCTCAGATGGAAGGCAACTCCACCTCCTCTGTGCCCACCTGCTCTCTACAGAAGGATGGCTCTTCCCCTGAACGTGTGTCAGGCTCAACACGGTGGTTCCAGAACTGCTTCCCAGGAATACACAGTCTACAATCCCATTTGGAAAGAAAATATGTGATTGAAAAAGACCCACTGGCTAAAGATTGGGCAGAGGGCGGAGGAGTCGCTGGACACGCTGAACACTTCATAGGTACTTTTGTCGGTAGGGTCCCATATGGGACGCAGAGAGCAACAGACTTGAAACAACGTTCACATGAGTGCTCTCCCAAGCAATGGCTTCTCTGCAGCATTCCCTACCTGGTCCATGAGCTCTTGTGGATTTGCTCGGGTGTGGATCCCTGGACTCGTTCTTAGCGGATATAGAATATGAACTCTGTGACTCTTCATGTCTCAATGATTGGGCATCCAAACCATGGTCTGAGCATCCATGGCCAGTGAGCTGGCCAACCATAGCCCAGAGTGCCAGATGTCTGTCAACCAAATCCAGTCTCTCTGGAATAGACCTCCTCATTCTCTGGCCTCCTGATTGTCAGGGACAGAGCCCACTCCCTTCCAGGTTGGACCTTTCAGTACCCTCAAATTGCAGGCATCATCCCAGGGCTCCTGGAAGATCAGACAATCGACCCACCTTTCCTTTCTTTTGATTGTAGACACAACAAACACACTGGCACTGGCCCCAGGCACCACACTCCCAGGAAGCTCTCCATGAGAGGGAGGGCTTGTTCTTATCCACCTGTGGAAAAGGCAGCTGAAATAGACCGGTTACCTCTCGGTTAAAAGGCCTCTGTTTGGAGGGCTCCCCTGTGGCTTAGGCTATGGAAATATTTATTCGGAAGTGTGGAGCTGAAAATGCCCCAATGGGAATGTCTTCGTCAAGGGTTACATCCAAGGGCTCAGGCTTGGTGGAGAGCATTGGGGCATGGATTGCTTGTTTGTGCCCTGGGATGTCTTGTTTCAAATGGCCATGAAGCACAATTCTTCTTTCACATGTAGGAACTCCCTTGAGGTGTGCTGCCCACTGATCCCCTGAAGATATCACATGTGCAGACACCAAGCCTCTAGAATCCACATTGAGCTTGGGAGCCTGAGGAGAGTGGTGGCTATGCGTCTACAGATGGAGATAAGAGTGTTCATCCAAGAGGACCACCCCTCTGATGGATCCTCCTTTCCATCAACTTCGACATACCTCCAGAGCAAGAGCTCATGGTGTCCCTCTTTGAACTCTCAAGGTTTGAGGGTGACACTTTCCCACATATGGCCCATCACACACCTCTTTTCTCACAGAGAGGTGGTTTGGTCACAAGGCTCCATGGGCATCATATCAGTGCAAAGGCCACCTCTGGGGCTGCACCTTTCCGAAGGAAGGCAACTCCACACACTGGGGAACCCAATTTTCTCTATCATGAGGGATCTCTGATAACATGTGCGGCACTTCAGGGTCAAGTGCTTTCTCAGTCACTGCCTCACACGAATACACAGGACAGAATCTCTTTTGGAGAGAAAAGATGTCATTCCAAACACCCAAACCAAAGTCACCTGGACAATGAAATCAAGGAACGACTGAGGAAGAACAACCTATGAGCCGCCATTTCAATAGGAAGGGTCTTTTCCGCTTAGGGAAAAGAGAGGGTGTCATTTACCTTGACCCACACCTCGTGTCCTTTGAGAAGACATGGGTGCCCAGCAGGGAGGACTGCTTGCAATCGGCATACTTCAAGAGACCAGCCAAGGAATAGTGAAAATCTCATGCAAGAGTCCTGAGATAGCCTTTGTGTCTAATAGTGCCCGGAAACACAGACAAGGGCTTGGGAAGGAAACTGCGCCCTGGAATGTGGCTTGTATGCAAATCACATCTCAATCTCTCTCTCGGCTTCTTCCTCCTTCACATTCTCTCGAATCCTCCTCATCCAAGGTTATCTGTGCTGGTCCATGTTGTCAAATCTCAGCCAGGAAAGCGGTCAAATTCGTTAACCTAGATTTTCCATCAGTCTTCCAAACTCCTATCAAATATAAAAGCATTTTACCTGAAATAACTCCTCTGTTTGTATGGAGATATTCCACCTTACACAGTGCACCTCTATCTTACCATAGTCAGCCCTTCACACTGACAGATAACCATCCCATTTGCACTGTGTTCTACATGGTCACCAATTTGACTCTGAGATCAACATCTTTTCAACCACCTACACATAAGGGACCGAGTGAGAATTCACTTCTCTGCAGCACATCTCCTGTATTTGACGTTGCTGGTGAGGTGGATCTCTCGACTCTTTCTAAGGGGAGTTGGGAAATGAAGTCTCTGCCTCCCCATGTCTCAGTGAATTGGCATGTAAGAAGGGGTCTGAGCACCCTTCAGCAGGGTCTGAGTGACAATGCGACAGAGGTCAAGGATTCGGTCCCCTACAACCAGTCTCCATTTGGGACAATCCTCCTCCTTCTCTAGACCCTCCATTGCCAGGCCAGAGGCCTGGCTCGTCCAAGAGGGAAACCTCAAGACCTGCCCATGTAGCCCTCACCACACGGCTCACGGTAGATAACAAGAGAGACTCCTTAAATTCCACAACTGTGTACCCCACAAACAAGCCAGCAGTGGAACTAGTCACCCCACTTCCATCCAGCACCCCAGTAGACAGGACGTAATCTTATCAACCTGTGAAATACCCACCAGACGTATCCCAGCTTCATTCTTGGGACATGTGTTACTGTGGATAGCTAGTGTGTGCTTTCATCTATTGACGTGTACGTTCAGAAGCAGGGAAGGGTCCTTGCCCCCATTCAAGTATTTCCTCAGGGTTGATATTGAGGGCCTCGTCCTTGGTGGAAGGCAGAGGGGCCTATTGTCATGGTTTGAGCTCTGGAATGAGATTTATCATCCCGGTCATTCTTGGGAGACGTTATTCCTCTGTTGGAAAAGACTGGAAGGGATAAGCTCACTGGTCCCTCTCAGATGTATCATAATCCAAAAGCAAGCCTGAGCCGTGGCTATTTCCTCAGCAGCCTGATGAGAATGGTGGGCATCAGAAGAATGCTGGAAAGAATACTTGTCATCCAATTGTCCAATACATCCAATGGATCCTCCTTTCATTTAGTATCAACATACCTCCAGATCATGAGCTCAGGCTGCCCGAGGTACCACAAATGATGGGTGACGGTGAGAGCTTCCCACCTTGGGCCCATCACTTGCCTCTCTTCTCACAGAGAGTCAGTGGTGTCACAATGCTTGGTGGGCGTCATGCCATTGCCATGGCCACCATTGGGCCTGAACTTCTCAGATGGAAGGCAACTCCACCTCCTCTGTGCCCACCTGCTCTCTACAGAAGGATGGCTCTTCCCCTGAACGTGTGTCAGGCTCAACACGGTGGTTCCAGAACTGCTTCCCAGGAATACACAGTCTACAATCCCATTTGGAAAGAAAATATGGGATTGAAAAAGACCCACTGGCTCAAGATTGGGCAAGAGGGCGGAGGAGTCGCTGGACACGCTGAACACTTCATAGGTACTTTTGTCTGTAGGGTCCCATATGGGACGCAGAGAGCAACAGACTTGAAACAACGTTCACATGAGTGCTCTCCCAAGCAATGGCTTCTCTGCAGCATTCCCTACCTGGTCCATGAGCTCTTGTGGATTTGCTCGGGTGTGGATCCCTGGACTCGTTCTTAGCGGATATAGAATATGAACTCTGTGACTCTTCATGTCTCAATGATTGGGCATCCAAACCATGGTCTGAGCATCCATGGCCAGTGAGCTGGCCAACCATAGCCCAGAGTGCCAGATGTCTGTCAACCAAATCCAGTCTCTCTGGAATAGACCTCCTCATTCTCTGGCCTCCTGATTGTCAGGGACAGAGCCCACTCCCTTCCAGGTTGGACCTTTCAGTACCCTCAAATTGCAGGCATCATCCCAGGGCTCCTGGAAGATCAGACAATCGACCCACCTTTCCTTTCTTTTGATTGTAGACACAACAAACACACTGGCACTGGCCCCAGGCACCACACTCCCAGGAAGCTCTCCATGAGAGGGAGGGCTTGTTCTTATCCACCTGTGGAAAAGGCAGCTGAAATAGACCGGTTACCTCTCGGTTAAAAGGCCTCTGTTTGGAGGGCTCCCCTGTGGCTTAGGCTATGGAAATATTTATTCGGAAGTGTGGAGCTGAAAATGCCCCAATGGGAATGTCTTCGTCAAGGGTTACATCCAAGGGCTCAGGCTTGGTGGAGAGCATTGGGGCATGGATTGCTTGTTTGTGCCCTGGGATGTCTTGTTTCAAATGGCCATGAAGCACAATTCTTCTTTCACATGTAGGAACTCCCTTGAGGTGTGCTGCCCACTGATCCCCTGAAGATATCACATGTGCAGACACCAAGCCTCTAGAATCCACATTGAGCTTGGGAGCCTGAGGAGAGTGGTGGCTATGCGTCTACAGATGGAGATAAGAGTGTTCATCCAAGAGGACCACCCCTCTGATGGATCCTCCTTTCCATCAACTTCGACATACCTCCAGAGCAAGAGCTCATGGTGTCCCTCTTTGAACTCTCAAGGTTTGAGGGTGACACTTTCCCACATATGGCCCATCACACACCTCTTTTCTCACAGAGAGGTGGTTTGGTCACAAGGCTCCATGGGCATCATATCAGTGCAAAGGCCACCTCTGGGGCTGCACCTTTCCGAAGGAAGGCAACTCCACACACTGGGGAACCCAATTTTCTCTATCATGAGGGATCTCTGATAACATGTGCGGCACTTCAGGGTCAAGTGCTTTCTCAGTCACTGCCTCACACGAATACACAGGACAGAATCTCTTTTGGAGAGAAAAGATGTCATTCCAAACACCCAAACCAAAGTCACCTGGACAATGAAATCAAGGAACGACTGAGGAAGAACAACCTATGAGCCGCCATTTCAATAGGAAGGGTCTTTTCCGCTTAGGGAAAAGAGAGGGTGTCATTTACCTTGACCCACACCTCGTGTCCTTTGAGAAGACATGGGTGCCCAGCAGGGAGGACTGCTTGCAATCGGCATACTTCAAGAGACCAGCCAAGGAATAGTGAAAATCTCATGCAAGAGTCCTGAGATAGCCTTTGTGTCTAATAGTGCCCGGAAACACAGACAAGGGCTTGGGAAGGAAACTGCGCCCTGGAATGTGGCTTGTATGCAAATCACATCTCAATCTCTCTCTCGGCTTCTTCCTCCTTCACATTCTCTCGAATCCTCCTCATCCAAGGTTATCTGTGCTGGTCCATGTTGTCAAATCTCAGCCAGGAAAGCGGTCAAATTCGTTAACCTAGATTTTCCATCAGTCTTCCAAACTCCTATCAAATATAAAAGCATTTTACCTGAAATAACTCCTCTGTTTGTATGGAGATATTCCACCTTACACAGTGCACCTCTATCTTACCATAGTCAGCCCTTCACACTGACAGATAACCATCCCATTTGCACTGTGTTCTACATGGTCACCAATTTGACTCTGAGATCAACATCTTTTCAACCACCTACACATAAGGGACCGAGTGAGAATTCACTTCTCTGCAGCACATCTCCTGTATTTGACGTTGCTGGTGAGGTGGATCTCTCGACTCTTTCTAAGGGGAGTTGGGAAATGAAGTCTCTGCCTCCCCATGTCTCAGTGAATTGGCATGTAAGAAGGGGTCTGAGCACCCTTCAGCAGGGTCTGAGTGACAATGCGACAGAGGTCAAGGATTCGGTCCCCTACAACCAGTCTCCATTTGGGACAATCCTCCTCCTTCTCTAGACCCTCCATTGCCAGGCCAGAGGCCTGGCTCGTCCAAGAGGGAAACCTCAAGACCTGCCCATGTAGCCCTCACCACACGGCTCACGGTAGATAACAAGAGAGACTCCTTAAATTCCACAACTGTGTACCCCACAAACAAGCCAGCAGTGGAACTAGTCACCCCACTTCCATCCAGCACCCCAGTAGACAGGACGTAATCTTATCAACCTGTGAAATACCCACCAGACGTATCCCAGCTTCATTCTTGGGACATGTGTTACTGTGGATAGCTAGTGTGTGCTTTCATCTATTGACGTGTACGTTCAGAAGCAGGGAAGGGTCCTTGCCCCCATTCAAGTATTTCCTCAGGGTTGATATTGAGGGCCTCGTCCTTGGTGGAAGGCAGAGGGGCCTATTGTCATGGTTTGAGCTCTGGAATGAGATTTATCATCCCGGTCATTCTTGGGAGACGTTATTCCTCTGTTGGAAAAGACTGGAAGGGATAAGCTCACTGGTCCCTCTCAGATGTATCATAATCCAAAAGCAAGCCTGAGCCGTGGCTATTTCCTCAGCAGCCTGATGAGAATGGTGGGCATCAGAAGAATGCTGGAAAGAATACTTGTCATCCAATTGTCCAATACATCCAATGGATCCTCCTTTCATTTAGTATCAACATACCTCCAGATCATGAGCTCAGGCTGCCCGAGGTACCACAAATGATGGGTGACGGGGAGAGCTTCCCACCTTGGGCCCATCACTTGCCTCTCTTCTCACAGAGAGTCAGTGGTGTCACAATGCTTGGTGGGCGTCATGCCATTGCCATGGCCACCATTGGGCCTGAACTTCTCAGATGGAAGGCAACTCCACCTCCTCTGTGCCCACCTGCTCTCTACAGAAGGATGGCTCTTCCCCTGAACGTGTGTCAGGCTCAACACGGTGGTTCCAGAACTGCTTCCCAGGAATACACAGTCTACAATCCCATTTGGAAAGAAAATATGGGATTGAAAAAGACCCACTGGCTCAAGATTGGGCAAGAGGGCGGAGGAGTCGCTGGACACGCTGAACACTTCATAGGTACTTTTGTCTGTAGGGTCCCATATGGGACGCAGAGAGCAACAGACTTGAAACAACGTTCACATGAGTGCTCTCCCAAGCAATGGCTTCTCTGCAGCATTCCCTACCTGGTCCATGAGCTCTTGTGGATTTGCTCGGGTGTGGATCCCTGGACTCGTTCTTAGCGGATATAGAATATGAACTCTGTGACTCTTCAGGTCTCAATGATTGGGCATCCAAACAATGGTCTGAGCATCCATGGCCAGTGAGCTGGCCAACCATAGCCCAGAGTGCCAGATGTCTGTCAACCAAATCCAGTCTCTCTGGAATAGACCTCCTCATTCTCTGGCCTCCTGATTGTCAGGGACAGAGCCCACTCCCTTCCAGGTTGGACCTTTCAGTACCCTCAAATTGCAGGCATCATCCCAGGGCTCCTGGAAGATCAGACAATCGACCCACCTTTCCTTTCTTTTGATTGTAGACACAACAAACACACTGGCACTGGCCCCAGGCACCACACTCCCAGGAAGCTCTCCATGAGAGGGAGGGCTTGTTCTTATCCACCTGTGGAAAAGGCAGCTGAAATAGACCGGTTACCTCTCGGTTAAAAGGCCTCTGTTTGGAGGGCTCCCCTGTGGCTTAGGCTATGGAAATATTTATTCGGAAGTGTGGAGCTGAAAATGCCCCAATGGGAATGTCTTCGTCAAGGGTTACATCCAAGGGCTCAGGCTTGGTGGAGAGCATTGGGGCATGGATTGCTTGTTTGTGCCCTGGGATGTCTTGTTTCAAATGGCCATGAAGCACAATTCTTCTTTCACATGTAGGAACTCCCTTGAGGTGTGCTGCCCACTGATCCCCTGAAGATATCACATGTGCAGACACCAAGCCTCTAGAATCCACATTGAGCTTGGGAGCCTGAGGAGAGTGGTGGCTATGCGTCTACAGATGGAGATAAGAGTGTTCATCCAAGAGGACCACCCCTCTGATGGATCCTCCTTTCCATCAACTTCGACATACCTCCAGAGCAAGAGCTCATGGTGTCCCTCTTTGAACTCTCAAGGTGTGAGGGTGACACTTTCCCACATATGGCCCATCACACACCTCTTTTCTCACAGAGAGGTGGTTTGGTCACAAGGCTCCATGGGCATCATATCAGTGCAAAGGCCACCTCTGGGGCTGCACCTTTCCGAAGGAAGGCACCTCCACACACTGGGGAACCCAATTTTCTCTATCATGAGGGATCTCTGATAACATGTGCGGCACTTCAGGGTCAAGTGCTTTCTCAGTCACTGCCTCACACGAATACACAGGACAGAATCTCTTTTGGAGAGAAAAGATGTCATTCCAAACACCCAAACCAAAGTCACCTGGACAATGAAATCAAGGAACGACTGAGGAAGAACAACCTATGAGTCGCCATTTCAATAGGAAGGGTCTTTTCCGCTTAGGGAAAAGAGAGGGTGTCATTTACCTTGACCCACACCTCGTGTCCTTTGAGAAGACATGGGTGCCCAGCAGGGAGGACTGCTTGCAATCGGCATACTTCAAGAGACCAGCCAAGGAATAGTGAAAATCTCATGCAAGAGTCCTGAGATAGCCTTTGTGTCTAATAGTGCCCGGAAACACAGACAAGGGCTTGGGAAGGAAACTGCGCCCTGGAATGTGGCTTGTATGCAAATCACATCTCAATCTCTCTCTCGGCTTCTTCCTCCTTCACATTCTCTCGAATCCTCCTCATCCAAGGTTATCTGTGCTGGTCCATGTTGTCAAATCTCAGCCAGGAAAGCGGTCAAATTCGTTAACCTAGATTTTCCATCAGTCTTCCAAACTCCTATCAAATATAAAAGCATTTTACCTGAAATAACTCCTCTGTTTGTATGGAGATATTCCACCTTACACAGTGCACCTCTATCTTACCATAGTCAGCCCTTCACACTGACAGATAACCATCCCATTTGCACTGTGTTCTACATGGTCACCGATTTGACTCTGAGATCAACATCTTTTCAACCACCTACACATAAGGGACCGAGTGAGAATTCACTTCTCTGCAGCACATCTCCTGTATTTGACGTTGCTGGTGAGGTGGATCTCTCGACTCTTTCTAAGGGGAGTTGGGAAATGAAGTCTCTGCCTCCCCATGTCTCAGTGAATTGGCATGTAAGAAGGGGTCTGAGCACCCTTCAGCAGGGTCTGAGTGACAATGCGACAGAGGTCAAGGATTCGGTCCCCTACAACCAGTCTCCATTTGGGACAATCCTCCTCCTTCTCTAGACCCTCCATTGCCAGGCCAGAGGCCTGGCTCGTCCAAGAGGGAAACCTCAAGACCTGCCCATGTAGCCCTCACCACACGGCTCACGGTAGATAACAAGAGAGACTCCTTAAATTCCACAACTGTGTACCCCACAAACAAGCCAGCAGTGGAACTAGTCACCCCACTTCCATCCAGCACCCCAGTAGACAGGACGTAATCTTATCAACCTGTGAAATACCCACCAGACGTATCCCAGCTTCATTCTTGGGACATGTGTTACTGTGGATAGCTAGTGTGTGCTTTCATCTATTGACGTGTACGTTCAGAAGCAGGGAAGGGTCCTTGCCCCCATTCAAGTATTTCCTCAGGGTTGATATTGAGGGCCTCGTCCTTGGTGGAAGGCAGAGGGGCCTATTGTCATGGTTTGAGCTCTGGAATGAGATTTATCATCCCGGTCATTCTTGGGAGACGTTATTCCTCTGTTGGAAAAGACTGGAAGGGATAAGCTCACTGGTCCCTCTCAGATGTATCATAATCCAAAAGCAAGCCTGAGCCGTGGCTATTTCCTCAGCAGCCTGATGAGAATGGTGGGCATCAGAAGAATGCTGGAAAGAATACTTGTCATCCAATTGTCCAATACATCCAATGGATCCTCCTTTCATTTAGTATCAACATACCTCCAGATCATGAGCTCAGGCTGCCCGAGGTACCACAAATGATGGGTGACGGTGAGAGCTTCCCACCTTGGGCCCATCACTTGCCTCTCTTCTCACAGAGAGTCAGTGGTGTCACAATGCTTGGTGGGCGTCATGCCATTGCCATGGCCACCATTGGGCCTGAACTTCTCAGATGGAAGGCAACTCCACCTCCTCTGTGCCCACCTGCTCTCTACAGAAGGATGGCTCTTCCCCTGAACGTGTGTCAGGCTCAACACTGTGGTTCCAGAACAGCTTCCCAGGAATACACAGTCTACAATCCCATTTGGAAAGAAAATATGGGATTGAAAAAGACCCACTGGCTAAAGATTGGGCAAGAGGGCGGAGGAGTCGCTGGACACGCTGAACACTTCATAGGTACTTTTGTCTGTAGGGTCCCATATGGGACGCAGAGAGCAACAGACTTGAAACAACGTTCACATGAGTGCTCTCCCAAGCAATGGCTTCTCTGCAGCATTCCCTACCTGGTCCATGAGCTCTTGTGGATTTGCTCGGGTGTGGATCCCTGGACTCGTTCTTAGCGGATATAGAATATGAACTCTGTGACTCTTCAGGTCTCAATGATTGGGCATCCAAACAATGGTCTGAGCATCCATGGCCAGTGAGCTGGCCAACCATAGCCCAGAGTGCCAGATGTCTGTCAACCAAATCCAGTCTCTCTGGAATAGACCTCCTCATTCTCTGGCCTCCTGATTGTCAGGGACAGAGCCCACTCCCTTCCAGGTTGGACCTTTCAGTACCCTCAAATTGCAGGCATCATCCCAGGGCTCCTGGAAGATCAGACAATCGACCCACCTTTCCTTTCTTTTGATTGTAGACACAACAAACACACTGGCACTGGCCCCAGGCACCACACTCCCAGGAAGCTCTCCATGAGAGGGAGGGCTTGTTCTTATCCACCTGTGGAAAAGGCAGCTGAAATAGACCGGTTACCTCTCGGTTAAAAGGCCTCTGTTTGGAGGGCTCCCCTGTGGCTTAGGCTATGGAAATATTTATTCGGAAGTGTGGAGCTGAAAATGCCCCAATGGGAATGTCTTCGTCAAGGGTTACATCCAAGGGCTCAGGCTTGGTGGAGAGCATTGGGGCATGGATTGCTTGTTTGTGCCCTGGGATGTCTTGTTTCAAATGGCCATGAAGCACAATTCTTCTTTCACATGTAGGAACTCCCTTGAGGTGTGCTGCCCACTGATCCCCTGAAGATATCACATGTGCAGACACCAAGCCTCTAGAATCCACATTGAGCTTGGGAGCCTGAGGAGAGTGGTGGCTATGCGTCTACAGATGGAGATAAGAGTGTTCATCCAAGAGGACCACCCCTCTGATGGATCCTCCTTTCCATCAACGTCGACATACCTCCAGAGCAAGAGCTCATGGTGTCCCTCTTTGAACTCTCAAGGTTTGAGGGTGACACTTTCCCACATATGGCCCATCACACACCTCTTTTCTCACAGAGAGGTGGTTTGGTCACAAGGCTCCATGGGCATCATATCAGTGCAAAGGCCACCTCTGGGGCTGCACCTTTCCGAAGGAAGGCAACTCCACACACTGGGGAACCCAATTTTCTCTATCATGAGGGATCTCTGATAACATGTGCGGCACTTCAGGGTCAAGTGCTTTCTCAGTCACTGCCTCACACGAATACACAGGACAGAATCTCTTTTGGAGAGAAAAGATGTCATTCCAAACACCCAAACCAAAGTCACCTGGACAATGAAATCAAGGAACGACTGAGGAAGAACAACCTATGAGCCGCCATTTCAATAGGAAGGGTCTTTTCCGCTTAGGGAAAAGAGAGGGTGTCATTTACCTTGACCCACACCTCGTGTCCTTTGAGAAGACATGGGTGCCCAGCAGGGAGGACTGCTTGCAATCCACATACTTCAAGAGACCAGCCAAGGAATAGTGAAAATCTCATGCAAGAGTCCTGAGATAGCCTTTGTGTCTAATAGTCCCCGGAAACACAGACAAGGGCTTGGGAAGGAAACTGCGCCCTGGAATGTGGCTTGTATGCAAATCACATCTCAATCTCTCTCTCGGCTTCTTCCTCCTTCACATTCTCTCGAATCCTCCTCATCCAAGGTTATCTGTGCTGGTCCATGTTGTCAAATCTCAGCCAGGAAAGCGGTCAAATTCGTTAACCTAGATTTTCCATCAGTCTTCCAAACTCCTATCAAATATAAAAGCATTTTACCTGAAATAACTCCTCTGTTTGTATGGAGATATTCCACCTTACACAGTGCACCTCTATCTTACCATAGTCAGCCCTTCACACTGACAGATAACCATCCCATTTGCACTGTGTTCTACATGGTCACCAATTTGACTCTGAGATCAACATCTTTTCAACCACCTACACATAAGGGACCGAGTGAGAATTCACTTCTCTGCAGCACATCTCCTGTATTTGACGTTGCTGGTGAGGTGGATCTCTCGACTCTTTCTAAGGGGAGTTGGGAAATGAAGTCTCTGCCTCCCCATGTCTCAGTGAATTGGCATGTAAGAAGGGGTCTGAGCACCCTTCAGCAGGGTCTGAGTGACAATGCGACAGAGGTCAAGGATTCGGTCCCCTACAACCAGTCTCCATTTGGGACAATCCTCCTCCTTCTCTAGACCCTCCATTGCCAGGCCAGAGGCCTGGCTCGTCCAAGAGGGAAACCTCAAGACCTGCCCATGTAGCCCTCACCACACGGCTCACGGTAGATAACAAGAGAGACTCCTTAAATTCCACAACTGTGTACCCCACAAACAAGCCAGCAGTGGAACTAGTCACCCCACTTCCATCCAGCACCCCAGTAGACAGGACGTAATCTTATCAACCTGTGAAATACCCACCAGACGTATCCCAGCTTCATTCTTGGGACATGTGTTACTGTGGATAGCTAGTGTGTGCTTTCATCTATTGACGTGTACGTTCAGAAGCAGGGAAGGGTCCTTGCCCCCATTCAAGTATTTCCTCAGGGTTGATATTGAGGGCCTCGTCCTTGGTGGAAGGCAGAGGGGCCTATTGTCATGGTTTGAGCTCTGGAATGAGATTTATCATCCCGGTCATTCTTGGGAGACGTTATTCCTCTGTTGGAAAAGACTGGAAGGGATAAGCTCACTGGTCCCTCTCAGATGTATCATAATCCAAAAGCAAGCCTGAGCCGTGGCTATTTCCTCAGCAGCCTGATGAGAATGGTGGGCATCAGAAGAATGCTGGAAAGAATACTTGTCATCCAATTGTCCAATACATCCAATGGATCCTCCTTTCATTTAGTATCAACATACCTCCAGATCATGAGCTCAGGCTGCCCGAGGTACCACAAATGATGGGTGACGGTGAGAGCTTCCCACCTTGGGCCCATCACTTGCCTCTCTTCTCACAGAGAGTCAGTGGTGTCACAATGCTTGGTGGGCGTCATGCCATTGCCATGGCCACCATTGGGCCTGAACTTCTCAGATGGAAGGCAACTCCACCTCCTCTGTGCCCACCTGCTCTCTACAGAAGGATGGCTCTTCCCCTGAACGTGTGTCAGGCTCAA
Source organism: Sus scrofa (assembly GCF_054392235.1). NCBI lineage: Eukaryota > Metazoa > Chordata > Mammalia > Artiodactyla > Suidae > Sus > Sus scrofa. Next base: position 44,883,561 of record NC_139402.1, read on the forward strand.
CACGGTGGTTCCAGAACTGCTTCCCAGGAATACACAGTCTACAATCCCATTTGGAAAGAAAATATGGGATTGAAAAAGACTCACTGGCTAAAGATTGGGCAAGAGGGCGGAGGAGTCGCTGGACACGCTGAACACTTCATAGGTACTTTTGTCTGTAGGGTCCCATATGGGACGCAGAGAGCAACAGACTTGAAACAACGTTCACATGAGTGCTCTCCCAAGAAATGGCTTCTCTGCAGCATTCCCTACCTGGTCCGTGAGCTCTTGTGGATTTGCTCGGGTGTGGATCCCTGGACTCGTTCTTAGCGGATATAGAATATGAACTCTGTGACTCTTCATGTCTCAATGATTGGGCATCCAAACAATGGTCTGAGCATCCATGGCCAGTGAGCTGGCCAACCATAGCCCAGAGTGCCAGATGTCTGTCAACCAAATCCAGTCTCTCTGGAATAGACCTCCTCATTCTCTGGCCTCCTGATTGTCAGGGACAGAGCCCACTCCCTTCCAGGTTGGACCTTTCAGTACCCTCAAATTGCAGGCATCATCCCAGGGCTCCTGGAAGATCAGACAATCGACCTACCTTTGCTTTCTTTTGATTGTAGACACAACAAACGCACTGGCACTGGCCCCAGGCACCACACTCCCAGGAAGCTCTCCATGAGAGGGAGGGCTTGTTCTTATCCACCTATGGAAAAGGCAGCTGAAATAGACCGGTTACCTCTCGGTTAAAAGGCCTCTGTTTGGAGGGCTCCCCTGTGGCTTAGGCTATGGAAATATTTATTCGGAAGTGTGGAGCTGAAAATGCCCCATGGGGAATGTCTTCGTCAAGGGTTACATCCAAGGGCTCAGGCTTGGTGGAGAGCATTGGGGCATGGATTGCTTGTTTGTGCCCTGGGATGTCTTGTTTCAAATGGCCATGAAGCACAATTCTTCTTTCACATGTAGGAACTCCCTTGAGGTGTGCTGCCCACTGATCCCCTGAAGATATCACATGTGCAGACACCAAGCCTCTAGAATCCACATTGAGCTTGGGAGCCTGAGGAGAGTGGTGGCTATGCGTCTACAGATGGAGATAAGAGTGTTCATCCAAGAGGACCACCCCTCTGATGGATCCTCCTTTCCATCAACTTCGACATACCTCCAGAGCAAGAGCTCATGGTGTCCCTCTTTGAACTCTCAAGGTGTGAGGGTGACACTTTCCCACATATGGCCCATCACACACCTCTTTTCTCACAGAGAGGTGGTTTGGTCACAAGGCTCCATGGGCATCATATCAGTGCAAAGGCCACCTCTGGGGCTGCACCTTTCCGAAGGAAGGCAACTCCACACACTGGGGAACACAATTTCCTCTATCATGATGGATCTCTGATAACATGTGCGGCACTTCAGGGTCAAGTGCTTTCTCAGTCACTGCCTCACACGAATACACAGGACAGAATCTCTTTTGGAGAGAAAAGATGTCATTCCAAACACCCAAACCAAAGTCACCTGGACAATGAAATCAAGGAACGACTGAGGAAGAACAACCTATGAGTCGCCATTTCAATAGGAAGGGTCTTTTCCGCTTAGGGAAAAGAGAGGGTGTCATTTACCTTGACCCACACCTCGTGTCCTTTGAGAAGACATGGGTGCCCAGCAGGGAGGACTGCTTGCAATCGGCATACTTCAAGAGACCAGCCAAGGAATAGTGAAAATCTCATGCAAGAGTCCTGAGATAGCCTTTGTGTCTAATAGTGCCCGGAAACACAGACAAGGGCTTGGGAAGGAAACTGCGCCCTGGAATGTGGCTTGTATGCAAATCACATCTCAATCTCTCTCTCGGCTTCTTCCTCCTTCACATTCTCTCGAATCCTCCTCATCCAAGGTTATCTGTGCTGGTCCATGTTGTCAAATCTCAGCCAGGAAAGCGGTCAAATTCGTTAACCTAGATTTTCCATCAGTCTTCCAAACTCCTATCAAATATAAAAGCATTTTACCTGAAATAACTCCTCTGTTTGTATGGAGATATTCCACCTTACACAGTGCACCTCTATCTTACCATAGTCAGCCCTTCACACTGACAGATAACCATCCCATTTGCACGGTGTTCTACATGGTCACCAATTTGACTCTGAGATCAACATCTTTTCAACCACCTACACATAAGGGACCGAGTGAGAATTCACTTCTCTGCAGCACATCTCCTGTATTTGACGTTGCTGGTGAGGTGGATCTCTCGACTCTTTCTAAGGGGAGTTGGGAAATGAAGTCTCTGCCTCCCCATGTCTCAGTGAATTGGCATGTAAGAAGGGGTCTGAGCACCCTTCAGCAGGGTCTGAGTGACAATGCGACAGAGGTCAAGGATTCGGTCCCCTACAACCAGTCTCCATTTGGGACAATCCTCCTCCTTCTCTAGACCCTCCATTGCCAGGCCAGAGGCCTGGCTCGTCCAAGAGGGAAACCTCAAGACCTGCCCATGTAGCCCTCACCACACGGCTCACGGTAGATAACAAGAGAGACTCCTTAAATTCCACAACTGTGTACCCCACAAACAAGCCAGCAGTGGAACTAGTCACCCCACTTCCATCCAGCACCCCAGTAGACAGGACGTAATCTTATCAACCTGTGAAATACCCACCAGACGTATCCCAGCTTCATTCTTGGGACATGTGTTACTGTGGATAGCTAGTGTGTGCTTTCATCTATTGACGTGTACGTTCAGAAGCAGGGAAGGGTCCTTGCCCCCATTCAAGTATTTCCTCAGGGTTGATATTGAGGGCCTCGTCCTTGGTGGAAGGCAGAGGGGCCTATTGTCATGGTTTGAGCTCTGGAATGAGATTTATCATCCCGGTCATTCTTGGGAGACGTTATTCCTCTGTTGGAAAAGACTGGAAGGGATAAGCTCACTGGTCCCTCTCAGATGTATCATAATCCAAAAGCAAGCCTGAGCCGTGGCTATTTCCTCAGCAGCCTGATGAGAATGGTGGGCATCAGAAGAATGCTGGAGAGAATACTTGTCATCCAATTGTCCAATACATCCAATGGATCCTCCTTTCATTTAGTATCAACATACCTCCAGATCATGAGCTCAGGCTGCCCGAGGTACCACAAATGATGGGTGACGGTGAGAGCTTCCCACCTTGGGCCCATCACTTGCCTCTCTTCTCACAGAGAGTCAGTGGTGTCACAATGCTTGGTGGGCGTCATGCCATTGCCATGGCCACCATTGGGCCTGAACTTCTCAGATGGAAGGCAACTCCACCTCCTCTGTGCCCACCTGCTCTCTACAGAAGGATGGCTCTTCCCCTGAACGTGTGTCAGGCTCAACACGGTGGTTCCAGAACTGCTTCCCAGGAATACACAGTCTACAATCCCATTTGGAAAGAAAATATGGGATTGAAAAAGACCCACTGGCTAAAGATTGGGCAAGAGGGCGGAGGAGTCGCTGGACACGCTGAACACTTCATAGGTACTTTTGTCTGTAGGGTCCCATATGGGACGCAGAGAGCAACAGACTTGAAACAACGTTCACATGAGTGCTCTCCCAAGCAATGGCTTCTCTGCAGCATTCCCTACCTGGTCCATGAGCTCCTGTGGATTTGCTCGGGTGTGGATCCCTGGACTCGTTCTTAGCGGGTATAGAATATGAACTCTGTGACTCTTCATGTCTCAATGATTGGGCATCCAAACAATGGTCTGAGCATCCATGGCCAGTGAGCTGGCCAACCATAGCCCAGAGTGCCAGATGTCTGTCAACCAAATCCAGTCTCTCTGGAATAGACCTCCTCATTCTCTGGCCTCCTGATTGTCAGGGACAGAGCCCACTCCCTTCCAGGTTGGACCTTTCAGTACCCTCAAATTGCAGGCATCATCCCAGGGCTCCTGGAAGATCAGACAATCGACCCACCTTTCCTTTCTTTTGATTGTAGACACAACAAACACACTGGCACTGGCCCCAGGCACCACACTCCCAGGAAGCTCTCCATGAGAGGGAGGGCTTGTTCTTATCCACCTGTGGAAAAGGCAGCTGAAATAGACCGGTTACCTCTCGGTTAAAAGGCCTCTGTTTGGAGGGCTCCCCTGTGGCTTAGGCTATGGAAATATTTATTCGGAAGTGTGGAGCTGAAAATGCCCCAATGGGAATGTCTTCGTCAAGGGTTACATCCAAGGGCTCAGGCTTGGTGGAGAGCATTGGGGCATGGATTGCTTGTTTGTGCCCTGGGATGTCTTGTTTCAAATGGCCATGAAGCACAATTCTTCTTTCACATGTAGGAACTCCCTTGAGGTGTGCTGCCCACTGATCCCCTGAAGATATCACATGTGCAGACACCAAGCCTCTAGAATCCACATTGAGCTTGGGAGCCTGAGGAGAGTGGTGGCTATGCGTCTACAGATGGAGATAAGAGTGTTCATCCAAGAGGACCACCCCTCTGATGGATCCTCCTTTCCATCAACTTCGACATACCTCCAGAGCAAGAGCTCATGGTGTCCCTCTTTGAACTCTCAAGGTTTGAGGGTGACACTTTCGCACATATGGCCCATCACACACCTCTTTTCTCACAGAGAGGTGGTTTGGTCACAAGGCTCCATGGGCATCATATCAGTGCAAAGGCCACCTCTGGGGCTGCACCTTTCCGAAGGAAGGCAACTCCACACACTGGGGAACCCAATTTTCTCTATCATGAGGGATCTCTGATAACATGTGCGGCACTTCAGGGTCAAGTGCTTTCTCAGGCACTGCCTCACACGAATACACAGGACAGAATCTCTTTTGGAGAGAAAAGATGTCATTCCAAACACCCAAACCAAAGTCACCTGGACAATGAAATCAAGGAACGACTGAGGAAGAACAACCTATGAGCCGCCATTTCAATAGGAAGGGTCTTTTCCGCTTAGGGAAAAGAGAGGGTGTCATTTACCTTGACCCACACCTCGTGTCCTTTGAGAAGACATGGGTGCCCAGCAGGGAGGACTGCTTGCAATCGGCATACTTCAAGAGACCAGCCAAGGAATAGTGAAAATCTCATGCAAGAGTCCTGAGATAGCCTTTGTGTCTAATAGTCCCCGGAAACACAGACAAGGGCTTGGGAAGGAAACTGCGCCCCGGAATGTGGCTTGTATGCAAATCACATCTCAATCTCTCTCTCGGCTTCTTCCTCCTTCACATTCTCTCGAATCCTCCTCATCCAAGGTTATCTGTGCTGGTCCATGTTGTCAAATCTCAGCCAGGAAAGCGGTCAAATTCGTTAACCTAGATTTTCCATCAGTCTTCCAAACTCCTATCAAATATAAAAGCATTTTACCTGAAATAACTCCTCTGTTTGTATGGAGATATTCCACCTTACACAGTGCACCTCTATCTTACCATAGTCAGCCCTTCACACTGACAGATAACCATCCCATTTGCACTGTGTTCTACATGGTCACCAATTTGACTCTGAGATCAACATCTTTTCAACCACCTACACATAAGGGACCGAGTGAGAATTCACTTCTCTGCAGCACATCTCCTGTATTTGACGTTGCTGGTGAGGTGGATCTCTCGACTCTTTCTAAGGGGAGTTGGGAAATGAAGTCTCTGCCTCCCCATGTCTCAGTGAATTGGCATGTAAGAAGGGGTCTGAGCACCCTTCAGCAGGGTCTGAGTGACAATGCGACAGAGGTCAAGGATTCGGTCCCCTACAACCAGTCTCCATTTGGGACAATCCTCCTCCTTCTCTAGACCCTCCATTGCCAGGCCAGAGGCCTGGCTCGTCCAAGAGGGAAACCTCAAGACCTGCCCATGTAGCCCTCACCACACGGCTCACGGTAGATAACAAGAGAGACTCCTTAAATTCCACAACTGTGTACCCCACAAACAAGCCAGCAGTGGAACTAGTCACCCCACTTCCATCCAGCACCCCAGTAGACAGGACTTAATCTTATCAACCTGTGAAATACCCACCAGACGTATCCCAGCTTCATTCTTGGGACATGTGTTACTGTGGATAGCTAGTGTGTGCTTTCATCTATTGACGTGTACGTTCAGAAGCAGGGAAGGGTCCTTGCCCCCATTCAAGTATTTCCTCAGGGTTGATATTGAGGGCCGCGTCCTTGGTGGAAGGAAGAGGGGCCTATTGTCATGGTTTGAGCTCTGGAATGAAATTTATCATCCCGGTCATTCTTGGGAGACGTTATTCCTCTGTTGGAAAAGACTGGAAGGGATAAGCTCACTGGTCCCTCTCAGATGTATCATAATCCAAAAGCAAGCCTGAGCCGTGGCTATTTCCTCAGCAGCCTGATGAGAATGGTGGGCATCAGAAGAATGCTGGAAAGAATACTTGTCATCCAATTGTCCAATACATCCAATGGATCCTCCTTTCATTTAGTATCAACATACCTCCAGATCATGAGCTCAGGCTGCCCGAGGTACCACAAATGATGGGTGACGGTGAGAGCTTCCCACCTTGGGCCCATCACTTGCCTCTCTTCTCACAGAGAGTCAGTGGTGTCACAATGCTTGGTGGGCGTCATGCCATTGCCATGGCCACCATTGGGCCTGAACTTCTCAGATGGAAGGCAACTCCACCTCCTCTGTGCCCACCTGCTCTCTACAGAAGGATGGCTCTTCCCCTGAACGTGTGTCAGGCTCAACACGGTGGTTCCAGAACTGCTTCCCAGGAATACACAGTCTACAATCCCATTTGGAAAGAAAATATGGGATTGAAAAAGACCCACTGGCTCAAGATTGGGCAAGAGGGCGGAGGAGTAGCTGGACACGCTGAACACTTCATAGGTACTTTTGTCTGTAGGGTCCCATATGGGACGCAGAGAGCAACAGACTTGAAACAACGTTCACATGAGTGCTCTCCCAAGCAATGGCTTCTCTGCAGCATTCCTTACCTGGTCCATGAGTTCTTGTGGATTTGCTCGGGTGTGGATCCCTGGACTCGTTCTTAGCGGATATAGAATATGAACTCTGTGACTCTTCATGTCTCAATGATTGGGCATCCAAACAATGGTCTGAGCATCCATGGCCAGTGAGCTGGCCAACCATAGCCCAGAGTGCCAGATGTCTGTCAACCAAATCCAGTCTCTCTGGAATAGACCTCCTCATTCTCTGGCCTCCTGATTGTCAGGGACAGAGCCCACTCCCTTCCAGGTTGGACCTTTCAGTACCCTCAAATTGCAGGCATCATCCCAGGGCTCCTGGAAGATCAGACAATCGACCCACCTTTCCTTTCTTTTGATTGTAGACACAACAAACACACTGGCACTGGCCCCAGGCACCACACTCCCAGGAAGCTCTCCATGAGAGGGAGGGCTTGTTCTTATCCACCTGTGGAAAAGGCAGCTGAAATAGACCGGTTACCCCTCGGTTAAAAGGCCTCTGTTTGGAGGGCTCCCCTGTGGCTTAGGCTATGGAAATATTTATTCGGAAGTGTGGAGCTGAAAATGCCCCAATGGGAATGTCTTCGTCAAGGGTTACATCCAAGGGCTCAGGCTTGGTGGAGAGCATTGGGGCATGGATTGCTTGTTCGTACCCTGGGATGTCTTGTTTCAAATGGCCATGAAGCACAATTCTTCTTTCACATGTAGGAACTCCCTTGAGGTGTGCTGCCCACTGATCCCCTGAAGATATCACATGTGCAGACACCAAGCCTCTAGAATCCACATTGAGCTTGGGAGCCTGAGGAGAGTGGTGGCTATGCGTCTACAGATGGAGATAAGAGTGTTCATCCAAGAGGACCACCCCTCTGATGGATCCTCCTTTCCATCAACTTCGACATACCTCCAGAGCAAGAGCTCATGGTGTCCCTCTTTGAACTCTCAAGGTTTGAGGGTGACACTTTCCCACATATGGCCCATCACACACCTCTTTTCTCACAGAGAGGTGGTTTGGTCACAAGGCTCCATGGGCATCATATCAGTGCAAAGGCCACCTCTGGGGCTGCACCTTTCTGAAGGAAGGCAACTCCACACACTGGGGAACCCAATTTTCTCTATCATGATGGATCTCTGATAACATGTGCGGCACTTCAGGGTCAAGTGCTTTCTCAGGCACTGCCTCACACGAATACACAGGACAGAATCTCTTTTGGAGAGGAAAGATGTCATTCCAAACACCCAAACCAAAGTCACCTGGACAATGAAATCAAGGAACGACTGAGGAAGAACAACCTATGAGCCGCCATTTCAATAGGAAGGGTCTTTTCCGCTTAGGGAAAAGAGAGGGTGTCATTTACCTTGACCCACACCTCGTGTCCTTTGAGAAGACATGGGTGCCCAGCAGGGAGGACTGCTTGCAATCGGCATACTTCAAGAGACCAGCCAAGGAATAGTGAAAATCTCATGCAAGAGTCCTGAGATAGCCTTCGTGTCTAATAGTCCCCGGAAACACAGACAAGGGCTTGGGAAGGAAACTGCGCCCTGGAATGTGGCTTGTATGCAAATCACATCTCAATCTCTCTCTCGGCTTCTTCCTCCTTCACATTCTCTCGAATCCTCCTCATCCAAGGTTATCTGTGCTGGTCCATGTTGTCAAATCTCAGCCAGGAAAGCGGTCAAATTCGTTAACCTAGATTTTCCATCAGTCTTCCAAACTCCTATCAAATATAAAAGCATTTTACCTGAAATAACTCCTCTGTTTGTATGGAGATATTCCACCTTACACAGTGCACCTCTATCTTACCATAGTCAGCCCTTCACACTGACAGATAACCATCCCATTTGCACTGTGTTCTACATGGTCACCAATTTGACTCTGAGATCAACATCTTTTCAACCACCTACACATAAGGGACCGAGTGAGAATTCACTTCTCTGCAGCACATCTCCTGTATTTGACGTTGCTGGTGAGGTGGATCTCTCGACTCTTTCTAAGGGGAGTTGGGAAATGAAGTCTCTGCCTCCCCATGTCTCAGTGAATTGGCATGTAAGAAGGGGTCTGAGCACCCTTCAGCAGGGTCTGAGTGACAATGCGACAGAGGTCAAGGATTCGGTCCCCTACAACCAGTCTCCATTTGGGACAATCCTCCTCCTTCTCTAGACCCTCCATTGCCAGGCCAGAGGCCTGGCTCGTCCAAGAGGGAAACCTCAAGACCTGCCCATGTAGCCCTCACCACACGGCTCACGGTAGATAACAAGAGAGACTCCTTAAATTCCACAACTGTGTACCCCACAAACAAGCCAGCAGTGGAACTAGTCACCCCACTTCCATCCAGCACCCCAGTAGACAGGACGTAATCTTATCAACCTGTGAAATACCCACCAGACGTATCCCAGCTTCATTCTTGGGACATGTGTTACTGTGGATAGCTAGTGTGTGCTTTCATCTATTGACGTGTACGTTCAGAAGCAGGGAAGGGTCCTTGCCCCCATTCAAGTATTTCCTCAGGGTTGATATTGAGGGCCGCGTCCTTGGTGGAAGGAAGAGGGGCCTATTGTCATGGTTTGAGCTCTGGAATGAAATTTATCATCCCGGTCATTCTTGGGAGACGTTATTCCTCTGTTGGAAAAGACTGGAAGGGATAAGCTCACTGGTCCCTCTCAGATGTATCATAATCCAAAAGCAAGCCTGAGCCGTGGCTATTTCCTCAGCAGCCTGATGAGAATGGTGGGCATCAGAAGAATGCTGGAGAGAATACTTGTCATCCAATTGTCCAATACATCCAATGGATCCTCCTTTCATTTAGTATCAACATACCTCCAGATCATGAGCTCAGGCTGCCCGAGGTACCACAAATGATGGGTGACGGTGAGAGCTTCCCACCTTGGGCCCATCATTTGCCTCTCTTCTCACAGAGAGTCAGTGGTGTCACAATGCTTGGTGGGCGTCATGCCATTGCCATGGCCACCATTGGGCCTGAACTTCTCAGATGGAAGGCAACTCCACCTCCTCTGTGCCCACCTGCTCTCTACAGAAGGATGGCTCTTCCCCTGAACGTGTGTCAGGCTCAACACGGTGGTTCCAGAACTGCTTCCCAGGAATACACAGTCTACAATCCCATTTGGAAAGAAAATATGGGATTGAAAAAGACCCACTGGCTCAAGATTGGGCAGAGGGCGGAGGAGTCGCTGGACACGCTGAACACTTCATAGGTACTTTTGTCGGTAGGGTCCCATATGGGACGCAGAGAGCAACAGACTTGAAACAACGTTCACATGAGTGCTCTCCCAAGAAATGGCTTCTCTGCAGCATTCCCTACCTGGTCCATGAGCTCTTGTGGATTTGCTCGGGTGTGGATCCCTGGACTCGTTCTTAGCGGATATAGAATATGAACTCTGTGACTCTTCATGTCTCAATGATTGGGCATCCAAACAGTGGTGTGAGCATCCATGGCCAGTGAGCTGGCCAACCATAGCCCAGAGTGCCAGATGTCTGTCAACCAAATCCAGTCTCTCTGGAATAGACCTCCTCATTCTCTGGCCTCCTGATTGTCAGGGACAGAGCCCACTCCCTTCCAGGTTGGACCTTTCAGTACCCTCAAATTGCAGGCATCATCCCAGGGCTCCTGGAAGATCAGACAATCGACCCACCTTTCCTTTCTTTTGATTGTAGACACAACAAACACACTGGCACTGGTCCCAGGCACCACACTCCCAGGAAGCTCTCCATGAGAGGGAGGGTTTGTTCTTATCCACCTGTGGAAAAGGCAGCTGAAATAGACCGGTTACCTCTCGGTTAAAAGGCCTCTGTTTGGAGGGCTCCCCTGTGGCTTAGGCTATGGAAATATTTATTCGGAAGTGTGGAGCTGAAAATGCCCCAATGGGAATGTCTTCGTCAAGGGTTACATCCAAGGGCTCAGGCTTGGTGGAGAGCATTGGGGCATGGATTGCTTGTTTGTGCCCTGGGATGTCTTGTTTCAAATGGCCATGAAGCACAATTCTTCTTTCACATGTAGGAACTCCCTTGAGGTGTGCTGCCCACTGATCCCCTGAAGATATCACATGTGCAGACACCAAGCCTCTAGAATCCACATTGAGCTTGGGAGCCTGAGGAGAGTGGTGGCTATGCGTCTACAGATGGAGATAAGAGTGTTCATCCAAGAGGACCACCCCTCTGATGGATCCTCCTTTCCATCAACTTCGACATACCTCCAGAGCAAGAGCTCATGGTGTCCCTCTTTGAACTCTCAAGGTTTGAGGGTGACACTTTCCCACATATGGCCCATCACACACCTCTTTTCTCACAGAGAGGTGGTTTGGTCACAAGGCTCCATGGGCATCACATCAGTGCAAAGGCCACCTCTGGGGCTGCACCTTTCCGAAGGAAGGCAACTCCACACACTGGGGAACCCAATTTTCTCTATCATGAGGGATCTCTGATAACATGTGGAGCACGTCAGGGTCAAGTGCTTTCTCAGGCACTGCCTCACACGAATACACAGGACAGAATCTCTTTTGGAGAGGAAAGATGTCATTCCAAACACCCAAACCAAAGTCACCTGGACAATGAAATCAAGGAACGACTGAGGAAGAACAACCTATGAGCCGCCATTTCAATAGGAAGGGTCTTTTCCGCTTAGGGAAAAGAGAGGGTGTCATTTACCTTGACCCACACCTCGTGTCCTTTGAGAAGACATGGGTGCCCAGCAGGGAGGACTGCTTGCAATCGGCATACTTCAAGAGACCAGCCAAGAAATAGTGAAAATCTCATGCAAGAGTCCTGAGATAGCCTTTGTGTCTAATAGTCCCCGGAAACACAGACAAGGGCTTGGGAAGGAAACTGCGCCCTGGAATGTGGCTTGTATGCAAATCACATCTCAATCTCTCTCTCAGCTTCTTCCTCCTTCACATTCTCTCGAATCCTCCTCATCCAAGGTTATCTGTGCTGGTCCATGTTGTCAAATCTCAGCCAGGAAAGCGGTCAAATTCGTTAACCTAGATTTTCCATCAGTCTTCCAAACTCCTATCAAATATAAAAGCATTTTACCGGAAATAACTCCTCTGTTTGTATGGAGATATTCCACCTTACACAGTGCACCTCTATCTTACCATAGTCAGCCCTTCACACTGACAGATAACCATCCCATTTGCACTGTGTTCTACATGGTCACCAATTTGACTCTGAGATCAACATCTTTTCAACCACCTACACATAAGGGACCGAGTGAGAATTCACTTCTCTGCAGCACATCTCCTGTATTTGACGTTGCTGGTGAGGTGGATCTCTCGACTCTTTCTAAGGGGAGTTGGGAAATGAAGTCTCTGCCTCCCCATGTCTCAGTGAATTGGCATGTAAGAAGGGGTCTGAGCACCCTTCAGCAGGGTCTGAGTGACAATGCGACAGAGGTCAAGGATTCGGTCCCCTACAACCAGTCTCCATTTGGGACAATCCTCCTCCTTCTCTAGACCCTCCATTGCCAGGCCAGAGGCCTGGCTCGTCCAAGAGGGAAACCTCAAGACCTGCCCATGTAGCCCTCACCACACGGCTCACGGTAGATAACAAGAGAGACTCCTTAAATTCCACAACTGTGTACCCCACAAACAAGCCAGCAGTGGAACTAGTCACCCCACTTCCATCCAGCACCCCAGTGGACAGGACGTAATCTTATCAACCTGTGAAATACCCACCAGACGTATCCCAGCTTCATTCTTGGGACATGTGTTACTGTGGATAGCTAGTGTGTGCTTTCATCTATTGACGTGTACGTTCAGAAGCAGGGAAGGGTCCTTGCCCCCATTCAAGTATTTCCTCAGGGTTGATATTGAGGGCCTCGTCCTTGGTGGAAGGAAGAGGGGCCTATTGTCATGGTTTGAGCTCTGGAATGAAATTTATCATCCCGGTCATTCTTGGGAGACGTTATTCCTCTGTTGGAAAAGACTGGAAGGGATAAGCTCACTGGTCCCTCTCAGATGTATCATAATCCAAAAGCAAGCCTGAGCCGTGGCTATTTCCTCAGCAGCCTGATGAGAATGGTGGGCATCAGAAGAATGCTGGAAAGAATACTTGTCATCCAATTGTCCAATACATCCAATGGATCCTCCTTTCATTTAGTATCAACATACCTCCAGATCATGAGCTCAGGCTGCCCGAGGTACCACAAATGATGGGTGACGGTGAGAGCTTCCCACCTTGGGCCCATCACTTGCCTCTCTTCTCACAGAGAGTCAGTGGTGTCACAATGCTTGGTGGGCGTCATGCCATTGCCATGGCCACCATTGGGCCTGAACTTCTCAGATGGAAGGCAACTCCACCTCCTCTGTGCCCACCTGCTCTCTACAGAAGGATGGCTCTTCCCCTGAACGTGTGTCAGGCTCAACACGGTGGTTCCAGAACTGCTTCCCAGGAGTACACAGTCTACAATCCCATTTGGAAAGAAAATATGGGATTGAAAAAGACCCACTGGCTAAAGATTGGGCAAGAGGGCGGAGGAGTCGCTGGACACGCTGAACACTTCATAGGTACTTTTGTCTGTAGGGTCCCATATGGGACGCAGAGAGTAAAAGACTTGAAACAACGTTCACATGAGTGCTCTCCCAAGCAATGGCTTCTCTGCAGCATTCCCTACCTGGTCCATGAGCTCTTGTGGATTTGCTCGGGTGTGGATCCCTGGACTCGTTCTTAGCGGATATAGAACATGAACTCTGTGACTCTTCATGTCTCAATGATTGGGCATCCAAACAATGGTCTGAGCATCCATGGCCAGTGAGCTGGCCAACCATAGCCCAGAGTGCCAGATGTCTGTCAACCAAATCCAGTCTCTCTGGAATAGACCTCCTCATTCTCTGGCCTCCTGATTGTCAGGGACAGAGCCCACTCCCTTCCAGGTTGGAACTTTCAGTACCCTCAAATTGCAGGCATCATCCCAGGGCTCCTGGAAGATCAGACAATCGACCCACCTTTCCTTTCTTTTGATTGTAGACACAACAAACACACTGGCACTGGCCCCAGGCACCACACTCCCAGGAAGCTCTCCATGAGAGGGAGGGCTTGTTCTTATCCACCTGTGGAAAAGGCAGCTGAAATAGACCGGTTACCTCTCGGTTAAAAGGCCTCTGTTTGGAGGGCTCCCCTGTGGCTTAGGCTATGGAAATATTTATTCGGAAGTGTGGAGCTGAAAATGCCCCAATGGGAATGTCTTCGTCAAGGGTTACATCCAAGGGCTCAGGCTTGGTGGAGAGCATTGGGGCATGGATTGTTGTTCGTGCCCTGGGATGTCTTGTTTCAAATGGCCATGAAGCACAATTCTTCTTTCACATGTAGGAACTCCCTTGAGGTGTGCTGCCCACTGATCCCCTGAAGATATCACATGTGCAGACACCAAGCCTCTAGAATCCACATTGAGCTTGGGAGCCTGAGGAGAGTGGTGGCTATGCGTCTACAGATGGAGATAAGAGTGTTCATCCAAGAGGACCACCCCTCTGATGGATCCTCCTTTCCATCAACTTCGACATACCTCCAGAGCAAGAGCTCATGGTGTCCCTCTTTGAACTCTCAAGGTGTGAGGGTGACACTGTCCCACATATGGCCCATCACACACCTCTTTTCTCACAGAGAGGTGGTTTGGTCACAAGGCTCCATGGGCATCATATCAGTGCAAAGGCCACCTCTGGGGCTGCACCTTTCCGAAGGAAGGCAACTCCACACACTGGGGAACCCAATTTTCTCTATCATGATGGATCTCTGATAACATGTGCGGCACTTCAGGGTCAAGTGCTTTCTCAGGCACTGCCTCACACGAATACACAGGACAGAATCTCTTTTGGAGAGAAAAGATGTCATTCCAAACACCCAAACCAAAGTCACCTGGACAATGAAATCAAGGAACGACTGAGGAAGAACAACCTATGAGCCGCCATTTCAATAGGAAGGGTCTTTTCCGCTTAGGGAAAAGAGAGGGTGTCATTTACCTTGACCCACACCTCGTGTCCTTTGAGAAGACATGGGTGCCCAGCAGGGAGGACTGCTTGCAATCGGCATACTTCAAGAGACCAGCCAAGGAATAGTGAAAATCTCATGCAAGAGTCCTGAGATAGCCTTTGTGTCTAATAGTCCCCGGAAACACAGACAAGGGCTTGGGAAGGAAACTGCGCCCCGGAATGTGGCTTGTATGCAAATCACATCTCAATCTCTCTCTCGGCTTCTTCCTCCTTCACATTCTCTCGAATCCTCCTCATCCAAGGTTATCTGTGCTGGTCCATGTTGTCAAATCTCAGCCAGGAAAGCGGTCAAATTCGTTAACCTAGATTTTCCATCAGTCTTCCAAACTCCTATCAAATATAAAAGCATTTTACCGGAAATAACTCCTCTGTTTGTATGGAGATATTCCACCTTACACAGTGCACCTCTATCTTACCATAGTCAGCCCTTCACACTGACAGATAACCATCCCATTTGCACTGTGTTCTACATGGTCACCAATTTGAATCTGAGATCAACATCTTTTCAACCACCTACACATAAGGGACCGAGTGAGAATTCACTTCTCTGCAGCACATCTCCTGTATTTGACGTTGCTGGTGAGGTGGATCTCTCGACTCTTTCTAAGGGGAGTTGGGAAATGAAGTCTCTGCCTCCCCATGTCTCAGTGAATTGGCATGTAAGAAGGGGTCTGAGCACCCTTCAGCAGGGTCTGAGTGACAATGCGACAGAGGTCAAGGATTCGGTCCCCTACAACCAGTCTCCATTTGGGACAATCCTCCTCCTTCTCTAGACCCTCCATTGCCAGGCCAGAGGCCTGGCTCGTCCAAGAGGGAAACCTCAAGACCTGCCCATGTAGCCCTCACCACACGGCTCACGGTAGATAACAACAGAGACTCCTTAAATTCCACAACTGTGTACCCCACAAACAAGCCAGCAGTGGAACTAGTCACCCCACTTCCATCCAGCACCCCAGTAGACAGGACGTAATCTTATCAACCTGTGAAATACCCACCAGACGTATCCCAGCTTCATTCTTGGGACATGTGTTACTGTGGATAGCTAGTGTGTGCTTTCATCTATTGACGTGTACGTTCAGAAGCAGGGAAGGGTCCTTGCCCCCATTCAAGTATTTCCTCAGGGTTGATATTGAGGGCCTCGTCCTTGGTGGAAGGCAGAGGGGCCTATTGTCATGGTTTGAGCTCTGGAATGAGATTTATCATCCCGGTCATTCTTGGGAGACGTTATTCCTCTGTTGGAAAAGACTGGAAGGGATAAGCTCACTGGTCCCTCTCAGATGTATCATAATCCAAAAGCAAGCCTGAGCCGTGGCTATTTCCTCAGCAGCCTGATGAGAATGGTGGGCATCAGAAGAATGCTGGAAAGAATACTTGTCATCCAATTGTCCAATACATCCAATGGATCCTCCTTTCATTTAGTATCAACATACCTCCAGATCATGAGCTCAGGCTGCCCGAGGTACCACAAATGATGGGTGACGGTGAGAGCTTCCCACCTTGGGCCCATCACTTGCCTCTCTTCTCACAGAGAGTCAGTGGTGTCACAATGCTTGGTGGGCGTCATGCCATTGCCATGGCCACCATTGGGCCTGAACTTCTCAGATGGAAGGCAACTCCACCTCCTCTGTGCCCACCTGCTCTCTACAGAAGGATGGCTCTTCCCCTGAACGTGTGTCAGGCTCAACACGGTGGTTCCAGAACTGCTTCCCAGGAATACACAGTCTACAATCCCATTTGGAAAGAAAATATGGGATTGAAAAAGACCCACTGGCTCAAGATTGGGCAAGAGGGCGGAGGAGTCGCTGGACACGCTGAACACTTCATAGGTACATTTGTAGGTAGGGTCCCATATGGGACGCAGAGAGTAACAGACTTGAAACAACGTTCACATGAGTGCTCTCCCAAGCAATGGCTTCTCTGCAGCATTCCCTACCTGGTCCATGAGCTCTTGTGGATTTGCTCGGGTGTGGATCCCTGGACTCGTTCTTAGCGGATATAGAACATGAACTCTGTGACTCTTCATGTCTCAATGATTGGGCATCCAAACAATGGTGTGAGCATCCATGGCCAGTGAGCTGGCCAACCATAGCCCAGAGTGCCAGATGTCTGTCAACCAAATCCAGTCTCTCTGGAATAGACCTCCTCATTCTCTGGCCTCCTGATTGTCAGGGACAGAGCCCACTCCCTTCCAGGTTGGACCTTTCAGTACCCTCAAATTGCAGGCATCATCCCAGGGCTCCTGGAAGATCAGACAATCGACCCACCTTTCCTTTCTTTTGATTGTAGACACAACAAACGCACTGGCACTGGCCCCAGGCACCACACTCCCAGGAAGCTCTCCATGAGAGGGAGGGCTTGTTCTTATCCACCTGTGGAAAAGGCAGCTGAAATAGACCGGTTACCTCTCGGTTAAAAGGCCTCTGTTTGGAGGGCTCCCCTGTGGCTTAGGCTATGGAAATATTTATTCGGAAGTGTGGAGCTGAAAATGCCCCAATGGGAATGTCTTCGTCAAGGGTTACATCCAAGGGCTCAGGCTTGGTGGAGAGCATTGGGGCATGGATTGCTTGTTCGTGCCCTGGGATGTCTTGTTTCAAATGGCCATGAAGCACAATTCTTCTTTCACATGTAGGAACTCCCTTGAGGTGTGCTGCCCACTGATCCCCTGAAGATATCACATGTGCAGACACCAAGCCTCTAGAATCCACATTGAGCTTGGGAGCCTGAGGAGAGTGGTGGCTATGCGTCTACAGATGGAGATAAGAGTGTTCATCCAAGAGGACCACCCCTCTGATGGATCCTCCTTTCCATCAACTTCGACATACCTCCAGAGCAAGAGCTCATGGTGTCCCTCTTTGAACTCTCAAGGTTTGAGGGTGACACTGTCCCACATATGGCCCATCACACACCTCTTTTCTCACAGAGAGGTGGTTTGGTCACAAGGCTCCATGGGCATCATATCAGTGCAAAGGCCACCTCTGGGGCTGCACCTTTCCGAAGGAAGGCAACTCCACACACTGGGGAACCCAATTTTCTCTATCATGAGGGATCTCTGATAGCATGTGGAGCAGGTCAGGGTCAAGTGCTTTCTCAGTCACTGCCTCACACGAATACACAGGACAGAATCTCTTTTGGAGAGAAAAGAAGTCATTCCAAACACCCAAACCAAAGTCACCTGGACAATGAAATCAAGGAACGACTGAGGAAGAACAACCTATGAGCCGCCATTTCAATAGGAAGGGTCTTTTCCGCTTAGGGAAAAGAGAGGGTGTCATTTACCTTGATCCACACCTCGTGTCCTTTGAGAAGACATGGGTGCCCAGCAGGGAGGACTGCTTGCAATCGGCATACTTCAAGAGACCAGCCAAGGAATAGTGAAAATCTCATGCAAGAGTCCTGAGATAGCCTTTGTGTCTAATAGTCCCCGGAAACACAGACAAGGGCTTGGGAAGGAAACTGCGCCCTGGAATGTGGCTTGTATGCAAATCACATCTCAATCTCTCTCTCGGCTTCTTCCTCCTTCACATTCTCTCGAATCCTCCTCATCCAAGGTTATCTGTGCTGGTCCATGTTGTCAAATCTCAGCCAGGAAAGCGGTCAAATTCGTTAACCTAGATTTTCCATCAGTCTTCCAAACTCCTATCAAATATAAAAGCATTTTACCGGAAATAACTCCTCTGTTTGTATGGAGATATTCCACCTTACACAGTGCACCTCTATCTTACCATAGTCAGCCCTTCACACTGACAGATAACCATCCCATTTGCACTGTGTTCTACATGGTCACCGATTTGACTCTGAGATCAACATCTTTTCAACCACCTACACATAAGGGACCGAGTGAGAATTCACTTCTCTGCAGCACATCTCCTGTATTTGACGTTGCTGGTGAGGTGGATCTCTCGACTCTTTCTAAGGGGAGTTGGGAAATGAAGTCTCTGCCTCCCCATGTCTCAGTGAATTGGCATGTAAGAAGGGGTCTGAGCACCCTTCAGCAGGGTCTGAGTGACAATGCGACAGAGGTCAAGGATTCGGTCCCCTACAACCAGTCTCCATTTGGGACAATCCTCCTCCTTCTCTAGACCCTCCATTGCCAGGCCAGAGGCCTGGCTCGTCCAAGAGGGAAACCTCAAGACCTGCCCATGTAGCCCTCACCACACGGCTCACGGTAGATAACAAGAGAGACTCCTTAAATTCCACAACTGTGTACCCCACAAACAAGCCAGCAGTGGAACTAGTCACCCCACTTCCATCCAGCACCCCAGTAGACAGGACGTAATCTTATCAACCTGTGAAATACCCACCAGACGTATCCCAGCTTCATTCTTGGGACATGTGTTACTGTGGATAGCTAGTGTGTGCTTTCATCTATTGACGTGTACGTTCAGAAGCAGGGAAGGGTCCTTGCCCCCATTCAAGTATTTCCTCAGGGTTGATATTGAGGGCCTCGTCCTTGGTGGAAGGCAGAGGGGCCTATTGTCATGGTTTGAGCTCTGGAATGAGATTTATCATCCCGGTCATTCTTGGGAGACGTTATTCCTCTGTTGGAAAAGACTGGAAGGGATAAGCTCACTGGTCCCTCTCAGATGTATCATAATCCAAAAGCAAGCCTGAGCCGTGGCTATTTCCTCAGCAGCCTGATGAGAATGGTGGGCATCAGAAGAATGCTGGAAAGAATACTTGTCATCCAATTGTCCAATACATCCAATGGATCCTCCTTTCATTTAGTATCAACATACCTCCAGATCATGAGCTCAGGCTGCCCGAGGTACCACAAATGATGGGTGACGGTGAGAGCTTCCCACCTTGGGCCCATCACTTGCCTCTCTTCTCACAGAGAGTCAGTGGTGTCACAATGCTTGGTGGGCGTCATGCCATTGCCATGGCCACCATTGGGCCTGAACTTCTCAGATGGAAGGCAACTCCACCTCCTCTGTGCCCACCTGCTCTCTACAGAAGGATGGCTCTTCCCCTGAACGTGTGTCAGGCTCAACACGGTGGTTCCAGAACTGCTTCCCAGGAATACACAGTCTACAATCCCATTTGGAAAGAAAATATGGGATTGAAAAAGACCCACTGGCTCAAGATTGGGCAAGAGGGCGGAGGAGTCGCTGGACACGCTGAACACTTCATAGGTACATTTGTAGGTAGGGTCCCATATGGGACGCAGAGAGTAACAGACTTGAAACAACGTTCACATGAGTGCTCTCCCAAGAAATGGCTTCTCTGCAGCATTCCCTACCTGGTCCATGAGCTCTTGTGGATTTGCTCGGGTGTGGATCCCTGGACTCGTTCTTAGCGGATATAGAACATGAACTCTGTGACTCTTTATGTCTCAATGACTGGGCATCCAAACAATGTTCTGAGCATCCATGGCCAGTGAGCTGGCCAACCATAGCCCAGAGTGCCAGATGTCTGTCAACCAAATCCAGTCTCTCTGGAATAGACCTCCTCATTCTCTGGCCTCCTGATTGTCAGGGACAGAGCCCACTCCCTTCCAGGTTGGACCTTTCAGTACCCTCAAATTGCAGGCATCATCCCAGGGCTCCTGGAAGATCAGACAATCGACCCACCTTTCCTTTCTTTTGATTGTAGACACAACAAACGCACTGGCACTGGCCCCAGGCACCACACTCCCAGGAAGCTCTCCATGAGAGGGAGGGCTTGTTCTTATCCACCTGTGGAAAAGGCAGCTGAAATAGACCGGTTACCTCTCGGTTAAAAGGCCTCTGTTTGGAGGGCTCCCCTGTGGCTTAGGCTATGGAAATATTTATTCGGAAGTGTGGAGCTGAAAATGCCCCAATGGGAATGTCTTCGTCAAGGGTTACATCCAAGGGCTCAGGCTTGGTGGAGAGCATTGGGGCATGGATTGCTTGTTCGTGCCCTGGGATGTCTTGTTTCAAATGGCCATGAAGCACAATTCTTCTTTCACATGTAGGAACTCCCTTGAGGTGTGCTGCCCACTGATCCCCTGAAGATATCACATGTGCAGACACCAAGCCTCTAGAATCCACATTGAGCTTGGGAGCCTGAGGAGAGTGGTGGCTATGCGTCTACAGATGGAGATAAGAGTGTTCATCCAAGAGGACCACCCCTCTGATGGATCCTCCTTTCCATCAACTTCGACATACCTCCAGAGCAAGAGCTCATGGTGTCCCTCTTTGAACTCTCAAGGTTTGAGGGTGACACTTTCCCACATATGGCCCATCACACACCTCTTTTCTCACAGAGAGGTGGTTTGGTCACAAGGCTCCATGGGCATCATATCAGTGCAAAGGCCACCTCTGGGGCTGCACCTTTCCGAAGGAAGGCAACTCCACACACTGGGGAACCCAATTTTCTCTATCATGAGGGATCTCTGATAGCATGTGGAGCAGGTCAGGGTCAAGTGCTTTCTCAGTCACTGCCTCACACGAATACACAGGACAGAATCTCTTTTGGAGAGAAAAGATGTCATTCCAAACACCCAAACCAAAGTCACCTGGACAATGAAATCAAGGAACGACTGAGGAAGAACAACCTATGAGCCGCCATTTCAATAGGAAGGGTCTTTTCCGCTTAGGGAAAAGAGAGGGTGTCATTTACCTTGATCCACACCTCGTGTCCTTTGAGAAGACATGGGTGCCCAGCAGGGAGGACTGCTTGCAATCGGCATACTTCAAGAGACCAGCCAAGGAATAGTGAAAATCTCATGCAAGAATCCTGAGATAGCCTTTGTGTCTAATAGTCCCCGGAAACACAGACAAGGGCTTGGGAAGGAAACTGCGCCCTGGAATGTGGCTTGTATGCAAATCACATCTCAATCTCTCTCTCGGCTTCTTCCTCCTTCACATTCTCTCGAATCCTCCTCATCCAAGGTTATCTGTGCTGGTCCATGTTGTCAAATCTCAGCCAGGAAAGCGGTCAAATTCGTTAACCTAGATTTTCCATCAGTCTTCCAAACTCCTATCAAATATAAAAGCATTTTACCTGAAATAACTCCTCTGTTTGTATGGAGATATTCCACCTTACACAGTGCACCTCTATCTTACCATAGTCAGC
Source organism: Sus scrofa (assembly GCF_054392235.1). Lineage (NCBI taxonomy): Eukaryota > Metazoa > Chordata > Mammalia > Artiodactyla > Suidae > Sus > Sus scrofa. The sequence continues at coordinate 44,905,443 of NC_139402.1, forward strand.
CCTTCACACTGACAGATAACCATCCCATTTGCACTGTGTTCTACATGGTCACCGATTTGACTCTGAGATCAACATCTTTTCAACCACCTACACATAAGGGACCGAGTGAGAATTCACTTCTCTGCAGCACATCTCCTGTATTTGAAGTTGCTGGTGAGGTGGATCTCTCGACTCTTTCTAAGGGGAGTTGGGAAATGAAGTCTCTGCCTCCCCATGTCTCAGTGAATTGGCATGTAAGAAGGGGTCTGAGCACCCTTCAGCAGGGTCTGAGTGACAATGCGACAGAGGTCAAGGATTCGGTCCCCTACAACCAGTCTCCATTTGGGACAATCCTCCTCCTTCTCTAGACCCTCCATTGCCAGGCCAGAGGCCTGGCTCGTCCAAGAGGGAAACCTCAAGACCTGCCCATGTAGCCCTCACCACACGGCTCACGGTAGATAACAAGAGAGACTCCTTAAATTCCACAACTGTGTACCCCACAAACAAGCCAGCAGTGGAACTAGTCACCCCACTTCCATCCAGCACCCCAGTAGACAGGACGTAATCTTATCAACCTGTGAAATACCCACCAGACGTATCCCAGCTTCATTCTTGGGACATGTGTTACTGTGGATAGCTAGTGTGTGCTTTCATCTATTGACGTGTACGTTCAGAAGCAGGGAAGGGTCCTTGCCCCCATTCAAGTATTTCCTCAGGGTTGATATTGAGGGCCTCGTCCTTGGTGGAAGGCAGAGGGGCCTATTGTCATGGTTTGAGCTCTGGAATGAGATTTATCATCCCGGTCATTCTTGGGAGACGTTATTCCTCTGTTGGAAAAGACTGGAAGGGATAAGCTCACTGGTCCCTCTCAGATGTATCATAATCCAAAAGCAAGCCTGAGCCGTGGCTATTTCCTCAGCAGCCTGATGAGAATGGTGGGCATCAGAAGAATGCTGGAAAGAATACTTGTCATCCAATTGTCCAATACATCCAATGGATCCTCCTTTCATTTAGTATCAACATACCTCCAGATCATGAGCTCAGGCTGCCCGAGGTACCACAAATGATGGGTGACGGTGAGAGCTTCCCACCTTGGGCCCATCACTTGCCTCTATTCTCACAGAGAGTCAGTGGTGTCACAATGCTTGGTGGGCGTCATGCCATTGCCATGGCCACCATTGGGCCTGAACTTCTCAGATGGAAGGCAACTCCACCTCCTCTGTGCCCACCTGCTCTCTACAGAAGGATGGCTCTTCCCCTGAACGTGTGTCAGGCTCAACACGGTGGTTCCAGAACTGCTTCCCAGGAATACACAGTCTACAATCCCATTTGGAAAGAAAATATGGGATTGAAAAAGACCCACTGGCTAAAGATTGGGCAAGAGGGCGGAGGAGTCGCTGGACACGCTGAACACTTCTTAGGTACTTTTGTTTGTAGGGTCCCATATTGGACGCAGAGAGCAACAGACTTGAAACAACGTTCACATGAGTGCTCTCCCAAGCAATGGCTTTTCTGCAGCATTCCCTACCTGGTCCATGAGCTCTTGTGGATTTGCTCGGGTGTGGATCCCTGGACTCGTTCTTAGCGGATATAGAATATGAACTCTGTGACTCTTCATGTCTCAATGATTGGGCATCCAAACAATGGTCTGAGCATCCATGGCCAGTGAGCTGGCCAACCATAGCCCAGAGTGCCAGATGTCTGTCAACCAAATCCAGTCTCTCTGGAATAGACCTCCTCATTCTCTGGCCTCCTGATTGTCAGGGACAGAGCCCACTCCCTTCCAGGTTGGACCTTTCAGTACCCTCAAATTGCAGGCATCATCCCAGGGCTCCTGGAAGATCAGACAATCGACCCACCTTTCCTTTCTTTTGATTGTAGACACAACAAACGCACTGGTACTGGCCCCAGGCACCACACTCCCAGGAAGCTCTCCATGAGAGGGAGGGCTTGTTCTTATCCACCTGTGGAAAAGGCAGCTGAAATAGACCGGTTACCTCTCGGTTAAAAGGCCTCTGTTTGGAGGGCTCCCCTGTGGCTTAGGCTATGGAAATATTTATTCGGAAGTGTGGAGCTGAAAATGCCCCAATGGGAATGTCTTCGTCAAGGGTTACATCCAAGGGCTCAGGCTTGGTGGAGAGCATTGGGGCATGGATTGCTTGTTTGTGCCCTGGGATGTCTTGTTTCAAATGGCCATGAAGCACAATTCTTCTTTCACATGTAGGAACTCCCTTGAGGTATTCTGCCCACTGATCCCCTGAAGATATCACATGTGCAGACACCAAGCCTCTAGAATCCACATTGAGCTTGGGAGCCTGAGGAGAGTGGTGGCTATGCGTCTACAGATGGAGATAAGAGTGTTCATCCAAGAGGACCACCCCTCTGATGGATCCTCCTTTCCATCAACTTCGACATACCTCCAGAGCAAGAGCTCATGGTGTCCCTCTTTGAACTCTCAAGGTGTGAGGGTGACACTGTCCCACATATGGCCCATCACACACCTCTTTTCTCACAGAGAGGTGGTTTGGTCACAAGGCTCCATGGGCATCATATCAGTGCAAAGGCCACCTCTGGGGCTGCACCTTTCCGAAGGAAGGCAACTCCACACACTGGGGAACCCAATTTTCTCTCTCATGAGGGATCTCTGATAACATGTGCGGCACTTCAGGGTCAAGTGCTTTCTCAGTCACTGCCTCACACGAATACACAGGACAGAATCTCTTTTGGAGAGAAAAGATGTCATTCCAAACACCCAAACCAAAGTCACCTGGACAATGAAATCAAGGAACAACTGAGGAAGAACAACCTATGAGCCGCCATTTCAATAGGAAGGGTCTTTTCCGCTTAGGGAAAAGAGAGGGTGTCATTTACCTTGACCCACACCTCGTGTCCTTTGAGAAGACATGGGTGCCCAGCAGGGAGGACTGCTTGCAATCGGCATACTTCAAGAGACCAGCCAAGGAATAGTGAAAATCTCATGCAAGAGTCCTGAGATAGCCTTTGTGTCTAATAGTCCCCGGAAACACAGACAAGGGCTTGGGAAGGAAACTGCGCCCCGGAATGTGGCTTGTATGCAAATCACATCTCAATCTCTCTCTCGGCTTCTTCCTCCTTCACATTCTCTCGAATCCTCCTCATCCAAGGTTATCTGTGCTGGTCCATGTTGTCAAATCTCAGCCAGGAAAGCGGTCAAATTCGTTAACCTAGATTTTCCATCAGTCTTCCAAACTCCTATCAAATGTAAAAGCATTTTACCTGAAATAACTCCTCTGTTTGTATGGAGATATTCCACCTTACACAGTGCACCTCTATCTTACCATAGTCAGCCCTTCACACTGACAGATAACCATCCCATTTGCACTGTGTTCTACATGGTCACCGATTTGACTCTGAGATCAACATCTTTTCAACCACCTACACATAAGGGACCGAGTGAGAATTCACTTCTCTGCAGCACATCTCCTGTATTTGAAGTTGCTGGTGAGGTGGATCTCTCGACTCTTTCTAAGGGGAGTTGGGAAATGAAGTCTCTGCCTCCCCATGTCTCAGTGAATTGGCATGTAAGAAGGGGTCTGAGCACCCTTCAGCAGGGTCTGAGTGACAATGCGACAGAGGTCAAGGATTCGGTCCCCTACAACCAGTCTCCATTTGGGACAATCCTCCTCCTTCTCTAGACCCTCCATTGCCAGGCCAGAGGCCTGGCTCGTCCAAGAGGGAAACCTCAAGACCTGCCCATGTAGCCCTCACCACACGGCTCACGGTAGATAACAACAGAGACTCCTTAAATTCCACAACTGTGTACCCCACAAACAAGCCAGCAGTGGAACTAGTCACCCCACTTCCATCCAGCACCCCAGTAGACAGGACTTAATCTTATCAACCTGTGAAATACCCACCAGACGTATCCCAGCTTCATTCTTGGGACATGTGTTACTGTGGATAGCTAGTGTGTGCTTTCATCTATTGACGTGTACGTTCAGAAGCAGGGAAGGGTCCTTGCCCCCATTCAAGTATTTCCTCAGGGTTGATATTGAGGGCCTCGTCCTTGGTGGAAGGCAGAGGGGCCTATTGTCATGGTTTGAGCTCTGGAATGAGATTTATCATCCCGGTCATTCTTGGGAGACGTTATTCCTCTGTTGGAAAAGACTGGAAGGGATAAGCTCACTGGTCCCTCTCAGATGTATCATAATCCAAAAGCAAGCCTGAGCCGTGGCTATTTCCTCAGCAGCCTGATGAGAATGGTGGGCATCAGAAGAATGCTGGAAAGAATACTTGTCATCCAATTGTCCAATACATCCAATGGATCCTCCTTTCATTTAGTATCAACATACCTCCAGATCATGAGCTCAGGCTGCCCGAGGTACCACAAATGATGGGTGACGGTGAGAGCTTCCCACCTTGGGCCCATCACTTGCCTCTCTTCTCACAGAGAGTCAGTGGTGTCACAATGCTTGGTGGGCGTCATGCCATTGCCATGGCCACCATTGGGCCTGAACTTCTCAGATGGAAGGCAACTCCACCTCCTCTGTGCCCACCTGCTCTCTACAGAAGGATGGCTCTTCCCCTGAACGTGTGTCAGGCTCAACACGGTGGTTCCAGAACTGCTTCCCAGGAATACACAGTCTACAATCCCATTTGGAAAGAAAATATGGGATTGAAAAAGACCCACTGGCTAAAGAATGGGCAAGAGGGCGGAGGAGTCGCTGGACACGCTGAACACTTCATAGGTACTTTTGTCGGTAGGGTCCCATATGGGACGCAGAGAGCAACAGACTTGAAACAACGTTCACATGAGTGCTCTCCCAAGCAATGGCTTCTGTGCAGCATTTCCTACCTGGTCCATGAGCTCTTGTGGATTTGCTCGGGTGTGGATCCCTGGACTCGTTCTTAGCGGATATAGAATATGAACTCTGTGACTCTTCATGTCTCAATGATTGGGCATCCAGACAATGGTCTGAGCATCCATGGCCAGTGAGCTGGCCAACCATAGCCCAGAGTGCCAGATGTCTGTCAACCAAATCCAGTCTCTCTGGAATAGACCTCCTCATTCTCTGGCCTCCTGATTGTCAGGGACAGAGCCCACTCCCTTCCAGGTTGGACCTTTCAGTACCCTCAAATTGCAGGCATCATCCCAGGGCTCCTGGAAGATCAGACAATCGACCCACCTTTCCTTTCTTTTGATTGTAGACACAACAAACACACTGGCACTGGCCCCAGGCACCACACTCCCAGGAAGCTCTCCATGAGAGGGAGGGCTTGTTCTTATCCACCTGTGGAAAAGGCAGCTGAAATAGACCGGTTACCTCTCGGTTAAAAGGCCTCTGTTTGGAGGGCTCCCCTGTGGCTTAGGCTATGGAAATATTTATTCGGAAGTGTGGAGCTGAAAATGCCCCAATGGGAATGTCTTCGTCAAGGGTTACATCCAAGGGCTCAGGCTTGGTGGAGAGCATTGGGGCATGGATTGCTTGTTTGTGCCCTGGGATGTCTTGTTTCAAATGGCCATGAAGCACAATTCTTCTTTCACATGTAGGAACTCCCTTGAGGTGTTCTGCCCACTGATCCCCTGAAGATATCACATGTGCAGACACCAAGCCTCTAGAATCCACATTGAGCTTGGGAGCCTGAGGAGAGTGGTGGCTATGCGTCTACAGATGGAGATAAGAGTGTTCATCCAAGAGGACCACCCCTCTGATGGATCCTCCTTTCCATCAACTTCGACATACCTCCAGAGCAAGAGCTCATGGTGTCCCTCTTTGAACTCTCAAGGTTTGAGGGTGACACTTTCCCACATATGGCCCATCACACACCTCTTTTCTCACAGAGAGGTGGTTTGGTCACAAGGCTCCATGGGCATCCTATCAGTGCAAAGGCCACCTCTGGGGCTGCACCTTTCCGAAGGAAGGCAACTCCACACACTGGGGAACCCAATTTTCTCTATCATGATGGATCTCTGATAACATGTGCAGCACTTCAGGGTCAAGTGCTTTCTCAGTCACTGCCTCACACGAATACACAGGACAGAATCTCTTTTGGAGAGAAAAGATGTCATTCCAAACACCCAAACCAAAGTCACCTGGACAATGAAATCAAGGAACGACTGAGGAAGAACAACCTATGAGCCGCCATTTCAATAGGAAGGGTCTTTTCCGCTTAGGGAAAAGAGAGGGTGTCATTTACCTTGACCCACACCTCGTGTCCTTTGAGAAGACATGGGTGCCCAGCAGGGAGGACTGCTTGCAATCGGCATACTTCAAGAGACCAGCCAAGGAATAGTGAAAATCTCATGCAAGAGTCCTGAGATAGCCTTCGTGTCTAATAGTCCCCGGAAACACAGACAAGGGCTTGGGAAGGAAACTGCGCCCTGGAATGTGGCTTGTATGCAAATCACATCTCAATCTCTCTCTCGGCTTCTTCCTCCTTCACATTCTCTCGAATCCTCCTCATCCAAGGTTATCTGTGCTGGTCCATGTTGTCAAATCTCAGCCAGGAAAGCGGTCAAATTCGTTAACCTAGATTTTCCATCAGTCTTCCAAACTCCTATCAAATATAAAAGCATTTTACCTGAAATAACTCCTCTGTTTGTATGGAGATATTCCACCTTACACAGTGCACCTCTATCTTACCATAGTCAGCCCTTCACACTGACAGATAACCATCCCATTTGCACTGTGTTCTACATGGTCACCGATTTGACTCTGAGATCAACATCTTTTCAACCACCTACACATAAGGGACCGAGTGAGAATTCACTTCTCTGCAGCACATCTCCTGTATTTGACGTTGCTGGTGAGGTGGATCTCTCGACTCTTTCTAAGGGGAGTTGGGAAATGAAGTCTCTGCCTCCCCATGTCTCAGTGAATTGATATGTAAGAAGGGGTCTGAGCACCCTTCAGCAGGGTCTGAGTGACAATGCGACAGAGGTCAAGGATTCGGTCCCCTACAACCAGTCTCCATTTGGGACAATCCTCCTCCTTCTCTAGACCCTCCATTGCCAGGCCAGAGGCCTGGCTCGTCCAAGAGGGAAACCTCAAGACCTGCCCATGTAGCCCTCACCACACGGCTCACGGTAGATAACAAGAGAGACTCCTTAAATTCCACAACTGTGTACCCCACAAACAAGCCAGCAGTGGAACTAGTCACCCCACTTCCATCCAGCACCCCAGTAGACAGGACGTAATCTTATCAACCTGTGAAATACCCACCAGACGTATCCCAGCTTCATTCTTGGGACATGTGTTACTGTGGATAGCTAGTGTGTGCTTTCATCTATTGACGTGTACGTTCAGAAGCAGGGAAGGGTCCTTGCCCCCATTCAAGTATTTCCTCAGGGTTGATATTGAGGGCCTCGTCCTTGGTGGAAGGAAGAGGGGCCTATTGTCATGGTTTGAGCTCTGGAATGAGATTTATCATCCCGGTCATTCTTGGGAGACGTTATTCCTCTGTTGCAAAAGACTGGAAGGGATAAGCTCACTGGTCCCTCTCAGATGTATCATAATCCAAAAGCAAGCCTGAGCCGTGGCTATTTCCTCAGCAGCCTGATGAGAATGGAGGGCATCAGAAGAATGCTGGAAAGAATACTTGTCATCCAATTGTCCAATACATCCAATGGATCCTCCTTTCATTTAGTATCAACATACCTCCAGATCATGAGCTCAGGCTGCCCGAGGTACCACAAATGATGGGTGACGGTGAGAGCTTCCCACCTTGGGCCCATCACTTGCCTCTCTTCTCACAGAGAGTCAGTGGTGTCACAATGCTTGGTGGGCGTCATGCCATTGCCATGGCCACCATTGGGCCTGAACTTCTCAGATGGAAGGCAACTCCACCTCCTCTGTGCCCACCTGCTCTCTACAGAAGGATGGCTCTTCCCCTGAACGTGTGTCAAGCTCAACACGGTGGTTCCAGAACTGCTTCCCAGGAATACACAGTCTACAATCCCATTTGGAAAGAAAATATGGGATTGAAAAAGACCCACTGGCTAAAGATTGGGCAAGAGGGCGGAGGAGTAGCTGGACACGCTGAACACTTCATAGGCACTTTTGTCGGTAGGGTCCCATATGGGACGCAGAGAGCAACAGACTTGAAACAACGTTCACATGAGTGCTCTCCCAAGCAATGGCTTCTCTGCAGCATTCCCTACCTGGTCCATGAGCTCTTGTGGATTTGCTCGGGTGTGGATCCCTGGACTCGTTCTTAGCGGATATAGAATATGAACTCTGTGACTCTTCATGTCTCAATGACTGGGCATCCAAACAATGTTCTGAGCATCCATGGCCAGTGAGCTGGCCAACCATAGCCCAGAGTGCCAGATGTCTGTCAACCAAATCCAGTCTCTCTGGAATAGACCTCCTCATTCTCTGGCCTCCTGATTGTCAGGGACAGAGCCCACTCCCTTCCAGGTTGGAACTTTCAGTACCCTCAAATTGCAGGCATCATCCCAGGGCTCCTGGAAGATCAGACAATCGACCCACCTTTCCTTTCTTTTGATTGTAGACACAACAAACACACTGGCACTGGCCCCAGGCACCACACTCCCAGGAAGCTCTCCATGAGAGGGAGGGCTTGTTCTTATCCACCTGTGGAAAAGGCAGCTGAAATAGACCGGTTACCTCTCGGTTAAAAGGCCTCTGTTTGGAGGGCTCCCCTGTGGCTTAGGCTATGGAAATATTTATTCGGAAGTGTGGAGCTGAAAATGCCCCAATGGGAATGTCTTCGTCAAGGGTTACATCCAAGGGCTCAGGCTTGGTGGAGAGCATTGGGGCATGGATTGCTTGTTTGTGCCCTGGGATGTCTTGTTTCAAATGGCCATGAAGCACAATTCTTCTTTCACATGTAGGAACTCCCTTGAGGTGTGCTGCCCACTGATCCCCTGAAGATATCACATGTGCAGACACCAAGCCTCTAGAATCCACATTGAGCTTGGGAGCCTGAGGAGAGTGGTGGCTATGCGTCTACAGATGGAGATAAGAGTGTTCATCCAAGAGGACCACCCCTCTGATGGATCCTCCTTTCCATCAACTTCGACATACCTCCAGAGCAAGAGCTCATGGTGTCCCTCTTTGAACTCTCAAGGTGTGAGGGTGACACTGTCCCACATATGGCCCATCACACACCTCTTTTCTCACAGAGAGGTGGTTTGGTCACAAGGCTCCATGGGCATCATATCAGTGCAAAGGCCACCTCTGGGGCTGCACCTTTCCGAAGGAAGGCAACTCCACACACTGGGGAACCCAATTTTCTCTATCATGAGGGATCTCTGATAATATGTGCGGCACGTCAGGGTCAAGTGCTTTCTCAGTCACTGCCTCACACGAATACACAGGACAGAATCTCTTTTGGAGAGAAAAGATGTCATTCCAAACACCCAAACCAAAGTCACCTGGACAATGAAATCAAGGAACGACTGAGGAAGAACAACCTATGAGCCGCCATTTCAATAGGAAGGGTCTTTTCCGCTTAGGGAAAAGAGAGGGTGTCATTTACCTTGATCCACACCTCGTGTCCTTTGAGAAGACATGGGTGCCCAGCAGGGAGGACTGCTTGCAATCGGCATACTTCAAGAGACCAGCCAAGGAATAGTGAAAATCTCATGCAAGAGTCCTGAGATAGCCTTTGTGTCTAATAGTCCCCGGAAACACAGACAAGGGCTTGGGAAGGAAACTGCGCCCCGGAATGTGGCTTGTATGCAAATCACATCTCAATCTCTCTCTCGGCTTCTTCCTCCTTCACATTCTCTCGAATCCTCCTCATCCAAGGTTATCTGTGCTGGTCCATGTTGTCAAATCTCAGCCAGGAAAGCGGTCAAATTCGTTAACCTAGATTTTCCATCAGTCTTCCAAACTCCTATCAAATATAAAAGCATTTTACCGGAAATAACTCCTCTGTTTGTATGGAGATATTCCACCTTACACAGTGCACCTCTATCTTACCATAGTCAGCCCTTCACACTGACAGATAACCATCCCATTTGCACTGTGTTCTACATGGTCACCGATTTGACTCTGAGATCAACATCTTTTCAACCACCTACACATAAGGGACCGAGTGAGAATTCACTTCTCTGCAGCACATCTCCTGTATTTGACGTTGCTGGTGAGGTGGATCTCTCGACTCTTTCTAAGGGGAGTTGGGAAATGAAGTCTCTGCCTCCCCATGTCTCAGTGAATTGGCATGTAAGAAGGGGTCTGAGCACCCTTCAGCAGGGTCTGAGTGACAATGCGACAGAGGTCAAGGATTCGGTCCCCTACAACCAGTCTCCATTTGGGACAATCCTCCTCCTTCTCTAGACCCTCCATTGCCAGGCCAGAGGTCTGGCTCGTCCAAGAGGGAAACCTCAAGACCTGCCCATGTAGCCCTCACCACACGGCTCATGGTAGATAACAAGAGAGACTCCTTAAATTCCACAACTGTGTACCCCACAAACAAGCCAGCAGTGGAACTAGTCACCCCACTTCCATCCAGCACCCCAGTAGACAGGACTTAATCTTATCAACCTGTGAAATACCCACCAGACGTATCCCAGCTTCATTCTTGGGACATGTGTTACTGTGGATAGCTAGTGTGTGCTTTCATCTATTGACGTGTACGTTCAGAAGCAGGGAAGGGTCCTTGCCCCCATTCAAGTATTTCCTCAGGGTTGATATTGAGGGCCTCGTCCTTGGCGGAAGGCAGAGGGGCCTATTGTCATGGTTTGAGCTCTGGAATGAGATTTATCATCCCGGTCATTCTTGGGAGACGTTATTCCTCTGTTGGAAAAGACTGGAAGGGATAAGCTCACTGGTCCCTCTCAGATGTATCATAATCCAAAAGCAAGCCTGAGCCGTGGCTATTTCCTCAGCAGCCTGATGAGAATGGTGGGCATCAGAAGAATGCTGGAAAGAATACTTGTCATCCAATTGTCCAATACATCCAATGGATCCTCCTTTCATTTAGTATCAACATACCTCCAGATCATGAGCTCAGGCTGCCCGAGGTACCACAAATGATGGGTGACGGTGAGAGCTTCCCACCTTGGGCCCATCACTTGCCTCTCTTCTCACAGAGAGTCAGTGGTGTCACAATGCTTGGTGGGCGTCATGCCATTGCCATGGCCACCATTGGGCCTGAACTTCTCAGATGGAAGGCAACTCCACCTCCTCTGTGCCCACCTGCTCTCTACAGAAGGATGGCTCTTCCCCTGAACGTGTGTCAGGCTCAACACGGTGGTTCCAGAACTGCTTCCCAGGAATACACAGTCTACAATCCCATTTGGAAAGAAAATATGGGATTGAAAAAGACCCACTGGCTAAAGATTGGGCAAGAGGGCGGAGGAGTAGCTGGACACGCTGAACACTTCATAGGCACTTTTGTCGGTAGGGTCCCATATGGGACGCAGAGAGCAACAGACTTGAAACAACGTTCACATGAGTGCTCTCCCAAGCAATGGCTTCTCTGCAGCATTCCCTACCTGGTCCATGAGCTCTTGTGGATTTGCTCGGGTGTGGATCCCTGGACTCGTTCTTAGCGGATATAGAATATGAACTCTGTGACTCTTCATGTCTCAATGAATGGGCATCCAAACCATGGTCTGAGCATCCATGGCCAGTGAGCTGGCCAACCATAGCCCAGAGTGCCAGATGTCTGTCAACCAAATCCAGTCTCTCTGGAATAGACCTCCTCATTCTCTGGCCTCCTGATTGTCAGGGACAGAGCCCACTCCCTTCCAGGTTGGAACTTTCAGTACCCTCAAATTGCAGGCATCATCCCAGGGCTCCTGGAAGATCAGACAATCGACCCACCTTTCCTTTCTTTTGATTGTAGACACAACAAACGCACTGGCACTGGCCCCAGGCACCACACTCCCAGGAAGCTCTCCATGAGAGGGAGGGCTTGTTCTTATCCACCTGTGGAAAAGGCAGCTGAAATAGACCGGTTACCTCTCGGTTAAAAGGCCTCTGTTTGGAGGGCTCCCCTGTGGCTTAGGCTATGGAAATATTTATTCGGAAGTGTGGAGCTGAAAATGCCCCAATGGGAATGTCTTCGTCAAGGGTTACATCCAAGGGCTCAGGCTTGGTGGAGAGCATTGGGGCATGGATTGCTTGTTTGTGCCCTGGGATGTCTTGTTTCAAATGGCCATGAAGCACAATTCTTCTTTCACATGTAGGAACTCCCTTGAGGTGTGCTGCCCACTGATCCCCTGAAGATATCACATGTGCAGACACCAAGCCTCTAGAATCCACATTGAGCTTGGGAGCCTGAGGAGAGTGGTGGCTATGCGTCTACAGATGGAGATAAGAGTGTTCATCCAAGAGGACCACCCCTCTGATGGATCCTCCTTTCCATCAACTTCGACATACCTCCAGAGCAAGAGCTCATGGTGTCCCTCTTTGAACTCTCAAGGTTTGAGGGTGACACTGTCCCACATATGGCCCATCACACACCTCTTTTCTCACAGAGAGGTGGTTTGGTCACAAGGCTCCATGGGCATCATATCAGTGCAAAGGCCACCTCTGGGGCTGCACCTTTCCGAAGGAAGGCAACTCCACACACTGGGGAACCCAATTTTCTCTATCATGATGGATCTCTGATAACATGTGCGGCACTTCAGGGTCAAGTGCTTTCTCAGTCACTGCCTCACACGAATACACAGGACAGAATCTCTTTTGGAGAGAAAAGATGTCATTCCAAACACCCAAACCAAAGTCACCTGGACAATGAAATCAAGGAACGACTGAGGAAGAACAACCTATGAGCCGCCATTTCAATAGGAAGGGTCTTTTCCGCTTAGGGAAAAGAGAGGGTGTCATTTACCTTGACCCACACCTCGTGTCCTTTGAGAAGACATGGGTGCCCAGCAGGGAGGACTGCTTGCAATCGGCATACTTCAAGAGACCAGCCAAGGAATAGTGAAAATCTCATGCAAGAGTCCTGAGATAGCCTTCGTGTCTAATAGTCCCCGGAAACACAGACAAGGGCTTGGGAAGGAAACTGCGCCCCGGAATGTGGCTTGTATGCAAATCACATCTCAATCTCTCTCTCGGCTTCTTCCTCCTTCACATTCTCTCGAATCCTCCTCATCCAAGGTTATCTGTGCTGGTCCATGTTGTCAAATCTCAGCCAGGAAAGCGGTCAAATTCGTTAACCTAGATTTTCCATCAGTCTTCCAAACTCCTATCAAATATAAAAGCATTTTTCCGGAAATAACTCCTCTGTTTGTATGGAGATATTCCACCTTACACAGTGCACCTCTATCTTACCATAGTCAGCCCTTCACACTGACAGATAACCATCCCATTTGCACTGTGTTCTACATGGTCACCAATTTGACTCTGAGATCAACATCTTTTCAACCACCTACACATAAGGGACCGAGTGAGAATTCACTTCTCTGCAGCACATCTCCTGTATTTGACGTTGCTGGTGAGGTGGATCTCTCGACTCTTTCTAAGGGGAGTTGGGAAATGAAGTCTCTGCCTCCCCATGTCTCAGTGAATTGGCATGTAAGAAGGGGTCTGAGCACCCTTCAGCAGGGTCTGAGTGACAATGCGACAGAGGTCAAGGATTCGGTCCCCTACAACCAGTCTCCATTTGGGACAATCCTCCTCCTTCTCTAGACCCTCCATTGCCAGGCCAGAGGCCTGGCTCGTCCAAGAGGGAAACCTCAAGACCTGCCCATGTAGCCCTCACCACACGGCTCACGGTAGATAACAAGAGAGACTCCTTAAATTCCACAACTGTGTACCCCACAAACAAGCCAGCATGGAACTAGTCACCCCACTTCCATCCAGCACCCCAGTAGACAGGACTTAATCTTATCAACCTGTGAAATACCCACCAGACTTATCCCAGCTTCATTCTTGGGACATGTGTTACTGTGGATAGCTAGTGTGTGCTTTCATCTATTGACGTGTACGTTCAGAAGCAGGGAAGGGTCCTTGCCCCCATTCAAGTATTTCCTCAGGGTTGATATTGAGGGCCTCGTCCTTGGTGGAAGGCAGAGGGGCCTATTGTCATGGTTTGAGCTCTGGAATGAGATTTATCATCCCGGTCATTCTTGGGAGACGTTATTCCTCTGTTGGAAAAGACTGGAAGGGATAAGCTCACTGGTCCCTCTCAGATGTATCATAATCCAAAAGCAAGCCTGAGCCGTGGCTATTTCCTCAGCAGCCTGATGAGAATGGTGGGCATCAGAAGAATGCTGGAAAGAATACTTGTCATCCAATTGTCCAATACATCCAATGGATCCTCCTTTCATTTAGTATCAACATACCTCCAGATCATGAGCTCAGGCTGCCCGAGGTACCACAAATGATGGGTGACGGTGAGAGCTTCCCACCTTGGGCCCATCACTTGCCTCTCTTCTCACAGAGAGTCAGTGGTGTCACAATGCTTGGTGGGCGTCATGCCATTGCCATGGCCACCATGGGGCCTGAACTTCTCAGATGGAAGGCAACTCCACCTCCTCTGTGCCCACCTGCTCTCTACACAAGGATGGCTCTTCACCTGAACGTGTGTCAGGCTCAACACGGTGGTTCCAGAACTGCTTCCCAGGAATACACAGTCTACAATCCCATTTGGAAAGAAAATATGGGATTGAAAAAGACCCACTGGCTCAAGATTGGGCAAGAGGGCGGAGGAGTAGCTGGACACGCTGAACACTTCATAGGCACTTTTGTCGGTAGGGTCCCATATGGGACGCAGAGAGCAACAGACTTGAAACAACGTTCACATGAGTGCTCTCCCAAGCAATGGCTTCTCTGCAGCATTCCCTACCTGGTCCATGAGCTCTTGTGGATTTGCTCGGGTGTGGATCCCTGGACTCGTTCTTAGCGGATATAGAATATGAACTCTGTGACTCTTCATGTCTCAATGACTGGGCATCCAAACAATGTTCTGAGCATCCATGGCCAGTGAGCTGGCCAACCATAGCCCAGAGTGCCAGATGTCTGTCAACCAAATCCAGTCTCTCTGGAATAGACCTCCTCATTCTCTGGCCTCCTGATTGTCAGGGACAGAGCCCACTCCCTTCCAGGTTGGACCTTTCAGTACCCTCAAATTGCAGGCATCATCCCAGGGCTCCTGGAAGATCAGACAATCGACCCACCTTTCCTTTCTTTTGATTGTAGACACAACAAACGCACTGGCACTGGCCCCAGGCACCACACTCCCAGGAAGCTCTCCATGAGAGGGAGGGCTTGTTCTTATCCACCTGTGGAAAAGGCAGCTGAAATAGACCGGTTACCTCTCGGTTAAAAGGCCTCTGTTTGGAGGGCTCCCCTGTGGCTTAGGCTATGGAAATATTTATTCGGAAGTGTGGAGCTGAAAATGCCCCAATGGGAATGTCTTCGTCAAGGGTTACATCCAAGGGCTCAGGCTTGGTGGAGAGCATTGGGGCATGGATTGCTTGTTTGTGCCCTGGGATGTCTTGTTTCAAATGGCCATGAAGCACAATTCTTCTTTCACATGTAGGAACTCCCTTGAGGTGTGCTGCCCACTGATCCCCTGAAGATATCACATGTGCAGACACCAAGCCTCTAGAATCCACATTGAGCTTGGGAGCCTGAGGAGAGTGGTGGCTATGCGTCTACAGATGGAGATAAGAGTGTTCATCCAAGAGGACCACCCCTCTGATGGATCCTCCTTTCCATCAACTTCGACATACCTCCAGAGCAAGAGCTCATGGTGTCCCTCTTTGAACTCTCAAGGTGTGAGGGTGACACTGTCCCACATATGGCCCATCACACACCTCTTTTCTCACAGAGAGGTGGTTTGGTCACAAGGCTCCATGGGCATCATATCAGTGCAAAGGCCACCTCTGGGGCTGCACCTTTCCGAAGGAAGGCAACTCCACACACTGGGGAACCCAATTTTCTCTATCATGATGGATCTCTGATAACATGTGCGGCACTTCAGGGTCAAGTGCTTTCTCAGTCACTGCCTCACACGAATACACAGGACAGAATCTCTTTTGGAGAGAAAAGATGTCATTCCAAACACCCAAACCAAAGTCACCTGGACAATGAAATCAAGGAACGACTGAGGAAGAACAACCTATGAGCCGCCATTTCAATAGGAAGGGTCTTTTCCGCTTAGGGAAAAGAGAGGGTGTCATTTACCTTGACCCACACCTCGTGTCCTTTGAGAAGACATGGGTGCCCAGCAGGGAGGACTGCTTGCAATCCACATACTTCAAGAGACCAGCCAAGGAATAGTGAAAATCTCATGCAAGAGTCCTGAGATAGCCTTTGTGTCTAATAGTCCCCGGAAACACAGACAAGGGCTTGGGAAGGAAACTGCGCCCCGGAATGTGGCTTGTATGCAAATCACATCTCAATCTCTCTCTCGGCTTCTTCCTCCTTCACATTCTCTCGAATCCTCCTCATCCAAGGTTATCTGTGCTGGTCCATGTTGTCAAATCTCAGCCAGGAAAGCGGTCAAATTCGTTAACCTAGATTTTCCATCAGTCTTCCAAACTCCTATCAAATATAAAAGCATTTTACCTGAAATAACTCCTCTGTTTGTATGGAGATATTCCACCTTACACAGTGCACCTCTATCTTACCATAGTCAGCCCTTCACACTGACAGATAACCATCCCATTTGCACTGTGTTCTACATGGTCACCGATTTGACTCTGAGATCAACATCTTTTCAACCACCTACACATAAGGGACCGAGTGAGAATTCACTTCTCTGCAGCACATCTCCTGTATTTGACGTTGCTGGTGAGGTGGATCTCTCGACTCTTTCTAAGGGGAGTTGGGAAATGAAGTCTCTGCCTCCCCATGTCTCAGTGAATTGGCATGTAAGAAGGGGTCTGAGCACCCTTCAGCAGGGTCTGAGTGACAATGCGACAGAGGTCAAGGATTCGGTCCCCTACAACCAGTCTCCATTTGGGACAATCCTCCTCCTTCTCTAGACCCTCCATTGCCAGGCCAGAGGCCTGGCTCGTCCAAGAGGGAAACCTCAAGACCTGCCCATGTAGCCCTCACCACACGGCTCACGGTAGATAACAAGAGAGACTCCTTAAATTCCACAATTTGTACCCCACAAACAAGCCAGCAGTGGAACTAGTCACCCCACTTCCATCCAGCACCCCAGTAGACAGGACGTAATCTTATCAACCTGTGAAATACCCACCAGACTTATCCCAGCTTCATTCTTGGGACATGTGTTACTGTGGATAGCTAGTGTGTGCTTTCATCTATTGACGTGTACGTTCAGAAGCAGGGAAGGGTCCTTGCCCCCATTCAAGTATTTCCTCAGGGTTGATATTGAGGGCCTCGTCCTTGGTGGAAGGAAGAGGGGCCTATTGTCATGGTTTGAGCTCTGGAATGAGATTTATCATCCCGGTCATTCTTGGGAGACGTTATTCCTCTGTTGGAAAAGACTGGAAGGGATAAGCTCACTGGTCCCTCTCAGATGTATCATAATCCAAAAGCAAGCCTGAGCCGTGGCTATTTCCTCAGCAGCCTGATGAGAATGGTGGGCATCAGAAGAATGCTGGAAAGAATACTTGTCATCCAATTGTCCAATATATCCAATGGATCCTCCTTTCATTTAGTATCAACATACCTCCAGATCATGAGCTCAGGCTGCCCGAGGTACCACAAATGATGGGTGACGGTGAGAGCTTCCCACCTTGGGCCCATCACTTGCCTCTCTTCTCACAGAGAGTCAGTGGTGTCACAATGCTTGGTGGGCGTCATGCCATTGCCATGGCCACCATGGGGCCTGAACTTCTCAGATGGAAGGCAACTCCACCTCCTCTGTGCCCACCTGCTCTCTACAGAAGGATGGCTCTTCCCCTGAACGTGTGTCAGGCTCAACACGGTGGTTCCAGAACTGCTTCCCAGGAATACACAGTCTACAATCCCATTTGGAAAGAAAATATGGGATTGAAAAAGACCCACTGGCTAAAGATTGGGCAAGAGGGCGGAGGAGTCGCTGGACACGCTGAACACTTCAGAGGTACTTTTGTCTGTAGGGTCCCATATGGGACGCAGAGAGCAACAGACTTGAAACAACGTTCACATGAGTGCTCTCCCAAGCAATGGCTTCTCTGCAGCATTCCCTACCTGGTCCATGAGCTCTTGTGGATTTGCTCGGGTGTGGATCCCTGGACTCGTTCTTAGCGGATATAGAATATGAACTCTGTGACTCTTTATGTCTCAATGATTGGGCATCCAAACAATGGTCTGAGCATCCATGGCCAGTGAGCTGGCCAACCATAGCCCAGAGTGCCAGATGTCTGTCAACCAAATCCAGTCTCTCTGGAATAGACCTCCTCATTCTCTGGCCTCCTGATTGTCAGGGACAGAGCCCACTCCCTTCCAGGTTGGACCTTTCAGTACCCTCAAATTGCAGGCATCATCCCAGGGCTCCTGGAAGATCAGACAATCGACCCACCTTTCCTTTCTTTTGATTGTAGACACAACAAACGCACTGGCACTGGCCCCAGGCACCACACTCCCAGGAAGCTCTCCATGAGAGGGAGGGCTTGTTCTTATCCACCTGTGGAAAAGGCAGCTGAAATAGACCGGTTACCTCTCGGTTAAAAGGCCTCTGTTTGGAGGGCTCCCCTGTGGCTTAGGCTATGGAAATATTTATTCGGAAGTGTGGAGCTGAAAATGCCCCAATGGGAATGTCTTCGTCAAGGGTTACATCCAAGGGCTCAGGCTTGGTGGAGAGCATTGGGGCATGGATTGCTTGTTTGTGCCCTGGGATGTCTTGTTTCAAATGGCCATGAAGCACAATTCTTCTTTCACATGTAGGAACTCCCTTGAGGTGTGCTGCCCACTGATCCCCTGAAGATATCACATGTGCAGACACCAAGCCTCTAGAATCCACATTGAGCTTGGGAGCCTGAGGAGAGTGGTGGCTATGCGTCTACAGATGGAGATAAGAGTGTTCATCCAAGAGGACCACCCCTCTGATGGATCCTCCTTTCCATCAACTTCGACATACCTCCAGAGCAAGAGCTCATGGTGTCCCTCTTTGAACTCTCAAGGTTTGAGGGTGACACTTTCCCACATATGGCCCATCACACACCTCTTTTCTCACAGAGAGGTGGTTTGGTCACAAGGCTCCATGGGCATCATATCAGTGCAAAGGCCACCTCTGGGGCTGCACCTTTCCGAAGGAAGGCAACTCCACACACTGGGGAACCCAATTTTCTCTATCATGAGGGATCTCTGATAACATGTGCGGCACTTCAGGGTCAAGTGCTTTCTCAGTCACTGCCTCACACGAATACACAGGACAGAATCTCTTTTGGAGAGAAAAGATGTCATTCCAAACACCCAAACCAAAGTCACCTGGACAATGAAATCAAGGAACGACTGAGGAAGAACAACCTATGAGCCGCCATTTCAATAGGAAGGGTCTTTTCCGCTTAGGGAAAAGAGAGGGTGTCATTTACCTTGACCCACACCTCGTGTCCTTTGAGAAGACATGGGTGCCCAGCAGGGAGGACTGCTTGCAATCGGCATACTTCAAGAGACCAGCCAAGGAATAGTGAAAATCTCATGCAAGAGTCCTGAGATAGCCTTTGTGTCTAATAGTCCCCGGAAACACAGACAAGGGCTTGGGAAGGAAACTGCGCCCCGGAATGTGGCTTGTATGCAAATCACATCTCAATCTCTCTCTCGGCTTCTTCCTCCTTCACATTCTCTCGAATCCTCCTCATCCAAGGTTATCTGTGCTGGTCCATGTTGTCAAATCTCAGCCAGGAAAGCGGTCAAATTCGTTAACCTAGATTTTCCATCAGTCTTCCAAACTCCTATCAAATATAAAAGCATTTTACCGGAAATAACTCCTCTGTTTGTATGGAGATATTCCACCTTACACAGTGCACCTCTATCTTACCATAGTCAGCCCTTCACACTGACAGATAACCATCCCATTTGCACTGTGTTCTACATGGTCACCGATTTGACTCTGAGATCAACATCTTTTCAACCACCTACACATAAGGGACCGAGTGAGAATTCACTTCTCTGCAGCACATCTCCTGTATTTGACGTTGCTGGTGAGGTGGATCTCTCGACTCTTTCTAAGGGGAGTTGGGAAATGAAGTCTCTGCCTCCCCATGTCTCAGTGAATTGGCATGTAAGAAGGGGTCTGAGCACCCTTCAGCAGGGTCTGAGTGACAATGCGACAGAGGTCAAGGATTCGGTCCCCTACAACCAGTCTCCATTTGGGACAATCCTCCTCCTTCTCTAGACCCTCCATTGCCAGGCCAGAGGCCTGGCTCGTCCAAGAGGGAAACCTCAAGACCTGCCCATGTAGCCCTCACCACACGGCTCACGGTAGATAACAAGAGAGACTCCTTAAATTCCACAACTGTGTACCCCACAAACAAGCCAGCAGTGGAACTAGTCACCCCACTTCCATCCAGCACCCCAGTAGACAGGACTTAATCTTATCAACCTGTGAAATACCCACCAGACGTATCCCAGCTTCATTCTTGGGACATGTGTTACTGTGGATAGCTAGTGTGTGCTTTCATCTATTGACGTGTACGTTCAGAAGCAGGGAAGGGTCCTTGCCCCCATTCAAGTATTTCCTCAGGGTTGATATTGAGGGCCTCGTCCTTGGTGGAAGGCAGAGGGGCCTATTGTCATGGTTTGAGCTCTGGAATGAGATTTATCATCCCGGTCATTCTTGGGAGACGTTATTCCTCTGTTGGAAAAGACTGGAAGGGATAAGCTCACTGGTCCCTCTCAGATGTATCATAATCCAAAAGCAAGCCTGAGCCGTGGCTATTTCCTCAGCAGCCTGATGAGAATGGTGGGCATCAGAAGAATGCTGGAAAGAATACTTGTCATCCAATTGTCCAATACATCCAATGGATCCTCCTTTCATTTAGTATCAACATACCTCCAGATCATGAGCTCAGGCTGCCCGAGGTACCACAAATGATGGGTGACGGTGAGAGCTTCCCACCTTGGGCCCATCACTTGCCTCTCTTCTCACAGAGAGTCAGTGGTGTCACAATGCTTGGTGGGCGTCATGCCATTGCCATGGCCACCATTGGGCCTGAACTTCTCAGATGGAAGGCAACTCCACCTCCTCTGTGCCCACCTGCTCTCTACAGAAGGATGGCTCTTCCCCTGAACGTGTGTCAGGCTCAACACGGTGGTTCCAGAACTGCTTCCCAGGAATACACAGTCTACAATCCCATTTGGAAAGAAAATATGGGATTGAAAAAGACCCACTGGCTAAAGATTGGGCAAGAGGGCGGAGGAGTCGCTGGACACGCTGAACACTTCATAGGCACTTATGTCGGTAGGGTCCCATATGGGACGCAGAGAGCAACAGACTTGAAACAACGTTCACATGAGTGCTCTCCCAAGCAATGGCTTCTCTGCAGCATTCCCTACCTGGTCCATGAGCTCTTGTGGATTTGCTCGGGTGTGGATCCCTGGACTCGTTCTTAGCGGATATAGAATATGAACTCTGTGACTCTTCATGTCTCAATGACTGGGCATCCAAACAATGGTCTGAGCATCCATGGCCAGTTAGCTGGCCAACCATAGCCCAGAGTGCCAGATGTCTGTCAACCAAATCCAGTCTCTCTGGAATAGACCTCCTCATTCTCTGGCCTCCTGATTGTCAGGGACAGAGCCCACTCCCTTCCAGGTTGGACCTTTCAGTACCCTCAAATTGCAGGCATCATCCCAGGGCTCCTGGAAGATCAGACAATCGACCCACCTTTCCTTTCTTTTGATTGTAGACACAACAAACGCACTGGCACTGGCCCCAGGCACCACACTCCCAGGAAGCTCTCCATGAGAGGGAGGGCTTGTTCTTATCCACCTGTGGAAAAGGCAGCTGAAATAGACCGGTTACCTCTCGGTTAAAAGGCCTCTGTTTGGAGGGCTCCCCTGTGGCTTAGGCTATGGAAATATTTATTCGGAAGTGTGGAGCTGAAAATGCCCCAATGGGAATGTCTTCGTCAAGGGTTACATCCAAGGGCTCAGGCTTGGTGGAGAGCATTGGGGCATGGATTGCTTGTTTGTGCCCTGGGATGTCTTGTTTCAAATGGCCATGAAGCACAATTCTTCTTTCACATGTAGGAACTCCCTTGAGGTGTGCTGCCCACTGATCCCCTGAAGATATCACATGTGCAGACACCAAGCCTCTAGAATCCACATTGAGCTTGGGAGCCTGAGGAGAGTGGTGGCTATGCGTCTACAGATGGAGATAAGAGTGTTCATCCAAGAGGACCACCCCTCTGATGGATCCTCCTTTCCATCAACTTCGACATACCTCCAGAGCAAGAGCTCATGGTGTCCCTCTTTGAACTCTCAAGGTGTGAGGGTGACACTGTCCCACATATGGCCCATCACACACCTCTTTTCTCACAGAGAGGTGGTTTGGTCACAAGGCTCCATGGGCATCCTATCAGTGCAAAGGCCACCTCTGGGGCTGCACCTTTCCGAAGGAAGGCAACTCCACACACTGGGGAACCCAATTTTCTCTATCATGATGTATCTCTGATAACATGTGCGGCACTTCAGGGTCAAGTGCTTTCTCAGTCACTGCCTCACACGAATACACAGGACAGAATCTCTTTTGGAGAGAAAAGATGTCATTCCAAACACCCAAACCAAAGTCACCTGGACAATGAAATCAAGGAACGACTGAGGAAGAACAACCTATGAGCCGCCATTTCAATAGGAAGGGTCTTTTCCGCTTAGGGAAAAGAGAGGGTGTCATTTACCTTGACCCACACCTCGTGTCCTTTGAGAAGACATGGGTGCCCAGCAGGGAGGACTGCTTGCAATCCACATACTTCAAGAGACCAGCCAAGGAATAGTGAAAATCTCATGCAAGAGTCCTGAGATAGCCTTTGTGTCTAATAGTCCCCGGAAACACAGACAAGGGCTTGGGAAGGAAACTGCGCCCCGGAATGTGGCTTGTATGCAAATCACATCTCAATCTCTCTCTCGGCTTCTTCCTCCTTCACATTCTCTCGAATCCTCCTCATCCAAGGTTATCTGTGCTGGTCCATGTTGTCAAATCTCAGCCAGGAAAGCGGTCAAATTCGTTAACCTAGATTTTCCATCAGTCTTCCAAACTCCTATCAAATATAAAAGCATTTTACCGGAAATAACTCCTCTGTTTGTATGGAGATATTCCACCTTACACAGTGCACCTCTATCTTACCATAGTCAGCCCTTCACACTGACAGATAACCATCCCATTTGCACTGTGTTCTACATGGTCACCGATTTGACTCTGAGATCAACATCTTTTCAACCACCTACACATAAGGGACCGAGTGAGAATTCACTTCTCTGCAGCACATCTCCTGTATTTGACGTTGCTGGTGAGGTGGATCTCTCGACTCTTTCTAAGGGGAGTTGGGAAATGAAGTCTCTGCCTCCCCATGTCTCAGTGAATTGGCATGTAAGAAGGGGTCTGAGCACCCTTCAGCAGGGTCTGAGTGACAATGCGACAGAGGTCAAGGATTCGGTCCCCTACAACCAGTCTCCATTTGGGACAATCCTCCTCCTTCTCTAGACCCTCCATTGCCAGGCCAGAGGCCTGGCTCGTCCAAGAGGGAAACCTCAAGACCTGCCCATGTAGCCCTCACCACACGGCTCACGGTAGATAACAAGAGAGACTCCTTAAATTCCACAACTGTGTACCCCACAAACAAGCCAGCATGGAACTAGTCACCCCACTTCCATCCAGCACCCCAGTAGACAGGACGTAATCTTATCAACCTGTGAAATACCCACCAGACGTATCCCAGCTTCATTCTTGGGACATGTGTTACTGTGGATAGCTAGTGTGTGCTTTCATCTATTGACGTGTACGTTCAGAAGCAGGGAAGGGTCCTTGCCCCCATTCAAGTATTTCCTCAGGGTTGATATTGAGGGCCTCGTCCTTGGTGGAAGGCAGAGGGGCCTATTGTCATGGTTTGAGCTCTGGAATGAGATTTATCATCCCGGTCATTCTTGGGAGACGTTATTCCTCTGTTGGAAAAGACTGGAAGGGATAAGCTCACTGGTCCCTCTCAGATGTATCATAATCCAAAAGCAAGCCTGAGCCGTGGCTATTTCCTCAGCAGCCTGATGAGAATGGTGGGCATCAGAAGAATGCTGGAAAGAATACTTGTCATCCAATTGTCCAATACATCCAATGGATCCTCCTTTCATTTAGTATCAACATACCTCCAGATCATGAGCTCAGGCTGCCCGAGGTACCACAAATGATGGGTGACGGTGAGAGCTTCCCACCTTGGGCCCATCACTTGCCTCTCTTCTCACAGAGAGTCAGTGGTGTCACAATGCTTGGTGGGCGTCATGCCATTGCCATGGCCACCATTGGGCCTGAACTTCTCAGATGGAAGGCAACTCCACCTCCTCTGTGCCCACCTGCTCTCTACAGAAGGATGGCTCTTCCCCTGAACGTGTGTCAGGCTCAACACGGTGGTTCCAGAACTGCTTCCCAGGAATACACAGTCTACAATCCCATTTGGAAAGAAAATATGGGATTGAAAAAGACCCACTGGCTAAAGATTGGGCAAGAGGGCAGAGGAGTCGCTGGACACGCTGAACACTTCATAGGCACTTTTGTCGGTAGGGTCCCATATGGGACGCAGAGAGCAACAGACTTGAAACAACGTTCACATGAGTGCTCTCCCAAGCAATGGCTTCTCTGCAGCATTCCCTACCTGGTCCATGAGCTCTTGTGGATTTGCTCGGGTGTGGATCCCTGGACTCGTTCTTAGCGGATATAGAATATGAACTCTGTGACTCTTCATGTCTCAATGATTGGGCATCCAAACAATGGTCTGAGCATCCATGGCCAGTGAGCTGGCCAACCATAGCCCAGAGTGCCAGATGTCTGTCAACCAAATCCAGTCTCTCTGGAATAGACCTCCTCATTCTCTGGCCTCCTGATTGTCAGGGACAGAGCCCACTCCCTTCCAGGTTGGACCTTTCAGTACCCTCAAATTGCAGGCATCATCCCAGGGCTCCTGGAAGATCAGACAATCGACCCACCTTTCCTTTCTTTTGATTGTAGACACAACAAACGCACTGGCACTGGCCCCAGGCACCACACTCCCAGGAAGCTCTCCATGAGAGGGAGGGCTTGTTCTTATCCACCTGTGGAAAAGGCAGCTGAAATAGACCGGTTACCTCTCGGTTAAAAGGCCTCTGTTTGGAGGGCTCCCCTGTGGCTTAGGCTATGGAAATATTTATTCGGAAGTGTGGAGCTGAAAATGCCCCAATGGGAATGTCTTCGTCAAGGGTTACATCCAAGGGCTCAGGCTTGGTGGAGAGCATTGGGGCATGGATTGCTTGTTTGTGCCCTGGGATGTCTTGTTTCAAATGGCCATGAAGCACAATTCTTCTTTCACATGTAGGAACTCCCTTGAGGTGTGCTGCCCACTGATCCCCTGAAGATATCACATGTGCAGACACCAAGCCTCTAGAATCCACATTGAGCTTGGGAGCCTGAGGAGAGTGGTGGCTATGCGTCTACAGATGGAGATAAGAGTGTTCATCCAAGAGGACCACCCCTCTGATGGATCCTCCTTTCCATCAACTTCGACATACCTCCAGAGCAAGAGCTCATGGTGTCCCTCTTTGAACTCTCAAGGTGTGAGGGTGACACTGTCCCACATATGGCCCATCACACACCTCTTTTCTCACAGAGAGGTGGTTTGGTCACAAGGCTCCATGGGCATCATATCAGTGCAAAGGCCACCTCTGGGGCTGCACCTTTCCGAAGGAAGGCAACTCCACACACTGGGGAACCCAATTTTCTCTATCATGATGGACCTCTGATAACATGTGCGGCACTTCAGGGTCAAGTGCTTTCTCGGTCACTGCCTCACACGAATACACAGGACAGAATCTCTTTTGGAGAGAAAAGATGTCATTCCAAACACCCAAACCAAAGTCACCTGGACAATGAAATCAAGGAACGACTGAGGAAGAACAACCTATGAGCCGCCATTTCAATAGGAAGGGTCTTTTCCGCTTAGGGAAAAGAGAGGGTGTCATTTACCTTGACCCACACCTCGTGTCCTTTGAGAAGACATGGGTGCCCAGCAGGGAGGACTGCTTGCAATCCACAACTTCAAGAGACCAGCCAAGGAATAGTGAAAATCTCATGCAAGAGTCCTGAGATAGCCTTTGTGTCTAATAGTCCCCGGAAACACAGACAAGGGCTTGGGAAGGAAACTGCGCCCCGGAATGTGGCTTGTATGCAAATCACATCTCAATCTCTCTCTCGGCTTCTTCCTCCTTCACATTCTCTCGAATCCTCCTCATCCAAGGTTATCTGTGCTGGTCCATGTTGTCAAATCTCAGCCAGGAAAGCGGTCAAATTCGTTAACCTAGATTTTCCATCAGTCTTCCAAACTCCTATCAAATATAAAAGCATTTTACCTGAAATAACTCCTCTGTTTGTATGGAGATATTCCACCTTACACAGTGCACCTCTATCTTACCATAGTCAGCCCTTCACACTGACAGATAACCATCCCATTTGCACTGTGTTCTACATGGTCACCGATTTGACTCTGAGATCAACATCTTTTCAACCACCTACACATAAGGGACCGAGTGAGAATTCACTTCTCTGCAGCACATCTCCTGTATTTGACGTTGCTGGTGAGGTGGATCTCTCGACTCTTTCTAAGGGGAGTTGGGAAATGAAGTCTCTGCCTCCCCATGTCTCAGTGAATTGGCATGTAAGAAGGGGTCTGAGCACCCTTCAGCAGGGTCTGAGTGACAATGCGACAGAGGTCAAGGATTCGGTCCCCTACAACCAGTCTCCATTTGGGACAATCCTCCTCCTTCTCTAGACCCTCCATTGCCAGGCCAGAGGCCTGGCTCGTCCAAGAGGGAAACCTCAAGACCTGCCCATGTAGCCCTCACCACACGGCTCACGGTAGATAACAAGAGAGACTCCTTAAATTCCACAACTGTGTACCCCACAAACAAGCCAGCAGTGGAACTAGTCACCCCACTTCCATCCAGCACCCCAGTAGACAGGACGTAATCTTATCAACCTGTGAAATACCCACCAGACGTATCCCAGCTTCATTCTTGGGACATGTGTTACTGTGGATAGCTAGTGTGTGCTTTCATCTATTGACGTGTACGTTCAGAAGCAGGGAAGGGTCCTTGCCCCCATTCAAGTATTTCCTCAGGGTTGATATTGAGGGCCTCGTCCTTGGTGGAAGGCAGAGGGGCCTATTGTCATGGTTTGAGCTCTGGAATGAGATTTATCATCCCGGTCATTCTTGGGAGACGTTATTCCTCTGTTGGAAAAGACTGGAAGGGATAAGCTCACTGGTCCCTCTCAGATGTATCATAATCCAAAAGCAAGCCTGAGCCGTGGCTATTTCCTCAGCAGCCTGATGAGAATGGTGGGCATCAGAAGAATGCTGGAAAGAATACTTGTCATCCAATTGTCCAATACATCCAATGGATCCTCCTTTCATTTAGTATCAACATACCTCCAGATCATGAGCTCAGGCTGCCCGAGGTACCACAAATGATGGGTGACGGTGAGAGCTTCCCACCTTGGGCCCATCACTTGCCTCTCTTCTCACAGAGAGTCAGTGGTGTCACAATGCTTGGTGGGCGTCATGCCATTGCCATGGCCACCATTGGGCCTGAACTTCTCAGATGGAAGGCAACTCCACCTCCTCTGTGCCCACCTGCTCTCTACAGAAGGATGGCTCTTCCCCTGAACGTGTGTCAGGCTCAACACGGTGGTTCCAGAACTGCTTCCCAGGAATACACAGTCTACAATCCCATTTGGAAAGAAAATATGGGATTGAAAAAGACCCACTGGCTAAAGATTGGGCAAGAGGGCGGAGGAGTAGCTGGACACGCTGAACACTTCATAGGCACTTTTGTCGGTAGGGTCCCATATGGGACGCAGAGAGCAACAGACTTGAAACAACGTTCACATGAGTGCTCTCCCAAGCAATGGCTTCTCTGCAGCATTCCCTACCTGGTCCATGAGCTCTTGTGGATTTGCTCGGGTGTGGATCCCTGGACTCGTTCTTAGCGGATATAGAATATGAACTCTGTGACTCTTCATGTCTCAATGATTGGGCACCCAAACAATGGTGTGAGCATCCATGGCCAGTGAGCTGGCCAACCATAGCCCAGAGTGCCAGATGTCTGTCAACCAAATCCAGTCTCTCTGGAATAGACCTCCTCATTCTCTGGCCTCCTGATTGTCAGGGACAGAGCCCACTCCCTTCCAGGTTGGACCTTTCAGTACCCTCAAATTGCAGGCATCATCCCAGGGCTCCTGGAAGATCAGACAATCGACCCACCTTTCCTTTCTTTTGATTGTAGACACAACAAACACACTGGCACTGGCCCCAGGCACCACACTCCCAGGAAGCTCTCCATGAGAGGGAGGGCTTGTTCTTATCCACCTGTGGAAAAGGCAGCTGAAATAGACCGGTTACCTCTCGGTTAAAAGGCCTCTGTTTGGAGGGCTCCCCTGTGGCTTAGGCTATGGAAATATTTATTCGGAAGTGTGGAGCTGAAAATGCCCCAATGGGAATGTCTTCGTCAAGGGTTACATCCAAGGGCTCAGGCTTGGTGGAGAGCATTGGGGCATGGATTGCTTGTTTGTGCCCTGGGATGTCTTGTTTCAAATGGCCATGAAGCACAATTCTTCTTTCACATGTAGGAACTCCCTTGAGGTGTTCTGCCCACTGATCCCCTGAAGATATCACATGTGCAGACACCAAGCCTCTAGAATCCACATTGAGCTTGGGAGCCTGAGGAGAGTGGTGGCTATGCGTCTACAGATGGAGATAAGAGTGTTCATCCAAGAGGACCACCCCTCTGATGGATCCTCCTTTCCATCAACTTCGACATACCTCCAGAGCAAGAGCTCATGGTGTCCCTCTTTGAACTCTCAAGGTGTGAGGGTGACACTGTCCCACATATGGCCCATCACACACCTCTTTTCTCACAGAGAGGTGGTTTGGTCACAAGGCTCCATGGGCATCCTATCAGTGCAAAGGCCACCTCTGGGGCTGCACCTTTCCGAAGGAAGGCAACTCCACACACTGGGGAACCCAATTTTCTCTATCATGATGGATCTCTGATAACATGTGCGGCACTTCAGGGTCAAGTGCTTTCTCAGTCACTGCCTAACACGAATACACAGGACAGAATCTCTTTTGGAGAGAAAAGATGTCATTCCAAACACCCAAACCAAAGTCACCTGGACAATGAAATCAAGGAACGACTGAGGAAGAACAACCTATGAGCCGCCATTTCAATAGGAAGGGTCTTTTCCGCTTAGGGATAAGAGAGGGTGTCATTTACCTTGACCCACACCTCGTGTCCTTTGAGAAGACATGGGTGCCCAGCAGGGAGGACTGCTTGCAATCCACATACTTCAAGAGACCAGCCAAGGAATAGTGAAAATCTCATGCAAGAGTCCTGAGATAGCCTTTGTGTCTAATAGTCC
Source organism: Sus scrofa (assembly GCF_054392235.1). Lineage (NCBI taxonomy): Eukaryota > Metazoa > Chordata > Mammalia > Artiodactyla > Suidae > Sus > Sus scrofa. The sequence goes on from NC_139402.1 coordinate 44,934,882, forward strand.
CCGGAAACACAGACAAGGGCTTGGGAAGGAAACTGCGCCCTGGAATGTGGCTTGTATGCAAATCACATCTCAATCTCTCTCTCGGCTTCTTCCTCCTTCACATTCTCTCGAATCCTCCTCATCCAAGGTTATCTGTGCTGGTCCATGTTGTCAAATCTCAGCCAGGAAAGCGGTCAAATTCGTTAACCTAGATTTTCCATCAGTCTTCCAAACTCCTATCAAATATAAAAGCATTTTACTGGAAATAACTCCTCTGTTTGTATGGAGATATTCCACCTTACACAGTGCACCTCTATCTTACCATAGTCAGCCCTTCACACTGACAGATAACCATCCCATTTGCACTGTGTTCTACATGGTCACCAATTTGACTCTGAGATCAACATCTTTTCAACCACCTACACATAAGGGACCGAGTGAGAATTCACTTCTCTGCAGCACATCTCCTGTATTTGACGTTGCTGGTGAGGTGGATCTCTCGACTCTTTCTAAGGGGAGTTGGGAAATGAAGTCTCTGCCTCCCCATGTCTCAGTGAATTGGCATGTAAGAAGGGGTCTGAGCACCCTTCAGCAGGGTCTGAGTGACAATGCGACAGAGGTCAAGGATTCGGTCCCCTACAACCAGTCTCCATTTGGGACAATCCTCCTCCTTCTCTAGACCCTCCATTGCCAGGCCAGAGGCCTGGCTCGTCCAAGAGGGAAACCTCAAGACCTGCCCATGTAGCCCTCACCACACGGCTCACGGTAGATAACAAGAGAGACTCCTTAAATTCCACAACTGTGTACCCCACAAACAAGCCAGCAGTGGAACTAGTCACCCCACTTCCATCCAGCACCCCAGTAGACAGGACGTAATCTTATCAACCTGTGAAATACCCACCAGACGTATCCCAGCTTCATTCTTGGGACATGTGTTACTGTGGATAGCTAGTGTGTGCTTTCATCTATTGACGTGTACGTTCAGAAGCAGGGAAGGGTCCTTGCCCCCATTCAAGTATTTCCTCAGGGTTGATATTGAGGGCCTCGTCCTTGGTGGAAGGCAGAGGGGCCTATTGTCATGGTTTGAGCTCTGGAATGAGATTTATCATCCCGGTCATTCTTGGGAGACGTTATTCCTCTGTTGGAAAAGACTGGAAGGGATAAGCTCACTGGTCCCTCTCAGATGTATCATAATCCAAAAGCAAGCCTGAGCCGTGGCTATTTCCTCAGCAGCCTGATGAGAATGGTGGGCATCAGAAGAATGCTGGAAAGAATACTTGTCATCCAATTGTCCAATACATCCAATGGATCCTCCTTTCATTTAGTATCAACATACCTCCAGATCATGAGCTCAGGCTGCCCGAGGTACCACAAATGATGGGTGACGGTGAGAGCTTCCCACCTTGGGCCCATCACTTGCCTCTCTTCTCACAGAGAGTCAGTGGTGTCACAATGCTTGGTGGGCGTCATGCCATTGCCATGGCCACCATGGGGCCTGAACTTCTCAGATGGAAGGCAACTCCACCTCCTCTGTGCCCACCTGCTCTCTACAGAAGGATGGCTCTTCCCCTGAACGTGTGTCAGGCTCAACACGGTGGTTCCAGAACTGCTTCCCAGGAATACACAGTCTACAATCCCATTTGGAAAGAAAATATGGGATTGAAAAAGACCCACTGGCTAAAGATTGGGCAAGAGGGCGGAGGAGTAGCTGGACACGCTGAACACTTCATAGGTACTTTTGTCGGTAGGGTCCCATATGGGACGCAGAGAGCAACAGACTTGAAACAACGTTCACATGAGTGCTCTCCCAAGCAATGGCTTCTCTGCAGCATTCCCTACCTGGTCCATGAGCTCTTGTGGATTTGCTCGGGTGTGGATCCCTGGACTCGTTCTTAGCGGATATAGAATATGAACTCTGTGACTCTTCATGTCTCAATGATTGGGCATCCAAACAATGGTCTGAGCATCCATGGCCAGTGAGCTGGCCAACCATAGCCCAGAGTGCCAGATGTCTGTCAACCAAATCCAGTCTCTCTGGAATAGACCTCCTCATTCTCTGGCCTCCTGATTGTCAGGGACAGAGCCCACTCCCTTCCAGGTTGGACCTTTCAGTACCCTCAAATTGCAGGCATCATCCCAGGGCTCCTGGAAGATCAGACAATCGACCCACCTTTCCTTTCTTTTGATTGTAGACACAACAAACACACTGGCACTGGCCCCAGGCACCACACTCCCAGGAAGCTCTCCATGAGAGGGAGGGCTTGTTCTTATCCACCTGTGGAAAAGGCAGCTGAAATAGACCGGTTACCTCTCGGTTAAAAGGCCTCTGTTTGGAGGGCTCCCCTGTGGCTTAGGCTATGGAAATATTTATTCGGAAGTGTGGAGCTGAAAATGCCCCAATGGGAATGTCTTCGTCAAGGGTTACATCCAAGGGCTCAGGCTTGGTGGAGAGCATTGGGGCATGGATTGCTTGTTTGTGCCCTGGGATGTCTTGTTTCAAATGGCCATGAAGCACAATTCTTCTTTCACATGTAGGAACTCCCTTGAGGTGTGCTGCCCACTGATCCCCTGAAGATATCACATGTGCAGACACCAAGCCTCTAGAATCCACATTGAGCTTGGGAGCCTGAGGAGAGTGGTGGCTATGCGTCTACAGATGGAGATAAGAGTGTTCATCCAAGAGGACCACCCCTCTGATGGATCCTCCTTTCCATCAACTTCGACATACCTCCAGAGCAAGAGCTCATGGTGTCCCTCTTCGAACTCTCAAGGTGTGAGGGTGACACTGTCCCACATATGGCCCATCACACACCTCTTTTCTCACAGAGAGGTGGTTTGGTCACAAGGCTCCATGGGCATCCTATCAGTGCAAAGGCCACCTCTGGGGCTGCACCTTTCCGAAGGAAGGCAACTCCACACACTGGGGAACCCAATTTTCTCTATCATGATGGACCTCTGATAACATGTGCGGCACTTCAGGGTCAAGTGCTTTCTCGGTCACTGCCTCACACGAATACACAGGACAGAATCTCTTTTGGAGAGAAAAGATGTCATTCCAAACACCCAAACCAAAGTCACCTGGACAATGAAATCAAGGAACGACTGAGGAAGAACAACCTATGAGCCGCCATTTCAATAGGAAGGGTCTTTTCCGCTTAGGGAAAAGAGAGGGTGTCATTTACCTTGACCCACACCTCGTGTCCTTTGAGAAGACATGGGTGCCCAGCAGGGAGGACTGCTTGCAATCCACAACTTCAAGAGACCAGCCAAGGAATAGTGAAAATCTCATGCAAGAGTCCTGAGATAGCCTTTGTGTCTAATAGTCCCCGGAAACACAGACAAGGGCTTGGGAAGGAAACTGCGCCCCGGAATGTGGCTTGTATGCAAATCACATCTCAATCTCTCTCTCGGCTTCTTCCTCCTTCACATTCTCTCGAATCCTCCTCATCCAAGGTTATCTGTGCTGGTCCATGTTGTCAAATCTCAGCCAGGAAAGCGGTCAAATTCGTTAACCTAGATTTTCCATCAGTCTTCCAAACTCCTATCAAATATAAAAGCATTTTACCTGAAATAACTCCTCTGTTTGTATGGAGATATTCCACCTTACACAGTGCACCTCTATCTTACCATAGTCAGCCCTTCACACTGACAGATAACCATCCCATTTGCACTGTGTTCTACATGGTCACCGATTTGACTCTGAGATCAACATCTTTTCAACCACCTACACATAAGGGACCGAGTGAGAATTCACTTCTCTGCAGCACATCTCCTGTATTTGACGTTGCTGGTGAGGTGGATCTCTCGACTCTTTCTAAGGGGAGTTGGGAAATGAAGTCTCTGCCTCCCCATGTCTCAGTGAATTGGCATGTAAGAAGGGGTCTGAGCACCCTTCAGCAGGGTCTGAGTGACAATGCGACAGAGGTCAAGGATTCGGTCCCCTACAACCAGTCTCCATTTGGGACAATCCTCCTCCTTCTCTAGACCCTCCATTGCCAGGCCAGAGGCCTGGCTCGTCCAAGAGGGAAACCTCAAGACCTGCCCATGTAGCCCTCACCACACGGCTCACGGTAGATAACAAGAGAGACTCCTTAAATTCCACAACTGTGTACCCCACAAACAAGCCAGCAGTGGAACTAGTCACCCCACTTCCATCCAGCACCCCAGTAGACAGGACGTAATCTTATCAACCTGTGAAATACCCACCAGACGTATCCCAGCTTCATTCTTGGGACATGTGTTACTGTGGATAGCTAGTGTGTGCTTTCATCTATTGACGTGTACGTTCAGAAGCAGGGAAGGGTCCTTGCCCCCATTCAAGTATTTCCTCAGGGTTGATATTGAGGGCCTCGTCCTTGGTGGAAGGCAGAGGGGCCTATTGTCATGGTTTGAGCTCTGGAATGAGATTTATCATCCCGGTCATTCTTGGGAGACGTTATTCCTCTGTTGGAAAAGACTGGAAGGGATAAGCTCACTGGTCCCTCTCAGATGTATCATAATCCAAAAGCAAGCCTGAGCCGTGGCTATTTCCTCAGCAGCCTGATGAGAATGGTGGGCATCAGAAGAATGCTGGAAAGAATACTTGTCATCCAATTGTCCAATACATCCAATGGATCCTCCTTTCATTTAGTATCAACATACCTCCAGATCATGAGCTCAGGCTGCCCGAGGTACCACAAATGATGGGTGACGGTGAGAGCTTCCCACCTTGGGCCCATCACTTGCCTCTCTTCTCACAGAGAGTCAGTGGTGTCACAATGCTTGGTGGGCGTCATGCCATTGCCATGGCCACCATTGGGCCTGAACTTCTCAGATGGAAGGCAACTCCACCTCCTCTGTGCCCACCTGCTCTCTACAGAAGGATGGCTCTTCCCCTGAACGTGTGTCAGGCTCAACACGGTGGTTCCAGAACTGCTTCCCAGGAATACACAGTCTACAATCCCATTTGGAAAGAAAATATGGGATTGAAAAAGACCCACTGGCTAAAGATTGGGCAAGAGGGCGGAGGAGTAGCTGGACACGCTGAACACTTCATAGGCACTTTTGTCGGTAGGGTCCCATATGGGACGCAGAGAGCAACAGACTTGAAACAACGTTCACATGAGTGCTCTCCCAAGCAATGGCTTCTCTGCAGCATTCCCTACCTGGTCCATGAGCTCTTGTGGATTTGCTCGGGTGTGGATCCCTGGACTCGTTCTTAGCGGATATAGAATATGAACTCTGTGACTCTTCATGTCTCAATGATTGGGCACCCAAACAATGGTGTGAGCATCCATGGCCAGTGAGCTGGCCAACCATAGCCCAGAGTGCCAGATGTCTGTCAACCAAATCCAGTCTCTCTGGAATAGACCTCCTCATTCTCTGGCCTCCTGATTGTCAGGGACAGAGCCCACTCCCTTCCAGGTTGGACCTTTCAGTACCCTCAAATTGCAGGCATCATCCCAGGGCTCCTGGAAGATCAGACAATCGACCCACCTTTCCTTTCTTTTGATTGTAGACACAACAAACACACTGGCACTGGCCCCAGGCACCACACTCCCAGGAAGCTCTCCATGAGAGGGAGGGCTTGTTCTTATCCACCTGTGGAAAAGGCAGCTGAAATAGACCGGTTACCTCTCGGTTAAAAGGCCTCTGTTTGGAGGGCTCCCCTGTGGCTTAGGCTATGGAAATATTTATTCGGAAGTGTGGAGCTGAAAATGCCCCAATGGGAATGTCTTCGTCAAGGGTTACATCCAAGGGCTCAGGCTTGGTGGAGAGCATTGGGGCATGGATTGCTTGTTTGTGCCCTGGGATGTCTTGTTTCAAATGGCCATGAAGCACAATTCTTCTTTCACATGTAGGAACTCCCTTGAGGTGTTCTGCCCACTGATCCCCTGAAGATATCACATGTGCAGACACCAAGCCTCTAGAATCCACATTGAGCTTGGGAGCCTGAGGAGAGTGGTGGCTATGCGTCTACAGATGGAGATAAGAGTGTTCATCCAAGAGGACCACCCCTCTGATGGATCCTCCTTTCCATCAACTTCGACATACCTCCAGAGCAAGAGCTCATGGTGTCCCTCTTTGAACTCTCAAGGTGTGAGGGTGACACTGTCCCACATATGGCCCATCACACACCTCTTTTCTCACAGAGAGGTGGTTTGGTCACAAGGCTCCATGGGCATCCTATCAGTGCAAAGGCCACCTCTGGGGCTGCACCTTTCCGAAGGAAGGCAACTCCACACACTGGGGAACCCAATTTTCTCTATCATGATGGATCTCTGATAACATGTGCGGCACTTCAGGGTCAAGTGCTTTCTCAGTCACTGCCTAACACGAATACACAGGACAGAATCTCTTTTGGAGAGAAAAGATGTCATTCCAAACACCCAAACCAAAGTCACCTGGACAATGAAATCAAGGAACGACTGAGGAAGAACAACCTATGAGCCGCCATTTCAATAGGAAGGGTCTTTTCCGCTTAGGGATAAGAGAGGGTGTCATTTACCTTGACCCACACCTCGTGTCCTTTGAGAAGACATGGGTGCCCAGCAGGGAGGACTGCTTGCAATCCACATACTTCAAGAGACCAGCCAAGGAATAGTGAAAATCTCATGCAAGAGTCCTGAGATAGCCTTTGTGTCTAATAGTCCCCGGAAACACAGACAAGGGCTTGGGAAGGAAACTGCGCCCTGGAATGTGGCTTGTATGCAAATCACATCTCAATCTCTCTCTCGGCTTCTTCCTCCTTCACATTCTCTCGAATCCTCCTCATCCAAGGTTATCTGTGCTGGTCCATGTTGTCAAATCTCAGCCAGGAAAGCGGTCAAATTCGTTAACCTAGATTTTCCATCAGTCTTCCAAACTCCTATCAAATATAAAAGCATTTTACTGGAAATAACTCCTCTGTTTGTATGGAGATATTCCACCTTACACAGTGCACCTCTATCTTACCATAGTCAGCCCTTCACACTGACAGATAACCATCCCATTTGCACTGTGTTCTACATGGTCACCAATTTGACTCTGAGATCAACATCTTTTCAACCACCTACACATAAGGGACCGAGTGAGAATTCACTTCTCTGCAGCACATCTCCTGTATTTGACGTTGCTGGTGAGGTGGATCTCTCGACTCTTTCTAAGGGGAGTTGGGAAATGAAGTCTCTGCCTCCCCATGTCTCAGTGAATTGGCATGTAAGAAGGGGTCTGAGCACCCTTCAGCAGGGTCTGAGTGACAATGCGACAGAGGTCAAGGATTCGGTCCCCTACAACCAGTCTCCATTTGGGACAATCCTCCTCCTTCTCTAGACCCTCCATTGCCAGGCCAGAGGCCTGGCTCGTCCAAGAGGGAAACCTCAAGACCTGCCCATGTAGCCCTCACCACACGGCTCACGGTAGATAACAAGAGAGACTCCTTAAATTCCACAACTGTGTACCCCACAAACAAGCCAGCAGTGGAACTAGTCACCCCACTTCCATCCAGCACCCCAGTAGACAGGACGTAATCTTATCAACCTGTGAAATACCCACCAGACGTATCCCAGCTTCATTCTTGGGACATGTGTTACTGTGGATAGCTAGTGTGTGCTTTCATCTATTGACGTGTACGTTCAGAAGCAGGGAAGGGTCCTTGCCCCCATTCAAGTATTTCCTCAGGGTTGATATTGAGGGCCTCGTCCTTGGTGGAAGGCAGAGGGGCCTATTGTCATGGTTTGAGCTCTGGAATGAGATTTATCATCCCGGTCATTCTTGGGAGACGTTATTCCTCTGTTGGAAAAGACTGGAAGGGATAAGCTCACTGGTCCCTCTCAGATGTATCATAATCCAAAAGCAAGCCTGAGCCGTGGCTATTTCCTCAGCAGCCTGATGAGAATGGTGGGCATCAGAAGAATGCTGGAAAGAATACTTGTCATCCAATTGTCCAATACATCCAATGGATCCTCCTTTCATTTAGTATCAACATACCTCCAGATCATGAGCTCAGGCTGCCCGAGGTACCACAAATGATGGGTGACGGTGAGAGCTTCCCACCTTGGGCCCATCACTTGCCTCTCTTCTCACAGAGAGTCAGTGGTGTCACAATGCTTGGTGGGCGTCATGCCATTGCCATGGCCACCATGGGGCCTGAACTTCTCAGATGGAAGGCAACTCCACCTCCTCTGTGCCCACCTGCTCTCTACAGAAGGATGGCTCTTCCCCTGAACGTGTGTCAGGCTCAACACGGTGGTTCCAGAACTGCTTCCCAGGAATACACAGTCTACAATCCCATTTGGAAAGAAAATATGGGATTGAAAAAGACCCACTGGCTAAAGATTGGGCAAGAGGGCGGAGGAGTAGCTGGACACGCTGAACACTTCATAGGTACTTTTGTCGGTAGGGTCCCATATGGGACGCAGAGAGCAACAGACTTGAAACAACGTTCACATGAGTGCTCTCCCAAGCAATGGCTTCTCTGCAGCATTCCCTACCTGGTCCATGAGCTCTTGTGGATTTGCTCGGGTGTGGATCCCTGGACTCGTTCTTAGCGGATATAGAATATGAACTCTGTGACTCTTCATGTCTCAATGATTGGGCATCCAAACAATGGTCTGAGCATCCATGGCCAGTGAGCTGGCCAACCATAGCCCAGAGTGCCAGATGTCTGTCAACCAAATCCAGTCTCTCTGGAATAGACCTCCTCATTCTCTGGCCTCCTGATTGTCAGGGACAGAGCCCACTCCCTTCCAGGTTGGACCTTTCAGTACCCTCAAATTGCAGGCATCATCCCAGGGCTCCTGGAAGATCAGACAATCGACCCACCTTTCCTTTCTTTTGATTGTAGACACAACAAACACACTGGCACTGGCCCCAGGCACCACACTCCCAGGAAGCTCTCCATGAGAGGGAGGGCTTGTTCTTATCCACCTGTGGAAAAGGCAGCTGAAATAGACCGGTTACCTCTCGGTTAAAAGGCCTCTGTTTGGAGGGCTCCCCTGTGGCTTAGGCTATGGAAATATTTATTCGGAAGTGTGGAGCTGAAAATGCCCCAATGGGAATGTCTTCGTCAAGGGTTACATCCAAGGGCTCAGGCTTGGTGGAGAGCATTGGGGCATGGATTGCTTGTTTGTGCCCTGGGATGTCTTGTTTCAAATGGCCATGAAGCACAATTCTTCTTTCACATGTAGGAACTCCCTTGAGGTGTGCTGCCCACTGATCCCCTGAAGATATCACATGTGCAGACACCAAGCCTCTAGAATCCACATTGAGCTTGGGAGCCTGAGGAGAGTGGTGGCTATGCGTCTACAGATGGAGATAAGAGTGTTCATCCAAGAGGACCACCCCTCTGATGGATCCTCCTTTCCATCAACTTCGACATACCTCCAGAGCAAGAGCTCATGGTGTCCCTCTTCGAACTCTCAAGGTGTGAGGGTGACACTGTCCCACATATGGCCCATCACACACCTCTTTTCTCACAGAGAGGTGGTTTGGTCACAAGGCTCCATGGGCATCCTATCAGTGCAAAGGCCACCTCTGGGGCTGCACCTTTCCGAAGGAAGGCAACTCCACACACTGGGGAACCCAATTTTCTCTATCATGATGGATCTCTGATAATATGTGCGGCACTTCAGGGTCAAGTGCTTTCTCAGTCACTGCCTCACACGAATACACAGGACAGAATCTCTTTTGGAGAGAAAAGATGTCACTCCAAACACACAAACCAAAGTCACCTGGACAAGAAATCAAGGACCGACTGAGGAAGAACCACCTATGAACCGCCATTTCAATAGGAAGGGGCTTCTCCGCTTAGGGAAAAGAGAGGGTGTCATTTACCTTGACCCACACCTCGTGTCCTTTGAGAAGACATGGGTGCCCAGCAGGGAGGACTGCTTGCAATCCACATACTTCAAGAGACCAGCCAAGGAATAGTGAAAATCTCATGCAAGAGTCCTGAGATAGCCTTCGTGTTTAATAGTCCCCGGAAACACAGACAAGGTCTTGGGAAGGAAACTGCGCCCTGGAATGTGGCTTGTATGCAAATCACATCTCAATCTCTCTCTCGGCTTCTTCCTCCTTCACATTCTCTCGAATCCTCCTCATCCAAGGTTATCTGTGCTGGTCCATGTTGTCAAATCTCAGCCAGGAAAGCGGTCAAATTCGTTAACCTAGATTTTCCATCAGTCTTCCAAACTCCTATCAAATATAAAAGCATTTTACTGGAAATAACTCCTCTGTTTGTATGGAGATATTCCACCTTACACAGTGCACCTCTATCTTACCATAGTCAGCCCTTCACACTGACAGATAACCATCCCATTTGCACTGTGTTCTACATGGTCACCAATTTGACTCTGAGATCAACATCTTTTCAACCACCTACACATAAGGGACCGAGTGAGAATTCACTTCTCTGCAGCACATCTCCTGTATTTGACGTTGCTGGTGAGGTGGATCTCTCGACTCTTTCTAAGGGGAGTTGGGAAATGAAGTCTCTGCCTCCCCATGTCTCAGTGAATTGGCATGTAAGAAGGGGTCTGAGCACCCTTCAGCAGGGTCTGAGTGACAATGCGACAGAGGTCAAGGATTCGGTCCCCTACAACCAGTCTCCATTTGGGACAATCCTCCTCCTTCTCTAGACCCTCCATTGCCAGGCCAGAGGCCTGGCTCGTCCAAGAGGGAAACCTCAAGACCTGCCCATGTAGCCCTCACCACACGGCTCACGGTAGATAACAAGAGAGACTCCTTAAATTCCACAACTGTGTACCCCACAAACAAGCCAGCAGTGGAACTAGTCACCCCACTTCCATCCAGCACCCCAGTAGACAGGACGTAATCTTATCAACCTGTGAAATACCCACCAGACGTATCCCAGCTTCATTCTTGGGACATGTGTTACTGTGGATAGCTAGTGTGTGCTTTCATCTATTGACGTGTACGTTCAGAAGCAGGGAAGGGTCCTTGCCCCCATTCAAGTATTTCCTCAGGGTTGATATTGAGGGCCTCGTCCTTGGTGGAAGGCAGAGGGGCCTATTGTCATGGTTTGAGCTCTGGAATGAGATTTATCATCCCGGTCATTCTTGGGAGACGTTATTCCTCTGTTGGAAAAGACTGGAAGGGATAAGCTCACTGGTCCCTCTCAGATGTATCATAATCCAAAAGCAAGCCTGAGCCGTGGCTATTTCCTCAGCAGCCTGATGAGAATGGTGGGCATCAGAAGAATGCTGGAAAGAATACTTGTCATCCAATTGTCCAATACATCCAATGGATCCTCCTTTCATTTAGTATCAACATACCTCCAGATCATGAGCTCAGGCTGCCCGAGGTACCACAAATGATGGGTGACGGTGAGAGCTTCCCACCTTGGGCCCATCACTTGCCTCTCTTCTCACAGAGAGTCAGTGGTGTCACAATGCTTGGTGGGCGTCATGCCATTGCCATGGCCACCATGGGGCCTGAACTTCTCAGATGGAAGGCAACTCCACCTCCTCTGTGCCCACCTGCTCTCTACACAAGGATGGCTCTTCACCTGAACGTGTGTCAGGCTCAACACGGTGGTTCCAGAACTGCTTCCCAGGAATACACAGTCTACAATCCCATTTGGAAAGAAAATATGGGATTGAAAAAGACCCACTGGCTAAAGATTGGGCAAGAGGGCGGAGGAGTAGCTGGACACGCTGAACACTTCATAGGCACTTTTGTCGGTAGGGTCCCATATGGGACGCAGAGAGCAACAGACTTGAAACAACGTTCACATGAGTGCTCTCCCAAGCAATGGCTTCTCTGCAGCATTCCCTACCTGGTCCATGAGCTCTTGTGGATTTGCTCGGGTGTGGATCCCTGGACTCGTTCTTAGCGGATATAGAATATGAACTCTGTGACTCTTCATGTCTCAATGATTGGGCATCCAAACAATGGTCTGAGCATCCATGGCCAGTGAGCTGGCCAACCATAGCCCAGAGTGCCAGATGTCTGTCAACCAAATCCAGTCTCTCTGGAATAGACCTCCTCATTCTCTGGCCTCCTGATTGTCAGGGACAGAGCCCACTCCCTTCCAGGTTGGACCTTTCAGTACCCTCAAATTGCAGGCATCATCCCAGGGCTCCTGGAAGATCAGACAATCGACCCACCTTTCCTTTCTTTTGATTGTAGACACAACAAACACACTGGCACTGGCCCCAGGCACCACACTCCCAGGAAGCTCTCCATGAGAGGGAGGGCTTGTTCTTATCCACCTGTGGAAAAGGCAGCTGAAATAGACCGGTTACCTCTCGGTTAAAAGGCCTCTGTTTGGAGGGCTCCCCTGTGGCTTAGGCTATGGAAATATTTATTCGGAAGTGTGGAGCTGAAAATGCCCCAATGGGAATGTCTTCGTCAAGGGTTACATCCAAGGGCTCAGGCTTGGTGGAGAGCATTGGGGCATGGATTGCTTGTTTGTGCCCTGGGATGTCTTGTTTCAAATGGCCATGAAGCACAATTCTTCTTTCACATGTAGGAACTCCCTTGAGGTGTGCTGCCCACTGATCCCCTGAAGATATCACATGTGCAGACACCAAGCCTCTAGAATCCACATTGAGCTTGGGAGCCTGAGGAGAGTGGTGGCTATGCGTCTACAGATGGAGATAAGAGTGTTCATCCAAGAGGACCACCCCTCTGATGGATCCTCCTTTCCATCAACTTCGACATACCTCCAGAGCAAGAGCTCATGGTGTCCCTCTTCGAACTCTCAAGGTGTGAGGGTGACACTGTCCCACATATGGCCCATCACACACCTCTTTTCTCACAGAGAGGTGGTTTGGTCACAAGGCTCCATGGGCATCATATCAGTGCAAAGGCCACCTCTGGGGCTGCACCTTTCCGAAGGAAGGCAACTCCACACACTGGGGAACCCAATTTTCTCTCTCATGAGGGATCTCTGATAATATGTGCGGCACTTCAGGGTCAAGTGCTTTCTCAGTCACTGCCTCACACGAATACACAGGACAGAATCTCTTTTGGAGAGAAAAGATGTCACTCCAAACACACAAACCAAAGTCACCTGGACAAGAAATCAAGGAACGACTGAGGAAGAACCACCTATGAGCCGCCATTTCAATAGGAAGGGGCTTCTCCGCTTAGGGAAAAGAGAGGGTGTCATTTACCTTGACCCACACCTCGTGTCCTTTGAGAAGACATGGGTGCCCAGCAGGGAGGACTGCTTGCAATCGGCATACTTCAAGAGACCAGCCAAGGAATAGTGAAAATCTCATGCAAGAGTCCTGAGATAGCCTTCGTGTTTAATAGTCCCCGGAAACACAGACAAGGTCTTGGGAAGGAAACTGCGCCCTGGAATTTGGCTTGTATGCAAATCACATCTCAATCTCTCTCTCGGCTTCTTCCTCCTTCACATTCTCTCGAATCCTCCTCATCCAAGGTAATCTGTGCTGGTCCATGTTGTCAAATCTCAGCCAGGAAAGCGGTCAAATTCGTTAACCTAGATTTTCCATCAGTCTTCCAAACTCCTATCAAATATAAAAGCATTTTACTGGAAATAACTCCTCTGTTTGTATGGAGATATTCCACCTTACACAGTGCACCTCTATCTTACCATAGTCAGCCCTTCACACTGACAGATAACCATCCCATTTGCACTGTGTTCTACATGGTCACCAATTTGACTCTGAGATCAACATCTTTTCAACCACCTACACATAAGGGACCGAGTGAGAATTCACTTCTCTGCAGCACATCTCCTGTATTTGACGTTGCTGGTGAGGTGGATCTCTCGACTCTTTCTAAGGGGAGTTGGGAAATGAAGTCTCTGCCTCCCCATGTCTCAGTGAATTGGCATGTAAGAAGGGGTCTGAGCACCCTTCAGCAGGGTCTGAGTGACAATGCGACAGAGGTCAAGGATTCGGTCCCCTACAACCAGTCTCCATTTGGGACAATCCTCCTCCTTCTCTAGACCCTCCATTGCCAGGCCAGAGGCCTGGCTCGTCCAAGAGGGAAACCTCAAGACCTGCCCATGTAGCCCTCACCACACGGCTCACGGTAGATAACAAGAGAGACTCCTTAAATTCCACAACTGTGTACCCCACAAACAAGCCAGCAGTGGAACTAGTCACCCCACTTCCATCCAGCACCCCAGTAGACAGGACGTAATCTTATCAACCTGTGAAATACCCACCAGACGTATCCCAGCTTCATTCTTGGGACATGTGTTACTGTGGATAGCTAGTGTGTGCTTTCATCTATTGACGTGTACGTTCAGAAGCAGGGAAGGGTCCTTGCCCCCATTCAAGTATTTCCTCAGGGTTGATATTGAGGGCCTCGTCCTTGGTGGAAGGCAGAGGGGCCTATTGTCATGGTTTGAGCTCTGGAATGAGATTTATCATCCCGGTCATTCTTGGGAGACGTTATTCCTCTGTTGCAAAAGACTGGAAGGGATAAGCTCACTGGTCCCTCTCAGATGTATCATAATCCAAAAGCAAGCCTGAGCCGTGGCTATTTCCTCAGCAGCCTGATGAGAATGGTGGGCATCAGAAGAATGCTGGAAAGAATACTTGTCATCCAATTGTCCAATACATCCAATGGATCCTCCTTTCATTTAGTATCAACATACCTCCAGATCATGAGCTCAGGCTGCCCGAGGTACCACAAATGATGGGTGACGGTGAGAGCTTCCCACCTTGGGCCCATCACTTGCCTCTCTTCTCACAGAGAGTCAGTGGTGTCACAATGCTTGGTGGGCGTCATGCCATTGCCATGGCCACCATTGGGCCTGAACTTCTCAGATGGAAGGCAACTCCACCTCCTCTGTGCCCACCTGCTCTCTACAGAAGGATGGCTCTTCCCCTGAACGTGTGTCAGGCTCAACACGGTGGTTCCAGAACTGCTTCCCAGGAATACACAGTCTACAATCCCATTTGGAAAGAAAATATGGGATTGAAAAAGACCCACTGGCTAAAGATTGGGCAAGAGGGCGGAGGAGTCGCTGGACACGCTGAACACTTCATAGGTACTTTTGTCGGTAGGGTCCCATATGGGACGCAGAGAGCAACAGACTTGAAACAACGTTCACATGAGTGCTCTCCCAAGCAATGGCTTCTCTGCAGCATTTCCTACCTGGTCCATGAGCTCTTGTGGATTTGCTCGGGTGTGGATCCCTGGACTCGTTCTTAGCGGATATAGAATATGAACTCTGTGACTCTTCATGTCTCAATGATTGGGCATCCAAACCATGGTGTGAGCATCCATGGCCATTGAGCTGGCCAACCATAGCCCAGAGTGCCAGATGTCTGTCAACCAAATCCAGTCTCTCTGGAATAGACCTCCTCATTCTCTGGCCTCCTGATTGTCAGGGACAGAGCCCACTCCCTTCCAGGTTGGACCTTTCAGTACCCTCAAATTGCAGGCATCATCCCAGGGCTCCTGGAAGATCAGACAATCGACCCACCTTTCCTTTCTTTTGATTGTAGACACAACAAACACACTGGCACTGGCCCCAGGCACCACACTCCCAGGAAGCTCTCCATGAGAGGGAGGGCTTGTTCTTATCCACCTGTGGAAAAGGCAGCTGAAATAGACCGGTTACCTCTCGGTTAAAAGGCCTCTGTTTGGAGGGCTCCCCTGTGGCTTAGGCTATGGAAATATTTATTCGGAAGTGTGGAGCTGAAAATGCCCCAATGGGAATGTCTTCGTCAAGGGTTACATCCAAGGGCTCAGGCTTGGTGGAGAGCATTGGGGCATGGATTGCTTGTTTGTGCCCTGGGATGTCTTGTTTCAAATGGCCATGAAGCACAATTCTTCTTTCACATGTAGGAACTCCCTTGAGGTGTTCTGCCCACTGATCCCCTGAAGATATCACATGTGCAGACACCAAGCCTCTAGAATCCACATTGAGCTTGGGAGCCTGAGGAGAGTGGTGGCTATGCGTCTACAGATGGAGATAAGAGTGTTCATCCAAGAGGACCACCCCTCTGATGGATCCTCCTTTCCATCAACTTCGACATACCTCCAGAGCAAGAGCTCATGGTGTCCCTCTTTGAACTCTCAAGGTGTGAGGGTGACACTGTCCCACATATGGCCCATCACACACCTCTTTTCTCACAGAGAGGTGGTTTGGTCACAAGGCTCCATGGGCATCCTATCAGTGCAAAGGCCACCTCTGGGGCTGCACCTTTCCGAAGGAAGGCAACTCCACACACTGGGGAACCCAATTTTCTCTATCATGATGGATCTCTGATAACATGTGCGGCACTTCAGGGTCAAGTGCTTTCTCAGTCACTGCCTCACACGAATACACAGGACAGAATCTCTTTTGGAGAGAAAAGATGTCATTCCAAACACCCAAACCAAAGTCACCTGGACAATGAAATCAAGGAACGACTGAGGAAGAGCAACCTATGAGCCGCCATTTCAATAGGAAGGGTCTTTTCCGCTTAGGGATAAGAGAGGGTGTCATTTACCTTGACCCACACCTCGTGTCCTTTGAGAAGACATGGGTGCCCAGCAGGGAGGACTGCTTGCAATCGGCATACTTCAAGAGACCAGCCAAGGAATAGTGAAAATCTCATGCAAGAGTCCTGAGATAGCCTTCGTGTCTAATAGTCCCCGGAAACACAGACAAGGGCTTGGGAAGGAAACTGCGCCCTGGAATGTGGCTTGTATGCAAATCACATCTCAATCTCTCTCTCGGCTTCTTCCTCCTTCACATTCTCTCGAATCCTCCTCATCCAAGGTTATCTGTGCTGGTCCATGTTGTCAAATCTCAGCCAGGAAAGCGGTCAAATTCGTTAACCTAGATTTTCCATCAGTCTTCCAAACTCCTATCAAATATAAAAGCATTTTACCTGAAATAACTCCTCTGTTTGTATGGAGATATTCCACCTTACACAGTGCACCTCTATCTTACCATAGTCAGCCCTTCACACTGACAGATAACCATCCCATTTGCACTGTGTTCTACATGGTCACCAATTTGACTCTGAGATCAACATCTTTTCAACCACCTACACATAAGGGACCGAGTGAGAATTCACTTCTCTGCAGCACATCTCCTGTATTTGACGTTGCTGGTGAGGTGGATCTCTCGACTCTTTCTAAGGGGAGTTGGGAAATGAAGTCTCTGCCTCCCCATGTCTCAGTGAATTGGCATGTAAGAAGGGGTCTGAGCACCCTTCAGCAGGGTCTGAGTGACAATGCGACAGAGGTCAAGGATTCGGTCCCCTACAACCAGTCTCCATTTGGGACAATCCTCCTCCTTCTCTAGACCCTCCATTGCCAGGCCAGAGGCCTGGCTCGTCCAAGAGGGAAACCTCAAGACCTGCCCATGTAGCCCTCACCACACGGCTCACGGTAGATAACAAGAGAGACTCCTTAAATTCCACAACTGTGTACCCCACAAACAAGCCAGCAGTGGAACTAGTCACCCCACTTCCATCCAGCACCCCAGTAGACAGGACGTAATCTTATCAACCTGTGAAATACCCACCAGACGTATCCCAGCTTCATTCTTGGGACATGTGTTACTGTGGATAGCTAGTGTGTGCTTTCATCTATTGACGTGTACGTTCAGAAGCAGGGAAGGGTCCTTGCCCCCATTCAAGTATTTCCTCAGGGTTGATATTGAGGGCCTCGTCCTTGGTGGAAGGCAGAGGGGCCTATTGTCATGGTTTGAGCTCTGGAATGAGATTTATCATCCCGGTCATTCTTGGGAGACGTTATTCCTCTGTTGGAAAAGACTGGAAGGGATAAGCTCACTGGTCCCTCTCAGATGTATCATAATCCAAAAGCAAGCCTGAGCCGTGGCTATTTCCTCAGCAGCCTGATGAGAATGGTGGGCATCAGAAGAATGCTGGAAAGAATACTTGTCATCCAATTGTCCAATACATCCAATGGATCCTCCTTTCATTTAGTATCAACATACCTCCAGATCATGAGCTCAGGCTGCCCGAGGTACCACAAATGATGGGTGACGGTGAGAGCTTCCCACCTTGGGCCCATCACTTGCCTCTCTTCTCACAGAGAGTCAGTGGTGTCACAATGCTTGGTGGGCGTCATGCCATTGCCATGGCCACCATGGGGCCTGAACTTCTCAGATGGAAGGCAACTCCACCTCCTCTGTGCCCACCTGCTCTCTACACAAGGATGGCTCTTCACCTGAACGTGTGTCAGGCTCAACACGGTGGTTCCAGAACTGCTTCCCAGGAATACACAGTCTACAATCCCATTTGGAAAGAAAATATGGGATTGAAAAAGACCCACTGGCTAAAGATTGGGCAAGAGGGCGGAGGAGTAGCTGGACACGCTGAACACTTCATAGGCACTTTTGTCGGTAGGGTCCCATATGGGACGCAGAGAGCAACAGACTTGAAACAACGTTCACATGAGTGCTCTCCCAAGCAATGGCTTCTCTGCAGCATTTCCTACCTGGTCCATGAGCTCTTGTGGATTTGCTCGGGTGTGGATCCCTGGACTCGTTCTTAGCGGATATAGAACATGAACTCTGTGACTCTTCATGTCTCAATGATTGGGCATCCAAACAATGGTGTGAGCATCCATGGCCAGTGAGCTGGCCAACCATAGCCCAGAGTGCCAGATGTCTGTCAACCAAATCCAGTCTCTCTGGAATAGACCTCCTCATTCTCTGGCCTCCTGATTGTCAGGGACAGAGCCCACTCCCTTCCAGGTTGGACCTTTCAGTACCCTCAAATTGCAGGCATCATCCCAGGGCTCCTGGAAGATCAGACAATCGACCCACCTTTCCTTTCTTTTGATTGTAGACACAACAAACACACTGGCACTGGCCCCAGGCACCACACTCCCAGGAAGCTCTCCATGAGAGGGAGGGCTTGTTCTTATCCACCTGTGGAAAAGGCAGCTGAAATAGACCGGTTACCTCTCGGTTAAAAGGCCTCTGTTTGGAGGGCTCCCCTGTGGCTTAGGCTATGGAAATATTTATTCGGAAGTGTGGAGCTGAAAATGCCCCAATGGGAATGTCTTCGTCAAGGGTTACATCCAAGGGCTCAGGCTTGGTGGAGAGCATTGGGGCATGGATTGCTTGTTTGTGCCCTGGGATGTCTTGTTTCAAATGGCCATGAAGCACAATTCTTCTTTCACATGTAGGAACTCCCTTGAGGTGTTCTGCCCACTGATCCCCTGAAGATATCACATGTGCAGACACCAAGCCTCTAGAATCCACATTGAGCTTGGGAGCCTGAGGAGAGTGGTGGCTATGCGTCTACAGATGGAGATAAGAGTGTTCATCCAAGAGGACCACCCCTCTGATGGATCCTCCTTTCCATCAACTTCGACATACCTCCAGAGCAAGAGCTCATGGTGTCCCTCTTTGAACTCTCAAGGTGTGAGGGTGACACTGTCCCACATATGGCCCATCACACACCTCTTTTCTCACAGAGAGGTGGTTTGGTCACAAGGCTCCATGGGCATCCTATCAGTGCAAAGGCCACCTCTGGGGCTGCACCTTTCCGAAGGAAGGCAACTCCACACACTGGGGAACCCAATTTTCTCTATCATGATGGATTTCTGATAATATGTGTGGCACTTCAGGGTCAAGTGCTTTCTCAGTCACTGCCTCACACGAATACACAGGACAGAATCTCTTTTGGAGAGAAAAGATGTCATTCCAAACACCCAAACCAAAGTCACCTGGACAAGAAATCAAGGAACGACTGAGGAAGAACCACCTATGAGCCGCCATTTCAATAGGAAGGGGCTTCTCCGCTTAGGGATAAGAGAGGGTGTCATTTACCTTGACCCACACCTCGTGTCCTTTGAGAAGACATGGGTGCCCAGCAGGGAGGACTGCTTGCAATCGGCATACTTCAAGAGACCAGCCAAGGAATAGTGAAAATCTCATGCAAGAGTCCTGAGATAGCCTTCGTGTTTAATAGTCCCCGGAAACACAGACAAGGTCTTGGGAAGGAAACTGCGCCCTGGAATTTGGCTTGTATGCAAATCACATCTCAATCTCTCTCTCGGCTTCTTCCTCCTTCACATTCTCTCGAATCCTCCTCATCCAAGGTTATCTGTGCTGGTCCATGTTGTCAAATCTCAGCCAGGAAAGCGGTCAAATTCGTTAACCTAGATTTTCCATCAGTCTTCCAAACTCCTATCAAATATAAAAGCATTTTACCGGAAATAACTCCTCTGTTTGTATGGAGATATTCCACCTTACACAGTGCACCTCTATCTTACCATAGTCAGCCCTTCACACTGACAGATAACCATCCCATTTGCACTGTGTTCTACATGGTCACCAATTTGACTCTGAGATCAACATCTTTTCAACCACCTACACATAAGGGACCGAGTGAGAATTCACTTCTCTGCAGCACATCTCCTGTATTTGACGTTGCTGGTGAGGTGGATCTCTCGACTCTTTCTAAGGGGAGTTGGGAAATGAAGTCTCTGCCTCCCCATGTCTCAGTGAATTGGCATGTAAGAAGGGGTCTGAGCACCCTTCAGCAGGGTCTGAGTGACAATGCGACAGAGGTCAAGGATTCGGTCCCCTACAACCAGTCTCCATTTGGGACAATCCTCCTCCTTCTCTAGACCCTCCATTGCCAGGCCAGAGGCCTGGCTCGTCCAAGAGGGAAACCTCAAGACCTGCCCATGTAGCCCTCACCACACGGCTCACGGTAGATAACAAGAGAGACTCCTTAAATTCCACAACTGTGTACCCCACAAACAAGCCAGCAGTGGAACTAGTCACCCCACTTCCATCCAGCACCCCAGTAGACAGGACGTAATCTTATCAACCTGTGAAATACCCACCAGACGTATCCCAGCTTCATTCTTGGGACATGTGTTACTGTGGATAGCTAGTGTGTGCTTTCATCTATTGACGTGTACGTTCAGAAGCAGGGAAGGGTCCTTGCCCCCATTCAAGTATTTCCTCAGGGTTGATATTGAGGGCCTCGTCCTTGGTGGAAGGCAGAGGGGCCTATTGTCATGGTTTGAGCTCTGGAATGAGATTTATCATCCCGGTCATTCTTGGGAGACGTTATTCCTCTGTTGCAAAAGACTGGAAGGGATAAGCTCACTGGTCCCTCTCAGATGTATCATAATCCAAAAGCAAGCCTGAGCCGTGGCTATTTCCTCAGCAGCCTGATGAGAATGGTGGGCATCAGAAGAATGCTGGAAAGAATACTTGTCATCCAATTGTCCAATACATCCAATGGATCCTCCTTTCATTTAGTATCAACATACCTCCAGATCATGAGCTCAGGCTGCCCGAGGTACCACAAATGATGGGTGACGGTGAGAGCTTCCCACCTTGGGCCCATCACTTGCCTCTCTTCTCACAGAGAGTCAGTGGTGTCACAATGCTTGGTGGGCGTCATGCCATTGCCATGGCCACCATTGGGCCTGAACTTCTCAGATGGAAGGCAACTCCACCTCCTCTGTGCCCACCTGCTCTCTACAGAAGGATGGCTCTTCCCCTGAACGTGTGTCAGGCTCAACACGGTGGTTCCAGAACTGCTTCCCAGGAATACACAGTCTACAATCCCATTTGGAAAGAAAATATGGGATTGAAAAAGACCCACTGGCTAAAGATTGGGCAAGAGGGCGGAGGAGTAGCTGGACACGCTGAACACTTCATAGGCACTTTTGTCGGTAGGGTCCCATATGGGACGCAGAGAGCAACAGACTTGAAACAACGTTCACATGAGTGCTCTCCCAAGCAATGGCTTCTCTGCAGCATTCCCTACCTGGTCCATGAGCTCTTGTGGATTTGCTCGGGTGTGGATCCCTGGACTCGTTCTTAGCGGATATAGAATATGAACTCTGTGACTCTTCATGTCTCAATGATTGGGCACCCAAACAATGGTGTGAGCATCCATGGCCAGTGAGCTGGCCAACCATAGCCCAGAGTGCCAGATGTCTGTCAACCAAATCCAGTCTCTCTGGAATAGACCTCCTCATTCTCTGGCCTCCTGATTGTCAGGGACAGAGCCCACTCCCTTCCAGGTTGGACCTTTCAGTACCCTCAAATTGCAGGCATCATCCCAGGGCTCCTGGAAGATCAGACAATCGACCCACCTTTCCTTTCTTTTGATTGTAGACACAACAAACACACTGGCACTGGCCCCAGGCACCACACTCCCAGGAAGCTCTCCATGAGAGGGAGGGCTTGTTCTTATCCACCTGTGGAAAAGGCAGCTGAAATAGACCGGTTACCTCTCGGTTAAAAGGCCTCTGTTTGGAGGGCTCCCCTGTGGCTTAGGCTATGGAAATATTTATTCGGAAGTGTGGAGCTGAAAATGCCCCAATGGGAATGTCTTCGTCAAGGGTTACATCCAAGGGCTCAGGCTTGGTGGAGAGCATTGGGGCATGGATTGCTTGTTTGTGCCCTGGGATGTCTTGTTTCAAATGGCCATGAAGCACAATTCTTCTTTCACATGTAGGAACTCCCTTGAGGTGTGCTGCCCACTGATCCCCTGAAGATATCACATGTGCAGACACCAAGCCTCTAGAATCCACATTGAGCTTGGGAGCCTGAGGAGAGTGGTGGCTATGCGTCTACAGATGGAGATAAGAGTGTTCATCCAAGAGGACCACCCCTCTGATGGATCCTCCTTTCCATCAACTTCGACATACCTCCAGAGCAAGAGCTCATGGTGTCCCTCTTTGAACTCTCAAGGTGTGAGGGTGACACTGTCCCACATATGGCCCATCACACACCTCTTTTCTCACAGAGAGGTGGTTTGGTCACAAGGCTCCATGGGCATCCTATCAGTGCAAAGGCCACCTCTGGGGCTGCACCTTTCCGAAGGAAGGCAACTCCACACACTGGGGAACCCAATTTTCTCTATCATGATGGATCTCTGATAACATGTGCGGCACTTCAGGGTCAAGTGCTTTCTCAGTCACTGCCTAACACGAATACACAGGACAGAATCTCTTTTGGAGAGAAAAGATGTCATTCCAAACACCCAAACCAAAGTCACCTGGACAATGAAATCAAGGAACGACTGAGGAAGAACAACCTATGAGCCGCCATTTCAATAGGAAGGGTCTTTTCCGCTTAGGGATAAGAGAGGGTGTCATTTACCTTGACCCACACCTCGTGTCCTTTGAGAAGACATGGGTGCCCAGCAGGGAGGACTGCTTGCAATCCACATACTTCAAGAGACCAGCCAAGGAATAGTGAAAATCTCATGCAAGAGTCCTGAGATAGCCTTTGTGTCTAATAGTCCCCGGAAACACAGACAAGGGCTTGGGAAGGAAACTGCGCCCTGGAATGTGGCTTGTATGCAAATCACATCTCAATCTCTCTCTCGGCTTCTTCCTCCTTCACATTCTCTCGAATCCTCCTCATCCAAGGTAATCTGTGCTGGTCCATGTTGTCAAATCTCAGCCAGGAAAGCGGTCAAATTCGTTAACCTAGATTTTCCATCAGTCTTCCAAACTCCTATCAAATATAAAAGCATTTTACCTGAAATAACTCCTCTGTTTGTATGGAGATATTCCACCTTACACAGTGCACCTCTATCTTACCATAGTCAGCCCTTCACACTGACAGATAACCATCCCATTTGCACTGTGTTCTACATGGTCACCGATTTGACTCTGAGATCAACATCTTTTCAACCACCTACACATAAGGGACCGAGTGAGAATTCACTTCTCTGCAGCACATCTCCTGTATTTGACGTTGCTGGTGAGGTGGATCTCTCGACTCTTTCTAAGGGGAGTTGGGAAATGAAGTCTCTGCCTCCCCATGTCTCAGTGAATTGGCATGTAAGTAGGGGTCTGAGCACCCTTCAGCAGGGTCTGAGTGACAATGCGACAGAGGTCAAGGATTCGGTCCCCTACAACCAGTCTCCATTTGGGACAATCCTCCTCCTTCTCTAGACCCTCCATTGCCAGGCCAGAGGCCTGGCTCGTCCAAGAGGGAAACCTCAAGACCTGCCCATGTAGCCCTCACCACACGGCTCACGGTAGATAACAAGAGAGACTCCTTAAATTCCACAACTGTGTACCCCACAAACAAGCCAGCAGTGGAACTAGTCACCCCACTTCCATCCAGCACCCCAGTAGACAGGACGTAATCTTATCAACCTGTGAAATACCCACCAGACGTATCCCAGCTTCATTCTTGGGACATGTGTTACTGTGGATAGCTAGTGTGTGCTTTCATCTATTGACGTGTACGTTCAGAAGCAGGGAAGGGTCCTTGCCCCCATTCAAGTATTTCCTCAGGGTTGATATTGAGGGCCTCGTCCTTGGTGGAAGGCAGAGGGGCCTATTGTCATGGTTTGAGCTCTGGAATGAGATTTATCATCCCGGTCATTCTTGGGAGACGTTATTCCTCTGTTGCAAAAGACTGGAAGGGATAAGCTCACTGGTCCCTCTCAGATGTATCATAATCCAAAAGCAAGCCTGAGCCGTGGCTATTTCCTCAGCAGCCTGATGAGAATGGTGGGCATCAGAAGAATGCTGGAAAGAATACTTGTCATCCAATGGTCCAATACATCCAATGGATCCTCCTTTCATTTAGTATCAACATACCTCCAGATCATGAGCTCAGGCTGCCCGAGGTACCACAAATGATGGGTGACGGTGAGAGCTTCCCACCTTGGGCCCATCACTTGCCTCTCTTCTCACAGAGAGTCAGTGGTGTCACAATGCTTGGTGGGCGTCATGCCATTGCCATGGCCACCATGGGGCCTGAACTTCTCAGATGGAAGGCAACTCCACCTCCTCTGTGCCCACCTGCTCTCTACAGAAGGATGGCTCTTCCCCTGAACGTGTGTCAGGCTCAACACGGTGGTTCCAGAACTGCTTCCCAGGAATACACAGTCTACAATCCCATTTGGAAAGAAAATATGGGATTGAAAAAGACCCACTGGCTAAAGATTGGGCAAGAGGGCGGAGGAGTCGCTGGACACGCTGAACACTTCAGAGGTACTTTTGTCTGTAGGGTCCCATATGGGACGCAGAGAGCAACAGACTTGAAACAACGTTCACATGAGTGCTCTCCCAAGCAATGGCTTCTCTGCAGCATTCCCTACCTGGTCCATGAGCTCTTGTGGATTTGCTCGGGTGTGGATCCCTGGACTCGTTCTTAGCGGATATAGAACATGAACTCTGTGACTCTTCATGTCTCAATGATTGGGCATCCAAACAATGGTCTGAGCGTCCATGGCCAGTGAGCTGGCCAACCATAGCCCAGAGTGCCAGATGTCTGTCAACCAAATCCAGTCTCTCTGGAATAGACCTCCTCATTCTCTGGCCTCCTGATTGTCAGGGACAGAGCCCACTCCCTTCCAGGTTGGACCTTTCAGTACCCTCAAATTGCAGGCATCATCCCAGGGCTCCTGGAAGATCAGACAATCGACCCACCTTTCCTTTCTTTTGATTGTAGACACAACAAACACACTGGCACTGGCCCCAGGCACCACACTCCCAGGAAGCTCTCCATGAGAGGGAGGGCTTGTTCTTATCCACCTGTGGAAAAGGCAGCTGAAATAGACCGGTTACCTCTCGGTTAAAAGGCCTCTGTTTGGAGGGCTCCCCTGTGGCTTAGGCTATGGAAATATTTATTCGGAAGTGTGGAGCTGAAAATGCCCCAATGGGAATGTCTTCGTCAAGGGTTACATCCAAGGGCTCAGGCTTGGTGGAGAGCATTGGGGCATGGATTGCTTGTTTGTGCCCTGGGATGTCTTGTTTCAAATGGCCATGAAGCACAATTCTTCTTTCACATGTAGGAACTCCCTTGAGGTGTGCTGCCCACTGATCCCCTGAAGATATCACATGTGCAGACACCAAGCCTCTAGAATCCACATTGAGCTTGGGAGCCTGAGGAGAGTGGTGGCTATGCGTCTACAGATGGAGATAAGAGTGTTCATCCAAGAGGACCACCCCTCTGATGGATCCTCCTTTCCATCAACTTCGACATACCTCCAGAGCAAGAGCTCATGGTGTCCCTCTTTGAACTCTCAAGGTGTGAGGGTGACACTGTCCCACATATGGCCCATCACACACCTCTTTTCTCACAGAGAGGTGGTTTGGTCACAAGGCTCCATGGGCATCATATCAGTGCAAAGGCCACCTCTGGGGCTGCACCTTTCCGAAGGAAGGCAACTCCACACACTGGGGAACCCAATTTTCTCTATCATGATGGATCTCTGATAACATGTGCGGCACTTCAGGGTCAAGTGCTTTCTCAGTCACTGCCTCACACGAATACACAGGACAGAATCTCTTTTGGAGAGAAAAGATGTCATTCCAAACACCCAAACCAAAGTCACCTGGACAATGAAATCAAGGAACGACTGAGGAAGAACAACCTATGAGCCGCCATTTCAATAGGAAGGGTCTTTTCCGCTTAGGGATAAGAGAGGGTGTCATTTACCTTGACCCACACCTCGTGTCCTTTGAGAAGACATGGGTGCCCAGCAGGGAGGACTGCTTGCAATCCACATACTTCAAGAGACCAGCCAAGGAATAGTGAAAATCTCATGCAAGAGTCCTGAGATAGCCTTCGTGTCTAATAGTCCCCGGAAACACAGACAAGGGCTTGGGAAGGAAACTGCGCCCTGGAATGTGGCTTGTATGCAAATCACATCTCAATCTCTCTCTCGGCTTCTTCCTCCTTCACATTCTCTCGAATCCTCCTCATCCAAGGTTATCTGTGCTGGTCCATGTTGTCAAATCTCAGCCAGGAAAGCGGTCAAATTCGTTAACCTAGATTTTCCATCAGTCTTCCAAACTCCTATCAAATATAAAAGCATTTTTCCGGAAATAACTCCTCTGTTTGTATGGAGATATTCCACCTTACACAGTGCACCTCTATCTTACCATAGTCAGCCCTTCACACTGACAGATAACCATCCCATTTGCACTGTGTTCTACATGGTCACCGATTTGACTCTGAGATCAACATCTTTTCAACCACCTACACATAAGGGACCGAGTGAGAATTCACTTCTCTGCAGCACATCTCCTGTATTTGACGTTGCTGGTGAGGTGGATCTCTCGACTCTTTCTAAGGGGAGTTGGGAAATGAAGTCTCTGCCTCCCCATGTCTCAGTGAATTGGCATGTAAGAAGGGGTCTGAGCACCCTTCAGCAGGGTCTGAGTGACAATGCGACAGAGGTCAAGGATTCGGTCCCCTACAACCAGTCTCCATTTGGGACAATCCTCCTCCTTCTCTAGACCCTCCATTGCCAGGCCAGAGGCCTGGCTCGTCCAAGAGGGAAACCTCAAGACCTGCCCATGTAGCCCTCACCACACGGCTCACGGTAGATAACAAGAGAGACTCCTTAAATTCCACAACTGTGTACCCCACAAACAAGCCAGCAGTGGAACTAGTCACCCCACTTCCATCCAGCACCCCAGTAGACAGGACGTAATCTTATCAACCTGTGAAATACCCACCAGACGTATCCCAGCTTCATTCTTGGGACATGTGTTACTGTGGATAGCTAGTGTGTGCTTTCATCTATTGACGTGTACGTTCAGAAGCAGGGAAGGGTCCTTGCCCCCATTCAAGTATTTCCTCAGGGTTGATATTGAGGGCCTCGTCCTTGGTGGAAGGCAGAGGGGCCTATTGTCATGGTTTGAGCTCTGGAATGAGATTTATCATCCCGGTCATTCTTGGGAGACGTTATTCCTCTGTTGGAAAAGACTGGAAGGGATAAGCTCACTGGTCCCTCTCAGATGTATCATAATCCAAAAGCAAGCCTGAGCCGTGGCTATTTCCTCAGCAGCCTGATGAGAATGGTGGGCATCAGAAGAATGCTGGAAAGAATACTTGTCATCCAATGGTCCAATACATCCAATGGATCCTCCTTTCATTTAGTATCAACATACCTCCAGATCATGAGCTCAGGCTGCCCGAGGTACCACAAATGATGGGTGACGGTGAGAGCTTCCCACCTTGGGCCCATCACTTGCCTCTCTTCTCACAGAGAGTCAGTGGTGTCACAATGCTTGGTGGGCGTCATGCCATTGCCATGGCCACCATTGGGCCTGAACTTCTCAGATGGAAGGCAACTCCACCTCCTCTGTGCCCACCTGCTCTCTACAGAAGGATGGCTCTTCCCCTGAACGTGTGTCAGGCTCAACACGGTGGTTCCAGAACTGCTTCCCAGGAATACACAGTCTACAATCCCATTTGGAAAGAAAATATGGGATTGAAAAAGACCCACTGGCTAAAGATTGGGCAAGAGGGCGGAGGAGTAGCTGGACACGATGAACACTTCAGAGGTACTTTTGTCTGTAGGGTCCCATATGGGACGCAGAGAGCAACAGATTTGAAACAACGTTCACATGAGTGCTCTCCCAAGCAATGGCTTCTCTGCAGCATTCCCTACCTGGTCCATGAGCTCTTGTGGATTTGCTCGGGTGTGGATCCCTGGACTCGTTCTTAGCGGATATAGAACATGAACTCTGTGACTCTTCATGTCTCAATGATTGGGCATCCAAACAATGGTCTGAGCATCCATGGCCAGTGAGCTGGCCAACCATAGCCCAGAGTGCCAGATGTCTGTCAACCAAATCCAGTCTCTCTGGAATAGACCTCCTCATTCTCTGGCCTCCTGATTGTCAGGGACAGAGCCCATTCCCTTCCAGGTTGGATCTTTCAGTACCCTCAAATTGCAGGCATCATCCCAGGGCTCCTGGAAGATCAGACAATCGACCCACCTTTCCTTTCTTTTGATTGTAGACACAACAAACACACTGGCACTGGCCCCAGGCACCACACTCCCAGGAAGCTCTCCATGAGAGGGAGGGCTTGTTCTTATCCACCTGTGGAAAAGGCAGCTGAAATAGACCGGTTACCTCTCGGTTAAAAGGCCTCTGTTTGGAGGGCTCCCCTGTGGCTTAGGCTATGGAAATATTTATTCGGAAGTGTGGAGCTGAAAATGCCCCAATGGGAATGTCTTCGTCAAGGGTTACATCCAAGGGCTCAGGCTTGGTGGAGAGCACTGGGGCATGGATTGCTTGTTTGTGCCCTGGGATGTCTTGTTTCAAATGGCCATGAAGCACAATTCTTCTTTCACATGTAGGAACTCCCTTGAGGTGTTCTGCCCACTGATCCCCTGAAGATATCACATGTGCAGACACCAAGCCTCTAGAATCCACATTGAGCTTGGGAGCCTGAGGAGAGTGGTGGCTATGCGTCTACAGATGGAGATAAGAGTGTTCATCCAAGAGGACCACCCCTCTGATGGATCCTCCTTTCCATCAACTTCGACATACCTCCAGAGCAAGAGCTCATGGTGTCCCTCTTTGAACTCTCAAGGTGTGAGGGTGACACTGTCCCACATATGGCCCATCACACACCTCTTTTCTCACAGAGAGGTGGTTTGGTCACAAGGCTCCATGGGCATCCTATCAGTGCAAAGGCCACCTCTGGGGCTGCACCTTTCCGAAGGAAGGCAACTCCACACACTGGGGAACCCAATTTTCTCTATCATGATGGATCTCTGATAACATGTGCGGCACTTCAGGGTCAAGTGCTTTCTCAGTCACTGCCTCACACGAATACACAGGACAGAATCTCTTTTGGAGAGAAAAGATGTCATTCCAAACACCCAAACCAAAGTCACCTGGACAATGAAATCAAGGAACGACTGAGGAAGAACAACCTATGAGCCGCCATTTCAATAGGAAGGGTCTTTTCCGCTTAGGGATAAGAGAGGGTGTCATTTACCTTGACCCACACCTCGTGTCCTTTGAGAAGACATGGGTGCCCAGCAGGGAGGACTGCTTGCAATCGGCATACTTCAAGAGACCAGCCAAGGAATAGTGAAAATCTCATGCAAGAGTCCTGAGATAGCCTTCGTGTCTAATCGTCCCCGGAAACACAGACAAGGGCTTGGGAAGGAAACTGCGCCCTGGAATGTGGCTTGTATGCAAATCACATCTCAATCTCTCTCTCGGCTTCTTCCTCCTTCACATTCTCTCGAATCCTCCTCATCCAAGGTTATCTGTGCTGGTCCATGTTGTCAAATCTCAGCCAGGAAAGCGGTCAAATTCGTTAACCTAGATTTTCCATCAGTCTTCCAAACTCCTATCAAATATAAAAGCATATTTCCGGAAATAACTCCTCTGTTTGTATGGAGATATTCCACCTTACACAGTGC
This sequence comes from Sus scrofa, assembly GCF_054392235.1. Lineage (NCBI taxonomy): Eukaryota > Metazoa > Chordata > Mammalia > Artiodactyla > Suidae > Sus > Sus scrofa. Next base: position 44,964,920 of record NC_139402.1, read on the forward strand.
ACCTCTATCTTACCATAGTCAGCCCTTCACACTGACAGATAACCATCCCATTTGCACTGTGTTCTACATGGTCACCAATTTGACTCTGAGATCAACATCTTTTCAACCACCTACACATAAGGGACCGAGTGAGAATTCACTTCTCTGCAGCACATCTCCTGTATTTGACGTTGCTGGTGAGGTGGATCTCTCGACTCTTTCTAAGGGGAGTTGGGAAATGAAGTCTCTGCCTCCCCATGTCTCAGTGAATTGGCATGTAAGAAGGGGTCTGAGCACCCTTCAGCAGGGTCTGAGTGACAATGCGACAGAGGTCAAGGATTCGGTCCCCTACAACCAGTCTCCATTTGGGACAATCCTCCTCCTTCTCTAGACCCTCCATTGCCAGGCCAGAGGCCTGGCTCGTCCAAGAGGGAAACCTCAAGACCTGCCCATGTAGCCCTCACCACACGGCTCACGGTAGATAACAAGAGAGACTCCTTAAATTCCACAACTGTGTACCCCACAAACAAGCCAGCAGTGGAACTAGTCACCCCACTTCCATCCAGCACCCCAGTAGACAGGACGTAATCTTATCAACCTGTGAAATACCCACCAGACGTATCCCAGCTTCATTCTTGGGACATGTGTTACTGTGGATAGCTAGTGTGTGCTTTCATCTATTGACGTGTACGTTCAGAAGCAGGGAAGGGTCCTTGCCCCCATTCAAGTATTTCCTCAGGATTGATATTGAGGGCCTCGTCCTTGGTGGAAGGCAGAGGGGCCTATTGTCATGGTTTGAGCTCTGGAATGAGATTTATCATCCCGGTCATTCTTGGGAGACGTTATTCCTCTGTTGGAAAAGACTGGAAGGGATAAGCTCACTGGTCCCTCTCAGATGTATCATAATCCAAAAGCAAGCCTGAGCCGTGGCTATTTCCTCAGCAGCCTGATGAGAATGGTGGGCATCAGAAGAATGCTGGAAAGAATACTTGTCATCCAATTGTCCAATACATCCAATGGATCCTCCTTTCATTTAGTATCAACATACCTCCAGATCATGAGCTCAGGCTGCCCGAGGTACCACAAATGATGGGTGACGGTGAGAGCTTCCCACCTTGGGCCCATCACTTGCCTCTCTTCTCACAGAGAGTCAGTGGTGTCACAATGCTTGGTGGGCGTCATGCCATTGCCATGGCCACCATTGGGCCTGAACTTCTCAGATGGAAGGCAACTCCACCTCCTCTGTGCCCACCTGCTCTCTACAGAAGGATGGCTCTTCCCCTGAACGTGTGTCAGGCTCAACACGGTGGTTCCAGAACTGCTTCCCAGGAATACACAGTCTACAATCCCATTTGGAAAGAAAATATGGGATTGAAAAAGACCCACTGGCTAAAGATTGGGCAAGAGGGCGGAGGAGTAGCTGGACACGATGAACACTTCATAGGTACTTTTGTCTGTAGGGTCCCATATGGGACGCAGAGAGCAACAGATTTGAAACAACGTTCACATGAGTGCTCTCCCAAGCAATGGCTTCTCTGCAGCATTCCCTACCTGGTCCATGAGCTCTTGTGGATTTGCTCGGGTGTGGATCCCTGGACTCGTTCTTAGCAGATATAGAACATGAACTCTGTGACTCTTCATGTCTCAATGATTGGGCATCCAAACAATGGTCTGAGCATCCATGGCCAGTGAGCTGGCCAACCATAGCCCAGAGTGCCAGATGTCTGTCAACCAAATCCAGTCTCTCTGGAATAGACCTCCTCATTCTCTGGCCTCCTGATTGTCAGGGACAGAGCCCACTCCCTTCCAGGTTGGACCTTTCAGTACCCTCAAATTGCAGGCATCATCCCAGGGCTCCTGGAAGATCAGACAATCGACCCACCTTTCCTTTCTTTTGATTGTAGACACAACAAACACACTGGCACTGGCCCCAGGCACCACACTCCCAGGAAGCTCTCCATGAGAGGGAGGGCTTGTTCTTATCCACCTGTGGAAAAGGCAGCTGAAATAGACCGGTTACCTCTCGGTTAAAAGGCCTCTGTTTGGAGGGCTCCCCTGTGGCTTAGGCTATGGAAATATTTATTCGGAAGTGTGGAGCTGAAAATGCCCCAATGGGAATGTCTTCGTCAAGGGTTACATCCAAGGGCTCAGGCTTGGTGGAGAGCACTGGGGCATGGATTGCTTGTTTGTGCCCTGGGATGTCTTGTTTCAAATGGCCATGAAGCACAATTCTTCTTTCACATGTAGGAACTCCCTTGAGGTGTTCTGCCCACTGATCCCCTGAAGATATCACATGTGCAGACACCAAGCCTCTAGAATCCACATTGAGCTTGGGAGCCTGAGGAGAGTGGTGGCTATGCGTCTACAGATGGAGATAAGAGTGTTCATCCAAGAGGACCACCCCTCTGATGGATCCTCCTTTCCATCAACTTCGACATACCTCCAGAGCAAGAGCTCATGGTGTCCCTCTTTGAACTCTCAAGGTGTGAGGGTGACACTGTCCCACATATGGCCCATCACACACCTCTTTTCTCACAGAGAGGTGGTTTGGTCACAAGGCTCCATGGGCATCATATCAGTGCAAAGGCCACCTCTGGGGCTGCACCTTTCCGAAGGAAGGCAACTCCACACACTGGGGAACCCAATTTTCTCTATCATGATGGATCTCTGATAACATGTGCGGCACTTCAGGGTCAAGTGCTTTCTCAGTCACTGCCTCACACGAATACACAGGACAGAATCTCTTTTGGAGAGAAAAGATGTCATTCCAAACACCCAAACCAAAGTCACCTGGACAATGAAATCAAGGAACGACTGAGGAAGAACAACCTATGAGCCGCCATTTCAATAGGAAGGGACTTTTCCGCTTAGGGATAAGAGAGGGTGTCATTTACCTTGACCCACACCTCGTGTCCTTTGAGAAGACATGGGTGCCCAGCAGGGAGGACTGCTTGCAATCCACATACTTCAAGAGACCAGCCAAGGAATAGTGAAAATCTCATGCAAGAGTCCTGAGATAGCCTTCGTGTCTAATAGTCCCCGGAAACACAGACAAGGGCTTGGGAAGGAAACTGCGCCCTGGAATGTGGCTTGTATGCAAATCACATCTCAATCTCTCTCTCGGCTTCTTCCTCCTTCACATTCTCTCGAATCCTCCTCATCCAAGGTTATCTGTGCTGGTCCATGTTGTCAAATCTCAGCCAGGAAAGCGGTCAAATTCGTTAACCTAGATTTTCCATCAGTCTTCCAAACTCCTATCAAATATAAAAGCATTTTACCTGAAATAACTCCTCTGTTTGTATGGAGATATTCCACCTTACACAGTGCACCTCTATCTTACCATAGTCAGCCCTTCACACTGACAGATAACCATCCCATTTGCACTGTGTTCTACATGGTCACCAATTTGACTCTGAGATCAACATCTTTTCAACCACCTACACATAAGGGACCGAGTGAGAATTCACTTCTCTGCAGCACATCTCCTGTATTTGACGTTGCTGGTGAGGTGGATCTCTCGACTCTTTCTAAGGGGAGTTGGGAAATGAAGTCTCTGCCTCCCCATGTCTCAGTGAATTGGCATGTAAGAAGGGGTCTGAGCACCCTTCAGCAGGGTCTGAGTGACAATGCGACAGAGGTCAAGGATTCGGTCCCCTACAACCAGTCTCCATTTGGGACAATCCTCCTCCTTCTCTAGACCCTCCATTGCCAGGCCAGAGGCCTGGCTCGTCCAAGAGGGAAACCTCAAGACCTGCCCATGTAGCCCTCACCACACGGCTCACGGTAGATAACAAGAGAGACTCCTTAAATTCCACAACTGTGTACCCCACAAACAAGCCAGCAGTGGAACTAGTCACCCCACTTCCATCCAGCACCCCAGTAGACAGGACGTAATCTTATCAACCTGTGAAATACCCACCAGACGTATCCCAGCTTCATTCTTGGGACATGTGTTACTGTGGATAGCTAGTGTGTGCTTTCATCTATTGACGTGTACGTTCAGAAGCAGGGAAGGGTCCTTGCCCCCATTCAAGTATTTCCTCAGGGTTGATATTGAGGGCCTCGTCCTTGGTGGAAGGCAGAGGGGCCTATTGTCATGGTTTGAGCTCTGGAATGAGATTTATCATCCCGGTCATTCTTGGGAGACGTTATTCCTCTGTTGGAAAAGACTGGAAGGGATAAGCTCACTGGTCCCTCTCAGATGTATCATAATCCAAAAGCAAGCCTGAGCCGTGGCTATTTCCTCAGCAGCCTGATGAGAATGGTGGGCATCAGAAGAATGCTGGAAAGAATACTTGTCATCCAATGGTCCAATACATCCAATGGATCCTCCTTTCATTTAGTATCAACATACCTCCAGATCATGAGCTCAGGCTGCCCGAGGTACCACAAATGATGGGTGACGGTGAGAGCTTCCCACCTTGGGCCCATCACTTGCCTCTCTTCTCACAGAGAGTCAGTGGTGTCACAATGCTTGGTGGGCGTCATGCCATTGCCATGGCCACCATTGGGCCTGAACTTCTCAGATGGAAGGCAACTCCACCTCCTCTGTGCCCACCTGCTCTCTACAGAAGGATGGCTCTTCCCCTGAACGTGTGTCAGGCTCAACACGGTGGTTCCAGAACTGCTTCCCAGGAATACACAGTCTACAATCCCATTTGGAAAGAAAATATGGGATTGAAAAAGACCCACTGGCTCAAGATTGGGCAAGAGGGCGGAGGAGTAGCTGGACACGATGAACACTTCAGAGGTACTTTTGTCTGTAGGGTCCCATATGGGACGCAGAGAGCAACAGATTTGAAACAACGTTCACATGAGTGCTCTCCCAAGCAATGGCTTCTCTGCAGCATTCCCTACCTGGTCCATGAGCTCTTGTGGATTTGCTCGGGTGTGGATCCCTGGACTCGTTCTTAGCGGATATAGAACATGAACTCTGTGACTCTTCATGTCTCAATGATTGGGCATCCAAACAATGGTCTGAGCATCCATGGCCAGTGAGCTGGCCAACCATAGCCCAGAGTGCCAGATGTCTGTCAACCAAATCCAGTCTCTCTGGAATAGACCTCCTCATTCTCTGGCCTCCTGATTGTCAGGGACAGAGCCCACTCCCTTCCAGGTTGGACCTTTCAGTACCCTCAAATTGCAGGCATCATCCCAGGGCTCCTGGAAGATCAGACAATCGACCCACCTTTCCTTTCTTTTGATTGTAGACACAACAAACACACTGGCACTGGCCCCAGGCACCACACTCCCAGGAAGCTCTCCATGAGAGGGAGGGCTTGTTCTTATCCACCTGTGGAAAAGGCAGCTGAAATAGACCGGTTACCTCTCGGTTAAAAGGCCTCTGTTTGGAGGGCTCCCCTGTGGCTTAGGCTATGGAAATATTTATTCGGAAGTGTGGAGCTGAAAATGCCCCAATGGGAATGTCTTCGTCAAGGGTTACATCCAAGGGCTCAGGCTTGGTGGAGAGCACTGGGGCATGGATTGCTTGTTTGTGCCCTGGGATGTCTTGTTTCAAATGGCCATGAAGCACAATTCTTCTTTCACATGTAGGAACTCCCTTGAGGTGTTCTGCCCACTGATCCCCTGAAGATATCACATGTGCAGACACCAAGCCTCTAGAATCCACATTGAGCTTGGGAGCCTGAGGAGAGTGGTGGCTATGCGTCTACAGATGGAGATAAGAGTGTTCATCCAAGAGGACCACCCCTCTGATGGATCCTCCTTTCCATCAACTTCGACATACCTCCAGAGCAAGAGCTCATGGTGTCCCTCTTTGAACTCTCAAGGTGTGAGGGTGACACTGTCCCACATATGGCCCATCACACACCTCTTTTCTCACAGAGAGGTGGTTTGGTCACAAGGCTCCATGGGCATCCTATCAGTGCAAAGGCCACCTCTGGGGCTGCACCTTTCCGAAGGAAGGCAACTCCACACACTGGGGAACCCAATTTTCTCTATCATGATGGATCTCTGATAACATGTGTGGCACTTCAGGGTCAAGTGCTTTCTCAGTCACTGCCTCACACGAATACACAGGACAGAATCTCTTTTGGAGAGAAAAGATGTCATTCCAAACACCCAAACCAAAGTCACCTGGACAATGAAATCAAGGAACGACTGAGGAAGAACAACCTATGAGCCGCCATTTCAATAGGAAGGGTCTTTTCCGCTTAGGGAAAAGAGAGGGTGTCATTTACCTTGACCCACACCTCGTGTCCTTTGAGAAGACATGGGTGCCCAGCAGGGAGGACTGCTTGCAATCGGCATACTTCAAGAGACCAGCCAAGGAATAGTGAAAATTTCATGCAAGAGTCCTGAGATAGCCTTCGTGTCTAATAGTCCCCGGAAACACAGACAAGGGCTTGGGAAGGAAACTGCGCCCTGGAATGTGGCTTGTATGCAAATCACATCTCAATCTCTCTCTCGGCTTCTTCCTCCTTCACATTCTCTCGAATCCTCCTCATCCAAGGTTATCTGTGCTGGTCCATGTTGTCAAATCTCAGCCAGGAAAGCGGTCAAATTCGTTAACCTTGATTTTCCATCAGTCTTCCAAACTCCTATCAAATATAAAAGCATATTTCCGGAAATAACTCCTCTGTTTGTATGGAGATATTCCACCTTACACAGTGCACCTCTATCTTACCATAGTCAGCCCTTCACACTGACAGATAACCATCCCACTTGCACTGTGTTCTACATGGTCACCAATTTGACTCTGAGATCAACATCTTTTCAACCACCTACACATAAGGGACCGAGTGAGAATTCACTTCTCTGCAGCACATCTCCTGTATTTGACGTTGCTGGTGAGGTGGATCTCTCGACTCTTTCTAAGGGGAGTTGGGAAATGAAGTCTCTGCCTCCCCATGTCTCAGTGAATTGGCATGTAAGAAGGGGTCTGAGCACCCTTCAGCAGGGTCTGAGTGACAATGCGACAGAGGTCAAGGATTCGGTCCCCTACAACCAGTCTCCATTTGGGACAATCCTCCTCCTTCTCTAGACCCTCCATTGCCAGGCCAGAGGCCTGGCTCGTCCAAGAGGGAAACCTCAAGACCTGCCCATGTAGCCCTCACCACACGGCTCACGGTAGATAACAAGAGAGACTCCTTAAATTCCACAACTGTGTACCCCACAAACAAGCCAGCAGTGGAACTAGTCACCCCACTTCCATCCAGCACCCCAGTAGACAGGACGTAATCTTATCAACCTGTGAAATACCCACCAGACGTATCCCAGCTTCATTCTTGGGACATGTGTTACTGTGGATAGCTAGTGTGTGCTTTCATCTATTGACGTGTACGTTCAGAAGCAGGGAAGGGTCCTTGCCCCCATTCAAGTATTTCCTCAGGGTTGATATTGAGGGCCTCGTCCTTGGTGGAAGGCAGAGGGGCCTATTGTCATGGTTTGAGCTCTGGAATGAGATTTATCATCCCGGTCATTCTTGGGAGACGTTATTCCTCTGTTGGAAAAGACTGGAAGGGATAAGCTCACTGGTCCCTCTCAGATGTATCATAATCCAAAAGCAAGCCTGAGCCGTGGCTATTTCCTCAGCAGCCTGATGAGAATGGTGGGCATCAGAAGAATGCTGGAAAGAATACTTGTCATCCAATTGTCCAATACATCCAATGGATCCTCCTTTCATTTAGTATCAACATACCTCCAGATCACGAGCTCAGGCTGCCCGAGGTACCACAAATGATGGGTGACGGTGAGAGCTTCCCACCTTGGGCCCATCACTTGCCTCTCTTCTCACAGAGAGTCAGTGGTGTCACAATGCTTGGTGGGCGTCATGCCATTGCCATGGCCACCATTGGGCCTGAACTTCTCAGATGGAAGGCAACTCCACCTCCTCTGTGCCCACCTGCTCTCTACAGAAGGATGGCTCTTCCCCTGAACGTGTGTCAGGCTCAACACGGTGGTTCCAGAACTGCTTCCCAGGAATACACAGTCTACAATCCCATTTGGAAAGAAAATATGGGATTGAAAAAGACCCACTGGCTAAAGATTGGGCAAGAGGGCGGAGGAGTAGCTGGACACGATGAACACTTCAGAGGTACTTTTGTCTGTAGGGTCCCATATGGGACGCAGAGAGCAACAGATTTGAAACAACGTTCACATGAGTGCTCTCCCAAGCAATGGCTTCTCTGCAGCATTCCCTACCTGGTCCATGAGCTCTTGTGGATTTGCTCGGGTGTGGATCCCTGGACTCGTTCTTAGCGGATATAGAACATGAACTCTGTGACTCTTCATGTCTCAATGATTGGGCATCCAAACAATGGTCTGAGCATCCATGGCCAGTGAGCTGGCCAACCATAGCCCAGAGTGCCAGATGTCTGTCAACCAAATCCAGTCTCTCTGGAATAGACCTCCTCATTCTCTGGCCTCCTGATTGTCAGGGACAGAGCCCACTCCCTTCCAGGTTGGACCTTTCAGTACCCTCAAATTGCAGGCATCATCCCAGGGCTCCTGGAAGATCAGACAATCGACCCACCTTTCCTTTCTTTTGATTGTAGACACAACAAACACACTGGCACTGGCCCCAGGCACCACACTCCCAGGAAGCTCTCCATGAGAGGGAGGGCTTGTTCTTATCCACCTGTGGAAAAGGCAGCTGAAATAGACCGGTTACCTCTCGGTTAAAAGGCCTCTGTTTGGAGGGCTCCCCTGTGGCTTAGGCTATGGAAATATTTATTCGGAAGTGTGGAGCTGAAAATGCCCCAATGGGAATGTCTTCGTCAAGGGTTACATCCAAGGGCTCAGGCTTGGTGGAGAGCACTGGGGCATGGATTGCTTGTTTGTGCCCTGGGATGTCTTGTTTCAAATGGCCATGAAGCACAATTCTTCTTTCACATGTAGGAACTCCCTTGAGGTGTTCTGCCCACTGATCCCCTGAAGATATCACATGTGCAGACACCAAGCCTCTAGAATCCACATTGAGCTTGGGAGCCTGAGGAGAGTGGTGGCTATGCGTCTACAGATGGAGATAAGAGTGTTCATCCAAGAGGACCACCCCTCTGATGGATCCTCCTTTCCATCAACTTCGACATACCTCCAGAGCAAGAGCTCATGGTGTCCCTCTTTGAACTCTCAAGGTGTGAGGGTGACACTGTCCCACATATGGCCCATCACACACCTCTTTTCTCACAGAGAGGTGGTTTGGTCACAAGGCTCCATGGGCATCCTATCAGTGCAAAGGCCACCTCTGGGGCTGCACCTTTCCGAAGGAAGGCAACTCCACACACTGGGGAACCCAATTTTCTCTATCATGATGGATCTCTGATAACATGTGGAGCACGTCAGGGTCAAGTGCTTTCTCAGGCACTGCCTCACACGAATACACAGGACAGAATCTCTTTTGGAGAGAAAAGATGTCATTCCAAACACCCAAACCAAAGTCACCTGGACAATGAAATCAAGGAACGACTGAGGAAGAACAACCTATGAGCCGCCATTTCAATAGGAAGGGTCTTTTCCGCTTAGGGAAAAGAGAGGGTGTCATTTACCTTGACCCACACCTCGTGTCCTTTGAGAAGACATGGGTGCCCAGCAGGGAGGACTGCTTGCAATCGGCATACTTCAAGAGACCAGCCAAGGAATAGTGAAAATCTCATGCAAGAGTCCTGAGATAGCCTTCGTGTCTAATCGTCCCCGGAAACACAGACAAGGGCTTGGGAAGGAAACTGCGCCCTGGAATGTGGCTTGTATGCAAATCACATCTCAATCTCTCTCTCGGCTTCTTCCTCCTTCACATTCTCTCGAATCCTCCTCATCCAAGGTTATCTGTGCTGGTCCATGTTGTCAAATCTCAGCCAGGAAAGCAGTCAAATTCGTTAACCTAGATTTTCCATCAGTCTTCCAAACTCCTATCAAATATAAAAGCATTTTTCCGGAAATAACTCCTCTGTTTGTATGGAGATATTCCACCTTACACAGTGCACCTCTATCTTACCATAGTCAGCCCTTCACACTGACAGATAACCATCCCATTTGCACGGTGTTCTACATGGTCACCAATTTGACTCTGAGATCAACATCTTTTCAACCACCTACACATAAGGGACCGAGTGAGAATTCACTTCTCTGCAGCACATCTCCTGTATTTGACGTTGCTGGTGAGGTGGATCTCTCGACTCTTTCTAAGGGGAGTTGGGAAATGAAGTCTCTGCCTCCCCATGTCTCAGTGAATTGGCATGTAAGAAGGGGTCTGAGCACCCTTCAGCAGGGTCTGAGTGACAATGCGACAGAGGTCAAGGATTCGGTCCCCTACAACCAGTCTCCATTTGGGACAATCCTCCTCCTTCTCTAGACCCTCCATTGCCAGGCCAGAGGCCTGGCTCGTCCAAGAGGGAAACCTCAAGACCTGCCCATGTAGCCCTCACCACACGGCTCACGGTAGATAACAAGAGAGACTCCTTAAATTCCACAACTGTGTACCCCACAAACAAGCCAGCAGTGGAACTAGTCACCCCACTTCCATCCAGCACCCCAGTAGACAGGACGTAATCTTATCAACCTGTGAAATACCCACCAGACGTATCCCAGCTTCATTCTTGGGACATGTGTTACTGTGGATAGCTAGTGTGTGCTTTCATCTATTGACGTGTACGTTCAGAAGCAGGGAAGGGTCCTTGCCCCCATTCAAGTATTTCCTCAGGGTTGATATTGAGGGCCTCGTCCTTGGTGGAAGGCAGAGGGGCCTATTGTCATGGTTTGAGCTCTGGAATGAGATTTATCATCCCGGTCATTCTTGGGAGACGTTATTCCTCTGTTGGAAAAGACTGGAAGGGATAAGCTCACTGGTCCCTCTCAGATGTATCATAATCCAAAAGCAAGCCTGAGCCGTGGCTATTTCCTCAGCAGCCTGATGAGAATGGTGGGCATCAGAAGAATGCTGGAAAGAATACTTGTCATCCAATGGTCCAATACATCCAATGGATCCTCCTTTCATTTAGTATCAACATACCTCCAGATCATGAGCTCAGGCTGCCCGAGGTACCACAAATGATGGGTGACGGTGAGAGCTTCCCACCTTGGGCCCATCACTTGCCTCTCTTCTCACAGAGAGTCAGTGGTGTCACAATGCTTGGTGGGCGTCATGCCATTGCCATGGCCACCATTGGGCCTGAACTTCTCAGATGGAAGGCAACTCCACCTCCTCTGTGCCCACCTGCTCTCTACAGAAGGATGGCTCTTCCCCTGAACGTGTGTCAGGCTCAACACGGTGGTTCCAGAACTGCTTCCCAGGAATACTCAGTCTACAATCCCATTTGGAAAGAAAATATGGGATTGAAAAAGACCCACTGGCTAAAGATTGGGCAAGAGGGCGGAGGAGTAGCTGGACACGATGAACACTTCAGAGGTACTTTTGTCTGTAGGGTCCCATATGGGACGCAGAGAGCAACAGATTTGAAACAACGTTCACATGAGTGCTCTCCCAAGCAATGGCTTCTCTGCAGCATTCCCTACCTGGTCCATGAGCTCTTGTGGATTTGCTCGGGTGTGGATCCCTGGACTCGTTCTTAGCGGATATAGAACATGAACTCTGTGACTCTTCATGTCTCAATGATTGGGCATCCAAACAATGGTCTGAGCATCCATGGCCAGTGAGCTGGCCAACCATAGCCCAGAGTGCCAGATGTCTGTCATCCAAATCCAGTCTCTCTGGAATAGACCTCCTCATTCTCTGGCCTCCTGATTGTCAGGGACAGAGCCCACTCCCTTCCAGGTTGGACCTTTCAGTACCCTCAAATTGCAGGCATCATCCCAGGGCTCCTGGAAGATCAGACAATCGACCCACCTTTCCTTTCTTTTGATTGTAGACACAACAAACACACTGGCACTGGCCCCAGGCACCACACTCCCAGGAAGCTCTCCATGAGAGGGAGGGCTTGTTCTTATCCACCTGTGGAAAAGGCAGCTGAAATAGACCGGTTACCTCTCGGTTAAAAGGCCTCTGTTTGGAGGGCTCCCCTGTGGCTTAGGCTATGGAAATATTTATTCGGAAGTGTGGAGCTGAAAATGCCCCAATGGGAATGTCTTCGTCAAGGGTTACATCCAAGGGCTCAGGCTTGGTGAGGGCACTGGGTCATGGATTGCTTGTTCGTGCCCTGGGATGTCTTGTTTCAAATGGCCATGAAGCACAATTCTTCTTTCACATGTAGGAACTCCCTTGAGGTGTTCTGCCCACTGATCCCCTGAAGATATCACATGTGCAGACACCAAGCCTCTAGAATCCACATTGAGCTTGGGAGCCTGAGGAGAGTGGTGGCTATGCGTCTACAGATGGAGATAAGAGTGTTCATCCAAGAGGACCACCCCTCTGATGGATCCTCCTTTCCATCAACTTCGACATACCTCCAGAGCAAGAGCTCATGGTGTCCCTCTTTGAACTCTCAAGGTGTGAGGGTGACGCTGTCCCACATATGGCCCATCACACACCTCTTTTCTCACAGAGAGGTGGTTTGGTCACAAGGCTCCATGGGCATCCTATCAGTGCAAAGGCCACCTCTGGGGCTGCACCTTTCCGAAGGAAGGCAACTCCACACACTGGGGAACCCAATTTTCTCTATCATGATGGATCTCTGATAACATGTGCGGCACTTCAGGGTCAAGTGCTTTCTCAGTCACTGCCTCACACGAATACACAGGACAGAATCTCTTTTGGAGAGAAAAGATGTCATTCCAAACACCCAAACCAAAGTCACCTGGACAATGAAATCAAGGAACGACTGAGGAAGAACAACCTATGAGCCGCCATTTCAATAGGAAGGGTCTTTTCCGCTTAGGGAAAAGAGAGGGTGTCATTTACCTTGACCCACACCTCGTGTCCTTTGAGAAGACATGGGTGCCCAGCAGGGAGGACTGCTTGCAATCGGCATACTTCAAGAGACCAGCCAAGGAATAGTGAAAATCTCATGCAAGAGTCCTGAGATAGCCTTCGTGTCTAATCGTCCCCGGAAACACAGACAAGGGCTTGGGAAGGAAACTGCGCCCTGGAATGTGGCTTGTATGCAAATCACATCTCAATCTCTCTCTCGGCTTCTTCCTCCTTCACATTCTCTCGAATCCTCCTCATCCAAGGTTATCTGTGCTGGTCCATGTTGTCAAATCTCAGCCAGGAAAGCGGTCAAATTCGTTAACCTAGATTTTCCATCAGTCTTCCAAACTCCTATCAAATATAAAAGCATTTTACCTGAAATAACTCCTCTGTTTGTATGGAGATATTCCACCTTACACAGTGCACCTCTATCTTACCATAGTCAGCCCTTCACACTGACAGATAACCATCCCATTTGCACTGTGTTCTACATGGTCACCAATTTGACTCTGAGATCAACATCTTTTCAACCACCTACACATAAGGGACCGAGTGAGAATTCACTTCTCTGCAGCACATCTCCTGTATTTGACGTTGCTGGTGAGGTGGATCTCTCGACTCTTTCTAAGGGGAGTTGGGAAATGAAGTCTCTGCCTCCCCATGTCTCAGTGAATTGGCATGTAAGAAGGGGTCTGAGCACCCTTCAGCAGGGTCTGAGTGACAATGCGACAGAGGTCAAGGATTCGGTCCCCTACAACCAGTCTCCATTTGGGACAATCCTCCTCCTTCTCTAGACCCTCCATTGCCAGGCCAGAGGCCTGGCTCGTCCAAGAGGGAAACCTCAAGACCTGCCCATGTAGCCCTCACCACACGGCTCACGGTAGATAACAAGAGAGACTCCTTAAATTCCACAACTGTGTACCCCACAAACAAGCCAGCAGTGGAACTAGTCACCCCACTTCCATCCAGCACCCCAGTAGACAGGACGTAATCTTATCAACCTGTGAAATACCCACCAGACGTATCCCAGCTTCATTCTTGGGACATGTGTTACTGTGGATAGCTAGTGTGTGCTTTCATCTATTGACGTGTACGTTCAGAAGCAGGGAAGGGTCCTTGCCCCCATTCAAGTATTTCCTCAGGATTGATATTGAGGGCCTCGTCCTTGGTGGAAGGCAGAGGGGCCTATTGTCATGGTTTGAGCTCTGGAATGAGATTTATCATCCCGGTCATTCTTGGGAGACGTTATTCCTCTGTTGGAAAAGACTGGAAGGGATAAGCTCACTGGTCCCTCTCAGATGTATCATAATCCAAAAGCAAGCCTGAGCCGTGGCTATTTCCTCAGCAGCCTGATGAGAATGGTGGGCATCAGAAGAATGCTGGAAAGAATACTTGTCATCCAATGGTCCAATACATCCAATGGATCCTCCTTTCATTTAGTATCAACATACCTCCAGATCATGAGCTCAGGCTGCCCGAGGTACCACAAATGATGGGTGACGGTGAGAGCTTCCCACCTTGGGCCCATCACTTGCCTCTCTTCTCACAGAGAGTCAGTGGTGTCACAATGCTTGGTGGGCGTCATGCCATTGCCATGGCCACCATTGGGCCTGAACTTCTCAGATGGAAGGCAACTCCACCTCCTCTGTGCCCACCTGCTCTCTACAGAAGGATGGCTCTTCCCCTGAACGTGTGTCAGGCTCAACACGGTGGTTCCAGAACTGCTTCCCAGGAATACTCAGTCTACAATCCCATTTGGAAAGAAAATATGGGATTGAAAAAGACCCACTGGCTAAAGATTGGGCAAGAGGGCGGAGGAGTAGCTGGACACGATGAACACTTCAGAGGTACTTTTGTCTGTAGGGTCCCATATGGGACGCAGAGAGCAACAGATTTGAAACAACGTTCACATGAGTGCTCTCCCAAGCAATGGCTTCTCTGCAGCATTCCCTACCTGGTCCATGAGCTCTTGTGGATTTGCTCGGGTGTGGATCCCTGGACTCGTTCTTAGCGGATATAGAACATGAACTCTGTGACTCTTCATGTCTCAATGATTGGGCATCCAAACAATGGTCTGAGCATCCATGGCCAGTGAGCTGGCCAACCATAGCCCAGAGTGCCAGATGTCTGTCATCCAAATCCAGTCTCTCTGGAATAGACCTCCTCATTCTCTGGCCTCCTGATTGTCAGGGACAGAGCCCACTCCCTTCCAGGTTGGACCTTTCAGTACCCTCAAATTGCAGGCATCATCCCAGGGCTCCTGGAAGATCAGACAATCGACCCACCTTTCCTTTCTTTTGATTGTAGACACAACAAACACACTGGCACTGGCCCCAGGCACCACACTCCCAGGAAGCTCTCCATGAGAGGGAGGGCTTGTTCTTATCCACCTGTGGAAAAGGCAGCTGAAATAGACCGGTTACCTCTCGGTTAAAAGGCCTCTGTTTGGAGGGCTCCCCTGTGGCTTAGGCTATGGAAATATTTATTCGGAAGTGTGGAGCTGAAAATGCCCCAATGGGAATGTCTTCGTCAAGGGTTACATCCAAGGGCTCAGGCTTGGTGAGGGCACTGGGGCATGGATTGCTTGTTCGTGCCCTGGGATGTCTTGTTTCAAATGGCCATGAAGCACAATTCTTCTTTCACATGTAGGAACTCCCTTGAGGTGTTCTGCCCACTGATCCCCTGAAGATATCACATGTGCAGACACCAAGCCTCTAGAATCCACATTGAGCTTGGGAGCCTGAGGAGAGTGGTGGCTATGCGTCTACAGATGGAGATAAGAGTGTTCATCCAAGAGGACCACCCCTCTGATGGATCCTCCTTTCCATCAACTTCGACATACCTCCAGAGCAAGAGCTCATGGTGTCCCTCTTTGAACTCTCAAGGTGTGAGGGTGACGCTGTCCCACATATGGCCCATCACACACCTCTTTTCTCACAGAGAGGTGGTTTGGTCACAAGGCTCCATGGGCATCCTATCAGTGCAAAGGCCACCTCTGGGGCTGCACCTTTCCGAAGGAAGGCAACTCCACACACTGGGGAACCCAATTTTCTCTATCATGATGGATCTCTGATAACATGTGCGGCACTTCAGGGTCAAGTGCTTTCTCAGTCACTGCCTCACACGAATACACAGGACAGAATCTCTTTTGGAGAGAAAAGATGTCATTCCAAACACCCAAACCAAAGTCACCTGGACAATGAAATCAAGGAACGACTGAGGAAGAACAACCTATGAGCCGCCATTTCAATAGGAAGGGTCTTTTCCGCTTAGGGAAAAGAGAGGGTGTCATTTACCTTGACCCACACCTCGTGTCCTTTGAGAAGACATGGGTGCCCAGCAGGGAGGGCTGCTTGCAATCGGCATACTTCAAGAGACCAGCCAAGGAATAGTGAAAATCTCATGCAAGAGTCCTGAGATAGCCTTCGTGTCTAATCGTCCCCGGAAACACAGACAAGGGCTTGGGAAGGAAACTGCGCCCTGGAATGTCGCTTGTATGCAAATCACATCTCAATCTCTCTCTCGGCTTCTTCCTCCTTCACATTCTCTCGAATCCTCCTCATCCAAGGTTATCTGTGCTGGTCCATGTTGTCAAATCTCAGCCAGGAAAGCGGTCAAATTCGTTAACCTAGATTTTCCATCAGTCTTCCAAACTCCTATCAAATATAAAAGCATTTTTCCGGAAATAACTCCTCTGTTTGTATGGAGATATTCCACCTTACACAGTGCACCTCTATCTTACCATAGTCAGCCCTTCACACTGACAGATAACCATCCCATTTGCACTGTGTTCTACATGGTCACCAATTTGACTCTGAGATCAACATCTTTTCAACCACCTACACATAAGGGACCGAGTGAGAATTCACTTCTCTGCAGCACATCTCCTGTATTTGACGTTGCTGGTGAGGTGGATCTCTCGACTCTTTCTAAGGGGAGTTGGGAAATGAAGTCTCTGCCTCCCCATGTCTCAGTGAATTGGCATGTAAGAAGGGGTCTGAGCACCCTTCAGCAGGGTCTGAGTGACAATGCGACAGAGGTCAAGGATTCGGTCCCCTACAACCAGTCTCCATTTGGGACAATCCTCCTCCTTCTCTAGACCCTCCATTGCCAGGCCAGAGGCCTGGCTCGTCCAAGAGGGAAACCTCAAGACCTGCCCATGTAGCCCTCACCACACGGCTCACGGTAGATAACAAGAGAGACTCCTTAAATTCCACAACTGTGTACCCCACAAACAAGCCAGCAGTGGAACTAGTCACCCCACTTCCATCCAGCACCCCAGTAGACAGGACGTAATCTTATCAACCTGTGAAATACCCACCAGACGTATCCCAGCTTCATTCTTGGGACATGTGTTACTGTGGATAGCTAGTGTGTGCTTTCATCTATTGACGTGTACGTTCAGAAGCAGGGAAGGGTCCTTGCCCCCATTCAAGTATTTCCTCAGGGTTGATATTGAGGGCCTCGTCCTTGGTGGAAGGCAGAGGGGCCTATTGTCATGGTTTGAGCTCTGGAATGAGATTTATCATCCCGGTCATTCTTGGGAGACGTTATTCCTCTGTTGCAAAAGACTGGAAGGGATAAGCTCACTGGTCCCTCTCAGATGTATCATAATCCAAAAGCAAGCCTGAGCCGTGGCTATTTCCTCAGCAGCCTGATGAGAATGGTGGGCATCAGAAGAATGCTGGAAAGAATACTTGTCATCCAATGGTCCAATACATCCAATGGATCCTCCTTTCATTTAGTATCAACATACCTCCAGATCATGAGCTCAGGCTGCCCGAGGTACCACAAATGATGGGTGACGGTGAGAGCTTCCCACCTTGGGCCCATCACTTGCCTCTCTTCTCACAGAGAGTCAGTGGTGTCACAATGCTTGGTGGGCGTCATGCCATTGCCATGGCCACCATTGGGCCTGAACTTCTCAGATGGAAGGCAACTCCACCTCCTCTGTGCCCACCTGCTCTCTACAGAAGGATGGCTCTTCCCCTGAACGTGTGTCAGGCTCAACACGGTGGTTCCAGAACTGCTTCCCAGGAATACTCAGTCTACAATCCCATTTGGAAAGAAAATATGGGATTGAAAAAGACCCACTGGCTAAAGATTGGGCAAGAGGGCGGAGGAGTAGCTGGACACGATGAACACTTCAGAGGTACTTTTGTCTGTAGGGTCCCATATGGGACGCAGAGAGCAACAGATTTGAAACAACGTTCACATGAGTGCTCTCCCAAGCAATGGCTTCTCTGCAGCATTCCCTACCTGGTCCATGAGCTCTTGTGGATTTGCTCGGGTGTGGATCCCTGGACTCGTTCTTAGCGGATATAGAACATGAACTCTGTGACTCTTCATGTCTCAATGATTGGGCATCCAAACAATGGTCTGAGCATCCATGGCCAGTGAGCTGGCCAACCATAGCCCAGAGTGCCAGATGTCTGTCATCCAAATCCAGTCTCTCTGGAATAGACCTCCTCATTCTCTGGCCTCCTGATTGTCAGGGACAGAGCCCACTCCCTTCCAGGTTGGACCTTTCAGTACCCTCAAATTGCAGGCATCATCCCAGGGCTCCTGGAAGATCAGACAATCGACCCACCTTTCCTTTCTTTTGATTGTAGACACAACAAACACACTGGCACTGGCCCCAGGCACCACACTCCCAGGAAGCTCTCCATGAGAGGGAGGGCTTGTTCTTATCCACCTGTGGAAAAGGCAGCTGAAATAGACCGGTTACCTCTCGGTTAAAAGGCCTCTGTTTGGAGGGCTCCCCTGTGGCTTAGGCTATGGAAATATTTATTCGGAAGTGTGGAGCTGAAAATGCCCCAATGGGAATGTCTTCGTCAAGGGTTACATCCAAGGGCTCAGGCTTGGTGAGGGCACTGGGGCATGGATTGCTTGTTCGTGCCCTGGGATGTCTTGTTTCAAATGGCCATGAAGCACAATTCTTCTTTCACATGTAGGAACTCCCTTGAGGTGTTCTGCCCACTGATCCCCTGAAGATATCACATGTGCAGACACCAAGCCTCTAGAATCCACATTGAGCTTGGGAGCCTGAGGAGAGTGGTGGCTATGCGTCTACAGATGGAGATAAGAGTGTTCATCCAAGAGGACCACCCCTCTGATGGATCCTCCTTTCCATCAACTTCGACATACCTCCAGAGCAAGAGCTCATGGTGTCCCTCTTTGAACTCTCAAGGTGTGAGGGTGACGCTGTCCCACATATGGCCCATCACACACCTCTTTTCTCACAGAGAGGTGGTTTGGTCACAAGGCTCCATGGGCATCCTATCAGTGCAAAGGCCACCTCTGGGGCTGCACCTTTCCGAAGGAAGGCAACTCCACACACTGGGGAACCCAATTTTCTCTATCATGATGGATCTCTGATAACATGTGCGGCACTTCAGGGTCAAGTGCTTTCTCAGTCACTGCCTCACACGAATACACAGGACAGAATCTCTTTTGGAGAGAAAAGATGTCATTCCAAACACCCAAACCAAAGTCACCTGGACAATGAAATCAAGGAACGACTGAGGAAGTACCACCTATGAGCTGCCATTTCAATAGGAAGGGTCTTTTCCGCTTAGGGAAAAGAGAGGGTGTCATTTACCTTGACCCACACCTCGTGTCCTTTGAGAAGACATGGGTGCCCAGCAGGGAGGACTGCTTGCAATCGGCATACTTCAAGAGACCAGCCAAGGAATAGTGAAAATCTCATGCAAGAGTCCTGAGATAGCCTTCGTGTCTAATCGTCCCCGGAAACACAGACAAGGGCTTGGGAAGGAAACTGCGCCCTGGAATGTGGCTTGTATGCAAATCACATCTCAATCTCTCTCTCGGCTTCTTCCTCCTTCACATTCTCTCGAATCCTCCTCATCCAAGGTTATCTGTGCTGGTCCATGTTGTCAAATCTCAGCCAGGAAAGCGGTCAAATTCGTTAACCTAGATTTTCCATCAGTCTTCCAAACTCCTATCAAATATAAAAGCATTTTACTGGAAATAACTCCTCTGTTTGTATGGAGATATTCCACCTTACACAGTGCACCTCTATCTTACCATAGTCAGCCCTTCACACTGACAGATAACCATCCCATTTGCACTGTGTTCTACATGGTCACCGATTTGACTCTGAGATCAACATCTTTTCAACCACCTACACATAAGGGACCGAGTGAGAATTCACTTCTCTGCAGCACATCTCCTGTATTTGACGTTGCTGGTGAGGTGGATCTCTCGACTCTTTCTAAGGGGAGTTGGGAAATGAAGTCTCTGCCTCCCCATGTCTCAGTGAATTGGCATGTAAGAAGGGGTCTGAGCACCCTTCAGCAGGGTCTGAGTGACAATGCGACAGAGGTCAAGGATTCGGTCCCCTACAACCAGTCTCCATTTGGGACAATCCTCCTCCTTCTCTAGACCCTCCATTGCCAGGCCAGAGGCCTGGCTCGTCCAAGAGGGAAACCTCAAGACCTGCCCATGTAGCCCTCACCACACGGCTCACGGTAGATAACAAGAGAGACTCCTTAAATTCCACAACTGTGTACCCCACAAACAAGCCAGCAGTGGAACTAGTCACCCCACTTCCATCCAGCACCCCAGTAGACAGGACGTAATCTTATCAACCTGTGAAATACCCACCAGACGTATCCCAGCTTCATTCTTGGGACATGTGTTACTGTGGATAGCTAGTGTGTGCTTTCATCTATTGACGTGTACGTTCAGAAGCAGGGAAGGGTCCTTGCCCCCATTCAAGTATTTCCTCAGGGTTGATATTGAGGGCCTCGTCCTTGGTGGAAGGCAGAGGGGCCTATTGTCATGGTTTGAGCTCTGGAATGAGATTTATCATCCCGGTCATTCTTGGGAGACGTTATTCCTCTGTTGGAAAAGACTGGAAGGGATAAGCTCACTGGTCCCTCTCAGATGTATCATAATCCAAAAGCAAGCCTGAGCCGTGGCTATTTCCTCAGCAGCCTGATGAGAATGGTGGGCATCAGAAGAATGCTGGAAAGAATACTTGTCATCCAATGGTCCAATACATCCAATGGATCCTCCTTTCATTTAGTATCAACATACCTCCAGATCATGAGCTCAGGCTGCCCGAGGTACCACAAATGATGGGTGACGGTGAGAGCTTCCCACCTTGGGCCCATCACTTGCCTCTCTTCTCACAGAGAGTCAGTGGTGTCACAATGCTTGGTGGGCGTCATGCCATTGCCATGGCCACCATTGGGCCTGAACTTCTCAGATGGAAGGCAACTCCACCTCCTCTGTGCCCACCTGCTCTCTACAGAAGGATGGCTCTTCCCCTGAACGTGTGTCAGGCTCAACACGGTGGTTCCAGAACTGCTTCCCAGGAATACACAGTCTACAATCCCATTTGGAAAGAAAATATGGGATTGAAAAAGACCCACTGGCTAAAGATTGGGCAAGAGGGCGGAGGAGTAGCTGGACACGATGAACACTTCAGAGGTACTTTTGTCTGTAGGGTCCCATATGGGACGCAGAGAGCAACAGATTTGAAACAACGTTCACATGAGTGCTCTCCCAAGCAATGGCTTCTCTGCAGCATTCCCTACCTGGTCCATGAGCTCTTGTGGATTTGCTCGGGTGTGGATCCCTGGACTCGTTCTTAGCGGATATAGAACATGAACTCTGTGACTCTTCATGTCTCAATGATTGGGCATCCAAACAATGGTCTGAGCATCCATGGCCAGTGAGCTGGCCAACCATAGCCCAGAGTGCCAGATGTCTGTCAACCAAATCCAGTCTCTCTGGAATAGACCTCCTCATTCTCTGGCCTCCTGATTGTCAGGGACAGAGCCCACTCCCTTCCAGGTTGGACCTTTCAGTACCCTCAAATTGCAGGCATCATCCCAGGGCTCCTGGAAGATCAGACAATCGACCCACCTTTCCTTTCTTTTGATTGTAGACACAACAAACACACTGGCACTGGCCCCAGGCACCACACTCCCAGGAAGCTCTCCATGAGAGGGAGGGCTTGTTCTTATCCACCTGTGGAAAAGGCAGCTGAAATAGACCGGTTACCTCTCGGTTAAAAGGCCTCTGTTTGGAGGGCTCCCCTGTGGCTTAGGCTATGGAAATATTTATTCGGAAGTGTGGAGCTGAAAATGCCCCAATGGGAATGTCTTCGTCAAGGGTTACATCCAAGGGCTCAGGCTTGGTGGAGAGCACTGGGGCATGGATTGCTTGTTTGTGCCCTGGGATGTCTTGTTTCAAATGGCCATGAAGCACAATTCTTCTTTCACATGTAGGAACTCCCTTGAGGTGTTCTGCCCACTGATCCCCTGAAGATATCACATGTGCAGACACCAAGCCTCTAGAATCCACATTGAGCTTGGGAGCCTGAGGAGAGTGGTGGCTATGCGTCTACAGATGGAGATAAGAGTGTTCATCCAAGAGGACCACCCCTCTGATGGATCCTCCTTTCCATCAACTTCGACATACCTCCAGAGCAAGAGCTCATGGTGTCCCTCTTTGAACTCTCAAGGTGTGAGGGTGACACTGTCCCACATATGGCCCATCACACACCTCTTTTCTCACAGAGAGGTGGTTTGGTCACAAGGCTCCATGGGCATCCTATCAGTGCAAAGGCCACCTCTGGGGCTGCACCTTTCCGAAGGAAGGCAACTCCACACACTGGGGAACCCAATTTTCTCTCTCATGAGGGATCTCTGATAACATGTGCGGCACTTCAGGGTCAAGTGCTTTCTCAGTCACTGCCTCACACGAATACACAGGACAGAATCTCTTTTGGAGAGAAAAGATGTCATTCCAAACACCCAAACCAAAGTCACCTGGACAATGAAATCAAGGAACGACTGAGGAAGAACAACCTATGAGCCGCCATTTCAATAGGAAGGGTCTTTTCCGCTTAGGGAAAAGAGAGGGTGTCATTTACCTTGACCCACACCTCGTGTCCTTTGAGAAGACATGGGTGCCCAGCAGGGAGGACTGCTTGCAATCGGCATACTTCAAGAGACCAGCCAAGGAATAGTGAAAATCTCATGCAAGAGTCCTGAGATAGCCTTCGTGTCTAATCGTCCCCGGAAACACAGACAAGGGCTTGGGAAGGAAACTGCGCCCTGGAATGTGGCTTGTATGCAAATCACATCTCAATCTCTCTCTCGGCTTCTTCCTCCTTCACATTCTCTCGAATCCTCCTCATCCAAGGTTATCTGTGCTGGTCCATGTTGTCAAATCTCAGCCAGGAAAGCGGTCAAATTCGTTAACCTAGATTTTCCATCAGTCTTCCAAACTCCTATCAAATATAAAAGCATTTTTCCGGAAATAACTCCTCTGTTTGTATGGAGATATTCCACCTTACACAGTGCACCTCTATCTTACCATAGTCAGCCCTTCACACTGACAGATAACCATCCCATTTGCACTGTGTTCTACATGGTCACCAATTTGACTCTGAGATCAACATCTTTTCAACCACCTACACATAAGGGACCGAGTGAGAATTCACTTCTCTGCAGCACATCTCCTGTATTTGAAGTTGCTGGTGAGGTGGATCTCTCGACTCTTTCTAAGGGGAGTTGGGAAATGAAGTCTCTGCCTCCCCATGTCTCAGTGAATTGGCATGTAAGAAGGGGTCTGAGCACCCTTCAGCAGGGTCTGAGTGACAATGCGACAGAGGTCAAGGATTCGGTCCCCTACAACCAGTCTCCATTTGGGACAATCCTCCTCCTTCTCTAGACCCTCCATTGCCAGGCCAGAGGCCTGGCTCGTCCAAGAGGGAAACCTCAAGACCTGCCCATGTAGCCCTCACCACACGGCTCACGGTAGATAACAAGAGAGACTCCTTAAATTCCACAACTGTGTACCCCACAAACAAGCCAGCAGTGGAACTAGTCACCCCACTTCCATCCAGCACCCCAGTAGACAGGACGTAATCTTATCAACCTGTGAAATACCCACCAGACGTATCCCAGCTTCATTCTTGGGACATGTGTTACTGTGGATAGCTAGTGTGTGCTTTCATCTATTGACGTGTACGTTCAGAAGCAGGGAAGGGTCCTTGCCCCCATTCAAGTATTTCCTCAGGGTTGATATTGAGGGCCTCGTCCTTGGTGGAAGGCAGAGGGGCCTATTGTCATGGTTTGAGCTCTGGAATGAGATTTATCATCCCGGTCATTCTTGGGAGACGTTATTCCTCTGTTGGAAAAGACTGGAAGGGATAAGCTCACTGGTCCCTCTCAGATGTATCATAATCCAAAAGCAAGCCTGAGCCGTGGCTATTTCCTCAGCAGCCTGATGAGAATGGTGGGCATCAGAAGAATGCTGGAAAGAATACTTGTCATCCAATTGTCCAATACATCCAATGGATCCTCCTTTCATTTAGTATCAACATACCTCCAGATCATGAGCTCAGGCTGCCCGAGGTACCACAAATGATGGGTGACGGTGAGAGCTTCCCACCTTGGGCCCATCACTTGCCTCTCTTCTCACAGAGAGTCAGTGGTGTCACAATGCTTGGTGGGCGTCATGCCATTGCCATGGCCACCATTGGGCCTGAACTTCTCAGATGGAAGGCAACTCCACCTCCTCTGTGCCCACCTGCTCTCTACAGAAGGATGGCTCTTCCCCTGAACGTGTGTCAGGCTCAACACGGTGGTTCCAGAACTGCTTCCCAGGAATACACAGTCTACAATCCCATTTGGAAAGAAAATATGGGATTGAAAAAGACCCACTGGCTAAAGATTGGGCAAAAGGGCGGAGGAGTAGCTGGACACGATGAACACTTCAGAGGTACTTTTGTTTGTAGGGTCCCATATGGGACGCAGAGAGCAACAGATTTGAAACAACGTTCACATGAGTGCTCTCCCAAGCAATGGCTTCTCTGCAGCATTCCCTACCTGGTCCATGAGCTCTTGTGGATTTGCTCGGGTGTGGATCCCTGGACTCGTTCTTAGCGGATATAGAACATGAACTCTGTGACTCTTCATGTCTCAATGATTGGGCATCCAAACAATGGTGTGAGCATCCATGGCCAGTGAGCTGGCCAACCATAGCCCAGAGTGCCAGATGTCTGTCAACCAAATCCAGTCTCTCTGGAATAGACCTCCTCATTCTCTGGCCTCCTGATTGTCAGGGACAGAGCCCACTCCCTTCCAGGTTGGACCTTTCAGTACCCTCAAATTGCAGGCATCATCCCAGGGCTCCTGGAAGATCAGACAATCGACCCACCTTTCCTTTCTTTTGATTGTAGACACAACAAACACACTGGCACTGGCCCCAGGCACCACACTCCCAGGAAGCTCTCCATGAGAGGGAGGGCTTGTTCTTATCCACCTGTGGAAAAGGCAGCTGAAATAGACCGGTTACCTCTCGGTTAAAAGGCCTCTGTTTGGAGGGCTCCCCTGTGGCTTAGGCTATGGAAATATTTATTCGGAAGTGTGGAGCTGAAAATGCCCCAATGGGAATGTCTTCGTCAAGGGTTACATCCAAGGGCTCAGGCTTGGTGGAGAGCATTGGGGCATGGATTGCTTGTTTGTGCCCTGGGATGTCTTGTTTCAAATGGCCATGAAGCACAATTCTTCTTTCACATGTAGGAACTCCCTTGAGGTGTTCTGCCCACTGATCCCCTGAAGATATCACATGTGCAGACACCAAGCCTCTAGAATCCACATTGAGCTTGGGAGCCTGAGGAGAGTGGTGGCTATGCGTCTACAGATGGAGATAAGAGTGTTCATCCAAGAGGACCACCCCTCTGATGGATCCTCCTTTCCATCAACTTCGACATACCTCCAGAGCAAGAGCTCATGGTGTCCCTCTTTGAACTCTCAAGGTGTGAGGGTGACACTGTCCCACATATGGCCCATCACACACCTCTTTTCTCACAGAGAGGTGGTTTGGTCACAAGGCTCCATGGGCATCCTATCAGTGCAAAGGCCACCTCTGGGGCTGCACCTTTCCGAAGGAAGGCAACTCCACACACTGGGGAACCCAATTTTCTCTATCATGATGGATCTCTGATAACATGTGCGGCACTTCAGGGTCAAGTGCTTTCTCAGTCACTGCCTCACACGAATACACAGGACAGAATCTCTTTTGGAGAGAAAAGATGTCATTCCAAACACCCAAACCAAAGTCACCTGGACAATGAAATCAAGGAACGACTGAGGAAGAACCACCTATGAGCCGCCATTTCAATAGGAAGGGGCTTCTCCGCTTAGGGAAAAGAGAGGGTGTCATTTACCTTGACCCACACCTCGTGTCCTTTGAGAAGACATGGGTGCCCAGCAGGGAGGACTGCTTGCAATCGGCATACTTCAAGAGACCAGCCAAGGAATAGTGAAAATCTCATGCAAGAGTCCTGAGATAGCCTTCGTGTCTAATCGTCCCTGGAAACACAGACAAGGGCTTGGGAAGGAAACTGCGCCCTGGAATGTGGCTTGTATGCAAATCACATCTCAATCTCTCTCTCGGCTTCTTCCTCCTTCACATTCTCTCGAATCCTCCTCATCCAAGGTTATCTGTGCTGGTCCATGTTGTCAAATCTCAGCCAGGAAAGCGGTCAAATTCGTTAACCTAGATTTTCCATCAGTCTTCCAAACTCCTATCAAATATAAAAGCATTTTTCCGGAAATAACTCCTCTGTTTGTATGGAGATATTCCACCTTACACAGTGCACCTCTATCTTACCATAGTCAGCCCTTCACACTGACAGATAACCATCCCATTTGCACTGTGTTCTACATGGTCACCAATTTGACTCTGAGATCAACATCTTTTCAACCACCTACACATAAGGGACCGAGTGAGAATTCACTTCTCTGCAGCACATCTCCTGTATTTGACGTTGCTGGTGAGGTGGATCTCTCGACTCTTTCTAAGGGGAGTTGGGAAATGAAGTCTCTGCCTCCCCATGTCTCAGTGAATTGGCATGTAAGAAGGGGTCTGAGCACCCTTCAGCAGGGTCTGAGTGACAATGCGACAGAGGTCAAGGATTCGGTCCCCTACAACCAGTCTCCATTTGGGACAATCCTCCTCCTTCTCTAGACCCTCCATTGCCAGGCCAGAGGCCTGGCTCGTCCAAGAGGGAAACCTCAAGACCTGCCCATGTAGCCCTCACCACACGGCTCACGGTAGATAACAAGAGAGACTCCTTAAATTCCACAAATGTGTACCCCACAAACAAGCCAGCAGTGGAACTAGTCACCCCACTTCCATCCAGCACCCCAGTAGACAGGACGTAATCTTATCAACCTGTGAAATACCCACCAGACGTATCCCAGCTTCATTCTTGGGACATGTGTTACTG
The DNA here is from genome assembly GCF_054392235.1 of Sus scrofa. Taxonomy (NCBI): domain Eukaryota; kingdom Metazoa; phylum Chordata; class Mammalia; order Artiodactyla; family Suidae; genus Sus; species Sus scrofa. Next base: position 44,991,997 of record NC_139402.1, read on the forward strand.
TGGATAGCTAGTGTGTGCTTTCATCTATTGACGTGTACGTTCAGAAGCAGGGAAGGGTCCTTGCCCCCATTCAAGTATTTCCTCAGGGTTGATATTGAGGGCCTCGTCCTTGGTGGAAGGCAGAGGGGCCTATTGTCATGGTTTGAGCTCTGGAATGAGATTTATCATCCCGGTCATTCTTGGGAGACGTTATTCCTCTGTTGGAAAAGACTGGAAGGGATAAGCTCACTGGTCCCTCTCAGATGTATCATAATCCAAAAGCAAGCCTGAGCCGTGGCTATTTCCTCAGCAGCCTGATGAGAATGGTGGGCATCAGAAGAATGCTGGAAAGAATACTTGTCATCCAATTGTCCAATACATCCAATGGATCCTCCTTTCATTTAGTATCAACATACCTCCAGATCATGAGCTCAGGCTGCCCGAGGTACCACAAATGATGGGTGACGGTGAGAGCTTCCCACCTTGGGCCCATCACTTGCCTCTCTTCTCACAGAGAGTCAGTGGTGTCACAATGCTTGGTGGGCGTCATGCCATTGCCATGGCCACCATTGGGCCTGAACTTCTCAGATGGAAGGCAACTCCACCTCCTCTGTGCCCACCTGCTCTCTACAGAAGGATGGCTCTTCCCCTGAACGTGTGTCAGGCTCAACACGGTGGTTCCAGAACTGCTTCCCAGGAATACACAGTCTACAATCCCATTTGGAAAGAAAATATGGGATTGAAAAAGACCCACTGGCTAAAGATTGGGCAAGAGGGCGGAGGAGTCGCTGGACACGCTGAACACTTCATAGGTACTTTTGTCGGTAGGGTCCCATATGGGACGCAGAGAGCAACAGACTTGAAACAACGTTCACATGAGTGCTCTCCCAAGCAATGGCTTCTCTGCAGCATTCCCTACCTGGTCCATGAGCTCTTGTGGATTTGCTCGGGTGTGGATCCCTGGACTCGTTCTTAGCGGATATCGAATATGAACTCTGTGACTCTTCATGTCTCAATGACTGGGCATCCAAACAATGGTCTGAGCATCCATGGCCAGTGAGCTGGCCAACCATAGCCCAGAGTGCCAGATGTCTGTCAACCAAATCCAGTCTCTCTGGAATAGACCTCCTCATTCTCTGGCCTCCTGATTGTCAGGGACAGAGCCCACTCCCTTCCAGGTTGGACCTTTCAGTACCCTCAAATTGCAGGCATCATCCCAGGGCTCCTGGAAGATCAGACAATCGACCCACCTTTCCTTTCTTTTGATTGTAGACACAACAAACACACTGGCACTGGCCCCAGGCACCACACTCCCAGGAAGCTCTCCATGAGAGGGAGGGCTTGTTCTTATCCACCTGTGGAAAAGGCAGCTGAAATAGACCGGTTACCTCTCGGTTAAAAGGCCTCTGTTTGGAGGGCTCCCCTGTGGCTTAGGCTATGGAAATATTTATTCGGAAGTGTGGAGCTGAAAATGCCCCAATGGGAATGTCTTCGTCAAGGGTTACATCCAAGGGCTCAGGCTTGGTGGAGAGCATTGGGGCATGGATTGCTTGTTTGTGCCCTGGGATGTCTTGTTTCAAATGGCCATGAAGCACAATTCTTCTTTCACATGTAGGAACTCCCTTGAGGTGTGCTGCCCACTGATCCCCTGAAGATATCACATGTGCAGACACCAAGCCTCTAGAATCCACATTGAGCTTGGGAGCCTGAGGAGAGTGGTGGCTATGCGTCTACAGATGGAGATAAGAGTGTTCATCCAAGAGGACCACCCCTCTGATGGATCCTCCTTTCCATCAACTTCGACATACCTCCAGAGCAAGAGCTCATGGTGTCCCTCTTTGAACTCTCAAGGTGTGAGGGTGACACTGTCCCACATATGGCCCATCACACACCTCTTTTCTCACAGAGAGGTGGTTTGGTCACAAGGCTCCATGGGCATCCTATCAGTGCAAAGGCCACCTCTGGGGCTGCACCTTTCCGAAGGAAGGCAACTCCACACACTGGGGAACCCAATTTTCTCTATCATGATGGATCTCTGATAACATGTGCGGCACTTCAGGGTCAAGTGCTTTCTCAGTCACTGCCTCACACGAATACACAGGACAGAATCTCTTTTGGAGAGAAAAGATGTCATTCCAAACACCCAAACCAAAGTCACCTGGACAGTGAAATCAAGGAACGACTGAGGAAGAACAACCTATGAGCCGCCATTTCAATTGGAAGGGTCTTTTCCGCCTAGGGAAAAGAGAGGGTGTCATTTACCTTGACCCACTCCACGTGTCCGTTGAGAAGACATGGGTGCCCAGCAGGGAGGACTGCTTGCAATCGACATACTTCAAGAGACCAGCCAAGGAATAGTGAAAATCTCATGCAAGAGTCCTGAGATAGCCTTCGTGTCTAATAGTCCCCGGAAACACAGACAAGGGCCTGGGAAGGAAACTGCGCCCTGGAATTTGGCTTGTATGCAAATCACATCTCAATCTCTCTCTCGGCTTCTTCCTCCTTCACATTCTCTCGAATCCTCCTCATCCAAGGTTATCTGTGCTGGTCCATGTTGTCAAATCTCAGCCAGGAAAGCGGTCAAATTCGTTAACCTAGATTTTCCATCAGTCTTCCAAACTCCTATCAAATATAAAAGCATTTTACCGGAAATAACTCCTCTGTTTGTATGGAGATATTCCACCTTACACAGTGCACCTCTATCTTACCATAGTCAGCCCTTCACACTGACAGATAACCATCCCATTTGCACTGTGTTCTACATGGTCACCAATTTGACTCTGAGATCAACATCTTTTCAACCACCTACACATAAGGGACCGAGTGAGAATTCACTTCTCTGCAGCACATCTCCTGTATTTGACGTTGCTGGTGAGGTGGATCTCTCGACTCTTTCTAAGGGGAGTTGGGAAATGAAGTCTCTGCCTCCCCATGTCTCAGTGAATTGGCATGTAAGAAGGGGTCTGAGCACCCTTCAGCAGGGTCTGAGTGACAATGCGACAGAGGTCAAGGATTCGGTCCCCTACAACCAGTCTCCATTTGGGACAATCCTCCTCCTTCTCTAGACCCTCCATTGCCAGGCCAGAGGCCTGGCTCGTCCAAGAGGGAAACCTCAAGACCTGCCCATGTAGCCCTCACCACACGGCTCACGGTAGATAACAAGAGAGACTCCTTAAATTCCACAAATGTGTACCCCACAAACAAGCCAGCAGTGGAACTAGTCACCCCACTTCCATCCAGCACCCCAGTAGACAGGACGTAATCTTATCAACCTGTGAAATACCCACCAGACGTATCCCAGCTTCATTCTTGGGACATGTGTTACTGTGGATAGCTAGTGTGTGCTTTCATCTATTGACGTGTACGTTCAGAAGCAGGGAAGGGTCCTTGCCCCCATTCAAGTATTTCCTCAGGGTTGATATTGAGGGCCTCGTCCTTGGTGGAAGGCAGAGGGGCCTATTGTCATGGTTTGAGCTCTGGAATGAGATTTATCATCCCGGTCATTTTTGGGAGACGTTATTCCTCTGTATTCCTCTGTTGGAAAAGACTGGAAGGGATAAGCTCACTGGTCCCTCTCAGATGTATCATAATCCAAAAGCAAGCCTGAGCCGTGGCTATTTCCTCAGCAGCCTGATGAGAATGGTGGGCATCAGAAGAATGCTGGAAAGAATACTTGTCATCCAATTGTCCAATACATCCAATGGATCCTCCTTTCATTTAGTATCAACATACCTCCAGATCATGAGCTCAGGCTGCCCGAGGTACCACAAATGATGGGTGACGGTGAGAGCTTCCCACCTTGGGCCCATCACTTGCCTCTCTTCTCACAGAGAGTCAGTGGTGTCACAATGCTTGGTGGGCGTCATGCCATTGCCATGGCCACCATTGGGCCTGAACTTCTCAGATGGAAGGCAACTCCACCTCCTCTGTGCCCACCTGCTCTCTACAGAAGGATGGCTCTTCCCCTGAACGTGTGTCAGGCTCAACACGGTGGTTCCAGAACTGCTTCCCAGGAATACACAGTCTACAATCCCATTTGGAAAGAAAATATGGGATTGAAAAAGACCCACTGGCTAAAGATTGGGCAAGAGGGCGGAGGAGTCGCTGGACACGCTGAACACTTCAGAGGTACTTTTGTCTGTAGGGTCCCATATTGGACGCAGAGAGCAACAGACTTGAAACAACGTTCACATGAGTGCTCTCCCAAGCAATGGCTTCTCTGCAGCATTCCCTACCTGGTCCATGAGCTCTTGTGGATTTGCTCGGGTGTGGATCCCTGGACTCGTTCTTAGCGGATATAGAACATGAACTCTGTGACTCTTCATGTCTCAATGATTGGGCATCCAAACAATGGTCTGAGCATCCATGGCCAGTGAGCTGGCCAACCATAGCCCAGAGTGCCAGATGTCTGTCAACCAAATCCAGTCTCTCTGGAATAGACCTCCTCATTCTCTGGCCTCCTGATTGTCAGGGACAGAGCCCACTCCCTTCCAGGTTGGACCTTTCAGTACCCTCAAATTGCAGGCATCATCCCAGGGCTCCTGGAAGATCAGACAATCGACCCACCTTTCCTTTCTTTTGATTGTAGACACAACAAACACACTGGCACTGGCCCCAGGCACCACACTCCCAGGAAGCTCTCCATGAGAGGGAGGGCTTGTTCTTATCCACCTGTGGAAAAGGCAGCTGAAATAGACCGGTTACCTCTCGGTTAAAAGGCCTCTGTTTGGAGGGCTCCCCTGTGGCTTAGGCTATGGAAATATTTATTCGGAAGTGTGGAGCTGAAAATGCCCCAATGGGAATGTCTTCGTCAAGGGTTACATCCAAGGGCTCAGGCTTGGTGGAGAGCATTGGGGCATGGATTGCTTGTTTGTGCCCTGGGATGTCTTGTTTCAAATGGCCATGAAGCACAATTCTTCTTTCACATGTAGGAACTCCCTTGAGGTGTGCTGCCCACTGATCCCCTGAAGATATCACATGTGCAGACACCAAGCCTCTAGAATCCACATTGAGCTTGGGAGCCTGAGGAGAGTGGTGGCTATGCGTCTACAGATGGAGATAAGAGTGTTCATCCAAGAGGACCACCCCTCTGATGGATCCTCCTTTCCATCAACTTCGACATACCTCCAGAGCAAGAGCTCATGGTGTCCCTCTTTGAACTCTCATGGTGTGAGGGTGAGAAGGTCCCACATATGGCCCATCACACACCTCTTTTCTCACAGAGAGGTGGTTTGGTCACAAGGCTCCATGGGCATCATATCAGTGCAAAGGCCACCTCTGGGGCTGCACCTTTCCGAAAGAAGGCAACTCCACACACTGGGGAACCCAATTTTCTCTATCATGAGGGATCTCTGATAACATGTGCGGCACTTCAGGGTCAAGTGCTTTCTCAATCACTGCCTCACACGAATACACAGGACAGAATCTCTTTTGGAGAGAAAAGATGTCATTCCAAACACCCAAACCAAAGTCACCTGGACAATGAAATCAAGGAACGACTGAGGAAGAACCACCTATGAGCCGCCATTTCAATAGGAAGGGGCTTCTCCGCTTAGGGAAAAGAGAGGGTGTCATTTACCTTGACCCACACCTCGTGTCCTTTGAGAAGACATGGGTGCCCAGCAGGGAGGACTGCTTGCAATCGGCATACTTCAAGAGACCAGCCAAGGAATAGTGAAAATCTCATGCAAGAGTCCTGAGATAGCCTTCGTGTCTAATCGTCCCCGGAAACACAGACAAGGGCTTGGGAAGGAAACTGCGCCCTGGAATGTGGCTTGTATGCAAATCACATCTCAATCTCTCTCTCGGCTTCTTCCTCCTTCACATTCTCTCGAATCCTCCTCATCCAAGGTTATCTGTGCTGGTCCATGTTGTCAAATCTCAGCCAGGAAAGCGGTCAAATTCGTTAACCTAGATTTTCCATCAGTCTTCCAAACTCCTATCAAATATAAAAGCATTTTTCCGGAAATAACTCCTCTGTTTGTATGGAGATATTCCACCTTACACAGTGCACCTCTATCTTACCATAGTCAGCCCTTCACACTGACAGATAACCATCCCATTTGCACTGTGTTCTACATGGTCACCAATTTGACTCTGAGATCAACATCTTTTCAACCACCTACACATAAGGGACCGAGTGAGAATTCACTTCTCTGCAGCACATCTCCTGTATTTGACGTTGCTGGTGAGGTGGATCTCTCGACTCTTTCTAAGGGGAGTTGGGAAATGAAGTCTCTGCCTCCCCATGTCTCAGTGAATTGGCATGTAAGAAGGGGTCTGAGCACCCTTCAGCAGGGTCTGAGTGACAATGCGACAGAGGTCAAGGATTCGGTCCCCTACAACCAGTCTCCATTTGGGACAATCCTCCTCCTTCTCTAGACCCTCCATTGCCAGGCCAGAGGCCTGGCTCGTCCAAGAGGGAAACCTCAAGACCTGCCCATGTAGCCCTCACCACACGGCTCACGGTAGATAACAAGAGAGACTCCTTAAATTCCACAAATGTGTACCCCACAAACAAGCCAGCAGTGGAACTAGTCACCCCACTTCCATCCAGCACCCCAGTAGACAGGACGTAATCTTATCAACCTGTGAAATACCCACCAGACGTATCCCAGCTTCATTCTTGGGACATGTGTTACTGTGGATAGCTAGTGTGTGCTTTCATCTATTGACGTGTACGTTCAGAAGCAGGGAAGGGTCCTTGCCCCCATTCAAGTATTTCCTCAGGGTTGATATTGAGGGCCTCGTCCTTGGTGGAAGGCAGAGGGGCCTATTGTCATGGTTTGAGCTCTGGAATGAGATTTATCATCCCGGTCATTCTTGGGAGACGTTATTCCTCTGTATTCCTCTGTTGGAAAAGACTGGAAGGGATAAGCTCACTGGTCCCTCTCAGATGTATCATAATCCAAAAGCAAGCCTGAGCCGTGGCTATTTCCTCAGCAGCCTGATGAGAATGGTGGGCATCAGAAGAATGCTGGAAAGAATACTTGTCATCCAATTGTCCAATACATCCAATGGATCCTCCTTTCATTTAGTATCAACATACCTCCAGATCATGAGCTCAGGCTGCCCGAGGTACCACAAATGATGGGTGACGGTGAGAGCTTCCCACCTTGGGCCCATCACTTGCCTCTCTTCTCACAGAGAGTCAGTGGTGTCACAATGCTTGGTGGGCGTCATGCCATTGCCATGGCCACCATTGGGCCTGAACTTCTCAGATGGAAGGCAACTCCACCTCCTCTGTGCCCACCTGCTCTCTACAGAAGGATGGCTCTTCCCCTGAACGTGTGTCAGGCTCAACACGGTGGTTCCAGAACTGCTTCCCAGGAATACACAGTCTACAATCCCATTTGGAAAGAAAATATGGGATTGAAAAAGACCCACTGGCTAAAGATTGGGCAAGAGGGCGGAGGAGTCGCTGGACACGCTGAACACTTCAGAGGTACTTTTGTCTGTAGGGTCCCATATTGGACGCAGAGAGCAACAGACTTGAAACAACGTTCACATGAGTGCTCTCCCAAGCAATGGCTTCTCTGCAGCATTCCCTACCTGGTCCATGAGCTCTTGTGGATTTGCTCGGGTGTGGATCCCTGGACTCGTTCTTAGCGGATATAAAACATGAACTCTGTGACTCTTCATGTCTCAATGATTGGGCATCCAAACAATGGTCTGAGCATCCATGGCCAGTGAGCTGGCCAACCATAGCCCAGAGTGCCAGATGTCTGTCATCCAAATCCAGTCTCTCTGGAATAGACCTCCTCATTCTCTGGCCTCCTGATTGTCAGGGACAGAGCCCACTCCCTTCCAGGTTGGAACTTTCAGTACCCTCAAATTGCAGGCATCATCCCAGGGCTCCTGGAAGATCAGACAATCGAACCACCTTTCCTTTCTTTTGATTGTAGACACAACAAACACACTGGCACTGGCCCCAGGCACCACACTCCCAGGAAGCTCTCCATGAGAGGGAGGGCTTGTTCTTATCCACCTGTGGAAAAGGCAGCTGAAATAGACCGGTTACCTCTCGGTTAAAAGGCCTCTGTTTGGAGGGCTCCCCTGTGGCTTAGGCTATGGAAATATTTATTCGGAAGTGTGGAGCTGAAAATGCCCCAATGGGAATGTCTTCGTCAAGGGTTACATCCAAGGGCTCAGGCTTGGTGGAGAGCATTGGGGCATGGATTGCTTGTTTGTGCCCTGGGATGTCTTGTTTCAAATGGCCATGAAGCACAATTCTTCTTTCACATGTAGGAACTCCCTTGAGGTGTGCTGCCCACTGATCCCCTGAAGATATCACATGTGCAGACACCAAGCCTCTAGAATCCACATTGAGCTTGGGAGCCTGAGGAGAGTGGTGGCTATGCGTCTACAGATGGAGATAAGAGTGTTCATCCAAGAGGACCACCCCTCTGATGGATCCTCCTTTCCATCAACTTCGACATACCTCCAGAGCAAGAGCTCATGGTGTCCCTCTTTGAACTCTCAAGGTGTGAGGGTGAGAAGGTCCCACATATGGCCCATCACACACCTCTTTTCTCACAGAGAGGTGGTTTGGTCACAAGGCTCCATGGGCATCATATCAGTGCAAAGGCCACCTCTGGGGCTGCACCTTTCCGAAAGAAGGCAACTCCACACACTGGGGAACCCAATTTTCTCTATCATGAGGGATCTCTGATAACATGTGCGGCACTTCAGGGTCAAGTGCTTTCTCAATCACTGCCTCACACGAATACACAGGACAGAATCTCTTTTGGAGAGAAAAGATGTCATTCCAAACACCCAAACCAAAGTCACCTGGACAATGAAATCAAGGAACGACTGAGGAAGAACCACCTATGAGCCGCCATTTCAATAGGAAGGGGCTTCTCCGCTTAGGGAAAAGAGAGGGTGTCATTTACCTTGACCCACACCTCGTGTCCTTTGAGAAGACATGGGTGCCCAGCAGGGAGGACTGTTTGCAATCCACATACTTCAAGAGACCAGACAAGGAATAGTGAAAATCTCATGCAAGAGTCCTGAGATAGCCTTCGTGTCTAATAGTCCCCGGAAACACAGACAAGGGCTTGGGAAGGAAACTGCGCCCTGGAATGTGGCTTGTATGCAAATCACATCTCAATCTCTCTCTCGGCTTCTTCCTCCTTCACATTCTCTCGAATCCTCCTCATCCAAGGTTATCTGTGCTGGTCCATGTTGTCAAATCTCAGCCAGGAAAGCAGTCAAATTCGTTAACCTAGATTTTCCATCAGTCTTCCAAACTCCTATCAAATATAAAAGCATTTTTCCGGAAATAACTCCTCTGTTTGTATGGAGATATTCCACCTTACACAGTGCACCTCTATCTTACCATAGTCAGCCCTTCACACTGACAGATAACCATCCCATTTGCACTGTGTTCTACATGGTCACCAATTTGACTCTGAGATCAACATCTTTTCAACCACCTACACATAAGGGACCGAGTGAGAATTCACTTCTCTGCAGCACATCTCCTGTATTTGACGTTGCTGGTGAGGTGGATCTCTCGACTCTTTCTAAGGGGAGTTGGGAAATGAAGTCTCTGCCTCCCCATGTCTCAGTGAATTGGCATGTAAGAAGGGGTCTGAGCACCCTTCAGCAGGGTCTGAGTGACAATGCGACAGAGGTCAAGGATTCGGTCCCCTACAACCAGTCTCCATTTGGGACAATCCTCCTCCTTCTCTAGACCCTCCATTGCCAGGCCAGAGGCCTGGCTCGTCCAAGAGGGAAACCTCAAGACCTGCCCATGTAGGCCTCACCACACGGCTCACGGTAGATAACAAGAGAGACTCCTTAAATTCCACAAATGTGTACCCCACAAACAAGCCAGCAGTGGAACTAGTCACCCCACTTCCATCCAGCACCCCAGTAGACAGGACGTAATCTTATCAACCTGTGAAATACCCACCAGACGTATCCCAGCTTCATTCTTGGGACATGTGTTACTGAGGATAGCTAGTGTGTGCTTTCATCTATTGACGTGTACGTTCAGAAGCAGGGAAGGGTCCTTGCCCCCATTCAAGTATTTCCTCAGGGTTGATATTGAGGGCCTCGTCCTTGGTGGAAGGCAGAGGGGCCTATTGTCATGGTTTGAGCTCTGGAATGAGATTTATCATCCCGGTCATTCTTGGGAGACGTTATTCCTCTGTTGGAAAAGACTGGAAGGGATAAGCTCACTGGTCCCTCTCAGATGTATCATAATCCAAAAGCAAGCCTGAGCCGTGGCTATTTCCTCAGCAGCCTGATGAGAATGGTGGGCATCAGAAGAATGCTGGAAAGAATACTTGTCATCCAATTGTCCAATACATCCAATGGATCCTCCTTTCATTTAGTATCAACATACCTCCAGATCATGAGCTCAGGCTGCCCGAGGTACCACAAATGATGGGTGACGGTGAGAGCTTCCCACCTTGGGCCCATCACTTGCCTCTCTTCTCACAGAGAGTCAGTGGTGTCACAATGCTTGGTGGGCGTCATGCCATTGCCATGGCCACCATTGGGCCTGAACTTCTCAGATGGAAGGCAACTCCACCTCCTCTGTGCCCACCTGCTCTCTACAGAAGGATGGCTCTTCCCCTGAACGTGTGTCAGGCTCAACACGGTGGTTCCAGAACTGCTTCCCAGGAATACACAGTCTACAATCCCATTTGGAAAGAAAATATGGGATTGAAAAAGACCCACTGGCTCAAGATTGGGCAAGAGGGCGGAGGAGTAGCTGGACACGCTGAACACTTCAGAGGTACTTTTGTCTGTAGGGTCCCATATGGGACGCAGAGAGCAACAGACTTGAAACAACGTTCACATGAGTGCTCTCCCAAGCAATGGCTTCTCTGCAGCATTCCCTACCTGGTCCATGAGCTCTTGTGGATTTGCTCGGGTGTGGATCCCTGGACTCGTTCTTAGCGGATATAGAATATGAACTCTGTGACTCTTCATGTCTCAATGATTGGGCATCCAAACAATGGTCTGAGCATCCATGGCCAGTGAGCTGGCCAACCATAGCCCAGAGTGCCAGATGTCTGTCAACCAAATCCAGTCTCTCTGGAATAGACCTCCTCATTCTCTGGCCTCCTGATTGTCAGGGACAGAGCCCACTCCCTTCCAGGTTGGACCTTTCAGTACCCTCAAATTGCAGGCATCATCCCAGGGCTCCTGGAAGATCAGACAATCGACCCACCTTTCCTTTCTTTTGATTGTAGACACAACAAACACACTGGCACTGGCCCCAGGCACCACACTCCCAGGAAGCTCTCCATGAGAGGGAGGGCTTGTTCTTATCCACCTGTGGAAAAGGCAGCTGAAATAGACCGGTTACCTCTCGGTTAAAAGGCCTCTGTTTGGAGGGCTCCCCTGTGGCTTAGGCTATGGAAATATTTATTCGGAAGTGTGGAGCTGAAAATGCCCCAATGGGAATGTCTTCGTCAAGGGTTACATCCAAGGGCTCAGGCTTGGTGGAGAGCACTGGGGCATGGATTGCTAGTTTGTGCCCTGGGATGTCTTGTTTCAAATGGCCATGAAGCACAATTCTTCTTTCACATGTAGGAACTCCCTTGAGGTGTGCTGCCCACTGATCCCCTGAAGATATCACATGTGCAGACACCAAGCCTCTAGAATCCACATTGAGCTTGGGAGCCTGAGGAGAGTGGTGGCTATGCGTCTACAGATGGAGATAAGAGTGTTCATCCAAGAGGACCACCCCTCTGATGGATCCTCCTTTCCATCAACTTCGACATACCTCCAGAGCAAGAGCTCATGGTGTCCCTCTTTGAACTCTCAAGGTGTGAGGGTGAGAAGGTCCCACATATGGCCCATCACACACCTCTTTTCTCACAGAGAGGTGGTTTGGTCACAAGGCTCCATGGGCATCATATCAGTGCAAAGGCCACCTCTGGGGCTGCACCTTTCCGAAGGAAGGCAACTCCACACACTGGGGAACCCAATTTTCTCTATCATGAGGGATCTCTGATAACATGTGCGGCACTTCAGGGTCAAGTGCTTTCTCAGTCACTGCCTCACACGAATACACAGGACAGAATCTCTTTTGGAGAGAAAAGATGTCATTCCAAACACCCAAACCAAAGTCACCTGGACAATGAAATCAAGGAACGACTGAGGAAGAACCACCTATGAGCAGCCATTTCAATAGGAAGGGGCTTCTCCGCTTAGGGAAAAGAGAGGGTGTCATTTACCTTGACCCACACCTCGTGTCCTTTGAGAAGACATGGGTGCCCAGCAGGGAGGACTGCTTGCAATCCACATACTTCAAGAGACCAGCCAAGGAATAGTGAAAATCTCATGCAAGAGTCCTGAGATAGCCTTCGTGTCTAATAGTCCCCGGAAACACAGACAAGGGCTTGGGAAGGAAACTGCGCCCTGGAATGTGGCTTGTATGCAAATCACATCTCAATCTCTCTCTCGGCTTCTTCCTCCTTCACATTCTCTCGAATCCTCCTCATCCAAGGTTATCTGTGCTGGTCCATGTTGTCAAATCTCAGCCAGGAAAGCGGTCAAATTCGTTAACCTAGATTTTCCATCAGTCTTCCAAACTCCTATCAAATATAAAAGCATTTTTCCGGAAATAACTCCTCTGTTTGTATGGAGATATTCCACCTTACACAGTGCACCTCTGTCTTACCATAGTCAGCCCTTCACACTGACAGATAACCATCCCATTTGCACTGTGTTCTACATGGTCACCAATTTGACTCTGAGATCAACATCTTTTCAACCACCTACACATAAGGGACCGAGTGAGAATTCACTTCTCTGCAGCACATCTCCTGTATTTGACGTTGCTGGTGAGGTGGATCTCTCGACTCTTTCTAAGGGGAGTTGGGAAATGAAGTCTCTGCCTCCCCATGTCTCAGTGAATTGGCATGTAAGAAGGGGTCTGAGCACCCTTCAGCAGGGTCTGAGTGACAATGCGACAGAGGTCAAGGATTCGGTCCCCTACAACCAGTCTCCATTTGGGACAATCCTCCTCCTTCTCTAGACCCTCCATTGCCAGGCCAGAGGCCTGGCTCGTCCAAGAGGGAAACCTCAAGACCTGCCCATGTAGCCCTCACCACACGGCTCACGGTAGATAACAAGAGAGACTCCTTAAATTCCACAACTGTGTACCCCACAAACAAGCCAGCAGTGGAACTAGTCACCCCACTTCCATCCAGCACCCCAGTAGACAGGACGTAATCTTATCAACCTGTGAAATACCCACCAGACGTATCCCAGCTTCATTCTTGGGACATGTGTTACTGTGGATAGCTAGTGTGTGCTTTCATCTATTGACGTGTACGTTCAGAAGCAGGGAAGGGTCCTTGCCCCCATTCAAGTATTTCCTCAGGGTTGATATTGAGGGCCTCGTCCTTGGTGGAAGGCAGAGGGGCCTATTGTCATGGTTTGAGCTCTGGAATGAGATTTATCATCCCGGTCATTCTTGGGAGACGTTATTCCTCTGTTGGAAAAGACTGGAAGGGATAAGCTCACTGGTCCCTCTCAGATGTATCATAATCCAAAAGCAAGCCTGAGCCGTGGCTATTTCCTCAGCAGCCTGATGAGAATGGTGGGCATCAGAAGAATGCTGGAAAGAATACTTGTCATCCAATTGTCCAATACATCCAATGGATCCTCCTTTCATTTAGTATCAACATACCTCCAGATCATGAGCTCAGGCTGCCCGAGGTACCACAAATGATGGGTGACGGTGAGAGCTTCCCACCTTGGGCCCATCACTTGCCTCTCTTCTCAAAGAGAGTCAGTGGTGTCACAATGCTTGGTGGGCGTCATGCCATTGCCATGGCCACCATTGGGCCTGAACATCTCAGATGTAAGGCAACTCCACCTCCTCTGTGCCCACCTGCTCTCTACAGAAGGATGGCTCTTCCCCTGAACGTGTGTCAGGCTCAACACGGTGGTTCCAGAACTGCTTCCCAGGAATACACAGTCTACAATCCCATTTGGTAAGAAAATATGGGATTGAAAAAGACCCACTGGCTAAAGATTGGGCAAGAGGGCGGAGGAGTCGCTGGACACGCTGAATACTTCAGAGGTACTTTTGTCTGTAGGGTCCCATATGGGACGCAGAGAGCAACAGACTTGAAACAACGTTCACATGAGTGCTCTCCGAAGCAATGGCTTCTCTGCAGCATTCCCTACCTGGTCCATGAGCTCTTGTGGATTTGCTCGGGTGTGGATCCCTGGACTCGTTCTTAGCGGATATAGAATATGAACTCTGTGACTCTTCATGTCTCAATGATTGGGCATCCAAACAATGGTCTGAGCATCCATGGCCAGTGAGCTGGCCAACCATAGCCCAGAGTGCCAGATGTCTGTCAACCAAATCCAGTCTCTCTGGAATAGACCTCCTCATTCTCTGGCCTCCTGATTGTCAGGGACAGAGCCCACTCCCTTCCAGGTTGGACCTTTCAGTACCCTCAAATTGCAGGCATCATCCCAGGGCTCCTGGAAGATCAGACAATCGACCCACCTTTCCTTTCTTTTGATTGTAGACACAACAAACACACTGGCACTGGCCCCAGGCACCACACTCCCAGGAAGCTCTCCATGAGAGGGAGGGCTTGTTCTTATCCACCTGTGGAAAAGGCAGCTGAAATAGACCGGTTACCTCTCGGTTAAAAGGCCTCTGTTTGGAGGGCTCCCCTGTGGCTTAGGCTATGGAAATATTTATTCGGAAGTGTGGAGCTGAAAATGCCCCAATGGGAATGTCTTCGTCAAGGGTTACATCCAAGGGCTCAGGCTTGGTGGAGAGCATTGGGGCATGGATTGCTTGTTTGTGCCCTGGGATGTCTTGTTTCAAATGGCCATGAAGCACAATTCTTCTTTCACATGTAGGAACTCCCTTGAGGTATTCTGTCCACAGATCCCCTGAAGATATCACATGTGCAGACACCAAGCCTCTAGAATCCACATTGAGCTTGGGAGCCTGAGGAGAGTGGTGGCTATGCGTCTACAGATGGAGATAAGAGTGTTCATCCAAGAGGACCACCCCTCTGATGGATCCTCCTTTCCATCAACTTCGACATACCTCCAGAGCAAGAGCTCATTGTGTCCCTCTTTGAACTCTCAAGGTGTGAGGGTGAGAAGGTCCCACATATGGCCCATCACACACCTCTTTTCTCACAGAGAGGTGGTTTGGTCACAAGGCTCCATGGGCATCATATCAGTGCAAAGGCCACCTCTGGGGCTGCACCTTTCCGAAGGAAGGCAACTCCACACACTGGGGAACCCAATTTTCTCTATCATGAGGGATCTCTGATAACATGTGGAGCACGTCAGGGTCAAGTGCTTTCTCAGGCACTGCCTCACACGAATACACAGGACAGAATCTCTTTTGGAGAGAAAAGATGTCATTCCAAACACCCAAACCAAAGTCACCTGGACAATGAAATCAAGGAACGACTGAGGAAGAACCACCTATGAGCTGCCATTTCAATAGGAAGGGGCTTCTCCGCTTAGGGAAAAGAGAGGGTGTCATTTACCTTGACCCACACCTCGTGTCCTTTGAGAAGACATGGGTGCCCAGCAGGGAGGACTGCTTGCAATCCACATACTTCAAGAGACCAGCCAAGGAATAGTGAAAATCTCATGCAAGAGTCCTGAGATAGCCTTCGTGTCTAATAGTCCCCGGAAACACAGACAAGGGCTTGGGAAGGAAACTGCGCCCTGGAATGTGGCTTGTATGCAAATCACATCTCAATCTCTCTCTCGGCTTCTTCCTCCTTCACATTCTCTCGAATCCTCCTCATCCAAGGTTATCTGTGCTGGTCCATGTTGTCAAATCTCAGCCAGGAAAGCGGTCAAATTCGTTAACCTAGATTTTCCATCAGTCTTCCAAACTCCTATCAAATATAAAAGCATATTTCCGGAAATAACTCCTCTGTTTGTATGGAGATATTCCACCTTACACAGTGCACCTCTATCTTACCATAGTCAGCCCTTCACACTGACAGATAACCATCCCATTTGCACTGTGTTCTACATGGTCACCAATTTGACTCTGAGATCAACATCTTTTCAACCACCTACACATAAGGGACCGAGTGAGAATTCACTTCTCTGCAGCACATCTCCTGTATTTGACGTTGCTGGTGAGGTGGATCTCTCGACTCTTTCTAAGGGGAGTTGGGAAATGAAGTCTCTGCCTCCCCATGTCTCAGTGAATTGGCATGTAAGAAGGGGTCTGAGCACCCTTCAGCAGGGTCTGAGTGACAATGCGACAGAGGTCAAGGATTCTGTCCCCTACAACCAGTCTCCATTTGGGACAATCCTCCTCCTTCTCTAGACCCTCCATTGCCAGGCCAGAGGCCTGGCTCGTCCAAGAGGGAAACCTCAAGACCTGCCCATGTAGCCCTCACCACACGGCTCACGGTAGATAACAAGAGAGACTCCTTAAATTCCACAACTGTGTACCCCACAAACAAGCCAGCAGTGGAACTAGTCACCCCACTTCCATCCAGCACCCCAGTAGACAGGACGTAATCTTATCAACCTGTGAAATACCCACCAGACGTATCCCAGCTTCATTCTTGGGACATGTGTTACTGTGGATAGCTAGTGTGTGCTTTCATCTATTGACGTGTACGTTCAGAAGCAGGGAAGGGTCCTTGCCCCCATTCAAGTATTTCCTCAGGGTTGATATTGAGGGCCTCGTCCTTGGTGGAAGGAAGAGGGGCCTATTGTCATGGTTTGAGCTCTGGAATGAGATTTATCATCCCGGTCATTCTTGGGAGACGTTATTCCTCTGTTGGAAAAGACTGGAAGGGATAAGCTCACTGGTCCCTCTCAGATGTATCATAATCCAAAAGCAAGCCTGAGCCGTGGCTATTTCCTCAGCAGCCTGATGAGAATGGTGGGCATCAGAAGAATGCTGGAAAGAATACTTGTCATCCAATGGTCCAATACATCCAATGGATCCTCCTTTCATTTAGTATCAACATACCTCCAGATCATGAGCTCAGGCTGCCCGAGGTACCACAAATGATGGGTGACGGTGAGAGCTTCCCACCTTGGGCCCATCACTTGCCTCTCTTCTCACAGAGAGTCAGTGGTGTCACAATGCTTGGTGGGCGTCATGCCATTGCCATGGCCACCATTGGGCCTGAACTTCTCAGATGGAAGGCAACTCCACCTCCTCTGTGCCCACCTGCTCTCTACAGAAGGATGGCTCTTCCCCTGAACGTGTGTCAGGCTCAACACGGTGGTTCCAGAACTGCTTCCCAGGAATACACAGTCTACAATCCCATTTGGAAAGAAAATATGGGATTGAAAAAGACCCACTGGCTCAAGATTGGGCAAGAGGGCGGAGGAGTAGCTGAACACGCTGAACACTTCATAGGTACTTTTGTCTGTAGGGTCCCATATGGGACGCAGAGAGCAACAGACTTGAAACAACGTTCACATGAGTGCTCTCCCAAGCAATGGCTTCTCTGCAGCATTCCCTACCTGGTCCATGAGCTCTTGTGGATTTGCTCGGGTGTGGATCTCTGGACTCGTTCTTAGCGGATATAGAATATGAACTCTGTGACTCTTCATGTCTCAATGATTGGGCATCCAAACAATGGTGTGAGCATCCATGGCCAGTGAGCTGGCCAACCATAGCCCAGAGTGCCAGATGTCTGTCAACCAAATCCAGTCTCTCTGGAATAGACCTCCTCATTCTCTGGCCTCCTGATTGTCAGGGACAGAGCCCACTCCCTTCCAGGTTGGACCTTTCAGTACCCTCAAATTGCAGGCATCATCCCAGGGCTCCTGGAAGATCAGACAATCGACCCACCTTTCCTTTCTTTTGATTGTAGACACAACAAACACACTGGCACTGGACCCAGGCACCACACTCCCAGGAAGCTCTCCATGAGAGGGAGGGCTTGTTCTTATCCACCTGTGGAAAAGGCAGCTGAAATAGACCGGTTACCTCTCGGTTAAAAGGCCTCTGTTTGGAGGGCTCCCCTGTGGCTTAGGCTATGGAAATATTTATTCGGAAGTGTGGAGCTGAAAATGCCCCAATGGGAATGTCTTCGTCAAGGGTTACATCCAAGGGCTCAGGCTTGGTGGAGAGCATTGGGGCATGGATTGCTAGTTTGTGCCCTGGGATGTCTTGTTTCAAATGGCCATGAAGCACAATTCTTCTTTCACATGTAGGAACTCCCTTGAGGTGTTCTGCCCACTGATCCCCTGAAGATATCACATGTGCAGACACCAAGCCTCTAGAATCCACATTGAGCTTGGAGCCTGAGGAGAGTGGTGGCTATGCGTCTACAGATGGAGATAAGAGTGTTCATCCAAGAGGACCACCCCTCTGATGGATCCTCCTTTCCATCAACTTCGACATACCTCCAGAGCAAGAGCTCATGGTGTCCCTCTTTGAACTCTCAAGGTGTGAGGGTGACACTGTCCCACATATGGCCCATCACACACCTCTTTTCTCACAGAGAGGTGGTTTGGTCACAAGGCTCCATGGGCATCATATCAGTGCAAAGGCCACCTCTGGGGCTGCACCTTTCCGAAGGAAGGCAACTCCACACACTGGGGAACCCAATTTTCTCTATCATGATGAATCTCTAATAACATGTGCGGCACGTCAGAGTCAAGTGCTTTCTCAGTCACTGCCTCACACGAATACACAGGACAGAATCTCTTTTGGAGAGAAAAGATGTCATTCCAAACACCCAAACCAAAGTCACCTGGACAATGAAATCAAGGAACGACTGAGGAAGAACAACCTATGAGCTGCCATTTCAATAGGAAGGGGCTTCTCCGCTTAGGGAAAAGAGAGGGTGTCATTTACCTTGACCCACACCTCGTGTCCTTTGAGAAGACATGGGTGCCCAGCAGGGAGGACTGCTTGCAATCGACATACTTCAAGAGACCAGCCAAGGAATAGTGAAAATCTCATGCAAGAGTCCTGAGATAGCCTTTGTGTCTAATAGTCCCCGGAAACACAGACAAGGGCTTGGGAAGGAAACTGCGCCCTGGAATGTGGCTTGTATGCAAATCACATCTCAATCTCTCTCTGGGCTTCTTCCTCCTTCACATTCTCTCGAATCCTCCTCATCCAAGGTTATCTGTGCTGGTGCATGTTGTCAAATCTCAGCCAGGAAAGCGGTCAAATTCGTTAACCTCGATTTTCCATCAGTCTTCCAAACTCCTATCAAATATAAAAGCATTTTACCTGAAATAACTCCTCTGTTTGTATGGAGATATTCCACCTTACACAGTGCACCTCTATCTTACCATAGTCAGCCCTTCACACTGACAGATAACCATCCCATTTGCACTGTGTTCTACATGGTCACCAATTTGACTCTGAGATCAACATCTTTTCAACCACCTACACATAAGGGACCGAGTGAGAATTCACTTCTCTGCAGCACATCTCCTGTATTTGACGTTGCTGGTGAGGTGGATCTCTCGACTCTTTCTAAGGGGAGTTGGGAAATGAAGTCTCTGCCTCCCCATGTCTCAGTGAATTGGCATGTAAGAAGGGGTCTGAGCACCCTTCAGCAGGGTCTGAGTGACAATGCGACAGAGGTCAAGGATTCGGTCCCCTACAACCAGTCTCCATTTGGGACAATCCTCCTCCTTCTCTAGACCCTCCATTGCCAGGCCAGAGGCCTGGCTCGTCCAAGAGGGAAACCTCAAGACCTGCCCATGTAGCCCTCACCACACGGCTCACGGTAGATAACAAGAGAGACTCCTTAAATTCCACAACTGTGTACCCCACAAACAAGCCAGCAGTGGAACTAGTCACCCCACTTCCATCCAGCACCCCAGTAGACAGGACGTAATCTTATCAACCTGTGAAATACCCACCAGACGTATCCCAGCTTCATTCTTGGGACATGTGTTACTGTGGATAGCTAGTGTGTGCTTTCATCTATTGACGTGTACGTTCAGAAGCAGGGAAGGGTCCTTGCCCCCATTCAAGTATTTCCTCAGGGTTGATATTGAGGGCCTCGTCCTTGGTGGAAGGAAGAGGGGCCTATTGTCATGGTTTGAGCTCTGGAATGAGATTTATCATCCCGGTCATTCTTGGGAGACGTTATTCCTCTGTTGGAAAAGACTGGAAGGGATAAGCTCACTGGTCCCTCTCAGATGTATCATAATCCAAAAGCAAGCCTGAGCCGTGGCTATTTCCTCAGCAGCCTGATGAGAATGGTGGGCATCAGAAGAATGCTGGAAAGAATACTGGTCATCCAATTGTCCAATACATCCAATGGATCCTCCTTTCATTTAGTATCAACATACCTCCAGATCATGAGCTCAGGCTGCCCGAGGTACCACAAATGATGGGTGACGGTGAGAGCTTCCCACCTTGGGCCCATCACTTGCCTCTCTTCTCACAGAGAGTCAGTGGTGTCACAATGCTTGGTGGGCGTCATGCCATTGCCATGGCCACCATTGGGCCTGAACTTCTCAGATGGAAGGCAACTCCACCTCCTCTGTGCCCACCTGCTCTCTACAGAAGGATGGCTCTTCCCCTGAACGTGTGTCAGGCTCAACACGGTGGTTCCAGAACTGCTTCCCAGGAATACACAGTCTACAATCCCATTTGGAAGGAAAATATGGGATTGAAAAAGACCCACTGGCTAAAGATTGGGCAAGAAGGCGGAGGAGTAGCTGGACACGCTGAACACTTCGTAGGTACTTTTGTCTGTAGGGTCCCATATGGGACGCAGAGAGCAACAGACTTGAAACAACGTTCACATGAGTGCTCCCCCAAGCAATGTCTTCTCTGCAGCATTCCCTACCTGGTCCATGAGCTCTTGTGGATTTGCTCGGGTGTGGATCCCTGGACTCGTTCTTAGCGGATATAGAATATGATCTCTGTGACTCTTCATGTCTCAATGACTGGGCATCCAAACAATGGTCTGAGCATCCATGGCCAGTGAGCTGGCCAACCATAGACCAGAGTGCAAGATGTCTGTCAACCAAACCCAGTCTCTCTGGAATAGACCTCCTCATTCTCTGGCCTCCTGATTGTCAGGGACAGAGCCCACTCCCTTCCAGGTTGGACCTTTCAGTACCCTCAAATTGCAGGCATTATCCCAGGGCTCCTGGAAGATCAGACAATCGACCCACCTTTCCTTTCTTTTGATTGTAGACACAACAAACACACTGGCACTGGCCCCAGGCACCACACTCCCAGGAAGCTCTCCATGAGAGGGAGGGCTTGTTCTTATCCACCTGTGGAAAAGGCAGCTGAAATAGACCGGTTACCTCTCGGTTAAAAGGCCTCTGTTTGGAGGGCTCCCCTGTGGCTTAGGCTATGGAAATATTTATTCGGAAGTGTGGAGCTGAAAATGCCCCAATGGGAATGTCTTCGTCAAGGGTTACATCCAAGGGCTCAGGCTTGGTGGAGAGCATTGGGGCATGGATTGCTAGTTTGTGCCCTGGGATGTCTTGTTACAATTGGCCATGAAGCACAATTCTTCTTTCACATGTAGGAACTCCCTTGAAGTGTTCTGCCCACTGATCCCCTGAAGATATCACATGTGCAGACACCAAGCCTCTAGAATCCACATTGAGCTTGGGAGCCTGAGGAGAGTGGTGGCTATGCGTCTACAGATGGAGATAAGAGTGTTCATCCAAGAGGACCACCCCTCTGATGGATCCTCCTTTCCATCAACTTCGACATACCTCCAGAGCAAGAGCTCATGGTGTCCCTCTTTGAACTCTCAAGGTGTGAGGGTGACACTGTCCCACATATGGCCCATCACACACCTCTTTTCTCACAGAGAGGTGGTTTGGTCACAAGGCTCCATGGGCATCATATCAGTGCAAAGGCCACCTCTGGGGCTGCACCTTTCCGAAGGAAGGCAACTCCACACACTGTGGAACCCTATTTTCTCTATCATGAGGGATCTCTGATAACATGTGCGGCACGTCAGAGTCAAGTGCTTTCTCAGGCACTGCCTCACACGAATACACAGGACAGAATCTCTTTTGGAGAGAAAAGATGTCATTCCAAACACCCAAACCAAAGTCACCTGGACAATGAAATCAAGGAACGACTGAGGAAGAACAACCTATGAACTGCCATTTCAATAGGAAGGGTCTTTTCCGCTTAGGGAAAACAGAGGGTGTCATTTACCTTGACCCACACCTCGTGTCCTTTGAGAAGACATGGGTGCCCAGCAGGGAGGACTGCTTGCAATCCACATACTTCAAGAGACCAGCCAAGGAATAGTGAAAATCTCATGCAAGAGTCCTGAGATAGCCTTTGTGTCTAATAGTCCCCGGAAACACAGACAAGGGCTTGGGAAGGAAACTGCGCCCTGGAATGTGGCTTGTATGCAAATCACATCTCAATCTCTCTCTCGGCTTCTTCCTCCTTCACATTCTCTCGAATCCTCCTCATCCAAGGTTATCTGTGCTGGTCCATGTTGTCAAATCTCAGCCAGGAAAGCGGTCAAATTCGTTAACCTAGATTTGCCATCAGTCCTCCAAACTCCTATCAAATATAAAAGCATTTTTCCGGAAATAACTCCTCTGTTTGTATGGAGATATTCCACCTTACACAGTGCACCTCTATCTTACCATAGTCAGCCCTTCACACTGACAGATAACCATCCCATTTGCACTGTGTTCTACATGGTCACCAATTTGACTCTGAGATCAACATCTTTTCAACCACCTACACATAAGGGACCGAGTGAGAATTCACTTCTCTGCAGCACATCTCCTGTATTTGACGTTGCTGGTGAGGTGGATCTCTCGACTCTTTCTAAGGGGAGTTGGGAAATGAAGTCTCTGCCTCCCCATGTCTCAGTGAATTGGCATGTAAGAAGGGGTCTGAGCACCCTTCAGCAGGGTCTGAGTGACAATGCGACAGAGGTCAAGGATTCGGTCCCCTACAACCAGTCTCCATTTGGGACAATCCTCCTCCTTCTCTAGACCCTCCATTGCCAGGCCAGAGGCCTGGCTCGTCCAAGAGGGAAACCTCAAGACCTGCCCATGTAGCCCTCACCACACGGCTCACGGTAGATAACAAGAGAGACTCCTTAAATTCCACAACTGTGTACCCCACAAACAAGCCAGCAGTGGAACTAGTCACCCCACTTCCATCCAGCACCCCAGTAGACAGGACGTAATCTTATCAACCTGTGAAATACCCACCAGACGTATCCCAGCTTCATTCTTGGGACATGTGTTACTGTGGATAGCTAGTGTGTGCTTTCATCTATTGACGTGTACGTTCAGAAGCAGGGAAGGGTCCTTGCCCCCATTCAAGTATTTCCTCAGGGTTGATATTGAGGGCCTCGTCCTTGGTGGAAGGAAGAGGGGCCTATTGTCATGGTTTGAGCTCTGGAATGAGATTTATCATCCCGGTCATTCTTGGGAGACGTTATTCCTCTGTTGGAAAAGACTGGAAGGGATAAGCTCACTGGTCCCTCTCAGATGTATCATAATCCAAAAGCAAGCCTGAGCCGTGGCTATTTCCTCAGCAGCCTGATGAGAATGGTGGGCATCAGAAGAATGCTGGAAAGAATACTTGTCATCCAATGGTCCAATACATCCAATGGATCCTCCTTTCATTTAGTATCAACATACCTCCAGATCATGAGCTCAGGCTGCCCGAGGTACCACAAATGATGGGTGACGGTGAGAGCTTCCCACCTTGGGCCCATCACTTGCCTCTCTTCTCACAGAGAGTCAGTGGTGTCACAATGCTTGGTGGGCGTCATGCCATTGCCATGGCCACCATTGGGCCTGAACTTCTCAGATGGAAGGCAACTCCACCTCCTCTGTGCCCACCTGCTCTCTACAGAAGGATGGCTCTTCCCCTGAACGTGTGTCAGGCTCAACACGGTGGTTCCAGAACTGCTTCCCAGGAATACACAGTCTACAATCCCATTTGGAAAGAAAATATGGGATTGAAAAAGACCCACTGGCTCAAGATTGGGCAAGAGGGCGGAGGAGTAGCTGGACACGCTGAACACTTCATAGGTACTTTTGTCTGTAGGGTCCCATATGGGACGCAGAGAGCAACACTTGAAACAACGTTCACATGAGTGCTCTCCCAAGCAATGGCTTCTCTGCAGCATTCCCTACCTGGTCCATGAGCTCTTGTGGATTTGCTCGGGTGTGGATCCCTGGACTCGTTCTTAGCGGATATAGAATATGAACTCTGTGACTCTTCATGTCTCAATGATTGGGCATCCAAACAATGGTCTGAGCATCCATGGCCAGTGAGCTGGCCAACCATAGCCCAGAGTGCCAGATGTCTGTCAACCAAATCCAGTCTCTCTGGAATAGACCTCCTCATTCTCTGGCCTCCTGATTGTCAGGGACAGAGCCCACTCCCTTCCAGGTTGGACCTTTCAGTACCCTCAAATTGCAGGCATCATCCCAGGGCTCCTGGAAGATCAGACAATCGACCCACCTTTCCTTTCTTTTGATTGTAGACACAACAAACACACTGGCACTGGCCCCAGGCACCACACTCCCAGGAAGCTCTCCATGAGAGGGAGGGCTTGTTCTTATCCACCTGTGGAAAAGGCAGCTGAAATAGACCGGTTACCTCTCGGTTAAAAGGCCTCTGTTTGGAGGGCTCCCCTGTGGCTTAGGCTATGGAAATATTTATTCGGAAGTGTGGAGCTGAAAATGCCCCAATGGGAATGTCTTCGTCAAGGGTTACATCCAAGGGCTCAGGCTTGGTGGAGAGCATTGGGGCATGGATTGCTAGTTTGTGCCCTGGGATGTCTTGTTTCAAATGGCCATGAAGCACAATTCTTCTTTCACATGTAGGAACTCCCTTGAGGTGTTCTGCCCACTGATCCCCTGAAGATATCACATGTGCAGACACCAAGCCTCTAGAATCCACATTGAGCTTGGAGCCTGAGGAGAGTGGTGGCTATGCGTCTACAGATGGAGATAAGAGTGTTCATCCAAGAGGACCACCCCTCTGATGGATCCTACTTTCCATCAACTTCGACATACCTCCAGAGCAAGAGCTCATGGTGTCCCTCTTTGAACTCTCAAGGTGTGAGGGTGACACTGTCCCACATATGGCCCATCACACACCTCTTTTCTCACAGAGAGGTGGTTTGGTCACAAGGCTCCATGGGCATCATATCAGTGCAAAGGCCACCTCTGGGGCTGCAACTTTCCGAAGGAAGGCAACTCCAAACACTGGGGAACCCAATTTTCTCTATCATGATGAATCTCTAATAACATGTGCGGCACGTCAGAGTCAAGTGCTTTCTCAGTCACTGCCTCACACGAATACACAGGACAGAATCTCTTTTGGAGAGAAAAGATGTCATTCCAAACACCCAAACCAAAGTCACCTGGACAATGAAATCAAGGAACGACTGAGGAAGAACAACCTATGAGCTGCCATTTCAATAGGAAGGGGCTTCTCCGCTTAGGGAAAAGAGAGGGTGTCATTTACCTTGACCCACACCTCGTGTCCTTTGAGAAGACATGGGTGCCCAGCAGGGAGGACTGCTTGCAATCCACATACTTCAAGAGACCAGCCAAGGAATAGTGAAAATCTCATGCAAGAGTCCTGAGATAGCCTTTGTGTCTAATAGTCCCCGGAAACACAGACAAGGGCTTGGGAAGGAAACTGCGCCCTGGAATGTGGCTTGTATGCAAATCACATCTCAATCTCTCTCTCGGCTTCTTCCTCCTTCACATTCTCTCGAATCCTCCTCATCCAAGGTTATCTGTGCTGGTCCATGTTGTCAAATCTCAGCCAGGAAAGCGGTCAAATTCGTTAACCTAGATTTTCCATCAGTCTTCCAAACTCCTATCAAATATAAAAGCATTTTACCTGAAATAACTCCTCTGTTTGTATGGAGATATTCCACCTTACACAGTGCACCTCTATCTTACCATAGTCAGCCCTTCACACTGACAGATAACCATCCCATTTGCACTGTGTTCTACATGGTCACCAATTTGACTCTGAGATCAACATCTTTTCAACCACCTACACATAAGGGACCGAGTGAGAATTCACTTCTCTGCAGCACATCTCCTGTATTTGACGTTGCTGGTGAGGTGGATCTCTCGACTCTTTCTAAGGGGAGTTGGGAAATGAAGTCTCTGCCTCCCCATGTCTCAGTGAATTGGCATGTAAGAAGGGGTCTGAGCACCCTTCAGCAGGGTCTGAGTGACAATGCGACAGAGGTCAAGGATTCGGTCCCCTACAACCAGTCTCCATTTGGGACAATCCTCCTCCTTCTCTAGACCCTCCATTGCCAGGCCAGAGGCCTGGCTCGTCCAAGAGGGAAACCTCAAGACCTGCCCATGTAGCCCTCACCACACGGCTCACGGTAGATAACAAGAGAGACTCCTTAAATTCCACAACTGTGTACCCCACAAACAAGCCAGCAGTGGAACTAGTCACCCCACTTCCATCCAGCACCCCAGTAGACAGGACGTAATCTTATCAACCTGTGAAATACCCACCAGACGTATCCCAGCTTCATTCTTGGGACATGTGTTACTGTGGATAGCTAGTGTGTGCTTTCATCTATTGACGTGTACGTTCAGAAGCAGGGAAGGGTCCTTGCCCCCATTCAAGTATTTCCTCAGGGTTGATATTGAGGGCCTCGTCCTTGGTGGAAGGAAGAGGGGCCTATTGTCATGGTTTGAGCTCTGGAATGAGATTTATCATCCCGGTCATTCTTGGGAGACGTTATTCCTCTGTTGGAAAAGACTGGAAGGGATAAGCTCACTGGTCCCTCTCAGATGTATCATAATCCAAAAGCAAGCCTGAGCCGTGGCTATTTCCTCAGCAGCCTGATGAGAATGGTGGGCATCAGAAGAATGCTGGAAAGAATACTTGTCATCCAATGGTCCAATACATCCAATGGATCCTCCTTTCATTTAGTATCAACATACCTCCAGATCATGAGCTCAGGCTGCCCGAGGTACCACAAATGATGGGTGACGGTGAGAGCTTCCCACCTTGGGCCCATCACTTGCCTCTCTTCTCACAGAGAGTCAGTGGTGTCACAATGCTTGGTGGGCGTCATGCCATTGCCATGGCCACCATTGGGCCTGAACTTCTCAGATGGAAGGCAACTCCACCTCCTCTGTGCCCACCTGCTCTCTACAGAAGGATGGCTCTTCCCCTGAACGTGTGTCAGGCTCAACACGGTGGTTCCAGAACTGCTTCCCAGGAATACACAGTCTACAATCCCATTTGGAAAGAAAATATGGGATTGAAAAAGACCCACTGGCTCAAGATTGGGCAAGAGGGCGGAGGAGTCGCTGGACACGCTGAACACTTCAGAGGTACTTTTGTCTGTAGGGTCCCATATGGGACGCAGAGAGCAACAGACTTGAAACAACGTTCACATGAGTGCTCTCCCAAGCAATGGCTTCTCTGCAGCATTCCCTACCTGGTCCATGAGCTCTTGTGGATTTGCTCGGGTGTGGATCCCTGGACTCGTTCTTAGCGGATATAGAATATGAACTCTGTGACTCTTCATGTCTCAATGATTGGGCATCCAAACAATGGTCTGAGCATCCATGGCCAGTGAGCTGGCCAACCATAGCCCAGAGTGCCAGATGTCTGTCAACCAAATCCAGTCTCTCTGGAATAGACCTCCTCATTCTCTGGCCTCCTGATTGTCAGGGACAGAGCCCACTCCCTTCCAGGTTGGAACTTTCAGTACCCTCAAATTGCAGGCATCATCCCAGGGCTCCTGGAAGATCAGACAATCGACCCACCTTTCCTTTCTTTTGATTGTAGACACAACAAACACACTGGCACTGGCCCCAGGCACCACACTCCCAGGAAGCTCTCCATGAGAGGGAGGGCTTGTTCTTATCCACCTGTGGAAAAGGCAGCTGAAATAGACCGGTTACCTCTCGGTTAAAAGGCCTCTGTTTGGAGGGCTCCCCTGTGGCTTAGGCTATGGAAATATTTATTCGGAAGTGTGGAGCTGAAAATGCCCCAATGGGAATGTCTTCGTCAAGGGTTACATCCAAGGGCTCAGGCTTGGTGGAGAGCATTGGGGCATGGATTGCTAGTTTGTGCCCTGGGATGTCTTGTTTCAAATGGCCATGAAGCACAATTCTTCTTTCACATGTAGGAACTCCCTTGAGGTGTTCTGCCCACTGATCCCCTGAAGATATCACATGTGCAGACACCAAGCCTCTAGAATCCACATTGAGCTTGGAGCCTGAGGAGAGTGGTGGCTATGCGTCTACAGATGGAGATAAGAGTGTTCATCCAAGAGGACCACCCCTCTGATGGATCCTCCTTTCCATCAACTTCGACATACCTCCAGAGCAAGAGCTCATGGTGTCCCTCTTTGAACTCTCAAGGTGTGAGGGTGACACTGTCCCACATATGGCCCATCACACACCTCTTTTCTCACAGAGAGGTGGTTTGGTCACAAGGCTCCATGGGCATCATATCAGTGCAAAGGCCACCTCTGGGGCTGCAACTTTCCGAAGGAAGGCAACTCCAAACACTGGGGAACCCAATTTTCTCTATCATGATGAATCTCTAATAACATGTGCGGCACGTCAGAGTCAAGTGCTTTCTCAGTCACTGCCTCACACGAATACACAGGACAGAATCTCTTTTGGAGAGAAAAGATGTCATTCCAAACACCCAAACCAAAGTCACCTGGACAATGAAATCAAGGAACGACTGAGGAAGAACAACCTATGAGCTGCCATTTCAATAGGAAGGGGTTTCTCCGCTTAGGGAAAAGAGAGGGTGTCATTTACCTTGACCCACACCTCGTGTCCTTTGAGAAGACATGGGTGCCCAGCAGGGAGGACTGCTTGCAATCCACATACTTCAAGAGACCAGCCAAGGAATAGTGAAAATCTCATGCAAGAGTCCTGAGATAGCCTTTGTGTCTAATAGTCCCCGGAAACACAGACAAGGGCTTGGGAAGGAAACTGCGCCCTGGAATGTGGCTTGTATGCAAATCACATCTCAATCTCTCTCTCGGCTTCTTCCTCCTTCACATTCTCTCGAATCCTCCTCATCCAAGGTTATCTGTGCTGGTCCATGTTGTCAAATCTCAGCCAGGAAAGCGGTCAAATTCGTTAACCTAGATTTTCCATCAGTCTTCCAAACTCCTATCAAATATAAAAGCATTTTTCCGGAAATAACTCCTCTGTTTGTATGGAGATATTCCACCTTACACAGTGCACCTCTATCTTACCATAGTCAGCCCTTCACACTGACAGATAACCATCCCATTTGCACTGTGTTCTACATGGTCACCAATTTGACTCTGAGATCAACATCTTTTCAACCACCTACACATAAGGGACCGAGTGAGAATTCACTTCTCTGCAGCACATCTCCTGTATTTGACGTTGCTGGTGAGGTGGATCTCTCGACTCTTTCTAAGGGGAGTTGGGAAATGAAGTCTCTGCCTCCCCATGTCTCAGTGAATTGGCATGTAAGAAGGGGTCTGAGCACCCTTCAGCAGGGTCTGAGTGACAATGCGACAGAGGTCAAGGATTCGGTCCCCTACAACCAGTCTCCATTTGGGACAATCCTCCTCCTTCTCTAGACCCTCCATTGCCAGGCCAGAGGCCTGGCTCGTCCAAGAGGGAAACCTCAAGACCTGCCCATGTAGCCCTCACCACACGGCTCACGGTAGATAACAAGAGAGACTCCTTAAATTCCACAACTGTGTACCCCACAAACAAGCCAGCAGTGGAACTAGTCACCCCACTTCCATCCAGCACCCCAGTAGACAGGACGTAATCTTATCAACCTGTGAAATACCCACCAGACGTATCCCAGCTTCATTCTTGGGACATGTGTTACTGTGGATAGCTAGTGTGTGCTTTCATCTATTGACGTGTACGTTCAGAAGCAGGGAAGGGTCCTTGCCCCCATTCAAGTATTTCCTCAGGGTTGATATTGAGGGCCTCGTCCTTGGTGGAAGGAAGAGGGGCCTATTGTCATGGTTTGAGCTCTGGAATGAGATTTATCATCCCGGTCATTCTTGGGAGACGTTATTCCTCTGTTGGAAAAGACTGGAAGGGATAAGCTCACTGGTCCCTCTCAGATGTATCATAATCCAAAAGCAAGCCTGAGCCGTGGCTATTTCCTCAGCAGCCTGATGAGAATGGTGGGCATCAGAAGAATGCTGGAAAGAATACTGGTCATCCAATGGTCCAATACATCCAATGGATGCTCCTTTCATTTAGTATCAACATACCTCCAGATCATGAGCTCAGGCTGCCCGAGGTACCACAAATGATGGGTGACGGTGAGAGCTTCCCGCTTTGGGCCCATCACTTGCCTCTCTTCTCACAGAGAGTCAGTGGTGCCACAATGTTTGGTGGGCGTCATGCCATTGCCATGGCCACCATTGGGCCTGAACTTCTCAGATGGAAGGCAACTCCACCTCCTCTGTGCCCACCTGCTCTCTACAGAAGGATGGCTCTTCCCCTGAACGTGTGTCAGGCTCAACACGGTGGTTCCAGAACTGCTTCCCAGGAATACACAGTCTACAATCCCATTTGGAAAGAAAATATGGGATTGAAAAAGACCCACTGGCTAAAGATTTGGCAAGAGGGCAGAGGAGTAGCTGGACACGCTGAACACTTCAGAGGTACTTTTGTCTGTAGGGTCCCATATGGGACGCAGAGAGCAACAGACTTGAAACAACGTTCACATGAGTGCTCTCCCAAGCAATGGCTTCTCTGCAGCATTCCCTACCTGGTCCATGAGCTCTTGTGGATTTGCTCGGGTGTGGATCCCTGGACTCGTTCTTAGCGGATATAGAATATGAACTCTGTGACTCTTCATGTCTCAATGACTGGGCATCCAAACAATGGTCTGAGCATCCATGGCCAGTGAGCTGGCCAACCATAGCCCAGAGTGCCAGATGTCTGTCAACCAAATCCAGTCTCTCTGGAATAGACCTCCTCATTCTCTGGCCTCCTGATTGTCAGGGACAGAGCCCACTCCCTTCCAGGTTGGACCTTTCAGTACCCTCAAATTGCAGGCATCATCCCAGGGCTCCTGGATGATCAGACAATCGACCCACCTTTCCTTTCTTTTGATTGTAGACACAACAAACGCACTGGCACTGGCCCCAGGCACCACACTCCCAGGAAGCTCTCCATGAGAGGGAGGGCTTGTTCTTATCCACCTGTGGAAAAGGCAGCTGAAATAGACCGGTTACCTCTCGGTTAAAAGGCCTCTGTTTGGAGGGCTCCCCTGTGGCTTAGGCTATGGAAATATTTATTCGGAAGTGTGGAGCTGAAAATGCCCCAATGGGAATGTCTTCGTCAAGGGTTACATCCAAGGGCTCAGGCTTGGTGGAGAGCATTGGGGCATGGATTGCTAGTTTGTGCCCTGGGATGTCTTGTTTCAAATGGCCATGAAGCCCAATTCTTCTTTCACATGTAGGAACTCCCTTGAGGTATTCTGCCCACAGATCCCCTGAAGATATCTCATGTGCAGACACCAAGCCTCTAGAATCCACATTGAGCTTGGGAGCCTGAGGAGAGTGGTGGCTATGCGTCTACAGATGGAGATAAGAGTGTTCATCCAAGAGGACCACCCCTCTGATGGATCCTCCTTTCCATCAACTTCGACATACCTCCAGAGCAAGAGCTCATGGTGTCCCTCTTTGAACTCTCAAGGTGTGAGGGTGACACTGTCCCACATATGGCCCATCACACACCTCTTTTCTCACAGAGAGGTGGTTTGGTCACAAGGCTCCATGGACATCATATCAGTGCAAAGGCCACCTCTGGGGCTGCACCTTTCCGAAGGAAGGCAACTCCACACACTGGGGAACCCAATTTTCTCTATCATGAGGGATCTCTGATAACATGTGGAGCACGTCAGGGTCAAGTGCTTTCTCAGGCACTGCCTCACACGAATACACAGGACAGAATCTCTTTTGGAGAGAAAAGATGTCATTCCAAACACCCAAACCAAAGTCACCTGGACAATGAAATCAAGGAACGACTGAGGAAGAACAACCTTGAGCTGCCATTTCAATAGAAAAGGTCTTTTCCGCATAGGGAAAAGAGAGGGTGTCATTTACCTTGACCCACACCTCGTGTCCTTTGAGAAGACATGGGTGCCCAGCAGGGAGGACTGCTTGCAATCCACATACTTCAAGAGACCAGCCAAGGAATAGTGAAAATCTCATGCAAGAGTCCTGAGATAGCCTTCGTGTCTAATCGTCCCCGGAAACACAGACAAGGGCTTGGGAAGGAAACTGTGCCCTGGATGTGGCTTGTATGCAAATCACATCTCAATCTCTCTCTCGGCTTCTTCCTCCTTCACATTCTCTCGAATCCTCCTCATCCAAGGTTATCTGTGCTGGTCCATGTTGTCAAATCTCAGCCAGGAAAGCGGTCAAATTCGTTAACCTAGATTTTCCATCAGTCTTCCAAACTCCTATCAAATATAAAAGCATTTTTCCGGAAATAACTCCTCTGTTTGTATGGAGATATTCCACCTTACACAGTGCACCTCTATCTTACCATAGTCAGCCCTTCACACTGACAGATAACCATCCCATTTGCACTGTGTTCTACATGGTCACCAATTTGACTCTGAGATCAACATCTTTTCAACCACCTACACATAAGGGACCGAGTGAGAATTCACTTCTCTGCAGCACATCTCCTGTATTTGACGTTGCTGGTGAGGTGGATCTCTCGACTCTTTCTAAGGGGAGTTGGGAAATGAAGTCTCTGCCTCCCCATGTCTCAGTGAATTGGCATGTAAGAAGGGGTCTGAGCACCCTTCAGCAGGGTCTGAGTGACAATGCGACAGAGGTCAAGGATTCGGTCCCCTACAACCAGTCTCCATTTGGGACAATCCTCCTCCTTCTCTAGACCCTCCATTGCCAGGCCAGAGGCCTGGCTCGTCCAAGAGGGAAACCTCAAGACCTGCCCATGTAGCCCTCACCACACGGCTCACGGTAGATAACAAGAGAGACTCCTTAAATTCCACAACTGTGTACCCCACAAACAAGCCAGCAGTGGAACTAGTCACCCCACTTCCATCCAGCACCCCAGTAGACAGGACATAATCTTACCAACCTGTGAAATACCCACCAGACGTATCCCAGCTTCATTCTTGGGACATGTGTTACTGTGGATAGCTAGTGTGTGCTTTCATCTATTGACGTGTACGTTCAGAAGCAGGGAAGGGTCCTTGCCCCCATTCAAGTATTTCCTCAGGGTTGATATTGAGGGCCTCGTCCTTGGTGGAAGGCAGAGGGGCCTATTGTCATGGTTTGAGCTCTGGAATGAGATTTATCATCCCGGTCATTCTTGGGAGACGTTATTCCTCTGTTGGAAAAGACTGGAAGGGATAAGCTCACTGGTCCCTCTCAGATGTATCATAATCCAAAAGCAAGCCTGAGCCGTGGCTATTTCCTCAGCAGCCTGATGAGAATGGTGGGCATCAGAAGAATGCTGGAAAGAATACTGGTCATCCAATGGTCCAATACATCCAATGGATCCTCCTTTCATTTAGTATCAACATACCTCCAGATCATGAGCTCAGGCTGCCCGAGGTACCACAAATGATGGGTGACGGTGAGAGCTTCCCACTTTGGGCCCATCACTTGCCTCTCTTCTCACAGAGAGTCAGTGGTGTCACAATGCTTGGTGGGCGTCATGCCATTGCCATGGCCACCATTGGGCCTGAACTTCTCAGATGGAAGGCAACTCCACCTCCTCTGTGCCCACCTGCTCTCTACAGAAGGATGGCTCTTCCCCTGAACGTGTGTCAGGCTCAACACGGTGGTTCCAGAACTGCTTCCCAGGAATACACAGTCTACAATCCCATTTGGAAAGAAAATATGGGATTGAAAAAGACCCACTGGCTCAAGATTGGGCAAGAGGGCGGAGGAGTCGCTGGACACGCTGAACACTTCATAGGTACTTTTGTCTGTAGGGTCCCATATGGGACGCAGAGAGCAACAGACTTGAAACAACGTTCACATGAGTGCTCTCCCAAGCAATGGCTTCTCTGCAGCATTCCCTACCTGGTCCATGAGCTCTTGTGGATTTGCTCGGGTGTGGATCCCTGGACTCGTTCTTAGCGGATATAGAATATGAACTCTGTGACTCTTCATGTCTCAATGACTGGGCATCCAAACAATGGTCTGAGCATCCATGGCCAGTGAGCTGGCCAACCATAGCCCAGAGTGCCAGATGTCTGTCAACCAAATCCAGTCTCTCTGGAATAGACCTCCTCATTCTCTGGCCTCCTGATTGTCAGGGACAGAGCCCACTCCCTTCCAGGTTGGACCTTTCAGTACCCTCAAATTGCAGGCATCATCCCAGGGCTCCTGGATGATCAGACAATCGACCCACCTTTCCTTTCTTTTGATTGTAGACACAACAAACGCACTGGCACTGGCCCCAGGCACCACACTCCCAGGAAACTCTCCATGAGAGGGAGGGCTTGTTCTTATCCACCTGTGGAAAAGGCAGCTGAAATAGACCGGTTACCTCTCGGTTAAAAGGCCTCTGTTTGGAGGGCTCCCCTGTGGCTTAGGCTATGGAAATATTTATTCGGAAGTGTGGAGCTGAAAATGCCCCAATGGGAATGTCTTCGTCAAGGGTTACATCCAAGGGCTCAGGCTTGGTGGAGAGCATTGGGGCATGGATTGCTAGTTTGTGCCCTGGGATGTCTTGTTTCAAATGGCCATGAAGCCCAATTCTTCTTTCACATGTAGGAACTCCCTTGAGTTATTCTGCCCACTGATCCCCTGAAGATATCACATGTGCAGACACCAAGCCTCTAGAATCCACATTGAGCTTGGGAGCCTGAGGAGAATGGTGGCTATGCGTCTACAGATGGAGATAAGAGTGTTCATCCAAGAGGACCACCCCTCTGATGGATCCTCCTTTCCATCAACTTCGACATACCTCCAGAGCAAGAGCTCATGGTGTCCCTCTTTGAACTCTCAAGGTGTGAGGGTGAGAATGTCCCACATATGGCCCATCACACACCTCTTTTCTCACAGAGAGGTGGTTTGGTCACAAGGCTCCATGGGCATCATATCAGTGCAAAGGCCACCTCTGGGGCTGCACCTTTCCGAAGGAAGGCAACTCCACACACTGGGGAACCCAATTTTCTCTATCATGAGGGATCTCTGATAACATGTGGAGCACGTCAGGGTCAAGTGCTTTCTCAGGCACTGCCTCACACGAATACACAGGACAGAATCTCTTTTGGAGAGAAAAGATGTCATTCCAAACACCCAAACCAAAGTCACCTGGACAATGAAATCAAGGAACGACTGAGGAAGAACAACCTTGAGCTGCCATTTCAATAGAAAAGGTCTTTTCCGCATAGGGAAAAGAGAGGGTGTCATTTACCTTGACCCACACCTCGTGTCCTTTGAGAAGACATGGGTGCCCAGCAGGGAGGACTGCTTGCAATCCACATACTTCAAGAGACCAGCCAAGGAATAGTGAAAATCTCATGCAAGAGTCCTGAGATAGCCTTCGTGTCTAATCGTCCCCGGAAACACAGACAAGGGCTTGGGAAGGAAACTGCGCCCTGGAATGTGGCTTGTATGCAAATCACATCTCAATCTCTCTCTCGGCTTCTTCCTCCTTCACATTCTCTCGAATCCTCCTCATCCAAGGTTATCTGTGCTGGTCCATGTTGTCAAATCTCAGCCAGGAAAGCGGTCAAATTCGTTAACCTAGATTTTCCATCAGTCTTCCAAACTCCTATCAAATATAAAAGCATTTTACCTGAAATAACTCCTCTGTTTGTATGGAGATATTCCACCTTACACAGTGCACCTCTATCTTACCATAGTCAGCCCTTCACACTGACAGATAACCATCCCATTTGCACTGTGTTCTACATGGTCACCAATTTGACTCTGAGATCAACATCTTTTCAACCACCTACACATAAGGGACCGAGTGAGAATTCACTTCTCTGCAGCACATCTCCTGTATTTGACGTTGCTGGTGAGGTGGATCTCTCGACTCTTTCTAAGGGGAGTTGGGAAATGAAGTCTCTGCCTCCCCATGTCTCAGTGAATTGGCATGTAAGAAGGGGTCTGAGCACCCTTCAGCAGGGTCTGAGTGACAATGCGACAGAGGTCAAGGATTCGGTCCCCTACAACCAGTCTCCATTTGGGACAATCCTCCTCCTTCTCTAGACCCTCCATTGCCAGGCCAGAGGCCTGGCTCGTCCAAGAGGGAAACCTCAAGACCTGCCCATGTAGCCCTCACCACACGGCTCACGGTAGATAACAAGAGAGACTCCTTAAATTCCACAACTGTGTACCCCACAAACAAGCCAGCAGTGGAACTAGTCACCCCACTTCCATCCAGCACCCCAGTAGACAGGACGTAATCTTATCAACCTGTGAAATACCCACCAGACGTATCCCAGCTTCATTCTTGGGACATGTGTTACTGTGGATAGCTAGTGTGTGCTTTCATCTATTGACGTGTACGTTCAGAAGCAGGGAAGGGTCCTTGCCCCCATTCAAGTATTTCCTCAGGGTTGATATTGAGGGCCTCGTCCTTGGTGGAAGGCAGAGGGGCCTATTGTCATGGTTTGAGCTCTGGAATGAGATTTATCATCCCGGTCATTCTTGGGAGACGTTATTCCTCTGTTGCAAAAGACTGGAAGGGATAAGGTCACTGGTCCCTCTCAGATGTATCATAATCCAAAAGCAAGCCTGAGCCGTGGCTATTTCCTCAGCAGCCTGATGAGAATGGTGGGCATCAGAAGAATGCTGGAAAGAATACTGGTCATCCAATGGTCCAATACATCCAATGGATCCTCCTTTCATTTAGTATCAACATACCTCCAGATCATGAGCTCAGGCTGCCCGAGGTACCACAAATGATGGGTGACGGTGAGAGCTTCCCACCTTGGGCCCATCACTTGCCTCTCTTCTCACAGAGAGTCAGTGGTGTCACAATGCTTGGTGGGCGTCATGCCATTGCCATGGCCACCATTGGGCCTGAACTTCTCAGATGGAAGGCAACTCCACCTCCTCTGTGCCCACCTGCTCTCTACAGAAGGATGGCTCTTCCCCTGAACGTGTGTCAGGCTCAACACGGTGGTTCCAGAACTGCTTCCCAGGAATACACAGTCTACAATCCCATTTGGAAAGAAAATATGGGATTGAAAAAGACCCACTGGCTCAAGATTGGGCAAGAGGGCGGAGGAGTAGCTGGACACGCTGAACACTTCATAGGTACTTTTGTCTGTAGGGTCCCATATGGGACGCAGAGAGCAACAGACTTGAAACAACGTTCACATGAGTGCTCTCCCAAGCAATGGCTTCTCTGCAGCATTCCCTACCTGGTCCATGAGCTCTTGTGGATTTGCTCGGGTGTGGATCCCTGGACTCGTTCTTAGCGGATATAGAATATGAACTCTGTGACTCTTCATGTCTCAATGACTGGGCATCCAAACAATGGTGTGAGCATCCATGGCCAGTGAGCTGGCCAACCATAGCCCAGAGTGCCAGATGTCTGTCAACCAAATCCAGTCTCTCTGGAATAGACCTCCTCATTCTCTGGCCTCCTGATTGTCAGGGACAGAGCCCACTCCCTTCCAGGTTGGACCTTTCAGTACCCTCAAATTGCAGGCATCATCCCAGGGCTCCTGGATGATCAGACAATCGACCCACCTTTCCTTTCTTTTGATTGTAGACACAACAAACGCACTGGCACTGGCCCCAGGCACCACACTCCCAGGAAGCTCTCCATGAGAGGGAGGGCTTGTTCTTATCCACCTGTGGAAAAGGCAGCTGAAATAGACCGGTTACCTCTCGGTTAAAAGGCCTCTGTTTGGAGGGCTCCCCTGTGGCTTAGGCTATGGAAATATTTATTCGGAAGTGTGGAGCTGAAAATGCCCCAATGGGAATGTCTTCGTCAAGGGTTACATCCAAGGGCTCAGGCTTGGTGGAGAGCATTGGGGCATGGATTGCTAGTTTGTGCCCTGGGATGTCTTGTTTCAAATGGCCATGAAGCACAATTCTTCTTTCACATGTAGGAACTCCCTTGAGGTATTCTGCCCACTGATCCCCTGAAGATATCACATGTGCAGACACCAAGCCTCTAGAATCCACATTGAGCTTGGGAGCCTGAGGAGAGTGGTGGCTATGCGTCTACAGATGGAGATAAGAGTGTTCATCCAAGAGGACCACCCCTCTGATGGATCCTCCTTTCCATCAACTTCGACATACCTCCAGAGCAAGAGCTCATGGTGTCCCTCTTTGAACTCTCAAGGTGTGAGGGTGAGAATGTCCCACATATGGCCCATCACACACCTCTTTTCTCACAGAGAGGTGGTTTGGTCACAAGGCTCCATGGGCATCATATCAGTGCAAAGGCCACCTCTGGGGCTGCACCTTTCCGAAGGAAGGCAACTCCACACACTGGGGAACCCAATTTTCTCTATCATGAGGGATCTCTGATAACATGTGGAGCACGTCAGGGTCAAGTGCTTTCTCAGGCACTGCCTCACACGAATACACAGGACAGAATCTCTTTTGGAGAGAAAAGATGTCATTCCAAACACCCAAACCAAAGTCACCTGGACAATGAAATCAAGGAACGACTGAGGAAGAACAACCTTGAGCTGCCATTTCAATAGAAAAGGTCTTTTCCGCATAGGGAAAAGAGAGGGTGTCATTTACCTTGACCCACACCTCGTGTCCTTTGAGAAGACATGGGTGCCCAGCAGGGAGGACTGCTTGCAATCCACATACTTCAAGAGACCAGCCAAGGAATAGTGAAAATCTCATGCAAGAGTCCTGAGATAGCCTTCGTGTCTAATCGTCCCCGGAAACACAGACAAGGGCTTGGGAAGGAAACTGCGCCCTGGAATGTGGCTTGTATGCAAATCACATCTCAATCTCTCTCTCGGCTTCTTCCTCCTTCACATTCTCTCGAATCCTCCTCATCCAAGGTTATCTGTGCTGGTCCATGTTGTCAAATCTCAGCCAGGAAAGCGGTCAAATTCGTTAACCTAGATTTTCCATCAGTCTTCCAAACTCCTATCAAATATAAAAGCATTTTACCTGAAATAACTCCTCTGTTTGTATGGAGATATTCCACCTTACACAGTGCACCTCTATCTTACCATAGTCAGCCCTTCACACTGACAGATAACCATCCCATTTGCACTGTGTTCTACATGGTCACCAATTTGACTCTGAGATCAACATCTTTTCAACCACCTACACATAAGGGACCGAGTGAGAATTCACTTCTCTGCAGCACATCTCCTGTATTTGACGTTGCTGGTGAGGTGGATCTCTCGACTCTTTCTAAGGGGAGTTGGGAAATGAAGTCTCTGCCTCCCCATGTCTCAGTGAATTGGCATGTAAGAAGGGGTCTGAGCACCCTTCAGCAGGGTCTGAGTGACAATGCGACAGAGGTCAAGGATTCGGTCCCCTACAACCAGTCTCCATTTGGGACAATCCTCCTCCTTCTCTAGACCCTCCATTGCCAGGCCAGAGGCCTGGCTCGTCCAAGAGGGAAACCTCAAGACCTGCCCATGTAGCCCTCACCACACGGCTCACGGTAGATAACAAGAGAGACTCCTTAAATTCCACAACTGTGTACCCCACAAACAAGCCAGCAGTGGAACTAGTCACCCCACTTCCATCCAGCACCCCAGTAGACAGGACGTAATCTTATCAACCTGTGAAATACCCACCAGACGTATCCCAGCTTCATTCTTGGGACATGTGTTACTGTGGATAGCTAGTGTGTGCTTTCATCTATTGACGTGTACGTTCAGAAGCAGGGAAGGGTCCTTGCCCCCATTCAAGTATTTCCTCAGGGTTG
The DNA here is from genome assembly GCF_054392235.1 of Sus scrofa. NCBI lineage: Eukaryota > Metazoa > Chordata > Mammalia > Artiodactyla > Suidae > Sus > Sus scrofa. The sequence goes on from NC_139402.1 coordinate 45,031,771, forward strand.
ATATTGAGGGCCTCGTCCTTGGTGGAAGGCAGAGGGGCCTATTGTCATGGTTTGAGCTCTGGAATGAGATTTATCATCCCGGTCATTCTTGGGAGACGTTATTCCTCTGTTGCAAAAGACTGGAAGGGATAAGCTCACTGGTCCCTCTCAGATGTATCATAATCCAAAAGCAAGCCTGAGCCGTGGCTATTTCCTCAGCAGCCTGATGAGAATGGTGGGCATCAGAAGAATGCTGGAAAGAATACTGGTCATCCAATGGTCCAATACATCCAATGGATCCTCCTTTCATTTAGTATCAACATACCTCCAGATCATGAGCTCAGGCTGCCCGAGGTACCACAAATGATGGGTGACGGTGAGAGCTTCCCACCTTGGGCCCATCACTTGCCTCTCTTCTCACAGAGAGTCAGTGGTGTCACAATGCTTGGTGGGCGTCATGCCATTGCCATGGCCACCATTGGGCCTGAACTTCTCAGATGGAAGGCAACTCCACCTCCTCTGTGCCCACCTGCTCTCTACAGAAGGATGGCTCTTCCCCTGAACGTGTGTCAGGCTCAACACGGTGGTTCCAGAACTGCTTCCCAGGAATACACAGTCTACAATCCCATTTGGAAAGAAAATATGGGATTGAAAAAGACCCACTGGATCAAGATTGGGCAAGAGGGCGGAGGAGTAGCTGGACACGCTGAACACTTCATAGGTACTTTTGTCTGTAGGGTCCCATATGGGACGCAGAGAGCAACAGACTTGAAACAACGTTCACATGAGTGCTCTCCCAAGCAATGGCTTCTCTGCAGCATTCCCTACCTGGTCCATGAGCTCTTGTGGATTTGCTCGGGTGTGGATCCCTGGACTCGTTCTTAGCGGATATAGAATATGAACTCTGTGACTCTTCATGTCTCAATGACTGGGCATCCAAACAATGGTGTGAGCATCCATGGCCAGTGAGCTGGCCAACCATAGCCCAGAGTGCCAGATGTCTGTCAACCAAATCCAGTCTCTCTGGAATAGACCTCCTCATTCTCTGGCCTCCTGATTGTCAGGGACAGAGCCCACTCCCTTCCAGGTTGGACCTTTCAGTACCCTCAAATTGCAGGCATCATCCCAGGGCTCCTGGATGATCAGACAATCGACCCACCTTTCCTTTCTTTTGATTGTAGACACAACAAACGCACTGGCACTGGCCCCAGGCACCACACTCCCAGGAAGCTCTCCATGAGAGGGAGGGCTTGTTCTTATCCACCTGTGGAAAAGGCAGCTGAAATAGACCGGTTACCTCTCGGTTAAAAGGCCTCTGTTTGGAGGGCTCCCCTGTGGCTTAGGCTATGGAAATATTTATTCGGAAGTGTGGAGCTGAAAATGCCCCAATGGGAATGTCTTCGTCAAGGGTTACATCCAAGGGCTCAGGCTTGGTGGAGAGCATTGGGGCATGGATTGCTAGTTTGTGCCCTGGGATGTCTTGTTTCAAATGGCCATGAAGCACAATTCTTCTTTCACATGTAGGAACTCCCTTGAGGTATTCTGCCCACTGATCCCCTGAAGATATCACATGTGCAGACACCAAGCCTCTAGAATCCACATTGAGCTTGGGAGCCTGAGGAGAGTGGTGGCTATGCGTCTACAGATGGAGATAAGAGTGTTCATCCAAGAGGACCACCCCTCTGATGGATCCTCCTTTCCATCAACTTCGACATACCTCCAGAGCAAGAGCTCATGGTGTCCCTCTTTGAACTCTCAAGGTGTGAGGGTGACACTGTCCCACATATGGCCCATCACACACCTCTTTTCTCACAGAGAGGTGGTTTGGTCACAAGGCTCCATGGGCATCATATCAGTGCAAAGGCCACCTCTGGGGCTGCACCTTTCCGAAGGAAGGCAACTCCACACACTGGGGAACCCAATTTTCTCTATCATGAGGGATCTCTGATAACATGTGGAGCACGTCAGGGTCAAGTGCTTTCTCAGGCACTGCCTCACACGAATACACAGGACAGAATCTCTTTTGGAGAGAAAAGATGTCATTCCAAACACCCAAACCAAAGTCACCTGGACAATGAAATCAAGGAACGACTGAGGAAGAACAACCTTGAGCTGCCATTTCAATAGAAAAGGTCTTTTCCGCATAGGGAAAAGAGAGGGTGTCATTTACCTTGACCCACACCTCGTGTCCTTTGAGAAGACATGGGTGCCCAGCAGGGAGGACTGCTTGCAATCCACATACTTCAAGAGACCAGCCAAGGAATAGTGAAAATCTCATGCAAGAGTCCTGAGATAGCCTTCGTGTCTAATCGTCCCCGGAAACACAGACAAGGGCTTGGGAAGGAAACTGTGCCCTGGATGTGGCTTGTATGCAAATCACATCTCAATCTCTCTCTGGGCTTCTTCCTCCTTCACATTCTCTCGAATCCTCCTCATCCAAGGTTATCTGTGCTGGTCCATGTTGTCAAATCTCAGCCAGGAAAGCGGTCAAATTCGTTAACCTAGATTTTCCATCAGTCTTCCAAACTCCTATCAAATATAAAAGCATTTTTCCGGAAATAACTCCTCTGTTTGTATGGAGATATTCCACCTTACACAGTGCACCTCTATCTTACCATAGTCAGCCCTTCACACTGACAGATAACCATCCCATTTGCACTGTGTTCTACATGGTCACCAATTTGACTCTGAGATCAACATCTTTTCAACCACCTACACATAAGGGACCGAGTGAGAATTCACTTCTCTGCAGCACATCTCCTGTATTTGACGTTGCTGGTGAGGTGGATCTCTCGACTCTTTCTAAGGGGAGTTGGGAAATGAAGTCTCTGCCTCCCCATGTCTCAGTGAATTGGCATGTAAGAAGGGGTCTGAGCACCCTTCAGCAGGGTCTGAGTGACAATGCGACAGAGGTCAAGGATTCGGTCCCCTACAACCAGTCTCCATTTGGGACAATCCTCCTCCTTCTCTAGACCCTCCATTGCCAGGCCAGAGGCCTGGCTCGTCCAAGAGGGAAACCTCAAGACCTGCCCATGTAGCCCTCACCACACGGCTCACGGTAGATAACAAGAGAGACTCCTTAAATTCCACAACTGTGTACCCCACAAACAAGCCAGCAGTGGAACTAGTCACCCCACTTCCATCCAGCACCCCAGTAGACAGGACGTAATCTTACCAACCTGTGAAATACCCACCAGACGTATCCCAGCTTCATTCTTGGGACATGTGTTACTGTGGATAGCTAGTGTGTGCTTTCATCTATTGACGTGTACGTTCAGAAGCAGGGAAGGGTCCTTGCCCCCATTCAAGTATTTCCTCAGGGTTGATATTGAGGGCCTCGTCCTTGGTGGAAGGCAGAGGGGCCTATTGTCATGGTTTGAGCTCTGGAATGAGATTTATCATCCCGGTCATTCTTGGGAGACGTTATTCCTCTGTTGGAAAAGACTGGAAGGGATAAGCTCACTGGTCCCTCTCAGATGTATCATAATCCAAAAGCAAGCCTGAGCCGTGGCTATTTCCTCAGCAGCCTGATGAGAATGGTGGGCATCAGAAGAATGCTGGAAAGAATACTGGTCATCCAATGGTCCAATACATCCAATGGATCCTCCTTTCATTTAGTATCAACATACCTCCAGATCATGAGCTCAGGCTGCCCGAGGTACCACAAATGATGGGTGACGGTGAGAGCTTCCCACCTTGGGCCCATCACTTGCCTCTCTTCTCACAGAGAGTCAGTGGTGTCACAATGCTTGGTGGGCGTCATGCCATTGCCATGGCCAACATTGGGCCTGAACTTCTCAGATGGAAGGCAACTCCACCTCCTCTGTGCCCACCTGCTCTCTACAGAAGGATGGCTCTTCCCCTGAACGTGTGTCAGGCTCAACACGGTGGTTCCAGAACTGCTTCCCAGGAATACACAGTCTACAATCCCATTTGGAAAGAAAATATGGGATTGAAAAAGACCCACTGGCTCAAGATTGGGCAAGAGGGCGGAGGAGTCGCTGGACACGCTGAACACTTCATAGGTACTTTTGTCTGTAGGGTCCCATATGGGACGCAGAGAGCAACAGACTTGAAACAACGTTCACATGAGTGCTCTCCCAAGCAATGGCTTCTCTGCAGCATTCCCTACCTGGTCCATGAGCTCTTGTGGATTTGCTCGGGTGTGGATCCCTGGACTCGTTCTTAGCGGATATAGAATATGAACTCTGTGACTCTTCATGTCTCAATGACTGGGCATCCAAACAATGGTCTGAGCATCCATGGCCAGTGAGCTGGCCAACCATAGCCCAGAGTGCCAGATGTCTGTCAACCAAATCCAGTCTCTCTGGAATAGACCTCCTCATTCTCTGGCCTCCTGATTGTCAGGGACAGAGCCCACTCCCTTCCAGGTTGGACCTTTCAGTACCCTCAAATTGCAGGCATCATCCCAGGGCTCCTGGATGATCAGACAATCGACCCACCTTTCCTTTCTTTTGATTGTAGACACAACAAACGCACTGGCACTGGCCCCAGGCACCACACTCCCAGGAAGCTCTCCATGAGAGGGAGGGCTTGTTCTTATCCACCTGTGGAAAAGGCAGCTGAAATAGACCGGTTACCTCTCGGTTAAAAGGCCTCTGTTTGGAGGGCTCCCCTGTGGCTTAGGCTATGGAAATATTTATTCGGAAGTGTGGAGCTGAAAATGCCCCAATGGGAATGTCTTCGTCAAGGGTTACATCCAAGGGCTCAGGCTTGGTGGAGAGCATTGGGGCATGGATTGCTAGTTTGTGCCCTGGGATGTCTTGTTTCAAATGGCCATGAAGCGCAATTCTTCTTTCACATGTAGGAACTCCCTTGAGTTATTCTGCCCACTGATCCCCTGAAGATATCACATGTGCAGACACCAAGCCTCTAGAATCCACATTGAGCTTGGGAGCCTGAGGAGAGTGGTGGCTATGCGTCTACAGATGGAGATAAGAGTGTTCATCCAAGAGGACCACCCCTCTGATGGATCCTCCTTTCCATCAACTTCGACATACCTCCAGAGCAAGAGCTCATGGTGTCCCTCTTTGAACTCTCAAGGTGTGAGGGTGAGAATGTCCCACATATGGCCCATCACACACCTCTTTTCTCACAGAGAGGTGGTTTGGTCACAAGGCTCCATGGGCATCATATCAGTGCAAAGGCCACCTCTGGGGCTGCACCTTTCCGAAGGAAGGCAACTCCACACACTGGGGAACCCAATTTTCTCTATCATGAGGGATCTCTGATAACATGTGGAGCACGTCAGGGTCAAGTGCTTTCTCAGGCACTGCCTCACACGAATACACAGGACAGAATCTCTTTTGGAGAGAAAAGATGTCATTCCAAACACCCAAACCAAAGTCACCTGGACAATGAAATCAAGGAACGACTGAGGAAGAACAACCTTGAGCTGCCATTTCAATAGAAAAGGCCTTTTCCGCATAGGGAAAAGAGAGGGTGCCATTTACCTTGACCCACACCTCGTGTCCTTTGAGAAGACATGGGTGCCCAGCAGGGAGGACTGCTTGCAATCCACATACTTCAAGAGACCAGCCAAGGAATAGTGAAAATCTCATGCAAGAGTCCTGAGATAGCCTTCGTGTCTAATCGTCCCCGGAAACACAGACAAGGGCTTGGGAAGGAAACTGCGCCCTGGAATGTGGCTTGTATGCAAATCACATCTCAATCTCTCTCTCGGCTTCTTCCTCCTTCACATTCTCTCGAATCCTCCTCATCCAAGGTTATCTGTGCTGGTCCATGTTGTCAAATCTCAGCCAGGAAAGCGGTCAAATTCGTTAACCTAGATTTTCCATCAGTCTTCCAAACTCCTATCAAATATAAAAGCATTTTACCTGAAATAACTCCTCTGTTTGTATGGAGATATTCCACCTTACACAGTGCACCTCTATCTTACCATAGTCAGCCCTTCACACTGACAGATAACCATCCCATTTGCACTGTGTTCTACATGGTCACCAATTTGACTCTGAGATCAACATCTTTTCAACCACCTACACATAAGGGACCGAGTGAGAATTCACTTCTCTGCAGCACATCTCCTGTATTTGACGTTGCTGGTGAGGTGGATCTCTCGACTCTTTCTAAGGGGAGTTGGGAAATGAAGTCTCTGCCTCCCCATGTCTCAGTGAATTGGCATGTAAGAAGGGGTCTGAGCACCCTTCAGCAGGGTCTGAGTGACAATGCGACAGAGGTCAAGGATTCGGTCCCCTACAACCAGTCTCCATTTGGGACAATCCTCCTCCTTCTCTAGACCCTCCATTGCCAGGCCAGAGGCCTGGCTCGTCCAAGAGGGAAACCTCAAGACCTGCCCATGTAGCCCTCACCACACGGCTCACGGTAGATAACAAGAGAGACTCCTTAAATTCCACAACTGTGTACCCCACAAACAAGCCAGCAGTGGAACTAGTCACCCCACTTCCATCCAGCACCCCAGTGGACAGGACGTAATCTTATCAACCTGTGAAATACCCACCAGACGTATCCCAGCTTCATTCTTGGGACATGTGTTACTGTGGATAGCTAGTGTGTGCTTTCATCTATTGACGTGTACGTTCAGAAGCAGGGAAGGGTCCTTGCCCCCATTCAAGTATTTCCTCAGGGTTGATATTGAGGGCCTCGTCCTTGGTGGAAGGCAGAGGGGCCTATTGTCATGGTTTGAGCTCTGGAATGAGATTTATCATCCCGGTCATTCTTGGGAGACGTTATTCCTCTGTTGGAAAAGACTGGAAGGGATAAGCTCACTGGTCCCTCTCAGATGTATCATAATCCAAAAGCAAGCCTGAGCCGTGGCTATTTCCTCAGCAGCCTGATGAGAATGGTGGGCATCAGAAGAATGCTGGAAAGAATACTGGTCATCCAATTGTACAATACATCCAATGGATCCTCCTTTCATTTAGTATCAACATACCTCCAGATCATGAGCTCAGGCTGCCCGAGGTACCACAAATGATGGGTGACGGTGAGAGCTTCCCGCTTTGGGCCGATCACTTGCCTCTCTTCTCACAGAGAGTCAGTGGTGCCACAATGTTTGGTGGGCGTCATGCCATTTCCATGGCCACCATTGGGCCTGAACTTCTCAGATGGAAGGCAACTCCACCTCCTCTGTGCCCACCTGCTCTCTACAGAAGGATGGCTCTTCCCCTGAACGTGTGTCAGGCTCAACACGGTGGTTCCAGAACTGCTTCCCAGGAATACACAGTCTACAATCCCATTTGGAAAGAAAATATGGGATTGAAAAAGACCCACTGGCTCAAGATTGGGCAAGAGGGCGGAGGAGTAGCTGAACACGCTGAACACTTCATAGGTACTTTTGTCTGTAGGGTCCCATATGGGACGCAGAGAGCAACAGACTTGAAACAACGTTCACATGAGTGCTCTCCCAAGCAATGGCTTCTCTGCAGCATTCCCTACCTGGTCCATGAGCTCTTGTGGATTTGCTCGGGTGTGGATCCCTGGACTCGTTCTTAGCGGATATAGAATATGAACTCTGTGACTCTTCATGTCTCAATGACTGGGCATCCAAACAATGGTCTGAGCATCCATGGCCAGTGAGCTGGCCAACCATAGCCCAGAGTGCCAGATGTCTGTCAACCAAATCCAGTCTCTCTGGAATAGACCTCCTCATTCTCTGGCCTCCTGATTGTCAGGGACAGAGCCCACTCCCTTCCAGGTTGGACCTTTCAGTACCCTCAAATTGCAGGCATCATCCCAGGGCTCCTGGAAGATCAGACAATCGACCCACCTTTCCTTTCTTTTGATTGTAGACACAACAAACACACTGGCACTGGCCCCAGGCACCACACTCCCAGGAAGCTCTCCATGAGAGGGAGGGCTTGTTCTTATCCACCTGTGGAAAAGGCAGCTGAAATAGACCGGTTACCTCTCGGTTAAAAGGCCTCTGTTTGGAGGGCTCCCCTGTGGCTTAGGCTATGGAAATATTTATTCGGAAGTGTGGAGCTGAAAATGCCCCAATGGGAATGTCTTCGTCAAGGGTTACATCCAAGGGCTCAGGCTTGGTGGAGAGCATTGGGGCATGGATTGCTAGTTTGTGCCCTGGGATGTCTTGTTTCAAATGGCCATGAAGCACAATTCTTCTTTCACATGTAGGAACTCCCTTGAGGTATTCTGCCCACTGATCCCCTGAAGATATCACATGTGCAGACACCAAGCCTCTAGAATCCACATTGAGCTTGGGAGCCTGAGGAGAGTGGTGGCTATGCGTCTACAGATGGAGATAAGAGTGTTCATCCAAGAGGACCACCCCTCTGATGGATCCTCCTTTCCATCAACTTCGACATACCTCCAGAGCAAGAGCTCATGGTGTCCCTCTTTGAACTCTCAAGGTGTGAGGGTGAGAATGTCCCACATATGGCCCATCACACACCTCTTTTCTCACAGAGAGGTGGTTTGGTCACAAGGCTCCATGGGCATCATATCAGTGCAAAGGCCACCTCTGGGGCTGCACCTTTCCGAAGGAAGGCAACTCCACACACTGGGGAACCCAATTTTCTCTATCATGAGGGATCTCTGATAACATGTGGAGCACGTCAGGGTCAAGTGCTTTCTCAGGCACTGCCTCACACGAATACACAGGACAGAATCTCTTTTGGAGAGAAAAGATGTCATTCCAAACACCCAAACCAAAGTCACCTGGACAATGAAATCAAGGAACGACTGAGGAAGAACAACCTTGAGCTGCCATTTCAATAGAAAAGGCCTTTTCCGCATAGGGAAAAGAGAGGGTGCCATTTACCTTGACCCACACCTCGTGTCCTTTGAGAAGACATGGGTGCCCAGCAGGGAGGACTGCTTGCAATCCACATACTTCAAGAGACCAGCCAAGGAATAGTGAAAATCTCATGCAAGAGTCCTGAGATAGCCTTCGTGTCTAATCGTCCCCGGAAACACAGACAAGGGCTTGGGAAGGAAACTGCGCCCTGGAATGTGGCTTGTATGCAAATCACATCTCAATCTCTCTCTCGGCTTCTTCCTCCTTCACATTCTCTCGAATCCTCCTCATCCAAGGTTATCTGTGCTGGTCCATGTTGTCAAATCTCAGCCAGGAAAGCGGTCAAATTCGTTAACCTAGATTTTCCATCAGTCTTCCAAACTCCTATCAAATATAAAAGCATTTTACCTGAAATAACTCCTCTGTTTGTATGGAGATATTCCACCTTACACAGTGCACCTCTATCTTACCATAGTCAGCCCTTCACACTGACAGATAACCATCCCATTTGCACTGTGTTCTACATGGTCACCAATTTGACTCTGAGATCAACATCTTTTCAACCACCTACACATAAGGGACCGAGTGAGAATTCACTTCTCTGCAGCACATCTCCTGTATTTGACGTTGCTGGTGAGGTGGATCTCTCGACTCTTTCTAAGGGGAGTTGGGAAATGAAGTCTCTGCCTCCCCATGTCTCAGTGAATTGGCATGTAAGAAGGGGTCTGAGCACCCTTCAGCAGGGTCTGAGTGACAATGCGACAGAGGTCAAGGATTCGGTCCCCTACAACCAGTCTCCATTTGGGACAATCCTCCTCCTTCTCTAGACCCTCCATTGCCAGGCCAGAGGCCTGGCTCGTCCAAGAGGGAAACCTCAAGACCTGCCCATGTAGCCCTCACCACACGGCTCACGGTAGATAACAAGAGAGACTCCTTAAATTCCACAACTGTGTACCCCACAAACAAGCCAGCAGTGGAACTAGTCACCCCACTTCCATCCAGCACCCCAGTGGACAGGACGTAATCTTATCAACCTGTGAAATACCCACCAGACGTATCCCAGCTTCATTCTTGGGACATGTGTTACTGTGGATAGCTAGTGTGTGCTTTCATCTATTGACGTGTACGTTCAGAAGCAGGGAAGGGTCCTTGCCCCCATTCAAGTATTTCCTCAGGGTTGATATTGAGGGCCTCGTCCTTGGTGGAAGGCAGAGGGGCCTATTGTCATGGTTTGAGCTCTGGAATGAGATTTATCATCCCGGTCATTCTTGGGAGACGTTATTCCTCTGTTGGAAAAGACTGGAAGGGATAAGCTCACTGGTCCCTCTCAGATGTATCATAATCCAAAAGCAAGCCTGAGCCGTGGCTATTTCCTCAGCAGCCTGATGAGAATGGTGGGCATCAGAAGAATGCTGGAAAGAATACTGGTCATCCAATTGTACAATACATCCAATGGATCCTCCTTTCATTTAGTATCAACATACCTCCAGATCATGAGCTCAGGCTGCCCGAGGTACCACAAATGATGGGTGACGGTGAGAGCTTCCCGCTTTGGGCCGATCACTTGCCTCTCTTCTCACAGAGAGTCAGTGGTGCCACAATGTTTGGTGGGCGTCATGCCATTTCCATGGCCACCATTGGGCCTGAACTTCTCAGATGGAAGGCAACTCCACCTCCTCTGTGCCCACCTGCTCTCTACAGAAGGATGGCTCTTCCCCTGAACGTGTGTCAGGCTCAACACGGTGGTTCCAGAACTGCTTCCCAGGAATACACAGTCTACAATCCCATTTGGAAAGAAAATATGGGATTGAAAAAGACCCACTGGCTCAAGATTGGGCAAGAGGGCGGAGGAGTAGCTGAACACGCTGAACACTTCATAGGTACTTTTGTCTGTAGGGTCCCATATGGGACGCAGAGAGCAACAGACTTGAAACAACGTTCACATGAGTGCTCTCCCAAGCAATGGCTTCTCTGCAGCATTCCCTACCTGGTCCATGAGCTCTTGTGGATTTGCTCGGGTGTGGATCCCTGGACTCGTTCTTAGCGGATATAGAATATGAACTCTGTGACTCTTCATGTCTCAATGACTGGGCATCCAAACAATGGTCTGAGCATCCATGGCCAGTGAGCTGGCCAACCATAGCCCAGAGTGCCAGATGTCTGTCAACCAAATCCAGTCTCTCTGGAATAGACCTCCTCATTCTCTGGCCTCCTGATTGTCAGGGACAGAGCCCACTCCCTTCCAGGTTGGACCTTTCAGTACCCTCAAATTGCAGGCATCATCCCAGGGCTCCTGGAAGATCAGACAATCGACCCACCTTTCCTTTCTTTTGATTGTAGACACAACAAACACACTGGCACTGGCCCCAGGCACCACACTCCCAGGAAGCTCTCCATGAGAGGGAGGGCTTGTTCTTATCCACCTGTGGAAAAGGCAGCTGAAATAGACCGGTTACCTCTCGGTTAAAAGGCCTCTGTTTGGAGGGCTCCCCTGTGGCTTAGGCTATGGAAATATTTATTCGGAAGTGTGGAGCTGAAAATGCCCCAATGGGAATGTCTTCGTCAAGGGTTACATCCAAGGGCTCAGGCTTGGTGGAGAGCATTGGGGCATGGATTGCTAGTTTGTGCCCTGGGATGTCTTGTTTCAAATGGCCATGAAGCACAATTCTTCTTTCACATGTAGGAACTCCCTTGAGGTATTCTGCCCACTGATCCCCTGAAGATATCACATGTGCAGACACCAAGCCTCTAGAATCCACATTGAGCTTGGGAGCCTGAGGAGAGTGGTGGCTATGCGTCTACAGATGGAGATAAGAGTGTTCATCCAAGAGGACCACCCCTCTGATGGATCCTCCTTTCCATCAACTTCGACATACCTCCAGAGCAAGAGCTCATGGTGTCCCTCTTTGAACTCTCAAGGTGTGAGGGTGAGAATGTCCCACATATGGCCCATCACACACCTCTTTTCTCACAGAGAGGTGGTTTGGTCACAAGGCTCCATGGGCATCATATCAGTGCAAAGGCCACCTCTGGGGCTGCACCTTTCCGAAGGAAGGCAACTCCACACACTGGGGAACCCAATTTTCTCTATCATGAGGGATCTCTGATAACATGTGGAGCACGTCAGGGTCAAGTGCTTTCTCAGGCACTGCCTCACACGAATACACAGGACAGAATCTCTTTTGGAGAGAAAAGATGTCATTCCAAACACCCAAACCAAAGTCACCTGGACAATGAAATCAAGGAACGACTGAGGAAGAACAACCTTGAGCTGCCATTTCAATAGAAAAGGTCTTTTCCGCATAGGGAAAAGAGAGGGTGTCATTTACCTTGACCCACACCTCGTGTCCTTTGAGAAGACATGGGTGCCCAGCAGGGAGGACTGCTTGCAATCCACATACTTCAAGAGACCAGCCAAGGAATAGTGAAAATCTCATGCAAGAGTCCTGAGATAGCCTTCGTGTCTAATAGTCCCCGGAAACACAGACAAGGGCTTGGGAAGGAAACTGCGCCCTGGAATGTGGCTTGTATGCAAATCACATCTCAATCTCTCTCTCGGCTTCTTCCTCCTTCACATTCTCTCGAATCCTCCTCATCCAAGGTTATCTGTGCTGGTCCATGTTGTCAAATCTCAGCCAGGAAAGCGGTCAAATTCGTTAACCTAGATTTTCCATCAGTCTTCCAAACTCCTATCAAATATAAAAGCATTTTTCCGGAAATAACTCCTCTGTTTGTATGGAGATATTCCACCTTACACAGTGCACCTCTATCTTACCATAGTCAGCCCTTCACACTGACAGATAACCATCCCATTTGCACTGTGTTCTACATGGTCACCAATTTGACTCTGAGATCAACATCTTTTCAACCACCTACACATAAGGGACCGAGTGAGAATTCACTTCTCTGCAGCACATCTCCTGTATTTGAAGTTGCTGGTGAGGTGGATCTCTCGACTCTTTCTAAGGGGAGTTGGGAAATGAAGTCTCTGCCTCCCCATGTCTCAGTGAATTGGCATGTAAGAAGGGGTCTGAGCACCCTTCAGCAGGGTCTGAGTGACAATGCGACAGAGGTCAAGGATTCGGTCCCCTACAACCAGTCTCCATTTGGGACAATCCTCCTCCTTCTCTAGACCCTCCATTGCCAGGCCAGAGGCCTGGCTCGTCCAAGAGGGAAACCTCAAGACCTGCCCATGTAGCCCTCACCACACGGCTCACGGTAGATAACAAGAGAGACTCCTTAAATTCCACAACTGTGTACCCCACAAACAAGCCAGCAGTGGAACTAGTCACCCCACTTCCATCCAGCACCCCAGTAGACAGGACGTAATCTTATCAACCTGTGAAATACCCACCAGACGTATCCCAGCTTCATTCTTGGGACATGTGTTACTGTGGATAGCTAGTGTGTGCTTTCATCTATTGACGTGTACGTTCAGAAGCAGGGAAGGGTCCTTGCCCCCATTCAAGTATTTCCTAAGGGTTGATATTGAGGGCCTCGTCCTTGGTGGAAGGCAGAGGGGCCTATTGTCATGGTTTGAGCTCTGGAATGAGATTTATCATCCCGGTCATTCTTGGGAGACGTTATTCCTCTGTTGGAAAAGACTGGAAGGGATAAGCTCACTGGTCCCTCTCAGATGTATCATAATCCAAAAGCAAGCCTGAGCCGTGGCTATTTCCTCAGCAGCCTGATGAGAATGGTGGGCATCAGAAGAATGCTGGAAAGAATACTTGTCATCCAATGGTCCAATACATCCAATGGATCCTCCTTTCATTTAGTATCAACATACCTCCAGATCATGAGCTCAGGCTGCCCGAGGTACCACAAATGATGGGTGACGGTGAGAGCTTCCCGCTTTGGGCCGATCACTTGCCTCTCTTCTCACAGAGAGTCAGTGGTGCCACAATGTTTGGTGGGCGTCATGCCATTTCCATGGCCACCATTGGGCCTGAACTTCTCAGATGGAAGGCAACTCCACCTCCTCTGTGCCCACCTGCTCTCTACAGAAGGATGGCTCTTCCCCTGAACGTGTGTCAGGCTCAACACGGTGGTTCCAGAACTGCTTCCCAGGAATACACAGTCTACAATCCCATTTGGAAAGAAAATATGGGATTGAAAAAGACCCACTGGCTCAAGATTGGGCAAGAGGGCGGAGGAGTAGCTGGACACGCTGAACACTTCATAGGTACTTTTGTCTGTAGGGTCCCATATGGGACGCAGAGAGCAACAGACTTGAAACAACGTTCACATGAGTGCTCTCCCAAGCAATGGCTTCTCTGCAGCATTCCCTACCTGGTCCATGAGCTCTTGTGGATTTGCTCGGGTGTGGATCCCTGGACTCGTTCTTAGCGGATATAGAATATGAACTCTGTGACTCTTCATGTCTCAATGACTGGGCATCCAAACAATGGTCTGAGCATCCATGGCCAGTGAGCTGGCCAACCATAGCCCAGAGTGCCAGATGTCTGTCAACCAAATCCAGTCTCTCTGGAATAGACCTCCTCATTCTCTGGCCTCCTGATTGTCAGGGACAGAGCCCACTCCCTTCCAGGTTGGACCTTTCAGTACCCTCAAATTGCAGGCATCATCCCAGGGCTCCTGGATGATCAGACAATCGACCCACCTTTCCTTTCTTTTGATTGTAGACACAACAAACGCACTGGCACTGGCCCCAGGCACCACACTCCCAGGAAGCTCTCCATGAGAGGGAGGGCTTGTTCTTATCCACCTGTGGAAAAGGCAGCTGAAATAGACCGGTTACCTCTCGGTTAAAAGGCCTCTGTTTGGAGGGCTCCCCTGTGGCTTAGGCTATGGAAATATTTATTCGGAAGTGTGGAGCTGAAAATGCCCCAATGGGAATGTCTTCGTCAAGGGTTACATCCAAGGGCTCAGGCTTGGTGGAGAGCATTGGGGCATGGATTGCTAGTTTGTGCCCTGGGATGTCTTGTTTCAAATGGCCATGAAGCCCAATTCTTCTTTCACATGTAGGAACTCCCTTGAGGTATTCTGCCCACTGATCCCCTGAAGATATCACATGTGCAGACACCAAGCCTCTAGAATCCACATTGAGCTTGGGAGCCTGAGGAGAGTGGTGGCTATGCGTCTACAGATGGAGATAAGAGTGTTCATCCAAGAGGACCACCCCTCTGATGGATCCTCCTTTCCATCAACTTCGACATACCTCCAGAGCAAGAGCTCATGGTGTCCCTCTTTGAACTCTCAAGGTGTGAGGGTGAGAATGTCCCACATATGGCCCATCACACACCTCTTTTCTCACAGAGAGGTGGTTTGGTCACAAGGCTCCATGGGCATCATATCAGTGCAAAGGCCACCTCTGGGGCTGCACCTTTCCGAAGGAAGGCAACTCCACACACTGGGGAACCCAATTTTCTCTATCATGAGGGATCTCTGATAACATGTGGAGCACGTCAGGGTCAAGTGCTTTCTCAGGCACTGCCTCACACGAATACACAGGACAGAATCTCTTTTGGAGAGAAAAGATGTCATTCCAAACACCCAAACCAAAGTCACCTGGACAATGAAATCAAGGAACGACTGAGGAAGAACAACCTTGAGCTGCCATTTCAATAGAAAAGGTCTTTTCCGCATAGGGAAAAGAGAGGGTGTCATTTACCTTGACCCACACCTCGTGTCCTTTGAGAAGACATGGGTGCCCAGCAGGGAGGACTGCTTGCAATCCACATACTTCAAGAGACCAGCCAAGGAATAGTGAAAATCTCATGCAAGAGTCCTGAGATAGCCTTCGTGTCTAATCGTCCCCGGAAACACAGACAAGTGCTTGGGAAGGAAACTGTGCCCTGGATGTGGCTTGTATGCAAATCACATCTCAATCTCTCTCTCGGCTTCTTCCTCCTTCACATTCTCTCGAATCCTCCTCATCCAAGGTTATCTGTGCTGGTCCATGTTGTCAAATCTCAGCCAGGAAAGCGGTCAAATTCGTTAACCTAGATTTTCCATCAGTCTTCCAAACTCCTATCAAATATAAAAGCATTTTTCCGGAAATAACTCCTCTGTTTGTATGGAGATATTCCACCTTACACAGTGCACCTCTATCTTACCATAGTCAGCCCTTCACACTGACACATAACCATCCCATTTGCACTGTGTTCTACATGGTCACCAATTTGACTCTGAGATCAACATCTTTTCAACCACCTACACATAAGGGACCGAGTGAGAATTCACTTCTCTGCAGCACATCTCCTGTATTTGACGTTGCTGGTGAGGTGGATCTCTCGACTCTTTCTAAGGGGAGTTGGGAAATGAAGTCTCTGCCTCCCTATGTCTCAGTGAATTGGCATGTAAGAAGGGGTCTGAGCACCCTTCAGCAGGGTCTGAGTGACAATGCGACAGAGGTCAAGGATTCGGTCCCCTACAACCAGTCTCCATTTGGGACAATCCTCCTCCTTCTCTAGACCCTCCATTGCCAGGCCAGAGGCCTGGCTCGTCCAAGAGGGAAACCTCAAGACCTGCCCATGTAGCCCTCACCACACGGCTCACGGTAGATAACAAGAGAGACTCCTTAAATTCCACAACTGTGTACCCCACAAACAAGCCAGCAGTGGAACTAGTCACCCCACTTCCATCCAGCACCCCAGTAGACAGGACGTAATCTTATCAACCTGTGAAATACCCACCAGACGTATCCCAGCTTCATTCTTGGGACATGTGTTACTGTGGATAGCTAGTGTGTGCTTTCATCTATTGACGTGTACGTTCAGAAGCAGGGAAGGGTCCTTGCCCCCATTCAAGTATTTCCTCAGGGTTGATATTGAGGGCCTCGTCCTTGGTGGAAGGCAGAGGGGCCTATTGTCATGGTTTGAGCTCTGGAATGAGATTTATCATCCCGGTCATTCTTGGGAGACGTTATTCCTCTGTTGCAAAAGACTGGAAGGGATAAGCTCACTGGTCCCTCTCAGATGTATCATAATCCAAAAGCAAGCCTGAGCCGTGGCTATTTCCTCAGCAGCCTGATGAGAATGGTGGGCATCAGAAGAATGCTGGAAAGAATACTTGTCATCCAATTGTCCAATACATCCAATGGATCCTCCTTTCATTTAGTATCAACATACCTCCAGATCATGAGCTCAGGCTGCCCGAGGTACCACAAATGATGGGTGACGGGGAGAGCTTCCCACCTTGGGCCCATCACTTGCCTCTCTTCTCACAGAGAGTCAGTGGTGTCACAATGCTTGGTGGGCGTCATGCCATTGCCATGGCCACCATTGGGCCTGAACTTCTCAGATGGAAGGCAACTCCACCTCCTCTGTGCCCACCTGCTCTCTACAGAAGGATGGCTCTTCCCCTGAACGTGTGTCAGGCTCAACACGGTGGTTCCAGAACTGCTTCCCAGGAATACACAGTCTACAATCCCATTTGGAAAGAAAATATGGGATTGAAAAAGACCCACTGGCTCAAGATTGGGCAAGAGGGCGGAGGAGTAGCTGGACACGCTGAACACTTCATAGGTACTTTTGTCTGTAGGGTCCCATATGGGACGCAGAGAGCAACAGACTTGAAACAACGTTCACATGAGTGCTCTCCCAAGCAATGGCTTCTCTGCAGCATTCCCTACCTGGTCCATGAGCTCTTGTGGATTTGCTCGGGTGTGGATCCCTGGACTCGTTCTTAGCGGATATAGAATATGAACTCTGTGACTCTTCATGTCTCAATGACTGGGCATCCAAACAATGGTGTGAGCATCCATGGCCAGTGAGCTGGCCAACCATAGCCCAGAGTGCCAGATGTCTGTCAACCAAATCCAGTCTCTCTGGAATAGACCTCCTCATTCTCTGGCCTCCTGATTGTCAGGGACAGAGCCCACTCCCTTCCAGGTTGGAACTTTCAGTACCCTCAAATTGCAGGCATCATCCCAGGGCTCCTGGATGATCAGACAATCGACCCACCTTTCCTTTCTTTTGATTGTAGACACAACAAACGCACTGGCACTGGCCCCAGGCACCACACTCCCAGGAAGCTCTCCATGAGAGGGAGGGCTTGTTCTTATCCACCTGTGGAAAAGGCAGCTGAAATAGACCGGTTACCTCTCGGTTAAAAGGCCTCTGTTTGGAGGGCTCCCCTGTGGCTTAGGCTATGGAAATATTTATTCGGAAGTGTGGAGCTGAAAATGCCCCAATGGGAATGTCTTCGTCAAGGGTTACATCCAAGGGCTCAGGCTTGGTGGAGAGCATTGGGGCATGGATTGCTAGTTTGTGCCCTGGGATGTCTTGTTTCAAATGGCCATGAAGCACAATTCTTCTTTCACATGTAGGAACTCCCTTGAGGTATTCTGCCCACTGATCCCCTGAAGATATCACATGTGCAGACACCAAGCCTCTAGAATCCACATTGAGCTTGGGAGCCTGAGGAGAGTGGTGGCTATGCGTCTACAGATGGAGATAAGAGTGTTCATCCAAGAGGACCACCCCTCTGATGGATCCTCCTTTCCATCAACTTCGACATACCTCCAGAGCAAGAGCTCATGGTGTCCCTCTTTGAACTCTCAAGGTGTGAGGGTGAGAATGTCCCACATATGGCCCATCACACACCTCTTTTCTCACAGAGAGGTGGTTTGGTCACAAGGCTCCATGGGCATCATATCAGTGCAAAGGCCACCTCTGGGGCTGCACCTTTCCGAAGGAAGGCAACTCCACACACTGGGGAACCCAATTTTCTCTATCATGAGGGATCTCTGATAACATGTGGAGCACGTCAGGGTCAAGTGCTTTCTCAGGCACTGCCTCACACGAATACACAGGACAGAATCTCTTTTGGAGAGAAAAGATGTCATTCCAAACACCCAAACCAAAGTCACCTGGACAATGAAATCAAGGAACGACTGAGGAAGAACAACCTTGAGCTGCCATTTCAATAGAAAAGGTCTTTTCCGCATAGGGAAAAGAGAGGGTGTCATTTACCTTGACCCACACCTCGTGTCCTTTGAGAAGACATGGGTGCCCAGCAGGGAGGACTGCTTGCAATCCACATACTTCAAGAGACCAGCCAAGGAATAGTGAAAATCTCATGCAAGAGTCCTGAGATAGCCTTCGTGTCTAATCGTCCCCGGAAACACAGACAAGTGCTTGGGAAGGAAACTGTGCCCTGGATGTGGCTTGTATGCAAATCACATCTCAATCTCTCTCTCGGCTTCTTCCTCCTTCACATTCTCTCGAATCCTCCTCATCCAAGGTTATCTGTGCTGGTCCATGTTGTCAAATCTCAGCCAGGAAAGCGGTCAAATTCGTTAACCTAGATTTTCCATCAGTCTTCCAAACTCCTATCAAATATAAAAGCATTTTTCCGGAAATAACTCCTCTGTTTGTATGGAGATATTCCACCTTACACAGTGCACCTCTATCTTACCATAGTCAGCCCTTCACACTGACACATAACCATCCCATTTGCACTGTGTTCTACATGGTCACCAATTTGACTCTGAGATCAACATCTTTTCAACCACCTACACATAAGGGACCGAGTGAGAATTCACTTCTCTGCAGCACATCTCCTGTATTTGACGTTGCTGGTGAGGTGGATCTCTCGACTCTTTCTAAGGGGAGTTGGGAAATGAAGTCTCTGCCTCCCTATGTCTCAGTGAATTGGCATGTAAGAAGGGGTCTGAGCACCCTTCAGCAGGGTCTGAGTGACAATGCGACAGAGGTCAAGGATTCGGTCCCCTACAACCAGTCTCCATTTGGGACAATCCTCCTCCTTCTCTAGACCCTCCATTGCCAGGCCAGAGGCCTGGCTCGTCCAAGAGGGAAACCTCAAGACCTGCCCATGTAGCCCTCACCACACGGCTCACGGTAGATAACAAGAGAGACTCCTTAAATTCCACAACTGTGTACCCCACAAACAAGCCAGCAGTGGAACTAGTCACCCCACTTCCATCCAGCACCCCAGTAGACAGGACGTAATCTTATCAACCTGTGAAATACCCACCAGACGTATCCCAGCTTCATTCTTGGGACATGTGTTACTGTGGATAGCTAGTGTGTGCTTTCATCTATTGACGTGTACGTTCAGAAGCAGGGAAGGGTCCTTGCCCCCATTCAAGTATTTCCTCAGGGTTGATATTGAGGGCCTCGTCCTTGGTGGAAGGCAGAGGGGCCTATTGTCATGGTTTGAGCTCTGGAATGAGATTTATCATCCCGGTCATTCTTGGGAGACGTTATTCCTCTGTTGCAAAAGACTGGAAGGGATAAGCTCACTGGTCCCTCTCAGATGTATCATAATCCAAAAGCAAGCCTGAGCCGTGGCTATTTCCTCAGCAGCCTGATGAGAATGGTGGGCATCAGAAGAATGCTGGAAAGAATACTTGTCATCCAATTGTCCAATACATCCAATGGATCCTCCTTTCATTTAGTATCAACATACCTCCAGATCATGAGCTCAGGCTGCCCGAGGTACCACAAATGATGGGTGACGGGGAGAGCTTCCCACCTTGGGCCCATCACTTGCCTCTCTTCTCACAGAGAGTCAGTGGTGTCACAATGCTTGGTGGGCGTCATGCCATTGCCATGGCCACCATTGGGCCTGAACTTCTCAGATGGAAGGCAACTCCACCTCCTCTGTGCCCACCTGCTCTCTACAGAAGGATGGCTCTTCCCCTGAACGTGTGTCAGGCTCAACACGGTGGTTCCAGAACTGCTTCCCAGGAATACACAGTCTACAATCCCATTTGGAAAGAAAATATGGGATTGAAAAAGACCCACTGGCTCAAGATTGGGCAAGAGGGCGGAGGAGTAGCTGGACACGCTGAACACTTCATAGGTACATTTGTAGGTAGGGTCACATATGGGACGCAGAGAGCAACAGACTTGAAACAACGTTCACATGAGTGCTCTCCCAAGCAATGGCTTCTCTGCAGCATTCCCTACCTGGTCCATGAGCTCTTGTGGATTTGCTCGGGTGTGGATCCCTGGACTCGTTCTTAGCGGATATAGAATATGAACTCTGTGACTCTTCATGTCTCAATGACTGGGCATCCAAACAATGGTGTGAGCATCCATGGCCAGTGAGCTGGCCAACCATAGCCCAGAGTGCCAGATGTCTGTCAACCAAATCCAGTCTCTCTGGAATAGACCTCCTCATTCTCTGGCCTCCTGATTGTCAGGGACAGAGCCCACTCCCTTCCAGGTTGGAACTTTCAGTACCCTCAAATTGCAGGCATCATCCCAGGGCTCCTGGATGATCAGACAATCGACCCACCTTTCCTTTCTTTTGATTGTAGACACAACAAACGCACTGGCACTGGCCCCAGGCACCACACTCCCAGGAAGCTCTCCATGAGAGGGAGGGCTTGTTCTTATCCACCTGTGGAAAAGGCAGCTGAAATAGACCGGTTACCTCTCGGTTAAAAGGCCTCTGTTTGGAGGGCTCCCCTGTGGCTTAGGCTATGGAAATATTTATTCGGAAGTGTGGAGCTGAAAATGCCCCAATGGGAATGTCTTCGTCAAGGGTTACATCCAAGGGCTCAGGCTTGGTGGAGAGCATTGGGGCATGGATTGCTAGTTTGTGCCCTGGGATGTCTTGTTTCAAATGGCCATGAAGCACAATTCTTCTTTCACATGTAGGAACTCCCTTGAGGTATTCTGCCCACTGATCCCCTGAAGATATCACATGTGCAGACACCAAGCCTCTAGAATCCACATTGAGCTTGGGAGCCTGAGGAGAGTGGTGGCTATGCGTCTACAGATGGAGATAAGAGTGTTCATCCAAGAGGACCACCCCTCTGATGGATCCTCCTTTCCATCAACTTCGACATACCTCCAGAGCAAGAGCTCATGGTGTCCCTCTTTGAACTCTCAAGGTGTGAGGGTGAGAATGTCCCACATATGGCCCATCACACACCTCTTTTCTCACAGAGAGGTGGTTTGGTCACAAGGCTCCATGGGCATCATATCAGTGCAAAGGCCACCTCTGGGGCTGCACCTTTCCGAAGGAAGGCAACTCCACACACTGGGGAACCCAATTTTCTCTATCATGAGGGATCTCTGATAACATGTGGAGCACGTCAGGGTCAAGTGCTTTCTCAGGCACTGCCTCACACGAATACACAGGACAGAATCTCTTTTGGAGAGAAAAGATGTCATTCCAAACACCCAAACCAAAGTCACCTGGACAATGAAATCAAGGAACGACTGAGGAAGAACAACCTTGAGCTGCCATTTCAATAGAAAAGGTCTTTTCCGCATAGGGAAAAGAGAGGGTGTCATTTACCTTGACCCACACCTCGTGTCCTTTGAGAAGACATGGGTGCCCAGCAGGGAGTTCTGCTTGCAATCCACATACTTCAAGAGACCAGCCAAGGAATAGTGAAAATCTCATGCAAGAGTCCTGAGATAGCCTTTGTGTCTAATAGTCCCCGGAAACACAGACAAGGGCTTGGGAAGGAAACTGCGCCCTGGAATGTGGCTTGTATGCAAATCACATCTCAATCTCTCTCTCGGCTTCTTCCTCCTTCACATTCTCTCGAATCCTCCTCATCCAAGGTTATCTGTGCTGGTCCATGTTGTCAAATCTCAGCCAGGAAAGCGGTCAAATTCGTTAACCTAGATTTTCCATCAGTCTTCCAAACTCCTATCAAATATAAAAGCATTTTACCTGAAATAACTCCTCTGTTTGTATGGAGATATTCCACCTTACACAGTGCACCTCTATCTTACCATAGTCAGCCCTTCACACTGACAGATAACCATCCCATTTGCACTGTGTTCTACATGGTCACCAATTTGACTCTGAGATCAACATCTTTTCAACCACCTACACATAAGGGACCGAGTGAGAATTCACTTCTCTGCAGCACATCTCCTGTATTTGACGTTGCTGGTGAGGTGGATCTCTCGACTCTTTCTAAGGGGAGTTGGGAAATGAAGTCTCTGCCTCCCCATGTCTCAGTGAATTGGCATGTAAGAAGGGGTCTGAGCACCTTTCAGCAGGGTCTGAGTGACAATGCGACAGAGGTCAAGGATTCGGTCCCCTACAACCAGTCTCCATTTGGGACAATCCTCCTCCTTCTCTAGACCCTCCATTGCCAGGCCAGAGGCCTGGCTCGTCCAAGAGGGAAACCTCAAGACCTGCCCATGTAGCCCTCACCACACGGCTCACGGTAGATAACAAGAGAGACTCCTTAAATTCCACAACTGTGTACCCCACAAACAAGCCAGCAGTGGAACTAGTCACCCCACTTCCATCCAGCACCCCAGTAGACAGGACGTAATCTTATCAACCTGTGAAATACCCACCAGACGTATCCCAGCTTCATTCTTGGGACATGTGTTACTGTGGATAGCTAGTGTGTGCTTTCATCTATTGACGTGTACGTTCAGAAGCAGGGAAGGGTCCTTGCCCCCATTCAAGTATTTCCTCAGGGTTGATATTGAGGGCCTCGTCCTTGGTGGAAGGCAGAGGGGCCTATTGTCATGGTTTGAGCTCTGGAATGAGATTTATCATCCCGGTCATTCTTGGGAGACGTTATTCCTCTGTTGCAAAAGACTGGAAGGGATAAGCTCACTGGTCCCTCTCAGATGTATCATAATCCAAAAGCAAGCCTGAGCCGTGGCTATTTCCTCAGCAGCCTGATGAGAATGGTGGGCATCAGAAGAATGCTGGAAAGAATACTGGTCATCCAATTGTCCAATACATCCAATGGATCCTCCTTTCATTTAGTATCAACATACCTCCAGATCATGAGCTCAGGCTGCCCGAGGTACCACAAATGATGGGTGACGGTGAGAGCTTCCCGCTTTGGGCCCATCACTTGCCTCTCTTCTCACAGAGAGTCAGTGGTGCCACAATGTTTGGTGGGCGTCATGCCATTTCCATGGCCACCATTGGGCCTGAACTTCTCAGATGGAAGGCAACTCCACCTCCTCTGTGCCCACCTGCTCTCTACAGAAGGATGGCTCTTCCCCTGAACGTGTGTCAGGCTCAACACGGTGGTTCCAGAACTGCTTCCCAGGAATACACAGTCTACAATCCCATTTGGAAAGAAAATATGGGATTGAAAAAGACCCACTGGCTCAAGATTGGGCAAGAGGGCGGAGGAGTCGCTGAACACGCTGAACACTTCATAGGTACTTTTGTCTGTAGGGTCCCATATGGGACGCAGAGAGCAACAGACTTGAAACAACGTTCACATGAGTGCTCTCCCAAGCAATGGCTTCTCTGCAGCATTCCCTACCTGGTCCATGAGCTCTTGTGGATTTGCTCGGGTGTGGATCCCTGGACTCGTTCTTAGCGGATATAGAATATGAACTCTGTGACTCTTCATGTCTCAATGACTGGGCATCCAAACAATGGTGTGAGCATCCATGGCCAGTGAGCTGGCCAACCATAGCCCAGAGTGCCAGATGTCTGTCAACCAAATCCAGTCTCTCTGGAATAGACCTCCTCATTCTCTGGCCTCCTGATTGTCAGGGACAGAGCCCACTCCCTTCCAGGTTGGACCTTTCAGTACCCTCAAATTGCAGGCATCATCCCAGGGCTCCTGGATGATCAGACAATCGACCCACCTTTCCTTTCTTTTGATTGTAGACACAACAAACGCACTGGCACTGGCCCCAGGCACCACACTCCCAGGAAGCTCTCCATGAGAGGGAGGGCTTGTTCTTATCCACCTGTGGAAAAGGCAGCTGAAATAGACCGGTTACCTCTCGGTTAAAAGGCCTCTGTTTGGAGGGCTCCCCTGTGGCTTAGGCTATGGAAATATTTATTCGGAAGTGTGGAGCTGAAAATGCCCCAATGGGAATGTCTTCGTCAAGGGTTACATCCAAGGGCTCAGGCTTGGTGGAGAGCATTGGGGCATGGATTGCTAGTTTGTGCCCTGGGATGTCTTGTTTCAAATGGCCATGAAGCACAATTCTTCTTTCACATGTAGGAACTCCCTTGAGGTATTCTGCCCACTGATCCCCTGAAGATATCACATGTGCAGACACCAAGCCTCTAGAATCCACATTGAGCTTGGGAGCCTGAGGAGAGTGGTGGCTATGCGTCTACAGATGGAGATAAGAGTGTTCATCCAAGAGGACCACCCCTCTGATGGATCCTCCTTTCCATCAACTTCGACATACCTCCAGAGCAAGAGCTCATGGTGTCCCTCTTTGAACTCTCAAGGTGTGAGGGTGAGAATGTCCCACATATGGCCCATCACACACCTCTTTTCTCACAGAGAGGTGGTTTGGTCACAAGGCTCCATGGGCATCATATCAGTGCAAAGGCCACCTCTGGGGCTGCACCTTTCCGAAGGAAGGCAACTCCACACACTGGGGAACCCAATTTTCTCTATCATGAGGGATCTCTGATAACATGTGGAGCACGTCAGGGTCAAGTGCTTTCTCAGGCACTGCCTCACACGAATACACAGGACAGAATCTCTTTTGGAGAGAAAAGATGTCATTCCAAACACCCAAACCAAAGTCACCTGGACAATGAAATCAAGGAACGACTGAGGAAGAACAACCTTGAGCTGCCATTTCAATAGAAAAGGTCTTTTCCGCATAGGGAAAAGAGAGGGTGTCATTTACCTTGACCCACACCTCGTGTCCTTTGAGAAGACATGGGTGCCCAGCAGGGAGGACTGCTTGCAATCCACATACTTCAAGAGACCAGCCAAGGAATAGTGAAAATCTCATGCAAGAGTCCTGAGATAGCCTTTGTGTCTAATAGTCCCCGGAAACACAGACAAGGGCTTGGGAAGGAAACTGCGCCCTGGAATGTGGCTTGTATGCAAATCACATCTCAATCTCTCTCTCGGCTTCTTCCTCCTTCACATTCTCTCGAATCCTCCTCATCCAAGGTTATCTGTGCTGGTCCATGTTGTCAAATCTCAGCCAGGAAAGCGGTCAAATTCGTTAACCTAGATTTTCCATCAGTCTTCCAAACTCCTATCAAATATAAAAGCATTTTACCTGAAATAACTCCTCTGTTTGTATGGAGATATTCCACCTTACACCGTGCACCTCTATCTTACCATAGTCAGCCCTTCACACTGACAGATAACCATCCCATTTGCACTGTGTTCTACATGGTCACCAATTTGACTCTGAGATCAACATCTTTTCAACCACCTACACATAAGGGACCGAGTGAGAATTCACTTCTCTGCAGCACATCTCCTGTATTTGACGTTGCTGGTGAGGTGGATCTCTCGACTCTTTCTAAGGGGAGTTGGGAAATGAAGTCTCTGCCTCCCCATGTCTCAGTGAATTGGCATGTAAGAAGGGGTCTGAGCACCCTTCAGCAGGGTCTGAGTGACAATGCGACAGAGGTCAAGGATTCGGTCCCCTACAACCAGTCTCCATTTGGGACAATCCTCCTCCTTCTCTAGACCCTCCATTGCCAGGCCAGAGGCCTGGCTCGTCCAAGAGGGAAACCTCAAGACCTGCCCATGTAGCCCTCACCACACGGCTCACGGTAGATAACAAGAGAGACTCCTTAAATTCCACAACTGTGTACCCCACAAACAAGCCAGCAGTGGAACTAGTCACCCCACTTCCATCCAGCACCCCAGTGGACAGGACGTAATCTTATCAACCTGTGAAATACCCACCAGACGTATCCCAGCTTCATTCTTGGGACATGTGTTACTGTGGATAGCTAGTGTGTGCTTTCATCTATTGACGTGTACGTTCAGAAGCAGGGAAGGGTCCTTGCCCCCATTCAAGTATTTCCTCAGGGTTGATATTGAGGGCCTCGTCCTTGGTGGAAGGCAGAGGGGCCTATTGTCATGGTTTGAGCTCTGGAATGAGATTTATCATCCCGGTCATTCTTGGCAGACGTTATACCTCTGTTGCAAAAGACTGGAAGGGATAAGCTCACTGGTCCCTCTCAGATGTATCATAATCCAAAAGCAAGCCTGAGCCGTGGCTATTTCCTCAGCAGCCTGATGAGAATGGTGGGCATCAGAAGAATGCTGGAAAGAATACTGGTCATCCAATTGTCCAATACATCCAATGGATCCTCCTTTCATTTAGTATCAACATACCTCCAGATCATGAGCTCAGGCTGCCCGAGGTACCACAAATGATGGGTGACGGTGAGAGCTTCCCGCTTTGGGCCGATCACTTGCCTCTCTTCTCACAGAGAGTCAGTGGTGCCACAATGTTTGGTGGGCGTCATGCCATTTCCATGGCCACCATTGGGCCTGAACTTCTCAGATGGAAGGCAACTCCACCTCCTCTGTGCCCACCTGCTCTCTACAGAAGGATGGCTCTTCCCCTGAACGTGTGTCAGGCTCAACACGGTGGTTCCAGAACTGCTTCCCAGGAATACACAGTCTACAATCCCATTTGGAAAGAAAATATGGGATTGAAAAAGACCCACTGGCTCAAGATTGGGCAAGAGGGCGGAGGAGTCGCTGAACACGCTGAACACTTCATAGGTACTTTTGTCTGTAGGGTCCCATATGGGACGCAGAGAGCAACAGACTTGAAACAACGTTCACATGAGTGCTCTCCCAAGCAATGGCTTCTCTGCAGCATTCCCTACCTGGTCCATGAGCTCTTGTGGATTTGCTCGGGTGTGGATCCCTGGACTCGTTCTTAGCGGATATAGAATATGAACTCTGTGACTCTTCATGTCTCAATGACTGGGCATCCAAACAATGGTGTGAGCATCCATGGCCAGTGAGCTGGCCAACCATAGCCCAGAGTGCCAGATGTCTGTCAACCAAATCCAGTCTCTCTGGAATAGACCTCCTCATTCTCTGGCCTCCTGATTGTCAGGGACAGAGCCCACTCCCTTCCAGGTTGGACCTTTCAGTACCCTCAAATTGCAGGCATCATCCCAGGGCTCCTGGATGATCAGACAATCGACCCACCTTTCCTTTCTTTTGATTGTAGACACAACAAACGCACTGGCACTGGCCCCAGGCACCACACTCCCAGGAAGCTCTCCATGAGAGGGAGGGCTTGTTCTTATCCACCTGTGGAAAAGGCAGCTGAAATAGACCGGTTACCTCTCGGTTAAAAGGCCTCTGTTTGGAGGGCTCCCCTGTGGCTTAGGCTATGGAAATATTTATTCGGAAGTGTGGAGCTGAAAATGCCCCAATGGGAATGTCTTCGTCAAGGGTTACATCCAAGGGCTCAGGCTTGGTGGAGAGCATTGGGGCATGGATTGCTAGTTTGTGCCCTGGGATGTCTTGTTTCAAATGGCCATGAAGCACAATTCTTCTTTCACATGTAGGAACTCCCTTGAGGTATTCTGCCCACTGATCCCCTGAAGATATCACATGTGCAGACACCAAGCCTCTAGAATCCACATTGAGCTTGGGAGCCTGAGGAGAGTGGTGGCTATGCGTCTACAGATGGAGATAAGAGTGTTCATCCAAGAGGACCACCCCTCTGATGGATCCTCCTTTCCATCAACTTCGACATACCTCCAGAGCAAGAGCTCATGGTGTCCCTCTTTGAACTCTCAAGGTGTGAGGGTGACACTGTCCCACATATGGCCCATCACACACCTCTTTTCTCACAGAGAGGTGGTTTGGTCACAAGGCTCCATGGGCATCATATCAGTGCAAAGGCCACATCTGGGGCTGCACCTTTCCGAAGGAAGGCAACTCCACACACTGGGGAACCCAATTTTCTCTATCATGAGGGATCTCTGATAACATGTGGAGCACGTCAGGGTCAAGTGCTTTCTCAGGCACTGCCTCACACGAATACACAGGACAGAATCTCTTTTGGAGAGAAAAGATGTCATTCCAAACACCCAAACCAAAGTCACCTGGACAATGAAATCAAGGAACGACTGAGGAAGAACAACCTTGAGCTGCCATTTCAATAGAAAAGGTCTTTTCCGCATAGGGAAAAGAGAGGGTGCCATTTACCTTGACCCACACCTCGTGTCCTTTGAGAAGACATGGGTGCCCAGCAGGGAGGACTGCTTGCAATCCACATACTTCAAGAGACCAGCCAAGGAATAGTGAAAATCTCATGCAAGAGTCCTGAGATAGCCTTTGTGTCTAATAGTCCCCGGAAACACAGACAAGGGCTTGGGAAGGAAACTGCGCCCTGGAATGTGGCTTGTATGCAAATCACATCTCAATCTCTCTCTCGGCTTCTTCCTCCTTCACATTCTCTCGAATCCTCCTCATCCAAGGTTATCTGTGCTGGTCCATGTTGTCAAATCTCAGCCAGGAAAGCGGTCAAATTCGTTAACCTAGATTTTCCATCAGTCTTCCAAACTCCTATCAAATATAAAAGCATTTTACCTGAAATAACTCCTCTGTTTGTATGGAGATATTCCACCTTACACAGTGCACCTCTATCTTACCATAGTCAGCCCTTCACACTGACAGATAACCATCCCATTTGCACTGTGTTCTACATGGTCACCAATTTGACTCTGAGATCAACATCTTTTCAACCACCTACACATAAGGGACCGAGTGAGAATTCACTTCTCTGCAGCACATCTCCTGTATTTGACGTTGCTGGTGAGGTGGATCTCTCGACTCTTTCTAAGGGGAGTTGGGAAATGAAGTCTCTGCCTCCCCATGTCTCAGTGAATTGGCATGTAAGAAGGGGTCTGAGCACCTTTCAGCAGGGTCTGAGTGACAATGCGACAGAGGTCAAGGATTCGGTCCCCTACAACCAGTCTCCATTTGGGACAATCCTCCTCCTTCTCTAGACCCTCCATTGCCAGGCCAGAGGCCTGGCTCGTCCAAGAGGGAAACCTCAAGACCTGCCCATGTAGCCCTCACCACACGGCTCACGGTAGATAACAAGAGAGACTCCTTAAATTCCACAACTGTGTACCCCACAAACAAGCCAGCAGTGGAACTAGTCACCCCACTTCCATCCAGCACCCCAGTAGACAGGACGTAATCTTATCAACCTGTGAAATACCCACCAGACGTATCCCAGCTTCATTCTTGGGACATGTGTTACTGTGGATAGCTAGTGTGTGCTTTCATCTATTGACGTGTACGTTCAGAAGCAGGGAAGGGTCCTTGCCCCCATTCAAGTATTTCCTCAGGGTTGATATTGAGGGCCTCGTCCTTGGTGGAAGGCAGAGGGGCCTATTGTCATGGTTTGAGCTCTGGAATGAGATTTATCATCCCGGTCATTCTTGGGAGACGTTATTCCTCTGTTGCAAAAGACTGGAAGGGATAAGCTCACTGGTCCCTCTCAGATGTATCATAATCCAAAAGCAAGCCTGAGCCGTGGCTATTTCCTCAGCAGCCTGATGAGAATGGTGGGCATCAGAAGAATGCTGGAAAGAATACTTGTCATCCAATTGTCCAATACATCCAATGGATCCTCCTTTCATTTAGTATCAACATACCTCCAGATCATGAGCTCAGGCTGCCCGAGGTACCACAAATGATGGGTGACGGTGAGAGCTTCCCGCTTTGGGCCGATCACTTGCCTCTCTTCTCACAGAGAGTCAGTGGTGCCACAATGTTTGGTGGGCGTCATGCCATTTCCATGGCCACCATTGGGCCTGAACTTCTCAGATGGAAGGCAACTCCACCTCCTCTGTGCCCACCTGCTCTCTACAGAAGGATGGCTCTTCCCCTGAACGTGTGTCAGGCTCAACACGGTGGTTCCAGAACTGCTTCCCAGGAATACACAGTCTACAATCCCATTTGGAAAGAAAATATGGGATTGAAAAAGACCCACTGGCTCAAGATTGGGCAAGAGGGCGGAGGAGTCGCTGAACACGCTGAACACTTCATAGGTACTTTTGTCTGTAGGGTCCCATATGGGACGCAGAGAGCAACAGACTTGAAACAACGTTCACATGAGTGCTCTCCCAAGCAATGGCTTCTCTGCAGCATTCCCTACCTGGTCCATGAGCTCTTGTGGATTTGCTCGGGTGTGGATCCCTGGACTCGTTCTTAGCGGATATAGAATATGAACTCTGTGACTCTTCATGTCTCAATGACTGGGCATCCAAACAATGGTCTGAGCATCCATGGCCAGTGAGCTGGCCAACCATAGCCCAGAGTGCCAGATGTCTGTCAACCAAATCCAGTCTCTCTGGAATAGACCTCCTCATTCTCTGGCCTCCTGATTGTCAGGGACAGAGCCCACTCCCTTCCAGGTTGGACCTTTCAGTACCCTCAAATTGCAGGCATCATCCCAGGGCTCCTGGATGATCAGACAATCGACCCACCTTTCCTTTCTTTTGATTGTAGACACAACAAACGCACTGGCACTGGCCCCAGGCACCACACTCCCAGGAAGCTCTCCATGAGAGGGAGGGCTTGTTCTTATCCACCTGTGGAAAAGGCAGCTGAAATAGACCGGTTACCTCTCGGTTAAAAGGCCTCTGTTTGGAGGGCTCCCCTGTGGCTTAGGCTATGGAAATATTTATTCGGAAGTGTGGAGCTGAAAATGCCCCAATGGGAATGTCTTCGTCAAGGGTTACATCCAAGGGCTCAGGCTTGGTGGAGAGCATTGGGGCATGGATTGCTAGTTTGTGCCCTGGGATGTCTTGTTTCAAATGGCCATGAAGCACAATTCTTCTTTCACATGTAGGAACTCCCTTGAGGTATTCTGCCCACTGATCCCCTGAAGATATCACATGTGCAGACACCAAGCCTCTAGAATCCACATTGAGCTTGGGAGCCTGAGGAGAGTGGTGGCTATGCGTCTACAGATGGAGATAAGAGTGTTCATCCAAGAGGACCACCCCTCTGATGGATCCTCCTTTCCATCAACTTCGACATACCTCCAGAGCAAGAGCTCATGGTGTCCCTCTTTGAACTCTCAAGGTGTGAGGGTGACACTGTCCCACATATGGCCCATCACACACCTCTTTTCTCACAGAGAGGTGGTTTGGTCACAAGGCTCCATGGGCATCATATCAGTGCAAAGGCCACCTCTGGGGCTGCACCTTTCCGAAGGAAGGCAACTCCACACACTGGGGAACCCAATTTTCTCTATCATGAGGGATCTCTGATAACATGTGGAGCACGTCAGGGTCAAGTGCTTTCTCAGGCACTGCCTCACACGAATACACAGGACAGAATCTCTTTTGGAGAGAAAAGATGTCATTCCAAACACCCAAACCAAAGTCACCTGGACAATGAAATCAAGGAACGACTGAGGAAGAACAACCTTGAGCTGCCATTTCAATAGAAAAGGTCTTTTCCGCATAGGGAAAAGAGAGGGTGTCATTTACCTTGACCCACACCTCGTGTCCTTTGAGAAGACATGGGTGCCCAGCAGGGAGTTCTGCTTGCAATCCACATACTTCAAGAGACCAGCCAAGGAATAGTGAAAATCTCATGCAAGAGTCCTGAGATAGCCTTTGTGTCTAATAGTCCCCGGAAACACAGACAAGGGCTTGGGAAGGAAACTGTGCCCTGGATGTGGCTTGTATGCAAATCACATCTCAATCTCTCTCTCGGCTTCTTCCTCCTTCACATTCTCTCGAATCCTCCTCATCCAAGGTTATCTGTGCTGGTCCATGTTGTCAAATCTCAGCCAGGAAAGCGGTCAAATTCGTTAACCTAGATTTTCCATCAGTCTTCCAAACTCCTATCAAATATAAAAGCATTTTACCTGAAATAACTCCTCTGTTTGTATGGAGATATTCCACCTTACACAGTGCACCTCTATCTTACCATAGTCAGCCCTTCACACTGACAGATAACCATCCCATTTGCACTGTGTTCTACATGGTCACCAATTTGACTCTGAGATCAACATCTTTTCAACCACCTACACATAAGGGACCGAGTGAGAATTCACTTCTCTGCAGCACATCTCCTGTATTTGACGTTGCTGGTGAGGTGGATCTCTCGACTCTTTCTAAGGGGAGTTGGGAAATGAAGTCTCTGCCTCCCCATGTCTCAGTGAATTGGCATGTAAGAAGGGGTCTGAGCACCCTTCAGCAGGGTCTGAGTGACAATGCGACAGAGGTCAAGGATTCGGTCCCCTACAACCAGTCTCCATTTGGGACAATCCTCCTCCTTCTCTAGACCCTCCATTGCCAGGCCAGAGGCCTGGCTCGTCCAAGAGGGAAACCTCAAGACCTGCCCATGTAGCCCTCACCACACGGCTCACGGTAGATAACAAGAGAGACTCCTTAAATTCCACAACTGTGTACCCCACAAACAAGCCAGCAGTGGAACTAGTCACCCCACTTCCATCCAGCACCCCAGTAGACAGGACGTAATCTTATCAACCTGTGAAATACCCACCAGACGTATCCCAGCTTCATTCTTGGGACATGTGTTACTGTGGATAGCTAGTGTGTGCTTTCATCTATTGACGTGTACGTTCAGAAGCAGGGAAGGGTCCTTGCCCCCATTCAAGTATTTCCTCAGGGTTGATATTGAGGGCCTCGTCCTTGGTGGAAGGAAGAGGGGCCTATTGTCATAGTTTGAGCTCTGGAATGAGATTTATCATCCCGGTCATTCTTGGGAGACGTTATTCCTCTGTTGCAAAAGACTGGAAGGGATAATCTCACTGGTCCCTCTCAGATGTATCATAATCCAAAAGCAAGCCTGAGCCGTGGCTATTTACTCAGCAGCCTGATGAGAATGGTGGGCATCAGAAGAATGCTGGAAAGAATACTTGTCATCCAATTGTCCAATACATCCAATGGATCCTCCTTTCATTTAGTATCAACATACCTCCAGATCATGAGCTCAGGCTGCCCGAGGTACCACAAATGATGGGTGACGGGGAGAGCTTCCCGCTTTGGGCCGATCACTTGCCTCTCTTCTCACAGAGAGTCAGTGGTGCCACAATGTTTGGTGGGCGTCATGCCATTTCCATGGCCACCATTGGGCCTGAACTTCTCAGATGGAAGGCAACTCCACCTCCTCTGTGCCCACCTGCTCTCTACAGAAGGATGGCTCTTCCCCTGAACGTGTGTCAGGCTCAACACGGTGGTTCCAGAACTGCTTCCCAGGAATACACAGTCTACAATCCCATTTGGAAAGAAAATATGGGATTGAAAAAGACCCACTGGCTCAAGATTGGGCAAGAGGGCGGAAGAGTCGCTGAACACGCTGAACACTTCATAGGTACTTTTGTCTGTAGGGTCCCATATGGGACGCAGAGAGCAACAGACTTGAAACAACGTTCACATGAGTGCTCTCCCAAGCAATGGCTTCTCTGCAGCATTCCCTACCTGGTCCATGAGCTCTTGTGGATTTGCTCGGGTGTGGATCCCTGGACTCGTTCTTAGCGGATATAGAATATGAACTCTGTGACTCTTCATGTCTCAATGACTGGGCATCCAAACAATGGTGTGAGCATCCATGGCCAGTGAGCTGGCCAACCATAGCCCAGAGTGCCAGATGTCTGTCAACCAAATCCAGTCTCTCTGGAATAGACCTCCTCATTCTCTGGCCTCCTGATTGTCAGGGACAGAGCCCACTCCCTTCCAGGTTGGACCTTTCAGTACCCTCAAATTGCAGGCATCATCCCAGGGCTCCTGGATGATCAGACAATCGACCCACCTTTCCTTTCTTTTGATTGTAGACACAACAAACGCACTGGCACTGGCCCCAGGCACCACACTCCCAGGAAGCTCTCCATGAGAGGGAGGGCTTGTTCTTATCCACCTGTGGAAAAGGCAGCTGAAATAGACCGGTTACCTCTCGGTTAAAAGGCCTCTGTTTGGAGGGCTCCCCTGTGGCTTAGGCTATGGAAATATTTATTCGGAAGTGTGGAGCTGAAAATGCCCCAATGGGAATGTCTTCGTCAAGGGTTACATCCAAGGGCTCAGGCTTGGTGGAGAGCATTGGGGCATGGATTGCTAGTTTGTGCCCTGGGATGTCTTGTTTCAAATGGCCATGAAGCACAATTCTTCTTTCACATGTAGGAACTCCCTTGAGGTATTCTGCCCACTGATCCCCTGAAGATATCACATGTGCAGACACCAAGCCTCTAGAATCCACATTGAGCTTGGGAGCCTGAGGAGAGTGGTGGCTATGCGTCTACAGATGGAGATAAGAGTGTTCATCCAAGAGGACCACCCCTCTGATGGATCCTCCTTTCCATCAACTTCGACATACCTCCAGAGCAAGAGCTCATGGTGTCCCTCTTTGAACTCTCAAGGTGTGAGGGTGACACTGTCCCACATATGGCCCATCACACACCTCTTTTCTCACAGAGAGGTGGTTTGGTCACAAGGCTCCATGGGCATCATATCAGTGCAAAGGCCACCTCTGGGGCTGCACCTTTCCGAAGGAAGGCAACTCCACACACTGGGGAACCCAATTTTCTCTATCATGAGGGATCTCTGATAACATGTGGAGCACGTCAGGGTCAAGTGCTTTCTCAGGCACTGCCTCACACGAATACACAGGACAGAATCTCTTTTGGAGAGAAAAGATGTCATTCCAAACACCCAAACCAAAGTCACCTGGACAATGAAATCAAGGAACGACTGAGGAAGAACAACCTTGAGCTGCCATTTCAATAGAAAAGGTCTTTTCCGCATAGGGAAAAGAGAGGGTGTCATTTACCTTGACCCACACCTCGTGTCCTTTGAGAAGACATGGGTGCCCAGCAGGGAGTTCTGCTTGCAATACACATACTTCAAGAGACCAGCCAAGGAATAGTGAAAATCTCATGCAAGAGTCCTGAGATAGCCTTTGTGTCTAATCGTCCCCGGAAACACACACAAGGGCTTGGGAAGGAAACTGCGCCCTGGAATGTGGCTTGTATGCAAATCACATCTCAATCTCTCTCTCGGCTTCTTCCTCCTTCACATTCTCTCGAATCCTCCTCATCCAAGGTTATCTGTGCTGGTCCATGTTGTCAAATCTCAGCCAGGAAAGCGGTCAAATTCGTTAACCTAGATTTTCCATCAGTCTTCCAAACTCCTATCAAATATAAAAGCATTTTACCTGAAATAACTCCTCTGTTTGTATGGAGATATTCCACCTTACACAGTGCACCTCTATCTTACCATAGTCAGCCCTTCACACTGACAGATAACCATCCCATTTGCACTGTGTTCTACATGGTCACCAATTTGACTCTGAGATCAACATCTTTTCAACCACCTACACATAAGGGACCGAGTGAGAATTCACTTCTCTGCAGCACATCTCCTGTATTTGAAGTTGCTGGTGAGGTGGATCTCTCGACTCTTTCTAAGGGGAGTTGGGAAATGAAGTCTCTGCCTCCCCATGTCTCAGTGAATTGGCATGTAAGAAGGGGTCTGAGCACCCTTCAGCAGGGTCTGAGTGACAATGCGACAGAGGTCAAGGATTCGGTCCCCTACAACCAGTCTCCATTTGGGACAATCCTCCTCCTTCTCTAGACCCTCCATTGCCAGGCCAGAGGCCTGGCTCGTCCAAGAGGGAAACCTCAAGACCTGCCCATGTAGCCCTCACCACACGGCTCACGGTAGATAACAAGAGAGACTCCTTAAATTCCACAACTGTGTACCCCACAAACAAGCCAGCAGTGGAACTAGTCACCCCACTTCCATCCAGCACCCCAGTAGACAGGACGTAATCTTATCAACCTGTGAAATACCCACCAGACGTATCCCAGCTTCATTCTTGGGACATGTGTTACTGTGGATAGCTAGTGTGTGCTTTCATCTATTGACGTGTACGTTCAGAAGCAGGGAAGGGTCCTTGCCCCCATTCAAGTATTTCCTCAGGGTTGATATTGAGGGCCTCGTCCTTGGTGGAAGGCAGAGGGGCCTATTGTCATGGTTTGAGCTCTGGAATGAGATTTATCATCCCGGTCATTCTTGGGAGACGTTATTCCTCTGTTGCAAAAGACTGGAAGGGATAAGCTCACTGGTCCCTCTCAGATGTATCATAATCCAAAAGCAAGCCTGAGCCGTGGCTATTTACTCAGCAGCCTGATGAGAATGGTGGGCATCAGAAGAATGCTGGAAAGAATACTTGTCATCCAATTGTCCAATACATCCAATGGATCCTCCTTTCATTTAGTATCAACATACCTCCTGATCATGAGCTCAGGCTGCCCGAGGTACCACAAATGATGGGTGACGGTGAGAGCTTCCCACTTTGGGCCCATCACTTGCCTCTCTTCTCACAGAGAGTCAGTGGTGTCACAATGCTTGGTGGGCGTCATGCCATTGCCATGGCCACCATTGGGCCTGAACTTCTCAGATGGAAGGCAACTCCACCTCCTCTGTGCCCACCTGCTCTCTACAGAAGGATGGCTCTTCCCCTGAACGTGTGTCAGGCTCAACACGGTGGTTCCAGAACTGCTTCCCAGGAATACACAGTCTACAATCCCATTTGGAAAGAAAATATGGGATTGAAAAAGACCCACTGGCTCAAGATTGGGCAAAAGGGCGGAGGAGTAGCTGGACACGCTGAACACTTCATAGGTACTTTTGTCGGTAGGGTCCCATATGGGACGCAGAGAGCAACAGACTTGAAACAACGTTCACATGAGTGCTCTCCCAAGCAATGGCTTCTCTGCAGCATTCCCTACCTGGTCCATGAGCTCTTGTGGATTTGCTCGGGTGTGGATCCCTGGACTCGTTCTTAGCGGATATAGAATATGAACTCTGTGACTCTTCAGGTCTCAATGACTGGGCATCCAAACAATGGTGTGAGCATCCATGGCCAGTGAGCTGGCCAACCATAGCCCAGAGTGCCAGATGTCTGTCAACCAAATCTAGTCTCTCTGGAATAGACCTCCTCATTCTCTGGCCTCCTGATTGTCAGGGACAGAGCCCACTCCCTTCCAGGTTGGACCTTTCAGTACCCTCAAATTGCAGGCATCATCCCAGGGCTCCTGGATGATCAGACAATCGACCCACCTTTCCTTTCTTTTGATTGTAGACACAACAAACGCACTGGCACTGGCCCCAGGCACCACACTCCCAGGAAGCTCTCCATGAGAGGGAGGGCTTGTTCTTATCCACCTGTGGAAAAGGCAGCTGAAATAGACCGGTTACCTCTCGGTTAAAAGGCCTCTGTTTGGAGGGCTCCCCTGTGGCTTAGGCTATGGAAATATTTATTCGGAAGTGTGGAGCTGAAAATGCCCCAATGGGAATGTCTTCGTCAAGGGTTACATCCAAGGGCTCAGGCTTGGTGGAGAGCATTGGGGCATGGATTGCTAGTTTGTGCCCTGGGATGTCTTGTTTCAAATGGCCATGAAGCACAATTCTTCTTTCACATGTAGGAACTCCCTTGAGGTATTCTGCCCACTGATCCCCTGAAGATATCACATGTGCAGACACCAAGCCTCTAGAATCCACATTGAGCTTGGGAGCCTGAGGAGAGTGGTGGCTATGCGTCTACAGATGGAGATAAGAGTGTTCATCCAAGAGGACCACCCCTCTGATGGATCCTCCTTTCCATCAACTTCGACATACCTCCAGAGCAAGAGCTCATGGTGTCCCTCTTTGAACTCTCAAGGTGTGAGGGTGAGAATGTCCCACATATGGCCCATCACACACCTCTTTTCTCACAGAGAGGTGGTTTGGTCACAAGGCTCCATGGGCATCATATCAGTGCAAAGGCCACATCTGGGGCTGCACCTTTCCGAAGGAAGGCAACTCCACACACTGGGGAACCCAATTTTCTCTATCATGAGGGATCTCTGATAACATGTGGAGCACGTCAGGGTCAAGTGCTTTCTCAGGCACTGCCTCACACGAATACACAGGACAGAATCTCTTTTGGAGAGAAAAGATGTCATTCCAAACACCCAAACCAAAGTCACCTGGACAATGAAATCAAGGAACGACTGAGGAAGAACAACCTTGAGCTGCCATTTCAATAGAAAAGGTCTTTTCCGCATAGGGAAAAGAGAGGGTGTCATTTACCTTGACCCACACCTCGTGTCCTTTGAGAAGACATGGGTGCCCAGCAGGGAGTTCTGCTTGCAATACACATACTTCAAGAGACCAGCCAAGGAATAGTGAAAATCTCATGCAAGAGTCCTGAGATAGCCTTTGTGTCTAATCGTCCCCGGAAACACACACAAGGGCTTGGGAAGGAAACTGCGCCCTGGAATGTGGCTTGTATGCAAATCACATCTCAATCTCTCTCTCGGCTTCTTCCTCCTTCACATTCTCTCGAATCCTCCTCATCCAAGGTTATCTGTGCTGGTCCATGTTGTCAAATCTCAGCCAGGAAAGCGGTCAAATTCGTTAACCTAGATTTTCCATCAGTCTTCCAAACTCCTATCAAATATAAAAGCATTTTTCCGGAAATAACTCCTCTGTTTGTATGGAGATATTCCACCTTACACAGTGCACCTCTATCTTACCATAGTCAGCCCTTCACACTGACAGATAACCATCCCATTTGCACTGTGTTCTACATGGTCACCAATTTGACTCTGAGATCAACATCTTTTCAACCACCTACACATAAGGGACCGAGTGAGAATTCACTTCTCTGCAGCACATCTCCTGTATTTGAAGTTGCTGGTGAGGTGGATCTCTCGACTCTTTCTAAGGGGAGTTGGGAAATGAAGTCTCTGCCTCCCCATGTCTCAGTGAATTGGCATGTAAGAAGGGGTCTGAGCACCCTTCAGCAGGGTCTGAGTGACAATGCGACAGAGGTCAAGGATTCGGTCCCCTACAACCAGTCTCCATTTGGGACAATCCTCCTCCTTCTCTAGACCCTCCATTGCCAGGCCAGAGGCCTGGCTCGTCGAGAGGGAAACCTCAAGACCTGCCCATGTAGCCTTCACCACACGGCTCACGGTAGATAACAAGAGAGACTCCTTAAATTCCACAACTGTGTACCCCACAAACAAGCCAGCAGTGGAACTAGTCACCCCACTTCCATCCAGCACCCCAGTAGACAGGACGTAATCTTATCAACCTGTGAAATACCCACCAGACGTATCCCAGCTTCATTCTTGGGACATGTGTTACTGTGGATAGCTAGTGTGTGCTTTCATCTATTGACGTGTACGTTCAGAAGCAGGGAAGGGTCCTTGCCCCCATTCAAGTATTTCCTCAGGGTTGATATTGAGGGCCTCGTCCTTGGTGGAAGGCAGAGGGGCCTATTGTCATGGTTTGAGCTCTGGAATGAGATTTATCATCCCGGTCATTCTTGGGAGACGTTATTCCTCTGTTGCAAAAGACTGGAAGGGATAAGCTCACTGGTCCCTCTCAGATGTATCATAATCCAAAAGCAAGCCTGAGCCGTGGCTATTTCCTCAGCAGCCTGATGAGAATGGTGGGCATCAGAAGAATGCTGGAAAGAATACTGGTCATCCAATTGTCCAATACATCCAATGGATCCTCCTTTCATTTAGTATCAACATACCTCCAGATCATGAGCTCAGGCTGCCCGAGGTACCACAAATGATGGGTGATGGTGAGAGCTTCCCGCTTTGGGCCGATCACTTGCCTCTTTTCTCACAGAGAGTCAGTGGTGCCACAATGTTTGGTGGGCGTCATGCCATTTCCATGGCCACCATTGGGCCTGAACTTCTCAGATGGAAGGCAACTCCACCTCCTCTGTGCCCACCTGCTCTCTACAGAAGGATGGCTCTTCCCCTGAACGTGTGTCAGGCTCAACACGGTGGTTCCAGAACTGCTTCCCAGGAATACACAGTCTACAATCCCATTTGGAAAGAAAATATGGGATTGAAAAAGACCCACTGGCTCAAGATTGGGCAAGAGGGCGGAGTAGTAGCTGAACACGCTGAACACTTCATAGGTACTTTTGTCTGTAGGGTCCGATATGGGACGCAGAGAGCAACAGACTTGAAACAACGTTCACATGAGTGCTCTCCCAAGCAATGGCTTCTCTGCAGCATTCCCTACCTGGTCCATGAGCTCTTGTGGATTTGCTCGGGTGTGGATCCCTGGACTCGTTCTTAGCGGATATAGAATATGAACTCTGTGACTCTTCAGGTCTCAATGACTGGGCATCCAAACAATGGTGTGAGCATCCATGGCCAGTGAGCTGGCCAACCATAGCCCAGAGTGCCAGATGTCTGTCAACCAAATCCAGTCTCTCTGGAATAGACCTCCTCATTCTCTGGCCTCCTGATTGTCAGGGACAGAGCCCACTCCCTTCCAGGTTGGACCTTTCAGTACCCTCAAATTGCAGGCATCATCCCAGGGCTCCTGGAAGATCAGACAATCGACCCACCTTTCCTTTCTTTTGATTGTAGACACAACAAACACACTGGCACTGGCCCCAGGCACCACACTCCCAGGAAGCTCTCCATGAGAGGGAGGGCTTGTTCTTATCCACCTGTGGAAAAGGCAGCTGAAATAGACCGGTTACCTCTCGGTTAAAAGGCCTCTGTTTGGAGGGCTCCCCTGTGGCTTAGGCTATGGAAATATTTATTCGGAAGTGTGGAGCTGAAAATGCCCCAATGGGAATGTCTTCGTCAAGGGTTACATCCAAGGGCTCAGGCTTGGTGGAGAGCATTGGGGCATGGATTGCTAGTTTGTGCCCTGGGATGTCTTGTTTCAAATGGCCATGAAGCACAATTCTTCTTTCACATGTAGGAACTCCCTTGAGTTGTTCTGCCCACTGATCCCCTGAAGATATCACATGTGCAGACACCAAGCCTCTAGAATCCACATTGAGCTTGGAGCCTGAGGAGAGTGGTGGCTATGCGTCTACAGATGGAGATAAGAGTGTTCATCCAAGAGGACCACCCCTCTGATGGATCCTCCTTTCCATCAACTTCGACATACCTCCAGAGCAAGAGCTCATGGTGTCCCTCTTTGAACTCTCAAGGTGTGAGGGTGACACTGTCCCACATATGGCCCATCACACACCTCTTTTCTCACAGAGAGGTGGTTTGGTCACAAGGCTCCATGGGCATCATATCAGTGCAAAGGCCACCTCTGGGGCTGCACCTTTCCGAAGGAAGGCAACTCCACACACTGGGGAACCCAATTTTCTCTATCATGAGGGATCTCTGATAACATGTGGAGCACGTCAGGGTCAAGTGCTTTCTCAGGCACTGCCTCACACGAATACACAGGACAGAATCTCTTTTGGAGAGAAAAGATGTCATTCCAAACACCCAAACCAAAGTCACCTGGACAATGAAATCAAGGAACGACTGAGGAAGAACAACCTTGAGCTGCCATTTCAATAGAAAAGGTCTTTTCCGCATAGGGAAAAGAGAGGGTGTCATTTACCTTGACCCACACATCGTGTCCTTTGAGAAGACATGGGTGCCCAGCAGGGAGTTCTGCTTGCAATCCACATACTTCAAGAGACCAGCCAAGGA
This sequence comes from Sus scrofa, assembly GCF_054392235.1. Classification (NCBI taxonomy): domain Eukaryota; kingdom Metazoa; phylum Chordata; class Mammalia; order Artiodactyla; family Suidae; genus Sus; species Sus scrofa. The sequence continues at coordinate 45,073,666 of NC_139402.1, forward strand.
ATAGTGAAAATCTCATGCAAGAGTCCTGAGATAGCCTTCGTGTCTAATCGTCCCCGGAAACACAGACAAGGGCTTGGGAAGGAAACTGTGCCCTGGATGTGGCTTGTATGCAAATCACATCTCAATCTCTCTCTCGGCTTCTTCCTCCTTCACATTCTCTCGAATCCTCCTCATCCAAGGTTATCTGTGCTGGTCCATGTTGTCAAATCTCAGCCAGGAAAGCGGTCAAATTCGTTAACCTAGATTTTCCATCAGTCTTCCAAACTCCTATCAAATATAAAAGCATTTTACCTGAAATAACTCCTCTGTTTGTATGGAGATATTCCACCTTACACAGTGCACCTCTATCTTACCATAGTCAGCCCTTCACACTGACAGATAACCATCCCATTTGCACTGTGTTCTACATGGTCACCAATTTGACTCTGAGATCAACATCTTTTCAACCACCTACACATAAGGGACCGAGTGAGAATTCACTTCTCTGCAGCACATCTCCTGTATTTGAAGTTGCTGGTGAGGTGGATCTCTCGACTCTTTCTAAGGGGAGTTGGGAAATGAAGTCTCTGCCTCCCCATGTCTCAGTGAATTGGCATGTAAGAAGGGGTCTGAGCACCCTTCAGCAGGGTCTGAGTGACAATGCGACAGAGGTCAAGGATTCGGTCCCCTACAACCAGTCTCCATTTGGGACAATCCTCCTCCTTCTCTAGACCCTCCATTGCCAGGCCAGAGGCCTGGCTCGTCCAAGAGGGAAACCTCAAGACCTGCCCATGTAGCCCTCACCACACGGCTCACGGTAGATAACAAGAGAGACTCCTTAAATTCCACAACTGTGTACCCCACAAACAAGCCAGCAGTGGAACTAGTCACCCCACTTCCATCCAGCACCCCAGTAGACAGGACGTAATCTTATCAACCTGTGAAATACCCACCAGACGTATCCCAGCTTCATTCTTGGGACATGTGTTACTGTGGATAGCTAGTGTGTGCTTTCATCTATTGACGTGTACGTTCAGAAGCAGGGAAGGGTCCTTGCCCCCATTCAAGTATTTCCTCAGGGTTGATATTGAGGGCCTCGTCCTTGGTGGAAGGCAGAGGGGCCTATTGTCATGGTTTGAGCTCTGGAATGAGATTTATCATCCCGGTCATTCTTGGGAGACGTTATTCCTCTGTTGGAAAAGACTGGAAGGGATAAGCTCACTGGTCCCTCTCAGATGTATCATAATCCAAAAGCAAGCCTGAGCCGTGGCTATTTACTCAGCAGCCTGATGAGAATGGTGGGCATCAGAAGAATGCTGGAAAGAATACTGGTCATCCAATTGTCCAATACATCCAATGGATCCTCCTTTCATTTAGTATCAACATACCTCCAGATCATGAGCTCAGGCTGCCCGAGGTACCACAAATGATGGGTGATGGTGAGAGCTTCCCGCTTTGGGCCGATCACTTGCCTCTCTTCTCACAGAGAGTCAGTGGTGCCACAATGTTTGGTGGGCGTCATGCCATTTCCATGGCCACCATTGGGCCTGAACTTCTCAGATGGAAGGCAACTCCACCTCCTCTGTGCCCACCTGCTCTCTACAGAAGGATGGCTCTTCCCCTGAACGTGTGTCAGGCTCAACACAGTGGTTCCAGAACTGCTTCCCAGGAATACACAGTCTACAATCCCATTTGGAAAGAAAATATGGGATTGAAAAAGACCCACTGGCTCAAGATTGGGCAAGAGGGCGGAGGAGTCGCTGAACACGCTGAACACTTCATAGGTACTTTGGTCTGTAGGGTCCCATATGGGACGCAGAGAGCAACAGACTTGAAACAACGTTCACATGAGTGCTCTCCCAAGCAATGGCTTCTCTGCAGCATTCCCTACCTGGTCCATGAGCTCTTGTGGATTTGCTCGGGTGTGGATCCCTGGACTCGTTCTTAGCGGATATAGAATATGAACTCTGTGACTCTTCAGGTCTCAATGACTGGGCATCCAAACAATGGTGTGAGCATCCATGGCCAGTGAGCTGGCCAACCATAGCCCAGAGTGCCAGATGTCTGTCAACCAAATCCAGTCTCTCTGGAATAGACCTCCTCATTCTCTGGCCTCCTGATTGTCAGGGACAGAGCCCACTCCCTTCCAGGTTGGACCTTTCAGTACCCTCAAATTGCAGGCATCATCCCAGGGCTCCTGGAAGATCAGACAATCGACCCACCTTTCCTTTCTTTTGATTGTAGACACAACAAACACACTGGCACTGGCCCCAGGCACCACACTCCCAGGAAGCTCTCCATGAGAGGGAGGGCTTGTTCTTATCCACCTGTGGAAAAGGCAGCTGAAATAGACCGGTTACCTCTCGGTTAAAAGGCCTCTGTTTGGAGGGCTCCCCTGTGGCTTAGGCTATGGAAATATTTATTCGGAAGTGTGGAGCTGAAAATGCCCCAATGGGAATGTCTTCGTCAAGGGTTACATCCAAGGGCTCAGGCTTGGTGGAGAGCATTGGGGCATGGATTGCTTGTTCGTGCCCTGGGATGTCTTGTTTCAAATGGCCATGAAGCCCAATTCTTCTTTCACATGTAGAAATTCCCTTGAGGTATTCTGCCCACTGATCCCCTGAAGATATCACATGTGCAGACACCAAGTCTCTAGAATACACATTGAGCTTGGGAGCCTGAGGAGAGTGGTGGCTATGCGTCTACAGATGGAGATAAGAGTGTTCATCCAAGAGGACCACCCCTCTGATGGATCCTCCTTTCCATCAACTTCGACATACCTCCAGAGCAAGAGCTCATGGTGTCCCTCTTTGAACTCTCAAGGTGTGAGGGTGACACTGTCCCACATATGGCCCATCACACACCTCTTTTCTCACAGAGAGGTGGTTTGGTCACAAGGCTCCATGGGCATCATATCAGTGCAAAGGCCACCTCTGGGGCTGCACCTTTCCGAAGGAAGGCAACTCCACACACTGGGGAACCCAATTTTCTCTATCATGAGGGATCTCTGATAACATGTGGAGCACGTCAGGGTCAAGTGCTTTCTCAGGCACTGCCTCACACGAATACACAGGACAGAATCTCTTTTGGAGAGAAAAGATGTCATTCCAAACACCCAAACCAAAGTCACCTGGACAATGAAATCAAGGAACGACTGAGGAAGAACAACCTATGAGCTGCCATTTCAATAGGAAGGGGCTTCTCCGCTTAGGGAAAAGAGAGGGTGTCATTTACCTTGACCCACACCTCGTGTCCTTTGAGAAGACATGGGTGCCCAGCAGGGAGGACTGCTTGCAATCCACATACTTCAAGAGACCAGCCAAGGAATAGTGAAAATCTCATGCAAGAGTCCTGAGATAGCCTTCGTGTCTAATCGTCCACGGAAACACAGACAAGGGCTTGGGAAGGAAACTGCGCCCTGGAATGTGGCTTGTATGCAAATCACATCACAATCTCTCTCTCGGCTTCTTCCTCCTTCACATTCTCTCGAATCCTCCTCATCCAAGGTTATCTGTGATGGTCCACGTTGTCAAATCTCAGCCAGGAAAGCGGTCAAATTCGTTAACCTAGATTTTCCATCAGTCTTCCAAACTCCTATCAAATATAAAAGCATTTTACCTGAAATAACTCCTCTGTTTGTATGGAGATATTCCACCTTACACAGTGCACCTCTATCTTACCATAGTCAGCCCTTCACACTGACAGATAACCATCCCATTTGCACTGTGTTCTACATGGTCACCAATTTGACTCTGAGATCAACATCTTTTCAACCACCTACACATAAGGGACCGAGTGAGAATTCACTTCTCTGCAGCACATCTCCTGTATTTGAAGTTGCTGGTGAGGTGGATCTCTCGACTCTTTCTAAGGGGAGTTGGGAAATGAAGTCTCTGCCTCCCCATGTCTCAGTGAATTGGCATGTAAGAAGGGGTCTGAGCACCCTTCAGCAGGGTCTGAGTGACAATGCGACAGAGGTCAAGGATTCGGTCCCCTACAACCAGTCTCCATTTGGGACAATCCTCCTCCTTCTCTAGACCCTCCATTGCCAGGCCAGAGGCCTGGCTCGTCCAAGAGGGAAACCTCAAGACCTGCCCCTGTAGCCCTCACCACACGGCTCACGGTAGATAACAAGAGAGACTCCTTAAATTCCACAACTGTGTACCCCACAAACAAGCCAGCAGTGGAACTAGTCACCCCACTTCCATCCAGCACCCCAGTAGACAGGACGTAATCTTATCAACCTGTGAAATACCCACCAGACGTATCCCAGCTTCATTCTTGGGACATGTGTTACTGTGGATAGCTAGTGTGTGCTTTCATCTATTGACGTGTACGTTCAGAAGCAGGGAAGGGTCCTTGCCCCCATTCAAGTATTTCCTCAGGGTTGATATTGAGGGCCTCGTCCTTGGTGGAAGGCAGAGGGGCCTATTGTCATGGTTTGAGCTCTGGAATGAGATTTATCATCCCGGTCATTCTTGGGAGACGTTATTCCTCTGTTGCAAAAGACTGGAAGGGATAAGCTCACTGGTCCCACTCAGATGTATCCAAAAGCAAGCCTGAGCCGTGGCTATTTACTCAGCAGCCTGATGAGAATGGTGGGCATCAGAAGAATGCTGGAAAGAATACTTGTCATCCAATGGTCCAATACATCCAATGGATCCTCCTTTCATTTAGTATCAACATACCTCCAGATCATGAGCTCAGGCTGCCCGAGGTACCACAAATGATGGGTGACGGTGAGAGCTTCCCACCTTGGGCCCATCACTTGCCTCTCTTCTCACAGAGAGTTCGTGGTATCACAATGCTTGGTGGGCGTCATGCCATTGCCATGGCCACCATTGGGCCTGAACTTCTCAGATGGAAGGCAACTCCACCTCCTCTGTGCCCACCTGCTCTCTACAGAAGGATGGCTCTTCCCCTGAACGTGTGTCAGGCTCAACACAGTGGTTCCAGAACTGCTTCCCAGGAATACACAGTCTACAATCCCATTTGGAAAGAAAATATGGGATTGAAAAAGACCCACTGGCTCAAGATTGGGCAAGAGGGCGGAGGAGTAGCTGGACACGCTGAACACTTCATAGGTACTTTGGTCTGTAGGGTCCCATATGAGACGCAGAGAGCAACAGACTTGAAACAACGTTCACATGAGTGCTCTCCCAAGCAATGGCTTCTCTGCAGCATTCCCTACCTGGTCCATGAGCTCTTGTGGATTTGCTCGGGTGTGGATCCCTGGACTCGTTCTTAGCGGATATAGAATATGAACTCTGTGACTCTTCAGGTCTCAATGACTGGGCATCCAAACAATGGTGTGAGCATCCATGGCCAGTGAGCTGGCCAACCATAGCCCAGAGTGCCAGATGTCTGTCAACCAAATCCAGTCTCTCTGGAATAGACCTCCTCATTCTCTGGCCTCCTGATTGTCAGGGACAGAGCCCACTCCCTTCCAGGTTGGACCTTTCAGTACCCTCAAATTGCAGGCATCATCCCAGGGCTCCTGGAAGATCAGACAATCGACCCACCTTTCCTTTCTTTTGATTGTAGACACAACAAACACACTGGCACTGGCCCCAGGCACCACACTCCCAGGAAGCTCTCCATGAGAGGGAGGGCTTGTTCTTATCCACCTGTGGAAAAGGCAGCTGAAATAGACCGGTTACCTCTCGGTTAAAAGGCCTCTGTTTGGAGGGCTCCCCTGTGGCTTAGGCTATGGAAATATTTATTCGGAAGTGTGGAGCTGAAAATGCCCCAATGGGAATGTCTTCGTCAAGGGTTACATCCAAGGGCTCAGGCTTGGTGGAGAGCATTGGGGCATGGATTGCTTGTTCGTGCCCTGGGATGTCTTGTTTCTAATGGCCATGAAGCCCAATTCTTCTTTCACATGTAGAAAGTCCCTTGAGGTATTCTGCCCACTGATCCCCTGAAGATATCACATGTGCAGACACCAAGCCTCTAGAATCCACATTGAGCTTGGGAGCCTGAGGAGAGTGGTGGCTATGCGTCTACAGATGGAGATAAGAGTGTTCATCCAAGAGGACCACCCCTCTGATGGATCCTCCTTTCCATCAACTTCGACATACCTCCAGAGCAAGAGCTCATGGTGTCCCTCTTTGAACTCTCAAGGTGTGAGGGTGACACTGTCCCACATATGGCCCATCACACACCTCTTTTCTCACAGAGAGGTGGTTTGGTCACAAGGCTCCATGGGCATCATATCAGTGCAAAGGCCACCTCTGGGGCTGCACCTTTCCGAAGGAAGGCAACTCCACACACTGGGGAACCCAATTTTCTCTATCATGATGGATCTCTGATAACATGTGGAGCACGTCAGGGTCAAGTGCTTTCTCAGGCACTGCCTCACACGAATACACAGGACAGAATCTCTTTTGGAGAGAAAAGATGTCATTCCAAACACCCAAACCAAAGTCACCTGGACAATGAAATCAAGGAACGACTGAGGAAGAACAACCTTGAGCTGCCATTTCAATAGGAAGTGTCTTTTCCGCTTAGGGAAAAGAGAGGGTGTCATTTACCTTGACCCACACCTCGTGTCCTTTGAGAAGACATGGGTGCCCAGCAGGGAGGACTGCTTGCAATCCACATACTTCAAGAGACCAGCCAAGGAATAGTGAAAATCTCATGCAAGAGTCCTGAGATAGCCTTCGTGTCTAATCGTCCACGGAAACACAGACAAGGGCTTGGGAAGGAAACTGCGCCCTGGAATGTGGCTTGTATGCAAATCACATCACAATCTCTCTCTCGGCTTCTTCCTCCTTCACATTCTCTCGAATCCTCCTCATCCAAGGTTATCTGTGCTGGTCCACGTTGTCAAATCTCAGCCAGGAAAGCGGTCAAATTCGTTAACCTAGATTTTCCATCAGTCTTCCAAACTCCTATCAAATATAAAAGCATTTTACCTGAAATAACTCCTCTGTTTGTATGGAGATATTCCACCTTACACAGTGCACCTCTATCTTACCATAGTCAGCCCTTCACACTGACAGATAACCATCCCATTTGCACTGTGTTCTACATGGTCACCAATTTGACTCTGAGATCAACATCTTTTCAACCACCTACACATAAGGGACCGAGTGAGAATTCACTTCTCTGCAGCACATCTCCTGTATTTGACGTTGCTGGTGAGGTGGATCTCTCGACTCTTTCTAAGGGGAGTTGGGAAATGAAGTCTCTGCCTCCCCATGTCTCAGTGAATTGGCATGTAAGAAGGGGTCTGAGCACCCTTCAGCAGGGTCTGAGTGACAATGCGACAGAGGTCAAGGATTCGGTCCCCTACAACCAGTCTCCATTTGGGACAATCCTCCTCCTTCTCTAGACCCTCCATTGCCAGGCCAGAGGCCTGGCTCGTCCAAGAGGGAAACCTCAAGACCTGCCCATGTAGCCCTCACCACACGGCTCACGGTAGATAACAAGAGAGACTCCTTAAATTCCACAACTGTGTACCCCACAAACAAGCCAGCAGTGGAACTAGTCACCCCACTTCCATCCAGCACCCCAGTAGACAGGACGTAATCTTATCAACCTGTGAAATACCCACCAGACGTATCCCAGCTTCATTCTTGGGACATGTGTTACTGTGGATAGCTAGTGTGTGCTTTCATCTATTGACGTGTACGTTCAGAAGCAGGGAAGGGTCCTTGCCCCCATTCAAGTATTTCCTCAGGGTTGATATTGAGGGCCTCGTCCTTGGTGGAAGGCAGAGGGGCCTATTGTCATGGTTTGAGCTCTGGAATGAGATTTATCATCCCGGTCATTCTTGGGAGACGTTATTCCTCTGTTGGAAAAGACTGGAAGGGATAAGCTCACTGGTCCCTCTCAGATGTATCATAATCCAAAAGCAAGCCTGAGCCGTGGCTATTTACTCAGCAGCCTGATGAGAATGGTGGGCATCAGAAGAATGCTGGAAAGAATACTTGTCATCCAATGGTCCAATACATCCAATGGATCCTCCTTTCATTTAGTATCAACATACCTCCAGATCATGAGCTCAGGCTGCCCGAGGTACCACAAATGATGGGTGACGGTGAGAGCTTCCCACCTTGGGCCCATCACTTGCCTCTCTTCTCACAGAGAGTCAGTGGTGTCACAATGCTTGGTGGGCGTCATGCCATTGCCATGGCCACCATTGGGCCTGAACTTCTCAGATGGAAGGCAACTCCACCTCCTCTGTGCCCACCTGCTCTCTACAGAAGGATGGCTCTTCCCCTGAACGTGTGTCAGGCTCAACACCGTGGTTCCAGAACTGCTTCCCAGGAATACACAGTCTACAATACCATTTGGAAGGAAAATATGGGATTGAAAAAGACCCACTGGCTAAAGATTGGGCAAGAGGGCGGAGGAGTCGCTGGACACGCTGAACACTTCATAGGTACATTTGTAGGTAGGGTCCCATATGGGACGCAGAGAGCAACAGACTTGAAACAACGTTCACATGAGTGCTCTCCCAAGCAATGGCTTCTCTGCAGCATTCCCTACCTGGTCCATGAGCTCTTGTGGATTTGCTCGGGTGTGGATCCCTGGACTCGTTCTTAGCGGATATAGAATATGAACTCTGTGACTCTTCAGGTCTCAATGACTGGGCATCCAAACAATGGTCTGAGCATCCATGGCCAGTGAGCTGGCCAACCATAGCCCAGAGTGCCAGATGTCTGTCAACCAAATCCAGTCTCTCTGGAATAGACCTCCTCATTCTCTGGCCTCCTGATTGTCAGGGACAGAGCCCACTCCCTTCCAGGTTGGACCTTTCAGTACCCTCAAATTGCAGGCATCATCCCAGGGCTCCTGGAAGATCAGACAATCGACCCACCTTTCCTTTCTTTTGATTGTAGACACAACAAACACACTGGCACTGGCCCCAGGCACCACACTCCCAGGAAGCTCTCCATGAGAGGGAGGGCTTGTTCTTATCCACCTGTGGAAAAGGCAGCTGAAATAGACCGGTTACCTCTCGGTTAAAAGGCCTCTGTTTGGAGGGCTCCCCTGTGGCTTAGGCTATGGAAATATTTATTCGGAAGTGTGGAGCTGAAAATGCCCCAATGGGAATGTCTTCGTCAAGGGTTACATCCAAGGGCTCAGGCTTGGTGGAGAGCATTGGGGCATGGATTGCTTGTTCGTGCCCTGGGATGTCTTGTTTCAAATGGCCATGAAGCCCAATTCTTCTTTCACATGTAGGAACTCACTTGAGGTATTCTGCCCACTGATCCCCTGAAGATATCACATGTGCAGACACCAAGCCTCTAGAATCCACATTGAGCTTGGGAGCCTGAGGAGAGTGGTGGCTATGCGTCTACAGATGGAGATAAGAGTGTTCATCCAAGAGGACCACCCCTCTGATGGATCCTCCTTTCCATCAACTTCGACATACCTCCAGAGCAAGAGCTCATGGTGTCCCTCTTTGAACTCTCAAGGTGTGAGGGTGAGAATGTCCCACATATGGCCCATCACACACCTCTTTTCTCACAGAGAGGTGGTTTGGTCACAAGGCTCCATGGGCATCATATCAGTGCAAAGGCCACCTCTGGGGCTGCACCTTTCCGAAGGAAGGCAACTCCACACACTGGGGAACCCAATTTTCTCTATCATGAGGGATCTCTGATAACATGTGGAGCACGTCAGGGTCAAGTGCTTTCTCAGGCACTGCCTCACACGAATACACAGGACAGAATCTCTTTTGGAGAGAAAAGATGTCATTCCAAACACCCAAACCAAAGTCACCTGGACAATGAAATCAAGGAACGACTGAGGAAAAACAACCTATGAGCTGCCATTTCAATAGGAAGGGGCTTCTCCGCTTAGGGAAAAGAGAGGGTGTCATTTACCTTGACCCACACCTCGTGTCCTTTGAGAAGACATGGGTGCCCAGCAGGGAGGACTGCTTGCAATCGACATACTTCAAGAGACCAGCCAAGGAATAGTGAAAATCTCATGCAAGAGTCCTGAGATAGCCTTTGTGTCTAATAGTCCCCGGAAACACAGACAAGGGCTTGGGAAGGAAACTGCGCCCTGGAATGTGGCTTGTATGCAAATCACATCTCAATCTCTCTCTCGGCTTCTTCCTCCTTCACATTCTCTCGAATCCTCCTCATCCAAGGTTATCTGTGCTGGTCCATGTTGTCAAATCTCAGCCAGGAAAGCAGTCAAATTCGTTATCCTAGATTTTCCATCAGTCTTCCAAACTCCTATCAAATATAAAAGCATTTTTCCGGAAATAACTCCTCTGTTTGTATGGAGATATTCCACCTTACACAGTGCACCTCTATCTTACCATAGTCAGCCCTTCACACTGACAGATAACCATCCCATTTGCACTGTGTTCTACATGGTCACAGATTTGACTCCGAGATCAACATCTTTTCAACCACCTACACATAAGGGACCGAGTGAGAATTCACTTCTCTGCAGCACATCTCCTGTATTTGAAGTTGCTGGTGAGGTGGATCTCTCGACTCTTTCTAAGGGGAGTTGGGAAATGAAGTCTCTGCCTCTCCATGTCTCAGTGAATTGGCATGTAAGAAGGGGTCTGAGCACCCTTCAGCAGGGTCTGAGTGACAATGCGACAGAGGTCAAGGATTCGGTCCCCTACAACCAGTCTCCATTTGGGACAATCCTCCTCCTTCTCTAGACCCTCCATTGCCAGGCCAGAGGCCTGGCTCGTCCAAGAGGGAAACCTCAAGACCTGCCCATGTAGCCCTCACCACACGGCTCACGGTAGATAACAAGAGAGACTCCTTAAATTCCACAACTGTGTACCCCACAAACAAGCCAGCAGTGGAACTAGTCACCCCACTTCCATCCAGCACCCCAGTAGACAGGACGTAATCTTATCAACCTGTGAAATACCCACCAGACGTATCCCAGCTTCATTCTTGGGACATGTGTTACTGTGGATAGCTAGTGTGTGCTTTCATCTATTGACGTGTACGTTCAGAAGCAGGGAAGGGTCCTTGCCCCCATTCAAGTATTTCCTCAGGGTTGATATTGAGGGCCTCGTCCTTGGTGGAAGGCAGAGGGGCCTATTGTCATGGTTTGAGCTCTGGAATGAGATTTATCATCCCGGTCATTCTTGGGAGACGTTATTCCTCTGTTGGAAAAGACTGGAAGGGATAAGCTCACTGGTCCCTCTCAGATGTATCATAATCCAAAAGCAAGCCTGAGCCGTGGCTATTTACTCAGCAGCCTGATGAGAATGGTGGGCATCAGAAGAATGCTGGAAAGAATACTTGTCATCCAATGGTCCAATACATCCAATGGATCCTCCTTTCATTTAGTATCAACATACCTCCAGATCATGAGCTCAGGCTGCCCGAGGTACCACAAATGATGGGTGACGGTGAGAGCTTCCCACCTTGGGCCCATCACTTGCCTCTCTTCTCACAGAGAGTCAGTGGTGTCACAATGCTTGGTGGGCGTCATGCCATTGCCATGGCCACCATTGGGCCTGAACTTCTCAGATGGAAGGCAACTCCACCTCCTCTGTGCCCACCTGCTCTCTACAGAAGGATGGCTCTTCCCCTGAACGTGTGTCAGGCTCAACACCGTGGTTCCAGAACTGCTTCCCAGGAATACACAGTCTACAATACCATTTGGAAGGAAAATATGGGATTGAAAAAGACCCACTGGCTAAAGATTGGGCAAGAGGGCGGAGGAGTCGCTGGACACGCTGAACACTTCATAGGTACATTTGTAGGTAGGGTCCCATATGGGACGCAGAGAGCAACAGACTTGAAACAACGTTCACATGAGTGCTCTCCCAAGCAATGGCTTCTCTGCAGCATTCCCTACCTGGTCCATGAGCTCTTGTGGATTTGCTCGGGTGTGGATCCCTGGACTCGTTCTTAGCGGATATAGAATATGAACTCTGTGACTCTTCAGGTCTCAATGACTGGGCATCCAAACAATGGTGTGAGCATCCATGGCCAGTGAGCTGGCCAACCATAGCCCAGAGTGCCAGATGTCTGTCAACCAAATCCAGTCTCTCTGGAATAGACCTCCTCATTCTCTGGCCTCCTGATTGTCAGGGACAGAGCCCACTCCCTTCCAGGTTGGACCTTTCAGTACCCTCAAATTGCAGGCATCATCCCAGGGCTCCTGGAAGATCAGACAATCGACCCACCTTTCCTTTCTTTTGATTGTAGACACAACAAACACACTGGCACTGGCCCCAGGCACCACACTCCCAGGAAGCTCTCCATGAGAGGGAGGGCTTGTTCTTATCCACCTGTGGAAAAGGCAGCTGAAATAGACCGGTTACCTCTCGGTTAAAAGGCCTCTGTTTGGAGGGCTCCCCTGTGGCTTAGGCTATGGAAATATTTATTCGGAAGTGTGGAGCTGAAAATGCCCCAATGGGAATGTCTTCGTCAAGGGTTACATCCAAGGGCTCAGGCTTGGTGGAGAGCATTGGGGCATGGATTGCTTGTTTATGCCCTGGGATGTTTGTTTCTAATGGCCATGAAGCACAATTCTTCTTTCACATGTAGGAACTCCCTTGAGGTGTTCTGCCCACTGATCCCCTGAAGATATCACATGTGCAGACACCAAGCCTCTAGAATCCACATTGAGCTTGGGAGCCTGAGGAGAGTGGTGGCTATGCGTCTACAGATGGAGATAAGAGTGTTCATCCAAGAGGACCACCCCTCTGATGGATCCTCCTTTCCATCAACTTCGACATACCTCCAGAGCAAGAGCTCATGGTGTCCCTCTTTGAACTCTCAAGGTGTGAGGGTGACACTGTCCCACATATGGCCCATCACACACCTCTTTTCTCACAGAGAGGTGGTTTGGTCACAAGGCTCCATGGGCATCCTATCAGTGCAAAGGCCACCTCAGGGGCTGCCCCTTTCCGAAGGAAGGCAACTCCACACACAGGGGAATCCAATTTTCTCTATCATGATGGATCTCTGATAACATGTGGAGCACGTCAGGGTCAAGTGCTTTCTCAGGCACTGCCTCACACGAATACACAGGACAGAATCTCTTTTGGAGAGAAAAGATGTCATTCCAAACACCCAAACCAAAGTCACCTGGACAATGAAATCAAGGAACGACTGAGGAAGAACAACCTATGAGCTGCCATTTCAATAGGAAGGGGCTTCTCCGCTTAGGGAAAAGAGAGGGTGTCAATTACCTTGACCCACACCTCGTGTCCTTTGAGAAGACATGGGTGCCCAGCAGGGAGGACTGCTTGCAATCCACATACTTCAAGAGACCAGCCAAGGAATAGTGAAAATCTCATGCAAGAGTCCTGAGATAGCCTTTGTGTCTAATAGTCCCCGGAAACACAGACAAGGGCTTGGGAAGGAAACTGCGCCCTGGAATGTGGCTTGTATGCAAATCACATCTCAATCTCTCTCTCGGCTTCTTCCTCCTTCACATTCTCTCGAATCCTCCTCATCCAAGGTTATCTGTGCTGGTCCATGTTGTCAAATCTCAGCCAGGAAAGCGGTCAAATTCGTTAACCTAGATTTTCCATCAGTCTTCCAAACTCCTATCAAATATAAAAGCATTTTACCTGAAATAACTCCTCTGTTTGTATGGAGATATTCCACCTTACACAGTGCACCTCTATCTTACCATAGTCAGCCCTTCACACTGACAGATAACCATCCCATTTGCACTGTGTTCTACATGGTCACAGATTTGACTCTGAGATCAACATCTTTTCAACCACCTACACATAAGGGACCGAGTGAGAATTCACTTCTCTGCAGCACATCTCCTGTATTTGAAGTTGCTGGTGAGGTGGATCTCTCGACTCTTTCTAAGGGGAGTTGGGAAATGAAGTCTCTGCCTCTCCATGTCTCAGTGAATTGGCATGTAAGAAGGGGTCTGAGCACCCTTCAGCAGGGTCTGAGTGACAATGCGACAGAGGTCAAGGATTCGGTCCCCTACAACCAGTCTCCATTTGGGACAATCCTCCTCCTTCTCTAGACCCTCCATTGCCAGGCCAGAGGCCTGGCTCGTCCAAGAGGGAAACCTCAAGACCTGCCCATGTAGCCCTCACCACACGGCTCACGGTAGATAACAAGAGAGACTCCTTAAATTCCACAACTGTGTACCCCACAAACAAGCCAGCAGTGGAACTAGTCACCCAACGTCCATCCAGCACCCCAGTAGACAGGACTTAATCTTATCAACCTGTGAAATACCCACCAGACGTATCCCAGCTTCATTCTTGGGACATGTGTTACTGTGGATAGCTAGTGTGTGCTTTCATCTATTGACGTGTACGTTCAGAAGCAGGGAAGGGTCCTTGCCCCCATTCAAGTATTTCCTCAGGGTTGATATTGAGGGCCTCGTCCTTGGTGGAAGGCAGAGGGGCCTATTGTCATGGTTTGAGCTCTGGAATGAGATTTATCATCCCGGTCATTCTTGGGAGACGTTATTCCTCTGTTGGAAAAGACTGGAAGGGATAAGCTCACTGGTCCCTCTCAGATGTATCATAATCCAAAAGCAAGCCTGAGCCGTGGCTATTTACTCAGCAGCCTGATGAGAATGGTGGGCATCAGAAGAATGCTGGAAAGAATACTTGTCATCCAATGGTCCAATACATCCAATGGATCCTCCTTTCATTTAGTATCAACATACCTCCAGATCATGAGCTCAGGCTGCCCGAGGTACCACAAATGATGGGTGACGGTGAGAGCTTCCCACCTTGGGCCCATCACTTGCCTCTCTTCTCACAGAGAGTCAGTGGTGTCACAATGCTTGGTGGGCGTCATGCCATTGCCATGGCCACCATTGGGCCTGAACTTCTCAGATGGAAGGCAACTCCACCTCCTCTGTGCCCACCTGCTCTCTACAGAAGGATGGCTCTTCCCCTGAACGTGTGTCAGGCTCAACATGGTGGTTCCAGAACTGCTTCCCAGGAATACACAGTCTACAATCCCATTTGGAAAGAAAATATGGGATTGAAAATGACCCACTGGCTCAAGATTGGGCAAGAGGGCGGAGGAGTCGCTGAACACGCTGAACACTTCATAGGTACTTTGGTCTGTAGGGTCCCATATGGGACGCAGAGAGCAACGACTTGAAACAACGTTCACATGAGTGCTCTCCCAAGCAATGGCTTCTCTGCAGCATTCCCTACCTGGTCCATGAGCTCTTGTGGATTTGCTCGGGTGTGGATCCCTGGACTCGTTCTTAGCGGATATAGAATATGAACTCTGTGACTCTTCAGGTCTCAATGACTGGGCATCCAAACAATGGTGTGAGCATCCATGGCCAGTGAGCTGGCCAACCATAGCCCAGAGTGCCAGATGTCTGTCAACCAAATCCAGTCTCTCTGGAATAGACCTCCTCATTCTCTGGCCTCCTGATTGTCAGGGACAGAGCCCACTCCCTTCCAGGTTGGACCTTTCAGTACCCTCAAATTGCAGGCATCATCCCAGGGCTCCTGGAAGATCAGACAATCGACCCACCTTTCCTTTCTTTTGATTGTAGACACAACAAACACACTGGCACTGGCCCCAGGCACCACACTCCCAGGAAGCTCTCCATGAGAGGGAGGGCTTGTTCTTATCCACCTGTGGAAAAGGCAGCTGAAATAGACCGGTTACCTCTCGGTTAAAAGG
The DNA here is from genome assembly GCF_054392235.1 of Sus scrofa. Classification (NCBI taxonomy): domain Eukaryota; kingdom Metazoa; phylum Chordata; class Mammalia; order Artiodactyla; family Suidae; genus Sus; species Sus scrofa. The sequence goes on from NC_139402.1 coordinate 45,089,235, forward strand.
CCTCTGTTTGGAGGGCTCCCCTGTGGCTTAGGCTATGGAAATATTTATTCGGAAGTGTGGAGCTGAAAATGCCCCAATGGGAATGTCTTCGTCAAGGGTTACATCCAAGGGCTCAGGCTTGGTGGAGAGCATTGGGGCATGGATTGCTTGCTCGTGCCATGGGATGTCTTGTTTCAAATGGCCATGAAGCCCAATTCTTCTTTCACATGTAGAAATTCCCTTGAGGTATTCTGCCCACTGATCCCCTGAAGATATCACATGTGCAGACACCAAGTCTCTAGAATCCACATTGAGCTTGGGAGCCTGAGGAGAGTGGTGGCTATGCGTCTACAGATGGAGATAAGAGTGTTCATCCAAGAGGACCACCCCTCTGATGGATCCTCCTTTCCATCAACTTCGACATACCTCCAGAGCAAGAGCTCATGGTGTCCCTCTTTGAACTCTCAAGGTGTGAGGGTGACACTGTCCCACATATGGCCCATCACACACCTCTTTTCTCACAGAGAGGTGGTTTGGTCACAAGGCTCCATGGGCATCATATCAGTGCAAAGGCCACCTCTGGGGCTGCACCTTTCCGAAGGAAGGCAACTCCACACACTGGGGAACCCAATTTTCTCTATCATGAGGGATCTCTGATAACATGTGGAGCACGTCAGGGTCAAGTGCTTTCTCAGGCACTGCCTCACACGAATACACAGGACAGAATCTCTTTTGGAGAGAAAAGATGTCATTCCAAACACCCAAACCAAAGTCACCTGGACAATGAAATCAAGGAACGACTGAGGAAGAACAACCTATGAGCTGCCATTTCAATAGGAAGGGTCTTTTCCGCTTAGGGAAAAGAGAGGGTGTCATTTACCTTGACCCACACCTCGTGTCCTTTGAGAAGACATGGGTGCCCAGCAGGGAGGACTGCTTGCAATCCACATACTTCAAGAGACCAGCCAAGGAATAGTGAAAATCTCATGCAAGAGTCCTGAGATAGCCTTCGTGTCTAATAGTCCCCGGAAACACAGACAAGGGCTTGGGAAGGAAACTGCGCCCTGGAATGTGGCTTGTATGCAAATCACATCACAATCTCTCTCTCGGCTTCTTCCTCCTTCACATTCTCTCGAATCCTCCTCATCCAAGGTTATCTGTGATGGTCCACGTTGTCAAATCTCAGCCAGGAAAGCGGTCAAATTCGTTAACCTAGATTTTCCATCAGTCTTCCAAACTCCTATCAAATATAAAAGCATTTTACCGGAAATAACTCCTCTGTTTGTATGGAGATATTCCACCTTACACAGTGCACCTCTATCTTACCATAGTCAGCCCTTCACACTGACAGATAACCATCCCATTTGCACTGTGTTCTACATGGTCACCAATTTGACTCTGAGATCAACATCTTTTCAACCACCTACACATAAGGGACCGAGTGAGAATTCACTTCTCTGCAGCACATCTCCTGTATTTGAAGTTGCTGGTGAGGTGGATCTCTCGACTCTTTCTAAGGGGAGTTGGGAAATGAAGTCTCTGCCTCCCCATGTCTCAGTGAATTGGCATGTAAGAAGGGGTCTGAGCACCCTTCAGCAGGGTCTGAGTGACAATGCGACAGAGGTCAAGGATTCGGTCCCCTACAACCAGTCTCCATTTGGGACAATCCTCCTCCTTCTCTAGACCCTCCATTGCCAGGCCAGAGGCCTGGCTCGTCCAAGAGGGAAACCTCAAGACCTGCCCATGTAGCCCTCACCACACGGCTCACGGTAGATAACAAGAGAGACTCCTTAAATTCCACAACTGTGTACCCCACAAACAAGCCAGCAGTGGAACTAGTCACCCCACTTCCATCCAGCACCCCAGTAGACAGGACGTAATCTTATCAACCTGTGAAATACCCACCAGACGTATCCCAGCTTCATTCTTGGGACATGTGTTACTGTGGATAGCTAGTGTGTGCTTTCATCTATTGACGTGTACGTTCAGAAGCAGGGAAGGGTCCTTGCCCCCATTCAAGTATTTCCTCAGGGTTGATATTGAGGGCCTCGTCCTTGGTGGAAGGCAGAGGGGCCTATTGTCATGGTTTGAGCTCTGGAATGAGATTTATCATCCCGGTCATTCTTGGGAGACGTTATTCCTCTGTTGGAAAAGACTGGAAGGGATAAGCTCACTGGTCCCACTCAGATGTATCCAAAAGCAAGCCTGAGCCGTGGCTATTTACTCAGCAGCCTGATGAGAATGGTGGGCATCAGAAGAATGCTGGAAAGAATACTTGTCATCCAATGGTCCAATACATCCAATGGATCCTCCTTTCATTTAGTATCAACATACCTCCAGATCATGAGCTCAGGCTGCCCGAGGTACCACAAATGATGGGTGACGGTGAGAGCTTCCCACCTTGGGCCCATCACTTGCCTCTCTTCTCACAGAGAGTCAGTGGTGTCACAATGCTTGGTGGGCGTCATGCCATTGCCATGGCCACCATTGGGCCTGAACTTCTCAGATGGAAGGCAACTCCACCTCCTCTGTGCCCACCTGCTCTCTACAGAAGGATGGCTCTTCCCCTGAACGTGTGTCAGGCTCAACACCGTGGTTCCAGAACTGCTTCCCAGGAATACACAGTCTACAATACCATTTGGAAGGAAAATATGGGATTGAAAAAGACCCACTGGCTAAAGATTGGGCAAGAGGGCGGAGGAGTCGCTGGACACGCTGAACACTTCATAGGTACTTTGGTCTGTAGGGTCCCATATTGGACGCAGAGAGCAACAGACTTGAAACAACGTTCACATGAGTGCTCTCCCAAGCAATGGCTTCTCTGCAGCATTCCCTACCTGGTCCATGAGCTCTTGTGGATTTGCTCGGGTGTGGATCCCTGGACTCGTTCTTAGCGGATATAGAATATGAACTCTGTGACTCTTCAGGTCTCAATGACTGGGCATCCAAACAATGGTCTGAGCATCCATGGCCAGTGAGCTGGCCAACCATAGCCCAGAGTGCCAGATGTCTGTCAACCAAATCCAGTCTCTCTGGAATAGACCTCCTCATTCTCTGGCCTCCTGATTGTCAGGGACAGAGCCCACTCCCTTCCAGGTTGGACCTTTCAGTACCCTCAAATTGCAGGCATCATCCCAGGGCTCCTGGAAGATCAGACAATCGACCCACCTTTCCTTTCTTTTGATTGTAGACACAACAAACACACTGGCACTGGCCCCAGGCACCACACTCCCAGGAAGCTCTCCATGAGAGGGAGGGCTTGTTCTTATCCACCTGTGGAAAAGGCAGCTGAAATAGACCGGTTACCTCTCGGTTAAAAGGCCTCTGTTTGGAGGGCTCCCCTGTGGCTTAGGCTATGGAAATATTTATTCGGAAGTGTGGAGCTGAAAATGCCCCAATGGGAATGTCTTCGTCAAGGGTTACATCCAAGGGCTCAGGCTTGGTGGAGAGCATTGGGGCATGGATTGCTTGTTCGTGCCCTGGGATGTCTTGTTTCAAATGGCCATGAAGCCCAATTCTTCTTTCACATGTAGGAACTCCCTTGAGGTATTCTGCCCACTGATCCCCTGAAGATATCACATGTGCAGACACCAAGCCTCTAGAATCCACATTGAGCTTGGGAGCCTGAGGAGAGTGGTGGCTATGCGTCTACAGATGGAGATAAGAGTGTTCATCCAAGAGGACCACCCCTCTGATGGATCCTCCTTTCCATCAACTTCGACATACCTCCAGAGCAAGAGCTCATGGTGTCCCTCTTTGAACTCTCAAGGTGTGAGGGTGAGAATGTCCCACATATGGCCCATCACACACCTCTTTTCTCACAGAGAGGTGGTTTGGTCACAAGGCTCCATGGGCATCATATCAGTGCAAAGGCCACCTCTGGGGCTGCACCTTTCCGAAGGAAGGCAACTCCACACACTGGGGAACCCAATTTTCTCTATCATGATGGATCTCTGATAACATGTGGAGCACGTCAGGGTCAAGTGCTTTCTCAGGCACTGCCTCACACGAATACACAGGACAGAATCTCTTTTGGAGAGAAAAGATGTCATTCCAAACACCCAAACCAAAGTCACCTGGACAATGAAATCAAGGAACGACTGAGGAAAAACAACCTATGAGCTGCCATTTCAATAGGAAGGGGCTTCTCCGCTTAGGGAAAAGAGAGGGTGTCATTTACCTTGACCCACACCTCGTGTCCTTTGAGAAGACATGGGTGCCCAGCAGGGAGGACTGCTTGCAATCGACATACTTCAAGAGACCAGCCAAGGAATAGTGAAAATCTCATGCAAGAGTCCTGAGATAGCCTTTGTGTCTAATAGTCCCCGGAAACACAGACAAGGGCTTGGGAAGGAAACTGCGCCCTGGAATGTGGCTTGTATGCAAATCACATCTCAATCTCTCTCTCGGCTTCTTCCTCCTTCACATTCTCTCGAATCCTCCTCATCCAAGGTTATCTGTGCTGGTCCATGTTGTCAAATCTCAGCCAGGAAAGCGGTCAAATTCGTTATCCTAGATTTTCCATCAGTCTTCCAAACTCCTATCAAATATAAAAGCATTTTTCCGGAAATAACTCCTCTGTTTGTATGGAGATATTCCACCTTACACAGTGCACCTCTATCTTACCACAGTCAGCCCTTCACACTGACAGATAACCATCCCATTTGCACTGTGTTCTACATGGTCACAGATTTGACTCCGAGATCAACATCTTTTCAACCACCTACACATAAGGGACCGAGTGAGAATTCACTTCTCTGCAGCACATCTCCTGTATTTGACGTTGCTGGTGAGGTGGATCTCTCGACTCTTTCTAAGGGGAGTTGGGAAATGAAGTCTCTGCCTCTCCATGTCTCAGTGAATTGGCATGTAAGAAGGGGTCTGAGCACCCTTCAGCAGGGTCTGAGTGACAATGCGACAGAGGTCAAGGATTCGGTCCCCTACAACCAGTCTCCATTTGGGACAATCCTCCTCCTTCTCTAGACCCTCCATTGCCAGGCCAGAGGCCTGGCTCGTCCAAGAGGGAAACCTCAAGACCTGCCCATGTAGCCCTCACCACACGGCTCACGGTAGATAACAAGAGAGACTCCTTAAATTCCACAACTGTGTACCCCACAAACAAGCCAGCAGTGGAACTAGTCACCCCACTTCCATCCAGCACCCCAGTAGACAGGACGTAATCTTATCAACCTGTGAAATACCCACCAGACGTATCCCAGCTTCATTCTTGGGACATGTGTTACTGGGGATAGCTAGTGTGTGCTTTCATCTATTGACGTGTACGTTCAGAAGCAGGGAAGGGTCCTTGCCCCCATTCAAGTATTTCCTCAGGGTTGATATTGAGGGCCTCGTCCTTGGTGGAAGGCAGAGGGGCCTATTGTCATGGTTTGAGCTCTGGAATGAGATTTATCATCCCGGTCATTCTTGGGAGACGTTATTCCTCTGTTGGAAAAGACTGGAAGGGATAAGCTCACTGGTCCCTCTCAGATGTATCATAATCCAAAAGCAAGCCTGAGCCGTGGCTATTTACTCAGCAGCCTGATGAGAATGGTGGGCATCAGAAGAATGCTGGAAAGAATACTTGTCATCCAATGGTCCAATACATCCAATGGATCCTCCTTTCATTTAGTATCAACATACCTCCAGATCATGAGCTCAGGCTGCCCGAGGTACCACAAATGATGGGTGACGGTGAGAGCTTCCCACCTTGGGCCCATCACTTGCCTCTCTTCTCACAGAGAGTTCGTGGTGTCACAATGCTTGGTGGGCGTCATGCCATTGCCATGGCCACCATTGGGCCTGAACTTCTCAGATGGAAGGCAACTCCACCTCCTCTGTGCCCACCTGCTCTCTACAGAAGGATGGCTCTTCCCCTGAACGTGTGTCAGGCTCAACACAGTGGTTCCAGAACTGCTTCCCAGGAATACACAGTCTACAATCCCATTTGGAAAGAAAATATGGGATTGAAAAAGACCCACTGGCTAAAGATTGGGCAAGAGGGCGGAGGAGTCGCTGGACACGCTGAACACTTCATAGGTACTTTGGTCTGTAGGGTCCCATATGAGACGCAGAGAGCAACAGACTTGAAACAACGTTCACATGAGTGCTCTCCCAAGCAATGGCTTCTCTGCAGCATTCCCTACCTGGTCCATGAGCTCTTGTGGATTTGCTCGGGTGTGGATCCCTGGACTCGTTCTTAGCGGATATAGAATATGAACTCTGTGACTCTTCAGGTCTCAATGACTGGGCATCCAAACAATGGTCTGAGCATCCATGGCCAGTGAGCTGGCCAACCATAGCCCAGAGTGCCAGATGTCTGTCAACCAAATCCAGTCTCTCTGGAATAGACCTCCTCATTCTCTGGCCTCCTGATTGTCAGGGACAGAGCCCACTCCCTTCCAGGTTGGACCTTTCAGTACCCTCAAATTGCAGGCATCATCCCAGGGCTCCTGGAAGATCAGACAATCGACCCACCTTTCCTTTCTTTTGATTGTAGACACAACAAACACACTGGCACTGGCCCCAGGCACCACACTCCCAGGAAGCTCTCCATGAGAGGGAGGGCTTGTTCTTATCCACCTGTGGAAAAGGCAGCTGAAATAGACCGGTTACCTCTCGGTTAAAAGGCCTCTGTTTGGAGGGCTCCCCTGTGGCTTAGGCTATGGAAATATTTATTCGGAAGTGTGGAGCTGAAAATGCCCCAATGGGAATGTCTTCGTCAAGGGTTACATCCAAGGGCTCAGGCTTGGTGGAGAGCATTGGGGCATGGATTGCTTGTTTATGCCCTGGGATGTTTGTTTCTAATGGCCATGAAGCACAATTCTTCTTTCACATGTAGGAACTCCCTTGAGGTGTTCTGCCCACTGATCCCCTGAAGATATCACATGTGCAGACACCAAGCCTCTAGAATCCACATTGAGCTTGGGAGCCTGAGGAGAGTGGTGGCTATGCGTCTACAGATGGAGATAAGAGTGTTCATCCAAGAGGACCACCCCTCTGATGGATCCTCCTTTCCATCAACTTCGACATACCTCCAGAGCAAGAGCTCATGGTGTCCCTCTTTGAACTCTCAAGGTGTGAGGGTGACACTGTCCCACATATGGCCCATCACACACCTCTTTTCTCACAGAGAGGTGGTTTGGTCACAAGGCTCCATGGGCATCCTATCAGTGCAAAGGCCACCTCAGGGGCTGCCCCTTTCCGAAGGAAGGCAACTCCACACACAGGGGAATCCAATTTTCTCTATCATGATGGATCTCTGATAACATGTGGAGCACGTCAGGGTCAAGTGCTTTCTCAGGCACTGCCTCACACGAATACACAGGACAGAATCTCTTTTGGAGAGAAAAGATGTCATTCCAAACACCCAAACCAAAGTCACCTGGACAATGAAATCAAGGAACGACTGAGGAAGAACAACCTATGAGCTGCCATTTCAATAGGAAGGGGCTTCTCCGCTTAGGGAAAAGAGAGGGTGTCAATTACCTTGACCCACACCTCGTGTCCTTTGAGAAGACATGGGTGCCCAGCAGGGAGGACTGCTTGCAATCCACATACTTCAAGAGACCAGCCAAGGAATAGTGAAAATCTCATGCAAGAGTCCTGAGATAGCCTTTGTGTCTAATAGTCCCCGGAAACACAGACAAGGGCTTGGGAAGGAAACTGCGCCCTGGAATGTGGCTTGTATGCAAATCACATCTCAATCTCTCTCTCGGCTTCTTCCTCCTTCACATTCTCTCGAATCCTCCTCATCCAAGGTTATCTGTGCTGGTCCATGTTGTCAAATCTCAGCCAGGAAAGCGGTCAAATTCGTTAACCTAGATTTTCCATCAGTCTTCCAAACTCCTATCAAATATAAAAGCATTTTACCTGAAATAACTCCTCTGTTTGTATGGAGATATTCCACCTTACACAGTGCACCTCTATCTTACCATAGTCAGCCCTTCACACTGACAGATAACCATCCCATTTGCACTGTGTTCTACATGGTCACAGATTTGACTCTGAGATCAACATCTTTTCAACCACCTACACATAAGGGACCGAGTGAGAATTCACTTCTCTGCAGCACATCTCCTGTATTTGAAGTTGCTGGTGAGGTGGATCTCTCGACTCTTTCTAAGGGGAGTTGGGAAATGAAGTCTCTGCCTCTCCATGTCTCAGTGAATTGGCATGTAAGAAGGGGTCTGAGCACCCTTCAGCAGGGTCTGAGTGACAATGCGACAGAGGTCAAGGATTCGGTCCCCTACAACCAGTCTCCATTTGGGACAATCCTCCTCCTTCTCTAGACCCTCCATTGCCAGGCCAGAGGCCTGTCTCTCCCAAGAGGGAAACCTCAAGACCTGCCCATGTAGCCCTCACCACACGGCTCACGGTAGATAACAAGAGAGACTCCTTAAATTCCACAACTGTGTACCCCACAAACAAGCCAGCAGTGGAACTAGTCACCCAACGTCCATCCAGCACCCCAGTAGACAGGACTTAATCTTATCAACCTGTGAAATACCCACCAGACGTATCCCAGCTTCATTCTTGGGACATGTGTTACTGTGGATAGCTAGTGTGTGCTTTCATCTATTGACGTGTACGTTCAGAAGCAGGGAAGGGTCCTTGCCCCCATTCAAGTATTTCCTCAGGGTTGATATTGAGGGCCTCGTCCTTGGTGGAAGGCAGAGGGGCCTATTGTCATGGTTTGAGCTCTGGAATGAGATTTATCATCCCGGTCATTCTTGGGAGACGTTATTCCTCTGTTGGAAAAGACTGGAAGGGATAAGCTCACTGGTCCCTCTCAGATGTATCATAATCCAAAAGCAAGCCTGAGCCGTGGCTATTTACTCAGCAGCCTGATGAGAATGGTGGGCATCAGAAGAATGCTGGAAAGAATACTTGTCATCCAATGGTCCAATACATCCAATGGATCCTCCTTTCATTTAGTATCAACATACCTCCAGATCATGAGCTCAGGCTGCCCGAGGTACCACAAATGATGGGTGACGGTGAGAGCTTCCCACCTTGGGCCCATCACTTGCCTCTCTTCTCACAGAGAGTCAGTGGTGTCACAATGCTTGGTGGGCGTCATGCCATTGCCATGGCCACCATTGGGCCTGAACTTCTCAGATGGAAGGCAACTCCACCTCCTCTGTGCCCACCTGCTCTCTACAGAAGGATGGCTCTTCCCCTGAACGTGTGTCACGCTCAACACGGTGGTTCCAGAACTGCTTCCCAGGAATACACAGTCTACAATCCCATTTGGAAAGAAAATATGGGATTGAAAATGACCCACTGGCTCAAGATTGGGCAAGAGGGCGGAGGAGTCGCTGAACACGCTGAACACTTCATAGGTACTTTGGTCTGTAGGGTCCCATATGGGACGCAGAGAGCAACAGACTTGAAACAACGTTCACATGAGTGCTCTCCCAAGCAATGGCTTCTCTGCAGCATTCCCTACCTGGTCCATGAGCTCTTGTGGATTTGCTCGGGTGTGGATCCCTGGACTCGTTCTTAGCGGATATAGAATATGAACTCTGTGACTCTTCAGGTCTCAATGACTGGGCATCCAAACAATGGTGTGAGCATCCATGGCCAGTGAGCTGGCCAACCATAGCCCAGAGTGCCAGATGTCTGTCAACCAAATCCAGTCTCTCTGGAATAGACCTCCTCATTCTCTGGCCTCCTGATTGTCAGGGACAGAGCCCACTCCCTTCCAGGTTGGACCTTTCAGTACCCTCAAATTGCAGGCATCATCCCAGGGCTCCTGGAAGATCAGACAATCGACCCACCTTTCCTTTCTTTTGATTGTAGACACAACAAACACACTGGCACTGGCCCCAGGCACCACACTCCCAGGAAGCTCTCCATGAGAGGGAGGGCTTGTTCTTATCCACCTGTGGAAAAGGCAGCTGAAATAGACCGGTTACCTCTCGGTTAAAAGGCCTCTGTTTGGAGGGCTCCCCTGTGGCTTAGGCTATGGAAATATTTATTCGGAAGTGTGGAGCTGAAAATGCCCCAATGGGAATGTCTTCGTCAAGGGTTACATCCAAGGGCTCAGGCTTGGTGGAGAGCATTGGGGCATGGATTGCTTGCTCGTGCCCTGGGATGTCTTGTTTCAAATGGCCATGAAGCCCAATTCTTCTTTCACATGTAGAAATTCCCTTGAGGTATTCTGCCCACTGATCCCCTGAAGATATCACATGTGCAGACACCAAGTCTCTAGAATCCACATTGAGCTTGGGAGCCTGAGGAGAGTGGTGGCTATGCGTCTACAGATGGAGATAAGAGTGTTCATCCAAGAGGACCACCCCTCTGATGGATCCTCCTTTCCATCAACTTCGACATACCTCCAGAGCAAGAGCTCATGGTGTCCCTCTTTGAACTCTCAAGGTGTGAGGGTGACACTGTCCCACATATGGCCCATCACACACCTCTTTTCTCACAGAGAGGTGGTTTGGTCACAAGGCTCCATGGGCATCATATCAGTGCAAAGGCCACCTCTGGGGCTGCACCTTTCCGAAGGAAGGCAACTCCACACACTGGGGAACCCAATTTTCTCTATCATGAGGGATCTCTGATAACATGTGGAGCACGTCAGGGTCAAGTGCTTTCTCAGGCACTGCCTCACACGAATACACAGGACAGAATCTCTTTTGGAGAGAAAAGATGTCATTCCAAACACCCAAACCAAAGTCACCTGGACAATGAAATCAAGGAACGACTGAGGAAGAACAACCTATGAGCTGCCATTTCAATAGGAAGGGTCTTTTCCGCTTAGGGAAAAGAGAGGGTGTCATTTACCTTGACCCACACCTCGTGTCCTTTGAGAAGACATGGGTGCCCAGCAGGGAGGACTGCTTGCAATCCACATACTTCAAGAGACCAGCCAAGGAATAGTGAAAATCTCATGCAAGAGTCCTGAGATAGCCTTCGTGTCTAATCGTCCACGGAAACACAGACAAGGGCTTGGGAAGGAAACTGCGCCCTGGAATGTGGCTTGTATGCAAATCACATCACAATCTCTCTCTCGGCTTCTTCCTCCTTCACATTCTCTCGAATCCTCCTCATCCAAGGTTATCTGTGATGGTCCACGTTGTCAAATCTCAGCCAGGAAAGCGGTCAAATTCGTTAACCTAGATTTTCCATCAGTCTTCCAAACTCCTATCAAATATAAAAGCATTTTACCGGAAATAACTCCTCTGTTTGTATGGAGATATTCCACCTTACACAGTGCACCTCTATCTTACCATAGTCAGCCCTTCACACTGACAGATAACCATCCCATTTGCACTGTGTTCTACATGGTCACCAATTTGACTCTGAGATCAACATCTTTTCAACCACCTACACATAAGGGACCGAGTGAGAATTCACTTCTCTGCAGCACATCTCCTGTATTTGAAGTTGCTGGTGAGGTGGATCTCTCGACTCTTTCTAAGGGGAGTTGGGAAATGAAGTCTCTGCCTCCCCATGTCTCAGTGAATTGGCATGTAAGAAGGGGTCTGAGCACCCTTCAGCAGGGTCTGAGTGACAATGCGACAGAGGTCAAGGATTCGGTCCCCTACAACCAGTCTCCATTTGGGACAATCCTCCTCCTTCTCTAGACCCTCCATTGCCAGGCCAGAGGCCTGGCTCGTCCAAGAGGGAAACCTCAAGACCTGCCCATGTAGCCCTCACCACACGGCTCACGGTAGATAACAAGAGAGACTCCTTAAATTCCACAACTGTGTACCCCACAAACAAGCCAGCAGTGGAACTAGTCACCCCACTTCCATCCAGCACCCCAGTAGACAGGACGTAATCTTATCAACCTGTGAAATACCCACCAGACGTATCCCAGCTTCATTCTTGGGACATGTGTTACTGTGGATAGCTAGTGTGTGCTTTCATCTATTGACGTGTACGTTCAGAAGCAGGGAAGGGTCCTTGCCCCCATTCAAGTATTTCCTCAGGGTTGATATTGAGGGCCTCGTCCTTGGTGGAAGGCAGAGGGGCCTATTGTCATGGTTTGAGCTCTGGAATGAGATTTATCATCCCGGTCATTCTTGGGAGACGTTATTCCTCTGTTGGAAAAGACTGGAAGGGATAAGCTCACTGGTCCCTCTCAGATGTATCATAATCCAAAAGCAAGCCTGAGCCGTGGCTATTTACTCAGCAGCCTGATGAGAATGGTGGGCATCAGAAGAATGCTGGAAAGAATACTTGTCATCCAATGGTCCAATACATCCAATGGATCCTCCTTTCATTTAGTATCAACATACCTCCAGATCATGAGCTCAGGCTGCCCGAGGTACCACAAATGATGGGTGACGGTGAGAGCTTCCCACCTTGGGCCCATCACTTGCCTCTCTTCTCACAGAGAGTCAGTGGTGTCACAATGCTTGGTGGGCGTCATGCCATTGCCATGGCCACCATTGGGCCTGAACTTCTCAGATGGAAGGCAACTCCACCTCCTCTGTGCCCACCTGCTCTCTACAGAAGGATGGCTCTTCCCCTGAACGTGTGTCAGGCTCAACACCGTGGTTCCAGAACTGCTTCCCAGGAATACACAGTCTACAATACCATTTGGAAGGAAAATATGGGATTGAAAAAGACCCACTGGCTAAAGATTGGGCAAGAGGGCGGAGGAGTCGCTGGACACGCTGAACACTTCATAGGTACATTTGTAGGTAGGGTCACATATGGGACGCAGAGAGCAACAGACTTGAAACAACGTTCACATGAGTGCTCTCCCAAGCAATGGCTTCTCTGCAGCATTCCCTACCTGGTCCATGAGCTCTTGTGGATTTGCTCGGGTGTGGATCCCTGGACTCGTTCTTAGCGGATATAGAATATGAACTCTGTGACTCTTCATGTCTCAATGACTGGGCATCCAAACAATGGTGTGAGCATCCATGGCCAGTGAGCTGGCCAACCATAGCCCAGAGTGCCAGATGTCTGTCAACCAAATCCAGTCTCTCTGGAATAGACCTCCTCATTCTCTGGCCTCCTGATTGTCAGGGACAGAGCCCACTCCCTTCCAGGTTGGACCTTTCAGTACCCTCAAATTGCAGGCATCATCCCAGGGCTCCTGGATGATCAGACAATCGACCCACCTTTCCTTTCTTTTGATTGTAGACACAACAAACACACTGGCACTGGCCCCAGGCACCACACTCCCAGGAAGCTCTCCATGAGAGGGAGGGCTTGTTCTTATCCACCTGTGGAAAAGGCAGCTGAAATAGACAGGTTACCTCTCGGTTAAAAGGCCTCTGTTTGGAGGGCTCCCCTGTGGCTTAGGCTATGGAAATATTTATTCGGAAGTGTGGAGCTGAAAATGCCCCAATGGGAATGTCTTCGTCAAGGGTTACATCCAAGGGCTCAGGCTTGGTGGAGAGCATTGGGGCATGGATTGCTTGTTCGTGCCCTGGGATGTCTTGTTTCAAATGGCCATGAAGCCCAATTCTTCTTTCACATGTAGGAACTCCCTTGAGGTATTCTGCCCACTGATCCCCTGAAGATATCACATGTGCAGACACCAAGCCTCTAGAATCCACATTGAGCTTGGGAGCCTGAGGAGAGTGGTGGCTATGCGTCTACAGATGGAGATAAGAGTGTTCATCCAAGAGGACCACCCCTCTGATGGATCCTCCTTTCCATCAACTTCGACATACCTCCAGAGCAAGAGCTCATGGTGTCCCTCTTTGAACTCTCAAGGTGTGAGGGTGAGAATGTCCCACATATGGCCCATCACACACCTCTTTTCTCACAGAGAGGTGGTTTGGTCACAAGGCTCCATGGGCATCATATCAGTGCAAAGGCCACCTCTGGGGCTGCACCTTTCCGAAGGAAGGCAACTCCACACACTGGGGAACCCAATTTTCTCTATCATGAGGGATCTCTGATAACATGTGGAGCACGTCAGGGTCAAGTGCTTTCTCAGGCACTGCCTCACACGAATACACAGGACAGAATCTCTTTTGGAGAGAAAAGATGTCATTCCAAACACCCAAACCAAAGTCACCTGGACAATGAAATCAAGGAACGACTGAGGAAAAACAACCTATGAGCTGCCATTTCAATAGGAAGGGGCTTCTCCGCTTAGGGAAAAGAGAGGGTGTCATTTACCTTGACCCACACCTCGTGTCCTTTGAGAAGACATGGGTGCCCAGCAGGGAGGACTGCTTGCAATCGACATACTTCAAGAGACCAGCCAAGGAATAGTGAAAATCTCATGCAAGAGTCCTGAGATAGCCTTTGTGTCTAATAGTCCCCGGAAACACAGACAAGGGCTTGGGAAGGAAACTGCGCCCTGGAATGTGGCTTGTATGCAAATCACATCTCAATCTCTCTCTCGGCTTCTTCCTCCTTCACATTCTCTCGAATCCTCCTCATCCACGGTTATCTGTGCTGGTCCATGTTGTCAAATCTCAGCCAGGAAAGCAGTCAAATTCGTTATCCTAGATTTTCCATCAGTCTTCCAAACTCCTATCAAATATAAAAGCATTTTTCCGGAAATAACTCCTCTGTTTGTATGGAGATATTCCACCTTACACAGTGCACCTCTATCTTACCATAGTCAGCCCTTCACACTGACAGATAACCATCCCATTTGCACTGTGTTCTACATGGTCACAGATTTGACTCCGAGATCAACATCTTTTCAACCACCTACACATAAGGGACCGAGTGAGAATTCACTTCTCTGCAGCACATCTCCTGTATTTGAAGTTGCTGGTGAGGTGGATCTCTCGACTCTTTCTAAGGGGAGTTGGGAAATGAAGTCTCTGCCTCTCCATGTCTCAGTGAATTGGCATGTAAGAAGGGGTCTGAGCACCCTTCAGCAGGGTCTGAGTGACAATGCGACAGAGGTCAAGGATTCGGTCCCCTACAACCAGTCTCCATTTGGGACAATCCTCCTCCTTCTCTAGACCCTCCATTGCCAGGCCAGAGGCCTGGCTCGTCCAAGAGGGAAACCTCAAGACCTGCCCATGTAGCCCTCACCACACGGCTCACGGTAGATAACAAGAGAGACTCCTTAAATTCCACAACTGTGTACCCCACAAACAAGCCAGCAGTGGAACTAGTCACCCCACTTCCATCCAGCACCCCAGTAGACAGGACGTAATCTTATCAACCTGTGAAATACCCACCAGACGTATCCCAGCTTCATTCTTGGGACATGTGTTACTGGGGATAGCTAGTGTGTGCTTTCATCTATTGACGTGTACGTTCAGAAGCAGGGAAGGGTCCTTGCCCCCATTCAAGTATTTCCTCAGGGTTGATATTGAGGGCCTCGTCCTTGGTGGAAGGCAGAGGGGCCTATTGTCATGGTTTGAGCTCTGGAATGAGATTTATCATCCCGGTCATTCTTGGGAGACGTTATTCCTCTGTTGGAAAAGACTGGAAGGGATAAGCTCACTGGTCCCTCTCAGATGTATCATAATCCAAAAGCAAGCCTGAGCCGTGGCTATTTACTCAGCAGCCTGATGAGAATGGTGGGCATCAGAAGAATGCTGGAAAGAATACTTGTCATCCAATGGTCCAATACATCCAATGGATCCTCCTTTCATTTAGTATCAACATACCTCCAGATCATGAGCTCAGGCTGCCCGAGGTACCACAAATGATGGGTGACGGTGAGAGCTTCCCACCTTGGGCCCATCACTTGCCTCTCTTCTCACAGAGAGTCAGTGGTGTCACAATGCTTGGTGGGCGTCATGCCATTGCCATGGCCACCATTGGGCCTGAACTTCTCAGATGGAAGGCAACTCCACCTCCTCTGTGCCCACCTGCTCTCTACAGAAGGATGGCTCTTCCCCTGAACGTGTGTCAGGCTCAACACCGTGGTTCCAGAACTGCTTCCCAGGAATACACAGTCTACAATACCATTTGGAAGGAAAATATGGGATTGAAAAAGACCCACTGGCTAAAGATTGGGCAAGAGGGCGGAGGAGTCGCTGGACACGCTGAACACTTCATAGGTACATTTGTAGGTAGGGTCCCATATGGGACGCAGAGAGCAACAGACTTGAAACAACGTTCACATGAGTGCTCTCCCAAGCAATGGCTTCTCTGCAGCATTCCCTACCTGGTCCATGAGCTCTTGTGGATTTGCTCGGGTGTGGATCCCTGGACTCGTTCTTAGCGGATATAGAATATGAACTCTGTGACTCTTCAGGTCTCAATGACTGGGCATCCAAACAATGGTCTGAGCATCCATGGCCAGTGAGCTGGCCAACCATAGCCCAGAGTGCCAGATGTCTGTCAACCAAATCCAGTCTCTCTGGAATAGACCTCCTCATTCTCTGGCCTCCTGATTGTCAGGGACAGAGCCCACTCCCTTCCAGGTTGGACCTTTCAGTACCCTCAAATTGCAGGCATCATCCCAGGGCTCCTGGAAGATCAGACAATCGACCCACCTTTCCTTTCTTTTGATTGTAGACACAACAAACACACTGGCACTGGCCCCAGGCACCACACTCCCAGGAAGCTCTCCATGAGAGGGAGGGCTTGTTCTTATCCACCTGTGGAAAAGGCAGCTGAAATAGACCGGTTACCTCTCGGTTAAAAGGCCTCTGTTTGGAGGGCTCCCCTGTGGCTTAGGCTATGGAAATATTTATTCGGAAGTGTGGAGCTGAAAATGCCCCAATGGGAATGTCTTCGTCAAGGGTTACATCCAAGGGCTCAGGCTTGGTGGAGAGCATTGGGGCATGGATTGCTTGTTTATGCCCTGGGATGTTTGTTTCTAATGGCCATGAAGCACAATTCTTCTTTCACATGTAGGAACTCCCTTGAGGTGTTCTGCCCACTGATCCCCTGAAGATATCACATGTGCAGACACCAAGCCTCTAGAATCCACATTGAGCTTGGGAGCCTGAGGAGAGTGGTGGCTATGCGTCTACAGATGGAGATAAGAGTGTTCATCCAAGAGGACCACCCCTCTGATGGATCCTCCTTTCCATCAACTTCGACATACCTCCAGAGCAAGAGCTCATGGTGTCCCTCTTTGAACTCTCAAGGTGTGAGGGTGACACTGTCCCACATATGGCCCATCACACACCTCTTTTCTCACAGAGAGGTGGTTTGGTCACAAGGCTCCATGGGCATCCTATCAGTGCAAAGGCCACCTCAGGGGCTGCCCCTTTCCGAAGGAAGGCAACTCCACACACAGGGGAATCCAATTTTCTCTATCATGATGGATCTCTGATAACATGTGGAGCACGTCAGGGTCAAGTGCTTTCTCAGGCACTGCCTCACACGAATACACAGGACAGAATCTCTTTTGGAGAGAAAAGATGTCATTCCAAACACCCAAACCAAAGTCACCTGGACAATGAAATCAAGGAACGACTGAGGAAGAACAACCTATGAGCTGCCATTTCAATAGGAAGGGGCTTCTCCGCTTAGGGAAAAGAGAGGGTGTCAATTACCTTGACCCACACCTCGTGTCCTTTGAGAAGACATGGGTGCCCAGCAGGGAGGACTGCTTGCAATCCACATACTTCAAGAGACCAGCCAAGGAATAGTGAAAATCTCATGCAAGAGTCCTGAGATAGCCTTTGTGTCTAATAGTCCCCGGAAACACAGACAAGGGCTTGGGAAGGAAACTGCGCCCTGGAATGTGGCTTGTATGCAAATCACATCTCAATCTCTCTCTCGGCTTCTTCCTCCTTCACATTCTCTCGAATCCTCCTCATCCAAGGTTATCTGTGCTGGTCCATGTTGTCAAATCTCAGCCAGGAAAGCGGTCAAATTCGTTAACCTAGATTTTCCATCAGTCTTCCAAACTCCTATCAAATATAAAAGCATTTTACCGGAAATAACTCCTCTGTTTGTATGGAGATATTCCACCTTACACAGTGCACCTCTATCTTACCATAGTCAGCCCTTCACACTGACAGATAACCATCCCATTTGCACTGTGTTCTACATGGTCACAGATTTGACTCTGAGATCAACATCTTTTCAACCACCTACACATAAGGGACCGAGTGAGAATTCACTTCTCTGCAGCACATCTCCTGTATTTGAAGTTGCTGGTGAGGTGGATCTCTCGACTCTTTCTAAGGGGAGTTGGGAAATGAAGTCTCTGCCTCTCCATGTCTCAGTGAATTGGCATGTAAGAAGGGGTCTGAGCACCCTTCAGCAGGGTCTGAGTGACAATGCGACAGAGGTCAAGGATTCGGTCCCCTACAACCAGTCTCCATTTGGGACAATCCTCCTCCTTCTCTAGACCCTCCATTGCCAGGCCAGAGGCCTGTCTCTCCCAAGAGGGAAACCTCAAGACCTGCCCATGTAGCCCTCACCACACGGCTCACGGTAGATAACAAGAGAGACTCCTTAAATTCCACAACTGTGTACCCCACAAACAAGCCAGCAGTGGAACTAGTCACCCCACGTCCATCCAGCACCCCAGTAGACAGGACGTAATCTTATCAACCTGTGAAATACCCACCAGACGTATCCCAGCTTCATTCTTGGGACATGTGTTACTGTGGATAGCTAGTGTGTGCTTTCATCTATTGACGTGTACGTTCAGAAGCAGGGAAGGGTCCTTGCCCCCATTCAAGTATTTCCTCAGGGTTGATATTGAGGGCCTCGTCCTTGGTGGAAGGCAGAGGGGCCTATTGTCATGGTTTGAGCTCTGGAATGAGATTTATCATCCCGGTCATTCTTGGGAGACGTTATTCCTCTGTTGGAAAAGACTGGAAGGGATAAGCTCACTGGTCCCTCTCAGATGTATCATAATCCAAAAGCAAGCCTGAGCCGTGGCTATTTACTCAGCAGCCTGATGAGAATGGTGGGCATCAGAAGAATGCTGGAAAGAATACTTGTCATCCAATGGTCCAATACATCCAATGGATCCTCCTTTCATTTAGTATCAACATACCTCCAGATCATGAGCTCAGGCTGCCCGAGGTACCACAAATGATGGGTGACGGTGAGAGCTTCCCACCTTGGGCCCATCACTTGCCTCTCTTCTCACAGAGAGTCAGTGGTGTCACAATGCTTGGTGGGCGTCATGCCATTGCCATGGCCACCATTGGGCCTGAACTTCTCAGATGGAAGGCAACTCCACCTCCTCTGTGCCCACCTGCTCTCTACAGAAGGATGGCTCTTCCCCTGAACGTGTGTCACGCTCAACACGGTGGTTCCAGAACTGCTTCCCAGGAATACACAGTCTACAATCCCATTTGGAAAGAAAATATGGGATTGAAAATGACCCACTGGCTAATGATTGGGCAAGATGACTCGTGAGTATGTGGACATCCTGGCCCTTTCCCACAAACACAACAAAATTGCCCTTCCAGATAATAAATGACTCCCAGCAAGTTCAACCAATCCTGGTAGTGGAACCTACACTCCCATAATGTCAAGAAGTTTGTTATATTATTGGGCAGAACGGGAGAAATTTTAGACTGAGAGAACGTGAATCCGAGCGAGACGGTGGCTCCCCAAAAAAAGCGGATGATACAGCAGAAATACAAAAAACCCTAAGAGAACACTATGAACAACTCTATGGCAACACGTTTGACAAACTGGAAAAAATGGACAATTTTCTAGAATCTTACAGCCTGCCATAACTGAATCAAGCAGAAACAGACCAACTGAGCAGACCGATCACTAGAAGTGAAATTGAAGAGGTCATAAAATCACTGCCTACAAATAAAAGTCCAGGACCAGATGGCTTCACAGGGGAATTCTAGCAAACATATAAAGAGGAATTGGTGCCCATCCTCCTGAAACTCTTTCAAAAGGCTGAAGAAGAAGGAATACTCCCAAAGACATTCGATGATGCCACCATCACCCTCATTCCAAAATCAGACAGAGATACCACCAAAAAAGAAAACTATCGCCCAATATCTTTGATGAATATAGATGCAAAAATTCTCAACAGTCTTAGCCAACCGAATCCAACAACATAACAAAAAATGATACACCATGACCAGGTTGGGTTCAGCCCAGGTTCACAAAGATGGTTCAACGTACGCAAATCAATCAGCATCATACACCACATGAACAAAAAAAAGTCAAAAATCATATGAGCATCTCAATAGACGCAGAAAAAGCATTTGACAAAGTTCCACATCCATTCATGATCAAGACCCTCGCCAAAGTGGGTATAGAGGGAACATTCCTGAATATCATCAAAGCCATTTATGAGAAACCCACAGCAAATATCATCCTCAATGGGGAAAAACGGAAAGCCTTCTCACTCCAATCTGGAACCAGACAGGGATGCCCACTCTCACCACTGCTCTTCAACATCCTTTTGGAAGTCTTAGCCACAGCAATCAGACAAAAAAATCAAAGGCATCCATATAGGAAGAGAAGAGATCAAACTGTCACTGTATTCAAATGACATGATACTATAACTAGAAAGCCCTAAGGACTCAACCACAAAAGTCCTTGAACTGATTAATAAATTCAGCATTGTAACAAGGTATAAGATTATCCTTCAGAAGTCAGTTGCGTTTCTGTACACCAGCAATGAAACATTAGAAATGGAATACAAAAATACGATACCTTTTAAAATTGTACCTCACAAAATCAAATACCTAGGAATACACCTGACCAAGGAGGCAAAGGACCTATATGCCGAGAACTATAAAACTTTAATCAAAGAAATCAAAGAAGATGTAAAGAAATGGAAAGAGAGTCCATGTTCCTGGATTGGGAAAATCAATATTGTGAAAATGGCCATCCTACAGAAAGCAATCTACAGATACAAAGCAATCCCTATCAAATTACCCAGGACTTTGTTCACAGAACTAGAACAATCTAACCAAACATTTATATGGAGCAACAAAAGACCCAGAATCGCCAAAGCAATCCTGAGAAGCAAAAACCAAGCAGGAGGCATAACGCTCCCAGACTTCAAGAAATACTACAAAGCCACAGTCATCAAAACAGTGTGGTATTGGTACCAAAAGAGACAGACATACCAATGGAACAGAATAGAGAATCCGGAAAGAAACCCTGACACCTAGGGTCAATTTATCTTGGACAAGGGAGGCAAGAACATCAAATGGGAACAAGAAAGTCTATTCAGCAAGCATTGCTGGGAAACCTGGACAGCTTCATGCAAAGCAAGGAACCGAGAACACACCCTCACACCATGCACATAAAGAAACGCCAAATGGCTGAAAGACTTAAATATACGACAGGACACCATCAAACTCCGAGAAGAAAACATAGGAAAAACACTCTCTGACATCAACATCATGAATATTTTCTCAGGTCGGTCTCCCAAAGCAATAGAAATTAGAGCAAATATAAACCCATGGGACCTCATCAAACTGAAAAGCTTTTGCACAGCAAAGGAAACCCAAAAGAAAACAAAAAGACAACTTACAGAATGGGAGAAAATAGTTTCAAATGATGCAAATGACAAAGGCTTAATCTCTAGAATATATAAGCAACTTATACAACTCAACAGCAAAAAAACCAATCAATTAATGGAAAAATGGGCAAAAGACCTGAATAGATATTTCTCCAAAGAAGATATACAGATGGCCAACAAACACATGAAAAAATGCCCAACATCGCTGATTATAAGAGAAATGCAAATCAAAACTACCATGAGATACCACCGCACCACAGTCAGAATGGCCATCAATAATAAATCCACAAATAACAAGTGCTGGAGGGGCTGTGGAGAAAAGGGAAACCTCCTGCATTGCTGGAGGGAATGTCAACTGATACAGCCACTATGGAGAACAGTTTGGAGTTACCTTAGAAATCTATACATAAAACTTCCACATAACCCCGCAATCCCACGCTTGGACATCTATCCGGACAAAACTCTACTTAAAAGAGACACATGCACCCGCTTGTTAATTGCAGCACCATTCGCAATAGCCAGGACATGGAAACAACCCAAATGTCCATCGACAGAGGATTGGATTCGGAAGACGTGGTATATATACGGAATGGAATACTACTCAGCCATAAAAAGGATGACATAATGCCATTTGCAGCAACATGGATAGAACTAGAAAATCTCATTCTGAGTGAAATGAGCCAGAAAGACAAAGACAAATACCATATGATATCACTTATAACTTTAATCTAATTTCCAGCACAAATGAACATCTCCTCAGAAAAGAAAATCATGGACTTGGAGAAAAGACTTGTGGTTGCCTGATGGGAGGGGGAGGGAGTGGGTGGTATCGGGAGCTTGGGCTAATCAGACACAACTTAGAATAGATTTACAAGGAGATCCTTCTGAGTAGCGTTGAGAACTATCTCTAGATACACATGTTGCAACAGAAGAAAGGGTGGGGGAAAAACTGTAAGTTGAATGTATACATGTAAGTAGAAAATGACCCCCTTGCTGTAAAGTGGGAAAATAAGAAAAAAAATTCCCACTCCCCACGGAGCCCGAACAGGAAAACACTGGCTGATGGAGGAAGAACAACAACTGAGCATCACTTTCCATGGGATGAGGTTTTTCCACTGAAGTAAACTATGGAATATTTTTCAACCTGGTTTCCAACCCATGCCATTGAAGAAGATATAGGTAGCATAGAATGGCTTGTTCTTATCCATGTGGAAAAGGCAGCTGATAGACCGCTTACATCTCGGTTAAAAGGCCTCTGTTTGGAGGGCTCCCCTGTGGCTTAGGCTATGGAAATATTTATTCGGAAGTGTGGAGCTGAAAATGCCACATTGGGAATGTCTTCTTCAGGGGTTACATCCAGGGCATCACGCTTGGTGGAGAGCATTGGGGCATGGTTACCTTGTTTGTGCACTGGGATGTCTTGTTTCAAATGGCCATGAAGCACAATTCTTTTTTCACATGTAGGAACGCCCTTAAGGTATTCTGCCCACTGATCCCCTGAAGATATCACATTTTCAAACACCAAGCCTCTAGAATCCATATTTAGCTTGGGAGCCTGAATAGAGAGGTGGCTATGAGTCTACAGATGGAGATAATAATGTTCATCCAAGAGGACCACCCCTCTGATGGATCCTCCTTTCCATCAACTTCGACATACCTCCATTGCAAGTGTACATGTTGTCCATCATTTAACTCTCAAGGTTTGAGGGTTAGAATGTCCAACATATGGCCCATCACACACCTCTTTTCTCACAGAGAGGTTGTTTGGGCACAAGGCTCCATGGGCATCATATCAGTGCAAAGGCCACCTCTGGGACTGCACCTTTCAGAAGGAGGGCAATTCCACACACTGGGGAACCCAATTTCTCTATCACGAAGCATCTCTGATAACATGTGTAGCCCTTCATGGTCACGTGCTTTCTCAGTCACTGCCTCACACGAATACACAGTACAGAATCACTTTTGGAGACAAGAGATGTCATTCCAAACACCCAAAGAAAAGTAACCTGAACAATGAAATAAAGGAACGACTGAGGAAAATCACCCTATGAGCTGATATTTCAATAGGAAGGGGCTTTTCCGCTAGGGAAAATAGAGGGTGTCATTTAACTTGACCCACACCTCGTGTCCTTTGAGAAGACATGGGTGCCCAGCAGGGAGGACTGCTTGCAATCGGCATACTTCTATAGACAGGCCAAGGAATAGAGAAAATCTCATGCAAGAGTCCTGATAGAGACTTTGTGTCTAATAGTCCCCGGAAAAAAAAACAAGGGCTTGGGAATGATATTGTGCCGTGGAATGTGGCTTGTATCCAAACCTCATCTCTCTCTCTCTCTCTCTCACTCTATCTCTCGGCTTCTTCCTCCTTCACATTCTCTCGAATGCTCCTCATCCAAGGTTATCTGTACTGCTCCAGGTGGGCATATCTCAACCAGGGGAGCAGTCAAATTCTTTAACCAAGAGCTTCCATTAGTCTTCCAAACTTCTATCAAAAATCACAGCATTTTTCGTAAAATAACTCCTCTGTTTGTATGGAGATATTCCACCTTACACAGGGTAGCACTATCTTACCATTGTCAGCACTTCACACTGAGAGAAAACATCCCATTTTTACTGCGTTCTACATGGTCACAGATTTGACTCACAGATCAACATCTTTTCAACCATCTACACATAAGGACCTAGCAAGACTTCATTTATCTGAGGCACAACCCACGTGTGTGATCAGGTCTGTGAGTGGCTGGTAAGGAGGATCTCTTGACTCATTCTAAGGGGAGTTAGGAAATGTAGTTTCTGACTCTACATGTCTCAGTGAATTGGCATCTAAGAAGGGCTCTGAGTACATTTCAGCCTGAATGACAATGGGACAGAGTTCCAGGATTCGGTCCCCTAAAACCAGTCTCTATTTGGGACAATCCTCCTCCATCTCTCGACCCTCAATTGGCAGGCCAGAGGCCCCGCTCATCCAAGAGGGACCTGAAGACCTGCCCATGTAGCCCACACCGCACGGCTCAAAGGAGGAGGAGAAAAGACACTTCTTAAGTTCCTGATAATTGTGAACCCCACAAACAAGCCAGCAGTGGAACTAGTCAACCCACTTCCATCCAGCACCCCCTAAGACAGGACATCAACTTATCAACCTGTGAAATACACACCAGACATATCCCAACTTCATTCTAGGGAAATTTGTTACTGCGGATAGCTAGTGTGTGCTTTCATCTATTGACGTGTATGCTCTGAAGCAGGGAATTGTCCTTCCCCACATTCCAATATTTCCTCAGGTTGGATATTGAGGGCCTCGTCCTTGGTTGAAGGCAGGGGGGCCTATTTTCATGCTTTGAGCTCTGGTTGACATTTGTCATCCCGGTCATAATTAGGAGGATTTTTTCCCCTGGTGGAAAAGACTGGAAGTGATAAGCTCACTGGTCCCGTTCAGATGGATCATAATGCAAAAGCAAGCCTTAGCCGTGGATATTTAATTTCTCAGGAGGCTGATGAGAATGGGGGCCATGAGAAGAATCCTGGGAAGAATACTTATCACACAATTTTCCAATACATCCAAAGGATCATCCTTTAATTTAGTATTAACATACCTCCAGATCATGAGCTCAAGCTGCCTGATGTACAACACTTTAGTGGTGAGAGCTTCCCACTTTGGGACAATCACTTGCCTCTCTTCTCATAGAGGGTCTGATGTGTCACAATGCTTGGTGGGCAGCATGCCACTGCCATGGCAACTATTGGGCCTGAACTTCTCAGATGGAAGGCAACTCCACCTCCTCTGTGCCCACCTGCTCTCTACACAAGGATGGCTCTTCCCCTGAACGTGTGTCAGGCTCAACACGGTGGTTCATGAACTTCGTCCCAGGAATACACAGTCTACAATCTCATTGGGAAAGAAAATATGGCATTGAGAAAGACCCACTCCCCACGCAGCCTGAACAGGAAAACAATGGCCGATGGAGGAAGAACAACACACGAGCATCCCTTTCCATGGGAGGAAGCTTTTCCACGGAAGGAAACTATGGAATATCTTTTAACCTGATTTCCACCCCATGCCATTGGAGAAGATATAGGTACCATACCAAGGCCTTCAAAGCTGTCTTCCAGTATGGAGCAGGGATTGTAATGCACACATTTTGGGAGTCAGGCCAGGGAGGAGAGAAGACTCTGGTACACGTGTGCTGCTTTGTCCCATTTGTGGGCTATCCACCTTAAACAAAGACATGTCCCTGGAGCAATTATCCTGCCATTGGCGGTTGCTTGAATCAGCAGCTCCTTTACCTCTCTCTCTCCTTCTTTTGATCTCTTTCTCTCTAGCTCTCTCAGTCACCCCTTTGCCCCCTTTCAATTGCTCTTGAATCCTCCTGCTACAAGCTGACCTGTGGTGATAATGGATGAAATAGTGTAGCCAAGAGAATGCTCCAAGTGATCCCCCAGCCTTTTCTCCTTGTCATCCTAGGTCTGATCACATATAAAATCAGTGGTCCAAAAAGACTTCCTGTGCTGTGTGGAGTCACCCCAACTAGGTCATCCTTCCACAACACTTCCCACATTCAGCCCTTCATATGGACACGCTGACCCCTTCATATGTACTTCGGTCTGGAGGGTCCCATATTGGACTCAGAGAGCAACACACTTGAAACAACGTTCACATGAGTGCTCTCCCAAGAAATGGCTTATTTGCAGCATTCCCTACCTGGTCCATGAGGTATTGTGGATTTGCTCGGGTGTGGATCCCTGGACTCGTTCTTAGCGGATATAGAATATGAACTCTGTGACTCTTCATGTCTCAATGATTGGGCATCCAAACAATGGTCTGAGCATCCTTGGCCAGTGGGCTGGCCAACCATAGCCCAGAGTGCAAGATGTGTGTCAACCAAAACCAGTCTCTATGGAATAGACCTCCTCATTCTCTAGCCTCATGATTGTCAGGGACAGAGACAAATCCCTTCCAGGTTGGAACTTTCAGTACCCTCAAATTGCAGGCATCATCCCAGGGCTCCTGGAAGATCAGACAATCGACCCACCTTTCCTTTCTTATGATTGTAGACACAACAAACGCACTGGCACTGGCCCCAGGCACCACACTCCCAGGAAGCACTCAATGAGAGGGAGGGCTTGTTCTTATCCACCTGTGGAAAAGGCACCTGCAATAGACCCGTTACCTCTCGGTTAAAAGGCCTCTGTTTGGAGGGCTCCCCTGTGGCTTAGGCTGTGGGAATATGGATTCAGAAGTGTGCAGCTGAAAAGTTCCCATTGGAATGTCTTCTTCAGGTGTTACATCCAGGGCCTCATGCTTGAGGGAGAGCATTGGGGCATGGATTTCTTTTTTGTACACCAGGATGTCTTATTTCAAATGGCCATGAAGCACAATTCTTTTTTCTCATGGAGGGACTCGCTTGAGGTATTCTGCCCACTGATCCCCTTAAGATATCACATGTGCAAACACCAAGCCTCTAGAATCCACATGGATCTTGGGAGCCTGAGGTGTTTGGTGGCTATGAGTCTACAGATGGAGATAAGAGTGTTCATCCAAGAGGACCACCCATCTGATTGATCCTCTTTTCCATCAACTTTGACATACCTCCAGAGCAAGAGCTCATGGTGTCCATCTTTGAACTCTCAAGGTTTGAGGGTGAGAATGTCCCACATGTGGCTCATCACACACCTCTTTTCTCACGGAGAGGTTGTTTGATCACAAGGCTCCATGGGCATCATATCAGTGCCATGGCCACCTGTGGGACTGCACCTTTCAATAGGAAGGAAATTCCACACACTGGGGAACCCAATTGTCTCTATCATGGTGGATCTCTGATAACATGTGGAGCACGTCAGGGTCAAGTGCTTTCTCAGTCCCTGCCTCACACGAATACACAGGACAGAATCTCTTTTGGAGACAAAAGACGTTATTCCAAACACCCAAACAAAAGTCCCCTGAACAAAGACATCAAGGAACGACTGGGGAAGAACAGCCTATGAGCTGCCATTTCAATAGGAAGGGTCTTTTCCGCTTAGGGAAAAGAGAGGGTGTCATTTAACTTGACCCACACCTCGTGTCCTTTGGGAAGATATGGGTGCCAAGCAGGGAGGACTGCTTGCAACTGACATATTTCTAGAGACAGACCAAGAAGGAGTGAAAATCTCATGCAAGAGTCCTGAGATAGCCTTTGTGTCTAATAGTCCCTGGAAACACAGACATGGGCTTGGGAATGAATTTGTGCCCTGGAATGTGGCTTGTATACAAATCTCATCTCTCTCTCTCTCTCTCTCTCTGTCTCTCTCTCTCTCAATCTCTGTCTTGGCTTCTCCCTCCTTCACATTCTCTCGAATCCTCCTCATCCAAGGTTATCTGTGCTGGTCCAGGTGGGCATATCTCAGCCAGGAGAGCAGTCAAATTCTTTAACCAAGATCTTCCATCAGTCTTCCAAACTCCTATCAAATATAAAAGAATATTCCTGAAATAACTACTCCGTTTGTATGGAGATATTCCACCTTACACATTGTACCCCTATCTTACCATTGTCAGCCCTTCACACTGACACATAACCATCCCAATTGTACTGCGTTCTACATGGTCACAGAATTGACTCTGAGATCAACACCTATTCAGCCACCAACACATAAGGGACCTAGTGAGAATTCACTTATCTGCTGCACACCCAGGTATTTGAAGTGGCTGCTGAGGTGGATCTCTCGACTCTCTCTAAGGGGAGTTAGGTCATGAAGTTTCTGACTCTCCATGTCTCAGTGAATTGGCATCTAAGAAAGGGTCTGAGCACCCTTCAGCAGGGTCTGAATGACAATGGGACAGAGTTCACGGATTCGGGCACCGAAAACCAGTCTCTATTTGGGACAATCCTCCTCCTTCTCTCTAGACCCTCAATTGGCAGGCCAGAGGCCGATCTCGTCCAAGAGGGAAACCTCAAGACATGCCAATGTAGTCCTCACCACAGGGATCACGGAGGATAAGAGGAGAGACGCCTTAAATTCCTGACAATTGTGTACCACACAAACAAGTCAGCAGTGGAACTAGTCACCCCATTTCCATCCTGCACACCATTAGACAGGACGTATACTTATCAACCTGTAAAATACCCACCAGACATATACCAGCTTCATTCTAGGGAAATTTGTTACTGCGGATAGCTAGTGTGTGCTTTCATCTATTGACGTGTATGCTCTGAAGCAGGGAATTGTCCTTCCCCCCATTCCAATATTTCCTCCGGTTGGATATTGAGGGCCTCGTCCTTGGTTGAATGCAGGGGGGCCTATTTTCATGCTTTGAGCTCTGGAATGAGATTAATCATCCCGGTCGTTCTTAGGAGTCGTTTTTCCCCTGTCGGAAAAGACTGGAAGTGATAAGCTCACTGGTCGCTTTCAGATATATCCTAATCCACAAGCAAGCCTGAGCAGTGGCTATTTACTCAGGAGCCTGATGAGGATGGTGGCTATGAGAAGAATCCTGGAAATACTACTTATCATCAAAGTTTCCAATTCATCCAATGGAGCATCCTTTAATTTAGTATCAACATACCTCCAGATTAAGAGCTCAGGCTGCCCGAAGTACAGCAATTGATGGGTGACCGTGAGGGCTTCCGACTTCGTGCCCATCACTCGCCTCTATTCTCATAGAGGGTCTGATGTGTCACAAGGCTTGGTGGGCAGCATGCCACTGCCATGGCAACTATTGGGCATGAACTTCTCAGATGGAAGGCAACTCTGCCTCCTCTGTGCCCACCTGCTCTCTACAGAAAGATGGCTCTTCCCATGAACGTGTGTCAGGCTCCACACGGTGGTTCAAGAACTGCTTCCCAGGAATACACACTCTACAATCTCATTGGGAAAGAAAAAATGTGGTTGAAAAAGACCCTCTCCCCAAGGAGCTTGAACACGGAAACAATGGCCGATGGAGGAAGAAGAACACACGAGCATCCCTTTCCATGGGAGGAGGCTTTGCCACGGAAGGAAACTATGGAATATCTTTTACCCTGATTTCCACCCCATGCCATTGGAGAAGATATAGGGACCATAGCACGGCTTTCAAACCTGTCTTCCAGTATGGAGCAGGGATTGTAATGGACACATTTTGGGCGTCAGGCCAGGAAGGAGGGAAGACTCTCTTACAAGTGTGCTGGTTTCTCCCATTTGTGGGATATCCACCTTAAACCAAGACATGTCCTTGGAGCAATTATCCTGACATTGCCGGATGCTTGAATCCACGGCTCTTTACCTCTCACTCTCCTTCCTTTGATCTCCTTCTCTCTAGTGCTCTCACTCTCCCCTTGGCCCCCCTTCAATGTCTCTTGAATCCTCCTGCTACAAGTTGACCTGTGGTGACAATGGATGAAGTATCTTAGCCAAGAGAATGGTCCAAGTGATCCCCCAGCCTTTTCTCCCTGTCATTCTACGTCTGATCCAATATAAAATCAGTGGTCCAGAAAGACTTCCTGTGCTGTGTGGAGACACCCCAACTAGGTCATCCTTCCACAACACTTCCCACATTCAGCCCTTCATATGGACACGCTGACCCCTTCATATGTACTTCGGTCTGGAGGGTCCCATATTGGATTCAGAGAGCAACACACTTGAAACAACATTCACATGAGTGCTGTCCCAAGAAATGGCTTATTTGCAGCATTCCCTACCTGGTCCATGAGGTATTGTGGATTTGCTCGGGTGTGGATCTCTGGACTCGTTCTTAGCGGATATAGAATATGAACTCTATGACTCTTCATGTCTCAATGATTGGGCATCCAAACAATAGTCTGAGCATCCTTGGCCAGTGAGCTGACCAACCATAGCCCAGACTGCAAGATGTCTGTCACCCAAAACCAGTCTCTATGGAATAGACCTCCTCATTCTCTAGCCTCATGATTGTCAGGGACAGAGCCCACTCCCTTACAGAAGGGAACTTTCAATACCCTCATATTGCAGGCATCATCACATGGCTCCTGGAAGTTCAGACAAGCGACCCACCTTTCCTTCCTTATGATTGTAGACACAACAAACGCACTGGCACTGGCCCCAGGCACCACACTCCCAGGAAGCACTCAATGAGAGGGAGGGCTTGTTCTTATCCACCTGTGGAAAAGGTACCTGAAATATATCATCCCAGTCATACTTAGGAGTCTTTTTTCCCCTGTTGGATAAGACTGGAAGTGATAAGCTAACTGGTCCCTTTCAGATATATCCTAATCCAAAAGCAAGCCTGAGCAGTGTCTATTTACTCAGGAGCCTGATGAGAATGGTGGCCATGAGAAGAATCCTGGAAATACTACTTATCATCAAAGTTTCCAATTCATCCAATGGAGCATCCTTTAATTTAGTATCAATATACCTCCAGATCAAGAACTCAGGCTGCCTAATGTCCAACAATTGTGGATGACCTTGATAGCTTCCCACCTTGGGCCCATCACTCGCCTCTCTTCTCACAGTGGGTCAGTGGTTGACAATGCTTGGTGGGCATCATGCCACTGCTGTGGCAACTAACGGGCCTGAAATTCTCAGATTGAAGGCAACTCCACATGCTCTGTGCCCACCTCTTCTCTACAGAAGGATGGCTCTTCCCATGAACGTGTGTAAGGCTCCACACGGTGGTTCAAGAACTGCTTCCCAGGAATACACAGTCTACAATCTCATTGGGAAATTAAATATGGCATTTAAAATTACACACTCCCCACGGAGGCGAACATGAAAACAATGGCCTATGGAAGAAAAACATCACAGAGTATCCCTTTCCATGGGAGGAATCTTTTCCACTGAGGAAACTATGGAATATATTTTAACCTGATTTCCACCCCATGCCATTGGGGAATATATAGGTACCATAACAAGGCTTTCAAAGCTGTCTTCCAGGATGGAGCAGGGATTGTAATGGACACAGTTTGGGAGTCAGGCCAAGAAGGAGAGAAGACTCTCTTACAAGTGTGCTTTTTTGTCCCATTTGTGTGATATCCACCTTAAACATAAACATGTCCTTGGAGAAATTATCCTGCAATTGACGGTTGCTTTAATCAACAGATCCTGTACCTCTCTCTCTCCTTCTTTTCATCTCCTTCTCTCTATTTCTCTGACTCACCCCTTTACCCCCCTTCAATTTGTCTTGAAGCCTCCTTCTACAAGTTGACCTGTGGTGATAATGGATGAAATATAGTAGCCAAGAGAATGCTCAAAGTGATCCCCCAGCCTTTTCTCCCTGTCATCCTACGTCTGATCCAATATAAAATCCGTGGTTCAGAAAGACTTCCTCTCTGTGTGGAGACACTTCAACTAGGTCATCCTTACACAACACTTCCCATATTCAGCCCTTCATATGGACACGCTGACTACTTCGGTCTCTAGGTTCCCATACTGGACTCACAGAGGAACAGACTTGAAACAACGTTCACATGAGTGCTCTCCAAGAAATGGCTTCTCTGCAGCATTCCCTACCTGGTCCATGAGCTATTGTGGATTTGCTCGGGTGTGGATCTCTGTCTCGTTCTTCGGGGATATGTAATATGAAGTCTATGACTTTTCATGTCTCAATGATTGGGCATCCAAACAATGGTCTGAGCATCCATGGCCTGTGAGCTGACCAACCATAGCCCAGAGTGCAAGATGTCTGTCAACCAAAACCTGTCTCTATGGAATAGACCTCCTCATTCTCTGGCCTCATGCGTGTCAGGGACAGAGCCCACTCCCTTCCAGGATGGAACTTTCAATACCCTCAAATTGCAGGCATCATCACAGAGCTCCTGGAAGATCAGACAATCGACCCACCTTTCCTTTCTTCTGATTGTAGACACAACAAACACACTGGCACTGGCCCCAGGCACCACACTCTCATTAAGCCCTCAATGAGATGGAGGACTTGTCCTTATCCAGCTGTGGAAAACCACCTGAAATAAACCGGCTACATCTTGGTTAAAATGCCTCTGTTTGGAGGGCCCCCTTGTGGCTTAGGCTATGGAAATATGTATTTAGAAGTGTGGAGCGGAAAAGTGCCCATTGGGAATGTCTTATTCATGGGTTACATCCAGGGCCTCATGCTTGGTGGAGAGCATTAGGGCATATGTTCTCTGTTTGTGCACCAGGTTGTCTTGTTTCAAATGGCCATGAAGCACAATCCTTCTTCATATTTATGAACTCCCTTGAGGTATTCTGCTCACTGATCCCCTTAAGATATCACGTGTGCAAACACAAAGACTCTATACCCCACATTTATTTTGGGAGCCTGAGGAGAGTGGTGGCTATGAGTCTAAAGATGGAGATAATACTGTTCATTCAAGAGGACCACCGATCTGATGGATCCTCCTTTCCATCAACTTCGACATACGTCCAGAGCAAAAGCTCGTGGTGTCCCTCATTTAACTCTCAAGTTTTGACGGTGAGATTTGTCCACATATGGCCCATCACACACTTCTTTTCTCACAGAGAGGTTGATTGGTCACAAGGCTCCATGGG
The DNA here is from genome assembly GCF_054392235.1 of Sus scrofa. Classification (NCBI taxonomy): domain Eukaryota; kingdom Metazoa; phylum Chordata; class Mammalia; order Artiodactyla; family Suidae; genus Sus; species Sus scrofa. The sequence continues at coordinate 45,121,978 of NC_139402.1, forward strand.
CATTACATCAGTGCCATGGCTACCTCTGGGAATGCAGCTTTCAGAAGGAAGTAAACTCCACACACCTGGGATCCAAATTTTCTCTATCATGATGGATCTCTGATAACATGTGTAGCACTTCAGGGTCAAGTGCTTTCTCAGTCACTGCCTCACACGAATACACAGTACAGAATCTCATTGGAGAAAAAGATGTCATTCCAAACACCCAAACAAAAGTCCCCTTGACAAAGACATCAAGGAATGACTGAGGAAGAACAGCCTATGAGCTGCCATTTCAATAGGAGGGGTATTTTTCTTTTGTAGAAAATACAGTGTGTCATTTAAATGACCCAGACCTCGTGTCCTTTGAGAAGATATCGGTGCCAAGCAGGGAGGACTGCCTGCAACTGACATATTTGTAGACACCGACCAAGAAAGAGTGAAAATCTCATGCAAGAGGCCTGTTATAGCCTTTCTGTCTAATAGTCCTCGGAAACACAGACTAGGGCTTGGGAATGACATTGTGCCTTGGAATGTGGCTTCTATAAATATGTCATCTCTCTCTCTCTCTATCCCTCTCACTCTCTCTCTTGGCTTCTTCCTCCTTCACATTCTCTCGAATGCTCCTCATTCAAGGTTATCTGTGCTGGACCAGGTTGGCATATCTCAGCCTGGAGAGCAGTCAAATTTTATAACAATTTTTTTCCAATAGTCTTCCAAGCTCCTATCAAATATAAAAGAATATTCCTGAAATAACTCCTGTGTTTTTATGGAGATATTCCACCGTACACAGTGAACCCCTATCTTGCCATTGTCAGACATTCATGCTGCAATATAACCATCCAATTTGTACTGCGTTCTACATGGTCACAGAATTGATTCTGAAATCAACAACTTTTCAACCACCTACACATAAGGGACCGAGTGAGAATTCACTTCTCTGCTGCACACCCAGGTATTTTAAGTTGCTGCTGAGGTGGATCTCTCGACTCTTTCTAAGGGGAATAAGGAAATGAAGTCTCTAACTCTCCATGTCTCAGTGAATTGGCATCTAAGAAGGGGTCTGAGCACCCTTCAGCCGGGTCTGAATAACAACCGGACAGAGGTCAAGTATTCGGTCCCCTAAAACTAGTCTCCATTTGGGACAATCCTTCTCCTTCTCTACACCCTCAATTGGCTGGCCAGAGGCCCCTCTCGTCCAAGAGCGAAATCTCAAGACCTGTCCAAGTGGTCCTCAACACAGGGCTCAAGGAGGAGAAGAAGAGAGAATCCTTAAATGCCTGACAATTGTGTACCCAACAAACAAGCCAGCAGTGGAACAATTCACTCCACATCAAGCCAGCACCCCAGTAGACAGGACGTAGACTTATCAACCTGTGAATTACCCACTAGAGGTATAACACCTTCATTGTCCGGAAGTTTGTTACTGTGGATAGCTAGTGTGTGATTTCATCTATTGACGTGTATGTTGCGAAGCAAGGAATTGTCCTTCCCGCCATTCAAACATTACCTCAGGGTGGATATTGAGGGCCTCGTCCTTGGTTGAAGGCAGAGTGGGCTATTTTCAAGGTTTGAGCTTTGGAATGAGATTTATCATCCCGGTCATACTTAGGAGTTTTTATCCCCTGTTGGAAAAGCCTGGAAGTGATAAGCTCACTGGTCCCTTTCAGATATATCCTAATCCAAAAGCAAGCCTGAGCAGTGGCTATTTACTCAGGAGCCAGATGGGAATGGTGGCTATGAGGAGAATGTTGAAAAGAATACTTATCATTAAAGTGTCTAATACATCCAATGGATCATCATTTAATTTATCATCAACATACTGCCAGATCATGAGCTCAGGCTTCCCGATGTACAACAATTGAGGCATGACGGTGAGAGCTTCCCACTTTGGGCCCATCACTCGACTCTCTTCTCACAGAGGGTCAGTGGTGTCACAAGGCTTGGTGGCATTATTCCATGGCAACCATTGGGCCTGATTTTCTCAGATGGAAGGCAACTTCCCCTCCTCTGTGCCCACCTGCTCTCTACAGAAGGATGGCTCTCCCCCTGAACGTGTGTCAGGCTCAACACGGTGGTTCCAGAACTGCTTCACAGGAATACACAGTCTACAGTCTCATTGGGAATGAAAATATGGGATTGAAAAATACCCACTCCCCACGGAGCCTGAACAGGAAAACAATGGCCGATGGAGGAAGAACAACAGACGCACATCAATGTCCATGGGAAGAGGCTTTTCCACGGAAGGAAACAATGGAATAACTTTTAACCTGATTTCCACCCCATGCCATTGGAGAAGATATAGGGACTATACCAAGGCTTTCAAAGCTGTCTTCCAGGATGCAGCAGAGATTGTAATGGACACATTTTGGGAGTCAGGCCAGGAAGGAGAGAAGACTCAGGTACACGTGTGCTGGTTTGTCCCATTTGTGGGATATCCACCTTAAACCAAGACACGTCCTTGGAGCAATTATCCTGCCATTGACGGTTGCTGGAATCAACAGCTCCTGTACCTCTCTCTCTCCTTCTTTTCATCTCCTTCTCTCTAGCTCTCTCACTCTCCCCTTTACCCCCCTTCAATTTTTCTTGAATCCTCCTGCTACAAGTTGACCTGTGGTGATAATGGATGAAATTTACAAGCCAAGAGAATGGTCCACGTTAACCCACAGCCTTTTCTCCCTGACATCCTAGGTCTGAACACATATAAGATCCGTGGTCCAGAAAGACTTCATGTGCTGTGTGGAGACACCCCAACTAGGTCATCCTTCCACAACACTTCCCACATTCAGCCCTTCATATGGACACGCTGACCCCTTCATATGTACTTCGGTCTGGAGGGTCCCATATTGGATTCAGAGTGCAACACACTTGAAACAACGTTCACATGAGTGCTCTCCCAAGAAATGGCTTCTCTGCAGCATTCCCTACCTGGTCCATGAGGTATTGTGGATTTGCTCGGGTGTGGATCTCAGGACTCGTTCGTAGGGTATATAGAATATCAAGTCTATGACTCTTCATGTCTCAATGATTGGGCATCCAGTAAATGGTATCAGATTCCTTTGCCAGTGGACTGGCCAACCATAGCCCAGAGTGCAAGATGTCTGTCAACCAAAGCCAGTCTCTATGGAGTATACCTCCTCATTCTCTAGCCTCATGAGTGTCAGGGACAGAGCCCACTCCCTTCCAGGATGGGACTTTCAATACCCGCAAATTGCAGGCATCATCACAGGGCTCCTGGAAGATCAGACAATCGACCCACCTTTCCTTCCTTATGATTGTGGAGACAACAACCACACTGGCACTCGGCCCAAGCAGTACACTGCCAGTAAGCCCTCAATGAGAGGGAGGGCTTGTTCTTATCCACCTGTGGAAAAGGCACCTGAAATAGACCGGTTACATCTCGGCTAAAGTGCCTCTGTTTAGAGGGCTCCCCTGTGGCTTAGGCTGTGGAAAAATGTATTCCGAATTATGGAGCTGAAAATGCCCCATTGGGAATATATACTTCAGGAGTTACATCCAGGGCCTCATGCTTGGAGGAGAGCATTGGGGCATGGTTTCCATGTTTGTGCACTGGGATGTCTTGTTTCAAATGGCCAGGAAGCACAGTTCTTTTTTTCACATGTAGGAACTCCCTTGAGATATTCTGCCCACTGATCCACTTACGATATCTCATGTACAAACACCAAGCCTCTAGAATCCACATTTAGCTTGGGAGCCTGAGGAGAGTGGTGGCTATGATTCTAAATATTGAGATAATAGTGTTCATCCAAGAGGACCACCCATCTGATGGATCCTCCTTTCCATCAACTTCGACATACCTCCAGAGCAAGAGCTCATGGTGTCCCTCATTTAACTCTCAAGGTTTGAGTGTGAGAATGTCACACATATGGCCCATCACACACGTCTTTTCTCACAGAGAGTTTGTTTGGTCTCAAGGCTCCATGGGCATCATATCAGTGCCATGGCCTCCTCTGGGAATGCACCTATCAGAAAGAAGGCAACTCCACACACTGGGGAACCCAATTGTCTCTATCATGATGGATCTCTGATAACATGTGTAGCACGTCAGGGTCAAGTGCTTTCTCAGTCACGGCCTCACACGAATACACAGGACAGAATCTCTTTTGGAGAGAAAAGATGTCATTCCAAACACCCAAACAAACGGCACCTGGACAATGAAATCAAGGAACGACTGAGGAAGAACAGCCTATGAGCTGCCATTTCAATAGGAAGGGCCTTTTCCACTTAGGGAAAATAGAGGGTGTCATTTAACTTGACACACACCTCGTGTCCTTTGGGAAGATATGGGTGCCAAGCAGGGAGGACTGCTTGCAACCAACATATTTCTAGAGACAGGCCCAGAAGGAGTGAAAATCTCATGCAAGGGTCTTGATTTAGCCCTTGTGTCTAATAGTACCCAGAAACACAGACCAGGGCTTGGGAATGAAACTGTGCCCTGGAATGTGGCTTGTATCCAAATCTCATTTCTCTCTCTCTCTCTCTATCCCTCTCACTCTCTCTCTCGGCTTCCTCCTTCACATTTTCTCGAATCCTCCTCATCCAAAGTTATGTGTGTTCGTCCATGTTGGCATATCTCAGCCAGGAGAGCAGTCCAATTCTTTAACCAAAATTTTCCATCAGTCGTCCAAAATCCTATCAAATATAAAAGCATTTTTCCTGAAATAACTCCTCTGTTTGTATGGGGATATTCCACCTTACACAGTGTACCCCTATCTTACCATTGTCAGACCTTCACACTCACAAATAACCACCACAATTGTACTGCGCTCTACATGGTCACAGATTTGACTCCGAGATCAACATCTTTTCAACCACCCACACATAAGGGACCTAGTGAGAATTCACTTCTCTGCAGCACAGCCCATGTATTTGAAGTTGCTGGTGAGGTGGATCTCTCGACTCTTTCTAAGGGGAGTTGGGAAATGAAGTCTCTGCCTCTCCATGTCTCAGTGAATTGGTATCTAAGAAGGAATCTGAGCACCCTTCAGCAGGGTGTGAATGACAATGGGACAGAGTTCAAGGATTCAGTCACCTGAAAACATTCTCCATTTGGGACAATCCTCCTCCTTCTCTAGACCATCAAGTGGCAGGCCAGAGGCCCCTCTTATCCCAGAGGGAAACCTCAAGACCTGCACATGGAGCCCTCACCACACGGCTCACGGAGGAGAAGAAGAGAGACTCCTGAAAAGCCTGACAATTGTGTACCCCACAAAAAAGCCAGCAGTGGAACTAGTCACCCACTTCCATCCAGCACCCCGTTAGCAAGGACGTATTCTTATCAACCTGTGAAATACCCACCAGACTTATCCCAGCTTCATTCTCGGGAAATTTGTTACTGTGGATAGCTAGTGTGTGCTTTCATCTATTGACGTGTACGTTCAGAAGCAGGGAATTGTCCTTCCCCCCGTTCCAATATATCCTCAGGCTTGATATTGAGGGCCTCGTCTTGGTTGAAGGCAGAGGGGCCTATTTTCAAGGTTTGAGCTCTGGAATGACATTTATCATCCCGGTCCTTTTTAGGAGACTTTTTTTCCCTCTTGGAAAAGACTGGAGGTGATAAGCTCACTGGTCCCTTTCAGATATATCCAAATCCAAAAGCAAGCCTGAGCAGTGACTATGTACTCAGCAGCCTGATGAGAATGGTGTCCATGAGAAAAATGCTGAAAAGAATACTTATCATCCAATTGTCCAATACATCCAATGGATCATCATTTAATTTATCATCAACATACTGCCAGATCATGAGCTCAGGCTTCCCGATGTACAACAATTGAGGCATGACGGTGAGAGCTTCCCACTTTGGGCCCATCACTCGACTCTCTTCTCACAGAGGGTCAGTGGTGTCACAAGGCTTGGTGGCATTATTCCATGGCAACCATTGGGCCTGATTTTCTCAGATGGAAGGCAACTTCCCCTCCTCTGTGCCCACCTGCTCTCTACAGAAGGATGGCTCTCCCCCTGAACGTGTGTCAGGCTCAACACGGTGGTTCCAGAACTGCTTCACAGGAATACACAGTCTACAGTCTCATTGGGAATGAAAATATGGGATTGAAAAATACCCACTCCCCACGGAGCCTGAACAGGAAAACAATGGCCGATGGAGGAAGAACAACAGACGCACATCAATGTCCATGGGAAGAGGCTTTTCCACGGAAGGAAACAATGGAATAACTTTTAACCTGATTTCCACCCCATGCCATTGGAGAAGATATAGGGACTATACCAAGGCTTTCAAAGCTGTCTTCCAGGATGCAGCAGAGATTGTAATGGACACATTTTGGGAGTCAGGCCAGGAAGGAGAGAAGACTCAGGTACACGTGTGCTGGTTTGTCCCATTTGTGGGATATCCACCTTAAACCAAGACACGTCCTTGGAGCAATTATCCTGCCATTGACGGTTGCTGGAATCAACAGCTCCTGTACCTCTCTCTCTCCTTCTTTTCATCTCCTTCTCTCTAGCTCTCTCACTCTCCCCTTTACCCCCCTTCAATTTTTCTTGAATCCTCCTGCTACAAGTTGACCTGTGGTGATAATGGATGAAATTTACAAGCCAAGAGAATGGTCCAAGTTAACCCACAGCCTTTTCTCCCTGACATCCTAGGTCTGAACACATATAAGATCCGTGGTCCAGAAAGACTTCATGTGCTGTGTGGAGACACCCCAACTAGGTCATCCTTCCACAACACTTCCCACATTCAGCCATTCATATGGACACGCTGACCACATTATATGTACTTCGGTCTGTAGGGTCCCATATTGGATTCAGAGTGCAACACACTTGAAACAACGTTCACATGAGTGCTCTCCCAAGAAATGGCTTCTCTGCAGCATTCCCTACCTGGTCCATGCGGTATTGTGGATTTGCTCGGGTGTGGATCTCTGGACTCCTTCTTAGGCGATATAGAATATGAAGTCTATGACTCTTCATGTCTCAATGATTGGGCACCCAAACCATGGTCTGAGCATCCTTGGCCAGTGGGCTGGCCAACCATAGCCCAGAGTGCAAGATGTGTGTCAACCAACACCAGTCTCTATGGAATAGACCTCCTCATTCTCTAGCCTCATGCGTGTCAGGGACAGAGCCCACTCCCTTCCAGGATGGGACTTTCAATACCCGCAAATTGCAGGCATCATCACAGGGCTCCTGGAAGATCAGACAATCGACCCACCTTTCCTTCCTTATGATTGTGGAGACAACAACCACACTGGCACTCGGCCCAAGCAGTACACTGCCAGTAAGCCCTCAATGAGAGGGAGGGCTTGTTCTTATCCACCTGTGGAAAAGGCACCTGAAATAGACCGGTTACATCTCGGCTAAAGTGCCTCTGTTTAGAGGGCTCCCCTGTGGCTTAGGCTGTGGAAAAATGTATTCCGAATTATGGAGCTGAAGAGTCCCCATTGGGAATATATACTTCAGGAGTTACATCCAGGGCCTCATGCTTGGAGGAGAGCATTGGGGCATGGTTTCCATGTTTGTGCCCTGGGATGTCTTGTTTCCAATGGCCATGAAGCACAATTCTTTTTTTCACATGTAGGAACTCCCTTGAGGTATTCTGCCCACTGATCCCCTGAAGATATCACATGTGCAGACACCAAGCCTCTAGAATCCACATTTAGCTTGGGAGCCTGATGACAGTGGTGGCTATGATTCTAAATATTGAGATAATAGTGTTCATCCAAGAGGACCACCCATCTGATGGATCCTCCTTTCCATCAACTTCGACATACCTCCAGAGCAAGAGCTCATGGTGTCCCTCATTTAACTCTCAAGGTTTGAGTGTGAGAATGTCACACATATGGCCCATCACACACGTCTTTTCTCACAGAGAGTTTGTTTGGTCTCAAGGCTCCATGGGCATCATATCAGTGCCATGGCCTCCTCTGGGAATGCACCTATCAGAAAGAAGGCAACTCCACACACTGGGGAACCCAATTGTCTCTATCATGATGGATCTCTGATAACATGTGTAGCACGTCAGGGTCAAGTGCTTTCTCAGTCACGGCCTCACACGAATACACAGGACAGAATCTCTTTTGGAGAGAAAAGATGTCATTCCAAACACCCAAACAAACGGCACCTGGACAATGAAATCAAGGAACGACTGAGGAAGAACAGCCTATGAGCTGCCATTTCAATAGGAAGGGCCTTTTCCACTTAGGGAAAATAGAGGGTGTCATTTAACTTGACACACACCTCGTGTCCTTTGGGAAGATATGGGTGCCAAGCAGGGAGGACTGCTTGCAACCAACATATTTCTAGAGACAGGCCCAGAAGGAGTGAAAATCTCATGCAAGGGTCTTGATTTAGCCCTTGTGTCTAATAGTACCCAGAAACACAGACCAGGGCTTGGGAATGAAACTGTGCCCTGGAATGTGGCTTGTATCCAAATCTCATTTCTCTCTCTCTCTCTCTATCCCTCTCACTCTCTCTCTCGGCTTCCTCCTTCACATTTTCTCGAATCCTCCTCATCCAAAGTTATGTGTGTTCGTCCATGTTGGCATATCTCAGCCAGGAGAGCAGTCCAATTCTTTAACCAAAATTTTCCATCAGTCGTCCAAAATCCTATCAAATATAAAAGCATTTTTCCTGAAATAACTCCTCTGTTTGTATGGGGATATTCCACCTTACACAGTGTACCCCTATCTTACCATTGTCAGACCTTCACACTCACAAATAACCACCACAATTGTACTGCGCTCTACATGGTCACAGATTTGACTCCGAGATCAACATCTTTTCAACCACCCACACATAAGGGACCTAGTGAGAATTCACTTCTCTGCAGCACAGCCCATGTATTTGAAGTTGCTGGTGAGGTGGATCTCTCGACTCTTTCTAAGGGGAGTTGGGAAATGAAGTCTCTGCCTCTCCATGTCTCAGTGAATTGGTATCTAAGAAGGAATCTGAGCACCCTTCAGCAGGGTGTGAATGACAATGGGACAGAGTTCAAGGATTCAGTCACCTGAAAACATTCTCCATTTGGGACAATCCTCCTCCTTCTCTAGACCATCAAGTGGCAGGCCAGAGGCCCCTCTTATCCCAGAGGGAAACCTCAAGACCTGCACATGGAGCCCTCACCACACGGCTCACGGAGGAGAAGAAGAGAGACTCCTGAAAAGCCTGACAATTGTGTACCCCACAAAAAAGCCAGCAGTGGAACTAGTCACCCACTTCCATCCAGCACCCCGTTAGCAAGGACGTATTCTTATCAACCTGTGAAATACCCACCAGACTTATCCCAGCTTCATTCTCGGGAAATTTGTTACTGTGGATAGCTAGTGTGTGCTTTCATCTATTGACGTGTACGTTCAGAAGCAGGGAATTGTCCTTCCCCCCGTTCCAATATATCCTCAGGCTTGATATTGAGGGCCTCGTCTTGGTTGAAGGCAGAGGGGCCTATTTTCAAGGTTTGAGCTCTGGAATGACATTTATCATCCCGGTCCTTTTTAGGAGACTTTTTTTCCCTCTTGGAAAAGACTGGAGGTGATAAGCTCACTGGTCCCTTTCAGATATATCCAAATCCAAAAGCAAGCCTGAGCAGTGACTATGTACTCAGCAGCCTGATGAGAATGGTGTCCATGAGAAAAATGCTGAAAAGAATACTTATCATCCAATTGTCCAATACATCCAATGGATCATCATTTAATTTATCATCAACATACTGCCAGATCATGAGCTCAGGCTTCCCGATGTACAACAATTGAGGCATGACGGTGAGAGCTTCCCACTTTGGGCCCATCACTCGACTCTCTTCTCACAGAGGGTCAGTGGTGTCACAAGGCTTGGTGGCATTATTCCATGGCAACCATTGGGCCTGATTTTCTCAGATGGAAGGCAACTTCCCCTCCTCTGTGCCCACCTGCTCTCTACAGAAGGATGGCTCTCCCCCTGAACGTGTGTCAGGCTCAACACGGTGGTTCCAGAACTGCTTCACAGGAATACACAGTCTACAATCTCATTGGGAATGAAAATATGGGATTGAAAAATACCCACTCCCCACGGAGCCTGAACAGGAAAACAATGGCCGATGGAGGAAGAACAACAGACGCACATCAATGTCCATGGGAAGAGGCTTTTCCACGGAAGGAAACAATGGAATAACTTTTAACCTGATTTCCACCCCATGCCATTGGAGAAGATACAGGGACTATACCAAGGCTTTCAAAGCTGTCTTCCAGGATGCAGCAGAGATTGTAATGGACACATTTTGGGAGTCAGGCCAGGAAGGAGAGAAGACTAAGGTACACGTGTGCTGGTTTGTCCCATTTGTGGGATATCCACCTTAAACCAAGACACGTCCTTGGAGCAATTATCCTGCCATTGACGGTTGCTGGAATCAACAGCTCCTGTACCTCTCTCTCTCCTTCTTTTCATCTCCTTCTCTCTAGCTCTCTCACTCTCCCCTTTACCCCCCTTCAATTTTTCTTGAATCCTCCTGCTACAAGTTGACCTGTGGTGATAATGGATGAAATTTACAAGCCAAGAGAATGGTCCAAGTTAACCCACAGCCTTTTCTCCCTGACATCTTAAGTCTGAACACATATAAGATCCGTGGTCCAGAAAGACTTCATGTGCTGTGTGGAGACACCCCAACTAGGTCATCCTTCCACAACACTTCCCACATTCAGCCATTCATATGGACACGCTGACCACATTATATGTACTTCGGTCTGTAGGGTCCCATATTGGATTCAGAGTGCAACACACTTGAAACAACGTTCACATGAGTGCTCTCCCAAGAAATGGCTTCTCTGCAGCATTCCCTACCTGGTCCATGCGGTATTGTGGATTTGCTCGGGTGTGGATCTCTGGACTCCTTCTTAGGCGATATAGAATATGAAGTCTATGACTCTTCATGTCTCAATGATTGGGCACCCAAACCATGGTCTGAGCATCCTTGGCCAGTGGGCTGGCCAACCATAGCCCAGAGTGCAAGATGTGTGTCAACCAACACCAGTCTCTATGGAATAGACCTCCTCATTCTCTAGCCTCATGCGTGTCAGGGACAGAGCCCACTCCCTTCCAGGATGGGACTTTCAATACCCGCAAATTGCAGGCATCATCACAGGGCTCCTGGAAGATCAGACAATCGACCCACCTTTCCTTCCTTATGATTGTGGAGACAACAACCACACTGGCACTCGGCCCAAGCAGTACACTGCCAGTAAGCCCTCAATGAGAGGGAGGGCTTGTTCTTATCCACCTGTGGAAAAGGCACCTGAAATAGACCGGTTACATCTCGGCTAAAGTGCCTCTGTTTAGAGGGCTCCCCTGTGGCTTAGGCTGTGGAAAAATGTATTCCGAATTATGGAGCTGAAAATGCCCCATTGGGAATATATACTTCAGGAGTTACATCCAGGGCCTCATGCTTGGAGGAGAGCATTGGGGCATGGTTTCCTTGTTTGTGCACTGGGATGTCTTGTTTCAAATGGCCATGAAGCACAATTCTTTTTTTCACATGTAGGAACTCCCTTGAGATATTCTGCCCACTGATCCACTTACGATATCTCATGTACAAACACCAAGCCTCTAGAATCCACATTTAGCTTGGGAGCCTGAGGAGAGTGGTGGCTATGATTCTAAATATTGAGATAATAGTGTTCATCCAAGAGGACCACCCATCTGATGGATCCTCCTTTCCATCAACTTCGACATACCTCCAGAGCAAGAGCTCATGGTGTCCCTCATTTAACTCTCAAGGTTTGAGTGTGAGAATGTCACACATATGGCCCATCACACACGTCTTTTCTCACAGAGAGTTTGTTTGGTCTCAAGGCTCCATGGGCATCATATCAGTGCCATGGCCTCCTCTGGGAATGCACCTATCAGAAAGAAGGCAACTCCACACACTGGGGAACCCAATTGTCTCTATCATGATGGATCTCTGATAACATGTGTAGCACGTCAGGGTCAAGTGCTTTCTCAGTCACGGCCTCACACGAATACACAGGACAGAATCTCTTTTGGAGAGAAAAGATGTCATTCCAAACACCCAAACAAACGGCACCTGGACAATGAAATCAAGGAACGACTGAGGAAGAACAGCCTATGAGCTGCCATTTCAATAGGAAGGGCCTTTTCCACTTAGGGAAAATAGAGGGTGTCATTTAACTTGACACACACCTCGTGTCCTTTGGGAAGATATGGGTGCCAAGCAGGGAGGACTGCTTGCAACCAACATATTTCTAGAGACAGGCCCAGAAGGAGTGAAAATCTCATGCAAGGGTCTTGTTTTAGCCCTTGTGTCTAATAGTACCCAGAAACACAGACCAGGGCTTGGGAATGAAACTGTGCCCTGGAATGTGGCTTGTATCCAAATCTCATTTCTCTCTCTCTCTCTCTATCCCTCTCACTCTCTCTCTCGGCTTCCTCCTTCACATTTTCTCGAATCCTCCTCATCCAAAGTTATGTGTGTTCGTCCATGTTGGCATATCTCAGCCAGGAGAGCAGTCCAATTCTTTAACCAAAATTTTCCATCAGTCGTCCAAAATCCTATCAAATATAAAAGCATTTTTTCCTGAAATACCTCTCCTGTTTGTATGGGGATATTCCACCTTACACAGTGTACCCCTATCTTACCATTGTCAGACCTTCACACTCACAAATAACCACCACAATTGTACTGCGTTCTACATGGTCACAGATTTGAGTCCGAAATCAACATCTTTTCAACATCCCACACATAAGGGACCTATTGAGAATTCATTTCTCTGCAGCACCCCCCATGTATTTGAAGTTGCTGGTGAGGTGGATCTCTCGACTCTTTCTAAGGGGAGTTAGGAAATGAATTCTCTGACACTCCATGTCTCACTGAATTGGAATCTAAGAAGGGGTCCGAGCAACCTTCAGCAGAGTCTGAATGACAATGGGACAGAGTTTAAATATTCGGTCCACTAAAACCCGTCTACATTTGGGAAAGTCTTCCTCCTACTCTAAACCCTCAATTGGCAGGCCAGAGGCCCCTCTCGTCCAATAGGGAAACCTCAACACCTGCCCATGTAGCCCTCACCATACAGCTCAGGATTGAGAAGAGAGACTCCTGAAATGCCTGACAATTGTGTACCCCACAATCAAGCCAGCAGTGGAACTAGTCACCCCACTTCCATCCAGCACTCCAGTAGAAAGGACGTATTCTTATCAACCTGTGACATACCCACCAGACATATCCCAGCTTCATTCTTGGGAAATTAGTTAGTGTGGATAGCTAGTGTGTGCTCTCATCTATTGACGTGTATGTTCAGAAGTAGGGAATCGTCCTTCCTCCCATTCAACTATTTCCTCAGGTTTGATATTGAGGGCCTCGTCCTTGGTTGAAGGAAGAGTGGCCTATTTTCATGCTTTGAGCTCTGGATTGAGATTTATCAACCCGGTCATACTTAGGAGGTTTTTTTCCCCTGTTGGAAAAGACTGGAAGTGATAAGCTCACTGGTTCCTTTCAGATATGTCATAATCCAAAAGCAAGCCTGAGCAGTGGCTATTTACTCAGGAGCCTGATGAGAATGGTAGCCATGAGAAGAATGCTGAAAGAATACTTATCATCCAACTGTCCAACACATCCAATGGATTATCCTTTAATTTAGCATCAACATACCTACAGATCATGACTTCAGGCTGCCCGATGTACAACAATGGAGGGGTGACGGTGAGAGCTTCCCACTTTAGGCCCATCTCTCGCCTCTCTTTTCACAGAGGGTCATTGGTGCCACAAGGCTTGGTGGGCTGCATGCCATTGCTATGGCAACTATCGTGCCTGAACTTCTCAGATGGAAGGCAACTCCACCTCCTCTGTGCCCACCTGCTCTCTACAGAAGGATGGCTCTTCCCCTGAACGTGCCTCAGGCTCAACACGGTGGTTCAATTACTGCTTCCCAGGAATACACACTCTAAAATCTAATTGGGAACGAAAATATGGGTTTGAAAAATACCCACTCCCCACGGAGCCTGAACAGGAAAACAATGGCCGATGGAGCAAAACAACACAAGAGCATCCCCTTCCATGGGAGGAGGCTTTTCCACTTAAGGATACTATGGAATATATTTTAACCTGATTTTCACCCCATGCCTTTGGGGAATATATAGGTACAATACCAAGGCTTTCAAACCTGTCTTCCAGGATGGAGCAGAGATTGTAATAGACACATTTTGGGAATCAGGCCAGGAAGGATGGAAGACTCTCTTACAAGTGTGCTGGTTTGTTCCATTTGTGGGCTATCCACCTTAAACCAAGACATGTCCTTGGAGCAATTATCCTGACATTGCCGGTTGCTTGAATCCACAGCTCCTTTTTCTCTCTCTCTCCTTCTTTTCGTCTCCTTCTCTCTAGCGCTCTCACTCGCCCCTTGGCCCCCCTTCAATGTCTCTTGAATCCTCCTGCTACAAGTTGACCTGTGGTGATAATGGATGAAATATCTTAGCCAAGAGAATTGTCCAAGTTATCCATCAGCCATTTCTACCTGTCATCCTAGGTCTGATCAAAGATAAAATCCGTGGTCCAGAAAGACTTCCTCTGCTGTGTGGAGACACCCCAACTATGTCACACTTCCACAACACTTCCCCTATTCAGCCCTTCAGATGGACACGCTGACCACTTCATATGTACTTTGGTCTGGACGGTCCCATATTGGATTAAGAGAGCAACACACTTGAAACAACGCTCACATGAGTGCTCTCCCAGGAAATTGCTTCTCTGCAGCATTCCCTACCTGGTCCATGAGGTATTGTGGATTTGTTTGTGTGTGGATCTCTGGACTCGATCATAGGGGATATCGAATATGAAGTCATTGACTCTTCATGTCTCAATGATTGGGCATCCAAACAATGGTCTGAGCACCCTTGGCCAGTGGGCTGGCCCAAGATAGCCCAGAGTGCAAGATGTCTGTCAACCAAATCCAGTCTCTCTGAAATATATCTCCACATTCTCTAGCCTCATGAGTGTCAGGGACAGAGCCCTCGCCCTTCCAGGATGGAACTTTCAAAACCCTGAAATTGCAGGCATCATCCCCGGGCTCATGGAAGATCAGACAATCGACACACCTTTCCTTCCTTATGATTGTAGACACAACAAGAGCACTGGCACTGTCCACATGCACCACACTCCCAGGAAGCACTCAATGAGTGGGGGGACTTTTTTAATCCACCTCTGGAAAAAGCGCTTGAAATATACCGGTTACAACTCGGTTGAAATGCCTCTGCTTGCCGGGCTCCCTTGTGGCTTAAGCTATGGAAATATGTATTCAGAAGTGTGGAGCTGAAAAGTCCCAATTGGGAATGTCTTCTTCAGGGACTACAACCAGGGCCGCATGCTTGGTGGAGAGCATTGGGGCATGGTTTCCTTGTTTGTGCCCTGGGATGTCTTCTTTCAAATGGCCATGAAGCACAATTCTTTGTTCACATGGAGGAACTGCCTTTAGGTATTCTGCTCACTGATCCCCTGAAGATATCACTTGTTCAAACACCAAGCCTCTAGAATCCACATTTAGCTTGGGAGCATGAGGAGAGTGGTGGCTATGCGTCTACAGATGGAGATAAGAGTGTTCATCCAAAAGGACCACCCATCTGGTGGATCCTCTTTTCCATCAACTTTGACATACCTCCAGAGCAAGAGCTCATATTGTCCATCATGGAACTCTCAAGGTGTGAGGGGGAGAATGTCCCACAATGACCCATCACACACCTCTTTTCTCACAGAGAGATTGTTCGGGCACAAGGCTCCATGGGCATGATATCAGTGCCATGGCCACCTCTGGCACTGCACTTTTCCGAAGGAAGGCAACTCCACACACTGGGGAACCCAATTTTCTCTATCATGATGGATCTCTGATAACATGTGTAGCACTTCAGGGTCAAGTTCTTTCTCAGTCACTGCCTCACACGAATACACAGGACAGAATCACTTTGGAGAGAAAAGATGTCATTCCAAACACCCAAACAAAAGTCCCCTGTACAGTGAAATCAAGGAACGACTGAGGAAGAACCGCCTATGAGCTGTCATTTCAATAGGAAGAGACTTTTCCGCTTAGGGAAAATAGAGCGTGTCATTTACATTGACCCACACCACGTGTCCTTTGAGAAGACGTGGGTGCCCAGCAGGGAGGACTGCTTGCAACCGACATATTTCTAGAGACAGGCCAAGAAAGAGTGAAAATCTCATGCAAGAGTCCTCATGCAGCATTTGTGTCTAATAGTCCCCAGAAACACAGACAAGGGCTTGGAATGACATTGCGCCCTGGAATGTGGCTTGCATCCAAATCTCATCTCTCTCTCTCTCTCTCACTTTATCTCTCGGCTTCTTCCTCCTTCACATTCTCTCGAATCCTCCTCATCCAAGGTTATCTGAGCTGGTCCAGGTTGGCATAACTCAGTCAGGAGAGCAGTCCAATTCTTTAACCAAGATTTTCCATCAGTCGTCAAAACTCCTCTCAAATATGAAAGCATTTTTCCTGAAATAAGTACTCTGTTTGTATGGACATAATCCACCTTACACAGTGTACCCCGATCTTACTCTTGTCAGCCCTTCACACTGACACATAACCATCCCATTGGTACTGCGTTCTACATGGTCCCAGATTTGACTCCGAGATAAACATCTTTTCAACCACATACACATAAGGGACCGAGTGAGAATTCACTTCTCTGCAGCACATCCCAGTGTGGGATCAGGTCTGTGAAGTGGCTGGTGAGGTGGATCTCTCGACTCTTTCTAAGGGGAGTTAGGAAATGAAGTCTCTGACACTCCATGTCTCAGTGAATTGGCATGTAAGAAGGGGTCCGAGCCCCCTTCAGCAGGGTCTGAATGACAATGGGACCGAGTTTAAATATTCAGTCCCCTAAAACCAGTCACCATTTGGGACAAACTTCCTCCTTCTCTAGACCCTCAATTAGCAGGCCAGAGGCCCGGCTCGTCCAAGAGGGAAACCTCAAGACCTGCCCATGTAGCCCTCACCACACGGCTCACGGTAGATAACAAGAGAGACTCCTTAAGTTCCACAACTGTGTACCCCACAAACAAACCAGCAGTGGAACTACTCACCCCACTTCCATCCAGCACCCCAGTAGACAGGACGTAATCTTATCAACCTGTGAAATACCCACCAGACATATCCCAGCTTCATTCTTGGGAAATTAGTTACTGTGGATAGCTAGTGTGTGCTTTCATCTATTAACGTGTACGTTCAGAAGAAGGGAATGGTCCTTGCCCCCATTCAAGTATTTCCCCAGGGTTGATATTGAGGGCCTCGTCCTTGGTTGAAGGCAGAGGGGCCTATTTTCATGCTTTGAGCTCTGGAATGAGATTTATCATCCCGGTCATACTTGGGAGTCTTTATTCCCCTGTTGGAAAAGTCTGGAAGGGATAAGCTCCTTCATCCCTTTCAGATATATCCTAATCCAAAACCAAGCCTGATCCATGGCTATTTACTCAGGAGCCTAGTGAGGATGGTGGACATGAGAAGAATGCTGGAAAGAATACTTATCATCAAGTGTGCAATACATCCAATGGTTCCTCCTTTAATTTAGAATCAACATACCTCCAGATCATGAGCTCAGGCTGCCCGATGTGCAACCAATGTGGCGTGATTTTGAGAGCTTCCCACTTTGGGCCCATCATTCGCCTCTCTTCTCACAGAGGGTCTGTTGTGTCACAAGGCTTGCTGGGCCGCATGCCATTGCCATGGCAACCATTGGGCCTGAACTTCTCAGATGGAAGGCAACTCCACCTCCTCTGTGCCCACCTGCTCTCTACACAAGGATGGCTCTTCCCCTGAACGTGTGTCAGGCTCAACACGGTGGTTCCAGTACTGCTTCCCAGGAATACACAGTTTACAATCTCTTTTGGAAAGAAAATATGGGATTGTAACAGACCCACTCCCCACGGAGCATGAACATGAAAAGAATGGCCGATGGAGGAAGAAGAACAACACACGAGCATCCCTTTCCATGGCAGGAGGCTTTTCCACGGAAGGAAACTCTGGAATATCTTTTAACGTGATTTCCACCCCATGCCACTGGAGAAGATATAGGGACCATACCAAGGCTTTCAAAGCTGTCTTCCAGTATGGAGCAGGGATTGTAATGGACACATTTTGGCCGTCAGGCCAGGAAGGAGAGAAGACTCTGGTACACGTGTGCTGGTTTGTCCCATTGGTGGGATATTCACCTTAAACAAAGACATGTCCTTGGAGCCATTATCCTGGCATTGACGGTTGCTTGAATCCACAGCTCCTTTACCTCTTTCTCTTCGTTTTTTCATCTCATTCTCTCTAGCTCTCTCACTCTCCCGTTTGCCCCCTTCAATTTGTCTTGAATCCTCCTGCTACAAGTTGACCTGTGGTGATAATGGATGAAATAGTGTAGCCAAGAGAATGGTCCAAGGGATCCCCCAGCCTTTTCTCCCTGTCATCCTAGGTCTGATCACATATAAAATCAGTGGTCCACAAAGACTTCCTGTGCTGTGTGGAGATACCCCATCTAGGTAATCCTTCCACAACACTTCCCATATTCAGCCCTTCCTATGGACACGCTGACCGCTTCATATGTACTTCGGTCTGTAGGGTCCCATATTGGACGCAGAGAGCAACTCACTTGAAACAACGTTCACATGAGTGCTCTCCCAAGAAATGGCTGATCTGTAGCATTCCCTTCCTGGTCCATGAGGTATTGTGGATTTGCTCGTGTGTGGATCTCTGCACTCGTTTTTAGGGGATATAGAATAACAAGTCTATGAGTCTTGTTGTCTCAATGATTTGGCATCAAACAATAGTCTGAGCATCCGTGACCAGTGGGCTGGCCAACCATAGCCCAGAGTGCAAGATGTCTGTCAACCAAAACCAGTCTCTATGGAATAGACCTCCTCATTCTCTAGCCTCATGAGTGTCAGGGACTGAGCCTACTCCCTTCCAGGATGGAACTTTCAATACCCTCAAATTGCAGGCATCATCACAGGGCTCCTGGAAGTTCAAACAATCGACCCACCTTTCCTCTCTTATGACTGTAGACACAACAATCACACTGGCACTGGCACTTGCCCTAAGCACCACACTCCCAGGAAGCCCTCAAGGAGAGGGAGGGCTTGTTCTTATCCACCTGTGGAAAAGGTACCGGAAAATGACCGATTACATCTCGGTGAAAAGGCCTCTGTTTGGAGGGCTGCCCTGTTTCTTAGGCTATGCAAATATGTATTCAGAACTGTGGAGCTGAAAATATCCCATTGGGAATGCCTTTTTCACGGGCTACATAAAAGGCCTCATGATTGGTGGAGAGCATTGGGGCATGGATACCTTGTTTGTGCCCTGGGATGTCTTGTTTCAAATGGCCATGAAGCACAACTCTTCTTTCACATGTAGGAACTCCCTTGAGGTGTGCTGCCCACAGATCCCCTGAAGATATCACATGTGCAGACACCAAGCCTCTAGAATCCACACTGAGCTTGGGAGCCTGATGAGAGTGGTGGCTATGAGTCTGAAGTTGGAGATAATAGTGTTCATCCAAGAAGACCACCCATCTGATGGATCCTCCTTTCCATCAACTTCGACATACCTCCAGAGCAAGAGCACATGGTGTCCATCATTGAGCTCTCAAGGTTTGTGGGTGAGAATGTCCCACATATGGCCCATCATACACCTCTTTTCTCACAGAGAGGTTGTTTGGTCACAAGGCACCATGGGCATAATTACATTGCCATGGTCACTTCTGGCAATGCACCTTTCAGAAAAAAGGCAACTCCACACTCTGGGGAACCCAATTTTCTCTATCATGATGGATCTCTGATAACATGTGCAGCACTTCAGGGTCACGTGCTTTCTCAGTCACTGCCTCACAAGAATACACATTAGAGAGTAAATTTGGAGAGAAAAGATGTCATTCCAAACACCCAAACAAAAGTGCCCTGGACAGTGAAATGAAAAAACGACTGAGGAAAAACACCCGATGAGCTGCCATTTCAATAGGAAGGGTCTTTTCCGCTTAGGGAAAAGAGAGGGTGTCATTTACCTTGACCCACACCTCGTGTCCTTTGTGAAGACATGGGTGCCAAGCAGGGAGGACTGCTTGCAACCGACATATTTCTAGAGACAGGCCAAGAACGAGTGAAAATCTCATGCAAGAATCCTGATAGAGCCTTTGTGTCTAATACTCCCCGGAAACACAGACATGGGCTTGGGAATGACATTGCGCCTTGGATTGTGGCTTCTATCCAAATATGATCTCTTTCTTTCTCACTCTTTCTCTCGGCTTCTTCCTCCTTCACATTCTCTCGAATCCTCCTCATCCAAGGTTATCTGTGCTGGTCCAGGTTGGCATATCTCAGCCAAGAGAGCAGTCCAATACTTTAACCAAAAATTTTCCACTAATCTTCCAAACACCTCTCAAATATGAAAGCATTTTTCCTGAAATAACTACTCTCTTTGTATGGACATATTCCACCGTACACAGTGTACCCCTATCTTACCATTGTCAGCCCTTCACACTGACCGATAACCATCTTATTGGTACTGCGTTCTACATGGTCACATATTAAACTCAGGGATGAACATACTTTCAACCAACTACACATAAGGACCTAGGGAGAATTCACTTCTCTGCAGCACACACCACATGTGTGATCAGGTCTGTGAAGGTGCTGGTGAAGTGGTGCTCTCGATACTTTCTAAGGGGAGTTGTGAAATGAAATCTCTGACACTCCATGTCTCAGGGAATGGGCATCTACGAAGGGGTCTGAGCACCCTTCAGCAGGGTCTGAATGACAATGGGACAGAGTTCAAGGATTCGGTCCCCTAAACCAGTCTCCATTTGGGATAATCCTCCTCCTTCTCTAGACCCTCAATTGGCAGGCCAGAGGCCCCTCGCGTCCAAGAGGGAAACCTCAAGACCTGTCCATGTAGCCCTCACCACAGGGCTCACGGAGGAGAAGAAGAGAGACTCCTGAAATTCATGACATATGTGTACCCCACAAACAAGCCAGCAGTGGAACTAGTCAGCCCACTTCCATCCAGCACCCCAGTAGACAGGACGTATTCTTATCAACCTGTGAAATACCCACCAGACATATCGCAGCTTCATTCTCGGGAAATTTGTTACTGTGGATAGTTAGTGTGTGCTTTCATCTATTGACGTGTACGTTCAGAAAAAGGGAATCGTCCTTCCCCGAGTTCCAATATTGCCTCAGAGTTGATATTGAGGGCCTCGTCTTTGGTTGAAGGCAGAGGGGCCTATTTTCATGCTTTGAGCTCTGGAATGAGATTTTTCATCCCGTTCATAATTAGGAGGCTATTTTCCCCTGTGGGAAAAGACTGGAAGTGATAAGCTCACTGGTCCCTCTCAGATATTTCATAATCCAAAACCAAGCCTGAGTCATGGCTATTTGCTCAGGAGCCTGATGAGGATGGTGGCCATGAGAAGAATGCTGGAAAGAATACTTATCATCAAACTGTCCAATACATCCAATGGATCATCCTTTAATTTAGTATCAACATACCTCCAGATCAAGAGCTCAGGCTGCCAGATGTGCAACCAATGTGGCGTGATTTTGAGATCTTCCCACGTTTATCCCATCACTCGCCTCGCTGCTCAAAGAGGGTCTGTGGTGTCACAAGGCTTGCTGGGCCGCATGCCATTGCCATGGCAACCATCGGGCCTGAACTTCTCAGATGGAAGGCAACTTCCCCTCCTCTGTGCCCACCTGCTCTCTACAGAAGGATGGCTCTTCCCCTGAACGTGTGTCAGGCTCAACACGGTGGTTCCAGAACTGCTGCCCAGGAATACACAGTCTACAATCACATTGGGAAAGAAAATATGGGATTGAAACAGACCCACTCCCCACGGAGCATGAACATGAAAACAATGGCCGATGGAGGAAGAACAACACACGAGCATCCCTTTCCATGGGAGCAGGCTTTTCCACAGAAGGACACTATGGAATATCTTTTAACCTGATTTCCACCCCATGCCACTGGAGAAGTTATAGGGACCACAGCAAGGCTTTCAAACCTGTCTTCCAGTATGGAGCAGGGAGTGTAATGGACACATTTTGGCCGTCAGGCCAGGAAGGAGAGAAGACTCTGGTACACGTGTGCTGGTTTGTCCCATTGGTGGGATATTCACCTTAAACAAAGACATGTCCTTGGAGCCATTATCCTGGCATTGACGGTTGCTTGAATCCACAGCTCCTTTACCTCTCTCTCTACTTCTTTTCATCTCATTCTCTCTAGCTCTCTCACTCTCCCGTTTGCCCCCTTCAATTTGTCTTGAATCCTCCTGCTACAAGTTGACCTGTGGTGATAATGGATGAAATAGTGTAGCCAAGAGAATGGTCCAAGTGATCCCCCAGCCTTTTCTCCCTGTCATCCTAGGTCTGATCACATATAAAATCCGTGGTCCACAAAGACTTCCTGTGCTGTGTGGAGATACCCCAACTAGGTAATCCCTCCACAACACTTCCCATATTCAGCCCTTCCTATGGACACGCTGACCGCTTCATATGTACTTCGGTCTGTAGGGTCCCATATTGGACGCAGAGAGCAACACACTTGAAACAACGTTCACATGAGTGCTCTCCCAAGAAATGGCTGATCTGCAGCATTCCCTACCTGGTCCATGAGGTATTGTGGATTTGCTCGTGTGTGGATCTCTGCACTCGTTTTTAGGGGATATAGAATAACAAGTCTATGAGTCTTGTTGTCTCAATGATTTGGCATCAAACAATAGTCTGAGCATCCGTGACCAGTGGGCTGGCCAACCATAGCCCAGAGTGCAAGATGTCTGTCAACCAAAACCAGTCTCTATGGAATAGACCTCCTCATTCTCTAGCCTCATGAGTGTCAGGGACTGAGCCTACTCCCTTCCAGGATGGAACTTTCAATACCCTCAAATTGCAGGCATCATCACAGGGCTCCTGGATGTTCAGACAATCGACCCACCTTTCCTCTCTTATGACTGTAGACACAACAATCACACTGGCACTGGCCCTAAGCACCACACTCCCAGTAAGCCCTCAAGGAGAGGGAGGGCTTGTTCTTATCCACCTGTGGAAAAGGTACCGGAAAAACACCGGTTAGATCTCGGTGAAAAGGCCTCTGTTTGGAGGGCTGCCCTGTTTCTTAAGCTATGCAAATATGGATTCAGAACTGTGGAGCTGAAAATATCCCATTGGGAATGATTTCTTCAGGGGCTATATCCAAGGCCTCATGCTTGGTGGAGAGCACTGGGGCATGGTTTCCTTGTTTGTGCCCTGGGATGTCTTCTTTCAAATGGCCATGAAGCACAATTCTTTGTTCACATGGAGGAACTCCCTTGAGGTATTCTGCCCACTGATCCCCTGAAGATATCACATGTTCAAACACCAAGCCTCTAGAATCCACATTTAGCTTGGGAGCCTGAGGAGAGTGGTGGCTATGAGTCAACAGATGGAGATAATATTGTTCTTCCAAGAGGACCACCCATCTGATGGCTGCTCCTTTCCATCAACCTCGACATACCTCCAGAGCAAAAACTCATGGTGTCCATCATTGACCTCTCAAGGTGTGAGGGGGAGAAGGTCCCACATATGGCCCCTCACACACCTCTTTTCTCACAGAGAGGTTGTTTGGTCACAAGGCTCCATGGGCATGATATCAGTGCCATGGCCACCTCTGGCACTGCACCTTTCAGAAGGAAGGCAACTGCACACCCTGGGGAACCCAATTTTCTCTATCATGATGGATCTCTGATAACATGTGCAGCACTTCAGGGTCAAGTGCTCTCTCAGTCACTGCCTCACACGAATACACATTACAGAATCTCTTTTGGAGAGAAAAGATATCATTCCAAACACCCAAGCAAAAGTCCCCTAGACAGTGAAATCAAGGAACGACTGAGGAAAAACACCCGATGAGCTGCCATTTAACAAGGAAGGGTTTTTTCCTCTTAGGGAAATGATAGTGTGTCATTTAACTGGACCCACACCTCGTGTCCTTTGAGAAGCTATTTGTGCCCAGCAGGGAGGACTGCTTGCAACCGACATATTTCTAGACACAGGCCAAGAACGAGTGAAAATCTCATGCCAGAGTCCTTATGTAGCCTTTGTGTCTAATAGTCCCCGGAAACACAGACAAGGGCTTGGGAATGACATTGCGCCCTGGATTGTGGCTTCTATCCAAATCTCATCTCTCTCTCTCTGGGTTTCTTCCTCCTTCACATGCTCTCGAATCCTCCTCATCCAAGGTTATCTGTGCTGGTCCAGGTGGGCATATCTCAGCCAGGAGAGCAGTCCAATTCTTTAACCAAAATTTTCCCTCAGTCTTCCAAATTCCTATCAAATATGAAAGCATTTTTCCTGAAATAACTACTCTCTTTGTATGGACATATTCCACCGTACACAGTGTACCCCTATCTTACCATTGTCAGCCCTTCACACTGACCGATAACCATCCCATTTGTACTGCGTTCTACATGGTCACATATTAAACTCAGGGATGAACATACTTTCAACCAACTACACATAAGGACCTAGGGAGAATTCACTTCTCTGCAGCACACACCACGTGTGTGATCAGGTCTGTGAAGTTGCTGGTGAGCTGGTGCTCTCGATTCTTTCTAAGGGGAGTTGGGAAATGAAATCTCTGACTCTCCATGTCTCAGTGAATTGGCATCTACGAAGGGGTCTGAGCACCCTTCAGCAGGGTCTGAATGACAATGGGACAGAGTTCAAGGATTCGGTCCCCTCAAACCAGTCTCCCTTTGGCACAATCCTCCTCCTTCTCTAGACCCTCAATTGGCAGGCCAGAGGCCCCTCTCGTCGAGAGGGAAACCTCAAGAGCTACCCATGCAGCCTTCACCAAGGGCTCACGGAGGAGAAGAAGAGAGACTCCTGAAATTCATGATATATGTGTACCCCACAAACAAGCCAGCAGTGGAACTAGTCAGCCCACTTCCATCCAGCACCCCAGTAGACAGGACGTATTCTTATCAACCTGTGAAATACCCACCAGACATATCCCAGCTTCATTCTCGGGAAATTTGTTACTGGGGATAGCTAGTGTGTGATTTCATCTATTGACGTGTACGTTCAGAAGCAGGGAATTGTCCTTCCCACCAGTCCAATATTTCCTCAGAGTTGATATTGAGGGCCTCGTCCTTGGTTGAAGGCAGAGGGGCCTATTTTCATGCGTTGAGCTCTGGAATGAGATTTATCATCCCGGTCATAATTAGGAGGCTATTTTCCCCTGTGGGAAAAGACTGGAAGTGATAAGCTCCTTCATCCCTTTCAGATATATCCTAATCCAAAACCAAGCCTGAGCCATGGCTATTTACTCAGGAGCCTGATGAGGATGGTGGCCATGAGAAGAATGCAGGAAAGAATACTTATCATCAAAGTGTCCAATACATCCAATGGATCCTCCTTTAATTTAGTATCAACATACCTCCAGATCAAGAGCTCAGGCTGCCAGATGTGCAACCAATGTGGCGTGATTTTGAGATCTTCCCACGTTTATCCCATCACTCGCCTCGCTGCTCAAAGAGGGTCTGTGGTGTCACAAGGCTTGCTGGGCCGCATGCCATTGCCATGGCAACCATCGGGCCTGAACTTCTCAGATGGAAGGCAACTTCCCCTCCTCTGTGCCCACCTGCTCTCTACAGAAGGATGGCTCTTCCCCTGAACGTGTGTCAGGCTCAACACGGTGGTTCCAGAACTGATTCTCAGGAATACACAGTCTACAATCACATTGGGAAAGAAAATATGGGATTGAAACAGACCCACTCCCCACGGAGCATGAACATGAAAACAATGGCCGATGGAGGAAGAACAACACACGAGCATCCCTTTCCATGGGAGCAGGCTTTTCCACAGAAGGACACTATGGAATATCTTTTAACCTGATTTCCACCCCATGCCACTGGAGAAGTTATAGGGACCACAGCAAGGCTTTCAAACCTGTCTTCCAGTATGGAGCAGGGAGTGTAATGGACACATTTTGGCCGTCAGGCCAGGAAGGAGAGAAGACTCTGGTACACGTGTGCTGGTTTGTCCCATTGGTGGGATATTCACCTTAAACAAAGACATGTCCTTGGAGCCATTATCCTGGCATTGACGGTTGCTTGAATCCACAGCTCCTTTACCTCTCTCTCTACTTCTTTTCATCTCATTCTCTCTAGCTCTCTCACTCTCCCGTTTGCCCCCTTCAATTTGTCTTGAATCCTCCTGCTACAAGTTGACCTGTGGTGATAATGGATGAAATAGTGTAGCCAAGAGAATGGTCCAAGTGATCCCCCAGCCTTTTCTCCCTGTCATCCTAGGTCTGATCACATATAAAATCCGTGGTCCACAAAGACTTCCTGTGCTGTGTGGAGATACCCCAACTAGGTAATCCCTCCACAACACTTCCCATATTCAGCCCTTCCTATGGACACGCTGACCGCTTCATATGTACTTCGGTCTGTAGGGTCCCATATTGGACGCAGAGAGCAACACACTTGAAACAACGTTCACATGAGTGCTCTCCCAAGAAATGGCTGATCTGCAGCATTCCCTACCTGGTCCATGAGGTATTGTGGATTTGCTCGTGTGTGGATCTCTGCACTCGTTTTTAGGGGATATAGAATAACAAGTCTATGAGTCTTGTTGTCTCAATGATTTGGCATCAAACAATAGTCTGAGCATCCGTGACCAGTGGGCTGGCCAACCATAGCCCAGAGTGCAAGATGTCTGTCAACCAAAACCAGTCTCTATGGAATAGACCTCCTCATTCTCTAGCCTCATGAGTGTCAGGGACTGAGCCTACTCCCTTCCAGGATGGAACTTTCAATACCCTCAAATTGCAGGCATCATCACAGGGCTCCTGGATGTTCAGACAATCGACCCACCTTTCCTCTCTTATGACTGTAGACACAACAATCACACTGGCACTGGCCCTAAGCACCACACTCCCAGTAAGCCCTCAAGGAGAGGGAGGGCTTGTTCTTATCCACCTGTGGAAACGGTACCGGAAAATGACCGGTTAGATCTCGGTGAAAAGGCCTCTGTTTGGAGGGCTGCCCTGTTTCTTAAGCTATGCAAATATGGATTCAGAACTGTGGAGCTGAAAATATCCCATTGGGAATGATTTCTTCAGGGGCTATATCCAAGGCCTCATGCTTGGTGGAGAGCACTGGGGCATGGTTTCCTTGTTTGTGCCCTGGGATGTCTTCTTTCAAATGGCCATGAAGCACAATTCTTTGTTCACATGGAGGAACTCCCTTGAGGTATTCTGCCCACTGATCCCCTGAAGATATCACATGTTCAAACACCAAGCCTCTAGAATCCACATTTAGCTTGGGAGCCTGAGGAGAGTGGTGGCTATGAGTCAACAGATGGAGATAATATTGTTCTTCCAAGAGGACCACCCATCTGATGGCTGCTCCTTTCCATCAACCTCGACATACCTCCAGAGCAAAAACTCATGGTGTCCATCATTGACCTCTCAAGGTGTGAGGGGGAGAAGGTCCCACATATGGCCCCTCACACACCTCTTTTCTCACAGAGAGGTTGTTTGGTCACAAGGCTCCATGGGCATGATATCAGTGCCATGGCCACCTCTGGCACTGCACCTTTCAGAAGGAAGGCAACTGCACACCCTGGGGAACCCAATTTTCTCTATCATGATGGATCTCTGATAACATGTGCAGCACTTCAGGGTCAAGTGCTCTCTCAGTCACTGCCTCACACGAATACACATTACAGAATCTCTTTTGGAGAGAAAAGATATCATTCCAAACACCCAAGCAAAAGTCCCCTAGACAGTGAAATCAAGGAACGACTGAGGAAAAACACCCGATGAGCTGCCATTTAACAAGGAAGGGTTTTTTCCTCTTAGGGAAATGATAGTGTGTCATTTAACTGGACCCACACCTCGTGTCCTTTGAGAAGCTATTTGTGCCCAGCAGGGAGGACTGCTTGCAACCGACATATTTCTAGACACAGGCCAAGAACGAGTGAAAATCTCATGCCAGAGTCCTTATGTAGCCTTTGTGTCTAATAGTCCCCGGAAACACAGACAAGGGCTTGGGAATGACATTGCGCCCTGGATTGTGGCTTCTATCCAAATCTCATCTCTCTCTCTCTGGGTTTCTTCCTCCTTCACATGCTCTCGAATCCTCCTCATCCAAGGTTATCTGTGCTGGTCCAGGTGGGCATATCTCAGCCAGGAGAGCAGTCCAATTCTTTAACCAAAATTTTCCCTCAGTCTTCCAAATTCCTATCAAATATGAAAGCATTTTTCCTGAAATAACTACTCTCTTTGTATGGACATATTCCACCGTACACAGTGTACCCCTATCTTACCATTGTCAGCCCTTCACACTGACCGATAACCATCCCATTTGTACTGCGTTCTACATGGTCACATATTAAACTCAGGGATGAACATACTTTCAACCAACTACACATAAGGACCTAGGGAGAATTCACTTCTCTGCAGCACACACCACGTGTGTGATCAGGTCTGTGAAGTTGCTGGTGAGCTGGTGCTCTCGATTCTTTCTAAGGGGAGTTGGGAAATGAAATCTCTGACTCTCCATGTCTCAGTGAATTGGCATCTACGAAGGGGTCTGAGCACCCTTCAGCAGGGTCTGAATGACAATGGGACAGAGTTCAAGGATTCGGTCCCCTCAAACCAGTCTCCCTTTGGCACAATCCTCCTCCTTCTCTAGACCCTCAATTGGCAGGCCAGAGGCCCCTCTCGTCGAGAGGGAAACCTCAAGAGCTGCCCATGCAGCCTTCACCAAGGGCTCACGGAGGAGAAGAAGAGAGACTCCTGAAATTCATGATATATGTGTACCCCACAAACAAGCCAGCAGTGGAACTAGTCAGCCCACTTCCATCCAGCACCCCAGTAGACAGGACGTATTCTTATCAACCTGTGAAATACCCACCAGACATATCCCAGCTTCATTCTCGGGAAATTTGTTACTGGGGATAGCTAGTGTGTGATTTCATCTATTGACGTGTACGTTCAGAAGCAGGGAATTGTCCTTCCCACCAGTCCAATATTTCCTCAGAGTTGATATTGAGGGCCTCGTCCTTGGTTGAAGGCAGAGGGGCCTATTTTCATGCGTTGAGCTCTGGAATGAGATTTATCATCCCGGTCATAATTAGGAGGCTATTTTCCCCTGTGGGAAAAGACTGGAAGTGATAAGCTCCTTCATCCCTTTCAGATATATCCTAATCCAAAACCAAGCCTGAGCCATGGCTATTTACTCAGGAGCCTGATGAGGATGGTGGCCATGAGAAGAATGCTGGAAAGAATACTTATCATCAAAGTGTCCAATACATCCAATGGATCCTCCTTTAATTTAGTATCAACATACCTCCAGATCAAGAGCTCAGGCTGCCAGATGTGCAACCAATGTGTCGTGATTTTGAGATCTTCCCACGTTTATCCCATCACTCGCCTCGCTGCTCAAAGAGGGTCTGTGGTGTCACAAGGCTTGCTGGGCCGCATGCCATTGCCATGGCAACCATCGGGCCTGAACTTCTCAGATGGAAGGCAACTTCCCCTCCTCTGTGCCCACCTGCTCTCTACAGAAGGATGGCTCTTCCCCTGAACGTGTGTCAGGCTCAACACGGTGGTTCCAGAACTGCTGCCCAGGAATACACAGTCTACAATCACATTGGGAAAGAAAATATGGGATTGAAACAGACCCACTCCCCACGGAGCATGAACATGAAAACAATGGCCGATGGAGGAAGAACAACACACGAGCATCCCTTTCCATGGGAGCAGGCTTTTCCACAGAAGGACACTATGGAATATCTTTTAACCTGATTTCCACCCCATGCCACTGGAGAAGTTATAGGGACCACAGCAAGGCTTTCAAACCTGTCTTCCAGTATGGAGCAGGGAGTGTAATGGACACATTTTGGCCGTCAGGCCAGGAAGGAGAGAAGACTCTGGTACACGTGTGCTGGTTTGTCCCATTGGTGGGATATTCACCTTAAACAAAGACATGTCCTTGGAGCCATTATCCTGGCATTGACGGTTGCTTGAATCCACAGCTCCTTTACCTCTCTCTCTACTTCTTTTCATCTCATTCTCTCTAGCTCTCTCACTCTCCCGTTTGCCCCCTTCAATTTGTCTTGAATCCTCCTGCTACAAGTTGACCTGTGGTGATAATGGATGAAATAGTGTAGCCAAGAGAATGGTCCAAGTGATCCCCCAGCCTTTTCTCCCTGTCATCCTAGGTCTGATCACATATAAAATCAGTGGTCCACAAAGACTTCCTGTGCTGTGTGGAGATACCCCAACTAGGTAATCCCTCCACAACACTTCCCATATTCAGCCCTTCCTATGGACACGCTGACCGCTTCATATGTACTTCGGTCTGTAGGGTCCCATATTGGACGCAGAGAGCAACACACTTGAAACAACGTTCACATGAGTGCTCTCCCAAGAAATGGCTGATCTGCAGCATTCCCTACCTGGTCCATGAGGTATTGTGGATTTGCTCGTGTGTGGATCTCTGCACTCGTTTTTAGGGGATATAGAATAACAAGTCTATGAGTCTTGTTGTCTCAATGATTTGGCATCAAACAATAGTCTGAGCATCCGTGACCAGTGGGCTGGCCAACCATAGCCCAGAGTGCAAGATGTCTGTCAACCAAAACCAGTCTCTATGGAATAGACCTCCTCATTCTCTAGCCTCATGAGTGTCAGGGACTGAGCCTACTCCCTTCCAGGATGGAACTTTCAATACCCTCAAATTGCAGGCATCATCACAGGGCTCCTGGATGTTCAGACAATCGACCCACCTTTCCTCTCTTATGACTGTAGACACAACAATCACACTGGCACTGGCCCTAAGCACCACACTCCCAGTAAGCCCTCAAGGAGAGGGAGGGCTTGTTCTTATCCACCTGTGGAAACGGTACCGGAAAATGACCGGTTAGATCTCGGTGAAAAGGCCTCTGTTTGGAGGGCTGCCCTGTTTCTTAAGCTATGCAAATATGGATTCAGAACTGTGGAGCTGAAAATATCCCATTGGGAATGATTTCTTCAGGGGCTATATCCAAGGCCTCATGCTTGGTGGAGAGCACTGGGGCATGGTTTCCTTGTTTGTGCCCTGGGATGTCTTCTTTCAAATGGCCATGAAGCACAATTCTTTGTTCACATGGAGGAACTCCCTTGAGGTATTCTGCCCACTGATCCCCTGAAGATATCACATGTTCAAACACCAAGCCTCTAGAATCCACATTTAGCTTGGGAGCCTGAGGAGAGTGGTGGCTATGAGTCAACAGATGGAGATAATATTGTTCTTCCAAGAGGACCACCCATCTGATGGCTGCTCCTTTCCATCAACCTCGACATACCTCCAGAGCAAAAACTCATGGTGTCCATCATTGACCTCTCAAGGTGTGAGGGGGAGAAGGTCCCACATATGGCCCCTCACACACCTCTTTTCTCACAGAGAGGTTGTTTGGTCACAAGGCTCCATGGGCATGATATCAGTGCCATGGCCACCTCTGGCACTGCACCTTTCAGAAGGAAGGCAACTGCACACCCTGGGGAACCCAATTTTCTCTATCATGATGGATCTCTGATAACATGTGCAGCACTTCAGGGTCAAGTGCTCTCTCAGTCACTGCCTCACACGAATACACATTACAGAATCTCTTTTGGAGAGAAAAGATATCATTCCAAACACCCAAGCAAAAGTCCCCTAGACAGTGAAATCAAGGAACGACTGAGGAAAAACACCCGATGAGCTGCCATTTAACAAGGAAGGGTTTTTTCCTCTTAGGGAAATGATAGTGTGTCATTTAACTGGACCCACACCTCGTGTCCTTTGAGAAGCTATTTGTGCCCAGCAGGGAGGACTGCTTGCAACCGACATATTTCTAGACACAGGCCAAGAACGAGTGAAAATCTCATGCCAGAGTCCTTATGTAGCCTTTGTGTCTAATAGTCCCCGGAAACACAGACAAGGGCTTGGGAATGACATTGCGCCCTGGATTGTGGCTTCTATCCAAATCTCATCTCTCTCTCTCTGGGTTTCTTCCTCCTTCACATGCTCTCGAATCCTCCTCATCCAAGGTTATCTGTGCTGGTCCAGGTGGGCATATCTCAGCCAGGAGAGCAGTCCAATTCTTTAACCAAAATTTTCCCTCAGTCTTCCAAATTCCTATCAAATATGAAAGCATTTTTCCTGAAATAACTACTCTCTTTGTATGGACATATTCCACCGTACACAGTGTACCCCTATCTTACCATTGTCAGCCCTTCACACTGACCGATAACCATCCCATTTGTACTGCGTTCTACATGGTCACATATTAAACTCAGGGATGAACATACTTTCAACCAACTACACATAAGGACCTAGGGAGAATTCACTTCTCTGCAGCACACACCACGTGTGTGATCAGGTCTGTGAAGTTGCTGGTGAGCTGGTGCTCTCGATTCTTTCTAAGGGGAGTTGGGAAATGAAATCTCTGACTCTCCATGTCTCAGTGAATTGGCATCTACGAAGGGGTCTGAGCACCCTTCAGCAGGGTCTGAATGACAATGGGACAGAGTTCAAGGATTCGGTCCCCTCAAACCAGTCTCCCTTTGGCACAATCCTCCTCCTTCTCTAGACCCTCAATTGGCAGGCCAGAGGCCCCTCTCGTCGAGAGGGAAACCTCAAGAGCTGCCCATGCAGCCTTCACCAAGGGCTCACGGAGGAGAAGAAGAGAGACTCCTGAAATTCATGATATATGTGTACCCCACAAACAAGCCAGCAGTGGAACTAGTCAGCCCACTTCCATCCAGCACCCCAGTAGACAGGACGTATTCTTATCAACCTGTGAAATACCCACCAGACATATCCCAGCTTCATTCTCGGGAAATTTGTTACTGGGGATAGCTAGTGTGTGATTTCATCTATTGACGTGTACGTTCAGAAGCAGGGAATTGTCCTTCCCACCAGTCCAATATTTCCTCAGAGTTGATATTGAGGGCCTCGTCCTTGGTTGAAGGCAGAGGGGCCTATTTTCATGCGTTGAGCTCTGGAATGAGATTTATCATCCCGGTCATAATTAGGAGGCTATTTTCCCCTGTGGGAAAAGACTGGAAGTGATAAGCTCCTTCATCCCTTTCAGATATATCCTAATCCAAAACCAAGCCTGAGCCATGGCTATTTACTCAGGAGCCTGATGAGGATGGTGGCCATGAGAAGAATGCTGGAAAGAATACTTATCATCAAAGTGTCCAATACATCCAATGGATCCTCCTTTAATTTAGTATCAACATACCTCCAGATCAAGAGCTCAGGCTGCCAGATGTGCAACCAATGTGTCGTGATTTTGAGATCTTCCCACGTTTATCCCATCACTCGCCTCGCTGCTCAAAGAGGGTCTGTGGTGTCACAAGGCTTGCTGGGCCGCATGCCATTGCCATGGCAACCATCGGGCCTGAACTTCTCAGATGGAAGGCAACTTCCCCTCCTCTGTGCCCACCTGCTCTCTACAGAAGGATGGCTCTTCCCCTGAACGTGTGTCAGGCTCAACACGGTGGTTCCAGAACTGCTGCCCAGGAATACACAGTCTACAATCACATTGGGAAAGAAAATATGGGATTGAAACAGACCCACTCCCCACGGAGCATGAACATGAAAACAATGGCCGATGGAGGAAGAACAACACACGAGCATCCCTTTCCATGGGAGCAGGCTTTTCCACAGAAGGACACTATGGAATATCTTTTAACCTGATTTCCACCCCATGCCACTGGAGAAGTTATAGGGACCACAGCAAGGCTTTCAAACCTGTCTTCCAGTATGGAGCAGGGAGTGTAATGGACACATTTTGGCCGTCAGGCCAGGAAGGAGAGAAGACTCTGGTACACGTGTGCTGGTTTGTCCCATTGGTGGGATATTCACCTTAAACAAAGACATGTCCTTGGAGCCATTATCCTGGCATTGACGGTTGCTTGAATCCACAGCTCCTTTACCTCTCTCTCTACTTCTTTTCATCTCATTCTCTCTAGCTCTCTCACTCTCCCGTTTGCCCCCTTCAATTTGTCTTGAATCCTCCTGCTACAAGTTGACCTGTGGTGATAATGGATGAAATAGTGTAGCCAAGAGAATGGTCCAAGTGATCCCCCAGCCTTTTCTCCCTGTCATCCTAGGTCTGATCACATATAAAATCCGTGGTCCACAAAGACTTCCTGTGCTGTGTGGAGATACCCCAACTAGGTAATCCCTCCACAACACTTCCCATATTCAGCCCTTCCTATGGACACGCTGACCGCTTCATATGTACTTCGGTCTGTAGGGTCCCATATTGGACGCAGAGAGCAACACACTTGAAACAACGTTCACATGAGTGCTCTCCCAAGAAATGGCTGATCTGCAGCATTCCCTACCTGGTCCATGAGGTATTGTGGATTTGCTCGTGTGTGGATCTCTGCACTCGTTTTTAGGGGATATAGAATAACAAGTCTATGAGTCTTGTTGTCTCAATGATTTGGCATCAAACAATAGTCTGAGCATCCGTGACCAGTGGGCTGGCCAACCATAGCCCAGAGTGCAAGATGTCTGTCAACCAAAACCAGTCTCTATGGAATAGACCTCCTCATTCTCTAGCCTCATGAGTGTCAGGGACTGAGCCTACTCCCTTCCAGGATGGAACTTTCAATACCCTCAAATTGCAGGCATCATCACAGGGCTCCTGGATGTTCAGACAATCGACCCACCTTTCCT
Source organism: Sus scrofa (assembly GCF_054392235.1). Taxonomy (NCBI): domain Eukaryota; kingdom Metazoa; phylum Chordata; class Mammalia; order Artiodactyla; family Suidae; genus Sus; species Sus scrofa. Next base: position 45,156,661 of record NC_139402.1, read on the forward strand.
CTCTTATGACTGTAGACACAACAATCACACTGGCACTGGCCCTAAGCACCACACTCCCAGTAAGCCCTCAAGGAGAGGGAGGGCTTGTTCTTATCCACCTGTGGAAACGGTACCGGAAAATGACCGGTTAGATCTCGGTGAAAAGGCCTCTGTTTGGAGGGCTGCCCTGTTTCTTAAGCTATGCAAATATGGATTCAGAACTGTGGAGCTGAAAATATCCCATTGGGAATGATTTCTTCAGGGGCTATATCCAAGGCCTCATGCTTGGTGGAGAGCACTGGGGCATGGTTTCCTTGTTTGTGCCCTGGGATGTCTTCTTTCAAATGGCCATGAAGCACAATTCTTTGTTCACATGGAGGAACTCCCTTGAGGTATTCTGCCCACTGATCCCCTGAAGATATCACATGTTCAAACACCAAGCCTCTAGAATCCACATTTAGCTTGGGAGCCTGAGGAGAGTGGTGGCTATGAGTCAACAGATGGAGATAATATTGTTCTTCCAAGAGGACCACCCATCTGATGGCTGCTCCTTTCCATCAACCTCGACATACCTCCAGAGCAAAAACTCATGGTGTCCATCATTGACCTCTCAAGGTGTGAGGGGGAGAAGGTCCCACATATGGCCCCTCACACACCTCTTTTCTCACAGAGAGGTTGTTTGGTCACAAGGCTCCATGGGCATGATATCAGTGCCATGGCCACCTCTGGCACTGCACCTTTCAGAAGGAAGGCAACTGCACACCCTGGGGAACCCAATTTTCTCTATCATGATGGATCTCTGATAACATGTGCAGCACTTCAGGGTCAAGTGCTCTCTCAGTCACTGCCTCACACGAATACACATTACAGAATCTCTTTTGGAGAGAAAAGATATCATTCCAAACACCCAAGCAAAAGTCCCCTAGACAGTGAAATCAAGGAACGACTGAGGAAAAACACCCGATGAGCTGCCATTTAACAAGGAAGGGTTTTTTCCTCTTAGGGAAATGATAGTGTGTCATTTAACTGGACCCACACCTCGTGTCCTTTGAGAAGCTATTTGTGCCCAGCAGGGAGGACTGCTTGCAACCGACATATTTCTAGACACAGGCCAAGAACGAGTGAAAATCTCATGCCAGAGTCCTTATGTAGCCTTTGTGTCTAATAGTCCCCGGAAACACAGACAAGGGCTTGGGAATGACATTGCGCCCTGGATTGTGGCTTCTATCCAAATCTCATCTCTCTCTCTCTGGGTTTCTTCCTCCTTCACATGCTCTCGAATCCTCCTCATCCAAGGTTATCTGTGCTGGTCCAGGTGGGCATATCTCAGCCAGGAGAGCAGTCCAATTCTTTAACCAAAATTTTCCCTCAGTCTTCCAAATTCCTATCAAATATGAAAGCATTTTTCCTGAAATAACTACTCTCTTTGTATGGACATATTCCACCGTACACAGTGTACCCCTATCTTACCATTGTCAGCCCTTCACACTGACCGATAACCATCCCATTTGTACTGCGTTCTACATGGTCACATGTTAAACTCAGGGATGAACATACTTTCAACCAACTACACATAAGGACCTAGGGAGAATTCACTTCTCTGCAGCACACACCACGTGTGTGATCAGGTCTGTGAAGTTGCTGGTGAGCTGGTGCTCTCGATTCTTTCTAAGGGGAGTTGGGAAATGAAATCTCTGACTCTCCATGTCTCAGTGAATTGGCATCTACGAAGGGGTCTGAGCACCCTTCAGCAGGGTCTGAATGACAATGGGACAGAGTTCAAGGATTCGGTCCCCTCAAACCAGTCTCCCTTTGGCACAATCCTCCTCCTTCTCTAGACCCTCAATTGGCAGGCCAGAGGCCCCTCTCGTCGAGAGGGAAACCTCAAGACCTGCCCATGCAGCCTTCACCAAGGGCTCACGGAGGAGAAGAAGAGAGACTCCTGAAATTCATGATATATGTGTACCCCACAAACAAGCCAGCAGTGGAACTAGTCAGCCCACTTCCATCCAGCACCCCAGTAGACAGGACGTATTCTTATCAACCTGTGAAATACCCACCAGACATATCCCAGCTTCATTCTCGGGAAATTTGTTACTGGGGATAGCTAGTGTGTGATTTCATCTATTGACGTGTACGTTCAGAAGCAGGGAATTGTCCTTCCCACCAGTCCAATATTTCCTCAGAGTTGATATTGAGGGCCTCGTCCTTGGTTGAAGGCAGAGGGGCCTATTTTCATGCGTTGAGCTCTGGAATGAGATTTATCATCCCGGTCATAATTAGGAGGCTATTTTCCCCTGTGGGAAAAGACTGGAAGTGATAAGCTCCTTCATCCCTTTCAGATATATCCTAATCCAAAACCAAGCCTGAGCCATGGCTATTTACTCAGGAGCCTGATGAGGATGGTGGCCATGAGAAGAATGCTGGAAAGAATACTTATCATCAAAGTGTCCAATACATCCAATGGATCATCCTTTAATTTAGTATCAACATACCTCCAGATCAAGAGCTCAGGCTGCCAGATGTGCAACCAATGTGTCGTGATTTTGAGATCTTCCCACGTTTATCCCATCACTCGCCTCGCTGCTCAAAGAGGGTCTGTGGTGTCACAAGGCTTGCTGGGCCGCATGCCATTGCCATGGCAACCATCGGGCCTGAACTTCTCAGATGGAAGGCAACTTCCCCTCCTCTGTGCCCACCTGCTCTCTACAGAAGGATGGCTCTTCCCCTGAACGTGTGTCAGGCTCAACACGGTGGTTCCAGAACTGCTGCCCAGGAATACACAGTCTACAATCACATTGGGAAAGAAAATATGGGATTGAAACAGACCCACTCCCCACGGAGCATGAACATGAAAACAATGGCCGATGGAGGAAGAACAACACACGAGCATCCCTTTCCATGGGAGCAGGCTTTTCCACAGAAGGACACTATGGAATATCTTTTAACCTGATTTCCACCCCATGCCACTGGAGAAGTTATAGGGACCACAGCAAGGCTTTCAAACCTGTCTTCCAGTATGGAGCAGGGAGTGTAATGGACACATTTTGGCCGTCAGGCCAGGAAGGAGAGAAGACTCTGGTACACGTGTGCTGGTTTGTCCCATTGGTGGGATATTCACCTTAAACAAAGACATGTCCTTGGAGCCATTATCCTGGCATTGACGGTTGCTTGAATCCACAGCTCCTTTACCTCTCTCTCTACTTCTTTTCATCTCATTCTCTCTAGCTCTCTCACTCTCCCGTTTGCCCCCTTCAATTTGTCTTGAATCCTCCTGCTACAAGTTGACCTGTGGTGATAATGGATGAAATAGTGTAGCCAAGAGAATGGTCCAAGTGATCCCCCAGCCTTTTCTCCCTGTCATCCTAGGTCTGATCACATATAAAATCCGTGGTCCACAAAGACTTCCTGTGCTGTGTGGAGATACCCCAACTAGGTAATCCCTCCACAACACTTCCCATATTCAGCCCTTCCTATGGACACGCTGACCGCTTCATATGTACTTCGGTCTGTAGGGTCCCATATTGGACGCAGAGAGCAACACACTTGAAACAACGTTCACATGAGTGCTCTCCCAAGAAATGGCTGATCTGCAGCATTCCCTACCTGGTCCATGAGGTATTGTGGATTTGCTCGTGTGTGGATCTCTGCACTCGTTTTTAGGGGATATAGAATAACAAGTCTATGAGTCTTGTTGTCTCAATGATTTGGCATCAAACAATAGTCTGAGCATCCGTGACCAGTGGGCTGGCCAACCATAGCCCAGAGTGCAAGATGTCTGTCAACCAAAACCAGTCTCTATGGAATAGACCTCCTCATTCTCTAGCCTCATGAGTGTCAGGGACTGAGCCTACTCCCTTCCAGGATGGAACTTTCAATACCCTCAAATTGCAGGCATCATCACAGGGCTCCTGGATGTTCAGACAATCGACCCACCTTTCCTCTCTTATGACTGTAGACACAACAATCACACTGGCACTGGCCCTAAGCACCACACTCCCAGTAAGCCCTCAAGGAGAGGGAGGGCTTGTTCTTATCCACCTGTGGAAACGGTACCGGAAAATGACCGGTTAGATCTCGGTGAAAAGGCCTCTGTTTGGAGGGCTGCCCTGTTTCTTAAGCTATGCAAATATGGATTCAGAACTGTGGAGCTGAAAATATCCCATTGGGAATGATTTCTTCAGGGGCTATATCCAAGGCCTCATGCTTGGTGGAGAGCACTGGGGCATGGTTTCCTTGTTTGTGCCCTGGGATGTCTTCTTTCAAATGGCCATGAAGCACAATTCTTTGTTCACATGGAGGAACTCCCTTGAGGTATTCTGCCCACTGATCCCCTGAAGATATCACATGTTCAAACACCAAGCCTCTAGAATCCACATTTAGCTTGGGAGCCTGAGGAGAGTGGTGGCTATGAGTCAACAGATGGAGATAATATTGTTCTTCCAAGAGGACCACCCATCTGATGGCTGCTCCTTTCCATCAACCTCGACATACCTCCAGAGCAAAAACTCATGGTGTCCATCATTGACCTCTCAAGGTGTGAGGGGGAGAAGGTCCCACATATGGCCCCTCACACACCTCTTTTCTCACAGAGAGGTTGTTTGGTCACAAGGCTCCATGGGCATGATATCAGTGCCATGGCCACCTCTGGCACTGCACCTTTCAGAAGGAAGGCAACTGCACACCCTGGGGAACCCAATTTTCTCTATCATGATGGATCTCTGATAACATGTGCAGCACTTCAGGGTCAAGTGCTCTCTCAGTCACTGCCTCACACGAATACACATTACAGAATCTCTTTTGGAGAGAAAAGATATCATTCCAAACACCCAAGCAAAAGTCCCCTAGACAGTGAAATCAAGGAACGACTGAGGAAAAACACCCGATGAGCTGCCATTTAACAAGGAAGGGTTTTTTCCTCTTAGGGAAATGATAGTGTGTCATTTAACTGGACCCACACCTCGTGTCCTTTGAGAAGCTATTTGTGCCCAGCAGGGAGGACTGCTTGCAACCGACATATTTCTAGACACAGGCCAAGAACGAGTGAAAATCTCATGCCAGAGTCCTTATGTAGCCTTTGTGTCTAATAGTCCCCGGAAACACAGACAAGGGCTTGGGAATGACATTGCGCCCTGGATTGTGGCTTCTATCCAAATCTCATCTCTCTCTCTCTGGGTTTCTTCCTCCTTCACATGCTCTCGAATCCTCCTCATCCAAGGTTATCTGTGCTGGTCCAGGTGGGCATATCTCAGCCAGGAGAGCAGTCCAATTCTTTAACCAAAATTTTCCCTCAGTCTTCCAAATTCCTATCAAATATGAAAGCATTTTTCCTGAAATAACTACTCTCTTTGTATGGACATATTCCACCGTACACAGTGTACCCCTATCTTACCATTGTCAGCCCTTCACACTGACCGATAACCATCCCAATTGTACTGCGTTCTACATGGTCACATATTAAACTCAGGGATGAACATACTTTCAACCAACTACACATAAGGACCTAGGGAGAATTCACTTCTCTGCAGCACACACCACGTGTGTGATCAGGTCTGTGAAGTTGCTGGTGAGCTGGTGCTCTCGATTCTTTCTAAGGGGAGTTGGGAAATGAAATCTCTGACTCTCCATGTCTCAGTGAATTGGCATCTACGAAGGGGTCTGAGCACCCTTCAGCAGGGTCTGAATGACAATGGGACAGAGTTCAAGGATTCGGTCCCCTCAAACCAGTCTCCCTTTGGCACAATCCTCCTCCTTCTCTAGACCCTCAATTGGCAGGCCAGAGGCCCCTCTCGTCGAGAGGGAAACCTCAAGAGCTGCCCATGCAGCCTTCACCAAGGGCTCACGGAGGAGAAGAAGAGAGACTCCTGAAATTCATGATATATGTGTACCCCACAAACAAGCCAGCAGTGGAACTAGTCAGCCCACTTCCATCCAGCACCCCAGTAGACAGGACGTATTCTTATCAACCTGTGAAATACCCACCAGACATATCCCAGCTTCATTCTCGGGAAATTTGTTACTGGGGATAGCTAGTGTGTGATTTCATCTATTGACGTGTACGTTCAGAAGCAGGGAATTGTCCTTCCCACCAGTCCAATATTTCCTCAGAGTTGATATTGAGGGCCTCGTCCTTGGTTGAAGGCAGAGGGGCCTATTTTCATGCGTTGAGCTCTGGAATGAGATTTATCATCCCGGTCATAATTAGGAGGCTATTTTCCCCTGTGGGAAAAGACTGGAAGTGATAAGCTCCTTCATCCCTTTCAGATATATCCTAATCCAAAACCAAGCCTGAGCCATGGCTATTTACTCAGGAGCCTGATGAGGATGGTGGCCATGAGAAGAATGCTGGAAAGAATACTTATCATCAAAGTGTCCAATACATCCAATGGATCCTCCTTTAATTTAGTATCAACATACCTCCAGATCAAGAGCTCAGGCTGCCAGATGTGCAACCAATGTGTCGTGATTTTGAGATCTTCCCACGTTTATCCCATCACTCGCCTCGCTGCTCAAAGAGGGTCTGTGGTGTCACAAGGCTTGCTGGGCCGCATGCCATTGCCATGGCAACCATCGGGCCTGAACTTCTCAGATGGAAGGCAACTTCCCCTCCTCTGTGCCCACCTGCTCTCTACAGAAGGATGGCTCTTCCCCTGAACGTGTGTCAGGCTCAACACGGTGGTTCCAGAACTGCTGCCCAGGAATACACAGTCTACAATCACATTGGGAAAGAAAATATGGGATTGAAACAGACCCACTCCCCACGGAGCATGAACATGAAAACAATGGCCGATGGAGGAAGAACAACACACGAGCATCCCTTTCCATGGGAGCAGGCTTTTCCACAGAAGGACACTATGGAATATCTTTTAACCTGATTTCCACCCCATGCCACTGGAGAAGTTATAGGGACCACAGCAAGGCTTTCAAACCTGTCTTCCAGTATGGAGCAGGGAGTGTAATGGACACATTTTGGCCGTCAGGCCAGGAAGGAGAGAAGACTCTGGTACACGTGTGCTGGTTTGTCCCATTGGTGGGATATTCACCTTAAACAAAGACATGTCCTTGGAGCCATTATCCTGGCATTGACGGTTGCTTGAATCCACAGCTCCTTTACCTCTCTCTCTACTTCTTTTCATCTCATTCTCTCTAGCTCTCTCACTCTCCCGTTTGCCCCCTTCAATTTGTCTTGAATCCTCCTGCTACAAGTTGACCTGTGGTGATAATGGATGAAATAGTGTAGCCAAGAGAATGGTCCAAGTGATCCCCCAGCCTTTTCTCCCTGTCATCCTAGGTCTGATCACATATAAAATCCGTGGTCCACAAAGACTTCCTGTGCTGTGTGGAGATACCCCAACTAGGTAATCCCTCCACAACACTTCCCATATTCAGCCCTTCCTATGGACACGCTGACCGCTTCATATGTACTTCGGTCTGTAGGGTCCCATATTGGACGCAGAGAGCAACACACTTGAAACAACGTTCACATGAGTGCTCTCCCAAGAAATGGCTGATCTGCAGCATTCCCTACCTGGTCCATGAGGTATTGTGGATTTGCTCGTGTGTGGATCTCTGCACTCGTTTTTAGGGGATATAGAATAACAAGTCTATGAGTCTTGTTGTCTCAATGATTTGGCATCAAACAATAGTCTGAGCATCCGTGACCAGTGGGCTGGCCAACCATAGCCCAGAGTGCAAGATGTCTGTCAACCAAAACCAGTCTCTATGGAATAGACCTCCTCATTCTCTAGCCTCATGAGTGTCAGGGACTGAGCCTACTCCCTTCCAGGATGGAACTTTCAATACCCTCAAATTGCAGGCATCATCACAGGGCTCCTGGATGTTCAGACAATCGACCCACCTTTCCTCTCTTATGACTGTAGACACAACAATCACACTGGCACTGGCCCTAAGCACCACACTCCCAGTAAGCCCTCAAGGAGAGGGAGGGCTTGTTCTTATCCACCTGTGGAAACGGTACCGGAAAATGACCGGTTAGATCTCGGTGAAAAGGCCTCTGTTTGGAGGGCTGCCCTGTTTCTTAAGCTATGCAAATATGGATTCAGAACTGTGGAGCTGAAAATATCCCATTGGGAATGATTTCTTCAGGGGCTATATCCAAGGCCTCATGCTTGGTGGAGAGCACTGGGGCATGGTTTCCTTGTTTGTGCCCTGGGATGTCTTCTTTCAAATGGCCATGAAGCACAATTCTTTGTTCACATGGAGGAACTCCCTTGAGGTATTCTGCCCACTGATCCCCTGAAGATATCACATGTTCAAACACCAAGCCTCTAGAATCCACATTTAGCTTGGGAGCCTGAGGAGAGTGGTGGCTATGAGTCAACAGATGGAGATAATATTGTTCTTCCAAGAGGACCACCCATCTGATGGCTGCTCCTTTCCATCAACCTCGACATACCTCCAGAGCAAAAACTCATGGTGTCCATCATTGACCTCTCAAGGTGTGAGGGGGAGAATGTCCCACATATGGCCCCTCACACACCTCTTTTCTCACAGAGAGGTTGTTTGGTCACAAGGCTCCATGGGCATGATATCAGTGCCATGGCCACCTCTGGCACTGCACCTTTCAGAAGGAAGGCAACTGCACACCCTGGGGAACCCAATTTTCTCTATCATGATGGATCTCTGATAACATGTGCAGCACTTCAGGGTCAAGTGCTCTCTCAGTCACTGCCTCACACGAATACACATTACAGAATCTCTTTTGGAGAGAAAAGATATCATTCCAAACACCCAAGCAAAAGTCCCCTAGACAGTGAAATCAAGGAACGACTGAGGAAAAACACCCGATGAGCTGCCATTTAACAAGGAAGGGTTTTTTCCTCTTAGGGAAATGATAGTGTGTCATTTAACTGGACCCACACCTCGTGTCCTTTGAGAAGCTATTTGTGCCCAGCAGGGAGGACTGCTTGCAACCGACATATTTCTAGACACAGGCCAAGAACGAGTGAAAATCTCATGCCAGAGTCCTTATGTAGCCTTTGTGTCTAATAGTCCCCGGAAACACAGACAAGGGCTTGGGAATGACATTGCGCCCTGGATTGTGGCTTCTATCCAAATCTCATCTCTCTCTCTCTGGGTTTCTTCCTCCTTCACATGCTCTCGAATCCTCCTCATCCAAGGTTATCTGTGCTGGTCCAGGTGGGCATATCTCAGCCAGGAGAGCAGTCCAATTCTTTAACCAAAATTTTCCCTCAGTCTTCCAAATTCCTATCAAATATGAAAGCATTTTTCCTGAAATAACTACTCTCTTTGTATGGACATATTCCACCGTACACAGTGTACCCCTATCTTACCATTGTCAGCCCTTCACACTGACCGATAACCATCCCAATTGTACTGCGTTCTACATGGTCACATATTAAACTCAGGGATGAACATACTTTCAACCAACTACACATAAGGACCTAGGGAGAATTCACTTCTCTGCAGCACACACCACGTGTGTGATCAGGTCTGTGAAGTTGCTGGTGAGCTGGTGCTCTCGATTCTTTCTAAGGGGAGTTGGGAAATGAAATCTCTGACTCTCCATGTCTCAGTGAATTGGCATCTACGAAGGGGTCTGAGCACCCTTCAGCAGGGTCTGAATGACAATGGGACAGAGTTCAAGGATTCGGTCCCCTCAAACCAGTCTCCCTTTGGCACAATCCTCCTCCTTCTCTAGACCCTCAATTGGCAGGCCAGAGGCCCCTCTCGTCGAGAGGGAAACCTCAAGACATGCCCATGCAGCCTTCACCAAGGGCTCACGGAGGAGAAGAAGAGAGACTCCTGAAATTCATGATATATGTGTACCCCACAAACAAGCCAGCAGTGGAACTAGTCAGCCCACTTCCATCCAGCACCCCAGTAGACAGGACGTATTCTTATCAACCTGTGAAATACCCACCAGACATATCCCAGCTTCATTCTCGGGAAATTTGTTACTGGGGATAGCTAGTGTGTGATTTCATCTATTGACGTGTACGTTCAGAAGCAGGGAATTGTCCTTCCCACCAGTCCAATATTTCCTCAGAGTTGATATTGAGGGCCTCGTCCTTGGTTGAAGGCAGAGGGGCCTATTTTCATGCGTTGAGCTCTGGAATGAGATTTATCATCCCGGTCATAATTAGGAGGCTATTTTCCCCTGTGGGAAAAGACTGGAAGTGATAAGCTCCTTCATCCCTTTCAGATATATCCTAATCCAAAACCAAGCCTGAGCCATGGCTATTTACTCAGGAGCCTGATGAGGATGGTGGCCATGAGAAGAATGCTGGAAAGAATACTTATCATCAAAGTGTCCAATACATCCAATGGATCCTCCTTTAATTTAGTATCAACATACCTCCAGATCAAGAGCTCAGGCTGCCAGATGTGCAACCAATGTGTCGTGATTTTGAGATCTTCCCACGTTTATCCCATCACTCGCCTCGCTGCTCAAAGAGGGTCTGTGGTGTCACAAGGCTTGCTGGGCCGCATGCCATTGCCATGGCAACCATCGGGCCTGAACTTCTCAGATGGAAGGCAACTTCCCCTCCTCTGTGCCCACCTGCTCTCTACAGAAGGATGGCTCTTCCCCTGAACGTGTGTCAGGCTCAACACGGTGGTTCCAGAACTGCTGCCCAGGAATACACAGTCTACAATCACATTGGGAAAGAAAATATGGGATTGAAACAGACCCACTCCCCACGGAGCATGAACATGAAAACAATGGCCGATGGAGGAAGAACAACACACGAGCATCCCTTTCCATGGGAGCAGGCTTTTCCACAGAAGGACACTATGGAATATCTTTTAACCTGATTTCCACCCCATGCCACTGGAGAAGTTATAGGGACCACAGCAAGGCTTTCAAACCTGTCTTCCAGTATGGAGCAGGGAGTGTAATGGACACATTTTGGCCGTCAGGCCAGGAAGGAGAGAAGACTCTGGTACACGTGTGCTGGTTTGTCCCATTGGTGGGATATTCACCTTAAACAAAGACATGTCCTTGGAGCCATTATCCTGGCATTGACGGTTGCTTGAATCCACAGCTCCTTTACCTCTCTCTCTACTTCTTTTCATCTCATTCTCTCTAGCTCTCTCACTCTCCCGTTTGCCCCCTTCAATTTGTCTTGAATCCTCCTGCTACAAGTTGACCTGTGGTGATAATGGATGAAATAGTGTAGCCAAGAGAATGGTCCAAGTGATCCCCCAGCCTTTTCTCCCTGTCATCCTAGGTCTGATCACATATAAAATCCGTGGTCCACAAAGACTTCCTGTGCTGTGTGGAGATACCCCAACTAGGTAATCCCTCCACAACACTTCCCATATTCAGCCCTTCCTATGGACACGCTGACCGCTTCATATGTACTTCGGTCTGTAGGGTCCCATATTGGACGCAGAGAGCAACACACTTGAAACAACGTTCACATGAGTGCTCTCCCAAGAAATGGCTGATCTGCAGCATTCCCTACCTGGTCCATGAGGTATTGTGGATTTGCTCGTGTGTGGATCTCTGCACTCGTTTTTAGGGGATATAGAATAACAAGTCTATGAGTCTTGTTGTCTCAATGATTTGGCATCAAACAATAGTCTGAGCATACGTGACCAGTGGGCTGGCCAACCATAGCCCAGAGTGCAAGATGTCTGTCAACCAAAACCAGTCTCTATGGAATAGACCTCCTCATTCTCTAGCCTCATGAGTGTCAGGGACTGAGCCTACTCCCTTCCAGGATGGAACTTTCAATACCCTCAAATTGCAGGCATCATCACAGGGCTCCTGGATGTTCAGACAATCGACCCACCTTTCCTCTCTTATGACTGTAGACACAACAATCACACTGGCACTGGCCCTAAGCACCACACTCCCAGTAAGCCCTCAAGGAGAGGGAGGGCTTGTTCTTATCCACCTGTGGAAACGGTACCGGAAAATGACCGGTTAGATCTCGGTGAAAAGGCCTCTGTTTGGAGGGCTGCCCTGTTTCTTAAGCTATGCAAATATGGATTCAGAACTGTGGAGCTGAAAATATCCCATTGGGAATGATTTCTTCAGGGGCTATATCCAAGGCCTCATGCTTGGTGGAGAGCACTGGGGCATGGTTTCCTTGTTTGTGCCCTGGGATGTCTTCTTTCAAATGGCCATGAAGCACAATTCTTTGTTCACATGGAGGAACTCCCTTGAGGTATTCTGCCCACTGATCCCCTGAAGATATCACATGTTCAAACACCAAGCCTCTAGAATCCACATTTAGCTTGGGAGCCTGAGGAGAGTGGTGGCTATGAGTCAACAGATGGAGATAATATTGTTCTTCCAAGAGGACCACCCATCTGATGGCTGCTCCTTTCCATCAACCTCGACATACCTCCAGAGCAAAAACTCATGGTGTCCATCATTGACCTCTCAAGGTGTGAGGGGGAGAAGGTCCCACATATGGCCCCTCACACACCTCTTTTCTCACAGAGAGGTTGTTTGGTCACAAGGCTCCATGGGCATGATATCAGTGCCATGGCCACCTCTGGCACTGCACCTTTCAGAAGGAAGGCAACTGCACACCCTGGGGAACCCAATTTTCTCTATCATGATGGATCTCTGATAACATGTGCAGCACTTCAGGGTCAAGTGCTCTCTCAGTCACTGCCTCACACGAATACACATTACAGAATCTCTTTTGGAGAGACAAGATATCATTCCAAACACCCAAGCAAAAGTCCCCTAGACAGTGAAATCAAGGAACGACTGAGGAAAAACACCCGATGAGCTGCCATTTAACAAGGAAGGGTTTTTTCCTCTTAGGGAAATGATAGTGTGTCATTTAACTGGACCCACACCTCGTGTCCTTTGAGAAGCTATTTGTGCCCAGCAGGGAGGACTGCTTGCAACCGACATATTTCTAGACACAGGCCAAGAACGAGTGAAAATCTCATGCCAGAGTCCTTATGTAGCCTTTGTGTCTAATAGTCCCCGGAAACACAGACAAGGGCTTGGGAATGACATTGCGCCCTGGATTGTGGCTTCTATCCAAATCTCATCTCTCTCTCTCTGGGTTTCTTCCTCCTTCACATGCTCTCGAATCCTCCTCATCCAAGGTTATCTGTGCTGGTCCAGGTGGGCATATCTCAGCCAGGAGAGCAGTCCAATTCTTTAACCAAAATTTTCCCTCAGTCTTCCAAATTCCTATCAAATATGAAAGCATTTTTCCTGAAATAACTACTCTCTTTGTATGGACATATTCCACCGTACACAGTGTACCCCTATCTTACCATTGTCAGCCCTTCACACTGACCGATAACCATCCCATTTGTACTGCGTTCTACATGGTCACATATTAAACTCAGGGATGAACATACTTTCAACCAACTACACATAAGGACCTAGGGAGAATTCACTTCTCTGCAGCACACACCACGTGTGTGATCAGGTCTGTGAAGTTGCTGGTGAGCTGGTGCTCTCGATTCTTTCTAAGGGGAGTTGGGAAATGAAATCTCTGACTCTCCATGTCTCAGTGAATTGGCATCTACGAAGGGGTCTGAGCACCCTTCAGCAGGGTCTGAATGACAATGGGACAGAGTTCAAGGATTCGGTCCCCTCAAACCAGTCTCCCTTTGGCACAATCCTCCTCCTTCTCTAGACCCTCAATTGGCAGGCCAGAGGCCCCTCTCGTCGAGAGGGAAACCTCAAGAGCTGCCCATGCAGCCTTCACCAAGGGCTCACGGAGGAGAAGAAGAGAGACTCCTGAAATTCATGATATATGTGTACCCCACAAACAAGCCAGCAGTGGAACTAGTCAGCCCACTTCCATCCAGCACCCCAGTAGACAGGACGTATTCTTATCAACCTGTGAAATACCCACCAGACATATCCCAGCTTCATTCTCGGGAAATTTGTTACTGGGGATAGCTAGTGTGTGATTTCATCTATTGACGTGTACGTTCAGAAGCAGGGAATTGTCCTTCCCACCAGTCCAATATTTCCTCAGAGTTGATATTGAGGGCCTCGTCCTTGGTTGAAGGCAGAGGGGCCTATTTTCATGCGTTGAGCTCTGGAATGAGATTTATCATCCCGGTCATAATTAGGAGGCTATTTTCCCCTGTGGGAAAAGACTGGAAGTGATAAGCTCCTTCATCCCTTTCAGATATATCCTAATCCAAAACCAAGCCTGAGCCATGGCTATTTACTCAGGAGCCTGATGAGGATGGTGGCCATGAGAAGAATGCTGGAAAGAATACTTATCATCAAAGTGTCCAATACATCCAATGGATCCTCCTTTAATTTAGTATCAACATACCTCCAGATCAAGAGCTCAGGCTGCCAGATGTGCAACCAATGTGTCGTGATTTTGAGATCTTCCCACGTTTATCCCATCACTCGCCTCGCTGCTCAAAGAGGGTCTGTGGTGTCACAAGGCTTGCTGGGCCGCATGCCATTGCCATGGCAACCATCGGGCCTGAACTTCTCAGATGGAAGGCAACTTCCCCTCCTCTGTGCCCACCTGCTCTCTACAGAAGGATGGCTCTTCCCCTGAACGTGTGTCAGGCTCAACACGGTGGTTCCAGAACTGCTGCCCAGGAATACACAGTCTACAATCACATTGGGAAAGAAAATATGGGATTGAAACAGACCCACTCCCCACGGAGCATGAACATGAAAACAATGGCCGATGGAGGAAGAACAACACACGAGCATCCCTTTCCATGGGAGCAGGCTTTTCCACAGAAGGACACTATGGAATATCTTTTAACCTGATTTCCACCCCATGCCACTGGAGAAGTTATAGGGACCACAGCAAGGCTTTCAAACCTGTCTTCCAGTATGGAGCAGGGAGTGTAATGGACACATTTTGGCCGTCAGGCCAGGAAGGAGAGAAGACTCTGGTACACGTGTGCTGGTTTGTCCCATTGGTGGGATATTCACCTTAAACAAAGACATGTCCTTGGAGCCATTATCCTGGCATTGACGGTTGCTTGAATCCACAGCTCCTTTACCTCTCTCTCTACTTCTTTTCATCTCATTCTCTCTAGCTCTCTCACTCTCCCGTTTGCCCCCTTCAATTTGTCTTGAATCCTCCTGCTACAAGTTGACCTGTGGTGATAATGGATGAAATAGTGTAGCCAAGAGAATGGTCCAAGTGATCCCCCAGCCTTTTCTCCCTGTCATCCTAGGTCTGATCACATATAAAATCCGTGGTCCACAAAGACTTCCTGTGCTGTGTGGAGATACCCCAACTAGGTAATCCCTCCACAACACTTCCCATATTCAGCCCTTCCTATGGACACGCTGACCGCTTCATATGTACTTCGGTCTGTAGGGTCCCATATTGGACGCAGAGAGCAACACACTTGAAACAACGTTCACATGAGTGCTCTCCCAAGAAATGGCTGATCTGCAGCATTCCCTACCTGGTCCATGAGGTATTGTGGATTTGCTCGTGTGTGGATCTCTGCACTCGTTTTTAGGGGATATAGAATAACAAGTCTATGAGTCTTGTTGTCTCAATGATTTGGCATCAAACAATAGTCTGAGCATCCGTGACCAGTGGGCTGGCCAACCATAGCCCAGAGTGCAAGATGTCTGTCAACCAAAACCAGTCTCTATGGAATAGACCTCCTCATTCTCTAGCCTCATGAGTGTCAGGGACTGAGCCTACTCCCTTCCAGGATGGAACTTTCAATACCCTCAAATTGCAGGCATCATCACAGGGCTCCTGGATGTTCAGACAATCGACCCACCTTTCCTCTCTTATGACTGTAGACACAACAATCACACTGGCACTGGCCCTAAGCACCACACTCCCAGTAAGCCCTCAAGGAGAGGGAGGGCTTGTTCTTATCCACCTGTGGAAACGGTACCGGAAAATGACCGGTTAGATCTCGGTGAAAAGGCCTCTGTTTGGAGGGCTGCCCTGTTTCTTAAGCTATGCAAATATGGATTCAGAACTGTGGAGCTGAAAATATCCCATTGGGAATGATTTCTTCAGGGGCTATATCCAAGGCCTCATGCTTGGTGGAGAGCACTGGGGCATGGTTTCCTTGTTTGTGCCCTGGGATGTCTTCTTTCAAATGGCCATGAAGCACAATTCTTTGTTCACATGGAGGAACTCCCTTGAGGTATTCTGCCCACTGATCCCCTGAAGATATCACATGTTCAAACACCAAGCCTCTAGAATCCACATTTAGCTTGGGAGCCTGAGGAGAGTGGTGGCTATGAGTCAACAGATGGAGATAATATTGTTCTTCCAAGAGGACCACCCATCTGATGGCTGCTCCTTTCCATCAACCTCGACATACCTCCAGAGCAAAAACTCATGGTGTCCATCATTGACCTCTCAAGGTGTGAGGGGGAGAAGGTCCCACATATGGCCCCTCACACACCTCTTTTCTCACAGAGAGGTTGTTTGGTCACAAGGCTCCATGGGCATGATATCAGTGCCATGGCCACCTCTGGCACTGCACCTTTCAGAAGGAAGGCAACTGCACACCCTGGGGAACCCAATTTTCTCTATCATGATGGATCTCTGATAACATGTGCAGCACTTCAGGGTCAAGTGCTCTCTCAGTCACTGCCTCACACGAATACACATTACAGAATCTCTTTTGGAGAGAAAAGATATCATTCCAAACACCCAAGCAAAAGTCCCCTAGACAGTGAAATCAAGGAACGACTGAGGAAAAACACCCGATGAGCTGCCATTTAACAAGGAAGGGTTTTTTCCTCTTAGGGAAATGATAGTGTGTCATTTAACTGGACCCACACCTCGTGTCCTTTGAGAAGCTATTTGTGCCCAGCAGGGAGGACTGCTTGCAACCGACATATTTCTAGACACAGGCCAAGAACGAGTGAAAATCTCATGCCAGAGTCCTTATGTAGCCTTTGTGTCTAATAGTCCCCGGAAACACAGACAAGGGCTTGGGAATGACATTGCGCCCTGGATTGTGGCTTCTATCCAAATCTCATCTCTCTCTCTCTGGGTTTCTTCCTCCTTCACATGCTCTCGAATCCTCCTCATCCAAGGTTATCTGTGCTGGTCCAGGTGGGCATATCTCAGCCAGGAGAGCAGTCCAATTCTTTAACCAAAATTTTCCCTCAGTCTTCCAAATTCCTATCAAATATGAAAGCATTTTTCCTGAAATAACTACTCTCTTTGTATGGACATATTCCACCGTACACAGTGTACCCCTATCTTACCATTGTCAGCCCTTCACACTGACCGATAACCATCCCATTTGTACTGCGTTCTACATGGTCACATATTAAACTCAGGGATGAACATACTTTCAACCAACTACACATAAGGACCTAGGGAGAATTCACTTCTCTGCAGCACACACCACGTGTGTGATCAGGTCTGTGAAGTTGCTGGTGAGCTGGTGCTCTCGATTCTTTCTAAGGGGAGTTGGGAAATGAAATCTCTGACTCTCCATGTCTCAGTGAATTGGCATCTACGAAGGGGTCTGAGCACCCTTCAGCAGGGTCTGAATGACAATGGGACAGAGTTCAAGGATTCGGTCCCCTCAAACCAGTCTCCCTTTGGCACAATCCTCCTCCTTCTCTAGACCCTCAATTGGCAGGCCAGAGGCCCCTCTCATCGAGAGGGAAACCTCAAGACCTGCCCATGCAGCCTTCACCAAGGGCTCACGGAGGAGAAGAAGAGAGACTCCTGAAATTCATGATATATGTGTACCCCACAAACAAGCCAGCAGTGGAACTAGTCAGCCCACTTCCATCCAGCACCCCAGTAGACAGGACGTATTCTTATCAACCTGTGAAATACCCACCAGACATATCCCAGCTTCATTCTCGGGAAATTTGTTACTGGGCATAGCTAGTGTGTGATTTCATCTATTGACGTGTACGTTCAGAAGCAGGGAATTGTCCTTCCCACCAGTCCAATATTTCCTCAGAGTTGATATTGAGGGCCTCGTCCTTGGTTGAAGGCAGAGGGGCCTATTTTCATGCGTTGAGCTCTGGAATGAGATTTATCATCCCGGTCAT
Organism: Sus scrofa; assembly: GCF_054392235.1. NCBI lineage: Eukaryota > Metazoa > Chordata > Mammalia > Artiodactyla > Suidae > Sus > Sus scrofa. The sequence continues at coordinate 45,174,605 of NC_139402.1, forward strand.
AATTAGGAGGCTATTTTCCCCTGTGGGAAAAGACTGGAAGTGATAAGCTCCTTCATCCCTTTCAGATATATCCTAATCCAAAACCAAGCCTGAGCCATGGCTATTTACTCAGGAGCCTGATGAGGATGGTGGCCATGAGAAGAATGCTGGAAAGAATACTTATCATCAAAGTGTCCAATACATCCAATGGATCCTCCTTTAATTTAGTATCAACATACCTCCAGATCAAGAGCTCAGGCTGCCAGATGTGCAACCAATGTGTCGTGATTTTGAGATCTTCCCACGTTTATCCCATCACTCGCCTCGCTGCTCAAAGAGGGTCTGTGGTGTCACAAGGCTTGCTGGGCCGCATGCCATTGCCATGGCAACCATCGGGCCTGAACTTCTCAGATGGAAGGCAACTTCCCCTCCTCTGTGCCCACCTGCTCTCTACAGAAGGATGGCTCTTCCCCTGAACGTGTGTCAGGCTCAACACGGTGGTTCCAGAACTGCTGCCCAGGAATACACAGTCTACAATCACATTGGGAAAGAAAATATGGGATTGAAACAGACCCACTCCCCACGGAGCATGAACATGAAAACAATGGCCGATGGAGGAAGAACAACACACGAGCATCCCTTTCCATGGGAGCAGGCTTTTCCACAGAAGGACACTATGGAATATCTTTTAACCTGATTTCCACCCCATGCCACTGGAGAAGTTATAGGGACCACAGCAAGGCTTTCAAACCTGTCTTCCAGTATGGAGCAGGGAGTGTAATGGACACATTTTGGCCGTCAGGCCAGGAAGGAGAGAAGACTCTGGTACACGTGTGCTGGTTTGTCCCATTGGTGGGATATTCACCTTAAACAAAGACATGTCCTTGGAGCCATTATCCTGGCATTGACGGTTGCTTGAATCCACAGCTCCTTTACCTCTCTCTCTACTTCTTTTCATCTCATTCTCTCTAGCTCTCTCACTCTCCCGTTTGCCCCCTTCAATTTGTCTTGAATCCTCCTGCTACAAGTTGACCTGTGGTGATAATGGATGAAATAGTGTAGCCAAGAGAATGGTCCAAGTGATCCCCCAGCCTTTTCTCCCTGTCATCCTAGGTCTGATCACATATAAAATCCGTGGTCCACAAAGACTTCCTGTGCTGTGTGGAGATACCCCAACTAGGTAATCCCTCCACAACACTTCCCATATTCAGCCCTTCCTATGGACACGCTGACCGCTTCATATGTACTTCGGTCTGTAGGGTCCCATATTGGACGCAGAGAGCAACACACTTGAAACAACGTTCACATGAGTGCTCTCCCAAGAAATGGCTGATCTGCAGCATTCCCTACCTGGTCCATGAGGTATTGTGGATTTGCTCGTGTGTGGATCTCTGCACTCGTTTTTAGGGGATATAGAATAACAAGTCTATGAGTCTTGTTGTCTCAATGATTTGGCATCAAACAATAGTCTGAGCATCCGTGACCAGTGGGCTGGCCAACCATAGCCCAGAGTGCAAGATGTCTGTCAACCAAAACCAGTCTCTATGGAATAGACCTCCTCATTCTCTAGCCTCATGAGTGTCAGGGACTGAGCCTACTCCCTTCCAGGATGGAACTTTCAATACCCTCAAATTGCAGGCATCATCACAGGGCTCCTGGATGTTCAGACAATCGACCCACCTTTCCTCTCTTATGACTGTAGACACAACAATCACACTGGCACTGGCCCTAAGCACCACACTCCCAGTAAGCCCTCAAGGAGAGGGAGGGCTTGTTCTTATCCACCTGTGGAAACGGTACCGGAAAATGACCGGTTAGATCTCGGTGAAAAGGCCTCTGTTTGGAGGGCTGCCCTGTTTCTTAAGCTATGCAAATATGGATTCAGAACTGTGGAGCTGAAAATATCCCATTGGGAATGATTTCTTCAGGGGCTATATCCAAGGCCTCATGCTTGGTGGAGAGCACTGGGGCATGGTTTCCTTGTTTGTGCCCTGGGATGTCTTCTTTCAAATGGCCATGAAGCACAATTCTTTGTTCACATGGAGGAACTCCCTTGAGGTATTCTGCCCACTGATCCCCTGAAGATATCACATGTTCAAACACCAAGCCTCTAGAATCCACATTTAGCTTGGGAGCCTGAGGAGAGTGGTGGCTATGAGTCAACAGATGGAGATAATATTGTTCTTCCAAGAGGACCACCCATCTGATGGCTGCTCCTTTCCATCAACCTCGACATACCTCCAGAGCAAAAACTCATGGTGTCCATCATTGACCTCTCAAGGTGTGAGGGGGAGAAGGTCCCACATATGGCCCCTCACACACCTCTTTTCTCACAGAGAGGTTGTTTGGTCACAAGGCTCCATGGGCATGATATCAGTGCCATGGCCACCTCTGGCACTGCACCTTTCAGAAGGAAGGCAACTGCACACCCTGGGGAACCCAATTTTCTCTATCATGATGGATCTCTGATAACATGTGCAGCACTTCAGGGTCAAGTGCTCTCTCAGTCACTGCCTCACACGAATACACATTACAGAATCTCTTTTGGAGAGAAAAGATATCATTCCAAACACCCAAGCAAAAGTCCCCTAGACAGTGAAATCAAGGAACGACTGAGGAAAAACACCCGATGAGCTGCCATTTAACAAGGAAGGGTTTTTTCCTCTTAGGGAAATGATAGTGTGTCATTTAACTGGACCCACACCTCGTGTCCTTTGAGAAGCTATTTGTGCCCAGCAGGGAGGACTGCTTGCAACCGACATATTTCTAGACACAGGCCAAGAACGAGTGAAAATCTCATGCCAGAGTCCTTATGTAGCCTTTGTGTCTAATAGTCCCCGGAAACACAGACAAGGGCTTGGGAATGACATTGCGCCCTGGATTGTGGCTTCTATCCAAATCTCATCTCTCTCTCTCTGGGTTTCTTCCTCCTTCACATGCTCTCGAATCCTCCTCATCCAAGGTTATCTGTGCTGGTCCAGGTGGGCATATCTCAGCCAGGAGAGCAGTCCAATTCTTTAACCAAAATTTTCCCTCAGTCTTCCAAATTCCTATCAAATATGAAAGCATTTTTCCTGAAATAACTACTCTCTTTGTATGGACATATTCCACCGTACACAGTGTACCCCTATCTTACCATTGTCAGCCCTTCACACTGACCGATAACCATCCCAATTGTACTGCGTTCTACATGGTCACATATTAAACTCAGGGATGAACATACTTTCAACCAACTACACATAAGGACCTAGGGAGAATTCACTTCTCTGCAGCACACACCACGTGTGTGATCAGGTCTGTGAAGTTGCTGGTGAGCTGGTGCTCTCGATTCTTTCTAAGGGGAGTTGGGAAATGAAATCTCTGACTCTCCATGTCTCAGTGAATTGGCATCTACGAAGGGGTCTGAGCACCCTTCAGCAGGGTCTGAATGACAATGGGACAGAGTTCAAGGATTCGGTCCCCTCAAACCAGTCTCCCTTTGGCACAATCCTCCTCCTTCTCTAGACCCTCAATTGGCAGGCCAGAGGCCCCTCTCGTCGAGAGGGAAACCTCAAGACCTGCCCATGCAGCCTTCACCAAGGGCTCACGGAGGAGAAGAAGAGAGACTCCTGAAATTCATGATATATGTGTACCCCACAAACAAGCCAGCAGTGGAACTAGTCAGCCCACTTCCATCCAGCACCCCAGTAGACAGGACGTATTCTTATCAACCTGTGAAATACCCACCAGACATATCCCAGCTTCATTCTCGGGAAATTTGTTACTGGGGATAGCTAGTGTGTGATTTCATCTATTGACGTGTACGTTCAGAAGCAGGGAATTGTCCTTCCCACCAGTCCAATATTTCCTCAGAGTTGATATTGAGGGCCTCGTCCTTGGTTGAAGGCAGAGGGGCCTATTTTCATGCGTTGAGCTCTGGAATGAGATTTATCATCCCGGTCATAATTAGGAGGCTATTTTCCCCTGTGGGAAAAGACTGGAAGTGATAAGCTCCTTCATCCCTTTCAGATATATCCTAATCCAAAACCAAGCCTGAGCCATGGCTATTTACTCAGGAGCCTGATGAGGATGGTGGCCATGAGAAGAATGCTGGAAAGAATACTTATCATCAAAGTGTCCAATACATCCAATGGATCCTCCTTTAATTTAGTATCAACATACCTCCAGATCAAGAGCTCAGGCTGCCAGATGTGCAACCAATGTGTCGTGATTTTGAGATCTTCCCACGTTTATCCCATCACTCGCCTCGCTGCTCAAAGAGGGTCTGTGGTGTCACAAGGCTTGCTGGGCCGCATGCCATTGCCATGGCAACCATCGGGCCTGAACTTCTCAGATGGAAGGCAACTTCCCCTCCTCTGTGCCCACCTGCTCTCTACAGAAGGATGGCTCTTCCCCTGAACGTGTGTCAGGCTCAACACGGTGGTTCCAGAACTGCTGCCCAGGAATACACAGTCTACAATCACATTGGGAAAGAAAATATGGGATTGAAACAGACCCACTCCCCACGGAGCATGAACATGAAAACAATGGCCGATGGAGGAAGAACAACACACGAGCATCCCTTTCCATGGGAGCAGACTTTTTCACAGAAGGACACTATGGAATATCTTTTAACCTGATTTCCACCCCATGCCACTGGAGAAGTTATAGGGACCACAGCAAGGCTTTCAAACCTGTCTTCCAGTATGGAGCAGGGAGTGTAATGGACACATTTTGGCCATCAGGCCAGGAAGGAGAGAAGACTCTGGTACACGTGTGCTGGTTTGTCCCATTGGTGGGATATTCACCTTAAACAAAGACATGTCCTTGGAGCCATTATCCTGGCATTGACGGTTGCTTGAATCCACAGCTCCTTTACCTCTCTCTCTACTTCTTTTCATCTCATTCTCTCTAGCTCTCTCACTCTCCCGTTTGCCCCCTTCAATTTGTCTTGAATCCTCCTGCTACAAGTTGACCTGTGGTGATAATGGATGAAATAGTGTAGCCAAGAGAATGGTCCAAGTGATCCCCCAGCCTTTTCTCCCTGTCATCCTAGGTCTGATCACATATAAAATCCGTGGTCCACAAAGACTTCCTGTGCTGTGTGGAGATACCCCAACTAGGTAATCCCTCCACAACACTTCCCATATTCAGCCCTTCCTATGGACACGCTGACCGCTTCATATGTACTTCGGTCTGTAGGGTCCCATATTGGACGCAGAGAGCAACACACTTGAAACAACGTTCACATGAGTGCTCTCCCAAGAAATGGCTGATCTGCAGCATTCCCTACCTGGTCCATGAGGTATTGTGGATTTGCTCGTGTGTGGATCTCTGCACTCGTTTTTAGGGGATATAGAATAACAAGTCTATGAGTCTTGTTGTCTCAATGATTTGGCATCAAACAATAGTCTGAGCATCCGTGACCAGTGGGCTGGCCAACCATAGCCCAGAGTGCAAGATGTCTGTCAACCAAAACCAGTCTCTATGGAATAGACCTCCTCATTCTCTAGCCTCATGAGTGTCAGGGACTGAGCCTACTCCCTTCCAGGATGGAACTTTCAATACCCTCAAATTGCAGGCATCATCACAGGGCTCCTGGATGTTCAGACAATCGACCCACCTTTCCTCTCTTATGACTGTAGACACAACAATCACACTGGCACTGGCCCTAAGCACCACACTCCCAGTAAGCCCTCAAGGAGAGGGAGGGCTTGTTCTTATCCACCTGTGGAAACGGTACCGGAAAATGACCGGTTAGATCTCGGTGAAAAGGCCTCTGTTTGGAGGGCTGCCCTGTTTCTTAAGCTATGCAAATATGGATTCAGAACTGTGGAGCTGAAAATATCCCATTGGGAATGATTTCTTCAGGGGCTATATCCAAGGCCTCATGCTTGGTGGAGAGCACTGGGGCATGGTTTCCTTGTTTGTGCCCTGGGATGTCTTCTTTCAAATGGCCATGAAGCACAATTCTTTGTTCACATGGAGGAACTCCCTTGAGGTATTCTGCCCACTGATCCCCTGAAGATATCACATGTTCAAACACCAAGCCTCTAGAATCCACATTTAGCTTGGGAGCCTGAGGAGAGTGGTGGCTATGAGTCAACAGATGGAGATAATATTGTTCTTCCAAGAGGACCACCCATCTGATGGCTGCTCCTTTCCATCAACCTCGACATACCTCCAGAGCAAAAACTCATGGTGTCCATCATTGACCTCTCAAGGTGTGAGGGGGAGAAGGTCCCACATATGGCCCCTCACACACCTCTTTTCTCACAGAGAGGTTGTTTGGTCACAAGGCTCCATGGGCATGATATCAGTGCCATGGCCACCTCTGGCACTGCACCTTTCAGAAGGAAGGCAACTGCACACCCTGGGGAACCCAATTTTCTCTATCATGATGGATCTCTGATAACATGTGCAGCACTTCAGGGTCAAGTGCTCTCTCAGTCACTGCCTCACACGAATACACATTACAGAATCTCTTTTGGAGAGAAAAGATATCATTCCAAACACCCAAGCAAAAGTCCCCTAGACAGTGAAATCAAGGAACGACTGAGGAAAAACACCCGATGAGCTGCCATTTAACAAGGAAGGGTTTTTTCCTCTTAGGGAAATGATAGTGTGTCATTTAACTGGACCCACACCTCGTGTCCTTTGAGAAGCTATTTGTGCCCAGCAGGGAGGACTGCTTGCAACCGACATATTTCTAGACACAGGCCAAGAACGAGTGAAAATCTCATGCCAGAGTCCTTATGTAGCCTTTGTGTCTAATAGTCCCCGGAAACACAGACAAGGGCTTGGGAATGACATTGCGCCCTGGATTGTGGCTTCTATCCAAATCTCATCTCTCTCTCTCTGGGTTTCTTCCTCCTTCACATGCTCTCGAATCCTCCTCATCCAAGGTTATCTGTGCTGGTCCAGGTGGGCATATCTCAGCCAGGAGAGCAGTCCAATTCTTTAACCAAAATTTTCCCTCAGTCTTCCAAATTCCTATCAAATATGAAAGCATTTTTCCTGAAATAACTACTCTCTTTTTATGGACATATTCCACCGTACACAGTGTACCCCTATCTTACCATTGTCAGCCCTTCACACTGACCGATAACCATCCCATTTGTACTGCGTTCTACATGGTCACATATTAAACTCAGGGATGAACATACTTTCAACCAACTACACATAAGGACCTAGGGAGAATTCACTTCTCTGCAGCACACACCACGTGTGTGATCAGGTCTGTGAAGTTGCTGGTGAGCTGGTGCTCTCGATTCTTTCTAAGGGGAGTTGGGAAATGAAATCTCTGACTCTCCATGTCTCAGTGAATTGGCATCTACGAAGGGGTCTGAGCACCCTTCAGCAGGGTCTGAATGACAATGGGACAGAGTTCAAGGATTCGGTCCCCTCAAACCAGTCTCCCTTTGGCACAATCCTCCTCCTTCTCTAGACCCTCAATTGGCAGGCCAGAGGCCCCTCTCGTCGAGAGGGAAACCTCAAGACCTGCCCATGCAGCCTTCACCAAGGGCTCACGGAGGAGAAGAAGAGAGACTCCTGAAATTCATGATATATGTGTACCCCACAAACAAGCCAGCAGTGGAACTAGTCAGCCCACTTCCATCCAGCACCCCAGTAGACAGGACGTATTCTTATCAACCTGTGAAATACCCACCAGACATATCCCAGCTTCATTCTCGGGAAATTTGTTACTGGGGATAGCTAGTGTGTGATTTCATCTATTGACGTGTACGTTCAGAAGCAGGGAATTGTCCTTCCCACCAGTCCAATATTTCCTCAGAGTTGATATTGAGGGCCTCGTCCTTGGTTGAAGGCAGAGGGGCCTATTTTCATGCGTTGAGCTCTGGAATGAGATTTATCATCCCGGTCATAATTAGGAGGCTATTTTCCCCTGTGGGAAAAGACTGGAAGTGATAAGCTCCTTCATCCCTTTCAGATATATCCTAATCCAAAACCAAGCCTGAGCCATGGCTATTTACTCAGGAGCCTGATGAGGATGGTGGCCATGAGAAGAATGCTGGAAAGAATACTTATCATCAAAGTGTCCAATACATCCAATGGATCCTCCTTTAATTTAGTATCAACATACCTCCAGATCAAGAGCTCAGGCTGCCAGATGTGCAACCAATGTGTCGTGATTTTGAGATCTTCCCACGTTTATCCCATCACTCGCCTCGCTGCTCAAAGAGGGTCTGTGGTGTCACAAGGCTTGCTGGGCCGCATGCCATTGCCATGGCAACCATCGGGCCTGAACTTCTCAGATGGAAGGCAACTTCCCCTCCTCTGTGCCCACCTGCTCTCTACAGAAGGATGGCTCTTCCCCTGAACGTGTGTCAGGCTCAACACGGTGGTTCCAGAACTGCTGCCCAGGAATACACAGTCTACAATCACATTGGGAAAGAAAATATGGGATTGAAACAGACCCACTCCCCACGGAGCATGAACATGAAAACAATGGCCGATGGAGGAAGAACAACACACGAGCATCCCTTTCCATGGGAGCAGGCTTTTCCACAGAAGGACACTATGGAATATCTTTTAACCTGATTTCCACCCCATGCCACTGGAGAAGTTATAGGGACCACAGCAAGGCTTTCAAACCTGTCTTCCAGTATGGAGCAGGGAGTGTAATGGACACATTTTGGCCGTCAGGCCAGGAAGGAGAGAAGACTCTGGTACACGTGTGCTGGTTTGTCCCATTGGTGGGATATTCACCTTAAACAAAGACATGTCCTTGGAGCCATTATCCTGGCATTGACGGTTGCTTGAATCCACAGCTCCTTTACCTCTCTCTCTACTTCTTTTCATCTCATTCTCTCTAGCTCTCTCACTCTCCCGTTTGCCCCCTTCAATTTGTCTTGAATCCTCCTGCTACAAGTTGACCTGTGGTGATAATGGATGAAATAGTGTAGCCAAGAGAATGGTCCAAGTGATCCCCCAGCCTTTTCTCCCTGTCATCCTAGGTCTGATCACATATAAAATCCGTGGTCCACAAAGACTTCCTGTGCTGTGTGGAGATACCCCAACTAGGTAATCCCTCCACAACACTTCCCATATTCAGCCCTTCCTATGGACACGCTGACCGCTTCATATGTACTTCGGTCTGTAGGGTCCCATATTGGACGCAGAGAGCAACACACTTGAAACAACGTTCACATGAGTGCTCTCCCAAGAAATGGCTGATCTGCAGCATTCCCTACCTGGTCCATGAGGTATTGTGGATTTGCTCGTGTGTGGATCTCTGCACTCGTTTTTAGGGGATATAGAATAACAAGTCTATGAGTCTTGTTGTCTCAATGATTTGGCATCAAACAATAGTCTGAGCATCCGTGACCAGTGGGCTGGCCAACCATAGCCCAGAGTGCAAGATGTCTGTCAACCAAAACCAGTCTCTATGGAATAGACCTCCTCATTCTCTAGCCTCATGAGTGTCAGGGACTGAGCCTACTCCCTTCCAGGATGGAACTTTCAATACCCTCAAATTGCAGGCATCATCACAGGGCTCCTGGATGTTCAGACAATCGACCCACCTTTCCTCTCTTATGACTGTAGACACAACAATCACACTGGCACTGGCCCTAAGCACCACACTCCCAGTAAGCCCTCAAGGAGAGGGAGGGCTTGTTCTTATCCACCTGTGGAAACGGTACCGGAAAATGACCGGTTAGATCTCGGTGAAAAGGCCTCTGTTTGGAGGGCTGCCCTGTTTCTTAAGCTATGCAAATATGGATTCAGAACTGTGGAGCTGAAAATATCCCATTGGGAATGATTTCTTCAGGGGCTATATCCAAGGCCTCATGCTTGGTGGAGAGCACTGGGGCATGGTTTCCTTGTTTGTGCCCTGGGATGTCTTCTTTCAAATGGCCATGAAGCACAATTCTTTGTTCACATGGAGGAACTCCCTTGAGGTATTCTGCCCACTGATCCCCTGAAGATATCACATGTTCAAACACCAAGCCTCTAGAATCCACATTTAGCTTGGGAGCCTGAGGAGAGTGGTGGCTATGAGTCAACAGATGGAGATAATATTGTTCTTCCAAGAGGACCACCCATCTGATGGCTGCTCCTTTCCATCAACCTCGACATACCTCCAGAGCAAAAACTCATGGTGTCCATCATTGACCTCTCAAGGTGTGAGGGGGAGAAGGTCCCACATATGGCCCCTCACACACCTCTTTTCTCACAGAGAGGTTGTTTGGTCACAAGGCTCCATGGGCATGATATCAGTGCCATGGCCACCTCTGGCACTGCACCTTTCAGAAGGAAGGCAACTGCACACCCTGGGGAACCCAATTTTCTCTATCATGATGGATCTCTGATAACATGTGCAGCACTTCAGGGTCAAGTGCTCTCTCAGTCACTGCCTCACACGAATACACATTACAGAATCTCTTTTGGAGAGAAAAGATATCATTCCAAACACCCAAGCAAAAGTCCCCTAGACAGTGAAATCAAGGAACGACTGAGGAAAAACACCCGATGAGCTGCCATTTAACAAGGAAGGGTTTTTTCCTCTTAGGGAAATGATAGTGTGTCATTTAACTGGACCCACACCTCGTGTCCTTTGAGAAGCTATTTGTGCCCAGCAGGGAGGACTGCTTGCAACCGACATATTTCTAGACACAGGCCAAGAACGAGTGAAAATCTCATGCCAGAGTCCTTATGTAGCCTTTGTGTCTAATAGTCCCCGGAAACACAGACAAGGGCTTGGGAATGACATTGCGCCCTGGATTGTGGCTTCTATCCAAATCTCATCTCTCTCTCTCTGGGTTTCTTCCTCCTTCACATGCTCTCGAATCCTCCTCATCCAAGGTTATCTGTGCTGGTCCAGGTGGGCATATCTCAGCCAGGAGAGCAGTCCAATTCTTTAACCAAAATTTTCCCTCAGTCTTCCAAATTCCTATCAAATATGAAAGCATTTTTCCTGAAATAACTACTCTCTTTGTATGGACATATTCCACCGTACACAGTGTACCCCTATCTTACCATTGTCAGCCCTTCACACTGACCGATAACCATCCCATTTGTACTGCGTTCTACATGGTCACATATTAAACTCAGGGATGAACATACTTTCAACCAACTACACATAAGGACCTAGGGAGAATTCACTTCTCTGCAGCACACACCACGTGTGTGATCAGGTCTGTGAAGTTGCTGGTGAGCTGGTGCTCTCGATTCTTTCTAAGGGGAGTTGGGAAATGAAATCTCTGACTCTCCATGTCTCAGTGAATTGGCATCTACGAAGGGGTCTGAGCACCCTTCAGCAGGGTCTGAATGACAATGGGACAGAGTTCAAGGATTCGGTCCCCTCAAACCAGTCTCCCTTTGGCACAATCCTCCTCCTTCTCTAGACCCTCAATTGGCAGGCCAGAGGCCCCTCTCGTCGAGAGGGAAACCTCAAGACATGCCCATGCAGCCTTCACCAAGGGCTCACGGAGGAGAAGAAGAGAGACTCCTGAAATTCATGATATATGTGTACCCCACAAACAAGCCAGCAGTGGAACTAGTCAGCCCACTTCCATCCAGCACCCCAGTAGACAGGACGTATTCTTATCAACCTGTGAAATACCCACCAGACATATCCCAGCTTCATTCTCGGGAAATTTGTTACTGGGGATAGCTAGTGTGTGATTTCATCTATTGACGTGTACGTTCAGAAGCAGGGAATTGTCCTTCCCACCAGTCCAATATTTCCTCAGAGTTGATATTGAGGGCCTCGTCCTTGGTTGAAGGCAGAGGGGCCTATTTTCATGCGTTGAGCTCTGGAATGAGATTTATCATCCCGGTCATAATTAGGAGGCTATTTTCCCCTGTGGGAAAAGACTGGAAGTGATAAGCTCCTTCATCCCTTTCAGATATATCCTAATCCAAAACCAAGCCTGAGCCATGGCTATTTACTCAGGAGCCTGATGAGGATGGTGGCCATGAGAAGAATGCTGGAAAGAATACTTATCATCAAAGTGTCCAATACATCCAATGGATCATCCTTTAATTTAGTATCAACATACCTCCAGATCAAGAGCTCAGGCTGCCAGATGTGCAACCAATGTGTCGTGATTTTGAGATCTTCCCATGTTTATCCCATCACTCGCCTCGCTGCTCAAAGAGGGTCTGTGGTGTCACAAGGCTTGCTGGGCCGCATGCCATTGCCATGGCAACCATCGGGCCTGAACTTCTCAGATGGAAGGCAACTTCCCCTCCTCTGTGCCCACCTGCTCTCTACAGAAGGATGGCTCTTCCCCTGAACGTGTGTCAGGCTCAACACGGTGGTTCCAGAACTGCTGCCCAGGAATACACAGTCTACAATCACATTGGGAAAGAAAATATGGGATTGAAACAGACCCACTCCCCACGGAGCATGAACATGAAAACAATGGCCGATGGAGGAAGAACAACACACGAGCATCCCTTTCCATGGGAGCAGGCTTTTCCACAGAAGGAAACTATGGAATATCTTTTAACCTGATTTCCACCCCATGCCACTGGAGAAGTTATAGGGACCACAGCAAGGCTTTCAAACCTGTCTTCCAGTATGGAGCAGGGAGTGTAATGGACACATTTTGGCCGTCAGGCCAGGAAGGAGAGAAGACTCTGGTACACGTGTGCTGGTTTGTCCCATTGGTGGGATATTCACCTTAAACAAAGACATGTCCTTGGAGCCATTATCCTGGCATTGACGGTTGCTTGAATCCACAGCTCCTTTACCTCTCTCTCTACTTCTTTTCATCTCATTCTCTCTAGCTCTCTCACTCTCCCGTTTGCCCCCTTCAATTTGTCTTGAATCCTCCTGCTACAAGTTGACCTGTGGTGATAATGGATGAAATAGTGTAGCCAAGAGAATGGTCCAAGTGATCCCCCAGCCTTTTCTCCCTGTCATCCTAGGTCTGATCACATATAAAATCCGTGGTCCACAAAGACTTCCTGTGCTGTGTGGAGATACCCCAACTAGGTAATCCCTCCACAACACTTCCCATATTCAGCCCTTCCTATGGACACGCTGACCGCTTCATATGTACTTCGGTCTGTAGGGTCCCATATTGGACGCAGAGAGCAACACACTTGAAACAACGTTCACATGAGTGCTCTCCCAAGAAATGGCTGATCTGCAGCATTCCCTACCTGGTCCATGAGGTATTGTGGATTTGCTCGTGTGTGGATCTCTGCACTCGTTTTTAGGGGATATAGAATAACAAGTCTATGAGTCTTGTTGTCTCAATGATTTGGCATCAAACAATAGTCTGAGCATCCGTGACCAGTGGGCTGGCCAACCATAGCCCAGAGTGCAAGATGTCTGTCAACCAAAACCAGTCTCTATGGAATAGACCTCCTCATTCTCTAGCCTCATGAGTGTCAGGGACTGAGCCTACTCCCTTCCAGGATGGAACTTTCAATACCCTCAAATTGCAGGCATCATCACAGGGCTCCTGGATGTTCAGACAATCGACCCACCTTTCCTCTCTTATGACTGTAGACACAACAATCACACTGGCACTGGCCCTAAGCACCACACTCCCAGTAAGCCCTCAAGGAGAGGGAGGGCTTGTTCTTATCCACCTGTGGAAACGGTACCGGAAAATGACCGGTTAGATCTCGGTGAAAAGGCCTCTGTTTGGAGGGCTGCCCTGTTTCTTAAGCTATGCAAATATGGATTCAGAACTGTGGAGCTGAAAATATCCCATTGGGAATGATTTCTTCAGGGGCTATATCCAAGGCCTCATGCTTGGTGGAGAGCACTGGGGCATGGTTTCCTTGTTTGTGCCCTGGGATGTCTTCTTTCAAATGGCCATGAAGCACAATTCTTTGTTCACATGGAGGAACTCCCTTGAGGTATTCTGCCCACTGATCCCCTGAAGATATCACATGTTCAAACACCAAGCCTCTAGAATCCACATTTAGCTTGGGAGCCTGAGGAGAGTGGTGGCTATGAGTCAACAGATGGAGATAATATTGTTCTTCCAAGAGGACCACCCATCTGATGGCTGCTCCTTTCCATCAACCTCGACATACCTCCAGAGCAAAAACTCATGGTGTCCATCATTGACCTCTCAAGGTGTGAGGGGGAGAAGGTCCCACATATGGCCCCTCACACACCTCTTTTCTCACAGAGAGGTTGTTTGGTCACAAGGCTCCATGGGCATGATATCAGTGCCATGGCCACCTCTGGCACTGCACCTTTCAGAAGGAAGGCAACTCCACACACTGGGGAACCCAATTTTCTCTATCATGATGGATCTCTGATAACATGTGCAGCACTTCAGGGTCAAGTGCTCTCTCAGTCACTGCCTCACACGAATACACATTACAGAATCTCTTTTGGAGAGAAAAGATATCATTCCAAACACCCAAGCAAAAGTCCCCTAGACAGTGAAATCAAGGAACGACTGAGGAAAAACACCCGATGAGCTGCCATTTAACAAGGAAGGGTTTTTTCCTCTTAGGGAAATGATAGTGTGTCATTTAACTGGACCCACACCTCGTGTCCTTTGAGAAGCTATTTGTGCCCAGCAGGGAGGACTGCTTGCAACCGACATATTTCTAGACACAGGCCAAGAACGAGTGAAAATCTCATGCCAGAGTCCTTATGTAGCCTTTGTGTCTAATAGTCCCCGGAAACACAGACAAGGGCTTGGGAATGACATTGCGCCCTGGATTGTGGCTTCTATCCAAATCTCATCTCTCTCTCTCTGGGTTTCTTCCTCCTTCACATGCTCTCGAATCCTCCTCATCCAAGGTTATCTGTGCTGGTCCAGGTGGGCATATCTCAGCCAGGAGAGCAGTCCAATTCTTTAACCAAAATTTTCCCTCAGTCTTCCAAATTCCTATCAAATATGAAAGCATTTTTCCTGAAATAACTACTCTCTTTGTATGGACATATTCCACCGTACACAGTGTACCCCTATCTTACCATTGTCAGCCCTTCACACTGACCGATAACCATCCCATTTGTACTGCGTTCTACATGGTCACATATTAAACTCAGGGATGAACATACTTTCAACCAACTACACATAAGGACCTAGGGAGAATTCACTTCTCTGCAGCACACACCACGTGTGTGATCAGGTCTGTGAAGTTGCTGGTGAGCTGGTGCTCTCGATTCTTTCTAAGGGGAGTTGGGAAATGAAATCTCTGACTCTCCATGTCTCAGTGAATTGGCATCTACGAAGGGGTCTGAGCACCCTTCAGCAGGGTCTGAATGACAATGGGACAGAGTTCAAGGATTCGGTCCCCTCAAACCAGTCTCCCTTTGGCACAATCCTCCTCCTTCTCTAGACCCTCAATTGGCAGGCCAGAGGCCCCTCTCGTCGAGAGGGAAACCTCAAGACATGCCCATGCAGCCTTCACCAAGGGCTCACGGAGGAGAAGAAGAGAGACTCCTGAAATTCATGATATATGTGTACCCCACAAACAAGCCAGCAGTGGAACTAGTCAGCCCACTTCCATCCAGCACCCCAGTAGACAGGACGTATTCTTATCAACCTGTGAAATACCCACCAGACATATCCCAGCTTCATTCTCGGGAAATTTGTTACTGGGCATAGCTAGTGTGTGATTTCATCTATTGACCTGTACGTTCAGAAGCAGGGAATTGTCCTTCCCACCAGTCCAATATTTCCTCAGAGTTGATATTGAGGGCCTCGTCCTTGGTTGAAGGCAGAGGGGCCTATTTTCATGCGTTGAGCTCTGGAATGAGATTTATCATCCCGGTCATAATTAGGAGGCTATTTTCCCCTGTGGGAAAAGACTGGAAGTGATAAGCTCCTTCATCCCTTTCAGATATATCCTAATCCAAAACCAAGCCTGAGCCATGGCTATTTACTCAGGAGCCTGATGAGGATGGTGGCCATGAGAAGAATGCTGGAAAGAATACTTATCATCAAAGTGTCCAATACATCCAATGGATCCTCCTTTAATTTAGTATCAACATACCTCCAGATCAAGAGCTCAGGCTGCCAGATGTGCAACCAATGTGTCGTGATTTTGAGATCTTCCCACGTTTATCCCATCACTCGCCTCGCTGCTCAAAGAGGGTCTGTGGTGTCACAAGGCTTGCTGGGCCGCATGCCATTGCCATGGCAACCATCGGGCCTGAACTTCTCAGATGGAAGGCAACTTCCCCTCCTCTGTGCCCACCTGCTCTCTACAGAAGGATGGCTCTTCCCCTGAACGTGTGTCAGGCTCAACACGGTGGTTCCAGAACTGCTGCCCAGGAATACACAGTCTACAATCACATTGGGAAAGAAAATATGGGATTGAAACAGACCCACTCCCCACGGAGCATGAACATGAAAACAATGGCCGATGGAGGAAGAACAACACACGAGCATCCCTTTCCATGGGAGCAGGCTTTTCCACAGAAGGAAACTATGGAATATCTTTTAACCTGATTTCCACCCCATGCCACTGGAGAAGTTATAGGGACCACAGCAAGGCTTTCAAACCTGTCTTCCAGTATGGAGCAGGGAGTGTAATGGACACATTTTGGCCGTCAGGCCAGGAAGGAGAGAAGACTCTGGTACACGTGTGCTGGTTTGTCCCATTGGTGGGATATTCACCTTAAACAAAGACATGTCCTTGGAGCCATTATCCTGGCATTGACGGTTGCTTGAATCCACAGCTCCTTTACCTCTCTCTCTACTTCTTTTCATCTCATTCTCTCTAGCTCTCTCACTCTCCCGTTTGCCCCCTTCAATTTGTCTTGAATCCTCCTGCTACAAGTTGACCTGTGGTGATAATGGATGAAATAGTGTAGCCAAGAGAATGGTCCAAGTGATCCCCCAGCCTTTTCTCCCTGTCATCCTAGGTCTGATCACATATAAAATCCGTGGTCCACAAAGACTTCCTGTGCTGTGTGGAGATACCCCAACTAGGTAATCCCTCCACAACACTTCCCATATTCAGCCCTTCCTATGGACACGCTGACCGCTTCATATGTACTTCGGTCTGTAGGGTCCCATATTGGACGCAGAGAGCAACACACTTGAAACAACGTTCACATGAGTGCTCTCCCAAGAAATGGCTGATCTGCAGCATTCCCTACCTGGTCCATGAGGTATTGTGGATTTGCTCGTGTGTGGATCTCTGCACTCGTTTTTAGGGGATATAGAATAACAAGTCTATGAGTCTTGTTGTCTCAATGATTTGGCATCAAACAATAGTCTGAGCATCCGTGACCAGTGGGCTGGCCAACCATAGCCCAGAGTGCAAGATGTCTGTCAACCAAAACCAGTCTCTATGGAATAGACCTCCTCATTCTCTAGCCTCATGAGTGTCAGGGACTGAGCCTACTCCCTTCCAGGATGGAACTTTCAATACCCTCAAATTGCAGGCATCATCACAGGGCTCCTGGATGTTCAGACAATCGACCCACCTTTCCTCTCTTATGACTGTAGACACAACAATCACACTGGCACTGGCCCTAAGCACCACACTCCCAGTAAGCCCTCAAGGAGAGGGAGGGCTTGTTCTTATCCACCTGTGGAAACGGTACCGGAAAATGACCGGTTAGATCTCGGTGAAAAGGCCTCTGTTTGGAGGGCTGCCCTGTTTCTTAAGCTATGCAAATATGGATTCAGAACTGTGGAGCTGAAAATATCCCATTGGGAATGATTTCTTCAGGGGCTATATCCAAGGCCTCATGCTTGGTGGAGAGCACTGGGGCATGGTTTCCTTGTTTGTGCCCTGGGATGTCTTCTTTCAAATGGCCATGAAGCACAATTCTTTGTTCACATGGAGGAACTCCCTTGAGGTATTCTGCCCACTGATCCCCTGAAGATATCACATGTTCAAACACCAAGCCTCTAGAATCCACATTTAGCTTGGGAGCCTGAGGAGAGTGGTGGCTATGAGTCAACAGATGGAGATAATATTGTTCTTCCAAGAGGACCACCCATCTGATGGCTGCTCCTTTCCATCAACCTCGACATACCTCCAGAGCAAAAACTCATGGTGTCCATCATTGACCTCTCAAGGTGTGAGGGGGAGAAGGTCCCACATATGGCCCCTCACACACCTCTTTTCTCACAGAGAGGTTGTTTGGTCACAAGGCTCCATGGGCATGATATCAGTGCCATGGCCACCTCTGGCACTGCACCTTTCAGAAGGAAGGCAACTCCACACACTGGGGAACCCAATTTTCTCTATCATGATGGATCTCTGATAACATGTGCAGCACTTCAGGGTCAAGTGCTCTCTCAGTCACTGCCTCACACGAATACACATTACAGAATCTCTTTTGGAGAGAAAAGATATCATTCCAAACACCCAAGCAAAAGTCCCCTAGACAGTGAAATCAAGGAACGACTGAGGAAAAACACCCGATGAGCTGCCATTTAACAAGGAAGGGTTTTTTCCTCTTAGGGAAATGATAGTGTGTCATTTAACTGGACCCACACCTCGTGTCCTTTGAGAAGCTATTTGTGCCCAGCAGGGAGGACTGCTTGCAACCGACATATTTCTAGACACAGGCCAAGAACGAGTGAAAATCTCATGCCAGAGTCCTTATGTAGCCTTTGTGTCTAATAGTCCCCGGAAACACAGACAAGGGCTTGGGAATGACATTGCGCCCTGGATTGTGGCTTCTATCCAAATCTCATCTCTCTCTCTCTGGGTTTCTTCCTCCTTCACATGCTCTCGAATCCTCCTCATCCAAGGTTATCTGTGCTGGTCCAGGTGGGCATATCTCAGCCAGGAGAGCAGTCCAATTCTTTAACCAAAATTTTCCCTCAGTCTTCCAAATTCCTATCAAATATGAAAGCATTTTTCCTGAAATAACTACTCTCTTTGTATGGACATATTCCACCGTACACAGTGTACCCCTATCTTACCATTGTCAGCCCTTCACACTGACCGATAACCATCCCATTTGTACTGCGTTCTACATGGTCACATATTAAACTCAGGGATGAACATACTTTCAACCAACTACACATAAGGACCTAGGGAGAATTCACTTCTCTGCAGCACACACCACGTGTGTGATCAGGTCTGTGAAGTTGCTGGTGAGCTGGTGCTCTCGATTCTTTCTAAGGGGAGTTGGGAAATGAAATCTCTGACTCTCCATGTCTCAGTGAATTGGCATCTACGAAGGGGTCTGAGCACCCTTCAGCAGGGTCTGAATGACAATGGGACAGAGTTCAAGGATTCGGTCCCCTCAAACCAGTCTCCCTTTGGCACAATCCTCCTCCTTCTCTAGACCCTCAATTGGCAGGCCAGAGGCCCCTCTCGTCGAGAGGGAAACCTCAAGACATGCCCATGCAGCCTTCACCAAGGGCTCACGGAGGAGAAGAAGAGAGACTCCTGAAATTCATGATATATGTGTACCCCACAAACAAGCCAGCAGTGGAACTAGTCAGCCCACTTCCATCCAGCACCCCAGTAGACAGGACGTATTCTTATCAACCTGTGAAATACCCACCAGACATATCCCAGCTTCATTCTCGGGAAATTTGTTACTGGGCATAGCTAGTGTGTGATTTCATCTATTGACCTGTACGTTCAGAAGCAGGGAATTGTCCTTCCCACCAGTCCAATATTTCCTCAGAGTTGATATTGAGGGCCTCGTCCTTGGTTGAAGGCAGAGGGGCCTATTTTCATGCGTTGAGCTCTGGAATGAGATTTATCATCCCGGTCATAATTAGGAGGCTATTTTCCCCTGTGGGAAAAGACTGGAAGTGATAAGCTCCTTCATCCCTTTCAGATATATCCTAATCCAAAACCAAGCCTGAGCCATGGCTATTTACTCAGGAGCCTGATGAGGATGGTGGCCATGAGAAGAATGCTGGAAAGAATACTTATCATCAAAGTGTCCAATACATCCAATGGATCCTCCTTTAATTTAGTATCAACATACCTCCAGATCAAGAGCTCAGGCTGCCAGATGTGCAACCAATGTGTCGTGATTTTGAGATCTTCCCACGTTTATCCCATCACTCGCCTCGCTGCTCAAAGAGGGTCTGTGGTGTCACAAGGCTTGCTGGGCCGCATGCCATTGCCATGGCAACCATCGGGCCTGAACTTCTCAGATGGAAGGCAACTTCCCCTCCTCTGTGCCCACCTGCTCTCTACAGAAGGATGGCTCTTCCCCTGAACGTGTGTCAGGCTCAACACGGTGGTTCCAGAACTGCTGCCCAGGAATACACAGTCTACAATCACATTGGGAAAGAAAATATGGGATTGAAACAGACCCACTCCCCACGGAGCATGAACATGAAAACAATGGCCGATGGAGGAAGAACAACACACGAGCATCCCTTTCCATGGGAGCAGGCTTTTCCACAGAAGGAAACTATGGAATATCTTTTAACCTGATTTCCACCCCATGCCACTGGAGAAGTTATAGGGACCACAGCAAGGCTTTCAAACCTGTCTTCCAGTATGGAGCAGGGAGTGTAATGGACACATTTTGGCCGTCAGGCCAGGAAGGAGAGAAGACTCTGGTACACGTGTGCTGGTTTGTCCCATTGGTGGGATATTCACCTTAAACAAAGACATGTCCTTGGAGCCATTATCCTGGCATTGACGGTTGCTTGAATCCACAGCTCCTTTACCTCTCTCTCTACTTCTTTTCATCTCATTCTCTCTAGCTCTCTCACTCTCCCGTTTGCCCCCTTCAATTTGTCTTGAATCCTCCTGCTACAAGTTGACCTGTGGTGATAATGGATGAAATAGTGTAGCCAAGAGAATGGTCCAAGTGATCCCCCAGCCTTTTCTCCCTGTCATCCTAGGTCTGATCACATATAAAATCCGTGGTCCACAAAGACTTCCTGTGCTGTGTGGAGATACCCCAACTAGGTAATCCCTCCACAACACTTCCCATATTCAGCCCTTCCTATGGACACGCTGACCGCTTCATATGTACTTCGGTCTGTAGGGTCCCATATTGGACGCAGAGAGCAACACACTTGAAACAACGTTCACATGAGTGCTCTCCCAAGAAATGGCTGATCTGCAGCATTCCCTACCTGGTCCATGAGGTATTGTGGATTTGCTCGTGTGTGGATCTCTGCACTCGTTTTTAGGGGATATAGAATAACAAGTCTATGAGTCTTGTTGTCTCAATGATTTGGCATCAAACAATAGTCTGAGCATCCGTGACCAGTGGGCTGGCCAACCATAGCCCAGAGTGCAAGATGTCTGTCAACCAAAACCAGTCTCTATGGAATAGACCTCCTCATTCTCTAGCCTCATGAGTGTCAGGGACTGAGCCTACTCCCTTCCAGGATGGAACTTTCAATACCCTCAAATTGCAGGCATCATCACAGGGCTCCTGGATGTTCAGACAATCGACCCACCTTTCCTCTCTTATGACTGTAGACACAACAATCACACTGGCACTGGCCCTAAGCACCACACTCCCAGTAAGCCCTCAAGGAGAGGGAGGGCTTGTTCTTATCCACCTGTGGAAACGGTACCGGAAAATGACCGGTTAGATCTCGGTGAAAAGGCCTCTGTTTGGAGGGCTGCCCTGTTTCTTAAGCTATGCAAATATGGATTCAGAACTGTGGAGCTGAAAATATCCCATTGGGAATGATTTCTTCAGGGGCTATATCCAAGGCCTCATGCTTGGTGGAGAGCACTGGGGCATGGTTTCCTTGTTTGTGCCCTGGGATGTCTTCTTTCAAATGGCCATGAAGCACAATTCTTTGTTCACATGGAGGAACTCCCTTGAGGTATTCTGCCCACTGATCCCCTGAAGATATCACATGTTCAAACACCAAGCCTCTAGAATCCACATTTAGCTTGGGAGCCTGAGGAGAGTGGTGGCTATGAGTCAACAGATGGAAATAATATTGTTCTTCCAAGAGGACCACCCATCTGATGGCTGCTCCTTTCCATCAACCTCGACATACCTCCAGAGCAAAAACTCATGGTGTCCATCATTGACCTCTCAAGGTGTGAGGGGGAGAAGGTCCCACATATGGCCCCTCACACACCTCTTTTCTCACAGAGAGGTTGTTTGGTCACAAGGCTCCATGGGCATGATATCAGTGCCATGGCCACCTCTGGCACTGCACCTTTCAGAAGGAAGGCAACTGCACACCCTGGGGAACCCAATTTTCTCTATCATGATGGATCTCTGATAACATGTGCAGCACTTCAGGGTCAAGTGCTCTCTCAGTCACTGCCTCACACGAATACACATTACAGAATCTCTTTTGGAGAGAAAAGATATCATTCCAAACACCCAAGCAAAAGTCCCCTAGACAGTGAAATCAAGGAACGACTGAGGAAAAACACCCGATGAGCTGCCATTTAACAAGGAAGGGTTTTTTCCTCTTAGGGAAATGATAGTGTGTCATTTAACTGGACCCACACCTCGTGTCCTTTGAGAAGCTATTTGTGCCCAGCAGGGAGGACTGCTTGCAACCGACATATTTCTAGACACAGGCCAAGAACGAGTGAAAATCTCATGCCAGAGTCCTTATGTAGCCTTTGTGTCTAATAGTCCCCGGAAACACAGACAAGGGCTTGGGAATGACATTGCGCCCTGGATTGTGGCTTCTATCCAAATCTCATCTCTCTCTCTCTGGGTTTCTTCCTCCTTCACATGCTCTCGAATCCTCCTCATCCAAGGTTATCTGTGCTGGTCCAGGTGGGCATATCTCAGCCAGGAGAGCAGTCCAATTCTTTAACCAAAATTTTCCCTCAGTCTTCCAAATTCCTATCAAATATGAAAGCATTTTTCCTGAAATAACTACTCTCTTTGTATGGACATATTCCACCGTACACAGTGTACCCCTATCTTACCATTGTCAGCCCTTCACACTGACCGATAACCATCCCATTTGTACTGCGTTCTACATGGTCACATATTAAACTCAGGGATGAACATACTTTCAACCAACTACACATAAGGACCTAGGGAGAATTCACTTCTCTGCAGCACACACCACGTGTGTGATCAGGTCTGTGAAGTTGCTGGTGAGCTGGTGCTCTCGATTCTTTCTAAGGGGAGTTGGGAAATGAAATCTCTGACTCTCCATGTCTCAGTGAATTGGCATCTACGAAGGGGTCTGAGCACCCTTCAGCAGGGTCTGAATGACAATGGGACAGAGTTCAAGGATTCGGTCCCCTCAAACCAGTCTCCCTTTGGCACAATCCTCCTCCTTCTCTAGACCCTCAATTGGCAGGCCAGAGGCCCCTCTCGTCGAGAGGGAAACCTCAAGACCTGCCCATGCAGCCTTCACCAAGGGCTCACGGAGGAGAAGAAGAGAGACTCCTGAAATTCATGATATATGTGTACCCCACAAACAAGCCAGCAGTGGAACTAGTCAGCCCACTTCCATCCAGCACCCCAGTAGACAGGACGTATTCTTATCAACCTGTGAAATACCCACCAGACATATCCCAGCTTCATTCTCGGGAAATTTGTTACTGGGGATAGCTAGTGTGTGATTTCATCTATTGACCTGTACGTTCAGAAGCAGGGAATTGTCCTTCCCACCAGTCCAATATTTCCTCAGAGTTGATATTGAGGGCCTCGTCCTTGGTTGAAGGCAGAGGGGCCTATTTTCATGCGTTGAGCTCTGGAATGAGATTTATCATCCCGGTCATAATTAGGAGGCTATTTTCCCCTGTGGGAAAAGACTGGAAGTGATAAGCTCCTTCATCCCTTTCAGATATATCCTAATCCAAAACCAAGCCTGAGCCATGGCTATTTACTCAGGAGCCTGATGAGGATGGTGGCCATGAGAAGAATGCTGGAAAGAATACTTATCATCAAAGTGTCCAATACATCCAATGGATCCTCCTTTAATTTAGTATCAACATACCTCCAGATCAAGAGCTCAGGCTGCCAGATGTGCAACCAATGTGTCGTGATTTTGAGATCTTCCCACGTTTATCCCATCACTCGCCTCGCTGCTCAAAGAGGGTCTGTGGTGTCACAAGGCTTGCTGGGCCGCATGCCATTGCCATGGCAACCATCGGGCCTGAACTTCTCAGATGGAAGGCAACTTCCCCTCCTCTGTGCCCACCTGCTCTCTACAGAAGGATGGCTCTTCCCCTGAACGTGTGTCAGGCTCAACACGGTGGTTCCAGAACTGCTGCCCAGGAATACACAGTCTACAATCACATTGGGAAAGAAAATATGGGATTGAAACAGACCCACTCCCCACGGAGCATGAACATGAAAACAATGGCCGATGGAGGAAGAACAACACACGAGCATCCCTTTCCATGGGAGCAGGCTTTTCCACAGAAGGAAACTATGGAATATCTTTTAACCTGATTTCCACCCCATGCCACTGGAGAAGTTATAGGGACCACAGCAAGGCTTTCAAACCTGTCCTCCAGTATGGAGCAGGGAGTGTAATGGACACATTTTGGCCGTCAGGCCAGGAAGGAGAGAAGACTCTGGTACACGTGTGCTGGTTTGTCCCATTGGTGGGATATTCACCTTAAACAAAGACATGTCCTTGGAGCCATTATCCTGGCATTGACGGTTGCTTGAATCCACAGCTCCTTTACCTCTCTCTCTACTTCTTTTCATCTCATTCTCTCTAGCTCTCTCACTCTCCCGTTTGCCCCCTTCAATTTGTCTTGAATCCTCCTGCTACAAGTTGACCTGTGGTGATAATGGATGAAATAGTGTAGCCAAGAGAATGGTCCAAGTGATCCCCCAGCCTTTTCTCCCTGTCATCCTAGGTCTGATCACATATAAAATCCGTGGTCCACAAAGACTTCCTGTGCTGTGTGGAGATACCCCAACTAGGTAATCCCTCCACAACACTTCCCATATTCAGCCCTTCCTATGGACACGCTGACCGCTTCATATGTACTTCGGTCTGTAGGGTCCCATATTGGACGCAGAGAGCAACACACTTGAAACAACGTTCACATGAGTGCTCTCCCAAGAAATGGCTGATCTGCAGCATTCCCTACCTGGTCCATGAGGTATTGTGGATTTGCTCGTGTGTGGATCTCTGCACTCGTTTTTAGGGGATATAGAATAACAAGTCTATGAGTCTTGTTGTCTCAATGATTTGGCATCAAACAATAGTCTGAGCATCCGTGACCAGTGGGCTGGCCAACCATAGCCCAGAGTGCAAGATGTCTGTCAACCAAAACCAGTCTCTATGGAATAGACCTCCTCATTCTCTAGCCTCATGAGTGTCAGGGACTGAGCCTACTCCCTTCCAGGATGGAACTTTCAATACCCTCAAATTGCAGGCATCATCACAGGGCTCCTGGATGTTCAGACAATCGACCCACCTTTCCTCTCTTATGACTGTAGACACAACAATCACACTGGCACTGGCCCTAAGCACCACACTCCCAGTAAGCCCTCAAGGAGAGGGAGGGCTTGTTCTTATCCACCTGTGGAAACGGTACCGGAAAATGACCGGTTAGATCTCGGTGAAAAGGCCTCTGTTTGGAGGGCTGCCCTGTTTCTTAAGCTATGCAAATATGGATTCAGAACTGTGGAGCTGAAAATATCCCATTGGGAATGATTTCTTCAGGGGCTATATCCAAGGCCTCATGCTTGGTGGAGAGCACTGGGGCATGGTTTCCTTGTTTGTGCCCTGGGATGTCTTCTTTCAAATGGCCATGAAGCACAATTCTTTGTTCACATGGAGGAACTCCCTTGAGGTATTCTGCCCACTGATCCCCTGAAGATATCACATGTTCAAACACCAAGCCTCTAGAATCCACATTTAGCTTGGGAGCCTGAGGAGAGTGGTGGCTATGAGTCAACAGATGGAGATAATATTGTTCTTCCAAGAGGACCACCCATCTGATGGCTGCTCCTTTCCATCAACCTCGACATACCTCCAGAGCAAAAACTCATGGTGTCCATCATTGACCTCTCAAGGTGTGAGGGGGAGAAGGTCCCACATATGGCCCCTCACACACCTCTTTTCTCACAGAGAGGTTGTTTGGTCACAAGGCTCCATGGGCATGATATCAGTGCCATGGCCACCTCTGGCACTGCACCTTTCAGAAGGAAGGCAACTGCACACCCTGGGGAACCCAATTTTCTCTATCATGATGGATCTCTGATAACATGTGCAGCACTTCAGGGTCAAGTGCTCTCTCAGTCACTGCCTCACACGAATACACATTACAGAATCTCTTTTGGAGAGAAAAGATATCATTCCAAACACCCAAGCAAAAGTCCCCTAGACAGTGAAATCAAGGAACGACTGAGGAAAAACACCCGATGAGCTGCCATTTAACAAGGAAGGGTTTTTTCCTCTTAGGGAAATGATAGTGTGTCATTTAACTGGACCCACACCTCGTGTCCTTTGAGAAGCTATTTGTGCCCAGCAGGGAGGACTGCTTGCAACCGACATATTTCTAGACACAGGCCAAGAACGAGTGAAAATCTCATGCCAGAGTCCTTATGTAGCCTTTGTGTCTAATAGTCCCCGGAAACACAGACAAGGGCTTGGGAATGACATTGCGCCCTGGATTGTGGCTTCTATCCAAATCTCATCTCTCTCTCTCTGGGTTTCTTCCTCCTTCACATGCTCTCGAATCCTCCTCATCCAAGGTTATCTGTGCTGGTCCAGGTGGGCATATCTCAGCCAGGAGAGCAGTCCAATTCTTTAACCAAAATTTTCCCTCAGTCTTCCAAATTCCTATCAAATATGAAAGCATTTTTCCTGAAATAACTACTCTCTTTGTATGGACATATTCCACCGTACACAGTGTACCCCTATCTTACCATTGTCAGCCCTTCACACTGACCGATAACCATCCCATTTGTACTGCGTTCTACATGGTCACATATTAAACTCAGGGATGAACATACTTTCAACCAACTACACATAAGGACCTAGGGAGAATTCACTTCTCTGCAGCACACACCACGTGTGTGATCAGGTCTGTGAAGTTGCTGGTGAGCTGGTGCTCTCGATTCTTTCTAAGGGGAGTTGGGAAATGAAATCTCTGACTCTCCATGTCTCAGTGAATTGGCATCTACGAAGGGGTCTGAGCACCCTTCAGCAGGGTCTGAATGACAATGGGACAGAGTTCAAGGATTCGGTCCCCTCAAACCAGTCTCCCTTTGGCACAATCCTCCTCCTTCTCTAGACCCTCAATTGGCAGGCCAGAGGCCCCTCTCGTCGAGAGGGAAACCTCAAGACCTGCCCATGCAGCCTTCACCAAGGGCTCACGGAGGAGAAGAAGAGAGACTCCTGAAATTCATGATATATGTGTACCCCACAAACAAGCCAGCAGTGGAACTAGTCAGCCCACTTCCATCCAGCACCCCAGTAGACAGGACGTATTCTTATCAACCTGTGAAATACCCACCAGACATATCCCAGCTTCATTCTCGGGAAATTTGTTACTGGGCATAGCTAGTGTGTGATTTCATCTATTGACCTGTACGTTCAGAAGCAGGGAATTGTCCTTCCCACCAGTCCAATATTTCCTCAGAGTTGATATTGAGGGCCTCGTCCTTGGTTGAAGGCAGAGGGGCCTATTTTCATGCGTTGAGCTCTGGAATGAGATTTATCATCCCGGTCATAATTAGGAGGCTATTTTCCCCTGTGGGAAAAGACTGGAAGTGATAAGCTCCTTCATCCCTTTCAGATATATCCTAATCCAAAACCAAGCCTGAGCCATGGCTATTTACTCAGGAGCCTGATGAGGATGGTGGCCATGAGAAGAATGCTGGAAAGAATACTTATCATCAAAGTGTCCAATACATCCAATGGATCCTCCTTTAATTTAGTATCAACATACCTCCAGATCAAGAGCTCAGGCTGCCAGATGTGCAACCAATGTGTCGTGATTTTGAGATCTTCCCACGTTTATCCCATCACTCGCCTCGCTGCTCAAAGAGGGTCTGTGGTGTCACAAGGCTTGCTGGGCCGCATGCCATTGCCATGGCAACCATCGGGCCTGAACTTCTCAGATGGAAGGCAACTTCCCCTCCTCTGTGCCCACCTGCTCTCTACAGAAGGATGGCTCTTCCCCTGAACGTGTGTCAGGCTCAACACGGTGGTTCCAGAACTGCTGCCCAGGAATACACAGTCTACAATCACATTGGGAAAGAAAATATGGGATTGAAACAGACCCACTCCCCACGGAGCATGAACATGAAAACAATGGCCGATGGAGGAAGAACAACACACGAGCATCCCTTTCCATGGGAGCAGGCTTTTCCACAGAAGGAAACTATGGAATATCTTTTAACCTGATTTCCACCCCATGCCACTGGAGAAGTTATAGGGACCACAGCAAGGCTTTCAAACCTGTCTTCCAGTATGGAGCAGGGAGTGTAATGGACACATTTTGGCCGTCAGGCCAGGAAGGAGAGAAGACTCTGGTACACGTGTGCTGGTTTGTCCCATTGGTGGGATATTCACCTTAAACAAAGACATGTCCTTGGAGCCATTATCCTGGCATTGACGGTTGCTTGAATCCACAGCTCCTTTACCTCTCTCTCTACTTCTTTTCATCTCATTCTCTCTAGCTCTCTCACTCTCCCGTTTGCCCCCTTCAATTTGTCTTGAATCCTCCTGCTACAAGTTGACCTGTGGTGATAATGGATGAAATAGTGTAGCCAAGAGAATGGTCCAAGTGATCCCCCAGCCTTTTCTCCCTGTCATCCTAGGTCTGATCACATATAAAATCCGTGGTCCACAAAGACTTCCTGTGCTGTGTGGAGATACCCCAACTAGGTAATCCCTCCACAACACTTCCCATATTCAGCCCTTCCTATGGACACGCTGACCGCTTCATATGTACTTCGGTCTGTAGGGTCCCATATTGGACGCAGAGAGCAACACACTTGAAACAACGTTCACATGAGTGCTCTCCCAAGAAATGGCTGATCTGCAGCATTCCCTACCTGGTCCATGAGGTATTGTGGATTTGCTCGTGTGTGGATCTCTGCACTCGTTTTTAGGGGATATAGAATAACAAGTCTATGAGTCTTGTTGTCTCAATGATTTGGCATCAAACAATAGTCTGAGCATCCGTGACCAGTGGGCTGGCCAACCATAGCCCAGAGTGCAAGATGTCTGTCAACCAAAACCAGTCTCTATGGAATAGACCTCCTCATTCTCTAGCCTCATGAGTGTCAGGGACTGAGCCTACTCCCTTCCAGGATGGAACTTTCAATACCCTCAAATTGCAGGCATCATCACAGGGCTCCTGGATGTTCAGACAATCGACCCACCTTTCCTCTCTTATGACTGTAGACACAACAATCACACTGGCACTGGCCCTAAGCACCACACTCCCAGTAAGCCCTCAAGGAGAGGGAGGGCTTGTTCTTATCCACCTGTGGAAACGGTACCGGAAAATGACCGGTTAGATCTCGGTGAAAAGGCCTCTGTTTGGAGGGCTGCCCTGTTTCTTAAGCTATGCAAATATGGATTCAGAACTGTGGAGCTGAAAATATCCCATTGGGAATGATTTCTTCAGGGGCTATATCCAAGGCCTCATGCTTGGTGGAGAGCACTGGGGCATGGTTTCCTTGTTTGTGCCCTGGGATGTCTTCTTTCAAATGGCCATGAAGCACAATTCTTTGTTCACATGGAGGAACTCCCTTGAGGTATTCTGCCCACTGATCCCCTGAAGATATCACATGTTCAAACACCAAGCCTCTAGAATCCACATTTAGCTTGGGAGCCTGAGGAGAGTGGTGGCTATGAGTCAACAGATGGAGATAATATTGTTCTTCCAAGAGGACCACCCATCTGATGGCTGCTCCTTTCCATCAACCTCGACATACCTCCAGAGCAAAAACTCATGGTGTCCATCATTGACCTCTCAAGGTGTGAGGGGGAGAAGGTCCCACATATGGCCCCTCACACACCTCTTTTCTCACAGAGAGGTTGTTTGGTCACAAGGCTCCATGGGCATGATATCAGTGCCATGGCCACCTCTGGCACTGCACCTTTCAGAAGGAAGGCAACTGCACACCCTGGGGAACCCAATTTTCTCTATCATGATGGATCTCTGATAACATGTGCAGCACTTCAGGGTCAAGTGCTCTCTCAGTCACTGCCTCACACGAATACACATTACAGAATCTCTTTTGGAGAGAAAAGATATCATTCCAAACACCCAAGCAAAAGTCCCCTAGACAGTGAAATCAAGGAACGACTGAGGAAAAACACCCGATGAGCTGCCATTTAACAAGGAAGGGTTTTTTCCTCTTAGGGAAATGATAGTGTGTCATTTAACTGGACCCACACCTCGTGTCCTTTGAGAAGCTATTTGTGCCCAGCAGGGAGGACTGCTTGCAACCGACATATTTCTAGACACAGGCCAAGAACGAGTGAAAATCTCATGCCAGAGTCCTTATGTAGCCTTTGTGTCTAATAGTCCCCGGAAACACAGACAAGGGCTTGGGAATGACATTGCGCCC
Source organism: Sus scrofa (assembly GCF_054392235.1). Classification (NCBI taxonomy): domain Eukaryota; kingdom Metazoa; phylum Chordata; class Mammalia; order Artiodactyla; family Suidae; genus Sus; species Sus scrofa. Next base: position 45,204,915 of record NC_139402.1, read on the forward strand.
TGGATTGTGGCTTCTATCCAAATCTCATCTCTCTCTCTCTGGGTTTCTTCCTCCTTCACATGCTCTCGAATCCTCCTCATCCAAGGTTATCTGTGCTGGTCCAGGTGGGCATATCTCAGCCAGGAGAGCAGTCCAATTCTTTAACCAAAATTTTCCCTCAGTCTTCCAAATTCCTATCAAATATGAAAGCATTTTTCCTGAAATAACTACTCTCTTTGTATGGACATATTCCACCGTACACAGTGTACCCCTATCTTACCATTGTCAGCCCTTCACACTGACCGATAACCATCCCATTTGTACTGCGTTCTACATGGTCACATATTAAACTCAGGGATGAACATACTTTCAACCAACTACACATAAGGACCTAGGGAGAATTCACTTCTCTGCAGCACACACCACGTGTGTGATCAGGTCTGTGAAGTTGCTGGTGAGCTGGTGCTCTCGATTCTTTCTAAGGGGAGTTGGGAAATGAAATCTCTGACTCTCCATGTCTCAGTGAATTGGCATCTACGAAGGGGTCTGAGCACCCTTCAGCAGGGTCTGAATGACAATGGGACAGAGTTCAAGGATTCGGTCCCCTCAAACCAGTCTCCCTTTGGCACAATCCTCCTCCTTCTCTAGACCCTCAATTGGCAGGCCAGAGGCCCCTCTCGTCGAGAGGGAAACCTCAAGACCTGCCCATGCAGCCTTCACCAAGGGCTCACGGAGGAGAAGAAGAGAGACTCCTGAAATTCATGATATATGTGTACCCCACAAACAAGCCAGCAGTGGAACTAGTCAGCCCACTTCCATCCAGCACCCCAGTAGACAGGACGTATTCTTATCAACCTGTGAAATACCCACCAGACATATCCCAGCTTCATTCTCGGGAAATTTGTTACTGGGCATAGCTAGTGTGTGATTTCATCTATTGACCTGTACGTTCAGAAGCAGGGAATTGTCCTTCCCACCAGTCCAATATTTCCTCAGAGTTGATATTGAGGGCCTCGTCCTTGGTTGAAGGCAGAGGGGCCTATTTTCATGCGTTGAGCTCTGGAATGAGATTTATCATCCCGGTCATAATTAGGAGGCTATTTTCCCCTGTGGGAAAAGACTGGAAGTGATAAGCTCCTTCATCCCTTTCAGATATATCCTAATCCAAAACCAAGCCTGAGCCATGGCTATTTACTCAGGAGCCTGATGAGGATGGTGGCCATGAGAAGAATGCTGGAAAGAATACTTATCATCAAAGTGTCCAATACATCCAATGGATCCTCCTTTAATTTAGTATCAACATACCTCCAGATCAAGAGCTCAGGCTGCCAGATGTGCAACCAATGTGTCGTGATTTTGAGATCTTCCCACGTTTATCCCATCACTCGCCTCGCTGCTCAAAGAGGGTCTGTGGTGTCACAAGGCTTGCTGGGCCGCATGCCATTGCCATGGCAACCATCGGGCCTGAACTTCTCAGATGGAAGGCAACTTCCCCTCCTCTGTGCCCACCTGCTCTCTACAGAAGGATGGCTCTTCCCCTGAACGTGTGTCAGGCTCAACACGGTGGTTCCAGAACTGCTGCCCAGGAATACACAGTCTACAATCACATTGGGAAAGAAAATATGGGATTGAAACAGACCCACTCCCCACGGAGCATGAACATGAAAACAATGGCCGATGGAGGAAGAACAACACACGAGCATCCCTTTCCATGGGAGCAGGCTTTTCCACAGAAGGAAACTATGGAATATCTTTTAACCTGATTTCCACCCCATGCCACTGGAGAAGTTATAGGGACCACAGCAAGGCTTTCAAACCTGTCTTCCAGTATGGAGCAGGGAGTGTAATGGACACATTTTGGCCGTCAGGCCAGGAAGGAGAGAAGACTCTGGTACACGTGTGCTGGTTTGTCCCATTGGTGGGATATTCACCTTAAACAAAGACATGTCCTTGGAGCCATTATCCTGGCATTGACGGTTGCTTGAATCCACAGCTCCTTTACCTCTCTCTCTACTTCTTTTCATCTCATTCTCTCTAGCTCTCTCACTCTCCCGTTTGCCCCCTTCAATTTGTCTTGAATCCTCCTGCTACAAGTTGACCTGTGGTGATAATGGATGAAATAGTGTAGCCAAGAGAATGGTCCAAGTGATCCCCCAGCCTTTTCTCCCTGTCATCCTAGGTCTGATCACATATAAAATCCGTGGTCCACAAAGACTTCCTGTGCTGTGTGGAGATACCCCAACTAGGTAATCCCTCCACAACACTTCCCATATTCAGCCCTTCCTATGGACACGCTGACCGCTTCATATGTACTTCGGTCTGTAGGGTCCCATATTGGACGCAGAGAGCAACACACTTGAAACAACGTTCACATGAGTGCTCTCCCAAGAAATGGCTGATCTGCAGCATTCCCTACCTGGTCCATGAGGTATTGTGGATTTGCTCGTGTGTGGATCTCTGCACTCGTTTTTAGGGGATATAGAATAACAAGTCTATGAGTCTTGTTGTCTCAATGATTTGGCATCAAACAATAGTCTGAGCATCCGTGACCAGTGGGCTGGCCAACCATAGCCCAGAGTGCAAGATGTCTGTCAACCAAAACCAGTCTCTATGGAATAGACCTCCTCATTCTCTAGCCTCATGAGTGTCAGGGACTGAGCCTACTCCCTTCCAGGATGGAACTTTCAATACCCTCAAATTGCAGGCATCATCACAGGGCTCCTGGATGTTCAGACAATCGACCCACCTTTCCTCTCTTATGACTGTAGACACAACAATCACACTGGCACTGGCCCTAAGCACCACACTCCCAGTAAGCCCTCAAGGAGAGGGAGGGCTTGTTCTTATCCACCTGTGGAAACGGTACCGGAAAATGACCGGTTAGATCTCGGTGAAAAGGCCTCTGTTTGGAGGGCTGCCCTGTTTCTTAAGCTATGCAAATATGGATTCAGAACTGTGGAGCTGAAAATATCCCATTGGGAATGATTTCTTCAGGGGCTATATCCAAGGCCTCATGCTTGGTGGAGAGCACTGGGGCATGGTTTCCTTGTTTGTGCCCTGGGATGTCTTCTTTCAAATGGCCATGAAGCACAATTCTTTGTTCACATGGAGGAACTCCCTTGAGGTATTCTGCCCACTGATCCCCTGAAGATATCACATGTTCAAACACCAAGCCTCTAGAATCCACATTTAGCTTGGGAGCCTGAGGAGAGTGGTGGCTATGAGTCAACAGATGGAGATAATATTGTTCTTCCAAGAGGACCACCCATCTGATGGCTGCTCCTTTCCATCAACCTCGACATACCTCCAGAGCAAAAACTCATGGTGTCCATCATTGACCTCTCAAGGTGTGAGGGGGAGAAGGTCCCACATATGGCCCCTCACACACCTCTTTTCTCACAGAGAGGTTGTTTGGTCACAAGGCTCCATGGGCATGATATCAGTGCCATGGCCACCTCTGGCACTGCACCTTTCAGAAGGAAGGCAACTGCACACCCTGGGGAACCCAATTTTCTCTATCATGATGGATCTCTGATAACATGTGCAGCACTTCAGGGTCAAGTGCTCTCTCAGTCACTGCCTCACACGAATACACATTACAGAATCTCTTTTGGAGAGAAAAGATATCATTCCAAACACCCAAGCAAAAGTCCCCTAGACAGTGAAATCAAGGAACGACTGAGGAAAAACACCCGATGAGCTGCCATTTAACAAGGAAGGGTTTTTTCCTCTTAGGGAAATGATAGTGTGTCATTTAACTGGACCCACACCTCGTGTCCTTTGAGAAGCTATTTGTGCCCAGCAGGGAGGACTGCTTGCAACCGACATATTTCTAGACACAGGCCAAGAACGAGTGAAAATCTCATGCCAGAGTCCTTATGTAGCCTTTGTGTCTAATAGTCCCCGGAAACACAGACAAGGGCTTGGGAATGACATTGCGCCCTGGATTGTGGCTTCTATCCAAATCTCATCTCTCTCTCTCTGGGTTTCTTCCTCCTTCACATGCTCTCGAATCCTCCTCATCCAAGGTTATCTGTGCTGGTCCAGGTGGGCATATCTCAGCCAGGAGAGCAGTCCAATTCTTTAACCAAAATTTTCCCTCAGTCTTCCAAATTCCTATCAAATATGAAAGCATTTTTCCTGAAATAACTACTCTCTTTGTATGGACATATTCCACCGTACACAGTGTACCCCTATCTTACCATTGTCAGCCCTTCACACTGACCGATAACCATCCCATTTGTACTGCGTTCTACATGGTCACATATTAAACTCAGGGATGAACATACTTTCAACCAACTACACATAAGGACCTAGGGAGAATTCACTTCTCTGCAGCACACACCACGTGTGTGATCAGGTCTGTGAAGTTGCTGGTGAGCTGGTGCTCTCGATTCTTTCTAAGGGGAGTTGGGAAATGAAATCTCTGACTCTCCATGTCTCAGTGAATTGGCATCTACGAAGGGGTCTGAGCACCCTTCAGCAGGGTCTGAATGACAATGGGACAGAGTTCAAGGATTCGGTCCCCTCAAACCAGTCTCCCTTTGGCACAATCCTCCTCCTTCTCTAGACCCTCAATTGGCAGGCCAGAGGCCCCTCTCGTCGAGAGGGAAACCTCAAGACCTGCCCATGCAGCCTTCACCAAGGGCTCACGGAGGAGAAGAAGAGAGACTCCTGAAATTCATGATATATGTGTACCCCACAAACAAGCCAGCAGTGGAACTAGTCAGCCCACTTCCATCCAGCACCCCAGTAGACAGGACGTATTCTTATCAACCTGTGAAATACCCACCAGACATATCCCAGCTTCATTCTCGGGAAATTTGTTACTGGGGATAGCTAGTGTGTGATTTCATCTATTGACGTGTACGTTCAGAAGCAGGGAATTGTCCTTCCCACCAGTCCAATATTTCCTCAGAGTTGATATTGAGGGCCTCGTCCTTGGTTGAAGGCAGAGGGGCCTATTTTCATGCGTTGAGCTCTGGAATGAGATTTATCATCCCGGTCATAATTAGGAGGCTATTTTCCCCTGTGGGAAAAGACTGGAAGTGATAAGCTCCTTCATCCCTTTCAGATATATCCTAATCCAAAACCAAGCCTGAGCCATGGCTATTTACTCAGGAGCCTGATGAGGATGGTGGCCATGAGAAGAATGCTGGAAAGAATACTTATCATCAAAGTGTCCAATACATCCAATGGATCCTCCTTTAATTTAGTATCAACATACCTCCAGATCAAGAGCTCAGGCTGCCAGATGTGCAACCAATGTGTCGTGATTTTGAGATCTTCCCACGTTTATCCCATCACTCGCCTCGCTGCTCAAAGAGGGTCTGTGGTGTCACAAGGCTTGCTGGGCCGCATGCCATTGCCATGGCAACCATCGGGCCTGAACTTCTCAGATGGAAGGCAACTTCCCCTCCTCTGTGCCCACCTGCTCTCTACAGAAGGATGGCTCTTCCCCTGAACGTGTGTCAGGCTCAACACGGTGGTTCCAGAACTGCTGCCCAGGAATACACAGTCTACAATCACATTGGGAAAGAAAATATGGGATTGAAACAGACCCACTCCCCACGGAGCATGAACATGAAAACAATGGCCGATGGAGGAAGAACAACACACGAGCATCCCTTTCCATGGGAGCAGGCTTTTCCACAGAAGGAAACTATGGAATATCTTTTAACCTGATTTCCACCCCATGCCACTGGAGAAGTTATAGGGACCACAGCAAGGCTTTCAAACCTGTCTTCCAGTATGGAGCAGGGAGTGTAATGGACACATTTTGGCCGTCAGGCCAGGAAGGAGAGAAGACTCTGGTACACGTGTGCTGGTTTGTCCCATTGGTGGGATATTCACCTTAAACAAAGACATGTCCTTGGAGCCATTATCCTGGCATTGACGGTTGCTTGAATCCACAGCTCCTTTACCTCTCTCTCTACTTCTTTTCATCTCATTCTCTCTAGCTCTCTCACTCTCCCGTTTGCCCCCTTCAATTTGTCTTGAATCCTCCTGCTACAAGTTGACCTGTGGTGATAATGGATGAAATAGTGTAGCCAAGAGAATGGTCCAAGTGATCCCCCAGCCTTTTCTCCCTGTCATCCTAGGTCTGATCACATATAAAATCCGTGGTCCACAAAGACTTCCTGTGCTGTGTGGAGATACCCCAACTAGGTAATCCCTCCACAACACTTCCCATATTCAGCCCTTCCTATGGACACGCTGACCGCTTCATATGTACTTCGGTCTGTAGGGTCCCATATTGGACGCAGAGAGCAACACACTTGAAACAACGTTCACATGAGTGCTCTCCCAAGAAATGGCTGATCTGCAGCATTCCCTACCTGGTCCATGAGGTATTGTGGATTTGCTCGTGTGTGGATCTCTGCACTCGTTTTTAGGGGATATAGAATAACAAGTCTATGAGTCTTGTTGTCTCAATGATTTGGCATCAAACAATAGTCTGAGCATCCGTGACCAGTGGGCTGGCCAACCATAGCCCAGAGTGCAAGATGTCTGTCAACCAAAACCAGTCTCTATGGAATAGACCTCCTCATTCTCTAGCCTCATGAGTGTCAGGGACTGAGCCTACTCCCTTCCAGGATGGAACTTTCAATACCCTCAAATTGCAGGCATCATCACAGGGCTCCTGGATGTTCAGACAATCGACCCACCTTTCCTCTCTTATGACTGTAGACACAACAATCACACTGGCACTGGCCCTAAGCACCACACTCCCAGTAAGCCCTCAAGGAGAGGGAGGGCTTGTTCTTATCCACCTGTGGAAACGGTACCGGAAAATGACCGGTTAGATCTCGGTGAAAAGGCCTCTGTTTGGAGGGCTGCCCTGTTTCTTAAGCTATGCAAATATGGATTCAGAACTGTGGAGCTGAAAATATCCCATTGGGAATGATTTCTTCAGGGGCTATATCCAAGGCCTCATGCTTGGTGGAGAGCACTGGGGCATGGTTTCCTTGTTTGTGCCCTGGGATGTCTTCTTTCAAATGGCCATGAAGCACAATTCTTTGTTCACATGGAGGAACTCCCTTGAGGTATTCTGCCCACTGATCCCCTGAAGATATCACATGTTCAAACACCAAGCCTCTAGAATCCACATTTAGCTTGGGAGCCTGAGGAGAGTGGTGGCTATGAGTCAACAGATGGAGATAATATTGTTCTTCCAAGAGGACCACCCATCTGATGGCTGCTCCTTTCCATCAACCTCGACATACCTCCAGAGCAAAAACTCATGGTGTCCATCATTGACCTCTCAAGGTGTGAGGGGGAGAAGGTCCCACATATGGCCCCTCACACACCTCTTTTCTCACAGAGAGGTTGTTTGGTCACAAGGCTCCATGGGCATGATATCAGTGCCATGGCCACCTCTGGCACTGCACCTTTCAGAAGGAAGGCAACTGCACACCCTGGGGAACCCAATTTTCTCTATCATGATGGATCTCTGATAACATGTGCAGCACTTCAGGGTCAAGTGCTCTCTCAGTCACTGCCTCACACGAATACACATTACAGAATCTCTTTTGGAGAGAAAAGATATCATTCCAAACACCCAAGCAAAAGTCCCCTAGACAGTGAAATCAAGGAACGACTGAGGAAAAACACCCGATGAGCTGCCATTTAACAAGGAAGGGTTTTTTCCTCTTAGGGAAATGATAGTGTGTCATTTAACTGGACCCACACCTCGTGTCCTTTGAGAAGCTATTTGTGCCCAGCAGGGAGGACTGCTTGCAACCGACATATTTCTAGACACAGGCCAAGAACGAGTGAAAATCTCATGCCAGAGTCCTTATGTAGCCTTTGTGTCTAATAGTCCCCGGAAACACAGACAAGGGCTTGGGAATGACATTGCGCCCTGGATTGTGGCTTCTATCCAAATCTCATCTCTCTCTCTCTGGGTTTCTTCCTCCTTCACATGCTCTCGAATCCTCCTCATCCAAGGTTATCTGTGCTGGTCCAGGTGGGCATATCTCAGCCAGGAGAGCAGTCCAATTCTTTAACCAAAATTTTCCCTCAGTCTTCCAAATTCCTATCAAATATGAAAGCATTTTTCCTGAAATAACTACTCTCTTTGTATGGACATATTCCACCGTACACAGTGTACCCCTATCTTACCATTGTCAGCCCTTCACACTGACCGATAACCATCCCATTTGTACTGCGTTCTACATGGTCACATATTAAATTCAGGGATGAACATACTTTCAACCAACTACACATAAGGACCTAGGGAGAATTCACTTCTCTGCAGCACACACCACGTGTGTGATCAGGTCTGTGAAGTTGCTGGTGAGCTGGTGCTCTCGATTCTTTCTAAGGGGAGTTGGGAAATGAAATCTCTGACTCTCCATGTCTCAGTGAATTGGCATCTACGAAGGGGTCTGAGCACCCTTCAGCAGGGTCTGAATGACAATGGGACAGAGTTCAAGGATTCGGTCCCCTCAAACCAGTCTCCCTTTGGCACAATCCTCCTCCTTCTCTAGACCCTCAATTGGCAGGCCAGAGGCCCCTCTCGTCGAGAGGGAAACCTCAAGAGCTGCCCATGCAGCCTTCACCAAGGGCTCACGGAGGAGAAGAAGAGAGACTCCTGAAATTCATGATATATGTGTACCCCACAAACAAGCCAGCAGTGGAACTAGTCAGCCCACTTCCATCCAGCACCCCAGTAGACAGGACGTATTCTTATCAACCTGTGAAATACCCACCAGACATATCCCAGCTTCATTCTCGGGAAATTTGTTACTGGGCATAGCTAGTGTGTGATTTCATCTATTGACCTGTACGTTCAGAAGCAGGGAATTGTCCTTCCCACCAGTCCAATATTTCCTCAGAGTTGATATTGAGGGCCTCGTCCTTGGTTGAAGGCAGAGGGGCCTATTTTCATGCGTTGAGCTCTGGAATGAGATTTATCATCCCGGTCATAATTAGGAGGCTATTTTCCCCTGTGGGAAAAGACTGGAAGTGATAAGCTCCTTCATCCCTTTCAGATATATCCTAATCCAAAACCAAGCCTGAGCCATGGCTATTTACTCAGGAGCCTGATGAGGATGGTGGCCATGAGAAGAATGCTGGAAAGAATACTTATCATCAAAGTGTCCAATACATCCAATGGATCCTCCTTTAATTTAGTATCAACATACCTCCACATCAAGAGCTCAGGCTGCCAGATGTGCAACCAATGTGTCGTGATTTTGAGATCTTCCCACGTTTATCCCATCACTCGCCTCGCTGCTCAAAGAGGGTCTGTGGTGTCACAAGGCTTGCTGGGCCGCATGCCATTGCCATGGCAACCATCGGGCCTGAACTTCTCAGATGGAAGGCAACTTCCCCTCCTCTGTGCCCACCTGCTCTCTACAGAAGGATGGCTCTTCCCCTGAACGTGTGTCAGGCTCAACACGGTGGTTCCAGAACTGCTGCCCAGGAATACACAGTCTACAATCACATTGGGAAAGAAAATATGGGATTGAAACAGACCCACTCCCCACGGAGCATGAACATGAAAACAATGGCCGATGGAGGAAGAACAACACACGAGCATCCCTTTCCATGGGAGCAGGCTTTTCCACAGAAGGACACTATGGAATATCTTTTAACCTGATTTCCACCCCATGCCACTGGAGAAGTTATAGGGACCACAGCAAGGCTTTCAAACCTGTCTTCCAGTATGGAGCAGGGAGTGTAATGGACACATTTTGGCCGTCAGGCCAGGAAGGAGAGAAGACTCTGGTACACGTGTGCTGGTTTGTCCCATTGGTGGGATATTCACCTTAAACAAAGACATGTCCTTGGAGCCATTATCCTGGCATTGACGGTTGCTTGAATCCACAGCTCCTTTACCTCTCTCTCTACTTCTTTTCATCTCATTCTCTCTAGCTCTCTCACTCTCCCGTTTGCCCCCTTCAATTTGTCTTGAATCCTCCTGCTACAAGTTGACCTGTGGTGATAATGGATGAAATAGTGTAGCCAAGAGAATGGTCCAAGTGATCCCCCAGCCTTTTCTCCCTGTCATCCTAGGTCTGATCACATATAAAATCCGTGGTCCACAAAGACTTCCTGTGCTGTGTGGAGATACCCCAACTAGGTAATCCCTCCACAACACTTCCCATATTCAGCCCTTCCTATGGACACGCTGACCGCTTCATATGTACTTCGGTCTGTAGGGTCCCATATTGGACGCAGAGAGCAACACACTTGAAACAACGTTCACATGAGTGCTCTCCCAAGAAATGGCTGATCTGCAGCATTCCCTACCTGGTCCATGAGGTATTGTGGATTTGCTCGTGTGTGGATCTCTGCACTCGTTTTTAGGGGATATAGAATAACAAGTCTATGAGTCTTGTTGTCTCAATGATTTGGCATCAAACAATAGTCTGAGCATCCGTGACCAGTGGGCTGGCCAACCATAGCCCAGAGTGCAAGATGTCTGTCAACCAAAACCAGTCTCTATGGAATAGACCTCCTCATTCTCTAGCCTCATGAGTGTCAGGGACTGAGCCTACTCCCTTCCAGGATGGAACTTTCAATACCCTCAAATTGCAGGCATCATCACAGGGCTCCTGGATGTTCAGACAATCGACCCACCTTTCCTCTCTTATGACTGTAGACACAACAATCACACTGGCACTGGCCCTAAGCACCACACTCCCAGTAAGCCCTCAAGGAGAGGGAGGGCTTGTTCTTATCCACCTGTGGAAACGGTACCGGAAAATGACCGGTTAGATCTCGGTGAAAAGGCCTCTGTTTGGAGGGCTGCCCTGTTTCTTAAGCTATGCAAATATGGATTCAGAACTGTGGAGCTGAAAATATCCCATTGGGAATGATTTCTTCAGGGGCTATATCCAAGGCCTCATGCTTGGTGGAGAGCACTGGGGCATGGTTTCCTTGTTTGTGCCCTGGGATGTCTTCTTTCAAATGGCCATGAAGCACAATTCTTTGTTCACATGGAGGAACTCCCTTGAGGTATTCTGCCCACTGATCCCCTGAAGATATCACATGTTCAAACACCAAGCCTCTAGAATCCACATTTAGCTTGGGAGCCTGAGGAGAGTGGTGGCTATGAGTCAACAGATGGAGATAATATTGTTCTTCCAAGAGGACCACCCATCTGATGGCTGCTCCTTTCCATCAACCTCGACATACCTCCAGAGCAAAAACTCATGGTGTCCATCATTGACCTCTCAAGGTGTGAGGGGGAGAAGGTCCCACATATGGCCCCTCACACACCTCTTTTCTCACAGAGAGGTTGTTTGGTCACAAGGCTCCATGGGCATGATATCAGTGCCATGGCCACCTCTGGCACTGCACCTTTCAGAAGGAAGGCAACTGCACACCCTGGGGAACCCAATTTTCTCTATCATGATGGATCTCTGATAACATGTGCAGCACTTCAGGGTCAAGTGCTCTCTCAGTCACTGCCTCACACGAATACACATTACAGAATCTCTTTTGGAGAGAAAAGATATCATTCCAAACACCCAAGCAAAAGTCCCCTAGACAGTGAAATCAAGGAACGACTGAGGAAAAACACCCGATGAGCTGCCATTTAACAAGGAAGGGTTTTTTCCTCTTAGGGAAATGATAGTGTGTCATTTAACTGGACCCACACCTCGTGTCCTTTGAGAAGCTATTTGTGCCCAGCAGGGAGGACTGCTTGCAACCGACATATTTCTAGACACAGGCCAAGAACGAGTGTAAATCTCATGCCAGAGTCCTTATGTAGCCTTTGTGTCTAATAGTCCCCGGAAACACAGACAAGGGCTTGGGAATGACATTGCGCCCTGGATTGTGGCTTCTATCCAAATCTCATCTCTCTCTCTCTGGGTTTCTTCCTCCTTCACATGCTCTCGAATCCTCCTCATCCAAGGTTATCTGTGCTGGTCCAGGTGGGCATATCTCAGCCAGGAGAGCAGTCCAATTCTTTAACCAAAATTTTCCCTCAGTCTTCCAAATTCCTATCAAATATGAAAGCATTTTTCCTGAAATAACTACTCTCTTTGTATGGACATATTCCACCGTACACAGTGTACCCCTATCTTACCATTGTCAGCCCTTCACACTGACCGATAACCATCCCATTTGTACTGCGTTCTACATGGTCACATATTAAACTCAGGGATGAACATACTTTCAACCAACTACACATAAGGACCTAGGGAGAATTCACTTCTCTGCAGCACACACCACGTGTGTGATCAGGTCTGTGAAGTTGCTGGTGAGCTGGTGCTCTCGATTCTTTCTAAGGGGAGTTGGGAAATGAAATCTCTGACTCTCCATGTCTCAGTGAATTGGCATCTACGAAGGGGTCTGAGCACCCTTCAGCAGGGTCTGAATGACAATGGGACAGAGTTCAAGGATTCGGTCCCCTCAAACCAGTCTCCCTTTGGCACAATCCTCCTCCTTCTCTAGACCCTCAATTGGCAGGCCAGAGGCCCCTCTCGTCGAGAGGGAAACCTCAAGACATGCCCATGCAGCCTTCACCAAGGGCTCACGGAGGAGAAGAAGAGAGACTCCTGAAATTCATGATATATGTGTACCCCACAAACAAGCCAGCAGTGGAACTAGTCAGCCCACTTCCATCCAGCACCCCAGTAGACAGGACGTATTCTTATCAACCTGTGAAATACCCACCAGACATATCCCAGCTTCATTCTCGGGAAATTTGTTACTGGGCATAGCTAGTGTGTGATTTCATCTATTGACGTGTACGTTCAGAAGCAGGGAATTGTCCTTCCCACCAGTCCAATATTTCCTCAGAGTTGATATTGAGGGCCTCGTCCTTGGTTGAAGGCAGAGGGGCCTATTTTCATGCGTTGAGCTCTGGAATGAGATTTATCATCCCGGTCATAATTAGGAGGCTATTTTCCCCTGTGGGAAAAGACTGGAAGTGATAAGCTCCTTCATCCCTTTCAGATATATCCTAATCCAAAACCAAGCCTGAGCCATGGCTATTTACTCAGGAGCCTGATGAGGATGGTGGCCATGAGAAGAATGCTGGAAAGAATACTTATCATCAAAGTGTCCAATACATCCAATGGATCCTCCTTTAATTTAGTATCAACATACCTCCAGATCAAGAGCTCAGGCTGCCAGATGTGCAACCAATGTGTCGTGATTTTGAGATCTTCCCACGTTTATCCCATCACTCGCCTCGCTGCTCAAAGAGGGTCTGTGGTGTCACAAGGCTTGCTGGGCCGCATGCCATTGCCATGGCAACCATCGGGCCTGAACTTCTCAGATGGAAGGCAACTTCCCCTCCTCTGTGCCCACCTGCTCTCTACAGAAGGATGGCTCTTCCCCTGAACGTGTGTCAGGCTCAACACGGTGGTTCCAGAACTGCTGCCCAGGAATACACAGTCTACAATCACATTGGGAAAGAAAATATGGGATTGAAACAGACCCACTCCCCACGGAGCATGAACATGAAAACAATGGCCGATGGAGGAAGAACAACACACGAGCATCCCTTTCCATGGGAGCAGGCTTTTCCACAGAAGGAAACTATGGAATATCTTTTAACCTGATTTCCACCCCATGCCACTGGAGAAGTTATAGGGACCACAGCAAGGCTTTCAAACCTGTCTTCCAGTATGGAGCAGGGAGTGTAATGGACACATTTTGGCCGTCAGGCCAGGAAGGAGAGAAGACTCTGGTACACGTGTGCTGGTTTGTCCCATTGGTGGGATATTCACCTTAAACAAAGACATGTCCTTGGAGCCATTATCCTGGCATTGACGGTTGCTTGAATCCACAGCTCCTTTACCTCTCTCTCTACTTCTTTTCATCTCATTCTCTCTAGCTCTCTCACTCTCCCGTTTGCCCCCTTCAATTTGTCTTGAATCCTCCTGCTACAAGTTGACCTGTGGTGATAATGGATGAAATAGTGTAGCCAAGAGAATGGTCCAAGTGATCCCCCAGCCTTTTCTCCCTGTCATCCTAGGTCTGATCACATATAAAATCAGTGGTCCACAAAGACTTCCTGTGCTGTGTGGAGATACCCCAACTAGGTAATCCCTCCACAACACTTCCCATATTCAGCCCTTCCTATGGACACGCTGACCGCTTCATATGTACTTCGGTCTGTAGGGTCCCATATTGGACGCAGAGAGCAACACACTTGAAACAACGTTCACATGAGTGCTCTCCCAAGAAATGGCTGATCTGCAGCATTCCCTACCTGGTCCATGAGGTATTGTGGATTTGCTCGTGTGTGGATCTCTGCACTCGTTTTTAGGGGATATAGAATAACAAGTCTATGAGTCTTGTTGTCTCAATGATTTGGCATCAAACAATAGTCTGAGCATCCGTGACCAGTGGGCTGGCCAACCATAGCCCAGAGTGCAAGATGTCTGTCAACCAAAACCAGTCTCTATGGAATAGACCTCCTCATTCTCTAGCCTCATGAGTGTCAGGGACTGAGCCTACTCCCTTCCAGGATGGAACTTTCAATACCCTCAAATTGCAGGCATCATCACAGGGCTCCTGGATGTTCAGACAATCGACCCACCTTTCCTCTCTTATGACTGTAGACACAACAATCACACTGGCACTGGCCCTAAGCACCACACTCCCAGTAAGCCCTCAAGGAGAGGGAGGGCTTGTTCTTATCCACCTGTGGAAACGGTACCGGAAAATGACCGGTTAGATCTCGGTGAAAAAGCCTCTGTTTGGAGGGCTGCCCTGTTTCTTAAGCTATGCAAATATGGATTCAGAACTGTGGAGCTGAAAATATCCCATTGGGAATGATTTCTTCAGGGGCTATATCCAAGGCCTCATGCTTGGTGGAGAGCACTGGGGCATGGTTTCCTTGTTTGTGCCCTGGGATGTCTTCTTTCAAATGGCCATGAAGCACAATTCTTTGTTCACATGGAGGAACTCCCTTGAGGTATTCTGCCCACTGATCCCCTGAAGATATCACATGTTCAAACACCAAGCCTCTAGAATCCACATTTAGCTTGGGAGCCTGAGGAGAGTGGTGGCTATGAGTCAACAGATGGAGATAATATTGTTCTTCCAAGAGGACCACCCATCTGATGGCTGCTCCTTTCCATCAACCTCGACATACCTCCAGAGCAAAAACTCATGGTGTCCATCATTGACCTCTCAAGGTGTGAGGGGGAGAAGGTCCCACATATGGCCCCTCACACACCTCTTTTCTCACAGAGAGGTTGTTTGGTCACAAGGCTCCATGGGCATGATATCAGTGCCATGGCCACCTCTGGCACTGCACCTTTCAGAAGGAAGGCAACTGCACACCCTGGGGAACCCAATTTTCTCTATCATGATGGATCTCTGATAACATGTGCAGCACTTCAGGGTCAAGTGCTCTCTCAGTCACTGCCTCACACGAATACACATTACAGAATCTCTTTTGGAGAGAAAAGATATCATTCCAAACACCCAAGCAAAAGTCCCCTAGACAGTGAAATCAAGGAACGACTGAGGAAAAACACCCGATGAGCTGCCATTTAACAAGGAAGGGTTTTTTCCTCTTAGGGAAATGATAGTGTGTCATTTAACTGGACCCACACCTCGTGTCCTTTGAGAAGCTATTTGTGCCCAGCAGGGAGGACTGCTTGCAACCGACATATTTCTAGACACAGGCCAAGAACGAGTGTAAATCTCATGCCAGAGTCCTTATGTAGCCTTTGTGTCTAATAGTCCCCGGAAACACAGACAAGGGCTTGGGAATGACATTGCGCCCTGGATTGTGGCTTCTATCCAAATCTCATCTCTCTCTCTCTGGGTTTCTTCCTCCTTCACATGCTCTCGAATCCTCCTCATCCAAGGTTATCTGTGCTGGTCCAGGTGGGCATATCTCAGCCAGGAGAGCAGTCCAATTCTTTAACCAAAATTTTCCCTCAGTCTTCCAAATTCCTATCAAATATGAAAGCATTTTTCCTGAAATAACTACTCTCTTTGTATGGAGATATTCCACCGTACACAGTGTACCCCTATCTTACCATTGTCAGCCCTTCACACTGACCGATAACCATCCCATTTGTACTGCGTTCTACATGGTCACATATTAAACTCAGGGATGAACATACTTTCAACCAACTACACATAAGGACCTAGGGAGAATTCACTTCTCTGCAGCACACACCACGTGTGTGATCAGGTCTGTGAAGTTGCTGGTGAGCTGGTGCTCTCGATTCTTTCTAAGGGGAGTTGGGAAATGAAATCTCTGACTCTCCATGTCTCAGTGAATTGGCATCTACGAAGGGGTCTGAGCACCCTTCAGCAGGGTCTGAATGACAATGGGACAGAGTTCAAGGATTCGGTCCCCTCAAACCAGTCTCCCTTTGGCACAATCCTCCTCCTTCTCTAGACCCTCAATTGGCAGGCCAGAGGCCCCTCTCGTCGAGAGGGAAACCTCAAGACCTGCCCATGCAGCCTTCACCAAGGGCTCACGGAGGAGAAGAAGAGAGACTCCTGAAATTCATGATATATGTGTACCCCACAAACAAGCCAGCAGTGGAACTAGTCAGCCCACTTCCATCCAGCACCCCAGTAGACAGGACGTATTCTTATCAACCTGTGAAATACCCACCAGACATATCCCAGCTTCATTCTCGGGAAATTTGTTACTGGGGATAGCTAGTGTGTGATTTCATCTATTGACGTGTACGTTCAGAAGCAGGGAATTGTCCTTCCCACCAGTCCAATATTTCCTCAGAGTTGATATTGAGGGCCTCGTCCTTGGTTGAAGGCAGAGGGGCCTATTTTCATGCGTTGAGCTCTGGAATGAGATTTATCATCCCGGTCATAATTAGGAGGCTATTTTCCCCTGTGGGAAAAGACTGGAAGTGATAAGCTCCTTCATCCCTTTCAGATATATCCTAATCCAAAACCAAGCCTGAGCCATGGCTATTTACTCAGGAGCCTGATGAGGATGGTGGCCATGAGAAGAATGCTGGAAAGAATACTTATCATCAAAGTGTCCAATACATCCAATGGATCCTCCTTTAATTTAGTATCAACATACCTCCAGATCAAGAGCTCAGGCTGCCAGATGTGCAACCAATGTGTCGTGATTTTGAGATCTTCCCACGTTTATCCCATCACTCGCCTCGCTGCTCAAAGAGGGTCTGTGGTGTCACAAGGCTTGCTGGGCCGCATGCCATTGCCATGGCAACCATCGGGCCTGAACTTCTCAGATGGAAGGCAACTTCCCCTCCTCTGTGCCCACCTGCTCTCTACAGAAGGATGGCTCTTCCCCTGAACGTGTGTCAGGCTCAACACGGTGGTTCCAGAACTGCTGCCCAGGAATACACAGTCTACAATCACATTGGGAAAGAAAATATGGGATTGAAACAGACCCACTCCCCACGGAGCATGAACATGAAAACAATGGCCGATGGAGGAAGAACAACACACGAGCATCCCTTTCCATGGGAGCAGGCTTTTCCACAGAAGGAAACTATGGAATATCTTTTAACCTGATTTCCACCCCATGCCACTGGAGAAGTTATAGGGACCACAGCAAGGCTTTCAAACCTGTCTTCCAGTATGGAGCAGGGAGTGTAATGGACACATTTTGGCCGTCAGGCCAGGAAGGAGAGAAGACTCTGGTACACGTGTGCTGGTTTGTCCCATTGGTGGGATATTCACCTTAAAAAAAGACATGTCCTTGGAGCCATTATCCTGGCATTGACGGTTGCTTGAATCCACAGCTCCTTTACCTCTCTCTCTACTTCTTTTCATCCCGTTCTCTCTAGCTCTCTCACTCTCCCGTTTGCCCCCTTCAATTTGTCTTGAATCCTCCTGCTACAAGTTGACCTGTGGTGATAATGGATGAAATAGTGTAGCCAAGAGAATGGTCCAAGTGATCCCCCAGCCTTTTCTCCCTGTCATCCTAGGTCTGATCACATATAAAATCAGTGGTCCACAAAGACTTCCTGTGCTGTGTGGAGATACCCCAACTAGGTAATCCCTCCACAACACTTCCCATATTCAGCCCTTCCTATGGACACGCTGACCGCTTCATATGTACTTCGGTCTGTAGGGTCCCATATTGGACGCAGAGAGCAACACACTTGAAACAACGTTCACATGAGTGCTCTCCCAAGAAATGGCTGATCTGCAGCATTCCCTACCTGGTCCATGAGGTATTGTGGATTTGCTCGTGTGTGGATCTCTGCACTCGTTTTTAGGGGATATAGAATAACAAGTCTATGAGTCTTGTTGTCTCAATGATTTGGCATCAAACAATAGTCTGAGCATCCGTGACCAGTGGGCTGGCCAACCATAGCCCAGAGTGCAAGATGTCTGTCAACCAAAACCAGTCTCTATGGAATAGACCTCCTCATTCTCTAGCCTCATGAGTGTCAGGGACTGAGCCTACTCCCTTCCAGGATGGAACTTTCAATACCCTCAAATTGCAGGCATCATCACAGGGCTCCTGGATGTTCAGACAATCGACCCACCTTTCCTCTCTTATGACTGTAGACACAACAATCACACTGGCACTGGCCCTAAGCACCACACTCCCAGTAAGCCCTCAAGGAGAGGGAGGGCTTGTTCTTATCCACCTGTGGAAACGGTACCGGAAAATGACCGGTTAGATCTCGGTGAAAAGGCCTCTGTTTGGAGGGCTGCCCTGTTTCTTAAGCTATGCAAATATGGATTCAGAACTGTGGAGCTGAAAATATCCCATTGGGAATGATTTCTTCAGGGGCTATATCCAAGGCCTCATGCTTGGTGGAGAGCACTGGGGCATGGTTTCCTTGTTTGTGCCCTGGGATGTCTTCTTTCAAATGGCCATGAAGCACAATTCTTTGTTCACATGGAGGAACTCCCTTGAGGTATTCTGCCCACTGATCCCCTGAAGATATCACATGTTCAAACACCAAGCCTCTAGAATCCACATTTAGCTTGGGAGCCTGAGGAGAGTGGTGGCTATGAGTCAACAGATGGAGATAATATTGTTCTTCCAAGAGGACCACCCATCTGATGGCTGCTCCTTTCCATCAACCTCGACATACCTCCAGAGCAAAAACTCATGGTGTCCATCATTGACCTCTCAAGGTGTGAGGGGGAGAAGGTCCCACATATGGCCCCTCACACACCTCTTTTCTCACAGAGAGGTTGTTTGGTCACAAGGCTCCATGGGCATGATATCAGTGCCATGGCCACCTCTGGCACTGCACCTTTCAGAAGGAAGGCAACTGCACACCCTGGGGAACCCAATTTTCTCTATCATGATGGATCTCTGATAACATGTGCAGCACTTCAGGGTCAAGTGCTCTCTCAGTCACTGCCTCACACGAATACACATTACAGAATCTCTTTTGGAGAGAAAAGATATCATTCCAAACACCCAAGCAAAAGTCCCCTAGACAGTGAAATCAAGGAACGACTGAGGAAAAACACCCGATGAGCTGCCATTTAACAAGGAAGGGTTTTTTCCTCTTAGGGAAATGATAGTGTGTCATTTAACTGGACCCACACCTCGTGTCCTTTGAGAAGCTATTTGTGCCCAGCAGGGAGGACTGCTTGCAACCGACATATTTCTAGACACAGGCCAAGAACGAGTGAAAATCTCATGCCAGAGTCCTTATGTAGCCTTTGTGTCTAATAGTCCCCGGAAACACAGACAAGGGCTTGGGAATGACATTGCGCCCTGGATTGTGGCTTCTATCCAAATCTCATCTCTCTCTCTCTGGGTTTCTTCCTCCTTCACATGCTCTCGAATCCTCCTCATCCAAGGTTATCTGTGCTGGTCCAGGTGGGCATATCTCAGCCAGGAGAGCAGTCCAATTCTTTAACCAAAATTTTCCCTCAGTCTTCCAAATTCCTATCAAATATGAAAGCATTTTTCCTGAAATAACTACTCTCTTTGTATGGACATATTCCACCGTACACAGTGCACCCCTATCTTACCATTGTCAGCCCTTCACACTGACCGATAACCATCCCATTTGTACTGCGTTCTACATGGTCACATATTAAACTCAGGGATGAACATACTTTCAACCAACTACACATAAGGACCTAGGGAGAATTCACTTCTCTGCAGCACACACCACGTGTGTGATCAGGTCTGTGAAGTTGCTGGTGAGCTGGTGCTCTCGATTCTTTCTAAGGGGAGTTGGGAAATGAAATCTCTGACTCTCCATGTCTCAGTGAATTGGCATCTACGAAGGGGTCTGAGCACCCTTCAGCAGGGTCTGAATGACAATGGGACAGAGTTCAAGGATTCGGTCCCCTCAAACCAGTCTCCCTTTGGCACAATCCTCCTCCTTCTCTAGACCCTCAATTGGCAGGCCAGAGGCCCCTCTCGTCGAGAGGGAAACCTCAAGACCTGCCCATGCAGCCTTCACCAAGGGCTCACGGAGGAGAAGAAGAGAGACTCCTGAAATTCATGATATATGTGTACCCCACAAACAAGCCAGCAGTGGAACTAGTCAGCCCACTTCCATCCAGCACCCCAGTAGACAGGACGTATTCTTATCAACCTGTGAAATACCCACCAGACATATCCCAGCTTCATTCTCGGGAAATTTGTTACTGGGGATAGCTAGTGTGTGATTTCATCTATTGACGTGTACGTTCAGAAGCAGGGAATTGTCCTTCCCACCAGTCCAATATTTCCTCAGAGTTGATATTGAGGGCCTCGTCCTTGGTTGAAGGCAGAGGGGCCTATTTTCATGCGTTGAGCTCTGGAATGAGATTTATCATCCCGGTCATAATTAGGAGGCTATTTTCCCCTGTGGGAAAAGACTGGAAGTGATAAGCTCCTTCATCCCTTTCAGATATATCCTAATCCAAAACCAAGCCTGAGCCATGGCTATTTACTCAGGAGCCTGATGAGGATGGTGGCCATGAGAAGAATGCTGGAAAGAATACTTATCATCAAAGTGTCCAATACATCCAATGGATCCTCCTTTAATTTAGTATCAACATACCTCCACATCAAGAGCTCAGGCTGCCAGATGTGCAACCAATGTGTCGTGATTTTGAGATCTTCCCACGTTTATCCCATCACTCGCCTCGCTGCTCAAAGAGGGTCTGTGGTGTCACAAGGCTTGCTGGGCCGCATGCCATTGCCATGGCAACCATCGGGCCTGAACTTCTCAGATGGAAGGCAACTTCCCCTCCTCTGTGCCCACCTGCTCTCTACAGAAGGATGGCTCTTCCCCTGAACGTGTGTCAGGCTCAACACGGTGGTTCCAGAACTGCTGCCCAGGAATACACAGTCTACAATCACATTGGGAAAGAAAATATGGGATTGAAACAGACCCACTCCCCACGGAGCATGAACATGAAAACAATGGCCGATGGAGGAAGAACAACACACGAGCATCCCTTTCCATGGGAGCAGGCTTTTCCACAGAAGGACACTATGGAATATCTTTTAACCTGATTTCCACCCCATGCCACTGGAGAAGTTATAGGGACCACAGCAAGGCTTTCAAACCTGTCTTCCAGTATGGAGCAGGGAGTGTAATGGACACATTTTGGCCGTCAGGCCAGGAAGGAGAGAAGACTCTGGTACACGTGTGCTGGTTTGTCCCATTGGTGGGATATTCACCTTAAACAAAGACATGTCCTTGGAGCCATTATCCTGGCATTGACGGTTGCTTGAATCCACAGCTCCTTTACCTCTCTCTCTACTTCTTTTCATCTCATTCTCTCTAGCTCTCTCACTCTCCCGTTTGCCCCCTTCAATTTGTCTTGAATCCTCCTGCTACAAGTTGACCTGTGGTGATAATGGATGAAATAGTGTAGCCAAGAGAATGGTCCAAGTGATCCCCCAGCCTTTTCTCCCTGTCATCCTAGGTCTGATCACATATAAAATCCGTGGTCCACAAAGACTTCCTGTGCTGTGTGGAGATACCCCAACTAGGTAATCCCTCCACAACACTTCCCATATTCAGCCCTTCCTATGGACACGCTGACCGCTTCATATGTACTTCGGTCTGTAGGGTCCCATATTGGACGCAGAGAGCAACACACTTGAAACAACGTTCACATGAGTGCTCTCCCAAGAAATGGCTGATCTGCAGCATTCCCTACCTGGTCCATGAGGTATTGTGGATTTGCTCGTGTGTGGATCTCTGCACTCGTTTTTAGGGGATATAGAATAACAAGTCTATGAGTCTTGTTGTCTCAATGATTTGGCATCAAACAATAGTCTGAGCATCCGTGACCAGTGGGCTGGCCAACCATAGCCCAGAGTGCAAGATGTCTGTCAACCAAAACCAGTCTCTATGGAATAGACCTCCTCATTCTCTAGCCTCATGAGTGTCAGGGACTGAGCCTACTCCCTTCCAGGATGGAACTTTCAATACCCTCAAATTGCAGGCATCATCACAGGGCTCCTGGATGTTCAGACAATCGACCCACCTTTCCTCTCTTATGACTGTAGACACAACAATCACACTGGCACTGGCCCTAAGCACCACACTCCCAGTAAGCCCTCAAGGAGAGGGAGGGCTTGTTCTTATCCACCTGTGGAAACGGTACCGGAAAATGACCGGTTAGATCTCGGTGAAAAGGCCTCTGTTTGGAGGGCTGCCCTGTTTCTTAAGCTATGCAAATATGGATTCAGAACTGTGGAGCTGAAAATATCCCATTGGGAATGATTTCTTCAGGGGCTATATCCAAGGCCTCATGCTTGGTGGAGAGCACTGGGGCATGGTTTCCTTGTTTGTGCCCTGGGATGTCTTCTTTCAAATGGCCATGAAGCACAATTCTTTGTTCACATGGAGGAACTCCCTTGAGGTATTCTGCCCACTGATCCCCTGAAGATATCACATGTTCAAACACCAAGCCTCTAGAATCCACATTTAGCTTGGGAGCCTGAGGAGAGTGGTGGCTATGAGTCAACAGATGGAGATAATATTGTTCTTCCAAGAGGACCACCCATCTGATGGCTGCTCCTTTCCATCAACCTCGACATACCTCCAGAGCAAAAACTCATGGTGTCCATCATTGACCTCTCAAGGTGTGAGGGGGAGAAGGTCCCACATATGGCCCCTCACACACCTCTTTTCTCACAGAGAGGTTGTTTGGTCACAAGGCTCCATGGGCATGATATCAGTGCCATGGCCACCTCTGGCACTGCACCTTTCAGAAGGAAGGCAACTGCACACCCTGGGGAACCCAATTTTCTCTATCATGATGGATCTCTGATAACATGTGCAGCACTTCAGGGTCAAGTGCTCTCTCAGTCACTGCCTCACACGAATACACATTACAGAATCTCTTTTGGAGAGAAAAGATATCATTCCAAACACCCAAGCAAAAGTCCCCTAGACAGTGAAATCAAGGAACGACTGAGGAAAAACACCCGATGAGCTGCCATTTAACAAGGAAGGGTTTTTTCCTCTTAGGGAAATGATAGTGTGTCATTTAACTGGACCCACACCTCGTGTCCTTTGAGAAGCTATTTGTGCCCAGCAGGGAGGACTGCTTGCAACCGACATATTTCTAGACACAGGCCAAGAACGAGTGAAAATCTCATGCCAGAGTCCTTATGTAGCCTTTGTGTCTAATAGTCCCCGGAAACACAGACAAGGGCTTGGGAATGACATTGCGCCCTGGATTGTGGCTTCTATCCAAATCTCATCTCTCTCTCTCTGGGTTTCTTCCTCCTTCACATGCTCTCGAATCCTCCTCATCCAAGGTTATCTGTGCTGGTCCAGGTGGGCATATCTCAGCCAGGAGAGCAGTCCAATTCTTTAACCAAAATTTTCCCTCAGTCTTCCAAATTCCTATCAAATATGAAAGCATTTTTCCTGAAATAACTACTCTCTTTGTATGGACATATTCCACCGTACACAGTGTACCCCTATCTTACCATTGTCAGCCCTTCACACTGACCGATAACCATCCCATTTGTACTGCGTTCTACATGGTCACATATTAAACTCAGGGATGAACATACTTTCAACCAACTACACATAAGGACCTAGGGAGAATTCACTTCTCTGCAGCACACACCACGTGTGTGATCAGGTCTGTGAAGTTGCTGGTGAGCTGGTGCTCTCGATTCTTTCTAAGGGGAGTTGGGAAATGAAATCTCTGACTCTCCATGTCTCAGTGAATTGGCATCTACGAAGGGGTCTGAGCACCCTTCAGCAGGGTCTGAATGACAATGGGACAGAGTTCAAGGATTCGGTCCCCTCAAACCAGTCTCCCTTTGGCACAATCCTCCTCCTTCTCTAGACCCTCAATTGGCAGGCCAGAGGCCCCTCTCGTCGAGAGGGAAACCTCAAGACCTGCCCATGCAGCCTTCACCAAGGGCTCACGGAGGAGAAGAAGAGAGACTCCTGAAATTCATGATATATGTGTACCCCACAAACAAGCCAGCAGTGGAACTAGTCAGCCCACTTCCATCCAGCACCCCAGTAGACAGGACGTATTCTTATCAACCTGTGAAATACCCACCAGACATATCCCAGCTTCATTCTCGGGAAATTTGTTACTGGGCATAGCTAGTGTGTGATTTCATCTATTGACCTGTACGTTCAGAAGCAGGGAATTGTCCTTCCCACCAGTCCAATATTTCCTCAGAGTTGATATTGAGGGCCTCGTCCTTGGTTGAAGGCAGAGGGGCCTATTTTCATGCGTTGAGCTCTGGAATGAGATTTATCATCCCGGTCATAATTAGGAGGCTATTTTCCCCTGTGGGAAAAGACTGGAAGTGATAAGCTCCTTCATCCCTTTCAGATATATCCTAATCCAAAACCAAGCCTGAGCCATGGCTATTTACTCAGGAGCCTGATGAGGATGGTGGCCATGAGAAGAATGCTGGAAAGAATACTTATCATCAAAGTGTCCAATACATCCAATGGATCCTCCTTTAATTTAGTATCAACATACCTCCACATCAAGAGCTCAGGCTGCCAGATGTGCAACCAATGTGTCGTGATTTTGAGATCTTCCCACGTTTATCCCATCACTCGCCTCGCTGCTCAAAGAGGGTCTGTGGTGTCACAAGGCTTGCTGGGCCGCATGCCATTGCCATGGCAACCATCGGGCCTGACCTTCTCAGATGGAAGGCAACTTCCCCTCCTCTGTGCCCACCTGCTCTCTACAGAAGGATGGCTCTTCCCCTGAACGTGTGTCAGGCTCAACACGGTGGTTCCAGAACTGCTGCCCAGGAATACACAGTCTACAATCACATTGGGAAAGAAAATATGGGATTGAAACAGACCCACTCCCCACGGAGCATGAACATGAAAACAATGGCCGATGGAGGAAGAACAACACACGAGCATCCCTTTCCATGGGAGCAGGCTTTTCCACAGAAGGAAACTATGGAATATCTTTTAACCTGATTTCCACCCCATGCCACTGGAGAAGTTATAGGGACCACAGCAAGGCTTTCAAACCTGTCTTCCAGTATGGAGCAGGGAGTGTAATGGACACATTTTGGCCGTCAGGCCAGGAAGGAGAGAAGACTCTGGTACACGTGTGCTGGTTTGTCCCATTGGTGGGATATTCACCTTAAACAAAGACATGTCCTTGGAGCCATTATCCTGGCATTGACGGTTGCTTGAATCCACAGCTCCTTTACCTCTCTCTCTACTTCTTTTCATCTCATTCTCTCTAGCTCTCTCACTCTCCCGTTTGCCCCCTTCAATTTGTCTTGAATCCTCCTGCTACAAGTTGACCTGTGGTGATAATGGATGAAATAGTGTAGCCAAGAGAATGGTCCAAGTGATCCCCCAGCCTTTTCTCCCTGTCATCGTAAGTCTCATCACATATAAAATCAGTGGTGCAGAAAAACGTCCTGTGCTGTGTGGAGACACCCCAACTGGGTCACCCTTCCACAACACTTCCCATGTTCCGTTCTTCCTATGGACACGCTGACATCTTCCTATGTACTTCGGTCTGTAGGGTCCCATATTGGCCTCAGATAGCAACACACTTGGAACAAAGTTCACATCAGTGCTCTCCCAAGAAATTGCTGATCTGCAGCATTCCCTACCTGGTCCATGAGGTATTGTAGATTTGTTCGGGTGTGGTCTCTGGACTCGTTCTTAGATGTTATAGAATAGGAAGCCTATGACTATTCACGTCTCAATGATTGGGCATCGAAACAATGGTCTGAGCATCTTTGGCCAGTGGGATGGCCAACTATAATCAGAGTGCAAGATGTCTGTCAACCAAACCAGTCTCTATGGAATAGACCTCCTTATTCTCTAGTCTCAGGATTGTCTGGGACAGACCCCACTCCCTACCAGGATGAAACTTTCCATAACCTCAAATTGCGGGCATCATCACAGGGCTCCTGGATGTTCAGACAATCGACCCACCTTTCCTCTCTTATGACTGTAGACACAACAATACATAGGCACTGCCCCAGGAACCAACACCCAGTCAGCCCTCAAGAGAAGGAGGGCTTGTTCATATCCACCTGTGGAAATGGTACCTGAAAAAGACCGATTACATCTCGGTGAAAAGGCCTCTGTTTGGAGGGCTGCCCTGTTTCTTAGGCTATGCAAATATGTATTCAGAACTGTGGAGCTGAAAAGACCCCCTTTGGAATGTCTTCCTCAGGCGTTACATGCAGTGCCTCAGGCTTGGTGGACAGCATTGGGGCATGGATTCCCTGTTTGTGCCCTGGGATGTCTTCTTTCAAATGGCCATGAAGCACAATTCTTTTTTCACATGGAGGAACTCCCTTGAGGTTTCTGCCCAATGATCCTCTGAAGATATCACATATTCATACAACAAGACTCTATCATTCACCTTTAGTTTGGAATTCTGAGGAGAGTGGCGGCAATGAGTCTACAGATGGAGATAATAGTGTTCATCCAAGAGGACCACCACTCTGATGGATCCTCCTTTCCATCAACTTCGACATACCTCCAGAGCAAGAGGTCATCGTGTCCATCATTTAACTCTCAAGGTTTCAGGGTGACACTTTCCCACATATGGCCCATCACACACCTCTTTTCTCACAGAGAAGTTGTTTGGTCAAAAGGCTCCATGGGCATCATATCAGTGCCATGGCTACCTATGGGACTGCACCTTTCACAATGAAGGAACCTCCACACCATGGGGAACCCAATTTTCCCTATCATGATGGATCTCTGATAACATGTGCAGCACTTCAGGATCAAGTGCTTTCTCAGTGACTGCCTCACACTAATACACAGTACAGAATTTCTTTTGGAGAGAAAAGGTGTCATTCCAAACACACAAACAAAAGTCCCCTGGAAAATGAAATCAAGGAACGACTGAGGAAGAAGCCCCTATGAGTTGCCATTTCAATAGGAAGGTTCTTTTCCGCTTAGGGAAAATAGAGGGTGTCATTTAATTTGACCCACACCTCGTGTCATTTGAGAAGACATGGCTGTCCAGCAGGGAGAACTGCTTGCAAACGACATATTTCTAGAGACAGGCCAAGAACGAGTGAGAATATCATGCAATTTCCCTGATATATCCTTTGTGTCGTATAGTCCCCGGAAACACAGACAAGGTCTTGGGAAAGAAACTTTGCCCTGGAATGTGGCTTGTATCCAAATCTCATCACTCTCTCTCTCTCAGTCTCTCTCTTGGCCTCTTCCTCCTTCACATTCTCTCGAATCCTCCTCATCCATGGTTATTGTGCTGGCCCAGGTTGGCATATCTCAGTCAGGAGAGCAGTCCAATTCTTTAACCAAGATTTTCCATTAGTCCTCCAAACTCCTATCAAATATGAAAGCATATTTCCGGAAATAACTCCTGTGTTTGTAAGGAGATATTCCACCTTACACAGTGTACCCCTATCTTACCCTTGTCAGCCCTTCACACTGACACATAACCATCCCATTGGTACTGCGTTCTACATGGTCCCAGATTTGACTCCGAGATCAACATCTTTTCAACCACCTACACATAAGGGACCTAGTGAGAATTCACTTCTCTGCAGCACACCCCAGTGTGGGATCAGGTCTGTGAATTTCATGGCTAGGTGGATCTCTCGACTCATTCTAAGGGGAGTTAGGACATGAGGTCTCTGACTCTCCATGTCTCAATGAATTGGCATCTAAGAAGGGGTCTGAGCACCCTTCAGCAGGGTCTGAATGACAATGAGTCAGAGTTTAAATATTCAGTCCCTTCAAACCAGTCTCCATTTGGGACAATCCTCCTCCTTCTCTAGACCCTCCATTGGCAGGCCAGAGGCCCATCTCGTCCAAGAGGGAAACTTCAAAACCTGCCCATGTTGCCCTCACCACAGGGCTTACGGTGGAGAAGAAGAGAGACTCCTGAAATGCCTGACAATTGTGGACCCCACAATCAAGCCAGCCGTGGAACTAGTCACCCCACTTCCATCCAGCACCCCAGTAGACAGGACTTCTTCTTATCAACAAGTGATATATCCACCAGTCGTATCCAGGCTTCATTCTTGGGAAATTTGTTACTGTGGATAGCTAGTGTGTGATTTCATCTATTGACCTGTACGTTCCGAAGCAGGGAATTGTCCTTCCCCCCATTCCAATATTTCCTCAGGTTTGATATTGAAGGCCTCGTCCTTGGTTGAAGGCAGAGGGGCCTATTTTCATGGTTTGAGCTCTGGAATGAGATTTATCATCCTGGTCATACTTAGGACTCCTTTTCTCCTGTTGCAAAAGATTGGAAGTGATAAGCTCACTGGTCCCTTTCAGATATGTCATAATCCAAAAGCAAGCCTGAGCCATGGCTATTTACTAGGAGCCTGATGAGGATGGTTGCCATGAGAAGAATGCTGGAAAGAATACTTATCATCCAAGTGTCCAATACATCCAATGGATCCTCCTTTAATTTAGTATCAACATACCTCCAGCTCATGAGCTCAGGCTGCACGATGCACAACAATTGAGTCGTGATTGCTAGAACTTCCCACTTGGGCCCATCACTCGACTCTCTTCTCACAAAGGGTCTGTGGTGTCACAATGCTTGGTGGGCATCATGCCATTGCCATGGCAACCATTCGGCCTGACCTTCTCAGATGGAAGGCATCTCTACCTCCTCTGTGCCCACCTGCTCTCTACAGAAGGATGGCTCTTCCCCTGAACGTGTGTCAGGCTCAATACGGTGGTCCAGGAATGCACAGTCTACAATCTCATGTGGAAAGAAAGTATGTGATTGAAAAAGACCCACTCGCTAGAGAGAGTCCAAGATGGCCAAGGAGTACGTGGACACGCTCGCCCTCTCCTACAAACACAACAAAATTAGCACATCTAGAGAATAATTGACTCGCACGGAACAGCAGCCTATCGCTGGCACGGGAACCTAAACTCCAATAACGGCAAGAATTTGGTGATATTATTGGGCAGAATGGGAGAAAAAAGGAGAGTGAGAGAAGGTGAATCCGAGTGGGGAGGGTGCTCCCGAAAGGGAACTGCCGAGGAGAAAGGGATCACTTACCCTGGAGAGTCACCTACCGGGGGAAAGATCAAACAAACCGGAGGAATCTCCAGATTCAGAGAAGAGTGTAGCAGTAAGTTGGAGTACGGAAAAGCCGATCAAGAACCCAAAGGATCATCTGAACTATGGGCACAGTCAGTAAAAATTGAGACTCCTGGGTGGGTGCTGGGCAACGAATCCTCAGCTCCAAAGGTTAGTCCCTGAGTAAGGGCCTGGGGACGCCTGGGTGGGGGCTGGGCACTGAGACATTGGCTCCAGAGTTTACTCCCCTGGCTGGGAGGGCGTGGCAGAGTGGAAACTGCTTTGGAAGTCTAGAAACCATTTGATGGGGCAGAGACTGCCTGGGAGACTAGAAAACAAAGTTGTCACAGAGGAAGGGAACAATACTCTTGGAGAGGGGAAGTGGAAAGCCGCATCAGAGGGAATCTGGGAGAAGAGCCTGGTCTGTGCCCGTGCTGGGGAGGGGAGAGAAGAAGGGGTGGGTCCCCATAGAATACCCCCCATGCCACAGCAAGCTTACAGGCCTGCTAGCTAGCTGAAAGCTGTGCTTCCCAGTGCATCCCATCCCCCACCCCCGCCACCCCCTATGCTCTCACCAGACCTGGGGCTGCCTGCCATCCAGGAGGGCTGGCCTCAACAATTGCCTGAAGCCTACCCCCGCAGGGACTGTCCCTGCACAGGCCTGCTTGCGCATTGGAGGGGCTACACTTCCACAGAGCAGCACCAAACACCACCAGCCCCCAAGAAAAGGCCTGCAGCCCAGAAAAGCTAGATCAAGCTTAGCCAGGCTGTGAATAGATCGGACTAATTCTTGGATGGTTTTTCTGAGTCACTTGCCCCGGGGAGGAGCCTCTTGGGTTTCCAATGGCCCTGCTACCCACCCAAGCCCCCAGAGGATGCTCTAGTGGATCAGCTGCATAGGACTGCCAGCTCCAGGCAGGACCCCCTGCAGCCCAGAAAAGTTGCAACAAACCTGGCCGAGCTGGGAAAAGATCTCAGATGGTTTTTCTGAGTCGGGCTGCCCTGGGGAGGAGCATCTTGGGTCTCCAACGGCCGTGATACATGCCCAAGCTCCCTGGGGGTGCCCCACTCCCTTGAAATAACTGCTCAGCACCACCAGTCCCCTGGAAGAGCCCCTGCAGCCCAGAAAAGCTGCAACAAGCTCGGCCAGACTGTGAAAAGATACGCCTACATTCTCAGGCTGTCCTTCTGAGTTCGGCTGCCCTAGGGAAGAGCCTCTTAGGTGCTCAGTGACCCAGAGACCTGCTCCAGCCCCCAGGGGGTGCTGCACTCCTGAAGAGCAGCTGCCCAACACCGCCAATCCCCTGCAAGAACCCCACAGCCTCAAAACACCAGAGCAAGCTCTGCCTGGCCAAGTGAAATCTGCTACCATCGTGGTGTGGACCTCCCAGTCCTGTCTGCCATCAGGAAGTCCTCCTTTGCTTCAAAGAAACACTCTTAGCCCCATCAACACTCCAGAAAACCACACTGCCTCAAAAAAGATTGACCAAAAACGCCACCCTGCAGGAAATATTTCACGGCAGTGACAAGGCAAATACTGCCTGGTCACGGAGGGTACAACTCGCTCAGGAGAAAGAAAACAACAAGCAAGATGAAGAAGCTGAGAAACCACCCCCAGTCAAACCAACAGGAGGACTCACCTAAAACAGTCAACAATGAAACAGATCTCGGCAGTCAGACAGACCTGGAATTCAAAAGAGAAATCGGGAAAATACTGAGGGAATTAAGAGAAGATAGGAACAGTAATGCAGATACCCTCAGAAAGGAACTAGAAAATAGAAGGAGGAGCCAAGAAAAACTAGAACATTCATTGGCAGAGATGCAAACTGAACTAGGGGCAGTAAAAACCAGAATGAATAATGCAGAAGAAGGAATCAGTGATACGGAAGATAGAATAATGGAAATCACTCCATCCGGTCAACAGACAGAAAACCGAATCAAAAAACTGGAAAGCAATATAAGAGACATATGGGATAATATAAAGCGGGCCAATCTACGCATAATAGGAATTCCAGAAGGAGTAGAAAAAGATAAGGGAATGGAAAATATATTTGAAGAAATTATCGATGGAAACTTCCCAAATCTAAAGGATACTGGATTCAAGATACAAGTCGCACAGAGGGCCCCAATCCAACTGAACCCAAACAGACCCACACCAAGACACATCATAATAAAAATGGCAAAAGTTACTGATAAGGAGAGGATCCGAAAGGCAGCAAGAGAAAAACAGAATGTTCCCTACAAGGGAACCCCCATAAGCATATCAGCTGATTTCTCTACAGAAACACTACAGGCCAGGAGAGAATGGCAAGAGATATTTAAAGTGCTCAAAGGAAAAAATAGGCAACCTAGAATACTCTATCCTGCAAGAATATCATTTCAAAGAGAAGGGGAAATAAAATTTTTTCCCAACAAACAAAAACTGAAAGAATATAGCAACACAAAACCCAGGTTAAAGGAAATATTGAAAGGGCTTCTCTAAACCAAAACGAAAGGAAGGAAAGGGAAGAAAAAAGAAAAGAAAAAAAAAAGAAGAAGAAGAAGAGGAAGAACTAGGACTGAGGAAACCGCAATCAGAGAGCAGTCACTCAAATAAGCCAGCATACAGATTTAATCATGAACATGCTTCAAACAAAATAAAATTAAAAAGAAAAAAATAAAAAAGAGTCATCAAAACCATAAAATGTGGGCAAGGGATGTTAGCAAGTAAATAACCCTTTTTGTGTATTTGTATGTCTCTCTTCTTAATTTTAATATAGTAATGAAGTGTTTGAACTTACAGGACCATCAGGCTAAAACACACAATTATGGGAAGGGGTTAGCATACTTAAAAAACAGGGCAACCACAAGCCAAAACAAAATATTGCATTTGCAGAAAGTGAAAAAAAATACACTGAAGCATTAAATAACAGGAGACCATCCAACCACAAAAAAAAAAGGAAGAATGGAGAACCATAGAATCAAATGGAACACGAGGTTCCAATGGCAATAAATAATCATCTATCAATTATCACCTTAAATGTCAATGGGACGAATGCCCCAATCAAAAGACACAGAGTGGCTGAGTGGATAAAAAGGCAAAAACATTCAATATGCTGCCTACAAGAAACTCACCTAAGGACAAAAGACACATATAGATTGAAAGTGAAAGGGTGGGGAAAAATATTTCACGCCAATCGACATGACAGTAAAGCAGGAGTCGCAATGCTCATATCAGACAAAATAGACTTGAAAACAAAAGACATAAAGAAAGACAAAGAAGGACACTAGTTAATGATTAAGGGATCCATCCAAGGAGAGGATGTTACTATCATCAACATATATGCCCCAAATATAGGAGCACCCAGATACATACAACAAATATTCACAGACATAAAGGGAGATATTGATGAGAATACAATCATAGTAGGAGACCTCAGTACCCCCCCCACATCAATGCACAGATCCTCTAGACAGAAAACCAATAAAGCAACAGACATCCTAAAGGAAACAAGAGAAAAGGTAGACTTCATTGATATCTTCAGGACACGACATCCAAAAAAAGCAGAATACACATTCTTCTCAAATGCTCATGGAACACTCTCAAAAATCGACCACATCTTGGGACACAAAGCGAATCTCAATAAATTTAGGAGCGTATATATTATCTCAAGTATCTTCTCTGACCACAATGCCATGAAATTAGAAATCAACCATGGGGAAAGCAAAGAGAAAAAACCTACTCCATGGAGACTACACACATGCTACTTAAAAACCAATGGGTCAATGAGGAAATCAAGAAGGACATTAAAAACTACCTTGAAACAAATGATAATGAAGACACAACCTCTCCAAATCGATGGGATGCTGCGAAAGCAGTGCTCAGAGGGAAATGTATAGCAATACAGGCCTTTCTCAAAAAAGAAGAAAGATCCCAAATGGACAACTTAACCCTCCACCTAAACGAATGAGAAAAAGAAGAACCAAAATGTCCTCAAGTCAGCAGAAGGAAGGAAATTATAAAGATCAAAGAAGAAATCAATAAAATAGAGACTCAAAAAACAATAGAGAAAAGTAATAAAACCAAGAGCTGGTTCTTTGAAAAGGTGAACAAGATTGATACACCCCTGGCCAGACTCACTCAAAAGAGGAGAGAAAGCATCCACATAACCTAAATTAGAAATGAAAAAGGAGAAACCACAACGGATAGAGCAGAAACACAAAAAACCCTAAGAGAACACTATGAACAACTCTATGGCAACAAGTTTGCAATCTTGAATAAAGGGACAATTTTCTAGAATCTTACAGCCTGCCAAAACTGAATCAAGCAGAAACAGACCAACTGAACAGACCGATCACTAGAAATGAAATTGAAGAGGTCATAAAATCACTGCCTACAAATAAAAGTCCAGGACCAGATGGCTTCAGAGGGGAATTCTAGCAAACATATAAAGAGGAATTGGTGCCCATCCTCCTGAAACTCTTTCAAAAGGCTGAAGAAGAAGGAATACTCCCAAACACATTCGATGAGGCCACCATCACCCTCATTCCAAAACCAGACAGAGATACCACCAAAAAAGAAAACTATCGCCCAATATCATTGATGAATATAGATGCAAAAATTCTCAACAAAGTCTTAGCCAACCGAATCCAACAACATACCAAAAAAATTATACACCATGACCAGGTTGGGTTCAGCCCCGGTTCACAAGGATGGTTCAACATACGCAAATCAATCAGCATCATACACCACATGAACAAAGAAAAAGTCAAAAATCATATGATCACCTCAATAGACGCAGAAAAAGCATTTGACAAAGTTCCACATCCATTCATGATCAAGACCCTCGCCAAAGTGGGTATAGAGGGAACATTCCTCAATATCATCAAAGCCATTTATGAGAAACCCACAGCAAATATAATCCTCAATGGGGAAAAACGGAAAGCCTTCTCACTCAAATCTGGACCCAGACAGGGATGCCCACTCTCACCACTGCTCTTCAACCTCGTTTTGGAAGACCTAGCCACAGCACTTAGACAAACAAAAGAAATCAAAGGCATCCATATAGGAAGAGAAGAGATCAAACTGTCACTGTATGCAAATGACATGAAAACCCTAAGGACTCAACCCCAAAACTCCTTGAACTGATTAATAAATTCAGCAAAGTAGCAGGGTATAAGATTAACCTTCAGAAGTCAGTTGCTTTTCTGTACACCAGCAATGAAACATTAGAAAAGGAATACAAAAATACGATACCTTTTATAATTGCACCACACAGAATCAAATACCTCGGAATACACCCGACCAAGGAGGTAAAGGACATATATGCCGAGAACTATACAACTTTAATCAAAGAAATCAAAGAAGATGTAAAGAAATGGAAAGATAGTCTATGTTCCTGGATTGGGAAAATCAATATTGTAAAAATGGCCATCCTACAGAAAGCAATCTACAGATTCAATGCAATCCCTATCAAATTACCCAGGACATTGTTCACAGAACTAGAACAAACAATCCAAACATTTATATGGAACAACAAAAGACCCAGAATCGCCAAAGCAATCCTGAGAAACAAAAACCAAGCAGGAGGCATAACGCTCCCAGACTTCAAGAAATACTACAAAGCCACAGTCATCAAAACAGTGTGGTACTGGTACCAAAACAGACAGAGTGACCAATGGAACAGAAGAGAGAATCCGGAAAGAAACCCTGACACCTAGGGTCAATTCATCTTGGACAAGGGAGGCAAGAACATCAAATGGGAACAAGAAAGTCTATTCAGCAAGCATTGCTGGGAAACCTGGACAGCTGCATGCAAAGCAATGAAACGAGAACACACCCTCACACCATGCACAAAAACAAACTCCAAATGCCTGAAAGACTTACATATACGACAGAACACCATCAAACTCCTACAAGAAAACATAGGCAAAACATTCTCTAACATCAACATCATGAATATTTTCTCAGGTCGGTCTCCCAAAGCAATAGACATTAGAGCAAAAATAAACCCATGGGACCTCATCAAACTGAAAAGCTTTTGCACAGCAAAGGAAACCCAGAAGAAAACAAAAAGACACCTTACAGAATGGGAGAATATAGCTTCAAATGATGCAACGGACAAGGGCTTATCTCTAGAATATATAAGCAACAAATACAACTCAACAGCAAAAAAACCAATCAATCAATGGAAAATTGGGCAAAAGACCTGAATAGACATTTCTCCAAGGAAGATATACAGATGGCCAACAAACACATGAATAAATGCTCAACATCACAGATTATAAGAGAAATGCAAATCAAAACTACCATCAGATACCACCTCACACCAGTCAGAATGGCCATCAGTAATAAATCCACAAATAACAAGTGTCTCCTGCACTGCTGGTGGGAATGTAAACTGGTACAGCCACTATGGAGAACAGTCTGGAGATACCTTAGAAATCTACACATAGACCTTCCATATGACCCCACAATCCCACTCTTGGGCATCTATCCGGACAAAGCTCTACTTAAAAGAGACACATGCACCCGCATGTTCATTGCAGCACCATTCACAATAGCCAGGACATGGAAACAACCCAAATGTCCATCGACAGAGGATTGGATTCGGAAGAGGTGGTATATATACACGATGGAATACTACTCAGCCATAAAAAAGGATGACATCATGCCATTTGCAGCAACATGGATAGAACTAGAGAATCTCATACTGAGTGAAATGAGCCAGAAAGACAAAGACAAATACCATATGATATCACTTATAGCTGGAATCTTGTAACAGGCACAAATGAACATCTCCTCAGAAAAGAAAATCATGGACTTGGAGAAGAGACTTGTGGTTGCCTGATGGGAGGGAGAGGGAGTGGGAGGGATCGGGAGCTTGGGATTATCAGACACAACTTAGAATATATATACAAGGAGATCCTGCTGAATAACATTGAGAACTATGTCCAGATACTCATGATGCAACAGAAGAAAAGGTGGGGGAAAAAATGTAATTGTTATGTATACATGTAAGGATAACCTGACCCCCTTGCTGAACAGTGGGAAAATAAAAAAAAGAAAAGAAAAAGACACATTCCTCAAAGGAGCCTGAATTGAAAACAAAGGCCGATGGAGGAAGAACAACACACGAGCATCCCTGTCCATGGGAGAAGGCTTTTCCACTAAAGGAACACATGGAATATTTTTTACCTGATAAAAACACCATGACATTTGAAAAGTTACAGGTACCATACCAAGGCTTTCAAACCTGTCTTCCAGTAGGGAGCAGGGATTGTAATGGACACACTTTGGGAGTCAGGCAAGGAAGGAGAGAAGACTCTGGTACAAGTGTGCTGGTTTGTCCCATTTGTGTGATATCCACCTTAAACAAAGTCATGTCCTCGGAGAAATTATACTGCCATTGACGGTTGCTTGAATCCACGGCTCCTTTACCTCTCTCAACTTATTTCGCTCTCCTTCTCTCTAGCTCTCTCACTCTCCCCTTGGCCCCCCTTCAATGTCTCTTGAATCCTCCTGCTACAAGTTGACCTGTGGTGACAATGGATGAAATATCTTAGCCAAGAGAATGGTCCAAGTGATCCCCCAGCCTTTTCTTCCTGTCATTCTAGGTCTGATCAAATATAAAATCCGTGGTACAGAAAGACATCCTGTGATTTGTGGAGACACCCCAACTAGGTCACACTTCCACAACACTTCCCCTATTCAGCCCTTCCTATGGACACGCTGACCACTTCATATGAACTTCGGTCTCTAGGGTCCCATACTGGACACCGAGAGCAACACACTTGAAACAACGTTCACATGAGTGCTCTCCCATGAAATAGATGATCTGCAGCATTCCCTACCTGGTCCATGAGGTACTGTGGATTTGCTCGGATGTGGATCTCTGACTCGATCTAAGAGAATTTAGAATATGGAGTCTATGACTCTTCATGTCTCAATGATTGGGCATCCAAACAATGGTCTGAGCATCCTTGGCCAGTGGGCTGGCCAACCATAGCCCAGAGTGCAAGATGTCTGTCAACCAAACCAGTCTCTATGGAAGAGACCTCCTCATTCTCTAGCCTCATCAGTGTCAGGGACAGAGCCCACTCTCTTCCAGGATGGAACTTTCAATACTCTCAAATTGCAGGCATCATCCCCGGGCTCATGGAAGATCAGACAATCGACACACCTTTCCTTCCTTTTGACTGTAGACACAACAAACCCACTGGCACTGGCCCCATGCACCACAATCCCAGGAAACACTCAATGAGAGGCAGGGCTTCTGCTTATCCACCTGGGAAAAGGCACCTGAAATTGACCGGTTATATCTTGGTTGAAAGGACTCTGTTTGCAGGGTTCCCTTGTGGCTTAGGCTATGCAAATATGGATTGAGAAGTGTGGAGCTGAAAATGCCGCATTGGGAATGTCTTCTTCAGGGGCAACATCCAGGGCCTCATGCTTGGTGGAGAGCATTGGGGCATGGTTTACTTGTTGGTGCCGCAGGAGGTCTTTTTTCAAATGGCCATGAAGCACAATTTTTTTTCACATGGAGGAACTCACTTGAGGTATTCTTCCCACTGATCCCCTTAAGATACCACATGATCAAGCACCAAGCCTCTAGAATCCACATTGAGCTTGGAAGGCTGATGAGAGTGGTGGCTATGAGTCTACAGATGGAGACAATATGGTTCATCAAAGAGGACCACACATCTGATGGATCCTCCTTTCCATCAACTTCGACATACCTCCAGAGCAAGAGCTCATGGTGTCCATCTTTGACCTCTCAAGGTGTGAGGGTGAGAATGTCCCACATATGGCCCCTCACACACCTCTTTTCTCACAGCGAGGTTGTTCGGGCACAAGGCTACATGGGCATACTATCAGTGCCATGGCCACCTCTGGCACTGAAATTTTCCGAAGGAAGGCAACTCCACACAATTGGGTACCCAATTTTCTCTATCATGATGGATTTCTGATAACATGTGCAGCACTTCAGGGTCAAGTGCTTTCTCAGTCCCTGCCTCACACGAATACACAGGACAGAATCTATTTTGGAGACAAAAGACGTTATTCCAAACACCCAAACAAAAGTCCCCTGGACAGTGAAATCAAGGAACGACTGAGGAAGAACCCCCTATGAGCTGCCATTTCAATAGGAAGGGGGTTTTCAGCTTAGGGAATATAGAGAGTGTCATTTACCTTGACCCACACCTCGTGCCCTTTGAGAAGATATGGGTGCCCAGCAGGGAGGACTGCTTGCAACCGACATTTTTCTAGAGACAGGCCAAGAACGAGTGAAAATTTCATGCAAGAGTCCTCATGTAGCCTTTGTGTCTAATAGTCCCCGAAAACACAGACCGGGGCTTGGGAATGAAACTGCGCCTTGAATGTTGCTTGCATCCAAATCTCATCATTCTCTCTCTCTCTCTCTCTCTCTCTCTCTCTCTCTCTCTCTCTCTCTCTCTATCTCTCTCTCTCTCTAACTCACTCTCTCTCTCTCTCTCTCTCTCTCTCACTCTATCTCTCGGATTCTTCCTGCTCCACATACTCGCGAATTCTCCTCATCCAAGGTTATCTGTGCTGGTCCAGGTTGGCATATCGCAGTCAGGAGAGCAGTCAAATTCTTTAACCAACATTTTCCATCAGTCTTCCAAACGCCCATCAAATATGAAAGCATTTTTCCTGAAATAACTCCTCTGTTTGTATGGAGATATTCCACCTTACACAGTGTACCCCTATCTTACCCTTGTCAGCCCTTCACACTGACACATAACCATCCCATTGCTACTGCGTTCTACATGGTCCCAGATTTGACTCCGAGATCAACATCTTTTCAACCACCTACACATAAGGGACCTAGTGAGAATTCACTTCTCTGCAGCACACCCCAGTGTGGGATCAGGTCTGTGAAGTGGCTGGTGAGGTGGCTCTCTCGACTCATTCTAAGGGGAGTTAGGACATGAGGTCTCTGACTCTCCATGTCTCAATGAATTGGCATCTAAGAAGGGGTCTGAGCACCCTTCAGCAGGGTCTGAATGACAATGAGTCAGAGTTTAAATATTCGGTCCCTTCAAACCAGTCTCCATTTGGGACAATCCTCCTCCTTCTCTAGACACTCCATTGGCAGGCCAGAGGCCCGGCTCGTCCAAGAGGGAAACCTCAAGACCTGCCCATGTAGCCGTCACCACACGGCTCACGGAGGAGAAGAAGAGAGACTCCTGAAATGCCTGACAATTGTGGACCCCACAATCAAGCCAGCAGTGGAACTAGTCACCCAACTTCCATCCAGCACCCCAGTAGACAGGACGTATTCTTATCAACCTGTGAAATACCCACCAGACGTATCCCAGCTTCATTCTCGGGAAATTTGTTACTGTGGATAGCTAGTGTGTGATTTCATCTATTGACGTGTACGTTCAGAAGCAGGGAATCGTCCTTCCCCCCGTTCCAATATGTCCTCAGGGTTGATATTGAGGGCCTCGTCCTTGGTTGAAGGCAGAGGGGCCTATTTTCATGGTTTGAGCTCTGGAATGACATTTATCCTCCCGGTCATACTTAGGAGGCATTTTTCCCGAGGTGGAAAAGACTGGAAGTGATAAGCTCACTGGTCCCTTTCAGATATATCCTAATCCAAAAGCAAGCCTGAGCAGTGGATATTTACTCAGGAGCCTGATGAGAACGGTGGCCATGAGAAGAATGCTGAAAGAATACTTATCATCAAACTGTCCAATACATCCAATGGATCCTCCTTTAATTTAGTATCCACATACCTCCAGGTCATTAGCTCAGGCTGAACGATGTACAACCATTGAGGGGTGACGGTGAGAGCTTCCCACTTTGGGCCCATCACTCGCCTCTCTTCTCACAGAGGGTCTGTGGTGTCACAAAGCTTGGTGGGCAGCATGCCATTGCCATGGCAACCATTGGGCCTGAACTTCTCAGATGGAAGGCAACTCTGCCTCCTCTGTGCCCACCTGCTCTCTACACAAGGATGGCTCTTCCCCTGAACGTGTGTCACGCTCAACACGGTGGTTCCAGAACTGCTGCCCAGGAATACACACTCTACAATCTCTTTGGGAACGAAAAAATGTGGTTGAAAAAGACCCTCTCCCCAAGGAGCTTGAACATGGAAACAATGGCCGATGGAGGAAGGAGAACACACGAGCATCCCTTTCCATGGGAGGAGGCTTTGCCACGGAAGGAAACTATGGAATATCTTTTACCCTGATTTCCACCCCATGCCATTGGAGAAGATATAGGGACCATAGCACGGCTTTCAAACCTGTCTTCCAGTATGGAGCAGGGATTGGAATGGACACATTTTGGGCGTCAGGCCAGGAAGGAGGGAAGACTCTCTTACAAGTGTGCTGGTTTCTCCCATTTGTGGGATATCCACCTTAAACCAAGACATGTCCTTGGAGCAATTATCCTGACATTGCCGGATGCTTGAATCCATGGCTCTTTACCTCTCACTCTCCTTCCTTTGATCTCCTTCTCTCTAGCGCTCTCACTCTCCCCTTGGCCCCCCTTCAATGTCTCTTGAATCCTCCTGCTACAAGTTGACCTGTGGTGACAATGGATGAAGTATCTTAGCCAAGAGATTGGTCCAAGTGATCCCCCAGCCTTTTCTCCCTGTCATCCTAGGTCTGATCAAAGATAAAATCCGTGGTCCAGAAAGACTTCCTGTGCTTTGTGGAGACACCCTAACTAGGTCACACTTCCACAACACTTCCCCTATTCAGCACTTCCTATGGACAAGCTGACCACTTCATATGTACTTCGGTCTCTAGGGTCCCATACTGGACCCCGAGAGCAACACACTTGAAACAACGTTCACATGAGTGCTCTCCCAAGAAACCGCTTCTCTGCAGCATTCGCTACCTGGTCCATGAGGTATTGTGGATTTGCTTGGGTGTGGATCTCTGGACTCGATCTTAGGGGATATCGAATATGAACTCTGTGACTCTTCATGTCTCAATGATTGGGCATCCAAACAATGGTCTCAGCATCCTTGGCCAGTGGGCTGGCCCACCATAGCCCAGAGTGCAAGATGTCTGTCAACCAACCAGTCTCTATGGAAGAGACCTCCTCATTCTCTAGCCTCAGGATTGTCAGGGACAGAGCCCACTCCCTTCCAGCATGGAACTTTCAATACCCTCAAATTGCAGGCATCATCCCCGGGCTCATGGAAGAGCAGACAATCGACACACCTTTCCTTCCTTTTGACTGTAGACACAACAAACCCACTGGCACTGGCCCCATGCACCACACTCCCAGGAAGCACTCAATGAGAGGGAGGGCTTGTGCTTACCCACCTGTGGAAAAGGCACCTGAAATAGACCGGTTACATCTCGGTTGAAAGGACTCTGTTTGCAGGGTTCCCTTGTGGCTTAGGCTATGCAAATATGGATTGAGAAGTGTGGAGCTGAAAATGCCGCATTGGGAATGTCTTCTTCAGGGGCTACATCCAGGGCCTCATGCTTGGTGGAGAGCATTGGGGCATGGTTTCCTTGTTGGTGCCGCAGGAGGTCTTTTTTCAAATGGCCATGAAGCACAATTCTTTTTTCACATGTAGGATCTCCCTTGAGGTATTCTGCCCACTGATCCCCTGAAGATATCACATGTTCAAACACCAAGCCTCTAGAATCCACATTGAGCTTGGAAGGCTGATGAGAGTGGTGGCTATGAGTCTACAGATGGAGACAATATGGTTCATCCAAGAGGACCACCCCTCTGATGGATTCTCCTTTCCATCAACTTCGACATACCTCCAGAGCAAGAGCTCATGGTGTCCATCTTTGACCTCTCAAGGTGTGAGGGTGAGAATGTCCCACATATGGCCCCTCACACACCTCTTTTCTCACAGCGAGGTTGTTCGGGCACAAGGCTACATGGGCATACTATCAGTGCCATGGCCACCGCTGGGACTGCACCTTTCAGAAGAAAGGCACCTCCACACACTGGGGAACCCAATTTTCTCTATCATGATGGATCTCTGATAACATGTGCAGCACTTCAGGGTCAAGTGCTTTCTCAGTCCCTGCCTCACACGAATACACAGGACAGAATCTCTTTTGGAGACAAAAGACGTTATTCCAAACACCCAAACAAAAGTCCCCTGGACAATGAAATCAAGGAACGACTGAGGAAGAACCGCCCATGAGCTGCCATTTCAATAGGAAGTGTCTTTTCCGCTTAGCGAAAACAGAGGGTGTAATTTACCTTGACCCACACCTCGTGTCTTTTGAGAAGACATGGGTGCCCAGCAGGGAGGACTGCTTGCAACTGACGTATTTTAGGGACAGGCCAAGAAAGAGTGAAAATCTCATGCAAGAGTCCTGATGTAGCCTTTGTGTCTAATAGTCCCCGGAGAAACAGACAAGGGCTTGGAATGACATGGCGCCCTGGAATGTGGCTTGCATCCAAATCTCATCTCGCTCCCTCTCTCTCGCTTTCTCTCTCTCTGTCTCTCTCTCTCTCTCTCTCTCTCTCTCACTCTTTCTCTCGGCTTCTTCCTCCTTCACATTCTCTCGAATCCTCCTCATCCAAGGTTATCTGAGCTGGTCCAGGTTGGCATATCTCAGTCAGGAGAGCAGTCCAATTCTTTAACCAAGATTTTCCATCAGTCGTCCAAACTCCCATCAAATATGAAAGCATTTTTCCTGAAATAACTCCTCTGTTTGTATGGAGATATTCCACCTTACACAGTGTACCCCTATCTTACCCTTGTCAGCCCTTCACACTGACACATAACCATCCCATTGGTACTGCGTTCTACATGGTCCCAGATTTGACTCCGAGATCAACATCTTTTCAACCACCTACACATAAGGGACCTAGTGAGAATTCACTTCTCTTCAGCACACCCCACGTGTGGGATCAGGTCTGTGAAGTGGCTGGTGAGGTGGATCTCTCGACTCTTTCTAAGGGGAGTTGGGAAATGAAGTCTCTGCCTCTCCATGTCTCAGTGAATTGGCATGTAAGAATGGGTCCGAGCCCCCTTCAGCAGGGTCTGAATGCCAATGGGTCAGAGTATATACATTCGGTCCCCTAAAACCAGTCTCCATTTGGGACAATCCTCCTCCTTCTCTAGACCCTCCATTGGCAGGCCAGAGGCCCGGCTCGTCCAAGAGGGAAACCTCAAGACCTGCCCATGTAGCCCTCACCACACGGCTCACGGAGGAGAAGAAGAGAGACTCCTGAAATGCCTGACAATTGTGGACCCCACAATCAAGCCAGCAGTGGAACTAGTCACCCCACTTCCATCCAGCACCCCAGCAGACAGGACGTATACTTATCAACCTGTGAAATACCCACCAGACGTATCCCAGCTTCATTCTCGGGAAATTTGTTACTGTGGATAGCTAGTGTGTGATTTCATCTATTGACGTGTACGTTCAGAAGCAGGGAATCGTCCTTCCCCCCGTTCCAATATGTCCTCAGGGTTGATATTGAGGGCCTCGTCCTTGGTTGAAGGCAGAGGGGCCTATTTTCATGGTTTGAGCTCTGGAATGACATTTATCCTCCCGGTCATACTTAGGAGGCATTTTTCCCGAGGTGGAAAAGACTGGAAGTGATAAGCTCACTGGTCCCTTTCAGATATATCCTAATCCAAAAGCAAGCCTGAGCAGTGGATATTTACTCAGGAGCCTGATGAGAACGGTGGCCATGAGAAGAATGCTGAAAGAATACTTATCATCAAACTGTCCAATACATCCAATGGATCCTCCTTTAATTTAGTATCCACATACCTCCAGGTCATTAGCTCAGGCTGAACGATGTACAACCATTGAGGGGTGACGGTGAGAGCTTCCCACTTTGGGCCCATCACTCGCCTCTCTTCTCACAGAGGGTCTGTGGTGTCACAAAGCTTGGTGGGCAGCATGCCATTGCCATGGCAACCATTGGGCCTGAACTTCTCAGATGGAAGGCAACTCTGCCTCCTCTGTGCCCACCTGCTCTCTACACAAGGATGGCTCTTCCCCTGAACGTGTGTCAGGCTCAACACGGTGGTTCAAGAACTGCTTCCCAGGAATACACACTCTACAATCTCTTTGGGAACGAAAAAATGTGGTTGAAAAAGACCCTCTCCCCAAGGAGCTTGAACATGGAAACAATGGCCGATGGAGGAAGGAGAACACACGAGCATCCCTTTCCATGGGAGGAGGCTTTGCCACGGAAGGAAACTATGGAATATCTTTTACCCTGATTTCCACCCCATGCCATTGGAGAAGATATAGGGACCATAGCACGGCTTTCAAACCTGTCTTCCAGTATGGAGCAGGGATTGTAATGGACACATTTTGGGCGTCAGGCCAGGAAGGAGGGAAGACTCTCTTACAAGTGTGCTGGTTTCTCCCATTTGTGGGATATCCACCTTAAACCAAGACATGTCCTTGGAGCAATTATCCTGACATTGCCGGATGCTTGAATCCACGGCTCTTTACCTCTCACTCTCCTTCCTTTGATCTCCTTCTCTCTAGCGCTCTCACTCTCCCCTTGGCCCCCCTTCAATGTCTCTTGAATCCTCCTGCTACAAGTTGACCTGTGGTGACAATGGATGAAATACCTTA
The DNA here is from genome assembly GCF_054392235.1 of Sus scrofa. Taxonomy (NCBI): domain Eukaryota; kingdom Metazoa; phylum Chordata; class Mammalia; order Artiodactyla; family Suidae; genus Sus; species Sus scrofa. Next base: position 45,249,816 of record NC_139402.1, read on the forward strand.
GCCAAGAGAATGGTCCAAGTGATCCCCCAGCCTTTTCTCCCTGTCATCCTAGGTCTGATCAAAGATAAAATCCGTGGTCCAGAAAGACTTCCTGTGCTTTGTGGAGACACCCCAACTAGGTCACACTTCCACAACACTTCCCCTATTCTGCCCTTCCTATGGACACGCTGACCACTTCATATATACTTCGGTCTCTAGGGACCCATACTGGACTCCGAGAGCAACACACTTGAAACAACGTTCACATGAGTGCTCTCCCAAGAAACCGCTTCTCTGCAGCATTCGCTACCTGGTCCATGAGGTATTGTGGATTTGCTTGGGTGTGGATCGCTGGACTCGATCTTAGGGGATATCGAATATGAACTCTGTGACTCTTCATGTCTCAATGATTGGGCATCCAAACAATGGTCTGAGCATCCTTGGCCAGTGGGCTGGCCCACCATAGCCCAGAGTGCAAGATGTCTGTCAACCAAACCAGTCTCTATGGAAGAGACCTCCTCATTCTCTAGCCTCATCAGTGTCAGGGACAGAGCCCACTCTCTTCCAGGATGGAACTTTCAATACCCTCAAATTGCAGGCATCATCCCCGGGCTCATGGAAGAGCAGACAATCGACACACCTTTCCTTCCTTTTGACTGTAGACACAACAAACCCACTGGCACTGGCCCCATGCACCACACTCCCAGGAAGCACTCAATGAGAGGGAGGGCTTGTGCTTACCCACCTGTGGAAAAGGCACCTGAAATAGACCGGTTACATCTCGGTTGAAAGGACTCTGTTTGCAGGGTTCCCTTGTGGCTTAGGCTATGCAAATATGGATTGAGAAGTGTGGAGCTGAAAATGCCGCATTGGGAATGTCTTCTTCAGGGGCTACATCCAGGGCCTCATGCTTGGTGGAGAGCATTGGGGCATGGTTTCCTTGTTGGTGCCGCAGGAGGTCTTTTTTCAAATGGCCATGAAGCACAATTCTTTTTTCACATGTAGGATCTCCCTTGAGGTATTCTGCCCACTGATCCCCTGAAGATATCACATGTTCAAACACCAAGCCTCTAGAATCCACATTGAGCTTGGAAGGCTGATGAGAGTGGTGGCTATGAGTCTACAGATGGAGACAATATGGTTCATCCAAGAGGACCACCCCTCTGATGGATTCTCCTTTCCATCAACTTCGACATACCTCCAGAGCAAGAGCTCATGGTGTCCATCTTTGACCTCTCAAGGTGTGAGGGTGAGAATGTCCCACATATGGCCCCTCACACACCTCTTTTCTCACAGCGAGGTTGTTCGGGCACAAGGCTACATGGGCATACTATCAGTGCCATGGCCACCGCTGGGACTGCACCTTTCAGAAGAAAGGCACCTCCACACACTGGGGAACCCAATTTTCTCTATCATGATGGATCTCTGATAACATGTGCAGCACTTCAGGGTCAAGTGCTTTCTCAGTCCCTGCCTCACACGAATACACAGGACAGAATCTCTTTTGGAGACAAAAGACGTTATTCCAAACACCCAAACAAAAGTCCCCTGGACAATGAAATCAAGGAACGACTGAGGAAGAACCGCCTATGAGCTGCCATTTCAATAGGAAGTGTCTTTTCCGCTTAGGGAAAAGAGAGGGTGTCATTTACCTTAACCCACACCTCGTGTCCTTTGAGAAGACATGGGTGCCCAGCAGGGAGGACTGCTTGCAACTGACGTATTTCTAGAGACAGGCCAAGAACGAGTGAAAATCTCATGCAAGTGTCCTGATATAGACTTTGTGTCTAATAGTCCCCGAAGAAACAGACAAGGGCTTGGAATGACATGGCGCCCTGGAATGTGGCTTGCATCCAAATCTCATCTCGCTCTCTCTCTCTCTCTCTCTATCACTCTTTCTCTCGGCTTCTTCCTCCTTCACATTCTCTCGAATCCTCCTCATCCAAGTTTATCTGAGCTGGTCCAGGTTGGCATATCTCAGTCAGGAGAGCAGTCCAATTCTTTAACCAAGATTTTCCATCAGTCGTCCAAACTCCCATCAAATATGAAAGCATTTTTCCTGAAATAACTCCTCTGTTTGTATGGAGATATTCCACCTTACACAGTGTACCCCTATCTTACCCTTGTCAGCCCTTCACACTGACACATAACCATCCCATTGGTACTGCGTTCTACATGGTCCCAGATTTGACTCCGAGATCATCTATTCAACCAACTACACATAAGGGACCTAGTGAGAATTCACTTCTCTGCAGCACACCCCACGTGTGGGATCAGGTCTGTGAAGTGGCTGGTGAGGTGGATCTCTTGACTCTTTCTAAGGGGAGTTGGGAAATGAAGTCTCTGCCTCTCCATGTCTCAGTGAATTGGCATGTAAGAAGGGGTCCGAGCCCCCTTCAGCAGGGTCTGAATGCCAATGGGTCAGAGTATATACATTCGTTCCCCTAAAACCAGTCTCCATTTGGGACAATCCTCCTCCTTCTCTAGACCCTCCATTGGCAGGCCAGAGGCCTGGCTCGTCCAAGAGGGAAACCTCAAGACCTGCCCATGTAGCCCTCACCACACGGCTCACGGAGGAGAAGAAGAGAGAATCCTGAAATACCTGACAATTGTGGACCCCACAATCAAGCCAGCAGTGGAACTCGTCAGCCCACTTCCATCCAGCACCCCAGTAGACAGGACGTATTCTTATCAACCTGTGAAATACCCACCAGACGTATCCCAGCTTCATTCTCGGGAAATTTGTTACTGTGGATAGCTAGTGTGTGATTTCATCTATTGACGTGTACGTTCAAAAGCAGGGAATCGTCCTTCCCCCCGTTCCAATATGTCCTCAGGGTTGATATTGAGGGCCTCGTCCTTGGTTGAAGGCAGAGGGGCCTATTTTCATGGTTTGAGCTCTGGAATGACATTTATCCTCCCGGTCATACTTAGGAGGCATTTTTCCCGAGGTGGAAAAGACTGGAAGTGATAAGCTCACTGGTCCCTTTCAGATATATCCTAATCCAAAAGCAAGCCTGAGCAGTGGATATTTACTCAGGAGCCTGATGAGAACGGTGGCCATGAGAAGAATGCTGAAAGAATACTTATCATCAAACTGTCCAATACATCCAATGGATCCTCCTTTAATTTAGTATCCACATACCTCCAGGTCATTAGCTCAGGCTGAACGATGTACAACCATTGAGGGGTGACGGTGAGAGCTTCCCACTTTGGGCCCATCACTCGCCTCTCTTCTCACAGAGGGTCTGTGGTGTCACAAAGCTTGGTGGGCAGCATGCCATTGCCATGGCAACCATTGGGCCTGAACTTCTCAGATGGAAGGCAACTCTGCCTCCTCTGTGCCCACCTGCTCTCTACACAAGGATGGCTCTTCCCCTGAACGTGTGTCAGGCTCAACACGGTGGTTCAAGAACTGCTTCCCAGGAATACACACTCTACAATCTCTTTGGGAACGAAAAAATGTGGTTGAAAAAGACCCTCTCCCCAAGGAGCTTGAACATGGAAACAATGGCCGATGGAGGAAGGAGAACACACGAGCATCCCTTTCCATGGGAGGAGGCTTTGCCACGGAAGGAAACTATGGAATATCTTTTACCCTGATTTCCACCCCATGCCATTGGAGAAGATATAGGGACCATAGCACGGCTTTCAAACCTGTCTTCCAGTATGGAGCAGGGATTGGAATGGACACATTTTGGGCGTCAGGCCAGGAAGGAGGGAAGACTCTCTTACAAGTGTGCTGGTTTCTCCCATTTGTGGGATATCCACCTTAAACCAAGACATGTCCTTGGAGCAATTATCCTGACATTGCCGGATGCTTGAATCCACGGCTCTTTACCTCTCACTCTCCTTCCTTTGATCTCCTTCTCTCTAGCGCTCTCACTCTCCCCTTGGCCCCCCTTCAATGTCTCTTGAATCCTCCTGCTACAAGTTGACCTGTGGTGACAATGGATGAAATATCTTAGCCAAGAGAATGGTCCAAGTGATCCCCCAGCCTTTTCTCCCTGTCATCCTAGGTCTGATCAAAGATAAAATCCGTGGTCCAGAAAGACTTCCTGTGCTTTGTGGAGACACCCCAACTAGGTCACACTTCCACAACACTTCCCCTATTCAGCCCTTCCTATGGACACGCTGACCACTTCATATGTACTTTGGTCTCTAGGGTCCCATACTGGACTCCGAGAGCAACACACTTGAAACAACGTTCACATGAGTGCTCTCCCAAGAAACCGCTTCTCTGCAGCAATCCCTACCTGGTCCATGAGGTATTGTGGATTTGCTTGGGTGTGGATCGCTGGACTCGATCTTAGGGGATATCGAATATGAACTCTGTGACTCTTCATGTCTCAATGATTGGGCATCCAAACAATGGTCTGAGCATCCTTGGCCAGTGGGCTGGCCCACCATAGCCCAGAGTGCAAGATGTCTGTCAACCAAACCAGTCTCTATGGAAGAGACCTCCTCATTCTCTAGCCTCAGGATTGTCAGGGACAGAGCTCACTCCCTTCCAGGATGGAACTTTCAATACCCTCAAATTGCAGGCATCATCCCCGGGCTCATGGGAAATCAGACAATCGACACACCTTTCCTTCCTTTTGACTGTAGACACAACAAACCCACTGGCACTGGCCCCATGCACCACACTCCCAGGAAGCACTCAATGAGAGGGAGGGCTTGTGCTTACCCACCTGTGGAAAAGGCACCTGAAATAGACCGGTTACATCTCGGTTGAAAGGACTCTGTTTGCAGGGTTCCCTTGTGGCTTAGGCTATGCAAATATGGATTGAGAAGTGTGGAGCTGAAAATGCCGCATTGGGAATGTCTTCTTCAGGGGCTACATCCAGGGCCTCATGCTTGGTGGAGAGCATTGGGGCATGGTTTCCTTGTTGGTGCCGCAGGAGGTCTTTTTTCAAATGGCCATGAAGCACAATTCTTTTTTCACATGTAGGATCTCCCTTGAGGTATTCTGCCCACTGATCCCCTGAAGATATCACATGTTCAAACACCAAGCCTCTAGAATCCACATTGAGCTTGGAAGGCTGATGAGAGTGGTGGCTATGAGTCTACAGATGGAGACAATATGGTTCATCCAAGAGGACCACCCCTCTGATGGATTCTCCTTTCCATCAACTTCGACATACCTCCAGAGCAAGAGCTCATGGTGTCCATCTTTGAACTCTCAAGGTGTGAGGGTGAGAATGTCCCACATATGGCCCCTCACACACCTCTTTTCTCACAGCGAGGTTGTTCGGGCACAAGGCTACATGGGCATACTATCAGTGCCATGGCCACCGCTGGGACTGCACCTTTCAGAAGAAAGGCACCTCCACACACTGGGGAACCCAATTTTCTCTATCATGATGGATCTCTGATAACATGTGCAGCACTTCAGGGTCAAGTGCTTTCTCAGTCCCTGCCTCACACGAATACACAGGACAGAATCTCTTTTGGAGACAAAAGACGTTATTCCAAACACCCAAACAAAAGTCCCCTGGACAGTGAAATCAAGGAACGACTGAGGAAGAACCGCCTATGAGCTGCCATTTCAATAGGAAGTGTCTTTTCCGCTTAGGGAAAAGAGAGGGTGTCATTTACCTTAACCCACACCTCGTGTCCTTTGAGAAGACATGGGTGCCCAGCAGGGAGGACTGCTTGCAACTGACGTATTTCTAGAGACAGGCCAAGAAAGAGTGAAAATCTCATGCAAGAGTCCTGATATAGACTTTGTGTCTAATAGTCCCCGAAGAAACAGACAAGGGCTTGGAATGACATGGCGCCCTGGAATGTGGCTTGCATCCAAATCTCATCTCGCTCTCTCTCTCTCTCTCTCTATCACTCTTTCTCTCGGCTTCTTCCTCCTTCACATTCTCTCGAATCCTCCTCATCCAAGGTTATCTGAGCTGGTCCAGGTTGGCATATCTCAGTCAGGAGAGCAGTCCAATTCTTTAACCAAGATTTTCCATCAGTCGTCCAAACTCCCATCAAATATGAAAGCATTTTTCCTGAAATAACTCCTCTGTTTGTATGGAGATATTCCACCTTACACAGTGTACCCCTATCTTACCCTTGTCAGCCCTTCACACTGACACATAACCATCCCATTGCTACTGCGTTCTACATGGTCCCAGATTTGACTCCGAGATCATCTATTCAACCAACTACACATAAGGGACCTAGTGAGAATTCACTTCTCTGCAGCACACCCCACGTGTGGGATCAGGTCTGTGAAGTGGCTGGTGAGGTGGATCTCTTGACTCTTTCTAAGGGGAGTTGGGAAATGAAGTCTCTGCCTCTCCATGTCTCAGTGAATTGGCATGTAAGAAGGGGTCCGAGCCCCCTTCAGCAGGGTCTGAATGCCAATGGGTCAGAGTATATACATTCGTTCCCCTAAAACCAGTCTCCATTTGGGACAATCCTCCTCCTTCTCTAGACCCTCCATTGGCAGGCCAGAGGCCCGGCTCGTCCAAGAGGGAAACCTCAAGACCTGCCCATGTAGCCCTCACCACACGGCTCACGGAGGAGAAGAAGAGAGACTCCTGAAATGCCTGACAATTGTGGACCCCACAATCAAGCCAGCAGTGGAACTCGTCAGCCCACTTCCATCCAGCACCCCAGTAGACAGGACGTATTCTTATCAACCTGTGAAATACCCACCAGACGTATCCCAGCTTCATTCTCGGGAAATTTGTTACTGTGGATAGCTAGTGTGTGATTTCATCTATTGACGTGTACGTTCAAAAGCAGGGAATCGTCCTTCCCCCCGTTCCAATATGTCCTCAGGGTTGATATTGAGGGCCTCGTCCTTGGTTGAAGGCAGAGGGGCCTATTTTCATGGTTTGAGCTCTGGAATGACATTTATCCTCCCGGTCATACTTAGGAGGCATTTTTCCCGAGGTGGAAAAGACTGGAAGTGATAAGCTCACTGGTCCCTTTCAGATATATCCTAATCCAAAAGCAAGCCTGAGCAGTGGATATTTACTCAGGAGCCTGATGAGAACGGTGGCCATGAGAAGAATGCTGAAAGAATACTTATCATCAAACTGTCCAATACATCCAATGGATCCTCCTTTAATTTAGTATCCACATACCTCCAGGTCATTAGCTCAGGCTGAACGATGTACAACCATTGAGGGGTGACGGTGAGAGCTTCCCACTTTGGGCCCATCACTCGCCTCTCTTCTCACAGAGGGTCTGTGGTGTCACAAAGCTTGGTGGGCAGCATGCCATTGCCATGGCAACCATTGGGCCTGAACTTCTCAGATGGAAGGCAACTCTGCCTCCTCTGTGCCCACCTGCTCTCTACACAAGGATGGCTCTTCCCCTGAACGTGTGTCAGGCTCAACACGGTGGTTCAAGAACTGCTTCCCAGGAATACACACTCTACAATCTCTTTGGGAACGAAAAAATGTGGTTGAAAAAGACCCTCTCCCCAAGGAGCTTGAACATGGAAACAATGGCCGATGGAGGAAGGAGAACACACGAGCATCCCTTTCCATGGGAGGAGGCTTTGCCACGGAAGGAAACTATGGAATATCTTTTACCCTGATTTCCACCCCATGCCATTGGAGAAGATATAGGGACCATAGCACGGCTTTCAAACCTGTCTTCCAGTATGGAGCAGGGATTGTAATGGACACATTTTGGGCGTCAGGCCAGGAAGGAGGGAAGACTCTCTTACAAGTGTGCTGGTTTCTCCCATTTGTGGGATATCCACCTTAAACCAAGACATGTCCTTGGAGCAATTATCCTGACATTGCCGGATGCTTGAATCCACGGCTCTTTACCTCTCACTCTCCTTCCTTTGATCTCCTTCTCTCTAGCGCTCTCACTCTCCCCTTGGCCCCCCTTCAATGTCTCTTGAATCCTCCTGCTACAAGTTGACCTGTGGTGACAATGGATGAAATATCTTAGCCAAGAGAATGGTCCAAGTGATCCCCCAGCCTTTTCTCCCTGTCATCCTAGGTCTGATCAAAGATAAAATCCGTGGTCCAGAAAGACTTCCTGTGCTTTGTGGAGACACCCCAACTAGGTCACACTTCCACAACACTTCCCCTATTCAGCCCTTCCTATGGACACGCTGACCACTTCATATGTACTTTGGTCTCTAGGGTCCCATACTGGACTCCGAGAGCAACACACTTGAAACAACGTTCACATGAGTGCTCTCCCAAGAAACCGCTTCTCTGCAGCATTCGCTACCTGGTCCATGAGGTATTGTGGATTTGCTTGGGTGTGGATCGCTGGACTCGATCTTAGGGGATATCGAATATGAACTCTGTGACTCTTCATGTCTCAATGATTGGGCATCCAAACAATGGTCTGAGCATCCTTGGCCAGTGGGCTGGCCCACCATAGCCCAGAGTGCAAGATGTCTGTCAACCAAACCAGTCTCTATGGAAGAGACCTCCTCATTCTCTAGCCTCAGGATTGTCAGGGACAGAGCTCACTCCCTTCCAGGATGGAACTTTCAATACCCTCAAATTGCAGGCATCATCCCCGGGCTAATGGGAGATCAGACAATTGACACACCTTTCCTTCCTTTTGACTGTAGACACAACAAACCCACTGGCACTGGCCCCATGCACCACACTCCCAGGAAGCACTCAATGAGAGGGAGGGCTTGTGCTTACCCACCTGTGGAAAAGGCACCTGAAATAGACCGGTTACATCTCGGTTGAAAGGACTCTGTTTGCAGGGTTCCCTTGTGGCTTAGGCTATGCAAATATGGATTGAGAAGTGTGGAGCTGAAAATGCCGCATTGGGAATGTCTTCTTCAGGGGCTACATCCAGGGCCTCATGCTTGGTGGAGAGCATTGGGGCATGGTTTCCTTGTTGGTGCCGCAGGAGGTCTTTTTTCAAATGGCCATGAAGCACAATTCTTTTTTCACATGTAGGATCTCCCTTGAGGTATTCTGCCCACTGATCCCCTGAAGATATCACATGTTCAAACACCAAGCCTCTAGAATCCACATTGAGCTTGGAAGGCTGATGAGAGTGGTGGCTATGAGTCTACAGATGGAGACAATATGGTTCATCCAAGAGGACCACCCCTCTGATGGATTCTCCTTTCCATCAACTTCGACATACCTCCAGAGCAAGAGCTCATGGTGTCCATCTTTGAACTCTCAAGGTGTGAGGGTGAGAATGTCCCACATATGGCCCCTCACACACCTCTTTTCTCACAGCGAGGTTGTTCGGGCACAAGGCTACATGGGCATACTATCAGTGCCATGGCCACCGCTGGGACTGCACCTTTCAGAAGAAAGGCACCTCCACACACTGGGGAACCCAATTTTCTCTATCATGATGGATCTCTGATAACATGTGCAGCACTTCAGGGTCAAGTGCTTTCTCAGTCCCTGCCTCACACGAATACACAGGACAGAATCTCTTTTGGAGACAAAAGACGTTATTCCAAACACCCAAACAAAAGTCCCCTGGACAGTGAAATCAAGGAACGACTGAGGAAGAACCGCCCATGAGCTGCCATTTCAATAGGAAGTGTCTTTTCCGCTTAGCGAAAAGAGAGGGTGTCATTTACCTTGACCCACACCTCGTGTCCTTTGAGAAGACATGGGTGCCCAGCAGGGAGGACTGCTTGCAACTGACGTATTTCTAGAGACAGGCCAAGAAAGAGTGAAAATCTCATGCAAGAGTCCTGATGTAGCCTTTGTGTCTAATAGTCCCCGGAGAAACAAACAAGGGCTTGGAATGACATTTCGCCCTGGAAGGTGGCTGGCATCCATATCTCATCTCTCTCTCTCTCTCTCTCTCTCTCTCACTCTTTCTCTCGGCTTCTTCCTCCTTCACATTCTCTCGAATCCTCCTCATCCAAGGTTATCTGAGCTGGTCCAGGTTGGCATATCTCAGTCAGGAGAGCAGTCCAATTCTTTAACCAAGATTTTCCATCAGTCGTCCAAACTCCCATCAAATATGAAAGCATTTTTCCTGAAATAACTCCTCTGTTTGTATGGAGATATTCCACCTTACACAGTGTACCCCTATCTTACCCTTGTCAGCCCTTCACACTGACACATAACCATCCCATTGCTACTGCGTTCTACATGGTCCCAGATTTGACTCCGAGATCAACATCTTTTCAACCACCTACACATAAGGGACCTAGTGAGAATTCACTTCTCTGCAGCACACCCCAGTGTGGGATCAGGTCTGTGAGGTGGCTGATGAGGTGGATCTCTCGACTCTTTCTAAGGGGAGTTGGGAAATGCAGTCTCTGAGACTCCATGTCTCTGTGAATTGGCATGTAAGAAGGGGTCCGAGCCCCCTTCAGCAGGGTCTGAATGCCAATGGGTCAGAGTATATACATTCGGTCCCCTAAAACAAGTCTCCATTTGGGACAATCCTCCTCCTTCTCTAGACCCTCCATTGGCAGGCCAGAGGCCCGGCTCGTCCAAGAGGGAAACCTCAAGACCTGCCCATGTAGACGTCACCACACGGCTCACGGAGGAGAAGAAGAGAGACTCCTAAAATGCCTGACAATTATGGACCCCACAATCAAGCCAGCAGTGGAACTCGTCAGCCCACTTCCATCCAGCACCCCAGCAGACAGGACGTATACTTATCAACCTGTGAAATACCCACCAGACGTATCCCAGCTTCATTCTCGGGAAATTTGTTACTGTGGATAGCTAGTGTGTGATTTCATCTATTGACGTGTACGTTCAGAAGCAGGGAATCGTCCTTCCCCCCGTTCCAATATGTCCTCAGGGTTGATATTGAGGGCCTCGTCCTTGGTTGAAGGCAGAGGGGCCTATTTTCATGGTTTGAGCTCTGGAATGACATTTATCCTCCCGGTCATACTTAGGAGGCATTTTTCCCGAGGTGGAAGAGACTGGAAGTGATAAGCTCACTGGTCCCTTTCAGATATATCCTAATCCAAAAGCAAGCCTGAGCAGTGGATATTTACTCAGGAGCCTGATGAGAACGGTGGCCATGAGAAGAATGCTGAAAGAATACTTATCATCAAACTGTCCAATACATCCAATGGATCCTCCTTTAATTTAGTATCCACATACCTCCAGGTCATTAGCTCAGGCTGAACGATGTACAACCATTGAGGGGTGACGGTGAGAGCTTCCCACTTTGGGCCCATCACTCGCCTCTCTTCTCACAGAGGGTCTGTGGTGTCACAAAGCTTGGTGGGCAGCATGCCATTGCCATGGCAACCATTGGGCCTGAACTTCTCAGATGGAAGGCAACTCTGCCTCCTCTGTGCCCACCTGCTCTCTACACAAGGATGGCTCTTCCCCTGAACGTGTGTCAGGCTCAACACGGTGGTTCAAGAACTGCTTCCCAGGAATACACACTCTACAATCTCTTTGGGAACGAAAAAATGTGGTTGAAAAAGACCCTCTCCCCAAGGAGCTTGAACATGGAAACAATGGCCGATGGAGGAAGAAGAACACACGAGCATCCCTTTCCATGGGAGGAGGCTTTGCCACGGAAGGAAACTATGGAATATCTTTTACCCTGATTTCCACCCCATGCCATTGGAGAAGATATAGGGACCATAGCACGGCTTTCAAACCTGTCTTCCAGTATGGAGCAGGGATTGGAATGGACACATTTTGGGCGTCAGGCCAGGAAGGAGGGAAGACTCTCTTACAAGTGTGCTGGTTTCTCCCATTTGTGGGATATCCACCTTAAACCAAGACATGTCCTTGGAGCAATTATCCTGACATTGCCGGATGCTTGAATCCACGGCTCTTTACCTCTCACTCTTCTTCCTTTGATCTCCTTCTCTCTAGCGCTCTCACTCTCCCCTTGGCCCCCCTTCAATGTCTCTTGAATCCTCCTGCTACAAGTTGACCTGTGGTGACAATGGATGAAGTATCTTAGCCAAGAGGATGGTCCAAGTGATCCCACAGCCTTTTCTCCCTGTCATCCTACGTCTGATCAAAGATAAAATCCGTGGTCCAGAAAGACTTCCTGTGCTTTGTGGAGACACCCCAACTAGGTCACACTTCCACAACACTTCCCCTATTCAGCCCTTCCTATGGACACGCTGACCACTTCATATGTACTTCGGTCTCTAGGGACCCATACTGGACTCCGAGAGCAACACTCTTGAAACAACGTTCACATGAGTGCTCTCCCAAGAAACCGCTTCTCTGCAGCATTCCCTACTTGGTCCATGAGGTATTGTGGATTTGCTTGGGTGTGGATCTCTGGACTCGATCTTAGGGGATATCGAATATGAACTCTGTGACTCTTCATGTCTCAATGATTGGGCATCCAAACAATGGTCTGAGCATCCTTGGCCAGTGGGCTGGCCCACCATAGCCCAGAGTGCAAGATGTCTGTCAACCAAACCAGTCTCTATGGAAGAGACCTCCTCATTCTCTAGCCTCATCAGTGTCAGGGACAGAGCCCACTCTCTTCCAGGATGGAACTTTCAATACCCTCAAATTGCAGGCATCATCCCCGGGCTCATGGAAGAGCAGACAATCGACACACCTTTCCTTCCTTTTGACTGTAGACACAACAAACCCACTGGCACTGGCCCCATGCACCACACTCCCAGGAAGCACTCAATGAGAGGGAGGGCTTGTGCTTACCCACCTGTGGAAAAGGCACCTGAAATAGACCGGTTACATCTCGGTTGAAAGGACTCTGTTTGCAGGGTTCCCTTGTGGCTTAGGCTATGCAAATATGGATTGAGAAGTGTGGAGCTGAAAATGCCGCATTGGGAATGTCTTCTTCAGGGGCTACATCCAGGGCCTCATGCTTGGTGGAGAGCATTGGGGCATGGTTTCCTTGTTGGTGCCGCAGGAGGTCTTTTTTCAAATGGCCATGAAGCACAATTCTTTTTTCACATGTAGGATCTCCCTTGAGGTATTCTGCCCACTGATCCCCTGAAGATATCACATGTTCAAACACCAAGCCTCTAGAATCCACATTGAGCTTGGAAGGCTGATGAGAGTGGTGGCTATGAGTCTACAGATGGAGACAATATGGTTCATCCAAGAGGACCACCCCTCTGATGGATTCTCCTTTCCATCAACTTCGACAGACCTGCAGAGCAAAAGCTCATGGTGTCCATCTTTGAACTCTCAAGGTGTGAGGGTGAGAATGTCCCACATATGGCCCCTCACACACCTCTTTTCTCACAGCGAGGTTGTTCGGGCACAAGGCTACATGGGCATCCTATCAGTGCCATGGCCACCGCTGGGACTGCACCTTTCAGAAGAAAGGCACCTCCACACACTGGGGAACCCAATTTTCTCTGTCATGAGGGATCTCTGATAACATGTGCAGCACTTCAGGGTCAAGTGCTTTCTCAGTCCCTGCCTCACACGAATACACAGGACAGAATCTCTTTTGGAGACAAAAGACGTTATTCCAAACACCCAAACAAAAGTCCCCTGGACAATGAAATCAAGGAACGACTGAGGAAGAACCGCCTATGAGCTGCCATTTCAATAGGAAGTGTCTTTTCCGCTTAGGGAAAAGAGAGGGTGTCATTTACCTTGACCCACACCTCGTGTCCTTTGAGAAGACATGGGTGCCCAGCAGGGAGAACTGCTTGCAACTGACGTATTTCTAGAGACAGGCCAAGAAAGAGTGAAAATCTCATGCAAGAGTCTTGATGTAGCCTTTGTGTCTAATAGTCCCCGGAGAAACAGACAAGGGCTTGGAATGACATTGCGCCCTGAAAGGTGGCTTGCATCCAAATCTCATCTCGCTCTCTCTCTCTCTCTCTCTCTCTCACTCTTTCTCTCGGCTTCTTCCTCCTTCACATTCTCTCGAATCCTCCTCATCCAAGGTTATCTGAGCTGGTCCAGGTTGGCATATCTCAGTCAGGAGAGCAGTCCAATTCTTTAACCAAGATTTTCCATCAGTCGTCCAAACTCCCATCAAATATGAAAGCATTTTTCCTGAAATAACTCCTCTGTTTGTATGGAGATATTCCACCTTACACAGTGTACCCCTATCTTACCCTTGTCAGCCCTTCACACTGACACATAACCATCCCATTGGTACTGCGTTCTACATGGTCCCAGATTTGACTCCGAGATCAACATCTTTTCAACCACCTACACATAAGGGACCTAGTGAGAATTCACTTCTCTGCAGCACACCCCAGTGTGTGATAAGGTCTGTGAAGTGGCTGGTGAGGTGGATCTCTCGAATCTTTCTAAAGGGAGTTGGGAAATGCAGTCTCTGACACTCCATGTCTCAGTGAATTTGCATGTAAGAAGGGGTCCGAGCCCCCTTCAGCAGGGTCTGAATGCCAATGGGTCAGAGTATATACATTCGGTCCCCAAAAACCAGTCTCCATTTGGGACAATCCTCCTCCTTCTCTAGACCCTCCATTGGCAGGCCAGAGGCCCGGCTCGTCCAAGAGGGAAACCTCAAGACCTGCCCATGTAGCCCTCACCACATGGCTCACGGAGGAGAAGAAGAGAGACTCCTGAAATGCCTGACAATTGTGGACCCCACAATCAAGCCAGCAGTGGAACTCGTCAGCCCACTTCCATCCAGCACCCCAGTAGACAGGACGTATTCTTATCAACCTGTGAAATACCCACCAGACGTATCCCAGCTTCATTCTCGGGAAATTTGTTACTGTGGATAGCTAGTGTGTGATTTCATCTATTGACGTGTACGTTCAGAAGCAGGGAATCGTCCTTCCCCCCGTTCCAATATGTCCTCAGGGTTGATATTGAGGGCCTCGTCCTTGGTTGAAGGCAGAGGGGCCTATTTTCATGGTTTGAGCTCTGGAATGACATTTATCCTCCCGGTCATACTTAGGAGGCATTTTTCCCGAGGTGGAAAAGACTGGAAGTGATAAGCTCACTGGTCCCTTTCAGATATATCCTAATCCAAAAGCAAGCCTGAGCAGTGGATATTTACTCAGGAGCCTGATGAGAACGGTGGCCATGAGAAGAATGCTGAAAGAATACTTATCATCAAACTGTCCAATACATCCAATGGATCCTCCTTTAATTTAGTATCCACATACCTCCAGGTCATTAGCTCAGGCTGAACGATGTACAACCATTGAGGGGTGACGGTGAGAGCTTCCCACTTTGGGCCCATCACTCGCCTCTCTTCTCACAGAGGGTCTGTGGTGTCACAAAGCTTGGTGGGCAGCATGCCATTGCCATGGCAACCATTGGGCCTGAACTTCTCAGATGGAAGGCAACTCTGCCTCCTCTGTGCCCACCTGCTCTCTACACAAGGATGGCTCTTCCCCTGAACGTGTGTCAGGCTCAACACGGTGGTTCAAGAACTGCTTCCCAGGAATACACACTCTACAATCTCTTTGGGAACGAAAAAATGTGGTTGAAAAAGACCCTCTCCCCAAGGAGCTTGAACATGGAAACAATGGCCGATGGAGGAAGGAGAACACACGAGCATCCCTTTCCATGGGAGGAGGCTTTGCCACGGAAGGAAACTATGGAATATCTTTTACCCTGATTTCCACCCCATGCCATTGGAGAAGATATAGGGACCATAGCACGGCTTTCAAACCTGTCTTCCAGTATGGAGCAGGGATTGTAATGGACACATTTTGGGCGTCAGGCCAGGAAGGAGGGAAGACTCTCTTACAAGTGTGCTGGTTTCTCCCATTTGTGGGATATCCAACTTAAACCAAGACATGTCCTTGGAGCAATTATCCTGACATTGCCGGATGCTTGAATCCACGGCTCTTTACCTGTCACTCTTCTTCCTTTGATCTCCTTCTCTCTAGCGCTCTCACTCTCCCCTTGGCCCCCCTTCAATGTCTCTTGAATCCTCCTGCTACAAGTTGACCTGTGGTGACAATGGATGAAGTATCTTAGCCAAGAGGATGGTCCAAGTGATCCCACAGCCTTTTCTCCCTGTCATCCTACGTCTGATCAAAGATAAAATCCGTGGTCCAGAAAGACTTCCTGTGCTTTGTGGAGACACCCCAACTAGGTCACACTTCCACAACACTTCCCCTATTCAGCCCTTCCTATGGACACGCTGACCACTTCATATGTACTTCGGTCTCTAGGGACCCATACTGGACTCCGAGAGCAACACTCTTGAAACAACGTTCACATGAGTGCTCTCCCAAGAAACCGCTTCTCTGCAGCATTCCCTACCTGGTCCATGAGGTATTGTGGATTTGCTTGGGTGTGGATCTCTGGACTCGATCTTAGGGGATATCGAATATGAACTCTGTGACTCTTCATGTCTCAATGATTGGGCATCCAAACAATGGTCTGAGCATCCTTGGCCAGTGGGCTGGCCCACCATAGCCCAGAGTGCAAGATGTCTGTCAACCAAACCAGTCTCTATGGAAGAGACCTCCTCATTCTCTAGCCTCAGGATTGTCAGGGACAGAGCCCACTCTCTTCCAGGATGGAACTTTCAATACCCTCAAATTGCAGGCATCATCCCCGGGCTCATGGAAGAGCAGACAATCGACACACCTTTCCTTCCTTTTGACTGTAGACACAACAAACCCACTGGCACTGGCCCCATGCACCACACTCCCAGGAAGCACTCAATGAGAGGGAGGGCTTGTGCTTACCCACCTGTGGAAAAGGCACCTGAAATAGACCGGTTACATCTCGGTTGAAAGGACTCTGTTTGCAGGGTTCCCTTGTGGCTTAGGCTATGCAAATATGGATTGAGAAGTGTGGAGCTGAAAATGCCGCATTGGGAATGTCTTCTTCAGGGGCTACATCCAGGGCCTCATGCTTGGTGGAGAGCATTGGGGCATGGTTTCCTTGTTGGTGCCGCAGGAGGTCTTTTTTCAAATGGCCATGAAGCACAATTCTTTTTTCACATGTAGGATCTCCCTTGAGGTATTCTGCCCACTGATCCCCTGAAGATATCACATGTTCAAACACCAAGCCTCTAGAATCCACATTGAGCTTGGAAGGCTGATGAGAGTGGTGGCTATGAGTCTACAGATGGAGACAATATGGTTCATCCAAGAGGACCACCCCTCTGATGGATTCTCCTTTCCATCAACTTCGACAGACCTGCAGAGCAAGAGCTCATGGTGTCCATCTTTGAACTCTCAAGGTGTGAGGGTGAGAATGTCCCACATATGGCCCCTCACACACCTCTTTTCTCACAGCGAGGTTGTTCGGGCACAAGGCTACATGGGCATCCTATCAGTGCCATGGCCACCGCTGGGACTGCACCTTTCAGAAGAAAGGCACCTCCACACACTGGGGAACCCAATTTTCTCTGTCATGAGGGATCTCTGATAACATGTGCAGCACTTCAGGGTCAAGTGCTTCCTCAGTCCCTGCCTCACACGAATACACAGGACAGAATCTCTTTTGGAGACAAAAGACGTTATTCCAAACACCCAAACAAAAGTCCCCTGGACAATGAAATCAAGGAACGACTGAGGAAGAACCGCCTATGAGCTGCCATTTCAATAGGAAGTGTCTTTTCCGCTTAGGGAAAAGAGAGGGTGTCATTTACCTTGACCCACACCTCGTGTCCTTTGAGAAGACATGGGTGCCCAGCAGGGAGAACTGCTTGCAACTGACGTATTTCTAGAGACAGGCCAAGAAAGAGTGAAAATCTCATGCAAGAGTCTTGATGTAGCCTTTGTGTCTAATAGTCCCCGGAGAAACAGACAAGGGCTTGGAATGACATTGCGCCCTGAAAGGTGGCTTGCATCCAAATCTCATCTCGCTCTCTCTCTCTCTCTCTCTCTCTCACTCTTTCTCTCGGCTTCTTCCTCCTTCACATTCTCTCGAATCCTCCTCATCCAAGGTTATCTGAGCTGGTCCAGGTTGGCATATCTCAGTCAGGAGAGCAGTCCAATTCTTTAACCAAGATTTTCCATCAGTCGTCCAAACTCCCATCAAATATGAAAGCATTTTTCCTGAAATAACTCCTCTGTTTGTATGGAGATATTCCACCTTACACAGTGTACCCCTATCTTACCCTTGTCAGCCCTTCACACTGACACATAACCATCCCATTGGTACTGCGTTCTACATGGTCCCAGATTTGACTCCGAGATCAACATCTTTTCAACCACCTACACATAAGGGACCTAGTGAGAATTCACTTCTCTGCAGCACACCCCAGTGTGTGATAAGGTCTGTGAAGTGGCTGGTGAGGTGGATCTCTCGAATCTTTCTAAAGGGAGTTGGGAAATGCAGTCTCTGACACTCCATGTCTCAGTGAATTTGCATGTAAGAAGGGGTCCGAGCCCCCTTCAGCAGGGTCTGAATGCCAATGGGTCAGAGTATATACATTCGGTCCCCAAAAACCAGTCTCCATTTGGGACAATCTTCCTCTTTCTCTAGACCCTCCATTGGCAGGCCAGAGGCCCGGCTCGTCCAAGAGGGAAACCTCAAGACCTGCCCATGTAGCCCTCACCACATGGCTCACGGAGGAGAAGAAGAGAGACTCCTGAAATGCCTGACAATTGTGGACCCCACAATCAAGCCAGCAGTGGAACTCGTCAGCCCACTTCCATCCAGCACCCCAGTAGACAGGACGTATTCTTATCAACCTGTGAAATACCCACCAGACGTATCCCAGCTTCATTCTCGGGAAATTTGTTACTGTGGATAGCTAGTGTGTGATTTCATCTATTGACGTGTACGTTCAGAAGCAGGGAATCGTCCTTCCCCCCGTTCCAATATGTCCTCAGGGTTGATATTGAGGGCCTCGTCCTTGGTTGAAGGCAGAGGGGCCTATTTTCATGGTTTGAGCTCTGGAATGACATTTATCCTCCCGGTCATACTTAGGAGGCATTTTTCCCGAGGTGGAAAAGACTGGAAGTGATAAGCTCACTGGTCCCTTTCAGATATATCCTAATCCAAAAGCAAGCCTGAGCAGTGGATATTTACTCAGGAGCCTGATGAGAACGGTGGCCATGAGAAGAATGCTGAAAGAATACTTATCATCAAACTGTCCAATACATCCAATGGATCCTCCTTTAATTTAGTATCCACATACCTCCAGGTCATTAGCTCAGGCTGAACGATGTACAACCATTGAGGGGTGACGGTGAGAGCTTCCCACTTTGGGCCCATCACTCGCCTCTCTTCTCACAGAGGGTCTGTGGTGTCACAAAGCTTGGTGGGCAGCATGCCATTGCCATGGCAACCATTGGGCCTGAACTTCTCAGATGGAAGGCAACTCTGCCTCCTCTGTGCCCACCTGCTCTCTACACAAGGATGGCTCTTCCCCTGAACGTGTGTCAGGCTCAACACGGTGGTTCAAGAACTGCTTCCCAGGAATACACACTCTACAATCTCTTTGGGAACGAAAAACTGTGGTTGAAAAAGACCCTCTCCCCAAGGAGCTTGAACATGGAAACAATGGCCGATGGAGGAAGGAGAACACACGAGCATCCCTTTCCATGGGAGGAGGCTTTGCCACGGAAGGAAACTATGGAATATCTTTTACCCTGATTTCCACCCCATGCCATTGGAGAAGATATAGGGACCATAGCACGGCTTTCAAACCTGTCTTCCAGTATGGAGCAGGGATTGTAATGGACACATTTTGGGCGTCAGGCCAGGAAGGAGGGAAGACTCTCTTACAAGTGTGCTGGTTTCTCCCATTTGTGGGATATCCAACTTAAACCAAGACATGTCCTTGGAGCAATTATCCTGACATTGCCGGATGCTTGAATCCACGGCTCTTTACCTGTCACTCTTCTTCCTTTGATCTCCTTCTCTCTAGCGCTCTCACTCTCCCCTTGGCCCCCCTTCAATGTCTCTTGAATCCTCCTGCTACAAGTTGACCTGTGGTGACAATGGATGAAGTATCTTAGCCAAGAGGATGGTCCAAGTGATCCCACAGCCTTTTCTCCCTGTCATCCTACGTCTGATCAAAGATAAAATCCGTGGTCTAGAAAGACTTCCTGTGCTTTGTGGAGACACCCCAACTAGGTCACACTTCCACAACACTTCCCCTATTCAGCCCTTCCTATGGACACGCTGACCACTTCATATGTACTTCGGTCTCTAGGGACCCATACTGGACTCCGAGAGCAACACACTTGAAACAACGTTCACATGAGTGCTCTCCCAAGAAACCGCTTCTCTGCAGCATTCGCTACCTGGTCCATGAGGTATTGTGGATTTGCTTGGGTGTGGATCTCTGGACTCGATCTTAGGGGATATCGAATATGAACTCTGTGACTCTTCATGTCTCAATGATTGGGCATCCAAACAATGGTCTGAGCATCCTTGGCCAGTGGGCTGGCCCACCATAGCCCAGAGTGCAAGATGTCTGTCAACCAAACCAGTCTCTATGGAAGAGACCTCCTCATTCTCTAGCCTCAGGATTGTCAGGGACAGAGCCCACTCTCTTCCAGGATGGAACTTTCAATACCCTCAAATTGCAGGCATCATCCCCGGGCTCATGGAAGAGCAGACAATCGACACACCTTTCCTTCCTTTTGACTGTAGACACAACAAACCCACTGGCACTGGCCCCATGCACCACACTCCCAGGAAGCACTCAATGAGAGGGAGGGCTTGTGCTTACCCACCTGTGGAAAAGGCACCTGAAATAGACCGGTTACATCTCGGTTGAAAGGACTCTGTTTGCAGGGTTCCCTTGTGGCTTAGGCTATGCAAATATGGACTGAGAAGTGTGGAGCTGAAAATGCCGCATTGGGAATGTCTTCTTCAGGGGCTACATCCAGGGCCTCATGCTTGGTGGAGAGCATTGGGGCATGGTTTCCTTGTTGGTGCCGCAGGAGGTCTTTTTTCAAATGGCCATGAAGCACAATTCTTTTTTCACATGTAGGATCTCCCTTGAGGTATTCTGCCCACTGATCCCCTGAAGATATCACATGTTCAAACACCAAGCCTCTAGAATCCACATTGAGCTTGGAAGGCTGATGAGAGTGGTGGCTATGAGTCTACAGATGGAGACAATATGGTTCATCCAAGAGGACCACCCCTCTGATGGATTCTCCTTTCCATCAACTTCGACATACCTCCAGAGCAAGAGCTCATGGTGTCCATCTTTGAACTCTCAAGGTGTGAGGGTGAGAATGTCCCACATATGGCCACTCACACACATCTTTTCTCACATGGGCATACTATCAGTGCCATGGCCACCGCTGGGACTGCACCTTTCAGAAGAAAGGCACCTCCACACACTGGGGAACCCAATTTTCTCTGTCATGAGGGATCTCTGATAACATGTGGAGCACTTCAGGGTCAACTGCTTTCTCAGTCCCTGCCTCAAACGAATACACAGGACAGAATCTCTTTTGGAGACAAAAGACGTTATTCCAAACACCCAAACAAAAGTCCCCTGTACAATGAAATCAAGGAACGACTGAGGAAGAACCCCCTATGAGCTGCCATTTCAATAGGAAGTGTCTTTCCGCTTAGGGAAAAGAGAGTGTGTCATTTACCTTGACCCACACCTCGTGTCCTTTGAGAAGACATGGGTGCCCAGCAGGGAGGACTGCTTGCAACTGACGTATTTCTAGAGACAGGCCAAGAAAGAGTGAAAATCTCATGCATGAGTCCTGATGTAGCCTTTGTGTCTAATAGTCCCCGGAGAAACAGACAATGGCTTGGGAAGGAAACTGCGCCCTGGAATGTGGCTTGCATCCAAATCTCATCTCGCTCTCTCTCTCTCTCTCTGTCTCTCACTCTTTCTCTCGGCTTCTTCCTCCTTCACATTCTCTCGAATCCTCCTCATCCAAGGTTATCTGAGCTGGTCCAGGTTGGCATATCTCAGTCAGGAGAGCAGTCCAATTCTTTAACCAAGATTTTCCATCAGTCGTCCAAACTCCCATCAAATATGAAAGCATTTTTCCTGAAATAACTCCTCTGTTTGTATGGAGATATTCCACCTTACACAGTGTACCCCTATCTTACCCTTGTCAGCCCTTCACACTGACACATAACCATCCCATTGGTACTGCGTTCTACATGGTCCCAGATTTGACTCCGAGATCAACATCTATTCAACCACCTACACATAAGGGACTTAGTGAGAATTCACTTTTCTGCAGCACACCCCACGTGTGGGATCAGGTCTGTGAAGTGGCTGGTGAGGTGGATCTCTCGACTCTTTCTAAGGGGACTTGGGAAATGAAGTCTCTGCCTCTCCATGTCTCAGTGTATTGGCATGTAAGAAGGGGTCCGAGCCCCCTTCAGCAGGGTCTGAATGCCAATGTGTCAGAGTATATACATTCGGTCCCCAAAAACCAGTCTCCATTTGGGACAATCCTCCTCCTTCTCTAGACCCTCCATTGGCAGGCCAGAGGCCCGGCTCGTCCAAGAGGGAAACCTCAAGACCTGCCCATGTTGCCCTCACCGCACGGCTCACGGAGGAGAAGAAGAGAGACTCCTGAAATGCCTGACAATTGTGGACCCCACAATCAAGCCAGCAGTGGAACTCGTCAGCCCACTTCCATCCAGCACCCCAGTAGACAGGACGTATTCTTATCAACCTGTGAAATACCCACCAGACGTATCCCAGCTTCATTCTCGGGAAATTTGTTACTGTGGATAGCTAGTGTGTGATTTCATCTATTGACGTGTACGTTCAGAAGCAGGGAATCGTCCTTCCCCCCGTTCCAATATGTCCTCAGGGTTGATATTGAGGGCCTCGTCCTTGGTTGAAGGCAGAGGGGCCTATTTTCATGGTTTGAGCTCTGGAATGACATTTATCCTCCCGGTCATACTTAGGAGGCATTTTTCCCGAGGTGGAAAAGACTGGAAGTGATAAGCTCACTGGTCCCTTTCAGATATATCCTAATCCAAAAGCAAGCCTGAGCAGTGGATATTTACTCAGGAGCCTGATGAGAACGGTGGCCATGAGAAGAATGCTGAAAGAATACTTATCATCAAACTGTCCAATACATCCAATGGATCCTCCTTTAATTTAGTATCCACATACCTCCAGGTCATTAGCTCAGGCTGAACGATGTACAACCATTGAGGGGTGACGGTGAGAGCTTCCCACTTTGGGCCCATCACTCGCCTCTCTTCTCACAGAGGGTCTGTGGTGTCACAAAGCTTGGTGGGCAGCATGCCATTGCCATGGCAACCATTGGGCCTGAACTTCTCAGATGGAAGGCAACTCTGCCTCCTCTGTGCCCACCTGCTCTCTACACAAGGATGGCACTTCCCCTGAACGTGTGTCAGGCTCAACACGGTGGTTCAAGAACTGCTTCCCAGGAATACACACTCTACAATCTCTTTGGGAACGAAAAACTGTGGTTGAAAAAGACCCTCTCCCCAAGGAGCTTGAACATGGAAACAATGGCCGATGGAGGAAGGAGAACACACGAGCATCCCTTTCCATGGGAGGAGGCTTTGCCACGGAAGGAAACTCTGGAATATCTTTTACCCTGATTTCCACCCCATGCCATTGGAGAAGATAATAGGGACCATAGCATGGCTTTCAAACCTGTCTTCCAGTATGGAGCAGGGATTGTAATGGACACATTTTGGGCGTCAGGCCAGGAAGGAGGGAAGACTCTCTTACAAGTGTGCTGGTTTCTCCCATTTGTGGGATATCCAACTTAAACCAAGACATGTCCTTGGAGCAATTATCCTGACATTGCCGGATGCTTGAATCCACGGCTCTTTACCTCTCACTCTCCTTCCTTTGATCTCCTTCTCTCGAGCGCTCTCACTCTCCCCTTGGCCCCCCTTCAATGTCTCTTGAATCCTCCTGCTACAAGTTGACCTGTGGTGACAATGGATGAAATATCTTAGCCAAGAGAATGGTCCAAGTGATCCCTCAGCCTTTTCTCCCTGTCATCCTACGTCTGATCAAAGATAAAATCCGTGGTCCAGAAAGACTTCCTGTGCTTTGTGGAGACACCCCAACTAGGTCACACTTCCACAACACTTCCCCTATTCAGCCCTTCCTATGGACACGCTGACCACTTCATATGTACTTCGGTCTCTAGGGTCCCATACTGGACTCCGAGAGCAACACACTTGAAACAACGTTCACATGAGTGCTCTCCCAAGAAACCGCTTCTCTGCAGCATTCGCTACCTGGTCCATGAGGTATTGTGGATTTGCTCGGGTGTGGATCTCTGGACTCGATCTTAGGGGATATCGAATATGAACTCTGTGACTCTTCATGTCTCAATGATTGGGCATCCAAACAATGGTCTGAGCATCCTTGGCCAGTGGGCTGGCCCACCATAGCCCAGAGTGCAAGATGTCTGTCAACCAAACCAGTCTCTATGGAAGAGACCTCCTCATTCTCTAGCCTCATCAGTGTCAGGGACAGAGCCCACTCTCTTCCAGGATGGAACTTTCAATACCCTCAAATTGCAGGCATCATCCCCGGGCTCATGGAAGAGCAGACAATCGACACACCTTTCCTTCCTTTTGACTGTAGACACAACAAACCCACTGGCACTGGCCCCATGCACCACACTCCCAGGAAGCACTCAATGAGAGGGAGGGCTTGTGCTTACCCACCTGTGGAAAAGGCACCTGAAATAGACCGGTTACATCTCGGTTGAAAGGACTCTGTTTGCAGGGTTCCCTTGTGGCTTAGGCTATGCAAATATGGACTGAGAAGTGTGGAGCTGAAAATGCCGCATTGGGAATGTCTTCTTCAGGGGCTACATCCAGGGCCTCATGCTTGGTGGAGAGCATTGGGGCATGGTTTCCTTGTTGGTGCCGCAGGAGGTCTTTTTTCAAATGGCCATGAAGCACAATTCTTTTTTCACATGTAGGATCTCCCTTGAGGTATTCTGCCCACTGATCCCCTGAAGATATCACATGTTCAAACACCAAGCCTCTAGAATCCACATTGAGCTTGGAAGGCTGATGAGAGTGGTGGCTATGAGTCTACAGATGGAGACAATATGGTTCATCCAAGAGGACCACCCCTCTGATGGATCCTCCTTTCCATCAACTTCGACAGACCTCCAGAGCAAGAGCTCATGGTGTCCATCTTTGAACTCTCAAGGTGTGAGTGTGAGAATGTCCCTCATATGGCCACTCACACACATCTTTTCTCACATGGGCATACTATCAGTGCCATGGCCACCGCTGGGACTGCACCTTTCAGAAGAAAGGCACCTCCACACACTGGGGAACCCAATTTTCTCTGTCATGAGGGATCTCTGATAACATGTGGAGCACTTCAGGGTCAACTGCTTTCTCAGTCCCTGCCTCAAACGAATACACAGGACAGAATCTCTTTTGGAGACAAAAGACGTTATTCCAAACACCCAAACAAAAGTCCCCTGTACAATGAAATCAAGGAACGACTGAGGAAGAACCCCCTATGAGCTGCCATTTCAATAGGAAGTGTCTTTCCGCTTAGGGAAAAGAGAGTGTGTCATTTACCTTGACCCACACCTCGTGTCCTTTGAGAAGACATGGGTGCCCAGCAGGGAGGACTGCTTGCAACTGACGTATTTCGAGAGACAGGCCAAGAAAGAGTGAAAATCTCATGCATGAGTCCTGATGTAGCCTTTGTGTCTAATAGTCCCCGGAGAAACAGACAATGGCTTGGCAAGGAAACTGCGCCCTGGAATGTGGCTTGCATCCAAATCTCATCTCGCTCTCTCTCTCTCTCTCTGTCTCTCACTCTTTCTCTCGGCTTCTTCCTCCTTCACATTCTCTCGAATCCTCCTCATCCAAGGTTATCTGAGCTGGTCCAGGTTGGCATATCTCAGTCAGGAGAGCAGTCCAATTCTTTAACCAAGATTTTCCATCAGTCGTCCAAACTCCCATCAAATATGAAAGCATTTTTCCTGAAATAACTCCTCTGTTTGTATGGAGATATTCCACCTTACACAGTGTACCCCTATCTTACCCTTGTCAGCCCTTCACACTGACACATAACCATCCCATTGGTACTGCGTTCTACATGGTCCCAGATTTGACTCCGAGATCAACATCTATTCAACCACCTACACATAAGGGACTTAGTGAGAATTCACTTTTCTGCAGCACACCCCACGTGTGGGATCAGGTCTGTGAAGTGGCTGGTGAGGTGGATCTCTCGACTCTTTCTAAGGGGACTTGGGAAATGAAGTCTCTGCCTCTCCATGTCTCAGTGTATTGGCATGTAAGAAGGGGTCCGAGCCCCCTTCAGCAGGGTCTGAATGCCAATGTGTCAGAGTATATACATTCGGTCCCCAAAAACCAGTCTCCATTTGGGACAATCCTCCTCCTTCTCTAGACCCTCCATTGGCAGGCCAGAGGCCCGGCTCGTCCAAGAGGGAAACCTCAAGACCTGCCCATGTTGCCCTCACCGCACGGCTCACGGAGGAGAAGAAGAGAGACTCCTGAAATGCCTGACAATTGTGGACCCCACAATCAAGCCAGCAGTGGAACTCGTCAGCCCACTTCCATCCAGCACCCCAGTAGACAGGACGTATTCTTATCAACCTGTGAAATACCCACCAGACGTATCCCAGCTTCATTCTCGGGAAATTTGTTACTGTGGATAGCTAGTGTGTGATTTCATCTATTGACGTGTACGTTCAGAAGCAGGGAATCGTCCTTCCCCCCGTTCCAATATGTCCTCAGGGTTGATATTGAGGGCCTCGTCCTTGGTTGAAGGCAGAGGGGCCTATTTTCATGGTTTGAGCTCTGGAATGACATTTATCCTCCCGGTCATACTTAGGAGGCATTTTTCCCGAGGTGGAAAAGACTGGAAGTGATAAGCTCACTGGTCCCTTTCAGATATATCCTAATCCAAAAGCAAGCCTGAGCAGTGGATATTTACTCAGGAGCCTGATGAGAACGGTGGCCATGAGAAGAATGCTGAAAGAATACTTATCATCAAACTGTCCAATACATCCAATGGATCCTCCTTTAATTTAGTATCCACATACCTCCAGGTCATTAGCTCAGGCTGAACGATGTACAACCATTGAGGGGTGACGGTGAGAGCTTCCCACTTTGGGCCCATCACTCGCCTCTCTTCTCACAGAGGGTCTGTGGTGTCACAAAGCTTGGTGGGCAGCATGCCATTGCCATGGCAACCATTGGGCCTGAACTTCTCAGATGGAAGGCAACTCTGCCTCCTCTGTGCCCACCTGCTCTCTACACAAGGATGGCACTTCCCCTGAACGTGTGTCAGGCTCAACACGGTGGTTCAAGAACTGCTTCCCAGGAATACACACTCTACAATCTCTTTGGGAACGAAAAACTGTGGTTGAAAAAGACCCTCTCCCCAAGGAGCTTGAACATGGAAACAATGGCCGATGGAGGAAGGAGAACACACGAGCATCCCTTTCCATGGGAGGAGGCTTTGCCACGGAAGGAAACTCTGGAATATCTTTTACCCTGATTTCCACCCCATGCCATTGGAGAAGATATAGGGACCATAGCACGGCTTTCAAACCTGTCTTCCAGTATGGAGCAGGGATTGTAATGGACACATTTTGGGCGTCAGGCCAGGAAGGAGGGAAGACTCTCTTACAAGTGTGCTGGTTTCTCCCATTTGTGGGATATCCAACTTAAACCAAGACATGTCCTTGGAGCAATTATCCTGACATTGCCGGATGCTTGAATCCACGGCTCTTTACCTGTCACTCTTCTTCCTTTGATCTCCTTCTCTCTAGCGCTCTCACTCTCCCCTTGGCCCCCCTTCAATGTCTCTTGAATCCTCCTGCTACAAGTTGACCTGTGGTGACAATGGATGAAGTATCTTAGCCAAGAGGATGGTCCAAGTGATCCCACAGCCTTTTCTCCCTGTCATCCTACGTCTGATCAAAGATAAAATCCGTGGTCTAGAAAGACTTCCTGTGCTTTGTGGAGACACCCCAACTAGGTCACACTTCCACAACACTTCCCCTATTCAGCCCTTCCTATGGACACGCTGACCACTTCATATGTACTTCGGTCTCTAGGGACCCATACTGGACTCCGAGAGCAACACTCTTGAAACAACGTTCACATGAGTGCTCTCCCAAGAAACCGCTTCTCTGCAGCATTCCCTACTTGGTCCATGAGGTATTGTGGTTTTGCTTGGGTGTGGATCTCTGGACTCGATCTTAGGGGATATCGAATATGAACTCTGTGACTCTTCATGTCTCAATGATTGGGCATCCAAACAATGGTCTGAGCATCCTTGGCCAGTGGGCTGGCCCACCATAGCCCAGAGTGCAAGATGTCTGTCAACCAAACCAGTCTCTATGGAAGAGACCTCCTCATTCTCTAGCCTCATCAGTGTCAGGGACAGAGCCCACTCTCTTCCAGGATGGAACTTTCAATACCCTCAAATTGCAGGCATCATCCCCGGGCTCATGGAAGAGCAGACAATCGACACACCTTTCCTTCCTTTTGACTGTAGACACAACAAACCCACTGGCACTGGCCCCATGCACCACACTCCCAGGAAGCACTCAATGAGAGGGAGGGCTTGTGCTTACCCACCTGTGGAAAATGCACCTGAAATAGACCGGTTACATCTCGGTTGAAAGGACTCTGTTTGCAGGGTTCCCTTGTGGCTTAGGCTATGCAAATATGGATTGAGAAGTGTGGAGCTGAAAATGCCGCATTGGGAATGTCTTCTTCAGGGGCAACATCCAGGGCCTCATGCTTGGTGGAGAGCATTGGGGCATGGTTTCCTTGTTGGTGCCGCAGGAGGTCTTTTTTCAAATGGCCATGAAGCACAATTCTTTTTTCACATGTAGGATCTCCCTTGAGGTATTCTGCCCACTGATCCCCTGAAGATATCACATGTTCAAACACCAAGCCTCTAGAATCCACATTGAGCTTGGAAGGCTGATGAGAGTGGTGGCTATGAGTCTACAGATGGAGACAATATGGTTCATCCAAGAGGACCACCCCTCTGATGGATTCTCCTTTCCATCAACTTCGACAGACCTGCAGAGCAAGAGCTCATGGTGTCCATCTTTGAACTCTCAAGGTGTGAGGGTGAGAATGTCCCACATATGGCCCCTCACACACCTCTTTTCTCACAGCGAGGTTGTTCGGGCACAAGGCTACATGGGCATCCTATCAGTGCCATGGCCACCGCTGGGACTGCACCTTTCAGAAGAAAGGCACCTCCACACACTGGGGAACCCAATTTTCTCTGTCATGAGGGATCTCTGATAACATGTGCAGCACTTCAGGGTCAAGTGCTTCCTCAGTCCCTGCCTCACACGAATACACAGGACAGAATCTCTTTTGGAGACAAAAGACGTTATTCCAAACACCCAAACAAAAGTCCCCTGGACAATGAAATCAAGGAACGACTGAGGAAGAACCGCCTATGAGCTGCCATTTCAATAGGAAGTGTCTTTTCCGCTTAGGGAAAAGAGAGGGTGTCATTTACCTTGACCCACACCTCGTGTCCTTTGAGAAGACATGGGTGCCCAGCAGGGAGAACTGCTTGCAACTGACGTATTTCTAGAGACAGGCCAAGAAAGAGTGAAAATCTCATGCAAGAGTCTTGATGTAGCCTTTGTGTCTAATAGTCCCCGGAGAAACAGACAAGGGCTTGGAATGACATTGCGCCCTGAAAGGTGGCTTGCATCCAAATCTCATCTCGCTCTCTCTCTCTCTCTCTCTCTCTCACTCTTTCTCTCGGCTTCTTCCTCCTTCACATTCTCTCGAATCCTCCTCATCCAAGGTTATCTGAGCTGGTCCAGGTTGGCATATCTCAGTCAGGAGAGCAGTCCAATTCTTTAACCAAGATTTTCCATCAGTCGTCCAAACTCCCATCAAATATGAAAGCATTTTTCCTGAAATAACTCCTCTGTTTGTATGGAGATATTCCACCTTACACAGTGTACCCCTATCTTACCCTTGTCAGCCCTTCACACTGACACATAACCATCCCATTGGTACTGCGTTCTACATGGTCCCAGATTTGACTCCGAGATCAACATCTTTTCAACCACCTACACATAAGGGACCTAGTGAGAATTCACTTCTCTGCAGCACACCCCAGTGTGTGATAAGGTCTGTGAAGTGGCTGGTGAGGTGGATCTCTCGAATCTTTCTAAAGGGAGTTGGGAAATGCAGTCTCTGACACTCCATGTCTCAGTGAATTTGCATGTAAGAAGGGGTCCGAGCCCCCTTCAGCAGGGTCTGAATGCCAATGGGTCAGAGTATATACATTCGGTCCCCAAAAACCAGTCTCCATTTGGGACAATCTTCCTCTTTCTCTAGACCCTCCATTGGCAGGCCAGAGGCCCGGCTCGTCCAAGAGGGAAACCTCAAGACCTGCCCATGTAGCCCTCACCACATGGCTCACGGAGGAGAAGAAGAGAGACTCCTGAAATGCCTGACAATTGTGGACCCCACAATCAAGCCAGCAGTGGAACTCGTCAGCCCACTTCCATCCAGCACCCCAGTAGACAGGACGTATTCTTATCAACCTGTGAAATACCCACCAGACGTATCCCAGCTTCATTCTCGGGAAATTTGTTACTGTGGATAGCTAGTGTGTGATTTCATCTATTGACGTGTACGTTCAGAAGCAGGGAATCGTCCTTCCCCCCGTTCCAATATGTCCTCAGGGTTGATATTGAGGGCCTCGTCCTTGGTTGAAGGCAGAGGGGCCTATTTTCATGGTTTGAGCTCTGGAATGACATTTATCCTCCCGGTCATACTTAGGAGGCATTTTTCCCGAGGTGGAAAAGACTGGAAGTGATAAGCTCACTGGTCCCTTTCAGATATATCCTAATCCAAAAGCAAGCCTGAGCAGTGGATATTTACTCAGGAGCCTGATGAGAACGGTGGCCATGAGAAGAATGCTGAAAGAATACTTATCATCAAACTGTCCAATACATCCAATGGATCCTCCTTTAATTTAGTATCCACATACCTCCAGGTCATTAGCTCAGGCTGAACGATGTACAACCATTGAGGGGTGACGGTGAGAGCTTCCCACTTTGGGCCCATCACTCGCCTCTCTTCTCACAGAGGGTCTGTGGTGTCACAAAGCTTGGTGGGCAGCATGCCATTGCCATGGCAACCATTGGGCCTGAACTTCTCAGATGGAAGGCAACTCTGCCTCCTCTGTGCCCACCTGCTCTCTACACAAGGATGGCTCTTCCCCTGAACGTGTGTCAGGCTCAACACGGTGGTTCAAGAACTGCTTCCCAGGAATACACACTCTACAATCTCTTTGGGAACGAAAAACTGTGGTTGAAAAAGACCCTCTCCCCAAGGAGCTTGAACATGGAAACAATGGCCGATGGAGGAAGGAGAACACACGAGCATCCCTTTCCATGGGAGGAGGCTTTGCCACGGAAGGAAACTATGGAATATCTTTTACCCTGATTTCCACCCCATGCCATTGGAGAAGATATAGGGACCATAGCACGGCTTTCAAACCTGTCTTCCAGTATGGAGCAGGGATTGTAATGGACACATTTTGGGCGTCAGGCCAGGAAGGAGGGAAGACTCTCTTACAAGTGTGCTGGTTTCTCCCATTTGTGGGATATCCAACTTAAACCAAGACATGTCCTTGGAGCAATTATCCTGACATTGCCGGATGCTTGAATCCACGGCTCTTTACCTGTCACTCTTCTTCCTTTGATCTCCTTCTCTCTAGCGCTCTCACTCTCCCCTTGGCCCCCCTTCAATGTCTCTTGAATCCTCCTGCTACAAGTTGACCTGTGGTGACAATGGATGAAGTATCTTAGCCAAGAGGATGGTCCAAGTGATCCCACAGCCTTTTCTCCCTGTCATCCTACGTCTGATCAAAGATAAAATCCGTGGTCTAGAAAGACTTCCTGTGCTTTGTGGAGACACCCCAACTAGGTCACACTTCCACAACACTTCCCCTATTCAGCCCTTCCTATGGACACGCTGACCACTTCATATGTACTTCGGTCTCTAGGGTCCCATACTGGACTCCGAGAGCAACACACTTGAAACAACGTTCACATGAGTGCTCTCCCAAGAAACCGCTTCTCTGCAGCATTCGCTACCTGGTCCATGAGGTATTGTGGATTTGCTCGGGTGTGGATCTCTGGACTCGATCTTAGGGGATATCGAATATGAACTCTGTGACTCTTCATGTCTCAATGATTGGGCATCCAAACAATGGTCTGAGCATCCTTGGCCAGTGGGCTGGCCCACCATAGCCCAGAGTGCAAGATGTCTGTCAACCAAACCAGTCTCTATGGAAGAGACCTCCTCATTCTCTAGCCTCAGGATTGTCAGGGACAGAGCCCACTCTCTTCCAGGATGGAACTTTCAATACCCTCAAATTGCAGGCATCATCCCCGGGCTCATGGAAGAGCAGACAATCGACACACCTTTCCTTCCTTTTGACTGTAGACACAACAAACCCACTGGCACTGGCCCCATGCACCACACTCCCAGGAAGCACTCAATGAGAGGGAGGGCTTGTGCTTACCCACCTGTGGAAAAGGCACCTGAAATAGACCGGTTACATCTCGGTTGAAAGGACTCTGTTTGCAGGGTTCCCTTGTGGCTTAGGCTATGCAAATATGGACTGAGAAGTGTGGAGCTGAAAATGCCGCATTGGGAATGTCTTCTTCAGGGGCTACATCCAGGGCCTCATGCTTGGTGGAGAGCATTGGGGCATGGTTTCCTTGTTGGTGCCGCAGGAGGTCTTTTTTCAAATGGCCATGAAGCACAATTCTTTTTTCACATGTAGGATCTCCCTTGAGGTATTCTGCCCACTGATCCCCTGAAGATATCACATGTTCAAACACCAAGCCTCTAGAATCCACATTGAGCTTGGAAGGCTGATGAGAGTGGTGGCTATGAGTCTACAGATGGAGACAATATGGTTCATCCAAGAGGACCACCCCTCTGATGGATTCTCCTTTCCATCAACTTCGACATACCTCCAGAGCAAGAGCTCATGGTGTCCATCTTTGAACTCTCAAGGTGTGAGTGTGAGAATGTCCCACATATGGCCACTCACACACATCTTTTCTCACATGGGCATACTATCAGTGCCATGGCCACCGCTGGGACTGCACCTTTCAGAAGAAAGGCACCTCCACACACTGGGGAACCCAATTTTCTCTGTCATGAGGGATCTCTGATAACATGTGGAGCACTTCAGGGTCAACTGCTTTCTCAGTCCCTGCCTCAAACGAATACACAGGACAGAATCTCTTTTGGAGACAAAAGACGTTATTCCAAACACCCAAACAAAAGTCCCCTGTACAATGAAATCAAGGAACGACTGAGGAAGAACCCCCTATGAGCTGCCATTTCAATAGGAAGTGTCTTTCCGCTTAGGGAAAAGAGAGTGTGTCATTTACCTTGACCCACACCTCGTGTCCTTTGAGAAGACATGGGTGCCCAGCAGGGAGGACTGCTTGCAACTGACGTATTTCTAGAGACAGGCCAAGAAAGAGTGAAAATCTCATGCATGAGTCCTGATGTAGCCTTTGTGTCTAATAGTCCCCGGAGAAACAGACAATGGCTTGGGAAGGAAACTGCGCCCTGGAATGTGGCTTGCATCCAAATCTCATCTCGCTCTCTCTCTCTCTCTCTGTCTCTCACTCTTTCTCTCGGCTTCTTCCTCCTTCACATTCTCTCGAATCCTCCTCATCCAAGGTTATCTGAGCTGGTCCAGGTTGGCATATCTCAGTCAGGAGAGCAGTCCAATTCTTTAACCAAGATTTTCCATCAGTCGTCCAAACTCCCATCAAATATGAAAGCATTTTTCCTGAAATAACTCCTCTGTTTGTATGGAGATATTCCACCTTACACAGTGTACCCCTATCTTACCCTTGTCAGCCCTTCACACTGACACATAACCATCCCATTGGTACTGCGTTCTACATGGTCCCAGATTTGACTCCGAGATCAACATCTATTCAACCACCTACACATAAGGGACTTAGTGAGAATTCACTTTTCTGCAGCACACCCCACGTGTGGGATCAGGTCTGTGAAGTGGCTGGTGAGGTGGATCTCTCGACTCTTTCTAAGGGGACTTGGGAAATGAAGTCTCTGCCTCTCCATGTCTCAGTGTATTGGCATGTAAGAAGGGGTCCGAGCCCCCTTCAGCAGGGTCTGAATGCCAATGTGTCAGAGTATATACATTCGGTCCCCAAAAACCAGTCTCCATTTGGGACAATCCTCCTCCTTCTCTAGACCCTCCATTGGCAGGCCAGAGGCCCGGCTCGTCCAAGAGGGAAACCTCAAGACCTGCCCATGTTGCCCTCACCGCACGGCTCACGGAGGAGAAGAAGAGAGACTCCTGAAATGCCTGACAATTGTGGACCCCACAATCAAGCCAGCAGTGGAACTCGTCAGCCCACTTCCATCCAGCACCCCAGTAGACAGGACGTATTCTTATCAACCTGTGAAATACCCACCAGACGTATCCCAGCTTCATTCTCGGGAAATTTGTTACTGTGGATAGCTAGTGTGTGATTTCATCTATTGACGTGTACGTTCAGAAGCAGGGAATCGTCCTTCCCCCCGTTCCAATATGTCCTCAGGGTTGATATTGAGGGCCTCGTCCTTGGTTGAAGGCAGAGGGGCCTATTTTCATGGTTTGAGCTCTGGAATGACATTTATCCTCCCGGTCATACTTAGGAGGCATTTTTCCCGAGGTGGAAAAGACTGGAAGTGATAAGCTCACTGGTCCCTTTCAGATATATCCTAATCCAAAAGCAAGCCTGAGCAGTGGATATTTACTCAGGAGCCTGATGAGAACGGTGGCCATGAGAAGAATGCTGAAAGAATACTTATCATCAAACTGTCCAATACATCCAATGGATCCTCCTTTAATTTAGTATCCACATACCTCCAGGTCATTAGCTCAGGCTGAACGATGTACAACCATTGAGGGGTGACGGTGAGAGCTTCCCACTTTGGGCCCATCACTCGCCTCTCTTCTCACAGAGGGTCTGTGGTGTCACAAAGCTTGGTGGGCAGCATGCCATTGCCATGGCAACCATTGGGCCTGAACTTCTCAGATGGAAGGCAACTCTGCCTCCTCTCTGCCCACCTGCTCTCTACACAAGGATGGCACTTCCCCTGAACGTGTGTCAGGCTCAACACGGTGGTTCAAGAACTGCTTCCCAGGAATACACACTCTACAATCTCTTTGGGAACGAAAAACTGTGGTTGAAAAAGACCCTCTCCCCAAGGAGCTTGAACATGGAAACAATGGCCGATGGAGGAAGGAGAACACACGAGCATCCCTTTCCATGGGAGGAGGCTTTGCCACGGAAGGAAACTCTGGAATATCTTTTACCCTGATTTCCACCCCATGCCATTGGAGAAGATAATAGGGACCATAGCATGGCTTTCAAACCTGTCTTCCAGTATGGAGCAGGGATTGTAATGGACACATTTTGGGCGTCAGGCCAGGAAGGAGGGAAGACTCTCTTACAAGTGTGCTGGTTTCTCCCATTTGTGGGATATCCAACTTAAACCAAGACATGTCCTTGGAGCAATTATCCTGACATTGCCGGATGCTTGAATCCACGGCTCTTTACCTCTCACTCTCCTTCCTTTGATCTCCTTCTCTCGAGCGCTCTCACTCTCCCCTTGGCCCCCCTTCAATGTCTCTTGAATCCTCCTGCTACAAGTTGACCTGTGGTGACAATGGATGAAATATCTTAGCCAAGAGAATGGTCCAAGTGATCCCTCAGCCTTTTCTCCCTGTCATCCTACGTCTGATCAAAGATAAAATCCGTGGTCCAGAAAGACTTCCTGTGCTTTGTGGAGACACCCCAACTAGGTCACACTTCCACAACACTTCCCCTATTCAGCCCTTCCTATGGACACGCTGACCACTTCATATGTACTTCGGTCTCTAGGGTCCCATACTGGACTCCGAGAGCAACACACTTGAAACAACGTTCACATGAGTGCTCTCCCAAGAAACCGCTTCTCTGCAGCATTCGCTACCTGGTCCATGAGGTATTGTGGATTTGCTCGGGTGTGGATCTCTGGACTCGATCTTAGGGGATATCGAATATGAACTCTGTGACTCTTCATGTCTCAATGATTGGGCATCCAAACAATGGTCTGAGCATCCTTGGCCAGTGGGCTGGCCCACCATAGCCCAGAGTGCAAGATGTCTGTCAACCAAACCAGTCTCTATGGAAGAGACCTCCTCATTCTCTAGCCTCATCAGTGTCAGGGACAGAGCCCACTCTCTTCCAGGATGGAACTTTCAATATCCTCAAATTGCAGGCATCATCCCCGGGCTCATGGAAGAGCAGACAATCGACACACCTTTCCTTCCTTTTGACTGTAGACACAACAAACCCACTGGCACTGGCCCCATGCACCACACTCCCAGGAAGCACTCAATGAGAGGGAGGGCTTGTGCTTACCCACCTGTGGAAAAGGCACC
Organism: Sus scrofa; assembly: GCF_054392235.1. Lineage (NCBI taxonomy): Eukaryota > Metazoa > Chordata > Mammalia > Artiodactyla > Suidae > Sus > Sus scrofa. Next base: position 45,286,020 of record NC_139402.1, read on the forward strand.
TGAAATAGACCGGTTACATCTCGGTTGAAAGGACTCTGTTTGCAGGGTTCCCTTGTGGCTTAGGCTATGCAAATATGGATTGAGAAGTGTGGAGCTGAAAATGCCGCATTGGGAATGTCTTCTTCAGGGGCTACATCCAGGGCCTCATGCTTGGTGGAGAGCATTGGGGCATGGTTTCCTTGTTGGTGCCGCAGGAGGTCTTTTTTCAAATGGCCATGAAGCACAATTCTTTTTTCACATGTAGGATCTCCCTTGAGGTATTCTGCCCACTGATCCCCTGAAGATATCACATGTTCAAACACCAAGCCTCTAGAATCCACATTGAGCTTGGAAGGCTGATGAGAGTGGTGGCTATGAGTCTACAGATGGAGACAATATGGTTCATCCAAGAGGACCACCCCTCTGATGGATCCTCCTTTCCATCAACTTCGACAGACCTCCAGAGCAAGAGCTCATGGTGTCCATCTTTGAACTCTCAAGGTGTGAGTGTGAGAATGTCCCTCATATGGCCACTCACACACATCTTTTCTCACATGGGCATACTATCAGTGCCATGGCCACCGCTGGGACTGCACCTTTCAGAAGAAAGGCACCTCCACACACTGGGGAACCCAATTTTCTCTGTCATGAGGGATCTCTGATAACATGTGGAGCACTTCAGGGTCAACTGCTTTCTCAGTCCCTGCCTCAAACGAATACACAGGACAGAATCTCTTTTGGAGACAAAAGACGTTATTCCAAACACCCAAACAAAAGTCCCCTGTACAATGAAATCAAGGAACGACTGAGGAAGAACCCCCTATGAGCTGCCATTTCAATAGGAAGTGTCTTTCCGCTTAGGGAAAAGAGAGTGTGTCATTTACCTTGACCCACACCTCGTGTCCTTTGAGAAGACATGGGTGCCCAGCAGGGAGGACTGCTTGCAACTGACGTATTTCTAGAGACAGGCCAAGAAAGAGTGAAAATCTCATGCATGAGTCCTGATGTAGCCTTTGTGTCTAATAGTCCCCGGAGAAACAGACAATGGCTTGGGAAGGAAACTGCGCCCTGGAATGTGGCTTGCATCCAAATCTCATCTCGCTCTCTCTCTCTCTCTCTGTCTCTCACTCTTTCTCTCGGCTTCTTCCTCCTTCACATTCTCTCGAATCCTCCTCATCCAAGGTTATCTGAGCTGGTCCAGGTTGGCATATCTCAGTCAGGAGAGCAGTCCAATTCTTTAACCAAGATTTTCCATCAGTCGTCCAAACTCCCATCAAATATGAAAGCATTTTTCCTGAAATAACTCCTCTGTTTGTATGGAGATATTCCACCTTACACAGTGTACCCCTATCTTACCCTTGTCAGCCCTTCACACTGACACATAACCATCCCATTGGTACTGCGTTCTACATGGTCCCAGATTTGACTCCGAGATCAACATCTATTCAACCACCTACACATAAGGGACTTAGTGAGAATTCACTTTTCTGCAGCACACCCCACGTGTGGGATCAGGTCTGTGAAGTGGCTGGTGAGGTGGATCTCTCGACTCTTTCTAAGGGGACTTGGGAAATGAAGTCTCTGCCTCTCCATGTCTCAGTGTATTGGCATGTAAGAAGGGGTCCGAGCCCCCTTCAGCAGGGTCTGAATGCCAATGTGTCAGAGTATATACATTCGGTCCCCAAAAACCAGTCTCCATTTGGGACAATCCTCCTCCTTCTCTAGACCCTCCATTGGCAGGCCAGAGGCCCGGCTCGTCCAAGAGGGAAACCTCAAGACCTGCCCATGTTGCCCTCACCGCACGGCTCACGGAGGAGAAGAAGAGAGACTCCTGAAATGCCTGACAATTGTGGACCCCACAATCAAGCCAGCAGTGGAACTCGTCAGCCCACTTCCATCCAGCACCCCAGTAGACAGGACGTATTCTTATCAACCTGTGAAATACCCACCAGACGTATCCCAGCTTCATTCTCGGGAAATTTGTTACTGTGGATAGCTAGTGTGTGATTTCATCTATTGACGTGTACGTTCAGAAGCAGGGAATCGTCCTTCCCCCCGTTCCAATATGTCCTCAGGGTTGATATTGAGGGCCTCGTCCTTGGTTGAAGGCAGAGGGGCCTATTTTCATGGTTTGAGCTCTGGAATGACATTTATCCTCCCGGTCATACTTAGGAGGCATTTTTCCCGAGGTGGAAAAGACTGGAAGTGATAAGCTCACTGGTCCCTTTCAGATATATCCTAATCCAAAAGCAAGCCTGAGCAGTGGATATTTACTCAGGAGCCTGATGAGAACGGTGGCCATGAGAAGAATGCTGAAAGAATACTTATCATCAAACTGTCCAATACATCCAATGGATCCTCCTTTAATTTAGTATCCACATACCTCCAGGTCATTAGCTCAGGCTGAACGATGTACAACCATTGAGGGGTGACGGTGAGAGCTTCCCACTTTGGGCCCATCACTCGCCTCTCTTCTCACAGAGGGTCTGTGGTGTCACAAAGCTTGGTGGGCAGCATGCCATTGCCATGGCAACCATTGGGCCTGAACTTCTCAGATGGAAGGCAACTCTGCCTCCTCTCTGCCCACCTGCTCTCTACACAAGGATGGCACTTCCCCTGAACGTGTGTCAGGCTCAACACGGTGGTTCAAGAACTGCTTCCCAGGAATACACACTCTACAATCTCTTTGGGAACGAAAAACTGTGGTTGAAAAAGACCCTCTCCCCAAGGAGCTTGAACATGGAAACAATGGCCGATGGAGGAAGGAGAACACACGAGCATCCCTTTCCATGGGAGGAGGCTTTGCCACGGAAGGAAACTCTGGAATATCTTTTACCCTGATTTCCACCCCATGCCATTGGAGAAGATAATAGGGACCATAGCATGGCTTTCAAACCTGTCTTCCAGTATGGAGCAGGGATTGTAATGGACACATTTTGGGCGTCAGGCCAGGAAGGAGGGAAGACTCTCTTACAAGTGTGCTGGTTTCTCCCATTTGTGGGATATCCAACTTAAACCAAGACATGTCCTTGGAGCAATTATCCTGACATTGCCGGATGCTTGAATCCACGGCTCTTTACCTCTCACTCTCCTTCCTTTGATCTCCTTCTCTCGAGCGCTCTCACTCTCCCCTTGGCCCCCCTTCAATGTCTCTTGAATCCTCCTGCTACAAGTTGACCTGTGGTGACAATGGATGAAATATCTTAGCCAAGAGAATGGTCCAAGTGATCCCTCAGCCTTTTCTCCCTGTCATCCTACGTCTGATCAAAGATAAAATCCGTGGTCCAGAAAGACTTCCTGTGCTTTGTGGAGACACCCCAACTAGGTCACACTTCCACAACACTTCCCCTATTCAGCCCTTCCTATGGACACGCTGACCACTTCATATGTACTTCGGTCTCTAGGGTCCCATACTGGACTCCGAGAGCAACACACTTGAAACAACGTTCACATGAGTGCTCTCCCAAGAAACCGCTTCTCTGCAGCATTCGCTACCTGGTCCATGAGGTATTGTGGATTTGCTCGGGTGTGGATCTCTGGACTCGATCTTAGGGGATATCGAATATGAACTCTGTGACTCTTCATGTCTCAATGATTGGGCATCCAAACAATGGTCTGAGCATCCTTGGCCAGTGGGCTGGCCCACCATAGCCCAGAGTGCAAGATGTCTGTCAACCAAACCAGTCTCTATGGAAGAGACCTCCTCATTCTCTAGCCTCATCAGTGTCAGGGACAGAGCCCACTCTCTTCCAGGATGGAACTTTCAATACCCTCAAATTGCAGGCATCATCCCCGGGCTCATGGAAGAGCAGACAATCGACACACCTTTCCTTCCTTTTGACTGTAGACACAACAAACCCACTGGCACTGGCCCCATGCACCACACTCCCAGGAAGCACTCAATGAGAGGGAGGGCTTGTGCTTACCCACCTGTGGAAAAGGCACCTGAAATAGACCGGTTACATCTCGGTTGAAAGGACTCTGTTTGCAGGGTTCCCTTGTGGCTTAGGCTATGCAAATATGGATTGAGAAGTGTGGAGCTGAAAATGCCGCATTGGGAATGTCTTCTTCAGGGGCTACATCCAGGGCCTCATGCTTGGTGGAGAGCATTGGGGCATGGTTTCCTTGTTGGTGCCGCAGGAGGTCTTTTTTCAAATGGCCATGAAGCACAATTCTTTTTTCACATGTAGGATCTCCCTTGAGGTATTCTGCCCACTGATCCCCTGAAGATATCACATGTTCAAACACCAAGCCTCTAGAATCCACATTGAGCTTGGAAGGCTGATGAGAGTGGTGGCTATGAGTCTACAGATGGAGACAATATGGTTCATCCAAGAGGACCACCCCTCTGATGGATCCTCCTTTCCATCAACTTCGACAGACCTCCAGAGCAAGAGCTCATGGTGTCCATCTTTGAACTCTCAAGGTGTGAGGGTGAGAATGTCCCTCATATGGCCACTCACACACATCTTTTCTCACATGGGCATACTATCAGTGCCATGGCCACCGCTGGGACTGCACCTTTCAGAAGAAAGGCACCTCCACACACTGGGGAACCCAATTTTCTCTGTCATGAGGGATCTCTGATAACATGTGGAGCACTTCAGGGTCAACTGCTTTCTCAGTCCCTGCCTCAAACGAATACACAGGACAGAATCTCTTTTGGAGACAAAAGACGTTATTCCAAACACCCAAACAAAAGTCCCCTGTACAATGAAATCAAGGAACGACTGAGGAAGAACCCCCTATGAGCTGCCATTTCAATAGGAAGGGTCTTTCCGCTTAGGGAAAAGAGAGTGTGTCATTTACCTTGACCCACACCTCGTGTCCTTTGAGAAGACATGGGTGCCCAGCAGGGAGGACTGCTTGCAACTGACGTATTTCTAGAGACAGGCCAAGAAAGAGTGAAAATCTCATGCATGAGTCCTGATGTAGCCTTTGTGTCTAATAGTCCCCGGAGAAACAGACAATGGCTTGGGAAGGAAACTGCGCCCTGGAATGTGGCTTGCATCCAAATCTCATCTCGCTCTCTCTCTCTCTCTCTGTCTCTCACTCTTTCTCTCGGCTTCTTCCTCCTTCACATTCTCTCGAATCCTCCTCATCCAAGGTTATCTGAGCTGGTCCAGGTTGGCATATCTCAGTCAGGAGAGCAGTCCAATTCTTTAACCAAGATTTTCCATCAGTCGTCCAAACTCCCATCAAATATGAAAGCATTTTTCCTGAAATAACTCCTCTGTTTGTATGGAGATATTCCACCTTACACAGTGTACCCCTATCTTACCCTTGTCAGCCCTTCACACTGACACATAACCATCCCATTGGTACTGCGTTCTACATGGTCCCAGATTTGACTCCGAGATCAACATCTATTCAACCACCTACACATAAGGGACTTAGTGAGAATTCACTTTTCTGCAGCACACCCCACGTGTGGGATCAGGTCTGTGAAGTGGCTGGTGAGGTGGATCTCTCGACTCTTTCTAAGGGGACTTGGGAAATGAAGTCTCTGCCTCTCCATGTCTCAGTGTATTGGCATGTAAGAAGGGGTCCGAGCCCCCTTCAGCAGGGTCTGAATGCCAATGTGTCAGAGTATATACATTCGGTCCCCAAAAACCAGTCTCCATTTGGGACAATCCTCCTCCTTCTCTAGACCCTCCATTGGCAGGCCAGAGGCCCGGCTCGTCCAAGAGGGAAACCTCAAGACCTGCCCATGTTGCCCTCACCGCACGGCTCACGGAGGAGAAGAAGAGAGACTCCTGAAATGCCTGACAATTGTGGACCCCACAATCAAGCCAGCAGTGGAACTCGTCAGCCCACTTCCATCCAGCACCCCAGTAGACAGGACGTATTCTTATCAACCTGTGAAATACCCACCAGACGTATCCCAGCTTCATTCTCGGGAAATTTGTTACTGTGGATAGCTAGTGTGTGATTTCATCTATTGACGTGTACGTTCAGAAGCAGGGAATCGTCCTTCCCCCCGTTCCAATATGTCCTCAGGGTTGATATTGAGGGCCTCGTCCTTGGTTGAAGGCAGAGGGGCCTATTTTCATGGTTTGAGCTCTGGAATGACATTTATCCTCCCGGTCATACTTAGGAGGCATTTTTCCCGAGGTGGAAAAGACTGGAAGTGATAAGCTCACTGGTCCCTTTCAGATATATCCTAATCCAAAAGCAAGCCTGAGCAGTGGATATTTACTCAGGAGCCTGATGAGAACGGTGGCCATGAGAAGAATGCTGAAAGAATACTTATCATCAAACTGTCCAATACATCCAATGGATCCTCCTTTAATTTAGTATCCACATACCTCCAGGTCATTAGCTCAGGCTGAACGATGTACAACCATTGAGGGGTGACGGTGAGAGCTTCCCACTTTGGGCCCATCACTCGCCTCTCTTCTCACAGAGGGTCTGTGGTGTCACAAAGCTTGGTGGGCAGCATGCCATTGCCATGGCAACCATTGGGCCTGAACTTCTCAGATGGAAGGCAACTCTGCCTCCTCTGTGCCCACCTGCTCTCTACACAAGGATGGCACTTCCCCTGAACGTGTGTCAGGCTCAACACGGTGGTTCAAGAACTGCTTCCCAGGAATACACACTCTACAATCTCTTTGGGAACGAAAAACTGTGGTTGAAAAAGACCCTCTCCCCAAGGAGCTTGAACATGGAAACAATGGCCGATGGAGGAAGGAGAACACACGAGCATCCCTTTCCATGGGAGGAGGCTTTGCCACGGAAGGAAACTCTGGAATATCTTTTACCCTGATTTCCACCCCATGCCATTGGAGAAGATATAGGGACCATAGCATGGCTTTCAAACCTGTCTTCCAGTATGGAGCAGGGATTGTAATGGACACATTTTGGGCGTCAGGCCAGGAAGGAGGGAAGACTCTCTTACAAGTGTGCTGGTTTCTCCCATTTGTGGGATATCCAACTTAAACCAAGACATGTCCTTGGAGCAATTATCCTGACATTGCCGGATGCTTGAATCCACGGCTCTTTACCTCTCACTCTCCTTCCTTTGATCTCCTTCTCTCGAGCGCTCTCACTCTCCCCTTGGCCCCCCTTCAATGTCTCTTGAATCCTCCTGCTACAAGTTGACCTGTGGTGACAATGGATGAAATATCTTAGCCAAGAGAATGGTCCAAGTGATCCCTCAGCCTTTTCTCCCTGTCATCCTACGTCTGATCAAAGATAAAATCCGTGGTCCAGAAAGACTTCCTGTGCTTTGTGGAGACACCCCAACTAGGTCACACTTCCACAACACTTCCCCTATTCAGCCCTTCCTATGGACACGCTGACCACTTCATATGTACTTCGGTCTCTAGGGTCCCATACTGGACTCCGAGAGCAACACACTTGAAACAACGTTCACATGAGTGCTCTCCCAAGAAACCGCTTCTCTGCAGCATTCGCTACCTGGTCCATGAGGTATTGTGGATTTGCTCGGGTGTGGATCTCTGGACTCGATCTTAGGGGATATCGAATATGAACTCTGTGACTCTTCATGTCTCAATGATTGGGCATCCAAACAATGGTCTGAGCATCCTTGGCCAGTGGGCTGGCCCACCATAGCCCAGAGTGCAAGATGTCTGTCAACCAAACCAGTCTCTATGGAAGAGACCTCCTCATTCTCTAGCCTCATCAGTGTCAGGGACAGAGCCCACTCTCTTCCAGGATGGAACTTTCAATACCCTCAAATTGCAGGCATCATCCCCGGGCTCATGGAAGAGCAGACAATCGACACACCTTTCCTTCCTTTTGACTGTAGACACAACAAACCCACTGGCACTGGCCCCATGCACCACACTCCCAGGAAGCACTCAATGAGAGGGAGGGCTTGTGCTTACCCACCTGTGGAAAAGGCACCTGAAATAGACCGGTTACATCTCGGTTGAAAGGACTCTGCTTGCAGGGTTCCCTTGTGGCTTAGGCTATGCAAATATGGATTGAGAAGTGTGGAGCTGAAAATGCCGCATTGGGAATGTCTTCTTCAGGGGCTACATCCAGGGCCTCATGCTTGGTGGAGAGCATTGGGGCATGGTTTCCTTGTTGGTGCCGCAGGAGGTCTTTTTTCAAATGGCCATGAAGCACAATTCTTTTTTCACATGTAGGATCTCCCTTGAGGTATTCTGCCCACTGATCCCCTGAAGATATCACATGTTCAAACACCAAGCCTCTAGAATCCACATTGAGCTTGGAAGGCTGATGAGAGTGGTGGCTATGAGTCTACAGATGGAGACAATATGGTTCATCCAAGAGGACCACCCCTCTGATGGATCCTCCTTTCCATCAACTTCGACAGACCTCCAGAGCAAGAGCTCATGGTGTCCATCTTTGAACTCTCAAGGTGTGAGGGTGAGAATGTCCCACATATGGCCCCTCACACACATCTTTTCTCACATGGGCATACTATCAGTGCCATGGCCACCGCTGGGACTGCACCTTTCAGAAGAAAGGCACCTCCACACACTGGGGAACCCAATTTTCTCTGTCATGAGGGATCTCTGATAACATGTGGAGCACTTCAGGGTCAACTGCTTTCTCAGTCCCTGCCTCACACGAATACACAGGACAGAATCTCTTTTGGAGACAAAAGACGTTATTCCAAAAACCCAAAGAAAAGTCCCCTGTACAATGAAATCAAGGAACGACTGAGGAAGAACCCCCTATGAGCTGCCATTTCAATAGGAAGGGTCTTTCCGCTTAGGGAAAAGAGAGTGTGTCATTTACCTTGACCCACACCTCGTGTCCTTTGAGAAGACATGGGTGCCCAGCAGGGAGGACTGCTTGCAACTGACGTATTTCTAGAGACAGGCCAAGAAAGAGTGAAAATCTCATGCATGAGTCCTGATGTAGCCTTTGCGTCTAATCGTCCCCGGAGAAACAGACAAGGGCTTGGGAAGGAAACTGCGCCCTGGAATGTGGCTTGCATCCAAATCTCATCTCGCTCTCTCTCTCTCTCTCTGTCTCTCACTCTTTCTCTCGGCTTCTTCCTCCTTCACATTCTCTCGAATCCTCCTCATCCAAGGTTATCTGAGCTGGTCCAGGTTGGCATATCTCAGTCAGGAGAGCAGTCCAATTCTTTAACCAAGATTTTCCATCAGTCGTCCAAACTCCCATCAAATATGAAAGCATTTTTCCTGAAATAACTCCTCTGTTTGTATGGAGATATTCCACCTTACACAGTGTACCCCTATCTTACCCTTGTCAGCCCTTCACACTGACACATAACCATCCCATTGGTACTGCGTTCTACATGGTCCCAGATTTGACTCCGAGATCAACATCTATTCAACCACCTACACATAAGGGACTTAGTGAGAATTCACTTTTCTGCAGCACACCCCACGTGTGGGATCAGGTCTGTGAAGTGGCTGGTGAGGTGGATCTCTCGACTCTTTCTAAGGGGACTTGGGAAATGAAGTCTCTGCCTCACCATGTCTCAGTGTATTGGCATGTAAGAAGGGGTCCGAGCCCCCTTCAGCAGGGTCTGAATGCCAATGTGTCAGAGTATATACATTCGGTCCCCAAAAACCAGTCTCCATTTGGGACAATCCTCCTCCTTCTCTAGACCCTCCATTGGCAGGCCAGAGGCCCGGCTCGTCCAAGAGGGAAACCTCAAGACCTGCCCATGTTGCCCTCACCGCACGGCTCACGGAGGAGAAGAAGAGAGACTCCTGAAATGCCTGACAATTGTGGACCCCACAATCAAGCCAGCAGTGGAACTCGTCAGCCCACTTCCATCCAGCACCCCAGTAGACAGGACGTATTCTTATCAACCTGTGAAATACCCACCAGACGTATCCCAGCTTCATTCTCGGGAAATTTGTTACTGTGGATAGCTAGTGTGTGATTTCATCTATTGACGTGTACGTTCAGAAGCAGGGAATCGTCCTTCCCCCCGTTCCAATATGTCCTCAGGGTTGATATTGAGGGCCTCGTCCTTGGTTGAAGGCAGAGGGGCCTATTTTCATGGTTTGAGCTCTGGAATGACATTTATCCTCCCGGTCATACTTAGGAGGCATTTTTCCCGAGGTGGAAAAGACTGGAAGTGATAAGCTCACTGGTCCCTTTCAGATATATCCTAATCCAAAAGCAAGCCTGAGCAGTGGATATTTACTCAGGAGCCTGATGAGAACGGTGGCCATGAGAAGAATGCTGAAAGAATACTTATCATCAAACTGTCCAATACATCCAATGGATCCTCCTTTAATTTAGTATCCACATACCTCCAGGTCATTAGCTCAGGCTGAACGATGTACAACCATTGAGGGGTGACGGTGAGAGCTTCCCACTTTGGGCCCATCACTCGCCTCTCTTCTCACAGAGGGTCTGTGGTGTCACAAAGCTTGGTGGGCAGCATGCCATTGCCATGGCAACCATTGGGCCTGAACTTCTCAGATGGAAGGCAACTCTGCCTCCTCTGTGCCCACCTGCTCTCTACACAAGGATGGCACTTCCCCTGAACGTGTGTCAGGCTCAACACGGTGGTTCAAGAACTGCTTCCCAGGAATACACACTCTACAATCTCTTTGGGAACGAAAAACTGTGGTTGAAAAAGACCCTCTCCCCAAGGAGCTTGAACATGGAAACAATGGCCGATGGAGGAAGGAGAACACACGAGCATCCCTTTCCATGGGAGGAGGCTTTGCCACGGAAGGAAACTCTGGAATATCTTTTACCCTGATTTCCACCCCATGCCATTGGAGAAGATATAGGGACCATAGCATGGCTTTCAAACCTGTCTTCCAGTATGGAGCAGGGATTGTAATGGACACATTTTGGGCGTCAGGCCAGGAAGGAGGGAAGACTCTCTTACAAGTGTGCTGGTTTCTCCCATTTGTGGGATATCCAACTTAAACCAAGACATGTCCTTGGAGCAATTATCCTGACATTGCCGGATGCTTGAATCCACGGCTCTTTACCTCTCACTCTCCTTCCTTTGATCTCCTTCTCTCGAGCGCTCTCACTCTCCCCTTGGCCCCCCTTCAATGTCTCTTGAATCCTCCTGCTACAAGTTGACCTGTGGTGACAATGGATGAAATATCTTAGCCAAGAGAATGGTCCAAGTGATCCCTCAGCCTTTTCTCCCTGTCATCCTACGTCTGATCAAAGATAAAATCCGTGGTCCAGAAAGACTTCCTGTGCTTTGTGGAGACACCCCAACTAGGTCACACTTCCACAACACTTCCCCTATTCAGCCCTTCCTATGGACACGCTGACCACTTCATATGTACTTCGGTCTCTAGGGTCCCATACTGGACTCCGAGAGCAACACACTTGAAACAACGTTCACATGAGTGCTCTCCCAAGAAACCGCTTCTCTGCAGCATTCGCTACCTGGTCCATGAGGTATTGTGGATTTGCTCGGGTGTGGATCTCTGGACTCGATCTTAGGGGATATCGAATATGAACTCTGTGACTCTTCATGTCTCAATGATTGGGCATCCAAACAATGGTCTGAGCATCCTTGGCCAGTGGGCTGGCCCACCATAGCCCAGAGTGCAAGATGTCTGTCAACCAAACCAGTCTCTATGGAAGAGACCTCCTCATTCTCTAGCCTCATCAGTGTCAGGGACAGAGCCCACTCTCTTCCAGGATGGAACTTTCAATACCCTCAAATTGCAGGCATCATCCCCGGGCTCATGGAAGAGCAGACAATCGACACACCTTTCCTTCCTTTTGACTGTAGACACAACAAACCCACTGGCACTGGCCCCATGCACCACACTCCCAGGAAGCACTCAATGAGAGGGAGGGCTTGTGCTTACCCACCTGTGGAAAAGGCACCTGAAATAGACCGGTTACATCTCGGTTGAAAGGACTCTGTTTGCAGGGTTCCCTTGTGGCTTAGGCTATGCAAATATGGATTGAGAAGTGTGGAGCTGAAAATGCCGCATTGGGAATGTCTTCTTCAGGGGCTACATCCAGGGCCTCATGCTTGGTGGAGAGCATTGGGGCATGGTTTCCTTGTTGGTGCCGCAGGAGGTCTTTTTTCAAATGGCCATGAAGCACAATTCTTTTTTCACATGTAGGATCTCCCTTGAGGTATTCTGCCCACTGATCCCCTGAAGATATCACATGTTCAAACACCAAGCCTCTAGAATCCACATTGAGCTTGGAAGGCTGATGAGAGTGGTGGCTATGAGTCTACAGATGGAGACAATATGGTTCATCCAAGAGGACCACCCCTCTGATGGATCCTCCTTTCCATCAACTTCGACAGACCTCCAGAGCAAGAGCTCATGGTGTCCATCTTTGAACTCTCAAGGTGTGAGGGTGAGAATGTCCCACATATGGCCCCTCACACACATCTTTTCTCACATGGGCATACTATCAGTGCCATGGCCACCGCTGGGACTGCACCTTTCAGAAGAAAGGCACCTCCACACACTGGGGAACCCAATTTTCTCTGTCATGAGGGATCTCTGATAACATGTGGAGCACTTCAGGGTCAACTGCTTTCTCAGTCCCTGCCTCACACGAATACACAGGACAGAATCTCTTTTGGAGACAAAAGACGTTATTCCAAAAACCCAAAGAAAAGTCCCCTGTACAATGAAATCAAGGAACGACTGAGGAAGAACCCCCTATGAGCTGCCATTTCAATAGGAAGGGTCTTTCCGCTTAGGGAAAAGAGAGTGTGTCATTTACCTTGACCCACACCTCGTGTCCTTTGAGAAGACATGGGTGCCCAGCAGGGAGGACTGCTTGCAACTGACGTATTTCTAGAGACAGGCCAAGAAAGAGTGAAAATCTCATGCATGAGTCCTGATGTAGCCTTTGCGTCTAATCGTCCCCGGAGAAACAGACAAGGGCTTGGGAAGGAAACTGCGCCCTGGAATGTGGCTTGCATCCAAATCTCATCTCGCTCTCTCTCTCTCTCTCTGTCTCTCACTCTTTCTCTCGGCTTCTTCCTCCTTCACATTCTCTCGAATCCTCCTCATCCAAGGTTATCTGAGCTGGTCCAGGTTGGCATATCTCAGTCAGGAGAGCAGTCCAATTCTTTAACCAAGATTTTCCATCAGTCGTCCAAACTCCCATCAAATATGAAAGCATTTTTCCTGAAATAACTCCTCTGTTTGTATGGAGATATTCCACCTTACACAGTGTACCCCTATCTTACCCTTGTCAGCCCTTCACACTGACACATAACCATCCCATTGGTACTGCGTTCTACATGGTCCCAGATTTGACTCCGAGATCAACATCTATTCAACCACCTACACATAAGGGACTTAGTGAAAATTCACTTTTCTGCAGCACACCCCACGTGTGGGATCAGGTCTGTGAAGTGGCTGGTGAGGTGGATCTCTCGACTCTTTCTAAGGGGACTTGGGAAATGAAGTCTCTGCCTCTCCATGTCTCAGTGTATTGGCATGTAAGAAGGGGTCCGAGCCCCCTTCAGCAGGGTCTGAATGCCAATGTGTCAGAGTATATACATTCGGTCCCCAAAAACCAGTCTCCATTTGGGACAATCCTCCTCCTTCTCTAGACCCTCCATTGGCAGGCCAGAGGCCCGGCTCGTCCAAGAGGGAAACCTCAAGACCTGCCCATGTTGCCCTCACCGCACGGCTCACGGAGGAGAAGAAGAGAGACTCCTGAAATGCCTGACAATTGTGGACCCCACAATCAAGCCAGCAGTGGAACTCGTCAGCCCACTTCCATCCAGCACCCCAGTAGACAGGACGTATTCTTATCAACCTGTGAAATACCCACCAGACGTATCCCAGCTTCATTCTCGGGAAATTTGTTACTGTGGATAGCTAGTGTGTGATTTCATCTATTGACGTGTACGTTCAGAAGCAGGGAATCGTCCTTCCCCCCGTTCCAATATGTCCTCAGGGTTGATATTGAGGGCCTCGTCCTTGGTTGAAGGCAGAGGGGCCTATTTTCATGGTTTGAGCTCTGGAATGACATTTATCCTCCCGGTCATACTTAGGAGGCATTTTTCCCGAGGTGGAAAAGACTGGAAGTGATAAGCTCACTGGTCCCTTTCAGATATATCCTAATCCAAAAGCAAGCCTGAGCAGTGGATATTTACTCAGGAGCCTGATGAGAACGGTGGCCATGAGAAGAATGCTGAAAGAATACTTATCATCAAACTGTCCAATACATCCAATGGATCCTCCTTTAATTTAGTATCCACATACCTCCAGGTCATTAGCTCAGGCTGAACGATGTACAACCATTGAGGGGTGACGGTGAGAGCTTCCCACTTTGGGCCCATCACTCGCCTCTCTTCTCACAGAGGGTCTGTGGTGTCACAAAGCTTGGTGGGCAGCATGCCATTGCCATGGCAACCATTGGGCCTGAACTTCTCAGATGGAAGGCAACTCTGCCTCCTCTGTGCCCACCTGCTCTCTACACAAGGATGGCACTTCCCCTGAACGTGTGTCAGGCTCAACACGGTGGTTCAAGAACTGCTTCCCAGGAATACACACTCTACAATCTCTTTGGGAACGAAAAAATGTGGTTGAAAAAGACCCTCTCCACAAGGAGCTTGAACATGGAAACAATGGCCGATGGAGGAAGGAGAACACACGAGCATCCCTTTCCATGGGAGGAGGCTTTGCCACGGAAGGAAACTATGGAATATCTTTTACCCTGATTTCCACCCCATGCCATTGGAGAAGATATAGGGACCATAGCATGGCTTTCAAACCTGTCTTCCAGTATGGAGCAGGGATTGTAATGGACACATTTTGGGCGTCAGGCCAGGAAGGAGGGAAGACTCTCTTACAAGTGTGCTGGTTTCTCCCATTTGTGGGATATCCACCTTAAACCAAGACATGTCCTTGGAGCAATTATCCTGACATTGCCGGATGCTTGAATCCACGGCTCTTTACCTCTCACTCTCCTTCCTTTGATCTCCTTCTCTCGAGCGCTCTCACTCTCCCCTTGGCCCCCCTTCAATGTCTCTTGAATCCTCCTGCTACAAGTTGACCTGTGGTGACAATGGATGAAATATCTTAGCCAAGAGAATGGTCCAAGTGATCCCTCAGCCTTTTCTCCCTGTCATCCTACGTCTGATCAAAGATAAAATCCGTGGTCCAGAAAGACTTCCTGTGCTTTGTGGAGACACCCCAACTAGGTCACACTTCCACAACACTTCCCCTATTCAGCCCTTCCTATGGACACGCTGACCACTTCATATGTACTTCGGTCTCTAGGGTCCCATACTGGACTCCGAGAGCAACACACTTGAAACAACGTTCACATGAGTGCTCTCCCAAGAAACCGCTTCTCTGCAGCATTCGCTACCTGGTCCATGAGGTATTGTGGATTTGCTCGGGTGTGGATCTCTGGACTCGATCTTAGGGGATATCGAATATGAACTCTGTGACTCTTCATGTCTCAATGATTGGGCATCCAAACAATGGTCTGAGCATCCTTGGCCAGTGGGCTGGCCCACCATAGCCCAGAGTGCAAGATGTCTGTCAACCAAACCAGTCTCTATGGAAGAGACCTCCTCATTCTCTAGCCTCAGGATTGTCAGGGACAGAGCCCACTCTCTTCCAGGATGGAACTTTCAATACCCTCAAATTGCAGGCATCATCCCCGGGCTCATGGAAGAGCAGACAATCGACACACCTTTCCTTCCTTTTGACTGTAGACACAACAAACCCACTGGCACTGGCCCCATGCACCACACTCCCAGGAAGCACTCAATGAGAGGGAGGGCTTGTGCTTACCCACCTGTGGAAAAGGCACCTGAAATAGACCGGTTACATCTCGGTTGAAAGGACTCTGTTTGCAGGGTTCCCTTGTGGCTTAGGCTATGCAAATATGGATTGAGAAGTGTGGAGCTGAAAATGCCGCATTGGGAATGTCTTCTTCAGGGGCTACATCCAGGGCCTCATGCTTGGTGGAGAGCATTGGGGCATGGTTTCCTTGTTGGTGCCGCAGGAGGTCTTTTTTCAAATGGCCATGAAGCACAATTCTTTTTTCACATGTAGGATCTCCCTTGAGGTATTCTGCCCACTGATCCCCTGAAGATATCACATGTTCAAACACCAAGCCTCTAGAATCCACATTGAGCTTGGAAGGCTGATGAGAGTGGTGGCTATGAGTCTACAGATGGAGACAATATGGTTCATCCAAGAGGACCACCCCTCTGATGGATCCTCCTTTCCATCAACTTCGACAGACCTCCAGAGCAAGAGCTCATGGTGTCCATCTTTGAACTCTCAAGGTGTGAGGGTGAGAATGTCCCACATATGGCCCCTCACACACATCTTTTCTCACATGGGCATACTATCAGTGCCATGGCCACCGCTGGGACTGCACCTTTCAGAAGAAAGGCACCTCCACACACTGGGGAACCCAATTTTCTCTGTCATGAGGGATCTCTGATAACATGTGGAGCACTTCAGGGTCAACTGCTTTCTCAGTCCCTGCCTCACACGAATACACAGGACAGAATCTCTTTTGGAGACAAAAGACGTTATTCCAAACACCCAAACAAAAGTCCCCTGTACAATGAAATCAAGGAACGACTGAGGAAGAACCCCCTATGAGCTGCCATTTCAATAGGAAGGGTCTTTCCGCTTAGGGAAAAGAGAGTGTGTCATTTACCTTGACCCACACCTCGTGTCCTTTGAGAAGACATGGGTGCCCAGCAGGGAGGACTGCTTGCAACTGACGTATTTCTAGAGACAGGCCAAGAAAGAGTGAAAATCTCATGCATGAGTCCTGATGTAGCCTTTGTGTCTAATCGTCCCCGGAGAAACAGACAAGGGCTTGGGAAGGAAACTGCGCCCTGGAATGTGGCTTGCATCCAAATCTCATCTCGCTCTCTCTCTCTCTCTCTGTCTCTCACTCTTTCTCTCGGCTTCTTCCTCCTTCACATTCTCTCGAATCCTCCTCATCCAAGGTTATCTGAGCTGGTCCAGGTTGGCATATCTCAGTCAGGAGAGCAGTCCAATTCTTTAACCAAGATTTTCCATCAGTCGTCCAAACTCCCATCAAATATGAAAGCATTTTTCCTGTAATAACTCCTCTGTTTGTATGGAGATATTCCACCTTACACAGTGTACCCCTATCTTACCCTTGTCAGCCCTTCACACTGACACATAACCATCCCATTGGTACTGCGTTCTACATGGTCCCAGATTTGACTCCGAGATCAACATCTATTCAACCACCTACACATAAGGGACTTAGTGAGAATTCACTTTTCTGCAGCACACCCCACGTGTTTGGGATCAGGTCTGTGAAGTGGCTGGTGAGGTGGATCTCTCGACTCTTTCTAAGGGGACTTGGGAAATGAAGTCTCTGCCTCTCCATGTCTCAGTGTATTGGCATGTAAGAAGGGGTCCGAGCCCCCTTCAGCAGGGTCTGAATGCCAATGTGTCAGAGTATATACATTCGGTCCCCAAAAACCAGTCTCCATTTGGGACAATCCTCCTCCTTCTCTAGACCCTCCATTGGCAGGCCAGAGGCCCGGCTCGTCCAAGAGGGAAACCTCAAGACCTGCCCATGTTGCCCTCACCGCACGGCTCACGGAGGAGAAGAAGAGAGACTCCTGAAATGCCTGACAATTGTGGACCCCACAATCAAGCCAGCAGTGGAACTCGTCAGCCCACTTCCATCCAGCACCCCAGTAGACAGGACGTATTCTTATCAACCTGTGAAATACCCACCAGACGTATCCCAGCTTCATTCTCGGGAAATTTGTTACTGTGGATAGCTAGTGTGTGATTTCATCTATTGACGTGTACGTTCAGAAGCAGGGAATCGTCCTTCCCCCCGTTCCAATATGTCCTCAGGGTTGATATTGAGGGCCTCGTCCTTGGTTGAAGGCAGAGGGGCCTATTTTCATGGTTTGAGCTCTGGAATGACATTTATCCTCCCGGTCATACTTAGGAGGCATTTTTCCCGAGGTGGAAAAGACTGGAAGTGATAAGCTCACTGGTCCCTTTCAGATATATCCTAATCCAAAAGCAAGCCTGAGCAGTGGATATTTACTCAGGAGCCTGATGAGAACGGTGGCCATGAGAAGAATGCTGAAAGAATACTTATCATCAAACTGTCCAATACATCCAATGGATCCTCCTTTAATTTAGTATCCACATACCTCCAGGTCATTAGCTCAGGCTGAACGATGTACAACCATTGAGGGGTGACGGTGAGAGCTTCCCACTTTGGGCCCATCACTCGCCTCTCTTCTCACAGAGGGTCTGTGGTGTCACAAAGCTTGGTGGGCAGCATGCCATTGCCATGGCAACCATTGGGCCTGAACTTCTCAGATGGAAGGCAACTCTGCCTCCTCTCTGCCCACCTGCTCTCTACACAAGGATGGCTCTTCCCCTGAACGTGTGTCAGGCTCAACACGGTGGTTCAAGAACTGCTTCCCAGGAATACACACTCTACAATCTCTTTGGGAACGAAAAACTGTGGTTGAAAAAGACCCTCTCCCCAAGGAGCTTGAACATGGAAACAATGGCCGATGGAGGAAGAAGAACACACGAGCATCCCTTTCCATGGGAGGAGGCTTTGCCACGGAAGGAAACTATGGAATATCTTTTACCCTGATTTCCACCCCATGCCATTGGAGAAGATATAGGGACCATAGCACGGCTTTCAAACCTGTCTTCCAGTATGGAGCAGGGATTGTAATGGACACATTTTGGGCGTCAGGCCAGGAAGGAGGGAAGACTCTCTTACAAGTGTGTTGGTTTCTCCCATTTGTGGGATATCCACCTTAAACCAAGACATGTCCTTGGAGCAATTATCCTGACATTGCCGGATGCTTGAATCCACGGCTCTTTACCTCTCACTCTCCTTCCTTTGATCTCCTTCTCTCTAGCGCTCTCACTCTCCCCTTGGCCCCCCTTCAATGTCTCTTGAATCCTCCTGCTACAAGTTGACCTGTGGTGACAATGGATGAAATATCTTAGCCAAGAGAATGGTCCAAGTGATCCCTCAGCCTTTTCTTCCTGTCATCCTAGGTCTGATCAAAGATAAAATCCGTGGTCCAGAAAGACTTCCTGTGCTTTGTGGAGACACCCCAACTAGGTCACACTTCCACAACACTTCCCCTATTCAGCCCTTCCTATGGACACGCTGACCACTTCATATGTACTTCGGTCTCTAGGGTCCCATACTGGACTCCGAGAGCAACACACTTGAAACAACGTTCACATGAGTGCTCTCCCAAGAAACCGCTTCTCTGCAGCATTCGCTACCTGGTCCATGAGGTATTGTGGATTTGCTCGGGTGTGGATCTCTGGACTCGATCTTAGGGGATATCGAATATGAACTCTGTGACTCTTCATGTCTCAATGATTGGGCATCCAAACAATGGTCTGAGCATCCTTGGCCAGTGGGCTGGCCCACCATAGCCCAGAGTGCAAGATGTCTGTCAACCAAACCAGTCTCTATGGAAGAGACCTCCTCATTCTCTAGCCTCAGGATTGTCAGGGACAGAGCCCACTCTCTCCCAGGATGGAACTTTCAATACCCTCAAATTGCAGGCATCATCACCGGGCTCATGGAAGAGCAGACAATCGACACACCTTTCCTTCCTTTTGACTGTAGACACAACAAACCCACTGGCACTGGCCCCATGCACGACACTCCCAGGAAGCACTCAATGAGAGGGAGGGCTTGTGCTTACCCACCTGTGGAAAAGGCACCTGAAATAGACCGGTTACATCTCGGTTGAAAGGACTCTGTTTGCAGGGTTCCCTTGTGGCTTAGGCTATGCAAATATGGATTGAGAAGTGTGGAGCTGAAAATGCCGCATTGGGAATGTCTTCTTCAGGGGCTACATCCAGGGCCTCATGCTTGGTGGAGAGCATGGGGGCATGGTTTCCTTGTTGGTGCCGCAGGAGGTCTTTTTTCAAATGGCCATGAAGCACAATTCTTTTTTCACATGTAGGATCTCCCTTGAGGTATTCTGCCCACTGATCCCCTGAAGATATCACATGTTCAAACACCAAGCCTCTAGAATCCACATTGAGCTTGGAAGGCTGATGAGAGTGGTGGCTATGAGTCTACAGATGGAGACAATATGGTTCATCCAAGAGGACCACCCCTCTGATGGATCCTCCTTTCCATCAACTTCGACATACCTGCAGAGCAAGAGCTCATGGTGTCCATCTTTGAACTCTCAAGGTGTGAGGGTGAGAATGTCCCACATATGGCCCCTCACACACCTCTTTTCTCACAGCGAGGTTGTTCGGGCACAAGGCTACATGGGCATCCTATCAGTGCCATGGCCACCGCTGGGACTGCACCTTTCAGAAGAAAGGCACCTCCACACACTGGGGAACCCAATTTTCTCTATCATGATGGATCTCTGATAACATGTGCAGCACTTCAGGGTCAAGTGCTTTCTCAGTCCCTGCCTCACACGAATACACAGGACAGAATCTCTTTTGGAGAGAAAAGACGTTATTCCAAACACCCAAACAAAAGTCCCCTGGACAATGAAATCAAGGAACGACTGAGGAAGAACCGCCTATGAGCTGCCATTTCAATAGGAAGTGTCTTTTCCGCTTAGGGAAAAGAGAGTGTGTCATTTACCTTGACCCACACCTCGTGTCCTTTGAGAAGACATGGGTGCCCAGCAGGAAGGACTGCTTGCAACTGACGTATTTCTAGAGACAGGCCAAGAAATAGTGAAAATCTCATGCAAGAGTCCTGATGCAGCCTTTGTGTCTAATAGTCCCCGGAGAAACAGACAAGGGCTTGGAATGACATGGCGCCCTGGAATGTGGCTTGCATCCAAATCTCATCTCTCTCTCTCTCTCTCTCTCTCTTTCTCTCTCTGTCTCTCACTCTTTCTCTCGGCTTCTTCCTCCTTCACATTCTCTCGAATCCTCCTCATCCATGGTTATCTGTGCTGGTCCAGGTTGGCATATCTCAGTCAGGAGAGCAGTCCAATTCTTTAACCAAGATTTTCCATCAGTCGTCCAGACTCCCATCAAATATGAAAGCATTCTTCCTGAAATAACTCCTCTGATTGTATGGAGATATTCCACCTTACACAGTGTACCCCTATCTTACCGTTGTCAGCCCTTCACACTGACACATAACCATCCCATTGATACTGCGTTCTACATGGTCCCAGATTTGACACCGAGATCAACATCTTTTCAACCACCTACACATAAGGGACCTAGTGAGAATTCACTTCTCTGCAGCACACCCCAGTGTGGGATCAGGTCTGTGAAGAGGCTGGTGAGGTGGATCTCTCGACTCTTTCTAAGGGGAGTTGGGAAATGCAGTCTCTGCCTCTCCATGTCTCAGTGAATTGGCGTGTAAGAAGGGGTCCGAGCCCCCTTCAGCATGGTCTGAATGCCAATGGGTCAGAGTATATACATTCGGTCCCCTAAAACCAGTCTCCATTTGGGACAATCCTCCTCCTTCTCTAGACCCTCCATTGGCAGGCCAGAGGCCCGGCTCGTCCAAGAGGGAAACCTCAAGACCTGCCCATGTAGCCCTCACCACACGGCTCACGGAGGAGAAGAAGTGAGACTCCTGAAATGCCTGACAATTGTGGACCCCACAGTCAAGCCAGCAGTGGAACTCGTCAGCCCATTTCCATCCAGCACCCCAGTAGACAGGACGTATTCTTATCAACCTGTGAAATACCCACCAGACGTATCCCAGCTTCATTCTCGGGAAATTTGTTACTGTGGATAGCTAGTGTGTGATTTCATCTATTGACGTGTACGTTCAGAAGCAGGGAATCGTCCTTCCCCCCGTTCCAATATGTCCTCAGGGTTGATATTGAGGGCCTCGTCCTTGGTTGAAGGCAGAGGGGCCTATTTTCATGGTTTGAGCTCTGGAATGACATTTATCCTCCCGGTCATACTTAGGAGGCATTTTTCCCGAGGTGGAAAAGACTGGAAGTGATAAGCTCACTGGTCCCTTTCAGATATATCCTAATCCAAAAGCAAGCCTGAGCAGTGGATATTTACTCAGGAGCCTGATGAGAACGGTGGCCATGAGAAGAATGCTGAAAGAATACTTATCATCAAACTGTCCAATACATCCAATGGATCCTCCTTTAATTTAGTATCCACATACCTCCAGGTCATTAGCTCAGGCTGAACGATGTACAACCATTGAGGGGTGACGGTGAGAGCTTCCCACTTTGGGCCCATCACTCGCCTCTCTTCTCACAGAGGGTCTGTGGTGTCACAAACTTGGTGGGCAGCATGTCATTGCCATGGCAACCAGTGGGCCTGAACTTCTCAGATGGAAGGCAACTCTGCCTCCTCTGTGCCCACCTGCTCTCTACACAAGGATGGCTCTTCCCCTGAACGTGTGTCAGGCTCAACACGGTGGTTCAAGAACTGCTTCCCAGGAATACACACTCTACAATCTCTTTGGGAACGAAAAACTGTGGTTGAAAAAGACCCTCTCCCCAAGGAGCTTGAACATGGAAACAATGGCCGATGGAGGAAGAAGAACACACGAGCATCCCTTTCCATGGGAGGAGGCTTTGCCACGGAAGGAAACTATGGAATATCTTTTACCCTGATTTCCACCCCATGCCATTGGAGAAGATATAGGGACCATAGCACGGCTTTCAAACCTGTCTTCCAGTATGGAGCAGGGATTGTAATGGACACATTTTGGGCGTCAGGCCAGGAAGGAGGGAAGACTCTCTTACAAGTGTGCTGGTTTCTCCCATTTGTGGGATATCCACCTTAAACCAAGACATGTCCTTGGAGCAATTATCCTGACATTGCCGGATGCTTGAATCCACGGCTCTTTATCTCTCACTCTCCTTCCTTTGATCTCCTTCTCTCTAGCGCTCTCACTCTCCCCTTGGCCCCCCTTCAATGTCTCTTGAATCCTCCTGCTACAAGTTGACCTGTGGTGACAATGGATGAAGTATCTTAGCCAAGAGAATGGTCCAAGTGATCCCCCAGCCTTTTCTCCCTGTCATCCTAGGTCTGATCAAAGATAAAATCCGTGGTCCAGAAAGACTTCCTGTGCTTTGTGGAGACACCCCAACTAGGTCACACTTCCACAACACTTCCCCTATTCAGCCCTTCCTATGGACACGCTGACCACTTCATATGTACTTCGGTCTCTAGGGTCCCATACTGGACTCCGAGAGCAACACTCTTGCAACAACGTTCACATGAGTGCTCTCCCATGAAACCGCTTCTCTGCAGCATTCGCTACCTGGTCCATGAGGTATTGTGGATTTGCTTGGGTGTGGATCTCTGGACTCGATCTTAGGGGATATCGAATATGAACTCTGTGACTCTTCATGTCTCAATGATTGGGCATCCAAACAATGGTCTGAGCATCCTTGGCCAGTGGGCTGGCCCACCATAGCCCAGAGTGCAAGATGTCTGTCAACCAAACCAGTCTCTATGGAAGAGACCTCCTCATTCTCTAGCCTCAGGATTGTCAGGGACAGAGCCCACTCTCTTCCAGGATGGAACTTTCAATACCCTCAAATTGCAGGCATCATCCCCGGGCTCATGGAAGAGCAGACAATCGACACACCTTTCCTTCCTTTTGACTGTAGACACAACAAACCCACTGGCACTGGCCCCATGCACCACACTCCCAGGAAGCACTCAATGAGAGGGAGGGCTTGTGCTTACCCACCTGTGGAAAAGGCACCTGAAATAGACCGGTTACATCTCGGTTGAAAGGACTCTGCTTGCAGGGTTCCCTTGTGGCTTAGGCTATGCAAATATGGATTGAGAAGTGTGGAGCTGAAAATGCCGCATTGGGAATGTCTTCTTCAGGGGCTACATCCAGGGCCTCATGCTTGGTGGAGAGCATTGGGGCATGGTTTCCTTGTTGGTGCCGCACGAGGTCTTTTTTCAAATGGCCATGAAGCACAATTCTTTTTTCACATGTAGGATCTCCCTTGAGGTATTCTGCCCACTGATCCCCTGAAGATATCACATGTTCAAACACCAAGCCTCTAGAATCCACATTGAGCTTGGAAGGCTGATGAGAGTGGTGGCTATGAGTCTACAGATGGAGACAATATGGTTCATCCAAGAGGACCACCCCTCTGATGGATCCTCCTTTCCATCAACTTCGACAGACCTCCAGAGCAAGAGCTCATGGTGTCCATCTTTGAACTCTCAAGGTGTGAGGGTGAGAATGTCCCACATATGGCCCCTCACACACCTCTTTTCTCACAGCGAGGTTGTTCGGGCACAAGGCTACATGGGCATCCTATCAGTGCCATGGCCACCGCTGGGACTGCACCTTTCAGAAGAAAGGCACCTCCACACACTGGGGAACCCAATTTTCTCTGTCATGATGGATCTCTGATAACATGTGCAGCACTTCAGGGTCAAGTCCTTTCTCAGTCCCTGCCTCACACGAATACACAGGACAGAATCTTTTTTGGAGACAAAAGACGTTATTCCAAACACCCAAACAAAAGTCCCCTGGACAATGAAATCAAGGAACGACTGAGGAAGAACCGCCTATGAGCTGCCATTTCAATAGGAAGTGTCTTTTCCGCTTAGGGAAAAGAGAGTGTGTCATTTACCTTGACCCACACCTCGTGTCCTTTGAGAAGACATGGGTGCCCAGCAGGGAGGACTGCTTGCAACTGACGTATTTCTAGAGACAGGCCAAGAAAGAGTGAAAATCTCATGCAAGAGTCCTGATGTAGCCTTTGTGTCTAATAGTCCCCGGAGAAACAGACAAGGGCTTGGGAAGGAAACTGCGCCCTGGAATGTGGCTTGCATCCAAATCTCATATCGCTCTCTCTCTCTCTCTCTGACTCTCACTCTTTCTCTCGGCTTCTTCCTCCTTCAGATTCTCTCGAATCCTCCTCATCCAAGGTTATCTGAGCTGGTCCAGGTTGGCATATCTCAGTCAGGAGAGCAGTCCAATTCTTTAAACAAGATTTTCCATCAGTCGTCCAAACTCCCATCAAATATGAAAGCATTTTTCCTGAAATAACTCCTCTGTTTGTATGGAGATATTCCACCTTACACAGTGTACCCCTATCTTACCCTTGTCAGCCCTTCACACTGACACATAACCATCCCATTGATACTGCGTTCTACATGGTGCCAGATTTGACTCCGAGATCAACATCTTTTCAACCACCTACACATAAGGGACCTAGTGAGAATTCACTTCTCTGCAGC
Source organism: Sus scrofa (assembly GCF_054392235.1). Taxonomy (NCBI): domain Eukaryota; kingdom Metazoa; phylum Chordata; class Mammalia; order Artiodactyla; family Suidae; genus Sus; species Sus scrofa. Next base: position 45,311,105 of record NC_139402.1, read on the forward strand.
ACACCCCACGTGTGGGATCAGGTCTGTGAAGTGGCTGGTGAGGTGGATCTCTCGACTCTTTCTAAGGGGAGTTGGGAAATGAAGTTTCTGCCTCTCCATGTCTCAGTGTATTGGCATGTAAGAAGGGGTCCGAGCCCCCTTCAGCAGGGTCTGAATGCCAATGGGTCAGAGTATATACATTCGGTCCCCAAAAACCAGTCTCCATTTGGGACAATCCTCCTCCTTCTCTAGACCCTCCATTGGCAGGCCAGAGGCCCTGCTCGTCCAAGAGGGAAACCTCAAGACCTGCCCATGTAGCCCTCACCACACGGCTCACGGAGGAGAAGAAGAGAGACTCCTGAAATGCCTGACAATTGTGGACCCCACAATCAAGCCAGCAGTGGAACTCGTCAGCCCACTTCCATCCAGAACCCCAGCAGACAGGACGTATTCTTATCAACCTGTGAAATACCCACCAGACGTATCCCAGCTTCATTCTCGGGAAATTTGTTACTGTGGATAGCTAGTGTGTGATTTCATCTATTGACGTGTACGTTCAGAAGCAGGGAATCGTCCTTCCCCCCGTTCCAATATGTCCTCAGGGTTGATATTGAGGGCCTCGTCCTTGGTTGAAGGCAGAGGGGCCTATTTTCATGGTTTGAGCTCTGGAATGACATTTATCCTCCCGGTCATACTTAGGAGGCATTTTTCCCGAGGTGGAAAAGACTGGAAGTGATAAGCTCACTGGTCCCTTTCAGATATATCCTAATCCAAAAGCAAGCCTGAGCAGTGGATATTTACTCAGGAGCCTGATGAGAACGGTGGCCATGAGAAGAATGCTGAAAGAATACTTATCATCAAACTGTCCAATACATCCAATGGATCCTCCTTTAATTTAGTATCCACATACCTCCAGGTCATTAGCTCAGGCTGAACGATGTACAACCATTGAGGGGTGACGGTGAGAGCTTCCCACTTTGGGCCCATCACTCGCCTCTCTTCTCACAGAGGGTCTGTGGTGTCACAAAGCTTGGTGGGCAGCATGCCATTGCCATGGCAACCATTGGGCCTGAACTTCTCAGATGGAAGGCAACTCTGCCTCCTCTCTGCCCACCTGCTCTCTACACAAGGATGGCTCTTCCCCTGAACGTGTGTCAGGCTCAACACGGTGGTTCAAGAACTGCTTCCCAGGAATACACACTCTACAATCTCATTGGGAAAGAAAAAATGTGGTTGAAAAAGACCCTCTCCCCAAGGAGCTTGAACATGGAAACAATGGCCGATGGAGGAAGGAGAACACACGAGCATCCCTTTCCATGGGAGGAGGCTTTGCCACGGAAGGAAACTATGGAATATCTTTTACCCTGATTTCCACCCCATGCCATTGGAGAAGATATAGGGACCATAGCACGGCTTTCAAACCTGTCTTCCAGTATGGAGCAGGGATTGTAATGGACACATTTTGGGCGTCAGGCCAGGAAGGAGGGAAGACTCTCTTACAAGTGTGCTGGTTTCTCCCATTTGTGGGATATCCACCTTAAACCAAGACATGTCCTTGGAGCAATTATCCTGACATTGCCGGATGCTTGAATCCACGGCTCTTTACCTCTCACTCTCCTTCCTTTGATCTCCTTCTCTCTAGCGCTCTCACTCTCCCCTTGGCCCCCCTTCAATGTCTCTTGAATCCTCCTGCTACAATTTGACCTGTGGTGACAATGGATGAAATATCTTAGCCAAGAGAATGGTCCAAGTGATCCCACAGCCTTTTCTCCCTGTCATCCTAGGTCTGATCAAAGATAAAATCCGTGGTCCAGAAAGACTTCCTGTGCTTTGTGGAGACACCCCAACTAGGTCACACTTCCACAACACTTCCCCTATTCAGCCCTTCCTATGGACACGCTGACCACTTCATATGTACTTCGGTCTCTAGGGTCCCATACTGGACTCCGAGAGCAACACACTTGAAACAACGTTCACATGAGTGCTCTCCCAAGAAACCGCTTCTCTGCAGCATTCGCTACCTGGTCCATGAGGTATTGTGGATTTGCTTGGGTGTGGATCTCTGGACTCGATCTTAGGGGATATCGAATATGAACTCTGTGACTCTTCATGTCTCAATGATTGGGCATCCAAACAATGGTCTGAGCATCCTTGGCCAGTGGGCTGGCCCACCATAGCCCAGAGTGCAAGATGTCTGTCAACCAAACCAGTCTCTATGGAAGAGACCTCCTCATTCTCTAGCCTCAGGATTGTCAGGGACAGAGCCCACTCTCTTCCAGGATGGAACTTTCAATACCCTCAAATTGCAGGCATCATCCCCGGGCTCATGGAAGAGCAGACAATCGACACACCTTTCCTTCCTTTTGACTGTAGACACAACAAACCCACTGGCACTGGCCCCATGCACCACACTCCCAGGAAGCACTCAATGAGAGGGAGGGCTTGTGCTTACCCACCTGTGGAAAAGGCACCTGAAATAGACCGGTTACATCTCGGTTGAAAGGACTCTGTTTGCAGGGTTCCCTTGTGGCTTAGGCTATGCAAATATGGATTGAGAAGTGTGGAGCTGAAAATGCCGCATTGGGAATGTCTTCTTCAGGGGCTACATCCAGGGCCTCATGCTTGGTGGAGAGCATGGGGGCATGGTTTCCTTGTTGGTGCCGCAGGAGGTCTTTTTTCAAATGGCCATGAAGCACAATTCTTTTTTCACATGTAGGATCTCCCTTGAGGTATTCTGCCCACTGATCCCCTGAAGATATCACATGTTCAAACACCAAGCCTCTAGAATCCACATTGAGCTTGGAAGGCTGATGAGAGTGGTGGCTATGAGTCTACAGATGGAGACAATATGGTTCATCCAATAGGACCACCCCTCTGATGGATCCTCCTTTCCATCAACTTTGACAGACCTCCAGAGCAAGAGCTCATGGTGTCCATCTTTGAACTCTCAAGGTGTGAGGGTGAGAATGTCCCACATATGGCCCCTCACACACTTCTTTTCTCACAGCGAGGTTGTTCGGGCACAAGGCTACATGGGCATACTATCAGTGCCATGGCCACCGCTGGGACTGCACCTTTCAGAAGAAAGGCACCTCCACACACTGGGGAACCCAATTTTCTCTGTCATGATGGATCTCTGATAACATGTGCAGCACTTCAGGGTCAAGTGCTTTCTCAGTCCCTGCCTCACACGAATACACAGGACAGAATCTCTTTTGGAGACAAAAGACGTTATTCCAAACACCCAAACAAAAGACCCCTGGACAATGAAATCAAGGAACGACTGAGGAAGAACCGCCTATGAGCTGCCATTTCAATAGGAAGTGTCTTTTCCGCTTAGGGAAAAGAGAGTGTGTCATTTACCTTGACCCACACCTCGTGTCCTTTGAGAAGACATGGGTGCCCAGCAGGGAGGACTGCTTGCAACTGACGTATTTCTAGAGACAGGCCAAGAAAGAGTGAAAATCTCATGCAAGAGTCCTGATGTAGCCTTTGTGTCTAATAGTCCGCGGAGAAACAGACAAGGGCTTGGGAAGGAAACTGCGCCCTGGAATGTGGCTTGCATCCAAATCTCATATCGCTCTCTCTCTCTCTCTCTGACTCTCACTCTTTCTCTCGGCTTCTTCCTCCTTCACATTCTCTCGAATCCTCCTCATCCAAGGTTATCTGAGCTGGTCCAGGTTGGCATATCTCAGTCAGGAGAGCAGTCCAATTCTTTAACCAAGATTTTCCATCAGTCGTCCAAACTCCCATCAAATATGAAAGCATTATTCCTGAAATAACTCCTCTGTTTGTATGGAGATATTCCACCTTACACAGTGTACCCCTATCTTACCCTTGTCAGCCCTTCACACTGACACATAACCATCCCATTGGTACTGCGTTCTACATGGTCCCAGATTTGACTCCGTGATCAACATCTTTTCAACCACCTACACATAAGGGACCTAGTGAGAATTCACTTCTCTGCAGCACACCCCAATGTGGGATCAGGTCTGTGAAGTGGCTGGTGAGGTGGATCTCTCGACTCTTTCTAAGGGGACTTGGGAAATGTAGTCTCTTCCTCTACATGTCTCAGTGAATTGGCATGTAAGAAGGGGTCCGAGCCCCCTTCAGCAGGGTCTGAATGCCAATGGGTCAGAGTATATACATTCGGTCCCCAAAAACCAGTCTCCATTTGGGACAATCCTCCTCCTTCTCTAGACCCTCATTTGGCAGACCAAAGGCCCAGCTCGTCCAAGAGGGAAACCTCAAGACCTGCCCATGTAGCCCTCACCACACGGCTCACGGAGGAGAAGAAGAGAGACTCCTGAAATGCCTGACAATTGTGGACCCCACAATCAAGCCAGCAGTGGAACTAGTCAGCCCACTTCCATCCAGCACCCCAGTAGACAGGACGTATTCTTATCAACCTGTGAAATACCCACCAGACGTATCCCAGCTTCATTCTCGGGAAATTTGTTACTGTGGATAGCTAGTGTGTGATTTCATCTATTGACGTGTACGTTCAGAAGCAGGGAATCGTCCTTCCCCCCGTTCCAATATGTCCTCAGGGTTGATATTGAGGGCCTCGTCCTTGGTTGAAGGCAGAGGGGCCTATTTTCATGGTTTGAGCTCTGGAATGACATTTATCCTCCCGGTCATACTTAGGAGGCATTTTTCCCGAAGTGGAAAAGACTGGAAGTGATAAGCTCACTGGTCCCTTTCAGATATATCCTAATCCAAAAGCAAGCCTGAGCAGTGGATATTTACTCAGGAGCCTGATGAGAACGGTGGCCATGAGAAGAATGCTGAAAGAATACTTATCATCAAACTGTCCAATACATCCAATGGATCCTCCTTTAATTTAGTATCCACATACCTCCAGGTCATTAGCTCAGGCTGAACGATGTACAACCATTGAGGGGTGACGGTGAGAGCTTCCCACTTTGGGCCCATCACTCGCCTCTCTTCTCACAGAGGGTCTGTGGTGTCACAAAGCTTGGTGGGCAGCATGCCATTGCCATGGCAACCATTGGGCCTGAACTTCTCAGATGGAAGGCAACTCTGCCTCCTCTGTGCCCACCTGCTCTCTACACAAGGATGGCTCTTCCCCTGAACGTGTGTCAGGCTCAACACGGTGGTTCAAGAACTGCTTCCCAGGAATACACACTCTACAATCTCATTGGGAAAGAAAAAATGTGGTTGAAAAAGACCCTCTCCCCAAGGAGCTTGAACACGGAAACAATGGCCGATGGAGGAAGAAGAACACACGAGCATCCCTTTCCATGGGAGGAGGCTTTGCCACGGAAGGAAACTATGGAATATCTTTTACCCTGATTTCCACCCCATGCCATTGGAGAAGATATAGGGACCATAGCACGGCTTTCAAACCTGTCTTCCAGTATGGAGCAGGGATTGTAATGGACACATTTTGGGCGTCAGGCCAGGAAGGAGGGAAGACTCTCTTACAAGTGTGCTGGTTTCTCCCATTTGTGGGATATCCACCTTAAACCAAGACATGTCCTTGGAGCAATTATCCTGACATTGCCGGATGCTTGAATCCACGGCTCTTTACCTCTCACTCTCCTTCCTTTGATCTCCTTCTCTCTAGCGATCTCACTCTCCCCTTGGCCCCCCTTCAATGTCTTTTGAATCCTCCTGCTACAAGTTGACCTGTGGTGATAATGAATGAAATATCTTAGCCAAGAGAATGGTCCAAGTGATCCCCCAGCCTTTTCTCCCTGTCATCCTAGGTCTGATCAAAGATAAAATCCGTGGTCCAGAAAGACTTCCTGTGCTTTGTGGAGACACCCCAACTAGGTCACACTTCCACAACACTTCCCCTATTCTGCCCTTCCTATGGACACGCTGACCACTTCATATGTACTTCGGTCTCTAGGGTCCCATAGTGGACTCCGAGAGCAACACACTTGAAACAACGTTCACATGAGTGCTCTCCCAAGAAACCGCTTCTCTGCAGCATTCGCTACCTGGTCCATGAGGTATTGTGGATTTGCTTGGGTGTGGATCTCTGGACTCGATCTTAGGGGATATCGAATATGAACTCTGTGACTCTTCATGTCTCAATGATTGGGCATCCAAACAATGGTCTGAGCATCCTTGGCCAGTGGGCTGGCCCACCATAGCCCAGAGTGCAAGATGTCTGTCAACCAAACCAGTCTCTATGGAAGAGACCTCCTCATTCTCTAGCCTCATCAGTGTCAGGGACAGAGCCCACTCTCTTCCAGGATGGAACTTTCAATACCCTCAAATTGCAGGCATCATCCCCGGGCTCATGGAAGAGCAGACAATCGACACACCTTTCCTTCCTTTTGACTGTAGACACAACAAACCCACTGGCACTGGCCCCATGCACCACACTCCCAGGAAGCACTCAATGAGAGGGAGGGCTTGTGCTTACCCACCTGTGGAAAAGGCACCTGAAATAGACCGGTTACATCTCGGTTGAAAGGACTCTGTTTGCAGGGTTCCCTTGTGGCTTAGGCTATGCAAATATGGATTGAGAAGTGTGGAGCTGAAAATGCCGCATTGGGAATGTCTTCTTCAGGGGCTACATCCAGGGCCTCATGCTTGGTGGAGAGCATGGGGGCATGGTTTCCTTGTTGGTGCCGCAGGAGGTCTTTTTTCAAATGGCCATGAAGCACAATTCTTTTTTCACATGTAGGATCTCCCTTGAGGTATTCTGCCCACTGATCCCCTGAAGATATCACATGTTCAAACACCAAGCCTCTAGAATCCACATTGAGCTTGGAAGGCTGATGAGAGTGGTGGCTATGAGTCTACAGATGGAGACAATATGGTTCATCCAATAGGACCACCCCTCTGATGGATCCTCCTTTCCATCAACTTTGACAGACCTCCAGAGCAAGAGCTCATGGTGTCCATCTTTGAACTCTCAAGGTGTGAGGGTGAGAATGTCCCACATATGGCCCCTCACACACTTCTTTTCTCACAGCGAGGTTGTTCGGGCACAAGGCTACATGGGCATACTATCAGTGCCATGGCCACCGCTGGGACTGCACCTTTCAGAAGAAAGGCACCTCCACACACTGGGGAACCCAATTTTCTCTGTCATGATGGATCTCTGATAACATGTGCAGCACTTCAGGGTCAAGTGCTTTCTCAGTCCCTGCCTCACACGAATACACAGGACAGAATCTCTTTTGGAGACAAAAGACGTTATTCCAAACACCCAAACAAAAGACCCCTGGACAATGAAATCAAGGAACGACTGAGGAAGAACCGCCTATGAGCTGCCATTTCAATAGGAAGTGTCTTTTCCGCTTAGGGAAAAGAGAGTGTGTCATTTACCTTGACCCACACCTCGTGTCCTTTGAGAAGACATGGGTGCCCAGCAGGGAGGACTGCTTGCAACTGACGTATTTCTAGAGACAGGCCAAGAAAGAGTGAAAATCTCATGCAAGAGTCCTGATGTAGCCTTTGTGTCTAATAGTCCGCGGAGAAACAGACAAGGGCTTGGGAAGGAAACTGCGCCCTGGAATGTGGCTTGCATCCAAATCTCATATCGCTCTCTCTCTCTCTCTCTGACTCTCACTCTTTCTCTCGGCTTCTTCCTCCTTCACATTCTCTCGAATCCTCCTCATCCAAGGTTATCTGAGCTGGTCCAGGTTGGCATATCTCAGTCAGGAGAGCAGTCCAATTCTTTAACCAAGATTTTCCATCAGTCGTCCAAACTCCCATCAAATATGAAAGCATTATTCCTGAAATAACTCCTCTGTTTGTATGGAGATATTCCACCTTACACAGTGTACCCCTATCTTACCCTTGTCAGCCCTTCACACTGACACATAACCATCCCATTGGTACTGCGTTCTACATGGTCCCAGATTTGACTCCGTGATCAACATCTTTTCAACCACCTACACATAAGGGACCTAGTGAGAATTCACTTCTCTGCAGCACACCCCAATGTGGGATCAGGTCTGTGAAGTGGCTGGTGAGGTGGATCTCTCGACTCTTTCTAAGGGGACTTGGGAAATGTAGTCTCTTCCTCTACATGTCTCAGTGAATTGGCATGTAAGAAGGGGTCCGAGCCCCCTTCAGCAGGGTCTGAATGCCAATGGGTCAGAGTATATACATTCGGTCCCCAAAAACCAGTCTCCATTTGGGACAATCCTCCTCCTTCTCTAGACCCTCATTTGGCAGACCAAAGGCCCAGCTCGTCCAAGAGGGAAACCTCAAGACCTGCCCATGTAGCCCTCACCACACGGCTCACGGAGGAGAAGAAGAGAGACTCCTGAAATGCCTGACAATTGTGGACCCCACAATCAAGCCAGCAGTGGAACTAGTCAGCCCACTTCCATCCAGCACCCCAGTAGACAGGACGTATTCTTATCAACCTGTGAAATACCCACCAGACGTATCCCAGCTTCATTCTCGGGAAATTTGTTACTGTGGATAGCTAGTGTGTGATTTCATCTATTGACGTGTACGTTCAGAAGCAGGGAATCGTCCTTCCCCCCGTTCCAATATGTCCTCAGGGTTGATATTGAGGGCCTCGTCCTTGGTTGAAGGCAGAGGGGCCTATTTTCATGGTTTGAGCTCTGGAATGACATTTATCCTCCCGGTCATACTTAGGAGGCATTTTTCCCGAAGTGGAAAAGACTGGAAGTGATAAGCTCACTGGTCCCTTTCAGATATATCCTAATCCAAAAGCAAGCCTGAGCAGTGGATATTTACTCAGGAGCCTGATGAGAACGGTGGCCATGAGAAGAATGCTGAAAGAATACTTATCATCAAACTGTCCAATACATCCAATGGATCCTCCTTTAATTTAGTATCCACATACCTCCAGGTCATTAGCTCAGGCTGAACGATGTACAACCATTGAGGGGTGACGGTGAGAGCTTCCCACTTTGGGCCCATCACTCGCCTCTCTTCTCACAGAGGGTCTGTGGTGTCACAAAGCTTGGTGGGCAGCATGCCATTGCCATGGCAACCATTGGGCCTGAACTTCTCAGATGGAAGGCAACTCTGCCTCCTCTGTGCCCACCTGCTCTCTACACAAGGATGGCTCTTCCCCTGAACGTGTGTCAGGCTCAACACGGTGGTTCAAGAACTGCTTCCCAGGAATACACACTCTACAATCTCATTGGGAAAGAAAAAATGTGGTTGAAAAAGACCCTCTCCCCAAGGAGCTTGAACACGGAAACAATGGCCGATGGAGGAAGAAGAACACACGAGCATCCCTTTCCATGGGAGGAGGCTTTGCCACGGAAGGAAACTATGGAATATCTTTTACCCTGATTTCCACCCCATGCCATTGGAGAAGATATAGGGACCATAGCACGGCTTTCAAACCTGTCTTCCAGTATGGAGCAGGGATTGTAATGGACACATTTTGGGCGTCAGGCCAGGAAGGAGGGAAGACTCTTTTACAAGTGTGCTGGTTTCTCCCATTTGTGGGATATCCACCTTAAACCAAGACATGTCCTTGGAGCAATTATCCTGACATTGCCGGATGCTTGAATCCACGGCTCTTTACCTCTCACTCTCCTTCCTTTGATCTCCTTCTCTCTAGCGATCTCACTCTCCCCTTGGCCCCCCTTCAATGTCTTTTGAATCCTCCTGCTACAATTTGACCTGTGGTGATAATGAATGAAATATCTTAGCCAAGAGAATGGTCCAAGTGATCCCCCAGCCTTTTCTCCCTGTCATCCTAGGTCTGATCAAAGATAAAATCCGTGGTCCAGAAAGACTTCCTGTGCTTTGTGGAGACACCCCAACTAGGTCACACTTCCACAACACTTCCCCTATTCTGCCCTTCCTATGGACACGCTGACCACTTCATATGTACTTCGGTCTCTAGGGTCCCATAGTGGACTCCGAGAGCAACACACTTGAAACAACGTTCACATGAGTGCTCTCCCAAGAAACCGCTTCTCTGCAGCATTCGCTACCTGGTCCATGAGGTATTGTGGATTTGCTTGGGTGTGGATCTCTGGACTCGATCTTAGGGGATATCGAATATGAACTCTGTGACTCTTCATGTCTCAATGATTGGGCATCCAAACAATGGTCTGAGCATCCTTGGCCAGTGGGCTGGCCCACCATAGCCCAGAGTGCAAGATGTCTGTCAACCAAACCAGTCTCTATGGAAGAGACCTCCTCATTCTCTAGCCTCATCAGTGTCAGGGACAGAGCCCACTCTCTTCCAGGATGGAACTTTCAATACCCTCAAATTGCAGGCATCATCCCCGGGCTCATGGAAGAGCAGACAATCGACACACCTTTCCTTCCTTTTGACTGTAGACACAACAAACCCACTGGCACTGGCCCCATGCACCACACTCCCAGGAAGCACTCAATGAGAGGGAGGGCTTGTGCTTACCCACCTGTGGAAAAGGCACCTGAAATAGACCGGTTACATCTCGGTTGAAAGGACTCTGTTTGCAGGGTTCCCTTGTGGCTTAGGCTATGCAAATATGGATTGAGAAGTGTGGAGCTGAAAATGCCGCATTGGGAATGTCTTCTTCAGGGGCTACATCCAGGGCCTCATGCTTGGTGGAGAGCATGGGGGCATGGTTTCCTTGTTGGTGCCGCAGGAGGTCTTTTTTCAAATGGCCATGAAGCACAATTCTTTTTTCACATGTAGGATCTCCCTTGAGGTATTCTGCCCACTGATCCCCTGAAGATATCACATGTTCAAACACCAAGCCTCTAGAATCCACATTGAGCTTGGAAGGCTGATGAGAGTGGTGGCTATGAGTCTACAGATGGAGACAATATGGTTCATCCAAGAGGACCACCCCTCTGATGGATCCTCCTTTCCATCAACTTCGACAGACCTCCAGAGCAAGAGCTCATGGTGTCCATCTTTGAACTCTCAAGGTGTGAGGGTGAGAATGTCCCACATATGGCCCCTCACACACTTCTATTCTAACAGCGAGGTTGTTCGGGCACAAGGCTACATGGGCATACTATCAGTGCCATGGCCACCGCTGGGACTGCACCTTTCAGAAGAAAGGCACCTCCACACACTGGGGAACCCAATTTTCTCTGTCATGATGGATCTCTGATAACATGTGCAGCACTTCAGGGTCAAGTGCTTTCTCAGTCCCTGCCTCACACGAATACACAGGACAGAATCTCTTTTGGAGACAAAAGACGTTATTCCAAACACCCAAAGAAAAGTCCCCTGGACAATGAAATCAAGGAACGACTGAGGAAGAACCGCCTATGAGCTGCCATTTCAATAGGAAGGGTCTTTTCCGCTTAGGGAAAAGAGAGGGTGTCATTTACCTTGACCCACACCTCGTGTCCTTTGAGAAGACATGGGTGCCCAGCAGGGAGGACTGCTTGCAACTGACGTATTTCGAGAGACAGGCCAAGAAAGAGTGAAAATCTCATGCAAGAGTCCTGATGCAGCCTTTGTGTCTAATAATCCCCGGAGAAACAGACAAGGGGTTGGAATGCCATTGCGCCCTGGAATGTGGCTTGCATCCAAATCTCATCTCTCTCTCTCTCTCTCTCTCTCTCTCTCTGTGTCTCACTCATTCTCTAGGCTTCTTCCTCCTTCATATTCTCTCGAATCCTCCTCATCCAAGGTTATCTGAGCTGGTCCAGGTTGGCATATCTCAGTCAGGAGAGCAGTCAATTTCTTTCACCAATATTTTCCATCAGTCTTCCAATCTCCTATCAAATATGAAAGCATTATTCCTGAAATAACTCCTCTGTTTGTATGGAGATATTCCACCTTACACAGTGTACCCCTATCTTACCCTTGTCAGCCCTTCACACTGACACATAACCATCCCATTGGTACTGCGTTCTACATGGTCCCATATTTGACTCCGTGATCAACATCTTTTCAACCACCTACACATAAGCAACCTAGTGAGAATTCACTTCTCTGCAGCACACCCCACGTGTGGGATCAGGTCTGTGAAATTGCTGGTGAGGTGGATCTCTCGACTCTTTCTAAGGGGAGTTGGGAAATGCAGTCTCTGACATTCCATGTCTCAGTGTACTGGCATGTAAGAAGGGGTCCGAGCCCCCTTCAGCAGGGTCTGAATGCCAATGGGTCAGAGTATATACATTCAGTCCCCAAAAGCCAGTCTCCATTTGGGACAATCCTCCTCCTTCTCTAGACCCTCAATTGGCTTGCCAGAGGCCCAGCTCTTCCAAGAGGGAAACCTCAAGACCTGCCCATGTAGCCCTCACCACACGGCTCACGGAGTAGAAGAAGAGAGACTCCTGAAATGCCTGACAATTGTGGACCCCACAATCAAGCCAGCAGTGGAACTAGTCACCCCACTTCCATCCAGCACCCCAGTAGACAGGACGTATTCTTATCAACCTGTGAAATACCCACCAGACATATCCCATCTTCATTCTCGGGAAATTTGTTACTGCGGATAGCTAGTGTGTGATTTCTTCTATTGACGTGTACGTTCAGAAGCAGGGAATCGTCCTTCCCCCCGTTCCAATATGTCCTCAGGGTTGATATTGAGGGCCTCGTCCTTGGTTGATGGCAGAGGGGCCTATTTTCATGGTTTGAGCTCTGGAATGACATTTATCCTCCCGGTCATACTTAGGAGGCATTTTTCCCGAGGTGGAAAAGACTGGAAGTGATAAGCTCACTGGTCCCTTTCAGATATATCCTAATCCAAAAGCAAGCCTGAGCAGTGGATATTTACTCAGGAGCCTGATGAGAACGGTGGCCATGAGAAGAATGCTGAAAGAATACTTATCATCAAACTGTCCAATACATCCAATGGATCCTCCTTTAATTTAGTATCCACATACCTCCAGGTCATTAGCTCAGGCTGAACGATGTACAACCATTGAGGGGTGACGGTGAGAGCTTCCCACTTTGGGCCCATCACTCGCCTCTCTTCTCACACAGGGTCTGTGGTGTCACAAAGCTTGGTGGGCAGCATGCCATTGCCATGGCAACCATTGGGCCTGAACTTCTCAGATGGAAGGCAACTCTGCCTCCTCTCTGCCCACCTGCTCTCTACACAAGGATGGCTCTTCCCCTGAACGTGTGTCAGGCTCAACACGGTGGTTCAAGAACTGCTTCCCAGGAATACACACTCTACAATCTCTTTGGGAACGAAAAAATGTGGTTGAAAAAGACCCTCTCCCCAAGGAGCTTGAACATGGAAACAATGGCCGATGGAGGAAGAAGAACACACGAGCATCCCTTTCCATGGGAGGAGGCTTTGCCACGGAAGGAAACTATGGAATATCTTTTACCCTGATTTCCACCCCATGCCATTGGAGAAGATATAGGGACCATAGCACGGCTTTCAAACCTGTCTTCCAGTATGGAGCAGGGATTGTAATGGACACATTTTGGGCGTCAGGCCAGGAAGGAGGGAAGACTCTCTTACAAGTGTGCTGGTTTCTCCCATTTGTGGGATATCCACCTTAAACCAAGACATGTCCTTGGAGCAATTATCCTGACATTGCCGGATGCTTGAATCCACGGCTCTTTACCTCTCACTCTCCTTCCTTTGATCTCCTTCTCTCTAGCGCTCTCACTCTCCCCTTGGCCCCCTTTCAATGTCTCTTGAATCCTCCTGCTACAAGTTGACCTGTGGTGACAATGGATGAAGTATCTTAGCCAAGAGAATGGTCCAAGTGATCCCCCAGCCTTTTCTCCCTGTCATCCTACGTCTGATCAAAGATAAAATCCGTGGTCCAGAAAGACTTCCTGTGCTTTGTGGAGACACCCCAACTAGGTCACACTTCCACAACACTTCCCCTATTCAGCCCTTCCTATGGACACGCTGACCACTTCATATGTACTTCGGTCTCTAGGGACCCATACTGGACTCCGAGAGCAACACTCTTGAAACAACGTTCACATGAGTGCTCTCCCAAGAAACCGCTTCTCTGCAGCATTCCCTACTTGGTCCATGAGGTATTGTGGATTTGCTTGGGTGTGGATCTCTGGACTCGTTCTTAGGGGATATCGAATATGAACTCTGTGACTCTTCATGTCTCAATGATTGGGCATCCAAACAATGGTCTGAGCATCCTTGGCCAGTGGGCTGGCCCACCATAGCCCAGAGTGCAAGATGTCTGTCAACCAAACCAGTCTCTATGGAAGAGACCTCCTCATTCTCTAGCCTCATCAGTGTCAGGGACAGAGCCCACTCCCTTCCAGGATGGAACTTTCAATACCCTCAAATTGCAGGCATCATCCCCGGGCTCATGGAAGAGCAGACAATCGACACACCTTTCCTTCCTTTTGACTGTAGACACAACAAACCCACTGGCACTGGCCCCATGCACCACACTCCCAGGAAGCACTCAATGAGAGGGAGGGCTTGTGCTTACCCACCTGTGGAAAAGGCACCTGAAATAGACCGGTTACATCTCGGTTGAAAGGACTCTGTTTGCAGGGTTCCCTTGTGGCTTAGGCTATGCAAATATGGATTGAGAAGTGTGGAGCTGAAAATGCCGCATTGGGAATGTCTTCTTCAGGGGCTACATCCAGGGCCTCATGCTTGGTGGGGAGCATGGGGGCATGGTTTCCTTGTTGGTGCCGCAGGAGGTCTTTTTTCAAATGGCCATGAAGCACAATTCTTTTTTCACATGTAGGATCTCCCTTGAGGTATTCTGCCCACTGATCCCCTGAAGATATCACATGTTCAAACACCAAGCCTCTAGAATCCACATTGAGCTTGGAAGGCTGATGAGAGTGGTGGCTATGAGTCTACAGATGGAGACAATATGGTTCATCCAAGAGGACCACCCCTCTGATGGATTCTCCTTTCCATCAACTTCGACAGACCTCCAGAGCAAGAGCTCATGGTGTCCATCTTTGAACTCTCAAGGTGTGAGGGTGAGAATGTCCCACATATGGCCCCTCACACACCTCTTTTCTCACAGCGAGGTTGTTCGGGCACAAGGCTACATGGGCATACTATCAGTGCCATGGCCACCGCTGGGACTGCACCTTTCAGAAGAAAGGCACCTCCACACACTGGGGAACCCAATTTTCTCTGTCATGATGGATCTCTGATAACATGTGCAGCACTTCAGGGTCAAGTGCTTTCTCAGTCCCTGCCTCACACGAATACACAGGACAGAATCTCTTTTGGAGACAAAAGACGTTATTCCAAACACCCAAACAAAAGTCCCCTGGACAGTGAAATCAAGGAACGACTGAGGAAGAACCGCATATGAGCTGCCATTTCAATAGGAAGGGTCTTTTCCGCTTAGGGAAAAGAGAGGGTGTCATTTACCTTGACCCACACCTCGTGTCCTTTGAGAAGACATGGGTGCCCAGCAGGGAGGACTGCTTGCAACTGACGTATTTCGAGAGACAGGCCAAGAAAGAGTGAAAATCTCATGCAAGAGTCCTGATGCAGCCTTTGTGTCTAATAATCCCCGGAGAAACAGACAAGGGGTTGGAATGCCATTGCGCCCTGGAATGTGGCTTGCATCCAAATCTCATCTCTCTCTCTCTCTCTCTCTCTCTCTCTCTCTCTGTGTCTCACTCATTCTCTAGGCTTCTTCCTCCTTCATATTCTCTCGAATCCTCCTCATCCAAGGTTATCTGAGCTGGTCCAGGTTGGCATATCTCAGTCAGGAGAGCAGTCAATTTCTTTCACCAATATTTTCCATCAGTCTTCCAATCTCCTATCAAATATGAAAGCATTATTCCTGAAATAACTCCTCTGTTTGTATGGAGATATTCCACCTTACACAGTGTACCCCTATCTTACCCTTGTCAGCCCTTCACACTGACACATAACCATCCCATTGGTACTGCGTTCTACATGGTCCCATATTTGACTCCGTGATCAACATCTTTTCAACCACCTACACATAAGCAACCTAGTGAGAATTCACTTCTCTGCAGCACACCCCACGTGTGGGATCAGGTCTGTGAAATTGCTGGTGAGGTGGATCTCTCGACTCTTTCTAAGGGGAGTTGGGAAATGCAGTCTCTGACATTCCATGTCTCAGTGTACTGGCATGTAAGAAGGGGTTTGAGCACACTTCAGCAGGGTCTGAATGCCAATGGGTCAGAGTATATACATTCGGTCCCCAAAAACCAGTCTCCATTTGGGACAATCCTCCTCCTTCTCTAGACCCTCAATTGGCTTGCCAGAGGGCCAGCTCGTCCAAGAGTGAAACCTCAAGACCTGCCCATGTAGCCCTCACCACACGGCTCACGGAGGAGAAGAAGGGAGACTCCTGAAATGCCTGACAATTGTGGACCCCACAATCAAGCCAGCAGTGGAACTAGTCAGCCCACTTCCATCCAGCACCCCAGTAGACAGGACGTATTCTTATCAACCTGTGAAATACCCACCAGACATATCCCAGCTTCATTCTCGGGAAATTTGTTACTGCGGATAGCTAGTGTGTGATTTCTTCTATTGACGTGTACGTTCAGAAGCAGGGAATCGTCCTTCCCCCCGTTCCAATATGTCCTCAGGGTTGATATTGAGGGCCTCGTCCTTGGTTGAAGGCAGAGGGGCCTATTTTCATGGTTTGAGCTCTGGAATGACATTTATCCTCCCGGTCATACTTAGGAGGCATTTTTCCCGAGGTGGAAAAGACTGGAAGTGATAAGCTCACTGGTCCCTTTCAGATATATCCTAATCCAAAAGCAAGCCTGAGCAGTGGATATTTACTCAGGAGCCTGATGAGAACGGTGGCCATGAGAAGAATGCTGAAAGAATACTTATCATCAAACTGTCCAATACATCCAATGGATCCTCCTTTAATTTAGTATCCACATACCTCCAGGTCATTAGCTCAGGCTGAACGATGTACAACCATTGAGGGGTGACGGTGAGAGCTTCCCACTTTGGGCCCATCACTCGCCTCTCTTCTCACAGAGGGTCTGTGGTGTCACAAAGCTTGGTGGGCAGCATGCCATTGCCATGGCAACCATTGGGCCTGAACTTCTCAGATGGAAGGCAACTCTGCCTCCTCTGTGCCCACCTGCTCTCTACACAAGGATGGCTCTTCCCCTGAACGTGTGTCAGGCTCAACACGGTGGTTCAAGAACTGCTTCCCAGGAATACACACTCTACAATCTCTTTGGGAACGAAAAAATGTGGTTGAAAAAGACCCTCTCCCCAAGGAGCTTGAACATGGAAACAATGGCCGATGGAGGAAGAAGAACACACGAGCATCCCTTTCCATGGGAGGAGGCTTTGCCACGGAAGGAAACTATGGAATATCTTTTACCCTGATTTCCACCCCATGCCATTGGAGAAGATATAGGGACCATAGCACGGCTTTCAAACCTGTCTTCCAGTATGGAGCAGGGATTGTAATGGACACATTTTGGGCGTCAGGCCAGGAAGGAGGGAAGACTCTCTTACAAGTGTGCTGGTTTCTCCCATTTGTGGGATATCCACCTTAAACCAAGACATGTCCTTGGAGCAATTATCCTGACATTGCCGGATGCTTGAATCCACGGCTCTTTACCTCTCACTCTCCTTCCTTTGATCTCCTTCTCTCTAGCGCTCTCACTCTCCCCTTGGCCCCCTTTCAATGTCTCTTGAATCCTCCTGCTACAAGTTGACCTGTGGTGACAATGGATGAAGTATCTTAGCCAAGAGAATGGTCCAAGTGATCCCCCAGCCTTTTCTCCCTGTCATCCTACGTCTGATCAAAGATAAAATCCGTGGTCCAGAAAGACTTCCTGTGCTTTGTGGAGACACCCCAACTAGGTCACACTTCCACAACACTTCCCCCATTCAGCCCTTCCTATGCACACGCTGACCACTTCATATGTACTTCGGTCTCTAGGGACCCATACTGGACTCCGAGAGCAACACTCTTGAAACAACGTTCACATGAGTGCTCTCCCAAGAAACCGCTTCTCTGCAGCATTCGCTACCTGGTCCATGAGGTAT
The DNA here is from genome assembly GCF_054392235.1 of Sus scrofa. Lineage (NCBI taxonomy): Eukaryota > Metazoa > Chordata > Mammalia > Artiodactyla > Suidae > Sus > Sus scrofa. Next base: position 45,328,945 of record NC_139402.1, read on the forward strand.
TGTGGATTTGCTTGGGTGTGGATCTCTGGACTCGTTCTTAGGGGATATCGAATATGAACTCTGTGACTCTTCATGTCTCAATGATTGGGCATCCAAACAATGGTCTGAGCATCCTTGGCCAGTGGGCTGGCCCACCATAGCCCAGAGTGCAAGATGTCTGTCAACCAAACCAGTCTCTATGGAAGAGACCTCCTCATTCTCTAGCCTCATCAGTGTCAGGGACAGAGCCCACTCTCTTCCAGGATGGAACTTTCAATACCCTCAAATTGCAGGCATCATCCCCGGGCTCATGGAAGAGCAGACAATCGACACACCTTTCCTTCCTTTTGACTGTAGACACAACAAACCCACTGGCACTGGCCCCATGCACCACACTCCCAGGAAGCACTCAATGAGAGGGAGGGCTTGTGCTTACCCACCTGTGGAAAAGGCACCTGAAATAGACCGGTTACATCTCGGTTGAAAGGACTCTGTTTGCAGGGTTCCCATGTGGCTTAGGCTATGCAAATATGGATTGAGAAGTGTGGAGCTGAAAATGCCGCATTGGGAATGTCTTCTTCAGGGGCTACATCCAGGGCCTCATGCTTGGTGGAGAGCATTGGGGCATGGTTTCCTTGTTGGTGCCGCACGAGGTCTTTTTTCAAATGGCCATGAAGCACAATTCTTTTTTCACATGTAGGATCTCCCTTGAGGTATTCTGCCCACTGATCCCCTGAAGATATCACATGTTCAAACACCAAGCCTCTAGAATCCACATTGAGCTTGGAAGGCTGATGAGAGTGGTGGCTATGAGTCTACAGATGGAGACAATATGGTTCATCCAAGAGGACCACCCCTCTGATGGATCCTCCTTTCCATCAACTTCGACAGACCTCCAGAGCAAGAGCTCATGGTGTCCATCTTTGAACTCTCAAGGTGTGAGGGTGAGAATGTCCCACATATGGCCCATCACACACCTCTTTTCTCACAGCGAGGTTGTTCGGGCACAAGGCTACATGGGCATACAATCAGTGCCTGTGGCCACCGCTGGGACTGCACCTTTCAGAAGAAAGGCACCTCCACACACTGGGGAACCCAATTTTCTCTGTCATGATGGATCTCTGATAACATGTGCAGCACTTCAGGGTCAAGTGCTTTCTCAGTCCCTGCCTCACAAGAATACACAGGACAGAATCTCTTTTGGAGACAAAAGACGTTATTCCAAACACCCAAACAAAAGTCCCCTGTACAATGAAATCAAGGAACGACTGAGGAAGAACCGCCTATGAGCTGCCATTTCAATAGGAAGTGTCTTTTCCGCTTAGGGAAAAGAGAGGGTGTCATTTACCTTGACCCACACCTCGTGTCCTTTGAGAAGACATGGGTGCCCAGCAGGGAGGACTGCTTGCAACTGACGTATTTCGAGAGACAGGCCAAGAAAGAGTGAAAATCTCATGCAAGAGTCCTGATGCAGCCTTTGTGTCTAATAATCCCCGGAGAAACAGACAAGGGGTTGGAATGCCATTGCGCCCTGGAATGTGGCTTGCATCCAAATCTCATCTCTCTCTCTCTCTCTCTCTCTCTCTGTGTCTCACTCATTCTCTAGGCTTCTTCCTCCTTCATATTCTCTCGAATCCTCCTCATCCAAGGTTATCTGAGCTGGTCCAGGTTGGCATATCTCAGTCAGGAGAGCAGTCAATTTCTTTCACCAATATTTTCCATCAGTCTTCCAATCTCCTATCAAATATGAAAGCATTATTCCTGAAATAACTCCTCTGTTTGTATGGAGATATTCCACCTTACACAGTGTACCCCTATCTTACCCTTGTCAGCCCTTCACACTGACACATAACCATCCCATTGGTACTGCGTTCTACATGGTCCCATATTTGACTCCGTGATCAACATCTTTTCAACCACCTACACATAAGCAACCTAGTGAGAATTCACTTCTCTGCAGCACACCCCACGTGTGGGATCAGGTCTGTGAAATTGCTGGTGAGGTGGATCTCTCGACTCTTTCTAAGGGGAGTTGGGAAATGCAGTCTCTGACATTCCATGTCTCAGTGTACTGGCATGTAAGAAGGGGTTTGAGCACACTTCAGCAGGGTCTGAATGCCAATGGGTCAGAGTATATACATTCGGTCCCCAAAAACCAGTCTCCATTTGGGACAATCCTCCTCCTTCTCTAGACCCTCAATTGGCTTGCCAGAGGGCCAGCTCGTCCAAGAGTGAAACCTCAAGACCTGCCCATGTAGCCCTCACCACACGGCTCACGGAGGAGAAGAAGAGAGACTCCTGAAATGCCTGACAATTGTGGACCCCACAATCAAGCCAGCAGTGGAACTCGTCAGCCCACTTCCATCCAGCACCCCAGTAGACAGGACGTATTCTTATCAACCTGTGAAATACCCACCAGACATATCCCAGCTTCATTCTCGGGAAATTTGTTACTGCGGATAGCTAGTGTGTGATTTCTTCTATTGACGTGTACGTTCAGAAGCAGGGAATCGTCCTTCCCCCCGTTCCAATATGTCCTCAGGGTTGATATTGAGGGCCTCGTCCTTGGTTGATGGCAGAGGGGCCTATTTTCATGGTTTGAGCTCTGGAATGACATTTATCCTCCCGGTCATACTTAGGAGGCATTTTTCCCGAGGTGGAAAAGACTGGAAGTGATAAGCTCACTGGTCCCTTTCAGATATATCCTAATCCAAAAGCAAGCCTGAGCAGTGGATATTTACTCAGGAGCCTGATGAGAACGGTGGCCATGAGAAGAATGCTGAAAGAATACTTATCATCAAACTGTCCAATACATCCAATGGATCCTCCTTTAATTTAGTATCCACATACCTCCAGGTCATTAGCTCAGGCTGAACGATGTACAACCATTGAGGGGTGACGGTGAGAGCTTCCCACTTTGGGCCCATCACTCGCCTCTCTTCTCACAGAGGGTCTGTGGTGTCACAAAGCTTGGTGGGCAGCATGCCATTGCCATGGCAACCATTGGGCCTGAACTTCTCAGATGGAAGGCAACTCTGCCTCCTCTCTGCCCACCTGCTCTCTACACAAGGATGGCTCTTCCCCTGAACGTGTGTCAGGCTCAACACGGTGGTTCAAGAACTGCTTCCCAGGAATACACACTCTACAATCTCTTTGGGAACGAAAAAATGTGGTTGAAAAAGACCCTCTCCCCAAGGAGCTTGAACATGGAAACAATGGCCGATGGAGGAAGAAGAACACACGAGCATCCCTTTCCATGGGAGGAGGCTTTGCCACGGAAGGAAACTCTGGAATATCTTTTACCCTGATTTCCACCCCATGCCATTGGAGAAGATATAGGGACCATAGCACGGCTTTCAAACCTGTCTTCCAGTATGGAGCAGGGATTGTAATGGACACATTTTGGGCGTCAGGCCAGGAAGGAGGGAAGACTCTCTTACAAGTGTGTTGGTTTCTCCCATTTGTGGGATATCCACCTTAAACCAAGACATGTCCTTGGAGCAATTATCCTGACATTGCCGGATGCTTGAATCCACGGCTCTTTACCTCTCACTCTCCTTCCTTTGATCTCCTTCTCTCTAGCGCTCTCACTCTCCCCTTGGCCCCCTTTCAATGTCTCTTGAATCCTCCTGCTACAAGTTGACCTGTGGTGACAATGGATGAAGTATCTTAGCCAAGAGAATGGTCCAAGTGATCCCCCAGCCTTTTCTCCCTGTCATCCTACGTCTGATCAAAGATAAAATCCGTGGTCCAGAAAGACTTCCTGTGCTTTGTGGAGACACCCCAACTAGGTCACACTTCCACAACACTTCCCCCATTCAGCCCTTCCTATGGACACGCTGACCACTTCATATGTACTTCGGTCTCTAGGGACCCATACTGGACTCCGAGAGCAACACTCTTGAAACAACGTTCACATGAGTGCTCTCCCAAGAAACCGCTTCTCTGCAGCATTCGCTACCTGGTCCATGAGGTATTGTGGATTTGCTTGGGTGTGGATCTCTGGACTCGTTCTTAGGGGATATCGAATATGAACTCTGTGACTCTTCATGTCTCAATGATTGGGCATCCAAACAATGGTCTGAGCATCCTTGGCCAGTGGGCTGGCCCACCATAGCCCAGAGTGCAAGATGTCTGTCAACCAAACCAGTCTCTATGGAAGAGACCTCCTCATTCTCTAGCCTCATCAGTGTCAGGGACAGAGCCCACTCCCTTCCAGGATGGAACTTTCAATACCCTCAAATTGCAGGCATCATCCCCGGGCTCATGGAAGAGCAGACAATCGACACACCTTTCCTTCCTTTTGACTGTAGACACAACAAACCCACTGGCACTGGCCCCATGCACCACACTCCCAGGAAGCACTCAATGAGAGGGAGGGCTTGTGCTTACCCACCTGTGGAAAAGGCACCTGAAATAGACCGGTTACATCTCGGTTGAAAGGACTCTGTTTGCAGGGTTCCCATGTGGCTTAGGCTATGCAAATATGGATTGAAAAGTGTGGAGCTGAAAATGCCGCATTGGGAATGTCTTCTTCAGGGGCTACATCCAGGGCCTCATGCTTGGTGGAGAGCATTGGGGCATGGTTTCCTTGTTGGTGCCGCAGGAGGTCTTTTTTCAAATGGCCATGAAGCACAATTCTTTTTTCACATGTAGGATCTCCCTTGAGGTATTCTGCCCACTGATCCCCTGAAGATATCACATGTTCAAACACCAAGCCTCTAGAATCCACATTGAGCTTGGAAGGCTGATGAGAGTGGTGGCTATGAGTCTACAGATGGAGACAATATGGTTCATCCAAGAGGACCACCCCTCTGATGGATCCTCCTTTCCATCAACTTCGACAGACCTCCAGAGCAAGAGCTCATGGTGTCCATCTTTGAACTCTCAAGGTGTGAGGGTGAGAATGTCCCACATATGGCCCCTCACACACCTCTTTTCTCACAGCGAGGTTGTTCGGGCACAAGGCTACATGGGCATACAATCAGTGCCATGGCCACCGCTGGGACTGCACCTTTCAGAAGAAAGGCACCTCCACACACTGGGGAACCCAATTTTCTCTATCATGATGGATCTCTGATAACATGTGCAGCACTTCAGGGTCAAGTGCTTTCTCAGTCCCTGCCTCACACGAATACACAGGACAGAATCTCTTTTGGAGACAAAAGACGTTATTCCAAACACCCAAACAAAAGTCCCCTGTACAATGAAATCAAGGAACGACTGAGGAAGAACCGCCTATGAGCTGCCATTTCAATAGGAAGGGTCTTTTCCGCTTAGGGAAAAGAGAGGGTGTCATTTACCTTGACCCACACCTCGTGTCCTTTGAGAAGACATGGGTGCCCAGCAGGGAGGACTGCTTGCAACTGACGTATTTCGAGAGACAGGCCAAGAAAGAGTGAAAATCTCATGCAAGAGTCCTGATGCAGCCTTTGTGTCTAATAATCCCCGGAGAAACAGACAAGGGCTTGGAATGCCATTGCGCCCTGGAATGTGGCTTGCATCCAAATCTCATCTCTCTCTCTCTCTCTCTCTCTCTCTGTGTCTCACTCATTCTCTAGGCTTCTTCCTCCTTCATATTCTCTCGAATCCTCCTCATCCAAGGTTATCTGAGCTGGTCCAGGTTGGCATATCTCAGTCAGGAGAGCAGTCAATTTCTTTCACCAATATTTTCCATCAGTCTTCCAATCTCCTATCAAATATGAAAGCATTATTCCTGAAATAACTCCTCTGTTTGTATGGAGATATTCCACCTTACACAGTGTACCCCTATCTTACCCTTGTCAGCCCTTCACACTGACACATAACCATCCCATTGGTACTGCGTTCTACATGGTCCCATATTTGACTCCGTGATCAACATCTTTTCAACCACCTACACATAAGCAACCTAGTGAGAATTCACTTCTCTGCAGCACACCCCACGTGTGGGATCAGGTCTGTGAAATTGCTGGTGAGGTGGATCTCTCGACTCTTTCTAAGGGGAGTTGGGAAATGCAGTCTCTGACATTCCATGTCTCAGTGTACTGGCATGTAAGAAGGGGTCCGAGCCCCCTTCAGCAGGGTCTGAATGCCAATGGGTCAGAGTATGTACATTCAGTCCCCAAAAACCAGTCTCCATTTGGGACAATCCTCCTCCTTCTCTAGACCCTCAATTGGCTTGCCAGAGGCCCAGCTCGTCCAAGAGGGAAACCTCAAGACCTGCCCATGTAGCCCTCACCACACGGCTCACGGAGGAGAAGAAGAGAGACTCCTGAAATGCCTGACAATTGTGGACCCCACAATCAAGCCAGCAGTGGAACTCGTCAGCCCACTTCCATCCAGCACCCCAGTAGACAGGACGTATTCTTATCAACCTGTGAAATACCCACCAGACATATCCCAGCTTCATTCTCGGGAAATTTGTTACTGCGGATAGCTAGTGTGTGATTTCTTCTATTGACGTGTACGTTCAGAAGCAGGGAATCGTCCTTCCCCCCGTTCCAATATGTCCTCAGGGTTGATATTGAGGGCCTCGTCCTTGGTTGATGGCAGAGGGGCCTATTTTCATGGTTTGAGCTCTGGAATGACATTTATCCTCCCGGTCATACTTAGGAGGCATTTTTCCCGAGGTGGAAAAGACTGGAAGTGATAAGCTCACTGGTCCCTTTCAGATATATCCTAATCCAAAAGCAAGCCTGAGCAGTGGATATTTACTCAGGAGCCTGATGAGAACGGTGGCCATGAGAAGAATGCTGAAAGAATACTTATCATCAAACTGTCCAATACATCCAATGGATCCTCCTTTAATTTAGTATCCACATACCTCCAGGTCATTAGCTCAGGCTGAACGATGTACAACCATTGAGGGGTGACGGTGAGAGCTTCCCACTTTGGGCCCATCACTCGCCTCTCTTCTCACAGAGGGTCTGTGGTGTCACAAAGCTTGGTGGGCAGCATACCATTGCCATGGCAACCATTGGGCCTGAACTTCTCAGATGGAAGGCAACTCTGCCTCCTCTCTGCCCACCTGCTCTCTACACAAGGATGGCTCTTCCCCTGAACGTGTGTCAGGCTCAACACGGTGGTTCAAGGACTGCTTCCCAGGAATACACACTCTACAATCTCTTTGGGAACGAAAAAATGTGGTTGAAAAAGACCCTCTCCCCAAGGAGCTTGAACATGGAAACAATGGCCGATGGAGGAAGAAGAACACACGAGCATCCCTTTCCATGGGAGGAGGCTTTGCCACGGAAGGAAACTATGGAATATCTTTTACCCTGATTTCCACCCCATGCCATTGGAGAAGATATAGGGACCATAGCACGGCTTTCAAACCTGTCTTCCAGTATGGAGCAGGGATTGGAATGGACACATTTTGGGCGTCAGGCCAGGAAGGAGGGAAGACTCTCTTACAAGTGTGCTGGTTTCTCCCATTTGTGGGATATCCACCTTAAACCAAGACATGTCCTTGGAGCAATTATCCTGACATTGCCGGATGCTTGAATCCACGGCTCTTTACCTCTCACTCTCCTTCCTTTGATCTCCTTCTCTCTAGCGCTCTCACTCTCCCCTTGGCCCCCTTTCAATGTCTCTTGAATCCTCCTGCTACAAGTTGACCTGTGGTGACAATGGATGAAGTATCTTAGCCAAGAGAATGGTCCAAGTGATCCCACAGCCTTTTCTCCCTGTCATCCTACGTCTGATCAAAGATAAAATCCGTGGTCCAGAAAGACTTCCTGTGCTTTGTGGAGACACCCCAACTAGGTCACACTTCCACAACACTTCCCCTATTCAGCCCTTCCTATGGACACGCTGACCACTTCATATGTACTTCGGTCTCTAGGGACCCATACTGGACTCCGAGAGCAACACTCTTGAAACAACGTTCACATGAGTGCTCTCCCAAGAAACCGCTTCTCTGCAGCATTCCCTACTTGGTCCATGAGGTATTGTGGATTTGCTTGGGTGTGGATCTCTGGACTCGTTCTTAGGGGATATCGAATATGAACTCTGTGACTCTTCATGTCTCAATGATTGGGCATCCAAACAATGGTCTGAGCATCCTTGGCCAGTGGGCTGGCCCACCATAGCCCAGAGTGCAAGATGTCTTTCAAACAAACCAGTCTCTATGGATGAGACCTCCTCATTCTCTAGCCTCATCAGTGTCAGGGACAGAGCCCACTCCCTTCCAGGATGGAACTTTCAATACCCTCAAATTGCAGGCATCATCCCCGGGCTCATGGAAGAGCAGACAATCGACACACCTTTCCTTCCTTTTGACTGTAGACACAACAAACCCACTGGCACTGGCCCCATGCACCACACTCCCAGGAAGCACTCAAAGAGAGGGAGGGCTTGTGCTTACCCACCTGTGGAAAAGGCACCTGAAATAGACCGGTTACATCTCGGTTGAAAGGACTCTGCTTGCAGGGTTCCCTTGTGGCTTAGGCTATGCATATATGGATTGAGAAGTGTGGAGCTGAAAATGCCGCATTGGGAATGTCTTCTTCAGGGGCTACATCCAGGGCCTCAGGCTTGGTGGGGAGCATGGGGGAATGGTTTCCTTGTTGGTGCCGCACGAGGTCTTTTTTCAAATGGCCATGAAGCACAATTCTTTTTTCACATGTAGGATCTCCCTTGAGGTATTCTGCCCACTGATCCCCTGAAGATATCACATGTTCAAACACCAAGCCTCTAGAATCCACATTGAGCTTGGAAGGCTGATGAGAGTGGTGGCTATGAGTCTACAGATGGAGACAATATGGTTCATCCAAGAGGACCACCCCTCTGATGGATTCTCCTTTCCATCAACTTCGACAGACCTCCAGAGCAAGAGCTCATGGTGTCCATCTTTGAACTCTCAAGGTGTGAGGGTGAGAATGTCCCACATATGGCCCCTCACACACCTCTTTTCTCACAGCGAGGTTGTTCGGGCACAAGGCTACATGGGCATACAATCAGTGCCATGGCCACCGCTGGGACTGCACCTTTCAGAAGAAAGGCACCTCCACACACTGCGGAACCCAATTTTCTCTATCATGATGGATCTCTGATAACATGTGCAGCACTTCAGGGTCAAGTGCTTTCTCAGTCCCTGCCTCACACGAATACACAGGACAGAATCTCTTTTGGAGACAAAAGACGTTATTCCAAACACCCAAACAAAAGTCCCCTGGACAGTGAAATCAAGGAACGACTGAGGAAGAACCCCCTATGAGCTGCCATTTCAATAGGAAGGGTCTTTTCCGCTTAGGGAAAAGAGAGGGTGTCATTTACCTTGACCCACACCTCGTGTCCTTTGAGAAGACATGGGTGCCCAGCAGGGAGGACTGCTTGCAACTGACGTATTTCGAGAGACAGGCCAAGAAAGAGTGAAAATCTCATGCAAGAGTCCTGATGCAGCCTTTGTGTCTAATAATCCCCGGAGAAACAGACAAGGGCTTGGAATGCCATTGCGCCCTGGAATGTGGCTTGCATCCAAATCTCATCTCTCTCTCTCTCTCTCTCTCTCTCTCTCTGTGTCTCACTCATTCTCTAGGCTTCTTCCTCCTTCATATTCTCTCGAATCCTCCTCATCCAAGGTTATCTGAGCTGGTCCAGGTTGGCATATCTCAGTCAGGAGAGCAGTCAATTTCTTTCACCAATATTTTCCATCAGTCTTCCAATCTCCTATCAAATATGAAAGCATTATTCCTGAAATAACTCCTCTGTTTGTATGGAGATATTCCACCTTACACAGTGTACCCCTATCTTACCCTTGTCAGCCCTTCACACTGACACATAACCATCCCATTGGTACTGCGTTCTACATGGTCCCATATTTGACTCCGTGATCAACATCTTTTCAACCACCTACACATAAGCAACCTAGTGAGAATTCACTTCTCTGCAGCACACCCCACGTGTGGGATCAGGTCTGTGAAATTGCTGGTGAGGTGGATCTCTCGACTCTTTCTAAGGGGAGTTGGGAAATGCAGTCTCTGACATTCCATGTCTCAGTGTACTGGCATGTAAGAAGGGGTCCGAGCCCCCTTCAGCAGGGTCTGAATGCCAATGGGTCAGAGTATGTACATTCAGTCCCCAAAAACCAGTCTCCATTTGGGACAATCCTCCTCCTTCTCTAGACCCTCAATTGGCTTGCCAGAGGCCCAGCTCGTCCAAGAGGGAAACCTCAAGACCTGCCCATGTAGCCCTCACCACACGGCTCACGGAGGAGAAGAAGAGAGACTCCTGAAATGCCTGACAATTGTGGACCCCACAATCAAGCCAGCAGTGGAACTCGTCAGCCCACTTCCATCCAGCACCCCAGTAGACAGGACGTATTCTTATCAACCTGTGAAATACCCACCAGACATATCCCAGCTTCATTCTCGGGAAATTTGTTACTGCGGATAGCTAGTGTGTGATTTCTTCTATTGACGTGTACGTTCAGAAGCAGGGAATCGTCCTTCCCCCCGTTCCAATATTTCCTCAGGGTTGATATTGAGGGCCTCGTCCTTGGTTGATGGCAGAGGGGCCTATTTTCATGGTTTGAGCTCTGGAATGACATTTATCCTCCCGGTCATACTTAGGAGGCATTTTTCCCGAGGTGGAAAAGACTGGAAGTGATAAGCTCACTGGTCCCTTTCAGATATATCCTAATCCAAAAGCAAGCCTGAGCAGTGGATATTTACTCAGGAGCCTGATGAGAACGGTGGCCATGAGAAGAATGCTGAAAGAATACTTATCATCAAACTGTCCAATACATCCAATGGATCCTCCTTTAATTTAGTATCCACATACCTCCAGGTCATTAGCTCAGGCTGAACGATGTACAACCATTGAGGGGTGACGGTGAGAGCTTCCCACTTTGGGCCCATCACTCGCCTCTCTTCTCACAGAGGGTCTGTGGTGTCACAAAGCTTGGTGGGCAGCATACCATTGCCATGGCAACCATTGGGCCTGAACTTCTCAGATGGAAGGCAACTCTGCCTCCTCTCTGCCCACCTGCTCTCTACACAAGGATGGCTCTTCCCCTGAACGTGTGTCAGGCTCAACACGGTGGTTCAAGAACTGCTTCCCAGGAATACACACTCTACAATCTCTTTGGGAACGAAAAAATGTGGTTGAAAAAGACCCTCTCCCCAAGGAGCTTGAACATGGAAACAATGGCCGATGGAGGAAGAAGAACACACGAGCATCCCTTTCCATGGGAGGAGGCTTTGCCACGGAAGGAAACTATGGAATATCTTTTACCCTGATTTCCACCCCATGCCATTGGAGAAGATATAGGGACCATAGCACGGCTTTCAAACCTGTCTTCCAGTATGGAGCAGGGATTGGAATGGACACATTTTGGGCGTCAGGCCAGGAAGGAGGGAAGACTCTCTTACAAGTGTGCTGGTTTCTCCCATTTGTGGGATATCCACCTTAAACCAAGACATGTCCTTGGAGCAATTATCCTGACATTGCCGGATGCTTGAATCCACGGCTCTTTACCTCTCACTCTCCTTCCTTTGATCTCCTTCTCTCTAGCGCTCTCACTCTCCCCTTGGCCCCCTTTCAATGTCTCTTGAATCCTCCTGCTACAAGTTGACCTGTGGTGACAATGGATGAAGTATCTTAGCCAAGAGAATGGTCCAAGTGATCCCACAGCCTTTTCTCCCTGTCATCCTACGTCTGATCAAAGATAAAATCCGTGGTCCAGAAAGACTTCCTGTGCTTTGTGGAGACACCCCAACTAGGTCACACTTCCACAACACTTCCCGTATTCAGCCCTTCCTATGGACACGCTGACCACTTCATATGTACTTCGGTCTCTAGAGTCCCATACTGGACTCCGAGGGCAACACACTTGAAACAACGTTCACATGAGTGCTCTCCCAAGAAACCGCTTCTCTGCAGCATTCGCTACCTGGTCCATGAGGTATTGTGGATTTGCTTGGGTGTGGATCTCTGGACTCGATCTTAGGGGATATCGAATATGAACTCTGTGACTCTTCATGTCTCAATGATTGGGCATCCAAACAATGGTCTGAGCATCCTTGGCCAGTGGGCTGGCCCACCATAGCCCAGAGTGCAAGATGTCTGTCAACCAAACCAGTCTCTATGGAAGAGACCTCCTCATTCTCTAGCCTCATCAGTGTCAGGGACAGAGCCCACTCCCTTCCAGGATGGAACTTTCAATACCCTCAAATTGCAGGCATCATCCCCGGGCTCATGGAAGAGCAGACAATCGACACACCTTTCCTTCCTTTTGACTGTAGACACAACAAACCCACTGGCACTGGCCCCATGCACCACACTCCCAGGAAGCACTCAAAGAGAGGGAGGGCTTGTGCTTACCCACCTGTGGAAAAGGCACCTGAAATAGACCGGTTACATCTCGGTAAAAAGGACTCTGTTTGCAGGGTTCCCTTGTGGCTTAGGCTATGCATATATGGATTGAGAAGTGTGGAGCTGAAAATGCCGCATTGGGAATGTCTTCTTCAGGGGCTACATCCAGGGCCTCAGGCTTGGTGGGGAGCATGGGGGAATGGTTTCCTTGTTGGTGCCGCAGGAGGTCTTTTTTCAAATGGCCATGAAGCACAATTCTTTTTTCACATGTAGGATCTCCCTTGAGGTATTCTGCCCACTGATCCCCTGAAGATATCACATGTTCAAACACCAAGCCTCTAGAATCCACATTGAGCTTGGAAGGCTGATGAGAGTGGTGGCTATGAGTCTACAGATGGAGACAATATGGTTCATCCAAGAGGACCACCCCTCTGATGGATTCTCCTTTCCATCAACTTCGACAGACCTCCAGAGCAAGAGCTCATGGTGTCCATCTTTGAACTCTCAAGGTGTGAGGGTGAGAATGTCCCACATATGGCCCCTCACACACCTCTTTTCTCACAGCGAGGTTGTTCGGGCACAAGGCTACATGGGCATACAATCAGTGCCATGGCCACCGCTGGGACTGCACCTTTCAGAAGAAAGGCACCTCCACACACTGGGGAACCCAATTTTCTCTGTCATGATGGATCTCTGATAACATGTGCAGCACTTCAGGGTCAAGTGCTTTCTCAGTCCCTGCCTCACACGAATACACAGGACAGAATCTCTTTTGGAGACAAAAGACGTTATTCCAAACACCCAAACAAAAGTCCCCTGGACAGTGAAATCAAGGAACGACTGAGGAAGAACCGCATATGAGCTGCCATTTCAATAGGAAGGGTCTTTTCCGCTTAGGGAAAAGAGAGGGTGTCATTTACCTTGACCCACACCTCGTGTCCTTTGAGAAGACATGGGTGCCCAGCAGGGAGGACTGCTTGCAACTGACGTATTTCGAGAGACAGGCCAAGAAAGAGTGAAAATCTCATGCAAGAGTCCTGATGCAGCCTTTGTGTCTAATAATCCCCGGAGAAACAGACAAGGGGTTGGAATGCCATTGCGCCCTGGAATGTGGCTTGCATCCAAATCTCATCTCTCTCTCTCTCTCTCTCTCTCTCTCTCTCTCTGTGTCTCACTCATTCTCTAGGCTTCTTCCTCCTTCATATTCTCTCGAATCCTCCTCATCCAAGGTTATCTGAGCTGGTCCAGGTTGGCATATCTCAGTCAGGAGAGCAGTCAATTTCTTTCACCAATATTTTCCATCAGTCTTCCAATCTCCTATCAAATATGAAAGCATTATTCCTGAAATAACTCCTCTGTTTGTATGGAGATATTCCACCTTACACAGTGTACCCCTATCTTACCCTTGTCAGCCCTTCACACTGACACATAACCATCCCATTGGTACTGCGTTCTACATGGTCCCATATTTGACTCCGTGATCAACATCTTTTCAACCACCTACACATAAGCAACCTAGTGAGAATTCACTTCTCTGCAGCACACCCCAGTGTGGGATCAGGTCTGTGAAATTGCTGGTGAGGTGGATCTCTCGACTCTTTCTAAGGGGAGTTGGGAAATGCAGTCTCTGACATTCCATGTCTCAGTGTACTGGCATGTAAGAAGGGGTTTGAGAACATTTCAGCAGGGTCTGAATGCCAATGGGTCAGAGTATATACATTCGGTCCCCAAAAACCAGTCTCCATTTGGGACAATCCTCCTCCTTCTCTAGACCCTCAATTGGCTTGCCAGAGGGCCAGCTCGTCCAAGAGTGAAACCTCAAGACCTGCCCATGTAGCCCTCACCACACGGCTCACGGAGGAGAAGAAGAGAGACTCCTGAAATGCCTGACAATTGTGGACCCCACAATCAAGCCAGCAGTGGAACTAGTCACCCCACTTCCATCCAGCACCCCAGTAGACAGGACGTATTCTTATCAACCTGTGAAATACCCACCAGACATATCCCAGCTTCATTCTCGGGAAATTTGTTACTGCGGATAGCTAGTGTGTGATTTCTTCTATTGACGTGTACGTTCAGAAGCAGGGAATCGTCCTTCCCCCCGTTCCAATATGTCCTCAGGGTTGATATTGAGGGCCTCGTCCTTGGTTGAAGGCAGAGGGGCCTATTTTCATGGTTTGAGCTCTGGAATGACATTTATCCTCCCGGTCATACTTAGGAGGCATTTTTCCCGAGGTGGAAAAGACTGGAAGTGATAAGCTCACTGGTCCCTTTCAGATATATCCTAATCCAAAAGCAAGCCTGAGCAGTGGATATTTACTCAGGAGCCTGATGAGAACGGTGGCCATGAGAAGAATGCTGAAAGAATACTTATCATCAAACTGTCCAATACATCCAATGGATCCTCCTTTAATTTAGTATCCACATACCTCCAGGTCATTAGCTCAGGCTGAACGATGTACAACCATTGAGGGGTGACGGTGAGAGCTTCCCACTTTGGGCCCATCACTCGCCTCTCTTCTCACAGAGGGTCTGTGGTGTCACAAAGCTTGGTGGGCAGCATGCCATTGCCATGGCAACCATTGGGCCTGAACTTCTCAGATGGAAGGCAACTCTGCCTCCTCTCTGCCCACCTGCTCTCTACACAAGGATGGCTCTTCCCCTGAACGTGTGTCAGGCTCAACACGGTGGTTCAAGAACTGCTTCCCAGGAATACACACTCTACAATCTCTTTGGGAACGAAAAAATGTGGTTGAAAAAGACCCTCTCCCCAAGGAGCTTGAACATGGAAACAATGGCCGATGGAGGAAGAAGAACACACGAGCATCCCTTTCATGGGAGGAGGCTTTGCCACGGAAGGAAACTATGGAATATCTTTTACCCTGATTTCCACCCCATGCCATTGGAGAAGATATAGGGACCATAGCACGGCTTTCAAACCTGTCTTCCAGTATGGAGCAGGGATTGTAATGGACACATTTTGGGCGTCAGGCCAGGAAGGAGGGAAGACTCTCTTACAAGTGTGCTGGTTTCTCCCATTTGTGGGATATCCACCTTAAACCAAGACATGTCCTTGGAGCAATTATCCTGACATTGCCGGATGCTTGAATCCACGGCTCTTTACCTCTCACTCTCCTTCCTTTGATCTCCTTCTCTCTAGCGCTCTCACTCTCCCCTTGGCCCCCCTTCAATGTCTCTTGAATCCTCCTGCTACATGTTGACCTGTGGTGACAATGGATGAAGTATCTTAGCCAAGAGAATGGTCCAAGTGATCCCCCAGCCTTTTCTCCCTGTCATCCTACGTCTGATCAAAGATAAAATCCGTAGTCCAGAAAGACTTCCTGTGCTTTGTGGAGACACCCCAACTAGGTCACACTTCCACAACACTTCCCCTATTCAGCCCTTCCTATGGACACGCTGACCACTTCATATGTACTTCGGTCTCTAGGGACCCATACTGGACTCCGAGAGCAACACACTTGAAACAACGTTCACATGAGTGCTCTCCCAAGAAACCGCTTCTCTGCAGCATTCCCTACTTGGTCCATGAGGTATTGTGGATTTGCTTGGGTGTGGATCTCTGGACTCGTTCTTAGGGGATATCGAATATGAACTCTGTGACTCTTCATGTCTCAATGATTGGGCATCCAAACAATGGTCTGAGCATCCTTGGCCAGTGGGCTGGCCCACCATAGCCCAGAGTGCAAGATGTCTGTCAACCAAACCAGTCTCTATGGAAGAGACCTCCTCATTCTCTAGCCTCATCAGTGTCAGGGACAGAGCCCACTCTCTTCCAGGATGGAACTTTCAATACCCTCAAATTGCAGGCATCATCCCCGGGCCCATGGAAGAGCAGACAATCGACACACCTTTCCTTCCTTTTGACTGTAGACACAACAAACCCACTGGCACTGGCCCCATGCACCACACTCCCAGGAAGCACTCAATGAGAGGGAGGGCTTGTGCTTACCCACCTGTGGAAAAGGCACCTGAAATAGACCGGTTACATCTCGGTTGAAAGGACTCTGTTTGCAGGGTTCCCTTGTGGCTTAGGCTATGCAAATATGGATTAAGAACTGTGGAGCTGAAAATGCCGCATTGGGAATGTCTTCTTCAGGGGCTACATCCAGGGCCTCATGCTTGGTGGAGAGAATTGGGGCATGGTTTCCTTGTTGGTGCCGCAGGAGGTCTTTTTTCAAATGGCCATGAAGCACAATTCTTTTTTCACATGTAGGATCTCCCTTGAGGTATTCTGCCCACTGATCCCCTGAAGATATCACATGTTCAAACACCAAGCCTCTAGAATCCACATTGAGCTTGGAAGGCTGATGAGAGTGGTGGCTATGAGTCTACAGATGGAGACAATATGGTTCATCCAAGAGGACCACCCCTCTGATGGATTCTCCTTTCCATCAACTTCGACAGACCTCCAGAGCAAGAGCTCATGGTGTCCATCTTTGAACTCTCAAGGTGTGAGGGTGAGAATGTCCCACATATGGCCCCTCACACACCTCTTTTCTCACAGCGAGGTTGTTCGGGCACAAGGCTACATAGGCATACTATCAGTGCCATGGCCACCGCGGGGACTGCACCTTTCAGAAGAAAGGCACCTCCACACACTGGGGAACCCAATTTTCTCTGTCATGATGGATCTCTGATAACATGTGCAGCACTTCAGGTTCAAGTGCTTTCTCAGTCCCTGCCTCACACGAATACACAGGACAGAATCTCTTTTGGAGACAAAAGACGTTATTCCAAACACCCAAACAAAAGTCCCCTGGACAGTGAAATCTAGGAACGACTGAGGAAAAACCGCCTATGAGCTGCCATTTCAATAGGAAGGGTCTTTCCGCTTAGGGAAAAGAGAGGGTGTCATTTACCTTGACCCACACCTCGTGTCCTTTGAGAAGACATGGGTGCCCAGCAGGGAGAACTGCTTGCAACTGACGTATTTCTAGAGACAGGCCAAGAAAGAGTGAAAATCTCATGCAAGAGTCCTGATGTAGCCTTTGTGTCTAATAGTCCCCGGAGAAACAGACAAGGGCTTGGAATGACATTGCGCCCTGGAAGGTGGCTTGCATCCAAATCTCATCTCGCTCTCTCTCTCTCTCTCTGTCTCTCACTCTTTCTCTCGGCTTCTTCCTCCTTCACATTCTCTCGAATCCTCCTCATCCAAGGTTATCTGAGCTGTTCCAGGTTAGCATATCTCAGTCAAGAGAACAGTCCAATTCTTTAACCAAGATTTTCCATCAGTCGTCCAAACTCCCATCAAATATGGAAGCATTTTTCCTGAAATAACTCCTCTGTTTGTATGGTGATATTCCACCTTACACAGTGTACCCTTATCTTACACTTGTCAGGCCTTCACACTGACACATAACCATCCCATTGGTACTGCGTTCTACATGGTCCCAGATTTGACTCCGAGATCATCATCTTTTCAACCACCTACACATAAGGGACCTAGTGAGAATTCACTTCTCTTCAGCACACCCCAGTGTGGGATCAGGTCTGTGAAGTGGCTGGTGAGGTGGATCTCTCGACACTTTCTAAGGCGAGTTGGGAAATGAAGTCTCTGCCTCTCCATGTCTCAGTGAATTGGCATGTAAGAAGGGGTCCGAGCCCCCTTCAGCAGGGTCTGAATGCCAATGGGTCAGAGTATATACATTCGGTCCCCAAAAGCCAGTCTCCATTTGGGACAATCCTCCTCCATCTCTAGACCCTCAATTGGCAGGCCAGAGGCCCTGCGCGTCCAAGAGGGAAACCTCAAGACCTGCCCATGTAGCCCTCACCACACGGCTCACGGAGGAGAAGAAGAGAGACTCCTGAAATGCCTGACAATTGTGGACCCCACAATCAAGCCAGCAGTGGAACTCGTCAGCCCACTACCATCCAGCACCCCAGCAGACAGGACGTATTCTTATCAACCTGTGATATACCCACCAGACGTATCCCAGCTTCATTCTCCGGAAATTTGTTACTGTGGATAGCTAGTGTGTGATTTCATCTATTGACGTGTACGTTCAGAAGCAGGGAATCGTCCTTCCCCCCGTTCCAATATGTCCTCAGGGTTGATATTGAGGGCCTCGTCCTTGGTTGAAGGCAGAGGGGCCTATTTTCATGGTTTGAGCTCTGGAATGACATTTATCCTCCCGGTCATACTTAGGAGGCATTTTTCCCGAGGTGGAAAAGACTGGAAGTGATAAGCTCACTGGTCCCTTTCAGATATATCCTAATCCAAAATCAAGCCTGAGCAGTGGATATTTACTCAGGAGCCTGATGAGAACGGTGGCCATGAGAAGAATGCTGAAAGAATACTTATCATCAAACTGTCCAATACATCCAATGGATCCTCCTTTAATTTAGTATCCACATACCTCCAGGTCATTAGCTCAGGCTGAACGATGTACAACCATTGAGGGGTGACGGTGAGAGCTTCCCACTTTGGGCCCATCACTCGCCTCTCTTCTCACAGAGGGTCTGTGGTGTCACAAAGCTTGGTGGGCAGCATGCCATTGCCATGGCAACCATTGGGCCTGAACTTCTCAGATGGAAGGCAACTCTGCCTCCTCTCTGCCCACCTGCTCTCTACACAAGGATGGCTCTTCCCCTGAACGTGTGTCAGGCTCAACACGGTGGTTCAAGAACTGCTTCCCAGGAATACACACTCTACAATCTCTTTGGGAACGAAAAAATGTGGTTGAAAAAGACCCTCTCCCCAAGGAGCTTGAACATGGAAACAATGGCCGATGGAGGAAGAAGAACACACGAGCATCCCTTTCCATGGGAGGAGGCTTTGCCACGGAAGGAAACTATGGAATATCTTTTACCCTGATTTCCACCCCATGCCATTGGAGAAGATATAGGGACCATAGCACGGCTTTCAAACCTGTCTTCCAGTATGGAGCAGGGATTGTAATGGACACATTTTGGGCGTCAGGCCAGGAAGGAGGGAAGACTCTCTTACAGGTGTGCTGGTTTCTCCCATTTGTGGGATATCCACCTTAAACCAAGACATGTCCTTGGAGCAATTATCCTGACATTGCCGGATGCTTGAATCCACGGCTCTTTACCTCTCACTCTCCTTCCTTTGATCTCCTTCTCTCTAGCGCTCTCACTCTCCCCTTGGCCCCCCTTCAATGTCTCTTGAATCCTCCTGCTACAAGTTGACCTGTGGTGACAATGGATGAAGTATCTTAGCCAAGAGAATGGTCCAAGTGATCCCCCAGCCTTTTCTCCCTGTCATCCTAGGTCTGATGAAAGATAAAATCCCTGGTCCAGAAAGACTTCCTGTGCTTTGTGGAGACACCCCAACTAGGTCACACTTCCACAACACTTCCCCTATTCAGCCCTTCCTATGGACACGCTGACCACTTCATATGTACTTCGGTCTCTAGGGTCCCATACTGGACTCCGAGAGCAACACACTTGAAACAACGTTCACATGAGTGCTCTCCCAAGAAACCGCTTCTCTGCAGCATTCGCTACCTGGTCCATGAGGTATTGTGGATTTGCTTGGGTGTGGATCTCTGGACTCGATCTTAGGGGATATCGAATATGAACTCTGTGACTCTTCATGTCTCAATGATTGGGCATCCAAACAATGGTCTGAGCATCCTTGGCCAGTGGGCTGGCCCACCATAGCCCAGAGTGCAAGATGTCTGTCAACAAAACCAGTCTCTATGGAAGAGACCTCCTCATTCTCTAGCCTCATCAGTGTCAGGGACAGAGCCCACTCTCTTCCAGGATGGAACTTTCAATACCCTCAAATTGCAGGCATCATCCCCGGGCTCATGGAAGAGCAGACAATCGACACACCTTTCCTTCCTTTTGACTGTAGACACAACAAACCCACTGGCACTGGCCCCATGCACCACACTCCCAGGAAGCACTCAATGAGAGGGAGGGCTTGTGCTTACCCACCTGTGGAAAAGGCACCTGAAATAGACCGGTTACATCTCGGTTGAAAGGACTCTGCTTGCAGGGTTCCCTTGTGGCTTAGGCTATGCAAATATGGATTGAGAACTGTGGAGCTGAAAATGCCGCATTGGGAATGTCTTCTTCAGGGGCTACATCCAGGGCCTCATGCTTGGTGGAGAGCATTGGGGCATGGTTTCCTTGTTGGTGCCGCAGGAGGTCTTTTTTCAAATGGCCATGAAGCACAATTCTTTTTTCACATGTAGGATCTCCCTTGAGGTATTCTGCCCACTGATCCCCTGAAGATATCACATGTTCAAACACCAAGCCTCTAGAATCCACATTGAGCTTGGAAGGCTGATGAGAGTGGTGGCTATGAGTCTACAGATGGAGACAATATGGTTCATCCAAGAGGACCACCCCTCTGATGGATCCTCCTTTCCATCAACTTCGACAGACCTCCAGAGCAAGAGCTCATGGTGTCCATCTTTGAACTCTCAAGGTGTGAGGGTGAGAATGTCCCACATATGGCCCCTCACACACCTCTTTTCTCACAGCGAGGTTGTTCGGGCACAAGGCTACATGGGCATACTATCAGTGCCATGGCCACCGCTGGGACTGCACCTTTCAGAAGAAAGGCACCTCCACACACTGGGGAACCCAATTTTCTCTGTCATGATGGATCTCTGATAACATGTGCAGCACTTCAGGGTCAAGTGCTTTCTCAGTCCCTGCCTCACACGAATACACAGGACAGAATCTCTTTTGGAGACAAAAGACGTTATTCCAAACACCCAAACAAAATTCCCCTGGACAATGAAATCAAGGAACGACTGAGGAAGAACCGCCCATGAGCTGCCATTTCAATAGGAAGGGTCTTTTCCGCTTAGCGAAAAGAGAGGGTGTCATTTACCTTGACCCACACCTCGTGTCCTTTGAGAAGACATGGGTGCCCAGCAGGGAGAACTGCTTGCAACTGACGTATTTCTAGAGACAGGCCAAGAAAGAGTGAAAATCTCATGCAAGAGTCCTGATGTAGCCTTTGTGTCTAATAGTCCCCGGAGAAACAGACAAGGGCTTGGAATGACATTGCGCCCTGGAAGGTGGCTTGCATCCAAATCTCATCTCGCTCTCTCTCTCTCTCTCTGTCTCTCACTCTTTCTCTCGGCTTCTTCCTCCTTCACATTCTCTCGAATCCTCCTCATCCAAGGTTATCTGAGCTGTTCCAGGTTAGCATATCTCAGTCAAGAGAACAGTCCAATTCTTTAACCAAGATTTTCCATCAGTCGTCCAAACTCCCATCAAATATGGAAGCATTTTTCCTGAAATAACTCCTCTGTTTGTATGGAGATATTCCACCTTACACAGTGTACCCTTATCTTACACTTGTCAGGCCTTCACACTGACACATAACCATCCCATTGGTACTGCGTTCTACATGGTCCCAGATTTGACTCCGAGATCATCATCTTTTCAACCACCTACACATAAGGGACCTAGTGAGAATTCACTTCTCTTCAGCACACCCCAGTGTGGGATCAGGTCTGTGAAGTGGCTGGTGAGGTGGATCTCTCGACACTTTCTAAGGCGAGTTGGGAAATGAAGTCTCTGCCTCTCCATGTCTCAGTGAATTGGCATGTAAGAAGGGGTCCGAGCCCCCTTCAGCAGGGTCTGAATGCCAATGGGTCAGAGTATATACATTCGGTCCCCAAAAGCCAGTCTCCATTTGGGACAATCCTCCTCCATCTCTAGACCCTCAATTGGCAGGCCAGAGGCCCTGCTCGTCCAAGAGGGAAACCTCAAGACCTGCCCATGTAGCCCTCACCACACGGCTCACGGAGGAGAAGAAGAGAGACTCCTGAAATGCCTGACAATTGTGGACCCCACAATCAAGCCAGCAGTGGAACTCGTCAGCCCACTTCCATCCAGCACCCCAGCAGACAGGACGTATTCTTATCAACCTGTGAAATACCCACCAGACGTATCCCAGCTTCATTCTCGGGAAATTTGTTACTGTGGATAGCTAGTGTGTGATTTCATCTATTGACGTGTACGTTCAGAAGCAGGGAATCGTCCTTCCCCCCGTTCCAATATGTCCTCAGGGTTGATATTGAGGGCCTCGTCCTTGGTTGAAGGCAGAGGGGCCTATTTTCATGGTTTGAGCTCTGGAATGACATTTATCCTCCCGGTCATACTTAGGAGGCATTTTTCCCGAGGTGGAAAAGACTGGAAGTGATAAGCTCACTGGTCCCTTTCAGATATATCCTAATCCAAAAGCAAGCCTGAGCAGTGGATATTTACTCAGGAGCCTGATGAGAACGGTGGCCATGAGAAGAATGCTGAAAGAATACTTATCATCAAACTGTCCAATACATCCAATGGATCCTCCTTTAATTTAGTATCCACATACCTCCAGGTCATTAGCTCAGGCTGAACGATGTACAACCATTGAGGGGTGACGGTGAGAGCTTCCCACTTTGGGCCCATCACTCGCCTCTCTTCTCACAGAGGGTCTGTGGTGTCACAAAGCTTGGTGGGCAGCATGCCATTGCCATGGCAACCATTGGGCCTGAACTTCTCAGATGGAAGGCAACTCTGCCTCCTCTCTGCCCACCTGCTCTCTACACAAGGATGGCTCTTCCCCTGAACGTGTGTCAGGCTCAACACGGTGGTTCAAGAACTGCTTCCCAGGAATACACACTCTACAATCTCTTTGGGAACGAAAAAATGTGGTTGAAAAAGACCCTCTCCCCAAGGAGCTTGAACATGGAAACAATGGCCGATGGAGGAAGAAGAACACACGAGCATCCCTTTCCATGGGAGGAGGCTTTGCCACGGAAGGAAACTATGGAATATCTTTTACCCTGATTTCCACCCCATGCCATTGGAGAAGATATAGGGACCATAGCACGGCTTTCAAACCTGTCTTCCAGTATGGAGCAGGGATTGGAATGGACACATTTTGGGCGTCAGGCCAGGAAGGAGGGAAGACTCTCTTACAAGTGTGCTGGTTTCTCCCATTTGTGGGATATCCACCTTAAACCAAGACATGTCCTTGGAGCAATTATCCTGACATTGCCGGATGCTTGAATCCACGGCTCTTTACCTCTCACTCTCCTTCCTTTGATCTCCTTCTCTCTAGCGCTCTCACTCTCCCCTTGGCCCCCCTTCAATGTCTCTTGAATCCTCCTGCTACAAGTTGACCTGTGGTGACAATGGATGAAGTATCTTAGCCAAGAGAATGGTCCAAGTGATCCCCCAGCCTTTTCTCCCTGTCATCCTAGGTCTGATGAAAGATAAAATCCCTGGTCCAGAAAGACTTCCTGTGCTTTGTGGAGACACCCCAACTAGGTCACACTTCCACAACACTTCCCCTATTCAGCCCTTCCTATGGACACGCTGACCACTTCATATGTACTTCGGTCTCTAGGGACCCATACTGGACTCCGAGAGCAACACACTTGAAACAACGTTCACATGAGTGCTCTCCCAAGAAACCGCTTCTCTGCAGCATTCGCTACCTGGTCCATGAGGTATTGTGGATTTGCTTGGGTGTGGATCTCTGGACTCGATCTTAGGGGATATCGAATATGAACTCTGTGACTCTTCATGTCTCAATGATTGGGCATCCAAACAATGGTCTGAGCATCCTTGGCCAGTGGGCTGGCCCACCATAGCCCAGAGTGCAAGATGTCTGTCAACAAAACCAGTCTCTATGGAAGAGACCTCCTCATTCTCTAGCCTCATCAGTGTCAGGGACAGAGCCCACTCTCTTCCAGGATGGAACTTTCAATACCCTCAAATTGCAGGCATCATCCCCGGGCTCATGGAAGAGCAGACAATCGACACACCTTTCCTTCCTTTTGACTGTAGACACAACAAACCCACTGGCACTGGCCCCATGCACCACACTCCCAGGAAGCACTCAATGAGAGGGAGGGCTTGTGCTTACCCACCTGTGGAAAAGGCACCTGAAATAGACCGGTTACATCTCGGTTGAAAGGACTCTGCTTGCAGGGTTCCCTTGTGGCTTAGGCTATGCAAATATGGATTGAGAAGTGTGGAGCTGAAAATGCCGCATTGGGAATGTCTTCTTCAGGGGCTACATCCAGGGCCTCATGCTTGGTGGAGAGCATTGGGGCATGGTTTCCTTGTTGGTGCCGCAGGAGGTCTTTTTTCAAATGGCCATGAAGCACAATTCTTTTTTCACATGTAGGATCTCCCTTGAGGTATTCTGCCCACTGATCCCCTGAAGATATCACATGTTCAAACACCAAGCCTCTAGAATCCACATTGAGCTTGGAAGGCTGATGAGAGTGGTGGCTATGAGTCTACAGATGGAGACAATATGGTTCATCCAAGAGGACCACCCCTTTGATGGATCCTCCTTTCCATCAACTTCGACAGACCTCCAGAGCAAGAGCTCATGGTGTCCATCTTTGAACTCTCAAGGTGTGAGGGTGAGAATGTCCCACATATGGCCCCTCACACACCTCTTTTCTCACAGCGAGGTTGTTCGGGCACAAGGCTACATGGGCATACTATCAGTGCCATGGCCACCGCTGGGACTGCACCTTTCAGAAGAAAGGCACCTCCACACACTGGGGAACCCAATTTTCTCTGTCATGATGGATCTCTGATAACATGTGCAGCACTTCAGGGTCAAGTGCTTTCTCAGTCCCTGCCTCACACGAATACACAGGACAGAATCTCTTTTGGAGACAAAAGACGTTATTCCAAACACCCAAACAAAATTCCCCTGGACAATGAAATCAAGGAACGACTGAGGAAGAACCGCCCATGAGCTGCCATTTCAATAGGAAGGGTCTTTTCCGCTTAGCGAAAAGAGAGGGTGTCATTTACCTTGACCCACACCTCGTGTCCTTTGAGAAGACATGGGTGCCCAGCAGGGAGGACTGCTTGCAACTGACGTATTTCTAGAGACAGGCCAAGAAAGAGTGAAAATCTCATGCAAGAGTCCTGATATAGCCTTTGTGTCTAACAGTCCCCGGAGAAACAGACAAGGGCTTGGAATGACATGGCGCCCTGGAATTTGGCTTGCATCCAAATCTCATCTCTCTCTCTCCTTCTCTCACTCTCTCTCTCTCTCTCTCTCTCTCTCTCTCTCTGTCTCTCTGTCTCACACTCCTTCTCTCGGTTTCTTCCTCCTTCACATTCTCTCGAATCCTCCTCATCCAAGGTTATCTGTGCTGGTCCAGGTTGGCATATCTCAGTCAGGAGAGCAGTCCAATTCTTTAACCAAGATTTTCCATCAGTCTTCCAAACTCCCATCAAATATGAAAGCATTTTTCCTGAAATAAGTCCTCTGTTTGTATGGAGATATTCCACCTTACACAGTGTACCCCTATCTTACCCTTGTCAGCCCTTCACACTGACACATAACCATCCCATTGGTACTGCGTTCTACATGGTCCCAGATTTGACTCCGAGATCAACATCTTTTCAACCACCTACACATAAGGGACCTAGTGAGAATTCACTTCTCTTCAGCACACCCCAGTGTGGGATCAGGTCTGTGAAGTGGCTGGTGAGGTGGATCTCTCGACTCTTTCTAAGGGGAGTTGGGAAATGAAGTCTCTGCCTCTCCATGTCTCAGTGAATTGGCATGTAAGAAGGGGTCCGAGCCCCCTTCAGCAGGGTCTGAATGCCAATGGGTCAGAGTATATACATTCGGTCCCCTAAAACCAGTCTCCATTTGGGACAATCCTCCTCCTTCTCTAGACCCTCCATTGGCAGGCCAGAGGCCCGGCTCGTCCAAGAGGGAAACCTCAAGACCTGCCCATGTAGCCCTCACCACACGGCTCACGGAGGAGAAGAAGAGAGACTCCTGAAATGCCTGACAATTGTGGACCCCACAATCAAGCCAGCAGTGGAACTCGTCAGCCCACTTCCATCCAGCACCCCAGTAGACAGGACGTATTCTTATCAACCTGTGAAATACCCACCAGACGTATCCCAGCTTCATTCTCGGGAAATTTGTTACTGTGGATAGCTAGTGTGTGATTTCATCTATTGACGTGTACGTTCAGAAGCAGGGAATCGTCCTTCCCCCCGTTCCAATATGTCCTCAGGGTTGATATTGAGGGCCTCGTCCTTGGTTGAAGGCAGAGGGGCCTATTTTCATGGTTTGAGCTCTGGAATGACATTTATCCTCCCGGTCATACTTAGGAGGCATTTTTCCCGAGGTGGAAAAGACTGGAAGTGATAAGCTCACTGGTCCCTTTCAGATATATCCTAATCCAAAAGCAAGCCTGAGCAGTGGATATTTACTCAGGAGCCTGATGAGAACGGTGGCCATGAGAAGAATGCTGAAAGAATACTTATCATCAAACTGTCCAATACATCCAATGGATCCTCCTTTAATTTAGTATCCACATACCTCCAGGTCATTAGCTCAGGCTGAACGATGTACAACCATTGAGGGGTGACGGTGAGAGCTTCCCACTTTGGGCCCATCACTCGCCTCTCTTCTCACAGAGGGTCTGTGGTGTCACAAAGCTTGGTGGGCAGCATGCCATTGCCATGGCAACCATTGGGCCTGAACTTCTCAGATGGAAGGCAACTCTGCCTCCTCTCTGCCCACCTGCTCTCTACACAAGGATGGCTCTTCCCCTGAACGTGTGTCAGGCTCAACACGGTGGTTCAAGAACTGCTTCCCAGGAATACACACTCTACAATCTCTTTGGGAACGAAAAAATGTGGTTGAAAAAGACCCTCTCCCCAAGGAGCTTGAACATGGAAACAATGGCCGATGGAGGAAGAAGAACACACGAGCATCCCTTTCCATGGGAGGAGGCTTTGCCACGGAAGGAAACTATGGAATATCTTTTACCCTGATTTCCACCCCATGCCATTGGAGAAGATATAGGGACCATAGCACGGCTTTCAAACCTGTCTTCCAGTATGGAGCAGGGATTGGAATGGACACATTTTGGGCGTCAGGCCAGGAAGGAGGGAAGACTCTCTTACAAGTGTGCTGGTTTCTCCCATTTGTGGGATATCCACCTTAAACCAAGACATGTCCTTGGAGCAATTATCCTGACATTGCCGGATGCTTGAATCCACGGCTCTTTACCTCTCACTCTCCTTCCTTTGATCTCCTTCTCTCTAGCGCTCTCACTCTCCCCTTGGCCCCCCTTCAATGTCTCTTGAATCCTCCTGCTACAAGTTGACCTGTGGTGACAATGGATGAAGTATCTTAGCCAAGAGAATGGTCCAAGTGATCCCCCAGCCTTTTCTCCCTGTCATCCTAGGTCTGATGAAAGATAAAATCCCTGGTCCAGAAAGACTTCCTGTGCTTTGTGGAGACACCCCAACTAGGTCACACTTCCACAACACTTCCCCTATTCAGCCCTTCCTATGGACACGCTGACCACTTCATATGTACTTCGGTCTCTAGGGTCCCATACTGGACTCCGAGAGCAACACACTTGAAACAACGTTCACATGAGTGCTCTCCCAAGAAACCGCTTCTCTGCAGCATTCGCTACCTGGTCCATGAGGTATTGTGGATTTGCTTGGGTGTGGATCTCTGGACTCGATCTTAGGGGATATCGAATATGAACTCTGTGACTCTTCATGTCTCAATGATTGGGCATCCAAACAATGGTCTGAGCATCCTTGGCCAGTGGGCTGGCCCACCATAGCCCAGAGTGCAAGATGTCTGTCAACAAAACCAGTCTCTATGGAAGAGACCTCCTCATTCTCTAGCCTCATCAGTGTCAGGGACAGAGCCCACTCTCTTCCAGGATGGAACTTTCAATACCCTCAAATTGCAGGCATCATCCCCGGGCTCATGGAAGAGCAGACAATCGACACACCTTTCCTTCCTTTTGACTGTAGACACAACAAACCCACTGGCACTGGCCCCATGCACCACACTCCCAGGAAGCACTCAATGAGAGGGAGGGCTTGTGCTTACCCACCTGTGGAAAAGGCACCTGAAATAGACCGGTTACATCTCGGTTGAAAGGACTCTGCTTGCAGGGTTCCCTTGTGGCTTAGGCTATGCAAATATGGATTGAGAAGTGTGGAGCTGAAAATGCCGCATTGGGAATGTCTTCTTCAGGGGCTACATCCAGGGCCTCATGCTTGGTGGAGAGCATTGGGGCATGGTTTCCTTGTTGGTGCCGCAGGAGGTCTTTTTTCAAATGGCCATGAAGCACAATTCTTTTTTCACATGTAGGATCTCCCTTGAGGTATTCTGCCCACTGATCCCCTGAAGATATCACATGTTCAAACACCAAGCCTCTAGAATCCACATTGAGCTTGGAAGGCTGATGAGAGTGGTGGCTATGAGTCTACAGATGGAGACAATATGGTTCATCCAAGAGGACCACCCCTCTGATGGATCCTCCTTTCCATCAACTTCGACAGACCTCCAGAGCAAGAGCTCATGGTGTCCATCTTTGAACTCTCAAGGTGTGAGGGTGAGAATGTCCCACATATGGCCCCTCACACACCTCTTTTCTCACAGCGAGGTTGTTCGGGCACAAGGCTACATGGGCATACTATCAGTGCCATGGCCACCGCTGGGACTGCACCTTTCAGAAGAAAGGCACCTCCACACACTGGGGAACCCAATTTTCTCTGTCATGATGGATCTCTGATAACATGTGCAGCACTTCAGGGTCAAGTGCTTTCTCAGTCCCTGCCTCACACGAATACACAGGACAGAATCTCTTTTGGAGACAAAAGACGTTATTCCAAACACCCAAACAAAATTCCCCTGGACAATGAAATCAAGGAACGACTGAGGAAGAACCGCCCATGAGCTGCCATTTCAATAGGAAGGGTCTTTTCCGCTTAGCGAAAAGAGAGGGTGTCATTTACCTTGACCCACACCTCGTGTCCTTTGAGAAGACATGGGTGCCCAGCAGGGAGGACTGCTTGCAACTGACGTATTTCTAGAGACAGGCCAAGAAAGAGTGAAAATCTCATGCAAGAGTCCTGATGTAGCCTTTGTGTCTAATAGTCCCCGGAGAAACAGACAAGGGCTTGGAATGACATTGCGCCCTGGAAGGTGGCTTGCATCCAAATCTCATCTCGCTCTCTCTCTCTCTCTCTGTCTCTCACTCTTTCTCTCGGCTTCTTCCTCCTTCACATTCTCTCGAATCCTCCTCATCCAAGGTTATCTGAGCTGTTCCAGGTTAGCATATCTCAGTCAAGAGAACAGTCCAATTCTTTAACCAAGATTTTCCATCAGTCGTCCAAACTCCCATCAAATATGGAAGCATTTTTCCTGAAATAACTCCTCTGTTTGTATGGAGATATTCCACCTTACACAGTGTACCCTTATCTTACACTTGTCAGGCCTTCACACTGACACATAACCATCCCATTGGTACTGCGTTCTACATGGTCCCAGATTTGACTCCGAGATCATCATCTTTTCAACCACCTACACATAAGGGACCTAGTGAGAATTCACTTCTCTTCAGCACACCCCAGTGTGGGATCAGGTCTGTGAAGTGGCTGGTGAGGTGGATCTCTCGACACTTTCTAAGGCGAGTTGGGAAATGAAGTCTCTGCCTCTCCATGTCTCAGTGAATTGGCATGTAAGAAGGGGTCCGAGCCCCCTTCAGCAGGGTCTGAATGCCAATGGGTC
Organism: Sus scrofa; assembly: GCF_054392235.1. NCBI lineage: Eukaryota > Metazoa > Chordata > Mammalia > Artiodactyla > Suidae > Sus > Sus scrofa. The sequence goes on from NC_139402.1 coordinate 45,358,766, forward strand.
AGAGTATATACATTCGGTCCCCAAAAGCCAGTCTCCATTTGGGACAATCCTCCTCCATCTCTAGACCCTCAATTGGCAGGCCAGAGGCCCTGCTCGTCCAAGAGGGAAACCTCAAGACCTGCCCATGTAGCCCTCACCACACGGCTCACGGAGGAGAAGAAGAGAGACTCCTGAAATGCCTGACAATTGTGGACCCCACAATCAAGCCAGCAGTGGAACTCGTCAGCCCACTTCCATCCAGCACCCCAGCAGACAGGACGTATTCTTATCAACCTGTGAAATACCCACCAGACGTATCCCAGCTTCATTCTCGGGAAATTTGTTACTGTGGATAGCTAGTGTGTGATTTCATCTATTGACGTGTACGTTCAGAAGCAGGGAATCGTCCTTCCCCCCGTTCCAATATGTCCTCAGGGTTGATATTGAGGGCCTCGTCCTTGGTTGAAGGCAGAGGGGCCTATTTTCATGGTTTGAGCTCTGGAATGACATTTATCCTCCCGGTCATACTTAGGAGGCATTTTTCCCGAGGTGGAAAAGACTGGAAGTGATAAGCTCACTGGTCCCTTTCAGATATATCCTAATCCAAAAGCAAGCCTGAGCAGTGGATATTTACTCAGGAGCCTGATGAGAACGGTGGCCATGAGAAGAATGCTGAAAGAATACTTATCATCAAACTGTCCAATACATCCAATGGATCCTCCTTTAATTTAGTATCCACATACCTCCAGGTCATTAGCTCAGGCTGAACGATGTACAACCATTGAGGGGTGACGGTGAGAGCTTCCCACTTTGGGCCCATCACTCGCCTCTCTTCTCACAGAGGGTCTGTGGTGTCACAAAGCTTGGTGGGCAGCATGCCATTGCCATGGCAACCATTGGGCCTGAACTTCTCAGATGGAAGGCAACTCTGCCTCCTCTGTGCCCACCTGCTCTCTACACAAGGATGGCTCTTCCCCTGAACGTGTGTCAGGCTCAACACGGTGGTTCAAGAACTGCTTCCCAGGAATACACACTCTACAATCTCTTTGGGAACGAAAAAATGTGGTTGAAAAAGACCCTCTCCCCAAGGAGCTTGAACATGGAAACAATGGCCGATGGAGGAAGAAGAACACACGAGCATCCCTTTCCATGGGAGGAGGCTTTGCCACGGAAGGAAACTATGGAATATCTTTTACCCTGATTTCCACCCCATGCCATTGGAGAAGATATAGGGACCATAGCATGGCTTTCAAACCTGTCTTCCAGTATGGAGCAGGGATTGGAATGGACACATTTTGGGCGTCAGGCCAGGAAGGAGGGAAGACTCTCTTACAAGTGTGCTGGTTTCTCCCATTTGTGGGATATCCACCTTAAACCAAGACATGTCCTTGGAGCAATTATCCTGACATTGCCGGATGCTTGAATCCACGGCTCTTTACCTCTCACTCTCCTTCCTTTGATCTCCTTCTCTCTAGCGCTCTCACTCTCCCCTTGGCCCCCCTTCAATGTCTCTTGAATCCTCCTGCTACAAGTTGACCTGTGGTGACAATGGATGAAGTATCTTAGACAAGAGAATGGTCCAAGTGATCCCCCAGCCTTTTCTCCCTGTCATCCTAGGTCTGATGAAAGATAAAATCCCTGCTCCAGAAAGACTTCCTGTGCTTTGTGGAGACACCCCAACTAGGTCACACTTCCACAACACTTCCCCTATTCAGCCCTTCCTATGGACACGCTGACCACTTCATATGTACTTCGGTCTCTAGGGACCCATACTGGACTCCGAGAGCAACACACTTGAAACAACGTTCACATGAGTGCTCTCCCAAGAAACCGCTTCTCTGCAGCATTCGCTACCTGGTCCATGAGGTATTGTGGATTTGCTTGGGTGTGGATCTCTGGACTCGATCTTAGGGGATATCGAATATGAACTCTGTGACTCTTCATGTCTCAATGATTGGGCATCCAAACAATGGTCTGAGCATCCTTGGCCAGTGGGCTGGCCCACCATAGCCCAGAGTGCAAGATGTCTGTCAACAAAACCAGTCTCTATGGAAGAGACCTCCTCATTCTCTAGCCTCATCAGTGTCAGGGACAGAGCCCACTCTCTTCCAGGATGGAACTTTCAATACCCTCAAATTGCAGGCATCATCCCCGGGCTCATGGAAGAGCAGACAATCGACACACCTTTCCTTCCTTTTGACTGTAGACACAACAAACCCACTGGCACTGGCCCCATGCACCACACTCCCAGGAAGCACTCAATGAGAGGGAGGGCTTGTGCTTACCCACCTGTGGAAAAGGCACCTGAAATAGACCGGTTACATCTCGGTTGAAAGGACTCTGCTTGCAGGGTTCCCTTGTGGCTTAGGCTATGCAAATATGGATTGAGAAGTGTGGAGCTGAAAATGCCGCATTGGGAATGTCTTCTTCAGGGGCTACATCCAGGGCCTCATGCTTGGTGGAGAGCATTGGGGCATGGTTTCCTTGTTGGTGCCGCAGGAGGTCTTTTTTCAAATGGCCATGAAGCACAATTCTTTTTTCACATGTAGGATCTCCCTTGAGGTATTCTGCCCACTGATCCCCTGAAGATATCACATGTTCAAACACCAAGCCTCTAGAATCCACATTGAGCTTGGAAGGCTGATGAGAGTGGTGGCTATGAGTCTACAGATGGAGACAATATGGTTCATCCAAGAGGACCACCCCTTTGATGGATCCTCCTTTCCATCAACTTCGACAGACCTCCAGAGCAAGAGCTCATGGTGTCCATCTTTGAACTCTCAAGGTGTGAGGGTGAGAATGTCCCACATATGGCCCCTCACACACCTCTTTTCTCACAGCGAGGTTGTTCGGGCACAAGGCTACATGGGCATACTATCAGTGCCATGGCCACCGCTGGGACTGCACCTTTCAGAAGAAAGGCACCTCCACACACTGGGGAACCCAATTTTCTCTGTCATGATGGATCTCTGATAACATGTGCAGCACTTCAGGGTCAAGTGCTTTCTCAGTCCCTGCCTCACACGAATACACAGGACAGAATCTCTTTTGGAGACAAAAGACGTTATTCCAAACACCCAAACAAAATTCCCCTGGACAATGAAATCAAGGAACGACTGAGGAAGAACCGCCCATGAGCTGCCATTTCAATAGGAAGGGTCTTTTCCGCTTAGCGAAAAGAGAGGGTGTCATTTACCTTGACCCACACCTCGTGTCCTTTGAGAAGACATGGGTGCCCAGCAGGGAGGACTGCTTGCAACTGACGTATTTCTAGAGACAGGCCAAGAAAGAGTGAAAATCTCATGCAAGAGTCCTGATATAGCCTTTGTGTCTAACAGTCCCCGGAGAAACAGACAAGGGCTTGGAATGACATGGCGCCCTGGAATTTGGCTTGCATCCAAATCTCATCTCTCTCTCTCCTTCTCTCACTCTCTCTCTCTCTCTCTCTCTCTCTCTCTCTCTCTGTCTCTCTGTCTCACACTCCTTCTCTCGGTTTCTTCCTCCTTCACATTCTCTCGAATCCTCCTCATCCAAGGTTATCTGTGCTGGTCCAGGTTGGCATATCTCAGTCAGGAGAGCAGTCCAATTCTTTAACCAAGATTTTCCATCAGTCTTCCAAACTCCCATCAAATATGAAAGCATTTTTCCTGAAATAACTCCTCTGTTTGTATGGAGATATTCCACCTTACACAGTGTACCCCTATCTTACCCTTGTCAGCCCTTCACACTGACACATAACCATCCCATTGGTACTGCGTTCTACATGGTCCCAGATTTGACTCCGAGATCAACATCTTTTCAACCACCTACACATAAGGGACCTAGTGAGAATTCACTTCTCTTCAGCACACCCCAGTGTGGGATCAGGTCTGTGAAGTGGCTGGTGAGGTGGATCTCTCGACTCTTTCTAAGGGGAGTTGGGAAATGAAGTCTCTGCCTCTCCATGTTTCAGTGAATTGGCATGTAAGAAGGTGTCCGAGCCCCCTTCAGCAGGGTCTGAATGCCAATGGGTCAGAGTATATACATTCGGTCCCCTAAAACCAGTCTCCATTTGGGACAATCCTCCTCCTTCTCTAGACCCTCCATTGGCAGGCCAGAGGCCCGGCTCGTCCAAGAGGGAAACCTCAAGACCTGCCCATGTAGCCCTCACCACACGGCTCACGGAGGAGAAGAAGAGAGACTCCTGAAATGCCTGACAATTGTGGACCCCACAATCAAGCCAGCAGTGGAACTCGTCAGCCCACTTCCATCCAGCACCCCAGTAGACAGGACGTATTCTTATCAACCTGTGAAATACCCACCAGACGTATCCCAGCTTCATTCTCGGGAAATTTGTTACTGTGGATAGCTAGTGTGTGATTTCATCTATTGACGTGTACGTTCAGAAGCAGGGAATCGTCCTTCCCCCCGTTCCAATATGTCCTCAGGGTTGATATTGAGGGCCTCGTCCTTGGTTGAAGGCAGAGGGGCCTATTTTCATGGTTTGAGCTCTGGAATGACATTTATCCTCCCGGTCATACTTAGGAGGCATTTTTCCCGAGGTGGAAAAGACTGGAAGTGATAAGCTCACTGGTCCCTTTCAGATATATCCTAATCCAAAAGCAAGCCTGAGCAGTGGATATTTACTCAGGAGCCTGATGAGAACGGTGGCCATGAGAAGAATGCTGAAAGAATACTTATCATCAAACTGTCCAATACATCCAATGGATCCTCCTTTAATTTAGTATCCACATACCTCCAGGTCATTAGCTCAGGCTGAACGATGTACAACCATTGAGGGGTGACGGTGAGAGCTTCCCACTTTGGGCCCATCACTCGCCTCTCTTCTCACAGAGGGTCTGTGGTGTCACAAAGCTTGGTGGGCAGCATGCCATTGCCATGGCAACCATTGGGCCTGAACTTCTCAGATGGAAGGCAACTCTGCCTCCTCTCTGCCCACCTGCTCTCTACACAAGGATGGCTCTTCCCCTGAACGTGTGTCAGGCTCAACACGGTGGTTCAAGAACTGCTTCCCAGGAATACACACTCTACAATCTCTTTGGGAACGAAAAAATGTGGTTGAAAAAGACCCTCTCCCCAAGGAGCTTGAACATGGAAACAATGGCCGATGGAGGAAGAAGAACACACGAGCATCCCTTTCCATGGGAGGAGGCTTTGCCACGGAAGGAAACTATGGAATTTCTTTTACCCTGATTTCCACCCCATGCCATTGGAGAAGATATAGGGACCATAGCACGGCTTTCAAACCTGTCTTCCAGTATGGAGCAGGGATTGGAATGGACACATTTTGGGCGTCAGGCCAGGAAGGAGGGAAGACTCTCTTACAAGTGTGCTGGTTTCTCCCATTTGTGGGATATCCACCTTAAACCAAGACATGTCCTTGGAGCAATTATCCTGACATTGCCGGATGCTTGAATCCACGGCTCTTTACCTCTCACTCTCCTTCCTTTGATCTCCTTCTCTCTAGCGCTCTCACTCTCCCCTTGGCCCCCCTTCAATGTCTCTTGAATCCTCCTGCTACAAGTTGACCTGTGGTGACAATGGATGAAGTATCTTAGACAAGAGAATGGTCCAAGTGATCCCCCAGCCTTTTCTCCCTGTCATCCTAGGTCTGATGAAAGATAAAATCCGTGGTCCAGAAAGACTTCCTGTGCTTTGTGGAGACACCCCAACTAGGTCACACTTCCACAACACTTCCCCTATTCAGCCCTTCCTATGGACACGCTGACCACTTCATATGTACTTCGGTCTCTAGGGTCCCATACTGGACTCCGAGAGCAACACACTTGAAACAACGTTCACATGAGTGCTCTCCCAAGAAACCGCTTCTCTGCAGCATTCGCTACCTGGTCCATGAGGTATTGTGGATTTGCTTGGGTGTGGATCTCTGGACTCGATCTTAGGGGATATCGAATATGAACTCTGTGACTCTTCATGTCTCAATGATTGGGCATCCAAACAATGGTCTGAGCATCCTTGGCCAGTGGGCTGGCCCACCATAGCCCAGAGTGCAAGATGTCTGTCAACCAAACCAGTCTCTATGGAAGAGACCTCCTCATTCTCTAGCCTCATCAGTGTCAGGGACAGAGCCCACTCTCTTCCAGGATGGAACTTTCAATACCCTCAAATTGCAGGCATCATCCCCGGGCTCATGGAAGAGCAGACAATCGACACACCTTTCCTTCCTTTTGACTGTAGACACAACAAACCCACTGGCACTGGCCCCATGCACCACACTCCCAGGAAGCACTCAATGAGAGGCAGGGCTTGTGCTTACCCACCTGTGGAAAAGGCACCTGAAATAGACCGGTTACATCTCGGTTGAAAGGACTCTGTTTGCAGGGTTCCCTTGTGGCTTAGGCTATGCAAATATGGATTGAGAAGTGTGGAGCTGAAAATGCCGCATTGGGAATGTCTTCTTCAGGGGCTACATCCAGGGCCTCATGCTTGGTGGAGAGCATTGGGGCATGGTTTCCTTGTTGGTGCCGCAGGAGGTCTTTTTTCAAATGGCCATGAAGCACAATTCTTTTTTCACATGTAGGATCTCCCTTGAGGTATTCTGCCCACTGATCCCCTGAAGATATCACATGTTCAAACACCAAGCCTCTAGAATCCACATTGAGCTTGGAAGGCTGATGAGAGTGGTGGCTATGAGTCTACAGATGGAGACAATATGGTTCATCCAAGAGGACCACCCCTCTGATGGATCCTCCTTTCCATCAACTTCGACATACCTCCAGAGCAAGAGCTCATGGTGTCCATCTTTGAACTCTCAAGGTGTGAGGGTGAGAATGTCCCACATATGGCCCCTCACACACCTCTTTTCTCACAGCGAGGTTGTTCGGGCACAAGGCTACATGGGCATACTATCAGTGCCATGGCCACCGCTGGGACTGCACCTTTCAGAAGAAAGGCACCTCCACACACTGGGGAACCCAATTTTCTCTGTCATGATGGATCTCTGATAACATGTGCAGCACTTCAGGGTCAAGTGCTTTCTCAGTCCCTGCCTCACACGAATACACAGGACAGAATCTCTTTTGGAGACAAAAGACGTTATTCCAACCACCCAAACAAAAGTCCCCTGGACAGTGAAATCAAGGAACGACTGAGGAAGAACCGCCTATGAGCTGCCATTTCAATAGGAAGTGTCTTTTCCGTTTAGCGAAAAGAGAGGGTGTCATTTACCTTGACCCACACCTCGTGTCCTTTGAGAAGACATGGGTGCCCAGCAGGGAGGACTGCTTGCAACTGACGTATTTCTAGAGACAGGCCAAGAAAGAGTGAAAATCTCATGCAAGAGTCCTGATGTAGCCTTTGTGTCTAATAGTCCCCGGAGAAACAGACAAGGGCTTGGAATCACATGGCGCCCTGGAAGGTGGCTTGCATCCATATCTCATCTCGCTCTCTCCTTCTCTCTCTCTCTCTCTCTCTCTCTCTATCTCTCTCTCTCTCACTCTTTCTCTCGGCTTCTTCCTCCTTCACATTCTCTCGAATCCTCCTCATCCAAAGTTATCTGTGCTGGTCCAGGTTGGCATATCTCAGTCAGGAGAGCAGTCCAATTCTTTAACCAAGATTTTCCATCAGTCGTCCAAACTCCCATCAAATATGAAAGCATTTTTCCTGAAATAACTCCTCTGTTTGTATGGAGATATTCCACCTTACACAGTGTACCCCTATCTTACCCTTGTCAGCCCTTCACACTGACACATAACCATCCCATTGGTACTGCGTTCTACATGGTCCCAGATTTGACTCCGAGATCAACATCTTTTCAACCACCTACACATAAGGGACCTAGTGAGAATTCACTTCTCTTCAGCACACCCCAGTGTGGGATCAAGTCTGTGAAGTGGCTGGTGAGGTGGATCTCTCGACTCTTTCTAAGGGGAGTTGGGAAATGAAGTCTCTGCCTCTCCATGTCTCAGTGAATTGGCATGTAAGAAGGGGTCCGAGCCCCCTTCAGCAGGGTCTGAATGCCAATGGGTCAGAGTATATACATTCGGTCCCCTAAAACCAGTCTCCATTTGGGACAATCCTCCTCCTTCTCTAGACCCTCCATTGGCAGGCCAGAGGCCCTGCTCGTCCAAGAGGGAAACCTCAAGACCTGCCCATGTAGCCCTCACCACACGGCTCACGGAGGAGAAGAAGAGAGACTCCTGAAATGCCTGACAATTGTGGACCCCACAATCAAGCCAGCAGTGGAACTCGTCAGCCCACTTCCATCCAGCACCCCAGTAGACAGGACGTATTCTTATCAACCTGTGAAATACCCACCAGACGTATCCCAGCTTCATTCTCGGGAAATTTGTTACTGTGGATAGCTAGTGTGTGATTTCATCTATTGACGTGTACGTTCAGAAGTAGGGAATCGTCCTTCCCACCAGTCCAATATGTCCTCAGGGTTGATATTGAGGGCCTCGTCCTTGGTTGAAGGCAGAGGGGCCTATTTTCATGGTTTGAGCTCTGGAATGACATTTATCCTCCAGGTCATACTTAGGAGGCATTTTACCCGAGGTGGAAAAGACTGGAAGTGATAAGCTCACTGGTCCCTTTCAGATATATCCTAATCCAAAAGCAAGCCTGAGCAGTGGATATTTACTCAGGAGCCTGATGAGAACGGTGGCCATGAGAAGAATGCTGAAAGAATACTTATCATCAAACTGTCCAATACATCCAATGGATCCTCCTTTAATTTAGTATCCACATACCTCCAGGTCATTAGCTCAGGCTGAACGATGTACAACCATTGAGGGGTGACGGTGAGAGCTTCCCACTTTGGGCCCATCACTCGCCTCTCTTCTCACAGAGGGTCTGTGGTGTCACAAAGCTTGGTGGGCAGCATGCCATTGCCATGGCAACCATTGGGCCTGAACTTCTCAGATGGAAGGCAACTCTGCCTCCTCTGTGCCCACCTGCTCTCTACACAAGGATGGCTCTTCCCCTGAACGTGTGTCAGGCTCAACACGGTGGTTCAAGAACTGCTTCCCAGGAATACACACTCTACAATCTCTTTGGGAACGAAAAAATGTGGTTGAAAAAGACCCTCTCCCCAAGGAGCTTGAACATGGAAACAATGGCCGATGGAGGAAGAAGAACACACGAGCATCCCTTTCCATGGGAGGAGGCTTTGCCACGGAAGGAAACTATGGAATATCTTTTACCCTGATTTCCACCCCATGCCATTGGAGAAGATATAGGGACCATAGCACGGCTTTCAAACCTGTCTTCCAGTATGGAGCAGGGATTGTAATGGACACATTTTGGGCGTCAGGCCAGGAAGGAGGGAAGACTCTCTTACAAGTGTGCTGGTTTCTCCCATTTGTGGGATATCCACCTTAAACCAAGACATGTCCTTGGAGCAATTATCCTGACATTGCCGGATGCTTGAATCCACGGCTCTTTACCTCTCACTCTCCTTCCTTTGATCTCCTTCTCTCTAGCGCTCTCACTCTCCCCTTGGCCCCCCTTCAATGTCTCTTGAATCCTCCTGCTACAAGTTAACCTGTGGTGACAATGGATGAAGTATCTTAGCCAAGAGAATGGTCCAAGTGATCCCCCAGCCTTTTCTCCCTGTCATCCTAGGTCTGATCAAAGATAAAATCCGTAGTCCAGAAAGACTTCCTGTGCTTTGTGGAGACACCCCAACTAGGTCACACTTCCACAACACTTCCCCTATTCAGCCCTTCCTATGGACACGCTGACCACTTCATATGTACTTCGGTCTCTAGGGTCCCATACTGGACTCCGAGAGCAACACACTTGAAACAACGTTCACATGAGTGCTCTCCCAAGAAACCGCTTCTCTGCAGCATTCGCTACCTGGTCCATGAGGTATTGTGGATTTGCTTGGGTGTGGATCTCTGGACTCGATCTTAGGGGATATCGAATATGAACTCTGTGACTCTTCATGTCTCAATGATTGGGCATCCAAACAATGGTCTGAGCATCCTTGGCCAGTGGGCTGGCCCACCATAGCCCAGAGTGCAAGATGTCTGTCAACCAAACCAGTCTCTATGGAAGAGACCTCCTCATTCTCTAGCCTCAGGATTGTCAGGGACAGAGCCCACTCTCTTCCAGGATGGAACTTTCAATACCCTCAAATTGCAGGCATCATCCCCGGGCTCATGGAAGAGCAGACAATCGACACACCTTTCCTTCCTTTTGACTGTAGACACAACAAACCCACTGGCACTGGCCCCATGCACCACACTCCCAGGAAGCACTCAATGAGAGGGAGGGCTTGTGCTTACCCACCTGTGGAAAAGGCACCTGAAATAGACCGGTTACATCTCGGTTGAAAGGACTCTGTTTGCAGGGTTCCCTTGTGGCTTAGGCTATGCAAATATGGATTGAGAAGTGTGGAGCTGAAAATGCCGCATTGGGAATGTCTTCTTCAGGGGCTACATCCAGGGCCTCATGCTTGGTGGAGAGCATGGGGGCATGGTTTCCTTGTTGGTGCCGCAGGAGGTCTTTTTTCAAATGGCCATGAAGCACAATTCTTTTTTCACATGTAGGATCTCCCTTGAGGTATTCTGCCCACTGATCCCCTGAAGATATCACATGTTCAAACACCAAGCCTCTAGAATCCACATTGAGCTTGGAAGGCTGATGAGAGTGGTGGCTATGAGTCTACAGATGGAGACAATATGGTTCATCCAAGAGGACCACACCTCTGATGGATTCTCCTTTCCATCAACTTCGACAGACCTCCAGAGCAAGAGCTCATGGTGTCCATCTTTGAACTCTCAAGGTGTGAGGGTGAGAATGTCCCACATATGGCCCCTCACACACCTCTTTTCTCACAGCGAGGTTGTTCGGGCACAAGGCTACATAGGCATACTATCAGTGCCATGGCCACCGCGGGGACTGCACCTTTCAGAAGAAAGGCACCTCCACACACTGGGGAACCCAATTTTCTCTGTCATGATGGATCTCTGATAACATGTGCAGCACTTCAGGGTCAAGTGCTTTCTCAGTCCCTGCCTCACACGAATACACAGGACAGAATCTCTTTTGGAGACAAAAGACGTTATTCCAAACACCCAAACAAAAGTCCCCTGGACAATGAAATCAAGGAACGACTGAGGAAGAACCGCCTATGAGCTGCCATTTCAATAGGAAGTGTCTTTTCCGCTTAGGGAAAAGAGAGGGTGTCATTTACCTTGACCCACACCTCGTGTCCTTTGAGAAGACATGGGTGCCCAGCAGGGAGGACTGCTTGCAACTGACGTATTTCTAGAGACAGGCCAAGAAAGAGTGAAAATCTCATGCAAGAGTCCTGATGTAGCCTTTGTGTCTAATAGTCCCCGGAGAAACAGACAAGGGCTTGGAATGACATGGCGCCCTGTAATGTGGCTTGCATCCAAATCTCATCTCTCTCTCTCTCGCTCGATTTCTCTCTCTCTCTCTCTCTCTCTCTCTCTCTCTCTCTGTCTCTCACTCTTTCTCTCGGCTTCTTCCTCCTTCACATTCTCTCGAATCCTCCTCATCCAAGGTTATCTGAGCTGGTCCAGGTTGGCATATCTCAGTCAGGAGAGCAGTCCAATTCTTTAACCAAGATTTTCCATCAGTCGTCCAAACTCCCATCAAATATGAAAGCATTTTTCCTGAAATAACTCCTCTGTTTGTATGGAGATACTCCACCTTACACAGTGTACCCCTATCTTACCCTTGTCAGCCCTTCACACTGACACATAACCATCCCATTGGTACTGCGTTCTACATGGTCCCAGATTTGACTCCGAGATCAACATCTTTTCAACCACCTACACATAAGCAACCTAGTGAGAATTCACTTCTCTGCAGCACACCCCAGTGTGGGATCAGGTGTGAAGTGGCTGGTGAGGTGGATCTCTCGACTCTATCTAAGGGGAGTTGGGAAATGAAGTCTCTGCCTCTCCATGTCTCAGTGTATTGGCATGTAAGCAGGGGTCCGAGCCCCCTTCAGCAGGGTCTGAATGCCAATGGGTCAGAGTATATACATTCGGTCCCCTAAAACCAGTCTCCATTTGGGACAATCCTCCTCCTTCTCTAGACCCTCCATTGGCAGGCCAGAGGCCCGGCTCGTCCAAGAGGGAAACCTCAAGACCTGCCCATGTAGCCCTCACCACACGGCTCACGGAGGAGAAGAAGAGAGACTCCTGAAATGCCTGACAATTGTGGACCCCACAATCAAGCCAGCAGTGGAACTCGTCAGCCCACTTCCATCCAGCACCCCAGTAGACAGGACGTATTCTTATCAACCTGTGAAATACCCACCAGACGTATCCCAGCTTCATTCTCGGGAAATTTGTTACTGTGGATAGCTAGTGTGTGATTTCATCTATTGACGTGTACGTTCAGAAGCAGGGAATCGTCCTTCCCCCCGTTCCAATATGTCCTCAGGGTTGATATTGAGGGCCTCGTCCTTGGTTGAAGGCAGAGGGGCCTATTTTCATGGTTTGAGCTCTGGAATGACATTTATCCTCCCGGTCATACTTAGGAGGCATTTTTCCCGAGGTGGAAAAGACTGGAAGTGATAAGCTCACTGGTCCCTTTCAGATATATCCTAATCCAAAAGCAAGCCTGAGCAGTGGATATTTACTCAGGAGCCTGATGAGAACGGTGGCCATGAGAAGAATGCTGAAAGAATACTTATCATCAAACTGTCCAATACATCCAATGGATCCTCCTTTAATTTAGTATCCACATACCTCCAGGTCATTAGCTCAGGCTGAACGATGTACAACCATTGAGGGGTGACGGTGAGAGCTTCCCACTTTGGGCCCATCACTCGCCTCTCTTCTCACAGAGGGTCTGTGGTGTCACAAAGCTTGGTGGGCAGCATGCCATTGCCATGGCAACCATTGGGCCTGAACTTCTCAGATGGAAGGCAACTCTGCCTCCTCTCTGCCCACCTGCTCTCTACACAAGGATGGCTCTTCCCCTGAACGTGTGTCAGGCTCAACACGGTGGTTCAAGAACTGCTTCCCAGGAATACACACTCTACAATCTCTTTGGGAAAGAAAAAATGTGGTTGAAAAAGACCCTCTCCCCAAGGAGCTTGAACATGGAAACAATGGCCGATGGAGGAAGAAGAACACACGAGCATCCCTTTCCATGGGAGGAGGCTTTGCCACGGAAGGAAATTATGGAATATCTTTTACCCTGATTTCCAACCCATGCCATTGGAGAAGATATAGGGACCATAGCACGGCTTTCAAACCTGTCTTCCAGTATGGAGCAGGGATTGTAATGGACACATTTTGGGCGTCAGGCCAGGAAGGAGGGAAGACTCTCTTACAAGTGTGTTGGTTTCTCCCATTTGTGGGATATCCACCTTAAACCAAGACATGTCCTTGGAGCAATTATCCTGACATTGCCGGATGCTTGAATCCACGGCTCTTTACCTCTCACTCTCCTTCCTTTGATCTCCTTCTCTCTAGCGCTCTCACTCTCCCCTTGGCCCCCCTTCAATGTCTCTTGAATCCTCCTGCTACAAGTTGACCTGTGGTGACAATGGATGAAGTATCTTAGCCAAGAGAATGGTCCAAGTGATCCCCCAGCCTTTTCTCCCTGTCATCCTAGGTCTGATCAAAGATAAAATCCGTAGTCCAGAAAGACTTCCTGTGCTTTGTGGAGACACCCCAACTAGGTCACACTTCCACAACACTTCCCCTATTCAGCCCTTCCTATGGACACGCTGACCACTTCATATGTACTTCGGTCTCTAGGGTCCCATACTGGACTCCGAGAGCAACACACTTGAAACAACGTTCACATGAGTGCTCTCCCAAGAAACCGCTTCTCTGCAGCATTCGCTACCTGGTCCATGAGGTATTGTGGATTTGCTTGGGTGTGGATATCTGGACTCGATCTTAGGGGATATCGAATATGAACTCTGTGACTCTTCATGTCTCAATGATTGGGCATCCAAACAATGGTCTGAGCATCCTTGGCCAGTGGGCTGGCCCACCATAGCCCAGAGTGCAAGATGTCTGTCAACCAAACCAGTCTCTATGGAAGAGACCTCCTCATTCTCTAGCCTCAGGATTGTCAGGGACAGAGCCCACTCTCTTCCAGGATGGAACTTTCAATACCCTCAAATTGCAGGCATCATCCCCGGGCTCATGGAAGAGCAGACAATCGACACACCTTTCCTTCCTTTTGACTGTAGACACAACAAACCCACTGGCACTGGCCCCATGCACCACACTCCCAGGAAGCACTCAATGAGAGGCAGGGCTTGTGCTTACCCACCTGTGGAAAAGGCACCTGAAATAGACCGGTTACATCTCGGTTGAAAGGACTCTGTTTGCAGGGTTCCCTTGTGGCTTAGGCTATGCAAATATGGATTGAGAAGTGTGGAGCTGAAAATGCCGCATTGGGAATGTCTTCTTAAGGGGCTACATCCAGGGCCTTATGCTTGGTGGAGAGCATGGGGGCATGGTTTCCTTGTTGGTGCCGCAGGAGGTCTTTTTTCAAATGGCCATGAAGCACAATTCTTTTTTCACATGTAGGATCTCCCTTGAGGTATTCTGCCCACTGATCCCCTGAAGATATCACATGTTCAAACACCAAGCCTCTAGAATCCACATTGAGCTTGGAAGGCTGATGAGAGTGGTGGCTATGAGTCTACAGATGGAGACAATATGGTTCATCCAAGAGGACCACACCTCTGATGGATCCTCCTTTCCATCAACTTCGACAGACCTCCAGAGCAAGAGCTCATGGTGTCCATCTTTGAACTCTCAAGGTGTGAGGGTGAGAATGTCCCACATATGGCCCCTCACACACCTCTTTTCTCACAGCGAGGTTGTTCGGGCACAAGGCTACATGGGCATACTATCAGTGCCATGGCCACCGCTGGGACTGCACCTTTCAGAAGAAAGGCACCTCCACACACTGGGGAACCCAATTTTCTCTGTCATGATGGATCTCTGATAACATGTGCAGCACTTCAGGGTCAAGTGCTTTCTCAGTCCCTGCCTCACACGAATACACAGGACAGAATCTCTTTTGGAGACAAAAGACGTTATTCCAAACACCCAAACAAAAGTCCCCTGGACAATGAAATCAAGGAACGACTGAGGAAGAACCGCCTATGAGCTGCCATTTCAATAGGAAGGGTCTTTTCCGCTTAGGGAAAAGAGAGGGTGTCATTTACCTTGACCCACACCTCGTGTCCTTTGAGAAGACATGGGTGCCCAGCAGGGAGGACTGCTTGCAACTGACGTATTTCTAGAGACAGGCCAAGAAAGAGTGAAAATCTCATGCAAGAGTCCTGATGTAGCCTTTGTGTCTAATAGTCCCCGGAGAAACAGACAAGGGCTTGGAATGACATGGCGCCCTGGAATGTGGCTTGCATCCAAATCTCATCTCTCTCTCTCGCTCGATTTCTCTCTCTCTCTCTCTCTCTCTCTCTCTCTCTCTCTCTCTCTCTCTCTCTCTCTCTGTCTCTCACTCTTTCTCTCGGCTTCTTCCTCCTTCACATTCTCTCGAATCCTCCTCATCCAAGGTTATCTGAGCTGGTCCAGGTTGGCATATCTCAGTCAGGAGAGCAGTCCAATTCTTTAACCAAGATTTTCCATCAGTCGTCCAAACTCCCATCAAATATGAAAGCATTTTTCCTGAAATAACTCCTCTGTTTGTATGGAGATACTCCACCTTACACAGTGTACCCCTATCTTACCCTTGTCAGCCCTTCACACTGACACATAACCATCCCATTGGTACTGCGTTCTACATGGTCCCAGATTTGACTCCGAGATCAACATCTTTTCAACCACCTACACATAAGGGACCTAGTGAGAATTCACTTCTCTTCAGCACACCCCAGTGTGGGATCAGGTCTGTGAAGTGGCTGGTGAGGTGGATCTCTCGACTCTTTCTAAGGGGAGTTGGGAAATGAAGTCTCTGCCTCTCCATGTCTCAGTGTATTGGCATGTAAGCAGGGGTCCGAGCCCCCTTCAGCAGGGTCTGAATGCCAATGGGTCAGAGTATATACATTCGGTCCCCTAAAACCAGTCTCCATTTGGGACAATCCTCCTCCTTCTCTAGACCCTCCATTGGCAGGCCAGAGGCCCGGCTCGTCCAAGAGGGAAACCTCAAGACCTGCCCATGTAGCCCTCACCACACGGCTCACGGAGGAGAAGAAGAGAGACTCCTGAAATGCCTGACAATTGTGGACCCCACAATCAAGCCAGCAGTGGAACTCGTCAGCCCACTTCCATCCAGCACCCCAGTAGACAGGACGTATTCTTATCAACCTGTGAAATACCCACCAGACGTATCCCAGCTTCATTCTCGGGAAATTTGTTACTGTGGATAGCTAGTGTGTGATTTCATCTATTGACGTGTACGTTCAGAAGCAGGGAATCGTCCTTCCCCCCGTTCCAATATGTCCTCAGGGTTGATATTGAGGGCCTCGTCCTTGGTTGAAGGCAGAGGGGCCTATTTTCATGGTTTGAGCTCTGGAATGACATTTATCCTCCCGGTCATACTTAGGAGGCATTTTACCCGAGGTGGAAAAGACTGGAAGTGATAAGCTCACTGGTCCCTTTCAGATATATCCTAATCCAAAAGCAAGCCTGAGCAGTGGATATTTACTCAGGAGCCTGATGAGAACGGTGGCCATGAGAAGAATGCTGAAAGAATACTTATCATCAAACTGTCCAATACATCCAATGGATCCTCCTTTAATTTAGTATCCACATACCTCCAGGTCATTAGCTCAGGCTGAACGATGTACAACCATTGAGGGGTGACGGTGAGAGCTTCCCACTTTGGGCCCATCACTCGCCTCTCTTCTCACAGAGGGTCTGTGGTGTCACAAAGCTTGGTGGGCAGCATGCCATTGCCATGGCAACCATTGGGCCTGAACTTCTCAGATGGAAGGCAACTCTGCCTCCTCTCTGCCCACCTGCTCTCTACACAAGGATGGCTCTTCCCCTGAACGTGTGTCAGGCTCAACACGGTGGTTCAAGAACTGCTTCCCAGGAATACACACTCTACAATCTCTTTGGGAAAGAAAAAATATGGTTGAAAAAGACCCTCTCCCCAAGGAGCTTGAACATGGAAACAATGGCCGATGGAGGAAGAAGAACACACGAGCATCCCTTTCCATGGGAGGAGGCTTTGCCACGGAAGGAAACTATGGAATATCTTTTACCCTGATTTCCACCCCATGCCATTGGAGAAGATATAGGGACCATAGCACGGCTTTCAAACCTGTCTTCCAGTATGGAGCAGGGATTGGAATGGACACATTTTGGGCGTCAGGCCAGGAAGGAGGGAAGACTCTCTTACAAGTGTGCTGGTTTCTCCCATTTGTGGGATATCCACCTTAAACCAAGACATGTCCTTGGAGCAATTATCCTGACATTGCCGGATGCTTGAATCCACGGCTCTTTACCTCTCACTCTCCTTCCTTTGATCTCCTTCTCTCTAGCGCTCTCACTCTCCCCTTGGCCCCCCTTCAATGTCTCTTGAATCCTCCTGCTACAAGTTGACCTGTGGTGACAATGGATGAAGTATCTTAGCCAAGAGAATGGTCCAAGTGATCCCCCAGCCTTTTCTCTCTGTCATCCTAGGTCTGATCAAAGATAAAATCCGTGGTCCAGAAAGACTTCCTGTGCTTTGTGGAGACACCCCAACTAGGTCACACTTCCACAACACTTCCCCTATTCAGCCCTTCCTATGGACACGCTGACCACTTCATATGTACTTCGGTCTCTAGGGTCCCATACTGGACTCCGAGAGCAACACACTTGAAACAACGTTCACATGAGTGCTCTCCCAAGAAACCGCTTCTCTGCAGCATTCGCTACCTGGTCCATGAGGTATTGTGGATTTGCTTGGGTGTCGATCTCTGGACTCGATCTTAGGGGATATCGAATATGAACACTGTGACTCTTCATGTCTCAATGATTGGGCATCCAAACAATGGTCTGAGCATCCTTGGCCAGTGGGCTGGCCCACCATAGCCCAGAGTGCAAGATGTCTGTCAACCAAACCAGTCTCTATGGTAGAGACCTCCTCATTCTCTAGCCTCAGGATTGTCAGGGACAGAGCCCACTCTCTTCCAGGATGGAACTTTCAATACCCTCAAATTGCAGGCATCATCCCCGGGCTCATGGAAGAGCAGACAATCGACACAACTTTCCTTCCTTTTGACTGTAGACACAACAAACCCACTGGCACTGGCCCCATGCACCACACTCCCAGGAAGCACTCAATGAGAGGCAGGGCTTGTGCTTACCCACCTGTGGAAAAGGCACCTGAAATAGACCGGTTACATCTCGGTTGAAAGGACTCTGTTTGCAGGGTTCCCTTGTGGCTTAGGCTATGCAAATATGGATTGAGAAGTGTGGAGCTGAAAATGCCGCATTGGGAATGTCTTCTTCAGGCGCTACATCCAGGGCCTTATGCTTGGTGGAGAGCATGGGGGCATGGTTTCCTTGTTGGTGCCGCAGGAGGTCTTTTTTCAAATGGCCATGAAGCACAATTCTTTTTTCACATGTAGGATCTCCCTTGAGGTATTCTGCCCACTGATCCCCTGAAGATATCACATGTTCAAACACCAAGCCTCTAGAATCCACATTGAGCTTGGAAGGCTGATGAGAGTGGTGGCTATGAGTCTACAGATGGAGACAATATGGTTCATCCAAGAGGACCACACCTCTGATGGATCCTCCTTTCCATCAACTTCGACAGACCTCCAGAGCAAGAGCTCATGGTGTCCATCTTTGAACTCTCAAGGTGTGAGGGTGAGAATGTCCCACATATGGCCCCTCACACACCTCTTTTCTCACAGCGAGGTTGTTCGGGCACAAGGCTACATGGGCATACTATCAGTGCCATGGCCACCGCTGGGACTGCACCTTTCAGAAGAAAGGCACCTCCACACACTGGGGAACCCAATTTTCTCTGTCATGATGGATCTCTGATAACATGTGCAGCACTTCAGGGTCAAGTGCTTTCTCAGTCCCTGCCTCACACGAATACACAGGACAGAATCTCTTTTGGAGACAAAAGACGTTATTCCAAACACCCAAACAAAAGTCCCCTGGACAATGAAATCAAGGAACGACTGAGGAAGAACCGCCTATGAGCTGCCATTTCAATAGGAAGGGTCTTTTCCGCTTAGGGAAAAGAGAGGGTGTCATTTACCTTGACCCACACCTCGTGTCCTTTGAGAAGACATGGGTGCCCAGCAGGGAGGACTGCTTGCAACTGACGTATTTCTAGAGACAGGCCAAGAAAGAGTGAAAATCTCATGCAAGAGTCCTGATGTAGCCTTTGTGTCTAATAGTCCCCGGAGAAACAGACAAGGGCTTGGAATGACATGGCGCCCTGGAATGTGGCTTGCATCCAAATCTCATCTCTCTCTCCGGCTCGATTTCTTTCTCTCTCTCTCTCTCTCTCTCTCTCTCTCTCTCTCTCTCTGTCTCTCACTCTTTCTCTCGGCTTCTTCCTCCTTCACATTCTCTCGAATCCTCCTCATCCAAGGTTATCTGTGCTGGTCCAGGTTGGCATATCTCAGTCAGGAGAGCAGTCCAATTCTTTAACCAAGATTTTCCATCAGTCGTCCAAACTCCCATCAAATATGAAAGCATTTTTCCTGAAATAACTCCTCTGTTTGTATGGAGATACTCCACCTTACACAGTGTACCCCTATCTTACCCTTGTCAGCCCTTCACACTGACACATAACCATCCCATTGGTACTGCGTTCTACATGGTCCCAGATTTGATTCCGAGATCAACATCTTTTCAACCACCTACACATAAGGGACCTAGTGAGAATTCACTTCTCTTCAGCACACCCCAGTGTGGGATCAGGTCTGTGAAGTGGCTGGTGAGGTGGATCTCTCGACTCTATCTAAGGGGAGTTGGGAAATGAAGTCTCTGCCTCTCCATGTCTCAGTGTATTGGCATGTAAGCAGGGGTCCGAGCCCCCTTCAGCAGGGTCTGAATGCCAATGGGTCAGAGTATATACATTCGGTCCCCTAAAACCAGTCTCCATTTGGGACAATCCTCCTCCTTCTCTAGACCCTCCATTGGCAGGCCAGAGGCCCGGCTCGTCCAAGAGGGAAACCTCAAGACCTGCCCATGTAGCCCTCACCACACGGCTCACGGAGGAGAAGAAGAGAGACTCCTGAAATGCCTGACAATTGTGGACCCCACAATCAAGCCAGCAGTGGAACTCGTCAGCCCACTTCCATCCAGCACCCCAGTAGACAGGACGTATTCTTATCAACCTGTGAAATACCCACCAGACGTATCCCAGCTTCATTCTCGGGAAATTTGTTACTGTGGATAGCTAGTGTGTGATTTCATCTATTGACGTGTACGTTCAGAAGCAGGGAATCGTCCTTCCCCCCGTTCCAATATGTCCTCAGGGTTGATATTGAGGGCCTCGTCCTTGGTTGAAGGCAGAGGGGCCTATTTTCATGGTTTGAGCTCTGGAATGACATTTATCCTCCCGGTCATACTTAGGAGGCATTTTACCCGAGGTGGAAAAGACTGGAAGTGATAAGCTCACTGGTCCCTTTCAGATATATCCTAATCCAAAAGCAAGCCTGAGCAGTGGATATTTACTCAGGAGCCTGATGAGAACGGTGGCCATGAGAAGAATGCTGAAAGAATACTTATCATCAAACTGTCCAATACATCCAATGGATCCTCCTTTAATTTAGTATCCACATACCTCCAGGTCATTAGCTCAGGCTGAACGATGTACAACCATTGAGGGGTGACGGTGAGAGCTTCCCACTTTGGGCCCATCACTCGCCTCTCTTCTCACAGAGGGTCTGTGGTGTCACAAAGCTTGGTGGGCAGCATGCCATTGCCATGGCAACCATTGGGCCTGAACTTCTCAGATGGAAGGCAACTCTGCCTCCTCTGTGCCCACCTGCTCTCTACACAAGGATGGCTCTTCCCCTGAACGTGTGTCAGGCTCAACACGGTGGTTCAAGAACAGCTTCCCAGGAATACACACTCTACAATCTCTTTGGGAACGAAAAAATGTGGTTGAAAAAGACCCTCTCCCCAAGGAGCTTGAACATGGAAACAATGGCCGATGGAGGAAGAAGAACACACGAGCATCCCTTTCCATGGGAGGAGGCTTTGCCACGGAAGGAAACTATGGAATATCTTTTACCCTGATTTCCACCCCATGCCATTGGAGAAGATATAGGGACCATAGCACGGCTTTCAAACCTGTCTTCCAGTATGGAGCAGGGATTGGAATGGACACATTTTGGGCGTCAGGCCAGGAAGGAGGGAAGACCCTCTTACAGGTGTGCTGGTTTCTCCCATTTGTGGGATATCCACCTTAAACCAAGACATGTCCTTGGAGCAATTATCCTGACATTGCCGGATGCTTGAATCCACGGCTCTTTACCTCTCTCTCTCCTTCCTTTGATCTCCTTCTCTCTAGCGCTCTCACTCTCCCCTTGGCCCCCCTTCAATGTCTCTTGAATCCTCCTGCTACAAGTTGACCTGTGGTGACAATGGATGAAGTATCTTAGCCAAGAGAATGGTCCAAGTGATCCCCCAGCCTTTTCTCCCTGTCATCCTAGGTCTGATCAAAGATAAAATCCGTAGTCCAGAAAGACTTCCTGTGCTTTGTGGAGACACCCCAACTAGGTCACACTTCCACAACACTTCCCCTATTCAGCCCTTCCTATGGACACGCTGACCACTTCATATGTACTTCGGTCTCTAGGGTCCCATACTGGACTCCGAGAGCAACACACTTGAAACAACGTTCACATGAGTGCTCTCCCAAGAAACCGCTTCTCTGCAGCATTCGCTACCTGGTCCATGAGGTATTGTGGATTTGCTTGGGTGTGGATCTCTGGACTCGATCTTAGGGGATATCGAATATGAACTCTGTGACTCTTCATGTCTCAATGATTGGGCATCCAAACAATGGTCTGAGCATCCTTGGCCAGTGGGCTGGCCCACCATAGCCCAGAGTGCAAGATGTCTGTCAACCAAACCAGTCTCTATGGAAGAGACCTCCTCATTCTCTAGCCTCAGGATTGTCAGGGACAGAGCCCACTCTCTTCCAGGATGGAACTTTCAATACCCTCAAATTGCAGGCATCATCCCCGGGCTCATGGAAGAGCAGACAATCGACACACCTTTCCTTCCTTTTGACTGTAGACACAACAAACCCACTGGCACTGGCCCCATGCACCACACTCCCAGGAAGCACTCAATGAGAGGCAGGGCTTGTGCTTACCCACCTGTGGAAAAGGCACCTGAAATAGACCGGTTACATCTCGGTTGAAAGGACTCTGTTTGCAGGGTTCCCTTGTGGCTTAGGCTATGCAAATATGGATTGAGAAGTGTGGAGCTGAAAATGCCGCATTGGGAATGTCTTCTTCAGGGGCTACATCCAGGGCCTCATGCTTGGTGGAGAGCATGGGGGCATGGTTTCCTTGTTGGTGCCGCAGGAGGTCTTTTTTCAAATGGCCATGAAGCACAATTCTTTTTTCACATGTAGGATCTCCCTTGAGGTATTCTGCCCACTGATCCCCTGAAGATATCACATGTTCAAACACCAAGCCTCTAGAATCCACATTGAGCTTGGAAGGCTGATGAGAGTGGTGGCTATGAGTCTACAGATGGAGACAATATGGTTCATCCAAGAGGACCACACCTCTGATGGATCCTCCTTACCATCAACTTCGACAGACCTCCAGAGCAAGAGCTCATGGTGTCCATCTTTGAACTCTCAAGGTGTGAGGGTGAGAATGTCCCACATATGGCCCCTCACACACCTCTTTTCTCACAGCGAGGTTGTTCGGGCACAAGGCTACATGGGCATACTATCAGTGCCATGGCCACCGCTGGGACTGCACCTTTCAGAAGAAAGGCACCTCCACACACTGGGGAACCCAATTTTCTCTGTCATGAGGGATCTCTGATAACATGTGCAGCACTTCAGGGTCAAGTGCTTTCTCAGTCCCTGCCTCACACGAATACACAGGACAGAATCTCTTTTGGAGACAAAAGACGTTATTCCAAACACCCAAACAAAAGTCCCCTGGACAGTGAAATCAAGGAACGACTGAGGAAGAACCGCCTATGAGCTGCCATTTCAATAGGAAGTGTCTTTTCCGCTTAGCGAAAAGAGAGGGTGTCATTTACCTTGACCCACACCTCGTGTCCTTTGAGAAGACATGGGTGCCCAGCAGGGAGGACTGCTTGCAACTGACGTATTTCTAGAGACAGGCCAAGAAAGAGTGAAAATCTCATGCAAGAGTCCTGATGTAGCCTTTGTGTCTAATAGTCCCCGGAGAAACAGACAAGGGCTTGGAATGACATGGCGCCCTGGAAGGTGGCTTGCATCCATATCTCATCTCGCTCTCTCCTTCTCTCTCTCTCTCTCTCTCTCTCTCTCTGTCTCACACTCTTTCTCTCGGCTTCTTCCTCCTTCACATTCTCTCGAATCCTCCTCATCCAAGGTTATCTGTGCTGGTCCAGGTTGGCATATCTCAGTCAGGAGAGCAGTCCAATTCTTTAACCAAGATTTTCCATCAGTCGTCCAAACTCCCATCAAATATGAAAGCATTTTTCCTGAAATAACTCCTCTGTTTGTATGGAGATATTCCACCTTACACAGTGTACCCCTATCTTACCCTTGTCAGCCCTTCACACTGACACATAACCATCCCATTGGTACTGCGTTCTACATGGTCCCAGATTTGACTCCGTGATCAACATCTTTTCAACCACCTACACATAAGGGACCTAGTGAGAATTCACTTCTCTGCAGCACACCCCAATGTGGGATCAGGTCTGTGAAGTGGCTGGTGAGGTGGATCTCTCGACTCTTTCTAAGGGGACTTGGGAAATGTAGTCTCTTCCTCTACATGTCTCAGTGAATTGGCATGTAAGAAGGGGTCCGAGCCCCCTTCAGCAGGGTCTGAATGCCAATGGGTCAGAGTATATACATTCGGTCCCCAAAAACCAGTCTCCATTTGGGACAATCCTCCTCCTTCTCTAGACCCTCATTTGGCAGACCAAAGGCCCAGCTCGTCCAAGAGGGAAACCTCAAGACCTGCCCATGTAGCCCTCACCACACGGCTCACGGAGGAGAAGAAGAGAGACTCCTGAAATGCCTGACAATTGTGGACCCCACAATCAAGCCAGCAGTGGAACTAGTCAGCCCACTTCCATCCAGCACCCCAGTAGACAGGACGTATTCTTATCAACCTGTGAAATACCCACCAGACGTATCCCAGCTTCATTCTCGGGAAATTTGTTACTGTGGATAGCTAGTGTGTGATTTCATCTATTGACGTGTACGTTCAGAAGTAGGGAATCGTCCTTCCCACCAGTCCAATATGTCCTCAGGGTTGATATTGAGGGCCTCGTCCTTGGTTGAAGGCAGAGGGGCCTATTTTCATGGTTTGAGCTCTGGAATGACATTTATCCTCCAGGTCATACTTAGGAGGCATTTTACCCGAGGTGGAAAAGACTGGAAGTGATAAGCTCACTGGTCCCTTTCAGATATATCCTAATCCAAAAGCAAGCCTGAGCAGTGGATATTTACTCAGGAGCCTGATGAGAACGGTGGCCATGAGAAGAATGCTGAAAGAATACTTATCATCAAACTGTCCAATACATCCAATGGATCCTCCTTTAATTTAGTATCCACATACCTCCAGGTCATTAGCTCAGGCTGAACGATGTACAACCATTGAGGGGTGACGGTGAGAGCTTCCCACTTTGGGCCCATCACTCGCCTCTCTTCTCACAGAGGGTCTGTGGTGTCACAAAGCTTGGTGGGCAGCATGCCATTGCCATGGCAACCATTGGGCCTGAACTTCTCAGATGGAAGGCAACTCTGCCTCCTCTGTGCCCACCTGCTCTCTACACAAGGATGGCTCTTCCCCTGAACGTGTGTCAGGCTCAACACGGTGGTTCAAGAACAGCTTCCCAGGAATACACACTCTACAATCTCTTTGGGAACGAAAAAATGTGGTTGAAAAAGACCCTCTCCCCAAGGAGCTTGAACATGGAAACAATGGCCGATGGAGGAAGAAGAACACACGAGCATCCCTTTCCATGGGAGGAGGCTTTGCCACGGAAGGAAACTATGGAATATCTTTTACCCTGATTTCCACCCCATGCCATTGGAGAAGATATAGGGACCATAGCACGGCTTTCAAACCTGTCTTCCAGTATGGAGCAGGGATTGTAATGGACACATTTTGGGCGTCAGGTCAGGAAGGAGGGAAGACCCTCTTACAGGTGTGCTGGTTTCTCCCATTTGTGGGATATCCACCTTAAACCAAGACATGTCCTTGGAGCAATTATCCTGACATTGCCGGATGCTTGAATCCACGGCTCTTTACCTCTCACTCTCCTTCCTTTGATCTCCTTCTCTCTAGCGCTCTCACTCTCCCCTTGGCCCCCCTTCAATGTCTCTTGAATCCTCCTGCTACAAGTTGACCTGTGGTGACAATGGATGAAATATCTTAGCCAAGAGAATGGTCCAAGTGATCCCCCAGCCTTTTCTCCCTGTCATCCTAGGTCTGATCAAAGATAAAATCCGTAGTCCAGAAAGACTTCCTGTGCTTTGTGGAGACACCCCAACTAGGTCACACTTCCACAACACTTCCCCTATTCAGCCCTTCCTATGGACACGCTGACCACTTCATATGTACTTCGGTCTCTAGGGTCCCATACTGGACTCCGAGAGCAACACACTTGAAACAACGTTCACATGAGTGCTCTCCCAAGAAACCGCTTCTCTGCAGCATTCGCTACCTGGTCCATGAGGTATTGTGGATTTGCTTGGGTGTGGATCTCTGGACTCGATCTTAGGGGATATCGAATATGAACTCTGTGACTCTTCATGTCTCAATGATTGGGCATCCAAACAATGGTCTGAGCATCCTTGGCCAGTGGGCTGGCCCACCATAGCCCAGAGTGCAAGATGTCTGTCAACCAAACCAGTCTCTATGGAAGAGACCTCCTCATTCTCTAGCCTCAGGATTGTCAGGGACAGAGCCCACTCTCTTCCAGGATGGAACTTTCAATACCCTCAAATTGCAGGCATCATCCCCGGGCTCATGGAAGAGCAGACAATCGACACACCTTTCCTTCCTTTTGACTGTAGACACAACAAACCCACTGGCACTGGCCCCATGCACCACACTCCCAGGAAGCACTCAATGAGAGGGAGGGCTTGTGCTTACCCACCTGTGGAAAAGGCACCTGAAATAGACCGGTTACATCTCGGTTGAAAGGACTCTGTTTGCAGGGTTCCCTTGTGGCTTAGGCTATGCAAATATGGATTGAGAAGTGTGGAGCTGAAAATGCCGCATTGGGAATGTCTTCTTCAGGGGCTACATCCAGGGCCTCATGCTTGGTGGAGAGCATGGGGGCATGGTTTCCTTGTTGGTGCCGCAGGAGGTCTTTTTTCAAATGGCCATGAAGCACAATTCTTTTTTCACATGTAGGATCTCCCTTGAGGTATTCTGCCCACTGATCCCCTGAAGATATCACATGTTCAAACACCAAGCCTCTAGAATCCACATTGAGCTTGGAAGGCTGATGAGAGTGGTGGCTATGAGTCTACAGATGGAGACAATATGGTTCATCCAAGAGGACCACCCCTCTGATGGATCCTCCTTTCCATCAACTTCGACAGACCTCCAGAGCAAGAGCTCATGGTGTCCATCTTTGAACTCTCAAGGTGTGAGGGTGAGAATGTCCCACATATGGCCCCTCACACACCTCTTTTCTCACAGCGAGGTTGTTCGGGCACAAGGCTACATGGGCATACTATCAGTGCCATGGCCACCGCTGGGACTGCACCTTTCAGAAGAAAGGCACCTCCACACACTGGGGAACCCAATTTTCTCTGTCATGAGGGATCTCTGATAACATGTGCAGCACTTCAGGGTCAAGTGCTTTCTCAGTCCCTGCCTCACACGAATACACAGGACAGAATCTCTTTTGGAGACAAAAGACGTTATTCCAAACACCCAAACAAAAGTCCCCTGGACAGTGAAATCAAGGAACGACTGAGGAAGAACCGCCTATGAGCTGCCATTTCAATAGGAAGGGTCTTTTCCGCTTAGGGAAAAGAGAGGGTGTCATTTACCTTGACCCACACCTCGTGTCCTTTGAGAAGACATGGGTGCCCAGCAGGGAGGACTGCTTGCAACTGACGTATTTCTAGAGACAGGCCAAGAAAGAGTGAAAATCTCATGCAAGAGTCCTGATGTAGCCTTTGTGTCTAATAGTCCCCGGAGAAACAGACAAGGGCTTGGAATGACATGGCGCCCTGGAATGTGGCTTGCATCCAAATCTCATCTCTCTCTCTCTCGCTCGATTTCTCTCTCTCTCTCTCTCTCTCTCTCTCTCTCTCTCTGTCTCTCACTCTTTCTCTCGGCTTCTTCCTCCTTCACATTCTCTCGAATCCTCCTCATCCAAGGTTATCTGAGCTGGTCCACGTTGGCATATCTCAGTCAGGAGAGCAGTCCAATTCTTTAACCAAGATTTTCCATCAGTCGTCCAAACTCCCATCAAATATGAAAGCATTTTTCCTGAAATAACTCCTCTGTTTGTATGGAGATACTCCACCTTACACAGTGTACCCCTATCTTACCCTTGTCAGCCCTTCACACTGACACATAACCATCCCATTGGTACTGCGTTCTACATGGTCCCAGATTTGACTCCGAGATCAACATCTATTCAACCACCTACACATAAGGGACCTAGTGAGAATTCACTTCTCTTCAGCACACCCCAGTGTGGGATCAGGTGTGAAGTGGCTGGTGAGGTGGATCTCTCGACTCTTTCTAAGGGGAGATGGGAAATGAAGTCTCTGCCTCTCCATGTCTCAGTGTATTGGCATGTAAGCAGGGGTCCGAGCCCCCTTCAGCAGGGTCTGAATGCCAATGGGTCAGAGTATATACATTCGGTCCCCTAAAACCAGTCTCCATTTGGGACAATCCTCCTCCTTCTCTAGACCCTCCATTGGCAGGCCAGAGGCCCGGCTCGTCCAAGAGGGAAACCTCAAGACCTGCCCATGTAGCCCTCACCACACGGCTCACGGAGGAGAAGAAGAGAGACTCCTGAAATGCCTGACAATTGTGGACCCCACAATCAAGCCAGCAGTGGAACTCGTCAGCCCACTTCCATCCAGCACCCCAGTAGACAGGACGTATTCTTATCAACCTGTGAAATACCCACCAGACGTATCCCAGCTTCATTCTCGGGAAATTTGTTACTGTGGATAGCTAGTGTGTGATTTCATCTATTGACGTGTACGTTCAGAAGCAGGGAATCGTCCTTCCCCCCGTTCCAATATGTCCTCAGGGTTGATATTGAGGGCCTCGTCCTTGGTTGAAGGCAGAGGGGCCTATTTTCATGGTTTGAGCTCTGGAATGACATTTATCCTCCCGGTCATACTTAGGAGGCATTTTTCCCGAGGTGGAAAAGACTGGAAGTGATAAGCTCACTGGTCCCTTTCAGATATATCCTAATCCAAAAGCAAGCCTGAGCAGTGGATATTTACTCAGGAGCCTGATGAGAACGGTGGCCATGAGAAGAATGCTGAAAGAATACTTATCATCAAACTGTCCAATACATCCAATGGATCCTCCTTTAATTTAGTATCCACATACCTCCAGGTCATTAGCTCAGGCTGAACGATGTACAACCATTGAGGGGTGACGGTGAGAGCTTCCCACTTTGGGCCCATCACTCGCCTCTCTTCTCACAGAGGGTCTGTGGTGTCACAAAGCTTGGTGGGCAGCATGCCATTGCCATGGCAACCATTGGGCCTGAACTTCTCAGATGGAAGGCAACTCTGCCTCCTCTGTGCCCACCTGCTCTCTACACAAGGATGGCTCTTCCCCTGAACGTGTGTCAGGCTCAACACGGTGGTTCAAGAACTGCTTCCCAGGAATACACACTCTACAATCTCTTTGGGAACGAAAAAATGTGGTTGAAAAAGACCCTCTCCCCAAGGAGCTTGAACATGGAAACAATGGCCGATGGAGGAAGAAGAACACACGAGCATCCCTTTCCATGGGAGGAGGCTTTGCCACGGAAGGAAACTATGGAATATCTTTTACCCTGATTTCCACCCCATGCCATTGGAGAAGATATAGGGACCATAGCACGGCTTTCAAACCTGTCTTCCAGTATGGAGCAGGGATTGGAATGGACACATTTTGGGCGTCAGGCCAGGAAGGAGGGAAGACTCTCTTACAAGTGTGCTGGTTTCTCCCATTTGTGGGATATCCACCTTAAACCAAGACATGTCCTTGGAGCAATTATCCTGACATTGCCGGATGCTTGAATCCACGGCTCTTTACCTCTCACTCTCCTTCCTTTGATCTCCTTCTCTCTAGCGCTCTCACTCTCCCCTTGGCCCCCCTTCAATGTCTCTTGAATCCTCCTGCTACAAGTTGACCTGTGGTGACAATGGATGAAGTATCTTAGCCAAGAGAATGGTCCAAGTGATCCCCCAGCCTTTTCTCTCTGTCATCCTAGGTCTGATCAAAGATAAAATCCGTGGTCCAGAAAGACTTCCTGTGCTTTGTGGAGACACCCCAACTAGGTCACACTTCCACAACACTTCCCCTATTCAGCCCTTCCTATGGACACGCTGACCACTTCATATGTACTTCGGTCTCTAGGGTCCCATACTGGACTCCGAGAGCAACACACTTGAAACAACGTTCACATGAGTGCTCTCCCAAGAAACCGCTTCTCTGCAGCATTCGCTACCTGGTCCATGAGGTATTGTGGATTTGCTTGGGTGTCGATCTCTGGACTCGATCTTAGGGGATATCGAATATGAACACTGTGACTCTTCATGTCTCAATGATTGGGCATCCAAACAATGGTCTGAGCATCCTTGGCCAGTGGGCTGGCCCACCATAGCCCAGAGTGCAAGATGTCTGTCAACCAAACCAGTCTCTATGGAAGAGACCTCCTCATTCTCTAGCCTCAGGATTGTCAGGGACAGAGCCCACTCTCTTCCAGGATGGAACTTTCAATACCCTCAAATTGCAGGCATCATCCCCGGGCTCATGGAAGAGCAGACAATCAACACACCTTTCCTTCCTTTTGACTGTAGACACAACAAACCCACTGGCACTGGCCCCATGCACCACACTCCCAGGAAGCACTCAATGAGAGGGAGGGCTTGTGCTTACCCACCTGTGGAAAAGGCACCTGAAATAGACTGGTTACATCTCGGTTGAAAGGACTCTGTTTGCAGGGTTCCCTTGTGGCTTAGGCTATGCAAATATGGATTGAGAAGTGTGGAGCTGAAAATGCCACATTGGGAATGTCTTCTTCAGGGGCTACATCCAGGGCCTCATGCTTGGTGGAGAGCATGGGGGCATGGTTTCCTTGTTGGTGCCGCAGGAGGTCTTTTTTCAAATGGCCATGAAGCACAATTCTTTTTTCACATGTAGGATCTCCCTTGAGGTATTCTGCCCACTGATCCCCTGAAGATATCACATGTTCAAACACCAAGCCTCTAGAATCCACATTGAGCTTGGAAGGCTGATGAGAGTGGTGGCTATGAGTCTACAGATGGAGACAATATGGTTCATCCAAGAGGACCACCCCTCTGATGGATTCTCCTTTCCATCAACTTCGACATACCTGCAGAGCAAGAGCTCATGGTGTCCATCTTTGAACTCTCAAGGTGTGAGGGTGAGAATGTCCCACATATGGCCCCTCACACACCTCTTTTCTCAAAGCGAGGTTGTTCGGGCACAAGGCTACATGGGCATATTATCAGTGCCATGGCCACCGCTGGGACTGCACCTTTCAGAAGAAAGGCACCTCCACACACTGGGGAACCCAATTTTCTCTGTCATGAGGGATCTCTGATAACATGTGCAGCACTTCAGGGTCAAGTGCTTTCTCAGTCCCTGCCTCACACGAATACACAGGACAGAATCTCTTTTGGAGACAAAAGACGTTATTCCAAACACCCAAACAAAAGTCCCCTGGACAGTGAAATCAAGGAACGACTGAGGAAGAACCGCCCATGAGCTGCCATTTCAATAGGAAGTGTCTTTTCCGCTTAGGGAAAAGAGAGGGTGTCATTTACCTTGATCCACACCTCGTGTCCTTTGAGAAGACATGGGTGCCCAGCAGGGAGGACTGCTTGCAACTGACGTATTTCTAGAGACAGGCCAAGAAAGAGTGAAAATCTCATGCAAGAGTCCTGATGTAGCCTTTGTGTCTAATAGTCCCCGGAGAAACAGACAAGGGCTTGGAATGACATGGCGCCCTGGAAGGTGGCTTGCATCCATATCTCATCTCGCTCTCTCCTTCTCTCTCTCTCTCTCTCTCTCTCTCTCTCTCTCTCTCTCTCACTCTTTCTCTCGGCTTCTTCCTCCTTCACATTCTCTCGAATCCTCCTCATCCAAGGTTATCTGTGCTGGTCCAGGTTGGCATATCTCAGTCAGGAGAGCAGTCCAATTCTTTAACCAAGATTTTCCATCAGTCGTCCAAACTCCCATCAAATATGAAAGCATTTTTCCTGAAATAACTCCTCTGTTTGTATGGAGATATTCCACCTTACACAGTGTACCCCTATCTTACCCTTGTCAGCCCTTCACACTGACACATAACCATCCCATTGGTACTGCGTTCTACATGGTCCCAGATTTGACTCCGAGATCAACATCTTTTCAACCACCTACACATAAGGGACCTAGTGAGAATTCACTTCTCTTCAGCACACCCCAGTGTGGGATCAGGTCTGTGAAGTGGCTGGTGAGGTGGATCTCTCGACTCTTTCTAAGGGGAGTTGGGAAATGAAGTCTCTGCCTCTCCATGTCTCAGTGAATTGGCATGTAAGAAGGGGTCCGAGCCCCCTTCAGCAGGGTCTGAATGCCAATGGGTCAGAGTATATACATTCGGTCCCCTAAAAACAGTCTCCATTTGGGACAATCCTCCTCCTTCTCTAGACCCTCCATTGGCAGGCCAGAGGCCCTGCTCGTCCAAGAGGGAAACCTCAAGACCTGCCCATGTAGCCCTCACCACACGGCTCACGGAGGAGAAGAAGAGAGACTCCTGAAATGCCTGACAATTGTGGACCCCACAATCAAGCCAGCAGTGGAACTCGTCAGCCCACTTCCATCCAGCACCCCAGTAGACAGGACGTATTCTTATCAACCTGTGAAATACCCACCAGACGTATCCCAGCTTCATTCTCGGGAAATTTGTTACTGTGGATAGCTAGTGTGTGATTTCATCTATTGACGTGTACGTTCAGAAGTAGGGAATCGTCCTTCCCACCAGTCCAATATGTCCTCAGGGTTGATATTGAGGGCCTCGTCCTTGGTTGAAGGCAGAGGGGCCTATTTTCATGGTTTGAGCTCTGGAATGACATTTATCCTCCAGGTCATACTTAGGAGGCATTTTACCCGAGGTGGAAAAGACTGGAAGTGATAAGCTCACTGGTCCCTTTCAGATATATCCTAATCCAAAACCAAGCCTGAGCAGTGGATATTTACTCAGGAGCCTGATGAGAACGGTGGCCATGAGAAGAATGCTGAAAGAATACTTATCATCAAACTGTCCAATACATCCAATGGATCCTCCTTTAATTTAGTA
This sequence comes from Sus scrofa, assembly GCF_054392235.1. Lineage (NCBI taxonomy): Eukaryota > Metazoa > Chordata > Mammalia > Artiodactyla > Suidae > Sus > Sus scrofa. Next base: position 45,391,357 of record NC_139402.1, read on the forward strand.
TCCACATACCTCCAGGTCATTAGCTCAGGCTGAACGATGTACAACCATTGAGGGGTGACGGTGAGAGCTTCCCACTTTGGGCCCATCACTCGCCTCTCTTCTCACAGAGGGTCTGTGGTGTCACAAAGCTTGGTGGGCAGCATGCCATTGCCATGGCAACCATTGGGCCTGAACTTCTCAGATGGAAGGCAACTCTGCCTCCTCTCTGCCCACCTGCTCTCTACACAAGGATGGCTCTTCCCCTGAACGTGTGTCAGGCTCAACACGGTGGTTCAAGAACAGCTTCCCAGGAATACACACTCTACAATCTCTTTGGGAACGAAAAAATGTGGTTGAAAAAGACCCTCTCCCCAAGGAGCTTGAACATGGAAACAATGGCCGATGGAGGAAGAAGAACACACGAGCATCCCTTTCCATGGGAGGAGGCTTTGCCACGGAAGGAAACTATGGAATATCTTTTACCCTGATTTCCACCCCATGCCATTGGAGAAGATATAGGGACCATAGCACGGCTTTCAAACCTGTCTTCCAGTATGGAGCAGGGATTGGAATGGACACATTTTGGGCGTCAGGCCAGGAAGGAGGGAAGACCCTCTTACAGGTGTGCTGGTTTCTCCCATTTGTGGGATATCCACCTTAAACCAAGACATGTCCTTGGAGCAATTATCCTGACATTGCCGGATGCTTGAATCCACGGCTCTTTACCTCTCACTCTCCTTCCTTTGATCTCCTTCTCTCTAGCGCTCTCACTCTCCCCTTGGCCCCCCTTCAATGTCTCTTGAATCCTCCTGCTACAAGTTGACCTGTGGTGACAATGGATGAAATATCTTAGCCAAGAGAATGGTCCAAGTGATCCCCCAGCCTTTTCTCCCTGTCATCCTAGGTCTGATCAAAGATAAAATCCGTAGTCCAGAAAGACTTCCTGTGCTTTGTGGAGACACCCCAACTAGGTCACACTTCAACAACACTTCCCGTATTCAGCCCTTCCTATGGACACGCTGACCACTTCATATGTACTTCGGTCTCTAGGGTCCCATACTGGACTCCGAGAGCAACACACTTGAAACAACGTTCACATGAGTGCTCTCCCAAGAAACCGCTTCTCTGCAGCATTCGCTACCTGGTCCATGAGGTATTGTGGATTTGCTTGGGTGTGGATCTCTGGACTCGATCTTAGGGGATATCGAATATGAACTCTGTGACTCTTCATGTCTCAATGATTGGGCATCCAAACAATGGTCTGAGCATCCTTGGCCAGTGGGCTGGCCCACCATAGCCCAGAGTGCAAGATGTCTGTCAACCAAACCAGTCTCTATGGAAGAGACCTCCTCATTCTCTAGCCTCAGGATTGTCAGGGACAGAGCCCACTCCCTTCCAGGATGGAACTTTCAATACCCTCAAATTGCAGGCACCATCCCCGGGCTCATGGAAGAGCAGACAATCGACACACCTTTCCTTCCTTTTGACTGTAGACACAACAAACCCACTGGCACTGGCCCCATGCACCACACTCCCAGGAAGCACTCAATGAGAGGCAGGGCTTGTGCTTACCCACCTGTGGAAAAGGCACCTGAAATAGACCGGTTACATCTCGGTTGAAAGGACTCTGTTTGCAGGGTTCCCTTGTGGCTTAGGCTATGCAAATATGGATTGAGAAGTGTGGAGCTGAAAATGCCGCATTGGGAATGTCTTCTTCAGGGGCTACATCCAGGGCCTCATGCTTGGTGGAGAGCATTGGGGCATGGTTTCCTTGTTGGTGCCGCAGGAGGTCTTTTTTCAAATGGCCATGAAGCACAATTCTTTTTTCACATGTAGGATCTCCCTTGAGGTATTCTGCCCACTGATCCCCTGAAGATATCACATGTTCAAACACCAAGCCTCTAGAATCCACATTGAGCTTGGAAGGCTGATGAGAGTGGTGGCTATGAGTCTACAGATGGAGACAATATGGTTCATCCAAGAGGACCACCCCTCTGATGGATCCTCCTTTCCATCAACTTCGACATACCTGCAGAGCAAGAGCTCATGGTGTCCATCTTTGAACTCTCATGGTGTGAGGGTGAGAATGTCCCACATATGGCCCCTCACACACCTCTTTTCTCACAGCGAGGTTGTTCGGGCACAAGGCTACATGGGCATACTATCAGTGCCATGGCCACCGCTGGGACTGCACCTTTCAGAAGAAAGGCACCTCCACACACTGGGGAACCCAATTTTCTCTGTCATGAGGGATCTCTGATAACATGTGCAGCACTTCAGGGTCAAGTGCTTTCTCAGTCCCTGCCTCACACGAATACACAGGACAGAATCTCTTTTGGAGACAAAAGACGTTATTCCAAACACCCAAACAAAAGTCCCCTGGACAGTGAAATCAAGGAACGACTGAGGAAGAACCGCCCATGAGCTGCCATTTCAATAGGAAGTGTCTTTTCCGCTTAGCGAAAAGTGAGGGTGTCATTTACCTTGACCCACACCTCGTGTCCTTTGAGAAGACATGGGTGCCCAGCAGGGAGGACTGCTTGCAACTGACGTATTTCTAGAGACAGGCCAAGAAAGAGTGAAAATCTCATGCAAGAGTCCTGATGTAGCCTTTGTGTCTAATAGTCCCCGGAGAAACAGACAAGGGCTTGGATTGACATGGCGCCCTGGAAGGTGGCTTGCATGCATATCTCATCTCGCTCTCTCCTTCTCTCTCTCTCTCTCTCTCTCTCTCTCTCTCTCTCTCTCTCTCTCTCACTCTTTCTCTCGGCTTCTTCCTCCTTCACATTCTCTCGAATCCTCCTCATCCAAAGTTATCTGTGCTGGTCCAGGTTGGCATATCTCAGTCAGGAGAGCAGTCCAATTCTTTAACCAACATTTTCCATCAGTCGTCCAAACTCCCATCAAATATGAAAGCATTTTTCCTGAAATAACTCCTCTGTTTGTATGGAGATATTCCACCTTACACAGTGTACCCCTATCTTACCCTTGTCAGCCCTTCACACTGACACATAACCATCCCATTGGTACTGCGTTCTACATGGTCCCAGATTTGACTCCGAGATCAACATCTTTTCAACCACCTACACATAAGGGACCTAGTGAGAATTCACTTCTCTGCAGCCACCCCACGTGTGGGATCAGGTCTGTGAAGTGGCTGGTGAGGTGGATCTCTCGACTCTTTCTAAGGGGAGTTGGGAAATGAAGTCTCTGCCTCTCCATGTCTCAGTGAATTGGCATGTAAGAAGGGGTCCGAGCCCCCTTCAGCAGGGTCTGAATGCCAATGGGTCAGAGTATATACATTCTGTCCCCTAAAAACAGTCTCCATTTGGGACAATCCTCCTCCTTCTCTAGACCCTCCATTGGCAGGCCAGAGGCCCGGCTCGTCCAAGAGGGAAACCTCAAGACCTGCCCATGTAGCCCTCACCACACGGCTCACGGAGGAGAAGAAGAGAGACTCCTGAAATGCCTGACAATTGTGGACCCCACAATCAAGCCAGCAGTGGAACTCGTCAGCCCACTTCCATCCAGCACCCCAGTAGACAGGACGTATTCTTATCAACCTGTGAAATACCCACCAGACGTATCCCAGCTTCATTCTCGGGAAATTTGTTACTGTGGATAGCTAGTGTGTGATTTCATCTATTGACGTGTACGTTCAGAAGCAGGGAATCGTCCTTCCCCCCGTTCCAATATGTCCTCAGGGTTGATATTGAGGGCCTCGTCCTTGGTTGAAGGCAGAGGGGCCTATTTTCATGGTTTGAGCTCTGGAATGACATTTATCCTCCCGGTCATACTTAGGAGGCATTTTACCCGAGGTGGAAAAGACTGGAAGTGATAAGCTCACTGGTCCCTTTCAGATATATCCTAATCCAAAAGCAAGCCTGAGCAGTGGATATTTACTCAGGAGCCTGATGAGAACGGTGGCCATGAGAAGAATGCTGAAAGAATACTTATCATCAAACTGTCCAATACATCCAATGGATCCTCCTTTAATTTAGTATCCACATACCTCCAGGTCATTAGCTCAGGCTGAACGATGTACAACCATTGAGGGGTGACGGTGAGAGCTTCCCACTTTGGGCCCATCACTCGCCTCTCTTCTCACAGAGGGTCTGTGGTGTCACAAAGCTTGGTGGGCAGCATGCCATTGCCATGGCAACCATTGGGCCTGAACTTCTCAGATGGAAGGCAACTCTGCCTCCTCTCTGCCCACCTGCTCTCTACACAAGGATGGCTCTTCCCCTGAACGTGTGTCAGGCTCAACACGGTGGTTCAAGAACTGCTTCCCAGGAATACACACTCTACAATCTCTTTGGGAACGAAAAAATGTGGTTGAAAAAGACCCTCTCCCCAAGGAGCTTGAACATGGAAACAATGGCCGATGGAGGAAGAAGAACACACGAGCATCCCTTTCCATGGGAGGAGGCTTTGCCACGGAAGGAAACTATGGAATATCTTTTACCCTGATTTCCACCCCATGCCATTGGAGAAGATATAGGGACCATAGCACGGCTTTCAAACCTGTCTTCCAGTATGGAGCAGGGATTGGAATGGACACATTTTGGGCGTCAGGCCAGGAAGGAGGGAAGACTCTCTTACAAGTGTGCTGGTTTCTCCCATTTGTGGGATATCCACCTTAAACCGAGACATGTCCTTGGAGCAATTATCCTGATATTTCTGGTTGCGTGAATCCACGGCTCTTTACCTCTCACTCTCCTTCCTTTGATCTCCTTCTCTCTAGCGCTCTCACTCTCCCCTTGGCCCCCTTTCAATGTCTCTTGAATCCTCCTGCTACAAGTTGACCTGTGGTGACAATGGATGAAGTATCTTAGCCAAGAGAATGGTCCAAGTGATCCCCCAGCCTTTTCTCCCTGTCATCCTAGGTCTGATCAAAGATAAAATCCGTGGTCCAGAAAGACTTCCTGTGCTTTGTGGAGACACCCCAACTAGGTCACACTTCCACAACACTTCCCCTATTCAGCCCTTCCTATGGACACGCTGACCACTTCATATGTACTTCGGTCTCTAGGGTCCCATACTGGACTCCGAGAGCAACACACTTGAAACAACGTTCACATGAGTGCTCTCCCAAGAAACCGCTTCTCTGCAGCATTCGCTACCTGGTCCATGAGGTATTGTGGATTTGCTTGGGTGTGGATCTCTGGACTCGTTCTTAGGGGATATCGAATATGAACTCTGTGACTCTTCATGTCTCAATGATTGGGCATCCAAACAATGGTCTGAGCATCCTTGGCCAGTGGGCTGGCCCACCATAGCCCAGAGTGCAAGATGTCTGTCAACCAAACCAGTCTCTATGGAAGAGACCTCCTCATTCTCTAGCCTCATCAGTGTCAGGGACAGAGCCCACTCTCTTCCAGGATGGAACTTTCAATACCCTCAAATTGCAGGCATCATCCCCGGGCTCATGGAAGAGCAGACAATCGACACACCTTTCCTTCCTTTTGACTGTAGACACAACAAACCCACTGGCACTGGCCCCATGCACCACACTCCCAGGAAGCACTCAATGAGAGGGAGGGCTTGTGCTTACCCACCTGTGGAAAAGGCACCTGAAATAGACCGGTTACATCTCGGTTGAAAGGACTCTGTTTGCAGGGTTCCCTTGTGGCTTAGGCTATGCAAATATGGATTGAGAAGTGTGGAGCTGAAAATGCCGCATTGGGAATGTCTTCTTCAGGGGCTACATCCAGGGCCTCATGCTTGGTGGAGAGCATTGGGGCATGGTTTCCTTGTTGGTGCCGCAGGAGGTCTTTTTTCAAATGGCCATGAAGCACAATTCTTTTTTCACATGTAGGATCTCCCTTGAGGTATTCTGCCCACTGATCCCCTGAAGATATCACATGTTCAAACACCAAGCCTCTAGAATCCACATTGAGCTTGGAAGGCTGATGAGAGTGGTGGCTATGAGTCTACAGATGGAGACAATATGGTTCATCCAAGAGGACCACCCCTCTGATGGATTCTCCTTTCCATCAACTTCGACATACCTCCAGAGCAAGAGCTCATGGTGTCCATCTTTGAACTCTCAAGGTGTGAGGGTGAGAATGTCCCACATATGGCCCCTCACACACCTCTTTTCTCACAGCGAGGTTGTTCGGGCACAAGGCTACATGGGCATACTATCAGTGCCATGGCCCCCGCTGGGACTGCACCTTTCAGAAGAAAGGCACCTCCACACACTGGGGAACCCAATTTTCTCTGTCATGAGGGATCTCTGATAACATGTGCAGCACTTCAGGGTCAAGTGCTTTCTCAGTCCCTGCCTCACACGAATACACAGGACAAAATATCTTTTGGAGACAAAAGACGTTATTCCAAACACCCAAACAAAAGTCCCCTGGACAGTGAAATCAAGGAACGACTGAGGAAGAACCGCCTATGAGCTGCCATTTCAATAGGAATTGTCTTTTCCGCTTAGGGAAAAGAGAGGGTGTCATTTACCTTGACCCACACCTCGTGTCCTTTGAGAAGACATGGGTGCCCAGCAGGGAGGACTGCTTGCAACTGACGTATTTCTAGAGACAGGCCAAGAAAGAGTGAAAATCTCATGCAAGAGTCCTGATGTAGCCTTTGTGTCTAATAGTCCCCGGAGAAACAGACAAGGGCTTGGATTGACATGGCGCCCTGGAAGGTGGCTTGCATGCATGTCACATCTCGCTCTCTCCTTCTCTCTCTCTCTCTCTCTCTCTCTCACTCTCTCTCTCACTCTTTCTCTCGGCTTCTTCCTCCTTCACATTCTCTCGAATCCTCCTCATCCAAGGATATCTGAGCTGGTCCAGGTTGGCATATCTCAGTCAGGAGAGCAGTCCAATTCTTTAACCAAGATTTTCCATCAGTCGTCCAAACTCCCATCAAATATGAAAGCATTCTTCCTGAAATAACTCCTCTGTTTGTATGGAGATATTCCACCTTACACAGTGTACCCCTATCTTACCCTTGTCAGCCCTTCACACTGACACATAACCATCCCATTGGTACTGCGTTCTACATGGTCCCAGATTTGACTCCGAGATCAACATCTTTTCAACCACCTACACATAAGGGACCTAGTGAGAATTCACTTCTCTGCAGCCACCCCACGTGTGGGATCAGGTCTGTGAAGTGGCTGGTGAGGTGGATCTCTCGACTCTTTCTAAGGGGAGTTGGGAAATGAAGTCTCTGCCTCTCCATGTCTCAGTGAATTGGCATGTAAGAAGGGGTCCGAGCCCCCTTCAGCAGGGTCTGAATGCCAATGGGTCAGAGTATATACATTCGGTCCCCTAAAAACAGTCTCAATTTGGGACAATCCTCCTCCTTCTCTAGACCCTCCATTGGCAGGCCAGAGGCCGGGCTCGTCCAAGAGGGAAACCTCAAGACCTGCCCATGTAGCCCTCACCACACGGCTCACGGAGGAGAAGAAGAGAGACTCCTGAAATGCCTGACAATTGTGGACCCCACAATCAAGCCAGCAGTGGAACTCGTCAGCCCACTTCCATCCAGCACCCCAGTAGACAGGACGTATTCTTATCAACCTGTGAAATACCCACCAGACGTATCCCAGCTTCATTCTCGGGAAATTTGTTACTGTGGATAGCTAGTGTGTGATTTCATCTATTGACGTGTACGTTCAGAAGCAGGGAATCGTCCTTCCCCCCGTTCCAATATGTCCTCAGGGTTGATATTGAGGGCCTCGTCCTTGGTTGAAGGCAGAGGGGCCTATTTTCATGGTTTGAGCTCTGGAATGACATTTATCCTCCCGGTCATACTTAGGAGGCATTTTTCCCGAGGTGGAAAAGACTGGAAGTGATAAGCTCACTGGTCCCTTTCAGATATATCCTAATCCAAAAGCAAGCCTGAGCAGTGGATATTTACTCAGGAGCCTGATGAGAACGGTGGCCATGAGAAGAATGCTGAAAGAATACTTATCATCAAACTGTCCAATACATCCAATGGATCCTCCTTTAATTTAGTATCCACATACCTCCAGGTCATTAGCTCAGGCTGAACGATGTACAACCATTGAGGGGTGACGGTGAGAGCTTCCCACTTTGGGCCCATCACTCGCCTCTCTTCTCACAGAGGGTCTGTGGTGTCACAAAGCTTGGTGGGCAGCATGCCATTGCCATGGCAACCATTGGGCCTGAACTTCTCAGATGGAAGGCAACTCTGCCTCCTCTCTGCCCACCTGCTCTCTACACAAGGATGGCTCTTCCCCTGAACGTGTGTCAGGCTCAACACGGTGGTTCAAGAACAGCTTCCCAGGAATACACACTCTACAATCTCTTTGGGAACGAAAAAATGTGGTTGAAAAAGACCCTCTCCCCAAGGAGCTTGAACATGGAAACAATGGCCGATGGAGGAAGAAGAACACACGAGCATCCCTTTCCATGGGAGGAGGCTTTGCCACGGAAGGAAACTATGGAATATCTTTTACCCTGATTTCCACCCCATGCCATTGGAGAAGATATAGGGTCCATAGCACGGCTTTCAAACCTGTCTTCCAGTATGGAGCAGGGATTGTAATGGACACATTTTGGGCGTCAGGCCAGGAAGGAGGGAAGACTCTGTTACAAGTGTGCTGGTTTCTCCCATTTGTGGGATATCCACCTTAAACCAAGACATGTCCTTGGAGCAATTGTCCTGACATTGCCGGATGCTTGAATCCACGGCTCTTTACCTCTCACTCTCCTTCCTTTGATCTCCTTCTCTCTAGCGCTCTCACTCTCCCCTTGGCCCCCCTTCAATGTCTCTTGAATCCTCCTGCTACAAGTTGACCTGTGGTGACAATGGATGAAGTATCTTAGCCAAGAGAATGGTCCAAGTGATCCCCCAGCCTTTTCTCCCTGTCATCCTAGGTCTGATCAAAGATAAAATCCGTAGTCCAGAAAGACTTCCTGTGCTTTGTGGAGACACCCCAACTAGGTCACACTTCCACAACACTTCCCCTATTCAGCCCTTCCTATGGACACGCTGACCACTTCATATGTACTTCGGTCTCTAGGGTCCCATACTGGACTCCGAGAGCAACACACTTGAAACAACGTTCACATGAGTGCTCTCCCAAGAAACCGCTTCTCTGCAGCATTCGCTACCTGGTCCATGAGGTATTGTGGATTTGCTTGGGTGTGGATATCTGGACTCGATCTTAGGGGATATCGAATATGAACTCTGTGACTCTTCATGTCTCAATGATTGGGCATCCAAACAATGGTCTGAGCATCCTTGGCCAGTGGGCTGGCCCACCATAGCCCAGAGTGCAAGATGTCTGTCAACCAAACCAGTCTCTATGGAAGAGACCTCCTCATTCTCTAGCCTCAGGATTGTCAGGGACAGAGCCCACTCTCTTCCAGGATGGAACTTTCAATACCCTCAAATTGCAGGCATCATCCCCGGGCTCATGGAAGAGCAGACAATCGACACACCTTTCCTTCCTTTTGACTGTAGACACAACAAACCCACTGGCACTGGCCCCATGCACCACACTCCCAGGAAGCACTCAATGAGAGGGAGGGCTTGTGCTTACCCACCTGTGGAAAAGGCACCTGAAAGAGACCGGTTACATCTCGGATGAAAGGACTCTGTTTGCAGGGTTCCCTTGTGGCTTAGGCTATGCAAATATGGATTGAGAAGTGTGGAGCTGAAAATGCCGCATTGGGAATGTCTTCTTCAGGGGCTACATCCAGGGCCTCATGCTTGGTGGAGAGCATGGGGGCATGGTTTCCTTGTTGGTGCCGCAGGAGGTCTTTTTTCAAATGGCCATGAAGCACAATTCTTTTTTCACATGTAGGATCTCCCTTGAGGTATTCTGCCCACTGATCCCCTGAAGATATCACATGTTCAAACACCAAGCCTGTAGAATCCACATTGAGCTTGGAAGGCTGATGAGAGTGGTGGCTATGAGTCTACAGATGGAGACAATATGGTTCATCCAAGAGGACCACCCCTCTGATGGATCCTCCTTTCCATCAACTTCGACAGACCTCCAGAGCAAGAGCTCATGGTGTCCATCTTTGAACTCTCAAGGTGTGAGGGTGAGAATGTCCCACATATGGCCCCTCACACACCTCTTTTCTCACAGCGAGGTTGTTCGGGCACAAGGCTACATGGGCATACTATCAGTGCCATGGCCACCGCTGGGACTGCACCTTTCAGAAGAAAGGCACCTCCACACACTGGGGAACCCAATTTTCTCTGTCATGATGGATCTCTGATAACATGTGCAGCACTTCAGGGTCAAGTGCTTTCTCAGTCCCTGCCTCACACGAATACACAGGACAGAATCTCTTTTGGAGACAAAAGACATTATTCCAAACACCCAAACAAAAGTCCCCTGGACAGTGAAATCAAGGAACGACTGAGGAAGAACCGCCTATGAGCTGCCATTTCAATAGGAATTGTCTCTTCCGCTTAGCGAAAAGTGAGGGTGTCATTTACCTTGACCCACACCTCGTGTCCTTTGAGAAGACATGGGTGCCCAGCAGGGAGGACTGCTTGCAACTGACGTATTTCTAGAGACAGGCCAAGAAAGAGTGAAAATCTCATGCAAGAGTCCTGATGTAGCCTTTGTGTCTAATAGTCCCCGGAGAAACAGACAAGGGCTTGGAATGACATGGCGCCCTGGAAGGTGGCTTGCATGCATATCTCATCTCGCTCTCTCCTTCTCTCTCTCTCTCTCTCTATCTCTCTCTGTCTCACACTCTTTCTCTCGGCTTCTTCCTCCTTCACATTCTCTCGAATCCTCCTCATCCAAAGTTATCTGTGCTGGTCCAGGTTGGCATATCTCAGTCAGGAGAGCAGTCCAATTCTTTAACCATCATTTTCCATCAGTCGTCCAAACTCCCATCAAATATGAAAGCATTTTTCCTGAAATAACTCCTCTGTTTGTATGGAGATATTCCACCTTACACAGTGTACCCCTATCTTACCCTTGTCAGCCCTTCACACTGACACATAACCATCCCATTGGTACTGCGTTCTACATGGTCCCAGATTTGACTCCGAGATCAACATCTTTTCAACCACCTACACATAAGGGACCTAGTGAGAATTCACTTCTCTGCAGCCACCCCACGTGTGGGATCAGGTCTGTGAAGTGGCTGGTGAGGTGGATCTCTCGACTCTTTCTAAGGGGAGTTGGGAAATGAAGTCTCTGCCTCTCCATGTCTCAGTGAATTGGCATGTAAGAAGGGGTCCGAGCCCCCTTCAGCAGGGTCTGAATGCCAATGGGTCAGAGTATATACATTCGGTCCCCTAAAACCAGTCTCCATTTGGGACAATCCTCCTCCTTCTCTAGACCCTCCATTGGCAGGCCAGAGGCCCGGCTCGTCCAAGAGGGAAACCTCAAGACCTGCCCAGGTAGCCCTCACCACACGGCTCACGGAGGAGAAGAAGAGATACTCCTGAAATGCCGGACAATTGTGGACCCCACAATCAAGCCAGCAGTGGAACTCGTCAGCCCACTTCCATCCAGCACCCCAGTAGACAGGACGTATTCTTATCAACCTGTGAAATACCCACCAGACGTATCCCAGCTTCATTCTCGGGAAATTTGTTACTGTGGATAGCTAGTGTGTGATTTCATCTATTGACGTGTACGTTCAGAAGCAGGGAATCGTCCTTCCCCCCGTTCCAATATGTCCTCAGGGTTGATATTGAGGGCCTCGTCCTTGGTTGAAGGCAGAGGGGCCTATTTTCATGGTTTGAGCTCTGGAATGACATTTATCCTCCCGGTCATACTTAGGAGGCATTTTTCCCGAGGTGGAAAAGACTGGAAGTGATAAGCTCACTGGTCCCTTTCAGATATATCCTAATCCAAAAGCAAGCCTGAGCAGTGGATATTTACTCAGGAGCCTGATGAGAACGGTGGCCATGAGAAGAATGCTGAAAGAATACTTATCATCAAACTGTCCAATACATCCAATGGATCCTCCTTTAATTTAGTATCCACATACCTCCAGGTCATTAGCTCAGGCTGAACGATGTACAACCATTGAGGGGTGACGGTGAGAGCTTCCCACTTTGGGCCCATCACTCGCCTCTCTTCTCACAGAGGGTCTGTGGTGTCACAAAGCTTGGTGGGCAGCATGCCATTGCCATGGCAACCATTGGGCCTGAACTTCTCAGATGGAAGGCAACTCTGCCTCCTCTGTGCCCACCTGCTCTCTACACAAGGATGGCTCTTCCCCTGAACGTGTGTCAGGCTCAACACGGTGGTTCAAGAACTGCTTCCCAGGAATACACACTCTACAATCTCTTTGGGAACGAAAAAATGTGGTTGAAAAAGACCCTCTCCCCAAGGAGCTTGAACATGGAAACAATGGCCGATGGAGGAAGGAGAACACACGAGCATCCCTTTCCATGGGAGGAGGCTTTGCCACGGAAGGAAACTATGGAATATCTTTTACCCTGATTTCCACCCCATGCCATTGGAGAAGATATAGGGACCATAGCACGGCTTTCAAACCTGTCTTCCAGTATGGAGCAGGGATTGGAATGGACACATTTTGGGCGTCAGGCCAGGAAGGAGGGAAGACTCTCTTACAAGTGTGCTGGTTTCTCCCATTTGTGGGATATCCACCTTAAACCAAGACATGTCCTTGGAGCAATTATCCTGACATTGCCAGATGCTTGAATCCACGGCTCTTTACCTCTCACTCTCCTTCCTTTGATCTCCTTCTCTCTAGCGCTCTCACTCTCCCCTTGGCCCCCCTTCAATGTCTCTTGAATCCTCCTGCTACAAGTTGACCTGTGGTGACAATGGATGAAGTATCTTAGCCAAGAGAATGGTCCAAGTGATCCCCCAGCCTTTTCTCCCTGTCATCCTAGGTCTGATCAAAGATAAAATCCGTAGTCCAGAAAGACTTCCTGTGCTTTGTGGAGACACCCCAACTAGGTCACACTTCCACAACACTTCCCCTATTCAGCCCTTCCTATGGACACGCTGACCACTTCATATGTACTTCGGTCTCTAGGGTCCCATACTGGACTCCGAGAGCAACACACTTGAAACAACGTTCACATGAGTGCTCTCCCAAGAAACCGCTTCTCTGCAGCATTCGCTACCTGGTCCATGAGGTATTGTGGATTTGCTTGGGTGTGGATATCTGGACTCGATCTTAGGGGATATCGAATATGAACTCTGTGACTCTTCATGTCTCAATGATTGGGCATCCAAACAATGGTCTGAGCATCCTTGGCCAGTGGGCTGGCCCACCATAGCCCAGAGTGCAAGATGTCTGTCAACCAAACCAGTCTCTATGGAAGAGACCTCCTCATTCTCTAGCCTCAGGATTGTCAGGGACAGAGCCCACTCTCTTCCAGGATGGAACTTTCAATACCCTCAAATTGCAGGCATCATCCCCGGGCTCATGGAAGAGCAGACAATCGACACACCTTTCCTTCCTTTTGACTGTAGACACAACAAACCCACTGGCACTGGCCCCATGCACCACACTCCCTGGAAGCACTCAATGAGAGGGAGGGCTTGTGCTTACCCACCTGTGGAAAAGGCACCTGAAATAGACCGGTTACATCTCGGTTGAAAGGACTCTGTTTGCAGGGTTCCCTTGTGGCTTAGGCTATGCAAATATGGATTGAGAAGTGTGGAGCTGAAAATGCCGCATTGGGAATGTCTTCTTCAGGGGCTACATCCAGGGCCTCATGCTTGGTGGAGAGCATGGGGGCATGGTTTCCTTGTTGGTGCCGCAGGAGGTCTTTTTTCAAATGGCCATGAAGCACAATTCTTTTTTCACATGTAGGATCTCCCTTGAGGTATTCTGCCCACTGATCCCCTGAAGATATCACATGTTCAAACACCAAGCCTCTAGAATCCACATTGAGCTTGGAAGGCTGATGAGAGTGGTGGCTATGAGTCTACAGATGGAGACAATATGGTTCATCCAAGAGGACCACCCCTCTGATGGATTCTCCTTTCCATCAACTTCGACAGACCTCCAGAGCAAGAGCTCATGGTGTCCATCTTTGAACTCTCAAGGTGTGAGGGTGAGAATGTCCCACATATGGCCCCTCACACACCTCTTTTCTCACAGCGAGTTTGTTCGGGCACAAGGCTACATGGGCATACTATCAGTGCCATGGCCACCGCTGGGACTGCACCTTTCAGAAGAAAGGCACCTCCACACACTGGGGAACCCAATTTTCTCTGTCATGATGGATCTCTGATAACATGTGCAGCACTTCAGGGTCAAGTGCTTTCTCAGTCCCTGCCTCACACGAATACACAGGACAGAATCTCTTTTGGAGACAAAAGACGTTATTCCAAACACCCAAACAAAAGTCCCCTGGACAGTGAAATCAAGGAACGACTGAGGAAGAACCGCCCATGAGCTGCCATTTCAATAGGAAGAGTCTCTTCCGCTTAGCGAAAAGTGAGGGTGTCATTTACCTTGACCCACACCTCGTGTCCTTTGAGAAGACATGGGTGCCCAGCAGGGAGGACTGCTTGCAACTGACGTATTTCTAGAGACAGGCCAAGAAAGAGTGAAAATCTCATGCAAGAGTCCTGATGTAGCCTTTGTGTCTAATAGTCCCCGGAGAAACAGACAAGGGCTTGGAATGACATGGCGCCCAGTAAGGTGGCTTGCATGCATATCTCATCTCGCTCTCTCCTTCTCTCTCTCTCTCTCTCTATCTCTCTCTGTCTCACACTCTTTCTCTCGGCTTCTTCCTCCTTCACATTCTCTCGAATCCTCCTCATCCAAAGTTATCTGAGCTGGTCCAGGTTGGCATATCTCAGTCAGGAGAGCAGTCCAATTCTTTAACCATCATTTTCCATCAGTCGTCCAAACTCCCATCAAATATGAAAGCATTTTTCCTGAAATAACTCCTCTGTTTGTATGGAGATATTCCACCTTACACAGTGTACCCCTATCTTACCCTTGTCAGCCCTTCACACTGACACATAACCATCCCATTGGTACTGCGTTCTACATGGTCCCAGATTTGACTCCGAGATCAACATCTTTTCAACCACCTACACATAAGGGACCTAGTGAGAATTCACTTCTCTGCAGCCACCCCACGTGTGGGATCAGGTCTGTGAAGTGGCTGGTGAGGTGGATCTCTCGACTCTTTCTAAGGGGAGTTGGGAAATGAAGTCTCTGCCTCTCCATGTCTCAGTGAATTGGCATGTAAGAAGGGGTCCGAGCCCCCTTCAGCAGGGTCTGAATGCCAATGGGTCAGAGTATATACATTCGGTCCCCTAAAACCAGTCTCCATTTGGGACAATCCTCCTCCTTCTCTAGACCCTCCATTGGCAGGCCAGAGGCCCGGCTCGTCCAAGAGGGAAACCTCAAGACCTGCCCAGGTAGCCCTCACCACACGGCTCACGGAGGAGAAGAAGAGAGACTCCTGAAATGCCGGACAATTGTGGACCCCACAATCAAGCCAGCAGTGGAACTCGTCAGCCCACTTCCATCCAGCACCCCAGTAGACAGGACGTATTCTTATCAACCTGTGAAATACCCACCAGACGTATCCCAGCTTCATTCTCGGGAAATTTGTTACTGTGGATAGCTAGTGTGTGATTTCATCTATTGACGTGTACGTTCAGAAGCAGGGAATCGTCCTTCCCCCCGTTCCAATATGTCCTCAGGGTTGATATTGAGGGCCTCGTCCTTGGTTGAAGGCAGAGGGGCCTATTTTCATGGTTTGAGCTCTGGAATGACATTTATCCTCCCGGTCATACTTAGGAGGCATTTTTCCCGAGGTGGAAAAGACTGGAAGTGATAAGCTCACTGGTCCCTTTCAGATATATCCTAATCCAAAAGCAAGCAGTGGATATTTACTCAGGAGCCTGATGAGAACGGTGGCCATGAGAAGAATGCTGAAAGAATACTTATCATCAAACTGTCCAATACATCCAATGGATCCTCCTTTAATTTAGTATCCACATACCTCCAGGTCATTAGCTCAGGCTGAACGATGTACAACCATTGAGGGGTGACGGTGAGAGCTTCCCACTTTGGGCCCATCACTCGCCTCTCTTCTCACAGAGGGTCTGTGGTGTCACAAAGCTTGGTGGGCAGCATGCCATTGCCATGGCAACCATTGGGCCTGAACTTCTCAGATGGAAGGCAACTCTGCCTCCTCTGTGCCCACCTGCTCTCTACACAAGGATGGCTCTTCCCCTGAACGTGTGTCAGGCTCAACACGGTGGTTCAAGAACTGCTTCCCAGGAATACACACTCTACAATCTCTTTGGGAACGAAAAAATGTGGTTGAAAAAGACCCTCTCCCCAAGGAGCTTGAACATGGAAACAATGGCCGATGGAGGAAGGAGAACACACGAGCATCCCTTTCCATGGGAGGAGGCTTTGCCACGGAAGGAAACTATGGAATATCTTTTACCCTGATTTCCACCCCATGCCATTGGAGAAGATATAGGGACCATAGCACGGCTTTCAAACCTGTCTTCCAGTATGGAGCAGGGATTGGAATGGACACATTTTGGGCGTCAGGCCAGGAAGGAGGGAAGACTCTCTTACAAGTGTGCTGGTTTCTCCCATTTGTGGGATATCCACCTTAAACCAAGACATGTCCTTGGAGCAATTATCCTGACATTGCCGGATGCTTGAATCCACGGCTCTTTACCTCTCACTCTCCTTCCTTTGATCTCCTTCTCTCTAGCGCTCTCACTCTCCCCTTGGCCCCCCTTCAATGTCTCTTGAATCCTCCTGCTACAAGTTGACCTGTGGTGACAATGGATGAAGTATCTTAGCCAAGAGAATGGTCCAAGTGATCCCCCAGCCTTTTCTCCCTGTCATCCTAGGTCTGATCAAAGATAAAATCCGTAGTCCAGAAAGACTTCCTGTGCTTTGTGGAGACACCCCAACTAGGTCACACTTCCACAACACTTCCCCTATTCAGCCCTTCCTATGGACACGCTGACCACTTCATATGTACTTCGGTCTCTAGGGTCCCATACTGGACTCCGAGAGCAACACACTTGAAACAACGTTCACATGAGTGCTCTCCCAAGAAACCGCTTCTCTGCAGCATTCGCTACCTGGTCCATGAGGTATTGTGGATTTGCTTGGGTGTGGATATCTGGACTCGATCTTAGGGGATATCGAATATGAACTCTGTGACTCTTCATGTCTCAATGATTGGGCATCCAAACAATGGTCTGAGCATCCTTGGCCAGTGGGCTGGCCCACCATAGCCCAGAGTGCAAGATGTCTGTCAACCAAACCAGTCTCTATGGAAGAGACCTCCTCATTCTCTAGCCTCAGGATTGTCAGGGACAGAGCCCACTCTCTTCCAGGATGGAACTTTCAATACCCTCAAATTGCAGGCATCATCCCCGGGCTCATGGAAGAGCAGACAATCGACACACCTTTCCTTCCTTTTGACTGTAGACACAACAAACCCACTGGCACTGGCCCCATGCACCACACTCCCAGGAAGCACTCAATGAGAGGGAGGGCTTGTGCTTACCCACCAGTGGAAAAGGCACCTGAAATAGACCGGTTACATCTCGGTTGAAAGGACTCTGTTTGCAGGGTTCCCTTGTGGCTTAGGCTATGCAAATATGGATTGAGAAGTGTGGAGCTGAAAATGCCGCATTGGGAATGTCTTCTTCAGGGGCTACATCCAGGGCCTCATGCTTGGTGGAGAGCATGGGGGCATGGTTTCCTTGTTGGTGCCGCAGGAGGTCTTTTTTCAAATGGCCATGAAGCACAATTCTTTTTTCACATGTAGGATCTCCCTTGAGGTATTCTGCCCACTGATCCCCTGAAGATATCACATGTTCAAACACCAAGCCTCTAGAATCCACATTGAGCTTGGAAGGCTGATGAGAGTGGTGGCTATGAGTCTACAGATGGAGACAATATGGTTCATCCAAGAGGACCACCCCTCTGATGGATTCTCCTTTCCATCAACTTCGACAGACCTCCAGAGCAAGAGCTCATGGTGTCCCTCTTTGAACTCTCAAGGTGTGAGGGTGAGAATGTCCCACATATGGCCCCTCACACACCTCTTTTCTCACAGCGAGGTTGTTCGGGCACAAGGCTACATGGGCATACTATCAGTGCCATGGCCACCGCTGGGACTGCACCTTTCAGAAGAAAGGCACCTCCACACACTGGGGAACCCAATTTTCTCTGTCATGATGGATCTCTGATAACATGTGCAGCACTTCAGGGTCAAGTGCTTTCTCAGTCCCTGCCTCACACGAATACACAGGACAGAATCTCTTTTGGAGACAAAAGACGTTATTCCAAACACCCAAACAAAAGTCCCCTGGACAGTGAAATCAAGGAACGACTGAGGAAGAACCGCCCATGAGCTGCCATTTCAATAGGAAGTGTCTCTTCCGCTTAGCGAAAAGTGAGGGTGTCATTAACCTTGACCCACACCTCGTGTCCTTTGAGAAGACATGGGTGCCCAGCAGGGAGGACTGCTTGCAACTGACGTATTTCTAGAGACAGGCCAAGAAAGAGTGAAAATCTCATGCAAGAGTCCTGATGTAGCCTTTGTGTCTAATAGTCCCCGGAGAAACAGACAAGGGCTTGGATTGACATGGCGCCCTGGAAGGTGGCTTGCATGCATATCTCATCTCGCTCTCTCCTTCTCTCTCTCTCTCCTTCTCTCTCTCTCTCTCTGTCTCTCTCTCTCTCTCTCTCTCTCTCACTCTTTCTCTCGGCTTCTTCCTCCTTCACATTCTCTCGAATCCTCCTCATCCAAGGTTATCTGTGCTGGTCCAGGTTGGCATATCTCAGTCAGGAGAGCAGTCCAATTCTTTAACCAACATTTTCCATCAGTCGTCCAAACTCCCATCAAATATGAAAGCATTTTTCCTGAAATAACTCCTCTGTTTGTATGGAGATATTCCACCTTACACAGTGTACCCCTATCTTACCCTTGTCAGCCCTTCACACTGACACATAACCATCCCATTGGTACTGCGTTCTACATGGTCCCAGATTTGACTCCGAGATCAACATCTTTTCAACCACCTACACATAAGGGACCTAGTGAGAATTCACTTCTCTGCAGCCACCCCACGTGTGGGATCAGGTCTGTGAAGTGGCTGGTGAGGTGGATCTCTCGACTCTTTCTAAGGGGAGTTGGGAAATGAAGTCTCTTCCTCTCCATGTCTCAGTGAATTTGCATGTAAGTAGGGGTCCGAGCCCCCTTCAGCAGGGTCTGAATGCCAATGGGTCAGAGTATATACATTCGGTCCCCTAAAAACAGTTTCCATTTGGGACAATCCTCCTCCTTCTCTAGACCCTCCATTGGCAGGCCAGAGGCCCTGCTCGTCCAAGAGGGAAACCTCAAGACCTGCCCATGTAGCCCTCACCACACGGCTCACGGAGGAGAAGAAGAGAGACTCCTGAAATGCCGGACAATTGTGGACCCCACAATCAAGCCAGCAGTGGAACTCGTCAGCCCACTTCCATCCAGCACCCCAGCAGACAGGACGTATTCTTATCAACCTGTGAAATACCCACCAGACGTATCCCAGCTTCATTCTCGGGAAATTTGTTACTGTGGATAGCTAGTGTGTGATTTCATCTATTGACGTGTACGTTCAGAAGCAGGGAATCGTCCTTCCCCCCGTTCCAATATGTCCTCAGGGTTGATATTGAGGGCCTCGTCCTTGGTTGAAGGCAGAGGGGCCTATTTTCATGGTTTGAGCTCTGGAATGACATTTATCCTCCCGGTCATACTTAGGAGGCATTTTTCCCGAGGTGGAAAAGACTGGAAGTGATAAGCTCACTGGTCCCTTTCAGATATATCCTAATCCAAAAGCAAGCCTGAGCAGTGGATATTTACTCAGGAGCCTGATGAGAACGGTGGCCATGAGAAGAATGCTGAAAGAATACTTATCATCAAACTGTCCAATACATCCAATGGATCCTCCTTTAATTTAGTATCCACATACCTCCAGGTCATTAGCTCAGGCTGAACGATGTACAACCATTGAGGGGTGACGGTGAGAGCTTCCCACTTTGGGCCCATCACTCGCCTCTCTTCTCACAGAGGGTCTGTGGTGTCACAAAGCTTGGTGGGCAGCATGCCATTGCCATGGCAACCATTGGGCCTGAACTTCTCAGATGGAAGGCAACTCTGCCTCCTCTGTGCCCACCTGCTCTCTACACAAGGATGGCTCTTCCCCTGAACGTGTGTCAGGCTCAACACGGTGGTTCAAGAACTGCTTCCCAGGAATACACACTCTACAATCTCTTTGGGAACGAAAAAATGTGGTTGAAAAAGACCCTCTCCCCAAGGAGCTTGAACATGGAAACAATGGCCGATGGAGGAAGGAGAACACACGAGCATCCCTTTCCATGGGAGGAGGCTTTGCCACGCAAGGAAACTATGGAATATCTTTTACCCTGATTTCCACCCCATGCCATTGGAGAAGATATAGGGACCATAGCACGGCTTTCAAACCTGTCTTCCAGTATGGAGCAGGGATTGGAATGGACACATTTTGGGCGTCAGGCCAGGAAGGAGGGAAGACTCTCTTACAAGTGTGCTGGTTTCTCCCATTTGTGGGATATCCACCTTAAACCAAGACATGTCCTTGGAGCAATTATCCTGACATTGCCGGATGCTTGAATCCATGGCTCTTTACCTCTCACTCTCCTTCCTTTGATCTCCTTCTCTCTAGCGCTCTCACTCTCCCCTTGGCCCCCCTTCAATGTCTCTTGAATCCTCCTGCTACAAGTTGACCTGTGGTGACAATGGATGAAGTATCTTAGCCAAGAGAATGGTCCAAGTGATCCCCCAGCCTTTTCTCCCTGTCATCCTAGGTCTGATCAAAGATAAAATCCGTAGTCCAGAAAGACTTCCTGTGCTTTGTGGAGACACCCCAACTAGGTCACACTTCCACAACACTTCCCCTATTCAGCCCTTCCTATGGACACGCTGACCACTTCATATGTACTTCGGTCTCTAGGGTCCCATACTGGACTCCGAGAGCAACACACTTGAAACAACGTTCACATGAGTGCTCTCCCAAGAAACCGCTTCTCTGCAGCATTCGCTACCTGGTCCATGAGGTATTGTGGATTTGCTTGGGTGTGGATATCTGGACTCGATCTTAGGGGATATCGAATATGAACTCTGTGACTCTTCATGTCTCAATGATTGGGCATCCAAACAATGGTCTGAGCATCCTTGGCCAGTGGGCTGGCCCACCATAGCCCAGAGTGCAAGATGTCTGTCAACCAAACCAGTCTCTATGGAAGAGACCTCCTCATTCTCTAGCCTCAGGATTGTCAGGGACAGAGCCCACTCTCTTCCAGGATGGAACTTTCAATACCCTCAAATTGCAGGCATCATCCCCGGGCTCATGGAAGAGCAGACAATCGACACACCTTTCCTTCCTTTTGACTGTAGACACAACAAACCCACTGGCACTGGCCCCATGCACCACACTCCCAGGAAGCACTCAATGAGAGGGAGGGCTTGTGCTTACCCACCAGTGGAAAAGGCACCTGAAATAGACCGGTTACATCTCGGTTGAAAGGACTCTGTTTGCAGGGTTCCCTTGTGGCTTAGGCTATGCAAATATGGATTGAGAAGTGTGGAGCTGAAAATGCCGCATTGGGAATGTCTTCTTCAGGGGCTACATCCAGGGCCTCATGCTTGGTGGAGAGCATGGGGGCATGGTTTCCTTGTTGGTGCCGCAGGAGGTCTTTTTTCAAATGGCCATGAAGCACAATTCTTTTTTCACATGTAGGATCTCCCTTGAGGTATTCTGCCCACTGATCCCCTGAAGATATCACATGTTCAAACACCAAGCCTCTAGAATCCACATTGAGCTTGGAAGGCTGATGAGAGTGGTGGCTATGAGTCTACAGATGGAGACAATATGGTTCATCCAAGAGGACCACCCCTCTGATGGATTCTCCTTTCCATCAACTTCGACAGACCTCCAGAGCAAGAGCTCATGGTGTCCCTCTTTGAACTCTCAAGGTGTGAGGGTGAGAATGTCCCACATATGGCCCCTCACACACCTCTTTTCTCACAGCGAGGTTGTTCGGGCACAAGGCTACATGGGCATACTATCAGTGCCATGGCCACCGCTGGGACTGCACCTTTCAGAAGAAAGGCACCTCCACACACTGGGGAACCCAATTTTCTCTGTCATGATGGATCTCTGATAACATGTGCAGCACTTCAGGGTCAAGTGCTTTCTCAGTCCCTGCCTCACACGAATACACAGGACAGAATCTCTTTTGGAGACAAAAGACGTTATTCCAAACACCCAAACAAAAGTCCCCTGGACAGTGAAATCAAGGAACGACTGAGGAAGAACCGCCCATGAGCTGCCATTTCAATAGGAAGTGTCTCTTCCGCTTAGCGAAAAGTGAGGGTGTCATTAACCTTGACCCACACCTCGTGTCCTTTGAGAAGACATGGGTGCCCAGCAGGGAGGACTGCTTGCAACTGACGTATTTCTAGAGACAGGCCAAGAAAGAGTGAAAATCTCATGCAAGAGTCCTGATGTAGCCTTTGTGTCTAATAGTCCCCGGAGAAACAGACAAGGGCTTGGATTGACATGGCGCCCTGGAAGGTGGCTTGCATGCATATCTCATCTCGCTCTCTCCTTCTCTCTCTCTCTCCTTCTCTCTCTCTCTCTCTGTCTCTCTCTCTCTCTCTCTCTCTCTCACTCTTTCTCTCGGCTTCTTCCTCCTTCACATTCTCTCGAATCCTCCTCATCCAAGGTTATCTGTGCTGGTCCAGGTTGGCATATCTCAGTCAGGAGAGCAGTCCAATTCTTTAACCAACATTTTCCATCAGTCGTCCAAACTCCCATCAAATATGAAAGCATTTTTCCTGAAATAACTCCTCTGTTTGTATGGAGATATTCCACCTTACACAGTGTACCCCTATCTTACCCTTGTCAGCCCTTCACACTGACACATAACCATCCCATTGGTACTGCGTTCTACATGGTCCCAGATTTGACTCCGAGATCAACATCTTTTCAACCACCTACACATAAGGGACCTAGTGAGAATTCACTTCTCTGCAGCCACCCCACGTGTGGGATCAGGTCTGTGAAGTGGCTGGTGAGGTGGATCTCTCGACTCTTTCTAAGGGGAGTTGGGAAATGAAGTCTCTTCCTCTCCATGTCTCAGTGAATTTGCATGTAAGTAGGGGTCCGAGCCCCCTTCAGCAGGGTCTGAATGCCAATGGGTCAGAGTATATACATTCGGTCCCCTAAAAACAGTTTCCATTTGGGACAATCCTCCTCCTTCTCTAGACCCTCCATTGGCAGGCCAGAGGCCCTGCTCGTCCAAGAGGGAAACCTCAAGACCTGCCCATGTAGCCCTCACCACACGGCTCACGGAGGAGAAGAAGAGAGACTCCTGAAATGCCTGACAATTGTGGACCCCACAATCAAGCCAGCAGTGGAACTCGTCAGCCCACTTCCATCCAGCACCCCAGCAGACAGGACGTATTCTTATCAACCTGTGAAATACCCACCAGACGTATCCCAGCTTCATTCTCGGGAAATTTGTTACTGTGGATAGCTAGTGTGTGATTTCATCTATTGACGTGTACGTTCAGAAGCAGGGAATCGTCCTTCCCCCCGTTCCAATATGTCCTCAGGGTTGATATTGAGGGCCTCGTCCTTGGTTGAAGGCAGAGGGGCCTATTTTCATGGTTTGAGCTCTGGAATGACATTTATCCTCCCGGTCATACTTAGGAGGCATTTTTCCCGAGGTGGAAAAGACTGGAAGTGATAAGCTCACTGGTCCCTTTCAGATATATCCTAATCCAAAAGCAAGCCTGAGCAGTGGATATTTACTCAGGAGCCTGATGAGAACGGTGGCCATGAGAAGAATGCTGAAAGAATACTTATCATCAAACTGTCCAATACATCCAATGGATCCTCCTTTAATTTAGTATCCACATACCTCCAGGTCATTAGCTCAGGCTGAACGATGTACAACCATTGAGGGGTGACGGTGAGAGCTTCCCACTTTGGGCCCATCACTCGCCTCTCTTCTCACAGAGGGTCTGTGGTGTCACAAAGCTTGGTGGGCAGCATGCCATTGCCATGGCAACCATTGGGCCTGAACTTCTCAGATGGAAGGCAACTCTGCCTCCTCTGTGCCCACCTGCTCTCTACACAAGGATGGCTCTTCCCCTGAACGTGTGTCAGGCTCAACACGGTGGTTCAAGAACTGCTTCCCAGGAATACACACTCTACAATCTCTTTGGGAACGAAAAAATGTGGTTGAAAAAGACCCTCTCCCCAAGGAGCTTGAACATGGAAACAATGGCCGATGGAGGAAGGAGAACACACGAGCATCCCTTTCCATGGGAGGAGGCTTTGCCACGCAAGGAAACTATGGAATATCTTTTACCCTGATTTCCACCCCATGCCATTGGAGAAGATATAGGGACCATAGCACGGCTTTCAAACCTGTCTTCCAGTATGGAGCAGGGATTGGAATGGACACATTTTGGGCGTCAGGCCAGGAAGGAGGGAAGACTCTCTTACAAGTGTGCTGGTTTCTCCCATTTGTGGGATATCCACCTTAAACCAAGACATGTCCTTGGAGCAATTATCCTGACATTGCCGGATGCTTGAATCCATGGCTCTTTACCTCTCACTCTCCTTCCTTTGATCTCCTTCTCTCTAGCGCTCTCACTCTCCCCTTGGCCCCCCTTCAATGTCTCTTGAATCCTCCTGCTACAAGTTGACCTGTGGTGACAATGGATGAAGTATCTTAGCCAAGAGAATGGTCCAAGTGATCCCCCAGCCTTTTCTCCCTGTTATCCTAGGTCTCATCAAAGATAAAATCCGTAGTCCAGAAAGACTTCCTGTGCTTTGTGGAGACACCCCAACTAGGTCACACTTCCACAACACTTCCCCTATTCAGCCCTTCCTATGGACACGCTGACCACTTCATATGTACTTCGGTCTCTAGGGTCCCATACTGGACTCCGAGAGCAACACACTTGAAACAACGTTCACATGAGTGCTCTCCCAAGAAACCGCTTCTCTGCAGCATTCGCTACCTGGTCCATGAGGTATTGTGGATTTGCTTGGGTGTGGATATCTGGACTCGTTCATAGGGGATATCGAATATGAACTCTGTGACTCTTCATGTCTCAATGATTGGGCATCCAAACAATGGTCTGAGCATCCTTGGCCAGTGGGCTGGCCCACCATAGCCCAGAGTGCAAGATGTCTGTCAACCAAACCAGTCTCTATGGAAGAGACCTCCTCATTCTCTAGCCTCAGGATTGTCAGGGACAGAGCTCACTCCCATCCAGGATGGAACTTTCAATACCCTCAAATTGCAGGCATCATCCCCGGGCTCATGGAAGAGCAGACAATCGACACACCTTTCCTTCCTTTTGACTGTAGACACAACAAACCCACTGGCACTGGCCCCATGCACCACACTCCCAGGAAGCACTCAATGAGAGGGAGGGCTTGTGCTTACCCACCTGTGGAAATGGCACCTGAAATAGACCGGTTACATCTCGGTTGAAAGGACTCTGTTTGCAGGGTTCCCTTGTGGCTTAGGCTATGCAAATATGGATTGAGAAGTGTGGAGCTGAAAATGCCGCATTGGGAATGTCTTCTTCAGGGGCTACATCCAGGGCCTCATGCTTGGTGGAGAGCATTGGGGCATGGTTTCCTTGTTGGTGCCGCAGGAGGTCTTTTTTCAAATGGCCATGAAGCACAATTCTTTTTTCACATGTAGGATCTCCCTTGAGGTATTCTGCCCACTGATCCCCTGAAGATATCACATGTTCAAACACCAAGCCTCTAGAATCCACATTGAGCTTGGAAGGCTGATGAGAGTGGTGGCTATGAGTCTACAGATGGAGACAATATGGTTCATCCAAGAGGACCACCCCTCTGATGGATTCTCCTTTCCATCAACTTCGACAGACCTCCAGAGCAAGAGCTCATGGTGTCCCTCTTTGAACTCTCAAGGTGTGAGGGTGAGAATGTCCCACATATGGCCCCTCACACACCTCTTTTCTCACAGCGAGGTTGTTCGGGCACAAGGCTACATGGGCATACTATCAGTGCCATGGCCACCGCTGGGACTGCACCTTTCAGAAGAAAGGCACCTCCACACACTGGGGAACCCAATTTTCTCTGTCATGATGGATCTCTGATAACATGTGCAGCACTTCAGGGTCAAGAGCTTTCTCAGTCCCTGCCTCACACGAATACACAGGACAGAATCTCTTTTGGAGACAAAAGACGTTATTCCAAACACCCAAACAAAAGTCCCCTGGACAGTGAAATCTAGGAACGACTGAGGAAGAACCGCCTATGAGCTGCCATTTCAATAGGAAGTGTCTTTTCCGCTTAGGGAAAAGAGAGGGTGTCATTTACCTTGACCCACACCTCGTGTCCTTTGAGAAGACATGGGTGCCCAGCAGGGAGGACTGCTTGCAACTGACGTATTTCTAGAGACAGGCCAAGAAAGAGTGAAAATCTCATGCAAGAGTCCTGATGTAGCCTTTGTGTCTAATAGTCCCCGGAGAAACAGACAAGGGCTTGGAATGACATGGCGCCCTGGAAGGTGGCTTGCATGCATATATCATCTCGCTCTCTCCTTCTCTCTCTCTCTCTCTCTATCTCTCTCTGTCTCACACTCTTTCTCTCGGCTTCTTCCTCCTTCACATTCTCTCGAATCCTCCTCATCCAAGGATATCTGTGCTGGTCCAGGTTGGCATATCTCAGTCAGGAGAGCAGTCCAATTCTTTAACCATCATTTTCCATCAGTCGTCCAAACTCCCATCAAATATGAAAGCATTCTTCCTGAAATAACTCCTCTGTTTGTATGGAGATATTCCACCTTACACAGTGTACCCCTATCTTACCCTTGTCAGCCCTTCACACTGACACATAACCATCCCATTGGTACTGCGTTCTACATGGTCCCAGATTTGACTCCGAGATCAACATCTTTTCAACCACCTACACATAAGGGACCTAGTGAGAATTCACTTCTCTGCAGCCACCCCACGTGTGGGATCAGGTCTGTGAAGTGGCTGGTGAGGTGGATCTCTCGACTCTTTCTAAGGGGAGTTGGGAAATGAAGTCTCTGCCTCTCCATGTCTCAGTGAATTGGCATGTAAGAAGGGGTCCGAGCCCCCTTCAGCAGGGTCTGAATGCCAATGGGTCAGAGTATATACATTCGGTCCCCTAAAACCAGTCTCCATTTGGGACAATCCTCCTCCTTCTCTAGACCCTCCATTGGCAGGCCAGAGGCCCGGCTCGTCCAAGAGGGAAACCTCAAGACCTGCCCAGGTAGCCCTCACCACACGGCTCACGGAGGAGAAGAAGAGAGACTCCTGAAATGCCGGACAATTGTGGACCCCACAATCAAGCCAGCAGTGGAACTCGTCAGCCCACTTCCATCCAGCACCCCAGTAGACAGGACGTATTCTTATCAACCTGTGAAATACCCACCAGACGTATCCCAGCTTCATTCTCGGGAAATTTGTTACTGTGGATAGCTAGTGTGTGATTTCATCTATTGACGTGTACGTTCAGAAGCAGGGAATCGTCCTTCCCCCCGTTCCAATATGTCCTCAGGGTTGATATTGAGGGCCTCGTCCTTGGTTGAAGGCAGAGGGGCCTATTTTCATGGTTTGAGCTCTGGAATGACATTTATCCTCCCGGTCATACTTAGGAGGCATTTTTCCCGAGGTGGAAAAGACTGGAAGTGATAAGCTCACTGGTCCCTTTCAGATATATCCTAATCCAAAAGCAAGCAGTGGATATTTACTCAGGAGCCTGATGAGAACGGTGGCCATGAGAAGAATGCTGAAAGAATACTTATCATCAAACTGTCCAATACATCCAATGGATCCTCCTTTAATTTAGTATCCACATACCTCCAGGTCATTAGCTCAGGCTGAACGATGTACAACCATTGAGGGGTGACGGTGAGAGCTTCCCACTTTGGGCCCATCACTCGCCTCTCTTCTCACAGAGGGTCTGTGGTGTCACAAAGCTTGGTGGGCAGCATGCCATTGCCATGGCAACCATTGGGCCTGAACTTCTCAGATGGAAGGCAACTCTGCCTCCTCTGTGCCCACCTGCTCTCTACACAAGGATGGCTCTTCCCCTGAACGTGTGTCAGGCTCAACACGGTGGTTCAAGAACTGCTTCCCAGGAATACACACTCTACAATCTCTTTGGGAACGAAAAAATGTGGTTGAAAAAGACCCTCTCCCCAAGGAGCTTGAACATGGAAACAATGGCCGATGGAGGAAGGAGAACACACGAGCATCCCTTTCCATGGGAGGAGGCTTTGCCACGGAAGGAAACTATGGAATATCTTTTACCCTGATTTCCACCCCATGCCATTGGAGAAGATATAGGGACCATAGCACGGCTTTCAAACCTGTCTTCCAGTATGGAGCAGGGATTGGAATGGACACATTTTGGGCGTCAGGCCAGGAAGGAGGGAAGACTCTCTTACAAGTGTGCTGGTTTCTCCCATTTGTGGGATATCCACCTTAAACCAAGACATGTCCTTGGAGCAATTATCCTGACATTGCCGGATGCTTGAATCCACGGCTCTTTACCTCTCACTCTCCTTCCTTTGATCTCCTTCTCTCTAGCGCTCTCACTCTCCCCTTGGCCCCCCTTCAATGTCTCTTGAATCCTCCTGCTACAAGTTGACCTGTGGTGACAATGGATGAAGTATCTTAGCCAAGAGAATGGTCCAAGTGATCCCCCAGCCTTTTCTCCCTGTCATCCTAGGTCTGATCAAAGATAAAATCCGTAGTCCAGAAAGACTTCCTGTGCTTTGTGGAGACACCCCAACTAGGTCACACTTCCACAACACTTCCCCTATTCAGCCCTTCCTATGGACACGCTGACCACTTCATATGTACTTCGGTCTCTAGGGTCCCATACTGGACTCCGAGAGCAACACACTTGAAACAACGTTCACATGAGTGCTCTCCCAAGAAACCGCTTCTCTGCAGCATTCGCTACCTGGTCCATGAGGTATTGTGGATTTGCTTGGGTGTGGATATCTGGACTCGATCTTAGGGGATATCGAATATGAACTCTGTGACTCTTCATGTCTCAATGATTGGGCATCCAAACAATGGTCTGAGCATCCTTGGCCAGTGGGCTGGCCCACCATAGCCCAGAGTGCAAGATGTCTGTCAACCAAACCAGTCTCTATGGAAGAGACCTCCTCATTCTCTAGCCTCAGGATTGTCAGGGACAGAGCCCACTCTCTTCCAGGATGGAACTTTCAATACCCTCAAATTGCAGGCATCATCCCCGGGCTCATGGAAGAGCAGACAATCGACACACCTTTCCTTCCTTTTGACTGTAGACACAACAAACCCACTGGCACTGGTCCCATGCACCACACTCCCAGGAAGCACTCAATGAGAGGGAGGGCTTGTGCTTACCCACCTGTGGAAATGGCACCTGAAATAGACCGGTTACATCTCGGTTGAAAGGACTCTGTTTGCAGGGTTCCCTTGTGGCTTAGGCTATGCAAATATGGATTGAGAAGTGTGGAGCTGAAAATGCCGCATTGGGAATGTCTTCTTCAGGGGCTACATCCAGGGCCTCATGCTTGGTGGAGAGCATGGGGGCATGGTTTCCTTGTTGGTGCCGCAGGAGGTCTTTTTTCAAATGGCCATGAAGCACAATTCTTTTTTCACATGTAGGATCTCCCTTGAGGTATTCTGCCCACTGATCCCCTGAAGATATCACATGTTCAAACACCAAGCCTCTAGAATCCACATTGAGCTTGGAAGGCTGATGAGAGTGGTGGCTATGAGTCTACAGATGGAGACAATATGGTTCATCCAAGAGGACCACCCCTCTGATGGATTCTCCTTTCCATCAACTTCGACATACCTGCAGAGCAAGAGCTCATGGTGTCCATCTTTGAACTCTCATGGTGTGAGGGTGAGAATGTCCCACATATGGCCCCTCACACACCTCTTTTCTCACAGCGAGGTTGTTCGGGCACAAGGATACATGGGCATACTATCAGTGCCATGGCCACCGCTGGGACTGCACCTTTCAGAAGAAAGGCACCTCCACACACTGGGGAACCCAATTTTCTCTGTCATGATGGATCTCTGATAACATGTGCAGCACTTCAGGGTCAAGTGCTTTCTCAGTCCCTGCCTCACACGAATACACAGGACAGAATCTCTTTTGGAGACAAAAGACGTTATTCCAAACACCCAAACAAAAGTCCCCTGGACAGTGAAATCAAGGAACGACTGAGGAAGAACCGCCCATGAGCTGCCATTTCAATAGGAAGTGTCTTTTCCGCTTAGCGAAAAGTGAGGGTGTCATTTACCTTGACCCACACCTCGTGTCCTTTGAGAAGACATGGGTGCCCAGCAGGGAGGACTGCTTGCAACTGACGTATTTCTAGAGACAGGCCAAGAAAGAGTGAAAATCTCATGCAAGAGTCCTGATGTAGCCTTTGTGTCTAATAGTCCCCGGAGAAACAGACAAGGGCTTGGATTGACATGGCGCCCTGGAAGGTGGCTTGCATGCATATCTCATCTCGCTCTCTCCTTCTCTCTCTCTCTCCTTCTCTCTCTCTCTCTCTCTCTCTCTCTCTCTCTCTCTCACTCTTTCTCTCGGCTTCTTCCTCCTTCACATTCTCTCGAATCCTCCTCATCCAAGGTTATCTGTGCTGGTCCAGGTTGGCATATCTCAGTCAGGAGAGCAGTCCAATTCTTTAACCAACATTTTCCATCAGTCGTCCAAACTCCCATCAAATATGAAAGCATTTTTCCTGAAATAACTCCTCTGTTTGTATGGAGATATTCCACCTTACACAGTGTACCCCTATCTTACCCTTGTCAGCCCTTCACACTGACACATAACCATCCCATTGGTACTGCGTTCTACATGGTCCCAGATTTGACTCCGAGATCAACATCTTTTCAACCACCTACACATAAGGGACCTAGTGAGAATTCACTTCTCTGCAGCCACCCCACGTGTGGGATCAGGTCTGTGAAGTGGCTGGTGAGGTGGATCTCTCGACTCTTTCTAAGGGGAGTTGGGAAATGAAGTCTCTTCCTATCCATGTCTCAGTGAATTTGCATGTAAGTAGGGGTCCGAGCCCCCTTCAGCAGGGTCTGAATGCCAATGGGTCAGAGTATATACATTCGGTCCCCTAAAAACAGTTTCCATTTGGGACAATCCTCCTCCTTCTCTAGACCCTCCATTGGCAGGCCAGAGGCCCGGCTCGTCCAAGAGGGAAACCTCAAGACCTGCCCATGTAGCCCTCACCACACGGCTCACGGAGGAGAAGAGAGACTCCTGAAATGCCTGACAATTGTGGACCCCACAATCAAGCCAGCAGTGGAACTCGTCAGCCCACTTCCATCCAGCACCCCAGTAGACAGGACGTATTCTTATCAACCTGTGAAATACCCACCAGACGTATCCCAGCTTCATTCTCGGGAAATTTGTCACTGTGGATAGCTAGTGTGTGATTTCATCTATTGACGTGTACGTTCAGAAGCAGGGAATCGTCCTTCCCCCCGTTCCAATATGTCCTCAGGGTTGATATTGAGGGCCTCGTCCTTGGTTGAAGGCAGAGGGGCCTATTTTCATGGTTTGAGCTCTGGAATGACATTTATCCTCCCGGTCATACTTAGGAGGCATTTTTCCCGAGGTGGAAAAGACTGGAAGTGATAAGCTCACTGGTCCCTTTCAGATATATCCTAATCCAAAAGCAAGCCTGAGCAGTGGATATTTACTCAGGAGCCTGATGAGAACGGTGGCCATGAGAAGAATGCTGAAAGAATACTTATCATCAAACTGTCCAATACATCCAATGGATCCTCCTTTAATTTAGTATCCACATACCTCCAGGTCATTAGCTCAGGCTGAACGATGTACAAACATTGAGGGGTGACGGTGAGAGCTTCCCACTTTGGGCCCATCACTCGCCTCTCTTCTCACACAGGGTCTGTGGTGTCACAAAGCTTGGTGGGCAGCATACCATTGCCATGGCAAACA
This sequence comes from Sus scrofa, assembly GCF_054392235.1. NCBI lineage: Eukaryota > Metazoa > Chordata > Mammalia > Artiodactyla > Suidae > Sus > Sus scrofa. The sequence continues at coordinate 45,423,344 of NC_139402.1, forward strand.
TTGGGCCTGAACTTCTCAGATGGAAGGCAACTCTGCCTCCTCTGTGCCCACCTGCTCTCTACACAAGGATGGCTCTTCCCCTGAACGTGTGTCAGGCTCAACACGGTGGTTCAAGAACTGCTTCCCAGGAATACACACTCTACAATCTCTTTGGGAACGAAAAAATGTGGTTGAAAAAGACCCTCTCCCCAAGGAGCTTGAACATGGAAACAATGGCCGATGGAGGAAGGAGAACACACGAGCATCCCTTTCCATGGGAGGAGGCTTTGCCACGGAAGGAAACTATGGAATATCTTTTACCCTGATTTCCACCCCATGCCATTGGAGAAGATATAGGGACCATAGCACGGCTTTCAAACCTGTCTTCCAGTATGGAGCAGGGATTGGAATGGACACATTTTGGGCGTCAGGCCAGGAAGGAGGGAAGACTCTCTTACAAGTGTGCTGGTTTCTCCCATTTGTGGGATATCCACCTTAAACCAAGACATGTCCTTGGAGCAATTATCCTGACATTGCCGGATGCTTGAATCCATGGCTCTTTACCTCTCACTCTCCTTCCTTTGATCTCCTTCTCTCTAGCGCTCTCACTCTCCCCTTGGCCCCCCTTCAATGTCTCTTGAATCCTCCTGCTACAAGTTGACCTGTGGTGACAATGGATGAAGTATCTTAGCCAAGAGAATGGTCCAAGTGATCCCCCAGCCTTTTCTCCCTGTCATCCTAGGTCTGATCAAAGATAAAATCCGTGGTCCAGAAAGACTTCCTGTGCTTTGTGGAGACACCCCAACTAGGTCACACTTCCACAACACTTCCCCTATTCAGCCCTTCCTATGGACACGCTGACCACTTCATATGTACTTCGGTCTCTAGGGTCCCATACTGGACTCCGAGAGCAACACACTTGAAACAACGTTCACATGAGTGCTCTCCCAAGAAACCGCTTCTCTGCAGCATTCGCTACCTGGTCCATGAGGTATTGTGGATTTGCTTGGGTGTGGATATCTGGACTCGTTCATAGGGGATATCGAATATGAACTCTGTGACTCTTCATGTCTCAATGATTGGGCATCCAAACAATGGTCTGAGCATCCTTGGCCAGTGGGCTGGCCCACCATAGCCCAGAGTGCAAGATGTCTGTCAACCAAACCAGTCTCTATGGAAGAGACCTCCTCATTCTCTAGCCTCAGGATTGTCAGGGACAGAGCCCACTCTCTTCCAGGATGGAACTTTCAATACCCTCAAATTGCAGGCATCATCCCCGGGCTCATGGAAGAGCAGACAATCGACACACCTTTCCTTCCTTTTGACTGTAGACACAACAAACCCACTGGCACTGGCCCCATGCACCACACTCCCAGGAAGCACTCAATGAGAGGGAGGGCTTGTGCTTACCCACCTGTGGAAAAGGCACCTGAAATAGACCGGTTATATCTCGGTTGAAAGGACTCTGTTTGCAGGGTTCCCTTGTGGCTTAGGCTATGCAAATATGGATTGAGAAGTGTGGAGCTGAAAATGCCGCATTGGGAATGTCTTCTTCAGGGGCTACATCCAGGGCCTCATGCTTGGTGGAGAGCATTGGGGCATGGTTTCCTTGTTGGTGCCGCAGGAGATGTTTTTTCAAATGGCCATGAAGCACAATTCTTTTTTCACATGTAGGATCTCCCTTGAGGTATTCTGCCCACTGATCCCCTGAAGATATCACATGTTCAAACACCAAGCCTCTAGAATCCACATTGAGCTTGGAAGGCTGATGAGAGTGGTGGCTATGAGTCTACAGATGGAGACAATATGGTTCATCCAAGAGGACCACACCTCTGATGGATCCTCCTTTCCATCAACTTCGACAGACCTCCAGAGCAAGAGCTCATGGTGTCCCTCTTTGAACTCTCAAGGTGTGAGGGTGAGAATGTCCCACATATGGCCCCTCACACACCTCTTTTCTCACAGCGAGGTTGTTCGGGCACAAGGCTACATGGGCATACTATCAGTGCCATGGCCACCGCTGGGACTGCACCTTTCAGAAGAAAGGCACCTCCACACACTGGGGAACCCAATTTTCTCTGTCATGATGGATCTCTGATAACATGTGCAGCACTTCAGGGTCAAGTGCTTTCTCAGTCCCTGCCTCACACGAATACACAGGACAGAATCTCTTTTGGAGACAAAAGACGTTATTCCAAACACCCAAACAAAAGTCCCCTGGACAATGAAATCAAGGAACGACTGAGGAAGAACCGCCTATGAGCTGCCATTTCAATAGGAAGTGTCTTTTCCGCTTAGGGAAAAGAGAGGGTGTCATTTACCTTGACCCACACCTCGTGTCCTTTGAGAAGACATGGGTGCCCAGCAGGGAGGACTGCTTGCAACTGACGTATTTCTAGAGACAGGCCAAGAAAGAGTGAAAATCTCATGCAAGAGTCCTGATGTAGCCTTTGTGTCTAATAGTCCCCGGAGAAACAGACAAGGGCTTGGAATGACATGGCGCCCTGGAATGTGGCTTGCATCCAAATCTCATCTCGCTCTCTCTCTCTCTCTCTGTCTCTCACTCTTTCTCTCGGCTTCTTCCTCCTTCACATTCTCTCGAATCCTCCTCATCCAAGGTTATCTGAGCTGGTCCAGGTTGGCATATCTCAGTCAGGAGAGCAGTCCAATTCTTTAACCAAGATTTTCCATCAGTCGTCCAAACTCCCATCAAATATGAAAGCATTTTTCCTGAAATAACTCCTCTGTTTGTATGGAGATATTCCACCTTACACAGTGTACCCCTATCTTACCCTTGTCAGCCCTTCACACTGACACATAACCATCCCATTGGTACTGCGTTCTACATGGTCCCAGATTTGACTCCGAGATCATCTTTTCAACCAACTACACATAAGGGACCTAGTGAGAATTCACTTCTCTGCAGCACACCCCACGTGTGGGATCAGGTCTGTGAAGTGGCTGGTGAGGTGGATCTCTCGACTCTTTCTAAGGGGAGTTGGGAAATGAAGTCTCTGCCTCTCCATGTCTCAGTGAATTGGCATGTAAGAAGGGGTCCGAGCCCCCTTCAGCAGGGTCTGAATGCCAATGGGTCAGAGTATATACATTCGGTCCCCTAAAAACAGTCTCCATTTGGGACAATCCTCCTCCTTCTCTAGACCCTCCATTGTCAGGCCAGAGGCCCAGCTCGTCCAAGAGGGAAACCTCAAGACCTGCCCATGTAGCCCTCACCACACGGCTCACGGAGGAGAAGAAGAGAGACTCCTGAAATGCCTGACAATTGTGGACCCCACAATCAAGCCAGCAGTGGAACTCGTCAGCCCACTTCCATCCAGCACCCCAGTAGAAAGGACGTATTCTTATCAACCTGTGAAATACCCACCAGACGTATCCCAGCTTCATTCTCGGGAAATTTGTTACTGTGGATAGCTAGTGTGTGATTTCATCTATTGACGTGTACGTTCAGAAGCAGGGAATCGTCCTTCCCCCCGTTCCAATATGTCCTCAGGGTTGATATTGAGGGCCTCGTCCTTGGTTGAAGGCAGAGGGGCCTATTTTCATGGTTTGAGCTCTGGAATGACATTTATCCTCCCGGTCATACTTAGGAGGCATTTTTCCCGAGGTGGAAAAGACTGGAAGTGATAAGCTCACTGGTCCCTTTCAGATATATCCTAATCCAAAAGCAAGCCTGAGCAATGGATATTTACTCAGGAGCCTGATGAGAACGGTGGCCATGAGAAGAATGCTGAAAGAATACTTATCATCAAACTGTCCAATACATCCAATGGATCCTCCTTTAATTTAGTATCCACATACCTCCAGGTCATTAGCTCAGGCTGAACGATGTACAACCATTGAGGGGTGACGGTGAGAGCTTCCCACTTTGGGCCCATCACTCGCCTCTCTTCTCACACAGGGTCTGTGGTGTCACAAAGCTTGGTGGGCAGCATACCATTGCCATGGCAACCATTGGGCCTGAACTTCTCAGATGGAAGGCAACTCTGCCTCCTCTGTGCCCACCTGCTCTCTACACAAGGATGGCTCTTCCCCTGAACGTGTGTCAGGCTCAACACGGTGGTTCAAGAACTGCTTCCCAGGAATACACACTCTACAATCTCTTTGGGAACGAAAAAATGTGGTTGAAAAAGACCCTCTCCCCAAGGAGCTTGAACATGGAAACAATGGCCGATGGAGGAAGAAGAACACACGAGCATCCCTTTCCATGGGAGGAGGCTTTGCCACGGAAGGAAACTATGGAATATCTTTTACCCTGATTTCCACCCCATGCCATTGGAGAAGATATAGGGACCATAGCACGGCTTTCAAACCTGTCTTCCAGTATGGAGCAGGGATTGGAATGGACACATTTTGGGCGTCAGGCCAGGAAGGAGGGAAGACTCTCTTACAAGTGTGCTGGTTTCTCCCATTTGTGGGAAATCCACCTTAAACCAAGACATGTCCTTGGAGCAATTATCCTGACATTGCCGGATGCTTGAATCCACGGCTCTTTACCTCTCACTCTCCTTCCTTTGATCTCCTTCTCTCTAGCGCTCTCACTCTCCCCTTGGCCCCCCTTCAATGTCTCTTGAATCCTCCTGCTACAAGTTGACCTGTGGTGACAATGAATGAAATATCTTAGCCAAGAGAATGGTCCAAGTGATCCCCCAGCCTTTTCTCCCTGTCATCCTAGGTCTGATCAAAGATAAAATCCGTGGTCCAGAAAGACTTCCTGTGCTTTGTGGAGACACCCCAACTAGGTCACACTTCCACAACACTTCCCCTATTCAGCCCTTCCTATGGACACGCTGACCACTTCATATGTACTTCGGTCTCTAGGGTCCCATACTGGACTCCGAGAGCAACACGCTTGAAACAACATTCACATGAGTGCTCTCCCAAGAAACCGCTTCTCTGCAGCATTCGCTACCTGGTCCATGAGGTATTGTGGATTTGCTTGGGTGTGGATCTCTGGACTCGATCTTAGGGGATATCGAATATGAACTCTGTGACTCTTCATGTCTCAATGATTGGGCATCCAAACAATGGTCTGAGCATCCTTGGCCAGTGGGCTGGCCCACCATAGCCCAGAGTGCAAGATGTCTGTCAACCAAACCAGTCTCTATGGAAGAGACCTCCTCATTCTCTAGCCTCAGGATTGTCAGGGACAGAGCTCACTCCCATCCAGGATGGAACTTTCAATACCCTCAAATTGCAGGCATCATCCCCGGGCTCATGGAAGAGCAGACAATCGACACACCTTTCCTTCCTTTTGACTGTAGACACAACAAACCCACTGGCACTGGCCCCATGCACCACACTCCCAGGAAGCACTCAATGAGAGGGAGGGCTTGTGCTTACCCACCTGTGGAAATGGCACCTGAAATAGACCGGTTACATCTCGGTTGAAAGGACTCTGTTTGCAGGGTTCCCTTGTGGCTTAGGCTATGCAAATATGGATTGAGAAGTGTGGAGCTGAAAATGCCGCATTGGGAATGTCTTCTTCAGGGGCTACATCCAGGGCCTCATGCTTGGTGGAGAGCATTGGGGCATGGTTTCCTTGTTGGTGCCGCAGGAGGTCTTTTTTCAAATGGCCATGAAGCACAATTCTTTTTTCACATGTAGGATCTCCCTTGAGGTATTCTGCCCACTGATCCCCTGAAGATATCACATGTTCAAACACCAAGCCTCTAGAATCCACATTGAGCTTGGAAGGCTGATGAGAGTGGTGGCTATGAGTCTACAGATGGAGACAATATGGTTCATCCAAGAGGACCACCCCTCTGATGGATTCTCCTTTCCATCAACTTCGACAGACCTCCAGAGCAAGAGCTCATGGTGTCCCTCTTTGAACTCTCAAGGTGTGAGGGTGAGAATGTCCCACATATGGCCCCTCACACACCTCTTTTCTCACAGCGAGGTTGTTCGGGCACAAGGCTACATGGGCATACTATCAGTGCCATGGCCCCCGCTGGGACTGCACCTTTCAGAAGAAAGGCACCTCCACACACTGGGGAACCCAATTTTCTCTGTCATGAGGGATCTCTGATAACATGTGCAGCACTTCAGGGTCAAGAGCTTTCTCAGTCCCTGCCTCACACGAATACACAGGACAGAATCTCTTTTGGAGACAAAAGACGTTATTCCAAACACCCAAACAAAAGTCCCCTGGACAGTGAAATCTAGGAACGACTGAGGAAGAACCGCCTATGAGCTGCCATTTCAATAGGAAGTGTCTTTTCCGCTTAGGGAAAAGAGAGGGTGTCATTTACCTTGACCCACACCTCGTGTCCTTTGAGAAGACATGGGTGCCCAGCAGGGAGGACTGCTTGCAACTGACGTATTTCTAGAGAGAGGCCACGAAAGAGTGAAAATCTCATGCAAGAGTCCTCATGTAGACTTTGTGTGTAATAGTCCCCGGAGAAACAGACAAGGGCTTAGAATGACATTGCGCCCTGGAAGGTGGCTTGCATCCAAATCTCATCTCTCTCTCTCTCTCTCTCTCTCTCTCTATCACTCTTTCTCTCGGCTTCTTCCTCCTTCACATTCTCTCGAATCCTCCTCATCCAAGGTTATCTGAGCTGGTCCAGGTTGGCATATCTCAGTCAGGAGAGCAGTCCAATTCTTTAACCAAGATTTTCCATCAGTCGTCCAAACTCCCATCAAATATGAAAGCATTTTTCCTGAAATATCTCCTCTGTTTGTATGGAGATATTCCACCTTACACAGTGTACCCCTATCTTACCCTTGTCAGCCCTTCACACTGACACATAACCATCCCATTGGTACTGCGTTCTACATGGTCCCAGATTTGACTCCGAGATCAACATCTTTTCAACTACCTACACATAAGGGACCTAGTGAGAATTCACTTCTCTGCAGCACACCCCAGTGTGTGATCAGGTCTGTGAAGTGGCTGGTGAGGTGGATCTCTCGACTCTTTCTAAGGGGATTTGGGAAATGAAGTCTCTGACAATCCATGTCTCAGTGAATTGGCATGTAAGAAGGGGTCCGAGCCCCCTTCAGCAGGGTCTGAATGCCAATGGGTCAGAGTATATACATTCGGTCCCCAAAAACCAGTCTCCATTTGGGACAATCCTCCTCCTTCTCTAGACCCTCCATTGGCAGGCCAGAGGCCCGGCTCGTCCAAGAGGGAAACCTCAAGACCTGCCCATGTAGCCCTCACCACACGGCTCACGGAGGAGAAGAAGAGAGACTCCTGAAATGCCTGACAATTGTGGACCCCACAATCAAGCCAGCAGTGGAACTCGTCAGCCCACTTCCATCCAGCACCCCAGCAGACAGGACGTATTCTTATCAACCTGTGAAATACCCACCAGACGTATCCCAGCTTCATTCTCGGGAAATTTGTTACTGTGGATAGCTAGTGTGTGATTTCATCTATTGACGTGTACGTTCAGAAGCAGGGAATCGTCCTTCCCCCCGTTCCAATATGTCCTCAGGGTTGATATTGAGGGCCTCGTCCTTGGTTGAAGGCAGAGGGGCCTATTTTCATGGTTTGAGCTCTGGAATGACATTTATCCTCCCGGTCATACTTAGGAGGCATTTTTCCCGAGGTGGAAAAGACTGGAAGTGATAAGCTCACTGGTCCCTTTCAGATATATCCTAATCCAAAAGCAAGCCTGAGCAGTGGATATTTACTCAGGAGCCTGATGAGAACGGTGGCCATGAGAAGAATGCTGAAAGAATACTTATCATCAAACTGTCCAATACATCCAATGGATCCTCCTTTAATTTAGTATCCACATACCTCCAGGTCATTAGCTCAGGCTGAACGATGTACAACCATTGAGGGGTGACGGTGAGAGCTTCCCACTTTGGGCCCATCACTCGCCTCTCTTCTCACACAGGGTCTGTGGTGTCACAAAGCTTGGTGGGCAGCATGCCATTGCCATGGCAACCATTGGGCCTGAACTTCTCAGATGGAAGGCAACTCTGCCTCCTCTGTGCCCACCTGCTCTCTACACAAGGATGGCTCTTCCCCTGAACGTGTGTCAGGCTCAACACGGTGGTTCAAGAACTGCTTCCCAGGAATACACACTCTACAATCTCTTTGGGAACGAAAAAATGTGGTTGAAAAAGACCCTCTCCCCAAGGAGCTTGAACATGGAAACAATGGCCGATGGAGGAAGGAGAACACACGAGCATCCCTTTCCATGGGAGGAGGCTTTGCCACGGAAGGAAACTATGGAATATCTTTTACCCTGATTTCCACCCCATGCCATTGGAGAAGATATAGGGACCATAGCACGGCTTTCAAACCTGTCTTCCAGTATGGAGCAGGGATTGGAATGGACACATTTTGGGCGTCAGGCCAGGAAGGAGGGAAGACTCTCTTACAAGTGTGCTGGTTTCTCCCATTTGTGGGATATCCACCTTAAACCAAGACATGTCCTTGGAGCAATTATCCTGACATTGCCGGATGCTTGAATCCACGGCTCTTTACCTCTCACTCTCCTTCCTTTGATCTCCTTCTCTCTAGCGCTCTCACTCTCCCCTTGGCCCCCCTTCAATGTCTCTTGAATCCTCCTGCTACAAGTTGACCTGTGGTGACAATGGATGAAGTATCTTAGCCAAGAGAATGGTCCAAGTGATCCCCCAGCCATTTCTCCCGGTCATCCTAGGTCTGATCAAAGATAAAATACGTGGTCCAGAAAGACTTCCTGTGCTTTGTGGAGACACCCCAACTAGGTCACACTTCCACAACACTTCCCCTATTCTGCCCTTCCTATGGACACGCTGACCACTTCATATGTACTTCGGTCTCTAGGGTCCCATACTGGACTCCGAGAGCAACACACTTGAAACAACGTTCACATGAGTGCTCTCCCAAGAAACCGCTTCTCTGCAGCATTCGCTACCTGGTCCATGAGGTATTGTGGATTTGCTTGGGTGTGGATCTCTGGACTCGTTCTTAGGGGATATCGAATATGAACTCTGTGACTCTTCATGTCTCAATGATTGGGCATCCAAACAATGGTCTGAGCATCCTTGGCCAGTGGGCTGGCCCACCATAGCCCAGAGTGCAAGATGTCTGTCAACCAAACCAGTCTCTATGGAAGAGACCTCCTCATTCTCTAGCCTCAGGATTGTCAGGGACAGAGCCCACTCCCTTCCAGGATGGAACTTTCAATACCCTCAAATTGCAGGCATCATCTCCGGGCTCATGGGAGTTCAGACAATCGACACACCTTTCCTTCCTTTTGACTGTAGACACAACAAACCCACTGGCACTGGCCCCATGCACCACACTCCCAGGAAGCACTCAATGAGAGGGAGGGCTTGTGCTTACCCACCTGTGGAAAAGGCACCTGAAATAGACCGGTTACATCTCGGTTGAAAGGACTCTGTTTGCAGGGTTCCCTTGTGGCTTAGGCTATGCAAATATGGATTGAGAAGTGTGGAGCTGAAAATGCCGCATTGGGAATGTCTTCTTCAGGGGCTACATCCAGGGCCTCATGCTTGGTGGAGAGCATGGGGGCATGGTTTCCTTGTTGGTGCCGCAGGAGGTCTTTTTTCAAATGGCCATGAAGCACAATTCTTTTTTCACATGTAGGATCTCCCTTGAGGTATTCTGCCCACTGATCCCCTGAAGATATCACATGTTCAAACACCAAGCCTCTAGAATCCACATTGAGCTTGGAAGGCTGATGAGAGTGGTGGCTATGAGTCTACAGATGGAGACAATATGGTTCATCCAAGAGGACCACCCCTCTGATGGATTCTCCTTTCCATCAACTTCGACAGACCTCCAGAGCAAGAGCTCATGGTGTCCCTCTTTGAACTCTCAAGGTGTGAGGGTGAGAATGTCCCACATATGGCCCCTCACACACCTCTTTTCTCACAGCGAGGTTGTTCGGGCACAAGGCTACATGGGCATACTATCAGTGCCATGGCCCCCGCTGGGACTGCACCTTTCAGAAGAAAGGCACCTCCACACACTGGGGAACCCAATTTTCTCTGTCATGAGGGATCTCTGATAACATGTGCAGCACTTCAGGGTCAAGTGCTTTCTCAGTCCCTGCCTCACACGAATACACAGGACAGAATCTCTTTTGGAGACAAAAGACGTTATTCCAAACACCCAAACAAAAGTCCCCTGGACAGTGAAATCAAGGAACGACTGAGGAAGAACCGCCTATGAGCTGCCATTTCAATAGGAAGTGTCTTTTCCGCTTAGGGAAAAGAGAGGGTGTCATTTACCTTGACCCACACCTCGTGTCCTTTGAGAAGACATGGGTGCCCAGCAGGGAGGACTGCTTGCAACTGACGTATTTCTAGAGACAGGCCAAGAAAGAGTGAAAATCTCATGCAAGAGTCCTCATGTAGACTTTGTGTGTAATAGTCCCCGGAGAAACAGACAAGGGCTTAGAATGACATTGCGCCCTGGAAGGTGGCTTGCATCCAAATCTCATCTCTCTCTCTCTCTCTCTCTCTCTCTCTATCGCTCTTTCTCTCGGCTTCTTCCTCCTTCACATTCTCTCGAATCCTCCTCATCCAAGGTTATCTGAGCTGGTCCAGGTTGGCATATCTCAGTCAGGAGAGCAGTCCAATTCTTTAACCAAGATTTTCCATCAGTCGTCCAGACTCCCATCAAATATGAAAGCATTTTTCCTGAAATAACTCCTCTGTTTGTATGGAGATATTCCACCTTACACAGTGTACCCCTATCTTACCCTTGTCAGCCCTTCACACTGACACATAACCATCCCATTGGTACTGCGTTCTACATGGTCCCAGATTTGACTCCGAGATCACCATCTTTTCAACTACCTACACATAAGGGACCTAGTGAGAATTCACTTCTCTGCAGCACACCCCAGTGTGTGATCAGGTCTGTGAAGTGGCTGGTGAGGTGGATCTCTCGACTCTTTCTAAGGGGATTTGGGAAATGAAGTCTCTGACAATCCATGTCTCAGTGAATTGGCATGTAAGAAGGGGTCCGAGCCCCCTTCAGCAGGGTCTGAATGCCAATGGGTCAGAGTATATACATTCGGTCCCCAAAAACCAGTCTCCATTTGGGACAATCCTCCTCCTTCTCTAGACCCTCCATTGGCAGGCCAGAGGCCCGGCTCGTCCAAGAGGGAAACCTCAAGACCTGCCCATGTAGCCCTCACCACACGGCTCACGGAGGAGAAGAAGAGAGACTCCTGAAATGCCTGACAATTGTGGACCCCACAATCAAGCCAGCAGTGGAACTAGTCAGCCCACTTCCATCCAGCACCCCAGCAGACAGGACGTATTCTTATCAACCTGTGAAATACCCACCAGACGTATCCCAGCTTCATTCTCGGGAAATTTGTCACTGTGGATAGCTAGTGTGTGATTTCATCTATTGACGTGTACGTTCAGAAGCAGGGAATCGTCCTTCCCCCCGTTCCAATATGTCCTCAGGGTTGATATTGAGGGCCTCGTCCTTGGTTGAAGGCAGAGGGGCCTATTTTCATGGTTTGAGCTCTGGAATGACATTTATCCTCCCGGTCATACTTAGGAGGCATTTTTCCCGAGGTGGAAAAGACTGGAAGTGATAAGCTCACTGGTCCCTTTCAGATATATCCTAATCCAAAAGCAAGCCTGAGCAGTGGATATTTACTCAGGAGCCTGATGAGAACGGTGGCCATGAGAAGAATGCTGAAAGAATACTTATCATCAAACTGTCCAATACATCCAATGGATCCTCCTTTAATTTAGTATCCACATACCTCCAGGTCATTAGCTCAGGCTGAACGATGTACAACCATTGAGGGATGACGGTGAGAGCTTCCCACTTTGGGCCCATCACTCGCCTCTCTTCTCACACAGGGTCTGTGGTGTCACAAAGCTTGGTGGGCAGCATGCCATTGCCATGGCAACCATTGGGCCTGAACTTCTCAGATGGAAGGCAACTCTGCCTCCTCTGTGCCCACCTGCTCTCTACACAAGGATGGCTCTTCCCCTGAACGTGTGTCAGGCTCAACACGGTGGTTCAAGAACTGCTTCCCAGGAATACACACTCTACAATCTCTTTGGGAACGAAAAAATGTGGTTGAAAAAGACCCTCTCCCCAAGGAGCTTGAACATGGAAACAATGGCCGATGGAGGAAGAAGAACACACGAGCATCCCTTTCCATGGGAGGAGGCTTTGCCACGGAAGGAAACTATGGAATATCTTTTACCCTGATTTCCACCCCATGCCATTGGAGAAGATATAGGGACCATAGCACGGCTTTCAAACCTGTCTTCCAGTATGGAGCAGGGATTGGAATGGACACATTTTGGGCGTCAGGCCAGGAAGGAGGGAAGACTCTCTTACAAGTGTGCTGGTTTCTCCCATTTGTGGGATATCCACCTTAAACCAAGACATGTCCTTGGAGCAATTATCCTGACATTGCCGGATGCTTGAATCCACGGCTCTTTACCTCTCACTCTCCTTCCTTTGATCTCCTTCTCTCTAGCGCTCTCACTCTCCCCTTGGCCCCCCTTCAATGTCTCTTGAATCCTCCTGCTACAAGTTGACCTGTGGTGACAATGGATGAAGTATCTTAGCCAAGAGAATGGTCCAAGTGATCCCCCAGCCTTTTCTCCCTGTCATCCTAGGTCTGATCAAAGATAAAATCCGTGGTCCAGAAAGACTTCCTGTGCTTTGTGGAGACACCCCAACTAGGTCACACTTCCACAACACTTCCCCTATTCAGCCCTTCCTATGGACACGCTGACCACTTCATATGTACTTCGGTCTCTAGGGTCCCATACTGGACTCCGAGAGCAACACACTTGAAACAACGTTCACATGAGTGCTCTCCCAAGAAACCGCTTCTCTGCAGCATTCGCTACCTGGTCCATGAGGTATTGTGGATTTGCTTGGGTGTGGATATCTGGACTCGATCTTAGGGGATATCGAATATGAACTCTGTGACTCTTCATGTCTCAATGATTGGGCATCCAAACAATGGTCTGAGCATCCTTGGCCAGTGGGCTGGCCCACCATAGCCCAGAGTGCAAGATGTCTGTCAACCAAACCAGTCTCTATGGAAGAGACCTCCTCATTCTCTAGCCTCAGGATTGTCAGGGACAGAGCCCACTCTCTTCCAGGATGGAACTTTCAATACCCTCAAATTGCAGGCATCATCTCCGGGCTCATGGGAGTTCAGACAATCGACACACCTTTCCTTCCTTTTGACTGTAGACACAACAAACCCACTGGCACTGGCCCCATGCACCACACTCCCAGGAAGCACTCAATGAGAGGGAGGGCTTGTGCTTACCCACCTGTGGAAATGGCACCTGAAATAGACCGGTTACATCTCGGTTGAAAGGACTCTGTTTGCAGGGTTCCCTTGTGGCTTAGGCTATGCAAATATGGATTGAGAAGTGTGGAGCTGAAAATGCCGCATTGGGAATGTCTTCTTCAGGGGCTACATCCAGGGCCTCATGCTTGGTGGAGAGCATGGGGGCATGGTTTCCTTGTTGGTGCCGCAGGAGGTCTTTTTTCAAATGGCCATGAAGCACAATTCTTTTTTCACATGTAGGATCTCCCTTGAGGTATTCTGCCCACTGATCCCCTGAAGATATCACATGTTCAAACACCAAGCCTCTAGAATCCACATTGAGCTTGGAAGGCTGATGAGAGTGGTGGCTATGAGTCTACAGATGGAGACAATATGGTTCATCCAAGAGGACCACCCCTCTGATGGATCCTCCTTTCCATCAACTTCGACAGACCTCCAGAGCAAGAGCTCATGGTGTCCATCTTTGAACTCTCAAGGTGTGAGGGTGAGAATGTCCCACATATGGCCCCTCACACACCTCTTTTCTCACAGCGAGGTTGTTCGGGCACAAGGCTACATGGGCATACTATCAGTGCCATGGCCACCGCTGGGACTGCACCTTTCAGAAGAAAGGCACCTCCACACACTGGGGAGCCCAATTTTCTCTGTCATGATGGATCTCTGATAACATGTGGAGCACTTCAGGGTCAAGTGCTTTCTCAGTCCCTGCCTCACACGAATACACAGGACAGAATCTCTTTTGGAGACAAAAGACGTTATTCCAAACACCCAAACAAAAGTCCCCTGGACAGTGAAATCAAGGAACGACTGAGGAAGAACCGCCTATGAGCTTCCATTTCAATAGGAAGTGTCTTTTCCGCTTAGGGAAAAGAGAGGGTGTCATTTACCTTGACCCACACCTCGTGTCCTTTGAGAAGACATGGGTGCCCAGCAGGGAGGACTGCTTGCAACTGACGTATTTCTAGAGACAGGCCAAGAAAGAGTGAAAATCTCATGCAAGAGTCCTGATGTAGCCTTTGTGTCTAATAGTCCCCGGAGAAACACACAAGGGCTTGGAATGACATTGCGCCCTGGAAGGTGGCTTGCATCCAAATTTCATCTCGCTCTCTCTCTCTCTCTCTCTCTCTCTATCACTCTTTCTCTCGGCTTCTTCCTCCTTCACATTCTCTCGAATCCTCCTCATCCAAGGTTATCTGAGCTGGTCCAGGTTGGCATATCTCAGTCAGGAGAGCAGTCCAATTCTTTAACCAAGATTTTCCATCAGTCGTCCAAACTCCCATCAAATATGAAAGCATTTTTCCTGAAATAACTCCTCTGTTTGTATGGAGATATTCCACCTTACACAGTGTACCCCTATCTTACCCTTGTCAGCCCTTCACCCTGACACATATCCATCCCATTGGTACTGCGTTCTACATGGTCCCAGATTTGACTCCGAGATCAACATCTTTTCAACCACCTACGCATAAGCGACCTAGTGAGAATTCACTTCTCTGCAGCACACCCCAGTGTGGGATCAGGTCTGTGAAGTGGCTGGTGAGGTGGATCTCTCGACTCTTTCTAAGGGGAGTTGGGAAATTTAGTCTCTGCCTCTCCATGTCTCAGTTAATTGGAATGTAGGAAGGGGTCCGAGCCCCCTTCAGCAGGGTCTGAATGCCAATGGGTCAGAGTATATACATTCGGTCCCCTAAAACCAGTCTCCATTTGGGACAATCCTCCTCCTTCTCTAGACCCTCCATTGGCAGGCCAGAGGCCCGGCTCGTCCAAGAGGGAAACCTCAAGACCTGCCCATGTAGCCCTCACCACACGGCTCACGGAGGAGAAGAAGAGAGACTCCTGAAATGCCTGACAATTGTGGACCCCACAATCAAGCCAGCAGTGGAACTAGTCAGCCCACTTCCATCCAGCACCCCAGCAGACAGGACGTATTCTTATCAACCTGTGAAATACCCACCAGACGTATCCCAGCTTCATTCTCGGGAAATTTGTCACTGTGGATAGCTAGTGTGTGATTTCATCTATTGACGTGTACGTTCAGAAGCAGGGAATCGTCCTTCCCCCCGTTCCAATATGTCCTCAGGGTTGATATTGAGGGCCTCGTCCTTGGTTGAAGGCAGAGGGGCCTATTTTCATGGTTTGAGCTCTGGAATGACATTTATCCTCCCGGTCATACTTAGGAGGCATTTTTCCCGAGGTGGAAAAGACTGGAAGTGATAAGCTCACTGGTCCCTTTCAGATATATCCTAATCCAAAAGCAAGCCTGAGCAGTGGATATTTACTCAGGAGCCTGATGAGAACGGTGGCCATGAGAAGAATGCTGAAAGAATACTTATCATCAAACTGTCCAATACATCCAATGGATCCTCCTTTAATTTAGTATCCACATACCTCCAGGACATTAGCTCAGGCTGAACGATGTACAACCATTGAGGGGTGACGGTGAGAGCTTCCCACTTTGGGCCCATCACTCGCCTCTCTTCTCACACAGGGTCTGTGGTGTCACAAAGCTTGGTGGGCAGCATGCCATTGCCATGGCAACCATTGGGCCTGAACTTCTCAGATGGAAGGCAACTCTGCCTCCTCTGTGCCCACCTGCTCTCTACACAAGGATGGCTCTTCCCCTGAACGTGTGTCAGGCTCAACACGGTGGTTCAAGAACTGCTTCCCAGGAATACACACTCTACAATCTCATTGGGAACGAAAAAATGTGGTTGAAAAAGACCCTCTCCCCAAGGAGCTTGAACATGGAAACAATGGCCGATGGAGGAAGAAGAACACACGAGCATCCCTTTCCATGGGAGGAGGCTTTGCCACGGAAGGAAACTATGGAATATCTTTTACCCTGATTTCCACCCCATGCCATTGGAGAAGATATAGGGACCATAGCACGGCTTTCAAACCTGTCTTCCAGTATGGAGCAGGGATTGTAATGGACACATTTTGGGCGTCAGGCCAGGAAGGAGGGAAGACTCTCTTACAAGTGTGCTGGTTTCTCCCATTTGTGGGATATCCACCTTAAACCAAGACATGTCCTTGGAGCAATTATCCTGACATTGCCGGATGCTTGAATCCACGGCTCTTTACCTCTCACTCTTCTTCCTTTGATCTCCTTCTCTCTAGCGCTCTCACTCTCCCCTTGGCCCCCCTTCAATGTCTCTTGAATCCTCCTGCTACAAGTTGACCTGTGGTGACAATGGATGAAATATCTTAGCCAAGAGAATGGTCCAAGTGATCCCCCAGCCTTTTCTCCCTGTCATCCTAGGTCTGATCAAAGATAAAATCCGTGGTCCAGAAAGACTTCCTGTGCTTTGTGGAGACACCCCAACTAGGTCACACTTCCACAACACTTCCCCTATTCAGCCCTTCCTATGGACACGCTGACCACTTCATATGTACTTCGGTCTCTAGGGTCCCATACTGGACTCCGAGAGCAACACACTTGAAACAACGTTCACATGAGTGCTCTCCCAAGAAACCGCTTCTCTGCAGCATTCCCTACCTGGTCCATGAGGTATTGTGGATTTGCTCGGGTGTGGATCTCTGGACTCGATCTTAGGGGATATCGAATATGAACTCTGTGACTCTTCATGTCTCAATGATTGGGCATCCAAACAATGGTCTGAGCATCCTTGGCCAGTGGGCTGGCCCACCATAGCCCAGAGTGCAAGATGTCTGTCAACCAAACCAGTCTCTATGGAAGAGACCTCCTCATTCTCTAGCCTCATCAGTGTCAGGGACAGAGCCCACTCCCTTCCAGGATGGAACTTTCAATACCCTCAAATTGCAGGCATCATCCCCGGGCTCATGGAAGAGCAGACAATCGACACACCTTTCCTTCCTTTTGACTGTAGACACAACAAACCCACTGGCACTGGCCCCATGCACGACACTCCCAGGAAGCACTCAATGAGAGGGAGGGCTTGTGCTTACCCACCTGTGGAAAAGGCACCTGAAATAGACCGGTTACATCTCGGTTGAAAGGACTCTGTTTGCAGGGTTCCCTTGTGGCTTAGGCTATGCAAATATGGATTGAGAAGTGTGGAGCTGAAAATGCCGCATTGGGAATGTCTTCTTCAGGGGCTACATCCAGGGCCTCATGCTTGGTGGAGAGCATGGGGGCATGGTTTCCTTGTTGGTGCCGCAGGAGGTCTTTTTTCAAATGGCCATGAAGCACAATTCTTTTTTCACATGTAGGATCTCCCTTGAGGTATTCTGCCCACTGATCCCCTGAAGATATCACATGTTCAAACACCAAGCCTCTAGAATCCACATTGAGCTTGGAAGGCTGATGAGAGTGGTGGCTATGAGTCTACAGATGGAGACAATATGGTTCATCCAAGAGGACCACCCCTCTGATGGATTCTCCTTTCCATCAACTTCGACAGACCTCCAGAGCAAGAGCTCATGGTGTCCATCTTTGAACTCTCAAGGTGTGAGGGTGAGAATGTCCCACATATGGCCCCTCACACACCTCTTTTCTCACAGCGAGGTTGTTCGGGCACAAGGCTACATGGGCATACTATCAGTGCCATGGCCCCCGCTGGGACTGCACCTTTCAGAAGAAAGGCACCTCCACACACTGGGGAACCCAATTTTCTCTGTCATGAGGGATCTCTGATAACATGTGCAGCACTTCAGGGTCAAGTGCTTTCTCAGTCCCTGCCTCACACGAATACACAGGACAGAATCTCTTTTGGAGACAAAAGACGTTATTCCAAACACCCAAACAAAAGTCCCCTGTACAATGAAATCAAGGAACGACTGAGGAAGAACCCCCTATGAGCTGCCATTTCAATAGGAAGGGTCTTTTCCGCTTAGGGAAAAGAGAGTGTGTCATTTACCTTGACCCACACCTCATGTCCTTTGAGAAGACATGGGTGCCCAGCAGGGAGGACTGCTTGCAACTGAAGTATTTCTAGAGACAGGCCAAGAAAGAGTGAAAATCTCATGCAAGAGTCCTGATGTAGCCTTTGTGTCTAATAGTCCCCGGAGAAACAGACAAGGGCTTGGAATGACATTGCGACCTGGAATGTGGCTTGCATCCAAATCTCATCTCGCTCGCTCTCTCTCTCTCTGTCTCTCACTCTTTCTCTCGGCTTCTTCCTCCTTCACATTCTCTCGAATCCTCCTCATCCAAGGTTATCTGAGCTGGTCCAGGTTGGCATATCTCAGTCAGGAGAGCAGTCCAATTCTTTAACCAAGATTTTCCATCAGTCGTCCAAACTCCCATCAAATATGAAAGCATTTTTCCTGAAATATCTCCTCTGTTTGTATGGAGATATTCCACCTTACACAGTGTACCCCTATCTTACCCTTGTCAGCCCTTCACACTGACACATAACCATCCCATTGGTACTGCGTTCTACATGGTCCCAGATTTGACTCCGAGATCAACATCTTTTCAACCACCTACACATAAGGGACTTAGTGAGAATTCACTTCTCTGCAGCACACCCCACGTGTGGGATCAGGTCTGTGAAGTGGCTGATGAGGTGGATCTCTCGACTCTTTCTAAGGGGAGTTGGGAAATGAAGTCTCTGCCTCTCCATGTCTCAGTGAATTTGCATGTAAGAAGGGGTCCGAGCCCCCTTCAGCAGGGTCTGAATGCCAATGGGTCAGAGTATATACATTCGGTCCCCAAAAACCAGTCTCCATTTGGGACAATCCTCCTCCTTCTCTAGACCCTCCATTGGCAGGCCAGAGGCCCGGCTCGTCCAAGAGGGAAACCTCAAGACCTGCCCATGTAGCCCTCACCACACGGCTCACGGAGGAGAAGAAGAGAGACTCCTGAAATGCCTGACAATTGTGGACCCCACAATCAAGCCAGCAGTGGAACTAGTCAGCCCACTACCATCCAGCACCCCAGCAGACAGGACGTATTCTTATCAACCTGTGATATACCCACCAGACGTATCCCAGCTTCATTCTCGGGAAATTTGTTACTGTGGATAGCTAGTGTGTGATTTCATCTATTGACGTGTACGTTCAGAAGCAGGGAATCGTCCTTCCCCCCGTTCCAATATGTCCTCAGGGTTGATATTGAGGGCCTCGTCCTTGGTTGAAGGCAGAGGGGCCTATTTTCATGGTTTGAGCTCTGGAATGACATTTATCCTCCCGGTCATACTTAGGAGGCATTTTTCCCGAGGTGGAAAAGACTGGAAGTGATAAGCTCACTGGTCCCTTTCAGATATATCCTAATCCAAAATCAAGCCTGAGCAGTGGATATTTACTCAGGAGCCTGATGAGAACGGTGGCCATGAGAAGAATGCTGAAAGAATACTTATCATCAAACTGTCCAATACATCCAATGGATCCTCCTTTAATTTAGTATCCACATACCTCCAGGTCATTAGCTCAGGCTGAACGATGTACAACCATTGAGGGGTGACGGTGAGAGCTTCCCACTTTGGGCCCATCACTCGCCTCTCTTCTCACAGAGGGTCTGTGGTGTCACAAACTTGGTGGGCAGCATGCCATTGCCATGGCAACCAGTGGGCCTGAACTTCTCAGATGGAAGGCAACTCTGCCTCCTCTGTGCCCACCTGCTCTCTACACAAGGATGGCTCTTCCCCTGAACGTGTGTCAGGCTCAACACGGTGGTTCAAGAACTGCTTCCCAGGAATACACACTCTACAATCTCTTTGGGAACGAAAAAATGTGGTTGAAAAAGACCCTCTCCCCAAGGAGCTTGAACATGGAAACAATGGCCGATGGAGGAAGAAGAACACACGAGCATCCCTTTCCATGGGAGGAGGCTTTGCCACGGAAGGAAACTATGGAATATCTTTTACCCTGATTTCCACCCCATGCCATTGGAGAAGATATAGGGACCATAGCACGGCTTTCAAACCTGTCTTCCAGTATGGAGCAGGGATTGTAATGGACACATTTTGGGCGTCAGGCCAGGAAGGAGGGAAGACTCTCTTACAGGTGTGCTGGTTTCTCCCATTTGTGGGATATCCACCTTAAACCAAGACATGTCCTTTGAGCAATTATCCTGACATTGCCGGATGCTTGAATCCACGGCTCTTTACCTCTCACTCTCCTTCCTTTGATCTCCTTCTCTCTAGCGCTCTCACTCTCCCCTTGGCCCCCCTTCAATGTCTCTTGAATCCTCCTGCTACAAGTTGACCTGTGGTGACAATGGATGAAATATCTTAGCCAAGAGAATGGTCCAAGTGATCCCCCAGCCTTTTCTCCCTGTCATCCTAGGTCTGATCAAAGATAAAATCCGTGGTCCAGAAAGACTTCCTGTGCTTTGTGGAGACACCCCAACTAGGTCACACTTCCACAACACTTCCCCTATTCAGCCCTTCCTATGGACACGCTGACCACTTCATATGTACTTCGGTCTCTAGGGTCCCATACTGGACTCCGAGAGCAACACACTTGAAACAACGTTCACATGAGTGCTCTCCCAAGAAACCGCTTCTCTGCAGCATTCCCTACCTGGTCCATGAGGTATTGTGGATTTGCTTGGGTGTGGATCTCTGGACTCGATCTTAGGGGATATCGAATATGAACTCTGTGACTCTTCATGTCTCAATGATTGGGCATCCAAACAATGGTCTGAGCATCCTTGGCCAGTGGGCTGGCCCACCATAGCCCAGAGTGCAAGATGTCTGTCAACCAAACCAGTCTCTATGGAAGAGACCTCCTCATTCTCTAGCCTCAGGATTGTCAGGGACAGAGCCCACTCTCTTCCAGGATGGAACTTTCAATAACCTCAAATTGCAGGCATCATCCCCGGGCTCATGGAAGAGCAGACAATCGACACACCTTTCCTTCCTTTTGACTGTAGACACAACAAACCCACTGGCACTGGCCCCATGCACCACACTCCCAGGAAGCATTCAATGAGAGGGAGGGCTTGTGCTTACCCACCTGTGGAAAAGGCACCTGAAATAGACCGGTTACATCTCGGTTGAAAGGACTCTGTTTGCAGGGTTCCCTTGTGGCTTAGGCTATGCAAATATGGATTGAGAAGTGTGGAGCTGAAAATGCCGCATTGGGAATGTCTTCTTCAGGGGCTACATCCAGGGCCTCATGCTTGGTGGAGAGCATTGGGGCATGGTTTCCTTGTTGGTGCCGCAGGAGGTCTTTTTTCAAATGGCCATGAAGCACAATTCTTTTTTCACATGTAGGATCTCCCTTGAGGTATTCTGCCCACTGATCCCCTGAAGATATCACATGTTCAAACACCAAGCCTCTAGAATCCACATTGAGCTTGGAAGGCTGATGAGAGTGGTGGCTATGAGTCTACAGATGGAGACAATATGGTTCATCCAAGAGGACCACCCCTCTGATGGATTCTCCTTTCCATCAACTTCGACATACTTCCAGAGCAAGAGCTCATGGTGTCCATCTTTGAACTCTCAAGGTGTGAGGGTGAGAATGTCCCACATATGGCCCCTCACACACCTCTTTTCTCACAGCGAGGTTGTTCGGGCACAAGGCTACATGGGCATACTATCAGTGCCATGGCCACCGCTGGGACTGCACCTTTCAGAAGAAAGGCACCTCCACACACTGGGGAACCCAATTTTCTCTGTCATGAGGGATCTCTGATAACATGTGCAGCACTTCAGGGTCAAGTGCTTTCTCAGTCCCTGCCTCACACGAATACACAGGACAGAATCTCTTTTGGAGACAAAAGACGTTATTCCAAACACCCAAACAAAAGTCCCCTGGACAATGAAATCAAGGAACGACTGAGGAAGAACCGCCTATGAGCTGCCATTTCAATAGGAAGTGTCTTTTCCGCTTAGGGAAAAGAGAGGGTGTCATTTACCTTGACCCACACCTCGTGTCCTTTGAGAAGACATGGGTGCCCAGCAGGGAGGACTGCTTGCAACTGACGTATTTCTAGAGACAGGCCAAGAAAGAGTGAAAATCTCATGCAAGAGTCCTGATGTAGCCTTTGTGTCTAATAGTCCCCGGAGAAACAGACAAGGGCTTGGAATGACATGGCGCCCTGGAATGTGGCTTGCATCCAAATCTCATCTCGCTCTCTCTCTCTCTCTCTGTCTCTCACTCTTTCTCTCGGCTTCTTCCTCCTTCACATTCTCTCGAATCCTCCTCATCCAAGGTTATCTGAGCTGGTCCAGGTTGGCATATCTCAGTCAGGAGAGCAGTCCAATTCTTTAACCAAGATTTTCCATCAGTCGTCCAAACTCCCATCAAATATGAAAGCATTTTTCCTGAAATAACTCCTCTGTTTGTATGGAGATATTCCACCTTACACAGTGTACCCCTATCTTACCCTTGTCAGCCCTTCACACTGACACATAACCATCCCATTGGTACTGCGTTCTACATGGTCCCAGATTTGACTCCGAGATCAACATCTTTTCAACCACCTACACATAAGGGACCTAGTGAGAATTCACTTCTCTGCAGCACACCCCACGTGTGGGATCAGGTCTGTGAAGTGGCTGGTGAGGTGGATCTCTCGACTCTTTCTAAGGGGAGTTGGGAAATGAAGTCTCTGCCTCTCCATGTCTCAGTGAATTGGCATGTAAGAAGGGGTCCGAGCCCCCTTCAGCAGGGTCTGAATGCCAATGGGTCAGAGTATATACATTCGGTCCCCAAAAACCAGTCTCCATTTGGACAATCCTCCTCCTTCTCTAGACCCTCAATGGCAGGCCAGAGGCCCGGCTCGTCCAAGAGGGAAACCTCAAGACCTGCCCATGTAGCCCTCACCACACGGCTCACGGAGGAGAAGAAGAGAGACTCCTGAAATGCCTGACAATTGTGGACCCCACAATCAAGCCAGCAGTGGAACTAGTCAGCCCACTTCCATCCAGCACCCCAGCAGACAGGACGTATTCTTATCAACCTGTGAAATACCCACCAGACGTATCCCAGCTTCATTCTCGGGAAATTTGTTACTGTGGATAGCTAGTGTGTGATTTCATCTATTGACGTGTACGTTCAGAAGCAGGGAATCGTCCTTCCCCCCGTTCCAATATGTCCTCAGGGTTGATATTGAGGGCCTCGTCCTTGGTTGAAGGCAGAGGGGCCTATTTTCATGGTTTGAGCTCTGGAATGACATTTATCCTCCCGGTCATACTTAGGAGGCATTTTTCCCGAGGTGGAAAAGACTGGAAGTGATAAGCTCACTGGTCCCTTTCAGATATATCCTAATCCAAAAGCAAGCCTGAGCAGTGGATATTTACTCAGGAGCCTGATGAGAACGGTGGCCATGAGAAGAATGCTGAAAGAATACTTATCATCAAACTGTCCAATACATCCAATGGATCCTCCTTTAATTTAGTATCCACATACCTCCAGGACATTAGCTCAGGCTGAACGATGTACAACCATTGAGGGGTGACGGTGAGAGCTTCCCACTTTGGGCCCATCACTCGCCTCTCTTCTCACACAGGGTCTGTGGTGTCACAAAGCTTGGTGGGCAGCATGCCATTGCCATGGCAACCATTGGGCCTGAACTTCTCAGATGGAAGGCAACTCTGCCTCCTCTCTGCCCACCTGCTCTCTACACAAGGATGGCTCTTCCCCTGAACGTGTGTCAGGCTCAACACGGTGGTTCAAGAACTGCTTCCCAGGAATACACACTCTACAATCTCTTTGGGAACGAAAAACTGTGGTTGAAAAAGACCCTCTCCCCAAGGAGCTTGAACATGGAAACAATGGCCGATGGAGGAAGAAGAACACACGAGCATCCCTTTCCATGGGAGGAGGCTTTGCCACGGAAGGAAACTATGGAATATCTTTTACCCTGATTTCCACCCCATGCCATTGGAGAAGATATAGGGACCATAGCACGGCTTTCAAACCTGTCTTCCAGTATGGAGCAGGGATTGTAATGGACACATTTTGGGCGTCAGGCCAGGAAGGAGGGAAGACTCTCTTACAAGTGTGCTGGTTTCTCCCATTTGTGGGATATCCACCTTAAACCGAGACATGTCCTTGGAGCAATTATCCTGACATTGCCGGATGCTTGAATCCACGGCTCTTTACCTCTCACTCTCCTTCCTTTGATCTCCTTCTCTCTAGCGCTCTCACTCTCCCCTTGGCCCCCCTTCAATGTCTCTTGAATCCTCCTGCTACAAGTTGACCTGTGGTGACAATGGATGAAATATCTTAGCCAAGAGAATGGTCCAAGTGATCCCCCAGCCTTTTCTCCCTGTCATCCTAGGTCTGATCAAAGATAAAATCCGTGGTCCAGAAAGACTTCCTGTGCTTTGTGGAGACACCCCAACTAGGTCACACTTCCACAACACTTCCCCTATTCAGCCCTTCCTATGGACACGCTGACCACTTCATATGTACTTCGGTCTCTAGGGTCCCATACTGGACTCCGAGAGCAACACACTTGAAACAACGTTCACATGAGTGCTCTCCCAAGAAACCGCTTCTCTGCAGCATTCCCTACCTGGTCCATGAGGTATTGTGGATTTGCTCGGGTGTGGATCTCTGGACTCGATCTTAGGGGATATCGAATATGAACTCTGTGACTCTTCATGTCTCAATGATTGGGCATCCAAACAATGGTCTGAGCATCCTTGGCCAGTGGGCTGGCCCACCATAGCCCAGAGTGCAAGATGTCTGTCAACCAAACCAGTCTCTATGGAAGAGACCTCCTCATTCTCTAGCCTCAGGATTGTCAGGGACAGAGCCCACTCTCTTCCAGGATGGAACTTTCAATACCCTCAAATTGCAGGCATCATCCCCGGGCTCATGGAAGAGCAGACAATCGACACACCTTTCCTTCCTTTTGACTGTAGACACAACAAACCCACTGGCACTGGCCCCATGCACCACACTCCCAGGAAGCATTCAATGAGAGGGAGGGCTTGTGCTTACCCACCTGTGGAAAAGGCACCTGAAATAGACCGGTTACATCTCGGTTGAAAGGACTCTGTTTGCAGGGTTCCCTTGTGGTTTAGGCTATGCAAATATGGATTGAGAAGTGTGGAGCTGAAAATGCCGCATTGGGAATGTCTTCTTCAGGGGCTACATCCAGGGCCTCATGCTTGGTGGAGAGCATGGGGGCATGGTTTCCTTGTTGGTGCCGCAGGAGGTCTTTTTTCAAATGGCCATGAAGCACAATTCTTTTTTCACATGTAGGATCTCCCTTGAGGTATTCTGCCCACTGATCCCCTGAAGATATCACATGTTCAAACACCAAGCCTCTAGAATCCACATTGAGCTTGGAAGGCTGATGAGAGTGGTGGCTATGAGTCTACAGATGGAGACAATATGGTTCATCCAAGAGGACCACCCCTCTGATGGATTCTCCTTTCCATCAACTTCGACAGACCTCCAGAGCAAGAGCTCATGGTGTCCCTCTTTGAACTCTCAAGGTGTGAGGGTGAGAATGTCCCACATATGGCCCCTCACACACCTCTTTTCTCACAGCGAGGTTGTTCGGGCACAAGGCTACATGGGCATACTATCAGTGCCATGGCCACCGCTTGGACTGCACATTTCAGAAGAAAGGCACCTCCACACACTGGGGAACCCAATTTTCTCTGTCATGAGGGATCTCTGATAACATGTGGAGCACTTCAGGGTCAAGTGCTTTCTCAGTCCCTGCCTCACACGAATACACAGGACAGAATCTCTTTTGGAGACAAAAGACTTTATTCCAAACACCCAAACAAAAGTCCCCTGGACAATGAAATCAAGGAACGACTGAGGAAGAACCGCCTATGAGCTGCCATTTCAATAGGAAGTGTCTTTTCCACTTAGGGAAAAGAGAGGGTGTCATTTACCTTGACCCACACCTCGTGTCCTTTGAGAAGACATGGGTGCCCAGCAGGGAGGACTGCTTGCAACTGACGTATTTCTAGAGACAGGCCAAGAAAGAGTGAAAATCTCATGCAAGAGTCCTGATGTAGCCTTTGTGTCTAATAGTCCCCGGAGAAACAGACAAGGGCTTGGGAAGGAAACTGCGCCCTGGAATGTGGCTTGCATCCAAATCTCATCTCGCTCTCTCTCTCTCTCTCTGTCTCTCACTCTTTCTCTCGGCTTCTTCCTCCTTCACATTCTCTCGAATCCTCCTCATCCAAGGTTATCTGTGCAGGTCCAGGTTGGCATATCTCAGTCAGGAGAGCAGTCCAATTCTTTAACCAAGATTTTCCATCAGTCGTCCAGACTCCCATCAAATATGAAAGCATTTTTCCTGAAATAACTCCTCTGTTTGTATGGAGATATTCCACCTTACACAGTGTACCCCTATCTTACCCTTGTCAGCCCTTCACACTGACACATAACCATCCCATTGGTACTGCGTTCTACATGGTCCCAGATTTGACTCCGAGATCAACATCTTTTCAACCACCTACACATAAGGGACTTAGTGAGAATTCACTTCTCTGCAGCACACCCCACGTGTGGGATCAGGTCTGTGAAGTGGCTGGTGAGGTGGATCTCTCGACTCCTTCTAAGGGGAGTTGGGAAATGAAGTCTCTGCCTCTCCATGTCTCAGTGAATTGGCATGTAAGAAGGGGTCCGAGCCCCCTTCAGCAGGGTCTGAATGCCAATGGGTCAGAGTATAGACATTCGGTCCCCAAAAACCAGTCTCCATTTGGGACAATCCTCCTCCTTCTCTAGACCCTCCATTGGCAGGCCAGAGGCCCGGCTCGTCCAAGAGGGAAACCTCAAGACCTGCCCATGTAGCCCTCACCACACGGCTCACGGAGGAGAAGAAGAGAGACCCCTGAAATGCCTGACAATTGTGGACCCCACAATCAAGCCAGCAGTGGAACTAGTCAGCCCACTTCCATCCAGCACCCCAGTAGACAGGACGTATTCTTATCAACCTGTGAAATACCCACCAGACGTATCCCAGCTTCATTCTCGGGAAATTTGTTACTGTGGATAGCTAGTGTGTGATTTCATCTATTGACGTGTACGTTCAGAAGCAGGGAATCGTCCTTCCCCCCGTTCCAATATGTCCTCAGGGTTGATATTGAGGGCCTCGTCCTTGGTTGAAGGCAGAGGGGCCTATTTTCATGGTTTGAGCTCTGGAATGACATTTATCCTCCCGGTCATACTTAGGAGGCATTTTTCCCGAGGTGGAAAAGACTGGAAGTGATAAGCTCACTGGTCCCTTTCAGATATATCCTAATCCAAAAGCAAGCCTGAGCAGTGGATATTTACTCAGGAGCCTGATGAGAACGGTGGCCATGAGAAGAATGCTGAAAGAATACTTATCATCAAACTGTCCAATACATCCAATGGATCCTCCTTTAATTTAGTATCCACATACCTCCAGGTCATTAGCTCAGGCTGAACGATGTACAACCATTGAGGGGTGACGGTGAGAGCTTCCCACTTTGGGCCCATCACTCGCCTCTCTTCTCACAGAGGGTCTGTGGTGTCACAAAGCTTGGTGGGCAGCATGCCATTGCCATGGCAACCAGTGGGCCTGAACTTCTCAGATGGAAGGCAACTCTGCCTCCTCTGTGCCCACCTTCTCTCTACACAAGGATGGCACTTCCCCTGAACGTGTGTCAGGCTCAACACGGTGGTTCAAGAACTGCTTCCCAGGAATACACACTCTACAATCTCTTTGGGAACGAAAAAATGTGGTTGAAAACGACCCTCACCACAAGGAGCTTGAACATGGAAACAATGGCCGATGGAGGAAGAAGAACACACGAGCATCCCTTTCCATGGGAGGAGGCTTTGCCACGGAAGGAAACTATGGAATATCTTTTACCCTGATTTCCACCCCATGCCATTGGAGAAGATATAGGGTCCATAGCACGGCTTTCAAACCTGTCTTCCAGTATGGAGCAGGGATTGTAATGGACACATTTTGGGCGTCAGGCCAGGAAGGAGGGAAGACTCTCTTACAAGTGTGCTGGTTTCTCCCATTTGTGGGATATCCACCTTAAACCAAGACATGTCCTTGGAGCAATTATCCTGACATTGCCGGATGCTAGAATCCACGGCTCTATACCTCTCACTCTCCTTCCTTTAATCTCCTTCTCTCTAGCGCTCTCACTCTCCCCTTGGCCCCCCTTCAATGTCTCTTGAATCCTCCTGCTACAAGTTGACCTGTGGTGACAATGGATGAAATATCTTAGCCAAGAGAATGGTCCAAGTGATCCCCCAGCCTTTTCTCCCTGTCATCCTAGGTCTGATCAAAGATAAAATCCGTGGTCCAGAAAGACTTCCTGTGCTTTGTGGAGACACACCAACTAGGTCACACTTCCACAACACTTCCCCTATTCAGCCCTTCCTATGGACACGCTGACCACTTCATATGTACTTCGGTCTCTAGGGTCCCATACTGGACTCCGAGAAAAAACACACTTGAAACAACGTTCACATGAGTGCTCTCCCAAGAAACCGCTTCTCTGCAGCATTCCCTACCTGGTCCATGAGGTATTGTGGATTTGTTTGGGTGTGGATCTCTGGACTCGTTCTTAGGGGATATCGAATATGAACTCTGTGACTCTTCATGTCTCAATGATTGGGCATCCAAACAATGGTCTGAGCATCCTTGGCCAGTGGGCTGGCCCACCATAGCCCAGAGTGCAAGATGTCTGTCAACCAAACCAGTCTCTATGGAAGAGACCTCCTCATTCTCTAGCTTCAGGATTGTCAGGGACAGAGCTCACTCCCTTCCAGAATGGAACTTTCAATAACCTCAAATTGCAGGCATCATCCCCGGGCTCATGGAAGAGCAGACAATCGACACACCTTTCCTTCCTTTTGACTGTAGACACAACAAACCCACTGGCACTGGCCCCATGCACCACACTCCCAGGAAGCACTCAATGAGAGGCAGGGCTTGTGCTTACCCACCTGTGGAAAAGGCACCTGAAATAGACCGGTTACATCTCGGTTGAAAGGACTCTGTTTGCAGGGTTCCCTTGTGGCTTAGGCTATGAAAATATGGATTAAGTGTGGAGCTGAAAATGCCGCATTGGGAATGTCTTCTTCAGGGGCTACATCCAGGGCCTCATGCTTGGTGGAGAGCATGGGGGCATGGTTTCCTTGTTGGTGCCGCAGGAGGTCTTTTTTCAAATGGCCATGAAGCACAATTCTTTTTTCACATGTAGGATCTCCCTTGAGGTATTCTGCCCACTGATCCCCTGAAGATATCACATGTTCAAACACCAAGCCTCTAGAATCCACATTGAGCTTGGAAGGCTGATGAGAGTGGTGGCTATGAGTCTACAGATGGAGACAATATGGTTCATCCAAGAGGACCACCCCTCTGATGGATTCTCCTTTCCATCAACTTCGACAGACCTCCAGAGCAAGAGCTCATGGTGTCCCTCTTTGAACTCTCAAGGAGTGAGGGTGAGAATGTCCCACATATGGCCCCTCACACACCTCTTTTCTCACAGCGAGGTTGTTCGGGCACAAGGCTACATGGGCATACTATCAGTGCCATGGCCACCGCTGGGACTGCACCTTTCAGAAGAAAGGCACCTCCACACACTGGGGAACCCAATTTTCTCTATCATGATGGATCTCTGATAACATGTGGAGCACTTCAGGGTCAAGTGCTTTCTCAGTCCCTGCCTCACACGAATACACAGGACAGAATCTCTTTTGGAGACAAAAGACGTTATTCCAAACACCCAAACAAAAGTCCCCTGGACAGTGAAATCAAGGAACGACTGAGGAAGAACCGCCTATGAGCTGCCATTTCAATAGGAAGGGTCTTTTCCGCTTAGGGAAAAGAGAGTGTGTCATTTACCTTGACCCACACCTCGTGTCCTTTGAGAAGACATGGGTGCCCAGCAGGGAGGACTGCTTGCAACTGACGTATTTCTAGAGACAGGCCAAGAAAGAGTGAAAATCTCATGCAAGAGTCCTGATGCAGCCTTTGTGTCTAATAGTCCCCGGAGAAACAGACAAGGGCTTGGAATGACATGGCGCCCTGGAATGTGGCTTGCATCCAAATCTCATCTCGCTCGCTCTCTCTCTCTCTCTCTCTCTCTTTCTCTCTCTGTCTCTCACTCTTTCTCTCGGCTTCTTCCTCCTTCACATTCTCTCGAATCCTCCTCATTCAAGGTTATCTGAGCTGGTCCATGTTGGCATATCTCAGTCAGGAGAGCAGTCCAATTCTTTAAACAAGATTTTCCATCAGTTGTCCTGACTCCCATCAAATATGAAAGCATTCTTCCTGAAATAACTCCTCTATTTGTATGGAGATATTCCACCTTACACAGTGTACCCCTATCTTACCCTTGTCAGCCCTTCACACTGACACATAACCATCCCATTGGTACTGCGTTCTACATGGTCCCAGATTTGACTCCGAGATCAACATCTTTTCCACCACCTACACATAAGGGACCTAGTGAGAATTCACTTCTCTGCAGCACACCCCAGTGTGGGATCAGGTCTGTGAAGTGGCTGGTGAGGTGGATCTCTCGACTCTTTCTAAGGGGAGTTGGGAAATGAAGTCTCTGCCTCTCCATGTCTCAGTGAATTTGCATGTAAGAAGGGGTCCGAGCCCCCTTCAGCAGGGTCTGAATGCCAATGGGTCAGAGTATATACATTCGGTCCCTAAAAACCAGTCTCCATTTGGGACAATCCTCCTCCTTCTCTAGACCCTCCATTGGCAGGCCAGAGGCCCGGCTCGTCCAAGAGGGAAACCTCAAGACCTGCCCATGTAGCCCTCACCACACGGCTCACGGAGGAGAAGAAGAGAGACTCCTGAAATGCCTGACAATTGTGGACCCCACAATCAAGCCAGCAGTGGAATGGGTCAGCCCACTTCCATCCAGCACCCCAGTAGACAGGACGTATTCTTATCAACCTGTGAAATACCCACCAGACGTATCCCAGCTTCATTCTCGGGAAATTTGTTACTGTGGATAGCTAGTGTGTGATTTCATCTATTGACGTGTACGTTCAGAAGCAGGGAATCGTCCTTCCCCCCGTTCCAATATGTCCTCAGGGTTGATATTGAGGGCCTCGTCCTTGGTTGAAGGCAGAGGGGCCTATTTTCATGGTTTGAGCTCTGGAATGACATTTATCCTCCCGGTCATACTTAGGAGGCATTTTTCCCGAGGTGGAAAAGACTGGAAGTGATAAGCTCACTGGTCCCTTTCAGATATATCCTAATCCAAAAGCAAGCCTGAGCAGTGGATATTTACTCAGGAGCCTGATGAGAACGGTGGCCATGAGAAGAATGCTGAAAGAATACTTATCATCAAACTGTCCAATACATCCAATGGATCCTCCTTTAATTTAGTATCCACATACCTCCAGGTCATTAGCTCAGGCTGAACGATGTACAACCATTGAGGGGTGACGGTGAGAGCTTCCCACTTTGGGCCCATCACTCGCCTCTCTTCTCACAGAGGGTCTGTGGTGTCACAAAGCTTGGTGGGCAGCATGCCATTGCCATGGCAACCATTGGGCCTGAACTTCTCAGATGGAAGGCAACTCTGCCTCCTCTCTGCCCACCTGCTCTCTACACAAGGATGGCTCTTCCCCTGAACGTGTGTCAGGCTCAACACGGTGGTTCAAGGACTGCTTCCCAGGAATACACACTCTACAATCTCTTTGGGAACGAAAAAATGTGGTTGAAAAAGACCCTCTCCCCAAGGAGCTTGAACATGGAAACAATGGCCGATGGAGGAAGAAGAACACACGAGCATCCCTTTCCATGGGAGGAGGCTTTGCCACGGAAGGAAACTATGGAATATCTTTTACCCTGATTTCCACCCCATGCCATTGGAGAAGATATAGGGACCATAGCACGGCTTTCAAACCTGTCTTCCAGTATGGAGCAGGGATTGTAATGGACACATTTTGGGCGTCAGGCCAGGAAGGAGGGAAGACTCTCTTACAAGTGAGCTGGTTTCTCCCATTTGTGGGATATCCTCCTTAAACCGAGACATGTCCTTGGAGCAATTATCCTGATATTGCTGGTTGCGTGAATCCACGGCTCTTTACCTCTCACTCTCCTTCCTTTGATCTCCTTCTCTCTAGCGATCTCACTCTCCCCTTGGCCCCCCTTCAATGTCTCTTGAATCCTCCTGCTACAAGTTGACCTGTGGTGATAATGGATGAAATATCTTAGCCAAGAGAATGGTCCAAGTGATCCCCCAGCCATTTCTGCCGGTCATCCTAGGTCTGATCAAAGATAAAATCCGTGGTCCAGAAAGACTTCCTGTGCTTTGTGGAGACACCCCAACTAGGTCACACTTCCACAACACTTCCCCTATTCAGCCCTTCCTATGGACACGCTGACCACTTCATATGTACTTCGGTCTTTAGGGTCCCATACTGGACTCAGAGAGCAATACACTTGAAACAACGTTCACATGAGTGCTCTCCCAAGAAACCGCTTCTCTGCAGCATTCCCTACCTGGTTTTGGGGTTGATTCCTTAGGGTTTTCTAGGTATAGAATCATGTCATCTGCATACTGTGACAGTTTGGTCTCTTCTCTTCCTATATGGATGCCTTTGATTTCTTCGGTTTGTCTAATTGCTGTTGCTAGGTCTTCCAAAACGATGTTGACGAGCAGTGGTGAGCGTGGGCATCCCTGTCTGGGTCCAGATTTGAGTGAGAAGGCTTTCCGTTTTTCCCCATTGAGGATTATATTTGCTGTGGGTTTCGCATAAATGGCTTTGATGATATTCAGGAATGTTCCCTCTATACCCACTTTGGCGAGGGTCTTGATCATGAATGGATGTGGAACTTTGTCAAATGCTTTTTCTGCGTCTATTGAGGTGATCATATGATTTTTGACTTTTTTTTTTGTTCATGTGGTGTATGATGCTGATTGATTTGCTTATGTTGAACCATCCTTGTGAACCTGGGATGAACCCAACCTGGTCATGGTGTATAATTTTTTTGATATGTTGTTGGATTCCGTTGGCTAAGGTTTTGTTGAGAATTTTTGCATCTATATTCATCAATGATATTGGGCGATAGTTTTCTTTTTTGGTGGTATCTCTGTCTGGTTTTGGAATGAGGGTGATGGTGGCCTCATCGAATGTGTTTGGGAGTATTCCTTCTTCTTCAACCTTTTGAAAGAGTTTCAGGAGGATGGGCACCAATTCCTCTTTATATGTTTGCTTGAATTCCCCTCTGAAGCCATCTGGTCCTGGACTTTTATTTGTAGGCAGTGATTTTATGACCTCTTCAATTTCATTTCTAGTGATCATTCTGTTCAGTTGGTCTGTTTCTGCTTGATTCAGTTTTGGCAGGCTGTAAGATTCTAGAAAATTGTCCATTTCTTCCAGATTGTCAAACTTGTTGCCGTATAGTTGTTCATAGTATTCTCTTATGTTTTTTTTTGTATTTCTGCTGTATCCCTTGTGATTTCTCCTTTTTCATTTCTACTTTTGGTGATTTGGGTTCTTTCTCTCCTCTTTTTAGTGAGTCTGGCCAGGGGTTTATCAATTTTGTTCACCTTTTCAAAGAACCAGCTCTTGGTTTTATTACTTTTCTCTATTGTTTTTTGAGTCTCTATTATATTGATTTCTTCTTTGATCTTTATAATTTCCTTCCTTCTGCTGACTTGAGGACATTTTTGTTCTTCTTTTTCTCATTCGTTTAGGTGGAGGGTTCAGTTGTCCATTTGGGATCTTTCTTCTTTTTTGAGAAAGGCCTGTATTGCTATACATTTCCCTCTGAGCACTGCTTTCGCAGCATCCCATCGATTTGGAGAGGTTGTGTCTTCATTATCATTTGTTTCAAGATAGTTTTTAATGTCCTTCTTGATTTCCTCATTGACCCATTGGTTTTTTAGTAGCATGTTGTGTAGTCTCCATGGAGTAGGTTTTTTCTCTTTGCTTTTCCCATGGTTGATTTCTAATTTCATGGCATTGTGGTCAGAGAAGATACTTGAGATAATTTCTATGCTCCTAAATTTATTGAGATTCGCTTTATGTCCCAATATGTGGTCGAATCTTGAGAATGTTCCATGAGCATTTGAGAAGAATGTGTATTCTGCTTTTTTTGGATGTCGTGTCCTGAAGATATCAATGAAGTCTACCTTTTCTCTTGTTTCCTTTAGGGTGTCTGTTGCTTTATTGGTTTTCTGTCTAGAGGATCTGTCCAGTGATGTGAGGGGGGGTATTTAGGTCTCCTACTATGATTGTATTCTCATCAATATCTCCCTTTATGTCTGTTAATATTTGTTGTATGTATCTGGGTGCTCCTATATTTGGGGCATATATGTTGATGATAGTAACATCCTCTCCTTGGATGGATCCCTTAATCATTAACTAGTGTCCTTCTTTGTCTTTCTTTATGTCTTTTGTTTTCAAGTCTATTTTGTCTGATATGAGCGTTGCGACTCCTGCTTTTCTGTCATGTCTATTGGCATGAAATACTTTTCCCCAGCCTTTCACTTTCAATCTATATGTATCTTTTGTCCTAAGGTGAGTTTCTTGTAGGCAGCATATTGAAGGTTTTTGCCTTTTTATCCACTCAGCCATTCTGTGTCTTTTGATTGGGGCATTCAGTCCATTGACATTTAAGGTGATAATTGATAGATGATTATTTATTGCCATTGGATCCTCGTGTTCCAGTTGATTCTATGGTTCTCCATTCTTCCTTTCTTTCTTTTTTTTTGTTTTGGTTGGATGGTCTCCGATTATTATCTGTTTGAGTGTATTTTTTTTCATTTTTTGCAAATGCAATATTTGGTTTTGGCTTGTGGTTGCCCTGTTTTTTAAGTATGCTAACCCCTTCCCATAATTGTGTGTTTTAGCCTGATGGTCCTGTAAGTTCAAACACTTCATTATTATATTAAAATTAAGAAGAGAGACATACATACAAACAAAAAGGATTATTTACCTCCTAACATCCCTTGCCCACATTTTATGGTTTTGATGACTCTTTTATTTTTTTCTTTTTAATTTTATTTTGTTTGAAGCATGTTCATGATTAAATCTGTATGCTGGCTTATTTGAGTGACTGCTCTCTGATTGCAGTTTCCTCAGTCCTAGTTCTTCCTCTTCTTCTTCTTCTTTTATTTTCTTTTCTTTTTCTTCCCTTTCCTTCCTTTCGTTTTGGTTTAGAGAAGCCCTTTCAATATTTCCTTTAACCTGGGTTTTGTGTTGCTGTATTCTTTAAGTTTTTGTTTCTTGGGAAAAATTTTTATTTCCCCTTCTATTTTAAATGATATTCTTGCTGGATAAAGTATTCTAGGTTGCATATTTTTTCCTTTGAGCACTTTAAATATCTCTTGGCATTCCCTCCTGGCCTGTAGTGTTTCTGTAGTGAAATCAGCTGATATTCTTATGGGGGTTCCCTTGTAGGGAACATTCTGTTTTTCTCTTGCTGCCTTGAGGATCCTCTCTTTATCACTAATTTTTGCCATCGTTATTATGATGTGTCTTGGTGTGGTTCTGTTTGGGTTCAGTTTGTTTGGGGCCCTCTGTGCTTCTTGTATCTTGAACCCAGTATCCTCTAGATTTGGGAAGTTTCCATCGATAATTTCTTCAAAGATATTTTCCATTCCCTTATCTTTTTCTACTCCTTATGGAATTCCTATGATGCGTAGATTGGCCTGTTTTATATTATCCCATAGGTCTCTTATATTGCTTTCCAGTTTTTTGATTCGGTTTTCTGTCTGTTGACCAGATTGAGTGATTTCCATTATTCTATCTTCCATATCACTGATTCGTTCTTCTGCATTATTCATTCTGGTTTTTACTGCCCCTAGTTCAGTTTGCATCTCTGCCAATTGATGTTCTAGTTTTTCTTGGCGCCTCCTTCTATTTTCTAGTTCCTTTCTGAGGGTATCTGCATTACTGCCCCTATCTTCTCTTCATTCCTTCAGTATTTTCCCTATTTCTCTTTTCAACTCCAGGTCTGTCTGACTGCAGAGATCTGTTTCATTGTTGACTGTTTTAGGTGAGTCCTCCTGTTGGTTTGACTGGGGGTGGTTTCTCAGCTTCTTCATCTTGCTTGTTGTCTTCTTTCTCCTGAGGGAGTTGTACTCTCCGTTATCGGGTAGTGTTTGCCTTGTCACTGCCGTGGAATATTTCCTGAGGGCTGTCATTGTTGGTCAATCTTATTTAAGGCAGTGTGGCTTTTCTGGAGTGTTGATGGGGCTAACCGTGTTTCTTTGAAGCAAAGGAGGACTTCCTGAGGGCAGACAGGACTGGGAAGTACACACCACGATGGTAGCAGATTTTACTTGGTTCTCAGCACCCCCTGGGGTCTTGGGCGGGTAGCAGGGACTTTGGAGACTCAAGAGGTTCCTCCCCAGGGCAGCCCGATTCAGAAAGACCATCTGAGAACTTTTCCCAAGTTGGCATGGTTTGTTGCAGCTTTTCTGGCCTGCAGGAGGTCCTGCCTGGAGCTGGCAGTCCTATGCAGCTGGTCCACTAGGTCCCAGCACCCCTTGGGGTCTTGGGAGGGTATCGAGGCCCTTGGAGACTCAAAGGGCTCCGATCCTCCTTTAATTAAGAATCAGCATACCTCCAGATAATGAGCTCAGGCTGCCAGATGTACAAAAACTGAGGCATGATGGTGAGAGCTTCCCACTTTGGGCCCATCACTCGCCTCTATTCTCAGAGAGGGTCTGTAGTGTCACAAAGCTTGGTGGGCAGCATGCCATTGCCATGGCAACCAGTGGGCCTGAACTTCTCAGATGGAAGGCAACTCTGCCTCCTCTGTGCCCACCTGCTCTCTACACAAGGATGGCTCTTCCCCTGAACGTGTGTCAGGCTCAACACGGTGGTTCAAGAACTGCTTCCCAGGAATACACACTCTACAATCTCATTGGGAAAGAAAAAATGTGGTTGAAAAAGACCCTCTCCCCAAGGAGCTTGAACATGGAAACAATGGCCGATGGAGGAAGAAGAACACACGAGCATCCCTTTCCATGGGAGGAGGCTTTGCCACGGAAGGAAACTATGGAATATCTTTTACCCTGACTTCCACCCCATGCCATTGGAGAAGATATGGGGACCATAGCACGGCTTTCAAACCTGTCTTCCAGTATGGAGCAGGGATTGTAATGGACACATTTTGGTCGTCAGGCCAGGAAGGAGGGAAGACTCTCTTACAAGTGTGCTGGTTTCTCCCATTTGTGGGATATCAACCTTAAACCGAGACATGTCCTTGGAGCAATTATCCTGACATTGCCGGTTGCTTGAATCCACGGC
Source organism: Sus scrofa (assembly GCF_054392235.1). Lineage (NCBI taxonomy): Eukaryota > Metazoa > Chordata > Mammalia > Artiodactyla > Suidae > Sus > Sus scrofa. The sequence continues at coordinate 45,460,690 of NC_139402.1, forward strand.
TCATTACCTCTCTCTCTCCTTCCTTTGATCTCCTTCTCTCTAGTGCTGTCACACTCCCCTTGGCCCACCTCCAATTTCTCTAGAATCCTCCTGCTACAAGTTGACCTGTGGTGATAATGGATGAAATACCTTAGCCAAGAGAATGGTCCAAGTGATCCCCCAGCCATTTATCCCTGTCATCCTAGGTCTGATCAAACTAAAATCCGTGGTCCAGAAAGACTTCCTGTGCTTTGTGGAGAAACCCCAACTAGGTCACACTTCCACAACACTTCCCCTATTCAGCCCTTCCTATGGACACGCTGACCACTTCATATGTACTTCGGTCTCTAGGGTCCCATACTGGACTCCGAGAGCAACACACTTGAAACAACGTTCACATGAGTGCTCTCCCAAGAAACCGCTTCTCTGCAGCATTCGCTACCTGGTCCATGAGGTATTGTGGATTTGCTTGGGTGTGGATCTCTGGACTCGTTCTTAGGGGATATCGAATATGAACTCTGTGACTCTCCATGTCTCAATGATTGGGCATCCAAACAATGGTCTCAGCATCCTTGGCCAGTGGGCTGGCCCACCATAGCCCAGAGTGCAAGATGTCTGTCAACCAAACCAGTCTCTATGGAAGAGACCTCCTCATTCTCTAGCCTCAGGATTTTCAGGGACAGAGCTCACTCCCTTCCAGGATGGAACTTTCAATAACCTCAAATTGCAGGCATCATCCCCGGGCTCATGGGAGGTCAGACAATCGACACACCTTTCCTTCCTTTTGACTGTAGACACAACCAACCCACTGGCACTGGCCCCATGCACCACACTCCCAGGAAGCACTCAATGAGAGGCAGGGCTTGTGCTTACCCACCTGTGGAAAAAGCACCTGAAATAGACCGGTTACATCTCGGCTGAAAGGACTCTGTTTGCAGGGTTCCCTTGTGGTTTAGGCTATGCAAATATGGATTGAGAAGTGTGGAGCTGAAAATGCCGCATTGGGAATGTCTTCTTCAGGGGCTACATCCAGGGCCTCATGCTTGGTGGAGAGCATGGGGGCATGGTTTCCTTGTTGGTGCCGCAGGAGGTCTTTTCTCAAATGGCCATGAAGCACAATTCTTTCTTCACATGTAGGATCTCCCTGGAGGTATTCTGCCCACTGATCCCCTGAAGATATCACATGTTCAAACACCAAGCCTCTAGAATCCACATTGAGCTTGGAAGGCTGATGAGAGTGGTGGCTATGAGTCTACAGATGGAGACAATATGGTTCATCCAAGAGGACTACCAATCTGATGGATCCTTCTTTCCATCAACTTCGACATACCTCCAGAGCAAGAGCTCATGGTGTCCATCTTTGACCTCTCAAGGTGTGAGGGTGAGAATGTCCCACATATGGCCCCTCACACACCTCTTTTTTCACAGAGAGCTTATTCGGGCACAAGGCTACATGGGCATACTATCAGTGCCATGGCCCCCGCTGGGACTGCACCTTTCAGAAGAAAGGCACCTCCACACACTGGGGAACCCAATTTTCTCTATCATGATGGATCTCTGATAACATTTGCAGCACTTCAGTGTCAAGTGCTTTCTCAGTCCCTGCCTCACACGAATACACAGGACAGAATCTCTTTTGGAGAGAAAGATGTCATTCCAAACACCCAAACAAAAGTCCCCTGGAAAGTGAAATCAAGGAACGACTGAGGAAGAACCCCCTATGAGCTGCCATTTCTACAGGAAGGGACTTTTCCGCTTAGGGAAAAGAGAGGGTGTCATTTAATCTGACCCACACCTCGTGTCCTTTGAGAAGACATGGGTGCCCAGAAGGGAGGACTCCTTGCAACCGACGTATTTCTAGAGACAGGCCAAGAAAGAATGAAAATCTCATGCAAGAGTCCTGATGTAGCCTTTGTGTCTAATAGTCCCCGGAGAAACAGACAAGGGCTTGGAATGACATTGCGCCCTGGAATGTGGCTTGCATCCCAATCTCATCTCTCTCTCTCTCTGTCCCTCACTCTTTCTCTCGGCTTCTTCCTCCTTCACATTCTCTCGAATCCTCCTCATCCAAGGTTATCTGTGCAGGTCCAGGTAGACATATCTCAGTCAGGAGAGCAGTCAATTTCTTTCACCAATATTTTCCATCAGTCTTCCAAACTCCTATCAAATATGAAAGCATTTTTTCCTGAAATAACTCCTCTGTTTGTATGGAGATATTCCACCTTACACAGTGTACCCCTATCTTACCCTTGTCAGCCCTTCACACTGACATATAACCATCCCATTGGTACTGCGTTCTACATGGTGCCAGATTTGATTCCGAGATCAACATCTTTTCAACCATCTACACATAAGGGACCTAGTGAGAATTCACTTCTCTTCAGCACACCCCACGTGTGGAATCAGGTCTGTGAAATGGCCGGTGAGGTGGATCTCTCGACTCTTTCTAAGTGGAGTTGGGAAATGAAGTATCTGCCTCTCCATGTCTCAGTGAATTGGCATGTAAGAAGGGGTCCGAGCCCCCTTCAGCACGGTCTGAATGCCAATGGGTCAGAGTTTATCTATTCGGTCCCCAAAAACCAATCGCCATTTGGGACAATCCTCCTCCTCTAGACCCTCAAATGGCAGGCCAGAGGCCCTGCTCGTCCAAGAGGGAAACCTCAAGACCTGCCCATGTAGCCGTCACCACACGGCTCACGGAGGAGAAGAAGAGAGACTCCTGAAATGCCTGACAATTGTGGACCCCACAATCAAGCCAGCAGTGGAACTAGTCAGCCCACTTCCATCCAGCACCCCAGTAGACAGGACGTATTCTTATCAACCTGTGAAATACCCACCAGACGTATCCCAGCTTCATTCTCGGGAAATTTGTTACTGCGGATAGCTAGTGTGTGATTTCTTCTATTGACGTGTACGTTCAGAAGCAGGGAATCGTCCTTCCCCCCGTTCCAATATTTCCTCAGGGTTGATATTGAGGGCCTCGTCCTTGGTTGATGGCAGAGGGGCCTATTTTCATGGTTTGAGCTCTGGAATGACATTTATCCTCCCGGTCATACTTAGGAGGCATTTTTCCCGAGGTGGAAAAGACTGGAAGTGATAAGCTCACTGGTCCCTTTCAGATATATCCTAATCCAAAAGCAAGCCTGAGCAGTGGATATTTACTCAGGAGCCTGATGAGAACGGTGGCCATGAGAAGAATGCTGAAAGAATACTTATCATCAAACTGTCCAATACATCCAATGGATCCTCCTTTAATTTAGTATCCACATACCTCCAGGTCATTAGCTCAGGCTGAACGATGTACAACCATTGAGGGGTGACGGTGAGAGCTTCCCACTTTGGGCCCATCACTCGCCTCTCTTCTCACAGAGGGTCTGTGGTGTCACAAACTTGGTGGGCAGCATGCCATTGCCATGGCAACCAGTGGGCCTGAACTTCTCAGATGGAAGGCAACTCTGCCTCCTCTGTGCCCACCTGCCCTCTACACAAGGATGGCTCTTCCCCTGAACGTGTGTCAGGCTCAACACGGTGGTTCAAGGACTGCTTCCCAGGAATACACACTCTACAATCTCTTTGGGAAAGAAAAAATGTGGTTGAAAAAGACCCTCTCCCCAAGGAGCTTGAACATGGAAACAATGGCCGATGGAGGAAGAAGAACACACGAGCATCCCTTTCCATGGGAGGAGGCTTTGCCACGGAAGGAAACTATGGAATATCTTTTACCCTGATTTCCACCCCATGCCATTGGAGAAGATATAGGGACCATAGCACGGCTTTCAAACCTGTCTTCCAGTATGGAGCAGGGATTGTAATGGACACATTTTGGGCGTCAGGCCAGGAAGGAGGGAAGACTCTCTTACAAGTGAGCTGGTTTCTCCCATTTGTGGGATATCCTCCTTAAACCGAGACATGTCCTTGGAGCAATTATCCTGATATTGCTGGTTGCGTGAATCCACGGCTCTTTACCTCTCACTCTCCTTCCTTTGATCTCCTTCTCTCTAGCGATCTCACTCTCCCCTTGGCCCCCCTTCAATGTCTCTTGAATCCTCCTGCTACAAGTTGACCTGTGGTGACAATGGATGAAGTATCTTAGCCAAGAGAATGGTCCAAGTGATCCCCCAGCCATTTCTGCCGGTCATCCTAGGTCTGATCAAAGATAAAATCCGTGGTCCAGAAAGACTTCCTGTGCTTTGTGGAGACACCCCAACTAGGTCACACTTCCACAACACTTCCCCTATTCAGCCCTTCCTATGGACACGCTGACCACTTCATATGTACTTCGGTCTTTAGGGTCCCATACTGGACTCAGAGAGCAATACACTTGAAACAACGTTCACATGAGTGCTCTCCCAAGAAACCGCTTCTCTGCAGCATTCCCTACCTGGTTTTGGGGTTGAGCCCTTAGGGTTTTCTAGGTATAGAATCATGTCATCTGCATACTGTGACAGTTTGGTCTCTTCTCTTCCTATATGGATGCCTTTGATTTCTTCGGTTTGTCTAATTGCTGTTGCTAGGTCTTCCAAAACGATGTTGACGAGCAGTGGTGAGCGTGGGCATCCCTGTCTGGGTCCAGATTTGAGTGAGAAGGCTTTCCGTTTTTCCCCATTGAGGATTATATTTGCTGTGGGTTTCGCATAAATGGCTTTGATGATATTCAGGAATGTTCCCTCTATACCCACTTTGGCGAGGGTCTTGATCATGAATGGATGTGGAACTTTGTCAAATGCTTTTTCTGCGTCTATTGAGGTGATCATATGATTTTTGACTTTTTTTTTTGTTCATGTGGTTTATGATGCTGATTGATTTGCTTATGTTGAACCATCCTTGTGAACCTGGGATGAACCCAACCTGGTCATGGTGTATAATTTTTTTGATATGTTGTTGGATTCCGTTGGCTAAGGTTTTGTTGAGAATTTTTGCATCTATATTCATCAATGATATTGGGCGATAGTTTTCTTTTTTGGTGGTATCTCTGTCTGGTTTTGGAATGAGGGTGATGGTGGCCTCATCGAATGTGTTTGGGAGTATTCCTTCTTCTTCAACCTTTTGAAAGAGTTTCAGGAGGATGGGCACCAATTCCTCTTTATATGTTTGCTTGAATTCCCCTCTGAAGCCATCTGGTCCTGGACTTTTATTTGTAGGCAGTGATTTTATGACCTCTTCAATTTCATTTCTAGTGATCATTCTGTTCAGTTGGTCTGTTTCTGCTTGATTCAGTTTTGGCAGGCTGTAAGATTCTAGAAAATTGTCCATTTCTTCCAGATTGTCAAACTTGTTGCCGTATAGTTGTTCATAGTATTCTCTTATGTTTTTTTTGTATTTCTGCTGTATCCCTTGTGATTTCTCCTTTTTCATTTCTACTTTTGGTGATTTGGGTTCTTTCTCTCCTCTTTTTAGTGAGTCTGGCCAGGGGTTTATCAATTTTGTTCACCTTTTCAAAGAACCAGCTCTTGGTTTTATTACTTTTCTCTATTGTTTTTTGAGTCTCTATTATATTGATTTCTTCTTTGATCTTTATAATTTCCTTCCTTCTGCTGACTTGAGGACATTTTTGTTCTTCTTTTTCTCATTCGTTTAGGTGGAGGGTTCAGTTGTCCATTTGGGATCTTTCTTCTTTTTTGAGAAAGGCCTGTATTGCTATACATTTCCCTCTGAGCACTGCTTTCGCAGCATCCCATCGATTTGGAGAGGTTGTGTCTTCATTATCATTTGTTTCAAGATAGTTTTTAATGTCCTTCTTGATTTCCTCATTGACCCATTGGTTTTTTAGTAGCATGTTGTGTAGTCTCCATGGAGTAGGTTTTTTCTCTTTGCTTTTCCCATGGTTGATTTCTAATTTCATGGCATTGTGGTCAGAGAAGATACTTGAGATAATTTCTATGCTCCTAAATTTATTGAGATTCGCTTTATGTCCCAATATGTGGTCGAATCTTGAGAATGTTCCATGAGCATTTGAGAAGAATGTGTATTCTGCTTTTTTTGGATGTCGTGTCCTGAAGATATCAATGAAGTCTACCTTTTCTCTTGTTTCCTTTAGGGTGTCTGTTGCTTTATTGGTTTTCTGTCTAGAGGATCTGTCCAGTGATGTGAGGGGGGGTATTTAGGTCTCCTACTATGATTGTATTCTCATCAATATCTCCCTTTATGTCTGTTAATATTTGTTGTATGTATCTGGGTGCTCCTATATTTGGGGCATATATGTTGATGATAGTAACATCCTCTCCTTGGATGGATCCCTTAATCATTAACTAGTGTCCTTCTTTGTCTTTCTTTATGTCTTTTGTTTTCAAGTCTATTTTGTCTGATATGAGCATTGCGACTCCTGCTTTTCTGTCATGTCTATTGGCATGAAATACTTTTCCCCAGCCTTTCACTTTCAATCTATATGTATCTTTTGTCCTAAGGTGAGTTTCTTGTAGGCAGCATATTGAAGGTTTTTGCCTTTTTATCCACTCAGCCATTCTGTGTCTTTTGATTGGGGCATTCAGTCCATTGACATTTAAGGTGATAATTGATAGATGATTATTTATTGCCATTGGATCCTCGTGTTCCAGTTGATTCTATGGTTCTCCATTCTTCCTTTCTTTCTTTTTTTTTGTTTTGGTTGGATGGTCTCCGATTATTATCTGTTTGAGTGTATTTTTTTTCATTTTTTGCAAATGCAATATTTGGTTTTGGCTTGTGGTTGCCCTGTTTTTTAAGTATGCTAACCCCTTCCCATAATTGTGTGTTTTAGCCTGATGGTCCTGTAAGTTCAAACACTTCATTATTATATTAAAATTAAGAAGAGAGACATACATACAAACAAAAAGGATTATTTACCTCCTAACATCCCTTGCCCACATTTTATGGTTTTGATGACTCTTTTATTTTTTTCTTTTTAATTTTATTTTGTTTGAAGCATGTTCATGATTAAATCTGTATGCTGGCTTATTTGAGTGACTGCTCTCTGATTGCAGTTTCCTCAGTCCTAGTTCTTCCTCTTCTTCTTCTTCTTTTATTTTCTTTTCTTTTTCTTCCCTTTCCTTCCTTTCGTTTTGGTTTAGAGAAGCCCTTTCAATATTTCCTTTAACCTGGGTTTTGTGTTGCTGTATTCTTTAAGTTTTTGTTTCTTGGGAAAAATTTTTATTTCCCCTTCTATTTTAAATGATATTCTTGATGGATAAAGTATTCTAGGTTGCATATTTTTTCCTTTGAGCACTTTAAATATCTCTTGGCATTCCCTCCTGGCCTGTAGTGTTTCTGTAGTGAAATCAGCTGATATTCTTATGGGGGTTCCCTTGTAGGGAACATTCTGTTTTTCTCTTGCTGCCTTGAGGATCCTCTCTTTATCACTAATTTTTGCCATCGTTATTATGATGTGTCTTGGTGTGGTTCTGTTTGGGTTCAGTTTGTTTGGGGCCCCCTGTGCTTCTTGTATCTTGAACCCAGTATCCTCTAGATTTGGGAAGTTTCCATCGATAATTTCTTCAAAGATATTTTCCATTCCCTTATCTTTTTCTACTCCTTCTGGAATTCCTATGATGCGTAGATTGGCCTGTTTTATATTATCCCATAGGTCTCTTATATTGCTTTCCAGTTTTTTGATTCGGTTTTCTGTCTGTTGACCAGATTGAGTGATTTCCATTATTCTATCTTCCATATCACTGATTCGTTCTTCTGCATTATTCATTCTGGTTTTTACTGCCCCTTGTTCAGTTTGCATCTCTGCCAATTGATGTTCTAGTTTTTCTTGGCGCCTCCTTCTATTTTCTAGTTCCTTTCTGAGGGTATCTGCATTACTGCCCCTATCTTCTCTTCATTCCTTCAGTATTTTCCCTATTTCTCTTTTCAACTCCAGGTCTGTCTGACTGCAGAGATCTGTTTCATTGTTGACTGTTTTAGGTGAGTCCTCCTGTTGGTTTGACTGGGGGTGGTTTCTCAGCTTCTTCATCTTGCTTGTTGTCTTCTTTCTCCTGAGGGAGTTGTACTCTCCGTTATCGGGTAGTGTTTGCCTTGTCACTGCCGTGGAATATTTCCTGAGGGCTGTCATTGTTGGTCAATCTTATTTAAGGCAGTGTGGCTTTTCTGGAGTGTTGATGGGGCTAACCGTGTTTCTTTGAAGCAAAGGAGGACTTCCTGAGGGCAGACAGGACTGGGAAGTACACACCACGATGGTAGCAGATTTTACTTGGTTCTCAGCACCCCCTGGGGTCTTGGGCGGGTAGCAGGGACTTTGGAGACTCAAGAGGTTCCTCCCCAGGGCAGCCCGATTCAGAAAGACCATCTGAGAACTTTTCCCAAGTTGGCATGGTTTGTTGCAGCTTTTCTGGCCTGCAGGAGGTCCTGCCTGGAGCTGGCAGTCCTATGCAGCTGGTCCACTAGGTCCCAGCACCCCTTGGGGTCTTGGGAGGGTATCGAGGCCCTTGGAGACTCAAAGGGCTCCGATCCTCCTTTAATTAAGAATCAGCATACCTCCAGATAATGAGCTCAGGCTGCCAGATGTACAAAAACTGAGGCATGATGGTGAGAGCTTCCCACTTTGGGCCCATCACTCGCCTCTATTCTCAGAGAGGGTCTGTAGTGTCACAAAGCTTGGTGGGCAGCATGCCATTGCCATGGCAACCAGTGGGCCTGAACTTCTCAGATGGAAGGCAACTCTGCCTCCTCTGTGCCCACCTGCTCTCTACACAAGGATGGCTCTTCCCCTGAACGTGTGTCAGGCTCAACACGGTGGTTCAAGAACTGCTTCCCAGGAATACACACTCTACAATCTCATTGGGAAAGAAAAAATGTGGTTGAAAAAGACCCTCTCCCCAAGGAGCTTGAACATGGAAACAATGGCCGATGGAGGAAGAAGAACACACGAGCATCCCTTTCCATGGGAGGAGGCTTTGCCACGGAAGGAAACTATGGAATATCTTTTACCCTGACTTCCACCCCATGCCATTGGAGAAGATATGGGGACCATAGCACGGCTTTCAAACCTGTCTTCCAGTATGGAGCAGGGATTGTAATGGACACATTTTGGTCGTCAGGCCAGGAAGGAGGGAAGACTCTCTTACAAGTGTGCTGGTTTCTCCCATTTGTGGGATATCAACCTTAAACCGAGACATGTCCTTGGAGCAATTATCCTGACATTGCCGGTTGCTTGAATCCACGGCTCATTACCTCTCTCTCTCCTTCCTTTGATCTCCTTCTCTCTAGTGCTGTCACACTCCCCTTGGCCCACCTCCAATTTCTCTAGAATCCTCCTGCTACAAGTTGACCTGTGGTGATAATGGATGAAATACCTTAGCCAAGAGAATGGTCCAAGTGATCCCCCAGCCATTTATCCCTGTCATCCTAGGTCTGATCAAACTAAAATCCGTGGTCCAGAAAGACTTCCTGTGCTTTGTGGAGACACCCCAACTAGGTCACACTTCCACAACACTTCCCCTATTCTGCCCTTCCTATGGACACGCTGACCACTTCATATGTACTTCGGTCTCTAGGGTCCCATACTGGACTCCGAGAGCAACACACTTGAAACAACGTTCACATGAGTGCTCTCCCAAGAAACCGCTTCTCTGCAGCATTCGCTACCTGGTCCATGAGGTATTGTGGATTTGCTTGGGTGTGGATCTCTGGACTCGTTCTTAGGGGATATCGAATATGAACTCTGTGACTCTCCATGTCTCAATGATTGGGCATCCAAACAATGGTCTCAGCATCCTTGGCCAGTGGGCTGGCCCACCATAGCCCAGAGTGCAAGATGTCTGTCAACCAAACCAGTCTCTATGGAAGAGACCTCCTCATTCTCTAGCCTCAGGATTGTCAGGGACAGAGCTCACTCCCTTCCAGGATGGAACTTTCAATAACCTCAAATTGCAGGCATCATCCCCGGGCTCATGGAAGAGCAGACAATCGACACACCTTTCCTTCCTTTTGACTGTAGACACAACCAACCCACTGGCACTGGCCCCATGCACCACACTCCCAGGAAGCACTCAATGAGAGGGAGGGCTTGTGCTTACCCACCTGTGGAAAAGGCACCTGAAATAGACCGGTTACATCTCGGTTGAAAGGACTCTGTTTGCAGGGTTCCCTTGTGGCTTAGGCTATGCAAATATGGATTGAGAAGTGTGGAGCTGAAAATGCCGCATTGGGAATGTCTTCTTCAGGGGCTACATCCAGGGCCTCATGCTTGGTGGAGAGCATTGGGGCATGGTTTCCTTGTTGGTGCCGCAGGAGGTCTTTTCTCAAATGGCCATGAAGCACAATTCTTTTTTCACATGTAGGAACTCCCTGGAGGTATTCTGCCCACTGATCCCCTGAAGATATCACATGTTCAAACACCAAGCCTCTAGAATCCACATTGAGCTTGGAAGGCTGATGAGAGTGGTGGCTATGAGTCTACAGATGGAGACAATATGGTTCATCCAAGAGGACTACCAATCTGATGGATCCTCCTTTCCATCAACTTCGACAGACCTCCAGAGCAAGAGCTCATGGTGTCCATCTTTGAACTCTCAAGGTGTGAGGGTGAGAATGTCCCACATATGGCCCCTCACACACCTCTTTCTCACAGAGAAGTTGTTCGGGCACAAGGCTACATGGGCATACTATCAGTGCCATGGCCCCCGCTGGGACTGCACCTTTCAGAAGAAAGGCACCTCCACACACTGGGGAACCCAATTTTCTCTATCATGATGGATCTCTGATAACATGTGCAGCACTTCAGTGTCAAGTGCTTTCTCAGTCCCTGCCTCACACGAATACACAGGACAGAATCTCTTTTGGAGAGAAAAGATGTCATTCCAAACACCCAAACAAAAGTCCCCTGGACAGTGAAATCAAGGAACGACTGAGGAAGAACAACCTATGAGCTGCCATTTCTACAGGAAGGGACTTTTCCGCTTAGGGAAAAGAGAGGGTGTCATTTAACTTGACCAACACCTCGTGTCCTTTGAGAAGACATCGGTGCCCAGCAGGGAGGACTGCTTGCAACTGACGTATTTCTAGAGACAGGCCAAGAATGAATGAAAATCTCATGCAAGAGTCCTGATGTAGCCTTTGTGTCTAATAGTCCCCGGAGAAACAGACAAGGGCTTGGAATGACATTGCGCCCTGGAATGTGGCTTGCATCCAAATCTCATCTCTCCCTCTCTCTCTCTCTCTCTGTCTCTCACTCTTTCTCTCGGCTTCTTCCTCCTTCACATTCTCTCGAATCCTCCTCATCCAAGGTTATCTGTGCTGGTCCAGGTTTGCATATCTCAGTCTGGAGAGCAGTCAATTTCTTTCACCAAGATTTTCCATCAGTCTTCCAAACTCCCATCAAATATGAAAGCATTTTTTCCTGAAATAACTCCTCTGTTTGTATGGAGATATTCCACCTTACACAGTGTACCCCTATCTTACCCTTGTCAGCCCTTCACACTGACACATAACCATCCCATTGGTACTGCGTTCTACATGGTGCCAGATTTGACTCCGAGATCAACATCTTTTCAACCACCTACACATAAGGGACCTAGTGAGAATTCACTTCTCTGCAGCACACCCCACGTGTGGGATCAGGTCTGTGAAATGGCCGGTGAGGTGGATCTCTTGACTCTTTCTAAGGGAACTTGGGAAATGAAGTCTCTGCCTCTCCATGTCTCAGTGAATTGGCATGTAAGAAGGGGTCCGAGCCCCCTTCAGCACGGTCTGAATGCCAATGGGTCAGAGTTTATCTATTCGGTCCCCTAAAACCAATCGCCATTTGGGACAATCCTCCTCCTTCTCTAGACCCTCCATTGGCAGGCCAGAGGCCCGGCTCGTCCAAGAGGGAAACCTCAAGACCTGCCCATGTAGCCGTCACCACACGGCTCACGGAGGAGAAGAAGAGAGACTCCTGAAATGCCTGACAATTGTGGACCCCACAATCAAGCCAGCAGTGGAACTACTCACCCAACTTCCATCCAGCACCCCAGTAGACAGGACGTATTCTTATCAACCTGTGAAATACCCACCAGACGTATCCCAGCTTCATTCTCGGGAAATTTGTTACTGTGGATAGCTAGTGTGTGATTTCATCTATTGACGTGTACGTTCAGAAGCAGGGAATCGTCCTTCCTCCCGTTCGAATATTTCCTCAGGGTTGATATTGAGGGCCTCGTCCTTGGTTGAAGGCAGAGGGGCCTATTTTCATGGTTTGAGCTCTGGAATGACATTTATCCTCCCGGTCATACTTAGGAGGCATTTTTACCGAAGTGGAAAAGACTGGAAGTGATAAGCTCACTGGTCCCTTTCAGATATATCCTAATCCAAAAGCAAGCCTGAGCAGTGGATATTTACTCAGGAGCCTGATGAGAACGGTGGCCATGAGAAGAATGCTGAAAGAATACTTATCATCAAACTGTCCAATACATCCAATGGATCCTCCTTTAATTTAGTATCCACATACCTCCAGGTCATTAGCTCAGGCTGAACGATGTACAACCATTGAGGGGTGACGGTGAGAGCTTCCCACTTTGGGCCCATCACTCGCCTCTCTTCTCACAGAGGGACTGTGGTGTCACAAAGCTTGGTGGGCAGCATGCCATTGCCATGGCAACCATTGGGCCTGAACTTCTCAGATGGAAGGCAACTCTGCCTCCTCTCTGCCCACCTGCTCTCTACACAAGGATGGCTCTTCCCCTGAACGTGTGTCAGGCTCAACACGGTGGTTCAAGAACTGCTTCCCAGGAATACACACTCTACAATCTCTTTGGGAAAGAAAAAATGTGGTTGTAAAAGACCCTCTCCCCAAGGAGCTTGAACATGGAAACAATGGCCGATGGAGGAAGGAGAACACACGAGCATCCCTTTCCATGGGAGGAGGCTTTGCCACGGAAGGAAACTATGGAATATCTTTTACCCTGATTTCCACCCCATGCCATTGGAGAAGATATAGGGACCATAGCACGGCTTTCAAACCTGTCTTCCAGTATGGAGCAGGGATTGGAATGGACACATTTTGGGCGTCAGGCCAGGAAGGAGGGAAGACACTCTTACAAGTGTGCTGGTTTCTCCCATTTGTGGGATATCAACCTTAAACCGAGACATGTCCTTGGAGCAAATATCCTGAAATTGCCGGTTGCTTGAATCCACGGCACTTTACCTCTCTCTCTCCTTCCTTTGATCTCCTTCTCTCTAGTGCTGTCACACTCCCCTTGGCCCCCCTTCAATGTCTCTTGAATCCTCCTGCTACAAGTTGACCTGTGGTGATAATGGATGAAATACCATAGCCAAGAGAATGGTCCAAGTGATCCCCCAGCCATTTCTCCCTGTCATCCTACGTCTGATCGAAGATAAAATCCGTGGTCCAGAAAGACTTCCTGTGCTTTGTGGAGACACCCCAACTAGGTCACACTTCCACAACACTTCCCCTATTCAGCCCTTCCTATGGACACGCTGACCACTTCATATGTACTTCGGTCTCTAGGGTCCCATACTGGACTCCGAGAGCAACACACTTGAAACAACGTTCACATGAGTGCTCTCCCAAGAAACCGCTTCTCTGCAGCATTCGCTACCTGGTCCATGAGGTATTGTGGATTTGCTTGGGTGTGGATCTCTGGACTCGTTCTTAGGGGATATCGAATATGAACTCTGTGACTCTCCATGTCTCAATGATTGGGCATCCAAACAATGGTCTCAGCATCCTTGGCCAGTGGGCTGGCCCACCATAGCCCAGAGTGCAAGATGTCTGTCAACCAAACCAGTCTCTATGGAATAGACCTCCTCATTCTCTAGCCTCAGGATTGTCAGGGACAGAGCTCACTCCCTTCCAGGATGGAACTTTCAATAACCTCCAATTGCAGGCATCATCCCCGGGCTCATGGGAGGTCAGACAATCGACACACCTTTCCTTCCTTTTGACTGTAGACACAACCAACCCACTGGCACTGGCCCCATGCACCACAATCCCAGGAAGCACTCAATGAGAGGCAGGGCTTGTGCTTACCCACCTGTGGAAAAGGCACCTGAAATAGACCGGTTACATCTCGGTTGAAAGGACTCTGTTTGCAGGGTTCCCTTGTGGCTTAGGCTATGCAAATATGGATTGAGAAGTGTGGAGCTGAAAATGCCGCATTGGGAATGTCTTCTTCAGGGGCTACATCCAGGGCCTCATGCTTGGTGGAGAGCATGGGGGCATGGTTTCCTTGTTGGTGCCGCAGGAGGTCTTTTCTCAAATGGCCATGAAGCACAATTCTTTCTTCACATGTAGGATCTCCCTGGAGGTATTCTGCCCACTGATCCCCTGAAGATATCACATGTTCAAACACCAAGCCTCTAGAATCCACATTGAGCTTGGAAGGCTGATGAGAGTGGTGGCTATGAGTCTACAGATGGAGACAATATGGTTCATCCAAGAGGACTACCAATCTGATGGATCCTTCTTTCCATCAACTTCGACATACTTCCAGAGCAAGAGCTCATGGTGTCCATCTTTGAACTCTCAAGGTGTGAGGGTGAGAATGTCCCACATATGGCCCCTCACACACCTCTTTTTTCACAGAGAGGTTATTCGGGCACAAGGCTACATGGGCATACTATCAGTGCCATGGCCCCCGCTGGGACTGCACCTTTCAGAAGAAAGGCACCTCCACACACTGGGGAACCCAATTTTCTCTATCATGATGGATCTCTGATAACATGTGCAGCACTTCAGTGTCAAGTGCTTTCTCAGTCCCTGCCTCACACGAATACACAGGACAGAATCTCTTTTGGAGAGAAAAGATGTCATTCCAAACACCCAAACAAAAGTCCCCTGGACAGTGAAATCAAGGAATACTGAGGAAGAACAACCTATGAGCTGCCATTTCTACAGGAAGGGACTTTTCCGCTTAGGGAAAAGAGAGGGTGTCATTTAACTTGACCCACACCTCGTGTCCTTTGAGAAGACATGGGTGCCCAGCAGAGAGGACTCCTTGCAACCGACGTATTTCTAGAGACAGGCCAAGAAAGAATGAAAATCTCATGCAAGAGTCCTGATGTAGCCTTTGTGTCTAATAGTCCCCGGAGAAACACACAAGGGCTTGGAATGACATTGCGCCCTGGAATGTGGCTTGCATCCAAATCTCATCTCTCCCTCTCTCTCTCTCTCTCTGTCTCTCACTCTTTCTCTCGGCTTCTTCCTCCTTCACATTCTCTCGAATCCTCCTCATCCAAGGTTATCTGTGCAGGTCCAGGTTGGCATATCTCAGTCAGGAGAGCAGTCAATTTCTTTAACCAAGATTTTCCATCAGTCTTCCAAACTCCTATCAAATATGAAAGCATTTTTTCCTGAAATAACTCCTCTGTTTGTATGGAGATATTCCACCTTACACAGTGTACCCCTATCTTACCCTTGTCAGCCCTTCACACTGACACATAACCATCCCATTGGTACTGCGTTCTACATGGTCCCAGATTTGACTCCGAGATCAACATCTTTTCAACCACCTACACATAAGGGACCTAGTGAGAATTCACTTCTCTGCAGCACACCCCAGGTGTGGGATCAGGTCTGTGAAATGGCCGGTGAGGTGGATCTCTCGACTCTTTCTAAGGGGACTTGGGAAATGAAGTCTCTGCCTCTCCATGTCTCAGTGAATTGGCATGTAAGAAGGGGTCCGAGCCCCCTTCAGCACGGTCTGAATGCCAATGGGTCAGAGTTTATCTATTGGGTCCCCTAAAACCAATTGCCATTTGGGACAATCCTCCTCCTTCTCTAGACCCTCAATGGCAGGCCAGAGGCCCGGCTCGTCCAAGAGGGAAACCTCAAGACCTGCCCATGTAGCCGTCACCACACGGCTCACGGAGGAGAAGAAGAGAGACTCCTGAAATGCCTGACAATTGTGGACCCCACAATCAAGCCAGCAGTGGAACTAGTCAGCCCACTTCCATCCAGCACCCCAGTAGACAGGACGTATTCTTATCAACCTGTGAAATACCCACCAGACGTATCCCAGCTTCATTCTCGGGAAATTTGTTACTGTGGATAGCTAGTGTGTGATTTCATCTATTGACGTGTACGTTCAGAAGCAGGGAATCGTCCTTCCTCCCGTTCGAATATTTCCTCAGGGTTGATATTGAGGGCCTCGTCCTTGGTTGAAGGCAGAGGGGCCTATTTTCATGGTTTGAGCTCTGGAATGACATTTATCCTCCCGGTCATACTTAGGAGGCATTTTTCCCGAGGTGGAAAAGACTGGAAGTGATAAGCTCACTGGTCCCTTTCAGATATATCCTAATCCAAAAGCAAGCCTGAGCAGTGGATATTTACTCAGGAGCCTGATGAGAACGGTGGCCATGAGAAGAATGCTGAAAGAATACTTATCATCAAACTGTCCAATACATCCAATGGATCCTCCTTTAATTTAGTATCCACATACCTCCAGGTCATTAGCTCAGGCTGAACGATGTACAACCATTGAGGGGTGACGGTGAGAGCTTCCCACTTTGGGCCCATCACTCGCCTCTCTTCTCACAGAGGGTCTGTGGTGTCACAAAGCTTGGTGGGCAGCATGCCATTGCCATGGCAACCATTGGGCCTGAACTTCTCAGATGGAAGGCAACTCTGCCTCCTCTGTGCCCACCTGCTCTCTACACAAGGATGGCTCTTCCCCTGAACGTGTGTCAGGCTCAACACGGTGGTTCCAGAACTGCTTCCCAGGAATACACACTCTACAATCTCTTTGGGAAAGAAAAAATGTGGTTGAAAAAGACCCTCTCCCCAAGGAGCTTGAACATGGAAACAATGGCCGATGGAGGAAGAAGAACACACGAGCATCCCTTTCCATGGGAGGAGGCTTTGCCACGGAAGGAAACTATGGAATATCTTTTACCCTGATTTCCACCCCATGCCATTGGAGAAGATATAGGGACCATAGCACGGCTTTCAAACCTGTCTTCCAGTATGGAGCAGGGATTGTAATGGACACATTTTGGGCGTCAGGCCAGGAAGGAGGGAAGACTCTCTTACAAGTGTGCTGGTTTCTCCCATTTGTGGGATATCCACCTTAAACCGAGACATGTCCTTGGAGCAATTATCCTGACATTGCTTGTTGCGTGAATCCACGGCTCTTTACCTCTCACTCTCCTTCCTTTGATCTCCTTCTCTCTAGCGCTCTCACTCTCCCCTTGGCCCCCTTCAATGTCTCTTGAATCCTCCTGCTACAAGTTAACCTGTGGTGATAATGGATGAAATATCTTAGCCAAGAGAATGGTCCAAGTGATCCCCCAGGCTTTTCTCCCTGTCATCCTAGGTCTGATCAAAGATAAAATCCGTGGTCCAGAAAGACTTCCTGTGCTTTGTGGAGACACCCCAACTAGGTCACACTTCCACAACACTTCCCCTATTCAGCCCTTCCTATGGACACGCTGACCACTTCATATGTACTTCGGTCTCTAGGGTCCCATACTGGACTCCGAGAGCAACACACTTGAAACAACGTTCACATGAGTGCTCTCCCAAGAAACCGCTTCTCTGCAGCATTCGCTACCTGGTCCATGAGGTATTGTGGATTTGCTTGGGTGTGGATCTCTGGACTCGTTCTTAGGGGATATCGAATATGAACTCTGTGACTCTCCATGTCTCAATGATTGGGCATCCAAACAATGGTCTCAGCATCCTTGGCCAGTGGGCTGGCCCACCATAGCCCAGAGTGCAAGATGTCTGTCAACCAAACCAGTCTCTATGGAATAGACCTCCTCATTCTCTAGCCTCAGGATTGTCAGGGACAGAGCTCACTCCCTTCCAGGATGGAACTTTCAATAACCTCAAATTGCAGGCATCATCCCCGGGCTCATGGGAGGTCAGACAATCGACACACCTTTCCTTCCTTTTGACTGTAGACACAACCAACCCACTGGCACTGGCCCCATGCACCACAATCCCAGGAAGCACTCAATGAGAGGGAGGGCTTGTGCTTACCCACCTGTGGAAAAGGCACCTGAAATAGACCGCTTACATCTCGGTTGAAAGGACTCTGTTTGCAGGGTTCCCTTGTGGCTTAGGCTATGCAAATATGGATTGAGAAGTGTGGAGCTGAAAATGCCGCATTGGGAATGTCTTCTTCAGGGGCTACATCCAGGGCCTCATGCTTGGTGGAGAGCATGGGGGCATGGTTTCCTTGTTGGTGCCGCAGGAGGTCTTTTTTCAAATGGCCATGAAGCACAATTCTTTTTTCACATGTAGGAACTCCCTGGAGGTATTCTGCCCACTGATCCCCTGAAGATATCACATGTTCAAACACCAAGCCTCTAGAATCCACATTGAGCTTGGAAGGCTGATGAGAGTGGTGGCTATGAGTCTACAGATGGAGACAATATGGTTCATCCAAGAGGACTACCAATCTGATGGATCCTCCTTTCCATCAACTTCGACATACCTCCAGAGCAAGAGCTCATGGTGTCCATCTTTGAACTCTCAAGGTGTCAGGGTGAGATTGTCCCACATATGGCCCCTCACACACCTCTTTTCTCACAGAGAGGTTGTTCGGGCACAAGGCTACATGGGCATACAATCAGTGCCATGGCCACCGCTGGGACTGCACCTTTCAGAAGAAAGGCACCTCCACACACTGGGGAACCCAATTTTCTCTATCATGATGGATCTCTGATAACATGTGCAGCACTTCAGTGTCAAGTGCTTTCTCAGCCCCTGCCTCACACGAATACACAGGACAGAATCTCTTTTGGAGAGAAAAATGTCATTCCAAACACCCAAACAAAAGTCCCCTGGACAGTGAAATCAAGGAACGACTGAGGAAGAACAACCTATGAGCTGCCATTTCTACAGGAAGGGACTTTTCCGCTTAGGAAAAGAGAGGGTGTCATTTAACTTGACCAACACCTCATGTCCTTTGAGAAGACATGGGTGCCCAGCAGAGAGGACTCCTTGCAACCGACGTATTTCTAGAGACAGGCCAAGAATGAATGAAAATCTCATGCAAGAGTCCTGATGTAGCCTTTGTGTCTAATAGTCCCCGGAGAAACACACAAGGGCTTGGAATGACATTGCGCCCTGGAATGTGGCTTGCATCCCAATCTCATCTCTCCCTCTCTCTCTCTCTCTCTGTATCTCACTCTTTCTCTCGGCTTCTTCCTCCTTCACATTCTCTCGAATCCTCCTCATCCAAGGTTATCTGTGCAGGTCCAGGTTGGCATATCTCAGTCAGGAGAGCAGTCAATTTCTTTAACCAAGATTTTCCATCAGTCTTCCAAACTCCCATCAAATATGAAAGCATTTTTTCCTGAAATAACTCCTCTGTTTGTATGGAGATATTCCACCTTACACAGTGTACCCCTATCTTACCCTTGTCAGCCCTTCACACTGACACATAACCATCCCATTGGTACTGCGTTCTACATGGTCCCAGATTTGACTCCGAGATCAACATCTTTTCAACCACCTACACATAAGGGACCTAGTGAGAATTCACTTCTCTGCAGCACACCCCACGTGTGGGATCAGGTCTGTGAAGTGGCTGGTGAGGTGGATCTCTCGACTCTTTCTAAGGGGACTTGGGAAATGAAGTCTCTGCCTCTCCATGTCTCAGTGAATTGGCATGTAAGAAGGGGTCCGAGCCCCCTTCAGCACGGTCTGAATGCCAATGGGTCAGAGTTTATCTATTGGGTCCCCTAAAACCAATCGCCATTTGGGACAATCCTCCTCCTTCTCTAGACCCTCAATTGGCAGGCCAGAGGCCCGGCTCGTCCAAGAGGGAAACCTCAAGACCTGCCCATGTAGCCCTCACCACACGGCTCACGGAGGAGAAGAAGAGAGACTCCTGAAATGCCTGACAATTGTGGACCCCACAATCAAGCCAGCAGTGGAACTACTCACCCAACTTCCATCCAGCACCCCAGTAGACAGGACGTATTCTTATCAACCTGTGAAATACCCACCAGACGTATCCCAGCTTCATTCTCGGGAAATTTGTTACTGTGGATAGCTAGTGTGTGATTTCATCTATTGATGTGTACGTTCAGAAGCAGGGAATCGTCCTTCCTCCCGTTCCATTATGTCCTCAGGGTTGATATTGAGGGCCTCGTCCTTGGTTGAAGGCAGAGGGGCCTATTTTCATGGTTTGAGCTCTGGAATGACATTTATCCTCCCGGTCATACTTAGGAGGCATTTTTCCCGAGGTGGAAAAGACTGGAAGTGATAAGCTCACTGGTCCCTTTCAGATATATCCTAATCCAAAAGCAAGCCTGAGCAGTGGATATTTACTCAGGAGCCTGATGAGAACGGTGGCCATGAGAAGAATGCTGAAAGAATACTTATCATCAAACTGTCCAATACATCCAATGGATCCTCCTTTAATTTAGTATCCACATACCTCCAGGTCATTAGCTCAGGCTGAACGATGTACAACCATTGAGGGGTGACGGTGAGAGCTTCCCACTTTGGGCCCATCACTCGCCTCTCTTCTCACAGAGGGTCTGTGGTGTCACAAAGCTTGGTGGGCAGCATGCCATTGCCATGGCAACCAGTGGGCCTGAACTTCTCAGATGGAAGGCAACTCTGCCTCCTCTGTGCCCACCTGCTCTCTACACAAGGATGGCTCTTCCCCTGAACGTGTGTCAGGCTCAACACGGTGGTTCAAGAACTGCTTCCCAGGAATACACACTCTACAATCTCTTTGGGAACGAAAAAATGTGGTTGAAAAAGACCCTCTCCCCAAGGAGCTTGAACATGGAAACAATGGCCGATGGAGGAAGGAGAACACACGAGCATCCCTTTCCATGGGAGGAGGCTTTGCCACGGAAGGAAACTATGGAATATCTTTTACCCTGATTTCCACCCCATGCCATTGGAGAAGATATAGGGACCATAGCACGGCTTTCAAACCTGTCTTCCAGTATGGAGCAGGGATTGTAATGGACACATTTTGGGCGTCAGGCCAGGAAGGAGGGAAGACTCTCTTACAAGTGTGCTGGTTTCTCCCATTTGTGGGATATCCTCCTTAAACCGAGACATGTCCTTGGAGCAATTATCCTGATATTGCTGGTTGCGTGAATCCACGGCTCTTTACCTCTCACTCTCCTTCCTTTGATCTCCTTCTCTCTAGCGCTCTCACTCTCCCCTTGGCCCCCTTCAATGTCTCTTGAATCCTCCTGCTACAAGTTGACCTGTGGTGATAATGGATGAAATATCTTAGCCAAGAGAATGGTCCAAGTGATCCCCCAGCCTTTTCTCCCTGTCATCCTTGGTCTGATCAAAGATAAAATCCGTGGTCCAGAAAGACTTACTGTGCTTTGTGGAAACACCCCAACTAGGTCACACTTCCACAACACTTCCCCTATTCAGCCCTTCCTATGGACACGCTGACCACTTCATATGTACTTCGGTCTCTAGGGTCCCTTACTGGACTCAGAGAGCAATACACATGAAACAACGTTCACATGAGTGCTCTCCCAAGAAACCGCTTCTCTGCAGCATTCCCTACCTGGTTTTGGGGTTGAGCCCTTAGGGTTTTCTAGGTATAGAATCATGTCATCTGCATACTGTGACAGTTTGATCTCTTCTCTTCCTATATGGATGCCTTTGATTTCTTTGGTTTGTCTAATTGCTGTGGCTAGGTCTTCCAAAACGATGTTGAAGAGCAGTGGTGAGAGTGGGCATCCCTGTCTGGGTCCAGATTTGAGTGAGAAGGCTTTCCGTTTTTCCCCATTGAGGATTATATTTGCTGTGGGTTTCGCATAAATGGCTTTGATGATATTCAGGAATGTTCCCTCTATACCCACTTTGGCGAGGGTCTTGATCATGAATGGATGTGGAACTTTGTCAAATGCTTTTTCTGCGTCTATTGAGGTGATCATATGATTTTTGACTTTTTTTTTTGTTCATGTGGTGTATGATGCTGATTGATTTGCTTATGTTGAACCATCCTTGTGAACCTGGGATGAACCCAACCTGGTCATGGTGTATAATTTTTTTGATATGTTGTTGGATTCCGTTGGCTAAGGTTTTGTTGAGAATTTTTGCATCTATATTCATCAATGATATTGGGCGATAGTTTTCTTTTTTGGTGGTATCTCTGTCTGGTTTTGGAATGAGGGTGATGGTGGCCTCATCGAATGTGTTTGGGAGTATTCCTTCTTCTTCAACCTTTTGAAAGAGTTTCAGGAGGATGGGCACCAATTCCTCTTTATATGTTTGCTTGAATTCCCCTCTGAAGCCATCTGGTCCTGGACTTTTATTTGTAGGCAGTGATTTTATGACCTCTTCAATTTCATTTCTAGTGATCGTTCTGTTCAGTTGGTCTGTTTCTGCTTGATTCAGTTTTGGCAGGCTGTAAGATTCTAGAAAATTGTCCATTTCTTCCAGATTGTCAAACTTGTTGCCGTATAGTTGTTCATAGTATTCTCTTATGTTTTTTTGTATTTCTGCTGTATCCCTTGTGATTTCTCCTTTTTCATTTCTACTTTTGGTGATTTGGGTTCTTTCTCTCCTCTTTTTAGTGAGTCTGGCCAGGGGTTTATCAATTTTGTTCACCTTTTCAAAGAACCAGCTCTTGGTTTTATTACTTTTCTCTATTGTTTTTTGAGTCTCTATTATATTGATTTCTTCTTTGATCTTTATAATTTCCTTCCTTCTGCTGACTTGAGGACATTTTTGTTCTTCTTTTTCTCATTCGTTTAGGTGGAGGGTTCAGTTGTCCATTTGGGATCTTTCTTCTTTTTTGAGAAAGGCCTGTATTGCTATACATTTCCCTCTGAGCACTGTTTTCGCAGCATCCCATAGATTTTGAGAGGTTGTGTCTTCATTATCATTTGTTTCAAGATAGTTTTTAATGTCCTTCTTGATTTCCTCATTGACCCATTGGTTTTTTAGTAGCATGTTGTGTAGTCTCCATGGAGTAGGTTTTTTCTCTTTGCTTTTCCCATGGTTGATTTCTAATTTCATGGCATTGTGGTCAGAGAAGATACTTGAGATAATTTCTATGCTCCTAAATTTATTGAGATTCGCTTTATGTCCCAATATGTGGTCGAATCTTGAGAATGTTCCATGAGCATTTGAGAAGAATGTGTATTCTGCTTTTTTTGGATGTCGTGTCCTGAAGATATCAATGAAGTCTACCTTTTCTCTTGTTTCCTTTAGGGTGTCTGTTGCTTTATTGGTTTTCTGGCTAGAAGATCTGTCCAGTGATGTGAGGGGGGTATTTAGGTCTCCTATTATGATTGTATTCTCATCAATATCTCCCTTTATGTCTGTTAATATTTGTTTTATGTATCTGGGTGCTCCTATATTTGGGGCATATATATTGATGATAGTAATATCCTCTCCTTGGATGGATCCCTTAATCATTAACTAGTGTCCTTCTTTGTCTTTCTTTATGTCTTTTGTTTTCAAGTCTATTTTGTCTGATATGAGCGTTGCGACTCCTGCTTTTCTGTCATGTCTATTGGCATGAAATACTTTTCCCCAGCCTTTCACTTTCAATCTATATGTATCTTTTGTCCTAAGGTGAGTTTCTTGTAGGCAGCATATTGAAGGTTTTTGCCTTTTTATCCACTCAGCCATTCTGTGTCTTTTGATTGGGGCATTCAGTCCATTGACATTTAAGGTGATAATTGATAGATGATTATTTATTGCCATTGGATCCTCGTGTTCCAGTTGATTCTATGGTTCTCCATTCTTCCTTTCTTTTTTTTTTTTTTTTGTTTTGGTTGGATGGTCTCCGGTTATTATCTGTTTGAGTGTATTTTTTTTCATTTTTTGCAAATGCAATATTTGGTTTTGGCTTGTGGTTGCCCTGTTTTTTAAGTATGCTAACCCCTTCCCATAATTGTGTGTTTTAGCCTGATGGTCCTGTTAGTTCAAACACTTCATTATTATATTAAAATTAAGAAGAGAGACATACATACAAACAAAAAGGATTTTTTACCTCCTAACATCCCTTGCCCACATTTTATGGTTTTGATGACTCTTTTATTTTTTTCTTTTTAATTTTATTTTGTTTGAAGCATGTTCATGATTAAATCTGTATGCTGGCTTATTTGAGTGACTGCTCTGTGATTGCAGTTTCCTCAGTCCTAGTTCTTCCTCTTCTTCTTCTTCTTTTATTTTCTTTTCTTTTTCTTCCCTTTCCTTCCTTTCGTTTTGGTTTAGAGAAGCCCTTTCAATATTTCCTTTAACCTGGGTTTTGTGTTGCTGTATTCTTTAAGTTTTTGTTTCTTGGGAAAAATTTTTATTTCCCCTTCTATTTTAAATGATATTCTTGCTGGATAAAGTATTCTAGGTTGCATATTTTTTCCTTTGAGCACTTTAAATATCTCTTGGCATTCCCTCCTGGCCTGTAGTGTTTCTGTAGAGAAATCAGCTGATATTCTTATGGGGGTTCCCTTGTAGGGAACATTCTGTTTTTCTCTTGCTGCCTTGAGGATCCTCTCTTTATCACTAACTTTTGCCATTTTTATTATGATGTGTCTTGGTGTGGTTCTGTTTGGGTTCAGTTTTTTTGGGGCCCTCTGTGCTTCTTGTATCTTGAACCCAGTATCCGCTAGATTTGGGAAGTTTCCATCGATAATTTCTTCAAAGATATTTTCCATTCCCTTATCTTTTTCTACTCCTTCTGGAATTCCTATGATGCGTAGATTGGCCCGTTTTATATTATCCCATAGGTCTCTTATATTGCTTTCCAGTTTTTTGATTCGGTTTTCTGTCTGTTGACCAGATTGAGTGATTTCCATTATTCTATCTTCCATATCACTGATTCGTTCTTCTGATTATTCATTCTGGTTTTTACTGCCCTAGTTCAGTTTGCATCTCTGCCAATGAATGTTCTAGTTTTTCTTGGCTCCTCCTTCTATTTTCTAGTTCCTTTCTGAGGGTATCTGCATTACTGTTCCTATCTTCTCTTCATTCCTTCAGTATTTTCCCTATTTCTCTTTTCAACTCCAGGTCTGTCTGACTGCCGAGATCTGTTTCATTGTTGACTGTTTTAGGTGAGTCCTCCTGTTGTTTTGACTGGGGGTGGTTTCTCAGCTTCTTCATCTTGCTTGTTGTCTTCTTTCTCCTGAGGGAGTTGTACTCTCCGTGATCGGGCAGTGTTTGCCTTGTCACTACCGTGGAATATTTCCAGAGGGCTGTCATTGTTGGTCAATTTTTTGGGGCAGTGTGGCTTTTCTGGAGTGTTGATGGGGCTAACCGTGTTTCTTTGAAGCAAAGGAGAACTTCCTGAGGGCAGACAGGACTGGGAGGTCCACACCACGATGGTAGCAGATTTTACTTGGTTCTCAGCAACCCCTGGGGTCTTGGGCGGGTATCAGGGCCTTTGGAAACTCAAGAGGCTCCTCCCCAGGGCAGCAGGATTCAGAAAGACCATCTGAGATCTTTTCCCAAGTCGGCCTGGATTGTTGCAGGTTTTCTGGGCTGCAGGGTGTCCTGCCTGGAGCTGGCAGTCTTTTGCAGCTGGTCCAGTAGGTCTCAGCACCCCTTGTGGAATTGGGCGTGTAGCAGGACCCTTGGAGACTCAAGAGGCTCCGATCCGCCTTTAATTTAGTATCAACATATCTCCAGATAATGAGCTCAGGCTGCCCGATGAACAACAACTGAGGCATGACGGTGAGAGCTTCCCACTTTGGGCCCATCACTCGCCTCTCTTCTCACAGAGGGTCTGTGGTGTCACAAAGCTTGGTGGGCAGCATGCCATTGCCATGGCAACCAGTGGGCCTGAACTTCTCAGATGGAAGGCAACTCTGCCTCCTCTGTGCCCACCTGCTCTCTACACAAGGATGGCTCTTCCCCTGAACGTGTGTCAGGCTCAACACGGTGGTTCAAGAACTGCTTCCCAGGAATACACACTCTACAATCTCTTTGGGAACGAAAAAATGTGGTTGAAAAAGACCCTCTCCCCAAGGAGCTTGAACATGGAAACAATGGCCGATGGAGGAAGGAGAACACACGAGCATCCCTTTCCATGGGAGGAGGCTTTGCCACGGAAGGAAACTATGGAATATTTTTACACTGATTTCCACCCCATGCCATTGGAGAAGATATAGGGACCATAGCAAGGCTTTCAAACCTATTTTCCAGTATGGAGCAGGGATTGGAAAGGACACATTTTGGGCGTCAGGCCAGGAAGGAGGGAAGACTCTCTTACAAGTGTGCTGGTTTCTCCCATTTGTGGGATATCCACCTTAAACCGAGACATGTCCTTGCAACAATTATCCTGACATTGCCTGTTGCTTCAATCCACGGCTATTTACCTCTCTCTCTACTTCTTTTGATATCCTTCTCTCTAGTGCTGTCACACTCCCCTTGGCACACCTTCAATGTCTCTTGAATCCTCCTGCTACACGTTGAACTGTGGTGATAATGGATGAAATATCTTAGCCAAGAGAATGGTCCAAGTGATCCCCCAGCCTTTTCTCCCGGTCATCCTAGGTCTGATCAAAGAAAAAATCCGTGGTCCAGAAAGACTTCCTGTGCTTTGTGGAGACACCCCAACTAGGTCACACTTCCACAACACTTCCCCTATTCAGCCCTTCCTATGGACACGCTGACCACTTCATATATACTTCGGTCTCTAGGGTCCCATACTGGACTCCGAGAGCAATACACTTGAAACAACGTTCACATGAGTGCTCTCCCAAGAAACCGCTTCTCTGCAGCATTCCCTACCTGGTCCATGAGGTACTGTGGATTTGCTTGGGTGTGGATCTCTGGACTCGTTCTTACGGGATATTGAATATGAACTCTGTGACTCTTCATGTCTCAATGATTGGGCATCCCAACAATGGTCTGAGCATCCTTGGCCAGTGGGCTGGCCCACCATAGCCCAGCGTGCACTTTGTCTCTCAACCAAACCAGTCTCTCTGGAATAGACCTCCTCATTCTCTGGCCTCCTGATTGTCAGGGACAGAGCTCACTCCCTTCCAGGATGGAACTTTCAATACACTCAAATTGCAGACATCATCTCAGGGCTCATGGAAGATCAGATAATCGACACACCTTTCCTTCCTTTTGACTGTAGACACAACAAACCCACTGGCACTGGCCCATGCCCCACACTCCCAGGAAGCACTAAATGAGAGGGAGGGCTTGTGCTTTTCCACCTGTGGAAAAGGCACCTGAAATGGACCGGTTACATCTCGGTTGAAAGGACTCTGTTTGCAGGGTTCCCTTGTGGCTTAGGCTATGCAAATATGGATTGAGAAGTGTGGAGCTGAAAATGCCGCATTGGGAATGTCTTCTTCAGGGGCTACATCCAGGGCCTCATGCTTGGTGGAGAGCATTGGGGCATGGTTTCCTTGTTGGTGCCACGGGAGGTCTTTTTTCAAATGGGCATGAAGCACAATTCTTTTTTCACATGTAGGATCTCCCTTGAGGTATTCTGCTCACTGATCCCCTGAAGATATCACATGTTCAAACACCAAGCCTCTAGAATCCACTTTGAGCTTGGAAGGCTGATGAGAGTGGTGGCTATGAGTCTACAGATGGAGATAACAGTGTTCATCCAAGAGGACCACCCCTCTGATGGATCCTCCTTTCCATCAACTTCGACATACCTTCAGAGCAAGAGCTCATGGTGTCAATCTTTGAACTCTCAAGGTGTGAGGGTGAGAATGTCCCACATATGGCCCCTCACACACCTCTTTTCTCACAGAGAGATTGTTCAGGCACAAGGCTACATCGGCATACTATCAGTGCAATGGCCACCGCTGGGACTGCACCTTTCCGAAGGAAGGCACCTCCACACACTGGGGAACCCAATTTTCTCTATCATGATGGATCTCTGATAACATGTGCAGCACTTCAGGATCAAGTGCTTTCTCAGTCCCTGCCTCACACGAATACACAGGACAGAATCACTTTTGGAGAGAAAAGATGTCATTCCAAACACCCAAATCAAAGTCACCTGGACAGTGAAATCAAGGAACGACTGAGGAAAAACCCCCTATGAGCTGCCATTTCTACAGGAAGGGACTTTTCCGCTTAGGGAAAGAGAGGGTGTCATTTACCTTGACCCACACCTCGTGTCCTTTGAGAAGACATGGGTGCCCAGCAGGGAGGACTGCTTGCAACTGACGTATTTCTAGAGACAGGCCAAGAAAGAGTGAAAATCTCATGCAAGAGTCCTCATGTAGACTTTGTGTCTAATAGTCCCCGGAGAAACACACAAGGGCTTGGAATGACATTGCGCCCTGGAATGTGGCTTGCATCCATATCTCATCTCTCTCTCTCTCTCTCTCTCTCTCTCTCTGTCGCTCACTCATTCTCTCGGCTTCTTCCACCTTCACATTCTCTCGAATCCTCCTCATCCAAGGTTATCTGTGCAGGTCCAGGTTGGCATATCTCAGTCAGGAGAGCAGTCCAATTCTTTAATCAATATTTTCCATCAGTCTTCCAAACTCCTATCAAATAGAAAGCAGTTTTCCTGAGATAACTCCTCTGTTTGTATGGAGATATTCCACCTTACACAGTGTACCCCTATCTTACCCTTGTCAGCCCTTCACATTGACACATAACCATCCCATTGGTACTGCGTTCTACATGGTCCCAGATTTGACTCCGAGATCAACATCTTTTCAACCACCTACACATAAGGGACCTAGTGAGAATTCACTTCTCTGCAGCACACCCCACGTGTGGGATCAGGTCTGTGAAGTGGCTGGTGAGGTGGATCTCTCGACTCTTTCTAAGGGGAGTTGGGAAATGAAGTCTCTGCCTCTCCATGTCTCAGTGAATTGGCATGTAAGAAGGGGTCCGAGCCCCCTTCAGCAGGGTCTGAATGCCAATGGGTCAGAGTTTATCTATTGGGTCCCCTAAAACCAATCGCCATTTGGGACAATCCTCCTCCTTCTCTAGACCCTCAATGGCAGGCCAGAGGCCCGGCTCGTCCAAGAGGGAAACCTCAAGACCTGCCCATGTAGCCCTCACCACACGGCTCACGGAGGAGAAGAAGAGAGACTCCTGAAATGCCTGACAATTGTGGACCCCACAATCAAGCCAGCAGTGGAACTAGTCAGCCCACTTCCATCCAGCACCCCAGTAGACAGGACGTATTCTTATCAACCTGTGAAATACCCACCAGACGTATCCCAGCTTCATTCTCGGGACATGTGTTACTGTGGATAGCTAGTGTGTGCTTTCATCTATTGACGTGTACGTTCAGAAGCAGGGAAGGGTCCTTGCCCCCATTCAAGTATTTCCTCAGGTTTGATATTGAGGGCCTCGTCCTTGGTGGAAGGCAGAGGGGCCTATTGTCATGGTTTGAGCTCTGGAATGAGATTTATCATCCCGGTCATTCTTGGGAGACGTTATTCCTCTGTTGGAAAAGACTGGAAGGGATAAGCTCACTGGTCCCTCTCCGATGTATCATAATCCAAAAGCAAGCCTGAGCAGTGGATATTTACTCAGGAGCCTGATGAGAACGGTGGCCATGAGAAGAATGCTGAAAGAATACTTATCATCAAACTGTCCAATACATCCAATGGATCCTCCTTTAATTTAGTATCCACATACCTCCAGGTCATTAGCTCAGGCTGAACGATGTACAACCATTGAGGGGTGACGGTGAGAGCTTCCCACTTTGGGCCCATCACTCGCCTCTCTTCTCACAGAGGGTCTGTGGTGTCACAAAGCTTGGTGGGCAGCATGCCATTGCCATGGCAACCAGTGGGCCTGAACTTCTCAGATGGAAGGCAACTCTGCCTCCTCTGTGCCCACCTGCTCTCTACACAAGGATGGCTCTTCCCCTGAACGTGTGTCAGGCTCAACACGGTGGTTCAAGAACAGCTTCCCAGGAATACACACTCTACAATCTCATTGGGAACGAAAAAATGTGGTTGAAAAAGACCCTCTCCCCAAGGAGCTTGAACATGGAAACAATGGCCGATGGAGGAAGGAGAACACACGAGCATCCCTTTCCATGGGAGGAGGCTTTGCCACGGAAGGAAACTATGGAATATCTTTTACCCTGATTTCCACCCCATGCCATTGGTGAGGATATAGGGACCATAGCACGGCTTTCAAACCTGTCTTCCAGTATGGAGCAGGGATTGTAATGGACACATTTTGGGCGTCAGGCCAGGAAGGAGGGAAGACTCTCTTACAAGTGTGCTGGTTTCTCCCATTTGTGGGATATCCACCTTAAACCAAGACATGTCCTTGGAGCAATTATCCTGACATTGCCGGATGCTTGAATCCACGGCTCTTTACCTGTCACTCTTCTTCCTTTGATCTCCTTCTCTCTAGCGCTCTCACTCTCCCCTTGGCCCCCCTCCAATGTCTCTTGAATCCTCCTGCTACAAGTTGAACTGTGGTGATAATGGATGAAATAGTGTAGCCAAGAGAATGGTCCAAGTGATCCCCCAGCCATTTCTCCCTGTCATCCTAGGTCTAATCAAAGATAAAATACGTGGTCCAGAAAGACTTCCTGTGCTTTGTGGAGACACCCCAACTAGGTCACACTTCCACAACACTTCCCCTATTCAGCCCTTCCTATTGTGGATTTGCTCATATGTGGATCTCTGGACTCATTCGTAGGGGATATAGAGTATCAAGTCTATCACTCTTCATGTCTCAATGTTTGGGATTCCAAACAATGTTTTGAGCATCCTTGACCAGTGAGCTGGCCAACCATAGCCCAGAGTGCAGGATGTTTTTCAACAAAAACCAGTCTCTATGGAATATACCTCCTCATTCTCTAGCCTCATGATTGTCATGGACATAGCCCTCTCCCTTCCAGGAAGGAAGTTTCAGTACCCTCAAATTGCTAGCGTTATCACAGGGCTCATGGAAGATCAGACAATCGACCCACTTCTCCTTCCTTATGACTGTAAACGTAATAAACACTCTGGCCCTGGCCCCAGGCACCACACTCCCAGTAAGCACTCCATGAGAGGAGGGCTTGTTATTATCTACCTGTGGAAAAGGCACCTGAAATAGACCGGTTACATCTCGGTTAATATGCCTCTGTTTGGAGGGCGCCCTGATGGCTTAGGCTATGTATATATGTATTCAGAAGTGTGGAGCTGAAAATGCCGCATTGGGAATATCTTCTTCAGAGATTCCATTCAGGGGCGCATGCTTGGTGGAAAGAATTGGGGCATGGTTTCCGTGTTTGTGCCCCGGGATGTCTTGTTTCAAATGGCCATGAAGCACAATTCTGTTTTCACATGTAGGAACTCCCTTGAGGTATTCTGCCCACTGATCCCCTGAAGATATCACATGTTCAAACACCAAGCCTCTAGAATCCACATTGAGCTTGGAAGGCTAATGAGAGTGGTGGCTATGAGTCTACAGATGGAGATATTAGTGTTCATCCAAGAGGACCACCCATCTGATGGATCCTCCTTTCCATCAACTTTGACATACCTCCAGAGCAGGAGCTCATGGTGTCCATCATTGAACTCTCAAGGTGTGAGGGTGAGAATGTCCCACATATGGCCCATCACACACCTCTTTTCTCACAGAGAGATTGTTAGGGCACAAGGCTCCATGGGCATCATATCAGTGCCATGGCCACTTCTGGCATTGCACCTTTCTGAAGGATGGCAACTCCACACACTGGGGAAACCAATTTTCTCTATCATGATGGATCTCTGATAACATGCGTAGCACGTCAGGGTCAAGTGCTTTCTCAGGGGCTGCCTCACACGAATACACAGGACAGAATCTTTTGGAGAGAGAAGATATCAATCCAAACCCCCAAACAAAAGTCCGCTGATAATGACCTCAAGGAACGACTGAGGAAGAACAACCTATGAGCCGCCATTTCAATAGGAAGGGCGTTTTCCGCTTAGGGAAAATAGAGGGTGTCATTTAACTTGACCCTCTCCTCGTGTCCTTTGAGAAGACATGGGTGCCCATCAGGGAGGACTGCTTGCAACTGACATATTTCTAGAGACAGGCCAAGAAAGAGTGAAAATCTCATGCAAGAGTCCTGATGCAGCCTTTGTGTCTAATAGTCCCTGGAAACACAGACAAGGGCTTATTAATCAAATTGCTCCCTTGAATGTGGCTTGTATCCAATTCTCATCTCTCTCTCTCTCTCTCTCTCTCTCTCTCTCTCTCTCACTCTTTCTCTCAGCTTCTTCCTCCTTCACATTCTCTCGAATCCTCCTCATCCAAGGTTATCTGTGTCGGTCCAGGTTGGCATATCCCATCCAGGAGAGCAGTCAATTTCTTTCACCAATATTTTCCATCAGTATTCCATACTCCTATCAAATATGAAAGCATTTTTCCGGAAATAACTCCTCTGTTTCTATGGAGATATTCTACCTAACAGTTTAGCACTATATTACCCTTGTCAGCCCTTCACACTGACACATAACCATCCCATTTGTAATGCATTCTACATGGTCACATATTTGACTCCGAGATCAACAACTTTTCAACCACCTACAAATAAGGGACCTAGTGAGAATTCACTTCTCTGCAGCACAACCCACGTGTGGGATCAGGTCCGTGAAGTTGCTGGTGAGGTTGATATCTCGTCTCTTTCTAAGGGGAGTTGGGAAATGAAGTCTCTGACTCTCCCCGTCTCAATGAATTGGCATAGAAGTTGTGGTCTGAGCACCCTTCAGTAGGGTCTGAATGGCAATGGGATAGAGTTCAAGGATTCGGTCCCCTATAATCAGTCTCCATTTGGGACAATCTTCCTCCTTTTCTAGACCTTCAATTGACAGGCCAGAGGCCCCTTTCGTCCAAGAGGGAAACCTCAAGACCTGGACAATTAGCCCACACCACACGGCTCACGGAAGAGAAGAAGAGAAACTTTTTAAATGCCTGACAATTGTGTACCCCACAAACAAGCCAGCAGTGGAACTAGTCACCCCACTTCAATCCAGGACCACATTAGACAGGACTTTTTCTTATCAACCTGTGAAATACCACCAGACCTATCCCAGCTTCATTCTCAGGAACTTTTTTACTGTGGATAGCTAGTGTGTGATTTCATGTATTGACGAGTATGTTCTGAAGCAGGGAATTGTCCTTTTCCACATTTTAATATTTCCTAAGGTTTGATATTGAGAGCCTCGTCCTTGGCTGAATGCAGAGTCCCTTTTTTCATGGTTTGAGCTCTGGAATTAGATTCATTATCCCATTCATACTTAGGAGGCTTTTTTCCCCTGTTGGAAAAGACTGGAAGTGATAAGCTCACTGGTCTCTTTCAGATATATCCTAATCCAAAATCAAGCCTGAGCAGTGGATATTTACTCAGGAGCCTGATGAGAATGGTGGCCATGAGAAAATGCTGGAAATACTCTTTATCATCCGAGTGTCCAATATATCCAATTGTTTATCCTTTAATTTAGGATCAACATACCTCCAGATAATGAGCTCTGGCTGCCCGATGTACCTCAATTGAGCAGTGATGGTGATAGCTTCCCACTTTGGGCCCATCACTCGCCTCTCTTCTCACAGAGGGTCTGTGGTGTCACAAGGCTTGGTGGGAAGCTTGCAATTGCCATGTCAACCGTTGGGCCTGAACTTCTCAGATGGAAGGCAACTCCACCTCCTCTGTGCCCACCTGCTCTCTACAGAAGGATGGCTCTTCCCCTGAACGTGTGTCAGGCTCAACACGGTGGTTGAAGAACAGCTTCCCAGGAATTCACAGTGTACAATCTCATTTGGAAAGGAAGTATGGGATTGAAAGAAACCCACTCTCCACGGGCCTGAACATGAAAACAGTGGCCGATGGAGGAAGAAGAACACACGAGCATCCCTTTCCATGGGAGGAGGTTTTTTCCACGGAAGGAAACTATGGAATATATTTTACCCTGATTTCCACCCCATGCCATTGGAGAAGATATAGGTACCATACCATGGCTTTCAAACCTGTCTTCCAGTATGGAGCAGGGAGTGTAATGGACACATTTTGAGAGTCAGGCTAGGAAGGAGAGAATACTATGGAACACGTGTGCTGGTTTGTCCCATTTGTGGGATATCCATCTTAAACCAAGACATGTCCTTGGAGAAATTATCCTGCCATTGACGGTAGCTTCAAGCAACAGCTCCTGTACCTCTCACACTTCTTGCTTTGATCTCCTTCTCTCTAGCGCACTCACTCTCCATTTGCCTCCCTTCAATTTCTCCGGAATCCTCTTGCTACATGTTGACCTGTGGTGATAAAGGTTGAAATATTTTAGCCAAGAGAATGGTCCAAGTGATCCCCAGCCTTTTCTCCCTGTCATCCTAGGTCTGATCAAAGATAAAATTCGTGGCCCAGAAAGACTTCCTGTGCTTTGTGGAGACACCCCAACTAGGTCACACTTCCACACTTCCCCTATTCAGCCCTTCCTATGGACACGCTGACCACTTCATATGTACTTCGGTCTCTAGGGTCCCATACTGGACTCCGAGAGCAACACACTTGAAACAACGTTCACATGAGTGCTCTCCCAAGAAACCGCTTCTCTGCAGCATTCGCTACCTGGTCCATGATGTATTGTGGATTTGCTTGGGTGTGGATCTCTGGACTCGTTCTTAGGGGATATCGAATATGAACTCTGTGACTCTTCATGTCTCAATGATTGGGCATCTAAACAATGCTCTGAGCATCCTTGGCTAGTTGGCTGGCCCACCATAGCCCAGAGTGCAAGATGTCTGTCAACCAAACCAGTCTCTATGGAATAGACCTCCTCATTCTCTAGCCTCAGGATTGTCAGGGACAGAGCCCACTCCCTTCCAGGATGGAACTTTCATTACCCTCAAAATGCAGGCATCATCACACGTCTCCTGGAAGATCAGACAATCGACCCAACTTTCCTTCCGTATGACTGTAGACACAACAAACCCACTGGCAGTCGCCCCATGCACCACACTCCCAGGAAGCACTCCAGGAGAGGGAGGGCTTATTCTTATCCATCTGTGGAAAAGGCACCTGAAAGAGACCGGGTACATCTCGGTTAACAGGACTCTGTTTGCAGGGTTCCCCTGTGGCTTAGGCTAAGGAAATATGTATTCAGAATTGTGGAGCCTAAAATGCCCCATTGGGAATGTCTCCTTCAGTGGTTACATCCACGGCCTCAAGCTTGGTGGAGAGCATTGGGGCATGGTTTCCTTGTTGGTGCCGCAGGAGGTCTTTTTTCAAATGGCCATGAAGCACAATTCTTCTTTCACATGTAGGAACTCCCTTGAGGAATTCTGCCCACTGATCCCCTGAAGATATCACATGTTCAAACGCCAAGCCTCTAAAATCCACATTGAGCTTGGGAACCTGAGGAGAGTTGTGGCTATGCGTCTACAGATGGAGACAATATGCTTCATCCAAGAGGACCACCCATCTGATGGATCTTCCTTTCCATCAACTTCGACAAACCTCCAGAGCAAGTGCTCATCGTGTTCTTCATTTAACTCTCAAGGTGTGAGGGTGAGAATGTCCCACATATGGCCCATCACACACCTCTTTTCTCACAGAGAGGTGGTTTGGTCACAAGGCTCCATGGGCATACTATCAGTGCCATGGCCACTTCTGGCACTGCCCCTTTCCGAAGGAAGGCAACTCCACACACTGGGGAACCCAATTTTCTCTATCATGATGGATTTCTGATAACATGTGTAGCACTTCAGGGTCAAGTGCTTTCTCAGTCACTGCCTCACACGAATACACAGGACAGAATCTCTTTTGGAGAGAAAAGATGTCATTCCAAACACCCAAACAAAAGTCCCCTGGACCGTGAAATCAAGGAACGACTGAGGAAGAACCTCCTATGAGTTGCCATTTCAATAGGTTGGGTCTTTTCCGCTTAGGGAAAAGAGAGTGTGTCATTTTACTTGACCCTTATGTCATTTGAGAAGACTTGGTGCCAAGCTGGAGGAATTTTTGCGGCCGATGTATTTCTAGGGACAGGCCAAGAAAGAGTGAAAATCTCATGCCAGATTCCTGATATAGCCTTTGTGTCTAATAGTCCCTGGAAACACAGACCAGGGCTTGGGAATGAAATTGTGCCCTGGAATGTGGCTTGTATCCAAATCTCATCTCTCTCTCTCTCTCACTCTCTCTCTCGGCTTCTTCCTCCTTCACATTCTCTCGAATCCTCCTCATCCAAGGTTATCTGTGCTGGTCCATGTTGGCATATCTCAGCCAGGAGAGCAGTCAAATTCTTTAACCGGAGAGAGGACAAGGTGGCGGAAGAGTAGGTGGACTCGCTCGCCCTCTCCCACAATCGCAACAAAAAAAGCACATCTGCAGAATAAATGACTCGCACAGAACAGCAACCAATCGCTGGCAGGGTAACCTAAACTCCAATATCGGCGAGAAGTTCATGACATTATTGGGCTGAACGGGAGAAAAGTGGAGAGTGAGAGAAGGTGAATCACAGCGGGTCGTGCGCTCCTGAAAGGCAACTGCGGAGGAGAAATGGATCCGGCACCCTGTAAAGTCAGCTATCGGGGGAAAGATCAAACTAACCGGAGGAATCTCCAGATGCAGGAAAGAAGGTAGAGTAAGTTGGAGTACGGAAAAGCTGATCAAGAACCCAACGGACCATTTGAACTATGGGCAAAGTCACCAAATATTGAGATGCCTGAGTGGTGGCTGGGCACTGAGACATTGCCTCTGAAAGTTTATCCCTGAGAAAGGGCCGGGGGACGCCTGGGGGTGGGCCAGGGCGAGATCTCGCCTCTGAAGGTTAATCCCTGAGAAAGGGCCTGGGGACGCCGGGGGGGGGGGGGCTGGGCACCGAGACTTCGCCTCCGAAGTTTAATCCCTGAGAAAGGGTCGGGGGACTCCAGGGGGGCCTGGGCACCGAGACCTCGCCTCCGAAGTTTAGTACGCAAGAAAGGGACGGGGGGCGCCGCCTGGTGGGGCCTGGGCACCGAGACCTTGCCTCTGAAGCTTAATCCCCGAGAAAGGGCCAGGTGATGCCTGGGTGGGGGATCGGCACAGAGACCTTGGCTCCAGAGGTTAGCCCATGGCTAGGGTTGCGGGGCAGAGGGGAAACTGCTTGGGAGGTCTAGAAACCATTTGACGAGGCAGAGACTGCCTGGGAGACTAGAAAACAAAGCAGTAGCACAGGAAGGGAGCAATACTCTAGGAGCGGGGATGTGGAAAGCCGCATCAGAGGGAACCTGGAGGAAGAGCCTGGTCAGCACCCATGCTGGGGAGGGGAGAGAAGAAGGGGTGGGTCCACATATAATACCCTCATTGCTACAGCAAGCTTACAGGTCCACTAGCTAGCTGAAAGATGTGCTTCCCAGGGCATCCCCTCCTCCCACCACTGCCACCCCCTATGCTCTCACGGACCTGGGGCTGCCTGCCATCCAGGAGGGCTGGCCTCAACAATTGCCTGAATCCTACCACTGCAGGGGCTGTCCCTGCACAGGCCTGCTTGCGCTTTGGAGGGTCTGTGAATAGATCGGCCTAAATCTCGGATGGTTTTTCTAAGTTGGGTTGCCCCGGGGAGGAGACTCTTGGGTTTCCAACTGCCCTGCTACCCGCCCAAGCCCCCAGGGGATGCTCTAGGGGATCAGCTGCATAGGACAGCCTGATCCAGGCAGGACCCCTGCAGCCCAGAAAAGATGCAACAAGCTTGGCCGAGTTGGGAAAAGATCTCAGATGGTTTTTCTGAGTCAGGCTGCCCTGGGGAGGAGCCTCTTGGGTCTCCAATGGCCCTGCTACATGCCAAAGCCCAAAGGGGGTTCCCAAAACCCATGGAATACCTGCTCAGCACCACCAGCCCCCTGGAAGACCCCCTGCAGCCCAGAAAAGCTGCAACAAGCTCGGCCAGACTGTGAAAAGATCCGCCTACATTCTCAGGCTGTCCTTCTGAGGTGGGCTGCCCTAGGGAAGAGCCTCTTAGGTTCTCAGTGACCCAGATAGCTGCTCCAGCCCCCAGGGGGTGCTGCACCCCAGAAGAGCAGCTGCCCAACACCGCCAACCCCCTGCAAGAACCCCACAGCCTCAAAACACCAGAGCAAGATCTGCATGACCAAGTGAAATCTACTACCACCGTGGTGTGGACCTCCCAGTCCTGTCTGCCCTCAGGAAGTCCTCCTTTGCTTAAAAGAAACACGGTTAGCCCCATCAACACTCCAGAAAAGTCACACTGCCTCAAAAAAGATTGACCAACAATGACAGCCCTCAGGAAATATTCCACGGCAGTGACAAGGCAAACACAGCCCAGTCATGGACAGTAAAACTCCCTCAGGAGAAAGAAAACAACAAGCAAGATGAAGAAGCTGAGAAACCACCCCCAGTCAAACCAACAGGAGGACTCACCTAAAACAGTCAACAATGAAACAGATCTCTGCAGTCAGACAGACCTGGAGTTGAAAAGAGAAATAGGGAAGATACTGAAGGAATGAAGAGAAGATAGGAACAGTAATGCAGATACCCTCAGAAAGGAACTAGAAAATATAAGGAGGAGCCAAGAAAAACTAGAACATTCATTGGCAGAGATGCAAACTGAACTAGGGGCAGTAAAACCAGAATGAATAATGCAGAAGAACGAATCAGTGATATGGAAGATAGAATAATGGAAATCACTCCATCCGGTCAACAGACAGAAAACCGAATCAAAAAACTGGAAAGCAATATAAGAGACATATGGGATAATATAAAGCGGGCCAATCTACGCATCATAGGAATTCTAGAAGGAGTAGAAATAGATAAGGGAATGGAAAATATCTTTGAAGAAATTATCGATGGAAACTTCCCAAATCAAAGGATACTGGGTTCAAGATACAAGAAGCACAGAGGGCCCCAAACAAACTGAACCCAAACAGACCCACACCAAGAAATATCATAATAAAAATGGCAAAAGTTAGTGATAAAGAGAGCATCCGAAAGGCAGCAAGAGGAAAACAGAATGTTCCCTACAAGGGAACCCCCATAAGAATATCAGCTGATTTCACTACAGAAACACTACAGGCCAGGAGGGAATGCCAAGAGATATTTAAAGTGCTCAAAGGAAAAAATATGCAACCTAGAATACTCTATCCAGCAAGAATATCATTTAAAATAGAAGGGGAAATAAAAATTTTTCCCAAGAAACAAAAACTTAAAGAATACAGCAACACAAAACCCAGGTTAAAGGAAATATTGAAAGGGCTTCTCTAAACCAAAACGAAAGGAAGGAAAGGGAAGAAAAAAGAAAAGAAAAAAAAAGAAGAAGAAGAGGAAGAACTAGGACTGAGGAAACTGCAATCACAGAGCAGTCACTCAAATAAGCCAGCATACAGATTTAATCATGAACATGCTTCAAACAAAATAAAATTAAAAAGAAAAAAATAAAAGAGTCATCAAAACCATAAAATGTGGGCAAGGGATGTTAGGAGGTAAAAAATCCTTTTTGTTTGTATGTATGTCTCTCTTCTTAATTTTAATATAATAATGAAGTGTTTGAACTTACAGGACCATCAGGCTAAAACACACAATTATGGGAAGGGGTTAGCATACTTAAAAAACAGGGCAACCACAAGCCAAAACCAAATATTGCATTTGCAAAAAATGAAAAAAAATACACTCAAACAGATAATAACCGGAGACCATCCAACCAAAACAAAAAAAAAAAAAGAAAGAAAGAAAGGAAGAATGGAGAACCATAGAATCAACTGGAACACGAGGATCCAATGGCAATAAATAATCATCTATCAATTATCACCTTAAATGTCAATGGACTGAATGCCCCAATCAAAAGACACAGAATGGCTGAGTGGATAAAAAGGCAAAAACCTTCAATATGCTGCCTACAAGAAACTCACCTTAGGACAAAAGATACATATAGATTGAAAGTGAAAGGCTGGGGAAAAGTATTTCATGCCAATAGACATGACAGAAAAGCAGGAGTCGCAACGCTCATATCAGACAAAATAGACTTGAAAACAAAAGACATAAAGAAAGACAAAGAAGGACACTAGTTAATGATTAAGGGATCCATCCAAGGAGAGGATGTTACTATCATCAACATATATGCCCCAAATATAGGAGCACCCAGATACATACAACAAATATTAACAGACATAAAGGGAGATATTGATGAGAATACAATCATAGTAGGAGACCTAAATACCCCCCCTCACATCACTGGACAGATCCTCTAGACAGAAAACCAATAAAGCAACAGACACCCTAAAGGAAACAAGAGAAAAGGTAGACTTCATTGATATCTTCAGGACACGACATCCAAAAAAAGCAGAATACACATTCTTCTCAAATGCTCATGGAACATTCTCAAGATTCGACCACATATTGGGACATAAAGCGAATCTCAATAAATTTAGGAGCATAGAAATTATCTCAAGTATCTTCTCTGACCACAATGCCATGAAATTAGAAATCAACCATGGGAAAAGCAAAGAGAAAAAACCTACTCCATGGAGACTACACAACATGCTACTAAAAAACCAATGGGTCAATGAGGAAATCAAGAAGGACATTAAAAACTATCTTGAAACAAATGATAATGAAGACACAACCTCTCCAAATCGATGGGATGCTGCGAAAGCAGTGCTCAGAGGGAAATGTATAGCAATACAGGCCTTTCTCAAAAAAGAAGAAAGATCCCAAATGGACAACTTAACCCTCCACCTAAACGAATGAGAAAAAGAAGAACAAAAATGTCCTCAAGTCAGCAGAAGGAAGGAAATTATAAAGATCAAAGAAGAAATCAATATAATAGAGACTCAAAAAACAATAGAGAAAATTAATAAAACCAAGAGCTGGTTCTTTGAAAAGGTGAACACAATGGACAAACCCCTGGCCAGACTCACTCAAAAGAGGAGAGAAAGAAGCCAAATAACCAAAAGTAGAAATGAAAAAAGAGAAATCACAACGGATACAGCAGAAACACAAAAAACCATAAGAGAATACTATGAACAACTATACGGCAACAAGTTTGACAATCTGGAAGAAATGGACAATTTTCTAGAATCTTACAGCCTGCCAAAACTGAATCAAGCAGAAACAGACCAACTGGACAGAAGGATAACTAGAAATGAGATTGAAGAGGTCATAAAATCACTGCCTACAAATAAAAGTCCAGGACCAGATGGCTTCAGAGGGGAATTCAAGCAAACATATAAAGAGGAATTGGTGCGCATCCTCCATAAACTGTTTCAAAAGGTTGAAGAAGAAGGAATACTCCCAAAGACATTCGATGAGGCCACCATCACCCTCATTCCAAAACCAGATGGAGATACCACCAAAAAAGAAAACCAGATAGAGATACCACCAAAGCCAATATCATGGATGAATATAGATGCAAAAATTCTCAACAAAGTCTTAGCCATCCGAATCCAACAACATACCAAAAAAATTATACACCATGACCAGGTTGGGTTCAGCCCAGTTTCACAAGGATGGTTCAACATACGCAAATTAATCAGCATCATTAACATAAAAAAAGTCAAAAATCATATGATCACCTCAATGGATGCACAAAAAGCATTTGAAAATGTTCCACATCCATTCATGATCAAGACCCTCGCCAAAGTGGGTATAGAGGGAACATTCCTGAATATCATCAAAGCCATTTATGAGAAACCCACAGCAAATATCATCCTCAATGGGGAAAAACGGAAAGCCTTCTCACTCAAATCTGGACCCAGACAGGGATGCCCACTCTCACCACTGCTCTTCAACATCGTTTTGGAAGTCTTAGCCACAGCAATCAGACAAACAAAAGAAATAAAAGGCATCCATATAGGAAGAGAAGAGATCAAACTGTCACTGTATGCAAATGACATGATACTATACCTAGAAAACCCTAAGGACTCAACACCAAAACTCCTTGAACTGATTAATAAATTCAGCAAAGTAGCAGGATATAAGATTAACCTTCAGAAGTCAGTTGCGTTTCTGTACACCAGCAATGAAACATTAGAAAAGGAATACAAAAATACGATACCTTTTAAAATTGCACCTCACAAAATCAAATACCTCGGAATACACCTGACCAAGGAGGTAAAGGAACTATATGCCGAGAACTATAAAACTTTAATCAAAGAAATCAAAGAAGATGTAAAGAAATGGAGAGATAATCCATGTTCCTGGATTGGGAAAATCAATATTGTGAAAATGGCCAACCTACCGAAAGCAATCTACAGATTCAATGCAATCCCTACCAAATTACCCAGGACATTATTCACAGAACTAGAACAAACAATCCAGACATTTATATGGAACCAAAGAAGACCCAGAATCGCCAAAGCAATCCTGAGAAACAAAAACCAAGCAGTAGGCATAATGCTCCCAGACTTCAAGAAATACTACAAAGCCACAGTCAGCAAAACAGTGTGGTATTGGTACCAAAACAGACAAACAGACCAATGGAACAGAATGGAGAATCCGGAAAGAAACCCTGACACCTAGGGTCAATTAATCTTGGACAAGGGAGGCAAGAACATCAAATGGGAACAAGAAAGTCTATTCAGCAAGCATTGCTGGGAAACCTGGACAGCTGCATGCAAAGCAATGAAACGAGAACACACCCTCACACCATGCACAAAAAGAAACTCCAAATGGCTGAAAGACTTAAATATACGACAGGACACCATCAAACTCCTACAAGAAAACATAGGCAAAACACTCTCTGACATCAACATCATGAATATTTTCTCAGGTCGGTCTCCCAAAGCAATAGACATTAGAGCAAAAATAAACCCATGGGACCTCATCAAACTGAAAAGCTTTTGCACAGCAAAGGAAACCCAAAAGAAAACAAAAAGACAACTTACAGAATGGGAGAATATAGTTTCAAATGATGCAATGGACAAGGGCTTATCTCTAGAATATATAAGCAACGTATACAACTCAACAGCAAAAAAACCAATCAATCAATGGAAA
Organism: Sus scrofa; assembly: GCF_054392235.1. NCBI lineage: Eukaryota > Metazoa > Chordata > Mammalia > Artiodactyla > Suidae > Sus > Sus scrofa. Next base: position 45,503,382 of record NC_139402.1, read on the forward strand.
AATGGGCAAAAGACCTGAATAGACATTTCTCCAAAGAAGATATACAGATGGCCAACAAACACATGAAAAAAGGCTCACCATCGCTGATTATAAGAGAAATGCAAATCAAAACTACCATGAGATACCACCGCACCCCAGTCAGAATGGCCATCAGTAATAAATCCACAAATAACAAGTGCTGAAGGGGCTGTGGAGAAAAGGGAACCCTCCTGCACTGCTGGTGGGAATGTAAACTGGTACAGCCACTATGGAGAACAGTTTGGAGATACCTTAGAAATCTATACATAGAACTTCCATATGACCCCACAAACCCACGCTTGGGCATCTATCCGGACAAAACTCTACTTAAAAGAGACACATGCACCCGCATGTTCATTGCAGCACCATTCACAATAGCCAGGACATGGAAACAACCCAAATGTCCAACGACAGAGGATTGGATTCGGAAGAGGTGGGATATATACACAATGGAATACTACTCAGTCATAAAAAAGGATGACATCATGCCATTTGCAGCAACATGGATAGAACTAGAGAATCTCATCCTGAGTGAAATGAGCCAGAAAGACAGAGACAAATACCATATGATATCACTTATAACTGTAATCTTATAACCAGTAAAAATGAACATCTCCTCAGAAAAGAAAATCATGGACATGGAGAAGAGATTTGTGCTCGCCTGATGGGAGGGAGAGGGAGTGGGAGGGATCGGGAGCTTGGGCTTCTCAGACACAACTTAGCATATATTTACAAGGAGATCCTGCTGAATACCATTGAGAACTATGTCTAGATACTCATGTTGCAACAGAAGAAAAGGTGGGGAAAAAATGTAATAGTAATCCATATATGTAACGATAACATGACCCCCTTGATGTACAGTAGGGAAATTAAAAAAATAAAAAATAAAAAGACCCATTCCCCACGAGGCTGAAAATGAGAACAATGGCTGAGGTAGGAGGAACAACACAAGAGCATGCATTTCTATGGGAGGAGGGTTTGCCACAGAAGGAAAATATTGAAAAACTTTAACCTAATTTCCACCACATGCCATTGGAAAAGATATAGGTACCATACCAAAGCTTTCAAATCTACTTTCCAAAATGGAGCAGGGATAGAAATGGACACATTTAGGGAGTCAGGCCAGGAAGGAGAGAAGACTCTGGTACAAGTGTGCTGGTTTGTACCATTTGTAGGAATTCCACCTTAAACAAAGACATGTCTTGGATCAATTATCCTGCTGTTGACGGTTGCTTGAATCAAGAACTCCTGTACTTTTCTCACTCATTTTTTCATCTCCGTCTCTGTAGCTCTCTCACTCTCCCCTTTGCCCCCGTTCAATCCATGAGAGGGAGGGCTTGTACTTATCCAATGTGGAAAAAGCACCTGAAAAAGACCGGTTACCTCTCGGTTAAAAGGGCTCTGTTTGGAGGGCTCCCCTGTGGCTTAGGCTATGGAAACATTTATTCAGAAGTGTGGAGCTGAAAATGCCCCATGGGGAATGTCTTCGTCAAGGGTTACATCCAAGGCCTCATGCTTGGTGGAGAGCATTGGGGCATGGATTGCTTGTTTGTGCCCTGGGATGTCTTGTTTCAGATGGCCATGAAGCACAATACTTCTTTCACATGTAGGAACTCCCTTGAGGTATTCTGCCCACTGATCCCATTAAGACATCACATGTGCAGACACCAAAACTCTAGAATCCACACTGAGCTTGGGAGTCTGAGGAGAGTGCTGGCTATGCGTCTACAGATGGAGATAAGAGTGTTCATCAAAGAGGACCACCCATCTGATGGAACCTTCTTTGCATCAACTTCGACATACCTCCAGAACAAGAGCTCATGGTGTCCATCTTGGAACTCTCAAGGTTTGAGGGGGACACTTTCCCACATATGGCCCATCACACACCTCTTTTCTCACAGAGAGGTGGTTTGGTCACAAGGCTCCATGGGCATACTCTCAGTGCCATGGCCACTTCTGGCACTGCACCTTTCCGAAGGAAGGCAACTCCACACACTGGGGAACACAATTTTCTCTATCATGAGGGATCTCTGATAACATGTGGAGCACGTCAGGGTCAAGTGCTTTCTGAGTCCCTGCCTCACACGCATACACAGGACAGAATCTCTTTTGGAGAGAAAACATGTCATTCCAAACACCCAAACCAAAGTCACCTGGACAATGAAATCAAGGAACGACTGAGGAAGAACAACCTATGAGCTGCCATTTCAATAGGAAGGGTCTTTTCCGCTTAGGGAAAAGAGAGGGTGTCGTTTACCTTGACCCACACCTCGTGTCCTTTGAGAAGACATGGGTGCCCAGCAGGGAGGACTGCTTGCAACCGACATACTTCCAGAGACCAGCCAAGGAAGAGTGAAAATCTCATGCAAGAGTCCTGAGATAGCCTTTGTGTCTAATAGTCCCCGGAAACACAGACAAGGGCTTGGGAAGGAAACTGCGCCCTGGAATATGGCTTGTATGCAAATCACATCTCAATCTCTCTCTCGGCTTCTTCCTCCTTCACATTCTCTCGAATCCTCCTCATCCAAGGTGATCTGTGCTGGTCCATGTTGTCAAATCTCAGCCAGGAAAGCGGTCAAATTCGTTAACCTAGATTTTCCATCAGTCTTCCAAACTCCTATCAAATATAAAAGCATTTTACCAGAAATAACTCCTCTCTTTGTATGGAGATATTCCTCCTTACACAGTGCACCTCTATCTTACCATAGTCAGCCCTTCACACTGACAGATAACCATCCCATTTGCACTGTGTTCTACATGGTCACCAATTTGACTCTGAGATCAACATATTTTCAACCACCTACACATAAGGGACCGAGTGAGAATTCACTTCTCTGCAGCACATCTCCTGTATTTGAAGTTGCTGGTGAGGTGGATCTCTCGACTCTTTCTAAGGGGAGTTGGGAAATGAAGTCTCTGCCTCTACATGTCTCAGTGAATTGGCATCGAAGAAGGGGTCTGAGCACCCTTCAGCAGGGTCTGAGTGACAATGCGACAGAGGTCAAGGATTCGGTCCCCTCAAACAAGTCTCCATTTGGGACAAACCTCCTCCTTCTCTAGACCCTCCATTGGCAGGCCAGAGGCCCGGCTCGTCCAAGAGGGAAACCTCAAGACCTGCCCAGGTAGCCCTCACCACACGGCTCACGGTAGATAACAAGAGAGACTCCTTAAATTCCACAACTGTGTACCCCACAAACAAGCCAGCAGGTGAACTACTCACACCACTTCCATCCAGCACCCCAGTAGACAGGACATAATCTTATCAACCTGTGAAATACCCACCAGACATATCCCAGCTTCATTCTTGGGAAATTTGTTACTGTGGATAGCTAGTGTGTGCTTTCATCTATTGACGTGTACGTTCAGAAGCAGGGAAGGGTCCTTGCCCCCATTCAAGTATTTCCTCAGGGTTGATATTGAGGGCCTCATCCTTGGTTGAAGGCAGAGGGGCCTATTGTCATGGTTTGAGCTCTGGAGTGAGATTTATCGTCCCGGTCATACTTAGGAGTCTTTATTCCCCTGTTGGAAAAGACTGGAAGGGATAATCTCACTGGTCCCTCTCAGATGTATCATAATCCAAAAGCAAGCCTGAGCCGTGGCTATTTCCTCAGCAGCCTGATGAGAATGGTGGGCATCAGAAGAATGCTGGAAAGAATACTTGTCATCCAATTGTCCAATACATCCAATGGATCCTCCTTTCATTTAGTATCAACATACCTCCAGATCATGAGCTCAGGCTGCCCGAGGTACCACAAATGAAGGGTGACGGTGAGAGCTTCCCACTTTGGGCCCATCACTCGCCTCTCTTCTCCCAGAGAGTCCGTGGTGTCACAATGCTTGGTGGGCAGCATGCCATTGCCATGGCCACCATTGGGCCTGAACTTCTCAGATGGAAGGCAACTCCACCTCCTCTGTGCCCACCTGCTCTCTACAGAAGGATGGCTCTTCCCCTGAACGTGTGTCAGGCTCAACACGGTGGTTCCAGAACTGCTTCCCAGGAATATACAGTCTACAATCCCATTTGGAAAGAAAATATGGGATTGAAAAAGACCCACTGGCTCAAGATTGGGCAAGAGGGCGGAGGAGTAGCTGGACACGCTGACCACTTCATAGGTACTTCGGTCTCTAGGGTCCCATACTGGACGCAGAGAGCAACACACTTGAAACAACGTTCACATGAGTGCTCTCCCAAGAAACCGCTTCTCTGCAGCATTCCCTACCTGGTCCATGAGCTCTTGTGGATTTGCTCGGGTGTGGATCCCTGGACTCGTTCTTAGCGGATATCGAATATGAACTCTGTGACTCTTCATGTCTCAATGATTGGGCATCCAAAAAATGGTCTGAGCATCCATGGCCAGTGGGCTGGCCAACCATAACACAGAGTACAAGATGTCTGTCAACCAAACCAGTCTCTATGGAATAGACCTCCTCATTCTCTGGCCTCCTGATTGTCAGGGACAGAGCCCAATCCCTTCCAGGTTGGAACTTTCAGTACCCTCAAATTGCAGGCATCATCCCAGGGCTCCTGGAAGATCAGACAATCGACCCACCTTTCCTTCCTTCTGATTGTAGACACAACAAACCCACTGGCACTGGCCCCAGGCACCACACTCCCAGGAAGCCCTCAATGAGAGGGAGGACTTGTTCTTATCCACCTGTGGAAAAGGCACCTGAAATAGACCGGTTACCTCTCGGTTAAAAGGCCTCTCTTTGGAGGGCTCCCCTGTGGCTTAGGCTATGGAAATATTTATTCGGAAGTGTGGAGCTGAAAATGCCCCATGGGGAATGTCTTCGTCAAGGGTTACATACAAGGCCTCATGCTTGGTGGAGAGCATTGGGGCATGGATTGCTTGTTTGTGCCCTGGGATGTCTTGTTTCAGATGGCCATGAAGCACAAATCTTCTTTCACATGTAGGAACTCCCTTGAGGTATTCTGCCCACTGATCCCCTGAAGATATCACATGTGCAGACACCAAGCCTCTAGAATCTACACTGAGCTTGGGAGCCTGAGGATAGTGGTGGCTATGCGTCTACAGATGGAGATAAGAGTGTTCATCCAAGAGGACCAGCCCTCTGATGGATCCTCCTTTGCATCAACTTCGACATACCTCCAGAGCAAGAGCTCATGGTGTCCATGTTTGACCCCTCAAAGTTTGAGGGGGACACTGTCCCACATACGGCCCATCACACACCTCTTTTCTCACAGAGAGGTGGTTTGGTCACAAGGCTCCATGGGCATACTCTCAGTGCCATGGCCACTTCTGGCACTGCACCTTTCCGAAGGAAGGCAACTCCACACACTGGGGAACCCAATTTTCTCTATCATGAGGGATCTCTGATAATATGTGGAGCACGTCAGGGTCAAGTGCTTTCTGAGTCCCTGCCTCACACGCATACACAGGAGAGAATCTCTTTTGGAGAGAAAAGATGTCATTCCAAACACCCAAACCAAAGTCACCTGGACAATGAAATCAAGGAACGACTGAGGAAGAACAACCTATGAGCTGCCATTTCAATAGGAAGGGTCTTTTCCGCTTAGGGAAAAGAGAGGGTGTCGTTTACCTTGACCCACACCTCGTGTCCTTTGAGAAGACATGGGTGCCCAGCAGGGAGGACTGCTTGCAACCGACATACTTCCAGAGACCAGCCAAGGAAGAGTGAAAATCTCATGCAAGAGTCCTGAGATAGCCTTTGTGTCTAATAGTCCCCGGAAACACAGACAAGGGCTTGGGAAGGAAACTGCGCCCTGGAATGTGGCTTGTATGCAAATCACATCTCAATCTCTCTCTCGGCTTCTTCCTCCTTCACATTCTCTCGAATCCTCCTCATCCAAGGTGATCTGTGCTGGTCCATGTTGTCAAATCTCAGCCAGGAAAGCGGTCAAATTCGTTAACCTAGATTTTCCATCAGTCTTCCAAACTCCTATCAAATATAAAAGCATTTTTCCGGAAATAACTCCTCTGTTTGTATGGAGATATTCCTCCTTACACAGTGCACCTCTATCTTACCATAGTCAGCCCTTCACACTGACAGATAACCATCCCATTTGCACTGTGTTCTACATGGTCACCAATTTGACTCTGAGATCAACATCTTTTCAACCACCTACACATAAGGGACCGAGTGAGAATTCACTTCTCTGCAGCACATCTCCTGTATTTGAAGTTGCTGGTGAGGTGGATCTCTCGACTCTTTCTAAGGGGAGTTGGGAAATGAAGTCTCTGCCTCTCCATGTCTCAGTGAATTGGCATGTAAGAAGGGGTCTGAGCACCCTTCAGCAGGGTCTGAGTGACAATGCGACAGAGGTCAAGGATTCGGTCCCCTACAACCAGTCTCCATTTGGGACAATCCTCCTCCTTCTCTAGACCCTCCATTGCCAGGCCAGAGGCCTGGCTCGTCCAAGAGGGAAACCTCAAGACCTGCCCAGGTAGCCCTCACCACACGGCTCACGGTAGATAACAAGAGAGACTCCTTAAATTCCACAACTGTGTACCCCACAAACAAGCCAGCAGTGGAACTAGTCACCCCACTTCCATCCAGCACCCCAGTAGACAGGACTTAATCTTATCAACCTGTGAAATACCCACCAGACGTATCCCAGCTTCATTCTTGGGACATGTGTTACTGTGGATAGCTAGTGTGTGCTTTCATCTATTGACGTGTACGTTCAGAAGCAGGGAAGGGTCCTTGCCCCCATTCAAGTATTTCCTCAGGGTTGATATTGAGGGCCTCGTCCTTGGTGGAAGGCAGAGGGGCCTATTGTCATGGTTTGAGCTCTGGAATGAGATTTATCATCCCGGTCATTCTTGGGAGACGTTATTCCTCTGTTGGAAAAGACTGGAAGGGATAAGCTCACTGGTCCCTCTCCGATGTATCATAATCCAAAAGCAAGCCTGAGCCGTGGCTATTTCCTCAGCAGCCTGATGAGAATGGTGGGCATCAGAAGAATGCTGGAAAGAATACTTGTCATCCAATTGTCCAATACATCCAATGGATCCTCCTTTCATTTAGTATCAACATACCTCCAGATCATGAGCTCAGGCTGCCCGAGGTACCACAAATGATGGGTGACGGTGAGAGCTTCCCACTTTGGGCCCATCACTTGCCTCTCTTCTCACAGAGAGTCAGTGGTGTCACAATGCTTGGTGGGCGTCATGCCATTGCCATGGCCACCATTGGGCCTGAACTTCTCAGATGGAAGGCAACTCCACCTCCTCTGTGCCCACCTGCTCTCTACAGAAGGATGGCTCTTCCCCTGAACGTGTGTCAGGCTCAACACGGTGGTTCCAGAACTGCTTCCCAGGAATACACAGTCTACAATCCCAATTGGAAAGAAAATATGGGATTGAAAAAGACCCACTGGCTAAAGATTGGGCAAGAGGGCGGAGGAGTAGCTGGACACGCTGAACACTTCATAGGTACTTTTGTCGGTAGGGTCCCATATGGGACGCAGAGAGCAACAGACTTGAAACAACGTTCACATGAGTGCTCTCCCAAGCAATGGCTTCTCTGCAGCATTCCCTACCTGGTCCATGAGCTCTTGTGGATTTGCTCGGGTGTGGATCCCTGGACTCGTTCTTAGCAGATATAGAATATGAACTCTGTGACTCTTCATGTCTCAATGACTGGGCATCCAAACAATGGTCTGAGCATCCATGGCCAGTGAGCTGGCCAACCATAGCCCAGAGTGCCAGATGTCTGTCAACCAAATCCAGTCTCTCTGGAATAGACCTCCTCATTCTCTGGCCTCCTGATTGTCAGGGACAGAGCCCACTCCCTTCCAGGTTGGAACTTTCAGTACCCTCAAATTGCAGGCATCATCCCAGGGCTCCTGGAAGATCAGACAATCGACCCACCTTTCCTTCCTTCTGATTGTAGACACAACAAACCCACTGGCACTGGCCCCAGGCACCACACTCCCAGGAAGCCCTCAATGAGAGGGAGGACTTGTTCTTATCCACCTGTGGAAAAGGCACCTGAAATAGACCGGTTACCTCTCGGTTAAAAGGCCTCTCTTTGGAGGGCTCCCCTGTGGCTTAGGCTATGGAAATATTTATTCGGAAGTGTGGAGCTGAAAATGCCCCATGGGGAATGTCTTCGTCAAGGGTTACATACAAGGCCTCATGCTTGGTGGAGAGCATTGGGGCATGGATTGCTTGTTTGTGCCCTGGGATGTCTTGTTTCAGATGGCCATGAAGCACAAATCTTCTTTCACATGTAGGAACTCCCTTGAGGTATTCTGCCCACTGATCCCCTGAAGATATCACATGTGCAGACACCAAGCCTCTAGAATCTACACTGAGCTTGGGAGCCTGAGGATAGTGGTGGCTATGCGTCTACAGATGGAGATAAGAGTGTTCATCCAAGAGGACCAGCCCTCTGATGGATCCTCCTTTGCATCAACTTCGACATACCTCCAGAGCAAGAGCTCATGGTGTCCATGTTTGACCCCTCAAAGTTTGAGGGGGACACTGTCCCACATACGGCCCATCACACACCTCTTTTCTCACAGAGAGGTGGTTTGGTCACAAGGCTCCATGGGCATACTCTCAGTGCCATGGCCACTTCTGGTACTGCACCTTTCCGAAGGAAGGCAACTCCACACACTGGGGAACCCAATTTTCTCTATCATGAGGGATCTCTGATAATATGTGGAGCACGTCAGGGTCAAGTGCTTTCTGAGTCCCTGCCTCACACGCATACACAGGAGAGAATCTCTTTTGGAGAGAAAAGATGTCATTCCAAACACCCAAACCAAAGTCACCTGGACAATGAAATCAAGGAACGACTGAGGAAGAACAACCTATGAGCTGCCATTTCAATAGGAAGGGTCTTTTCCGCTTAGGGAAAAGAGAGGGTGTCGTTTACCTTGACCCACACCTCGTGTCCTTTGAGAAGACATGGGTGCCCAGCAGGGAGGACTGCTTGCAACCGACATACTTCCAGAGACCAGCCAAGGAAGAGTGAAAATCTCATGCAAGAGTCCTGAGATAGCCTTTGTGTCTAATAGTCCCCGGAAACACAGACAAGGGCTTGGGAAGGAAACTGCGCCCTGGAATGTGGCTTGTATGCAAATCACATCTCAATCTCTCTCTCGGCTTCTTCCTCCTTCACATTCTCTCGAATCCTCCTCATCCAAGGTGATCTGTGCTGGTCCATGTTGTCAAATCTCAGCCAGGAAAGCAGTCAAATTCGTTAACCTAGATTTTCCATCAGTCTTCCAAACTCCTATCAAATATAAAAGCATTTTTCCGGAAATAACTCCTCTGTTTGTATGGAGATATTCCTCCTTACACAGTGCACCTCTATCTTACCATAGTCAGCCCTTCACACTGACAGATAACCATCCCATTTGCACTGTGTTCTACATGGTCACCAATTTGACTCTGAGATCAACATCTTTTCAACCACCTACACATAAGGGACCGAGTGAGAATTCACTTCTCTGCAGCACATCTCCTGTATTTGAAGTTGCTGGTGAGGTGGGTCTCTCGACTCTTTCTAAGGGGAGTTGGGAAATGAAGTCTCTGCCTCTCCATGTCTCAGTGAATTGGCATGTAAGAAGGGGTCTGAGCACCCTTCAGCAGGGTCTGAGTGACAATGCGACAGAGGTCAAGGATTCGGTCCCCTACAACCAGTCTCCATTTGGGACAATCCTCCTCCTTCTCTAGACCCTCCATTGCCAGGCCAGAGGCCTGGCTCGTCCAAGAGGGAAACCTCAAGACCTGCCCAGGTAGCCCTCACCACACGGCTCACGGTAGATAACAAGAGAGACTCCTTAAATTCCACAACTGTGTACCCCACAAACAAGCCAGCAGTGGAACTAGTCACCCCACTTCCATCCAGCACCCCAGTAGACAGGACTTAATCTTATCAACCTGTGAAATACCCACCAGACGTATCCCAGCTTCATTCTTGGGACATGTGTTACTGTGGATAGCTAGTGTGTGCTTTCATCTATTGACGTGTACGTTCAGAAGCAGGGAAGGGTCCTTGCCCCCATTCAAGTATTTCCTCAGGGTTGATATTGAGGGCCTCGTCCTTGGTGGAAGGCAGAGGGGCCTATTGTCATGGTTTGAGCTCTGGAATGAGATTTATCATCCCGGTCATTCTTGGGAGACGTTATTCCTCTGTTGGAAAAGACTGGAAGGGATAAGCTCACTGGTCCCTCTCCGATGTATCATAATCCAAAAGCAAGCCTGAGCCGTGGCTATTTCCTCAGCAGCCTGATGAGAATGGTGGGCATCAGAAGAATGCTGGAAAGAATACTTGTCATCCAATTGTCCAATACATCCAATGGATCCTCCTTTCATTTAGTATCAACATACCTCCAGATCATGAGCTCAGGCTGCCCGAGGTACCACAAATGATGGGTGACGGTGAGAGCTTCCCACTTTGGGCCCATCACTTGCCTCTCTTCTCACAGAGAGTCAGTGGTGTCACAATGCTTGGTGGGCGTCATGCCATTGCCATGGCCACCATTGGGCCTGAACTTCTCAGATGGAAGGCAACTCCACCTCCTCTGTGCCCACCTGCTCTCTACAGAAGGATGGCTCTTCCCCTGAACGTGTGTCAGGCTCAACACGGTGGTTCCAGAACTGCTTCCCAGGAATACACAGTCTACAATCCCAATTGGAAAGAAAATATGGGATTGAAAAAGACCCACTGGCTAAAGATTGGGCAAGAGGGCGGAGGAGTAGCTGGACACGCTGAACACTTCATAGGTACTTTTGTCGGTAGGGTCCCATATGGGACGCAGAGAGCAACAGACTTGAAACAACGTTCACATGAGTGCTCTCCCAAGCAATGGCTTCTCTGCAGCATTCCCTACCTGGTCCATGAGCTCTTGTGGATTTGCTCGGGTGTGGATCCCTGGACTCGTTCTTAGCAGATATAGAATATGAACTCTGTGACTCTTCATGTCTCAATGACTGGGCATCCAAACAATGGTCTGAGCATCCATGGCCAGTGAGCTGGCCAACCATAGCCCAGAGTGCCAGATGTCTGTCAACCAAATCCAGTCTCTCTGGAATAGACCTCCTCATTCTCTGGCCTCCTGATTGTCAGGGACAGAGCCCACTCCCTTCCAGGTTGGAACTTTCAGTACCCTCAAATTGCAGGCATCATCCCAGGGCTCCTGGAAGATCAGACAATCGACCCACCTTTCCTTTCTTTTGATTGTAGACACAACAAACACACTGGCACTGGCCCCAGGCACCACACTCCCAGGAAGCTCTCCATGAGAGGGAGGGCTTGTTCTTATCCACCTGTGGAAAAGGCAGCTGAAATAGACCGGTTACCTCTCGGTTAAAAGGCCTCTGTTTGGAGGGCTCCCCTGTGGCTTAGGCTATGGAAATATTTATTCGGAAGTGTGGAGCTGAAAATGCCCCAATGGGAATGTCTTCGTCAAGGGTTACATCCAAGGGCTCAGGCTTGGTGGAGAGCATTGGGGCATGGATTGCTTGTTCGTGCCCTGGGATGTCTTGTTTCAAATGGCCATGAAGCACAAATCTTCTTTCACATGTAGGAACTCCCTTGAGGTATTCTGCCCACTGATCCCCTGAAGATATCACATGTGCAGACACCAAGCCTCTAGAATCCACATTGAGCTTGGGAGCCTGAGGAGAGTGGTGGCTATGCGTCTACAGATGGAGATAAGAGTGTTCATCCAAGAGGACCACCCCTCTGATGGATCCTCCTTTGCATCAACTTCGACATACCTCCAGAGCAAGAGCTCATGGTGTCCCTCTTTGAACTCTCAAGGTGTGAGGGTGAGAATGTCCCACATATGGCCCATCACACACCTCTTTTCTCACAGAGAGGTGGTTTGGTCACAAGGCTCCATGGGCATCATATCAGTGCAAAGGCCACCTCTGGGGCTGCACCTTTCCGAAGGAAGGCAACTCCACACACTGGGGAACCCAATTTTCTCTATCATGAGGGATCTCTGATAACATGTGGAGCACGTCAGGGTCAAGTGCTTTCTCAGGCACTGCCTCACACGAATACACAGGACAGAATCTCTTTTGGAGAGAAAAGATGTCATTCCAAACACCCAAACCAAAGTCACCTGGACAATGAAATCAAGGAACGACTGAGGAAGAACAACCTATGAGCTGCCATTTCAATAGGAAGGGTCTTTTCCGCTTAGGGAAAAGAGAGGGTGTCATTTACCTTGACCCACACCTCGTGTCCTTTGAGAAGACATGGGTGCCCAGCAGGGAGGACTGCTTGCAATCCACATACTTCAAGAGACCAGCCAAGGAATAGTGAAAATCTCATGCAAGAGTCCTGAGATAGCCTTCGTGTCTAATCGTCCCCGGAAACACAGACAAGGGCTTGGGAAGGAAACTGCGCCCTGGAATGTGGCTTGTATGCAAATCACATCTCAATCTCTCTCTCGGCTTCTTCCTCCTTCACATTCTCTCGAATCCTCCTCATCCAAGGTGATCTGTGCTGGTCCATGTTGTCAAATCTCAGCCAGGAAAGCGGTCAAATTCGTTAACCTAGATTTTCCATCAGTCTTCCAAACTCCTATCAAATATAAAAGCATTTTTCCGGAAATAACTCCTCTGTTTGTATGGAGATATTCCTCCTTACACAGTGCACCTCTATCTTACCATAGTCAGCCCTTCACACTGACAGATAACCATCCCATTTGCACTGTGTTCTACATGGTCACCAATTTGACTCTGAGATCAACATCTTTTCAACCACCTACACATAAGGGACCGAGTGAGAATTCACTTCTCTGCAGCACATCTCCTGTATTTGAAGTTGCTGGTGAGGTGGATCTCTCGACTCTTTCTAAGGGGAGTTGGGAAATGAAGTCTCTGCCTCTCCATGTCTCAGTGAATTGGCATGTAAGAAGGGGTCTGAGCACCCTTCAGCAGGGTCTGAGTGACAATGCGACAGAGGTCAAGGATTCGGTCCCCTACAACCAGTCTCCATTTGGGACAATCCTCCTCCTTCTCTAGACCCTCCATTGCCAGGCCAGAGGCCTGGCTCGTCCAAGAGGGAAACCTCAAGACCTGCCCAGGTAGCCATCACCACACGGCTCACGGTAGATAACAAGAGAGACTCCTTAAATTCCACAACTGTGTACCCCACAAACAAGCCAGCAGTGGAACTAGTCACCCCACTTCCATCCAGCACCCCAGTAGACAGGACTTAATCTTATCAACCTGTGAAATACCCACCAGACGTATCCCAGCTTCATTCTTGGGACATGTGTTACTGTGGATAGCTAGTGTGTGCTTTCATCTATTGACGTGTACGTTCAGAAGCAGGGAAGGGTCCTTGCCCCCATTCAAGTATTTCCTCAGGGTTGATATTGAGGGCCTCGTCCTTGGTGGAAGGCAGAGGGGCCTATTGTCATGGTTTGAGCTCTGGAATGAGATTTATCATCCCGGTCATTCTTGGGAGACGTTATTCCTCTGTTGGAAAAGACTGGAAGGGATAAGCTCACTGGTCCCTCTCAGATGTATCATAATCCAAAAGCAAGCCTGAGCCGTGGCTATTTCCTCAGCAGCCTGATGAGAATGGTGGGCATCAGAAGAATGCTGGAAAGAATACTTGTCATCCAATTGTCCAATACATCCAATGGATCCTCCTTTCATTTAGTATCAACATACCTCCAGATCATGAGCTCAGGCTGCCCGAGGTACCACAAAAGATGGGTGACGGTGAGAGCTTCCCACTTTGGGCCCATCACTCGCCTCTCTTCTCACAGAGAGTCCGTGGTGTCACAATGCTTGGTGGTCATCATGCCATTGCCGTGGCCACCATTGGGCCTGAACTTCTCAGATGGAAGGCAACTCCACCTCCTCTGTGCCCACCTGCTCTCTACAGAAGGATGGCTCTTCCCCTGAACGTGTGTCAGGCTCAACACGGTGGTTCCAGAACTGCTTCCCAGGAATACACAGTCTACAATCCCATTTGGAAAGAAAATATGGGATTGAAAAAGACCCACTGGCTAAAGATTGGGCAAGAGGGCGGAGGAGTAGCTGGACACGCTGAACACTTCATAGGTACTTTTGTCGGTAGGGTCCCATATGGGACGCAGAGAGCAACAGACTTGAAACAACGTTCACATGAGTGCTCTCCCAAGCAATGGCTTCTCTGCAGCATTCCCTACCTGGTCCATGAGCTCTTGTGGATTTGCTCGGGTGTGGATCCCTGGACTCGTTCTTAGCAGATATAGAATATGAACTCTGTGACTCTTCAGGTCTCAATGACTGGGCATCCAAACAATGGTCTGAGCATCCATGGCCAGTGAGCTGGCCAACCACAGCCCAGAGTGCCAGATGTCTGTCAACCAAATCCAGGCTCTCTGGAATAGACCTCCTCATTCTCTGGCCTCCTGATTGTCAGGGACAGAGCCCACTCCCTTCCAGGTTGGAACTTTCAGTACCCTCAAATTGCAGGCATCATCCCAGGGCTCCTGGAAGATCAGACAATCGACCCACCTTTCCTTTCTTTTGATTGTAGACACAACAAACACACTGGCACTGGCCCCAGGCACCACACTCCCAGGAAGCTCTCCATGAGAGGGAGGGCTTGTACTTATCCACCTGTGGAAAAGGCAGCTGAAATAGACCGGTTACCTCTCGGTTAAAAGGCCTCTGTTTGGAGGGCTCCCCTGTGGCTTAGGCTATGGAAATATTTATTCGGAAGTGTGGAGCTGAAAATGCCCCAATGGGAATGTCTTCGTCAAGGGTTACATCCAAGGGCTCAGGCTTGGTGGAGAGCATTGGGGCATGGATTGCTTGTTCGTGCCCTGGGATGTCTTGTTTCAAATGGCCATGAAGCACAATTCTTCTTTCACATGTAGGAACTCCCTTGAGGTGTGCTGCCCACTGATCCCCTGAAGATATCACATGTGCAGACACCAAGCCTCTAGAATCCACATTGAGCTTGGGAGCCTGAGGAGAGTGGTGGCTATGCGTCTACAGATGGAGATAAGAGTGTTCATCCAAGAGGACCACCCCTCTGATGGATCCTCCTTTCCATCAACTTCGACATACCTCCAGAGCAAGAGCTCATGGTGTCCCTCTTTGAACTCTCAAGGTGTGAGGGTGAGAATGTCCCACATATGGCCCATCACACACCTCTTTTCTCACAGAGAGGTGGTTTGGTCACAAGGCTCCATGGGCATCATATCAGTGCAAAGGCCACCTCTGGGGCTGCACCTTTCCGAAGGAAGGCAACTCCACACACTGGGGAACCCAATTTTCTCTATCATGAGGGATCTCTGATAACATGTGGAGCACGTCAGGGTCAAGTGCTTTCTCAGGCACTGCCTCACACGAATACACAGGACAGAATCTCTTTTGGAGAGAAAAGATGTCATTCCAAACACCCAAACCAAAGTCACCTGGACAATGAAATCAAGGAACGACTGAGGAAGAACAACCTATGAGCTGCCATTTCAATAGGAAGGGTCTTTTCCGCTTAGGGAAAAGAGAGGGTGTCATTTACCTTGACCCACACCTCGTGTCCTTTGAGAAGACATGGGTGCCCAGCAGGGAGGACTGCTTGCAATCCACATACTTCAAGAGACCAGCCAAGGAATAGTGAAAATCTCATGCAAGAGTCCTGAGATAGCCTTCGTGTCTAATAGTCCCCGGAAACACAGACAAGGGCTTGGGAAGGAAACTGCGCCCTGGAATGTGGCTTGTATGCAAATCACATCTCAATCTCTCTCTCGGCTTCTTCCTCCTTCACATTCTCTCGAATCCTCCTCATCCAAGGTTATCTGTGCTGGTCCATGTTGTCAAATCTCAGCCAGGAAAGCGGTCAAATTCGTTAACCTAGATTTTCCATCAGTCTTCCAAACTCCTATCAAATATAAAAGCATTTTTCCGGAAATAACTCCTCTGTTTGTATGGAGATATTCCTCCTTACACAGTGCACCTCTATCTTACCATAGTCAGCCCTTCACACTGACAGATAACCATCCCATTTGCACTGTGTTCTACATGGTCACCAATTTGACTCTGAGATCAACATCTTTTCAACCACCTACACATAAGGGACCGAGTGAGAATTCACTTCTCTGCAGCACATCTCCTGTATTTGAAGTTGCTGGTGAGGTGGATCTCTCGACTCTTTCTAAGGGGAGTTGGGAAATGAAGTCTCTGCCTCCCCATGTCTCAGTGAATTGGCATGTAAGAAGGGGTCTGAGCACCCTTCAGCAGGGTCTGAGTGACAATGCGACAGAGGTCAAGGATTCGGTCCCCTCAAACCAGTCTCCATTTGGGACAATCCTCCTCCTTCTCTAGACCCTCCATTGCCAGGCCAGAGGCCTGGCTCGTCCAAGAGGGAAACCTCAAGACCTGCCCAGGTAGCCCTCACCACACGACTCACGGTAGATAACAAGAGAGACTCCTTAAATTTCACAACTGTGTACCCCACAAACAAGCCAGCAGTGGAACTAGTCACCCCACTTCCATCCAGCACCCCAGTAGACAGGACTTAATCTTATCAACCTGTGAAATACCCACCAGACGTATCCCAGCTTCATTCTTGGGACATGTGTTACTGTGGATAGCTAGTGTGTGCTTTCATCTATTGACGTGTACGTTCAGAAGCAGGGAAGGGTCCTTGCCCCCATTCAAGTATTTCCTCAGGGTTGATATTGAGGGCCTCGTCCTTGGTGGAAGGCAGAGGGGCCTATTGTCATGGTTTGAGCTCTGGAATGAGATTTATCATCCCGGTCATTCTTGGGAGACGTTATTCCTCTGTTGGAAAAGACTGGAAGGGATAAGCTCACTGGTCCCTCTCCGATGTATCATAATCCAAAAGCAAGCCTGAGCCGTGGCTATTTCCTCAGCAGCCTGATGAGAATGGTGGGCATCAGAAGAATGCTGGAAAGAATACTTGTCATCCAATTGTCCAATACATCCAATGGATCCTCCTTTCATTTAGTATCAACATACCTCCAGATCATGAGCTCAGGCTGCCCGAGGTACCACAAATGATGGGTGACGGTGAGAGCTTCCCACTTTGGGCCCATCACTTGCCTCTCTTCTCACAGAGAGTCAGTGGTGTCACAATGCTTGGTGGGCGTCATGCCATTGCCATGGCCACCATTGGGCCTGAACTTCTCAGATGGAAGGCAACTCCACCTCCTCTGTGCCCACCTGCTCTCTACAGAAGGATGGCTCTTCCCCTGAACGTGTGTCAGGCTCAACACGGTGGTTCCAGAACTGCTTCCCAGGAATACACAGTCTACAATCCCAATTGGAAAGAAAATATGGGATTGAAAAAGACCCACTGGCTAAAGATTGGGCAAGAGGGCGGAGGAGTAGCTGGACACGCTGAACACTTCATAGGTACTTTTGTCGGTAGGGTCCCATATGGGACGCAGAGAGCAACAGACTTGAAACAACGTTCACATGAGTGCTCTCCCAAGCAATGGCTTCTCTGCAGCATTCCCTACCTGGTCCATGAGCTCTTGTGGATTTGCTCGGGTGTGGATCCCTGGACTCGTTCTTAGCGGATATAGAATATGAACTCTGTGACTCTTCAGGTCTCAATGACTGGGCATCCAAACAATGGTCTGAGCATCCATGGCCAGTGAGCTGGCCAACCATAGCCCAGAGTGCCAGATGTCTGTCAACCAAATCCAGTCTCTCTGGAATAGACCTCCTCATTCTCTGGCCTCCTGATTGTCAGGGACAGAGCCCACTCCCTTCCAGGTTGGACCTTTCAGTACCCTCAAATTGCAGGCATCATCCCAGGGCTCCTGGAAGATCAGACAATCGACCCACCTTTCCTTTCTTTTGACTGTAGACACAACAAACACACTGGCACTGGCCCCAGGCACCACACTCCCAGGAAGCTCTCCATGAGAGGGAGAGCTTGTTCTTATCCACCTGTGGAAAAGGCAGCTGAAATAGACCGGTTACCTCTCGGTTAAAAGGCCTCTGTTTGGAGGGCTCCCCTGTGGCTTAGGCTATGGAAATATTTATTCGGAAGTGTGGAGCTGAAAATGCCCCAATGAGAATGTCTTCGTCAAGGGTTACATCCAAGGGCTCAGGCTTGGTGGAGAGCATTGGGGCATGGATTGCTTGTTTGTGCCCTGGGATGTCTTGTTTCAAATGGCCATGAAGCACAATTCTTCTTTCACATGTAGGAACTCCCTTGAGGTGTGCTGCCCACTGATCCCCTGAAGATATCACATGTGCAGACACCAAGCCTCTAGAATCCACATTGAGCTTGGGAGCCTGAGGAGAGTGGTGGCTATGCGTCTACAGATGGAGATAAGAGTGTTCATCCAAGAGGACCACCCCTCTGATGGATCCTCCTTTCCATCAACTTCGACATACCTCCAGAGCAAGAGCTCATGGTGTCCCTCTTTGAACTCTCAAGGTGTGAGGGTGAGAATGTCCCACATATGGCCCATCACACACCTCTTTTCTCACAGAGAGGTGGTTTGGTCACAAGGCTCCATGGGCATCATATCAGTGCAAAGGCCACCTCTGGGGCTGCACCTTTCCGAAGGAAGGCAACTCCACACATTGGGGAACCCAATTTTCTCTATCATGAGGGATCTCTGATAACATGTGGAGCACGTCAGGGTCAAGTGCTTTCTCAGGCACTGCCTCACACGAATACACAGGACAGAATCTCTTTTGGAGAGAAAAGATGTCATTCCAAACACCCAAACCAAAGTCACCTGGACAATGAAATCAAGGAACGACTGAGGAAGAACAACCTATGAGCTGCCATTTCAATAGGAAGGGTCTTTTCCGCTTAGGGAAAAGAGAGGGTGTCATTTACCTTGACCCACACTTCGTGTCCTTTGAGAAGACATGGGTGCCCAGCAGGGAGGACTGCTTGCAATCCACATACTTCAAGAGACCAGCCAAGGAATAGTGAAAATCTCAGGCAAGAGTCCTGAGATAGCCTTCGTGTCTAATCGTCCCCGGAAACACAGACAAGGGCTTGGGAAGGAAACTGCGCCCTGGAATGTGGCTTGGATGCAAATCACATCTCAATCTCTCTCTCGGCTTCTTCCTCCTTCACATTCTCTCGAATCCTCCTCATCCAAGGTTATCTGTGCTGGTCCATGTTGTCAAATCTCAGCCAGGAAAGCGGTCAAATTCGTTAACCTAGATTTTCCATCAGTCTTCCAAACTCCTATCAAATATAAAAGCATTTTTCCGGAAATAACTCCTCTGTTTGTATGGAGATATTCCACCTTACACAGTGCACCTCTATCTTACCATAGTCAGCCCTTCACACTGACAGATAACCATCCCATTTGCACTGTGTTCTACATGGTCACCAATTTGACTCTGAGATCAACATCTTTTCAACCACCTACACATAAGGGACCGAGTGAGAATTCACTTCTCTGCAGCACATCTCCTGTATTTGAAGTTGCTGGTGAGGTGGATCTCTCGACTCTTTCTAAGGGGAGTTGGGAAATGAAGTCTCTGCCTCTCCATGTCTCAGTGAATTGGCATGTAAGAAGGGGTCTGAGCACCCTTCAGCAGGGTCTGAGTGACAATGCGACAGAGGTCAAGGATTCGGTCCCCTCAAACCAGTCTCCATTTGGGACAATCCTCCTCCTTCTCTAGACCCTCCATTGCCAGGCCAGAGGCCTGGCTCGTCCAAGAGGGAAACCTCAAGACCTGCCCAGGTAGCCCTCACCACACGGCTCACGGTAGATAACAAGAGAGACTCCTTAAATTCCACAACTGTGTACCCCACAAACAAGCCAGCAGTGGAACTAGTCACCCCACTTCCATCCAGCACCCCAGTAGACAGGACTTAATCTTATCAACCTGTGAAATACCCACCAGACGTATCCCAGCTTCATTCTTGGGACATGTGTTACTGTGGATAGCTAGTGTGTGCTTTCATCTATTGACGTGTACGTTCAGAAGCAGGGAAGGGTCCTTGCCCCCATTCAAGTATTTCCTCAGGGTTGATATTGAGGGCCTCGTCCTTGGTGGAAGGCAGAGGGGCCTATTGTCATGGTTTGAGCTCTGGAATGAGATTTATCATCCTGGTCATTCTTGGGAGACGTTATTCCTCTGCTGGAAAAGACTGGAAGGGATAAGCTCACTGGTCCCTCTCAGATGTATCATAATCCAAAAGCAAGCCTGAGCCGTGGCTATTTCCTCAGCAGCCTGATGAGAATGGTGGGCATCAGAAGAATGCTGGAAAGAATACTTGTCATCCAATTGTCCAATACATCCAATGGATCCTCCTTTCATTTAGTATCAACATACCTCCAGATCATGAGCTCAGGCTGCCCGAGGTACCACAAATGATGGGTGACGGTGAGAGCTTCCCACTTTGGGCCCATCACTTGCCTCTTTTCTCACAGAGAGTCAGTGGTGTCACAATGCTTGGTGGGCGTCATGCCATTGCCGTGGCCACCATTGGGCCTGAACTTCTCAGATGGAAGGCAACTCCACCTCCTCTGTGCCCACCTGCTCTCTACAGAAGGATGGCTCTTCCCCTGAACGTGTGTCAGGCTCACCACGGTGGTTCCAGAACTGCTTCCCAGGAATACACAGTCTACAATGCCATTTGGAAAGAAAATATGGGATTGAAAAAGACCCACTGGCTAAAGATTGGGCAAGAGGGCGGAGGAGTAGCTGGACACGCTGAACACTTCATAGGTACTTTTGTCTGTAGGGTCCCATATGGGACGCAGAGAGCAACAGACTTGAAACAACGTTCACATGAGTGCTCTCCCAAGCAATGGCTTCTCTGCAGCATTCCCTACCTGGTCCATGAGCTCTTGTGGATTTGCTCGGGTGTGGATCCCTGGACTCGTTCTTAGCGGATATAGAATATGAACTCTGTGACTCTTCATGTCTCAATGACTGGGCATCCAAACAATGGTCTGAGCATCCATGGCCAGTGAGCTGGCCAACCATAGCCCAGAGTGCCAGATGTCTGTCAACCAAATCCAGTCTCTCTGGAATAGACCTCCTCATTCTCTGGCCTCCTGATTGTCAGGGACAGAGCCCACTCCCTTCCAGGTTGGAACTTTCAGTACCCTCAAATTGCAGGCATCATCCCAGGGCTCCTGGAAGATCAGACAATCGACCCACCTTTCCTTTCTTTTGATTGTAGACACAACAAACACACTGGCACTGGCCCCAGGCACCACACTCCCAGGAAGCTCTCCATGAGAGGGAGGGCTTGTTCTTATCCACGTGTGGAAAAGGCAGCTGAAATAGACCGGTTACCTCTCGGTTAAAAGGCCTCTGTTTGGAGGGCTCCCCTGTGGCTTAGGCTATGGAAATATTTATTCGGAAGTGTGGAGCTGAAAATGCCCCAATGGGAATGTCTTCGTCAAGGGTTACATCCAAGGGCTCAGGCTTGGTGGAGAGCATTGGGGCATGGATTGCTTGTTTGTGCCCTGGGATGTCTTGTTTCAAATGGCCATGAAGCACAATTCTTCTTTCACATGTAGGAACTCCCTTGAGGTATTCTGCCCACTGATCCCCTGAAGATATCACATGTGCAGACACCAAGCCTCTAGAATCCACATTGAGCTTGGGAGCCTGAGGAGAGTGGTGGCTATGCGTCTACAGATGGAGATAAGAGTGTTCATCCAAGAGGACCACCCCTCTGATGGATCCTCCTTTCCATCAACTTCGACATACCTCCAGAGCAAGAGCTCATGGTGTCCCTCTTTGAACTCTCAAGGTGTGAGGGTGAGAATGTCCCACATATGGCCCATCACACACCTCTTTTCTCACAGAGAGGTGGTTTGGTCACAAGGCTCCATGGGCATCATATCAGTGCAAAGGCCACCTCTGGGGCTGCACCTTTCCGAAGGAAGGCAACTCCACACACTGGGGAACCCAATTTTCTCTATCATGAGGGATCTCTGATAACATGTGGAGCACGTCAGGGTCAAGTGCTTTCTCAGGCACTGCCTCACACGAATACACAGGACAGAATCTCTTTTGGAGAGAAAAGATGTCATTCCAAACACCCAAACCAAAGTCACCTGGACAATGAAATCAAGGAACGACTGAGGAAGAACAACCTATGAGCTGCCATTTCAATAGGAAGGGTCTTTTCCGCTTAGGGAAAAGAGAGGGTGTCATTTACCTTGACCCACACCTCGTGTCCTTTGAGAAGACATGGGTGCCCAGCAGGGAGGACTGCTTGCAATCCACATACTTCAAGAGACCAGCCAAGGAATAGTGAAAATCTCATGCAAGAGTCCTGAGATAGCCTTCGTGTCTAATCGTCCCCGGAAACACAGACAAGGGCTTGGGAAGGAAACTGCGCCCTGGAATGTGGCTTGTATGCAAATCACATCTCAATCTCTCTCTAGGCTTCTTCCTCCTTCACATTCTCTCGAATCCTCCTCATCCAAGGTGATCTGTGCTGGTCCATGTTGTCAAATCTCAGCCAGGAAAGCGGTCAAATTCGTTAACCTAGATTTTCCATCAGTCTTCCAAACTCCTATCAAATATAAAAGCATTTTTCCGGAAATAACTCCTCTGTTTGTATGGAGATATTCCACCTTACACAGTGCACCTCTATCTTACCATAGTCAGCCCTTCACACTGACAGATAACCATCCCATTTGCACTGTGTTCTACATGGTCACCAATTTGACTCTGAGATCAACATCTTTTCAACCACCTACACATAAGGGACCGAGTGAGAATTCACTTCTCTGCAGCACATCTCCTGTATTTGAAGTTGCTGGTGAGGTGGATCTCTCGACTCTTTCTAAGGGGAGTTGGGAAATGAAGTCTCTGCCTCCCCATGTCTCAGTGAATTGGCATGTAAGAAGGGGTCTGAGCACCCTTCAGCAGGGTCTGAGTGACAATGCGACAGAGGTCAAGGATTCGGTCCCCTCAAACCAGTCTCCATTTGGGACAATCCTCCTCCTTCTCTAGACCCTCCATTGCCAGGCCAGAGGCCTGGCTCGTCCAAGAGGGAAACCTCAAGACCTGCCCAGGTAGCCCTCACCACACGGCTCACGGTAGATAACAAGAGAGACTCCTTAAATTCCACAACTGTGTACCCCACAAACAAGCCAGCAGTGGAACTAGTCACCCCACTTCCATCCAGCACCCCAGTAGACAGGACTTAATCTTATCAACCTGTGAAATACCCACCAGACGTATCCCAGCTTCATTCTTGGGACATGTGTTACTGTGGATAGCTAGTGTGTGCTTTCATCTATTGACGTGTACGTTCAGAAGCAGGGAAGGGTCCTTGCCCCCATTCAAGTATTTCCTCAGGGTTGATATTGAGGGCCTCGTCCTTGGTGGAAGGCAGAGGGGCCTATTGTCATGGTTTGAGCTCTGGAATGAGATTTATCATCCTGGTCATTCTTGGGAGACGTTATTCCTCTGCTGGAAAAGACTGGAAGGGATAAGCTCACTGGTCCCTCTCAGATGTATCATAATCCAAAAGCAAGCCTGAGCCGTGGCTATTTCCTCAGCAGCCTGATGAGAATGGTGGGCATCAGAAGAATGCTGGAAAGAATACTTGTCATCCAATTGTCCAATACATCCAATGGATCCTCCTTTCATTTAGTATCAACATACCTCCAGATCATGAGCTCAGGCTGCCCGAGGTACCACAAATGATGGGTGACGGTGAGAGCTTCCCACTTTGGGCCCATCACTTGCCTCTTTTCTCACAGAGAGTCAGTGGTGTCACAATGCTTGGTGGGCGTCATGCCATTGCCGTGGCCACCATTGGGCCTGAACTTCTCAGATGGAAGGCAACTCCACCTCCTCTGTGCCCACCTGCTCTCTACAGAAGGATGGCTCTTCCCCTGAACGTGTGTCAGGCTCACCACGGTGGTTCCAGAACTGCTTCCCAGGAATACACAGTCTACAATGCCATTTGCAAAGAAAATATGGGATTGAAAAAGACCCACTGGCTAAAGATTGGGCAAGAGGGCGGAGGAGTAGCTGGACACGCTGAACACTTCATAGGTACTTTTGTCTGTAGGGTCCCATATGGGACGCAGAGAGCAACAGACTTGAAACAACGTTCACATGAGTGCTCTCCCAAGCAATGGCTTCTCTGCAGCATTCCCTACCTGGTCCATGAGCTCTTGTGGATTTGCTCGGGTGTGGATCCCTGGACTCGTTCTTAGCGGATATAGAATATGAACTCTGTGACTCTTCAGGTCTCAATGACTGGGCATCCAAACAATGGTCTGAGCATCCATGGCCAGTGAGCTGGCCAACCATAGCCCAGAGTGCCAGATGTCTGTCAACCAAATCCAGGCTCTCTGGAATAGACCTCCTCATTCTCTGGCCTCCTGATTGTCAGGGACAGAGCCCACTCCCTTCCAGGTTGGAACTTTCAGTACCCTCAAATTGCAGGCATCATCCCAGGGCTCCTGGAAGATCAGACAATCGACCCACCTTTCCTTTCTTTTGATTGTAGACACAACAAACACACTGGCACTGGCCCCAGGCACCACACTCCCAGGAAGCTCTCCATGAGAGGGAGGGCTTGTTCTTATCCACGTGTGGAAAAGGCAGCTGAAATAGACCGGTTACCTCTCGGTTAAAAGGCCTCTGTTTGGAGGGCTCCCCTGTGGCTTAGGCTATGGAAATATTTATTCGGAAGTGTGGAGCTGAAAATGCCCCAATGGGAATGTCTTCGTCAAGGGTTACATCCAAGGGCTCAGGCTTGGTGGAGAGCATTGGGGCATGGATTGCTTGTTTGTGCCCTGGGATGTCTTGTTTCAAATGGCCATGAAGCACAATTCTTCTTTCACATGTAGGAACTCCCTTGAGGTATTCTGCCCACTGATCCCCTGAAGATATCACATGTGCAGACACCAAGCCTCTAGAATCCACATTGAGCTTGGGAGCCTGAGGAGAGTGGTGGCTATGCGTCTACAGATGGAGATAAGAGTGTTCATCCAAGAGGACCACCCCTCTGATGGATCCTCCTTTCCATCAACTTCGACATACCTCCAGAGCAAGAGCTCATGGTGTCCATCTTTGACCTCTCAAGGTTTGAGGGGGACACTTTCCCACATATGGCCCATCACACACCTCTTTTCTCACAGAGAGGTGGTTTGGTCACAAGGCTCCATGGGCATACTCTCAGTGCCATGGCCACTTCTGGCACTGCACCTTTCCGAAGGAAGGCAACTCCACACACTGGGGAACCCAATTTTCTCTATCATGATGGATCTCTGATAACATGTGGAGCACGTCAGGGTCAAGTGCTTTCTGAGTCCCTGCCTCACACGCATACACAGGACAGAATCTCTTTTGGAGAGAAAAGATGTCATTCCAAACACCCAAACCAAAGTCACCTGGACAATGAAATCAAGGAACGACTGAGGAAGAACAACCTATGAGCTGCCATTTTAATAGGAAGGGGCTTTTCCGCTTAGGGAAAAGAGAGGGTGTCATTTACCTTGACCCACACCTCGTGTCCTTTGAGAAGACATGGGTGCCCAGCAGGGAGGACTGCTTGCAATCCACATACTTCAAGAGACCAGCCAAGGAATAGTGAAAATCTCATGCAAGAGTCCTGAGATAGCCTTTGTGTCTAATCGTCCCCGGAAACACAGACAAGGGCTTGGGAAGGAAACTGCGCCCTGGAATGTGGCTTGGATGCAAATCACATCTCAATCTCTCTCTCGGCTTCTTCCTCCTTCACATTCTCTCGAATCCTCCTCATCCAAGGTGATCTGTGCTGGTCCATGTTGTCAAATCTCAGCCAGGAAAGCGGTCAAATTCGTTAACCTAGATTTTCCATCAGTCTTCCAAACTCCTATCAAATATAAAAGCATTTTTCCAGAAATAACTCCTCTGTTTGTATGGAGATATTCCACCTTACACAGTGCACCTCTATCTTACCATAGTCAGCCCTTCACACTGACAGATAACCATCCCATTTGCACTGTGTTCTACATGGTCACCAATTTGACTCTGAGATCAACATCTTTTCAACCACCTACACATAAGGGACCGAGTGAGAATTCACTTCTCTGCAGCACATCTCCTGTATTTGAAGTTGCTGGTGAGGTGGATCTCTCGACTCTTTCTAAGGGGAGTTGGGAAATGAAGTCTCTGCCTCCCCATGTCTCAGTGAATTGGCATGTAAGAAGGGGTCTGAGCACCCTTCAGCAGGGTCTGAGTGACAATGCGACAGAGGTCAAGGTTTCGGTCCCCTCAAACCAGTCTCCATTTGGGACAATCCTCCTCCTTCTCTAGACCCTCCATTGCCAGGCCAGAGGCCTGGCTCGTCCAAGAGGGAAACCTCAAGACCTGCCCAGGTAGCCCTCACCACACGGCTCACGGTAGATAACAAGAGAGACTCCTTAAATTTCACAACTGTGTACCCCACAAACAAGCCAGCAGTGGAACTAGTCACCCCACTTCCATCCAGCACCCCAGTAGACAGGACTTAATCTTATCAACCTGTGAAATACCCACCAGACGTATCCCAGCTTCATTCTTGGGACATGTGTTACTGTGGATAGCTAGTGTGTGCTTTCATCTATTGACGTGTACGTTCAGAAGCAGGGAAGGGTCCTTGCCCCCATTCAAGTATTTCCTCAGGGTTGATATTGAGGGCCTCGTCCTTGGTGGAAGGCAGAGGGGCCTATTGTCATGGTTTGAGCTCTGGAATGAGATTTATCATCCCGGTCATTCTTGGGAGACGTTATTCCTCTGTTGGAAAAGACTGGAAGGGATAAGCTCACTGGTCCCTCTCCGATGTATCATAATCCAAAAGCAAGCCTGAGCCGTGGCTATTTCCTCAGCAGCCTGATGAGAATGGTGGGCATCAGAAGAATGCTGGAAAGAATACTTGTCATCCAATTGTCCAATACATCCAATGGATCCTCCTTTCATTTAGTATCAAAATACCTCCAGATCATGAGCTCAGGCTGCCCGAGGTACCACAAATGATGGGTGACGGTGAGAGCTTCCCACTTTGGGCCCATCACTTGCCTCTCTTCTCACAGAGAGTCAGTGGTTTCACAAGGCTTGGTGGGCGTCATGCCATTGCCATGGCCACCATTGGGCCTGAACTTCTCAGATGGAAGGCAACTCCACCTCCTCTGTGCCCACCTGCTCTCTACAGAAGGATGGCTCTTCCCCTGAACGTGTGTCAGGCTCAACACGGTGGTTCCAGAACTGCTTCCCAGGAATACACAGTCTACAATCCCATTTGGAAAGAAAATATGGTATTTAAAAAGACCCACTGGCTAAAGATTGGGCAAGAGGGCGGAGGAGTAGCTGGACACGCTGAACACTTCATAGGTACTTTTGTCTGTAGGGTCCCATATGGGACGCAGAGAGCAACAGACTTGAAACAACGTTCACATGAGTGCTCTCCCAAGCAATGGCTTCTCTGCAGCATTCCCTACCTGGTCCATGAGCTCTTGTGGATTTGCTCGGGTGTGGATCCCTGGACTCGTTCTTAGCGGATATAGAATATGAACTCTGTGACTCTTCAGGTCTCAATGACTGGGCATCCAAACAATGGTCTGAGCATCCATGGCCAGTGAGCTGGCCAACCATAGCCCAGAGTGCCAGATGTCTGTCAACCAAATCCAGTCTCTCTGGAATAGACCTCCTCATTCTCTGGCCTCCTGATTGTCAGGGACAGAGCCCACTCCCTTCCAGGTTGGAACTTTCAGTACCCTCAAATTGCAGGCATCATCCCAGGGCTCCTGGAAGATCAGACAATCGACCCACCTTTCCTTTCTTTTGATTGTAGACACAACAAACACACTGGCACTGGCCCCAGGCACCACACTCCCAGGAAGCTCTCCATGAGAGGGAGGGCTTGTTCTTATCCACCTGTGGAAAAGGCAGCTGAAATAGACCGGTTACCTCTCGGTTAAAAGGCCTCTGTTTGGAGGGCTCCCCTGTGGCTTAGGCTATGGAAATATTTATTCGGAAGTGTGGAGCTGAAAATGCCCCAATGGGAATGTCTTCGTCAAGGGTTACATCCAAGGGCTCAGGCTTGGTGGAGAGCATTGGGGCATGGATTGCTTGTTTGTGCCCTGGGATGTCTTGTTTCAAATGGCCATGAAGCACAATTCTTCTTTCACATGTAGGAACTCCCTGGAGGTATTCTGCCCACTGATCCCCTGAAGATATCACATGTGCAGACACCAAGCCTCTAGAATCCACATTGAGCTTGGGAGCCTGAGGAGAGTGGTGGCTATGCGTCTACAGATGGAGATAAGAGTGTTCATCCAAGAGGACCACCCCTCTGATGGATCCTCCTTTCCATCAACTTCGACATACCTCCAGAGCAAGAGCTCATGGTGTCCCTCTTTGAACTCTCAAGGTGTGAGGGTGAGAATGTCCCACATATGGCCCATCACACACCTCTTTTCTCACAGAGAGGTGGTTTGGTCACAAGGCTCCATGGGCATCATATCAGTGCAAAGGCCACCTCTGGGGCTGCACCTTTCCGAAGGAAGGCAACTCCACACACTGGGGAACCCAATTTTCTCTATCATGAGGGATCTCTGATAACATGTGGAGCACGTCAGGGTCAAGTGCTTTCTCAGGCACTGCCTCACACGAATACACAGGACAGAATCTCTTTTGGAGAGAAAAGATGTCATTCCAAACACCCAAACCAAAGTCACCTGGACAATGAAATCAAGGAACGACTGAGGAAGAACAACCTATGAGCTGCCATTTTAATAGGAAGGGGCTTTTCCGCTTAGGGAAAAGAGAGGGTGTCATTTACCTTGACCCACACCTCGTGTCCTTTGAGAAGACATGGGTGCCCAGCAGGGAGGACTGCTTGCAATCCACATACTTCAAGAGACCAGCCAAGGAATAGTGAAAATCTCATGCAAGAGTCCTGAGATAGCCTTTGTGTCTAATCGTCCCCGGAAACACAGACAAGGGCTTGGGAAGGAAACTGCGCCCTGGAATGTGGCTTGGATGCAAATCACATCTCAATCTCTCTCTCGGCTTCTTCCTCCTTCACATTCTCTCGAATCCTCCTCATCCAAGGTTATCTGTGCTGGTCCATGTTGTCAAATCTCAGCCAGGAAAGCGGTCAAATTCGTTAACCTAGATTTTCCATCAGTCTTCCAAACTCCTATCAAATATAAAAGCATTTTTCCGGAAATAACTCCTCTGTTTGTATGGAGATATTCCACCTTACACAGTGCACCTCTATCTTACCATAGTCAGCCCTTCACACTGACAGATAACCATCCCATTTGCACTGTGTTCTACATGGTCACCAATTTGACTCCGAGATCAACACCTTTTCAAAAACCTACACATAAGGGACCGAGTGAGAATTCACTTCTCTGCAGCACATCTCCTGTATTTGACGTTGCTGGTGAGGTGGATCTCTCGACTCTTTCTAAGGGGAGTTGGGAAATGAAGTCTCTGCCTCCCCATGTCTCAGTGAATTGGCATGTAAGAAGGGGTCTGAGCACCCTTCAGCAGGGTCTGAGTGACAATGCGACAGAGGTCAAGGATTCGGTCCCCTACAACCAGTCTCCATTTGGGACAATCCTCCTCCTTCTCTAGACCCTCCATTGCCAGGCCAGAGGCCTGGCTCGTCCAAGAGGGAAACCTCAAGACCTGCCCAGGTAGCCCTCACCACACGGCTCACGGTAGATAACAAGAGAGACTCCTTAAATTCCACAACTGTGTACCCCACAAACAAGCCAGCAGTGGAACTAGTCACCCCACTTCCATCCAGCACCCCAGTAGACAGGACTTAATCTTATCAACCTGTGAAATACCCACCAGACGTATCCCAGCTTCATTCTTGGGACATGTGTTACTGTGGATAGCTAGTGTGTGCTTTCATCTATTGACGTGTACGTTCAGAAGCAGGGAAGGGTCCTTGCCCCCATTCAAGTATTTCCTCAGGGTTGATATTGAGGGCCTCGTCCTTGGTGGAAGGCAGAGGGGCCTATTGTCATGGTTTGAGCTCTGGAATGAGATTTATCATCCCGGTCATTCTTGGGAGACGTTATTCCTCTGTTGGAAAAGACTGGAAGGGATAAGCTCACTGGTCCCTCTCCGATGTATCATAATCCAAAAGCAAGCCTGAGCCGTGGCTATTTCCTCAGCAGCCTGATGAGAATGGTGGGCATCAGAAGAATGCTGGAAAGAATTCTTGTCATCCAATTGTCCAATACATCCAATGGATCCTCCTTTCATTTAGTATCAACATACCTCCAGATCATGAGCTCAGGCTGCCCGAGGTACCACAAATGATGGGTGACGGTGAGAGCTTCCCACTTTGGGCCCATCACTTGCCTCTTTTCTCACAGAGAGTCAGTGGTGTCACAATGCTTGGTGGGCGTCATGCCATTGCCATGGCCACCATTGGGCCTGAACTTCTCAGATGGAAGGCAACTCCACCTCCTCTGTGCCCACCTGCTCTCTACAGAAGGATGGCTCTTCCCCTGAACGTGTGTCAGGCTCAACACGGTGGTTCCAGAACTGCTTCCCAGGAATACACAGTCTACAATCCCATTTGGAAAGAAAATATGGGATTGAAAAAGACCCACTGGCTAAAGATTGGGCAAGAGGGCGGAGGAGTCGCTGGACACGCTGAACACTTCATAGGTACTTTTGTCTGTAGGGTCCCATATGGGACGCAGAGAGCAACAGACTTGAAACAACGTTCACATGAGTGCTCTCCCAAGCAATGGCTTCTCTGCAGCATTCCCTACCTGGTCCATGAGCTCTTGTGGATTTGCTCGGGTGTGGATCCCTGGACTCGTTCTTAGCGGATATAGAATATGAACTCTGTGACTCTTCAGGTCTCAATGACTGGGCATCCAAACAATGGTCTGAGCATCCATGGCCAGTGAGCTGGCCAACCATAGCCCAGAGTGCCAGATGTCTGTCAACCAAATCCAGTCTCTCTGGAATAGACCTCCTCATTCTCTGGCCTCCTGATTGTCAGGGACAGAGCCCACTCCCTTCCAGGTTGGAACTTTCAGTACCCTCAAATTGCAGGCATCATCCCAGGGCTCCTGGAAGATCAGACAATCGACCCACCTTTCCTTTCTTTTGATTGTAGACACAACAAACACACTGGCACTGGCCCCAGGCACCACACTCCCAGGAAGCTCTCCATGAGAGGGAGGGCTTGTTCTTATCCACCTGTGGAAAAGGCAGCTGAAATAGACCGGTTACCTCTCGGTTAAAAGGCCTCTGTTTGGAGGGCTCCCCTGTGGCTTAGGCTATGGAAATATTTATTCGGAAGTGTGGAGCTGAAAATGCCCCAATGGGAATGTCTTCGTCAAGGGTTACATCCAAGGGCTCAGGCTTGGTGGAGAGCATTGGGGCATGGATTGCTTGTTTGTGCCCTGGGATGTCTTGTTTCAAATGGCCATGAAGCACAATTCTTCTTTCACATGTAGGAACTCCCTGGAGGTATTCTGCCCACTGATCCCCTGAAGATATCACATGTGCAGACACCAAGCCTCTAGAATCCACATTGAGCTTGGGAGCCTGAGGAGAGTGGTGGCTATGCGTCTACAGATGGAGATAAGAGTGTTCATCCAAGAGGACCACCCCTCTGATGGATCCTCCTTTCCATCAACTTCGACATACCTCCAGAGCAAGAGCTCATGGTGTCCCTCTTTGAACTCTCAAGGTGTGAGGGTGAGAATGTCCCACATATGGCCCATCACACACCTCTTTTCTCACAGAGAGGTGGTTTGGTCACAAGGCTCCATGGGCATCATATCAGTGCAAAGGCCACCTCTGGGGCTGCACCTTTCCGAAGGAAGGCAACTCCACACACTGGGGAACCCAATTTTCTCTATCATGAGGGATCTCTGATAACATGTGGAGCACGTCAGGGTCAAGTGCTTTCTCAGGCACTGCCTCACACGAATACACAGGACAGAATCTCTTTTGGAGAGAAAAGATGTCATTCCAAACACCCAAACCAAAGTCACCTGGACAATGAAATCAAGGAACGACTGAGGAAGAACAACCTATGAGCTGCCATTTTAATAGGAAGGGGCTTTTCCGCTTAGGGAAAAGAGAGGGTGTCATTTACCTTGACCCACACCTCGTGTCCTTTGAGAAGACATGGGTGCCCAGCAGGGAGGACTGCTTGCAATCCACATACTTCAAGAGACCAGCCAAGGAATAGTGAAAATCTCATGCAAGAGTCCTGAGATAGCCTTTGTGTCTAATCGTCCCCGGAAACACAGACAAGGGCTTGGGAAGGAAACTGCGCCCTGGAATGTGGCTTGGATGCAAATCACATCTCAATCTCTCTCTCGGCTTCTTCCTCCTTCACATTCTCTCGAATCCTCCTCATCCAAGGTTATCTGTGCTGGTCCATGTTGTCAAATCTCAGCCAGGAAAGCGGTCAAATTCGTTAACCTAGATTTTCCATCAGTCTTCCAAACTCCTATCAAATATAAAAGCATTTTTCCGGAAATAACTCCTCTGTTTGTATGGAGATATTCCACCTTACACAGTGCACCTCTATCTTACCATAGTCAGCCCTTCACACTGACAGATAACCATCCCATTTGCACTGTGTTCTACATGGTCACCAATTTGACTCCGAGATCAACACCTTTTCAAAAACCTACACATAAGGGACCGAGTGAGAATTCACTTCTCTGCAGCACATCTCCTGTATTTGACGTTGCTGGTGAGGTGGATCTCTCGACTCTTTCTAAGGGGAGTTGGGAAATGAAGTCTCTGCCTCCCCATGTCTCAGTGAATTGGCATGTAAGAAGGGGTCTGAGCACCCTTCAGCAGGGTCTGAGTGACAATGCGACAGAGGTCAAGGATTCGGTCCCCTACAACCAGTCTCCATTTGGGACAATCCTCCTCCTTCTCTAGACCCTCCATTGCCAGGCCAGAGGCCTGGCTCGTCCAAGAGGGAAACCTCAAGACCTGCCCAGGTAGCCCTCACCACACGGCTCACGGTAGATAACAAGAGAGACTCCTTAAATTCCACAACTGTGTACCCCACAAACAAGCCAGCAGTGGAACTAGTCACCCCACTTCCATCCAGCACCCCAGTAGACAGGACTTAATCTTATCAACCTGTGAAATACCCACCAGACGTATCCCAGCTTCATTCTTGGGACATGTGTTACTGTGGATAGCTAGTGTGTGCTTTCATCTATTGACGTGTACGTTCAGAAGCAGGGAAGGGTCCTTGCCCCCATTCAAGTATTTCCTCAGGGTTGATATTGAGGGCCTCGTCCTTGGTGGAAGGCAGAGGGGCCTATTGTCATGGTTTGAGCTCTGGAATGAGATTTATCATCCCGGTCATTCTTGGGAGACGTTATTCCTCTGTTGGAAAAGACTGGAAGGGATAAGCTCACTGGTCCCTCTCCGATGTATCATAATCCAAAAGCAAGCCTGAGCCGTGGCTATTTCCTCAGCAGCCTGATGAGAATGGTGGGCATCAGAAGAATGCTGGAAAGAATACTTGCCATCCAATTGTCCAATACATCCAATGGATCCTCCTTTCATTTAGTATCAACATACCTCCAGATCATGAGCTCAGGCTGCCCGAGGTACCACAAATGATGGGTGACGGTGAGAGCTTCCCACTTTGGGCCCATCACTTGCCTCTCTTCTCACAGAGAGTCAGTGGTGTCACAATGCTTGGTGGGCGTCATGCCATTGCCATGGCCACCATTGGGCCTGAACTTCTCAGATGGAAGGCAACTCCACCTCCTCTGTGCCCACCTGCTCTCTACAGAAGGATGGCTCTTCCCCTGAACGTGTGTCAGGCTCAACACGGTGGTTCCAGAACTGCTTCCCAGGAATACACAGTCTACAATCCCATTTGGAAAGAAAATATGGGATTGAAAAAGACCCACTGGCTCAAGATTGGGCAAGAGGGCGGAGGAGTCGCTGGACACGCTGAACACTTCATAGGTACTTTTGTCTGTAGGGTCCCATATGGGACGCAGAGAGCAACAGACTTGAAACAACGTTCACATGAGTGCTCTCCCAAGCAATGGCTTCTCTGCAGCATTCCCTACCTGGTCCATGAGCTCTTGTGGATTTGCTCGGGTGTGGATCCCTGGACTCGTTCTTAGCGGATATAGAATATGAACTCTGTGACTCTTCAGGTCTCAATGACTGGGCATCCAAACAATGGTCTGAGCATCCATGGCCAGTGAGCTGGCCAACCATAGCCCAGAGTGCCAGATGTCTGTCAACCAAATCCAGGCTCTCTGGAATAGACCTCCTCATTCTCTGGCCTCCTGATTGTCAGGGACAGAGCCCACTCCCTTCCAGGTTGGACCTTTCAGTACCCTCAAATTGCAGGCATCATCCCAGGGCTCCTGGAAGATCAGACAATCGACCCACCTTTCCTTTCTTTTGATTGTAGACACAACAAACACACTGGCACTGGCCCCAGGCACCACACTCCCAGGAAGCTCTCCATGAGAGG
Organism: Sus scrofa; assembly: GCF_054392235.1. NCBI lineage: Eukaryota > Metazoa > Chordata > Mammalia > Artiodactyla > Suidae > Sus > Sus scrofa. The sequence goes on from NC_139402.1 coordinate 45,537,789, forward strand.
GAGGGCTTGTTCTTATCCACCTGTGGAAAAGGCAGCTGAAATAGACCGGTTACCTCTCGGTTAAAAGGCCTCTGTTTGGAGGGCTCCCCTGTGGCTTAGGCTATGGAAATATTTATTCGGAAGTGTGGAGCTGAAAATGCCCCAATGGGAATGTCTTCGTCAAGGGTTACATCCAAGGGCTCAGGCTTGGTGGAGAGCATTGGGGCATGGATTGCTTGTTCGTGCCCTGGGATGTCTTGTTTCAAATGGCCATGAAGCACAATTCTTCTTTCACATGTAGGAACTCCCTGGAGGTGTGCTGCCCACTGATCCCCTGAAGATATCACATGTGCAGACACCAAGCCTCTAGAATCCACATTGAGCTTGGGAGCCTGAGGAGAGTGGTGGCTATGCGTCTACAGATGGAGATAAGAGTGTTCATCCAAGAGGACCACCCCTCTGATGGATCCTCCTTTCCATCAACTTCGACATACCTCCAGAGCAAGAGCTCATGGTGTCCCTCTTTGAACTCTCAAGGTGTGAGGGTGAGAATGTCCCACATATGGCCCATCACACACCTCTTTTCTCACAGAGAGGTGGTTTGGTCACAAGGCTCCATGGGCATCATATCAGTGCAAAGGCCACCTCTGGGGCTGCACCTTTCCGAAGGAAGGCAACTCCACACACTGGGGAACCCAATTTTCTCTATCATGAGGGATCTCTGATAACATGTGGAGCACGTCAGGGTCAAGTGCTTTCTCAGGCACTGCCTCACACGAATACACAGGACAGAATCTCTTTTGGAGAGAAAAGATGTCATTCCAAACACCCAAACCAAAGTCACCTGGACAATGAAATCAAGGAACGACTGAGGAAGAACAACCTATGAGCTGCCATTTTAATAGGAAGGGGCTTTTCCGCTTAGGGAAAAGAGAGGGTGTCATTTACCTTGACCCACACCTCGTGTCCTTTGAGAAGACATGGGTGCCCAGCAGGGAGGACTGCTTGCAATCCACATACTTCAAGAGACCAGCCAAGGAATAGTGAAAATCTCATGCAAGAGTCCTGAGATAGCCTTTGTGTCTAATAGTCCCCGGAAACACAGACAAGGGCTTGGGAAGGAAACTGCGCCCTGGAATGTGGCTTGGATGCAAATCACATCTCAATCTCTCTCTCGGCTTCTTCCTCCTTCACATTCTCTCGAATCCTCCTCATCCAAGGTTATCTGTGCTGGTCCATGTTGTCAAATCTCAGCCAGGAAAGCGGTCAAATTCGTTAACCTAGATTTTCCATCAGTCTTCCAAACTCCTATCAAATATAAAAGCATTTTTCCGGAAATAACTCCTCTGTTTGTATGGAGATATTCCACCTTACACAGTGCACCTCTATCTTACCATAGTCAGCCCTTCACACTGACAGATAACCATCCCATTTGCACTGTGTTCTACATGGTCACCAATTTGACTCCGAGATCAACACCTTTTCAAAAACCTACACATAAGGGACCGAGTGAGAATTCACTTCTCTGCAGTACATCTCCTGTATTTGAAGTTGCTGGTGAGGTGGATCTCTCGACTCTTTCTAAGGGGAGTTGGGAAATGAAGTCTCTGCCTCCCCATGTCTCAGTGAATTGGCATGTAAGAAGGGGTCTGAGCACCCTTCAGCAGGGTCTGAGTGACAATGCGACAGAGGTCAAGGATTCGGTCCCCTCAAACCAGTCTCCATTTGGGACAATCCTCCTCCTTCTCTAGACCCTCCATTGCCAGGCCAGAGGCCTGGCTCGTCCAAGAGGGAAACCTCAAGACCTGCCCAGGTAGCCCTCACCACACGGCTCACGGTAGATAACAAGAGAGACTCCTTAAATTCCACAACTGTGTACCCCACAAACAAGCCAGCAGTGGAACTAGTCACCCCACTTCCATCCAGCACCCCAGTAGACAGGACTTAATCTTATCAACCTGTGAAATACCCACCAGACGTATCCCAGCTTCATTCTTGGGACATGTGTTACTGTGGATAGCTAGTGTGTGCTTTCATCTATTGACGTGTACGTTCAGAAGCAGGGAAGGGTCCTTGCCCCCATTCAAGTATTTCCTCAGGGTTGATATTGAGGGCCTCGTCCTTGGTGGAAGGCAGAGGGGCCTATTGTCATGGTTTGAGCTCTGGAATGAGATTTATCATCCCGGTCATTCTTGGGAGACGTTATTCCTCTGTTGGAAAAGACTGGAAGGGATAAGCTCACTGGTCCCTCTCCGATGTATCATAATCCAAAAGCAAGCCTGAGCCGTGGCTATTTCCTCAGCAGCCTGATGAGAATGGTGGGCATCAGAAGAATGCTGGAAAGAATACTTGCCATCCAATTGTCCAATACATCCAATGGATCCTCCTTTCATTTAGTATCAACATACCTCCAGATCATGAGCTCAGGCTGCCCGAGGTACCACAAATGATGGGTGACGGTGAGAGCTTCCCACTTTGGGCCCATCACTTGCCTCTCTTCTCACAGAGAGTCAGTGGTGTCACAATGCTTGGTGGGCGTCATGCCATTGCCGTGGCCACCATTGGGCCTGAACTTCTCAGATGGAAGGCAACTCCACCTCCTCTGTGCCCACCTGCTCTCTACAGAAGGATGGCTCTTCCCCTGAACGTGTGTCAGGCTCAACACGGTGGTTCCAGAACTGCTTCCCAGGAATACACAGTCTACAATCCCATTTGGAAAGAAAATATGGGATTGAAAAAGACCCACTGGCTCAAGATTGGGCAAGAGGGCGGAGGAGTCGCTGGACACGCTGAACACTTCATAGGTACTTTTGTCTGTAGGGTCCCATATGGGACGCAGAGAGCAACAGACTTGAAACAACGTTCACATGAGTGCTCTCCCAAGCAATGGCTTCTCTGCAGCATTCCCTACCTGGTCCATGAGCTCTTGTGGATTTGCTCGGGTGTGGATCCCTGGACTCGTTCTTAGCGGATATAGAATATGAACTCTGTGACTCTTCAGGTCTCAATGACTGGGCATCCAAACAATGGTCTGAGCATCCATGGCCAGTGAGCTGGCCAACCATAGCCCAGAGTGCCAGATGTCTGTCAACCAAATCCAGGCTCTCTGGAATAGACCTCCTCATTCTCTGGCCTCCTGATTGTCAGGGACAGAGCCCACTCCCTTCCAGGTTGGACCTTTCAGTACCCTCAAATTGCAGGCATCATCCCAGGGCTCCTGGAAGATCAGACAATCGACCCACCTTTCCTTTCTTTTGATTGTAGACACAACAAACACACTGGCACTGGCCCCAGGCACCACACTCCCAGGAAGCTCTCCATGAGAGGGAGGGCTTGTTCTTATCCACCTGTGGAAAAGGCAGCTGAAATAGACCGGTTACCTCTCGGTTAAAAGGCCTCTGTTTGGAGGGCTCCCCTGTGGCTTAGGCTATGGAAATATTTATTCGGAAGTGTGGAGCTGAAAATGCCCCAATGGGAATGTCTTCGTCAAGGGTTACATCCAAGGGCTCAGGCTTGGTGGAGAGCATTGGGGCATGGATTGCTTGTTCGTGCCCTGGGATGTCTTGTTTCAAATGGCCATGAAGCACAATTCTTCTTTCACATGTAGGAACTCCCTGGAGGTGTGCTGCCCACTGATCCCCTGAAGATATCACATGTGCAGACACCAAGCCTCTAGAATCCACATTGAGCTTGGGAGCCTGAGGAGAGTGGTGGCTATGCGTCTACAGATGGAGATAAGAGTGTTCATCCAAGAGGACCACCCCTCTGATGGATCCTCCTTTCCATCAACTTCGACATACCTCCAGAGCAAGAGCTCATGGTGTCCCTCTTTGAACTCTCAAGGTGTGAGGGTGAGAATGTCCCACATATGGCCCATCACACACCTCTTTTCTCACAGAGAGGTGGTTTGGTCACAAGGCTCCATGGGCATCATATCAGTGCAAAGGCCACCTCTGGGGCTGCACCTTTCCGAAGGAAGGCAACTCCACACACTGGGGAACCCAATTTTCTCTATCATGAGGGATCTCTGATAACATGTGGAGCACGTCAGGGTCAAGTGCTTTCTCAGGCACTGCCTCACACGAATACACAGGACAGAATCTCTTTTGGAGAGAAAAGATGTCATTCCAAACACCCAAACCAAAGTCACCTGGACAATGAAATCAAGGAACGACTGAGGAAGAACAACCTATGAGCTGCCATTTTAATAGGAAGGGGCTTTTCCGCTTAGGGAAAAGAGAGGGTGTCATTTACCTTGACCCACACCTCGTGTCCTTTGAGAAGACATGGGTGCCCAGCAGGGAGGACTGCTTGCAATCCACATACTTCAAGAGACCAGCCAAGGAATAGTGAAAATCTCATGCAAGAGTCCTGAGATAGCCTTTGTGTCTAATAGTCCCCGGAAACACAGACAAGGGCTTGGGAAGGAAACTGCGCCCTGGAATGTGGCTTGGATGCAAATCACATCTCAATCTCTCTCTCGGCTTCTTCCTCCTTCACATTCTCTCGAATCCTCCTCATCCAAGGTTATCTGTGCTGGTCCATGTTGTCAAATCTCAGCCAGGAAAGCGGTCAAATTCGTTAACCTAGATTTTCCATCAGTCTTCCAAACTCCTATCAAATATAAAAGCATTTTTCCGGAAATAACTCCTCTGTTTGTATGGAGATATTCCACCTTACACAGTGCACCTCTATCTTACCATAGTCAGCCCTTCACACTGACAGATAACCATCCCATTTGCACTGTGTTCTACATGGTCACCAATTTGACTCCGAGATCAACACCTTTTCAAAAACCTACACATAAGGGACCGAGTGAGAATTCACTTCTCTGCAGTACATCTCCTGTATTTGAAGTTGCTGGTGAGGTGGATCTCTCGACTCTTTCTAAGGGGAGTTGGGAAATGAAGTCTCTGCCTCCCCATGTCTCAGTGAATTGGCATGTAAGAAGGGGTCTGAGCACCCTTCAGCAGGGTCTGAGTGACAATGCGACAGAGGTCAAGGATTCGGTCCCCTCAAACCAGTCTCCATTTGGGACAATCCTCCTCCTTCTCTAGACCCTCCATTGCCAGGCCAGAGGCCTGGCTCGTCCAAGAGGGAAACCTCAAGACCTGCCCAGGTAGCCCTCACCACACGGCTCACGGTAGATAACAAGAGAGACTCCTTAAATTCCACAACTGTGTACCCCACAAACAAGCCAGCAGTGGAACTAGTCACCCCACTTCCATCCAGCACCCCAGTAGACAGGACTTAATCTTATCAACCTGTGAAATACCCACCAGACGTATCCCAGCTTCATTCTTGGGACATGTGTTACTGTGGATAGCTAGTGTGTGCTTTCATCTATTGACGTGTACGTTCAGAAGCAGGGAAGGGTCCTTGCCCCCATTCAAGTATTTCCTCAGGGTTGATATTGAGGGCCTCGTCCTTGGTGGAAGGCAGAGGGGCCTATTGTCATGGTTTGAGCTCTGGAATGAGATTTATCATCCCGGTCATTCTTGGGAGACGTTATTCCTCTGTTGGAAAAGACTGGAAGGGATAAGCTCACTGGTCCCTCTCAGATGTATCATAATCCAAAAGCAAGCCTGAGCCGTGGCTATTTCCTCAGCAGCCTGATGAGAATGGTGGGCATCAGAAGAATGCTGGAAAGAATACTTGCCATCCAATTGTCCAATACATCCAATGGATCCTCCTTTCATTTAGTATCAACATACCTCCAGATCATGAGCTCAGGCTGCCCGAGGTACCACAAATGATGGGTGACGGTGAGAGCTTCCCACTTTGGGCCCATCACTTGCCTCTCTTCTCACAGAGAGTCAGTGGTGTCACAATGCTTGGTGGGCGTCATGCCATTGCCGTGGCCACCATTGGGCCTGAACTTCTCAGATGGAAGGCAACTCCACCTCCTCTGTGCCCACCTGCTCTCTACAGAAGGATGGCTCTTCCCCTGAACGTGTGTCAGGCTCAACACGGTGGTTCCAGAACTGCTTCCCAGGAATACACAGTCTACAATCCCATTTGGAAAGAAAATATGGGATTGAAAAAGACCCACTGGCTCAAGATTGGGCAAGAGGGCGGAGGAGTCGCTGGACACGCTGAACACTTCATAGGTACTTTTGTCTGTAGGGTCCCATATGGGACGCAGAGAGCAACAGACTTGAAACAACGTTCACATGAGTGCTCTCCCAAGCAATGGCTTCTCTGCAGCATTCCCTACCTGGTCCATGAGCTCTTGTGGATTTGCTCGGGTGTGGATCCCTGGACTCGTTCTTAGCGGATATAGAATATGAACTCTGTGACTCTTCAGGTCTCAATGACTGGGCATCCAAACAATGGTCTGAGCATCCATGGCCAGTGAGCTGGCCAACCATAGCCCAGAGTGCCAGATGTCTGTCAACCAAATCCAGGCTCTCTGGAATAGACCTCCTCATTCTCTGGCCTCCTGATTGTCAGGGACAGAGCCCACTCCCTTCCAGGTTGGACCTTTCAGTACCCTCAAATTGCAGGCATCATCCCAGGGCTCCTGGAAGATCAGACAATCGACCCACCTTTCCTTTCTTTTGATTGTAGACACAACAAACACACTGGCACTGGCCCCAGGCACCACACTCCCAGGAAGCTCTCCATGAGAGGGAGGGCTTGTTCTTATCCACCTGTGGAAAAGGCAGCTGAAATAGACCGGTTACCTCTCGGTTAAAAGGCCTCTGTTTGGAGGGCTCCCCTGTGGCTTAGGCTATGGAAATATTTATTCGGAAGTGTGGAGCTGAAAATGCCCCAATGGGAATGTCTTCGTCAAGGGTTACATCCAAGGGCTCAGGCTTGGTGGAGAGCATTGGGGCATGGATTGCTTGTTCGTGCCCTGGGATGTCTTGTTTCAAATGGCCATGAAGCACAATTCTTCTTTCACATGTAGGAACTCCCTGGAGGTGTGCTGCCCACTGATCCCCTGAAGATATCACATGTGCAGACACCAAGCCTCTAGAATCCACATTGAGCTTGGGAGCCTGAGGAGAGTGGTGGCTATGCGTCTACAGATGGAGATAAGAGTGTTCATCCAAGAGGACCACCCCTCTGATGGATCCTCCTTTCCATCAACTTCGACATACCTCCAGAGCAAGAGCTCATGGTGTCCCTCTTTGAACTCTCAAGGTGTGAGGGTGAGAATGTCCCACATATGGCCCATCACACACCTCTTTTCTCACAGAGAGGTGGTTTGGTCACAAGGCTCCATGGGCATCATATCAGTGCAAAGGCCACCTCTGGGGCTGCACCTTTCCGAAGGAAGGCAACTCCACACACTGGGGAACCCAATTTTCTCTATCATGAGGGATCTCTGATAACATGTGGAGCACGTCAGGGTCAAGTGCTTTCTCAGGCACTGCCTCACACGAATACACAGGACAGAATCTCTTTTGGAGAGAAAAGATGTCATTCCAAACACCCAAACCAAAGTCACCTGGACAATGAAATCAAGGAACGACTGAGGAAGAACAACCTATGAGCTGCCATTTTAATAGGAAGGGGCTTTTCCGCTTAGGGAAAAGAGAGGGTGTCATTTACCTTGACCCACACCTCGTGTCCTTTGAGAAGACATGGGTGCCCAGCAGGGAGGACTGCTTGCAATCCACATACTTCAAGAGACCAGCCAAGGAATAGTGAAAATCTCATGCAAGAGTCCTGAGATAGCCTTTGTGTCTAATAGTCCCCGGAAACACAGACAAGGGCTTGGGAAGGAAACTGCGCCCTGGAATGTGGCTTGGATGCAAATCACATCTCAATCTCTCTCTCGGCTTCTTCCTCCTTCACATTCTCTCGAATCCTCCTCATCCAAGGTTATCTGTGCTGGTCCATGTTGTCAAATCTCAGCCAGGAAAGCGGTCAAATTCGTTAACCTAGATTTTCCATCAGTCTTCCAAACTCCTATCAAATATAAAAGCATTTTTCCGGAAATAACTCCTCTGTTTGTATGGAGATATTCCACCTTACACAGTGCACCTCTATCTTACCATAGTCAGCCCTTCACACTGACAGATAACCATCCCATTTGCACTGTGTTCTACATGGTCACCAATTTGACTCCGAGATCAACACCTTTTCAAAAACCTACACATAAGGGACCGAGTGAGAATTCACTTCTCTGCAGTACATCTCCTGTATTTGAAGTTGCTGGTGAGGTGGATCTCTCGACTCTTTCTAAGGGGAGTTGGGAAATGAAGTCTCTGCCTCCCCATGTCTCAGTGAATTGGCATGTAAGAAGGGGTCTGAGCACCCTTCAGCAGGGTCTGAGTGACAATGCGACAGAGGTCAAGGATTCGGTCCCCTCAAACCAGTCTCCATTTGGGACAATCCTCCTCCTTCTCTAGACCCTCCATTGCCAGGCCAGAGGCCTGGCTCGTCCAAGAGGGAAACCTCAAGACCTGCCCAGGTAGCCCTCACCACACGGCTCACGGTAGATAACAAGAGAGACTCCTTAAATTCCACAACTGTGTACCCCACAAACAAGCCAGCAGTGGAACTAGTCACCCCACTTCCATCCAGCACCCCAGTAGACAGGACTTAATCTTATCAACCTGTGAAATACCCACCAGACGTATCCCAGCTTCATTCTTGGGACATGTGTTACTGTGGATAGCTAGTGTGTGCTTTCATCTATTGACGTGTACGTTCAGAAGCAGGGAAGGGTCCTTGCCCCCATTCAAGTATTTCCTCAGGGTTGATATTGAGGGCCTCGTCCTTGGTGGAAGGCAGAGGGGCCTATTGTCATGGTTTGAGCTCTGGAATGAGATTTATCATCCCGGTCATTCTTGGGAGACGTTATTCCTCTGTTGGAAAAGACTGGAAGGGATAAGCTCACTGGTCCCTCTCAGATGTATCATAATCCAAAAGCAAGCCTGAGCCGTGGCTATTTCCTCAGCAGCCTGATGAGAATGGTGGGCATCAGAAGAATGCTGGAAAGAATACTTGCCATCCAATTGTCCAATACATCCAATGGATCCTCCTTTCATTTAGTATCAACATACCTCCAGATCATGAGCTCAGGCTGCCCGAGGTACCACAAATGATGGGTGACGGTGAGAGCTTCCCACTTTGGGCCCATCACTTGCCTCTCTTCTCACAGAGAGTCAGTGGTGTCACAATGCTTGGTGGGCGTCATGCCATTGCCGTGGCCACCATTGGGCCTGAACTTCTCAGATGGAAGGCAACTCCACCTCCTCTGTGCCCACCTGCTCTCTACAGAAGGATGGCTCTTCCCCTGAACGTGTGTCAGGCTCAACACGGTGGTTCCAGAACTGCTTCCCAGGAATACACAGTCTACAATCCCATTTGGAAAGAAAATATGGGATTGAAAAAGACCCACTGGCTAAAGATTGGGCAAGAGGGCGGAGGAGTCGCTGGACACGCTGAACACTTCATAGGTACTTTTGTCGGTAGGGTCCCATATGGGACGCAGAGAGCAACAGACTTGAAACAACGTTCACATGAGTGCTCTCCCAAGCAATGGCTTCTCTGCAGCATTCCCTACCTGGTCCATGAGCTCTTGTGGATTTGCTCGGGTGTGGATCCCTGGACTCGTTCTTAGCGGATATAGAATATGAACTCTGTGACTCTTCAGGTCTCAGTGACTGGGCATCCAAACAATGGTCTGAGCATCCATGGCCAGTGAGCTGGCCAACCATAGCCCAGAGTGCCAGATGTCTGTCAACCAAATCCAGGCTCTCTGGAATAGACCTCCTCATTCTCTGGCCTCCTGATTGTCAGGGACAGAGCCCACTCCCTTCCAGGTTGGAACTTTCAGTACCCTCAAATTGCAGGCATCATCCCAGGGCTCCTGGAAGATCAGACAATCGACCCACCTTTCCTTTCTTTTGATTGTAGACACAACAAACACACTGGCACTGGCCCCAGGCACCACACTCCCAGGAAGCTCTCCATGAGAGGGAGGGCTTGTTCTTATCCACCTGTGGAAAAGGCAGCTGAAATAGACCGGTTACCTCTCGGTTAAAAGGCCTCTGTTTGGAGGGCTCCCCTGTGGCTTAGGCTATGGAAATATTTATTCGGAAGTGTGGAGCTGAAAATGCCCCAATGGGAATGTCTTCGTCAAGGGTTACATCCAAGGGCTCAGGCTTGGTGGAGAGCATTGGGGCATGGATTGCTTGTTCGTGCCCTGGGATGTCTTGTTTCAAATGGCCATGAAGCACAATTCTTCTTTCACATGTAGGAACTCCCTTGAGGTATTCTGCCCACTGATCCCCTGAAGATATCACATGTGCAGACACCAAGCCTCTAGAATCCACATTGAGCTTGGGAGCCTGAGGAGAGTGGTGGCTATGCGTCTACAGATGGAGATAAGAGTGTTCATCCAAGAGGACCACCCCTCTGATGGATCCTCCTTTCCATCAACTTCGACATACCTCCAGAGCAAGAGCTCATGGTGTCCCTCTTTGAACTCTCAAGGTGTGAGGGTGAGAATGTCCCACATATGGCCCATCACACACCTCTTTTCTCACAGAGAGGTGGTTTGGTCACAAGGCTCCATGGGCATCATATCAGTGCAAAGGCCACCTCTGGGGCTGCACCTTTCCGAAGGAAGGCAACTCCACACACTGGGGAACCCAATTTTCTCTATCATGAGGGATCTCTGATAACATGTGGAGCACGTCAGGGTCAAGTGCTTTCTCAGGCACTGCCTCACACGAATACACAGGACAGAATCTCTTTTGGAGAGAAAAGATGTCATTCCAAACACCCAAACCAAAGTCACCTGGACAATGAAATCAAGGAACGACTGAGGAAGAACAACCTATGAGCTGCCATTTCAATAGGAAGGGTCTTCTCCGCTTAGGGAAAAGAGAGGGTGTCATTTACCTTGACCCACACCTCGTGTCCTTTGAGAAGACATGGGTGCCCAGCAGGGAGGACTGCTTGCAATCCACATACTTCAAGAGACCAGCCAAGGAATAGTGAAAATCTCATGCAAGAGTCCTGAGATAGCCTTCGTGTCTAATCGTCCCCGGAAACACAGACAAGGGCTTGGGAAGGAAACTGCGCCCTGGAATGTGGCTTGTATGCAAATCACATCTCAATCTCTCTCTGGGCTTCTTCCTCCTTCACATTCTCTCGAATCCTCCTCATCCAAGGTTATCTGTGCTGGTCCATGTTGTCAAATCTCAGCCAGGAAAGCGGTCAAATTCGTTAACCTAGATTTTCCATCAGTCTTCCAAACTCCTATCAAATATAAAAGCATTTTTCCGGAAATAACTCCTCTGTTTGTATGGAGATATTCCACCTTACACAGTGCACCTCTATCTTACCATAGTCAGCCCTTCACACTGACAGATAACCATCCCATTTGCACTGTGTTCTACGTGGTCACCAATTTGACCCCGAGATCAACATCTTTTCAACCACCTACACATAAGGGACCGAGTGAGAATTCACTTCTCTGCAGCACATCTCCTGTATTTGACGTTGCTGGTGAGGTGGATCTCTCGACTCTTTCTAAGGGGAGTTGGGTAATGAAGTCTCTGCCTCCCCATGTCTCAGTGAATTGGCATGTAAGAAGGGGTCTGAGCACCCTTCAGCAGGGTCTGAGTGACAATGCGACAGAGGTCAAGGATTCGGTCCCCTACAACCAGTCTCCATTTGGGACAATCCTCCTCCTTCTCTAGACCCTCCATTGCCAGGCCAGAGGCCTGGCTCGTCCAAGAGGGAAACCTCAAGACCTGCCCAGGTAGCCCTCACCACACGGCTCACGGTAGATAACAAGAGAGACTCCTTAAATTCCACAACTGTGTACCCCACAAACAAGCCAGCAGTGGAACTAGTCACCCCACTTCCATCCAGCACCCCAGTAGACAGGACTTAATCTTATCAACCTGTGAAATACCCACCAGACGTATCCCAGCTTCATTCTTGGGACATGTGTTACTGTGGATAGCTAGTGTGTGCTTTCATCTATTGACGTGTACGTTCAGAAGCAGGGAAGGGTCCTTGCCCCCATTCAAGTATTTCCTCAGGGTTGATATTGAGGGCCTCGTCCTTGGTGGAAGGCAGAGGGGCCTATTGTCATGGTTTGAGCTCTGGAATGAGATTTATCATCCCGGTCATTCTTGGGAGACGTTATTCCTCTGTTGGAAAAGACTGGAAGGGATAAGCTCACTGGTCCCTCTCAGATGTATCATAATCCAAAAGCAAGCCTGAACCGTGGCTATTTCCTCAGCAGCCTGATGAGAATGGTGGGCATCAGAAGAATGCTGGAAAGAATACTTGTCATCCAATTGTCCAATACATCCAATGGATCCTCCTTTCATTTAGTATCAACATACCTCCAGATCATGAGCTCAGGCTGCCCGAGGTACCACAAATGATGGGTGACGGTGAGAGCTTCCCACTTTGGGCCCATCACTTGCCTCTCTTCTCACAGAGAGTCAGTGGTGTCACAATGCTTGGTGGGCGTCATGCCATTGCCATGGCCACCATTGGGCCTGAACTTCTCAGATGGAAGGCAACTCCACCTCCTCTGTGCCCACCTGCTCTCTACAGAAGGATGGCTCTTCCCCTGAACGTGTGTCAGGCTCAACACGGTGGTTCCAGAACTGCTTCCCAGGAATACACAGTCTACAATCCCATTTGGAAAGAAAATATGGGATTGAAAAAGACCCACTGGCTCAAGATTGGGCAAGAGGGCGGAGGAGTCGCTGGACACGCTGAACACTTCATAGGTACATTTGTAGGTAGGGTCCCATATGGGACGCAGAGAGCAACAGACTTGAAACAACGTTCACATGAGTGCTCTCCCAAGCAATGGCTTCTCTGCAGCATTCCCTACCTGGTCCATGAGCTCTTGTGGATTTGCTCGGGTGTGGATCCCTGGACTCGTTCTTAGCGGATATAGAATATGAACTCTGTGACTCTTCAGGTCTCAATGACTGGGCATCCAAACAATGGTCTGAGCATCCATGGCCAGTGAGCTGGCCAACCATAGCCCAGAGTGCCAGATGTCTGTCAACCAAATCCAGTCTCTCTGGAATAGACCTCCTCATTCTCTGGCCTCCTGATTGTCAGGGACAGAGCCCACTCCCTTCCAGGTTGGAACTTTCAGTACCCTCAAATTGCAGGCATCATCCCAGGGCTCCTGGAAGATCAGACAATCGACCCACCTTTCCTTTCTTTTGATTGTAGACACAACAAACACACTGGCACTGGCCCCAGGCACCACACTCCCAGGAAGCTCTCCATGAGAGGGAGGGCTTGTTCTTATCCACCTGTGGAAAAGGCAGCTGAAATAGACCGGTTACCTCTCGGTTAAAAGGCCTCTGTTTGGAGGGCTCCCCTGTGGCTTAGGCTATGGAAATATTTATTCGGAAGTGTGGAGCTGAAAATGCCCCAATGGGAATGTCTTCGTCAAGGGTTACATCCAAGGGCTCAGGCTTGGTGGAGAGCATTGGGGCATGGATTGCTTGTTCGTGCCCTGGGATGTCTTGTTTCAAATGGCCATGAAGCACAATTCTTCTTTCACATGTAGGAACTCCCTGGAGGTATTCTGCCCACTGATCCCCTGAAGATATCACATGTGCAGACACCAAGCCTCTAGAATCCACATTGAGCTTGGGAGCCTGAGGAGAGTGGTGGCTATGCGTCTACAGATGGAGATAAGAGTGTTCATCCAAGAGGACCACCCCTCTGATGGATCCTCCTTTCCATCAACTTCGACATACCTCCAGAGCAAGAGCTCATGGTGTCCCTCTTTGAACTCTCAAGGTGTGAGGGTGAGAATGTCCCACATATGGCCCATCACACACCTCTTTTCTCACAGAGAGGTGGTTTGGTCACAAGGCTCCATGGGCATCATATCAGTGCAAAGGCCACCTCTGGGGCTGCACCTTTCCGAAGGAAGGCAACTCCACACACTGGGGAACCCAATTTTCTCTATCATGAGGGATCTCTGATAACATGTGGAGCACGTCAGGGTCAAGTGCTTTCTCAGGCACTGCCTCACACGAATACACAGGACAGAATCTCTTTTGGAGAGAAAAGATGTCATTCCAAACACCCAAACCAAAGTCACCTGGACAATGAAATCAAGGAACGACTGAGGAAGAACAACCTATGAGCTGCCATTTCAATAGGAAGGGTCTTCTCCGCTTAGGGAAAAGAGAGGGTGTCATTTACCTTGACCCACACCTCGTGTCCTTTGAGAAGACATGGGTGCCCAGCAGGGAGGACTGCTTGCAATCCACATACTTCAAGAGACCAGCCAAGGAATAGTGAAAATCTCATGCAAGAGTCCTGAGATAGCCTTCGTGTCTAATCGTCCCCGGAAACACAGACAAGGGCTTGGGAAGGAAACTGCGCCCTGGAATGTGGCTTGTATGCAAATCACATCTCAATCTCTCTCTCGGCTTCTTCCTCCTTCACATTCTCTCGAATCCTCCTCATCCAAGGTGATCTGTGCTGGTCCATGTTGTCAAATCTCAGCCAGGAAAGCGGTCAAATTCGTTAACCTAGATTTTCCATCAGTCTTCCAAACTCCTATCAAATATAAAAGCATTTTTCCGGAAATAACTCCTCTGTTTGTATGGAGATATTCCACCTTACACAGTGCACCTCTATCTTACCATAGTCAGCCCTTCACACTGACAGATAACCATCCCATTTGCACTGTGTTCTACGTGGTCACCAATTTGACCCCGAGATCAACATCTTTTCAACCACCTACACATAAGGGACCGAGTGAGAATTCACTTCTCTGCAGCACATCTCCTGTATTTGACGTTGCTGGTGAGGTGGATCTCTCGACTCTTTCTAAGGGGAGTTGGGTAATGAAGTCTCTGCCTCCCCATGTCTCAGTGAATTGGCATGTAAGAAGGGGTCTGAGCACCCTTCAGCAGGGTCTGAGTGACAATGCGACAGAGGTCAAGGATTCGGTCCCCTACAACCAGTCTCCATTTGGGACAATCCTCCTCCTTCTCTAGACCCTCCATTGCCAGGCCAGAGGCCTGGCTCGTCCAAGAGGGAAACCTCAAGACCTGCCCAGGTAGCCCTCACCACACGGCTCACGGTAGATAACAAGAGAGACTCCTTAAATTCCACAACTGTGTACCCCACAAACAAGCCAGCAGTGGAACTAGTCACCCCACTTCCATCCAGCACCCCAGTAGACAGGACTTAATCTTATCAACCTGTGAAATACCCACCAGACGTATCCCAGCTTCATTCTTGGGACATGTGTTACTGTGGATAGCTAGTGTGTGCTTTCATCTATTGACGTGTACGTTCAGAAGCAGGGAAGGGTCCTTGCCCCCATTCAAGTATTTCCTCAGGGTTGATATTGAGGGCCTCGTCCTTGGTGGAAGGCAGAGGGGCCTATTGTCATGGTTTGAGCTCTGGAATGAGATTTATCATCCCGGTCATTCTTGGGAGACGTTATTCCTCTGTTGGAAAAGACTGGAAGGGATAAGCTCACTGGTCCCTCTCAGATGTATCATAATCCAAAAGCAAGCCTGAGCCGTGGCTATTTCCTCAGCAGCCTGATGAGAATGGTGGGCATCAGAAGAATGCTGGAAAGAATACTTGTCATCCAATTGTCCAATACATCCAATGGATCCTCCTTTCATTTAGTATCAACATACCTCCAGATCATGAGCTCAGGCTGCCCGAGGTACCACAAATGATGGGTGACGGTGAGAGCTTCCCACTTTGGGCCCATCACTTGCCTCTCTTCTCACAGAGAGTCAGTGGTGTCACAATGCTTGGTGGGCGTCATGCCATTGCCATGGCCACCATTGGGCCTGAACTTCTCAGATGGAAGGCAACTCCACCTCCTCTGTGCCCACCTGCTCTCTACAGAAGGATGGCTCTTCCCCTGAACGTGTGTCAGGCTCAACACGGTGGTTCCAGAACTGCTTCCCAGGAATACACAGTCTACAATCCCATTTGGAAAGAAAATATGGGATTGAAAAAGACCCACTGGCTAAAGATTGGGCAAGAGGGCGGAGGAGTCGCTGGACACGCTGAACACTTCATAGGTACTTTTGTCTGTAGGGTCCCATATGGGACGCAGAGAGCAACAGACTTGAAACAACGTTCACATGAGTGCTCTCCCAAGCAATGGCTTCTCTGCAGCATTCCCTACCTGGTCCATGAGCTCTTGTGGATTTGCTCGGGTGTGGATCCCTGGACTCGTTCTTAGCGGATATAGAATATGAACTCTGTGACTCTTCAGGTCTCAATGACTGGGCATCCAAACAATGGTCTGAGCATCCATGGCCAGTGAGCTGGCCAACCATAGCCCAGAGTGCCAGATGTCTGTCAACCAAATCCAGTCTCTCTGGAATAGACCTCCTCATTCTCTGGCCTCCTGATTGTCAGGGACAGAGCCCACTCCCTTCCAGGTTGGAACTTTCAGTACCCTCAAATTGCAGGCATCATCCCAGGGCTCCTGGAAGATCAGACAATCGACCCACCTTTCCTTTCTTTTGATTGTAGACACAACAAACACACTGGCACTGGCCCCAGGCACCACACTCCCAGGAAGCTCTCCATGAGAGGGAGGGCTTGTTCTTATCCACCTGTGGAAAAGGCAGCTGAAATAGACCGGTTACCTCTCGGTTAAAAGGCCTCTGTTTGGAGGGCTCCCCTGTGGCTTAGGCTATGGAAATATTTATTCGGAAGTGTGGAGCTGAAAATGCCCCAATGGGAATGTCTTCGTCAAGGGTTACATCCAAGGGCTCAGGCTTGGTGGAGAGCATTGGGGCATGGATTGCTTGTTCGTGCCCTGGGATGTCTTGTTTCAAATGGCCATGAAGCACAATTCTTCTTTCACATGTAGGAACTCCCTTGAGGTATTCTGCCCACTGATCCCCTGAAGATATCACATGTGCAGACACCAAGCCTCTAGAATCCACATTGAGCTTGGGAGCCTGAGGAGAGTGGTGGCTATGCGTCTACAGAGGGAGATAAGAGTGTTCATCCAAGAGGACCACCCCTCTGATGGATCCTCCTTTCCATCAACTTCGACATACCTCCAGAGCAAGAGCTCATGGTGTCCCTCTTTGAACTCTCAAGGTGTGAGGGTGAGAATGTCCCACATATGGCCCATCACACACCTCTTTTCTCACAGAGAGGTGGTTTGGTCACAAGGCTCCATGGGCATCATATCAGTGCAAAGGCCACCTCTGGGGCTGCACCTTTCCGAAGGAAGGCAACTCCACACACTGGGGAACCCAATTTTCTCTATCATGAGGGATCTCTGATAACATGTGGAGCACGTCAGGGTCAAGTGCTTTCTCAGGCACTGCCTCACACGAATACACAGGACAGAATCTCTTTTGGAGAGAAAAGATGTCATTCCAAACACCCAAACCAAAGTCACCTGGACAATGAAATCAAGGAACGACTGAGGAAGAACAACCTATGAGCTGCCATTTCAATAGGAAGGGTCTTTTCCGCTTAGGGAAAAGAGAGGGTGTCATTTACCTTGACCCACACCTCGTGTCCTTTGAGAAGACATGGGTGCCCAGCAGGGAGGACTGCTTGCAATCCACATACTTCAAGAGACCAGCCAAGGAATAGTGAAAATCTCATGCAAGAGTCCTGAGATAGCCTTCGTGTCTAATCGTCCCCGGAAACACAGACAAGGGCTTGGGAAGGAAACTGCGCCCTGGAATGTGGCTTGTATGCAAATCACATCTCAATCTCTCTCTGGGCTTCTTCCTCCTTCACATTCTCTCGAATCCTCCTCATCCAAGGTTATCTGTGCTGGTCCATGTTGTCAAATCTCAGCCAGGAAAGCGGTCAAATTCGTTAACCTAGATTTTCCATCAGTCTTCCAAACTCCTATCAAATATAAAAGCATTTTTCCGGAAATAACTCCTCTGTTTGTATGGAGATATTCCACCTTACACAGTGCACCTCTATCTTACCATAGTCAGCCCTTCACACTGACAGATAACCATCCCATTTGCACTGTGTTCTACGTGGTCACCAATTTGACCCCGAGATCAACATCTTTTCAACCACCTACACATAAGGGACCGAGTGAGAATTCACTTCTCTGCAGCACATCTCCTGTATTTGACGTTGCTGGTGAGGTGGATCTCTCGACTCTTTCTAAGGGGAGTTGGGTAATGAAGTCTCTGCCTCCCCATGTCTCAGTGAATTGGCATGTAAGAAGGGGTCTGAGCACCCTTCAGCAGGGTCTGAGTGACAATGCGACAGAGGTCAAGGATTCGGTCCCCTACAACCAGTCTCCATTTGGGACAATCCTCCTCCTTCTCTAGACCCTCCATTGCCAGGCCAGAGGCCTGGCTCGTCCAAGAGGGAAACCTCAAGACCTGCCCAGGTAGCCCTCACCACACGGCTCACGGTAGATAACAAGAGAGACTCCTTAAATTCCACAACTGTGTACCCCACAAACAAGCCAGCAGTGGAACTAGTCACCCCACTTCCATCCAGCACCCCAGTAGACAGGACTTAATCTTATCAACCTGTGAAATACCCACCAGACGTATCCCAGCTTCATTCTTGGGACATGTGTTACTGTGGATAGCTAGTGTGTGCTTTCATCTATTGACGTGTACGTTCAGAAGCAGGGAAGGGTCCTTGCCCCCATTCAAGTATTTCCTCAGGGTTGATATTGAGGGCCTCGTCCTTGGTGGAAGGCAGAGGGGCCTATTGTCATGGTTTGAGCTCTGGAATGAGATTTATCATCCCGGTCATTCTTGGGAGACGTTATTCCTCTGTTGGAAAAGACTGGAAGGGATAAGCTCACTGGTCCCTCTCAGATGTATCATAATCCAAAAGCAAGCCTGAGCCGTGGCTATTTCCTCAGCAGCCTGATGAGAATGGTGGGCATCAGAAGAATGCTGGAAAGAATACTTGTCATCCAATTGTCCAATACATCCAATGGATCCTCCTTTCATTTAGTATCAACATACCTCCAGATCATGAGCTCAGGCTGCCCGAGGTACCACAAATGATGGGTGACGGTGAGAGCTTCCCACTTTGGGCCCATCACTTGCCTCTCTTCTCACAGAGAGTCAGTGGTGTCACAATGCTTGGTGGGCGTCATGCCATTGCCATGGCCACCATTGGGCCTGAACTTCTCAGATGGAAGGCAACTCCACCTCCTCTGTGCCCACCTGCTCTCTACAGAAGGATGGCTCTTCCCCTGAACGTGTGTCAGGCTCAACACGGTGGTTCCAGAACTGCTTCCCAGGAATACACAGTCTACAATCCCATTTGGAAAGAAAATATGGGATTGAAAAAGACCCACTGGCTCAAGATTGGGCAAGAGGGCGGAGGAGTCGCTGGACACGCTGAACACTTCATAGGTACTTTTGTCTGTAGGGTCCCATATGGGACGCAGAGAGCAACAGACTTGAAACAACGTTCACATGAGTGCTCTCCCAAGCAATGGCTTCTCTGCAGCATTCCCTACCTGGTCCATGAGCTCTTGTGGATTTGCTCGGGTGTGGATCCCTGGACTCGTTCTTAGCGGATATAGAATATGAACTCTGTGACTCTTCAGGTCTCAATGACTGGGCATCCAAACAATGGTCTGAGCATCCATGGCCAGTGAGCTGGCCAACCATAGCCCAGAGTGCCAGATGTCTGTCAACCAAATCCAGTCTCTCTGGAATAGACCTCCTCATTCTCTGGCCTCCTGATTGTCAGGGACAGAGCCCACTCCCTTCCAGGTTGGAACTTTCAGTACCCTCAAATTGCAGGCATCATCCCAGGGCTCCTGGAAGATCAGACAATCGACCCACCTTTCCTTTCTTTTGATTGTAGACACAACAAACACACTGGCACTGGCCCCAGGCACCACACTCCCAGGAAGCTCTCCATGAGAGGGAGGGCTTGTTCTTATCCACCTGTGGAAAAGGCAGCTGAAATAGACCGGTTACCTCTCGGTTAAAAGGCCTCTGTTTGGAGGGCTCCCCTGTGGCTTAGGCTATGGAAATATTTATTCGGAAGTGTGGAGCTGAAAATGCCCCAATGGGAATGTCTTCGTCAAGGGTTACATCCAAGGGCTCAGGCTTGGTGGAGAGCATTGGGGCATGGATTGCTTGTTCGTGCCCTGGGATGTCTTGTTTCAAATGGCCATGAAGCACAATTCTTCTTTCACATGTAGGAACTCCCTGGAGGTATTCTGCCCACTGATCCCCTGAAGATATCACATGTGCAGACACCAAGCCTCTAGAATCCACATTGAGCTTGGGAGCCTGAGGAGAGTGGTGGCTATGCGTCTACAGATGGAGATAAGAGTGTTCATCCAAGAGGACCACCCCTCTGATGGATCCTCCTTTCCATCAACTTCGACATACCTCCAGAGCAAGAGCTCATGGTGTCCCTCTTTGAACTCTCAAGGTGTGAGGGTGAGAATGTCCCACATATGGCCCATCACACACCTCTTTTCTCACAGAGAGGTGGTTTGGTCACAAGGCTCCATGGGCATCATATCAGTGCAAAGGCCACCTCTGGGGCTGCACCTTTCCGAAGGAAGGCAACTCCACACACTGGGGAACCCAATTTTCTCTATCATGAGGGATCTCTGATAACATGTGGAGCACGTCAGGGTCAAGTGCTTTCTCAGGCACTGCCTCACACGAATACACAGGACAGAATCTCTTTTGGAGAGAAAAGATGTCATTCCAAACACCCAAACCAAAGTCACCTGGACAATGAAATCAAGGAACGACTGAGGAAGAACAACCTATGAGCTGCCATTTCAATAGGAAGGGTCTTCTCCGCTTAGGGAAAAGAGAGGGTGTCATTTACCTTGACCCACACCTCGTGTCCTTTGAGAAGACATGGGTGCCCAGCAGGGAGGACTGCTTGCAATCCACATACTTCAAGAGACCAGCCAAGGAATAGTGAAAATCTCATGCAAGAGTCCTGAGATAGCCTTCGTGTCTAATCGTCCCCGGAAACACAGACAAGGGCTTGGGAAGGAAACTGCGCCCTGGAATGTGGCTTGTATGCAAATCACATCTCAATCTCTCTCTCGGCTTCTTCCTCCTTCACATTCTCTCGAATCCTCCTCATCCAAGGTTATCTGTGCTGGTCCATGTTGTCAAATCTCAGCCAGGAAAGCGGTCAAATTCGTTAACCTAGATTTTCCATCAGTCTTCCAAACTCCTATCAAATATAAAAGCATTTTTCCGGAAATAACTCCTCTGTTTGTATGGAGATATTCCACCTTACACAGTGCACCTCTATCTTACCATAGTCAGCCCTTCACACTGACAGATAACCATCCCATTTGCACTGTGTTCTACGTGGTCACCAATTTGACCCCGAGATCAACATCTTTTCAACCACCTACACATAAGGGACCGAGTGAGAATTCACTTCTCTGCAGCACATCTCCTGTATTTGACGTTGCTGGTGAGGTGGATCTCTCGACTCTTTCTAAGGGGAGTTGGGTAATGAAGTCTCTGCCTCCCCATGTCTCAGTGAATTGGCATGTAAGAAGGGGTCTGAGCACCCTTCAGCAGGGTCTGAGTGACAATGCGACAGAGGTCAAGGATTCGGTCCCCTACAACCAGTCTCCACTTGGGACAATCCTCCTCCTTCTCTAGACCCTCCATTGCCAGGCCAGAGGCCTGGCTCGTCCAAGAGGGAAACCTCAAGACCTGCCCATGTAGCCCTCACCACACGGCTCACGGTAGATAACAAGAGAGACTCCTTAAATTCCACAACTGTGTACCCCACAAACAAGCCAGCAGTGGAACTAGTCACCCCACTTCCATCCAGCACCCCAGTAGACAGGACTTAATCTTATCAACCTGTGAAATACCCACCAGACGTATCCCAGCTTCATTCTTGGGACATGTGTTACTGTGGATAGCTAGTGTGTGCTTTCATCTATTGACGTGTACGTTCAGAAGCAGGGAAGGGTCCTTGCCCCCATTCAAGTATTTCCTCAGGGTTGATATTGAGGGCCTCGTCCTTGGTGGAAGGCAGAGGGGCCTATTGTCATGGTTTGAGCTCTGGAATGAGATTTATCATCCCGGTCATTCTTGGGAGACGTTATTCCTCTGTTGGAAAAGACTGGAAGGGATAAGCTCACTGGTCCCTCTCAGATGTATCATAATCCAAAAGCAAGCCTGAGCCGTGGCTATTTCCTCAGCAGCCTGATGAGAATGGTGGGCATCAGAAGAATGCTGGAAAGAATACTTGCCATCCAATTGTCCAATACATCCAATGGATCCTCCTTTCATTTAGTATCAACATACCTCCAGATCATGAGCTCAGGCTGCCCGAGGTACCACAAATGATGGGTGACGGTGAGAGCTTCCCACTTTGGGCCCATCACTTGCCTCTCTTCTCACAGAGAGTCAGTGGTGTCACAATGCTTGGTGGGCGTCATGCCATTGCCGTGGCCACCATTGGGCCTGAACTTCTCAGATGGAAGGCAACTCCACCTCCTCTGTGCCCACCTGCTCTCTACAGAAGGATGGCTCTTCCCCTGAACGTGTGTCAGGCTCAACACGGTGGTTCCAGAACTGCTTCCCAGGAATACACAGTCTACAATCCCATTTGGAAAGAAAATATGGGATTGAAAAAGACCCACTGGCTAAAGATTGGGCAAGAGGGCGGAGGAGTCGCTGGACACGCTGAACACTTCATAGGTACTTTTGTCTGTAGGGTCCCATATGGGACGCAGAGAGCAACAGACTTGAAACAACGTTCACATGAGTGCTCTCCCAAGCAATGGCTTCTCTGCAGCATTCCCTACCTGGTCCATGAGCTCTTGTGGATTTGCTCGGGTGTGGATCCCTGGACTCGTTCTTAGCGGATATAGAATATGAACTCTGTGACTCTTCAGGTCTCAATGACTGGGCATCCAAACAATGGTCTGAGCATCCATGGCCAGTGAGCTGGCCAACCATAGCCCAGAGTGCCAGATGTCTGTCAACCAAATCCAGTCTCTCTGGAATAGACCTCCTCATTCTCTGGCCTCCTGATTGTCAGGGACAGAGCCCACTCCCTTCCAGGTTGGAACTTTCAGTACCCTCAAATTGCAGGCATCATCCCAGGGCTCCTGGAAGATCAGACAATCGACCCACCTTTCCTTTCTTTTGATTGTAGACACAACAAACACACTGGCACTGGCCCCAGGCACCACACTCCCAGGAAGCTCTCCATGAGAGGGAGGGCTTGTTCTTATCCACCTGTGGAAAAGGCAGCTGAAATAGACCGGTTACCTCTCGGTTAAAAGGCCTCTGTTTGGAGGGCTCCCCTGTGGCTTAGGCTATGGAAATATTTATTCGGAAGTGTGGAGCTGAAAATGCCCCAATGGGAATGTCTTCGTCAAGGGTTACATCCAAGGGCTCAGGCTTGGTGGAGAGCATTGGGGCATGGATTGCTTGTTCGTGCCCTGGGATGTCTTGTTTCAAATGGCCATGAAGCACAATTCTTCTTTCACATGTAGGAACTCCCTTGAGGTATTCTGCCCACTGATCCCCTGAAGATATCACATGTGCAGACACCAAGCCTCTAGAATCCACATTGAGCTTGGGAGCCTGAGGAGAGTGGTGGCTATGCGTCTACAGAGGGAGATAAGAGTGTTCATCCAAGAGGACCACCCCTCTGATGGATCCTCCTTTCCATCAACTTCGACATACCTCCAGAGCAAGAGCTCATGGTGTCCCTCTTTGAACTCTCAAGGTGTGAGGGTGAGAATGTCCCACATATGGCCCATCACACACCTCTTTTCTCACAGAGAGGTGGTTTGGTCACAAGGCTCCATGGGCATCATATCAGTGCAAAGGCCACCTCTGGGGCTGCACCTTTCCGAAGGAAGGCAACTCCACACACTGGGGAACCCAATTTTCTCTATCATGAGGGATCTCTGATAACATGTGGAGCACGTCAGGGTCAAGTGCTTTCTCAGGCACTGCCTCACACGAATACACAGGACAGAATCTCTTTTGGAGAGAAAAGATGTCATTCCAAACACCCAAACCAAAGTCACCTGGACAATGAAATCAAGGAACGACTGAGGAAGAACAACCTATGAGCTGCCATTTCAATAGGAAGGGTCTTTTCCGCTTAGGGAAAAGAGAGGGTGTCATTTACCTTGACCCACACCTCGTGTCCTTTGAGAAGACATGGGTGCCCAGCAGGGAGGACTGCTTGCAATCCACATACTTCAAGAGACCAGCCAAGGAATAGTGAAAATCTCATGCAAGAGTCCTGAGATAGCCTTCGTGTCTAATCGTCCCCGGAAACACAGACAAGGGCTTGGGAAGGAAACTGCGCCCTGGAATGTGGCTTGTATGCAAATCACATCTCAATCTCTCTCTCGGCTTCTTCCTCCTTCACATTCTCTCGAATCCTCCTCATCCAAGGTTATCTGTGCTGGTCCATGTTGTCAAATCTCAGCCAGGAAAGCGGTCAAATTCGTTAACCTAGATTTTCCATCAGTCTTCCAAACTCCTATCAAATATAAAAGCATTTTTCCGGAAATAACTCCTCTGTTTGTATGGAGATATTCCACCTTACACAGTGCACCTCTATCTTACCATAGTCAGCCCTTCACACTGACAGATAACCATCCCATTTGCACTGTGTTCTACGTGGTCACCAATTTGACCCCGAGATCAACATCTTTTCAACCACCTACACATAAGGGACCGAGTGAGAATTCACTTCTCTGCAGCACATCTCCTGTATTTGACGTTGCTGGTGAGGTGGATCTCTCGACTCTTTCTAAGGGGAGTTGGGTAATGAAGTCTCTGCCTCCCCATGTCTCAGTGAATTGGCATGTAAGAAGGGGTCTGAGCACCCTTCAGCAGGGTCTGAGTGACAATGCGACAGAGGTCAAGGATTCGGTCCCCTACAACCAGTCTCCATTTGGGACAATCCTCCTCCTTCTCTAGACCCTCCATTGCCAGGCCAGAGGCCTGGCTCGTCCAAGAGGGAAACCTCAAGACCTGCCCAGGTAGCCCTCACCACACGGCTCACGGTAGATAACAAGAGAGACTCCTTAAATTCCACAACTGTGTACCCCACAAACAAGCCAGCAGTGGAACTAGTCACCCCACTTCCATCCAGCACCCCAGTAGACAGGACTTAATCTTATCAACCTGTGAAATACCCACCAGACGTATCCCAGCTTCATTCTTGGGACATGTGTTACTGTGGATAGCTAGTGTGTGCTTTCATCTATTGACGTGTACGTTCAGAAGCAGGGAAGGGTCCTTGCCCCCATTCAAGTATTTCCTCAGGGTTGATATTGAGGGCCTCGTCCTTGGTGGAAGGCAGAGGGGCCTATTGTCATGGTTTGAGCTCTGGAATGAGATTTATCATCCCGGTCATTCTTGGGAGACGTTATTCCTCTGTTGGAAAAGACTGGAAGGGATAAGCTCACTGGTCCCTCTCAGATGTATCATAATCCAAAAGCAAGCCTGAGCCGTGGCTATTTCCTCAGCAGCCTGATGAGAATGGTGGGCATCAGAAGAATGCTGGAAAGAATACTTGTCATCCAATTGTCCAATACATCCAATGGATCCTCCTTTCATTTAGTATCAACATACCTCCAGATCATGAGCTCAGGCTGCCCGAGGTACCACAAATGATGGGTGACGGTGAGAGCTTCCCACTTTGGGCCCATCACTTGCCTCTCTTCTCACAGAGAGTCAGTGGTGTCACAATGCTTGGTGGGCGTCATGCCATTGCCATGGCCACCATTGGGCCTGAACTTCTCAGATGGAAGGCAACTCCACCTCCTCTGTGCCCACCTGCTCTCTACAGAAGGATGGCTCTTCCCCTGAACGTGTGTCAGGCTCAACACGGTGGTTCCAGAACTGCTTCCCAGGAATACACAGTCTACAATCCCATTTGGAAAGAAAATATGGGATTGAAAAAGACCCACTGGCTAAAGATTGGGCAAGAGGGCGGAGGAGTCGCTGGACACGCTGAACACTTCATAGGTACTTTTGTCTGTAGGGTCCCATATGGGACGCAGAGAGCAACAGACTTGAAACAACGTTCACATGAGTGCTCTCCCAAGCAATGGCTTCTCTGCAGCATTCCCTACCTGGTCCATGAGCTCTTGTGGATTTGCTCGGGTGTGGATCCCTGGACTCGTTCTTAGCGGATATAGAATATGAACTCTGTGACTCTTCAGGTCTCAATGACTGGGCATCCAAACAATGGTCTGAGCATCCATGGCCAGTGAGCTGGCCAACCATAGCCCAGAGTGCCAGATGTCTGTCAACCAAATCCAGTCTCTCTGGAATAGACCTCCTCATTCTCTGGCCTCCTGATTGTCAGGGACAGAGCCCACTCCCTTCCAGGTTGGAACTTTCAGTACCCTCAAATTGCAGGCATCATCCCAGGGCTCCTGGAAGATCAGACAATCGACCCACCTTTCCTTTCTTTTGATTGTAGACACAACAAACACACTGGCACTGGCCCCAGGCACCACACTCCCAGGAAGCTCTCCATGAGAGGGAGGGCTTGTTCTTATCCACCTGTGGAAAAGGCAGCTGAAATAGACCGGTTACCTCTCGGTTAAAAGGCCTCTGTTTGGAGGGCTCCCCTGTGGCTTAGGCTATGGAAATATTTATTCGGAAGTGTGGAGCTGAAAATGCCCCAATGGGAATGTCTTCGTCAAGGGTTACATCCAAGGGCTCAGGCTTGGTGGAGAGCATTGGGGCATGGATTGCTTGTTCGTGCCCTGGGATGTCTTGTTTCAAATGGCCATGAAGCACAATTCTTCTTTCACATGTAGGAACTCCCTTGAGGTATTCTGCCCACTGATCCCCTGAAGATATCACATGTGCAGACACCAAGCCTCTAGAATCCACATTGAGCTTGGGAGCCTGAGGAGAGTGGTGGCTATGCGTCTACAGAGGGAGATAAGAGTGTTCATCCAAGAGGACCACCCCTCTGATGGATCCTCCTTTCCATCAACTTCGACATACCTCCAGAGCAAGAGCTCATGGTGTCCCTCTTTGAACTCTCAAGGTGTGAGGGTGAGAATGTCCCACATATGGCCCATCACACACCTCTTTTCTCACAGAGAGGTGGTTTGGTCACAAGGCTCCATGGGCATCATATCAGTGCAAAGGCCACCTCTGGGGCTGCACCTTTCCGAAGGAAGGCAACTCCACACACTGGGGAACCCAATTTTCTCTATCATGAGGGATCTCTGATAACATGTGGAGCACGTCAGGGTCAAGTGCTTTCTCAGGCACTGCCTCACACGAATACACAGGACAGAATCTCTTTTGGAGAGAAAAGATGTCATTCCAAACACCCAAACCAAAGTCACCTGGACAATGAAATCAAGGAACGACTGAGGAAGAACAACCTATGAGCTGCCATTTCAATAGGAAGGGTCTTTTCCGCTTAGGGAAAAGAGAGGGTGTCATTTACCTTGACCCACACCTCGTGTCCTTTGAGAAGACATGGGTGCCCAGCAGGGAGGACTGCTTGCAATCCACATACTTCAAGAGACCAGCCAAGGAATAGTGAAAATCTCATGCAAGAGTCCTGAGATAGCCTTCGTGCCTAATCGTCCCCGGAAACACAGACAAGGGCTTGGGAAGGAAACTGCGCCCTGGAATGTGGCTTGTATGCAAATCACATCTCAATCTCTCTCTCGGCTTCTTCCTCCTTCACATTCTCTCGAATCCTCCTCATCCAAGGTTATCTGTGCTGGTCCATGTTGTCAAATCTCAGCCAGGAAAGCGGTCAAATTCGTTAACCTAGATTTTCCATCAGTCTTCCAAACTCCTATCAAATATAAAAGCATTTTTCCGGAAATAACTCCTCTGTTTGTATGGAGATATTCCACCTTACACAGTGCACCTCTATCTTACCATAGTCAGCCCTTCACACTGACAGATAACCATCCCATTTGCACTGTGTTCTACGTGGTCACCAATTTGACCCCGAGATCAACATCTTTTCAACCACCTACACATAAGGGACCGAGTGAGAATTCACTTCTCTGCAGCACATCTCCTGTATTTGACGTTGCTGGTGAGGTGGATCTCTCGACTCTTTCTAAGGGGAGTTGGGTAATGAAGTCTCTGCCTCCCCATGTCTCAGTGAATTGGCATGTAAGAAGGGGTCTGAGCACCCTTCAGCAGGGTCTGAGTGACAATGCGACAGAGGTCAAGGATTCGGTCCCCTACAACCAGTCTCCATTTGGGACAATCCTCCTCCTTCTCTAGACCCTCCATTGCCAGGCCAGAGGCCTGGCTCGTCCAAGAGGGAAACCTCAAGACCTGCCCAGGTAGCCCTCACCACACGGCTCACGGTAGATAACAAGAGAGACTCCTTAAATTCCACAACTGTGTACCCCACAAACAAGCCAGCAGTGGAACTAGTCACCCCACTTCCATCCAGCACCCCAGTAGACAGGACTTAATCTTATCAACCTGTGAAATACCCACCAGACGTATCCCAGCTTCATTCTTGGGACATGTGTTACTGTGGATAGCTAGTGTGTGCTTTCATCTATTGACGTGTACGTTCAGAAGCAGGGAAGGGTCCTTGCCCCCATTCAAGTATTTCCTCAGGGTTGATATTGAGGGCCTCGTCCTTGGTGGAAGGCAGAGGGGCCTATTGTCATGGTTTGAGCTCTGGAATGAGATTTATCATCCCGGTCATTCTTGGGAGACGTTATTCCTCTGTTGGAAAAGACTGGAAGGGATAAGCTCACTGGTCCCTCTCAGATGTATCATAATCCAAAAGCAAGCCTGAGCCGTGGCTATTTCCTCAGCAGCCTGATGAGAATGGTGGGCATCAGAAGAATGCTGGAAAGAATACTTGTCATCCAATTGTCCAATACATCCAATGGATCCTCCTTTCATTTAGTATCAACATACCTCCAGATCATGAGCTCAGGCTGCCCGAGGTACCACAAATGATGGGTGACGGTGAGAGCTTCCCACTTTGGGCCCATCACTTGCCTCTCTTCTCACAGAGAGTCAGTGGTGTCACAATGCTTGGTGGGCGTCATGCCATTGCCATGGCCACCATTGGGCCTGAACTTCTCAGATGGAAGGCAACTCCACCTCCTCTGTGCCCACCTGCTCTCTACAGAAGGATGGCTCTTCCCCTGAACGTGTGTCAGGCTCAACACGGTGGTTCCAGAACTGCTTCCCAGGAATACACAGTCTACAATCCCATTTGGAAAGAAAATATGGGATTGAAAAAGACCCACTGGCTAAAGATTGGGCAAGAGGGCGGAGGAGTCGCTGGACACGCTGAACACTTCATAGGTACTTTTGTCTGTAGGGTCCCATATGGGACGCAGAGAGCAACAGACTTGAAACAACGTTCACATGAGTGCTCTCCCAAGCAATGGCTTCTCTGCAGCATTCCCTACCTGGTCCATGAGCTCTTGTGGATTTGCTCGGGTGTGGATCCCTGGACTCGTTCTTAGCGGATATAGAATATGAACTCTGTGACTCTTCAGGTCTCAATGACTGGGCATCCAAACAATGGTCTGAGCATCCATGGCCAGTGAGCTGGCCAACCATAGCCCAGAGTGCCAGATGTCTGTCAACCAAATCCAGTCTCTCTGGAATAGACCTCCTCATTCTCTGGCCTCCTGATTGTCAGGGACAGAGCCCACTCCCTTCCAGGTTGGAACTTTCAGTACCCTCAAATTGCAGGCATCATCCCAGGGCTCCTGGAAGATCAGACAATCGACCCACCTTTCCTTTCTTTTGATTGTAGACACAACAAACACACTGGCACTGGCCCCAGGCACCACACTCCCAGGAAGCTCTCCATGAGAGGGAGGGCTTGTTCTTATCCACCTGTGGAAAAGGCAGCTGAAATAGACCGGTTACCTCTCGGTTAAAAGGCCTCTGTTTGGAGGGCTCCCCTGTGGCTTAGGCTATGGAAATATTTATTCGGAAGTGTGGAGCTGAAAATGCCCCAATGGGAATGTCTTCGTCAAGGGTTACATCCAAGGGCTCAGGCTTGGTGGAGAGCATTGGGGCATGGATTGCTTGTTCGTGCCCTGGGATGTCTTGTTTCAAATGGCCATGAAGCACAATTCTTCTTTCACATGTAGGAACTCCCTTGAGGTATTCTGCCCACTGATCCCCTGAAGATATCACATGTGCAGACACCAAGCCTCTAGAATCCACATTGAGCTTGGGAGCCTGAGGAGAGTGGTGGCTATGCGTCTACAGAGGGAGATAAGAGTGTTCATCCAAGAGGACCACCCCTCTGATGGATCCTCCTTTCCATCATCTTCGACATACCTCCAGAGCAAGAGCTCATGGTGTCCCTCTTTGAACTCTCAAGGTGTGAGGGTGAGAATGTCCCACATATGGCCCATCACACACCTCTTTTCTCACAGAGAGGTGGTTTGGTCACAAGGCTCCATGGGCATCATATCAGTGCAAAGGCCACCTCTGGGGCTGCACCTTTCCGAAGGAAGGCAACTCCACACACTGGGGAACCCAATTTTCTCTATCATGAGGGATCTCTGATAACATGTGGAGCACGTCAGGGTCAAGTGCTTTCTCAGGCACTGCCTCACACGAATACACAGGACAGAATCTCTTTTGGAGAGAAAAGATGTCATTCCAAACACCCAAACCAAAGTCACCTGGACAATGAAATCAAGGAACGACTGAGGAAGAACAACCTATGAGCTGCCATTTCAATAGGAAGGGTCTTTTCCGCTTAGGGAAAAGAGAGGGTGTCATTTACCTTGACCCACACCTCGTGTCCTTTGAGAAGACATGGGTGCCCAGCAGGGAGGACTGCTTGCAATCCACATACTTCAAGAGACCAGCCAAGGAATAGTGAAAATCTCATGCAAGAGTCCTGAGATAGCCTTCGTGTCTAATCGTCCCCGGAAACACAGACAAGGGCTTGGGAAGGAAACTGCGCCCTGGAATGTGGCTTGTATGCAAATCACATCTCAATCTCTCTCTCGGCTTCTTCCTCCTTCACATTCTCTCGAATCCTCCTCATCCAAGGTTATCTGTGCTGGTCCATGTTGTCAAATCTCAGCCAGGAAAGCGGTCAAATTCGTTAACCTAGATTTTCCATCAGTCTTCCAAACTCCTATCAAATATAAAAGCATTTTTCCGGAAATAACTCCTCTGTTTGTATGGAGATATTCCACCTTACACAGTGCACCTCTATCTTACCATAGTCAGCCCTTCACACTGACAGATAACCATCCCATTTGCACTGTGTTCTACGTGGTCACCAATTTGACTCTGAGATCAACATCTTTTCAACCACCTACACATAAGGGACCGAGTGAGAATTCACTTCTCTGCAGCACATCTCCTGTATTTGACGTTGCTGGTGAGGTGGATCTCTCGACTCTTTCTAAGGGGAGTTGGGTAATGAAGTCTCTGCCTCCCCATGTCTCAGTGAATTGGCATGTAAGAAGGGGTCTGAGCACCCTTCAGCAGGGTCTGAGTGACAATGCGACAGAGGTCAAGGATTCGGTCCCCTACAACCAGTCTCCATTTGGGACAATCCTCCTCCTTCTCTAGACCCTCCATTGCCAGGCCAGAGGCCTGGCTCGTCCAAGAGGGAAACCTCAAGACCTGCCCAGGTAGCCCTCACCACACGGCTCACGGTAGATAACAAGAGAGACTCCTTAAATTCCACAACTGTGTACCCCACAAACAAGCCAGCAGTGGAACTAGTCACCCCACTTCCATCCAGCACCCCAGTAGACAGGACTTAATCTTATCAACCTGTGAAATACCCACCAGACGTATCCCAGCTTCATTCTTGGGACATGTGTTACTGTGGATAGCTAGTGTGTGCTTTCATCTATTGACGTGTACGTTCAGAAGCAGGGAAGGGTCCTTGCCCCCATTCAAGTATTTCCTCAGGGTTGATATTGAGGGCCTCGTCCTTGGTGGAAGGCAGAGGGGCCTATTGTCATGGTTTGAGCTCTGGAATGAGATTTATCATCCCGGTCATTCTTGGGAGACGTTATTCCTCTGTTGGAAAAGACTGGAAGGGATAAGCTCACTGGTCCCTCTCAGATGTATCATAATCCAAAAGCAAGCCTGAGCCGTGGCTATTTCCTCAGCAGCCTGATGAGAATGGTGGGCATCAGAAGAATGCTGGAAAGAATACTTGTCATCCAATTGTCCAATACATCCAATGGATCCTCCTTTCATTTAGTATCAACATACCTCCAGATCATGAGCTCAGGCTGCCCGAGGTACCACAAATGATGGGTGACGGTGAGAGCTTCCCACTTTGGGCCCATCACTTGCCTCTCTTCTCACAGAGAGTCAGTGGTGTCACAATGCTTGGTGGGCGTCATGCCATTGCCATGGCCACCATTGGGCCTGAACTTCTCAGATGGAAGGCAACTCCACCTCCTCTGTGCCCACCTGCTCTCTACAGAAGGATGGCTCTTCCCCTGAACGTGTGTCAGGCTCAACACGGTGGTTCCAGAACTGCTTCCCAGGAATACACAGTCTACAATCCCATTTGGAAAGAAAATATGGGATTGAAAAAGACCCACTGGCTCAAGATTGGGCAAGAGGGCGGAGGAGTCGCTGGACACGCTGAACACTTCATAGGTACTTTTGTCTGTAGGGTCCCATATGGGACGCAGAGAGCAACAGACTTGAAACAACGTTCACATGAGTGCTCTCCCAAGCAATGGCTTCTCTGCAGCATTCCCTACCTGGTCCATGAGCTCTTGTGGATTTGCTCGGGTGTGGATCCCTGGACTCGTTCTTAGCGGATATAGAATATGAACTCTGTGACTCTTCAGGTCTCAATGACTGGGCATCCAAACAATGGTCTGAGCATCCATGGCCAGTGAGCTGGCCAACCATAGCCCAGAGTGCCAGATGTCTGTCAACCAAATCCAGTCTCTCTGGAATAGACCTCCTCATTCTCTGGCCTCCTGATTGTCAGGGACAGAGCCCACTCCCTTCCAGGTTGGAACTTTCAGTACCCTCAAATTGCAGGCATCATCCCAGGGCTCCTGGAAGATCAGACAATCGACCCACCTTTCCTTTCTTTTGATTGTAGACACAACAAACACACTGGCACTGGCCCCAGGCACCACACTCCCAGGAAGCTCTCCATGAGAGGGAGGGCTTGTTCTTATCCACCTGTGGAAAAGGCAGCTGAAATAGACCGGTTACCTCTCGGTTAAAAGGCCTCTGTTTGGAGGGCTCCCCTGTGGCTTAGGCTATGGAAATATTTATTCGGAAGTGTGGAGCTGAAAATGCCCCAATGGGAATGTCTTCGTCAAGGGTTACATCCAAGGGCTCAGGCTTGGTGGAGAGCATTGGGGCATGGATTGCTTGTTTGTGCCCTGGGATGTCTTGTTTCAAATGGCCATGAAGCACAATTCTTCTTTCACATGTAGGAACTCCCTTGAGGTATTCTGCCCACTGATCCCCTGAAGATATCACATGTGCAGACACCAAGCCTCTAGAATCCACATTGAGCTTGGGAGCCTGAGGAGAGTGGTGGCTATGCGTCTACAGAGGGAGATAAGAGTGTTCATCCAAGAGGACCACCCCTCTGATGGATCCTCCTTTCCATCAACTTCGACAGACCTCCAGAGCAAGAGCTCATGGTGTCCCTCTTTGAACTCTCAAGGTGTGAGGGTGAGAATGTCCCACATATGGCCCATCACACACCTCTTTTCTCACAGAGAGGTGGTTTGGTCACAAGGCTCCATGGGCATCATATCAGTGCAAAGGCCACCTCTGGGGCTGCACCTTTCCGAAGGAAGGCAACTCCACACACTGGGGAACCCAATTTTCTCTATCATGAGGGATCTCTGATAACATGTGGAGCACGTCAGGGTCAAGTGCTTTCTCAGGCACTGCCTCACACGAATACACAGGACAGAATCTCTTTTGGAGAGAAAAGATGTCATTCCAAACACCCAAACCAAAGTCACCTGGACAATGAAATCAAGGAACGACTGAGGAAGAACAACCTATGAGCTGCCATTTCAATAGGAAGGGTCTTTTCCGCTTAGGGAAAAGAGAGGGTGTCATTTACCTTGACCCACACCTCGTGTCCATTGAGAAGACATGGGTGCCCAGCAGGGAGGACTGCTTGCAATCCACATACTTCAAGAGACCAGCCAAGGAATAGTGAAAATCTCATGCAAGAGTCCTGAGATAGCCTTCGTGTCTAATAGTCCCCGGAAACACAGACAAGGGCTTGGGAAGGAAACTGCGCCCTGGAATGTGGCTTGTATGCAAATCACATCTCAATCTCTCTCTCGGCTTCTTCCTCCTTCACATTCTCTCGAATCCTCCTCATCCAAGGTTATCTGTGCTGGTCCATGTTGTCAAATCTCAGCCAGGAAAGCGGTCAAATTCGTTAACCTAGATTTTCCATCAGTCTTCCAAACTCCTATCAAATATAAAAGCATTTTTCCGGAAATAACTCCTCTGTTTGTATGGAGATATTCCACCTTACACAGTGCACCTCTATCTTACCATAGTCAGCCCTTCACACTGACAGATAACCATCCCATTTGCACTGTGTTCTACATGGTCACCAATTTGACTCCGAGATCAACACATTTTCAACCACCTACACATAAGGGACCGAGTGAGAATTCACTTCTCTGCAGCACATCTCCTGTATTTGACGTTGCTGGTGAGGTGGATCTCTCGACTCTTTCTAAGGGGAGTTGGGAAATGAAGTCTCTGCCTCCCCATGTCTCAGTGAATTGGCATGTAAGAAGGGGTCTGAGCACCCTTCAGCAGGGTCTGAGTGACAATGCGACAGAGGTCAAGGATTCGGTCCCCTACAACCAGTCTCCATTTGGGACAATCCTCCTCCTTCTCTAGACCCTCCATTGCCAGGCCAGAGGCCTGGCTCGTCCAAGAGGGAAACCTCAAGACCTGCCCAGGTAGCCCTCACCACACGGCTCACGGTAGATAACAAGAGAGACTCCTTAAATTCCACAACTGTGTACCCCACAAACAAGCCAGCAGTGGAACTAGTCACCCCACTTCCATCCAGCACCCCAGTAGACAGGACTTAATCTTATCAACCTGTGAAATACCCACCAGACGTATCCCAGCTTCATTCTTGGGACATGTGTTACTGTGGATAGCTAGTGTGTGCTTTCATCTATTGACGTGTACGTTCAGAAGCAGGGAAGGGTCCTTGCCCCCATTCAAGTATTTCCTCAGGGTTGATATTGAGGGCCTCGTCCTTGGTGGAAGGCAGAGGGGCCTATTGTCATGGTTTGAGCTCTGGAATGAGATTTATCATCCCGGTCATTCTTGGGAGACGTTATTCCTCTGTTGGAAAAGACTGGAAGGGATAAGCTCACTGGTCCCTCTCCGATGTATCATAATCCAAAAGCAAGCCTGAGCCGTGGCTATTTCCTCAGCAGCCTGATGAGAATGGTGGGCATCAGAAGAATGCTGGAAAGAATACTTGTCATCCAATTGTCCAATACATCCAATGGATCCTCCTTTCATTTAGTATCAACATACCTCCAGATCATGAGCTCAGGCTGCCCGAGGTACCACAAATGATGGGTGACGGTGAGAGCTTCCCACTTTGGGCCCATCACTTGCCTCTCTTCTCACAGAGAGTCAGTGGTGTCACAATGCTTGGTGGGCGTCATGCCATTGCCATGGCCACCATTGGGCCTGAACTTCTCAGATGGAAGGCAACTCCACCTCCTCTGTGCCCACCTGCTCTCTACAGAAGGATGGCTCTTCCCCTGAACGTGTGTCAGGCTCAACACGGTGGTTCCAGAACTGCTTCCCAGGAATACACAGTCTACAATCCCATTTGGAAAGAAAATATGGGATTGAAAAAGACCCACTGGCTAAAGATTGGGCAAGAGGGCGGAGGAGTCGCTGGACACGCTGAACACTTCATAGGTACTTTTGTCTGTAGGGTCCCATATGGGACGCAGAGAGCAACAGACTTGAAACAACGTTCACATGAGTGCTCTCCCAAGCAATGGCTTCTCTGCAGCATTCCCTACCTGGTCCATGAGCTCTTGTGGATTTGCTCGGGTGTGGATCCCTGGACTCGTTCTTAGCGGATATAGAATATGAACTCTGTGACTCTTCAGGTCTCAATGACTGGGCATCCAAACAATGGTCTGAGCATCCATGGCCAGTGAGCTGGCCAACCATAGCCCAGAGTGCCAGATGTCTGTCAACCAAATCCAGTCTCTCTGGAATAGACCTCCTCATTCTCTGGCCTCCTGATTGTCAGGGACAGAGCCCACTCCCTTCCAGGTTGGAACTTTCAGTACCCTCAAATTGCAGGCATCATCCCAGGGCTCCTGGAAGATCAGACAATCGACCCACCTTTCCTTTCTTTTGATTGTAGACACAACAAACACACTGGCACTGGCCCCAGGCACCACACTCCCAGGAAGCTCTCCATGAGAGGGAGGGCTTGTTCTTATCCACCTGTGGAAAAGGCAGCTGAAATAGACCGGTTACCTCTCGGTTAAAAGGCCTCTGTTTGGAGGGCTCCCCTGTGGCTTAGGCTATGGAAATATTTATTCGGAAGTGTGGAGCTGAAAATGCCCCAATGGGAATGTCTTCGTCAAGGGTTACATCCAAGGGCTCAGGCTTGGTGGAGAGCATTGGGGCATGGATTGCTTGTTTGTGCCCTGGGATGTCTTGTTTCAAATGGCCATGAAGCACAATTCTTCTTTCACATGTAGGAACTCCCTTGAGGTATTCTGCCCACTGATCCCCTGAAGATATCACATGTGCAGACACCAAGCCTCTAGAATCCACATTGAGCTTGGGAGCCTGAGGAGAGTGGTGGCTATGCGTCTACAGAGGGAGATAAGAGTGTTCATCCAAGAGGACCACCCCTCTGATGGATCCTCCTTTCCATCAACTTCGACATACCTCCAGAGCAAGAGCTCATGGTGTCCCTCTTTGAACTCTCAAGGTGTGAGGGTGAGAATGTCCCACATATGGCCCATCACACACCTCTTTTCTCACAGAGAGGTGGTTTGGTCACAAGGCTCCATGGGCATCATATCAGTGCAAAGGCCACCTCTGGGGCTGCACCTTTCCGAAGGAAGGCAACTCCACACACTGGGGAACCCAATTTTCTCTATCATGAGGGATCTCTGATAACATGTGGAGCACGTCAGGGTCAAGTGCTTTCTCAGGCACTGCCTCACACGAATACACAGGACAGAATCTCTTTTGGAGAGAAAAGATGTCATTCCAAACACCCAAACCAAAGTCACCTGGACAATGAAATCAAGGAACGACTGAGGAAGAACAACCTATGAGCTGCCATTTCAATAGGAAGGGTCTTTTCCGCTTAGGGAAAAGAGAGGGTGTCATTTACCTTGACCCACACCTCGTGTCCATTGAGAAGACATGGGTGCCCAGCAGGGAGGACTGCTTGCAATCCACATACTTCAAGAGACCAGCCAAGGAATAGTGAAAATCTCATGCAAGAGTCCTGAGATAGCCTTCGTGTCTAATAGTCCCCGGAAACACAGACAAGGGCTTGGGAAGGAAACTGCGCCCTGGAATGTGGCTTGTATGCAAATCACATCTCAATCTCTCTCTCGGCTTCTTCCTCCTTCACATTCTCTCGAATCCTCCTCATCCAAGGTTATCTGTGCTGGTCCATGTTGTCAAATCTCAGCCAGGAAAGCGGTCAAATTCGTTAACCTAGATTTTCCATCAGTCTTCCAAACTCCTATCAAATATAAAAGCATTTTTCCGGAAATAACTCCTCTGTTTGTATGGAGATATTCCACCTTACACAGTGCACCTCTATCTTACCATAGTCAGCCCTTCACACTGACAGATAACCATCCCATTTGCACTGTGTTCTACATGGTCACCAATTTGACTCTGAGATCAACACCTTTTCAACCACCTACACATAAGGGACCGAGTGAGAATTCACTTCTCTGCAGCACATCTCCTGTATTTGACGTTGCTGGTGAGGTGGATCTCTCGACTCTTTCTAAGGGGAGTTGGGAAATGAAGTCTCTGCCTCCCCATGTCTCAGTGAATTGGCATGTAAGAAGGGGTCTGAGCACCCTTCAGCAGGGTCTGAGTGACAATGCGACAGAGGTCAAGGATTCGGTCCCCTACAACCAGTCTCCACTTGGGACAATCCTCCTCCTTCTCTAGACCCTCCATTGCCAGGCCAGAGGCCTGGCTCGTCCAAGAGGGAAACCTCAAGACCTGCCCAGGTAGCCCTCACCACACGGCTCACGGTAGATAACAAGAGAGACTCCTTAAATTCCACAACTGTGTACCCCACAAACAAGCCAGCAGTGGAACTAGTCACCCCACTTCCATCCAGCACCCCAGTAGACAGGACTTAATCTTATCAACCTGTGAAATACCCACCAGACGTATCCCAGCTTCATTCTTGGGACATGTGTTACTGTGGATAGCTAGTGTGTGCTTTCATCTATTGACGTGTACGTTCAGAAGCAGGGAAGGGTCCTTGCCCCCATTCAAGTATTTCCTCAGGGTTGATATTGAGGGCCTCGTCCTTGGTGGAAGGCAGAGGGGCCTATTGTCATGGTTTGAGCTCTGGAATGAGATTTATCATCCCGGTCATTCTTGGGAGACGTTATTCCTCTGTTGGAAAAGACTGGAAGGGATAAGCTCACTGGTCCCTCTCAGATGTATCATAATCCAAAAGCAAGCCTGAGCCGTGGCTATTTCCTCAGCAGCCTGATGAGAATGGTGGGCATCAGAAGAATGCTGGAAAGAATACTTGTCATCCAATTGTCCAATACATCCAATGGATCCTCCTTTCATTTAGTATCAACATACCTCCAGATCATGAGCTCAGGCTGCCCGAGGTACCACAAATGATGGGTGACGGTGAGAGCTTCCCACTTTGGGCCCATCACTTGCCTCTCTTCTCACAGAGAGTCAGTGGTGTCACAATGCTTGGTGGGCGTCATGCCATTGCCATGGCCACCATTGGGCCTGAACTTCTCAGATGGAAGGCAACTCCACCTCCTCTGTGCCCACCTGCTCTCTACAGAAGGATGGCTCTTCCCCTGAACGTGTGTCAGGCTCAACACGGTGGTTCCAGAACTGCTTCCCAGGAATACACAGTCTACAATCCCATTTGGAAAGAAAATATGGGATTGAAAAAGACCCACTGGCTCAAGATTGGGCAAGAGGGCGGAGGAGTCGCTGGACACGCTGAACACTTCATAGGTACTTTTGTCTGTAGGGTCCCATATGGGACGCAGAGAGCAACAGACTTGAAACAACGTTCACATGAGTGCTCTCCCAAGCAATGGCTTCTCTGCAGCATTCCCTACCTGGTCCATGAGCTCTTGTGGATTTGCTCGGGTGTGGATCCCTGGACTCGTTCTTAGCGGATATAGAATATGAACTCTGTGACTCTTCAGGTCTCAATGACTGGGCATCCAAACAATGGTCTGAGCATCCATGGCCAGTGAGCTGGCCAACCATAGCCCAGAGTGCCAGATGTCTGTCAACCAAATCCAGTCTCTCTGGAATAGACCTCCTCATTCTCTGGCCTCCTGATTGTCAGGGACAGAGCCCACTCCCTTCCAGGTTGGAACTTTCAGTACCCTCAAATTGCAGGCATCATCCCAGGGCTCCTGGAAG
This sequence comes from Sus scrofa, assembly GCF_054392235.1. Taxonomy (NCBI): domain Eukaryota; kingdom Metazoa; phylum Chordata; class Mammalia; order Artiodactyla; family Suidae; genus Sus; species Sus scrofa. The sequence continues at coordinate 45,577,358 of NC_139402.1, forward strand.
ATCAGACAATCGACCCACCTTTCCTTTCTTTTGATTGTAGACACAACAAACACACTGGCACTGGCCCCAGGCACCACACTCCCAGGAAGCTCTCCATGAGAGGGAGGGCTTGTTCTTATCCACCTGTGGAAAAGGCAGCTGAAATAGACCGGTTACCTCTCGGTTAAAAGGCCTCTGTTTGGAGGGCTCCCCTGTGGCTTAGGCTATGGAAATATTTATTCGGAAGTGTGGAGCTGAAAATGCCCCAATGGGAATGTCTTCGTCAAGGGTTACATCCAAGGGCTCAGGCTTGGTGGAGAGCATTGGGGCATGGATTGCTTGTTTGTGCCCTGGGATGTCTTGTTTCAAATGGCCATGAAGCACAATTATTCTTTCACATGTAGGAACTCCCTTGAGGTATTCTGCCCACTGATCCCCTGAAGATATCACATGTGCAGACACCAAGCCTCTAGAATCCACATTGAGCTTGGGAGCCTGAGGAGAGTGGTGGCTATGCGTCTACAGAGGGAGATAAGAGTGTTCATCCAAGAGGACCACCCCTCTGATGGATCCTCCTTTCCATCAACTTCGACATACCTCCAGAGCAAGAGCTCATGGTGTCCCTCTTTGAACTCTCAAGGTGTGAGGGTGAGAATGTCCCACATATGGCCCATCACACACCTCTTTTCTCACAGAGAGGTGGTTTGGTCACAAGGCTCCATGGGCATCATATCAGTGCAAAGGCCACCTCTGGGGCTGCACCTTTCCGAAGGAAGGCAACTCCACACACTGGGGAACCCAATTTTCTCTATCATGAGGGATCTCTGATAACATGTGGAGCACGTCAGGGTCAAGTGCTTTCTCAGGCACTGCCTCACACGAATACACAGGACAGAATCTCTTTTGGAGAGAAAAGATGTCATTCCAAACACCCAAACCAAAGTCACCTGGACAATGAAATCAAGGAACGACTGAGGAAGAACAACCTATGAGCTGCCATTTCAATAGGAAGGGTCTTTTCCGCTTAGGGAAAAGAGAGGGTGTCATTTACCTTGACCCACACCTCGTGTCCATTGAGAAGACATGGGTGCCCAGCAGGGAGGACTGCTTGCAATCCACATACTTCAAGAGACCAGCCAAGGAATAGTGAAAATCTCATGCAAGAGTCCTGAGATAGCCTTCGTGTCTAATCGTCCCCGGAAACACAGACAAGGGCTTGGGAAGGAAACTGCGCCCTGGAATGTGGCTTGTATGCAAATCACATCTCAATCTCTCTCTCGGCTTCTTCCTCCTTCACATTCTCTCGAATCCTCCTCATCCAAGGTTATCTGTGCTGGTCCATGTTGTCAAATCTCAGCCAGGAAAGCGGTCAAATTCGTTAACCTAGATTTTCCATCAGTCTTCCAAACTCCTATCAAATATAAAAGCATTTTTCCGGAAATAACTCCTCTGTTTGTATGGAGATATTCCACCTTACACAGTGCACCTCTATCTTACCATAGTCAGCCCTTCACACTGACAGATAACCATCCCATTTGCACTGTGTTCTACATGGTCACCAATTTGACTCCGAGATCAACACCTTTTCAACCACCTACACATAAGGGACCGAGTGAGAATTCACTTCTCTGCAGCACATCTCCTGTATTTGACGTTGCTGGTGAGGTGGATCTCTCGACTCTTTCTAAGGGGAGTTGGGAAATGAAGTCTCTGCCTCCCCATGTCTCAGTGAATTGGCATGTAAGAAGGGGTCTGAGCACCCTTCAGCAGGGTCTGAGTGACAATGCGACAGAGGTCAAGGATTCGGTCCCCTACAACCAGTCTCCACTTGGGACAATCCTCCTCCTTCTCTAGACCCTCCATTGCCAGGCCAGAGGCCTGGCTCGTCCAAGAGGGAAACCTCAAGACCTGCCCAGGTAGCCCTCACCACACGGCTCACGGTAGATAACAAGAGAGACTCCTTAAATTCCACAACTGTGTACCCCACAAACAAGCCAGCAGTGGAACTAGTCACCCCACTTCCATCCAGCACCCCAGTAGACAGGACTTAATCTTATCAACCTGTGAAATACCCACCAGACGTATCCCAGCTTCATTCTTGGGACATGTGTTACTGTGGATAGCTAGTGTGTGCTTTCATCTATTGACGTGTACGTTCAGAAGCAGGGAAGGGTCCTTGCCCCCATTCAAGTATTTCCTCAGGGTTGATATTGAGGGCCTCGTCCTTGGTGGAAGGCAGAGGGGCCTATTGTCATGGTTTGAGCTCTGGAATGAGATTTATCATCCCGGTCATTCTTGGGAGACGTTATTCCTCTGTTGGAAAAGACTGGAAGGGATAAGCTCACTGGTCCCTCTCAGATGTATCATAATCCAAAAGCAAGCCTGAGCCGTGGCTATTTCCTCAGCAGCCTGATGAGAATGGTGGGCATCAGAAGAATGCTGGAAAGAATACTTGTCATCCAATTGTCCAATACATCCAATGGATCCTCCTTTCATTTAGTATCAACATACCTCCAGATCATGAGCTCAGGCTGCCCGAGGTACCACAAATGATGGGTGACGGTGAGAGCTTCCCACTTTGGGCCCATCACTTGCCTCTCTTCTCACAGAGAGTCAGTGGTGTCACAATGCTTGGTGGGCGTCATGCCATTGCCATGGCCACCATTGGGCCTGAACTTCTCAGATGGAAGGCAACTCCACCTCCTCTGTGCCCACCTGCTCTCTACAGAAGGATGGCTCTTCCCCTGAACGTGTGTCAGGCTCAACACGGTGGTTCCAGAACTGCTTCCCAGGAATACACAGTCTACAATCCCATTTGGAAAGAAAATATGGGATTGAAAAAGACCCACTGGCTAAAGATTGGGCAAGAGGGCGGAGGAGTCGCTGGACACGCTGAACACTTCATAGGTACTTTTGTCTGTAGGGTCCCATATGGGACGCAGAGAGCAACAGACTTGAAACAACGTTCACATGAGTGCTCTCCCAAGCAATGGCTTCTCTGCAGCATTCCCTACCTGGTCCATGAGCTCTTGTGGATTTGCTCGGGTGTGGATCCCTGGACTCGTTCTTAGCGGATATAGAATATGAACTCTGTGACTCTTCAGGTCTCAATGACTGGGCATCCAAACAATGGTCTGAGCATCCATGGCCAGTGAGCTGGCCAACCATAGCCCAGAGTGCCAGATGTCTGTCAACCAAATCCAGGCTCTCTGGAATAGACCTCCTCATTCTCTGGCCTCCTGATTGTCAGGGACAGAGCCCACTCCCTTCCAGGTTGGACCTTTCAGTACCCTCAAATTGCAGGCATCATCCCAGGGCTCCTGGAAGATCAGACAATCGACCCACCTTTCCTTTCTTTTGATTGTAGACACAACAAACACACTGGCACTGGCCCCAGGCACCACACTCCCAGGAAGCTCTCCATGAGAGGGAGGGCTTGTTCTTATCCACCTGTGGAAAAGGCAGCTGAAATAGACCGGTTACCTCTCGGTTAAAAGGCCTCTGTTTGGAGGGCTCCCCTGTGGCTTAGGCTATGGAAATATTTATTCGGAAGTGTGGAGCTGAAAATGCCCCAATGGGAATGTCTTCGTCAAGGGTTACATCCAAGGGCTCAGGCTTGGTGGAGAGCATTGGGGCATGGATTGCTTGTTTGTGCCCTGGGATGTCTTGTTTCAAATGGCCATGAAGCACAATTCTTCTTTCACATGTAGGAACTCCCTTGAGGTATTCTGCCCACTGATCCCCTGAAGATATCACATGTGCAGACACCAAGCCTCTAGAATCCACATTGAGCTTGGGAGCCTGAGGAGAGTGGTGGCTATGCGTCTACAGAGGGAGATAAGAGTGTTCATCCAAGAGGACCACCCCTCTGATGGATCCTCCTTTCCATCAACTTCGACATACCTCCAGAGCAAGAGCTCATGGTGTCCCTCTTTGAACTCTCAAGGTGTGAGGGTGAGAATGTCCCACATATGGCCCATCACACACCTCTTTTCTCACAGAGAGGTGGTTTGGTCACAAGGCTCCATGGGCATCATATCAGTGCAAAGGCCACCTCTGGGGCTGCACCTTTCCGAAGGAAGGCAACTCCACACACTGGGGAACCCAATTTTCTCTATCATGAGGGATCTCTGATAACATGTGGAGCACGTCAGGGTCAAGTGCTTTCTCAGGCACTGCCTCACACGAATACACAGGACAGAATCTCTTTTGGAGAGAAAAGATGTCATTCCAAACACCCAAACCAAAGTCACCTGGACAATGAAATCAAGGAACGACTGAGGAAGAACAACCTATGAGCTGCCATTTCAATAGGAAGGGTCTTTTCCGCTTAGGGAAAAGAGAGGGTGTCCTTTACCTTGACCCACACCTCGTGTCCATTGAGAAGACATGGGTGCCCAGCAGGGAGGACTGCTTGCAATCCACATACTTCAAGAGACCAGCCAAGGAATAGTGAAAATCTCATGCAAGAGTCCTGAGATAGCCTTCGTGTCTAATAGTCCCCGGAAACACAGACAAGGGCTTGGGAAGGAAACTGCGCCCTGGAATGTGGCTTGTATGCAAATCACATCTCAATCTCTCTCTCGGCTTCTTCCTCCTTCACATTCTCTCGAATCCTCCTCATCCAAGGTTATCTGTGCTGGTCCATGTTGTCAAATCTCAGCCAGGAAAGCGGTCAAATTCGTTAACCTAGATTTTCCATCAGTCTTCCAAACTCCTATCAAATATAAAAGCATTTTTCCGGAAATAACTCCTCTGTTTGTATGGAGATATTCCACCTTACACAGTGCACCTCTATCTTACCATAGTCAGCCCTTCACACTGACAGATAACCATCCCATTTGCACTGTGTTCTACATGGTCACCAATTTGACTCCGAGATCAACACCTTTTCAACCACCTACACATAAGGGACCGAGTGAGAATTCACTTCTCTGCAGCACATCTCCTGTATTTGACGTTGCTGGTGAGGTGGATCTCTCGACTCTTTCTAAGGGGAGTTGGGAAATGAAGTCTCTGCCTCCCCATGTCTCAGTGAATTGGCATGTAAGAAGGGGTCTGAGCACCCTTCAGCAGGGTCTGAGTGACAATGCGACAGAGGTCAAGGATTCGGTCCCCTACAACCAGTCTCCACTTGGGACAATCCTCCTCCTTCTCTAGACCCTCCATTGCCAGGCCAGAGGCCTGGCTCGTCCAAGAGGGAAACCTCAAGACCTGCCCAGGTAGCCCTCACCACACGGCTCACGGTAGATAACAAGAGAGACTCCTTAAATTCCACAACTGTGTACCCCACAAACAAGCCAGCAGTGGAACTAGTCACCCCACTTCCATCCAGCACCCCAGTAGACAGGACGTAATCTTATCAACCTGTGAAATACCCACCAGACGTATCCCAGCTTCATTCTTGGGACATGTGTTACTGTGGATAGCTAGTGTGTGCTTTCATCTATTGACGTGTACGTTCAGAAGCAGGGAAGGGTCCTTGCCCCCATTCAAGTATTTCCTCAGGGTTGATATTGAGGGCCTCGTCCTTGGTGGAAGGCAGAGGGGCCTATTGTCATGGTTTGAGCTCTGGAATGAGATTTATCATCCCGGTCATTCTTGGGAGACGTTATTCCTCTGTTGGAAAAGACTGGAAGGGATAAGCTCACTGGTCCCTCTCCGATGTATCATAATCCAAAAGCAAGCCTGAGCCGTGGCTATTTCCTCAGCAGCCTGATGAGAATGGTGGGCATCAGAAGAATGCTGGAAAGAATACTTGTCATCCAATTGTCCAATACATCCAATGGATCCTCCTTTCATTTAGTATCAACATACCTCCAGATCATGAGCTCAGGCTGCCCGAGGTACCACAAATGATGGGTGACGGTGAGAGCTTCCCACTTTGGGCCCATCACTTGCCTCTCTTCTCACAGAGAGTCAGTGGTGTCACAATGCTTGGTGGGCGTCATGCCATTGCCATGGCCACCATTGGGCCTGAACTTCTCAGATGGAAGGCAACTCCACCTCCTCTGTGCCCACCTGCTCTCTACAGAAGGATGGCTCTTCCCCTGAACGTGTGTCAGGCTCAACACGGTGGTTCCAGAACTGCTTCCCAGGAATACACAGTCTACAATCCCATTTGGAAAGAAAATATGGGATTGAAAAAGACCCACTGGCTAAAGATTGGGCAAGAGGGCGGAGGAGTCGCTGGACACGCTGAACACTTCATAGGTACTTTTGTCTGTAGGGTCCCATATGGGACGCAGAGAGCAACAGACTTGAAACAACGTTCACATGAGTGCTCTCCCAAGCAATGGCTTCTCTGCAGCATTCCCTACCTGGTCCATGAGCTCTTGTGGATTTGCTCGGGTGTGGATCCCTGGACTCGTTCTTAGCGGATATAGAATATGAACTCTGTGACTCTTCAGGTCTCAATGACTGGGCATCCAAACAATGGTCTGAGCATCCATGGCCAGTGAGCTGGCCAACCATAGCCCAGAGTGCCAGATGTCTGTCAACCAAATCCAGGCTCTCTGGAATAGACCTCCTCATTCTCTGGCCTCCTGATTGTCAGGGACAGAGCCCACTCCCTTCCAGGTTGGAACTTTCAGTACCCTCAAATTGCAGGCATCATCCCAGGGCTCCTGGAAGATCAGACAATCGACCCACCTTTCCTTTCTTTTGATTGTAGACACAACAAACCCACTGGCACTGGCCCCAGGCACCACACTCCCAGGAAGCTCTCCATGAGAGGGAGGGCTTGTTCTTATCCACCTGTGGAAAAGGCAGCTGAAATAGACCGGTTACCTCTCGGTTAAAAGGCCTCTGTTTGGAGGGCTCCCCTGTGGCTTAGGCTATGGAAATATTTATTCGGAAGTGTGGAGCTGAAAATGCCCCAATGGGAATGTCTTCGTCAAGGGTTACATCCAAGGGCTCAGGCTTGGTGGAGAGCATTGGGGCATGGATTGCTTGTTCGTGCCCTGGGATGTCTTGTTTCAAATGGCCATGAAGCACAATTCTTCTTTCACATGTAGGAACTCCCTTGAGGTATTCTGCCCACTGATCCCCTGAAGATATCACATGTGCAGACACCAAGCCTCTAGAATCCACATTGAGCTTGGGAGCCTGAGGAGAGTGGTGGCTATGCGTCTACAGAGGGAGATAAGAGTGTTCATCCAAGAGGACCACCCCTCTGATGGATCCTCCTTTCCATCAACTTCGACATACCTCCAGAGCAAGAGCTCATGGTGTCCCTCTTTGAACTCTCAAGGTGTGAGGGTGAGAATGTCCCACATATGGCCCATCACACACCTCTTTTCTCACAGAGAGGTGGTTTGGTCACAAGGCTCCATGGGCATCATATCAGTGCAAAGGCCACCTCTGGGGCTGCACCTTTCCGAAGGAAGGCAACTCCACACACTGGGGAACCCAATTTTCTCTATCATGAGGGATCTCTGATAACATGTGGAGCACGTCAGGGTCAAGTGCTTTCTCAGGCACTGCCTCACACGAATACACAGGACAGAATCTCTTTTGGAGAGAAAAGATGTCATTCCAAACACCCAAACCAAAGTCACCTGGACAATGAAATCAAGGAACGACTGAGGAAGAACAACCTATGAGCTGCCATTTCAATAGGAAGGGGCTTCTCCGCTTAGGGAAAAGAGAGGGTGTCATTTACCTTGACCCACACCTCGTGTCCTTTGAGAAGACATGGGTGCCCAGCAGGGAGGACTGCTTGCAATCCACATACTTCAAGAGACCAGCCAAGGAATAGTGAAAATCTCATGCAAGAGTCCTGAGATAGCCTTCGTGTCTAATCGTCCCCGGAAACACAGACAAGGGCTTGGGAAGGAAACTGCGCCCTGGAATGTGGCTTGTATGCAAATCACATCTCAATCTCTCTCTCGGCTTCTTCCTCCTTCACATTCTCTCGAATCCTCCTCATCCAAGGTTATCTGTGCTGGTCCATGTTGTCAAATCTCAGCCAGGAAAGCAGTCAAATTCGTTAACCTAGATTTTCCATCAGTCTTCCAAACTCCTATCAAATATAAAAGCATTTTTCCGGAAATAACTCCTCTGTTGGTATGGAGATATTCCACCTTACACAGTGCACCTCTATCTTACCATAGTCAGCCCTTCACACTGACAGATAACCATCCCATTTGCACTGTGTTCTACATGGTCACCAATTTTTACTCCGAGATCAACATCTTTTCAACCACCTACACATAAGGGACCGAGTGAGAATTCACTTCTCTGCAGCACATCTCCTGTATTTGACGTTGCTGGTGAGGTGGATCTCTCGACTCTTTCTAAGGGGAGTTGGGAAATGAAGTCTCTGCCTCCCCATGTCTCAGTGAATTGGCATGTAAGAAGGGGTCTGAGCACCCTTCAGCAGGGTCTGAGTGACAATGCGACAGAGGTCAAGGATTCGGTCCCCTACAACCAGTCTCCATTTGGGACAATCCTCCTCCTTCTCTAGACCCTCCATTGCCAGGCCAGAGGCCTGGCTCGTCCAAGAGGGAAACCTCAAGACCTGCCCAGGTAGCCCTCACCACACGGCTCACGGTAGATAACAAGAGAGACTCCTTAAATTCCACAACTGTGTACCCCACAAACAAGCCAGCAGTGGAACTAGTCACCCCACTTCCATCCAGCACCCCAGTAGACAGGACTTAATCTTATCAACCTGTGAAATACCCACCAGACGTATCCCAGCTTCATTCTTGGGACATGTGTTACTGTGGATAGCTAGTGTGTGCTTTCATCTATTGACGTGTACGTTCAGAAGCAGGGAAGGGTCCTTGCCCCCATTCAAGTATTTCCTCAGGGTTGATATTGAGGGCCTCGTCCTTGGTGGAAGGCAGAGGGGCCTATTGTCATGGTTTGAGCTCTGGAATGAGATTTATCATCCCGGTCATTCTTGGGAGACGTTATTCCTCTGTTGGAAAAGACTGGAAGGGATAAGCTCACTGGTCCCTCTCCGATGTATCATAATCCAAAAGCAAGCCTGAGCCGTGGCTATTTCCTCAGCAGCCTGATGAGAATGGTGGGCATCAGAAGAATGCTGGAAAGAATACTTGTCATCCAATTGTCCAATACATCCAATGGATCCTCCTTTCATTTAGTATCAACATACCTCCAGATCATGAGCTCAGGCTGCCCGAGGTACCACAAATGATGGGTGACGGTGAGAGCTTCCCACTTTGGGCCCATCACTTGCCTCTCTTCTCACAGAGAGTCAGTGGTGTCACAATGCTTGGTGGGCGTCATGCCATTGCCATGGCCACCATTGGGCCTGAACTTCTCAGATGGAAGGCAACTCCACCTCCTCTGTGCCCACCTGCTCTCTACAGAAGGATGGCTCTTCCCCTGAACGTGTGTCAGGCTCAACACGGTGGTTCCAGAACTGCTTCCCAGGAATACACAGTCTACAATCCCATTTGGAAAGAAAATATGGGATTGAAAAAGACCCACTGGCTAAAGATTGGGCAAGAGGGCGGAGGAGTCGCTGGACACGCTGAACACTTCATAGGTACTTTTGTCTGTAGGGTCCCATATGGGACGCAGAGAGCAACAGACTTGAAACAACGTTCACATGAGTGCTCTCCCAAGCAATGGCTTCTCTGCAGCATTCCCTACCTGGTCCATGAGCTCTTGTGGATTTGCTCGGGTGTGGATCCCTGGACTCGTTCTTAGCGGATATAGAATATGAACTCTGTGACTCTTCAGGTCTCAATGACTGGGCATCCAAACAATGGTCTGAGCATCCATGGCCAGTGAGCTGGCCAACCATAGCCCAGAGTGCCAGATGTCTGTCAACCAAATCCAGTCTCTCTGGAATAGACCTCCTCATTCTCTGGCCTCCTGATTGTCAGGGACAGAGCCCACTCCCTTCCAGGTTGGAACTTTCAGTACCCTCAAATTGCAGGCATCATCCCAGGGCTCCTGGAAGATCAGACAATCGACCCACCTTTCCTTTCTTTTGATTGTAGACACAACAAACACACTGGCACTGGCCCCAGGCACCACACTCCCAGGAAGCTCTCCATGAGAGGGAGGGCTTGTTCTTATCCACCTGTGGAAAAGGCAGCTGAAATAGACCGGTTACCTCTCGGTTAAAAGGCCTCTGTTTGGAGGGCTCCCCTGTGGCTTAGGCTATGGAAATATTTATTCGGAAGTGTGGAGCTGAAAATGCCCCAATGGGAATGTCTTCGTCAAGGGTTACATCCAAGGGCTCAGGCTTGGTGGAGAGCATTGGGGCATGGATTGCTTGTTCGTGCCCTGGGATGTCTTGTTTCAAATGGCCATGAAGCACAATTCTTCTTTCACATGTAGGAACTCCCTTGAGGTATTCTGCCCACTGATCCCCTGAAGATATCACATGTGCAGACACCAAGCCTCTAGAATCCACATTGAGCTTGGGAGCCTGAGGAGAGTGGTGGCTATGCGTCTACAGAGGGAGATAAGAGTGTTCATCCAAGAGGACCACCCCTCTGATGGATCCTCCTTTCCATCAACTTCGACATACCTCCAGAGCAAGAGCTCATGGTGTCCCTCTTTGAACTCTCAAGGTGTGAGGGTGAGAATGTCCCACATATGGCCCATCACACACCTCTTTTCTCACAGAGAGGTGGTTTGGTCACAAGGCTCCATGGGCATCATATCAGTGCAAAGGCCACCTCTGGGGCTGCACCTTTCCGAAGGAAGGCAACTCCACACACTGGGGAACCCAATTTTCTCTATCATGAGGGATCTCTGATAACATGTGGAGCACGTCAGGGTCAAGTGCTTTCTCAGGCACTGCCTCACACGAATACACAGGACAGAATCTCTTTTGGAGAGAAAAGATGTCATTCCAAACACCCAAACCAAAGTCACCTGGACAATGAAATCAAGGAACGACTGAGGAAGAACAACCTATGAGCTGCCATTTCAATAGGAAGGGGCTTCTCCGCTTAGGGAAAAGAGAGGGTGTCATTTACCTTGACCCACACCTCGTGTCCTTTGAGAAGACATGGGTGCCCAGCAGGGAGGACTGCTTGCAATCCACATACTTCAAGAGACCAGCCAAGGAATAGTGAAAATCTCATGCAAGAGTCCTGAGATAGCCTTCGTGTCTAATCGTCCCCGGAAACACAGACAAGGGCTTGGGAAGGAAACTGCGCCCTGGAATGTGGCTTGTATGCAAATCACATCTCAATCTCTCTCTCGGCTTCTTCCTCCTTCACATTCTCTCGAATCCTCCTCATCCAAGGTTATCTGTGCTGGTCCATGTTGTCAAATCTCAGCCAGGAAAGCAGTCAAATTCGTTAACCTAGATTTTCCATCAGTCTTCCAAACTCCTATCAAATATAAAAGCATTTTTCCGGAAATAACTCCTCTGTTGGTATGGAGATATTCCACCTTACACAGTGCACCTCTATCTTACCATAGTCAGCCCTTCACACTGACAGATAACCATCCCATTTGCACTGTGTTCTACATGGTCACCAATTTGACTCCGAGATCAACATCTTTTCAACCACCTACACATAAGGGACCGAGTGAGAATTCACTTCTCTGCAGCACATCTCCTGTATTTGACGTTGCTGGTGAGGTGGATCTCTCGACTCTTTCTAAGGGGAGTTGGGAAATGAAGTCTCTGCCTCCCCATGTCTCAGTGAATTGGCATGTAAGAAGGGGTCTGAGCACCCTTCAGCAGGGTCTGAGTGACAATGCGACAGAGGTCAAGGATTCGGTCCCCTACAACCAGTCTCCATTTGGGACAATCCTCCTCCTTCTCTAGACCCTCCATTGCCAGGCCAGAGGCCTGGCTCGTCCAAGAGGGAAACCTCAAGACCTGCCCAGGTAGCCCTCACCACACGGCTCACGGTAGATAACAAGAGAGACTCCTTAAATTCCACAACTGTGTACCCCACAAACAAGCCAGCAGTGGAACTAGTCACCCCACTTCCATCCAGCACCCCAGTAGACAGGACTTAATCTTATCAACCTGTGAAATACCCACCAGACGTATCCCAGCTTCATTCTTGGGACATGTGTTACTGTGGATAGCTAGTGTGTGCTTTCATCTATTGACGTGTACGTTCAGAAGCAGGGAAGGGTCCTTGCCCCCATTCAAGTATTTCCTCAGGGTTGATATTGAGGGCCTCGTCCTTGGTGGAAGGCAGAGGGGCCTATTGTCATGGTTTGAGCTCTGGAATGAGATTTATCATCCCGGTCATTCTTGGGAGACGTTATTCCTCTGTTGGAAAAGACTGGAAGGGATAAGCTCACTGGTCCCTCTCCGATGTATCATAATCCAAAAGCAAGCCTGAGCCGTGGCTATTTCCTCAGCAGCCTGATGAGAATGGTGGGCATCAGAAGAATGCTGGAAAGAATACTTGTCATCCAATTGTCCAATACATCCAATGGATCCTCCTTTCATTTAGTATCAACATACCTCCAGATCATGAGCTCAGGCTGCCCGAGGTACCACAAAAGATGGGTGACGGTGAGAGCTTCCCACTTTGGGCCCATCACTTGCCTCTCTTCTCACAGAGAGTCAGTGGTGTCACAATGCTTGGTGGGCGTCATGCCATTGCCATGGCCACCATTGGGCCTGAACTTCTCAGATGGAAGGCAACTCCACCTCCTCTGTGCCCACCTGCTCTCTACAGAAGGATGGCTCTTCCCCTGAACGTGTGTCAGGCTCAACACGGTGGTTCCAGAACTGCTTCCCAGGAATACACAGTCTACAATCCCATTTGGAAAGAAAATATGGGATTGGAAAAGACCCACTGGCTAAAGATTGGGCAAGAGGGCGGAGGAGTCGCTGGACACGCTGAACACTTCATAGGTACTTTTGTCTGTAGGGTCCCATATGGGACGCAGAGAGCAACAGACTTGAAACAACGTTCACATGAGTGCTCTCCCAAGCAATGGCTTATCTGCAGCATTCCCTACCTGGTCCATGAGCTCTTGTGGATTTGCTCGGGTGTGGATCCCTGGACTCGTTCTTAGCGGATATAGAATATGAACTCTGTGACTCTTCAGGTCTCAATGACTGGGCATCCAAACAATGGTCTGAGCATCCATGGCCAGTGAGCTGGCCAACCACAGCCCAGAGTGCCAGATGTCTGTCAACCAAATCCAGTCTCTCTGGAATAGACCTCCTCATTCTCTGGCCTCCTGATTGTCAGGGACAGAGCCCACTCCCTTCCAGGTTGGAACTTTCAGTACCCTCAAATTGCAGGCATCATCCCAGGGCTCCTGGAAGATCAGACAATCGACCCACCTTTCCTTTCTTTTGATTGTAGACACAACAAACACACTGGCACTGGCCCCAGGCACCACACTCCCAGGAAGCTCTCCATGAGAGGGAGGGCTTGTTCTTATCCACCTGTGGAAAAGGCAGCTGAAATAGACCGGTTACCTCTCGGTTAAAAGGCCTCTGTTTGGAGGGCTCCCCTGTGGCTTAGGCTATGGAAATATTTATTCGGAAGTGTGGAGCTGAAAATGCCCCAATGGGAATGTCTTCGTCAAGGGTTACATCCAAGGGCTCAGGCTTGGTGGAGAGCATTGGGGCATGGATTGCTTGTTCGTGCCCTGGGATGTCTTGTTTCAAATGGCCATGAAGCACAATTCTTCTTTCACATGTAGGAACTCCCTTGAGGTATTCTGCCCACTGATCCCCTGAAGATATCACATGTGCAGACACCAAGCCTCTAGAATCCACATTGAGCTTGGGAGCCTGAGGAGAGTGGTGGCTATGCGTCTACAGAGGGAGATAAGAGTGTTCATCCAAGAGGACCACCCCTCTGATGGATCCTCCTTTCCATCAACTTCGACATACCTCCAGAGCAAGAGCTCATGGTGTCCCTCTTTGAACTCTCAAGGTGTGAGGGTGAGAATGTCCCACATATGGCCCATCACACACCTCTTTTCTCACAGAGAGGTGGTTTGGTCACAAGGCTCCATGGGCATCATATCAGTGCAAAGGCCACCTCTGGGGCTGCACCTTTCCGAAGGAAGGCAACTCCACACACTGGGGAACCCAATTTTCTCTATCATGAGGGATCTCTGATAACATGTGGAGCACGTCAGGGTCAAGTGCTTTCTCAGGCACTGCCTCACACGAATACACAGGACAGAATCTCTTTTGGAGAGAAAAGATGTCATTCCAAACACCCAAACCAAAGTCACCTGGACAATGAAATCAAGGAACGACTGAGGAAGAACAACCTATGAGCTGCCATTTCAATAAGAAGGGTCTTTTCCGCTTAGGGAATAGAGAGGGTGTCATTTACCTTGACCCACACCTCGTGTCCTTTGAGAAGACATGGGTGCCCAGCAGGGAGGACTGCTTGCAATCCACATACTTCAAGAGACCAGCCAAGGAATAGTGAAAATCTCATGCAAGAGTCCTGAGATAGCCTTCGTGTCTAATCGTCCCCGGAAACACAGACAAGGGCTTGGGAAGGAAACTGCGCCCTGGAATGTGGCTTGTATGCAAATCACATCTCAATCTCTCTCTCGGCTTCTTCCTCCTTCACATTCTCTCGAATCCTCCTCATCCAAGGTTATCTGTGCTGGTCCATGTTGTCAAATCTCAGCCAGGAAAGCAGTCAAATTCGTTAACCTAGATTTTCCATCAGTCTTCCAAACTCCTATCAAATATAAAAGCATTTTTCCGGAAATAACTCCTCTGTTGGTATGGAGATATTCCACCTTACACAGTGCACCTCTATCTTACCATAGTCAGCCCTTCACACTGACAGATAACCATCCCATTTGCACTGTGTTCTACATGGTCACCAATTTGACTCCGAGATCAACATCTTTTCAACCACCTACACATAAGGGACCGAGTGAGAATTCACTTCTCTGCAGCACATCTCCTGTATTTGAAGTTGCTGGTGAGGTGGATCTCTCGACTCTTTCTAAGGGGAGTTGGGTAATGAAGTCTCTGCCTCCCCATGTCTCAGTGAATTGGCATGTAAGAAGGGGTCTGAGCACCCTTCAGCAGGGTCTGAGTGACAATGCGACAGAGGTCAAGGATTCGGTCCCCTACAACCAGTCTCCATTTGGGACAATCCTCCTCCTTCTCTAGACCCTCCATTGCCAGGCCAGAGGCCTGGCTCGTCCAAGAGGGAAACCTCAAGACCTGCCCAGGTAGCCCTCACCACACGGCTCACGGTAGATAACAAGAGAGACTCCTTAAATTCCACAACTGTGTACCCCACAAACAAGCCAGCAGTGGAACTAGTCACCCCACTTCCATCCAGCACCCCAGTAGACAGGACTTAATCTTATCAACCTGTGAAATACCCACCAGACGTATCCCAGCTTCATTCTTGGGACATGTGTTACTGTGGATAGCTAGTGTGTGCTTTCATCTATTGACGTGTACGTTCAGAAGCAGGGAAGGGTCCTTGCCCCCATTCAAGTATTTCCTCAGGGTTGATATTGAGGGCCTCGTCCTTGGTGGAAGGCAGAGGGGCCTATTGTCATGGTTTGAGCTCTGGAATGAGATTTATCATCCCGGTCATTCTTGGGAGACGTTATTCCTCTGTTGGAAAAGACTGGAAGGGATAAGCTCACTGGTCCCTCTCAGATGTATCATAATCCAAAAGCAAGCCTGAGCCGTGGCTATTTCCTCAGCAGCCTGATGAGAATGGTGGGCATCAGAAGAATGCTGGAAAGAATACTTGTCATCCAATTGTCCAATACATCCAATGGATCCTCCTTTCATTTAGTATCAACATACCTCCAGATCATGAGCTCAGGCTGCCCGAGGTACCACAAATGATGGGTGACGGTGAGAGCTTCCCACTTTGGGCCCATCACTTGCCTCTCTTCTCACAGAGAGTCAGTGGTGTCACAATGCCTGGTGGGCGTCATGCCATTGCCATGGCCACCATTGGGCCTGAACTTCTCAGATGGAAGGCAACTCCACCTCCTCTGTGCCCACCTGCTCTCTACAGAAGGATGGCTCTTCCCCTGAACGTGTGTCAGGCTCAACACGGTGGTTCCAGAACTGCTTCCCAGGAATACACAGTCTACAATCCCATTTGGAAAGAAAATATGGGATTGAAAAAGACCCACTGGCTAAAGATTGGGCAAGAGGGCGGAGGAGTCGCTGGACACGCTGAACACTTCATAGGTACTTTTGTCTGTAGGGTCCCATATGGGACGCAGAGAGCAACAGACTTGAAACAACGTTCACATGAGTGCTCTCCCAAGCAATGGCTTCTCTGCAGCATTCCCTACCTGGTCCATGAGCTCTTGTGGATTTGCTCGGGTGTGGATCCCTGGACTCGTTCTTAGCAGATATAGAATATGAACTCTGTGACTCTTCATGTCTCAATGACTGGGCATCCAAACAATGGTCTGAGCATCCATGGCCAGTGAGCTGGCCAACCACAGCCCAGAGTGCCAGATGTCTGTCAACCAAATCCAGGCTCTCTGGAATAGACCTCCTCATTCTCTGGCCTCCTGATTGTCAGGGACAGAGCCCACTCCCTTCCAGGTTGGAACTTTCAGTACCCTCAAATTGCAGGCATCATCCCAGGGCTCCTGGAAGATCAGACAATCGACCCACCTTTCCTTTCTTTTGATTGTAGACACAACAAACACACTGGCACTGGCCCCAGGCACCACACTCCCAGGAAGCTCTCCATGAGAGGGAGGGCTTGTTCTTATCCACCTGTGGAAAAGGCAGCTGAAATAGACCGGTTACCTCTCGGTTAAAAGGCCTCTGTTTGGAGGGCTCCCCTGTGGCTTAGGCTATGGAAATATTTATTCGGAAGTGTGGAGCTGAAAATGCCCCAATGGGAATGTTTCGTCAAGGGTTACATCCAAGGGCTCAGGCTTGGTGGAGAGCATTGGGGCATGGATTGCTTGTTCGTGCCCTGGGATGTCTTGTTTCAAATGGCCATGAAGCACAATTCTTCTTTCACATGTAGGAACTCCCTGGAGGTATTCTGCCCACTGATCCCCTGAAGATATCACATGTGCAGACACCAAGCCTCTAGAATCCACATTGAGCTTGGGAGCCTGAGGAGAGTGGTGGCTATGCGTCTACAGAGGGAGATAAGAGTGTTCATCCAAGAGGACCACCCCTCTGATGGATCCTCCTTTCCATCAACTTCGACATACCTCCAGAGCAAGAGCTCATGGTGTCCCTCTTTGAACTCTCAAGGTGTGAGGGTGAGAATGTCCCACATATGGCCCATCACACACCTCTTTTCTCACAGAGAGGTGGTTTGGTCACAAGGCTCCATGGGCATCATATCAGTGCAAAGGCCACCTCTGGGGCTGCACCTTTCCGAAGGAAGGCAACTCCACACACTGGGGAACCCAATTTTCTCTATCATGAGGGATCTCTGATAACATGTGGAGCACGTCAGGGTCAAGTGCTTTCTCAGGCACTGCCTCACACGAATACACAGGACAGAATCTCTTTTGGAGAGAAAAGATGTCATTCCAAACACCCAAACCAAAGTCACCTGGACAATGAAATCAAGGAACGACTGAGGAAGAACAACCTCTGAGCTGCCATTTCAATAGGAAGGGGCTTCTCCGCTTAGGGAAAAGAGAGGGTGTCATTTACCTTGACCCACACCTCGTGTCCTTTGAGAAGACATGGGTGCCCAGCAGGGAGGACTGCTTGCAATCCACATACTTCAAGAGACCAGCCAAGGAATAGTGAAAATCTCATGCAAGAGTCCTGAGATAGCCTTCGTGTCTAATCGTCCCCGGAAACACAGACAAGGGCTTGGGAAGGAAACTGCGCCCTGGAATGTGGCTTGTATGCAAATCACATCTCAATCTCTCTCTCGGCTTCTTCCTCCTTCACATTCTCTCGAATCCTCCTCATCCAAGGTTATCTGTGCTGGTCCATGTTGTCAAATCTCAGCCAGGAAAGCAGTCAAATTCGTTAACCTAGATTTTCCATCAGTCTTCCAAACTCCTATCAAATATAAAAGCATTTTTCCGGAAATAACTCCTCTGTTGGTATGGAGATATTCCACCTTACACAGTGCACCTCTATCTTACCATAGTCAGCCCTTCACACTGACAGATAACCATCCCATTTGCACTGTGTTCTACATGGTCACCAATTTGACTCCGAGATCAACATCTTTTCAACCACCTACACATAAGGGACCGAGTGAGAATTCACTTCTCTGCAGCACATCTCCTGTATTTGAAGTTGCTGGTGAGGTGGATCTCTCGACTCTTTCTAAGGGGAGTTGGGTAATGAAGTCTCTGCCTCCCCATGTCTCAGTGAATTGGCATGTAAGAAGGGGTCTGAGCACCCTTCAGCAGGGTCTGAGTGACAATGCGACAGAGGTCAAGGATTCGGTCCCCTACAACCAGTCTCCATTTGGGACAATCCTCCTCCTTCTCTAGACCCTCCATTGCCAGGCCAGAGGCCTGGCTCGTCCAAGAGGGAAACCTCAAGACCTGCCCAGGTAGCCCTCACCACACGGCTCACGGTAGATAACAAGAGAGACTCCTTAAATTCCACAACTGTGTACCCCACAAACAAGCCAGCAGTGGAACTAGTCACCCCACTTCCATCCAGCACCCCAGTAGACAGGACTTAATCTTATCAACCTGTGAAATACCCACCAGACGTATCCCAGCTTCATTCTTGGGACATGTGTTACTGTGGATAGCTAGTGTGTGCTTTCATCTATTGACGTGTACGTTCAGAAGCAGGGAAGGGTCCTTGCCCCCATTCAAGTATTTCCTCAGGGTTGATATTGAGGGCCTCGTCCTTGGTGGAAGGCAGAGGGGCCTATTGTCATGGTTTGAGCTCTGGAATGAGATTTATCATCCCGGTCATTCTTGGGAGACGTTATTCCTCTGTTGGAAAAGACTGGAAGGGATAAGCTCACTGGTCCCTCTCAGATGTATCATAATCCAAAAGCAAGCCTGAGCCGTGGCTATTTCCTCAGCAGCCTGATGAGAATGGTGGGCATCAGAAGAATGCTGGAAAGAATACTTGTCATCCAATTGTCCAATACATCCAATGGATCCTCCTTTCATTTAGTATCAACATACCTCCAGATCATGAGCTCAGGCTGCCCGAGGTACCACAAATGATGGGTGACGGTGAGAGCTTCCCACTTTGGGCCCATCACTTGCCTCTCTTCTCACAGAGAGTCAGTGGTGTCACAATGCCTGGTGGGCGTCATGCCATTGCCATGGCCACCATTGGGCCTGAACTTCTCAGATGGAAGGCAACTCCACCTCCTCTGTGCCCACCTGCTCTCTACAGAAGGATGGCTCTTCCCCTGAACGTGTGTCAGGCTCAACACGGTGGTTCCAGAACTGCTTCCCAGGAATACACAGTCTACAATCCCATTTGGAAAGAAAATATGGGATTGAAAAAGACCCACTGGCTAAAGATTGGGCAAGAGGGCGGAGGAGTCGCTGGACACGCTGAACACTTCATAGGTACTTTTGTCTGTAGGGTCCCATATGGGACGCAGAGAGCAACAGACTTGAAACAACGTTCACATGAGTGCTCTCCCAAGCAATGGCTTCTCTGCAGCATTCCCTACCTGGTCCATGAGCTCTTGTGGATTTGCTCGGGTGTGGATCCCTGGACTCGTTCTTAGCAGATATAGAATATGAACTCTGTGACTCTTCATGTCTCAATGACTGGGCATCCAAACAATGGTCTGAGCATCCATGGCCAGTGAGCTGGCCAACCACAGCCCAGAGTGCCAGATGTCTGTCAACCAAATCCAGGCTCTCTGGAATAGACCTCCTCATTCTCTGGCCTCCTGATTGTCAGGGACAGAGCCCACTCCCTTCCAGGTTGGAACTTTCAGTACCCTCAAATTGCAGGCATCATCCCAGGGCTCCTGGAAGATCAGACAATCGACCCACCTTTCCTTTCTTTTGATTGTAGACACAACAAACACACTGGCACTGGCCCCAGGCACCACACTCCCAGGAAGCTCTCCATGAGAGGGAGGGCTTGTTCTTATCCACCTGTGGAAAAGGCAGCTGAAATAGACCGGTTACCTCTCGGTTAAAAGGCCTCTGTTTGGAGGGCTCCCCTGTGGCTTAGGCTATGGAAATATTTATTCGGAAGTGTGGAGCTGAAAATGCCCCAATGGGAATGTCTTCGTCAAGGGTTACATCCAAGGGCTCAGGCTTGGTGGAGAGCATTGGGGCATGGATTGCTTGTTCGTGCCCTGGGATGTCTTGTTTCAAATGGCCATGAAGCACAATTCTTCTTTCACATGTAGGAACTCCCTTGAGGTATTCTGCCCACTGATCCCCTGAAGATATCACATGTGCAGACACCAAGCCTCTAGAATCCACATTGAGCTTGGGAGCCTGAGGAGAGTGGTGGCTATGCGTCTACAGAGGGAGATAAGAGTGTTCATCCAAGAGGACCACCCCTCTGATGGATCCTCCTTTCCATCAACTTCGACATACCTCCAGAGCAAGAGCTCATGGTGTCCCTCTTTGAACTCTCAAGGTGTGAGGGTGAGAATGTCCCACATATGGCCCATCACACACCTCTTTTCTCACAGAGAGGTGGTTTGGTCACAAGGCTCCATGGGCATCATATCAGTGCAAAGGCCACCTCTGGGGCTGCACCTTTCCGAAGGAAGGCAACTCCACACACTGGGGAACCCAATTTTCTCTATCATGAGGGATCTCTGATAACATGTGGAGCACGTCAGGGTCAAGTGCTTTCTCAGGCACTGCCTCACACGAATACACAGGACAGAATCTCTTTTGGAGAGAAAAGATGTCATTCCAAACACCCAAACCAAAGTCACCTGGACAATGAAATCAAGGAACGACTGAGGAAGAACAACCTATGAGCTGCCATTTCAATAGGAAGGGTCTTTTCCGCTTAGGGAAAAGAGAGGGTGTCATTTACCTTGACCCAAACCTCGTGTCCTTTGAGAAGACATGGGTGCCCAGCAGGGAGGACTGCTTGCAATCCACATACTTCAAGAGACCAGCCAAGGAATAGTGAAAATCTCAGGCAAGAGTCCTGAGATAGCCTTCGTGTCTAATCGTCCCCGGAAACACAGACAAGGGCTTGGGAAGGAAACTGCGCCCTGGAATGTGGCTTGTATGCAAATCACATCTCAATCTCTCTCTTGGCTTCTTCCTCCTTCACATTCTCTCGAATCCTCCTCATCCAAGGTTATCTGTGCTGGTCCATGTTGTCAAATCTCAGCCAGGAAAGCAGTCAAATTCGTTAACCTAGATTTTCCATCAGTCTTCCAAACTCCTATCAAATATAAAAGCATTTTTCCAGAAATAACTCCTCTGTTTGTATGGAGATATTCCACCTTACACAGTGCACCTCTATCTTACCATAGTCAGCCCTTCACACTGACAGATAACCATCCCATTTGCACTGTGTTCTACATGGTCACCAATTTGACTCCGAGATCAACATCTTTTCAACCACCTACACATAAGGGACCGAGTGAGAATTCACTTCTCTGCAGCACATCTCCTGTATTTGACGTTGTGGTGAGGTGGATCTCTCGACTCTTTCTAAGGGGAGTTGGGAAATGAAGTCTCTGCCTCCCCATGTCTCAGTGAATTGGCATGTAAGAAGGGGTCTGAGCACCCTTCAGCAGGGTCTGAGTGACAATGCGACAGAGGTCAAGGATTCGGTCCCCTACAACCAGTCTCCATTTGGGACAATCCTCCTCCTTCTCTAGACCCTCCATTGCCAGGCCAGAGGCCTGGCTCGTCCAAGAGGGAAACCTCAAGACCTGCCCAGGTAGCCCTCACCACACGGCTCACGGTAGATAACAAGAGAGACTCCTTAAATTCCACAACTGTGTACCCCACAAACAAGCCAGCAGTGGAACTAGTCACCCCACTTCCATCCAGCACCCCAGTAGACAGGACTTAATCTTATCAACCTGTGAAATACCCACCAGACGTATCCCAGCTTCATTCTTGGGACATGTGTTACTGTGGATAGCTAGTGTGTGCTTTCATCTATTGACGTGTACGTTCAGAAGCAGGGAAGGGTCCTTGCCCCCATTCAAGTATTTCCTCAGGGTTGATATTGAGGGCCTCGTCCTTGGTGGAAGGCAGAGGGGCCTATTGTCATGGTTTGAGCTCTGGAATGAGATTTATCATCCCGGTCATTCTTGGGAGACGTTATTCCTCTGTTGGAAAAGACTGGAAGGGATAAGCTCACTGGTCCCTCTCAGATGTATCATAATCCAAAAGCAAGCCTGAGCCGTGGCTATTTCCTCAGCAGCCTGATGAGAATGGTGGGCATCAGAAGAATGCTGGAAAGAATACTTGTCATCCAATTGTCCAATACATCCAATGGATCCTCCTTTCATTTAGTATCAACATACCTCCAGATCATGAGCTCAGGCTGCCCGAGGTACCACAAATGATGGGTGACGGTGAGAGCTTCCCACTTTGGGCCCATCACTTGCCTCTCTTCTCACAGAGAGTCAGTGGTGTCACAATGCTTGGTGGGCGTCATGCCATTGCCATGGCCACCATTGGGCCTGAACTTCTCAGATGGAAGGCAACTCCACCTCCTCTGTGCCCACCTGCTCTCTACAGAAGGATGGCTCTTCCCCTGAACGTGTGTCAGGCTCAACACGGTGGTTCCAGAACTGCTTCCCAGGAATACACAGTCTACAATCCCATTTGGAAAGAAAATATGGGATTGAAAAAGACCCACTGGCTAAAGATTGGCCAAGAGGGCGGAGGAGTCGCTGGACACGCTGAACACTTCATAGGTACTTTTGTCTGTAGGGTCCCATATGGGACGCAGAGAGCAACAGACTTGAAACAACGTTCACATGAGTGCTCTCCCAAGCAATGGCTTCTCTGCAGCATTCCCTACCTGGTCCATGAGCTCTTGTGGATTTGCTCGGGTGTGGATCCCTGGACTCGTTCTTAGCGGATATAGAATATGAACTCTGTGACTCTTCATGTCTCAATGACTGGGCATCCAAACAATGGTCTGAGCATCCATGGCCAGTGAGCTGGCCAACCACAGCCCAGAGTGCCAGATGTCTGTCAACCAAATCCAGGCTCTCTGGAATAGACCTCCTCATTCTCTGGCCTCCTGATTGTCAGGGACAGAGCCCACTCCCTTCCAGGTTGGAACTTTCAGTACCCTCAAA
The DNA here is from genome assembly GCF_054392235.1 of Sus scrofa. Classification (NCBI taxonomy): domain Eukaryota; kingdom Metazoa; phylum Chordata; class Mammalia; order Artiodactyla; family Suidae; genus Sus; species Sus scrofa. The sequence continues at coordinate 45,600,469 of NC_139402.1, forward strand.
TTGCAGGCATCATCCCAGGGCTCCTGGAAGATCAGACAATCGACCCACCTTTCCTTTCTTTTGATTGTAGACACAACAAACACACTGGCACTGGCCCCAGGCACCACACTCCCAGGAAGCTCTCCATGAGAGGGAGGGCTTGTTCTTATCCACCTGTGGAAAAGGCAGCTGAAATAGACCGGTTACCTCTCGGTTAAAAGGCCTCTGTTTGGAGGGCTCCCCTGTGGCTTAGGCTATGGAAATATTTATTCGGAAGTGTGGAGCTGAAAATGCCCCAATGGGAATGTCTTCGTCAAGGGTTACATCCAAGGGCTCAGGCTTGGTGGAGAGCATTGGGGCATGGATTGCTTGTTCGTGCCCTGGGATGTCTTGTTTCAAATGGCCATGAAGCACAATTCTTCTTTCACATGTAGGAACTCCCTTGAGGTATTCTGCCCACTGATCCCCTGAAGATATCACATGTGCAGACACCAAGCCTCTAGAATCCACATTGAGCTTGGGAGCCTGAGGAGAGTGGTGGCTATGCGTCTACAGAGGGAGATAAGAGTGTTCATCCAAGAGGACCACCCCTCTGATGGATCCTCCTTTCCATCAACTTCGACATACCTCCAGAGCAAGAGCTCATGGTGACACTCTTTGAACTCTCAAGGTGTGAGGGTGAGAATGTCCCACATATGGCCCATCACACACCTCTTTTCTCACAGAGAGGTGGTTTGGTCACAAGGCTCCATGGGCATCATATCAGTGCAAAGGCCACCTCTGGGGCTGCACCTTTCCGAAGGAAGGCAACTCCACACACTGGGGAACCCAATTTTCTCTATCATGAGGGATCTCTGATAACATGTGGAGCACGTCAGGGTCAAGTGCTTTCTCAGGCACTGCCTCACACGAATACACAGGACAGAATCTCTTTTGGAGAGAAAAGATGTCATTCCAAACACCCAAACCAAAGTCACCTGGACAATGAAATCAAGGAACGACTGAGGAAGAACAACCTATGAGCTGCCATTTCAATAGGAAGGGTCTTTTCCGCTTAGGGAAAAGAGAGGGTGTCATTTACCTTGACCCACACCTCGTGTCCTTTGAGAAGACATGGGTGCCCAGCAGGGAGGACTGCTTGCAATCCACATACTTCAAGAGACCAGCCAAGGAATAGTGAAAATCTCATGCAAGAGTCCTGAGATAGCCTTTGTGTCTAATCGTCCCCGGAAACACAGACAAGGGCTTGGGAAGGAAACTGCGCCCTGGAATGTGGCTTGTATGCAAATCACATCTCAATCTCTCTCTCGGCTTCTTCCTCCTTCACATTCTCTCGAATCCTCCTCATCCAAGGTTATCTGTGCTGGTCCATGTTGTCAAATCTCAGCCAGGAAAGCAGTCAAATTCGTTAACCTAGATTTTCCATCAGTCTTCCAAACTCCTATCAAATATAAAAGCATTTTTCCGGAAATAACTCCTCTGTTGGTATGGAGATATTCCACCTTACACAGTGCACCTCTATCTTACCATAGTCAGCCCTTCACACTGACAGATAACCATCCCATTTGCACTGTGTTCTACATGGTCACCAATTTGACTCCGAGATCAACACCTTTTCAAAAACCTACACATAAGGGACCGAGTGAGAATTCACTTCTCTGCAGCACATCTCCTGTATTTGACGTTGCTGTTGAGGTGGATCTCTCGACTCTTTCTAAGGGGAGTTGGGAAATGAAGTCTCTGCCTCCCCATGTCTCAGTGAATTGGCATGTAAGTAGGGGTCTGAGCACCCTTCAGCAGGGTCTGAGTGACAATGCGACAGAGGTCAAGGATTCGGTCCCCTACAACCAGTCTCCATTTGGGACAATCCTCCTCCTTCTCTAGACCCTCCATTGCCAGGCCAGAGGCCTGGCTCGTCCAAGAGGGAAACCTCAAGACCTGCCCAGGTAGCCCTCACCACACGGCTCACGGTAGATAACAAGAGAGACTCCTTAAATTCCACAACTGTGTACCCCACAAACAAGCCAGCAGTGGAACTAGTCACCCCACTTCCATCCAGCACCCCAGTAGACAGGACTTAATCTTATCAACCTGTGAAATACCCACCAGACGTATCCCAGCTTCATTCTTGGGACATGTGTTACTGTGGATAGCTAGTGTGTGCTTTCATCTACTGACGTGTACGTTCAGAAGCAGGGAAGGGTCCTTGCCCCCATTCAAGTATTTCCTCAGGGTTGATATTGAGGGCCTCGTCCTTGGTGGAAGGCAGAGGGGCCTATTGTCATGGTTTGAGCTCTGGAATGAGATTTATCATCCCGGTCATTCTTGGGAGACGTTATTCCTCTGTTGGAAAAGACTGGAAGGGATAAGCTCACTGGTCCCTCTCCGATGTATCATAATCCAAAAGCAAGCCTGAGCCGTGGCTATTTCCTCAGCAGCCTGATGAGAATGGTGGGCATCAGAAGAATGCTGGAAAGAATACTTGTCATCCAATTGTCCAATACATCCAATGGATCCTCCTTTCATTTAGTATCAACATACCTCCAGATCATGAGCTCAGGCTGCCCGAGGTACCACAAATGATGGGTGACGGTGAGAGCTTCCCACTTTGGGCCCATCACTTGCCTCTCTTCTCACAGAGAGTCAGTGGTGTCACAATGCTTGGTGGGCGTCATGCCATTGCCATGGCCACCATTGGGCCTGAACTTCTCAGATGGAAGGCAACTCCACCTCCTCTGTGCCCACCTGCTCTCTACAGAAGGATGGCTCTTCCCCTGAACGTGTGTCAGGCTCAACACGGTGGTTCCAGAACTGCTTCCCAGGAATACACAGTCTACAATCCCATTTGGAAAGAAAATATGGGATTGAAAAAGACCCACTGGCTAAAGATTGGGCAAGAGGGCGGAGGAGTAGCTGGACACGCTGAACACTTCATAGGTACTTTTGTCTGTAGGGTCCCATATGGGACGCAGAGAGCAACAGACTTGAAACAACGTTCACATGAGTGCTCTCCCAAGCAATGGCTTCTCTGCAGCATTCCCTACCTGGTCCATGAGCTCTTGTGGATTTGCTCGGGTGTGGATCCCTGGACTCGTTCTTAGCGGATATAGAATATGAACTCTGTGACTCTTCAGGTCTCAATGACTGGGCATCCAAACAATGGTCTGAGCATCCATGGCCAGTGAGCTGGCCAACCATAGCCCAGAGTGCCAGATGTCTGTCAACCAAATCCAGGCTCTCTGGAATAGACCTCCTCATTCTCTGGCCTCCTGATTGTCAGGGACAGAGCCCACTCCCTTCCAGGTTGGAACTTTCAGTACCCTCAAATTGCAGGCATCATCCCAGGGCTCCTGGAAGATCAGACAATCGACCCACCTTTCCTTTCTTTTGATTGTAGACACAACAAACACACTGGCACTGGCCCCAGGCACCACACTCCCAGGAAGCTCTCCATGAGAGGGAGGGCTTGTTCTTATCCACCTGTGGAAAAGGCAGCTGAAATAGACCGGTTACCTCTCGGTTAAAAGGCCTCTGTTTGGAGGGCTCCCCTGTGGCTTAGGCTATGGAAATATTTATTCGGAAGTGTGGAGCTGAAAATGCCCCAATGGGAATGTCTTCGTCAAGGGTTACATCCAAGGGCTCAGGCTTGGTGGAGAGCATTGGGGCATGGATTGCTTGTTTGTGCCCTGGGATGTCTTGTTTCAAATGGCCATGAAGCACAATTCTTCTTTCACATGTAGGAACTCCCTTGAGGTATTCTGCCCACTGATCCCCTGAAGATATCACATGTGCAGACACCAAGCCTCTAGAATCCACATTGAGCTTGGGAGCCTGAGGAGAGTGGTGGCTATGCGTCTACAGAGGGAGATAAGAGTGTTCATCCAAGAGGACCACCCCTCTGATGGATCCTCCTTTCCATCAACTTCGACATACCTCCAGAGCAAGAGCTCATGGTGACACTCTTTGAACTCTCAAGGTGTGAGGGTGAGAATGTCCCACATATGGCCCATCACACACCTCTTTTCTCACAGAGAGGTGGTTTGGTCACAAGGCTCCATGGGCATCATATCAGTGCAAAGGCCACCTCTGGGGCTGCACCTTTCCGAAGGAAGGCAACTCCACACACTGGGGAACCCAATTTTCTCTATCATGAGGGATCTCTGATAACATGTGGAGCACGTCAGGGTCAAGTGCTTTCTCAGGCACTGCCTCACACGAATACACAGGACAGAATCTCTTTTGGAGAGAAAAGATGTCATTCCAAACACCCAAACCAAAGTCACCTGGACAATGAAATCAAGGAACGACTGAGGAAGAACAACCTATGAGCTGCCATTTCAATAGGAAGGGTCTTTTCCGCTTAGGGAAAAGAGAGGGTGTCATTTACCTTGACCCACACCTCGTGTCCTTTGAGAAGACATGGGTGCCCAGCAGGGAGGACTGCTTGCAATCCACATACTTCAAGAGACCAGCCAAGGAATAGTGAAAATCTCATGCAAGAGTCCTGAGATAGCCTTTGTGTCTAATCGTCCCCGGAAACACAGACAAGGGCTTGGGAAGGAAACTGCGCCCTGGAATGTGGCTTGTATGCAAATCACATCTCAATCTCTCTCTCGGCTTCTTCCTCCTTCACATTCTCTCGAATCCTCCTCATCCAAGGTTATCTGTGCTGGTCCATGTTGTCAAATCTCAGCCAGGAAAGCAGTCAAATTCGTTAACCTAGATTTTCCATCAGTCTTCCAAACTCCTATCAAATATAAAAGCATTTTTCCGGAAATAACTCCTCTGTTGGTATGGAGATATTCCACCTTACACAGTGCACCTCTATCTTACCATAGTCAGCCCTTCACACTGACAGATAACCATCCCATTTGCACTGTGTTCTACATGGTCACCAATTTGACTCCGAGATCAACACCTTTTCAAAAACCTACACATAAGGGACCGAGTGAGAATTCACTTCTCTGCAGCACATCTCCTGTATTTGACGTTGCTGGTGAGGTGGATCTCTCGACTCTTTCTAAGGGGAGTTGGGAAATGAAGTCTCTGCCTCCCCATGTCTCAGTGAATTGGCATGTAAGTAGGGGTCTGAGCACCCTTCAGCAGGGTCTGAGTGACAATGCGACAGAGGTCAAGGATTCGGTCCCCTACAACCAGTCTCCATTTGGGACAATCCTCCTCCTTCTCTAGACCATCCATTGCCAGGCCAGAGGCCTGGCTCGTCCAAGAGGGAAACCTCAAGACCTGCCCAGGTAGCCCTCACCACACGTCTCACGGTAGATAACAAGAGAGACTCCTTAAATTCCACAACTGTGTACCCCACAAACAAGCCAGCAGTGGAACTACTCACCCCACTTCCATCCAGCACCCCAGTAGACAGGACTTAATCTTATCAACCTGTGAAATACCCACCAGACGTATCCCAGCTTCATTCTTGGGACATGTGTTACTGTGGATAGCTAGTGTGTGCTTTCATCTACTGACGTGTACGTTCAGAAGCAGGGAAGGGTCCTTGCCCCCATTCAAGTATTTCCTCAGGGTTGATATTGAGGGCCTCGTCCTTGGTGGAAGGCAGAGGGGCCTATTGTCATGGTTTGAGCTCTGGAATGAGATTTATCATCCCGGTCATTCTTGGGAGACGTTATTCCTCTGTTGGAAAAGACTGGAAGGGATAAGCTCACTGGTCCCTCTCCGATGTATCATAATCCAAAAGCAAGCCTGAGCCGTGGCTATTTCCTCAGCAGCCTGATGAGAATGGTGGGCATCAGAAGAATGCTGGAAAGAATACTTGTCATCCAATTGTCCAATACATCCAATGGATCCTCCTTTCATTTAGTATCAACATACCTCCAGATCATGAGCTCAGGCTGCCCGAGGTACCACAAATGATGGGTGACGGTGAGAGCTTCCCACTTTGGGCCCATCACTTGCCTCTCTTCTCACAGAGAGTCAGTGGTGTCACAATGCTTGGTGGGCGTCATGCCATTGCCATGGCCACCATTGGGCCTGAACTTCTCAGATGGAAGGCAACTCCACCTCCTCTGTGCCCACCTGCTCTCTACAGAAGGATGGCTCTTCCCCTGAACGTGTGTCAGGCTCAACACGGTGGTTCCAGAACTGCTTCCCAGGAATACACAGTCTACAATCCCATTTGGAAAGAAAATATGGGATTGAAAAAGACCCACTGGCTAAAGATTGGGCAAGAGGGCGGAGGAGTAGCTGGACACGCTGAACACTTCATAGGTACTTTTGTCTGTAGGGTCCCATATGGGACGCAGAGAGCAACAGACTTGAAACAACGTTCACATGAGTGCTCTCCCAAGCAATGGCTTCTCTGCAGCATTCCCTACCTGGTCCATGAGCTCTTGTGGATTTGCTCGGGTGTGGATCCCTGGACTCGTTCTTAGCGGATATAGAATATGAACTCTGTGACTCTTCAGGTCTCAATGACTGGGCATCCAAACAATGGTCTGAGCATCCATGGCCAGTGAGCTGGCCAACCATAGCCCAGAGTGCCAGATGTCTGTCAACCAAATCCAGGCTCTCTGGAATAGACCTCCTCATTCTCTGGCCTCCTGATTGTCAGGGACAGAGCCCACTCCCTTCCAGGTTGGAACTTTCAGTACCCTCAAATTGCAGGCATCATCCCAGGGCTCCTGGAAGATCAGACAATCGACCCACCTTTCCTTTCTTTTGATTGTAGACACAACAAACACACTGGCACTGGCCCCAGGCACCACACTCCCAGGAAGCTCTCCATGAGAGGGAGGGCTTGTTCTTATCCACCTGTGGAAAAGGCAGCTGAAATAGACCGGTTACCTCTCGGTTAAAAGGCCTCTGTTTGGAGGGCTCCCCTGTGGCTTAGGCTATGGAAATATTTATTCGGAAGTGTGGAGCTGAAAATGCCCCAATGGGAATGTCTTCGTCAAGGGTTACATCCAAGGGCTCAGGCTTGGTGGAGAGCATTGGGGCATGGATTGCTTGTTTGTGCCCTGGGATGTCTTGTTTCAAATGGCCATGAAGCACAATTCTTCTTTCACATGTAGGAACTCCCTTGAGGTATTCTGCCCACTGATCCCCTGAAGATATCACATGTGCAGACACCAAGCCTCTAGAATCCACATTGAGCTTGGGAGCCTGAGGAGAGTGGTGGCTATGCGTCTACAGAGGGAGATAAGAGTGTTCATCCAAGAGGACCACCCCTCTGATGGATCCTCCTTTCCATCAACTTCGACATACCTCCAGAGCAAGAGCTCATGGTGTCCCTCTTTGAACTCTCAAGGTGTGAGGGTGAGAATGTCCCACATATGGCCCATCACACACCTCTTTTCTCACAGAGAGGTGGTTTGGTCACAAGGCTCCATGGGCATCATATCAGTGCAAAGGCCACCTCTGGGGCTGCACCTTTCCGAAGGAAGGCAACTCCACACACTGGGGAACCCAATTTTCTCTATCATGAGGGATCTCTGATAACATGTGGAGCACGTCAGGGTCAAGTGCTTTCTCAGGCACTGCCTCACACGAATACACAGGACAGAATCTCTTTTGGAGAGAAAAGATGTCATTCCAAACACCCAAACCAAAGTCACCTGGACAATGAAATCAAGGAACGACTGAGGAAGAACAACCTATGAGCTGCCATTTCAATAGGAAGGGTCTTTTCCGCTTAGGGAAAAGAGAGGGTGTCATTTACCTTGACCCACACCTCGTGTCCTTTGAGAAGACATGGGTGCCCAGCAGGGAGGACAGCTTGCAATCCACATACTTCAAGAGACCAGCCAAGGAATAGTGAAAATCTCAGGCAAGAGTCCTGAGATAGCCTTCGTGTCTAATCGTCCCCGGAAACACAGACAAGGGCTTGGGAAGGAAACTGCGCCCTGGAATGTGGCTTGTATGCAAATCACATCTCAATCTCTCTCTCGGCTTCTTCTTCCTTCACATTCTCTCGAATCCTCCTCATCCAAGGTTATCTGTGCTGGTCCATGTTGTCAAATCTCAGCCAGGAAAGCAGTCAAATTCGTTAACCTAGATTTTCCATCAGTCTTCCAAACTCCTATCAAATATAAAAGCATTTTTCCAGAAATAACTCCTCTGTTTGTATGGAGATATTCCACCTTACACAGTGCACCTCTATCTTACCATAGTCAGCCCTTCACACTGACAGATAACCATCCCATTTGCACTGTGTTCTACATGGTCACCAATTTGACTCTGAGATCAACATCTTTTCAACCACCTACACATAAGGGACCGAGTGAGAATTCACTTCTCTGCAGCACATCTCCTGTATTTGAAGTTGCTGGTGAGGTGGATCTCTCGACTCTTTCTAAGGGGAGTTGGGAAATGAAGTCTCTGCCTCCCCATGTCTCAGTGAATTGGCATGTAAGTAGGGGTCTGAGCACCCTTCAGCAGGGTCTGAGTGACAATGCGACAGAGGTCAAGGATTCGGTCCCCTACAACCAGTCTCCATTTGGGACAATCCTCCTCCTTCTCTAGACCCTCCATTGCCAGGCCAGAGGCCTGGCTCGTCCAAGAGGGAAACCTCAAGACCTGCCCATGTAGCCCTCACCACACGGCTCACGGTAGATAACAAGAGAGACTCCTTAAATTCCACAACTGTGTACCCCACAAACAAGCCAGCAGTGGAACTAGTCACCCCACTTCCATCCAGCACCCCAGTAGACAGGACGTAATCTTATCAACCTGTGAAATACCCACCAGACGTATCCCAGCTTCATTCTTGGGACATGTGTTACTGTGGATAGCTAGTGTGTGCTTTCATCTATTGACGTGTACGTTCAGAAGCAGGGAAGGGTCCTTGCCCCCATTCAAGTATTTCCTCAGGGTTGATATTGAGGGCCTCGTCCTTGGTGGAAGGAAGAGGGGCCTATTGTCATGGTTTGAGCTCTGGAATGAGATTTATCATCCCGGTCATTCTTGGGAGACGTTATTCCTCTGTTGGAAAAGACTGGAAGGGATAAGCTCACTGGTCCCTCTCAGATGTATCATAATCCAAAAGCAAGCCTGAGCCGTGGCTATTTCCTCAGCAGCCTGATGAGAATGGTGGGCATCAGAAGAATGCTGGAAAGAATACTTGTCATCCAATTGTCCAATACATCCAATGGATCCTCCTTTCATTTAGTATCAACATACCTCCAGATCATGAGCTCAGGCTGCCCGAGGTACCACAAATGATGGGTGACGGTGAGAGCTTCCCACTTTGGGCCCATCACTTGCCTCTCTTCTCACAGAGAGTCAGTGGTGTCACAATGCTTGGTGGGCGTCATGCCATTGCCATGGCCACCATTGGGCCTGAACTTCTCAGATGGAAGGCAACTCCACCTCCTCTGTGCCCACCTGCTCTCTACAGAAGGATGGCTCTTCCCCTGAACGTGTGTCAGGCTCAACACGGTGGTTCCAGAACTGCTTCCCAGGAATACACAGTCTACAATCCCATTTGGAAAGAAAATATGGGATTGAAAAAGACCCACTGCCTAAAGATTGGGCAAGAGGGCGGAGGAGTAGCTGGACACGCTGAATACTTCATAGGTACTTTTGCCTGTAGGGTCCCATATGGGACGCAGAGAGCAACAGACTTGAAACAACGTTCACATGAGTGCTCTCCCAAGCAATGGCTTCTCTGCAGCATTCCCTACCTGGTCCATGAGCTCTTGTGGATTTGCTCGGGTGTGGATCCCTGGACTCGTTCTTAGCGGATATAGAATATGAACTCTGTGACTCTTCAGGTCTCAATGACTGGGCATCCAAACAATGGTCTGAGCATCCATGGCCAGTGAGCTGGCCAACCATAGCCCAGAGTGCCAGATGTCTGTCAACCAAATCCAGGCTCTCTGGAATAGACCTCCTCATTCTCTGGCCTCCTGATTGTCAGGGACAGAGCCCACTCCCTTCCAGGTTGGAACTTTCAGTACCCTCAAATTGCAGGCATCATCCCAGGGCTCCTGGAAGATCAGACAATCGACCCACCTTTCCTTTCTTTTGATTGTAGACACAACAAACACACTGGCACTGGCCCCAGGCACCACACTCCCAGGAAGCTCTCCATGAGAGGGAGGGCTTGTTCTTATCCACCTGTGGAAAAGGCAGCTGAAATAGACCGGTTACCTCTCGGTTAAAAGGCCTCTGTTTGGAGGGCTCCCCTGTGGCTTAGGCTATGGAAATATTTATTCGGAAGTGTGGAGCTGAAAATGCCCCAATGGGAATGTCTTCGTCAAGGGTTACATCCAAGGGCTCAGGCTTGGTGGAGAGCATTGGGGCATGGATTGCTTGTTTGTGCCCTGGGATGTCTTGTTTCAAATGGCCATGAAGCACAATTCTTCTTTCACATGTAGGAACTCCCTTGAGGTATTCTGCCCACTGATCCCCTGAAGATATCACATGTGCAGACACCAAGCCTCTAGAATCCACATTGAGCTTGGGAGCCTGAGGAGAGTGGTGGCTATGCGTCTACAGAGGGAGATAAGAGTGTTCATCCAAGAGGACCACCCCTCTGATGGATCCTCCTTTCCATCAACTTCGACATACCTCCAGAGCAAGAGCTCATGGTGTCCCTCTTTGAACTCTCAAGGTGTGAGGGTGAGAATGTCCCACATATGGCCCATCACACACCTCTTTTCTCACAGAGAGGTGGTTTGGTCACAAGGCTCCATGGGCATCATATCAGTGCAAAGGCCACCTCTGGGGCTGCACCTTTCCGAAGGAAGGCAACTCCACACACTGGGGAACCCAATTTTCTCTATCATGAGGGATCTCTGATAACATGTGGAGCACGTCAGGGTCAAGTGCTTTCTCAGGCACTGCCTCACACGAATACACAGGACAGAATCTCTTTTGGAGAGAAAAGATGTCATTCCAAACACCCAAACCAAAGTCACCTGGACAATGAAATCAAGGAACGACTGAGGAAGAACAACCTATGAGCTGCCATTTCAATAGGAAGGGTCTTTTCCGCTTAGGGAAAAGAGAGGGTGTCATTTACCTTGACCCACACCTCGTGTCCTTTGAGAAGACATGGGTGCCCAGCAGGGAGGACTGCTTGCAATCCACATACTTCAAGAGACCAGCCAAGGAATAGTGAAAATCTCATGCAAGAGTCCTGAGATAGCCTTCGAGTCTAATCATCCCCGGAAACACAGACAAGGGCTTGGGAAGGAAACTGCGCCCTGGAATGTGGCTTGTATGCAAATCACATCTCAATCTCTCTCTCGGCTTCTTCCTCCTTCACATTCTCTCGAATCCTCCTCATCCAAGGTTATTTGTGCTGGTCCACGTTGTCAAATCTCAGCCAGGAAAGCGGTCAAATTCGTTAACCTAGATTTTCCATCAGTCTTCCAAACTCCTATCAAATATAAAAGCATTTTTCCGGAAATAACTCCTCTGTTTGTATGGAGATATTCCACCTTACACAGTGCACCTCTATCTTACCATAGTCAGCCCTTCACACTGACAGATAACCATCCCATTTGCACTGTGTTCTACATGGTCACCAATTTGACTCTGAGATCAACATCTTTTCAACCACCTACACATAAGGGACCGAGTGAGAATTCACTTCTCTGCAGCACATCTCCTGTATTTGAAGTTGCTGGTGAGGTGGATCTCTCGACTCTTTCTAAGGGGAGTTGGGTAATGAAGTCTCTGCCTCCCCATGTCTCAGTGAATTGGCATGTAAGAAGGGGTCTGAGCACCCTTCAGCAGGGTCTGAGTGACAATGCGACAGAGGTCAAGGATTCGGTCACCTACAACCAGTCTCCATTTGGGACAATCCTCCTCCTTCTCTAGACCCTCCATTGCCAGGCCAGAGGCCTGGCTCGTCCAAGAGGGAAACCTCAAGACCTGCCCAGGTAGCCCTCACCACACGGCTCACGGTAGATAACAAGAGAGACTCCTTAAATTCCACAACTGTGTACCCCACAAACAAGCCAGCAGTGGAACTAGTCACCCCACTTCCATCCAGCACCCCAGTAGACAGGACTTAATCTTATCAACCTGTGAAATACCCACCAGACGTATCCCAGCTTCATTCTTGGGACATGTGTTACTGTGGATAGCTAGTGTGTGCTTTCATCTATTGACGTGTACGTTCAGAAGCAGGGAAGGGTCCTTGCCCCCATTCAAGTATTTCCTCAGGGTTGATATTGAGGGCCTCGTCCTTGGTGGAAGGCAGAGGGGCCTATTGTCATGGTTTGAGCTCTGGAATGAGATTTATCATCCCGGTCATTCTTGGGAGACGTTATTCCTCTGTTGGAAAAGACTGGAAGGGATAAGCTCACTGGTCCCTCTCAGATGTATCATAATCCAAAAGCAAGCCTGAGCCGTGGCTATTTCCTCAGCAGCCTGATGAGAATGGTGGGCATCAGAAGAATGCTGGAAAGAATACTTGTCATCCAATTGTCCAATACATCCAATGGATCCTCCTTTCATTTAGTATCAACATACCTCCAGATCATGAGCTCAGGCTGCCCGAGGTACCACAAATGATGGGTGACGGTGAGAGCTTCCCACTTTGGGCCCATCACTTGCCTCTCTTCTCACAGAGAGTCAGTGGTGTCACAATGCTTGGTGGGCGTCATGCCATTGCCATGGCCACCATTGGGCCTGAACTTCTCAGATGGAAGGCAACTCCACCTCCTCTGTGCCCACCTGCTCTCTACAGAAGGATGGCTCTTCCCCTGAACGTGTGTCAGGCTCAACACGGTGGTTCCAGAACTGCTTCCCAGGAATACACAGTCTACAATCCCATTTGGAAAGAAAATATGGGATTGAAAAAGACCCACTGGCTAAAGATTGGGCAAGAGGGCGGAGGAGTCGCTGGACACGCTGAACACTTCATAGGTACTTTTGTCTGTAGGGTCCCATATGGGACGCAGAGAGCAACAGACTTGAAACAACGTTCACATGAGTGCTCTCCCAAGCAATGGCTTCTCTGCAGCATTCCCTACCTGGTCCATGAGCTCTTGTGGATTTGCTCGGGTGTGGATCCCTGGACTCGTTCTTAGCAGATATAGAATATGAACTCTGTGACTCTTCAGGTCTCAATGACTGGGCATCCAAAAAATGGTCTGAGCATCCATGGCCAGTGAGCTGGCCAACCACAGCCCAGAGTGCCAGATGTCTGTCAACCAAATCCAGGCTCTCTGGAATAGACCTCCTCATTCTCTGGCCTCCTGATTGTCAGGGACAGAGCCCACTCCCTTCCAGGTTGGAACTTTCAGTACCCTCAAATTGCAGGCATCATCCCAGGGCTCCTGGAAGATCAGACAATCGACCCACCTTTCCTTTCTTTTGATTGTAGACACAATAAACACACTGGCACTGGCCCCAGGCACCACACTCCCAGGAAGCTCTCCATGAGAGGGAGGGCTTGTTCTTATCCACCTGTGGAAAAGGCAGCTGAAATAGACCGGTTACCTCTCGGTTAAAAGGCCTCTGTTTGGAGGGCTCCCCTGTGGCTTAGGCTATGGAAATATTTATTCGGAAGTGTGGAGCTGAAAATGCCCCAATGGGAATGTCTTCGTCAAGGGTTACATCCAAGGGCTCAGGCTTGGTGGAGAGCATTGGGGCATGGATTGCTTGTTTGTGCCCTGGGATGTCTTGTTTCAAATGGCCATGAAGCACAATTCTTCTTTCACATGTAGGAACTCCCTTGAGGTATTCTGCCCACTGATCCCCTGAAGATATCACATGTGCAGACACCAAGCCTCTAGAATCCACATTGAGCTTGGGAGCCTGAGGAGAGTGGTGGCTATGCGTCTACAGAGGGAGATAAGAGTGTTCATCCAAGAGGACCACCCCTCTGATGGATCCTCCTTTCCATCAACTTCGACATACCTCCAGAGCAAGAGCTCATGGTGTCCCTCTTTGAACTCTCAAGGTGTGAGGGTGAGAATGTCCCACATATGGCCCATCACACACCTCTTTTCTCACAGAGAGGTGGTTTGGTCACAAGGCTCCATGGGCATCATATCAGTGCAAAGGCCACTTCTGGGGCTGCACCTTTCCGAAGGAAGGCAACTCCACACACTGGGGAACCCAATTTTCTCTATCATGAGGGATCTCTGATAACATGTGGAGCACGTCAGGGTCAAGTGCTTTCTCAGGCACTGCCTCACACGAATACACAGGACAGAATCTCTTTTGGAGAGAAAAGATGTCATTCCAAACACCCAAACCAAAGTCACCTGGACAATGAAATTAAGGAACGACTGAGGAAGAACAACCTATGAGCTGCCATTTCAATAGGAAGGGTCTTTTCCGCTTAGGGAAAAGAGAGGGTGTCATTTACCTTGACCCACACCTCGTGTCCTTTGAGAAGACATGGGTGCCCAGCAGGGAGGACAGCTTGCAATCCACATACTTCAAGAGACCAGCCAAGGAATAGTGAAAATCTCATGCAAGAGTCCTGAGATAGCCTTCGAGTCTAATCATCCCCGGAAACACAGACAAGGGCTTGGGAAGGAAACTGCGCCCTGGAATGTGGCTTGTATGCAAATCACATCTCAATCTCTCTCTCGGCTTCTTCCTCCTTCACATTCTCTCGAATCCTCCTCATCCAAGGTTATTTGTGCTGGTCCATGTTGTCAAATCTCAGCCAGGAAAGCGGTCAAATTCGTTAACCTAGATTTTCCATCAGTCTTCCAAACTCCTATCAAATATAAAAGCATTTTTCCGGAAATAACTCCTCTGTTTGTATGGAGATATTCCACCTTACACAGTGCACCTCTATCTTACCATAGTCAGCCCTTCACACTGACAGATAACCATCCCATTTGCACTGTGTTCTACATGGTCACCAATTTGACTCTGAGATCAACATCTTTTCAACCACCTACACATAAGGGACCGAGTGAGAATTCACTTCTCTGCAGCACATCTCCTGTATTTGAAGTTGCTGGTGAGGTGGATCTCTCGACTCTTTCTAAGGGGAGTTGGGAAATGAAGTCTCTGCCTCCCCATGTCTCAGTGAATTGGCATGTAAGAAGGGGTCTGAGCACCCTTCAGCAGGGTCTGAGTGACAATGCGACAGAGGTCAAGGATTCGGTCCCCTACAACCAGTCTCCATTTGGGACAATCCTCCTCCTTCTCTAGACCCTCCATTGCCAGGCCAGAGGCCTGGCTCGTCCAAGAGGGAAACCTCAAGACCTGCCCAGGTAGCCCTCACCACACGGCTCACGGTAGATAACAAGAGAGACTCCTTAAATTCCACAACTGTGTACCCCACAAACAAGCCAGCAGTGGAACTACTCACCCCACTTCCATCCAGCACCCCAGTAGACAGGACTTAATCTTATCAACCTGTGAAATACCCACCAGACGTATCCCAGCTTCATTCTTGGGACATGTGTTACTGTGGATAGCTAGTGTGTGCTTTCATCTATTGACGTGTACGTTCAGAAGCAGGGAAGGGTCCTTGCCCCCATTCAAGTATTTCCTCAGGGTTGATATTGAGGGCCTCGTCCTTGGTGGAAGGCAGAGGGGCCTATTGTCATGGTTTGAGCTCTGGAATGAGATTTATCATCCCGGTCATTCTTGGGAGACGTTATTCCTCTGTTGGAAAAGACTGGAAGGGATAAGCTCACTGGTCCCTCTCCGATGTATCATAATCCAAAAGCAAGCCTGAGCCGTGGCTATTTCCTCAGCAGCCTGATGAGAATGGTGGGCATCAGAAGAATGCTGGAAAGAATACTTGTCATCCAATTGTCCAATACATCCAATGGATCCTCCTTTCATTTAGTATCAACATACCTCCAGATCATGAGCTCAGGCTGCCCGAGGTACCACAAATGATGGGTGACGGTGAGAGCTTCCCACTTTGGGCCCATCACTTGCCTCTCTTCTCACAGAGAGTCAGTGGTGTCACAATGCTTGGTGGGCGTCATGCCATTGCCATGGCCACCATTGGGCCTGAACTTCTCAGATGGAAGGCAACTCCACCTCCTCTGTGCCCACCTGCTCTCTACAGAAGGATGGCTCTTCCCCTGAACGTGTGTCAGGCTCAACATGGTGGTTCCAGAACTGCTTCCCAGGAATACACAGTCTACAATCCCATTTGGAAAGAAAATATGGGATTGAAAATGACCCAGTGGCTAAAGATTGGGCAAGAGGGCGGATGAGTCGCTGGACACGCTGAATACTTCATAGGTACTTTTGTCTGTAGGGTCCCATATGGGACGCAGAGAGCAACAGACTTGAAACAACGTTCACATGAGTGCTCTCCCAAGCAATGGCTTCTCTGCAGCATTCCCTACCTGGTCCATGAGCTCTTGTGGATTTGCTCGGGTGTGGATCCCTGGACTCGTTCTTAGCAGATATAGAATATGAACTCTGTGACTCTTCATGTCTCAATGACTGGGCATCCAAACAATGGTCTGAGCATCCATGGCCAGTGAGCTGGCCAACCACAGCCCAGAGTGCCAGATGTCTGTCAACCAAATCCAGGCTCTCTGGAATAGACCTCCTCATTCTCTGGCCTCCTGATTGTCAGGGACAGAGCCCACTCCCTTCCAGGTTGGAACTTTCAGTACCCTCAAATTGCAGGCATCATCCCAGGGCTCCTGGAAGATCAGACAATCGACCCACCTTTCCTTTCTTTTGATTGTAGACACAACAAACACACTGGCACTGGCCCCAGGCACCACACTCCCAGGAAGCTCTCCATGAGAGGGAGGGCTTGTTCTTATCCACGTGTGGAAAAGGCAGCTGAAATAGACCGGTTACCTCTCGGTTAAAAGGCCTCTGTTTGGAGGGCTCCCCTGTGGCTTAGGCTATGGAAATATTTATTCGGAAGTGTGGAGCTGAAAATGCCCCAATGGGAATGTCTTCGTCAAGGGTTACATCCAAGGGCTCAGGCTTGGTGGAGAGCATTGGGGCATGGATTGCTTGTTCGTGCCCTGGGATGTCTTGTTTCAAATGGCCATGAAGCACAATTCTTCTTTAACATGTAGGAACTCCCTTGAGGTGTGCTGCCCACTGATCCCCTGAAGATATCACATGTGCAGACACCAAGCCTCTAGATTCCACATTGAGCTTGGGAGCCTGAGGAGAGTGGTGGCTATGCGTCTACAGAGGGAGATAAGAGTGTTCATCCAAGAGGACCACCCCTCTGATGGATCCTCCTTTCCATCAACTTCGACATACCTCCAGAGCAAGAGCTCATGGTGTCCCTCTTTGAACTCTCAAGGTGTGAGGGTGAGAATGTCCCACATATGGCCCATCACACACCTCTTTTCTCACAGAGAGGTGGTTTGGTCACAAGGCTCCATGAGCATTATATCAGTGCAAAGGCCACCTCTGGGGCTGCACCTTTCCGAAGGAAGGCAACTCCACACACTGGGGAACCCAATTTTCTCTATCATGAGGGATCTCTGATAACATGTGGAGCACGTCAGGGTCAAGTGCTTTCTCAGGCACTGCCTCACACGAATACACAGGACAGAATCTCTTTTGGAGAGAAAAGATGTCATTCCAAACACCCAGACCAAAGTCACCTGGACAATGAAATCAAGGAACGACTGAGGAAGAACAACCTATGAGCTGCCATTTCAATAGGAAGGGGCTTCTCCGCTTAGGGAAAAGAGAGGGTGTCATTTACCTTGACCCACACCTCGTGTCCTTTGAGAAGACATGGGTGCCCAGCAGGGAGGACTGCTTGCAATCCACATACTTCAAGAGACCAGCCAAGGAATAGTGAAAATCTCATGCAAGAGTCCTGAGATAGCCTTCGTGTCTAATCGTCCCCGGAAACACAGACAAGGGCTTGGGAAGGAAACTGCGCCCTGGAATGTGGCTTGTATGCAAATCACATCTCAATCTCTCTCTCGGCTTCTTCCTCCTTCACATTCTCTCGAATCCTCCTCATCCAAGGTTATCTGTGCTGGTCCATGTTGTCAAATCTCAGCCAGGAAAGCAGTCAAATTCGTTAACCTAGATTTTCCATCAGTCTTCCAAACTCCTATCAAATATAAAAGCATTTTACCGGAAATAACTCCTCTGTTTGTATGGAGATATTCCACCTTACACAGTGCACCTCTATCTTACCATAGTCAGCCCTTCACACTGACAGATAACCATCCCATTTGCACTGTGTTCTACATGGTCACCAATTTGACTCTGAGATCAACATCTTTTCAACCACCTACACATAAGGGACCGAGTGAGAATTCACTTCTCTGCAGCACATCTCCTGTATTTGAAGTTGCTGGTGAGGTGGATCTCTCGACTCTTTCTAAGGGGAGTTGGGAAATGAAGTCTCTGCCTCCCCATGTCTCAGTGAATTGGCATGTAAGAAGGGGTCTGAGCACCCTTCAGCAGGGTCTGAGTGACAATGCGACAGAGGTCAAGGATTCGGTCCCCTACAACCAGTCTCCATTTGGGACAATCCTCCTCCTTCTCTAGACCCTCCATTGCCAGGCCAGAGGCCTGGCTCGTCCAAGAGGGAAACCTCAAGACCTGCCCAGGTAGCCCTCACCACACGGCTCACGGTAGATAACAAGAGAGACTCCTTAAATTCCACAACTGTGTACCCCACAAACAAGCCAGCAGTGGAACTAGTCACCCCACTTCCATCCAGCACCCCAGTAGACAGGACTTAATCTTATCAACCTGTGAAATACCCACCAGACGTATCCCAGCTTCATTCTTGGGACATGTGTTACTGTGGATAGCTAGTGTGTGCTTTCATCTATTGACGTGTACGTTCAGAAGCAGGGAAGGGTCCTTGCCCCCATTCAAGTATTTCCTCAGGGTTGATATTGAGGGCCTCGTCCTTGGTGGAAGGCAGAGGGGCCTATTGTCATGGTTTGAGCTCTGGAATGAGATTTATCATCCCGGTCATTCTTGGGAGACGTTATTCCTCTGTTGGAAAAGACTGGAAGGGATAAGCTCACTGGTCCCTCTCCGATGTATCATAATCCAAAAGCAAGCCTGAGCCGTGGCTATTTCCTCAGCAGCCTGATGAGAATGGTGGGCATCAGAAGAATGCTGGAAAGAATACTTGTCATCCAATTGTCCAATACATCCAATGGATCCTCCTTTCATTTAGTATCAACATACCTCCAGATCATGAGCTCAGGCTGCCCGAGGTACCACAAATGATGGGTGACGGTGAGAGCTTCCCACTTTGGGCCCATCACTTGCCTCTCTTCTCACAGAGAGTCAGTGGTGTCACAATGCTTGGTGGGCGTCATGCCATTGCCATGGCCACCATTGGGCCTGAACTTCTCAGATGGAAGGCAACTCCACCTCCTCTGTGCCCACCTGCTCTCTACAGAAGGATGGCTCTTCCCCTGAACGTGTGTCAGGCTCAACACGGTGGTTCCAGAACTGCTTCCCAGGAATACACAGTCTACAATCCCATTTGGAAAGAAAACATGGAATTGAAAAAGACCCACTGGCTCAAGATTGGGCAAGAGGGCGGAGGAGTCGCTGGACACGCTGAACACTTCATAGGTACTTTTGTCTGTAGGGTCCCATATGGGACGCAGAGAGCAACAGACTTGAAACAACGTTCACATGAGTGCTCTCCCAAGCAATGGCTTCTCTGCAGCATTCCCTACCTGGTCCATGAGCTCTTGTGGATTTGCTCGGGTGTGGATCCCTGGACTCCTTCTTAGCGGATATAGAATATGAACTCTGTGACTCTTCAGGTCTCAATGACTGGGCATCCAAACAATGGTCTGAGCATCCATGGCCAGTGAGCTGGCCAACCATAGCCCAGAGTGCCAGATGTCTGTCAACCAAATCCAGGCTCTCTGGAATAGACCTCCTCATTCTCTGGCCTCCTGATTGTCAGGGACAGAGCCCACTCCCTTCCAGGTTGGAACTTTCAGTACCCTCAAATTGCAGGCATCATCCCAGGGCTCCTGGAAGATCAGACAATCGACCCACCTTTCCTTCCTTCTGATTGTAGACACAACAAACCCACTGGCACTGGCCCCAGGCACCACACTCCCAGGAAGCTCTCCATGAGAGGGAGGGCTTGTTCTTATCCACCTGTGGAAAAGGCAGCTGAAATAGACCGGTTACCTCTCGGTTAAAAGGCCTCTGTTTGGAGGGCTCCCCTGTGGCTTAGGTTATGGAAATATTTATTCGGAAGTGTGGAGCTGAAAATGCCCCAATGGGAATGTCTTCGTCAAGGGTTACATCCAAGGGCTCAGGCTTGGTGGAGAGCATTGGGGCATGGATTGCTTGTTCGTGCCCTGGGATGTCTTGTTTCAAATGGCCATGAAGCACAATTCTTCTTTCACATGTAGGAACTCCCTTGAGGTATTCTGCCCACTGATCCCCTGAAGATATCACATGTGCAGACACCAAGCCTCTAGAATCCACATTGAGCTTGGGAGCCTGAGGAGAGTGGTGGCTATGCGTCTACAGAGGGAGATAAGAGTGTTCATCCAAGAGGACCACCCCTCTGATGGATCCTCCTTTCCATCAACTTCGACATACCTCCAGAGCAAGAGCTCATGGTGTCCCTCTTTGAACTCTCAAGGTGTGAGGGTGAGAATGTCCCACATATGGCCCATCACACACCTCTTTTCTCACAGAGAGGTGGTTTGGTCACAAGGCTCCATGGGCATCATATCAGTGCAAAGGCCACCTCTGGGGCTGCACCTTTCCGAAGGAAGGCAACTCCACACACTGGGGAACCCAATTTTCTCTATCATGAGGGATCTCTGATAACATGTGGAGCACGTCAGGGTCAAGTGCTTTCTCAGGCACTGCCTCACACGAATACACAGGACAGAATCTCTTTTGGAGAGAAAAGATGTCATTCCAAACACCCAGACCAAAGTCACCTGGACAATGAAATCAAGGAACGACTGAGGAAGAACAACCTATGAGCTGCCATTTTAATAGGAAGGGGCTTCTCCGCTTAGGGAAAAGAGAGGGTGTCATTTACCTTGACCCACACCTCGTGTCCTTTGAGAAGACTTGGGTGCCCAGCAGAGAGGACTGCTTGCAATCCACATACTTCAAGAGACCAGCCAAGGAATAGTGAAAATCTCATGCAAGAGTCCTGAGATAGCCTTCGTGTCTAATAGTCCCCGGAAACACAGACAAGGGCTTGGGAAGGAAACTGCGCCCTGGAATGTGGCTTGTATGCAAATCACATCTCAATCTCTCTCTCGGCTTCTTCCTCCTTCACATTCTCTCGAATCCTCCTCATCCAAGGTTATCTGTGCTGGTCCATGTTGTCAAATCTCAGCCAGGAAAGCAGTCAAATTCGTTAACATAGATTTTCCATCAGTCTTCCAAACTCCTATCAAATATAAAAGCATTTTTCCGGAAATAACTCCTCTGTTTGTATGGAGATATTCCACCTTACACAGTGCACCTCTATCTTACCATAGTCAGCCCTTCACACTGACAGATAACCATCCCATTTGCACTGTGTTCTACATGGTCACCAATTTGACTCTGAGATCAACATCTTTTCAACCACCTACACATAAGGGACCGAGTGAGAATTCACTTCTCTGCAGCACATCTCCTGTATTTGAAGTTGCTGGTGAGGTGGATCTCTCGACTCTTTCTAAGGGGAGTTGGGAAATGAAGTCTCTGCCTCTCCATGTCTCAGTGAATTGGCATGTAAGAAGGGGTCTGAGCACCCTTCAGCAGGGTCTGAGTGACAATGCGACAGAGGTCAAGGATTCGGTCCCCTACAACCAGTCTCCATTTGGGACAATCCTCCTCCTTCTCTAGACCCTCCATTGCCAGGCCAGAGGCCTGGCTCGTCCAAGAGGGAAACCTCAAGACCTGCCCAGGTAGCCCTCACCACACGGCTCACGGTAGATAACAAGAGAGACTCCTTAAATTCCACAACTGTGTACCCCACAAACAAGCCAGCAGTGGAACTACTCACCCCACTTCCATCCAGCACCCCAGTAGACAGGACGTAATCTTATCAACCTGTGAAATACCCACCAGACGTATCCCAGCTTCATTCTTGGGACATGTGTTACTGTGGATAGCTAGTGTGTGCTTTCATCTATTGACGTGTACGTTCAGAAGCAGGGAAGGGTCCTTGCCCCCATTCAAGTATTTCCTCAGGGTTGATATTGAGGGCCTCGTCCTTGGTGGAAGGCAGAGGGGCCTATTGTCATGGTTTGAGCTCTGGAATGAGATTTATCATCCCGGTCATTCTTGGGAGACGTTATTCCTCTGTTGGAAAAGACTGGAAGGGATAAGCTCACTGGTCCCTCTCCGATGTATCATAATCCAAAAGCAAGCCTGAGCCGTGGCTATTTCCTCAGCAGCCTGATGAGAATGGTGGGCATCAGAAGAATGCTGGAAAGAATACTTGTCATCCAATTGTCCAATACATCCAATGGATCCTCCTTTCATTTAGTATCAACATACCTCCAGATCATGAGCTCAGGCTGCCCGAGGTACCACAAATGATGGGTGACGGTGAGAGCTTCCCACTTTGGGCCCATCACTTGCCTCTCTTCTCACAGAGAGTCAGTGGTGTCACAATGCTTGGTGGGCGTCATGCCATTGCCATGGCCACCATTGGGCCTGAACTTCTCAGATGGAAGGCAACTCCACCTCCTCTGTGCCCACCTGCTCTCTACAGAAGGATGGCTCTTCCCCTGAACGTGTGTCAGGCTCAACACGGTGGTTCCAGAACTGCTTCCCAGGAATACACAGTCTACAATCCCATTTGGAAAGAAAACATGGAATTGAAAAAGAACCACTGGCTAAAGATTGGGCAAGAGGGCGGAGGAGTAGCTGGACACGCTGAACACTTCATAGGTACTTTTGTCTGTAGGGTCCCATATGGGACGCAGAGAGCAACAGACTTGAAACAACGTTCACATGAGTGCTCTCCCAAGCAATGGCTTCTCTGCAGCATTCCCTACCTGGTCCATGAGCTCTTGTGGATTTGCTCGGGTGTGGATCCCTGGACTCGTTCTTAGCGGATATAGAATATGAACTCTGTGACTCTTCAGGTCTCAATGACTGGGCATCCAAACAATGGTCTGAGCATCCATGGCCAGTGAGCTGGCCAACCATAGCCCAGAGTGCCAGATGTCTGTCAACCAAATCCAGGCTCTCTGGAATAGACCTCCTCATTCTCTGGCCTCCTGATTGTCAGGGACAGAGCCCACTCCCTTCCAGGTTGGAACTTTCAGTACCCTCAAATTGCAGGCATCATCCCAGGGCTCCTGGAAGATCAGACAATCGACCCACCTTTCCTTTCTTTTGATTGTAGACACAACAAACACACTGGCACTGGCCCCAGGCACCACACTCCCAGGAAGCTCTCCATGAGAGGGAGGGCTTGTTCTTATCCACCTGTGGAAAAGGCAGCTGAAATAGACCGGTTACCTCTCGGTTAAAAGGCCTCTGTTTGGAGGGCTCCCCTGTGGCTTAGGCTATGGAAATATTTATTCGGAAGTGTGGAGCTGAAAATGCCCCAATGGGAATGTCTTCGTCAAGGGTTACATCCAAGGGCTCAGGCTTGGTGGAGAGCATTGGGGCATGGATTGCTTGTTTGTGCCCTGGGATGTCTTGTTTCAAATGGCCATGAAGCACAATTCTTCTTTCACATGTAGGAACTCCCTTGAGGTATTCTGCCCACTGATCCCCTGAAGATATCACATGTGCAGACACCAAGCCTCTAGAATCCACATTGAGCTTGGGAGCCTGAGGAGAGTGGTGGCTATGCGTCTACAGAGGGAGATAAGAGTGTTCATCCAAGAGGACCACCCCTCTGATGGATCCTCCTTTCCATCAACTTCGACATACCTCCAGAGCAAGAGCTCATGGTGTCCCTCTTTGAACTCTCAAGGTGTGAGGGTGAGAATGTCCCACATATGGCCCATCACACACCTCTTTTCTCACAGAGAGGTGGTTTGGTCACAAGGCTCCATGGGCATCATATCAGTGCAAAGGCCACCTCTGGGGCTGCACCTTTCCGAAGGAAGGCAACTCCACACACTGGGGAACCCAATTTTCTCTATCATGAGGGATCTCTGATAACATGTGGAGCACGTCAGGGTCAAGTGCTTTCTCAGGCACTGCCTCACACGAATACACAGGACAGAATCTCTTTTGGAGAGAAAAGATGTCATTCCAAACACCCAGACCAAAGTCACCTGGACAATGAAATCAAGGAACGACTGAGGAAGAACAACCTCTGAGCTGCCATTTTAATAGGAAGGGGCTTCTCCGCTTAGGGAAAAGAGAGGGTGTCATTTACCTTGACCCACACCTCGTGTCCTTTGAGAAGACATGGGTGCCCAGCAGGGAGGACTGCTTGCAATCCACATACTTCAAGAGACCAGCCAAGGAATAGTGAAAATCTCATGCAAGAGTCCTGAGATAGCCTTCGAGTCTAATAGTCCCCGGAAACACAGACAAGGGCTTGGGAAGGAAACTGCGCCCTGGAATGTGGCTTGTATGCAAATCACATCTCAATCTCTCTCTCGGCTTCTTCCTCCTTCACATTCTCTCGAATCCTCCTCATCCAAGGTTATCTGTGCTGGTCCATGTTGTCAAATCTCAGCCAGGAAAGCGGTCAAATTCGTTAACCTAAATTTTCCATCAGTCTTCCAAACTCCAATCAAATATAAAAGCATTTTTCCGGAAATAACTCCTCTGTTTGTATGGAGATATTCCACCTTACACAGTGCACCTCTATCTTACCATAGTCAGCCCTTCACACTGACAGATAACCATCCCATTTGCACTGTGTTCTACATGGTCACCAATTTGACTCTGAGATCAACATCTTTTCAACCACCTACACATAAGGGACCGAATGAGAATTCACTTCTCTGCAGCACATCTCCTGTATTTGAAGTTGCTGGTGAGGTGGATCTCTCGACTCTTTCTAAGGGGAGTTGGGAAATGAAGCCTCTGCCTCTCCATGTCTCAGTGTATTGGCATGTAAGTAGGGGTCTCTGCACCCTTCAGCAGGGTCTGAGTGACAATGCGACAGAGGTCAAGGATTCGGTCCCCTACAACCAGTCTCCATTTGGGACAATCCTCCTCCTTCTCTAGACCCTCCATTGCCAGGCCAGAGGCCTGGCTCGTCCAAGAGGGAAACCTCAAGACCTGCCCATGTAGCCCTCACCACACGGCTCACGGTAGATAACAAGAGAGACTCCTTAAATTCCACAACTGTGTACCCCACAAACAAGCCAGCAGTGGAACTAGTCACCCCACTTCCATCCAGCACCCCAGTAGACAGGACTTAATCTTATCAACCTGTGAAATACCCACCAGACGTATCCCAGCTTCATTCTTGGGACATGTGTTACTGTGGATAGCTAGTGTGTGCTTTCATCTATTGACGTGTACGTTCAGAAGCAGGGAAGGGTCCTTGCCCCCATTCAAGTATTTTCTCAGGGTTGATATTGAGGGCCTCGTCCTTGGTGGAAGGCAGAGGGGCCTATTGTCATGGTTTGAGCTCTGGAATGAGATTTATCATCCCGGTCATTCTTGGGAGACGTTATTCCTCTGTTGGAAAAGACTGGAAGGGATAAGCTCACTGGTCCCTCTCCGATGTATCATAATCCAAAAGCAAGCCTGAGCCGTGGCTATTTCCTCAGCAGCCTGATGAGAATGGTGGGCATCAGAAGAATGCTGGAAAGAATACTTGTCATCCAATTGTCCAATACATCCAATGGATCCTCCTTTCATTTAGTATCAACATACCTCCAGATCATGAGCTCAGGCTGCCCGAGGTACCACAAATGATGGGTGACGGTGAGAGCTTCCCACTTTGGGCCCATCACTTGCCTCTCTTCTCACAGAGAGTCAGTGGTGTCACAATGCTTGGTGGGCGTCATGCCATTGCCATGGCCACCATTGGGCCTGAACTTCTCAGATGGAAGGCAACTCCACCTCCTCTGTGCCCACCTGCTCTCTACAGAAGGATGGCTCTTCCCCTGAACGTGTGTCAGGCTCAACACGGTGGTTCCAGAACTGCTTCCCAGGAATACACAGTCTACAATCCCATTTGGAAAGAAAACATGGAATTGAAAAAGAACCACTGGCTAAAGATTGGGCAAGAGGGCGGAGGAGTAGCTGGACACGCTGAACACTTCATAGGTACTTTTGTCTGTAGGGTCCCATATGGGACGCAGAGAGCAACAGACTTGAAACAACGTTCACATGAGTGCTCTCCCAAGCAATGGCTTCTCTGCAGCATTCCCTACCTGGTCCATGAGCTCTTGTGGATTTGCTCGGGTGTGGATCCCTGGACTCGTTCTTAGCGGATATAGAATATGAACTCTGTGACTCTTCAGGTCTCAATGACTGGGCATCCAAACAATGGTCTGAGCATCCATGGCCAGTGAGCTGGCCAACCATAGCCCAGAGTGCCAGATGTCTGTCAACCAAATCCAGGCTCTCTGGAATAGACCTCCTCATTCTCTGGCCTCCTGATTGTCAGGGACAGAGCCCACTCCCTTCCAGGTTGGAACTTTCAGTACCCTCAAATTGCAGGCATCATCCCAGGGCTCCTGGAAGATCAGACAATCGACCCACCTTTCCTTTCTTTTGATTGTAGACACAACAAACACACTGGCACTGGCCCCAGGCACCACACTCCCAGGAAGCTCTCCATGAGAGGGAGGGCTTGTTCTTATCCACCTGTGGAAAAGGCAGCTGAAATAGACCGGTTACCTCTCGGTTAAAAGGCCTCTGTTTGGAGGGCTCCCCTGTGGCTTAGGCTATGGAAATATTTATTCGGAAGTGTGGAGCTGAAAATGCCCCAATGGGAATGTCTTCGTCAAGGGTTACATCCAAGGGCTCAGGCTTGGTGGAGAGCATTGGGGCATGGATTGCTTGTTTGTGCCCTGGGATGTCTTGTTTCAAATGGCCATGAAGCACAATTCTTCTTTCACATGTAGGAACTCCCTTGAGGTATTCTGCCCACTGATCCCCTGAAGATATCACATGTGCAGACACCAAGCCTCTAGAATCCACATTGAGCTTGGGAGCCTGAGGAGAGTGTTGGCTATGCGTCTACAGAGGGAGATAAGAGTGTTCATCCAAGAGGACCACCCCTCTGATGGATCCTCCTTTCCATCAACTTCGACAGACCTCCAGAGCAAGAGCTCATGGTGTCCCTCTTTGAACTCTCAAGGTGTGAGGGTGAGAATGTCCCACATATGGCCCATCACACACCTCTTTTCTCACAGAGAGGTGGTTTGGTCACAAGGCTCCATGGGCATCATATCAGTGCAAAGGCCACCTCTGGGGCTGCACCTTTCCGAAGGAAGGCAACTCCACACACTGGGGAACCCAATTTTCTCTATCATGAGGGATCTCTGATAACATGTGGAGCACGTCAGGGTCAAGTGCTTTCTCAGGCACTGCCTCACACGAATACACAGGACAGAATCTCTTTTGGAGAGAAAAGATGTCATTCCAAACACCCAGACCAAAGTCACCTGGACAATGAAATCAAGGAACGACTGAGGAAGAACAACCTATGAGCTGCCATTTTAATAGGAAGGGGCTTCTCCGCTTAGGGAAAAGAGAGGGTGTCATTTACCTTGACCCACACCTCGTGTCCTTTGAGAAGACATGGGTGCCCAGCAGGGAGGACTGCTTGCAATCCACATACTTCAAGAGACCAGCCAAGGAATAGTGAAAATCTCATGCAAGAGTCCTGAGATAGCCTTCGTGTCTAATAGTCCCCGGAAACACAGACAAGGGCTTGGGAAGGAAACTGCGCCCTGGAATGTGGCTTGTATGCAAATCACATCTCAATCTCTCTCTCGGCTTCTTCCTCCTTCACATTCTCTCGAATCCTCCTCATCCAAGGTTATCTGTGCTGGTCCATGTTGTCAAATCTCAGCCAGGAAAGCAGTCAAATTCGTTAACC
Organism: Sus scrofa; assembly: GCF_054392235.1. Lineage (NCBI taxonomy): Eukaryota > Metazoa > Chordata > Mammalia > Artiodactyla > Suidae > Sus > Sus scrofa. The sequence goes on from NC_139402.1 coordinate 45,628,310, forward strand.
TAGATTTTCCATCAGTCTTCCAAACTCCTATCAAATATAAAAGCATTTTTCCGGAAATAACTCCTCTGTTTGTATGGAGATATTCCACCTTACACAGTGCACCTCTATCTTACCATACTCAGCCCTTCACACTGACAGATAACCATCCCATTTGCACTGTGTTCTACATGGTCACCAATTTGACTCTGAGATCAACATCTTTTCAACCACCTACACATAAGGGACCGAGTGAGAATTCACTTCTCTGCAGCACATCTCCTGTATTTGAAGTTGCTGGTGAGGTGGATCTCTCGACTCTTTCTAAGGGGTGTTGGGAAATGAAGTCTCTGCCTCCCCATGTCTCAGTGAATTAGCATGTAAGAAGGGGTCTGAGCACCCTTCAGCAGGGTCTGAGTGACAATGCGACAGAGGTCAAGGATTCGGTCCCCTACAACCAGTCTCCATTTGGGACAATCCTCCTCCTTCTCTAGACCCTCCATTGCCAGGCCAGAGGCCTGGCTCGTCCAAGAGGGAAACCTCAAGACCTGCCCATGTAGCCCTCACCACACGGCTCACGGTAGATAACAAGAGAGACTCCTTAAATTCCACAACTGTGTACCCCACAAACAAGCCAGCAGTGGAACTAGTCACCCCACTTCCATCCAGCACCCCAGTAGACAGGACTTAATCTTATCAACCTGTGAAATACCCACCAGACGTATCCCAGCTTCATTCTTGGGACATGTGTTACTGTGGATAGCTAGTGTGTGCTTTCATCTATTGACGTGTACGTTCAGAAGCAGGGAAGGGTCCTTGCCCCCATTCAAGTATTTCCTCAGGGTTGATATTGAGGGCCTCGTCCTTGGTGGAAGGCAGAGGGGCCTATTGTCATGGTTTGAGCTCTGGAATGAGATTTATCATCCCGGTCATTCTTGGGAGACGTTATTCCTCTGTTGGAAAAGACTGGAAGGGATAAGCTCACTGGTCCCTCTCCGATGTATCATAATCCAAAAGCAAGCCTGAGCCGTGGCTATTTCCTCAGCAGCCTGATGAGAATGGTGGGCATCAGAAGAATGCTGGAAAGAATACTTGTCATCCAATTGTCCAATACATCCAATGGATCCTCCTTTCATTTAGTATCAACATACCTCCAGATCATGAGCTCAGGCTGCCCGAGGTACCACAAATGATGGGTGAGGTGAGAGCTTCCCACCTTGGGCCCATCACTTGCCTCTCTTCTCACAGAGAGTCAGTGGTGTCACAATGCTTGGTGGGCGTCATGCCATTGCCATGGCCACCATTGGGCCTGAACTTCTCAGATGGAAGGCAACTCCACCTCCTCTGTGCCCACCTGCTCTCTACAGAAGGATGGCTCTTCCCCTGAACGTGTGTCAGGCTCAACACGGTGGTTCCAGAACTGCTTCCCAGGAATACACAGTCTACAATCCCATTTGGAAAGAAAACATGGAATTGAAAAAGAACCACTGGCTAAAGATTGGGCAAGAGGGCGGAGGAGTAGCTGGACACGCTGAACACTTCATAGGTACTTTTGTCTGTAGGGTCCCATATGGGACGCAGAGAGCAACAGACTTGAAACAACGTTCACATGAGTGCTCTCCCAAGCAATGGCTTCTCTGCAGCATTCCCTACCTGGTCCATGAGCTCTTGTGGATTTGCTCGGGTGTGGATCCCTGGACTCGTTCTTAGCGGATATAGAATATGAACTCTGTGACTCTTCATGTCTCAATGATTGGGCATCCAAACAATGGTCTGAGCATCCATGGCCAGTGAGCTGGCCAACCATAGCCCAGAGTGCCAGATGTCTGTCAACCAAATCCAGTCTCTCTGGAATAGACCTCCTCATTCTCTGGCCTCCTGATTGTCAGGGACAGAGCCCACTCCCTTCCAGGTTGGAACTTTCAGTACCCTCAAATTGCAGGCATCATCCCAGGGCTCCTGGAAGATCAGACAATCGACCCACCTTTCCTTTCTTTTGATTGTAGACACAACAAACACACTGGCACTGGCCCCAGGCACCACACTCCCAGGAAGCTCTCCATGAGAGGGAGGGCTTGTTCTTATCCACCTGTGGAAAAGGCAGCTGAAATAGACCGGTTACCTCTCGGTTAAAAGGCCTCTGTTTGGAGGGCTCCCCTGTGGCTTAGGCTATGGAAATATTTATTCGGAAGTGTGGAGCTGAAAATGCCCCAATGGGAATGTCTTCGTCAAGGGTTACATCCAAGGGCTCAGGCTTGGTGGAGAGCATTGGGGCATGGATTGCTTGTTTGTGCCCTGGGATGTCTTGTTTCAAATGGCCATGAAGCACAATTCTTCTTTCACATGTAGGAACTCCCTTGAGGTATTCTGCCCACTGATCCCCTGAAGATATCACATGTGCAGACACCAAGCCTCTAGAATCCACATTGAGCTTGGGAGCCTGAGGAGAGTGGTGGCTATGCGTCTACAGATGGAGATAAGAGTGTTCATCCAAGAGGACCACCCCTCTGATGGATCCTCCTTTCCATCAACTTCGACAGACCTCCAGAGCAAGAGCTCATGGTGTCCCTCTTTGAACTCTCAAGGTGTGAGGGTGAGAATGTCCCACATATGGCCCATCACACACCTCTTTTCTCACAGAGAGGTGGTTTGGTCACAAGGCTCCATGGGCATCATATCAGTGCAAAGGCCACCTCTGGGGCTGCACCTTTCCGAAGGAAGGCAACTCCACACACTGGGGAACCCAATTTTCTCTATCATGAGGGATCTCTGATAACATGTGGAGCACGTCAGGGTCAAGTGCTTTCTCAGGCACTGCCTCACACGAATACACAGGACAGAATCTCTTTTGGAGAGAAAAGATGTCATTCCAAACACCCAGACCAAAGTCACCTGGACAATGAAATCAAGGAACGACTGAGGAAGAACAACCTCTGAGCTGCCATTTTAATAGGAAGGGGCTTCTCCGCTTAGGGAAAAGAGAGGGTGTCATTTACCTTGACCCACACCTCGTGTCCTTTGAGAAGACATGGGTGCCCAGCAGGGAGGACTGCTTGCAATCCACATACTTCAAGAGACCAGCCAAGGAATAGTGAAAATCTCATGCAAGAGTCCTGAGATAGCCTTCGTGTCTAATCGTCCCCGGAAACACAGACAAGGGCTTGGGAAGGAAACTGCGCCCTGGAATGTGGCTTGTATGCAAATCACATCTCAATCTCTCTCTCGGCTTCTTCCTCCTTCACATTCTCTCGAATCCTCCTCATCCAAGGTTATCTGTGCTGGTCCATGTTGTCAAATCTCAGCCAGGAAAGCAGTCAAATTCGTTAACCTAGATTTTCCATCAGTCTTCCAAACTCCTATCAAATATAAAAGCATTTTTACGGAAATAACTCCTCTGTTTGTATGGAGATATTCCACCTTACACAGTGCACCTCTATCTTACCATACTCAGCCCTTCACACTGACAGATAACCATCCCATTTGCACTGTGTTCTACATGGTCACCAATTTGACTCTGAGATCAACATCTTTTCAACCACCTACACATAAGGGACCGAGTGAGAATTCACTTCTCTGCAGCACATCTCCTGTATTTGAAGTTGCTGGTGAGGTGGATCTCTCGACTCTTTCTAAGGGGTGTTGGGAAATGAAGTCTCTGCCTCCCCATGTCTCAGTGAATTAGCATGTAAGAAGGGGTCTGAGCACCCTTCAGCAGGGTCTGAGTGACAATGCGACAGAGGTCAAGGATTCGGTCCCCTACAACCAGTCTCCATTTGGGACAATCCTCCTCCTTCTCTAGACCCTCCATTGCCAGGCCAGAGGCCTGGCTCGTCCAAGAGGGAAACCTCAAGACCTGCCCAGGTAGCCCTCACCACACGGCTCACGGTAGATAACAAGAGAGACTCCTTAAATTCCACAACTGTGTACCCCACAAACAAGCCAGCAGTGGAACTACTCACCCCACTTCCATCCAGCACCCCAGTAGACAGGACGTAATCTTATCAACCTGTGAAATACCCACCAGACGTATCCCAGCTTCATTCTTGGGACATGTGTTACTGTGGATAGCTAGTGTGTGCTTTCATCTATTGACGTGTACGTTCAGAAGCAGGGAAGGGTCCTTGCCCCCATTCAAGTATTTCCTCAGGGTTGATATTGAGGGCCTCGTCCTTGGTGGAAGGAAGAGGGGCCTATTGTCATGGTTTGAGCTCTGGAATGAGATTTATCATCCCGGTCATTCTTGGGAGACGTTATTCCTCTGTTGGAAAAGACTGGAAGGGATAAGCTCACTGGTCCCTCTCCGATGTATCATAATCCAAAAGCAAGCCTGAGCCGTGGCTATTTCCTCAGCAGCCTGATGAGAATGGTGGGCATCAGAAGAATGCTGGAAAGAATACTTGTCATCCAATTGTCCAATACATCCAATGGATCCTCCTTTCATTTAGTATCAACATACCTCCAGATCATGAGCTCAGGCTGCCCGAGGTACCACAAATGATGGGTGACGGTGAGAGCTTCCCACTTTGGGCCCATCACTTGCCTCTCTTCTCACAGAGAGTCAGTGGTGTCACAATGCTTGGTGGGCGTCATGCCATTGCCATGGCCACCATTGGGCCTGAACTTCTCAGATGGAAGGCAACTCCACCTCCTCTGTGCCCACCTGCTCTCTACAGAAGGATGGCTCTTCCCCTGAACGTGTGTCAGGCTCAACACGGTGGTTCCAGAACTGCTTCCCAGGAATACACAGTCTACAATCCCATTTGGAAAGAAAACATGGAATTGAAAAAGAACCACTGGCTAAAGATTGGGCAAGAGGGCGGAGGAGTAGCTGGACACGCTGAACACTTCATAGGTACTTTTGTCTGTAGGGTCCCATATGGGACGCAGAGAGCAACAGACTTGAAACAACGTTCACATGAGTGCTCTCCCAAGCAATGGCTTCTCTGCAGCATTCCCTACCTGGTCCATGAGCTCTTGTGGATTTGCTCGGGTGTGGATCCCTGGACTCGTTCTTAGCGGATATAGAATATGAACTCTGTGACTCTTCAGGTCTCAATGACTGGGCATCCAAACAATGGTCTGAGCATCCATGGCCAGTGAGCTGGCCAACCATAGCCCAGAGTGCCAGATGTCTGTCAACCAAATCCAGGCTCTCTGGAATAGACCTCCTCATTCTCTGGCCTCCTGATTGTCAGGGACAGAGCCCACTCCCTTCCAGGTTGGAACTTTCAGTACCCTCAAATTGCAGGCATCATCCCAGGGCTCCTGGAAGATCAGACAATCGACCCACCTTTCCTTTCTTTTGATTGTAGACACAACAAACACACTGGCACTGGCCCCAGGCACCACACTCCCAGGAAGCTCTCCATGAGAGGGAGGGCTTGTTCTTATCCACCTGTGGAAAAGGCAGCTGAAATAGACCGGTTACCTCTCGGTTAAAAGGCCTCTGTTTGGAGGGCTCCCCTGTGGCTTAGGCTATGGAAATATTTATTCGGAAGTGTGGAGCTGAAAATGCCCCAATGGGAATGTCTTCGTCAAGGGTTACATCCAAGGGCTCAGGCTTGGTGGAGAGCATTGGGGCATGGATTGCTTGTTTGTGCCCTGGGATGTCTTGTTTCAAATGGCCATGAAGCACAATTCTTCTTTCACATGTAGGAACTCCCTTGAGGTATTCTGCCCACTGATCCCCTGAAGATATCACATGTGCAGACACCAAGCCTCTAGAATCCACATTGAGCTTGGGAGCCTGAGGAGAGTGGTGGCTATGCGTCTACAGAGGGAGATAAGAGTGTTCATCCAAGAGGACCACCCCTCTGATGGATCCTCCTTTCCATCAACTTCGACAGACCTCCAGAGCAAGAGCTCATGGTGTCCCTCTTTGAACTCTCAAGGTGTGAGGGTGAGAATGTCCCACATATGGCCCATCACACACCTCTTTTCTCACAGAGAGGTGGTTTGGTCACAAGGCTCCATGGGCATCATATCAGTGCAAAGGCCACCTCTGGGGCTGCACCTTTCCGAAGGAAGGCAACTCCACACACTGGGGAACCCAATTTTCTCTATCATGAGGGATCTCTGATAACATGTGGAGCACGTCAGGGTCAAGTGCTTTCTCAGGCACTGCCTCACACGAATACACAGGACAGAATCTCTTTTGGAGAGAAAAGATGTCATTCCAAACACCCAGACCAAAGTCACCTGGACAATGAAATCAAGGAACGACTGAGGAAGAACAACCTATGAGCTGCCATTTTAATAGGAAGGGGCTTCTCCGCTTAGGGAAAAGAGAGGGTGTCATTTACCTTGACCCACACCTCGTGTCCTTTGAGAAGACATGGGTGCCCAGCAGGGAGGACTGCTTGCAATCCACATACTTCAAGAGACCAGCCAAGGAATAGTGAAAATCTCATGCAAGAGTCCTGAGATAGCCTTCGTGTCTAATAGTCCCCGGAAACACAGACAAGGGCTTGGGAAGGAAACTGCGCCCTGGAATGTGGCTTGTATGCAAATCACATCTCAATCTCTCTCTCGGCTTCTTCCTCCTTCACATTCTCTCGAATCCTCCTCATCCAAGGTTATCTGTGCTGGTCCATGTTGTCAAATCTCAGCCAGGAAAGCAGTCAAATTCGTTAACCTAGATTTTCCATCAGTCTTCCAAACTCCTATCAAATATAAAAGCATTTTTACGGAAATAACTCCTCTGTTTGTATGGAGATATTCCACCTTACACAGTGCACCTCTATCTTACCATACTCAGCCCTTCACACTGACAGATAACCATCCCATTTGCACTGTGTTCTACATGGTCACCAATTTGACTCTGAGATCAACATCTTTTCAACCACCTACACATAAGGGACCGAGTGAGAATTCACTTCTCTGCAGCACATCTCCTGTATTTGAAGTTGCTGGTGAGGTGGATCTCTCGACTCTTTCTAAGGGGTGTTGGGAAATGAAGTCTCTGCCTCCCCATGTCTCAGTGAATTAGCATGTAAGAAGGGGTCTGAGCACCCTTCAGCAGGGTCTGAGTGACAATGCGACAGAGGTCAAGGATTCGGTCCCCTACAACCAGTCTCCATTTGGGACAATCCTCCTCCTTCTCTAGACCCTCCATTGCCAGGCCAGAGGCCTGGCTCGTCCAAGAGGGAAACCTCAAGACCTGCCCAGGTAGCCCTCACCACACGGCTCACGGTAGATAACAAGAGAGACTCCTTAAATTCCACAACTGTGTACCCCACAAACAAGCCAGCAGTGGAACTAGTCACCCCACTTCCATCCAGCACCCCAGTAGACAGGACTTAATCTTATCAACCTGTGAAATACCCACCAGACGTATCCCAGCTTCATTCTTGGGACATGTGTTACTGTGGATAGCTAGTGTGTGCTTTCATCTATTGACGTGTACGTTCAGAAGCAGGGAAGGGTCCTTGCCCCCATTCAAGTATTTCCTCAGGGTTGATATTGAGGGCCTCGTCCTTGGTGGAAGGCAGAGGGGCCTATTGTCATGGTTTGAGCTCTGGAATGAGATTTATCATCCCGGTCATTCTTGGGAGACGTTATTCCTCTGTTGGAAAAGACTGGAAGGGATAAGCTCACTGGTCCCTCTCCGATGTATCATAATCCAAAAGCAAGCCTGAGCCGTGGCTATTTCCTCAGCAGCCTGATGAGAATGGTGGGCATCAGAAGAATGCTGGAAAGAATACTTGTCATCCAATTGTCCAATACATCCAATGGATCCTCCTTTCATTTAGTATCAACATACCTCCAGATCATGAGCTCAGGCTGCCCGAGGTACCACAAATGATGGGTGAGGTGAGAGCTTCCCACCTTGGGCCCATCACTTGCCTCTCTTCTCACAGAGAGTCAGTGGTGTCACAATGCTTGGTGGGCGTCATGCCATTGCCATGGCCACCATTGGGCCTGAACTTCTCAGATGGAAGGCAACTCCACCTCCTCTGTGCCCACCTGCTCTCTACAGAAGGATGGCTCTTTCCCTGAACGTGTGTCAGGCTCAACACGGTGGTTCCAGAACTGCTTCCCAGGAATACACAGTCTACAATCCCATTTGGAAAGAAAACATGGAATTGAAAAAGAACCACTGGCTAAAGATTGGGCAAGAGGGCGGAGGAGTAGCTGGACACGCTGAACACTTCATAGGTACTTTTGTCTGTAGGGTCCCATATGGGACGCAGAGAGCAACAGACTTGAAACAACGTTCACATGAGTGCTCTCCCAAGCAATGGCTTCTCTGCAGCATTCCCTACCTGGTCCATGAGCTCTTGTGGATTTGCTCGGGTGTGGATCCCTGGACTCGTTCTTAGCGGATATAGAATATGAACTCTGTGACTCTTCAGGTCTCAATGACTGGGCATCCAAACAATGGTCTGAGCATCCATGGCCAGTGAGCTGGCCAACCATAGCCCAGAGTGCCAGATGTCTGTCAACCAAATCCAGGCTCTCTGGAATAGACCTCCTCATTCTCTGGCCTCCTGATTGTCAGGGACAGAGCCCACTCCCTTCCAGGTTGGAACTTTCAGTACCCTCAAATTGCAGGCATCATCCCAGGGCTCCTGGAAGATCAGACAATCGACCCACCTTTCCTTTCTTTTGATTGTAGACACAACAAACACACTGGCACTGGCCCCAGGCACCACACTCCCAGGAAGCTCTCCATGAGAGGGAGGGCTTGTTCTTATCCACCTGTGGAAAAGGCAGCTGAAATAGACCGGTTACCTCTCGGTTAAAAGGCCTCTGTTTGGAGGGCTCCCCTGTGGCTTAGGCTATGGAAATATTTATTCGGAAGTGTGGAGCTGAAAATGCCCCAATGGGAATGTCTTCGTCAAGGGTTACATCCAAGGGCTCAGGCTTGGTGGAGAGCATTGGGGCATGGATTGCTTGTTTGTGCCCTGGGATGTCTTGTTTCAAATGGCCATGAAGCACAATTCTTCTTTCACATGTAGGAACTCCCTTGAGGTATTCTGCCCACTGATCCCCTGAAGATATCACATGTGCAGACACCAAGCCTCTAGAATCCACATTGAGCTTGGGAGCCTGAGGAGAGTGGTGGCTATGCGTCTACAGAGGGAGATAAGAGTGTTCATCCAAGAGGACCACCCCTCTGATGGATCCTCCTTTCCATCAACTTCGACAGACCTCCAGAGCAAGAGCTCATGGTGTCCCTCTTTGAACTCTCAAGGTGTGAGGGTGAGAATGTCCCACATATGGCCCATCACACACCTCTTTTCTCACAGAGAGGTGGTTTGGTCACAAGGCTCCATGGGCATCATATCAGTGCAAAGGCCACCTCTGGGGCTGCACCTTTCCGAAGGAAGGCAACTCCACACACTGGGGAACCCAATTTTCTCTATCATGAGGGATCTCTGATAACATGTGGAGCACGTCAGGGTCAAGTGCTTTCTCAGGCACTGCCTCACACGAATACACAGGACAGAATCTCTTTTGGAGAGAAAAGATGTCATTCCAAACACCCAGACCAAAGTCACCTGGACAATGAAATCAAGGAACGACTGAGGAAGAACAACCTATGAGCTGCCATTTTAATAGGAAGGGGCTTCTCCGCTTAGGGAAAAGAGAGGGTGTCATTTACTTTGACCCACACCTCGTGTCCTTTGAGAAGACATGGGTGCCCAGCAGGGAGGACTGCTTGCAATCCACATACTTCAAGAGACCAGCCAAGGAATAGTGAAAATCTCATGCAAGAGTCCTGAGATAGCCTTCGTGTCTAATAGTCCCCGGAAACACAGACAAGGGCTTGGGAAGGAAACTGCGCCCTGGAATGTGGCTTGGATGCAAATCACATCTCAATCTCTCTCTCGGCTTCTTCCTCCTTCACATTCTCTCGAATCCTCCTCATCCAAGGTTATCTGTGCTGGTCCATGTTGTCAAATCTCAGCCAGGAAAGCAGTCAAATTCGTTAACCTAGATTTTCCATCAGTCTTCCAAACTCCTATCAAATATAAAAGCATTTTTCCGGAAATAACTCCTCTGTTTGTATGGAGATATTCCACCTTACACAGTGCACCTCTATCTTACCATACTCAGCCCTTCACACTGACAGATAACCATCCCATTTGCACTGTGTTCTACATGGTCACCAATTTGACTCTGAGATCAACATCTTTTCAACCACCTACACATAAGGGACCGAGTGAGAATTCACTTCTCTGCAGCACATCTCCTGTATTTGAAGTTGCTGGTGAGGTGGATCTCTCGACTCTTTCTAAGGGGTGTTGGGAAATGAAGTCTCTGCCTCCCCATGTCTCAGTGAATTAGCATGTAAGAAGGGGTCTGAGCACCCTTCAGCAGGGTCTGAGTGACAATGCGACAGAGGTCAAGGATTCGGTCCCCTACAACCAGTCTCCATTTGGGACAATCCTCCTCCTTCTCTAGACCCTCCATTGCCAGGCCAGAGGCCTGGCTCGTCCAAGAGGGAAACCTCAAGACCTGCCCAGGTAGCCCTCACCACACGGCTCACGGTAGATAACAAGAGAGACTCCTTAAATTCCACAACTGTGTACCCCACAAACAAGCCAGCAGTGGAACTAGTCACCCCACTTCCATCCAGCACCCCAGTAGACAGGACTTAATCTTATCAACCTGTGAAATACCCACCAGACGTATCCCAGCTTCATTCTTGGGACATGTGTTACTGTGGATAGCTAGTGTGTGCTTTCATCTATTGACGTGTACGTTCAGAAGCAGGGAAGGGTCCTTGCCCCCATTCAAGTATTTCCTCAGGGTTGATATTGAGGGCCTCGTCCTTGGTGGAAGGCAGAGGGGCCTATTGTCATGGTTTGAGCTCTGGAATGAGATTTATCATCCCGGTCATTCTTGGGAGACGTTATTCCTCTGTTGGAAAAGACTGGAAGGGATAAGCTCACTGGTCCCTCTCCGATGTATCATAATCCAAAAGCAAGCCTGAGCCGTGGCTATTTCCTCAGCAGCCTGATGAGAATGGTGGGCATCAGAAGAATGCTGGAAAGAATACTTGTCATCCAATTGTCCAATACATCCAATGGATCCTCCTTTCATTTAGTATCAACATACCTCCAGATCATGAGCTCAGGCTGCCCGAGGTACCACAAATGATGGGTGAGGTGAGAGCTTCCCACCTTGGGCCCATCACTTGCCTCTCTTCTCACAGAGAGTCAGTGGTGTCACAATGCTTGGTGGGCGTCATGCCATTGCCATGGCCACCATTGGGCCTGAACTTCTCAGATGGAAGGCAACTCCACCTCCTCTGTGCCCACCTGCTCTCTACAGAAGGATGGCTCTTCCCCTGAACGTGTGTCAGGCTCACCACGGTGGTTCCAGAACTGCTTCCCAGGAATACACAGTCTACAATCCCATTTGGAAAGAAAATATGGGATTGAAAAAGACCCACTGGCTAAAGATTGGGCAAGAGGGCGGAGGAGTAGCTGGACACGCTGAACACTTCATAGGTACTTTTGTCTGTAGGGTCCCATATTGGACGCAGAGAGCAACAGACTTGAAACAACGTTCACATGACTGCTCTCCCAAGCAATGGCTTCTCTGCAGCATTCCCTACCTGGTCCATGAGCTCTTGTGGATTTGCTCGGGTGTGGATCCCTGGACTCGTTCTTAGCGGATATAGAATATGAACTCTGTGACTCTTCAGGTCTCAATGACTGGGCATCCAAACAATGGTCTGAGCATCCATGGCCAGTGAGCTGGCCAACCATAGCCCAGAGTGCCAGATGTCTGTCAACCAAATCCAGGCTCTCTGGAATAGACCTCCTCATTCTCTGGCCTCCTGATTGTCAGGGACAGAGCCCACTCCCTTCCAGGTTGGAACTTTCAGTACCCTCAAATTGCAGGCATCATCCCAGGGCTCCTGGAAGATCAGACAATCGACCCACCTTTCCTTTCTTTTGATTGTAGACACAACAAACACACTGGCACTGGCCCCAGGCACCACACTCCCAGGAAGCTCTCCATGAGAGGGAGGGCTTGTTCTTATCCACCTGTGGAAAAGGCAGCTGAAATAGACCGGTTACCTCTCGGTTAAAAGGCCTCTGTTTGGAGGGCTCCCCTGTGGCTTAGGCTATGGAAATATTTATTCGGAAGTGTGGAGCTGAAAATGCCCCAATGGGAATGTCTTCGTCAAGGGTTACATCCAAGGGCTCAGGCTTGGTGGAGAGCATTGGGGCATGGATTGCTTGTTTGTGCCCTGGGATGTCTTGTTTCAAATGGCCATGAAGCACAATTCTTCTTTCACATGTAGGAACTCCCTTGAGGTATTCTGCCCACTGATCCCCTGAAGATATCACATGTGCAGACACCAAGCCTCTAGAATCCACATTGAGCTTGGGAGCCTGAGGAGAGTGGTGGCTATGCGTCTACAGAGGGAGATAAGAGTGTTCATCCAAGAGGACCACCCCTCTGATGGATCCTCCTTTCCATCAACTTCGACAGACCTCCAGAGCAAGAGCTCATGGTGTCCCTCTTTGAACTCTCAAGGTGTGAGGGTGAGAATGTCCCACATATGGCCCATCACACACCTCTTTTCTCACAGAGAGGTGGTTTGGTCACAAGGCTCCATGGGCATCATATCAGTGCAAAGGCCACCTCTGGGGCTGCACCTTTCCGAAGGAAGGCAACTCCACACACTGGGGAACCCAATTTTCTCTATCATGAGGGATCTCTGATAACATGTGGAGCACGTCAGGGTCAAGTGCTTTCTCAGGCACTGCCTCACACGAATACACAGGACAGAATCTCTTTTGGAGAGAAAAGATGTCATTCCAAACACCCAGACCAAAGTCACCTGGACAATGAAATCAAGGAACGACTGAGGAAGAACAACCTATGAGCTGCCATTTTAATAGGAAGGGGCTTCTCCGCTTAGGGAAAAGAGAGGGTGTCATTTACCTTGACCCACACCTCGTGTCCTTTGAGAAGACATGGGTGCCCAGCAGGGAGGACTGCTTGCAATCCACATACTTCAAGAGACCAGCCAAGGAATAGTGAAAATCTCATGCAAGAGTCCTGAGATAGCCTTCGTGTCTAATAGTCCCCGGAAACACAGACAAGGGCTTGGGAAGGAAACTGCGCCCTGGAATGTGGCTTGTATGCAAATCACATCTCAATCTCTCTCTCGGCTTCTTCCTCCTTCACATTCTCTCGAATCCTCCTCATCCAAGGTTATCTGTGCTGGTCCATGTTGTCAAATCTCAGCCAGGAAAGCAGTCAAATTCGTTAACCTAGATTTTCCATCAGTCTTCCAAACTCCTATCAAATATAAAAGCATTTTTCCGGAAATAACTCCTCTGTTTGTATGGAGATATTCCACCTTACACAGTGCACCTCTATCTTACCATACTCAGCCCTTCACACTGACAGATAACCATCCCATTTGCACTGTGTTCTACATGGTCACCAATTTGACTCTGAGATCAACATCTTTTCAACCACCTACACATAAGGGACCGAGTGAGAATTCACTTCTCTGCAGCACATCTCCTGTATTTGAAGTTGCTGGTGAGGTGGATCTCTCGACTCTTTCTAAGGGGTGTTGGGAAATGAAGTCTCTGCCTCCCCATGTCTCAGTGAATTAGCATGTAAGAAGGGGTCTGAGCACCCTTCAGCAGGGTCTGAGTGACAATGCGACAGAGGTCAAGGATTCGGTCCCCTACAACCAGTCTCCATTTGGGACAATCCTCCTCCTTCTCTAGACCCTCCATTGCCAGGCCAGAGGCCTGGCTCGTCCAAGAGGGAAACCTCAAGACCTGTCCAGGTAGCCCTCACCACACGGCTCACGGTAGATAACAAGAGAGACTCCTTAAATTCCACAACTGTGTACCCCACAAACAAGCCAGCAGTGGAACTAGTCACCCCACTTCCATCCAGCACCCCAGTAGACAGGACTTAATCTTATCAACCTGTGAAATACCCACCAGACGTATCCCAGCTTCATTCTTGGGACATGTGTTACTGTGGATAGCTAGTGTGTGCTTTCATCTATTGACGTGTACGTTCAGAAGCAGGGAAGGGTCCTTGCCCCCATTCAAGTATTTCCTCAGGGTTGATATTGAGGGCCTCGTCCTTGGTGGAAGGCAGAGGGGCCTATTGTCATGGTTTGAGCTCTGGAATGAGATTTATCATCCCGGTCATTCTTGGGAGACGTTATTCCTCTGTTGGAAAAGACTGGAAGGGATAAGCTCACTGGTCCCTCTCCGATGTATCATAATCCAAAAGCAAGCCTGAGCCGTGGCTATTTCCTCAGCAGCCTGATGAGAATGGTGGGCATCAGAAGAATGCTGGAAAGAATACTTGTCATCCAATTGTCCAATACATCCAATGGATCCTCCTTTCATTTAGTATCAACATACCTCCAGATCATGAGCTCAGGCTGCCCGAGGTACCACAAATGATGGGTGAGGTGAGAGCTTCCCACCTTGGGCCCATCACTTGCCTCTCTTCTCACAGAGAGTCAGTGGTGTCACAATGCTTGGTGGGCGTCATGCCATTGCCATGGCCACCATTGGGCCTGAACTTCTCAGATGGAAGGCAACTCCACCTCCTCTGTGCCCACCTGCTCTCTACAGAAGGATGGCTCTTCCCCTGAACGTGTGTCAGGCTCAACACGGTGGTTCCAGAACTGCTTCCCAGGAATACACAGTCTACAATCCCATTTGGAAAGAAAATATGGGATTGAAAAAGACCCACTGGCTAAAGATTGGGCAAGAGGGCGGAGGAGTAGCTGGACACGCTGAACACTTCATAGGTACTTTTGTCTGTAGGGTCCCATATGGGACGCAGAGAGCAACAGACTTGAAACAACGTTCACATGAGTGCTCTCCCAAGCAATGGCTTCTCTGCAGCATTCCCTACCTGGTCCATGAGCTCTTGTGGATTTGCTCGGGTGTGGATCCCTGGACTCGTTCTTAGCGGATATAGAATATGAACTCTGTGACTCTTCAGGTCTCAATGACTGGGCATCCAAACAATGGTCTGAGCATCCATGGCCAGTGAGCTGGCCAACCATAGCCCAGAGTGCCAGATGTCTGTCAACCAAATCCAGGCTCTCTGGAATAGACCTCCTCATTCTCTGGCCTCCTGATTGTCAGGGACAGAGCCCACTCCCTTCCAGGTTGGAACTTTCAGTACCCTCAAATTGCAGGCATCATCCCAGGGCTCCTGGAAGATCAGACAATCGACCCACCTTTCCTTTCTTTTGATTGTAGACACAACAAACACACTGGCACTGGCCCCAGGCACCACACTCCCAGGAAGCTCTCCATGAGAGGGAGGGCTTGTTCTTATCCACCTGTGGAAAAGGCAGCTGAAATAGACCGGTTACCTCTCGGTTAAAAGGCCTCTGTTTGGAGGGCTCCCCTGTGGCTTAGGCTATGGAAATATTTATTCGGAAGTGTGGAGCTGAAAATGCCCCAATGGGAATGTCTTCGTCAAGGGTTACATCCAAGGGCTCAGGCTTGGTGGAGAGCATTGGGGCATGGATTGCTTGTTTGTGCCCTGGGATGTCTTGTTTCAAATGGCCATGAAGCACAATTCTTCTTTCACATGTAGGAACTCCCTTGAGGTATTCTGCCCACTGATCCCCTGAAGATATCACATGTGCAGACACCAAGCCTCTAGAATCCACATTGAGCTTGGGAGCCTGAGGAGAGTGGTGGCTATGCGTCTACAGAGGGAGATAAGAGTGTTCATCCAAGAGGACCACCCCTCTGATGGATCCTCCTTTCCATCAACTTCGACATACCTCCAGAGCAAGAGCTCATGGTGTCCCTCTTTGAACTCTCAAGGTGTGAGGGTGAGAATGTCCCACATATGGCCCATCACACACCTCTTTTCTCACAGAGAGGTGGTTTGGTCACAAGGCTCCATGGGCATCATATCAGTGCAAAGGCCACCTCTGGGGCTGCACCTTTCCGAAGGAAGGCAACTCCACACACTGGGGAACCCAATTTTCTCTATCATGAGGGATCTCTGATAACATGTGGAGCACGTCAGGGTCAAGTGCTTTCTCAGGCACTGCCTCACACGAATACACAGGACAGAATCTCTTTTGGAGAGAAAAGATGTCATTCCAAACACCCAAACCAAAGTCACCTGGACAATGAAATCAAGGAACGACTGGGGAAGAACCACCTATGAGCTGCCATTTCAATAGGAAGTGTCTTTTCCGCTTAGGGAAAAGAGAGGGTGTCATTTACCTTGACCCACACCACGTGTCCTTTGAGAAGACATGGGTGCCCAGCAGGGAGGACTGCTTGCAATCCACATACTTCAAGAGACCAGCCAAGGAATAGTGAAAATCTCATGCAAGAGTCCTGAGATAGCCTTTGTGTCTAATAGTCCCCGGAAACACAGACAAGGGCTTGGGAAGGAAACTGCGCCCTGGAATGTGGCTTGTATGCAAAGCACATCTCAATCTCTCTCGGCTTCTTCCTCCTTCACATTCTCTCGAATCCTCCTCATCCAAGGTTATCTGTGCTGGTCCATGTTGTCAAATCTCAGCCAGGAAAGCGGTCAAATTCGTTAACCTAAATTTTCCATCAGTCTTCCAAACTCCTATCAAATATAAAAGCATTTTACCTGAAATAACTCCTCTGTTTGTATGGAGATATTCCACCTTACACAGTGCACCTCTATCTTACCATAGTCAGCCCTTCACACTGACAGATAACCATCCCATTTGCACTGTGTTCTACATGGTCACCAATTTGACTCTGAGATCAACATCTTTTCAACCACCTACACATAAGGGACCGAGTGAGAATTCACTTCTCTGCAGCACATCTCCTGTATTTGACGTTGCTGGTGAGGTGGATCTCTCGACTCTTTCTAAGGGGAGTTGGGAAATGAAGTCTCTGCCTCCCCATGTCTCAGTGAATTGGCATGTAAGAAGGGGTCTGAGCACCCTTCAGCAGGGTCTGAGTGACAATGCGACAGAGGTCAAGGATTCGGTCCCCTACAACCAGTCTCCATTTGGGACAATCCTCCTCCTTCTCTAGACCCTCCATTGCCAGGCCAGAGGCCTGGCTCGTCCAAGAGGGAAACCTCAAGACCTGCCCATGTAGCCCTCACCACACGGCTCACGGTAGATAACAAGAGAGACTCCTTAAATTCCACAACTGTGTACCCCACAAACAAGCCAGCAGTGGAACTAGTCACCCCACTTCCATCCAGCACCCCAGTAGACAGGACTTAATCTTATCAACCTGTGAAATACCCACCAGACGTATCCCAGCTTCATTCTTGGGACATGTGTTACTGTGGATAGCTAGTGTGTGCTTTCATCTATTGACGTGTACGTTCAGAAGCAGGGAAGGGTCCTTGCCCCCATTCAAGTATTTCCTCAGGGTTGATATTGAGGGCCTCGTCCTTGGTGGAAGGAAGAGGGGCCTATTGTCATGGTTTGAGCTCTGGAATGAGATTTATCATCCCGGTCATTCTTGGGAGACGTTATTCCTCTGTTGGAAAAGACTGGAAGGGATAAGCTCACTGGTCCCTCTCAGATGTATCATAATCCAAAAGCAAGCCTGAGCCGTGGCTATTTCCTCAGCAGCCTGATGAGAATGGTGGGCATCAGAAGAATGCTGGAAAGAATACTTGTCATCCAATTGTCCAATACATCCAATGGATCCTCCTTTCATTTAGTATCAACATACCTCCAGATCATGAGCTCAGGCTGCCCGAGGTACCACAAATGATGGGTGACGGTGAGAGCTTCCTACCTTGGGCCCATCACTTGCCTCTCTTCTCACAGAGAGTCAGTGGTGTCACAATGCTTGGTGGGCGTCATGCCATTGCCATGGCCACCATTGGGCCTGAACTTCTCAGATGGAAGGCAACTCCACCTCCTCTGTGCCCACCTGCTCTCTACAGAAGGATGGCTCTTCCCCTGAACGTGTGTCAGGCTCAACACGGTGGTTCCAGAACTGCTTCCCAGGAATACACAGTCTACAATCCCATTTGGAAAGAAAATATGGGATTGAAAAAGACCCACTGGCTAAAGATTGGGCAAGAGGGCGGAGGAGTAGCTGGACACGCTGAACACTTCATAGGTACTTTTGTCTGTAGGGTCCCATATGGGACGCAGAGAGCAACAGACTTGAAACAACGTTCACATGAGTGCTCTCCCAAGCAATGGCTTCTCTGCAGCATTCCCTACCTGGTCCATGAGCTCTTGTGGATTTGCTCGGGTGTGGATCCCTGGACTCGTTCTTAGCGGATATAGAATATGAACTCTGTGACTCTTCAGGTCTCAGTGACTGGGCATCCAAACAATGGTCTGAGCATCCATGGCCAGTGAGCTGGCCAACCATAGCCCAGAGTGCCAGATGTCTGTCAACCAAATCCAGGCTCTCTGGAATAGACCTCCTCATTCTCTGGCCTCCTGATTGTCAGGGACAGAGCCCACTCCCTTCCAGGTTGGAACTTTCAGTACCCTCAAATTGCAGGCATCATCCCAGGGCTCCTGGAAGATCAGACAATCGACCCACCTTTCCTTTCTTTTGATTGTAGACACAACAAACACACTGGCACTGGCCCCAGGCACCACACTCCCAGGAAGCTCTCCATGAGAGGGAGGGCTTGTTCTTATCCACCTGTGGAAAAGGCAGCTGAAATAGACCGGTTACCTCTCGGTTAAAAGGCCTCTGTTTGGAGGGCTCCCCTGTGGCTTAGGCTATGGAAATATTTATTCGGAAGTGTGGAGCTGAAAATGCCCCAATGGGAATGTCTTCGTCAAGGGTTACATCCAAGGGCTCAGGCTTGGTGGAGAGCATTGGGGCATGGATTGCTTGTTTGTGCCCTGGGATGTCTTGTTTCAAATGGCCATGAAGCACAATTCTTCTTTCACATGTAGGAACTCCCTTGAGGTATTCTGCCCACTGATCCCCTGAAGATATCACATGTGCAGACACCAAGCCTCTAGAATCCACATTGAGCTTGGGAGCCTGAGGAGAGTGGTGGCTATGCGTCTACAGAGGGAGATAAGAGTGTTCATCCAAGAGGACCACCCCTCTGATGGATCCTCCTTTCCATCAACTTCGACAGACCTCCAGAGCAAGAGCTCATGGTGTCCCTCTTTGAACTCTCAAGGTGTGAGGGTGAGAATGTCCCACATATGGCCCATCACACACCTCTTTTCTCACAGAGAGGTGGTTTGGTCACAAGGCTCCATGGGCATCATATCAGTGCAAAGGCCACCTCTGGGGCTGCACCTTTCCGAAGGAAGGCAACTCCACACACTGGGGAACCCAATTTTCTCTATCATGAGGGATCTCTGATAACATGTGGAGCACGTCAGGGTCAAGTGCTTTCTCAGGCACTGCCTCACACGAATACACAGGACAGAATCTCTTTTGGAGAGAAAAGATGTCATTCCAAACACCCAGACCAAAGTCACCTGGACAATGAAATCAAGGAACGACTGAGGAAGAACAACCTATGAGCTGCCATTTTAATAGGAAGGGGCTTCTCCGCTTAGGGAAAAGAGAGGGTGTCATTTACCTTGACCCACACCTCGTGTCCTTTGAGAAGACATGGGTGCCCAGCAGGGAGGACTGCTTGCAATCCACATACTTCAAGAGACCAGCCAAGGAATAGTGAAAATCTCATGCAAGAGTCCTGAGATAGCCTTCGTGTCTAATAGTCCCCGGAAACACAGACAAGGGCTTGGGAAGGAAACTGCGCCCTGGAATGTGGCTTGTATGCAAATCACATCTCAATCTCTCTCTCGGCTTCTTCCTCCTTCACATTCTCTCGAATCCTCCTCATCCAAGGTTATCTGTGCTGGTCCATGTTGTCAAATCTCAGCCAGGAAAGCAGTCAAATTCGTTAACCTAGATTTTCCATCAGTCTTCCAAACTCCTATCAAATATAAAAGCATTTTTCCGGAAATAACTCCTCTGTTTGTATGGAGATATTCCACCTTACACAGTGCACCTCTATCTTACCATACTCAGCCCTTCACACTGACAGATAACCATCCCATTTGCACTGTGTTCTACATGGTCACCAATTTGACTCTGAGATCAACATCTTTTCAACCACCTACACATAAGGGACCGAGTGAGAATTCACTTCTCTGCAGCACATCTCCTGTATTTGAAGTTGCTGGTGAGGTGGATCTCTCGACTCTTTCTAAGGGGTGTTGGGAAATGAAGTCTCTGCCTCCCCATGTCTCAGTGAATTAGCATGTAAGAAGGGGTCTGAGCACCCTTCAGCAGGGTCTGAGTGACAATGCGACAGAGGTCAAGGATTCGGTCCCCTACAACCAGTCTCCATTTGGGACAATCCTCCTCCTTCTCTAGACCCTCCATTGCCAGGCCAGAGGCCTGGCTCGTCCAAGAGGGAAACCTCAAGACCTGTCCAGGTAGCCCTCACCACACGGCTCACGGTAGATAACAAGAGAGACTCCTTAAATTCCACAACTGTGTACCCCACAAACAAGCCAGCAGTGGAACTAGTCACCCCACTTCCATCCAGCACCCCAGTAGACAGGACTTAATCTTATCAACCTGTGAAATACCCACCAGACGTATCCCAGCTTCATTCTTGGGACATGTGTTACTGTGGATAGCTAGTGTGTGCTTTCATCTATTGACGTGTACGTTCAGAAGCAGGGAAGGGTCCTTGCCCCCATTCAAGTATTTCCTCAGGGTTGATATTGAGGGCCTCGTCCTTGGTGGAAGGCAGAGGGGCCTATTGTCATGGTTTGAGCTCTGGAATGAGATTTATCATCCCGGTCATTCTTGGGAGACGTTATTCCTCTGTTGGAAAAGACTGGAAGGGATAAGCTCACTGGTCCCTCTCCGATGTATCATAATCCAAAAGCAAGCCTGAGCCGTGGCTATTTCCTCAGCAGCCTGATGAGAATGGTGGGCATCAGAAGAATGCTGGAAAGAATACTTGTCATCCAATTGTCCAATACATCCAATGGATCCTCCTTTCATTTAGTATCAACATACCTCCAGATCATGAGCTCAGGCTGCCCGAGGTACCACAAATGATGGGTGAGGTGAGAGCTTCCCACCTTGGGCCCATCACTTGCCTCTCTTCTCACAGAGAGTCAGTGGTGTCACAATGCTTGGTGGGCGTCATGCCATTGCCATGGCCACCATTGGGCCTGAACTTCTCAGATGGAAGGCAACTCCACCTCCTCTGTGCCCACCTGCTCTCTACAGAAGGATGGCTCTTCCCCTGAACGTGTGTCAGGCTCAACACGGTGGTTCCAGAACTGCTTCCCAGGAATACACAGTCTACAATCCCATTTGGAAAGAAAATATGGGATTGAAAAAGACCCACTGGCTAAAGATTGGGCAAGAGGGCGGAGGAGTAGCTGGACACGCTGAACACTTCATAGGTACTTTTGTCTGTAGGGTCCCATATGGGACGCAGAGAGCAACAGACTTGAAACAACGTTCACATGAGTGCTCTCCCAAGCAATGGCTTCTCTGCAGCATTCCCTACCTGGTCCATGAGCTCTTGTGGATTTGCTCGGGTGTGGATCCCTGGACTCGTTCTTAGCGGATATAGAATATGAACTCTGTGACTCTTCAGGTCTCAATGACTGGGCATCCAAACAATGGTCTGAGCATCCATGGCCAGTGAGCTGGCCAACCATAGCCCAGAGTGCCAGATGTCTGTCAACCAAATCCAGGCTCTCTGGAATAGACCTCCTCATTCTCTGGCCTCCTGATTGTCAGGGACAGAGCCCACTCCCTTCCAGGTTGGAACTTTCAGTACCCTCAAATTGCAGGCATCATCCCAGGGCTCCTGGAAGATCAGACAATCGACCCACCTTTCCTTTCTTTTGATTGTAGACACAACAAACACACTGGCACTGGCCCCAGGCACCACACTCCCAGGAAGCTCTCCATGAGAGGGAGGGCTTGTTCTTATCCACCTGTGGAAAAGGCAGCTGAAATAGACCGGTTACCTCTCGGTTAAAAGGCCTCTGTTTGGAGGGCTCCCCTGTGGCTTAGGCTATGGAAATATTTATTCGGAAGTGTGGAGCTGAAAATGCCCCAATGGGAATGTCTTCGTCAAGGGTTACATCCAAGGGCTCAGGCTTGGTGGAGAGCATTGGGGCATGGATTGCTTGTTTGTGCCCTGGGATGTCTTGTTTCAAATGGCCATGAAGCACAATTCTTCTTTCACATGTAGGAACTCCCTTGAGGTATTCTGCCCACTGATCCCCTGAAGATATCACATGTGCAGACACCAAGCCTCTAGAATCCACATTGAGCTTGGGAGCCTGAGGAGAGTGGTGGCTATGCGTCTACAGAGGGAGATAAGAGTGTTCATCCAAGAGGACCACCCCTCTGATGGATCCTCCTTTCCATCAACTTCGACATACCTCCAGAGCAAGAGCTCATGGTGTCCCTCTTTGAACTCTCAAGGTGTGAGGGTGAGAATGTCCCACATATGGCCCATCACACACCTCTTTTCTCACAGAGAGGTGGTTTGGTCACAAGGCTCCATGGGCATCATATCAGTGCAAAGGCCACCTCTGGGGCTGCACCTTTCCGAAGGAAGGCAACTCCACACACTGGGGAACCCAATTTTCTCTATCATGAGGGATCTCTGATAACATGTGGAGCACGTCAGGGTCAAGTGCTTTCTCAGGCACTGCCTCACACGAATACACAGGACAGAATCTCTTTTGGAGAGAAAAGATGTCATTCCAAACACCCAAACCAAAGTCACCTGGACAATGAAATCAAGGAACGACTGGGGAAGAACCACCTATGAGCTGCCATTTCAATAGGAAGTGTCTTTTCCGCTTAGGGAAAAGAGAGGGTGTCATTTACCTTGACCCACACCACGTGTCCTTTGAGAAGACATGGGTGCCCAGCAGGGAGGACTGCTTGCAATCCACATACTTCAAGAGACCAGCCAAGGAATAGTGAAAATCTCATGCAAGAGTCCTGAGATAGCCTTTGTGTCTAATAGTCCCCGGAAACACAGACAAGGGCTTGGGAAGGAAACTGCGCCCTGGAATGTGGCTTGTATGCAAAGCACATCTCAATCTCTCTCGGCTTCTTCCTCCTTCACATTCTCTCGAATCCTCCTCATCCAAGGTTATCTGTGCTGGTCCATGTTGTCAAATCTCAGCCAGGAAAGCGGTCAAATTCGTTAACCTAAATTTTCCATCAGTCTTCCAAACTCCTATCAAATATAAAAGCATTTTACCTGAAATAACTCCTCTGTTTGTATGGAGATATTCCACCTTACACAGTGCACCTCTATCTTACCATAGTCAGCCCTTCACACTGACAGATAACCATCCCATTTGCACTGTGTTCTACATGGTCACCAATTTGACTCTGAGATCAACATCTTTTCAACCACCTACACATAAGGGACCGAGTGAGAATTCACTTCTCTGCAGCACATCTCCTGTATTTGACGTTGCTGGTGAGGTGGATCTCTCGACTCTTTCTAAGGGGAGTTGGGAAATGAAGTCTCTGCCTCCCCATGTCTCAGTGAATTGGCATGTAAGAAGGGGTCTGAGCACCCTTCAGCAGGGTCTGAGTGACAATGCGACAGAGGTCAAGGATTCGGTCCCCTACAACCAGTCTCCATTTGGGACAATCCTCCTCCTTCTCTAGACCCTCCATTGCCAGGCCAGAGGCCTGGCTCGTCCAAGAGGGAAACCTCAAGACCTGCCCATGTAGCCCTCACCACACGGCTCACGGTAGATAACAAGAGAGACTCCTTAAATTCCACAACTGTGTACCCCACAAACAAGCCAGCAGTGGAACTAGTCACCCCACTTCCATCCAGCACCCCAGTAGACAGGACTTAATCTTATCAACCTGTGAAATACCCACCAGACGTATCCCAGCTTCATTCTTGGGACATGTGTTACTGTGGATAGCTAGTGTGTGCTTTCATCTATTGACGTGTACGTTCAGAAGCAGGGAAGGGTCCTTGCCCCCATTCAAGTATTTCCTCAGGGTTGATATTGAGGGCCTCGTCCTTGGTGGAAGGAAGAGGGGCCTATTGTCATGGTTTGAGCTCTGGAATGAGATTTATCATCCCGGTCATTCTTGGGAGACGTTATTCCTCTGTTGGAAAAGACTGGAAGGGATAAGCTCACTGGTCCCTCTCAGATGTATCATAATCCAAAAGCAAGCCTGAGCCGTGGCTATTTCCTCAGCAGCCTGATGAGAATGGTGGGCATCAGAAGAATGCTGGAAAGAATACTTGTCATCCAATTGTCCAATACATCCAATGGATCCTCCTTTCATTTAGTATCAACATACCTCCAGATCATGAGCTCAGGCTGCCCGAGGTACCACAAATGATGGGTGACGGTGAGAGCTTCCTACCTTGGGCCCATCACTTGCCTCTCTTCTCACAGAGAGTCAGTGGTGTCACAATGCTTGGTGGGCGTCATGCCATTGCCATGGCCACCATTGGGCCTGAACTTCTCAGATGGAAGGCAACTCCACCTCCTCTGTGCCCACCTGCTCTCTACAGAAGGATGGCTCTTCCCCTGAACGTGTGTCAGGCTCAACACGGTGGTTCCAGAACTGCTTCCCAGGAATACACAGTCTACAATCCCATTTGGAAAGAAAATATGGGATTGAAAAAGACCCACTGGCTAAAGATTGGGCAAGAGGGCGGAGGAGTAGCTGGACACGCTGAACACTTCATAGGTACTTTTGTCTGTAGGGTCCCATATGGGACGCAGAGAGCAACAGACTTGAAACAACGTTCACATGAGTGCTCTCCCAAGCAATGGCTTCTCTGCAGCATTCCCTACCTGGTCCATGAGCTCTTGTGGATTTGCTCGGGTGTGGATCCCTGGACTCGTTCTTAGCGGATATAGAATATGAACTCTGTGACTCTTCAGGTCTCAGTGACTGGGCATCCAAACAATGGTCTGAGCATCCATGGCCAGTGAGCTGGCCAACCATAGCCCAGAGTGCCAGATGTCTGTCAACCAAATCCAGGCTCTCTGGAATAGACCTCCTCATTCTCTGGCCTCCTGATTGTCAGGGACAGAGCCCACTCCCTTCCAGGTTGGAACTTTCAGTACCCTCAAATTGCAGGCATCATCCCAGGGCTCCTGGAAGATCAGACAATCGACCCACCTTTCCTTTCTTTTGATTGTAGACACAACAAACACACTGGCACTGGCCCCAGGCACCACACTCCCAGGAAGCTCTCCATGAGAGGGAGGGCTTGTTCTTATCCACCTGTGGAAAAGGCAGCTGAAATAGACCGGTTACCTCTCGGTTAAAAGGCCTCTGTTTGGAGGGCTCCCCTGTGGCTTAGGCTATGGAAATATTTATTCGGAAGTGTGGAGCTGAAAATGCCCCAATGGGAATGTCTTCGTCAAGGGTTACATCCAAGGGCTCAGGCTTGGTGGAGAGCATTGGGGCATGGATTGCTTGTTTGTGCCCTGGGATGTCTTGTTTCAAATGGCCATGAAGCACAATTCTTCTTTCACATGTAGGAACTCCCTTGAGGTATTCTGCCCACTGATCCCCTGAAGATATCACATGTGCAGACACCAAGCCTCTAGAATCCACATTGAGCTTGGGAGCCTGAGGAGAGTGGTGGCTATGCGTCTACAGAGGGAGATAAGAGTGTTCATCCAAGAGGACCACCCCTCTGATGGATCCTCCTTTCCATCAACTTCGACAGACCTCCAGAGCAAGAGCTCATGGTGTCCCTCTTTGAACTCTCAAGGTGTGAGGGTGAGAATGTCCCACATATGGCCCATCACACACCTCTTTTCTCACAGAGAGGTGGTTTGGTCACAAGGCTCCATGGGCATCATATCAGTGCAAAGGCCACCTCTGGGGCTGCACCTTTCCGAAGGAAGGCAACTCCACACACTGGGGAACCCAATTTTCTCTATCATGAGGGATCTCTGATAACATGTGGAGCACGTCAGGGTCAAGTGCTTTCTCAGGCACTGCCTCACACGAATACACAGGACAGAATCTCTTTTGGAGAGAAAAGATGTCATTCCAAACACCCAGACCAAAGTCACCTGGACAATGAAATCAAGGAACGACTGGGGAAGAACAACCTATGAGCTGCCATTTCAATAGGAAGTGTCTTTTCCGCTTAGGGAAAAGAGAGGGTGTCATTTACCTTGACCCACACCTCGTGTCCTTTGAGAAGACATGGGTGCCCAGCAGGGAGGACTGCTTGCAATCCACATACTTCAAGAGACCAGCCAAGGAATAGTGAAAATCTCATGCAAGAGTCCTGAGATAGCCTTTGTGTCTAATAGTCCCCGGAAACACAGACAAGGGCTTGGGAAGGAAACTGCGCCCTGGAATGTGGCTTGTATGCAAAGCACATCTCAATCTCTCTCGGCTTCTTCCTCCTTCACATTCTCTCGAATCCTCCTCATCCAAGGTTATCTGTGCTGGTCCATGTTGTCAAATCTCAGCCAGGAAAGCGGTCAAATTCGTTAACCTAGTTTTTCAATTAGTCTTCCAAACTCCTATCAAATATAAAAGCATTTTACCTGAAATAACACCTCTGTTTGTATGGAGATATTCCACCTTACACAGTGCACCTCTATCTTACCATAGTCAGCCCTTCACACTGACAGATAACCATCCCATTTGCACTGTGTTCTACATGGTCACCAATTTGACTCTGAGATCAACATCTTTTCAACCACCTACACATAAGGGACCGAGTGAGAATTCACTTCTCGGCAGCACATCTCCTGTATTTGAAGTTGCTGGTGAGGTGGATCTCTCGACTCTTTCTAAGGGGAGTTGGGAAATGAAGTCTCTGCCTCCCCATGTCTCAGTGAATTGGCATGTAAGAAGGGGTCTGAGCACCCTTCAGCAGGGTCTGAGTGACAATGCGACAGAGGTCAAGGATTCGGTCCCCTACAACCAGTCTCCATTTGGGACAATCCTCCTCCTTCTCTAGACCCTCCATTGCCAGGCCAGAGGCCTGGCTCGTCCAAGAGGGAAACCTCAAGACCTGCCCATGTAGCCCTCACCACACGGCTCACGGTAGATAACAAGAGAGACTCCTTAAATTCCACAACTGTGTACCCCACAAACAAGCCAGCAGTGGAACTAGTCACCCCACTTCCATCCAGCACCCCAGTAGACAGGACTTAATCTTATCAACCTGTGAAATACCCACCAGACGTATCCCAGCTTCATTCTTGGGACATGTGTTACTGTGGATAGCTAGTGTGTGCTTTCATCTATTGACGTGTACGTTCAGAAGCAGGGAAGGGTCCTTGCCCCCATTCAAGTATTTCCTCAGGGTTGATATTGAGGGCCTCGTCCTTGGTGGAAGGCAGAGGGGCCTATTGTCATGGTTTGAGCTCTGGAATGAGATTTATCATCCCGGTCATTCTTGGGAGACGTTATTCCTCTGTTGGAAAAGACTGGAAGGGATAAGCTCACTGGTCCCTCTCCGATGTATCATAATCCAAAAGCAAGCCTGAGCCGTGGCTATTTCCTCAGCAGCCTGATGAGAATGGTGGGCATCAGAAGAATGCTGGAAAGAATACTTGTCATCCAATTGTCCAATACATCCAATGGATCCTCCTTTCATTTAGTATCAACATACCTCCAGATCATGAGCTCAGGCTGCCCGAGGTACCACAAATGATGGGTGAGGTGAGAGCTTCCCACCTTGGGCCCATCACTTGCCTCTCTTCTCACAGAGAGTCAGTGGTGTCACAATGCTTGGTGGGCGTCATGCCATTGCCATGGCCACCATTGGGCCTGAACTTCTCAGATGGAAGGCAACTCCACCTCCTCTGTGCCCACCTGCTCTCTACAGAAGGATGGCTCTTCCCCTGAACGTGTGTCAGGCTCAACACGGTGGTTCCAGAACTGCTTCCCAGGAATACACAGTCTACAATCCCATTTGGAAAGAAAACATGGAATTGAAAAAGAACCACTGGCTAAAGATTGGGCAAGAGGGCGGAGGAGTAGCTGGACACGCTGAACACTTCATAGGTACTTTTGTCTGTAGGGTCCCATATGGGACGCAGAGAGCAACAGACTTGAAACAACGTTCACATGAGTGCTCTCCCAAGCAATGGCTTCTCTGCAGCATTCCCTACCTGGTCCATGAGCTCTTGTGGATTTGCTCGGGTGTGGATCCCTGGACTCGTTCTTAGCGGATATAGAATATGAACTCTGTGACTCTTCAGGTCTCAATGACTGGGCATCCAAACAATGGTCTGAGCATCCATGGCCAGTGAGCTGGCCAACCATAGCCCAGAGTGCCAGATGTCTGTCAACCAAATCCAGGCTCTCTGGAATAGACCTCCTCATTCTCTGGCCTCCTGATTGTCAGGGACAGAGCCCACTCCCTTCCAGGTTGGAACTTTCAGTACCCTCAAATTGCAGGCATCATCCCAGGGCTCCTGGAAGATCAGACAATCGACCCACCTTTCCTTTCTTTTGATTGTAGACACAACAAACACACTGGCACTGGCCCCAGGCACCACACTCCCAGGAAGCTCTCCATGAGAGGGAGGGCTTGTTCTTATCCACCTGTGGAAAAGGCAGCTGAAATAGACCGGTTACCTCTCGGTTAAAAGGCCTCTGTTTGGAGGGCTCCCCTGTGGCTTAGGCTATGGAAATATTTATTCGGAAGTGTGGAGCTGAAAATGCCCCAATGGGAATGTCTTCGTCAAGGGTTACATCCAAGGGCTCAGGCTTGGTGGAGAGCATTGGGGCATGGATTGCTTGTTCGTGCCCTGGGATGTCTTGTTTCAAATGGCCATGAAGCACAATTCTTCTTTCACATGTAGGAACTCCCTTGAGGTATTCTGCCCACTGATCCCCTGAAGATATCACATGTGCAGACACCAAGCCTCTAGAATCCACATTGAGCTTGGGAGCCTGAGGAGAGTGGTGGCTATGCGTCTACAGATGGAGATAAGAGTGTTCATCCAAGAGGACCACCCCTCTGATGGATCCTCCTTTCCATCAACTTCGACATACCTCCAGAGCAAGAGCTCATGGTGTCCCTCTTTGAACTCTCAAGGTGTGAGGGTGAGAATGTCCCACATATGGCCCATCACACACCTCTTTTCTCACAGAGAGGTGGTTTGGTCGCAAGGCTCCATGGGCATCATATCAGTGCAAAGGCCACCTCTGGGGCTGCACCTTTCCGAAGGAAGGCAACTCCACACACTGGGGAACCCAATTTTCTCTATCATGATGGATCTCTGATAACATGTGGAGCACGTCAGGGTCAAGTGCTTTCTCAGGCACTGCCTCACACGAATACACAGGACAGAATCTCTTTTGGAGAGAAAAGATGTCATTCCAGACACCCAGACCAAAGTCACCTGGACAATGAAATCAAGGAACGACTGAGGAAGAACAACCTATGAGCTGCCATTTCAATAGGAAGGGTCTTTTCCGCTTAGGGAAAAGAGAGGGTGTCATTTACCTTGACCCACACCTCGTGTCCTTTGAGAAGACATGGGTGCCCAGCAGGGAGGACTGCTTGCAATCCACATACTTCAAGAGACCAGCCAAGGAATAGTGAAAATCTCATGCAAGAGTCCTGAGATAGCCTTTGTGTCTAATAGTCCCCGGAAACACAGACAAGGGCTTGGGAAGGAAACTGCGCCCTGGAATGTGGCTTGGATGCAAATCACATCTCAATCTCTCTCTCGGCTTCTTCCTCCTTCACATTCTCTCGAATCCTCCTCATCCAAGGTTATCTGTGCTGGTCCACGTTGTCAAATCTCAGCCAGGAAAGCGGTCAAATTCGTTAACCTAGATTTTCCATCAGTCTTCCAAACTCCTATCAAATATAAAAGCATTTTTCCGGAAATAACTCCTCTGTTTGTATGGAGATATTCCACCTTACACAGTGTACCTCTATCTTACCATAGTAAGCCCTTCACACTGACAGATAACCATCCCATTTGCACTGTGTTCTACATGGTCACCAATTTGACTCTGAGATCAACATCTTTTCAACCACCTACACATAAGGGACCGAGTGAGAATTCACTTCTCGGCAGCACATCTCCTGTATTTGAAGTTGCTGGTGAGGTGGATCTCTCGACTCTTTCTAAGGGGAGTTGGGAAATGAAGTCTCTGCCTCTCCATGTCTCAGTGAATTGGCATGTAAGAAGGGGTCTGAGCACCCTTCAGCAGGGTCTGAGTGACAATGCGACAGAGGTCAAGGATTCGGTCCCCTACAACCAGTCTCCATTTGGGACAATCCTCCTCCTTCTCTAGACCCTCCATTGCCAGGCCAGAGGCCTGGCTCGTCCAAGAGGGAAACCTCAAGACCTGCCCATGTAGCCCTCACCACACGGCTCACGGTAGATAACAAGAGAGACTCCTTAAATTCCACAACTGTGTACCCCACAAACAAGCCAGCAGTGGAACTAGTCACCCCACTTCCATCCAGCACCCCAGTAGACAGGACTTAATCTTATCAACCTGTGAAATACCCACCAGACGTATCCCAGCTTCATTCTTGGGACATGTGTTACTGTGGATAGCTAGTGTGTGCTTTCATCTATTGACGTGTACGTTCAGAAGCAGGGAAGGGTCCTTGCCCCCATTCAAGTATTTCCTCAGGGTTGATATTGAGGGCCTCGTCCTTGGTGGAAGGCAGAGGGGCCTATTGTCATGGTTTGAGCTCTGGAATGAGATTTATCATCCCGGTCATTCTTGGGAGACGTTATTCCTCTGTTGGAAAAGACTGGAAGGGATAAGCTCACTGGTCCCTCTCCGATGTATCATAATCCAAAAGCAAGCCTGAGCCGTGGCTATTTCCTCAGCAGCCTGATGAGAATGGTGGGCATCAGAAGAATGCTGGAAAGAATACTTGTCATCCAATTGTCCAATACATCCAATGGATCCTCCTTTCATTTAGTATCAACATACCTCCAGATCATGAGCTCAGGCTGCCCGAGGTACCACAAATGATGGGTGAGGTGAGAGCTTCCCACCTTGGGCCCATCACTTGCCTCTCTTCTCACAGAGAGTCAGTGGTGTCACAATGCTTGGTGGGCGTCATGCCATTGCCATGGCCACCATTGGGCCTGAACTTCTCAGATGGAAGGCAACTCCACCTCCTCTGTGCCCACCTGCTCTCTACAGAAGGATGGCTCTTCCCCTGAACGTGTGTCAGGCTCAACACGGTGGTTCCAGAACTGCTTCCCAGGAATACACAGTCTACAATCCCATTTGGAAAGAAAACATGGAATTGAAAAAGAACCACTGGCTAAAGATTGGGCAAGAGGGCGGAGGAGTAGCTGGACACGCTGAACACTTCATAGGTACTTTTGTCTGTAGGGTCCCATATGGGACGCAGAGAGCAACAGACTTGAAACAACGTTCACATGAGTGCTCTCCCAAGCAATGGCTTCTCTGCAGCATTCCCTACCTGGTCCATGAGCTCTTGTGGATTTGCTCGGGTGTGGATCCCTGGACTCGTTCTTAGCGGATATAGAATATGAACTCTGTGACTCTTCAGGTCTCAATGACTGGGCATCCAAACAATGGTCTGAGCATCCATGGCCAGTGAGCTGGCCAACCATAGCCCAGAGTGCCAGATGTCTGTCAACCAAATCCAGGCTCTCTGGAATAGACCTCCTCATTCTCTGGCCTCCTGATTGTCAGGGACAGAGCCCACTCCCTTCCAGGTTGGAACTTTCAGTACCCTCAAATTGCAGGCATCATCCCAGGGCTCCTGGAAGATCAGACAATCGACCCACCTTTCCTTTCTTTTGATTGTAGACACAACAAACACACTGGCACTGGCCCCAGGCACCACACTCCCAGGAAGCTCTCCATGAGAGGGAGGGCTTGTTCTTATCCACCTGTGGAAAAGGCAGCTGAAATAGACCGGTTACCTCTCGGTTAAAAGGCCTCTGTTTGGAGGGCTCCCCTGTGGCTTAGGCTATGGAAATATTTATTCGGAAGTGTGGAGCTGAAAATGCCCCAATGGGAATGTCTTCGTCAAGGGTTACATCCAAGGGCTCAGGCTTGGTGGAGAGCATTGGGGCATGGATTGCTTGTTCGTGCCCTGGGATGTCTTGTTTCAAATGGCCATGAAGCACAATTCTTCTTTCACATGTAGGAACTCCCTTGAGGTATTCTGCCCACTGATCCCCTGAAGATATCACATGTGCAGACACCAAGCCTCTAGAATCCACATTGAGCTTGGGAGCCTGAGGAGAGTGGTGGCTATGCGTCTACAGATGGAGATAAGAGTGTTCATCCAAGAGGACCACCCCTCTGATGGATCCTCCTTTCCATCAACTTCGACATACCTCCAGAGCAAGAGCTCATGGTGTCCCTCTTTGAACTCTCAAGGTGTGAGGGTGACACTTTCCCACATATGGCCCATCACACACCTCTTTTCTCACAGAGAGGTGGTTTGGTCGCAAGGCTCCATGGGCATCATGTCAGTGCAAAGGCCACCTCTGGGGCTGCACCTTTCCGAAGGAAGGCAACTCCACACACTGGGGAACCCAATTTTCTCTATCATGAGGGATCTCTGATAACATGTGGAGCACGTCAGGGTCAAGTGCTTTCTCAGGCACTGCCTCACACGAATACACAGGACAGAATCTCTTTTGGAGAGAAAAGATGTCATTCCAAACACCCAAACCAAAGTCACCTGGACAATGAAATCAAGGAACGACTGAGGAAGAACAACCTATGAGCTGCCATTTCAATAGGAAGGGGCTGCTCCGCTTAGGGAAAAGAGAGGGTGTCATTTACCTTGACCCACACCTCGTGTCCTTTGAGAAGACATGGGTGCCCAGCAGGGAGGACTGCTTGCAATCCACATACTTCAAGAGACCAGCCAAGGAATAGTGAAAATCTCATGCAAGAGTCCTGAGATAGCCTTTGTGTCTAATAGTCCCCGGAAACACAGACATGGGCTTGGGAAGGAAACTGCGCCCTGGAATGTGGCTTGGATGCAAATCACATCTCAATCTCTCTCTCGGCTTCTTCCTCCTTCACATTCTCTCGAATCCTCCTCATCCAAGGTTATCTGTGCTGGTCCATGTTGTCAAATCTCAGCCAGGAAAGCGGTCAAATTCGTTAACCTAGTTTTTCCATTAGTCTTCCAAACTACTATCAAATATAAAAGCATTTTACCTGAAATAACTCCTCTGTTTGTATGGAGATATTCCACCTTACACAGTGCACCTCTATCTTACCATAGTCAGCCCTTCACACTGACAGATAACCATCCCATTTGCACTGTGTTCTACATGGTCACCAATTTGACTCTGAGATCAACATCTTTTCAACCACCTACACATAAGGGACCGAGTGAGAATTCACTTCTCGGCAGCACATCTCCTGTATTTGAAGTTGCTGGTGAGGTGGATCTCTCGACTCTTTCTAAGGGGAGTTGGGAAATGAAGTCTCTGCCTCCCCATGTCTCAGTGAATTGGCATGTAAGAAGGGGTCTGAGCACCCTTCAGCAGGGTCTGAGTGACAATGCGACAGAGGTCAAGGATTCGGTCCCCTACAACCAGTCTCCATTTGGGACAATCCTCCTCCTTCTCTAGACCCTCCATTGCCAGGCCAGAGGCCTGGCTCGTCCAAGAGGGAAACCTCAAGACCTGCCCAGGTAGCCCTCACCACACGGCTCACGGTAGATAACAAGAGAGACTCCTTAAATTCCACAACTGTGTACCCCACAAACAAGCCAGCAGTGGAACTACTCACCCCACTTCCATCCAGCACCCCAGTAGACAGGACGTAATCTTATCAACCTGTGAAATACCCACCAGACGTATCCCAGCTTCATTCTTGGGACATGTGTTACTGTGGATAGCTAGTGTGTGCTTTCATCTATTGACGTGTACGTTCAGAAGCAGGGAAGGGTCCTTGCCCCCATTCAAGTATTTCCTCAGGGTTGATATTGAGGGCCTCGTCCTTGGTGGAAGGCAGAGGGGCCTATTGTCATGGTTTGAGCTCTGGAATGAGATTTATCATCCCGGTCATTCTTGGGAGACGTTATTCCTCTGTTGGAAAAGACTGGAAGGGATAAGCTCACTGGTCCCTCTCAGATGTATCATAATCCAAAAGCAAGCCTGAGCCGTGGCTATTTCCTCAGCAGCCTGATGAGAATGGTGGGCATCAGAAGAATGCTGGAAAGAATACTTGTCATCCAATTGTCCAATACATCCAATGGATCCTCCTTTCATTTAGTATCAACATACCTCCAGATCATGAGCTCAGGCTGCCCGAGGTACCACAAATGATGGGTGAGGTGAGAGCTTCCCACCTTGGGCCCATCACTTGCCTCTCTTCTCACAGAGAGTCAGTGGTGTCACAATGCTTGGTGGGCGTCATGCCATTGCCATGGCCACCATTGGGCCTGAACTTCTCAGATGGAAGGCAACTCCACCTCCTCTGTGCCCACCTGCTCTCTACAGAAGGATGGCTCTTCCCCTGAACGTGTGTCAGGCTCAACACGGTGGTTCCAGAACTGCTTCCCAGGAATACACAGTCTACAATCCCATTTGGAAAGAAAATATGGGATTGAAAAAGACCCACTGGCTCAAGATTGGGCAAGAGGGCGGAGGAGTCGCTGGACACGCTGAACACTTCATAGGTACTTTTGTCTGTAGGGTCCCATATGGGACGCAGAGAGCAACAGACTTGAAACAACGTTCACATGAGTGCTCTCCCAAGCAATGGCTTCTCTGCAGCATTCCCTACCTGGTCCATGAGCTCTTGTGGATTTGCTCGGGTGTGGATCCCTGGACTCGTTCTTAGCGGATATAGAATATGAACTCTGTGACTCTTCAGGTCTCAATGACTGGGCATCCAAACAATGGTCTGAGCATCCATGGCCAGTGAGCTGGCCAACCATAGCCCAGAGTGCCAGATGTCTGTCAACCAAATCCAGGCTCTCTGGAATAGACCTCCTCATTCTCTGGCCTCCTGATTGTCAGGGACAGAGCCCACTCCCTTCCAGGTTGGAACTTTCAGTACCCTCAAATTGCAGGCATCATCCCAGGGCTCCTGGAAGATCAGACAATCGACCCACCTTTCCTTTCTTTTGATTGTAGACACAACAAACACACTGGCACTGGCCCCAGGCACCACACTCCCAGGAAGCTCTCCATGAGAGGGAGGGCTTGTTCTTATCCACCTGTGGAAAAGGCAGCTGAAATAGACCGGTTACCTCTCGGTTAAAAGGCCTCTGTTTGGAGGGCTCCCCTGTGGCTTAGGCTATGGAAATATTTATTCGGAAGTGTGGAGCTGAAAATGCCCCAATGGGAATGTCTTCGTCAAGGGTTACATCCAAGGGCTCAGGCTTGGTGGAGAGCATTGGGGCATGGATTGCTAGTTTGTGCCCTGGGATGTCTTGTTTCAAATGGCCATGAAGCACAATTCTTCTTTCACATGTAGGAACTCCCTTGAGGTATTCTGCCCACTGATCCCCTGAAGATATCACATGTGCAGACACCAAGCCTCTAGAATCCACATTGAGCTTGGGAGCCTGAGGAGAGTGGTGGCTATGCGTCTACAGAGGGAGATAAGAGTGTTCATCCAAGAGGACCACCCCTCTGATGGATCCTCCTTTCCATCAACTTCGACATACCTCCAGAGCAAGAGCTCATGGTGTCCCTCTTTGAACTCTCAAGGTGTGAGGGTGACACTTTCCCACATATGGCCCATCACACACCTCTTTTCTCACAGAGAGGTGGTTTGGTCGCAAGGCTCCATGGGCATCATATCAGTGCAAAGGCCACCTCTGGGGCTGCACCTTTCCGAAGGAAGGCAACTCCACACACTGGGGAACCCAATTTTCTCTATCATGAGGGATCTCTGATAACATGTGGAGCACGTCAGGGTCAAGTGCTTTCTCAGGCACTGCCTCACACGAATACACAGGACAGAATCTCTTTTGGAGAGAAAAGATGTCATTCCAAACACCCAAACCAAAGTCACCTGGACAATGAAATCAAGGAACGACTGAGGAAGAACAACCTATGAGCTGCCATTTCAATAGGAAGGGGCTGCTCCGCTTAGGGAAAAGAGAGGGTGTCATTTACCTTGACCCACACCTCGTGTCCTTTGAGAAGACATGGGTGCCCAGCAGGGAGGACTGCTTGCAATCCACATACTTCAAGAGACCAGCCAAGGAATAGTGAAAATCTCATGCAAGAGTCCTGAGATAGCCTTTGTGTCTAATAGTCCCCGGAAACACAGACAAGGGCTTGGGAAGGAAACTGCACCCTGGAATGTGGCTTGGATGCAAATCACATCTCAATCTCTCTCTGGGCTTCTTCCTCCTTCACATTCTCTCGAATCCTCCTCATCCAAGGTTATCTGTGCTGGTCCACGTTGTCAAATCTCAGCCAGGAAAGCAGTCAAATTCGTTAACCTAGATTTTCCATCAATCTTCCAAACTCCTATCAAATATAAAAGCATTTTTCCGGAAATAACTCCTCTGTTTGTATGGAGATATTCCACCTTACACAGTGCACCTCTATCTTACCATAGTCAGCCCTTCACACTGACAGATAACCATCCCATTTGCACTGTGTTCTACATGGTCACAGATTTGACTCCGAGATCGACATCTTTTCAACCACCTACACATAAGGGACCGAGTGAGAATTCACTTCTCTGCAGCACATCTCCTGTATTTGAAGTTGCTGGTGAGGTGGATCTCTCGACTCTTTCTAAGGGGAGTTGGGAAATGAAGTCTCTGCCTCTCCATGTCTCAGTGAATTGGCATGTAAGAAGGGGTCTGAGCACCCTTCAGCAGGGTCTGAGTGACAATGCGACAGAGGTCAAGGATTCGGTCCCCTACAACCAGTCTCCATTTGGGACAATCCTCCTCCTTCTCTAGACCCTCCATTGCCAGGCCAGAGGCCTGGCTCGTCCAAGAGGGAAACCTCAAGACCTGCCCATGTAGCCCTCACCACACGGCTCACGGTAGATAACAAGAGAGACTCCTTAAATTCCACAACTGTGTACCCCACAAACAAGCCAGCAGTGGAACTAGTCACCCCACTTCCATCCAGCACCCCAGTAGACAGGACTTAATCTTATCAACCTGTGAAATACCCACCAGACGTATCCCAGCTTCATTCTTGGGACATGTGTTACTGTGGATAGCTAGTGTGTGCTTTCATCTATTGACGTGTACGTTCAGAAGCAGGGAAGGGTCCTTGCCCCCATTCAATTATTGCCTCAGGGTTGATATTGAGGGCCTCGTCCTTGGTGGAAGGCAGAGGGGCCTATTGTCATGGTTTGAGCTCTGGAATGAGATTTATCATCCCGGTCATTCTTGGGAGACGTTATTCCTCTGTTGGAAAAGACTGGAAGGGATAAGCTCACTGGTCCCTCTCCGATGTATCATAATCCAAAAGCAAGCCTGAGCCGTGGCTATTTCCTCAGCAGCCTGATGAGAATGGTGGGCATCAGAAGAATGCTGGAAAGAATACTTGTCATCCAATTGTCCAATACATCCAATGGATCCTCCTTTCATTTAGTATCAACATACCTCCAGATCATGAGCTCAGGCTGCCCGAGGTACCACAAATGATGGGTGAGGTGAGAGCTTCCCACCTTGGGCCCATCACTTGCCTCTCTTCTCACAGAGAGTCAGTGGTGTCACAATGCTTGGTGGGCGTCATGCCATTGCCATGGCCACCATTGGGCCTGAACTTCTCAGATGGAAGGCAACTCCACCTCCTCTGTGCCCACCTGCTCTCTACAGAAGGATGGCTCTTCCCCTGAACGTGTGTCAGGCTCAACACGGTGGTTCCAGAACTGCTTCCCAGGAATACACAGTCTACAATCCCATTTGGAAAGAAAATATGGGATTGAAAAAGACCCACTGGCTCAAGATTGGGCAAGAGGGCGGAGGAGTCGCTGGACACGCTGAACACTTCATAGGTACTTTTGTCTGTAGGGTCCCATATGGGACGCAGAGAGCAACAGACTTGAAACAACGTTCACATGAGTGCTCTCCCAAGCAATGGCTTCTCTGCAGCATTCCCTACCTGGTCCATGAGCTCTTGTGGATTTGCTCGGGTGTGGATCCCTGGACTCGTTCTTAGCGGATATAGAATATGAACTCTGTGACTCTTCAGGTCTCAATGACTGGGCATCCAAACAATGGTCTGAGCATCCATGGCCAGTGAGCTGGCCAACCATAGCCCAGAGTGCCAGATGTCTGTCAACCAAATCCAGGCTCTCTGGAATAGACCTCCTCATTCTCTGGCCTCCTGATTGTCAGGGACAGAGCCCACTCCCTTCCAGGTTGGAACTTTCAGTACCCTCAAATTGCAGGCATCATCCCAGGGCTCCTGGAAGATCAGACAATCGACCCACCTTTCCTTTCTTTTGATTGTAGACACAACAAACACACTGGCACTGGCCCCAGGCACCACACTCCCAGGAAGCTCTCCATGAGAGGGAGGGCTTGTTCTTATCCACCTGTGGAAAAGGCAGCTGAAATAGACCGGTTACCTCTCGGTTAAAAGGCCTCTGTTTGGAGGGCTCCCCTGTGGCTTAGGCTATGGAAATATTTATTCGGAAGTGTGGAGCTGAAAATGCCCCAATGGGAATGTCTTCGTCAAGGGTTACATCCAAGGGCTCAGGCTTGGTGGAGAGCATTGGGGCATGGATTGCTAGTTTGTGCCCTGGGATGTCTTGTTTCAAATGGCCATGAAGCACAATTCTTCTTTCACATGTAGGAACTCCCTTGAGGTATTCTGCCCACTGATCCCCTGAAGATATCACATGTGCAGACACCAAGCCTCTAGAATCCACATTGAGCTTGGGAGCCTGTGGAGAGTGGTGGCTATGCGTCTACAGAGGGAGATAAGAGTGTTCATCCAAGAGGACCACCCCTCTGATGGATCCTCCTTTCCATCAACTTCGACATACCTCCAGAGCAAGAGCTCATGGTGTCCCTCTTTGAACTCTCAAGGTGTGAGGGTGACACTTTCCCACATATGGCCCATCACACACCTCTTTTCTCACAGAGAGGTGGTTTGGTCGCAAGGCTCCATGGGCATCATATCAGTGCAAAGGCCACCTCTGGGGCTGCACCTTTCCGAAGGAAGGCAACTCCACACACTGGGGAACCCAATTTTCTCTATCATGAGGGATCTCTGATAACATGTGGAGCACGTCAGGGTCAAGTGCTTTCTCAGGCACTGCCTCACACGAATACACAGGACAGAATCTCTTTTGGAGAGAAAAGATGTCATTCCAAACACCCAAACCAAAGTCACCTGGACAATGAAATCAAGGAACGACTGAGGAAGAACAACCTATGAGCTGCCATTTCAATAGGAAGGGGCTGCTCCGCTTAGGGAAAAGAGAGGGTGTCATTTACCTTGACCCACACCTCGTGTCCTTTGAGAAGACATGGGTGCCCAGCAGGGAGGACTGCTTGCAATCCACATACTTCAAGAGACCAGCCAAGGAATAGTGAAAATCTCATGCAAGAGTCCTGAGATAGCCTTTGTGTCTAATAGTCCCCGGAAACACAGACAAGGGCTTGGGAAGGAAACTGCACCCTGGAATGTGGCTTGGATGCAAATCACATCTCAATCTCTCTCTGGGCTTCTTCCTCCTTCACATTCTCTCGAATCCTCCTCATCCAAGGTTATCTGTGCTGGTCCACGTTGTCAAATCTCAGCCAGGAAAGCAGTCAAATTCGTTAACCTAGATTTTCCATCAATCTTCCAAACTCCTATCAAATATAAAAGCATTTTTCCGGAAATAACTCCTCTGTTTGTATGGAGATATTCCACCTTACACAGTGCACCTCTATCTTACCATAGTCAGCCCTTCACACTGACAGATAACCATCCCATTTGCACTGTGTTCTACATGGTCACAGATTTGACTCCGAGATCGACATCTTTTCAACCACCTACACATAAGGGACCGAGTGAGAATTCACTTCTCTGCAGCACATCTCCTGTATTTGAAGTTGCTGGTGAGGTGGATCTCTCGACTCTTTCTAAGGGGAGTTGGGAAATGAAGTCTCTGCCTCTCCATGTCTCAGTGAATTGGCATGTAAGAAGGGGTCTGAGCACCCTTCAGCAGGGTCTGAGTGACAATGCGACAGAGGTCAAGGATTCGGTCCCCTACAACCAGTCTCCATTTGGGACAATCCTCCTCCTTCTCTAGACCCTCCATTGCCAGGCCAGAGGCCTGGCTCGTCCAAGAGGGAAACCTCAAGACCTGCCCATGTAGCCCTCACCACACGGCTCACGGTAGATAACAAGAGAGACTCCTTAAATTCCACAACTGTGTACCCCACAAACAAGCCAGCAGTGGAACTAGTCACCCCACTTCCATCCAGCACCCCAGTAGACAGGACTTAATCTTATCAACCTGTGAAATACCCACCAGACGTATCCCAGCTTCATTCTTGGGACATGTGTTACTGTGGATAGCTAGTGTGTGCTTTCATCTATTGACGTGTACGTTCAGAAGCAGGGAAGGGTCCTTGCCCCCATTCAATTATTGCCTCAGGGTTGATATTGAGGGCCTCGTCCTTGGTGGAAGGCAGAGGGGCCTATTGTCATGGTTTGAGCTCTGGAATGAGATTTATCATCCCGGTCATTCTTGGGAGACGTTATTCCTCTGTTGGAAAAGACTGGAAGGGATAAGCTCACTGGTCCCTCTCCGATGTATCATAATCCAAAAGCAAGCCTGAGCCGTGGCTATTTCCTCAGCAGCCTGATGAGAATGGTGGGCATCAGAAGAATGCTGGAAAGAATACTTGTCATCCAATTGTCCAATACATCCAATGGATCCTCCTTTCATTTAGTATCAACATACCTCCAGATCATGAGCTCAGGCTGCCCGAGGTACCACAAATGATGGGTGAGGTGAGAGCTTCCCACCTTGGGCCCATCACTTGCCTCTCTTCTCACAGAGAGTCAGTGGTGTCACAATGCTTGGTGGGCGTCATGCCATTGCCATGGCCACCATTGGGCCTGAACTTCTCAGATGGAAGGCAACTCCACCTCCTCTGTGCCCACCTGCTCTCTACAGAAGGATGGCTCTTCCCCTGAACGTGTGTCAGGCTCAACACGGTGGTTCCAGAACTGCTTCCCAGGAATACACAGTCTACAATCCCATTTGGAAAGAAAATATGGGATTGAAAAAGACCCACTGGCTCAAGATTGGGCAAGAGGGCGGAGGAGTCGCTGGACACGCTGAACACTTCATAGGTACTTTTGTCTGTAGGGTCCCATATGGGACGCAGAGAGCAACAGACTTGAAACAACGTTCACATGAGTGCTCTCCCAAGCAATGGCTTCTCTGCAGCATTCCCTACCTGGTCCATGAGCTCTTGTGGATTTGCTCGGGTGTGGATCCCTGGACTCGTTCTTAGCGGATATAGAATATGAACTCTGTGACTCTTCAGGTCTCAATGACTGGGCATCCAAACAATGGTCTGAGCATCCATGGCCAGTGAGCTGGCCAACCATAGCCCAGAGTGCCAGA
This sequence comes from Sus scrofa, assembly GCF_054392235.1. Taxonomy (NCBI): domain Eukaryota; kingdom Metazoa; phylum Chordata; class Mammalia; order Artiodactyla; family Suidae; genus Sus; species Sus scrofa. The sequence continues at coordinate 45,669,766 of NC_139402.1, forward strand.
TGTCTGTCAACCAAATCCAGGCTCTCTGGAATAGACCTCCTCATTCTCTGGCCTCCTGATTGTCAGGGACAGAGCCCACTCCCTTCCAGGTTGGAACTTTCAGTACCCTCAAATTGCAGGCATCATCCCAGGGCTCCTGGAAGATCAGACAATCGACCCACCTTTCCTTTCTTTTGATTGTAGACACAACAAACACACTGGCACTGGCCCCAGGCACCACACTCCCAGGAAGCTCTCCATGAGAGGGAGGGCTTGTTCTTATCCACCTGTGGAAAAGGCAGCTGAAATAGACCGGTTACCTCTCGGTTAAAAGGCCTCTGTTTGGAGGGCTCCCCTGTGGCTTAGGCTATGGAAATATTTATTCGGAAGTGTGGAGCTGAAAATGCCCCAATGGGAATGTCTTCGTCAAGGGTTACATCCAAGGGCTCAGGCTTGGTGGAGAGCATTGGGGCATGGATTGCTAGTTTGTGCCCTGGGATGTCTTGTTTCAAATGGCCATGAAGCACAATTCTTCTTTCACATGTAGGAACTCCCTTGAGGTATTCTGCCCACTGATCCCCTGAAGATATCACATGTGCAGACACCAAGCCTCTAGAATCCACATTGAGCTTGGGAGCCTGAGGAGAGTGGTGGCTATGCGTCTACAGAGGGAGATAAGAGTGTTCATCCAAGAGGACCACCCCTCTGATGGATCCTCCTTTCCATCAACTTCGACATACCTCCAGAGCAAGAGCTCATGGTGTCCCTCTTTGAACTCTCAAGGTGTGAGGGTGACACTTTCCCACATATGGCCCATCACACACCTCTTTTCTCACAGAGAGGTGGTTTGGTCGCAAGGCTCCATGGGCATCATGTCAGTGCAAAGGCCACCTCTGGGGCTGCACCTTTCCGAAGGAAGGCAACTCCACACACTGGGGAACCCAATTTTCTCTATCATGAGGGATCTCTGATAACATGTGGAGCACGTCAGGGTCAAGTGCTTTCTCAGGCACTGCCTCACACGAATACACAGGACAGAATCTCTTTTGGAGAGAAAAGATGTCATTCCAAACACCCAAACCAAAGTCACCTGGACAATGAAATCAAGGAACGACTGAGGAAGAACAACCTATGAGCTGCCATTTCAATAGGAAGGGGCTTCTCCGCTTAGGGAAAAGAGAGGGTGTCATTTACCTTGACCCACACCTCGTGTCCTTTGAGAAGACATGGGTGCCCAGCAGGGAGGACTGCTTGCAATCCACATACTTCAAGAGACCAGCCAAGGAATAGTGAAAATCTCATGCAAGAGTCCTGAGATAGCCTTTGTGTCTAATAGTCCCCGGAAACACAGACATGGGCTTGGGAAGGAAACTGCGCCCTGGAATGTGGCTTGGATGCAAATCACATCTCAATCTCTCTCTCGGCTTCTTCCTCCTTCACATTCTCTCGAATCCTCCTCATCCAAGGTTATCTGTGCTGGTCCATGTTGTCAAATCTCAGCCAGGAAAGCGGTCAAATTCGTTAACCTAGTTTTTCCATTAGTCTTCCAAACTACTATCAAATATAAAAGCATTTTACCTGAAATAACTCCTCTGTTTGTATGGAGATATTCCACCTTACACAGTGCACCTCTATCTTACCATAGTCAGCCCTTCACACTGACAGATAACCATCCCATTTGCACTGTGTTCTACATGGTCACCAATTTGACTCTGAGATCAACATCTTTTCAACCACCTACACATAAGGGACCGAGTGAGAATTCACTTCTCGGCAGCACATCTCCTGTATTTGAAGTTGCTGGTGAGGTGGATCTCTCGACTCTTTCTAAGGGGAGTTGGGAAATGAAGTCTCTGCCTCCCCATGTCTCAGTGAATTGGCATGTAAGAAGGGGTCTGAGCACCCTTCAGCAGGGTCTGAGTGACAATGCGACAGAGGTCAAGGATTCGGTCCCCTACAACCAGTCTCCATTTGGGACAATCCTCCTCCTTCTCTAGACCCTCCATTGCCAGGCCAGAGGCCTGGCTCGTCCAAGAGGGAAACCTCAAGACCTGCCCAGGTAGCCCTCACCACACGGCTCACGGTAGATAACAAGAGAGACTCCTTAAATTCCACAACTGTGTACCCCACAAACAAGCCAGCAGTGGAACTACTCACCCCACTTCCATCCAGCACCCCAGTAGACAGGACGTAATCTTATCAACCTGTGAAATACCCACCAGACGTATCCCAGCTTCATTCTTGGGACATGTGTTACTGTGGATAGCTAGTGTGTGCTTTCATCTATTGACGTGTACGTTCAGAAGCAGGGAAGGGTCCTTGCCCCCATTCAAGTATTTCCTCAGGGTTGATATTGAGGGCCTCGTCCTTGGTGGAAGGGAGAGGGGCCTATTGTCATGGTTTGAGCTCTGGAATGAGATTTATCATCCCGGTCATTCTTGGGAGACGTTATTCCTCTGTTGGAAAAGACTGGAAGGGATAAGCTCACTGGTCCCTCTCAGATGTATCATAATCCAAAAGCAAGCCTGAGCCGTGGCTATTTCCTCAGCAGCCTGATGAGAATGGTGGGCATCAGAAGAATGCTGGAAAGAATACTTGTCATCCAATTGTCCAATACATCCAATGGATCCTCCTTTCATTTAGTATCAACATACCTCCAGATCATGAGCTCAGGCTGCCCGAGGTACCACAAATGATGGGTGAGGTGAGAGCTTCCCACCTTGGGCCCATCACTTGCCTCTCTTCTCACAGAGAGTCAGTGGTGTCACAATGCTTGGTGGGCGTCATGCCATTGCCATGGCCACCATTGGGCCTGAACTTCTCAGATGGAAGGCAACTCCACCTCCTCTGTGCCCACCTGCTCTCTACAGAAGGATGGCTCTTCCCCTGAACGTGTGTCAGGCTCAACACGGTGGTTCCAGAACTGCTTCCCAGGAATACACAGTCTACAATCCCATTTGGAAAGAAAATATGGGATTGAAAAAGACCCACTGGCTCAAGATTGGGCAAGAGGGCGGAGGAGTCGCTGGACACGCTGAACACTTCATAGGTACTTTTGTCTGTAGGGTCCCATATGGGACGCAGAGAGCAACAGACTTGAAACAACGTTCACATGAGTGCTCTCCCAAGCAATGGCTTCTCTGCAGCATTCCCTACCTGGTCCATGAGCTCTTGTGGATTTGCTCGGGTGTGGATCCCTGGACTCGTTCTTAGCGGATATAGAATATGAACTCTGTGACTCTTCAGGTCTCAATGACTGGGCATCCAAACAATGGTCTGAGCATCCATGGCCAGTGAGCTGGCCAACCATAGCCCAGAGTGCCAGATGTCTGTCAACCAAATCCAGGCTCTCTGGAATAGACCTCCTCATTCTCTGGCCTCCTGATTGTCAGGGACAGAGCCCACTCCCTTCCAGGTTGGAACTTTCAGTACCCTCAAATTGCAGGCATCATCCCAGGGCTCCTGGAAGATCAGACAATCGACCCACCTTTCCTTTCTTTTGATTGTAGACACAACAAACACACTGGCACTGGCCCCAGGCACCACACTCCCAGGAAGCTCTCCATGAGAGGGAGGGCTTGTTCTTATCCACCTGTGGAAAAGGCAGCTGAAATAGACCGGTTACCTCTCGGTTAAAAGGCCTCTGTTTGGAGGGCTCCCCTGTGGCTTAGGCTATGGAAATATTTATTCGGAAGTGTGGAGCTGAAAATGCCCCAATGGGAATGTCTTCGTCAAGGGTTACATCCAAGGGCTCAGGCTTGGTGGAGAGCATTGGGGCATGGATTGCTAGTTTGTGCCCTGGGATGTCTTGTTTCAAATGGCCATGAAGCACAATTCTTCTTTCACATGTAGGAACTCCCTTGAGGTATTCTGCCCACTGATCCCCTGAAGATATCACATGTGCAGACACCAAGCCTCTAGAATCCACATTGAGCTTGGGAGCCTGAGGAGAGTGGTGGCTATGCGTCTACAGAGGGAGATAAGAGTGTTCATCCAAGAGGACCACCCCTCTGATGGATCCTCCTTTCCATCAACTTCGACATACCTCCAGAGCAAGAGCTCATGGTGTCCCTCTTTGAACTCTCAAGGTGTGAGGGTGACACTTTCCCACATATGGCCCATCACACACCTCTTTTCTCACAGAGAGGTGGTTTGGTCGCAAGGCTCCATGGGCATCATATCAGTGCAAAGGCCACCTCTGGGGCTGCACCTTTCCGAAGGAAGGCAACTCCACACACTGGGGAACCCAATTTTCTCTATCATGAGGGATCTCTGATAACATGTGGAGCACGTCAGGGTCAAGTGCTTTCTCAGGCACTGCCTCACACGAATACACAGGACAGAATCTCTTTTGGAGAGAAAAGATGTCATTCCAAACACCCAAACCAAAGTCACCTGGACAATGAAATCAAGGAACGACTGAGGAAGAACAACCTATGAGCTGCCATTTCAATAGGAAGGGGCTGCTCCGCTTAGGGAAAAGAGAGGGTGTCATTTACCTTGACCCACACCTCGTGTCCTTTGAGAAGACATGGGTGCCCAGCAGGGAGGACTGCTTGCAATCCACATACTTCAAGAGACCAGCCAAGGAATAGTGAAAATCTCATGCAAGAGTCCTGAGATAGCCTTTGTGTCTAATAGTCCCCGGAAACACAGACAAGGGCTTGGGAAGGAAACTGCACCCTGGAATGTGGCTTGGATGCAAATCACATCTCAATCTCTCTCTGGGCTTCTTCCTCCTTCACATTCTCTCGAATCCTCCTCATCCAAGGTTATCTGTGCTGGTCCACGTTGTCAAATCTCAGCCAGGAAAGCAGTCAAATTCGTTAACCTAGATTTTCCATCAATCTTCCAAACTCCTATCAAATATAAAAGCATTTTTCCGGAAATAACTCCTCTGTTTGTATGGAGATATTCCACCTTACACAGTGCACCTCTATCTTACCATAGTCAGCCCTTCACACTGACAGATAACCATCCCATTTGCACTGTGTTCTACATGGTCACAGATTTGACTCCGAGATCAACATCTTTTCAACCACCTACACATAAGGGACCGAGTGAGAATTCACTTCTCTGCAGCACATCTCCTGTATTTGAAGTTGCTGGTGAGGTGGATCTCTCGACTCTTTCTAAGGGGAGTTGGGAAATGAAGTCTCTGCCTCTCCATGTCTCAGTGAATTGGCATGTAAGAAGGGGTCTGAGCACCCTTCAGCAGGGTCTGAGTGACAATGCGACAGAGGTCAAGGATTCGGTCCCCTACAACCAGTCTCCATTTGGGACAATCCTCCTCCTTCTCTAGACCCTCCATTGCCAGGCCAGAGGCCTGGCTCGTCCAAGAGGGAAACCTCAAGACCTGCCCATGTAGCCCTCACCACACGGCTCACGGTAGATAACAAGAGAGACTCCTTAAATTCCACAACTGTGTACCCCACAAACAAGCCAGCAGTGGAACTAGTCACCCCACTTCCATCCAGCACCCCAGTAGACAGGACTTAATCTTATCAACCTGTGAAATACCCACCAGACGTATCCCAGCTTCATTCTTGGGACATGTGTTACTGTGGATAGCTAGTGTGTGCTTTCATCTATTGACGTGTACGTTCAGAAGCAGGGAAGGGTCCTTGCCCCCATTCAAGTATTGCCTCAGGGTTGATATTGAGGGCCTCGTCCTTGGTGGAAGGCAGAGGGGCCTATTGTCATGGTTTGAGCTCTGGAATGAGATTTATCATCCCGGTCATTCTTGGGAGACGTTATTCCTCTGTTGGAAAAGACTGGAAGGGATAAGCTCACTGGTCCCTCTCCGATGTATCATAATCCAAAAGCAAGCCTGAGCCGTGGCTATTTCCTCAGCAGCCTGATGAGAATGGTGGGCATCAGAAGAATGCTGGAAAGAATACTTGTCATCCAATTGTCCAATACATCCAATGGATCCTCCTTTCATTTAGTATCAACATACCTCCAGATCATGAGCTCAGGCTGCCCGAGGTACCACAAATGATGGGTGAGGTGAGAGCTTCCCACCTTGGGCCCATCACTTGCCTCTCTTCTCACAGAGAGTCAGTGGTGTCACAATGCTTGGTGGGCGTCATGCCATTGCCATGGCCACCATTGGGCCTGAACTTCTCAGATGGAAGGCAACTCCACCTCCTCTGTGCCCACCTGCTCTCTACAGAAGGATGGCTCTTCCCCTGAACGTGTGTCAGGCTCAACACGGTGGTTCCAGAACTGCTTCCCAGGAATACACAGTCTACAATCCCATTTGGAAAGAAAATATGGGATTGAAAAAGACCCACTGGCTCAAGATTGGGCAAGAGGGCGGAGGAGTCGCTGGACACGCTGAACACTTCATAGGTACTTTTGTCTGTAGGGTCCCATATGGGACGCAGAGAGCAACAGACTTGAAACAACGTTCACATGAGTGCTCTCCCAAGCAATGGCTTCTCTGCAGCATTCCCTACCTGGTCCATGAGCTCTTGTGGATTTGCTCGGGTGTGGATCCCTGGACTCGTTCTTAGCGGATATAGAATATGAACTCTGTGACTCTTCAGGTCTCAATGACTGGGCATCCAAACAATGGTCTGAGCATCCATGGCCAGTGAGCTGGCCAACCATAGCCCAGAGTGCCAGATGTCTGTCAACCAAATCCAGGCTCTCTGGAATAGACCTCCTCATTCTCTGGCCTCCTGATTGTCAGGGACAGAGCCCACTCCCTTCCAGGTTGGAACTTTCAGTACCCTCAAATTGCAGGCATCATCCCAGGGCTCCTGGAAGATCAGACAATCGACCCACCTTTCCTTTCTTTTGATTGTAGACACAACAAACACACTGGCACTGGCCCCAGGCACCACACTCCCAGGAAGCTCTCCATGAGAGGGAGGGCTTGTTCTTATCCACCTGTGGAAAAGGCAGCTGAAATAGACCGGTTACCTCTCGGTTAAAAGGCCTCTGTTTGGAGGGCTCCCCTGTGGCTTAGGCTATGGAAATATTTATTCGGAAGTGTGGAGCTGAAAATGCCCCAATGGGAATGTCTTCGTCAAGGGTTACATCCAAGGGCTCAGGCTTGGTGGAGAGCATTGGGGCATGGATTGCTAGTTTGTGCCCTGGGATGTCTTGTTTCAAATGGCCATGAAGCACAATTCTTCTTTCACATGTAGGAACTCCCTTGAGGTATTCTGCCCACTGATCCCCTGAAGATATCACATGTGCAGACACCAAGCCTCTAGAATCCACATTGAGCTTGGGAGCCTGAGGAGAGTGGTGGCTATGCGTCTACAGAGGGAGATAAGAGTGTTCATCCAAGAGGACCACCCCTCTGATGGATCCTCCTTTCCATCAACTTCGACAGACCTCCAGAGCAAGAGCTCATGGTGTCCCTCTTTGAACTCTCAAGGTGTGAGGGTGACACTGTCCCACATATGGCCCATCACACACCTCTTTTCTCACAGAGAGGTGGTTTGGTCACAAGGCTCCATGGGCATCATATCAGTGCAAAGGCCACCTCTGGGGCTGCACCTTTCCGAAGGAAGGCAACTCCACACACTGGGGAACCCAATTTTCTCTATCATGAGGGATCTCTGATAACATGTGGAGCACGTCAGGGTCAAGTGCTTTCTCAGGCACTGCCTCACACGAATACACAGGACGGAATCTCTTTTGGAGAGAAAAGATGTCATTCCAAACACCCAAACCAAAGTCACCTGGACAATGAAATCAAGGAACGACTGAGGAAGAACAACCTATGAGCTGCCATTTCAATAGGAAGGGGCTTCTCCGCTTAGGGAAAAGAGAGGGTGTCATTTACCTTGACCCACACCTCGTGTCCTTTGAGAAGACATGGGTGCCCAGCAGGGAGGACTGCTTGCAATCCACATACTTCAAGAGACCAGCCAAGGAATAGTGAAAATCTCATGCAAGAGTCCTGAGATAGCCTTTGTGTCTAATAGTCCCCGGAAACACAGACAAGGGCTTGGGAAGGAAACTGCACCCTGGAATGTGGCTTGGATGCAAATCACATCTCAATCTCTCTCTCGGCTTCTTCCTCCTTCACATTCTCTCGAATCCTCCTCATCCAAGGTTATCTGTGCTGGTCCATGTTGTCAAATCTCAGCCAGGAAAGCAGTCAAATTCGTTAACCTAGATTTTCCATCAGTCTTCCAAACTCCTATCAAATATAAAAGCATTTTTCCGGAAATAACTCCTCTGTTTGTATGGAGATATTCCACCTTACACAGTGCACCTCTATCTTACCATAGTCAGCCCTTCACACTGACAGATAACCATCCCATTTGCACTGTGTTCTACATGGTCACAGATTTGACTCCGAGATCGACATCTTTTCAACCACCTACACATAAGGGACCGAGTGAGAATTCACTTCTCGGCAGCACATCTCCTGTATTTGAAGTTGCTGGTGAGGTGGATCTCTCGACTCTTTCTAAGGGGAGTTGGGAAATGAAGTCTCTGCCTCTCCATGTCTCAGTGAATTGGCATGTAAGAAGGGGTCTGAGCACCCTTCAGCAGGGTCTGAGTGACAATGCGACAGAGGTCAAGGATTCGGTCCCCTACAACCAGTCTCCATTTGGGACAATCCTCCTCCTTCTCTAGACCCTCCATTGCCAGGCCAGAGGCCTGGCTCGTCCAAGAGGGAAACCTCAAGACCTGCCCATGTAGCCCTCACCACACGGCTCACGGTAGATAACAAGAGAGACTCCTTAAATTCCACAACTGTGTACCCCACAAACAAGCCAGCAGTGGAACTAGTCACCCCACTTCCATCCAGCACCCCAGTAGACAGGACTTAATCTTATCAACCTGTGAAATACCCACCAGACGTATCCCAGCTTCATTCTTGGGACATGTGTTACTGTGGATAGCTAGTGTGTGCTTTCATCTATTGACGTGTACGTTCAGAAGCAGGGAAGGGTCCTTGCCCCCATTCAAGTATTTCCTCAGGGTTGATATTGAGGGCCTCGTCCTTGGTGGAAGGCAGAGGGGCCTATTGTCATGGTTTGAGCTCTGGAATGAGATTTATCATCCCGGTCATTCTTGGGAGACGTTATTCCTCTGTTGGAAAAGACTGGAAGGGATAAGCTCACTGGTCCCTCTCCGATGTATCATAATCCAAAAGCAAGCCTGAGCCGTGGCTATTTCCTCAGCAGCCTGATGAGAATGGTGGGCATCAGAAGAATGCTGGAAAGAATACTTGTCATCCAATTGTCCAATACATCCAATGGATCCTCCTTTCATTTAGTATCAACATACCTCCAGATCATGAGCTCAGGCTGCCCGAGGTACCACAAATGATGGGTGAGGTGAGAGCTTCCCACCTTGGGCCCATCACTTGCCTCTCTTCTCACAGAGAGTCAGTGGTGTCACAATGCTTGGTGGGCGTCATGCCATTGCCATGGCCACCATTGGGCCTGAACTTCTCAGATGGAAGGCAACTCCACCTCCTCTGTGCCCACCTGCTCTCTACAGAAGGATGGCTCTTCCCCTGAACGTGTGTCAGGCTCAACACGGTGGTTCCAGAACTGCTTCCCAGGAATACACAGTCTACAATCCCATTTGGAAAGAAAATATGGGATTGAAAAAGACCCACTGGCTCAAGATTGGGCAAGAGGGCGGAGGAGTCGCTGGACACGCTGAACACTTCATAGGTACTTTTGTCTGTAGGGTCCCATATGGGACGCAGAGAGCAACAGACTTGAAACAACGTTCACATGAGTGCTCTCCCAAGCAATGGCTTCTCTGCAGCATTCCCTACCTGGTCCATGAGCTCTTGTGGATTTGCTCGGGTGTGGATCCCTGGACTCGTTCTTAGCGGATATAGAATATGAACTCTGTGACTCTTCAGGTCTCAATGACTGGGCATCCAAACAATGGTCTGAGCATCCATGGCCAGTGAGCTGGCCAACCATAGCCCAGAGTGCCAGATGTCTGTCAACCAAATCCAGGCTCTCTGGAATAGACCTCCTCATTCTCTGGCCTCCTGATTGTCAGGGACAGAGCCCACTCCCTTCCAGGTTGGAACTTTCAGTACCCTCAAATTGCAGGCATCATCCCAGGGCTCCTGGAAGATCAGACAATCGACCCACCTTTCCTTTCTTTTGATTGTAGACACAACAAACACACTGGCACTGGCCCCAGGCACCACACTCCCAGGAAGCTCTCCATGAGAGGGAGGGCTTGTTCTTATCCACCTGTGGAAAAGGCAGCTGAAATAGACCGGTTACCTCTCGGTTAAAAGGCCTCTGTTTGGAGGGCTCCCCTGTGGCTTAGGCTATGGAAATATTTATTCGGAAGTGTGGAGCTGAAAATGCCCCAATGGGAATGTCTTCGTCAAGGGTTACATCCAAGGGCTCAGGCTTGGTGGAGAGCATTGGGGCATGGATTGCTTGTTTGTGCCCTGGGATGTCTTGTTTCAAATGGCCATGAAGCACAATTCTTCTTTCACATGTAGGAACTCCCTTGAGCTATTCTGCCCACTGATCCCCTGAAGATATCACATGTGCAGACACCAAGCCTCTAGAATCCACATTGAGCTTGGGAGCCTGAGGAGAGTGGTGGCTATGCGTCTACAGAGGGAGATAAGAGTGTTCATCCAAGAGGACCACCCCTCTGATGGATCCTCCTTTCCATCAACTTCGACATACCTCCAGAGCAAGAGCTCATGGTGTCCCTCTTTGAACTCTCAAGGTGTGAGGGTGAGAATGTCCCACATATGGCCCATCACACACCTCTTTTCTCACAGAGAGGTGGTTTGGTCACAAGGCTCCATGGGCATCATATCAGTGCAAAGGCCACCTCTGGGGCTGCACCTTTCCGAAGGAAGGCAACTCCACACACTGGGAAACCCAATTTTCTCTATCATGAGGGATCTCTGATAACATGTGGAGCACGTCAGGGTCAAGTGCTTTCTCAGGCACTGCCTCACACGAATACACAGGACAGAATCTCTTTTGGAGAGAAAAGATGTCATTCCAAACACCCAAACCAAAGTCACCTGGACAATGAAATCAAGGAACGACTGAGGAAGAACAACCTATGAGCTGCCATTTCAATAGGAAGGGGCTTCTCCGCTTAGGGAAAAGAGAGGGTGTCATTTACCTTGACCCACACCTCGTGTCCTTTGAGAAGACATGGGTGCCCAGCAGGGAGGACTGCTTGCAATCCACATACTTCAAGAGACCAGCCAAGGAATAGTGAAAATCTCATGCAAGAGTCCTGAGATAGCCTTTGTGTCTAATAGTCCCCGGAAACACAGACAAGGGCTTGGGAAGGAAACTGCACCCTGGAATGTGGCTTGGATGCAAATCACATCTCAATCTCTCTCTCGGCTTCTTCCTCCTTCACATTCTCTCGAATCCTCCTCATCCAAGGTTATCTGTGCTGGTCCATGTTGTCAAATCTCAGCCAGGAAAGCAGTCAAATTCGTTAACCTAGATTTTCCATCAGTCTTCCAAACTCCTATCAAATATAAAAGCATTTTTCCGGAAATAACTCCTCTGTTTGTATGGAGATATTCCACCTTACACAGTGCACCTCTATCTTACCATAGTCAGCCCTTCACACTGACAGATAACCATCCCATTTGCACTGTGTTCTACATGGTCACAGATTTGACTCCGAGATCGACATCTTTTCAACCACCTACACATAAGGGACCGAGTGAGAATTCACTTCTCGGCAGCACATCTCCTGTATTTGAAGTTGCTGGTGAGGTGGATCTCTCGACTCTTTCTAAGGGGAGTTGGGAAATGAAGTCTCTGCCTCTCCATGTCTCAGTGAATTGGCATGTAAGAAGGGGTCTGAGCACCCTTCAGCAGGGTCTGAGTGACAATGCGACAGAGGTCAAGGATTCGGTCCCCTACAACCAGTCTCCATTTGGGACAATCCTCCTCCTTCTCTAGACCCTCCATTGCCAGGCCAGAGGCCTGGCTCGTCCAAGAGGGAAACCTCAAGACCTGCCCAGGTAGCCCTCACCACACGGCTCACGGTAGATAACAAGAGAGACTCCTTAAATTCCACAACTGTGTACCCCACAAACAAGCCAGCAGTGGAACTACTCACCCCACTTCCATCCAGCACCCCAGTAGACAGGACTTAATCTTATCAACCTGTGAAATACCCACCAGACGTATCCCAGCTTCATTCTTGGGACATGTGTTACTGTGGATAGCTAGTGTGTGCTTTCATCTATTGACGTGTACGTTCAGAAGCAGGGAAGGGTCCTTGCCCCCATTCAAGTATTTCCTCAGGGTTGATATTGAGGGCCTCGTCCTTGGTGGAAGGCAGAGGGGCCTATTGTCATGGTTTGAGCTCTGGAATGAGATTTATCATCCCGGTCATTCTTGGGAGACGTTATTCCTCTGTTGGAAAAGACTGGAAGGGATAAGCTCACTGGTCCCTCTCCGATGTATCATAATCCAAAAGCAAGCCTGAGCCGTGGCTATTTCCTCAGCAGCCTGATGAGAATGGTGGGCATCAGAAGAATGCTGGAAAGAATACTTGTCATCCAATTGTCCAATACATCCAATGGATCCTCCTTTCATTTAGTATCAACATACCTCCAGATCATGAGCTCAGGCTGCCCGAGGTACCACAAATGATGGGTGAGGTGAGAGCTTCCCACCTTGGGCCCATCACTTGCCTCTCTTCTCACAGAGAGTCAGTGGTGTCACAATGCTTGGTGGGCGTCATGCCATTGCCATGGCCACCATTGGGCCTGAACTTCTCAGATGGAAGGCAACTCCACCTCCTCTGTGCCCACCTGCTCTCTACAGAAGGATGGCTCTTCCCCTGAACGTGTGTCAGGCTCAACACGGTGGTTCCAGAACTGCTTCCCAGGAATACACAGTCTACAATCCCATTTGGAAAGAAAATATGGGATTGAAAAAGACCCACTGGCTCAAGATTGGGCAAGAGGGCGGAGGAGTCGCTGGACACGCTGAACACTTCATAGGTACTTTTGTCTGTAGGGTCCCATATGGGACGCAGAGAGCAACAGACTTGAAACAACGTTCACATGAGTGCTCTCCCAAGCAATGGCTTCTCTGCAGCATTCCCTACCTGGTCCATGAGCTCTTGTGGATTTGCTCGGGTGTGGATCCCTGGACTCGTTCTTAGCGGATATAGAATATGAACTCTGTGACTCTTCAGGTCTCAATGACTGGGCATCCAAACAATGGTCTGAGCATCCATGGCCAGTGAGCTGGCCAACCATAGCCCAGAGTGCCAGATGTCTGTCAACCAAATCCAGGCTCTCTGGAATAGACCTCCTCATTCTCTGGCCTCCTGATTGTCAGGGACAGAGCCCACTCCCTTCCAGGTTGGAACTTTCAGTACCCTCAAATTGCAGGCATCATCCCAGGGCTCCTGGAAGATCAGACAATCGACCCACCTTTCCTTTCTTTTGATTGTAGACACAACAAACACACTGGCACTGGCCCCATTCACCACACTCCCAGGAAGCTCTCCATGAGAGGGAGGGCTTGTTCTTATCCACCTGTGGAAAAGGCAGCTGAAATAGACCGGTTACCTCTCGGTTAAAAGGCCTCTGTTTGGAGGGCTCCCCTGTGGCTTAGGCTATGGAAATATTTATTCGGAAGTGTGGAGCTGAAAATGCCCCAATGGGAATGTCTTCGTCAAGGGTTACATCCAAGGGCTCAGGCTTGGTGGAGAGCATTGGGGCATGGATTGCTTGTTTGTGCCCTGGGATGTCTTGTTTCAAATGGCCATGAAGCACAATTCTTCTTTCACATGTAGGAACTCCCTTGAGGTATTCTGCCCACTGATCCCCTGAAGATATCACATGTGCAGACACCAAGCCTCTAGAATCCACATTGAGCTTGGGAGCCTGAGGAGAGTGGTGGCTATGCGTCTACAGATGGAGATAAGAGTGTTCATCCAAGAGGACCACCCCTCTGATGGATCCTCCTTTCCATCAACTTCGACATACCTCCAGAGCAAGAGCTCATGGTGTCCCTCTTTGAACTCTCAAGGTGTGAGGGTGACACTGTCCCACATATGGCCCATCACACACCTCTTTTCTCACAGAGAGGTGGTTTGGTCACAAGGCTCCATGGGCATCATATCAGTGCCATGGCCACCTCTGGGGCTGCACCTTTCCGAAGGAAGGCAACTCCACACACTGGGGAACCCAATTTTCTCTATCATGAGGGATCTCTGATAACATGTGGAGCACGTCAGGGTCAAGTGCTTTCTCAGGCACTGCCTCACACGAATACACAGGACAGAATCTCTTTTGGAGAGAAAAGATGTCATTCCAAACACCCAAACCAAAGTCACCTGGACAATGAAATCAAGGAACGACTGAGGAAGAACAACCTATGAGCTGCCATTTCAATAGGAAGGGGCTTCTCCGCTTAGGGAAAACAGAGGGTGTCATTTACCTTGACCCACACCTCGTGTCCTTTGAGAAGACATGGGTGCCCAGCAGGGAGGACTGCTTGCAATCCACATACTTCAAGAGACCAGCCAAGGAATAGTGAAAATCTCATGCAAGAGTCCTGAGATAGCCTTTGTGTCTAATAGTCCCCGGAAACACAGACAAGGGCTTGGGAAGGAAACTGCACCCTGGAATGTGGCTTGGATGCAAATCACATCTCAATCTCTCTCTCGGCTTCTTCCTCCTTCACATTCTCTCGAATCCTCCTCATCCAAGGTTATCTGTGCTGGTCCATGTTGTCAAATCTCAGCCAGGAAAGCAGTCAAATTCGTTAACCTAGATTTTCCATCAGTCTTCCAAACTCCTATCAAATATAAAAGCATTTTTCCAGAAATAACTCCTCTGTTTGTATGGAGATATTCCACCTTACACAGTGCACCTCTATCTTACCATAGTCAGCCCTTCACACTGACAGATAACCATCCCATTTGCACTGTGTTCTACATGGTCACAGATTTGACTACGAGATCGACATCTTTTCAACCACCTACACATAAGGGACCGAGTGAGAATTCACTTCTCGGCAGCACATCTCCTGTATTTGAAGTTGCTGGTGAGGTGGATCTCTCGACTCTTTCTAAGGGGAGTTGGGAAATGAAGTCTCTGCCTCTCCATGTCTCAGTGAATTGGCATGTAAGAAGGGGTCTGAGCACCCTTCAGCAGGGTCTGAGTGACAATGCGACAGAGGTCAAGGATTCGGTCCCCTACAACCAGTCTCCATTTGGGACAATCCTCCTCCTTCTCTAGACCCTCCATTGCCAGGCCAGAGGCCTGGCTCGTCCAAGAGGGAAACCTCAAGACCTGCCCAGGTAGCCCTCACCACACGGCTCACGGTAGATAACAAGAGAGACTCCTTAAATTCCACAACTGTGTACCCCACAAACAAGCCAGCAGTGGAACTAGTCACCCCACTTCCATCCAGCACCCCAGTAGACAGGACTTAATCTTATCAACCTGTGAAATACCCACCAGACGTATCCCAGCTTCATTCTTGGGACATGTGTTACTGTGGATAGCTAGTGTGTGCTTTCATCTATTGACGTGTACGTTCAGAAGCAGGGAAGGGTCCTTGCCCCCATTCAAGTATTGCCTCAGGGTTGATATTGAGGGCCTCGTCCTTGGTGGAAGGCAGAGGGGCCTATTGTCATGGTTTGAGCTCTGGAATGAGATTTATCATCCCGGTCATTCTTGGGAGACGTTATTCCTCTGTTGGAAAAGACTGGAAGGGATAAGCTCACTGGTCCCTC
This sequence comes from Sus scrofa, assembly GCF_054392235.1. Lineage (NCBI taxonomy): Eukaryota > Metazoa > Chordata > Mammalia > Artiodactyla > Suidae > Sus > Sus scrofa. The sequence goes on from NC_139402.1 coordinate 45,685,462, forward strand.
TCCGATGTATCATAATCCAAAAGCAAGCCTGAGCCGTGGCTATTTCCTCAGCAGCCTGATGAGAATGGTGGGCATCAGAAGAATGCTGGAAAGAATACTTGTCATCCAATGGTCCAATACATCCAATGGATCCTCCTTTCATTTAGTATCAACATACCTCCAGATCATGAGCTCAGGCTGCCCGAGGTACCACAAATGATGGGTGAGGTGAGAGCTTCCCACCTTGGGCCCATCACTTGCCTCTCTTCTCACAGAGAGTCAGTGGTGTCACAATGCTTGGTGGGCGTCATGCCATTGCCATGGCCACCATTGGGCCTGAACTTCTCAGATGGAAGGCAACTCCACCTCCTCTGTGCCCACCTGCTCTCTACAGAAGGATGGCTCTTCCCCTGAACGTGTGTCAGGCTCAACACGGTGGTTCCAGAACTGCTTCCCAGGAATACACAGTCTACAATCCCATTTGGAAAGAAAATATGGGATTGAAAAAGACCCACTGGCTCAAGATTGGGCAAGAGGGCGGAGGAGTCGCTGGACACGCTGAACACTTCATAGGTACTTTTGTCTGTAGGGTCCCATATGGGACGCAGAGAGCAACAGACTTGAAACAACGTTCACATGAGTGCTCTCCCAAGCAATGGCTTCTCTGCAGCATTCCCTACCTGGTCCATGAGCTCTTGTGGATTTGCTCGGGTGTGGATCCCTGGACTCGTTCTTAGCGGATATAGAATATGAACTCTGTGACTCTTCAGGTCTCAATGACTGGGCATCCAAACAATGGTCTGAGCATCCATGGCCAGTGAGCTGGCCAACCATAGCCCAGAGTGCCAGATGTCTGTCAACCAAATCCAGTCTCTCTGGAATAGACCTCCTCATTCTCTGGCCTCCTGATTGTCAGGGACAGAGCCCACTCCCTTCCAGGTTGGAACTTTCAGTACCCTCAAATTGCAGGCATCATCCCAGGGCTCCTGGAAGATCAGGCAATCGACCCACCATTCCTTTCTTTTGATTGTAGACACAACAAACACACTGGCACTGGCCCCAAGCACCACACTCCCAGGAAGCTCTCCATGAGAGGGAGGGCTTGTTCTTATCCACCTGTGGAAAAGGCAGCTGAAATAGACCGGTTACCTCTCGGTTAAAAGGCCTCTGTTTGGAGGGCTCCCCTGTGGCTTAGGCTATGGAAATATTTATTCGGAAGTGTGGAGCTGAAAATGCCCCAATGGGAATGTCTTCGTCAAGGGTTACATCCAAGGGCTCAGGCTTGGTGGAGAGCATTGGGGCATGGATTGCTTGTTCGTGCCCTGGGATGTCTTGTTTCAAATGGCCATGAAGCACAATTCTTCTTTCACATGTAGGAACTCCCTTGAGGTATTCTGCCCACTGATCCCCTGAAGATATCACATGTGCAGACACCAAGCCTCTAGAATCCACATTGAGCTTGGGAGCCTGAGGAGAGTGGTGGCTATGCGTCTACAGATGGAGATAAGAGTGTTCATCCAAGAGGACCACCCCTCTGATGGATCCTCCTTTCCATCAACTTCGACATACCTCCAGAGCAAGAGCTCATGGTGTCCCTCTTTGAACTCTCAAGGTGTGAGGGTGAGAATGTCCCACATATGGCCCATCACACACCTCTTTTCTCACAGAGAGGTGGTTTGGTCACAAGGCTCCATGGGCATCATATCAGTGCAAAGGCCACCTCTGAGGCTGCACCTTTCCGAAGGAAGGCAACTCCACACACTGGGGAACCCAATTTTCTCTATCATGAGGGATCTCTGATAACATGTGGAGCACGTCAGGGTCAAGTGCTTTCTCAGGCACTGCCTCACACGAATACACAGGACAGAATCTCTTTTGGAGAGAAAAGATGTCATTCCAAACACCCAAACCAAAGTCACCTGGACAATGAAATCAAGGAACGACTGAGGAAGAACAACCTATGAGCTGCCATTTCAATAGGAAGTGTCTTTTCCGCTTAGGGAAAAGAGAGGGTGTCATTTACCTTGACCCACACCTCGTGTCCTTTGAGAAGACATGGGTGCCCAGCAGGGAGGACTGCTTGCAATCCACATACTTCAAGAGACCAGCCAAGGAATAGTGAAAATCTCATGCAAGAGTCCTGAGATAGCCTTTGTGTCTAATAGTCCCCGGAAACACAGACAAGGGCTTGGGAAGGAAACTGCACCCTGGAATGTGGCTTGGATGCAAATCACATCTCAATCTCTCTCTCGGCTTCTTCCTCCTTCACATTCTCTCGAATCCTCCTCATCCAAGGTTATCTGTGCTGGTCCATGTTGTCAAATCTCAGCCAGGAAAGCAGTCAAATTCGTTAACCTAGATTTTCCATCAGTCTTCCAAACTCCTATCAAATATAAAAGCATTTTTCCAGAAATAACTCCTCTGTTTGTATGGAGATATTCCACCTTACACAGTGCACCTCTATCTTACCATAGTCAGCCCTTCACACTGACAGATAACCATCCCATTTGCACTGTGTTCTACATGGTCACAGATTTGACTACGAGATCGACATCTTTTCAACCACCTACACATAAGGGACCGAGTGAGAATTCACTTCTCGGCAGCACATCTCCTGTATTTGAAGTTGCTGGTGAGGTGGATCTCTCGACTCTTTCTAAGGGGAGTTGGGAAATGAAGTCTCTGCCTCTCCATGTCTCAGTGAATTGGCATGTAAGAAGGGGTCTGAGCACCCTTCAGCAGGGTCTGAGTGACAATGCGACAGAGGTCAAGGATTCGGTCCCCTACAACCAGTCTCCATTTGGGACAATCCTCCTCCTTCTCTAGACCCTCCATTGCCAGGCCAGAGGCCTGGCTCGTCCAAGAGGGAAACCTCAAGACCTGCCCATGTAGCCCTCACCACACGGCTCACGGTAGATAACAAGAGAGACTCCTTAAATTCCACAACTGTGTACCCCACAAACAAGCCAGCAGTGGAACTAGTCACCCCACTTCCATCCAGCACCCCAGTAGACAGGACTTAATCTTATCAACCTGTGAAATACCCACCAGACGTATCCCAGCTTCATTCTTGGGACATGTGTTACTGTGGATAGCTAGTGTGTGCTTTCATCTATTGACGTGTACGTTCAGAAGCAGGGAAGGGTCCTTGCCCCCATTCAAGTATTGCCTCAGGGTTGATATTGAGGGCCTCGTCCTTGGTGGAAGGCAGAGGGGCCTATTGTCATGGTTTGAGCTCTGGAATGAGATTTATCATCCCGGTCATTCTTGGGAGACGTTATTCCTCTGTTGGAAAAGACTGGAAGGGATAAGCTCACTGGTCCCTCTCCGATGTATCATAATCCAAAAGCAAGCCTGAGCCGTGGCTATTTCCTCAGCAGCCTGATGAGAATGGTGGGCATCAGAAGAATGCTGGAAAGAATACTTGTCATCCAATGGTCCAATACATCCAATGGATCCTCCTTTCATTTAGTATCAACATACCTCCAGATCATGAGCTCAGGCTGCCCGAGGTACCACAAATGATGGGTGAGGTGAGAGCTTCCCACCTTGGGCCCATCACTTGCCTCTCTTCTCACAGAGAGTCAGTGGTGTCACAATGCTTGGTGGGCGTCATGCCATTGCCATGGCCACCATTGGGCCTGAACTTCTCAGATGGAAGGCAACTCCACCTCCTCTGTGCCCACCTGCTCTCTACAGAAGGATGGCTCTTCCCCTGAACGTGTGTCAGGCTCAACACGGTGGTTCCAGAACTGCTTCCCAGGAATACACAGTCTACAATCCCATTTGGAAAGAAAATATGGGATTGAAAAAGACCCACTGGCTCAAGATTGGGCAAGAGGGCGGAGGAGTCGCTGGACACGCTGAACACTTCATAGGTACTTTTGTCTGTAGGGTCCCATATGGGACGCAGAGAGCAACAGACTTGAAACAACGTTCACATGAGTGCTCTCCCAAGCAATGGCTTCTCTGCAGCATTCCCTACCTGGTCCATGAGCTCTTGTGGATTTGCTCGGGTGTGGATCCCTGGACTCGTTCTTAGCGGATATAGAATATGAACTCTGTGACTCTTCAGGTCTCAATGACTGGGCATCCAAACAATGGTCTGAGCATCCATGGCCAGTGAGCTGGCCAACCATAGCCCAGAGTGCCAGATGTCTGTCAACCAAATCCAGGCTCTCTGGAATAGACCTCCTCATTCTCTGGCCTCCTGATTGTCAGGGACAGAGCCCACTCCCTTCCAGGTTGGAACTTTCAGTACCCTCAAATTGCAGGCATCATCCCAGGGCTCCTGGAAGATCAGGCAATCGACCCACCATTCCTTTCTTTTGATTGTAGACACAACAAACACACTGGCACTGGCCCCAAGCACCACACTCCCAGGAAGCTCTCCATGAGAGGGAGGGCTTGTTCTTATCCACCTGTGGAAAAGGCAGCTGAAATAGACCGGTTACCTCTCGGTTAAAAGGCCTCTGTTTGGAGGGCTCCCCTGTGGCTTAGGCTATGGAAATATTTATTCGGAAGTGTGGAGCTGAAAATGCCCCAATGGGAATGTCTTCGTCAAGGGTTACATCCAAGGGCTCAGGCTTGGTGGAGAGCATTGGGGCATGGATTGCTTGTTCGTGCCCTGGGATGTCTTGTTTCAAATGGCCATGAAGCACAATTCTTCTTTCACATGTAGGAACTCCCTTGAGGTATTCTGCCCACTGATCCCCTGAAGATATCACATGTGCAGACACCAAGCCTCTAGAATCCACATTGAGCTTGGGAGCCTGAGGAGAGTGGTGGCTATGCGTCTACAGATGGAGATAAGAGTGTTCATCCAAGAGGACCACCCCTCTGATGGATCCTCCTTTCCATCAACTTCGACATACCTCCAGAGCAAGAGCTCATGGTGTCCCTCTTTGAACTCTCAAGGTGTGAGGGTGAGAATGTCCCACATATGGCCCATCACACACCTCTTTTCTCACAGAGAGGTGGTTTGGTCACAAGGCTCCATGGGCATCATATCAGTGCAAAGGCCACCTCTGAGGCTGCACCTTTCCGAAGGAAGGCAACTCCACACACTGGGGAACCCAATTTTCTCTATCATGAGGGATCTCTGATAACATGTGGAGCACGTCAGGGTCAAGTGCTTTCTCAGGCACTGCCTCACACGAATACACAGGACAGAATCTCTTTTGGAGAGAAAAGATGTCATTCCAAACACCCAAACCAAAGTCACCTGGACAATGAAATCAAGGAACGACTGAGGAAGAACAACCTATGAGCTGCCATTTCAATAGGAAGTGTCTTTTCCGCTTAGGGAAAAGAGAGGGTGTCATTTACCTTGACCCACACCTCGTGTCCTTTGAGAAGACATGGGTGCCCAGCAGGGAGGACTGCTTGCAATCCACATACTTCAAGAGACCAGCCAAGGAATAGTGAAAATCTCATGCAAGAGTCCTGAGATAGCCTTCGTGTCTAATAGTCCCCGGAAACACAGACAAGGGCTTGGGAAGGAAACTGCGCCCTGGAATGTGGCTTGGATGCAAATCACATCTCAATCTCTCTCTCGGCTTCTTCCTCCTTCACATTCTCTCGAATCCTCCTCATCCAAGGTTATCTGTGCTGGTCCACGTTGTCAAATCTCAGCCAGGAAAGCAGTCAAATTCGTTAACCTAGATTTTCCATCAGTCTTCCAAACTCCTATCAAATATAAAAGCATTTTTCCGGAAATAACTCCTCTGTTTGTATGGAGATATTCCACCTTACACAGTGCACCTCTATCTTACCATAGTCAGCCCTTCACACTGACAGATAACCATCCCATTTGCACTGTGTTCTACATGGTCACCGATTTGACTCTGAGATCGACATCTTTTCAACCACCTACACATAAGGGACCGAGTGAGAATTCACTTCTCTGCAGCACATCTCCTGTATTTGAAGTTGCTGGTGAGGTGGATCTCTCGACTCTTTCTAAGGGGAGTTGGGAAATGAAGTCTCTGCCTCTCCATGTCTCAGTGAATTGGCATGTAAGATGGGGTCTGAGCACCATTCAGCAGGGTCTGAGTGACAATGCGACAGAGGTCAAGGATTCGGTCCCCTACAACCAGTCTCCATTTGGGACAATCCTCCTCCTTCTCTAGACCCTCCATTGCCAGGCCAGAGGCCTGGCTCGTCCAAGAGGGAAACCTGAAGACCTGCCCATGTAGCCCTCACCACACGGCTCACGGTAGATAACAAGAGAGACTCCTTAAATTCCACAACTGTGTACCCAACAAACAAGCCAGCAGTGGAACTAGTCACCCCACTTCCATCCAGCACCCCAGTAGACAGGACTTAATCTTATCAACCTGTGAAATACCCACCAGACGTATCCCAGCTTCATTCTTGGGACATGTGTTACTGTGGATAGCTAGTGTGTGCTTTCATCTATTGACGTGTACGTTCAGAAGCAGGGAAGGGTCCTTGCCCCCATTCAAGTATTGCCTCAGGGTTGATATTGAGGGCCTCGTCCTTGGTGGAAGGCAGAGGGGCCTATTGTCATGGTTTGAGCTCTGGAATGAGATTTATCATCCCGGTCATTCTTGGGAGACGTTATTCCTCTGTTGGAAAAGACTGGAAGGGATAAGCTCACTGGTCCCTCTCCGATGTATCATAATCCAAAAGCAAGCCTGAGCCGTGGCTATTTCCTCAGCAGCCTGATGAGAATGGTGGGCATCAGAAGAATGCTGGAAAGAATACTTGTCATCCAATTGTCCAATACATCCAATGGATCCTCCTTTCATTTAGTATCAACATACCTCCAGATCATGAGCTCAGGCTGCCCGAGGTACCACAAATGTTGGGTGACGGTGAGAGCTTCCCACCTTGGGCCCATCACTTGCCTCTCTTCTCACAGAGAGTCAGTGGTGTCACAATGCTTGGTGGGCGTCATGCCATTGCCATGGCCACCATTGGGCCTGAACTTCTCAGATGGAAGGCAACTCCACCTCCTCTGTGCCCACCTGCTCTCCCCAGAAGGATGGCTCTTCCCCTGAACGTGTGTCAGGCTCAACACGGTGGTTCCAGAACTGCTTCCCAGGAATACACAGTCTACAATCCCATTTGGAAAGAAAATATGGGATTGAAAAAGACCCACTGACTCAAGATTGGGCAAGAGGGCGGAGGAGTCGCTGGACACGCTGAACACTTCATAGGTACTTTTGTCTGTAGGGTCCCATATGGGACGCAGAGAGCAACAGACTTGAAACAACGTTCACATGAGTGCTCTCCCAAGCAATGGCTTCTCTGCAGCATTCCCTACCTGGTCCATGAGCTCTTGTGGATTTGCTCGGGTGTGGATCCCTGGACTCGTTCTTAGCGGATATAGAATATGAACTCTGTGACTCTTCAGGTCTCAATGACTGGGCATCCAAACAATGGTCTGAGCATCCATGGCCAGTGAGCTGGCCAACCATAGCCCAGAGTGCCAGATGTCTGTCAACCAAATCCAGTCTCTCTGGAATAGACCTCCTCATTCTCTGGCCTCCTGATTGTCAGGGATAGAGCCCACTCCCTTCCAGGTTGGAACTTTCAGTACCCTCAAATTGCAGGCATCATCCCAGGGCTCCTGGAAGATCAGACAATCGACCCACCTTTCCTTTCTTTTGATTGTAGACACAACAAACACACTGGCAGTGGCCCCAAGCACCACACTCCCAGGAAGCTCTCCATGAGAGGGAGGGCTTGTTCTTATCCACCTGTGGAAAAGGCAGCTGAAATAGACCGGTTACCTCTCGGTTAAAAGGCCTCTGTTTGGAGGGCTCCCCTGTGGCTTAGGCTATGGAAATATTTATTCGGAAGTGTGGAGCTGAAAATGCCCCAATGGGAATGTCTTCGTCAAGGGTTACATCCAAGGGCTCAGGCTTGGTGGAGAGCATTGGGGCATGGATTGCTTGTTCGTGCCCTGGGATGTCTTGTTTCAAATGGCCATGAAGCACAATTCTTCTTTCACATGTAGGAACTCCCTTGAGGTATTCTGCCCACTGATCCCCTGAAGATATCACATGTGCAGACACCAAGCCTCTAGAATCCACATTGAGCTTGGGAGCCTGAGGAGAGTGGTGGCTATGCGTCTACAGATGGAGATAAGAGTGTTCATCCAAGAGGACCACCCCTCTGATGGATCCTCCTTTCCATCAACTTCGACATACCTCCAGAGCAAGAGCTCATGGTGTCCCTCTTTGAACTCTCAAGGTGTGAGAGTGACACTGTCCCACATATGGCCCATCACACACCTCTTTTCTCACAGAGAGGTGGTTTGGTCACAAGGCTCCATGGGCATCATATCAGTGCAAAGGCCACCTCTGGGGCTGCACCTTTCCGAAGGAAGGCAACTCCACACACTGGGGAACCCAATTTTCTCTATCATGAGGGATCTCTGATAACATGTGGAGCACGTCAGGGTCAAGTGCTTTCTCAGGCACTGCCTCACACGAATACACAGGACAGAATCTCTTTTGGAGAGAAAAGATGTCATTCCAAACACCCAAACCAAAGTCACCTGGACAATGAAATCAAGGAACGACTGAGGAAGAACAACCTATGAGCTGCCATTTCAATAGGAAGGGGCTTCTCCGCTTAGGGAAAAGAGAGGGTGTCATTTACCTTGACCCACACCTCGTGTCCTTTGAGAAGACATGGGTGCCCAGCAGGGAGGACTGCTTGCAATCCACATACTTCAAGAGACCAGCCAAGGAATAGTGAAAATCTCATGCAAGAGTCCTGAGATAGCCTTCGTGTCTAATAGTCCCCGGAAACACAGACAAGGGCTTGGGAAGGAAACTGCGCCCTGGAATGTGGCTTGGATGCAAATCACATCTCAATCTCTCTCTGGGCTTCTTCCTCCTTCACATTCTCTCGAATCCTCCTCATCCAAGGTTATCTGTGCTGGTCCACGTTGTCAAATCACAGCCAGGAAAGCAGTCAAATTCGTTAACCTAGATTTTCCATCAGTCTTCCAAACTCCTATCAAATATAAAAGCATTTTTCCGGAAATAACTCCTCTGTTTGTATGGAGATATTCCACCTTACACAGTGCACCTCTATCTTACCATAGTCAGCCCTTCACACTGACAGATAACCATCCCATTTGCACTGTGTTCTACATGGTCACCGATTTGACTCTGAGATCGACATCTTTTCAACCACCTACACATAAGGGACCGAGTGAGAATTCACTTCTCTGCAGCACATCTCCTGTATTTGAAGTTGCTGGTGAGGTGGATCTCTCGACTCTTTCTAAGGGGAGTTGGGAAATGAAGTCTCTGCCTCTCCATGTCTCAGTGAATTGGCATGTAAGATGGGGTCTGAGCACCCTTCAGCAGGGTCTGAGTGACAATGCGACAGAGGTCAAGGATTCGGTCCCCTACAACCAGTCTCCATTTGGGACAATCCTCCTCCTTCTCTAGACCCTCCATTGCCAGGCCAGAGGCCTGGCTCGTCCAAGAGGGAAACCTCAAGACCTGCCCAGGTAGCCCTCACCACACGGCTCACGGTAGATAACAAGAGAGACTCCTTAAATTCCACAACTGTGTACCCCACAAACAAGCCAGCAGTGGAACTAGTCACCCCACTTCCATCCAGCACCCCAGTAGACAGGACGTAAACTTATCAACCTGTGAAATACCCACCAGACGTATCCCAGCTTCATTCTTGGGACATGTGTTACTGTGGATAGCTAGTGTGTGCTTTCATCTATTGACGTGTACGTTCAGAAGCAGGGAAGGGTCCTTGCCCCCATTCAAGTATTGCCTCAGGGTTGATATTGAGGGCCTCGTCCTTGGTGGAAGGCAGAGGGGCCTATTGTCATGGTTTGAGCTCTGGAATGAGATTTATCATCCCGGTCATTCTTGGGAGACGTTATTCCTCTGTTGGAAAAGACTGGAAGGGATAAGCTCACTGATCCCTCTCCGATGTATCATAATCCAAAAGCAAGCCTGAGCCGTGGCTATTTCCTCAGCAGCCTGATGAGAATGGTGGGCATCAGAAGAATGCTGGAAAGAATACTTGTCATCCAATGGTCCAATACATCCAATGGATCCTCCTTTCATTTAGTATCAACATACCTCCAGATCATGAGCTCAGGCTGCCCGAGGTACCACAAATGATGGGTGACGGTGAGAGCTTCCCACCTTGGGCCCATCACTTGCCTCTCTTCTCACAGAGAGTCAGTGGTGTCACAATGCTTGGTGGGGGTCATGCCATTGCCATGGCCACCATTGGGCCTGAACTTCTCAGATGGAAGGCAACTCCACCTCCTCTGTGCCCACCTGCTCTCTACAGAAGGATGGCTCTTCCCCTGAACGTGTGTCAGGCTCAACACCGTGGTTCCAGAACTGCTTCCCAGGAATACACAGTCTACAATCCCATTTGGAAGGAAAATATGGGATTGAAAAAGACCCACTGGCTAAAGATTGGGCAAGAGGGCGGAGGAGTAGCTGGACACGCTGAACACTTCATAGTTACTTTTGTCTGTAGGGTCCCATATTGGACGCAGAGAGCAACAGACTTGAAACAACGTTCACATGAGTGCTCCCCCAAGCAATGGCTTCTCTGCAGCATTCCCTACCTGGTCCATGAGCTCTTGTGGATTTGCTCGGGTGTGGATCCCTGGACTCGTTCTTAGCGGATATAGAATATGAACTCTGTGACTCTTCAGGTCTCAATGACTGGGCATCCAAACAATGGTCTGAGCATCCATGGCCAGTGAGCTGGCCAACCATAGCCCAGAGTGCCAGATGTCTGTCAACCAAATCCAGTCTCTCTGGAATAGACCTCCTCATTCTCTGGCCTCCTGATTGTCAGGGACAGAGCCCACTCCCTTCCAGGTTGGAACTTTCAGTACCCTCAAATTGCAGGCATCATCCCAGGGCTCCTGGAAGATCAGACAATCGACCCACCTTTCCTTTCTTTTGATTGTAGACACAACAAACACACTGGCACTGGCCCCAGGCACCACACTCCCAGGAAGCTCTCCATGAGAGGGAGGGCTTGTTCTTATCCACCTGTGGAAAAGGCAGCTGAAATAGACCGGTTACCTCTCGGTTAAAAGGCCTCTGTTTGGAGGGCTCCCCTGTGGCTTAGGCTATGGAAACATTTATTCGGAAGTGTGGAGCTGAAAATGCCCCAATGGGAATGTCTTCGTCAAGGGTTACATCCAAGGGCTCAGGCTTGGTGGAGAGCATTGGGGCATGGATTGCTTGTTCGTGCCCTGGGATGTCTTGTTTCAAATGGCCATGAAGCACAATTCTTCTTTCACATGTAGGAACTCCCTTGAGGTATTCTGCCCACTGATCCCCTGAAGATATCACATGTGCAGACACCAAGCCTCTAGAATCCACATTGAGCTTGGGAGCCTGAGGAGAGTGGTGGCTATGCGTCTACAGATGGAGATAAGAGTGTTCATCCAAGAGGACCACCCCTCTGATGGATCCTCCTTTCCATCAACTTCGACATACCTCCAGAGCAAGAGCTCATGGTGTCCCTCTTTGAACTCTCAAGGTGTGAGAGTGACACTGTCCCACATATGGCCCATCACACACCTCTTTTCTCACAGAGAGGTGGTTTGGTCACAAGGCTCCATGGGCATCATATCAGTGCAAAGGCCACCTCTGGGGCTGCACCTTTCCGAAGGAAGGCAACTCCACACACTGGGGAACCCAATTTTCTCTATCATGATGGATCTCTGATAACATGTGGAGCACGTCAGGGTCAAGTGCTTTCTCAGGTACTGCCTCACACGAATACACAGGACAGAATCTCTTTTGGAGAGAAAAGATGTCATTCCAAACACCCAAACCAAAGTCACCTGGACAATGAAATCAAGGAACGACTGAGGAAGAACAACCTATGAGCTGCCATTTCAATAGGAAGGGGCTTCTCCGCTTAGGGAAAAGAGAGGGTGTCATTTACCTTGACCCACACCTCGTGTCCTTTGAGAAGACATGGGTGCCCAGCAGGGAGGACTGCTTGCAATCCACATACTTCAAGAGACCAGCCAAGGAATAGTGAAAATCTCATGCAAGAGTCCTGAGATAGCCTTCGTGTCTAATAGTCCCCGGAAACACAGACAAGGGCTTGGGAAGGAAACTGCGCCCTGGAATGTGGCTTGTATGCAAATCACATCTCAATCTCTCTCTCGGCTTCTTCCTCCTTCACATTCTCTCGAATCCTCCTCATCCAAGGTTATCTGTGCTGGTCCATGTTGTCAAATCTCAGCCAGGAAAGCGGTCAAATTCGTTAACCTAGATTTTCCATCAGTCTTCCAAACTCCTATCAAATATAAAAGCATTTTTCCGGAAATAACTCCTCTGTTTGTATGGAGATATTCCACCTTACACAGTGCACCTCTATCTTACCATAGTCAGCCCTTCACACTGACAGATAACCATCCCATTTGCACTGTGTTCTACATCGTCACCGATTTGACTCCGAGATCGACATCTTTTCAACCACCTACACATAAGGGACCGAGTGAGAATTCACTTCTCTGCAGCACATCTCCTGTATTTGAAGTTGCTGGTGAGGTGGATCTCTCGACTCTTTCTAAGGGGAGTTGGGAAATGAAGTCTCTGCCTCTCCATGTCTCAGTGAATTGGCATGTAAGAAGGGGTCTGAGCACCCTTCAGCAGGGTCTGAGTGACAATGCGACAGAGGTCAAGGATTCGGTCCCCTACAACCAGTCTCCATTTGGGACAATCCTCCTCCTTCTCTAGACCCTCCATTGCCAGGCCAGAGGCCTGGCTCGTCCAAGAGGGAAACCTCAAGACCTGCCCAGGTAGCCCTCACCACACGGCTCACGGTAGATAACAAGAGAGACTCCTTAAATTCCACAACTGTGTACCCAACAAACAAGCCAGCAGCGGAACTACTCACCCCACTTCCATCCAGCACCCCAGTAGACAGGACGTAATCTTATCAACCTGTGAAATACCCACCAGACGTATCCCAGCTTCATTCTTGGGACATGTGTTACTGTGGATAGCTAGTGTGTGCTTTCATCTATTGACGTGTACGTTCAGAAGCAGGGAAGGGTCCTTGCCCCCATTCAAGTATTTCCTCAGGGTTGATATTGAGGGCCTCGTCCTTGGTGGAAGGAAGAGGGGCCTATTGTCATGGTTTGAGCTCTGGAATGAGATTTATCATCCCGGTCATTCTTGGGAGACGTTATTCCTCTGTTGGAAAAGACTGGAAGGGATAAGCTCACTGGTCCCTCTCAGATGTATCATAATCCAAAAGCAAGCCTGAGCCGTGGCTATTTCCTCAGCAGCCTGATGAGAATGGTGGGCATCAGAAGAATGCTGGAAAGAATACTTGTCATCCAATGGTCCAATACATCCAATGGATCCTCCTTTCATTTAGTATCAACATACCTCCAGATCATGAGCTCAGGCTGCCCGAGGTACCACAAATGATGGGTGAGGTGAGAGCTTCCCACCTTGGGCCCATCACTTGCCTCTCTTCTCACAGAGAGTCAGTGGTGTCACAATGCTTGGTGGGCGTCATGCCATTGCCATGGCCACCATTGGGCCTGAACTTCTCAGATGGAAGGCAACTCCACCTCCTCTGTGCCCACCTGCTCTCTACAGAAGGATGGCTCTTCCCCTGAACGTGTGTCAGGCTCAACACGGTGGTTCCAGAACTGCTTCCCAGGAATACACAGTCTACAATCACATTTGGAAAGAAAATATGGGATTGAAAAAGACCCACTGGCTCAAGATTGGGCAAGAGGGCGGAGGAGTCGCTGGACACGCTGAACACTTCATAGGTACTTTTGTCTGTAGGGTCCCATATGGGACGCAGAGAGCAACAGACTTGAAACAACGTTCACATGAGTGCTCTCCCAAGCAATGGCTTCTCTGCAGCATTCCCTACCTGGTCCATGAGCTCTTGTGGATTTGCTCGGGTGTGGATCCCTGGACTCGTTCTTAGCGGATATAGAATATGAACTCTGTGACTCTTCAGGTCTCAATGACTGGGCATCCAAACAATGGTCTGAGCATCCATGGCCAGTGAGCTGGCCAACCATAGCCCAGAGTGCCAGATGTCTGTCAACCAAATCCAGTCTCTCTGGAATAGACCTCCTCATTCTCTGGCCTCCTGATTGTCAGGGACAGAGCCCACTCCCTTCCAGGTTGGAACTTTCAGTACCCTCAAATTGCAGGCATCATCCCAGGGCTCCTGGAAGATCAGACAATCGACCCACCTTTCCTTTCTTTTGATTGTAGACACAACAAACACACTGGCACTGGCCCCAGGCACCACACTCCCAGGAAGCTCTCCATGAGAGGGAGGGCTTGTTCTTATCCACCTGTGGAAAAGGCAGCTGAAATAGACCGGTTACCTCTCGGTTAAAAGGCCTCTGTTTGGAGGGCTCCCCTGTGGCTTAGGCTATGGAAACATTTATTCGGAAGTGTGGAGCTGAAAATGCCCCAATGGGAATGTCTTCGTCAAGGGTTACATCCAAGGGCTCAGGCTTGGTGGAGAGCATTGGGGCATGGATTGCTAGTTCGTGCCCTGGGATGTCTTGTTTCAAATGGCCATGAAGCACAATTCTTCTTTCACATGTAGGAACTCCCTTGAGGTATTCTGCCCACTGATCCCCTGAAGATATCACATGTGCAGACACCAAGCCTCTAGAATCCACATTGAGCTTGGGAGCCTGAGGAGAGTGGTGGCTATGCGTCTACAGATGGAGATAAGAGTGTTCATCCAAGAGGACCACCCCTCTGATGGATCCTCCTTTCCATCAACTTCGACATACCTCCAGAGCAAGAGCTCATGGTGTCCCTCTTTGAACTCTCAAGGTGTGAGAGTGACACTGTCCCACATATGGCCCATCACACACCTCTTTTCTCACAGAGAGGTGGTTTGGTCACAAGGCTCCATGGGCATCATATCAGTGCAAAGGCCACCTCTGGGGCTGAACCTTTCCGAAGGAAGGCAACTCCACACACTGGGGAACCCAATTTTCTCTATCATGATGGATCTCTGATAACATGTGGAGCACGTCAGGGTCAAGTGCTTTCTCAGGCACTGCCTCACACGAATACACAGGACAGAATCTCTTTTGGAGAGAAAAGATGTCATTCCAAACACCCAAACCAAAGTCACCTGGACAATGAAATCAAGGAACGACTGAGGAAGAACAACCTATGAGCTGCCATTTCAATAGGAAGGGGCTTCTCCGCTTAGGGAAAAGAGAGGGTGTCATTTACCTTGACCCACACCTCGTGTCCTTTGAGAAGACATGGGTGCCCAGCAGGGAGGACTGCTTGCAATCCACATACTTCAAGAGACCAGCCAAGGAATAGTGAAAATCTCATGCAAGAGTCCTGAGATAGCCTTCGTGTCTAATAGTCCCCGGAAACACAGACAAGGGCTTGGGAAGGAAACTGCGCCCTGGAATGTGGCTTGTATGCAAATCACATCTCAATCTCTCTCTCGGCTTCTTCCTCCTTCACATTCTCTCGAATCCTCCTCATCCAAGGTTATCTGTGCTGGTCCATGTTGTCAAATCTCAGCCAGGAAAGCGGTCAAATTCGTTAACCTAGATTTTCCATCAGTCTTCCAAACTCCTATCAAATATAAAAGCATTTTTCCGGAAATAACTCCTCTGTTTGTATGGAGATATTCCACCTTACACAGTGCACCTCTATCTTACCATAGTCAGCCCTTCACACTGACAGATAACCATCCCATTTGCACTGTGTTCTACATGGTCACAGATTTGACTCCGAGATCGACATCTTTTCAACCACCTACACATAAGGGACCGAGTGAGAATTCACTTCTCTGCAGCACATCTCCTGTATTTGAAGTTGCTGGTGAGGTGGATCTCTCGACTCTTTCTAAGGGGAGTTGGGAAATGAAGTCTCTGCCTCTCCATGTCTCAGTGAATTGGCATGTAAGAAGGGGTCTGAGCACCCTTCAGCAGGGTCTGAGTGACAATGCGACAGAGGTCAAGGATTCGGTCCCCTACAACCAGTCTCCATTTGGGACAATCCTCCTCCTTCTCTAGACCCTCCATTGCCAGGCCAGAGGCCTGGCTCGTCCAAGAGGGAAACCTCAAGACCTGCCCAGGTAGCCCTCACCACACGGCTCACGGTAGATAACAAGAGAGACTCCTTAAATTCCACAACTGTGTACCCAACAAACAAGCCAGCAGCGGAACTACTCACCCCACTTCCATCCAGCACCCCAGTAGACAGGACGTAATCTTATCAACCTGTGAAATACCCACCAGACGTATCCCAGCTTCATTCTTGGGACATGTGTTACTGTGGATAGCTAGTGTGTGCTTTCATCTATTGACGTGTACGTTCAGAAGCAGGGAAGGGTCCTTGCCCCCATTCAAGTATTTCCTCAGGGTTGATATTGAGGGCCTCGTCCTTGGTGGAAGGAAGAGGGGCCTATTGTCATGGTTTGAGCTCTGGAATGAGATTTATCATCCCGGTCATTCTTGGGAGACGTTATTCCTCTGTTGGAAAAGACTGGAATGGATAAGCTCACTGGTCCCTCTCAGATGTATCATAATCCAAAAGCAAGCCTGAGCCGTGGCTATTTCCTCAGCAGCCTGATGAGAATGGTGGGCATCAGAAGAATGCTGGAAAGAATACTTGTCATCCAATGGTCCAATACATCCAATGGATCCTCCTTTCATTTAGTATCAACATACCTCCAGATCATGAGCTCAGGCTGCCCGAGGTACCACAAATGATGGGTGAGGTGAGAGCTTCCCACCTTGGGCCCATCACTTGCCTCTCTTCTCACAGAGAGTCAGTGGTGTCACAATGCTTGGTGGGCGTCATGCCATTGCCATGGCCACCATTGGGCCTGAACTTCTCAGATGGAAGGCAACTCCACCTCCTCTGTGCCCACCTGCTCTCTACAGAAGGATGGCTCTTCCCCTGAACGTGTGTCAGGCTCAACACGGTGGTTCCAGAACTGCTTCCCAGGAATACACAGTCTACAATCCCATTTGGAAAGAATATATGGGATTGAAAAAGACCCACTGACTCAAGATTGGGCAAGAGGGCGGAGGAGTCGCTGGACACGCTGAACACTTCATAGGTACTTTTGTCTGTAGGGTCCCATATGGGACGCAGAGAGCAACAGACTTGAAACAACGTTCACATGAGTGCTCTCCCAAGCAATGGCTTCTCTGCAGCATTCCCTACCTGGTCCATGAGCTCTTGTGGATTTGCTCGGGTGTGGATCCCTGGACTCGTTCTTAGCGGATATAGAATATGAACTCTGTGACTCTTCAGGTCTCAATGACTGGGCATCCAAACAATGGTCTGAGCATCCATGGCCAGTGAGCTGGCCAACCATAGCCCAGAGTGCCAGATGTCTGTCAACCAAATCCAGTCTCTCTGGAATAGACCTCCTCATTCTCTGGCCTCCTGATTGTCAGGGACAGAGCCCACTCCCTTCCAGGTTGGAACTTTCAGTACCCTCAAATTGCAGGCATCATCCCAGGGCTCCTGGAAGATCAGACAATCGACCCACCTTTCCTTTCTTTTGATTGTAGACACAACAAACACACTGGCACTGGCCCCAGGCACCACACTCCCAGGAAGCTCTCCATGAGAGGGAGGGCTTGTTCTTATCCACCTGTGGAAAAGGCAGCTGAAATAGACCGGTTACCTCTCGGTTAAAAGGCCTCTGTTTGGAGGGCTCCCCTGTGGCTTAGGCTATGGAAACATTTATTCGGAAGTGTGGAGCTGAAAATGCCCCAATGGGAATGTCTTCGTCAAGGGTTACATCCAAGGGCTCAGGCTTGGTGGAGAGCATTGGGGCATGGATTGCTTGTTCGTGCCCTGGGATGTCTTGTTTCAAATGGCCATGAAGCACAATTCTTCTTTCACATGTAGGAACTCCCTTGAGGTATTCTGCCCACTGATCCCCTGAAGATATCACATGTGCAGACACCAAGCCTCTAGAATCCACATTGAGCTTGGGAGCCTGAGGAGAGTGGTGGCTATGCGTCTACAGATGGAGATAAGAGTGTTCATCCAAGAGGACCACCCCTCTGATGGATCCTCCTTTCCATCAACTTCGACATACCTCCAGAGCAAGAGCTCATGGTGTCCCTCTTTGAACTCTCAAGGTGTGAGAGTGACACTGTCCCACATATGGCCCATCACACACCTCTTTTCTCACAGAGAGGTGGTTTGGTCACAAGGCTCCATGGGCATCATATCAGTGCAAAGGCCACCTCTGGGGCTGCACCTTTCCGAAGGAAGGCAACTCCACACACTGGGGAACCCAATTTTCTCTATCATGATGGATCTCTGATAACATGTGGAGCACGTCAGGGTCAAGTGCTTTCTCAGGCACTGCCTCACACGAATACACAGGACAGAATCTCTTTTGGAGAGAAAAGATGTCATTCCAAACACCCAAACCAAAGTCACCTGGACAATGAAATCAAGGAACGACTGAGGAAGAACAACCTATGAGCTGCCATTTCAATAGGAAGTGTCTTTTCCGCTTAGGGAAAAGAGAGGGTGTCATTTACCTTGACCCACACCTCGTGTCCTTTGAGAAGACATGGGTGCCCAGCAGGGAGGACTGCTTGCAATCCACATACTTCAAGAGACCAGCCAAGGAATAGTGAAAATCTCATGCAAGAGTCCTGAGATAGCCTTCGTGTCTAATAGTCCCCGGAAACACAGACAAGGGCTTGGGAAGGAAACTGCGCCCTGGAATGTGGCTTGGATGCAAATCACATCTCAATCTCTCTCTCGGCTTCTTCCTCCTTCACATTCTCTCGAATCCTCCTCATCCAAGGTTATCTGTGCTGGTCCATGTTGTCAAATCTCAGCCAGGAAAGCGGTCAAATTCGTTAACCTAGATTTTCCATCAGTCTTCCAAACTCCTATCAAATATAAAAGCATTTTTCCGGAAATAACTCCTCTGTTTGTATGGAGATATTCCACCTTACACAGTGCACCTCTATCTTACCATAGTCAGCCCTTCACACTGACAGATAACCATCCCATTTGCACTGTGTTCTACATCGTCACCGATTTGACTCCGAGATCGACATCTTTCCAACCACCTACACATAAGGGACCGAGTGAGAATTCACTTCTCTGCAGCACATCTCCTGTATTTGAAGTTGCTGGTGAGGTGGATCTCTCGACTCTTTCTAAGGGGAGTTGGGAAATGAAGTCTCTGCCTCTCCATGTCTCAGTGAATTGGCATGTAAGAAGGGGTCTGAGCACCCTTCAGCAGGGTCTGAGTGACAATGCGACAGAGGTCAAGGATTCGGTCCCCTACAACCAGTCTCCATTTGGGACAATCCTCCTCCTTCTCTAGACCCTCCATTGCCAGGCCAGAGGCCTGGCTCGTCCAAGAGGGAAACCTCAAGACCTGCCCAGGTAGCCCTCACCACACGGCTCACGGTAGATAACAAGAGAGACTCCTTAAATTCCACAACTGTGTACCCAACAAACAAGCCAGCAGCGGAACTACTCACCCCACTTCCATCCAGCACCCCAGTAGACAGGACTTAATCTTATCAACCTGTGAAATACCCACCAGACGTATCCCAGCTTCATTCTTGGGACATGTGTTACTGTGGATAGCTAGTGTGTGCTTTCATCTATTGACGTGTACGTTCAGAAGCAGGGAAGGGTCCTTGCCCCCATTCAAGTATTGCCTCAGGGTTGATATTGAGGGCCTCGTCCTTGGTGGAAGGAAGAGGGGCCTATTGTCATGGTTTGAGCTCTGGAATGAGATTTATCATCCCGGTCATTCTTGGGAGACGTTATTCCTCTGTTGGAAAAGACTGGAAGGGATAAGCTCACTGGTCCCTCTCCGATGTATCATAATCCAAAAGCAAGCCTGAGCCGTGGCTATTTCCTCAGCAGCCTGATGAGAATGGTGGGCATCAGAAGAATGCTGGAAAGAATACTTGTCATCCAATGGTCCAATACATCCAATGGATCCTCCTTTCATTTAGTATCAACATACCTCCAGATCATGAGCTCAGGCTGCCCGAGGTACCACAAATGATGGGTGAGGTGAGAGCTTCCCACCTTGGGCCCATCACTTGCCTCTCTTCTCACAGAGAGTCAGTGGTGTCACAATGCTTGGTGGGCGTCATGCCATTGCCATGGCCACCATTGGGCCTGAACTTCTCAGATGGAAGGCAACTCCACCTCCTCTGTGCCCACCTGCTCTCTACAGAAGGATGGCTCTTCCCCTGAACGTGTGTCAGGCTCAACACGGTGGTTCCAGAACTGCTTCCCAGGAATACACAGTCTACAATCCCATTTGGAAAGAAAATATGGGATTGAAAAAGACCCACTGGCTCAAGATTGGGCAAGAGGGCGGAGGAGTCGCTGGACACGCTGAACACTTCATAGGTACTTTTGTCTGTAGGGTCCCATATGGGACGCAGAGAGCAACAGACTTGAAACAACGTTCACATGAGTGCTCTCCCAAGCAATGGCTTCTCTGCAGCATTCCCTACCTGGTCCATGAGCTCTTGTGGATTTGCTCGGGTGTGGATCCCTGGACTCGTTCTTAGCGGATATAGAATATGAACTCTGTGACTCTTCAGGTCTCAATGACTGGGCATCCAAACAATGGTCTGAGCATCCATGGCCAGTGAGCTGGCCAACCATAGCCCAGAGTGCCAGATGTCTGTCAACCAAATCCAGTCTCTCTGGAATAGACCTCCTCATTCTCTGGCCTCCTGATTGTCAGGGACAGAGCCCACTCCCTTCCAGGTTGGAACTTTCAGTACCCTCAAATTGCAGGCATCATCCCAGGGCTCCTGGAAGATCAGACAATCGACCCACCTTTCCTTTCTTTTGATTGTAGACACAACAAACACACTGGCACTGGCCCCAGGCACCACACTCCCAGGAAGCTCTCCATGAGAGGGAGGGCTTGTTCTTATCCACCTGTGGAAAAGGCAGCTGAAATAGACCGGTTACCTCTCGGTTAAAAGGCCTCTGTTTGGAGGGCTCCCCTGTGGCTTAGGCTATGGAAATATTTATTCGGAAGTGTGGAGCTGAAAATGCCCCAATGGGAATGTCTTCGTCAAGGGTTACATCCAAGGGCTCAGGCTTGGTGGAGAGCATTGGGGCATGGATTGCTTGTTCGTGCCCTGGGATGTCTTGTTTCAAATGGCCATGAAGCACAATTCTTCTTTCACATGTAGGAACTCCCTTGAGGTATTCTGCCCACTGATCCCCTGAAGATATCACATGTGCAGACACCAAGCCTCTAGAATCCACATTGAGCTTGGGAGCCTGAGGAGAGTGGTGGCTATGCGTCTACAGATGGAGATAAGAGTGTTCATCCAAGAGGACCACCCCTCTGATGGATCCTCCTTTCCATCAACTTCGACATACCTCCAGAGCAAGAGCTCATGGTGTCCCTCTTTGAACTCTCAATGTGTGAGGGTGAGAATGTCCCACATATGGCCCATCACACACCTCTTTTCTCACAGAGAGGTGGTTTGGTCACAAGGCTCCATGGGCATCATATCAGTGCAAAGGCCACCTCTGGGGCTGCACCTTTCCGAAGGAAGGCAACTCCACACACTGGGGAACCCAATTTTCTCTATCATGATGGATCTCTGATAACATGTGGAGCACGTCAGGGTCAAGTGCTTTCTCAGGCACTGCCTCACACGAATACACAGGACAGAATCTCTTTTGGAGAGAAAAGATGTCATTCCAAACACCCAAACCAAAGTCACCTGGACAATGAAATCAAGGAACGACTGAGGAAGAACAACCTATGAGCTGCCATTTCAATAGGAAGTGTCGTTTCCGCTTAGGGAAAAGAGAGGGTGTCATTTACCTTGACCCACACCTCGTGTCCTTTGAGAAGACATGGGTGCCCAGCAGGGAGGACTGCTTGCAATCCACATACTTCAAGAGACCAGCCAAGGAATAGTGAAAATCTCATGCAAGAGTCCTGAGATAGCCTTCGTGTCTAATAGTCCCCGGAAACACAGACAAGGGCTTGGGAAGGAAACTGCGCCCTGGAATGTGGCTTGTATGCAAATCACATCTCAATCTCTCTCTCGGCTTCTTCCTCCTTCACATTCTCTCGAATCCTCCTCATCCAAGGTTATCTGTGCTGGTCCATGTTGTCAAATCTCAGCCAGGAAAGCAGTCAAATTCGTTAACCTACATTTTCCATCAGTCTTCCAAACTCCTATCAAATATAAAAGCATTTTTCCGGAAATAACTCCTCTGTTTGTATGGAGATATTCCACCTTACACAGTGCACCTCTATCTTACCATAGTCAGCCCTTCACACTGACAGATAACCATCCCATTTGCACTGTGTTCTACATGGTCACCAATTTGACTCTGAGATCAACATCTTTTCAACCACCTACACATAAGGGACCGAGTGAGAATTCACTTCTCTGCAGCACATCTCCTGTATTTGAAGTTGCTGGTGAGGTGGATCTCTCGACTCTTTCTAAGGGGAGTTGGGAAATGAAGCCTCTGCCTCTCCATGTCTCAGTGAATTGGCATGTAAGTAGGGGTCTGAGCACCCTTCAGCAGGGTCTGAGTGACAATGCGACAGAGGTCAAGGATTCGGTCCCCTACAACCACTCTCCATTTGGGACAATCCTCCTCCTTCTCTAGACCCTCCATTGCCAGGCCAGAGGCCTGGCTCGTCCAAGAGGGAAACCTCAAGACCTGCCCATGTAGCCCTCACCACACGGCTCACGGTAGATAACAAGAGAGACTCCTTAAATTCCACAACTGTGTACCCCACATACAAGCCAGCAGTGGAACTACTCACCCCACTTCCATCCAGCACCCCAGTAGACAGGACTTAATCTTATCAACCTGTGAAATACCCACCAGACGTATCCCAGCTTCATTCTTGGGACATGTGTTACTGTGGATAGCTAGTGTGTGCTTTCATCTATTGACGTGTACGTTCAGAAGCAGGGAAGGGTCCTTGCCCCCATTCAAGTATTGCCTCAGGGTTGATATTGAGGGCCTCGTCCTTGGTGGAAGGCAGAGGGGCCTATTGTCATGGTTTGAGCTCTGGAATGAGATTTATCATCACGGTCATTCTTGGGAGACGTTATTCCTCTGTTGGAAAAGACTGGAAGGGATAAGCTCACTGGTCCCTCTCCGATGTATCATAATCCAAAAGCAAGCCTGAGCCGTGGCTATTTCCTCAGCAGCCTGATGAGAATGGTGGGCATCAGAAGAATGCTGGAAAGAATACTTGTCATCCAATTGTCCAATACATCCAATGGATCCTCCTTTCATTTAGTATCAACATACCTCCAGATCATGAGCTCAGGCTGCCCGAGGTACCACAAATGATGGGTGACGGTGAGAGCTTCCCACCTTGGGCCCATCACTTGCCTCTCTTCTCACAGAGAGTCAGTGGTGTCACAATGCTTGGTGGGCGTCATGCCATTGCCATGGCCACCATTGGGCCTGAACTTCTCAGATGGAAGGCAACTCCACCTCCTCTGTGCCCACCTGCTCTCTACAGAAGGATGGCTCTTCCCCTGAACGTGTGTCAGGCTCAACACGGTGGTTCCAGAACTGCTTCCCAGGAATACACAGTCTACAATCCCATTTGGAAAGAAAATATGGGATTGAAAATGACCCACTGGCTAAAGATTGGGCAAGAGGGCGGAGGAGTAGCTGGACACGCTGAACACTTCATAGGTACTTTTGTCTGTAGGGTCCCATATGGGACGCAGAGAGCAACAGACTTGAAACAACGTTCACATGAGTGCTCTCCCAAGCAATGGCTTCTCTGCAGCATTCCCTACCTGGTCCATGAGCTCTTGTGGATTTGCTCGGGTGTGGATCCCTGGACTCGTTCTTAGCGGATATAGAATATGAACTCTGTGACTCTTCAGGTCTCAATGACTGGGCATCCAAACAATGGTCTGAGCATCCATGGCCAGTGAGCTGGCCAACCATAGCCCAGAGTGCCAGATGTCTGTCAACCAAATCCAGTCTCTCTGGAATAGACCTCCTCATTCTCTGGCCTCCTGATTGTCAGGGACAGAGCCCACTCCCTTCCAGGTTGGAACTTTCAGTACCCTCAAATTGCAGGCATCATCCCAGGGCTCCTGGAAGATCAGACAATCGACCCACCTTTCCTTTCTTTTGATTGTAGACACAACAAACACACTGGCACTGGCCCCAGGCACCACACTCCCAGGAAGCTCTCCATGAGAGGGAGGGCTTGTTCTTATCCACCTGTGGAAAAGGCAGCTGAAATAGACCGGTTACCTCTCGGTTAAAAGGCCTCTGTTTGGAGGGCTCCCCTGTGGCTTAGGCTATGGAAACATTTATTCGGAAGTGTGGAGCTGAAAATGCCCCAATGGGAATGTCTTCGTCAAGGGTTACATCCAAGGGCTCAGGCTTGGTGGAGAGCATTGGGGCATGGATTGCTTGTTCGTGCCCTGGGATGTCTTGTTTCAAATGGCCATGAAGCACAATTCTTCTTTCACATGTAGGAACTCCCTTGAGGTATTCTGCCCACTGATCCCCTGAAGATATCACATGTGCAGACACCAAGCCTCTAGAATCCACATTGAGCTTGGGAGCCTGAGGAGAGTGGTGGCTATGCGTCTACAGATGGAGATAAGAGTGTTCATCCAAGAGGACCACCCCTCTGATGGATCCTCCTTTCCATCAACTTCGACATACCTCCAGAGCAAGAGCTCATGGTGTCCCTCTTTGAACTCTCAATGTGTGAGGGTGAGAATGTCCCACATATGGCCCATCACACACCTCTTTTCTCACAGAGAGGTGGTTTGGTCACAAGGCTCCATGGGCATCATATCAGTGCAAAGGCCACCTCTGGGGCTGCACCTTTCCGAAGGAAGGCAACTCCACACACTGGGGAACCCAATTTTCTCTATCATGATGGATCTCTGATAACATGTGGAGCACGTCAGGGTCAAGTGCTTTCTCAGGCACTGCCTCACACGAATACACAGGACAGAATCTCTTTTGGAGAGAAAAGATGTCATTCCAAACACCCAAACCAAAGTCACCTGGACAATGAAATCAAGGAACGACTGAGGAAGAACAACCTATGAGCTGCCATTTCAATAGGAAGTGTCGTTTCCGCTTAGGGAAAAGAGAGGGTGTCATTTACCTTGACCCACACCTCGTGTCCTTTGAGAAGACATGGGTGCCCAGCAGGGAGGACTGCTTGCAATCCACATACTTCAAGAGACCAGCCAAGGAATAGTGAAAATCTCATGCAAGAGTCCTGAGATAGCCTTCGTGTCTAATAGTCCCCGGAAACACAGACAAGGGCTTGGGAAGGAAACTGCGCCCTGGAATGTGGCTTGTATGCAAATCACATCTCAATCTCTCTCTCGGCTTCTTCCTCCTTCACATTCTCTCGAATCCTCCTCATCCAAGGTTATCTGTGCTGGTCCATGTTGTCAAATCTCAGCCAGGAAAGCAGTCAAATTCGTTAACCTACATTTTCCATCAGTCTTCCAAACTCCTATCAAATATAAAAGCATTTTTCCGGAAATAACTCCTCTGTTTGTATGGAGATATTCCACCTTACACAGTGCACCTCTATCTTACCATAGTCAGCCCTTCACACTGACAGATAACCATCCCATTTGCACTGTGTTCTACATGGTCACCAATTTGACTCTGAGATCAACATCTTTTCAACCACCTACACATAAGGGACCGAGTGAGAATTCACTTCTCTGCAGCACATCTCCTGTATTTGAAGTTGCTGGTGAGGTGGATCTCTCGACTCTTTCTAAGGGGAGTTGGGAAATGAAGCCTCTGCCTCTCCATGTCTCAGTGAATTGGCATGTAAGTAGGGGTCTGAGCACCCTTCAGCAGGGTCTGAGTGACAATGCGACAGAGGTCAAGGATTCGGTCCCCTACAACCACTCTCCATTTGGGACAATCCTCCTCCTTCTCTAGACCCTCCATTGCCAGGCCAGAGGCCTGGCTCGTCCAAGAGGGAAACCTCAAGACCTGCCCATGTAGCCCTCACCACACGGCTCACGGTAGATAACAAGAGAGACTCCTTAAATTCCACAACTGTGTACCCCACATACAAGCCAGCAGTGGAACTACTCACCCCACTTCCATCCAGCACCCCAGTAGACAGGACTTAATCTTATCAACCTGTGAAATACCCACCAGACGTATCCCAGCTTCATTCTTGGGACATGTGTTACTGTGGATAGCTAGTGTGTGCTTTCATCTATTGACGTGTACGTTCAGAAGCAGGGAAGGGTCCTTGCCCCCATTCAAGTATTGCCTCAGGGTTGATATTGAGGGCCTCGTCCTTGGTGGAAGGCAGAGGGGCCTATTGTCATGGTTTGAGCTCTGGAATGAGATTTATCATCACGGTCATTCTTGGGAGACGTTATTCCTCTGTTGGAAAAGACTGGAAGGGATAAGCTCACTGGTCCCTCTCCGATGTATCATAATCCAAAAGCAAGCCTGAGCCGTGGCTATTTCCTCAGCAGCCTGATGAGAATGGTGGGCATCAGAAGAATGCTGGAAAGAATACTTGTCATCCAATTGTCCAATACATCCAATGGATCCTCCTTTCATTTAGTATCAACATACCTCCAGATCATGAGCTCAGGCTGCCCGAGGTACCACAAATGATGGGTGACGGTGAGAGCTTCCCACCTTGGGCCCATCACTTGCCTCTCTTCTCACAGAGAGTCAGTGGTGTCACAATGCTTGGTGGGCGTCATGCCATTGCCATGGCCACCATTGGGCCTGAACTTCTCAGATGGAAGGCAACTCCACCTCCTCTGTGCCCACCTGCTCTCTACAGAAGGATGGCTCTTCCCCTGAACGTGTGTCAGGCTCAACACGGTGGTTCCAGAACTGCTTCCCAGGAATACACAGTCTACAATCCCATTTGGAAAGAAAATATGGGATTGAAAATGACCCACTGGCTAAAGATTGGGCAAGAGGGCGGAGGAGTAGCTGGACACGCTGAACACTTCATAGGTACTTTTGTCTGTAGGGTCCCATATGGGACGCAGAGAGCAACAGACTTGAAACAACGTTCACATGAGTGCTCTCCCAAGCAATGGCTTCTCTGCAGCATTCCCTACCTGGTCCATGAGCTCTTGTGGATTTGCTCGGGTGTGGATCCCTGGACTCGTTCTTAGCGGATATAGAATATGAACTCTGTGACTCTTCAGGTCTCAATGACTGGGCATCCAAACAATGGTCTGAGCATCCATGGCCAGTGAGCTGGCCAACCATAGCCCAGAGTGCCAGATGTCTGTCAAC
Organism: Sus scrofa; assembly: GCF_054392235.1. Classification (NCBI taxonomy): domain Eukaryota; kingdom Metazoa; phylum Chordata; class Mammalia; order Artiodactyla; family Suidae; genus Sus; species Sus scrofa. The sequence continues at coordinate 45,712,746 of NC_139402.1, forward strand.
CAAATCCAGTCTCTCTGGAATAGACCTCCTCATTCTCTGGCCTCCTGATTGTCAGGGACAGAGCCCACTCCCTTCCAGGTTGGAACTTTCAGTACCCTCAAATTGCAGGCATCATCCCAGGGCTCCTGGAAGATCAGACAATCGACCCACCTTTCCTTTCTTTTGATTGTAGACACAACAAACACACTGGCACTGGCCCCAGGCACCACACTCCCAGGAAGCTCTCCATGAGAGGGAGGGCTTGTTCTTATCCACCTGTGGAAAAGGCAGCTGAAATAGACCGGTTACCTCTCGGTTAAAAGGCCTCTGTTTGGAGGGCTCCCCTGTGGCTTAGGCTATGGAAATATTTATTCGGAAGTGTGGAGCTGAAAATGCCCCAATGGGAATGTCTTCGTCAAGGGTTACATCCAAGGGCTCAGGCTTGGTGGAGAGCATTGGGGCATGGATTGCTTGTTCGTGCCCTGGGATGTCTTGTTTCAAATGGCCATGAAGCACAATTCTTCTTTCACATGTAGGAACTCCCTTGAGGTATTCTGCCCACTGATCCCCTGAAGATATCACATGTGCAGACACCAAGCCTCTAGAATCCACATTGAGCTTGGGAGCCTGAGGAGAGTGGTGGCTATGCGTCTACAGATGGAGATAAGAGTGTTCATCCAAGAGGACCACCCCTCTGATGGATCCTCCTTTCCATCAACTTCGACATACCTCCAGAGCAAGAGCTCATGGTGTCCCTCTTTGAACTCTCAAGGTGTGAGGGTGAGAATGTCCCACATATGGCCCATCACACACCTCTTTTCTCACAGAGAGGTGGTTTGGTCACAAGGCTCCATGGGCATCATATCAGTGCAAAGGCCACCTCTGGGGCTGCACCTTTCCGAAGGAAGGCAACTCCACACACTGGGGAACCCAATTTTCTCTATCATGATGGATCTCTGATAACATGTGGAGCACGTCAGGGTCAAGTGCTTTCTCAGGCACTGCCTCACACGAATACACAGGACAGAATCTCTTTTGGAGAGAAAAGATGTCATTCCAAACACCCAAACCAAAGTCACCTGGACAATGAAATCAAGGAACGACTGAGGAAGAACAACCTATGAGCTGCCATTTCAATAGGAAGTGTCGTTTCCGCTTAGGGAAAAGAGAGGGTGTCATTTACCTTGACCCACACCTCGTGTCCTTTGAGAAGACATGGGTGCCCAGCAGGGAGGACTGCTTGCAATCCACATACTTCAAGAGACCAGCCAAGGAATAGTGAAAATCTCATGCAAGAGTCCTGAGATAGCCTTCGTGTCTAATAGTCCCCGGAAACACAGACAAGGGCTTGGGAAGGAAACTGCGCCCTGGAATGTGGCTTGGATGCAAATCACATCTCAATCTCTCTCTCGGCTTCTTCCTCCTTCACATTCTCTCGAATCCTCCTCATCCAAGGTTATCTGTGCTGGTCCATGTTGTAAAAATCTCAGCCAGGAAAGCGGTCAAATTCGTTAACCTAGATTTTCCATCAGTCTTCCAAACTCCTATCAAATATAAAAGCATTTTTCCGGAAATAACTCCTCTGTTTGTATGGAGATATTCCACCTTACACAGTGCACCTCTATCTTACCATAGTCAGCCCTTCACACTGACAGATAACCATCCCATTTGCACTGTGTTCTACATGGTCACCAATTTGACTCCGAGATCAACATCTTTTCAACCACCTACACATAAGGGACCGAGTGAGAATTCACTTCTCTGCAGCACATCTCCTGTATTTGAAGTTGCTGGTGAGGTGGATCTCTCGACTCTTTCTAAGGGGAGTTGGGAAATGAAGTCTCTGCCTCTCCATGTCTCAGTGAATTGGCATGTAAGAAGGGGTCTGAGCACCCTTCAGCAGGGTCTGAGTGACAATGCGACAGAGGTCAAGGATTCGGTCCCCTACAACCAGTCTCCATTTGGGACAATCCTCCTCCTTCTCTAGACCCTCCATTGCCAGGCCAGAGGCCTGGCTCGTCCAAGAGGGAAACCTCAAGACCTGCCCAGGTAGCCCTCACCACACGGCTCACGGTAGATAACAAGAGAGACTCCTTAAATTCCACAACTGTGTACACCACAAACAAGCCAGCAGTGGAACTAGTCACCCCACTTCCATCCAGCACCCCAGTAGACAGGACTTAATCTTATCAACCTGTGAAATACCCACCAGACATATCCCAGCTTCATTTTTGGGACATGTGTTACTGTGGATAGCTAGTGTGTGCTTTCATCTATTGACGTGTACGTTCAGAAGCAGGGAAGGGTCCTTGCCCCCATTCAAGTATTTCCTCAGGGTTGATATTGAGGGCCTCGTCCTTGGTGGAAGGAAGAGGGGCCTATTGTCATGGTTTGAGCTCTGGAATGAGATTTATCATCCCGGTCATTCTTGGGAGACGTTATTCCTCTGTTGGAAAAGACTGGAAGGGATAAGCTCACTGGTCCCTCTCAGATGTATCATAATCCAAAAGCAAGCCTGAGCCGTGGCTATTTACTCAGCAGCCTGATGAGAATGGTGGGCATCAGAAGAATGCTGGAAAGAATACTTGTCATCCAATTGTCCAATACATCCAATGGATCCTCCTTTCATTTAGTATCAACATACCTCCAGATCATGAGCTCAGGCTGCCCGAGGTACCACAAATGATGGGTGAGGTGAGAGCTTCCCACCTTGGGCCCATCACTTGCCTCTCTTCTCACAGAGAGTCAGTGGTGTCACAATGCTTGGTGGGCGTCATGCCATTGCCATGGCCACCATTGGGCCTGAACTTCTCAGATGGAAGGCAACTCCACCTCCTCTGTGCCCACCTGCTCTCTACAGAAGGATGGCTCTTCCCCTGAACGTGTGTCAGGCTCAGCACGGTGGTTCCAGAACTGCTTCCCAGGAATACACAGTCTACAATCCCATTTGGAAAGAAAATATGGGATTGAAAAAGACCCACTGGCTCAAGATTGGGCAAGAGGGCGGAGGAGTCGCTGGACACGCTGAACACTTCATAGGTACTTTTGTCTGTAGGGTCCCATATTGGACGCAGAGAGCAACAGACTTGAAACAACGTTCACATGAGTGCTCTCCCAAGCAATAGCTTCTCTGCAGCATTCCCTACCTGGTCCATGAGCTCTTGTGGATTTGCTCGGGTGTGGATCCCTGGACTCGTTCTTAGCGGATATAGAATATGAACTCTGTGACTCTTCAGGTCTCAATGACTGGGCATCCAAACAATGGTCTGAGCATCCATGGCCAGTGAGCTGGCCAACCATAGCCCAGAGTGCCAGATGTCTGTCAACCAAATCCAGGCTCTCTGGAATAGACCTCCTCATTCTCTGGCCTCCTGATTGTCAGGGACAGAGCCCACTCCCTTCCAGGTTGGAACTTTCAGTACCCTCAAATTGCAGGCATCATCCCAGGGCTCCTGGAAGATCAGACAATCGACCCACCTTTCCTTTCTTTTGATTGTAGACACAACAAACACACTGGCACTGGCCCCAGGCACCACACTCCCAGGAAGCTCTCCATGAGAGGGAGGGCTTGTTCTTATCCACCTGTGGAAAAGGCAGCTGAAATAGACCGGTTACCTCTCGGTTAAAAGGCCTCTGTTTGGAGGGCTCCCCTGTGGCTTAGGCTATGGAAATATTTATTCGGATGTGTGGAGCTGAAAATGCCCCAATGGGAATGTCTTCGTCAAGGGTTACATCCAAGGGCTCAGGCTTGGTGGAGAGCATTGGGGCATGGATTGCTAGTTTGTGCCCTGGGATGTCTTGTTTCAAATGGCCATGAAGCACAATTCTTCTTTCACATGTAGGAACTCCCTTGAGGTATTCTGCCCACTGATCCCCTGAAGATATCACATGTGCAGACACCAAGCCTCTAGAATCCACATTGAGCTTGGGAGCCTGAGGAGAGTGGTGGCTATGCGTCTACAGATGGAGATAAGAGTGTTCATCCAAGAGGACCACCCCTCTGATGGATCCTCCTTTCCATCAACTTCGACATACCTCCAGAGCAAGAGCTCATGGTGTCCCTCTTTGAACTCTCAAGGTGTGAGGGTGAGAATGTCCCACATATGGCCCATCACACACCTCTTTTCTCACAGAGAGGTGGTTTGGTCACAAGGCTCCATGGGCATCATATCAGTGCAAAGGCCACCTCTGGGGCTGCACCTTTCCGAAGGAAGGCAACTCCACACACTGGGGAACCCAATTTTCTCTATCATGATGGATCTCTGATAACATGTGGAGCACGTCAGGGTCAAGTGCTTTCTCAGGCACTGCCTCACACGAATACACAGGACAGAATCTCTTTTGGAGAGAAAAGATGTCATTCCAAACACCCAAACCAAAGTCACCTGGACAATGAAATCAAGGAACGACTGAGGAAGAACAACCTATGAGCTGCCATTTCAATAGGAAGTGTCGTTTCCGCTTAGGGAAAAGAGAGGGTGTCATTTACCTTGACCCACACCTCGTGTCCTTTGAGAAGACATGGGTGCCCAGCAGGGAGGACTGCTTGCAATCCACATACTTCAAGAGACCAGCCAAGGAATAGTGAAAATCTCATGCAAGAGTCCTGAGATAGCCTTCGTGTCTAATAGTCCCCGGAAACACAGACAAGGGCTTGGGAAGGAAACTGCGCCCTGGAATGTGGCTTGGATGCAAATCACATCTCAATCTCTCTCTCGGCTTCTTCCTCCTTCACATTCTCTCGAATCCTCCTCATCCAAGGTTATCTGTGCTGGTCCATGTTGTAAAAATCTCAGCCAGGAAAGCGGTCAAATTCGTTAACCTAGATTTTCCATCAGTCTTCCAAACTCCTATCAAATATAAAAGCATTTTTCCGGAAATAACTCCTCTGTTTGTATGGAGATATTCCACCTTACACAGTGCACCTCTATCTTACCATAGTCAGCCCTTCACACTGACAGATAACCATCCCATTTGCACTGTGTTCTACATGGTCACCAATTTGACTCCGAGATCAACATCTTTTCAACCACCTACACATAAGGGACCGAGTGAGAATTCACTTCTCGGCAGCACATCTCCTGTATTTGAAGTTGCTGGTGAGGTGGATCTCTCGACTCTTTCTAAGGGGAGTTGGGAAATGAAGTCTCTGCCTCTCCATGTCTCAGTGAATTGGCATGTAAGAAGGGGTCTGAGCACCCTTCAGCAGGGTCTGAGTGACAATGCGACAGAGGTCAAGGATTCGGTCCCCTACAACCAGTCTCCATTTGGGACAATCCTCCTCCTTCTCTAGACCCTCCATTGCCAGGCCAGAGGCCTGGCTCGTCCAAGAGGGAAACATCAAGACCTGCCCATGTAGCCCTCACCACACGGCTCACGGTAGATAACAAGAGAGACTCCTTAAATTCCACAACTGTGTACCCCACAAACAAGCCAGCAGTGGAACTAGTCACCCCACTTCCATCCAGCCCCCCAGTAGACAGGACGTAATCTTATCAACCTGTGAAATACCCACCAGACGTATCCCAGCTTCATTCTTGGGACATGTGTTACTGTGGATAGCTAGTGTGTGCTTTCATCTATTGACGTGTACGTTCAGAAGCAGGGAAGGGTCCTTGCCCCCATTCAAGTATTTCCTCAGGGTTGATATTGAGGGCCTCGTCCTTGGTGGAAGGCAGAGGGGCCTATTGTCATGGTTTGAGCTCTGGAATGAGATTTATCATCCCGGTCATTCTTGGGAGACGTTATTCCTCTGTTGGAAAAGACTGGAAGGGATAAGCTCACTGGTCCCTCTCAGATGTATCAAAATCCAAAAGCAAGCCTGAGCCGTGGCTATTTACTCAGCAGCCTGATGAGAATGGTGGGCATCAGAAGAATGCTGGGAAGAATACTTGTCATCCAATTGTCCAATACATCCAATGGATCCTCCTTTCATTTAGTATCAACATACCTCCAGATCATGAGCTCAGGCTGCCCGAGGTACCACAAATGATGGGTGACGGTGAGAGCTTCCCACCTTGGGCCCATCACTTGCCTCTCTTCTCACAGAGAGTCAGTGGTGTCACAATGCTTGGTGGGCGTCATGCCATTGCCATGGCCACCATTGGGCCTGAACTTCTCAGATGGAAGGCAACTCCACCTCCTCTGTGCCCACCTGCTCTCTACAGAAGGATGGCTCTTCCCCTGAACGTGTGTCAGGCTCAACACGGTGGTTCCAGAACTGCTTCCCAGGAATACACAGTCTACAATCCCATTTGGAAAGAAAATATGGGATTGAAAATGACCCACTGGCTAATGATTGGGCAAGATGACGGGTGAGTATGTGGACATCCTGGCCCTCTCCCACAAACACAACAAAATTGCCCTTCCAGATAATAAATGACTCCCAGCAAGTTCAACCAATCCTGGTAGTGGAACCTACACTCCCATAATGGCAAGAAGTTTGTTATATTATTGGGCAGAACGGGAGAAATTTTAGACTGAGAGAACGTGAATCCGAGCGAGACGGTGGCTCCCCAAAAAAAGCGGATGATACAGCAGAAATACAAAAAACCCTAAGAGAACACTATGAAAAACTCTATGGCAACACGTTTGACAAACTGGAAAAAATGGACAATTTTCTAGAATCTTACAGCCTGCCATAACTGAATCAAGCAGAAACAGACCAACTGAGCAGACCGATCACTAGAAATGAAATTGAAGAGGGCATAAAATCACTGCCTACAAATATAAGTCCAGGACCAGATGGCTTCACAGGGGAATTCTAGCAAACATATAAAGAGGAATTGGTGCCCATCCTCCTGAAACTCTTTCAAAAGGCTGAAGAAGAAGGAATACTCCCAAAGACATTCGATGATGCCACCATCACCCTCATTCCAAAATCAGACAGAGATACCACCAAAAAAGAAAACTATCGCCCAATATCATTGATGAATATAGATGCAAAAATTCTCAACAGTCTTAGCCAACCGAATCCAACAACATACCAAAAAATGATACACCATGACCAGGTTGGGTTCAGTCCAGGTTCACAAAGATGGTTCAACGTACGCAAATCAATCAGCATCATACACCACATGAACAAAAAAAAGTCAAAAATCATATGAGCATCTCAATAGACGCAGAAAACGCATTTGACAAAGTTCCACATCCATTCATGATCAAGACCCTCGCCAAAGTGGGTATAGAGGGAACATTCCTGAATATCATCAAAGCCATTTATGAGAAACCCACAGCAAATATCATCCTCAATGGGGAAAAACAGAAAGCCTTCTCACTCCAATCTGGAACCAGACAGGGATGCCCACTCTCACCACTGCTCTTCAACATCCTTTTGGAAGTCTTAGCCACAGCAATCAGACAAAAAAATCAAAGGCATCCATATAGGAAGAGAAGAGATCAAACTGTCACTGTATTCAAATGACATGATACTATAACTAGAAAGCCCTAAGGACTCAACCACAAAAGTCCTTGAACTGATTAATAAATTCAGCATTGTAACAAGGTATAAGATTATCCTTCAGAAGTCAGTTGCGTTTCTGTACACCAGCAATGAAACATTAGAAATGGAATACAAAAATACGATACCTTTTAAAATTGTACCTCACAAAATCAAATACCTAGGAATACACCTGACCAAGGAGGCAAAGGACCTATATGCCGAGAACTATAAAACTTTAATCAAAGAAATCAAAGAAGATGTAAAGAAATGGAAAGAGAGTCCATGTTCCTGGATTGGGAAAATCAATATTGTGAAAATGGCCATCCTACAGAAAGCAATCTACAGATTCAAAGCAATCCCTATCAAATTACCCAGGACATTGTTCACAGAACTAGAACAATCTAACCAAACATTTATATGGAGCAACAAAAGACCCAGAATCGCCAAAGCAATCCTGAGAAGCAAAAACCAAGCAGGAGGCATAACGCTCCCAGACTTCAAGAAATACTACAAAGCCACAGTCATCAAAACAGTGTGGTATTGGTACCAAAAGAGACAGACATACCAATGGAACAGAAGAGAGAATCCGGAAAGAAACCCTGACACCTAGGGTCAATTAATCTTGGACAAGGGAGGCAAGAACATCAAATGGGAACAAGAAAGTCTATTCAGCAAGCATTGCTGGGAAACCTGGACAGCTTCATGCAAAGCAAGGAACCGAGAACACACCCTCACACCATGCACATAAAGAAACGCCAAATGGCTGAAAGACTTAAATATACGACAGGACACCATCAAACTCCGAGAAGAAAACATAGGAAAAACACTCTCTGACATCAACATCATGAATATTTTCTCAGGTCCGTCTCCCAAAGCAATAGAAATTAGAGCAAAAATAAACCCATGGGACCTCATCAAACTGAAAAGCTTTGGCACAGCAAAGGAAACCCAAAAGAAAACAAAAAGACACCTTAAAAAATGGGAGAAAATAGTTTCAAATGATGCAAATGACAAAGGCTTAATCTCTAGAATATATAAGCAACTTATACAACTCAACAGCAAAAAAACCAATCAATTAATGGAAAAATGGGCAAAAGACCTGAATAGATATTTCTCCAAAGAAGATATACAGATGGCCAACAAACACATGAAAAAATGCCCAACATCGCTGATTATAAGAGAAATGCAAATCAAAACTACCATGAGATACCACCGCACCACAGTCAGAATGGCCATCAATAATAAATCCACAAATAACAAGTGCTGGAGGGGCTGTGGAGAAAAGGGAAACCTCCTGCATTGCTGGAGGGAATGTCAACTGATACAGCCCCTATGGAGAACAGTTTGGAGATACCTTAGAAATCTATACATAAAACTTCCACATAACCCCGCAATCCCACGCTTGGACATCTATCCGGACAAAACTCTACTTAAAAGAGACACATGCACCTGCTTGTTAATTGCAGCCTATTCGCAATAGCCAGGACATGGAAACAACCCAAATGTCCATCGACAGAGGATTGGATTCGGAAGACGTGGTATATATACGGAATGGAATACTACTCAGCCATAAAAAGGATGACATAATGCCATTTGCAGCAACATGGATAGAACTAGAAAATCTCATTCTGAGTGAAATGAGCCAGAAAGACAAAGACAAATACCATATGATATCACTTATAACTTTAATCTAATTTCCAGCACAAATGAACATCTCCTCAGAAAAGAAAATCATGGACTTGGAGAAAAGACTTGTGGTTGCCTGATGGGAGGGGGAGGGAGTGGGTGGTATCGGGAGCTTGGGCTAATCAGACACAACTTAGAATAGATTTACAAGGAGATCCTTCTGAGTAGCGTTGAGAACTATCTCTAGATACACATGTTGCAACAGAAGAAAGGGTGGGGGAAAAACTGTAAGTTGAATGTATACATGTAAGTAGAAAATGACCCCCTTGCTGTAAAGTGGGAAAATAAGAAAAAAAATTCCCACTCCCCACGGAGCCCGAACAGGAAAACACTGGCTGATGGAGGAAGAACAACAACTGAGCATCACTTTCCATGGGATGAGGTTTTTCCACTGAAGTAAACTATGGAATATTTTTCAACCTGGTTTCCAACCCATGCCATTGAAGAAGATATAGGTAGCATAGAATGGCTTGTTCTTATCCATGTGGAAAAGGCAGCTGAAATAGACCGCTTACATCTCGGTTAAAAGGCCTCTGTTTGGAGGGCTCCCCTGTGGCTTAGGCTATGGAAATATTTATTCGGAAGTGTGGAGCTGAAAATGCCACATTGGGAATGTCTTCTTCAGGGGTTACATCCAGGGCATCACGCTTGGTGGAGAGCATTGGGGCATGGATTGCTTGTTTGTGCCCTGGGATGTCTTGTTTCAAATGGCCATGAAGCACAATTCTTTTTTTCACATGTAGGAACTCCCTTAAGGTATTCTGCCCACTGATCCCCTTAATATATAACATTTTCAAACACCAAGCCTCTAAAATCCATATTTAGCTTGGGAGCCTGAATAGAGAGGTGGGTATGAGTCTACAGATGGAGATAATAGTGTTCATCCAAGAGGACCACCCCTCTGATGGATCCTCCTTTCCATCAACTTCGACATACCTCCATTGCAAGTGCACATGTTGTCCATCATTTAACTCTCAAGGTTTGAGGGTTAGAATGTCCAACATATGGCCCATCACACACCTCTTTTCTCACAGAGAGGTTGTTTGGGCACAAGGCTCCATGGGCATCATATCAGTGCAAAGGCCACCTCTGGGACTGCACCTTTCAGAAGGAGGGCAATTCCACACACTGGGGAACCAAATTTCTCTATCACGAAGCATCTCTGATAACATGTGTAGCCCTTCAGGGTCACGTGCTTTCTCAGTCACTGCCTCACACGAATACACAGTACAGAATCACTTTTGGAGACAAGAGATGTCATTCCAAACACCCAAAGAAAAGTAACCTGAACAATGAAATAAAGGAACGACTGAGGAAAATCACCCTATGAGCTGATATTTCAATAGGAAGGGGCTTTTCCGCTAGGGAAAATAGAGGGTGTCATTTAACTTGACCCACACCTCGTGTCCTTTGAGAAGACATGGGTGCCCAGCAGGGAGGACTGCTTGCAACCGACATATTTCTAGAGACAGGCCAAGGAATAGAGAAAATCTCATGCAAGAGTCCTGATAGAGACTTTGTGTCTAATAGTCCCCGGAAAAAAAAACAAGGGCTTGGGAATGATATTGTGCCCTGGAATGTGGCTTGTATCCAAACCTCATCTCTCTCTCTCTCTCTCTCTCACTCTATCTCTCGGCTTCTTCCTCCTTCACATGCTCTCGAATGCTCCTCATCCAAGGTTATCTGTACTGCTCCAGGTGGGCATATCTCAGCCAGGGGAGCAGTCAAATTCTTTAACCAAGATCTTCCATTAGTCTTCCAAACTCCTATCAAAAGTCACAGCATTTTTCGTAAAATAACTCCTCTGTTTGTATGGAGATATTCCACCTTACACAGGGTAGCACTATCTTACCATTGTCAGCACTTCACACTGAGAGAAAACATCCCATTTTTACTGCGTTCTACATGGTCACAGATTTGACTCACAGATCAACATCTTTTCAACCATCTACACATAAGGACCTAGCAAGACTTCATTTATCTGAGGCACAACACACGTGTGTGATCAGGTCTGTGAGTGGCTGGTAAGGAGGATCATCTCTTGACTCATTCTAAGGGGAGTTAGGAAATGTAGTTTCTGACTCTACATGTCTCAGTGAATTGGCATCTAAGAAGGGCTCTGAGTACATTTCAGCCTGAATGACAATGGGACAGAGTTCCAGGATTCGGTCCCCTAAAACCAGTCTCTATTTGGGACAATCCTCCTCCATCTCTCGACCCTCAATTGGCAGGCCAGAGGCCCCGCTCATCCAAGAGGGACCTGAAGACCTGGCCATGTAGCCCACACCGCACGGCTCAAAGGAGGAGGAGAAAAGACACTTCTTAAGTTCCTGATAATTGTGAACCCCACAAACAAGCCAGCAGTGGAACTAGTCAACCCACTTCCATCCAGCACCCCCTAAGACAGGACATCAACTTATCAACCTGTGAAATACACACCAGACATATCCCAACTTCATTCTAGGGAAATTTGTTACTGCGGATAGCTAGTGTGTGCTTTCATCTATTGACGTGTATGCTCTGAAGCAGGGAATTGTCCTTCCCCCCATTCCAATATTTCCTCAGGTTGGATATTGAGGGCCTCGTCCTTGGTTGAAGGCAGGGGGGCCTATTTTCATGCTTTGGGCTCTGGAATGAGATTAATCATCCCGGTCGTACTTAGGAGTCGTTTTTCCCCTGTCGGAAAAGACTGGAAGTGATAAGCTCACTGGTCCCTTTCAGATATATCCTAATCCACAAGCAAGCCTGAGCAGTGGATATTTATATTCTCAGGAGGCTGATGAGAATGGGGGCCATGAGAAGAATCCTGGGAAGAATACATAACACACAATTTTCCAATACATCCAAAGGATCATCCTTTAATTTAGTATTAACATACATCCAGATCAAGAGCTCAGGCTGCCTGATGTACAACACTTTAGGGGTGACGGTGAGAGCTTCCCACTTTGGGACAATCACTTGCCTCTCTTCTCATAGAGGGTCTGATGTGTCACAATGCTTGGTGGGCAGCATGCCACTGCCATGGCAACTATTGGGCCTGAACTTCTCAGATGGAAGGCAACTCTGCCTCCTCTGTGCCCACCTGCTCTCTACACAAGGATGGCTCTTCCCCTGAACGTGTGTCAGGCTCAACACGGTGGTTCATGAACTTCGTCCCAGGAATACACAGTCTACAATCTCATTGGGAAAGAAAATATGGCATTGAGAAAGACCCACTCCCCACGCAGCCTGAACAGGAAAACAATGGCCGATGGAGGAAGAACAACACACGAGCATCCCTTTCCATGGGAGGAAGCTTTTCCACGGAAGGAAACTATGGAATATCTTTTAACCTGATTTCCACCCCATGCCATTGGAGAAGATATAGGTACCATACCAAGGCTTTCAAAGCTGTCTTCCAGGATGGAGCAGGGATTGTAATGGACACATTTTGGGAGTCAGGCCAGGGAGGAGAGAAGACTCTGGTACACGTGTGCTGCTTTGTCCCATTTGTGGGCTATCCACCTTAAACAAAGACATGTCCCTGGAGCAATTATCCTGCCATTGGCGGTTGCTTGAATCAGCAGCTCCTTTACCTCTCTCTCTCCTTCTTTTGATCTCCTTCTCTCTAGCTCTCTCAGTCACCCCTTTGCCCCCTTTCAATTGCTCTTGAATCCTCCTGCTACAAGTTGACCTGTGGTGATAATGGATGAAATATAGTAGCCAAGAGAATGCTCCAAGTGATCCCCCAGCCTTTTCTCCCTGTCATCCTACGTCTGATCCAATATAAAATCAGTGGTCCAGAAAGACTTCCTGTGCTGTGTGGAGTCACCCCAACTAGGTCATCCTTCCACAACACTTCCCACATTCAGCCCTTCATATGGACACGCTGACCCCTTCATATGTACTTCGGTCTGGAGGGTCCCATATTGGATTCAGAGAGCAACACACTTGAAACAACATTCACATGAGTGCTGTCCCAAGAAATGGCTTATTTGCAGCATTCCCTACCTGGTCCATGAGGTATTGTGGATTTGCTCGGGTGTGGATCTCTGGACTCGTTCTTAGCGGATATAGAATATGAACTCTATGACTCTTCATGTCTCAATGATTGGGCATCCAAACAATGGTCTGAGCATCCTTGGACAATGGGCTGGCCAACCATAGCCCAGAGTGCAAGATGTGTGTCAACCAAAACCAGTCTCTATGGAATAGACCTCCTCATTCTCTAGCCTCATGATTGTCAGGGACAGAGACAACTCCCTTCCAGGAGGGAACATTCAATACCCTCAAATTGCAGGCATCATCCCAGGGCTCCTGGAAGTTCAGACAAGCGACCCACCTTTCCTTCCTTATGCTTGTAGACACAACAAACACACTGGCACTGGCCCCAGGCACCACACTCCCAGGAAGCACTCAATGAGAGGGAGGGCTTGTTCTTATCCACCTGTGGAAAAGGCACCTGCAATAGACCCGTTACATCTCGGTTAAAAGGCCTCTGTTTGGAGGGCTCCCCTGTGGCTTAGGCTGTGGGAATATGGATTCAGAAGTGTGCAGCTGAAAAGTTCCCATTGGAATGTCTTCTTCAGGGGTTACATCCAGGGCCTCATGCTTGAGGGAGAGCATTGGGGCATGGATTTCTTTTTTGTACACCAGGATGTCTTGTTTCAAATGGCCATGAAGCACAATTCTTTTTTCACATGGAGGGACTCGCTTGAGGTATTCTGCCCACTGATCCCCTTAAGATATCACATGTGCAAACACCAAGCCTCTAGAATCCACATGGATCTTGGGAGCCTGAGGGGTGTGGTGGCTATGAGTCTACAGATGGAGATAAGAGTGTTCATCCAAGAGGACCACCCATCTGATTGATCCTCTTTTCCATCAACTTCGACATACCTGCAGAGCAAGAGCTCATGGTGTCCATCTTTGAACTCTCAAGGTTTGAGGGTGAGAATGTCCCACATGTGGCCCATCACACACCTCTTTTCTCACGGAGAGGTTGTTTGATCACAAGGCTCCATGGGCATCATATCAGTGCCATGGCCACCTGTGGGACTGCACCTTTCCGAAGGAAGGCAACTCCACACACTGGGGAACCCAATTGTCTCTATCATGGTGGATCTCTGATAACATGTGGAGCACGTCAGGGTCAAGTGCTTTCTCAGTCACTGCCTCACACGAATACACAGGACAGAGTCACTTTTGGAGAGAAAAGATGTCATTCCAAACACCCAAACAAAAGTCCCCTGGACAAAGACATCAAGGAACGACTGGGGAAGAACAGCCTATGAGCTGCCATTTCAATAGGAAGGGTCTTTTCCGCTTAGGGAAAAGAGAGGGTGTCATTTAACTTGACCCACACCTCGTGTCCTTTGGGAAGATATGGGTGCCAAGCAGGGAGGACTGCTTGCAACTGACATATTTCTAGAGACCGACCAAGAAGGAGTGAAAATCTCATGCAAGAGTCCTGAGATAGCCTTTGTGTCTAATAGTCCCTGGAAACACAGACATGGGCTTGGGAATGAATTTGTGCCCTGGAATGTGGCTTGTATACAAATCTCATCTCTCTCTCTCTCTCTCTCTCTCTGTCTCTCTCTCTCTCAATCTCTGTCTTGGCTTCTCCCTCCTTCACATTCTCTCGAATCCTCCTCATCCAAGGTTATCTGTGCTGGTCCAGGTGGGCATATCTCAGCCAGGAGAGCAGTCAAATTCTTTAACCAAGATCTTCCATCAGTCTTCCAAACTCCTATCAAATATAAAAGAATATTCCTGAAATAACTACTCCGTTTGTATGGAGATATTCCACCTTACACATTGTACCCCTATCTTACCATTGTCAGCCCTTCACACTGACACATAACCATCCCAATTGTACTGCGTTCTACATGGTCACAGAATTGACTCTGAGATCAACACCTATTCAGCCACCAACACATAAGGGACCTAGTGAGAATTCACTTATCTGCTGCACACCCAGGTATTTGAAGTGGCTGCTGAGGTGGATCTCTCGACTCTCTCTAAGGGGAGTTAGGTCATGAAGTCTCTGACTCTCCATGTCTCAGTGAATTGGCATCTAAGAAAGGGTCTGAGCACCCTTCAGCAGGGTCTGAATGACAATGGGACAGAGTTCAAGGATTCGGGCACCGAAAACCAGTCTCCATTTGGGACAATCCTCCTCCTTCTCTCTAGACCCTCAATTGGCAGGCCAGAGGCCGATCTCGTCCAAGAGGGAAACCTCAAGACATGCCAATGTAGTCCTCACCACAGGGATCACGGAGGATAAGAGGAGAGACTCCTTAAATTCCTGACAATTGTGTACCACACAAACAAGTCAGCAGTGGAACTAGTCACCCCATTTCCATCCTGCACACCATTAGACAGGACGTATACTTATCAACCTGTAAAATACCCACCAGACATATACCAGCTTCATTCTAGGGAAATTTGTTACTGCGGATAGCTAGTGTGTGCTTTCATCTATTGACGTGTATGCTCTGAAGCAGGGAATTGTCCTTCCCCCCATTCCAATATTTCCTCAGGTTGGATATTGAGGGCCTCGTCCTTGGTTGAAGGCAGGGGGGCCTATTTTCATGCTTTGAGCTCTGGAATGAGATTAATCATCCCGGTCGTACTTAGGAGTCGTTTTTCCCCTGTCGGAAAAGACTGGAAGTGATAAGCTCACTGGTCCCTTTCAGATATATCCTAATCCACAAGCAAGCCTGAGCAGTGGCTATTTACTCAGGAGCCTGATGAGGATGGTGGCCATGAGAAGAATCCTGGAAATACTACTTATCATAAAAGTTTCCAATTCATCCAATGGAGCATCCTTTAATTTACTATCAACATACCTCCAGATCAAGAGCTCAGGCTGCCCGATGTACAGCAATTGATGGGTGACCGTGAGGGCTTCCGACTTCGTGCCCATCACTCGCCTCTCTTCTCATAGAGGGTCTGATGTGTCACAGTGCTTGGTGGGCAGCATGCCACTGCCATGGCAACTATTGGGCCTGAACTTCTCAGATGGAAGGCAACTCCACCTCCTCTGTGCCCACCTGCTCTCTACACAAGGATGGCTCTTCCCCTGAACGTGTGTCAGGCTCAACACGGTGGTTCATGAACTTCGTCCCAGGAATACACAGTCTACAATCTCATTGGGAAAGAAAATATGGCATTGAGAAAGACCCACTCCCCACGCAGCCTGAACAGGAAAACAATGGCCGATGGAGGAAGAACAACACACGAGCATCCCTTTCCATGGGAGGAAGCTTTTCCACGGAAGGAAACTATGGAATATCTTTTAACCTGATTTCCACCCCATGCCATTGGAGAAGATATAGGTACCATACCAAGGCTTTCAAAGCTGTCTTCCAGGATGGAGCAGGGATTGTAATGGACACATTTTGGGAGTCAGGCCAGGGAGGAGAGAAGACTCTGGTACACGTGTGCTGCTTTGTCCCATTTGTGGGCTATCCACCTTAAACAAAGACATGTCCCTGGAGCAATTATCCTGCCATTGGCGGTTGCTTGAATCAGCAGCTCCTTTACCTCTCTCTCTCCTTCTTTTGATCTCCTTCTCTCTAGCTCTCTCAGTCACCCCTTTGCCCCCTTTCAATTGCTCTTGAATCCTCCTGCTACAAGTTGACCTGTGGTGATAATGGATGAAATATAGTAGCCAAGAGAATGCTCCAAGTGATCCCCCAGCCTTTTCTCCTTGTCATCCTACGTCTGATCCAATATAAAATCAGTGGTCCAGAAAGACTTCCTGTGCTGTGTGGAGTCACCCCAACTAGGTCATCCTTCCACAACACTTCCCACATTCAGCCCTTCATATGGACACGCTGACCCCTTCATATGTACTTCGGTCTGGAGGGTCCCATATTGGATTCAGAGAGCAACACACTTGAAACAACATTCACATGAGTGCTGTCCCAAGAAATGGCTTATTTGCAGCATTCCCTACCTGGTCCATGAGGTATTGTGGATTTGCTCGGGTGTGGATCTCTGGACTCGTTCTTAGCGGATATAGAATATGAACTCTATGACTCTTCATGTCTCAATGATTGGGCATCCAAACAATGGTCTGAGCATCCTTGGACAATGGGCTGGCCAACCATAGCCCAGAGTGCAAGATGTGTGTCAACCAAAACCAGTCTCTATGGAATAGACCTCCTCATTCTCTAGCCTCATGATTGTCAGGGACAGAGACAACTCCCTTCCAGGAGGGAACATTCAATACCCTCAAATTGCAGGCATCATCCCAGGGCTCCTGGAAGTTCAGACAAGCGACCCACCTTTCCTTCCTTATGCTTGTAGACACAACAAACACACTGGCACTGGCCCCAGGCACCACACTCCCAGGAAGCACTCAATGAGAGGGAGGGCTTGTTCTTATCCACCTGTGGAAAAGGCACCTGCAATAGACCCGTTACATCTCGGTTAAAAGGCCTCTGTTTGGAGGGCTCCCCTGTGGCTTAGGCTGTGGGAATATGGATTCAGAAGTGTGCAGCTGAAAAGTTCCCATTGGAATGTCTTCTTCAGGGGTTACATCCAGGGCCTCATGCTTGAGGGAGAGCATTGGAGCATGGATTTCTTTTTTGTACACCAGGATGTCTTGTTTCAAATGGCCATGAAGCACAATTCTTTTTTCACATGGAGGGACTCGCTTGAGGTATTCTGCCCACTGATCCCCTTAAGATATCACATGTGCAAACACCAAGCCTCTAGAATCCACATGGATCTTGGGAGCCTGAGGGGTGTGGTGGCTATGAGTCTACAGATGGAGATAAGAGTGTTCATCCAAGAGGACCACCCATCTGATTGATCCTCTTTTCCATCAACTTCGACATACCTCCAGAGCAAGAGCTCATGGTGTCCATCTTTGAACTCTCAAGGTTTGAGGGTGAGAATGTCCCACATGTGGCCCATCACACACCTCTTTTCTCACGGAGAGGTTGTTTGATCACAAGGCTCCATGGGCATCATATCAGTGCCATGGCCACCTGTGGGACTGCACCTTTCCGAAGGAAGGCAACTCCACACACTGGGGAACCCAATTGTCTCTATCATGGTGGATCTCTGATAACATGTGGAGCACGTCAGGGTCAAGTGCTTTCTCAGTCACTGCCTCACACGAATACACAGGACAGAGTCACTTTTGGAGAGAAAAGATGTCATTCCAAACACCCAAACAAAAGTCCCCTGGACAAAGACATCAAGGAACGACTGGGGAAGAACAGCCTATGAGCTGCCATTTCAATAGGAAGGGTCTTTTCCGCTTAGGGAAAAGAGAGGGTGTCATTTAACTTGACCCACACCTCGTGTCCTTTGGGAAGATATGGGTGCCAAGCAGGGAGGACTGCTTGCAACTGACATATTTCTAGAGACCGACCAAGAAGGAGTGAAAATCTCATGCAAGAGTCCTGAGATAGCCTTTGTGTCTAATAGTCCCTGGAAACACAGACATGGGCTTGGGAATGAATTTGTGCCCTGGAATGTGGCTTGTATACAAATCTCATCTCTCTCTCTCTCTCTCTCTCTGTCTCTCTCTCTCTCAATCTCTGTCTTGGCTTCTCCCTCCTTCACATTCTCTCGAATCCTCCTCATCCAAGGTTATCTGTGCTGGTCCAGGTGGGCATATCTCAGCCAGGAGAGCAGTCAAATTCTTTAACCAAGATCTTCCATCAGTCTTCCAAACTCCTATCAAATATAAAAGAATATTCCTGAAATAACTACTCCGTTTGTATGGAGATATTCCACCTTACACATTGTACCCCTATCTTACCATTGTCAGCCCTTCACACTGACACATAACCATCCCAATTGTACTGCGTTCTACATGGTCACAGAATTGACTCTGAGATCAACACCTATTCAGCCACCAACACATAAGGGACCTAGTGAGAATTCACTTATCTGCTGCACACCCAGGTATTTGAAGTGGCTGCTGAGGTGGATCTCTCGACTCTCTCTAAGGGGAGTTAGGTCATGAAGTCTCTGACTCTCCATGTCTCAGTGAATTGGCATCTAAGAAAGGGTCTGAGCACCCTTCAGCAGGGTCTGAATGACAATGGGACAGAGTTCAAGGATTCGGGCACCGAAAACCAGTCTCCATTTGGGACAATCCTCCTCCTTCTCTCTAGACCCTCAATTGGCAGGCCAGAGGCCGATCTCGTCCAAGAGGGAAACCTCAAGACATGCCAATGTAGTCCTCACCACAGGGATCACGGAGGATAAGAGGAGAGACTCCTTAAATTCCTGACAATTGTGTACCACACAAACAAGTCAGCAGTGGAACTAGTCACCCCATTTCCATCCTGCACACCATTAGACAGGACGTATACTTATCAACCTGTAAAATACCCACCAGACATATACCAGCTTCATTCTAGGGAAATTTGTTACTGCGGATAGCTAGTGTGTGCTTTCATCTATTGACGTGTATGCTCTGAAGCAGGGAATTGTCCTTCCCCCCATTCCAATATTTCCTCAGGTTGGATATTGAGGGCCTCGTCCTTGGTTGAAGGCAGGGGGGCCTATTTTCATGCTTTGAGCTCTGGAATGAGATTAATCATCCCGGTCGTACTTAGGAGTCGTTTTTCCCCTGTCGGAAAAGACTGGAAGTGATAAGCTCACTGGTCCCTTTCAGATATATCCTAATCCACAAGCAAGCCTGAGCAGTGGCTATTTACTCAGGAGCCTGATGAGGATGGTGGCCATGAGAAGAATCCTGGAAATACTACTTATCATAAAAGTTTCCAATTCATCCAATGGAGCATCCTTTAATTTACTATCAACATACCTCCAGATCAAGAGCTCAGGCTGCCCGATGTACAGCAATTGATGGGTGACCGTGAGGGCTTCCGACTTCGTGCCCATCACTCGCCTCTCTTCTCATAGAGGGTCTGATGTGTCACAATGCTTGGTGGGCAGCATGCCACTGCCATGGCAACTATTGGGCCTGAACTTCTCAGATGGAAGGCAACTCCACCTCCTCTGTGCCCACCTGCTCTCTACACAAGGGTGGCTCTTCCCCTGAACGTGTGTCAGGCTCAACACGGTGGTTCATGAACTTCGTCCCAGGAATACACAGTCTACAATCTCATTGGGAAAGAAAATATGGCATTGAGAAAGACCCACTCCCCACGCAGCCTGAACAGGAAAACAATGGCCGATGGAGGAAGAACAACACACGAGCATCCCTTTCCATGGGAGGAAGCTTTTCCACGGAAGGAAACTATGGAATATCTTTTAACCTGATTTCCACCCCATGCCATTGGAGAAGATATAGGTACCATACCAAGGCTTTCAAAGCTGTCTTCCAGGATGGAGCAGGGATTGTAATGGACACATTTTGGGAGTCAGGCCAGGGAGGAGAGAAGACTCTGGTACACGTGTGCTGCTTTGTCCCATTTGTGGGCTATCCACCTTAAACAAAGACATGTCCCTGGAGCAATTATCCTGCCATTGGCGGTTGCTTGAATCAGCAGCTCCTTTACCTCTCTCTCTCCTTCTTTTGATCTCCTTCTCTCTAGCTCTCTCAGTCACCCCTTTGCCCCCTTTCAATTGCTCTTGAATCCTCCTGCTACAAGTTGACCTGTGGTGATAATGGATGAAATATAGTAGCCAAGAGAATGCTCCAAGTGATCCCCCAGCCTTTTCTCCTTGTCATCCTACGTCTGATCCAATATAAAATCAGTGGTCCAGAAAGACTTCCTGTGCTGTGTGGAGTCACCCCAACTAGGTCATCCTTCCACAACACTTCCCACATTCAGCCCTTCATATGGACACGCTGACCCCTTCATATGTACTTCGGTCTGGAGGGTCCCATATTGGATTCAGAGAGCAACACACTTGAAACAACATTCACATGAGTGCTGTCCCAAGAAATGGCTTATTTGCAGCATTCCCTACCTGGTCCATGAGGTATTGTGGATTTGCTCGGGTGTGGATCTCTGGACTCGTTCTTAGCGGATATAGAATATGAACTCTATGACTCTTCATGTCTCAATGATTGGGCATCCAAACAATGGTCTGAGCATCCTTGGACAATGGGCTGGCCAACCATAGCCCAGAGTGCAAGATGTGTGTCAACCAAAACCAGTCTCTATGGAATAGACCTCCTCATTCTCTAGCCTCATGATTGTCAGGGACAGAGACAACTCCCTTCCAGGAGGGAACATTCAATACCCTCAAATTGCAGGCATCATCCCAGGGCTCCTGGAAGTTCAGACAAGCGACCCACCTTTCCTTCCTTATGCTTGTAGACACAACAAACACACTGGCACTGGCCCCAGGCACCACACTCCCAGGAAGCACTCAATGAGAGGGAGGGCTTGTTCTTATCCACCTGTGGAAAAGGCACCTGCAATAGACCCGTTACATCTCGGTTAAAAGGCCTCTGTTTGGAGGGCTCCCCTGTGGCTTAGGCTGTGGGAATATGGATTCAGAAGTGTGCAGCTGAAAAGTTCCCATTGGAATGTCTTCTTCAGGGGTTACATCCAGGGCCTCATGCTTGAGGGAGAGCATTGGGGCATGGATTTCTTTTTTGTACACCAGGATGTCTTGTTTCAAATGGCCATGAAGCACAATTCTTTTTTCACATGGAGGGACTCGCTTGAGGTATTCTGCCCACTGATCCCCTTAAGATATCACATGTGCAAACACCAAGCCTCTAGAATCCACATGGATCTTGGGAGCCTGAGGGGTGTGGTGGCTATGAGTCTACAGATGGAGATAAGAGTGTTCATCCAAGAGGACCACCCATCTGATTGATCCTCTTTTCCATCAACTTCGACATACCTCCAGAGCAAGAGCTCATGGTGTCCATCTTTGAACTCTCAAGGTTTGAGGGTGAGAATGTCCCACATGTGGCCCATCACACACCTCTTTTCTCACGGAGAGGTTGTTTGATCACAAGGCTCCATGGGCATCATATCAGTGCCATGGCCACCTGTGGGACTGCACCTTTCCGAAGGAAGGCAACTCCACACACTGGGGAACCCAATTGTCTCTATCATGGTGGATCTCTGATAACATGTGGAGCACGTCAGGGTCAAGTGCTTTCTCAGTCACTGCCTCACACGAATACACAGGACAGAGTCACTTTTGGAGAGAAAAGATGTCATTCCAAACACCCAAACAAAAGTCCCCTGGACAAAGACATCAAGGAACGACTGGGGAAGAACAGCCTATGAGCTGCCATTTCAATAGGAAGGGTCTTTTCCGCTTAGGGAAAAGAGAGGGTGTCATTTAACTTGACCCACACCTCGTGTCCTTTGGGAAGATATGGGTGCCAAGCAGGGAGGACTGCTTGCAACTGACATATTTCTAGAGACCGACCAAGAAGGAGTGAAAATCTCATGCAAGAGTCCTGAGATAGCCTTTGTGTCTAATAGTCCCTGGAAACACAGACATGGGCTTGGGAATGAATTTGTGCCCTGGAATGTGGCTTGTATACAAATCTCATCTCTCTCTCTCTCTCTCTCTCTCTGTCTCTCTCTCTCTCAATCTCTGTCTTGGCTTCTCCCTCCTTCACATTCTCTCGAATCCTCCTCATCCAAGGTTATCTGTGCTGGTCCAGGTGGGCATATCTCAGCCAGGAGAGCAGTCAAATTCTTTAACCAAGATCTTCCATCAGTCTTCCAAACTCCTATCAAATATAAAAGAATATTCCTGAAATAACTACTCCGTTTGTATGGAGATATTCCACCTTACACATTGTACCCCTATCTTACCATTGTCAGCCCTTCACACTGACACATAACCATCCCAATTGTACTGCGTTCTACATGGTCACAGAATTGACTCTGAGATCAACACCTATTCAGCCACCAACACATAAGGGACCTAGTGAGAATTCACTTATCTGCTGCACACCCAGGTATTTGAAGTGGCTGCTGAGGTGGATCTCTCGACTCTCTCTAAGGGGAGTTAGGTCATGAAGTCTCTGACTCTCCATGTCTCAGTGAATTGGCATCTAAGAAAGGGTCTGAGCACCCTTCAGCAGGGTCTGAATGACAATGGGACAGAGTTCAAGGATTCGGGCACCGAAAACCAGTCTCCATTTGGGACAATCCTCCTCCTTCTCTCTAGACCCTCAATTGGCAGGCCAGAGGCCGATCTCGTCCAAGAGGGAAACCTCAAGACATGCCAATGTAGTCCTCACCACAGGGATCACGGAGGATAAGAGGAGAGACTCCTTAAATTCCTGACAATTGTGTACCACACAAACAAGTCAGCAGTGGAACTAGTCACCCCATTTCCATCCTGCACACCATTAGACAGGACGTATACTTATCAACCTGTAAAATACCCACCAGACATATACCAGCTTCATTCTAGGGAAATTTGTTACTGCGGATAGCTAGTGTGTGCTTTCATCTATTGACGTGTATGCTCTGAAGCAGGGAATTGTCCTTCCCCCCATTCCAATATTTCCTCAGGTTGGATATTGAGGGCCTCGTCCTTGGTTGAAGGCAGGGGGGCCTATTTTCATGCTTTGAGCTCTGGAATGAGATTAATCATCCCGGTCGTACTTAGGAGTCGTTTTTCCCCTGTCGGAAAAGACTGGAAGTGATAAGCTCACTGGTCCCTTTCAGATATATCCTAATCCACAAGCAAGCCTGAGCAGTGGCTATTTACTCAGGAGCCTGATGAGGATGGTGGCCATGAGAAGAATCCTGGAAATACTACTTATCATAAAAGTTTCCAATTCATCCAATGGAGCATCCTTTAATTTACTATCAACATACCTCCAGATCAAGAGCTCAGGCTGCCCGATGTACAGCAATTGATGGGTGACCGTGAGGGCTTCCGACTTCGTGCCCATCACTCGCCTCTCTTCTCATAGAGGGTCTGATGTGTCACAGTGCTTGGTGGGCAGCATGCCACTGCCATGGCAACTATTGGGCCTGAACTTCTCAGATGGAAGGCAACTCCACCTCCTCTGTGCCCACCTGCTCTCTACACAAGGATGGCTCTTCCCCTGAACGTGTGTCAGGCTCAACACGGTGGTTCATGAACTTCGTCCCAGGAATACACAGTCTACAATCTCATTGGGAAAGAAAATATGGCATTGAGAAAGACCCACTCCCCACGCAGCCTGAACAGGAAAACAATGGCCGATGGAGGAAGAACAACACACGAGCATCCCTTTCCATGGGAGGAAGCTTTTCCACGGAAGGAAACTATGGAATATCTTTTAACCTGATTTCCACCCCATGCCATTGGAGAAGATATAGGTACCATACCAAGGCTTTCAAAGCTGTCTTCCAGGATGGAGCAGGGATTGTAATGGACACATTTTGGGAGTCAGGCCAGGGAGGAGAGAAGACTCTGGTACACGTGTGCTGCTTTGTCCCATTTGTGGGCTATCCACCTTAAACAAAGACATGTCCCTGGAGCAATTATCCTGCCATTGGCGGTTGCTTGAATCAGCAGCTCCTTTACCTCTCTCTCTCCTTCTTTTGATCTCCTTCTCTCTAGCTCTCTCAGTCACCCCTTTGCCCCCTTTCAATTGCTCTTGAATCCTCCTGCTACAAGTTGACCTGTGGTGATAATGGATGAAATATAGTAGCCAAGAGAATGCTCCAAGTGATCCCCCAGCCTTTTCTCCTTGTCATCCTACGTCTGATCCAATATAAAATCAGTGGTCCAGAAAGACTTCCTGTGCTGTGTGGAGTCACCCCAACTAGGTCATCCTTCCACAACACTTCCCACATTCAGCCCTTCATATGGACACGCTGACCCCTTCATATGTACTTCGGTCTGGAGGGTCCCATATTGGATTCAGAGAGCAACACACTTGAAACAACATTCACATGAGTGCTGTCCCAAGAAATGGCTTATTTGCAGCATTCCCTACCTGGTCCATGAGGTATTGTGGATTTGCTCGGGTGTGGATCTCTGGACTCGTTCTTAGCGGATATAGAATATGAACTCTATGACTCTTCATGTCTCAATGATTGGGCATCCAAACAATGGTCTGAGCATCCTTGGACAATGGGCTGGCCAACCATAGCCCAGAGTGCAAGATGTGTGTCAACCAAAACCAGTCTCTATGGAATAGACCTCCTCATTCTCTAGCCTCATGATTGTCAGGGACAGAGACAACTCCCTTCCAGGAGGGAACATTCAATACCCTCAAATTGCAGGCATCATCCCAGGGCTCCTGGAAGTTCAGACAAGCGACCCACCTTTCCTTCCTTATGCTTGTAGACACAACAAACACACTGGCACTGGCCCCAGGCACCACACTCCCAGGAAGCACTCAATGAGAGGGAGGGCTTGTTCTTATCCACCTGTGGAAAAGGCACCTGCAATAGACCCGTTACATCTCGGTTAAAAGGCCTCTGTTTGGAGGGCTCCCCTGTGGCTTAGGCTGTGGGAATATGGATTCAGAAGTGTGCAGCTGAAAAGTTCCCATTGGAATGTCTTCTT
Source organism: Sus scrofa (assembly GCF_054392235.1). Taxonomy (NCBI): domain Eukaryota; kingdom Metazoa; phylum Chordata; class Mammalia; order Artiodactyla; family Suidae; genus Sus; species Sus scrofa. The sequence goes on from NC_139402.1 coordinate 45,738,271, forward strand.
CAGGGGTTACATCCAGGGCCTCATGCTTGAGGGAGAGCATTGGGGCATGGATTTCTTTTTTGTACACCAGGATGTCTTGTTTCAAATGGCCATGAAGCACAATTCTTTTTTCACATGGAGGGACTCGCTTGAGGTATTCTGCCCACTGATCCCCTTAAGATATCACATGTGCAAACACCAAGCCTCTAGAATCCACATGGATCTTGGGAGCCTGAGGGGTGTGGTGGCTATGAGTCTACAGATGGAGATAAGAGTGTTCATCCAAGAGGACCACCCATCTGATTGATCCTCTTTTCCATCAACTTCGACATACCTCCAGAGCAAGAGCTCATGGTGTCCATCTTTGAACTCTCAAGGTGTGAGGGTGAGAATGTCCCACATGTGGCCCATCACACACCTCTTTTCTCACGGAGAGGTTGTTTGATCACAAGGCTCCATGGGCATCATATCAGTGCCATGGCCACCTGTGGGACTGCACCTTTCCGAAGGAAGGCAACTCCACACACTGGGGAACCCAATTGTCTCTATCATGGTGGATCTCTGATAACATGTGGAGCACGTCAGGGTCAAGTGCTTTCTCAGTCACTGCCTCACACGAATACACAGGACAGAGTCACTTTTGGAGAGAAAAGATGTCATTCCAAACACCCAAACAAAAGTCCCCTGGACAAAGACATCAAGGAACGACTGGGGAAGAACAGCCTATGAGCTGCCATTTCAATAGGAAGGGTCTTTTCCGCTTAGGGAAAAGAGAGGGTGTCATTTAACTTGACCCACACCTCGTGTCCTTTGGGAAGATATGGGTGCCAAGCAGGGAGGACTGCTTGCAACTGACATATTTCTAGAGACCGACCAAGAAGGAGTGAAAATCTCATGCAAGAGTCCTGAGATAGCCTTTGTGTCTAATAGTCCCTGGAAACACAGACATGGGCTTGGGAATGAATTTGTGCCCTGGAATGTGGCTTGTATACAAATCTCATCTCTCTCTCTCTCTCTCTCTCTGTCTCTCTCTCTCTCAATCTCTGTCTTGGCTTCTCCCTCCTTCACATTCTCTCGAATCCTCCTCATCCAAGGTTATCTGTGCTGGTCCAGGTGGGCATATCTCAGCCAGGAGAGCAGTCAAATTCTTTAACCAAGATCTTCCATCAGTCTTCCAAACTCCTATCAAATATAAAAGAATATTCCTGAAATAACTACTCCGTTTGTATGGAGATATTCCACCTTACACATTGTACCCCTATCTTACCATTGTCAGCCCTTCACACTGACACATAACCATCCCAATTGTACTGCGTTCTACATGGTCACAGAATTGACTCTGAGATCAACACCTATTCAGCCACCAACACATAAGGGACCTAGTGAGAATTCACTTATCTGCTGCACACCCAGGTATTTGAAGTGGCTGCTGAGGTGGATCTCTCGACTCTCTCTAAGGGGAGTTAGGTCATGAAGTCTCTGACTCTCCATGTCTCAGTGAATTGGCATCTAAGAAAGGGTCTGAGCACCCTTCAGCAGGGTCTGAATGACAATGGGACAGAGTTCAAGGATTCGGGCACCGAAAACCAGTCTCCATTTGGGACAATCCTCCTCCTTCTCTCTAGACCCTCAATTGGCAGGCCAGAGGCCGATCTCGTCCAAGAGGGAAACCTCAAGACATGCCAATGTAGTCCTCACCACAGGGATCACGGAGGATAAGAGGAGAGACTCCTTAAATTCCTGACAATTGTGTACCACACAAACAAGTCAGCAGTGGAACTAGTCACCCCATTTCCATCCTGCACACCATTAGACAGGACGTATACTTATCAACCTGTAAAATACCCACCAGACATATACCAGCTTCATTCTAGGGAAATTTGTTACTGCGGATAGCTAGTGTGTGCTTTCATCTATTGACGTGTATGCTCTGAAGCAGGGAATTGTCCTTCCCCCCATTCCAATATTTCCTCAGGTTGGATATTGAGGGCCTCGTCCTTGGTTGAAGGCAGGGGGGCCTATTTTCATGCTTTGAGCTCTGGAATGAGATTAATCATCCCGGTCGTACTTAGGAGTCGTTTTTCCCCTGTCGGAAAAGACTGGAAGTGATAAGCTCACTGGTCCCTTTCAGATATATCCTAATCCACAAGCAAGCCTGAGCAGTGGCTATTTACTCAGGAGCCTGATGAGGATGGTGGCCATGAGAAGAATCCTGGAAATACTACTTATCATAAAAGTTTCCAATTCATCCAATGGAGCATCCTTTAATTTACTATCAACATACCTCCAGATCAAGAGCTCAGGCTGCCCGATGTACAGCAATTGATGGGTGACCGTGAGGGCTTCCGGCTTCGTGCCCATCACTCGCCTCTCTTCTCATAGAGGGTCTGATGTGTCACAGTGCTTGGTGGGCAGCATGCCACTGCCATGGCAACTATTGGGCCTGAACTTCTCAGATGGAAGGCAACTCCACCTCCTCTGTGCCCACCTGCTCTCTACACAAGGATGGCTCTTCCCCTGAACGTGTGTCAGGCTCAACACGGTGGTTCATGAACTTCGTCCCAGGAATACACAGTCTACAATCTCATTGGGAAAGAAAATATGGCATTGAGAAAGACCCACTCCCCACGCAGCCTGAACAGGAAAACAATGGCCGATGGAGGAAGAACAACACACGAGCATCCCTTTCCATGGGAGGAAGCTTTTCCACGGAAGGAAACTATGGAATATCTTTTAACCTGATTTCCACCCCATGCCATTGGAGAAGATATAGGTACCATACCAAGGCTTTCAAAGCTGTCTTCCAGGATGGAGCAGGGATTGTAATGGACACATTTTGGGAGTCAGGCCAGGGAGGAGAGAAGACTCTGGTACACGTGTGCTGCTTTGTCCCATTTGTGGGCTATCCACCTTAAACAAAGACATGTCCCTGGAGCAATTATCCTGCCATTGGCGGTTGCTTGAATCAGCAGCTCCTTTACCTCTCTCTCTCCTTCTTTTGATCTCCTTCTCTCTAGCTCTCTCAGTCACCCCTTTGCCCCCTTTCAATTGCTCTTGAATCCTCCTGCTACAAGTTGACCTGTGGTGATAATGGATGAAATATAGTAGCCAAGAGAATGCTCCAAGTGATCCCCCAGCCTTTTCTCCTTGTCATCCTACGTCTGATCCAATATAAAATCAGTGGTCCAGAAAGACTTCCTGTGCTGTGTGGAGTCACCCCAACTAGGTCATCCTTCCACAACACTTCCCACATTCAGCCCTTCATATGGACACGCTGACCCCTTCATATGTACTTCGGTCTGGAGGGTCCCATATTGGATTCAGAGAGCAACACACTTGAAACAACATTCACATGAGTGCTGTCCCAAGAAATGGCTTATTTGCAGCATTCCCTACCTGGTCCATGAGGTATTGTGGATTTGCTCGGGTGTGGATCTCTGGACTCGTTCTTAGCGGATATAGAATATGAACTCTATGACTCTTCATGTCTCAATGATTGGGCATCCAAACAATGGTCTGAGCATCCTTGGACAATGGGCTGGCCAACCATAGCCCAGAGTGCAAGATGTGTGTCAACCAAAACCAGTCTCTATGGAATAGACCTCCTCATTCTCTAGCCTCATGATTGTCAGGGACAGAGACAACTCCCTTCCAGGAGGGAACATTCAATACCCTCAAATTGCAGGCATCATCCCAGGGCTCCTGGAAGTTCAGACAAGCGACCCACCTTTCCTTCCTTATGCTTGTAGACACAACAAACACACTGGCACTGGCCCCAGGCACCACACTCCCAGGAAGCACTCAATGAGAGGGAGGGCTTGTTCTTATCCACCTGTGGAAAAGGCACCTGCAATAGACCCGTTACATCTCGGTTAAAAGGCCTCTGTTTGGAGGGCTCCCCTGTGGCTTAGGCTGTGGGAATATGGATTCAGAAGTGTGCAGCTGAAAAGTTCCCATTGGAATGTCTTCTTCAGGGGTTACATCCAGGGCCTCATGCTTGAGGGAGAGCATTGGGGCATGGATTTCTTTTTTGTACACCAGGATGTCTTGTTTCAAATGGCCATGAAGCACAATTCTTTTTTCACATGGAGGGACTCGCTTGAGGTATTCTGCCCACTGATCCCCTTAAGATATCACATGTGCAAACACCAAGCCTCTAGAATCCACATGGATCTTGGGAGCCTGAGGGGTGTGGTGGCTATGAGTCTACAGATGGAGATAAGAGTGTTCATCCAAGAGGACCACCCATCTGATTGATCCTCTTTTCCATCAACTTCGACATACCTCCAGAGCAAGAGCTCATGGTGTCCATCTTTGAACTCTCAAGGTTTGAGGGTGAGAATGTCCCACATGTGGCCCATCACACACCTCTTTTCTCACGGAGAGGTTGTTTGATCACAAGGCTCCATGGGCATCATATCAGTGCCATGGCCACCTGTGGGACTGCACCTTTCCGAAGGAAGGCAACTCCACACACTGGGGAACCCAATTGTCTCTATCATGGTGGATCTCTGATAACATGTGGAGCACGTCAGGGTCAAGTGCTTTCTCAGTCACTGCCTCACACGAATACACAGGACAGAGTCACTTTTGGAGAGAAAAGATGTCATTCCAAACACCCAAACAAAAGTCCCCTGGACAAAGACATCAAGGAACGACTGGGGAAGAACAGCCTATGAGCTGCCATTTCAATAGGAAGGGTCTTTTCCGCTTAGGGAAAAGAGAGGGTGTCATTTAACTTGACCCACACCTCGTGTCCTTTGGGAAGATATGGGTGCCAAGCAGGGAGGACTGCTTGCAACTGACATATTTCTAGAGACCGACCAAGAAGGAGTGAAAATCTCATGCAAGAGTCCTGAGATAGCCTTTGTGTCTAATAGTCCCTGGAAACACAGACATGGGCTTGGGAATGAATTTGTGCCCTGGAATGTGGCTTGTATACAAATCTCATCTCTCTCTCTCTCTCTCTCTCTCTGTCTCTCTCTCTCTCAATCTCTGTCTTGGCTTCTCCCTCCTTCACATTCTCTCGAATCCTCCTCATCCAAGGTTATCTGTGCTGGTCCAGGTGGGCGTATCTCAGCCAGGAGAGCAGTCAAATTCTTTAACCAAGATCTTCCATCAGTCTTCCAAACTCCTATCAAATATAAAAGAATATTCCTGAAATAACTACTCCGTTTGTATGGAGATATTCCACCTTACACATTGTACCCCTATCTTACCATTGTCAGCCCTTCACACTGACACATAACCATCCCAATTGTACTGCGTTCTACATGGTCACAGAATTGACTCTGAGATCAACACCTATTCAGCCACCAACACATAAGGGACCTAGTGAGAATTCACTTATCTGCTGCACACCCAGGTATTTGAAGTGGCTGCTGAGGTGGATCTCTCGACTCTCTCTAAGGGGAGTTAGGTCATGAAGTCTCTGACTCTCCATGTCTCAGTGAATTGGCATCTAAGAAAGGGTCTGAGCACCCTTCAGCAGGGTCTGAATGACAATGGGACAGAGTTCAAGGATTCGGGCACCGAAAACCAGTCTCCATTTGGGACAATCCTCCTCCTTCTCTCTAGACCCTCAATTGGCAGGCCAGAGGCCGATCTCGTCCAAGAGGGAAACCTCAAGACATGCCAATGTAGTCCTCACCACAGGGATCACGGAGGATAAGAGGAGAGACTCCTTAAATTCCTGACAATTGTGTACCACACAAACAAGTCAGCAGTGGAACTAGTCACCCCATTTCCATCCTGCACACCATTAGACAGGACGTATACTTATCAACCTGTAAAATACCCACCAGACATATACCAGCTTCATTCTAGGGAAATTTGTTACTGCGGATAGCTAGTGTGTGCTTTCATCTATTGACGTGTATGCTCTGAAGCAGGGAATTGTCCTTCCCCCCATTCCAATATTTCCTCAGGTTGGATATTGAGGGCCTCGTCCTTGGTTGAAGGCAGGGGGGCCTATTTTCATGCTTTGAGCTCTGGAATGAGATTAATCATCCCGGTCGTACTTAGGAGTCGTTTTTCCCCTGTCGGAAAAGACTGGAAGTGATAAGCTCACTGGTCCCTTTCAGATATATCCTAATCCACAAGCAAGCCTGAGCAGTGGCTATTTACTCAGGAGCCTGATGAGGATGGTGGCCATGAGAAGAATCCTGGAAATACTACTTATCATAAAAGTTTCCAATTCATCCAATGGAGCATCCTTTAATTTACTATCAACATACCTCCAGATCAAGAGCTCAGGCTGCCCGATGTACAGCAATTGATGGGTGACCGTGAGGGCTTCCGGCTTCGTGCCCATCACTCGCCTCTCTTCTCATAGAGGGTCTGATGTGTCACAGTGCTTGGTGGGCAGCATGCCACTGCCATGGCAACTATTGGGCCTGAACTTCTCAGATGGAAGGCAACTCCACCTCCTCTGTGCCCACCTGCTCTCTACACAAGGATGGCTCTTCCCCTGAACGTGTGTCAGGCTCAACACGGTGGTTCATGAACTTCGTCCCAGGAATACACAGTCTACAATCTCATTGGGAAAGAAAATATGGCATTGAGAAAGACCCACTCCCCACGCAGCCTGAACAGGAAAACAATGGCCGATGGAGGAAGAACAACACACGAGCATCCCTTTCCATGGGAGGAAGCTTTTCCACGGAAGGAAACTATGGAATATCTTTTAACCTGATTTCCACCCCATGCCATTGGAGAAGATATAGGTACCATACCAAGGCTTTCAAAGCTGTCTTCCAGGATGGAGCAGGGATTGTAATGGACACATTTTGGGAGTCAGGCCAGGGAGGAGAGAAGACTCTGGTACACGTGTGCTGCTTTGTCCCATTTGTGGGCTATCCACCTTAAACAAAGACATGTCCCTGGAGCAATTATCCTGCCATTGGCGGTTGCTTGAATCAGCAGCTCCTTTACCTCTCTCTCTCCTTCTTTTGATCTCCTTCTCTCTAGCTCTCTCAGTCACCCCTTTGCCCCCTTTCAATTGCTCTTGAATCCTCCTGCTACAAGTTGACCTGTGGTGATAATGGATGAAATATAGTAGCCAAGAGAATGCTCCAAGTGATCCCCCAGCCTTTTCTCCTTGTCATCCTACGTCTGATCCAATATAAAATCAGTGGTCCAGAAAGACTTCCTGTGCTGTGTGGAGTCACCCCAACTAGGTCATCCTTCCACAACACTTCCCACATTCAGCCCTTCATATGGACACGCTGACCCCTTCATATGTACTTCGGTCTGGAGGGTCCCATATTGGATTCAGAGAGCAACACACTTGAAACAACATTCACATGAGTGCTGTCCCAAGAAATGGCTTATTTGCAGCATTCCCTACCTGGTCCATGAGGTATTGTGGATTTGCTCGGGTGTGGATCTCTGGACTCGTTCTTAGCGGATATAGAATATGAACTCTATGACTCTTCATGTCTCAATGATTGGGCATCCAAACAATGGTCTGAGCATCCTTGGACAATGGGCTGGCCAACCATAGCCCAGAGTGCAAGATGTGTGTCAACCAAAACCAGTCTCTATGGAATAGACCTCCTCATTCTCTAGCCTCATGATTGTCAGGGACAGAGACAACTCCCTTCCAGGAGGGAACATTCAATACCCTCAAATTGCAGGCATCATCCCAGGGCTCCTGGAAGTTCAGACAAGCGACCCACCTTTCCTTCCTTATGCTTGTAGACACAACAAACACACTGGCACTGGCCCCAGGCACCACACTCCCAGGAAGCACTCAATGAGAGGGAGGGCTTGTTCTTATCCACCTGTGGAAAAGGCACCTGCAATAGACCCGTTACATCTCGGTTAAAAGGCCTCTGTTTGGAGGGCTCCCCTGTGGCTTAGGCTGTGGGAATATGGATTCAGAAGTGTGCAGCTGAAAAGTTCCCATTGGAATGTCTTCTTCAGGGGTTACATCCAGGGCCTCATGCTTGAGGGAGAGCATTGGGGCATGGATTTCTTTTTTGTACACCAGGATGTCTTGTTTCAAATGGCCATGAAGCACAATTCTTTTTTCACATGGAGGGACTCGCTTGAGGTATTCTGCCCACTGATCCCCTTAAGATATCACATGTGCAAACACCAAGCCTCTAGAATCCACATGGATCTTGGGAGCCTGAGGGGTGTGGTGGCTATGAGTCTACAGATGGAGATAAGAGTGTTCATCCAAGAGGACCACCCATCTGATTGATCCTCTTTTCCATCAACTTCGACATACCTCCAGAGCAAGAGCTCATGGTGTCCATCTTTGAACTCTCAAGGTTTGAGGGTGAGAATGTCCCACATGTGGCCCATCACACACCTCTTTTCTCACGGAGAGGTTGTTTGATCACAAGGCTCCATGGGCATCATATCAGTGCCATGGCCACCTGTGGGACTGCACCTTTCCGAAGGAAGGCAACTCCACACACTGGGGAACCCAATTGTCTCTATCATGGTGGATCTCTGATAACATGTGGAGCACGTCAGGGTCAAGTGCTTTCTCAGTCACTGCCTCACACGAATACACAGGACAGAGTCACTTTTGGAGAGAAAAGATGTCATTCCAAACACCCAAACAAAAGTCCCCTGGACAAAGACATCAAGGAACGACTGGGGAAGAACAGCCTATGAGCTGCCATTTCAATAGGAAGGGTCTTTTCCGCTTAGGGAAAAGAGAGGGTGTCATTTAACTTGACCCACACCTCGTGTCCTTTGGGAAGATATGGGTGCCAAGCAGGGAGGACTGCTTGCAACTGACATATTTCTAGAGACCGACCAAGAAGGAGTGAAAATCTCATGCAAGAGTCCTGAGATAGCCTTTGTGTCTAATAGTCCCTGGAAACACAGACATGGGCTTGGGAATGAATTTGTGCCCTGGAATGTGGCTTGTATACAAATCTCATCTCTCTCTCTCTCTCTCTCTCTGTCTCTCTCTCTCTCAATCTCTGTCTTGGCTTCTCCCTCCTTCACATTCTCTCGAATCCTCCTCATCCAAGGTTATCTGTGCTGGTCCAGGTGGGCATATCTCAGCCAGGAGAGCAGTCAAATTCTTTAACCAAGATCTTCCATCAGTCTTCCAAACTCCTATCAAATATAAAAGAATATTCCTGAAATAACTACTCCGTTTGTATGGAGATATTCCACCTTACACATTGTACCCCTATCTTACCATTGTCAGCCCTTCACACTGACACATAACCATCCCAATTGTACTGCGTTCTACATGGTCACAGAATTGACTCTGAGATCAACACCTATTCAGCCACCAACACATAAGGGACCTAGTGAGAATTCACTTATCTGCTGCACACCCAGGTATTTGAAGTGGCTGCTGAGGTGGATCTCTCGACTCTCTCTAAGGGGAGTTAGGTCATGAAGTCTCTGACTCTCCATGTCTCAGTGAATTGGCATCTAAGAAAGGGTCTGAGCACCCTTCAGCAGGGTCTGAATGACAATGGGACAGAGTTCAAGGATTCGGGCACCGAAAACCAGTCTCCATTTGGGACAATCCTCCTCCTTCTCTCTAGACCCTCAATTGGCAGGCCAGAGGCCGATCTCGTCCAAGAGGGAAACCTCAAGACATGCCAATGTAGTCCTCACCACAGGGATCACGGAGGATAAGAGGAGAGACTCCTTAAATTCCTGACAATTGTGTACCACACAAACAAGTCAGCAGTGGAACTAGTCACCCCATTTCCATCCTGCACACCATTAGACAGGACGTATACTTATCAACCTGTAAAATACCCACCAGACATATACCAGCTTCATTCTAGGGAAATTTGTTACTGCGGATAGCTAGTGTGTGCTTTCATCTATTGACGTGTATGCTCTGAAGCAGGGAATTGTCCTTCCCCCCATTCCAATATTTCCTCAGGTTGGATATTGAGGGCCTCGTCCTTGGTTGAAGGCAGGGGGGCCTATTTTCATGCTTTGAGCTCTGGAATGAGATTAATCATCCCGGTCGTACTTAGGAGTCGTTTTTCCCCTGTCGGAAAAGACTGGAAGTGATAAGCTCACTGGTCCCTTTCAGATATATCCTAATCCACAAGCAAGCCTGAGCAGTGGCTATTTACTCAGGAGCCTGATGAGGATGGTGGCCATGAGAAGAATCCTGGAAATACTACTTATCATAAAAGTTTCCAATTCATCCAATGGAGCATCCTTTAATTTACTATCAACATACCTCCAGATCAAGAGCTCAGGCTGCCCGATGTACAGCAATTGATGGGTGACCGTGAGGGCTTCCGACTTCGTGCCCATCACTCGCCTCTCTTCTCATAGAGGGTCTGATGTGTCACAATGCTTGGTGGGCAGCATGCCACTGCCATGGCAACTATTGGGCCTGAACTTCTCAGATGGAAGGCAACTCCACCTCCTCTGTGCCCACCTGCTCTCTACACAAGGATGGCTCTTCCCCTGAACGTGTGTCAGGCTCAACACGGTGGTTCATGAACTTCGTCCCAGGAATACACAGTCTACAATCTCATTGGGAAAGAAAATATGGCATTGAGAAAGACCCACTCCCCACGCAGCCTGAACAGGAAAACAATGGCCGATGGAGGAAGAACAACACACGAGCATCCCTTTCCATGGGAGGAAGCTTTTCCACGGAAGGAAACTATGGAATATCTTTTACCCTGATTTCCACCCCATGCCATTGGAGAAGATATAGGTACCATACCAAGGCTTTCAAAGCTGTCTTCCAGGATGGAGCAGGGATTGTAATGGACACATTTTGGGAGTCAGGCCAGGGAGGAGAGAAGACTCTGGTACACGTGTGCTGCTTTGTCCCATTTGTGGGCTATCCACCTTAAACAAAGACATGTCCCTGGAGCAATTATCCTGCCATTGGCGGTTGCTTGAATCAGCAGCTCCTTTACCTCTCTCTCTCCTTCTTTTGATCTCCTTCTCTCTAGCTCTCTCAGTCACCCCTTTGCCCCCTTTCAATTGCTCTTGAATCCTCCTGCTACAAGTTGACCTGTGGTGATAATGGATGAAATATAGTAGCCAAGAGAATGCTCCAAGTGATCCCCCAGCCTTTTCTCCCTGTCATCCTACGTCTGATCCAATATAAAATCAGTGGTCCAGAAAGACTTCCTGTGCTGTGTGGAGTCACCCCAACTAGGTCATCCTTCCACAACACTTCCCACATTCAGCCCTTCATATGGACACGCTGACCCCTTCATATGTACTTCGGTCTGGAGGGTCCCATATTGGATTCAGAGAGCAACACACTTGAAACAACATTCACATGAGTGCTGTCCCAAGAAATGGCTTATTTGCAGCATTCCCTACCTGGTCCATGAGGTATTGTGGATTTGCTCGGGTGTGGATCTCTGGACTCGTTCTTAGCGGATATAGAATATGAACTCTATGACTCTTCATGTCTCAATGATTGGGCATCCAAACAATGGTCTGAGCATCCTTGGACAATGGGCTGGCCAACCATAGCCCAGAGTGCAAGATGTGTGTCAACCAAAACCAGTCTCTATGGAATAGACCTCCTCGTTCTCTAGCCTCATGATTGTCAGGGACAGAGACAACTCCCTTCCAGGAGGGAACATTCAATACCCTCAAATTGCAGGCATCATCCCAGGGCTCCTGGAAGTTCAGACAAGCGACCCACCTTTCCTTCCTTATGCTTGTAGACACAACAAACACACTGGCACTGGCCCCAGGCACCACACTCCCAGGAAGCACTCAATGAGAGGGAGGGCTTGTTCTTATCCACCTGTGGAAAAGGCACCTGCAATAGACCCGTTACATCTCGGTTAAAAGGCCTCTGTTTGGAGGGCTCCCCTGTGGCTTAGGCTGTGGGAATATGGATTCAGAAGTGTGCAGCTGAAAAGTTCCCATTGGAATGTCTTCTTCAGGGGTTACATCCAGGGCCTCATGCTTGAGGGAGAGCATTGGGGCATGGATTTCTTTTTTGTACACCAGGATGTCTTGTTTCAAATGGCCATGAAGCACAATTCTTTTTTCACATGGAGGGACTCGCTTGAGGTATTCTGCCCACTGATCCCCTTAAGATATCACATGTGCAAACACCAAGCCTCTAGAATCCACATGGATCTTGGGAGCCTGAGGGGTGTGGTGGCTATGAGTCTACAGATGGAGATAAGAGTGTTCATCCAAGAGGACCACCCATCTGATTGATCCTCTTTTCCATCAACTTCGACATACCTCCAGAGCAAGAGCTCATGGTGTCCATCTTTGAACTCTCAAGGTTTGAGGGTGAGAATGTCCCACATGTGGCCCATCACACACCTCTTTTCTCACGGAGAGGTTGTTTGATCACAAGGCTCCATGGGCATCATATCAGTGCCATGGCCACCTGTGGGACTGCACCTTTCCGAAGGAAGGCAACTCCACACACTGGGGAACCCAATTGTCTCTATCATGGTGGATCTCTGATAACATGTGGAGCACGTCAGGGTCAAGTGCTTTCTCAGTCACTGCCTCACACGAATACACAGGACAGAGTCACTTTTGGAGAGAAAAGATGTCATTCCAAACACCCAAACAAAAGTCCCCTGGACAAAGACATCAAGGAACGACTGGGGAAGAACAGCCTATGAGCTGCCATTTCAATAGGAAGGGTCTTTTCCGCTTAGGGAAAAGAGAGGGTGTCATTTAACTTGACCCACACCTCGTGTCCTTTGGGAAGATATGGGTGCCAAGCAGGGAGGACTGCTTGCAACTGACATATTTCTAGAGACCGACCAAGAAGGAGTGAAAATCTCATGCAAGAGTCCTGAGATAGCCTTTGTGTCTAATAGTCCCTGGAAACACAGACATGGGCTTGGGAATGAATTTGTGCCCTGGAATGTGGCTTGTATACAAATCTCATCTCTCTCTCTCTCTCTCTCTCTGTCTCTCTCTCTCTCAATCTCTGTCTTGGCTTCTCCCTCCTTCACATTCTCTCGAATCCTCCTCATCCAAGGTTATCTGTGCTGGTCCAGGTGGGCGTATCTCAGCCAGGAGAGCAGTCAAATTCTTTAACCAAGATCTTCCATCAGTCTTCCAAACTCCTATCAAATATAAAAGAATATTCCTGAAATAACTACTCCGTTTGTATGGAGATATTCCACCTTACACATTGTACCCCTATCTTACCATTGTCAGCCCTTCACACTGACACATAACCATCCCAATTGTACTGCGTTCTACATGGTCACAGAATTGACTCTGAGATCAACACCTATTCAGCCACCAACACATAAGGGACCTAGTGAGAATTCACTTATCTGCTGCACACCCAGGTATTTGAAGTGGCTGCTGAGGTGGATCTCTCGACTCTCTCTAAGGGGAGTTAGGTCATGAAGTCTCTGACTCTCCATGTCTCAGTGAATTGGCATCTAAGAAAGGGTCTGAGCACCCTTCAGCAGGGTCTGAATGACAATGGGACAGAGTTCAAGGATTCGGGCACCGAAAACCAGTCTCCATTTGGGACAATCCTCCTCCTTCTCTCTAGACCCTCAATTGGCAGGCCAGAGGCCGATCTCGTCCAAGAGGGAAACCTCAAGACATGCCAATGTAGTCCTCACCACAGGGATCACGGAGGATAAGAGGAGAGACTCCTTAAATTCCTGACAATTGTGTACCACACAAACAAGTCAGCAGTGGAACTAGTCACCCCATTTCCATCCTGCACACCATTAGACAGGACGTATACTTATCAACCTGTAAAATACCCACCAGACATATACCAGCTTCATTCTAGGGAAATTTGTTACTGCGGATAGCTAGTGTGTGCTTTCATCTATTGACGTGTATGCTCTGAAGCAGGGAATTGTCCTTCCCCCCATTCCAATATTTCCTCAGGTTGGATATTGAGGGCCTCGTCCTTGGTTGAAGGCAGGGGGGCCTATTTTCATGCTTTGAGCTCTGGAATGAGATTAATCATCCCGGTCGTACTTAGGAGTCGTTTTTCCCCTGTCGGAAAAGACTGGAAGTGATAAGCTCACTGGTCCCTTTCAGATATATCCTAATCCACAAGCAAGCCTGAGCAGTGGCTATTTACTCAGGAGCCTGATGAGGATGGTGGCCATGAGAAGAATCCTGGAAATACTACTTATCATAAAAGTTTCCAATTCATCCAATGGAGCATCCTTTAATTTACTATCAACATACCTCCAGATCAAGAGCTCAGGCTGCCCGATGTACAGCAATTGATGGGTGACCGTGAGGGCTTCCGGCTTCGTGCCCATCACTCGCCTCTCTTCTCATAGAGGGTCTGATGTGTCACAGTGCTTGGTGGGCAGCATGCCACTGCCATGGCAACTATTGGGCCTGAACTTCTCAGATGGAAGGCAACTCCACCTCCTCTGTGCCCACCTGCTCTCTACACAAGGATGGCTCTTCCCCTGAACGTGTGTCAGGCTCAACACGGTGGTTCATGAACTTCGTCCCAGGAATACACAGTCTACAATCTCATTGGGAAAGAAAATATGGCATTGAGAAAGACCCACTCCCCACGCAGCCTGAACAGGAAAACAATGGCCGATGGAGGAAGAACAACACACGAGCATCCCTTTCCATGGGAGGAAGCTTTTCCACGGAAGGAAACTATGGAATATCTTTTAACCTGATTTCCACCCCATGCCATTGGAGAAGATATAGGTACCATACCAAGGCTTTCAAAGCTGTCTTCCAGGATGGAGCAGGGATTGTAATGGACACATTTTGGGAGTCAGGCCAGGGAGGAGAGAAGACTCTGGTACACGTGTGCTGCTTTGTCCCATTTGTGGGCTATCCACCTTAAACAAAGACATGTCCCTGGAGCAATTATCCTGCCATTGGCGGTTGCTTGAATCAGCAGCTCCTTTACCTCTCTCTCTCCTTCTTTTGATCTCCTTCTCTCTAGCTCTCTCAGTCACCCCTTTGCCCCCTTTCAATTGCTCTTGAATCCTCCTGCTACAAGTTGACCTGTGGTGATAATGGATGAAATATAGTAGCCAAGAGAATGCTCCAAGTGATCCCCCAGCCTTTTCTCCTTGTCATCCTACGTCTGATCCAATATAAAATCAGTGGTCCAGAAAGACTTCCTGTGCTGTGTGGAGTCACCCCAACTAGGTCATCCTTCCACAACACTTCCCACATTCAGCCCTTCATATGGACACGCTGACCCCTTCATATGTACTTCGGTCTGGAGGGTCCCATATTGGATTCAGAGAGCAACACACTTGAAACAACATTCACATGAGTGCTGTCCCAAGAAATGGCTTATTTGCAGCATTCCCTACCTGGTCCATGAGGTATTGTGGATTTGCTCGGGTGTGGATCTCTGGACTCGTTCTTAGCGGATATAGAATATGAACTCTATGACTCTTCATGTCTCAATGATTGGGCATCCAAACAATGGTCTGAGCATCCTTGGACAATGGGCTGGCCAACCATAGCCCAGAGTGCAAGATGTGTGTCAACCAAAACCAGTCTCTATGGAATAGACCTCCTCATTCTCTAGCCTCATGATTGTCAGGGACAGAGACAACTCCCTTCCAGGAGGGAACATTCAATACCCTCAAATTGCAGGCATCATCCCAGGGCTCCTGGAAGTTCAGACAAGCGACCCACCTTTCCTTCCTTATGCTTGTAGACACAACAAACACACTGGCACTGGCCCCAGGCACCACACTCCCAGGAAGCACTCAATGAGAGGGAGGGCTTGTTCTTATCCACCTGTGGAAAAGGCACCTGCAATAGACCCGTTACATCTCGGTTAAAAGGCCTCTGTTTGGAGGGCTCCCCTGTGGCTTAGGCTGTGGGAATATGGATTCAGAAGTGTGCAGCTGAAAAGTTCCCATTGGAATGTCTTCTTCAGGGGTTACATCCAGGGCCTCATGCTTGAGGGAGAGCATTGGGGCATGGATTTCTTTTTTGTACACCAGGATGTCTTGTTTCAAATGGCCATGAAGCACAATTCTTTTTTCACATGGAGGGACTCGCTTGAGGTATTCTGCCCACTGATCCCCTTAAGATATCACATGTGCAAACACCAAGCCTCTAGAATCCACATGGATCTTGGGAGCCTGAGGGGTGTGGTGGCTATGAGTCTACAGATGGAGATAAGAGTGTTCATCCAAGAGGACCACCCATCTGATTGATCCTCTTTTCCATCAACTTCGACATACCTCCAGAGCAAGAGCTCATGGTGTCCATCTTTGAACTCTCAAGGTTTGAGGGTGAGAATGTCCCACATGTGGCCCATCACACACCTCTTTTCTCACGGAGAGGTTGTTTGATCACAAGGCTCCATGGGCATCATATCAGTGCCATGGCCACCTGTGGGACTGCACCTTTCCGAAGGAAGGCAACTCCACACACTGGGGAACCCAATTGTCTCTATCATGGTGGATCTCTGATAACATGTGGAGCACGTCAGGGTCAAGTGCTTTCTCAGTCACTGCCTCACACGAATACACAGGACAGAGTCACTTTTGGAGAGAAAAGATGTCATTCCAAACACCCAAACAAAAGTCCCCTGGACAAAGACATCAAGGAACGACTGGGGAAGAACAGCCTATGAGCTGCCATTTCAATAGGAAGGGTCTTTTCCGCTTAGGGAAAAGAGAGGGTGTCATTTAACTTGACCCACACCTCGTGTCCTTTGGGAAGATATGGGTGCCAAGCAGGGAGGACTGCTTGCAACTGACATATTTCTAGAGACCGACCAAGAAGGAGTGAAAATCTCATGCAAGAGTCCTGAGATAGCCTTTGTGTCTAATAGTCCCTGGAAACACAGACATGGGCTTGGGAATGAATTTGTGCCCTGGAATGTGGCTTGTATACAAATCTCATCTCTCTCTCTCTCTCTGTCTCTCTCTCTCTCAATCTCTGTCTTGGCTTCTCCCTCCTTCACATTCTCTCGAATCCTCCTCATCCAAGGTTATCTGTGCTGGTCCAGGTGGGCGTATCTCAGCCAGGAGAGCAGTCAAATTCTTTAACCAAGATCTTCCATCAGTCTTCCAAACTCCTATCAAATATAAAAGAATATTCCTGAAATAACTACTCCGTTTGTATGGAGATATTCCACCTTACACATTGTACCCCTATCTTACCATTGTCAGCCCTTCACACTGACACATAACCATCCCAATTGTACTGCGTTCTACATGGTCACAGAATTGACTCTGAGATCAACACCTATTCAGCCACCAACACATAAGGGACCTAGTGAGAATTCACTTATCTGCTGCACACCCAGGTATTTGAAGTGGCTGCTGAGGTGGATCTCTCGACTCTCTCTAAGGGGAGTTAGGTCATGAAGTCTCTGACTCTCCATGTCTCAGTGAATTGGCATCTAAGAAAGGGTCTGAGCACCCTTCAGCAGGGTCTGAATGACAATGGGACAGAGTTCAAGGATTCGGGCACCGAAAACCAGTCTCCATTTGGGACAATCCTCCTCCTTCTCTCTAGACCCTCAATTGGCAGGCCAGAGGCCGATCTCGTCCAAGAGGGAAACCTCAAGACATGCCAATGTAGTCCTCACCACAGGGATCACGGAGGATAAGAGGAGAGACTCCTTAAATTCCTGACAATTGTGTACCACACAAACAAGTCAGCAGTGGAACTAATCACCCCATTTCCATCCTGCACACCATTAGACAGGACGTATACTTATCAACCTGTAAAATACCCACCAGACATATACCAGCTTCATTCTAGGGAAATTTGTTACTGCGGATAGCTAGTGTGTGCTTTCATCTATTGACGTGTATGCTCTGAAGCAGGGAATTGTCCTTCCCCCCATTCCAATATTTCCTCAGGTTGGATATTGAGGGCCTCGTCCTTGGTTGAAGGCAGGGGGGCCTATTTTCATGCTTTGAGCTCTGGAATGAGATTAATCATCCCGGTCGTACTTAGGAGTCGTTTTTCCCCTGTCGGAAAAGACTGGAAGTGATAAGCTCACTGGTCCCTTTCAGATATATCCTAATCCACAAGCAAGCCTGAGCAGTG
This sequence comes from Sus scrofa, assembly GCF_054392235.1. NCBI lineage: Eukaryota > Metazoa > Chordata > Mammalia > Artiodactyla > Suidae > Sus > Sus scrofa. The sequence goes on from NC_139402.1 coordinate 45,756,211, forward strand.
GCTATTTACTCAGGAGCCTGATGAGGATGGTGGCCATGAGAAGAATCCTGGAAATACTACTTATCATAAAAGTTTCCAATTCATCCAATGGAGCATCCTTTAATTTACTATCAACATACCTCCAGATCAAGAGCTCAGGCTGCCCGATGTACAGCAATTGATGGGTGACCGTGAGGGCTTCCGGCTTCGTGCCCATCACTCGCCTCTCTTCTCATAGAGGGTCTGATGTGTCACAATGCTTGGTGGGCAGCATGCCACTGCCATGGCAACTATTGGGCCTGAACTTCTCAGATGGAAGGCAACTCCACCTCCTCTGTGCCCACCTGCTCTCTACACAAGGATGGCTCTTCCCCTGAACGTGTGTCAGGCTCAACACGGTGGTTCATGAACTTCGTCCCAGGAATACACAGTCTACAATCTCATTGGGAAAGAAAATATGGCATTGAGAAAGACCCACTCCCCACGCAGCCTGAACAGGAAAACAATGGCCGATGGAGGAAGAACAACACACGAGCATCCCTTTCCATGGGAGGAAGCTTTTCCACGGAAGGAAACTATGGAATATCTTTTACCCTGATTTCCACCCCATGCCATTGGAGAAGATATAGGTACCATACCAAGGCTTTCAAAGCTGTCTTCCAGGATGGAGCAGGGATTGTAATGGACACATTTTGGGAGTCAGGCCAGGGAGGAGAGAAGACTCTGGTACACGTGTGCTGCTTTGTCCCATTTGTGGGCTATCCACCTTAAACAAAGACATGTCCCTGGAGCAATTATCCTGCCATTGGCGGTTGCTTGAATCAGCAGCTCCTTTACCTCTCTCTCTCCTTCTTTTGATCTCCTTCTCTCTAGCTCTCTCAGTCACCCCTTTGCCCCCTTTCAATTGCTCTTGAATCCTCCTGCTACAAGTTGACCTGTGGTGATAATGGATGAAATATAGTAGCCAAGAGAATGCTCCAAGTGATCCCCCAGCCTTTTCTCCTTGTCATCCTACGTCTGATCCAATATAAAATCAGTGGTCCAGAAAGACTTCCTGTGCTGTGTGGAGTCACCCCAACTAGGTCATCCTTCCACAACACTTCCCACATTCAGCCCTTCATATGGACACGCTGACCCCTTCATATGTACTTCGGTCTGGAGGGTCCCATATTGGATTCAGAGAGCAACACACTTGAAACAACATTCACATGAGTGCTGTCCCAAGAAATGGCTTATTTGCAGCATTCCCTACCTGGTCCATGAGGTATTGTGGATTTGCTCGGGTGTGGATCTCTGGACTCGTTCTTAGCGGATATAGAATATGAACTCTATGACTCTTCATGTCTCAATGATTGGGCATCCAAACAATGGTCTGAGCATCCTTGGACAATGGGCTGGCCAACCATAGCCCAGAGTGCAAGATGTGTGTCAACCAAAACCAGTCTCTATGGAATAGACCTCCTCATTCTCTAGCCTCATGATTGTCAGGGACAGAGACAACTCCCTTCCAGGAGGGAACATTCAATACCCTCAAATTGCAGGCATCATCCCAGGGCTCCTGGAAGTTCAGACAAGCGACCCACCTTTCCTTCCTTATGCTTGTAGACACAACAAACACACTGGCACTGGCCCCAGGCACCACACTCCCAGGAAGCACTCAATGAGAGGGAGGGCTTGTTCTTATCCACCTGTGGAAAAGGCACCTGCAATAGACCCGTTACATCTCGGTTAAAAGGCCTCTGTTTGGAGGGCTCCCCTGTGGCTTAGGCTGTGGGAATATGGATTCAGAAGTGTGCAGCTGAAAAGTTCCCATTGGAATGTCTTCTTCAGGGGTTACATCCAGGGCCTCATGCTTGAGGGAGAGCATTGGGGCATGGATTTCTTTTTTGTACACCAGGATGTCTTGTTTCAAATGGCCATGAAGCACAATTCTTTTTTCACATGGAGGGACTCGCTTGAGGTATTCTGCCCACTGATCCCCTTAAGATATCACATGTGCAAACACCAAGCCTCTAGAATCCACATGGATCTTGGGAGCCTGAGGGGTGTGGTGGCTATGAGTCTACAGATGGAGATAAGAGTGTTCATCCAAGAGGACCACCCATCTGATTGATCCTCTTTTCCATCAACTTCGACATACCTCCAGAGCAAGAGCTCATGGTGTCCATCTTTGAACTCTCAAGGTTTGAGGGTGAGAATGTCCCACATGTGGCCCATCACACACCTCTTTTCTCACGGAGAGGTTGTTTGATCACAAGGCTCCATGGGCATCATATCAGTGCCATGGCCACCTGTGGGACTGCACCTTTCCGAAGGAAGGCAACTCCACACACTGGGGAACCCAATTGTCTCTATCATGGTGGATCTCTGATAACATGTGGAGCACGTCAGGGTCAAGTGCTTTCTCAGTCACTGCCTCACACGAATACACAGGACAGAGTCACTTTTGGAGAGAAAAGATGTCATTCCAAACACCCAAACAAAAGTCCCCTGGACAAAGACATCAAGGAACGACTGGGGAAGAACAGCCTATGAGCTGCCATTTCAATAGGAAGGGTCTTTTCCGCTTAGGGAAAAGAGAGGGTGTCATTTAACTTGACCCACACCTCGTGTCCTTTGGGAAGATATGGGTGCCAAGCAGGGAGGACTGCTTGCAACTGACATATTTCTAGAGACCGACCAAGAAGGAGTGAAAATCTCATGCAAGAGTCCTGAGATAGCCTTTGTGTCTAATAGTCCCTGGAAACACAGACATGGGCTTGGGAATGAATTTGTGCCCTGGAATGTGGCTTGTATACAAATCTCATCTCTCTCTCTCTCTCTGTCTCTCTCTCTCTCAATCTCTGTCTTGGCTTCTCCCTCCTTCACATTCTCTCGAATCCTCCTCATCCAAGGTTATCTGTGCTGGTCCAGGTGGGCGTATCTCAGCCAGGAGAGCAGTCAAATTCTTTAACCAAGATCTTCCATCAGTCTTCCAAACTCCTATCAAATATAAAAGAATATTCCTGAAATAACTACTCCGTTTGTATGGAGATATTCCACCTTACACATTGTACCCCTATCTTACCATTGTCAGCCCTTCACACTGACACATAACCATCCCAATTGTACTGCGTTCTACATGGTCACAGAATTGACTCTGAGATCAACACCTATTCAGCCACCAACACATAAGGGACCTAGTGAGAATTCACTTATCTGCTGCACACCCAGGTATTTGAAGTGGCTGCTGAGGTGGATCTCTCGACTCTCTCTAAGGGGAGTTAGGTCATGAAGTCTCTGACTCTCCATGTCTCAGTGAATTGGCATCTAAGAAAGGGTCTGAGCACCCTTCAGCAGGGTCTGAATGACAATGGGACAGAGTTCAAGGATTCGGGCACCGAAAACCAGTCTCCATTTGGGACAATCCTCCTCCTTCTCTCTAGACCCTCAATTGGCAGGCCAGAGGCCGATCTCGTCCAAGAGGGAAACCTCAAGACATGCCAATGTAGTCCTCACCACAGGGATCACGGAGGATAAGAGGAGAGACTCCTTAAATTCCTGACAATTGTGTACCACACAAACAAGTCAGCAGTGGAACTAATCACCCCATTTCCATCCTGCACACCATTAGACAGGACGTATACTTATCAACCTGTAAAATACCCACCAGACATATACCAGCTTCATTCTAGGGAAATTTGTTACTGCGGATAGCTAGTGTGTGCTTTCATCTATTGACGTGTATGCTCTGAAGCAGGGAATTGTCCTTCCCCCCATTCCAATATTTCCTCAGGTTGGATATTGAGGGCCTCGTCCTTGGTTGAAGGCAGGGGGGCCTATTTTCATGCTTTGAGCTCTGGAATGAGATTAATCATCCCGGTCGTACTTAGGAGTCGTTTTTCCCCTGTCGGAAAAGACTGGAAGTGATAAGCTCACTGGTCCCTTTCAGATATATCCTAATCCACAAGCAAGCCTGAGCAGTGGCTATTTACTCAGGAGCCTGATGAGGATGGTGGCCATGAGAAGAATCCTGGAAATACTACTTATCATAAAAGTTTCCAATTCATCCAATGGAGCATCCTTTAATTTACTATCAACATACCTCCAGATCAAGAGCTCAGGCTGCCCGATGTACAGCAATTGATGGGTGACCGTGAGGGCTTCCGACTTCGTGCCCATCACTCGCCTCTCTTCTCATAGAGGGTCTGATGTGTCACAATGCTTGGTGGGCAGCATGCCACTGCCATGGCAACTATTGGGCCTGAACTTCTCAGATGGAAGGCAACTCCACCTCCTCTGTGCCCACCTGCTCTCTACACAAGGATGGCTCTTCCCCTGAACGTGTGTCAGGCTCAACACGGTGGTTCATGAACTTCGTCCCAGGAATACACAGTCTACAATCTCATTGGGAAAGAAAATATGGCATTGAGAAAGACCCACTCCCCACGCAGCCTGAACAGGAAAACAATGGCCGATGGAGGAAGAACAACACACGAGCATCCCTTTCCATGGGAGGAAGCTTTTCCACGGAAGGAAACTATGGAATATCTTTTACCCTGATTTCCACCCCATGCCATTGGAGAAGATATAGGTACCATACCAAGGCTTTCAAAGCTGTCTTCCAGGATGGAGCAGGGATTGTAATGGACACATTTTGGGAGTCAGGCCAGGGAGGAGAGAAGACTCTGGTACACGTGTGCTGCTTTGTCCCATTTGTGGGCTATCCACCTTAAACAAAGACATGTCCCTGGAGCAATTATCCTGCCATTGGCGGTTGCTTGAATCAGCAGCTCCTTTACCTCTCTCTCTCCTTCTTTTGATCTCCTTCTCTCTAGCTCTCTCAGTCACCCCTTTGCCCCCTTTCAATTGCTCTTGAATCCTCCTGCTACAAGTTGACCTGTGGTGATAATGGATGAAATATAGTAGCCAAGAGAATGCTCCAAGTGATCCCCCAGCCTTTTCTCCCTGTCATCCTACGTCTGATCCAATATAAAATCAGTGGTCCAGAAAGACTTCCTGTGCTGTGTGGAGTCACCCCAACTAGGTCATCCTTCCACAACACTTCCCACATTCAGCCCTTCATATGGACACGCTGACCCCTTCATATGTACTTCGGTCTGGAGGGTCCCATATTGGATTCAGAGAGCAACACACTTGAAACAACATTCACATGAGTGCTGTCCCAAGAAATGGCTTATTTGCAGCATTCCCTACCTGGTCCATGAGGTATTGTGGATTTGCTCGGGTGTGGATCTCTGGACTCGTTCTTAGCGGATATAGAATATGAAGTCGATGACTCTTCATGTCTCAATGATTGGGCATCCAAACAATGGTCTGAGCATCCTTGGACAATGGGCTGGCCAACCATAGCCCAGAGTGCAAGATGTGTGTCAACCAAAACCAGTCTCTATGGAATAGACCTCCTCATTCTCTAGCCTCATGATTGTCAGGGACAGAGACAACTCCCTTCCAGGAGGGAACATTCAATACCCTCAAATTGCAGGCATCATCCCAGGGCTCCTGGAAGTTCAGACAAGCGACCCACCTTTCCTTCCTTATGCTTGTAGACACAACAAACACACTGGCACTGGCCCCAGGCACCACACTCCCAGGAAGCACTCAATGAGAGGGAGGGCTTGTTCTTATCCACCTGTGGAAAAGGCACCTGCAATAGACCCGTTACATCTCGGTTAAAAGGCCTCTGTTTGGAGGGCTCCCCTGTGGCTTAGGCTGTGGGAATATGGATTCAGAAGTGTGCAGCTGAAAAGTTCCCATTGGAATGTCTTCTTCAGGGGTTACATCCAGGGCCTCATGCTTGAGGGAGAGCATTGGGGCATGGATTTCTTTTTTGTACACCAGGATGTCTTGTTTCAAATGGCCATGAAGCACAATTCTTTTTTCACATGGAGGGACTCGCTTGAGGTATTCTGCCCACTGATCCCCTTAAGATATCACATGTGCAAACACCAAGCCTCTAGAATCCACATGGATCTTGGGAGCCTGAGGGGTGTGGTGGCTATGAGTCTACAGATGGAGATAAGAGTGTTCATCCAAGAGGACCACCCATCTGATTGATCCTCTTTTCCATCAACTTCGACATACCTCCAGAGCAAGAGCTCATGGTGTCCATCTTTGAACTCTCAAGGTTTGAGGGTGAGAATGTCCCACATGTGGCCCATCACACACCTCTTTTCTCACGGAGAGGTTGTTTGATCACAAGGCTCCATGGGCATCATATCAGTGCCATGGCCACCTGTGGGACTGCACCTTTCCGAAGGAAGGCAACTCCACACACTGGGGAACCCAATTGTCTCTATCATGGTGGATCTCTGATAACATGTGGAGCACGTCAGGGTCAAGTGCTTTCTCAGTCACTGCCTCACACGAATACACAGGACAGAGTCACTTTTGGAGAGAAAAGATGTCATTCCAAACACCCAAACAAAAGTCCCCTGGACAAAGACATCAAGGAACGACTGGGGAAGAACAGCCTATGAGCTGCCATTTCAATAGGAAGGGTCTTTTCCGCTTAGGGAAAAGAGAGGGTGTCATTTAACTTGACCCACACCTCGTGTCCTTTGGGAAGATATGGGTGCCAAGCAGGGAGGACTGCTTGCAACTGACATATTTCTAGAGACCGACCAAGAAGGAGTGAAAATCTCATGCAAGAGTCCTGAGATAGCCTTTGTGTCTAATAGTCCCTGGAAACACAGACATGGGCTTGGGAATGAATTTGTGCCCTGGAATGTGGCTTGTATACAAATCTCATCTCTCTCTCTCTCTCTGTCTCTCTCTCTCTCTCTCTCTCAATCTCTGTCTTGGCTTCTCCCTCCTTCACATTCTCTCGAATCCTCCTCATCCAAGGTTATCTGTGCTGGTCCAGGTGGGCATATCTCAGCCAGGAGAGCAGTCAAATTCTTTAACCAAGATCTTCCATCAGTCTTCCAAACTCCTATCAAATATAAAAGAATATTCCTGAAATAACTACTCCGTTTGTATGGAGATATTCCACCTTACACATTGTACCCCTATCTTACCATTGTCAGCCCTTCACACTGACACATAACCATCCCAATTGTACTGCGTTCTACATGGTCACAGAATTGACTCTGAGATCAACACCTATTCAGCCACCAACACATAAGGGACCTAGTGAGAATTCACTTATCTGCTGCACACCCAGGTATTTGAAGTGGCTGCTGAGGTGGATCTCTCGACTCTCTCTAAGGGGAGTTAGGTCATGAAGTCTCTGACTCTCCATGTCTCAGTGAATTGGCATCTAAGAAAGGGTCTGAGCACCCTTCAGCAGGGTCTGAATGACAATGGGACAGAGTTCAAGGATTCGGGCACCGAAAACCAGTCTCCATTTGGGACAATCCTCCTCCTTCTCTCTAGACCCTCAATTGGCAGGCCAGAGGCCGATCTCGTCCAAGAGGGAAACCTCAAGACATGCCAATGTAGTCCTCACCACAGGGATCACGGAGGATAAGAGGAGAGACTCCTTAAATTCCTGACAATTGTGTACCACACAAACAAGTCAGCAGTGGAACTAGTCACCCCATTTCCATCCTGCACACCATTAGACAGGACGTATACTTATCAACCTGTAAAATACCCACCAGACATATACCAGCTTCATTCTAGGGAAATTTGTTACTGCGGATAGCTAGTGTGTGCTTTCATCTATTGACGTGTATGCTCTGAAGCAGGGAATTGTCCTTCCCCCCATTCCAATATTTCCTCAGGTTGGATATTGAGGGCCTCGTCCTTGGTTGAAGGCAGGGGGGCCTATTTTCATGCTTTGAGCTCTGGAATGAGATTAATCATCCCGGTCGTACTTAGGAGTCGTTTTTCCCCTGTCGGAAAAGACTGGAAGTGATAAGCTCACTGGTCCCTTTCAGATATATCCTAATCCACAAGCAAGCCTGAGCAGTGGCTATTTACTCAGGAGCCTGATGAGGATGGTGGCCATGAGAAGAATCCTGGAAATACTACTTATCATAAAAGTTTCCAATTCATCCAATGGAGCATCCTTTAATTTACTATCAACATACCTCCAGATCAAGAGCTCAGGCTGCCCGATGTACAGCAATTGATGGGTGACCGTGAGGGCTTCCGACTTCGTGCCCATCACTCGCCTCTCTTCTCATAGAGGGTCTGATGTGTCACAATGCTTGGTGGGCAGCATGCCACTGCCATGGCAACTATTGGGCCTGAACTTCTCAGATGGAAGGCAACTCCACCTCCTCTGTGCCCACCTGCTCTCTACACAAGGATGGCTCTTCCCCTGAACGTGTGTCAGGCTCAACACGGTGGTTCATGAACTTCGTCCCAGGAATACACAGTCTACAATCTCATTGGGAAAGAAAATATGGCATTGAGAAAGACCCACTCCCCACGCAGCCTGAACAGGAAAACAATGGCCGATGGAGGAAGAACAACACACGAGCATCCCTTTCCATGGGAGGAAGCTTTTCCACGGAAGGAAACTATGGAATATCTTTTACCCTGATTTCCACCCCATGCCATTGGAGAAGATATAGGTACCATACCAAGGCTTTCAAAGCTGTCTTCCAGGATGGAGCAGGGATTGTAATGGACACATTTTGGGAGTCAGGCCAGGGAGGAGAGAAGACTCTGGTACACGTGTGCTGCTTTGTCCCATTTGTGGGCTATCCACCTTAAACAAAGACATGTCCCTGGAGCAATTATCCTGCCATTGGCGGTTGCTTGAATCAGCAGCTCCTTTACCTCTCTCTCTCCTTCTTTTGATCTCCTTCTCTCTAGCTCTCTCAGTCACCCCTTTGCCCCCTTTCAATTGCTCTTGAATCCTCCTGCTACAAGTTGACCTGTGGTGATAATGGATGAAATATAGTAGCCAAGAGAATGCTCCAAGTGATCCCCCAGCCTTTTCTCCCTGTCATCCTACGTCTGATCCAATATAAAATCAGTGGTCCAGAAAGACTTCCTGTGCTGTGTGGAGTCACCCCAACTAGGTCATCCTTCCACAACACTTCCCACATTCAGCCCTTCATATGGACACGCTGACCCCTTCATATGTACTTCGGTCTGGAGGGTCCCATATTGGATTCAGAGAGCAACACACTTGAAACAACATTCACATGAGTGCTGTCCCAAGAAATGGCTTATTTGCAGCATTCCCTACCTGGTCCATGAGGTATTGTGGATTTGCTCGGGTGTGGATCTCTGGACTCGTTCTTAGCGGATATAGAATATGAACTCTATGACTCTTCATGTCTCAATGATTGGGCATCCAAACAATGGTCTGAGCATCCTTGGACAATGGGCTGGCCAACCATAGCCCAGAGTGCAAGATGTGTGTCAACCAAAACCAGTCTCTATGGAATAGACCTCCTCATTCTCTAGCCTCATGATTGTCAGGGACAGAGACAACTCCCTTCCAGGAGGGAACATTCAATACCCTCAAATTGCAGGCATCATCCCAGGGCTCCTGGAAGTTCAGACAAGCGACCCACCTTTCCTTCCTTATGCTTGTAGACACAACAAACACACTGGCACTGGCCCCAGGCACCACACTCCCAGGAAGCACTCAATGAGAGGGAGGGCTTGTTCTTATCCACCTGTGGAAAAGGCACCTGCAATAGACCCGTTACATCTCGGTTAAAAGGCCTCTGTTTGGAGGGCTCCCCTGTGGCTTAGGCTGTGGGAATATGGATTCAGAAGTGTGCAGCTGAAAAGTTCCCATTGGAATGTCTTCTTCAGGGGTTACATCCAGGGCCTCATGCTTGAGGGAGAGCATTGGGGCATGGATTTCTTTTTTGTACACCAGGATGTCTTGTTTCAAATGGCCATGAAGCACAATTCTTTTTTCACATGGAGGGACTCGCTTGAGGTATTCTGCCCACTGATCCCCTTAAGATATCACATGTGCAAACACCAAGCCTCTAGAATCCACATGGATCTTGGGAGCCTGAGGGGTGTGGTGGCTATGAGTCTACAGATGGAGATAAGAGTGTTCATCCAAGAGGACCACCCATCTGATTGATCCTCTTTTCCATCAACTTCGACATACCTCCAGAGCAAGAGCTCATGGTGTCCATCTTTGAACTCTCAAGGTTTGAGGGTGAGAATGTCCCACATGTGGCCCATCACACACCTCTTTTCTCACGGAGAGGTTGTTTGATCACAAGGCTCCATGGGCATCATATCAGTGCCATGGCCACCTGTGGGACTGCACCTTTCCGAAGGAAGGCAACTCCACACACTGGGGAACCCAATTGTCTCTATCATGGTGGATCTCTGATAACATGTGGAGCACGTCAGGGTCAAGTGCTTTCTCAGTCACTGCCTCACACGAATACACAGGACAGAGTCACTTTTGGAGAGAAAAGATGTCATTCCAAACACCCAAACAAAAGTCCCCTGGACAAAGACATCAAGGAACGACTGGGGAAGAACAGCCTATGAGCTGCCATTTCAATAGGAAGGGTCTTTTCCGCTTAGGGAAAAGAGAGGGTGTCATTTAACTTGACCCACACCTCGTGTCCTTTGGGAAGATATGGGTGCCAAGCAGGGAGGACTGCTTGCAACTGACATATTTCTAGAGACCGACCAAGAAGGAGTGAAAATCTCATGCAAGAGTCCTGAGATAGCCTTTGTGTCTAATAGTCCCTGGAAACACAGACATGGGCTTGGGAATGAATTTGTGCCCTGGAATGTGGCTTGTATACAAATCTCATCTCTCTCTCTCTCTCTCTCTCTGTCTCTCTCTCTCTCAATCTCTGTCTTGGCTTCTCCCTCCTTCACATTCTCTCGAATCCTCCTCATCCAAGGTTATCTGTGCTGGTCCAGGTGGGCATATCTCAGCCAGGAGAGCAGTCAAATTCTTTAACCAAGATCTTCCATCAGTCTTCCAAACTCCTATCAAATATAAAAGAATATTCCTGAAATAACTACTCCGTTTGTATGGAGATATTCCACCTTACACATTGTACCCCTATCTTACCATTGTCAGCCCTTCACACTGACACATAACCATCCCAATTGTACTGCGTTCTACATGGTCACAGAATTGACTCTGAGATCAACACCTATTCAGCCACCAACACATAAGGGACCTAGTGAGAATTCACTTATCTGCTGCACACCCAGGTATTTGAAGTGGCTGCTGAGGTGGATCTCTCGACTCTCTCTAAGGGGAGTTAGGTCATGAAGTCTCTGACTCTCCATGTCTCAGTGAATTGGCATCTAAGAAAGGGTCTGAGCACCCTTCAGCAGGGTCTGAATGACAATGGGACAGAGTTCAAGGATTCGGGCACCGAAAACCAGTCTCCATTTGGGACAATCCTCCTCCTTCTCTCTAGACCCTCAATTGGCAGGCCAGAGGCCGATCTCGTCCAAGAGGGAAACCTCAAGACATGCCAATGTAGTCCTCACCACAGGGATCACGGAGGATAAGAGGAGAGACTCCTTAAATTCCTGACAATTGTGTACCACACAAACAAGTCAGCAGTGGAACTAGTCACCCCATTTCCATCCTGCACACCATTAGACAGGACGTATACTTATCAACCTGTAAAATACCCACCAGACATATACCAGCTTCATTCTAGGGAAATTTGTTACTGCGGATAGCTAGTGTGTGCTTTCATCTATTGACGTGTATGCTCTGAAGCAGGGAATTGTCCTTCCCCCCATTCCAATATTTCCTCAGGTTGGATATTGAGGGCCTCGTCCTTGGTTGAAGGCAGGGGGGCCTATTTTCATGCTTTGAGCTCTGGAATGAGATTAATCATCCCGGTCGTACTTAGGAGTCGTTTTTCCCCTGTCGGAAAAGACTGGAAGTGATAAGCTCACTGGTCCCTTTCAGATATATCCTAATCCACAAGCAAGCCTGAGCAGTGGCTATTTACTCAGGAGCCTGATGAGGATGGTGGCCATGAGAAGAATCCTGGAAATACTACTTATCATAAAAGTTTCCAATTCATCCAATGGAGCATCCTTTAATTTACTATCAACATACCTCCAGATCAAGAGCTCAGGCTGCCCGATGTACAGCAATTGATGGGTGACCGTGAGGGCTTCCGACTTCGTGCCCATCACTCGCCTCTCTTCTCATAGAGGGTCTGATGTGTCACAATGCTTGGTGGGCAGCATGCCACTGCCATGGCAACTATTGGGCCTGAACTTCTCAGATGGAAGGCAACTCCACCTCCTCTGTGCCCACCTGCTCTCTACACAAGGATGGCTCTTCCCCTGAACGTGTGTCAGGCTCAACACGGTGGTTCATGAACTTCGTCCCAGGAATACACAGTCTACAATCTCATTGGGAAAGAAAATATGGCATTGAGAAAGACCCACTCCCCACGCAGCCTGAACAGGAAAACAATGGCCGATGGAGGAAGAACAACACACGAGCATCCCTTTCCATGGGAGGAAGCTTTTCCACGGAAGGAAACTATGGAATATCTTTTACCCTGATTTCCACCCCATGCCATTGGAGAAGATATAGGTACCATACCAAGGCTTTCAAAGCTGTCTTCCAGGATGGAGCAGGGATTGTAATGGACACATTTTGGGAGTCAGGCCAGGGAGGAGAGAAGACTCTGGTACACGTGTGCTGCTTTGTCCCATTTGTGGGCTATCCACCTTAAACAAAGACATGTCCCTGGAGCAATTATCCTGCCATTGGCGGTTGCTTGAATCAGCAGCTCCTTTACCTCTCTCTCTCCTTCTTTTGATCTCCTTCTCTCTAGCTCTCTCAGTCACCCCTTTGCCCCCTTTCAATTGCTCTTGAATCCTCCTGCTACAAGTTGACCTGTGGTGATAATGGATGAAATATAGTAGCCAAGAGAATGCTCCAAGTGATCCCCCAGCCTTTTCTCCCTGTCATCCTACGTCTGATCCAATATAAAATCAGTGGTCCAGAAAGACTTCCTGTGCTGTGTGGAGTCACCCCAACTAGGTCATCCTTCCACAACACTTCCCACATTCAGCCCTTCATATGGACACGCTGACCCCTTCATATGTACTTCGGTCTGGAGGGTCCCATATTGGATTCAGAGAGCAACACACTTGAAACAACATTCACATGAGTGCTGTCCCAAGAAATGGCTTATTTGCAGCATTCCCTACCTGGTCCATGAGGTATTGTGGATTTGCTCGGGTGTGGATCTCTGGACTCGTTCTTAGCGGATATAGAATATGAAGTCGATGACTCTTCATGTCTCAATGATTGGGCATCCAAACAATGGTCTGAGCATCCTTGGACAATGGGCTGGCCAACCATAGCCCAGAGTGCAAGATGTGTGTCAACCAAAACCAGTCTCTATGGAATAGACCTCCTCATTCTCTAGCCTCATGATTGTCAGGGACAGAGACAACTCCCTTCCAGGAGGGAACATTCAATACCCTCAAATTGCAGGCATCATCCCAGGGCTCCTGGAAGTTCAGACAAGCGACCCACCTTTCCTTCCTTATGCTTGTAGACACAACAAACACACTGGCACTGGCCCCAGGCACCACACTCCCAGGAAGCACTCAATGAGAGGGAGGGCTTGTTCTTATCCACCTGTGGAAAAGGCACCTGCAATAGACCCGTTACATCTCGGTTAAAAGGCCTCTGTTTGGAGGGCTCCCCTGTGGCTTAGGCTGTGGGAATATGGATTCAGAAGTGTGCAGCTGAAAAGTTCCCATTGGAATGTCTTCTTCAGGGGTTACATCCAGGGCCTCATGCTTGAGGGAGAGCATTGGGGCATGGATTTCTTTTTTGTACACCAGGATGTCTTGTTTCAAATGGCCATGAAGCACAATTCTTTTTTCACATGGAGGGACTCGCTTGAGGTATTCTGCCCACTGATCCCCTTAAGATATCACATGTGCAAACACCAAGCCTCTAGAATCCACATGGATCTTGGGAGCCTGAGGGGTGTGGTGGCTATGAGTCTACAGATGGAGATAAGAGTGTTCATCCAAGAGGACCACCCATCTGATTGATCCTCTTTTCCATCAACTTCGACATACCTCCAGAGCAAGAGCTCATGGTGTCCATCTTTGAACTCTCAAGGTTTGAGGGTGAGAATGTCCCACATGTGGCCCATCACACACCTCTTTTCTCACGGAGAGGTTGTTTGATCACAAGGCTCCATGGGCATCATATCAGTGCCATGGCCACCTGTGGGACTGCACCTTTCCGAAGGAAGGCAACTCCACACACTGGGGAACCCAATTGTCTCTATCATGGTGGATCTCTGATAACATGTGGAGCACGTCAGGGTCAAGTGCTTTCTCAGTCACTGCCTCACACGAATACACAGGACAGAGTCACTTTTGGAGAGAAAAGATGTCATTCCAAACACCCAAACAAAAGTCCCCTGGACAAAGACATCAAGGAACGACTGGGGAAGAACAGCCTATGAGCTGCCATTTCAATAGGAAGGGTCTTTTCCGCTTAGGGAAAAGAGAGGGTGTCATTTAACTTGACCCACACCTCGTGTCCTTTGGGAAGATATGGGTGCCAAGCAGGGAGGACTGCTTGCAACTGACATATTTCTAGAGACCGACCAAGAAGGAGTGAAAATCTCATGCAAGAGTCCTGAGATAGCCTTTGTGTCTAATAGTCCCTGGAAACACAGACATGGGCTTGGGAATGAATTTGTGCCCTGGAATGTGGCTTGTATACAAATCTCATCTCTCTCTCTCTCTCTCTCTCTCTGTCTCTCTCTCTCTCAATCTCTGTCTTGGCTTCTCCCTCCTTCACATTCTCTCGAATCCTCCTCATCCAAGGTTATCTGTGCTGGTCCAGGTGGGCATATCTCAGCCAGGAGAGCAGTCAAATTCTTTAACCAAGATCTTCCATCAGTCTTCCAAACTCCTATCAAATATAAAAGAATATTCCTGAAATAACTACTCCGTTTGTATGGAGATATTCCACCTTACACATTGTACCCCTATCTTACCATTGTCAGCCCTTCACACTGACACATAACCATCCCAATTGTACTGCGTTCTACATGGTCACAGAATTGACTCTGAGATCAACACCTATTCAGCCACCAACACATAAGGGACCTAGTGAGAATTCACTTATCTGCTGCACACCCAGGTATTTGAAGTGGCTGCTGAGGTGGATCTCTCGACTCTCTCTAAGGGGAGTTAGGTCATGAAGTCTCTGACTCTCCATGTCTCAGTGAATTGGCATCTAAGAAAGGGTCTGAGCACCCTTCAGCAGGGTCTGAATGACAATGGGACAGAGTTCAAGGATTCGGGCACCGAAAACCAGTCTCCATTTGGGACAATCCTCCTCCTTCTCTCTAGACCCTCAATTGGCAGGCCAGAGGCCGATCTCGTCCAAGAGGGAAACCTCAAGACATGCCAATGTAGTCCTCACCACAGGGATCACGGAGGATAAGAGGAGAGACTCCTTAAATTCCTGACAATTGTGTACCACACAAACAAGTCAGCAGTGGAACTAGTCACCCCATTTCCATCCTGCACACCATTAGACAGGACGTATACTTATCAACCTGTAAAATACCCACCAGACATATACCAGCTTCATTCTAGGGAAATTTGTTACTGCGGATAGCTAGTGTGTGCTTTCATCTATTGACGTGTATGCTCTGAAGCAGGGAATTGTCCTTCCCCCCATTCCAATATTTCCTCAGGTTGGATATTGAGGGCCTCGTCCTTGGTTGAAGGCAGGGGGGCCTATTTTCATGCTTTGAGCTCTGGAATGAGATTAATCATCCCGGTCGTACTTAGGAGTCGTTTTTCCCCTGTCGGAAAAGACTGGAAGTGATAAGCTCACTGGTCCCTTTCAGATATATCCTAATCCACAAGCAAGCCTGAGCAGTGGCTATTTACTCAGGAGCCTGATGAGGATGGTGGCCATGAGAAGAATCCTGGAAATACTACTTATCATAAAAGTTTCCAATTCATCCAATGGAGCATCCTTTAATTTACTATCAACATACCTCCAGATCAAGAGCTCAGGCTGCCCGATGTACAGCAATTGATGGGTGACCGTGAGGGCTTCCGACTTCGTGCCCATCACTCGCCTCTCTTCTCATAGAGGGTCTGATGTGTCACAATGCTTGGTGGGCAGCATGCCACTGCCATGGCAACTATTGGGCCTGAACTTCTCAGATGGAAGGCAACTCCACCTCCTCTGTGCCCACCTGCTCTCTACACAAGGATGGCTCTTCCCCTGAACGTGTGTCAGGCTCAACACGGTGGTTCATGAACTTCGTCCCAGGAATACACAGTCTACAATCTCATTGGGAAAGAAAATATGGCATTGAGAAAGACCCACTCCCCACGCAGCCTGAACAGGAAAACAATGGCCGATGGAGGAAGAACAACACACGAGCATCCCTTTCCATGGGAGGAAGCTTTTCCACGGAAGGAAACTATGGAATATCTTTTACCCTGATTTCCACCCCATGCCATTGGAGAAGATATAGGTACCATACCAAGGCTTTCAAAGCTGTCTTCCAGGATGGAGCAGGGATTGTAATGGACACATTTTGGGAGTCAGGCCAGGGAGGAGAGAAGACTCTGGTACACGTGTGCTGCTTTGTCCCATTTGTGGGCTATCCACCTTAAACAAAGACATGTCCCTGGAGCAATTATCCTGCCATTGGCGGTTGCTTGAATCAGCAGCTCCTTTACCTCTCTCTCTCCTTCTTTTGATCTCCTTCTCTCTAGCTCTCTCAGTCACCCCTTTGCCCCCTTTCAATTTCTCTTGAATCCTCCTGCTACAAGTTGACCTGTGGTGATAATGGATGAAATATAGTAGCCAAGAGAATGCTCCAAGTGATCCCCCAGCCTTTTCTCCCTGTCATCCTACGTCTGATCCAATATAAAATCAGTGGTCCAGAAAGACTTCCTGTGCTGTGTGGAGTCACCCCAACTAGGTCATCCTTCCACAACACTTCCCACATTCAGCCCTTCATATGGACACGCTGACCCCTTCATATGTACTTCGGTCTGGAGGGTCCCATATTGGATTCAGAGAGCAACACACTTGAAACAACATTCACATGAGTGCTGTCCCAAGAAATGGCTTATTTGCAGCATTCCCTACCTGGTCCATGAGGTATTGTGGATTTGCTCGGGTGTGGATCTCTGGACTCGTTCTTAGCGGATATAGAATATGAACTCTATGACTCTTCATGTCTCAATGATTGGGCATCCAAACAATGGTCTGAGCATCCTTGGACAATGGGCTGGCCAACCATAGCCCAGAGTGCAAGATGTGTGTCAACCAAAACCAGTCTCTATGGAATAGACCTCCTCATTCTCTAGCCTCATGATTGTCAGGGACAGAGACAACTCCCTTCCAGGAGGGAACATTCAATACCCTCAAATTGCAGGCATCATCCCAGGGCTCCTGGAAGTTCAGACAAGCGACCCACCTTTCCTTCCTTATGCTTGTAGACACAACAAACACACTGGCACTGGCCCCAGGCACCACACTCCCAGGAAGCACTCAATGAGAGGGAGGGCTTGTTCTTATCCACCTGTGGAAAAGGCACCTGCAATAGACCCGTTACATCTCGGTTAAAAGGCCTCTGTTTGGAGGGCTCCCCTGTGGCTTAGGCTGTGGGAATATGGATTCAGAAGTGTGCAGCTGAAAAGTTCCCATTGGAATGTCTTCTTCAGGGGTTACATCCAGGGCCTCATGCTTGAGGGAGAGCATTGGGGCATGGATTTCTTTTTTGTACACCAGGATGTCTTGTTTCAAATGGCCATGAAGCACAATTCTTTTTTCACATGGAGGGACTCGCTTGAGGTATTCTGCCCACTGATCCCCTTAAGATATCACATGTGCAAACACCAAGCCTCTAGAATCCACATGGATCTTGGGAGCCTGAGGGGTGTGGTGGCTATGAGTCTACAGATGGAGATAAGAGTGTTCATCCAAGAGGACCACCCATCTGATTGATCCTCTTTTCCATCAACTTCGACATACCTCCAGAGCAAGAGCTCATGGTGTCCATCTTTGAACTCTCAAGGTTTGAGGGTGAGAATGTCCCACATGTGGCCCATCACACACCTCTTTTCTCACGGAGAGGTTGTTTGATCACAAGGCTCCATGGGCATCATATCAGTGCCATGGCCACCTGTGGGACTGCACCTTTCCGAAGGAAGGCAACTCCACACACTGGGGAACCCAATTGTCTCTATCATGGTGGATCTCTGATAACATGTGGAGCACGTCAGGGTCAAGTGCTTTCTCAGTCACTGCCTCACACGAATACACAGGACAGAGTCACTTTTGGAGAGAAAAGATGTCATTCCAAACACCCAAACAAAAGTCCCCTGGACAAAGACATCAAGGAACGACTGGGGAAGAACAGCCTATGAGCTGCCATTTCAATAGGAAGGGTCTTTTCCGCTTAGGGAAAAGAGAGGGTGTCATTTAACTTGACCCACACCTCGTGTCCTTTGGGAAGATATGGGTGCCAAGCAGGGAGGACTGCTTGCAACTGACATATTTCTAGAGACCGACCAAGAAGGAGTGAAAATCTCATGCAAGAGTCCTGAGATAGCCTTTGTGTCTAATAGTCCCTGGAAACACAGACATGGGCTTGGGAATGAATTTGTGCCCTGGAATGTGGCTTGTATACAAATCTCATCTCTCTCTCTCTCTCTCTCTCTCTGTCTCTCTCTCTCTCAATCTCTGTCTTGGCTTCTCCCTCCTTCACATTCTCTCGAATCCTCCTCATCCAAGGTTATCTGTGCTGGTCCAGGTGGGCATATCTCAGCCAGGAGAGCAGTCAAATTCTTTAACCAAGATCTTCCATCAGTCTTCCAAACTCCTATCAAATATAAAAGAATATTCCTGAAATAACTACTCCGTTTGTATGGAGATATTCCACCTTACACATTGTACCCCTATCTTACCATTGTCAGCCCTTCACACTGACACATAACCATCCCAATTGTACTGCGTTCTACATGGTCACAGAATTGACTCTGAGATCAACACCTATTCAGCCACCAACACATAAGGGACCTAGTGAGAATTCACTTATCTGCTGCACACCCAGGTATTTGAAGTGGCTGCTGAGGTGGATCTCTCGACTCTCTCTAAGGGGAGTTAGGTCATGAAGTCTCTGACTCTCCATGTCTCAGTGAATTGGCATCTAAGAAAGGGTCTGAGCACCCTTCAGCAGGGTCTGAATGACAATGGGACAGAGTTCAAGGATTCGGGCACCGAAAACCAGTCTCCATTTGGGACAATCCTCCTCCTTCTCTCTAGACCCTCAATTGGCAGGCCAGAGGCCGATCTCGTCCAAGAGGGAAACCTCAAGACATGCCAATGTAGTCCTCACCACAGGGATCACGGAGGATAAGAGGAGAGACTCCTTAAATTCCTGACAATTGTGTACCACACAAACAAGTCAGCAGTGGAACTAGTCACCCCATTTCCATCCTGCACACCATTAGACAGGACGTATACTTATCAACCTGTAAAATACCCACCAGACATATACCAGCTTCATTCTAGGGAAATTTGTTACTGCGGATAGCTAGTGTGTGCTTTCATCTATTGACGTGTATGCTCTGAAGCAGGGAATTGTCCTTCCCCCCATTCCAATATTTCCTCAGGTTGGATATTGAGGGCCTCGTCCTTGGTTGAAGGCAGGGGGGCCTATTTTCATGCTTTGAGCTCTGGAATGAGATTAATCATCCCGGTCGTACTTAGGAGTCGTTTTTCCCCTGTCGGAAAAGACTGGAAGTGATAAGCTCACTGGTCCCTTTCAGATATATCCTAATCCACAAGCAAGCCTGAGCAGTGGCTATTTACTCAGGAGCCTGATGAGGATGGTGGCCATGAGAAGAATCCTGGAAATACTACTTATCATAAAAGTTTCCAATTCATCCAATGGAGCATCCTTTAATTTACTATCAACATACCTCCAGATCAAGAGCTCAGGCTGCCCGATGTACAGCAATTGATGGGTGACCGTGAGGGCTTCCGACTTCGTGCCCATCACTCGCCTCTCTTCTCATAGAGGGTCTGATGTGTCACAGTGCTTGGTGGGCAGCATGCCACTGCCATGGCAACTATTGGGCCTGAACTTCTCAGATGGAAGGCAACTCCACCTCCTCTGTGCCCACCTGCTCTCTACACAAGGATGGCTCTTCCCCTGAACGTGTGTCAGGCTCAACACGGTGGTTCATGAACTTCGTCCCAGGAATACACAGTCTACAATCTCATTGGGAAAGAAAATATGGCATTGAGAAAGACCCACTCCCCACGCAGCCTGAACAGGAAAACAATGGCCGATGGAGGAAGAACAACACACGAGCATCCCTTTCCATGGGAGGAAGCTTTTCCACGGAAGGAAACTATGGAATATCTTTTAACCTGATTTCCACCCCATGCCATTGGAGAAGATATAGGTACCATACCAAGGCTTTCAAAGCTGTCTTCCAGGATGGAGCAGGGATTGTAATGGACACATTTTGGGAGTCAGGCCAGGGAGGAGAGAAGACTCTGGTACACGTGTGCTGCTTTGTCCCATTTGTGGGCTATCCACCTTAAACAAAGACATGTCCCTGGAGCAATTATCCTGCCATTGGCGGTTGCTTGAATCAGCAGCTCCTTTACCTCTCTCTCTCCTTCTTTTGATCTCCTTCTCTCTAGCTCTCTCAGTCACCCCTTTGCCCCCTTTCAATTGCTCTTGAATCCTCCTGCTACAAGTTGACCTGTGGTGATAATGGATGAAATATAGTAGCCAAGAGAATGCTCCAAGTGATCCCCCAGCCTTTTCTCCCTGTCATCCTACGTCTGATCCAATATAAAATCAGTGGTCCAGAAAGACTTCCTGTGCTGTGTGGAGTCACCCCAACTAGGTCATCCTTCCACAACACTTCCCACATTCAGCCCTTCATATGGACACGCTGACCCCTTCATATGTACTCGGTCTGGAGGGTCCCATATTGGATTCAGAGAGCAACACACTTGAAACAACATTCACATGAGTGCTGTCCCAAGAAATGGCTTATTTGCAGCATTCCCTACCTGGTCCATGAGGTATTGTGGATTTGCTCGGGTGTGGATCTCTGGACTCGTTCTTAGCGGATATAGAATATGAACTCTATGACTCTTCATGTCTCAATGATTGGGCATCCAAACAATGGTCTGAGCATCCTTGGACAATGGGCTGGCCAACCATAGCCCAGAGTGCAAGATGTGTGTCAACCAAAACCAGTCTCTATGGAATAGACCTCCTCATTCTCTAGCCTCATGATTGTCAGGGACAGAGACAACTCCCTTCCAGGAGGGAACATTCAATACCCTCAAATTGCAGGCATCATCCCAGGGCTCCTGGAAGTTCAGACAAGCGACCCACCTTTCCTTCCTTATGCTTGTAGACACAACAAACACACTGGCACTGGCCCCAGGCACCACACTCCCAGGAAGCACTCAATGAGAGGGAGGGCTTGTTCTTATCCACCTGTGGAAAAGGCACCTGCAATAGACCCGTTACATCTCGGTTAAAAGGCCTCTGTTTGGAGGGCTCCCCTGTGGCTTAGGCTGTGGGAATATGGATTCAGAAGTGTGCAGCTGAAAAGTTCCCATTGGAATGTCTTCTTCAGGGGTTACATCCAGGGCCTCATGCTTGAGGGAGAGCATTGGGGCATGGATTTCTTTTTTGTACACCAGGATGTCTTGTTTCAAATGGCCATGAAGCACAATTCTTTTTTCACATGGAGGGACTTGCTTGAGGTATTCTGCCCACTGATCCCCTTAAGATATCACATGTGCAAACACCAAGCCTCTAGAATCCACATGGATCTTGGGAGCCTGAGGGGTGTGGTGGCTATGAGTCTACAGATGGAGATAAGAGTGTTCATCCAAGAGGACCACCCATCTGATTGATCCTCTTTTCCATCAACTTCGACATACCTCCAGAGCAAGAGCTCATGGTGTCCATCTTTGAACTCTCAAGGTTTGAGGGTGAGAATGTCCCACATGTGGCCCATCACACACCTCTTTTCTCACGGAGAGGTTGTTTGATCACAAGGCTCCATGGGCATCATATCAGTGCCATGGCCACCTGTGGGACTGCACCTTTCCGAAGGAAGGCAACTCCACACACTGGGGAACCCAATTGTCTCTATCATGGTGGATCTCTGATAACATGTGGAGCACGTCAGGGTCAAGTGCTTTCTCAGTCACTGCCTCACACGAATACACAGGACAGAGTCACTTTTGGAGAGAAAAGATGTCATTCCAAACACCCAAACAAAAGTCCCCTGGACAAAGACATCAAGGAACGACTGGGGAAGAACAGCCTATGAGCTGCCATTTCAATAGGAAGGGTCTTTTCCGCTTAGGGAAAAGAGAGGGTGTCATTTAACTTGACCCACACCTCGTGTCCTTTGGGAAGATATGGGTGCCAAGCAGGGAGGACTGCTTGCAACTGACATATTTCTAGAGACCGACCAAGAAGGAGTGAAAATCTCATGCAAGAGTCCTGAGATAGCCTTTGTGTCTAATAGTCCCTGGAAACACAGACATGGGCTTGGGAATGAATTTGTGCCCTGGAATGTGGCTTGTATACAAATCTCATCTCTCTCTCTCTCTCTCTCTCTCTGTCTCTCTCTCTCTCAATCTCTGTCTTGGCTTCTCCCTCCTTCACATTCTCTCGAATCCTCCTCATCCAAGGTTATCTGTGCTGGTCCAGGTGGGCATATCTCAGCCAGGAGAGCAGTCAAATTCTTTAACCAAGATCTTCCATCAGTCTTCCAAACTCCTATCAAATATAAAAGAATATTCCTGAAATAACTACTCCGTTTGTATGGAGATATTCCACCTTACACATTGTACCCCTATCTTACCATTGTCAGCCCTTCACACTGACACATAACCATCCCAATTGTACTGCGTTCTACATGGTCACAGAATTGACTCTGAGATCAACACCTATTCAGCCACCAACACATAAGGGACCTAGTGAGAATTCACTTATCTGCTGCACACCCAGGTATTTGAAGTGGCTGCTGAGGTGGATCTCTCGACTCTCTCTAAGGGGAGTTAGGTCATGAAGTCTCTGACTCTCCATGTCTCAGTGAATTGGCATCTAAGAAAGGGTCTGAGCACCCTTCAGCAGGGTCTGAATGACAATGGGACAGAGTTCAAGGATTCGGGCACCGAAAACCAGTCTCCATTTGGGACAATCCTCCTCCTTCTCTCTAGACCCTCAATTGGCAGGCCAGAGGCCGATCTCGTCCAAGAGGGAAACCTCAAGACATGCCAATGTAGTCCTCACCACAGGGATCACGGAGGATAAGAGGAGAGACTCCTTAAATTCCTGACAATTGTGTACCACACAAACAAGTCAGCAGTGGAACTAGTCACCCCATTTCCATCCTGCACACCATTAGACAGGACGTATACTTATCAACCTGTAAAATACCCACCAGACATATACCAGCTTCATTCTAGGGAAATTTGTTACTGCGGATAGCTAGTGTGTGCTTTCATCTATTGACGTGTATGCTCTGAAGCAGGGAATTGTCCTTCCCCCCATTCCAATATTTCCTCAGGTTGGATATTGAGGGCCTCGTCCTTGGTTGAAGGCAGGGGGGCCTATTTTCATGCTTTGAGCTCTGGAATGAGATTAATCATCCCGGTCGTACTTAGGAGTCGTTTTTCCCCTGTCGGAAAAGACTGGAAGTGATAAGCTCACTGGTCCCTTTCAGATATATCCTAATCCACAAGCAAGCCTGAGCAGTGGCTATTTACTCAGGAGCCTGATGAGGATGGTGGCCATGAGAAGAATCCTGGAAATACTACTTATCATAAAAGTTTCCAATTCATCCAATGGAGCATCCTTTAATTTACTATCAACATACCTCCAGATCAAGAGCTCAGGCTGCCCGATGTACAGCAATTGATGGGTGACCGTGAGGGCTTCCGACTTCGTGCCCATCACTCGCCTCTCTTCTCATAGAGGGTCTGATGTGTCACAATGCTTGGTGGGCAGCATGCCACTGCCATGGCAACTATTGGGCCTGAACTTCTCAGATGGAAGGCAACTCCACCTCCTCTGTGCCCACCTGCTCTCTACACAAGGATGGCTCTTCCCCTGAACGTGTGTCAGGCTCAACACGGTGGTTCATGAACTTCGTCCCAGGAATACACAGTCTACAATCTCATTGGGAAAGAAAATATGGCATTGAGAAAGACCCACTCCCCACGCAGCCTGAACAGGAAAACAATGGCCGATGGAGGAAGAACAACACACGAGCATCCCTTTCCATGGGAGGAAGCTTTTCCACGGAAGGAAACTATGGAATATCTTTTACCCTGATTTCCACCCCATGCCATTGGAGAAGATATAGGTACCATACCAAGGCTTTCAAAGCTGTCTTCCAGGATGGAGCAGGGATTGTAATGGACACATTTTGGGAGTCAGGCCAGGGAGGAGAGAAGACTCTGGTACACGTGTGCTGCTTTGTCCCATTTGTGGGCTATCCACCTTAAACAAAGACATGTCCCTGGAGCAATTATCCTGCCATTGGCGGTTGCTTGAATCAGCAGCTCCTTTACCTCTCTCTCTCCTTCTTTTGATCTCCTTCTCTCTAGCTCTCTCAGTCACCCCTTTGCCCCCTTTCAATTTCTCTTGAATCCTCCTGCTACAAGTTGACCTGTGGTGATAATGGATGGAATAGTGTAGCCAAGAGAATGCTCCAAGTGATCCCCCAGCCTTTTCTCCCTGTCATCCTACGTCTGATCCAATATAAAATCAGTGGTCCAGAAAGACTTCCTGTGCTGTGTGGAGACACCCCAACTAGGTCATCCTTCCACAACACTTCCCACATTCAGCCCTTCATATGGACACGCTGACCCCTTCATATGTACTTCGGTCTGGAGGGTCCCATATTGGATTCAGAGAGCAACACACTTGAAACAACATTCACATGAGTGCTGTCCCAAGAAATGGCTTATTTGCAGCATTCCCTACCTGGTCCATGAGGTATTGTGGATTTGCTCGGGTGTGGATCTCTGGACTCGTTCTTAGCGGATATAGAATATGAACTCTATGACTCTTCATGTCTCAATGATTGGGCATCCAAACAATAGTCTGAGCATCCTTGGCCAGTGAGCTGACCAACCATAGCCCAGACTGCAAGATGTCTGTCACCCAAAACCAGTCTCTATGGAATAGACCTCCTCATTCTCTAGCCTCATGATTGTCAGGGACAGAGCCCACTCCCTTACAGAAGGGAACTTTCAATACCCTCAAATTGCAGGCATCATCCCAGGGCTCCTGGAAGTTCAGACAAGCGACCCACCTTTCCTTCCTTATGCTTGTAGACACAACAAACACACTGGCACTGGCCCCAGGCACCACACTCCCAGGAAGCACTCAATGAGAGGGAGGGCTTGTTCTTATCCACCTGTGGAAAAGGCACCTGAAATATATCATCCCAGTCATTCTTAGGAGTCTTTTTTCCCCTGTTGGATAAGACTGGAAGTGATTAGCTAACTGGTCCCTTTCAGATATATCCTAATCCAAAAGCAAGCCTGAGCAGTGTCTATTTACTCAGGAGCCTGATGAGAATTGTGGCCATGAGAAGAATCCTGGAAATACTACTTATCATCAATGTTTCCAATTCATCCAATGGAGCATCCTTTAATTTAGTATCAATATACCTCCAGATCAAGAACTCAGGTTGCCCAATGTCCAACAATTGTGGATGACCTTGATAGCTTCCCACCTTGGGCCCATCACTCGCCTCTCTTCTCACAGTGGGTCAGTGGTTGACAATGCTTGGTGGGCATCATGCCACTGCCGTGGCAACTAATGGGCCTGAAATTCTCAGATTGAAGGCAACTCCACATGCTCTGTGCCCACCTGTTCTCTACAGAAGGATGGCTCTTCCCATGAACGTGTGTCAGGCTCAACACGGTGGTTCATGAACTGCTTCCCAGGAATACACAGTCTACAATCTCATTGGGAAATTAAATATGGCATTTAAAATTACACACTCCCCACGGAGGCGAACATGAAAACAATGGCCTATGGAAGAAAAACATCACAGAATATCCCTTTCCATGGGAGGAATCATTTCCACTGAGGAAACTATGGAATATATTTTAACCTGATTTCCACCCCATGCCATTGGGGAATATATAGGTACCATACCAAGGCTTTCAAAGCTGTCTTCCAGGATGGAGCAGGGATTGTAATGGACACAGTTTGGGAGTCAGGCCAAGAAGGAGAGAAGACTCTCTTACAAGTGTGCTGGTTTGTCCCATTTGTGTGATATCCACCTTAAACAAAAACATGTCCTTGGAGAAATTATCCTGCAATTGACGGTTGCTTTAATCAACAGATCCTGTACCTCTCTCTCTCCTTCTTTTCATCTCCTTCTCTCTATTTCTCTGACTCACCCCTTTACCCCCCTTCAATTTGTCTTGAAGCCTCCTTCTACAAGTTGACCTGTGGTGATAATGGATGAAATATAGTAGCCAAGAGAATGCTCAAAGTGATCCCCCAGCCTTTTCTCCCTGTCATCCTACCTCTGATCCAATATAAAATCCGTGGTTCAGAAAGACTTCCTCTCTGTGTGGAGACACTTCAACTAGGTCATCCTTACACAACACTTCCCATATTCAGCCTTTCATATGGACACGCTGACTACTTCGGTCTTAGGTTCCCATACTGGACTCACAGAGGAACAGACTTGAAACAACGTTCACATGAGTGCTCTCCCAAGAAATGGCTTCTCTGCAGCATTCCCTACCTGGTCCATGAGCTATTGTGGATTTGCTCGGGTGTGGATCTCTGTCTCGTTCTTCGGGGATATGTAATATGAAGTCTATTACTTTTCATGTCTCAATGATTGGGCATCCAAACAATGGTCTGAGCATCCATGGCCTGTGAGCTGACCAACCATAGCCCAGACTGCAAGATGTCTGTCAACCAAAACCAGTCTCTATGGAATAGACCTCCTCATTCTCTGGCCTCATGCGTGTCAGGGCCAGAGCCCACTCCCTTCCAGGATGGAACTTTCAATACCCTCAAATTGCAGGCATCATCACAGAGCTCCTGGAAGATCAGACAATCCACCCACCTTTCCTTTCTTCTGATTGTAGACACAACAAACACACTGGCACTGGCCCCAGGCACCACACTCTCATTAAGCCCTCAATGAGATTGAGGACTTGTCCTTATCCAGCTGTGGAAAACCATCTGAAATAAACCGGCTACATCTTGGTTAAAATGCCTCTGTTTGGAGGGCTCCCCTGTGGCATAGGCTATGGAAATATGTATTTAGAAGTGTGGAGCGGAAAAGTGCCCATTGGGAATGTCTTATTCATGGGTTACATCCAGGGCCTCATGCTTGGTGGAGAGCATTAGGGCATATGTTCCCTGTTTGTGCACCAGGTTGTCTTGTTTCAAATGGCCATGAAGCACAATCCTTCTTCACATTTATGAACTCCCTTGAGGTATTCTGCCCACTGATCCCCTTAAGATATCACGTGTGCAAACACAAAGACTCTAAACCCCACATTTATTTTGGGAGCCTGAGGAGAGTGGTGGCTATGAGTCTAAAGATGGAGATAATACTGTTCATTCAAGAGGACCACCGATCTGATGGATCCTCCTTTCCATCAACTTCGACATACGTCCAAAGCAAAAGCTCGTGGTGTCCCTCATTTAACTCTCAAGTTTTGACGGTGAGATTTGTCCACATATGGCCCATCACACACTTCTTTTCTCACAGAGAGGTTGATTGGTCACAAGGCTCCATGGGCATTACATCAGTGCCATGGCTACCTCTGGGAATGCAGCTTTCAGAAGGAAGTAAACTCCACAAACCTGGGATCCAAATTTTCTCTATCATGATGGATCTCTGATAACATGTGTAGCACGTCAGGGTCAAGTGCTTTCTCAGTCACTGCCTCACACGAATACACAGTACAGAATCTCATTGGAGAAAAAGATGTCATTCCAAACACCCAAACAAAAGCCCCCTTGACAGACATCAAGGAATGACTGAGGAAGAACAGCCTATGAGCTGCCATTTCAATAGGAGGGGTATTTTTCTTTTGTAGAAAATACAGTGTGTCATTTAAATGACCCAGACCTCGTGTCCTTTGAGAAGATATCGGTGCCAAGCAGGGAGGACTGCCTGCAACTGACATATTTGTAGACACCGACCAAGAAAGAGTGAAAATCTCATGCAAGAGGCCTGTTATAGCCTTTCTGTCTAATAGTCCTCGGAAACACAGACTAGGGCTTGGGAATGACATTGTGCCTTGGAATGTGGCTTCTATAAATATGTCGTCTCTCTCTCTCTCTATCCCTCTCACTCTCTCTCTTGGATTCTTGCTCCTTCACATTCTCTCGAATGCTCCTCATTCAAGGTTATCTGTGCTGGACCAGGTTGGCATATCTCAGCCTGGAGAGCAGTCAAATTTTATAACAATTTTTTTCCAATAGTCTTCCAAGCTCCTATCAAATATAAAAGAACATTCCTGAAATAACTCCTGTGTTTTTATGGAGATATTCCACCGTACACAGTGTACCCCTATCTTGCCATTGTCAGACATTCATGCTGCAATATAACCATCCAATTTGTACTGCGTTCTACATGGTCACAGAATTGATTCTGAAATCAACAACTTTTCAACCACCTACACATAAGGGACCGAGTGAGAATTCACTTCTCTGCTGCACACCCAGGTATTTTAAGTTGCTGCTGAGGTGGATCTCTCGACTCTTTCTAAGGGGAATAAGGAAATGAAGTCTCTAACTCTCCATGTCTCAGTGAATTGGCATCTAAGAAGGGGTCTGAGCACCCTTCAGCCGGGTCTGAATAACAACCGGACAGAGGTCAAGTATTCGGTCCCCTAAAACCAGTCTCCATTTGGGACAATCCTCCTCCTTCTCTACACCCTCAATTGGCTGGCCAGAGGCCCCTCTCGTCCAAGAGCGAAATCTCAAGACCTGTCCAAGTGGTCCTCAACACAGGGCTCAAGGAGGAGAAGAAGAGAGAATCCTTAAATGCCTGACAATTGTGTACCCACCAAACAAGCCAGCAGTGGAACAATTCACTCCACATCAATCCAGCACCCCAGTAGACAGGACGTAGACTTATCAACCTGTGAATTACCCACTAGAGGTATCCCAGCTTCATTGTCCGGAAGTTTGTTACTGTGGATAGCTAGTGTGTGATTTCATCTATTGACGTGTATGTTGCGAAGCAAGGAATTGTCCTTCCCGCCATTCAAACATTACCTCAGGGTGGATATTGAGGGCCTCGTCCTTGGTTGAAGGCAGAGTGGGCTATTTTCATGCTTTGAGCTCTGGAATGAGATTTATCATCCCGGTCATACTTAGGAGGCTTTTTTCCCCTGTTGGAAAAGCCTGGAAGTGATAAGCTCACTGGTCCCTTTCAGATATATCCTAATCCACAAGCAAGCCTGAGCAGTGGCTATTTACTCAGGAGCCAGATGGGAATGGTGGCTATGAGGAGAATGTTGAAAAGAATACTTATCATTAAAGTGTCTAATACATCCAATGGATCATCATTTAATTTATCATCAACATACTGCCAGATCATGAGCTCAGGCTTCCCGATGTACAACAATTGAGGCATGACGGTGAGAGCTTCCCACTTTGGGCCCATTACTCGACTCTCTTCTCACAGAGGGTCAGTGGTGTCACAAGGCTTGGTGGCATTATTCCATGGCAACCATTGGGCCTGATTTTCTCAGATGGAAGGCAACTTCCCCTCCTCTGTGCCCACCTGCTCTCTACAGAAGGATGGCTCTCCCCCTGAACGTGTGTCAGGCTCAACACGGTGGTTCCAGAACTGCTTCACAGGAATACACAGTCTACAATCTCATTGGGAATGAAAATATGGGATTGAAAAATACCCACTCCCCACGGAGCCTGAACAGGAAAACAATGGCCGATGGAGGAAGAACAACACACGAACATCAATGTCCATGGGAGAGGCTTTTCATCGGAAGGAAACAATGGAATAACTTTTAACCTGATTTCCACCCCATGCCATTGGAGAAGATATAGGGACCATACCAAGGCTTTCAAACCTCTTCCAGGATGCAGCAGGGATTGTAATGGACACATTTTGGGAGTTAGGCCAGGAAGGAGAGAAGACTCAGGTACACGTGTGCTGGTTTGTCCCATTTGTGGGATATCCAAATAAAACCAAGACACGTCCTTGGAGCAATTATCCTGCCATTGACGGTTGCTGCAATCAACAGCTCCTGTACCTCTCTCTCTCCTTCTTTTCATCTCCTTCTCTCTAGCTCTCTCACTCTCCCCTTTACCCCCCTTCAATTTTTCTTGAATCCTCCTGCTACAAGTTGACCTGTGGTGATAATGGATGAAATTTACAAGCCAAGAGAATGGTCCAAGTTAACCCACAGCCTTTTCTCCCTGACATCCTAGGTCTGAACACATATAAGATCCGTGGTCCAGAAAGACTTCATGTGCTGTGTGGAGACACCCCAACTAGGTCATCCTTCCACAACACTTCCCACATTCAGCCATTCATATGGACACGCTGACCACTTTATATGTACATCGGTCTGTAGGGTCCCATATTGGATTCAGAGTGCAACACACTTGAAACAACGTTCACATGAGTGCTCTCCCAAGAAATGGCTGATCTGCAGCATTCCCTACCTGGTCCATGCGGTATTGTGGATTTGCTCGGGTGTGGATCTCTGGACTCGTTCTTAGCGGATATAGAATATGAACTCTATGACTCTTCATGTCTCAATGATTGGGCACCCAAACCATGGTCTGAGCATCCTTGGCCAGTGGGCTGGCCAACCATAGCCCAGAGTGCAAGATGTGTGTCAACCAACACCAGTCTCTGTGGAATAGACCTCCTCATTCTCTAGCCTCATGCGTGTCAGGGACAGAGCCCACTCCCTTCCAGGATGGGACTTTCAATACCCGCAAATTGCAGGCATCATCACAGGGCTCCTGGAAGATCAGACAATCGACCCACCTTTCCTTCCTTATGATTGTGGAGACAACAACCACACTGGCACTCGGCCCAAGCAGTACACTGCCAGTAAGCCCTCAATGAGAGGGAGGGCTTGTTCTTATCCACCTGTGGAAAAGGCACCTGAAATAGACCGGTTACATCTCGGCTAAAGTGCCTCTGTTTAGAGGGCTCCCCTGTGGCTTAGGCTGTTGAAAAATGTATTCAGAATTATGGAGCTGAAAATGCCCCATTGGGAATATATACTTCAGGAGTTACATCCAGGGCCTCATGCTTGGAGGAGAGCATTGGGGCATGGTTTCCATGTTTGTGCCCTGGGATGTCTTTTTTCAAATGGCCATGAAGCACAATTCTTTTTTTCACATGTAGGAACTCCCTTGAGATATTCTGCCCACTGATCCACTTACGATATCTCATGTTCAAACACCAAGCCTCTAGAATCCACATTTAGCTTTGGAGGCTGTTGAGAGTGGTGGCTATGAGTCTACAGAGGGAGATAATAGTGTTCATCCAAGAGGACCACCCATCTGATGGATCTTCCTTTCCATCAACTTCGACAAACCTCCAGAGCAAGTGCTCATCGTGTTCTTCATTTAACTCTCAAGGTGTGAGGGTGAGAATGTCCCACATATGGCCCATCACACACCTCTTTTCTCACAGAGAGGTGGTTTGGTCACAAGGCTCCATGGGCATACTATCAGTGCCATGGCCACTTCTGGGACTGCACCTTTCCGAAGGAAGGCAACTCCACACACTGGGGAACCCAATTGTCTCTATCGTGATGGATCTCTGATAACATGTGGAGCACGTCAGGGTCAAGTGCTTTCTCAGTCACGGCCTCACACGAATACACAGGACAGAATCTCTTTTGGAGTGAAAAGATGTCATTCCAAACACCCAAACAAACGGCACCTGGACAAAGAAATCAAGGAACGACTGAGGAAGAACAGCCTATGAGCTGCCATTTCAATAGGAAGGGCCTTTTCCACTTAGGGAAAATAGAGGGTGTCATTTAACTTGACACACACCTCGTGTCCTTTGGGAAGATATGGGTGCCAAGCAGGGAGGACTGCTTGCAACCAACATATTTCTAGAGACAGGCCCAGAAGGAGTGAAAATCTCATGCAAGCGTCTTGTTATAGCCTTTGTGTCTAATAGTCCCCGGAAAAACACACCAGGGCTTGGGAATGAAATTGTGCCCTGGAATGTGGCTTGTATCCAAATCTCATCTCTCTCTCTCTCTCTATCCCTCTTACTCTCTCTCTCGGCTTCTTCCTCCTTCACATTCTCTCGAAACCTCCTCATCCAAGTTTACTGTGCTCGTTCATGTTGGCATATCTCAGCCAGGAGAGCAGTCCAATTCTTTAACCAAGATTTTCCATCAGTCTTCCATAATCCTATCAAATATGAAAGCATTTTTTCCTGAAATAACTCTTCTGTTTGTATGGGGATATTCCACCTTACACAGTGTACCCCTATCTTACCATTGTCAGACCTTCACACTCACAAATAACCACCACAATTGTACTGCGTTCTACATGGTCACAGATTTGACTCCGAGATCAACATCTTTTCAACCACCCACACATAAGGGACCTATTGAGAATTCATTTCTCTGCAGCACCCCCCATGTATTTGAAGTTGCTGGTGAGGTGGATCTCTCGACTCTTTCTAAGGGGAGTTAGGAAATGAATTCTCTGACACTCCATGTCTCACTGAATTGGCATCTAAGAAGGGGTCCGAGCAACCTTCAGCAGAGTCTGAATGACAATGGGACAGAGTTGAAATATTCGGTCCACTAAAACCCGTCTCCATTTGGGAAAGTCTTCCTCCTTCTCTAGACCCTCAATTGGCAGGCCAGAGGCCCGGCTCGTCCAATAGGGAAACCTCAACACCTGCCCATGTAGCCCTCACCACACAGCTCAGGATTGAGAAGAGAGACTCCTGAAATGCCTGACAATTGTGTACCCCACAATCAAGCCAGCAGTGGAACTAGTCACCCCACTTCCATCCAGCACTCCAGTAGAAAGGACGTATTCTTATCAACCTGTGACATACCCACCAGACATATCCCAGCTTCATTCTTGGGAAATTAGTTAGTGTGGATAGCTAGTGTGTGCTCTCATCTATTGACGTGTATGTTCAGAAGTAGGGAATCGTCCTTCCTCCCATTCAACTATTTCCTCAGGTTTGATATTGAGGGCCTCGTCCTTGGTTGAAGGAAGAGGGGCCTATTTTCATGCTTTGAGCTCTGGATTGAGATTTATCAACCCGGTCATACTTAGGAGGTTTTTTTCCCCTGTTGGAAAAGACTGGAAGTGATAAGCTCACTGGTTCCTTTCAGATATGTCATAATCCAAAAGCAAGCCTGAGCAGTGGCTATGTATTTACTCAGGAGCCTGATGAGAATGGTAGCCATGAGAAGAATGCTGAAAGAATACTTATCATCCAACTGTCCAACACATCCAATGGATTATCCTTTAATTTAGCATCAACATACCTACAGATCATGACTTCAGGCTGCCCGATGTACAATAATGGAGGGGTGACGGTGAGAGCTTCCCACTTTAGGCCCATCTCTCGCCTCTCTTTTCACAGAGGGTCATTGGTGCCACAAGGCTTGGTGGGCTGCATGCCATTGCCATGGCAACTATCGTGCCTGAACTTCTCAGATGGAAGGCAACTCCACCTCCTCTGTGCCCACCTGCTCTCTACAGAAGGATGGCTCTTCCCCTGAACGTGCGTCAGGCTCAACACGGTGGTTCAATTACTGCTTCCCAGGAATACACACTCTAAAATCTCATTGGGAACGAAAATATGGGTTTGAAAAATACCCACTCCCCACGGAGCCTGAACAGGAAAACAATGGCCGATGGAGCAAAACAACACACGAGCATCCCCTTCCATGGGAGGAGGCTTTTCCACTAAAGGATACTATGGAAAATATTTTAACCTGATTTTCACCCCATGCCTTTGGGGAATATATAGGTACAATACCAAGGCTTTCAAACCTGTCTTCCAGGATGGAGCAGAGATTGTAATAGACACATTTTGGGAGTCAGGCCAGGAAGGAGGGAAGACTCTCTTACAAGTGTGCTGGTTTGTCCCATTTGTGGGCTATCCACCTTAAACCAAGACATGTCCTTGGAGCAATTATCCTGACATTGGCGGTTGCTTGAATCAGCAGCTCCTTTTTCTCTCTCTCTCCTTCTTTTCGTCTCCTTCTCTCTAGCGCTCTCACTCTCCCCTTGGCCCCCCTTCAATGTCTCTTGAATCCTCCTGCTACAATTTGACCTGTGGTGATAATGGATGAAATATCTTAGCCAAGAGAATTGTCCAAGTATTCCATCAGCCATTTCTACCTGTCATCCTAGGTCTGATCAAAGATAAAATCCGTTGTCCAGAAAGACTTCCTCTGCTGTGTGGAGACACACCAACTAGGTCACACTTCCACAACACTTCCCCTATTCACCCCTTCAGATGGACACGCTGACCCCTTCATATGTACTTTGGTCTGGACGGTCCCATATTGGATTAAGAGAGCAACACACTTGAAACAACGCTCACATGAGTGCTCTCCCAGGAAATTGCTTCTCTGCAGCATTCTCTACCTGGTCCATGAGGTATTGTGGATTTGTTTGTGTGTGGATCTCTGGACTCGATCATTGGGGATATCGAATATGAAGTCTCTGCACTCGTTCTTTGGGGATTTAGAATAGCAAGTCTATAACTCTTCATGTCTCAATGATTGGGCATCCAAACAATGGTCTGAGCATCCTTGGCCAGTGGGCTGGCCCACCATAGCCCAGAGTGCAAGATGTCTGTCAACCAAATCCGGTCTCTCTGGAATATATCTCCACATTCTCTAGCCTCATGAGTGTCAGGGACAGAGCCCACGCCCTTCCAGGATGGAACTTTCAACACCCTCAAATTGCAGGCACTGTCCACATGCACCACACTCCCAGGAAGCACTCAATGAGTGGGGGGACTTCATTTTATCCACCTGTGGAAAAAGCGCTTGAAATATACCGGTTACAACTCGGTTGAAATGCCTCTGTGTGCCGGGCTCCCTTGTGGCTTAAGCTATGGAAATATGTATTCAGAAGTGTGGAGCTGAAAAGTCCCAATTGGGAATGTCTTCTTCAGGGACTACATCCAGGGCCGCATGCTTGGTGGAGAGCATTGGGGCATGGTTTCCTTGTTTGTGCCCTGGGAGGTCTTTTTTCAAATGGCCATGAAGCACAATTCTTTTTTCACATGGAGGAACTGCTTTTAGGTATTCTGCCCACTGATCCTCTTACGATATCACATGTTCAAACACCAAGCCTCTAGAATCCACATTTAGCTTGGGAGCATGAGGAGAGTGGTGGCTATGCGTCTACAGATGGAGATAAAAGTGTTCATCCAAAAGGACCACCCATCTGGTGGATCCTCCTTTCCATCAACTTTGACATACCTCCAGAGCAAGAGCTCATATTGTCCATCATGGAACTCTCAAGGTGTGAGGGGGAGAATGTCCCACAATGACCCATCACACACCTCTTTTCTCACAGAGAGATTGTTCGGGCACAAGGCTCCATGGGCATGATATCAGTGCCATGGCCACTTCTGGGGCTGCACCTTTCCGAAGGAAGGCAACTCCACACACTGGGGAACCCAATTTTCTCTATCATGATGGATCTCTGATAACATGTGTAGCACTTCAGGGTCAAGTTCTTTCACAGTCACTGCCTCACACGAATACACAGGACAGAATCAGTTTGGAGAGAAAAGATGTCATTCCAAACACCCAAACAAAATTCCCCTGTACAGTGAAATCAAGGAACGACTGAGGAAGTACCGCCTATGAGCGGTCATTTCAATAGGAAGAGAATTTTCCGCTTAGGGAAAATAGAGCGTGTCATCTACATTGACCCACACCTCGTGTCCTTTGAGAAGACGTGGGTGCCCAGCAGGGAGGACTGCTTGCAACCGACATATTTCTAGAGAAAGGCCAAGAAAGAGTGAAAATCTCATGCAAGAGTCCTCATGCAGCATTTGTGTCTAATAGTACCCAGAAACACAGACAGGGGCTTGGAATGACATTGCGCCCTGGAATGTGGCTTGCATCCAAATCTCATCTCTCTCTCTCTCTCTCTCTCACTTTATCTCTCGGCTTCTTCCTCCTTCACATTCTCTCGAATCCTCCTCATCCAAGGTTATCTGTGCTGGTCCAGGTTGGCATATCTCAGCCAGGAGAGCAGTCAAATTCTTTAACCAAGATTTTCCATCAGTCGTCCAAACTCCTCTCAAATATGAAAGCATTTTTCCTGAAATAAGTACTCTGTTTGTATGGACATAATCCACCGTACACAGTGTACCCCGATCTTACCCTTGTCAGACCTTCACACTGAAACATAACCATCCCATTGGTACTGCGTTCTACATGGTCCCAGATTTGACTCCGAAATCAACATCTTTTCAACCACCTACACATAAGGGACCTAGTGAGAATTCACTACTCTGCAGCACAACCTAGTGTGGGATCAGCTCTGTGAAATGGCTGGTGAGGTGGATCTCTCGACTCTTTCTAAGGGGAGTTAGGAAATGAAGTCTCTGACACTCCATGTCTCAGTGAATTGGCATGTAAGAAGGGGTCCGAGCCCCCTTCAGCAGGGTCTGAATGACAATGGGACCGAGTTTAAATATTCAGTCCCCTAAAACCAGTCACCATTTGGGACAATCTTCCTCCTTCTCTAGACCCTCAATTAGCAGGCCAGAGGCCCGGCTCATCCAAGAGGGAAAACTCAAGACCTGCCCATGTAGCCCTCACCACACGGCTCACGGTAGATAACAAGATGGACTCCTTAAATTCCACAACAGTGTACACCACAAAGAAGCCAGCAGTGGAACTACTCACCCCACTTCCATCCAGCACCCCAGTAGACAGGACGTATTCTTATCAACCTGTGAAATACCCACCAGACATATCCCAGCTTCATTCTTGGGAAATTTGTTACTGTGGATAGCTAGTGTGTGCTTTCATCTATTAACGTGTACGTTCAGAAGCAGGGAATGGTCCTTGCCCCCATTCAAGTATTTCCCCAGGGTTGATATTGAGGGACTCGTCCTTGGTTGAAGGCAGAGGGGCCTATTTTCATGCTTTGAGCTCTGGAATGAAATTTATCATCCCGGTCATACTTGGGAGTCTTTATTCCCCTGTTGGAAAAGTCTGGAAGGGATAAGCTCCTTCATCCCTTTCAGATATATCCTAATCCAAAACCAAGCCTGAGCCATGGCTATTTACTCAGGAGCCTGATGAGAATGGTGGGCATCAGAAGAATGCTGGAAAGAACACTTATCATCAAAGTGTCCAATACATCCAATGGATCCTCCTTTAATTTAGTATCAACATACCTCCAGATCATGAGCTCAGGCTGCCCGATGTGCAACCATTGAGTCGTGATTTTGAGAGCTTCCCACTTTGGGCCCATCATTCGCCTCTCTTCTCACAGAGGGTCTGTGGTGTCACAAGGCTTGCTGGGCCGCATGCCATTGCCATGGCAACCATCGGGCCTGAACTTCTCAGATGGAAGGCAACTCCACCTCCTCTGTGCCCACCTGCTCTCTACACAAGGATGGCTCTTCCCCTGAACGTGTGTCAGGCTCAACACGGTGGTTCCAGAACTGCTTCACAGGAATACACAGTTTACAATCTCTTTTGGAAAGAAAATATGGGATTGAAACAGACCCACTCCCCACGGAGCATGAACATGAAAAGAATGGCCGATGGAGGAAGAAGAACAACACACGAGCATCCCTTTCCATGGCAGGAGGCTTTTCCACGGAAGGAAACTCTGGAATATCTTTTAACCTGATTTCCACCCCATGCCATTGGAGAAGATATAGGGACCATACCAAGGCTTTCAAAGCTGTCTTCCAGTATGGAGCAGAGATTGTAATGGACACATTTTGGGAGTCAGGCCAGGAAGGAGAGAAGACTCTGGTACACGTGTGCTGGTTTGTCCCATTGGTGGGATATTCACCTTAAACAAAGACATGTCCTTGGAGGAAATATCCTGACATTGACGGTTGCTTGAATCCGCAGCTCCTTTACCTCTCACTCTCCGTCTTTTCATCTCATTCTCTCTAGCTCTCTCACTCTCCCGTTTGCCCCCTTCAATTTGTCTTGAATCCTCCTGCTACAAGTTGACCTGTGGTGATAGTGGATGGAATAGTGTAGCCAAGAGAATGGTCCAAGTGATCCCCCAGCCTTTTCTCCCTGTCATCCTAGGTCTGATCACATATAAAATCAGTGGTCCACAAAGACTTCCTGTGCTGTGTGGAGATACCCCAACTAGGTCATCCTTCCACAACACTTCCCATAATAAACCATTCCTATGGACACGCTGACCACTTCATATGTACTTCGGTCTGTAGGGTCCCATATTGGACGCAGAGAGCAACACACTTGAAACAACGTTCACATGAGTGCTCTCCCAAGAAATGGCTGATCTGCAGCATTCCCTACCTGGTCCATGAGGTATTGTGGATTTGCTCGTGTGTGGATCTCTGCACTCGTTTTTAGGGGATATAGAATAACAAGTCTATGAGTCTTGTTGTCTCAATGATTTGGCATCAAACAATAGTCTGAGCATCCGTGACCAGTGGGCTGGCCAACCATAGCCCAGAGTGCAAGATGTCTGTCAACCAAAACCAGTCTCTATGGAATAGACCTCCTCATTCTCTAGCCTCATGAGTGTCAGGGACTGAGCCTACTCCCTTCCAGGATGGAACTTTCAATACCCTCAAATTGCAGGCATCATCACAGGGCTCCTGGATGTTCAGACAATCGACCCACCTTTCCTCTCTTATGACTGTAGACACAACAATCACACTGGCACTGGCCCTAGGCACCACACTCCCAGTAAGCCCTCAAGGAGAGGGAGGGCTTGTTCTTATCCACCTGTGGAAAAGGTACCGGAAAAAGACCGGTTAGATCTCGGTGAAAAGGCCTCTGTTTGGAGGGCTGCCCTGTTTCTTAGGCTATGCAAATATGTATTCAGAACTGTGGAGCTGAAAATATCCCATTGGGAAAGCCTTCTTCAGGGGCTACATAAAAGGCCTCATGCTTGGTGGAGAGCATTGGGGCATGGTTTCCTTGTTTGTGCCCTGGGATGTCTTCTTTCAAATGGCCATGAAGCACAATTCTTTGTTCACATGGAGGAACTCCCTTGAGGTATTCTGCCCACTGATCCCCTGAAGATATCACATGTGCAGACACCAAGCCTCTAGAATCCACATTTAGCTTGGGAGCCTGAGGAGAGTGGTGGCTATGAGTCAACAGATGGAGATAATATTGTTCTTCCAAGAGGACCACCCATCTGATGGATCCTCCTTTCCATCAACCTCGACATACCTCCAGAGCAAAAACTCATGGTGTCCATCATTGACCTCTCAAGGTGTGAGGGGGAGAATGTCCCACATATGGCCCCTCACACACCTCTTTTCTCACAGAGAGGTGGTTTGGTCACAAGGCTCCATGGGCATGATATCAGTGCCATGGCCACCTCTGGCACTGCACCTTTCAGAAGGAAGGCAACTGCACACCCTGGGGAACCCAATTTTCTCTATCATGATGGATCTCTGATAACATGTGCAGCACTTCAGGGTCAAGTGCTCTCTCAGTCACTGCCTCACACGAATACACATTACAGAATCTCTTTTGGAGAGAAAAGATATCATTCCAAACACCCAAGCAAAAGTCCCCTAGACAGTGAAATCAAGGAACGACTGAGGAAAAACACCCGATGAGCTGCCATTTAACAAGGAAGGGTATTTTCCTCTTAGGGAAATGATAGTGTGTCATTTAACTGGACCCACACCTCGTGTCCTTTGAGAAGCTATTTGTGCCCAGCAGGGAGGACTGCTTGCAACCGACATATTTCTAGACACAGGCCAAGAACGAGTGAAAATCTCATGCCAGAGTCCTTATGTAGCCTTTGTGTCTAATAGTCCCCGGAAACACAGACAAGGGCTTGGGAATGACATTGCGCCCTGGATTGTGGCTTCTATCCAAATCTCATCTCTCTCTCTCTGGGTTTCTTCCTCCTTCACATGCTCTCGAATCCTCCTCATCCAAGGTTATCTGTGCTGGTCCAGGTGGGCATATCTCAGCCAGGAGAGCAGTCCAATTCTTTAACCAAAATTTTCCCTCAGTCTTCCAAATTCCTATCAAATATGAAAGCATTTTTCCTGAAGTAACTACTCTCTTTGTATGGAGATATTCCACCGTACACAGTGTACCCCTATCTTACCATTGTCAGCCCTTCACACTGACCGATAACCATCCCATTTGTACTGCGTTCTACATGGTCACATATTAAACTCAGGGATGAACATACTTTCAACCAACTACACATAAGGACCTAGGGAGAATTCACTTCTCTGCAGCACACACCACGTGTGTGATCAGGTCTGTGAAGTTGCTGGTGAGGTGGTGCTCTCGATTCTTTCTAAGGGGAGTTGGGAAATGAAATCTCTGACTCTCCATGTCTCAGTGAATTGGCATCTACGAAGGGGTCTGAGCACCCTTCAGCAGGGTCTGAATGACAATGGGACAGAGTTCAAGGATTCGGTCCCCTCAAACCAGTCTCCCTTTGGCACAATCCTCCTCCTTCTCTAGACCCTCAATTGGCAGGCCAGAGACCCCTCTCGTCGAGAGGGAAACCTCAAGAGCTGCCCATGCAGCCTTCACCAAGGGCTCACGGAGGAGAAGAAGAGAGACTCCTGAAATTCATGATATATGTGTACCCCACAAACAAGCCAGCAGTGGAACTAGTCAGCCCACTTCCACCCAGCACCCCAGTAGACAGGACGTATTCTTATCAACCTGTGAAATACCCACCAGACATATCCCAGCTTCATTCTCGGGAAATTTGTTACTGGGGATAGCTAGTGTGTGATTTCATCTATTGACGTGTACGTTCAGAAGCAGGGAATTGTCCTTCCCACCAGTCCAATATTTCCTCAGAGTTGATATTGAGGGCCTCGTCCTTGGTTGAAGGCAGAGGGGCCTATTTTCATGCGTTGAGCTCTGGAATGAGATTTATCATCCCGGTCATAATTAGGAGGCATTCTTCCCGAATTGGAAAAGACTGGAAGTGATAAGCTCCTTCATCCCTTTCAGATATATCCTAATCCAAAACCAAGCCTGAGCCATGGCTATTTACTCAGGAGCCTGATGAGGATGGTGGCCATGAGAAGAATGCTGGAAAAATACTCATCATCAAAGTGTCCAATACATCCAATGGATCCTCCTTTAATTTAGTATCAACATACCTCCAGATCATGAGCTCAGGCTGCCCGATGTGCAACCATTGAGTCGTGATTTTGAGAGCTTCCCACTTTGGGCCCATCATTCGCCTCTCTTCTCACAGAGGGTCTGTGGTGTCACAAGGCTTGCTGGGCCGCATGCCATTGCCATGGCAACCATCGGGCCTGAACTTCTCAGATGGAAGGCAACTCCACCTCCTCTGTGCCCACCTGCTCTCTACAGAAGGATGGCTCTTCCCCTGAACGTGTGTCAGGCTCAACACGGTGGTTCCAGAACTGCTGCCCAGGAATACACAGTCTACAATCACATTGGGAAAGAAAATATGGGATTGAAACAGACCCACTCCCCACGGAGCATGAACATGAAAAGAATGGCCGATGGAGGAAGAAGAACAACACACGAGCATCCCTTTCCATGGCAGGAGGCTTTTCCACGGAAGGAAACTCTGGAATATCTTTTAACCTGATTTCCACCCCATGCCATTGGAGAAGATATAGGGACCATACCAAGGCTTTCAAAGCTGTCTTCCAGTATGGAGCAGGGATTGTAATGGACACATTTTGGGAGTCAGGCCAGGAAGGAGAGAAGACTCTGGTACACGTGTGCTGGTTTGTCCCATTGGTGGGATATTCACCTTAAACAAAGACATGTCCTTGGAGCAAATATCCTGACATTGACGGTGGCTTGAATCCACAGCTCCTTTACCTCTCTCTCTCCGTCTTTTCATCTCATTCTCTCTAGCTCTCTCACTCTCCCGTTTGCCCCCTTCAATTTGTCTTGAATCCTCCTGCTACAAGTTGACCTGTGGTGATAATGGGTGGAATAGTGTAGCCAAGAGAATGGTCCAAGTGATCCCCCAGCCTTTTCTCCCTGTCATCCTAGGTCTGATCACATATAAAATCCGTGGTCCACAAAGACTTCCTGTGCTGTGTGGAGATACCCCAACTAGGTAATCCTTCCACAACACTTCCCATATTAAGCCCTTCCTATGGACACGCTGACCACTTCATATGTACTTCGGTCTGTAGGGTCCCATATTGGACGCAGAGAGCAACACACTTGAAACAACGTTCACATGAGTGCTCTCCCAAGAAATGGCTGATCTGCAGCATTCCCTACCTGGTCCATGAGGTATTGTGGATTTGCTCGTGTGTGGATCTCTGCACTCGTTTTTAGGGGATATAGAATAACAAGTCTATGAGTCTTGTTGTCTCAATGATTTGGCATCAAACAATAGTCTGAGCATCCGTGACCAGTGGGCTGGCCAACCATAGCCCAGAGTGCAAGATGTCTGTCAACCAAAACCAGTCTCTATGGAATAGACCTCCTCATTCTCTAGCCTCATGAGTGTCAGGGACTGAGCCTACTCCCTTCCAGGATGGAACTTTCAATACCCTCAAATTGCAGGCATCATCACAGGGCTCCTGGATGTTCAGACAATCGACCCACCTTTCCTCTCTTATGACTGTAGACACAACAATCACACTGGCACTGGCCCTAAGCACCACACTCCCAGTAAGCCCTCAAGGAGAGGGAGGGCTTGTTCTTATCCACCTGTGGAAAAGGTACCGGAAAATGACCGGTTAGATCTCGGTGAAAAGGCCTCTGTTTGGAGGGCTGCCCTGTTTCTTAGGCTATGCAAATATGGATTCAGAACTGTGGAGCTGAAAATATCCCATTGGGAATGATTTCTTCAGGGGCTATATCCAAGGCCTCATGCTTGGTGGAGAGCACTGGGGCATGGTTTCCTTGTTTGTGCCCTGGGATGTCTTCTTTCAAATGGCCATGAAGCACAATTCTTTGTTCACATGGAGGAACTCCC
The DNA here is from genome assembly GCF_054392235.1 of Sus scrofa. Taxonomy (NCBI): domain Eukaryota; kingdom Metazoa; phylum Chordata; class Mammalia; order Artiodactyla; family Suidae; genus Sus; species Sus scrofa. The sequence continues at coordinate 45,799,311 of NC_139402.1, forward strand.
TTGAGGTATTCTGCCCACTGATCCCCTGAAGATATCACATGTTCAAACACCAAGCCTCTAGAATCCACATTTAGCTTGGGAGCCTGAGGAGAGTGGTGGCTATGAGTCAACAGATGGAGATAATATTGTTCTTCCAAGAGGACCACCCATCTGATGGCTGCTCCTTTCCATCAACCTCGACATACCTCCAGAGCAAAAACTCATGGTGTCCATCATTGACCTCTCAAGGTGTGAGGGGGAGAATGTCCCACATATGGCCCATCACACACCTCTTTTCTCACAGAGAGGTGGTTTGGTCACAAGGCTCCATGGGCATGATATCAGTGCCATGGCCACCTCTGGGACTGCACCTTTCAGAAGGAAGGCAACTGCACACCCTGGGGAACCCAATTTTCTCTATCATGATGGATCTCTGATAACATGTGCAGCACTTCAGGGTCAAGTGCTCTCTCAGTCACTGCCTCACACGAATACACATTACAGAATCTCTTTTGGAGAGAAAAGATATCATTCCAAACACCCAAGCAAAAGTCCCCTAGACAGTGAAATCAAGGAACGACTGAGGAAAAACACCCGATGAGCTGCCATTTAACAAGGAAGGGTTTTTTCCTCTTAGGGAAATGATAGTGTGTCATTTAACTGGACCCACACCTCGTGTCCTTTGAGAAGCTATTTGTGCCCAGCAGGGAGGACTGCTTGCAACCGACATATTTCTAGACACAGGCCAAGAACGAGTGAAAATCTCATGCCAGAGTCCTTATGTAGCCTTTGTGTCTAATAGTCCCCGGAAACACAGACAAGGGCTTGGGAATGACATTGCGCCCTGGATTGTGGCTTCTATCCAAATCTCATCTCTCTCTCTCTCTGGGTTTCTTCCTCCTTCACATGCTCTCGAATCCTCCTCATCCAAGGTTATCTGTGCTGGTCCAGGTGGGCATATCTCAGCCAGGAGAGCAGTCCAATTCTTTAACCAAAATTTTCCCTCAGTCTTCCAAATTCCTATCAAATATGAAAGCATTTTTCCTGAAGTAACTACTCTCTTTGTATGGACATATTCCACCGTACACAGTGTACCCCTATCTTACCATTGTCAGCCCTTCACACTGACCGATAACCATCCCATTTGTACTGCGTTCTACATGGTCACATATTAAACTCAGGGATGAACATACTTTCAACCAACTACACATAAGGACCTAGGGAGAATTCACTTCTCTGCAGCACACACCACGTGTGTGATCAGGTCTGTGAAGTTGCTGGTGAGCTGGTGCTCTCGATTCTTTCTAAGGGGAGTTGGGAAATGAAATCTCTGACTCTCCATGTCTCAGTGAATTGGCATCTACGAAGGGGTCTGAGCACCCTTCAGCAGGGTCTGAATGACAATGGGACAGAGTTCAAGGATTCGGTCCCCTCAAACCAGTCTCCCTTTGGCACAATCCTCCTCCTTCTCTAGACCCTCAATTGGCAGGCCAGAGGCCTCTCTCGTCGAGAGGGAAACCTCAAGACCTGCCCATGCAGCCTTCACCAAGGGCTCACGGAGGAGAAGAAGAGAGACTCCTGAAATTCATGATATATGTGTACCCCACAAACAAGCCAGCAGTGGAACTAGTCAGCCCACTTCCACCCAGCACCCCAGTAGACAGGACGTATTCTTATCAACCTGTGAAATACCCACCAGACATATCCCAGCTTCATTCTCGGGAAATTTGTTACTGGGGATAGCTAGTGTGTGATTTCATCTATTGACGTGTACGTTCAGAAGCAGGGAATTGTCCTTCCCACCAGTCCAATATTTCCTCAGAGTTGATATTGAGGGCCTCGTCCTTGGTTGAAGGCAGAGGGCCCTATTTTCATGCGTTGAGCTCTGGAATGAGATTTATCATCCCGGTCATAATTAGGAGGCATTCTTCCCGAATTGGAAAAGACTGGAAGTGATAAGCTCCTTCATCCCTTTCAGATATATCCTAATCCAAAACCAAGCCTGAGCCATGGCTATTTACTCAGGAGCCTGATGAGGATGGTGGCCATGAGAAGAATGCTGGAAAAATACTCATCATCAAAGTGTCCAATACATCCAATGGATCCTCCTTTAATTTAGTATCAACATACCTCCAGATCATGAGCTCAGGCTGCCAGATGTGCAACCAATGTGTCGTGATTTTGAGATCTTCCCACGTTTATCCCATCACTCGCCTCGCTGCTCAAAGAGGGTCTGTGGTGTCACAAGGCTTGCTGGGCCGCATGCCATTGCCATGGCAACCATCGGGCCTGAACTTCTCAGATGGAAGGCAACTTCCCCTCCTCTGTGCCCACCTGCTCTCTACAGAAGGATGGCTCTTCCCCTGAACGTGTGTCAGGCTCAACACGGTGGTTCCAGAACTGCTGCCCAGGAATACACAGTCTACAATCACATTGGGAAAGAAAATGTGGGATTGAAACAGACCCACTCCCCACGGAGCATGAACATGAAAACAATGGCCGATGGAGGAAGAACAACACACGAGCATCCCTTTCCATGGGAGCAGGCTTTTCCACAGAAGGAAACTATGGAATATCTTTTAACCTGATTTCCACCCCATGCCACTGGAGAAGTTATAGGGACCACAGCAAGGCTTTCAAACCTGTCTTCCAGTATGGAGCAGGGAGTGTAATGGACACATTTTGGCCGTCAGGCCAGGAAGGAGAGAAGACTCTGGTACACGTGTGCTGGTTTGTCCCATTGGTGGGATATTCACCTTAAACAAAGACATGTCCTTGGAGCCATTATCCTGGCATTGACGGTTGCTTGAATCCACAGCTCCTTTACCTCTCTCTCTACTTCTTTTCATCTCATTCTCTCTAGCTCTCTCACTCTCCCGTTTGCCCCCTTCAATTTGTCTTGAATCCTCCTGCTACAAGTTGACCTGTGGTGATAATGGGTGGAATAGTGTAGCCAAGAGAATGGTCCAAGTGATCCCCCAGCCTTTTCTCCCTGTCATCCTAGGTCTGATCACATATAAAATCAGTGGTCCACAAAGACTTCCTGTGCTGTGTGGAGATACCCCAACTAGGTAATCCTTCCATAACACTTCCCATATTAAGCCCTTCCTATGGACACGCTGACCGCTTCATATGTACTTCGGTCTGTAGGGTCCCATATTGGACGCAGAGAGCAACACACTTGAAACAACGTTCACATGAGTGCTCTCCCAAGAAATGGCTGATCTGCAGCATTCCCTACCTGGTCCATGAGGTATTGTGGATTTGCTCGTGTGTGGATCTCTGCACTCGTTTTTAGGGGATATAGAATAACAAGTCTATGAGTCTTGTTGTCTCAATGATTTGGCATCAAACAATAGTCTGAGCATCCGTGACCAGTGGGCTGGCCAACCATAGCCCAGAGTGCAAGATGTCTGTCAACCAAAACCAGTCTCTATGGAATAGACCTCCTCATTCTCTAGCCTCATGAGTGTCAGGGACTGAGCCTACTCCCTTCCAGGATGGAACTTTCAATACCCTCAAATTGCAGGCATCATCACAGGGCTCCTGGATGTTCAGACAATCGACCCACCTTTCCTCCCTTATGACTGTAGACACAACAATCACACTGGCACTGGCCCTAAGCACCACACTCCCAGTAAGCCCTCAAGGAGAGGGAGGGCTTGTTCTTATCCACCTGTGGAAAAGGTACCGGAAAAAGACCGGTTAGATCTCGGTGAAAAGGCCTCTGTTTGGAGGGCTGCCCTGTTTCTTAGGCTATGCAAATATGTATTCAGAACTGTGGAGCTGAAAATATCCCATTGGGAATGATTTCTTCAGGGGCTATATCCAAGGCCTCATGCTTGGTGGAGAGCACTGGGGCATGGTTTCCTTGTTTGTGCCCTGGGATGTCTTCTTTCAAATGGCCATGAAGCACAATTCTTTGTTCACATGGAGGAACTCCCTTGAGGTATTCTGCCCACTGATCCCCTGAAGATATCACATGTTCAAACACCAAGCCTCTAGAATCCACATTGAGCTTGGGAGCCTGAGGAGAGTGGTGGCTATGAGTCAACAGATGGAGATAATATTGTTCTTCCAAGAGGACCACCCATCTGATGGCTGCTCCTTTCCATCAACCTCGACATACCTCCAGAGCAAAAACTCATGGTGTCCATCATTGACCTCTCAAGGTGTGAGGGGGAGAATGTCCCACATATGGCCCCTCACACACCTCTTTTCTCACAGAGAGGTGGTTTGGTCACAAGGCTCCATGGGCATGATATCAGTGCCATGGCCACCTCTGGCACTGCACCTTTCAGAAGGAAGGCAACTGCACACCCTGGGGAACCCAATTTTCTCTATCATGATGGATCTCTGATAACATGTGCAGCACTTCAGGGTCAAGTGCTCTCTCAGTCACTGCCTCACACGAATACACATTACAGAATCTCTTTTGGAGAGAAAAGATATCATTCCAAACACCCAAGCAAAAGTCCCCTAGACAGTGAAATCAAGGAACGACTGAGGAAAAACACCCGAGGAGCTGCCATTTAACAAGGAAGGGTTTTTTCCTCTTAGGGAAATGATAGTGTGTCATTTAACTGGACCCACACCTCGTGTCCTTTGAGAAGCTATTTGTGCCCAGCAGGGAGGACTGCTTGCAACCGACATATTTCTAGACACAGGCCAAGAACGAGTGAAAATCTCATGCCAGAGTCCTTATGTAGCCTTTGTGTCTAATAGTCCCCGGAAACACAGACAAGGGCTTGGGAATGACATTGCGCCCTGGATTGTGGCTTCTATCCAAATCTCATCTCTCTCTCTCTCTGGGTTTCTTCCTCCTTCACATGCTCTCGAATCCTCCTCATCCAAGGTTATCTGTGCTGGTCCAGGTGGGCATATCTCAGCCAGGAGAGCAGTCCAATTCTTTAACCAAAATTTTCCCTCAGTCTTCCAAATTCCTATCAAATATGAAAGCATTTTTCCTGAAGTAACTACTCTCTTTGTATGGACATATTCCACCGTACACAGTGTACCCCTATCTTACCATTGTCAGCCCTTCACACTGACCGATAACCATCCCATTTGTACTGCGTTCTACATGGTCACATATTAAACTCAGGGATGAACATACTTTCAACCAACTACACATAAGGACCTAGGGAGAATTCACTTCTCTGCAGCACACACCACGTGTGTGATCAGGTCTGTGAAGTTGCTGGTGAGCTGGTGCTCTCGATTCTTTCTAAGGGGAGTTGGGAAATGAAATCTCTGACTCTCCATGTCTCAGTGAATTGGCATCTACGAAGGGGTCTGAGCACCCTTCAGCAGGGTCTGAATGACAATGGGACAGAGTTCAAGGATTCGGTCCCCTCAAACCAGTCTCCCTTTGGCACAATCCTCCTCCTTCTCTAGACCCTCAATTGGCAGGCCAGAGGCCTCTCTCGTCGAGAGGGAAACCTCAAGACCTGCCCATGCAGCCTTCACCAAGGGCTCACGGAGGAGAAGAAGAGAGACTCCTGAAATTCATGATATATGTGTACCCCACAAACAAGCCAGCAGTGGAACTAGTCAGCCCACTTCCATCCAGCACCCCAGTAGACAGGACGTATTCTTATCAACCTGTGAAATACCCACCAGACATATCCCAGCTTCATTCTCGGGAAATTTGTTACTGGGGATAGCTAGTGTGTGATTTCATCTATTGACGTGTACGTTCAGAAGCAGGGAATTGTCCTTCCCACCAGTCCAATATTTCCTCAGAGTTGATATTGAGGGCCTCGTCCTTGGTTGAAGGCAGAGGGGCCTATTTTCATGCGTTGAGCTCTGGAATGAGATTTATCATCCCGGTCATAATTAGGAGGCTAATTTCCCCTGTGGGAAAAGACTGGAAGTGATAAGCTCCTTCATCCCTTTCAGATATATCCTAATCCAAAACCAAGCCTGAGCCATGGCTATTTACTCAGGAGCCTGATGAGGATGGTGGCCATGAGAAGAATGCTGGAAAGAATACTTATCATCAAAGTGTCCAATACATCCAATGGATCATCCTTTAATTTAGTATCAACATACCTCCAGATCAAGAGCTCAGGCTGCCAGATGTGCAACCAATGTGTCGTGATTTTGAGATCTTCCCACGTTTATCCCATCACTCGCCTCGCTGCTCAAAGAGGGTCTGTGGTGTCACAAGGCTTGCTGGGCCGCATGCCATTGCCATGGCAACCATCGGGCCTGAACTTCTCAGATGGAAGGCAACTTCCCCTCCTCTGTGCCCACCTGCTCTCTACAGAAGGATGGCTCTTCCCCTGAACGTGTGTCAGGCTCAACACGGTGGTTCCAGAACTGCTGCCCAGGAATACACAGTCTACAATCACATTGGGAAAGAAAATATGGGATTGAAACAGACCCACTCCCCACGGAGCATGAACATGAAAAGAATGGCCGATGGAGGAAGAAGAACAACACACGAGCATCCCTTTCCATGGCAGGAGGCTTTTCCACGGAAGGAAACTCTGGAATATCTTTTAACCTGATTTCCACCCCATGCCATTGGAGAAGATATAGGGACCACAGCAAGGCTTTCAAAGCTGTCTTCCAGTATGGAGCAGGGATTGTAATGGACACATTTTGGGAGTCAGGCCAGGAAGGAGAGAAGACTCTGGTACACGTGTGCTGGTTTGTCCCATTGGTGGGATATTCACCTTAAACAAAGACATGTCCTTGGAGCAAATATCCTGACATTGACGGTGGCTTGAATCCACAGCTCCTTTACCTCTCTCTCTCCGTCTTTTCATCTCATTCTCTCTAGCTCTCTCACTCTCCCGTTTGCCCCCTTCAATTTGTCTTGAATCCTCCTGCTACAAGTTGACCTGTGGTGATAATGGGTGGAATAGTGTAGCCAAGAGAATGGTCCAAGTGATCCCCCAGCCTTTTCTCCCTGTCATCCTAGGTCTGATCACATATAAAATCCGTGGTCCACAAAGACTTCCTGTGCTGTGTGGAGATATCCCAACTAGGTAATCCTTCCACAACACTTCCCATATTAAGCCCTTCCTATGGACACGCTGACCGCTTCATATGTACTTCGGTCTGTAGGGTCCCATATTGGACGCAGAGAGCAACACACTTGAAACAACGTTCACATGAGTGCTCTCCCAAGAAATGGCTGATCTGCAGCATTCCCTACCTGGTCCATGAGGTATTGTGGATTTGCTCGTGTGTGGATCTCTGCACTCGTTTTTAGGGGATATAGAATAACAAGTCTATGAGTCTTGTTGTCTCAATGATTTGGCATCAAACAATAGTCTGAGCATCCGTGACCAGTGGGCTGGCCAACCATAGCCCAGAGTGCAAGATGTCTGTCAACCAAAACCAGTCTCTATGGAATAGACCTCCTCATTCTCTAGCCTCATGAGTGTCAGGGACTGAGCCTACTCCCTTCCAGGATGGAACTTTCAATACCCTCAAATTGCAGGCATCATCACAGGGCTCCTGGATGTTCAGACAATCGACCCACCTTTCCTCCCTTATGACTGTAGACACAACAATCACACTGGCACTGGCCCTAAGCACCACACTCCCAGTAAGCCCTCAAGGAGAGGGAGGGCTTGTTCTTATCCACCTGTGGAAAAGGTACCGGAAAAAGACCGGTTAGATCTCGGTGAAAAGGCCTCTGTTTGGAGGGCTGCCCTGTTTCTTAGGCTATGCAAATATGTATTCAGAACTGTGGAGCTGAAAATATCCCATTGGGAATGATTTCTTCAGGGGCTATATCCAAGGCCTCATGCTTGGTGGAGAGCACTGGGGCATGGTTTCCTTGTTTGTGCCCTGGGATGTCTTCTTTCAAATGGCCATGAAGCACAATTCTTTGTTCACATGGAGGAACTCCCTTGAGGTATTCTGCCCACTGATCCCCTGAAGATATCACATGTTCAAACACCAAGCCTCTAGAATCCACATTGAGCTTGGGAGCCTGAGGAGAGTGGTGGCTATGAGTCAACAGATGGAGATAATATTGTTCTTCCAAGAGGACCACCCATCTGATGGCTGCTCCTTTCCATCAACCTCGACATACCTCCAGAGCAAAAACTCATGGTGTCCATCATTGACCTCTCAAGGTGTGAGGGGGAGAAGGTCCCACATATGGCCCCTCACACACCTCTTTTCTCACAGAGAGGTGGTTTGGTCACAAGGCTCCATGGGCATGATATCAGTGCCATGGCCACCTCTGGCACTGCACCTTTCAGAAGGAAGGCAACTGCACACCCTGGGGAACCCAATTTTCTCTATCATGATGGATCTCTGATAACATGTGCAGCACTTCAGGGTCAAGTGCTCTCTCAGTCACTGCCTCACACGAATACACATTACAGAATCTCTTTTGGAGAGAAAAGATATCATTCCAAACACCCAAGCAAAAGTCCCCTAGACAGTGAAATCAAGGAACGACTGAGGAAAAACACCCGATGAGCTGCCATTTAACAAGGAAGGGTTTTTTCCTCTTAGGGAAATGATAGTGTGTCATTTAACTGGACCCACACCTCGTGTCCTTTGAGAAGCTATTTGTGCCCAGCAGGGAGGACTGCTTGCAACCGACATATTTCTAGACACAGGCCAAGAACGAGTGAAAATCTCATGCCAGAGTCCTTATGTAGCCTTTGTGTCTAATAGTCCCCGGAAACACAGACAAGGGCTTGGGAATGACATTGCGCCCTGGATTGTGGCTTCTATCCAAATCTCATCTCTCTCTCTCTGGGTTTCTTCCTCCTTCACATGCTCTCGAATCCTCCTCATCCAAGGTTATCTGTGCTGGTCCAGGTGGGCATATCTCAGCCAGGAGAGCAGTCCAATTCTTTAACCAAAATTTTCCCTCAGTCTTCCAAATTCCTATCAAATATGAAAGCATTTTTCCTGAAGTAACTACTCTCTTTGTATGGAGATATTCCACCGTACACAGTGTACCCCTATCTTACCATTGTCAGCCCTTCACACTGACCGATAACCATCCCATTTGTACTGCGTTCTACATGGTCACATATTAAACTCAGGGATGAACATACTTTCAACCAACTACACATAAGGACCTAGGGAGAATTCACTTCTCTGCAGCACACACCACGTGTGTGATCAGGTCTGTGAAGTTGCTGGTGAGCTGGTGCTCTCGATTCTTTCTAAGGGGAGTTGGGAAATGAAATCTCTGACTCTCCATGTCTCAGTGAATTGGCATCTACGAAGGGGTCTGAGCACCCTTCAGCAGGGTCTGAATGACAATGGGACAGAGTTCAAGGATTCGGTCCCCTCAAACCAGTCTCCCTTTGGCACAATCCTCCTCCTTCTCTAGACCCTCAATTGGCAGGCCAGAGGCCTCTCTCGTCGAGAGGGAAACCTCAAGACCTGCCCATGCAGCCTTCACCAAGGGCTCACGGAGGAGAAGAAGAGAGACTCCTGAAATTCATGATATATGTGTACCCCACAAACAAGCCAGCAGTGGAACTAGTCAGCCCACTTCCACCCAGCACCCCAGTAGACAGGACGTATTCTTATCAACCTGTGAAATACCCACCAGACATATCCCAGCTTCATTCTCGGGAAATTTGTTACTGGGGATAGCTAGTGTGTGATTTCATCTATTGACGTGTACGTTCAGAAGCAGGGAATTGTCCTTCCCACCAGTCCAATATTTCCTCAGAGTTGATATTGAGGGCCTCGTCCTTGGTTGAAGGCAGAGGGCCCTATTTTCATGCGTTGAGCTCTGGAATGAGATTTATCATCCCGGTCATAATTAGGAGGCATTCTTCCCGAATTGGAAAAGACTGGAAGTGATAAGCTCCTTCATCCCTTTCAGATATATCCTAATCCAAAACCAAGCCTGAGCCATGGCTATTTACTCAGGAGCCTGATGAGGATGGTGGCCATGAGAAGAATGCTGGAAAAATACTCATCATCAAAGTGTCCAATACATCCAATGGATCCTCCTTTAATTTAGTATCAACATACCTCCAGATCATGAGCTCAGGCTGCCAGATGTGCAACCAATGTGTCGTGATTTTGAGATCTTCCCACGTTTATCCCATCACTCGCCTCGCTGCTCAAAGAGGGTCTGTGGTGTCACAAGGCTTGCTGGGCCGCATGCCATTGCCATGGCAACCATCGGGCCTGAACTTCTCAGATGGAAGGCAACTTCCCCTCCTCTGTGCCCACCTGCTCTCTACAGAAGGATGGCTCTTCCCCTGAACGTGTGTCAGGCTCAACACGGTGGTTCCAGAACTGCTGCCCAGGAATACACAGTCTACAATCACATTGGGAAAGAAAATGTGGGATTGAAACAGACCCACTCCCCACGGAGCATGAACATGAAAACAATGGCCGATGGAGGAAGAACAACACACGAGCATCCCTTTCCATGGGAGCAGGCTTTTCCACAGAAGGAAACTATGGAATATCTTTTAACCTGATTTCCACCCCATGCCACTGGAGAAGTTATAGGGACCACAGCAAGGCTTTCAAACCTGTCTTCCAGTATGGAGCAGGGAGTGTAATGGACACATTTTGGCCGTCAGGCCAGGAAGGAGAGAAGACTCTGGTACACGTGTGCTGGTTTGTCCCATTGGTGGGATATTCACCTTAAACAAAGACATGTCCTTGGAGCCATTATCCTGGCATTGACGGTTGCTTGAATCCACAGCTCCTTTACCTCTCTCTCTACTTCTTTTCATCTCATTCTCTCTAGCTCTCTCACTCTCCTGTTTGCCCCCTTCAATTTGTCTTGAATCCTCCTGCTACAAGTTGACCTGTGGTGATAATGGGTGGAATAGTGTAGCCAAGAGAATGGTCCAAGTGATCCCCCAGCCTTTTCTCCCTGTCATCCTAGGTCTGATCACATATAAAATCAGTGCTCCACAAAGACTTCCTGTGCTGTGTGGAGATACCCCAACTAGGTAATCCTTCCATAACACTTCCCATATTAAGCCCTTCCTATGGACACGCTGACCGCTTCATATGTACTTCGGTCTGTAGGGTCCCATATTGGACGCAGAGAGCAACACACTTGAAACAACGTTCACATGAGTGCTCTCCCAAGAAATGGCTGATCTGCAGCATTCCCTACCTGGTCCATGAGGTATTGTGGATTTGCTCGTGTGTGGATCTCTGCACTCGTTTTTAGGGGATATAGAATAACAAGTCTATGAGTCTTGTTGTCTCAATGATTTGGCATCAAACAATAGTCTGAGCATCCGTGACCAGTGGGCTGGCCAACCATAGCCCAGAGTGCAAGATGTCTGTCAACCAAAACCAGTCTCTATGGAATAGACCTCCTCATTCTCTAGCCTCATGAGTGTCAGGGACTGAGCCTACTCCCTTCCAGGATGGAACTTTCAATACCCTCAAATTGCAGGCATCATCACAGGGCTCCTGGATGTTCAGACAATCGACCCACCTTTCCTCCCTTATGACTGTAGACACAACAATCACACTGGCACTGGCCCTAAGCACCACACTCCCAGTAAGCCCTCAAGGAGAGGGAGGGCTTGTTCTTATCCACCTGTGGAAAAGGTACCGGAAAAAGACCGGTTAGATCTCGGTGAAAAGGCCTCTGTTTGGAGGGCTGCCCTGTTTCTTAGGCTATGCAAATATGTATTCAGAACTGTGGAGCTGAAAATATCCCATTGGGAATGATTTCTTCAGGGGCTATATCCAAGGCCTCATGCTTGGTGGAGAGCACTGGGGCATGGTTTCCTTGTTTGTGCCCTGGGATGTCTTCTTTCAAATGGCCATGAAGCACAATTCTTTGTTCACATGGAGGAACTCCCTTGAGGTATTCTGCCCACTGATCCCCTGAAGATATCACATGTTCAAACACCAAGCCTCTAGAATCCACATTGAGCTTGGGAGCCTGAGGAGAGTGGTGGCTATGAGTCAACAGATGGAGATAATATTGTTCTTCCAAGAGGACCACCCATCTGATGGCTGCTCCTTTCCATCAACCTCGACATACCTCCAGAGCAAAAACTCATGGTGTCCATCATTGACCTCTCAAGGTGTGAGGGGGAGAATGTCCCACATATGGCCCATCACACACCTCTTTTCTCACAGAGAGGTGGTTTGGTCACAAGGCTCCATGGGCATGATATCAGTGCCATGGCCACCTCTGGCACTGCACCTTTCAGAAGGAAGGCAACTGCACACCCTGGGGAACCCAATTTTCTCTATCATGATGGATCTCTGATAACATGTGCAGCACTTCAGGGTCAAGTGCTCTCTCAGTCACTGCCTCACACGAATACACATTACAGAATCTCTTTTGGAGAGAAAAGATATCATTCCAAACACCCAAGCAAAAGTCCCCTAGACAGTGAAATCAAGGAACGACTGAGGAAAAACACCCGATGAGCTGCCATTTAACAAGGAAGGGTTTTTTCCTCTTAGGGAAATGATAGTGTGTCATTTAACTGGACCCACACCTCGTGTCCTTTGAGAAGCTATTTGTGCCCAGCAGGGAGGACTGCTTGCAACCGACATATTTCTAGACACAGGCCAAGAACGAGTGAAAATCTCATGCCAGAGTCCTTATGTAGCCTTTGTGTCTAATAGTCCCCGGAAACACAGACAAGGGCTTGGGAATGACATTGCGCCCTGGATTGTGGCTTCTATCCAAATCTCATCTCTCTCTCTCTCTGGGTTTCTTCCTCCTTCACATGCTCTCGAATCCTCCTCATCCAAGGTTATCTGTGCTGGTCCAGGTGGGCATATCTCAGCCAGGAGAGCAGTCCAATTCTTTAACCAAAATTTTCCCTCAGTCTTCCAAATTCCTATCAAATATGAAAGCATTTTTCCTGAAGTAACTACTCTCTTTGTATGGAGATATTCCACCGTACACAGTGTACCCCTATCTTACCATTGTCAGCCCTTCACACTGACCGATAACCATCCCATTTGTACTGCGTTCTACATGGTCACATATTAAACTCAGGGATGAACATACTTTCAACCAACTACACATAAGGACCTAGGGAGAATTCACTTCTCTGCAGCACACACCACGTGTGTGATCAGGTCTGTGAAGTTGCTGGTGAGCTGGTGCTCTCGATTCTTTCTAAGGGGAGTTGGGAAATGAAATCTCTGACTCTCCATGTCTCAGTGAATTGGCATCTACGAAGGGGTCTGAGCACCCTTCAGCAGGGTCTGAGTGACAATGCGACAGAGTTCAAGGATTCGGTCCCCTCAAACCAGTCTCCCTTTGGCACAATCCTCCTCCTTCTCTAGACCCTCAATTGGCAGGCCAGAGGCCTCTCTCGTCGAGAGGGAAACCTCAAGACCTGCCCATGCAGCCTTCACCAAGGGCTCACGGAGGAGAAGAAGAGAGACTCCTGAAATTCATGATATATGTGTACCCCACAAACAAGCCAGCAGTGGAACTAGTCAGCCCACTTCCATCCAGCACCCCAGTAGACAGGACGTATTCTTATCAACCTGTGAAATACCCACCAGACATATCCCAGCTTCATTCTCGGGAAATTTGTTACTGGGGATAGCTAGTGTGTGATTTCATCTATTGACGTGTACGTTCAGAAGCAGGGAATTGTCCTTCCCACCAGTCCAATATTTCCTCAGAGTTGATATTGAGGGCCTCGTCCTTGGTTGAAGGCAGAGGGCCCTATTTTCATGCGTTGAGCTCTGGAATGAGATTTATCATCCCGGTCATAATTAGGAGGCATTCTTCCCGAATTGGAAAAGACTGGAAGTGATAAGCTCCTTCATCCCTTTCAGATATATCCTAATCCAAAACCAAGCCTGAGCCATGGCTATTTACTCAGGAGCCTGATGAGGATGGTGGCCATGAGAAGAATGCTGGAAAGAATACTTATCATCAAAGTGTCCAATACATCCAATGGATCATCCTTTAATTTAGTATCAACATACCTCCAGATCAAGAGCTCAGGCTGCCAGATGTGCAACCAATGTGTCGTGATTTTGAGATCTTCCCACGTTTATCCCATCACTCGCCTCGCTGCTCAAAGAGGGTCTGTGGTGTCACAAGGCTTGCTGGGCCGCATGCCATTGCCATGGCAACCATCGGGCCTGAACTTCTCAGATGGAAGGCAACTTCCCCTCCTCTGTGCCCACCTGCTCTCTACAGAAGGATGGCTCTTCCCCTGAACGTGTGTCAGGCTCAACACGGTGGTTCCAGAACTGCTGCCCAGGAATACACAGTCTACAATCACATTGGGAAAGAAAATATGGGATTGAAACAGACCCACTCCCCACGGAGCATGAACATGAAAACAATGGCCGATGGAGGAAGAACAACACACGAGCATCCCTTTCCATGGGAGCAGGCTTTTCCACAGAAGGAAACTATGGAATATCTTTTAACCTGATTTCCACCCCATGCCACTGGAGAAGTTATAGGGACCACAGCAAGGCTTTCAAACCTGTCTTCCAGTATGGAGCAGGGAGTGTAATGGACACATTTTGGCCGTCAGGCCAGGAAGGAGAGAAGACTCTGGTACACGTGTGCTGGTTTGTCCCATTGGTGGGATATTCACCTTAAACAAAGACATGTCCTTGGAGCCATTATCCTGGCATTGACGGTTGCTTGAATCCACAGCTCCTTTACCTCTCTCTCTACTTCTTTTCATCTCATTCTCTCTAGCTCTCTCACTCTCCCGTTTGCCCCCTTCAATTTGTCTTGAATCCTCCTGCTACAAGTTGACCTGTGGTGATAATGGATGGAATAGTGTAGCCAAGAGAATGGTCCAAGTGATCCCCCAGCCTTTTCTCCCTGTCATCCTAGGTCTGATCACATATAAAATCCGTGGTCCACAAAGACTTCCTGTGCTGTGTGGAGATACCCCAACTAGGTAATCCTTCCACAACACTTCCCATATTAAGCCCTTCCTATGGACACGCTGACCGCTTCATATGTACTTCGGTCTGTAGGGTCCCATATTGGACGCAGAGAGCAACACACTTGAAACAACGTTCACATGAGTGCTCTCCCAAGAAATGGCTGATCTGCAGCATTCCCTACCTGGTCCATGAGGTATTGTGGATTTGCTCGTGTGTGGATCTCTGCACTCGTTTTTAGGGGATATAGAATAACAAGTCTATGAGTCTTGTTGTCTCAATGATTTGGCATCAAACAATAGTCTGAGCATCCGTGACCAGTGGGCTGGCCAACCATAGCCCAGAGTGCAAGATGTCTGTCAACCAAAACCAGTCTCTATGGAATAGACCTCCTCATTCTCTAGCCTCATGAGTGTCAGGGACTGAGCCTACTCCCTTCCAGGATGGAACTTTCAATACCCTCAAATTGCAGGCATCATCACAGGGCTCCTGGATGTTCAGACAATCGACCCACCTTTCCTCTCTTATGACTGTAGACACAACAATCACACTGGCACTGGCCCTAAGCACCACACTCCCAGTAAGCCCTCAAGGAGAGGGAGGGCTTGTTCTTATCCACCTGTGGAAAAGGTACCGGAAAAAGACCGGTTAGATCTCGGTGAAAAGGCCTCTGTTTGGAGGGCTGCCCTGTTTCTTAGGCTATGCAAATATGTATTCAGAACTGTGGAGCTGAAAATATCCCATTGGGAATGATTTCTTCAGGGGCTATATCCAAGGCCTCATGCTTGGTGGAGAGCACTGGGGCATGGTTTCCTTGTTTGTGCCCTGGGATGTCTTCTTTCAAATGGCCATGAAGCACAATTCTTTGTTCACATGGAGGAACTCCCTTGAGGTATTCTGCCCACTGATCCCCTGAAGATATCACATGTTCAAACACCAAGCCTCTAGAATCCACATTGAGCTTGGGAGCCTGAGGAGAGTGGTGGCTATGAGTCAACAGATGGAGATAATATTGTTCTTCCAAGAGGACCACCCATCTGATGGCTGCTCCTTTCCATCAACCTCGACATACCTCCAGAGCAAAAACTCATGGTGTCCATCATTGACCTCTCAAGGTGTGAGGGGGAGAATGTCCCACATATGGCCCATCACACACCTCTTTTCTCACAGAGAGGTGGTTTGGTCACAAGGCTCCATGGGCATGATATCAGTGCCATGGCCACCTCTGGCACTGCACCTTTCAGAAGGAAGGCAACTGCACACCCTGGGGAACCCAATTTTCTCTATCATGATGGATCTCTGATAACATGTGCAGCACTTCAGGGTCAAGTGCTCTCTCAGTCACTGCCTCACACGAATACACATTACAGAATCTCTTTTGGAGAGAAAAGATATCATTCCAAACACCCAAGCAAAAGTCCCCTAGACAGTGAAATCAAGGAACGACTGAGGAAAAACACCCGATGAGCTGCCATTTAACAAGGAAGGGTTTTTTCCTCTTAGGGAAATGATAGTGTGTCATTTAACTGGACCCACACCTCGTGTCCTTTGAGAAGCTATTTGTGCCCAGCAGGGAGGACTGCTTGCAACCGACATATTTCTAGACACAGGCCAAGAACGAGTGAAAATCTCATGCCAGAGTCCTTATGTAGCCTTTGTGTCTAATAGTCCCCGGAAACACAGACAAGGGCTTGGGAATGACATTGCGCCCTGGATTGTGGCTTCTATCCAAATCTCATCTCTCTCTCTCTCTGGGTTTCTTCCTCCTTCACATGCTCTCGAATCCTCCTCATCCAAGGTTATCTGTGCTGGTCCAGGTGGGCATATCTCAGCCAGGAGAGCAGTCCAATTCTTTAACCAAAATTTTCCCTCAGTCTTCCAAATTCCTATCAAATATGAAAGCATTTTTCCTGAAGTAACTACTCTCTTTGTATGGAGATATTCCACCGTACACAGTGTACCCCTATCTTACCATTGTCAGCCCTTCACACTGACCGATAACCATCCCATTTGTACTGCGTTCTACATGGTCACATATTAAACTCAGGGATGAACATACTTTCAACCAACTACACATAAGGACCTAGGGAGAATTCACTTCTCTGCAGCACACACCACGTGTGTGATCAGGTCTGTGAAGTTGCTGGTGAGCTGGTGCTCTCGATTCTTTCTAAGGGGAGTTGGGAAATGAAATCTCTGACTCTCCATGTCTCAGTGAATTGGCATCTACGAAGGGGTCTGAGCACCCTTCAGCAGGGTCTGAATGACAATGGGACAGAGTTCAAGGATTCGGTCCCCTCAAACCAGTCTCCCTTTGGCACAATCCTCCTCCTTCTCTAGACCCTCAATTGGCAGGCCAGAGGCCTCTCTCGTCGAGAGGGAAACCTCAAGACCTGCCCATGCAGCCTTCACCAAGGGCTCACGGAGGAGAAGAAGAGAGACTCCTGAAATTCATGATATATGTGTACCCCACAAACAAGCCAGCAGTGGAACTAGTCAGCCCACTTCCATCCAGCACCCCAGTAGACAGGACGTATTCTTATCAACCTGTGAAATACCCACCAGACATATCCCAGCTTCATTCTCGGGAAATTTGTTACTGGGGATAGCTAGTGTGTGATTTCATCTATTGACGTGTACGTTCAGAAGCAGGGAATTGTCCTTCCCACCAGTCCAATATTTCCTCAGAGTTGATATTGAGGGCCTCGTCCTTGGTTGAAGGCAGAGGGGCCAATTTTCATGCGTTGAGCTCTGGAATGAGATTTATCATCCCGGTCATAATTAGGAGGCTATTTTCCCCTGTGGGAAAAGACTGGAAGTGATAAGCTCCTTCATCCCTTTCAGATATATCCTAATCCAAAACCAAGCCTGAGCCATGGCTATTTACTCAGGAGCCTGATGAGGATGGTGGCCATGAGAAGAATGCTGGAAAGAATACTTATCATCAAAGTGTCCAATACATCCAATGGATCATCCTTTAATTTAGTATCAACATACCTCCAGATCAAGAGCTCAGGCTGCCAGATGTGCAACCAATGTGTCGTGATTTTGAGATCTTCCCACGTTTATCCCATCACTCGCCTCGCTGCTCAAAGAGGGTCTGTGGTGTCACAAGGCTTGCTGGGCCGCATGCCATTGCCATGGCAACCATCGGGCCTGAACTTCTCAGATGGAAGGCAACTTCCCCTCCTCTGTGCCCACCTGCTCTCTACAGAAGGATGGCTCTTCCCCTGAACGTGTGTCAGGCTCAACACGGTGGTTCCAGAACTGCTGCCCAGGAATACACAGTCTACAATCACATTGGGAAAGAAAATATGGGATTGAAACAGACCCACTCCCCACGGAGCATGAACATGAAAACAATGGCCGATGGAGGAAGAACAACACACGAGCATCCCTTTCCATGGGAGCAGGCTTTTCCACAGAAGGAAACTATGGAATATCTTTTAACCTGATTTCCACCCCATGCCACTGGAGAAGTTATAGGGACCACAGCAAGGCTTTCAAACCTGTCTTCCAGTATGGAGCAGGGAGTGTAATGGACACATTTTGGCCGTCAGGCCAGGAAGGAGAGAAGACTCTGGTACACGTGTGCTGGTTTGTCCCATTGGTGGGATATTCACCTTAAACAAAGACATGTCCTTGGAGCCATTATCCTGGCATTGACGGTTGCTTGAATCCACAGCTCCTTTACCTCTCTCTCTACTTCTTTTCATCTCATTCTCTCTAGCTCTCTCACTCTCCCGTTTGCCCCCTTCAATTTGTCTTGAATCCTCCTGCTACAAGTTGACCTGTGGTGATAATGGATGGAATAGTGTAGCCAAGAGAATGGTCCAAGTGATCCCCCAGCCTTTTCTCCCTGTCATCCTAGGTCTGATCACATATAAAATCCGTGGTCCACAAAGACTTCCTGTGCTGTGTGGAGATACCCCAACTAGGTAATCCTTCCACAACACTTCCCATATTAAGCCCTTCCTATGGACACGCTGACCGCTTCATATGTACTTCGGTCTGTAGGGTCCCATATTGGACGCAGAGAGCAACACACTTGAAACAACGTTCACATGAGTGCTCTCCCAAGAAATGGCTGATCTGCAGCATTCCCTACCTGGTCCATGAGGTATTGTGGATTTGCTCGTGTGTGGATCTCTGCACTCGTTTTTAGGGGATATAGAATAACAAGTCTATGAGTCTTGTTGTCTCAATGATTTGGCATCAAACAATAGTCTGAGCATCCGTGACCAGTGGGCTGGCCAACCATAGCCCAGAGTGCAAGATGTCTGTCAACCAAAACCAGTCTCTATGGAATAGACCTCCTCATTCTCTAGCCTCATGAGTGTCAGGGACTGAGCCTACTCCCTTCCAGGATGGAACTTTCAATACCCTCAAATTGCAGGCATCATCACAGGGCTCCTGGATGTTCAGACAATCGACCCACCTTTCCTCTCTTATGACTGTAGACACAACAATCACACTGGCACTGGCCCTAAGCACCACACTCCCAGTAAGCCCTCAAGGAGAGGGAGGGCTTGTTCTTATCCACCTGTGGAAAAGGTACCGGAAAAAGACCGGTTAGATCTCGGTGAAAAGGCCTCTGTTTGGAGGGCTGCCCTGTTTCTTAGGCTATGCAAATATGTATTCAGAACTGTGGAGCTGAAAATATCCCATTGGGAATGATTTCTTCAGGGGCTATATCCAAGGCCTCATGCTTGGTGGAGAGCACTGGGGCATGGTTTCCTTGTTTGTGCCCTGGGATGTCTTCTTTCAAATGGCCATGAAGCACAATTCTTTGTTCACATGGAGGAACTCCCTTGAGGTATTCTGCCCACTGATCCCCTGAAGATATCACATGTTCAAACACCAAGCCTCTAGAATCCACATTGAGCTTGGGAGCCTGAGGAGAGTGGTGGCTATGAGTCAACAGATGGAGATAATATTGTTCTTCCAAGAGGACCACCCATCTGATGGCTGCTCCTTTCCATCAACCTCGACATACCTCCAGAGCAAAAACTCATGGTGTCCATCATTGACCTCTCAAGGTGTGAGGGGGAGAATGTCCCACATATGGCCCCTCACACACCTCTTTTCTCACAGAGAGGTGGTTTGGTCACAAGGCTCCATGGGCATGATATCAGTGCCATGGCCACCTCTGGCACTGCACCTTTCAGAAGGAAGGCAACTGCACACCCTGGGGAACCCAATTTTCTCTATCATGATGGATCTCTGATAACATGTGCAGCACTTCAGGGTCAAGTGCTCTCTCAGTCACTGCCTCACACGAATACACATTACAGAATCTCTTTTGGAGAGAAAAGATATCATTCCAAACACCCAAGCAAAAGTCCCCTAGACAGTGAAATCAAGGAACGACTGAGGAAAAACACCCGAGGAGCTGCCATTTAACAAGGAAGGGTTTTTTCCTCTTAGGGAAATGATAGTGTGTCATTTAACTGGACCCACACCTCGTGTCCTTTGAGAAGCTATTTGTGCCCAGCAGGGAGGACTGCTTGCAACCGACATATTTCTAGACACAGGCCAAGAACGAGTGAAAATCTCATGCCAGAGTCCTTATGTAGCCTTTGTGTCTAATAGTCCCCGGAAACACAGACAAGGGCTTGGGAATGACATTGCGCCCTGGATTGTGGCTTCTATCCAAATCTCATCTCTCTCTCTCTGGGTTTCTTCCTCCTTCACATGCTCTCGAATCCTCCTCATCCAAGGTTATCTGTGCTGGTCCAGGTGGGCATATCTCAGCCAGGAGAGCAGTCCAATTCTTTAACCAAAATTTTCCCTCAGTCTTCCAAATTCCTATCAAATATGAAAGCATTTTTCCTGAAGTAACTACTCTCTTTGTATGGACATATTCCACCGTACACAGTGTACCCCTATCTTACCATTGTCAGCCCTTCACACTGACCGATAACCATCCCATTTGTACTGCGTTCTACATGGTCACATATTAAACTCAGGGATGAACATACTTTCAACCAACTACACATAAGGACCTAGGGAGAATTCACTTCTCTGCAGCACACACCACGTGTGTGATCAGGTCTGTGAAGTTGCTGGTGAGCTGGTGCTCTCGATTCTTTCTAAGGGGAGTTGGGAAATGAAATCTCTGACTCTCCATGTCTCAGTGAATTGGCATCTACGAAGGGGTCTGAGCACCCTTCAGCAGGGTCTGAATGACAATGGGACAGAGTTCAAGGATTCGGTCCCCTCAAACCAGTCTCCCTTTGGCACAATCCTCCTCCTTCTCTAGACCCTCAATTGGCAGGCCAGAGGCCCCTCTCGTCGAGAGGGAAACATCAAGACCTGCCCATGCAGCCTTCACCAAGGGCTCACGGAGGAGAAGAAGAGAGACTCCTGAAATTCATGATATATGTGTACCCCACAAACAAGCCAGCAGTGGAACTAGTCAGCCCACTTCCATCCAGCACCCCAGTAGACAGGACGTATTCTTATCAACCTGTGAAATACCCACCAGACATATCCCAGCTTCATTCTCGGGAAATTTGTTACTGGGGATAGCTAGTGTGTGATTTCATCTATTGACGTGTACGTTCAGAAGCAGGGAATTGTCCTTCCCACCAGTCCAATATTTCCTCAGAGTTGATATTGAGGGCCTCGTCCTTGGTTGAAGGCAGAGGGGCCTATTTTCATGCGATGAGCTCTGGAATGAGATTTATCATCCCGGTCATAATTAGGAGGCTATTTTCCCCTGTGGGAAAAGACTGGAAGTGATAAGCTCCTTCATCCCTTTCAGATATATCCTAATCCAAAACCAAGCCTGAGCCATGGCTATTTACTCAGGAGCCTGATGAGGATGGTGGCCATGAGAAGAATGCTGGAAAGAATACTTATCATCAAAGTGTCCAATACATCCAATGGATCCTCCTTTAATTTAGTATCAACATACCTCCAGATCAAGAGCTCAGGCTGCCAGATGTGCAACCAATGTGTCGTGATTTTGAGATCTTCCCACGTTTATCCCATCACTCGCCTCGCTGCTCAAAGAGGGTCTGTGGTGTCACAAGGCTTGCTGGGCCGCATGCCATTGCCATGGCAACCATCGGGCCTGAACTTCTCAGATGGAAGGCAACTTCCCCTCCTCTGTGCCCACCTGCTCTCTACAGAAGGATGGCTCTTCCCCTGAACGTGTGTCAGGCTCAACACGGTGGTTCCAGAACTGCTGCCCAGGAATACACAGTCTACAATCACATTGGGAAAGAAAATATGGGATTGAAACAGACCCACTCCCCACGGAGCATGAACATGAAAACAATGGCCGATGGAGGAAGAACAACACACGAGCATCCCTTTCCATGGGAGCAGGCTTTTCCACAGAAGGAAACTATGGAATATCTTTTAACCTGATTTCCACCCCATGCCACTGGAGAAGTTATAGGGACCACAGCAAGGCTTTCAAACCTGTCTTCCAGTATGGAGCAGGGAGTGTAATGGACACATTTTGGCCGTCAGGCCAGGAAGGAGAGAAGACTCTGGTACACGTGTGCTGGTTTGTCCCATTGGTGGGATATTCACCTTAAACAAAGACATGTCCTTGGAGCCATTATCCTGGCATTGACGGTTGCTTGAATCCACAGCTCCTTTACCTCTCTCTCTACTTCTTTTCATCTCATTCTCTCTAGCTCTCTCACTCTCCCGTTTGCCCCCTTCAATTTGTCTTGAATCCTCCTGCTACAAGTTGACCTGTGGTGATAATGGGTGGAATAGTGTAGCCAAGAGAATGGTCCAAGTGATCCCCCAGCCTTTTCTCCCTGTCATTCTAGGTCTGATCACATATAAAATCAGTGGTCCACAAAGACTTCCTGTGCTGTGTGGAGATACCCCAACTAGGTAATCCTTCCATAACACTTCCCATATTAAGCCCTTCCTATGGACACGCTGACCGCTTCATATGTACTTCGGTCTGTAGGGTCCCATATTGGACGCAGAGAGCAACACACTTGAAACAACGTTCACATGAGTGCTCTCCCAAGAAATGGCTGATCTGCAGCATTCCCTACCTGGTCCATGAGGTATTGTGGATTTGCTCGGGTGTGGATCTCTGCACTCGTTTTTAGGGGATATAGAATAACAAGTCTATGAGTCTTGTTGTCTCAATGATTTGGCATCAAACAATAGTCTGAGCATCCGTGACCAGTGGGCTGGCCAACCATAGCCCAGAGTGCAAGATGTCTGTCAACCAAAACCAGTCTCTATGGAATAGACCTCCTCATTCTCTAGCCTCATGAGTGTCAGGGACTGAGCCTACTCCCTTCCAGGATGGAACTTTCAATACCCTCAAATTGCAGGCATCATCACAGGGCTCCTGGATGTTCAGACAATCGACCCACCTTTCCTCTCTTATGACTGTAGACACAACAATCACACTGGCACTGGCCCTAAGCACCACACTCCCAGTAAGCCCTCAAGGAGAGGGAGGGCTTGTTCTTATCCACCTGTGGAAAAGGTACCGGAAAAAGACCGGTTAGATCTCGGTGAAAAGGCCTCTGTTTGGAGGGCTGCCCTGTTTCTTAGGCTATGCAAATATGTATTCAGAACTGTGGAGCTGAAAATATCCCATTGGGAATGATTTCTTCAGGGGCTATATCCAAGGCCTCATGCTTGGTGGAGAGCACTGGGGCATGGTTTCCTTGTTTGTGCCCTGGGATGTCTTCTTTCAAATGGCCATGAAGCACAATTCTTTGTTCACATGGAGGAACTCCCTTGAGGTATTCTGCCCACTGATCCCCTGAAGATATCACATGTTCAAACACCAAGCCTCTAGAATCCACATTGAGCTTGGGAGCCTGAGGAGAGTGGTGGCTATGAGTCAACAGATGGAGATAATATTGTTCTTCCAAGAGGACCACCCATCTGATGGCTGCTCCTTTCCATCAACCTCGACATACCTCCAGAGCAAAAACTCATGGTGTCCATCATTGACCTCTCAAGGTGTGAGGGGGAGAATGTCCCACATATGGCCCATCACACACCTCTTTTCTCACAGAGAGGTGGTTTGGTCACAAGGCTCCATGGGCATGATATCAGTGCCATGGCCACCTCTGGCACTGCACCTTTCAGAAGGAAGGCAACTGCACACCCTGGGGAACCCAATTTTCTCTATCATGATGGATCTCTGATAACATGTGCAGCACTTCAGGGTCAAGTGCTCTCTCAGTCACTGCCTCACACGAATACACATTACAGAATCTCTTTTGGAGAGAAAAGATATCATTCCAAACACCCAAGCAAAAGTCCCCTAGACAGTGAAATCAAGGAACGACTGAGGAAAAACACCCGAGGAGCTGCCATTTAACAAGGAAGGGTTTTTTCCTCTTAGGGAAATGATAGTGTGTCATTTAACTGGACCCACACCTCGTGTCCTTTGAGAAGCTATTTGTGCCCAGCAGGGAGGACTGCTTGCAACCGACATATTTCTAGACACAGGCCAAGAACGAGTGAAAATCTCATGCCAGAGTCCTTATGTAGCCTTTGTGTCTAATAGTCCCCGGAAACACAGACAAGGGCTTGGGAATGACATTGCGCCCTGGATTGTGGCTTCTATCCAAATCTCATCTCTCTCTCTCTGGGTTTCTTCCTCCTTCACATGCTCTCGAATCCTCCTCATCCAAGGTTATCTGTGCTGGTCCAGGTGGGCATATCTCAGCCAGGAGAGCAGTCCAATTCTTTAACCAAAATTTTCCCTCAGTCTTCCAAATTCCTATCAAATATGAAAGCATTTTTCCTGAAGTAACTACTCTCTTTGTATGGACATATTCCACCGTACACAGTGTACCCCTATCTTACCATTGTCAGCCCTTCACACTGACCGATAACCATCCCATTTGTACTGCGTTCTACATGGTCACATATTAAACTCAGGGATGAACATACTTTCAACCAACTACACATAAGGACCTAGGGAGAATTCACTTCTCTGCAGCACACACCACGTGTGTGATCAGGTCTGTGAAGTTGCTGGTGAGCTGGTGCTCTCGATTCTTTCTAAGGGGAGTTGGGAAATGAAATCTCTGACTCTCCATGTCTCAGTGAATTGGCATCTACGAAGGGGTCTGAGCACCCTTCAGCAGGGTCTGAATGACAATGGGACAGAGTTCAAGGATTCGGTCCCCTCAAACCAGTCTCCCTTTGGCACAATCCTCCTCCTTCTCTAGACCCTCAATTGGCAGGCCAGAGGCCCCTCTCGTCGAGAGGGAAACATCAAGACCTGCCCATGCAGCCTTCACCAAGGGCTCACGGAGGAGAAGAAGAGAGACTCCTGAAATTCATGATATATGTGTACCCCACAAACAAGCCAGCAGTGGAACTAGTCAGCCCACTTCCATCCAGCACCCCAGTAGACAGGACGTATTCTTATCAACCTGTGAAATACCCACCAGACATATCCCAGCTTCATTCTCGGGAAATTTGTTACTGGGGATAGCTAGTGTGTGATTTCATCTATTGACGTGTACGTTCAGAAGCAGGGAATTGTCCTTCCCACCAGTCCAATATTTCCTCAGAGTTGATATTGAGGGCCTCGTCCTTGGTTGAAGGCAGAGGGCCCTATTTTCATGCGTTGAGCTCTGGAATGAGATTTATCATCCCGGTCATAATTAGGAGGCATTCTTCCCGAATTGGAAAAGACTGGAAGTGATAAGCTCCTTCATCCCTTTCAGATATATCCTAATCCAAAACCAAGCCTGAGCCATGGCTATTTACTCAGGAGCCTGATGAGGATGGTGGCCATGAGAAGAATGCTGGAAAGAATACTTATCATCAAAGTGTCCAATACATCCAATGGATCATCCTTTAATTTAGTATCAACATACCTCCAGATCAAGAGCTCAGGCTGCCAGATGTGCAACCAATGTGTCGTGATTTTGAGATCTTCCCACGTTTATCCCATCACTCGCCTCGCTGCTCAAAGAGGGTCTGTGGTGTCACAAGGCTTGCTGGGCCGCATGCCATTGCCATGGCAACCATCGGGCCTGAACTTCTCAGATGGAAGGCAACTTCCCCTCCTCTGTGCCCACCTGCTCTCTACAGAAGGATGGCTCTTCCCCTGAACGTGTGTCAGGCTCAACACGGTGGTTCCAGAACTGCTGCCCAGGAATACACAGTCTACAATCACATTGGGAAAGAAAATATGGGATTGAAACAGACCCACTCCCCACGGAGCATGAACATGAAAACAATGGCCGATGGAGGAAGAACAACACACGAGCATCCCTTTCCATGGGAGCAGGCTTTTCCACAGAAGGAAACTATGGAATATCTTTTAACCTGATTTCCACCCCATGCCACTGGAGAAGTTATAGGGACCACAGCAAGGCTTTCAAACCTGTCTTCCAGTATGGAGCAGGGAGTGTAATGGACACATTTTGGCCGTCAGGCCAGGAAGGAGAGAAGACTCTGGTACACGTGTGCTGGTTTGTCCCATTGGTGGGATATTCACCTTAAACAAAGACATGTCCTTGGAGCCATTATCCTGGCATTGACGGTTGCTTGAATCCACAGCTCCTTTACCTCTCTCTCTACTTCTTTTCATCTCATTCTCTCTAGCTCTCTCACTCTCCCGTTTGCCCCCTTCAATTTGTCTTGAATCCTCCTGCTACAAGTTGACCTGTGGTGATAATGGGTGGAATAGTGTAGCCAAGAGAATGGTCCAAGTGATCCCCCAGCCTTTTCTCCCTGTCATCCTAGGTCTGATCACATATAAAATCCGTGGTCCACAAAGACTTCCTGTGCTGTGTGGAGATACCCCAACTAGGTAATCCTTCCACAACACTTCCCATATTAAGCCCTTCCTATGGACACGCTGACCGCTTCATATGTACTTCGGTCTGTAGGGTCCCATATTGGACGCAGAGAGCAACACACTTGAAACAACGTTCACATGAGTGCTCTCCCAAGAAATGGCTGATCTGCAGCATTCCCTACCTGGTCCATGAGGTATTGTGGATTTGCTCGTGTGTGGATCTCTGCACTCGTTTTTAGGGGATATAGAATAACAAGTCTATGAGTCTTGTTGTCTCAATGATTTGGCATCAAACAATAGTCTGAGCATCCGTGACCAGTGGGCTGGCCAACCATAGCCCAGAGTGCAAGATGTCTGTCAACCAAAACCAGTCTCTATGGAATAGACCTCCTCATTCTCTAGCCTCATGAGTGTCAGGGACTGAGCCTACTCCCTTCCAGGATGGAACTTTCAATACCCTCAAATTGCAGGCATCATCACAGGGCTCCTGGATGTTCAGACAATCGACCCACCTTTCCTCTCTTATGACTGTAGACACAACAATCACACTGGCACTGGCCCTAAGCACCACACTCCCAGTAAGCCCTCAAGGAGAGGGAGGGCTTGTTCTTATCCACCTGTGGAAAAGGTACCGGAAAAAGACCGGTTAGATCTCGGTGAAAAGGCCTCTGTTTGGAGGGCTGCCCTGTTTCTTAGGCTATGCAAATATGTATTCAGAACTGTGGAGCTGAAAATATCCCATTGGGAATGATTTCTTCAGGGGCTATATCCAAGGCCTCATGCTTGGTGGAGAGCACTGGGGCATGGTTTCCTTGTTTGTGCCCTGGGATGTCTTCTTTCAAATGGCCATGAAGCACAATTCTTTGTTCACATGGAGGAACTCCCTTGAGGTATTCTGCCCACTGATCCCCTGAAGATATCACATGTTCAAACACCAAGCCTCTAGAATCCACATTGAGCTTGGGAGCCTGAGGAGAGTGGTGGCTATGAGTCAACAGATGGAGATAATATTGTTCTTCCAAGAGGACCACCCATCTGATGGCTGCTCCTTTCCATCAACCTCGACATACCTCCAGAGCAAAAACTCATGGTGTCCATCATTGACCTCTCAAGGTGTGAGGGGGAGAATGTCCCACATATGGCCCATCACACACCTCTTTTCTCACAGAGAGGTGGTTTGGTCACAAGGCTCCATGGGCATGATATCAGTGCCATGGCCACCTCTGGCACTGCACCTTTCAGAAGGAAGGCAACTGCACACCCTGGGGAACCCAATTTTCTCTATCATGATGGATCTCTGATAACATGTGCAGCACTTCAGGGTCAAGTGCTCTCTCAGTCACTGCCTCACACGAATACACATTACAGAATCTCTTTTGGAGAGAAAAGATATCATTCCAAACACCCAAGCAAAAGTCCCCTAGACAGTGAAATCAAGGAACGACTGAGGAAATACACCCGAGGAGCTGCCATTTAACAAGGAAGGGTTTTTTCCTCTTAGGGAAATGATAGTGTGTCATTTAACTGGACCCACACCTCGTGTCCTTTGAGAAGCTATTTGTGCCCAGCAGGGAGGACTGCTTGCAACCGACATATTTCTAGACACAGGCCAAGAACGAGTGAAAATCTCATGCCAGAGTCCTTATGTAGCCTTTGTGTCTAATAGTCCCCGGAAACACAGACAAGGGCTTGGGAATGACATTGCGCCCTGGATTGTGGCTTCTATCCAAATCTCATCTCTCTCTCTCTCTGGGTTTCTTCCTCCTTCACATGCTCTCGAATCCTCCTCATCCAAGGTTATCTGTGCTGGTCCAGGTGGGCATATCTCAGCCAGGAGAGCAGTCCAATTCTTTAACCAAAATTTTCCCTCAGTCTTCCAAATTCCTATCAAATATGAAAGCATTTTTCCTGAAGTAACTACTCTCTTTGTATGGAGATATTCCACCGTACACAGTGTACCCCTATCTTACCATTGTCAGCCCTTCACACTGACCGATAACCATCCCATTTGTACTGCGTTCTACATGGTCACATATTAAACTCAGGGATGAACATACTTTCAACCAACTACACATAAGGACCTAGGGAGAATTCACTTCTCTGCAGCACACACCACGTGTGTGATCAGGTCTGTGAAGTTGCTGGTGAGGTGGTGCTCTCGATTCTTTCTAAGGGGAGTTGGGAAATGAAATCTCTGACTCTCCATGTCTCAGTGAATTGGCATCTACGAAGGGGTCTGAGCACCCTTCAGCAGGGTCTGAATGACAATGGGACAGAGTTCAAGGATTCGGTCCCCTCAAACCAGTCTCCCTTTGGCACAATCCTCCTCCTTCTCTAGACCCTCAATTGGCAGGCCAGAGGCCCCTCTCATCGAGAGGGAAACCTCAAGACCTGCCCATGCAGCCTTCACCAAGGGCTCACGGAGGAGAAGAAGAGAGACTCCTGAAATTCATGATATATGTGTACCCCACAAACAAGCCAGCAGTGGAACTAGTCAGCCCACTTCCATCCAGCACCCCAGTAGACAGGACGTATTCTTATCAACCTGTGAAATACCCACCAGACATATCCCAGCTTCATTCTCGGGAAATTTGTTACTGGGGATAGCTAGTGTGTGATTTCATCTATTGACGTGTACGTTCAGAAGCAGGGAATTGTCCTTCCCACCAGTCCAATATTTCCTCAGAGTTGATATTGAGGGCCTCGTCCTTGGTTGAAGGCAGAGGGGCCTATTTTCATGCGTTGAGCTCTGGAATGAGATTTATCATCCCGGTCATAATTAGGAGGCTATTTTCCCCTGTGGGAAAAGACTGGAAGTGATAAGCTCCTTCATCCCTTTCAGATATATCCTAATCCAAAACCAAGCCTGAGCCATGGCTATTTACTCAGGAGCCTGATGAGGATGGTGGCCATGAGAAGAATGCTGGAAAGAATACTTATCATCAAAGTGTCCAATACATCCAATGGATCATCCTTTAATTTAGTATCAACATACCTCCAGATCAAGAGCTCAGGCTGCCAGATGTGCAACCAATGTGTCGTGATTTTGAGATCTTCCCACGTTTATCCCATCACTCGCCTCGCTGCTCAAAGAGGGTCTGTGGTGTCACAAGGCTTGCTGGGCCGCATGCCATTGCCATGGCAACCATCGGGCCTGAACTTCTCAGATGGAAGGCAACTTCCCCTCCTCTGTGCCCACCTGCTCTCTACAGAAGGATGGCTCTTCCCCTGAACGTGTGTCAGGCTCAACACGGTGGTTCCAGAACTGCTGCCCAGGAATACACAGTCTACAATCACATTGGGAAAGAAAATATGGGATTGAAACAGACCCACTCCCCACGGAGCATGAACATGAAAACAATGGCCGATGGAGGAAGAACAACACACGAGCATCCCTTTCCATGGGAGCAGGCTTTTCCACAGAAGGACACTATGGAATATCTTTTAACCTGATTTCCACCCCATGCCACTGGAGAAGTTATAGGGACCACAGCAAGGCTTTCAAACCTGTCTTCCAGTATGGAGCAGGGAGTGTAATGGACACATTTTGGCCGTCAGGCCAGGAAGGAGAGAAGACTCTGGTACACGTGTGCTGGTTTGTCCCATTGGTGGGATATTCACCTTAAACAAAGACATGTCCTTGGAGCCATTATCCTGGCATTGACGGTTGCTTGAATCCACAGCTCCTTTACCTCTCTCTCTACTTCTTTTCATCTCATTCTCTCTAGCTCTCTCACTCTCCCGTTTGCCCCCTTCAATTTGTCTTGAATCCTCCTGCTACAAGTTGACCTGTGGTGATAATGGGTGGAATAGTGTAGCCAAGAGAATGGTCCAAGTGATCCCCCAGCCTTTTCTCCCTGTCATCCTAGGTCTGATCACATATAAAATCCGTGGTCCACAAAGACTTCCTGTGCTGTGTGGAGATACCCCAACTAGGTAATCCTTCCACAACACTTCCCATATTAAGCCCTTCCTATGGACACGCTGACCGCTTCATATGTACTTCGGTCTGTAGGGTCCCATATTGGACGCAGAGAGCAACACACTTGAAACAACGTTCACATGAGTGCTCTCCCAAGAAATGGCTGATCTGCAGCATTCCCTACCTGGTCCATGAGGTATTGTGGATTTGCTCGTGTGTGGATCTCTGCACTCGTTTTTAGGGGATATAGAATAACAAGTCTATGAGTCTTGTTGTCTCAATGATTTGGCATCAAACAATAGTCTGAGCATCCGTGACCAGTGGGCTGGCCAACCATAGCCCAGAGTGCAAGATGTCTGTCAACCAAAACCAGTCTCTATGGAATAGACCTCCTCATTCTCTAGCCTCATGAGTGTCAGGGACTGAGCCTACACCCTTCCAGGATGGAACTTTCAATACCCTCAAATTGCAGGCATCATCACAGGGCTCCTGGATGTTCAGACAATCGACCCACCTTTCCTCTCTTATGACTGTAGACACAACAATCACACTGGCACTGGCCCTAAGCACCACACTCCCAGTAAGCCCTCAAGGAGAGGGAGGGCTTGTTCTTATCCACCTGTGGAAAAGGTACCGGAAAAAGACCGGTTAGATCTCGGTGAAAAGGCCTCTGTTTGGAGGGCTGCCCTGTTTCTTAGGCTATGCAAATATGTATTCAGAACTGTGGAGCTGAAAATATCCCATTGGGAATGATTTCTTCAGGGGCTATATCCAAGGCCTCATGCTTGGTGGAGAGCACTGGGGCATGGTTTCCTTGTTTGTGCCCTGGGATGTCTTCTTTCAAATGGCCATGAAGCACAATTCTTTGTTCACATGGAGGAACTCCCTTGAGGTATTCTGCCCACTGATCCCCTGAAGATATCACATGTTCAAACACCAAGCCTCTAGAATCCACATTGAGCTTGGGAGCCTGAGGAGAGTGGTGGCTATGAGTCAACAGATGGAGATAATATTGTTCTTCCAAGAGGACCACCCATCTGATGGCTGCTCCTTTCCATCAACCTCGACATACCTCCAGAGCAAAAACTCATGGTGTCCATCATTGACCTCTCAAGGTGTGAGGGGGAGAATGTCCCACATATGGCCCATCACACACCTCTTTTCTCACAGAGAGGTGGTTTGGTCACAAGGCTCCATGGGCATGATATCAGTGCCATGGCCACCTCTGGCACTGCACCTTTCAGAAGGAAGGCAACTGCACACCCTGGGGAACCCAATTTTCTCTATCATGATGGATCTCTGATAACATGTGCAGCACTTCAGGGTCAAGTGCTCTCTCAGTCACTGCCTCACACGAATACACATTACAGAATCTCTTTTGGAGAGAAAAGATATCATTCCAAACACCCAAGCAAAAGTCCCCTAGACAGTGAAATCAAGGAACGACTGAGGAAAAACACCCGATGAGCTGCCATTTAACAAGGAAGGGTTTTTTCCTCTTAGGGAAATGATAGTGTGTCATTTAACTGGACCCACACCTCGTGTCCTTTGAGAAGCTATTTGTGCCCAGCAGGGAGGACTGCTTGCAACCGACATATTTCTAGACACAGGCCAAGAACGAGTGAAAATCTCATGCCAGAGTCCTTATGTAGCCTTTGTGTCTAATAGTCCCCGGAAACACAGACAAGGGCTTGGGAATGACATTGCGCCCTGGATTGTGGCTTCTATCCAAATCTCATCTCTCTCTCTCTCTGGGTTTCTTCCTCCTTCACATGCTCTCGAATCCTCCTCATCCAAGGTTATCTGTGCTGGTCCAGGTGGGCATATCTCAGCCAGGAGAGCAGTCCAATTCTTTAACCAAAATTTTCCCTCAGTCTTCCAAATTCCTATCAAATATGAAAGCATTTTTCCTGAAGTAACTACTCTCTTTGTATGGAGATATTCCACCGTACACAGTGTACCCCTATCTTACCATTGTCAGCCCTTCACACTGACCGATAACCATCCCATTTGTACTGCGTTCTACATGGTCACATATTAAACTCAGGGATGAACATACTTTCAACCAACTACACATAAGGACCTAGGGAGAATTCACTTCTCTGCAGCACACACCACGTGTGTGATCAGGTCTGTGAAGTTGCTGGTGAGCTGGTGCTCTCGATTCTTTCTAAGGGGAGTTGGGAAATGAAATCTCTGACTCTCCATGTCTCAGTGAATTGGCATCTACGAAGGGGTCTGAGCACCCTTCAGCAGGGTCTGAATGACAATGGGACAGAGTTCAAGGATTCGGTCCCCTCAAACCAGTCTCCCTTTGGCACAATCCTCCTCCTTCTCTAGACCCTCAATTGGCAGGCCAGAGGCCCCTCTCATCGAGAGGGAAACCTCAAGACCTGCCCATGCAGCCTTCACCAAGGGCTCACGGAGGAGAAGAAGAGAGACTCCTGAAATTCATGATATATGTGTACCCCACAAACAAGCCAGCAGTGGAACTAGTCAGCCCACTTCCATCCAGCACCCCAGTAGACAGGACGTATTCTTATCAACCTGTGAAATACCCACCAGACATATCCCAGCTTCATTCTCGGGAAATTTGTTACTGGGGATAGCTAGTGTGTGATTTCATCTATTGACGTGTACGTTCAGAAGCAGGGAATTGTCCTTCCCACCAGTCCAATATTTCCTCAGAGTTGATATTGAGGGCCTCGTCCTTGGTTGAAGGCAGAGGGGCCAATTTTCATGCGTTGAGCTCTGGAATGAGATTTATCATCCCGGTCATAATTAGGAGGCTATTTTCCCCTGTGGGAAAAGACTGGAAGTGATAAGCTCCTTCATCCCTTTCAGATATATCCTAATCCAAAACCAAGCCTGAGCCATGGCTATTTACTCAGGAGCCTGATGAGGATGGTGGCCATGAGAAGAATGCTGGAAAGAATACTTATCATCAAAGTGTCCAATACATCCAATGGATCATCCTTTAATTTAGTATCAACATACCTCCAGATCAAGAGCTCAGGCTGCCAGATGTGCAACCAATGTGTCGTGATTTTGAGATCTTCCCACGTTTATCCCATCACTCGCCTCGCTGCTCAAAGAGGGTCTGTGGTGTCACAAGGCTTGCTGGGCCGCATGCCATTGCCATGGCAACCATCGGGCCTGAACTTCTCAGATGGAAGGCAACTTCCCCTCCTCTGTGCCCACCTGCTCTCTACAGAAGGATGGCTCTTCCCCTGAACGTGTGTCAGGCTCAACACGGTGGTTCCAGAACTGCTGCCCAGGAATACACAGTCTACAATCACATTGGGAAAGAAAATATGGGATTGAAACAGACCCACTCCCCACGGAGCATGAACATGAAAACAATGGCCGATGGAGGAAGAACAACACACGAGCATCCCTTTCCATGGGAGCAGGCTTTTCCACAGAAGGAAACTATGGAATATCTTTTAACCTGATTTCCACCCCATGCCACTGGAGAAGTTATAGGGACCACAGCAAGGCTTTCAAACCTGTCTTCCAGTATGGAGCAGGGAGTGTAATGGACACATTTTGGCCGTCAGGCCAGGAAGGAGAGAAGACTCTGGTACACGTGTGCTGGTTTGTCCCATTGGTGGGATATTCACCTTAAACAAAGACATGTCCTTGGAGCCATTATCCTGGCATTGACGGTTGCTTGAATCCACAGCTCCTTTACCTCTCTCTCTACTTCTTTTCATCTCATTCTCTCTAGCTCTCTCACTCTCCCGTTTGCCCCCTTCAATTTGTCTTGAATCCTCCTGCTACAAGTTGACCTGTGGTGATAATGGGTGGAATAGTGTAGCCAAGAGAATGGTCCAAGTGATCCCCCAGCCTTTTCTCCCTGTCATCCTAGGTCTGATCACATATAAAATCCGTGGTCCACAAAGACTTCCTGTGCTGTGTGGAGATACCCCAACTAGGTAATCCTTCCACAACACTTCCCATATTAAGCCCTTCCTATGGACACGCTGACCGCTTCATATGTACTTCGGTCTGTAGGGTCCCATATTGGACGCAGAGAGCAACACACTTGAAACAACGTTCACATGAGTGCTCTCCCAAGAAATGGCTGATCTGCAGCATTCCCTACCTGGTCCATGAGGTATTGTGGATTTGCTCGGGTGTGGATCTCTGCACTCGTTTTTAGGGGATATAGAATAACAAGTCTATGAGTCTTGTTGTCTCAATGATTTGGCATCAAACAATAGTCTGAGCATCCGTGACCAGTGGGCTGGCCAACCATAGCCCAGAGTGCAAGATGTCTGTCAACCAAAACCAGTCTCTATGGAATAGACCTCCTCATTCTCTAGCCTCATGAGTGTCAGGGACTGAGCCTACTCCCTTCCAGGATGGAACTTTCAATACCCTCAAATTGCAGGCATCATCACAGGGCTCCTGGATGTTCAGACAATCGACCCACCTTTCCTCTCTTATGACTGTAGACACAACAATCACACTGGCACTGGCCCTAAGCACCACACTCCCAGTAAGCCCTCAAGGAGAGGGAGGGCTTGTTCTTATCCACCTGTGGAAAAGGTACCGGAAAAAGACCGGTTAGATCTCGGTGAAAAGGCCTCTGTTTGGAGGGCTGCCCTGTTTCTTAGGCTATGCAAATATGTATTCAGAACTGTGGAGCTGAAAATATCCCATTGGGAATGATTTCTTCAGGGGCTATATCCAAGGCCTCATGCTTGGTGGAGAGCACTGGGGCATGGTTTCCTTGTTTGTGCCCTGGGATGTCTTCTTTCAAATGGCCATGAAGCACAATTCTTTGTTCACATGGAGGAACTCCCTTGAGGTATTCTGCCCACTGATCCCCTGAAGATATCACATGTTCAAACACCAAGCCTCTAGAATCCACATTGAGCTTGGGAGCCTGAGGAGAGTGGTGGCTATGAGTCAACAGATGGAGATAATATTGTTCTTCCAAGAGGACCACCCATCTGATGGCTGCTCCTTTCCATCAACCTCGACATACCTCCAGAGCAAAAACTCATGGTGTCCATCATTGACCTCTCAAGGTGTGAGGGGGAGAATGTCCCACATATGGCCCATCACACACCTCTTTTCTCACAGAGAGGTGGTTTGGTCACAAGGCTCCATGGGCATGATATCAGTGCCATGGCCACCTCTGGCACTGCACCTTTCAGAAGGAAGGCAACTGCACACCCTGGGGAACCCAATTTTCTCTATCATGATGGATCTCTGATAACATGTGCAGCACTTCAGGGTCAAGTGCTCTCTCAGTCACTGCCTCACACGAATACACATTACAGAATCTCTTTTGGAGAGAAAAGATATCATTCCAAACACCCAAGCAAAAGTCCCCTAGACAGTGAAATCAAGGAACGACTGAGGAAAAACACCCGAGGAGCTGCCATTTAACAAGGAAGGGTTTTTTCCTCTTAGGGAAATGATAGTGTGTCATTTAACTGGACCCACACCTCGTGTCCTTTGAGAAGCTATTTGTGCCCAGCAGGGAGGACTGCTTGCAACCGACATATTTCTAGACACAGGCCAAGAACGAGTGAAAATCTCATGCCAGAGTCCTTATGTAGCCTTTGTGTCTAATAGTCCCCGGAAACACAGACAAGGGCTTGGGAATGACATTGCGCCCTGGATTGTGGCTTCTATCCAAATCTCATCTCTCTCTCTCTCTGGGTTTCTTCCTCCTTCACATGCTCTCGAATCCTCCTCATCCAAGGTTATCTGTGCTGGTCCAGGTGGGCATATCTCAGCCAGGAGAGCAGTCCAATTCTTTAACCAAAATTTTCCCTCAGTCTTCCAAATTCCTATCAAATATGAAAGCATTTTTCCTGAAGTAACTACTCTCTTTGTATGGAGATATTCCACCGTACACAGTGTACCCCTATCTTACCATTGTCAGCCCTTCACACTGACCGATAACCATCCCATTTGTACTGCGTTCTACATGGTCACATATTAAACTCAGGGATGAACATACTTTCAACCAACTACACATAAGGACCTAGGGAGAATTCACTTCTCTGCAGCACACACCACGTGTGTGATCAGGTCTGTGAAGTTGCTGGTGAGCTGGTGCTCTCGATTCTTTCTAAGGGGAGTTGGGAAATGAAATCTCTGACTCTCCATGTCTCAGTGAATTGGCATCTACGAAGGGGTCTGAGCACCCTTCAGCAGGGTCTGAATGACAATGGGACAGAGTTCAAGGATTCGGTCCCCTCAAACCAGTCTCCCTTTGGCACAATCCTCCTCCTTCTCTAGACCCTCAATTGGCAGGCCAGAGGCCCCTCTCATCGAGAGGGAAACCTCAAGACCTGCCCATGCAGCCTTCACCAAGGGCTCACGGAGGAGAAGAAGAGAGACTCCTGAAATTCATGATATATGTGTACCCCACAAACAAGCCAGCAGTGGAACTAGTCAGCCCACTTCCATCCAGCACCCCAGTAGACAGGACGTATTCTTATCAACCTGTGAAATACCCACCAGACATATCCCAGCTTCATTCTCGGGAAATTTGTTACTGGGGATAGCTAGTGTGTGATTTCATCTATTGACGTGTACGTTCAGAAGCAGGGAATTGTCCTTCCCACCAGTCCAATATTTCCTCAGAGTTGATATTGAGGGCCTCGTCCTTGGTTGAAGGCAGAGGGGCCTATTTTCATGCGTTGAGCTCTGGAATGAGATTTATCATCCCGGTCATAATTAGGAGGCTATTTTCCCCTGTGGGAAAAGACTGGAAGTGATAAGCTCCTTCATCCCTTTCAGATATATCCTAATCCAAAACCGAGCCTGAGCCATGGCTATTTACTCAGGAGCCTGATGAGGATGGTGGCCATGAGAAGAATGCTGGAAAGAATACTTATCATCAAAGTGTCCAATACATCCAATGGATCATCCTTTAATTTAGTATCAACATACCTCCAGATCAAGAGCTCAGGCTGCCAGATGTGCAACCAATGTGTCGTGATTTTGAGATCTTCCCACGTTTATCCCATCACTCGCCTCGCTGCTCAAAGAGGGTCTGTGGTGTCACAAGGCTTGCTGGGCCGCATGCCATTGCCATGGCAACCATCGGGCCTGAACTTCTCAGATGGAAGGCAACTTCCCCTCCTCTGTGCCCACCTGCTCTCTACAGAAGGATGGCTCTTCCCCTGAACGTGTGTCAGGCTCAACACGGTGGTTCCAGAACTGCTGCCCAGGAATACACTGTCTACAATCACATTGGGAAAGAAAATATGGGATTGAAACAGACCCACTCCCCACGGAGCATGAACATGAAAACAATGGCCGATGGAGGAAGAACAACACACGAGCATCCCTTTCCATGGGAGCAGGCTTTTCCACAGAAGGAAACTATGGAATATCTTTTAACCTGATTTCCACCCCATGCCACTGGAGAAGTTATAGGGACCACAGCAAGGCTTTCAAACCTGTCTTCCAGTATGGAGCAGGGAGTGTAATGGACACATTTTGGCCGTCAGGCCAGGAAGGAGAGAAGACTCTGGTACACGTGTGCTGGTTTGTCCCATTGGTGGGATATTCACCTTAAACAAAGACATGTCCTTGGAGCCATTATCCTGGCATTGACGGTTGCTTGAATCCACAGCTCCTTTACCTCTCTCTCTACTTCTTTTCATCTCATTCTCTCTAGCTCTCTCACTCTCCCGTTTGCCCCCTTCAATTTGTCTTGAATCCTCCTGCTACAAGTTGACCTGTGGTGATAATGGATGGAATAGTGTAGCCAAGAGAATGGTCCAAGTGATCCCCCAGCCTTTTCTCCCTGTCATCCTAGGTCTGATCACATATAAAATCCGTGGTCCACAAAGACTTCCTGTGCTGTGTGGAGATACCCCAACTAGGTAATCCCTCCACAACACTTCCCATATTAAGCCCTTCCTATGGACACGCTGACCGCTTCATATGTACTTCGGTCTGTAGGGTCCCATATTGGACGCAGAGAGCAACACACTTGAAACAACGTTCACATGAGTGCTCTCCCAAGAAATGGCTGATCTGCAGCATTCCCTACCTGGTCCATGAGGTATTGTGGATTTGCTCGTGTGTGGATCTCTGCACTCGTTTTTAGGGGATATAGAATAACAAGTCTATGAGTCTTGTTGTCTCAATGATTTGGCATCAAACAATAGTCTGAGCATCCGTGACCAGTGGGCTGGCCAACCATAGCCCAGAGTGCAAGATGTCTGTCAACCAAAACCAGTCTCTATGGAATAGACCTCCTCATTCTCTAGCCTCATGAGTGTCAGGGACTGAGCCTACTCCCTTCCAGGATGGAACTTTCAATACCCTCAAATTGCAGGCATCATCACAGGGCTCCTGGATGTTCAGACAATCGACCCACCTTTCCTCCCTTATGACTGTAGACACAACAATCACACTGGCACTGGCCCTAAGCACCACACTCCCAGTAAGCCCTCAAGGAGAGGGAGGGCTTGTTCTTATCCACCTGTGGAAAAGGTACCGGAAAAAGACCGGTTAGATCTCGGTGAAAAGGCCTCTGTTTGGAGGGCTGCCCTGTTTCTTAGGCTATGCAAATATGTATTCAGAACTGTGGAGCTGAAAATATCCCATTGGGAATGATTTCTTCAGGGGCTATATCCAAGGCCTCATGCTTGGTGGAGAGCACTGGGGCATGGTTTCCTTGTTTGTGCCCTGGGATGTCTTCTTTCAAATGGCCATGAAGCACAATTCTTTGTTCACATGGAGGAACTCCCTTGAGGTATTCTGCCCACTGATCCCCTGAAGATATCACATGTTCAAACACCAAGCCTCTAGAATCCACATTGAGCTTGGGAGCCTGAGGAGAGTGGTGGCTATGAGTCAACAGATGGAGATAATATTGTTCTTCCAAGAGGACCACCCATCTGATGGCTGCTCCTTTCCATCAACCTCGACATACCTCCAGAGCAAAAACTCATGGTGTCCATCATTGACCTCTCAAGGTGTGAGGGGGAGAATGTCCCACATATGGCCCATCACACACCTCTTTTCTCACAGAGAGGTGGTTTGGTCACAAGGCTCCATGGGCATGATATCAGTGCCATGGCCACCTCTGGGACTGCACCTTTCAGAAGGAAGGCAACTGCACACCCTGGGGAACCCAATTTTCTCTATCATGATGGATCTCTGATAACATGTGCAGCACTTCAGGGTCAAGTGCTCTCTCAGTCACTGCCTCACACGAATACACATTACAGAATCTCTTTTGGAGAGAAAAGATATCATTCCAAACACCCAAGCAAAAGTCCCCTAGACAGTGAAATCAAGGAACGACTGAGGAAAAACACCCGAGGAGCTGCCATTTAACAAGGAAGGGTTTTTTCCTCTTAGGGAAATGATAGTGTGTCATTTAACTGGACCCACACCTCGTGTCCTTTGAGAAGCTATTTGTGCCCAGCAGGGAGGACTGCTTGCAACCGACATATTTCTAGACACAGGCCAAGAACGAGTGAAAATCTCATGCCAGAGTCCTTATGTAGCCTTTGTGTCTAATAGTCCCCGGAAACACAGACAAGGGCTTGGGAATGACATTGCGCCCTGGATTGTGGCTTCTATCCAAATCTCATCTCTCTCTCTCTGGGTTTCTTCCTCCTTCACATGCTCTTGAATCCTCCTCATCCAAGGTTATCTGTGCTGGTCCAGGTGGGCATATCTCAGCCAGGAGAGCAGTCCAATTCTTTAACCAAAATTTTCCCTCAGTCTTCCAAATTCCTATCAAATATGAAAGCATTTTTCCTGAAGTAACTACTCTCTTTGTATGGAGATATTCCACCGTACACAGTGTACCCCTATCTTACCATTGTCAGCCCTTCACACTGACCGATAACCATCCCATTTGTACTGCGTTCTACATGGTCACATATTAAACTCAGGGATGAACATACTTTCAACCAACTACACATAAGGACCTAGGGAGAATTCACTTCTCTGCAGCACACACCACGTGTGTGATCAGGTCTGTGAAGTTGCTGGTGAGCTGGTGCTCTCGATTCTTTCTAAGGGGAGTTGGGAAATGAAATCTCTGACTCTCCATGTCTCAGTGAATTGGCATCTACGAAGGGGTCTGAGCACCCTTCAGCAGGGTCTGAATGACAATGGGACAGAGTTCAAGGATTCGGTCCCCTCAAACCAGTCTCCCTTTGGCACAATCCTCCTCCTTCTCTAGTCCCTCAATTGGCAGGCCAGAGGCCCCTCTCGTCGAGAGGGAAACCTCAAGACCTGCCCATGCAGCCTTCACCAAGGGCTCACGGAGGAGAAGAAGAGAGACTCCTGAAATTCATGATATATGTGTACCCCACAAACAAGCCAGCAGTGGAACTAGTCAGCCCACTTCCATCCAGCACCCCAGTAGACAGGACGTATTCTTATCAACCTGTGAAATACCCACCAGACATATCCCAGCTTCATTCTCGGGAAATTTGTTACTGGGGATAGCTAGTGTGTGATTTCATCTGTTGACGTGTACGTTCAGAAGCAGGGAATTGTCCTTCCCACCAGTCCAATATTTCCTCAGAGTTGATATTGAGGGCCTCGTCCTTGGTTGAAGGCAGAGGGGCCTATTTTCATGCGTTGAGCTCTGGAATGAGATTTATCATCCCGGTCATAATTAGGAGGCTATTTTCCCCTGTGGGAAAAGACTGGAAGTGATAAGCTCCTTCATCCCTTTCAGATATATCCTAATCCAAAACCAAGCCTGAGCCATGGCTATTTACTCAGGAGCCTGATGAGGATGGTGGCCATGAGAAGAATGCTGGAAAGAATACTTATCATCAAAGTGTCCAATACATCCAATGGATCATCCTTTAATTTAGTATCAACATACCTCCAGATCAAGAGCTCAGGCTGCCAGATGTGCAACCAATGTGTCGTGATTTTGAGATCTTCCCACGTTTATCCCATCACTCGCCTCGCTGCTCAAAGAGGGTCTGTGGTGTCACAAGGCTTGCTGGGCCGCATGCCATTGCCATGGCAACCATCGGGCCTGAACTTCTCAGATGGAAGGCAACTTCCCCTCCTCTGTGCCCACCTGCTCTCTACAGAAGGATGGCTCTTCCCCTGAACGTGTGTCAGGCTCAA
This sequence comes from Sus scrofa, assembly GCF_054392235.1. Lineage (NCBI taxonomy): Eukaryota > Metazoa > Chordata > Mammalia > Artiodactyla > Suidae > Sus > Sus scrofa. Next base: position 45,840,908 of record NC_139402.1, read on the forward strand.
CACGGTGGTTCCAGAACTGCTGCCCAGGAATACACAGTCTACAATCACATTGGGAAAGAAAATATGGGATTGAAACAGACCCACTCCCCACGGAGCATGAACATGAAAACAATGGCCGATGGAGGAAGAACAACACACGAGCATCCCTTTCCATGGGAGCAGGCTTTTCCACAGAAGGAAACTATGGAATATCTTTTAACCTGATTTCCACCCCATGCCACTGGAGAAGTTATAGGGACCACAGCAAGGCTTTCAAACCTGTCTTCCAGTATGGAGCAGGGAGTGTAATGGACACATTTTGGCCGTCAGGCCAGGAAGGAGAGAAGACTCTGGTACACGTGTGCTGGTTTGTCCCATTGGTGGGATATTCACCTTAAACAAAGACATGTCCTTGGAGCCATTATCCTGGCATTGACGGTTGCTTGAATCCACAGCTCCTTTACCTCTCTCTCTACTTCTTTTCATCTCATTCTCTCTAGCTCTCTCACTCTCCCGTTTGCCCCCTTCAATTTGTCTTGAATCCTCCTGCTACAAGTTGACCTGTGGTGATAATGGATGGAATAGTGTAGCCAAGAGAATGGTCCAAGTGATCCCCCAGCCTTTTCTCCCTGTCATCCTAGGTCTGATCACATATAAAATCCGTGGTCCACAAAGACTTCCTGTGCTGTGTGGAGATACCCCAACTAGGTAATCCCTCCACAACACTTCCCATATTAAGCCCTTCCTATGGACACGCTGACCGCTTCATATGTACTTCGGTCTGTAGGGTCCCATATTGGACGCAGAGAGCAACACACTTGAAACAACGTTCACATGAGTGCTCTCCCAAGAAATGGCTGATCTGCAGCATTCCCTACCTGGTCCATGAGGTATTGTGGATTTGCTCGTGTGTGGATCTCTGCACTCGTTTTTAGGGGATATAGAATAACAAGTCTATGAGTCTTGTTGTCTCAATGATTTGGCATCAAACAATAGTCTGAGCATCCGTGACCAGTGGGCTGGCCAACCATAGCCCAGAGTGCAAGATGTCTGTCAACCAAAACCAGTCTCTATGGAATAGACCTCCTCATTCTCTAGCCTCATGAGTGTCAGGGACTGAGCCTACTCCCTTCCAGGATGGAACTTTCAATACCCTCAAATTGCAGGCATCATCACAGGGCTCCTGGATGTTCAGACAATCGACCCACCTTTCCTCCCTTATGACTGTAGACACAACAATCACACTGGCACTGGCCCTAAGCACCACACTCCCAGTAAGCCCTCAAGGAGAGGGAGGGCTTGTTCTTATCCACCTGTGGAAAAGGTACCGGAAAAAGACCGGTTAGATCTCGGTGAAAAGGCCTCTGTTTGGAGGGCTTCCCTGTTTCTAAAGCTATGCAAATATGTATTCAGAACTGAGGAGCTGAAAATATCCCATTGGGAATGATTTCTTCAGGGGCTATATCCAAGGCCTCATGCTTGGTGGAGAGCACTGGGGCATGGTTTCCTTGTTTGTGCCCTGGGATGTCTTCTTTCAAATGGCCATGAAGCACAATTCTTTGTTCACATGGAGGAACTCCCTTGAGGTATTCTGCCCACTGATCCCCTGAAGATATCACATGTTCAAACACCAAGCCTCTAGAATCCACATTTAGCTTGGGAGCCTGAGGAGAGTGGTGGCTATGAGTCAACAGATGGAGATAATATTGTTCTTCCAAGAGGACCACCCATCTGATGGCTGCTCCTTTCCATCAACCTCGACATACCTCCAGAGCAAAAACTCATGGTGTCCATCATTGACCTCTCAAGGTGTGAGGGGGAGAATGTCCCACATATGGCCCATCACACACCTCTTTTCTCACAGAGAGGTGGTTTGGTCACAAGGCTCCATGGGCATGATATCAGTGCCATGGCCACCTCTGGGACTGCACCTTTCAGAAGGAAGGCAACTGCACACCCTGGGGAACCCAATTTTCTCTATCATGATGGATCTCTGATAACATGTGCAGCACTTCAGGGTCAAGTGCTCTCTCAGTCACTGCCTCACACGAATACACATTACAGAATCTCTTTTGGAGAGAAAAGATATCATTCCAAACACCCAAGCAAAAGTCCCCTAGACAGTGAAATCAAGGAACGACTGAGGAAAAACACCCGAGGAGCTGCCATTTAACAAGGAAGGGTTTTTTCCTCTTAGGGAAATGATAGTGTGTCATTTAACTGGACCCACACCTCGTGTCCTTTGAGAAGCTATTTGTGCCCAGCAGGGAGGACTGCTTGCAACCGACATATTTCTAGACACAGGCCAAGAACGAGTGAAAATCTCATGCCAGAGTCCTTATGTAGCCTTTGTGTCTAATAGTCCCCGGAAACACAGACAAGGGCTTGGGAATGACATTGCGCCCTGGATTGTGGCTTCTATCCAAATCTCATCTCTCTCTCTCTGGGTTTCTTCCTCCTTCACATGCTCTTGAATCCTCCTCATCCAAGGTTATCTGTGCTGGTCCAGGTGGGCATATCTCAGCCAGGAGAGCAGTCCAATTCTTTAACCAAAATTTTCCCTCAGTCTTCCAAATTCCTATCAAATATGAAAGCATTTTTCCTGAAGTAACTACTCTCTTTGTATGGAGATATTCCACCGTACACAGTGTACCCCTATCTTACCATTGTCAGCCCTTCACACTGACCGATATCCATCCCATTTGTACTGCGTTCTACATGGTCACATATTAAACTCAGGGATGAACATACTTTCAACCAACTACACATAAGGACCTAGGGAGAATTCACTTCTCTGCAGCACACACCACGTGTGTGATCAGGTCTGTGAAGTTGCTGGTGAGGTGGTGCTCTCGATTCTTTCTAAGGGGAGTTGGGAAATGAAATCTCTGACTCTCCATGTCTCAGTGAATTGGCATCTACGAAGGGGTCTGAGCACCCTTCAGCAGGGTCTGAATGACAATGGGACAGAGTTCAAGGATTCGGTCCCCTCAAACCAGTCTCCCTTTGGCACAATCCTCCTCCTTCTCTAGACCCTCAATTGGCAGGCCAGAGGCCCCTCTCGTCGAGAGGGAAACATCAAGACCTGCCCATGCAGCCTTCACCAAGGGCTCACGGAGGAGAAGAAGAGAGACTCCTGAAATTCATGATATATGTGTACCCCACAAACAAGCCAGCAGTGGAACTAGTCAGCCCACTTCCATCCAGCACCCCAGTAGACAGGACGTATTCTTATCAACCTGTGAAATACCCACCAGACATATCCCAGCTTCATTCTCGGGAAATTTGTTACTGGGGATAGCTAGTGTGTGATTTCATCTATTGACGTGTACGTTCAGAAGCAGGGAATTGTCCTTCCCACCAGTCCAATATTTCCTCAGAGTTGATATTGAGGGCCTCGTCCTTGGTTGAAGGCAGAGGGCCCTATTTTCATGCGTTGAGCTCTGGAATGAGATTTATCATCCCGGTCATAATTAGGAGGCATTCTTCCCGAATTGGAAAAGACTGGAAGTGATAAGCTCCTTCATCCCTTTCAGATATATCCTAATCCAAAACCAAGCCTGAGCCATGGCTATTTACTCAGGAGCCTGATGAGGATGGTGGCCATGAGAAGAATGCTGGAAAGAATACTTATCATCAAAGTGTCCAATACATCCAATGGATCATCCTTTAATTTAGTATCAACATACCTCCAGATCAAGAGCTCAGGCTGCCAGATGTGCAACCAATGTGTCGTGATTTTGAGATCTTCCCACGTTTATCCCATCACTCGCCTCGCTGCTCAAAGAGGGTCTGTGGTGTCACAAGGCTTGCTGGGCCGCATGCCATTGCCATGGCAACCATCGGGCCTGAACTTCTCAGATGGAAGGCAACTTCCCCTCCTCTGTGCCCACCTGCTCTCTACAGAAGGATGGCTCTTCCCCTGAACGTGTGTCAGGCTCAACACGGTGGTTCCAGAACTGCTGCCCAGGAATACACAGTCTACAATCACATTGGGAAAGAAAATATGGGATTGAAACAGACCCACTCCCCACGGAGCATGAACATGAAAACAATGGCCGATGGAGGAAGAACAACACACGAGCATCCCTTTCCATGGGAGCAGGCTTTTCCACAGAAGGAAACTATGGAATATCTTTTAACCTGATTTCCACCCCATGCCACTGGAGAAGTTATAGGGACCACAGCAAGGCTTTCAAACCTGTCTTCCAGTATGGAGCAGGGAGTGTAATGGACACATTTTGGCCGTCAGGCCAGGAAGGAGAGAAGACTCTGGTACACGTGTGCTGGTTTGTCCCATTGGTGGGATATTCACCTTAAACAAAGACATGTCCTTGGAGCCATTATCCTGGCATTGACGGTTGCTTGAATCCACAGCTCCTTTACCTCTCTCTCTACTTCTTTTCATCTCATTCTCTCTAGCTCTCTCACTCTCCCGTTTGCCCCCTTCAATTTGTCTTGAATCCTCCTGCTACAAGTTGACCTGTGGTGATAATGGATGGAATAGTGTAGCCAAGAGAATGGTCCAAGTGATCCCCCAGCCTTTTCTCCCTGTCATCCTAGGTCTGATCACATATAAAATCCGTGGTCCACAAAGACTTCCTGTGCTGTGTGGAGATACCCCAACTAGGTAATCCCTCCACAACACTTCCCATATTAAGCCCTTCCTATGGACACGCTGACCGCTTCATATGTACTTCGGTCTGTAGGGTCCCATATTGGACGCAGAGAGCAACACACTTGAAACAACGTTCACATGAGTGCTCTCCCAAGAAATGGCTGATCTGCAGCATTCCCTACCTGGTCCATGAGGTATTGTGGATTTGCTCGTGTGTGGATCTCTGCACTCGTTTTTAGGGGATATAGAATAACAAGTCTATGAGTCTTGTTGTCTCAATGATTTGGCATCAAACAATAGTCTGAGCATCCGTGACCAGTGGGCTGGCCAACCATAGCCCAGAGTGCAAGATGTCTGTCAACCAAAACCAGTCTCTATGGAATAGACCTCCTCATTCTCTAGCCTCATGAGTGTCAGGGACTGAGCCTACTCCCTTCCAGGATGGAACTTTCAATACCCTCAAATTGCAGGCATCATCACAGGGCTCCTGGATGTTCAGACAATCGACCCACCTTTCCTCCCTTATGACTGTAGACACAACAATCACACTGGCACTGGCCCTAAGCACCACACTCCCAGTAAGCCCTCAAGGAGAGGGAGGGCTTGTTCTTATCCACCTGTGGAAAAGGTACCGGAAAAAGACCGGTTAGATCTCGGTGAAAAGGCCTCTGTTTGGAGGGCTGCCCTGTTTCTTAGGCTATGCAAATATGTATTCAGAACTGTGGAGCTGAAAATATCCCATTGGGAATGATTTCTTCAGGGGCTATATCCAAGGCCTCATGCTTGGTGGAGAGCATTGGGGCATGGTTTCCTTGTTTGTGCCCTGGGATGTCTTCTTTCAAATGGCCATGAAGCACAATTCTTTGTTCACATGGAGGAACTCCCTTGAGGTATTCTGCCCACTGATCCCCTGAAGATATCACATGTTCAAACACCAAGCCTCTAGAATCCACATTTAGCTTGGGAGCCTGAGGAGAGTGGTGGCTATGAGTCAACAGATGGAGATAATATTGTTCTTCCAAGAGGACCACCCATCTGATGGCTGCTCCTTTCCATCAACCTCGACATACCTCCAGAGCAAAAACTCATGGTGTCCATCATTGACCTCTCAAGGTGTGAGGGGGAGAATGTCCCACATATGGCCCATCACACACCTCTTTTCTCACAGAGAGGTGGTTTGGTCACAAGGCTCCATGGGCATGATATCAGTGCCATGGCCACCTCTGGCACTGCACCTTTCAGAAGGAAGGCAACTGCACACCCTGGGGAACCCAATTTTCTCTATCATGATGGATCTCTGATAACATCTGCAGCACTTCAGGGTCAAGTGTTCTCTCAGTCACTGCCTCACACGAATACACATTACAGAATCTCTTTTGGAGAGAAAAGATATCATTCCAAACACCCAAGCAAAAGTCCCCTAGACAGTGAAATCAAGGAACGACTGAGGAAAAACACCCGATGAGCTGCCATTTAACAAGGAAGGGTTTTTTCCTCTTAGGGAAATGATAGTGTGTCATTTAACTGGACCCACACCTCGTGTCCTTTGAGAAGCTATTTGTGCCCAGCAGGGAGGACTGCTTGCAACCGACATATTTCTAGTCACAGGCCAAGAACGAGTGAAAATCTCATGCCAGAGTCCTTATGTAGCCTTTGTGTCTAATAGTCCCCGGAAACACAGACAAGGGCTTGGGAATGACATTGCGCCCTGGATTGTGGCTTCTATCCAAATCTCATCTCTCTCTCTCTGGGTTTCTTCCTCCTTCACATGCTCTTGAATCCTCCTCATCCAAGGTTATCTGTGCTGGTCCAGGTGGGCATATCTCAGCCAGGAGAGCAGTCCAATTCTTTAACCAAAATTTTCCCTCAGTCTTCCAAATTCCTATCAAATATGAAAGCATTTTTCCTGAAGTAACTACTCTCTTTGTATGGAGATATTCCACCGTACACAGTGTACCCCTATCTTACCATTGTCAGCCCTTCACACTGACCGATAACCATCCCATTTGTACTGCGTTCTACATGGTCACATATTAAACTCAGGGATGAACATACTTTCAACCAACTACACATAAGGACCTAGGGAGAATTCACTTCTCTGCAGCACACACCACGTGTGTGATCAGGTCTGTGAAGTTGCTGGTGAGGTGGTGCTCTCGATTCTTTCTAAGGGGAGTTGGGAAATGAAATCTCTGACTCTCCATGTCTCAGTGAATTGGCATCTACGAAGGGGTCTGAGCACCCTTCAGCAGGGTCTGAATGACAATGGGACAGAGTTCAAGGATTCGGTCCCCTCAAACCAGTCTCCCTTTGGCACAATCCTCCTCCTTCTCTAGACCCTCAATTGGCAGGCCAGAGGCCCCTCTCATCGAGAGGGAAACCTCAAGACCTGCCCATGCAGCCTTCACCAAGGGCTCACGGAGGAGAAGAAGAGAGACTCCTGAAATTCATGATATATGTGTACCCCACAAACAAGCCAGCAGTGGAACTAGTCAGCCCACTTCCATCCAGCACCCCAGTAGACAGGACGTATTCTTATCAACCTGTGAAATACCCACCAGACATATCCCAGCTTCATTCTCGGGAAATTTGTTACTGGGGATAGCTAGTGTGTGATTTCATCTATTGACGTGTACGTTCAGAAGCAGGGAATTGTCCTTCCCACCAGTCCAATATTTCCTCAGAGTTGATATTGAGGGCCTCGTCCTTGGTTGAAGGCAGAGGGGCCTATTTTCATGCGTTGAGCTCTGGAATGAGATTTATCATCCCGGTCATAATTAGGAGGCTATTTTCCCCTGTGGGAAAAGACTGGAAGTGATAAGCTCCTTCATCCCTTTCAGATATATCCTAATCCAAAACCAAGCCTGAGCCATGGCTATTTACTCAGGAGCCTGATGAGGATGGTGGCCATGAGAAGAATGCTGGAAAGAATACTTATCATCAAAGTGTCCAATACATCCAATGGATCATCCTTTAATTTAGTATCAACATACCTCCAGATCAAGAGCTCAGGCTGCCAGATGTGCAACCAATGTGTCGTGATTTTGAGATCTTCCCACGTTTATCCCATCACTCGCCTCGCTGCTCAAAGAGGGTCTGTGGTGTCACAAGGCTTGCTGGGCCGCATGCCATTGCCATGGCAACCATCGGGCCTGAACTTCTCAGATGGAAGGCAACTTCCCCTCCTCTGTGCCCACCTGCTCTCTACAGAAGGATGGCTCTTCCCCTGAACGTGTGTCAGGCTCAACACGGTGGTTCCAGAACTGCTGCCCAGGAATACACAGTCTACAATCACATTGGGAAAGAAAATATGGGATTGAAACAGACCCACTCCCCACGGAGCATGAACATGAAAACAATGGCCGATGGAGGAAGAACAACACACGAGCATCCCTTTCCATGGGAGCAGGCTTTTCCACAGAAGGAAACTATGGAATATCTTTTAACCTGATTTCCACCCCATGCCACTGGAGAAGTTATAGGGACCACAGCAAGGCTTTCAAACCTGTCTTCCAGTATGGAGCAGGGAGTGTAATGGACACATTTTGGCCGTCAGGCCAGGAAGGAGAGAAGACTCTGGTACACGTGTGCTGGTTTGTCCCATTGGTGGGATATTCACCTTAAACAAAGACATGTCCTTGGAGCCATTATCCTGGCATTGACGGTTGCTTGAATCCACAGCTCCTTTACCTCTCTCTCTACTTCTTTTCATCTCATTCTCTCTAGCTCTCTCACTCTCCCGTTTGCCCCCTTCAATTTGTCTTGAATCCTCCTGCTACAAGTTGACCTGTGGTGATAATGGATGGAATAGTGTAGCCAAGAGAATGGTCCAAGTGATCCCCCAGCCTTTTCTCCCTGTCATCCTAGGTCTGATCACATATAAAATCCGTGGTCCACAAAGACTTCCTGTGCTGTGTGGAGATACCCCAACTAGGTAATCCTTCCACAACACTTCCCATATTAAGCCCTTCCTATGGACACGCTGACCGCTTCATATGTACTTCGGTCTGTAGGGTCCCATATTGGACGCAGAGAGCAACACACTTGAAACAACGTTCACATGAGTGCTCTCCCAAGAAATGGCTGATCTGCAGCATTCCCTACCTGGTCCATGAGGTATTGTGGATTTGCTCGTGTGTGGATCTCTGCACTCGTTTTTAGGGGATATAGAATAACAAGTCTATGAGTCTTGTTGTCTCAATGATTTGGCATCAAACAATAGTCTGAGCATCCGTGACCAGTGGGCTGGCCAACCATAGCCCAGAGTGCAAGATGTCTGTCAACCAAAACCAGTCTCTATGGAATAGACCTCCTCATTCTCTAGCCTCATGAGTGTCAGGGACTGAGCCTACTCCCTTCCAGGATGGAACTTTCAATACCCTCAAATTGCAGGCATCATCACAGGGCTCCTGGATGTTCAGACAATCGACCCACCTTTCCTCTCTTATGACTGTAGACACAACAATCACACTGGCACTGGCCCTAAGCACCACACTCCCAGTAAGCCCTCAAGGAGAGGGAGGGCTTGTTCTTATCCACCTGTGGAAAAGGTACCGGAAAAAGACCGGTTAGATCTCGGTGAAAAGGCCTCTGTTTGGAGGGCTGCCCTGTTTCTTAAGCTATGCAAATATGTATTCAGAACTGTGGAGCTGAAAATATCCCATTGGGAATGATTTCTTCAGGGGCTATATCCAAGGCCTCATGCTTGGTGGAGAGCACTGGGGCATGGTTTCCTTGTTTGTGCCCTGGGATGTCTTCTTTCAAATGGCCATGAAGCACAATTCTTTGTTCACATGGAGGAACTCCCTTGAGGTATTCTGCCCACTGATCCCCTGAAGATATCACATGTGCAGACACCAAGCCTCTAGAATCCACATTTAGCTTGGGAGCCTGAGGAGAGTGGTGGCTATGAGTCAACAGATGGAGATAATATTGTTCTTCCAAGAGGACCACCCATCTGATGGCTGCTCCTTTCCATCAACCTCGACATACCTCCAGAGCAAAAACTCATGGTGTCCATCATTGACCTCTCAAGGTGTGAGGGGGAGAATGTCCCACATATGGCCCATCACACACCTCTTTTCTCACAGAGAGGTGGTTTGGTCACAAGGCTCCATGGGCATGATATCAGTGCCATGGCCACCTCTGGCACTGCACCTTTCAGAAGGAAGGCAACTGCACACCCTGGGGAACCCAATTTTCTCTATCATGATGGATCTCTGATAACATGTGCAGCACTTCAGGGTCAAGTGTTCTCTCAGTCACTGCCTCACACGAATACACATTACAGAATCTCTTTTGGAGAGAAAAGATATCATTCCAAACACCCAAGCAAAAGTCCCCTAGACAGTGAAATCAAGGAACGACTGAGGAAAAACACCCGATGAGCTGCCATTTAACAAGGAAGGGTTTTTTCCTCTTAGGGAAATGATAGTGTGTCATTTAACTGGACCCACACCTCGTGTCCTTTGAGAAGCTATTTGTGCCCAGCAGGGAGGACTGCTTGCAACCGACATATTTCTAGTCACAGGCCAAGAACGAGTGAAAATCTCATGCCAGAGTCCTTATGTAGCCTTTGTGTCTAATAGTCCCCGGAAACACAGACAAGGGCTTGGGAATGACATTGCGCCCTGGATTGTGGCTTCTATCCAAATCTCATCTCTCTCTCTCTGGGTTTCTTCCTCCTTCACATGCTCTTGAATCCTCCTCATCCAAGGTTATCTGTGCTGGTCCAGGTGGGCATATCTCAGCCAGGAGAGCAGTCCAATTCTTTAACCAAAATTTTCCCTCAGTCTTCCAAATTCCTATCAAATATGAAAGCATTTTTCCTGAAGTAACTACTCTCTTTGTATGGAGATATTCCACCGTACACAGTGTACCCCTATCTTACCATTGTCAGCCCTTCACACTGACCGATAACCATCCCATTTGTACTGCGTTCTACATGGTCACATATTAAACTCAGGGATGAACATACTTTCAACCAACTACACATAAGGACCTAGGGAGAATTCACTTCTCTGCAGCACACACCACGTGTGTGATCAGGTCTGTGAAGTTGCTGGTGAGCTGGTGCTCTCGATTCTTTCTAAGGGGAGTTGGGAAATGAAATCTCTGACTCTCCATGTCTCAGTGAATTGGCATCTACGAAGGGGTCTGAGCACCCTTCAGCAGGGTCTGAATGACAATGGGACAGAGTTCAAGGATTCGGTCCCCTCAAACCAGTCTCCCTTTGGCACAATCCTCCTCCTTCTCTAGACCCTCAATTGGCAGGCCAGAGGCCCCTCTCATCGAGAGGGAAACCTCAAGACCTGCCCATGCAGCCTTCACCAAGGGCTCACGGAGGAGAAGAAGAGAGACTCCTGAAATTCATGATATATGTGTACCCCACAAACAAGCCAGCAGTGGAACTAGTCAGCCCACTTCCATCCAGCACCCCAGTAGACAGGACGTATTCTTATCAACCTGTGAAATACCCACCAGACATATCCCAGCTTCATTCTCGGGAAATTTGTTACTGGGGATAGCTAGTGTGTGATTTCATCTATTGACGTGTACGTTCAGAAGCAGGGAATTGTCCTTCCCACCAGTCCAATATTTCCTCAGAGTTGATATTGAGGGCCTCGTCCTTGGTTGAAGGCAGAGGGGCCTATTTTCATGCGTTGAGCTCTGGAATGAGATTTATCATCCCGGTCATAATTAGGAGGCTATTTTCCCCTGTGGGAAAAGACTGGAAGTGATAAGCTCCTTCATCCCTTTCAGATATATCCTAATCCAAAACCAAGCCTGAGCCATGGCTATTTACTCAGGAGCCTGATGAGGATGGTGGCCATGAGAAGAATGCTGGAAAGAATACTTATCATCAAAGTGTCCAATACATCCAATGGATCATCCTTTAATTTAGTATCAACATACCTCCAGATCAAGAGCTCAGGCTGCCAGATGTGCAACCAATGTGTCGTGATTTTGAGATCTTCCCACGTTTATCCCATCACTCGCCTCGCTGCTCAAAGAGGGTCTGTGGTGTCACAAGGCTTGCTGGGCCGCATGCCATTGCCATGGCAACCATCGGGCCTGAACTTCTCAGATGGAAGGCAACTTCCCCTCCTCTGTGCCCACCTGCTCTCTACAGAAGGATGGCTCTTCCCCTGAACGTGTGTCAGGCTCAACACGGTGGTTCCAGAACTGCTGCCCAGGAATACACAGTCTACAATCACATTGGGAAAGAAAATATGGGATTGAAACAGACCCACTCCCCACGGAGCATGAACATGAAAACAATGGCCGATGGAGGAAGAACAACACACGAGCATCCCTTTCCATGGGAGCAGGCTTTTCCACAGAAGGAAACTATGGAATATCTTTTAACCTGATTTCCACCCCATGCCACTGGAGAAGTTATAGGGACCACAGCAAGGCTTTCAAACCTGTCTTCCAGTATGGAGCAGGGAGTGTAATGGACACATTTTGGCCGTCAGGCCAGGAAGGAGAGAAGACTCTGGTACACGTGTGCTGGTTTGTCCCATTGGTGGGATATTCACCTTAAACAAAGACATGTCCTTGGAGCCATTATCCTGGCATTGACGGTTGCTTGAATCCACAGCTCCTTTACCTCTCTCTCTACTTCTTTTCATCTCATTCTCTCTAGCTCTCTCACTCTCCCGTTTGCCCCCTTCAATTTGTCTTGAATCCTCCTGCTACAAGTTGACCTGTGGTGATAATGGATGGAATAGTGTAGCCAAGAGAATGGTCCAAGTGATCCCCCAGCCTTTTCTCCCTGTCATCCTAGGTCTGATCACATATAAAATCCGTGGTCCACAAAGACTTCCTGTGCTGTGTGGAGATACCCCAACTAGGTAATCCTTCCACAACACTTCCCATATTAAGCCCTTCCTATGGACACGCTGACCGCTTCATATGTACTTCGGTCTGTAGGGTCCCATATTGGACGCAGAGAGCAACACACTTGAAACAACGTTCACATGAGTGCTCTCCCAAGAAATGGCTGATCTGCAGCATTCCCTACCTGGTCCATGAGGTATTGTGGATTTGCTCGTGTGTGGATCTCTGCACTCGTTTTTAGGGGATATAGAATAACAAGTCTATGAGTCTTGTTGTCTCAATGATTTGGCATCAAACAATAGTCTGAGCATCCGTGACCAGTGGGCTGGCCAACCATAGCCCAGAGTGCAAGATGTCTGTCAACCAAAACCAGTCTCTATGGAATAGACCTCCTCATTCTCTAGCCTCATGAGTGTCAGGGACTGAGCCTACTCCCTTCCAGGATGGAACTTTCAATACCCTCAAATTGCAGGCATCATCACAGGGCTCCTGGATGTTCAGACAATCGACCCACCTTTCCTCTCTTATGACTGTAGACACAACAATCACACTGGCACTGGCCCTAAGCACCACACTCCCAGTAAGGCCTCAAGGAGAGGGAGGGCTTGTTCTTATCCACCTGTGGAAAAGGTACCGGAAAAAGACCGGTTAGATCTCGGTGAAAAGGCCTCTGTTTGGAGGGCTGCCCTGTTTCTTAGGCTATGCAAATATGTATTCAGAACTGTGGAGCTGAAAATATCCCATTGGGAATGATTTCTTCAGGGGCTATATCCAAGGCCTCATGCTTGGTGGAGAGCATTGGGGCATGGTTTCCTTGTTTGTGCCCTGGGATGTCTTCTTTCAAATGGCCATGAAGCACAATTCTTTGTTCACATGGAGGAACTCCCTTGAGGTATTCTGCCCACTGATCCCCTGAAGATATCACATGTTCAAACACCAAGCCTCTAGAATCCACATTTAGCTTGGGAGCCTGAGGAGAGTGGTGGCTATGAGTCAACAGATGGAGATAATATTGTTCTTCCAAGAGGACCACCCATCTGATGGCTGCTCCTTTCCATCAACCTCGACATACCTCCAGAGCAAAAACTCATGGTGTCCATCATTGACCTCTCAAGGTGTGAGGGGGAGAATGTCCCACATATGGCCCATCACACACCTCTTTTCTCACAGAGAGGTGGTTTGGTCACAAGGCTCCATGGGCATGATATCAGTGCCATGGCCACCTCTGGCACTGCACCTTTCAGAAGGAAGGCAACTGCACACCCTGGGGAACCCAATTTTCTCTATCATGATGGATCTCTGATAACATGTGCAGCACTTCAGGGTCAAGTGCTCTCTCAGTCACTGCCTCACACGAATACACATTACAGAATCTCTTTTGGAGAGAAAAGATATCATTCCAAACACCCAAGCAAAAGTCCCCTAGACAGTGAAATCAAGGAACGACTGAGGAAAAACACCCGATGAGCTGCCATTTAACAAGGAAGGGTTTTTTCCTCTTAGGGAAATGATAGTGTGTCATTTAACTGGACCCACACCTCGTGTCCTTTGAGAAGCTATTTGTGCCCAGCAGGGAGGACTGCTTGCAACCGACATATTTCTAGTCACAGGCCAAGAACGAGTGAAAATCTCATGCCAGAGTCCTTATGTAGCCTTTGTGTCTAATAGTCCCCGGAAACACAGACAAGGGCTTGGGAATGACATTGCGCCCTGGATTGTGGCTTCTATCCAAATCTCATCTCTCTCTCTCTGGGTTTCTTCCTCCTTCACATGCTCTTGAATCCTCCTCATCCAAGGTTATCTGTGCTGGTCCAGGTGGGCATATCTCAGCCAGGAGAGCAGTCCAATTCTTTAACCAAAATTTTCCCTCAGTCTTCCAAATTCCTATCAAATATGAAAGCATTTTTCCTGAAGTAACTACTCTCTTTGTATGGAGATATTCCACCGTACACAGTGTACCCCTATCTTACCATTGTCAGCCCTTCACACTGACCGATAACCATCCCATTTGTACTGCGTTCTACATGGTCACATATTAAACTCAGGGATGAACATACTTTCAACCAACTACACATAAGGACCTAGGGAGAATTCACTTCTCTGCAGCACACACCACGTGTGTGATCAGGTCTGTGAAGTTGCTGGTGAGGTGGTGCTCTCGATTCTTTCTAAGGGGAGTTGGGAAATGAAATCTCTGACTCTCCATGTCTCAGTGAATTGGCATCTACGAAGGGGTCTGAGCACCCTTCAGCAGGGTCTGAATGACAATGGGACAGAGTTCAAGGATTCGGTCCCCTCAAACCAGTCTCCCTTTGGCACAATCCTCCTCCTTCTCTAGACCCTCAATTGGCAGGCCAGAGGCCCCTCTCATCGAGAGGGAAACCTCAAGACCTGCCCATGCAGCCTTCACCAAGGGCTCACGGAGGAGAAGAAGAGAGACTCCTGAAATTCATGATATATGTGTACCCCACAAACAAGCCAGCAGTGGAACTAGTCAGCCCACTTCCATCCAGCACCCCAGTAGACAGGACGTATTCTTATCAACCTGTGAAATACCCACCAGACATATCCCAGCTTCATTCTCGGGAAATTTGTTACTGGGGATAGCTAGTGTGTGATTTCATCTATTGACGTGTACGTTCAGAAGCAGGGAATTGTCCTTCCCACCAGTCCAATATTTCCTCAGAGTTGATATTGAGGGCCTCGTCCTTGGTTGAAGGCAGAGGGGCCTATTTTCATGCGTTGAGCTCTGGAATGAGATTTATCATCCCGGTCATAATTAGGAGGCTATTTTCCCCTGTGGGAAAAGACTGGAAGTGATAAGCTCCTTCATCCCTTTCAGATATATCCTAATCCAAAACCAAGCCTGAGCCATGGCTATTTACTCAGGAGCCTGATGAGGATGGTGGCCATGAGAAGAATGCTGGAAAGAATACTTATCATCAAAGTGTCCAATACATCCAATGGATCATCCTTTAATTTAGTATCAACATACCTCCAGATCAAGAGCTCAGGCTGCCAGATGTGCAACCAATGTGTCGTGATTTTGAGATCTTCCCACGTTTATCCCATCACTCGCCTCGCTGCTCAAAGAGGGTCTGTGGTGTCACAAGGCTTGCTGGGCCGCATGCCATTGCCATGGCAACCATCGGGCCTGAACTTCTCAGATGGAAGGCAACTTCCCCTCCTCTGTGCCCACCTGCTCTCTACAGAAGGATGGCTCTTCCCCTGAACGTGTGTCAGGCTCAACACGGTGGTTCCAGAACTGCTGCCCAGGAATACACAGTCTACAATCACATTGGGAAAGAAAATGTGGGATTGAAACAGACCCACTCCCCACGGAGCATGAACATGAAAACAATGGCCGATGGAGGAAGAACAACACACGAGCATCCCTTTCCATGGGAGCAGGCTTTTCCACAGAAGGAAACTATGGAATATCTTTTAACCTGATTTCCACCCCATGCCACTGGAGAAGTTATAGGGACCACAGCAAGGCTTTCAAACCTGTCTTCCAGTATGGAGCAGGGAGTGTAATGGACACATTTTGGCCGTCAGGCCAGGAAGGAGAGAAGACTCTGGTACACGTGTGCTGGTTTGTCCCATTGGTGGGATATTCACCTTAAACAAAGACATGTCCTTGGAGCCATTATCCTGGCATTGACGGTTGCTTGAATCCACAGCTCCTTTACCTCTCTCTCTACTTCTTTTCATCTCATTCTCTCTAGCTCTCTCACTCTCCCGTTTGCCCCCTTCAATTTGTCTTGAATCCTCCTGCTACAAGTTGACCTGTGGTGATAATGGATGGAATAGTGTAGCCAAGAGAATGGTCCAAGTGATCCCCCAGCCTTTTCTCCCTGTCATCCTAGGTCTGATCACATATAAAATCCGTGGTCCACAAAGACTTCCTGTGCTGTGTGGAGATACCCCAACTAGGTAATCCCTCCACAACACTTCCCATATTAAGCCCTTCCTATGGACACGCTGACCGCTTCATATGTACTTCGGTCTGTAGGGTCCCATATTGGACGCAGAGAGCAACACACTTGAAACAACGTTCACATGAGTGCTCTCCCAAGAAATGGCTGATCTGCAGCATTCCCTACCTGGTCCATGAGGTATTGTGGATTTGCTCGTGTGTGGATCTCTGCACTCGTTTTTAGGGGATATAGAATAACAAGTCTATGAGTCTTGTTGTCTCAATGATTTGGCATCAAACAATAGTCTGAGCATCCGTGACCAGTGGGCTGGCCAACCATAGCCCAGAGTGCAAGATGTCTGTCAACCAAAACCAGTCTCTATGGAATAGACCTCCTCATTCTCTAGCCTCATGAGTGTCAGGGACTGAGCCTACTCCCTTCCAGGATGGAACTTTCAATACCCTCAAATTGCAGGCATCATCACAGGGCTCCTGGATGTTCAGACAATCGACCCACCTTTCCTCTCTTATGACTGTAGACACAACAATCACACTGGCACTGGCCCTAAGCACCACACTCCCAGTAAGCCCTCAAGGAGAGGGAGGGCTTGTTCTTATCCACCTGTGGAAAAGGTACCGGAAAAAGACCGGTTAGATCTCGGTGAAAAGGCCTCTGTTTGGAGGGCTGCCCTGTTTCTTAAGCTATGCAAATATGTATTCAGAACTGTGGAGCTGAAAATATCCCATTGGGAATGATTTCTTCAGGGGCTATATCCAAGGCCTCATGCTTGGTGGAGAGCACTGGGGCATGGTTTCCTTGTTTGTGCCCTGGGATGTCTTCTTTCAAATGGCCATGAAGCACAATTCTTTGTTCACATGGAGGAACTCCCTTGAGGTATTCTGCCCACTGATCCCCTGAAGATATCACATGTGCAGACACCAAGCCTCTAGAATCCACATTTAGCTTGGGAGCCTGAGGAGAGTGGTGGCTATGAGTCAACAGATGGAGATAATATTGTTCTTCCAAGAGGACCACCCATCTGATGGCTGCTCCTTTCCATCAACCTCGACATACCTCCAGAGCAAAAACTCATGGTGTCCATCATTGACCTCTCAAGGTGTGAGGGGGAGAATGTCCCACATATGGCCCATCACACACCTCTTTTCTCACAGAGAGGTGGTTTGGTCACAAGGCTCCATGGGCATGATATCAGTGCCATGGCCACCTCTGGGACTGCACCTTTCAGAAGGAAGGCAACTGCACACCCTGGGGAACCCAATTTTCTCTATCATGATGGATCTCTGATAACATGTGCAGCACTTCAGGGTCAAGTGTTCTCTCAGTCACTGCCTCACACGAATACACATTACAGAATCTCTTTTGGAGAGAAAAGATATCATTCCAAACACCCAAGCAAAAGTCCCCTAGACAGTGAAATCAAGGAACGACTGAGGAAAAACACCCGATGAGCTGCCATTTAACAAGGAAGGGTTTTTTCCTCTTAGGGAAATGATAGTGTGTCATTTAACTGGACCCACACCTCGTGTCCTTTGAGAAGCTATTTGTGCCCAGCAGGGAGGACTGCTTGCAACCGACATATTTCTAGTCACAGGCCAAGAACGAGTGAAAATCTCATGCCAGAGTCCTTATGTAGCCTTTGTGTCTAATAGTCCCCGGAAACACAGACAAGGGCTTGGGAATGACATTGCGCCCTGGATTGTGGCTTCTATCCAAATCTCATCTCTCTCTCTCTGGGTTTCTTCCTCCTTCACATGCTCTTGAATCCTCCTCATCCAAGGTTATCTGTGCTGGTCCAGGTGGGCATATCTCAGCCAGGAGAGCAGTCCAATTCTTTAACCAAAATTTTCCCTCAGTCTTCCAAATTCCTATCAAATATGAAAGCATTTTTCCTGAAGTAACTACTCTCTTTGTATGGAGATATTCCACCGTACACAGTGTACCCCTATCTTACCATTGTCAGCCCTTCACACTGACCGATAACCATCCCATTTGTACTGCGTTCTACATGGTCACATATTAAACTCAGGGATGAACATACTTTCAACCAACTACACATAAGGACCTAGGGAGAATTCACTTCTCTGCAGCACACACCACGTGTGTGATCAGGTCTGTGAAGTTGCTGGTGAGGTGGTGCTCTCGATTCTTTCTAAGGGGAGTTGGGAAATGAAATCTCTGACTCTCCATGTCTCAGTGAATTGGCATCTACGAAGGGGTCTGAGCACCCTTCAGCAGGGTCTGAATGACAATGGGACAGAGTTCAAGGATTCGGTCCCCTCAAACCAGTCTCCCTTTGGCACAATCCTCCTCCTTCTCTAGACCCTCAATTGGCAGGCCAGAGGCCCCTCTCATCGAGAGGGAAACCTCAAGACCTGCCCATGCAGCCTTCACCAAGGGCTCACGGAGGAGAAGAAGAGAGACTCCTGAAATTCATGATATATGTGTACCCCACAAACAAGCCAGCAGTGGAACTAGTCAGCCCACTTCCATCCAGCACCCCAGTAGACAGGACGTATTCTTATCAACCTGTGAAATACCCACCAGACATATCCCAGCTTCATTCTCGGGAAATTTGTTACTGGGGATAGCTAGTGTGTGATTTCATCTATTGACGTGTACGTTCAGAAGCAGGGAATTGTCCTTCCCACCAGTCCAATATTTCCTCAGAGTTGATATTGAGGGCCTCGTCCTTGGTTGAAGGCAGAGGGGCCTATTTTCATGCGTTGAGCTCTGGAATGAGATTTATCATCCCGGTCATAATTAGGAGGCTATTTTCCCCTGTGGGAAAAGACTGGAAGTGATAAGCTCCTTCATCCCTTTCAGATATATCCTAATCCAAAACCAAGCCTGAGCCATGGCTATTTACTCAGGAGCCTGATGAGGATGGTGGCCATGAGAAGAATGCTGGAAAGAATACTTATCATCAAAGTGTCCAATACATCCAATGGATCATCCTTTAATTTAGTATCAACATACCTCCAGATCAAGAGCTCAGGCTGCCAGATGTGCAACCAATGTGTCGTGATTTTGAGATCTTCCCACGTTTATCCCATCACTCGCCTCGCTGCTCAAAGAGGGTCTGTGGTGTCACAAGGCTTGCTGGGCCGCATGCCATTGCCATGGCAACCATCGGGCCTGAACTTCTCAGATGGAAGGCAACTTCCCCTCCTCTGTGCCCACCTGCTCTCTACAGAAGGATGGCTCTTCCCCTGAACGTGTGTCAGGCTCAACACGGTGGTTCCAGAACTGCTGCCCAGGAATACACAGTCTACAATCACATTGGGAAAGAAAATATGGGATTGAAACAGACCCACTCCCCACGGAGCATGAACATGAAAACAATGGCCGATGGAGGAAGAACAACACACGAGCATCCCTTTCCATGGGAGCAGGCTTTTCCACAGAAGGAAACTATGGAATATCTTTTAACCTGATTTCCACCCCATGCCACTGGAGAAGTTATAGGGACCACAGCAAGGCTTTCAAACCTGTCTTCCAGTATGGAGCAGGGAGTGTAATGGACACATTTTGGCCGTCAGGCCAGGAAGGAGAGAAGACTCTGGTACACGTGTGCTGGTTTGTCCCATTGGTGGGATATTCACCTTAAACAAAGACATGTCCTTGGAGCCATTATCCTGGCATTGACGGTTGCTTGAATCCACAGCTCCTTTACCTCTCTCTCTACTTCTTTTCATCTCATTCTCTCTAGCTCTCTCACTCTCCCGTTTGCCCCCTTCAATTTGTCTTGAATCCTCCTGCTACAAGTTGACCTGTGGTGATAATGGATGGAATAGTGTAGCCAAGAGAATGGTCCAAGTGATCCCCCAGCCTTTTCTCCCTGTCATCCTAGGTCTGATCACATATAAAATCCGTGGTCCACAAAGACTTCCTGTGCTGTGTGGAGATACCCCAACTAGGTAATCCTTCCACAACACTTCCCATATTAAGCCCTTCCTATGGACACGCTGACCGCTTCATATGTACTTCGGTCTGTAGGGTCCCATATTGGACGCAGAGAGCAACACACTTGAAACAACGTTCACATGAGTGCTCTCCCAAGAAATGGCTGATCTGCAGCATTCCCTACCTGGTCCATGAGGTATTGTGGATTTGCTCGTGTGTGGATCTCTGCACTCGTTTTTAGGGGATATAGAATAACAAGTCTATGAGTCTTGTTGTCTCAATGATTTGGCATCAAACAATAGTCTGAGCATCCGTGACCAGTGGGCTGGCCAACCATAGCCCAGAGTGCAAGATGTCTGTCAACCAAAACCAGTCTCTATGGAATAGACCTCCTCATTCTCTAGCCTCATGAGTGTCAGGGACTGAGCCTACTCCCTTCCAGGATGGAACTTTCAATACCCTCAAATTGCAGGCATCATCACAGGGCTCCTGGATGTTCAGACAATCGACCCACCTTTCCTCTCTTATGACTGTAGACACAACAATCACACTGGCACTGGCCCTAAGCACCACACTCCCAGTAAGCCCTCAAGGAGAGGGAGGGCTTGTTCTTATCCACCTGTGGAAAAGGTACCGGAAAAAGACCGGTTAGATCTCGGTGAAAAGGCCTCTGTTTGGAGGGCTGCCCTGTTTCTTAGGCTATGCAAATATGTATTCAGAACTGTGGAGCTGAAAATATCCCATTGGGAATGATTTCTTCAGGGGCTATATCCAAGGCCTCATGCTTGGTGGAGAGCATTGGGGCATGGTTTCCTTGTTTGTGCCCTGGGATGTCTTCTTTCAAATGGCCATGAAGCACAATTCTTTGTTCACATGGAGGAACTCCCTTGAGGTATTCTGCCCACTGATCCCCTGAAGATATCACATGTGCAGACACCAAGCCTCTAGAATCCACATTTAGCTTGGGAGCCTGAGGAGAGTGGTGGCTATGAGTCAACAGATGGAGATAATATTGTTCTTCCAAGAGGACCACCCATCTGATGGCTGCTCCTTTCCATCAACCTCGACATACCTCCAGAGCAAAAACTCATGGTGTCCATCATTGACCTCTCAAGGTGTGAGGGGGAGAATGTCCCACATATGGCCCATCACACACCTCTTTTCTCACAGAGAGGTGGTTTGGTCACAAGGCTCCATGGGCATGATATCAGTGCCATGGCCACCTCTGGGACTGCACCTTTCAGAAGGAAGGCAACTGCACACCCTGGGGAACCCAATTTTCTCTATCATGATGGATCTCTGATGACATGTGTAGCACTTCAGGGTCAAGTGCTCTCTCAGTCACTGCCTCACACGAATACACATTACAGAATCTCTTTTGGAGAGAAAAGATATCATTCCAAACACCCAAGCAAAAGTCCCCTAGACAGTGAAATCAAGGAACGACTGAGGAAAAACACCCGAGGAGCTGCCATTTAACAAGGAAGGGTTTTTTCCTCTTAGGGAAATGATAGTGTGTCATTTAACTGGACCCACACCTCGTGTCCTTTGAGAAGCTATTTGTGCCCAGCAGGGAGGACTGCTTGCAACCGACATATTTCTAGACACAGGCCAAGAACGAGTGAAAATCTCATGCCAGAGTCCTTATGTAGCCTTTGTGTCTAATAGTCCCCGGAAACACAGACAAGGGCTTGGGAATGACATTGCGCCCTGGATTGTGGCTTCTATCCAAATCTCATCTCTCTCTCTCTCTGGGTTTCTTCCTCCTTCACATGCTCTCGAATCCTCCTCATCCAAGGTTATCTGTGCTGGTCCAGGTGGGCATATCTCAGCCAGGAGAGCAGTCCAATTTTTTAACCAAAATTTTCCCTCAGTCTTCCAAATTCCTATCAAATATGAAAGCATTTTTCCTGAAATAACTACTCTCTTTGTATGGAGATATTCCACCGTACACAGTGTACCCCTATCTTACCATTGTCAGCCCTTCACACTGACCGATAACCATCCCATTTGTACTGCGTTCTACATGGTCACATATTAAACTCAGGGATGAACATACTTTCAACCAACTACACATAAGGACCTAGGGAGAATTCACTTCTCTGCAGCACACACCACGTGTGTGATCAGGTCTGTGAAGTTGCTGGTGAGGTGGTGCTCTCGATTCTTTCTAAGGGGAGTTGGGAAATGAAATCTCTGACTCTCCATGTCTCAGTGAATTGGCATCTACGAAGGGGTCTGAGCACCCTTCAGCAGGGTCTGAATGACAATGGGACAGAGTTCAAGGATTCGGTCCCCTCAAACCAGTCTCCCTTTGGCACAATCCTCCTCCTTCTCTAGACCCTCAATTGGCAGGCCAGAGGCCCCTCTCGTCGAGAGGGAAACCTCAAGACCTGCCCATGCAGCCTTCACCAAGGGCTCACGGAGGAGAAGAAGAGAGACTCCTGAAATTCATGATATATGTGTACCCCACAAACAAGCCAGCAGTGGAACTAGTCAGCCCACTTCCATCCAGCACCCCAGTAGACAGGACGTATTCTTATCAACCTGTGAAATACCCACCAGACATATCCCAGCTTCATTCTCGGGAAATTTGTTACTGGGGATAGCTAGTGTGTGATTTCATCTATTGACGTGTACGTTCAGAAGCAGGGAATTGTCCTTCCCACCAGTCCAATATTTCCTCAGAGTTGATATTGAGGGCCTCGTCCTTGGTTGAAGGCAGAGGGGCCTATTTTCATGCGTTGAGCTCTGGAATGAGATTTATCATCCCGGTCATAATTAGGAGGCTATTTTCCCCTGTGGGAAAAGACTGGAAGTGATAAGCTCCTTCATCCCTTTCAGATATATCCTAATCCAAAACCGAGCCTGAGCCATGGCTATTTACTCAGGAGCCTGATGAGGATGGTGGCCATGAGAAGAATGCTGGAAAGAATACTTATGATCAAAGTGTCCAATACATCCAATGGATCATCCTTTAATTTAGTATCAACATACCTCCAGATCAAGAGCTCAGGCTGCCAGATGTGCAACCAATGTGTCGTGATTTTGAGATCTTCCCACGTTTATCCCATCACTCGCCTCGCTGCTCAAAGAGGGTCTGTGGTGTCACAAGGCTTGCTGGGCCGCATGCCATTGCCATGGCAACCATCGGGCCTGAACTTCTCAGATGGAAGGCAACTTCCCCTCCTCTGTGCCCACCTGCTCTCTACAGAAGGATGGCTCTTCCCCTGAACGTGTGTCAGGCTCAACACGGTGGTTCCAGAACTGCTGCCCAGGAATACACAGTCTACAATCACATTGGGAAAGAAAATATGGGATGGAAACAGACCTACTCCCCACGGAGCATGAACATGAAAACAATGGCCGATGGAGGAAGAACAACACACGAGCATCCCTTTCCATGGGAGCAGGCTTTTCCACAGAAGGAAACTATGGAATATCTTTTAACCTGATTTCCACCCCATGCCACTGGAGAAGTTATAGGGACCACAGCAAGGCTTTCAATCCTGTCTTCCAGTATGGAGCAGGGAGTGTAATGGACACATTTTGGCCGTCAGGCCAGGAAGGAGAGAAGACTCTGGTACACGTGTGCTGGTTTGTCCCATTGGTGGGATATTCACCTTAAACAAAGACATGTCCTTGGAGCCATTATCCTGGCATTGACGGTTGCTTGAATCCACAGCTCCTTTACCTCTCTCTCTACTTCTTTTCATCTCATTCTCTCTAGCTCTCTCACTCTCCCGTTTGCCCCCTTCAATTTGTCTTGAATCCTCCTGCTACAAGTTGACCTGTGGTGATAATGGATGGAATAGTGTAGCCAAGAGAATGGTCCAAGTGATCCCCCAGCCTTTTCTCCCTGTCATCCTAGGTCTGATTACATATAAAATCCGTGGTCCACAAAGACTTCCTGTGCTGTGTGGAGATACCCCAACTAGGTAATCCCTCCACAACACTTCCCATATTAAGCCCTTCCTATGGACACGCTGACCGCTTCATATGTACTTCGGTCTGTAGGGTCCCATATTGGACGCAGAGAGCAACACACTTGAAACAACGTTCACATGAGTGCTCTCCCAAGAAATGGCTGATCTGCAGCATTCCCTACCTGGTCCATGAGGTATTGTGGATTTGCTCGTGTGTGGATCTCTGCACTCGTTTTTAGGGGATATAGAATAACAAGTCTATGAGTCTTGTTGTCTCAATGATTTGGCATCAAACAATAGTCTGAGCATCCGTGACCAGTGGGCTGGCCAACCATAGCCCAGAGTGCAAGATGTCTGTCAACCAAAACCAGTCTCTATGGAATAGACCTCCTCATTCTCTAGCCTCATGAGTGTCAGGGACTGAGCCTACTCCCTTCCAGGATGGAACTTTCAATACCCTCAAATTGCAGGCATCATCACAGGGCTCCTGGATGTTCAGACAATCGACCCACCTTTCCTCTCTTATGACTGTAGACACAACAATCACACTGGCACTGGCCCTAAGCACCACACTCCCAGTAAGCCCTCAAGGAGAGGGAGGGCTTGTTCTTATCCACCTGTGGAAAAGGTACCGGAAAAAGACCGGTTAGATCTCGGTGAAAAGGCCTCTGTTTGGAGGGCTGCCCTGTTTCTTAGGCTATGCAAATATGTATTCAGAACTGTGGAGCTGAAAATATCCCATTGGGAATGATTTCTTCAGGGGCTATATCCAAGGCCTCATGCTTGGTGGAGAGCATTGGGGCATGGTTTCCTTGTTTGTGCCCTGGGATGTCTTCTTTCAAATGGCCATGAAGCACAATTCTTTGTTCACATGGAGGAACTCCCTTGAGGTATTCTGCCCACTGATCCCCTGAAGATATCACATGTTCAAACACCAAGCCTCTAGAATCCACATTTAGCTTGGGAGCCTGAGGAGAGTGGTGGCTATGAGTCAACAGATGGAGATAATATTGTTCTTCCAAGAGGACCACCCATCTGATGGCTGCTCCTTTCCATCAACCTCGACATACCTCCAGAGCAAAAACTCATGGTGTCCATCATTGACCTCTCAAGGTGTGAGGGGGAGAATGTCCCACATATGGCCCATCACACACCTCTTTTCTCACAGAGAGGTGGTTTGGTCACAAGGCTCCATGGGCATGATATCAGTGCCATGGCCACCTCTGGGACTGCACCTTTCAGAAGGAAGGCAACTGCACACCCTGGGGAACCCAATTTTCTCTATCATGATGGATCTCTGATAACATGTGCAGCACTTCAGGGTCAAGTGTTCTCTCAGTCACTGCCTCACACGAATACACATTACAGAATCTCTTTTGGAGAGAAAAGATATCATTCCAAACACCCAAGCAAAAGTCCCCTAGACAGTGAAATCAAGGAACGACTGAGGAAAAACACCCGATGAGCTGCCATTTAACAAGGAAGGGTTTTTTCCTCTTAGGGAAATGATAGTGTGTCATTTAACTGGACCCACACCTCGTGTCCTTTGAGAAGCTATTTGTGCCCAGCAGGGAGGACTGCTTGCAACCGACATATTTCTAGTCACAGGCCAAGAACGAGTGAAAATCTCATGCCAGAGTCCTTATGTAGCCTTTGTGTCTAATAGTCCCCGGAAACACAGACAAGGGCTTGGGAATGACATTGCGCCCTGGATTGTGGCTTCTATCCAAATCTCATCTCTCTCTCTCTGGGTTTCTTCCTCCTTCACATGCTCTTGAATCCTCCTCATCCAAGGTTATCTGTGCTGGTCCAGGTGGGCATATCTCAGCCAGGAGAGCAGTCCAATTCTTTAACCAAAATTTTCCCTCAGTCTTCCAAATTCCTATCAAATATGAAAGCATTTTTCCTGAAGTAACTACTCTCTTTGTATGGAGATATTCCACCGTACACAGTGTACCCCTATCTTACCATTGTCAGCCCTTCACACTGACCGATAACCATCCCATTTGTACTGCGTTCTACATGGTCACATATTAAACTCAGGGATGAACATACTTTCAACCAACTACACATAAGGACCTAGGGAGAATTCACTTCTCTGCAGCACACACCACGTGTGTGATCAGGTCTGTGAAGTTGCTGGTGAGGTGGTGCTCTCGATTCTTTCTAAGGGGAGTTGGGAAATGAAATCTCTGACTCTCCATGTCTCAGTGAATTGGCATCTACGAAGGGGTCTGAGCACCCTTCAGCAGGGTCTGAATGACAATGGGACAGAGTTCAAGGATTCGGTCCCCTCAAACCAGTCTCCCTTTGGCACAATCCTCCTCCTTCTCTAGACCCTCAATTGGCAGGCCAGAGGCCCCTCTCATCGAGAGGGAAACCTCAAGAGCTGCCCATGCAGCCTTCACCAAGGGCTCACGGAGGAGAAGAAGAGAGACTCCTGAAATTCATGATATATGTGTACCCCACAAACAAGCCAGCAGTGGAACTAGTCAGCCCACTTCCATCCAGCACCCCAGTAGACAGGACGTATTCTTATCAACCTGTGAAATACCCACCAGACATATCCCAGCTTCATTCTCGGGAAATTTGTTACTGGGGATAGCTAGTGTGTGATTTCATCTATTGACGTGTACGTTCAGAAGCAGGGAATTGTCCTTCCCACCAGTCCAATATTTCCTCAGAGTTGATATTGAGGGCCTCGTCCTTGGTTGAAGGCAGAGGGGCCAATTTTCATGCGTTGAGCTCTGGAATGAGATTTATCATCCCGGTCATAATTAGGAGGCTATTTTCCCCTGTGGGAAAAGACTGGAAGTGATAAGCTCCTTCATCCCTTTCAGATATATCCTAATCCAAAACCAAGCCTGAGCCATGGCTATTTACTCAGGAGCCTGATGAGGATGGTGGCCATGAGAAGAATGCTGGAAAGAATACTTATCATCAAAGTGTCCAATACATCCAATGGATCATCCTTTAATTTAGTATCAACATACCTCCAGATCAAGAGCTCAGGCTGCCAGATGTGCAACCAATGTGTCGTGATTTTGAGATCTTCCCACGTTTATCCCATCACTCGCCTCGCTGCTCAAAGAGGGTCTGTGGTGTCACAAGGCTTGCTGGGCCGCATGCCATTGCCATGGCAACCATCGGGCCTGAACTTCTCAGATGGAAGGCAACTTCCCCTCCTCTGTGCCCACCTGCTCTCTACAGAAGGATGGCTCTTCCCCTGAACGTGTGTCAGGCTCAACACGGTGGTTCCAGAACTGCTGCCCAGGAATACACAGTCTACAATCACATTGGGAAAGAAAATATGGGATTGAAACAGACCCACTCCCCACGGAGCATGAACATGAAAACAATGGCCGATGGAGGAAGAACAACACACGAGCATCCCTTTCCATGGGAGCAGGCTTTTCCACAGAAGGAAACTATGGAATATCTTTTAACCTGATTTCCACCCCATGCCACTGGAGAAGTTATAGGGACCACAGCAAGGCTTTCAAACCTGTCTTCCAGTATGGAGCAGGGAGTGTAATGGACACATTTTGGCCGTCAGGCCAGGAAGGAGAGAAGACTCTGGTACACGTGTGCTGGTTTGTCCCATTGGTGGGATATTCACCTTAAACAAAGACATGTCCTTGGAGCCATTATCCTGGCATTGACGGTTGCTTGAATCCACAGCTCCTTTACCTCTCTCTCTACTTCTTTTCATCTCATTCTCTCTAGCTCTCTCACTCTCCCGTTTGCCCCCTTCAATTTGTCTTGAATCCTCCTGCTACAAGTTGACCTGTGGTGATAATGGATGGAATAGTGTAGCCAAGAGAATGGTCCAAGTGATCCCCCAGCCTTTTCTCCCTGTCATCCTAGGTCTGATCACATATAAAATCCGTGGTCCACAAAGACTTCCTGTGCTGTGTGGAGATACCCCAACTAGGTAATCCCTCCACAACACTTCCCATATTAAGCCCTTCCTATGGACACGCTGACCGCTTCATATGTACTTCGGTCTGTAGGGTCCCATATTGGACGCAGAGAGCAACACACTTGAAACAACGTTCACATGAGTGCTCTCCCAAGAAATGGCTGATCTGCAGCATTCCCTACCTGGTCCATGAGGTATTGTGGATTTGCTCGTGTGTGGATCTCTGCACTCGTTTTTAGGGGATATAGAATAACAAGTCTATGAGTCTTGTTGTCTCAATGATTTGGCATCAAACAATAGTCTGAGCATCCGTGACCAGTGGGCTGGCCAACCATAGCCCAGAGTGCAAGATGTCTGTCAACCAAAACCAGTCTCTATGGAATAGACCTCCTCATTCTCTAGCCTCATGAGTGTCAGGGACTGAGCCTACTCCCTTCCAGGATGGAACTTTCAATACCCTCAAATTGCAGGCATCATCACAGGGCTCCTGGATGTTCAGACAATCGACCCACCTTTCCTCTCTTATGACTGTAGACACAACAATCACACTGGCACTGGCCCTAAGCACCACACTCCCAGTAAGCCCTCAAGGAGAGGGAGGGCTTGTTCTTATCCACCTGTGGAAAAGGTACCGGAAAAAGACCGGTTAGGTCTCGGTGAAAAGGCCTCTGTTTGGAGGGCTGCCCTGTTTCTTAGGCTATGCAAATATGTATTCAGAACTGTGGAGCTGAAAATATCCCATTGGGAATGATTTCTTCAGGGGCTATATCCAAGGCCTCATGCTTGGTGGAGAGCATTGGGGCATGGTTTCCTTGTTTGTGCCCTGGGATGTCTTCTTTCAAATGGCCATGAAGCACAATTCTTTGTTCACATGGAGGAACTCCCTTGAGGTATTCTGCCCACTGATCCCCTGAAGATATCACATGTTCAAACACCAAGCCTCTAGAATCCACATTTAGCTTGGGAGCCTGAGGAGAGTGGTGGCTATGAGTCAACAGATGGAGATAATATTGTTCTTCCAAGAGGACCACCCATCTGATGGCTGCTCCTTTCCATCAACCTCGACATACCTCCAGAGCAAAAACTCATGGTGTCCATCATTGACCTCTCAAGGTGTGAGGGGGAGAATGTCCCACATATGGCCCATCACACACCTCTTTTCTCACAGAGAGGTGGTTTGGTCACAAGGCTCCATGGGCATGATATCAGTGCCATGGCCACCTCTGGGACTGCACCTTTCAGAAGGAAGGCAACTGCACACCCTGGGGAACCCAATTTTCTCTATCATGATGGATCTCTGATAACATCTGCAGCACTTCAGGGTCAAGTGTTCTCTCAGTCACTGCCTCACACGAATACACATTACAGAATCTCTTTTGGAGAGAAAAGATATCATTCCAAACACCCAAGCAAAAGTCCCCTAGACAGTGAAATCAAGGAACGACTGAGGAAAAACACCCGATGAGCTGCCATTTAACAAGGAAGGGTTTTTTCCTCTTAGGGAAATGATAGTGTGTCATTTAACTGGACCCACACCTCGTGTCCTTTGAGAAGCTATTTGTGCCCAGCAGGGAGGACTGCTTGCAACCGACATATTTCTAGTCACAGGCCAAGAACGAGTGAAAATCTCATGCCAGAGTCCTTATGTAGCCTTTGTGTCTAATAGTCCCCGGAAACACAGACAAGGGCTTGGGAATGACATTGCGCCCTGGATTGTGGCTTCTATCCAAATCTCATCTCTCTCTCTCTGGGTTTCTTCCTCCTTCACATGCTCTTGAATCCTCCTCATCCAAGGTTATCTGTGCTGGTCCAGGTGGGCATATCTCAGCCAGGAGAGCAGTCCAATTCTTTAACCAAAATTTTCCCTCAGTCTTCCAAATTCCTATCAAATATGAAAGCATTTTTCCTGAAGTAACTACTCTCTTTGTATGGAGATATTCCACCGTACACAGTGTACCCCTATCTTACCATTGTCAGCCCTTCACACTGACCGATAACCATCCCATTTGTACTGCGTTCTACATGGTCACATATTAAACTCAGGGATGAACATACTTTCAACCAACTACACATAAGGACCTAGGGAGAATTCACTTCTCTGCAGCACACACCACGTGTGTGATCAGGTCTGTGAAGTTGCTGGTGAGGTGGTGCTCTCGATTCTTTCTAAGGGGAGTTGGGAAATGAAATCTCTGACTCTCCATGTCTCAGTGAATTGGCATCTACGAAGGGGTCTGAGCACCCTTCAGCAGGGTCTGAATGACAATGGGACAGAGTTCAAGGATTCGGTCCCCTCAAACCAGTCTCCCTTTGGCACAATCCTCCTCCTTCTCTAGACCCTCAATTGGCAGGCCAGAGGCCCCTCTCATCGAGAGGGAAACCTCAAGAGCTGCCCATGCAGCCTTCACCAAGGGCTCACGGAGGAGAAGAAGAGAGACTCCTGAAATTCATGATATATGTGTACCCCACAAACAAGCCAGCAGTGGAACTAGTCAGCCCACTTCCATCCAGCACCCCAGTAGACAGGACGTATTCTTATCAACCTGTGAAATACCCACCAGACATATCCCAGCTTCATTCTCGGGAAATTTGTTACTGGGGATAGCTAGTGTGTGATTTCATCTATTGACGTGTACGTTCAGAAGCAGGGAATTGTCCTTCCCACCAGTCCAATATTTCCTCAGAGTTGATATTGAGGGCCTCGTCCTTGGTTGAAGGCAGAGGGGCCAATTTTCATGCGTTGAGCTCTGGAATGAGATTTATCATCCCGGTCATAATTAGGAGGCTATTTTCCCCTGTGGGAAAAGACTGGAAGTGATAAGCTCCTTCATCCCTTTCAGATATATCCTAATCCAAAACCAAGCCTGAGCCATGGCTATTTACTCAGGAGCCTGATGAGGATGGTGGCCATGAGAAGAATGCTGGAAAGAATACTTATCATCAAAGTGTCCAATACATCCAATGGATCATCCTTTAATTTAGTATCAACATACCTCCAGATCAAGAGCTCAGGCTGCCAGATGTGCAACCAATGTGTCGTGATTTTGAGATCTTCCCACGTTTATCCCATCACTCGCCTCGCTGCTCAAAGAGGGTCTGTGGTGTCACAAGGCTTGCTGGGCCGCATGCCATTGCCATGGCAACCATCGGGCCTGAACTTCTCAGATGGAAGGCAACTTCCCCTCCTCTGTGCCCACCTGCTCTCTACAGAAGGATGGCTCTTCCCCTGAACGTGTGTCAGGCTCAACACGGTGGTTCCAGAACTGCTGCCCAGGAATACACAGTCTACAATCACATTGGGAAAGAAAATATGGGATTGAAACAGACCCACTCCCCACGGAGCATGAACATGAAAACAATGGCCGATGGAGGAAGAACAACACACGAGCATCCCTTTCCATGGGAGCAGGCTTTTCCACAGAAGGAAACTATGGAATATCTTTTAACCTGATTTCCACCCCATGCCACTGGAGAAGTTATAGGGACCACAGCAAGGCTTTCAAACCTGTCTTCCAGTATGGAGCAGGGAGTGTAATGGACACATTTTGGCCGTCAGGCCAGGAAGGAGAGAAGACTCTGGTACACGTGTGCTGGTTTGTCCCATTGGTGGGATATTCACCTTAAACAAAGACATGTCCTTGGAGCCATTATCCTGGCATTGACGGTTGCTTGAATCCACAGCTCCTTTACCTCTCTCTCTACTTCTTTTCATCTCATTCTCTCTAGCTCTCTCACTCTCCCGTTTGCCCCCTTCAATTTGTCTTGAATCCTCCTGCTACAAGTTGACCTGTGGTGATAATGGATGGAATAGTGTAGCCAAGAGAATGGTCCAAGTGATCCCCCAGCCTTTTCTCCCTGTCATCCTAGGTCTGATCACATATAAAATCCGTGGTCCACAAAGACTTCCTGTGCTGTGTGGAGATACCCCAACTAGGTAATCCCTCCACAACACTTCCCATATTAAGCCCTTCCTATGGACACGCTGACCGCTTCATATGTACTTCGGTCTGTAGGGTCCCATATTGGACGCAGAGAGCAACACACTTGAAACAACGTTCACATGAGTGCTCTCCCAAGAAATGGCTGATCTGCAGCATTCCCTACCTGGTCCATGAGGTATTGTGGATTTGCTCGTGTGTGGATCTCTGCACTCGTTTTTAGGGGATATAGAATAACAAGTCTATGAGTCTTGTTGTCTCAATGATTTGGCATCAAACAATAGTCTGAGCATCCGTGACCAGTGGGCTGGCCAACCATAGCCCAGAGTGCAAGATGTCTGTCAACCAAAACCAGTCTCTATGGAATAGACCTCCTCATTCTCTAGCCTCATGAGTGTCAGGGACTGAGCCTACTCCCTTCCAGGATGGAACTTTCAATACCCTCAAATTGCAGGCATCATCACAGGGCTCCTGGATGTTCAGACAATCGACCCACCTTTCCTCTCTTATGACTGTAGACACAACAATCACACTGGCACTGGCCCTAAGCACCACACTCCCAGTAAGCCCTCAAGGAGAGGGAGGGCTTGTTCTTATCCACCTGTGGAAAAGGTACCGGAAAAAGACCGGTTAGATCTCGGTGAAAAGGCCTCTGTTTGGAGGGCTGCCCTGTTTCTTAAGCTATGCAAATATGTATTCAGAACTGTGGAGCTGAAAATATCCCATTGGGAATGATTTCTTCAGGGGCTATATCCAAGGCCTCATGCTTGGTGGAGAGCACTGGGGCATGGTTTCCTTGTTTGTGCCCTGGGATGTCTTCTTTCAAATGGCCATGAAGCACAATTCTTTGTTCACATGGAGGAACTCCCTTGAGGTATTCTGCCCACTGATCCCCTGAAGATATCACATGTGCAGACACCAAGCCTCTAGAATCCACATTTAGCTTGGGAGCCTGAGGAGAGTGGTGGCTATGAGTCAACAGATGGAGATAATATTGTTCTTCCAAGAGGACCACCCATCTGATGGCTGCTCCTTTCCATCAACCTCGACATACCTCCAGAGCAAAAACTCATGGTGTCCATCATTGACCTCTCAAGGTGTGAGGGGGAGAATGTCCCACATATGGCCCATCACACACCTCTTTTCTCACAGAGAGGTGGTTTGGTCACAAGGCTCCATGGGCATGATATCAGTGCCATGGCCACCTCTGGGACTGCACCTTTCAGAAGGAAGGCAACTGCACACCCTGGGGAACCCAATTTTCTCTATCATGATGGATCTCTGATGACATGTGTAGCACTTCAGGGTCAAGTGCTCTCTCAGTCACTGCCTCACACGAATACACATTACAGAATCTCTTTTGGAGAGAAAAGATATCATTCCAAACACCCAAGCAAAAGTCCCCTAGACAGTGAAATCAAGGAACGACTGAGGAAAAACACCCGAGGAGCTGCCATTTAACAAGGAAGGGTTTTTTCCTCTTAGGGAAATGATAGTGTGTCATTTAACTGGACCCACACCTCGTGTCCTTTGAGAAGCTATTTGTGCCCAGCAGGGAGGACTGCTTGCAAGCGACATATTTCTAGACACAGGCCAAGAACGAGTGAAAATCTCATGCCAGAGTCCTTATGTAGCCTTTGTGTCTAATAGTCCCCGGAAACACAGACAAGGGCTTGGGAATGACATTGCGCCCTGGATTGTGGCTTCTATCCAAATCTCATCTCTCTCTCTCTCTGGGTTTCTTCCTCCTTCACATGCTCTCGAATCCTCCTCATCCAAGGTTATCTGTGCTGGTCCAGGTGGGCATATCTCAGCCAGGAGAGCAGTCCAATTTTTTAACCAAAATTTTCCCTCAGTCTTCCAAATTCCTATCAAATATGAAAGCATTTTTCCTGAAATAACTACTCTCTTTGTATGGAGATATTCCACCGTACACAGTGTACCCCTATCTTACCATTGTCAGCCCTTCACACTGACCGATAACCATCCCATTTGTACTGCGTTCTACATGGTCACATATTAAACTCAGGGATGAACATACTTTCAACCAACTACACATAAGGACCTAGGGAGAATTCACTTCTCTGCAGCACACACCACGTGTGTGATCAGGTCTGTGAAGTTGCTGGTGAGCTGGTGCTCTCGATTCTTTCTAAGGGGAGTTGGGAAATGAAATCTCTGACTCTCCATGTCTCAGTGAATTGGCATCTACGAAGGGGTCTGAGCACCCTTCAGCAGGGTCTGAATGACAATGGGACAGAGTTCAAGGATTCGGTCCCCTCAAACCAGTCTCCCTTTGGCACAATCCTCCTCCTTCTCTAGACCCTCAATTGGCAGGCCAGAGGCCCCTCTCGTCGAGAGGGAGACCTCAAGACCTGCCCATGCAGCCTTCACCAAGGGCTCACGGAGGAGAAGAAGAGAGACTCCTGAAATTCATGATATATGTGTACCCCACAAACAAGCCAGCAGTGGAACTAGTCAGCCCACTTCCATCCAGCACCCCAGTAGACAGGACGTATTCTTATCAACCTGTGAAATACCCACCAGACATATCCCAGCTTCATTCTCGGGAAATTTGTTACTGGGGATAGCTAGTGTGTGATTTCATCTATTGACGTGTACGTTCAGAAGCAGGGAATTGTCCTTCCCACCAGTCCAATATTTCCTCAGAGTTGATATTGAGGGCCTCGTCCTTGGTTGAAGGCAGAGGGGCCTATTTTCATGCGTTGAGCTCTGGAATGAGATTTATCATCCCGGTCATAATTAGGAGGCTATTTTCCCCTGTGGGAAAAGACTGGAAGTGATAAGCTCCTTCATCCCTTTCAGATATATCCTAATCCAAAACCGAGCCTGAGCCATGGCTATTTACTCAGGAGCCTGATGAGGATGGTGGCCATGAGAAGAATGCTGGAAAGAATACTTATCATCAAAGTGTCCAATACATCCAATGGATCATCCTTTAATTTAGTATCAACATACCTCCAGATCAAGAGCTCAGGCTGCCAGATGTGCAACCAATGTGTCGTGATTTTGAGATCTTCCCACGTTTATCCCATCACTCGCCTCGCTGCTCAAAGAGGGTCTGTGGTGTCACAAGGCTTGCTGGGCCGCATGCCATTGCCATGGCAACCATCGGGCCTGAACTTCTCAGATGGAAGGCAACTTCCCCTCCTCTGTGCCCACCTGCTCTCTACAGAAGGATGGCTCTTCCCCTGAACGTGTGTCAGGCTCAACACGGTGGTTCCAGAACTGCTGCCCAGGAATACACAGTCTACAATCCCATTTGGAAAGAAAATATGGGATTGAAACAGACCCACTCCCCACGGAGCATGAACATGAAAACAATGGCCGATGGAGGAAGAACAACACACGAGCATCCCTTTCCATGGGAGCAGGCTTTTCCACAGAAGGAAACTATGGAATATCTTTTAACCTGATTTCCACCCCATGCCACTGGAGAAGTTATAGGGACCACAGCAAGGCTTTCAAACCTGTCTTCCAGTATGGAGCAGGGAGTGTAATGGACACATTTTGGCCGTCAGGCCAGGAAGGAGAGAAGACTCTGGTACACGTGTGCTGGTTTGTCCCATTGGTGGGATATTCACCTTAAACAAAGACATGTCCTTGGAGCCATTATCCTGGCATTGACGGTTGCTTGAATCCACAGCTCCTTTACCTCTCTCTCTACTTCTTTTCATCTCATTCTCTCTAGCTCTCTCACTCTCCCGTTTGCCCCCTTCAATTTGTCTTGAATCCTCCTGCTACAAGTTGACCTGTGGTGATAATGGATGAAATAGTGTAGCCAAGAGAATGGTCCAAGTGATCCCCCAGCCTTTTCTCCCTGTCATCGTAAGTCTCATCACATATAAAATCAGTGGTGCAGAAAAACCTCCTGTGCTGTGTGGAGACACCCCAACTGGGTCAACCTTCCACAACCCTTCCCATGTTCCGTTCTTCCTATGGACACGCTGACATCTTCCTATGTTCTTTGGTCTCTGGGGTTCCATATTGGCCTCAGATAGCAACACACTTTGAACAAAGTTCACATGAGTGCTCTCCCAAGAAATTGCTGATCTGCAGCATTCCCTACCTGGTCCATGAGGTATTGTAGATTTGTTCGGGTGTGGTCTCTGGACTCGTTCTTAGATGTTATAGAATAGGAAGTCTATGACTATTCACGTCTCAATGATTGGGCATCGAAACAATGGTCTGAGCATCTTTGGCCAGTGGGATGGCCAGGTATAACCAGAGTGCAAGATGTCTGTCAACCAAACCAGTCTCTATGGAATAGACCTCCTTATTCTCTAGTCTCAGGATTGTCTGGGACAGACCCCACTCCCTACCAGGATGAAACTTTCCATAACCTCAAATTTCGGGCATCATCACAGGGCTCCGGGAAGATCATACAATGCAACCACCATTCCTTCGGTATGATAGTAGACACAACAATACATAGGCACTGCCCCAGGAACCAACACCCAGTCAGCCCTCAAGAGAGGGAGGGCTTGTACATATCCACCTGTGGAAAAGGTACCTGAAAAAGACCGATTACATCTCGGTGAAAAGGCCTCTGTTTGGAGGGCTGCCCTGTTTCTTAGGCTATGCAAATATGTATTCAGAACTGTGGAGCTGAAAAGACCCCCTTTGGAATGTCTTCCTCAGGCGTTACATGCAGTGCCTCAGGCTTGGTGGACAGCATTGGGGCATGGATTCCCTGTTTGTGCCCTGGGATGTCTTCTTTCAAATGGCCATGAAGCACAATTCTTTTTTCACATGGAGGAACTCCCTTGAGGTTTCTGCCCAATGATCCTCTGAAGATATCACATGTTCATACAACAAGACTCTATCATTCACCTTTAGTTTGGAATTCTGAGGAGAGTGGCGGCAATGAGTCTACAGATGGAGATAATAGTGTTCATCCAAGAGGACCACCACTCTGATGGATCCTCCTTTCCATCAACTTCGACATACCTCCAGAGCAAGAGGTCATCGTGTCCATCATTTAACTCTCAAGGTTTCAGGGTGACACTTTCCCACATATGGCCCATCACACACCTCTTTTCTCACAGAGAAGTTGTTTGGTCAAAAGGCTCCATGGGCATCATATCAGTGCCATGGCTACCTATGGGACTGCACCTTTCACAAGGAAGGAACCTCCACACCATGGGGAACCCAATTTTCCCTATCATGATGGATCTCTGATAACATGTGCAGCACTTCAGGATCAAGTGCTTTCTCAGTGACTGCCTCACACTAATACACAGTACAGAATTTCTTTTGGAGAGAAAAGGTGTCATTCCAAACACACAAACAAAAGTCCCCTGGAAAATGAAATCAAGGAACGACTGAGGAAGAAGCCCCTATGAGTTGCCATTTCAATAGGAAGGTTCTTTTCCGCTTAGGGAAAATAGAGGGTGTCATTTAATTTGACCCACACCTCGTGTCATTTGAGAAGACATGGCTGTCCAGCAGGGAGAACTGCTTGCAAACGACATATTTCTAGAGACAGGCCAAGAACGAGTGAGAATATCATGCAAGTTCCCTGATATATCCTTTGCATCGTATACTCCCCGGAAACACAGACAAGGTCTTGGGAAAGAAACTTTGCCCTGGAATGTGGCTTGTATCCAAATCTCATCACTCTCTCTCTCTCAGTCTCTCTCTTGGCCTCTTCCTCCTTCACATTCTCTCGAATCCTCCTCATCCATGGTTATTGTGCTGGCCCAGGTTGGCATATCTCAGTCAGGAGAGCAGTCTAATTCTTTAACCAAGATTTTCCATCAGTCCTCCAAACTCCTATCAAATATGAAAGCATATTTCCGGAAATAACTCCTCTGTTTGTATGGAGATATTCCACCTTACACAGTGTACCCCTATCTTACCCTTGTCAGCCCTTCACACTGACACATAACCATCCCATTGGTACTGCGTTCTACATGGTCCCAGATTTGACTCCGAGATCAACATCTTTTCAACCACCTACACATAAGGGACCTAGTGAGAATTCACTTCTCTGCAGCACACGCCACGTGTGGGATCAGGTCTGTGAATTTCATGGCTAGGTGGATCTCTCGACTCATTCTAAGGGGAGTTAGGACATGAGGTCTCTGACTCTCCATGTCTCAATGAATTGGCATCTAAGAAGGGGTCTGAGCACCCTTCAGCAGGGTCTGAATGACAATGAGTCAGAGTTTAAATATTCGGTCCCTTCAAACCAGTCTCCATTTGGGACAATCCTCCTCCTTCTCTAGACCCTCCATTGGCAGGCCAGAGGCCCCTCTCGTCCAAGAGGGAAACTTCAAAACCTGCCCATGTTGCCCTCACCACAGGGCTTACGGTGGAGAAGAAGAGAGACTCCTGAAATGCCTGACAATTGTGGACCCCACAATCAAGCCAGCCGTGGAACTAGTCACCCCACTTCCATCCAGCACCCCAGTAGACAGGACTTCTTCTTATCAACAAGTGAAATATCCACCAGTCGTATCCAGGCTTCATTCTTGGGAAATTTGTTACTGTGGATAGCTAGTGTGTGATTTCATCTATTGACGTGTACGTTCCGAAGCAGGGAATTGTCCTTCCCCCCATTCCAATATTTCCTCAGGTTTGATATTGAAGGCCTCGTCCTTGGTTGAAGGCAGAGGGGCCTATTTTCATGGTTTGAGCTCTGGAATGAGATTTATCATCCTGGTCATACTTAGGACTCCTTTTCTCCTGTTGCAAAAGATTGGAAGTGATAAGCTCACTGGTCCCTTTCAGATATGTCATAATCCAAAAGCAAGCCTGAGCCATGGCTATTTACTAGGAGCCTGATGAGGATGGTGGCCATGAGAAGAATGCTGGAAAGAATACTTATCATCCAAGTGTCCAATACATCCAATGGATCCTCCTTTTATTTAGTATCAACATACCTCCAGCTCATGAGCTCAGGCTGCACGATGCACAACAATTGAGTCGTGATTGCTAGAACTTCCCACTTTGGGCCCATCACTCGCCTCTCTTCTCACAAAGGGTCTGTGGTGTCACAATGCTTGGTGGGCATCTTGCCATTGCCATGGCAACCATTCGGCCTGACCTTCTCAGATGGAAGGCATCTCTACCTCCTCTGTGCCCACCTGCTCTCTACAGAAGGATGGCTCTTCCCCTGAACGTGTGTCAGGCTCAATACAGTGGTCCAGGAATGCACAGTCTACAATCTCATGTGGAAAGAAAGTATGTGATTGAAAAAGACCCACTCGCTAGAGAGAGTCCAAGATGGCCAAGGAGTACGTGGACACGCTCGCCCTCTCCTACAAACACAACAAAATTAGCACATCTAGAGAATAATTGACTCGCACGGAACAGCAGCCTATCGCTGGCACGGGAACCTAAACTCCAATAACGGCAAGAATTTGGTGATATTATTGGGCAGAATGGGAGAAAAAAGGAGAGTGAGAGAAGGTGAATCCGAGTGGGGAGGGTGCTCCCGAAAGGGAACTGCCGAGGAGAAAGGGATCACGTACCCTGGAGAGTCACCTACCGGGGGAAAGATCAAACCAACCGGAGGAATCTCCAGATTCAGAGAAGAGTGTAGCAGTAAGTTGGAGTACGGAAAAGCCGATCAAGAACCCAAAGGATCATCTGAACTATGGGCACAGTCAGTAAAAATTGAGTCTCCTGGGTGGGTGCTGGGCAACGAATCCTCAGCTCCAAAGGTTAGTCCCTGAGTAAGGGCCTGGGGACGCCTGGGTGGGGGCTGGGCACTGAGACATTGGCTCCAGAGTTTACTCCCCTGGCTGGGAGGGCGTGGCAGAGTGGAAACTGCTTTGGAAGTCTAGAAACCATTTGATGGGGCAGAGACTGCCTGGGAGACTAGAAAACAAAGTTGTCACAGAGGAAGGGAACAATACTCTTGGAGAGGGGAAGTGGAAAGCCGCATCAGAGGGAATCTGGGAGAAGAGCCTGGTCTGTGCCCGTGCTGGGGAGGGGAGAGAAGAAGGGGTGGGTCCCCATAGAATACCCCCCATGCCACAGCAAGCTTACAGGCCTGCTAGCTAGCTGAAAGCTGTGCTTCCCAGTGCATCCCATCCCCCACCCCCGCCACCCCCTATGCTCTCACCAGACCTGGGGCTGCCTGCCATCCAGGAGGGCTGGCCTCAACAATTGCCTGAAGCCTACCCCCGCAGGGACTGTCCCTGCACAGGCCTGCTTGCGCATTGGAGGGGCTACACTTCCACAGAGCAGCACCAAACACCACCAGCCCCCAAGAAAAGGCCTGCAGCCCAGAAAAGCTAGATCAAGCTTAGCCAGGCTGTGAATAGATCGGACTAATTCTTGGATGGTTTTTCTGAGTCACTTGCCCCGGGGAGGAGCCTCTTGGGTTTCCAATGGCCCTGCTACCCACCCAAGCCCCCAGAGGATGCTCTAGTGGATCAGCTGCATAGGACTGCCAGCCCCAGGCAGGACCCCCTGCAGCCCAGAAAAGTTGCAACAAACCTGGCCGAGCTGGGAAAAGATCTCAGATGGTTTTTCTGAGTCGGGCTGCCCTGGGGAGGAGCATCTTGGGTCTCCAACGGCCGTGATACACGCCCAAGCTCCCTGGGGGTGCCCCACTCCCTTGAAATAACTGCTCAGCACCACCAGTCCCCTGGAAGAGCCCCTGCAGCCCAGAAAAGCTGCAACAAGCTCGGCCAGACTGTGAAAAGATACGCCTACATTCTCAGGCTGTCCTTCTGAGTTCGGCTGCCCTAGGGAAGAGCCTCTTAGGTTCTCAGTGACCCAGAGAGGTGCTCCAGCCCCCAGGGGATGCTGCACTCCTGAAGAGCAGCTGCCCAACACCGCCAATCCCCTGCAAGAACCCCACAGCCTCAAAACACCAGAGCAAGCTCTGCCTGGCCAAGTGAAATCTGCTACCATCGTGGTGTGGACCTCCCAGTCCTGTCTGCCATCAGGAAGTCCTCCTTTGCTTCAAAGAAACACTCTTAGCCCCATCAACACTCCAGAAAACCACACTGCCTCAAAAAAGATTGACCAAAAACGCCACCCTGCAGGAAATATTTCACGGCAGTGACAAGGCAAATACTGCCTGGTCACGGAGGGTACAACTCGCTCAGGAGAAAGAAAACAACAAGCAAGATGAAGAAGCTGAGAAACCACCCCCAGTCAAACCAACAGGAGGACTCACCTAAAACAGTCAACAATGAAACAGATTTCGGCAGTCAGACAGACCTGGAATTCAAAAGAGAAATCGGGAAAATACTGAGGGAATTAAGAGAAGATAGGAACAGTAATGCAGATACCCTCAGAAAGGAACTAGAAAATAGAAGGAGGAGCCAAGAAAAACTAGAACATTCATTGGCAGAGATGCAAACTGAACTAGGGGCAGTAAAAACCAGAATGAATAATGCAGAAGAAGGAATCAGTGATACGGAAGATAGAATAATGGAAATCACTCCATCCGGTCAACAGACAGAAAACCGAATCAAAAAACTGGAAAGCAATATAAGAGACATATGGGATAATATAAAGCGGGCCAATCTACGCATAATAGGAATTCCAGAAGGAGTAGAAAAAGATAAGGGAATGGAAAATATATTTGAAGAAATTATCGATGGAAACTTCCCTAATCTAAAGGATAATGGATTCAAGATACAAGACGCACAGAGGGCCCCAATCCAACTGAACCCAAACAGACCCACACCAAGACACATCATAATAAAAATGGCAAAAGTTACTGATAAGGAGAGGATCCGAAAGGCAGCAAGAGAAAAACAGAATGTTCCCTACAAGGGAACCCCCATAAGCATATCAGCTGATTTCTCTACAGAAACACTACAGGCCAGGAGAGAATGGCAAGAGATATTTAAAGTGCTCAAAGGAAAAAATAGGCAACCTAGAATACTCTATCCTGCAAGAATATCATTTCAAAGAGAAGGGGAAATAAAATTTTTTCCCAACAAACAAAAACTGAAAGAATATAGCAACACAAAACCCAGGTTAAAGGAAATATTGAAAGGGCTTCTCTAAACCAAAACGAAAGGAAGGAAAGGGAAGAAAAAAGAAAAGAAAAAAAAAAGAAGAAGAAGAAGAGGAAGAACTAGGACTGAGGAAACCGCAATCAGAGAGCAGTCACTCAAATAAGCCAGCATACAGATTTAATCATGAACATGCTTCAAACAAAATAAAATTAAAAAGAAAAAAATAAAAAAGAGTCATCAAAACCATAAAATGTGGGCAAGGGATGTTAGCAAGTAAATAACCCTTTTTGTGTGTTTGTATGTCTCTCTTCTTAATTTTAATATAGTAATGAAGTGTTTGAACTTAGAGGACCATCAGGCTAAAACACACAATTATGGGAAGGGGTTAGCATACTTAAAAAACAGGGCAACCACAAGCCAAAACAAAATATTGCATTTGCAGAAAGTGAAAAAAAATACACTGAAGCATTAAATAACAGGACACCATCCAACCACAAAAAAAAAGGAAGAATGTAGAACCATAGAATCAAATGGAACACGAGGTTCCAATGGCAATAAATAATCATCTATCAATTATCACCTTAAATGTCAATGGGACGAATGCCCCAATCAAAAGACACAGAGTGGCTGAGTGGATAAAAAGGCAAAAACATTCAATATGCTGCCTACAAGAAACTCACCTAAGGACAAAAGACACATATAGATTGAAAGTGAAAGGGTGGGGAAAAATATTTCACGCCAATCGACATGACAGTAAATCAGGAGTCGCAATGCTCATATCAGACAAAATAGACTTGAAAACAAAAGACATAAAGAAAGACAAAGAAGGACACTAGTTAATGATTAAGAAGGGATCCATCCAAGGAGAGGATGTTACTATCATCAACATATATGCCCCAAATATAGGAGCACCCAGATACATACAACAAATATTCACAGACATAAAGGGAGATATTGATGAGAATACAATCATAGTAGGAGACCTCAGTACCCCCCCCACATCAATGCACAGATCCTCTAGACAGAAAACCAATAAAGCAACAGACATCCTAAAGGAAACAAGAGAAAAGGTAGACTTCATTGATATCTTCAGGACACGACATCCAAAAAAAGCAGAATACACATTCTTCTCAAATGCTCATGGAACACTCTCAAGAATCGACCACATCTTGGGACACAAAGCGAATCTCAATAAATTTAGGAGCGTATATATTATCTCAAGTATCTTCTCTGACCACAATGCCATGAAATTAGAAATCAACCATGGGGAAAGCAAAGAGAAAAAACCTACTCCATGGAGACTACACACATGCTACTTAAAAACCAATGGGTCAATGAGGAAATCAAGAAGGACATTAAAAACTACCTTGAAACAAATGATAATGAAGACACAACCTCTCCAAATCGATGGGATGCTGCGAAAGCAGTGCTCAGAGGGAAATGTATAGCAATACAGGCCTTTCTCAAAAAAGAAGAAAGATCCCAAATGGACAACTTAACCCTCCACCTAAACGAATGAGAAAAAGAAGAACCAAAATGTCCTCAAGTCAGCAGAAGGAAGGAAATTATAAAGATCAAAGAAGAAATCCATAAAATAGAGACTCAAAAAACAATAGAGAAAATTAATAAAACCAAGAGCTGGTTCTTTGAAAAGGTGAA
This sequence comes from Sus scrofa, assembly GCF_054392235.1. Classification (NCBI taxonomy): domain Eukaryota; kingdom Metazoa; phylum Chordata; class Mammalia; order Artiodactyla; family Suidae; genus Sus; species Sus scrofa. Next base: position 45,884,589 of record NC_139402.1, read on the forward strand.
CAACATTGATACACCCCTGGCCAGACTCACTCAAAAGAGGAGAGAAAGCATCCACATAACCTAAATTAGAAATGAAAAAGGAGAAACCACAACGGATAGAGCAGAAACACAAAAAACCCTAAGAGAACACTATGAACAACTCTATGGCAACAAGTTTGCAATCTTGAATAAAGGGACAATTTTCTAGAATCTTACAGCCTGCCAAAACTGAATCAAGCAGAAACAGACCAACTGAACAGACTGATCACTAGAAATGAAATTGAAGAGGTCATAAAATCACTGCCTACAAATAAAACTCCAGGACCAGATGGCTTCACAGGGGAATTCTAGCAAACATATAAAGAGGAATTGGTGCCCATCCTCCTGAAACTCTTTCAAAAGGCTGAAGAAGAAGGAATACTCCCAAAGACATTCGATGAGGTCACCATCACCCTCATTCCAAAACCAGACAGAGATACCACCAAAAAAGAAAACTATCGCCCAATATCATTGATGAATATAGATGCAAAAATTCTCAACAAAGTCTTAGCCAACCGAATCCAACAACATACCAAAAAAATTATACACCATGACCAGGTTGGGTTCAGCCCCGGTTCACAAGGATGGTTCAACATACGCAAATCAATCAGCATCATACACCACATGAACAAAGAAAAATCAAAAATCATATGATCACCTCAATAGACGCAGAAAAAGCATTTGACAAAGTTCCACATCCATTCATGATCAAGACCCACGCCAAAGTGGGTATAGAGGGAACATTCCTGAATATCATCAAAGCCATTTATGAGAAACCCACAGCAAATATAATCCTCAATGGGGAAAAACGGAAAGCCTTCTCACTCAAATCTGGACCCAGACAGGGATGCCCACTCTCACCACTGCTCTTCAACCTCGTTTTGGAAGACCTAGCCACAGCACTTAGACAAACAAAAGAAATCAAAGGCATCCATATAGGAAGAGAAGAGATCAAACTGTCACTGTATGCAAATGACATGAAAACCCTAAGGACTCAACCCCAAAACTCCTTGAACTGATTAATAAATTCAGCAAAGTAGCAGGGTATAAGATTAACCTTCAGAAGTCAGTTGCGTTTCTGTACACCAGCAATGAAACATTAGAAAAGGAATACAAAAATACGATACCTTTTATAATTGCACCTCACAAAATCAAATACCTCGGAATACACCCGACCAAGGAGGTAAAGGACATATATGCCGAGAACTATACAACTTTAATCAAAGAAATCAAAGAAGATGTAAAGAAATGGAAAGATAGTCCATGTTCCTGGATTGGGAAAATCAATATTGTAAAAATGGCCATCCTACAGAAAGCAATCTACAGATTCAATGCAATCCCTATCAAATTACCCAGGACATTGTTCACAGAACTAGAACAAACAATCCAAACATTTATATGGAACAACAAAAGACCCAGAATCGCCAAAGCAATCCTGAGAAACAAAAACCAAGCAGGAGGCATAACGCTCCCAGACTTCAAGAAATACTACAAAGCCACAGTCATCAAAACAGTGTGGTACTGGTACCAAAACAGACAGAGAGACCAATGGAACAGAAGAGAGAATCCGGAAAGAAACCCTGACACCTAGGGTCAATTCATCTTGGACAAGGGAGGCAAGAACATCAAATGGGAACAAGAAAGTCTATTCAGCAAGCATTGCTGGGAATCCTGGACAGCTGCATGCAAAGCAATGAAACGAGAACACACCCTCACACCATGCACAAAAACAAACTCCAAATGCCTGAAAGACTTACATATACGACAGGACACCATCAAACTCCTACAAGAAAACATAGGCAAAACATTCTCTAACATCAACATCATGAATATTTTCTCAGGTCGGTCTCCCAAAGCAATAGACATTAGAGCAAAAATAAACCCATGGGACCTCATCAAACTGAAAAGCTTTTGCACAGCAAAGGAAACCCAGAAGAAAACAAAAAGACACCTTACAGAATGGGAGAATATAGCTTCAAATGATGCAACGGACAAGGGCTTATCTCTAGAATATATAAGCAACGTATACAACTCAACAGCAAAAAAACCAATCAATCAATGGAAAATTGGGCAAAAGACCTGAATAGACATTTCTCCAAAGAAGATATACAGATGGCCAACAAACACATGAATAAATGCTCAACATCGCAGATTATAAGAGAAATGCAAATCAAAACTACCATCAGATACCACCTCACACCAGTCAGAATGGCCATCAGTAATAAATCCACAAATAACAAGTGTCTCCTGCACTGCTGGTGGGAATGTAAACTGGTACAGCCACTATGGAGAACAGTCTGGAGATACCTTAGAAATCTATACATAGACCTTACATATGACCCCACAATCCCACTCTTGGGCATCTATCCGGACAAAGCTCTACTTAAAAGAGACACATGCACCCGCATGTTCATTGCAGCACCATTCACAATAGCCAGGACATGGAAACAACCCAAATGTCCATCGATAGAGGATTGGATTCGGGAGAGGTGGTATATATACACGATGGAATACTACTCAGCCATAAAAAAGGATGACATCATGCCATTTGCAGCAACATGGATAGAACTAGAGAATCTCATACTGAGTGAAATGAGCCAGAAAGACAAAGACAAATACCATATGATATCACTTATAGCTGGAATCTTGTAACAGGCACAAATGAACATCTCCTCAGAAAAGAAAATCATGGACTTGGAGAAGAGACTTGTGGTTGCCTGATGGGAGGGAGAGGGAGTGGGAGGGATCGGGAGATTGGGATTATCAGACACAACTTAGAATATATATACAAGGAGATCCTGCTGAATAACATTGAGAACTATGTCCAGATACTCATGATGCAACAGAAGAAAAGGTGGGGGAAAAAATGTAATTGTTATGTATACATGTAAGGATAACATGACCCCCTTGCTGAACAGTGGGAAAATAAAAAAAAGAAAAGAAAAAGACACATTCCTCAAAGGAGCCTGAATTGAAAACAAAGGCCAATGGAGGAAGAACAACACACGAGCATCCCTGTCCATGGGAGAAGGCTTTTCCACTAAAGGAACACATGGAATATTTTTAACCTGATAAAAACACCATGACATTTGAAAAGTTACAGGTACCATAACAAGGCTTTCAAACCTGTCTTCCAGTAGGGAGCAGGGATTGTAATGGACACACTTTGGGAGTCAGGCAAGGAAGGAGAGAAGACTCTGGTACAAGTGTGCTGGTTTGTCCCATTTGTGTGATATCCACCTTAAACAAAGTCATGTCCTCGGAGAAATTATCCTGCCATTGACGGTTGCTTGAATCCACAGCCCCTGTACCTCCCTCACCTTATTTCGCTCTCCTTCTCTCTAGCTCTCTCACTCTCCCCTTGGCCCCCCTTCAATGTCTCTTGAATCCTCCTGCTAGAAGTTGAACTGTGGTGATAATGGATGAAATATCTTAGCCAAGAGAATGGTCCAAGTGATCCCCCAGCCTTTTCTTCCTGTCATTCTAGGTCTGATCAAAGATAAAATCCGTGGTACAGAAAGACATCCTGTGATATGTGGAGACACCCCACCTAGGTCATCCTTCCACAACACATCCCATATTCAGCCCTTCCTATGGACACGCTGACCACTTCATATGTACTTCGGTCTCTAGGGTCCCATACTGGACTCCGAGAGCAACACACTTGAAACAACGTTCACATGAGTGCTCTCCCATGAAATAGATGATCTGCAGCATTCCCTACCTGGTCCATGAGGTACTGTGGATTTGCTCGGATGTGGATCTCTGACTCGATCAAAGAGAATTTAGAATATGGAGTCTATGACTCTTCAGGTCTCAATGATTGGGCATCCAAACAATGGTCTGAGCATCCTTGGCCAGTGGGCTGGCCAACCATAGCCCAGAGTGCAAGATGTCTGTCAACCAAACCAGTCTCTATGGAATAGACCTCCTCATTCTCTAGCCTCATCAGTGTCAGGGACAGAGCCCACTCTCTTCCAGGATGGAACTTTCAATACTCTCAAATTGCAGGCATCATCCCTGGGCTCATGGAAGAGCAGACAATCGACACACCTTTCCTTTCTTTTGACTGTAGACACAACAAACCCACTGGCACTGGCCCCATGCACCACACTCCCAGGAAGCACTCAATGAGAGGGAGGGCTTGTGCTTACCCACCTGTGGAAAAGGCACCTGAAATAGACCGGTTACATCTCGGTTGAAAGGACTCTGTTTGCAGGGTTCCCTTGTGGCTTAGGCTATGCAAATATGGATTGAGAAGTGTGGAGCTGAAAATGCCGCATTGGGAATGTCTTCTTCAGGGGCAACATCCAGGGCCTCATGTATGGTGGAGAGCATTGGGGCATGGTTTACTTGGTGCCGTGGGAGGTCTTTTTTTCAAATGGCCATGAAGCACAATTCTTTTTTCACATGGAGGAACTCACTTGAGGTATTCTGCCCACTGATCCCCTTAAGATACCACATGATCAAGCACAAAGCCTCTAGAATCCACATTGAGCTTGGAAGGCTGATGAGAGTGGTGGCTATGAGTCTACAGATGGAGACAATAGTGTTCATCAAAGAGGACCACACATCTGATGGATCCTCCTTTCCATCAACTTCGACATACCTGCAGAGCAAGAGCTCATGGTGTCCATCTTTGAACTCTCAAGGTGTGAGGGTGAGAATGTCCCACATATGGCCCCTCACACACCTCTTTTCTCACAGCGAGGTTGTTCGGGCACAATTCTACATGGGCATACTATCAGTGCCATGGCCACTACTGGGACTGCACCTTTCAGAAGAAAGGCACCTCCACACACTGGGGAACCCAATTTTCTCTATCATGATGGATCTCTGATAACATGTGCAGCACTTCAGTGTCAGTTGCTTTCTCAGTCCCTGCCTCACACGAATACACAGGACAGAATCTCTTTTGGAGACAAAAGATGTCATTCCAAACAACCAAACAAAACTCCCCTGGACAGTGAAATCAAGGAACGACTGAGGAAGAACCGCCCATGAGCTGCCATTTCAATAGGAAGTGTCTTTTCCGCTTAGGGAAAAGAGAGGGTGTCATTTAACCTGACCCACAGCTCGTGCCCTTTGAGAAGACATGGGTGCCCAGCAGGGAGGACTGCTTGCAACCGACATATTTCTAGAGACAGGCCAAGAACGAGTGAAAATCTCATGCAAGAGTCCTGATGTAACCTTTGTGTCTAATAGTCCCCGAAAACACAGACCGGGGCTTGGGAATGAAACTGCGCCTTGAATGTTGCTTGCATCCAAATCTCATCATTCTCTCTCTCTCTCTCTCTCTCTCTCTCTCTCTCTCTCTCTCTCTCTCTCATTCTCTCTCTCTCTCTCTCTCTCTCTCTCACTCTATCTCTCGGATACTTCCTGCTCCACATACTCGCGAATCCTCCTCATCCAAGGTTATCTGTCCTGGTCCAGGTTGGCATATCTCAGTCAGGAGAGCAGTCTAATTCTTTAACCAAGATTTTCCATCAGTCCTCCAAACTCCTATCAAATATGAAAGCATATTTCCGGAAATAACTCCTCTGTTTGTATGGAGATATTCCACCTTACACAGTGTACCCCTATCTTACCCTTGTCAGCCCTTCACACTGACACCTAACCATCCCATTGGTACTGCGTTCTACATGGTCCCAGATTTGACTCCGAGATCAACATCTTTTCAACCACCTACACATAAGGGACCTAGTGAGAATTCACTTCTCTGCAGCACACCCCACGTGTGGGATCAGGTCTGTGAAGTGGCTGGTGAGGTGGATCTCTCGACTCTTTCTAAGGGGACTTGGGAAATGAAGTCTCTGACACTCCATGTCTCAGTGAATTGGCATGTAAGAAGGGGTCCGAGCCCCCTTCAGCAGGGTCTGAATGCCAATGGGTCAGAGTATATACATTCGGTCCCCTAAAACCAGTCTCCATTTGGGACAATCCTCCTCCTTCTCTAGACCCTCCATTGGCAGGCCAGAGGCCCGGCTCGTCCAAGAGGGAAACCTCAAGACCTGCCCATGTAGCCTTCACCACACGGCTCACGGAGGAGAAGAAGAGAGACTCCTGAAATGCCTGACAATTGTGGACCCCACAATCAAGCCAGCAGTGGAACTAGTCAGCCCACTTCCATCCAGCACCCCAGTAGACAGGGCGTATTCTTATCAACCTGTGAAATACCCAGCAGACCTATCCCAGCTTCATTCTCGGGAAATTTGTTACTGTGGATAGCTAGTGTGTGATTTCATCTATTGACGTGTACGTTCAGAAGCAGGGAATCGTCCTTCCCCCCGTTCCAATATGTCCTCAGGGTTGATATTGAGGGCCTCGTCCTTGGTTGAAGGCAGAGGGGCCTATTTTCATGGTTTGAGCTCTGGAATGACGTTTATCCTCCCGGTCATACTTAGGAGGCATTTTTCCCGAGGTGGAAAAGACTGGAAGTGATAAGCTCACTGGTCCCTTTCAGATATATCCTAATCCAAAAGCAAGCCTGAGCAGTGGATATTTACTCAGGAGCCTGATGAGAACGGTGGCCATGAGAAGAATGCTGAAAGAATACTTATCATCAAACTGTCCAATACATCCAATGGATCCTCCTTTAATTTAGTATCCACATACCTCCAGGTCATTAGCTCAGGCTGAACGATGTACAACCATTGAGGGGTGACGGTGAGAGCTTCCCACTTTGGGCCCATCACTCGCCTCTCTTCTCACACAGGGTCTGTGGTGTCACAAAGCTTGGTGGGCAGCATGCCATTGCCATGGCAACCATTGGGCCTGAACTTCTCAGATGGAAGGCAACTCTGCCTCCTCTGTGCCCACCTGCTCTCTACACAAGGATGGCTCTTCCCCTGAACGTGTGTCAGGCTCAACACGGTGGTTCAAGAACTGCTTCCCAGGAATACACACTCTACAATCTCTTTGGGAACGAAAAAATGTGGTTGAAAAAGACCCTCTCCCCAAGGAGCTTGAACATGGAAACAATGGCCGATGGAGGAAGAAGAACACACGAGCATCCCTTTCCATGGGAGGAGGCTTTGCCACGGAAGGAAACTATGGAATATCTTTTACCCTGATTTCCACCCCATGCCATTGGAGAAGATATAGGGACCATAGCACGGCTTTCAAACCTGTCTTCCAGTATGGAGCAGGGATTGGAATGGACACATTTTGGGCGTCCGGCCAGGAAGGAGGGAAGACTCTCTTACAAGTGTGCTGGTTTCTCCCATTTGTGGGATATCCACCTTAAACCAAGACATGTCCTTGGAGCAATTATCCTGACATTGCCGGATGCTTGAATCCACGGCTCTTTACCTCTCACTCTCCTTCCTTTGATCTCCTTCTCTCTAGCGCTCTCACTCTCCCCTTGGCCCCCCTTCAATGTCTCTTGAATCCTCCTGCTACAAGTTGACCTGTGGTGACAATGGATGAAATATCTTAGCCAAGAGAATGGTCCAAGTGATCCCCCAGCCTTTTCTCCCTGTCATCCTACGTCTGATCAAAGATAAAATCCGTGGTCCAGAAAGACTTCCTGTGCTTTGTGGAGACACCCCAACTAGGTCACACTTCCACAACACTTCCCCTATTCAGCCCTTCCTATGGACACGCTGACCACTTCATATGTACTTCGGTCTCTAGGGTCCCATACTGGACTCCGAGAGCAACACACTTGAAACAACGTTCACATGAGTGCTCTCCCAAGAAACCGCTTCTCTGCAGCATTCGCTACCTGGTCCATGAGGTATTGTGGATTTGCTTGGGTGTGGATCTCTGTACTCGATCTTAGGGGATATCGAATATGAACTCTGTGACTCTTCATGTCTCAATGATTGGGCATCCAAACAATGGTCTGAGCATCCTTGGCCAGTGGGCTGGCCCACCATAGCCCAGAGTGCAAGATGTCTGTCAACCAAACCAGTCTCTATGGAAGAGACCTCCTCATTCTCTAGCCTCAGGATTGTCAGGGACAGAGCTCACTCCCTTCCAGGATGGAACTTTCAATACCCTCAAATTGCAGGCATCATCCCCGGGCTCATGGGAGATCAGACAATCGACACACCTTTCCTTCCTTTTGACTGTAGACACAACAAACCCACTGGCACTGGCCCCATGCACCACACTCCCAGGAAGCACTCAATGCGAGGCAGGGCTTGTGCTTACCCACCTGTGGAAAAGGCACCTGAAATAGACCGGTTACATCTCGGTTGAAAGGACTCTGTTTGCAGGGTTCCCTTGTGGCTTAGGCTATGCACATATGGATTGAGAAGTGTGGAGCTGAAAATGCCGCATTGGGAATGTCTTCTTCAGGGGCTACATCCAGGGCCTCATGCTTGGTGGAGAGCATTGGGGCATGGTTTCCTTGTTGGTGCCGCAGGAGGTCTTTTTTCAAATGGCCATGAAGCACAATTCTTTTTTCACATGTAGGATCTCCCTTGAGGTATTCTGCCCACTGATCCCCTGAAGATATCACATGTTCAAACACCAAGCCTCTAGAATCCACATTGAGCTTGGAAGGCTGATGAGAGTGGTGGCTATGAGTCTACAGATGGAGACAATATGGTTCATCCAAGAGGACCACCCCTCTGATGGATCCTCCTTTCCATCAACTTCGACATACCTCCAGAGCAAGAGCTCATGGTGTCCATCTTTGAACTCTCAAGGTGTGAGGGTGAGAATGTCCCCCATATGGCCCCTCACACACCTCTTTTCTCACAGCGAGGTTGTTCGGGCACAAGGCTACTTGGGCATACTATCAGTGCCATGGCCACCGCTGGGACTGCACCTTTCAGAAGAAAGGCACCTCCACACACTGGGGAACCCAATTTTCTCTGTCATGATGGATCTCTGATAACATGTGCAGCACTTCAGTGTCAAGTGCTTTCTCAGTCCCTGCCTCACACGAATACACAGGACAGAATCTCTTTTGGAGACAAAAGACGTTATTCCAAACACCCAAACAAAAGTCCCCTGGACAGTGAAATCAAGGAACGACTGAGGAAGAACCGCCTATGAGCTGCCATTTCAATAGGAAGAGTCTTTTCCGCTTAGGGAAAAGAGAGGGTGTCATTTACCTTGACCCACACCTCGTGTCCTTTGAGAAGACATGGGTGCCCAGCAGGGAGGACTGCTTGCAACTGACGTATTTCTAGAGACAGGCCAAGAAAGAGTGAAAATCTCATGCAAGAGTCCTGATGTAGCCTTTGTGTCTAATAGTCCCCGGAGAAACAGACAAGGGCTTGGAATGACATTGCGCCCTGGAATGTGGCTTGCATCCAAATCTCATCTCGCTCTCTCTCTCTCTCTCTCTCTATCACTCTTTCTCTCGGCTTCTTCCTCCTTCACATTCTCTCGAGTCCTCCTCATCCAAGGTTATCTGTGCTGGTCCAGGTTGGCATATCTCAGTCAGGAGAGCAGTCCAATTCTTTAACCAAGATTTTCCATCAGTCGTCCAAACTCCCATCAAATATGAAAGCATTCTTCCTGAAATAACTCCTCTGTTTGTATGGAGATATTCCACCTTACACAGTGTACCCCTATCTTACCCTTGTCAGCCCTTCACACTGACACCTAACCATCCCATTGGTACTGCGTTCTACATGGTCCCAGATTTGACTTCGTGATCATCTTTTAAACCAACTACACATAAGTGACCTAGTGAGAATTCACTTCTCTGCAGCACACCCCACGTGTGGGATCAGGTCTGTGAAGTGCCTGGTGAGGTGGATCTCTCGACTCTTTCTAAGGGGACTTGGGAAATGAAGTCTCTGCCTCTCCATGTCTCAGTGAATTGGCATGTAAGAAGGGGTCCGAGCCCCCTTCAGCAGGGTCTGAATGCCAATGGGTCAGAGTATATACATTCGGTCCCCTAAAACCAGTCTCCATTTGGGACAATCCTCCTCCTTCTCTAGACCCTCCATTGGCAGGCCAGAGGCCCGGCTCGTCCAAGAGGGAAACCTCAAGACCTGCCCATGTAGCCCTCACCACACGGCTCACGGAGGAGAAGAAGAGAGACTCCTGAAATGCCTGACAATTGTGGACCCCACAATCAAGCCAGCAGTGGAACTAGTCACCCCACTTCCATCCAGCACCCCAGCAGACAGGACGTATTCTTATCAACCTGTGAAATACCCAGCAGACGTATCCCAGCTTCATTCTCGGGAAATTTGTTACTGTGGATAGCTAGTGTGTGATTTCATCTATTGACGTGTACGTTCAGAAGCAGGGAATCGTCCTTGCCCCCGTTCCAATATGTCCTCAGGGTTGATATTGAGGGCCTCGTCCTTGGTTGAAGGCAGAGAGGCCTATTTTCATGGTTTGAGCTCTGGAATGACATTTATCCTCCCGGTCATACTTAGGAGGCATTTTTCCCGAGGTGGAAAAGACTGGAAGTGATAAGCTCACTGGTCCCTTTCAGATATATCCTAATCCAAAAGCAAGCCTGAGCAGTGGATATTTACTCAGGAGCCTGATGAGAACGGTGGCCATGAGAAGAATGCTGAAAGAATACTTATCATCAAACTGTCCAATACATCCAATGGATCCTCCTTTAATTTAGTATCCACATACCTCCAGGTCATTAGCTCAGGCTGAACGATGTACAACCATTGAGGGGTGACGGTGAGAGCGTCCCACTTTGGGCCCATCACTCGCCTCTCTTCTCACACAGGGTCTGTGGTGTCACAAAGCTTGGTGGGCAGCATGCCATTGCCATGGCAACCATTGGGCCTGAACTTCTCAGATGGAAGGCAACTCTGCCTCCTCTGTGCCCACCTGCTCTCTACACAAGGATGGCTCTTCCCCTGAACGTGTGTCAGGCTCAACACGGTGGTTCAAGAACTGCTTCGCAGGAATACACACTCTACAATCTCTTTGGGAACGAAAAAATGTGGTTGAAAAAGACCCTCTCCCCAAGGAGCTTGAACATGGAAACAATGGCCGATGGAGGAAGAAGAACACACGAGCATCCCTTTCCATGGGAGGAGGCTTTGCCACGGAAGGAAACTATGGAATATCTTTTACCCTGATTTCCACCCCATGCCATTGGAGAAGATATAGGGACCATAGCACGGCTTTCAAACCTGTCTTCCAGTATGGAGCAGGGATTGGAATGGACACATTTTGGGCGTCAGGCCAGGAAGGAGGGAAGACCCTCTTACAGGTGTGCTGGTTTCTCCCATTTGTGGGATATCCACCTTAAACCAAGACATGTCCTTGGAGCAATTATCCTGACATTGCCGGATGCTTGAATCCACGGCTCTTTACCTCTCACTCTCCTTCCTTTGATCTCCTTCTCTCGAGCGCTCTCACTCTCCCCTTGGCCCCCCTTCAATGTCTCTTGAATCCTCCTGCTACAAGTTGACCTGTGGTGACAATGGATGAAATATCTTAGCCAAGAGAATGGTCCAAGTGATCCCCCAGCCTTTTCTCCCTGTCATCCTACGTCTGATCAAAGATAAAATCCGTGGTCCAGAAAGACTTCCTGTGCTTTGTGGAGACACCCCAACTAGGTCACACTTCCACAACACTTCCCCTATTCTGCCCTTCCTATGGACACGCTGACCACTTCATATGTACTTCGGTCTCTAGGGTCCCATAATGGACTCTGAGAGCAACACACTTGAAACAACGTTCACATGAGTGCTCTCCCAAGAATCCTCTTCTCTGCAGCATTCGCTACCTGGTCCATGAGGTATTGTGGATTTGCTTGGGTGTGGATCTCTGGACTTGTTCTTAGGGGATATCGAATATGAACTCTGTGACTCTCCATGTCTCAATGATTGGGCATCCAAACAATGGTCTCAGCATCCTTGGCCAGTGGGCTGGCCCACCATAGCCCAGAGTGCAAGATGTCTGTCAACCAAACCAGTCTCTATGGAAGAGACCTCCTCATTCTCTAGCCTCAGGATTGGCAGGGACAGAGCTCACTCCCTTCCAGGATGGAACTTTCAATAACCTCAAATTGCAGGCATCATCCCCGGGCTCATGGGAGGTCAGACAATCGACACACCTTTCCTTCCTTTGGACTGTAGACACAACAAACCCACTGGCACTGGCCCCATGCACCACACTCCCAGGAAGCACTCAATGAGAGGCAGGGCTTGTGCTTACCCACCTGTGGAAAAGGCACCTGAAATAGACCGGTTACATCTCGGTTGAAAGGACTCTGTTTGCAGGGTTCCCTTGTGGCTTAGGCTATGCACATATGGATTGAGAAGTGTGGAGCTGAAAATGCCGCATTGGGAATGTCTTCTTCAGGGGCTACATCCAGGGCCTCATGCTTGGTGGAGAGCATTGGGGCATGGTTTCCTTGTTGGTGCCGCAGGAGGTCTTTTTTCAAATGGCCATGAAGCACAATTCTTTTTTCACATGTAGGATCTCCCTTGAGGTATTCTGCCCACTGATCCCCTGAAGATATCACATGTTCAAACACCAAGCCTCTAGAATCCACATTGAGCTTGGAAGGCTGATGAGAGTGGTGGCTATGAGTCTACAGATGGAGACAATATGGTTCATCCAAGAGGACCACCCCTCTGATGGATCCTCCTTTCCATCAACTTCGACATACCTCCAGAGCAAGAGCTCATGGTGTCCATCTTTGAACTCTCAAGGTGTGAGGGTGATAATGTCCCGCATATGGCCCCTCACACACCTCTTTTCTCACAGCGAGGTTGTTCGGGCACAAGGCTACATGGGCATACTATCAGTGCCATGGCCACCGCTGGGACTGCACCTTTCAGAAGAAAGGCACCTCCACACACTGGGGAACCCAATTTTCTCTGTCATGATGGATCTCTGATAACATGTGCAGCACTTCAGTGTCAAGTGCTTTCTCAGTCCCTGCCTCACACGAATACACAGGACAGAATCTCTTTTGGAGACAAAAGACGTTATTCCAAACACCCAAACAAAAGTCCCCTGGACAGTGAAATCAAGGAACGACTGAGGAAGAACCGCCTATGAGCTGCCATTTCAATAGGAAGAGTCTTTTCCGCTTAGGGAAAAGAGAGGGTGTCATTTACCTTGACCCACACCTCGTGTCCTTTGAGAAGACATGGGTGCCCAGCAGGGAGGACTGCTTGCAACTGACGTATTTCTAGAGACAGGCCAAGAAAGAGTGAAAATCTCATGCAAGAGTCCTGATGTAGCCTTTGTGTCTAATAGTCCCCGGAGAAACAGACAAGGGCTTGGAATGACAATGCGCCCTGGAACGTGGCTTGCATCCAAATCTCATTTCGCTCTCTCTCTCTCTCTCTCTCTCTATCACTCTTTCTCTCGGCTTCTTCCTCCTTCACATTCTCTCGAATCCTCCTCATCCAAGGTTATCTGAGCTGGTCCAGGTTGGCATATCTCAGTCAGGAGAGCAGTCCAATTCTTTAACCAAGATTTTCCATCAGTCGTCCAAACTCCCATCAAATATGAAAGCATTTTTCCTGAAATAACTCCTCTGTTTGTATGGAGATATTCCACCTTACACAGTGTACCCCTATCTTACCCTTGTCAGCCCTTCACACTGACAGATAACCATCCCATTGGTACTGCGTTCTACATGGTCCCAGATTTGACTCCGAGATCAACATCTTTTCAACCACCTACGCATAAGCGACCTAGTGAGAATTCAATTCTCTGCAGCACACCCCAGTGTGGGATCAGGTCTGTGAAGTGGCTGGTGAGGTGGATCTCTCGACTCTTTCTAAGGGGACTTGGGAAATGAAGTCTCTGCCTCTCCATGTCTCAGTGAATTGGCATGTAAGAAGGGGTCCGAGCCCCCTTCAGCAGGGTCTGAATGCCAATGGGTCAGAGTATATACATTCGGTCCCCTAAAACCAGTCTCCATTTGGGACAATCCTCCTCCTTCTCTAGACCCTCCATTGGCGGGCCAGAGGCCCGGCTCATCCAAGAGGGAAACCTCAAGACCTGCACATGTAGCCCTCACCACACGGCTCACGGAGGAGAAGAAGAGAGACTCCTGAAATGCCTGACAATTGTGGACCCCACAATCAAGCCAGCAGTGGAACTAGTCAGCCCACTTCCATCCAGCACCCCAGCAGACAGGACGTATTCTTATCAACCTGTGAAATACCCAGCAGACGTATCCCAGCTTCATTCTCGGGAAATTTGTTACTGTGGATAGCTAGTGTGTGATTTCATCTATTGACGTGTACGTTCAGAAGCAGGGAATCGTCCTTCCCCCCGTTCCAATATGTCCTCAGGGTTGATATTGAGGGCCTCGTCCTTGGTTGAAGGCAGAGGGGCCTATTTTCATGGTTTGAGCTCTGGAATGACATTTATCCTCCCGGTCATACTTAGGAGGCATTTTTCCCGAGGTGGAAAAGACTGGAAGTGATAAGCTCACTGGTCCCTTTCAGATATATCCTAATCCAAAAGCAAGCCTGAGCAGTGGATATTTACTCAGGAGCCTGATGAGAACGGTGGCCATGAGAAGAATGCTGAAAGAATACTTATCATCAAACTGTCCAATACATCCAATGGATCCTCCTTTAATTTAGTATCCACATACCTCCAGGTCATTAGCTCAGGCTGAACGATGTACAACCATTGAGGGGTGACGGTGAGAGCTTCCCACTTTGGGCCCATCACTCGCCTCTCTTCTCACACAGGGTCTGTGGTGTCACAAAGCTTGGTGGGCAGCATGCCATTGCCATGGCAACCATTGGGCCTGAACTTCTCAGATGGAAGGCAACTCTGCCTCCTCTGTGCCCACCTGCTCTCTACACAAGGATGGCTCTTCCCCTGAACGTGTGTCAGGCTCAACACGGTGGTTCAAGAACTGCTTCCCAGGAATACACACTCTACAATCTCTTTGGGAACGAAAAAATGTGGTTGAAAAAGACCCTCTCCCCAAGGAGCTTGAACATGGAAACAATGGCCGATGGAGGAAGAAGAACACACGAGCATCCCTTTCCATGGGAGGAGGCTTTGCCACGGAAGGAAACTATGGAATATCTTTTACCCTGATTTCCACCCCATGCCATTGGAGAAGATATAGGGACCATAGCACGGCTTTCAAACCTGTCTTCCAGTATGGAGCAGGGATTGGAATGGACACATTTTGGGCGTCAGGCCAGGAAGGAGGGAAGACTCTCTTACAAGTGTGCTGGTTTCTCCCATTTGTGGGATATCCACCTTAAACCAAGACATGTCCTTGGAGCAATTATCCTGACATTGCCGGATGCTTGAATCCACGGCTTTTTACCTCTCACTCTCCTTCCTTTGATCTCCTTCTCTCTAGCGCTCTCACTCTCCCCTTGGCCCCCCTTCAATGTCTCTTGAATCCTCCTGCTACAAGTTGACCTGTGGTGACAATGGATGAAATATCTTAGCCAAGAGAATGGTCCAAGTGATCCCCCATCCTTTTCTCCCTGTCATCCTAGGTCTGATCAAAGATAACATCCGTGGTCCAGAAAGACTTCCTGTGCTTTGTGGAGACACCCCAACTAGGTCACACTTCCACAACACTTCCCCTATTCTGCCCTTCCTATGGACACGCTGACCACTTCATATGTACTTCGGTCTCTAGGGTCCCATACTGGACTCCGAGAGCAACACACTTGAAACAACGTTCACATGAGTGCTCTCCCAAGAAACCGCTTCTCTGCAGCATTCGCTACCTGGTCCATGAGGTATTGTGGATTTGCTCGGGTGTGGATCTCTGGACTCGATCTTAGGGGATATCGAATATGAACTCTGTGACTCTTCATGTCTCAATGATTGGGCATCCAAACAATGGTCTCAGCATCCTTGGCCAGTGGGCTGGCCCACCATAGCCCAGAGTGCAAGATGTCTGTCAACCAAACCAGTCACTATGGAAGAGACCTCCTCATTCTCTAGCCTCATCAGTGTCAGGGACAGAGCCCACTCTCTTCCAGGATGGAACTTTCAATACCCTCAAATTGCAGGCATCATCCCCGGGCTCATGGGAGATCAGACAATCGACACACCTTTCCTTCCTTTTGACTGTAGACACAACAAACCCACTGGCACTGGCCCCATGCACCACACTCCCAGGAAGCACTCAATGAGAGGCAGGGCTTGTGCTTACCCACCTGTGGAAAAGGCACCTGAAATAGACCGGTTACATCTCGGTTGAAAGGACTCTGTTTGCAGGGTTCCCTTGTGGCTTAGGCTATGCACATATGGATTGAGAAGTGTGGAGCTGAAAATGCCGCATTGGGAATGTCTTCTTCAGGGGCTACATCCAGGGCCTCATGCTTGGTGGAGAGCATTGGGGCATGGTTTCCTTGTTGGTGCCGCAGGAGGTCTTTTTTCAAATGGCCATGAAGCACAATTCTTTTTTCACATGTAGGATCTCCCTTGAGGTATTCTGCCCACTGATCCCCTGAAGATATCACATGTTCAAACACCAAGCCTCTAGAATCCACATTGAGCTTGGAAGGCTGATGAGAGTGGTGGCTATGAGTCTACAGATGGAGACAATATGGTTCATCCAAGAGGACCACCCCTCTGATGGATTCTCCTTTCCATCAACTTCGACAGACCTCCAGAGCAAGAGCTCATGGTGTCCATCTTTGAACTCTCAAGGTGTGAGGGTGAGAATGTCCCACATATGGCCCCTCACACACCTCTTTTCTCACAGCGAGGTTGTTCGGGCACAAGGCTACATGGGCATACTATCAGTGCCATGGCCACCGCTGGGACTGCACCTTTCAGAAGAAAGGCACCTCCACACACTGGGGAACCCAATTTTCTCTGTCATGATGGATCTCTGATAACATGTGCAGCACTTCAGTGTCAAGTGCTTTCTCAGTCCCTGCCTCACACGAATACACAGGACAGAATCTCTTTTGGAGACAAAAGACGTTATTCCAAACACCCAAACAAAAGTCCCCTGGACAGTGAAATCAAGGAACGACTGAGGAAGAACCGCCTATGAGCTGCCATTTCAATAGGAAGAGTCTTTTCCGCTTAGGGAAAAGAGAGGGTGTCATTTACCTTGACCCACACCTTGTGTCCTTTGAGAAGACATGGGTGCCCAGCAGGGAGGACTGCTTGCAACTGACGTATTTCTAGAGACAGGCCAAGAAAGAGTGAAAATCTCATGCAAGAGTCCTGATGTAGCCTTTGTGTCTAATAGTCCCCGGAGAAACAGACAAGGGCTTGGATTGACATTGCGCCCTGGAATGTGGCTTGCATCCAAATCTCATCTCACTCTCTCTCTCTCTCTCTCTCTATCACTCTTTCTCTCGGCTTCTTCCTCCTTCACATTCTCTCGAATCCTCCTCATCCAAGGTTATCTGTGCTGGTCCAGGTTGGCATATCTCAGTCAGGAGAGCAGTCCAATTCTTTAACCAAGATTTTCCATCAGTCGTCCAAACTCCCATCAAATATGAAAGCATTTTTCCTGAAATAACTCCTCTGTTTGTATGGAGATATTCCACCTTACACAGTGTACCCCTATCTTACCCTTGTCAGCCCTTCACACTGAAACATAACCATCCCATTGGTACTGCGTTCTACATGGTCCCAGATTTGACTCCGAGATCAACATCCTTTCAACCACCTACGCATAAGCGACCTAGTGAGAATTCAATTCTCTGCAGCACACCCCACGTGTGGGATCAGGTCTGTGAAGTGGCTGGTGAGGTGGATCTCTCGACTCTTTCTAAGGGGACTTGGGAAATGAAGTCTCTGCCTCTCCATGTCTCAGTGAATTGGCATGTAAGAAGGGGTCCGAGCCCCCTTCAGCAGGGTCTGAATGCCAATGGGTCAGAGTATATACATTCGGTCCCCTAAAACCAGTCTCCATTTGGGACAGTCCTCCTCCTTCTCTAGACCCTCCATTGGCAGGCCAGAGGCCCGGCTCGTCCAAGAGGGAAACCTCAAGACCTGCCCATGTAGCCCTCACCACACGGCTCACGGAGGAGAAGAAGAGAGACTCCTGAAATGCCTGACAATTGTGGACCCCACAATCAAGCCAGCAGTGGAACTAGTCACCCCACTTCCATCCAGCACCCCAGTAGACAGGACGTATTCTTATCAACCTGTGAAATACCCAGCAGACGTATCCCAGCTTCATTCTCGGGAAATTTGTTACTGTGGATAGCTAGTGTGTGATTTCATCTATTGACGTGTACGTTCAGAAGCAGGGAATCGTCCTTCCCCCCGTTCCAATATTTCCTCAGGTTTGATATTGAGGGCCTCGTCCTTGGTTGAAGGCAGAGGGGCCTATTTTCATGGTTTGAGCTCTGGAATGACATTTATCCTCCCGGTCATACTTAGGAGGCATTTTTCCCGAGGTGGAAAAGACTGGAAGTGATAAGCTCACTGGTCCCTTTCAGATATATCCTAATCCAAAAGCAAGCCTGAGCAGTGGATATTTACTCAGGAGCCTGATGAGAACGGTGGCCATGAGAAGAATGCTGAAAGAATACTTATCATCAAACTGTCCAATACATCCAATGGATCCTCCTTTAATTTAGTATCCACATACCTCCAGGTCATTAGCTCAGGCTGAACGATGTACAACCATTGAGGGGTGACGGTGAGAGCTTCCCACTTTGGGCCCATCACTCGCCTCTCTTCTCACACAGGGTCTGTGGTGTCACAAAGCTTGGTGGGCAGCATGCCATTGCCATGGCAACCATTGGGCCTGAACTTCTCAGATGGAAGGCAACTCTGCCTCCTCTGTGCCCACCTGCTCTCTACACAAGGATGGCTCTTCCCCTGAACGTGTGTCAGGCTCAACACGGTGGTTCAAGAACTTCTTCCCAGGAATATACACTCTACAATCTCTTTGGGAAAGAAAAATTGTGGTTGAAAAAGACCCTCTCCCCAAGGAGCTTGAACATGGAAACAATGGCCGATGGAGGAAGAAGAACACACGAGCATCCCTTTCCATGGGAGGAGGCTTTGCCACGGAAGGAAACTATGGAATATCTTTTACCCTGATTTCCACCCCATGCCATTGGAGAAGATATAGGGACCATAGCACGGCTTTCAAACCTGTCTTCCAGTATGGAGCAGGGATTGGAATGGACACATTTTGGGCGTCAGGCCAGGAAGGAGGGAAGACTCTCTTACAAGTGTGCTGGTTTCTCCCATTTGTGGGATATCCACCTTAAACCAAGACATGTCCTTGGAGCAATTATCCTGACATTGCCGGATGCTTGAATCCACGGCTCTTTACCTCTCACTCTCCTTCCTTTGATCTCCTTCTCTCGAGCGCTCTCACTCTCCCCTTGGCCCCCCTTCAATGTCTCTTGAATCCTCCTGCTACAAGTTGACCTGTGGTGACAATGGATGAAATATCTTAGCCAAGAGAATGGTCCAAGTGATCCCCCAGCCTTTTCTCCCTGTCATCCTACGTCTGATCAAAGATAACATCCGTGGTCCAGAAAGACTTCCTGTGCTTTGTGGAGACACCCCAACTAGGTCACACTTCCACAACACTTCCCCTATTCAGCCCTTCCTATGGACACGCTGACCACTTCATATGTACTTCGGTCTCTAGGGTCCCATACTGGACTCCGAGAGCAACACACTTGAAACAACGTTCACATGAGTGCTCTCCCAAGAAACCGCTTCTCTGCAGCATTCGCTACCTGGTCCATGAGGTATTGTGGATTTGCTTGGGTGTGGATCTCTGGACTCGATCTTAGGGGATATCGAATATGAACTCTGTGACTCTTCATGTCTCAATGATTGGGCATCCAAACAATGGTCTGAGCATCCTTGGCCAGTGGGCTGGCCCACCATAGCCCAGAGTGCAAGATGTCTGTCAACCAAACCAGTCTCTATGGAAGAGACCTCCTCATTCTCTAGCCTCAGGATTGGCAGGGACAGAGCTCACTCCCTTCCAGGATGGAACTTTCAATACCCTCAAATTGCAGGCATCATCCCCGGGCTCATGGGAGATCAGACAATCGACACACCTTTCCTTCCTTTTGACTGTAGACACAACAAACCCACTGGCACTGGCCCCATGCACCACACTCCCAGGAAGCACTCAATGAGAGGGAGGGCTTGTGCTTACCCACCTGTGGAAAAGGCACCTGAAATAGACCGGTTACATCTCGGTTGAAAGGACTCTGTTTGCAGGGTTCCCTTGTGGCTTAGGCTATGCACATATGGATTGAGAAGTGTGGAGCTGAAAATGCCGCATTGGGAATGTCTTCTTCAGGGGCTACATCCAGGGCCTCATGCTTGGTGGAGAGCATTGGGGCATGGTTTCCTTGTTGGTGCCGCAGGAGGTCTTTTTTCAAATGGCCATGAAGCACAATTCTTTTTTCACATGTAGGATCTCCCTTGAGGTATTCTGCCCACTGATCCCCTGAAGATATCACATGTTCAAACACCAAGCCTCTAGAATCCACATTGAGCTTGGAAGGCTGATGAGAGTGGTGGCTATGAGTCTACAGATGGAGACAATATGGTTCATCCAAGAGGACCACCCCTCTGATGGATCCTCCTTTCCATCAACTTCGACATACCTCCAGAGCAAGAGCTCATGGTGTCCATCTTTGAACTCTCAAGGTGTGAGGGTGAGAATGTCCCACATATGGCCCCTCACACACCTCTTTTCTCACAGCGAGGTTGTTCGGGCACAAGGCTACAAGGGCATACTATCAGTGCCATGGCCACCGCTGGGACTGCACCTTTCAGAAGAAAGGCACCTCCACACACTGGGGAACCCAATTTTCTCTGTCATGATGGATCTCTGATAACATGTGCAGCACTTCAGTGTCAAGTGCTTTCTCAGTCCCTGCCTCACACGAATACACAGGACAGAATCTCTTTTGGAGACAAAAGACGTTATTCCAAACACCCAAACAAAAGTCCCCTGGACAGTGAAATCAAGGAACGACTGAGGAAGAACCGCCTATGAGCTGCCATTTCAATAGGAAGAGTCTTTTCCGCTTAGGGAAAAGAGAGGGTGTCATTTACCTTGACCCACACCTCGTGTCCTTTGAGAAGACATGGGTGCCCAGCAGGGAGGACTGCTTGCAACTGACGTATTTCTAGAGACAGGCCAAGAAAGAGTGAAAATCTCATGCAAGAGTCCTGATGTAGCCTTTGTGTCTAATAGTCCCCGGAGAAACAGACAAGGGCTTGGAATGACAATGCGCCCTGGAACGTGGCTTGCATCCAAATCTCATTTCGCTCTCTCTCTCTCTCTCTCTCTCTATCACTCTTTCTCTCGGCTTCTTCCTCCTTCACATTCTCTCGAATCCTCCTCATCCAAGGTTATCTGAGCTGGTCCAGGTTGGCATATCTCAGTCAGGAGAGCAGTCCAATTCTTTAACCAAGATTTTCCATCAGTCGTCCAAACTCCCATCAAATATGAAAGCATTTTTCCTGAAATAACTCCTCTGTTTGTATGGAGATATTCCACCTTACACAGTGTACCCCTATCTTACCCTTGTCAGCCCTTCACACTGACACCTAACCATCCCATTGGTACTGCGTTCTACATGGTCCCAGATTTGACTCCGAGATCAACATCTTTTCAACCACCTACGCATAAGCGACCTAGTGAGAATTCAATTCTCTGCAGCACACCCCAGTGTGGGATCAGGTCTGTGAAGTGGCTGGTGAGGTGGATCTCTCGACTCTTTCTAAGGGGACTTGGGAAATGAAGTCTCTGCCTCTCCATGTCTCAGTGAATTGGCATGTAAGATGGGGTCCGAGCCCCCTTCAGCAGGGTCTGAATGCCAATGGGTCAGAGTATATACATTCGGTCCCCTAAAACCAGTCTCCATTTGGGACAATCCTCCTCCTTCTCTAGACCCTCCATTGGCAGGCCAGAGGCCCGGCTCATCCAAGAGGGAAACCTCAAGACCTGCCCATGTAGCCCTCACCACACGGCTCACGGAGGAGAAGAAGAGAGACTCCTGAAATGCCTGACAATTGTGGACCCCACAATCAAGCCAGCAGTGGAACTAGTCACCCCACTTCCATCCAGCACCCCAGCAGACAGGACGTATTCTTATCAACCTGTGAAATACCCAGCAGACGTATCCCAGCTTCATTCTCGGGAAATTTGTTACTGTGGATAGCTAGTGTGTGATTTCATCTATTGACGTGTACGTTCAGAAGCAGGGAATCGTCCTTCCCCCCGTTCCAATATGTCCTCAGGGTTGATATTGAGGGCCTCGTCCTTGGTTGAAGGCAGAGGGGCCTATTTTCATGGTTTGAGCTCTGGAATGACATTTATCCTCCCGGTCATACTTAGGAGACATTTTTCCCGAGGTGGAAAAGACTGGAAGTGATAAGCTCACTGGTCCCTTTCAGATATATCCTAATCCAAAAGCAAGCCTGAGCAGTGGATATTTACTCAGGAGCCTGATGAGAACGGTGGCCATGAGAAGAATGCTGAAAGAATACTTATCATCAAACTGTCCAATACATCCAATGGATCCTCCTTTAATTTAGTATCCACATACCTCCAGGTCATTAGCTCAGGCTGAACGATGTACAACCATTGAGGGGTGACGGTGAGAGCTTCCCACTTTGGGCCCATCACTCGCCTCTCTTCTCACACAGGGTCTGTGGTGTCACAAAGCTTGGTGGGCAGCATGCCATTGCCATGGCAACCATTGGGCCTGAACTTCTCAGATGGAAGGCAACTCTGCCTCCTCTGTGCCCACCTGCTCTCTACACAAGGATGGCTCTTCCCCTGAACGTGTGTCAGGCTCAACACGGTGGTTCAAGAACTGCTTCCCAGGAATACACACTCTACAATCTCTTTGGGAAAGAAAAATTGTGGTTGAAAAAGACCCTCTCCCCAAGGAGCTTGAACATGGAAACAATGGCCGATGGAGGAAGAAGAACACACGAGCATCCCTTTCCATGGGAGGAGGCTTTGCCACGGAAGGAAACTATGGAATATCTTTTACCCTGATTTCCACCCCATGCCATTGGAGAAGATATAGGGACCATAGCACGGCTTTCAAACCTGTCTTCCAGTATGGAGCAGGGATTGGAATGGACACATTTTGGGCGTCAGGCCAGGAAGGAGGGAAGACTCTCTTACAAGTGTGCTGGTTTCTCCCATTTGTGGGATATCCACCTTAAACCAAGACATGTCCTTGGAGCAATTATCCTGACATTGCCGGATGCTTGAATCCACGGCTCTTTACCTCTCACTCTCCTTCCTTTGATCTCCTTCTCTCGAGCGCTCTCACTCTCCCCTTGGCCCCCCTTCAATGTCTCTTGAATCCTCCTGCTACAAGTTGACCTGTGGTGACAATGGATGAAATATCTTAGCCAAGAGAATGGTCCAAGTGATCCCCCAGCCTTTTCTCCCTGTCATCCTACGTCTGATCAAAGATAACATCCGTGGTCCAGAAAGACTTCCTGTGCTTTGTGGAGACACCCCAACTAGGTCACACTTCCACAACACTTCCCCTATTCAGCCCTTCCTATGGACACGCTGACCACTTCATATGTACTTCGGTCTCTAGGGTCCCATACTGGACTCCGAGAGCAACACACTTGAAACAAGGTTCACATGAGTGCTCTCCCAAGAAACCGCTTCTCTGCAGCATTCGCTACCTGGTCCATGAGGTATTGTGGATTTGCTTGGGTGTGGATCTCTGGACTCGATCTTAGGGGATATCGAATATGAACTCTGTGACTCTTCATGTCTCAATGATTGGGCATCCAAACAATGGTCTGAGCATCCTTGGCCAGTGGGCTGGCCCACCATAGCCCAGAGTGCAAGATGTCTGTCAACCAAACCAGTCTCTATGGAAGAGACCTCCTCATTCTCTAGCCTCATCAGTGTCAGGGACAGAGCCCACTCTCTTCCAGGATGGAACTTTCAATACCCTCAAATTGCAGGCATCATCCCCGGGCTCATGGGAGATCAGACAATCGACACACCTTTCCTTCCTTTTGACTGTAGACACAACAAACCCACTGGCACTGGCCCCATGCACCACACTCCCAGGAAGCACTCAATGAGAGGCAGGGCTTGTGCTTACCCACCTGTGGAAAAGGCACCTGAAATAGACCGGTTACATCTCGGTTGAAAGGACTCTGTTTGCAGGGTTCCCTTGTGGCTTAGGCTATGCAAATATGGATTGAGAAGTGTGGAGCTGAAAATGCCGCATTGGGAATGTCTTCTTCAGGGGCTACATCCAGGGCCTCATGCTTGGTGGAGAGCATTGGGGCATGGTTTCCTTGTTGGTGCCGCAGGAGGTCTTTTTTCAAATGGCCATGAAGCACAATTCTTTTTTCACATGTAGGATCTCCCTTGAGGTATTCTGCCCACTGATCCCCTGAAGATATCACATGTTCAAACACCAAGCCTCTAGAATCCACATTGAGCTTGGAAGGCTGATGAGAGTGGTGGCTATGAGTCTACAGATGGAGACAATATGGTTCATCCAAGAGGACCACCCCTCTGATGGATCCTCCTTTCCATCAACTTCGACATACCTCCAGAGCAAGAGCTCATGGTGTCCATCTTTGAACTCTCAAGGTGTGAGGGTGAGAATGTCCCGCATATGGCCCCTCACACACCTCTTTTCTCACAGCGAGGTTGTTCGGGCACAAGGCTACATGGGCATACTATCAGTGCCATGGCCACCGCTGGGACTGCACCTTTCAGAAGAAAGGCACCTCCACACACTGGGGAACCCAATTTTCTCTGTCATGATGGATCTCTGATAACATGTGCAGCACTTCAGTGTCAAGTGCTTTCTCAGTCCCTGCCTCACACGAATACACAGGACAGAATCTCTTTTGGAGACAAAAGACGTTATTCCAAACACCCAAACAAAAGTCCCCTGGACAGTGAAATCAAGGAACGACTGAGGAAGAACCGCCTATGAGCTGCCATTTCAATAGGAAGAGTCTTTTCCGCTTAGGGAAAAGAGAGGGTGTCATTTACCTTGACCCACACCTCGTGTCCTTTGAGAAGACATGGGTGCCCAGCAGGGAGGACTGCTTGCAACTGACGTATTTCTAGAGACAGGCCAAGAAAGAGTGAAAATCTCATGCAAGAGTCCTGATGTAGCCTTTGTGTCTAATAGTCCCCGGAGAAACAGACAAGGGCTTGGAATGACATTGCGCCCTGGAATGTGGCTTGCATCCAAATCTCATCTCGCTCTCTCTCTCTCTCTCTCTCTATCACTCTTTCTCTCGGCTTCTTCCTCCTTCACATTCTCTCGAATCCTCCTCATCCAAGGTTATCTGTGCTGGTCCAGGTTGGCATATCTCAGTCAGGAGAGCAGTCCAATTCTTTAACCAAGATTTTCCATCAGTCGTCCAAACTCCCATCAAATATGAAAGCATTCTTCCTGAAATAACTCCTCTGTTTGTATGGAGATATTCCACCTTACACAGTGTACCCCTATCTTACCCTTGTCAGCCCTTCACACTGACACCTAACCATCCCATTGGTACTGCGTTCTACATGGTCCCAGATTTGACTCCGAGATCAACATCTTTTCAACCACCTACGCATAAGCGACCTAGTGAGAATTCAATTCTCTGCAGCACACCCCAGTGTGGGATCAGGTCTGTGAAGTGGCTGGTGAGGTGGATCTCTCGACTCTTTCTAAGGGGACTTGGGAAATGAAGTCTCTGCCTCTCCATGTCTCAGTGAATTGGCATGTAAGATGGGGTCCGAGCCCCCTTCAGCAGGGTCTGAATGCCAATGGGTCAGAGTATATACATTCGGTCCCCTAAAACCAGTCTCCATTTGGGACAATCCTCCTCCTTCTCTAGACCCTCCATTGGCAGGCCAGAGGCCCGGCTCATCCAAGAGGGAAACCTCAAGACCTGCCCATGTAGCCCTCACCACACGGCTCACGGAGGAGAAGAAGAGAGACTCCTGAAATGCCTGACAATTGTGGACCCCACAATCAAGCCAGCAGTGGAACTAGTCACCCCACTTCCATCCAGCACCCCAGCAGACAGGACGTATTCTTATCAACCTGTGAAATACCCAGCAGACGTATCCCAGCTTCATTCTCGGGAAATTTGTTACTGTGGATAGCTAGTGTGTGATTTCATCTATTGACGTGTACGTTCAGAAGCAGGGAATCGTCCTTCCCCCCGTTCCAATATGTCCTCAGGGTTGATATTGAGGGCCTCGTCCTTGGTTGAAGGCAGAGGGGCCTATTTTCATGGTTTGAGCTCTGGAATGACATTTATCCTCCCGGTCATACTTAGGAGACATTTTTCCCGAGGTGGAAAAGACTGGAAGTGATAAGCTCACTGGTCCCTTTCAGATATATCCTAATCCAAAAGCAAGCCTGAGCAGTGGATATTTACTCAGGAGCCTGATGAGAACGGTGGCCATGAGAAGAATGCTGAAAGAATACTTATCATCAAACTGTCCAATACATCCAATGGATCCTCCTTTAATTTAGTATCCACATACCTCCAGGTCATTAGCTCAGGCTGAACGATGTACAACCATTGAGGGGTGACGGTGAGAGCTTCCCACTTTGGGCCCATCACTCGCCTCTCTTCTCACACAGGGTCTGTGGTGTCACAAAGCTTGGTGGGCAGCATGCCATTGCCATGGCAACCATTGGGCCTGAACTTCTCAGATGGAAGGCAACTCTGCCTCCTCTGTGCCCACCTGCTCTCTACACAAGGATGGCTCTTCCCCTGAACGTGTGTCAGGCTCAACACGGTGGTTCAAGAACTGCTTCCCAGGAATACACACTCTACAATCTCTTTGGGAAAGAAAAATTGTGGTTGAAAAAGACCCTCTCCCCAAGGAGCTTGAACATGGAAACAATGGCCGATGGAGGAAGAAGAACACACGAGCATCCCTTTCCATGGGAGGAGGCTTTGCCACGGAAGGAAACTATGGAATATCTTTTACCCTGATTTCCACCCCATGCCATTGGAGAAGATATAGGGACCATAGCACGGCTTTCAAACCTGTCTTCCAGTATGGAGCAGGGATTGGAATGGACACATTTTGGGCGTCAGGCCAGGAAGGAGGGAAGACTCTCTTACAAGTGTGCTGGTTTCTCCCATTTGTGGGATATCCACCTTAAACCAAGACATGTCCTTGGAGCAATTATCCTGACATTGCCGGATGCTTGAATCCACGGCTCTTTACCTCTCACTCTCCTTCCTTTGATCTCCTTCTCTCGAGCGCTCTCACTCTCCCCTTGGCCCCCCTTCAATGTCTCTTGAATCCTCCTGCTACAAGTTGACCTGTGGTGACAATGGATGAAATATCTTAGCCAAGAGAATGGTCCAAGTGATCCCCCAGCCTTTTCTCCCTGTCATCCTAGGTCTGATCAAAGATAACATCCGTGGTCCAGAAAGACTTCCTGTGCTTTGTGGAGACACCCCAACTAGGTCACACTTCCACAACACTTCCCCTATTCAGCCCTTCCTATGGACAAGCTGACCACTTCATATGTACTTCGGTCTCTAGGGTCCCATACTGGACTCCGAGAGCAACACACTTGAAACAAGGTTCACATGAGTGCTCTCCCAAGAAACCGCTTCTCTGCAGCATTCGCTACCTGGTCCATGAGGTATTGTGGATTTGCTTGGGTGTGGATCTCTGGACTCGATCTTAGGGGATATCGAATATGAACTCTGTGACTCTTCATGTCTCAATGATTGGGCATCCAAACAATGGTCTGAGCATCCTTGGCCAGTGGGCTGGCCCACCATAGCCCAGAGTGCAAGATGTCTGTCAACCAAACCAGTCTCTATGGAAGAGACCTCCTCATTCTCTAGCCTCATCAGTGTCAGGGACAGAGCCCACTCTCTTCCAGGATGGAACTTTCAATACCCTCAAATTGCAGGCATCATCCCCGGGCTCATGGGAGATCAGACAATCGACACACCTTTCCTTCCTTTTGACTGTAGACACAACAAACCCACTGGCACTGGCCCCATGCACCACACTCCCAGGAAGCACTCAATGAGAGGCAGGGCTTGTGCTTACCCACCTGTGGAAAAGGCACCTGAAATAGACCGGTTACATCTCGGTTGAAAGGACTCTGTTTGCAGGGTTCCCTTGTGGCTTAGGCTATGCAAATATGGATTGAGAAGTGTGGAGCTGAAAATGCCGCATTGGGAATGTCTTCTTCAGGGGCTACATCCAGGGCCTCATGCTTGGTGGAGAGCATTGGGGCATGGTTTCCTTGTTGGTGCCGCAGGAGGTCTTTTTTCAAATGGCCATGAAGCACAATTCTTTTTTCACATGTAGGATCTCCCTTGAGGTATTCTGCCCACTGATCCCCTGAAGATATCACATGTTCAAACACCAAGCCTCTAGAATCCACATTGAGCTTGGAAGGCTGATGAGAGTGGTGGCTATGAGTCTACAGATGGAGACAATATGGTTCATCCAAGAGGACCACCCCTCTGATGGATCCTCCTTTCCATCAACTTCGACATACCTCCAGAGCAAGAGCTCATGGTGTCCATCTTTGAACTCTCAAGGTGTGAGGGTGAGAATGTCCCGCATATGGCCCCTCACACACCTCTTTTCTCACAGCGAGGTTGTTCGGGCACAAGGCTACATGGGCATACTATCAGTGCCATGGCCACCGCTGGGACTGCACCTTTCAGAAGAAAGGCACCTCCACACACTGGGGAACCCAATTTTCTCTGTCATGATGGATCTCTGATAACATGTGCAGCACTTCAGTGTCAAGTGCTTTCTCAGTCCCTGCCTCACACGAATACACAGGACAGAATCTCTTTTGGAGACAAAAGACGTTATTCCAAACACCCAAACAAAAGTCCCCTGGACAGTGAAATCAAGGAACGACTGAGGAAGAACCGCCTATGAGCTGCCATTTCAATAGGAAGAGTCTTTTCCGCTTAGGGAAAAGAGAGGGTGTCATTTACCTTGACCCACACCTCGTGTCCTTTGAGAAGACATGGGTGCCCAGCAGGGAGGACTGCTTGCAACTGACGTATTTCTAGAGACAGGCCAAGAAAGAGTGAAAATCTCATGCAAGAGTCCTGATGTAGCCTTTGTGTCTAATAGTCCCCGGAGAAACAGACAAGGGCTTGGAATGACATTGCGCCCTGGAATGTGGCTTGCATCCAAATCTCATCTCGCTCTCTCTCTCTCTCTCTCTCTATCACTCTTTCTCTCGGCTTCTTCCTCCTTCACATTCTCTCGAATCCTCCTCATCCAAGGTTATCTGTGCTGGTCCAGGTTGGCATATCTCAGTCAGGAGAGCAGTCCAATTCTTTAACCAAGATTTTCCATCAGTCGTCCAAACTCCCATCAAATATGAAAGCATTCTTCCTGAAATAACTCCTCTGTTTGTATGGAGATATTCCACCTTACACAGTGTACCCCTATCTTACCCTTGTCAGCCCTTCACACTGACACCTAACCATCCCATTGGTACTGCGTTCTACATGGTCCCAGATTTGACTCCGAGATCAACATCTTTTCAACCACCTACGCATAAGCGACCTAGTGAGAATTCAATTCTCTGCAGCACACCCCAGTGTGGGATCAGGTCTGTGAAGTGGCTGGTGAGGTGGATCTCTCGACTCTTTCTAAGGGGACTTGGGAAATGAAGTCTCTGCCTCTCCATGTCTCAGTGAATTGGCATGTAAGATGGGGTCCGAGCCCCCTTCAGCAGGGTCTGAATGCCAATGGGTCAGAGTATATACATTCGGTCCCCTAAAACCAGTCTCCATTTGGGACAATCCTCCTCCTTCTCTAGACCCTCCATTGGCAGGCCAGAGGCCCGGCTCATCCAAGAGGGAAACCTCAAGACCTGCCCATGTAGCCCTCACCACACGGCTCACGGAGGAGAAGAAGAGAGACTCCTGAAATGCCTGACAATTGTGGACCCCACAATCAAGCCAGCAGTGGAACTAGTCACCCCACTTCCATCCAGCACCCCAGCAGACAGGACGTATTCTTATCAACCTGTGAAATACCCAGCAGACGTATCCCAGCTTCATTCTCGGGAAATTTGTTACTGTGGATAGCTAGTGTGTGATTTCATCTATTGACGTGTACGTTCAGAAGCAGGGAATCGTCCTTCCCCCCGTTCCAATATGTCCTCAGGGTTGATATTGAGGGCCTCGTCCTTGGTTGAAGGCAGAGGGGCCTATTTTCATGGTTTGAGCTCTGGAATGACATTTATCCTCCCGGTCATACTTAGGAGACATTTTTCCCGAGGTGGAAAAGACTGGAAGTGATAAGCTCACTGGTCCCTTTCAGATATATCCTAATCCAAAAGCAAGCCTGAGCAGTGGATATTTACTCAGGAGCCTGATGAGAACGGTGGCCATGAGAAGAATGCTGAAAGAATACTTATCATCAAACTGTCCAATACATCCAATGGATCCTCCTTTAATTTAGTATCCACATACCTCCAGGTCATTAGCTCAGGCTGAACGATGTACAACCATTGAGGGGTGACGGTGAGAGCTTCCCACTTTGGGCCCATCACTCGCCTCTCTTCTCACACAGGGTCTGTGGTGTCACAAAGCTTGGTGGGCAGCATGCCATTGCCATGGCAACCATTGGGCCTGAACTTCTCAGATGGAAGGCAACTCTGCCTCCTCTGTGCCCACCTGCTCTCTACACAAGGATGGCTCTTCCCCTGAACGTGTGTCAGGCTCAACACGGTGGTTCAAGAACTGCTTCCCAGGAATACACACTCTACAATCTCTTTGGGAAAGAAAAATTGTGGTTGAAAAAGACCCTCTCCCCAAGGAGCTTGAACATGGAAACAATGGCCGATGGAGGAAGAAGAACACACGAGCATCCCTTTCCATGGGAGGAGGCTTTGCCACGGAAGGAAACTATGGAATATCTTTTACCCTGATTTCCACCCCATGCCATTGGAGAAGATATAGGGACCATAGCACGGCTTTCAAACCTGTCTTCCAGTATGGAGCAGGGATTGGAATGGACACATTTTGGGCGTCAGGCCAGGAAGGAGGGAA
This sequence comes from Sus scrofa, assembly GCF_054392235.1. Classification (NCBI taxonomy): domain Eukaryota; kingdom Metazoa; phylum Chordata; class Mammalia; order Artiodactyla; family Suidae; genus Sus; species Sus scrofa. The sequence goes on from NC_139402.1 coordinate 45,915,504, forward strand.
GACTCTCTTACAAGTGTGCTGGTTTCTCCCATTTGTGGGATATCCACCTTAAACCAAGACATGTCCTTGGAGCAATTATCCTGACATTGCCGGATGCTTGAATCCACGGCTCTTTACCTCTCACTCTCCTTCCTTTGATCTCCTTCTCTCTAGCGCTCTCACTCTCCCCTTGGCCCCCTTCAATGTCTCTTGAATCCTCCTGCTACAAGTTGACCTGTGGTGACAATGGATGAAATATCTTAGCCAAGAGAATGGTCCAAGTGATCCCCCAGCCTTTTCTCCCTGTCATCCTAGGTCTGATCAAAGATAACATCCGTGGTCCAGAAAGACTTCCTGTGCTTTGTGGAGACACCCCAACTAGGTCACACTTCCACAACACTTCCCCTATTCAGCCCTTCCTATGGACACGCTGACCACTTCATATGTACTTCGGTCTCTAAGGTCCCATACTGGACTCCGAGAGCAACACACTTGAAACAAGGTTCACATGAGTGCTCTCCCAAGAAACCGCTTCTCTGCAGCATTCGCTACCTGGTCCATGAGGTATTGTGGATTTGCTTGTTTGTGGATCTCTGGACTCGATCTTAGGGGATATCGAATATGAACTCTGTGACTCTTCATGTCTCAATGATTGGGCATCCAAACAATGGTCTGAGCATCCTTGGCCAGTGGGCTGGCCCACCATAGCCCAGAGTGCAAGATGTCTGTCAACCAAACCAGTCTCTATGGAAGAGACCTCCTCATTCTCTAGCCTCATCAGTGTCAGGGACAGAGCCCACTCTCTTCCAGGATGGAACTTTCAATACCCTCAAATTGCAGGCATCATCCCCGGGCTCATGGGAGATCAGACAATCGACACACCTTTCCTTCCTTTTGACTGTAGACACAACAAACCCACTGGCACTGGCCCCATGCACCACACTCCCAGGAAGCACTCAATGAGAGGCAGGGCTTGTGCTTACCCACCTGTGGAAAAGGCACCTGAAATAGACCGGTTACATCTCGGTTGAAAGGACTCTGTTTGCAGGGTTCCCTTGTGGCTTAGGCTATGCAAATATGGATTGAGAAGTGTGGAGCTGAAAATGCCGCATTGGGAATGTCTTCTTCAGGGGCTACATCCAGGGCCTCATGCTTGGTGGAGAGCATTGGGGCATGGTTTCCTTGTTGGTGCCGCAGGAGGTCTTTTTTCAAATGGCCATGAAGCACAATTCTTTTTTCACATGTAGGATCTCCCTTGAGGTATTCTGCCCACTGATCCCCTGAAGATATCACATGTTCAAACACCAAGCCTCTAGAATCCACATTGAGCTTGGAAGGCTGATGAGAGTGGTGGCTATGAGTCTACAGATGGAGACAATATGGTTCATCCAAGAGGACCACCCCTCTGATGGATTCTCCTTTCCATCAACTTCGACAGACCTCCAGAGCAAGAGCTCATGGTGTCCATCTTTGAACTCTCAAGGTGTGAGGGTGAGAATGTCCCACATATGGCCCATCACACACCTCTTTTCTCACAGCGAGGTTGTTCGGGCACAAGGCTCCATGGGCATACTATCAGTGCCATGGCCACCGCTGGGACTGCACCTTTCAGAAGAAAGGCACCTCCACACACTGGGGAACCCAATTTTCTCTGTCATGATGGATCTCTGATAACATGTGCAGCACTTCAGTGTCAAGTGCTTTCTCAGTCCCTGCCTCACACGAATACACAGGACAGAATCTCTTTTGGAGACAAAAGACGTTATTCCAAACACCCAAACAAAAGTCCCCTGGACAGTGAAATCAAGGAACGACTGAGGAAGAACAACCTATGAGCTGCCATTTCAATAGGAAGTGTCTTTTCCGCTTAGGGAAAAGAGAGGGTGTCATTTACCTTGACCCACACCTCGTGTCCTTTGAGAAGACATGGGTGCCCAGCAGGGAGGACTGCTTGCAACTGACGTATTTCTAGAGACAGGCCAAGAAAGAGTGAAAATCTCATGCAAGAGTCCTGATGTAGCCTTTGTGTCTAATAGTCCCCGGAGAAACAGACAAGGGATTGGAATGATTGCGCCCTGGAATGTGGCTTGCATCCAAATCTCATCTCGCTCTCTCTCTCTCTCTCTCTATCACTCTTTCTCTCGGCTTCTTCCTCCTTCACATTCTCTCGAATCCTCCTCATCCAAGGTTATCTGTGCTGGTCCAGGTTGGCATATCTCAGTCAGGAGAGCAGTCCAATTCTTTAACCAAGATTTTCCATCAGTCGTCCAAACTCCCATCAAATATGAAAGCATTTTTCCTGAAATAACTCCTCCGTTTGTATGGAGATATTCCACCTTACACAGTGTACACCTATCTTACCCTTGTCAGCCCTTCACACTGACACATAACCATCCCATTGGTACTGCGTTCTACATGGTCCCAGATTTGACTCCGAGATCATCTTTTAAACCAACTACACATAAGGGACCTAGTGAGAATTCACTTCTCTGCAGCACACCCCACGTGTGGGATCAGGTCTGTGAAGTGGCTGGTGAGGTGGATCTCTCGACTCTTTCTAAGGGGACTTGGGAAATGAAGTCTCTGCCTCTCCATGTCTCAGTGAATTGGCATGTAAGAAGGGGTCCGAGCCCCCTTCAGCAGGGTCTGAATGCCAATGGGTCAGAGTATATACATTCGGTCCCCTAAAACCAGTCTCCATTTGGGACAATCCTCCTCCTTCTCTAGACCCTCCATTGGCAGGCCAGAGGCCCGGCTCGTCCAAGAGGGAAACCTCAAGACCTGCCCATGTAGCCCTCACCACACGGCTCACGGAGGAGAAGAAGAGAGACTCCTGAAATGCCTGACAATTGTGGACCCCACAATCAAGCCAGCAGTGGAACTAGTCACCCCACTTCCATCCAGCACCCCAGCAGACAGGACGTATTCTTATCAACCTGTGAAATACCCAGCAGACGTATCCCAGCTTCATTCTCGGGAAATTTGTTACTGTGGATAGCTAGTGTGTGATTTCATCTATTGACGTGTACGTTCAGAAGCAGGGAATCGTCCTTCCCCCCGTTCCAATATGTCCTCAGGGTTGATATTGAGGGCCTCGTCCTTGGTTGAAGGCAGAGGGGCCTATTTTCATGGTTTGAGCTCTGGAATGACATTTATCCTCCCGGTCATACTTAGGAGGCATTTTTCCCGAGGTGGAAAAGACTGGAAGTGATAAGCTCACTGGTCCCTTTCAGATATATCCTAATCCAAAAGCAAGCCTGAGCAGTGGATATTTACTCAGGAGCCTGATGAGAACGGTGGCCATGAGAAGAATGCTGAAAGAATACTTATCATCAAACTGTCCAATACATCCAATGGATCCTCCTTTAATTTAGTATCCACATACCTCCAGGTCATTAGCTCAGGCTGAACGATGTACAACCATTGAGGGGTGACGGTGAGAGCGTCCCACTTTGGGCCCATCACTCGCCTCTCTTCTCACACAGGGTCTGTGGTGTCACAAAGCTTGGTGGGCAGCATGCCATTGCCATGGCAACCATTGGGCCTGAACTTCTCAGATGGAAGGCAACTCTGCCTCCTCTGTGCCCACCTGCTCTCTACACAAGGATGGCTCTTCCCCTGAACGTGTGTCAGGCTCAACACGGTGGTTCAAGAACTGCTTCCCAGGAATACACACTCTACAATCTCTTTGGGAACGAAAAAATGTGGTTGAAAAAGACCCTCTCCCCAAGGAGCTTGAACATGGAAACAATGGCCGATGGAGGAAGAAGAACACACGAGCATCCCTTTCCATGGGAGGAGGCTTTGCCACGGAAGGAAACTATGGAATATCTTTTACCCTGATTTCCACCCCATGCCATTGGAGAAGATATAGGGACCATAGCACGGCTTTCAAACCTGTCTTCCAGTATGGAGCAGGGATTGGAATGGACACATTTTGGGCGTCAGGCCAGGAAGGAGGGAAGACTCTCTTACAAGTGTGCTGGTTTCTCCCATTTGTGGGATATCCACCTTAAACCAAGACATGTCCTTGGAGCAATTATCCTGACATTGCCGGATGCTTGAATCCACGGCTCTTTACCTCTCACTCTCCTTCCTTTGATCTCCTTCTCTCGAGCGCTCTCACTCTCCGCTTGGCCCCCCTTCAATGTCTCTTGAATCCTCCTGCTACAAGTTGACCTGTGGTGACAATGGATGAAATATCTTAGCCAAGAGAATGGTCCAAGTGATCCCCCAGCCTTTTCTCCCGGTCATCCTAGGTCTGATCAAAGAAAAAATCCGTGGTCCAGAAAGACTTCCTGTGCTTTGTGGAGACACCCCAACTAGGGCACACTTCCACAACACTTCCCCTATTCAGCCCTTCCTATGGACACGCTGACCACTTCATATGTACTTCGGTCTCTAGGGTCCCATACTGGACTCCGAGAGCAACACACTTGAAACAAGGTTCACATGAGTGCTCTCCCAAGAAACCGCTTCTCTGCAGCATTCGCTACCTGGTCCATGAGGTATTGTGGATTTGCTCGGGTGTGGATCTCTGGACTCGATCTTAGGGGATATCGAATATGAACTCTGTGACTCTTCATGTCTCAATGATTGGGCATCCAAACAATGGTCTGAGCATCCTTGGCCAGTGGGCTGGCCCACCATAGCCCAGAGTGCAAGATGTCTGTCAACCAAACCAGTCTCTATGGAAGAGACCTCCTCATTCTCTAGCCTCAGGATTGTCAGGGACAGAGCTCACTCCCTTCCAGGATGGAAATTTCAATACCCTCAAATTGCAGGCATCATCCCCGGGCTCATGGGAGATCAGACAATCGACACACCTTTCCTTCCTTTTGAATGTAGACACAACAAACCCACTGGCACTGGCCCCATGCACCACACTCCCAGGAAGCACTCAATGAGAGGGAGGGCTTGTGCTTACCCACCTGTGGAAAAGGCACCTGAAATAGACCGGTTACATCTCGGTTGAAAGGACTCTGTTTGCAGGGTTCCCTTGTGGCTTAGGCTATGCACATATGGATTGAGAAGTGTGGAGCTGAAAATGCCGCATTGGGAATGTCTTCTTCAGGGGCTACATCCAGGGCCTCATGCTTGGTGGAGAGCATTGGGGCATGGTTTCCTTGTTGGTGGCGCAGGAGGTCTTTTCTCAAATGGCCATGAAGCACAATTCTTTTTTCACATGTAGGATCTCCCTTGAGGTATTCTGCCCACTGATCCCCTGAAGATATCACATGTTCAAACACCAAGCCTCTAGAATCCACATTGAGCTTGGAAGGCTGATGAGAGTGGTGGCTATGAGTCTACAGATGGAGACAATATGGTTCATCCAAGAGGACCACCCCTCTGATGGACTCTCCTTTCCATCAACTTCGACAGACCTCCAGAGCAAGAGCTCATGGTGTCCATCTTTGAACTCTCAAGGTGTGAGGGTGAGAATGTCCCCCATATGGCCCCTCACACACCTCTTTTCTCACAGCGAGGTTGTTCGGGCACAAGGCTACATGGGCATACTATCAGTGCCATGGCCACCGCTGGGACTGCACCTTTCAGAAGAAAGGCACCTCCACACACTGGGGAACCCAATTTTCTCTGTCATGATGGATCTCTGATAACATGTGCAGCACTTCAGTGTCAAGTGCTTTCTCAGTCCCTGCCTCACACGAATACACAGGACAGAATCTCTTTTGGAGACAAAAGACGTTATTCCAAACACCCAAACAAAAGTCCCCTGGACAGTGAAATCAAGGAACGACTGAGGAAGAACCGCCATTGAGCTGCCATTTCAATAGGAAGGGTCTTTTCCGCTTAGGGAAAAGAGAGGGTGTCATTTACCTTGACCCACACCTCGTGTCCTTTGAGAAGACATGGGTGCCCAGCAGAGAGGACTGCTTGCAACTGACGTATTTCTAGAGACAGGCCAAGAAAGAGTGAAAATCTCATGCAAGAGTCCTGATGTAGCCTTTGTGTCTAATAGTCCCCGGAGAAACAGACAAGGGCTTGGAATGACATTGCGCCCTGGAATGTGGCTTGCATCCAAATCTCATCTCGCTCTCTCTCTCTCTCTCTCTCTCTCTCTCTCTCTCTCTATCACTCTTTCTCTCGGCTTCTTCCTCCTTCACATTCTCTCGAATCCTCCTCATCCAAGGTTATCTGAGCTGGTCCAGGTTGGCATATCTCAGTCAGGAGAGCAGTCCAATTCTTTAACCAAGATTTTCCATCAGTCGTCCAAACTCCCATCAAATATGAAAGCATTCTTCCTGAAATAACTCCTCTGTTTGTATGGAGATATTCCACCTTACACAGTGTATCCCTATCTTACCCTTGTCAGCCCTTCACACTGACACATAACCATCCCATTGGTACTGCGTTCTACATGGTCCCAGATTTGACTCCGAGATCAACATCTTTTCAACCACCTACACATAAGGGACCGAGTGAGAATTCACTTCTCTGCAGCACACCCCACGTGTGGGATCAGGTCTGTGAAGTGGCTGGTGAGGTGGATCTCTCGACACTTTCTAAGGGGAGTTGGGAATTGAAGTCTCTGCCTCTCCTTGTCTCAGTGAATTGGCATGTAAGAAGGGGTCCGAGCCCCCTTCAGCAGGGTCTGAATGCCAATGGGTCAGAGTATATACATTCGGTCCCCTAAAACCAGTCTCCATTTGGGACAATACTCCTCCTTCTCTAGACCCTCCATTGGCAGGCCAGAGGCCCGGCTCGTCCAAGAGGGAAACCTCAAGACCTGCCCATGTAGCCCTCACCACACGGCTCACGGAGGAGAAGAAGAGAGACTCCTGAAATGCCTGACAATTGTGGACCCCACAATCAAGCCAGCAGTGGAACTAGTCACCCCACTTCCATCCAGCACCCCAGTAGACAGGACGTATTCTTATCAACCTGTGAAATACCCAGCAGACGTATCCCAGCTTCATTCTCGGGAAATTTGTTACTGTGGATAGCTAGTGTGTGATTTCTTCTATTGACGTGTACGTTCAGAAGCAGGGAATCGTCCTTCCCCCCGTTCCAATATGTCCTCAGGGTTGATATTGAGGGCCTCGTCCTTGGTTGAAGGCAGAGGGGCCTATTTTCATGGTTTGAGCTCTGGAATGACATTTATCCTCCCGGTCATACTTAGGAGGCATTTTTCCCGAGGTGGAAAAGACTGGAAGTGATAAGCTCACTGGTCCCTTTCAGATATATCCTAATCCAAAAGCAAGCCTGAGCAGTGGATATTTACTCAGGAGCCTGATGAGAACGGTGGCCATGAGAAGAATGCTGAAAGAATACTTATCATCAAACTGTCCAATACATCCAATGGATCCTCCTTTAATTTAGTATCCACATACCTCCAGGTCATTAGCTCAGGCTGAACGATGTACAACCATTGAGGGGTGACGGTGAGAGCGTCCCACTTTGGGCCCATCACTCGCCTCTCTTCTCACACAGGGTCTGTGGTGTCACAAAGCTTGGTGGGCAGCATGCCATTGCCATGGCAACCATTGGGCCTGAACTTCTCAGATGGAAGGCAACTCTGCCTCCTCTGTGCCCACCTGCTCTCTACACAAGGATGGCTCTTCCCCTGAACGTGTGTCAGGCTCAACACGGTGGTTCAAGAACTGCTTCCCAGGAATACACACTCTACAATCTCTTTGGGAACGAAAAAATGTGGTTGAAAAAGACCCTCTCCCCAAGGAGCTTGAACATGGAAACAATGGCCGATGGAGGAAGAAGAACACACGAGCATCCCTTTCCATGGGAGGAGGCTTTGCCACGGAAGGAAACTATGGAATATCTTTTACCCTGATTTCCACCCCATGCCATTGGAGAAGATATAGGGACCATAGCACGGCTTTCAAACCTGTCTTCCAGTATGGAGCAGGGATTGGAATGGACACATTTTGGGCGTCAGGCCAGGAAGGAGGGAAGACTCTCTTACAAGTGTGCTGGTTTCTCCCATTTGTGGGATATCCACCTTAAACCAAGACATGTCCTTGGAGCAATTATCCTGACATTGCCGGATGCTTGAATCCACGGCTCTTTACCTCTCACTCTCCTTCCTTTGATCTCCTTCTCTCTAGCGCTCTCACTCTCCCCTTGGCCCCCTTCAATGTCTCTTGAATCCTCCTGCTACAAGTTGACCTGTGGTGACAATGGATGAAATATCTTAGCCAAGAGAATGGTACAAGTGATCCTCCATCCTTTTCTCCCTGTCATCCTAGGTCTGATCAAAGATAAAATCCGTGGTCCAGAAAGACTTCCTGTGCTTTGTGGAGACACCCCAACTAGGTCACACTTCCACAACACTTCCCCTATTCTGCCCTTCCTATGGACACGCTGACCACTTCATATGTACTTCGGTCTCTAGGGTCCCATACTGGACTCCGAGAGCAACACACTTGAAACAACGTTCACATGAGTGCTCTCCCAAGAAACCGCTTCTCTGCAGCATTCGCTACCTGGTCCATGAGGTATTGTGGATTTGCTTGGGTGTGGATCTCTGGACTCGATCTTAGGGGATATCGAATATGAACTCTGTGACTCTTCATGTCTCAATGATTGGGCATCCAAACAATGGTCTGAGCATCCTTGGCCAGTGGGCTGGCCCACCATAGCCCAGAGTGCAAGATGTCTGTCAACCAAACCAGTCTCTATGGAAGAGACCTCCTCATTCTCTAGCCTCATCAGTGTCAGGGACAGAGCCCACTCTCTTCCAGGATGGAACTTTCAATACCCTCAAATTGCAGGCATCATCCCCGGGCTCATGGGAGATCAGACAATCGACACACCTTTCCTTCCTTTTGACTGTAGACACAACAAACCCACTGGCACTGGCCCCATGCACCACACTCCCAGGAAGCACTCAATGAGAGGGAAGGCTTGTGCTTACCCACCTGTGGAAAAGGCACCTGAAATAGACCGGTTACATCTTGGTTGAAAGGACTCTGTTTGCAGGGTTCCCTTGTGGCTTAGGCTATGCACATATGGATTGAGAAGTGTGGAGCTGAAAATGCCGCATTGGGAATGTCTTCTTCAGGGGCTACATCCAGGGCCTCATGCTTGGTGGAGAGCATTGGGGCATGGTTTCCTTGTTGGTGCCGCGGGAGGTCTTTTTTCAAATGGCCATGAAGCACAATTCTTTTTTCACATGTAGGAACTCCCTTGAGGTATTCTGCCCACTGATCCCCTGAAGATATCACATGTCCAAACACCAAGCCTCTAGAATCCACATTGAGCTTGGAAGGCTGATGAGAGTGGTGGCTATGAGTCTACAGATGGAGACAATATGGTTCATCCAAGAGGACCACCCCTCTGATGGATTCTCCTTTCCATCAACTTCGACATACCTCCAGAGCAAGAGCTCATGGTGTCCATCTTTGAACTCTCAAGGTGTGAGGGTGAGATTGTCCCACATATGGCCCATCACACACCTCTTTTCTCAAAGAGAGGTGGTTTGGTCACAAGGCTCCATGGGCATACTATCAGTGCCATGGCCACTACTGGGACTGCACCTTTCAGAAGAAAGGCACCTCCACACACTGGGGAACCCAATTTTCTCTATCATGATGGATCTCTGATAACATGTGCAGCACTTCAGGGTCAAGTGCTTTCTCAGACCCTGCCTCACACGAATACACAGGACAGAATCTCTTTTGGAGAGAAAAGATGTCATTCCAAACCCCCAATCAAAAGTCCCCTGGACAGTGAAATCTAGGAACGACTGAGGAAGAACCCCCTATGAGCTGCCATTTCTACAGGAAGAGACTTTTCCGCTTAGGGAAAAGAAAGGGTGTCATTTACCTTGACCCACACCTCGTGTCCTTTGAGAAGACATGGGTGCCCAGCAGGGAGGACTCCTTGCAACGGACGTATTTCTAGAGACAGGCCAAGAAAGAATGAAAATCTCATGCAAGAGTCCTGATGTAGCCTTTGTGTCTATTAGTCCCCGGAGAAACAGACAAGGGCTTGGAATGACATTGCGCCCTGGAATGTGGCTTGCATCCAAATCTCATCTCTCTCTCTCTCTCTCTCTCTGTCTCTCACTCTTTCTCTCGGCTTCTTCCTCCTTCACATTCTCTCAAATCCTCCTCATCCAAGGTTATCTGTGCTGGTCCAGGTTGGCATATCTCAGTCAGGAGAGCATTCAATTTCTTTCACCAAGATTTTCCATCAGTCTTCCAAATTCCTATCAAATATGAAAGCAGTTTTCCTGAAATAACTCCTCTGTTTGTATGGAGATATTCCACCTTACACAGTGTACCCCTATCTTACCCTTGTCAGCCCTTCACACTGACACATAACCATCCCATTGGTACTGCGTTCTACATGGTCCCAGATTTGACTCTGAGATCAACATCTTTTCAACCACCTACACATAAGGGACCGAGTGAGAATTCACTTCTCTGCAGCACACCCCACGTGTGGGATCAGGTCCGTGAAGTGGCTGGTAAGGTGGATCTCTCGACTCTTTCTAAGGGGACTTGGGAAATGCAGTCTCTGACACACCATGTCTCAGTGAATTGGCATGTAAGAAGTGGTCTGAGCCCCCTTCAGCAGGGTCTGAATGCCAATGGGTCAGAACTTAAATATTCGGTCCCCTAAAACCAGTCTCCATTTGGGACAATCCTCCTCCTTCTCTAGACCCTCAATTGGCAGGCCAGAGGCCCGGCTCGTCCAAGAGTGAAACCTCAAGATCTGCCCATGTAGCCCTCACCACACGGCTCACGGAGGAGAAGAAGAGAGACTCCTGAAATGCCTGACAATTGTGGACCCCACAATCAAGCCAGCAGTGGAACTAGTCAGCCCACTTCCATCCAGCACCCCAGTAGACAGGACGTATTCTTATCAACCTGTGAAATACCCACCAGACGTATCCCAGCTTCATTCTCGGGAAATTTGTTACTGTGGATAGCTAGTGTGTGATTTCTTCTATTGACGTGTACGTTCAGAAGCAGGAAATCGTCCTTCCCCCCGTTCCAATATGTCCTCAGGGTTGATATTGAGGGCCTCGTCCTTGGTTGAAAGAAGAGGGGCCTATTTCCATGGTTTGAGCTCTGGAATGACATTTATCCTCCCGGTCATACTTAGGAGGCATTTTTCCCGAAGTGGAAAAGACTGGAAGTGATAAGCTCACTGGTCCCTTTCAGATATATCCTAATCCAAAAGCAAGCCTGAGCAGTGGATATTTACTCAGGAGCCTGATGAGAACGGTGGCCATGAGAAGAATGCTGAAAGAATACTTATCATCAAACTGTCCAATACATCCAATGGATCCTCCTTTAATTTAGTATCCACATACCTCCAGGTCATTAGCTCAGGCTGAACGATGTACAACCATTGAGGGGTGACGGTGAGAGCTTCCCACTTTGGGCCCATCACTCGCCTCTCTTCTCACAGAGGGTCTGTGGTGTCACAAAGCTTGGTGGGCAGCATGCCATTGCCATGGCAACCATTGGGCCTGAACTTCTCAGATGGAAGGCAACTCTGCCTCCTCTGTGCCCACCTGCTCTCTACACAAGGATGGCTCTTCCCCTGAACGTGTGTCAGGCTCAACACGGTGGTTCAAGAACTGCTTCCCAGGAATACACACTCTACAATCTCATTGGGAAAGAAAAAATGTGGTTGAAAAAGACCCTCTCCCCAAGGAGCTTGAACACGGAAACAATGGCCGATGGAGGAAGAAGAACACACGAGCATCCCTTTCCATGGGAGGAGGCTTTGCCACGGAAGGAAACTATGGAATATCTTTTACCCTGATTTCCACCCCATGCCATTGGAGAAGATATAGGGACCATAGCACGGCTTTCAAACCTGTCTTCCAGTATGGAGCAGGGATTGGAATGGACACATTTTGGGCGTCAGGCCAGGAAGGAGGGAAGACTCTCTTACAAGTGTGCTGGTTTCTCCCATTTGTGGGATATCCACCTTAAACCAAGACATGTCCTTGGAGCAATTATCCTGACATTGCCGGATGCTTGAATCCACGGCTCTTTACCTCTCACTCTCCTTCCTTTGATCTCCTTCTCTCTAGCGCTCTCACTCTCCCCTTGGCCCCCCTTCAATGTCTCTTGAATCCTCCTGCTACAAGTTGACCTGTGGTGATAATGGATGAAATACCTTAGCCAAGAGAATGGTCCAAGTGATCCCCCAGCCATTTCTCCCGGTCATCCTAGGTCTGATCAAAGATAAAATCCGTGGTCCAGAAAGACTTCCTGTGCTTTGTGGAGACACCCCAACTAGGTCACACTTCCACAACACTTCCCCTATTCAGCCCTTCCTATGGACACGCTGACCACTTCATATGTACTTCGGTCTCTAGGGTCCCATACTGGACTCCGAGAGCAACACACTTGAAACAACGTTCACATGAGTGCTCTCCCAAGAAACCGCTTCTCTGCAGCATTCGCTACCTGGTCCATGAGGTATTGTGGATTTGCTTGGGTGTGGATCTCTGGACTCGTTCTTAGGGGATATCGAATATGAACTCTGTGACTCTCCATGTCTCAATGATTGGGCATCCAAACAATGGTCTCAGCATCCTTGGCCAGTGGGCTGGCCCACCATAGCCCAGAGTGCAAGATGTCTGTCAACCAAACCAGTCTCTATGGAAGAGACCTCCTCATTCTCTAGCCTCAGGATTGGCAGGGACAGAGCTCACTCCCTTCCAGGATGGAACTTTCAATAACCTCAAATTGCAGGCATCATCCCCGGGCTCATGGGAGGTCAGACAATCGACACACCTTTCCTTCCTTTGGACTGTAGACACAACAAACCCACTGGCACTGGCCCCATGCACCACACTCCCAGGAAGCACTCAATGAGAGGCAGGGCTTGTGCTTACCCACCTGTGGAAAAGGCACCTGAAATAGACCGGTTACATCTCGGTTGAAAGGACTCTGTTTGCAGGGTTCCCTTGTGGCTTAGGCTATGCACATATGGATTGAGAAGTGTGGAGCTGAAAATGCCGCATTGGGAATGTCTTCTTCAGGGGCTACATCCAGGGCCTCATGCTTGGTGGAGAGCATTGGGGCATGGTTTCCTTGTTGGTGCCGTGGGAGGTCTTTTTTCAAATGGCCATGAAGCACAATTCTTTTTTCACATGTAGGAACTCCCTTGAGGTATTCTGCCCACTGATCCCCTGAAGATATCACATGTCCAAACACCAAGCCTCTAGAATCCACATTGAGCTTGGAAGGCTGATGAGAGTGGTGGCTATGAGTCTACAGATGGAGACAATATGGTTCATCCAAGAGGACCACCCCTCTGATGGATTCTCCTTTCCATCAACTTCGACATACCTCCAGAGCAAGAGCTCATGGTGTCCATCTTTGAACTCTCAAGGTGTGAGGGTGAGAATGTCCCACATATGGCCCATCACACACCTCTTTTCTCAAAGAGAGGTGGTTTGGTCACAAGGCTCCATGGGCATACTCTCAGTGCCATGGCCACTACTGGGACTGCACCTTTCAGAAGAAAGGCACCTCCACACACTGGGGAACCCAATTTTCTCTATCATGATGGATCTCTGATAACATGTGCAGCACTTCAGGGTCAAGTGCTTTCTCAGTCCCTGCCTCACACGAATACACAGGACAGAATCTCTTTTGGAGAGAAAAGGTGTCATTCCAAACCCCCAATCAAAAGTCCCCTGGACAGTGAAATCAAGGAACGACTGAGGAAGAACCCACTATGAGCTGCCATTTATACAGGAAGAGATTTTCCGCTTAGGGAAAAGAGAGGGTGTCATTTACCTTGACCCACACCTCGTGTCCTTTGAGAAGACATGGGTGCCCAGCAGGGAGGACTCCTTGCAACGGACGTATTTCTAGAGACAGGCCAAGAAAGAATGAAAATCTCATGCAAGAGTCCTGATGTAGCCTTTGTGTCTATTAGTCCCCGGAGAAACAGACAAGGGCTTGGAATGACATTGCGCCCTGGAATGTGGCTTGCATCCAAATCTCATCTCTCTCTCTCTCTCTCTCTGTCTCTCACTCTTTCTCTCGGCTTCTTCCTCCTTCACATTCTCTCAAATCCTCCTCATCCAAGGTTATCTGTGCTGGTCCAGGTTGGCATATCTCAGTCAGGAGAGCATTCAATTTCTTTCACCAAGATTTTCCATCAGTCTTCCAAATTCCTATCAAATATGAAAGCAGTTTTCCTGAAATAACTCCTCTGTTTGTATGGAGATATTCCACCTTACACAGTGTACCCCTATCTTACCCTTGTCAGCCCTTCACACTGACACATAACCATCCCATTGGTACTGCGTTCTACATGGTCCCAGATTTGACTCTGAGATCAACATCTTTTCAACCACCTACACATAAGGGACCGAGTGAGAATTCACTTCTCTGCAGCACACCCCACGTGTGGGATCAGGTCCGTGAAGTGGCTGGTAAGGTGGATCTCTCGACTCTTTCTAAGGGGACTTGGGAAATGCAGTCTCTGACACACCATGTCTCAGTGAATTGGCATGTAAGAAGTGGTCTGAGCCCCCTTCAGCAGGGTCTGAATGCCAATGGGTCAGAACTTAAATATTCGGTCCCCTAAAACCAGTCTCCATTTGGGACAATCCTCCTCCTTCTCTAGACCCTCAATTGGCAGGCCAGAGGCCCGGCTCGTCCAAGAGTGAAACCTCAAGATCTGCCCATGTAGCCCTCACCACACGGCTCACGGAGGAGAAGAAGAGAGACTCCTGAAATGCCTGACAATTGTGGACCCCACAATCAAGCCAGCAGTGGAACTAGTCACCCCACTTCCATCCAGCACCCCAGTAGACAGGACGTATTCTTATCAACCTGTGAAATACCCACCAGACGTATCCCAGCTTCATTCTCGGGAAATTTGTTACTGTGGATAGCTAGTGTGTGATTTCTTCTATTGACGTGTACGTTCAGAAGCAGGAAATCGTCCTTCCCCCCGTTCCAATATGTCCTCAGGGTTGATATTGAGGGCCTCGTCCTTGGTTGAAAGAAGAGGGGCCTATTTCCATGGTTTGAGCTCTGGAATGACATTTATCCTCCCGGTCATACTTAGGAGGCATTTTTCCCGAAGTGGAAAAGACTGGAAGTGATAAGCTCACTGGTCCCTTTCAGATATATCCTAATCCAAAAGCAAGCCTGAGCAGTGGATATTTACTCAGGAGCCTGATGAGAACGGTGGCCATGAGAAGAATGCTGAAAGAATACTTATCATCAAACTGTCCAATACATCCAATGGATCCTCCTTTAATTTAGTATCCACATACCTCCAGGTCATTAGCTCAGGCTGAACGATGTACAACCATTGAGGGGTGACGGTGAGAGCTTCCCACTTTGGGCCCATCACTCGCCTCTCTTCTCACAGAGGGTCTGTGGTGTCACAAAGCTTGGTGGGCAGCATGCCATTGCCATGGCAACCATTGGGCCTGAACTTCTCAGATGGAAGGCAACTCTGCCTCCTCTGTGCCCACCTGCTCTCTACACAAGGATGGCTCTTCCCCTGAACGTGTGTCAGGCTCAACACGGTGGTTCAAGAACTGCTTCCCAGGAATACACACTCTACAATCTCATTGGGAACGAAAAAATGTGGTTGAAAAAGACCCTCTCCCCAAGGAGCTTGAACACGGAAACAATGGCCGATGGAGGAAGAAGAACACACGAGCATCCCTTTCCATGGGAGGAGGCTTTGCCACGGAAGGAAACTATGGAATATCTTTTACCCTGATTTCCACCCCATGCCATTGGAGAAGATATAGGGACCATAGCACGGCTTTCAAACCTGTCTTCCAGTATGGAGCAGGGATTGGAATGGACACATTTTGGGCGTCCGGCCAGGAAGGAGGGAAGACTCTCTTACAAGTGTGCTGGTTTCTCCCATTTGTGGGATATCCACCTTAAACCAAGACATGTCCTTGGAGCAATTATCCTGACATTGCCGGATGCTTGAATCCACGGCTCTTTACCTCTCACTCTCCTTCCTTTGATCTCCTTCTCTCTAGCGCTCTCACTCTCCCCTTGGCCCCCCTTCAATGTCTCTTGAATCCTCCTGCTACAAGTTGACCTGTGGTGATAATGGATGAAATACCTTAGCCAAGAGAATGGTCCAAGTGATCCCCCAGCCATTTCTCCCGGTCATCCTAGGTCTGATCAAAGATAAAATCCGTGGTCCAGAAAGACTTCCTGTGCTTTGTGGAGACACCCCAACTAGGTCACACTTCCACAACACTTCCCCTATTCAGCCCTTCCTATGGACACGCTGACCACTTCATATGTACTTCGGTCTCTAGGGTCCCATACTGGACTCCGAGAGCAACACACTTGAAACAACGTTCACATGAGTGCTCTCCCAAGAAACCGCTTCTCTGCAGCATTCGCTACCTGGTCCATGAGGTATTGTGGATTTGCTTGGGTGTGGATCTCTGGACTCGTTCTTAGGGGATATCGAATATGAACTCTGTGACTCTCCATGTCTCAATGATTGGGCATCCAAACAATGGTCTCAGCATCCTTGGCCAGTGGGCTGGCCCACCATAGCCCAGAGTGCAAGATGTCTGTCAACCAAACCAGTCTCTATGGAAGAGACCTCCTCATTCTCTAGCCTCAGGATTGGCAGGGACAGAGCTCACTCCCTTCCAGGATGGAACTTTCAATAACCTCAAATTGCAGGCATCATCCCCGGGCTCATGGGAGGTCAGACAATCGACACACCTTTCCTTCCTTTGGACTGTAGACACAACAAACCCACTGGCACTGGCCCCATGCACCACACTCCCAGGAAGCACTCAATGAGAGGCAGGGCTTGTGCTTACCCACCTGTGGAAAAGGCACCTGAAATAGACCGGTTACATCTCGGTTGAAAGGACTCTGTTTGCAGGGTTCCCTTGTGGCTTAGGCTATGCACATATGGATTGAGAAGTGTGGAGCTGAAAATGCCGCATTGGGAATGTCTTCTTCAGGGGCTACATCCAGGGCCTCATGCTTGGTGGAGAGCATTGGGGCATGGTTTCCTTGTTGGTGCCGCGGGAGGTCTTTTTTCAAATGGCCATAAAGCACAATTCTTTTTTCACATGTAGGAACTCCCTTGAGGTATTCTGCCCACTGATCCCCTGAAGATATCACATGTCCAAACACCAAGCCTCTAGAATCCACATTGAGCTTGGAAGGCTGATGAGAGTGGTGGCTATGAGTCTACAGATGGAGACAATATGGTTCATCCAAGAGGACCACCCCTCTGATGGATTCTCCTTTCCATCAACTTCGACATACCTCCAGAGCAAGAGCTCATGGTGTCCATCTTTGAACTCTCAAGGTGTGAGGGTGAGAATGTCCCACATATGGCCCATCACACACCTCTTTTCTCAAAGAGAGGTGGTTTGGTCACAAGGCTCCATGGGCATACTCTCAGTGCCATGGCCACTACTGGGACTGCACCTTTCAGAAGAAAGGCACCTCCACACACTGGGGAACCCAATTTTCTCTATCATGATGGATCTCTGATAACATGTGCAGCACTTCAGGGTCAAGTGCTTTCTCAGTCCCTGCCTCACACGAATACACAGGACAGAATCTCTTTTGGAGAGAAAAGGTGTCATTCCAAACCCCCAATCAAAAGTCCCCTGGACAGTGAAATCAAGGAACGACTGAGGAAGAACCCACTATGAGCTGCCATTTCTACAGGAAGGGACTTTTCCGCTTAGGGAAAAGAGAGGGTGTCATTTACCTTGACCCACACCTCGTGTCCTTTGAGAAGACATGGGTGCCCAGCAGGGAGGACTCCTTGCAA
Source organism: Sus scrofa (assembly GCF_054392235.1). Lineage (NCBI taxonomy): Eukaryota > Metazoa > Chordata > Mammalia > Artiodactyla > Suidae > Sus > Sus scrofa. Next base: position 45,933,249 of record NC_139402.1, read on the forward strand.
CGGACGTATTTCTAGAGACAGGCCAAGAAAGAATGAAAATCTCATGCAAGAGTCCTGATGTAGCCTTTGTGTCTATTAGTCCCCGGAGAAACAGACAAGGGCTTGGAATGACATTGCGCCCTGGAATGTGGCTTGCATCCAAATCTCATCTCTCTCTCTCTCTCTCTCTCTGTCTCTCACTCTTTCTCTCGGCTTCTTCCTCCTTCACATTCTCTCAAATCCTCCTCATCCAAGGTTATCTGTGCTGGTCCAGGTTGGCATATCTCAGTCAGGAGAGCATTCAATTTCTTTCACCAAGATTTTCCATCAGTCTTCCAAATTCCTATCAAATATGAAAGCAGTTTTCCTGAAATAACTCCTCTGTTTGTATGGAGATATTCCACCTTACACAGTGTACCCCTATCTTACCCTTGTCAGCCCTTCACACTGACACATAACCATCCCATTGGTACTGCGTTCTACATGGTCCCAGATTTGACTCTGAGATCAACATCTTTTCAACCACCTACACATAAGGGACCTAGTGAGAATTCACTTCTCTGCAGCACACCCCACGTGTGGGATCAGGTCCGTGAAGTGGCTGGTAAGGTGGATCTCTCGACTCTTTCTAAGGGGAGTTGGGAAATGCAGTCTCTGACACACCATGTCTCAGTGAATTGGCATGTAAGAAGTGGTCTGAGCCCCCTTCAGCAGGGTCTGAATGCCAATGGGTCAGAACTTAAATATTCGGTCCCCTAAAACCAGTCTCCATTTGGGACAATCCTCCTCCTTCTCTAGACCCTCAATTGGCAGGCCAGAGGCCCGGCTCGTCCAAGAGTGAAACCTCAAGATCTGCCCATGTAACCCTCACCACACGGCTCACGGAGGAGAAGAAGAGAGACTCCTGAAATGCCTGACAATTGTGGACCCCACAATCAAGCCAGCAGTGGAACTCGTCAGCCCACTTCCATCCAGCACCCCAGTAGACAGGACGTATTCTTATCAACCTGTGAAATACCCACCAGACGTATCCCAGCTTCATTCTCGGGAAATTTGTTACTGTGGATAGCTAGTGTGTGATTTCTTCTATTGACGTGTACGTTCAGAAGCAGGAAATCGTCCTTCCCCCCGTTCCAATATGTCCTCAGGGTTGATATTGAGGGCCTCGTCCTTGGTTGAAAGAAGAGGGGCCTATTTCCATGGTTTGAGCTCTGGAATGACATTTATCCTCCCGGTCATACTTAGGAGGCATTTTTCCCGAAGTGGAAAAGACTGGAAGTGATAAGCTCACTGGTCCCTTTCAGATATATCCTAATCCAAAAGCAAGCCTGAGCAGTGGATATTTACTCAGGAGCCTGATGAGAACGGTGGCCATGAGAAGAATGCTGAAAGAATACTTATCATCAAACTGTCCGATACATCCAATGGATCCTCCTTTAATTTAGTATCCACATACCTCCAGGTCATTAGCTCAGGCTGATCGATGTACAACCATTGAGGGGTGACGGTGAGAGCTTCCCACTTTGGGCCCATCACTCGCCTCTCTTCTCACACAGGGTCTGTGGTGTCACAAAGCTTGGTGGGCAGCATGCCATTGCCATGGCAACCATTGGGCCTGAACTTCTCAGATGGAAGGCAACTCTGCCTCCTCTGTGCCCACCTGCTCTCTACACAAGGATGGCTCTTCCCCTGAACGTGTGTCAGGCTCAACACGGTGGTTCAAGAACTGCTTCCCAGGAATACACACTCTACAATCTCATTGGGAAAGAAAAAATGTGGTTGAAAAAGACCCTCTCCCCAAGGAGCTTGAACACGGAAACAATGGCCGATGGAGGAAGAAGAACACACGAGCATCCCTTTCCATGGGAGGAGGCTTTGCCACGGAAGGAAACTATGGAATATCTTTTACCCTGATTTCCACCCCATGCCATTGGAGAAGATATAGGGACCATAGCACGGCTTTCAAACCTGTCTTCCAGTATGGAGCAGGGATTGGAATGGACACATTTTGGGCGTCCGGCCAGGAAGGAGGGAAGACTCTCTTACAAGTGTGCTGGTTTCTCCCATTTGTGGGATATCCACCTTAAACCAAGACATGTCCTTGGAGCAATTATCCTGACATTGCCGGATGCTTGAATCCACGGCTCTTTACCTCTCACTCTCCTTCCTTTGATCTCCTTCTCTCTAGCGCTCTCACTCTCCCCTTGGCCCCCCTTCAATGTCTCTTGAATCCTCCTGCTACAAGTTGACCTGTGGTGATAATGGATGAAATACCTTAGCCAAGAGAATGGTCCAAGTGATCCCCCAGCCATTTCTCCCGGTCATCCTAGGTCTGATCAAAGATAAAATCCGTGGTCCAGAAAGACTTCCTGTGCTTTGTGGAGACACCCCAACTAGGTCACACTTCCACAACACTTCCCCTATTCAGCCCTTCCTATGGACACGCTGACCACTTCATATGTACTTCGGTCTCTAGGGTCCCATACTGGACTCCGAGAGCAACACACTTGAAACAACGTTCACATGAGTGCTCTCCCAAGAAACCGCTTCTCTGCAGCATTCGCTACCTGGTCCATGAGGTATTGTGGATTTGCTTGTTTGTGGATCTCTGGACTCGTTCTTAGGGGATATCGAATATGAACTCTGTGACTCTCCATGTCTCAATGATTGGGCATCCAAACAATGGTCTCAGCATCCTTGGCCAGTGGGCTGGCCCACCATAGCCCAGAGTGCAAGATGTCTGTCAACCAAACCAGTCTCTATGGAAGAGACCTCCTCATTCTCTAGCCTCAGGATTGGCAGGGACAGAGCTCACTCCCTTCCAGGATGGAACTTTCAATAACCTCAAATTGCAGGCATCATCCCCGGGCTCATGGGAGGTCAGACAATCGACACACCTTTCCTTCCTTTGGACTGTAGACACAACAAACCCACTGGCACTGGCCCCATGCACCACACTCCCAGGAAGCACTCAATGAGAGGCAGGGCTTGTGCTTACCCACCTGTGGAAAAGGCACCTGAAATAGACCGGTTACATCTCGGTTGAAAGGACTCTGTTTGCAGGGTTCCCTTGTGGCTTAGGCTATGCACATATGGATTGAGAAGTGTGGAGCTGAAAATGCCGCATTGGGAATGTCTTCTTCAGGGGCTACATCCAGGGCCTCATGCTTGGTGGAGAGCATTGGGGCATGGTTTCCTTGTTGGTGCCGTGGGAGGTCTTTTTCAAATGGCCATGAAGCACAATTCTTTTTTCACATGTAGGAACTCCCTTGAGGTATTCTGCCCACTGATCCCCTGAAGATATCACATGTCCAAACACCAAGCCTCTAGAATCCACATTGAGCTTGGAAGGCTGATGAGAGTGGTGGCTATGAGTCTACAGATGGAGACAATATGGTTCATCCAAGAGGACCACCCCTCTGATGGATTCTCCTTTCCATCAACTTCGACATACCTCCAGAGCAAGAGCTCATGGTGTCCATCTTTGAACTCTCAAGGTGTGAGGGTGAGAATGTCCCACATATGGCCCATCACACACCTCTTTTCTCAAAGAGAGGTGGTTTGGTCACAAGGCTCCATGGGCATACTCTCAGTGCCATGGCCACTACTGGGACTGCACCTTTCAGAAGAAAGGCACCTCCACACACTGGGGAACCCAATTTTCTCTATCATGATGGATCTCTGATAACATGTGCAGCACTTCAGGGTCAAGTGCTTTCTCAGTCCCTGCCTCACACGAATACACAGGACAGAATCTCTTTTGGAGAGAAAAGGTGTCATTCCAAACCCCCAATCAAAAGTCCCCTGGACAGTGAAATCAAGGAACGACTGAGGAAGAACCCACTATGAGCTGCCATTTATACAGGAAGAGATTTTCCGCTTAGGGAAAAGAAAGGGTGTCATTTACCTTGACCCACACCTCGTGTCCTTTGAGAAGACATGGGTGCCCAGCAGGGAGGACTCCTTGCAACGGACGTATTTCTAGAGACAGGCCAAGAAAGAATGAAAATCTCATGCAAGAGTCCTGATGTAGCCTTTGTGTCTATTAGTCCCCGGAGAAACAGACAAGGGCTTGGAATGACATTGCGCCCTGGAATGTGGCTTGCATCCAAATCTCATCTCTCTCTCTCTCTCTCTCTCTGTCTCTCACTCTTTCTCTCGGCTTCTTCCTCCTTCACATTCTCTCAAATCCTCCTCATCCAAGGTTATCTGTGCTGGTCCAGGTTGGCATATCTCAGTCAGGAGAGCATTCAATTTCTTTCACCAAGATTTTCCATCAGTCTTCCAAATTCCTATCAAATATGAAAGCAGTTTTCCTGAAATAACTCCTCTGTTTGTATGGAGATATTCCACCTTACACAGTGTACCCCTATCTTACCCTTGTCAGCCCTTCACACTGACACATAACCATCCCATTGGTACTGCGTTCTACATGGTCCCAGATTTGACTCTGAGATCAACATCTTTTCAACCACCTACACATAAGGGACCGAGTGAGAATTCACTTCTCTGCAGCACACCCCACGTGTGGGATCAGGTCCGTGAAGTGGCTGGTAAGGTGGATCTCTCGACTCTTTCTAAGGGGAGTTGGGAAATGCAGTCTCTGACACACCATGTCTCAGTGAATTGGCATGTAAGAAGTGGTCTGAGCCCCCTTCAGCAGGGTCTGAATGCCAATGGGTCAGAACTTAAATATTCGGTCCCCTAAAACCAGTCTCCATTTGGGACAATCCTCCTCCTTCTCTAGACCCTCAATTGGCAGGCCAGAGGCCCGGCTCGTCCAAGAGTGAAACCTCAAGATCTGCCCATGTAGCCCTCACCACACGGCTCACGGAGGAGAAGAAGAGAGACTCCTGAAATGCCTGACAATTGTGGACCCCACAATCAAGCCAGCAGTGGAACTAGTCAGCCCACTTCCATCCAGCACCCCAGTAGACAGGACGTATTCTTATCAACCTGTGAAATACCCACCAGACGTATCCCAGCTTCATTCTCGGGAAATTTGTTACTGTGGATAGCTAGTGTGTGATTTCTTCTATTGACGTGTACGTTCAGAAGCAGGAAATCGTCCTTCCCCCCGTTCCAATATGTCCTCAGGGTTGATATTGAGGGCCTCGTCCTTGGTTGAAAGAAGAGGGGCCTATTTCCATGGTTTGAGCTCTGGAATGACATTTATCCTCCCGGTCATACTTAGGAGGCATTTTTCCCGAAGTGGAAAAGACTGGAAGTGATAAGCTCACTGGTCCCTTTCAGATATATCCTAATCCAAAAGCAAGCCTGAGCAGTGGATATTTACTCAGGAGCCTGATGAGAACGGTGGCCATGAGAAGAATGCTGAAAGAATACTTATCATCAAACTGTCCAATACATCCAATGGATCCTCCTTTAATTTAGTATCCACATACCTCCAGGTCATTAGCTCAGGCTGAACGATGTACAACCATTGAGGGGTGACGGTGAGAGCTTCCCACTTTGGGCCCATCACTCGCCTCTCTTCTCACACAGGGTCTGTGGTGTCACAAAGCTTGGTGGGCAGCATGCCATTGCCATGGCAACCATTGGGCCTGAACTTCTCAGATGGAAGGCAACTCTGCCTCCTCTGTGCCCACCTGCTCTCTACACAAGGATGGCTCTTCCCCTGAACGTGTGTCAGGCTCAACACGGTGGTTCAAGAACTGCTTCCCAGGAATACACACTCTACAATCTCATTGGGAAAGAAAAAATGTGGTTGAAAAAGACCCTCTCCCCAAGGAGCTTGAACACGGAAACAATGGCCGATGGAGGAAGAAGAACACACGAGCATCCCTTTCCATGGGAGGAGGCTTTGCCACGGAAGGAAACTATGGAATATCTTTTACCCTGATTTCCACCCCATGCCATTGGAGAAGATATAGGGACCATAGCACGGCTTTCAAACCTGTCTTCCAGTATGGAGCAGGGATTGGAATGGACACATTTTGGGCGTCCGGCCAGGAAGGAGGGAAGACTCTCTTACAAGTGTGCTGGTTTCTCCCATTTGTGGGATATCCACCTTAAACCAAGACATGTCCTTGGAGCAATTATCCTGACATTGCCGGATGCTTGAATCCACGGCTCTTTACCTCTCACTCTCCTTCCTTTGATCTCCTTCTCTCTAGCGCTCTCACTCTCCCCTTGGCCCCCCTTCAATGTCTCTTGAATCCTCCTGCTACAAGTTGACCTGTGGTGATAATGGATGAAATACCTTAGCCAAGAGAATGGTCCAAGTGATCCCCCAGCCATTTCTCCCGGTCATCCTAGGTCTGATCAAAGATAAAATCCGTGGTCCAGAAAGACTTCCTGTGCTTTGTGGAGACACCCCAACTAGGTCACACTTCCACAACACTTCCCCTATTCAGCCCTTCCTATGGACACGCTGACCACTTCATATGTACTTCGGTCTCTAGGGTCCCATACTGGACTCCGAGAGCAACACACTTGAAACAACGTTCACATGAGTGCTCTCCCAAGAAACCGCTTCTCTGCAGCATTCGCTACCTGGTCCATGAGGTATTGTGGATTTGCTTGGGTGTGGATCTCTGGACTCGTTCTTAGGGGATATCGAATATGAACTCTGTGACTCTCCATGTCTCAATGATTGGGCATCCAAACAATGGTCTCAGCATCCTTGGCCAGTGGGCTGGCCCACCATAGCCCAGAGTGCAAGATGTCTGTCAACCAAACCAGTCTCTATGGAAGAGACCTCCTCATTCTCTAGCCTCAGGATTGGCAGGGACAGAGCTCACTCCCTTCCAGGATGGAACTTTCAATAACCTCAAATTGCAGGCATCATCCCCGGGCTCATGGGAGGTCAGACATTCTCACACGTTTCCTTCATTTTGACTGTAGACACAACAAACCCACTGGCACTGGCCCCATGCACCACACTCCCAGGAAGCACTCAATGTGAGGCTGGGCTTGTGCTTACCCACCTGTGGAAAAGGCACCTGAAATAGACCGGTTACATCTCGGTTGAAAGGACTCTGTTTGCAGGGTTCCCTTGTGGCTTAGGCTATGCACATATGGATTGAGAAGTGTGGAGCTGAAAATGCCGCATTGGGAATGTCTTCTTCAGGGGCTACATCCAGGGCCTCATGCTTGGTGGAGAGCATTGAGGCATGGTTTCCTTGTTGGTGCCGCGGGAGGTCTTTTCACAAATGGCCATGAAGCACAATTCTTTTTTCACATGTAGGAACTCCCTTGAGGTATTCTGCCCACTGATCCCCTGAAGATATCACATGTCCAAACACCAAGCCTCTAGATTCCACATTGAGCTTGGAAGGCTGATGAGAGTGGTGGCTATGAGTCTACAGATGGAGACAATATGGTTCATCCAAGAGGACTACCAATCTGATGGATCCTCCTTTCCATCAACTTCGACATACCTCCAGAGCAAGAGCTCATGGTGTCCATCTTTGACATCTCAAGGTGTGAGGGTGAGATTGTCCCACATATGGCCCCTCACACACCTCTTTTCTCACAGAGAGGTGGTTTGGTCACAAGGCTCCATGGGCATACTCTCAGTGCCATGGCCACTACTGGGACTGCACCTTTCAGAAGAAAGGCACCTCCACACACTGGGGAACCCAATTTTCTCTATCATGATGGATCTCTGATAACATGTGCAGCACTTCAGGGTCAAGTGCTTTCTCAGTCCCTGCCTCACACGAATACACAGGACAGAATCTCTTTTGGAGAGAAAAGGTGTCATTCCAAACCCCCAATCAAAAGTCCCCTGGACAGTGAAATCAAGGAACGACTGAGGAAGAACCCCCTATGAGCTGCCATTTCTACAGGAAGAGACTTTTCCGCTTAGGGAAAAGAGAGGGTGTCATTTACCTTGACCCACACCTCGTGTCCTTTGAGAAGACATGGGTGCCCAGCAGGGAGGACTCCTTGCAACCGACGTATTTCTAGAGACAGGCCAAGAAAGAGTGAAAATCTCATGCAAGAGTCCTGATGTAGCCTTTGTGTCTAATAGTCCCCGGAGAAACAGACAAGGGCTTGGAATGACATTGCGCCCTGGAATGTGGCTTGCATCCAAATCTCATCTCTCTCTCTCTCTCTCTCTCTGTCTCTCACTCTTTCTCTCGGCTTCTTCCTCCTTCACATTCTCTCAAATCCTCCTCATCCAAGGTTATCTGTGCTGGTCCAGGTTGGCATATCTCAGTCAGGAGAGCATTCAATTTCTTTCACCAAGATTTTCCATCAGTCTTCCAAATTCCTATCAAATATGAAAGCAGTTTTCCTGAAATAACTCCTCTGTTTGTATGGAGATATTCCACCTTACACAGTGTACCCCTATCTTACCCTTGTCAGCCCTTCACACTGACACATAACCATCCCATTGGTACTGCGTTCTACATGGTCCCAGATTTGACTCTGAGATCAACATCTTTTCAACCACCTACACATAAGGGACCTAGTGAGAATTCACTTCTCTGCAGCACACCCCACGTGTGGGATCAGGTCCGTGAAGTGGCTGGTAAGGTGGATCTCTCGACTCTTTCTAAGGGGAGTTGGGAAATGCAGTCTCTGACACACCATGTCTCAGTGAATTGGCATGTAAGAAGTGGTCTGAGCCCCCTTCAGCAGGGTCTGAATGCCAATGGGTCAGAACTTAAATATTCGGTCCCCTAAAACCAGTCTCCATTTGGGACAATCCTCCTCCTTCTCTAGACCCTCAATTGGCAGGCCAGAGGCCCGGCTCGTCCAAGAGGGAAACCTCAAGATCTGCCCATGTAGCCCTCACCACACGGCTCACGGAGGAGAAGAAGAGAGACTCCTGAAATGCCTGACAATTGTGGACCCCACAATCAAGCCAGCAGTGGAACTAGTCAGCCCACTTCCATCCAGCACCCCAGTAGACAGGACGTATTCTTATCAACCTGTGAAATACCCACCAGACGTATCCCAGCTTCATTCTCGGGAAATTTGTTACTGTGGATAGCTAGTGTGTGATTTCTTCTATTGACGTGTACGTTCAGAAGCAGGGAATAGTCCTTCCCCCCGTTCCAATATTTCCTCAGGGTTGATATTGAGGGCCTCGTCCTTGGTTGAAAGAAGAGGGGCCTATTTCCATGGTTTGAGCTCTGGAATGACATTTATCCTCCCGGTCATACTTAGGAGGCATTTTTCCCGAAGTGGAAAAGACTGGAAGTGATAAGCTCACTGGTCCCTTTCAGATATATCCTAATCCAAAAGCAAGCCTGAGCAGTGGATATTTACTCAGGAGCCTGATGAGAACGGTGGCCATGAGAAGAATGCTGAAAGAATACTTATCATCAAACTGTCCAATACATCCAATGGATCCTCCTTTAATTTAGTATCCACATACCTCCAGGTCATTAGCTCAGGCTGAACGATGTACAACCATTGAGGGGTGACGGTGAGAGCTTCCCACTTTGGGCCCATCACTCGCCTCTCTTCTCACACAGGGTCTGTGGTGTCACAAAGCTTGGTGGGCAGCATGCCATTGCCATGGCAACCATTGGGCCTGAACTTCTCAGATGGAAGGCAACTCTGCCTCCTCTGTGCCCACCTGCTCTCTACACAAGGATGGCTCTTCCCCTGAACGTGTGTCAGGCTCAACACGGTGGTTCAAGAACTGCTTCCCAGGAATACACACTCTACAATCTCATTGGGAAAGAAAAAATGTGGTTGAAAAAGACCCTCTCCCCAAGGAGCTTGAACACGGAAACAATGGCCGATGGAGGAAGAAGAACACACGAGCATCCCTTTCCATGGGAGGAGGCTTTGCCACGGAAGGAAACTATGGAATATCTTTTACCCTGATTTCCACCCCATGCCATTGGAGAAGATATAGGGACCATAGCACGGCTTTCAAACCTGTCTTCCAGTATGGAGCAGGGATTGGAATGGACACATTTTGGGCGTCCGGCCAGGAAGGAGGGAAGACTCTCTTACAAGTGTGCTGGTTTCTCCCATTTGTGGGATATCCACCTTAAACCAAGACATGTCCTTGGAGCAATTATCCTGACATTGCCGGATGCTTGAATCCACGGCTCTTTACCTCTCACTCTCCTTCCTTTGATCTCCTTCTCTCTAGCGCTCTCACTCTCCCCTTGGCCCCCCTTCAATGTCTCTTGAATCCTCCTGCTACAAGTTGACCTGTGGTGATAATGGATGAAATACCTTAGCCAAGAGAATGGTCCAAGTGATCCCCCAGCCATTTCTCCCGGTCATCCTAGGTCTGATCAAAGATAAAATCCGTGGTCCAGAAAGACTTCCTGTGCTTTGTGGAGACACCCCAACTAGGTCACACTTCCACAACACTTCCCCTATTCAGCCCTTCCTATGGACACGCTGACCACTTCATATGTACTTCGGTCTCTAGGGTCCCATACTGGACTCCGAGAGCAACACACTTGAAACAACGTTCACATGAGTGCTCTCCCAAGAAACCGCTTCTCTGCAGCATTCGCTACCTGGTCCATGAGGTATTGTGGATTTGCTTGGGTGTGGATCTCTGGACTCGTTCTTAGGGGATATCGAATATGAACTCTGTGACTCTCCATGTCTCAATGATTGGGCATCCAAACAATGGTCTCAGCATCCTTGGCCAGTGGGCTGGCCCACCATAGCCCAGAGTGCAAGATGTCTGTCAACCAAACCAGTCTCTATGGAAGAGACCTCCTCATTCTCTAGCCTCAGGATTGGCAGGGACAGAGCTCACTCCCTTCCAGGATGGAACTTTCAATAACCTCAAATTGCAGGCATCATCCCCGGGCTCATGGGAGGTCAGACATTCTCACACGTTTCCTTCATTTTGACTGTAGACACAACAAACCCACTGGCACTGGCCCCATGCACCACACTCCCAGGAAGCACTCAATGTGAGGCTGGGCTTGTGCTTACCCACCTGTGGAAAAGGCACCTGAAATAGACCGGTTACATCTCGGTTGAAAGGACTCTGTTTGCAGGGTTCCCTTGTGGCTTAGGCTATGCACATATGGATTGAGAAGTGTGGAGCTGAAAATGCCGCATTGGGAATGTCTTCTTCAGGGGCTACATCCAGGGCCTCATGCTTGGTGGAGAGCATTGAGGCATGGTTTCCTTGTTGGTGCCGCGGGAGGTCTTTTCACAAATGGCCATGAAGCACAATTCTTTTTTCACATGTAGGAACTCCCTTGAGGTATTCTGCCCACTGATCCCCTGAAGATATCACATGTCCAAACACCAAGCCTCTAGATTCCACATTGAGCTTGGAAGGCTGATGAGAGTGGTGGCTATGAGTCTACAGATGGAGACAATATGGTTCATCCAAGAGGACTACCAATCTGATGGATCCTCCTTTCCATCAACTTCGACATACCTCCAGAGCAAGAGCTCATGGTGTCCATCTTTGACATCTCAAGGTGTGAGGGTGAGATTGTCCCACATATGGCCCCTCACACACCTCTTTTCTCACAGAGAGGTGGTTTGGTCACAAGGCTCCATGGGCATACTCTCAGTGCCATGGCCACTACTGGGACTGCACCTTTCAGAAGAAAGGCACCTCCACACACTGGGGAACCCAATTTTCTCTATCATGATGGATCTCTGATAACATGTGCAGCACTTCAGGGTCAAGTGCTTTCTCAGTCCCTGCCTCACACGAATACACAGGACAGAATCTCTTTTGGAGAGAAAAGGTGTCATTCCAAACCCCCAATCAAAAGTCCCCTGGACAGTGAAATCAAGGAACGACTGAGGAAGAACCCCCTATGAGCTGCCATTTCTACAGGAAGAGACTTTTCCGCTTAGGGAAAAGAGAGGGTGTCATTTACCTTGACCCACACCTCGTGTCCTTTGAGAAGACATGGGTGCCCAGCAGGGAGGACTCCTTGCAACCGACGTATTTCTAGAGACAGGCCAAGAAAGAGTGAAAATCTCATGCAAGAGTCCTGATGTAGCCTTTGTGTCTAATAGTCCCCGGAGAAACAGACAAGGGCTTGGAATGACATTGCGCCCTGGAATGTGGCTTGCATCCAAATCTCATCTCTCTCTCTCTCTCTCTCTCTGTCTCTCACTCTTTCTCTCGGCTTCTTCCTCCTTCACATTCTCTCAAATCCTCCTCATCCAAGGTTATCTGTGCTGGTCCAGGTTGGCATATCTCAGTCAGGAGAGCATTCAATTTCTTTCACCAAGATTTTCCATCAGTCTTCCAAATTCCTATCAAATATGAAAGCAGTTTTCCTGAAATAACTCCTCTGTTTGTATGGAGATATTCCACCTTACACAGTGTACCCCTATCTTACCCTTGTCAGCCCTTCACACTGACACATAACCATCCCATTGGTACTGCGTTCTACATGGTCCCAGATTTGACTCTGAGATCAACATCTTTTCAACCACCTACACATAAGGGACCTAGTGAGAATTCACTTCTCTGCAGCACACCCCACGTGTGGGATCAGGTCCGTGAAGTGGCTGGTAAGGTGGATCTCTCGACTCTTTCTAAGGGGAGTTGGGAAATGCAGTCTCTGACACACCATGTCTCAGTGAATTGGCATGTAAGAAGTGGTCTGAGCCCCCTTCAGCAGGGTCTGAATGCCAATGGGTCAGAACTTAAATATTCGGTCCCCTAAAACCAGTCTCCATTTGGGACAATCCTCCTCCTTCTCTAGACCCTCAATTGGCAGGCCAGAGGCCCGGCTCGTCCAAGAGGGAAACCTCAAGATCTGCCCATGTAGCCCTCACCACACGGCTCACGGAGGAGAAGAAGAGAGACTCCTGAAATGCCTGACAATTGTGGACCCCACAATCAAGCCAGCAGTGGAACTAGTCAGCCCACTTCCATCCAGCACCCCAGTAGACAGGACGTATTCTTATCAACCTGTGAAATACCCACCAGACGTATCCCAGCTTCATTCTCGGGAAATTTGTTACTGTGGATAGCTAGTGTGTGATTTCTTCTATTGACGTGTACGTTCAGAAGCAGGGAATAGTCCTTCCCCCCGTTCCAATATTTCCTCAGGGTTGATATTGAGGGCCTCGTCCTTGGTTGAGAGAAGAGGGGCCTATTTCCATGGTTTGAGCTCTGGAATGACATTTATCCTCCCGGTCATACTTAGGAGGCATTTTTCCCGAAGTGGAAAAGACTGGAAGTGATAAGCTCACTGGTCCCTTTCAGATATATCCTAATCCAAAAGCAAGCCTGAGCAGTGGATATTTACTCAGGAGCCTGATGAGAACGGTGGCCATGAGAAGAATGCTGAAAGAATACTTATCATCAAACTGTCCAATACATCCAATGGATCCTCCTTTAATTTAGTATCCACATACCTCCAGGTCATTAGCTCAGGCTGAACGATGTACAACCATTGAGGGGTGACGGTGAGAGCTTCCCACTTTGGGCCCATCACTCGCCTCTCTTCTCACACAGGGTCTGTGGTGTCACAAAGCTTGGTGGGCAGCATGCCATTGCCATGGCAACCATTGGGCCTGAACTTCTCAGATGGAAGGCAACTCTGCCTCCTCTGTGCCCACCTGCTCTCTACACAAGGATGGCTCTTCCCCTGAACGTGTGTCAGGCTCAACACGGTGGTTCAAGAACTGCTTCCCAGGAATACACACTCTACAATCTCATTGGGAAAGAAAAAATGTGGTTGAAAAAGACCCTCTCCCCAAGGAGCTTGAACACGGAAACAATGGCCGATGGAGGAAGAAGAACACACGAGCATCCCTTTCCATGGGAGGAGGCTTTGCCACGGAAGGAAACTATGGAATATCTTTTACCCTGATTTCCACCCCATGCCATTGGAGAAGATATAGGGACCATAGCACGGCTTTCAAACCTGTCTTCCAGTATGGAGCAGGGATTGGAATGGACACATTTTGGGCGTCCGGCCAGGAAGGAGGGAAGACTCTCTTACAAGTGTGCTGGTTTCTCCCATTTGTGGGATATCCACCTTAAACCAAGACATGTCCTTGGAGCAATTATCCTGACATTGCCGGATGCTTGAATCCACGGCTCTTTACCTCTCACTCTCCTTCCTTTGATCTCCTTCTCTCTAGCGCTCTCACTCTCCCCTTGGCCCCCCTTCAATGTCTCTTGAATCCTCCTGCTACAAGTTGACCTGTGGTGATAATGGATGAAATACCTTAGCCAAGAGAATGGTCCAAGTGATCCCCCAGCCATTTCTCCCGGTCATCCTAGGTCTGATCAAAGATAAAATCCGTGGTCCAGAAAGACTTCCTGTGCTTTGTGGAGACACCCCAACTAGGTCACACTTCCACAACACTTCCCCTATTCAGCCCTTCCTATGGACACGCTGACCACTTCATATGTACTTCGGTCTCTAGGGTCCCATACTGGACTCCGAGAGCAACACACTTGAAACAACGTTCACATGAGTGCTCTCCCAAGAAACCGCTTCTCTGCAGCATTCGCTACCTGGTCCATGAGGTATTGTGGATTTGCTTGGGTGTGGATCTCTGGACTCGTTCTTAGGGGATATCGAATATGAACTCTGTGACTCTCCATGTCTCAATGATTGGGCATCCAAACAATGGTCTCAGCATCCTTGGCCAGTGGGCTGGCCCACCATAGCCCAGAGTGCAAGATGTCTGTCAACCAAACCAGTCTCTATGGAAGAGACCTCCTCATTCTCTAGCCTCAGGATTGGCAGGGACAGAGCTCACTCCCTTCCAGGATGGAACTTTCAATAACCTCAAATTGCAGGCATCATCCCCGGGCTCATGGGAGGTCAGACATTCTCACACGTTTCCTTCATTTTGACTGTAGACACAACAAACCCACTGGCACTGGCCCCATGCACCACACTCCCAGGAAGCACTCAATGTGAGGCTGGGCTTGTGCTTACCCACCTGTGGAAAAGGCACCTGAAATAGACCGGTTACATCTCGGTTGAAAGGACTCTGTTTGCAGGGTTCCCTTGTGGCTTAGGCTATGCACATATGGATTGAGAAGTGTGGAGCTGAAAATGCCGCATTGGGAATGTCTTCTTCAGGGGCTACATCCAGGGCCTCATGCTTGGTGGAGAGCATTGAGGCATGGTTTCCTTGTTGGTGCCGCGGGAGGTCTTTTCACAAATGGCCATGAAGCACAATTCTTTTTTCACATGTAGGAACTCCCTTGAGGTATTCTGCCCACTGATCCCCTGAAGATATCACATGTCCAAACAACAAGCCTCTAGATTCCACATTGAACTTGGAAGGCTGATGAGAGTGGTGGCTATGAGTCTACAGATGGAGACAATATGGTTCATCCAAGAGGACTACCAATCTGATGGATCCTCCTTTCCATCAACTTCGACATACCTCCAGAGCAAGAGCTCATGGTGTCCATCTTTGAACTCTCAAGGTGTGAGGGTGAGATTGTCCCACATATGGCCCATCACACACCTCTTTTCTCACAGAGAGGTGGTTAGGTCACAAGGCTCCATGGGCATACTCTCAGTGCCATGGCCACTACTGGGACTGCACCTTTCAGAAGAAAGGCACCTCCACACACTGGGGAACCCAATTTTCTCTATCATGATGGATCTCTGATAACATGTGCAGCACTTCAGGGTCAAGTGCTTTCTCAGTCCCTGCCTCACACGAATACACAGGACAGAATCTCTTTTGGAGAGAAAAGGTGTCATTCCAAACCCCCAATCAAAAGTCCCCTGGACAGTGAAATCAAGGAACGACTGAGGAAGAACCCACTATGAGCTGCCATTTCTACAGGAAGAGACTTTTCCGCTTAGGGAAAAGAGAGGGTGTCATTTACCTTGACCCACACCTCGTGTCCTTTGAGAAGACATGGGTGCCCAGCAGGGAGGACTCCTTGCAACCGACGTATTTCTAGAGACAGGCCAAGAAAGAGTGAAAATCTCATGCAAGAGTCCTGATGTAGCCTTTGTGTCTAATAGTCCCCGGAGAAACAGACAAGGGCTTGGAATGACATTGCGCCCTGGAATGTGGCTTGCATCCAAATCTCATCTCTCTCTCTCTCTCTCTCTCTCTGTCTCTCACTCTTTCTCTCGGCTTCTTCCTCCTTCACATTCTCTCAAATCCTCCTCATCCAAGGTTATCTGTGCTGGTCCAGGTAGGCATATCTCAGTCAGGAGAGCATTCAATTTCTTTCACCAAGATTTTCCATCAGTCTTCCAAATTCCTATCAAATATGAAAGCAGTTTTCCTGAAATAACTCCTCTGTTTGTATGGAGATATTCCACCTTACACAGTGTACCCCTATCTTACCCTTGTCAGCCCTTCACACTGACACATAACCATCCCATTGGTACTGCGTTCTACATGGTCCCAGATTTGACTCTGAGATCAACATCTTTTCAACCACCTACACATAAGGGACCGAGTGAGAATTCACTTCTCTGCAGCACACCCCACGTGTGGGATCAGGTCCGTGAAGTGGCTGGTAAGGTGGATCTCTCGACTCTTTCTAAGGGGAGTTGGGAAATGCAGTCTCTGACACACCATGTCTCAGTGAATTGGCATGTAAGAAGTGGTCTGAGCCCCCTTCAGCAGGGTCTGAATGCCAATGGGTCAGAACTTAAATATTCGGTCCCCTAAAACCAGTCTCCATTTGGGACAATCCTTCTCCTTCTCTAGACCCTCCATTGGCAGGCCAGAGGCCCGGCTCGTCCAAGAGTGAAACCTCAATATCTGCCCATGTAGCCCTCACCACACGGCTCACGGAGGAGAAGAAGAGAGACTCCTGAAATGCCTGACAATTGTGGACCCCACAATCAAGCCAGCAGTGGAACTAGTCAGCCCACTTCCATCCAGCACCCCAGTAGACAGGACGTATTCTTATCAACCTGTGAAATACCCACCAGACGTATCCCAGCTTCATTCTCGGGAAATTTGTTACTGTGGATAGCTAGTGTGTGATTTCATCTATTGACGTGTACGTTCAGAAGCAGGAAATCGTCCTTCCCCCCGTTCCAATATGTCCTCAGGTTTGATATTGAGGGCCTCGTCCTTGGTTGAAAGAAGAGGGGCCTATTTCCATGGTTTGAGCTCTGGAATGACATTTATCCTCCCGGTCATACTTAGGAGGCATTTTTCCCGAAGTGGAAAAGACTGGAAGTGATAAGCTCACTGGTCCCTTTCAGATATATCCTAATCCAAAAGCAAGCCTGAGCAGTGGATATTTACTCAGGAGCCTGATGAGAACGGTGGCCATGAGAAGAATGCTGAAAGAATACTTATCATCAAACTGTCCAATACATCCAATGGATCCTCCTTTAATTTAGTATCCACATACCTCCAGGTCATTAGCTCAGGCTGAACGATGTACAACCATTGAGGGGTGACGGTGAGAGCTTCCCACTTTGGGCCCATCACTCGCCTCTCTTCTCACAGAGGGTCTGTGGTGTCACAAAGCTTGGTGGGCAGCATGCCATTGCCATGGCAACCATTGGGCCTGAACTTCTCAGATGGAAGGCAACTCTGCCTCCTCTGTGCCCACCTGCTCTCTACACAAGGATGGCTCTTCCCCTGAACGTGTGTCAGGCTCAACACGGTGGTTCAAGAACTGCTTCCCAGGAATACACACTCTACAATCTCATTGGGAAAGAAAAAATGTGGTTGAAAAAGACCCTCTCCCCAAGGAGCTTGAACACGGAAACAATGGCCGATGGAGGAAGAAGAACACACGAGCATCCCTTTCCATGGGAGGAGGCTTTGCCACGGAAGGAAACTATGGAATATCTTTTACCCTGATTTCCACCCCATGCCATTGGAGAAGATATAGGGACCATAGCACGGCTTTCAAACCTGTCTTCCAGTATGGAGCAGGGATTGGAATGGACACATTTTGGGCGTCCGGCCAGGAAGGAGGGAAGACTCTCTTACAAGTGTGCTGGTTTCTCCCATTTGTGGGATATCCACCTTAAACCAAGACATGTCCTTGGAGCAATTATCCTGACATTGCCGGATGCTTGAATCCACGGCTCTTTACCTCTCACTCTCCTTCCTTTGATCTCCTTCTCTCGAGCGCTCTCACTCTCCCCTTGGCCCCCCTTCAATGTCTCTTGAATCCTCCTGCTACAAGTTGACCTGTGGTGATAATGGATGAAATACCTTAGCCAAGAGAATGGTCCAAGTGATCCCCCAGCCATTTCTCCCGGTCATCCTAGGTCTGATCAAAGATAAAATCCGTGGTCCAGAAAGACTTCCTGTGCTTTGTGGAGACACCCCAACTAGGTCACACTTCCACAACACTTCCCCTATTCAGCCCTTCCTATGGACACGCTGACCACTTCATATGTACTTCGGTCTCTAGGGTCCCATACTGGACTCCGAGAGCAACACACTTGAAACAACGTTCACATGAGTGCTCTCCCAAGAAACCGCTTCTCTGCAGCATTCGCTACCTGGTCCATGAGGTATTGTGGATTTGCTTGGGTGTGGATCTCTGGACTCGTTCTTAGGGGATATCGAATATGAACTCTGTGACTCTCCATGTCTCAATGATTGGGCATCCAAACAATGGTCTCAGCATCCTTGGCCAGTGGGCTGGCCCACCATAGCCCAGAGTGCAAGATGTCTGTCAACCAAACCAGTCTCTATGGAAGAGACCTCCTCATTCTCTAGCCTCAGGATTGGCAGGGACAGAGCTCACTCCCTTCCAGGATGGAACTTTCAATAACCTCAAATTGCAGGCATCATCCCCGGGCTCATGGGAGGTCAGACAATCGACACACCTTTCCTTCCTTTTGACTGTAGACACAACAAACCCACTGGCACTGGCCCCATGCACCACACTCCCAGGAAGCACTCAATGAGAGGCAGGGCTTGTGCTTACCCACCTGTGGAAAAGGCACCTGAAATAGACCGGTTACATCACGGTTGAAAGGACTCTGTTTGCAGGGTTCCCTTGTGGCTTAGGCTATGCAAATATGGATTGAGAAGTGTGGAGCTGAAAATGCCGCATTGGGAATGTCTTCTTCAGGGGCTACATCCAGGGCCTCATGCTTGGTGGAGAGCATTGGGGCATGGTTTCCTTGTTGGTGCCGCGGGAGGTCTTTTTTCAAATGGCCATGAAGCACAATTCTTTTTTCACATGTAGGAACTCCCTTGAGGTATTCTGCCCACTGATCCCCTGAAGATATCACATGTCCAAACACCAAGCCTCTAGAATCCACATTGAGCTTGGAAGGCTGATGAGAGTGGTGGCTATGAGTCTACAGATGGAGACAATATGGTTCATCCAAGAGGACTACCAATCTGATGGATCCTCCTTTCCATCAACTTCGACATACCTCCAGAGCAAGAGCTCATGGTGTCCATCTTTGAACTCTCAAGGTGTGAGGGTGAGAATGTCTCACATATGGCCCATCACACACCTCATTTCTCAAAGAGAGGTGGTTTGGTCACAAGGCTCCATGGGCATACTATCAGTGCCATGGCCACTACTGGGACTGCACCTTTCAGAAGAAAGGCACCTCCACACACTGGGGAACCCAATTTTCTCTATCATGATGGATCTCTGATAACATGTGCAGCACTTCAGTGTCAAGTGCTTTCTCAGTCCCTGCCTCACACGAATACACAGGACAGAATCTCTTTTGGAGAGAAAAGGTGTCATTCCAAACCCCCAATCAAAAGTCCCCTGGACAGTGAAATCAAGGAACGACTGAGGAAGAACCCACTATGAGCTGCCATTTCTACAGGAAGGGACTTTTCCGCTTAGGGAAAAGAGAGGGTGTCATTTACCTTGACCCACACCTCGTGTCCTTTGAGAAGACATGGGTGCCCAGCAGGGAGGACTCCTTGCAACCGACGTATTTCTAGAGACAGGCCAAGAAAGAGTGAAAATCTCATGCAAGAGTCCTGATGTAGCCTTTGTGTCTAATAGTCCCCGGAGAAACAGACAAGGGCTTGGAATGACATTGCGCCCTGGAATGTGGCTTGCATCCAAATCTCATCTCTCTCTCTCTCTCTCTCTCTCTGTCTCTCACTCTTTCTCTCGGCTTCTTCCTCCTTCACATTCTCTCAAATCCTCCTCATCCAAGGTTATCTGTGCTGGTCCAGGTTGGCATATCTCAGTCAGGAGAGCATTCAATTTCTCTCACCAAGATTTTCCATCAGTCTTCCAAATTCCTATCAAATATGAAAGCAGTTTTCCTGAAATAACTCCTCTGTTTGTATGGAGATATTCCACCTTACACAGTGTACCCCTATCTTACCCTTGTCAGCCCTTCACACTGACACATAACCATCCCATTGGTACTGCGTTCTACATGGTCCCAGATTTGACTCTGAGATCAACATCTTTTCAACCACCTACACATAAGGGACCTAGTGAGAATTCACTTCTCTGCAGCACACCCCACGTGTGGGATCAGGTCTGTGAAGTGGCTGGTAAGGTGGATCTCTCGACTCTTTCTAAGGGGAGTTGGGAAATGCAGTCTCTGACACACCATGTCTCAGTGAATTGGCATGTAAGAAGTGGTCTGAGCCCCCTTCAGCAGGGTCTGAATGCCAATGGGTCAGAACTTAAATATTCGGTCCCCTAAAACCAGTCTCCATTTGGGATAATCCTTCTCCTTCTCTAGACCCTCAATTGGCAGGACAGAGGCCCGGCTCGTCCAAGAGTGAAACCTCAAGATCTGCCCATGTAGCCCTCACCACACGGCTCACGGAGGAGAAGAAGAGAGACTCCTGAAATGCCTGACAATTGTGGACCCCACAATCAAGCCAGCAGTGGAACTAGTCAGCCCAATTCCATCCAGCACCCCAGTAGACAGGACGTATTCTTATCAACCTGTGAAATACCCACCAGACGTATCCCAGCTTCATTCTCGGGAAATTTGTTACTGTGGATAGCTAGTGTGTGATTTCTTCTATTGACGTGTACGTTCAGAAGCAGGAAATCGTCCTTCCCCCCGTTCCAATATTTCCTCAGGGTTGATATTGAGGGCCTCGTCCTTGGTTGAAAGAAGAGGGGCCTATTTCCATGGTTTGAGCTCTGGAATGACATTTATCCTCCCGGTCATACTTAGGAGGCATTTTTCCCGAAGTGGAAAAGACTGGAAGTGATAAGCTCACTGGTCCCTTTCAGATATATCCTAATCCAAAAGCAAGCCTGAGCAGTGGATATTTACTCAGGAGCCTGATGAGAACGGTGGCCATGAGAAGAATGCTGAAAGAATACTTATCATCAAACTGTCCAATACATCCAATGGATCCTCCTTTAATTTAGTATCCACATACCTCCAGGTCATTAGCTCAGGCTGAACGATGTACAACCATTGAGGGGTGACGGTGAGAGCTTCCCACTTTGGGCCCATCACTCGCCTCTCTTCTCACACAGGGTCTGTGGTGTCACAAAGCTTGGTGGGCAGCATGCCATTGCCATGGCAACCATTGGGCCTGAACTTCTCAGATGGAAGGCAACTCTGCCTCCTCTGTGCACACCTGCTCTCTACACAAGGATGGCTCTTCCCCTGAACGTGTGTCAGGCTCAACACGGTGGTTCAAGAACTGCTTCCCAGGAATACACACTCTACAATCTCATTGGGAAAGAAAAAATGTGGTTGAAAAAGACCCTCTCCCCAAGGAGCTTGAACACGGAAACAATGGCCGATGGAGGAAGAAGAACACACGAGCATCCCTTTCCATGGGAGGAGGCTTTGCCACGGAAGGAAACTATGGAATATCTTTTACCCTGATTTCCACCCCATGCCATTGGAGAAGATATAGGGACCATAGCACGGCTTTCAAACCTGTCTTCCAGTATGGAGCAGGGATTGGAATGGACACATTTTGGGCGTCCGGCCAGGAAGGAGGGAAGACTCTCTTACAAGTGTGCTGGTTTCTCCCATTTGTGGGATATCCACCTTAAACCAAGACATGTCCTTGGAGCAATTATCCTGACATTGCCGGATGCTTGAATCCACGGCTCTTTACCTCTCACTCTCCTTCCTTTGATCTCCTTCTCTCGAGCGCTCTCACTCTCCCCTTGGCCCCCCTTCAATGTCTCTTGAATCCTCCTGCTACAAGTTGACCTGTGGTGATAATGGATGAAATACCTTAGCCAAGAGAATGGTCCAAGTGATCCCCCAGCCATTTCTCCCGGTCATCCTAGGTCTGATCAAAGATAAAATCCGTGGTCCAGAAAGACTTCCTGTGCTTTGTGGAGACACCCCAACTAGGGCACACTTCCACAACACTTCCCCTATTCAGCCCTTCCTATGGACACGCTGACCACTTCATATGTACTTCGGTCTCTAGGGTCCCATACTGGACTCCGAGAGCAACACACTTGAAACAACGTTCACATGAGTGCTCTCCCAAGAAACCGCTTCTCTGCAGCATTCGCTACCTGGTCCATGAGGTATTGTGGATTTGCTTGGGTGTGGATCTCTGGACTCGTTCTTAGGGGATATCGAATATGAACTCTGTGACTCTCCATGTCTCAATGATTGGGCATCCAAACAATGGTCTCAGCATCCTTGGCCAGTGGGCTGGCCCACCATAGCCCAGAGTGCAAGATGTCTGTCAACCAAACCAGTCTCTATGGAAGAGACCTCCTCATTCTCTAGCCTCAGGATTGGCAGGGACAGAGCTCACTCCCTTCCAGGATGGAACTTTCAATAACCTCAAATTGCAGGCATCATCCCCGGGCTCATGGGAGGTCAGACAATCGACACACCTTTCCTTCCTTTGGACTGTAGACACAACAAACCCACTGGCACTGGCCCCATGCACCACACTCCCAGGAAGCACTCAATGAGAGGCAGGGCTTGTGCTTACCCACCTGTGGAAAAGGCACCTGAAATAGACCGGTTACATCTCGGTTGAAAGGACTCTGTTTGCAGGGTTCTCTTGTGGCTTAGGCTATGCACATATGGATTGAGAAGTGTGGAGCTGAAAATGCCGCATTGGGAATGTCTTCTTCAGGGGCTACATCCAGGGCCTCATGCTTGGTGGAGAGCATTGGGGCATGGTTTCCTTGTTGGTGCCGCGGGAGGTCTTTTTTCAAATGGCCATGAAGCACAATTCTTTTTTCACATGTAGGAACTCCCTTGAGGTATTCTGCCCACTGATCCCCTGAAGATATCACATGTCCAAACACCAAGCCTCTAGAATCCACATTGAGCTTGGAAGGCTGATGAGAGTGGTGGCTATGAGTCTACAGATGGAGACAATATGGTTCATCCAAGAGGACCACCCCTCTGATGGATTCTCCTTTCCATCAACTTCGACATACCTCCAGAGCAAGAGCTCATGGTGTCCATCTTTGAACTCTCAAGGTGTGAGGGTGAGAATGTCCCACATATGGCCCATCACACACCTCTTTTCTCAAAGAGAGGTGGTTTGGTCACAAGGCTCCATGGGCATACTCTCAGTGCCATGGCCACTACTGGGACTGCACCTTTCAGAAGAAAGGCACCTCCACACACTGGGGAACCCAATTTTCTCTATCATGATGGATCTCTGATAACATGTGCAGCACTTCAGGGTCAAGTGCTTTCTCAGTCCCTGCCTCACACGAATACACAGGACAGAATCTCTTTTGGAGAGAAAAGGTGTCATTCCAAACCCCCAAACAAAAGTCCCCTGGACAGTGAAATCAAGGAACGACTGAGGAAGAACCCACTATGAGCTGCCATTTCTACAGGAAGGGACTTTTCCGCTTAGGGAAAAGAGAGGGTGTCATTTACCTTGACCCACACCTCGTGTCCTTTGAGAAGACATGGGTGCCCAGCAGGGAGGACTCCTTGCAACCGACGTATTTCTAGAGACAGGCCAAGAAAGAGTGAAAATCTCATGCAAGAGTCCTGATGTAGCCATTGTGTCTAATAGTCCCCGGAGAAACAGACAAGGGCTTGGAATGACATTGCGCCCTGGAATGTGGCTTGCATCCAAATCTCATCTCTCTCTCTCTCTCTCTCTCTCTGTCTCTCACTCTTTCTCTCGGCTTCTTCCTCCTTCACATTCTCTCAAATCCTCCTCATCCAAGGTTATCTGTGCTGGTCCAGGTTGGCATATCTCAGTCAGGAGAGCATTCAATTTCTTTCACCAAGATTTTCCATCAGTCTTCCAAATTCCTATCAAATATGAAAGCAGTTTTCCTGAAATAACTCCTCTGTTTGTATGGAGATATTCCACCTTACACAGTGTACCCCTATCTTACCCTTGTCAGCCCTTCACACTGACACATAACCATCCCATTGGTACTGCGTTCTACATGGTCCCAGATTTGACTCTGAGATCAACATCTTTTCAACCACCTACACATAAGGGACCGAGTGAGAATTCACTTCTCTGCAGCACACCCCACGTGTGGGATCAGGTCCGTGAAGTGGCTGGTAAGGTGGATCTCTCGACTCTTTCTAAGGGGAGTTGGGAAATGCAGTCTCTGACACACCATGTCTCAGTGAATTGGCATGTAAGAAGTGGTCTGAGCCCCCTTCAGCAGGGTCTGAATGCCAATGGGTCAGAACTTAAATATTCGGTCCCCTAAAACCAGTCTCCATTTGGGATAATCCTTCTCATTCTCTAGACCCTCAATTGGCAGGACAGAGGCCCGGCTCGTCCAAGAGTGAAACCTCAAGATCTGCCCATGTAGCCCTCACCACACGGCTCACGGAGGAGAAGAAGAGAGACTCCTGAAATGCCTGACAATTGTGGACCCCACAATCAAGCCAGCAGTGGAACTAGTCAGCCCACTTCCATCCAGCACCCCAGTAGACAGGACGTATTCTTATCAACCTGTGAAATACCCACCAGACGTATCCCAGCTTCATTCTCGGGAAATTTGTTACTGTGGATAGCTAGTGTGTGATTTCATCTATTGACGTGTACGTTCAGAAGCAGGAAATCGTCCTTCCCCCCGTTCCAATATTTCCTCAGGTTTGATATTGAGGGCCTCGTCCTTGGTTGAAAGAAGAGGGGCCTATTTCCATGGTTTGAGCTCTGGAATGACATTTATCCTCCCGGTCATACTTAGGAGGCATTTTTCCCGAAGTGGAAAAGACTGGAAGTGATAAGCTCACTGGTCCCTTTCAGATATATCCTAATCCAAAAGCAAGCCTGAGCAGTGGATATTTACTCAGGAGCCTGATGAGAACGGTGGCCATGAGAAGAATGCTGAAAGAATACTTATCATCAAACTGTCCAATACATCCAATGGATCCTCCTTTAATTTAGTATCCACATACCTCCAGGTCATTAGCTCAGGCTGAACGATGTACAACCATTGAGGGGTGACGGTGAGAGCTTCCCACTTTGGGCCCATCACTCGCCTCTCTTCTCACACAGGGTCTGTGGTGTCACAAAGCTTGGTGGGCAGCATGCCATTGCCATGGCAACCATTGGGCCTGAACTTCTCAGATGGAAGGCAACTCTGCCTCCTCTGTGCCCACCTGCTCTCTACACAAGGATGGCTCTTCCCCTGAACGTGTGTCAGGCTCAACACGGTGGTTCAAGAACTGCTTCCCAGGAATACACACTCTACAATCTCATTGGGAAAGAAAAAATGTGGTTGAAAAAGACCCTCTCCCCAAGGAGCTTGAACACGGAAACAATGGCCGATGGAGGAAGAAGAACACACGAGCATCCCTTTCCATGGGAGGAGGCTTTGCCACGGAAGGAAACTATGGAATATCTTTTACCCTGATTTCCACCCCATGCCATTGGAGAAGATATAGGGACCATAGCACGGCTTTCAAACCTGTCTTCCAGTATGGAGCAGGGATTGGAATGGACACATTTTGGGCGTCCGGCCAGGAAGGAGGGAAGACTCTCTTACAAGTGTGCTGGTTTCTCCCATTTGTGGGATATCCACCTTAAACCAAGACATGTCCTTGGAGCAATTATCCTGACATTGCCGGATGCTTGAATCCACGGCTCTTTACCTCTCACTCTCCTTCCTTTGATCTCCTTCTCTCTAGCGCTCTCACTCTCCCCTTGGCCCCCCTTCAATGTCTCTTGAATCCTCCTGCTACAAGTTGACCTGTGGTGATAATGGATGAAATACCTTAGCCAAGAGAATGGTCCAAGTGATCCCCCAGCCATTTCTCCCGGTCATCCTAGGTCTGATCAAAGATAAAATCCGTGGTCCAGAAAGACTTCCTGTGCTTTGTGGAGACACCCCAACTAGGTCACACTTCCACAACACTTCCCCTATTCAGCCCTTCCTATGGACACGCTGACCACTTCATATGTACTTCGGTCTCTAGGGTCCCATACTGGACTCCGAGAGCAACACACTTGAAACAACGTTCACATGAGTGCTCTCCCAAGAAACCGCTTCTCTGCAGCATTCGCTACCTGGTCCATGAGGTATTGTGGATTTGCTTGGGTGTGGATCTCTGGACTCGTTCTTAGGGGATATCGAATATGAACTCTGTGACTCTCCATGTCTCAATGATTGGGCATCCAAACAATGGTCTCAGCATCCTTGGCCAGTGGGCTGGCCCACCATAGCCCAGAGTGCAAGATGTCTGTCAACCAAACCAGTCTCTATGGAAGAGACCTCCTCATTCTCTAGCCTCAGGATTGGCAGGGACAGAGCTCACTC
Organism: Sus scrofa; assembly: GCF_054392235.1. NCBI lineage: Eukaryota > Metazoa > Chordata > Mammalia > Artiodactyla > Suidae > Sus > Sus scrofa. The sequence continues at coordinate 45,959,752 of NC_139402.1, forward strand.
CCTTCCAGGATGGAACTTTCAATAACCTCAAATTGCAGGCATCATCCCCGGGCTCATGGGAGGTCAGACAATCGACACACCTTTCCTTCCTTTTGACTGTAGACACAACAAACCCACTGGCACTGGCCCCATGCACCACACTCCCAGGAAGCACTCAATGAGAGGCAGGGCTTGTGCTTACCCACCTGTGGAAAAGGCACCTGAAATAGACCGGTTACATCTCGGTTGAAAGGACTCTGTTTGCAGGGTTCCCTTGTGGCTTAGGCTATGCAAATATGGATTGAGAAGTGTGGAGCTGAAAATGCCGCATTGGGAATGTCTTCTTCAGGGGCTACATCCAGGGCCTCATGCTTGGTGGAGAGCATTGGGGCATGGTTTCCTTGTTGGTGCCGCGGGAGGTCTTTTTTCAAATGGCCATGAAGCACAATTCTTTTTTCACATGTAGGAACTCCCTTGAGGTATTCTGCCCACTGATCCCCTGAAGATATCACATGTCCAAACACCAAGCCTCTAGAATCCACATTGAGCTTGGAAGGCTGATGAGAGTGGTGGCTATGAGTCTACAGATGGAGACAATATGGTTCATCCAAGAGGACCACCCCTCTGATGGATTCTCCTTTCCATCAACTTCGACGTACCTCCAGAGCAAGAGCTCATGGTGTCCATCTTTGAACTCTCAAGGTGTGAGGGTGAGAATGTCCCACATATGGCCCATCACACACCTCTTTTCTCAAAGAGAGGTGGTTTGGTCACAAGGCTCCATGGGCATACTCTCAGTGCCATGGCCACTACTGGGACTGCACCTTTCAGATAAAAGGCACCTCCACACACTGGGGAACCCAATTTTCTCTATCATGATGGATCTCTGATAACATGTGCAGCACTTCAGGGTCAAGTGCTTTCTCAGTCCCTGCCTCACACGAATACACAGGACAGAATCTCTTTTGGAGAGAAAAGGTGTCATTCCAAACCCCCAATCAAAATTTCCCTGGACAGTGAAATCAAGGAACGACTGAGGAAGAACCCACTATGAGCTGCCATTTCTACAGGAAGAGATTTTCCGCTTAGGGAAAAGAAAGGGTGTCATTTACCTTGACCCACACCTCGTGTCCTTTGAGAAGACATGGGTGCCCAGCAGGGAGGACTCCTTGCAACCGACGTATTTCTAGAGACAGGCCAAGAAAGAGTGAAAATCTCATGCAAGAGTCCTGATGTAGCCTTTGTGTCTAATAGTCCCCGGAGAAACAGACAAGGGCTTGGAATGACATTGCGCCCTGGAATGTGGCTTGCATCCAAATCTCATCTCTCTCTCTCTCTCTCTCTCTGTCTCTCACTCTTTCTCTCGGCTTCTTCCTCCTTCACATTCTCTCAAATCCTCCTCATCCAAGGTTATCTGTGCTGGTCCAGGTTGGCATATCTCAGTCAGGAGAGCATTCAATTTCTTTCACCAAGATTTTCCATCAGTCTTCCAAATTCCTATCAAATATGAAAGCAGTTTTCCTGAAATAACTCCTCTGTTTGTATGGAGATATTCCACCTTACACAGTGTACCCCTATCTTACCCTTGTCAGCCCTTCACACTGACACATAACCATCCCATTGGTACTGCGTTCTACATGGTCCCAGATTTGACTCTGAGATCAACATCTTTTCAACCACCTACACATAAGGGACCTAGTGAGAATTCACTTCTCTGCAGCACACCCCACGTGTGGGATCAGGTCTGTGAAGTGGCTGGTAAGGTGGATCTCTCGACTCTTTCTAAGGGGAGTTGGGAAATGAAGTCTCTGCCTCTCCATGTCTCAGTGAATTGGCATGTAAGAAGTGGTCTGAGCCCCCTTCAGCAGGGTCTGAATGCCAATGGGTCAGAACTTAAATATTCGGTCCCCTAAAACCAGTCTCCATTTGGGATAATCCTCCTCCTTCTCTAGACCCTCAATTGGCAGGCCAGAGGCCCGGCTCGTCCAAGAGTGAAACCTCAAGATCTGCCCATGTAGCCCTCACCACACGGCTCACGGAGGAGAAGAAGAGAGACTCCTGAAATGCCTGACAATTGTGGACCCCACAATCAAGCCAGCAGTGGAACTAGTCAGCCCACTTCCATCCAGCACCCCAGTAGACAGGACGTATTCTTATCAACCTGTGAAATACCCACCAGACGTATCCCAGCTTCATTCTCGGGAAATTTGTTACTGTGGATAGCTAGTGTGTGATTTCATCTATTGACGTGTACGTTCAGAAGCAGGAAATCGTCCTTCCCCCCGTTCCAATATTTCCTCAGGTTTGATATTGAGGGCCTCGTCCTTGGTTGAAAGAAGAGGGGACTATTTCCATGGTTTGAGCTCTGGAATGACATTTATCCTCCCGGTCATACTTAGGAGGCATTTTTTCCGAAGTGGAAAAGACTGGAAGTGATAAGCTCACTGGTCCCTTTCAGATATATCCTAATCCAAAAGCAAGGCTGAGCAGTGGATATTTACTCAGGAGCCTGATGAGAACGGTGGCCATGAGAAGAATGCTGAAAGAATACTTATCATCAAACTGTCCAATACATCCAATGGATCCACCTTTAATTTAGTATCCACATACCTCCAGGTCATTAGCTCAGGCTGAACGATGTACAACCATTGAGGGGTGACGGTGAGAGCTTCCCACTTTGGGCCCATCACTCGCCTCTCTTCTCACACAAGGTCTGTGGTGTCACAAAGCTTGGTGGGCAGCATGCCATTGCCATGGCAACCATTGGGCCTGAACTTCTCAGATGGAAGGCAACTCTGCCTCCTCTGTGCCCACCTGCTCTCTACACAAGGATGGCTCTTCCCCTGAACGTGTGTCAGGCTCAACACGGTGGTTCAAGAACTGCTTCCCAGGAATACACACTCTACAATCTCATTGGGAAAGAAAAAATGTGGTTGAAAAAGACCCTCTCCCCAAGGAGCTTGAACACGGAAACAATGGCCGATGGAGGAAGAAGAACACACGAGCATCCCTTTCCATGGGAGGAGGCTTTGCCACGGAAGGAAACTATGGAATATCTTTTACCCTGATTTCCACCCCATGCCATTGGAGAAGATATAGGGACCATAGCACGGCTTTCAAACCTGTCTTCCAGTATGGAGCAGGGATTGGAATGGACACATTTTGGGCGTCCGGCCAGGAAGGAGGGAAGACTCTCTTACAAGTGTGCTGGTTTCTCCCATTTGTGGGATATCCACCTTAAACCAAGACATGTCCTTGGAGCAATTATCCTGACATTGCCGGATGCTTGAATCCACGGCTCTTTACCTCTCACTCTCCTTCCTTTGATCTCCTTCTCTCGAGCGCTCTCACTCTCCCCTTGGCCCCCCTTCAATGTCTCTTGAATCCTCCTGCTACAAGTTGACCTGTGGTGATAATGGATGAAATACCTTAGCCAAGAGAATGGTCCAAGTGATCCCCCAGCCATTTCTCCCGGTCATCCTAGGTCTGATCAAAGATAAAATCCGTGGTCCAGAAAGACTTCCTGTGCTTTGTGGAGACACCCCAACTAGGGCACACTTCCACAACACTTCCCCTATTCAGCCCTTCCTATGGACACGCTGACCACTTCATATGTACTTCGGTCTCTAGGGTCCCATACTGGACTCCGAGAGCAACACACTTGAAACAACGTTCACATGAGTGCTCTCCCAAGAAACCGCTTCTCTGCAGCATTCGCTACCTGGTCCATGAGGTATTGTGGATTTGCTTGGGTGTGGATCTCTGGACTCGTTCTTAGGGGATATCGAATATGAACTCTGTGACTCTCCATGTCTCAATGATTGGGCATCCAAACAATGGTCTCAGCATCCTTGGCCAGTGGGCTGGCCCACCATAGCCCAGAGTGCAAGATGTCTGTCAACCAAACCAGTCTCTATGGAAGAGACCTCCTCATTCTCTAGCCTCAGGATTGGCAGGGACAGAGCTCACTCCCTTCCAGGATGGAACTTTCAATAACCTCAAATTGCAGGCATCATCCCCGGGCTCATGGGAGGTCAGACAATCGACACACCTTTCCTTCCTTTTGACTGTAGACACAACAAACCCACTGGCACTGGCCCCATGCACCACACTCCCAGGAAGCACTCAATGAGAGGCAGGGCTTGTGCTTACCCACCTGTGGAAAAGGCACCTGAAATAGACCGGTTACATCTCGGTTGAAAGGACTCTGTTTGCAGGGTTCCCTTGTGGCTTAGGCTATGCAAATATGGATTGAGAAGTGTGGAGCTGAAAATGCCGCATTGGGAATGTCTTCTTCAGGGGCTACATCCACGGCCTCATGCTTGGTGGAGAGCATTGGGGCATGGTTTCCTTGTTGGTGCCGCAGGAGGTCTTTTCACAAATGGCCATGAAGCACAATTCTTTTTTCACATGTAGAAACTCCCTTGAGGTTTTCTGCCCACTGATCCCCTGAAGATATCACATGTCCAAACACCAAGCCTCTAGAATCCACATTGAGCTTGGAAGGCTGATGAGAGTGGTGGCTATGAGTCTACAGATGGAGACAATATGGTTCATCCAAGAGGACTACCAATCTGATGGATCCTCCTTTCCATCAACTTCGACATACCTCCAGAGCAAGAGCTCATGGTGTCCATCTTTGAACTCTCAAGGTGTGAGGGTGAGATTGTCCCACATATGGCCCCTCACACACCTCTTTTCTCACAGAGAGGTTGTTCGGGCACAAGGCTCCATGGGCATACTCTCAGTGCCATGGCCCCCGCTGGGACTGCACCTTTCAGAAGAAAGGCACCTCCACACACTGGGGAACCCAATTTTCTCTATCATGATGGATCTATGATAACATGTGCAGCACTTCAGGGTCAAGTGCTTTCTCAGTCCCTGCCTCACACGAATACACAGGACAGAATCTCTTTTGGAGAGAAAAGATGTCATTCCAAACACCCAAACAAAAGTCCCCTGGACAGTGAAATCAAGGAACGACTGAGGAAGAACCCCCTATGAGCTGCCATTTCTACAGGAAGGGACTTTTCCGCTTAGGGAAAAGAGAGGGTGTCATTTAACTTGACCCACACCTCGTGTCCTTTGAGAAGACATGGGTGCCCAGCAGGGAGGACTCCTTGCAACCGACGTATTTCTAGAGACAGGCCAAGAAAGAGTGAAAATCTCATGCAAGACTCCTGATATAGCCTTTGTGTCTAATAGTACCCGGAAACACAGACAAGGGATTGGGATTGACATTGCGCCCTGGAATGTGGCTTGCATCCAAATCTCATCTCTCTCTCTCTCTCTCTCTCTCTGTCTCTCACTCTTTCTCTCGGCTTCTTCCTCCTTCACATTCTCTCAAATCCTCCTCATCCAAGGTTATCTGTGCTGGTCCAGGTTGGCATATCTCAGTCAGGAGGGCAGTCAATTTCTTTCACCATAATCTTCAATCAGTCTTCCAAACTCCCATCAAATATGAAAGCATTTTTTCCTGAAATAACTCCTCTGTTTGTATGGAGATATTCCACCTTACACAGTGTACCCCTATCTTACCCTTGTCAGCCCTTCACACTGACACATAACCATCCCATTGGTACTGCGTTCTACATGGTCCCAGATTTGACTCTGAGATCAACATCTTTTCAACCACCTACACATAAGGGACCTAGTGAGAATTCACTTCTCTTCAGCACACCCCAGGTGTGGGATCAGGTCTTTGAAATGGCCGGTGAGGTGGATCTCTCGACTCTTTCTAAGGGGAGTTGGGAAATGAAGTCTCTGCCTCTCCATGTCTCAGTGAATTGGCATGTAAGAAGGGGTCCGAGCCCCCTTCAGCACGGTCTGAATGCCAATGGGTCAGAGTTTATCTATTGGGTCCCCTAAAACCAATCGCCATTTGGGACAATCCTTCTCCTTCTCTAGACCCTCAATTGGCAGGCCAGAAGCCCGGCTCGTCCAAGAGGGAAACCTCAAGACCTGCCCATGTAGCCCTCACCACACGGCTCACGGAGGAGAAGAAGAGAGACTCCTGAAATGCCTGACAATTGTGGACCCCACAATCAAGCCAGCAGTGGAACTAGTCAGCCCACTTCCATCCAGCACCCCAGTAGACAGGACGTATTCTTATCAACCTGTGAAATACCCACCAGACGTATCCCAGCTTCATTCTCGGGAAATTTGTTACTGTGGATAGCTAGTGTGTGATTTCATCTATTGACGTGTACGTTCAGAAGCAGGGAATCGTCCTTCCCCCCGTTCCAATATGTCCTCAGGGTTGATATTGAGGGCCTCGTCCTTGGTTGAAGGCAGAGGGGCCTATTTTCATGGTTTGAGCTCTGGAATGACATTTAATCTCCCGGTCATACTTAGGAGGCATTTTTCCCGAGGTGGAAAAGACTGGAAGTGATAAGCTCACTGGTCCCTTTCAGATATATCCTAATCCAAAAGCAAGCCTGAGCAGTGGATATTTACTCAGGAGCCTGATGAGAACGGTGGCCATGAGAAGAATGCTGAAAGAATACTTATCATCAAACTGTCCAATACATCCAATGGATCCTCCTTTAATTTAGTATCCACATACCTCCAGGTCATTAGCTCAGGCTGAACGATGTACAACCATTGAGGGGTGACGGTGAGAGCTTCCCACTTTGGGCCCATCACTCGCCTCTCTTCTCACACAGGGTCTGTGGTGTCACAAAGCTTGGTGGGCAGCATGCCATTGCCATGGCAACCATTGGGCCTGAACTTCTCAGATGGAAGCAACTCTGCCTCCTCTGTGCCCACCTGCTCTCTACACAAGGATGGCTCTTCCCCTGAACGTGTGTCAGGCTCAACACGGTGGTTCAAGAACTGCTTCCCAGGAATACACACTCTACAATCTCATTGGGAAAGAAAAAATGTGGTTGAAAAAGACCCTCTCCCCAAGGAGCTTGAACACGGAAACAATGGCCGATGGAGGAAGAAGAACACATGAGCATCCCTTTCCATGGGAGGAGGCTTTGCCACGGAAGGAAACTATGGAATATCTTTTACCCTGATTTCCACCCCATGCCATTGGAGAAGATATAGGGACCATAGCACGGCTTTCAAACCTGTCTTCCAGTATGGAGCAGGGATTGGAATGGACACATTTTGGGCGTCAGGCCAGGAAGGAGGGAAGACTCTCTTACAAGTGTGCTGGTTTCTCCCATTTGTGGGATATCCACCTTAAACCAAGACATGTCCTTGGAGCAATTATCCTGACATTGCCGGATGCTTGAATCCACGCTCTTTACCTCTCACTCTCCTTCCTTTGATCTCCTTCTCTCTAGCGCTCTCACTCTCCCCTTGGCCCCCCTTCAATGTCTCTTGAATCCTCCTGCTACAAGTTGACCTGTGGTGATAATGGATGAAATACCTTAGCCAAGAGAATGGTCCAAGTGATCCCCCAGCCATTTCTCCCGGTCATCCTAGGTCTGATCAAAGATAAAATCCGTGGTCCAGAAAGACTTCCTGTGCTTTGTGGAGACACCCCAACTAGGGCACACTTCCCCAACACTTCCCCTATTCAGCCCTTCCTATGGACACGCTGACCACTTCATATGTACTTCGGTCTCTAGGGTCCCATACTGGACTCCGAGAGCAACACACTTGAAACAACGTTCACATGAGTGCTCTCCCAAGAAACCGCTTCTCTGCAGCATTCGCTACCTGGTCCATGAGGTATTGTGGATTTGCTTGGGTGTGGATCTCTGGACTCGTTCTTAGGGGATATCGAATATGAACTCTGTGACTCTCCATGTCTCAATGATTGGGCATCCAAACGATGGTCTCAGCATCCTTGGCCAGTGGGCTGGCCCACCATAGCCCAGAGTGCAAGATGTCTGTCAACCAAACCAGTCTCTATGGAAGAGACCTCCTCATTCTCTAGCCTCAGGATTGTCAGGGACAGAGCTCACTCCCTTCCAGGATGGAACTTTCAATAACCTCAAATTGCAGGCATCATCCCCGGGCTCATGGGAGGTCAGACAATCGACACACCTTTCCTTCCTTTTGACTGTAGACACAACAAACCCACTGGCACTGGCCCCATGCACCACACTCCCAGGAAGCACTCAATGAGAGGCAGGGCATGTGCTTACCCACCTGTGGAAAAGGCACCTGAAATAGACCGGTTACATCTCGGTTGAAAGGACTCTGTTTGCAGGGTTCCCTTGTGGCTTAGGCTATGCAAATATGGATTGAGAAGTGTGGAGCTGAAAATGCCGCATTGGGAATGTCTTCTTCAGGGGCTACATCCAGGGCCTCATGCTTGGTGGAGAGCATTGGGGCATGGTTTCCTTGTTGGTGCCGCAGGAGGTCTTTTCACAAATGGCCATGAAGCACAATTCTTTTTTCACATGTAGGAACTCCCTTGAGGTATTCTGCCCACTGATCCCCTGAAGATATCACATGTTCAATCACCAAGCCTCTAGAATCCACATTGAGCTTGGAAGGCTGATGAGAGTGGTGGCTATGAGTCTACAGATGGAGACAATATGGTTCATCCAAGAGGACTACCAATCTGATGGATCCTCCTTTCCATCAACTTCGACATACCTCCAGAGCAAGAGCTCATGGTGTCCATCTTTGAACTCTCAAGGTGTGAGGGTGAGATTGTCCCACATATGGCCCCTCACACACCTCTTTTCTCACAGAGAGGTTGTTCGGGCACAAGGCTCCATGGGCATACTCTCAGTGCCATGGCCCCCGCTGGGACTGCACCTTTCAGAAGAAAGGCACCTCCACACACTGGGGAACCCAATTTTCTCTATCATGATGGATCTATGATAACATGTGCAGCACTTCAGGGTCAAGTGCTTTCTCAGTCCCTGCCTCGCACGAATACACAGGACAGAATCTCTTTTGGAGAGAAAAGATGTCATTCCAAACACCCAAACAAAAGTCCCCTGGACAGTGAAATCAAGGAACGACTGAGGAAGAACCCCCTATGAGCTGCCATTTCTACAGGAAGAGACTTTTCCGCTTAGGGAAAAGAGAGGGTGTCATTTAACTTGACCCACACCTCGTGTCCTTTGAGAAGACATGGGTGCCCAGCAGGGAGGACTCCTTGCAACCGACGTATTTCTAGAGACAGGCCAAGAAAGAATGAAAATCTCATGCAAGAGTCCTGATGTAGCCTTGTGTCTAATAGTCCCCGGAGAAACAGACAAGGGCTTGGAATGACATTGCGCCCTGGAATGTGGCTTGCATCCAAATCTCATCTCTCTCTCTCTCTCTCTCTCTCTCTCTCTCTCTCTCTCTGTCTCTCACTCTTTCTCTCGGCTTCTTCCTCCTTCACATTCTCTCAAATCCTCCTCATCCAAGGTTATCTGTGCTGGTCCAGGTTGGCATATCTCAGTCAGGAGAGCATTCAATTTCTTTCACCAAGATTTTCCATCAGTCTTCCAAATTCCTATCAAATATGAAAGCAGTTTTCCTGAAATAACTCCTCTGTTTGTATGGAGATATTCCACCTTACACAGTGTACCCCTATCTTACCCTTGTCAGCCCTTCACACTGACACATAACCATCCCATTGGTACTGCGTTCTACATGGTCCCAGATTTGACTCTGAGATCAACATCTTTTCAACCACCTACACATAAGGGACCTAGTGAGAATTCACTTCTCTTCAGCACACCCCAGGTGTGGGATCAGGTCTTTGAAATGGCCGGTGAGGTGGATCTCTCGACTCTTTCTAAGGGGAGTTGGGAAATGAAGTCTCTGCCTCTCCATGTCTCAGTGAATTGGCATGTAAGAAGGGGTCCGAGCCCCCTTCAGCAGGGTCTGAATGCCAATGGGTCAGAGTTTATCTATTGGGTCCCCTAAAACCAATCGCCATTTGGGACAATCCTTCTCCTTCTCTAGACCCTCAATTGGCAGGCCAGAGGCCCGGCTCGTCCAAGAGGGAAACCTCAAGACCTGCCCATGTAGCCCTCACCACACGGCTCACGGAGGAGAAGAAGAGAGACTCCTGAAATGCCTGACAATTGTGGACCCCACAATCAAGCCAGCAGTGGAATTAGTCACCCCACTTCCATCCAGCACCGCAGTAGACAGGACGTATTCTTATCAACCTGTGAAATACCCACCAGACGTATCCCAGCTTCATTCTCGGGAAATTTGTTACTGTGGATAGCTAGTGTGTGATTTCATCTATTGACGTGTACGTTCAGAAGAAGGGAATGGTCTTTCCTCCCGTTCGAATATGTCCTCAGGTTTGATATTGAGGGCCTCGTCCTTGGTTGAAAGAAGAGGGGCCTATTTCCATGGTTTGAGCTCTGGAATGACATTTATCCTCCCGGTCATACTTAGGAGGCATTTTTCCCGAAGTGGAAAAGACTGGAAGTGATAAGCTCACTGGTCCCTTTCAGATATATCCTAATCCAAAAGCAAGCCTGAGCAGTGGATATTTACTCAGGAGCCTGATGAGAACGGTGGCCATGAGAAGAATGCTGAAAGAATACTTATCATCAAACTGTCCAATACATCCAATGGATCCACCTTTAATTTAGTATCCACATACCTCCAGGTCATTAGCTCAGGCTGAACGATGTACAACCATTGAGGGGTGACGGTGAGAGCTTCTCACTCTCCCCTTGGCCCCCCTTCAATGTCTCTTGAATCCTCCTGCTACAAGTTGACCTGTGGTGATAATGGATGAAATACCTTAGCCAAGAGAATGGTCCAAGTGATCCCCCAGCCATTTCTCCCGGTCATCCTAGGTCTGATCAAAGATAAAATCCGTGGTCCAGAAAGACTTCCTGTGCTTTGTGGAGACACCCCAACTAGGGCACACTTCCACAACACTTCCCCTATTCAGCCCTTCCTATGGACACGCTGACCACTTCATATGTACTTCGGTCTCTAGGGTCCCATACTGGACTCCGAGAGCAACACACTTGAAACAACGTTCACATGAGTGCTCTCCCAAGAAACCGCTTCTCTGCAGCATTCGCTACCTGGTCCATGAGGTATTGTGGATTTGCTTGGGTGTGGATCTCTGGACTCGTTCTTAGGGGATATCGAATATGAACTCTGTGACTCTCCATGTCTCAATGATTGGGCATCCAAACGATGGTCTCAGCATCCTTGGCCAGTGGGCTGGCCCACCATAGCCCAGAGTGCAAGATGTCTGTCAACCAAACCAGTCTCTATGGAAGAGACCTCCTCATTCTCTAGCCTCAGGATTGTCAGGGACAGAGCTCACTCCCTTCCAGGATGGAACTTTCAATAACCTCAAATTGCAGGCATCATCCCCGGGCTCATGGGAGGTCAGACAATCGACACACCTTTCCTTCCTTTTGACTGTAGACACAACAAACCCACTGGCACTGGCCCCATGCACCACACTCCCAGGAAGCACTCAATGAGAGGCAGGGCTTGTGCTTACCCACCTGTGGAAAAGGCACCTGAAATAGACCGGTTACATCTCGGTTGAAAGGACTCTGTTTGCAGGGTTCCCTTGTGGCTTAGGCTATGCACATATGGATTGAGAAGTGTGGAGCTGAAAATGCCGCATTGGGAATGTCTTCTTCAGGGGCTACATCCAGGGCCTCATGCTTGGTGGAGAGCATTGGGGCATGGTTTCCTTGTTGGTGCCGCGGGAGGTCTTTTTTCAAATGGCCATGAAGCACAATTCTTTTTTCACATGTAGGAACTCCCTTGAGGTATTCTGCCCACTGATCCCCTGAAGATATCACATGTCCAAACACCAAGCCTCTAGAATCCACATTGAGCTTGGAAGGCTGATGAGAGTGGTGGCTATGAGTCTACAGATGGAGACAATATGGTTCATCCAAGAGGACCACCCCTCTGATGGATTCTCCTTTCCATCAACTTCGACATACCTCCAGAGCAAGAGCTCATGGTGTCCATCTTTGAACTCTCAAGGTGTGAGGGTGAGAATGTCCCACATATGGCCCATCACACACCTCTTTTCTCAAAGAGAGGTGGTTTGGTCACAAGGCTCCATGGGCATACTCTCAGTGCCATGGCCACTACTGGGACTGCATCTTTCAGAAGAAAGGCACCTCCACACACTGGGGAACCCAATTTTCTCTATCATGATGGATCTCTGATAACATGTGCAGCACTTCAGGGTCAAGTGCTTTCTCAGTCCCTGCCTCACATGAATACACAGGACAGAATCTCTTTTGGAGAGAAAAGGTGTCATTCCAAACCCCCAATCAAAAGTCCCCTGGACAGTGAAATCAAGGAACGACTGAGGAAGAACCCCCTATGAGCTGCCATTTCTACAGGAAGAGACTTTTCCGCTTAGGGAAAAGAGAGGGTGTCATTTACCTTGACCCACACCTCGTGTCCTTTGAGAAGACATGGGTGCCCAGCAGGGAGGACTCCTTGCAACCGACGTATTTCTAGAGACAGGCCAAGAAAGAGTGAAAATCTCATGCAAGAGTCCTGATGTAGCCTTTGTGTCTAATAGTCCCCGGAGAAACAGACAAGGGCTTGGAATGACATTGCGCCCTGGAATGTGGCTTGCATCCAAATCTCATCTCTCTCTCTCTCTCTCTCTCTCTGTCTCTCACTCTTTCTCTCGGCTTCTTCCTCCTTCACATTCTCTCAAATCCTCCTCATCCAAGGTTATCTGTGCTGGTCCAGGTTGGCATATCTCAGTCAGGAGAGCATTCAATTTCTTTCACCAAGATTTTCCATCAGTCTTCCAAATTCCTATCAAATATGAAAGCAGTTTTCCTGAAATAACTCCTCTGTTTGTATGGAGATATTCCACCTTACACAGTGTACCCCTATCTTACCCTTGTCAGCCCTTCACACTGACACATAACCATCCCATTGGTACTGCGTTCTACATGGTCCCAGATTTGACTCTGAGATCAACATCTTTTCAACCACCTACACATAAGGGACCAAGTGAGAATTCACTTCTCCGCAGCACACCCCACGTGTGGGATCAGGTCCGTGAAGTGGCTGGTAAGGTGGATCTCTCGACTCTTTCTAAGGGGAGTTGGGAAATGCAGTCTCTGACACACCATGTCTCAGTGAATTGGCATGTAAGAAGTGGTCTGAGCCCCCTTCAGCAGGGTCTGAATGCCAATGGGTCAGAACTTAAATATTCGGTCCCCTAAAACCAGTCTCCATTTGGGACAATCCTTCTCCTTCTCTAGACCCTCAATTGGCAGGCCAGAGGCCCGGCTCGTCCAAGAGTGAAACCTCAAGATCTGCCCATGTAGCCCTCACCACACGGCTCACGGAGGAGAAGAAGAGAGACTCCTGAAATGCCTGACAATTGTGGACCCCACAATCAAGCCAGCAGTGGAACTAGTCACCCCACTTCCATCCAGCACCCCAGTAGACAGGACGTATTCTTATCAACCTGTGAAATACCCACCAGACGTATCCCAGCTTCATTCTCGGGAAATTTGTTACTGTGGATAGCTAGTGTGTGATTTCTTCTATTGACGTGTACGTTCAGAAGCAGGAAATCGTCCTTCCCCCCGTTCCAATATTTCCTCAGGTTTGATATTGAGGGCCTCGTCCTTGGTTGAAAGAAGAGGGGACTATTTCCATGGTTTGAGCTCTGGAATGACATTTATCCTCCCGGTCATACTTAGGAGGCATTTTTTCCGAAGTGGAAAAGCCTGGAAGTGATAAGCTCACTGGTCCCTTTCAGATATATCCTAATCCAAAAGCAAGCCTGAGCAGTGGATATTTACTCAGGAGCCTGATGAGAACGGTGGCCATGAGAAGAATGCTGAAAGAATACTTATCATCAAACTGTCCAATACATCCAATGGATCCTCCTTTAATTTAGTATCCACATACCTCCAGGTCATTAGCTCAGGCTGAACGATGTACAACCATTGAGGGGTGACGGTGAGAGCTTCCCACTTTGGGCCCATCACTCGCCTCTCTTCTCACAGAGGGTCTATGGTGTCACAAAGCTTGGTGGGCAGCATGCCATTGCCATGGCAATCATTGGGCCAGAACTTCTCAGATGGAAGCAACTCTAACTCCTCTGTGCCCACCTGCTCTCTACACAAGGATGGCTCTTCCCCTGAACGTGTGTCAGGCTCAACACGGTGGTTCAAGAACTGCTTCCCAGGAATACACACTCTACAATCTCATTGGGAAAGAAAAAATGTGGTTGAAAAAGACCCTCTCCCCAAGGAGCTTGAACATGGAAACAATGGCCGATGGAGGAAGAAGAACACACGAGCATCCCTTTCCATGGGAGGAGGCTTTGCCACGGAAGGAAACTATGGAATATCTTTTACCCTGATTTCCAACCCATGCCATTGGAGAAGATATAGGGACCATAGCACGGCTTTCAAACCTGTCTTACAGTATGGAGCAGGGATTGGAATGGACACATTTTGGGCGTCAGGCCAGGAAGGAGGGAAGACTCTCTTACAAGTGTGCTGGTTTCTCCCATTTGTGGGATATCCACCTTAAACCAAGACATGTCCTTGGAGCAATTATCCTGACATTGCCGGATGCTTGAATCCACGGCTCTTTACCTCTCACTCTCCTTCCTTTGATCTCCTTCTCTCTAGCGCTCTCACTCTCCCCTTGGCCCCCCTTCAATGTCTCTTGAATCCTCCTGCTACAAGTTGACCTGTGGTGATAATGGATGAAATACCTTAGCCAAGAGAATGGTCCAAGTGATCCCCCAGCCATTTCTCCCGGTCATCCTAGGTCTGATCAAAGATAAAATCCGTGGTCCAGAAAGACTTCCTGTGCTTTGTGGAGACACCCCAACTAGGTCACACTTCCACAACACTTCCCCTATTCAGCCCTTCCTATGGACACGCTGACCACTTCATATGTACTTCGGTCTCTAGGGTCCCATACTGGACTCCGAGAGCAACACACTTGAAACAACGTTCACATGAGTGCTCTCCCAAGAAACCGCTTCTCTGCAGCATTCGCTACCTGGTCCATGAGGTATTGTGGATTTGCTTGGGTGTGGATCTCTGGACTCGTTCTTAGGGGATATCGAATATGAACTCTGTGACTCTCCATGTCTCAATGATTGGGCATCCAAACGATGGTCTCAGCATCCTTGGCCAGTGGGCTGGCCCACCATAGCCCAGAGTGCAAGATGTCTGTCAACCAAACCAGTCTCTATGGAAGAGACCTCCTCATTCTCTAGCCTCAGGATTGTCAGGGACAGAGCTCACTCCCTTCCAGGATGGAACTTTCAATAACCTCAAATTGCAGGCATCATCCCCGGGCTCATGGGAGGTCAGACAATCGACACACCTTTCCTTCCTTTTGACTGTAGACACAACAAACCCACTGGCACTGGCCCCATGCACCACACTCCCAGGAAGCACTCAATGAGAGGCAGGGCTTGTGCTTACCCACCTGTGGAAAAGGCACCTGAAATAGACCGGTTACATCTCGGTTGAAAGGACTCTGTTTGCAGGGTTCCCTTGTGGCTTAGGCTATGCAAATATGGATTGAGAAGTGTGGAGCTGAAAATGCCGCATTGGGAATGTCTTCTTCAGGTGCTACATCCAGGGCCTCATGCTTGGTGGAGAGCATTGGGGCATGGTTTCCTTGTTGGTGCCGTGGGAGGTCTTTTTTCAAATGGCCATGAAGCACAATTCTTTTTTCACATGTAGGAACTCCCTTGAGGTATTCTGCCCACTGATCCCCTGAAGATATCACATGTCCAAACACCAAGCCTCTAGAATCCACATTGAGCTTGGAAGGCTGATGAGAGTGGTGGCTATGAGTCTACAGATGGAGACAATATGGTTCATCCAAGAGGACCACCCCTCTGATGGATTCTCCTTTCCATCAACTTCGACATACCTCCAGAGCAAGAGCTCATGGTGTCCATCTTTGAACTCTCAAGGTGTGAGGGTGAGAATGTCCCACATATGGCCCATCACACACCTCTTTTCTCAAAGAGAGGTGGTTTGGTCACAAGGCTCCATGGGCATACTCTCAGTGCCATGGCCACTACTGGGACTGCACCTTTCAGAAGAAAGGCACCTCCACACACTGGGGAACCCAATTTTCTCTATCATGATGGATCTCTGATAACATGTGCAGCACTTCAGGGTCAAGTGCTTTCTCAGTCCCTGCCTCACACGAATACACAGGACAGAATCTCTTTTGGAGAGAAAAGGTGTCATTCCAAACCCCCAATCAAAAGTCCCCTGGACAGTGAAATCAAGGAACGACTGAGGAAGAACCCACTATGAGCTGCCATTTCTACAGGAAGAGACTTTTCCGCTTAGGGAAAAGAGAGGGTGTCATTTACCTTGACCCACACCTCGTGTCCTTTGAGAAGACATGGGTGCCCAGCAGGGAGGACTCCTTGCAACCGACGTATTTCTAGAGACAGGCCAAGAAAGAGTGAAAATCTCATGCAAGAGTCCTGATGTAGCCTTTGTGTCTAATAGTCCCCGGAGAAACAGACAAGGGCTTGGAATGACATTGCGCCCTGGAATGTGGCTTGCATCCAAATCTCATCTCTCTCTCTCTCTCTCTCTCTCTGTCTCTCACTCTTTCTCTCGGCTTCTTCCTCCTTCACATTCTCTCAAATCCTCCTCATCCAAGGTTATCTGTGCTGGTCCAGGTTGGCATATCTCAGTCAGGAGAGCATTCAATTTCTTTCACCAAGATTTTCCATCAGTCTTCCAAATTCCTATCAAATATGAAAGCAGTTTTCCTGAAATAACTCCTCTGTTTGTATGGAGATATTCCACCTTACACAGTGTACCCCTATCTTACCCTTGTCAGCCCTTCACACTGACACATAACCATCCCATTGGTACTGCGTTCTACATGGTCCCAGATTTGACTCTGAGATCAACATCTTTTCAACCACCTACACATAAGGGACCAAGTGAGAATTCACTTCTCCGCAGCACACCCCACGTGTGGGATCAGGTCCGTGAAGTGGCTGGTAAGGTGGATCTCTCGACTCTTTCTAAGGGGAGTTGGGAAATGCAGTCTCTGACACACCATGTCTCAGTGAATTGGCATGTAAGAAGTGGTCTGAGCCCCCTTCAGCAGGGTCTGAATGCCAATGGGTCAGAACTTAAATATTCGGTCCCCTAAAACCAGTCTCCATTTGGGACAATCCTTCTCCTTCTCTAGACCCTCAATTGGCAGGCCAGAGGCCCGGCTCGTCCAAGAGTGAAACCTCAAGATCTGCCCATGTAGCCCTCACCACACGGCTCACGGAGGAGAAGAAGAGAGACTCCTGAAATGCCTGACAATTGTGGACCCCACAATCAAGCCAGCAGTGGAACTAGTCACCCCACTTCCATCCAGCACCCCAGTAGACAGGACGTATTCTTATCAACCTGTGAAATACCCACCAGACGTATCCCAGCTTCATTCTCGGGAAATTTGTTACTGTGGATAGCTAGTGTGTGATTTCTTCTAGTGATGTGTACGTTCAGAAGCAGGAAATCGTCCTTCCCCCCGTTCCAATATTTCCTCAGGTTTGATATTGAGGGCCTCGTCCTTGGTTGAAAGAAGAGGGGACTATTTCCATGGTTTGAGCTCTGGAATGACATTTATCCTCCCGGTCATACTTAGGAGGCATTTTTTCCGAAGTGGAAAAGCCTGGAAGTGATAAGCTCACTGGTCCCTTTCAGATATATCCTAATCCAAAAGCAAGCCTGAGCAGTGGATATTTACTCAGGAGCCTGATGAGAACGGTGGCCATGAGAAGAATGCTGAAAGAATACTTATCATCAAACTGTCCAATACATCCAATGGATCCTCCTTTAATTTAGTATCCACATACCTCCAGGTCATTAGCTCAGGCTGAACGATGTACAACCATTGAGGGGTGACGGTGAGAGCTTCCCACTTTGGGCCCATCACTCGCCTCTCTTCTCACAGAGGGTCTATGGTGTCACAAAGCTTGGTGGGCAGCATGCCATTGCCATGGCAATCATTGGGCCAGAACTTCTCAGATGGAAGCAACTCTGCCTCCTCTGTGCCCACCTGCTCTCTACACAAGGATGGCTCTTCCCCTGAACGTGTGTCAGGCTCAACACGGTGGTTCAAGAACTGCTTCCCAGGAATACACACTCTACAATCTCATTGGGAAAGAAAAAATGTGGTTGAAAAAGACCCTCTCCCCAAGGAGCTTGAACATGGAAACAATGGCCGATGGAGGAAGAAGAACACACGAGCATCCCTTTCCATGGGAGGAGGCTTTGCCACGGAAGGAAACTATGGAATATCTTTTACCCTGATTTCCACCCCATGCCATTGGAGAAGATATAGGGACCATAGCACGGCTTTCAAACCTGTCTTCCAGTATGGAGCAGGGATTGGAATGGACACATTTTGGGCGTCCGGCCAGGAAGGAGGGAAGACTCTCTTACAAGTGTGCTGGTTTCTCCCATTTGTGGGATATCCACCTTAAACCAAGACATGTCCTTGGAGCAATTATCCTGACATTGCCGGATGCTTGAATCCACGGCTCTTTACCTCTCACTCTCCTTCCTTTGATCTCCTTCTCTCTAGCGCTCTCACTCTCCCCTTGGCCCCCCTTCAATGTCTCTTGAATCCTCCTGCTACAAGTTGACCTGTGGTGATAATGGATGAAATACCTTAGCCAAGAGAATGGTCCAAGTGATCCCCCAGCCATTTCTCCCGGTCATCCTAGGTCTGATCAAAGATAAAATCCGTGGTCCAGAAAGACTTCCTGTGCTTTGTGGAGACACCCCAACTAGGGCACACTTCCACAACACTTCCCCTATTCAGCCCTTCCTATGGACACGCTGACCACTTCATATGTACTTCGGTCTCTAGGGTCCCATACTGGACTCCGAGAGCAACACACTTGAAACAACGTTCACATGAGTGCTCTCCCAAGAAACCGCTTCTCTGCAGCATTCGCTACCTGGTCCATGAGGTATTGTGGATTTGCTTGGGTGTGGATCTCTGGACTCGTTCTTAGGGGATATCGAATATGAACTCTGTGACTCTCCATGTCTCAATGATTGGGCATCCAAACGATGGTCTCAGCATCCTTGGCCAGTGGGCTGGCCCACCATAGCCCAGAGTGCAAGATGTCTGTCAACCAAACCAGTCTCTATGGAAGAGACCTCCTCATTCTCTAGCCTCAGGATTGTCAGGGACAGAGCTCACTCCCTTCCAGGATGGAACTTTCAATAACCTCAAATTGCAGGCATCATCCCCGGGCTCATGGGAGGTCAGACAATCGACACACCTTTCCTTCCTTTTGACTGTAGACACAACAAACCCACTGGCACTGGCCCCATGCACCACACTCCCAGGAAGCACTCAATGAGAGGCAGGGCTTGTGCTTACCCACCTGTGGAAAAGGCACCTGAAATAGACCGGTTACATCTCGGTTGAAAGGACTCTGTTTGCAGGGTTCCCTTGTGGCTTAGGCTATGCACATATGGATTGAGAAGTGTGGAGCTGAAAATGCCGCATTGGGAATGTCTTCTTCAGGGGCTACATCCAGGGCCTCATGCTTGGTGGAGAGCATTGGGGCATGGTTTCCTTGTTGGTGCCGCGGGAGGTCTTTTTTCAAATGGCCATGAAGCACAATTCTTTTTTCACATGTAGGAACTCCCTTGAGGTATTCTGCCCACTGATCCCCTGAAGATATCACATGTCCAAACACCAAGCCTCTAGAATCCACATTGAGCTTGGAAGGCTGATGAGAGTGGTGGCTATGAGTCTACAGATGGAGACAATATGGTTCATCCAAGAGGACCACCCCTCTGATGGATTCTCCTTTCCATCAACTTCGACATACCTCCAGAGCAAGAGCTCATGGTGTCCATCTTTGAACTCTCAAGGTGTGAGGGTGAGAATGTCCCACATATGGCCCATCACACACCTCTTTTCTCAAAGAGAGGTGGTTTGGTCACAAGGCTCCATGGGCATACTCTCAGTGCCATGGCCACTACTGGGACTGCACCTTTCAGAAGAAAGGCACCTCCACACACTGGGGAACCCAATTTTCTCTATCATGATGGATCTCTGATAACATGTGCAGCACTTCAGGGTCAAGTGCTTTCTCAGTCCCTGCCTCACACGAATACACAGGACAGAATCTCTTTTGGAGAGAAAAGGTGTCATTCCAAACCCCCAATCAAAAGTCCCCTGGACAGTGAAATCAAGGAACGACTGAGGAAGAACCCACTATGAGCTGCCATTTATACAGGAAGAGATTTTCCGCTTAGGGAAAAGAAAGGGTGTCATTTACCTTGACCCACACCTCGTGTCCTTTGAGAAGACATGGGTGCCCAGCAGGGAGGACTCCTTGCAACGGACGTATTTCTAGAGACAGGCCAAGAAAGAATGAAAATCTCATGCAAGAGTCCTGATGTAGCCTTTGTGTCTATTAGTCCCCGGAGAAACAGACAAGGGCTTGGAATGACATTGCGCCCTGGAATGTGGCTTGCATCCAAATCTCATCTCTCTCTCTCTCTCTCTCTCTGTCTCTCACTCTTTCTCTCGGCTTCTTCCTCCTTCACATTCTCTCAAATCCTCCTCATCCAAGGTTATCTGTGCTGGTCCAGGTTGGCATATCTCAGTCAGGAGAGCATTCAATTTCTTTCACCAAGATTTTCCATCAGTCTTCCAAATTCCTATCAAATATGAAAGCAGTTTTCCTGAAATAACTCCTCTGTTTGTATGGAGATATTCCACCTTACACAGTGTACCCCTATCTTACCCTTGTCAGCCCTTCACACTGACACATAACCATCCCATTGGTACTGCGTTCTACATGGTCCCAGATTTGACTCTGAGATCAACATCTTTTCAACCACCTACACATAAGGGACCGAGTGAGAATTCACTTCTCTGCAGCACACCCCACGTGTGGGATCAGGTCTGTGAAGTGGCTGGTAAGGTGGATCTCTCGACTCTTTCTAAGGGGAGTTGGGAAATGCAGTCTCTGACACACCATGTCTCAGTGAATTGGCATGTAAGAACTGGTCTGAGCACCCTTCAGTAGGGTCTGAATGACAATGATTCAGAGTTTAAATATTCGATCCCCTAAAACCAGTCTCCATTTGGGACAATCCTCCTCCTTCTCTAGACCCTCAATTGGCAGGCCAGAGGCCCGGCTCGTCCAAGAGGGAAACCTCAAGACCTGCCCATGTAGCCCTCACCACACGGCTCACGGAGGAGAAGAAGAGAGACTCCTGAAATGCCTGACAATTGTGGACCCCACAATCAAGCCAGCAGTGGAACTAGTCACCCCACTTCCATCCAGCACCCCAGTAGACAGGACGTATTCTTATCAACCTGTGAAATACCCACCAGACGTATCCCAGCTTCATTCTCGGGAAATTTGTTACTGTGGATAGCTAGTGTGTGATTTCATCTATTGACGTGTACGTTCAGAAGCAGGAAATCGTCCTTCCCCCATTCCAATATTTCCTCAGGGTTGATATTGAGGGCCTCGTCCTTGGTTGAAGGCAGCGGGGCCTATTTTCATGGTTTGAGCTCTGGAAAGACATTTATCATCCCGTTCATACTTAGGAGGAATCCTTCCTGAGTTGGAAAAGACTGGAAGTGATAAGCTCACTGGTCCCTTTCAGATATATCCTAATCCAAAAGCAAGCCTGAGCAGTGGATATTTACTCAGGAGCCTGATGAGAACGGTGGCCATGAGAAGAATGCTGAAAGAATACTTATCATCAAACTGTCCAATACATCCAATGGATCCTCCTTTAATATGTATTTATTTATTTTTTATTTTTTTTTAATTTTATTTTGCCACTCTACAGTAAGGGGGTTAGGTTATCCTTACATGTATACATTACAATTACAGTTTTTCCCCCACCATTTTTTCTGTTGCAACATGTGTATCTAGACATAGTTCTCAATGGTATTCAGCGGGATCTCCTTGTAAATCTATTCTAGGCTGTGACTGATAAACCCAAGCTCCCGATCCCTCCCAGTCCCTCCCCCTCCCATCAGGCAACCACAAGTCTCTTCTTCAAGTCCATGATTTTCTTTTCTGAGGAGATATTCATTTGTGCTGGATATTCGATTCCAGTTATAAGTGATATCATATGGTATTTGTCTTTGTCTTTCTGGCTCATTTCACTCAGTATGAGATTCTCTAGGTCCATCCATGTTGCTGCAAATGGCATGATGTCATCCTTTTTTATGGCTGAGTAGTATTCCATCGTGTATATATCCCACCTCTTCCGAATCCAATCCTCTGTCGATGGACATTTGGGTTGTTTCCATGTCCTGGCTATTGTGAATGGTGCTGCAATGAACATGCGGGTGCATGTGTCTCTTTTAAGTAGAGTTTTGTCCGGATAGATGCCCAAGCGTGGGATTGTGGGGTCATATGGAAGGTCTATGTATAGATTTCTAAGGTATCTCCAGACTGTTCTCCATAGTGGCTGTACCAGTTTACATTCCCACCAGCAGTGCAGGAGGGTTCCCTTTTCTCCACAGCCCTTCCAGCACTTGTTATTTGTGCATTTATTAATGATGGCCATTCTGACTGGTGTGAGGTGGTATCTCATGGTAGTTTTGATTTGCATTTCTCTTATAATCAGCGATGTTGAGCATTTTTTCATGTGTTTGTTGGCCATCTGTATATCTTCTTTGGAGAAATGTCTATTCAGGTCTTTTGCCCATTTTTCCATTGATTGATTGTTTTTTTTGCTGTTGAGTTGTATACGTTGCTTATATATTCTAGAGATAAGCCCTTATCCGTTGCATCATTTGAAACTATATTCTCCCATTCTGTAAGTTGTCTTTTTGTTTTCTTTGGGGTTCCCTTTGCTGTGCAAAAGCTTCTCCGTTTGATGAGGTCCCATGTGTTTATTTTTGCTCTAATTTCTATTACTTTGGGAGACCGACCTGAGAAAATATTCATGATGTTGATGTCAGAGAGTGTTTTGCCTATGTTCTCTTGTAGGAGTTTGATGGTGCCCTGTCGTATATTTAAGTCTTTCAGCCATTTGGAGTTTCTTTTTGTGCATGGTGTGAGGGTGTGTTCTCGTTTCATTGCTTTGCATGCAGCTGTCCAGGTTTCCCAGCAATGCTTGCTGAATAGACTTTCTTGTTCCCATTTGATGTTCTTGCCTCCCTTGTCCAAGATTAATTGACCCTAGGTGTCAGGGTTTCTTTCCGGATTCTCCATTCTGTTCCATTGGTCTGTTTGTCTGTTTTGGTACCAATACCACACTGTTTTGCTGACTGTGGCTTTGTAGTATTTCTTGAAGTTTGGGAGCATTATGCCTCCTGCTTGGTTTTTGTTTCTCAGGATTGCTTTGGCGATTCTGGGTCTTCTTTGGTTCCATATAAATGTCTGGATTGTTTGTTCTAGTTCTGTGAAAAATGTCCTGGGTAATTTGGTAGGGATTGCATTGAATCTGTAGATTGCTTTCGGTAGGTTGGCCATTTTCACAATATTGATTTTCCCAATCCAGGAACATGGATTATCTCTCCATTTCTTTACATCTTCTTTGATTTCTTTGATTAAAGTTTTATAGTTCTCGGCATATAGTTCCTTTACCTCCTTGGTCAGGTGTATTCCGAGGTATTTGATTTTGTGAGGTGCAATTTTAAAAGGTATCGTATTTTTGTATTCCTTTTCTAATGTTTCATTGCTGGTGTACAGAAACGCAACTGACTTCTGAAGGTTAATCTTATATCCTGCTACTTTGCTGAATTTATTAATCAGTTCAAGGAGTTTTGGTGTTGAGTCCTTAGGGTTTTCTAGGTATAGTATCATGTCATTTGCATACAGTGACAGTTTGATCTCTTCTCTTCCTATATGGATGCCTTTTATTTCTTTTGTTTGTCTGATTGCTGTGGCTAAGACTTCCAAAACGATGTTGAAGAGCAGTGGTGAGAGTGGGCATCCCTGTCTGGTTCCAGATTTGAGTGAGAAGGCTTTCCGTTTTTCCCCATTGAGGATGATATTTGCTGTGGGTTTCTCATAAATGGCTTTGATGATATTCAGGAATGTTCCCTCTATACCCACTTTGGCGAGGGTCTTGATCATGAATGGATGTGGAACATTTTCAAATGCTTTTTGTGCATCCATTGAGGTGATCATATGATTTTTGACTTTTTTTATGTTAATGATGCTGATTAATTTGCGTATGTTGAACCATCCTTGTGAAACTGGGCTGAACCCAACCTGGTCATGGTGTATAATTTTTTTGGTATGTTGTTGGATTCGGATGGCTAAGACTTTGTTGAGAATTTTTGCATCTATATTCATCCATGATATTGGCTTTGGTGGTATCTCTATCTGGTTTTCTTTTTTGGTGGTATCTCCGTCTGGTTTTGGAATGAGGGTGATGGTGGCCTCATCGAATGTCTTTGGGAGTATTCCTTCTTCTTCAACCTTTTGAAAGAGTTTATGGAGGATGCGCACCAATTCCTCTTTATATGTTTGATAGAATTCAACTGTGAAGCCATCTGGTCCTGGACTTTTATTTGTAGGCAGTGATTTTATGACCTCTTCAATCTCATTTCTAGTTATCCTTCTGTCCAGTTGGTCTGTTTCTGCTTGATTCAGTTTTGGCAGGCTGTAAGATTCTAGAAAATTGTCCATTTCTTCCAGATTGTCAAACTTGTTGCCGTATAGTTGTTCATAGTATTCTCTTATGGTTTTTTGTGTTTCTGCTGTATCCGTTGTGATTTCTCTTTTTTCATTTCTACTTTTGGTTATTTGGCTTCTTTCTCTCCTCTTTGGAGTGAGTCTGGCCAGGGGTTTGTCCATTGTGTTCACCTTTTCAAAGAACCAGCTCTTGGTTTTATTAATTTTCTCTATTGTTTTTTGAGTCTCTATTTTATTGATTTCTTCTTTGATCTTTATAATTTCCTTCCTTCTGCTGACTTGAGGACATTTTTGTTCTTCTTTTTCTCATTCGTTTAGGTGGAGGGTTAAGTTGTCCATTTGGGATCTTTCTTCTTTTTTGAGAAAGGCCTGTATTGCTATACATTTCCCTCTGAGCACTGCTTTCGCAGCATCCCATTGATTTGGAGAGGTTGTGTCTTCATTATCATTTGTTTCAAGGTAGTTTTTAATGTCCTTCTTGATTTCCTCATTGACCCATTGGTTTTTTAGTAGCATGTTGTGTAGTCTCCATGGAGTAGGTTTTTTCTCTTTGCTTTTCCCATGGTTGATTTCTACTTTCATGGCCTTGTGGTCAGAGAAGATACTTGAGATAATATCTATGCTCCTAAATTTATTGAGATTCGCTTTATGTCCCAATATGTGGTCGATTCTTGAGAATGTTCCATGAGCATTTGAGAAGAATGTGTATTCTGCTTTTTTTGGATGTCGTGTCCTGAAGATATCAATGAAGTCTGCCTTTTCTCTTGTTTCCTTTAGGATGTCTGTTGCTTTATTGGTTTTCTGTCTAGAGGATCTATGCATTGATGTGAGGGGGGTATTGAGGTCTCCTACTATGATTGTATTCTCATCAGTATCTCCCTTTATGTCTGTGAATATTTGTTGTATGTATCTGGGTGCTCCTATATTTGGGGCATATATGTTGATGATAGTAACATCCTCTCCTTGGATGGATCCCTTAATCATTAACTAGTGTCCTTCTTTGTCTTTCTTTATGTCTTTTGTTTTCAAGTCTATTTTGTCTGATATGAGCATTGCGACTCCTGCTTTTCTGTCATGTCTATTGGCATGAAATACTTTTCCCCAGCCTTTCACTTTCAATCTATATGTATCTTTTGTCCTAAGGTGAGTTTCTTGTAGGCAGCATATTGAAGGTTTTTGCCTTTTTATCCACTCAGCCATTCTGTGTCTTTTGATTGGGGCATTCAGTCCATTGACATTTAAGGTGATAATTGATAGATGATTATTTATTGCCATTGGATCCTCGTGTTCCAGTTGATTCTATGGTTCTCCATTCTTCCTTTCTTTCTTTTTTTTTTTTTTTTTTTTTTTTTTTTTTTGGTTGGATGGTCTCCGGTTATTATCTGCTTGAGTGTATTTTTTTTCATTTTTTGCAAATGCAATATTTGGTTTTGGCTTGTGGTTGCCCTGTTTTTTAAGTATGCTAACCCCTTCCCATAATTGTGTGTTTTAGCCTGATGGTCCTGTAAGTTCAAACACTTCATTATTATATTAAAATTAAGAAGAGAGACATACATACAAACAAAAAGGATTATTTACCTCCTAACATCCCTTGCCCACATTTTATGGTTTTGATGACTCTTTTATTTTTTTCTTTTTAATTTTATTTTGTTTGAAGCATGTTCATGATTAAATCTGTATGCTGGCTTATTTGAGTGACTGCTCTCTGATTGCAGTTTCCTCAGTCCTAGTTCTTCCTCTTCTTCTTCTTCTTTTTTTTTTTCTTTTCTTTTTTCTTCCCTTTCCTTCCTTTCGTTTTGGTTTAGAGAAGCCCTTTCAATATTTCCTTTAACCTGGGTTTTGTGTTGCTGTATTCTTTAAGTTTTTGTTTCTTGGGAAAAATTTTTATTTCCCCTTCTATTTTAAATGATATTCTTGCTGGATAAAGTATTCTAGGTTGCATATTTTTTCCTTTGAGCACTTTAAATATCTCTTGGCATTCCCTCCTGGCCTGTAGTGTTTCTGTAGAGAAATCAGCTGATATTCTTATGGGGGTTCCCTTGTAGGGAACATTCTGTTTTTCTCTTGCTGCCTTGAGGATCCTCTCTTTATCACTAACTTTTGCCATTGTTATTATGATGTGTCTTGGTGTGGGTCTGTTTGGGTTCAGTTTGTTTGGGGCCCTCTGTGCTTCTTGTATCTTGAACCCAGTATCCTCTAGATTTGGGAAGTTTCCATCGATAATTTCTTCAAAGATATTTTCCATTCCCTTATCTTTTTCTACTCCTTCTGGAATTCCTATGATGCGTAGATTGGCCCGCTTTATATTATCCCATAGGTCTCTTATATTGCTTTCCAGTTTTTTGATTCGGTTTTCTGTCTGTTGACCGGATGGAGTGATTTCCATTATTCTATCTTCCATATCACTGATTCGTTCTTCTACATTATTCATTCTGGTTTTTACTGCCCCTAGTTCAGTTTGCATCTCTGCCAATGAATGTTCTAGTTTTTCTTGGCGCCTCCTTCTATTTTCTAGTTCCTTTCTGAGGGTATCTGCATTACTGCCCCTATCTTCTCTTCATTCCTTCAGTATTTTCCCTATTTCTCTTTTCAACTCCAGGTCTGTCTGACTGCAGAGATCTGTTTCATTGTTGACTGTTTTAGGTGAGTCCTCCTGTTGGTTTGACTGGGGGTGGTTTCTCAGCTTCTTCATCTTGCTTGTTGTCTTCTTTCTCCTGAGGGAGTTGTACTCTCCGTGACAGGGCAGTGTTTGCCTTGTCACTGCCGTGGAATATTTCTTGAGGGCTGTCATTGTTGGTCAATTTTTTGGGGCAGTGTGGCTTTTCTGGAGTGTTGATGGGGCTAACCGTGTTTCTTTGAAGCAAAGGAGAACTTCCTGAGGGCACACAGGACTGGGAGGTCCACACCACGATGGTAGCAGATTTTACTTGGTTCTCAGCAACCCCTGGGGTCTTGGGCGGGTAGCAGGGCCTTTGGAGACTCAAGAGGCTCCTCCCCAGGGCAGCCCGATTCAGAAAGACCATCTGAGAACTTTTCCCAAGTCGGCCTGGATTGTTGCAGGTTTTCTGGGCTGCAGGGGGTCCTGCCTGGAGCTGGCAGTCCTATGCAGCTGGTCCAGTAGGTCTCAGCACCCCTTGTGGTCTTGGGCGTGTAGCAGGGCCCTTGGAGACTCAAGAGGCTCCGATCCTCTTTAATTTAGTATCAACATACCTCCAGGTCATTAGCTCAGGCTGCCCGATGTACAACAATTGAGACATGACGGTGAGAGCTTCCCACTTTGGGCCCATCACTCGCCTCTCTTCTCACACAGGGTCTGTGGTGTCACAAAGCTTGGTGGGCAGCATGCCATTGCCATGGCAACCATTGGGCCTGAACTTCTCAGATGGAAGGCAACTCTGCCTCCTCTGTGCCCACCTGCTCTCTACACAAGGATGGCTCTTCCCCTGAACGTGTGTCAGGCTCAACACGGTGGTTCAAGAACTGCTTCCCAGGAATACACACTCTACAATCTCATTGGGAAAGAAAAAATGTGGTTGAAAAAGACCCTCTCCCCAAGGAGCTTGAACACGGAAACAATGGCCGATGGAGGAAGAAGAACACACGAGCATCCCTTTCCATGGGAGGAGGCTTTGCCACGGAAGGAAACTATGGAATATTTTTACACTGATTTCCACCCCATGCCATTGGAGAAGATATAGGGACCATAGCAAGGCTTTCAAACCTATCTTCCAGTATGGAGCAGGGATTGGAATGGACACATTTTGGGCGTCAGGCCAGGAAGGAGGGAATACTCTCTTACAAGTGTGCTGGTTTCTCCCATTTGTGGGATATCCACCTTAAACCAAGACATGTCCTTGGAGCAATTATCCTGACATTGCCGGTTGCATCAATCCACGGCTATTTACCTCTCTCTCTATACTTCTTTTGATATCCTTCTCTCTATGGCTGTCACACTCCCCTTGGCACACCTTTAATGTCTCTTGAATCCTCCTGCAACAAGTTGACCTGTGGTGATAACGGATGAAATATCTTAGCCAAGAGAATGGTCCAAGTGATCCCCCAGCCATTTCTCCCGGTCATCCTAGGTCTGATCAAAGATAAAATCCGTGGTCCAGAAAGACTTCCTGTGCTTTGT
Source organism: Sus scrofa (assembly GCF_054392235.1). Classification (NCBI taxonomy): domain Eukaryota; kingdom Metazoa; phylum Chordata; class Mammalia; order Artiodactyla; family Suidae; genus Sus; species Sus scrofa. Next base: position 45,988,422 of record NC_139402.1, read on the forward strand.
GGAGACACCCCTACTAGGTCACACTTCCACAACACTTCCCCTATTCTGCCCTTCCTATGGACACGCTGACCACTTCATATGTACTTCGGTCTCTAGGGTCCCATACTGGACTCCGAGAGCAATACACTTGAAACAACGTTCACATGAGTGCTCTCCCAAGAAACCGCTTCTCTGCAGCATTCGCTACCTGGTCCATGAGGTATTGTGGATTTGCTTGGGTGTGGATCTCTGGACTCGTTCTTAGGGGATATCGAATATGAACTCTGTGACTCTCCATGTCTCAATGATTGGGCATCCAAACGATGGTCTCAGCATCCTTGGCCAGTGGGCTGGCCCACCATAGCCCAGAGTGCAAGATGTCTGTCAACCAAACCAGTCTCTATGGAAGAGACCTCCTCATTCTCTAGCCTCAGGATTGGCAGGGACAGAGCTCACTCCCTTCCAGGATGGAACTTTCAATAACCTCAAATTGCAGGCATCATCCCCGGGCTCATGGGAGGTCAGACAATCGACACACCTTTCCTTCCTTTTGACTGTAGACACAACAAACCCACTGGCACTGGCCCCATGCACCACACTCCCAGGAAGCACTCAATGAGAGGCAGGGCTTGTGCTTACCCACCTGTGGAAAAGGCACCTGAAATAGACCGGTTACATCTCGGTTGAAAGGACTCTGTTTGCAGGGTTCCCTTGTGGCTTAGGCTATGCACATATGGATTGAGAAGTGTGGAGCTGAAAATGCCGCATTGGGAATGTCTTCTTCAGGGGCTACATCCAGGGCCTCATGCTTGGTGGAGAGCATTGGGGCATGGTTTCCTTGTTGGTGCCGCGGGAGGTCTTTTTTCAAATGGCCATGAAGCACAATTCTTTTTTCACATGTAGGAACTCCCTTGAGGTATTCTGCCCACTGATCCCCTGAAGATATCACATGTCCAAACACCAAGCCTCTAGAATCCACATTGAGCTTGGAAGGCTGATGAGAGTGGTGGCTATGAGTCTACAGATGGAGACAATATGGTTCATCCAAGAGGACCACCCCTCTGATGGATTCTCCTTTCCATCAACTTCGACATACCTCCAGAGCAAGAGCTCATGGTGTCCATCTTTGAACTCTCAAGGTGTGAGGGTGAGAATGTCCCACATATGGCCCATCACACACCTCTTTTCTCAAAGAGAGGTGGTTTGGTCACAAGGCTCCATGGGCATACTCTCAGTGCCATGGCCACTACTGGGACTGCACCTTTCAGAAGAAAGGCACCTCCACACACTGGGGAACCCAATTTTCTCTATCATGATGGATCTCTGATAACATGTGCAGCACTTCAGGGTCAAGTGCTTTCTCAGTCCCTGCCTCACACGAATACACAGGACAGAATCTCTTTTGGAGAGAAAAGGTGTCATTCCAAACCCCCAATCAAAAGTCCCCTGGACAGTGAAATCAAGGAACGACTGAGGAAGAACCCACTATGAGCTGCCATTTCTACAGGAAGGGACTTTTCCGCTTAGGGAAAAGGGAGGGTGTCATTTACCTTGACCCACACCTCGTGTCCTTTGAGAAGACATGGGTGCCCAGCAGGGAGGACTCCTTGCAACCGACGTATTTCTAGAGACAGGCCAAGAAAGAGTGAAAATCTCATGCAAGAGTCCTGATGTAGCCTTTGTGTCTAATAGTCCCCGGAGAAACAGACAAGGGCTTGGAATGACATTGCGCCCTGGAATGTGGCTTGCATCCAAATCTCATCACTCTCTCTCTCTCTCTCTCTGTCTCTCACTCTTTCTCTCGGCTTCTTCCTCCTTCACATTCTCTCAAATCCTCCTCATCCAAGGTTATCTGTGCTGGTCCAGGTTGGCATATCTCAGTCAGGAGAGCATTCAATTTCTTTCACCAAGATTTTCCATCAGTCTTCCAAATTCCTATCAAATATGAAAGCAGTTTTCCTGAAATAACTCCTCTGTTTGTATGGAGATATTCCACCTTACACAGTGTACCCCTATCTTACCCTTGTCAGCCCTTCACACTGACACATAACCATCCCATTGGTACTGCGTTCTACATGGTCCCAGATTTGACTCTGAGATCAACATCTTTTCAACCACCTACACATAAGGGACCTAGTGAGAATTCACTTCTCTGCAGCACACCCCACGTGTGGGATCAGGTCCGTGAAGTGGCTGGTAAGGTGGATCTCTCGACTCTTTCTAAGGGGAGTTGGGAAATGCAGTCTCTGACACACCATGTCTCAGTGAATTGGCATGTAAGAAGTGGTCTGAGCCCCCTTCAGCAGGGTCTGAATGCCAATGGGTCAGAACTTAAATATTCGGTCCCCTAAAACCAGTCTCCATTTGGGACAATCCTTCTCCTTCTCTAGACCCTCAATTGGCAGGCCAGAGGCCCGTCTCGTCCAAGAATGAAACCTCAAGACCTGCCCATGTAGCCCTCACCACACGGCTCACGGAGGAGAAGAAGAGAGACTCCTGAAATGCCTGACAATTGTGGACCCCAAAATCAAGCCAGCAGTGGAACTAGTCACCCCACTTCCATCCAGCACCCCAGTAGACAGGACGTATTTTATCAACCTGTGAAATACCCACCAGACGTATCCCAGCTTCATTCTCGGGAAATTTGTTACTGTGGATAGCTAGTGTGTGATTTCTTCTATTGATGTGTACGTTCAGAAGCAGGAAATCGTCCCTCCCCCCGTTCCAATATTTCCTCAGGGTTGATATTGAGGGCCTCGTCCTTGGTTGAAAGAAGATGGGACTATTTCCATGGTTTGAGCTCTGGAATGACATTTATCCTCCCGGTCATACTTAGGAGGCATTTTTCCCAAAGTGGAAAAGACTGGAAGTGATAAGCTCACTGGTCCCTTTCAGATATATCCTAATCCAAAAGCAAGCCTGAGCAGTGGATATTTACTCAGGAGCCTGATGAGAACGGTGGCCATGAGGAGAATGCTGAAAGAATACTTATCATCAAACTGTCCAATTCATCCAATGGATCCTCCTTTAATTTAGTATCCACATACCTCCAGGTCATTAGCTCAGGCTGAACGATGTACAACCATTGAGGGGTGACGGTGAGAGCTTCCCACTTTGGGCCCATCACTCGCCTCTCTTCTCACAGAGGGTCTGTTGTGTCACAAAGCTTGGTGGGCAGCATGCCATTGCCATGGCAACCATTGGGCCTGAACTTCTCAGATGGAAGGCAACTCTGCCTCCTCTGTGCCCACCTGCTCTCTACACAAGGATGGCTCTTCCCCTGAACGTGTGTCAGGCTCAACACGGTGGTTCAAGAACTGCTTCCCAGGAATACACACTCTACAATCTCATTGGGAAAGAAAAAATGTGGTTGAAAAAGACCCTCTCCCCAAGGAGCTTGAACATGGAAACAATGGCCGATGGAGGAAGAAGAACACACGAGCATCCCTTTCCATGGGAGGAGGCTTTGCCACGGAAGGAAACTATGGAATATCTTTTACCCTGATTTCCACCCCATGCCATTGGAGAAGATATAGGGACCATAGCACGGCTTTCAAACCTGTCTTCCAGTATGGAGCAGGGATTGGAATGGACACATTTTGGGCGTCCGGCCAGGAAGGAGGGAAGACTCTCTTACAAGTGTGCTGGTTTCTCCCATTTGTGGGATATCCACCTTAAACCGCGACATGTCCTTGGAGCAATTATCCTGACATTGCCGGATGCTTGAATCCACGGCTCTTTACCTCTCACTCTCCTTCCTTTGATCTCCTTCTCTCTAGCGCTCTCACTCTCCCCTTGGCCCCCCTTCAATGTCTCTTGAATCCTCCTGCTACAAGTTGACCTGTGGTGATAATGGATGAAATACCTTAGCCAAGAGAATGGTCCAAGTGATCCCCCAGCCATTTCTCCCGGTCATCCTAGGTCTGATCAAAGATAAAATCCGTGGTCCAGAAAGACTTCCTGTGCTTTGTGGAGACACCCCAACTAGGTCACACTTCCACAACACTTCCCCTATTCTGCCCTTCCTATGGACACGCTGACCACTTCATATGTACTTCGGTCTCTAGGGTCCCATACTGGACTCCGAGAGCAACACACTTGAAACAACGTTCACATGAGTGCTCTCCCAAGAAACCGCTTCTCTGCAGCATTCGCTACCTGGTCCATGAGGTATTGTGGATTTGCTTGGGTGTGGATCTCTGGACTCGTTCTTAGGGGATATCGAATATGAACTCTGTGACTCTCCATGTCTCAATGATTGGGCATCCAAACAATGGTCTCAGCATCCTTGGCCAGTGGGCTGGCCCACCATAGCCCAGAGTGCAAGATGTCTGTCAACCAAACCAGTCTCTATGGAAGAGACCTCCTCATTCTCTAGCCTCAGGATTGGCAGGGACAGAGCTCACTCCCTTCCAGGATGGAACTTTCAATAACCTCAAATTGCAGGCATCATCCCCGGGCTCATGGGAGGTCAGACAATCGACACACCTTTCCTTCCTTTTGACTGTAGACACAACAAACCCACTGGCACTGGCCCCATGCACCACACTCCCAGGAAGCACTCAATGAGAGGCAGGGCTTGTGCTTACCCACCTGTGGAAAAGGCACCTGAAATAGACCGGTTACATCTCGGTTGAAAGGACTCTGTTTGCAGGGTTCCCTTGTGGCTTAGGCTATGCACATATGGATTGAGAAGTGTGGAGCTGAAAATGCCGCATTGGGAATGTCTTCTTCAGGGGCTACATCCAGGGCCTCATGCTTGGTGGAGAGCATTGGGGCATGGTTTCCTTGTTGGTGCCGCGGGAGGTCTTTTCACAAATGGCCATGAAGCACAATTCTTTTTTCACATGTAGGAACTCCCTTGAGGTATTCTGCCCACTGATCCCCTGAAGATATCACATGTCCAAACACCAAGCCTCTAGATTCCACATTGAGCTTGGAAGGCTGATGAGAGTGGTGGCTATGAGTCTACAGATGGAGACAATATGGTTCATCCAAGAGGACTACCAATCTGATGGATCCTCCTTTCCATCAACTTCGACATACCTCCAGAGCAAGAGCTCATGGTGTCCATCTTTGAACTCTCAAGGTGTGAGGGTGAGATTGTCCCACATATGGCCCCTCACACACCTCTTTTCTCACAGAGAGGTGGTTTGGTCACAAGGCTCCATGGGCATACTATCAGTGCCATGGCCACTACTGGGACTGCACCTTTCAGAAGAAAGGCACCTCCACACACTGGGGAACCCAATTTTCTCTATCATGATGGATCTCTGATAACATGTGCAGCACTTCAGGGTCAAGTGCTTTCTCAGTCCCTGCCTCACACGAATACACAGGACAGAATCTCTTTTGGAGAGAAAAGGTGTCATTCCAAACCCCCAATCAAAAGTCCCCTGGACAGTGAAATCAAGGAACGACTGAGGAAGAACCCACTATGAGCTGCCATTTCTACAGGAAGAGACTTTTCCGCTTAGGGAAAAGAGAGGGTGTCATTTACCTTGACCCACACCTCGTGTCCTTTGAGAAGACATGGGTGCCCAGCAGGGAGGACTCCTTGCAACCGACGTATTTCTAGAGACAGGCCAAGAAAGAGTGAAAATCTCATGCAAGAGTCCTGATGTAGCCTTTGTGTCTAATAGTCCCCGGAGAAACAGACAAGGGCTTGGAATGACATTGCGCCCTGGAATGTGGCTTGCATCCAAATCTCATCTCTCTCTCTCTCTCTCTCTCTGTCTCTCACTCTTTCTCTCGGCTTCTTCCTCCTTCACATTCTCTCAAATCCTCCTCATCCAAGGTTATCTGTGCTGGTCCAGGTTGGCATATCTCAGTCAGGAGAGCATTCAATTTCTTTCACCAAGATTTTCCATCAGTCTTCCAAATTCCTATCAAATATGAAAGCAGTTTTCCTGAAATAACTCCTCTGTTTGTATGGAGATATTCCACCTTACACAGTGTACCCCTATCTTACCCTTGTCAGCCCTTCACACTGACACATAACCATCCCATTGGTACTGCGTTCTACATGGTCCCAGATTTGACTCTGAGATCAACATCTTTTCAACCACCTACACATAAGGGACCTAGTGAGAATTCACTTCTCTGCAGCACACCCCACGTGTGGGATCAGGTCCGTGAAGTGGCTGGTAAGGTGGATCTCTCGACTCTTTCTAAGGGGAGTTGGGAAATGCAGTCTCTGACACACCATGTCTCAGTGAATTGGCATGTAAGAAGTGGTCTGAGCCCCCTTCAGCAGGGTCTGAATGCCAATGGGTCAGAACTTAAATATTCGGTCCCCTAAAAGCAGTCTCCATTTGGGACAATCCTCCTCCTTCTCTAGACCCTCAATTGGCAGGCCAGAGGCCCGGCTCGTCCAAGAGTGAAACCTCAAGATCTGCCCATGTAGCCCTCACCACACGGCTCACGGAGGAGAAGAAGAGAGACTCCTGAAATGCCTGACAATTGTGGACCCCACAATCAAGCCAGCAGTGGAACTAGTCAGCCCACTTCCATCCAGCACCCCAGTAGACAGGACGTATTCTTATCAACCTGTGAAATACCCACCAGACGTATCCCAGCTTCATTCTCGGGAAATTTGTTACTGTGGATAGCTAGTGTGTGATTTCATCTATTGACGTGTACGTTCAGAAGCAGGGAATCGTCCTTCCCCCCGTTCCAATATGTCCTCAGGGTTGATATTGAGGGCCTCGTCCTTGGTTGAAGGCAGAGGGGCCTATTTTCATGGTTTGAGCTCTGGAATGACATTTATCCTCCCGGTCATACTTAGGAGGCATTTTTCCCGAGGTGGAAAAGACTGGAAGTGATAAGCTCACTGGTCCCTTTCAGATATATCCTAATCCAAAAGCAAGCCTGAGCAGTGGATATTTACTCAGGAGCCTGATGAGAACGGTGGCCATGAGAAGAATGCTGAAAGAATACTTATCATCAAACTGTCCAATACATCCAATGGATCCTCCTTTAATTTAGTATCCACATACCTCCAGGTCATTAGCTCAGGCTGAACGATGTACAACCATTGAGGGGTGACGGTGAGAGCTTCCCACTTTGGGCCCATCACTCGCCTCTCTTCTCACACAGGGTCTGTGGTGTCACAAAGCTTGGTGGGCAGCATGCCATTGCCATGGCAACCATTGGGCCTGAACTTCTCAGATGGAAGGCAACTCTGCCTCCTCTGTGCCCACCTGCTCTCTACACAAGGATGGCTCTTCCCCTGAACGTGTGTCAGGCTCAACACGGTGGTTCAAGAACTGCTTCCCAGGAATACACACTCTACAATCTCATTGGGAAAGAAAAAATGTGGTTGAAAAAGACCCTCTCCCCAAGGAGCTTGAACACGGAAACAATGGCCGATGGAGGAAGAAGAACACACGAGCATCCCTTTCCATGGGAGGAGGCTTTGCCACGGAAGGAAACTATGGAATATCTTTTACCCTGATTTCCACCCCATGCCATTGGAGAAGATATAGGGACCATAGCACGGCTTTCAAACCTGTCTTCCAGTATGGAGCAGGGATTGGAATGGACACATTTTGGGCGTCAGGCCAGGAAGGAGGGAAGACTCTCTTACAAGTGTGCTGGTTTCTCCCATTTGTGGGATATCCACCTTAAACCAAGACATGTCCTTGGAGCAATTATCCTGACATTGCCGGATGCTTGAATCCACGGCTCTTTACCTCTCACTCTCCTTCCTTTGATCTCCTTCTCTCGAGCGCCCTCACTCTCCCCTTGGCCCCCCTTCAATGTCTCTTGAATCCTCCTGCTACAAGTTGACCTGTGGTGATAATGGATGAAATACCTTAGCCAAGAGAATGGTCCAAGTGATCCCCCAGCCATTTCTCCCGGTCATCCTAGGTCTGATCAAAGATAAAATCCGTGGTCCAGAAAGACTTCCTGTGCTTTGTGGAGACACCCCAACTAGGTCACACTTCCACAACACTTCCCCTATTCAGCCCTTCCTATGGACACGCTGACCACTTCATATGTACTTCGGTCTCTAGGGTCCCATACTGGACTCCGAGAGCAATACACTTGAAACAACGTTCACATGAGTGCTCTCCCAAGAAACCGCTTCTCTGCAGCATTCGCTACCTGGTCCATGAGGTATTGTGGATTTGCTTGGGTGTGGATCTCTGGACTCGTTCTTAGGGGATATCGAATATGAACTCTGTGACTCTCCATGTCTCAATGATTGGGCATCCAAACAATGGTCTCAGCATCCTTGGCCAGTGGGCTGGCCCACCATAGCCCAGAGTGCAAGATGTCTGTCAACCAAACCAGTCTCTATGGAAGAGACCTCCTCATTCTCTAGCCTCAGGATTGGCAGGGACAGAGCTCACTCCCTTCCAGGATGGAACTTTCAATAACCTCAAATTGCAGGCATCATCCCCGGGCTCATGGGAGGTCAGACAATCGACACACCTTTCCTTCCTTTGGACTGTAGACACAACAAACCCACTGGCACTGGCCCCATGCACCACACTCCCAGGAAGCACTCAATGAGAGGCAGGGCTTGTGCTTACCCACCTGTGGAAAAGGCACCTGAAATAGACCGGTTACATCTCGGTTGAAAGGACTCTGTTTGCAGGGTTCTCTTGTGGCTTAGGCTATGCAAATATGGATTGAGAAGTGTGGAGCTGAAAATGCCGCATTGGGAATGTCTTCTTCAGGGGCTACATCCAGGGCCTCATGCTTGGTGGAGAGCATTGGGGCATGGTTTCCTTGTTGGTGCCGCGGGAGGTCTTTTTTCAAATGGCCATGAAGCACAATTCTTTTTTCACATGTAGGAACTCCCTTGAGGTATTCTGCCCACTGATCCCCTGAAGATATCACATGTCCAAACACCAAGCCTCTAGAATCCACATTGAGCTTGGAAGGCTGATGAGAGTGGTGGCTATGAGTCTACAGATGGAGACAATATGGTTCATCCAAGAGGACCACCCCTCTGATGGATTCTCCTTTCCATCAACTTCGACAGACCTCCAGAGCAAGAGCTCATGGTGTCCATCTTTGAACTCTCAAGGTGTGAGGGTGAGAATGTCCCACATATGGCCCATCACACACCTCTTTTCTCAAAGAGAGGTGGTTTGGTCACAAGGCTCCATGGGCATACTATCAGTGCCATGGCCACTACTGGGACTGCACCTTTCAGAAGAAAGGCACCTCCACACACTGGGGAACCCAATTTTCTCTATCATGATGGATCTCTGATAACATGTGCAGCACTTCAGGGTCAAGTGCTTTCTCAGTCCCTGCCTCACACGAATACACAGGACAGAATCTCTTTTGGAGAGAAAAGGTGTCATTCCAAACCCCCAATCAAAAGTCCCCTGGACAGTGAAATCAAGGAACGACTGAGGAAGAACCCCCTATGAGCTGCCATTTCTACAGGAAGAGACTTTTCCGCTTAGGGAAAAGAGAGGGTGTCATTTACCTTGACCCACACCTCGTGTCCTTTGAGAAGACATGGGTGCCCAGCAGGGAGGACTCCTTGCAACCGACGTATTTCTAGAGACAGGCCAAGAAAGAGTGAAAATCTCATGCAAGAGTCCTGATGTAGCCTTTGTGTCTAATAGTCCCCAGAGAAACAGACAAGGGCTTGGAATGACATTGCGCCCTGGAATGTGGCTTGCATCCAAATCTCATCTCTCTCTCTCTCTCTCTCTCTCTCTGTCTCTCACTCTTTCTCTCGGCTTCTTCCTCCTTCACATTCTCTCAAATCCTCCTCATCCAAGGTTATCTGTGCTGGTCCAGGTTGGCATATCTCAGTCAGGAGAGCATTCAATTTCTTTCACCAAGATTTTCCATCAGTCTTCCAAATTCCTATCAAATATGAAAGCAGTTTTCCTGAAATAACTCCTCTGTTTGTATGGAGATATTCCACCTTACACAGTGTACCCCTATCTTACCCTTGTCAGCCCTTCACACTGACACATAACCATCCCATTGGTACTGCGTTCTACATGGTCCCAGATTTGACTCTGAGATCAACATCTTTTCAACCACCTACACATAAGGGACCTAGTGAGAATTCACTTCTCTGCAGCACACCCCACGTGTGGGATCAGGTCCGTGAAGTGGCTGGTAAGGTGGATCTCTCGACTCTTTCTAAGGGGAGTTGGGAAATGCAGTCTCTGACACACCATGTCTCAGTGAATTGGCATGTAAGAAGTGGTCTGAGCCCCCTTCAGCAGGGTCTGAATGCCAATGGGTCAGAACTTAAATATTCGGTCCCCTAAAACCAGTCTCCATTTGGGACAATCCTTCTCCTTCTCTAGACCCTCAATTGGCAGGCCAGAGGCCCGGCTCGTCCAAGAGTGAAACCTCAAGATCTGCCCATGTAGCCCTCACCACACGGCTCACGGAGGAGAAGAAGAGAGACTCCTGAAATGCCTGACAATTGTGGACCCCACAATCAAGCCAGCAGTGGAACTAGTCAGCCCACTTCCATCCAGCACCCCAGTAGACAGGACGTATTCTTATCAACCTGTGAAATACCCAGCAGACCTATCCCAGCTTCATTCTCGGGAAATTTGTTACTGTGGATAGCTAGTGTGTGATTTCTTCTATTGACGTGTACGTTCAGAAGCAGGAAATCGTCCTTCCCCCCGTTCCAATATTTCCTCAGGTTTGATATTGAGGGCCTCGTCCTTGGTTGAAAGAAGAGGGGACTATTTCCATGGTTTGAGCTCTGGAATGACATTTATCCTCCCGGTCATACTTAGGAGGCATTTTTCCCGAAGTGGAAAAGACTGGAAGTGATAAGCTCACTGGTCCCTTTCAGATATATCCTAATCCAAAAGCAAGCCTGAGCAGTGGATATTTACTCAGGAGCCTGATGAGAACGGTGGCCATGAGAAGAATGCTGAAAGAATACTTATCATCAAACTGTCCAATACATCCAATGGATCCTCCTTTAATTTAGTATCCACATACCTCCAGGTCATTAGCTCAGGCTGAACGATGTACAACCATTGAGGGGTGACGGTGAGAGCTTCCCACTTTGGGCCCATCACTCGCCTCTCTTCTCACACAGGGTCTGTGGTGTCACAAAGCTTGGTGGGCAGCATGCCATTGCCATGGCAACCATTGGGCCTGAACTTCTCAGATGGAAGGCAACTCTGCCTCCTCTGTGCCCACCTGCTCTCTACACAAGGATGGCTCTTCCCCTGAACGTGTGTCAGGCTCAACACGGTGGTTCAAGAACTGCTTCCCAGGAATACACACTCTACAATCTCATTGGGAAAGAAAAAATGTGGTTGAAAAAGACCCTCTCCCCAAGGAGCTTGAACACGGAAACAATGGCCGATGGAGGAAGAAGAACACACGAGCATCCCTTTCCATGGGAGGAGGCTTTGCCACGGAAGGAAACTATGGAATATCTTTTACCCTGATTTCCACCCCATGCCATTGGAGAAGATATAGGGACCATAGCACGGCTTTCAAACCTGTCTTCCAGTATGGAGCAGGGATTGGAATGGACACATTTTGGGCGTCCGGCCAGGAAGGAGGGAAGACTCTCTTACAAGTGTGCTGGTTTCTCCCATTTGTGGGATATCCACCTTAAACCAAGACATGTCCTTGGAGCAATTATCCTGACATTGCCGGATGCTTGAATCCACGGCTCTTTACCTCTCACTCTCCTTCCTTTGATCTCCTTCTCTCGAGCGCCCTCACTCTCCCCTTGGCCCCCCTTCAATGTCTCTTGAATCCTCCTGCTACAAGTTGACCTGTGGTGATAATGGATGAAATACCTTAGCCAAGAGAATGGTCCAAGTGATCCCCCAGCCATTTCTCCCGGTCATCCTAGGTCTGATCAAAGATAAAATCCGTGGTCCAGAAAGACTTCCTGTGCTTTGTGGAGACACCCCAACTAGGTCACACTTCCACAACACTTCCCCTATTCAGCCCTTCCTATGGACACGCTGACCACTTCATATGTACTTCGGTCTCTAGGGTCCCATACTGGACTCCGAGAGCAACACACTTGAAACAACGTTCACATGAGTGCTCTCCCAAGAAACCGCTTCTCTGCAGCATTCGCTACCTGGTCCATGAGGTATTGTGGATTTGCTTGGGTGTGGATCTCTGGACTCGTTCTTAGGGGATATCGAATATGAACTCTGTGACTCTCCATGTCTCAATGATTGGGCATCCAAACAATGGTCTCAGCATCCTTGGCCAGTGGGCTGGCCCACCATAGCCCAGAGTGCAAGATGTCTGTCAACCAAACCAGTCTCTATGGAAGAGACCTCCTCATTCTCTAGCCTCAGGATTGGCAGGGACAGAGCTCACTCCCTTCCAGGATGGAACTTTCAATAACCTCAAATTGCAGGCATCATCCCCGGGCTCATGGGAGGTCAGACAATCGACACACCTTTCCTTCCTTTGGACTGTAGACACAACAAACCCACTGGCACTGGCCCCATGCACCACACTCCCAGGAAGCACTCAATGAGAGGCAGGGCTTGTGCTTACCCACCTGTGGAAAAGGCACCTGAAATAGACCGGTTACATCTCGGTTGAAAGGACTCTGTTTGCAGGGTTCCCTTGTGGCTTAGGCTATGCAAATATGGATTGAGAAGTGTGGAGCTGAAAATGCCGCATTGGGAATGTCTTCTTCAGGTGCTACATCCAGGGCCTCATGCTTGGTGGAGAGCATTGTGGCATGGTTTCCTTGTTGGTGCCGCGGGAGGTCTTTTTTCAAATGGCCATGAAGCACAATTCTTTTTTCACATGTAGGAACTCCCTTGAGGTATTCTGCCCACTGATCCCCTGAAGATATCACATGTCCAAACACCAAGCCTCTAGAATCCACATTGAGCTTGGAAGGCTGATGAGAGTGGTGGCTATGAGTCTACAGATGGAGACAATATGGTTCATCCAAGAGGACCACCCCTCTGATGGATTCTCCTTTCCATCAACTTCGACATACCTCCAGAGCAAGAGCTCATGGTGTCCATCTTTGAACTCTCAAGGTGTGAGGGTGAGAATGTCCCACATATGGCCCATCACACACCTCTTTTCTCAAAGAGAGGTGGTTTGGTCACAAGGCTCCATGGGCATACTATCAGTGCCATGGCCACTACTGGGACTGCACCTTTCAGAAGAAAGGCACCTCCACACACTGGGGAACCCAATTTTCTCTATCATGATGGATCTCTGATAACATGTGCAGCACTTCAGGGTCAAGTGCTTTCTCAGTCCCTGCCTCACATGAATACACAGGACAGAATCTCTTTTGGAGAGAAAAGGTGTCATTCCAAACCCCCAATCAAAAGTCCCCTGGACAGTGAAATCAAGGAACGACTGAGGAAGAACCCCCTATGAGCTGCCATTTCTACAGGAAGAGATTTTCCGCTTAGGGAAAAGAGAGGGTGTCATTTACCTTGACCCACACCTCGTGTCCTTTGAGAAGACATGGGTGCCCAGCAGGGAGGACTCCTTGCAACCTACGTATTTCTAGAGACAGGCCAAGAAAGAGTGAAAATCTCATGCAAGAGTCCTGATGTAGCCTTTGTGTCTAATAGTCCCCGGAGAAACAGACAAGGGCTTGGAATGACATTGCGCCCTGGAATGTGGCTTGCATCCAAATCTCATCTCTCTCTCTCTCTCTGTCTCTCACTCTTTCTCTCGGCTTCTTCCTCCTTCACATTCTCTCAAATCCTCCTCATCCAAGGTTATCTGTGCTGGTCCAGGTTGGCATATCTCAGTCAGGAGAGCATTCAATTTCTTTCACCAAGATTTTCCATCAGTCTTCCAAATTCCTATCAAATATGAAAGCAGTTTTCCTGAAATAACTCCTCTGTTTGTATGGAGATATTCCACCTTACACAGTGTACCCCTATCTTACCCTTGTCAGCCCTTCACACTGACACATAACCATCCCATTGGTACTGCGTTCTACATGGTCCCAGATTTGACTCTGAGATCAACATCTTTTCAACCACCTACACATAAGGGACCTAGTGAGAATTCACTTCTCTGCAGCACACCCCACGTGTGGGATCAGGTCCGTGAAGTGGCTGGTAAGGTGGATCTCTCGACTCTTTCTAAGGGGAGTTGGGAAATGCAGTCTCTGACACACCATGTCTCAGTGAATTGGCATGTAAGAAGTGGTCTGAGCCCCCTTCAGCAGGGTCTGAATGCCAATGGGTCAGAACTTAAATATTCGGTCCCCTAAAACCAGTCTCCATTTGGGACAATCCTTCTCCTTCTCTAGACCCTCAATTGGCAGGCCAGAGGCCCGGCTCGTCCAAGAGTGAAACCTCAAGATCTGCCCATGTAGCCCTCACCACACGGCTCACGGAGGAGAAGAAGAGAGACTCCTGAAATGCCTGACAATTGTGGACCCCACAATCAAGCCAGCAGTGGAACTAGTCACCCCACTTCCATCCAGCACCCCAGTAGACAGGACGTATTCTTATCAACCTGTGAAATACCCACCAGACGTATCCCAGCTTCATTCTCGGGAAATTTGTTACTGTGGATAGCTAGTGTGTGATTTCTTCTATTGACGTGTACGTTCAGAAGCAGGAAATCGTCCTTCCCCCCGTTCCAATATGTCCTCAGGGTTGATATTGAGGGCCTCGTCCTTGGTTGAAAGAAGAGGGGCCTATTTCCATGGTTTGAGCTCTGGAATGACATTTATCCTCCCGGTCATACTTAGGAGGCATTTTTCCCGAAGTGGAAAAGACTGGAAGTGATAAGCTCACTGGTCCCTTTCAGATATATCCTAATCCAAAAGCAAGCCTGAGCAGTGGATATTTACTCAGGAGCCTGATGAGAACGGTGGCCATGAGAAGAATGCTGAAAGAATACTTATCATCAAACTGTCCAATACATCCAATGGATCCTCCTTTAATTTAGTATCCACATACCTCCAGGTCATTAGCTCAGGCTGAACGATGTACAACCATTGAGGGGTGACGGTGAGAGCTTCCCACTTTGGGCCCATCACTCGCCTCTCTTCTCACACAGGGTCTGTGGTGTCACAAAGCTTGGTGGGCAGCATGCCATTGCCATGGCAACCATTGGGCCTGAACTTCTCAGATGGAAGGCAACTCTGCCTCCTCTGTGCCCACCTGCTCTCTACACAAGGATGGCTCTTCCCCTGAACGTGTGTCAGGCTCAACACGGTGGTTCAAGAACTGCTTCCCAGGAATACACACTCTACAATCTCATTGGGAAAGAAAAAATGTGGTTGAAAAAGACCCTCTCCCCAAGGAGCTTGAACATGGAAACAATGGCCGATGGAGGAAGAAGAACACACGAGCATCCCTTTCCATGGGAGGAGGCTTTGCCACGGAAGGAAACTATGGAATATCTTTTACCCTGATTTCCACCCCATGCCATTGGAAAAGATATAGGGACCATAGCATGGCTTTCAAACCTGTCTTCCAGTATGGAGCAGGGATTGGAATGGACACATTTTGGGCGTCCGGCCAGGAAGGAGGGAAGACTCTCTTACAAGTGTGCTGGTTTCTCCCATTTGTGGGATATCCACCTTAAACCAAGACATGTCCTTGGAGCAATTATCCTGACATTGCCGGATGCTTGAATCCACGGCTCTTTACCTCTCACTCTCCTTCCTTTGATCTCCTTCTCTCGAGCGCCCTCACTCTCCCCTTGGCCCCCCTTCAATGTCTCTTGAATCCTCCTGCTACAAGTTGACCTGTGGTGATAATGGATGAAATACCTTAGCCAAGAGAATGGTCCAAGTGATCCCCCAGCCATTTCTCCCGGTCATCCTAGGTCTGATCAAAGATAAAATCCGTGGTCCAGAAAGACTTCCTGTGCTTTGTGGAGACACCCCAACTAGGTCACACTTCCACAACACTTCCCCTATTCAGCCCTTCCTATGGACACGCTGACCACTTCATATGTACTTCGGTCTCTAGGGTCCCATACTGGACTCCGAGAGCAACACACTTGAAACAACGTTCACATGAGTGCTCTCCCAAGAAACCGCTTCTCTGCAGCATTCGCTACCTGGTCCATGAGGTATTGTGGATTTGCTTGGGTGTGGATCTCTGGACTCGTTCTTAGGGGATATCGAATATGAACTCTGTGACTCTCCATGTCTCAATGATTGGGCATCCAAACGATGGTCTCAGCATCCTTGGCCAGTGGGCTGGCCCACCATAGCCCAGAGTGCAAGATGTCTGTCAACCAAACCAGTCTCTATGGAAGAGACCTCCTCATTCTCTAGCCTCAGGATTGGCAGGGACAGAGCTCACTCCCTTCCAGGATGGAACTTTCAATAACCTCAAATTGCAGGCATCATCCCCGGGCTCATGGGAGGTCAGACAATCGACACACCTTTCCTTCCTTTGGACTGTAGACACAACAAACCCACTGGCACTGGCCCCATGCACCACACTCCCAGGAAGCACTCAATGAGAGGCAGGGCTTGTGCTTACCCACCTGTGGAAAAGGCACCTGAAATAGACCGGTTACATCTCGGTTGAAAGGACTCTGTTTGCAGGGTTCTCTTGTGGCTTAGGCTATGCACATATGGATTGAGAAGTGTGGAGCTGAAAATGCCGCATTGGGAATGTCTTCTTCAGGGGCTACATCCAGGGCCTCATGCTTGGTGGAGAGCATTGGGGCATGGTTTCCTTGTTGGTGCCGCGGGAGGTCTTTTTTCAAATGGCCATGAAGCACAATTCTTTTTTCACATGTAGGAACTCCCTTGAGGTATTCTGCCCACTGATCCCCTGAAGATATCACATGTCCAAACACCAAGCCTCTAGAATCCACATTGAGCTTGGAAGGCTGATGAGAGTGGTGGCTATGAGTCTACAGATGGAGACAATATGGTTCATCCAAGAGGACTACCAATCTGATGGATCCTCCTTTCCATCAACTTCGACATACCTCCAGAGCAAGAGCTCATGGTGTCCATCTTTGAACTCTCAAGGTGTGAGGGTGAGAATGTCCCACATATGGCCCATCACACACCTCATTTCTCAAAGAGAGGTGGTTTGGTCACAAGGCTCCATGGGCATACTCTCAGTGCCATGGCCACTACTGGGACTGCACCTTTCAGAAGAAAGGCACCTCCACACACTGGGGAACCCAATTTTCTCTATCATGATGGATCTCTGATAACATGTGCAGCACTTCAGGGTCAAGTGCTTTCTCAGTCCCTGCCTCACACGAATACACAGGACAGAATCTCTTTTGGAGAGAAAAGGTGTCATTCCAAACCCCCAATCAAAAGTCCCCTGGACAGTGAAATCAAGGAACGACTGAGGAAGAACCCACTATGAGCTGCCATTTCTACAGGAAGGGACTTTTCCGCTTAGGGAAAAGAGAGGGTGTCATTTACCTTGACCCACACCTCGTGTCCTTTGAGAAGACATGGGTGCCCAGCAGGGAGGACTCCTTGCAACCGACGTATTTCTAGAGACAGGCCAAGAAAGAGTGAAAATCTCATGCAAGAGTCCTGATGTAGCCTTTGTGTCTAATAGTCCCCAGAGAAACAGACAAGGGCTTGGAATGACATTGCGCCCTGGAATGTGGCTTGCATCCAAATCTCATCTCTCTCTCTCTCTCTCTCTCTCTGTCTCTCACTCTTTCTCTCGGCTTCTTCCTCCTTCACATTCTCTCAAATCCTCCTCATCCAAGGTTATCTGTGCTGGTCCAGGTTGGCATATCTCAGTCAGGAGAGCATTCAATTTCTTTCACCAAGATTTTCCATCAGTCTTCCAAATTCCTATCAAATATGAAAGCAGTTTTCCTGAAATAACTCCTCTGTTTGTATGGAGATATTCCACCTTACACAGTGTACCCCTATCTTACCCTTGTCAGCCCTTCACACTGACACATAACCATCCCATTGGTACTGCGTTCTACATGGTCCCAGATTTGACTCTGAGATCAACATCTTTTCAACCACCTACACATAAGGGACCTAGTGAGAATTCACTTCTCTGCAGCACACCCCACGTGTGGGATCAGGTCCGTGAAGTGGCTGGTAAGGTGGATCTCTCGACTCTTTCTAAGGGGAGTTGGGAAATGCAGTCTCTGACACACCATGTCTCAGTGAATTGGCATGTAAGAAGTGGTCTGAGCCCCCTTCAGCAGGGTCTGAATGCCAATGGGTCAGAACTTAAATATTCGGTCCCCTAAAAGCAGTCTCCATTTGGGACAATCCTTCTCCTTCTCTAGACCCTCAATTGGCAGGCCAGAGGCCCGGCTCGTCCAAGAGTGAAACCTCAAGATCTGCCCATGTAGCCCTCACCACACGGCTCACGGAGGAGAAGAAGAGAGACTCCTGAAATGCCTGACAATTGTGGACCCCACAATCAAGCCAGCAGTGGAACTAGTCAGCCCACTTCCATCCAGCACCCCAGTAGACAGGACGTATTCTTATCAACCTGTGAAATACCCACCAGACGTATCCCAGCTTCATTCTCGGGAAATTTGTTACTGTGGATAGCTAGTGTGTGATTTCTTCTATTGACGTGTACGTTCAGAAGCAGGAAATCGTCCTTCGCCCCGTTCCAATATTTCCTCAGGTTTGATATTGAGGGCCTCGTCCTTGGTTGAAAGAAGAGGGGCCTATTTCCATGGTTTGAGCTCTGGAATGACATTTATCCTCCCGGTCATACTTAGGAGGCATTTTTCCCGAAGTGGAAAAGACTGGAAGTGATAAGCTCACTGGTCCCTTTCAGATATATCCTAATCCAAAAGCAAGCCTGAGCAGTGGATATTTACTCAGGAGCCTGATGAGAACGGTGGCCATGAGAAGAATGCTGAAAGAATACTTATCATCAAACTGTCCAATACATCCAATGGATCCTCCTTTAATTTAGTATCCACATACCTCCAGGTCATTAGCTCAGGCTGAACGATGTACAACCATTGAGGGGTGACGGTGAGAGCTTCCCACTTTGGGCCCATCACTCGCCTCTCTTCTCACACAGGGTCTGTGGTGTCACAAAGCTTGGTGGGCAGCATGCCATTGCCATGGCAACCATTGGGCCTGAACTTCTCAGATGGAAGGCAACTCTGCCTCCTCTGTGCCCACCTGCTCTCTACACAAGGATGGCTCTTCCCCTGAACGTGTGTCAGGCTCAACACGGTGGTTCAAGAACTGCTTCCCAGGAATACACACTCTACAATCTCATTGGGAACGAAAAAATGTGGTTGAAAAAGACCCTCTCCCCAAGGAGCTTGAACACGGAAACAATGGCCGATGGAGGAAGAAGAACACACGAGCATCCCTTTCCATGGGAGGAGGCTTTGCCACGGAAGGAAACTATGGAATATCTTTTACCCTGATTTCCACCCCATGCCATTGGAGAAGATATAGGGACCATAGCACGGCTTTCAAACCTGTCTTCCAGTATGGAGCAGGGATTGGAATGGACACATTTTGGGCGTCCGGCCAGGAAGGAGGGAAGACTCTCTTACAAGTGTGCTGGTTTCTCCCATTTGTGGGATATCCACCTTAAACCAAGACATGTCCTTGGAGCAATTATCCTGACATTGCCGGATGCTTGAATCCACGGCTCTTTACCTCTCACTCTCCTTCCTTTGATCTCCTTCTCTCGAGCGCTCTCACTCTCCCCTTGGCCCCCCTTCAATGTCTCTTGAATCCTCCTGCTACAAGTTGACCTGTGGTGATAATGGATGAAATACCTTAGCCAAGAGAATGGTCCAAGTGATCCCCCAGCCATTTCTCCCGGTCATCCTAGGTCTGATCAAAGATAAAATCCGTGGTCCAGAAAGACTTCCTGTGCTTTGTGGAGACACCCCAACTAGGTCACACTTCCACAACACTTCCCCTATTCAGCCCTTCCTATGGACACGCTGACCACTTCATATGTACTTCGGTCTCTAGGGTCCCATACTGGACTCCGAGAGCAACACACTTGAAACAACGTTCACATGAGTGCTCTCCCAAGAAACCGCTTCTCTGCAGCATTCGCTACCTGGTCCATGAGGTATTGTGGATTTGCTTGGGTGTGGATCTCTGGACTCGTTCTTAGGGGATATCGAATATGAACTCTGTGACTCTCCATGTCTCAATGATTGGGCATCCAAACAATGGTCTCAGCATCCTTGGCCAGTGGGCTGGCCCACCATAGCCCAGAGTGCAAGATGTCTGTCAACCAAACCAGTCTCTATGGAAGAGACCTCCTCATTCTCTAGCCTCAGGATTGGCAGGGACAGAGCTCACTCCCTTCCAGGATGGAACTTTCAATAACCTCAAATTGCAGGCATCATCCCCGGGCTCATGGGAGGTCAGACAATCGACACACCTTTCCTTCCTTTGGACTGTAGACACAACAAACCCACTGGCACTGGCCCCATGCACCACACTCCCAGGAAGCACTCAATGAGAGGCAGGGCTTGTGCTTACCCACCTGTGGAAAAGGCACCTGAAATAGACCGGTTACATCTCGGTTGAAAGGACTCTGTTTGCAGGGTTCCCTTGTGGCTTAGGCTATGCAAATATGGATTGAGAAGTGTGGAGCTGAAAATGCCGCATTGGGAATGTCTTCTTCAGGGGCTACATCCAGGGCCTCATGCTTGGTGGAGAGCATTGGGGCATGGTTTCCTTGTTGGTGCCGCGGGAGGTCTTTTTTCAAATGGCCATGAAGCACAATTCTTTTTTCACATGTAGGAACTCCCTTGAGGTATTCTGCCCACTGATCCCCTGAAGATATCACATGTCCAAACACCAAGCCTCTAGAATCCACATTGAGCTTGGAAGGCTGATGAGAGTGGTGGCTATGAGTCTACAGATGGAGACAATATGGTTCATCCAAGAGGACCACCCCTCTGATGGATTCTCCTTTCCATCAACTTCGACGTACCTCCAGAGCAAGAGCTCATGGTGTCCATCTTTGAACTCTCAAGGTGTGAGGGTGAGAATGTCCCACATATGGCCCATCACACACCTCTTTTCTCAAAGAGAGGTGGTTTGGTCACAAGGCTCCATGGGCATACTATCAGTGCCATGGCCACTACTGGGACTGCACCTTTCAGAAGAAAGGCACCTCCACACACTGGGGAACCCAATTTTCTCTATCATGATGGATCTCTGATAACATGTGCAGCACTTCAGGGTCAAGTGCTTTCTCAGTCCCTGCCTCACATGAATACACAGGACAGAATCTCTTTTGGAGAGAAAAGGTGTCATTCCAAACCCCCAATCAAAATTTCCCTGGACAGTGAAATCAAGGAACGACTGAGGAAGAACCCACTATGAGCTGCCATTTCTACAGGAAGAGATTTTCCGCTTAGGGAAAAGAAAGGGTGTCATTTACCTTGACCCACACCTCGTGTCCTTTGAGAAGACATGGGTGCCCAGCAGGGAGGACTCCTTGCAACCGACGTATTTCTAGAGACAGGCCAAGAAAGAGTGAAAATCTCATGCAAGAGTCCTGATGTAGCCTTTGTGTCTAATAGTCCCCGGAGAAACAGACAAGGGCTTGGAATGACATTGCGCCCTGGAATGTGGCTTGCATCCAAATCTCATCTCTCTCTCTCTCTCTCTCTCTGTCTCTCACTCTTTCTCTCGGCTTCTTCCTCCTTCACATTCTCTCAAATCCTCCTCATCCAAGGTTATCTGTGCTGGTCCAGGTTGGCATATCTCAGTCAGGAGAGCATTCAATTTCTTTCACCAAGATTTTCCATCAGTCTTCCAAATTCCTATCAAATATGAAAGCAGTTTTCCTGAAATAACTCCTCTGTTTGTATGGAGATATTCCACCTTACACAGTGTACCCCTATCTTACCCTTGTCAGCCCTTCACACTGACACATAACCATCCCATTGGTACTGCGTTCTACATGGTCCCAAATTTGACTCTGAGATCAACATCTTTTCAACCACCTACACATAAGGGACCTAGTGAGAATTCACTTCTCTGCAGCACACCCCACGTGTGGGATCAGGTCCGTGAAGTGGCTGGTAAGGTGGATCTCTCGACTCTTTCTAAGGGGAGTTGGGAAATGCAGTCTCTGACACACCATGTCTCAGTGAATTGGCATGTAAGAAGTGGTCTGAGCCCCCTTCAGCAGGGTCTGAATGCCAATGGGTCAGAACTTAAATATTCGGTCCCCTAAAAGCAGTCTCCATTTGGGACAATCCTTCTCCTTCTCTAGACCCTCAATTGGCAGGCCAGAGGCCCGGCTCGTCCAAGAGTGAAACCTCAAGATCTGCCCATGTAGCCCTCACCACACGGCTCACGGAGGAGAAGAAGAGAGACTCCTGAAATGCCTGACAATTGTGGACCCCACAATCAAGCCAGCAGTGGAACTAGTCAGCCCACTTCCATCCAGCACCCCAGTAGACAGGACGTATTCTTATCAACCTGTGAAATACCCACCAGACGTATCCCAGCTTCATTCTCGGGAAATTTGTTACTGTGGATAGCTAGTGTGTGATTTCTTCTATTGACGTGTACGTTCAGAAGCAGGAAATCGTCCTTCCCCCCGTTCCAATATTTCCTCAGGTTTGATATTGAGGGCCTCGTCCTTGGTTGAAAGAAGAGGGGACTATTTCCATGGTTTGAGCTCTGGAATGACATTTATCCTCCCGGTCATACTTAGGAGGCATTTTTCCCGAAGTGGAAAAGACTGGAAGTGATAAGCTCACTGGTCCCTTTCAGATATATCCTAATCCAAAAGCAAGCCTGAGCAGTGGATATTTACTCAGGAGCCTGATGAGAACGGTGGCCATGAGAAGAATGCTGAAAGAATACTTATCATCAAACTGTCCAATACATCCAATGGATCCTCCTTTAATTTAGTATCCACATACCTCCAGGTCATTAGCTCAGGCTGAACGATGTACAACCATTGAGGGGTGACGGTGAGAGCTTCCCACTTTGGGCCCATCACTCGCCTCTCTTCTCACACAGGGTCTGTGGTGTCACAAAGCTTGGTGGGCAGCATGCCATTGCCATGGCAACCATTGGGCCTGAACTTCTCAGATGGAAGGCAACTCTGCCTCCTCTGTGCCCACCTGCTCTCTACACAAGGATGGCTCTTCCCCTGAACGTGTGTCAGGCTCAACACGGTGGTTCAAGAACTGCTTCCCAGGAATACACACTCTACAATCTCATTGGGAAAGAAAAAATGTGGTTGAAAAAGACCCTCTCCCCAAGGAGCTTGAACACGGAAACAATGGCCGATGGAGGAAGAAGAACACACGAGCATCCCTTTCCATGGGAGGAGGCTTTGCCACGGAAGGAAACTATGGAATATCTTTTACCCTGATTTCCACCCCATGCCATTGGAGAAGATATAGGGACCATAGCACGGCTTTCAAACCTGTCTTCCAGTATGGAGCAGGGATTGGAATGGACACATTTTGGGCGTCCGGCCAGGAAGGAGGGAAGACTCTCTTACAAGTGTGCTGGTTTCTCCCATTTGTGGGATATCCACCTTAAACCAAGACATGTCCTTGGAGCAATTATCCTGACATTGCCGGATGCTTGAATCCACGGCTCTTTACCTCTCACTCTCCTTCCTTTGATCTCCTTCTCTCTAGCGCTCTCACTCTCCCCTTGGCCCCCCTTCAATGTCTCTTGAATCCTCCTGCTACAAGTTGACCTGTGGTGATAATGGATGAAATACCTTAGCCAAGAGAATGGTCCAAGTGATCCCCCAGCCATTTCTCCCGGTCATCCTAGGTCTGATCAAAGATAAAATCCGTGGTCCAGAAAGACTTCCTGTGCTTTGTGGAGACACCCCAACTAGGGCACACTTCCACAACACTTCCCCTATTCTGCCCTTCCTATGGACACGCTGACCACTTCATATGTACTTCGGTCTCTAGGGTCCCATACTGGACTCCGAGAGCAACACACTTGAAACAACGTTCACATGAGTGCTCTCCCAAGAAACCGCTTCTCTGCAGCATTCGCTACCTGGTCCATGAGGTATTGTGGATTTGCTTGGGTGTGGATCTCTGGACTCGTTCTTAGGGGATATCGAATATGAACTCTGTGACTCTCCATGTCTCAATGATTGGGCATCCAAACAATGGTCTCAGCATCCTTGGCCAGTGGGCTGGCCCACCATAGCCCAGAGTGCAAGATGTCTGTCAACCAAACCAGTCTCTATGGAAGAGACCTCCTCATTCTCTAGCCTCAGGATTGGCAGGGACAGAGCTCACTCCCTTCCAGGATGGAACTTTCAATAACCTCAAATTGCAGGCATCATCCCCGGGCTCATGGGAGGTCAGACAATCGACACACCTTTCCTTCCTTTGGACTGTAGACACAACAAACCCACTGGCACTGGCCCCATGCACCACACTCCCAGGAAGCACTCAATGAGAGGCAGGGCTTGTGCTTACCCACCTGTGGAAAAGGCACCTGAAATAGACCGGTTACATCTCGGTTGAAAGGACTCTGTTTGCAGGGTTCCCTTGTGGCTTAGGCTATGCAAATATGGATTGAGAAGTGTGGAGCTGAAAATGCCGCATTGGGAATGTCTTCTTCAGGGGCTACATCCAGGGCCTCATGCTTGGTGGAGAGCATTGGGGCATGGTTTCCTTGTTGGTGCCGCGGGAGGTCTTTTTTCAAATGGCCATGAAGCACAATTCTTTTTTCACATGTAGGAACTCCCTTGAGGTATTCTGCCCACTGATCCCCTGAAGATATCACATGTCCAAACACCAAGCCTCTAGAATCCACATTGAGCTTGGAAGGCTGATGAGAGTGGTGGCTATGAGTCTACAGATGGAGACAATATGGTTCATCCAAGAGGACCACCCCTCTGATGGATTCTCCTTTCCATCAACTTCGACGTACCTCCAGAGCAAGAGCTCATGGTGTCCATCTTTGAACTCTCAAGGTGTGAGGGTGAGAATGTCCCACATATGGCCCATCACACACCTCTTTTCTCAAAGAGAGGTGGTTTGGTCACAAGGCTCCATGGGCATACTATCAGTGCCATGGCCACTACTGGGACTGCACCTTTCAGAAGAAAGGCACCTCCACACACTGGGGAACCCAATTTTCTCTATCATGATGGATCTCTGATAACATGTGCAGCACTTCAGGGTCAAGTGCTTTCTCAGTCCCTGCCTCACACGAATACACAGGACAGAATCTCTTTTGGAGAGAAAAGGTGTCATTCCAAACCCCCAATCAAAATTTCCCTGGACAGTGAAATCAAGGAACGACTGAGGAAGAACCCACTATGAGCTGCCATTTCTACAGGAAGAGATTTTCCGCTTAGGGAAAAGAAAGGGTGTCATTTACCTTGACCCACACCTCGTGTCCTTTGAGAAGACATGGGTGCCCAGCAGGGAGGACTCCTTGCAACCGACGTATTTCTAGAGACAGGCCAAGAAAGAGTGAAAATCTCATGCAAGAGTCCTGATGTAGCCTTTGTGTCTAATAGTCCCCGGAGAAACAGACAAGGGCTTGGAATGACGTTGCGCCCTGGAATGTGGCTTGCATCCAAATCTCATCTCTCTCTCTCTCTCTCTCTCTGTCTCTCACTCTTTCTCTCGGCTTCTTCCTCCTTCACATTCTCTCAAATCCTCCTCATCCAAGGTTATCTGTGCTGGTCCAGGTTGGCATATCTCAGTCAGGAGAGCATTCAATTTCTTTCACCAAGATTTTCCATCAGTCTTCCAAATTCCTATCAAATATGAAAGCAGTTTTCCTGAAATAACTCCTCTGTTTGTATGGAGATATTCCACCTTACACAGTGTACCCCTATCTTACCCTTGTCAGCCCTTCACACTGACACATAACCATCCCATTGGTACTGCGTTCTACATGGTCCCAAATTTGACTCTGAGATCAACATCTTTTCAACCACCTACACATAAGGGACCTAGTGAGAATTCACTTCTCTGCAGCACACCCCACGTGTGGGATCAGGTCTGTGAAGTGGCTGGTAAGGTGGATCTCTCGACTCTTTCTAAGGGGAGTTGGGAAATGCAGTCTCTGACACACCATGTCTCAGTGAATTGGCATGTAAGAAGTGGTCTGAGCCCCCTTCAGCAGGGTCTGAATACCAATGGGTCAGAACTTAAATATTCGGTCCCCTAAAACCAGTCTCCATTTGGGATAATCCTTCTCATTCTCTAGACCCTCAATTGGCAGGCCAGAGGCCCGGCTCGTCCAAGAGTGAAACCTCAAGATCTGCCCATGTAGCCCTCACCACACGGCTCACGGAGGAGAAGAAGAGAGACTCCTGAAATGCCTGACAATTGTGGACCCCACAATCAAGCCAGCAGTGGAACTAGTCAGCCCACTTCCATCCAGCACCGCAGTAGACAGGACGTATTCTTATCAACCTGTGAAATACCCACCAGACGTATCCCAGCTTCATTCTCGGGAAATTTGTTACTGTGGATAGCTAGTGTGTGATTTCTTCTATTGACGTGTACGTTCAGAAGCAGGAAATCGTCCTTCCCCCCGTTCCAATATTTCCTCAGGTTTGATATTGAGGGCCTCGTCCTTGGTTGAAAGAAGAGGGGACTATTTCCATGGTTTGAGCTCTGGAATGACATTTATCCTCCCGGTCATACTTAGGAGGCATTTTTCCCGAAGTGGAAAAGACTGGAAGTGATAAGCTCACTGGTCCCTTTCAGATATATCCTAATCCAAAAGCAAGCCTGAGCAGTGGATATTTACTCAGGAGCCTGATGAGAACGGTGGCCATGAGAAGAATGCTGAAAGAATACTTATCATCAAACTGTCCAATACATCCAATGGATCCTCCTTTAATTTAGTATCCACATACCTCCAGGTCATTAGCTCAGGCTGAACGATGTACAACCATTGAGGGGTGACGGTGAGAGCTTCCCACTTTGGGCCCATCACTCGCCTCTCTTCTCACACAGGGTCTGTGGTGTCACAAAGCTTGGTGGGCAGCATGCCATTGCCATGGCAACCATTGGGCCTGAACTTCTCAGATGGAAGGCAACTCTGCCTCCTCTGTGCCCACCTGCTCTCTACACAAGGATGGCTCTTCCCCTGAACGTGTGTCAGGCTCAACACGGTGGTTCAAGAACTGCTTCCCAGGAATACACACTCTACAATCTCATTGGGAAAGAAAAAATGTGGTTGAAAAAGACCCTCTCCCCAAGGAGCTTGAACACGGAAACAATGGCCGATGGAGGAAGAAGAACACACGAGCATCCCTTTCCATGGGAGGAGGCTTTGCCACGGAAGGAAACTATGGAATATCTTTTACCCTGATTTCCACCCCATGCCATTGGAGAAGATATAGGGACCATAGCACGGCTTTCAAACCTGTCTTCCAGTATGGAGCAGGTATTGGAATGGACACATTTTGGGCGTCCGGCCAGGAAGGAGGGAAGACTCTCTTACAAGTGTGCTGGTTTCTCCCATTTGTGGGATATCCACCTTAAACCAAGACATGTCCTTGGAGCAATTATCCTGACATTGCCGGATGCTTGAATCCACGGCTCTTTACCTCTCACTCTCCTTCCTTTGATCTCCTTCTCTCTAGCGCTCTCACTCTCCCCTTGGCCCCCCTTCAATGTCTCTTGAATCCTCCTGCTACAAGTTGACCTGTGGTGATAATGGATGAAATACCTTAGCCAAGAGAATGGTCCAAGTGATCCCCCAGCCATTTCTCCCGGTCATCCTAGGTCTGATCAAAGATAAAATCCGTGGTCCAGAAAGACTTCCTGTGCTTTGTGGAGACACCCCAACTAGGGCACACTTCCACAACACTTCCCCTATTCTGCCCTTCCTATGGACACGCTGACCACTTCATATGTACTTCGGTCTCTAGGGTCCCATACTGGACTCCGAGAGCAACACACTTGAAACAACGTTCACATGAGTGCTCTCCCAAGAAACCGCTTCTCTGCAGCATTCGCTACCTGGTCCATGAGGTATTGTGGATTTGCTTGGGTGTGGATCTCTGGACTCGTTCTTAGGGGATATCGAATATGAACTCTGTGACTCTCCATGTCTCAATGATTGGGCATCCAAACAATGGTCTCAGCATCCTTGGCCAGTGGGCTGGCCCACCATAGCCCAGAGTGCAAGATGTCTGTCAACCAAACCAGTCTCTATGGAAGAGACCTCCTCATTCTCTAGCCTCAGGATTGGCAGGGACAGAGCTCACTCCCTTCCAGGATGGAACTTTCAATAACCTCAAATTGCAGGCATCATCCCCGGGCTCATGGGAGGTCAGACAATCGACACACCTTTCCTTCCTTTGGACTGTAGACACAACAAACCCACTGGCACTGGCCCCATGCACCACACTCCCAGGAAGCACTCAATGAGAGGCAGGGCTTGTGCTTACCCACCTGTGGAAAAGGCACCTGAAATAGACCGGTTACATCTCGGTTGAAAGGACTCTGTTTGCAGGGTTCCCTTGTGGCTTAGGCTATGCAAATATGGATTGAGAAGTGTGGAGCTGAAAATGCCGCATTGGGAATGTCTTCTTCAGGGGCTACATCCAGGGCCTCATGCTTGGTGGAGAGCATTGGGGCATGGTTTCCTTGTTGGTGCCGCGGGAGGTCTTTTTTCAAATGGCCATGAAGCACAATTCTTTTTTCACATGTAGGAACTCCCTTGAGGTATTCTGCCCACTGATCCCCTGAAGATATCACATGTCCAAACACCAAGCCTCTAGAATCCACATTGAGCTTGGAAGGCTGATGAGAGTGGTGGCTATGAGTCTACAGATGGAGACAATATGGTTCATCCAAGAGGACCACCCCTCTGATGGATTCTCCTTTCCATCAACTTCGACGTACCTCCAGAGCAAGAGCTCATGGTGTCCATCTTTGAACTCTCAAGGTGTGAGGGTGAGAATGTCCCACATATGGCCCATCACACACCTCTTTTCTCAAAGAGAGGTGGTTTGGTCACAAGGCTCCATGGGCATACTATCAGTGCCATGGCCACTACTGGGACTGCACCTTTCAGAAGAAAGGCACCTCCACACACTGGGGAACCCAATTTTCTCTATCATGATGGATCTCTGATAACATGTGCAGCACTTCAGGGTCAAGTGCTTTCTCAGTCCCTGCCTCACACGAATACACAGGACAGAATCTCTTTTGGAGAGAAAAGGTGTCATTCCAAACCCCCAATCAAAATTTCCCTGGACAGTGAAATCAAGGAACGACTGAGGAAGAACCCACTATGAGCTGCCATTTCTACAGGAAGAGATTTTCCGCTTAGGGAAAAGAAAGGGTGTCATTTACCTTGACCCACACCTCGTGTCCTTTGAGAAGACATGGGTGCCCAGCAGGGAGGACTCCTTGCAACCGACGTATTTCTAGAGACAGGCCAAGAAAGAGTGAAAATCTCATGCAAGAGTCCTGATGTAGCCTTTGTGTCTAATAGTCCCCGGAGAAACAGACAAGGGCTTGGAATGACGTTGCGCCCTGGAATGTGGCTTGCATCCAAATCTCATCTCTCTCTCTCTCTCTCTCTCTGTCTCTCACTCTTTCTCTCGGCTTCTTCCTCCTTCACATTCTCTCAAATCCTCCTCATCCAAGGTTATCTGTGCTGGTCCAGGTTGGCATATCTCAGTCAGGAGAGCATTCAATTTCTTTCACCAAGATTTTCCATCAGTCTTCCAAATTCCTATCAAATATGAAAGCAGTTTTCCTGAAATAACTCCTCTGTTTGTATGGAGATATTCCACCTTACACAGTGTACCCCTATCTTACCCTTGTCAGCCCTTCACACTGACACATAACCATCCCATTGGTACTGCGTTCTACATGGTCCCAAATTTGACTCTGAGATCAACATCTTTTCAACCACCTACACATAAGGGACCTAGTGAGAATTCACTTCTCTGCAGCACACCCCACGTGTGGGATCAGGTCTGTGAAGTGGCTGGTAAGGTGGATCTCTCGACTCTTTCTAAGGGGAGTTGGGAAATGCAGTCTCTGACACACCATGTCTCAGTGAATTGGCATGTAAGAAGTGGTCTGAGCCCCCTTCAGCAGGGTCTGAATACCAATGGGTCAGAACTTAAATATTCGGTCCCCTAAAACCAGTCTCCATTTGGGATAATCCTTCTCATTCTCTAGACCCTCAATTGGCAGGCCAGAGGCCCGGCTCGTCCAAGAGTGAAACCTCAAGATCTGCCCATGTAGCCCTCACCACACGGCTCACGGAGGAGAAGAAGAGAGACTCCTGAAATGCCTGACAATTGTGGACCCCACAATCAAGCCAGCAGTGGAACTAGTCAGCCCACTTCCATCCAGCACCGCAGTAGACAGGACGTATTCTTATCAACCTGTGAAATACCCACCAGACGTATCCCAGCTTCATTCTCGGGAAATTTGTTACTGTGGATAGCTAGTGTGTGATTTCATCTATTGACGTGTACGTTCAGAAGCAGGAAATCGTCCTTCCCCCCGTTCCAATATGTCCTCAGGTTTGATATTGAGGGCCTCGTCCTTGGTTGAAAGAAGAGGGGACTATTTCCATGGTTTGAGCTCTGGAATGACATTTATCCTCCCGGTCATACTTAGGAGGCATTTTTCCCGAAGTGGAAAAGACTGGAAGTGATAAGCTCACTGGTCCCTTTCAGATATATCCTAATCCAAAAGCAAGCCTGAGCAGTGGATATTTACTCAGGAGCCTGATGAGAACGGTGGCCATGAGAAGAATGCTGAAAGAATACTTATCATCAAACTGTCCAATACATCCAATGGATCCTCCTTTAATTTAGTATCCACATACCTCCAGGTCATTAGCTCAGGCTGAACGATGTACAACCATTGAGGGGTGACGGTGAGAGCTTCCCACTTTGGGCCCATCACTCGCCTCTCTTCTCACACAGGGTCTGTGGTGTCACAAAGCTTGGTGGGCAGCATGCCATTGCCATGGCAACCATTGGGCCTGAACTTCTCAGATGGAAGGCAACTCTGCCTCCTCTGTGCCCACCTGCTCTCTACACAAGGATGGCTCTTCCCCTGAACGTGTGTCAGGCTCAACACGGTGGTTCAAGAACTGCTTCCCAGGAATACACACTCTACAATCTCATTGGGAAAGAAAAAATGTGGTTGAAAAAGACCCTCTCCCCAAGGAGCTTGAACACGGAAACAATGGCCGATGGAGGAAGAAGAACACACGAGCATCCCTTTCCATGGGAGGAGGCTTTGCCACGGAAGGAAACTATGGAATATCTTTTACCCTGATTTCCACCCCATGCCATTGGAGAAGATATAGGGACCATAGCACGGCTTTCAAACCTGTCTTCCAGTATGGAGCAGGGATTGGAATGGACACATTTTGGGCGTCCGGCCAGGAAGGAGGGAAGACTCTCTTACAAGTGTGCTGGTTTCTCCCATTTGTGGGATATCCACCTTAAACCAAGACATGTCCTTGGAGCAATTATCCTGACATTGCCGGATGCTTGAATCCACGGCTCTTTACCTCTCACTCTCCTTCCTTTGATCTCCTTCTCTCTAGCGCTCTCACTCTCCCCTTGGCCCCCCTTCAATGTCTCTTGAATCCTCCTGCTACAAGTTGACCTGTGGTGATAATGGATGAAATACCTTAGCCAAGAGAATGGTCCAAGTGATCCCCCAGCCATTTCTCCCGGTCATCCTAGGTCTGATCAAAGATAAAATCCGTGGTCCAGAAAGACTTCCTGTGCTTTGTGGAGACACCCCAACTAGGTCACACTTCCACAACACTTCCCCTATTCAGCCCTTCCTATGGACACGCTGACCACTTCATATGTACTTCGGTCTCTAGGGTCCCATACTGGACTCCGAGAGCAACACACTTGAAACAACGTTCACATGAGTGCTCTCCCAAGAAACCGCTTCTCTGCAGCATTCGCTACCTGGTCCATGAGGTATTGTGGATTTGCTTGGGTGTGGATCTCTGGACTCGTTCTTAGGGGATATCGAATATGAACTCTGTGACTCTCCATGTCTCAATGATTGGGCATCCAAACAATGGTCTGAGCATCCTTGGCCAGTGGGCTGGCCCACCATAGCCCAGAGTGCAAGATGTCTGTCAACCAAACCAGTCTCTATGGAAGAGACCTCCTCATTCTCTAGCCTCAGGATTGGCAGGGACAGAGCTCACTCCCTTCCAGGATGGAACTTTCAATAACCTCAAATTGCAGGCATCATCCCCGGGCTCATGGGAGGTCAGACAATCGACACACCTTTCCTTCCTTTGGACTGTAGACACAACAAACCCACTGGCACTGGCCCCATGCACCACACTCCCAGGAAGCACTCAATGAGAGGCAGGGCTTGTGCTTACCCACCTGTGGAAAAGGCACCTGAAATAGACCGGTTACATCTCGGTTGAAAGGACTCTGTTTGCAGGGTTCCCTTGTGGCTTAGGCTATGCAAATATGGATTGAGAAGTGTGGAGCTGAAAATGCCGCATTGGGAATGTCTTCTTCAGGGGCTACATCCAGGGCCTCATGCTTGGTGGAGAGCATTGGGGCATGGTTTCCTTGTTGGTGCCGCAGGAGGTCTTTTCACAAATGGCCATGAAGCACAATTCTTTTTTCACATGTAGGAACTCCCTTGAGGTATTCTGCCCACTGATCCCCTGAAGATATCACATGTTCAATCACCAAGCCTCTAGAATCCACATTGAGCTTGGAAGGCTGATGAGAGTGGTGGCTATGAGTCTACAGATGGAGACAATATGGTTCATCCAAGAGGACTACCAATCTGATGGATCCTCCTTTCCATCAACTTCGACATACCTCCAGAGCAAGAGCTCATGGTGTCCATCTTTGAACTCTCAAGGTGTGAGGGTGAGATTGTCCCACATATGGCCCCTCACACACCTCTTTTCTCACAGAGAGGTTGTTCGGGCACAAGGCTCCATGGGCATACTCTCAGTGCCATGGCCCCCGCTGGGACTGCACCTTTCAGAAGAAAGGCACCTCCACACACTGGGGAACCCAATTTTCTCTATCATGATGGATCTATGGTAACATGTGCAGCACTTCAGGGTCAAGTGCTTTCTCAGTCCCTGCCTCACACGAATACACAGGACAGAATCTCTTTTGGAGAGAAAAGATGTCATTCCAAACACCCAAACAAAAGTCCCCTGGACAGTGAAATCAAGGAACGACTGAGGAAGAACCCCCTATGAGCTGCCATTTCTACAGGAAGGGACTTTTCCGCTTAGGGAAAAGAGAGGGTGTCATTTACCTTGACCCACACCTCGTGTCCTTTGAGAAGACATGGGTGCCCAGCAGGGAGGACTCCTTGCAACCGACGTATTTCTAGAGACAGGCCAAGAAAGAGTGAAAATCTCATGCAAGAGTCCTGATGTAGCCTTTGTGTCTAATAGTCCCCGGAGAAACAGACAAGGGCTTGGAATGACGTTGCGCCCTGGAATGTGGCTTGCATCCAAATCTCATCTCTCTCTCTCTCTCTCTCTCTGTCTCTCACTCTTTCTCTCGGCTTCTTCCTCCTTCACATTCTCTCAAATCCTCCTCATCCAAGGTTATCTGTGCTGGTCCAGGTTGGCATATCTCAGTCAGGAGAGCATTCAATTTCTTTCACCAAGATTTTCCATCAGTCTTCCAAATTCCTATCAAATATGAAAGCAGTTTTCCTGAAATAACTCCTCTGTTTGTATGGAGATATTCCACCTTACACAGTGTACCCCTATCTTACCCTTGTCAGCCCTTCACA
The DNA here is from genome assembly GCF_054392235.1 of Sus scrofa. NCBI lineage: Eukaryota > Metazoa > Chordata > Mammalia > Artiodactyla > Suidae > Sus > Sus scrofa. Next base: position 46,022,043 of record NC_139402.1, read on the forward strand.
CTGACACATAACCATCCCATTGGTACTGCGTTCTACATGGTCCCAAATTTGACTCTGAGATCAACATCTTTTCAACCACCTACACATAAGGGACCTAGTGAGAATTCACTTCTCTGCAGCACACCCCACGTGTGGGATCAGGTCTGTGAAGTGGCTGGTAAGGTGGATCTCTCGACTCTTTCTAAGGGGAGTTGGGAAATGCAGTCTCTGACACACCATGTCTCAGTGAATTGGCATGTAAGAAGTGGTCTGAGCCCCCTTCAGCAGGGTCTGAATACCAATGGGTCAGAACTTAAATATTCGGTCCCCTAAAACCAGTCTCCATTTGGGATAATCCTTCTCATTCTCTAGACCCTCAATTGGCAGGCCAGAGGCCCGGCTCGTCCAAGAGTGAAACCTCAAGATCTGCCCATGTAGCCCTCACCACACGGCTCACGGAGGAGAAGAAGAGAGACTCCTGAAATGCCTGACAATTGTGGACCCCACAATCAAGCCAGCAGTGGAACTAGTCAGCCCACTTCCATCCAGCACCGCAGTAGACAGGACGTATTCTTATCAACCTGTGAAATACCCACCAGACGTATCCCAGCTTCATTCTCGGGAAATTTGTTACTGTGGATAGCTAGTGTGTGATTTCATCTATTGACGTGTACGTTCAGAAGCAGGAAATCGTCCTTCCCCCCGTTCCAATATGTCCTCAGGTTTGATATTGAGGGCCTCGTCCTTGGTTGAAAGAAGAGGGGACTATTTCCATGGTTTGAGCTCTGGAATGACATTTATCCTCCCGGTCATACTTAGGAGGCATTTTTCCCGAAGTGGAAAAGACTGGAAGTGATAAGCTCACTGGTCCCTTTCAGATATATCCTAATCCAAAAGCAAGCCTGAGCAGTGGATATTTACTCAGGAGCCTGATGAGAACGGTGGCCATGAGAAGAATGCTGAAAGAATACTTATCATCAAACTGTCCAATACATCCAATGGATCCTCCTTTAATTTAGTATCCACATACCTCCAGGTCATTAGCTCAGGCTGAACGATGTACAACCATTGAGGGGTGACGGTGAGAGCTTCCCACTTTGGGCCCATCACTCGCCTCTCTTCTCACACAGGGTCTGTGGTGTCACAAAGCTTGGTGGGCAGCATGCCATTGCCATGGCAACCATTGGGCCTGAACTTCTCAGATGGAAGGCAACTCTGCCTCCTCTGTGCCCACCTGCTCTCTACACAAGGATGGCTCTTCCCCTGAACGTGTGTCAGGCTCAACACGGTGGTTCAAGAACTGCTTCCCAGGAATACACACTCTACAATCTCATTGGGAAAGAAAAAATGTGGTTGAAAAAGACCCTCTCCCCAAGGAGCTTGAACACGGAAACAATGGCCGATGGAGGAAGAAGAACACACGAGCATCCCTTTCCATGGGAGGAGGCTTTGCCACGGAAGGAAACTATGGAATATCTTTTACCCTGATTTCCACCCCATGCCATTGGAGAAGATATAGGGACCATAGCACGGCTTTCAAACCTGTCTTCCAGTATGGAGCAGGGATTGGAATGGACACATTTTGGGCGTCCGGCCAGGAAGGAGGGAAGACTCTCTTACAAGTGTGCTGGTTTCTCCCATTTGTGGGATATCCACCTTAAACCAAGACATGTCCTTGGAGCAATTATCCTGACATTGCCGGATGCTTGAATCCACGGCTCTTTACCTCTCACTCTCCTTCCTTTGATCTCCTTCTCTCTAGCGCTCTCACTCTCCCCTTGGCCCCCCTTCAATGTCTCTTGAATCCTCCTGCTACAAGTTGACCTGTGGTGATAATGGATGAAATACCTTAGCCAAGAGAATGGTCCAAGTGATCCCCCAGCCATTTCTCCCGGTCATCCTAGGTCTGATCAAAGATAAAATCCGTGGTCCAGAAAGACTTCCTGTGCTTTGTGGAGACACCCCAACTAGGTCACACTTCCACAACACTTCCCCTATTCAGCCCTTCCTATGGACACGCTGACCACTTCATATGTACTTCGGTCTCTAGGGTCCCATACTGGACTCCGAGAGCAACACACTTGAAACAACGTTCACATGAGTGCTCTCCCAAGAAACCGCTTCTCTGCAGCATTCGCTACCTGGTCCATGAGGTATTGTGGATTTGCTTGGGTGTGGATCTCTGGACTCGTTCTTAGGGGATATCGAATATGAACTCTGTGACTCTCCATGTCTCAATGATTGGGCATCCAAACAATGGTCTGAGCATCCTTGGCCAGTGGGCTGGCCCACCATAGCCCAGAGTGCAAGATGTCTGTCAACCAAACCAGTCTCTATGGAAGAGACCTCCTCATTCTCTAGCCTCAGGATTGGCAGGGACAGAGCTCACTCCCTTCCAGGATGGAACTTTCAATAACCTCAAATTGCAGGCATCATCCCCGGGCTCATGGGAGGTCAGACAATCGACACACCTTTCCTTCCTTTGGACTGTAGACACAACAAACCCACTGGCACTGGCCCCATGCACCACACTCCCAGGAAGCACTCAATGAGAGGCAGGGCTTGTGCTTACCCACCTGTGGAAAAGGCACCTGAAATAGACCGGTTACATCTCGGTTGAAAGGACTCTGTTTGCAGGGTTCCCTTGTGGCTTAGGCTATGCAAATATGGATTGAGAAGTGTGGAGCTGAAAATGCCGCATTGGGAATGTCTTCTTCAGGGGCTACATCCAGGGCCTCATGCTTGGTGGAGAGCATTGGGGCATGGTTTCCTTGTTGGTGCCGCAGGAGGTCTTTTCACAAATGGCCATGAAGCACAATTCTTTTTTCACATGTAGGAACTCCCTTGAGGTATTCTGCCCACTGATCCCCTGAAGATATCACATGTTCAATCACCAAGCCTCTAGAATCCACATTGAGCTTGGAAGGCTGATGAGAGTGGTGGCTATGAGTCTACAGATGGAGACAATATGGTTCATCCAAGAGGACTACCAATCTGATGGATCCTCCTTTCCATCAACTTCGACATACCTCCAGAGCAAGAGCTCATGGTGTCCATCTTTGAACTCTCAAGGTGTGAGGGTGAGATTGTCCCACATATGGCCCCTCACACACCTCTTTTCTCACAGAGAGGTTGTTCGGGCACAAGGCTCCATGGGCATACTCTCAGTGCCATGGCCCCCGCTGGGACTGCACCTTTCAGAAGAAAGGCACCTCCACACACTGGGGAACCCAATTTTCTCTATCATGATGGATCTATGGTAACATGTGCAGCACTTCAGGGTCAAGTGCTTTCTCAGTCCCTGCCTCACACGAATACACAGGACAGAATCTCTTTTGGAGAGAAAAGATGTCATTCCAAACACCCAAACAAAAGTCCCCTGGACAGTGAAATCAAGGAACGACTGAGGAAGAACCCCCTATGAGCTGCCATTTCTACAGGAAGGGACTTTTCCGCTTAGGGAAAAGAGAGGGTGTCATTTACCTTGACCCACACCTCGTGTCCTTTGAGAAGACATGGGTGCCCAGCAGGGAGGACTCCTTGCAACCGACGTATTTCTAGAGACAGGCCAAGAAAGAATGAAAATCTCATGCAAGAGTCCTGATGTAGCCTTTGTGTCTAATAGTCCCCGGAGAAACAGACAAGGGCTTGGAATGACATTGCGCCCTGGAATGTGGCTTGCATCCAAATCTCATCTCTCTCTCTCTCTCTCTCTCTCTGTCTCTCACTCTTTCTCTCGGCTTCTTCCTCCTTCACATTCTCTCAAATCCTCCTCATCCAAGGTTATCTGTGCTGGTCCAGGTTGGCATATCTCAGTCAGGAGGGCAGTCAATTTCTTTCACCATAATTTTAAATCAGTCTTCCAAACTCCCATCAAATATGAAAGCATTTTTTCCTGAAATAACTCCTCTGTTTGTATGGAGATATTCCACCTTACACAGTGTACCCCTATCTTACACTTGTCAGCCCTTCACACTGACACATTACCATCCCATTGGTACTGCGTTCTACATGGTCCCAAATTTGACTCTGAGATCAACATCTTTTCAACCACCTACACATAAGGGACCTAGTGAGAATTCACTTCTCTTCAGCACACCCCAGGTGTGGGATCAGGTCTTTGAAATGGCCGGTGAGGTGGATCTCTCGACTCTTTCTAAGGGGAGTTGGGAAATGAAGTCTCTGCCTCTCCATGTCTCAGTGAATTGGCATGTAAGAAGGGGTCCGAGCCCCCTTCAGCACGGTCTGAATGCCAATGGGTCAGATTTTATCTATTGGGTCCCCTAAAACCAATCGCCATTTGGGACAATCCTTCTCCTTCTCTAGACCCTCAATTGGCAGGCCAGAGGCCCGGCTCGTCCAAGAGGGAAACCTCAAGACCTGCCCATGTAGCCCTCACCACACGGCTCACGGAGGAGAAGAAGAGAGACTCCTGAAATGCCTGACAATTGTGGACCCCACAATCAAGCCAGCAGTGGAATTAGTCACCCCACTTCCATCCAGCACCGCAGTAGACAGGACGTATTCTTATCAACCTGTGAAATACCCACCAGACGTATCCCAGCTTCATTCTCGGGAAATTTGTTACTGTGGATAGCTAGTGTGTGATTTCATCTATTGACGTGTACGTTCAGAAGCAGGGAATGGTCTTTCCTCCCGTTCGAATATGTCCTCAGGTTTGATATTGAGGGCCTCGTCCTTGGTTGAAAGAAGAGGGGACTATTTCCATGGTTTGAGCTCTGGAATGACATTTATCCTCCCGGTCATACTTAGGAGGCATTTTTCCCGAAGTGGAAAAGACTGGAAGTGATAAGCTCACTGGTCCCTTTCAGATATATCCTAATCCAAAAGCAAGCCTGAGCAGTGGATATTTACTCAGGAGCCTGATGAGAACGGTGGCCATGAGAAGAATGCTGAAAGAATACTTATCATCAAACTGTCCAATACATCCAATGGATCCACCTTTAATTTAGTATCCACATACCTCCAGGTCATTAGCTCAGGCTGAACGATGTACAACCATTGAGGGGTGACGGTGAGAGCTTCTCACTCTCCCCTTGGCCCCCCTTCAATGTCTCTTGAATCCTCCTGCTACAATTTGACCTGTGGTGATAATGGATGAAATACCTTAGCCAAGAGAATGGTCCAAGTGATCCCCCAGCCATTTCTCCCGGTCATCCTAGGTCTGATCAAAGATAAAATCCGTGGTCCAGAAAGACTTCCTGTGCTTTGTGGAGACACCCCAACTAGGGCACACTTCCACAACACTTCCCCTATTCAGCCCTTCCTATGGACACGCTGACCACTTCATATGTACTTCGGTCTCTAGGGTCCCATACTGGACTCCGAGAGCAACACACTTGAAACAACGTTCACATGAGTGCTCTCCCAAGAAACCGCTTATCTGCAGCATTCGCTACCTGGTCCATGAGGTATTGTGGATTTGCTTGGGTGTGGATCTCTGGACTCGTTCTTAGGGGATATCGAATATGAACTCTGTGACTCTCCATGTCTCAATGATTGGGCATCCAAACAATGGTCTGAGCATCCTTGGCCAGTGGGCTGGCCCACCATAGCCCAGAGTGCAAGATGTCTGTCAACCAAACCAGTCTCTATGGAAGAGACCTCCTCATTCTCTAGCCTCAGGATTGGCAGGGACAGAGCTCACTCCCTTCCAGGATGGAACTTTCAATAACCTCAAATTGCAGGCATCATCCCCGGGCTCATGGGAGGTCAGACAATCGACACACCTTTCCTTCCTTTGGACTGTAGACACAACAAACCCACTGGCACTGGCCCCATGCACCACACTCCCAGGAAGCACTCAATGAGAGGCAGGGCTTGTGCTTACCCACCTGTGGAAAAGGCACCTGAAATAGACCGGTTACATCTCGGTTGAAAGGACTCTGTTTGCAGGGTTCCCTTGTGGCTTAGGCTATGCACATATGGATTGAGAAGTGTGGAGCTGAAAATGCCGCATTGGGAATGTCTTCTTCAGGGGCTACATCCAGGGCCTCATGCTTGGTGGAGAGCATTGGGGCATGGTTTCCTTGTTGGTGCCGCGGGAGGTCTTTTTTCAAATGGCCATGAAGCACAATTCTTTTTTCACATGTAGGAACTCCCTTGAGGTATTCTGCCCACTGATCCCCTGAAGATATCACATGTCCAAACACCAAGCCTCTAGAATCCACATTGAGCTTGGAAGGCTGATGAGAGTGGTGGCTATGAGTCTACAGATGGAGACAATATGGTTCATCCAAGAGGACCACCCCTCTGATGGATTCTCCTTTCCATCAACTTCGACATACCTCCAGAGCAAGAGCTCATGGTGTCCATCTTTGAACTCTCAAGGTGTGAGGGTGAGAATGTCCCACATATGGCCCATCACACACCTCTTTTCTCAAAGAGAGGTGGTTTGGTCACAAGGCTCCATGGGCATACTATCAGTGCCATGGCCACTACTGGGACTGCACCTTTCAGAAGAAAGGCACCTCCACACACTGGGGAACCCAATTTTCTCTATCATGATGGATCTATGATAACATGTGCAGCACTTCAGGGTCAAGTGCTTTCTCAGTCCCTGCCTCACACGAATACACAGGACAGAATCTCTTTTGGAGAGAAAAGGTGTCATTCCAAACCCCCAATCAAAAGTCCCCTGGACAGTGAAATCAAGGAACGACTGAGGAAGAACCCACTATGAGCTGCCTTTTCTACAGGAAGAGACTTTTCCGCTTAGGGAAAAGAGAGGGTGTCATTTACCTTGACCCACACCTCGTGTCCTTTGAGAAGACATGGGTGCCCAGCAGGGAGGACTCCTTGCAACCGACGTATTTCTAGAGACAGGCCAAGAAAGAGTGAAAATCTCATGCAAGAGTCCTGATGTAGCCTTTGTGTCTAATAGTCCCCGGAGAAACAGACAAGGGCTTGGAATGACGTTGCGCCCTGGAATGTGGCTTGCATCCAAATCTCATCTCTCTCTCTCTCTCTCTCTCTGTCTCTCACTCTTTCTCTCGGCTTCTTCCTCCTTCACATTCTCTCAAATCCTCCTCATCCAAGGTTATCTGTGCTGGTCCAGGTTGGCATATCTCAGTCAGGAGAGCATTCAATTTCTTTCACCAAGATTTTCCATCAGTCTTCCAAATTCCTATCAAATATGAAAGCAGTTTTCCTGAAATAACTCCTCTGTTTGTATGGAGATATTCCACCTTACACAGTGTACCCCTATCTTACCCTTGTCAGCCCTTCACACTGACACATAACCATCCCATTGGTACTGCGTTCTACATGGTCCCAGATTTGACTCTGAGATCAACATCTTTTCAACCACCTACACATAAGGGACCAAGTGAGAATTCACTTCTCCGCAGCACACCCCACGTGTGGGATCAGGTCCATGAAGTGGCTGGTAAGGTGGATCTCTCGACTCTTTCTAAGGGGAGTTGGGAAATGCAGTCTCTGACACACCATGTCTCAGTGAATTGGCATGTAAGAAGTGGTCTGAGCCCCCTTCAGCAGGGTCTGAATGCCAATGGGTCAGAACTTAAATATTCGGTCCCCTAAAACCAGTCTCCATTTGGGACAATCCTTCTCCTTCTCTAGACCCTCAATTGGCAGGCCAGAGGCCCGGCTCGTCCAAGAGTGAAACCTCAAGATCTGCCCATGTAGCCCTCACCACACGGCTCACGGAGGAGAAGAAGAGAGACTCCTGAAATGCCTGACAATTGTGGACCCCACAATCAAGCCAGCAGTGGAACTAGTCACCCCACTTCCATCCAGCACCCCAGTAGACAGGACGTATTCTTATCAACCTGTGAAATACCCACCAGACGTATCCCAGCTTCATTCTCGGGAAATTTGTTACTGTGGATAGCTAGTGTGTGATTTCATCTATTGACGTGTACGTTCAGAAGCAGGAAATCGTCCTTCCCCCCGTTCCAATATTTCCTCAGGTTTGATATTGAGGGCCTCGTCCTTGGTTGAAAGAAGAGGGGACTATTTCCATGGTTTGAGCTCTGGAATGACATTTATCCTCCCGGTCATACTTAGGAGGCATTTTTTCCGAAGTGGAAAAGACTGGAAGTGATAAGCTCACTGGTCCCTTTCAGATATATCCTAATCCAAAAGCAAGCCTGAGCAGTGGATATTTACTCAGGAGCCTGATGAGAACGGTGGCCATGAGAAGAATGCTGAAAGAATACTTATCATCAAACTGTCCAATACATCCAATGGATCCTCCTTTAATTTAGTATCCACATACCTCCAGGTCATTAGCTCAGGCTGAACGATGTACAACCATTGAGGGGTGACGGTGAGAGCTTCCCACTTTGGGCCCATCACTCGCCTCTCTTCTCACAGAGGGTCTGTGGTGTCACAAAGCTTGGTGGGCAGCATGCCATTGCCATGGCAACCATTGGGCCTGAACTTCTCAGATGGAAGGCAACTCTGCCTCCTCTGTGCCCACCTGCTCTCTACACAAGGATGGCTCTTCCCCTGAACGTGTGTCAGGCTCAACACGGTGGTTCAAGAACTGCTTCCCAGGAATACACACTCTACAATCTCATTGGGAAAGAAAAAATGTGGTTGAAAAAGACCCTCTCCCCAAGGAGCTTGAACACGGAAACAATGGCCGATGGAGGAAGAAGAACACACGAGCATCCCTTTCCATGGGAGGAGGCTTTGCCACGGAAGGAAACTATGGAATATCTTTTACCCTGATTTCCACCCCATGCCATTGGAGAAGATATAGGGACCATAGCACGGCTTTCAAACCTGTCTTCCAGTATGGAGCAGGGATTGGAATGGACACATTTTGGGCGTCAGGCCAGGAAGGAGGGAAGACTCTCTTACAAGTGTGCTGGTTTCTCCCATTTGTGGGATATCCACCTTAAACCAAGACATGTCCTTGGAGCAATTATCCTGACATTGCCGGATGCTTGAATCCACGCTCTTTACCTCTCACTCTCCTTCCTTTGATCTTCTTCTCTCTAGCGCTCTCACTCTCCCCTTGGCCCCCCTTCAATGTCTCTTGAATCCTCCTGCTACAAGTTGACCTGTGGTGATAATGGATGAAATACCTTAGCCAAGAGAATGGTCCAAGTGATCCCCCAGCCATTTCTCCCGGTCATCCTAGGTCTGATCAAAGATAAAATCCGTGGTCCAGAAAGACTTCCTGTGCTTTGTGGAGACACCCCAACTAGGGCACACTTCCACAACACTTCCCCTATTCAGCCCATCCTATGGACACGCTGACCACTTCATATGTACTTCGGTCTCTAGGGTCCCATACTGGACTCCGAGAGCAACACACTTGAAACAACGTTCACATGAGTGCTCTCCCAAGAAACCGCTTCTCTGCAGCATTCGCTACCTGGTCCATGAGGTATTGTGGATTTGCTTGGGTGTGGATCTCTGGACTCGTTCTTAGGGGATATCGAATATGAACTCTGTGACTCTCCATGTCTCAATGATTGGGCATCCAAACAATGGTCTCAGCATCCTTGGCCAGTGGGCTGGCCCACCATAGCCCAGAGTGCAAGATGTCTGTCAACCAAACCAGTCTCTATGGAAGAGACCTCCTCATTCTCTAGCCTCAGGATTGTCAGGGACAGAGCTCACTCCCTTCCAGGATGGAACTTTCAATAACCTCAAATTGCAGGCATCATCCCCGGGCTCATGGGAGGTCAGACAATCGACACACCTTTCCTTCCTTTGGACTGTAGACACAACAAACCCACTGGCACTGGCCCCATGCACCACACTCCCAGGAAGCACTCAATGAGAGGCAGGGCTTGTGCTTACCCACCTGTGGAAAAGGCACCTGAAATAGACCGGTTACATCTCGGTTGAAAGGACTCTGTTTGCAGGGTTCCCTTGTGGCTTAGGCTATGCAAATATGGATTGAGAAGTGTGGAGCTGAAAATGCCGCATTGGGAATGTCTTCTTCAGGGGCTACATCCAGGGCCTCATGCTTGGTGGAGAGCATTGGGGCATGGTTTCCTTGTTGGTGCCGCAGGAGGTCTTTTTTCAAATGGCCATGAAGCACAATCCTTTTTTCACATGTAGGAACTCCCTTGAGGTTTTCTGCCCACTGATCCCCTGAAGATATCACATGTTCAATCACCAAGCCTCTAGAATCCACATTGAGCTTGGAAGGCTGATGAGAGTGGTGGCTATGAGTCTACAGATGGAGACAGTATGGTTCATCCAAGAGGACTACCAATCTGATGGATCCTCCTTTCCATCAACTTCGACATACCTCCAGAGCAAGAGCTCATGGTGTCCATCTTTGAACTCTCAAGGTGTGAGGGTGAGATTGTCCCACATATGGCCCCTCACACACCTCTTTTCTCACAGAGAGGTTGTTCGGGCACAAGGCTCCATGGGCATACTCTCAGTGCCATGGCCCCCGCTGGGACTGCACTTTTCAGAAGAAAGGCACCTCCACACACTGGGGAACCCAATTTTCTCTATCATGATGGATCTATGATAACATGTGCAGCACTTCAGGGTCAAGTGCTTTCTCAGTCCCTGCCTCACACGAATACACAGGACAGAATCTCTTTTGGAGAGAAAAGATGTCATTCCAAACACCCAAACAAAAGTCCCCTGGACAGTGAAATCAAGGAACGACTGAGGAAGAACCCCCTATGAGCTGCCATTTCTACAGGAAGGGACTTTTCCGCTTAGGGAAAAGAGAGGGTGTCATTTAACTTGACCCACACCTCGTGTCCTTTGAGAAGACATGGGTGCCCAGCAGGGAGGACTCCTTGCAACCGACGTATTTCTAGAGACAGGCCAAGAAAGAATGAAAATCTCATGCAAGAGTCCTGATGTAGCCTTTGTGTCTAATAGTCCCCGGAGAAACAGACAAGGGCTTGGAATGACATTGCGCCCTGGAATGTGGCTTGCATCCAAATCTCATCTCTCTCTCTCTCTCTCTCTCTCTCTCTCTCTCTCTCTCTCTCTCTCTCTGTCTCTCACTCTTTCTCTCGGCTTCTTCCTCCTTCACATTCTCTCAAATCCTCCTCATCCAAGGTTATCTGTGCTGGTCCAGGTTGGCATATCTCAGTCAGGAGAGCAGTCAATTTCTTTCACCATAATTTTCAGTCAGTCTTCCAAACTCCCATCAAATATGAAAGCATTTTTTCCTGAAATAACTCCTCTGTTTGTATGGAGATATTCCACCTTACACAGTGTACCCCTATCTTACCCTTGTCAGCCCTTCACACTGACACATAACCATCCCATTGGTACTGCGTTCTACATGGTCCCAAATTTGACTCTGAGATCAACATCTTTTCAACCACCTACACATAAGGGACCTAGTGAGAATTCACTTCTCTTCAGCACACCCCAGGTGTGGGATCAGGTCTTTGAAATGGCCGGTGAGGTGGATCTCTCGACTCTTTCTAAGGGGAGTTGGGAAATGAAGTCTCTGCCTCTCCATGTCTCAGTGAATTGGCATGTAAGAAGGGGTCCGAGCCCCCTTCAGCACGGTCTAATGCCAATGGGTCAGAGTTTATCTATTGGGTCCCCTAAAACCAATCGCCATTTGGGACAATCCTTCTCCTTCTCTAGACCCTCAATTGGCAGGCCAGAGGCCCGGCTCGTCCAAGAGGGAAACCTCAAGACCTGCCCATGTAGCCCTCACCACACGGCTCACGGAGGAGAAGAAGAGAGACTCCTGAAATGCCTGACAATTGTGGACCCCACAATCAAGCCAGCAGTGGAATTAGTCACCCCACTTCCATCCAGCACCGCAGTAGACAGGACGTATTCTTATCAACCTGTGAAATACCCACCAGACGTATCCCAGCTTCATTCTCGGGAAATTTGTTACTGTGGATAGCTAGTGTGTGATTGCATCTATTGACGTGTACGTTCAGAAGCAGGGAATGGTCTTTCCTCCCGTTCGAATATGTCCTCAGGTTTGATATTGAGGGCCTCGTCCTTGGTTGAAAGAAGAGGGGACTATTTCCATGGTTTGAGCTCTGGAATGACATTTATCCTCCCGGTCATATTTAGGAGGCATTTTTCCCGAAGTGGAAAAGACTGGAAGTGATAAGCTCACTGGTCCCTTTCAGATATATCCTAATCCAAAAGCAAGCCTGAGCAGTGGATATTTACTCAGGAGCCTGATGAGAACGGTGGCCATGAGAAGAATGCTGAAAGAATACTTATCATCAAACTGTCCAATACATCCAATGGATCCACATTTAATTTAGTATCCACATACCTCCAGGTCATTAGCTCAGGCTGAACGATGTACAACCATTGAGGGGTGACGGTGAGAGCTTCTCCCTCTCCCCTTGGCCCCCCTTCAATGTCTCTTGAATCCTCCTGCTACAAGTTGACCTGTGGTGATAATGGATGAAATACCTTAGCCAAGAGAATGGTCCAAGTGATCCCCCAGCCATTTCTCCCGGTCATCCTAGGTCTGATCAAAGATAAAATCCGTGGTCCAGAAAGACTTCCTGTGCTTTGTGGAGACACCCCAACTAGGGCACACTTCCACAACACTTCCCCTATTCAGCCCTTCCTATGGACACGCTGACCACTTCATATGTACTTCGGTCTCTAGGGTCCCATACTGGACTCCGAGAGCAACACACTTGAAACAACGTTCACATGAGTGCTCTCCCAAGAAACCGCTTCTCTGCAGCATTCGCTACCTGGTCCATGAGGTATTGTGGATTTGCTTGGGTGTGGATCTCTGGACTCGTTCTTAGGGGATATCGAATATGAACTCTGTGACTCTCCATGTCTCAATGATTGGGCATCCAAACAATGGTCTCAGCATCCTTGGCCAGTGGGCTGGCCCACCATAGCCCAGAGTGCAAGATGTCTGTCAACCAAACCAGTCTCTATGGAAGAGACCTCCTCATTCTCTAGCCTCAGGATTGTCAGGGACAGAGCTCACTCCCTTCCAGGATGGAACTTTCAATAACCTCAAATTGCAGGCATCATCCCCGGGCTCATGGGAGGTCAGACAATCGACACACCTTTCCTTCCTTTGGACTGTAGACACAACAAACCCACTGGCACTGGCCCCATGCACCACACTCCCAGGAAGCACTCAATGAGAGGCAGGGCTTGTGCTTACCCACCTGTGGAAAAGGCACCTGAAATAGACCGGTTACATCTCGGTTGAAAGGACTCTGTTTGCAGGGTTCCCTTGTGGCTTAGGCTATGCAAATATGGATTGAGAAGTGTGGAGCTGAAAATGCCGCATTGGGAATGTCTTCTTCAGGGGCTACATCCAGGGCCTCATGCTTGGTGGAGAGCATTGGGGCATGGTTTCCTTGTTGGTGCCGCGGGAGGTCTTTTTTCAAATGGCCATGAAGCACAATTCTTTTTTCACATGTAGGAACTCCCTTGAGGTATTCTGCCCACTGATCCCCTGAAGATATCACATGTCCAAACACCAAGCCTCTAGAATCCACATTGAGCTTGGAAGGCTGATGAGAGTGGTGGCTATGAGTCTACAGATGGAGACAATATGGTTCATCCAAGAGGACCACCCCTCTGATGGATTCTCCTTTCCATCAACTTCGACATACCTCCAGAGCAAGAGCTCATGGTGTCCATCTTTGAACTCTCAAGGTGTGAGGGTGAGAATGTCCCACATATGGCCCATCACACACCTCATTTCTCAAAGAGAGGTGGTTTGGTCACAAGGCTCCATGGGCATACTATCAGTGCCATGGCCACTACTGGGACTGCACCTTTCAGAAGAAAGGCACCTCCACACACTGGGGAACCCAATTTTCTCTATCATGATGGATCTCTGATAACATGTGCAGCACTTCAGGGTCAAGTGCTTTCTCAGTCCCTGCCTCACATGAATACACAGGACAGAATCTCTTTTGGAGAGAAAAGGTGTCATTCCAAACCCCCAATCAAAAGTCCCCTGGACAGTGAAATTAAGGAACGACTGAGGAAGAACCCACTATGAGCTGCCTTTTCTACAGGAAGAGACTTTTCCGCTTAGGGAAAAGAGAGGGTGTCATTTACCTTGACCCACACCTCGTGTCCTTTGAGAAGACATGGGTGCCCAGCAGGGAGGACTCCTTGCAACCGACGTATTTCTAGAGACAGGCCAAGAAAGAGTGAAAATCTCATGCAAGAGTCCTGATGTAGCCTTTGTGTCTAATAGTCCCCGGAGAAACAGACAAGGGCTTGGAATGACATTGCGCCCTGGAATGTGGCTTGCATCCAAATCTCATCTCTCTCTCTCTCTCTATCTCTCTGTCTCTCACTCTTTCTCTCGGCTTCTTCCTCCTTCACATTCTCTCAAATCCTCCTCATCCAAGGTTATCTGTGCTGGTCCAGGTTGGCATATCTCAGTCAGGAGAGCATTCAATTTCTTTCACCAAGATTTTCCATCAGTCTTCCAAATTCCTATCAAATATGAAAGCAGTTTTCCTGAAATAACTCCTCTGTTTGTATGGAGATATTCCACCTTACACAGTGTACCCCTATCTTACCCTTGTCAGCCCTTCACACTGACACATAACCATCCCATTGGTACTGCGTTCTACATGGTCCCAGATTTGACTCTGAGATCAACATCTTTTCAACCACCTACACATAAGGGACCAAGTGAGAATTCACTTCTCCGCAGCACACCCCACGTGTGGGATCAGGTCCGTGAAGTGGCTGGTAAGGTGGATCTCTCGACTCTTTCTAAGGGGAGTTGGGAAATGCAGTCTCTGACACACCATGTCTCAGTGAATTGGCATGTAAGAAGTGGTCTGAGCCCCCTTCAGCAGGGTCTGAATGCCAATGGGTCAGAACTTAAATATTCGGTCCCCTAAAACCAGTCTCCATTTGGGACAATCCTTCTCCTTCTCTAGACCCTCAATTGGCAGGCCAGAGGCCCGGCTCGTCCAAGAGTGAAACCTCAAGATCTGCCCATGTAGCCCTCACCACACGGCTCACGGAGGAGAAGAAGAGAGACTCCTGAAATGCCTGACAATTGTGGACCCCACAATCAAGCCAGCAGTGGAACTAGTCAGCCCACTTCCATCCAGCACCCCAGTAGACAGGACGTATTCTTATCAACCTGTGAAATACCCACCAGACGTATCCCAGCTTCATTCTCGGGAAATTTGTTACTGTGGATAGCTAGTGTGTGATTTCTTCTAGTGATGTGTACGTTCAGAAGCAGGAAATCGTCCTTCCCCCCGTTCCAATATTTCCTCAGGTTTGATATTGAGGGCCTCGTCCTTGGTTGAAAGAAGAGGGGACTATTTCCATGGTTTGAGCTCTGGAATGACATTTATCCTCCCGGTCATACTTAGGAGGCATTTTTTCCGAAGTGGAAAAGACTGGAAGTGATAAGCTCACTGGTCCCTTTCAGATATATCCTAATCCAAAAGCAAGCCTGAGCAGTGGATATTTACTCAGGAGCCTGATGAGAACGGTGGCCATGAGAAGAATGCTGAAAGAATACTTATCATCAAACTGTCCAATACATCCAATGGATCCTCCTTTAATTTAGTATCCACATACCTCCAGGTCATTAGCTCAGGCTGAACGATGTACAACCATTGAGGGGTGACGGTGAGAGCTTCCCACTTTGGGCCCATCACTCGCCTCTCTTCTCACAGAGGGTCTGTGGTGTCACAAAGCTTGGTGGGCAGCATGCCATTGCCATGGCAATCATTGGGCCAGAACTTCTCAGATGGAAGCAACTCTGCCTCCTCTGTGCCCACCTGCTCTCTACACAAGGATGGCTCTTCCCCTGAACGTGTGTCAGGCTCAACACGGTGGTTCAAGAACTGCTTCCCAGGAATACACACTCTACAATCTCTTTGGGAACGAAAAAATGTGGTTGAAAAAGACCCTCTCCCCAAGGAGCTTGAACATGGAAACAATGGCCGATGGAGGAAGAAGAACACACGAGCATCCCTTTCCATGGGAGGAGGCTTTGCCACGGAAGGAAACTATGGAATATCTTTTACCCTGATTTCCACCCCATGCCATTGGAGAAGATATAGGGACCATAGCACGGCTTTCAAACCTGTCTTCCAGTATGGAGCAGGGATTGGAATGGACACATTTTGGGCGTCCGGCCAGGAAGGAGGGAAGACTCTCTTACAAGTGTGCTGGTTTCTCCCATTTGTGGGATATCCACCTTAAACCAAGACATGTCCTTGGAGCAATTATCCTGACATTGCCGGATGCTTGAATCCACGGCTCTTTACCTCTCACTCTCCTTCCTTTGATCTCCTTCTCTCTAGCGCTCTCACTCTCCCCTTGGCCCCCCTTCAATGTCTCTTGAATCCTCCTGCTACAAGTTGACCTGTGGTGATAATGGATGAAATACCTTAGCCAAGAGAATGGTCCAAGTGATCCCCCAGCCATTTCTCCCGGTCATCCTAGGTCTGATCAAAGATAAAATCCGTGGTCCAGAAAGACTTCCTGTGCTTTGTGGAGACACCCCAACTAGGGCACACTTCCACAACACTTCCCCTATTCAGCCCTTCCTATGGACACGCTGACCACTTCATATGTACTTCGGTCTCTAGGGTCCCATACTGGACTCCGAGAGCAACACACTTGAAACAACGTTCACATGAGTGCTCTCCCAAGAAACCGCTTCTCTGCAGCATTCGCTACCTGGTCCATGAGGTATTGTGGATTTGCTTGGGTGTGGATCTCTGGACTCGTTCTTAGGGGATATCGAATATGAACTCTGTGACTCTCCATGTCTCAATGATTGGGCATCCAAACGATGGTCTCAGCATCCTTGGCCAGTGGGCTGGCCCACCATAGCCCAGAGTGCAAGATGTCTGTCAACCAAACCAGTCTCTATGGAAGAGACCTCCTCATTCTCTAGCCTCAGGATTGGCAGGGACAGAGCTCACTCCCTTCCAGGATGGAACTTTCAATAACCTCAAATTGCAGGCATCATCCCCGGGCTCATGGGAGGTCAGACAATCGACACACCTTTCCTTCCTTTGGACTGTAGACACAACAAACCCACTGGCACTGGCCCCATGCACCACACTCCCAGGAAGCACTCAATGAGAGGCAGGGCTTGTGCTTACCCACCTGTGGAAAAGGCACCTGAAATAGACCGGTTACATCTCGGTTGAAAGGACTCTGTTTGCAGGGTTCCCTTGTGGCTTAGGCTATGCAAATATGGATTGAGAAGTGTGGAGCTGAAAATGCCGCATTGGGAATGTCTTCTTCAGGGGCTACATCCAGGGCCTCATGCTTGGTGGAGAGCATTGGGGCATGGTTTCCTTGTTGGTGCCGCGGGAGGTCTTTTTTCAAATGGCCATGAAGCACAATTCTTTTTTCACATGTAGGAACTCCCTTGAGGTATTCTGCCCACTGATCCCCTGAAGATATCACATGTCCAAACACCAAGCCTCTAGAATCCACATTGAGCTTGGAAGGCTGATGAGAGTGGTGGCTATGAGTCTACAGATGGAGACAATATGGTTCATCCAAGAGGACCACCCCTCTGATGGATTCTCCTTTCCATCAACTTCGACATACCTCCAGAGCAAGAGCTCATGGTGTCCATCTTTGAACTCTCAAGGTGTGAGGGTGAGAATGTCCCACATATGGCCCATCACACACCTCTTTTCTCAAAGAGAGGTGGTTTGGTCACAAGGCTCCATGGGCATACTCTCAGTGCCATGGCCACTACTGGGACTGCACCTTTCAGAAGAAAGGCACCTCCACACACTGGGGAACCCAATTTTCTCTATCATGATGGATCTCTGATAACATGTGCAGCACTTCAGGGTCAAGTGCTTTCTCAGTCCCTGCCTCACACGAATACACAGGACAGAATCTCTTTTGGAGAGAAAAGGTGTCATTCCAAACCCCCAATCAAAAGTCCCCTGGACAGTGAAATCAAGGAACGACTGAGGAAGAACCCACTATGAGCTGCCATTTCTACAGGAAGAGACTTTTCCGCTTAGGGAAAAGAGAGGGTGTCATTTACCTTGACCCACACCTCGTGTCCTTTGAGAAGACATGGGTGCCCAGCAGGGAGGACTCCTTGCAACCGACGTATTTCTAGAGACAGGCCAAGAAAGAGTGAAAATCTCATGCAAGAGTCCTGATGTAGCCTTTGTGTCTAATAGTCCCCGGAGAAACAGACAAGGGCTTGGAATGACATTGCGCCCTGGAATGTGGCTTGCATCCAAATCTCATCACTCTCTCTCTCTCTCTCTCTGTCTCTCACTCTTTCTCTCGGCTTCTTCCTCCTTCACATTCTCTCAAATCCTCCTCATCCAAGGTTATCTGTGCTGGTCCAGGTTGGCATATCTCAGTCAGGAGAGCATTCAATTTCTTTCACCAAGATTTTCCATCAGTCTTCCAAATTCCTATCAAATATGAAAGCAGTTTTCCTGAAATAACTCCTCTGTTTGTATGGAGATATTCCACCTTACACAGTGTACCCCTATCTTACCCTTGTCAGCCCTTCACACTGACACATAACCATCCCATTGGTACTGCGTTCTACATGGTCCCAGATTTGACTCTGAGATCAACATCTTTTCAACCACCTACACATAAGGGACCTAGTGAGAATTCACTTCTCTGCAGCACACCCCACGTGTGGGATCAGGTCCGTGAAGTGGCTGGTAAGGTGGATCTCTCGACTCTTTCTAAGGGGAGTTGGGAAATGCAGTCTCTGACACACCATGTCTCAGTGAATTGGCATGTAAGAAGTGGTCTGAGCCCCCTTCAGCAGGGTCTGAATGCCAATGGGTCAGAACTTACATATTCGGTCCCCTAAAACCAGTCTCCATTTGGGACAATCCTTCTCCTTCTCTAGACCCTCAATTGGCAGGCCAGAGGCCCGGCTCGTCCAAGAATGAAACCTCAAGATCTGCCCATGTAGCTCTCACCACACGGCTCACGGAGGAGAAGAAGAGAGACTCCTGAAATGCCTGACAATTGTGGACCCCACAATCAAGCCAGCAGTGGAACTAGTCAGCCCACTTCCATCCAGCACCCCAGTAGACAGGACGTATTTTATCAACCTGTGAAATACCCACCAGACGTATCCCAGCTTCATTCTCGGGAAATTTGTTACTGTGGATAGCTAGTGTGTGATTTCTTCTATTGATGTGTACGTTCAGAAGCAGGAAATCGTCCCTCCCCCCGTTCCAATATGTCCTCAGGTTTGATATTGAGGGCCTCGTCCTTGGTTGAAAGAAGAGGGGACTATTTCCATGGTTTGAGCTCTGGAATGACATTTATCCTCCCGGTCATACTTAGGAGGCATTTTTCCCGAAGTGGAAAAGACTGGAAGTGATAAGCTCACTGGTCCCTTTCAGATATATCCTAATCCAAAAGCAAGCCTGAGCAGTGGATATTTACTCAGGAGCCTGATGAGAACGGTGGCCATGAGAAGAATGCTGAAAGAATACTTATCATCAAACTGTCCAATACATCCAATGGATCCTCCTTTAATTTAGTATCCACATACCTCCAGGTCATTAGCTCAGGCTGAACGATGTACAACCATTGAGGGGTGACGGTGAGAGCTTCCCACTTTGGGCCCATCACTCGCCTCTCTTCTCACAGAGGGTCTGTTGTGTCACAAAGCTTGGTGGGCAGCATGCCATTGCCATGGCAACCATTGGGCCTGAACTTCTCAGATGGAAGGCAACTCTGCCTCCTCTGTGCCCACCTGCTCTCTACACAAGGATGGCTCTTCCCCTGAACGTGTGTCAGGCTCAACACGGTGGTTCAAGAACTGCTTCCCAGGAATACACACTCTACAATCTCTTTGGGAACGAAAAAATGTGGTTGAAAAAGACCCTCTCCCCAAGGAGCTTGAACACGGAAACAATGGCCGATGGAGGAAGAAGAACACACGAGCATCCCTTTCCATGGGAGGAGGCTTTGCCACGGAAGGAAACTATGGAATATCTTTTACCCTGATTTCCACCCCATGCCATTGGAGAAGATATAGGGACCATAGCACGGCTTTCAAACCTGTCTTCCAGTATGGAGCAGGGATTGGAATGGACACATTTTGGGCGTCAGGCCAGGAAGGAGGGAAGACTCTCTTACAAGTGTGCTGGTTTCTCCCATTTGTGGGATATCCACCTTAAACCAAGACATGTCCTTGGAGCAATTATCCTGACATTGCCGGATGCTTGAATCCACGGCTCTTTACCTCTCACTCTCCTTCCTTTGATCTCCTTCTCTCTAGCGCTCTCACTCTCCCCTTGGCCCCCCTTCAATGTCTCTTGAATCCTCCTGCTACAAGTTGACCTGTGGTGATAATGGATGAAATACCTTAGCCAAGAGAATGGTCCAAGTGATCCCCCAGCCATTTCTCCCGGTCATCCTAGGTCTGATCAAAGATAAAATCCGTGGTCCAGAAAGACTTCCTGTGCTTTGTGGAGACACCCCAACTAGGTCACACTTCCACAACACTTCCCCTATTCTGCCCTTCCTATGGACACGCTGACCACTTCATATGTACTTCGGTCTCTAGGGTCCCATACTGGACTCCGAGAGCAACACACTTGAAACAACGTTCACATGAGTGCTCTCCCAAGAAACCGCTTCTCTGCAGCATTCGCTACCTGGTCCATGAGGTATTGTGGATTTGCTTGGGTGTGGATCTCTGGACTCGTTCTTAGGGGATATCGAATATGAACTCTGTGACTCTCCATGTCTCAATGATTGGGCATCCAAACAATGGTCTGAGCATCCTTGGCCAGTGGGCTGGCCCACCATAGCCCAGAGTGCAAGATGTCTGTCAACCAAACCAGTCTCTATGGAAGAGACCTCCTCATTCTCTAGCCTCAGGATTGTCAGGGACAGAGCTCACTCCCTTCCAGGATGGAACTTTCAATAACCTCAAATTGCAGGCATCATCACCGGGCTCATGGGAGGTCAGACAATCGACACACCTTTCCTTCCTTTGGACTGTAGACACAACAAACCCACTGGCACTGGCCCCATGCACCACACTCCCAGGAAGCACTCAATGAGAGGCAGGGCTTGTGCTTACCCACCTGTGGAAAAGGCACCTGAAAAAGACCGGTTACATCTCGGTTGAAAGGACTCTGTTTGCAGGGTTCCCTTGTGGCTTAGGCTATGCACATATGGATTGAGAAGTGTGGAGCTGAAAATGCCACATTGGGAATGTCTTCTTCAGGGGCTACATCCAGGGCCTCATGCTTGGTGGAGAGCATTGGGGCATGGTTTCCTTGTTGGTGCCGCAGGAGGTCTTTTTTCAAATGGCCATGAAGCACAATCCTTTTTTCACATGTAGGAACTCCCTTGAGGTATTCTGCCCACTGATCCCCTGAAGATATCACATGTCCAAACACCAAGCCTCTAGAATCCACATTGAGCTTGGAAGGCTGATGAGAGTGGTGGCTATGAGTCTACAGATGGAGACAATATGGTTCATCCAAGAGGACCACCACTCTGATGGATCCTCCTTTCCATTAACATCGACATACCTGCAGAGGAAGAGCTCATGGTGTCCATCTTTGAACTCTCAAGGTGTGAGGTTGAGAATGTCCCACATATGGCCCCTCACACACCTCCTTTCTCACAGCGAGTTTGTTCGGGCACAAGGCTCCATGGGCATACTATCAGTGCCATGGCCACTTCTGGGACTGCACCTTTTAGAAGAAAGGCACCTCCACACACTGGGGAACCCAATTTTCTCTATCATGATGGATCTCTGATAACATGTGCAGCACTTCAGTGTCAAGTGCTTTCTAAGATCCTAGCTCACACGCATACACAGGACAGAATCTCTTTTGGAGAGAGAAGATGTCATTCCAAACACCCAAACCAAAGTCACCTGGACAATGAAATCAAGAAATGACTGAGGAAGAACCGCCTATGAGGTGCCTTTTCTACAGGAAGGGACTTTTCCGCTTAGGGAAATTAGAGGGTGTCATTTACCTTGACCCACACCTCGTGTCCTTTGAGAAGACATCGGTGCTCAGCCTGGAGAACTGCTTGCAACTGACATATTTCTAGACACAGGCCAAGAAGGAGTGAAAATCTCATGCAAGAATCCTGATGCAGCCTTTGTGTCTAATAGTCCCCGGAGAAACAGACAAGGGCTTGGAATGACATTGCGCCCTGGAATGTGGCTTGCGTCCAAATCTCATCTCTCCCTCTCTCTCTCTCTCTCTGTCTCTCACTCTTTCTCTCGGCTTCTTCCTCCTTCACATTCTCTCGAATCCTCCTCATCCAAGGTTATCTGTGCTGGTCCAGGTTGGCATATCTCAGTCAGGAGAGCAGTCAATTTCTTTAACCAAAATTTTCCATCGGTCGTCCAAACTCCTATCAAATATGAAAGCAGTTTTCCTGAAATAACTCCTCTGTTTGTATGGAGATATTCCACCTTACACAGTGTACCCCTATCTTACCCTTGTCAGCCCTTCACACTGACACATAACCATCCCATTGGTACTGCGTTCTACATGGTCCCAGATTTGACTCTGAGATCAACATCTTTTCAACCACCTACACATAAGGGACCTAGTGAGAATTCACTTCTCTTCAGCACAGCCCATGTGTGGGATCAGGTCCGTGAAGTGGCTGGTGAGGTGGATCTCTCGACTCTTTCTAAGGGGAGTTGGGAAATGCAGTCTCTGACACACCATGTCTCAGTGAATTGGCATGTAAGAAGTGGTCTGAGCACCCTTCAGTAGGGTCTGAATGACAATGATTCAGAGTTTAAATATTCGATCCCCTAAAACCAGTCTCCATTTGGGACAATCCTCCTCCTTCTCTAGACCCTCAATTGGCAGGCCAGAGGCCCGGCTCGTCCAAGAGGGAAACCTCAAGACCTGCCCATGTAGCCCTCACCACACGGCTCACAGAGGAGAAGAAGAGAGACTCCTGAAATGCCTGACAATTGTGGACCCCACAATCAAGCCAGCAGTGGAACTAGTCACCCCACTTCCATCCAGCACCCCAGTAGACAGGACGTATTCTTATCAACCTGTGAAATACCCACCAGACGTATCCCAGCTTCATTCTCGGGAAATTTGTTACTGTGGATAGCTAGTGTGTGATTTCATCTATTGACGTGTACGTTCAGAAGCAGGAAATCGTCCTTCCCCCATTCCAATATTTCCTCAGGGTTGATATTGAGGGCCTCGTCCTTGGTTGAAGGCAGCGGGGCCTATTTTCATGGTTTGAGCTCTGGAAAGACATTTATCATCCCGTTCATACTTAGGAGGAATCCTTCCTGAGTTGGAAAAGACTGGAAGTGATAAGCTCACTGGTCCCTTTCAGATATATCCTAATCCAAAAGCAAGCCTGAGCAGTGGATATTTACTCAGGAGCCTGATGAGAACGGTGGCCATGAGAAGAATGCTGAAAGAATACTTATCATCAAACTGTCCAGTACATCCAATGGATCCTCCTTTAATATGTATTTATTTATTTTTTATTTTTTTTTAATTTTATTTTGCCACTCTACAGTAAGGGGGTTAGGTTATCCTTACATGTATACATTACAATTACAGTTTTTCCCCCACCATTTTTTCTGTTGCAACATGTGTATCTAGACATAGTTCTCAATGGTATTCAGCGGGATCTCCTTGTAAATCTATTCTAGGCTGTGACTGATAAACCCAAGCTCCCGATCCCTCCCAGTCCCTCCCCCTCCCATCAGGCAACCACAAGTCTCTTCTTCAAGTCCATGATTTTCTTTTCTGAGGAGATATTCATTTGTGCTGGATATTCGATTCCAGTTATAAGTGATATCATATGGTATTTGTCTTTGTCTTTCTGGCTCATTTCACTCAGTATGAGATTCTCTAGGTCCATCCATGTTGCTGCAAATGGCATGATGTCATCCTTTTTTATGGCTGAGTAGTATTCCATCGTGTATATATCCCACCTCTTCCGAATCCAATCCTCTGTCGATGGACATTTGGGTTGTTTCCATGTCCTGGCTATTGTGAATGGTGCTGCAATGAACATGCGGGTGCATGTGTCTCTTTTAAGTAGAGTTTTGTCCGGATAGATGCCCAAGCGTGGGATTGTGGGGTCATATGGAAGTTCTATGTATAGATTTCTAAGGTATCTCCAGACTGTTCTCCATAGTGGCTGTACCAGTTTACATTCCCACCAGCAGTGCAGGAGGGTTCCCTTTTCTCCACAGCCCTTCCAGCACTTGTTATTTGTGCATTTATTAATGATGGCCATTCTGACTGGTGTGAGGTGGTATCTCATGGTAGTTTTGATTTGCATTTCTCTTATAATCAGCGATGTT
Organism: Sus scrofa; assembly: GCF_054392235.1. Lineage (NCBI taxonomy): Eukaryota > Metazoa > Chordata > Mammalia > Artiodactyla > Suidae > Sus > Sus scrofa. The sequence continues at coordinate 46,046,272 of NC_139402.1, forward strand.
GAGCATTTTTTCATGTGTTTGTTGGCCATCTGTATATCTTCTTTGGAGAAATGTCTATTCAGGTCTTTTGCCCATTTTTCCATTGATTGATTGTTTTTTTTGCTGTTGAGTTGTATACGTTGCTTATATATTCTAGAGATAAGCCCTTATCCGTTGCATCATTTGAAACTATATTCTCCCATTCTGTAAGTTGTCTTTTTGTTTTCTTTGGGGTTCCCTTTGCTGTGCAAAAGCTTCTCCGTTTGATGAGGTCCCATGTGTTTATTTTTGCTCTAATTTCTATTACTTTGGGAGACCGACCTGAGAAAATATTCATGATGTTGATGTCAGAGAGTGTTTTGCCTATGTTCTCTTGTAGGAGTTTGATGGTGCCCTGTCGTATATTTAAGTCTTTCAGCCATTTGGAGTTTCTTTTTGTGCATGGTGTGAGGGTGTGTTCTCGTTTCATTGCTTTGCATGCAGCTGTCCAGGTTTCCCAGCAATGCTTGCTGAATAGACTTTCTTGTTCCCATTTGATGTTCTTGCCTCCCTTGTCCAAGATTAATTGACCCTAGGTGTCAGGGTTTCTTTCCGGATTCTCCATTCTGTTCCATTGGTCTGTTTGTCTGTTTTGGTACCAATACCACACTGTTTTGCTGACTGTGGCTTTGTAGTATTTCTTGAAGTTTGGGAGCATTATGCCTCCTGCTTGGTTTTTGTTTCTCAGGATTGCTTTGGCGATTCTGGGTCTTCTTTGGTTCCATATAAATGTCTGGATTGTTTGTTCTAGTTCTGTGAAAAATGTCCTGGGTAATTTGGTAGGGATTGCATTGAATCTGTAGATTGCTTTCGGTAGGTTGGCCATTTTCACAATATTGATTTTCCCAATCCAGGAACATGGATTATCTCTCCATTTCTTTACATCTTCTTTGATTTTTTTGATTAAAGTTTTATAGTTCTCGGCATATAGTTCCTTTACCTCCTTGGTCAGGTGTATTCCGAGGTATTTGATTTTGTGAGGTGCAATTTTAAAAGGTATCGTATTTTTGTATTCCTTTTCTAATGTTTCATTGCTGGTGTACAGAAACGCAACTGACTTCTGAAGGTTAATCTTATATCCTGCTACTTTGCTGAATTTATTAATCAGTTCAAGGAGTTTTGGTGTTGAGTCCTTAGGGTTTTCTAGGTATAGTATCATGTCATTTGCATACAGTGACAGTTTGATCTCTTCTCTTCCTATATGGATGCCTTTTATTTCTTTTGTTTGTCTGATTGCTGTGGCTAAGACTTCCAAAACGATGTTGAAGAGCAGTGGTGAGAGTGGGCATCCCTGTCTGGTTCCAGATTTGAGTGAGAAGGCTTTCCGTTTTTCCCCATTGAGGATGATATTTGCTGTGGGTTTCTCATAAATGGCTTTGATGATATTCAGGAATGTTCCCTCTATACCCACTTTGGCGAGGGTCTTGATCATGAATGGATGTGGAACATTTTCAAATGCTTTTTGTGCATCCATTGAGGTGATCATATGATTTTTGACTTTTTTTATGTTAATGATGCTGATTAATTTGCGTATGTTGAACCATCCTTGTGAAACTGGGCTGAACCCAACCTGGTCATGGTGTATAATTTTTTTGGTATGTTGTTGGATTCGGATGGCTAAGACTTTGTTGAGAATTTTTGCATCTATATTCATCCATGATATTGGCTTTGGTGGTATCTCTATCTGGTTTTCTTTTTTGGTGGTATCTCCGTCTGGTTTTGGAATGAGGGTGATGGTGGCCTCATCGAATGTCTTTGGGAGTATTCCTTCTTCTTCAACCTTTTGAAAGAGTTTATGGAGGATGCGCACCAATTCCTCTTTATATGTTTGATAGAATTCAACTGTGAAGCCATCTGGTCCTGGACTTTTATTTGTAGGCAGTGATTTTATGACCTCTTCAATCTCATTTCTAGTTATCCTTCTGTCCAGTTGGTCTGTTTCTGCTTGATTCAGTTTTGGCAGGCTGTAAGATTCTAGAAAATTGTCCATTTCTTCCAGATTGTCAAACTTGTTGCCGTATAGTTGTTCATAGTATTCTCTTATGGTTTTTTGTGTTTCTGCTGTATCCGTTGTGATTTCTCTTTTTTCATTTCTACTTTTGGTTATTTGGCTTCTTTCTCTCCTCTTTGGAGTGAGTCTGGCCAGGGGTTTGTCCATTGTGTTCACCTTTTCAAAGAACCAGCTCTTGGTTTTATTAATTTTCTCTATTGTTTTTTGAGTCTCTATTTTATTGATTTCTTCTTTGATCTTTATAATTTCCTTCCTTCTGCTGACTTGAGGACATTTTTGTTCTTCTTTTTCTCATTCGTTTAGGTGGAGGGTTAAGTTGTCCATTTGGGATCTTTCTTCTTTTTTGAGAAAGGCCTGTATTGCTATACATTTCCCTCTGAGCACTGCTTTCGCAGCATCCCATTGATTTGGAGAGGTTGTGTCTTCATTATCATTTGTTTCAAGGTAGTTTTTAATGTCCTTCTTGATTTCCTCATTGACCCATTGGTTTTTTAGTAGCATGTTGTGTAGTCTCCATGGAGTAGGTTTTTTCTCTTTGCTTTTCCCATGGTTGATTTCTACTTTCATGGCCTTGTGGTCAGAGAAGATACTTGAGATAATATCTATGCTCCTAAATTTATTGAGATTCGCTTTATGTCCCAATATGTGGTCGATTCTTGAGAATGTTCCATGAGCATTTGAGAAGAATGTGTATTCTGCTTTTTTTGGATGTCGTGTCCTGAAGATATCAATGAAGTCTGCCTTTTCTCTTGTTTCCTTTAGGATGTCTGTTGCTTTATTGGTTTTCTGTCTAGAGGATCTATGCATTGATGTGAGGGGGGTATTGAGGTCTCCTACTATGATTGTATTCTCATCAGTATCTCCCTTTATGTCTGTGAATATTTGTTGTATGTATCTGGGTGCTCCTATATTTGGGGCATATATGTTGATGATAGTAACATCCTCTCCTTGGATGGATCCCTTAATCATTAACTAGTGTCCTTCTTTGTCTTTCTTTATGTCTTTTGTTTTCAAGTCTATTTTGTCTGATATGAGCATTGCGACTCCTGCTTTTCTGTCATGTCTATTGGCATGAAATACTTTTCCCCAGCCTTTCACTTTCAATCTATATGTATCTTTTGTCCTAAGGTGAGTTTCTTGTAGGCAGCATATTGAAGGTTTTTGCCTTTTTATCCACTCAGCCATTCTGTGTCTTTTGATTGGGGCATTCAGTCCATTGACATTTAAGGTGATAATTGATAGATGATTATTTATTGCCATTGGATCCTCGTGTTCCAGTTGATTCTATGGTTCTCCATTCTTCCTTTCTTTCTTTTTTTTTTTTTTTTTTTTTTTTTTTTTTTTTTTTTTTTTTTGGTTGGATGGTCTCCGGTTATTATCTGCTTGAGTGTATTTTTTTTCATTTTTTGCAAATGCAATATTTGGTTTTGGCTTGTGGTTGCCCTGTTTTTTAAGTATGCTAACCCCTTCCCATAATTGTGTGTTTTAGCCTGATGGTCCTGTAAGTTCAAACACTTCATTATTATATTAAAATTAAGAAGAGAGACATACATACAAACAAAAAGGATTATTTACCTCCTAACATCCCTTGCCCACATTTTATGGTTTTGATGACTCTTTTATTTTTTTCTTTTTAATTTTATTTTGTTTGAAGCATGTTCATGATTAAATCTGTATGCTGGCTTATTTGAGTGACTGCTCTCTGATTGCAGTTTCCTCAGTCCTAGTTCTTCCTCTTCTTCTTCTTCTTTTTTTTTTCTTTTCTTTTTTCTTCCCTTTCCTTCCTTTCGTTTTGGTTTAGAGAAGCCCTTTCAATATTTCCTTTAACCTGGCTTTTGTGTTGCTGTATTCTTTAAGTTTTTGTTTCTTGGGAAAAATTTTTATTTCCCCTTCTATTTTAAATGATATTCTTGCTGGATAAAGTATTCTAGGTTGCATATTTTTTCCTTTGAGCACTTTAAATATCTCTTGGCATTCCCTCCTGGCCTGTAGTGTTTCTGTAGAGAAATCAGCTGATATTCTTATGGGGGTTCCCTTGTAGGGAACATTCTGTTTTTCTCTTGCTGCCTTGAGGATCCTCTCTTTATCACTAACTTTTGCCATTGTTATTATGATGTGTCTTGGTGTGGGTCTGTTTGGGTTCAGTTTGTTTGGGGCCCTCTGTGCTTCTTGTATCTTGAACCCAGTATCCTCTAGATTTGGGAAGTTTCCATCGATAATTTCTTCAAAGATATTTTCCATTCCCTTATCTTTTTCTACTCCTTCTGGAATTCCTATGATGCGTAGATTGGCCCGCTTTATATTATCCCATAGGTCTCTTATATTGCTTTCCAGTTTTTTGATTCGGTTTTCTGTCTGTTGACCGGATGGAGTGATTTCCATTATTCTATCTTCCATATCACTGATTCGTTCTTCTGCATTATTCATTCTGGTTTTTACTGCCCCTAGTTCAGTTTGCATCTCTGCCAATGAATGTTCTAGTTTTTCTTGGCGCCTCCTTCTATTTTCTAGTTCCTTTCTGAGGGTATCTGCATTACTGCCCCTATCTTCTCTTCATTCCTTCAGTATTTTCCCTATTTCTCTTTTCAACTCCAGGTCTGTCTGACTGCAGAGATCTGTTTCATTGTTGACTGTTTTAGGTTAGTCCTCCTGTTGGTTTGACTGGGGGTGGTTTCTCAGCTTCTTCATCTTGTTTGTTGTCTTCTTTCTCCTGAGGGAGTTGTACTCTCCGTGACAGGGCAGTGTTTGCCTTGTCACTGCCGTGGAATATTTCTTGAGGGCTGTCATTGTTGGTCAATTTTTTGGGGCAGTGTGGCTTTTCTGGAGTGTTGATGGGGCTAACCGTGTTTCTTTGAAGCAAAGGAGAACTTCCTGAGGGCACACAGGACTGGGAGGTCCACACCACGATGGTAGCAGATTTTACTTGGTTCTCAGCAACCCCTGGGGTCTTGGGCGGGTAGCAGGGCCTTTGGAGACTCAAGAGGCTCCTCCCCAGGGCAGCCCGATTCAGAAAGACCATCTGAGAACTTTTCCCAAGTCGGCCTGGATTGTTGCAGGTTTTCTGGGCTGCAGGGGGTCCTGCCTGGAGCTGGCAGTCCTATGCAGCTGGTCCAGTAGGTCTCAGCACCCCTTGTGGTCTTGGGCGTGTAGCAGGGCCCTTGGAGACTCAAGAGGCTCCGATCCTCTTTAATTTAGTATCAACATACCTCCAGGTCATTAGCTCAGGCTGCCCGATGTACAACAATTGAGACATGACGGTGAGAGCTTCCCACTTTGGGCCCATCACTCGCCTCTCTTCTCACACAGGGTCTGTGGTGTCACAAAGCTTGGTGGGCAGCATGCCATTGCCATGGCAACCATTGGGCCTGAACTTCTCAGATGGAAGGCAACTCTGCCTCCTCTGTGCCCACCTGCTCTCTACACAAGGATGGCTCTTCCCCTGAACGTGTGTCAGGCTCAACACGGTGGTTCAAGAACTGCTTCCCAGGAATACACCCTCTACAATCTCATTGGGAAAGAAAAAATGTGGTTGAAAAAGACCCTCTCCCCAAGGAGCTTGAACACGGAAACAATGGCCGATGGAGGAAGAAGAACACACGAGCATCCCTTTCCATGGGAGGAGGCTTTGCCACGGAAGGAAACTATGGAATATTTTTACACTGATTTCCACCCCATGCCATTGGAGAAGATATAGGGACCATAGCAAGGCTTTCAAACCTGTCTTCCAGTATGGAGCAGGGATTGGAATGGACACATTTTGGGCGTCAGGCCAGGAAGGAGGGAATACTCTCTTACAAGTGTGCTGGTTTCTCCCATTTGTGGGATATCCACCTTAAACCGAGACATGTCCTTGGAACAATTATCCTGACATTGCCGGTTGCATCAATCCACGGCTATTTACCTCTCTCTCTACTTCTTTTGATATCCTTCTCTCTAGTGCTGTCACACTCCCCTTGGCACACCTTTAATGTCTCTTGAATCCTCCTGCAACAAGTTGACCTGTGGTGATAACGGATGAAATATCTTAGCCAAGAGAATGGTCCAAGTGATCCCCCAACCTTTTCTCCCGGTCATCCTAGGTCTGATCAAAGATAAAATCCGTGGTCCAGAAAGACTTCCTGTGCTTTGTGGAGACACCCCTACTAGGTCACACTTCCACAACACTTCCCCTATTCTGCCCTTCCTATGGACACGCTGACCACTTCATATGTACTTCGGTCTCTAGGGTCCCATACTGGACTCCGAGAGCAATACACTTGAAACAACGTTCACATGAGTGCTCTCCCAAGAAACCGCTTCTCTGCAGCATTCCCTACTTGGTCCATGAGGTATTGTGGATTTGCTTGGGTGTGGATCTCTGGACTCGTTCTTAGGGGATATCGAATATGAACTCTGTGACTCTTCATGTCTCAATGATTGGGCATCCAAACGATGGTCTCAGCATCCTTGGCCAGTGGGCTGGCCCACCATAGCCCAGAGTGCAAGATGTCTGTCAACCAAACCAGTCTCTATGGAAGAGACCTCCTCATTCTCTAGCCTCAGGATTGTCAGGGACAGAGCTCACTCCCTTCCAGGATGGAACTTTCAATAACCTCAAATTGCAGGCATCATCCCCGGGCTCATGGAAGATCAGACAATCGACACACCTTTCCTTCCTTTTGACTGTAGACACAACAAACCCACTGGCACTGGCCCCATGCACCACACTCCCAGGAAGCACTCAATGAGAGGGAGGGCTTGTGCTTTTCCACCTGTGGAAAAGGCACCTGAAATAGACCGGTTACATCTCGGTTGAAATGCCTCTGTTTGCAGGGTTCCCTTGTGGCTTAGGCTATGAAAATATGGATTGAGAAGTGTGGAGCTGAAAATGCCGCATTGGGAATGTCTTCTTCAGGGGCTACATCCAGGGCCTCATGCTTGGTGGAGAGCATTGGGGCATGGTTTCCTTGTTGGTGCCACGGGAGGTCTTTTTTCAAATGGGCATGAAGCACAATTCGTTTTTCACATGTAGGAACTCCCTTGAGGTATTCTGCCCACTGATCCCCTGAAGATATCACATGTTCAAACACCAAGCCTCTAGAATCCACTTTGAGCTTGGAAGGCTGATGAGAGTGGTGGCTATGAGTCTACAGATGGGGATAATAGTGTTCATCCAAGAGGACCACCACTCTGATGGATCCTCCTTTGCATCAACTTCGACATACCTTCAGAGCAAGAGCTCATGGTGTCAATCTTTGAACTCTCAAGGTGTGAGGATGAGAATGTCCCACATATGGCTCATCACACACCTCTATTCTCACAGAGAGGTTGTTCAGGCACAAGGCTACATGGGCATATTATCAGTGCAATGGCAACCGCTGGGACTGCACCTTTCCGAAGGAAGGCACCTCCACACACTGGGGAACCCAATTTTCTCTATCATGATGGATCTCTGCTAACATGTGTAGCACTTCAGGGTCAAGTGCTTTCTCAGTCCCTGCCTCACACGCATACACAGGACAGAATCTCTTTTGGAGAGAAAAGATGTCATTCCAAACACCCAAATCAAAGTCACCTGGACAGTGAAATCAAGGAACGACTGAGGAAGAACCCCCTATGAGTTGCCATTTCTACAGGAAGGGACTTTTCCGCTTAGGGAAAATAGAGGGTGTCATTTAATTAACCCACACCTCGTGTCCTTTGAGAAGACATCGGTGCCCAGCAGGGAAGACTGCTTGCAACTGACGTACTTCTAGAGACAGGCCAAGAAAGAGTGAAAATCTCATGCAAGAGTCCTGATGTAGCCTTTGTGTCTAATAGTCCCCGGAGAAACAGACAAGGGCTTGGAATGACATTGCGACCTGGAATGTGGCTTGCATCCAAATCTCATCTCGCTCTCTCTCTCTCTCTCTCTCTCTGTCGCTCACTCATTCTCTCGGCTTCTTCCTCCTTCACATTCTCTCGAATCCTCCTCATCCAAGGTTATCTGAGCTGGTCCAGGTTGGCATATCTCAGTCAGGAGAGCAGTCCAATTCTTTAACCAAGATTTCCCATTAGTAGTCCAAACTCCTATCAAATAGGAAAGCAGTTTTCCTGAAATAACTCCTCTGTTTTTATGGAGCTATTCCACCTTACACAGTGTACCCCTATCTTACCCTTGTCAGCCCTTCACATTGACACATAACCATCCCATTGGTACTGCGTTCTACATGGTCCCAGATTTGACTCCGAGATCAACATCTTTTCAACCACCTACACATAAGGGACCTAGTGAGCATTCACTTCTCTGCAGCACACCCCGCGTGTGGGATCAGGTCTGTGAAGTGGCTGGTGAGGTGGATTTCTCGACTCTTTCTAAGGGGAGTTGGGAAATGAAGTCTCTGACACTCCATGTCTCAGTGAATTGGCATGTAAGAAGGGGTCCGAGCCCCCTTCAGCACGGTCTGAATGCCAATGGGTCAGAGTTTATATATTCGGTCCCCTAAAACCAGTCGCCATTTGGGACAATCCTCCTTCTCCAGACCCTCAATTGGCAGGCCAGAGGCCCGGCTCGTCCAAGATGGAAACCTCAAGACTTGCCCAAGTAACCCTCACCACACGGCTCACGGAGGAGAAGAAGAGAGACTCCTGAAATGCCTGACAATTGTGGACCCCACAATCAAGCCAGCAGTGGAACTAGTCAGCCCACTTCCATCCAGCACCCCAGTAGACAGGACGTATTCTTATCAACCTGTGAAATACCCACCAGACGTATCCCAGCTTCATTCTCGGGAAATTTGTTACTGTGGATAGCTAGTGTGTGATTTCATCTATTGACGTGTACGTTCAGAAGCAGGGAATCGTCCTTCCCCCCGTTCCAATATGTCCTCAGGTTTGATATTGAGGGCCTCGTCCTTGGTTGAAGGCAGAGGGGCCTATTTTCATGGTTTGAGCTCTGGAATGACATTTATCCTCCCGGTCATACTTAGGAGGCATTTTTTCCGAAGTGGAAAAGACTGGAAGTGATAAGCTCACTGGTCCCTTTCAGATATATCCTAATCCAAAAGCAAGCCTGAGCAGTGGATATTTACTCAGGAGCCTGATGAGAACGGTGGCCATGAGAAGAATGCTGAAAGAATACTTATCATCAAACTGTCCAATACATCCAATGGATCCTCCTTTAATTAAGTATCCACATACCTCCAGGTCATTAGCTCAGGCTGAACGATGTACAACCATTGAGGGGTGACGGTGAGAGCTTCCCACTTTGGGCCCATCACTCGCCTCTCTTCTCACACAGGGTCTGTGGTGTCACAAAGCTTGGTGGGCAGCATGCCATTGCCATGGCAACCATTGGGCCTGAACTTCTCAGATGGAAGGCAACTCTGCCTCCTCTGTGCCCACCCGCTCTCTACACAAGGATGGCTCTTCCCCTGAACGTGTGTCAGGCTCAACACGGTGGTTCAAGAACTGCTTCCCAGGAATACACACTCTACAATCTCATTGGGAAAGAAAAAATGTGGTTGAAAAAGACCCTCTCCCCAAGGAGCTTGAACATGGAAACAATGGCCGATGGAGGAAGAAGAACACACGAGCATCCCTTTCCATGGGAGGAGGCTTTGCCACGGAAGGAAACTATGGAATATCTTTTACCCTGATTTCCACCCCATGCCATTGGAGAAGATATAGGGACCATAGCACGGCTTTCAAACCTGTCTTCCAGTATGGAGCAGGGATTGGAATGGACACATTTTGGGCGTCCGGCCAGGAAGGAGGGAAGACTCTCTTACAAGTGTGCTGGTTTCTCCCATTTGTGGGATATCCACCTTAAACCAAGACATGTCCTTGGAGCAATTATCCTGACATTGCCGGATGCTTGAATCCACGGCTCTTTACCTCTCACTCTCCTTCCTTTGATCTCCTTCTCTCTAGCGCTCTCACTCTCCCCTTGGCCCCCCTCCAATGTCTCTTGAATCCTCCTGCTACAAGTTGACCTGTGGTGATAATGGATGAAATACCTTAGCCAAGAGAATGGTCCAAGTGATCCCCCAGCCATTTCTCCCGGTCATCCTAGGTCTGATCAAAGATAAAATCCGTGGTCCAGAAAGACTTCCTGTGCTTTGTGGAGACACCCCAACTAGGTCACACTTCCACAACACTTCCCCTATTCAGCCCTTCCTATTGTGGATTTGCTCATATGTGGATCTCTGTACTCATTCGTAGGGGATATAGAGTATCAAGTCTATCACTCTTCATGTCTCAATGATTGGGAATCCAAACAATGGTTTGAGCATCCTTGACCAGTGAGCTGGCCAACCATAGCCCAGAGTGCAGGATGTTTTTCAACAAAAACCAGTCTCTATGGAATATACCTCCTCATTCTTTAGCCTCATGATTGTCATGGACATAGCCCTCTCCCTTCCAGGAAGGAAGTTTCACTACCCTCAAATTGCTAGCGTTATCACAGGGCTCATGGAATATCAGACAATCGACCCACTTCTCCTTCCTTATGACTGTAAACGGAATAAACACTCTGGCCCTGGCCCCAGGCACCACACTCCCAGTAAGCACTCCATGAGAGGAGGGCTTGTTATTATCTTCCTGTGGAAAAGGCACCTGAAATAGACCGGTTACATCTCGGTTAATATGCCTCTGTTTAGAGGGCGCCCTGATGGCTTAGGATGTATATATGTATTCAGAAGTGTGGAGCTGAAAATGCCGCATTGGGAATGTCTTCTTCAGGGATTCCATTCAGGGGCGCATGCTTGGTGGAAAGCATTGGGGCATGGTTTCCGTGTTTGTGCCCCGGGATGTCTTGTTTCAAATGGCCCTGAAGCACAATTCTCTTTTCACATGTAGGAACTCCCTTGAGGTATTCTGCCCACGGATCCCCTGAAGATATCACATGTTCAAACACCAAGCCTCTAGAATCCACATTGAGCTTGGAAGGCTGATGAGAGTGGTGGCTATGAGTCTACAGATGGAGATATTAGTGTTCATCCAAGAGGACCACCCATCTGCTGGATCCTCCTTTCCATCAACTTTGACATACCTCCAGAGCAAGAGCTCATGGTGTCCATCATTGAACTCTCAAGGTGTGAGGGTGAGAATGTCCCACATATGGCCCATCACACACCTCTTTTCTCACAGAGAGATTGTTAGGGCACAATGCTCCATGGGCATCGTATCAGTGCCATGGCCACCTCTGGCATTGCACCTTTCTGAAGGATGGCAACTCCACACACTGGGGAAACCAATTTTCTCTATCATGATGGATCTCTGATAACATGCGTAGCACGTCAGGGTCAAGTGCTTTCTCAGGGACTGCCTCACACGAATACACAGGACAGAATCTCTTTTGGAGAGAAAAGATATCATTCCAAACACCCAAACAAATGTCCGCTGATAATGACCTCAAGGAACGACTGAGGAAGAACAACCTATGAGCCGCCATTTCAATAGGAAGGGCCTTTTCCGCTTAGGGAAAATATAGGGTGTCATTTAACTTGACCCACTCCTCGTGTCCTTTGAGAAGACATGGGTGCCCAGCAGGGAGGACTGCTTGCAACTGACATATTTCTAGAGACCGGCCAAGAAAGAGTGAAAATCTCATGCAAGAGTCCTGATGCAGCCTTTGTGTCTATTAGTCCCCGGAAACACAGACAAGGGCTTATTAATCAAATTGCTCCCTTGAATGTGGCTTGTATCCAATTCTCATCTCTCTCTCTCTCTCTCTCTCTCTCTCTCTCACTCTTTCTCTCAGCTTCTTCCTCCTTCACATTCTCTCGAATCCTCCTCATCCAAGGTTATCTGTGCCGGTCCAGGTTGGCATATCCCATCCAGGAGAGCAGTCAATTTCTTTCACCAATATTTTCCATCAGTATTCCATACTCCTATCAAATATGAAAGCATTTTTCCGGAAATAACTCCTCTGTTTCTATGGAGATATTCTACCTAACAGTTTAGCACTATATTACCCTTGTCAGCCCTTCACACTGACACATAACCATCCCATTTGTAATGCATTCTACATGGTCACATATTTGACTCCGAGATCAACAACGTTTCAACCACCTACAAATAAGGGACCTAGTGAGAATTCACTTCTCTGCAGCACACCCCACGTGTGGGATCAGGTCCGTGAAGTTGCTGGTGAGGTTGATATCTCGTCTCTTTCTAAGGGGAGTTGGGAAATGAAGTCTCTGACTCTCCCCGTCTCAATGAATTGGCATATAAGTTGTGGTCTGAGCACCCTTCAGTAGGGTCTGAATGGCAATGGGATAGAGTTCAAGGATTCGGTCCCCTAAAACCAGTCTCCATTTGGGACAATCTTCCTCCTTTTCTAGACCTTCAATTGACAGGCCAGAGGCCCCTTTCGTCCAAGAGGGAAACCTCAAGACCTGGACAATTAGCCCACACCACACGGCTCACGGAAGAGAAGAAGAGAAACTTTTTAAATGCCTGACAATTGTGTACCCCACAAACAAGCCAGCAGTGGAACTAGTCACCCCACTTCAATCCAGGACCCCATTAGACAGGACTTTTTCTTATCAACCTGTGAAATACCACCAGACCTATCCCAGCTTCATTCTCAGGAACTTTTTTACTGTGGATAGCTAGTGTGTGATTTCATGTATTGACGAGTATGTTCTGAAGCAGGGAATTGTCCTTTTCCACATTTTAATATTTCCTAAGGTTTGATATTGAGAGCCTCGTCCTTGGCTGAATGCAGAGTGGCTTTTTTCATGGTTTGAGCTCTGGAATTAGATTCATTATCCCATTCATACTTAGGATGCTTTTTTCCCCTGTTGGAAAAGACTGGAAGTGATAAGCTCACTGGTCCCTTTCAGATATATCCTAATCCAAAATCAAGCCTGAGCAGTGGATATTTACTCAGGAGCCAGATGAGAATGGTGGCCATGAGAAAATGCTGGAAATACTCTTTATCATCCGAGTGTCCAATACATCCAATTGTTTATCCTTTAATTTAGGATCAACATACCTCCAGATAATGAGCTCTGGCTGCCCGATGTACCTCAATTGAGCAGTGATGGTGATAGCTTCCCACTTTGGGCCCATCACTCGCCTCTCTTCTCTCAGTGGGTCTGTGGTGTCACAAGGCTTGGTGGGAATGTTGCAATTGCCATGTCAACCGTTGGGCCTGAACTTCCCAGATGGAAGGCAACTCCACCTCCTCTGTGCCCACCTGCTCTCTACAGAAGGATGGCTCTTCCCCTGAACGTGTGTCAAGCTCAACACGGTGGTTGAAGAACAGCTTCCCAGGAATTCACAGTGTACAATCTCATTTGGAAAGGAAGTATGGGATTGAAAGAAACCCACTCCCCACGGGCCTGAACATGAAAACAATGGCCGATGGAGGAAGAGGAACACAGGAGCATCCCTTTCCATGGGAGGAGGTTTTTTCCACGGAAGGAAACTATGGAATATCTTTTACCCTGATTTCCACTCCATGCCATTGGAGAAGATATAGGGACCATACCATGGCTTTCAAACCTGTCTTCCAGTATGGAGCAGGGAGTGTAATGGACACATTTTGAGAGTCAGGCTAGGATGGAGAGAATACTATGGAACACGTGTGCTGGTTTGTCCCATTTGTGGGATATCCATCTTAAACCAAGACATGTCCTTGGAGAAATTATCCTGCCATTGACGGTAGCTTCAAGCAACAGCTCCTGTACCTCTCACTCTCCTTGCTTTGATCTCCTTCTCTCTAGCGCACTCACTCTCCATTTGCCTCCCTTCAATTTCTCCGGAATCCTCTTGCTACATGTTGACCTGTGGTGATAAAGGTTGAAATATTTTAGCCAAGAGAATGGTCCAAGTGATCCCCAGCCTTTTCTCCCGGTCATCCTAGGTCTGACCAAAGATAAAATTCGTGGCCCAGAAAGACTTCCTGTGCTTTGTGGAGACACCCCAACTAGGTCACACTTCCACACTTCCCCTATTCAGCCCTTCCTATGGACACGCTGACCACATCATATGTACTTCAGTCTGTAGGGTGCCATATTGAACTCAGAGAGTAACACACTTGAAACAACGTTCACATGAGTGCTCTCCCAAGAAACCGCTTCTCTGCAGGATTCCCTACCTGGTCCATGAGGTATTGTGGATTTGCTTGGGTGTGGATCTCTGGACTCGTTCTTAGCGGATATCGAATATGAATTCTATAACTCTTCATGTCTCAATGATTGGGCATCTAAACAATACTCTGAGCATCCTTGGCTAGTTGGCTGGCCAACCATAGCCCAGCGTGCAATATGTCTGTCAACCTAACAGTCTCTATGGAATAGACCTCCTCATTCTCTAGCCTCATGATTGTCAGGGACAGAGCCCACTCCCTTCCAGGATGGAACTTTCATTACCCACAAAATGCAGGCATCATCACACGTCTCCTGGAAGATCAGACAATCGACCCAACTTTCCTTCCGTATGACTGTAGACACAACAAACGCACTGGCAGTCGCCCCATGCACCACACTCCCAGGAAGCACTCCAGGAGAGGGAGGGCTTGTTCTTATCCATCTGTGGAAAAGGCACCTGAAAGAGACCGGGTACATCTCGGTTAAAAGGACTCTGTTTGCAGGGTTCCCCTGTGGCTTAGGCTAAGGAAATATGTATTCAGAATTGTGGAGCCTAAAATGCCCCATTGGGAATGTCTCCTTCAGTGGTTACATCCACGGCCTCAAGCTTGGTGGAGAGCATTGGGGCATGGTTTCCTTGTTGGTGCCGCAGGAGGTCTTTTTTCAAATTGCCATGAAGCACAATTCTTCTTTCACATGTAGGAACTCCCTTGAGGTATTCTGCCCACTGATCCCCTGAAGATATCACATGTTCAAACGCCAAGCCTCTAGAATCCACATTGAGCTTCGGAACCTGAGGAGAGTGGTGGCTATGCGTCTACAGATGGAGATAATATGCTTCATCCAAGAGGACCACCCATCTGATGGATCTTCCTTTCCATCAACTTCGACAAACCTCCAGAGCAAGTGCTCATCGTGTTCTTCATTTAACTCTCAAGGTGTGAGGGTGAGAATGTCCCACATATGGCCCATCACACACCTCTTTTCTCACAGAGAGGTGGTTTGGTCACAAGGCTCCATGGGCATACTATCAGTGCCATGGCCACTTCTGGCACTGCACCTTTCCGAAGGAAGGCAACTCCACACACTGGGGAACCCAAATTTCTCTATCATGATGGATCTCTGATAACATGTGTAGCACTTCAGGGTCAAGTGCTTTCTCAGTCACTGCCTCACATGAATACACAGGACAGAATCTCTTTTGGAGAGAAAAGATGTCATTCCAAACACCCAAACAAAAGTCCCCTGGACAGTGAAATCAAGGAACGACTGAGGAAGAACCCCCTATGAGTTGCCATTTCAATAGGAAGGGTCTTTTCCGCTTAGGGAAAATAGAGTGTGTCATTTTACTTGACCCTTATGTCATTTGAGAAGACGTGGGTGCCAAGCTTGGAGGAATTTTTGCGGCCGATGTATTTCTAGGGACAGGCCAAGGAAGAGTGAAAATCTCATGCCAGATTCCTGATATAGCCTTTGTGTCTAATAGTCCCTGGAAATACAGACCAGGGCTTGGGAATGAAATTGTGCCCTGGAATGTGGCTTGTATCCAAATCTCATCTCTCTCTCTCTTTCACTCTCTCTCTCGGCTTCTTCCTCCTTCACATTCTCTCGAATCCTCCTCATCCAAGGTTATCTGTGCTGGTCCATGTTGGCATATCTCAGCCAGGAGAGCAGTCAAATTCTTTAACCGGAGAGAGGACAAGTTGGCGGAAGAGTAGGTGGACTCGCTCGCCCTCTCCCACAATCGCAACAAAAAAAGCACATCTGCAGAATAAATGACTCGCACAGAACAGCAACCAATCGCTGGCAGGGTAACCTAAACTCCAATATCGGCGAGAAGTTCATAACATTATTGGGCTGAACGGGAGAAAAGTGGAGATTGAGAGAAGGTGAATCACAGCGGGTCGTGCGCTCCTGAAAGGCAACTGCGGAGGAGAAATGGATCCGGCACCCTGTAAAGTCAGCTATCGGGGGAAAGATCAAACTAACTGGAGGAATCTCCAGATGCAGAAAAGAAGGTAGAGTAAGTTGGAGTACGGAAAAGCTGATCAAGAACCCAACGGACCATTTGAACTATGGGCAAAGTCACCAAATATTGAGATGCCTGAGTGGTGGCTGGGCACTGAGACATCGCCTCTGAAAGTTTATCCCTGAGAAAGGGCCGGGGGACGCCTGGGGGTGGGCCTGGGCACCGAGACCTCGCCTCCGAAGTTTAATCCCTGAGAAAGTGTCGGGGGACTCCAGGGGGGCCTGGGCACCGAGACCTCGCCTCCGAAGTTTAGTACGCAAGAAAGGGACGGGGGGCGCCGCCTGGCGGGGCCTGGGCACCGAGACCTTGCCTCTGAAGCTTAATCCCCGAGAAAGGGCCAGGTGATGCCTGGGTGGGGGATCGGCACAGAGACCTTGGCTCCAGAGGTTAGCCCATGGCTAGGGTTGCGGGGCAGAGGGGAAACTGCTTGGGAGGTCTAGAAACCATTTGACGAGGCAGAGACTGCCTGGGAGACTAGAAAACAAAGCAGGAGCACAGGAAGGGAGCAATACTCTAGGAGCGGGGATGTGGAAAGCCGCATCAGAGGGAACCTGGAGGAAGAGCCTGGTCAGCACCCATGCTGGGGAGGGGAGAGAAGAAGGGGTGGGTCCACATATAATACCCTCATTGCTACAGCAAGCTTACAGGTCCGCTAGCTAGCTGAAAGATGTGCTTCCCAGGGCATCCCCTCCTCCCACCACTGCCACCCCCTATGCTCTCACGGACCTGGGGCTGCCTGCCATCCAGGAGGGCTGGCCTCAACAATTGCCTGAATCCTACCACTGCAGGGGCTGTCCCTGCACAGGCCTGCTTGCGCTTTGGAGGGTCTGTGAATAGATCGGCCTAATTCTCGGATGGTTTTTCTAAGTTGGGTTGCCCCGGGGAGGAGACTCTTGGGTTTCCAACTGCCCTGTTACCCGCCCAAGCCCCCAGGGGATGCTCTAGGGGATCAGCTGCATAGGACAGCCTGATCCAGGCAGGACCCCTGCAGCCCAGAAAAGATGCAACAAGCTTGGCCGAGTTGGGAAAAGATCTCAGATGGTTTTTCTGAGTCAGGCTGCCCTGGGGAGGAGCCTCTTGGGTCTCCAATGGCCCTGCTACATGCCCAAGCCCACAGGGGGTTCCCAAATCCCACGGAATAGCTGCTCAGCACCACCAGCCCCCTGGAAGACCCCCTGCAGCCCAGAAAAGCTGCAACAAGCTCGGCCAGACTGTGAAAAGATCCGCCTACATTCTCAGGCTGTCCTTCTGAGGTGGGCTGCCCTAGGGAAGAGCCTCTTAGGTTCTCAGTGACCCAGATAGCTGCTCCAGCCCCCAGGGGGTGCTGCACCCCAGAAGAGCAGCTGCCCAACACCGCCAACCCCCTGCAAGAACCCCACAGCCTCAAAACACCAGAGCAAGATCTGCATGACCAAGTGAAATCTACTACCATCGTGGTGTGGACCTCCCAGTCCTGTCTGCCCTCAGGAAGTCCTCCTTTGCTTCAAAGAAACACGGTTAGCCCCATCAACACTCCAGAAAGGCCACACTGCCTCAAAAAAGATTGACCAACAATGACAGCCCTCAGGAAATATTCCACGGCAGTGACAAGGCAAACACTGCCCAGTCACGGACAGTACAACTCCCTCAGGAGAAAGAAAACAACAAGCAAGATGAAGAAGCTGAGAAACCACCCCCAGTCAAACCAACAGGAGGACTCACCTAAAACAGTCAACAATGAAACAGATCTCGGCAGTCAGACAGACCTGGAGTTGAAAAGAGAAATAGGGAAAATACTGAAGGAATGAAGAGAAGATAGGAACAGTAATGCAGATACCCTCAGAAAGGAACTAGAAAATATAAGGAGGAGCCAAGAAAAACTAGAACATTCATTGGCAGAGATGCAAACTGAACTAGGGGCAGTAAAACCAGAATGAATAATGCAGAAGAATGAATCAGTGATATGGAAGATAGAATAATGGAAATCACTCCATCCGGTCAACAGACAGAAAACCGAATCAAAAAACTGGAAAGCAATATAAGAGACATATGGGATAATATAAAGCGGGCCAATCTACGCATCATAGGAATTCTAGAAGGAGTAGAAATAGATAAGGGAATGGAAAATATCTTTGAAGAAATTATCGATGGAAACTTCCCAAATCAAAGGATACTGGGTTCAAGATACAAGAAGCACAGAGGGCCCCAAACAAACTGAACCCAAACAGACCCACACCAAGACACATCATAATAAAAATGGCAAAAGTTAGTGATAAAGAGAGGATCCTCAAGGCAGCAAGAGGAAAACAGAATGTTCCCTACAAGGGAACCCCCATAAGAATATCAGCTGATTTCTCTACAGAAACACTACAGGCCAGGAGGGAATGCCAAGAGATATTTAAAGTGCTCAAAGGAAAAAATATGCAACCTAGAATACTTTATCCAGCAAGAATATCATTTAAAATAGAAGGGGAAATAAAAATTTTTCCCAAGAAACAAAAACTTAAAGAATACAGCAACACAAAACCCAGGTTAAAGGAAATATTGAAAGGGCTTCTCTAAACCAAAACGAAAGGAAGGAAAGGGAAGAAAAAAGAAAAGAAAAAAAAAAGAAGAAGAAGAAGAGGAAGAACTAGGACTGAGGAAACTGCAATCAGAGAGCAGTCACTCAAATAAGCCAGCATACAGATTTAATCATGAACATGCTTCAAACAAAATAAAATTAAAAAGAAAAAAAATAAAAAAGAGTCATCAAAACCATAAAATGTGGGCAAGGGATGTTAGGAAATAAATAACCTTTTTTGTTTGTATGTATGTCTCTCTTCTTAATTTTAATATAATAATGAAGTGTTTGAACTTACAGGACCATCAGGCTAAAACACACAATTATGGGAAGGGGTTAGCATACTTAAAAAACAGGGCAACCACAAGCCAAAACCAAATATTGCATTTGCAAAAAATGAAAAAAAATACACTCAAGCAGATAATAACCGGAGACCATCCAACCAAAAAAAAAAAAAAAAAAAAAAAAAAAAAAAGAAAGAAAGGAAGAATGGAGAACCATAGAATCAACTGGAACACGAGGATCCAATGGCAATAAATAATCATCTATCAATTATCACCTTAAATGTCAATGGACTGAATGCCCCAATCAAAAGACACAGAATGGCTGAGTGGATAAAAAGGCAAAAACCTTCAATATGCTGCCTACAAGAAACTCACCTTAGGACAAAAGATACATATAGATTGAAAGTGAAAGGGTGGGGAAAAATATTTCATGGCAATAGACATGACAGAAAAGCAGGATTCGCAGCGCTCATATCAGACAAAATAGACTTTAAAACAAAAGACATAAAGAAAGACAAAGAAGGACACTAGTTAACGATTAAGGGATCCATCCAAGGAGAGGATGTTACTATCATCAACATATATGCCCCAAATATAGGAGCACCCAGATACATACAACAAATATTCACAGACATAAAGGGAGATACTGATGAGAATACAATCATAGTAGGAGACCTCAATACCCCCCTCACATCAATGCATAGATCCTCTAGACAGAAAACCAATAAAGCAACAGACATCCTAAAGGAAACAAGAGAAAAGGCAGACTTCATTGATATCTTCAGGACACGACATCCAAAAAAAGCAGAATACACATTCTTCTCAAATGCTCATGGAACATTCTCAAGAATCGACCACATATTGGGACATAAAGCGAATCTCAATAAATTTAGGAGCATAGATATTATCTCAAGTATCTTCTCTGACCACAAGGCCATGAAAGTAGAAATCAACCATGGGAAAAGCAAAGAGAAAAAACCTACTCCATGGAGACTACACAACATGCTACTAAAAAACCAATGGGTCAATGAGGAAATCAAGAAGGACATTAAAAACTACCTTGAAACAAATGATAATGAAGACACAACCTCTCCAAATCAATGGGATGCTGCGAAAGCAGTGCTCAGAGGGAAATGTATAGCAATACAGGCCTTTCTCAAAAAAGAAGAAAGATCCCAAATGGACAACTTAACCCTCCACCTAAACGAATGAGAAAAAGAAGAACAAAAATGTCCTCAAGTCAGCAGAAGGAAGGAAATTATAAAGATCAAAGAAGAAATCAATAAAATAGAGACTCAAAAAACAATAGAGAAAATTAATAAAACCAAGAGCTGGTTCTTTGAAAAGGTGAACACAATGGACAAACCCCTGGCCAGACTCACTCCAAAGAGGAGAGAAAGAAGCCAAATAACCAAAAGTAGAAATGAAAAAAGAGAAATCACAACGGATACAGCAGAAACACAAAAAACCATAAGAGAATACTATGAACAACTATACGGCAACAAGTTTGACAATCTGGAAGAAATGGACAATTTTCTAGAATCTTACAGCCTGCCAAAACTGAATCAAGCAGAAACAGACCAACTGGACAGAAGGATAACTAGAAATGAGATTGAAGAGGTCATAAAATCACTGCCTACAAATAAAAGTCCAGGACCAGATGGCTTCACAGTTGAATTCTATCAAACATATAAAGAGGAATTGGTGCGCATCCTCCATAAACTCTTTCAAAAGGTTGAAGAAGAAGGAATACTCCCAAAGACATTCGATGAGGCCACCATCACCCTCATTCCAAAACCAGACGGAGATACCACCAAAAAAGAAAACCAGATAGAGATACCACCAAAGCCAATATCATGGATGAATATAGATGCAAAAATTCTCAACAAAGTCTTAGCCATCCGAATCCAACAACATACCAAAAAAATTATACACCATGACCAGGTTGGGTTCAGCCCAGTTTCACAAGGATGGTTCAACATACGCAAATTAATCAGCATCATTAACATAAAAAAAGTCAAAAATCATATGATCACCTCAATGGATGCACAAAAAGCATTTGAAAATGTTCCACATCCATTCATGATCAAGACCCTCGCCAAAGTGGGTATAGAGGGAACATTCCTGAATATCATCAAAGCCATTTATGAGAAACCCACAGCAAATATCATCCTCAATGGGGAAAAACGGAAAGCCTTCTCACTCAAATCTGGAACCAGACAGGGATGCCCACTCTCACCACTGCTCTTCAACATCGTTTTGGAAGTCTTAGCCACAGCAATCAGACAAACAAAAGAAATAAAAGGCATCCATATAGGAAGAGAAGAGATCAAACTGTCACTGTATGCAAATGACATGATACTATACCTAGAAAACCCTAAGGACTCAACACCAAAACTCCTTGAACTGATTAATAAATTCAGCAAAGTAGCAGGGTATAAGATTAACCTTCAGAAGTCAGTTGCGTTTCTGTACACCAGCAATGAAACATTAGAAAAGGAATACAAAAATACGATACCTTTTAAAATTGCACCTCACAAAATCAAATACCTCGGAATACACCTGACCAAGGAGGTAAAGGAACTATATGCCGAGAACTATAAAACTTTAATCAAAGAAATCAAAGAAGATGTAAAGAAATGGAGAGATAATCCATGTTCCTGGATTGGGAAAATCAATATTGTGAAAATGGCCAACCTACCGAAAGCAATCTACAGATTCAATGCAATCCCTACCAAATTACCCAGGACATTTTTCACAGAACTAGAACAAACAATCCAGACATTTATATGGAACCAAAGAAGACCCAGAATCGCCAAAGCAATCCTGAGAAACAAAAACCAAGCAGGAGGCATAATGCTCCCAAACTTCAAGAAATACTACAAAGCCACAGTCAGCAAAACAGTGTGGTATTGGTACCAAAACAGACAAACAGACCAATGGAACAGAATGGAGAATCCGGAAAGAAACCCTGACACCTAGGGTCAATTAATCTTGGACAAGGGAGGCAAGAACATCAAATGGGAACAAGAAAGTCTATTCAGCAAGCATTGCTGGGAAACCTGGACAGCTGCATGCAAAGCAATGAAACGAGAACACACCCTCACACCATGCACAAAAAGAAACTCCAAATGGCTGAAAGACTTAAATATACGACAGGACACCATCAAACTCCTACAAGAGAACATAGGCAAAACACTCTCTGACATCAACATCATGAATATTTTCTCAGGTCGGTCTCCCAAAGCAATAGACATTAGAGCAAAAATAAACCCATGGGACCTCATCAAACTGAAAAGCTTTTGCACAGCAAAGGAAACCCAAAAGACAACAAAAAGACAACTTACAGAATGGGAGAATATAGTTTCAAATGATGCAATGGACAAGGGCTTATCTCTAGAATATATAAGCAACGTATACAACTCAACAGCAAAAAAACCAATCAATCAATGGAAAAATGGGCAAAAGACCTGAATAGACATTTCTCCAAAGAAGATATACAGATGGCCAACAAACACATGAAAAAAGGCTCACCATCGCTGATTATAAGAGAAATGCAAATCAAAACTACCATGAGATATCACCTCACCCCAGTCAGAATGGCAATCAGTAATAAATCCACAAATAACAAGTGCTGGAGGGGCTGTGGAGAAAAGGGAACCCTCCTGCACTGCTGGTGTGAATGTAAACTGGTACAGCCACTATGGAGAACAGTTTGGAAATACCTTAGAAATCTATACATAGAACTTCCATATGACCCCACAAACCCACGCTTGGGCATCTATCCGGACAAAACTCTACTTAAAAGAGACACATGCACCCGCATGTTCATTGCAGCACCATTCACAATAGCCAGGACATGGAAACAACCCAAATGTCCATCGACAGAGGATTGGATTCGGAAGAGGTGGGATATATACACAATGGAATACTACTCAGTCATAAAAAAGGATGACAACATGCCATTTGCAGCAACATGGATAGAACTAGAGAATCTCATACTGAGTGAAATGAGCCAGAAAGACAGAGACAAATACCATATGATATCACTTATAACTGTAATCTTATAACCAGTAAAAATGAACATCTCCTCAGAAAAGAAAATCATGGACATGGAGAAGAGATTTGTGCTCGCCTGATGGGAGGGAGAGGGAGTGGGAGGGATCGGGAGCTTGGGCTTCTCAGACACAACTTAGCATATATTTACAAGGAGATCCTGCTGAATACCATTGAGAACTATGTCTAGATACTCATGTTGCAACAGAAGAAAAGGTGGGGAAAAAATGTATAGTAATCCATATATGTAACGATAACATGACCCCCTTGATGTACAGTAGGGAAATTAAAAAAATAAAAAATAAAAAGACCCATTCCCCACGAGGCTGAAAATGAGAACAATGGCTGAGGTAGGAGGAACAACACAAGAGCATGCATTTCTATGGGAGGAGGGTTTGCCACAGAAGGAAAATATTGAATAACTTTAACCGAATTTCCACCACATGCCATTGGAAAAGATATAGGTACCATACCAAAGCTTTCAAATCTACTTTCCAAAATGGAGCAGGGATAGAAATGGACACATTTAGGGAGTCAGGCCAGGAAGGAGAGAAGACTCTGGTACAAGTGTGCTGGTTTGTACCATTTGTAGGAATTCCACCTTAAACAAAGACATGTCTTGGATCAATTATCCTGCTGTTGACGGTTGCTTGAATCAAGAACTCCTGTACTATTCTCACTCATTTTTTCATCTCCGTCTCTGTAGCTCTCTCACTCTCCCCTTTGCCCCCGTTCAATCCATGAGAGGGAGGGCTTGTACTTATCCAACTGTGGAAAAAGCACCTGAAAAAGACCGGTTACCTCTCGGTTAAAAGGGCTCTTTTTGGAGGGCTCCCCTGTGGCTTAGGCTATGGAAACATTTATTCAGAAGTGTGGAGCTGAAAATGCCCCATGGGGAATGTTTTCTTCAGGGGTTACATCCAAGGCCTCATGCTTGGTGGAGAGCATTGGGGCATGGATTGCTTGTTTGTGCCCTGGGATATCTTGTTTCATATGGCCATGAAGCACAAATCTTCTTTCACATGTAGGAACTCCCTTGAGGTATTCTGCCCACTGAACCCATTAAGACATCACATGTGCAGACACCAAGCCGCTAGAATCCACACTGAGCTTGGGAGCCTCAGGAGAGTGGTGGCTATGCGTCTACAGATGGAGATAAGAGTGTTCATCCAAGAGGACCAGCCCTCTGATGGATCCTCCTTTGCATCAACTTCGACATACCTCCAGAGCAAGAGCTCATGGTGTCCATCTTTGACCTCTCAAGGTTTGAGGGGGACACTTTCCCGCATATGGCCCATCACACACCTCTTTTCTCACAGAGAGGTGGTTTGGTCACAAGGCTCCATGGGCATACTCTCAGTGCCATGGCCACTTCTGGCACTGCACCTTTCCGAAGGAAGGCAACTCCACACACTGGGGAACCCAATTTTCTCTATCATGATGGATCTCTGATAACATGTGGAGCACGTCAGGGTCAAGTGCTTTCTGAGTCCCTGCCTCACACGCATACACAGGACAGAATCTCTTTTGGAGAGAAAAGATGTCATTCCAAACACCCAAACCAAAGTCACCTGGACAATGAAATCAAGGAACGACTGAGGAAGAACAACCTATGAGCTGCCATTTCAATAGGAAGGGTCTTTTCCGCTTAGGGAAAAGAGAGGGTGTCGTTTACCTTGACCCACACCTCGTGTCCTTTGAGAAGACATGGGTGCCCAGCAGGGAGGGCTGCTTGCAACCGACATACTTCCAGAGACCAGCCAAGGAAGAGTGAAAATCTCATGCAAGAGTCCTGAGATAGCCTTTGTGTCTAATAGTCCCCGGAAACACAGACAAGGGCTTGGGAATGAAACTGCGCCCTGGAATGTGGCTTGGATGCAAATCACATCTCAATATCTCTCTCAGCTTCTTCCTCCTTCACATTCTCTCGAATCCTCCTCATCCAAGGTGATCTGTGCTGGTCCATGTTGTCAAATCTCAGCCAGGAAAGCGGTCAAATTCGTTAACCTAGATTTTCCATCAGTCTTCCAAACTCCTATCAAATATAAAAGCATTTTACCTGAAATAACTCCTCTCTTTGTATGGAGATATTCCACCTTACCCAGTGCACCTCTATCTTACCGTAGTCAGCCCTTCACACTGACAGATAACCATCCCATTTGCACTGTGTTCTACATGGTCACAAATTTGACTCTGAGATCAACATCTTTTCAACCACCTACACATAAGGGACCGAGTGAGAATTCACTTCTCTGCAGCACAGCCCATGTATTTGAAGTTGCTGGTGAGGTGGATCTCTCGACTCTTTCTAAGGGGAGTTGGGAAATGAAGTCTCTGCCTCTCCATGTCTCAGTGAATTGGCATCGAAGAAGGGGTCTGAGCACCCTTCAGCAGGGTCTGAATGACAATGCGACAGAGGTCAAGGATTCGGTCCCCTCAAACCAGTCTCCATTTGGGACAAACCTCCTCCTTCTCTAGACCCTCAATTGGCAGGCCAGAGGCCCGGCTCGTCCAAGAGGGAAACCTCAAGACCTGCCCAGGTAGCCCTCACCACACGGCTCACGGTAGATAACAAGAGAGACTCCTTAAATTCCACAACTGTGTACCCCACAAACAAGCCAGCAGTGGAACTACTCACCCCACTTCCATCCAGCACCCCAGTAGACAGGACGTAATCTTATCAACCTGTGAAATACCCACCAGACATATCCCAGCTTCATTCTTGGGAAATTTGTTACTGTGGATAGCTAGTGTGTGCTTTCATCTATTGACGTGTACGTTCAGAAGCAGGGAATGGTCCTTGCCCCCATTCAATTATTTCCTCAGGGTTGATATTGAGGGCCTCGTCCTTGGTTGAAGGCAGAGGGGCCTATTGTCATGGTTTGAGCTCTGGAGTGAGATTTATCGTCCCGGTCATACTTGGGAGTCTTTATTCCCCTGTTGGAAAAGACTGGAAGGGATAAGCTCACTGGTCCCTCTCAGATGTATCATAATCCAAAAGCAAGCCTGAGCTGTGGCTATTTCCTCAGCAGCCTGATGAGAATGGTGGGCATCAGAAGAATGCTGGAAAGGATACTTGTCATCCAATTGTCCAATACATCCAATGGATCCTCCTTTCATTTAGTATCAACATACCTCCAGATCATGAGCTCAGGCTGCCCGAGGTACCACAAATGATGGGGGACGGTGAGAGCTTCCCACTTTGGGCCCATCACTCGCCTCTCTTCTCACAGAGAGTCCGTGGTGTCACAATGCTTGGTGGGCATCATGCCATTGCCGTGGCCACCATTGGGCCTGAACTTCTCAGATGGAAGGCAACTCCACCTCCTCTGTGCCCACCTGCTCTCTACAGAAGGATGGCTCTTCCCCTGAACGTGTGTCAGGCTCAACACGGTGGTTCCAGAACTGCTTCCCAGGAATACACAGTCTACAATCCCATTTGGAAAGAAAATATGGGATTGAAAAAGACCCACTGGCTCAAGATTGGGCAAGAGGGCGGAGGAGTAGCTGGACACGCTGACCACTTCATAGGAACTTCGGTCTCTAGGGTCCCATATTGGACGCAGAGAGCAACACACTTGAAACAACGTTCACATGAGTGCTCTCCCAAGCAATGGCTGATCTGCAGCATTC
Source organism: Sus scrofa (assembly GCF_054392235.1). Taxonomy (NCBI): domain Eukaryota; kingdom Metazoa; phylum Chordata; class Mammalia; order Artiodactyla; family Suidae; genus Sus; species Sus scrofa. Next base: position 46,072,904 of record NC_139402.1, read on the forward strand.
CCTACCTGGTCCATGAGCTATTGTGGATATGCTCGGGTGTGGATCTCTGGACTCGTTCTTAGCGGATATCGAATATGAACTCTGTGACTCTTCAGGTCTCAATGATTGGGCATCCAAACAATGGTCTGAGCATCCATGGCCAGTGGGCTGGCCAACCACAACACAGAGTACAAGATGTCTGTCAACCAAATCCAGTCTCTATGGAATAGACCTCCTCATTCTCTGGCCTCATGATTGTCAGGGACAGAGCCCACTCCCTTCCAGGTTGGAACTTTCAGTACCCTCAAATTGCAGGCATCATCCCAGGGCTCCTGGAAGATCAGACAATCGACCCACCTTTCCTTCCTTCTGATTGTAGACACAACAAACCCACTGGCACTGGCCCCAGGCACCACACTCCCAGGAAGCTCTCCATGAGAGGGAGGGCTTGTTCTTATCCACCTGTGGAAAAGGCACCTGCAATAGACCGGTTACCTCTCGGTTAAAAGGCCTCTGTTTGGAGGGCTCCCCTGTGGCTGAGGCTATGGAAATATTTATTCGGAAGTGTGGAGCTGAAAATGCCCCATGGGGAATGTCTTCGTCAAGGGTTACATCCAAGGCCTCATGCTTGGTGGAGAGCATTGGGGCATGGATTGCTTGTTTGTGCCCTGGGATGTCTTGTTTCAGATGGCCATGAAGCACAATTCTTCTTTCACATGTAGGAACTCCCTTGAGGTATTCTGCCCACTGATCCCCTGAAGATATCACATGTGCAGACACCAAGCCTCTAGAATCCACACTGAGCTTGGGAGCCTGAGGAGAGTGGTGTCTATGCGTCTACAGATGGAGATAAGAGTGTTCATCCAAGAGGACCAGCCCTCTGATGGATCCTCCTTTGCATCAACTTCGACATACCTCCAGAGCAAGAGCTCATGGTGTCCATCTTTGACCTCTCAAGGTTTGAGGGGGACACTTTCCCACATATGGCCCATCACACACCTCTTTTCTCACAGAGAGGTGGTTTGGTCACAAGGCTCCATGGGCATACTCTCAGTGCCATGGCCACTTCTGACACTATACCTTTCCGAAGGAAGGCAACTCCACACACTGGGGAACCCAATTTTCTCTATCATGATGGATATCTGATAACATGTGGAGCACGTCAGGGTCAAGTGCTTTCTGAGTCCCTGCCTCACACGCATACACAGGACAGAATCTCTTTTGGAGAGAAAAGATGTCATTCCAAACACCCAAACCAAAGTCACCTGGACAATGAAATCAAGGAACGAGTGAGGAAGAACCACCTATGAGCTGCCATTTCAATAGGAAGGGTCTTTTCCGCTTAGGGAAAAGAGAGGGTGTTGTTTACCTTGACCCACACCTCGTGTCCTTTGAGAAGACATGGGTGCCCAGCAGGGAGGGCTGCTTGCAACCGACATACTTCCAGAGACCAGCCAAGGAAGAGTGAAAATCTCATGCAAGAGTCCTGAGATAGCCTTTGTGTCTAATAGTCCCCGGAAACACAGACAAGGGCTTGGGAATGAAACTGCGCCCTGGAATGTGGCTTGGATGCAAATCACATCTCAATATCTCTCTCAGCTTCTTCCTCCTTCACATTCTCTCGAATCCTCCTCATCCAAGGTGACCTGTGCTGGTCCATGTTGTCAAATCTCAGCCAGGAAAGCGGTCAAATTCGTTAACCTAGATTTTCCATCCGTCTTCCAAACTCCTATCAAATGTAAAAGCAGTTTACCTGAAATAACTCCTCTCTTTGTATGGAGATATTCCACCTTACCCAGTGCACCTCTATCTTACCGTAGTCAGCCCTTCACACTGACAGATAACCATCCCATTTGCACTGTGTTCTACATGGTCACAAATTTGACTCTGAGATCAACATCTTTTCAACCACCTACACATAAGGGACCGAGTGAGAATTCACTTCTCTGCAGCACAGCCCATATATTTGAAGTTGCTGGTGAGGTGGATCTCTCGACTCTTTCTAAGGGGAGTTGGGAAATGAAGTCTCTGCCTCTCCATGTCTCAGTGAATTGGCATCGAAGAAGGGGTCTGAGCACCCTTCAGCAGGGTCTGAATGACAATGCGACAGAGGTCAAGGATTCGGTCCCCTCAAACCAGTCTCCATTTGGGACAATCCTCCTCCTTCTCTATACCCTGAATTGGCAGGCCAGAGGCCCGGCTCGTCCAAGAGGGAAACCTCAAGACCTGCCCAGGTAGCCCTCACCACACGGCTCACGGTAGATAACAAGAGAGACTCCTTAAATTCCACAACTGTGTACCCCACAAACAAGCCAGCAGTGGAACTACTCACCCCACTTCCATCCAGCACCCCAGTAGACAGGACGTAATCTTATCAACCTGTGAAATACCCACCAGACATATCCCAGCTTCATTCTTGGGAAATTTGTTACTGTGGATAGCTAGTGTGTGCTTTCATCTATTGACGTGTACGTTCAGAAGCAGGGAATGGTCCTTGCCCCCATTCAGGTATTTCCTCAGGGTTGATATTGAGGGCCTCGTCCTTGGTTGAAGGCAGAGGGGCCTATTGTCATGGTTTGAGCTCTGGAGTGAGATTTATCGTCCCGGTCATACTTGGGAGTCTTTATTCCCCTGTTGGAAAAGACTGGAAGGGATAAGCTCACTGGTCCCTCTCAGATGTATCATAATCCAAAAGCAAGCCTGAGCCGTGGCTATTTCCTCAGCAGCCTGATGAGAATGGTGGGCATCAGAAGAATGCTGGAAAGGATACTTGTCATCCAATTGTCCAATACATCCAATGGATCCTCCTTTCATTTAGTATCAACATACCTCCAGATCATGAGCTCAGGCTGCCCGAGGTACCACAAATGGTGGGGGACGGTGAGAGCTTCCCACTTTGGGCCCATCACTCGCCTCTCTTCTCACAGAGAGTCCGTGGTGTCACAATGCTTGGTGGGCATCATGCCATTGCCGTGGCCACCATTGGGCCTGAACTTCTCAGATGGAAGGCAACTCCACCTCCTCTGTGCCCACCTGCTCTCTACAGAAGGATGGCTCTTCCCCTGAACGTGTGTCAGGCTCAACACGGTGGTTCCAGAACTGCTTCCCAGGAATACACAGTCTACAATCCCATTTGGAAAGAAAATATGGGATTGAAAAAGACCCACTGGCTCAAGATTGGGCAAGAGGGCGGAGGAGTAGCTGGACACGCTGACCACTTCATAGGAACTTCGGTCTCTAGGGTCCCATATTGGACGCAGAGAGCAACACACTTGAAACAACGTTCACATGAGTGCTCTCCCAAGCAATGGCTGATCTGCAGCATTCCCTACCTGGTCCATGAGCTATTGTGGATTTGCTCGGGTGTGGATCTCTGGACTCGTTCTTAGCGGATATCGAATATGAACTCTGTGACTCTTCAGGTCTCAATGATTGGGCATCCAAACAATGGTCTGAGCATCCATGGCCAGTGGGCTGGCCAACCATAACACAGAGTACAAGATGTCTGTCAACCAAATCCAGTCTCTATGGAATAGACCTCCTCATTCTCTGGCCTCATGATTGTCAGGGACAGAGCCCACTCCCTTCCAGGTGGGACCTTTCAGTACCCTCAAATTGCAGGCATCATCCCAGGGCTCCTGGAAGATCAGACAATCGACCCACCTTTCCTTCCTTCTGATTGTAGACACAACAAACCCACTGGCACTGGCCCCAGGCACCACACTCCCAGGAAGCTCTCCATGAGAGGGAGGGCTTGTTCTTATCCACCTGTGGAAAAGGCACCTGAAATAGACCGGTTACCTCTCGGTTAAAAGGCCTCTGTTTGGAGGGCTCCCCTGTGGCTTAGGCTATGGAAATATTTATTCGGAAGTGTGGAGCTGAAAATGCCCCATGGGGAATGTCTTCGTCAAGGGTTACATCCAAGGCCTCATGCTTGGTGGAGAGCATTGGGGCATGCATTTCTTGTTTGTGCCCTGGGATGTCTTGTTTCAGATGGCCATGAAGCACAAATCTTCTTTCACATGTAGGAACTCCCTTGAGGTATTCTGCCCACTGATCCCCCGAAGCTATCACATGTGCAGACACCAAGCCTCTAGAATCTACACTGAGCTTGGGAGCCTGAGGAGAGTGGTGGCTATGCGTCTACAGATGGAGATAAGAGTGTTCATCCAAGAGGACCAGCCCTCTGATGGATCCTCCTTTGCATCAACTTCGACATACCTCCAGAGCAAGAGCTCATGGTGTCCATCTTTGACCTCTCAAGGTTTGAGGGGGACACTTTCCCACATATGGCCCATCACACACCTCTTTTCTCACAGAGAGGTGGTTTGGTCACAAGGCTCCATGGGCATACTCTCAGTGCCATGGCCACTTCTGGCACTGCACCTTTCCGAAGGAAGGCAACTCCACACACTGGGGAACCCAATTTTCTCTATCATGATGGATCTCTGATAACATGTGGAGCACGTCAGGGTCAAGTGCTTTCTGAGTCCCTGCCTCACACGCATACACAGGACAGAATCTCTTTTGGAGAGAAAAGATGTCATTCCAAACACCCAAACCAAAGTCACCTGGACAATGAAATCAAGGAACGACTGAGGAAGAACAACCTATGAGCTGCCATTTCAATAGGAAGGGTCTTTTCCGCTTAGGGAAAAGAGAGGGTGTCGTTTACCTTGACCCACACCTCGTGTCCTTTGAGAAGACATGGGTGCCCAGCAGGGAGGACTGCTTGCAACCGACATACTTCCAGAGACCAGCCAAGGAAGAGTGAAAATCTCATGCAAGAGTCCTGAGATAGCCTTTGTGTCTAATAGTCCCCGGAAACACAGACAAGGGCTTGGGAATGAAACTGCGCCCTGGAATGTGGCTTGGATGCAAATCACATCTCAATATCTCTCTCGGCTTCTTCCTCCTTCACATTCTCTCGAATCCTCCTCATCCAAGGTGATCTGTGCTGGTCCATGTTGTCAAATCTCAGCCAGGAAAGCGGTCAAATTCGTTAACCTAGATTTTCCATCAGTCTTCCAAACTCCTATCAAACATAAAAGCATTTTACCTGAAATAACTCCTCTCTTTGTATGGAGATATTCCACCTTACCCAGTGCACCTCTATCTTACCGTAGTCAGCCCTTCACACTGACAGATAACCATCCCATTTGCACTGTGTTCTACATGGCCACAAATTTGACTCTGAGATCAACATCTTTTCAACCACCTACACATAAGGGACCGAGTGAGAATTCACTTCTCTGCAGCACAGCCCAAATATTTGAAGTTGCTGGTGAGGTGGATCTCTCGACTCTTTCTAAGGGGAGTTGGGAAATGAAGTCTCTGCCTCTCCATGTCTCAGTGAATTGGCATCGAAGAAGGGGTCTGAGCACCCTTCAGCAGGGTCTGAATGACAATGCGACAGAGGTCAAGGATTCGGTCCCCTCAAACCAGTCTCCATTTGGGACAATCCTCCTCCTTCTCTAGACCCTCAATTGGCAGGCCAGAGGCCCGGCTCGTCCAAGAGGGAAACCTCAAGACCTGCCCAGGTAGCCCTCACCACACGGCTCACGGTAGATAACAAGAGAGACTCCTTAAATTCCACAACTGTGTACCCCACAAACAAGCCAGCAGTGGAACTACTCACCCCACTTCCATCCAGCACCCCAGTAGACAGGACGTAATCTTATCAACCTGTGAAATACCCACCAGACATATCCCAGCTTCATTCTTGGGAAATTTGTTACTGTGGATAGCTAGTGTGTGCTTTCATCTATTGACGTGTACGTTCAGAAGCAGGGAATGGTCCTTGCCCCCATTCAGGTATTTCCTCAGGGTTGATATTGAGGGCCTCGTCCTTGGTTGAAGGCAGAGGGGCCTATTGTCATGGTTTGAGCTCTGGAGTGAGCTTTATCGTCCCGGTCATACTTGGGAGTCTTTATTCCCCTGTTGGAAAAGACTGGAAGGGATAAGCTCACTGGTCCCTCTCAGATGTATCATAATCCAAAAGCAAGCCTGAGCCGTGGCTATTTCCTCAGCAGCCTGATGAGAATGGTGGGCATCAGAAGAATGCTGGAAAGAATACTTGTCATCCAATTGTCCAATACATCCAATGGATCCTCCTTTCATTTAGTATCAACATACCTCCAGATCATGAGCTCAGGCTGCCCGAGGTACCACAAATGGTGGGGGACGGTGAGAGCTTCCCACTTTGGGCCCATCACTCGCCTCTCTTCTCACAGAGAGTCCGTGGTGTCACAATGCTTGGTGGGCATCATGCCATTGCCGTGGCCACCATTGGGCCTGAACTTCTCAGATGGAAGGCAACTCCACCTCCTCTGTGCCCACCTGCTCTCTACAGAAGGATGGCTCTTCCCCTGAACGTGTGTCAGGCTCAACACGGTGGTTCCAGAACTGCTTCCCAGGAATACACAGTCTACAATCCCATTTGGAAAGAAATTATGTGATTGAAAAAGACCCACTGGCTCAAGATTGGGCAAGAGGGCGGAGGAGTAGCTGGACACGCTGACCACTTCATAGGTACTTCGGTCTCTAGGGTCCCATATTGGACGCAGAGAGCAACACACTTGAAACAACGTTCACATGAGTGCTCTCCCAAGCAATGGCTGATCTGCAGCATTCCCTACCTGGTCCATGAGCTATTGTGGATATGCTCGGGTGTGGATCTCTGGACTCGTTCTTAGCGGATATCGAATATGAACTCTGTGACTCTTCAGGTCTCAATGATTGGGCATCCAAACAATGGTCTGAGCATCCATGGCCAGTGGGCTGGCCAACCACAACACAGAGTACAAGATGTCTGTCAACCAAATCCAGTCTCTATGGAATAGACCTCCTCATTCTCTGGCCTCATGATTGTCAGGGACAGAGCCCACTCCCTTCCAGGTGGGACCTTTCAGTACCCTCAAATTGCAGGCATCATCCCAGGGCTCCTGGAAGATCAGACAATCGACCCACCTTTCCTTCCTTCTGATTGTAGACACAACAAACCCACTGGCACTGGCCCCAGGCACCACACTCCCAGGAAGCTCTCCATGAGAGGGAGGGCTTGTTCTTATCCACCTGTGGAAAAGGCACCTGAAATAGACCGGTTACCTCTCGGTTAAAAGGCCTCTGTTTGGAGGGCTCCCCTGTGGCTTAGGCTATGGAAATATTTATTCGGAAGTGTGGAGCTGAAAATGCCCCATGGGGAATGTCTTCGTCAAGGGTTACATCCAAGGCCTCATGCTTGGTGGAGAGCATTGGGGCATGCATTGCTTGTTTGTGCCCTGGGATGTCTTGTTTCAGATGGCCATGAAGCACAAATCTTCTTTCACATGTAGGAACTCCCTTGAGGTATTCTGCCCACTAGATCCCCCGAAGCTATCACATGTGCAGACACCAAGCCTCTAGAATCTACACTGAGCTTGGGAGCCTGAGGAGAGTGGTGGCTATGCGTCTACAGATGGAGATAAGAGTGTTCATCCAAGAGGACCAGCCCTCTGATGGATCCTCCTTTGCATCAACTTCGACATACCTCCAGAGCAAGAGCTCATGGTGTCCATCTTTGACCTCTCAAGGTTTGAGGGGGACACTTTCCCACATATGGCCCATCACACACCTCTTTTCTCACAGAGAGGTGGTTTGGTCACAAGGCTCCATGGGCATACTCTCAGTGCCATGGCCACTTCTGGCACTGCACCTTTCCGAAGGAAGGCAACTCCACACACTGGGGAACCCAATTTTCTCTATCATGATGGATCTCTGATAACATGTGGAGCACGTCAGGGTCAAGTGCTTTCTGAGTCCCTGCCTCACACGCATACACAGGACAGAATCTCTTTTGGAGAGAAAAGATGTCATTCCAAACACCCAAACCAAAGTCACCTGGACAATGAAATCAAGGAACGACTGAGGAAGAACAACCTATGAGCTGCCATTTCAATAGGAAGGGTCTTTTCCGCTTAGGGAAAAGAGAGGGTGTCGTTTACCTTGACCCACACCTCGTGTCCTTTGAGAAGACATGGGTGCCCAGCAGGGAGGACTGCTTGCAACCGACATACTTCCAGAGACCAGCCAAGGAAGAGTGAAAATCTCATGCAAGAGTCCTGAGATAGCCTTTGTGTCTAATAGTCCCCGGAAACACAGACAAGGGCTTGGGAATGAAACTGCGCCCTGGAATGTGGCTTGGATGCAAATCACATCTCAATATCTCTCTCGGCTTCTTCCTCCTTCACATTCTCTCGAATCCTCCTCATCCAAGGTGATCTGTGCTGGTCCATGTTGTCAAATCTCAGCCAGGAAAGCGGTCAAATTCGTTAACCTAGATTTTCCATCAGTCTTCCAAACTCCTATCAAACATAAAAGCATTTTACCTGAAATAACTCCTCTCTTTGTATGGAGATATTCCACCTTACCCAGTGCACCTCTATCTTACCGTAGTCAGCCCTTCACACTGACAGATAACCATCCCATTTGCACTGTGTTCTACATGGCCACAAATTTGACTCTGAGATCAACATCTTTTCAACCACCTACACATAAGGGACCGAGTGAGAATTCACTTCTCTGCAGCACAGCCCAAATATTTGAAGTTGCTGGTGAGGTGGATCTCTCGACTCTTTCTAAGGGGAGTTGGGAAATGAAGTCTCTGCCTCTCCATGTCTCAGTGAATTGGCATCGAAGAAGGGGTCTGAGCACCCTTCAGCAGGGTCTGAATGACAATGCGACAGAGGTCAAGGATTCGGTCCCCTCAAACCAGTCTCCATTTGGGACAATCCTCCTCCTTCTCTAGACCCTCAATTGGCAGGCCAGAGGCCCGGCTCGTCCAAGAGGGAAACCTCAAGACCTGCCCAGGTAGCCCTCACCACACGGCTCACGGTAGATAACAAGAGAGACTCCTTAAATTCCACAACTGTGTACCCCACAAACAAGCCAGCAGTGGAACTACTCACCCCACTTCCATCCAGCACCCCAGTAGACAGGACGTAATCTTATCAACCTGTGAAATACCCACCAGACATATCCCAGCTTCATTCTTGGGAAATTTGTTACTGTGGATAGCTAGTGTGTGCTTTCATCTATTGACGTGTACGTTCAGAAGCAGGGAATGGTCCTTGCCCCCATTCAGGTATTTCCTCAGGGTTGATATTGAGGGCCTCGTCCTTGGTTGAAGGCAGAGGGGCCTATTGTCATGGTTTGAGCTCTGGAGTGAGCTTTATCGTCCCGGTCATACTTGGGAGTCTTTATTCCCCTGTTGGAAAAGACTGGAAGGGATAAGCTCACTGGTCCCTCTCAGATGTATCATAATCCAAAAGCAAGCCTGAGCCGTGGCTATTTCCTCAGCAGCCTGATGAGAATGGTGGGCATCAGAAGAATGCTGGAAAGAATACTTGTCATCCAATTGTCCAATACATCCAATGGATCCTCCTTTCATTTAGTATCAACATACCTCCAGATCATGAGCTCAGGCTGCCCGAGGTACCACAAATGGTGGGGGACGGTGAGAGCTTCCCACTTTGGGCCCATCACTCGCCTCTCTTCTCACAGAGAGTCCGTGGTGTCACAATGCTTGGTGGGCATCATGCCATTGCCGTGGCCACCATTGGGCCTGAACTTCTCAGATGGAAGGCAACTCCACCTCCTCTGTGCCCACCTGCTCTCTACAGAAGGATGGCTCTTCCCCTGAACGTGTGTCAGGCTCAACACGGTGGTTCCAGAACTGCTTCCCAGGAATACACAGTCTACAATCCCATTTGGAAAGAAATTATGTGATTGAAAAAGACCCACTGGCTCAAGATTGGGCAAGAGGGCGGAGGAGTAGCTGGACACGCTGACCACTTCATAGGTACTTCGGTCTCTAGGGTCCCATATTGGACGCAGAGAGCAACACACTTGAAACAACGTTCACATGAGTGCTCTCCCAAGCAATGGCTGATCTGCAGCATTCCCTACCTGGTCCATGAGCTATTGTGGATATGCTCGGGTGTGGATCTCTGGACTCGTTCTTAGCGGATATCGAATATGAACTCTGTGACTCTTCAGGTCTCAATGATTGGGCATCCAAACAATGGTCTGAGCATCCATGGCCAGTGGGCTGGCCAACCACAACACAGAGTACAAGATGTCTGTCAACCAAATCCAGTCTCTATGGAATAGACCTCCTCATTCTCTGGCCTCATGATTGTCAGGGACAGAGCCCACTCCCTTCCAGGTGGGACCTTTCAGTACCCTCAAATTGCAGGCATCATCCCAGGGCTCCTGGAAGATCAGACAATCGACCCACCTTTCCTTCCTTCTGATTGTAGACACAACAAACCCACTGGCACTGGCCCCAGGCACCACACTCCCAGGAAGCTCTCCATGAGAGGGAGGGCTTGTTCTTATCCACCTGTGGAAAAGGCACCTGAAATAGACCGGTTACCTCTCGGTTAAAAGGCCTCTGTTTGGAGGGCTCCCCTGTGGCTTAGGCTATGGAAATATTTATTCGGAAGTGTGGAGCTGAAAATGCCCCATGGGGAATGTCTTCGTCAAGGGTTACATCCAAGGCCTCATGCTTGGTGGAGAGCATTGGGGCATGCATTGCTTGTTTGTGCCCTGGGATGTCTTGTTTCAGATGGCCATGAAGCACAAATCTTCTTTCACATGTAGGAACTCCCTTGAGGTATTCTGCCCACTAGATCCCCCGAAGCTATCACATGTGCAGACACCAAGCCTCTAGAATCTACACTGAGCTTGGGAGCCTGAGGAGAGTGGTGGCTATGCGTCTACAGATGGAGATAAGAGTGTTCATCCAAGAGGACCAGCCCTCTGATGGATCCTCCTTTGCATCAACTTCGACATACCTCCAGAGCAAGAGCTCATGGTGTCCATCTTTGACCTCTCAAGGTTTGAGGGGGACACTTTCCCACATATGGCCCATCACACACCTCTTTTCTCACAGAGAGGTGGTTTGGTCACAAGGCTCCATGGGCATACTCTCAGTGCCATGGCCACTTCTGGCACTGCACCTTTCCGAAGGAAGGCAACTCCACACACTGGGGAACCCAATTTTCTCTATCATGATGGATCTCTGATAACATGTGGAGCACGTCAGGGTCAAGTGCTTTCTGAGTCCCTGCCTCACACGCATACACAGGACAGAATCTCTTTTGGAGAGAAAAGATGTCATTCCAAACACCCAAACCAAAGTCACCTGGACAATGAAATCAAGGAACGACTGAGGAAGAACAACCTATGAGCTGCCATTTCAATAGGAAGGGTCTTTTCCGCTTAGGGAAAAGAGAGGGTGTCGTTTACCTTGACCCACACCTCGTGTCCTTTGAGAAGACATGGGTGCCCAGCAGGGAGGACTGCTTGCAACCGACATACTTCCAGAGACCAGCCAAGGAAGAGTGAAAATCTCATGCAAGAGTCCTGAGATAGCCTTTGTGTCTAATAGTCCCCGGAAACACAGACAAGGGCTTGGGAATGAAACTGCGCCCTGGAATGTGGCTTGGATGCAAATCACATCTCAATATCTCTCTCGGCTTCTTCCTCCTTCACATTCTCTCGAATCCTCCTCATCCAAGGTGATCTGTGCTGGTCCATGTTGTCAAATCTCAGCCAGGAAAGCGGTCAAATTCGTTAACCTAGATTTTCCATCAGTCTTCCAAACTCCTATCAAATGTAAAAGCAGTTTACCTGAAATAACCCCTCTCTTTGTATGGAGATATTCCACCTTACCCAGTGCACCTCTATCTTACCGTAGTCAGCCCTTCACACTGACAGATAACCATCCCATTTGCACTGTGTTCTACATGGCCACAAATTTGACTCTGAGATCAACATCTTTTCAACCACCTACACATAAGGGACCGAGTGAGAATTCACTTCTCTGCAGCACAGCCCAAATATTTGAAGTTGCTGGTGAGGTGGATCTCTCGACTCTTTCTAAGGGGAGTTGGGAAATGAAGTCTCTGCCTCTCCATGTCTCAGTGAATTGGCATCGAAGAAGGGGTCTGAGCACCCTTCAGCAGGGTCTGAATGACAATGCGACAGAGGTCAAGGATTCGGTCCCCTCAAACCAGTCTCCATTTGGGACAATCCTCCTCCTTCTCTAGACCCTCAATTGGCAGGCCAGAGGCCCGGCTCGTCCAAGAGGGAAACCTCAAGACCTGCCCAGGTAGCCCTCACCACACGGCTCACGGTAGATAACAAGAGAGACTCCTTAAATTCCACAACTGTGTACCCCACAAACAAGCCAGCAGTGGAACTACTCACCCCACTTCCATCCAGCACCCCAGTAGACAGGACGTAATCTTATCAACCTGTGAAATACCCACCAGACATATCCCAGCTTCATTCTTGGGAAATTTGTTACTGTGGATAGCTAGTGTGTGCTTTCATCTATTGACGTGTACGTTCAGAAGCAGGGAATGGTCCTTGCCCCCATTCAGGTATTTCCTCAGGGTTGATATTGAGGGCCTCGTCCTTGGTTGAAGGCAGAGGGGCCTATTGTCATGGTTTGAGCTCTGGAGTGAGCTTTATCGTCCCGGTCATACTTGGGAGTCTTTATTCCCCTGTTGGAAAAGACTGGAAGGGATAAGCTCACTGGTCCCTTTCAGATGTATCATAATCCAAAAGCAAGCCTCAGCCGTGGCTATTTCCTCAGCAGCCTGATGAGAATGGTGGGCATCAGAAGAATGCTGGAAAGGATACTTGTCATCCAATTGTCCAATACATCCAATGGATCCTCCTTTCATTTAGTATCAACATACCTCCAGATCATGAGCTCAGGCCGCCCGAGGTACCACAAATGGTGGGGGACGGTTAGAGCTTCCCACTTTGGGCCCATCACTCGCCTCTCTTCTCACAGAGAGTCCGTGGTGTCACAATGCTTGGTGGGCATCATGCCATTGCCGTGGCCACCATTGGGCCTGAACTTCTCAGATGGAAGGCAACTCCACCTCCTCTGTGCCCACCTGCTCTCTACAGAAGGATGGCTCTTCCCCTGAACGTGTGTCAGGCTCAACACGGTGGTTCCAGAACTGCTTCCCAGGAATACACAGTCTACAATCCCATTTGGAAAGAAAATATGGGATTGAAAAAGACCCACTGGCTCAAGATTGGGCAAGAGGGCGGAGGAGTAGCTGGACACGCTGACCACTTCATAGGTACTTCGGTCTCTAGGGTCCCATATTGGACGCAGAGAGCAACACACTTGAAACAACGTTCACATGAGTGCTCTCCCAAGCAATGGCTGATCTGCAGCATTCCCTACCTGGTCCATGAGCTATTGTGGATATGCTCGGGTGTGGATCTCTGGACTCGTTCTTAGCGGATATCGAATATGAACTCTGTGACTCTTCAGGTCTCAATGATTGGGCATCCAAACAATGGTCTGAGCATCCATGGCCAGTGGGCTGGCCAACCACAACACAGAGTACAAGATGTCTGTCAACCAAATCCAGTCTCTATGGAATAGACCTCCTCATTCTCTGGCCTCATGATTGTCAGGGACAGAGCCCACTCCCTTCCAGGTGGGACCTTTCAGTACCCTCAAATTGCAGGCATCATCCCAGGGCTCCTGGAAGATCAGACAATCGACCCACCTTTCCTTCCTTCTGATTGTAGACACAACAAACCCACTGGCACTGGCCCCAGGCACCACACTCCCAGGAAGCTCTCCATGAGAGGGAGGGCTTGTTCTTATCCACCTGTGGAAAAGGCACCTGAAATAGACCGGTTACCTCTCGGTTAAAAGGCCTCTGTTTGGAGGGCTCCCCTGTGGCTTAGGCTATGGAAATATTTATTCGGAAGTGTGGAGCTGAAAATGCCCCATGGGGAATGTCTTCGTCAAGGGTTACATCCAAGGCCTCATGCTTGGTGGAGAGCATTGGGGCATGGATTGCTTGTTTGTGCCCTGGGATGTCTTGTTTCACATGGCCATGAAGCACAAATCTTCTTTCACATGTAGGAACTCCCTTGAGGTATTCTGCCCACTGATCCCCTGAAGATATCACATGTGCAGACACCAAGCCTCTAGAATCCACACTGAGCTTGGGAGCCTGAGGAGAGTGGTGGCTATGCGTCTACAGATGGAGATAAGAGTGTTCATCCAAGAGGACCAGCCCTCTGTTGGATCCTCCTTTGCATCAACTTCGACATACCTCCAGAGCAAGAGCTCATGGTGTCCATCTTTGACCTCTCAAGGTTTGAGGGGGACACTTTCCCACATATGGCCCATCACACACCTCTTTTCTCACAGAGAGGTGGTTTGGTCACAAGGCTCCATGGGCATACTCTCAGTGCCATGGCCACTTCTGGCACTGCACCTTTCCGAAGGAAGGCAACTCCACACACTGGGGAACCCAATTTTCTCTATCATGATGGATCTCTGATAACATGTGGAGCACGTCAGGGTCAAGTGCTTTCTGAGTCCCTGCCTCACACGCATACACAGGACAGAATCTCTTTTGGAGAGAAAAGATGTCATTCCAAACACCCAAACCAAAGTCACCTGGACAATGAAATCAAGGAACGACTGAGGAAGAACAACCTATGAGCTGCCATTTCAATAGGAAGGGTCTTTTCCGCTTAGGGAAAAGAGAGGGTGTTGTTTACCTTGACCCACACCTCGTGTCCTTTGAGAAGACATGGGTGCCCAGCAGGGAGGACTGCTTGCAACCGACATACTTCCAGACACCAGCCAAGGAAGAGTGAAAATCTCATGCAAGAGTCCTGAGATAGCCTTTGTGTCTAATAGTCCCCGGAAACACAGACAAGGGCTTGGGAATGAAACTGCGCCCTGGAATGTGGCTTGGATGCAAATCACATCTCAATATCTCTCTCAGCTTCTTCCTCCTTCACATTCTCTCGAATCCTCCTCATCCAAGGTGATCTGTGCTGGTCCATGTTGTCAAATCTCAGCCAGGAAAGCGGTCAAATTCGTTAACCTAGATTTTCCATCAGTCTTCCAAACTCCTATCAAATGTAAAAGCAGTTTACCTGAAATAACCCCTCTCTTTGTATGGAGATATTCCACCTTACCCAGTGCACCTCTATCTTACCGTAGTCAGCCCTTCACACTGACAGATAACCATCCCATTTGCACTGTGTTCTACATGGCCACAAATTTGACTCTGAGATCAACATCTTTTCAACCACCTACACATAAGGGACCGAGTGAGAATTCACTTCTCTGCAGCACAGCCCATGTATTTGAAGTTGCTGGTGAGGTGGATCTCTCGACTCTTTCTAAGGGGAGTTGGGAAATGAAGTCTCTGCCTCTCCATGTCTCAGTGAATTGGCATCGAAGAAGGGGTCTGAGCACCCTTCAGCAGGGTCTGAATGACAATGCGACAGAGGTCAAGGATTCGGTCCCCTCAAACCAGTCTCCATTTGGGACAACCCTCCTCCTTCTCTAGACCCTCAATTGGCAGGCCAGAGGCCCGGCTCGTCCAAGAGGGAAACCTCAAGACCTGCCCAGGTAGCCCTCACCACACGGCTCACGGTAGATAACAAGAGAGACTCCTTAAATTCCACAACTGTGTACCCCACAAACAAGCCAGCAGTGGAACTACTCACCCCACTTCCATCCAGCACCCCAGTAGACAGGACGTAATCTTATCAACCTGTGAAATACCCACCAGACATATCCCAGCTTCATTCTTGGGAAATTTGTTACTGTGGATAGCTAGTGTGTGCTTTCATCTATTGACGTGTACGTTCAGAAGCAGGGAATGGTCCTTGCCCCCATTCAAGTATTTCCTCAGGTTGATATTGAGGGCCTCGTCCTTGGTTGAAGGCACAGGGGCCTATTGTCATGGTTTGAGCTCTGGAGTGAGCTTTATCGTCCCGGTCATACTTGGGAGTCTTTATTCCCCTGTTGGAAAAGACTGGAAGGGATAAGCTCACTGGTCCCTCTCAGATGTATCATAATCCAAAAGCAAGCCTGAGCCGTGGCTATTTCCTCAGCAGCCTGATGAGAATGGTGGGCATCAGAAGAATGCTGGAAAGGATACTTGTCATCCAATTGTCCAATACATCCAATGGATCCTCCTTTCATTTAGTATCAACATACCTCCAGATCATGAGCTCAGGCTGCCCGAGGTACCACAAATGGTGGGGGACGGTGAGAGCTTCCCACTTTGGGCCCATCACTCGCCTCTCTTCTCACAGAGAGTCCGTGGTGTCACAATGCTTGGTGGGCATCATGCCATTGCCGTGGCCACCATTGGGCCTGAACTTCTCAGATGGAAGGCAACTCCACCTCCTCTGTGCCCACCTGCTCTCTACAGAAGGATGGCTCTTCCCCTGAACGTGTGTCAGGCTCAACACGGTGGTTCCAGAACTGCTTCCCAGGAATACACAGTCTACAATCCCATTTGGAAAGAAAATATGGGATTGAAAAAGACCCACTGGCTCAAGATTGGGCAAGAGGGCGGAGGAGTAGCTGGACACGCTGACCACTTCATAGGAACTTCGGTCTCTAGGGTCCCATATTGGACGCAGAGAGCAACACACTTGAAACAACGTTCACATGAGTGCTCTCCCAAGCAATGGCTGATCTGCAGCATTCCCTACCTGGTCCATGAGCTATTGTGGATTTGCTCGGGTGTGGATCTCTGGACTCGTTCTTAGCGGATATCGAATATGAACTCTGTGACTCTTCAGGTCTCAATGATTGGGCATCCAAACAATGGTCTGAGCATCCATGGCCAGTGGGCTGGCCAACCATAACACAGAGTACAAGATGTCTGTCAACCAAATCCAGTCTCTATGGAATAGACCTCCTCATTCTCTGGCCTCATGATTGTCAGGGACAGAGCCCACTCCCTTCCAGGTGGGACCTTTCAGTACCCTCAAATTGCAGGCATCATCCCAGGGCTCCTGGAAGATCAGACAATCGACCCACCTTTCCTTCCTTCTGATTGTAGACACAACAAACCCACTGGCACTGGCCCCAGGCACCACACTCCCAGGAAGCTCTCCATGAGAGGGAGGGCTTGTTCTTATCCACCTGTGGAAAAGGCACCTGAAATAGACCGGTTACCTCTCGGTTAAAAGGCCTCTGTTTGGAGGGCTCCCCTGTGGCTTCGGCTATGGAAATATTTATTCGGAAGTGTGGAGCTGAAAATGCCCCATGGGGAATGTCTTCGTCAAGGGTTACATCCAAGGCCTCATGCTTGGTGGAGAGCATTGGGGCATGGATTGCTTGTTTGTGCCCTGGGATGTCTTGTTTCAGATGGCCATGAAGCACAAATATTCTTTCACATGTAGGAACTCCCTTGAGGTATTCTGCCCACTGATCCCCTGAAGATATCACATGTGCAGACACCAAGCCTCTAGAATCCACACTGAGCTTGGGAGCCTGAGGAGAGTGGTGGCTATGCGTCTACAGATGGAGATAAGAGTGTTCATCCAAGAGGACCAGCCCTCTGTTGGATCCTCCTTTGCATCAACTTCGACATACCTCCAGAGCAAGAGCTCATGGTGTCCATCTTTGACCTCTCAAGGTTTGAGGGGGACACTTTCCCACATATGGCCCATCACACACCTCTTTTCTCACAGAGAGGTGGTTTGGTCACAAGGCTCCATGGGCATACTCTCAGTGCCATGGCCACTTCTGGCACTGCACCTTTCCGAAGGAAGGCAACTCCACACACTGGGGAACCCAATTTTCTCTATCATGATGGATCTCTGATAACATGTGGAGCACGTCAGGGTCAAGTGCTTTCTGAGTCCCTGCCTCACACGCATACACAGGACAGAATCTCTTTTGGAGAGAAAAGATGTCATTCCAAACACCCAAACCAAAGTCACCTGGACAATGAAATCAAGGAACGACTGAGGAAGAACAACCTATGAGCTGCCATTTCAATAGGAAGGGTCTTTTCCGCTTAGGGAAAAGAGAGGGTGTTGTTTACCTTGACCCACACCTCGTGTCCTTTGAGAAGACATGGGTGCCCAGCAGGGAGGGCTGCTTGCAACCGACATACTTCCAGAGACCAGCCAAGGAAGAGTGAAAATCTCATGCAAGAGTCCTGAGATAGCCTTTGTGTCTAATAGTCCCCGGAAACACAGACAAGGGCTTGGGAATGAAACTGCGCCCTGGAATGTGGCTTGGATGCAAATCACATCTCAATATCTCTCTCAGCTTCTTCCTCCTTCACATTCTCTCGAATCCTCCTCATCCAAGGTGATCTGTGCTGGTCCATGTTGTCAAATCTCAGCCAGGAAAGCGGTCAAATTCGTTAACCTAGATTTTCCATCAGTCTTCCAAACTCCTATCAAATGTAAAAGCAGTTTACCTGAAATAACCCCTCTCTTTGTATGGAGATATTCCACCTTACCCAGTGCACCTCTATCTTACCGTAGTCAGCCCTTCACACTGACAGATAACCATCCCATTTGCACTGTGTTCTACATGGCCACAAATTTGACTCTGAGATCAACATCTTTTCAACCACCTACACATAAGGGACCGAGTGAGAATTCACTTCTCTGCAGCACAGCCCAAATATTTGAAGTTGCTGGTGAGGTGGATCTCTCGACTCTTTCTAAGGGGAGTTGGGAAATGAAGTCTCTGCCTCTCCATGTCTCAGTGAATTGGCATCGAAGAAGGGGTCTGAGCACCCTTCAGCAGGGTCTGAATGACAATGCGACAGAGGTCAAGGATTCGGTCCCCTCAAACCAGTCTCCATTTGGGACAACCCTCCTCCTTCTCTAGACCCTCAATTGGCAGGCCAGAGGCCCGGCTCGTCCAAGAGGGAAACCTCAAGACCTGCCCAGGTAGCCCTCACCACACGGCTCACGGTAGATAACAAGAGAGACTCCTTAAATTCCACAACTGTGTACCCCACAAACAAGCCAGCAGTGGAACTACTCACCCCACTTCCATCCAGCACCCCAGTAGACAGGACGTAATCTTATCAACCTGTGAAATACCCACCAGACATATCCCAGCTTCATTCTTGGGAAATTTGATACTGTGGATAGCTGGTGTGTGCTTTCATCTATTGACGTGTACGTTCAGAAGCAGGGAATGGTCCTTGCCCCCATTCAAGTATTTCCTCAGGGTTGATATTGAGGGCCTCGTCCTTGGTTGAAGGCAGAGGGGCCTATTGTCATGGTTTGAGCTCTGGAGTGAGCTTTATCGTCCCGGTCATACTTGGGAGTCTTTATTCCCCTGTTGGAAAAGACTGGAAGGGATAAGCTCACTGGTCCCTCTCAGATGTATCATAATCCAAAAGCAAGCCTGAGCCGTGGCTATTTCCTCAGCAGCCTGATGAGAATGGTGGGCATCAGAAGAATGCTGGAAAGGATACTTGTCATCCAATTGTCCAATACATCCAATGGATCCTCCTTTCATTTAGTATCAACATACCTCCAGATCATGAGCTCAGGCTGCCCGAGGTACCACAAATGGTGGGGGACGGTGAGAGCTTCCCACTTTGGGCCCATCACTCGCCTCTCTTCTCACAGAGAGTCCGTGGTGTCACAATGCTTGGTGGGCATCATGCCATTGCCGTGGCCACCATTGGGCCTGAACTTCTCAGATGGAAGGCAACTCCACCTCCTCTGTGCCCACCTGCTCTCTACAGAAGGATGGCTCTTCCCCTGAACGTGTGTCAGGCTCAACACGGTGGTTCCAGAACTGCTTCCCAGGAATACACAGTCTACAATCCCATTTGGAAAGAAAATATGTGATTGAAAAAGACCCACTGGCTCAAGATTGGGCAAGAGGGCGGAGGAGTAGCTGGACACGCTGACCACTTCATAGGAACTTCGGTCTCTAGGGTCCCATATTGGACGCAGAGAGCAACACACTTGAAACAACGTTCACATGAGTGCTCTCCCAAGCAATGGCTGATCTGCAGCATTCCCTACCTGGTCCATGAGCTATTGTGGATATGCTCGGGTGTGGATCTCTGGACTCGTTCTTAGCGGATATCGAATATGAACTCTGTGACTCTTCAGGTCTCAATGATTGGGCATCCAAACAATGGTCTGAGCATCCATGGCCAGTGGGCTGGCCAACCATAACACAGAGTACAAGATGTCTGTCAACCAAATCCAGTCTCTATGGAATAGACCTCCTCATTCTCTGGCCTCATGATTGTCAGGGACAGAGCCCACTCCCTTCCAGGTGGGAACTTTCAGTACCCTCAAATTGCAGGCATCATCCCAGGGCTCCTGGAAGATCAGACAATCGACCCACCTTTCCTTCCTTCTGATTGTAGACACAACAAACCCACTGGCACTGGCCCCAGGCACCACACTCCCAGGAAGCTCTCCATGAGAGGGAGGGCTTGTTCTTATCCACCTGTGGAAAAGGCACCTGAAATAGACCGGTTACCTCTCGGTTAAAAGGCCTCTGTTTGGAGGGCTCCCCTGTGGCTTAGGCTATGGAAATATTTATTCGGAAGTGTGGAGCTGAAAATGCCCCATGGGGAATGTCTTCGTCAAGGGTTACATCCAAGGCCTCATGCTTGGTGGAGAGCATTGGGGCATGGATTGCTTGTTTGTGCCCTGGGATGTCTTGTTTCACATGGCCATGAAGCACAAATCTTCTTTCACATGTAGGAACTCCCTTGAGGTATTCTGCCCACTGATCCCCTGAAGATATCACATGTGCAGACACCAAGCCTCTAGAATCCACACTGAGCTTGGGAGCCTGAGGAGAGTGGTGGCTATGCGTCTACAGATGGAGATAAGAGTGTTCATCCAAGAGGACCAGCCCTCTGATGGATCCTCCTTTGCATCAACTTCGACATACCTCCAGAGCAAGAGCTCATGGTGTCCATCTTTGACCTCTCAAGGTTTGAGGGGGACACTTTCCCACATATGGCCCATCACACACCTCTTTTCTCACAGAGAGGTGGTTTGGTCACAAGGCTCCATGGGCATACTCTCAGTGCCATGGCCACTTCTGGCACTGCACCTTTCCGAAGGAAGGCAACTCCACACACTGGGGAACCCAATTTTCTCTATCATGATGGATATCTGATAACATGTGGAGCACGTCAGGGTCAAGTGCTTTCTGAGTCCCTGCCTCACACGCATACACAGGACAGAATCTCTTTTGGAGAGAAAAGATGTCATTCCAAACACCCAAACCAAAGTCACCTGGACAATGAAATCAAAGAACGACTGAGGAAGAACAACCTATGAGCTGCCATTTCAATAGGAAGGGTCTTTTCCGCTTAGGGAAAAGAGAGGGTGTCGTTTACCTTGACCCACACCTCGTGTCCTTTGAGAAGACATGGGTGCCCAGCAGGGAGGACTGCTTGCAACCGACATACTTCCAGACACCAGCCAAGGAAGAGTGAAAATCTCATGCAAGAGTCCTGAGATAGCCTTTGTGTCTAATAGTCCCCGGAAACACAGACAAGGGCTTGGGAATGAAACTGCGCCCTGGAATGTGGCTTGGATGCAAATCACATCTCAATATCTCTCACGGCTTCTTCCTCCTTCACATTCTCTCGAATCCTCCTCATCCAAGGTGATCTGTGCTGGTCCATGTTGTCAAATCTCAGCCAGGAAAGCGGTCAAATTCGTTAACCTAGATTTTCCATCAGTCTTCCAAACTCCTATCAAATATGAAAGCATTTTACCTGAAATAACTCCTCTCTTTGTATGGAGATATTCCACCTTACCCAGTGCACCTCTATCTTACCGTAGTCAGCCCTTCACACTGACAGATAACCATCCCATTTGCACTGTGTTCTACATGGTCACAAATTTGACTCTGAGATCAACATCTTTTCAACCACCTACACATAAGGGACCGAGTGAGAATTCACTTCTCTGCAGCACAGCCCAAATATTTGACGTTGCTGGTGAGGTGGATCTCTCGACTCTTTCTAAGGGGAGTTGGGAAATGAAGTCTCTGCCTCCCCATGTCTCAGTGAATTGGCATGTAAGAAGGGGTCTGAGCACCCTTCAGCAGGGTCTGAATGACAATGCGACAGAGGTCAAGGATTCGGTCCCCTCAAACCAGTCTCCATTTGGGACAATCCTCCTCCTTCTCTAGACCCTCAATTGGCAGGCCAGAGGCCCGGCTCGTCCAAGAGGGAAACCTCAAGACCTGCCCAGGTAGCCCTCACCACACGGCTCACGGTAGATAACAAGAGAGACTCCTTAAATTCCACAACTGTGTACCCCACAAACAAGCCAGCAGTGGAACTACTCACCCCACTTCCATCCAGCACCCCAGTAGACAGGACGTAATCTTATCAACCTGTGAAATACCCACCAGACATATCCCAGCTTCATTCTTGGGAAATTTGTTACTGTGGATAGCTAGTGTGTGCTTTCATCTATTGACGTGTACGTTCAGAAGCAGGGAATGGTCCTTGCCCCCATTCAGGTATTTCCTCAGGGTTGATATTGAGGGCCTCGTCCTTGGTTGAAGGCAGAGGGGCCTATTGTCATGGTTTGAGCTCTGGAGTGAGCTTTATCGTCCCGGTCATACTTGGGAGTCTTTATTCCCCTGTTGGAAAAGACTGGAAGGGATAAGCTCACTGGTCCCTTTCAGATGTATCATAATCCAAAAGCAAGCCTGAGCCGTGGCTATTTCCTCAGCAGCCTGATGAGAATGGTGGGCATCAGAAGAATGCTGGAAAGGATACTTGTCATCCAATTGTCCAATACATCCAATGGATCCTCCTTTCATTTAGTATCAACATACCTCCAGATCATGAGCTCAGGCCGCCCGAGGTACCACAAATGGTGGGGGACGGTGAGAGCTTCCCACTTTGGGCCCATCACTCGCCTCTCTTCTCACAGAGAGTCCGTGGTGTCACAATGCTTGGTGGGCATCATGCCATTGCCGTGGCCACCATTGGGCCTGAACTTCTCAGATGGAAGGCAACTCCACCTCCTCTGTGCCCACCTGCTCTCTACAGAAGGATGGCTCTTCCCCTGAACGTGTGTCAGGCTCAACACGGTGGTTCCAGAACTGCTTCCCAGGAATACACAGTCTACAATCCCATTTGGAAAGAAAATATGGGATTGAAAAAGACCCACTGGCTCAAGATTGGGCAAGAGGGCGGAGGAGTAGCTGGACACGCTGACCACTTCATAGGTACTTCGGTCTCTAGGGTCCCATATTGGACGCAGAGAGCAACACACTTGAATCAACGTTCACATGAGTGCTCTCCCAAGCAATGGCTGATCTGCAGCATTCCCTACCTGGTCCATGAGCTATTGTGGATTTGCTCGGGTGTGGATCTCTGGACTCGTTCTTAGCGGATATCGAATATGAACTCTGTGACTCTTCAGGTCTCAATGATTGGGCATCCAAACAATGGTCTGAGCATCAATGGCCAGTGGGCTGGCCAACCATAACACAGAGTACAAGATGTCTGTCAACCAAATCCAGTCTCTATGGAATAGACCTCCTCATTCTCTGGCCTCATGATTGTCAGGGACAGAGCCCACTCCCTTCCAGGTGGGAACTTTCAGTACCCTCAAATTGCAGGCATCATCCCAGGGCTCCTGGAAGATCAGACAATCGACCCACCTTTCCTTCCTTCTGATTGTAGACACAACAAACCCACTGGCACTGGCCCCAGGCACCACACTCCCAGGAAGCTCTCCATGAGAGGGAGGGCTTGTTCTTATCCACCTGTGGAAAAGGCAGCTGAAATAGACCGGTTACCTCTCGGTTAAAAGGCATCTGTTTGGAGGGCTCCCCTGTGGCTTCGGCTATGGAAATATTTATTCGGAAGTGTGGAGCTGAAAATGCCCCATGGGGAATGTCTTCGTCAAGGGTTACATCCAAGGCCTCATGCTTGGTGGAGAGCATTGGGGCATGGATTGCTTGTTTGTGCCCTGGGATGTCTTGTTTCAGATGGCCATGAAGCACAAATCTTCTTTCACATGTAGGAACTCCCTTGAGGTATTCTGCCCACTGATCCCCTGAAGATATCACATGTGCAGACACCAAGCCTCTAGAATCCACACTGAGCTTGGGAGCCTGAGGAGAGTGGTGGCTATGCGTCTACAGATGGAGATAAGAGTGTTCATCCAAGAGGACCAGCCCTCTGTTGGATCCTCCTTTGCATCAACTTCGACATACCTCCAGAGCAAGAGCTCATGGTGTCCATCTTTGACCTCTCAAGGTTTGAGGGGGACACTTTCCCACATATGGCCCATCACACACCTCTTTTCTCACAGAGAGGTGGTTTGGTCACAAGGCTCCATGGGCATACTCTCAGTGCCATGGCCACTTCTGGCACTGCACCTTTCCGAAGGAAGGCAACTCCACACACTGGGGAACCCAATTTTCTCTATCATGATGGATCTCTGATAACATGTGGAGCACGTCAGGGTCAAGTGCTTTCTGAGTCCCTGCCTCACACGCATACACAGGACAGAATCTCTTTTGGAGAGAAAAGATGTCATTCCAAACACCCAAACCAAAGTCACCTGGACAATGAAATCAAGGAACGACTGAGGAAGAACAACCTATGAGCTGCCATTTCAATAGGAAGGGTCTTTTCCGCTTAGGGAAAAGAGAGGGTGTTGTTTACCTTGACCCACACCTCGTGTCCTTTGAGAAGACATGGGTGCCCAGCAGGGAGGACTGCTTGCAACCGACATACTTCCAGAGACCAGCCAAGGAAGAGTGAAAATCTCATGCAAGAGTCCTGAGATAGCCTTTGTGTCTAATAGTCCCCGGAAACACAGACAAGGGCTTGGGAATGAAACTGCGCCCTGGAATGTGGCTTGGATGCAAATCACATCTCAATATCTCTCTCAGCTTCTTCCTCCTTCACATTCTCTCGAATCCTCCTCATCCAAGGTGATCTGTGCTGGTCCATGTTGTCAAATCTCAGCCAGGAAAGCGGTCAAATTCGTTAACCTAGATTTTCCATCAGTCTTCCAAACTCCTATCAAATGTAAAAGCAGTTTACCTGAAATAACCCCTCTCTTTGTATGGAGATATTCCACCTTACCCAGTGCACCTCTATCTTACCGTAGTCAGCCCTTCACACTGACAGATAACCATCCCATTTGCACTGTGTTCTACATGGCCACAAATTTGACTCTGAGATCAACATCTTTTCAACCACCTACACATAAGGGACCGAGTGAGAATTCACTTCTCTGCAGCACAGCCCATGTATTTGAAGTTGCTGGTGAGGTGGATCTCTCGACTCTTTCTAAGGGGAGTTGGGAAATGAAGTCTCTGCCTCTCCATGTCTCAGTGAATTGGCATCGAAGAAGGGGTCTGAGCACCCTTCAGCAGGGTCTGAATGACAATGCGACAGAGGTCAAGGATTCGGTCCCCTCAAACCAGTCTCCATTTGGGACAACCCTCCTCCTTCTCTAGACCCTCAATTGGCAGGCCAGAGGCCCGGCTCGTCCAAGAGGGAAACCTCAAGACCTGCCCAGGTAGCCCTCACCACACGGCTCACGGTAGATAACAAGAGAGACTCCTTAAATTCCACAACTGTGTACCCCACAAACAAGCCAGCAGTGGAACTACTCACCCCACTTCCATCCAGCACCCCAGTAGACAGGACGTAATCTTATCAACCTGTGAAATACCCACCAGACATATCCCAGCTTCATTCTTGGGAAATTTGTTACTGTGGATAGCTAGTGTGTGCTTTCATCTATTGACGTGTACGTTCAGAAGCAGGGAATGGTCCTTGCCCCCATTCAGGTATTTCCTCAGGGTTGATATTGAGGGCCTCGTCCTTGGTTGAAGGCAGAGGGGCCTATTGTCATGGTTTGAGCTCTGGAGTGAGCTTTATCGTCCCGGTCATACTTGGGAGTCTTTATTCCCCTGTTGGAAAAGACTGGAAGGGATAAGCTCACTGGTCCCTTTCAGATGTATCATAATCCAAAAGCAAGCCTGAGCCGTGGCTATTTCCTCAGCAGCCTGATGAGAATGGTGGGCATCAGAAGAATGCTGGAAAGGATACTTGTCATCCAATTGTCCAATACATCCAATGGATCCTCCTTTCATTTAGTATCAACATACCTCCAGATCATGAGCTCAGGCCGCCCGAGGTACCACAAATGGTGGGGGACGGTGAGAGCTTCCCACTTTGGGCCCATCACTCGCCTCTCTTCTCACAGAGAGTCCGTGGTGTCACAATGCTTGGTGGGCATCATGCCATTGCCGTGGCCACCATTGGGCCTGAACTCCTCAGATGGAAGGCAACTCCACCTCCTCTGTGCCCACCTGCTCTCTACAGAAGGATGGCTCTTCCCCTGAACGTGTGTCAGGCTCAACACGGTGGTTCCAGAACTGCTTCCCAGGAATACACAGTCTACAATCCCATTTGGAAAGAAAATATGGGATTGAAAAAGACCCACTGGCTCAAGATTGGGCAAGAGGGCGGAGGAGTAGCTGGACACGCTGACCACTTCATAGGTACTTCGGTCTCTAGGGTCCCATATTGGACGCAGAGAGCAACACACTTGAAACAACGTTCAAATGAGTGCTCTCCCAAGCAATGGCTGATCTGCAGCATTCCCTACCTGGTCCATGAGCTATTGTGGATATGCTCGGGTGTGGATCTCTGGACTCGTTCTTAGCGGATATCGAATATGAACTCTGTGACTCTTCAGGTCTCAATGATTGGGCATCCAAACAATGGTCTGAGCATCCATGGCCAGTGGGCTGGCCAACCATAACACAGAGTACAAGATGTCTGTCAACCAAATCCAGTCTCTATGGAATAGACCTCCTCATTCTCTGGCCTCATGATTGTCAGGGACAGAGCCCACTCCCTTCCAGGTGGGACCTTTCAGTACCCTCAAATTGCAGGCATCATCCCAGGGCTCCTGGAAGATCAGACAATCGACCCACCTTTCCTTCCTTCTGATTGTAGACACAACAAACCCACTGGCACTGGCCCCAGGCACCACACTCCCAGGAAGCTCTCCATGAGAGGGAGGGCTTGTTCTTATCCACCTGTGGAAAAGGCAGCTGAAATAGACCGGTTACCTCTCGGTTAAAAGGCCTCTGTTTGGAGGGCTCCCCTGTGGCTTAGGCTATGGAAATATTTATTCGGAAGTGTGGAGCTGAAAATGCCCCATGGGGAATGTCTTCGTCAAGGGTTACATCCAAAGCCTCTTGCTTGGTGGAGAGCATTGGGGCATGGATTGCTTGTTTGTGCCCTGGGATGTCTTGTTTCACATGGCCATGAAGCACAAATCTTCTTTCACATGTAGGAACTCCCTTGAGGTATTCTGCCCACTGATCCCCTGAAGATATCACATGTGCAGACACCAAGCCTCTAGAATCCACACTGAGCTTGGGAGCCTGAGGAGAGTGGTGGCTATGCGTCTACAGATGGAGATAAGAGTGTTCATCCAAGAGGACCAGCCCTCTGTTGGATCCTCCTTTGCATCAACTTCGACATACCTCCAGAGCAAGAGCTCATGGTGTCCATCTTTGACCTCTCAAGGTTTGAGGGGGACACTTTCCCACATATGGCCCATCACACACCTCTTTTCTCACAGAGAGGTGGTTTGGTCACAAGGCTCCATGGGCATACTCTCAGTGCCATGGCCACTTCTGGCACTGCACCTTTCCGAAGGAAGGCAACTCCACACACTGGGGAACCCAATTTTCTCTATCATGATGGATCTCTGATAACATGTGGAGCACGTCAGGGTCAAGTGCTTTCTGAGTCCCTGCCTCACACGCATACACAGGACAGAATCTCTTTTGGAGAGAAAAGATGTCATTCCAAACACCCAAACCAAAGTCACCTGGACAATGAAATCAAGGAACGACTGAGGAAGAACAACCTATGAGCTGCCATTTCAATAGGAAGGGTCTTTTCCGCTTAGGGAAAAGAGAGGGTGTTGTTTACCTTGACCCACACCTCGTGTCCTTTGAGAAGACATGGGTGCCCAGCAGGGAGGACTGCTTGCAACCGACATACTTCCAGAGACCAGCCAAGGAAGAGTGAAAATCTCATGCAAGAGTCCTGAGATAGCCTTTGTGTCTAATAGTCCCCGGAAACACAGACAAGGGCTTGGGAATGAAACTGCGCCCTGGAATGTGGCTTGGATGCAAATCACATCTCAATATCTCTCTCAGCTTCTTCCTCCTTCACATTCTCTCGAATCCTCCTCATCCAAGGTGATCTGTGCTGGTCCATGTTGTCAAATCTCAGCCAGGAAAGCGGTCAAATTCGTTAACCTAGATTTTCCATCAGTCTTCCAAACTCCTATCAAATGTAAAAGCAGTTTACCTGAAATAACTCCTCTCTTTGTATGGAGATATTCCACCTTACCCAGTGCACCTCTATCTTACCGTAGTCAGCCCTTCACACTGACAGATAACCATCCCATTTGCACTGTGTTCTACATGGCCACAAATTTGACTCTGAGATCAACATCTTTTCAACCACCTACACATAACGGACCGAGTGAGAATTCACTTCTCTGCAGCTCAGCCCATGTATTTGAAGTTGCTGGTGAGGTGGATCTCTCGACTCTTTCTAAGGGGAGTTGGGAAATGAAGTCTCTGCCTCTCCATGTCTCAGTGAATTGGCATCGAAGAAGGGGTCTGAGCACCCTTCAGCAGGGTCTGAATGACAATGCGACAGAGGTCAAGGATTCGGTCCCCTCAAACCAGTCTCCATTTGGGACAACCCTCCTCCTTCTCTAGACCCTCAATTGGCAGGCCAGAGGCCCGGCTCGTCCAAGAGGGAAACCTCAAGACCTGCCCAGGTAGCCCTCACCACACGGCTCACGGTAGATAACAAGAGAGACTCCTTAAATTCCACAACTGTGTACCCCACAAACAAGCCAGCAGTGGAACTACTCACCCCACTTCCATCCAGCACCCCAGTAGACAGGACGTAATCTTATCAACCTGTGAAATACCCACCAGACATATCCCAGCTTCATTCTTGGGAAATTTGTTACTGTGGATAGCTAGTGTGTGCTTTCATCTATTGACGTGTACGTTCAGAAGCAGGGAATGGTCCTTGCCCCCATTCAAGTATTTCCTCAGGTTTGATATTGAGGGCCTCGTCCTTGGTTGAAGGCAGAGGGGCCTATTGTCATGGTTTGAGCTCTGGAGTGAGCTTTATCGTCCCGGTCATACTTGGGAGTCTTTATTCCCCTGTTGGAAAAGACTGGAAGGGATAAGCTCACTGGTCCCTTTCAGATGTATTATAATCCAAAAGCAAGCCTGAGCCGTAGCTATTTCCTCAGCAGCCTGATGAGAATGGTGGGCATCAGAAGAATGCTGGAAAGGATACTTGTCATCCAATTGTCCAATACATCCAATGGATCCTCCTTTCATTTAGTATCAACATACCTCCAGATCATGAGCTCAGGCTGCCCGAGGTACCACAAATGGTGGGGGACGGTGAGAGCTTCCCACTTTGGGCCCATCACTCGCCTCTCTTCTCACAGAGAGTCCGTGGTGTCACAATGCTTGGTGGGCATCATGCCATTGCCGTGGCCACCATTGGGCCTGAACTTCTCAGATGGAAGGCAACTCCACCTCCTCTGTGCCCACCTGCTCTCTACAGAAGGATGGCTCTTCCCCTGAACGTGTGTCAGGCTCAACACGGTGGTTCCAGAACTGCTTCCCAGGAATACACAGTCTACAATCCCATTTGGAAAGAAAATATGGGATTGAAAAAGACCCACTGGCTCAAGATTGGGCAAGAGGGCGGAGGAGTAGCTGGACACGCTGACCACTTCATAGGAACTTCGGTCTCTAGGGTCCCATATTGGACGCAGAGAGCAACACACTTGAAACAACGTTCACATGAGTGCTCTCCCAAGCAATGGCTGATCTGCAGCATTCCCTACCTGGTCCATGAGCTATTGTGGATTTGCTCGGGTGTGGATCTCTGGACTCGTTCTTAGCGGATATCGAATATGAACTCTGTGACTCTTCAGGTCTCAATGATTGGGCATCCAAACAATGGTCTGAGCATCCATGGCCAGTGGGCTGGCCAACCATAACACAGAGTACAAGATGTCTGTCAACCAAATCCAGTCTCTATGGAATAGACCTCCTCATTCTCTGGCCTCATGATTGTCAGGGACAGAGCCCACTCCCTTCCAGGTGGGACCTTTCAGTACCCTCAAATTGCAGGCATCATCCCAGGGCTCCTGGAAGATCAGACAATCGACCCACCTTTCCTTCCTTCTGATTGTAGACACAACAAACCCACTGGCACTGGCCCCAGGCACCACACTCCCAGGAAGCTCTCCATGAGAGGGAGGGCTTGTTCTTATCCACCTGTGGAAAAGGCAGCTGAAATAGACCGGTTACCTCTCGGTTAAAAGGCATCTGTTTGGAGGGCTCCCCTGTGGCTTCGGCTATGGAAATATTTATTCGGAAGTGTGGAGCTGAAAATGCCCCATGGGGAATGTCTTCGTCAAGGGTTACATCCAAGGCCTCATGCTTGGTGGAGAGCATTGGGGCATGGATTGCTTGTTTGTGCCCTGGGATGTCTTGTTTCACATGGCCATGAAGCACAAATCTTCTTTCACATGTAGGAACTCCCTTGAGGTATTCTGCCCACTGATCCCCTGAAGATATCACATGTGCAGACACCAAGCCTCTAGAATCCACACTGAGCTTGGGAGCCTGAGGAGAGTGGTGGCTATGCGTCTACAGATGGAGATAAGAGTGTTCATCCAAGAGGACCAGCCCTCTGTTGGATCCTCCTTTGCATCAACTTCGACATACCTCCAGAGCAAGAGCTCATGGTGTCCATCTTTGACCTCTCAAGGTTTGAGGGGGACACTTTCCCACATATGGCCCATCACACACCTCTTTTCTCACAGAGAGGTGGTTTGGTCACAAGGCTCCATGGGCATACTCTCAGTGCCATGGCCACTTCTGGCACTGCACCTTTCCGAAGGAAGGCAACTCCACACACTGGGGAACCCAATTTTCTCTATCATGATGGATCTCTGATAACATGTGGAGCACGTCAGGGTCAAGTGCTTTCTGAGTCCCTGCCTCACACGCATACACAGGACAGAATCTCTTTTGGAGAGAAAAGATGTCATTCCAAACACCCAAACCAAAGTCACCTGGACAATGAAATCAAGGAACGACTGAGGAAGAACAACCTATGAGCTGCCATTTCAATAGGAAGGGTCTTTTCCGCTTAGGGAAAAGAGAGGGTGTTGTTTACCTTGACCCACACCTCGTGTCCTTTGAGAAGACATGGGTGCCCAGCAGGGAGGACTGCTTGCAACCGACATACTTCCAGAGACCAGCCAAGGAAGAGTGAAAATCTCATGCAAGAGTCCTGAGATAGCCTTTGTGTCTAATAGTCCCCGGAAACACAGACAAGGGCTTGGGAATGAAACTGCGCCCTGGAATGTGGCTTGGATGCAAATCACATCTCAATATCTCTCTCGGCTTCTTCCTCCTTCACATTCTCTCGAATCCTCCTCATCCAAGGTGATCTGTGCTGGTCCATGTTGTCAAATCTCAGCCAGGAAAGCGGTCAAATTCGTTAACCTAGATTTTCCATCAGTCTTCCAAACTCCTATCAAATGTAAAAGCAGTTTACCTGAAATAACCCCTCTCTTTGTATGGAGATATTCCACCTTACCCAGTGCACCTCTATCTTACCGTAGTCAGCCCTTCACACTGACAGATAACCATCCCATTTGCACTGTGTTCTACATGGCCACAAATTTGACTCTGAGATCAACATCTTTTCAACCACCTACACATAACGGACCGAGTGAGAATTCACTTCTCTGCAGCACAGCCCATGTATTTGAAGTTGCTGGTGAGGTGGATCTCTCGACTCTTTCTAAGGGGAGTTGGGAAATGAAGTCTCTGCCTCTCCATGTCTCAGTGAATTGGCATCGAAGAAGGGGTCTGAGCACCCTTCAGCAGGGTCTGAGTGACAATGCGACAGAGGTCAAGGATTCGGTCCCCTCAAACCAGTCTCCATTTGGGACAACCCTCCTCCTTCTCTAGACCCTCAATTGGCAGGCCAGAGGCCCGGCTCGTCCAAGAGGGAAACCTCAAGACCTGCCCAGGTAGCCCTCACCACACGGCTCACGGTAGATAACAAGAGAGACTCCTTAAATTCCACAACTGTGTACCCCACAAACAAGCCAGCAGTGGAACTACTCACCCCACTTCCATCCAGCACCCCAGTAGACAGGACGTAATCTTATCAACCTGTGAAATACCCACCAGACATATCCCAGCTTCATTCTTGGGAAATTTGTTACTGTGGATAGCTAGTGTGTGCTTTCATCTATTGACGTGTACGTTCAGAAGCAGGGAATGGTCCTTGCCCCCATTCAGGTATTTCCTCAGGGTTGATATTGAGGGCCTCGTCCTTGGTTGAAGGCAGAGGGGCCTATTGTCATGGTTTGAGCTCTGGAGTGAGCTTTATCGTCCCGGTCATACTTGGGAGTCTTTATTCCCCTGTTGGAAAAGACTGGAAGGGATAAGCTCACTGGTCCCTCTCAGATGTATCATAATCCAAAAGCAAGCCTGAGCCGTGGCTATTTCCTCAGCAGCCTGATGAGAATGGTGGGCATCAGAAGAATGCTGGAAAGGATACTTGTCATCCAATTGTCCAATACATCCAATGGATCCTCCTTTCATTTAGTATCAACATACCTCCAGATCATGAGCTCAGGCTGCCCGAGGTACCACAAATGGTGGGGGACGGTGAGAGCTTCCCACTTTGGGCCCATCACTCGCCTCTCTTCTCACAGAGAGTCCGTGGTGTCACAATGCTTGGTGGGCATCATGCCATTGCCGTGGCCACCATTGGGCCTGAACTCCTCAGATGGAAGGCAACTCCACCTCCTCTGTGCCCACCTGCTCTCTACAGAAGGATGGCTCTTCCCCTGAACGTGTGTCAGGCTCAACACGGTGGTTCCAGAACTGCTTCCCAGGAATACACAGTCTACAATCCCATTTGGAAAGAAAATATGGGATTGAAAAAGACCCACTGGCTCAAGATTGGGCAAGAGGGCGGAGGAGTAGCTGGACACGCTGACCACTTCATAGGAACTTCGGTCTCTAGGGTCCCATATTGGACGCAGAGAGCAACACACTTGAAACAACGTTCACATGAGTGCTCTCCCAAGCAATGGCTGATCTGCAGCATTCCCTACCTGGTCCATGAGCTATTGTGGATATGCTCGGGTGTGGATCTCTGGACTCGTTCTTAGCGGATATCGAATATGAACTCTGTGACTCTTCAGGTCTCAATGATTGGGCATCCAAACAATGGTCTGAGCATCCATGGCCAGTGGGCTGGCCAACCATAACACAGAGTACAAGATGTCTGTCAACCAAATCCAGTCTCTATGGAATAGACCTCCTCATTCTCTGGCCTCATGATTGTCAGGGACAGAGCCCACTCCCTTCCAGGTGGGACCTTTCAGTACCCTCAAATTGCAGGCATCATCCCAGGGCTCCTGGAAGATCAGACAATCGACCCACCTTTCCTTCCTTCTGATTGTAGACACAACAAACCCACTGGCACTGGCCCCAGGCACCACACTCCCAGGAAGCTCTCCATGAGAGGGAGGGCTTGTTCTTATCCACCTGTGGAAAAGGCACCTGAAATAGACCGGTTACCTCTCGGTTAAAAGGCATCTGTTTGGAGGGCTCCCCTGTGGCTTAGGCTATGGAAATATTTATTCGGAAGTGTGGAGCTGAAAATGCCCCATGGGGAATGTCTTCGTCAAGGGTTACATCCAAGGCCTCATGCTTGGTGGAGAGCATTGGGGCATGGATTGCTTGTTTGTGCCCTGGGATGTCTTGTTTCACATGGCCATGAAGCACAAATCTTCTTTCACATGTAGGAACTCCCTTGAGGTATTCTGCCCACTGATCCCCTGAAGATATCACATGTGCAGACACCAAGCCTCTAGAATCCACACTGAGCTTGGGAGCCTGAGGAGAGTGGTGGCTATGCGTCTACAGATGGAGATAAGAGTGTTCATCCAAGAGGACCAGCCCTCTGTTGGATCCTCCTTTGCATCAACTTCGACATACCTCCAGAGCAAGAGCTCATGGTGTCCATCTTTGACCTCTCAAGGTTTGAGGGGGACACTTTCCCACATATGGCCCATCACACACCTCTTTTCTCACAGAGAGGTGGTTTGGTCACAAGGCTCCATGGGCATACTCTCAGTGCCATGGCCACTTCTGGCACTGCACCTTTCCGAAGGAAGGCAACTCCACACACTGGGGAACCCAATTTTCTCTATCATGATGGATCTCTGATAACATGTGGAGCACGTCAGGGTCAAGTGCTTTCTGAGTCCCTGCCTCACACGCATACACAGGACAGAATCTCTTTTGGAGAGAAAAGATGTCATTCCAAACACCCAAACCAAAGTCACCTGGACAATGAAATCAAGGAACGACTGAGGAAGAACAACCTATGAGCTGCCATTTCAATAGGAAGGGTCTTTTCCGCTTAGGGAAAAGAGAGGGTGTCGTTTACCTTGACCCACACCTCGTGTCCTTTGAGAAGACATGGGTGCCCAGCAGGGAGGACTGCTTGCAACCGACATACTTCCAGAGACCAGCCAAGGAAGAGTGAAAATCTCATGCAAGAGTCCTGAGATAGCCTTTGTGTCTAATAGTCCCCGGAAACACAGACAAGGGCTTGGGAATGAAACTGCGCCCTGGAATGTGGCTTGGATGCAAATCACATCTCAATATCTCTCTCGGCTTCTTCCTCCTTCACATTCTCTCGAATCCTCCTCATCCAAGGTGATCTGTGCTGGTCCATGTTGTCAAATCTCAGCCAGGAAAGCGGTCAAATTCGTTAACCTAGATTTTCCATCAGTCTTCCAAACTCCTATCAAATGTAAAAGCAGTTTACCTGAAATAACCCCTCTCTTTGTATGGAGATATTCCACCTTACCCAGTGCACCTCTATCTTACCGTAGTCAGCCCTTCACACTGACAGATAACCATCCCATTTGCACTGTGTTCTACATGGCCACAAATTTGACTCTGAGATCAACATCTTTTCAACCACCTACACATAAGGGACCGAGTGAGAATTCACTTCTCTGCAGCACAGCCCATGTATTTGAAGTTGCTGGTGAGGTGGATCTCTCGACTCTTTCTAAGGGGAGTTGGGAAATGAAGTCTCTGCCTCTCCATGTCTCAGTGAATTGGCATCGAAGAAGGGGTCTGAGCACCCTTCAGCAGGGTCTGAATGACAATGCGACAGAGGTCAAGGATTCGGTCCCCTCAAACCAGTCTCCATTTGGGACAACCCTCCTCCTTCTCTAGACCCTCAATTGGCAGGCCAGAGGCCCGGCTCGTCCAAGAGGGAAACCTCAAGACCTGCCCAGGTAGCCCTCACCACACGGCTCACGGTAGATAACAAGAGAGACTCCTTAAATTCCACAACTGTGTACCCCACAAACAAGCCAGCAGTGGAACTACTCACCCCACTTCCATCCAGCACCCCAGTAGACAGGACGTAATCTTATCAACCTGTGAAATACCCACCAGACATATCCCAGCTTCATTCTTGGGAAATTTGTTACTGTGGATAGCTGGTGTGTGCTTTCATCTATTGACGTGTACGTTCAGAAGCAGGGAATGGTCCTT
Source organism: Sus scrofa (assembly GCF_054392235.1). Classification (NCBI taxonomy): domain Eukaryota; kingdom Metazoa; phylum Chordata; class Mammalia; order Artiodactyla; family Suidae; genus Sus; species Sus scrofa. The sequence goes on from NC_139402.1 coordinate 46,108,440, forward strand.
GCCCCCATTCAGGTATTTCCTCAGGGTTGATATTGAGGGCCTCGTCCTTGGTTGAAGGCAGAGGGGCCTATTGTCATGGTTTGAGCTCTGGAGTGAGATTTATCGTCCCGGTCGTACTTGGGAGTCTTTATTCCCCTGTTGGAAAAGACTGGAAGGGATAAGCTCACTGGTCCCTCTCAGATGTATCATAATCCAAAAGCAAGCCTGAGCCGTGGCTATTTCCTCAGCAGCCTGATGAGAATGGTGGGCATCAGAAGAATGCTGGAAAGAATACTTGTCATCCAATTGTCCAATACATCCAATGGATCCTCCTTTCATTTAGTATCAACATACCTCCAGATCATGAGCTCAGGCTGCCCGAGGTACCACAAATGGTGGGGGACGGTGAGAGCTTCCCACTTTGGGCCCATCACTCGCCTCTCTTCTCACAGAGAGTCCGTGGTGTCACAATGCTTGGTGGGCATCATGCCATTGCCGTGGCCACCATTGGGCCTGAACTCCTCAGATGGAAGGCAACTCCACCTCCTCTGTGCCCACCTGCTCTCTACAGAAGGATGGCTCTTCCCCTGAACGTGTGTCAGGCTCAACACGGTGGTTCCAGAACTGCTTCCCAGGAATACACAGTCTACAATCCCATTTGGAAAGAAAATATGGGATTGAAAAAGACCCACTGGCTCAAGATTGGGCAAGAGGGCGGAGGAGTAGCTGGACACGCTGACCACTTCATAGGAACTTCGGTCTCTAGGGTCCCATATTGGACGCAGAGAGCAACACACTTGAAACAACGTTCACATGAGTGCTCTCCCAAGCAATGGCTGATCTGCAGCATTCCCTACCTGGTCCATGAGCTATTGTGGATATGCTCGGGTGTGGATCTCTGGACTCGTTCTTAGCGGATATCGAATATGAACTCTGTGACTCTTCAGGTCTCAATGATTGGGCATCCAAACAATGGTCTGAGCATCCATGGCCAGTGGGCTGGCCAACCATAACACAGAGTACAAGATGTCTGTCAACCAAATCCAGTCTCTATGGAATAGACCTCCTCATTCTCTGGCCTCATGATTGTCAGGGACAGAGCCCACTCCCTTCCAGGTGGGACCTTTCAGTACCCTCAAATTGCAGGCATCATCCCAGGGCTCCTGGAAGATCAGACAATCGACCCACCTTTCCTTCCTTCTGATTGTAGACACAACAAACCCACTGGCACTGGCCCCAGGCACCACACTCCCAGGAAGCTCTCCATGAGAGGGAGGGCTTGTTCTTATCCACCTGTGGAAAAGGCACCTGAAATAGACCGGTTACCTCTCGGTTAAAAGGCATCTGTTTGGAGGGCTCCCCTGTGGCTTAGGCTATGGAAATATTTATTCGGAAGTGTGGAGCTGAAAATGCCCCATGGGGAATGTCTTCGTCAAGGGTTACATCCAAGGCCTCATGCTTGGTGGAGAGCATTGGGGCATGGATTGCTTGTTTGTGCCCTGGGATGTCTTGTTTCACATGGCCATGAAGCACAAATCTTCTTTCACATGTAGGAACTCCCTTGAGGTATTCTGCCCACTGATCCCCTGAAGATATCACATGTGCAGACACCAAGCCTCTAGAATCCACACTGAGCTTGGGAGCCTGAGGAGAGTGGTGGCTATGCGTCTACAGATGGAGATAAGAGTGTTCATCCAAGAGGACCAGCCCTCTGTTGGATCCTCCTTTGCATCAACTTCGACATACCTCCAGAGCAAGAGCTCATGGTGTCCATCTTTGACCTCTCAAGGTTTGAGGGGGACACTTTCCCACATATGGCCCATCACACACCTCTTTTCTCACAGAGAGGTGGTTTGGTCACAAGGCTCCATGGGCATACTCTCAGTGCCATGGCCACTTCTGGCACTGCACCTTTCCGAAGGAAGGCAACTCCACACACTGGGGAACCCAATTTTCTCTATCATGATGGATCTCTGATAACATGTGGAGCACGTCAGGGTCAAGTGCTTTCTGAGTCCCTGCCTCACACGCATACACAGGACAGAATCTCTTTTGGAGAGAAAAGATGTCATTCCAAACACCCAAACCAAAGTCACCTGGACAATGAAATCAAGGAACGACTGAGGAAGAACAACCTATGAGCTGCCATTTCAATAGGAAGGGTCTTTTCCGCTTAGGGAAAAGAGAGGGTGTCGTTTACCTTGACCCACACCTCGTGTCCTTTGAGAAGACATGGGTGCCCAGCAGGGAGGACTGCTTGCAACCGACATACTTCCAGAGACCAGCCAAGGAAGAGTGAAAATCTCATGCAAGAGTCCTGAGATAGCCTTTGTGTCTAATAGTCCCCGGAAACACAGACAAGGGCTTGGGAATGAAACTGCGCCCTGGAATGTGGCTTGGATGCAAATCACATCTCAATATCTCTCTCGGCTTCTTCCTCCTTCACATTCTCTCGAATCCTCCTCATCCAAGGTGATCTGTGCTGGTCCATGTTGTCAAATCTCAGCCAGGAAAGCGGTCAAATTCGTTAACCTAGATTTTCCATCAGTCTTCCAAACTCCTATCAAATGTAAAAGCAGTTTACCTGAAATAACCCCTCTCTTTGTATGGAGATATTCCACCTTACCCAGTGCACCTCTATCTTACCGTAGTCAGCCCTTCACACTGACAGATAACCATCCCATTTGCACTGTGTTCTACATGGCCACAAATTTGACTCTGAGATCAACATCTTTTCAACCACCTACACATAAGGGACCGAGTGAGAATTCACTTCTCTGCAGCACAGCCCATGTATTTGAAGTTGCTGGTGAGGTGGATCTCTCGACTCTTTCTAAGGGGAGTTGGGAAATGAAGTCTCTGCCTCTCCATGTCTCAGTGAATTGGCATCGAAGAAGGGGTCTGAGCACCCTTCAGCAGGGTCTGAATGACAATGCGACAGAGGTCAAGGATTCGGTCCCCTCAAACCAGTCTCCATTTGGGACAACCCTCCTCCTTCTCTAGACCCTCAATTGGCAGGCCAGAGGCCCGGCTCGTCCAAGAGGGAAACCTCAAGACCTGCCCAGGTAGCCCTCACCACACGGCTCACGGTAGATAACAAGAGAGACTCCTTAAATTCCACAACTGTGTACCCCACAAACAAGCCAGCAGTGGAACTACTCACCCCACTTCCATCCAGCACCCCAGTAGACAGGACGTAATCTTATCAACCTGTGAAATACCCACCAGACATATCCCAGCTTCATTCTTGGGAAATTTGTTACTGTGGATAGCTGGTGTGTGCTTTCATCTATTGACGTGTACGTTCAGAAGCAGGGAATGGTCCTTGCCCCCATTCAGGTATTTCCTCAGGGTTGATATTGAGGGCCTCGTCCTTGGTTGAAGGCAGAGGGGCCTATTGTCATGGTTTGAGCTCTGGAGTGAGATTTATCGTCCCGGTCGTACTTGGGAGTCTTTATTCCCCTGTTGGAAAAGACTGGAAGGGATAAGCTCACTGGTCCCTCTCAGATGTATCATAATCCAAAAGCAAGCCTGAGCCGTGGCTATTTCCTCAGCAGCCTGATGAGAATGGTGGGCATCAGAAGAATGCTGGAAAGAATACTTGTCATCCAATTGTCCAATACATCCAATGGATCCTCCTTTCATTTAGTATCAACATACCTCCAGATCATGAGCTCAGGCTGCCCGAGGTACCACAAATGGTGGGGGACGGTGAGAGCTTCCCACTTTGGGCCCATCACTCGCCTCTCTTCTCACAGAGAGTCCGTGGTGTCACAATGCTTGGTGGGCATCATGCCATTGCCGTGGCCACCATTGGGCCTGAACTTCTCAGATGGAAGGCAACTCCACCTCCTCTGTGCCCACCTGCTCTCTACAGAAGGATGGCTCTTCCCCTGAACGTGTGTCAGGCTCAACACGGTGGTTCCAGAACTGCTTCCCAGGAATACACAGTCTACAATCCCATTTGGAAAGAAAATATGGGATTGAAAAAGACCCACTGGCTCAAGATTGGGCAAGAGGGCGGAGGAGTAGCTGGACACGCTGACCACTTCATAGGTACTTCGGTCTCTAGGGTCCCATATTGGACGCAGAGAGCAACACACTTGAAACAACGTTCACATGAGTGCTCTCCCAAGCAATGGCTGATCTGCAGCATTCCCTACCTGGTCCATGAGCTATTGTGGATTTGCTCGGGTGTGGATCTCTGGACTCGTTCTTAGCGGATATCGAATATGAACTCTGTGACTCTTCAGGTCTCAATGATTGGGCATCCAAACAATGGTCTGAGCATCCATGGCCAGTGGGCTGGCCAACCATAACACAGAGTACAAGATGTCTGTCAACCAAATCCAGTCTCTATGGAATAGACCTCCTCATTCTCTGGCCTCATGATTGTCAGGGACAGAGCCCACTCCCTTCCAGGTGGGACCTTTCAGTACCCTCAAATTGCAGGCATCATCCCAGGGCTCCTGGAAGATCAGACAATCGACCCACCTTTCCTTCCTTCTGATTGTAGACACAACAAACCCACTGGCACTGGCCCCAGGCACCACACTCCCAGGAAGCTCTCCATGAGAGGGAGGGCTTGTTCTTATCCACCTGTGGAAAAGGCACCTGAAATAGACCGGTTACCTCTCGGTTAAAAGGCCTCTGTTTGGAGGGCTCCCCTGTGGCTTAGGCTATGGAAATATTTATTCGGAAGTGTGGAGCTGAAAATGCCCCATGGGGAATGTCTTCGTCAAGGGTTACATCCAAGGCCTCATGCTTGGTGGAGAGCATTGGGGCATGGATTGCTTGTTTGTGCCCTGGGATGTCTTGTTTCACATGGCCATGAAGCACAAATCTTCTTTCACATGTAGGAACTCCCTTGAGGTATTCTGCCCACTGATCCCCTGAAGATATCACATGTGCAGACACCAAGCCTCTAGAATCCACACTGAGCTTGGGAGCCTGAGGAGAGTGGTGGCTATGCGTCTACAGATGGAGATAAGAGTGTTCATCCAAGAGGACCAGCCCTCTGTTGGATCCTCCTTTGCATCAACTTCGACATACCTCCAGAGCAAGAGCTCATGGTGTCCATCTTTGACCTCTCAAGGTTTGAGGGGGACACTTTCCCACATATGGCCCATCACACACCTCTTTTCTCACAGAGAGGTGGTTTGGTCACAAGGCTCCATGGGCATACTCTCAGTGCCATGGCCACTTCTGGCACTGCACCTTTCCGAAGGAAGGCAACTCCACACACTGGGGAACCCAATTTTCTCTATCATGATGGATCTCTGATAACATGTGGAGCACGTCAGGGTCAAGTGCTTTCTGAGTCCCTGCCTCACACGCATACACAGGACAGAATCTCTTTTGGAGAGAAAAGATGTCATTCCAAACACCCAAACCAAAGTCACCTGGACAATGAAATCAAGGAACGACTGAGGAAGAACAACCTATGAGCTGCCATTTCAATAGGAAGGGTCTTTTCCGCTTAGGGAAAAGAGAGGGTGTCGTTTACCTTGACCCACACCTCGTGTCCTTTGAGAAGACATGGGTGCCCAGCAGGGAGGACTGCTTGCAACCGACATACTTCCAGAGACCAGCCAAGGAAGAGTGAAAATCTCATGCAAGAGTCCTGAGATAGCCTTTGTGTCTAATAGTCCCCGGAAACACAGACAAGGGCTTGGGAATGAAACTGCGCCCTGGAATGTGGCTTGGATGCAAATCACATCTCAATATCTCTCTCGGCTTCTTCCTCCTTCACATTCTCTCGAATCCTCCTCATCCAAGGTGATCTGTGCTGGTCCATGTTGTCAAATCTCAGCCAGGAAAGCGGTCAAATTCGTTAACCTAGATTTTCCATCAGTCTTCCAAACTCCTATCAAATGTAAAAGCAGTTTACCTGAAATAACCCCTCTCTTTGTATGGAGATATTCCACCTTACCCAGTGCACCTCTATCTTACCGTAGTCAGCCCTTCACACTGACAGATAACCATCCCATTTGCACTGTGTTCTACATGGCCACAAATTTGACTCTGAGATCAACATCTTTTCAACCACCTACACATAAGGGACCGAGTGAGAATTCACTTCTCTGCAGCACAGCCCATGTATTTGAAGTTGCTGGTGAGGTGGATCTCTCGACTCTTTCTAAGGGGAGTTGGGAAATGAAGTCTCTGCCTCTCCATGTCTCAGTGAATTGGCATCGAAGAAGGGGTCTGAGCACCCTTCAGCAGGGTCTGAATGACAATGCGACAGAGGTCAAGGATTCGGTCCCCTCAAACCAGTCTCCATTTGGGACAACCCTCCTCCTTCTCTAGACCCTCAATTGGCAGGCCAGAGGCCCGGCTCGTCCAAGAGGGAAACCTCAAGACCTGCCCAGGTAGCCCTCACCACACGGCTCACGGTAGATAACAAGAGAGACTCCTTAAATTCCACAACTGTGTACCCCACAAACAAGCCAGCAGTGGAACTACTCACCCCACTTCCATCCAGCACCCCAGTAGACAGGACGTAATCTTATCAACCTGTGAAATACCCACCAGACATATCCCAGCTTCATTCTTGGGAAATTTGTTACTGTGGATAGCTGGTGTGTGCTTTCATCTATTGACGTGTACGTTCAGAAGCAGGGAATGGTCCTTGCCCCCATTCAGGTATTTCCTCAGGGTTGATATTGAGGGCCTCGTCCTTGGTTGAAGGCAGAGGGGCCTATTGTCATGGTTTGAGCTCTGGAGTGAGATTTATCGTCCCGGTCGTACTTGGGAGTCTTTATTCCCCTGTTGGAAAAGACTGGAAGGGATAAGCTCACTGGTCCCTCTCAGATGTATCATAATCCAAAAGCAAGCCTGAGCCGTGGCTATTTCCTCAGCAGCCTGATGAGAATGGTGGGCATCAGAAGAATGCTGGAAAGGATACTTGTCATCCAATTGTCCAATACATCCAATGGATCCTCCTTTCATTTAGTATCAACATACCTCCAGATCATGAGCTCAGGCTGCCCGAGGTACCACAAATGGTGGGGGACGGTGAGAGCTTCCCACTTTGGGCCCATCACTCGCCTCTCTTCTCACAGAGAGTCCGTGGTGTCACAATGCTTGGTGGGCATCATGCCATTGCCGTGGCCACCATTGGGCCTGAACTTCTCAGATGGAAGGCAACTCCACCTCCTCTGTGCCCACCTGCTCTCTACAGAAGGATGGCTCTTCCCCTGAACGTGTGTCAGGCTCAACACGGTGGTTCCAGAACTGCTTCCCAGGAATACACAGTCTACAATCCCATTTGGAAAGAAAATATGGGATTGAAAAAGACCCACTGGCTCAAGATTGGGCAAGAGGGCGGAGGAGTAGCTGGACACGCTGACCACTTCATAGGTACTTCGGTCTCTAGGGTCCCATATTGGACGCAGAGAGCAACACACTTGAAACAACGTTCACATGAGTGCTCTCCCAAGCAATGGCTGATCTGCAGCATTCCCTACCTGGTCCATGAGCTATTGTGGATTTGCTCGGGTGTGGATCTCTGGACTCGTTCTTAGCGGATATCGAATATGAACTCTGTGACTCTTCAGGTCTCAATGATTGGGCATCCAAACAATGGTCTGAGCATCCATGGCCAGTGGGCTGGCCAACCATAACACAGAGTACAAGATGTCTGTCAACCAAATCCAGTCTCTATGGAATAGACCTCCTCATTCTCTGGCCTCATGATTGTCAGGGACAGAGCCCACTCCCTTCCAGGTGGGACCTTTCAGTACCCTCAAATTGCAGGCATCATCCCAGGGCTCCTGGAAGATCAGACAATCGACCCACCTTTCCTTCCTTCTGATTGTAGACACAACAAACCCACTGGCACTGGCCCCAGGCACCACACTCCCAGGAAGCTCTCCATGAGAGGGAGGGCTTGTTCTTATCCACCTGTGGAAAAGGCACCTGAAATAGACCGGTTACCTCTCGGTTAAAAGGCCTCTGTTTGGAGGGCTCCCCTGTGGCTTAGGCTATGGAAATATTTATTCGGAAGTGTGGAGCTGAAAATGCCCCATGGGGAATGTCTTCGTCAAGGGTTACATCCAAGGCCTCATGCTTGGTGGAGAGCATTGGGGCATGGATTGCTTGTTTGTGCCCTGGGATGTCTTGTTTCACATGGCCATGAAGCACAAATCTTCTTTCACATGTAGGAACTCCCTTGAGGTATTCTGCCCACTGATCCCCTGAAGATATCACATGTGCAGACACCAAGCCTCTAGAATCCACACTGAGCTTGGGAGCCTGAGGAGAGTGGTGGCTATGCGTCTACAGATGGAGATAAGAGTGTTCATCCAAGAGGACCAGCCCTCTGTTGGATCCTCCTTTGCATCAACTTCGACATACCTCCAGAGCAAGAGCTCATGGTGTCCATCTTTGACCTCTCAAGGTTTGAGGGGGACACTTTCCCACATATGGCCCATCACACACCTCTTTTCTCACAGAGAGGTGGTTTGGTCACAAGGCTCCATGGGCATACTCTCAGTGCCATGGCCACTTCTGGCACTGCACCTTTCCGAAGGAAGGCAACTCCACACACTGGGGAACCCAATTTTCTCTATCATGATGGATCTCTGATAACATGTGGAGCACGTCAGGGTCAAGTGCTTTCTGAGTCCCTGCCTCACACGCATACACAGGACAGAATCTCTTTTGGAGAGAAAAGATGTCATTCCAAACACCCAAACCAAAGTCACCTGGACAATGAAATCAAGGAACGACTGAGGAAGAACAACCTATGAGCTGCCATTTCAATAGGAAGGGTCTTTTCCGCTTAGGGAAAAGAGAGGGTGTCGTTTACCTTGACCCACACCTCGTGTCCTTTGAGAAGACATGGGTGCCCAGCAGGGAGGACTGCTTGCAACCGACATACTTCCAGAGACCAGCCAAGGAAGAGTGAAAATCTCATGCAAGAGTCCTGAGATAGCCTTTGTGTCTAATAGTCCCCGGAAACACAGACAAGGGCTTGGGAATGAAACTGCGCCCTGGAATGTGGCTTGGATGCAAATCACATCTCAATATCTCTCTCGGCTTCTTCCTCCTTCACATTCTCTCGAATCCTCCTCATCCAAGGTGATCTGTGCTGGTCCATGTTGTCAAATCTCAGCCAGGAAAGCGGTCAAATTCGTTAACCTAGATTTTCCATCAGTCTTCCAAACTCCTATCAAATGTAAAAGCAGTTTACCTGAAATAACCCCTCTCTTTGTATGGAGATATTCCACCTTACCCAGTGCACCTCTATCTTACCGTAGTCAGCCCTTCACACTGACAGATAACCATCCCATTTGCACTGTGTTCTACATGGCCACAAATTTGACTCTGAGATCAACATCTTTTCAACCACCTACACATAAGGGACCGAGTGAGAATTCACTTCTCTGCAGCACAGCCCATGTATTTGAAGTTGCTGGTGAGGTGGATCTCTCGACTCTTTCTAAGGGGAGTTGGGAAATGAAGTCTCTGCCTCTCCATGTCTCAGTGAATTGGCATCGAAGAAGGGGTCTGAGCACCCTTCAGCAGGGTCTGAATGACAATGCGACAGAGGTCAAGGATTCGGTCCCCTCAAACCAGTCTCCATTTGGGACAACCCTCCTCCTTCTCTAGACCCTCAATTGGCAGGCCAGAGGCCCGGCTCGTCCAAGAGGGAAACCTCAAGACCTGCCCAGGTAGCCCTCACCACACGGCTCACGGTAGATAACAAGAGAGACTCCTTAAATTCCACAACTGTGTACCCCACAAACAAGCCAGCAGTGGAACTACTCACCCCACTTCCATCCAGCACCCCAGTAGACAGGACGTAATCTTATCAACCTGTGAAATACCCACCAGACATATCCCAGCTTCATTCTTGGGAAATTTGTTACTGTGGATAGCTGGTGTGTGCTTTCATCTATTGACGTGTACGTTCAGAAGCAGGGAATGGTCCTTGCCCCCATTCAGGTATTTCCTCAGGGTTGATATTGAGGGCCTCGTCCTTGGTTGAAGGCAGAGGGGCCTATTGTCATGGTTTGAGCTCTGGAGTGAGATTTATCGTCCCGGTCGTACTTGGGAGTCTTTATTCCCCTGTTGGAAAAGACTGGAAGGGATAAGCTCACTGGTCCCTCTCAGATGTATCATAATCCAAAAGCAAGCCTGAGCCGTGGCTATTTCCTCAGCAGCCTGATGAGAATGGTGGGCATCAGAAGAATGCTGGAAAGAATACTTGTCATCCAATTGTCCAATACATCCAATGGATCCTCCTTTCATTTAGTATCAACATACCTCCAGATCATGAGCTCAGGCTGCCCGAGGTACCACAAATGGTGGGGGACGGTGAGAGCTTCCCACTTTGGGCCCATCACTCGCCTCTCTTCTCACAGAGAGTCCGTGGTGTCACAATGCTTGGTGGGCATCATGCCATTGCCGTGGCCACCATTGGGCCTGAACTTCTCAGATGGAAGGCAACTCCACCTCCTCTGTGCCCACCTGCTCTCTACAGAAGGATGGCTCTTCCCCTGAACGTGTGTCAGGCTCAACACGGTGGTTCCAGAACTGCTTCCCAGGAATACACAGTCTACAATCCCATTTGGAAAGAAAATATGGGATTGAAAAAGACCCACTGGCTCAAGATTGGGCAAGAGGGCGGAGGAGTAGCTGGACACGCTGACCACTTCATAGGTACTTCGGTCTCTAGGGTCCCATATTGGACGCAGAGAGCAACACACTTGAAACAACGTTCACATGAGTGCTCTCCCAAGCAATGGCTGATCTGCAGCATTCCCTACCTGGTCCATGAGCTATTGTGGATTTGCTCGGGTGTGGATCTCTGGACTCGTTCTTAGCGGATATCGAATATGAACTCTGTGACTCTTCAGGTCTCAATGATTGGGCATCCAAACAATGGTCTGAGCATCCATGGCCAGTGGGCTGGCCAACCATAACACAGAGTACAAGATGTCTGTCAACCAAATCCAGTCTCTATGGAATAGACCTCCTCATTCTCTGGCCTCATGATTGTCAGGGACAGAGCCCACTCCCTTCCAGGTGGGACCTTTCAGTACCCTCAAATTGCAGGCATCATCCCAGGGCTCCTGGAAGATCAGACAATCGACCCACCTTTCCTTCCTTCTGATTGTAGACACAACAAACCCACTGGCACTGGCCCCAGGCACCACACTCCCAGGAAGCTCTCCATGAGAGGGAGGGCTTGTTCTTATCCACCTGTGGAAAAGGCACCTGAAATAGACCGGTTACCTCTCGGTTAAAAGGCCTCTGTTTGGAGGGCTCCCCTGTGGCTTAGGCTATGGAAATATTTATTCGGAAGTGTGGAGCTGAAAATGCCCCATGGGGAATGTCTTCGTCAAGGGTTACATCCAAAGCCTCTTGCTTGGTGGAGAGCATTGGGGCATGGATTGCTTGTTTGTGCCCTGGGATGTCTTGTTTCAGATGGCCATGAAGCACAAATCTTCTTTCACATGTAGGAACTCCCTTGAGGTATTCTGCCCACTGATCCCCTGAAGATATCCCATGTGCAGACACCAAGCCTCTAGAATCTACACTGAGCTTGGGAGCCTGAGGAGAGTGGTGGCTATGCGTCTACAGATGGAGATAAGAGTGTTCATCCAAGAGGACCAGCCCTCTGATGGATCCTCCTTTGCATCAACTTCGACATACCTCCAGAGCAAGAGCTCATGGTGTCCATCTTTGACCTCTCAAGGTTTGAGGGGGACACTTTCCCACATATGGCCCATCACACACCTCTTTTCTCACAGAGAGGTGGTTTGGTCACAAGGCTCCATGGGCATACTCTCAGTGCCATGGCCACTTCTGGCACTGCACCTTTCCGAAGGAAGGCAACTCCACACACTGGGGAACCCAATTTTCTCTATCATGATGGATCTCTGATAACATGTGGAGCACGTCAGGGTCAAGTGCTTTCTGAGTCCCTGCCTCACACGCATACACAGGACAGAATCTCTTTTGGAGAGAAAAGATGTCATTCCAAACACCCAAACCAAAGTCACCTGGACAATGAATTCAAGGAAGAACAACCTATGAGCCGCCATTTCAATAGGAAGGGTCTTTTCCGCTTAGGGAAAAGAGAGGGTGTCGTTTACCTTGACCCACACCTCGTGTCCTTTGAGAAGACATGGGTGCCCAGCAGGGAGGACTGCTTGCAACCGACATACTTCCAGAGACCAGCCAAGGAAGAGTGAAAATCTCATGCAAGAGTCCTGAGATAGCCTTTGTGTCTAATAGTCCCCGGAAACACAGACAAGGGCTTGGGAATGAAACTGCGCCCTGGAATGTGGCTTGGATGCAAATCACATCTCAATATCTCTCTCAGCTTCTTCCTCCTTCACATTCTCTCGAATCCTCCTCATCCAAGGTGATCTGTGCTGGTCCATGTTGTCAAATCTCAGCCAGGAAAGCGGTCAAATTCGTTAACCTAGATTTTCCATCAGTCTTCCAAACTCCTATCAAATGTAAAAGCAGTTTACCTGAAATAACTCCTCTCTTTGTATGGAGATATTCCACCTTACCCAGTGCACCTCTATCTTACCGTAGTCAGCCCTTCACACTGACAGATAACCATCCCATTTGCACTGTGTTCTACATGGCCACAAATTTGACTCTGAGATCAACATCTTTTCAACCACCTACACATAAGGGACCGAGTGAGAATTCACTTCTCTGCAGCACAGCCCATGTATTTGAAGTTGCTGGTGAGGTGGATCTCTCGACTCTTTCTAAGGGGAGTTGGGAAATGAAGTCTCTGCCTCTCCATGTCTCAGTGAATTGGCATCGAAGAAGGGGTCTGAGCACCCTTCAGCAGGGTCTGAATGACAATGCGACAGAGGTCAAGGATTCGGTCCCCTCAAACCAGTCTCCATTTGGGACAACCCTCCTCCTTCTCTAGACCCTCAATTGGCAGGCCAGAGGCCCGGCTCGTCCAAGAGGGAAACCTCAAGACCTGCCCAGGTAGCCCTCACCACACGGCTCACGGTAGATAACAAGAGAGACTCCTTAAATTCCACAACTGTGTACCCCACAAACAAGCCAGCAGTGGAACTACTCACCCCACTTCCATCCAGCACCCCAGTAGACAGGACGTAATCTTATCAACCTGTGAAATACCCACCAGACATATCCCAGCTTCATTCTTGGGAAATTTGTTACTGTGGATAGCTGGTGTGTGCTTTCATCTATTGACGTGTACGTTCAGAAGCAGGGAATGGTCCTTGCCCCCATTCAGGTATTTCCTCAGGGTTGATATTGAGGGCCTCGTCCTTGGTTGAAGGCAGAGGGGCCTATTGTCATGGTTTGAGCTCTGGAGTGAGATTTATCGTCCCGGTCATACTTGGGAGTCTTTATTCCCCTGTTGGAAAAGACTGGAAGGGATAAGCTCACTGGTCCCTCTCAGATGTATCATAATCCAAAAGCAAGCCTGAGCCGTGGCTATTTCCTCAGCAGCCTGATGAGAATGGTGGGCATCAGAAGAATGCTGGAAAGGATACTTGTCATCCAATTGTCCAATACATCCAATGGATCCTCCTTTCATTTAGTATCAACATACCTCCAGATCATGAGCTCAGGCTGCCCGAGGTACCACAAATGGTGGGGGACGGTGAGAGCTTCCCACTTTGGGCCCATCACTCGCCTCTCTTCTCACAGAGAGTCCGTGGTGTCACAATGCTTGGTGGGCATCATGCCATTGCCGTGGCCACCATTGGGCCTGAACTTCTCAGATGGAAGGCAACTCCACCTCCTCTGTGCCCACCTGCTCTCTACAGAAGGATGGCTCTTCCCCTGAACGTGTGTCAGGCTCAACACGGTGGTTCCAGAACTGCTTCCCAGGAATACACAGTCTACAATCCCATTTGGAAAGAAAATATGGGATTGAAAAAGACCCACTGGCTCAAGATTGGGCAAGAGGGCGGAGGAGTAGCTGGACACGCTGACCACTTCATAGGAACTTCGGTCTCTAGGGTCCCATATTGGACGCAGAGAGCAACACACTTGAAACAACGTTCACATGAGTGCTCTCCCAAGCAATGGCTGATCTGCAGCATTCCCTACCTGGTCCATGAGCTATTGTGGATATGCTCGGGTGTGGATCTCTGGACTCGTTCTTAGCGGATATCGAATATGAACTCTGTGACTCTTCAGGTCTCAATGATTGGGCATCCAAACAATGGTCTGAGCATCCATGGCCAGTGGGCTGGCCAACCATAACACAGAGTACAAGATGTCTGTCAACCAAATCCAGTCTCTATGGAATAGACCTCCTCATTCTCTGGCCTCATGATTGTCAGGGACAGAGCCCACTCCCTTCCAGGTGGGACCTTTCAGTACCCTCAAATTGCAGGCATCATCCCAGGGCTCCTGGAAGATCAGACAATCGACCCACCTTTCCTTCCTTCTGATTGTAGACACAACAAAACCACTGGCACTGGCCCCAGGCACCACACTCCCAGGAAGCTCTCCATGAGAGGGAGGGCTTGTTCTTATCCACCTGTGGAAAAGGCACCTGAAATAGACCGGTTACCTCTCGGTTAAAAGGCATCTGTTTGGAGGGCTCCCCTGTGGCTTAGGCTATGGAAATATTTATTCGGAAGTGTGGAGCTGAAAATGCCCCATGGGGAATGTCTTCGTCAAGGGTTACATCCAAGGCCTCATGCTTGGTGGAGAGCATTGGGGCATGGATTGCTTGTTTGTGCCCTGGGATGTCTTGTTTCACATGGCCATGAAGCACAAATCTTCTTTCACATGTAGGAACTCCCTTGAGGTATTCTGCCCACTGATCCCCTGAAGATATCACATGTGCAGACACCAAGCCTCTAGAATCCACACTGAGCTTGGGAGCCTGAGGAGAGTGGTGGCTATGCGTCTACAGATGGAGATAAGAGTGTTCATCCAAGAGGACCAGCCCTCTGTTGGATCCTCCTTTGCATCAACTTCGACATACCTCCAGAGCAAGAGCTCATGGTGTCCATCTTTGACCTCTCAAGGTTTGAGGGGGACACTTTCCCACATATGGCCCATCACACACCTCTTTTCTCACAGAGAGGTGGTTTGGTCACAAGGCTCCATGGGCATACTCTCAGTGCCATGGCCACTTCTGGCACTGCACCTTTCCGAAGGAAGGCAACTCCACACACTGGGGAACCCAATTTTCTCTATCATGATGGATCTCTGATAACATGTGGAGCACGTCAGGGTCAAGTGCTTTCTGAGTCCCTGCCTCACACGCATACACAGGACAGAATCTCTTTTGGAGAGAAAAGATGTCATTCCAAACACCCAAACCAAAGTCACCTGGACAATGAAATCAAGGAACGACTGAGGAAGAACAACCTATGAGCTGCCATTTCAATAGGAAGGGTCTTTTCCGCTTAGGGAAAAGAGAGGGTGTCGTTTACCTTGACCCACACCTCGTGTCCTTTGAGAAGACATGGGTGCCCAGCAGGGAGTACTGCTTGCAACCGACATACTTCCAGAGACCAGCCAAGGAAGAGTGAAAATCTCATGCAAGAGTCCTGAGATAGCCTTTGTGTCTAATAGTCCCCGGAAACACAGACAAGGGCTTGGGAATGAAACTGCGCCCTGGAATGTGGCTTGGATGCAAATCACATCTCAATATCTCTCTCAGCTTCTTCCTCCTTCACATTCTCTCGAATCCTCCTCATCCAAGGTGATCTGTGCTGGTCCATGTTGTCAAATCTCAGCCAGGAAAGCGGTCAAATTCGTTAACCTAGATTTTCCATCAGTCTTCCAAACTCCTATCAAATGTAAAAGCAGTTTACCTGAAATAACCCCTCTCTTTGTATGGAGATATTCCACCTTACCCAGTGCACCTCTATCTTACCGTAGTCAGCCCTTCACACTGACAGATAACCATCCCATTTGCACTGTGTTCTACATGGCCACAAATTTGACTCTGAGATCAACATCTTTTCAACCACCTACACATAAGGGACCGAGTGAGAATTCACTTCTCTGCAGCACAGCCCATGTATTTGAAGTTGCTGGTGAGGTGGATCTCTCGACTCTTTCTAAGGGGAGTTGGGAAATGAAGTCTCTGCCTCTCCATGTCTCAGTGAATTGGCATCGAAGAAGGGGTCTGAGCACCCTTCAGCAGGGTCTGAATGACAATGCGACAGAGGTCAAGGATTCGGTCCCCTCAAACCAGTCTCCATTTGGGACAACCCTCCTCCTTCTCTAGACCCTCAATTGGCAGGCCAGAGGCCCGGCTCGTCCAAGAGGGAAACCTCAAGACCTGCCCAGGTAGCCCTCACCACACGGCTCACGGTAGATAACAAGAGAGACTCCTTAAATTCCACAACTGTGTACCCCACAAACAAGCCAGCAGTGGAACTACTCACCCCACTTCCATCCAGCACCCCAGTAGACAGGACGTAATCTTATCAACCTGTGAAATACCCACCAGACATATCCCAGCTTCATTCTTGGGAAATTTGTTACTGTGGATAGCTAGTGTGTGCTTTCATCTATTGACGTGTACGTTCAGAAGCAGGGAATGGTCCTTGCCCCCATTCAGGTATTTCCTCAGGGTTGATATTGAGGGCCTCGTCCTTGGTTGAAGGCAAAGGGGCCTATTGTCATGGTTTGAGCTCTGGAGTGAGCTTTATCGTCCCGGTCATACTTGGGAGTCTTTATTCCCCTGTTGGAAAAGACTGGAAGGGATAAGCTCACTGGTCCCTTTCAGATGTATCATAATCCAAAAGCAAGCCTGAGCCGTGGCTATTTCCTCAGCAGCCTGATGAGAATGGTGGGCATCAGAAGAATGCTGGAAAGGATACTTGTCATCCAATTGTCCAATACATCCAATGGATCCTCCTTTCATTTAGTATCAACATACCTCCAGATCATGAGCTCAGGCCGCCCGAGGTACCACAAATGGTGGGGGACGGTGAGAGCTTCCCACTTTGGGCCCATCACTCGCCTCTCTTCTCACAGAGAGTCCGTGGTGTCACAATGCTTGGTGGGCATCATGCCATTGCCGTGGCCACCATTGGGCCTGAACTCCTCAGATGGAAGGCAACTCCACCTCCTCTGTGCCCACCTGCTCTCTACAGAAGGATGGCTCTTCCCCTGAACGTGTGTCAGGCTCAACACGGTGGTTCCAGAACTGCTTCCCAGGAATACACAGTCTACAATCCCATTTGGAAAGAAAATATGGGATTGAAAAAGACCCACTGGCTCAAGATTGGGCAAGAGGGCGGAGGAGTAGCTGGACACGCTGACCACTTCATAGGTACTTCGGTCTCTAGGGTCCCATATTGGACGCAGAGAGCAACACACTTGAAACAACGTTCACATGAGTGCTCTCCCAAGCAATGGCTGATCTGCAGCATTCCCTACCTGGTCCATGAGCTATTGTGGATATGCTCGGGTGTGGATCTCTGGACTCGTTCTTAGCGGATATCGAATATGAACTCTGTGACTCTTCAGGTCTCAATGATTGGGCATCCAAACAATGGTCTGAGCATCCATGGCCAGTGGGCTGGCCAACCATAACACAGAGTACAAGATGTCTGTCAACCAAATCCAGTCTCTATGGAATAGACCTCCTCATTCTCTGGCCTCATGATTGTCAGGGACAGAGCCCACTCCCTTCCAGGTGGGACCTTTCAGTACCCTCAAATTGCAGGCATCATCCCAGGGCTCCTGGAAGATCAGACAATCGACCCACCTTTCCTTCCTTCTGATTGTAGACACAACAAACCCACTGGCACTGGCCCCAGGCACCACACTCCCAGGAAGCTCTCCATGAGAGGGAGGGCTTGTTCTTATCCACCTGTGGAAAAGGCAGCTGAAATAGACCGGTTACCTCTCGGTTAAAAGGCCTCTGTTTGGAGGGCTCCCCTGTGGCTTAGGCTATGGAAATATTTATTCGGAAGTGTGGAGCTGAAAATGCCCCATGGGGAATGTCTTCGTCAAGGGTTACATCCAAAGCCTCTTGCTTGGTGGAGAGCATTGGGGCATGGATTGCTTGTTTGTGCCCTGGGATGTCTTGTTTCACATGGCCATGAAGCACAAATCTTCTTTCACATGTAGGAACTCCCTTGAGGTATTCTGCCCACTGATCCCCTGAAGATATCACATGTGCAGACACCAAGCCTCTAGAATCCACACTGAGCTTGGGAGCCTGAGGAGAGTGGTGGCTATGCGTCTACAGATGGAGATAAGAGTGTTCATCCAAGAGGACCAGCCCTCTGTTGGATCCTCCTTTGCATCAACTTCGACATACCTCCAGAGCAAGAGCTCATGGTGTCCATCTTTGACCTCTCAAGGTTTGAGGGGGACACTTTCCCACATATGGCCCATCACACACCTCTTTTCTCACAGAGAGGTGGTTTGGTCACAAGGCTCCATGGGCATACTCTCAGTGCCATGGCCACTTCTGGCACTGCACCTTTCCGAAGGAAGGCAACTCCACACACTGGGGAACCCAATTTTCTCTATCATGATGGATCTCTGATAACATGTGGAGCACGTCAGGGTCAAGTGCTTTCTGAGTCCCTGCCTCACACGCATACACAGGACAGAATCTCTTTTGGAGAGAAAAGATGTCATTCCAAACACCCAAACCAAAGTCACCTGGACAATGAAATCAAGGAACGACTGAGGAAGAACAACCTATGAGCTGCCATTTCAATAGGAAGGGTCTTTTCCGCTTAGGGAAAAGAGAGGGTGTTGTTTACCTTGACCCACACCTCGTGTCCTTTGAGAAGACATGGGTGCCCAGCAGGGAGGACTGCTTGCAACCGACATACTTCCAGAGACCAGCCAAGGAAGAGTGAAAATCTCATGCAAGAGTCCTGAGATAGCCTTTGTGTCTAATAGTCCCTGGAAACACAGACAAGGGCTTGGGAATGAAACTGCGCCCTGGAATGTGGCTTGGATGCAAATCACATCTCAATATCTCTCTCAGCTTCTTCCTCCTTCACATTCTCTCGAATCCTCCTCATCCAAGGTGATCTGTGCTGGTCCATGTTGTCAAATCTCAGCCAGGAAAGCGGTCAAATTCGTTAACCTAGATTTTCCATCAGTCTTCCAAACTCCTATCAAATGTAAAAGCAGTTTACCTGAAATAACCCCTCTCTTTGTATGGAGATATTCCACCTTACCCAGTGCACCTCTATCTTACCGTAGTCAGCCCTTCACACTGACAGATAACCATCCCATTTGCACTGTGTTCTACATGGCCACAAATTTGACTCTGAGATCAACATCTTTTCAACCACCTACACATAACGGACCGAGTGAGAATTCACTTCTCTGCAGCTCAGCCCATGTATTTGAAGTTGCTGGTGAGGTGGATCTCTCGACTCTTTCTAAGGGGAGTTGGGAAATGAAGTCTCTGCCTCTCCATGTCTCAGTGAATTGGCATCGAAGAAGGGGTCTGAGCACCCTTCAGCAGGGTCTGAATGACAATGCGACAGAGGTCAAGGATTCGGTCCCCTCAAACCAGTCTCCATTTGGGACAACCCTCCTCCTTCTCTAGACCCTCAATTGGCAGGCCAGAGGCCCGGCTCGTCCAAGAGGGAAACCTCAAGACCTGCCCAGGTAGCCCTCACCACACGGCTCACGGTAGATAACAAGAGAGACTCCTTAAATTCCACAACTGTGTACCCCACAAACAAGCCAGCAGTGGAACTACTCACCCCACTTCCATCCAGCACCCCAGTAGACAGGACGTAATCTTATCAACCTGTGAAATACCCACCAGACATATCCCAGCTTCATTCTTGGGAAATTTGTTACTGTGGATAGCTAGTGTGTGCTTTCATCTATTGACGTGTACGTTCAGAAGCAGGGAATGGTCCTTGCCCCCATTCAAGTATTTCCTCAGGTTGATATTGAGGGCCTCGTCCTTGGTTGAAGGCAGAGGGGCCTATTGTCATGGTTTGAGCTCTGGAGTGAGCTTTATCGTCCCGGTCATACTTGGGAGTCTTTCTTCCCCTGTTGGAAAAGACTGGAAGGGATAAGCTCACTGGTCCCTCTCAGATGTATCATAATCCAAAAGCAAGCCTGAGCCGTGGCTATTTCCTCAGCAGCCTGATGAGAATGGTGGGCATCAGAAGAATGCTGGAAAGGATACTTGTCATCCAATTGTCCAATACATCCAATGGATCCTCCTTTCATTTAGTATCAACATACCTCCAGATCATGAGCTCAGGCTGCCCGAGGTACCACAAATGGTGGGGGACGGTGAGAGCTTCCCACTTTGGGCCCATCACTCGCCTCTCTTCTCACAGAGAGTCCGTGGTGTCACAATGCTTGGTGGGCATCATGCCATTGCCGTGGCCACCATTGGGCCTGAACTTCTCAGATGGAAGGCAACTCCACCTCCTCTGTGCCCACCTGCTCTCTACAGAAGGATGGCTCTTCCCCTGAACGTGTGTCAGGCTCAACACGGTGGTTCCAGAACTGCTTCCCAGGAATACACAGTCTACAATCCCATTTGGAAAGAAAATATGTGATTGAAAAAGACCCACTGGCTCAAGATTGGGCAAGAGGGCGGAGGAGTAGCTGGACACGCTGACCACTTCATAGGTACTTCGGTCTCTAGGGTCCCATATTAGACGCAGAGAGCAACACACTTGAAACAACGTTCACATGAGTGCTCTCCCAAGAAACCGCTTCTCTGCAGCATTCCCTACCTGGTCCATGAGCTATTGTGGATTTGCTCGGGTGTGGATCTCTGGACTCGTTCTTAGCGGATATCGAATATGAACTCTGTGACTCTTCAGGTCTCAATGATTGGGCATCCAAACAATGGTCTGAGCATCCATGGCCAGTGGGCTGGCCAACCATAACACAGAGTACAAGATGTCTGTCAACCAAATCCAGTCTCTATGGAATAGACCTCCTCATTCTCTGGCCTCATGATTGTCAGGGACAGAGCCCACTCCCTTCCAGGTGGGACCTTTCAGTACCCTCAAATTGCAGGCATCATCCCAGGGCTCCTGGAAGATCAGACAATCGACCCACCTTTCCTTCCTTCTGATTGTAGACACAACAAACCCACTGGCACTGGCCCCAGGCACCACACTCCCAGGAAGCTCTCCATGAGAGGGAGGGCTTGTTCTTATCCACCTGTGGAAAAGGCAGCTGAAATAGACCGGTTACCTCTCGGTTAAAAGGCCTCTGTTTGGAGGGCTCCCCTGTGGCTTAGGCTATGGAAATATTTATTCGGAAGTGTGGAGCTGAAAATGCCCCATGGGGAATGTCTTCGTCAAGGGTTACATCCAAAGCCTCTTGCTTGGTGGAGAGCATTGGGGCATGGATTGCTTGTTTGTGCCCTGGGATGTCTTGTTTCACATGGCCATGAAGCACAAATCTTCTTTCACATGTAGGAACTCCCTTGAGGTATTCTGCCCACTGATCCCCTGAAGATATCACATGTGCAGACACCAAGCCTCTAGAATCCACACTGAGCTTGGGAGCCTGAGGAGAGTGGTGGCTATGCGTCTACAGATGGAGATAAGAGTGTTCATCCAAGAGGACCAGCCCTCTGTTGGATCCTCCTTTGCATCAACTTCGACATACCTCCAGAGCAAGAGCTCATGGTGTCCATCTTTGACCTCTCAAGGTTTGAGGGGGACACTTTCCCACATATGGCCCATCACACACCTCTTTTCTCACAGAGAGGTGGTTTGGTCACAAGGCTCCATGGGCATACTCTCAGTGCCATGGCCACTTCTGGCACTGCACCTTTCCGAAGGAAGGCAACTCCACACACTGGGGAACCCAATTTTCTCTATCATGATGGATCTCTGATAACATGTGGAGCACGTCAGGGTCAAGTGCTTTCTGAGTCCCTGCCTCACACGCATACACAGGACAGAATCTCTTTTGGAGAGAAAAGATGTCATTCCAAACACCCAAACCAAAGTCACCTGGACAATGAAATCAAGGAACGACTGAGGAAGAACAACCTATGAGCTGCCATTTCAATAGGAAGGGTCTTTTCCGCTTAGGGAAAAGAGAGGGTGTCGTTTACCTTGACCCACACCTCGTGTCCTTTGAGAAGACATGGGTGCCCAGCAGGGAGGACTGCTTGCAACCGACATACTTCCAGAGACCAGCCAAGGAAGAGTGAAAATCTCATGCAAGAGTCCTGAGATAGCCTTTGTGTCTAATAGTCCCCGGAAACACAGACAAGGGCTTGGGAATGAAACTGCGCCCTGGAATGTGGCTTGGATGCAAATCACATCTCAATATCTCTCTCAGCTTCTTCCTCCTTCACATTCTCTCGAATCCTCCTCATCCAAGGTGATCTGTGCTGGTCCATGTTGTCAAATCTCAGCCAGGAAAGCGGTCAAATTCGTTAACCTAGATTTTCCATCAGTCTTCCAAACTCCTATCAAATGTAAAAGCAGTTTACCTGAAATAACCCCTCTCTTTGTATGGAGATATTCCACCTTACCCAGTGCACCTCTATCTTACCGTAGTCAGCCCTTCACACTGACAGATAACCATCCCATTTGCACTGTGTTCTACATGGCCACAAATTTGACTCTGAGATCAACATCTTTTCAACCACCTACACATAAGGGACCGAGTGAGAATTCACTTCTCTGCAGCACAGCCCATGTATTTGAAGTTGCTGGTGAGGTGGATCTCTCGACTCTTTCTAAGGGGAGTTGGGAAATGAAGTCTCTGCCTCTCCATGTCTCAGTGAATTGGCATCGAAGAAGGGGTCTGAGCACCCTTCAGCAGGGTCTGAATGACAATGCGACAGAGGTCAAGGATTCGGTCCCCTCAAACCAGTCTCCATTTGGGACAACCCTCCTCCTTCTCTAGACCCTCAATTGGCAGGCCAGAGGCCCGGCTCGTCCAAGAGGGAAACCTCAAGACCTGCCCAGGTAGCCCTCACCACACGGCTCACGGTAGATAACAAGAGAGACTCCTTAAATTCCACAACTGTGTACCCCACAAACAAGCCAGCAGTGGAACTACTCACCCCACTTCCATCCAGCACCCCAGTAGACAGGACGTAATCTTATCAACCTGTGAAATACCCACCAGACATATCCCAGCTTCATTCTTGGGAAATTTGTTACTGTGGATAGCTGGTGTGTGCTTTCATCTATTGACGTGTACGTTCAGAAGCAGGGAATGGTCCTTGCCCCCATTCAGGTATTTCCTCAGGGTTGATATTGAGGGCCTCGTCCTTGGTTGAAGGCAGAGGGGCCTATTGTCATGGTTTGAGCTCTGGAGTGAGATTTATCGTCCCGGTCATACTTGGGAGTCTTTATTCCCCTGTTGGAAAAGACTGGAAGGGATAAGCTCACTGGTCCCTCTCAGATGTATCATAATCCAAAAGCAAGCCTGAGCCGTGGCTATTTCCTCAGCAGCCTGATGAGAATGGTGGGCATCAGAAGAA
Source organism: Sus scrofa (assembly GCF_054392235.1). Taxonomy (NCBI): domain Eukaryota; kingdom Metazoa; phylum Chordata; class Mammalia; order Artiodactyla; family Suidae; genus Sus; species Sus scrofa. Next base: position 46,131,829 of record NC_139402.1, read on the forward strand.
TGCTGGAAAGGATACTTGTCATCCAATTGTCCAATACATCCAATGGATCCTCCTTTCATTTAGTATCAACATACCTCCAGATCATGAGCTCAGGCTGCCCGAGGTACCACAAATGGTGGGGGACGGTGAGAGCTTCCCACTTTGGGCCCATCACTCGCCTCTCTTCTCACAGAGAGTCCGTGGTGTCACAATGCTTGGTGGGCATCATGCCATTGCCGTGGCCACCATTGGGCCTGAACTTCTCAGATGGAAGGCAACTCCACCTCCTCTGTGCCCACCTGCTCTCTACAGAAGGATGGCTCTTCCCCTGAACGTGTGTCAGGCTCAACACGGTGGTTCCAGAACTGCTTCCCAGGAATACACAGTCTACAATCCCATTTGGAAAGAAAATATGGGATTGAAAAAGACCCACTGGCTCAAGATTGGGCAAGAGGGCGGAGGAGTAGCTGGACACGCTGACCACTTCATAGGAACTTCGGTCTCTAGGGTCCCATATTGGACGCAGAGAGCAACACACTTGAAACAACGTTCACATGAGTGCTCTCCCAAGCAATGGCTGATCTGCAGCATTCCCTACCTGGTCCATGAGCTATTGTGGATATGCTCGGGTGTGGATCTCTGGACTCGTTCTTAGCGGATATCGAATATGAACTCTGTGACTCTTCAGGTCTCAATGATTGGGCATCCAAACAATGGTCTGAGCATCCATGGCCAGTGGGCTGGCCAACCATAACACAGAGTACAAGATGTCTGTCAACCAAATCCAGTCTCTATGGAATAGACCTCCTCATTCTCTGGCCTCATGATTGTCAGGGACAGAGCCCACTCCCTTCCAGGTGGGACCTTTCAGTACCCTCAAATTGCAGGCATCATCCCAGGGCTCCTGGAAGATCAGACAATCGACCCACCTTTCCTTCCTTCTGATTGTAGACACAACAAAACCACTGGCACTGGCCCCAGGCACCACACTCCCAGGAAGCTCTCCATGAGAGGGAGGGCTTGTTCTTATCCACCTGTGGAAAAGGCACCTGAAATAGACCGGTTACCTCTCGGTTAAAAGGCATCTGTTTGGAGGGCTCCCCTGTGGCTTAGGCTATGGAAATATTTATTCGGAAGTGTGGAGCTGAAAATGCCCCATGGGGAATGTCTTCGTCAAGGGTTACATCCAAGGCCTCATGCTTGGTGGAGAGCATTGGGGCATGGATTGCTTGTTTGTGCCCTGGGATGTCTTGTTTCACATGGCCATGAAGCACAAATCTTCTTTCACATGTAGGAACTCCCTTGAGGTATTCTGCCCACTGATCCCCTGAAGATATCACATGTGCAGACACCAAGCCTCTAGAATCCACACTGAGCTTGGGAGCCTGAGGAGAGTGGTGGCTATGCGTCTACAGATGGAGATAAGAGTGTTCATCCAAGAGGACCAGCCCTCTGTTGGATCCTCCTTTGCATCAACTTCGACATACCTCCAGAGCAAGAGCTCATGGTGTCCATCTTTGACCTCTCAAGGTTTGAGGGGGACACTTTCCCACATATGGCCCATCACACACCTCTTTTCTCACAGAGAGGTGGTTTGGTCACAAGGCTCCATGGGCATACTCTCAGTGCCATGGCCACTTCTGGCACTGCACCTTTCCGAAGGAAGGCAACTCCACACACTGGGGAACCCAATTTTCTCTATCATGATGGATCTCTGATAACATGTGGAGCACGTCAGGGTCAAGTGCTTTCTGAGTCCCTGCCTCACACGCATACACAGGACAGAATCTCTTTTGGAGAGAAAAGATGTCATTCCAAACACCCAAACCAAAGTCACCTGGACAATGAAATCAAGGAACGACTGAGGAAGAACAACCTATGAGCTGCCATTTCAATAGGAAGGGTCTTTTCCGCTTAGGGAAAAGAGAGGGTGTCGTTTACCTTGACCCACACCTCGTGTCCTTTGAGAAGACATGGGTGCCCAGCAGGGAGTACTGCTTGCAACCGACATACTTCCAGAGACCAGCCAAGGAAGAGTGAAAATCTCATGCAAGAGTCCTGAGATAGCCTTTGTGTCTAATAGTCCCCGGAAACACAGACAAGGGCTTGGGAATGAAACTGCGCCCTGGAATGTGGCTTGGATGCAAATCACATCTCAATATCTCTCTCAGCTTCTTCCTCCTTCACATTCTCTCGAATCCTCCTCATCCAAGGTGATCTGTGCTGGTCCATGTTGTCAAATCTCAGCCAGGAAAGCGGTCAAATTCGTTAACCTAGATTTTCCATCAGTCTTCCAAACTCCTATCAAATGTAAAAGCAGTTTACCTGAAATAACCCCTCTCTTTGTATGGAGATATTCCACCTTACCCAGTGCACCTCTATCTTACCGTAGTCAGCCCTTCACACTGACAGATAACCATCCCATTTGCACTGTGTTCTACATGGCCACAAATTTGACTCTGAGATCAACATCTTTTCAACCACCTACACATAAGGGACCGAGTGAGAATTCACTTCTCTGCAGCACAGCCCATGTATTTGAAGTTGCTGGTGAGGTGGATCTCTCGACTCTTTCTAAGGGGAGTTGGGAAATGAAGTCTCTGCCTCTCCATGTCTCAGTGAATTGGCATCGAAGAAGGGGTCTGAGCACCCTTCAGCAGGGTCTGAATGACAATGCGACAGAGGTCAAGGATTCGGTCCCCTCAAACCAGTCTCCATTTGGGACAACCCTCCTCCTTCTCTAGACCCTCAATTGGCAGGCCAGAGGCCCGGCTCGTCCAAGAGGGAAACCTCAAGACCTGCCCAGGTAGCCCTCACCACACGGCTCACGGTAGATAACAAGAGAGACTCCTTAAATTCCACAACTGTGTACCCCACAAACAAGCCAGCAGTGGAACTACTCACCCCACTTCCATCCAGCACCCCAGTAGACAGGACGTAATCTTATCAACCTGTGAAATACCCACCAGACATATCCCAGCTTCATTCTTGGGAAATTTGTTACTGTGGATAGCTGGTGTGTGCTTTCATCTATTGACGTGTACGTTCAGAAGCAGGGAATGGTCCTTGCCCCCATTCAGGTATTTCCTCAGGGTTGATATTGAGGGCCTCGTCCTTGGTTGAAGGCAGAGGGGCCTATTGTCATGGTTTGAGCTCTGGAGTGAGATTTATCGTCCCGGTCGTACTTGGGAGTCTTTATTCCCCTGTTGGAAAAGACTGGAAGGGATAAGCTCACTGGTCCCTCTCAGATGTATCATAATCCAAAAGCAAGCCTGAGCCGTGGCTATTTCCTCAGCAGCCTGATGAGAATGGTGGGCATCAGAAGAATGCTGGAAAGAATACTTGTCATCCAATTGTCCAATACATCCAATGGATCCTCCTTTCATTTAGTATCAACATACCTCCAGATCATGAGCTCAGGCTGCCCGAGGTACCACAAATGGTGGGGGACGGTGAGAGCTTCCCACTTTGGGCCCATCACTCGCCTCTCTTCTCACAGAGAGTCCGTGGTGTCACAATGCTTGGTGGGCATCATGCCATTGCCGTGGCCACCATTGGGCCTGAACTTCTCAGATGGAAGGCAACTCCACCTCCTCTGTGCCCACCTGCTCTCTACAGAAGGATGGCTCTTCCCCTGAACGTGTGTCAGGCTCAACACGGTGGTTCCAGAACTGCTTCCCAGGAATACACAGTCTACAATCCCATTTGGAAAGAAAATATGGGATTGAAAAAGACCCACTGGCTCAAGATTGGGCAAGAGGGCGGAGGAGTAGCTGGACACGCTGACCACTTCATAGGTACTTCGGTCTCTAGGGTCCCATATTGGACGCAGAGAGCAACACACTTGAAACAACGTTCACATGAGTGCTCTCCCAAGCAATGGCTGATCTGCAGCATTCCCTACCTGGTCCATGAGCTATTGTGGATTTGCTCGGGTGTGGATCTCTGGACTCGTTCTTAGCGGATATCGAATATGAACTCTGTGACTCTTCAGGTCTCAATGATTGGGCATCCAAACAATGGTCTGAGCATCCATGGCCAGTGGGCTGGCCAACCATAACACAGAGTACAAGATGTCTGTCAACCAAATCCAGTCTCTATGGAATAGACCTCCTCATTCTCTGGCCTCATGATTGTCAGGGACAGAGCCCACTCCCTTCCAGGTGGGACCTTTCAGTACCCTCAAATTGCAGGCATCATCCCAGGGCTCCTGGAAGATCAGACAATCGACCCACCTTTCCTTCCTTCTGATTGTAGACACAACAAACCCACTGGCACTGGCCCCAGGCACCACACTCCCAGGAAGCTCTCCATGAGAGGGAGGGCTTGTTCTTATCCACCTGTGGAAAAGGCACCTGAAATAGACCGGTTACCTCTCGGTTAAAAGGCCTCTGTTTGGAGGGCTCCCCTGTGGCTTAGGCTATGGAAATATTTATTCGGAAGTGTGGAGCTGAAAATGCCCCATGGGGAATGTCTTCGTCAAGGGTTACATCCAAGGCCTCATGCTTGGTGGAGAGCATTGGGGCATGGATTGCTTGTTTGTGCCCTGGGATGTCTTGTTTCACATGGCCATGAAGCACAAATCTTCTTTCACATGTAGGAACTCCCTTGAGGTATTCTGCCCACTGATCCCCTGAAGATATCCCATGTGCAGACACCAAGCCTCTAGAATCCACACTGAGCTTGGGAGCCTGAGGAGAGTGGTGGCTATGCGTCTACAGATGGAGATAAGAGTGTTCATCCAAGAGGACCAGCCCTCTGATGGATCCTCCTTTGCATCAACTTCGACATACCTCCAGAGCAAGAGCTCATGGTGTCCATCTTTGACCTCTCAAGGTTTGAGGGGGACACTTTCCCACATATGGCCCATCACACACCTCTTTTCTCACAGAGAGGTGGTTTGGTCACAAGGCTCCATGGGCATACTCTCAGTGCCATGGCCACTTCTGGCACTGCACCTTTCCGAAGGAAGGCAACTCCACACACTGGGGAACCCAATTTTCTCTATCATGATGGATCTCTGATAACATGTGGAGCACGTCAGGGTCAAGTGCTTTCTGAGTCCCTGCCTCACACGCATACACAGGACAGAATCTCTTTTGGAGAGAAAAGATGTCATTCCAAACACCCAAACCAAAGTCACCTGGACAATGAATTCAAGGAACGACTGAGGAAGAACAACCTATGAGCCGCCATTTCAATAGGAAGGGTCTTTTCCGCTTAGGGAAAAGAGAGGGTGTCGTTTACCTTGACCCACACCTCGTGTCCTTTGAGAAGACATGGGTGCCCAGCAGGGAGGACTGCTTGCAACCGACATACTTCCAGAGACCAGCCAAGGAAGAGTGAAAATCTCATGCAAGAGTCCTGAGATAGCCTTTGTGTCTAATAGTCCCCGGAAACACAGACAAGGGCTTGGGAATGAAACTGCGCCCTGGAATGTGGCTTGGATGCAAATCACATCTCAATATCTCTCTCAGCTTCTTCCTCCTTCACATTCTCTCGAATCCTCCTCATCCAAGGTGATCTGTGCTGGTCCATGTTGTCAAATCTCAGCCAGGAAAGCGGTCAAATTCGTTAACCTAGATTTTCCATCAGTCTTCCAAACTCCTATCAAATGTAAAAGCAGTTTACCTGAAATAACTCCTCTCTTTGTATGGAGATATTCCACCTTACCCAGTGCACCTCTATCTTACCGTAGTCAGCCCTTCACACTGACAGATAACCATCCCATTTGCACTGTGTTCTACATGGCCACAAATTTGACTCTGAGATCAACATCTTTTCAACCACCTACACATAAGGGACCGAGTGAGAATTCACTTCTCTGCAGCACAGCCCATGTATTTGAAGTTGCTGGTGAGGTGGATCTCTCGACTCTTTCTAAGGGGAGTTGGGAAATGAAGTCTCTGCCTCTCCATGTCTCAGTGAATTGGCATCGAAGAAGGGGTCTGAGCACCCTTCAGCAGGGTCTGAATGACAATGCGACAGAGGTCAAGGATTCGGTCCCCTCAAACCAGTCTCCATTTGGGACAATCCTCCTCCTTCTTTAGACCCTCAATTGGCAGGCCAGAGGCCCGGCTCGTCCAAGAGGGAAACCTCAAGACCTGCCCAGGTAGCCCTCACCACACGGCTCACGGTAGATAACAAGAGAGACTCCTTAAATTCCACAACTGTGTACCCCACAAACAAGCCAGCAGTGGAACTACTCACCCCACTTCCATCCAGCACCCCAGTAGACAGGACGTAATCTTATCAAACTGTGAAATACCCACCAGACATATCCCAGCTTCATTCTTGGGAAATTTGTTACTGTGGATAGCTAGTGTGTGCTTTCATCTATTGACGTGTACGTTCAGAAGCAGGGAATGGTCCTTGCCCCCATTCAGGTATTTCCTCAGGGTTGATATTGAGGGCCTCGTCCTTGGTTGAAGGCAGAGGGGCCTATTGTCATGGTTTGAGCTCTGGAGTGAGATTTATCGTCCCGGTCGTACTTGGGAGTCTTTATTCCCCTGTTGGAAAAGACTGGAAGGGATAAGCTCACTGGTCCCTCTCAGATGTATCATAATCCAAAAGCAAGCCTGAGCCGTGGCTATTTCCTCAGCAGCCTGATGAGAATGGTGGGCATCAGAAGAATGCTGGAAAGGATACTTGTCATCCAATTGTCCAATACATCCAATGGATCCTCCTTTCATTTAGTATCAACATACCTCCAGATCATGAGCTCAGGCTGCCCGAGGTACCACAAATGGTGGGGGACGGTGAGAGCTTCCCACTTTGGGCCCATCACTCGCCTCTCTTCTCACAGAGAGTCCGTGGTGTCACAATGCTTGGTGGGCATCATGCCATTGCCGTGGCCACCATTGGGCCTGAACTTCTCAGATGGAAGGCAACTCCACCTCCTCTGTGCCCACCTGCTCTCTACAGAAGGATGGCTCTTCCCCTGAACGTGTGTCAGGCTCAACACGGTGGTTCCAGAACTGCTTCCCAGGAAAACACAGTCTACAATCCCATTTGGAAAGAAAATATGGGATTGAAAAAGACCCACTGGCTCAAGATTGGGCAAGAGGGCGGAGGAGTAGCTGGACACGCTGACCACTTCATAGGTACTTCGGTCTCTAGGGTCCCATATTGGACGCAGAGAGCAACACACTTGAAACAACGTTCACATGAGTGCTCTCCCAAGAAACCGCTTCTCTGCAGCATTCCCTACCTGGTCCATGAGCTATTGTGGATTTGCTCGGGTGTGGATCTCTGGACTCGTTCTTAGCGGATATCGAATATGAACTCTGTGACTCTTCAGGTCTCAATGATTGGGCATCCAAACAATGGTCTGAGCATCCATGGCCAGTGGGCTGGCCAACCATAACACAGAGTACAAGATGTCTGTCAACCAAATCCAGTCTCTATGGAATAGACCTCCTCATTCTCTGGCCTCATGATTGTCAGGGACAGAGCCCACTCCCTTCCAGGTGGGACCTTTCAGTACCCTCAAATTGCAGGCATCATCCCAGGGCTCCTGGAAGATCAGACAATCGACCCACCTTTCCTTCCTTCTGATTGTAGACACAACAAACCCACTGGCACTGGCCCCAGGCACCACACTCCCAGGAAGCTCTCCATGAGAGGGAGGGCTTGTTCTTATCCACCTGTGGAAAAGGCACCTGAAATAGACCGGTTACCTCTCGGTTAAAAGGCCTCTGTTTGGAGGGCTCCCCTGTGGCTTAGGCTATGGAAATATTTATTCGGAAGTGTGGAGCTGAAAATGCCCCATGGGGAATGTCTTCGTCAAGGGTTACATCCAAGGCCTCATGCTTGGTGGAGAGCATTGGGGCATGGATTGCTTGTTTGTGCCCTGGGATGTCTTGTTTCACATGGCCATGAAGCACAAATCTTCTTTCACATGTAGGAACTCCCTTGAGGTATTCTGCCCACTGATCCCCTGAAGATATCACATGTGCAGACACCAAGCCTCTAGAATCTACACTGAGCTTGGGAGCCTGAGGAGAGTGGTGGCTATGCGTCTACAGATGGAGATAAGAGTGTTCATCCAAGAGGACCAGCCCTCTGATGGATCCTCCTTTGCATCAACTTCGACATACCTCCAGAGCAAGAGCTCATGGTGTCCATCTTTGACCTCTCAAGGTTTGAGGGGGACACTTTCCCACATATGGCCCATCACACACCTCTTTTCTCACAGAGAGGTGGTTTGGTCACAAGGCTCCATGGGCATACTCTCAGTGCCATGGCCACTTCTGGCACTGCACCTTTCCGAAGGAAGGCAACTCCACACACTGGGGAACCCAATTTTCTCTATCATGATGGATCTCTGATAACATGTGGAGCACGTCAGGGTCAAGTGCTTTCTGAGTCCCTGCCTCACACGCATACACAGGACAGAATCTCTTTTGGAGAGAAAAGATGTCATTCCAAACACCCAAACCAAAGTCACCTGGACAATGAATTCAAGGAACGACTGAGGAAGAACAACCTATGAGCCGCCATTTCAATAGGAAGGGTCTTTTCCGCTTAGGGAAAAGAGAGGGTGTCGTTTACCTTGACCCACACCTCGTGTCCTTTGAGAAGACATGGGTGCCCAGCAGGGAGGACTGCTTGCAACCGACATACTTCCAGAGACCAGCCAAGGAAGAGTGAAAATCTCATGCAAGAGTCCTGAGATAGCTTTTGTGTCTAATAGTCCCCGGAAACACAGACAAGGGCTTGGGAATGAAACTGCGCCCTGGAATGTGGCTTGGATGCAAATCACATCTCAATATCTCTCTCAGCTTCTTCCTCCTTCACATTCTCTCGAATCCTCCTCATCCAAGGTTATCTGTGCTGGTCCATGTTGTCAAATCTCAGCCAGGAAAGCGGTCAAATTCGTTAACCTAGATTTTCCATCAGTCTTCCAAACTCCTATCAAATGTAAAAGCAGTTTACCTGAAATAACTCCTCTCTTTGTATGGAGATATTCCACCTTACCCAGTGCACCTCTATCTTACCGTAGTCAGCCCTTCACACTGACAGATAACCATCCCATTTGCACTGTGTTCTACATGGCCACAAATTTGACTCTGAGATCAACATCTTTTCAACCACCTACACATAAGGGACCGAGTGAGAATTCACTTCTCTGCAGCACAGCCCATGTATTTGAAGTTGCTGGTGAGGTGGATCTCTCGACTCTTTCTAAGGGGAGTTGGGAAATGAAGTCTCTGCCTCTCCATGTCTCAGTGAATTGGCATCAAAGAAGGGGTCTGAGCACCCTTCAGCAGGGTCTGAATGACAATGCGACAGAGGTCAAGGATTCGGTCCCCTCAAACCAGTCTCCATTTGGGACAACCCTCCTCCTTCTCTAGACCCTCAATTGGCAGGCCAGAGGCCCGGCTCGTCCAAGAGGGAAACCTCAAGACCTGCCCAGGTAGCCCTCACCACACGGCTCACGGTAGATAACAAGAGAGACTCCTTAAATTCCACAACTGTGTACCCCACAAACAAGCCAGCAGTGGAACTACTCACCCCACTTCCATCCAGCACCCCAGTAGACAGGACGTAATCTTATCAACCTGTGAAATACCCACCAGACATATCCCAGCTTCATTCTTGGGAAATTTGTTACTGTGGATAGCTAGTGTGTGCTTTCATCTATTGACGTGTACGTTCAGAAGCAGGGAATGGTCCTTGCCCCCATTCAAGTATTTCCTCAGGTTGATATTGAGGGCCTCGTCCTTGGTTGAAGGCAGAGGGGCCTATTGTCATGGTTTGAGCTCTGGAGTGAGCTTTATCGTCCCGGTCATACTTGGGAGTCTTTCTTCCCCTGTTGGAAAAGACTGGAAGGGATAAGCTCACTGGTCCCTCTCAGATGTATCATAATCCAAAAGCAAGCCTGAGCCGTGGCTATTTCCTCAGCAGCCTGATGAGAATGGTGGGCATCAGAAGAATGCTGGAAAGGATACTTGTCATCCAATTGTCCAATACATCCAATGGATCCTCCTTTCATTTAGTATCAACATACCTCCAGATCATGAGCTCAGGCTGCCCGAGGTACCACAAATGGTGGGGGACGGTGAGAGCTTCCCACTTTGGGCCCATCACTCGCCTCTCTTCTCACAGAGAGTCCGTGGTGTCACAATGCTTGGTGGGCATCATGCCATTGCCGTGGCCACCATTGGGCCTGAACTTCTCAGATGGAAGGCAACTCCACCTCCTCTGTGCCCACCTGCTCTCTACAGAAGGATGGCTCTTCCCCTGAACGTGTGTCAGGCTCAACACGGTGGTTCCAGAACTGCTTCCCAGGAATACACAGTCTACAATCCCATTTGGAAAGAAAATATGGGATTGAAAAAGACCCACTGGCTCAAGATTGGGCAAGAGGGCGGAGGAGTAGCTGGACACGCTGACCACTTCATAGGAACTTCGGTCTCTAGGGTCCCATATTGGACGCAGAGAGCAACACACTTGAAACAACGTTCACATGAGTGCTCTCCCAAGAAACCGCTTCTCTGCAGCATTCCCTACTGGTCCATGAGCTATTGTGGATTTGCTCGGGTGTGGATCTCTGGACTCGTTCTTAGCGGATATCGAATATGAACTCTGTGACTCTTCAGGTCTCAATGATTGGGCATCCAAACAATGGTCTGAGCATCCATGGCCAGTGGGCTGGCCAACCATAACACAGAGTACAAGATGTCTGTCAACCAAATCCAGTCTCTATGGAATAGACCTCCTCATTCTCTGGCCTCATGATTGTCAGGGACAGAGCCCACTCCCTTCCAGGTGGGAACTTTCAGTACCCTCAAATTGCAGGCATCATCCCAGGGCTCCTGGAAGATCAGACAATCGACCCACCTTTCCTTCCTTCTGATTGTAGACACAACAAACCCACTGGCACTGGCCCCAGGCACCACACTCCCAGGAAGCTCTCCATGAGAGGGAGGGCTTGTTCTTATCCACCTGTGGAAAAGGCACCTGAAATAGACCGGTTACCTCTCGGTTAAAAGGCATCTGTTTGGAGGGCTCCCCTGTGGCTTAGGCTATGGAAATATTTATTCGGAAGTGTGGAGCTGAAAATGCCCCATGGGGAATGTCTTCGTCAAGGGTTACATCCAAGGCCTCATGCTTGGTGGAGAGCATTGGGGCATGGATTGCTTGTTTGTGCCCTGGGATGTCTTGTTTCACATGGCCATGAAGCACAAATCTTCTTTCACATGTAGGAACTCCCTTGAGGTATTCTGCCCACTGATCCCCTGAAGATATCACATGTGCAGACACCAAGCCTCTAGAATCTACACTGAGCTTGGGAGCCTGAGGAGAGTGGTGGCTATGCGTCTACAGATGGAGATAAGAGTGTTCATCCAAGAGGACCAGCCCTCTGATGGATCCTCCTTTGCATCAACTTCGACATACCTCCAGAGCAAGAGCTCATGGTGTCCATCTTTGACCTCTCAAGGTTTGAGGGGGACACTTTCCCACATATGGCCCATCACACACCTCTTTTCTCACAGAGAGGTGGTTTGGTCACAAGGCTCCATGGGCATACTCTCAGTGCCATGGCCACTTCTGGCACTGCACCTTTCCGAAGGAAGGCAACTCCACACACTGGGGAACCCAATTTTCTCTATCATGATGGATCTCTGATAACATGTGGAGCACGTCAGGGTCAAGTGCTTTCTGAGTCCCTGCCTCACACGCATACACAGGACAGAATCTCTTTTGGAGAGAAAAGATGTCATTCCAAACACCCAAACCAAAGTCACCTGGACAATGAAATCAAGGAACGACTGAGGAAGAACAACCTATGAGCTGCCATTTCAATAGGAAGGGACTTTTCCGCTTAGGGAAAGAGAGGGTGTCGTTTACCTTGACCCACACCTCGTGTCCTTTGAGAAGACATGGGTGCCCAGCAGGGAGGACTGCTTGCAACCGACATACTTCCAGAGACCAGCCAAGGAAGAGTGAAAATCTCATGCAAGAGTCCTGAGATAGCCTTTGTGTCTAATAGTCCCCGGAAACACAGACAAGGCTTGGGAATGAAACTGCGCTCTGGAATGTGGCTTGGATGCAAATCACATCTCAATATCTCTCTCAGCTTCTTCCTCCTTCACATTCTCTCGAATCCTCCTCATCCAAGGTTATCTGTGCTGGTCCATGTTGTCAAATCTCAGCCAGGAAAGCGGTCAAATTCGTTAACCTAGATTTTCCATCAGTCTTCCAAACTCCTATCAAATATAAAAGCATTTTACCTGAAATAACTCCTCTCTTTGTATGGAGATATTCCACCTTACCCAGTGCACCTCTATCTTACCGTAGTCAGCCCTTCACACTGACAGATAACCATCCCATTTGCACTGTGTTCTACATGGTCACAAATTTGACTCTGAGATCAACATCTTTTCAACCACCTACACATAAGGGACCGAGTGAGAATTCACTTCTCTGCCGCACAGCCCATATATTTGAAGTTGCTGGTGAGGTGGATCTCTCGACTCTTTCTAAGGGGAGTTGGCAAATGAAGTCTCTGCCTCTCCATGTCTCAGTGAATTGGCATCGAAGAAGGGGTCTGAGCACCCTTCAGCAGGGTCTGAATGACAATGCGACAGAGGTCAAGGATTCGGTCCCCTCAAACCAGTCTCCATTTGGGACAATCCTCCTCCTTCTTTAGACCCTCAATTGGCAGGCCAGAGGCCCGGCTCGTCCAAGAGGGAAACCTCAAGACCTGCCCAGGTAGCCCTCACCACACGGCTCACGGTAGATAACAAGAGAGACTCCTTAAATTCCACAACTGTGTACCCCACAAACAAGCCAGCAGTGGAACTACTCACCCCACTTCCATCCAGCACCCCAGTAGACAGGACGTAATCTTATCAACCTGTGAAATACCCACCAGACATATCCCAGCTTCATTCTTGGGAAATTTGTTACTGTGGATAGCTAGTGTGTGCTTTCATCTATTGACGTGTACGTTCAGAAGCAGGGAATGGTCCTTGCCCCCATTCAAGTATTTCCTCAGGGTTGATATTGAGGGCCTCGTCCTTGGTTGAAGGCAGAGGGGCCTATTGTCATGGTTTGAGCTCTGGAGTGAGATTTATCGTCCCGGTCGTACTTGGGAGTCTTTATTCCCCTGTTGGAAAAGACTGGAAGGGATAAGCTCACTGGTCCCTCTCAGATGTATCATAATCCAAAAGCAAGCCTGAGCCGTGGCTATTTCCTCAGCAGCCTGATGAGAATGGTGGGCATCAGAAGAATGCTGGAAAGGATACTTGTCATCCAATTGTCCAATACATCCAATGGATCCTCCTTTCATTTAGTATCAACATACCTCCAGATCATGAGCTCAGGCTGCCCGAGGTACCACAAATGGTGGGGGACGGTGAGAGCTTCCCACTTTGGGCCCATCACTCGCCTCTCTTCTCACACATGGTCTGTGGTGTCACAATGCTTGGTGGGCATCATGCCATTGCCGTGGCCACCATTGGGCCTGAACTTCTCAGATGGAAGGCAACTCCACCTCCTCTGTGCCCACCTGCTCTCTACAGAAGGATGGCTCTTCCCCTGAACGTGTGTCAGGCTCAACACGGTGGTTCCAGAACTGCTTCCCAGGAATACACAGTCTACAATCCCATTTGGAAAGAAAATATGGGATTGAAAAAGACCCACTGGCTCAAGATTGGGCAAGAGGGCGGAGGAGTAGCTGGACACGCTGACCACTTCATAGGTACTTCGGTCTCTAGGGTCCCATATTGGACGCAGAGAGCAACACACTTGAAACAACGTTCACATGAGTGCTCTCCCAAGAAACCGCTTCTCTGCAGCATTCCCTACCTGGTCCATGAGCTATTGTGGATTTGCTCGGGTGTGGATCTCTGGACTCGTTCTTAGCGGATATCGAATATGAACTCTGTGACTCTTCAGGTCTCAATGATTGGGCATCCAAACAATGGTCTGAGCATCCATGGCCAGTGGGCTGGCCAACCATAACACAGAGTACAAGATGTCTGTCAACCAAATCCAGTCTCTATGGAATAGACCTCCTCATTCTCTGGCCTCATGATTGTCAGGGACAGAGCCCACTCCCTTCCAGGTGGGACCTTTCAGTACCCTCAAATTGCAGGCATCATCTCAGGGCTCCTGGAAGATCAGACAATCGACCCACCTTTCCTTCCTTCTGATTGTAGACACAACAAACCCACTGGCACTGGCCCCAGGCACCACACTCCCAGGAAGCTCTCCATGAGAGGGAGGGCTTGTTCTTATCCACCTGTGGAAAAGGCACCTGAAATAGACCGGTTACCTCTCGGTTAAAAGGCCTCTGTTTGGAGGGCTCCCCTGTGGCTTAGGCTATGGAAATATTTATTCGGAAGTGTGGAGCTGAAAATGCCCCATGGGGAATGTCTTCGTCAAGGGTTACATCCAAGGCCTCATGCTTGGTGGAGAGCATTGGGGCATGGATTGCTTGTTTGTGCCCTGGGATGTCTTGTTTCACATGGCCATGAAGCAGAAATCTTCTTTCACATGTAGGAACTCCCTTGAGGTATTCTGCCCACTGATCCCCTGAAGATATCACATGTGCAGACACCAAGCCTCTAGAATCCACACTGAGCTTGGGAGCCTGAGGAGAGTGGTGGCTATGCGTCTACAGATGGAGATAAGAGTGTTCATCCAAGAGGACCAGCCCTCTGATGGATCCTCCTTTGCATCAACTTCGACATACCTCCAGAGCAAGAGCTCATGGTGTCCATCTTTGACCTCTCAAGGTTTGAGGGGGACACTTTCCCACATATGGCCCATCACACACCTCTTTTCTCACAGAGAGGTGGTTTGGTCACAAGGCTCCATGGGCATACTCTCAGTGCCATGGCCACTTCTGGCACTGCACCTTTCCGAAGGAAGGCAACTCCACACACTGGGGAACCCAATTTTCTCTATCATGATGGATCTCTGATAACATGTGGAGCACGTCAGGGTCAAGTGCTTTCTGAGTCCCTGCCTCACACGCATACACAGGACAGAATCTCTTTTGGAGAGAAAAGATGTCATTCCAAACACCCAAACCAAAGTCACCTGGACAATGAAATCAAGGAACGACTGAGGAAGAACAACCTATGAGCTGCCATTTCAATAGGAAGGGACTTTTCCGCTTAGGGAAAAGAGAGGGTGTCGTTTACCTTGACCCACACCTCGTGTCCTTTGAGAAGACATGGGTGCCCAGCAGGGAGGACTGCTTGCAACCGACATACTTCCAGAGACCAGCCAAGGAAGAGTGAAAATCTCATGCAAAAGTCCTGAGATAGCCTTTGTGTCTAATAGTCCCCGGAAACACAGACAAGGGCTTGGGAATGAAACTGCGCCCTGGAATG
Organism: Sus scrofa; assembly: GCF_054392235.1. Taxonomy (NCBI): domain Eukaryota; kingdom Metazoa; phylum Chordata; class Mammalia; order Artiodactyla; family Suidae; genus Sus; species Sus scrofa. The sequence continues at coordinate 46,147,161 of NC_139402.1, forward strand.
TGGCTTGGATGCAAATCACATCTCAATATCTCTCTCAGCTTCTTCCTCCTTCACATTCTCTCGAATCCTCCTCATCCAAGGTTATCTGTGCTGGTCCATGTTGTCAAATCTCAGCCAGGAAAGCGGTCAAATTCGTTAACCTAGATTTTCCATCAGTCTTCCAAACTCCTATCAAATGTAAAAGCAGTTTACCTGAAATAACTCCTCTCTTTGTATGGAGATATTCCACCTTACCCAGTGCACCTCTATCTTACCGTAGTCAGCCCTTCACACTGACAGATAACCATCCCATTTGCACTGTGTTCTACATGGTCACAAATTTGACTCTGAGATCAACATCTTTTCAACCACCTACACATAAGGGACCGAGTGAGAATTCACTTCTCTGCCGCACAGCCCATATATTTGAAGTTGCTGGTGAGGTGGATCTCTCGACTCTTTCTAAGGGGAGTTGGGAAATGAAGTCTCTGCCTCTCCATGTCTCAGTGAATTGGCATCGAAGAAGGGGTCTGAGCACCCTTCAGCAGGGTCTGAATGACAATGCGACAGAGGTCAAGGATTCGGTCCCCTCAAACCAGTCTCCATTTGGGACAATCCTCCTCCTTCTCTAGACCCTCAATTGGCAGGCCAGAGGCCCGGCTCGTCCAAGAGGGAAACCTCAAGACCTGCCCAGGTAGCCCTCACCACACGGCTCACGGTAGATAACAAGAGAGACTCCTTAAATTCCACAACTGTGTACCCCACAAACAAGCCAGCAGTGGAACTACTCACCCCACTTCCATCCAGCACCCCAGTAGACAGGACGTAATCTTATCAACCTGTGAAATACCCACCAGACATATCCCAGCTTCATTCTTGGGAAATTTGTTACTGTGGATAGCTAGTGTGTGCTTTCATCTATTGACGTGTACGTTCAGAAGCAGGGAATGGTCCTTGCCCCCATTCAGGTATTTCCTCAGGGTTGATATTGAGGGCCTCGTCCTTGGTTGAAGGCAGAGGGGCCTATTGTCATGGTTTGAGCTCTGGAGTGAGATTTATCGTCCCGGTCATACTTGGGAGTCTTTATTCCCCTGTTGGAAAAGACTGGAAGGGATAAGCTCACTGGTCCCTCTCAGATGTATCATAATCCAAAAGCAAGCCTGAGCCGTGGCTATTTCCTCAGCAGCCTGATGAGAATGGTGGGCATCAGAAGAATGCTGGAAAGGATACTTGTCATCCAATTGTCCAATACATCCAATGGATCCTCCTTTCATTTAGTATCAACATACCTCCAGATCATGAGCTCAGGCTGCCCGAGGTACCACAAATGGTGGGGGACGGTGAGAGCTTCCCACTTTGGGCCCATCACTCGCCTCTCTTCTCACAGAGAGTCCGTGGTGTCACAATGCTTGGTGGGCATCATGCCATTGCCGTGGCCACCATTGGGCCTGAACTTCTCAGATGGAAGGCAACTCCACCTCCTCTGTGCCCACCTGCTCTCTACAGAAGGATGGCTCTTCCCCTGAACGTGTGTCAGGCTCAACACGGTGGTTCCAGAACTGCTTCCCAGGAATACACAGTCTACAATCCCATTTGGAAAGAAAATATGGGATTGAAAAAGACCCACTGGCTCAAGATTGGGCAAGAGGGCGGAGGAGTAGCTGGACACGCTGACCACTTCATAGGAACTTCGGTCTCTAGGGTCCCATATTGGACGCAGAGAGCAACACACTTGAAACAACGTTCACATGAGTGCTCTCCCAAGAAACCGCTTCTCTGCAGCATTCCCTACCTGGTCCATGAGCTATTGTGGATTTGCTCGGGTGTGGATCTCTGGACTCGTTCTTAGCGGATATCGAATATGAACTCTGTGACTCTTCAGGTCTCAATGATTGGGCATCCAAACAATGGTCTGAGCATCCATGGCCAGTGGGCTGGCCAACCATAACACAGAGTACAAGATGTCTGTCAACCAAATCCAGTCTCTATGGAATAGACCTCCTCATTCTCTGGCCTCATGATTGTCAGGGACAGAGCCCACTCCCTTCCAGGTGGGAACTTTCAGTACCCTCAAATTGCAGGCATCATCCCAGGGCTCCTGGAAGATCAGACAATCGACCCACCTTTCCTTCCTTCTGATTGTAGACACAACAAACCCACTGGCACTGGCCCCAGGCACCACACTCCCAAAAGCTCTCCATGAGAGGGAGGGCTTGTTCTTATCCACCTGTGGAAAAGGCACCTGAAATAGACCGGTTACCTCTCGGTTAAAAGGCCTCTGTTTGGAGGGCTCCCCTGTGGCTTAGGCTATGGAAATATTTATTCGGAAGTGTGGAGCTGAAAATGCCCCATGGGGAATGTCTTCGTCAAGGGTTACATCCAAGGCCTCATGCTTGGTGGAGAGCATTGGGGCATGGATTGCTTGTTTGTGCCCTGGGATGTCTTGTTTCAGATGGCCATGAAGCACAAATCTTCTTTCACATGTAGGAACTCCCTTGAGGTATTCTGCCCACTGATCCCCTGAAGATATCACATGTGCAGACACCAAGCCTCTAGAATCTACACTGAGCTTGGGAGCCTGAGGAGAGTGGTGGCTATGCGTCTACAGATGGAGATAAGAGTGTTCATCCAAGAGGACCAGCCCTCTGATGGATCCTCCTTTGCATCAACTTCGACATACCTCCAGAGCAAGAGCTCATGGTGTCCATCTTTGACCTCTCAAGGTTTGAGGGGGACACTTTCCCACATATGGCCCATCACACACCTCTTTTCTCACAGAGAGGTGGTTTGGTCACAAGGCTCCATGGGCATACTCTCAGTGCCATGGCCACTTCTGGCACTGCACCTTTCCGAAGGAAGGCAACTCCACACACTGGGGAACCCAATTTTCTCTATCATGATGGATCTCTGATAACATGTGGAGCACGTCAGGGTCAAGTGCTTTCTGAGTCCCTGCCTCACACGCATACACAGGACAGAATCTCTTTTGGAGAGAAAAGATGTCATTCCAAACACCCAAACCAAAGTCACCTGGACAATGAATTCAAGGAACGACTGAGGAAGAACAACCTATGAGCCGCCATTTCAATAGGAAGGGTCTTTTCCGCTTAGGGAAAAGAGAGGGTGTCGTTTACCTTGACCCACACCTCGTGTCCTTTGAGAAGACATGGGTGCCCAGCAGGGAGGACTGCTTGCAACCGACATACTTCCAGAGACCAGCCAAGGAAGAGTGAAAATCTCATGCAAGAGTCCTGAGATAGCCTTTGTGTCTAATAGTCCCCGGAAACACAGACAAGGGCTTGGGAATGAAACTGCGCCCTGGAATGTGGCTTGGATGCAAATCACATCTCAATCTCTCTCTCAGCTTCTTCCTCCTTCACATTCTCTCGAATCCTCCTCATCCAAGGTGATCTGTGCTGGTCCATGTTGTCAAATCTCAGCCAGGAAAGAGGTCAAATTCGTTAACCTAGATTTTCCATCAGTCTTCCAAACTCCTATCAAATGTAAAAGCAGTTTACCTGAAATAACTCCTCTCTTTGTATGGAGATATTCCACCTTACCCAGTGCACCTCTATCTTACCGTAGTCAGCCCTTCACACTGACAGATAACCATCCCATTTGCACTGTGTTCTACATGGCCACAAATTTGACTCTGAGATCAACATCTTTTCAACCACCTACACATAAGGGACCGAGTGAGAATTCACTTCTCTGCAGCACAGCCCATGTATTTGAAGTTGCTGGTGAGGTGGATCTCTCGACTCTTTCTAAGGGGAGTTGGGAAATGAAGTCTCTGCCTCTCCATGTCTCAGTGAATTGGCATCGAAGAAGGGGTCTGAGCACCCTTCAGCAGGGTCTGAATGACAATGCGACAGAGGTCAAGGATTCGGTCCCCTCAAACCAGTCTCCATTTGGGACAAACCTCCTCCTTCTTTAGACCCTCAATTGGCAGGCCAGAGGCCCGGCTCGTCCAAGAGGGAAACCTCAAGACCTGCCCAGGTAGCCCTCACCACACGGCTCACGGTAGATAACAAGAGAGACTCCTTAAATTCCACAACTGTGTACCCCACAAACAAGCCAGCAGTGGAACTACTCACCCCACTTCCATCCAGCACCCCAGTAGACAGGACGTAATCTTATCAACCTGTGAAATACCCACCAGACATATCCCAGCTTCATTCTTGGGAAATTTGTTACTGTGGATAGCTAGTGTGTGCTTTCATCTATTGACGTGTACGTTCAGAAGCAGGGAATGGTCCTTGCCCCCATTCAGGTATTTCCTCAGGGTTGATATTGAGGGCCTCGTCCTTGGTTGAAGGCAGAGGGGCCTATTGTCATGGTTTGAGCTCTGGAGTGAGATTTATCGTCCCGGTCATACTTGGGAGTCTTTCTTCCCCTGTTGGAAAAGACTGGAAGGGATAAGCTCACTGGTCCCTCTCAGATGTATCATAATCCAAAAGCAAGCCTGAGCCGTGGCTATTTCCTCAGCAGCCTGATGAGAATGGTGGGCATCAGAAGAATGCTGGAAAGGATACTTGTCATCCAATTGTCCAATACATCCAATGGATCCTCCTTTCATTTAGTATCAACATACCTCCAGATCATGAGCTCAGGCTGCCCGAGGTACCACAAATGGTGGGGGACGGTGAGAGCTTCCCACTTTGGGCCCATCACTCGCCTCTCTTCTCACAGAGAGTCCGTGGTGTCACAATGCTTGGTGGGCATCATGCCATTGCCGTGGCCACCATTGGGCCTGAACTTCTCAGATGGAAGGCAACTCCACCTCCTCTGTGCCCACCTGCTCTCTACACAAGGATGGCTCTTCCCCTGAACGTGTGTCAGGCTCAACACGGTGGTTCCAGAACTGCTTCCCAGGAATACACAGTCTACAATCCCATTTGGAAAGAAAATATGGGATTGAAAAAGACCCACTGGCTCAAGATTGGGCAAGAGGGCGGAGGAGTAGCTGGACACGCTGACCACTTCATAGGTACTTCGGTCTCTAGGGTCCCATATTGGACGCAGAGAGCAACACACTTGAAACAACGTTCACATGAGTGCTCTCCCAAGAAACCGCTTCTCTGCAGCATTCCCTACCTGGTCCATGAGCTATTGTGGATTTGCTCGGGTGTGGATCTCTGGACTCGTTCTTAGCGGATATCGAATATGAACTCTGTGACTCTTCAGGTCTCAATGATTGGGCATCCAAACAATGGTCTGAGCATCCATGGCCAGTGGGCTGGCCAACCATAACACAGAGTACAAGATGTCTGTCAACCAAATCCAGTCTCTATGGAATAGACCTCCTCATTCTCTGGCCTCATGATTGTCAGGGACAGAGCCCACTCCCTTCCAGGTGGGAACTTTCAGTACCCTCAAATTGCAGGCATCATCCCAGGGCTCCTGGAAGATCAGACAATCGACCCACCTTTCCTTCCTTCTGATTGTAGACACAACAAACCCACTGGCACTGGCCCCAGGCACCACACTCCCAGGAAGCTCTCCATGAGAGGGAGGGCTTGTTCTTATCCACCTGTGGAAAAGGCACCTGAAATAGACCGGTTACCTCTCGGTTAAAAGGCCTCTGTTTGGAGGGCTCCCCTGTGGCTTAGGCTATGGAAATATTTATTCGGAAGTGTGGAGCTGAAAATGCCCCATGGGGAATGTCTTCGTCAAGGGTTACATCCAAGGCCTCATGCTTGGTGGAGAGCATTGGGGCATGGATTGCTTGTTTGTGCCCTGGGATGTCTTGTTTCACATGGCCATGAAGCACAAATCTTCTTTCACATGTAGGAACTCCCTTGAGGTATTCTGCCCACTGATCCCCTGAAGATATCACATGTGCAGACACCAAGCCTCTAGAATCTACACTGAGCTTGGGAGCCTGAGGAGAGTGGTGGCTATGCGTCTACAGATGGAGATAAGAGTGTTCATCCAAGAGGACCAGCCCTCTGTTGGATCCTCCTTTGCATCAACTTCGACATACCTCCAGAGCAAGAGCTCATGGTGTCCATCTTTGACCTCTCAAGGTTTGAGGGGGACACTTTCCCACATATGGCCCATCACACACCTCTTTTCTCACAGAGAGGTGGTTTGGTCACAAGGCTCCATGGGCATACTCTCAGTGCCATGGCCACTTCTGGCACTGCACCTTTCCGAAGGAAGGCAACTCCACACACTGGGGAACCCAATTTTCTCTATCATGATGGATCTCTGATAACATGTGGAGCACGTCAGGGTCAAGTGCTTTCTGAGTCCCTGCCTCACACGCATACACAGGACAGAATCTCTTTTGGAGAGAAAAGATGTCATTCCAAACACCCAAACCAAAGTCACCTGGACAATGAATTCAAGGAACGACTGAGGAAGAACAACCTATGAGCCGCCATTTCAATAGGAAGGGTCTTTTCCGCTTAGGGAAAAGAGAGGGTGTCGTTTACCTTGACCCACACCTCGTGTCCTTTGAGAAGACATGGGTGCCCAGCAGGGAGGACTGCTTGCAACCGACATACTTCCAGAGACCAGCCAAGGAAGAGTGAAAATCTCATGCAAGAGTCCTGAGATAGCCTTTGTGTCTAATAGTCCCCGGAAACACAGACAAGGGCTTGGGAATGAAACTGCGCCCTGGAATGTGGCTTGGATGCAAATCACATCTCAATATCTCTCTCGGCTTCTTCCTCCTTCACATTCTCTCGAATCCTCCTCATCCAAGGTGATCTGTGCTGGTCCATGTTGTCAAATCTCAGCCAGGAAAGCGGTCAAATTCGTTAACCTAGATTTTCCATCAGTCTTCCAAACTCCTATCAAATGTAAAAGCAGTTTACCTGAAATAACTCCTCTCTTTGTATGGAGATATTCCACCTTACCCAGTGCACCTCTATCTTACCGTAGTCAGCCCTTCACACTGACAGATAACCATCCCATTTGCACTGTGTTCTACATGGCCACAAATTTGACTCTGAGATCAACATCTTTTCAACCACCTACACATAAGGGACCGAGTGAGAATTCACTTCTCTGCAGCACAGCCCATGTATTTGAAGTTGCTGGTGAGGTGGATCTCTCGACTCTTTCTAAGGGGAGTTGGGAAATGAAGTCTCTGCCTCTCCATGTCTCAGTGAATTGGCATCGAAGAAGGGGTCTGAGCACCCTTCAGCAGGGTCTGAATGACAATGCGACAGAGGTCAAGGATTCGGTCCCCTCAAACCAGTCTCCATTTGGGACAACCCTCCTCCTTCTCTAGACCCTCAATTGGCAGGCCAGAGGCCCGGCTCGTCCAAGAGGGAAACCTCAAGACCTGCCCAGGTAGCCCTCACCACACGGCTCACGGTAGATAACAAGAGAGACTCCTTAAATTCCACAACTGTGTACCCCACAAACAAGCCAGCAGTGGAACTACTCACCCCACTTCCATCCAGCACCCCAGTAGACAGGACGTAATCTTATCAACCTGTGAAATACCCACCAGACATATCCCAGCTTCATTCTTGGGAAATTTGTTACTGTGGATAGCTGGTGTGTGCTTTCATCTATTGACGTGTACGTTCAGAAGCAGGGAATGGTCCTTGCCCCCATTCAAGTATTTCCTCAGGTTGATATTGAGGGCCTCGTCCTTGGTTGAAGGCAGAGGGGCCTATTGTCATGGTTTGAGCTCTGGAGTGAGCTTTATCGTCCCGGTCATACTTGGGAGTCTTTATTCCCCTGTTGGAAAAGACTGGAAGGGATAAGCTCACTGGTCCCTTTCAGATGTATCATAATCCAAAAGCAAGCCTGAGCCGTGGCTATTTCCTCAGCAGCCTGATGAGAATGGTGGGCATCAGAAGAATGCTGGAAAGGATACTTGTCATCCAATTGTCCAATACATCCAATGGATCCTCCTTTCATTTAGTATCAACATACCTCCAGATCATGAGCTCAGGCTGCCCGAGGTACCACAAATGGTGGGGGACGGTGAGAGCTTCCCACTTTGGGCCCATCACTCGCCTCTCTTCTCACAGAGAGTCCGTGGTGTCACAATGCTTGGTGGGCATCATGCCATTGCCGTGGCCACCATTGGGCCTGAACTTCTCAGATGGAAGGCAACTCCACCTCCTCTGTGCCCACCTGCTCTCTACAGAAGGATGGCTCTTCCCCTGAACGTGTGTCAGGCTCAACACGGTGGTTCCAGAACTGCTTCCCAGGAATACACAGTCTACAATCCCATTTGGAAAGAAAATATGGGATTGAAAAAGACCCACTGGCTCAAGATTGGGCAAGAGGGCGGAGGAGTAGCTGGACACGCTGACCACTTCATAGGTACTTCGGTCTCTAGGGTCCCATATTGGACGCAGAGAGCAACACACTTGAAACAACGTTCACAGGAGTGCTCTCCCAAGCAATGGCTTCTCTGCAGCATTCCCTACCTGGTCCATGAGCTATTGTGGATTTGCTCGGGTGTGGATCTCTGGACTCGTTCTTAGCGGATATCGAATATGAACTCTGTGACTCTTCAGGTCTCAATGATTGGGCATCCAAACAATGGTCTGAGCATCCATGGCCAGTGGGCTGGCCAACCATAACACAGAGTACAAGATGTCTGTCAACCAAATCCAGTCTCTATGGAATAGACCTCCTCATTCTCTGGCCTCATGATTGTCAGGGACAGAGCCCACTCCCTTCCAGGTGGGACCTTTCAGTACCCTCAAATTGCAGGCATCATCCCAGGGCTCCTGGAAGATCAGACAATCGACCCACCTTTCCTTCCTTCTGATTGTAGACACAACAAACCCACTGGCACTGGCCCCAGGCACCACACTCCCAGGAAGCTCTCCATGAGAGGGAGGGCTTGTTCTTATCCACCTGTGGAAAAGGCACCTGAAATAGACCGGTTACCTCTCGGTTAAAAGGCCTCTGTTTGGAGGGCTCCCCTGTGGCTTAGGCTATGGAAATATTTATTCGGAAGTGTGGAGCTGAAAATGCCCCATGGGGAATGTCTTCGTCAAGGGTTACATCCAAGGCCTCATGCTTGGTGGAGAGCATTGGGGCATGGATTGCTTGTTTGTGCCCTGGGATGTCTTGTTTCAGATGGCCATGAAGCACAAATCTTCTTTCACATGTAGGAACTCCCTTGAGGTATTCTGCCCACTGATCCCCTGAAGATATCACATGTGCAGACACCAAGCCTCTAGAATCTACACTGAGCTTGGGAGCCTGAGGAGAGTGGTGGCTATGCGTCTACAGATGGAGATAAGAGTGTTCATCCAAGAGGACCAGCCCTCTGATGGATCCTCCTTTGCATCAACTTCGACATACCTCCAGAGCAAGAGCTCATGGTGTCCATCTTTGACCTCTCAAGGTTTGAGGGGGACACTTTCCCACATATGGCCCATCACACACCTCTTTTCTCACAGAGAGGTGGTTTGGTCACAAGGCTCCATGGGCATACTCTCAGTGCCATGGCCACTTCTGGCACTGCACCTTTCCGAAGGAAGGCAACTCCACACACTGGGGAACCCAATTTTCTCTATCATGATGGATCTCTGATAACATGTGGAGCACGTCAGGGTCAAGTGCTTTCTGAGTCCCTGCCTCACACGCATACACAGGACAGAATCTCTTTTGGAGAGAAAAGATGTCATTCCAAACACCCAAACCAAAGTCACCTGGACAATGAAATCAAGGAACGACTGAGGAAGAACAACCTATGAGCTGCCATTTCAATAGGAAGGGTCTTTTCCGCTTAGGGAAAAGAGAGGGTGTCGTTTACCTTGACCCACACCTCGTGTCCTTTGAGAAGACATGGGTGCCCAGCAGGGAGGGCTGCTTGCAACCGACATACTTCCAGAGACCAGCCAAGGAAGAGTGAAAATCTCATGCAAGAGTCCTGAGATAGCCTTTGTGTCTAATAGTCCCCGGAAACACAGACAAGGGCTTGGGAATGAAACTGCGCCCTGGAATGTGGCTTGGATGCAAATCACATCTCAATCTCTCTCTCAGCTTCTTCCTCCTTCACATTCTCTCGAATCCTCCTCATCCAAGGTTATCTGTGCTGGTCCATGTTGTCAAATCTCAGCCAGGAAAGCGGTCAAATTCGTTAACCTAGATTTTCCATCAGTCTTCCAAACTCCTATCAAATATAAAAGCATTTTACCTGAAATAACTCCTCTCTTTGTATGGAGATATTCCACCTTACCCAGTGCACCTCTATCTTACCGTAGTCAGCCCTTCACACTGACAGATAACCATCCCATTTGCACTGTGTTCTACATGGCCACAAATTTGACTCTGAGATCAACATCTTTTCAACCACCTACACATAAGGGACCGAGTGAGAATTCACTTCTCTGCAGCACAGCCCATGTATTTGAAGTTGCTGGTGAGGTGGATCTCTCGACTCTTTCTAAGGGGAGTTGGGAAATGAAGTCTCTGCCTCTCCATGTCTCAGTGAATTGGCATCGAAGAAGGGGTCTGAGCACCCTTCAGCAGGGTCTGAATGACAATGCGACAGAGGTCAAGGATTCGGTCCCCTCAAACCAGTCTCCATTTGGGACAACCCTCCTCCTTCTCTAGACCCTCAATTGGCAGGCCAGAGGCCCGGCTCGTCCAAGAGGGAAACCTCAAGACCTGCCCAGGTAGCCCTCACCACACGGCTCACGGTAGATAACAAGAGAGACTCCTTAAATTCCACAACTGTGTACCCCACAAACAAGCCAGCAGTGGAACTACTCACCCCACTTCCATCCAGCACCCCAGTAGACAGGACGTAATCTTATCAACCTGTGAAATACCCACCAGACATATCCCAGCTTCATTCTTGGGAAATTTGTTACTGTGGATAGCTAGTGTGTGCTTTCATCTATTGACGTGTACGTTCAGAAGCAGGGAATGGTCCTTGCCCCCATTCAAGTATTTCCTCAGGTTGATATTGAGGGCCTCGTCCTTGGTTGAAGGCAGAGGGGCCTATTGTCATGGTTTGAGCTCTGGAGTGAGCTTTATCGTCCCGGTCATACTTGGGAGTCTTTCTTCCCCTGTTGGAAAAGACTGGAAGGGATAAGCTCACTGGTCCCTCTCAGATGTATCATAATCCAAAAGCAAGCCTGAGCCGTGGCTATTTCCTCAGCAGCCTGATGAGAATGGTGGGCATCAGAAGAATGCTGGAAAGGATACTTGTCATCCAATTGTCCAATACATCCAATGGATCCTCCTTTCATTTAGTATCAACATACCTCCAGATCATGAGCTCAGGCTGCCCGAGGTACCACAAATGGTGGGGGACGGTGAGAGCTTCCCACTTTGGGCCCATCACTCGCCTCTCTTCTCACAGAGAGTCCGTGGTGTCACAATGCTTGGTGGGCATCATGCCATTGCCGTGGCCACCATTGGGCCTGAACTTCTCAGATGGAAGGCAACTCCACCTCCTCTGTGCCCACCTGCTCTCTACAGAAGGATGGCTCTTCCCCTGAACGTGTGTCAGGCTCAACACGGTGGTTCCAGAACTGCTTCCCAGGAATACACAGTCTACAATCCCATTTGGAAAGAAAATATGTGATTGAAAAAGACCCACTGGCTCAAGATTGGGCAAGAGGGCGGAGGAGTAGCTGGACACGCTGACCACTTCATAGGTACTTCGGTCTCTAGGGTCCCATATTAGACGCAGAGAGCAACACACTTGAAACAACGTTCACATGAGTGCTCTCCCAAGAAACCGCTTCTCTGCAGCATTCCCTACCTGGTCCATGAGCTATTGTGGATTTGCTCGGGTGTGGATCTCTGGACTCGTTCTTAGCGGATATCGAATATGAACTCTGTGACTCTTCAGGTCTCAATGATTGGGCATCCAAACAATGGTCTGAGCATCCATGGCCAGTGGGCTGGCCAACCATAACACAGAGTACAAGATGTCTGTCAACCAAATCCAGTCTCTATGGAATAGACCTCCTCATTCTCTGGCCTCATGATTGTCAGGGACAGAGCCCACTCCCTTCCAGGTGGGACCTTTCAGTACCCTCAAATTGCAGGCATCATCCCAGGGCTCCTGGAAGATCAGACAATCGACCCACCTTTCCTTCCTTCTGATTGTAGACACAACAAACCCACTGGCACTGGCCCCAGGCACCACACTCCCAGGAAGCTCTCCATGAGAGGGAGGGCTTGTTCTTATCCACCTGTGGAAAAGGCAGCTGAAATAGACCGGTTACCTCTCGGTTAAAAGGCCTCTGTTTGGAGGGCTCCCCTGTGGCTTAGGCTATGGAAATATTTATTCGGAAGTGTGGAGCTGAAAATGCCCCATGGGGAATGTCTTCGTCAAGGGTTACATCCAAAGCCTCTTGCTTGGTGGAGAGCATTGGGGCATGGATTGCTTGTTTGTGCCCTGGGATGTCTTGTTTCACATGGCCATGAAGCACAAATCTTCTTTCACATGTAGGAACTCCCTTGAGGTATTCTGCCCACTGATCCCCTGAAGATATCACATGTGCAGACACCAAGCCTCTAGAATCCACACTGAGCTTGGGAGCCTGAGGAGAGTGGTGGCTATGCGTCTACAGATGGAGATAAGAGTGTTCATCCAAGAGGACCAGCCGTCTGTTGGATCCTCCTTTGCATCAACTTCGACATACCTCCAGAGCAAGAGCTCATGGTGTCCATCTTTGACCTCTCAAGGTTTGAGGGGGACACTTTCCCACATATGGCCCATCACACACCTCATTTCTCACAGAGAGGTGGTTTGGTCACAAGGCTCCATGGGCATACTCTCAGTGCCATGGCCACTTCTGGCACTGCACCTTTCCGAAGGAAGGCAACTCCACACACTGGGGAACCCAATTTTCTCTATCATGATGGATCTCTGATAACATGTGGAGCACGTCAGGGTCAAGTGCTTTCTGAGTCCCTGCCTCACACGCATACACAGGACAGAATCTCTTTTGGAGAGAAAAGATGTCATTCCAAACACCCAAACCAAAGTCACCTGGACAATGAAATCAAGGAACGACTGAGGAAGAACAACCTATGAGCTGCCATTTCAATAGGAAGGGTCTTTTCCGCTTAGGGAAAAGAGAGGGTGTCGTTTACCTTGACCCACACCTCGTGTCCTTTGAGAAGACATGGGTGCCCAGCAGGGAGGACTGCTTGCAACCGACATACTTCCAGAGACCAGCCAAGGAAGAGTGAAAATCTCATGCAAGAGTCCTGAGATAGCCTTTGTGTCTAATAGTCCCCGGAAACACAGACAAGGGCTTGGGAATGAAACTGCGCCCTGGAATGTGGCTTGGATGCAAATCACATCTCAATATCTCTCTCAGCTTCTTCCTCCTTCACATTCTCTCGAATCCTCCTCATCCAAGGTGATCTGTGCTGGTCCATGTTGTCAAATCTCAGCCAGGAAAGCGGTCAAATTCGTTAACCTAGATTTTCCATCAGTCTTCCAAACTCCTATCAAATGTAAAAGCAGTTTACCTGAAATAACTCCTCTCTTTGTATGGAGATATTCCACCTTACCCAGTGCACCTCTATCTTACCGTAGTCAGCCCTTCACACTGACAGATAACCATCCCATTTGCACTGTGTTCTACATGGCCACAAATTTGACTCTGAGATCAACATCTTTTCAACCACCTACACATAAGGGACCGAGTGAGAATTCACTTCTCTGCAGCACAGCCCATGTATTTGAAGTTGCTGGTGAGGTGGATCTCTCGACTCTTTCTAAGGGGAGTTGGGAAATGAAGTCTCTGCCTCTCCATGTCTCAGTGAATTGGCATCGAAGAAGGGGTCTGAGCACCCTTCAGCAGGGTCTGAATGACAATGCGACAGAGGTCAAGGATTCGGTCCCCTCAAACCAGTCTCCATTTGGGACAAACCTCCTCCTTCTCTAGACCCTCAATTGGCAGGCCAGAGGCCCGGCTCGTCCAAGAGGGAAACCTCAAGACCTGCCCAGGTAGCCCTCACCACACGGCTCACGGTAGATAACAAGAGAGACTCCTTAAATTCCACAACTGTGTACCCCACAAACAAGCCAGCAGTGGAACTACTCACCCCACTTCCATCCAGCACCCCAGTAGACAGGACGTAATCTTATCAACCTGTGAAATACCCACCAGACATATCCCAGCTTCATTCTTGGGAAATTTGTTACTGTGGATAGCTAGTGTGTGCTTTCATCTATTGACGTGTACGTTCAGAAGCAGGGAATGGTCCTTGCCCCCATTCAAGTATTTCCTCAGGTTGATATTGAGGGCCTCGTCCTTGGTTGAAGGCACAGGGGCCTATTGTCATGGTTTGAGCTCTGGAGTGAGCTTTATCGTCCCGGTCATACTTGGGAGTCTTTATTCCCCTGTTGGAAAAGACTGGAAGGGATAAGCTCACTGGTCCCTCTCAGATGTATCATAATCCAAAAGCAAGCCTGAGCCGTGGCTATTTCCTCAGCAGCCTGATGAGAATGGTGGGCATCAGAAGAATGCTGGAAAGGATACTTGTCATCCAATTGTCCAATACATCCAATGGATCCTCCTTTCATTTAGTATCAACATACCTCCAGATCATGAGCTCAGGCTGCCCGAGGTACCACAAATGGTGGGGGACGGTGAGAGCTTCCCACTTTGGGCCCATCACTCGCCTCTCTTCTCACAGAGAGTCCGTGGTGTCACAATGCTTGGTGGGCATCATGCCATTGCCGTGGCCACCATTGGGCCTGAACTTCTCAGATGGAAGGCAACTCCACCTCCTCTGTGCCCACCTGCTCTCTACAGAAGGATGGCTCTTCCCCTGAACGTGTGTCAGGCTCAACACGGTGGTTCCAGAACTGCTTCCCAGGAATACACAGTCTACAATCCCATTTGGAAAGAAAATATGGGATTGAAAAAGACCCACTGGCTCAAGATTGGGCAAGAGGGCGGAGGAGTAGCTGGACACGCTGACCACTTCATAGGTACTTCGGTCTCTAGGGTCCCATATTGGACGCAGAGAGCAACACACTTGAAACAACGTTCACATGAGTGCTCTCCCAAGCAATGGCTGATCTGCAGCATTCCCTACCTTGTCCATGAGCTATTGTGGATTTGCTCGGGTGTGGATCTCTGGACTCGTTCTTAGCGGATATCGAATATGAACTCTGTGACTCTTCAGGTCTCAATGATTGGGCATCCAAACAATGGTCTGAGCATCCATGGCCAGTGGGCTGGCCAACCATAACACAGAGTACAAGATGTCTGTCAACCAAATCCAGTCTCTATGGAATAGACCTCCTCATTCTCTGGCCTCATGATTGTCAGGGACAGAGCCCACTCCCTTCCAGGTGGGAACTTTCAGTACCCTCAAATTGCAGGCATCATCCCAGGGCTCCTGGAAGATCAGACAATCGACCCACCTTTCCTTCCTTCTGATTGTAGACACAACAAACCCACTGGCACTGGCCCCAGGCACCACACTCCCAGGAAGCTCTCCATGAGAGGGAGGGCTTGTTCTTATCCACCTGTGGAAAAGGCACCTGAAATAGACCGGTTACCTCTCGGTTAAAAGGCCTCTGTTTGGAGGGCTCCCCTGTGGCTTAGGCTATGGAAATATTTATTCGGAAGTGTGGAGCTGAAAATGCCCCATGGGGAATGTCTTCGTCAAGGGTTACATCCAAGGCCTCATGCTTGGTGGAGAGCATTGGGGCATGGATTGCTTGTTTGTGCCCTGGGATGTCTTGTTTCACATGGCCATGAAGCACAAATCTTCTTTCACATGTAGGAACTCCCTTGAGGTATTCTGCCCACTGATCCCCTGAAGATATCACATGTGCAGACACCAAGCCTCTAGAATCTACACTGAGCTTGGGAGCCTGAGGAGAGTGGTGGCTATGCGTCTACAGATGGAGATAAGAGTGTTCATCCAAGAGGACCAGCCCTCTGATGGATCCTCCTTTGCATCAACTTCGACATACCTCCAGAGCAAGAGCTCATGGTGTCCATCTTTGACCTCTCAAGGTTTGAGGGGGACACTTTCCCACATATGGCCCATCACACACCTCTTTTCTCACAGAGAGGTGGTTTGGTCACAAGGCTCCATGGGCATACTCTCAGTGCCATGGCCACTTCTGGCACTGCACCTTTCCGAAGGAAGGCAACTCCACACACTGGGGAACCCAATTTTCTCTATCATGATGGATATCTGATAACATGTGGAGCACGTCAGGGTCAAGTGCTTTCTGAGTCCCTGCCTCACACGCATACACAGGACAGAATCTCTTTTGGAGAGAAAAGATGTCATTCCAAACACCCAAACCAAAGTCACCTGGACAATGAAATCAAGGAACGACTGAGGAAGAACAACCTATGAGCTGCCATTTCAATAGGAAGGGTCTTTTCCGCTTAGGGAAAAGAGAGGGTGTCGTTTACCTTGACCCACACCTCGTGTCCTTTGAGAAGACATGGGTGCCCAGCAGGGAGGGCTGCTTGCAACCGACATACTTCCAGAGACCAGCCAAGGAAGAGTGAAAATCTCATGCAAGAGTCCTGAGATAGCCTTTGTGTCTAATAGTCCCCGGAAACACAGACAAGGGCTTGGGAATGAAACTGCGCCCTGGAATGTGGCTTGGATGCAAATCACATCTCAATATCTCTCTCAGCTTCTTCCTCCTTCACATTCTCTCGAATCCTCCTCATCCAAGGTTATCTGTGCTGGTCCATGTTGTCAAATCTCAGCCAGGAAAGCGGTCAAATTCGTTAACCTAGATTTTCCATCAGTCTTCCAAACTCCTATCAAATGTAAAAGCAGTTTACCTGAAATAACTCCTCTCTTTGTATGGAGATATTCCACCTTACCCAGTGCACCTCTATCTTACCGTAGTCAGCCCTTCACACTGACAGATAACCATCCCATTTGCACTGTGTTCTACATGGCCACAAATTTGACTCTGAGATCAACATCTTTTCAACCACCTACACATAAGGGACCGAGTGAGAATTCACTTCTCTGCAGCACAGCCCATGTATTTGAAGTTGCTGGTGAGGTGGATCTCTCGACTCTTTCTAAGGGGAGTTGGGAAATGAAGTCTCTGCCTCTCCATGTCTCAGTGAATTGGCATCAAAGAAGGGGTCTGAGCACCCTTCAGCAGGGTCTGAATGACAATGCGACAGAGGTCAAGGATTCGGTCCCCTCAAACCAGTCTCCATTTGGGACAAACCTCCTCCTTCTCTAGACCCTCAATTGGCAGGCCAGAGGCCCGGCTCGTCCAAGAGGGAAACCTCAAGACCTGCCCAGGTAGCCCTCACCACACGGCTCACGGTAGATAACAAGAGAGACTCCTTAAATTCCACAACTGTGTACCCCACAAACAAGCCAGCAGTGGAACTACTCACCCCACTTCCATCCAGCACCCCAGTAGACAGGACGTAATCTTATCAACCTGTGAAATACCCACCAGACATATCCCAGCTTCATTCTTGGGAAATTTGTTACTGTGGATAGCTGGTGTGTGCTTTCATCTATTGACGTGTACGTTCAGAAGCAGGGAATGGTCCTTGCCCCCATTCAAGTATTTCCTCAGGTTGATATTGAGGGCCTCGTCCTTGGTTGAAGGCAGAGGGGCCTATTGTCATGGTTTGAGCTCTGGAGTGAGCTTTATCGTCCCGGTCATACTTGGGAGTCTTTATTCCCCTGTTGGAAAAGACTGGAAGGGATAAGCTCACTGGTCCCTCTCAGATGTATCATAATCCAAAAGCAAGCCTGAGCCGTGGCTATTTCCTCAGCAGCCTGATGAGAATGGTGGGCATCAGAAGAATGCTGGAAAGGATACTTGTCATCCAATTGTCCAATACATCCAATGGATCCTCCTTTCATTTAGTATCAACATACCTCCAGATCATGAGCTCAGGCTGCCCGAGGTACCACAAATGGTGGGGGACGGTGAGAGCTTCCCACTTTGGGCCCATCACTCGCCTCTCTTCTCACAGAGAGTCCGTGGTGTCACAATGCTTGGTGGGCATCATGCCATTGCCGTGGCCACCATTGGGCCTGAACTTCTCAGATGGAAGGCAACTCCACCTCCTCTGTGCCCACCTGCTCTCTACAGAAGGATGGCTCTTCCCCTGAACGTGTGTCAGGCTCAACACGGTGGTTCCAGAACTGCTTCCCAGGAATACACAGTCTACAATCCCATTTGGAAAGAAAATATGGGATTGAAAAAGACCCACTGGCTCAAGATTGGGCAAGAGGGCGGAGGAGTAGCTGGACACGCTGACCACTTCATAGGTACTTCGGTCTCTAGGGTCCCATATTGGACGCAGAGAGCAACACACTTGAAACAACGTTCACATGAGTGCTCTCCCAAGAAACCGCTTCTCTGCAGCATTCCCTACCTGGTCCATGAGCTATTGTGGATTTGCTCGGGTGTGGATCTCTGGACTCGTTCTTAGCGGATATCGAATATGAACTCTGTGACTCTTCAGGTCTCAATGATTGGGCATCCAAACAATGGTCTGAGCATCCATGGCCAGTGGGCTGGCCAACCATAACACAGAGTACAAGATGTCTGTCAACCAAATCCAGTCTCTATGGAATAGACCTCCTCATTCTCTGGCCTCATGATTGTCAGGGACAGAGCCCACTCCCTTCCAGGTGGGAACTTTCAGTACCCTCAAATTGCAGGCATCATCCCAGGGCTCCTGGAAGATCAGACAATCGACCCACCTTTCCTTCCTTCTGATTGTAGACACAACAAACCCACTGGCACTGGCCCCAGGCACCACACTCCCAGGAAGCTCTCCATGAGAGGGAGGGCTTGTTCTTATCCACCTGTGGAAAAGGCACCTGAAATAGACCGGTTACCTCTCGGTTAAAAGGCCTCTGTTTGGAGGGCTCCCCTGTGGCTTAGGCTATGGAAATATTTATTCGGAAGTGTGGAGCTGAAAATGCCCCATGGGGAATGTCTTCGTCAAGGGTTACATCCAAGGCCTCATGCTTGGTGGAGAGCATTGGGGCATGGATTGCTTGTTTGTGCCCTGGGATGTCTTGTTTCAGATGGCCATGAAGCACAAATCTTCTTTCACATGTAGGAACTCCCTTGAGGTATTCTGCCCACTGATCCCCTGAAGATATCACATGTGCAGACACCAAGCCTCTAGAATCTACACTGAGCTTGGGAGCCTGAGGAGAGTGGTGGCTATGCGTCTACAGATGGAGATAAGAGTGTTCATCCAAGAGGACCAGCCCTCTGATGGATCCTCCTTTGCATCAACTTCGACATACCTCCAGAGCAAGAGCTCATGGTGTCCATCTTTGACCTCTCAAGGTTTGAGGGGGACACTTTCCCACATATGGCCCATCACACACCTCTTTTCTCACAGAGAGGTGGTTTGGTCACAAGGCTCCATGGGCATACTCTCAGTGCCATGGCCACTTCTGGCACTGCACCTTTCCGAAGGAAGGCAACTCCACACACTGGGGAACCCAATTTTCTCTATCATGATGGATATCTGATAACATGTGGAGCACGTCAGGGTCAAGTGCTTTCTGAGTCCCTGCCTCACACGCATACACAGGACAGAATCTCTTTTGGAGAGAAAAGATGTCATTCCAAACACCCAAACCAAAGTCACCTGGACAATGAAATCAAGGAACGACTGAGGAAGAACAACCTATGAGCTGCCATTTCAATAGGAAGGGTCTTTTCCGCTTAGGGAAAAGAGAGGGTGTCGTTTACCTTGACCCACACCTCGTGTCCTTTGAGAAGACATGGGTGCCCAGCAGGGAGGGCTGCTTGCAACCGACATACTTCCAGAGACCAGCCAAGGAAGAGTGAAAATCTCATGCAAGAGTCCTGAGATAGCCTTTGTGTCTAATAGTCCCCGGAAACACAGACAAGGGCTTGGGAATGAAACTGCGCCCTGGAATGTGGCTTGGATGCAAATCACATCTCAATATCTCTCTCAGCTTCTTCCTCCTTCACATTCTCTCGAATCCTCCTCATCCAAGGTTATCTGTGCTGGTCCATGTTGTCAAATCTCAGCCAGGAAAGCGGTCAAATTCGTTAACCTAGATTTTCCATCAGTCTTCCAAACTCCTATCAAATGTAAAAGCAGTTTACCTGAAATAACTCCTCTCTTTGTATGGAGATATTCCACCTTACCCAGTGCACCTCTATCTTACCGTAGTCAGCCCTTCACACTGACAGATAACCATCCCATTTGCACTGTGTTCTACATGGCCACAAATTTGACTCTGAGATCAACATCTTTTCAACCACCTACACATAAGGGACCGAGTGAGAATTCACTTCTCTGCAGCACAGCCCATGTATTTGAAGTTGCTGGTGAGGTGGATCTCTCGACTCTTTCTAAGGGGAGTTGGGAAATGAAGTCTCTGCCTCTCCATGTCTCAGTGAATTGGCATCAAAGAAGGGGTCTGAGCACCCTTCAGCAGGGTCTGAATGACAATGCGACAGAGGTCAAGGATTCGGTCCCCTCAAACCAGTCTCCATTTGGGACAAACCTCCTCCTTCTCTAGACCCTCAATTGGCAGGCCAGAGGCCCGGCTCGTCCAAGAGGGAAACCTCAAGACCTGCCCAGGTAGCCCTCACCACACGGCTCACGGTAGATAACAAGAGAGACTCCTTAAATTCCACAACTGTGTACCCCACAAACAAGCCAGCAGTGGAACTACTCACCCCACTTCCATCCAGCACCCCAGTAGACAGGACGTAATCTTATCAACCTGTGAAATACCCACCAGACATATCCCAGCTTCATTCTTGGGAAATTTGTTACTGTGGATAGCTGGTGTGTGCTTTCATCTATTGACGTGTACGTTCAGAAGCAGGGAATGGTCCTTGCCCCCATTCAAGTATTTCCTCAGGTTGATATTGAGGGCCTCGTCCTTGGTTGAAGGCAGAGGGGCCTATTGTCATGGTTTGAGCTCTGGAGTGAGCTTTATCGTCCCGGTCATACTTGGGAGTCTTTATTCCCCTGTTGGAAAAGACTGGAAGGGATAAGCTCACTGGTCCCTCTCAGATGTATCATAATCCAAAAGCAAGCCTGAGCCGTGGCTATTTCCTCAGCAGCCTGATGAGAATGGTGGGCATCAGAAGAATGCTGGAAAGGATACTTGTCATCCAATTGTCCAATACATCCAATGGATCCTCCTTTCATTTAGTATCAACATACCTCCAGATCATGAGCTCAGGCTGCCCGAGGTACCACAAATGGTGGGGGACGGTGAGAGCTTCCCACTTTGGGCCCATCACTCGCCTCTCTTCTCACAGAGAGTCCGTGGTGTCACAATGCTTGGTGGGCATCATGCCATTGCCGTGGCCACCATTGGGCCTGAACTTCTCAGATGGAAGGCAACTCCACCTCCTCTGTGCCCACCTGCTCTCTACAGAAGGATGGCTCTTCCCCTGAACGTGTGTCAGGCTCAACACGGTGGTTCCAGAACTGCTTCCCAGGAATACACAGTCTACAATCCCATTTGGAAAGAAAATATGGGATTGAAAAAGACCCACTGGCTCAAGATTGGGCAAGAGGGCGGAGGAGTAGCTGGACACGCTGACCACTTCATAGGTACTTCGGTCTCTAGGGTCCCATATTGGACGCAGAGAGCAACACACTTGAAACAACGTTCACATGAGTGCTCTCCCAAGAAACCGCTTCTCTGCAGCATTCCCTACCTGGTCCATGAGCTATTGTGGATTTGCTCGGGTGTGGATCTCTGGACTCGTTCTTAGCGGATATCGAATATGAACTCTGTGACTCTTCAGGTCTCAATGATTGGGCATCCAAACAATGGTCTGAGCATCCATGGCCAGTGGGCTGGCCAACCATAACACAGAGTACAAGATGTCTGTCAACCAAATCCAGTCTCTATGGAATAGACCTCCTCATTCTCTGGCCTCATGATTGTCAGGGACAGAGCCCACTCCCTTCCAGGTGGGAACTTTCAGTACCCTCAAATTGCAGGCATCATCCCAGGGCTCCTGGAAGATCAGACAATCGACCCACCTTTCCTTCCTTCTGATTGTAGACACAACAAACCCACTGGCACTGGCCCCAGGCACCACACTCTCAGGAAGCTCTCCATGAGAGGGAGGGCTTGTTCTTATCCACCTGTGGAAAAGGCACCTGAAATAGACCGGTTACCTCTCGGTTAAAAGGCCTCTGTTTGGAGGGCTCCCCTGTGGCTTAGGCTATGGAAATATTTATTCGGAAGTGTGGAGCTGAAAATGCCCCATGGGGAATGTCTTCGTCAAGGGTTACATCCAAGGCCTCATGCTTGGTGGAGAGCATTGGGGCATGGATTGCTTGTTTGTGCCCTGGGATGTCTTGTTTCAGATGGCCATGAAGCACAAATCTTCTTTCACATGTAGGAACTCCCTTGAGGTATTCTGCCCACTGATCCCCTGAAGATATCACATGTGCAGACACCAAGCCTCTAGAATCTACACTGAGCTTGGGAGCCTGAGGAGAGTGGTGGCTATGCGTCTACAGATGGAGATAAGAGTGTTCATCCAAGAGGACCAGCCCTCTGATGGATCCTCCTTTGCATCAACTTCGACATACCTCCAGAGCAAGAGCTCATGGTGTCCATCTTTGACCTCTCAAGGTTTGAGGGGGACACTTTCCCACATATGGCCCATCACACACCTCTTTTCTCACAGAGAGGTGGTTTGGTCACAAGGCTCCATGGGCATACTCTCAGTGCCATGGCCACTTCTGGCACTGCACCTTTCCGAAGGAAGGCAACTCCACACACTGGGGAACCCAATTTTCTCTATCATGATGGATCTCTGATAACATGTGGAGCACGTCAGGGTCAAGTGCTTTCTGAGTCCCTGCCTCACACGCATACACAGGACAGAATCTCTTTTGGAGAGAAAAGATGTCATTCCAAACACCCAAACCAAAGTCACCTGGACAATGAAATCAAGGAACGACTGAGGAAGAACAACCTATGAGCTGCCATTTCAATAGGAAGGGTCTTTTCCGCTTAGGGAAAAGAGAGGGTGTCGTTTACCTTGACCCACACCTCGTGTCCTTTGAGAAGACATGGGTGCCCAGCAGGGAGGGCTGCTTGCAACCGACATACTTCCAGAGACCAGCCAAGGAAGAGTGAAAATCTCATGCAAGAGTCCTGAGATAGCCTTTGTGTCTAATAGTCCCCGGAAACACAGACAAGGGCTTGGGAATGAAACTGCGCCCTGGAATGTGGCTTGGATGCAAATCACATCTCAATATCTCTCTCAGCTTCTTCCTCCTTCACATTCTCTCGAATCCTCCTCATCCAAGGTTATCTGTGCTGGTCCATGTTGTCAAATCTCAGCCAGGAAAGCGGTCAAATTCGTTAACCTAGATTTTCCATCAGTCTTCCAAACTCCTATCAAATGTAAAAGCAGTTTACCTGAAATAACTCCTCTCTTTGTATGGAGATATTCCACCTTACCCAGTGCACCTCTATCTTACCGTAGTCAGCCCTTCACACTGACAGATAACCATCCCATTTGCACTGTGTTCTACATGGCCACAAATTTGACTCTGAGATCAACATCTTTTCAACCACCTACACATAAGGGACCGAGTGAGAATTCACTTCTCTGCAGCACAGCCCATGTATTTGAAGTTGCTGGTGAGGTGGATCTCTCGACTCTTTCTAAGGGGAGTTGGGAAATGAAGTCTCTGCCTCTCCATGTCTCAGTGAATTGGCATCAAAGAAGGGGTCTGAGCACCCTTCAGCAGGGTCTGAATGACAATGCGACAGAGGTCAAGGATTCGGTCCCCTCAAACCAGTCTCCATTTGGGACAACCCTCCTCCTTCTCTAGACCCTCAATTGGCAGGCCAGAGGCCCGGCTCGTCCAAGAGGGAAACCTCAAGACCTGCCCAGGTAGCCCTCACCACACGGCTCACGGTAGATAACAAGAGAGACTCCTTAAATTCCACAACTGTGTACCCCACAAACAAGCCAGCAGTGGAACTACTCACCCCACTTCCATCCAGCACCCCAGTAGACAGGACGTAATCTTATCAACCTGTGAAATACCCACCAGACATATCCCAGCTTCATTCTTGGGAAATTTGTTACTGTGGATAGCTAGTGTGTGCTTTCATCTATTGACGTGTACGTTCAGAAGCAGGGAATGGTCCTTGCCCCCATTCAAGTATTTCCTCAGGTTGATATTGAGGGCCTCGTCCTTGGTTGAAGGCAGAGGGGCCTATTGTCATGGTTTGAGCTCTGGAGTGAGCTTTATCGTCCCGGTCATACTTGGGAGTCTTTCTTCCCCTGTTGGAAAAGACTGGAAGGGATAAGCTCACTGGTCCCTCTCAGATGTATCATAATCCAAAAGCAAGCCTGAGCCGTGGCTATTTCCTCAGCAGCCTGATGAGAATGGTGGGCATCAGAAGAATGCTGGAAAGGATACTTGTCATCCAATTGTCCAATACATCCAATGGATCCTCCTTTCATTTAGTATCAACATACCTCCAGATCATGAGCTCAGGCTGCCCGAGGTACCACAAATGGTGGGGGACGGTGAGAGCTTCCCACTTTGGGCCCATCACTCGCCTCTCTTCTCACAGAGAGTCCGTGGTGTCACAATGCTTGGTGGGCATCATGCCATTGCCGTGGCCACCATTGGGCCTGAACTTCTCAGATGGAAGGCAACTCCACCTCCTCTGTGCCCACCTGCTCTCTACAGAAGGATGGCTCTTCCCCTGAACGTGTGTCAGGCTCAACACGGTGGTTCCAGAACTGCTTCCCAGGAATACACAGTCTACAATCCCATTTGGAAAGAAAATATGGGATTGAAAAAGACCCACTGGCTCAAGATTGGGCAAGAGGGCGGAGGAGTAGCTGGACACGCTGACCACTTCATAGGTACTTCGGTCTCTAGGGTCCCATATTGGACGCAGAGAGCAACACACTTGAAACAACGTTCACATGAGTGCTCTCCCAAGCAATGGCTGATCTGCAGCATTCCCTACCTGGTCCATGAGCTATTGTGGATATGCTCGGGTGTGGATCTCTGGACTCGTTCTTAGCGGATATCGAATATGAACTCTGTGACTCTTCAGGTCTCAATGATTGGGCATCCAAACAATGGTCTGAGCATCCATGGCCAGTGGGCTGGCCAACCATAACACAGAGTACAAGATGTCTGTCAACCAAATCCAGTCTCTATGGAATAGACCTCCTCATTCTCTGGCCTCATGATTGTCAGGGACAGAGCCCACTCCCTTCCAGGTGGGAACTTTCAGTACCCTCAAATTGCAGGCATCATCCCAGGGCTCCTGGAAGATCAGACAATCGACCCACCTTTCCTTCCTTCTGATTGTAGACACAACAAACCCACTGGCACTGGCCCCAGGCACCACACTCCCAGGAAGCTCTCCATGAGAGGGAGGGCTTGTTCTTATCCACCTGTGGAAAAGGCACCTGAAATAGACCGGTTACCTCTCGGTTAAAAGGCCTCTGTTTGGAGGGCTCCCCTGTGGCTTAGGCTATGGAAATATTTATTCGGAAGTGTGGAGCTGAAAATGCCCCATGGGGAATGTCTTCGTCAAGGGTTACATCCAAGGCCTCATGCTTGGTGGAGAGCATTGGGGCATGGATTGCTTGTTTGTGCCCTGGGATGTCTTGTTTCAGATGGCCATGAAGCACAAATCTTCTTTCACATGTAGGAACTCCCTTGAGGTATTCTGCCCACTGATCCCCTGAAGATATCACATGTGCAGACACCAAGCCTCTAGAATCCACACTGAGCTTGGGAGCCTGAGGAGAGTGGTGGCTATGCGTCTACAGATGGAGATAAGAGTGTTCATCCAAGAGGACCAGCCCTCTGATGGATCCTCCTTTGCATCAACTTCGACATACCTCCAGAGCAAGAGCTCATGGTGTCCATCTTTGACCTCTCAAGGTTTGAGGGGGACACTTTCCCACATATGGCCCATCACACACCTCTTTTCTCACAGAGAGGTGGTTTGGTCACAAGGCTCCATGGGCATACTCTCAGTGCCATGGCCACTTCTGGCACTGCACCTTTCCGAAGGAAGGCAACTCCACACACTGGGGAACCCAATTTTCTCTATCATGATGGATCTCTGATAACATGTGGAGCACGTCAGGGTCAAGTGCTTTCTGAGTCCCTGCCTCACACGCATACACAGGACAGAATCTCTTTTGGAGAGAAAAGATGTCATTCCAAACACCCAAACCAAAGTCACCTGGACAATGAAATCAAGGAACGACTGAGGAAGAACAACCTATGAGCTGCCATTTCAATAGGAAGGGTCTTTTCCGCTTAGGGAAAAGAGAGGGTGTCGTTTACCTTGACCCACACCTCGTGTCCTTTGAGAAGACATGGGTGCCCAGCAGGGAGGGCTGCTTGCAACCGACATACTTCCAGAGACCAGCCAAGGAAGAGTGAAAATCTCATGCAAGAGTCCTGAGATAGCCTTTGTGTCTAATAGTCCCCGGAAACACAGACAAGGGCTTGGGAATGAAACTGCGCCCTGGAATGTGGCTTGGATGCAAATCACATCTCAATATCTCTCTCAGCTTCTTCCTCCTTCACATTCTCTCGAATCCTCCTCATCCAAGGTTATCTGTGCTGGTCCATGTTGTCAAATCTCAGCCAGGAAAGCGGTCAAATTCGTTAACCTAGATTTTCCATCAGTCTTCCAAACTCCTATCAAATGTAAAAGCAGTTTACCTGAAATAACTCCTCTCTTTGTATGGAGATATTCCACCTTACCCAGTGCACCTCTATCTTACCGTAGTCAGCCCTTCACACTGACAGATAACCATCCCATTTGCACTGTGTTCTACATGGCCACAAATTTGACTCTGAGATCAACATCTTTTCAACCACCTACACATAAGGGACCGAGTGAGAATTCACTTCTCTGCAGCACAGCCCATGTATTTGAAGTTGCTGGTGAGGTGGATCTCTCGACTCTTTCTAAGGGGAGTTGGGAAATGAAGTCTCTGCCTCTCCATGTCTCAGTGAATTGGCATCAAAGAAGGGGTCTGAGCACCGTTCAGCAGGGTCTGAATGACAATGCGACAGAGGTCAAGGATTCGGTCCCCTCAAACCAGTCTCCATTTGGGACAACCCTCCTCCTTCTCTAGACCCTCAATTGGCAGGCCAGAGGCCCGGCTCGTCCAAGAGGGAAACCTCAAGACCTGCCCAGGTAGCCCTCACCACACGGCTCACGGTAGATAACAAGAGAGACTCCTTAAATTCCACAACTGTGTACCCCACAAACAAGCCAGCAGTGGAACTACTCACCCCACTTCCATCCAGCACCCCAGTAGACAGGACGTAATCTTATCAACCTGTGAAATACCCACCAGACATATCCCAGCTTCATTCTTGGGAAATTTGTTACTGTGGATAGCTGGTGTGTGCTTTCATCTATTGACGTGTACGTTCAGAAGCAGGGAATGGTCCTTGCCCCCATTCAAGTATTTCCTCAGGTTGATATTGAGGGCCTCGTCCTTGGTTGAAGGCAGAGGGGCCTATTGTCATGGTTTGAGCTCTGGAGTGAGCTTTATCGTCCCGGTCATACTTGGGAGTCTTTATTCCCCTGTTGGAAAAGACTGGAAGGGATAAGCTCACTGGTCCCTTTCAGATGTATCATAATCCAAAAGCAAGCCTGAGCCGTGGCTATTTCCTCAGCAGCCTGATGAGAATGGTGGGCATCAGAAGAATGCTGGAAAGGATACTTGTCATCCAATTGTCCAATACATCCAATGGATCCTCCTTTCATTTAGTATCAACATACCTCCAGATCATGAGCTCAGGCCGCCCGAGGTACCACAAATGGTGGGGGACGGTGAGAGCTTCCCACTTTGGGCCCATCACTCGCCTCTCTTCTCACAGAGAGTCCGTGGTGTCACAATGCTTGGTGGGCATCATGCCATTGCCGTGGCCACCATTGGGCCTGAACTTCTCAGATGGAAGGCAACTCCACCTCCTCTGTGCCCACCTGCTCTCTACAGAAGGATGGCTCTTCCCCTGAACGTGTGTCAGGCTCAACACAGTGGTTCCAGAACTGCTTCCCAGGAATACACAGTCTACAATCCCATTTGGAAAGAAAATATGGGATTGAAAAAGACCCACTGGCTCAAGATTGGGCAAGAGGGCGGAGGAGTAGCTGGACACGCTGACCACTTCATAGGAACTTCGGTCTCTAGGGTCCCATATTGGACGCAGAGAGCAACACACTTGAAACAACGTTCACATGAGTGCTCTCCCAAGAAACCGCTTCTCTGCAGCATTCCCTACCTGGTCCATGAGCTATTGTGGATTTGCTCGGGTGTGGATCTCTGGACTCGTTCTTAGCGGATATCGAATATGAACTCTGTGACTCTTCAGGTCTCAATGATTGGGCATCCAAACAATGGTCTGAGCATCCATGGCCAGTGGGCTGGCCAACCATAACACAGAGTACAAGATGTCTGTCAACCAAATCCAGTCTCTATGGAATAGACCTCCTCATTCTCTGGCCTCATGATTGTCAGGGACAGAGCCCATTCCCTTCCAGGTGGGAACTTTCAGTACCCTCAAATTGCAGGCATCATCCCAGGGCTCCTGGAAGATCAGACAATCGACCCACCTTTCCTTCCTTCTGATTGTAGACACAACAAACCCACTGGCACTGGCCCCAGGCACCACACTCCCAGGAAGCTCTCCATGAGAGGGAGGGCTTGTTCTTATCCACCTGTGGAAAAGGCACCTGAAATAGACCGGTTACCTCTCGGTTAAAAGGCATCTGTTTGGAGGGCTCCCCTGTGGCTTAGGCTATGGAAATATTTATTCAGAAGTGTGGAGCTGAAAATGCCCCATGGGGAATGTCTTCGTCAAGGGTTACATCCAAGGCCTCATGCTTGGTGGAGAGCATTGGGGCATGGATTGCTTGTTTGTGCCCTGGGATGTCTTGTTTCAGATGGCCATGAAGCACAAATCTTCTTTCACATGTAGGAACTCCCTTGAGGTATTCTGCCCACTGATCCCCTGAAGATATCACATGTGCAGACACCAAGCCTCTAGAATCCACACTGAGCTTGGGAGCCTGAGGAGAGTGGTGGCTATGCGTCTACAGATGGAGATAAGAGTGTTCATCCAAGAGGACCAGCCCTCTGATGGATCCTCCTTTGCATCAACTTCGACATACCTCCAGAGCAAGAGCTCATGGTGTCCATCTTTGACTTCTCAAGGTTTGAGGGGGACACTTTCCCACATATGGCCCATCACACACCTCTTTTCTCACAGAGAGGTGGTTTGGTCACAAGGCTCCATGGGCATACTCTCAGTGCCATGGCCACTTCTGGCACTGCACCTTTCCGAAGGAAGGCAACTCCACACACTGGGGAACCCAATTTTCTCTATCATGATGGATCTCTGATAACATGTGGAGCACGTCAGGGTCAAGTGCTTTCTGAGTCCCTGCCTCACACGCATACACAGGACAGAATCTCTTTTGGAGAGAAAAGATGTCATTCCAAACACCCAAACCAAAGTCACCTGGACAATGAAATCAAGGAACGACTGAGGAAGAACAACCTATGAGCTGCCATTTCAATAGGAAGGGTCTTTTCCGCTTAGGGAAAAGAGAGGGTGTCGTTTACCTTGACCCACACCTCGTGTCCTTTGAGAAGACATGGGTGCCCAGCAGGGAGGGCTGCTTGCAACCGACATACTTCCAGAGACCAGCCAAGGAAGAGTGAAAATCTCATGCAAGAGTCCTGAGATAGCCTTTGTGTCTAATAGTCCCCGGAAACACAGACAAGGGCTTGGGAATGAAACTGCGCCCTGGAATGTGGCTTGGATGCAAATCACATCTCAATCTCTCTCTCAGCTTCTTCCTCCTTCACATTCTCTCGAATCCTCCTCATCCAAGGTGATCTGTGCTGGTCCATGTTGTCAAATCTCAGCCAGGAAAGCGGTCAAATTCGTTAACCTAGATTTTCCATCAGTCTTCCAAACTCCTATCAAATGTAAAAGCAGTTTACCTGAAATAACTCCTCTCTTTGTATGGAGATATTCCACCTTACCCAGTGCACCTCTATCTTACCGTAGTCAGCCCTTCACACTGACAGATAACCATCCCATTTGCACTGTGTTCTACATGGCCACAAATTTGACTCTGAGATCAACATCTTTTCAACCACCTACACATAAGGGACCGAGTGAGAATTCACTTCTCTGCAGCACAGCCCATGTATTTGAAGTTGCTGGTGAGGTGGATCTCTCGACTCTTTCTAAGGGGAGTTGGGAAATGAAGTCTCTGCCTCTCCATGTCTCAGTGAATTGGCATCAAAGAAGGGGTCTGAGCACCCTTCAGCAGGGTCTGAATGACAACGCGAGAGAGGTCAAGGATTCGGTCCCCTCAAACCAGTCTCCATTTGGGACAACCCTCCTCCTTCTCTAGACCCTCAATTGGCAGGCCAGAGGCCCGGCTCGTCCAAGAGGGAAACCTCAAGACCTGCCCAGGTAGCCCTCACCACACGGCTCACGGTAGATAACAAGAGAGACTCCTTAAATTCCACAACTGTGTACCCCACAAACAAGCCAGCAGTGGAACTACTCACCCCACTTCCATCCAGCACCCCAGTAGACAGGACGTAATCTTATCAACCTGTGAAATACCCACCAGACATATCCCAGCTTCATTCTTGGGAAATTTGTTACTGTGGATAGCTGGTGTGTGCTTTCATCTATTGACGTGTACGTTCAGAAGCAGGGAATGGTCCTTGCCCCCATTCAAGTATTTCCTCAGGTTGATATTGAGGGCCTCGTCCTTGGTTGAAGGCAGAGGGGCCTATTGTCATGGTTTGAGCTCTGGAGTGAGCTTTATCGTCCCGGTCATACTTGGGAGTCTTTATTCCCCTGTTGGAAAAGACTGGAAGGGATAAGCTCACTGGTCCCTCTCAGATGTATCATAATCCAAAAGCAAGCCTGAGCCGTGGCTATTTCCTCAGCAGCCTGATGAGAATGGTGGGCATCAGAAGAATGCTGGAAAGGATACTTGTCATCCAATTGTCCAATACATCCAATGGATCCTCCTTTCATTTAGTATCAACATACCTCCAGATCATGAGCTCAGGCTGCCCGAGGTACCACAAATGGTGGGGGACGGTGAGAGCTTCCCACTTTGGGCCCATCACTCGCCTCTCTTCTCACAGAGAGTCCGTGGTGTCACAATGCTTGGTGGGCATCATGCCATTGCCGTGGCCACCATTGGGCCTGAACTTCTCAGATGGAAGGCAACTCCACCTCCTCTGTGCCCACCTGCTCTCTACAGAAGGATGGCTCTTCCCCTGAACGTGTGTCAGGCTCAACACGGTGGTTCCAGAACTGCTTCCCAGGAATACACAGTCTACAATCCCATTTGGAAAGAAAATATGGGATTGAAAAAGACCCACTGGCTCAAGATTGGGCAAGAGGGCGGAGGAGTAGCTGGACACGCTGACCACTTCATAGGTACTTCGGTCTCTAGGGTCCCATATTGGACGCAGAGAGCAACACACTTGAAACAACGTTCACATGAGTGCTCTCCCAAGAAACCGCTTCTCTGCAGCATTCCCTACCTGGTCCATGAGCTATTGTGGATTTGCTCGGGTGTGGATCTCTGGACTCGTTCTTAGCGGATATCGAATATGAACTCTGTGACTCTTCAGGTCTCAATGATTGGGCATCCAAACAATGGTCTGAGCATCCATGGCCAGTGGGCTGGCCAACCATAACACAGAGTACAAGATGTCTGTCAACCAAATCCAGTCTCTATGGAATAGACCTCCTCATTCTCTGGCCTCATGATTGTCAGGGACAGAGCCCACTCCCTTCCAGGTGGGAACTTTCAGTACCCTCAAATTGCAGGCATCATCCCAGGGCTCCTGGAAGATCAGACAATCGACCCACCTTTCCTTCCTTCTGATTGTAGACACAACAAACCCACTGGCACTGGCCCCAGGCACCACACTCCCAGGAAGCTCTCCATGAGAGGGAGGGCTTGTTCTTATCCACCTGTGGAAAAGGCACCTGAAATAGACCGGTTACCTCTCGGTTAAAAGGCCTCTGTTTGGAGGGCTCCCCTGTGGCTTAGGCTATGGAAATATTTATTCGGAAGTGTGGAGCTGAAAATGCCCCATGGGGAATGTCTTCGTCAAGGGTTACATCCAAGGCCTCATGCTTGGTGGAGAGCATTGGGGCATGGATTGCTTGTTTGTGCCCTGGGATGTCTTGTTTCAGATGGCCATGAAGCACAAATCTTCTTTCACATGTAGGAACTCCCTTGAGGTATTCTGCCCACTGATCCCCTGAAGATATCACATGTGCAGACACCAAGCCTCTAGAATCTACACTGAGCTTGGGAGCCTGAGGAGAGTGGTGGCTATGCGTCTACAGATGGAGATAAGAGTGTTCATCCAAGAGGACCAGCCCTCTGATGGATCCTCCTTTGCATCAACTTCGACATACCTCCAGAGCAAGAGCTCATGGTGTCCATCTTTGACCTCTCAAGGTTTGAGGGGGACACTTTCCCACATATGGCCCATCACACACCTCTTTTCTCACAGAGAGGTGGTTTGGTCACAAGGCTCCATGGGCATACTCTCAGTGCCATGGCCACTTCTGGCACTGCACCTTTCCGAAGGAAGGCAACTCCACACACTGGGGAACCCAATTTTCTCTATCATGATGGATCTCTGATAACATGTGGAGCACGTCAGGGTCAAGTGCTTTCTGAGTCCCTGCCTCACACGCATACACAGGACAGAATCTCTTTTGGAGAGAAAAGATGTCATTCCAAACACCCAAACCAAAGTCACCTGGACAATGAAATCAAGGAACGACTGAGGAAGAACAACCTATGAGCCGCCATTTCAATAGGAAGGGTCTTTTCCGCTTAGGGAAAAGAGAGGGTGTCGTTTACCTTGACCCACACCTCGTGTCCTTTGAGAAGACATGGGTGCCCAGCAGGGAGGGCTGCTTGCAACCGACATACTTCCAGAGACCAGCCAAGGAAGAGTGAAAATCTCATGCAAGAGTCCTGAGATAGCCTTTGTGTCTAATAGTCCCCGGAAACACAGACAAGGGCTTGGGAATGAAACTGCGCCCTGGAATGTGGCTTGGATGCAAATCACATCTCAATCTCTCTCTCAGCTTCTTCCTCCTTCACATTCTCTCGAATCCTCCTCATCCAAGGTGATCTGTGCTGGTCCATGTTGTCAAATCTCAGCCAGGAAAGCGGTCAAATTCGTTAACCTAGATTTTCCATCAGTCTTCCAAACTCCTATCAAATGTAAAAGCAGTTTACCTGAAATAACTCCTCTCTTTGTATGGAGATATTCCACCTTACCCAGTGCACCTCTATCTTACCGTAGTCAGCCCTTCACACTGACAGATAACCATCCCATTTGCACTGTGTTCTACATGGCCACAAATTTGACTCTGAGATCAACATCTTTTCAACCACCTACACATAAGGGACCGAGTGAGAATTCACTTCTCTGCAGCACAGCCCATGTATTTGAAGTTGCTGGTGAGGTGGATCTCTCGACTCTTTCTAAGGGGAGTTGGGAAATGAAGTCTCTGCCTCTCCATGTCTCAGTGAATTGGCATCGAAGAAGGGGTCTGAGCACCCTTCAGCAGGGTCTGAATGACAACGCGACAGAGGTCAAGGATTCGGTCCCCTCAAACCAGTCTCCATTTGGGACAACCCTCCTCCTTCTCTAGACCCTCAATTGGCAGGCCAGAGGCCCGGCTCGTCCAAGAGGGAAACCTCAAGACCTGCCCAGGTAGCCCTCACCACACGGCTCACGGTAGATAACGAGAGACTCCTTAAATTCCACAACTGTGTACCCCACAAACAAGCCAGCAGTGGAACTACTCACCCCACTTCCATCCAGCACCCCAGTAGACAGGACGTAATCTTATCAACCTGTGAAATACCCACCAGACATATCCCAGCTTCATTCTTGGGAAATTTGTTACTGTGGATAGCTGGTGTGTGCTTTCATCTATTGACGTGTACGTTCAGAAGCAGGGAATGGTCCTTGCCCCCATTCAAGTATTTCCTCAGGTTGATATTGAGGGCCTCGTCCTTGGTTGAAGGCAGAGGGGCCTATTGTCATGGTTTCAGCTCTGGAGTGAGCTTTATCGTCCCGGTCATACTTGGGAGTCTTTCTTCCCCTGTTGGAAAAGACTGGAAGGGATAAGCTCACTGGTCCCTCTCAGATGTATCATAATCCAAAAGCAAGCCTGAGCCGTGGCTATTTCCTCAGCAGCCTGATGAGAATGGTGGGCATCAGAAGAATGCTGGAAAGGATACTTGTCATCCAATTGTCCAATACATCCAATGGATCCTCCTTTCATTTAGTATCAACATACCTCCAGATCATGAGCTCAGGCTGCCCGAGGTACCACAAATGGTGGGGGACGGTGAGAGCTTCCCACTTTGGGCCCATCACTCGCCTCTCTTCTCACAGAGAGTCCGTGGTGTCACAATGCTTGGTGGGCATCATGCCATTGCCGTGGCCACCATTGGGCCTGAACTTCTCAGATGGAAGGCAACTCCACCTCCTCTGTGCCCACCTGCTCTCTACAGAAGGATGGCTCTTCCCCTGAACGTGTGTCAGGCTCAACACGGTGGTTCCAGAACTGCTTCCCAGGAATACACAGTCTACAATCCCATTTGGAAAGAAAATATGGGATTGAAAAAGACCCACTGGCTCAAGATTGGGCAAGAGGGCGGAGGAGTAGCTGGACACGCTGACCACTTCATAGGTACTTCGGTCTCTAGGGTCCCATATTGGACGCAGAGAGCAACACACTTGAAACAACGTTCACATGAGTGCTCTCCCAAGAAACCGCTTCTCTGCAGCATTCCCTACCTGGTCCATGAGCTATTGTGGATTTGCTCGGGTGTGGATCTCTGGACTCGTTCTTAGCGGATATCGAATATGAACTCTGTGACTCTTCAGGTCTCAATGATTGGGCATCCAAACAATGGTCTGAGCATCCATGGCCAGTGGGCTGGCCAACCATAACACAGAGTACAAGATGTCTGTCAACCAAATCCAGTCTCTATGGAATAGACCTCCTCATTCTCTGGCCTCATGATTGTCAGGGACAGAGCCCACTCCCTTCCAGGTGGGAACTTTCAGTACCCTCAAATTGCAGGCATCATCCCAGGGCTCCTGGAAGATCAGACAATCGACCCACCTTTCCTTCCTTCTGATTGTAGACACAACAAACCCACTGGCACTGGCCCCAGGCACCACACTCCCAGGAAGCTCTCCATGAGAGGGAGGGCTTGTTCTTATCCACCTGTGGAAAAGGCACCTGAAATAGACCGGTTACCTCTCGGTTAAAAGGCCTCTGTTTGGAGGGCTCCCCTGTGGCTTAGGCTATGGAAATATTTATTCGGAAGTGTGGAGCTGAAAATGCCCCATGGGGAATGTCTTCGTCAAGGGTTACATCCAAGGCCTCATGCTTGGTGGAGAGCATTGGGGCATGGATTGCTTGTTTGTGCCCTGGGATGTCTTGTTTCAGATGGCCATGAAGCACAAATCTTCTTTCACATGTAGGAACTCCCTTGAGGTATTCTGCCCACTGATCCCCTGAAGATATCACATGTGCAGACACCAAGCCTCTAGAATCTACACTGAGCTTGGGAGCCTGAGGAGAGTGGTGGCTATGCGTCTACAGATGGAGATAAGAGTGTTCATCCAAGAGGACCAGCCCTCTGATGGATCCTCCTTTGCATCAACTTCGACATACCTCCAGAGCAAGAGCTCATGGTGTCCATCTTTGACCTCTCAAGGTTTGAGGGGGACACTTTCCCACATATGGCCCATCACACACCTCTTTTCTCACAGAGAGGTGGTTTGGTCACAAGGCTCCATGGGCATACTCTCAGTGCCATGGCCACTTCTGGCACTGCACCTTTCCGAAGGAAGGCAACTCCACACACTGGGGAACCCAATTTTCTCTATCATGATGGATCTCTGATAACATGTGGAGCACGTCAGGGTCAAGTGCTTTCTGAGTCCCTGCCTCACACGCATACACAGGACAGAATCTCTTTTGGAGAGAAAAGATGTCATTCCAAACACCCAAACCAAAGTCACCTGGACAATGAAATCAAGGAACGACTGAGGAAGAACAACCTATGAGCTGCCATTTCAATAGGAAGGGTCCTTTCCACTTAGGGAAAAGAGAGGGTGTCGTTTACCTTGACCCACACCTCGTGTCCTTTGAGAAGACATGGGTGCCCAGCAGGGAGGGCTGCTTGCAACCGACATACTTCCAGAGACCAGCCAAGGAAGAGTGAAAATCTCATGCAAGAGTCCTGAGATAGCCTTTGTGTCTAATAGTCCCCGGAAACACAGACAAGGGCTTGGGAATGAAACTGCGCCCTGGAATGTGGCTTGGATGCAAATCACATCTCAATCTCTCTCTCAGCTTCTTCCTCCTTCACATTCTCTCGAATCCTCCTCATCCAAGGTGATCTGTGCTGGTCCATGTTGTCAAATCTCAGCCAGGAAAGCGGTCAAATTCGTTAACCTAGATTTTCCATCAGTCTTCCAAACTCCTATCAAATGTAAAAGCAGTTTACCTGAAATAACTCCTCTCTTTGTATGGAGATATTCCACCTTACCCAGTGCACCTCTATCTTACCGTAGTCAGCCCTTCACACTGACAGATAACCATCCCATTTGCACTGTGTTCTACATGGCCACAAATTTGACTCTGAGATCAACATCTTTTCAACCACCTACACATAAGGGACCGAGTGAGAATTCACTTCTCTGCAGCACAGCCCATGTATTTGAAGTTGCTGGTGAGGTGGATCTCTTGACTCTTTCTAAGGGGAGTTGGGAAATGAAGTCTCTGCCTCTCCATGTCTCAGTGAATTGGCATCGAAGAAGGGGTCTGAGCACCGTTCAGCAGGGTCTGAATGACAATGCGACAGAGGTCAAGGATTCGGTCCCCTCAAACCAGTCTCCATTTGGGACAACCCTCCTCCTTCTCTAGACCCTCAATTGACAGGCCAGAGGCCCGGCTCGTCCAAGAGGGAAACCTCAAGACCTGCCCAGGTAGCCCTCACCACACGGCTCACGGTAGATAACAAGAGAGACTCCTTAAATTCCACAACTGTGTACCCCACAAACAAGCCAGCAGTGGAACTACTCACCCCACTTCCATCCAGCACCCCAGTAGACAGGACGTAATCTTATCAACCTGTGAAATACCCACCAGACATATCCCAGCTTCATTCTTGGGAAATTTGTTACTGTGGATAGCTGGTGTGTGCTTTCATCTATTGACGTGTACGTTCAGAAGCAGGGAATGGTCCTTGCCCCCATTCAAGTATTTCCTCAGGTTGATATTGAGGGCCTCGTCCTTGGTTGAAGGCAGAGGGGCCTATTGTCATGGTTTGAGCTCTGGAGTGAGCTTTATCGTCCTGGTCATACTTGGGACTCTTTATTCCCCTGTTGGAAAAGACTGGAAGGGATAAGCTCACTGGTCCCTCTCAGATGTATCATAATCCAAAAGCAAGCCTGAGCCGTGGCTATTTCCTCAGCAGCCTGATGAGAATGGTGGGCATCAGAAGAATGCTGGAAAGGATACTTGTCATCCAATTGTCCAATACATCCAATGGATCCTCCTTTCATTTAGTATCAACATACCTCCAGATCATGAGCTCAGGCTGCCCGAGGTACCACAAATGGTGGGGGACGGTGAGAGCTTCCCACTTTGGGCCCATCACTCGCCTCTCTTCTCACAGAGAGTCCGTGGTGTCACAATGCTTGGTGGGCATCATGCCATTGCCGTGGCCACCATTGGGCCTGAACTTCTCAGATGGAAGGCAACTCCACCTCCTCTGTGCCCACCTGCTCTCTACAGAAGGATGGCTCTTCCCCTGAACGTGTGTCAGGCTCAACACGGTGGTTCCAGAACTGCTTCCCAGGAATACACAGTCTACAATCCCATTTGGAAAGAAAATATGGGATTGAAAAAGACCCACTGGCTCAAGATTGGGCAAGAGGGCGGAGGAGTAGCTGGACACGCTGACCACTTCATAGGTACTTCGGTCTCTAGGGTCCCATATTGGACGCAGAGAGCAACACACTTGAAACAACGTTCACATGAGTGCTCTCCCAAGAAACCGCTTCTCTGCAGCATTCCCTACCTGGTCCATGAGCTATTGTGGATTTGCTCGGGTGTGGATCTCTGGACTCGTTCTTAGCGGATATCGAATATGAACTCTGTGACTCTTCAGGTCTCAATGATTGGGCATCCAAACAATGGTCTGAGCATCCATGGCCAGTGGGCTGGCCAACCATAACACAGAGTACAAGATGTCTGTCAACCAAATCCAGTCTCTATGGAATAGACCTCCTCATTCTCTGGCCTCATGATTGTCAGGGACAGAGCCCACTCCCTTCCAGGTGGGAACTTTCAGTACCCTCAAATTGCAGGCATCATCCCAGGGCTCCTGGAAGTTCAGACAATCGACCCACCTTTCCTTCCTTCTGATTGTAGACACAACAAACCCACTGGCACTGGCCCCAGGCACCACACTCCCAGGAAGCTCTCCATGAGAGGGAGGGCTTGTTCTTATCCACCTGTGGAAAAGGCACCTGAAATAGACCGGTTACCTCTCGGTTAAAAGGCCTCTGTTTGGAGGGCTCCCCTGTGGCTTAGGCTATGGAAATATTTATTCGGAAGTGTGGAGCTGAAAATGCCCCATGGGGAATGTCTTCGTCAAGGGTTACATCCAAGGCCTCATGCTTGGTGGAGAGCATTGGGGCATGGATTGCTTGTTTGTGCCCTGGGATGTCTTGTTTCAGATGGCCATGAAGCACAATTCTTCTTTCACATGTAGGAACTCCCTTGAGGTATTCTGCCCACTGCTCCCCTGAAGATATCACATGTGCAGACACCAAGCCTCTAGAATCCACACTGAGCTTGGGAGCCTGAGGAGAGTGGTGGCTATGCGTCTACAGATGGAGATAAGAGTGTTCATCCAAGAGGACCAGCCCTCTGATGGATCCTCCTTTGCATCAACTTCGACATACCTCCAGAGCAAGAGCTCATGGTGTCCATCTTTGACCTCTCAAGGTTTGAGGGGGACACTTTCCCACATATGGCCCATCACACACCTCTTTTCTCACAGAGAGGTGGTTTGGTCACAAGGCTCCATGGGCATACTCTCAGTGCCATGGCCACTTCTGGCACTGCACCTTTCCGAAGGAAGGCAACTCCACACACTGGGGAACCCAATTTTCTCTATCATGATGGATCTCTGATAACATGTGGAGCACGTCAGGGTCAAGTGCTTTCTGAGTCCCTGCCTCACACGCATACACAGGACAGAATCTCTTTTGGAGAGAAAAGATGTCATTCCAAACACCCAAACCAAAGTCACCTGGACAATGAATTCAAGGAACGACTGAGGAAGAACAACCTATGAGCTGCCATTTCAATAGGAAGGGTCTTTTCCGCTTAGGGAAAAGAGAGGGTGTCGTTTACCTTGACCCACACCTCGTGTCCTTTGAGAAGACATGGGTGCCCAGCAGGGAGGACTGCTTGCAACCGACATACTTCCAGAGACCAGCCAAGGAAGAGTGAAAATCTCATGCAAGAGTCCTGAGATAGCCTTTGTGTCTAATAGTCCCCGGAAACACAGACAAGGGCTTGGGAATGAAACTGCGCCCTGGAATGTGGCTTGGATGCAAATCACATCTCAATCTCTCTCTCAGCTTCTTCCTCCTTCACATTCTCTCGAATCCTCCTCATCCAAGGTTATCTGTGCTGGTCCATGTTGTCAAATCTCAGCCAGGAAAGCGGTCAAATTCGTTAACCTAGATTTTCCATCAGTCTTCCAAACTCCTATCAAATATAAAAGCATTTTACCTGAAATAACTCCTCTCTTTGTATGGAGATATTCCACCTTACCCAGTGCACCTCTATCTTACCGTAGTCAGCCCTTCACACTGACAGATAACCATCCCATTTGCACTGTGTTCTACATGGCCACAAATTTGACTCTGAGATCAACATCTTTTCAACCACCTACACATAAGGGACCGAGTGAGAATTCACTTCTCTGCAGCACAGCCCATGTATTTGAAGTTGCTGGTGAGGTGGATCTCTCGACTCTTTCTAAGGGGAGTTGGGAAATGAAGTCTCTGCCTCTCCATGTCTCAGTGAATTGGCATCGAAGAAGGGGTCTGAGCACCCTTCAGCAGGGTCTGAATGACAACGCGACAGAGGTCAAGGATTCGGTCCCCTCAAACCAGTCTCCATTTGGGACAACCCTCCTCCTTCTCTAGACCCTCAATTGGCAGGCCAGAGGCCCGGCTCGTCCAAGAGGGAAACCTCAAGACCTGCCCAGGTAGCCCTCACCACACGGCTCACGGTAGATAACGAGAGACTCCTTAAATTCCACAACTGTGTACCCCACAAACAAGCCAGCAGTGGAACTACTCACCCCACTTCCATCCAGCACCCCAGTAGACAGGACGTAATCTTATCAACCTGTGAAATACCCACCAGACATATCCCAGCTTCATTCTTGGGAAATTTGTTACTGTGGATAGCTGGTGTGTGCTTTCATCTATTGACGTGTACGTTCAGAAGCAGGGAATGGTCCTTGCCCCCATTCAAGTATTTCCTCAGGTTGATATTGAGGGCCTCGTCCTTGGTTGAAGGCAGAGGGGCCTATTGTCATGGTTTCAGCTCTGGAGTGAGCTTTATCGTCCCGGTCATACTTGGGAGTCTTTCTTCCCCTGTTGGAAAAGACTGGAAGGGATAAGCTCACTGGTCCCTCTCAGATGTATCATAATCCAAAAGCAAGCCTGAGCCGTGGCTATTTCCTCAGCAGCCTGATGAGAATGGTGGGCATCAGAAGAATGCTGGAAAGGATACTTGTCATCCAATTGTCCAATACATCCAATGGATCCTCCTTTCATTTAGTATCAACATACCTCCAGATCATGAGCTCAGGCTGCCCGAGGTACCACAAATGGTGGGGGACGGTGAGAGCTTCCCACTTTGGGCCCATCACTCGCCTCTCTTCTCACAGAGAGTCCGTGGTGTCACAATGCTTGGTGGGCATCATGCCATTGCCGTGGCCACCATTGGGCCTGAACTTCTCAGATGGAAGGCAACTCCACCTCCTCTGTGCCCACCTGCTCTCTACAGAAGGATGGCTCTTCCCCTGAACGTGTGTCAGGCTCAACACGGTGGTTCCAGAACTGCTTCCCAGGAATACACAGTCTACAATCCCATTTGGAAAGAAAATATGGGATTGAAAAAGACCCACTGGCTCAAGATTGGGCAAGAGGGCGGAGGAGTAGCTGGACACGCTGACCACTTCATAGGAACTTCGGTCTCTAGGGTCCCATATTGGACGCAGAGAGCAACACACTTGAAACAACGTTCACATGAGTGCTCTCCCAAGCAATGGCTGATCTGCAGCATTCCCTACCTGGTCCATGAGCTATTGTGGATATGCTCGGGTGTGGATCTCTGGACTCGTTCTTAGCGGATATCGAATATGAACTCTGTGACTCTTCAGGTCTCAATGATTGGGCATCCAAACAATGGTCTGAGCATCCATGGCCAGTGGGCTGGCCAACCATAACACAGAGTACAAGATGTCTGTCAACCAAATCCAGTCTCTATGGAATAGACCTCCTCATTCTCTGGCCTCATGATTGTCAGGGACAGAGCCCACTCCCTTCCAGGTGGGACCTTTCAGTACCCTCAAATTGCAGGCATCATCCCAGGGCTCCTGGAAGATCAGACAATCGACCCACCTTTCCTTCCTTCTGATTGTAGACACAACAAACCCACTGGCACTGGCCCCAGGCACCACACTCCCAGGAAGCTCTCCATGAGAGGGAGGGCTTGTTCTTATCCACCTGTGGAAAAGGCACCTGAAATAGACCGGTTACCTCTCGGTTAAAAGGCCTCTGTTTGGAGGGCTCCCCTGTGGCTTAGGCTATGGAAATATTTATTCGGAAGTGTGGAGCTGAAAATGCCCCATGGGGAATGTCTTCGTCAAGGGTTACATCCAAGGCCTCATGCTTGGTGGAGAGCATTGGGGCATGGATTGCTTGTTTGTGCCCTGGGATGTCTTGTTTCAGATGGCCATGAAGCACAAATCTTCTTTCACATGTAGGAACTCCCTTGAGGTATTCTGCCCACTGATCCCCTGAAGATATCACATGTGCAGACACCAAGCCTCTAGAATCTACACTGAGCTTGGGAGCCTGAGGAGAGTGGTGGCTATGCGTCTACAGATGGAGATAAGAGTGTTCATCCAAGAGGACCAGCCCTCTGATGGATCCTCCTTTGCATCAACTTCGACATACCTCCAGAGCAAGAGCTCATGGTGTCCATCTTTGACCTCTCAAGGTTTGAGGGGGACACTTTCCCACATATGGCCCATCACACACCTCTTTTCTCACAGAGAGGTGGTTTGGTCACAAGGCTCCATGGGCATACTCTCAGTGCCATGGCCACTTCTGGCACTGCACCTTTCCGAAGGAAGGCAACTCCACACACTGGGGAACCCAATTTTCTCTATCATGATGGATCTCTGATAACATGTGGAGCACGTCAGGGTCAAGTGCTTTCTGAGTCCCTGCCTCACACGCATACACAGGACAGAATCTCTTTTGGAGAGAAAAGATGTCATTCCAAACACCCAAACCAAAGTCACCTGGACAATGAATTCAAGGAACGACTGAGGAAGATCAACATATGAGCCGCCATTTCAATAGGAAGGGTCTTTTCCGCTTAGGGAAAAGAGAGGGTGTCGTTTACCTTGACCCACACCTCGTGTCCTTTGAGAAGACATGG
The DNA here is from genome assembly GCF_054392235.1 of Sus scrofa. Classification (NCBI taxonomy): domain Eukaryota; kingdom Metazoa; phylum Chordata; class Mammalia; order Artiodactyla; family Suidae; genus Sus; species Sus scrofa. Next base: position 46,189,967 of record NC_139402.1, read on the forward strand.
GTGCCCAGCAGGGAGGACTGCTTGCAACCGACATACTTCCAGAGACCAGCCAAGGAAGAGTGAAAATCTCATGCAAGAGTCCTGAGATAGCCTTTGTGTCTAATAGTCCCCGGAAACACAGACAAGGGCTTGGGAATGAAACTGCGCCCTGGAATGTGGCTTGGATGCAAATCACATCTCAATATCTCTCTCAGCTTCTTCCTCCTTCACATTCTCTCGAATCCTCCTCATCCAAGGTTATCTGTGCTGGTCCATGTTGTCAAATCTCAGCCAGGAAAGCGGTCAAATTCGTTAACCTAGATTTTCCATCAGTCTTCCAAACTCCTATCAAATGTAAAAGCAGTTTACCTGAAATAACTCCTCTCTTTGTATGGAGATATTCCACCTTACCCAGTGCACCTCTATCTTACCGTAGTCAGCCCTTCACACTGACAGATAACCATCCCATTTGCACTGTGTTCTACATGGCCACAAATTTGACTCTGAGATCAACATCTTTTCAACCACCTACACATAAGGGACCGAGTGAGAATTCACTTCTCTGCAGCACAGCCCATGTATTTGAAGTTGCTGGTGAGGTGGATCTCTCGACTCTTTCTAAGGGGAGTTGGGAAATGAAGTCTCTGCCTCTCCATGTCTCAGTGAATTGGCATCAAAGAAGGGGTCTGAGCACCCTTCAGCAGGGTCTGAATGACAACGCGACAGAGGTCAAGGATTCGGTCCCCTCAAACCAGTCTCCATTTGGGACAACCCTCCTCCTTCTCTAGACCCTCAATTGGCAGGCCAGAGGCCCGGCTCGTCCAAGAGGGAAACCTCAAGACCTGCCCAGGTAGCCCTCACCACACGGCTCACGGTAGATAACAAGAGAGACTCCTTAAATTCCACAACTGTGTACCCCACAAACAAGCCAGCAGTGGAACTACTCACCCCACTTCCATCCAGCACCCCAGTAGACAGGACGTAATCTTATCAACCTGTGAAATACCCACCAGACATATCCCAGCTTCATTCTTGGGAAATTTGTTACTGTGGATAGCTGGTGTGTGCTTTCATCTATTGACGTGTACGTTCAGAAGCAGGGAATGGTCCTTGCCCCCATTCAAGTATTTCCTCAGGTTGATATTGAGGGCCTCGTCCTTGGTTGAAGGCAGAGGGGCCTATTGTCATGGTTTCAGCTCTGGAGTGAGCTTTATCGTCCCGGTCATACTTGGGAGTCTTTCTTCCCCTGTTGGAAAAGACTGGAAGGGATAAGCTCACTGGTCCCTCTCAGATGTATCATAATCCAAAAGCAAGCCTGAGCCGTGGCTATTTCCTCAGCAGCCTGATGAGAATGGTGGGCATCAGAAGAATGCTGGAAAGGATACTTGTCATCCAATTGTCCAATACATCCAATGGATCCTCCTTTCATTTAGTATCAACATACCTCCAGATCATGAGCTCAGGCTGCCCGAGGTACCACAAATGGTGGGGGACGGTGAGAGCTTCCCACTTTGGGCCCATCACTCGCCTCTCTTCTCACAGAGAGTCCGTGGTGTCACAATGCTTGGTGGGCATCATGCCATTGCCGTGGCCACCATTGGGCCTGAACTTCTCAGATGGAAGGCAACTCCACCTCCTCTGTGCCCACCTGCTCTCTACAGAAGGATGGCTCTTCCCCTGAACGTGTGTCAGGCTCAACACGGTGGTTCCAGAACTGCTTCCCAGGAATACACAGTCTACAATCCCATTTGGAAAGAAAATATGGGATTGAAAAAGACCCACTGGCTCAAGATTGGGCAAGAGGGCGGAGGAGTAGCTGGACACGCTGACCACTTCATAGGTACTTCGGTCTCTAGGGTCCCATATTGGACGCAGAGAGCAACACACTTGAAACAACGTTCACAGGAGTGCTCTCCCAAGAAACCGCTTCTCTGCAGCATTCCCTACCTGGTCCATGAGCTATTGTGGATTTGCTCGGGTGTGGATCTCTGGACTCGTTCTTAGCGGATATCGAATATGAACTCTGTGACTCTTCAGGTCTCAATGATTGGGCATCCAAACAATGGTCTGAGCATCCATGGCCAGTGGGCTGGCCAACCATAACACAGAGTACAAGATGTCTGTCAACCAAATCCAGTCTCTATGGAATAGACCTCCTCATTCTCTGGCCTCATGATTGTCAGGGACAGAGCCCACTCCCTTCCAGGTGGGACCTTTCAGTACCCTCAAATTGCAGGCATCATCCCAGGGCTCCTGGAAGATCAGACAATCGACCCACCTTTCCTTCCTTCTGATTGTAGACACAACAAACCCACTGGCACTGGCCCCAGGCACCACACTCCCAGGAAGCTCTCCATGAGAGGGAGGGCTTGTTCTTATCCACCTGTGGAAAAGGCACCTGAAATAGACCGGTTACCTCTCGGTTAAAAGGCCTCTGTTTGGAGGGCTCCCCTGTGGCTTAGGCTATGGAAATATTTATTCGGAAGTGTGGAGCTGAAAATGCCCCATGGGGAATGTCTTCGTCAAGGGTTACATCCAAGGCCTCATGCTTGGTGGAGAGCATTGGGGCATGGATTGCTTGTTTGTGCCCTGGGATGTCTTGTTTCAGATGGCCATGAAGCACAAATCTTCTTTCACATGTAGGAACTCCCTTGAGGTATTCTGCCCACTGATCCCCTGAAGATATCACATGTGCAGACACCAAGCCTCTAGAATCTACACTGAGCTTGGGAGCCTGAGGAGAGTGGTGGCTATGCGTCTACAGATGGAGATAAGAGTGTTCATCCAAGAGGACCAGCCCTCTGATGGATCCTCCTTTGCATCAACTTCGACATACCTCCAGAGCAAGAGCTCATGGTGTCCATCTTTGACCTCTCAAGGTTTGAGGGGGACACTTTCCCACATATGGCCCATCACACACCTCTTTTCTCACAGAGAGGTGGTTTGGTCACAAGGCTCCATGGGCATACTCTCAGTGCCATGGCCACTTCTGGCACTGCACCTTTCCGAAGGAAGGCAACTCCACACACTGGGGAACCCAATTTTCTCTATCATGATGGATCTCTGATAACATGTGGAGCACGTCAGGGTCAAGTGCTTTCTGAGTCCCTGCCTCACACGCATACACAGGACAGAATCTCTTTTGGAGAGAAAAGATGTCATTCCAAACACCCAAACCAAAGTCACCTGGACAATGAATTCAAGGAACGACTGAGGAAGATCAACATATGAGCCGCCATTTCAATAGGAAGGGTCTTTTCCGCTTAGGGAAAAGAGAGGGTGTCGTTTACCTTGACCCACACCTCGTGTCCTTTGAGAAGACATGGGTGCCCAGCAGGGAGGACTGCTTGCAACCGACATACTTCCAGAGACCAGCCAAGGAAGAGTGAAAATCTCATGCAAGAGTCCTGAGATAGCCTTTGTGTCTAATAGTCCCCGGAAACACAGACAAGGGCTTGGGAATGAAACTGCGCCCTGAAATGTGGCTTGGATGCAAATCACATCTCAATATCTCTCTCAGCTTCTTCCTCCTTCACATTCTCTCGAATCCTCCTCATCCAAGGTTATCTGTGCTGGTCCATGTTGTCAAATCTCAGCCAGGAAAGCGGTCAAATTCGTTAACCTAGATTTTCCATCAGTCTTCCAAACTCCTATCAAATGTAAAAGCAGTTTACCTGAAATAACTCCTCTCTTTGTATGGAGATATTCCACCTTACCCAGTGCACCTCTATCTTACCGTAGTCAGCCCTTCACACTGACAGATAACCATCCCATTTGCACTGTGTTCTACATGGCCACAAATTTGACTCTGAGATCAACATCTTTTCAACCACCTACACATAAGGGACCGAGTGAGAATTCACTTCTCTGCAGCACAGCCCATGTATTTGAAGTTGCTGGTGAGGTGGATCTCTCGACTCTTTCTAAGGGGAGTTGGGAAATGAAGTCTCTGCCTCTCCATGTCTCAGTGAATTGGCATCAAAGAAGGGGTCTGAGCACCCTTCAGCAGGGTCTGAATGACAACGCGACAGAGGTCAAGGATTCGGTCCCCTCAAACCAGTCTCCATTTGGGACAACCCTCCTCCTTCTCTAGACCCTCAATTGGCAGGCCAGAGGCCCGGCTCGTCCAAGAGGGAAACCTCAAGACCTGCCCAGGTAGCCCTCACCACACGGCTCACGGTAGATAACAAGAGAGACTCCTTAAATTCCACAACTGTGTACCCCACAAACAAGCCAGCAGTGGAACTACTCACCCCACTTCCATCCAGCACCCCAGTAGACAGGACGTAATCTTATCAACCTGTGAAATACCCACCAGACATATCCCAGCTTCATTCTTGGGAAATTTGTTACTGTGGATAGCTGGTGTGTGCTTTCATCTATTGACGTGTACGTTCAGAAGCAGGGAATGGTCCTTGCCCCCATTCAAGTATTTCCTCAGGTTGATATTGAGGGCCTCGTCCTTGGTTGAAGGCAGAGGGGCCTATTGTCATGGTTTCAGCTCTGGAGTGAGCTTTATCGTCCCGGTCATACTTGGGAGTCTTTCTTCCCCTGTTGGAAAAGACTGGAAGGGATAAGCTCACTGGTCCCTCTCAGATGTATCATAATCCAAAAGCAAGCCTGAGCCGTGGCTATTTCCTCAGCAGCCTGATGAGAATGGTGGGCATCAGAAGAATGCTGGAAAGGATACTTGTCATCCAATTGTCCAATACATCCAATGGATCCTCCTTTCATTTAGTATCAACATACCTCCAGATCATGAGCTCAGGCTGCCCGAGGTACCACAAATGGTGGGGGACGGTGAGAGCTTCCCACTTTGGGCCCATCACTCGCCTCTCTTCTCACAGAGAGTCCGTGGTGTCACAATGCTTGGTGGGCATCATGCCATTGCCGTGGCCACCATTGGGCCTGAACTTCTCAGATGGAAGGCAACTCCACCTCCTCTGTGCCCACCTGCTCTCTACAGAAGGATGGCTCTTCCCCTGAACGTGTGTCAGGCTCAACACGGTGGTTCCAGAACTGCTTCCCAGGAATACACAGTCTACAATCCCATTTGGAAAGAAAATATGGGATTGAAAAAGACCCACTGGCTCAAGATTGGGCAAGAGGGCGGAGGAGTAGCTGGACACGCTGACCACTTCATAGGTACTTCGGTCTCTAGGGTCCCATATTGGACGCAGAGAGCAACACACTTGAAACAACGTTCACAGGAGTGCTCTCCCAAGAAACCGCTTCTCTGCAGCATTCCCTACCTGGTCCATGAGCTATTGTGGATTTGCTCGGGTGTGGATCTCTGGACTCGTTCTTAGCGGATATCGAATATGAACTCTGTGACTCTTCAGGTCTCAATGATTGGGCATCCAAACAATGGTCTGAGCATCCATGGCCAGTGGGCTGGCCAACCATAACACAGAGTACAAGATGTCTGTCAACCAAATCCAGTCTCTATGGAATAGACCTCCTCATTCTCTGGCCTCATGATTGTCAGGGACAGAGCCCACTCCCTTCCAGGTGGGACCTTTCAGTACCCTCAAATTGCAGGCATCATCCCAGGGCTCCTGGAAGATCAGACAATCGACCCACCTTTCCTTCCTTCTGATTGTAGACACAACAAACCCACTGGCACTGGCCCCAGGCACCACACTCCCAGGAAGCTCTCCATGAGAGGGAGGGCTTGTTCTTATCCACCTGTGGAAAAGGCACCTGAAATAGACCGGTTACCTCTCGGTTAAAAGGCCTCTGTTTGGAGGGCTCCCCTGTGGCTTAGGCTATGGAAATATTTATTCGGAAGTGTGGAGCTGAAAATGCCCCATGGGGAATGTCTTCGTCAAGGGTTACATCCAAGGCCTCATGCTTGGTGGAGAGCATTGGGGCATGGATTGCTTGTTTGTGCCCTGGGATGTCTTGTTTCAGATGGCCATGAAGCACAAATCTTCTTTCACATGTAGGAACTCCCTTGAGGTATTCTGCCCACTGATCCCCTGAAGATATCACATGTGCAGACACCAAGCCTCTAGAATCTACACTGAGCTTGGGAGCCTGAGGAGAGTGGTGGCTATGCGTCTACAGATGGAGATAAGAGTGTTCATCCAAGAGGACCAGCCCTCTGATGGATCCTCCTTTGCATCAACTTCGACATACCTCCAGAGCAAGAGCTCATGGTGTCCATCTTTGACCTCTCAAGGTTTGAGGGGGACACTTTCCCACATATGGCCCATCACACACCTCTTTTCTCACAGAGAGGTGGTTTGGTCACAAGGCTCCATGGGCATACTCTCAGTGCCATGGCCACTTCTGGCACTGCACCTTTCCGAAGGAAGGCAACTCCACACACTGGGGAACCCAATTTTCTCTATCATGATGGATCTCTGATAACATGTGGAGCACGTCAGGGTCAAGTGCTTTCTGAGTCCCTGCCTCACACGCATACACAGGACAGAATCTCTTTTGGAGAGAAAAGATGTCATTCCAAACACCCAAACCAAAGTCACCTGGACAATGAATTCAAGGAACGACTGAGGAAGATCAACATATGAGCCGCCATTTCAATAGGAAGGGACTTTTCCGCTTAGGGAAAAGAGAGGGTGTCGTTTACCTTGACCCACACCTCGTGTCCTTTGAGAAGACATGGGTGCCCAGCAGGGAGGATTGCTTGCAACCGACATACTTCCAGAGACCAGCCAAGGAAGAGTGAAAATCTCATGCAAGAGTCCTGAGATAGCCTTTGTGTCTAATAGTCCCCGGAAACACAGACAAGGGCTTGGGAATGAAACTGCGCCCTGAAATGTGGCTTGGATGCAAATCACATCTCAATATCTCTCTCAGCTTCTTCCTCCTTCACATTCTCTCGAATCCTCCTCATCCAAGGTTATCTGTGCTGGTCCATGTTGTCAAATCTCAGCCAGGAAAGCGGTCAAATTCGTTAACCTAGATTTTCCATCAGTTTTCCAAACTCCTATCAAATGTAAAAGCAGTTTACCTGAAATAACTCCTCTCTTTGTATGGAGATATTCCACCTTACCCAGTGCACCTCTATCTTACCGTAGTCAGCCCTTCACACTGACAGATAACCATCCCATTTGCACTGTGTTCTACATGGTCACAAATTTGACTCTGAGATCAACATCTTTTCAACCACCTACACATAAGGGACCGAGTGAGAATTCACTTCTCTGCAGCACAGCCCATGTATTTGAAGTTGCTGGTGAGGTGGATCTCTCGACTCTTTCTAAGGGGAGTTGGGAAATGAAGTCTCTGCCTCTCCATGTCTCAGTGAATTGGCATCAAAGAAGGGGTCTGAGCACCCTTCAGCAGGGTCTGAATGACAACGCGACAGAGGTCAAGGATTCGGTCCCCTCAAACCAGTCTCCATTTGGGACAACCCTCCTCCTTCTCTAGACCCTCAATTGGCAGGCCAGAGGCCCGGCTCGTCCAAGAGGGAAACCTCAAGACCTGCCCAGGTAGCCCTCACCACACGGCTCACGGTAGATAACAAGAGAGACTCCTTAAATTCCACAACTGTGTACCCCACAAACAAGCCAGCAGTGGAACTACTCACCCCACTTCCATCCAGCACCCCAGTAGACAGGACGTAATCTTATCAACCTGTGAAATACCCACCAGACATATCCCAGCTTCATTCTTGGGAAATTTGTTACTGTGGATAGCTGGTGTGTGCTTTCATCTATTGACGTGTACGTTCAGAAGCAGGGAATGGTCCTTGCCCCCATTCAAGTATTTCCTCAGGTTGATATTGAGGGCCTCGTCCTTGGTTGAAGGCAGAGGGGCCTATTGTCATGGTTTCAGCTCTGGAGTGAGCTTTATCGTCCCGGTCATACTTGGGAGTCTTTCTTCCCCTGTTGGAAAAGACTGGAAGGGATAAGCTCACTGGTCCCTCTCAGATGTATCATAATCCAAAAGCAAGCCTGAGCCGTGGCTATTTCCTCAGCAGCCTGATGAGAATGGTGGGCATCAGAAGAATGCTGGAAAGGATACTTGTCATCCAATTGTCCAATACATCCAATGGATCCTCCTTTCATTTAGTATCAACATACCTCCAGATCATGAGCTCAGGCTGCCCGAGGTACCACAAATGGTGGGGGACGGTGAGAGCTTCCCACTTTGGGCCCATCACTCGCCTCTCTTCTCACAGAGAGTCCGTGGTGTCACAATGCTTGGTGGGCATCATGCCATTGCCGTGGCCACCATTGGGCCTGAACTTCTCAGATGGAAGGCAACTCCACCTCCTCTGTGCCCACCTGCTCTCTACAGAAGGATGGCTCTTCCCCTGAACGTGTGTCAGGCTCAACACGGTGGTTCCAGAACTGCTTCCCAGGAATACACAGTCTACAATCCCATTTGGAAAGAAAATATGGGATTGAAAAAGACCCACTGGCTCAAGATTGGGCAAGAGGGCGGAGGAGTAGCTGGACACGCTGACCACTTCATAGGTACTTCGGTCTCTAGGGTCCCATATTGGACGCAGAGAGCAACACACTTGAAACAACGTTCACAGGAGTGCTCTCCCAAGAAACCGCTTCTCTGCAGCATTCCCTACCTGGTCCATGAGCTATTGTGGATTTGCTCGGGTGTGGATCTCTGGACTCGTTCTTAGCGGATATCGAATATGAACTCTGTGACTCTTCAGGTCTCAATGATTGGGCATCCAAACAATGGTCTGAGCATCCATGGCCAGTGGGCTGGCCAACCATAACACAGAGTACAAGATGTCTGTCAACCAAATCCAGTCTCTATGGAATAGACCTCCTCATTCTCTGGCCTCATGATTGTCAGGGACAGAGCCCACTCCCTTCCAGGTGGGACCTTTCAGTACCCTCAAATTGCAGGCATCATCCCAGGGCTCCTGGAAGATCAGACAATCGACCCACCTTTCCTTCCTTCTGATTGTAGACACAACAAACCCACTGGCACTGGCCCCAGGCACCACACTCCCAGGAAGCTCTCCATGAGAGGGAGGGCTTGTTCTTATCCACCTGTGGAAAAGGCACCTGAAATAGACCGGTTACCTCTCGGTTAAAAGGCCTCTGTTTGGAGGGCTCCCCTGTGGCTTAGGCTATGGAAATATTTATTCGGAAGTGTGGAGCTGAAAATGCCCCATGGGGAATGTCTTCGTCAAGGGTTACATCCAAGGCCTCATGCTTGGTGGAGAGCATTGGGGCATGGATTGCTTGTTTGTGCCCTGGGATGTCTTGTTTCAGATGGCCATGAAGCACAAATCTTCTTTCACATGTAGGAACTCCCTTGAGGTATTCTGCCCACTGATCCCCTGAAGATATCACATGTGCAGACACCAAGCCTCTAGAATCTACACTGAGCTTGGGAGCCTGAGGAGAGTGGTGGCTATGCGTCTACAGATGGAGATAAGAGTGTTCATCCAAGAGGACCAGCCCTCTGATGGATCCTCCTTTGCATCAACTTCGACATACCTCCAGAGCAAGAGCTCATGGTGTCCATCTTTGACCTCTCAAGGTTTGAGGGGGACACTTTCCCACATATGGCCCATCACACACCTCTTTTCTCACAGAGAGGTGGTTTGGTCACAAGGCTCCATGGGCATACTCTCAGTGCCATGGCCACTTCTGGCACTGCACCTTTCCGAAGGAAGGCAACTCCACACACTGGGGAACCCAATTTTCTCTATCATGATGGATCTCTGATAACATGTGGAGCACGTCAGGGTCAAGTGCTTTCTGAGTCCCTGCCTCACACGCATACACAGGACAGAATCTCTTTTGGAGAGAAAAGATGTCATTCCAAACACCCAAACCAAAGTCACCTGGACAATGAATTCAAGGAACGACTGAGGAAGATCAACATATGAGCCGCCATTTCAATAGGAAGGGACTTTTCCGCTTAGGGAAAAGAGAGGGTGTCGTTTACCTTGACCCACACCTCGTGTCCTTTGAGAAGACATGGGTGCCCAGCAGGGAGGATTGCTTGCAACCGACATACTTCCAGAGACCAGCCAAGGAAGAGTGAAAATCTCATGCAAGAGTCCTGAGATAGCCTTTGTGTCTAATAGTCCCCGGAAACACAGACAAGGGCTTGGGAATGAAACTGCGCCCTGAAATGTGGCTTGGATGCAAATCACATCTCAATATCTCTCTCAGCTTCTTCCTCCTTCACATTCTCTCGAATCCTCCTCATCCAAGGTTATCTGTGCTGGTCCATGTTGTCAAATCTCAGCCAGGAAAGCGGTCAAATTCGTTAACCTAGATTTTCCATCAGTTTTCCAAACTCCTATCAAATGTAAAAGCAGTTTACCTGAAATAACTCCTCTCTTTGTATGGAGATATTCCACCTTACCCAGTGCACCTCTATCTTACCGTAGTCAGCCCTTCACACTGACAGATAACCATCCCATTTGCACTGTGTTCTACATGGTCACAAATTTGACTCTGAGATCAACATCTTTTCAACCACCTACACATAAGGGACCGAGTGAGAATTCACTTCTCTGCAGCACAGCCCATGTATTTGAAGTTGCTGGTGAGGTGGATCTCTCGACTCTTTCTAAGGGGAGTTGGGAAATGAAGTCTCTGCCTCTCCATGTCTCAGTGAATTGGCATCAAAGAAGGGGTCTGAGCACCCTTCAGCAGGGTCTGAATGACAACGCGACAGAGGTCAAGGATTCGGTCCCCTCAAACCAGTCTCCATTTGGGACAACCCTCCTCCTTCTCTAGACCCTCAATTGGCAGGCCAGAGGCCCGGCTCGTCCAAGAGGGAAACCTCAAGACCTGCCCAGGTAGCCCTCACCACACGGCTCACGGTAGATAACAAGAGAGACTCCTTAAATTCCACAACTGTGTACCCCACAAACAAGCCAGCAGTGGAACTACTCACCCCACTTCCATCCAGCACCCCAGTAGACAGGACGTAATCTTATCAACCTGTGAAATACCCACCAGACATATCCCAGCTTCATTCTTGGGAAATTTGTTACTGTGGATAGCTGGTGTGTGCTTTCATCTATTGACGTGTACGTTCAGAAGCAGGGAATGGTCCTTGCCCCCATTCAAGTATTTCCTCAGGTTGATATTGAGGGCCTCGTCCTTGGTTGAAGGCAGAGGGGCCTATTGTCATGGTTTCAGCTCTGGAGTGAGCTTTATCGTCCCGGTCATACTTGGGAGTCTTTCTTCCCCTGTTGGAAAAGACTGGAAGGGATAAGCTCACTGGTCCCTCTCAGATGTATCATAATCCAAAAGCAAGCCTGAGCCGTGGCTATTTCCTCAGCAGCCTGATGAGAATGGTGGGCATCAGAAGAATGCTGGAAAGGATACTTGTCATCCAATTGTCCAATACATCCAATGGATCCTCCTTTCATTTAGTATCAACATACCTCCAGATCATGAGCTCAGGCTGCCCGAGGTACCACAAATGGTGGGGGACGGTGAGAGCTTCCCACTTTGGGCCCATCACTCGCCTCTCTTCTCACAGAGAGTCCGTGGTGTCACAATGCTTGGTGGGCATCATGCCATTGCCGTGGCCACCATTGGGCCTGAACTTCTCAGATGGAAGGCAACTCCACCTCCTCTGTGCCCACCTGCTCTCTACAGAAGGATGGCTCTTCCCCTGAACGTGTGTCAGGCTCAACACGGTGGTTCCAGAACTGCTTCCCAGGAATACACAGTCTACAATCCCATTTGGAAAGAAAATATGGGATTGAAAAAGACCCACTGGCTCAAGATTGGGCAAGAGGGCGGAGGAGTAGCTGGACACGCTGACCACTTCATAGGTACTTCGGTCTCTAGGGTCCCATATTGGACGCAGAGAGCAACACACTTGAAACAACGTTCACATGAGTGCTCTCCCAAGAAACCGCTTCTCTGCAGCATTCCCTACCTGGTCCATGAGCTATTGTGGATTTGCTCGGGTGTGGATCTCTGGACTCGTTCTTAGCGGATATCGAATATGAACTCTGTGACTCTTCAGGTCTCAATGATTGGGCATCCAAACAATGGTCTGAGCATCCATGGCCAGTGGGCTGGCCAACCATAACACAGAGTACAAGATGTCTGTCAACCAAATCCAGTCTCTATGGAATAGACCTCCTCATTCTCTGGCCTCATGATTGTCAGGGACAGAGCCCACTCCCTTCCAGGTGGGACCTTTCAGTACCCTCAAATTGCAGGCATCATCCCAGGGCTCCTGGAAGATCAGACAATCGACCCACCTTTCCTTCCTTCTGATTGTAGACACAACAAACCCACTGGCACTGGCCCCAGGCACCACACTCCCAGGAAGCTCTCCATGAGAGGGAGGGCTTGTTCTTATCCACCTGTGGAAAAGGCACCTGAAATAGACCGGTTACCTCTCGGTTAAAAGGCCTCTGTTTGGAGGGCTCCCCTGTGGCTTAGGCTATGGAAATATTTATTCGGAAGTGTGGAGCTGAAAATGCCCCATGGGGAATGTCTTCGTCAAGGGTTACATCCAAGGCCTCATGCTTGGTGGAGAGCATTGGGGCATGGATTGCTTGTTTGTGCCCTGGGATGTCTTGTTTCAGATGGCCATGAAGCACAAATCTTCTTTCACATGTAGGAACTCCCTTGAGGTATTCTGCCCACTGATCCCCTGAAGATATCACATGTGCAGACACCAAGCCTCTAGAATCTACACTGAGCTTGGGAGCCTGAGGAGAGTGGTGGCTATGCGTCTACAGATGGAGATAAGAGTGTTCATCCAAGAGGACCAGCCCTCTGATGGATCCTCCTTTGCATCAACTTCGACATACCTCCAGAGCAAGAGCTCATGGTGTCCATCTTTGACCTCTCAAGGTTTGAGGGGGACACTTTCCCACATATGGCCCATCACACACCTCTTTTCTCACAGAGAGGTGGTTTGGTCACAAGGCTCCATGGGCATACTCTCAGTGCCATGGCCACTTCTGGCACTGCACCTTTCCGAAGGAAGGCAACTCCACACACTGGGGAACCCAATTTTCTCTATCATGATGGATCTCTGATAACATGTGGAGCACGTCAGGGTCAAGTGCTTTCTGAGTCCCTGCCTCACACGCATACACAGGACAGAATCTCTTTTGGAGAGAAAAGATGTCATTCCAAACACCCAAACCAAAGTCACCTGGACAATGAAATCAAGGAACGACTGAGGAAGAACAACCTATGAGCTGCCATTTCAATAGGAAGGGTCTTTTCCGCTTAGGGAAAAGAGAGGGTGTCGTTTACCTTGACCCACACCTCGTGTCCTTTGAGAAGACATGGGTGCCCAGCAGGGAGGACTGCTTGCAACCGACATACTTCCAGAGACCAGCCAAGGAAGAGTGAAAATCTCATGCAAGAGTCCTGAGATAGCCTTTGTGTCTAATAGTCCCCGGAAACACAGACAAGGGCTTGGGAATGAAACTGCGCCCTGGAATGTGGCTTGGATGCAAATCACATCTCAATATCTCTCTCAGCTTCTTCCTCCTTCACATTCTCTCGAATCCTCCTCATCCAAGGTTATCTGTGCTGGTCCATGTTGTCAAATCTCAGCCAGGAAAGCGGTCAAATTCGTTAACCTAGATTTTCCATCAGTCTTCCAAACTCCTATCAAATATAAAAGCATTTTACCTGAAATAACTCCTCTCTTTGTATGGAGATATTCCACCTTACCCAGTGCACCTCTATCTTACCGTAGTCAGCCCTTCACACTGACAGATAACCATCCCATTTGCACTGTGTTCTACATGGCCACAAATTTGACTCTGAGATCAACATCTTTTCAACCACCTACACATAAGGGACCGAGTGAGAATTCACTTCTCTGCAGCACAGCCCATGTATTTGAAGTTGCTGGTGAGGTGGATCTCTCGACTCTTTCTAAGGGGAGTTGGGAAATGAAGTCTCTGCCTCTCCATGTCTCAGTGAATTGGCATCGAAGAAGGGGTCTGAGCACCCTTCAGCAGGGTCTGAATGACAATGCGACAGAGGTCAAGGATTCGGTCCCCTCAAACCAGTCTCCATTTGGGACAATCCTCCTCCTTCTCTAGACCCTCAATTGGCAGGCCAGAGGCCCGGCTCGTCCAAGAGGGAAACCTCAAGACCTGCCCAGGTAGCCCTCACCACACGGCTCACGGTAGATAACGAGAGACTCCTTAAATTCCACAACTGTGTACCCCACAAACAAGCCAGCAGTGGAACTACTCACCCCACTTCCATCCAGCACCCCAGTAGACAGGACGTAATCTTATCAACCTGTGAAATACCCACCAGACATATCCCAGCTTCATTCTTGGGAAATTTGTTACTGTGGATAGCTGGTGTGTGCTTTCATCTATTGACGTGTACGTTCAGAAGCAGGGAATGGTCCTTGCCCCCATTCAAGTATTTCCTCAGGTTGATATTGAGGGCCTCGTCCTTGGTTGAAGGCAGAGGGGCCTATTGTCATGGTTTCAGCTCTGGAGTGAGCTTTATCGTCCCGGTCATACTTGGGAGTCTTTCTTCCCCTGTTGGAAAAGACTGGAAGGGATAAGCTCACTGGTCCCTCTCAGATGTATCATAATCCAAAAGCAAGCCTGAGCCGTGGCTATTTCCTCAGCAGCCTGATGAGAATGGTGGGCATCAGAAGAATGCTGGAAAGGATACTTGTCATCCAATTGTCCAATACATCCAATGGATCCTCCTTTCATTTAGTATCAACATACCTCCAGATCATGAGCTCAGGCTGCCCGAGGTACCACAAATGGTGGGGGACGGTGAGAGCTTCCCACTTTGGGCCCATCACTCGCCTCTCTTCTCACAGAGAGTCCGTGGTGTCACAATGCTTGGTGGGCATCATGCCATTGCTGTGGCCACCATTGGGCCTGAACTTCTCAGATGGAAGGCAACTCCACCTCCTCTGTGCCCACCTGCTCTCTACAGAAGGATGGCTCTTCCCCTGAACGTGTGTCAGGCTCAACACGGTGGTTCCAGAACTGCTTCCCAGGAATACACAGTCTAAAATCCCATTTGGAAAGAAAATATGTGATTGAAAAAGACCCACTGGCTCAAGATTGGGCAAGAGGGCGGAGGAGTAGCTGGACACGCTGACCACTTCATAGGTACTTCGGTCTCTAGGGTCCCATATTGGACGCAGAGAGCAACACACTTGAAACAACGTTCACAGGAGTGCTCTCCCAAGAAACCGCTTCTCTGCAGCATTCCCTACCTGGTCCATGAGCTATTGTGGATATGCTCGGGTGTGGATCTCTGGACTCGTTCTTAGCGGATATCGAATATGAACTCTGTGACTCTTCAGGTCTCAATGATTGGGCATCCAAACAATGGTCTGAGCATCCATGGCCAGTGGGCTGGCCAACCATAACACAGAGTACAAGATGTCTGTCAACCAAATCCAGTCTCTATGGAATAGACCTCCTCATTCTCTGGCCTCATGATTGTCAGGGACAGAGCCCACTCCCTTCCAGGTGGGACCTTTCAGTACCCTCAAATTGCAGGCATCATCCCAGGGCTCCTGGAAGATCAGACAATCGACCCACCTTTCCTTCCTTCTGATTGTAGACACAACAAACCCACTGGCACTGGCCCCAGGCACCACACTCCCAGGAAGCTCTCCATGAGAGGGAGGGCTTGTTCTTATCCACCTGTGGAAAAGGCACCTGAAATAGACCGGTTACCTCTCGGTTAAAAGGCCTCTGTTTGGAGGGCTCCCCTGTGGCTTAGGCTATGGAAATATTTATTCGGAAGTGTGGAGCTGAAAATGCCCCATGGGGAATGTCTTCGTCAAGGGTTACATCCAAGGCCTCATGCTTGGTGGAGAGCATTGGGGCATGGATTGCTTGTTTGTGCCCTGGGATGTCTTGTTTCAGATGGCCATGAAGCACAAATCTTCTTTCACATGTAGGAACTCCCTTGAGGTATTCTGCCCACTGATCCCCTGAAGATATCACATGTGCAGACACCAAGCCTCTAGAATCTACACTGAGCTTGGGAGCCTGAGGAGAGTGGTGGCTATGCGTCTACAGATGGAGATAAGAGTGTTCATCCAAGAGGACCAGCCCTCTGATGGATCCTCCTTTGCATCAACTTCGACATACCTCCAGAGCAAGAGCTCATGGTGTCCATCTTTGACCTCTCAAGGTTTGAGGGGGACACTTTCCCACATATGGCCCATCACACACCTCTTTTCTCACAGAGAGGTGGTTTGGTCACAAGGCTCCATGGGCATACTCTCAGTGCCATGGCCACTTCTGGCACTGCACCTTTCCGAAGGAAGGCAACTCCACACACTGGGGAACCCAATTTTCTCTATCATGATGGATCTCTGATAACATGTGGAGCACGTGAGGGTCAAGTGCTTTCTGAGTCCCTGCCTCACACGCATACACAGGACAGAATCTCTTTTGGAGAGAAAAGATGTCATTCCAAACACCCAAACCAAAGTCACCTGGACAATGAATTCAAGGAACGACTGAGGAAGAACAACCTATGAGCTGCCATTTCAATAGGAAGGGTCTTTTCCGCTTAGGGAAAAGAGAGGGTGTCGTTTACCTTGACCCACACCTCGTGTCCTTTGAGAAGACATGGGTGCCCAGCAGGGAGGACTGCTTGCAACCGACATACTTCCAGAGACCAGCCAAGGAAGAGTGAAAATCTCATGCAAGAGTCCTGAGATAGCCTTTGTGTCTAATAGTCCCCGGAAACACAGACAAGGGCTTGGGAATGAAACTGCGCCCTGGAATGTGGCTTGGATGCAAATCACATCTCAATATCTCTCTCAGCTTCTTCCTCCTTCACATTCTCTCGAATCCTCCTCATCCAAGGTGATCTGTGCTGGTCCATGTTGTCAAATCTCAGCCAGGAAAGCGGTCAAATTCGTTAACCTAGATTTTCCATCAGTCTTCCAAACTCCTATCAAATATAAAAGCAGTTTACCTGAAATAACTCCTCTCTTTGTATGGAGATATTCCACCTTACCCAGTGCACCTCTATCTTACCGTAGTCAGCCCTTCACACTGACAGATAACCATCCCATTTGCACTGTGTTCTACATGGCCACAAATTTGACTCTGAGATCAACATCTTTTCAACCACCTACACATAAGGGACCGAGTGAGAATTCACTTCTCTGCAGCACAGCCCATGTATTTGAAGTTGCTGGTGAGGTGGATCTCTCGACTCTTTCTAAGGGGAGTTGGGAAATGAAGTCTCTGCCTCTCCATGTCTCAGTGAATTGGCATCGAAGAAGGGGTCTGAGCACCCTTCAGCAGGGTCTGAATGACAATGCGACAGAGGTCAAGGATTCGGTCCCCTCAAACCAGTCTCCATTTGGGACAATCCTCCTCCTTCTCTAGACCCTCAATTGGCAGGCCAGAGGCCCGGCTCGTCCAAGAGGGAAACCTCAAGACCTGCCCAGGTAGCCCTCACCACACGGCTCACGGTAGATAACGAGAGACTCCTTAAATTCCACAACTGTGTACCCCACAAACAAGCCAGCAGTGGAACTACTCACCCCACTTCCATCCAGCACCCCAGTAGACAGGACGTAATCTTATCAACCTGTGAAATACCCACCAGACATATCCCAGCTTCATTCTTGGGAAATTTGTTACTGTGGATAGCTGGTGTGTGCTTTCATCTATTGACGTGTACGTTCAGAAGCAGGGAATGGTCCTTGCCCCCATTCAAGTATTTCCTCAGGTTGATATTGAGGGCCTCGTCCTTGGTTGATGGCAGAGGGGCCTATTGTCATGGTTTCAGCTCTGGAGTGAGCTTTATCGTCCCGGTCATACTTGGGAGTCTTTCTTCCCCTGTTGGAAAAGACTGGAAGGGATAAGCTCACTGGTCCCTCTCAGATGTATCATAATCCAAAAGCAAGCCTGAGCCGTGGCTATTTCCTCAGCAGCCTGATGAGAATGGTGGGCATCAGAAGAATGCTGGAAAGGATACTTGTCATCCAATTGTCCAATACATCCAATGGATCCTCCTTTCATTTAGTATCAACATACCTCCAGATCATGAGCTCAGGCTGCCCGAGGTACCACAAATGGTGGGGGACGGTGAGAGCTTCCCACTTTGGGCCCATCACTCGCCTCTCTTCTCACAGAGAGTCCGTGGTGTCACAATGCTTGGTGGGCATCATGCCATTGCCGTGGCCACCATTGGGCCTGAACTTCTCAGATGGAAGGCAACTCCACCTCCTCTGTGCCCACCTGCTCTCTACAGAAGGATGGCTCTTCCCCTGAACGTGTGTCAGGCTCAACACGGTGGTTCCAGAACTGCTTCCCAGGAATACACAGTCTACAATCCCATTTGGAAAGAAAATATGGGATTGAAAAAGACCCACTGGCTCAAGATTGGGCAAGAGGGCGGAGGAGTAGCTGGACACGCTGACCACTTCATAGGTACTTCGGTCTCTAGGGTCCCATATTGGACGCAGAGAGCAACACACTTGAAACAACGTTCACAGGAGTGCTCTCCCAAGAAACCGCTTCTCTGCAGCATTCCCTACCTGGTCCATGAGCTATTGTGGATATGCTCGGGTGTGGATCTCTGGACTCGTTCTTAGCGGATATCGAATATGAACTCTGTGACTCTTCAGGTCTCAATGATTGGGCATCCAAACAATGGTCTGAGCATCCATGGCCAGTGGGCTGGCCAACCATAACACAGAGTACAAGATGTCTGTCAACCAAATCCAGTCTCTATGGAATAGACCTCCTCATTCTCTGGCCTCATGATTGTCAGGGACAGAGCCCACTCCCTTCCAGGTGGGACCTTTCAGTACCCTCAAATTGCAGGCATCATCCCAGGGCTCCTGGAAGATCAGACAATCGACCCACCTTTCCTTCCTTCTGATTGTAGACACAACAAACCCACTGGCACTGGCCCCAGGCACCACACTCCCAGGAAGCTCTCCATGAGAGGGAGGGCTTGTTCTTATCCACCTGTGGAAAAGGCACCTGAAATAGACCGGTTACCTCTCGGTTAAAAGGCCTCTGTTTGGAGGGCTCCCCTGTGGCTTAGGCTATGGAAATATTTATTCGGAAGTGTGGAGCTGAAAATGCCCCATGGGGAATGTCTTCGTCAAGGGTTACATCCAAGGCCTCATGCTTGGTGGAGAGCATTGGGGCATGGATTGCTTGTTTGTGCCCTGGGATGTCTTGTTTCAGATGGCCATGAAGCACAAATCTTCTTTCACATGTAGGAACTCCCTTGAGGTATTCTGCCCACTGATCCCCTGAAGATATCACATGTGCAGACACCAAGCCTCTAGAATCTACACTGAGCTTGGGAGCCTGAGGAGAGTGGTGGCTATGCGTCTACAGATGGAGATAAGAGTGTTCATCCAAGAGGACCAGCCCTCTGATGGATCCTCCTTTGCATCAACTTCGACATACCTCCAGAGCAAGAGCTCATGGTGTCCATCTTTGACCTCTCAAGGTTTGAGGGGGACACTTTCCCACATATGGCCCATCACACACCTCTTTTCTCACAGAGAGGTGGTTTGGTCACAAGGCTCCATGGGCATACTCTCAGTGCCATGGCCACTTCTGGCACTGCACCTTTCCGAAGGAAGGCAACTCCACACACTGGGGAACACAATTTTCTCTATCATGATGGATCTCTGATAACATGTGGAGCACGTCAGGGTCAAGTGCTTTCTGAGTCCCTGCCTCACACGCATACACAGGACAGAATCTCTTTTGGAGAGAAAAGATGTCATTCCAAACACCCAAACCAAAGTCACCTGGACAATGAATTCAAGGAACGACTGAGGAAGAACAACCTATGAGCCGCCATTTCAATAGGAAGGGACTTTTCCGCTTAGGGAAAAGAGAGGGTGTCGTTTACCTTGACCCACACCTCGTGTCCTTTGAGAAGACATGGGTGCCCAGCAGGGAGGACTGCTTGCAACCGACATACTTCCAGAGACCAGCCAAGGAAGAGTGAAAATCTCATGCAAGAGTCCTGAGATAGCCTTTGTGTCTAATAGTCCCCGGAAACACAGACAAGGGCTTGGGAATGAAACTGCGCCCTGAAATGTGGCTTGGATGCAAATCACATCTCAATATCTCTCTCAGCTTCTTCCTCCTTCACATTCTCTCGAATCCTCCTCATCCAAGGTGATCTGTGCTGGTCCATGTTGTCAAATCTCAGCCAGGAAAGCGGTCAAATTCGTTAACCTAGATTTTCCATCAGTCTTCCAAACTCCTATCAAATGTAAAAGCAGTTTACCTGAAATAACTCCTCTCTTTGTATGGAGATATTCCACCTTACCCAGTGCACCTCTATCTTACCGTAGTCAGCCCTTCACACTGACAGATAACCATCCCATTTGCACTGTGTTCTACATGGCCACAAATTTGACTCTGAGATCAACATCTTTTCAACCACCTACACATAAGGGACCGAGTGAGAATTCACTTCTCTGCAGCACAGCCCATGTATTTGAAGTTGCTGGTGAGGTGGATCTCTCGACTCTTTCTAAGGGGAGTTGGGAAATGAAGTCTCTGCCTCTCCATGTCTCAGTGAATTGGCATCAAAGAAGGGGTCTGAGCACACTTCAGCAGGGTCTGAATGACAATGCGACAGAGGTCAAGGATTCGGTCCCCTCAAACCAGTCTCCATTAGGGACAACCCTCCTCCTTCTCTAGACCCTCAATTGGCAGGCCAGAGGCCCGGCTCGTCCAAGAGGGAAACCTCAAGACCTGCCCAGGTAGCCCTCACCACACGGCTCACGGTAGATAACAAGAGAGACTCCTTAAATTCCACAACTGTGTACCCCACAAACAAGCCAGCAGTGGAACTACTCACCCCACTTCCATCCAGCACCCCAGTAGACAGGACGTAATCTTATCAACCTGTGAAATACCCACCAGACATATCCCAGCTTCATTCTTGGGAAATTTGTTACTGTGGATAGCTGGTGTGTGCTTTCATCTATTGACGTGTACGTTCAGAAGCAGGGAATGGTCCTTGCCCCCATTCAAGTATTTCCTCAGGTTGATATTGAGGGCCTCGTCCTTGGTTGAAGGCAGAGGGGCCTATTGTCATGGTTTCAGCTCTGGAGTGAGCTTTATCGTCCCGGTCATACTTGGGAGTCTTTCTTCCCCTGTTGGAAAAGACTGGAAGGGATAAGCTCACTGGTCCCTCTCAGATGTATCATAATCCAAAAGCAAGCCTGAGCCGTGGCTATTTCCTCAGCAGCCTGATGAGAATGGTGGGCATCAGAAGAATGCTGGAAAGGATACTTGTCATCCAATTGTCCAATACATCCAATGGATCCTCCTTTCATTTAGTATCAACATACCTCCAGATCATGAGCTCAGGCTGCCCGAGGTACCACAAATGGTGGGGGACGGTGAGAGCTTCCCACTTTGGGCCCATCACTCGCCTCTCTTCTCACAGAGAGTCCGTGGTGTCACAATGCTTGGTGGGCATCATGCCATTGCCGTGGCCACCATTGGGCCTGAACTTCTCAGATGGAAGGCAACTCCACCTCCTCTGTGCCCACCTGCTCTCTACAGAAGGATGGCTCTTCCCCTGAACGTGTGTCAGGCTCAACACGGTGGTTCCAGAACTGCTTCCCAGGAATACACAGTCTACAATCCCATTTGGAAAGAAAATATGGGATTGAAAAAGACCCACTGGCTCAAGATTGGGCAAGAGGGCGGAGGAGTAGCTGGACACGCTGACCACTTCATAGGTACTTCGGTCTCTAGGGTCCCATATTGGACGCAGAGAGCAACACACTTGAAACAACGTTCACATGAGTGCTCTCCCAAGAAACCGCTTCTCTGCAGCATTCCCTACCTGGTCCATGAGCTATTGTGGATTTGCTCGGGTGTGGATCTCTGGACTCGTTCTTAGCGGATATCGAATATGAACTCTGTGACTCTTCAGGTCTCAATGATTGGGCATCCAAACAATGGTCTGAGCATCCATGGCCAGTGGGCTGGCCAACCATAACACAGAGTACAAGATGTCTGTCAACCAAATCCAGTCTCTATGGAATAGACCTCCTCATTCTCTGGCCTCATGATTGTCAGGGACAGAGCCCACTCCCTTCCAGGTGGGACCTTTCAGTACCCTCAAATTGCAGGCATCATCCCAGGGCTCCTGGAAGATCAGACAATCGACCCACCTTTCCTTCCTTCTGATTGTAGACACAACAAACCCACTGGCACTGGCCCCAGGCACCACACTCCCAGGAAGCTCTCCATGAGAGGGAGGGCTTGTTCTTATCCACCTGTGGAAAAGGCACCTGAAATAGACCGGTTACCTCTCGGTTAAAAGGCCTCTGTTTGGAGGGCTCCCCTGTGGCTTAGGCTATGGAAATATTTATTCGGAAGTGTGGAGCTGAAAATGCCCCATGGGGAATGTCTTCGTCAAGGGTTACATCCAAGGCCTCATGCTTGGTGGAGAGCATTGGGGCATGGATTGCTTGTTTGTGCCCTGGGATGTCTTGTTTCAGATGGCCATGAAGCACAAATCTTCTTTCACATGTAGGAACTCCCTTGAGGTATTCTGCCCACTGATCCCCTGAAGATATCACATGTGCAGACACCAAGCCTCTAGAATCTACACTGAGCTTGGGAGCCTGAGGAGAGTGGTGGCTATGCGTCTACAGATGGAGATAAGAGTGTTCATCCAAGAGGACCAGCCCTCTGATGGATCCTCCTTTGCATCAACTTCGACATACCTCCAGAGCAAGAGCTCATGGTGTCCATCTTTGACCTCTCAAGGTTTGAGGGGGACACTTTCCCACATATGGCCCATCACACACCTCTTTTCTCACAGAGAGGTGGTTTGGTCACAAGGCTCCATGGGCATACTCTCAGTGCCATGGCCACTTCTGGCACTGCACCTTTCCGAAGGAAGGCAACTCCACACACTGGGGAACCCAATTTTCTCTATCATGATGGATCTCTGATAACATGTGGAGCACGTCAGGGTCAAGTGCTTTCTGAGTCCCTGCCTCACACGCATACACAGGACAGAATCTCTTTTGGAGAGAAAAGATGTCATTCCAAACACCCAAACCAAAGTCACCTGGACAATGAATTCAAGGAACGACTGAGGAAGAACAACCTATGAGCCGCCATTTCAATAGGAAGGGACTTTTCCGCTTAGGGAAAAGAGAGGGTGTCGTTTACCTTGACCCACACCTCGTGTCCTTTGAGAAGACATGGGTGCCCAGCAGGGAGGACTGCTTGCAACCGACATACTTCCAGAGACCAGCCAAGGAAGAGTGAAAATCTCATGCAAGAGTCCTGAGATAGCCTTTGTGTCTAATAGTCCCCGGAAACACAGACAAGGGCTTGGGAATGAAACTGCGCCCTGAAATGTGGCTTGGATGCAAATCACATCTCAATATCTCTCTCAGCTTCTTCCTCCTTCACATTCTCTCGAATCCTCCTCATCCAAGGTGATCTGTGCTGGTCCATGTTGTCAAATCTCAGCCAGGAAAGCGGTCAAATTCGTTAACCTAGATTTTCCATCAGTCTTCCAAACTCCTATCAAATGTAAAAGCAGTTTACCTGAAATAACTCCTCTCTTTGTATGGAGATATTCCACCTTACCCAGTGCACCTCTATCTTACCGTAGTCAGCCCTTCACACTGACAGATAACCATCCCATTTGCACTGTGTTCTACATGGCCACAAATTTGACTCTGAGATCAACATCTTTTCAACCACCTACACATAAGGGACCGAGTGAGAATTCACTTCTCTGCAGCACAGCCCATGTATTTGAAGTTGCTGGTGAGGTGGATCTCTCGACTCTTTCTAAGGGGAGTTGGGAAATGAAGTCTCTGCCTCTCCATGTCTCAGTGAATTGGCATCAAAGAAGGGGTCTGAGCACCCTTCAGCAGGGTCTGAATGACAATGCGACAGAGGTCAAGGATTCGGTCCCCTCAAACCAGTCTCCATTAGGGACAACCCTCCTCCTTCTCTAGACCCTCAATTGGCAGGCCAGAGGCCCGGCTCGTCCAAGAGGGAAACCTCAAGACCTGCCCAGGTAGCCCTCACCACACGGCTCACGGTAGATAACAAGAGAGACTCCTTAAATTCCACAACTGTGTACCCCACAAACAAGCCAGCAGTGGAACTACTCACCCCACTTCCATCCAGCACCCCAGTAGACAGGACGTAATCTTATCAACCTGTGAAATACCCACCAGACATATCCCAGCTTCATTCTTGGGAAATTTGTTACTGTGGATAGCTGGTGTGTGCTTTCATCTATTGACGTGTACGTTCAGAAGCAGGGAATGGTCCTTGCCCCCATTCAAGTATTTCCTCAGGTTGATATTGAGGGCCTCGTCCTTGGTTGAAGGCAGAGGGGCCTATTGTCATGGTTTGAGCTCTGGAGTGAGCTTTATCGTCCCGGTCATACTTGGGAGTCTTTCTTCCCCTGTTGGAAAAGACTGGAAGGGATAAGCTCACTGGTCCCTCTCAGATGTATCATAATCCAAAAGCAAGCCTGAGCCGTGGCTATTTCCTCAGCAGCCTGATGAGAATGGTGGGCATCAGAAGAATGCTGGAAAGGATACTTGTCATCCAATTGTCCAATACATCCAATGGATCCTCCTTTCATTTAGTATCAACATACCTCCAGATCATGAGCTCAGGCTGCCCGAGGTACCACAAATGGTGGGGGACGGTGAGAGCTTCCCACTTTGGGCCCATCACTCGCCTCTCTTCTCACAGAGAGTCCGTGGTGTCACAATGCTTGGTGGGCATCATGCCATTGCCGTGGCCACCATTGGGCCTGAACTTCTCAGATGGAAGGCAACTCCACCTCCTCTGTGCCCACCTGCTCTCTACAGAAGGATGGCTCTTCCCCTGAACGTGTGTCAGGCTCAACACGGTGGTTCCAGAACTGCTTCCCAGGAATACACAGTCTACAATCCCATTTGGAAAGAAAATATGGGATTGAAAAAGACCCACTGGCTCAAGATTGGGCAAGAGGGCGGAGGAGTAGCTGGACACGCTGACCACTTCATAGGAACTTCGGTCTCTAGGGTCCCATATTGGACGCAGAGAGCAACACACTTGAAACAACGTTCACATGAGTGCTCTCCCAAGAAACCGCTTCTCTGCAGCATTCCCTACCTGGTCCATGAGCTATTGTGGATTTGCTCGGGTGTGGATCTCTGGACTCGTTCTTAGCGGATATCGAATATGAACTCTGTGACTCTTCAGGTCTCAATGATTGGGCATCCAAACAATGGTCTGAGCATCCATGGCCAGTGGGCTGGCCAACCATAACACAGAGTACAAGATGTCTGTCAACCAAATCCAGTCTCTATGGAATAGACCTCCTCATTCTCTGGCCTCATGATTGTCAGGGACAGAGCCCACTCCCTTCCAGGTGGGACCTTTCAGTACCCTCAAATTGCAGGCATCATCCCAGGGCTCCTGGAAGATCAGACAATCGACCCACCTTTCCTTCCTTCTGATTGTAGACACAACAAACCCACTGGCACTGGCCCCAGGCACCACACTCCCAGGAAGCTCTCCATGAGAGGGAGGGCTTGTTCTTATCCACCTGTGGAAAAGGCACCTGAAATAGACCGGTTACCTCTCGGTTAAAAGGCCTCTGTTTGGAGGGCTCCCCTGTGGCTTAGGCTATGGAAATATTTATTCGGAAGTGTGGAGCTGAAAATGCCCCATGGGGAATGTCTTCGTCAAGGGTTACATCCAAGGCCTCATGCTTGGTGGAGAGCATTGGGGCATGGATTGCTTGTTTGTGCCCTGGGATGTCTTGTTTCAGATGGCCATGAAGCACAAATCTTCTTTCACATGTAGGAACTCCCTTGAGGTATTCTGCCCACTGATCCCCTGAAGATATCACATGTGCAGACACCAAGCCTCTAGAATCTACACTGAGCTTGGGAGCCTGAGGAGAGTGGTGGCTATGCGTCTACAGATGGAGATAAGAGTGTTCATCCAAGAGGACCAGCCCTCTGATGGATCCTCCTTTGCATCAACTTCGACATACCTCCAGAGCAAGAGCTCATGGTGTCCATCTTTGACCTCTCAAGGTTTGAGGGGGACACTTTCCCACATATGGCCCATCACACACCTCTTTTCTCACAGAGAGGTGGTTTGGTCACAAGGCTCCATGGGCATACTCTCAGTGCCATGGCCACTTCTGGCACTGCACCTTTCCGAAGGAAGGCAACTCCACACACTGGGGAACCCAATTTTCTCTATCATGATGGATCTCTGATAACATGTGGAGCACGTCAGGGTCAAGTGCTTTCTGAGTCCCTGCCTCACACGCATACACAGGACAGAATCTCTTTTGGAGAGAAAAGATGTCATTCCAAACACCCAAACCAAAGTCACCTGGACAATGAATTCAAGGAACGACTGAGGAAGAACAACCTATGAGCTGCCATTTCAATAGGAAGGGACTTTTCCGCTTAGGGAAAAGAGAGGGTGTCGTTTACCTTGACCCACACCTCGTGTCCTTTGAGAAGACATGGGTGCCCAGCAGGGAGGACTGCTTGCAACCGACATACTTCCAGAGACCAGCCAAGGAAGAGTGAAAATCTCATGCAAGAGTCCTGAGATAGCCTTTGTGTCTAATAGTCCCCGGAAACACAGACAAGGGCTTGGGAATGAAACTGCGCCCTGGAATGTGGCTTGGATGCAAATCACATCTCAATATCTCTCTCAGCTTCTTCCTCCTTCACATTCTCTCGAATCCTCCTCATCCAAGGTGATCTGTGCTGGTCCATGTTGTCAAATCTCAGCCAGGAAAGCGGTCAAATTCGTTAACCTAGATTTTCCATCAGTCTTCCAAACTCCTATCAAATGTAAAAGCAGTTTACCTGAAATAACTCCTCTCTTTGTATGGAGATATTCCACCTTACCCAGTGCACCTCTATCTTACCGTAGTCAGCCCTTCACACTGACAGATAACCATCCCATTTGCACTGTGTTCTACATGGCCACAAATTTGACTCTGAGATCAACATCTTTTCAACCACCTACACATAAGGGACCGAGTGAGAATTCACTTCTCTGCAGCACAGCCCATGTATTTGAAGTTGCTGGTGAGGTGGATCTCTCGACTCTTTCTAAGGGGAGTTGGGAAATGAAGTCTCTGCCTCTCCATGTCTCAGTGAATTGGCATCAAAGAAGGGGTCTGAGCACCCTTCAGCAGGGTCTGAATGACAATGCGACAGAGGTCAAGGATTCGGTCCCCTCAAACCAGTCTCCATTTGGGACAACCCTCCTCCTTCTCTAGACCCTCAATTGGCAGGCCAGAGGCCCGGCTCGTCCAAGAGGGAAACCTCAAGACCTGCCCAGGTAGCCCTCACCACACGGCTCACGGTAGATAACAAGAGAGACTCCTTAAATTCCACAACTGTGTACCCCACAAACAAGCCAGCAGTGGAACTACTCACCCCACTTCCATCCAGCACCCCAGTAGACAGGACGTAATCTTATCAACCTGTGAAATACCCACCAGACATATCCCAGCTTCATTCTTGGGAAATTTGTTACTGTGGATAGCTGGTGTGTGCTTTCATCTATTGACGTGTACGTTCAGAAGCAGGGAATGGTCCTTGCCCCCATTCAAGTATTTCCTCAGGTTGATATTGAGGGCCTCGTCCTTGGTTGAAGGCAGAGGGGCCTATTGTCATGGTTTGAGCTCTGGAGTGAGCTTTATCGTCCCGGTCATACTTGGGAGTCTTTCTTCCCCTGTTGGAAAAGACTGGAAGGGATAAGCTCACTGGTCCCTCTCAGATGTATCATAATCCAAAAGCAAGCCTGAGCCGTGGCTATTTCCTCAGCAGCCTGATGAGAATGGTGGGCATCAGAAGAATGCTGGAAAGGATACTTGTCATCCAATTGTCCAATACATCCAATGGATCCTCCTTTCATTTAGTATCAACATACCTCCAGATCATGAGCTCAGGCTGCCCGAGGTACCACAAATGGTGGGGGACGGTGAGAGCTTCCCACTTTGGGCCCATCACTCGCCTCTCTTCTCACAGAGAGTCCGTGGTGTCACAATGCTTGGTGGGCATCATGCCATTGCCGTGGCCACCATTGGGCCTGAACTTCTCAGATGGAAGGCAACTCCACCTCGTCTGTGCCCACCTGCTCTCTACAGAAGGATGGCACTTCCCCTGAACGTGTGTCAGGCTCAACACGGTGGTTCCAGAACTGCTTCCCAGGAATACACAGTCTACAATCCCATTTGGAAAGAAAATATGGGATTGAAAAAGACCCACTGGCTCAAGATTGGGCAAGAGGGCGGAGGAGTAGCTGGACACGCTGACCACTTCATAGGAACTTCGGTCTCTAGGGTCCCATATTGGACGCAGAGAGCAACACACTTGAAACAACGTTCACATGAGTGCTCTCCCAAGAAACCGCTTCTCTGCAGCATTCCCTACCTGGTCCATGAGCTATTGTGGATTTGCTCGGGTGTGGATCTCTGGACTCGTTCTTAGCGGATATCGAATATGAACTCTGTGACTCTTCAGGTCTCAATGATTGGGCATCCAAACAATGGTCTGAGCATCCATGGCCAGTGGGCTGGCCAACCATAACACAGAGTACAAGATGTCTGTCAACCAAATCCAGTCTCTATGGAATAGACCTCCTCATTCTCTGGCCTCATGATTGTCAGGGACAGAGCCCACTCCCTTCCAGGTGGGAACTTTCTGTACCCTCAAATTGCAGGCATCATCCCAGGGCTCCTGGAAGATCAAACAATCGACCCACCTTTCCTTCCTTCTGATTGTAGACACAACAAACCCACTGGCACTGGCCCCAGGCACCACACTCCCAGGAAGCTCTCCATGAGAGGGAGGGCTTGTTCTTATCCACCTGTGGAAAAGGCACCTGAAATAGACCGGTTACCTCTCGGTTAAAAGGCCTCTGTTTGGAGGGCTCCCCTGTGGCTTAGGCTATGGAAATATTTATTCGGAAGTGTGGAGCTGAAAATGCCCCATGGGGAATGTCTTCGTCAAGGGTTACATCCAAGGCCTCATGCTTGGTGGAGAGCATTGGGGCATGGATTGCTTGTTTGTGCCCTGGGATGTCTTGTTTCAGATGGCCATGAAGCACAAATCTTCTTTCACATGTAGGAACTCCCTTGAGGTATTCTGCCCACTGATCCCCTGAAGATATCACATGTGCAGACACCAAGTCTCTAGAATCTACACTGAGCTTGGGAGCCTGAGGAGAGTGGTGGCTATGCGTCTACAGATGGAGATAAGAGTGTTCATCCAAGAGG
Source organism: Sus scrofa (assembly GCF_054392235.1). NCBI lineage: Eukaryota > Metazoa > Chordata > Mammalia > Artiodactyla > Suidae > Sus > Sus scrofa. Next base: position 46,219,174 of record NC_139402.1, read on the forward strand.
ACCAGCCCTCTGATGGATCCTCCTTTGCATCAACTTCGACATACCTCCAGAGCAAGAGCTCATGGTGTCCATCTTTGACCTCTCAAGGTTTGAGGGGGACACTTTCCCACATATGGCCCATCACACACCTCTTTTCTCACAGAGAGGTGGTTTGATCACAAGGCTCCATGGGCATACTCTCAGTGCCATGGCCACTTCTGGCACTGCACCTTTCCGAAGGAAGGCAACTCCACACACTGGGGAACCCAATTTTCTCTATCATGATGGATCTCTGATAACATGTGGAGCACGTCAGGGTCAAGTTCTTTCTGAGTCCCTGCCTCACACGCATACACAGGACAGAATCTCTTTTGGAGAGAAAAGATGTCATTCCAAACACCCAAACCAAAGTCACCTGGACAATGAAATCAAGGAACGACTGAGGAAGAACAACCTATGAGCTGCCATTTCAATAGGAAGGGACTTTTCCGCTTAGGGAAAAGAGAGGGTGTCGTTTACCTTGACCCACACCTCGTGTCCTTTGAGAAGACATGGGTGCCCAGCAGGGAGGACTGCTTGCAACCGACATACTTCCAGAGACCAGCCAAGGAAGAGTGAAAATCTCATGCAAGAGTCCTGAGATAGCCTTTGTGTCTAATAGTCCCCGGAAACACAGACAAGGGCTTGGGAATGAAACTGCGCCCTGGAATGTGGCTTGGATGCAAATCACATCTCAATATCTCTCTCAGCTTCTTCCTCCTTCACATTCTCTCGAATCCTCCTCATCCAAGGTTATCTGTGCTGGTCCATGTTGTCAAATCTCAGCCAGGAAAGCGGTCAAATTCGTTAACCTAGATTTTCCATCAGTCTTCCAAACTCCTATCACATGTAAAAGCAGTTTACCTGAAATAACTCCTCTCTTTGTATGGAGATATTCCACCTTACCCAGTGCACCTCTATCTTACCGTAGTCAGCCCTTCACACTGACAGATAACCATCCCATTTGCACTGTGTTCTACATGGCCACAAATTTGACTCTGAGATCAACATCTTTTCAACCACCTACACATAAGGGACCGAGTGAGAATTCACTTCTCTGCAGCACAGCCCATGTATTTGAAGTTGCTGGTGAGGTGGATCTCTCGACTCTTTCTAAGGGGAGTTGGGAAATGAAGTCTCTGCCTCTCCATGTCTCAGTGAATTGGCATCGAAGAAGGGGTCTGAGCACCCTTCAGCAGGGTCTGAATGACAATGCGACAGAGGTCAAGGATTCGGTCCCCTCAAACCAGTCTCCATTTGGGACAATCCTCCTCCTTCTCTAGACCCTCAATTGGCAGGCCAGAGGCCCGGCTCGTCCAAGAGGGAAACCTCAAGACCTGCCCAGGTAGCCCTCACCACACGGCTCACGGTAGATAACAAGAGAGACTCCTTAAATTCCACAACTGTGTACCCCACAAACAAGCCAGCAGTGGAACTACTCACCCCACTTCCATCCAGCACCCCAGTAGACAGGACGTAATCTTATCAACCTGTGAAATACCCACCAGACATATCCCAGCTTCATTCTTGGGAAATTTGTTACTGTGGATAGCTGGTGTGTGCTTTCATCTATTGACGTGTACGTTCAGAAGCAGGGAATGGTCCTTGCCCCCATTCAAGTATTTCCTCAGGTTGATATTGAGGGCCTCGTCCTTGGTTGAAGGCAGAGGGGCCTATTGTCATGGTTTGAGCTCTGGAGTGAGCTTTATCGTCCCGGTCATACTTGGGAGTCTTTCTTCCCCTGTTGGAAAAGACTGGAAGGGATAAGCTCACTGGTCCCTCTCAGATGTATCATAATCCAAAAGCAAGCCTGAGCCGTGGCTATTTCCTCAGCAGCCTGATGAGAATGGTGGGCATCAGAAGAATGCTGGAAAGGATACTTGTCATCCAATTGTCCAATACATCCAATGGATCCTCCTTTCATTTAGTATCAACATACCTCCAGATCATGAGCTCAGGCTGCCCGAGGTACCACAAATGGTGGGGGACGGTGAGAGCTTCCCACTTTGGGCCCATCACTCGCCTCTCTTCTCACAGAGAGTCCGTGGTGTCACAATGCTTGGTGGGCATCATGCCATTGCTGTGGCCACCATTGGGCCTGAACTTCTCAGATGGAAGGCAACTCCACCTCCTCTGTGCCCACCTGCTCTCTACAGAAGGATGGCTCTTCCCCTGAACGTGTGTCAGGCTCAACACGGTGGTTCCAGAACTGCTTCCCAGGAATACACAGTCTACAATCCCATTTGGAAAGAAAATATGGGATTGAAAAAGACCCACTGGCTCAAGATTGGGCAAGAGGGCGGAGGAGTAGCTGGACACGCTGACCACTTCATAGGAACTTCGGTCTCTAGGGTCCCATATTGGACGCAGAGAGCAACACACTTGAAACAACGTTCACATGAGTGCTCTCCCAAGAAACCGCTTCTCTGCAGCATTCCCTACCTGGTCCATGAGCTATTGCGGATTTGCTCGGGTGTGGATCTCTGGACTCGTTCTTAGCGGATATCGAATATGAACTCTGTGACTCTTCAGGTCTCAATGATTGGGCATCCAAACAATGGTCTGAGCATCCATGGCCAGTGGGCTGGCCAACCATAACACAGAGTACAAGATGTCTGTCAACCAAATCCAGTCTCTATGGAATAGACCTCCTCATTCTCTGGCCTCATGATTGTCAGGGACAGAGCCCACTCCCTTCCAGGTGGGACCTTTCAGTACCCTCAAATTGCAGGCATCATCCCAGGGCTCCTGGAAGATCAGACAATCGACCCACCTTTCCTTCCTTCTGATTGTAGACACAACAAACCCACTGGCACTGGCCCCAGGCACCACACTCCCAGGAAGCTCTCCATGAGAGGGAGGGCTTGTTCTTATCCACCTGTGGAAAAGGCACCTGAAATAGACCGGTTACCTCTCGGTTAAAAGGCCTCTGTTTGGCGGGCTCCCCTGTGGCTTAGGCTATGGAAATATTTATTCGGAAGTGTGGAGCTGAAAAAGCCCCATGGGGAATGTCTTCGTCAAGGGTTACATCCAAGGCCTCATGCTTGGTGGAGAGCATTGGGGCATGGATTGCTTGTTTGTGCCCTGGGATGTCTTGTTTCAGATGGCCATGAAGCACAATTCTTCTTTCACATGTAGGAACTCCCTTGAGGTATTCTGCCCACTGATCCCCTGAAGATATCACATGTGCAGACACCAAGCCTCTAGAATCTACACTGAGCTTGGGAGCCTGAGGAGAGTGGTGGCTATGCGTCTACAGATGGAGATAAGAGTGTTCATCCAAGAGGACCAGCCCTCTGATGGATCCTCCTTTGCATCAACTTCGACATACCTCCAGAGCAAGAGCTCATGGTGTCCATCTTTGACCTCTCAAGGTTTGAGGGGGACACTTTCCCACATATGGCCCATCACACACCTCTTTTCTCACAGAGAGGTGGTTTGGTCACAAGGCTCCATGGGCATACTCTCAGTGCCATGGCCACTTCTGGCACTGCACCTTTCCGAAGGAAGGCAACTCCACACACTGGGGAACCCAATTTTCTCTATCATGATGGATCTCTGATAACATGTGGAGCACGTCAGGGTCAAGTTCTTTCTGAGTCCCTGCCTCACACGCATACACAGGACAGAATCTCTTTTGGAGAGAAAAGATGTCATTCCAAACACCCAAACCAAAGTCACCTGGACAATGAAATCAAGGAACGACTGAGGAAGAACAACCTATGAGCTGCCATTTCAATAGGAAGGGACTTTTCCGCTTAGGGAAAAGAGAGGGTGTCGTTTACCTTGACCCACACCTCGTGTCCTTTGAGAAGACATGGGTGCCCAGCAGGGAGGACTGCTTGCAACCGACATACTTCCAGAGACCAGCCAAGGAAGAGTGAAAATCTCATGCAAGAGTCCTGAGATAGCCTTTGTGTCTAATAGTCCCCGGAAACACAGACAAGGGCTTGGGAATGAAACTGCGCCCTGGAATGTGGCTTGGATGCAAATCACATCTCAATATCTCTCTCAGCTTCTTCCTCCTTCACATTCTCTCGAATCCTCCTCATCCAAGGTTATCTGTGCTGGTCCATGTTGTCAAATCTCAGCCAGGAAAGCGGTCAAATTCGTTAACCTAGATTTTCCATCAGTCTTCCAAACTCCTATCAAATGTAAAAGCAGTTTACCTGAAATAACTCCTCTCTTTGTATGGAGATATTCCACCTTACCCAGTGCACCTCTATCTTACCGTAGTCAGCCCTTCACACTGACAGATAACCATCCCATTTGCACTGTGTTCTACATGGCCACAAATTTGACTCTGAGATCAACATCTTTTCAACCACCTACACATAAGGGACCGAGTGAGAATTCACTTCTCTGCAGCACAGCCCATGTATTTGAAGTTGCTGGTGAGGTGGATCTCTCGACTCTTTCTAAGGGGAGTTGGGAAATGAAGTCTCTGCCTCTCCATGTCTCAGTGAATTGGCATCGAAGAAGGGGTCTGAGCACCCTTCAGCAGGGTCTGAATGACAATGCGACAGAGGTCAAGGATTCGGTCCCCTCAAACCAGTCTCCATTTGGGACAATCCTCCTCCTTCTCTAGACCCTCAATTGGCAGGCCAGAGGCCCGGCTCGTCCAAGAGGGAAACCTCAAGACCTGCCCAGGTAGCCCTCACCACACGGCTCACGGTAGATAACAAGAGAGACTCCTTAAATTCCACAACTGTGTACCCCACAAACAAGCCAGCAGTGGAACTACTCACCCCACTTCCATCCAGCACCCCAGTAGACAGGACGTAATCTTATCAACCTGTGAAATACCCACCAGACATATCCCAGCTTCATTCTTGGGAAATTTGTTACTGTGGATAGCTGGTGTGTGCTTTCATCTATTGACGTGTACGTTCAGAAGCAGGGAATGGACCTTGCCCCCATTCAAGTATTTCCTCAGGTTGATATTGAGGGCCTCGTCCTTGGTTGAAGGCAGAGGGGCCTATTGTCATGGTTTGAGCTCTGGAGTGAGCTTTATCGTCCCGGTCATACTTGGGAGTCTTTCTTCCCCTGTTGGAAAAGACTGGAAGGGATAAGCTCACTGGTCCCTCTCAGATGTATCATAATCCAAAAGCAAGCCTGAGCCGTGGCTATTTCCTCAGCAGCCTGATGAGAATGGTGGGCATCAGAAGAATGCTGGAAAGGATACTTGTCATCCAATTGTCCAATACATCCAATGGATCCTCCTTTCATTTAGTATCAACATACCTCCAGATCATGAGCTCAGGCTGCCCGAGGTACCACAAATGGTGGGGGACGGTGAGAGCTTCCCACTTTGGGCCCATCACTCGCCTCTCTTCTCACAGAGAGTCCGTGGTGTCACAATGCTTGGTGGGCATCATGCCATTGCTGTGGCCACCATTGGGCCTGAACTTCTCAGATGGAAGGCAACTCCACCTCCTCTGTGCCCACCTGCTCTCTACAGAAGGATGGCTCTTCCCCTGAACGTGTGTCAGGCTCAACACGGTGGTTCCAGAACTGCTTCCCAGGAATACACAGTCTACAATCCCATTTGGAAAGAAAATATGGGATTGAAAAAGACCCACTGGCTCAAGATTGGGCAAGAGGGCGGAGGAGTAGCTGGACACGCTGACCACTTCATAGGAACTTCGGTCTCTAGGGTCCCATATTGGACGCAGAGAGCAACACACTTGAAACAACGTTCACATGAGTGCTCTCCCAAGAAACCGCTTCTCTGCAGCATTCCCTACCTGGTCCATGAGCTATTGCGGATTTGCTCGGGTGTGAATCTCTGGACTCGTTCTTAGCGGATATCGAATATGAACTCTGTGACTCTTCAGGTCTCAATGATTGGGCATCCAAACAATGGTCTGAGCATCCATGGCCAGTGGGCTGGCCAACCATAACACAGAGTACAAGATGTCTGTCAACCAAATCCAGTCTCTATGGAATAGACCTCCTCATTCTCTGGCCTCATGATTGTCAGGGACAGAGCCCACTCCCTTCCAGGTGGGACCTTTCAGTACCCTCAAATTGCAGGCATCATCCCAGGGCTCCTGGAAGATCAGACAATCGACCCACCTTTCCTTCCTTCTGATTGTAGACACAACAAACCCACTGGCACTGGCCCCAGGCACCACACTCCCAGGAAGCTCTCCATGAGAGGGAGGGCTTGTTCTTATCCACCTGTGGAAAAGGCACCTGAAATAGACCGGTTACCTCTCGGTTAAAAGGCCTCTGTTTGGAGGGCTCCCCTGTGGCTTAGGCTATGGAAATATTTATTCGGAAGTGTGGAGCTGAAAATGCCCCATGGGGAATGTCTTCGTCAAGGGTTACATCCAAGGCCTCATGCTTGGTGGAGAGCATTGGGGCATGGATTGCTTGTTTGTGCCCTGGGATGTCTTGTTTCAGATGGCCATGAAGCACAATTCTTCTTTCACATGTAGGAACTCCCTTGAGGTATTCTGCCCACTGATCCCCTGAAGATATCACATGTGCAGACACCAAGCCTCTAGAATCTACACTGAGCTTGGGAGCCTGAGGAGAGTGGTGGCTATGCGTCTACAGATGGAGATAAGAGTGTTCATCCAAGAGGACCAGCCCTCTGATGGATCCTCCTTTGCATCAACTTCGACATACCTCCAGAGCAAGAGCTCATGGTGTCCATCTTTGACCTCTCAAGGTGTGAGGGGGACACTTTCCCACATATGGCCCATCACACACCTCTTTTCTCACAGAGAGGTGGTTTGGTCACAAGGCTCCATGGGCATACTCTCAGTGCCATGGCCACTTCTGGCACTGCACCTTTCCGAAGGAAGGCAACTCCACACACTGGGGAACCCAATTTTCTCTATCATGATGGATCTCTGATAACATGTGGAGCACGTCAGGGTCAAGTGCTTTCTGAGTCCCTGCCTCACACGAATACACAGGACAGAATCTCTTTTGGAGAGAAAAGATGTCATTCCAAACACCCAAACCAAAGTCACCTGGACAATGAAATCAAGGAACGACTGAGGAAGAACAACCTATGAGCTGCCATTTCAATAGGAAGGGTCTTTTCCGCTTAGGGAAAAGAGAGGGTGTCGTTTACCTTGACCCACACCTCGTGTCCTTTGAGAAGACATGGGTGCCCAGCAGGGAGGACTGCTTGCAACCGACATACTTCCAGAGACCAGCCAAGGAAGAGTGAAAATCTCATGCAAGAGTCCTGAGATAGCCTTTGTGTCTAATAGTCCCCGGAAACACAGACAAGGGCTTGGGAATGAAACTGCGCCCTGGAATGTGGCTTGGATGCAAATCACATCTCAATATCTCTCTCAGCTTCTTCCTCCTTCACATTCTCTCGAATCCTCCTCATCCAAGGTTATCTGTGCTGGTCCATGTTGTCAAATCTCAGCCAGGAAAGCGGTCAAATTCGTTAACCTAGATTTTCCATCAGTCTTCCAAACTCCTATCACATGTAAAAGCAGTTTACCTGAAATAACTCCTCTCTTTGTATGGAGATATTCCACCTTACCCAGTGCACCTCTATCTTACCGTAGTCAGCCCTTCACACTGACAGATAACCATCCCATTTGCACTGTGTTCTACATGGCCACAAATTTGACTCTGAGATCAACATCTTTTCAACCACCTACACATAAGGGACCGAGTGAGAATTCACTTCTCTGCAGCACAGCCCATGTATTTGAAGTTGCTGGTGAGGTGGATCTCTCGACTCTTTCTAAGGGGAGTTGGGAAATGAAGTCTCTGCCTCTCCATGTCTCAGTGAATTGGCATCAAAGAAGGGGTCTGAGCACCCTTCAGCAGGGTCTGAATGACAATGCGACAGAGGTCAAGGATTCGGTCCCCTCAAACCAGTCTCCATTTGGGACAACCCTCCTCCTTCTCTAGACCCTCAATTGGCAGGCCAGAGGCCCGGCTCGTCCAAGAGGGAAACCTCAAGACCTGCCCAGGTAGCCCTCACCACACGGCTCACGGTAGATAACAAGAGAGACTCCTTAAATTCCACAACTGTGTACCCCACAAACAAGCCAGCAGTGGAACTACTCACCCCACTTCCATCCAGCACCCCAGTAGACAGGACGTAATCTTATCAACCTGTGAAATACCCACCAGACATATCCCAGCTTCATTCTTGGGAAATTTGTTACTGTGGATAGCTGGTGTGTGCTTTCATCTATTGACGTGTACGTTCAGAAGCAGGGAATGGTCCTTGCCCCCATTCAAGTATTTCCTCAGGTTGATATTGAGGGCCTCGTCCTTGGTTGAAGGCAGAGGGGCCTATTGTCATGGTTTGAGCTCTGGAGTGAGCTTTATCGTCCCGGTCATACTTGGGAGTCTTTCTTCCCCTGTTGGAAAAGACTGGAAGGGATAAGCTCACTGGTCCCTCTCAGATGTATCATAATCCAAAAGCAAGCCTGAGCCGTGGCTATTTCCTCAGCAGCCTGATGAGAATGGTGGGCATCAGAAGAATGCTGGAAAGGATACTTGTCATCCAATTGTCCAATACATCCAATGGATCCTCCTTTCATTTAGTATCAACATACCTCCAGATCATGAGCTCAGGCTGCCCGAGGTACCACAAATGGTGGGGGACGGTGAGAGCTTCCCACTTTGGGCCCATCACTCGCCTCTCTTCTCACAGAGAGTCCGTGGTGTCACAATGCTTGGTGGGCATCATGCCATTGCCGTGGCCACCATTGGGCCTGAACTTCTCAGATGGAAGGCAACTCCACCTCCTCTGTGCCCACCTGCTCTCTACAGAAGGATGGCTCTTCCCCTGAACGTGTGTCAGGCTCAACACGGTGGTTCCAGAACTGCTTCCCAGGAATACACAGTCTACAATCCCATTTGGAAAGAAAATATGTGATTGAAAAAGACCCACTGGCTCAAGATTGGGCAAGAGGGCGGAGGAGTAGCTGGACACGCTGACCACTTCATAGGAACTTCGGTCTCTAGGGTCCCATATTGGACGCAGAGAGCAACACACTTGAAACAACGTTCACATGAGTGCTCTCCCAAGAAACCGCTTCTCTGCAGCATTCCCTACCTGGTCCATGAGCTATTGTGGATATGCTCGGGTGTGGATCTCTGGACTCGTTCTTAGCGGATATCGAATATGAACTCTGTGACTCTTCAGGTCTCAATGATTGGGCATCCAAACAATGGTCTGAGCATCCATGGCCAGTGGGCTGGCCAACCATAACACAGAGTACAAGATGTCTGTCAACCAAATCCAGTCTCTATGGAATAGACCTCCTCATTCTCTGGCCTCATGATTGTCAGGGACAGAGCCCACTCCCTTCCAGGTGGGACCTTTCAGTACCCTCAAATTGCAGGCATCATCCCAGGGCTCCTGGAAGATCAGACAATCGACCCACCTTTCCTTCCTTCTGATTGTAGACACAACAAACCCACTGGCACTGGCCCCAGGCACCACACTCCCAGGAAGCTCTCCATGAGAGGGAGGGCTTGTTCTTATCCACCTGTGGAAAAGGCACCTGAAATAGACCGGTTACCTCTCGGTTAAAAGGCCTCTGTTTGGCGGGCTCCCCTGTGGCTTAGGCTATGGAAATATTTATTCGGAAGTGTGGAGCTGAAAAAGCCCCATGGGGATTGTCTTCGTCAAGGGTTACATCCAAGGCCTCATGCTTGGTGGAGAGCATTGGGGCATGGATTGCTTGTTTGTGCCCTGGGATGTCTTGTTTCAGATGGCCATGAAGCACAAATCTTCTTTCACATGTAGGAACTCCCTTGAGGTATTCTGCCCACTGATCCCCTGAAGATATCACATGTGCAGACACCAAGCCTCTAGAATCTACACTGAGCTTGGGAGCCTGAGGAGAGTGGTGGCTATGCGTCTACAGATGGAGATAAGAGTGTTCATCCTAGAGGACCACCCCTCTGATGGGTCCTCCTTTGCATCAACTTCGACATACCTCCAGAGCAAGAGCTCATGGTGTCCATCTTTGACCTCTCAAGGTTTGAGGGGGACACTTTCCCACATATGGCCCATCACACACCTCTTTTCTCACAGAGAGGTGGTTTGGTCACAAGGCTCCATGGGCATACTCTCAGTGCCATGGCCACTTCTGGCACTGCACCTTTCCGAAGGAAGGCAACTCCACACACTGGGGAACCCAATTTTCTCTATCATGATGGATCTCTGATAACATGTGGAGCACGTCAGGGTCAAGTGCTTTCTGAGTCCCTGCCTCACACGCATACACAGGACAGAATCTCTTTTGGAGAGAAAAGATGTCATTCCAAACACCCAAACCAAAGTCACCTGGACAATGAAATCAAGGAACGACTGAGGAAGAACAACCTATGAGCTGCCATTTCAATAGGAAGGGTCTTTTCCGCTTAGGGAAAAGAGAGGGTGTCGTTTACCTTGACCCACACCTCGTGTCCTTTGAGAAGACATGGGTGCCCAGCAGGGAGGACTGCTTGCAACCGACATACTTCCAGAGACCAGCCAAGGAAGAGTGAAAATCTCATGCAAGAGTCCTGAGATAGCCTTTGTGTCTAATAGTCCCCGGAAACACAGACAAGGGCTTGGGAATGAAACTGCGCCCTGGAATGTGGCTTGGATGCAAATCACATCTCAATATCTCTCTCAGCTTCTTCCTCCTTCACATTCTCTCGAATCCTCCTCATCCAAGGTGATCTGTGCTGGTCCATGTTGTCAAATCTCAGCCAGGAAAGCGGTCAAATTCGTTAACCTAGATTTTCCATCAGTCTTCCAAACTCCTATCAAATGTAAAAGCAGTTTACCTGAAATAACTCCTCTCTTTGTATGGAGATATTCCACCTTACCCAGTGCACCTCTATCTTACCGTAGTCAGCCCTTCACACTGACAGATAACCATCCCATTTGCACTGTGTTCTACATGGCCACAAATTTGACTCTGAGATCAACATCTTTTCAACCACCTACACATAAGGGACCGAGTGAGAATTCACTTCTCTGCAGCACAGCCCATGTATTTGAAGTTGCTGGTGAGGTGGATCTCTCGACTCTTTCTAAGGGGAGTTGGGAAATGAAGTCTCTGCCTCTCCATGTCTCAGTGAATTGGCATCGAAGAAGGGGTCTGAGCACCCTTCAGCAGGGTCTGAATGACAATGCGACAGAGGTCAAGGATTCGGTCCCCTCAAACCAGTCTCCATTTGGGACAATCCTCCTCCTTCTCTAGACCCTCAATTGGCAGGCCAGAGGCCCGGCTCGTCCAAGAGGGAAACCTCAAGACCTGCCCAGGTAGCCCTCACCACACGGCTCACGGTAGATAACGAGAGACTCCTTAAATTCCACAACTGTGTACCCCACAAACAAGCCAGCAGTGGAACTACTCACCCCACTTCCATCCAGCACCCCAGTAGACAGGACGTAATCTTATCAACCTGTGAAATACCCACCAGACATATCCCAGCTTCATTCTTGGGAAATTTGTTACTGTGGATAGCTGGTGTGTGCTTTCATCTATTGACGTGTACGTTCAGAAGCAGGGAATGGTCCTTGCCCCCATTCAAGTATTTCCTCAGGTTGATATTGAGGGCCTCGTCCTTGGTTGAAGGCAGAGGGGCCTATTGTCATGGTTTGAGCTCTGGAGTGAGCTTTATCGTCCCGGTCATACTTGGGAGTCTTTCTTCCCCTGTTGGAAAAGACTGGAAGGGATAAGCTCACTGGTCCCTCTCAGATGTATCATAATCCAAAAGCAAGCCTGAGCCGTGGCTATTTCCTCAGCAGCCTGATGAGAATGGTGGGCATCAGAAGAATGCTGGAAAGGATACTTGTCATCCAATTGTCCAATACATCCAATGGATCCTCCTTTCATTTAGTATCAACATACCTCCAGATCATGAGCTCAGGCTGCCCGAGGTACCACAAATGGTGGGGGACGGTGAGAGCTTCCCACTTTGGGCCCATCACTCGCCTCTCTTCTCACAGAGAGTCCGTGGTGTCACAATGCTTGGTGGGCATCATGCCATTGCCGTGGCCACCATTGGGCCTGAACTTCTCAGATGGAAGGCAACTCCACCTCCTCTGTGCCCACCTGCTCTCTACAGAAGGATGGCTCTTCCCCTGAACGTGTGTCAGGCTCAACACGGTGGTTCCAGAACTGCTTCCCAGGAATACACAGTCTACAATCCCATTTGGAAAGAAAATATGTGATTGAAAAAGACCCACTGGCTCAAGATTGGGCAAGAGGGCGGAGGAGTAGCTGGACACGCTGACCACTTCATAGGAACTTCGGTCTCTAGGGTCCCATATTGGACGCAGAGAGCAACACACTTGAAACAACGTTCACAGGAGTGCTCTCCCCAGAAACCGCTTCTCTGCAGCATTCCCTACCTGGTCCATGAGCTATTGTGGATATGCTCGGGTGTGGATCTCTGGACTCGTTCTTAGCGGATATCGAATATGAACTCTGTGACTCTTCAGGTCTCAATGATTGGGCATCCAAACAATGGTCTGAGCATCCATGGCCAGTGGGCTGGCCAACCATAACACAGAGTACAAGATGTCTGTCAACCAAATCCAGTCTCTATGGAATAGACCTCCTCATTCTCTGGCCTCATGATTGTCAGGGACAGAGCCCACTCCCTTCCAGGTGGGACCTTTCAGTACCCTCAAATTGCAGGCATCATCCCAGGGCTCCTGGAAGATCAGACAATCGACCCACCTTTCCTTCCTTCTGATTGTAGACACAACAAACCCACTGGCACTGGCCCCAGGCACCACACTCCCAGGAAGCTCTCCATGAGAGGGAGGGCTTGTTCTTATCCACCTGTGGAAAAGGCACCTGAAATAGACCGGTTACCTCTCGGTTAAAAGGCCTCTGTTTGGAGGGCTCCCCTGTGGCTTAGGCTATGGAAATATTTATTCGGAAGTGTGGAGCTGAAAATGCCCCATGGGGAATGTCTTCGTCAAGGGTTACATCCAAGGCCTCATGCTTGGTGGAGAGCATTGGGGCATGGATTGCTTGTTTGTGCCCTGGGATGTCTTGTTTCAGATGGCCATGAAGCACAATTCTTCTTTCACATGTAGGAACTCCCTTGAGGTATTCTGCCCACTGATCCCCTGAAGATATCACATGTGCAGACACCAAGCCTCTAGAATCTACACTGAGCTTGGGAGCCTGAGGAGAGTGGTGGCTATGCGTCTACAGATGGAGATAAGAGTGTTCATCCAAGAGGACCAGCCCTCTGATGGATCCTCCTTTGCATCAACTTCGACATACCTCCAGAGCAAGAGCTCATGGTGTCCATCTTTGACCTCTCAAGGTGTGAGGGGGACACTTTCCCACATATGGCCCATCACACACCTCTTTTCTCACAGAGAGGTGGTTTGGTCACAAGGCTCCATGGGCATACTCTCAGTGCCATGGCCACTTCTGGCACTGCACCTTTCCGAAGGAAGGCAACTCCACACACTGGGGAACCCAATTTTCTCTATCATGATGGATCTCTGATAACATGTGGAGCACGTCAGGGTCAAGTGCTTTCTGAGTCCCTGCCTCACACGAATACACAGGACAGAATCTCTTTTGGAGAGAAAAGATGTCATTCCAAACACCCAAACCAAAGTCACCTGGACAATGAAATCAAGGAACGACTGAGGAAGAACAACCTATGAGCTGCCATTTCAATAGGAAGGGTCTTTTCCGCTTAGGGAAAAGAGAGGGTGTCGTTTACCTTGACCCACACCTCGTGTCCTTTGAGAAGACATGGGTGCCCAGCAGGGAGGACTGCTTGCAACCGACATACTTCCAGAGACCAGCCAAGGAAGAGTGAAAATCTCATGCAAGAGTCCTGAGATAGCCTTTGTGTCTAATAGTCCCCGGAAACACAGACAAGGGCTTGGGAATGAAACTGCGCCCTGGAATGTGGCTTGGATGCAAATCACATCTCAATATCTCTCTCAGCTTCTTCCTCCTTCACATTCTCTCGAATCCTCCTCATCCAAGGTGATCTGTGCTGGTCCATGTTGTCAAATCTCAGCCAGGAAAGCGGTCAAATTCGTTAACCTAGATTTTCCATCAGTCTTCCAAACTCCTATCACATGTAAAAGCAGTTTACCTGAAATAACTCCTCTCTTTGTATGGAGATATTCCACCTTACCCAGTGCACCTCTATCTTACCGTAGTCAGCCCTTCACACTGACAGATAACCATCCCATTTGCACTGTGTTCTACATGGCCACAAATTTGACTCTGAGATCAACATCTTTTCAACCACCTACACATAAGGGACCGAGTGAGAATTCACTTCTCTGCAGCACAGCCCATGTATTTGAAGTTGCTGGTGAGGTGGATCTCTCGACTCTTTCTAAGGGGAGTTGGGAAATGAAGTCTCTGCCTCTCCATGTCTCAGTGAATTGGCATCAAAGAAGGGGTCTGAGCACCCTTCAGCAGGGTCTGAATGACAATGCGACAGAGGTCAAGGATTCGGTCCCCTCAAACCAGTCTCCATTTGGGACAACCCTCCTCCTTCTCTAGACCCTCAATTGGCAGGCCAGAGGCCCGGCTCGTCCAAGAGGGAAACCTCAAGACCTGCCCAGGTAGCCCTCACCACACGGCTCACGGTAGATAACAAGAGAGACTCCTTAAATTCCACAACTGTGTACCCCACAAACAAGCCAGCAGTGGAACTACTCACCCCACTTCCATCCAGCACCCCAGTAGACAGGACGTAATCTTATCAACCTGTGAAATACCCACCAGACATATCCCAGCTTCATTCTTGGGAAATTTGTTACTGTGGATAGCTGGTGTGTGCTTTCATCTATTGACGTGTACGTTCAGAAGCAGGGAATGGTCCTTGCCCCCATTCAAGTATTTCCTCAGGTTGATATTGAGGGCCTCGTCCTTGGTTGAAGGCAGAGGGGCCTATTGTCATGGTTTGAGCTCTGGAGTGAGCTTTATCGTCCCGGTCATACTTGGGAGTCTTTCTTCCCCTGTTGGAAAAGACTGGAAGGGATAAGCTCACTGGTCCCTCTCAGATGTATCATAATCCAAAAGCAAGCCTGAGCCGTGGCTATTTCCTCAGCAGCCTGATGAGAATGGTGGGCATCAGAAGAATGCTGGAAAGGATACTTGTCATCCAATTGTCCAATACATCCAATGGATCCTCCTTTCATTTAGTATCAACATACCTCCAGATCATGAGCTCAGGCTGCCCGAGGTACCACAAATGGTGGGGGACGGTGAGAGCTTCCCACTTTGGGCCCATCACTCGCCTCTCTTCTCACAGAGAGTCCGTGGTGTCACAATGCTTGGTGGGCATCATGCCATTGCCGTGGCCACCATTGGGCCTGAACTTCTCAGATGGAAGGCAACTCCACCTCCTCTGTGCCCACCTGCTCTCTACAGAAGGATGGCTCTTCCCCTGAACGTGTGTCAGGCTCAACACGGTGGTTCCAGAACTGCTTCCCAGGAATACACAGTCTACAATCCCATTTGGAAAGAAAATATGTGATTGAAAAAGACCCACTGGCTCAAGATTGGGCAAGAGGGCGGAGGAGTAGCTGGACACGCTGACCACTTCATAGGAACTTCGGTCTCTAGGGTCCCATATTGGACGCAGAGAGCAACACACTTGAAACAACGTTCACATGAGTGCTCTCCCAAGAAACCGCTTCTCTGCAGCATTCCCTACCTGGTCCATGAGCTATTGTGGATATGCTCGGGTGTGGATCTCTGGACTCGTTCTTAGCGGATATCGAATATGAACTCTGTGACTCTTCAGGTCTCAATGATTGGGCATCCAAACAATGGTCTGAGCATCCATGGCCAGTGGGCTGGCCAACCATAACACAGAGTACAAGATGTCTGTCAACCAAATCCAGTCTCTATGGAATAGACCTCCTCATTCTCTGGCCTCATGATTGTCAGGGACAGAGCCCACTCCCTTCCAGGTGGGACCTTTCAGTACCCTCAAATTGCAGGCATCATCCCAGGGCTCCTGGAAGATCAGACAATCGACCCACCTTTCCTTCCTTCTGATTGTAGACACAACAAACCCACTGGCACTGGCCCCAGGCACCACACTCCCAGGAAGCTCTCCATGAGAGGGAGGGCTTGTTCTTATCCACCTGTGGAAAAGGCACCTGAAATAGACCGGTTACCTCTCGGTTAAAAGGCCTCTGTTTGGCGGGCTCCCCTGTGGCTTAGGCTATGGAAATATTTATTCGGAAGTGTGGAGCTGAAAAAGCCCCATGGGGATTGTCTTCGTCAAGGGTTACATCCAAGGCCTCATGCTTGGTGGAGAGCATTGGGGCATGGATTGCTTGTTTGTGCCCTGGGATGTCTTGTTTCAGATGGCCATGAAGCACAAATCTTCTTTCACATGTAGGAACTCCCTTGAGGTATTCTGCCCACTGATCCCCTGAAGATATCACATGTGCAGACACCAAGCCTCTAGAATCTACACTGAGCTTGGGAGCCTGAGGAGAGTGGTGGCTATGCGTCTACAGATGGAGATAAGAGTGTTCATCCTAGAGGACCACCCCTCTGATGGGTCCTCCTTTGCATCAACTTCGACATACCTCCAGAGCAAGAGCTCATGGTGTCCATCTTTGACCTCTCAAGGTTTGAGGGGGACACTTTCCCACATATGGCCCATCACACACCTCTTTTCTCACAGAGAGGTGGTTTGGTCACAAGGCTCCATGGGCATACTCTCAGTGCCATGGCCACTTCTGGCACTGCACCTTTCCGAAGGAAGGCAACTCCACACACTGGGGAACCCAATTTTCTCTATCATGATGGATCTCTGATAACATGTGGAGCACGTCAGGGTCAAGTGCTTTCTGAGTCCCTGCCTCACACGCATACACAGGACAGAATCTCTTTTGGAGAGAAAAGATGTCATTCCAAACACCCAAACCAAAGTCACCTGGACAATGAAATCAAGGAACGACTGAGGAAGAACAACCTATGAGCTGCCATTTCAATAGGAAGGGTCTTTTCCGCTTAGGGAAAAGAGAGGGTGTCGTTTACCTTGACCCACACCTCGTGTCCTTTGAGAAGACATGGGTGCCCAGCAGGGAGGACTGCTTGCAACCGACATACTTCCAGAGACCAGCCAAGGAAGAGTGAAAATCTCATGCAAGAGTCCTGAGATAGCCTTTGTGTCTAATAGTCCCCGGAAACACAGACAAGGGCTTGGGAATGAAACTGCGCCCTGGAATGTGGCTTGGATGCAAATCACATCTCAATATCTCTCTCAGCTTCTTCCTCCTTCACATTCTCTCGAATCCTCCTCATCCAAGGTGATCTGTGCTGGTCCATGTTGTCAAATCTCAGCCAGGAAAGCGGTCAAATTCGTTAACCTAGATTTTCCATCAGTCTTCCAAACTCCTATCAAATGTAAAAGCAGTTTACCTGAAATAACTCCTCTCTTTGTATGGAGATATTCCACCTTACCCAGTGCACCTCTATCTTACCGTAGTCAGCCCTTCACACTGACAGATAACCATCCCATTTGCACTGTGTTCTACATGGCCACAAATTTGACTCTGAGATCAACATCTTTTCAACCACCTACACATAAGGGACCGAGTGAGAATTCACTTCTCTGCAGCACAGCCCATGTATTTGAAGTTGCTGGTGAGGTGGATCTCTCGACTCTTTCTAAGGGGAGTTGGGAAATGAAGTCTCTGCCTCTCCATGTCTCAGTGAATTGGCATCGAAGAAGGGGTCTGAGCACCCTTCAGCAGGGTCTGAATGACAATGCGACAGAGGTCAAGGATTCGGTCCCCTCAAACCAGTCTCCATTTGGGACAATCCTCCTCCTTCTCTAGACCCTCAATTGGCAGGCCAGAGGCCCGGCTCGTCCAAGAGGGAAACCTCAAGACCTGCCCAGGTAGCCCTCACCACACGGCTCACGGTAGATAACGAGAGACTCCTTAAATTCCACAACTGTGTACCCCACAAACAAGCCAGCAGTGGAACTACTCACCCCACTTCCATCCAGCACCCCAGTAGACAGGACGTAATCTTATCAACCTGTGAAATACCCACCAGACATATCCCAGCTTCATTCTTGGGAAATTTGTTACTGTGGATAGCTGGTGTGTGCTTTCATCTATTGACGTGTACGTTCAGAAGCAGGGAATGGTCCTTGCCCCCATTCAAGTATTTCCTCAGGTTGATATTGAGGGCCTCGTCCTTGGTTGAAGGCAGAGGGGCCTATTGTCATGGTTTGAGCTCTGGAGTGAGCTTTATCGTCCCGGTCATACTTGGGAGTCTTTCTTCCCCTGTTGGAAAAGACTGGAAGGGATAAGCTCACTGGTCCCTCTCAGATGTATCATAATCCAAAAGCAAGCCTGAGCCGTGGCTATTTCCTCAGCAGCCTGATGAGAATGGTGGGCATCAGAAGAATGCTGGAAAGGATACTTGTCATCCAATTGTCCAATACATCCAATGGATCCTCCTTTCATTTAGTATCAACATACCTCCAGATCATGAGCTCAGGCTGCCCGAGGTACCACAAATGGTGGGGGACGGTGAGAGCTTCCCACTTTGGGCCCATCACTCGCCTCTCTTCTCACAGAGAGTCCGTGGTGTCACAATGCTTGGTGGGCATCATGCCATTGCCGTGGCCACCATTGGGCCTGAACTTCTCAGATGGAAGGCAACTCCACCTCCTCTGTGCCCACCTGCTCTCTACAGAAGGATGGCTCTTCCCCTGAACGTGTGTCAGGCTCAACACGGTGGTTCCAGAACTGCTTCCCAGGAATACACAGTCTACAATCCCATTTGGAAAGAAAATATGTGATTGAAAAAGACCCACTGGCTCAAGATTGGGCAAGAGGGCGGAGGAGTAGCTGGACACGCTGACCACTTCATAGGTACTTCGGTCTCTAGGGTCCCATATTGGACGCAGAGAGCAACACACTTGAAACAACGTTCACAGGAGTGCTCTCCCCAGAAACCGCTTCTCTGCAGCATTCCCTACCTGGTCCATGAGCTATTGTGGATATGCTCGGGTGTGGATCTCTGGACTCGTTCTTAGCGGATATCGAATATGAACTCTGTGACTCTTCAGGTCTCAATGATTGGGCATCCAAACAATGGTCTGAGCATCCATGGCCAGTGGGCTGGCCAACCATAACACAGAGTACAAGATGTCTGTCAACCAAATCCAGTCTCTATGGAATAGACCTCCTCATTCTCTGGCCTCATGATTGTCAGGGACAGAGCCCACTCCCTTCCAGGTGGGACCTTTCAGTACCCTCAAATTGCAGGCATCATCCCAGGGCTCCTGGAAGATCAGACAATCGACCCACCTTTCCTTCCTTCTGATTGTAGACACAACAAACCCACTGGCACTGGCCCCAGGCACCACACTCCCAGGAAGCTCTCCATGAGAGGGAGGGCTTGTTCTTATCCACCTGTGGAAAAGGCACCTGAAATAGACCGGTTACCTCTCGGTTAAAAGGCCTCTGTTTGGAGGGCTCCCCTGTGGCTTAGGCTATGGAAATATTTATTCGGAAGTGTGGAGCTGAAAATGCCCCATGGGGAATGTCTTCGTCAAGGGTTACATCCAAGGCCTCATGCTTGGTGGAGAGCATTGGGGCATGGATTGCTTGTTTGTGCCCTGGGATGTCTTGTTTCAGATGGCCATGAAGCACAAATCTTCTTTCACATGTAGGAACTCCCTTGAGGTATTCTGCCCACTGATCCCCTGAAGATATCACATGTGCAGACACCAAGCCTCTAGAATCTACACTGAGCTTGGGAGCCTGAGGAGAGTGGTGGCTATGCGTCTACAGATGGAGATAAGAGTGTTCATCCAAGAGGACCAGCCCTCTGATGGATCCTCCTTTGCATCAACTTCGACATACCTCCAGAGCAAGAGCTCATGGTGTCCATCTTTGACCTCTCAAGGTTTGAGGGGGACACTTTCCCACATATGGCCCATCACACACCTCTTTTCTCACAGAGAGGTGGTTTGGTCACAAGGCTCCATGGGCATACTCTCAGTGCCATGGCCACTTCTGGCACTGCACCTTTCCGAAGGAAGGCAACTCCACACACTGGGGAACACAATTTTCTCTATCATGATGGATATCTGATAACATGTGGAGCACGTGAGGGTCAAGTGCTTTCTGAGTCCCTGCCTCACACGCATACACAGGACAGAATCTCTTTTGGAGAGAAAAGATGTCATTCCAAACACCCAAACCAAAGTCACCTGGACAATGAATTCAAGGAACGACTGAGGAAGAACAACCTATGAGCCGCCATTTCAATAGGAAGGGACTTTTCCGCTTAGGGAAAAGAGAGGGTGTCGTTTACCTTGACCCACACCTCGTGTCCTTTGAGAAGACATGGGTGCCCAGCAGGGAGGACTGCTTGCAACCGACATACTTCCAGAGACCAGCCAAGGAAGAGTGAAAATCTCATGCAAGAGTCCTGAGATAGCCTTTGTGTCTAATAGTCCCCGGAAACACAGACAAGGGCTTGGGAATGAAACTGCGCCCTGGAATGTGGCTTGGATGCAAATCACATCTCAATATCTCTCTCAGCTTCTTCCTCCTTCACATTCTCTCGAATCCTCCTCATCCAAGGTGATCTGTGCTGGTCCATGTTGTCAAATCTCAGCCAGGAAAGCGGTCAAATTCGTTAACCTAGATTTTCCATCAGTCTTCCAAACTCCTATCAAATGTAAAAGCAGTTTACCTGAAATAACTCCTCTCTTTGTATGGAGATATTCCACCTTACCCAGTGCACCTCTATCTTACCGTAGTCAGCCCTTCACACTGACAGATAACCATCCCATTTGCACTGTGTTCTACATGGCCACAAATTTGACTCTGAGATCAACATCTTTTCAACCACCTACACATAAGGGACCGAGTGAGAATTCACTTCTCTGCAGCACAGCCCATGTATTTGAAGTTGCTGGTGAGGTGGATCTCTCGACTCTTTCTAAGGGGAGTTGGGAAATGAAGTCTCTGCCTCTCCATGTCTCAGTGAATTGGCATCAAAGAAGGGGTCTGAGCACACTTCAGCAGGGTCTGAATGACAATGCGACAGAGGTCAAGGATTCGGTCCCCTCAAACCAGTCTCCATTAGGGACAACCCTCCTCCTTCTCTAGACCCTCAATTGGCAGGCCAGAGGCCCGGCTCGTCCAAGAGGGAAACCTCAAGACCTGCCCAGGTAGCCCTCACCACACGGCTCACGGTAGATAACAAGAGAGACTCCTTAAATTCCACAACTGTGTACCCCACAAACAAGCCAGCAGTGGAACTACTCACCCCACTTCCATCCAGCACCCCAGTAGACAGGACGTAATCTTATCAACCTGTGAAATACCCACCAGACATATCCCAGCTTCATTCTTGGGAAATTTGTTACTGTGGATAGCTGGTGTGTGCTTTCATCTATTGACGTGTACGTTCAGAAGCAGGGAATGGTCCTTGCCCCCATTCAAGTATTTCCTCAGGTTGATATTGAGGGCCTCGTCCTTGGTTGAAGGCAGAGGGGCCTATTGTCATGGTTTCAGCTCTGGAGTGAGCTTTATCGTCCCGGTCATACTTGGGAGTCTTTATTCCCCTGTTGGAAAAGACTGGAAGGGATAAGCTCACTGGTCCCTCTCAGATGTATCATAATCCAAAAGCAAGCCTGAGCCGTGGCTATTTCCTCAGCAGCCTGATGAGAATGGTGGGCATCAGAAGAATGCTGGAAAGGATACTTGTCATCCAATTGTCCAATACATCCAATGGATCCTCCTTTCATTTAGTATCAACATACCTCCAGATCATGAGCTCAGGCTGCCCGAGGTACCACAAATGGTGGGGGACGGTGAGAGCTTCCCACTTTGGGCCCATCACTCGCCTCTCTTCTCACAGAGAGTCCGTGGTGTCACAATGCTTGGTGGGCATCATGCCATTGCCGTGGCCACCATTGGGCCTGAACTTCTCAGATGGAAGGCAACTCCACCTCCTCTGTGCCCACCTGCTCTCTACAGAAGGATGGCTCTTCCCCTGAACGTGTGTCAGGCTCAACACGGTGGTTCCAGAACTGCTTCCCAGGAATACACAGTCTACAATCCCATTTGGAAAGAAAATATGGGATTGAAAAAGACCCACTGGCTCAAGATTGGGCAAGAGGGCGGAGGAGTAGCTGGACACGCTGACCACTTCATAGGAACTTCGGTCTCTAGGGTCCCATATTGGACGCAGAGAGCAACACACTTGAAACAACGTTCACATGAGTGCTCTCCCAAGAAACCGCTTCTCTGCAGCATTCCCTACCTGGTCCATGAGCTATTGTGGATTTGCTCGGGTGTGGATCTCTGGACTCGTTCTTAGCGGATATCGAATATGAACTCTGTGACTCTTCAGGTCTCAATGATTGGGCATCCAAACAATGGTCTGAGCATCCATGGCCAGTGGGCTGGCCAACCATAACACAGAGTACAAGATGTCTGTCAACCAAATCCAGTCTCTATGGAATAGACCTCCTCATTCTCTGGCCTCATGATTGTCAGGGACAGAGCCCACTCCCTTCCAGGTGGGACCTTTCAGTACCCTCAAATTGCAGGCATCATCCCAGGGCTCCTGGAAGATCAGACAATCGACCCACCTTTCCTTCCTTCTGATTGTAGACACAACAAACCCACTGGCACTGGCCCCAGGCACCACACTCCCAGGAAGCTCTCCATGAGAGGGAGGGCTTGTTCTTATCCACCTGTGGAAAAGGCACCTGAAATAGACCGGTTACCTCTCGGTTAAAAGGCCTCTGTTTGGAGGGCTCCCCTGTGGCTTAGGCTATGGAAATATTTATTCGGAAGTGTGGAGCTGAAAATGCCCCATGGGGAATGTCTTCGTCAAGGGTTACATCCAAGGCCTCATGCTTGGTGGAGAGCATTGGGGCATGGATTGCTTGTTTGTGCCCTGGGATGTCTTGTTTCACATGGCCATGAAGCACAAATCTTCTTTCACATGTAGGAACTCCCTTGAGGTATTCTGCCCACTGATCCCCTGAAGATATCACATGTGCAGACACCAAGCCTCTAGAATCTACACTGAGCTTGGGAGCCTGAGGAGAGTGGTGGCTATGCGTCTACAGATGGAGATAAGAGTGTTCATCCAAGAGGACCAGCCCTCTGATGGATCCTCCTTTGCATCAACTTCGACATACCTCCAGAGCAAGAGCTCATGGTGTCCATCTTTGACCTCTCAAGGTTTGAGGGGGACACTTTCCCACATATGGCCCATCACACACCTCTTTTCTCACAGAGAGGTGGTTTGGTCACAAGGCTCCATGGGCATACTCTCAGTGCCATGGCCACTTCTGGCACTGCACCTTTCCGAAGGAAGGCAACTCCACACACTGGGGAACCCAATTTTCTCTATCATGATGGATCTCTGATAACATGTGGAGCACGTCAGGGTCAAGTGCTTTCTGAGTCCCTGCCTCACACGCATACACAGGACAGAATCTCTTTTGGAGAGAAAAGATGTCATTCCAAACACCCAAACCAAAGTCACCTGGACAATGAATTCAAGGAACGACTGAGGAAGAACAACCTATGAGCCGCCATTTCAATAGGAAGGGACTTTTCCGCTTAGGGAAAAGAGAGGGTGTCGTTTACCTTGACCCACACCTCGTGTCCTTTGAGAAGACATGGGTGCCCAGCAGGGAGGACTGCTTGCAACCGACATACTTCCAGAGACCAGCCAAGGAAGAGTGAAAATCTCATGCAAGAGTCCTGAGATAGCCTTTGTGTCTAATAGTCCCCGGAAACACAGACAAGGGCTTGGGAATGAAACTGCGCCCTGAAATGTGGCTTGGATGCAAATCACATCTCAATATCTCTCTCAGCTTCTTCCTCCTTCACATTCTCTCGAATCCTCCTCATCCAAGGTTATCTGTGCTGGTCCATGTTGTCAAATCTCAGCCAGGAAAGCGGTCAAATTCGTTAACCTAGATTTTCCATCAGTCTTCCAAACTCCTATCAAATGTAAAAGCAGTTTACCTGAAATAACTCCTCTCTTTGTATGGAGATATTCCACCTTACCCAGTGCACCTCTATCTTACCGTAGTCAGCCCTTCACACTGACAGATAACCATCCCATTTGCACTGTGTTCTACATGGCCACAAATTTGACTCTGAGATCAACATCTTTTCAACCACCTACACATAAGGGACCGAGTGAGAATTCACTTCTCTGCAGCACAGCCCATGTATTTGAAGTTGCTGGTGAGGTGGATCTCTCGACTCTTTCTAAGGGGAGTTGGGAAATGAAGTCTCTGCCTCTCCATGTCTCAGTGAATTGGCATCAAAGAAGGGGTCTGAGCACCCTTCAGCAGGGTCTGAATGACAATGCGACAGAGGTCAAGGATTCGGTCCCCTCAAACCAGTCTCCATTAGGGACAACCCTCCTCCTTCTCTAGACCCTCAATTGGCAGGCCAGAGGCCCGGCTCGTCCAAGAGGGAAACCTCAAGACCTGCCCAGGTAGCCCTCACCACACGGCTCACGGTAGATAACAAGAGAGACTCCTTAAATTCCACAACTGTGTACCCCACAAACAAGCCAGCAGTGGAACTACTCACCCCACTTCCATCCAGCACCCCAGTAGACAGGACGTAATCTTATCAACCTGTGAAATACCCACCAGACATATCCCAGCTTCATTCTTGGGAAATTTGTTACTGTGGATAGCTGGTGTGTGCTTTCATCTATTGACGTGTACGTTCAGAAGCAGGGAATGGTCCTTGCCCCCATTCAAGTATTTCCTCAGGTTGATATTGAGGGCCTCGTCCTTGGTTGAAGGCAGAGGGGCCTATTGTCATGGTTTGAGCTCTGGAGTGAGCTTTATCGTCCCGGTCATACTTGGGAGTCTTTATTCCCCTGTTGGAAAAGACTGGAAGGGATAAGCTCACTGGTCCCTCTCAGATGTATCATAATCCAAAAGCAAGCCTGAGCCGTGGCTATTTCCTCAGCAGCCTGATGAGAATGGTGGGCATCAGAAGAATGCTGGAAAGGATACTTGTCATCCAATTGTCCAATACATCCAATGGATCCTCCTTTCATTTAGTATCAACATACCTCCAGATCATGAGCTCAGGCTGCCCGAGGTACCACAAATGGTGGGGGACGGTGAGAGCTTCCCACTTTGGGCCCATCACTCGCCTCTCTTCTCACAGAGAGTCCGTGGTGTCACAATGCTTGGTGGGCATCATGCCATTGCCGTGGCCACCATTGGGCCTGAACTTCTCAGATGGAAGGCAACTCCACCTCCTCTGTGCCCACCTGCTCTCTACAGAAGGATGGCTCTTCCCCTGAACGTGTGTCAGGCTCAACACGGTGGTTCCAGAACTGCTTCCCAGGAATACACAGTCTACAATCCCATTTGGAAAGAAAATATGGGATTGAAAAAGACCCACTGGCTCAAGATTGGGCAAGAGGGCGGAGGAGTAGCTGGACACGCTGACCACTTCATAGGAACTTCGGTCTCTAGGGTCCCATATTGGACGCAGAGAGCAACACACTTGAAACAACGTTCACATGAGTGCTCTCCCAAGAAACCGCTTCTCTGCAGCATTCCCTACCTGGTCCATGAGCTATTGTGGATTTGCTCGGGTGTGGATCTCTGGACTCGTTCTTAGCGGATATCGAATATGAACTCTGTGACTCTTCAGGTCTCAATGATTGGGCATCCAAACAATGGTCTGAGCATCCATGGCCAGTGGGCTGGCCAACCATAACACAGAGTACAAGATGTCTGTCAACCAAATCCAGTCTCTATGGAATAGACCTCCTCATTCTCTGGCCTCATGATTGTCAGGGACAGAGCCCACTCCCTTCCAGGTGGGACCTTTCAGTACCCTCAAATTGCAGGCATCATCCCAGGGCTCCTGGAAGATCAGACAATCGACCCACCTTTCCTTCCTTCTGATTGTAGACACAACAAACCCACTGGCACTGGCCCCAGGCACCACACTCCCAGGAAGCTCTCCATGAGAGGGAGGGCTTGTTCTTATCCACCTGTGGAAAAGGCACCTGAAATAGACCGGTTACCTCTCGGTTAAAAGGCCTCTGTTTGGAGGGCTCCCCTGTGGCTTAGGCTATGGAAATATTTATTCGGAAGTGTGGAGCTGAAAATGCCCCATGGGGAATGTCTTCGTCAAGGGTTACATCCAAGGCCTCATGCTTGGTGGAGAGCATTGGGGCATGGATTGCTTGTTTGTGCCCTGGGATGTCTTGTTTCAGATGGCCATGAAGCACAATTCTTCTTTCACATGTAGGAACTCCCTTGAGGTATTCTGCCCACTGATCCCCTGAAGATATCACATGTGCAGACACCAAGCCTCTAGAATCTACACTGAGCTTGGGAGCCTGAGGAGAGTGGTGGCTATGCGTCTACAGATGGAGATAAGAGTGTTCATCCAAGAGGACCAGCCCTCTGATGGATCCTCCTTTGCATCAACTTCGACATACCTCCAGAGCAAGAGCTCATGGTGTCCATCTTTGACCTCTCAAGGTTTGAGGGGGACACTTTCCCACATATGGCCCATCACACACCTCTTTTCTCACAGAGAGGTGGTTTGGTCACAAGGCTCCATGGGCATACTCTCAGTGCCATGGCCACTTCTGGCACTGCACCTTTCCGAAGGAAGGCAACTCCACACACTGGGGAACCCAATTTTCTCTATCATGATGGATCTCTGATAACATGTGGAGCACGTCAGGGTCAAGTGCTTTCTGAGTCCCTGCCTCACACGCATACACAGGACAGAATCTCTTTTGGAGAGAAAAGATGTCATTCCAAACACCCAAACCAAAGTCACCTGGACAATGAATTCAAGGAACGACTGAGGAAGAACAACCTATGAGCTGCCATTTCAATAGGAAGGGACTTTTCCGCTTAGGGAAAAGAGAGGGTGTCGTTTACCTTGACCCACACCTCGTGTCCTTTGAGAAGACATGGGTGCCCAGCAGGGAGGACTGCTTGCAACCGACATACTTCCAGAGACCAGCCAAGGAAGAGTGAAAATCTCATGCAAGAGTCCTGAGATAGCCTTTGTGTCTAATAGTCCCCGGAAACACAGACAAGGGCTTGGGAATGAAACTGCGCCCTGGAATGTGGCTTGGATGCAAATCACATCTCAATATCTCTCTCAGCTTCTTCCTCCTTCACATTCTCTCGAATCCTCCTCATCCAAGGTGATCTGTGCTGGTCCATGTTGTCAAATCTCAGCCAGGAAAGCGGTCAAATTCGTTAACCTAGATTTTCCATCAGTCTTCCAAACTCCTATCAAATGTAAAAGCAGTTTACCTGAAATAACTCCTCTCTTTGTATGGAGATATTCCACCTTACCCAGTGCACCTCTATCTTACCGTAGTCAGCCCTTCACACTGACAGATAACCATCCCATTTGCACTGTGTTCTACATGGCCACAAATTTGACTCTGAGATCAACATCTTTTCAACCACCTACACATAAGGGACCGAGTGAGAATTCACTTCTCTGCAGCACAGCCCATGTATTTGAAGTTGCTGGTGAGGTGGATCTCTCGACTCTTTCTAAGGGGAGTTGGGAAATGAAGTCTCTGCCTCTCCATGTCTCAGTGAATTGGCATCAAAGAAGGGGTCTGAGCACCCTTCAGCAGGGTCTGAATGACAATGCGACAGAGGTCAAGGATTCGGTCCCCTCAAACCAGTCTCCATTTGGGACAACCCTCCTCCTTCTCTAGACCCTCAATTGGCAGGCCAGAGGCCCGGCTCGTCCAAGAGGGAAACCTCAAGACCTGCCCAGGTAGCCCTCACCACACGGCTCACGGTAGATAACAAGAGAGACTCCTTAAATTCCACAACTGTGTACCCCACAAACAAGCCAGCAGTGGAACTACTCACCCCACTTCCATCCAGCACCCCAGTAGACAGGACGTAATCTTATCAACCTGTGAAATACCCACCAGACATATCCCAGCTTCATTCTTGGGAAATTTGTTACTGTGGATAGCTGGTGTGTGCTTTCATCTATTGACGTGTACGTTCAGAAGCAGGGAATGGTCCTTGCCCCCATTCAAGTATTTCCTCAGGTTGATATTGAGGGCCTCGTCCTTGGTTGAAGGCAGAGGGGCCTATTGTCATGGTTTGAGCTCTGGAGTGAGCTTTATCGTCCCGGTCATACTTGGGAGTCTTTCTTCCCCTGTTGGAAAAGACTGGAAGGGATAAGCTCACTGGTCCCTCTCAGATGTATCATAATCCAAAAGCAAGCCTGAGCCGTGGCTATTTCCTCAGCAGCCTGATGAGAATGGTGGGCATCAGAAGAATGCTGGAAAGGATACTTGTCATCCAATTGTCCAATACATCCAATGGATCCTCCTTTCATTTAGTATCAACATACCTCCAGATCATGAGCTCAGGCTGCCCGAGGTACCACAAATGGTGGGGGACGGTGAGAGCTTCCCACTTTGGGCCCATCACTCGCCTCTCTTCTCACAGAGAGTCCGTGGTGTCACAATGCTTGGTGGGCATCATGCCATTGCCGTGGCCACCATTGGGCCTGAACTTCTCAGATGGAAGGCAACTCCACCTCGTCTGTGCCCACCTGCTCTCTACAGAAGGATGGCACTTCCCCTGAACGTGTGTCAGGCTCAACACGGTGGTTCCAGAACTGCTTCCCAGGAATACACAGTCTACAATCCCATTTGGAAAGAAAATATGGGATTGAAAAAGACCCACTGGCTCAAGATTGGGCAAGAGGGCGGAGGAGTAGCTGGACACGCTGACCACTTCATAGGAACTTCGGTCTCTAGGGTCCCATATTGGACGCAGAGAGCAACACACTTGAAACAACGTTCACATGAGTGCTCTCCCAAGAAACCGCTTCTCTGCAGCATTCCCTACCTGGTCCATGAGCTATTGTGGATTTGCTCGGGTGTGGATCTCTGGACTCGTTCTTAGCGGATATCGAATATGAACTCTGTGACTCTTCAGGTCTCAATGATTGGGCATCCAAACAATGGTCTGAGCATCCATGGCCAGTGGGCTGGCCAACCATAACACAGAGTACAAGATGTCTGTCAACCAAATCCAGTCTCTATGGAATAGACCTCCTCATTCTCTGGCCTCATGATTGTCAGGGACAGAGCCCACTCCCTTCCAGGTGGGAACTTTCTGTACCCTCAAATTGCAGGCATCATCCCAGGGCTCCTGGAAGATCAAACAATCGACCCACCTTTCCTTCCTTCTGATTGTAGACACAACAAACCCACTGGCACTGGCCCCAGGCACCACACTCCCAGGAAGCTCTCCATGAGAGGGAGGGCTTGTTCTTATCCACCTGTGGAAAAGGCACCTGAAATAGACCGGTTACCTCTCGGTTAAAAGGCCTCTGTTTGGAGGGCTCCCCTGTGGCTTAGGCTATGGAAATATTTATTCGGAAGTGTGGAGCTGAAAATGCCCCATGGGGAATGTCTTCGTCAAGGGTTACATCCAAGGCCTCATGCTTGGTGGAGAGCATTGGGGCATGGATTGCTTGTTTGTGCCCTGGGATGTCTTGTTTCAGATGGCCATGAAGCACAAATCTTCTTTCACATGTAGGAACTCCCTTGAGGTATTCTGCCCACTGATCCCCTGAAGATATCACATGTGCAGACACCAAGTCTCTAGAATCTACACTGAGCTTGGGAGCCTGAGGAGAGTGGTGGCTATGCGTCTACAGATGGAGATAAGAGTGTTCATCCAAGAGGACCAGCCCTCTGATGGATCCTCCTTTGCATCAACTTCGACATACCTCCAGAGCAAGAGCTCATGGTGTCCATCTTTGACCTCTCAAGGTTTGAGGGGGACACTTTCCCACATATGGCCCATCACACACCTCTTTTCTCACAGAGAGGTGGTTTGATCACAAGGCTCCATGGGCATACTCTCAGTGCCATGGCCACTTCTGGCACTGCACCTTTCCGAAGGAAGGCAACTCCACACACTGGGGAACCCAATTTTCTCTATCATGATGGATCTCTGATAACATGTGGAGCACGTCAGGGTCAAGTTCTTTCTGAGTCCCTGCCTCACACGCATACAAAGGACAGAATCTCTTTTGGAGAGAAAAGATGTCATTCCAAACACCCAAACCAAAGTCACCTGGACAATGAAATCAAGGAACGACTGAGGAAGAACAACCTATGAGCTGCCATTTCAATAGGAAGGGACTTTTCCGCTTAGGGAAAAGAGAGGGTGTCGTTTACCTTGACCCACACCTCGTGTCCTTTGAGAAGACATGGGTGCCCAGCAGGGAGGACTGCTTGCAACCGACATACTTCCAGAGACCAGCCAAGGAAGAGTGAAAATCTCATGCAAGAGTCCTGAGATAGCCTTTGTGTCTAATAGTCCCCGGAAACACAGACAAGGGCTTGGGAATGAAACTGCGCCCTGGAATGTGGCTTGGATGCAAATCACATCTCAATATCTCTCTCAGCTTCTTCCTCCTTCACATTCTCTCGAATCCTCCTCATCCAAGGTGATCTGTGCTGGTCCATGTTGTCAAATCTCAGCCAGGAAAGCGGTCAAATTCGTTAACCTAGATTTTCCATCAGTCTTCCAAACTCCTATCAAATGTAAAAGCAGTTTACCTGAAATAACTCCTCTCTTTGTATGGAGATATTCCACCTTACCCAGTGCACCTCTATCTTACCGTAGTCAGCCCTTCACACTGACAGATAACCATCCCATTTGCACTGTGTTCTACATGGCCACAAATTTGACTCTGAGATCAACATCTTTTCAACCACCTACACATAAGGGACCGAGTGAGAATTCACTTCTCTGCAGCACAGCCCATGTATTTGAAGTTGCTGGTGAGGTGGATCTCTCGACTCTTTCTAAGGGGAGTTGGGAAATGAAGTCTCTGCCTCTCCATGTCTCAGTGAATTGGCATCGAAGAAGGGGTCTGAGCACCCTTCAGCAGGGTCTGAATGACAATGCGACAGAGGTCAAGGATTCGGTCCCCTCAAACCAGTCTCCATTTGGGACAATCCTCCTCCTTCTCTAGACCCTCAATTGGCAGGCCAGAGGCCCGGCTCGTCCAAGAGGGAAACCTCAAGACCTGCCCAGGTAGCCCTCACCACACGGCTCACGGTAGATAACAAGAGAGACTCCTTAAATTCCACAACTGTGTACCCCACAAACAAGCCAGCAGTGGAACTACTCACCCCACTTCCATCCAGCACCCCAGTAGACAGGACGTAATCTTATCAACCTGTGAAATACCCACCAGACATATCCCAGCTTCATTCTTGGGAAATTTGTTACTGTGGATAGCTGGTGTGTGCTTTCATCTATTGACGTGTACGTTCAGAAGCAGGGAATGGTCCTTGCCCCCATTCAAGTATTTCCTCAGGTTGATATTGAGGGCCTCGTCCTTGGTTGAAGGCAGAGGGGCCTATTGTCATGGTTTGAGCTCTGGAGTGAGCTTTATCGTCCCGGTCATACTTGGGAGTCTTTCTTCCCCTGTTGGAAAAGACTGGAAGGGATAAGCTCACTGGTCCCTCTCAGATGTATCATAATCCAAAAGCAAGCCTGAGCCGTGGCTATTTCCTCAGCAGCCTGATGAGAATGGTGGGCATCAGAAGAATGCTGGAAAGGATACTTGTCATCCAATTGTCCAATACATCCAATGGATCCTCCTTTCATTTAGTATCAACATACCTCCAGATCATGAGCTCAGGCTGCCCGAGGTACCACAAATGGTGGGGGACGGTGAGAGCTTCCCACTTTGGGCCCATCACTCGCCTCTCTTCTCACAGAGAGTCCGTGGTGTCACAATGCTTGGTGGGCATCATGCCATTGCTGTGGCCACCATTGGGCCTGAACTTCTCAGATGGAAGGCAACTCCACCTCCTCTGTGCCCACCTGCTCTCTACAGAAGGATGGCTCTTCCCCTGAACGTGTGTCAGGCTCAACACGGTGGTTCCAGAACTGCTTCCCAGGAATACACAGTCTACAATCCCATTTGGAAAGAAAATATGGGATTGAAAAAGACCCACTGGCTCAAGATTGGGCAAGAGGGCGGAGGAGTAGCTGGACACGCTGACCACTTCATAGGAACTTCGGTCTCTAGGGTCCCATATTGGACGCAGAGAGCAACACACTTGAAACAACGTTCACATGAGTGCTCTCCCAAGAAACCGCTTCTCTGCAGCATTCCCTACCTGGTCCATGAGCTATTGCGGATTTGCTCGGGTGTGGATCTCTGGACTCGTTCTTAGCGGATATCGAATATGAACTCTGTGACTCTTCAGGTCTCAATGATTGGGCATCCAAACAATGGTCTGAGCATCCATGGCCAGTGGGCTGGCCAACCATAACACAGAGTACAAGATGTCTGTCAACCAAATCCAGTCTCTATGGAATAGACCTCCTCATTCTCTGGCCTCATGATTGTCAGGGACAGAGCCCACTCCCTTCCAGGTGGGACCTTTCAGTACCCTCAAATTGCAGGCATCATCCCAGGGCTCCTGGAAGATCAGACAATCGACCCACCTTTCCTTCCTTCTGATTGTAGACACAACAAACCCACTGGCACTGGCCCCAGGCACCACACTCCCAGGAAGCTCTCCATGAGAGGGAGGGCTTGTTCTTATCCACCTGTGGAAAAGGCACCTGAAATAGACCGGTTACCTCTCGGTTAAAAGGCCTCTGTTTGGCGGGCTCCCCTGTGGCTTAGGCTATGGAAATATTTATTCGGAAGTGTGGAGCTGAAAAAGCCCCATGGGGAATGTCTTCGTCAAGGGTTACATCCAAGGCCTCATGCTTGGTGGAGAGCATTGGGGCATGGATTGCTTGTTTGTGCCCTGGGATGTCTTGTTTCAGATGGCCATGAAGCACAATTCTTCTTTCACATGTAGGAACTCCCTTGAGGTATTCTGCCCACTGATCCCCTGAAGATATCACATGTGCAGACACCAAGCCTCTAGAATCTACACTGAGCTTGGGAGCCTGAGGAGAGTGGTGGCTATGCGTCTACAGATGGAGATAAGAGTGTTCATCCAAGAGGACCAGCCCTCTGATGGATCCTCCTTTGCATCAACTTCGACATACCTCCAGAGCAAGAGCTCATGGTGTCCATCTTTGACCTCTCAAGGTTTGAGGGGGACACTTTCCCACATATGGCCCATCACACACCTCTTTTCTCACAGAGAGGTGGTTTGGTCACAAGGCTCCATGGGCATACTCTCAGTGCCATGGCCACTTCTGGCACTGCAACTTTCCGAAGGAAGGCAACTCCACACACTGGGGAACCCAATTTTCTCTATCATGATGGATCTCTGATAACATGTGGAGCACGTCAGGGTCAAGTTCTTTCTGAGTCCCTGCCTCACACGCATACACAGGACAGAATCTCTTTTGGAGAGAAAAGATGTCATTCCAAACACCCAAACCAAAGTCACCTGGACAATGAAATCAAGGAACGACTGAGGAAGAACAACCTATGAGCTGCCATTTCAATAGGAAGGGACTTTTCCGCTTAGGGAAAAGAGAGGGTGTCGTTTACCTTGACCCACACCTCGTGTCCTTTGAGAAGACATGGGTGCCCAGCAGGGAGGACTGCTTGCAACCGACATACTTCCAGAGACCAGCCAAGGAAGAGTGAAAATCTCATGCAAGAGTCCTGAGATAGCCTTTGTGTCTAATAGTCCCCGGAAACACAGACAAGGGCTTGGGAATGAAACTGCGCCCTGGAATGTGGCTTGGATGCAAATCACATCTCAATCTCTCTCTCAGCTTCTTCCTCCTTCACATTCTCTCGAATCCTCCTCATCCAAGGTTATCTGTGCTGGTCCATGTTGTCAAATCTCAGCCAGGAAAGCGGTCAAATTCGTTAACCTAGATTTTCCATCAGTCTTCCAAACTCCTATCACATGTAAAAGCAGTTTACCTGAAATAACTCCTCTCTTTGTATGGAGATATTCCACCTTACCCAGTGCACCTCTATCTTACCGTAGTCAGCCCTTCACACTGACAGATAACCATCCCATTTGCACTGTGTTCTACATGGCCACAAATTTGACTCTGAGATCAACATCTTTTCAACCACCTACACATAAGGGACCGAGTGAGAATTCACTTCTCTGCAGCACAGCCCATGTATTTGAAGTTGCTGGTGAGGTGGATCTCTCGACTCTTTCTAAGGGGAGTTGGGAAATGAAGTCTCTGCCTCTCCATGTCTCAGTGAATTGGCATCGAAGAAGGGGTCTGAGCACCCTTCAGCAGGGTCTGAATGACAATGCGACAGAGGTCAAGGATTCGGTCCCCTCAAACCAGTCTCCATTTGGGACAATCCTCCTCCTTCTCTAGACCCTCAATTGGCAGGCCAGAGGCCCGGCTCGTCCAAGAGGGAAACCTCAAGACCTGCCCAGGTAGCCCTCACCACACGGCTCACGGTAGATAACAAGAGAGACTCCTTAAATTCCACAACTGTGTACCCCACAAACAAGCCAGCAGTGGAACTACTCACCCCACTTCCATCCAGCACCCCAGTAGACAGGACGTAATCTTATCAACCTGTGAAATACCCACCAGACATATCCCAGCTTCATTCTTGGGAAATTTGTTACTGTGGATAGCTGGTGTGTGCTTTCATCTATTGACGTGTACGTTCAGAAGCAGGGAATGGTCCTTGCCCCCATTCAAGTATTTCCTCAGGTTGATATTGAGGGCCTCGTCCTTGGTTGAAGGCAGAGGGGCCTATTGTCATGGTTTGAGCTCTGGAGTGAGCTTTATCGTCCCGGTCATACTTGGGAGTCTTTCTTCCCCTGTTGGAAAAGACTGGAAGGGATAAGCTCACTGGTCCCTCTCAGATGTATCATAATCCAAAAGCAAGCCTGAGCCGTGGCTATTTCCTCAGCAGCCTGATGAGAATGGTGGGCATCAGAAGAATGCTGGAAAGGATACTTGTCATCCAATTGTCCAATACATCCAATGGATCCTCCTTTAATTTCGTATCAACATACCTCCAGATCATGAGCTCAGGCTGCCCGAGGTACCACAAATGGTGGGGGACGGTGAGAGCTTCCCACTTTGGGCCCATCACTCGCCTCTCTTCTCACAGAGAGTCCGTGGTGTCACAATGCTTGGTGGGCATCATGCCATTGCTGTGGCCACCATTGGGCCTGAACTTCTCAGATGGAAGGCAACTCCACCTCCTCTGTGCCCACCTGCTCTCTACAGAAGGATGGCTCTTCCCCTGAACGTGTGTCAGGCTCAACACGGTGGTTCCAGAACTGCTTCCCAGGAATACACAGTCTACAATCCCATTTGGAAAGAAAATATGGGATTGAAAAAGACCCACTGGCTCAAGATTGGGCAAGAGGGCGGAGGAGTAGCTGGACACGCTGACCACTTCATAGGAACTTCGGTCTCTAGGGTCCCATATTGGACGCAGAGAGCAACACACTTGAAACAACGTTCACATGAGTGCTCTCCCAAGAAACCGCTTCTCTGCAGCATTCCCTACCTGGTCCATGAGCTATTGCGGATTTGCTCGGGTGTGGATCTCTGGACTCGTTCTTAGCGGATATCGAATATGAACTCTGTGACTCTTCAGGTCTCAATGATTGGGCATCCAAACAATGGTCTGAGCATCCATGGCCAGTGGGCTGGCCAACCATAACACAGAGTACAAGATGTCTGTCAACCAAATCCAGTCTCTATGGAATAGACCTCCTCATTCTCTGGCCTCATGATTGTCAGGGACAGAGCCCACTCCCTTCCAGGTGGGACCTTTCAGTACCCTCAAATTGCAGGCATCATCCCAGGGCTCCTGGAAGATCAGACAATCGACCCACCTTTCCTTCCTTCTGATTGTAGACACAACAAACCCACTGGCACTGGCCCCAGGCACCACACTCCCAGGAAGCTCTCCATGAGAGGGAGGGCTTGTTCTTATCCACCTGTGGAAAAGGCACCTGAAATAGACCGGTTACCTCTCGGTTAAAAGGCCTCTGTTTGGAGGGCTCCCCTGTGGCTTAGGCTATGGAAATATTTATTCGGAAGTGTGGAGCTGAAAATGCCCCATGGGGAATGTCTTCGTCAAGGGTTACATCCAAGGCCTCATGCTTGGTGGAGAGCATTGGGGCATGGATTGCTTGTTTGTGCCCTGGGATGTCTTGTTTCAGATGGCCATGAAGCACAATTCTTCTTTCACATGTAGGAACTCCCTTGAGGTATTCTGCCCACTGATCCCCTGAAGATATCACATGTGCAGACACCAAGCCTCTAGAATCTACACTGAGCTTGGGAGCCTGAGGAGAGTGGTGGCTATGCGTCTACAGATGGAGATAAGAGTGTTCATCCAAGAGGACCAGCCCTCTGATGGATCCTCCTTTGCATCAACTTCGACATACCTCCAGAGCAAGAGCTCATGGTGTCCATCTTTGACCTCTCAAGGTTTGAGGGGGACACTTTCCCACATATGGCCCATCACACACCTCTTTTCTCACAGAGAGGTGGTTTGGTCACAAGGCTCCATGGGCATACTCTCAGTGCCATGGCCACTTCTGGCACTGCACCTTTCCGAAGGAAGGCAACTCCACACACTGGGGAACCCAATTTTCTCTATCATGATGGATCTCTGATAACATGTGGAGCACGTCAGGGTCAAGTGCTTTCTGAGTCCCTGCCTCACACGAATACACAGGACAGAATCTCTTTTGGAGAGAAAAGATGTCATTCCAAACACCCAAACCAAAGTCACCTGGACAATGAAATCAAGGAACGACTGAGGAAGAACAACCTATGAGCTGCCATTTCAATAGGAAGGGTCTTTTCCGCTTAGGGAAAAGAGAGGGTGTCGTTTACCTTGACCCACACCTCGTGTCCTTTGAGAAGACATGGGTGCCCAGCAGGGAGGACTGCTTGCAACCGACATACTTCCAGAGACCAGCCAAGGAAGAGTGAAAATCTCATGCAAGAGTCCTGAGATAGCCTTTGTGTCTAATAGTCCCCGGAAACACAGACAAGGGCTTGGGAATGAAACTGCGCCCTGGAATGTGGCTTGGATGCAAATCACATCTCAATATCTCTCTCAGCTTCTTCCTCCTTCACATTCTCTCGAATCCTCCTCATCCAAGGTTATCTGTGCTGGTCCATGTTGTCAAATCTCAGCCAGGAAAGCGGTCAAATTCGTTAACCTAGATTTTCCATCAGTCTTCCAAACTCCTATCACATGTAAAAGCAGTTTACCTGAAATAACTCCTCTCTTTGTATGGAGATATTCCACCTTACCCAGTGCACCTCTATCTTACCGTAGTCAGCCCTTCACACTGACAGATAACCATCCCATTTGCACTGTGTTCTACATGGCCACAAATTTGACTCTGAGATCAACATCTTTTCAACCACCTACACATAAGGGACCGAGTGAGAATTCACTTCTCTGCAGCACAGCCCATGTATTTGAAGTTGCTGGTGAGGTGGATCTCTCGACTCTTTCTAAGGGGAGTTGGGAAATGAAGTCTCTGCCTCTCCATGTCTCAGTGAATTGGCATCAAAGAAGGGGTCTGAGCACCCTTCAGCAGGGTCTGAATGACAATGCGACAGAGGTCAAGGATTCGGTCCCCTCAAACCAGTCTCCATTTGGGACAACCCTCCTCCTTCTCTAGACCCTCAATTGGCAGGCCAGAGGCCCAGCTCGTCCAAGAGGGAAACCTCAAGACCTGCCCAGGTAGCCCTCACCACACGGCTCACGGTAGATAACAAGAGAGACTCCTTAAATTCCACAACTGTGTACCCCACAAACAAGCCAGCAGTGGAACTACTCACCCCACTTCCATCCAGCACCCCAGTAGACAGGACGTAATCTTATCAACCTGTGAAATACCCACCAGACATATCCCAGCTTCATTCTTGGGAAATTTGTTACTGTGGATAGCTGGTGTGTGCTTTCATCTATTGACGTGTACGTTCAGAAGCAGGGAATGGTCCTTGCCCCCATTCAAGTATTTCCTCAGGTTGATATTGAGGGCCTCGTCCTTGGTTGAAGGCAGAGGGGCCTATTGTCATGGTTTGAGCTCTGGAGTGAGCTTTATCGTCCCGGTCATACTTGGGAGTCTTTCTTCCCCTGTTGGAAAAGACTGGAAGGGATAAGCTCACTGGTCCCTCTCAGATGTATCATAATCCAAAAGCAAGCCTGAGCCGTGGCTATTTCCTCAGCAGCCTGATGAGAATGGTGGGCATCAGAAGAATGCTGGAAAGGATACTTGTCATCCAATTGTCCAATACATCCAATGGATCCTCCTTTCATTTAGTATCAACATACCTCCAGATCATGAGCTCAGGCTGCCCGAGGTACCACAAATGGTGGGGGACGGTGAGAGCTTCCCACTTTGGGCCCATCACTCGCCTCTCTTCTCACAGAGAGTCCGTGGTGTCACAATGCTTGGTGGGCATCATGCCATTGCCGTGGCCACCATTGGGCCTGAACTTCTCAGATGGAAGGCAACTCCACCTCCTCTGTGCCCACCTGCTCTCTACAGAAGGATGGCTCTTCCCCTGAACGTGTGTCAGGCTCAACACGGTGGTTCCAGAACTGCTTCCCAGGAATACACAGTCTACAATCCCATTTGGAAAGAAAATATGTGATTGAAAAAGACCCACTGGCTCAAGATTGGGCAAGAGGGCGGAGGAGTAGCTGGACACGCTGACCACTTCATAGGAACTTCGGTCTCTAGGGTCCCATATTGGACGCAGAGAGCAACACACTTGAAACAACGTTCACATGAGTGCTCTCCCAAGAAACCGCTTCTCTGCAGCATTCCCTACCTGGTCCATGAGCTATTGTGGATATGCTCGGGTGTGGATCTCTGGACTCGTTCTTAGCGGATATCGAATATGAACTCTGTGACTCTTCAGGTCTCAATGATTGGGCATCCAAACAATGGTCTGAGCATCCATGGCCAGTGGGCTGGCCAACCATAACACAGAGTACAAGATGTCTGTCAACCAAATCCAGTCTCTATGGAATAGACCTCCTCATTCTCTGGCCTCATGATTGTCAGGGACAGAGCCCACTCCCTTCCAGGTGGGACCTTTCAGTACCCTCAAATTGCAGGCATCATCCCAGGGCTCCTGGAAGATCAGACAATCGACCCACCTTTCCTTCCTTCTGATTGTAGACACAACAAACCCACTGGCACTGGCCCCAGGCACCACACTCCCAGGAAGCTCTCCATGAGAGGGAGGGCTTGTTCTTATCCACCTGTGGAAAAGGCACCTGAAATAGACCGGTTACCTCTCGGTTAAAAGGCCTCTGTTTGGCGGGCTCCCCTGTGGCTTAGGCTATGGAAATATTTATTCGGAAGTGTGGAGCTGAAAAAGCCCCATGGGGAATGTCTTCGTCAAGGGTTACATCCAAGGCCTCATGCTTGGTGGAGAGCATTGGGGCATGGATTGCTTGTTTGTGCCCTGGGATGTCTTGTTTCAGATGGCCATGAAGCACAAATCTTCTTTCACATGTAGGAACTCCCTTGAGGTATTCTGCCCACTGATCCCCTGAAGATATCACATGTGCAGACACCAAGCCTCTAGAATCTACACTGAGCTTGGGAGCCTGAGGAGAGTGGTGGCTATGCGTCTACAGATGGAGATAAGAGTGTTCATCCTAGAGGACCACCCCTCTGATGGGTCCTCCTTTGCATCAACTTCGACATACCTCCAGAGCAAGAGCTCATGGTGTCCATCTTTGACCTCTCAAGGTTTGAGGGGGACACTTTCCCACATATGGCCCATCACACACCTCTTTTCTCACAGAGAGGTGGTTTGGTCACAAGGCTCCATGGGCATACTCTCAGTGCCATGGCCACTTCTGGCACTGCACCTTTCCGAAGGAAGGCAACTCCACACACTGGGGAACCCAATTTTCTCTATCATGATGGATCTCTGATAACATGTGGAGCACGTCAGGGTCAAGTGCTTTCTGAGTCCCTGCCTCACACGCATACACAGGACAGAATCTCTTTTGGAGAGAAAAGATGTCATTCCAAACACCCAAACCAAAGTCACCTGGACAATGAAATCAAGGAACGACTGAGGAAGAACAACCTATGAGCTGCCATTTCAATAGGAAGGGTCTTTTCCGCTTAGGGAAAAGAGAGGGTGTCGTTTACCTTGACCCACACCTCGTGTCCTTTGAGAAGACATGGGTGCCCAGCAGGGAGGACTGCTTGCAACCGACATACTTCCAGAGACCAGCCAAGGAAGAGTGAAAATCTCATGCAAGAGTCCTGAGATAGCCTTTGTGTCTAATAGTCCCCGGAAACACAGACAAGGGCTTGGGAATGAAACTGCGCCCTGGAATGTGGCTTGGATGCAAATCACATCTCAATATCTCTCTCAGCTTCTTCCTCCTTCACATTCTCTCGAATCCTCCTCATCCAAGGTGATCTGTGCTGGTCCATGTTGTCAAATCTCAGCCAGGAAATCGGTCAAATTCGTTAACCTAGATTTTCCATCAGTCTTCCAAACTCCTATCAAATGTAAAAGCAGTTTACCTGAAATAACTCCTCTCTTTGTATGGAGATATTCCACCTTACCCAGTGCACCTCTATCTTACCGTAGTCAGCCCTTCACACTGACAGATAACCATCCCATTTGCACTGTGTTCTACATGGCCACAAATTTGACTCTGAGATCAACATCTTTTCAACCACCTACACATAAGGGACCGAGTGAGAATTCACTTCTCTGCAGCACAGCCCATGTATTTGAAGTTGCTGGTGAGGTGGATCTCTCGACTCTTTCTAAGGGGAGTTGGGAAATGAAGTCTCTGCCTCTCCATGTCTCAGTGAATTGGCATCGAAGAAGGGGTCTGAGCACCCTTCAGCAGGGTCTGAATGACAATGCGACAGAGGTCAAGGATTCGGTCCCCTCAAACCAGTCTCCATTTGGGACAACCCTCCTCCTTCTCTAGACCCTCAATTGGCAGGCCAGAGGCCCGGCTCGTCCAAGAGGGAAACCTCAAGACCTGCCCAGGTAGCCCTCACCACACGGCTCACGGTAGATAACAAGAGAGACTCCTTAAATTCCACAACTGTGTACCCCACAAACAAGCCAGCAGTGGAACTACTCACCCCACTTCCATCCAGCACCCCAGTAGACAGGACGTAATCTTATCAACCTGTGAAATACCCACCAGACATATCCCAGCTTCATTCTTGGGAAATTTGTTACTGTGGATAGCTAGTGTGTGCTTTCATCTATTGACGTGTACGTTCAGAAGCAGGGAATGGTCCTTGCCCCCATTCAGGTATTTCCTCAGGGTTGATATTGAGGGCCTCGTCCTTGGTTGAAGGCAGAGGGGCCTATTGTCATGGTTTGAGCTCTGGAGTGAGCTTTATCGTCCCGGTCATACTTGGGAGTCTTTATTCCCCTGTTGGAAAAGACTGGAAGGGATAAGCTCACTGGTCCCTCTCAGATGTATCATAATCCAAAAGCAAGCCTGAGCCGTGGCTATTTCCTCAGCAGCCTGATGAGAATGGTGGGCATCAGAAGAATGCTGGAAAGGATACTTGTCATCCAATTGTCCAATACATCCAATGGATCCTCCTTTCATTTAGTATCAACATACCTCCAGATCATGAGCTCAGGCTGCCCGAGGTACCACAAATGGTGGGGGACGGTGAGAGCTTCCCACTTTGGGCCCATCACTCGCCTCTCTTCTCACAGAGAGTCCGTGGTGTCACAATGCTTGATGGGCATCATGCCATTGCCGTG
This sequence comes from Sus scrofa, assembly GCF_054392235.1. Taxonomy (NCBI): domain Eukaryota; kingdom Metazoa; phylum Chordata; class Mammalia; order Artiodactyla; family Suidae; genus Sus; species Sus scrofa. The sequence goes on from NC_139402.1 coordinate 46,260,934, forward strand.
GCCGCCATTGGGCCTGAACTTCTCAGATGGAAGGCAACTCCACCTCCTCTGTGCCCACCTGCTCTCTACAGAAGGATGGCTCTTCCCCTGAACGTGTGTCAGGCTCAACACGGTGGTTCCAGAACTGCTTCCCAGGAATACACAGTCTACAATCCCATTTGGAAAGAAAATATGGGATTGAAAAAGACCCACTGCCTCAAGACTGGGCAAGAGGGCGGAGGAGTAGCTGGACACGCTGACCACTACATAGGTACTTCGGTCTCTAGGGTCCCATATTGGACGCAGAGAGCAACACACTTGAAACAACGTTCACAGGAGTGCTCTCCCAAGCAATGGCTGATCTGCAGCATTCCCTACCTGGTCCATGAGCTATTGTGGATTTGCTCGGGTGTGGATCTCTGGACTCGTTCTTAGCGGATATCGAATATGAACTCTGTGACTCTTCAGGTCTCAATGATTGGGCATCCAAACAATGGTCTGAGCATCCATGGCCAGTGGGCTGGCCAACCATAACACAGAGTACAAGATGTCTGTCAACCAAATCCAGTCTCTATGGAATAGACCTCCTCATTCTCTGGCCTCATGATTGTCAGGGACAGAGCCCACTCCCTTCCAGGTGGGAACTTTCAGTACCCTCAAATTGCAGGCATCATCCCAGGGCTCCTGGAAGATCAGACAATCGACCCACCTTTCCTTCCTTCTGATTGTAGACACAACAAACCCACTGGCACTGGCCCCAGGCACCACACTCCCAGGAAGCTCTCCATGAGAGGGAGGGCTTGTTCTTATCCACCTGTGGAAAAGGCACCTGAAATAGACCGGTTACCTCTCGGTTAAAAGGCCTCTGTTTGGAGGGCTCCACTGTGGCTTAGGCTATGGAAATATTTATTCGGAAGTGTGGAGCTGAAAAAGCCCCATGGGGAATGTCTTCGTCAAGGGTTACATCCAAGGCCTCATGCTTGGTGGAGAGCATTGTGGCATGGATTACTTGTTTGTGCCCTGGGATGTCTTGTTTCAGATGGCCATGAAGCACAATTCTTCTTTCACATGTAGGAACTCCCTTGAGGTATTCTGCCCACTGATCCCCTGAAGATATCACATGTGCAGACACCAAGCCTCTAGAATCTACACTGAGCTTGGGAGCCTGAGGAGAGTGGTGGCTATGCGTCTACAGATGGAGATAAGAGTGTTCATCCAAGAGGACCAGCCCTCTGATGGATCCTCCTTTGCATCAACTTCGACATACCTCCAGAGCAAGAGCTCATGGTGTCCATCTTTGACCTCTCAAGGTTTGAGGGGGACACTTTCCCACATATGGCCCATCACACACCTCTTATCTCACAGAGAGGTGGTTTGGTCACAAGGCTCCATGGGCATACTCTCAGTGCCATGGCCACTTCTGGCACTGCACCTTTCCGAAGGAAGGCAACTCCACACACTGGGGAACCCAATTTTCTCTATCATGATGGATCTCTGATAACATGTGGAGCACGTCAGGGTCAAGTGCTTTCTGAGTCCCTGCCTCACACGCATACACAGGACAGAATCTCTTTTGGAGAGAAAAGATGTCATTCCAAACACCCAAACCAAAGTCACCTGGACAATGAAATCAAGGAACGACTGAGGAAGAACAACCTATGAGCTGCCATTTCAATAGGAAGGGTCTTTTCCGCTTAGGGAAAAGAGAGGGTGTCGTTTACCTTGACCCACACCTCGTGTCCTTTGAGAAGACATGGGTGCCCAGCAGGGAGGATTGCTTGCAACCGACATACTTCCAGAGACCAGCCAAGGAAGAGTGAAAATCTCATGCAAGAGTCCTGAGATAGCCTTTGTGTCTAATAGTCCCCGGAAACACAGACAAGGGCTTGGGAATGAAACTGCGCCCTGGAATGTGGCTTGGATGCAAATCACATCTCAATATCTCTCTCAGCTTCTTCCTCCTTCACATTCTCTCGAATCCTCCTCATCCAAGGTTATCTGTGCTGGTCCATGTTGTCAAATCTCAGCCAGGAAAGCGGTCAAATTCGTTAACCTAGATTTTCCATCAGTCTTCCAAACTCCTATCACATGTAAAAGCAGTTTACCTGAAATAACTCCTCTCTTTGTATGGAGATATTCCACCTTACCCAGTGCACCTCTATCTTACCGTAGTCAGCCCTTCACACTGACAGATAACCATCCCATTTGCACTGTGTTCTACATGGCCACAAATTTGACTCTGAGATCAACATCTTTTCAACCACCTACACATAAGGGACCGAGTGAGAATTCACTTCTCTGCAGCACAGCCCATGTATTTGAAGTTGCTGGTGAGGTGGATCTCTCGACTCTTTCTAAGGGGAGTTGGGAAATGAAGTCTCTGCCTCTCCATGTCTCAGTGAATTGGCATCAAAGAAGGGGTCTGAGCACCCTTCAGCAGGGTCTGAATGACAATGCGACAGAGGTCAAGGATTCGGTCCCCTCAAACCAGTCTCCATTTGGGACAACACTCCTCCTTTTCTAGACCCTCAATTGGCAGGCCAGAGGCCCGGCTCGTCCAAGAGGGAAACCTCAAGACCTGCCCAGGTAGCCCTCACCACACGGCTCACGGTAGATAACAAGAGAGACTCCTTAAATTCCACAACTGTGTACCCCACAAACAAGCCAGCAGTGGAACTACTCACCCCACTTCCATCCAGCACCCCAGTAGACAGGACGTAATCTTATCAACCTGTGAAATACCCACCAGACATATCCCAGCTTCATTCTTGGGAAATTTGTTACTGTGGATAGCTGGTGTGTGCTTTCATCTATTGACGTGTACGTTCAGAAGCAGGGAATGGTCCTTGCCCCCATTCAAGTATTTCCTCAGGTTGATATTGAGGGCCTCGTCCTTGGTTGAAGGCAGAGGGGCCTATTGTCATGGTTTGAGCTCTGGAGTGAGCTTTATCGTCCCGGTCATACTTGGGAGTCTTTCTTCCCCTGTTGGAAAAGACTGGAAGGGATAAGCTCACTGGTCCCTCTCAGATGTATCATAATCCAAAAGCAAGCCTGAGCCGTGGCTATTTCCTCAGCAGCCTGATGAGAATGGTGGGCATCAGAAGAATGCTGGAAAGGATACTTGTCATCCAATTGTCCAATACATCCAATGGATCCTCCTTTCATTTAGTATCAACATACCTCCAGATCATGAGCTCAGGCTGCCCGAGGTACCACAAATGGTGGGGGACGGTGAGAGCTTCCCACTTTGGGCCCATCACTCGCCTCTCTTCTCACAGAGAGTCCGTGGTGTCACAATGCTTGGTGGGCATCATGCCATTGCCGTGGCCACCATTGGGCCTGAACTTCTCAGATGGAAGGCAACTCCACCTCCTCTGTGCCCACCTGCTCTCTACAGAAGGATGGCTCTTCCCCTGAACGTGTGTCAGGCTCAACACGGTGGTTCCAGAACTGCTTCCCAGGAATACACAGTCTACAATCCCATTTGGAAAGAAAATATGGGATTGAAAAAGACCCACTGGCTCAAGATTGGGCAAGAGGGCGGAGGAGTAGCTGGACACGCTGACCACTTCATAGGAACTTCGGTCTCTAGGGTCCCATATTGGACGCAGAGAGCAACACACTTGAAACAACGTTCACATGAGTGCTCTCCCAAGCAATGGCTGATCTGCAGCATTCCCTACCTGGTCCATGAGCTATTGTGGATATGCTCGGGTGTGGATCTCTGGACTCGTTCTTAGCGGATATCGAATATGAACTCTGTGACTCTTCAGGTCTCAATGATTGGGCATCCAAACAATGGTCTGAGCATCCATGGCCAGTGGGCTGGCCAACCATAACACAGAGTACAAGATGTCTGTCAACCAAATCCAGTCTCTATGGAATAGACCTCCTCATTCTCTGGCCTCATGATTGTCAGGGACAGAGCCCACTCCCTTCCAGGTGGGACCTTTCAGTACCCTCAAATTGCAGGCATCATCCCAGGGCTCCTGGAAGATCAAACAATCGACCCACCTTTCCTTCCTTCTGATTGTAGACACAACAAACCCACTGGCACTGGCCCCAGGCACCACACTCCCAGGAAGCTCTACATGAGAGGGAGGGCTTGTTCTTATCCACCTGTGGAAAAGGCACCTGAAATAGACCGGTTACCTCTCGGTTAAAAGGCCTCTGTTTGGCGGGCTCCCCTGTGGCTTAGGCTATGGAAATATTTATTCGGAAGTGTGGAGCTGAAAAAGCCCCATGGGGAATGTCTTCGTCAAGGGTTACATCCAAGGCCTCATGCTTGGTGGAGAGCATTGGGGCATGGATTGCTTGTTTGTGCCCTGGGATGTCTTGTTTCAGATGGCCATGAAGCACAATTCTTCTTTCACATGTAGGAACTCCCTTGAGGTATTCTGCCCACTGATCCCCTGAAGATATCACATGTGCAGACACCAAGCCTCTAGAATCTACACTGAGCTTGGGAGCCTGAGGAGAGTGGTGGCTATGCGTCTACAGATGGAGATAAGAGTGTTCATCCAAGAGGACCAGCCCTCTGATGGATCCTCCTTTGCATCAACTTCGACATACCTCCAGAGCAAGAGCTCATGGTGTCCATCTTTGACCTCTCAAGGTTTGAGGGGGACACTTTCCCACATATGGCCCATCACACACCTCTATTCTCACAGAGAGGTGGTTTGGTCACAAGGCTCCATGGGCATACTCTCAGTGCCATGGCCACTTCTGGCACTGCACCTTTCCGAAGGAAGGCAACTCCACACACTGGGGAACCCAATTTTCTCTATCATGATGGATATCTGATAACATGTGGAGCACGTCAGGGTCAAGTGCTTTCTGAGTCCCTGCCTCACACGCATACACAGGACAGAATCTCTTTTGGAGAGAAAAGGTGTCATTCCAAACACCCAAACCAAAGTCAACTGGACAATGAATTCAAGGAATGACTGAGGAAGAACAACCTATGAGCTGCCATTTCAATAGGAAGGGACTTTTCCGCTTAGGGAAAAGAGAGGGTGTCGTTTACCTTGACCCACACCTCGTGTCCTTTGAGAAGACATGGGTGCCCAGCAGGGAGGACTGCTTGCAACCGACATACTTCCAGAGACCAGCCAAGGAAGAGTGAAAATCTCATGCAAGAGTCCTGAGATAGCCTTTGTGTCTAATAGTCCCCGGAAACACAGACAAGGGCTTGGGAATGAAACTGCGCCCTGGAATGTGGCTTGGATGCAAATCACATCTCAATATCTCTCTCAGCTTCTTCCTCCTTCACATTCTCTCGAATCCTCCTCATCCAAGGTGATCTGTGCTGGTCCATGTTGTCAAATCTCAGCCAGGAAAGCGGTCAAATTCGTTAACCTAGATTTTCCATCAGTCTTCCAAACTCCTATCAAATGTAAAAGCAGTTTACCTGAAATAACTCCTCTCTTTGTATGGAGATATTCCACCTTACCCAGTGCACCTCTATCTTACCGTAGTCAGCCCTTCACACTGACAGATAACCATCCCATTTGCACTGTGTTCTACATGGCCACAAATTTGACTCTGAGATCAACATCTTTTCAACCACCTACACATAAGGGACCGAGTGAGAATTCACTTCTCTGCAGCACAGCCCATGTATTTGAAGTTGCTGGTGAGGTGGATCTCTCGACTCTTTCTAAGGGGAGTTGGGAAATGAAGTCTCTGCCTCTCCATGTCTCAGTGAATTGGCATCGAAGAAGGGGTCTGAGCACCCTTCAGCAGGGTCTGAATGACAATGCGACAGAGGTCAAGGATTCGGTCCCCTCAAACCAGTCTCCATTTGGGACAACCCTCCTCCTTCTCTAGACCCTCAATTGACAGGCCAGATGCCCGGGTCGTCCAAGAGGGAAACCTCAAGACCTGCCCAGGTAGCCCTCACCACACGGCTCACGGTAGATAACAAGAGAGACTCCTTAAATTCCACAACTGTGTACCCCACAAACAAGCCAGCAGTGGAACTACTCACCCCACTTCCATCCAGCACCCCAGTAGACAGGACGTAATCTTATCAACCTGTGAAATACCCACCAGACATATCCCAGCTTCATTCTTGGGAAATTTGTTACTGTGGATAGCTGGTGTGTGCTTTCATCTATTGACGTGTACGTTCAGAAGCAGGGAATGGTCCTTGCCCCCATTCAAGTATTTCTTCAGGTTGATATTGAGGGCCTCGTCCTTGGTTGAAGGCAGAGGGGCCTATTGTCATGGTTTGAGCTCTGGAGTGAGCTTTATCGTCCCGGTCATACTTGGGAGTCTTTCTTCCCCTGTTGGAAAAGACTGGAAGGGATAAGCTCACTGGTCCCTCTCAGATGTATCATAATCCAAAAGCAAGCCTGAGCCGTGGCTATTTCCTCAGCAGCCTGATGAGAATGGTGGGCATCAGAAGAATGCTGGAAAGGATACTTGTCATCCAATTGTCCAATACATCCAATGGATCCTCCTTTCATTTAGTATCAACATACCTCCAGATCATGAGCTCAGGCTGCCCGAGGTACCACAAATGGTGGGGGACGGTGAGAGCTTCCCACTTTGGGCCCATCACTCGCCTCTCTTCTCACAGAGAGTCCGTGGTGTCACAATGCTTGGTGGGCATCATGCCATTGCCGTGGCCACCATTGGGCCTGAACTTCTCAGATGGAAGGCAACTCCACCTCCTCTGTGCCCACCTGCTCTCTACAGAAGGATGGCTCTTCCCCTGAACGTGTGTCAGGCTCAACACGGTGGTTCCAGAACTGCTTCCCAGGAATACACAGTCTACAATCCCATTTGGAAAGAAAATATGGGATTGAAAAAGACCCACTGGCTCAAGATTGGGCAAGAGGGCGGAGGAGTAGCTGGACACGCTGACCACTTCATAGGAACTTCGGTCTCTAGGGTCCCATATTGGACGCAGAGAGCAACACACTTGAAACAACGTTCACATGAGTGCTCTCCCAAGAAACCGCTTCTCTGCAGCATTCCCTACCTGGTCCATGAGCTATTGTGGATTTGCTCGGGTGTGGATCTCTGGACTCGTTCTTAGCGGATATCGAATATGAACTCTGTGACTCTTCAGGTCTCAATGATTGGGCATCCAAACAATGGTCTGAGCATCCATGGCCAGTGGGCTGGCCAACCATAACACAGAGTACAAGAGGTCTGTCAACCAAATCCAGTCTCTCTGGAATAGACCTCCTCATTCTCTGGCCTCATGATTGTCAGGGACAGAGCCCACTCCCTTCCAGGTGGGACCTTTCAGTACCCTCAAATTGCAGGCATCATCCCAGGGCTCCTGGAAGATCAGACAATCGACCCACCTTTCCTTCCTTCTGATTGTAGACACAACAAACCCACTGGCACTGGCCCCAGGCACCACACTCCCAGGAAGCTCTCCATGAGAGGGAGGGCTTGTTCTTATCCACCTGTGGAAAAGGCACCTGCAATAGACCGGTTACCTCTCGGTTAAAAGGCCTCTGTTTGGCGGGCTCCCCTGTGGCTTAGGCTATGGAAATATTTATTCGGAAGTGTGGAGCTGAAAAAGCCCCATGGGGAATGTCTTCGTCAAGGGTTACATCCAAGGCCTCATGCTTGGTGGAGAGCATTGGGGCATGGATTGCTTGTTTGTGCCCTGGGATGTCTTGTTTCACATGGCCATGAAGCACAAATCTTCTTTCACATGTAGGAACTCCCTTGAGGTATTCTTCCCACTGATCCCCTGAAGATATCACATGTGCAGACACCAAGCCTCTAGAATCTACACTGAGCTTGGGAGCCTGAGGCGAGTGGTGGCTATGCGTCTACAGATGGAGATAAGAGTGTTCATCCAAGAGGACCAGCCCTCTGATGGATCCTCCTTTGCATCAACTTCGAAATACCTCCAGAGCAAGAGCTCATGGTGTCCATCTTTGACCTCTCAAGGTTTGAGGGGGACACTTTCCCACATATGGCCCATCACACACCTCTTTTCTCACAGAGAGGTGGTTTGGTCACAAGGCTCCATGGGCATACTCTCAGTGCCATGGCCACTTCTGGCACTGCACCTTTCCGAAGGAAGGCAACTCCACACACTGGGGAACCCAATTTTCTCTATCATGATGGATCTCTGATAACATGTGGAGCACGTCAGGGTCAAGTGCTTTCTGAGTCCCTGCCTCACACGCATACACAGGACAGTATCTCTTTTGGAGAGAAAAGATGTCATTCCAAACACCCAAACCAAAGTCACCTGGACAATGAAATCAAGGAACGACTGAGGAAGAACAACCTATGAGCTGCCATTTCAATAGGAAGGGTCTTTTCCGCTTAGGGAAAAGAGAGGGTGTCGTTTACCTTGACCCACACCTCGTGTCCTTTGAGAAGACATGGGTGCCCAGCAGGGAGGACTGCTTGCAACCGACATACTTCCAGAGACCAGCCAAGGAAGAGTGAAAATCTCATGCAAGAGTCCTGAGATAGCCTTTGTGTCTAATAGTCCCCGGAAACACAGACAAGGGCTTGGGAATGAAACTGCGCCCTGGAATGTGGCTTGGATGCAAATCACATCTCAATATCTCTCTCAGCTTCTTCCTCCTTCACATTCTCTCGAATCCTCCTCATCCAAGGTGATCTGTGCTGGTCCATGTTGTCAAATCTCAGCCAGGAAAGCGGTCAAATTCGTTAACCTAGATTTTCCATCAGTCTTCCAAACTCCTATCAAATGTAAAAGCAGTTTACCTGAAATAACTCCTCTCTTTGTATGGAGATATTCCACCTTACCCAGTGCACCTCTATCTTACCGTAGTCAGCCCTTCACACTGACAGATAACCATCCCATTTGCACTGTGTTCTACATGGCCACAAATTTGACTCTGAGATCAACATCTTTTCAACCACCTACACATAAGGGACCGAGTGAGAATTCACTTCTCTGCAGCACAGCCCATGTATTTGAAGTTGCTGGTGAGGTGGATCTCTCGACTCTTTCTAAGGGGAGTTGGGAAATGAAGTCTCTGCCTCTCCATGTCTCAGTGAATTGGCGTCAAAGAAGGGGTCTGAGCACCCTTCAGCAGGGTCTGAATGACAATGCGACAGAGGTCAAGGATTCGGTCCCCTCAAACCAGTCTCCATTTGGGACAACCCTCCTCCTTCTCTAGACCCTCAATTGGCAGGCCAGAGGCCCGGCTCGTCCAAGAGGGAAACCTCAAGACCTGCCCAGGTAGCCCTCACCACACGGCTCACGGTAGATAACAAGAGAGACTCCTTAAATTCCACAACTGTGTACCCCACAAACAAGCCAGCAGTGGAACTACTCACCCCACTTCCATCCAGCACCCCAGTAGACAGGACGTAATCTTATCAACCTGTGAAATACCCACCAGACATATCCCAGCTTCATTCTTGGGAAATTTGTTACTGTGGATAGCTGGTGTGTGCTTTCATCTATTGACGTGTACGTTCAGAAGCAGGGAATGGTCCTTGCCCCCATTCAGGTATTTCCTCAGGGTTGATATTGAGGGCCTCGTCCTTGGTTGAAGGCAGAGGGGCCTATTGTCATGGTTTGAGCTCTGGAGTGAGCTTTATCGTCCCGGTCATACTTGGGAGTCTTTATTCCCCTGTTGGAAAAGACTGGAAGGGATAAGCTCACTGGTCCCTCTCAGATGTATCATAATCCAAAAGCAAGCCTGAGCCGTGGCTATTTCCTCAGCAGCCTGATGAGAATGGTGGGCATCAGAAGAATGCTGGAAAGGATACTTGTCATCCAATTGTCCAATACATCCAATGGATCCTCCTTTCATTTAGTATCAACATACCTCCAGATCATGAGCTCAGGCTGCCCGAGGTACCACAAATGGTGGGGGACGGTGAGAGCTTCCCACTTTGGGCCCATCACTCGCCTCTCTTCTCACAGAGAGTCCGTGGTGTCACAATGCTTGGTGGGCATCATGCCATTGCCGTGGCCACCATTGGGCCTGAACTTCTCAGATGGAAGGCAACTCCACCTCCTCTGTGCCCACCTGCTCTCTACAGAAGGATGGCTCTTCCCCTGAACGTGTGTCAGGCTCAACACGGTGGTTCCAGAACTGCTTCCCAGGAATACACAGTCTACAATCCCATTTGGAAAGAAAATATGGGATTGAAAAAGACCCACTGGCTCAAGATTGGGCAAGAGGGCGGAGGAGTAGCTGGACACGCTGACCACTTCATAGGAACTTCGGTCTCTAGGGTCCCATATTGGACGCAGAGAGCAACACACTTGAAACAACGTTCACATGAGTGCTCTCCCAAGAAACCGCTTCTCTGCAGCATTCCCTACCTGGTCCATGAGCTATTGTGGATTTGCTCGGGTGTGGATCTCTGGACTCGTTCTTAGCGGATATCGAATATGAACTCTGTGACTCTTCAGGTCTCAATGATTGGGCATCCAAACAATGGTCTGAGCATCCATGGCCAGTGGGCTGGCCAACCATAACACAGAGTACAAGAGGTCTGTCAACCAAATCCAGTCTCTCTGGAATAGACCTCCTCATTCTCTGGCCTCATGATTGTCAGGGACAGAGCCCACTCCCTTCCAGGTGGGACCTTTCAGTACCCTCAAATTGCAGGCATCATCCCAGGGCTCCTGGAAGATCAGACAATCGACCCACCTTTCCTTCCTTCTGATTGTAGACACAACAAACCCACTGGCACTGGCCCCAGGCACCACACTCCCAGGAAGCTCTCCATGAGAGGGAGGGCTTGTTCTTATCCACCTGTGGAAAAGGCACCTGAAATAGACCGGTTACCTCTCGGTTAAAAGGCCTCTGTTTGGCGGGCTCCCCTGTGGCTTAGGCTATGGAAATATTTATTCGGAAGTGTGGAGCTGAAAATGCCCCATGGGGAATGTCTTCGTCAAGGGTTACATCCAAGGCCTCATGCTTGGTGGAGAGCATTGGGGCATGGATTGCTTGTTTGTGCCCTGGGATGTCTTGTTTCACATGGCCATGAAGCACAATTCTTCTTTCACATGTAGGAACTCCCTTGAGGTATTCTGCCCACTGATCCCCTGAAGATATCACATGTGCAGACACCAAGCCTCTAGAATCTACACTGAGCTTGGGAGCCTGAGGAGAGTGGTGGCTATGCGTCTACAGATGGAGATAAGAGTGTTCATCCAAGAGGACCAGCCCTCTGATGGATCCTCCTTTGCATCAACTTCGACATACCTCCAGAGCAAGAGCTCATGGTGTCCATCTTTGACCTCTCAAGGTTTGAGGGGGACACTTTCCCACATATGGCCCATCACACACCTCTTTTCTCACAGACAGGTGGTTTGGTCACAAGGCTCCATGGGCATACTCTCAGTGCGATGGCCACATCTGGCACTGCACCTTTCAGAACGAAGGCAACTCCACACACTGGGGAACCCAATTTTCTCTATCATGATGGATCTCTGATAACATGTGGAGCACGTCAGGGTCAAGTGCTTTCTGAGTCCCTGCCTCACACGCATACACAGGACAGAATCTCTTTTGGAGAGAAAAGATGTCATTCCAAACACCCAAACCAAAGTCACCTGGACAATGAATTCAAGGAACGACTGAGGAAGAACAACCTATGAGCTGCCATTTCAATAGGAAGGGACTTTTCCGCTTAGGGAAAAGAGAGGGTGTCGTTTACCTTGACCCACACCTCGTGTCCTTTGAGAAGACATGGGTGCCCAGCAGGGAGGACTGCTTGCAACCGACATACTTCCAGAGACCAGCCAAGGAAGAGTGAAAATCTCATGCAAGAGTCCTGAGATAGCCTTTGTGTCTAATAGTCCCCGGAAACACAGACAAGGGCTTGGGAATGAAACTGCGCCCTGGAATGTGGCTTGGATGCAAATCACATCTCAATATCTCTCTCGGCTTCTTCCTCCTTCACATTCTCTCGAATCCTCCTCATCCAAGGTGATCTGTGCTGGTCCATGTTGTCAAATCTCAGCCAGGAAAGCGGTCAAATTCGTTAACCTAGACTTTCCATCAGTCTTCCAAACTCCTATCAAATATAAAATATTTTACCTGAAATAACTCCTCTCTTTGTATGGAGATATTCCACCTTACCCAGTGCACCTCTATCTTACCGTAGTCAGCCCTTCACACTGACAGATAACCATCCCATTTGCACTGTGTTCTACATGGCCACAAATTTGACTCTGAGATCAACATCTTTTCAACCACCTACACATAAGGGACCGAGTGAGAATTCACTTCTCTGCAGCACAGCCCATGTATTTGAAGTTGCTGGTGAGGTGGATCTCTCGACTCTTTCTAAGGGGAGTTGGGAAATGAAGTCTCTGCCTCTCCATGTCTCAGTGAATTGGCATCGAAGAAGGGGTCTGAGCACCCTTCAGCAGGGTCTGAATGACAATGCGACAGAGGTCAAGGATTCGGTCCCCTCAAACCAGTCTCCATGTGGGACAACCCTCCTCCTTTTCTAGACCCTCAATTGGCAGGCCAGAGGCCCGGCTCGTCCAAGAGGGAAACCTCAAGACCTGCCCAGGTAGCCCTCACCACACGGCTCACGGTAGATAACAAGAGAGACTCCTTAAATTCCACAACTGTGTACCCCACAAACAAGCCAGCAGTGGAACTACTCACCCCACTTCCATCCAGCACCCCAGTAGACAGGACGTAATCTTATCAACCTGTGAAATACCCACCAGACATATCCCAGCTTCATTCTTGGGAAATTTGTTACTGTGGATAGCTGGTGTGTGCTTTCATCTATTGACGTGTACGTTCAGAAGCAGGGAATGGTCCTTGCCCCCATTCAAGTATTTCCTCAGGTTGATATTGAGGGCCTCGTCCTTGGTTGAAGGCAGAGGGGCCTATTGTCATGGTTTCAGCTCTGGAGTGAGCTTTATCGTCCCGGTCATACTTGGGAGTCTTTCTTCCCCTGTTGGAAAAGACTGGAAGGGATAAGCTCACTGGTCCCTCTCAGATGTATCATAATCCAAAAGCAAGCCTGAGCCGTGGCTATTTCCTCAGCAGCCTGATGAGAATGGTGGGCATCAGAAGAATGCTGGAAAGGATACTTGTCCTCCAATTGTCCAATACATCCAATGGATCCTCCTTTCATTTAGTATCAACATACCTCCAGATCATGAGCTCAGGCTGCCCGAGGTACCACAAATAGTGGGGGACGGTGAGAGCTTCCCACTTTGGGCCCATCACTCGCCTCTCTTCTCACAGAGAGTCCGTGGTGTCACAATGCGTGGTGGGCATCATGCCATTGCCGTGGCCACCATTGGGCCTGAACTTCTCAGATGGAAGGCAACTCCACCTCCTCTGTGCCCACCTGCTCTCTACAGAAGGATGGCTCTTCCCCTGAACGTGTGTCAGGCTCAACACGGTGGTTCCAGAACTGCTTCCCAGGAATACACAGTCTACAATCCCATTTGGAAAGAAAATATGGGATTGAAAAAGACCCACTGGCTCAAGATTGGGCAAGAGGGCGGAGGAGTAGCTGGACACGCTGACCACTTCATAGGAACTTCGGTCTCTAGGGTCCCATATTGGACGCAGAGAGCAACACACTTGAAACAACGTTCACATGAGTGCTCTCCCAAGAAACCGCTTCTCTGCAGCATTCCCTACCTGGTCCATGAGCTATTGTGGATTTGCTCGGGTGTGGATCTCTGGACTCGTTCTTAGCGGATATCGAATATGAACTCTGTGACTCTTCAGGTCTCAATGATTGGGCATCCAAACAATGGTCTGAGCATCCATGGCCAGTGGGCTGGCCAACCATAACACAGAGTACAAGATGTCTGTCAACCAAATCCAGTCTCTATGGAATAGACCTCCTCATTCTCTGGCCTCATGATTGTCAGGGACAGAGCCCACTCCCTTCCAGGTGGGAACTTTCAGTACCCTCAAATTGCAGGCATCATCCCAGGGCTCCTGGAAGATCAGACAATCGACCCACCTTTCCTTCCTTCTGATTGTAGACACAACAAACCCACTGGCACTGGCCCCAGGCACCACACTCCCAGGAAGCTCTCCATGAGAGGGAGGGCCTGTTCTTATCCACCTGTGGAACAGGCAGCTGAAATAGACCGGTTACCTCTCGGTTAAAAGGCCTCTGTTTGGAGGGCTCCCCTGTGGCTTCGGCTATGGAAATATTTATTCGGAAGTGTGGAGCTGAAAATGCCCCATGGGGAATGTCTTCGTCAAGGGTTACATCCAAGGCCTCATGCTTGGTGGAGAGCATTGGGGCATGCATTGCTTGTTTGTGCCCTGGGATGTCTTGTTTCACATGGCCATGAAGCACAAATCTTCTTTCACGTGTAGGAACTCCCTTGAGGTATTCTGCCCACTGATCCCCTGAAGATATCACATGTGCAGACACCAAGCCTCTAGAATCTACACTGAGCTTGGGAGCCTGAGGAGAGTGGTGGCTATGCGTCTACAGATGGAGATAAGAGTGTTCATCCAAGAGGACCAGCCCTCTGATGGATCCTCCTTTGCATCAACTTCGACATACCTCCAGAGCAAGAGCTCATGGTGTCCATCTTTGACCTCTCAAGGTTTGAGGGGGACACTTTCCCACATATGGCCCATCACACACCTCTTTTCTCACAGAGAGGTGGTTTGGTCACAAGGCTCCATGGGCATACTCTCAGTGCGATGGCCACTTCTGGCACTGCACCTTTCCGAAGGAAGGCAACTCCACACACTGGGGAACCCAATTTTCTCTATCATGATGGATCTCTGATAACATGTGGAGCACGTCAGGGTCAAGTGCTTTCTGAGTCCCTGCCTCACACGCATACACAGGACAGAATCTCTTTTGGAGAGAAAAGATGTCATTCCAAACACCCAAACCAAAGTCACCTGGACAATGAAATCAAGGAACGACTGAGGAAGAACAACCTATGAGCTGCCATTTCAATAGGAAGGGACTTTTCCGCTTAGGGAAAAGAGAGGGTGTCGTTTACCTTGACCCACACCTCGTGTCCTTTGAGAAGACATGGGTGCCCAGCAGGGAGGACTGCTTGCAACCGACATACTTCCAGAGACCAGCCAAGGAAGAGTGAAAATCTCATGCAAGAGTCCTGAGATAGCCTTTGTGTCTAATAGTCCCCGGAAACACAGACAAGGGCTTGGGAATGAAACTGCGCCCTGGAATGTGGCTTGGATGCAAATCACATCTCAATATCTCTCTCGGCTTCTTCCTCCTTCACATTCTCTCGAATCCTCCTCATCCAAGGTGATCTGTGCTGGTCCATGTTGTCAAATCTCAGCCAGGAAAGCGGTCAAATTCGTTAACCTAGATTTTCCATCAGTCTTCCAAACTCCTATCAAATGTAAAAGCAGTTTACCTGAAATAACTCCTCTCTTTGTATGGAGATATTCCACCTTACCCAGTGCACCTCTATCTTACCGTAGTCAGCCCTTCACACTGACAGATAACCATCCCATTTGCACTGTGTTCTACATGGCCACAAATTTGACTCTGAGATCAACATCTTTTCAACCACCTACACATAAGGGACCGAGTGAGAATTCACTTCTCTGCAGCACAGCCCATGTATTTGAAGTTGCTGGTGAGGTGGATCTCTCGACTCTTTCTAAGGGGAGTTGGGAAATGAAGTCTCTGCCTCTCCATGTCTCAGTGAATTGGCATCGAAGAAGGGGTCTGAGCACCCTTCAGCAGGGTCTGAATGACAATGCGACAGAGGTCAAGGATTCGGTCCCCTCAAACCAGTCTCCATTTGGGACAAACCTCCTCCTTCTCTAGACCCTCAATTGGCAGGCCAGAGGCCCGGCTCGTCCAAGAGGGAAACCTCAAGACCTGCCCAGGTAGCCCTCACCACACGGCTCACGGTAGATAACAAGAGAGACTCCTTAAATTCCACAACTGTGTACCCCACAAACAAGCCAGCAGTGGAACTACTCACCCCACTTCCATCCAGCACCCCAGTAGACAGGACGTAATCTTATCAACCTGTGAAATACCCACCAGACATATCCCAGCTTCATTCTTGGGAAATTTGTTACTGTGGATAGCTGGTGTGTGCTTTCATCTATTGACGTGTACGTTCAGAAGCAGGGAATGGTCCTTGCCCCCATTCAAGTATTTCCTCAGGGTTGATATTGAGGGCCTCGTCCTTGGTTGAAGGCAGAGGGGCCTATTGTCATGGTTTGAGCTCTGGAGTGAGCTTTATCGTCCCGGTCATACTTGGGAGTCTTTATTCCCCTGTTGGAAAAGACTGGAAGGGATAAGCTCACTGGTCCCTCTCAGATGTATCATAATCCAAAAGCAAGCCTGAGCCGTGGCTATTTCCTCAGCAGCCTGATGAGAATGGTGGGCATCAGAAGAATGCTGGAAAGGATACTTGTCATCCAATTGTCCAATACATCCAATGGATCCTCCTTTCATTTAGTATCAACATACCTCCAGATCATGAGCTCAGGCTGCCCGAGGTACCACAAATGGTGGGGGACGGTGAGAGCTTCCCACTTTGGGCCCATCACTCGCCTCTCTTCTCACAGAGAGTCCGTGGTGTCACAATGCTTGGTGGGCATCATGCCATTGCCGTGGCCACCATTGGGCCTGAACTTCTCAGATGGAAGGCAACTCCACCTCCTCTGTGCCCACCTGCTCTCTACAGAAGGATGGCTCTTCCCCTGAACGTGTGTCAGGCTCAACACGGTGGTTCCAGAACTGCTTCCCAGGAATACACAGTCTACAATCCCATTTGGAAAGAAAATATGGGATTGAAAAAGACCCACTGGCTCAAGATTGGGCAAGAGGGCGGAGGAGTAGCTGGACACGCTGACCACTTCATAGGTACTTCGGTCTCTAGGGTCCCATATTGGACGCAGAGAGCAACACACTTGAAACAACGTTCACAGGAGTGCTCTCCCAAGCAATGGCTGATCTGCAGCATTCCCTACCTGGTCCATGAGCTATTGTGGATTTGCTCGGGTGTGGATCTCTGGACTCGTTCTTAGCGGATATCGAATATGAACTCTGTGACTCTTCAGGTCTCAATGATTGGGCATCCAAACAATGGTCTGAGCATCCATGGCCAGTGGGCTGGCCAACCATAACACAGAGTACAAGATGTCTGTCAACCAAATCCAGTCTCTATGGAATAGACCTCCTCATTCTCTGGCCTCATGATTGTCAGGGACAGAGCCCACTCCCTTCCAGGTGGGAACTTTCAGTACCCTCAAATTGCAGGCATCATCCCAGGGCTCCTGGAAGATCAGACAATCGACCCACCTTTCCTTCCTTCTGATTGTAGACACAACAAACCCACTGGCACTGGCCCCAGGCACCACACTCCCAGGAAGCTCTCCATGAGAGGGAGGGCCTGTTCTTATCCACCTGTGGAAAAGGCACCTGAAATAGACCGGTTACCTCTCGGTTAAAAGGCCTCTGTTTGGAGGGCTCCCCTGTGGCTTCGGCTATGGAAATATTTATTCGGAAGTGTGGAGCTGAAAATGCCCCATGGGGAATGTCTTCGTCAAGGGTTACATCCAAGGCCTCATGCTTGGTGGAGAGCATTGGGGCATGGATTGCTTGTTTGTGCCCTGGGATGTCTTGTTTCAAATGGCCATGAAGCACAATTCTTCTTTCACGTGTAGGAACTCCCTTGAGGTATTCTGCCCACTGATCCCCTGAAGATATCACATGTGCAGACACCAAGCCTCTAGAATCTACACTGAGCTTGGGAGCCTGAGGAGAGTGGTGGCTATGCGTCTACAGATGGAGATAAGAGTGTTCATCCAAGAGGACCAGCCCTCTGATGGATCCTCCTTTGCATCAACTTCGACATACCTCCAGAGCAAGAGCTCATGGTGTCCATCTTTGACCTCTCAAGGTTTGAGGGGGACACTTTCCCACATATGGCCCATCACACACCTCTTTTCTCACAGAGAGGTGGTTTGGTCACAAGGCTCCATGGGCATACTCTCAGTGCCATGGCCACTTCTGGCACTGCACCTTTCCGAAGGAAGGCAACTCCACACACTGGGGAACCCAATTTTCTCTATCATGATGGATCTCTGATAACATGTGGAGCACGTCAGGGTCAAGTGCTTTCTGAGTCCCTGCCTCACACGCATACACAGGACAGAATCTCTTTTGGAGAGAAAAGATGTCATTCCAAACACCCAAACCAAAGTCACCTGGACAATGAAATCAAGGAACGACTGAGGAAGAACAACCTATGAGCTGCCATTTCAATAGGAAGGGACTTTTCCGCTTAGGGAAAAGAGAGGGTGTCGTTTACCTTGACCCACACCTCGTGTCCTTTGAGAAGACATGGGTGCCCAGCAGGGAGGACTGCTTGCAACCGACATACTTCCAGAGACCAGCCAAGGAAGAGTGAAAATCTCATGCAAGAGTCCTGAGATAGCCTTTGTGTCTAATAGTCCCCGGAAACACAGACAAGGGCTTGGGAATGAAACTGCGCCCTGGAATGTGGCTTGGATGCAAATCACATCTCAATATCTCTCTCGGCTTCTTCCTCCTTCACATTCTCTCGAATCCTCCTCATCCAAGGTGATCTGTGCTGGTCCATGTTGTCAAATCTCAGCCAGGAAAGCGGTCAAATTCGTTAACCTAGATTTTCCATCAGTCTTCCAAACTCCTATCAAATGTAAAAGCAGTTTACCTGAAATAACTCCTCTCTTTGTATGGAGATATTCCACCTTACCCAGTGCACCTCTATCTTACCGTAGTCAGCCCTTCACACTGACAGATAACCATCCCATTTGCACTGTGTTCTACATGGCCACAAATTTGACTCTGAGATCAACATCTTTTCAACCACCTACACATAAGGGACCGAGTGAGAATTCACTTCTCTGCAGCACAGCCCATGTATTTGAAGTTGCTGGTGAGGTGGATCTCTCGACTCTTTCTAAGGGGAGTTGGGAAATGAAGTCTCTGCCTCTCCATGTCTCAGTGAATTGGCGTCAAAGAAGGGGTCTGAGCACCCTTCAGCAGGGTCTGAATGACAATGCGACAGAGGTCAAGGATTCGGTCCCCTCAAACCAGTCTCCATTTGGGACAACCCTCCTCCTTCTCTAGACCCTCAATTGGCAGGCCAGAGGCCCGGCTCGTCCAAGAGGGAAACCTCAAGACCTGCCCAGGTAGCCCTCACCACACGGCTCACGGTAGATAACAAGAGAGACTCCTTAAATTCCACAACTGTGTACCCCACAAACAAGCCAGCAGTGGAACTACTCACCCCACTTCCATCCAGCACCCCAGTAGACAGGACGTAATCTTATCAACCTGTGAAATACCCACCAGACATATCCCAGCTTCATTCTTGGGAAATTTGTTACTGTGGATAGCTGGTGTGTGCTTTCATCTATTGACGTGTACGTTCAGAAGCAGGGAATGGTCCTTGCCCCCATTCAAGTATTTCCTCAGGGTTGATATTGAGGGCCTCGTCCTTGGTTGAAGGCAGAGGGGCCTATTGTCATGGTTTGAGCTCTGGAGTGAGCTTTATCGTCCCGGTCATACTTGGGAGTCTTTCTTCCCCTGTTGGAAAAGACTGGAAGGGATAAGCTCACTGGTCCCTCTCAGATGTATCATAATCCAAAAGCAAGCCTGAGCCGTGGCTATTTCCTCAGCAGCCTGATGAGAATGGTGGGCATCAGAAGAATGCTGGAAAGGATACTTGTCATCCAATTGTCCAATACATCCAATGGATCCTCCTTTCATTTAGTATCAACATACCTCCAGATCATGAGCTCAGGCTGCCCGAGGTACCACAAATGGTGGGGGACGGTGAGAGCTTCCCACTTTGGGCCCATCACTCGCCTCTCTTCTCACAGAGAGTCCGTGGTGTCACAATGCTTGGTGGGCATCATGCCATTGCCGTGGCCACCATTGGGCCTGAACTTCTCAGATGGAAGGCAACTCCACCTCCTCTGTGCCCACCTGCTCTCTACAGAAGGATGGCTCTTCCCCTGAACGTGTGTCAGGCTCAACACGGTGGTTCCAGAACTGCTTCCCAGGAATACACAGTCTACAATCCCATTTGGAAAGAAAATATGGGATTGAAAAAGACCCACTGGCTCAAGATTGGGCAAGAGGGCGGAGGAGTAGCTGGACACGCTGACCACTTCATAGGTACTTCGGTCTCTAGGGTCCCATATTGGACGCAGAGAGCAACACACTTGAAACAACGTTCACAGGAGTGCTCTCCCAAGCAATGGCTGATCTGCAGCATTCCCTACCTGGTCCATGAGCTATTGTGGATTTGCTCGGGTGTGGATCTCTGGACTCGTTCTTAGCGGATATCGAATATGAACTCTGTGACTCTTCAGGTCTCAATGATTGGGCATCCAAACAATGGTCTGAGCATCCATGGCCAGTGGGCTGGCCAACCATAACACAGAGTACAAGATGTCTGTCAACCAAATCCAGTCTCTATGGAATAGACCTCCTCATTCTCTGGCCTCATGATTGTCAGGGACAGAGCCCACTCCCTTCCAGGTGGGAACTTTCAGTACCCTCAAATTGCAGGCATCATCCCAGGGCTCCTGGAAGATCAGACAATCGACCCACCTTTCCTTCCTTCTGATTGTAGACACAACAAACCCACTGGCACTGGCCCCAGGCACCACACTCCCAGGAAGCTCTCCATGAGAGGGAGGGCCTGTTCTTATCCACCTGTGGAAAAGGCACCTGAAATAGACCGGTTACCTCTCGGTTAAAAGGCCTCTGTTTGGAGGGCTCCCCTGTGGCTTCGGCTATGGAAATATTTATTCGGAAGTGTGGAGCTGAAAATGCCCCATGGGGAATGTCTTCGTCAAGGGTTACATCCAAGGCCTCATGCTTGGTGGAGAGCATTGGGGCATGGATTGCTTGTTTGTGCCCTGGGATGTCTTGTTTCAGATGGCCATGAAGCACAATTCTTCTTTCACATGTAGGAACTCCCTTGAGGTATTCTGCCCACTGATCCCCTGAAGATATCACATGTGCAGACACCAAGACTCTAGAATCCACACTGAGCTTGGGAGCCTGAGGAGAGTGGTGGCTATGCGTCTACAGATGGAGACAATATGGTTCATCCAAGAGGACCACCCCTCTGATGGATCCTCCTTTCCATCATCTTCGACATAGCTCCAGAGCAAGAGCTCATGGTGTCCATCTTTGACCTCTCAAGGTGTGAGGGTGACACTTTCCCACATATGGCCCATCACACACCTCTTTTCTCACAGACAGGTGGTTTGGTCACAAGGCTCCATGGGCATACTCTCAGTGCGAAGGCCACATCTGGCACTGCACCTTTCCGAAAGAAGGCAACTCCACACACTGGGGAACCCAATTTTCTCTATCATGATGGATCTCTGATAACATGTGGAGCACGTCAGGGTCAAGTGCTTTCTCAGTCACTGCCTCACACGCACACACACGACAGAATCTCTTTTGGAGAGAAAAGATGTCATTCCAAACACCCAAACCAAAGTCACCTGGACAATGAAATCAAGGAACGACTGAGGAAGAACAACCTATGAGCTGCCATTTCAATAGGAAGGGTCTTTTCTGCTTAGGGAAAACAGAAGGTGTCATTTACCTTGACCCACACCTCGTGTCCTTTGAGAAGACATGGGTGCCCAGCAGGGAGGACTGCTTGCAACCGACATACTTCCAGAGACCAGCCAAGGAAGAGTGAAAATCTCATGCAAGTGTCCTGTGATAGACTTTGTGTCTAATAGTTCCCGGAAACACAGACAAGGGCTTGGGAATGAAACTGCGCCCTGGAATGTGGCTTGGATGCAAATCACATCTCAATATCTCTCTCGGCTTCTTCCTCCATCACATTCTCTCGAATCCTCCTCATCCAAGGTGATCTGTGCTGGTCCATGTTGTCAAATCTCAGCCAGGAATGCGGTCAAATTCTTTAAACTAGATTTTCCATCAGTCTTCCAAACTCCTATCAAATATAAAAGAATTTTACCTGAAATAACTCCTCTCTTTGTATGGAGATATTCCACCTTACCCAGTGCACCTCTATCTTACCGTAGTCAGCCCTTCACACTGACAGATAACCATCCCATTTGCACTGTGTTCTACATGGCCACAAATTTGACTCTGAGATCAACATCTTTTCAACCACCTACACATAAGGGACCGAGTGAGAATTCACTTCTCTGCAGCACAGCCCATGTATTTGAAGTTGCTGGTGAGGTGGATCTCTCGACTCTTTCTAAGGGGAGTTGGGAAATGAAGTCTCTGCCTCTCCATGTCTCAGTGAATTGGCATCGAAGAAGGGGTCTGAGCACCCTTCAGCAGGGTCTGAATGACAATGCGACAGAGGTCAAGGATTCGGTCCCCTCAAACCAGTCTCCATTTGGGACAATCCTCCTCCTTCTCTAGACCCTCAATTGGCAGGCCAGAGGCCCGGCTCGTCCAAGAGGGAAACCTCAAGACCTGCCCAGGTAGCCCTCACCACACGGCTCACGGTAGATAACAAGAGAGACTCCTTAAATTCCACAACTGTGTACCCCACAAACAAGCCAGCAGTGGAACTACTCACCCCTCTTCCATCCAGCACCCCAGTAGACAGGACGTAATCTTATCAACCTGTGAAATACCCACCAGACATATCCCAGCTTCATTCTTGGGAAATTTGTTACTGTGGATAGCTAGTGTGTGCTTTCATCTACTGACGTGTACGTTCAGAAGCAGGGAATGGTCCTTGCCCCCATTCAAGTATTTCCTCAGGGTTTATATTGAGGCCCTCGTTCTTGGTTGAAGGCAGAGGGGCCTATTGTCATGGTTTGAGCTCTGGAATGAGCTTTATCATCCCGGTCATACTTGGGAGTCTTTCTTCCCCTGTTGGAAAAGACTGGAAGGGATAAGCTCACTGGTCCCTCTCAGATGTATCATAATCCAAAAGCAAGCCTGAGCCGTGGCTATTTCCTCAGCAGCCTGATGAGAATGGTGGGCATCAGAAGAATGCTGGAAAGTATACTTGTCATCCAATTGTCCAATACATCCAATGGATCCTCCTTTCATTTAGTATCAACATACCTCCAAATCATGATCTCAGGCTGCCCGAGGTACCACAAATGGTGGGGGACGGTGAGAGCTTCCCACTTTGGGCCCATCACTCGCCTCTCTTCTCACAGAGAGTCAGTGGTGTCACAATGCTTGGTGGGCATCATGCCATTGCCATGGCCACCATTGGGCCTGAACTTCTCAGATGGAAGGCAACTCCACCTCCTCTGTGCCCACCTGCTCTCTACAGAAGGATGGCTCTTCCCCTGAACGTGTGTCAGGCTCAACACGGTGGTTCCAGTACTGCTTCACAGGAATACACAGTCTACAATCCCATTTGGAAAGAAAATATGTGATTGAGAAAGATCCACTGGCTCAAGATTGGGCAAGAGGGCGGAGGAGTAACTGGACACGCTGACAACTTCATAGGTACTCCGGTCTGTATGGTCCCATATTGGACGCAGAGAGCAACACACTTGAAACAACGTTCACATGAGTGCTCTCCCAAGCAATGGCTGATCTGCAGCATTCCCTACCTGGTCCATGAGCTATTGTGGATTTGCTCGGGTGTGGATCTCTGGACTCGTTCTTAGCGGGTATAGAATATGAACTCTGTGACTCTTCAGGTCTCAATGATTGGGCATCCAAACAATGGTCTGAGCATCCATGGCCAGTGGGCTGGCCAACCATAACACAGAGTACAAGATGTCTGTCAACCAAATCCAGTCTCTATGGAATAGACCTCCTCATTCTCTGGCCTCATGATTGTCAGGGACAGAGCCCACTCCCTTCCAGGTGGGAACTTTCAGTACCCTCAAATTGCAGGCATCATCCCAGGGCTCCTGGAAGATCAGACAATCGACCCACCTTTCCTTCCTTCTGATTGTAGACACAACAAACCCACTGGCACTGGCCCCAGGCACCACACTCCCAGGAAGCTCTCCATGAGAGGGAGGGCCTGTTCTTATCCACCTGTGGAAAAGGCACCTGAAATAGACCGGTTAACTCTGGGTTAAAACGCCTCTGTTTGGAGGGCTCCCCTGTGGCTTAGGCTATGGAAATATTTATTCGGAAGTGTGGAGCTGAAAATGCCCCATGGGGAATGTCTTCGTCAAGGGTTACATCCAAGGCCTCATGCTTGGTGGAGAGCATTGGGGCATGGTTTCCTTGTTGGTGCCGCAGGAGGTCTTTTCACAAATGGCCATGAAGCACAATTCTTTTTTCACATGTAGGAACTCCCTTGAGGTATTCTGCCCACTGATCCCCTGAAGATATCACATGTTCAAACACCAAGCCTCTAGAATCCACATTGAGCTTGGAAGGCTGATGAGAGTGGTGGCTATGAGTCTACAGATGGAGACAATATGGTTCATCCAAGAGGACTACCAATCTGATGGATCCTCCTTTCCATCAACTTCGACATACCTCCAGAGCAAGAGCTCATGGTGTCCATCTTTGAACTCTCAAGGTGTGAGGGTGAGAATGTCCCACATATGGCCCCTCACACACCTCTTTTCTCACAGCGAGGTTGTTCGGGCACAAGGCTACATGGGCATACTATCAGTGCCATGGCCCCCGCTGGGACTGCACCTTTCAGAAGAAAGGCACCTCCACACACTGGGGAACCCAATTTTCTCTATCATGATGGATCTCTGATAACATGTGCAGCACTTCAGGGTCAAGTGCTTTCTCAGTCCCTGCCTCACACGAATACACAGGACAGAATCTCTTTTGGAGAGAAAAGATGTCATTCCAAACACCCAAACCAAAGTCCCCTGGACAGTGAAATCAAGGAACGACTGAGGAAGAACCCCCTATGAGCTGCCATTTCTACAGGAAGGGACTTTTCCGCTTAGGGAAAAGAGAGGGTGTCATTTACCTTGACCCACACCTCGTGTCCTTTGAGAAGACATGGGTGCCCAGCAGGGAGGACTCCTTGCAACCGACGTATTTCTAGAGACAGGCCAAGAAAGAATGAAAATCTCATGCAAGAGTCCTGATGTAGCCTTTGTGTCTAATAGTCCCCGGAGAAACAGACAAGGGCTTGGAATGACATTGCGCCCTGGAATGTGGCTTGCATCCAAAGCTCATCTCTCTCTCTCTCTCTCTCTCTGTCTCTCACTCTTTCTCTCGGCTTCTTCCTCCTTCACATTCTCTCGAATCCTCCTCATCCAAGGTTATCTGTGCAGGTCCAGGTTGGCATATCTCAGTCAGGAGAGCAGTCAATTTCTTTCACCAAGATTTTCCATCAGTCTTCCAAACTCCCATCAAATATGAAAGCATTTTTTCCTGAAATAACTCCTCTGTTTGTATGGAGATATTCCACCTTACACAGTGTACCCCTATCTTACCCTTGTCAGCCCTTCACACTGACACATAACCATCCCATTGGTACTGCGTTCTACATGGTCCCAGATTTGACTCCGAGATCAACATCTTTTCAACCACCTACACATAAGGGACCTAGTGAGAATTCACTTCTCTTCAGCACACCCCACGTGTGGGATCAGGTCTGTGAAATGGCCGGTGAGGTGGATCTCTCGACTCTTTCTAAGGGGAGTTGGGAAATGAAGTCTCTGCCTCTCCATGTCTCAGTGAATTGGCATGTAAGAAGGGGTCCGAGCCCCCTTCAGCACGGTCTGAATGCCAATGGGTCAGAGTTTATCTATTCGGTCCCCTAAAACCAATCGCCATTTGGGACAATCCTCCTCCTTCTCTAGACCCTCAATTGGCAGGCCAGAGGCCCGGCTCGTCCAAGAGGGAAACCTCAAGACCTGCCCATGTAGCCCTCACCACACGGCTCACGGAGGAGAAGAAGAGAGACTCCTGAAATGCCTGACAATTGTGGACCCCACAATCAAGCCAGCAGTGGAACTAGTCACCCCACTTCCATCCAGCACCCCAGTAGACAGGACGTATTCTTATCAACCTGTGAAATACCCACCAGACGTATCCCAGCTTCATTCTCGGGAAATTTGTTACTGTGGATAGATAGTGTGTGATTTCTTCTATTGACGTGTACGTTCAGAAGCAGGGAATCGTCCTTCCCCCCATTCCAATATGTCCTCAGGGTTGATATTGAGGGCCTCGTCCTTGGTTGAAGGCAGAGAGGCCTATTTTCATGGTTTGAGCTCTGGAATGACATTTATCCTCCCGGTCATACTTAGGAGGCATTTTTTCCGAAGTGGAAAAGACTGGAAGTGATAAGCTCACTGGTCCCTTTCAGATATATCCTAATCCAAAAGCAAGCCTGAGCAGTGGATATTTACTCAGGAGCCTGATGAGAACGGTGGCCATGAGAAGAATGCTGAAAGAATACTTATCATCAAACTGTCCAATACATCCAATGGATCCTCCTTTAATTTAGTATCCACATACCTCCAGGTCATTAGCTCAGGCTGAACGATGTACAACCATTGAGGGGTGGCGGTGAGAGCTTCCCACTTTGGGCCCATCACTCGCCTCTCTTCTCACACAGGGTCTGTGGTGTCACAAAGCTTGGTGGGCAGCATGCCATTGCCATGGCAACCATTGGGCCTGAACTTCTCAGATGGAAGGCAACTCTGCCTCCTCTGTGCCCACCTGCTCTCTACACAAGGATGGCTCTTCCCCTGAACGTGTGTCAGGCTCAACACGGTGGTTCAAGAACTGCTTCCCAGGAATACACACTCTACAATCTCATTGGGAAAGAAAAAATGTGGTTGAAAAAGACCCTCTCCCCAAGGAGCTTGAACATGGAAACAATGGCCGATGGAGGAAGAAGAACACACGAGCATCCCTTTCCATGGGAGGAGGCTTTGCCACGGAAGGAAACTATGGAATATCTTTTACCCTGATTTCCACCCCATGCCATTGGAGAAGATATAGGGACCATAGCACGGCTTTCAAACCTGTCTTCCAGTATGGAGCAGGGATTGGAATGGACACATTTTGGGCGTCAGGCCAGGAAGGAGGGAAGACTCTCTTACAAGTGTGCTGGTTTCTCCCATTTGTGGGATATCCACCTTAAACCGAGACATGTCCTTGGAGCAATTATCCTGACATTGCCGGATGGTTGAATCCACGGCTCTTACCTCTCACTCTCCTTCCTTTGATCTCCTTCTCTCTAGCGCTCTCACTCTCCCCTTGGCCCGCCTTCAATGTCTCTTGAATCCTCCTGCTACAAGTTGACCTGTGGTGATAATGGATGAAATACCTTAGCCAAGAGAATGGTCCAAGTGATCCCCCAGCCATTTCTCCCGGTCATCCTACGTCTGATCAAAGATAAAATCCGTGGTCCAGAAAGACTTCCTGTGCTTTGTGGAGACACCCCAACTAGGTCACACTTCCACAACACTTCCCCTATTCTGCCCTTCCTATGGACACGCTGACCACTTCATATGTACTTCGGTCTCTAGGGTCCCATACTGGACTCCGAGAGCAACACACTTGAAACAACGTTCACATGAGTGCTCTCCCAAGAAACCGCTTCTCTGCAGCATTCGCTACCTGGTCCATGAGGTATTGTGGATTTGCTTGGGTGTGGATCTCTGGACTCGTTCTTAGGGGATATCGAATATGAACTCTGTGACTCTCCATGTCTCAATGATTGGGCATCCAAACAATGGTCTCAGCATCCTTGGCCAGTGGGCTGGCCCACCATAGCCCAGAGTGCAAGATGTCTGTCAACCAAACCAGTCTCTATGGAAGAGACCTCCTCATTCTCTAGCCTCAGGATTGTCAGG
This sequence comes from Sus scrofa, assembly GCF_054392235.1. Taxonomy (NCBI): domain Eukaryota; kingdom Metazoa; phylum Chordata; class Mammalia; order Artiodactyla; family Suidae; genus Sus; species Sus scrofa. Next base: position 46,288,617 of record NC_139402.1, read on the forward strand.
GACAGAGCTCACTCCCTTCCAGGATGGAACTTTCAATAACCTCAAATTGCAGGCATCATCCCCGGGCTCATGGGAGGTCAGACAATCGACACACCTTTCCTTCCTTTGGACTGTAGACACAACAAACCCACTGGCACTGGCCCCATGCACCACACTCCCAGGAAGCACTCAATGAGAGGCAGGGCTTGTGCTTACCCACCTGTGGAAAAGGCACCTGAAATAGACCGGTTACATCTCGGTTGAAAGGACTCTGTTTGCAGGGTTCCCTTGTGGCTTAGGCTATGCAAATATGGATTGAGAAGTGTGGAGCTGAAAATGCCGCATTGGGAATGTCTTCTTCAGGGGCTACATCCAGGGCCTCATGCTTGGTGGAGAGCATTGGGGCATGGTTTCCTTGTTGGTGCCGCAGGAGGTCTTTTCACAAATGGCCATGAAGCACAATTCTTTTTTCACATGTAGGAACTCCCTTGAGGTATTCTGCCCACTGATCCCCTGAAGATATCACATGTTCAAACACCAAGTCTCTAGAATCCACATTGAGCTTGGAAGGCTGATGAGAGTGGTGGCTATGAGTCTACAGATGGAGACAATATGGTTCATCCAAGAGGACTACCAATCTGATGGATCCTCCTTTCCATCAACTTCGACATACCTCCAGAGCAAGAGCTCATGGTGTCCATCTTTGAACTCTCAAGGTGTGAGGGTGAGAATGTCCCACATATGGCCCCTCACACACCTCTTTTCTCACAGCGAGGTTGTTCGGGCACAAGGCTACATGGGCATACTATCAGTGCCATGGCCCCCGCTGGGACTGCACCTTTCAGAAGAAAGGCACCTCCACACACTGGGGAACCCAATTTTCTCTATCATGATGGATCTCTGATAACATGTGCAGCACTTCAGGGTCAAGTGCTTTCTCAGTCCCTGCCTCACACGAATACACAGGACAGAATCTCTTTTGGAGAGAAAAGATGTCATTCCAAACACCCAAACCAAAGTCCCCTGGACAGTGAAATCAAGGAACGACTGAGGAAGAACCCCCTATGAGCTGCCATTTCTACAGGAAGGGACTTTTCCGCTTAGGGAAAAGAGAGGGTGTCATTTACCTTGACCCACACCTCGTGTCCTTTGAGAAGACATGGGTGCCCAGCAGGGAGGACTCCTTGCAACCGACGTATTTCTAGAGACAGGCCAAGAAAGAATGAAAATCTCATGCAAGAGTCCTGATGTAGCCTTTGTGTCTAATAGTCCCCGGAGAAACAGACAAGGGCTTGGAATGACATTGCGCCCTGGAATGTGGCTTGCATCCAAAGCTCATCTCTCTCTCTCTCTCTCTCTCTCTCTCTGTCTCTCACTCTTTCTCTCGGCTTCTTCCTCCTTCACATTCTCTCGAATCCTCCTCATCCAAGGTTATCTGTGCAGGTCCAGGTTGGCATATCTCAGTCAGGAGAGCAGTCAATTTCTTTCACCAAGATTTTCCATCAGTCTTCCAAACTCCCATCAAATATGAAAGCATTTTTTCCTGAAATAACTCCTCTGTTTGTATGGAGATATTCCACCTTACACAGTGTACCCCTATCTTACCCTTGTCAGCCCTTCACACTGACACATAACAATCCCATTGGTACTGCGTTCTACATGGTCCCAGATTTGACTCCGAGATCAACATCTTTTCAACCACCTACACATAAGGGACCTAGTGAGAATTCACTTCTCTTCAGCACACCCCACGTGTGGGATCAGGTCTGTGAAATGGCCGGTGAGGTGGATCTCTCGACTCTTTCTAAGGGGAGTTGGGAAATGAAGTCTCTGCCTCTCCATGTCTCAGTGAATTGGCATGTAAGAAGGGGTCCGAGCCCCCTTCAGCAGGGTCTGAATGCCAATGGGTCAGAGTTTATCTATTCGGTCCCCTAAAACCAGTCTCCATTTGGGACAATCCTCCTCCTTCTCTAGACCCTCAATTGGCAGGCCAGAGGCCCGGCTCGTCCAAGAGGGAAACCTCAAGACCTGCCCATGTAGCCCTCACCACACGGCTCACGGAGGAGAAGAAGAGAGACTCCTGAAATGCCTGACAATTGTGGACCCCACAATCAAGCCAGCAGTGGAACTAGTCACCCCACTTCCATCCAGCACCCCAGTAGACAGGACGTATTCTTATCAACCTGTGAAATACCCACCAGACGTATCCCAGCTTCATTCTCGGGAAATTTGTTACTGTGGATAGATAGTGTGTGATTTCATCTATTGACGTGTACGTTCAGAAGCAGGGAATCGTCCTTCCCCCCGTTCCAATATGTCCTCAGGGTTGATATTGAGGGCCTCGTCCTTGGTTGAAGGCAGAGAGGCCTATTTTCATGGTTTGAGCTCTGGAATGACATTTATCCTCCCGGTCATACTTAGGAGGCATTTTTCCCGAAGTGGAAAAGACTGGAAGTGATAAGCTCACTGGTCCCTTTCAGATATATCCTAATCCAAAAGCAAGCCTGAGCAGTGGATATTTACTCAGGAGCCTGATGAGAACGGTGGCCATGAGAAGAATGCTGAAAGAATACTTATCATCAAACTGTCCAATACATCCAATGGATCCTCCTTTAATTTAGTATCCACATACCTCCAGGTCATTAGCTCAGGCTGAACGATGTACAACCATTGAGGGGTGGCGGTGAGAGCTTCCCACTTTGGGCCCATCACTCGCCTCTCTTCTCACACAGGGTCTGTGGTGTCACAAAGCTTGGTGGGCAGCATGCCATTGCCATGGCAACCATTGGGCCTGAACTTCTCAGATGGAAGGCAACTCTGCCTCCTCTGTGCCCACCTGCTCTCTACACAAGGATGGCTCTTCCCCTGAACGTGTGTCAGGCTCAACACGGTGGTTCAAGAACTGCTTCCCAGGAATACACACTCTACAATCTCATTGGGAAAGAAAAAATGTGGTTGAAAAAGACCCTCTCCCCAAGGAGCTTGAACATGGAAACAATGGCCGATGGAGGAAGAAGAACACACGAGCATCCCTTTCCATGGGAGGAGGCTTTGCCACGGAAGGAAACTATGGAATATCTTTTACCCTGATTTCCACCCCATGCCATTGGAGAAGATATAGGGACCATAGCACGGCTTTCAAACCTGTCTTCCAGTATGGAGCAGGGATTGGAATGGACACATTTTGGGCGTCAGGCCAGGAAGGAGGGAAGACTCTCTTACAAGTGTGCTGGTTTCTCCCATTTGTGGGATATCCACCTTAAACCGAGACATGTCCTTGGAGCAATTATCCTGACATTGCCGGATGCTTGAATCCACGGCTCTTACCTCTCACTCTCCTTCCTTTTATCTCCTTCTCTCTAGCGCTCTCACTCTCCCCTTGGCCCCCCTTCAATGTCTCTTGAATCCTCCTGCTACAAGTTGACCTGTGGTGATAATGGATGAAATACCTTAGCCAAGAGAATGGTCCAAGTGATCCCCCAGCCATTTCTCCCGGTCATCCTACGTCTGATCAAAGATAAAATCCGTGGTCCAGAAAGACTTCCTGTGCTTTGTGGAGACACCCCAACTAGGTCACACTTCCACAACACTTCCCCTATTCTGCCCTTCCTATGGACACGCTGACCACTTCATATGTACTTCGGTCTCTAGGGTCCCATACTGGACTCCGAGAGCAACACACTTGAAACAAGGTTCACATGAGTGCTCTCCCAAGAAACCGCTTCTCTGCAGCATTCGCTACCTGGTCCATGAGGTATTGTGGATTTGCTTGGGTGTGGATCTCTGGACTCGTTCTTAGGGGATATCGAATATGAACTCTGTGACTCTCCATGTCTCAATGATTGGGCATCCAAACAATGGTCTCAGCATCCTTGGCCAGTGGGCTGGCCCACCATAGCCCAGAGTGCAAGATGTCTGTCAACCAAACCAGTCTCTATGGAAGAGACCTCCTCATTCTCTAGCCTCAGGATTGTCAGGGACAGAGCTCACTCCCTTCCAGGATGGAACTTTCAATAACCTCAAATTGCAGGCATCATCCCCGGGCTCATGGGAGGTCAGACAATCGACACACCTTTCCTTCCTTTGGACTGTAGACACAACAAACCCACTGGCACTGGCCCCATGCACCACACTCCCAGGAAGCACTCAATGAGAGGCAGGGCTTGTGCTTACCCACCTGTGGAAAAGGCACCTGAAATAGACCGGTTACATCTCGGTTGAAAGGACTCTGTTTGCAGGGTTCCCTTGTGGCTTAGGCTATGCACATATGGATTGAGAAGTGTGGAGCTGAAAATGCCGCATTGGGAATGTCTTCTTCAGGGGCTACATCCAGGGCCTCATGCTTGGTGGAGAGCATTGGGGCATGGTTTCCTTGTTGGTGCCGCAGGAGGTCTTTTCACAAATGGCCATGAAGCACAATTCTTTTTTCACATGTAGGAACTCCCTTGAGGTATTCTGCCCACTGATCCCCTGAAGATATCACATGTCCAAACACCAAGTCTCTAGAATCCACATTGAGCTTGGAAGGCTGATGAGAGTGGTGGCTATGAGTCTACAGATGGAGACAATATGGTTCATCCAAGAGGACTACCAATCTGATGGATCCTCCTTTCCATCAACTTCGACATACCTCCAGAGCAAGAGCTCATGGTGTCCATCTTTGAACTCTCAAGGTGTGAGGGTGAGAATGTCCCACATATGGCCCCTCACACACCTCTTTTCTCACAGCGAGGTTGTTCGGGCACAAGGCTACATGGGCATACTATCAGTGCCATGGCCCCCGCTGGGACTGCACCTTTCAGAAGAAAGGCACCTCCACACACTGGGGAACCCAATTTTCTCTATCATGATGGATCTCTGATAACATGTGCAGCACTTCAGGGTCAAGTGCTTTCTCAGTCCCTGCCTCACACGAATACACAGGACAGAATCTCTTTTGGAGAGAAAAGATGTCATTCCAAACACCCAAACCAAAGTCCCCTGGACAGTGAAATCAAGGAACGACTGAGGAAGAACCCCCTATGAGCTGCCATTTCTACAGGAAGGGACTTTTCCGCTTAGGGAAAAGAGAGGGTGTCATTTACCTTGACCCACACCTCGTGTCCTTTGAGAAGACATGGGTGCCCAGCAGGGAGGACTCCTTGCAACCGACGTATTTCTAGAGACAGGCCAAGAAAGAATGAAAATCTCATGCAAGAGTCCTGATGTAGCCTTTGTGTCTAATAGTCCCCGGAGAAACAGACAAGGGCTTGGAATGACATTGCGCCCTGGAATGTGGCTTGCATCCAAATCTCATCTCTCTCTCTCTCTCTCTCTCTCTGTCTCTCACTCTTTCTCTCAGCTTCTTCCTCCTTCACATTCTCTCGAATCCTCCTCATCCAAGGTTATCTGTGCAGGTCCAGGTTGGCATATCTCAGTCAGGAGAGCAGTCAATTTCTTTCACCAAGATTTTCCATCAGTCTTCCAAACTCCCATCAAATATGAAAGCATTTTTTCCTGAAATAACTCCTCTGTTTGTATGGAGATATTCCACCTTACACAGTGTACCCCTATCTTACCCTTGTCAGCCCTTCACACTGACACATAACCATCCCATTTGTACTGCGTTCTACATGGTCCCAGATTTGACTCCGAGATCAACATCTTTTCAACCACCTACACATAAGGGACCTAGTGAGAATTCACTTCTCTTCAGCACACCCCACGTGTGGGATCAGGTCTGTGAAATGGCCGGTGAGGTGGATCTCTCGACTCTTTCTAAGGGGAGTTGGGAAATGAAGTCTCTGCCTCTCCATGTCTCAGTGAATTGGCATGTAAGAAGGGGTCCGAGCCCCCTTCAGCACGGTCTGAATTCCAATGGGTCAGAGTTTATCTATTCGGTCCCCTAAAACCAATCGCCATTTGGGACAATCCTCCTCCTTCTCTAGACCCTCAATTGGCAGGCCAGAGGCCCGGCTCGTCCAAGAGGGAAACCTCAAGACCTGCCCATGTAGCCCTCACCACACGGCTCACGGAGGAGAAGAAGAAAGACTCCTGAAATGCCTGACAATTGTGGACCCCACAATCAAGCCAGCAGTGGAACTAGTCAGCCCACTTCCATCCAGCACCCCAGTAGACAGGACGTATTCTTATCAACCTGTGAAATACCCACCAGACGTATCCCAGCTTCATTCTCGGGAAATTTGTTACTGTGGATAGCTAGTGTGTGATTTCATCTATTGACGTGTACGTTCAGAAGCAGGGAATCGTCCTTCCTCCCGTTCGAATATTTCCTCAGGGTTGATATTGAGGGCCTCGTCCTTGGTTGAAGGCAGAGAGGCCTATTTTCATGGTTTGAGCTCTGGAATGACATTTATCCTCCCGGTCATACTTAGGAGGCATTTTTCCCGAAGTGGAAAAGACTGGAAGTGATAAGCTCACTGGTCCCTTTCAGATATATCCTAATCCAAAAGCAAGCCTGAGCAGTGGATATTTACTCAGGAGCCTGATGAGAACGGTGGCCATGAGAAGAATGCTGAAAGAATACTTATCATCAAACTGTCCAATACATCCAATGGATCCTCCTTTAATTTAGTATCCACATACCTCCAGGTCATTAGCTCAGGCTGAACGATGTACAACCATTGAGGGGTGACGGTGAGAGCTTCCCACTTTGGGCCCATCACTCGCCTCTCTTCTCACACAGGGTCTGTGGTGTCACAAAGCTTGGTGGGCAGCATGCCATTGCCATGGCCACCATTGGGCCTGAACTTCTCAGATGGAAGGCAACTCTGCCTCCTCTGTGCACACCTGCTCTCTACACAAGGATGGCTCTTCCCCTGAACGTGTGTCAGGCTCAACACGGTGGTTCCAGAACTGCTTCCCAGGAATACACACTCTACAATCTCATTGGGAAAGAAAAAATGTGGTTGAAAAAGACCCTCTCCCCAAGGAGCTTGAACATGGAAACAATGGCCGATGGAGGAAGAAGAACACACGAGCATCCCTTTCCATGGGAGGAGGCTTTGCCACGGAAGGAAACTATGGAATATCTTTTACCCTGATTTCCACCCCATGCCATTGGAGAAGATATAGGGACCATAGCACGGCTTTCAAACCTGTCTTCCAGTATGGAGCAGGGATTGGAATGGACACATTTTGGGCGTCAGGCCAGGAAGGAGGGAAGACTCTCTTACAAGTGTGCTGGTTTCTCCCATTTGTGGGATATCCACCTTAAACCGAGACATGTCCTTGGAGCAATTATCCTGACATTGCCGGTTGCTTGAATCCACGGCACTTTACCTCTCTCTCTCCTTCCTTTGATCTCCTTCTCTCTAGTGCTGTCACACTCCCCTTGGCCCCCCTTCAATGTCTCTTGAATCCTCCTGCTACAAGTTGACCTGTGGTGATAATGGATGAAATACCTTAGCCAAGAGAATGGTCCAAGTGATCCCCCAGCCATTTCTCCCGGTCATCCTAGGTCTGATCAAAGATAAAATCCGTGGTCCAGAAAGACTTCCTGTGCTTTGTGGAGACACCCCAACTAGGTCACACTTCCACAACACTTCCCCTATTCTGCCCTTCCTATGGACACGCTGACCACTTCATATGTACTTCGGTCTCTAGGGTCCCATACTGGACTCCGAGAGCAACACACTTGAAACAACGTTCACATGAGTGCTCTCCCAAGAAACCGCTTCTCTGCAGCATTCGCTACCTGGTCCATGAGGTATTGTGGATTTGCTTGGGTGTGGATCTCTGGACTCGTTCTTAGGGGATATCGAATATGAACTCTGTGACTCTCCATGTCTCAATGATTGGGCATCCAAACAATGGTCTCAGCATCCTTGGCCAGTGGGCTGGCCCACCATAGCCCAGAGTGCAAGATGTCTGTCAACCAAACCAGTCTCTATGGAAGAGACCTCCTCATTCTCTAGCCTCAGGATTGTCAGGGACAGAGCTCACTCCCTTCCAGGATGGAACTTTCAATAACCTCAAATTGCAGGCATCATCCCCGGGCTCATGGGAGGTCAGACAATCGACACACCTTTCCTTCCTTTGGACTGTAGACACAACAAACCCACTGGCACTGGCCCCATGCACCACACTCCCAGGAAGCACTCAATGAGAGGCAGGGCTTGTGCTTACCCACCTGTGGAAAAGGCACCTGAAATAGACCGGTTACATCTCGGTTGAAAGGACTCTGTTTGCAGGGTTCCCTTGTGGCTTAGGCTATGCAAATATGGATTGAGAAGTGTGGAGCTGAAAATGCCGCATTGGGAATGTCTTCTTCAGGGGCTACATCCAGGGCCTCATGCTTGGTGGTGAGCATTGGGGCATGGTTTCCTTGTTGGTGCCGCAGGAGGTCTTTTCACAAATGGCCATGAAGCACAATTCTTTTTTCACATGTAGGAACTCCCTTGAGGTTTTCTGCCCAATGATCTCCTGAAGATATCACATGTTCAAACACCAAGCCTCTAGAATCCACATTGAGCTTGGAAGGCTGATGAGAGTGGTGGCTATGAGTCTACAGATGGAGACAATATGGTTCATCCAAGAGGACTACCAATCTGATGGATCCTCCTTTCCATCAACTTCGACATACCTCCAGAGCAAGAGCTCATGGTGTCCATCTTTGAACTCTCAAGGTGTGAGGGTGAGAATGTCCCACATATGGCCCCTCACACACCTCTTTTCTCACAGCGAGGTTGTTCGGGCACAAGGCTACATGGGCATACTATCAGTGCCATGGCCCCCGCTGGGACTGCACCTTTCAGAAGAAAGGCACCTCCACACACTGGGGAACCCAATTTTCTCTATCATGATGGATCTCTGATAACATGTGCAGCACTTCAGGGTCAAGTGCTTTCTCAGTCCCTGCCTCACACGAATACACAGGACAGAATCTCTTTTGGAGAGAAAAGATGTCATTCCAAACACCCAAACCAAAGTCCCCTGGACAGTGAAATCAAGGAACGACTGAGGAAGAACCCCCTATGAGCTGCCATTTCTACAGGAAGGGACTTTTCCGCTTAGGGAAAAGAGAGGGTGTCATTTACCTTGACCCACACCTCGTGTCCTTTGAGAAGACATGGGTGCCCAGCAGGGAGGACTCCTTGCAACCGACGTATTTCTAGAGACAGGCCAAGAAAGAATGAAAATCTCATGCAAGAGTCCTGATGTAGCCTTTGTGTCTAATAGTCCCCGGAGAAACAGACAAGGGCTTGGAATGACATTGCGCCCTGGAATGTGGCTTGCATCCAAATCTCATCTCTCTCTCTCTCTCTCTCTCTCTCTGTCTCTCACTCTTTCTCTCAGCTTCTTCCTCCTTCACATTCTCTCGAATCCTCCTCATCCAAGGTTATCTGTGCAGGTCCAGGTTGGCATATCTCAGTCAGGAGAGCAGTCAATTTCTTTCACCAAGATTTTCCATCAGTCTTCCAAACTCCCATCAAATATGAAAGCATTTTTTCCTGAAATAACTCCTCTGTTTGTATGGAGATATTCCACCTTACACAGTGTACCCCTATCTTACCCTTGTCAGCCCTTCACACTGACACATAACCATCCCATTGGTACTGCGTTCTACATGGTCCCAGATTTGACTCCGAGATCAACATCTTTTCAACCACCTACACATAAGGGACCTAGTGAGAATTCACTTCTCTTCAGCACACCCCACGTGTGGGATCAGGTCTGTGAAATGGCCGGTGAGGTGGATCTCTCGACTCTTTCTAAGGGGAGTTGGGAAATGAAGTCTCTGCCTCTCCATGTCTCAGTGAATTGGCATGTAAGAAGGGGTCCGAGCCCCCTTCAGCACGGTCTGAATGCCAATGGGTCAGAGTTTATCTATTCGGTCCCCTAAAACCAATCGCCATTTGGGACAATCCTCCTCCTTCTCTAGACCCTCAATTGGCAGGCCAGAGGCCCGGCTCGTCCAAGAGGGAAACCTCAAGACCTGCCCATGTAGCCCTCACCACACGGCTCACGGAGGAGAAGAAGAGAGACTCCTGAAATGCCTGACAATTGTGGACCCCACAATCAAGCCAGCAGTGGAACTAGTCACCCCACTTCCATCCAGCACCCCAGTAGACAGGACGTATTCTTATCAACCTGTGAAATACCCACCAGACGTATCCCAGCTTCATTCTCGGGAAATTTGTTACTGTGGATAGCTAGTGTGTGATTTCATCTATTGACGTGTACGTTCAGAAGCAGGGAATCGTCCTTCCCCCCGTTCGAATATTTCCTCAGGGTTGATATTGAGGGCCTCGTCCTTGGTTGAAAGAAGAGGGGCCTATTTTCATGGTTTGAGCTCTGGAATGACATTTATCCTCCCGGTCATACTTAGGAGGCATTTTTCCCGAAGTGGAAAAGACTGGAAGTGATAAGCTCACTGGTCCCTTTCAGATATATCCTAATCCAAAAGCAAGCCTGAGCAGTGGATATTTACTCAGGAGCCTGATGAGAACGGTGGCCATGAGAAGAATGCTGAAAGAATACTTATCATCAAACTGTCCAATACATCCAATGGATCCTCCTTTAATTTAGTATCCACATACCTCCAGGTTATTAGCTCAGGCTGAACGATGTACAACCATTGAGGGGTGACGGTGAGAGCTTCCCACTTTGGGCCCATCACTCGCCTCTCTTCTCACACAGGGTCTGTGGTGTCACAAAGCTTGGTGGGCAGCATGCCATTGCCATGGCAACCATTGGGCCTGAACTTCTCAGATGGAAGGCAACTCTGCCTCCTCTGTGCACACCTGCTCTCTACACAAGGATGGCTCTTCCCCTGAACGTGTGTCAGGCTCAACACGGTGGTTCAAGAACTGCTTCCCAGGAATACACACTCTACAATCTCATTGGGAAAGAAAAAATGTGGTTGAAAAAGACCCTCTCCCCAAGGAGCTTGAACATGGAAACAATGGCCGATGGAGGAAGAAGAACACACGAGCATCCCTTTCCATGGGAGGAGGCTTTGCCACGGAAGGAAACTATGGAATATCTTTTACCCTGATTTCCACCCCATGCCATTGGAGAAGATATAGGGACCATAGCACGGCTTTCAAACCTGTCTTCCAGTATGGAGCAGGGATTGGAATGGACACATTTTGGGCGTCAGGCCAGGAAGGAGGGAAGACTCTCTTACAAGTGTGCTGGTTTCTCCCATTTGTGGGATATCCACCTTAAACCAAGACATGTCCTTGGAGCAATTATCCTGACATTGCCGGTTGCTTGAATCCACGGCACTTTACCTCTCTCTCTCCTTCCTTCGATCTCCCTCTCTCTAGTGCTGTCACACTCCCCTTGGCCCCCCTTCAATGTCTCTTGAATCCTCCTGCTACAAGTTGACCTGTGGTGATAATGGATGAAATACCTTAGCCAAGAGAATGGTCCAAGTGATCCCCCAGCCATTTCTCCCGGTCATCCTAGGTCTGATCAAAGATAAAATCCGTGGTCCAGAAAGACTTCCTGTGCTTTGTGGAGACACCCCAACTAGGTCACACTTCCACAACACTTCCCCTATTCAGCCCTTCCTATGGACACGCTGACCACTTCATATGTACTTCGGTCTCTAGGGTCCCATACTGGACTCCGAGAGCAACACACTTGAAACAACGTTCACATGAGTGCTCTCCCAAGAAACCGCTTCTCTGCAGCATTCGCTACCTGGTCCATGAGGTATTGTGGATTTGCTTGGGTGTGGATCTCTGGACTCGTTCTTAGGGGATATCGAATATGAACTCTGTGACTCTCCATGTCTCAATGATTGGGCATCCAAACAATGGTCTCAGCATCCTTGGCCAGTGGGCTGGCCCACCATAGCCCAGAGTGCAAGATGTCTGTCAACCAAACCAGTCTCTAAGGAAGAGACCTCCTCATTCTCTAGCCTCAGGATTGTCAGGGACAGAGCTCACTCCCTTCCAGGATGGAACTTTCAATAACCTCAAATTGCAGGCATCATCCCCGGGCTCATGGGAGGTCAGACAATCGACACACCTTTCCTTCCTTTGGACTGTAGACACAACAAACCCACTGGCACTGGCCCCATGCACCACACTCCCAGGAAGCACTCAATGAGAGGCAGGGCTTGTGCTTACCCACCTGTGGAAAAGGCACCTGAAATAGACCGGTTACATCTCGGTTGAAAGGACTCTGTTTGCAGGGTTCCCTTGTGGCTTAGGCTATGCAAATATGGATTGAGAAGTGTGGAGCTGAAAATGCCGCATTGGGAATATCTTCTTCAGGGGCTACATCCAGGGCATCATGCTTGGTGGAGAGCATTGGGGCATGGTTTCCTTGTTGGTGCCGCGGGAGGTCTTTTCACAAATGGCCATGAAGCACAATTCTTTTTTCACATGTAGGATCTCCCTTGAGGTTTTCTGCCCAATGATCTCCTGAAGATATCACATGTTCAAACACCAAGCCTCTAGAATCCACATTGAGCTTGGAAGGCTGATGAGAGTGGTGGCTATGAGTCTACAGATGGAGACAATATGGTTCATCCAAGAGGACTACCAATCTGATGGATCCTCCTTTCCATCAACTTCGACATACCTCCAGAGCAAGAGCTCATGGTGTCCATCTTTGAACTCTCAAGGTGTGAGGGTGAGAATGTCCCACATATGGCCCCTCACACACCTCTTTTCTCACAGCGAGGTTGTTCGGGCACAAGGCTACATGGGCATACTATCAGTGCCATGGCCCCCGCTGGGACTGCACCTTTCAGAAGAAAGGCACCTCCACACACTGGGGAACCCAATTTTCTCTATCATGATGGATCTCTGATAACATGTGCAGCACTTCAGGGTCAAGTGCTTTCTCAGTCCCTGCCTCACACGAATACACAGGACAGAATCTCTTTTGGAGAGAAAAGATGTCATTCCAAACACCCAAACCAAAGTCCCCTGGACAGTGAAATCAAGGAACGACTGAGGAAGAACCCCCTATGAGCTGCCATTTCTACAGGAAGGGACTTTTCCGCTTAGGGAAAAGAGAGGGTGTCATTTACCTTGACCCACACCTCGTGTCCTTTGAGAAGACATGGGTGCCCAGCAGGGAGGACTCCTTGCAACCGACGTATTTCTAGAGACAGGCCAAGAAAGAGTGAAAATCTCATGCAAGAGTCCTGATGTAGCCTTTGTGTCTAATAGTCCCCGGAGAAACAGACAAGGGCTTGGAATGACATTGCGCCCTGGAATGTGGCTTGCATCCAAAGCTCATCTCTCTCTCTCTCTCTCTCTCTCTCTGTCTCTCACTCTTTCTCTCGGCTTCTTCCTCCTTCACATTCTCTCGAATCCTCCTCATCCAAGGTTATCTGTGCAGGTCCAGGTTGGCATATCTCAGTCAGGAGAGCATTCAATTTCTTTCACCAAGATTTTCCATCAGTCTTCCAAACTCCCATCAAATATGAAAGCATTTTTTCCTGAAATAACTCCTCTGTTTGTATGGAGATATTCCACCTTACACAGTGTACCCCTATCTTACCCTTGTCAGCCCTTCACACTGACACATAACCATCCCATTGGTACTGCGTTCTACATGGTCCCAGATTTGACTCCGAGATCAACATCTTTTCAACCACCTACACATAAGGGACCTAGTGAGAATTCACTTCTCTTCAGCACACCCCACGTGTGGGATCAGGTCTGTGAAATGGCCGGTGAGGTGGATCTCTCGACTCTTTCTAAGGGGAGTTGGGAAATGAAGTCTCTGCCTCTCCATGTCTCAGTGAATTGGCATGTAAGAAGGGGTCCGAGCCCCCTTCAGCACGGTCTGAATGCCAATGGGTCAGAGTTTATCTATTGGGTCCCCTAAAACCAATCGCCATTTGGGACAATCCTCCTCCTTCTCTAGACCCTCAATTGGCAGGCCAGAGGCCCGGCTCGTCCAAGAGGGAAACCTCAAGACCTGCCCATGTAGCCCTCACCACACGGCTCACGGAGGAGAAGAAGAGAGACTCCTGAAATGCCTGACAATTGTGGACCCCACAATCAAGCCAGCAGTGGAACTAGTCACCCCACTTCCATCCAGCACCCCAGTAGACAGGACGTATTCTTATCAACCTGTGAAATACCCACCAGACGTATCCCAGCTTCATTCTCGGGAAATTTGTTACTGTGGATAGCTAGTGTGTGATTTCATCTATTGACGTGTACGTTCAGAAGCAGGGAATCTTCCTTCCTCCCGTTCGAATATTTCCTCAGGGTTGATATTGAGGGCCTCGTCCTTGGTTGAAGGCAGAGAGGCCTATTTTCATGGTTTGAGCTCTGGAATGACATTTATCCTCCCGGTCATACTTAGGAGGCATTTTTCCCGAAGTGGAAAAGACTGGAAGTGATAAGCTCACTGGTCCCTTTCAGATATATCCTAATCCAAAAGCAAGCCTGAGCAGTGGATATTTACTCAGGAGCCTGATGAGAACGGTGGCCATGAGAAGAATGCTGAAAGAATACTTATCATCAAACTGTCCAATACATCCAATGGATCCTCCTTTAATTTAGTATCCACATACCTCCAGGTCATTAGCTCAGGCTGAACGATGTACAACCATTGAGGGGTGGCAGTGAGAGCTTCCCACTTTGGGCCCATCACTCGCCTCTCTTCTCACACAGGGTCTGTGGTGTCACAAAGCTTGGTGGGCAGCATGCCATTGCCATGGCAACCATTGGGCCTGAACTTCTCAGATGGAAGGCAACTCTGCCTCCTCTGTGCACACCTGCTCTCTACACAAGGATGGCTCTTCCCCTGAACGTGTGTCAGGCTCAACACGGTGGTTCAAGAACTGCTTCCCAGGAATACACACTCTACAATCTCATTGGGAAAGAAAAAATGTGGTTGAAAAAGACCCTCTCCCCAAGGAGCTTGAACATGGAAACAATGGCCGATGGAGGAAGAAGAACACACGAGCATCCCTTTCCATGGGAGGAGGCTTTGCCACGGAAGGAAACTATGGAATATCTTTTACCCTGATTTCCAACCCATGCCATTGGAGAAGATATAGGGACCATAGCACGGCTTTCAAACCTGTCTTCCAGTATGGAGCAGGGATTGGAATGGACACATTTTGGGCGTCAGGCCAGGAAGGAGGGAAGACTCTCTTACAAGTGTGCTGGTTTCTCCCATTTGTGGGATATCCACCTTAAACCGAGAAATGTCCTTGGAGCAATTATCCTGACATTGCCGGTTGCTTGAATCCACGGCACTTTACCTCTCTCTCTCCTTCCTTTGATCTCCTTCTCTCTAGTGCTGTCACACTCCCCTTGGCCCCCCTTCAATGTCTCTTGAATCCTCCTGCTACAAGTTGACCTGTGGTGATAATGGATGAAATACCTTAGCCAAGAGAATGGTCCAAGTGATCCCCCAGCCATTTCTCCCGGTCATCCTAGGTCTGATCAAAGATAAAATCCGTGGTCCAGAAAGACTTCCTGTGCTTTGTGGAGACACCCCAACTAGGTCACACTTCCACAACACTTCCCCTATTCTGCCCTTCCTATGGACACGCTGACCACTTCATATGTACTTCGGTCTCTAGGGTCCCATACTGGACTCCGAGAGCAACACACTTGAAACAAGGTTCACATGAGTGCTCTCCCAAGAAACCGCTTCTCTGCAGCATTCGCTACCTGGTCCATGAGGTATTGTGGATTTGCTTGGGTGTGGATCTCTGGACTCGTTCTTAGGGGATATCGAATATGAACTCTGTGACTCTCCATGTCTCAATGATTGGGCATCCAAACAATGGTCTCAGCATCCTTGGCCAGTGGGCTGGCCCACCATAGCCCAGAGTGCAAGATGTCTGTCAACCAAACCAGTCTCTATGGAAGAGACCTCCTCATTCTCTAGCCTCAGGATTGTCAGGGACAGAGCTCACTCCCTTCCAGGATGGAACTTTCAATAACCTCAAATTGCAGGCATCATCCCCGGGCTCATGGGAGGTCAGACAATCGACACACCTTTCCTTCCTTTGGACTGTAGACACAACAAACCCACTGGCACTGGCCCCATGCACCACACTCCCAGGAAGCACTCAATGAGAGGCAGGGCTTGTGCTTACCCACCTGTGGAAAAGGCACCTGAAATAGACCGGTTACATCTCGGTTGAAAGGACTCTGTTTGCAGGGTTCCCTTGTGGCTTAGGCTATGCACATATGGATTGAGAAGTGTGGAGCTGAAAATGCCGCATTGGGAATGTCTTCTTCAGGGGCTACATCCAGGGCCTCATGCTTGGTGGAGAGCATTGGGGCATGGTTTCCTTGTTGGTGCCGCGGGAGGTCTTTTTTCAAATGGCCATGAAGCACAATTCTTTTTTCACATGTAGGAACTCCCTTGAGGTATTCTGCCCACTGATCCCCTGAAGATATCACATGTCCAAACACCAAGCCTCTAGAATCCACATTGAGCTTGGAAGGCTGATGAGAGTGGTGGCTATGAGTCTACAGATGGAGACAATATGGTTCACCCAAGAGGACCACCCCTCTGATGGATTCTCCTTTCCATCAACTTCGACATACCTCCAGAGCAAGAGCTCATGGTGTCCATCTTTGAACTCTCAAGGTGTGAGGGTGAGAATGTCCCACATATGGCCCATCACACACCTCTTTTCTCAAAGAGAGGTGGTTTGGTCACAAGGCTCCATGGGCATACTCTCAGTGCCATGGCCACTACTGGGACTGCACCTTTCAGAAGAAAGGCACCTCCACACACTGGGGAACCCAATTTTCTCTGTCATGATGGATCTCTTATAACATGTGCAGCACTTCAGGGTCAAGTGCTTTCTGAGTCCCTGCCTCACACGAATACACAGGACAGAATCTCTTTTGGAGAGAAAAGGTGTCATTCCAAACCCCCAATCAAAAGTCCCCTGGACAGTGAAATCAAGGAACGACTGAGGAAGAACCGCCTATGAGCTGCCATTTCTACAGGAAGGGACTTTTCCGCTTAGGGAAAAGAGAGGGTGTCATTTACCTTGACCCACACCTCGTGTCCTTTGAGAAGACATGGGTGCCCAGCAGGGAGGACTCCTTGCAACCGACGTATTTCTAGAGACAGGCCAAGAAAGAGTGAAAATCTCATGCAAGAGTCCTGATGTAGCCTTTGTGTCTAATAGTCCCCGGAGAAACAGACAAGGGCTTGGAATGACATTGCGCCCTGGAATGTGGCTTGCATCCAAATCTCATCTCTCTCTCTCTCTCTCTCTCTCTCTGTCTCTCACTCTTTCTCTCGGCTTCTTCCTCCTTCACATTCTCTCAAATCCTCCTCATCCAAGGTTATCTGTGCTGGTCCAGGTTGGCATATCTCAGTCAGGAGAGCATTCAATTTCTTTCACCAAGATTTTCCATCAGTCTTCCAAATTCCTATCAAATATGAAAGCAGTTTTCCTGAAATAACTCCTCTGTTTGTATGGAGATATTCCACCTTACACAGTGTACCCCTATCTTACCCTTGTCAGCCCTTCACACTGACACATAACCATCCCATTGGTACTGCGTTCTACATGGTCCCAGATTTGACTCTGAGATCAACATCTTTTCAACCACCTACACATAAGGGACCTAGTGAGAATTCACTTCTCTTCAGCACACCCCACGTGTGGGATCAGGTCCGTGAAGTGGCTGGTAAGGTGGATCTCTCGACTCTTTCTAAGGGGAGTTGGGAAATGCAGTCTCTGACATACCATGTCTCAGTGAATTGGCATGTAAGAAGTGGTCTGAGCCCCCTTCAGCAGGGTCTGAATGCCAATGGGTCAGAACTTAAATATTCGGTCCCCTAAAACCAGTCTCCATTTGGGACAATCCTTCTCCTTCTCTAGACCCTCAATTGGCAGGCCAGAGGCCCGGCTCGTCCGAGAGGGAAACCTCAAGATCTGCCCATGTAGCCCTCACCACACAGCTCACGGAGGAGAAGAAGAGAGACTCCTGAAATGCCTGACAATTGTGGACCCCACAATCAAGCCAGCAGTGGAACTAGTCACCCCACTTCCATCCAGCACCCCAGTAGACAGGACGTATTCTTATCAACCTGTGAAATACCCACCAGACGTATCCCAGCTTCATTCTCGGGAAATTTGTTACTGTGGATAGCTAGTGTGTGATTTCTTCTATTGACGTGTACGTTCAGAAGCAGGAAATCGTCCTTCCCCCCGTTCCAATATTTCCTCAGGTTTGATATTGAGGGCCTCGTCCTTGGTTGAAAGAAGAGGGGACTATTTCCATGGTTTGAGCTCTGGAATGACATTTATCCTCCCGGTCCTACTTAGGAGGCATTTTTCCCGAAGTGGAAAAGACTGGAAGTGATAAGCTCACTGGTCCCTTTCAGATATATCCTAATCCAAAAGCAAGCCTGAGCAGTGGATATTTACTCAGGAGCCTGATGAGAACGGTGGCCATGAGAAGAATGCTGAAAGAATACTTATCATCAAACTGTCCAATACATCCAATGGATCCTCCTTTAATTTAGTATCCACATACCTCCAGGTCATTAGCTCAGGCTGAACGATGTACAACCATTGAGGGGTGACGGTGAGAGCTTCCCACTTTGGGCCCATCACTCGCCTCTCTTCTCACAGAGGGTCTGTGGTGTCACAAAGCTTGGTGGGCAGCATGCCATTGCCATGGCAACCATTGGGCCTGAACTTCTCAGATGGAAGGCAACTCTGCCTCCTCTGTGCCCACCTGCTCTCTACACAAGGATGGCTCTTCCCCTGAACGTGTGTCAGGCTCAACACGGTGGTTCAAGAACTGCTTCCCAGGAATACACACTCTACAATCTCATTGGGAAAGAAAAAATGTGGTTGAAAAAGACCCTCTCCCCAAGGAGCTTGAACACGGAAACAATGGCCGATGGAGGAAGAAGAACACACGAGCATCCCTTTCCATGGGAGGAGGCTTTGCCACGGAAGGAAACTATGGAATATCTTTTACCCTGATTTCCACCCCATGCCATTGGAGAAGATATAGGGACCATAGCACGGCTTTCAAACCTGTCTTCCAGTATGGAGCAGGGATTGGAATGGACACATTTTGGGCGTCAGGCCAGGAAGGAGGGAAGACTCTCTTACAAGTGTGCTGGTTTCTCCCATTTGTGGGATATCCACCTTAAACCGAGACATGTCCTTGGAGCAATTATCCTGACATTGCCGGATGCTTGAATCCACGACTCTTTACCTCTCACTCTCCTTCCTTTGATCTCCTTCTCTCTAGCGCTCTCACTCTCCCCTTGGCCCCCCTTCAATGTCTCTTGAATCCTCCTGCTACAAGTTGACCTGTGGTGATAATGGATGAAATACCTTAGCCAAGAGAATGGTCCAAGTGATCCCCCAGCCATTTCTCCCGGTCATCCTAGGTCTGATCAAAGATAAAATCCGTGGTCCAGAAAGACTTCCTGTGCTTTGTGGAGACACCCCAACTAGGTCACACTTCCACAACACTTCCCCTATTCTGCCCTTCCTATGGACACGCTGACCACTTCATATGTACTTCGGTCTCTAGGGTCCCATACTGGACTCCGAGAGCAACACACTTGAAACAAGGTTCACATGAGTGCTCTCCCAAGAAACCGCTTCTCTGCAGCATTCGCTACCTGGTCCATGAGGTATTGTGGATTTGCTTGGGTGTGGATCTCTGGACTCGTTCTTAGGGGATATCGAATATGAACTCTGTGACTCTCCATGTCTCAATGATTGGGCATCCAAACAATGGTCTCAGCATCCTTGGCCAGTGGGCTGGCCCACCATAGCCCAGAGTGCAAGATGTCTGTCAACCAAACCAGTCTCTATGGAAGAGACCTCCTCATTCTCTAGCCTCAGGATTGTCAGGGACAGAGCTCACTCCCTTCCAGGATGGAACTTTCAATAACCTCAAATTGCAGGCATCATCCCCGGGCTCATGGGAGGTCAGACAATCGACACACCTTTCCTTCCTTTGGACTGTAGACACAACAAACCCACTGGCACTGGCCCCATGCACCACACTCCCAGGAAGCACTCAATGAGAGGCAGGGCTTGTGCTTACCCACCTGTGGAAAAGGCACCTGAAATAGACCGGTTACATCTCGGTTGAAAGGACTCTGTTTGCAGGGTTCCCTTGTGGCTTAGGCTATGCACATATGGATTGAGAAGTGTGGAGCTGAAAATGCCGCATTGGGAATGTCTTCTTCAGGGGCTACATCCAGGGCCTCATGCTTGGTGGAGAGCATTGGGGCATGGTTTCCTTGTTGGTGCCGCGGGAGGTCTTTTTTCAAATGGCCATGAAGCACAATTCTTTTTTCACATGTAGGAACTCCCTTGAGGTATTCTGCCCACTGATCCCCTGAAGATATCACATGTCCAAACACCAAGCCTCTAGAATCCACATTGAGCTTGGAAGGCTGATGAGAGTGGTGGCTATGAGTCTACAGATGGAGACAATATGGTTCATCCAAGAGGACCACCCCTCTGATGGATTCTCCTTTCCATCAACTTCGACATACCTCCAGAGCAAGAGCTCATGGTGTCCATCTTTGAACTCTCAAGGTGTGAGGGTGAGAATGTCCCACATATGGCCCATCACACACCTCTTTTCTCAAAGAGAGGTGGTTTGGTCACAAGGCTCCATGGGCATACTCTCAGTGCCATGGCCACTACTGGGACTGCACCTTTCAGAAGAAAGGCACCTCCACACACTGGGGAACCCAATTTTCTCTATCATGATGGATCTCTGATAACATGTGCAGCACTTCAGGGTCAAGTGCTTTCTCAGTCCCTGCCTCACACGAATACACAGGACAGAATCTCTTTTGGAGAGAAAAGGTGTCATTCCAAACCCCCAATCAAAAGTCCCCTGGACAGTGAAATCAAGGAACGACTGAGGAAGAACCCACTATGAGCTGCCATTTCTACAGGAAGAGACTTTTCCGCTTAGGGAAAAGAGAGGGTGTCATTTACCTTGACCCACACCTCGTGTCCTTTGAGAAGACATGGGTGCCCAGCAGGGAGGACTCCTTGCAAACGACGTATTTCTAGAGACAGGCCAAGAAAGAATGAAAATCTCATGCAAGAGTCCTGATGTAGCCTTTGTGTCTAATAGTCCCCGGAGAAACAGACAAGGGCTTGGAATGACATTGCGCCCTGGAATGTGGCTTGCATCCAAAGCTCATCTCTCTCTCTCTCTCTCTCTCTCTGTCTCTCACTCTTTCTCTCGGCTTCTTCCTCCTTCACATTCTCTCGAATCCTCCTCATCCAAGGTTATCTGTGCAGGTCCAGGTTGGCATATCTCAGTCAGGAGAGCAGTCAATTTCTTTCACCAAGATTTTCCATCAGTCTTCCAAACTCCCATCAAATATGAAAGCATTTTTTCCTGAAATAACTCCTCTGTTTGTATGGAGATATTCCACCTTACACAGTGTACCCCTATCTTACCCTTGTCAGCCCTTCACACTGACACATAACCATCCCATTTGTACTGCGTTCTACATGGTCCCAGATTTGACTCCGAGATCAACATCTTTTCAACCACCTACACATAAGGGACCTAGTGAGAATTCACTTCTCTTCAGCACACCCCACGTGTGGGATCAGGTCTGTGAAATGGCCGGTGAGGTGGATCTCTCGACTCTTTCTAAGGGGAGTTGGGAAATGAAGTCTCTGCCTCTCCACGTCTCAGTGAATTGGCATGTAAGAAGGGGTCCGAGCCCCCTTCAGCACGGTCTGAATGCCAATGGGTCAGAGTTTATCTATTCGGTCCCCTAAAACCAATCGCCATTTGGGACAATCCTCCTCCTTCTCTAGACCCTCAATTGGCAGGCCAGAGGCCCGGCTCGTCCAAGAGGGAAACCTCAAGACCTGCCCATGTAGCCCTCACCACACGGCTCACGGAGGAGAAGAAGAGAGACTCCTGAAATGCCTGACAATTGTGGACCCCACAATCAAGCCAGCAGTGGAACTAGTCACCCCACTTCCATCCAGCACCCCAGTAGACAGGACGTATTCTTATCAACCTGTGAAATACCCACCAGACGTATCCCAGCTTCATTCTCGGGAAATTTGTTACTGTGGATAGCTAGTGTGTGATTTCATCTATTGACGTGTACGTTCAGAAGCAGGGAATCGTCCTTCCCCCCGTTCGAATATTTCCTCAGGGTTGATATTGAGGGCCTCGTCCTTGGTTGAAAGAAGAGGGGCCTATTTTCATGGTTTGAGCTCTGGAATGACATTTATCCTCCCGGTCATACTTAGGAGGCATTTTTCCCGAAGTGGAAAAGACTGGAAGTGATAAGCTCACTGGTCCCTTTCAGATATATCCTAATCCAAAAGCAAGCCTGAGCAGTGGATATTTACTCAGGAGCCTGATGAGAACGGTGGCCATGAGAAGAATGCTGAAAGAATACTTATCATCAAACTGTCCAATACATCCAATGGATCCTCCTTTAATTTAGTATCCACATACCTCCAGGTCATTAGCTCAGGCTGAACGATGTACAACCATTGAGGGGTGGCGGTGAGAGCTTCCCACTTTGGGCCCATCACTCGCCTCTCTTCTCACACAGGGTCTGTGGTGTCACAAAGCTTGGTGGGCAGCATGCCATTGCCATGGCAACCATTGGGCCTGAACTTCTCAGATGGAAGGCAACTCTGCCTCCTCTGTGCACACCTGCTCTCTACACAAGGATGGCTCTTCCCTGAACGTGTGTCAGGCTCAACACGGTGGTTCAAGAACTGCTTCCCAGGAATACACACTCTACAATCTCATTGGGAAAGAAAAAATGTGGTTGAAAAAGACCCTCTCCCCAAGGAGCTTGAACATGGAAACAATGGCCGATGGAGGAAGAAGAACACACGAGCATCCCTTTCCATGGGAGGAGGCTTTGCCACGGAAGGAAACTATGGAATATCTTTTACCCTGATTTCCACCCAATGCCATTGGAGAAGATATAGGGACCATAGCACGGCTTTCAAACCTGTCTTCCAGTATGGAGCAGGGATTGGAATGGACACATTTTGGGCGTCCGGCCAGGAAGGAGGGAAGACTCTCTTACAAGTGTGCTGGTTTCTCCCATTTGTGGGATATCCACCTTAAACCAAGACATGTCCTTGGAGCAATTATCCTGACATTGCCGGTTGCTTGAATCCACGGCACTTTACCTCTCTCTCTCCTTCCTTCGATCTCCCTCTCTCTAGTGCTGTCACACTCCCCTTGGCCCCCCTTCAATGTCTCTTGAATCCTCCTGCTACAAGTTGACCTGTGGTGATAATGGATGAAATACCTTAGCCAAGAGAATGGTCCAAGTGATCCCCCAGCCATTTCTCCCGGTCATCCTACGTCTGATCAAAGATAAAATCCGTGGTCCAGAAAGACTTCCTGTGCTTTGTGGAGACACCCCAACTAGGTCACACTTCCACAACACTTCCCCTATTCAGCCCTTCCTATGGACACGCTGACCACTTCATATGTACTTCGGTCTCTAGGGTCCCATACTGGACTCCGAGAGCAACACACTTGAAACAACGTTCACATGAGTGCTCTCCCAAGAAACCGCTTCTCTGCAGCATTCGCTACCTGGTCCATGAGGTATTGTGGATTTGCTTGGGTGTGGATCTCTGGACTCGTTCTTAGGGGATATCGAATATGAACTCTGTGACTCTCCATGTCTCAATGATTGGGCATCCAAACAATGGTCTCAGCATCCTTGGCCAGTGGGCTGGCCCACCATAGCCCAGAGTGCAAGATGTCTGTCAACCAAACCAGTCTCTATGGAAGAGACCTCCTCATTCTCTAGCCTCAGGATTGTCAGGGACAGAGCTCACTCCCTTCCAGGATGGAACTTTCAATAACCTCAAATTGCAGGCATCATCCCCGGGCTCATGGGAGGTCAGACAATCGACACACCTTTCCTTCCTTTGGACTGTAGACACAACAAACCCACTGGCACTTTCCCCATGCACCACACTCCCAGGAAGCACTCAATGAGAGGCAGGGCTTGTGCTTACCCACCTGTGGAAAAGGCACCTGAAATAGACCGGTTACATCTCGGTTGAAAGGACTCTGTTTGCAGGGTTCCCTTGTGGTTTAGGCTATGCAAATATGGATTGAGAAGTGTGGAGCTGAAAATGCCGCATTGGGAATGTCTTCTTCAGGGGCTACATCCAGGGCCTCATGCTTGGTGGAGAGCATTGGGGCATGGTTTCCTTGTTGGTGCCGCGGGAGGTCTTTTTTCAAATGGCCATGAAGCACAATTCTTTTTCCACATGTAGGAACTCCCTTGAGGTTTTCTGCCCAATGATCTCCTGAAGATATCACATGTTCAAACACCAAGCCTCTAGAATCCACATTGAGCTTGGAAGGCTGATGAGAGTGGTGGCTATGAGTCTACAGATGGAGACAATATGGTTCATCCAAGAGGACTACCAATCTGATGGATCCTCCTTTCCATCAACTTCGACATACCTCCAGAGCAAGAGCTCATGGTGTCCATCTTTGAACTCTCAAGGTGTGAGGGTGAGAATGTCCCACATATGGCCCCTCACACACCTCTTTTCTCACAGCGAGGTTGTTCGGGCACAAGGCTACATGGGCATACTATCAGTGCCATGGCCCCCGCTGGGACTGCACCTTTCAGAAGAAAGGCACCTCCACACACTGGGGAACCCAATTTTCTCTATCATGATGGATCTCTGATAACATGTGCAGCACTTCAGGGTCAAGTGCTTTCTCAGTCCCTGCCTCACACGAATACACAGGACAGAATCTCTTTTGGAGAGAAAAGGTGTCATTCCAAACCCCCAATCAAAAGTCCCCTGGACAGTGAAATCAAGGAACGACTGAGGAAGAACCCCCTATGAGCTGCCATTTCTACAGGAAGGGACTTTTCCGCTTAGGGAAAAGAGAGGGTGTCATTTACCTTGACCCACACCTCGTGTCCTTTGAGAAGACATGGGTGCCCAGCAGGGAGGACTCCTTGCAACCGACGTATTTCTAGAGACAGGCCAAGAAAGAGTGAAAATCTCATGCAAGAGTCCTGATGTAGCCTTTGTGTCTAATAGTCCCCGGAGAAACAGACAAGGGCTTGGAATGACATTGCGCCCTGGAATGTGGCTTGCATCCAAAGCTCATCTCTCTCTCTCTCTCTCTCTCTCTCTCTGTCTCTCACTCTTTCTCTCGGCTTCTTCCTCCTTCACATTCTCTCGAATCCTCCTCATCCAAGGTTATCTGTGCAGGTCCAGGTTGGCATATCTCAGTCAGGAGAGCGGTCAATTTCTTTCACCAAGATTTTCCATCAGTCTTCCAAACTCCCATCAAATATGAAAGCATTTTTTCCTGAAATAACTCCTCTGTTTGTATGGAGATATTCCACCTTACACAGTGTACCCCTATCTTACCCTTGTCAGCCCTTCACACTGACACATAACCATCTCATTGGTACTGCGTTCTACATGGTCCCAGATTTGACTCCGAGATCAACATCTTTTCAACCACCTACACATAAGGGACCTAGTGAGAATTCACTTCTCTTCAGCACACCCCACGTGTGGGATCAGGTCTGTGAAATGGCCGGTGAGGTGGATCTCTCGACTCTTTCTAAGGGGAGTTGGGAAATGAAGTCTCTGCCTCTCCATGTCTCAGTGAATTGGCATGTAAGAAGGGGTCCGAGCCCCCTTCAGCACGGTCTGAATGCCAATGGGTCAGAGTTTATCTATTGGGTCCCCTAAAACCAATCGCCATTTGGGACAATCCTCCTCCTTCTCTAGACCCTCAATTGGCAGGCCAGAGGCCCGGCTCGTCCAAGAGGGAAACCTCAAGACCTGCCCATGTAGCCCTCACCACACGGCTCACGGAGGAGAAGAAGAGAGACTCCTGAAATGCCTGACAATTGTGGACCCCACAATCAAGCCAGCAGTGGAACTAGTCACCCCACTTCCATCCAGCACCCCAGTAGACAGGACGTATTCTTATCAACCTGTGAAATACCCACCAGACGTATCCCAGCTTCATTCTCGGGAAATTTGTTACTGTGGATAGATAGTGTGTGATTTCATCTATTGACGTGTACGTTCAGAAGCAGGGAATCTTCCTTCCTCCCGTTCGAATATTTCCTCAGGGTTGATATTGAGGGCCTCGTCCTTGGTTGAAGGCAGAGAGGCCTATTTTCATGGTTTGAGCTCTGGAATGACATTTATCCTCCCGGTCATACTTAGGAGGCATTTTTCCCGAAGTGGAAAAGACTGGAAGTGATAAGCTCACTGGTCCCTTTCAGATATATCCTAATCCAAAAGCAAGCCTGAGCAGTGGATATTTACTCAGGAGCCTGATGAGAACGGTGGCCATGAGAAGAATGCTGAAAGAATACTTATCATCAAACTGTCCAATACATCCAATGGATCCTCCTTTAATTTAGTATCCACATACCTCCAGGTCATTAGCTCAGGCTGAACGATGTACAACCATTGAGGGGTGGCGGTGAGAGCTTCCCATTTTGGGCCCATCACTCGCCTCTCTTCTCACACAGGGTCTGTGGTGTCACAAAGCTTGGTGGGCAGCATGCCATTGCCATGGCAACCATTGGGCCTGAACTTCTCAGATGGAAGGCAACTCTGCCTCCTCTGTGCACACCTGCTCTCTACACAAGGATGGCTCTTCCCCTGAACGTGTGTCAGGCTCAACACGGTGGTTCAAGAACTGCTTCCCAGGAATACACACTCTACAATCTCATTGGGAAAGAAAAAATGTGGTTGAAAAAGACCCTCTCCCCAAGGAGCTTGAACATGGAAACAATGGCCGATGGAGGAAGAAGAACACACGAGCATCCCTTTCCATGGGAGGAGGCTTTGCCACGGAAGGAAACTATGGAATATCTTTTACCCTGATTTCCACCCCATGCCATTGGAGAAGATATAGGGACCATAGCACGGCTTTCAAACCTGTCTTCCAGTATGGAGCAGGGATTGGAATGGACACATTTTGGGCGTCAGGCCAGGAAGGAGGGAAGACTCTCTTACAAGTGTGCTGGTTTCTCCCATTTGTGGGATATCCACCTTAAACCGAGACATGTCCTTGGAGCAATTATCCTGACATTGCCGGTTGCTTGAATCCACGGCACTTTACCTCTCTCTCTCCTTCCTTTGATCTCCTTCTCTCTAGTGCTGTCACACTCCCCTTGGCCCCCCTTCAATGTCTCTTGAATCCTCCTGCTACAAGTTGACCTGTGGTGATAATGGATGAAATACCTTAGCCAAGAGAATGGTCCAAGTGATCCCCCAGCCATTTCTCCCGGTCATCCTAGGTCTGATCAAAGATAAAATCCGTGGTCCAGAAAGACTTCCTGTGCTTTGTGGAGACACCCCAACTAGGTCACACTTCCACAACACTTCCCCTATTCTGCCCTTCCTATGGACACGCTGACCACTTCATATGTACTTCGGTCTCTAGGGTCCCATACTGGACTCCGAGAGCAACACACTTGAAACAACGTTCACATGAGTGCTCTCCCAAGAAACCGCTTCTCTGCAGCATTCGCTACCTGGTCCATGAGGTATTGTGGATTTGCTTGGGTGTGGATCTCTGGACTCGTTCTTAGGGGATATCGAATATGAACTCTGTGACTCTCCATGTCTCAATGATTGGGCATCCAAACAATGGTCTGAGCATCCTTGGCCAGTGGGCTGGCCCACCATAGCCCAGAGTGCAAGATGTCTGTCAACCAAACCAGTCTCTATGGAAGAGACCTCCTCATTCTCCAGCCTCAGGATTGTCAGGGACAGAGCTCACTCCCTTCCAGGATGGAACTTTCAATAACCTCAAATTGCAGGCATCATCCCCGGGCTCATGGGAGGTCAGACAATCGACACACCTTTCCTTCCTTTGGACTGTAGACACAACAAACCCACTGGCACTGGCCCCATGCACCACACTCCCAGGAAGCACTCAATGCGAGGCAGGGCTTGTGCTTACCCACCTGTGGAAAAGGCACCTGAAATAGACCGGTTACATCTCGGTTGAAAGGACTCTGTTTGCAGGGTTCCCTTGTGGCTTAGGCTATGCAAATATGGATTGAGAAGTGTGGAGCTGAAAATGCCGCATTGGGAATGTCTTCTTCAGGGGCTACATCCAGGGCCTCATGCTTGGTGGAGAGCATTGGGGCATGGTTTCCTTGTTGGTGCCGCGGGAGGTCTTTTCACAAATGGCCATGAAGCACAATTCTTTTTCCACATGTAGGAACTCCCTTGAGGTTTTCTGCCCAATGATCTCCTGAAGATATCACATGTTCAAACACCAAGCCTCTAGAATCCACATTGAGCTTGGAAGGCTGATGAGAGTGGTGGCTATGAGTCTACAGATGGAGACAATATGGTTCATCCAAGAGGACTACCAATCTGATGGATCCTCCTTTCCATCAACTTCGACATACCTCCAGAGCAAGAGCTCATGGTGTCCATCTTTGAACTCTCAAGGTGTGAGGGTGAGAATGTCCCACATATGGCCCCTCACACACCTCTTTTCTCACAGCGAGGTTGTTCGGGCACAAGGCTACATGGGCATACTATCAGTGCCATGGCCCCCGCTGGGACTGCACCTTTCAGAAGAAAGGCACCTCCACACACTGGGGAACCCAATTTTCTCTATCATGATGGATCTCTGATAACATGTGCAGCACTTCAGGGTCAAGTGCTTTCTCAGTCCCTGCCTCACACGAATACACAGGACAGAATCTCTTTTGGAGAGAAAAGATGTCATTCCAAACACCCAAACCAAAGTCCCCTGGACAGTGAAATCAAGGAACGACTGAGGAAGAACCCACTATGAGCTGCCATTTCTACAGGAAGGGACTTTTCCGCTTAGGGAAAAGAGAGGGTGTCATTTACCTTGACCCACACCTCGTGTCCTTTGAGAAGACATGGGTGCCCAGCAGGGAGGACTCCTTGCAACCGACGTATTTCTAGAGACAGGCCAAGAAAGAATGAAAATCTCATGCAAGAGTCCTGATGTAGCCTTTGTGTCTAATAGTCCCCGGAGAAACAGACAAGGGCTTGGAATGACATTGCGCCCTGGAATGTGGCTTGCATCCAAAGCTCATCTCTCTCTCTCTCTCTCTCTCTCTCTCTCTCTCTGTCTCTCACTCTTTCTCTCGGCTTCTTCCTCCTTCACATTCTCTCGAATCCTCCTCATCCAAGGTTATCTGTGCAGGTACAGGTTGGCATATCTCAGTCAGGAGAGCAGTCAATTTCTTTCACCAAGATTTTCCATCAGTCTTCCAAACTCCCATCAAATATGAAAGCATTTTTTCCTGAAATAACTCCTCTGTTTGTATGGAGATATTCCACCTTACACAGTGTACCCCTATCTTACCCTTGTCAGCCCTTCACACTGACACATAACCATCCCATTTGTACTGCGTTCTACATGGTCCCAGATTTGACTCCGAGATCAACATCTTTTCAACCACCTACACATAAGGGACCTAGTGAGAATTCACTTCTCTTCAGCACACCCCACGTGTGGGATCAGGTCTGTGAAATGGCCGGTGAGGTGGATCTCTCGACTCTTTCTAAGGGGAGTTGGGAAATGAAGTCTCTGCCTCTCCATGTCTCAGTGAATTGGCATGTAAGAAGGGGTCCGAGCCCCCTTCAGCACGGTCTGAATGCCAATGGGTCAGAGTTTATCTATTGGGTCCCCTAAAACCAATCGCCATTTGGGACAATCCTCCTCCTTCTCTAGACCCTCAATTGGCAGGCCAGAGGCCCGGCTCGTCCAAGAGGGAAACCTCAAGACCTGCCCATGTAGCCCTCACCACACGGCTCACGGAGGAGAAGAAGAGAGACTCCTGAAATGCCTGACAATTGTGGACCCCACAATCAAGCCAGCAGTGGAACTAGTCACCCCACTTCCATCCAGCACCCCAGTAGACAGGACGTATTCTTATCAACCTGTGAAATACCCACCAGACGTATCCCAGCTTCATTCTCGGGAAATTTGTTACTGTGGATAGCTAGTGTGTGATTTCATCTATTGACGTGTACGTTCAGAAGCAGGGAATCGTCCTTCCTCCCGTTCGAATATTTCCTCAGGTTTGATATTGAGGGCCTCGTCCTTGGTTGAAGGCAGAGAGGCCTATTTTCATGGTTTGAGCTCTGGAATGACATTTATCCTCCCGGTCATACTTAGGAGGCATTTTTCCCGAAGTGGAAAAGACTGGAAGTGATAAGCTCACTGGTCCCTTTCAGATATATCCTAATCCAAAAGCAAGCCTGAGCAGTGGATATTTACTCAGGAGCCTGATGAGAACGGTGGCCATGAGAAGAATGCTGAAAGAATACTTATCATCAAACTGTCCAATACATCCAATGGATCCTCCTTTAATTTAGTATCCACATACCTCCAGGTCATTAGCTCAGGCTGAACGATGTACAACCATTGAGGCGTGGCGGTGAGAGCTTCCCATTTTGGGCCCATCACTCGCCTCTCTTCTCACACAGGGTCTGTGGTGTCACAAAGCTTGGTGGGCAGCATGCCATTGCCATGGCAACCATTGGGCCTGAACTTCTCAGATGGAAGGCAACTCTGCCTCCTCTGTGCCCACCTGCTCTCTACACAAGGATGGCTCTTCCCCTGAACGTGTGTCAGGCTCAACACGGTGGTTCAAGAACTGCTTCCCAGGAATACACACTCTACAATCTCATTGGGAAAGAAAAAATGTGGTTGAAAAAGACCCTCTCCCCAAGGAGCTTGAACATGGAAACAATGGCCGATGGAGGAAGAAGAACACACGAGCATCCCTTTCCATGGGAGGAGGCTTTGCCACGGAAGGAAACTATGGAATATCTTTTACCCTGATTTCCACCCCATGCCATTGGAGAAGATATAGGGACCATAGCACGGCTTTCAAACCTGTCTTCCAGTATGGAGCAGGGATTGGAATGGACACATTTTGGGCGTCAGGCCAGGAAGGAGGGAAGACTCTCTTACAAGTGTGCTGGTTTCTCCCATTTGTGGGATATCCACTTTAAACCGAGACATGTCCTTGGAGCAATTATCCTGACATTGCCGGATGCTTGAATCCACGCTCTTTACCTCTCACTCTCCTTCCTTTGATCTCCTTCTCTCTAGCGCTCTCACTCTCCCCTTGGCCCCCCTTCAATGTCTCTTGAATCCTCCTGCTACAAGTTGACCTGTGGTGATAATGGATGAAATACCTTAGCCAAGAGAATGGTCCAAGTGATCCCCCAGCCATTTCTCCCGGTCATCCTAGGTCTGATCAAAGATAAAATCCGTGGTCCAGAAAGACTTCCTGTGCTTTGTGGAGACACCCCAACTAGGTCACACTTCCACAACACTTCCCCTATTCTGCCCTTCCTATGGACACGCTGACCACTTCATATGTACTTCGGTCTCTAGGGTCCCATACTGGACTCCGAGAGCAACACACTTGAAACAACGTTCACATGAGTGCTCTCCCAAGAAACCGCTTCTCTGCAGCATTCGCTACCTGGTCCATGAGGTATTGTGGATTTGCTTGGGTGTGGATCTCTGGACTCGTTCTTAGGGGATATCGAATATGAACTCTGTGACTCTCCATGTCTCAATGATTGGGCATCCAAACAATGGTCTCAGCATCCTTGGCCAGTGGGCTGGCCCACCATAGCCCAGAGTGCAAGATGTCTGTCAACCAAACCAGTCTCTATGGAAGAGACCTCCTCATTCTCTAGCCTCAGGATTGTCAGGGACAGAGCTCACTCCCTTCCAGGATGGAACTTTCAATAACCTCAAATTGCAGGCATCATCCCCGGGCTCATGGGAGGTCAGACAATCGACACACCTTTCCTTCCTTTTGACTGTAGACACAACAAACCCACTGGCACTGGCCCCATGCACCACACTCCCAGGAAGCACTCAATGAGAGGCAGGGCTTGTGCTTACCCACCTGTGGAAAAGGCACCTGAAATAGACCGGTTACATCTCGGTTGAAAGGACTCTGTTTGCAGGGTTCCCTTGTGGCTTAGGCTATGCAAATATGGATTGAGAAGTGTGGAGCTGAAAATGCCGCATTGGGAATGTCTTCTTCAGGGGCTACATCCAGGGCCTCATGCTTGGTGGAGAGCATTGGGGCATGGTTTCCTTGTTGGTGCCGCGGGAGGTCTTTTTTCAAATGGCCATGAAGCACAATTCTCTTTTTCACATGTAGGAACTCCCTTGAGGTATTCTGCCCACTGATCCCCTGAAGATATCACATGTCCAAACACCAAGCCTCTAGAATCCACATTGAGCTTGGAAGGCTGATGAGAGTGGTGGCTATGAGTCTACAGATGGAGACAATATGGTTCATCCAAGAGGACCACCCCTCTGATGGATTCTCCTTTCCATCAACTTCGACATACCTCCAGAGCAAGAGCTCATGGTGTCCATCTTTGAACTCTCAAGGTGTGAGGGTGAGAATGTCCCACATATGGCCCATCACACACCTCTTTTCTCAAAGAGAGGTGGTTTGGTCACAAGGCTCCATGGGCATACTCTCAGTGCCATGGCCACTACTGGGACTGCACCTTTCAGAAGAAAGGCACCTCCACACACTGGGGAACCCAATTTTCTCTGTCATGATGGATCTCTGATAACATGTGCAGCACTTCAGGGTCAAGTGCTTTCTCAGTCCCTGCCTCACACGAATACACAGGACAGAATCTCTTTTGGAGAGAAAAGGTGTCATTCCAAACCCCCAATCAAAAGTCCCCTGGACAGTGAAATCAAGGAACGACTGAGGAAGAACCCCCTATGAGCTGCCATTTCTACAGGAAGGGACTTTTCCGCATAGGGAAAAGAGAGGGTGTAATTTACCTTGACCCACACCTCGTGTCCTTTGAGAAGACATGGGTGCCCAGCAGGGAGGACTCCTTGCAACCGACGTATTTCTAGAGACAGGCCAAGAAAGAGTGAAAATCTCATGCAAGAGTCCTGATGTAGCCTTTGTGTCTAATAGTCCCCGGAGAAACAGACAAGGGCTTGGAATGACATTGCGCCCTGGAATGTGGCTTGCATCCAAATCTCATCTCTCTCTCTCTCTCTCTCTCTCTCTCTGTCTCTCACTCTTTCTCTCGGCTTCTTCCTCCTTCACATTCTCTCAAATCCTCCTCATCCAAGGTTATCTGTGCTGGTCCAGGTTGGCATATCTCAGTCAGGAGAGCATTCAATTTCTTTCACCAAGATTTTCCATCAGTCTTCCAAATTCCTATCAAATATGAAAGCAGTTTTCCTGAAATAACTCCTCTGTTTGTATGGAGATATTCCACCTTACACAGTGTACCCCTATCTTACCCTTGTCAGCCCTTCACACTGACACATAACCATCCCATTGGTACTGCGTTCTACATGGTCCCAGATTTGACTCTGAGATCAACATCTTTTCAACCACCTACACATAAGGGACCTAGTGAGAATTCACTTCTCTGCAGCACACCCCACGTGTGGGATCAGGTCCGTGAAGTGGCTGGTAAGGTGGATCTCTCGACTCTTTCTAAGGGGAGTTGGGAAATGCAGTCTCTGACACACCATGTCTCAGTGAATTGGCATGTAAGAAGTGGTCTGAGCCCCCTTCAGCAGGGTCTGAATGCCAATGGGTCAGAACTTAAATATTCGGTCCCCTAAAACCAGTCTCCATTTGGGACAATCCTTCTCCTTCTCTAGACCCTCAATTGGCAGGCCAGAGGCCCGGCTCGTCCAAGAGGGAAACCTCAAGATCTGCCCATGTAGCCCTCACCACACGGCTCACGGAGGAGAAGAAGAGAGACTCCTGAAATGCCTGACAATTGTGGACCCCACAATCAAGCCAGCAGTGGAACTAGTCACCCCACTTCCATCCAGCACCCCAGTAGACAGGACGTATTCTTATCAACCTGTGAAATACCCACCAGACGTATCCCAGCTTCATTCTCGGGAAATTTGTTACTGTGGATAGCTAGTGTGTGATTTCTTCTATTGACGTGTACGTTCAGAAGCAGGAAATCGTCCTTCCCCCCGTTCCAATATGTCCTCAGGGTTGATATTGAGGGCCTCGTCCTTGGTTGAAAGAAGAGGGGACTATTTCCATGGTTTGAGCTCTGGAATGACATTTATCCTCCCGGTCCTACTTAGGAGGCATTTTTCCCGAAGTGGAAAAGACTGGAAGTGATAAGCTCACTGGTCCCTTTCAGATATATCCTAATCCAAAAGCAAGCCTGAGCAGTGGATATTTACTCAGGAGCCTGATGAGAACGGTGGCCATGAGAAGAATGCTGAAAGAATACTTATCATCAAACTGTCCAATACATCCAATGGATCCTCCTTTAATTTAGTATCCACATGCCTCCAGGTCATTAGCTCAGGCTGAACGATGTACAACCATTGAGGGGTGACGGTGAGAGCTTCCCACTTTGGGCCCATCACTCGCCTCTCTTCTCACAGAGGGTCTGTGGTGTCACAAAGCTTGGTGGGCAGCATGCCATTGCCATGGCCACCATTGGGCCTGAACTTCTCAGATGGAAGGCAACTCTGCCTCCTCTGTGCCCACCTGCTCTCTACACAAGGATGGCTCTTCCCCTGAACGTGTGTCAGGCTCAACACGGTGGTTCAAGAACTGCTTCCCAGGAATACACACTCTACAATCTCATTGGGAAAGAAAAAATGTGGTTGAAAAAGACCCTCTCCCCAAGGAGCTTGAACACGGAAACAATGGCCGATGGAGGAAGAAGAACACACGAGCATCCCTTTCCATGGGAGGAGGCTTTGCCACGGAAGGAAACTATGGAATATCTTTTACCCTGATTTCCACCCCATGCCATTGGAGAAGATATAGGGACCATAGCACGGCTTTCAAACCTGTCTTCCAGTATGGAGCAGGGATTGGAATGGACACATTTTGGGCGTCAGGCCAGGAAGGAGGGAAGACTCTCTTACAAGTGTGCTGGTTTCTCCCATTTGTGGGATATCCACCTTAAACCGCGACATGTCTTTGGAGCAATTATCCTGACATTGCCGGATGCTTGAATCCACGGCTCTTTACCTCTCACTCTCCTTCCTTTGATCTCCTTCTCTCTAGCGCTCTCACTCTCCCCTTGGCCCCCCTTCAATGTCTCTTGAATCCTCCTGCTACAAGTTGACCTGTGGTGATAATGGATGAAATACCTTAGCCAAGAGAATGGTCCAAGTGATCCCCCAGCCATTTCTCCCGGTCATCCTAGGTCTGATCAAAGATAAAATCCGTGGTCCAGAAAGACTTCCTGTGCTTTGTGGAGACACCCCAACTAGGTCACACTTCCACAACACTTCCCCTATTCTGCCCTTCCTATGGACACGCTGACCACTTCATATGTACTTCGGTCTCTAGGGTCCCATACTGGACTCCGAGAGCAACACACTTGAAAGAACGTTCACATGAGTGCTCTCCCAAGAAACCGCTTCTCTGCAGCATTCGCTACCTGGTCCATGAGGTATTGTGGATTTGCTTGGGTGTGGATCTCTGGACTCGTTCTTAGGGGATATCGAATATGAACTCTGTGACTCTCCATGTCTCAATGATTGGGCATCCAAACAATGGTCTCAGCATCCTTGGCCAGTGGGCTGGCCCACCATAGCCCAGAGTGCAAGATGTCTGTCAACCAAACCAGTCTCTATGGAAGAGACCTCCTCATTCTCTAGCCTCAGGATTGTCAGGGACAGAGCTCACTCCCTTCCAGGATGGAACTTTCAATAACCTCAAATTGCAGGCATCATCCCCGGGCTCATGGGAGGTCAGACAATCGACACACCTTTCCTTCCTTTTGACTGTAGACACAACAAACCCACTGGCACTGGCCCCATGCACCACACTCCCAGGAAGCACTCAATGAGAGGCAGGGCTTGTGCTTACCCACCTGTGGAAAAGGCACCTGAAATAGACCGGTTACATCTCGGTTGAAAGGACTCTGTTTGCAGGGTTCCCTTGTGGCTTAGGCTATGCAAATATGGATTGAGAAGTGTGGAGCTGAAAATGCCGCATTGGGAATGTCTTCTTCAGGGGCTACATCCAGGGCCTCATGCTTGGTGGAGAGCATTGGGGCATGGTTTCCTTGTTGGTGCCGCGGGAGGTCTTTTTTCAAATGGCCATGAAGCACAATTCTCTTTTTCACATGTAGGAACTCCCTTGAGGTATTCTGCCCACTGATCCCCTGAAGATATCACATGTCCAAACACCAAGCCTCTAGAATCCACATTGAGCTTGGAAGGCTGATGAGAGTGGTGGCTATGAGTCTACAGATGGAGACAATATGGTTCATCCAAGAGGACCACCCCTCTGATGGATTCTCCTTTCCATCAACTTCGACATACCTCCAGAGCAAGAGCTCATGGTGTCCATCTTTGAACTCTCAAGGTGTGAGGGTGAGAATGTCCCACATATGGCCCATCACACACCTCTTTTCTCAAAGAGAGGTGGTTTGGTCACAAGGCTCCATGGGCATACTCTCAGTGCCATGGCCACTACTGGGACTGCACCTTTCAGAAGAAAGGCACCTCCACACACTGGGGAACCCAATTTTCTCTGTCATGATGGATCTCTGATAACATGTGCAGCACTTCAGGGTCAAGTGCTTTCTCAGTCCCTGCCTCACACGAATACACAGGACAGAATCTCTTTTGGAGAGAAAAGGTGTCATTCCAAACCCCCAATCAAAAGTCCCCTGGACAGTGAAATCAAGGAACGACTGAGGAAGAACCCCCTATGAGCTGCCATTTCTACAGGAAGGGACTTTTCCGCATAGGGAAAAGAGAGGGTGTAATTTACCTTGACCCACACCTCGTGTCCTTTGAGAAGACATGGGTGCCCAGCAGGGAGGACTCCTTGCAACCGACGTATTTCTAGAGACAGGCCAAGAAAGAGTGAAAATCTCATGCAAGAGTCCTGATGTAGCCTTTGTGTCTAATAGTCCCCGGAGAAACAGACAAGGGCTTGGAATGACATTGCGCCCTGGAATGTGGCTTGCATCCAAATCTCATCTCTCTCTCTCTCTCTCTCTCTCTCTCTGTCTCTCACTCTTTCTCTCGGCTTCTTCCTCCTTCACATTCTCTCAAATCCTCCTCATCCAAGGTTATCTGTGCTGGTCCAGGTTGGCATATCTCAGTCAGGAGAGCATTCAATTTCTTTCACCAAGATTTTCCATCAGTCTTCCAAATTCCTATCAAATATGAAAGCAGTTTTCCTGAAATAACTCCTCTGTTTGTATGGAGATATTCCACCTTACACAGTGTACCCCTATCTTACCCTTGTCAGCCCTTCACACTGACACATAACCATCCCATTGGTACTGCGTTCTACATGGTCCCAGATTTGACTCTGAGATCAACATCTTTTCAACCACCTACACATAAGGGACCTAGTGAGAATTCACTTCTCTGCAGCACACCCCACGTGTGGGATCAGGTCCGTGAAGTGGCTGGTAAGGTGGATCTCTCGACTCTTTCTAAGGGGAGTTGGGAAATGCAGTCTCTGACACACCATGTCTCAGTGAATTGGCATGTAAGAAGTGGTCTGAGCCCCCTTCAGCAGGGTCTGAATGCCAATGGGTCAGAACTTAAATATTCGGTCCCCTAAAACCAGTCTCCATTTGGGACAATCCTTCTCCTTCTCTAGACCCTCAATTGGCAGGCCAGAGGCCCGGCTCGTCCAAGAGGGAAACCTCAAGATCTGCCCATGTAGCCCTCACCACACGGCTCACGGAGGAGAAGAAGAGAGACTCCTGAAATGCCTGACAATTGTGGACCCCACAATCAAGCCAGCAGTGGAACTAGTCACCCCACTTCCATCCAGCACCCCAGTAGACAGGACGTATTCTTATCAACCTGTGAAATACCCACCAGACGTATCCCAGCTTCATTCTCGGGAAATTTGTTACTGTGGATAGCTAGTGTGTGATTTCTTCTATTGACGTGTACGTTCAGAAGCAGGAAATCGTCCTTCCCCCCGTTCCAATATGTCCTCAGGGTTGATATTGAGGGCCTCGTCCTTGGTTGAAAGAAGAGGGGACTATTTCCATGGTTTGAGCTCTGGAATGACATTTATCCTCCCGGTCCTACTTAGGAGGCATTTTTCCCGAAGTGGAAAAGACTGGAAGTGATAAGCTCACTGGTCCCTTTCAGATATATCCTAATCCAAAAGCAAGCCTGAGCAGTGGATATTTACTCAGGAGCCTGATGAGAACGGTGGCCATGAGAAGAATGCTGAAAGAATACTTATCATCAAACTGTCCAATACATCCAATGGATCCTCCTTTAATTTAGTATCCACATGCCTCCAGGTCATTAGCTCAGGCTGAACGATGTACAACCATTGAGGGGTGACGGTGAGAGCTTCCCACTTTGGGCCCATCACTCGCCTCTCTTCTCACAGAGGGTCTGTGGTGTCACAAAGCTTGGTGGGCAGCATGCCATTGCCATGGCCACCATTGGGCCTGAACTTCTCAGATGGAAGGCAACTCTGCCTCCTCTGTGCCCACCTGCTCTCTACACAAGGATGGCTCTTCCCCTGAACGTGTGTCAGGCTCAACACGGTGGTTCAAGAACTGCTTCCCAGGAATACACACTCTACAATCTCATTGGGAAAGAAAAAATGTGGTTGAAAAAGACCCTCTCCCCAAGGAGCTTGAACACGGAAACAATGGCCGATGGAGGAAGAAGAACACACGAGCATCCCTTTCCATGGGAGGAGGCTTTGCCACGGAAGGAAACTATGGAATATCTTTTACCCTGATTTCCACCCCATGCCATTGGAGAAGATATAGGGACCATAGCACGGCTTTCAAACCTGTCTTCCAGTATGGAGCAGGGATTGGAATGGACACATTTTGGGCGTCAGGCCAGGAAGGAGGGAAGACTCTCTTACAAGTGTGCTGGTTTCTCCCATTTGTGGGATATCCACCTTAAACCGCGACATGTCTTTGGAGCAATTATCCTGACATTGCCGGATGCTTGAATCCACGGCTCTTTACCTCTCACTCTCCTTCCTTTGATCTCCTTCTCTCTAGCGCTCTCACTCTCCCCTTGGCCCCCCTTCAATGTCTCTTGAATCCTCCTGCTACAAGTTGACCTGTGGTGATAATGGATGAAATACCTTAGCCAAGAGAATGGTCCAAGTGATCCCCCAGCCATTTCTCCCGGTCATCCTAGGTCTGATCAAAGATAAAATCCGTGGTCCAGAAAGACTTCCTGTGCTTTGTGGAGACACCCCAACTAGGTCACACTTCCACAACACTTCCCCTATTCTGCCCTTCCTATGGACACGCTGACCACTTCATATGTACTTCGGTCTCTAGGGTCCCATACTGGACTCCGAGAGCAACACACTTGAAACAACGTTCACATGAGTGCTCTCCCAAGAAACCGCTTCTCTGCAGCATTCACTACCTGGTCCATGAGGTATTGTGGATTTGCTTGGGTGTGGATCTCTGGACTCGTTCTTAGGGGATATCGAATATGAACTCTGTGACTCTCCATGTCTCAATGATTGGGCATCCAAACAATGGTCTCAGCATCCTTGGCCAGTGGGCTGGCCCACCATAGCCCAGAGTGCAAGATGTCTGTCAACCAAACCAGTCTCTATGGAAGAGACCTCCTCATTCTCTAGCCTCAGGATTGTCAGGGACAGAGCTCACTCCCTTCCAGGATGGAACTTTCAATAACCTCAAATTGCAGGCATCATCCCCGGGCTCATGGGAGGTCAGACAATCGACACACCTTTCCTTCCTTTTGACTGTAGACACAACAAACCCACTGGCACTGGCCCCATGCACCACCCTCCCAGGAAGCACTCAATGCGAGGCAGGGCTTGTGCTTACCCACCTGTGGAAAAGGCACCTGAAATAGACCGGTTACATCTCGGTTGAAAGGACTCTGTTTGCAGGGTTCCCTTGTGGCTTAGGCTATGCACATATGGATTGAGAAGTGTGGAGCTGAAAATGCCGCATTGGGAATGTCTTCTTCAGGGGCTACATCCAGGGCCTCATGCTTGGTGGAGAGCATTGGGGCATGGTTTCCTTGTTGGTGCCGCGGGAGGTCTTTTTTCAAATGGCCATGAAGCACAATTCTTTTTTCACATGTAGGAACTCCCTTGAGGTATTCTGCCCACTGATCCCCTGAAGATATCACATGTCCAAACACCAAGCCTCTAGAATCCACATTGAGCTTGGAAGGCTGATGAGAGTGGTGGCTATGAGTCTACAGATGGAGACAATATGGTTCATCCAAGAGGACCACCCCTCTGATGGATTCTCCTTTCCATCAACTTCGACATACCTCCAGAGCAAGAGCTCATGGTGTCCATCTTTGAACTCTCAAGGTGTGAGGGTGAGAATGTCCCACATATGGCCCATCACACACCTCTTTTCTCAAAGAGAGGTGGTTTGGTCACAAGGCTCCATGGGCATACTCTCAGTGCCATGGCCACTACTGGGACTGCACCTTTCAGAAGAAAGGCACCTCCACACACTGGGGAACCCAATTTTCTCTATCATGATGGATCTCTGATAACATGTGCAGCACTTCAGGGTCAAGTGCTTTCTCAGTCCCTGCCTCACACGAATACACAGGACAGAATCTCTTTTGGAGAGAAAAGGTGTCATTCCAAACCCCCAATCAAAAGTCCCCTGGACAGTGAAATCAAGGAACGACTGAGGAAGAACCCACTATGAGCTGCCATTTCTACAGGAAGAGACTTTTCCGCTTAGGGAAAAGAGAGGGTGTCATTTACCTTGACCCACACCTCGTGTCCTTTGAGAAGACATGGGTGCCCAGCAGGGAGGACTCCTTGCAACCGACGTATTTCTAGAGACAGGCCAAGAAAGAGTGAAAATCTCATGCAAGAGTCCTGATGTAGCCTTTGTGTCTAATAGTCCCCGGAGAAACAGACAAGGGCTTGGAATGACATTGCGCCCTGGAATGTGGCTTGCATCCAAATCTCATCTCTCTCTCTCTCTCTCTCTCTGTCTCTCACTCTTTCTCTCGGCTTCTTCCTCCTTCACATTCTCTCAAATCCTCCTCATCCAAGGTTATCTGTGCTGGTCCAGGTTGGCATATCTCAGTCAGGAGAGCATTCAATTTCTTTCACCAAGATTTTCCATCAGTCTTCCAAATTCCTATCAAATATGAAAGCAGTTTTCCTGAAATAACTCCTCTGTTTGTATGGAGATATTCCACCTTACACAGTGTACCCCTATCTTACCCTTGTCAGCCCTTCACACTGACACATAACCATCCCATTGGTACTGCGTTCTACATGGTCCCAGATTTGACTCTGAGATCAACATCTTTTCAACCACCTACACATAAGGGACCTAGTGAGAATTCACTTCTCTGCAGCACACCCCACGTGTGGGATCAGGTCCGTGAAGTGGCTGGTAAGGTGGATCTCTCGACTCTTTCTAAGGGGAGTTGGGAAATGCAGTCTCTGACACACCATGTCTCAGTGAATTGGCATGTAAGAAGTGGTCTGAGCCCCCTTCAGCAGGGTCTGAATGCCAATGGGTCAGAACTTAAATATTCGGTCCCCTAAAACCAGTCTCCATTTGGGACAATCCTTCTCCTTCTCTAGACCCTCAATTGGCAGGCCAGAGGCCCGGCTCGTCCAAGAGGGAAACCTCAAGATCTGCCCATGTAGCCCTCACCACACGGCTCACGGAGGAGAAGAAGAGAGACTCCTGAAATGCCTGACAATTGTGGACCCCACAATCAAGCCAGCAGTGGAACTAGTCACCCCACTTCCATCCAGCACCCCAGTAGACAGGACGTATTCTTATCAACCTGTGAAATACCCACCAGACGTATCCCAGCTTCATTCTCGGGAAATTTGTTACTGTGGATAGCTAGTGTGTGATTTCTTCTATTGACGTGTACGTTCAGAAGCAGGAAATCGTCCTTCCCCCC
The DNA here is from genome assembly GCF_054392235.1 of Sus scrofa. Taxonomy (NCBI): domain Eukaryota; kingdom Metazoa; phylum Chordata; class Mammalia; order Artiodactyla; family Suidae; genus Sus; species Sus scrofa. Next base: position 46,330,463 of record NC_139402.1, read on the forward strand.
TTTCCAATATGTCCTCAGGGTTGATATTGAGGGCCTCGTCCTTGGTTGAAAGAAGAGGGGACTATTTCCATGGTTTGAGCTCTGGAATGACATTTATCCTCCCGGTCATACTTAGGAGGCATTTTTTCCGAAGTGGAAAAGACTGGAAGTGATAAGCTCACTGGTCCCTTTCAGATATATCCTAATCCAAAAGCAAGCCTGAGCAGTGGATATTTACTCAGGAGCCTGATGAGAACGGTGGCCATGAGAAGAATGCTGAAAGAATACTTATCATCAAACTGTCCAATACATCCAATGGATCCTCCTTTAATTTAGTATCCACATACCTCCAGGTCATTAGCTCAGGCTGAACGATGTACAACCATTGAGGGGTGACGGTGAGAGCTTCCCACTTTGGGCCCATCACTCGCCTCTCTTCTCACAGAGGGTCTGTGGTGTCACAAAGCTTGGTGGGCAGCATGCCATTGCCATGGCAACCATTGGGCCTGAACTTCTCAGATGGAAGGCAACTCTGCCTCCTCTGTGCCCACCTGCTCTCTACACAAGGATGGCTCTTCCCCTGAACGTGTGTCAGGCTCAACACGGTGGTTCAAGAACTGCTTCCCAGGAATACACACTCTACAATCTCATTGGGAAAGAAAAAATGTGGTTGAAAAAGACCCTCTCCCCAAGGAGCTTGAACATGGAAACAATGGCCGATGGAGGAAGAAGAACACACGAGCATCCCTTTCCATGGGAGGAGGCTTTGCCACGGAAGGAAACTATGGAATATCTTTTACCCTGATTTCCACCCCATGCCATTGGAGAAGATATAGGGACCATAGCACGGCTTTCAAACCTGTCTTCCAGTATGGAGCAGGGATTGGAATGGACACATTTTGGGCGTCAGGCCAGGAAGGAGGGAAGACTCTCTTACAAGTGTGCTGGTTTCTCCCATTTGTGGGATATCCACTTTAAACCGAGACATGTCCTTGGAGCAATTATCCTGACATTGCCGGATGCTTGAATCCACGCTCTTTACCTCTCACTCTCCTTCCTTTGATCTCCTTCTCTCTAGCGCTCTCACTCTCCCCTTGGCCCCCCTTCAATGTCTCTTGAATCCTCCTGCTACAAGTTGACCTGTGGTGATAATGGATGAAATACCTTAGCCAAGAGAATGGTCCAAGTGATCCCCCAGCCATTTCTCCCAGTCATCCTAGGTCTGATCAAAGATAAAATCCGTGGTCCAGAAAGACTTCCTGTGCTTTGTGGAGACACCCCAACTAGGTCACACTTCCACAACACTTCCCCTATTCTGCCCTTCCTATGTACACGCTGACCACTTCATATGTACTTCGGTCTCTAGGGTCCCATACTGGACTCCGAGAGCAACACACTTGAAACAACGTTCACATGAGTGCTCTCCCAAGAAACCGCTTCTCTGCAGCATTCGCTACCTGGTCCATGAGGTATTGTGGATTTGCTTGGGTGTGGATCTCTGGACTCGTTCTTAGGGGATATCGAATATGAACTCTGTGACTCTCCATGTCTCAATGATTGGGCATCCAAACAATGGTCTCAGCATCCTTGGCCAGTGGGCTGGCCCACCATAGCCCAGAGTGCAAGATGTCTGTCAACCAAACCAGTCTCTATGGAAGAGACCTCCTCATTCTCTAGCCTCAGGATTGTCAGGGACAGAGCTCACTCCCTTCCAGGATGGAACTTTCAATAACCTCAAATTGCAGGCATCATCCCCGGGCTCATGGGAGGTCAGACAATCGACACACCTTTCCTTCCTTTTGACTGTAGACACAACAAACCCACTGGCACTGGCCCCATGCACCACCCTCCCAGGAAGCACTCAATGCGAGGCAGGGCTTGTGCTTACCCACCTGTGGAAAAGGCACCTGAAATAGACCGGTTACATCTCGGTTGAAAGGACTCTGTTTGCAGGGTTCCCTTGTGGCTTAGGCTATGCACATATGGATTGAGAAGTGTGGAGCTGAAAATGCCGCATTGGGAATGTCTTCTTCAGGGGCTACATCCAGGGCCTCATGCTTGGTGGAGAGCATTGGGGCATGGTTTCCTTGTTGGTGCCGCGGGAGGTCTTTTTTCAAATGGCCATGAAGCACAATTCTTTTTTCACATGTAGGAACTCCCTTGAGGTATTCTGCCCACTGATCCCCTGAAGATATCACATGTCCAAACACCAAGCCTCTAGAATCCACATTGAGCTTGGAAGGCTGATGAGAGTGGTGGCTATGAGTCTACAGATGGAGACAATATGGTTCATCCAAGAGGACCACCCCTCTGATGGATTCTCCTTTCCATCAACTTCGACATACCTCCAGAGCAAGAGCTCATGGTGTCCATCTTTGAACTCTCAAGGTGTGAGGGTGAGAATGTCCCACATATGGCCCATCACACACCTCTTTTCTCAAAGAGAGGTGGTTTGGTCACAAGGCTCCATGGGCATACTCTCAGTGCCATGGCCACTACTGGGACTGCACCTTTCAGAAGAAAGGCACCTCCACACACTGGGGAACCCAATTTTCTCTATCATGATGGATCTCTGATAACATGTGCAGCACTTCAGGGTCAAGTGCTTTCTCAGTCCCTGCCTCACACGAATACACAGGACAGAATCACTTTTGGAGAGAAAAGGTGTCATTCCAAACCCCCAATCAAAAGTCCCCTGGACAGTGAAATCAAGGAACGACTGAGGAAGAACCCACTATGAGCTGCCATTTCTACAGGAAGAGACTTTTCCGCTTAGGGAAAAGAGAGGATGTCATTTACCTTGACCCACACCTCGTGTCCTTTGAGAAGACATGGGTGCCCAGCAGGGAGGACTCCTTGCAACCGACGTATTTCTAGAGACAGGCCAAGAAAGAGTGAAAATCTCATGCAAGAGTCCTGATGTAGCCTTTGTGTCTAATAGTCCCCGGAGAAACAGACAAGGGCTTGGAATGACATTGCGCCCTGGAATGTGGCTTGCATCCAAATCTCATCTCTCTCTCTCTCTCTCTCTCTCTGTCTCTCACTCTTTCTCTCGGCTTCTTCCTCCTTCACATTCTCTCAAATCCTCCTCATCCAAGGTTATCTGTGCTGGTCCAGGTTGGCATATCTCAGTCAGGAGAGCATTCAATTTCTTTCACCAAGATTTTCCATCAGTCTTCCAAATTCCTATCAAATATGAAAGCAGTTTTCCTGAAATAACTCCTCTGTTTGTATGGAGATATTCCACCTTACACAGTGTACCCCTATCTTACCCTTGTCAGCCCTTCACACTGACACATAACCATCCCATTGGTACTGCGTTCTACATGGTCCCAGATTTGACTCTGAGATCAACATCTTTTCAACCACCTACACATAAGGGACCTAGTGAGAATTCACTTCTCTGCAGCACACCCCACGTGTGGGATCAGGTCCGTGAAGTGGCTGGTAAGGTGGATCTCTCGACTCTTTCTAAGGGGAGTTGGGAAATGCAGTCTCTGACACACCATGTCTCAGTGAATTGGCATGTAAGAAGTGGTCTGAGCCCCCTTCAGCAGGGTCTGAATGCCAATGGGTCAGAACTTAAATATTCGGTCCCCTAAAACCAGTCTCCATTTGGGACAATCCTTCTCCTTCTCTAGACCCTCAATTGGCAGGCCAGAGGCCCGGCTCGTCCAAGAGTGAAACCTCAAGATCTGCCCATGTAGCCCTCACCACACGGCTCACGGAGGAGAAGAAGAGAGACTCCTGAAATGCCTGACAATTGTGGACCCCACAATCAAGCCAGCAGTGGAACTAGTCACCCCACTTCCATCCAGCACCCCAGTAGACAGGACGTATTCTTATCAACCTGTGAAATACCCACCAGACGTATCCCAGCTTCATTCTCGGGAAATTTGTTACTGTGGATAGCTAGTGTGTGATTTCTTCTATTGACGTGTACGTTCAGAAGCAGGAAATCGTCCTTCCCCCCTTTCCAATATGTCCTCAGGGTTGATATTGAGGGCCTCGTCCTTGGTTGAAAGAAGAGGGGACTATTTCCATGGTTTGAGCTCTGGAATGACATTTATCCTCCCGGTCATACTTAGGAGGCATTTTTTCCGAAGTGGAAAAGACTGGAAGTGATAAGCTCACTGGTCCCTTTCAGATATATCCTAATCCAAAAGCAAGCCTGAGCAGTGGATATTTACTCAGGAGCCTGATGAGAACGGTGGCCATGAGAAGAATGCTGAAAGAATACTTATCATCAAACTGTCCAATACATCCAATGGATCCTCCTTTAATTTAGTATCCACATACCTCCAGGTCATTAGCTCAGGCTGAACGATGTACAACCATTGAGGGGTGACGGTGAGAGCTTCACACTTTGGGCCCATCACTCGCCTCTCTTCTCACACAGGGTCTGTGGTGTCACAAAGCTTGGTGGGCAGCATGCCATTGCCATGGCAACCATTGGGCCTGAACTTCTCAGATGGAAGGCAACTCTGCCTCCTCTGTGCCCACCTGCTCTCTACACAAGGATGGCTCTTCCCCTGAACGTGTGTCAGGCTCAACACGGTGGTTCAAGAACTGCTTCCCAGGAATACACACTCTACAATCTCATTGGGAAAGAAAAAATGTGGTTGAAAAAGACCCTCTCCCCAAGGAGCTTGAACATGGAAACAATGGCCGATGGAGGAAGAAGAACACACGAGCATCCCTTTCCATGGGAGGAGGCTTTGCCACGGAAGGAAACTATGGAATATCTTTTACCCTGATTTCCACCCCATGCCATTGGAGAAGATATAGGGACCATAGCACGGCTTTCAAACCTGTCTTCCAGTATGGAGCAGGGATTGGAATGGACACATTTTGGGCGTCAGGCCAGGAAGGAGGGAAGACTCTCTTACAAGTGTGCTGGTTTCTCCCATTTGTGGGATATCCACCTTAAACCGAGACATGTCCTTGGAGCAATTATCCTGACATTGCCGGATGCTTGAATCCACGGCTCTTTACCTCTCACTCTCCTTCCTTTGATCTCCTTCTCTCTAGCGCTCTCACTCTCCCCTTGGCCCCCCTTCAATGTCTCTTGAATCCTCCTGCTACAAGTTGACCTGTGGTGATAATGGATGAAATACCTTAGCCAAGAGAATGGTCCAAGTGATCCCCCAGCCATTTCTCCCGGTCATCCTAGGTCTGATCAAAGATAAAATCCGTGGTCCAGAAAGACTTCCTGTGCTTTGTGGAGACACCCCAACTAGGTCACACTTCCACAACACTTCCCCTATTCTGCCCTTCCTATGGACACGCTGACCACTTCATATGTACTTCGGTCTCTAGGGTCCCATACTGGACTCCGAGAGCAACACACTTGAAACAACGTTCACATGAGTGCTCTCCCAAGAAACCGCTTCTCTGCAGCATTCGCTACCTGGTCCATGAGGTATTGTGGATTTGCTTGGGTGTGGATCTCTGGACTCGTTCTTAGGGGATATCGAATATGAACTCTGTGACTCTCCATGTCTCAATGATTGGGCATCCAAACAATGGTCTCAGCATCCTTGGCCAGTGGGCTGGCCCACCATAGCCCAGAGTGCAAGATGTCTGTCAACCAAACCAGTCTCTATGGAAGAGACCTCCTCATTCTCTAGCCTCAGGATTGTCAGGGACAGAGCTCACTCCCTTCCAGGATGGAACTTTCAATAACCTCAAATTGCAGGCATCATCCCCGGGCTCATGGGAGGTCAGACAATCGACACACCTTTCCTTCCTTTTGACTGTAGACACAACAAACCCACTGGCACTGGCCCCATGCACCACACTCCCAGGAAGCACTCAATGCGAGGCAGGGCTTGTGCTTACCCACCTGTGGAAAAGGCACCTGAAATAGACCGGTTACATCTCGGTTGAAAGGACTCTGTTTGCAGGGTTCCCTTGTGGCTTAGGCTATGCACATATGGATTGAGAAGTGTGGAGCTGAAAATGCCGCATTGGGAATGTCTTCTTCAGGGGCTACATCCAGGGCCTCATGCTTGGTGGAGAGCATTGGGGCATGGTTTCCTTGTTGGTGCCGCGGGAGGTCTTTTTTCAAATGGCCATGAAGCACAATTCTTTTTTCACATGTAGGAACTCCCTTGAGGTATTCTGCCCACTGATCCCCTGAAGATATCACATGTCCAAACACCAAGCCTCTAGAATCCACATTGAGCTTGGAAGGCTGATGAGAGTGGTGGCTATGAGTCTACAGATGGAGACAATATGGTTCATCCAAGAGGACCACCCCTCTGATGGATTCTCCTTTCCATCAACTTCGACATACCTCCAGAGCAAGAGCTCATGGTGTCCATCTTTGAACTCTCAAGGTGTGAGGGTGAGAATGTCCCACATATGGCCCATCACACACCTCTTTTCTCAAAGAGAGGTGGTTTGGTCACAAGGCTCCATGGGCATACTCTCAGTGCCATGGCCACTACTGGGACTGCACCTTTCAGAAGAAAGGCACCTCCACACACTGGGGAACCCAATTTTCTCTATCATGATGGATCTCTGATAACATGTGCAGCACTTCAGGGTCAAGTGCTTTCTCAGTCCCTGCCTCACACGAATACACAGGACAGAATCTCTTTTGGAGAGAAAAGGTGTCATTCCAAACCCCCAATCAAAAGTCCCCTGGACAGTGAAATCAAGGAACGACTGAGGAAGAACCCACTATGAGCTGCCATTTCTACAGGAAGAGACTTTTCCGCTTAGGGAAAAGAGAGGGTGTCATTTACCTTGACCCACACCTCGTGTCCTTTGAGAAGACATGGGTGCCCAGCAGGGAGGACTCCTTGCAACCGACGTATTTCTAGAGACAGGCCAAGAAAGAGTGAAAATCTCATGCAAGAGTCCTGATGTAGCCTTTGTGTCTAATAGTCCCCGGAGAAACAGACAAGGGCTTGGAATGACATTGCGCCCTGGAATGTGGCTTGCATCCAAATCTCATCTCTCTCTCTCTCTCTCTCTCTGTCTCTCACTCTTTCTCTCGGCTTCTTCCTCCTTCACATTCTCTCAAATCCTCCTCATCCAAGGTTATCTGTGCTGGTCCAGGTTGGCATATCTCAGTCAGGAGAGCATTCAATTTCTTTCACCAAGATTTTCCATCAGTCTTCCAAATTCCTATCAAATATGAAAGCAGTTTTCCTGAAATAACTCCTCTGTTTGTATGGAGATATTCCACCTTACACAGTGTACCCCTATCTTACCCTTGTCAGCCCTTCACACTGACACATAACCATCCCATTGGTACTGCGTTCTACATGGTCCCAGATTTGACTCTGAGATCAACATCTTTTCAACCACCTACACATAAGGGACCTAGTGAGAATTCACTTCTCTGCAGCACACCCCACGTGTGGGATCAGGTCCGTGAAGTGGCTGGTAAGGTGGATCTCTCGACTCTTTCTAAGGGGAGTTGGGAAATGCAGTCTCTGACACACCATGTCTCAGTGAATTGGCATGTAAGAAGTGGTCTGAGCCCCCTTCAGCAGGGTCTGAATGCCAATGGGTCAGAACTTAAATATTCGGTCCCCTAAAACCAGTCTCCATTTGGGACAATCCTTCTCCTTCTCTAGACCCTCAATTGGCAGGCCAGAGGCCCGGCTCGTCCAAGAGGGAAACCTCAAGACCTGCCCATGTAGCCCTCACCACACGGCTCACGGAGGAGAAGAAGAGAGACTCCTGAAATGCCTGACAATTGTGGACCCCACAATCAAGCCAGCAGTGGAACTAGTCACCCCACTTCCATCCAGCACCCCAGTAGACAGGACGTATTCTTATCAACCTGTGAAATACCCACCAGACGTATCCCAGCTTCATTCTCGGGAAATTTGTTACTGTGGGTAGCTAGTGTGTGATTTCATCTATTGACGTGTACGTTCAGAAGCAGGAAATCGTCCTTCCCCCCGTTCCAATATGTCCTCAGGTTTGATATTGAGGGCCTCGTCCTTGGTTGAAGGCAGAGAGGCCTATTTTCATGGTTTGAGCTCTGGAATGACATTTATCCTCCCGGTCATATTTAGGAGGCATTTTTCCCGAAGTGGAAAGACTGGAAGTGATAAGCTCACTGGTCCCTTTCAGATATATCCTAATCCAAAAGCAAGCCTGAGCAGTGGATATTTACTCAGGAGCCTGATGAGAACGGTGGCCATGAGAAGAATGCTGAAAGAATACTTATCATCAAACTGTCCAATACATCCAATGGATCCTCCTTTAATTTAGTATCCACATACCTCCAGGTCATTAGCTCAGGCTGAACGATGTACAACCATTGAGGGGTGACGGTGAGAGCTTCCCACTTTGGGCCCATCACTCGCCTCTCTTCTCACACAGGGTCTGTGGTGTCACAAAGCTTGGTGGGCAGCATGCCATTGCCATGGCAACCATTGGGCCTGAACTTCTCAGATGGAAGGCAACTCTGCCTCCTCTGTGCCCACCTGCTCTCTACACAAGGATGGCTCTTCCCCTGAACGTGTGTCAGGCTCAACACGGTGGTTCAAGAACTGCTTCGCAGGAATACACACTCTACAATCTCATTGGGAAAGAAAAAATGTGGTTGAAAAAGACCCTCTCCCCAAGGAGCTTGAACACGGAAACAATGGCCGATGGAGGAAGAAGAACACACGAGCATCCCTTTCCATGGGAGGAGGCTTTGCCACGGAAGGAAACTATGGAATATCTTTTACCCTGATTTCCACCCCATGCCATTGGAGAAGATATAGGGACCATAGCACGGCTTTCAAACCTGTCTTCCAGTATGGAGCAGGGATTGGAATGGACACATTTTGGGCGTCAGGCCAGGAAGGAGGGAAGACTCTCTTACAAGTGTGCTGGTTTCTCCCATTTGTGGGATATCCACCTTAAACCAAGACATGTCCTTGGAGCAATTATCCTGACATTGCCGGATGCTTGAATCCACGGCTCTTTACCTCTCACTCTCCTTCCTTTGATCTCCTTCTCTCTAGCGCTCTCACTCTCCCCTTGGCCCCCCTTCAATGTCTCTTGAATCCTCCTGCTACAAGTTGACCTGTGGTGATAATGGATGAAATACCTTAGCCAAGAGAATGGTCCAAGTGATCCCCCAGCCATTTCTCCCGGTCATCCTAGGTCTGATCAAAGATAAAATCCGTGGTCCAGAAAGACTTCCTGTGCTTTGTGGAGACACCCCAACTAGGTCACACTTCCACAACACTTCCCCTATTCTGCCCTTCCTATGGACACGCTGACCACTTCATATGTACTTCGGTCTCTAGGGTCCCATACTGGACTCCGAGAGCAACACACTTGAAACAACGTTCACATGAGTGCTCTCCCAAGAAACCGCTTCTCTGCAGCATTCGCTACCTGGTCCATGAGGTATTGTGGATTTGCTTGGGTGTGGATCTCTGGACTCGTTCTTAGGGGATATCGAATATGAACTCTGTGACTCTCCATGTCTCAATGATTGGGCATCCAAACAATGGTCTCAGCATCCTTGGCCAGTGGGCTGGCCCACCATAGCCCAGAGTGCAAGATGTCTGTCAACCAAACCAGTCTCTATGGAAGAGACCTCCTCATTCTCTAGCCTCAGGATTGTCAGGGACAGAGCTCACTCCCTTCCAGGATGGAACTTTCAATAACCTCAAATTGCAGGCATCATCCCCGGGCTCATGGGAGGTCAGACAATCGACACACCTTTCCTTCCTTTTGACTGTAGACACAACAAACCCACTGGCACTGGCCCCATGCACCACACTCCCAGGAAGCACTCAATGCGAGGCAGGGCTTGTGCTTACCCACCTGTGGAAAAGGCACCTGAAATAGACCGGTTACATCTCGGTTGAAAGGACTCTGTTTGCAGGGTTCCCTTGTGGCTTAGGCTATGCACATATGGATTGAGAAGTGTGGAGCTGAAAATGCCGCATTGGGAATGTCTTCTTCAGGGGCTACATCCAGGGCCTCATGCTTGGTGGAGAGCATTGGGGCATGGTTTCCTTGTTGGTGCCGCGGGAGGTCTTTTTTCAAATGGCCATGAAGCACAATTCTTTTTTCACATGTAGGAACTCCCTTGAGGTATTCTGCCCACTGATCCCCTGAAGATATCACATGTCCAAACACCAAGCCTCTAGAATCCACATTGAGCTTGGAAGGCTGATGAGAGTGGTGGCTATGAGTCTACAGATGGAGACAATATGGTTCATCCAAGAGGACCACCCCTCTGATGGATTCTCCTTTCCATCAACTTCGACATACCTCCAGAGCAAGAGCTCATGGTGTCCATCTTTGAACTCTCAAGGTGTGAGGGTGAGAATGTCCCACATATGGCCCATCACACACCTCTTTTCTCAAAGAGAGGTGGTTTGGTCACAAGGCTCCATGGGCATACTCTCAGTGCCATGGCCACTACTGGGACTGCACCTTTCAGAAGAAAGGCACCTCCACACACTGGGGAACCCAATTTTCTCTATCATGATGGATCTCTGATAACATGTGCAGCACTTCAGGGTCAAGTGCTTTCTCAGTCCCTGCCTCACACGAATACACAGGACAGAATCTCTTTTGGAGAGAAAAGGTGTCATTCCAAACCCCCAATCAAAAGTCCCCTGGACAGTGAAATCAAGGAACGACTGAGGAAGAACCCACTATGAGCTGCCATTTCTACAGGAAGAGACTTTTCCGCTTAGGGAAAAGAGAGGGTGTCATTTACCTTGACCCACACCTCGTGTCCTTTGAGAAGACATGGGTGCCCAGCAGGGAGGACTCCTTGCAACCGACGTATTTCTAGAGACAGGCCAAGAAAGAGTGAAAATCTCATGCAAGAGTCCTGATGTAGCCTTTGTGTCTAATAGTCCCCGGAGAAACAGACAAGGGCTTGGAATGACATTGCGCCCTGGAATGTGGCTTGCATCCAAATCTCATCTCTCTCTCTCTCTCTCTCTCTCTGTCTCTCACTCTTTCTCTCGGCTTCTTCCTCCTTCACATTCTCTCAAATCCTCCTCATCCAAGGTTATCTGTGCTGGTCCAGGTTGGCATATCTCAGTCAGGAGAGCATTCAATTTCTTTCACCAAGATTTTCCATCAGTCTTCCAAATTCCTATCAAATATGAAAGCAGTTTTCCTGAAATAACTCCTCTGTTTGTATGGAGATATTCCACCTTACACAGTGTACCCCTATCTTACCCTTGTCAGCCCTTCACACTGACACATAACCATCCCATTGGTACTGCGTTCTACATGGTCCCAGATTTGACTCTGAGATCAACATCTTTTCAACCACCTACACATAAGGGACCTAGTGAGAATTCACTTCTCTGCAGCACACCTCACGTGTGGGATCAGGTCTGTGAAGTGGCTGGTAAGGTGGATCTCTCGACTCTTTCTAAGGGGAGTTGGGAAATGCAGTCTCTGACACACCATGTCTCAGTGAATTGGCATGTAAGAAGTGGTCTGAGCCCCCTTCAGCAGGGTCTGAATGCCAATGGGTCAGAACTTAAATATTCGGTCCCCTAAAACCAGTCTCCATTTGGGACAATCCTTCTCCTTCTCTAGACCCTCAATTGGCAGGCCAGAGGCCCGGCTCGTCCAAGAGTGAAACCTCAAGATCTGCCCATGTAGCCCTCACCACACGGCTCACGGAGGAGAAGAAGAGAGACTCCTGAAATGCCTGACAATTGTGGACCCCACAATCAAGCCAGCAGTGGAACTAGTCACCCCACTTCCATCCAGCACCCCAGTAGACAGGACGTATTCTTATCAACCTGTGAAATACCCACCAGACGTATCCCAGCTTCATTCTCGGGAAATTTGTTACTGTGGATAGCTAGTGTGTGATTTCATCTATTGACGTGTACGTTCAGAAGCAGGAAATCGTCCTTCCCCCCATTCCAATATGTCCTCAGGGTTGATATTGAGGGCCTCGTCCTTGGTTGAAGGCAGAGAGGCCTATTTTCGTGGTTTGAGCTCTGGAATGACATTTATCCTCCCGGTCATACTTAGGAGGCATTTTTCCCGAAGTGGAAAAGACTGGAAGTGATAAGCTCACTGGTCCCTTTCAGATATATCCTAATCCAAAAGCAAGCCTGAGCAGTGGATATTTACTCAGGAGCCTGATGAGAACGGTGGCCATGAGAAGAATGCTGAAAGAATACTTATCATCAAACTGTCCAATACATCCAATGGATCCTCCTTTAATTTAGTATCCACATACCTCCAGGTCATTAGCTCAGGCTGAACGATGTACAACCATTGAGGGGTGACGGTGAGAGCTTCCCACTTTGGGCCCATCACTCGCCTCTCTTCTCACACAGGGTCTGTGGTGTCACAAAGCTTGGTGGGCAGCATGCCATTGCCATGGCAACCATTGGGCCTGAACTTCTCAGATGGAAGGCAACTCTGCCTCCTCTGTGCCCACCTGCTCTCTACACAAGGATGGCTCTTCCCCTGAACGTGTGTCAGGCTCAACACGGTGGTTCAAGAACTGCTTCCCAGGAATACACACTCTACAATCTCATTGGGAAAGAAAAAATGTGGTTGAAAAAGACCCTCTCCCCAAGGAGCTTGAACACGGAAACAATGGCCGATGGAGGAAGAAGAACACACGAGCATCCCTTTCCATGGGAGGAGGCTTTGCCACGGAAGGAAACTATGGAATATCTTTTACCCTGATTTCCACCCCATGCCATTGGAGAAGATATAGGGACCATAGCACGGCTTTCAAACCTGTCTTCCAGTATGGAGCAGGGATTGGAATGGACACATTTTGGGCGTCAGGCCAGGAAGGAGGGAAGACTCTCTTACAAGTGTGCTGGTTTCTCCCATTTGTGGGATATCCACCTTAAACCAAGACATGTCCTTGGAGCAATTATCCTGACATTGCCGGATGCTTGAATCCACGGCTCTTTACCTCTCACTCTCCTTCCTTTGATCTCCTTCTCTCTAGCGCTCTCACTCTCCCCTTGGCCCCCCTTCAATGTCTCTTGAATCCTCCTGCTACAAGTTGACCTGTGGTGATAATGGATGAAATACCTTAGCCAAGAGAATGGTCCAAGTGATCCCCCAGCCATTTCTCCCGGTCATCCTAGGTCTGATCAAAGATAAAATCCGTGGTCCAGAAAGACTTCCTGTGCTTTGTGGAGACACCCCAACTAGGTCACACTTCCACAACACTTCCCCTATTCTGCCCTTCCTATGGACACGCTGACCACTTCATATGTACTTCGGTCTCTAGGGTCCCATACTGGACTCCGAGAGCAACACACTTGAAACAACGTTCACATGAGTGCTCTCCCAAGAAACCGCTTCTCTGCAGCATTCGCTACCTGGTCCATGAGGTATTGTGGATTTGCTTGGGTGTGGATCTCTGGACTCGTTCTTAGGGGATATCGAATATGAACTCTGTGACTCTCCATGTCTCAATGATTGGGCATCCAAACAATGGTCTCAGCATCCTTGGCCAGTGGGCTGGCCCACCATAGCCCAGAGTGCAAGATGTCTGTCAACCAAACCAGTCTCTATGGAAGAGACCTCCTCATTCTCTAGCCTCAGGATTGTCAGGGACAGAGCTCACTCCCTTCCAGGATGGAACTTTCAATAACCTCAAATTGCAGGCATCATCCCCGGGCTCATGGGAGGTCAGACAATCGACACACCTTTCCTTCCTTTGGACTGTAGACACAACAAACCCACTGGCACTGGCCCCATGCACCACACTCCCAGGAAGCACTCAATGCGAGGCAGGGCTTGTGCTTACCCACCTGTGGAAAAGGCACCTGAAATAGACCGGTTACATCTCGGTTGAAAGGACTCTGTTTGCAGGGTTCCCTTGTGGCTTAGGCTATGCACATATGGATTGAGAAGTGTGGAGCTGAAAATGCCGCATTGGGAATGTCTTCTTCAGGGGCTACATCCAGGGCCTCATGCTTGGTGGAGAGCATTGGGGCATGGTTTCCTTGTTGGTGCCGCGGGAGGTCTTTTTTCAAATGGCCATGAAGCACAATTCTTTTTTCACATGTAGGAACTCCCTTGAGGTATTCTGCCCACTGATCCCCTGAAGATATCACATGTCCAAACACCAAGCCTCTAGAATCCACATTGAGCTTGGAAGGCTGATGAGAGTGGTGGCTATGAGTCTACAGATGGAGACAATATGGTTCATCCAAGAGGACCACCCCTCTGATGGATTCTCCTTTCCATCAACTTCGACATACCTCCAGAGCAAGAGCTCATGGTGTCCATCTTTGAACTCTCAAGGTGTGAGGGTGAGAATGTCCCACATATGGCCCATCACACACCTCTTTTCTCAAAGAGAGGTGGTTTGGTCACAAGGCTCCATGGGCATACTCTCAGTGCCATGGCCACTACTGGGACTGCACCTTTCAGAAGAAAGGCACCTCCACACACTGGGGAACCCAATTTTCTCTATCATGATGGATCTCTGATAACATGTGCAGCACTTCAGGGTCAAGTGCTTTCTCAGTCCCTGCCTCACACGAATACACAGGACAGAATCTCTTTTGGAGAGAAAAGGTGTCATTCCAAACCCCCAATCAAAAGTCCCCTGGACAGTGAAATCAAGGAACGACTGAGGAAGAACCGCCTATGAGCTGCCATTTCTACAGGAAGAGACTTTTCCGCTTAGGGAAAAGAGAGGGTGTCATTTACCTTGACCCACACCTCGTGTCCTTTGAGAAGACATGGGTGCCCAGCAGGGAGGACTCCTTGCAACCGACGTATTTCTAGAGACAGGCCAAGAAAGAGTGAAAATCTCATGCAAGAGTCCTGATGTAGCCTTTGTGTCTAATAGTCCCCGGAGAAACAGACAAGGGCTTGGAATGACATTGCGCCCTGGAATGTGGCTTGCATCCAAATCTCATCTCTCTCTCTCTCTCTCTCTCTCTGTCTCTCACTCTTTCTCTCGGCTTCTTCCTCCTTCACATTCTCTCAAATCCTCCTCATCCAAGGTTATCTGTGCTGGTCCAGGTTGGCATATCTCAGTCAGGAGAGCAGTCCAATTCTTTCACCAAGATTTTCCATCAGTCTTCCAAATTCCTATCAAATATGAAAGCAGTTTTCCTGAAATAACTCCTCTGTTTGTATGGAGATATTCCACCTTACACAGTGTACCCCTATCTTACCCTTGTCAGCCCTTCACACTGACACATAACCATCCCATTGGTACTGCGTTCTACATGGTCCCAGATTTGACTCTGAGATCAACATCTTTTCAACCACCTACACATAAGGGACCTAGTGAGAATTCACTTCTCTGCAGCACACCCCACGTGTGGGATCAGGTCTGTGAAGTGGCTGGTAAGGTGGATCTCTCGACTCTTTCTAAGGGGAGTTGGGAAATGCAGTCTCTGACACACCATGTCTCAGTGAATTGGCATGTAAGAAGTGGTCTGAGCCCCCTTCAGCAGGGTCTGAATGCCAATGGGTCAGAACTTAAATATTCGGTCCCCTAAAACCAGTCTCCATTTGGGACAATCCTTCTCCTTCTCTAGACCCTCAATTGGCAGGCCAGAGGCCCGGCTCGTCCAAGAGTGAAACCTCAAGATCTGCCCATGTAGCCCTCACCACACGGCTCACGGAGGAGAAGAAGAGAGACTCCTGAAATGCCTGACAATTGTGGACCCCACAATCAAGCCAGCAGTGGAACTAGTCACCCCACTTCCATCCAGCACCCCAGTAGACAGGACGTATTCTTATCAACCTGTGAAATACCCAGCAGACGTATCCCAGCTTCATTCTCGGGAAATTTGTTACTGTGGATAGCTAGTGTGTGATTTCATCTATTGACGTGTACGTTCAGAAGCAGGAAATCGTCCTTCCCCCCGTTCCAATATGTCCTCAGGGTTGATATTGAGGGCCTCGTCCTTGGTTGAAGGCAGAGAGGCCTATTTTCGTGGTTTGAGCTCTGGAATGACATTTATCCTCCCGGTCATACTTAGGAGGCATTTTTCCCGAAGTGGAAAAGACTGGAAGTGATAAGCTCACTGGTCCCTTTCAGATATATCCTAATCCAAAAGCAAGCCTGAGCAGTGGATATTTACTCAGGAGCCTGATGAGAACGGTGGCCATGAGAAGAATGCTGAAAGAATACTTATCATCAAACTGTCCAATACATCCAATGGATCCTCCTTTAATTTAGTATCCACATACCTCCAGGTCATTAGCTCAGGCTGAACGATGTACAACCATTGAGGGGTGACGGTGAGAGCTTCCAACTTTGGGCCCATCACTCGCCTCTCTTCTCACACAGGGTCTGTGGTGTCACAAGCTTGGTGGGCAGCATGCCATTGCCATGGCCACCATTGGGCCTGAACTTCTCAGATGGAAGGCAACTCTGCCTCCTCTGTGCCCACCTGCTCTCTACACAAGGATGGCTCTTCCCCTGAACGTGTGTCAGGCTCAACACGGTGGTTCAAGAACTGCTTCCCAGGAATACACACTCTACAATCTCATTGGGAAAGAAAAAATGTGGTTGAAAAAGACCCTCTCCCCAAGGAGCTTGAACACGGAAACAATGGCCGATGGAGGAAGAAGAACACACGAGCATCCCTTTCCATGGGAGGAGGCTTTGCCACGGAAGGAAACTATGGAATATCTTTTACCCTGATTTCCACCCCATGCCATTGGAGAAGATATAGGGACCATAGCACGGCTTTCAAACCTGTCTTCCAGTATGGAGCAGGGATTGGAATGGACACATTTTGGGCGTCAGGCCAGGAAGGAGGGAAGACTCTCTTACAAGCGTGCTGGTTTCTCCCATTTGTGGGATATCCACCTTAAACCAAGACATGTCCTTGGAGCAATTATCCTGACGTTGCCGGATGCTTGAATCCACGGCTCTTTACCTCTCACTCTCCTTCCTTTGATCTCCTTCTCTCTAGCGCTCTCACTCTCCCCTTGGCCCCCCTTCAATGTCTCTTGAATCCTCCTGCTACAAGTTGACCTGTGGTGATAATGGATGAAATACCTTAGCCAAGAGAATGGTCCAAGTGATCCCCCAGCCATTTCTCCCGGTCATCCTAGGTCTGATCAAAGATAAAATCCGTGGTCCAGAAAGACTTCCTGTGCTTTGTGGAGACACCCCTACTAGGTCACACTTCCACAACACTTCCCCTATTCTGCCCTTCCTATGGACACGCTGACCACTTCATATGTACTTCGGTCTCTAGGGTCCCATACTGGACTCCGAGAGCAACACACTTGAAACAACGTTCACATGAGTGCTCTCCCAAGAAACCGCTTCTCTGCAGCATTCGCTACCTGGTCCATGAGGTATTGTGGATTTGCTTGGGTGTGGATCTCTGGACTCGTTCTTAGGGGATATCGAATATGAACTCTGTGACTCTCCATGTCTCAATGATTGGGCATCCAAACAATGGTCTCAGCATCCTTGGCCAGTGGGCTGGCCCACCATAGCCCAGAGTGCAAGATGTCTGTCAACCAAACCAGTCTCTATGGAAGAGACCTCCTCATTCTCTAGCCTCAGGATTGTCAGGGACAGAGCTCACTCCCTTCCAGGATGGAACTTTCAATAACCTCAAATTGCAGGCATCATCCCCGGGCTCATGGGAGGTCAGACAATCGACACACCTTTCCTTCCTTTGGACTGTAGACACAACAAACCCACTGGCACTGGCCCCATGCACCACACTCCCAGGAAGCACTCAATGCGAGGCAGGGCTTGTGCTTACCCACCTGTGGAAAAGGCACCTGAAATAGACCGGTTACATCTCGGTTGAAAGGACTCTGTTTGCAGGGTTCCCTTGTGGCTTAGGCTATGCACATATGGATTGAGAAGTGTGGAGCTGAAAATGCCGCATTGGGAATGTCTTCTTCAGGGGCTACATCCAGGGCCTCAGGCTTGGTGGAGAGCATTGGGGCATGGTTTCCTTGTTGGTGCCGCGGGAGGTCTTTTTTCAAATGGCCATGAAGCACAATTCTTTTTTCACATGTAGGAACTCCCTTGAGGTATTCTGCCCACTGATCCCCTGAAGATATCACATGTCCAAACACCAAGCCTCTAGAATCCACATTGAGCTTGGAAGGCTGATGAGAGTGGTGGCTATGAGTCTACAGATGGAGACAATATGGTTCATCCAAGAGGACAACCCCTCTGATGGATTCTCCTTTCCATCAACTTCGACATACCTCCAGAGCAAGAGCTCATGGTGTCCATCTTTGAACTCTCAAGGTGTGAGGGTGAGAATGTCCCACATATGGCCCATCACACACCTCTTTTCTCAAAGAGAGGTGGTTTGGTCACAAGGCTCCATGGGCATACTCTCAGTGCCATGGCCACTACTGGGACTGCACCTTTCAGAAGAAAGGCACCTCCACACACTGGGGAACCCAATTTTCTCTATCATGATGGATCTCTGATAACATGTGCAGCACTTCAGGGTCAAGTGCTTTCTCAGTCCCTGCCTCACACGAATACACAGGACAGAATCTCTTTTGGAGAGAAAAGGTGTCATTCCAAACCCCCAATCAAAAGTCCCCTGGACAGTGAAATCAAGGAACGACTGAGGAAGAACCCACTATGAGCTGCCATTTCTACAGGAAGAGACTTTTCCGCTTAGGGAAAAGAGAGGGTGTCATTTACCTTGACCCACACCTCGTGTCCTTTGAGAAGACATGGGTGCCCAGCAGGGAGGACTCCTTGCAACCGACGTATTTCTAGAGACAGGCCAAGAAAGAGTGAAAATCTCATGCAAGAGTCCTGATGTAGCCTTTGTGTCTAATAGTCCCCGGAGAAACAGACAAGGGCTTGGAATGACATTGCGCCCTGGAATGTGGCTTGCATCCAAATCTCATCTCTCTCTCTCTCTCTGTCTCTCACTCTTTCTCTCGGCTTCTTCCTCCTTCACATTCTCTCAAATCCTCCTCATCCAAGGTTATCTGTGCTGGTCCAGGTTGGCATATCTCAGTCAGGAGAGCATTCAATTTCTTTCACCAAGATTTTCCATCAGTCTTCCAAATTCCTATCAAATATGAAAGCAGTTTTCCTGAAATAACTCCTCTGTTTGTATGGAGATATTCCACCTTACACAGTGTACCCCTATCTTACCCTTGTCAGCCCTTCACACTGACACATAACCATCCCATTGGTACTGCGTTCTACATGGTCCCAGATTTGACTCTGAGATCAACATCTTTTCAACCACCTACACATAAGGGACCTAGTGAGAATTCACTTCTCTGCAGCACACCCCACGTGTGGGATCAGGTCCGTGAAGTGGCTGGTAAGGTGGATCTCTCGACTCTTTCTAAGGGGAGTTGGGAAATGCAGTCTCTGACACACCATGTCTCAGTGAATTGGCATGTAAGAAGTGGTCTGAGCCCCCTTCAGCAGGGTCTGAATGCCAATGGGTCAGAACTTAAATATTCGGTCCCCTAAAACCAGTCTCCATTTGGGACAATCCTTCTCCTTCTCTAGACCCTCAATTGGCAGGCCAGAGGCCCGGCTCGTCCAAGAGTGAAACCTCAAGCTCTGCCCATGTAGCCCTCACCACACGGCTCACGGAGGAGAAGAAGAGAGACTCCTGAAATGCCTGACAATTGTGGACCCCACAATCAAGCCAGCAGTGGAACTAGTCACCCCACTTCCATCCAGCACCCCAGTAGACAGGACGTATTCTTATCAACCTGTGAAATACCCAGCAGACGTATCCCAGCTTCATTCTCGGGAAATTTGTTACTGTGGATAGCTAGTGTGTGATTTCATCTATTGACGTGTACGTTCAGAAGCAGGAAATCGTCCTTCCCCCCGTTCCAATATTTCCTCAAGTTTGATATTGAGGGCCTCGTCCTTGGTTGAAGACAGAGAGGCCTATTTCCATGGTTTGAGTTCTGGAATGACATTTATCCTCCCGGTCATACTTAGGAGGCATTTTTCCCGAAGTGGAAAAGACTGGAAGTGATAAGCTCACTGGTCCCTTTCAGATATATCCTAATCCAAAAGCAAGCCTGAGCAGTGGATATTTACTCAGGAGCCTGATGAGAACGGTGGCCATGAGAAGAATGCTGAAAGAATACTTATCATCAAACTGTCCAATACATCCAATGGATCCTCCTTTAATTTAGTATCCACATACCTCCAGGTCATTAGCTCAGGCTGAACGATGTACAACCATTGAGGGGTGACGGTGAGAGCTTCCCACTTTGGGCCCATCACTCGCCTCTCTTCTCACACAGGGTATGTGGTGTCACAAGCTTGGTGGGCAGCATGCCATTGCCATGGCCACCATTGGGCCTGAACTTCTCAGATGGAAGGCAACTCTGCCTCCTCTGTGCCCACCTGCTCTCTACACAAGGATGGCTCTTCCCCTGAACGTGTGTCAGGCTCAACACGGTGGTTCAAGAACTGCTTCCCAGGAATACACACTCTACAATCTCATTGGGAAAGAAAAAATGTGGTTGAAAAAGACCCTCTCCCCAAGGAGCTTGAACACGGAAACAATGGCCGATGGAGGAAGAAGAACACACGAGCATCCCTTTCCATGGGAGGAGGCTTTGCCACGGAAGGAAACTATGGAATATCTTTTACCCTGATTTCCACCCCATGCCATTGGAGAAGATATAGGGACCATAGCACGGCTTTCAAACCTGTCTTCCAGTATGGAGCAGGGATTGGAATGGACACATTTTGGGCGTCAGGCCAGGAAGGAGGGAAGACTCTCTTACAAGTGTGCTGGTTTCTCCCATTTGTGGGATATCCACCTTAAACCGCGACATGTCCTTGGAGCAATTATCCTGACATTGCCGGATGCTTGAATCCACGGCTCTTTACCTCTCACTCTCCTTCCTTTGATCTCCTTCTCTCTAGCGCTCTCACTCTCCCCTTGGCCCCCCTTCAATGTCTCTTGAATCCTCCTGCTACAAGTTGACCTGTGGTGATAATGGATGAAATACCTTAGCCAAGAGAATGGTCCAAGTGATCCCCCAGCCATTTCTCCCGGTCATCCTAGGTCTGATCAAAGATAAAATCCGTGGTCCAGAAAGACTTCCTGTGCTTTGTGGAGACACCCCTACTAGGTCACACTTCCACAACACTTCCCCTATTCTGCCCTTCCTATGGACACGCTGACCACTTCATATGTACTTCGGTCTCTAGGGTCCCATACTGGACTCCGAGAGCAACACACTTGAAACAACGTTCACATGAGTGCTCTCCCAAGAAACCGCTTCTCTGCAGCATTCGCTACCTGGTCCATGAGGTATTGTGGATTTGCTTGGGT
Organism: Sus scrofa; assembly: GCF_054392235.1. Lineage (NCBI taxonomy): Eukaryota > Metazoa > Chordata > Mammalia > Artiodactyla > Suidae > Sus > Sus scrofa. Next base: position 46,351,684 of record NC_139402.1, read on the forward strand.
GTGGATCTCTGGACTCGTTCTTAGGGGATATCGAATATGAACTCTGTGACTCTCCATGTCTCAATGATTGGGCATCCAAACAATGGTCTCAGCATCCTTGGCCAGTGGGCTGGCCCACCATAGCCCAGAGTGCAAGATGTCTGTCAACCAAACCAGTCTCTATGGAAGAGACCTCCTCATTCTCTAGCCTCAGGATTGTCAGGGACAGAGCTCACTCCCTTCCAGGATGGAACTTTCAATAACCTCAAATTGCAGGCATCATCCCCGGGCTCATGGGAGGTCAGACAATCGACACACCTTTCCTTCCTTTTGACTGTAGACACAACAAACCCACTGGCACTGGCCCCATGCACCACACTCCCAGGAAGCACTCAATGCGAGGCAGGGCTTGTGCTTACCCACCTGTGGAAAAGGCACCTGAAATAGACCGGTTACATCTCGGTTGAAAGGACTCTGTTTGCAGGGTTCCCTTGTGGCTTAGGCTATGCACATATGGACTGAGAAGTGTGGAGCTGAAAATGCCGCATTGGGAATGTCTTCTTCAGGGGCTACATCCAGGGCCTCATGCTTGGTGGAGAGCATTGGGGCATGGTTTCCTTGTTGGTGCCGCGGGAGGTCTTTTTTCAAATGGCCATGAAGCACAATTCTTTTTTCACATGTAGGAACTCCCTTGAGGTATTCTGCCCACTGATCCCCTGAAGATATCACATGTCCAAACACCAAGCCTCTAGAATCCACATTGAGCTTGGAAGGCTGATGAGAGTGGTGGCTATGAGTCTACAGATGGAGACAATATGGTTCATCCAAGAGGACCACCCCTCTGATGGATTCTCCTTTCCATCAACTTCGACATACCTCCAGAGCAAGAGCTCATGGTGTCCATCTTTGAACTCTCAAGGTGTGAGGGTGAGAATGTCCCACATATGGCCCATCACACACCTCTTTTCTCAAAGAGAGGTGGTTTGGTCACAAGGCTCCATGGGCATACTCTCAGTGCCATGGCCACTACTGGGACTGCACCTTTCAGAAGAAAGGCACCTCCACACACTGGGGAACCCAATTTTCTCTATCATGATGGATCTCTGATAACATGTGCAGCACTTCAGGGTCAAGTGCTTTCTCAGTCCCTGCCTCACACGAATACACAGGACAGAATCTCTTTTGGAGAGAAAAGGTGTCATTCCAATCCCCCAAACAAAAGTCCCCTGGACAGTGAAATCAAGGAACGACTGAGGAAGAACCCACTATGAGCTGCCATTTCTACAGGAAGAGACTTTTCCGCTTAGGGAAAAGAGAGGGTGTCATTTACCTTGACCCACACCTCGTGTCCTTTGAGAAGACATGGGTGCCCAGCAGGGAGGACTCCTTGAAACCGACGTATTTCTAGAGACAGGCCAAGAAAGAGTGAAAATCTCATGCAAGAGTCCTGATGTAGCCTTTGTGTCTAATAGTCCCCGGAGAAACAGACAAGGGCTTGGAATGACATTGCGCCCTGGAATGTGGCTTGCATCCAAATCTCATCTCTCTCTCTCTCTCTCTCTCTCTGTCTCTCACTCTTTCTCTCGGCTTCTTCCTCCTTCACATTCTCTCAAATCCTCCTCATCCAAGGTTATCTGTGCTGGTCCAGGTTGGCATATCTCAGTCAGGAGAGCATTCAATTTCTTTCACCAAGATTTTCCATCAGTCTTCCAAATTCCTATCAAATATGAAAGCAGTTTTCCTGAAATAACTCCTCTGTTTGTATGGAGATATTCCACCTTACACAGTGTACCCCTATCTTACCCTTGTCAGCCCTTCACACTGACACATAACCATCCCATTGGTACTGAGTTCTACATGGTCCCAGATTTGACTCTGAGATCAACATCTTTTCAACCACCTACACATAAGGGACCTAGTGAGAATTCACTTCTCTGCAGCACACCCCACGTGTGGGATCAGGTCCGTGAAGTGGCTGGTAAGGTGGATCTCTCGACTCTTTCTAAGGGGAGTTGGGAAATGCAGTCTCTGACACACCATGTCTCAGTGAATTGGCATGTAAGAAGTGGTCTGAGCCCACTTCAGCAGGGTCTGAATGCCAATGGGTCAGAACTTAAATATTCGGTCCCCTAAAACCAGTCTCCATTTGGGACAATCCTTCTCCTTCTCTAGACCCTCAATTGGCAGGCCAGAGGCCCGGCTCGTCCAAGAGTGAAACCTCAAGATCTGCCCATGTAGCCCTCACCACACGGCTCACGGAGGAGAAGAAGAGAGACTCCTGAAATGCCTGACAATTGTGGACCCCACAATCAAGCCAGCAGTGGAACTAGTCACCCCACTTCCATCCAGCACCCCAGTAGACAGGACGTATTCTTATCAACCTGTGAAATACCCACCAGACGTATCCCAGCTTCATTCTCGGGAAATTTGTTACTGTGGATAGCTAGTGTGTGATTTCATCTATTGACGTGTACGTTCAGAAGCAGGAAATCGTCCTTCCCCCCGTTCCAATATGTCCTCAGGGTTGATATTGAGGGCCTCGTCCTTGGTTGAAGGCAGAGAGGCCTATTTCCGTGGTTTGAGTTCTGGAATGACATTTATCCTCCCGGTCATACTTAGGAGGCATTTTTCCCGAAGTGGAAAAGACTGGAAGTGATAAGCTCACTGGTCCCTTTCAGATATATCCTAATCCAAAAGCAAGCCTGAGAAGTGGATATTTACTCAGGAGCCTGATGAGAACGGTGGCCATGAGAAGAATGCTGAAAGAATACTTATCATCAAACTGTCCAATACATCCAATGGATCCTCCTTTAATTTAGTATCCACATACCTCCAGGTCATTAGCTCAGGCTGAACGATGTACAACCATTGAGGGGTGACGGTGAGAGCTTCCCACTTTGGGCCCATCACTCGCCTCTCTTCTCACACAGGGTCTGTGGTGTCACAAAGCTTGGTGGGCAGCATGCCATTGCCATGGCAACCATTGGGCCTGAACTTCTCAGATGGAAGGCAACTCTGCCTCCTCTGTGCCCACCTGCTCTCTACACAAGGATGGCTCTTCCCCTGAACGTGTGTCAGGCTCAACACGGTGGTTCAAGAACTGCTTCCCAGGAATACACACTCTACAATCTCATTGGGAAAGAAAAAATGTGGTTGAAAAAGACCCTCTCCCCAAGGAGCTTGAACACGGAAACAATGGCCGATGGAGGAAGAAGAACACACGAGCATCCCTTTCCATGGGAGGAGGCTTTGCCACGGAAGGAAACTATGGAATATCTTTTACCCTGATTTCCACCCCATGCCATTGGAGAAGATATAGGGACCATAGCACGGCTTTCAAACCTGTCTTCCAGTATGGAGCAGGGATTGGAATGGACACATTTTGGGCGTCAGGCCAGGAAGGAGGGAAGACTCTCTTACAAGTGTGCTGGTTTCTCCCATTTGTGGGATATCCACCTTAAACCGCGACATGTCCTTGGAGCAATTATCCTGACATTGCCGGATGCTTGAATCCACGGCTCTTTACCTCTCACTCTCCTTCCTTTGATCTCCTTCTCTCTAGCGCTCTCACTCTCCCCTTGGCCCCCCTTCAATGTCTCTTGAATCCTCCTGCTACAAGTTGACCTGTGGTGATAATGGATGAAATACCTTAGCCAAGAGAATGGTCCAAGTGATCCCCCAGCCATTTCTCCCGGTCATCCTAGGTCTGATCAAAGATAAAATCCGTGGTCCAGAAAGACTTCCTGTGCTTTGTGGAGACACCCCTACTAGGTCACACTTCCACAACACTTCCCCTATTCTGCCCTTCCTATGGACACGCTGACCACTTCATATGTACTTCGGTCTCTAGGGTCCCATACTGGACTCCGAGAGCAACACACTTGAAACAACGTTCACATGAGTGCTCTCCCAAGAAACCGCTTCTCTGCAGCATTCGCTACCTGGTCCATGAGGTATTGTGGATTTGCTTGGGTGTGGATCTCTGGACTCGTTCTTAGGGGATATCGAATATGAACTCTGTGACTCTCCATGTCTCAATGATTGGGCATCCAAACAATGGTCTCAGCATCCTTGGCCAGTGGGCTGGCCCACCATAGCCCAGAGTGCAAGATGTCTGTCAACCAAACCAGTCTCTATGGAAGAGACCTCCTCATTCTCTAGCCTCAGGATTGTCAGGGACAGAGCTCACTCCCTTCCAGGATGGAACTTTCAATAACCTCAAATTGCAGGCATCATCCCCGGGCTCATGGGAGGTCAGACAATCGACACACCTTTCCTTCCTTTTGACTGTAGACACAACAAACCCACTGGCACTGGCCCCATGCACCACACTCCCAGGAAGCACTCAATGCGAGGCAGGGCTTGTGCTTACCCACCTGTGGAAAAGGCACCTGAAATAGACCGGTTACATCTCGGTTGAAAGGACTCTGTTTGCAGGGTTCCCTTGTGGCTTAGGCTATGCACATATGGATTGAGAAGTGTGGAGCTGAAAATGCCGCATTGGGAATGTCTTCTTCAGGGGCTACATCCAGGGCCTCATGCTTGGTGGAGAGCATTGGGGCATGGTTTCCTTGTTGGTGCCGCGGGAGGTCTTTTTTCAAATGGCCATGAAGCACAATTCTTTTTTCACATGTAGGAACTCCCTTGAGGTATTCTGCCCACTGATCCCCTGAAGATATCACATGTCCAAACACCAAGCCTCTAGAATCCACATTGAGCTTGGAAGGCTGATGAGAGTGGTGGCTATGAGTCTACAGATGGAGACAATATGGTTCATCCAAGAGGACCACCCCTCTGATGGATTCTCCTTTCCATCAACTTCGACATACCTCCAGAGCAAGAGCTCATGGTGTCCATCTTTGAACTCTCAAGGTGTGAGGGTGAGAATGTCCCACATATGGCCCATCACACACCTCTTTTCTCAAAGAGAGGTGGTTTGGTCACAAGGCTCCATGGGCATACTCTCAGTGCCATGGCCACTACTGGGACTGCACCTTTCAGAAGAAAGGCACCTCCACACACTGGGGAACCCAATTTTCTCTATCATGATGGATCTCTGATAACATGTGCAGCACTTCAGGGTCAAGTGCTTTCTCAGTCCCTGCCTCACACGAATACACAGGACAGAATCTCTTTTGGAGAGAAAAGGTGTCATTCCAAACCCCCAATCAAAAGTCCCCTGGACAGTGAAATCAAGGAACGACTGAGGAAGAACCGCCTATGAGCTGCCATTTCTACAGGAAGAGACTTTTCCGCTTAGGGAAAAGAGAGGGTGTCATTTACCTTGACCCACACCTCGTGTCCTTTGAGAAGACATGGGTGCCCAGCAGGGAGGACTCCTTGCAACCGACGTATTTCTAGAGACAGGCCAAGAAAGAGTGAAAATCTCATGCAAGAGTCCTGATGTAGCCTTTGTGTCTAATAGTCCCCGGAGAAACAGACAAGGGCTTGGAATGACATTGCGCCCTGGAATGTGGCTTGCATCCAAATCTCATCTCTCTCTCTCTCTCTCTCTCTCTCTGTCTCTCACTCTTTCTCTCGGCTTCTTCCTCCTTCACATTCTCTCAAATCCTCCTCATCCAAGGTTATCTGTGCTGGTCCAGGTTGGCATATCTCAGTCAGGAGAGCATTCAATTTCTTTCACCAAGATTTTCCATCAGTCTTCCAAATTCCTATCAAATATGAAAGCAGTTTTCCTGAAATAACTCCTCTGTTTGTATGGAGATATTCCACCTTACACAGTGTACCCCTATCTTACCCTTGTCAGCCCTTCACACTGACACATAACCATCCCATTGGTACTGCGTTCTACATGGTCCCAGATTTGACTCTGAGATCAACATCTTTTCAACCACCTACACATAAGGGACCTAGTGAGAATTCACTTCTCTGCAGCACACCCCACGTGTGGGATCAGGTCCGTGAAGTGGCTGGTAAGGTGGATCTCTCGACTCTTTCTAAGGGGAGTTGGGAAATGCAGTCTCTGACACACCATGTCTCAGTGAATTGGCATGTAAGAAGTGGTCTGAGCCCCCTTCAGCAGGGTCTGAATGCCAATGGGTCAGAACTTAAATATTCGGTCCCCTAAAACCAGTCTCCATTTGGGACAATCCTTCTCCTTCTCTAGACCCTCAATTGGCAGGCCAGAGGCCCGGCTCGTCCAAGAGTGAAACCTCAAGATCTGCCCATGTAGCCCTCACCACACGGCTCACGGAGGAGAAGAAGAGAGACTCCTGAAATGCCTGACAATTGTGGACCCCACAATCAAGCCAGCAGTGGAACTAGTCACCCCACTTCCATCCAGCACCCCAGTAGACAGGACGTATTCTTATCAACCTGTGAAATACCCACCAGACGTATCCCAGCTTCATTCTCGGGAAATTTGTTACTGTGGATAGCTAGTGTGTGATTTCATCTATTGACGTGTACGTTCAGAAGCAGGAAATCGTCCTTCCCCCCGTTCCAATATGTCCTCAGGGTTGATATTGAGGGCCTCGTCCTTGGTTGAAGGCAGAGAGGCCTATTTCCGTGGTTTGAGTTCTGGAATGACATTTATCCTCCCGGTCATACTTAGGAGGCATTTTTCCCGAAGTGGAAAAGACTGGAAGTGATAAGCTCACTGGTCCCTTTCAGATATATCCTAATCCAAAAGCAAGCCTGAGAAGTGGATATTTACTCAGGAGCCTGATGAGAACGGTGGCCATGAGAAGAATGCTGAAAGAATACTTATCATCAAACTGTCCAATACATCCAATGGATCCTCCTTTAATTTAGTATCCACATACCTCCAGGTCATTAGCTCAGGCTGAACGATGTACAACCATTGAGGGGTGACGGTGAGAGCTTCCCACTTTGGGCCCATCACTCGCCTCTCTTCTCACAGAGGGTCTGTGGTGTCACAAAGCTTGGTGGGCAGCATGCCATTGCCATGGCAACCATTGGGCCTGAACTTCTCAGATGGAAGGCAACTCTGCCTCCTCTGTGCCCACCTGCTCTCTACACAAGGATGGCTCTTCCCCTGAACGTGTGTCAGGCTCAACACGGTGGTTCAAGAACTGCTTCCCAGGAATACACACTCTACAATCTCATTGGGAAAGAAAAAATGTGGTTGAAAAAGACCCTCTCCCCAAGGAGCTTGAACACGGAAACAATGGCCGATGGAGGAAGAAGAACACACGAGCATCCCTTTCCATGGGAGGAGGCTTTGCCACGGAAGGAAACTATGGAATATCTTTTACCCTGATTTCCACCCCATGCCATTGGAGAAGATATAGGGACCATAGCACGGCTTTCAAACCTGTCTTCCAGTATGGAGCAGGGATTGGAATGGACACATTTTGGGCGTCAGGCCAGGAAGGAGGGAAGACTCTCTTACAAGTGTGCTGGTTTCTCCCATTTGTGGGATATCCACCTTAAACCGCGACATGTCCTTGGAGCAATTATCCTGACATTGCCGGATGCTTGAATCCACGGCTCTTTACCTCTCACTCTCCTTCCTTTGATCTCCTTCTCTCTAGCGCTCTCACTCTCCCCTTGGCCCCCCTTCAATGTCTCTTGAATCCTCCTGCTACAAGTTGACCTGTGGTGATAATGGATGAAATACCTTAGCCAAGAGAATGGTCCAAGTGATCCCCCAGCCATTTCTCCCGGTCATCCTAGGTCTGATCAAAGATAAAATCCGTGGTCCAGAAAGACTTCCTGTGCTTTGTGGAGACACCCCTACTAGGTCACACTTCCACAACACTTCCCCTATTCTGCCCTTCCTATGGACACGCTGACCACTTCATATGTACTTCGGTCTCTAGGGTCCCATACTGGACTCCGAGAGCAACACACTTGAAACAACGTTCACATGAGTGCTCTCCCAAGAAACCGCTTCTCTGCAGCATTCGCTACCTGGTCCATGAGGTATTGTGGATTTGCTTGGGTGTGGATCTCTGGACTCGTTCTTAGGGGATATCGAATATGAACTCTGTGACTCTCCATGTCTCAATGATTGGGCATCCAAACAATGGTCTCAGCATCCTTGGCCAGTGGGCTGGCCCACCATAGCCCAGAGTGCAAGATGTCTGTCAACCAAACCAGTCTCTATGGAAGAGACCTCCTCATTCTCTAGCCTCAGGATTGTCAGGGACAGAGCTCACTCCCTTCCAGGATGGAACTTTCAATAACCTCAAATTGCAGGCATCATCCCCGGGCTCATGGGAGGTCAGACAATCGACACACCTTTCCTTCCTTTTGACTGTAGACACAACAAACCCACTGGCACTGGCCCCATGCACCACACTCCCAGGAAGCACTCAATGCGAGGCAGGGCTTGTGCTTACCCACCTGTGGAAAAGGCACCTGAAATAGACCGGTTACATCTCGGTTGAAAGGACTCTGTTTGCAGGGTTCCCTTGTGGCTTAGGCTATGCACATATGGATTGAGAAGTGTGGAGCTGAAAATGCCGCATTGGGAATGTCTTCTTCAGGGGCTACATCCAGGGCCTCATGCTTGGTGGAGAGCATTGGGGCATGGTTTCCTTGTTGGTGCCGCGGGAGGTCTTTTTTCAAATGGCCATGAAGCACAATTCTTTTTTCACATGTAGGAACTCCCTTGAGGTATTCTGCCCACTGATCCCCTGAAGATATCACATGTCCAAACACCAAGCCTCTAGAATCCACATTGAGCTTGGAAGGCTGATGAGAGTGGTGGCTATGAGTCTACAGATGGAGACAATATGGTTCATCCAAGAGGACCACCCCTCTGATGGATTCTCCTTTCCATCAACTTCGACATACCTCCAGAGCAAGAGCTCATGGTGTCCATCTTTGAACTCTCAAGGTGTGAGGGTGAGAATGTCCCACATATGGCCCATCACACACCTCTTTTCTCAAAGAGAGGTGGTTTGGTCACAAGGCTCCATGGGCATACTCTCAGTGCCATGGCCACTACTGGGACTGCACCTTTCAGAAGAAAGGCACCTCCACACACTGGGGAACCCAATTTTCTCTATCATGATGGATCTCTGATAACATGTGCAGCACTTCAGGGTCAAGTGCTTTCTCAGTCCCTGCCTCACACGAATACACAGGACAGAATCTCTTTTGGAGAGAAAAGGTGTCATTCCAAACCCCCAATCAAAAGTCCCCTGGACAGTGAAATCAAGGAACGACTGAGGAAGAACCCACTATGAGCTGCCATTTCTACAGGAAGAGACTTTTCCGCTTAGGGAAAAGAGAGGGTGTCATTTACCTTGACCCACACCTCGTGTCCTTTGAGAAGACATGGGTGCCCAGCAGGGAGGACTCCTTGCAACCGACGTATTTCTAGAGACAGGCCAAGAAAGAGTGAAAATCTCATGCAAGAGTCCTGATGTAGCCTTTGTGTCTAATAGTCCCCGGAGAAACAGACAAGGGCTTGGAATGACATTGCGCCCTGGAATGTGGCTTGCATCCAAATCTCATCTCTCTCTCTCTCTCTCTCTCTCTGTCTCTCACTCTTTCTCTCGGCTTCTTCCTCCTTCACATTCTCTCAAATCCTCCTCATCCAAGGTTATCTGTGCTGGTCCAGGTTGGCATATCTCAGTCAGGAGAGCATTCAATTTCTTTCACCAAGATTTTCCATCAGTCTTCCAAATTCCTATCAAATATGAAAGCAGTTTTCCTGAAATAACTCCTCTGTTTGTATGGAGATATTCCACCTTACACAGTGTACCCCTATCTTACCCTTGTCAGCCCTTCACACTGACACATAACCATCCCATTGGTACTGCGTTCTACATGGTCCCAGATTTGACTCTGAGATCAACATCTTTTCAACCACCTACACATAAGGGACCTAGTGAGAATTCACTTCTCTGCAGCACACCCCACGTGTGGGATCAGGTCCGTGAAGTGGCTGGTAAGGTGGATCTCTCGACTCTTTCTAAGGGGAGTTGGGAAATGCAGTCTCTGACACACCATGTCTCAGTGAATTGGCATGTAAGAAGTGGTCTGAGCCCCCTTCAGCAGGGTCTGAATGCCAATGGGTCAGAACTTAAATATTCGGTCCCCTAAAACCAGTCTCCATTTGGGACAATCCTTCTCCTTCTCTAGACCCTCAATTGGCAGGCCAGAGGCCCGGCTCGTCCAAGAGTGAAACCTCAAGCTCTGCCCATGTAGCCCTCACCACACGGCTCACGGAGGAGAAGAAGAGAGACTCCTGAAATGCCTGACAATTGTGGACCCCACAATCAAGCCAGCAGTGGAACTAGTCACCCCACTTCCATCCAGCACCCCAGTAGACAGGACGTATTCTTATCAACCTGTGAAATACCCACCAGACGTATCCCAGCTTCATTCTCGGGAAATTTGTTACTGTGGATAGCTAGTGTGTGATTTCATCTATTGACGTGTACGTTCAGAAGCAGGAAATCGTCCTTCCCCCCGTTCCAATATGTCCTCAGGGTTGATATTGAGGGCCTCGTCCTTGGTTGAAGGCAGAGAGGCCTATTTCCATGGTTTGAGTTCTGGAATGACATTTATCCTCCCGGTCATACTTAGGAGGCATTTTTCCCGAAGTGGAAAAGACTGGAAGTGATAAGCTCACTGGTCCCTTTCAGATATATCCTAATCCAAAAGCAAGCCTGAGCAGTGGATATTTACTCAGGAGCCTGATGAGAACGGTGGCCATGAGAAGAATGCTGAAAGAATACTTATCATCAAACTGTCCAATACATCCAATGGATCCTCCTTTAATTTAGTATCCACATACCTCCAGGTCATTAGCTCAGGCTGAACGATGTACAACCATTGAGGGGTGACGGTGAGAGCTTCCCACTTTGGGCCCATCACTCGCCTCTCTTCTCACACAGGGTCTGTGGTGTCACAAAGCTTGGTGGGCAGCATGCCATTGCCATGGCCACCATTGGGCCTGAACTTCTCAGATGGAAGGCAACTCTGCCTCCTCTGTGCCCACCTGCTCTCTACACAAGGATGGCTCTTCCCCTGAACGTGTGTCAGGCTCAACACGGTGGTTCAAGAACTGCTTCCCAGGAATACACACTCTACAATCTCATTGGGAAAGAAAAAATGTGGTTGAAAAAGACCCTCTCCCCAAGGAGCTTGAACACGGAAACAATGGCCGATGGAGGAAGAAGAACACACGAGCATCCCTTTCCATGGGAGGAGGCTTTGCCACGGAAGGAAACTATGGAATATCTTTTACCCTGATTTCCACCCCATGCCATTGGAGAAGATATAGGGACCATAGCACGGCTTTCAAACCTGTCTTCCAGTATGGAGCAGGGATTGGAATGGACACATTTTGGGCGTCAGGCCAGGAAGGAGGGAAGACTCTCTTACAAGTGTGCTGGTTTCTCCCATTTGTGGGATATCCACCTTAAACCAAGACATGTCCTTGGAGCAATTATCCTGACATTGCCGGATGCTTGAATCCACGGCTCTTTACCTCTCACTCTCCTTCCTTTGATCTCCTTCTCTCTAGCGCTCTCACTCTCCCCTTGGCCCCCCTTCAATGTCTCTTGAATCCTCCTGCTACAAGTTGACCTGTGGTGATAATGGATGAAATACCTTAGCCAAGAGAATGGTCCAAGTGATCCCCCAGCCATTTCTCCCGGTCATCCTAGGTCTGATCAAAGATAAAATCCGTGGTCCAGAAAGACTTCCTGTGCTTTGTGGAGACACCCCTACTAGGTCACACTTCCACAACACTTCCCCTATTCTGCCCTTCCTATGGACACGCTGACCACTTCATATGTACTTCGGTCTCTAGGGTCCCATACTGGACTCCGAGAGCAACACACTTGAAACAAGGTTCACATGAGTGCTCTCCCAAGAAACAGCTTCTCTGCAGCATTCGCTACCTGGTCCATGAGGTATTGTGGATTTGCTTGGGTGTGGATCTCTGGACTCGTTCTTAGGGGATATCGAATATGAACTCTGTGACTCTCCATGTCTCAATGATTGGGCATCCAAACAATGGTCTCAGCATCCTTGGCCAGTGGGCTGGCCCACCATAGCCCAGAGTGCAAGATGTCTGTCAACCAAACCAGTCTCTATGGAAGAGACCTCCTCATTCTCTAGCCTCAGGATTGTCAGGGACAGAGCTCACTCCCTTCCAGGATGGAACTTTCAATAACCTCAAATTGCAGGCATCATCCCCGGGCTCATGGGAGGTCAGACAATCGACACACCTTTCCTTCCTTTTGACTGTAGACACAACAAACCCACTGGCACTGGCCCCATGCACCACACTCCCAGGAAGCACTCAATGCGAGGCAGGGCTTGTGCTTACCCACCTGTGGAAAAGGCACCTGAAATAGACCGGTTACATCTCGGTTGAAAGGACTCTGTTTGCAGGGTTCCCTTGTGGCTTAGGCTATGCACATATGGACTGAGAAGTGTGGAGCTGAAAATGCCGCATTGGGAATGTCTTCTTCAGGGGCTACATCCAGGGCCTCATGCTTGGTGGAGAGCATTGGGGCATGGTTTCCTTGTTGGTGCCGCGGGAGGTCTTTTTTCAAATGGCCATGAAGCACAATTCTTTTTTCACATGTAGGAACTCCCTTGAGGTATTCTGCCCACTGATCCCCTGAAGATATCACATGTCCAAACACCAAGCCTCTAGAATCCACATTGAGCTTGGAAGGCTGATGAGAGTGGTGGCTATGAGTCTACAGATGGAGACAATATGGTTCATCCAAGAGGACCACCCCTCTGATGGATTCTCCTTTCCATCAACTTCGACATACCTCCAGAGCAAGAGCTCATGGTGTCCATCTTTGAACTCTCAAGGTGTGAGGGTGAGAATGTCCCACATATGGCCCATCACACACCTCTTTTCTCAAAGAGAGGTGGTTTGGTCACAAGGCTCCATGGGCATACTCTCAGTGCCATGGCCACTACTGGGACTGCACCTTTCAGAAGAAAGGCACCTCCACACACTGGGGAACCCAATTTTCTCTATCATGATGGATCTCTGATAACATGTGCAGCACTTCAGGGTCAAGTGCTTTCTCAGTCCCTGCCTCACACGAATACACAGGACAGAATCTCTTTTGGAGAGAAAAGGTGTCATTCCAATCCCCCAAACAAAAGTCCCCTGGACAGTGAAATCAAGGAACGACTGAGGAAGAACCCACTATGAGCTGCCATTTCTACAGGAAGAGACTTTTCCGCTTAGGGAAAAGAGAGGGTGTCATTTACCTTGACCCACACCTCGTGTCCTTTGAGAAGACATGGGTGCCCAGCAGGGAGGACTCCTTGCAACCGACGTATTTCTAGAGACAGGCCAAGAAAGAGTGAAAATCTCATGCAAGAGTCCTGATGTAGCCTTTGTGTCTAATAGTCCCCGGAGAAACAGACAAGGGCTTGGAATGACATTGCGCCCTGGAATGTGGCTTGCATCCAAATCTCATCTCTCTCTCTCTCTCTGTCTCTCACTCTTTCTCTCGGCTTCTTCCTCCTTCACATTCTCTCAAATCCTCCTCATCCAAGGTTATCTGTGCTGGTCCAGGTTGGCATATCTCAGTCAGGAGAGCATTCAATTTCTTTCACCAAGATTTTCCATCAGTCTTCCAAATTCCTATCAAATATGAAAGCAGTTTTCCTGAAATAACTCCTCTGTTTGTATGGAGATATTCCACCTTACACAGTGTACCCCTATCTTACCCTTGTCAGCCCTTCACACTGACACATAACCATCCCATTGGTACTGCGTTCTACATGGTCCCAGATTTGACTCTGAGATCAACATCTTTTCAACCACCTACACATAAGGGACCTAGTGAGAATTCACTTCTCTGCAGCACACCCCACGTGTGGGATCAGGTCCGTGAAGTGGCTGGTAAGGTGGATCTCTCGACTCTTTCTAAGGGGAGTTGGGAAATGCAGTCTCTGACACACCATGTCTCAGTGAATTGGCATGTAAGAAGTGGTCTGAGCCCCCTTCAGCAGGGTCTGAATGCCAATGGGTCAGAACTTAAATATTCGGTCCCCTAAAACCAGTCTCCATTTGGGACAATCCTTCTCCTTCTCTAGACCCTCAATTGGCAGGCCAGAGGCCCGGCTCGTCCAAGAGTGAAACCTCAAGCTCTGACCATGTAGCCCTCACCACACGGCTCACGGAGGAGAAGAAGAGAGACTCCTGAAATGCCTGACAATTGTGGACCCCACAATCAAGCCAGCAGTGGAACTAGTCACCCCACTTCCATCCAGCACCCCAGTAGACAGGACGTATTCTTATCAACCTGTGAAATACCCACCAGACGTATCCCAGCTTCATTCTCGGGAAATTTGTTACTGTGGATAGCTAGTGTGTGATTTCATCTATTGACGTGTACGTTCAGAAGCAGGAAATCGTCCTTCCCCCCGTTCCAATATGTCCTCAGGGTTGATATTGAGGGCCTCGTCCTTGGTTGAAGGCAGAGAGGCCTATTTCCATGGTTTGAGTTCTGGAATGACATTTATCCTCCCGGTCATACTTAGGAGGCATTTTTCCCGAAGTGGAAAAGACTGGAAGTGATAAGCTCACTGGTCCCTTTCAGATATATCCTAATCCAAAAGCAAGCCTGAGCAGTGGATATTTACTCAGGAGCCTGATGAGAACGGTGGCCATGAGAAGAATGCTGAAAGAATACTTATCATCAAACTGTCCAATACATCCAATGGATCCTCCTTTAATTTAGTATCCACATACCTCCAGGTCATTAGCTCAGGCTGAACGATGTACAACCATTGAGGGGTGACGGTGAGAGCTTCCCACTTTGGGCCCATCACTCGCCTCTCTTCTCACAGAGGGTCTGTGGTGTCACAAAGCTTGGTGGGCAGCATGCCATTGCCATGGCCACCATTGGGCCTGAACTTCTCAGATGGAAGGCAACTCTGCCTCCTCTGTGCCCACCTGCTCTCTACACAAGGATGGCTCTTCCCCTGAACGTGTGTCAGGCTCAACACGGTGGTTCAAGAACTGCTTCCCAGGAATACACACTCTACAATCTCATTGGGAAAGAAAAAATGTGGTTGAAAAAGACCCTCTCCCCAAGGAGCTTGAACACGGAAACAATGGCCGATGGAGGAAGAAGAACACACGAGCATCCCTTTCCATGGGAGGAGGCTTTGCCACGGAAGGAAACTATGGAATATCTTTTACCCTGATTTCCACCCCATGCCATTGGAGAAGATATAGGGACCATAGCACGGCTTTCAAACCTGTCTTCCAGTATGGAGCAGGGATTGGAATGGACACATTTTGGGCGTCAGGCCAGGAAGGAGGGAAGACTCTCTTACAAGTGTGCTGGTTTCTCCCATTTGTGGGATATCCACCTTAAACCAAGACATGTCCTTGGAGCAATTATCCTGACATTGCCGGATGCTTGAATCCACGGCTCTTTACCTCTCACTCTCCTTCCTTTGATCTCCTTCTCTCTAGCGCTCTCACTCTCCCCTTGGCCCCCCTTCAATGTCTCTTGAATCCTCCTGCTACAAGTTGACCTGTGGTGATAATGGATGAAATACCTTAGCCAAGAGAATGGTCCAAGTGATCCCCCAGCCATTTCTCCCGGTCATCCTAGGTCTGATCAAAGATAAAATCCGTGGTCCAGAAAGACTTCCTGTGCTTTGTGGAGACACCCCAACTAGGTCACACTTCCACAACACTTCCCCTATTCTGCCCTTCCTATGGACACGCTGACCACTTCATATGTACTTCGGTCTCTAGGGTCCCATACTGGACTCCGAGAGCAACACACTTGAAACAACGTTCACATGAGTGCTCTCCCAAGAAACCGCTTCTCTGCAGCATTCGCTACCTGGTCCATGAGGTATTGTGGATTTGCTTGGGTGTGGATCTCTGGACTCGTTCTTAGGGGATATCGAATATGAACTCTGTGACTCTCCATGTCTCAATGATTGGGCATCCAAACAATGGTCTCAGCATCCTTGGCCAGTGGGCTGGCCCACCATAGCCCAGAGTGCAAGATGTCTGTCAACCAAACCAGTCTCTATGGAAGAGACCTCCTCATTCTCTAGCCTCAGGATTGTCAGGGACAGAGCTCACTCCCTTCCAGGATGGAACTTTCAATAACCTCAAATTGCAGGCATCATCCCCGGGCTCATGGGAGGTCAGACAATCGACACACCTTTCCTTCCTTTTGACTGTAGACACAACAAACCCACTGGCACTGGCCCCATGCACCACACTCCCAGGAAGCACTCAATGCGAGGCAGGGCTTGTGCTTACCCACCTGTGGAAAAGGCACCTGAAATAGACCGGTTACATCTCGGTTGAAAGGACTCTGTTTGCAGGGTTCCCTTGTGGCTTAGGCTATGCACATATGGACTGAGAAGTGTGGAGCTGAAAATGCCGCATTGGGAATGTCTTCTTCAGGGGCTACATCCAGGGCCTCATGCTTGGTGGAGAGCATTGGGGCATGGTTTCCTTGTTGGTGCCGCGGGAGGTCTTTTTTCAAATGGCCATGAAGCACAATTCTTTTTTCACATGTAGGAACTCCCTTGAGGTATTCTGCCCACTGATCCCCTGAAGATATCACATGTCCAAACACCAAGCCTCTAGAATCCACATTGAGCTTGGAAGGCTGATGAGAGTGGTGGCTATGAGTCTACAGATGGAGACAATATGGTTCATCCAAGAGGACCACCCCTCTGATGGATTCTCCTTTCCATCAACTTCGACATACCTCCAGAGCAAGAGCTCATGGTGTCCATCTTTGAACTCTCAAGGTGTGAGGGTGAGAATGTCCCACATATGGCCCATCACACACCTCTTTTCTCAAAGAGAGGTGGTTTGGTCACAAGGCTCCATGGGCATACTCTCAGTGCCATGGCCACTACTGGGACTGCACCTTTCAGAAGAAAGGCACCTCCACACACTGGGGAACCCAATTTTCTCTATCATGATGGATCTCTGATAACATGTGCAGCACTTCAGGGTCAAGTGCTTTCTGAGTCCCTGCCTCACACGAATACACAGGACAGAATCTCTTTTGGAGAGAAAAGGTGTCATTCCAAACCCCCAATCAAAAGTCCCCTGGACAGTGAAATCAAGGAACGACTGAGGAAGAACCCACTATGAGCTGCCATTTCTACAGGAAGAGACTTTTCCGCTTAGGGAAAAGAGAGGGTGTCATTTACCTTGACCCACACCTCGTGTCCTTTGAGAAGACATGGGTGCCCAGCAGGGAGGACTCCTTGCAACCGACGTATTTCTAGAGACAGGCCAAGAAAGAGTGAAAATCTCATGCAAGAGTCCTGATGTAGCCTTTGTGTCTAATAGTCCCCGGAGAAACAGACAAGGGCTTGGAATGACATTGCGCCCTGGAATGTGGCTTGCATCCAAATCTCATCTCTCTCTCTCTCTCTCTCTCTCTCTGTCTCTCACTCTTTCTCTCGGCTTCTTCCTCCTTCACATTCTCTCAAATCCTCCTCATCCAAGGTTATCTGTGCTGGTCCAGGTTGGCATATCTCAGTCAGGAGAGCATTCAATTTCTTTCACCAAGATTTTCCATCAGTCTTCCAAATTCCTATCAAATATGAAAGCAGTTTTCCTGAAATAACTCCTCTGTTTGTATGGAGATATTCCACCTTACACAGTGTACCCCTATCTTACCCTTGTCAGCCCTTCACACTGACACATAACCATCCCATTGGTACTGCGTTCTACATGGTCCCAGATTTGACTCTGAGATCAACATCTTTTCAACCACCTACACATAAGGGACCTAGTGAGAATTCACTTCTCTGCAGCACACCCCACGTGTGGGATCAGGTCCGTGAAGTGGCTGGTAAGGTGGATCTCTCGACTCTTTCTAAGGGGAGTTGGGAAATGCAGTCTCTGACACACCATGTCTCAGTGAATTGGCATGTAAGAAGTGGTCTGAGCCCCCTTCAGCAGGGTCTGAATGCCAATGGGTCAGAACTTAAATATTCGGTCCCCTAAAACCAGTCTCCATTTGGGACAATCCTTCTCCTTCTCTAGACCCTCAATTGGCAGGCCAGAGGCCCGGCTCGTCCAAGAGTGAAACCTCAAGATCTGCCCATGTAGCCCTCACCACACGGCTCACGGAGGAGAAGAAGAGAGACTCCTGAAATGCCTGACAATTGTGGACCCCACAATCAAGCCAGCAGTGGAACTAGTCACCCCACTTCCATCCAGCACCCCAGTAGACAGGACGTATTCTTATCAACCTGTGAAATACCCACCAGACGTATCCCAGCTTCATTCTCGGGAAATTTGTTACTGTGGATAGCTAGTGTGTGATTTCTTCTATTGACGTGTACGTTCAGAAGCAGGAAATCGTCCTTCCCCCCGTTCCAATATGTCCTCAGGTTTGATATTGAGGGCCTCGTCCTTGGTTGAAAGAAGAGGGGACTATTTCCATGGTTTGAGCTCTGGAATGACATTTATCCTCCCGGTCATACTTAGGAGGCATTTTTTCCGAAGTGGAAAAGACTGGAAGTGATAAGCTCACTGGTCCCTTTCAGATATATCCTAATCCAAAAGCAAGCCTGAGCAGTGGATATTTACTCAGGAGCCTGATGAGAACGGTGGCCATGAGAAGAATGCTGAAAGAATACTTATCATCAAACTGTCCAATACATCCAATGGATCCTCCTTTAATTTAGTATCCACATACCTCCAGGTCATTAGCTCAGGCTGAACGATGTACAACCATTGAGGGGTGACGGTGAGAGCTTCCCACTTTGGGCCCATCCCTCGCCTCTCTTCTCACACAGGGTCTGTGGTGTCACAGGCTTGGTGGGCAGCATGCCATTGCCATGGCCACCATTGGGCCTGAACTTCTCAGATGGAAGGCAACTCTGCCTCCTCTGTGCACACCTGCTCTCTACACAAGGATGGCTCTTCCCCTGAACGTGTGTCAGGCTCAACACGGTGGTTCAAGAACTGCTTCCCAGGAATACACACTCTACAATCTCATTGGGAAAGAAAAAATGTGGTTGAAAAAGACCCTCTCCCCAAGGAGCTTGAACACGGAAACAATGGCCGATGGAGGAAGAAGAACACACGAGCATCCCTTTCCATGGGAGGAGGCTTTGCCACGGAAGGAAACTATGGAATATCTTTTACCCTGATTTCCACCCCATGCCATTGGAGAAGATATAGGGACCATAGCACGGCTTTCAAACCTGTCTTCCAGTATGGAGCAGGGATTGGAATGGACACATTTTGGGCGTCCGGCCAGGAAGGAGGGAAGACTCTCTTACAAGTGTGCTGGTTTCTCCCATTTGTGGGATATCCACCTTAAACCAAGACATGTCCTTGGAGCAATTATCCTGACATTGCCGGATGCTTGAATCCACGGCTCTTTACCTCTCACTCTCCTTCCTTTGATCTCCTTCTCTCTAGCGCTCTCACTCTCCCCTTGGCCCCCCTTCAATGTCTCTTGAATCCTCCTGCTACAAGTTGACCTGTGGTGATAATGGATGAAATACCTTAGCCAAGAGAATGGTCCAAGTGATCCCCCAGCCATTTCTCCCGGTCATCCTAGGTCTGATCAAAGATAAAATCCGTGGTCCAGAAAGACTTCCTGTGCTTTGTGGAGACACCCCAACTAGGTCACACTTCCACAACACTTCCCCTATTCTGCCCTTCCTATGGACACGCTGACCACTTCATATGTACTTCGGTCTCTAGGGTCCCATACTGGACTCCGAGAGCAACACACTTGAAACAACGTTCACATGAGTGCTCTCCCAAGAAACCGCTTCTCTGCAGCATTCGCTACCTGGTCCATGAGGTATTGTGGATTTGCTTGGGTGTGGATCTCTGGACTCGTTCTTAGGGGATATCGAATATGAACTCTGTGACTCTCCATGTCTCAATGATTGGGCATCCAAACAATGGTCTCAGCATCCTTGGCCAGTGGGCTGGCCCACCATAGCCCAGAGTGCAAGATGTCTGTCAACCAAACCAGTCTCTATGGAAGAGACCTCCTCATTCTCTAGCCTCAGGATTGTCAGGGACAGAGCTCACTCCCTTCCAGGATGGAACTTTCAATAACCTCAAATTGCAGGCATCATCCCCGGGCTCATGGGAGGTCAGACAATCGACACACCTTTCCTTCCTTTGGACTGTAGACACAACAAACCCACTGGCACTGGCCCCATGCACCACACTCCCAGGAAGCACTCAATGCGAGGCAGGGCTTGTGCTTACCCACCTGTGGAAAAGGCACCTGAAATAGACCGGTTACATCTCGGTTGAAAGGACTCTGTTTGCAGGGTTCCCTTGTGGCTTAGGCTATGCACATATGGACTGAGAAGTGTGGAGCTGAAAATGCCGCATTGGGAATGTCTTCTTCAGGGGCTACATCCAGGGCCTCATGCTTGGTGGAGAGCATTGGGGCATGGTTTCCTTGTTGGTGCCGCGGGAGGTCTTTTTTCAAATGGCCATGAAGCACAATTCTTTTTTCACATGTAGGAACTCCCTTGAGGTATTCTGCCCACTGATCCCCTGAAGATATCACATGTCCAAACACCAAGCCTCTAGAATCCACATTGAGCTTGGAAGGCTGATGAGAGTGGTGGCTATGAGTCTACAGATGGAGACAATATGGTTCATCCAAGAGGACCACCCCTCTGATGGATTCTCCTTTCCATCAACTTCGACATACCTCCAGAGCAAGAGCTCATGGTGTCCATCTTTGAACTCTCAAGGTGTGAGGGTGAGAATGTCCCACATATGGCCCATCACACACCTCTTTTCTCAAAGAGAGGTGGTTTGGTCACAAGGCTCCATGGGCATACTCTCAGTGCCATGGCCACTACTGGGACTGCACCTTTCAGAAGAAAGGCACCTCCACACACTGGGGAACCCAATTTTCTCTATCATGATGGATCTCTGATAACATGTGCAGCACTTCAGGGTCAAGTGCTTTCTCAGTCCCTGCCTCACACGAATACACAGGACAGAATCTCTTTTGGAGAGAAAAGGTGTCATTCCAAACCCCCAATCAAAAGTCCCCTGGACAGTGAAATCAAGGAACGACTGAGGAAGAACCCACTATGAGCTGCCATTTCTACAGGAAGAGACTTTTCCGCTTAGGGAAAAGAGAGGGTGTCGTTTACCTTGACCCACACCTCGTGTCCTTTGAGAAGACATGGGTGCCCAGCAGGGAGGACTCCTTGCAACCGACGTATTTCTAGAGACAGGCCAAGAAAGAGTGAAAATCTCATGCAAGAGTCCTGATGTAGCCTTTGTGTCTAATAGTCCCCGGAGAAACAGACAAGGGCTTGGAATGACATTGCGCCCTGGAATGTGGCTTGCATCCAAATCTCATCTCTCTCTCTCTCTCTCTCTCTCTGTCTCTCACTCTTTCTCTCGGCTTCTTCCTCCTTCACATTCTCTCAAATCCTCCTCATCCAAGGTTATCTGTGCTGGTCCAGGTTGGCATATCTCAGTCAGGAGAGCATTCAATTTCTTTCACCAAGATTTTCCATCAGTCTTCCAAATTCCTATCAAATATGAAAGCAGTTTTCCTGAAATAACTCCTCTGTTTGTATGGAGATATTCCACCTTACACAGTGTACCCCTATCTTACCCTTGTCAGCCCTTCACACTGACACATAACCATCCCATTGGTACTGCGTTCTACATGGTCCCAGATTTGACTCTGAGATCAACATCTTTTCAACCACCTACACATAAGGGACCTAGTGAGAATTCACTTCTCTGCAGCACACCCCACGTGTGGGATCAGGTCCGTGAAGTGGCTGGTAAGGTGGATCTCTCGACTCTTTCTAAGGGGAGTTGGGAAATGCAGTCTCTGACACACCATGTCTCAGTGAATTGGCATGTAAGAAGTGGTCTGAGCCCCCTTCAGCAGGGTCTGAATGCCAATGGGTCAGAACTTAAATATTCGGTCCCCTAAAACCAGTCTCCATTTGGGACAATCCTTCTCCTTCTCTAGACCCTCAATTGGCAGGCCAGAGGCCCGGCTCGTCCAAGAGTGAAACCTCAAGATCTGCCCATGTAGCCCTCACCACACGGCTCACGGAGGAGAAGAAGAGAGACTCCTGAAATGCCTGACAATTGTGGACCCCACAATCAAGCCAGCAGTGGAACTAGTCACCCCACTTCCATCCAGCACCCCAGTAGACAGGACGTATTCTTATCAACCTGTGAAATACCCACCAGACGTATCCCAGCTTCATTCTCGGGAAATTTGTTACTGTGGATAGCTAGTGTGTGATTTCTTCTATTGACGTGTACGTTCAGAAGCAGGAAATCGTCCTTCCCCCCGTTCCAATATGTCCTCAGGGTTGATATTGAGGGCCTCGTCCTTGGTTGAAAGAAGAGGGGACTATTTCCATGGTTTGAGCTCTGGAATGACATTTATCCTCCCGGTCATACTTAGGAGGCATTTTTCCCGAAGTGGAAAAGACTGGAAGTGATAAGCTCACTGGTCCCTTTCAGATATATCCTAATCCAAAAGCAAGCCTGAGCAGTGGATATTTACTCAGGAGCCTGATGAGAACGGTGGCCATGAGAAGAATGCTGAAAGAATACTTATCATCAAACTGTCCAATACATCCAATGGATCCTCCTTTAATGTATTTATTTATTTATTTTTTATTTTTTTTTTAATTTTATTTTGCCACTCTACAGCAAGGGGGTTAGGTTATCCTTACATGTCTACATTACAATTACAGTTTTTCCCCCACCATTTTTTCTGTTGCAACATGTGTATCTAGACATAGTTCTCAATGGTATTCAGCGGGATCTCCTTGTAAATCTATTCTAGGTTGTGACTGATAACCCCAAGCTCCCGATCCCTCCCAGTCCCTCCCCCTCCCATCAGGCAACCACAAGTCTCTTCTTCAAGTCCATGATTTTCTTTTCTGAGGAGATATTCATTTGTGCTGGATATTCGATTCCAGTTATAAGTGATATCATATGGTATTTGTCTTTGTCTTTCTGGCTCATTTCACTCAGTATGAGATTCTCTAGGTCCATCCATGTTGCTGCAAATGGCATGATGTCATCCTTTTTTATGGCTGAGTAGTATTCCATCGTGTATATATCCCACCTCTTCCGAATCCAATCCTCTGTCGATGGACATTTGGGTTGTTTCCATGTCCTGGCTATTGTGAATGGTGCTGCAATGAACATGCGGGTGCATGTGTCTCTTTTAAGTAGAGTTTTGTCCGGATAGATGCCCAAGCGTGGGATTGTGGGGTCATATGGAAGGTCTATGTATAGATTTCTAAGGTATCTCCAGACTGTTCTCCATAGTGGCTGTACCAGTTTACATTCCCACCAGCAGTGCAGGAGGGTTCCCTTTTCTCCACAGCCCTTCCAGCACTTGTTATTTGTGCATTTATTAATGATGGCCATTCTGACTGGTGTGAGGTGGTATCTCATGGTAGTTTTGATTTGCATTTCTCTTATAATCAGCGATGTTGAGCATTTTTTCATGTGTTTGTTGGCCATCTGTATATCTTCTTTGGAGAAATGTCTATTCAGGTCTTTTGCCCATTTTTCCATTGATTGATTGTTTTTTTTGCTGTTGAGTTGTATACGTTGCTTATATATTCTAGAGATAAGCCCTTATCCGTTGCATCATTTGAAACTATATTCTCCCATTCTGTAAGTTGTCTTTTTGTTTTCTTTGGGGTTCCCTTTGCTGTGCAAAAGCTTCTCCGTTTGATGAGGTCCCATGTGTTTATTTTTGCTCTAATTTCTATTACTTTGGGAGACCGACCTGAGAAAATATTCATGATGTTGATGTCAGAGAGTGTTTTGCCTATATTCTCTTGTAGGAGTTTGATGGTGCCCTGTCGTATATTTAAGTCTTTCAGCCATTTGGAGTTTCTTTTTGTGCATGGTGTGAGGGTGTGTTCTCGTTTCATTGCTTTGCATGCAGCTGTCCAGGTTTCCCAGCAATGCTTGCTGAATAGACTTTCCTTTTCCCATTTTATGTTCTTGCCTCCCTTGTCAAAGATTAATTGACCATAGGTGTCAGGGTTAATTTCCGGATTCTCCATTCTGTTCCATTGGTCTGTCTGTCTGTTTTGATACCAATACCACACTGTTTTGCTGACTGTGGCTTTGTAGTATTTCTTGAAGTCTGGGAGAGTTATGCCTCCTGCTTGGTTTTTGTTTCTCAGGATTGCTTTGGCGATTCTGGGTCTTTTGTTGTTCCATATAAATGTTTGGATTGTTCGTTCTAGTTCTGTGAAAAATGTCCTGGGTAATTTGGTAGGGATTGCATTGAATCTGTAGATTGCTTTCGGTAGGTTGGCCATTTTCACAATATTGATTTTCCCAATCCAAGAACATGGACTATCTTTCCATTTCTTTACATCTTCTTTGATTTCTTTGATTAAGGTTTTATAGTTCTCAGCATATAGGTCCTTTACCTCCTTGGTCAGGTGTATTCCGAGGTATTTGATTTTGTGTGGTACAATTTTAAAAGGTATCGTATTTTTGTATTCCTTTTCTAATGTTTCATTGTTGGTATGC
This sequence comes from Sus scrofa, assembly GCF_054392235.1. Lineage (NCBI taxonomy): Eukaryota > Metazoa > Chordata > Mammalia > Artiodactyla > Suidae > Sus > Sus scrofa. The sequence continues at coordinate 46,376,150 of NC_139402.1, forward strand.
AGAAATGCAACTGACTTCTGAATGTTAATCTTATATCCTGCTACTTTTCTGAATTTATTAATCAGTTCAAGGAGTTTTGGGGTTGAGTCCTTAGGGTTTTCTAGGTATAGAATCATGTCATCTGCATGCAGTGACAGTTTGATCTCTTCTCTTCCTATATGGATGCCTTTGATTTCTTTTGTTTGTCTAAGTGCTGTGGCTAGGTCTTCCAAAACGATGTTGAAGAGCAGTGGTGAGAGTGGGCATCCCTGTCTGGGTCCAGATTTGAGTGAGAAGGCTTTCCGTTTTTCCCCATTGAGGATTATATTTGCTGTGGGTTTCTCATAAATGGCTTTGATGATATTCAGGAATGTTCCCTCTATACCCACTTTGGCGAGGGTCTTGATCATGAATGGATGTGGAACTTTGTCAAATGCTTTTTCTGCGTCTATTGAGGTGATCATATGATTTTTGACTTTTTTTTTGTTCATGTGGTGTATGATGCTGATTGATTTGCGTATGTTGAACCATCCTTGTGAACCGGGGCTGAACCCAACCTGGTCATGGTGTATAATTTTTTTGATATGTTGTTGGATTCGGTTGGCTAAGATTTTGTTGAGAATTTTTGCATCTATATTCATCAATGATATTGGGCAATAGTTTTCTTTTTTGGTGGTATCTCTGTCTAGTTTTGGAATGAGGGTGATGGTGGCCTCATCGAATGTGTTTGGGAGTATTCCTTCTTCTTCAACCTTTTGAAAGAGTTTAAAGAGGATGGGCACCAATTCCTCTTTATATGTTTGCTAGAATTCCCCTGTGAAGCCATCTGGTCCTGGAGTTTTATTTGTAGGCAGTGATTTTATGACCTCTTCAATTTCATTTCTAGTGATCGGTCTGTTTCTGCTTGATTCAGTTTTGGCAGGCTGTAAGGTTCTAGAAAATTGTCCATTTCTTCCAGATTGTCAAACTTGTTGCCGTATAGTTGTTCATAGTATTCTCTTATGGTTTTTTGTATTTCTGCTGTATCCGTTGTGATTTCTCCTTTTTCATTTCTACTTTTGGTGATTTGGGTTCTTTCTCTCCTCTTTTGAGTGAGTCTGGCCAGGGGTTTATCAATTTTGTTCACCTTTTCAAAGAACCAGCTCTTGGTTTTATTAATTTTCTCTATTGTTTTTTGAGTCTCTATTATATTGATTTCTTCTTTGATCTTTATAATTTCCTTCCTTCTGCTGACTTGAGGACATTTTTGTTCTTCTTTTTCTCATTCGTTTAGGTGGAGGGTTCAGTTGTCCATTTGGGATCTTTCTTCTTTTTTGAGAAAGGCCTGTATTGCTATACATTTCCCTCTGAGCACTGTTTTCGCAGCATCCCATAGATTTGGAGAGGTTGTGTCTTCATTATCATTTGTTTCAAGATAGTTTTTAATGTCCTTCTTGATTTCCTCATTGACCCATTGGTTTTTTAGTAGCATGTTGTGTAGTCTCCATGGAGTAGGTTTTTTCTCTTTGCTTTTCCCATGGTTGATTTCTAATTTCATGGCATTGTGGTCAGAGAAGATACTTGAGATAATTTCTATGCTCCTAAATTTATTGAGATTCGCTTTATGTCCCAATATGTGGTCGAATCTTGAGAATGTTCCATGAGCATTTGAGAAGAATGTGTATTCTGCTTTTTTTGGATGTCGTGTCCTGAAGATATCAATGAAGTCTACCTTTTCTCTTGTTTCCTTTAGGGTGTCTGTTGCTTTATTGGTTTTCTGTCTAGAAGATCTGTGCATTGATGTGAGGGGGGTATTTAGGTCTCCTACTATGATTGTATTCTCATCAATATCTCCCTTTATGTCTGTTAATATTTGTTGTATGTATCTGGGTGCTCCTATATTTGGGGCATATATATTGATGATAGTAACATCCTCTCCTTGGATGGATCCCTTAATCATTAACTAGTGTCCTTCTTTGTCTTTCTTTATGTCTTTTGTTTTAAAGTCTATTTTGTCTGATATGAGCGTTGCGACTCCTGCTTTTCTGTCATGTCTATTGGCATGAAATACTTTTCCCCAGCCTTTCACTTTCAATCTATATGTATCTTTTGTCCTAAGGTGAGTTTCTTGTAGGCAGCATATTGAAGGTTTTTGTCTTTTTATCCACTCAGCCATTCTGTGTCTTTTGATTGGGGCATTCAGTCCATTGACATTTAAGGTGATAATTGATAGATGATTATTTATTGCCATTGGATCCTCGTGTTCCAGTTGATTCTATGGTTCTCCATTCTTCCTTTCTTTTTTTTTTTTTTTTTTTTTGGTTGGATGGTCTCCGGTTATTATCTGCTTGAGTGTATTTTTTTTCATTTTTTGCAAATGCAATATTTGGTTTTGGCTTGTGGTTGCCCTGTTTTTTAAGTATGCTAACCCCTTCCCATAATTGTGTGTTTTAGCCTGATGGTCCTGTAAGTTCAAACACTTCATTATTATATTAAAATTAAGAAGAGAGACATACATACAAACAAAAAGGATTATTTATTTCCTAACATCCCTTGCCCACATTTTATGGTTTTGATGACTCTTTTATTTTTTTCTTTTTAATTTTATTTTGTTTGAAGCATGTTCATGATTAAATCTGTATGCTGGCTTATTTGAGTGACTGCTCTCTGATTGCAGTTTCCTCAGTCCTAGTTCTTCCTCTTCTTCTTCTTCTTTTTTTTTTCTTTTCTTTTTTCTTCCCTTTCCTTCCTTTCGTTTTGGTTTAGAGAAGCCCTTTCAATATTTCCTTTAACCTGGGTTTTGTGTTGCTGTATTCTTTAAGTTTTTGTTTCTTGGGAAAAATTTTTATTTCCCCTTCTATTTTAAATGATATTCCTGCTGGATAGAGTATTCTAGGTTGCATATTTTTTCCTTTGAGCACTTTAAATATCTCTTGGCATTCCCTCCTGGCCTGTAGTGTTTCTGTAGAGAAATCAGCTGATATTCTTATGGGGGTTCCCTTGTAGGGAACATTCTGTATTTCCCTTGCTGCCTTTCGGATCCTTTCTTTATCACTAACTTTTGCCATTGTTATTATGATGTGTCTTGGTGTGGGTCTGTTTGGGTTCAGTTTGTTTGGGGCCCTCTGTGCTTCTTGTATCTTGAACTCAGTATCCTCTAGATTTGGGAAGTTTCCATCGATAATTTCTTCAAAGATATTTTCCATTCCCTTATCTATTTCTACTCCTTCTGGAATTCCTATGATGCATAGATTGGCCCGTTTTATATTATCCCATAGGTCTCTTATATTGCTTTCCAGTTTTTTGATTCGGTTTTCTGTCTGTTGACCAGATTGAGTGATTTCCATTATTCTATCTTCCATATCACTGATTCGTTCTTCTGCATTATTCATTCTGGTTTTTACTGCCCCTAGTTCAGTTTGCATCTCTGCCAATGAATGTTCTAGTTTTTCTTGGCGCCCCCTTCTATTTTCTAGTTCCTTTCTGAGGGTATCTGCATTACTGTTCCTATCTTCTCTTCATTCCTTCAGTATTTTCCCTATTTCTCTTTTCAACTCCAGGTCTGTCTGACTGCAGAGATCTGTTTCATTGTTGACTGTTTTAGGTGAGTCCTCCTGTTGGTTTGACTGGGGGTGGTTTCTCAGCTTCTTCATCTTGCTTGTTGTCTTCTTTCTCCTGAGGGAGTTGTACTCTCCGTGACAGGGCAGTGTTTGCCTTGTCACTGCCGTGGAATATTTCTTGAGGGCTGTCATTGTTGGTCAATTTTTTGGGGCAGTGTGGCTTTTCTGGAGTGTTGATGGGGCTAACCGTGTTTCTTTGAAGCAAAGGAGAACTTCCTGAGGGCACACAGGACTGGGAGGTCCACACCACGATGGTAGCAGATTTTACTTGGTTCTCAGCACCCCCTGGGGTCTTGGGCGGGTAGCAGGGCCTTTGGAGACTCAAGAGGCTCCTCCCCAGGGCAGCCCGATTCAGAAAGACCATCTGAGAACTTTTCCCAAGTCGGCCTGGATTGTTGCAGTTTTTCTGGGCTGCAGGGGGTCCTGCCTGGAGCTGGCAGTCCTATGCAGCTGGTCCAGTAGGTCTCAGCACCCCTTGTGGTCTTGGGCGTGTAGCAGGGCCCTTGGAGACTCAAGAGGCTCCGATCCTCTTTAATTTAGTATCAACATACCTCCAGATCATGAGCTCAGGCTGCCCGATGTACAACAATTGAGGCATGACGGTGAGAGCTTCCCACTTTGGGCCCATCACTCGCCTCTCTTCTCACAGAGGGTCTGTGGTGTCACAAAGCTTGGTGGGCAGCATGCCATTGCCATGGCCACCATTGGGCCTGAACTTCTCAGATGGAAGGCAACTCTGCCTCCTCTGTGCCCACCTGCTATCTACACAAGGATGGCTCTTCCCCTGAACGTGTGTCAGGCTCAACACGGTGGTTCAAGAACTGCTTCCCAGGAATACACACTCTACAATCTCATTGGGAAAGAAAAAATGTGGTTGAAAAAGACCCTCGCCCCAAGGAGCTTGAACACGGAAACAATGGCCGATGGAGGAAGAAGAACACACGAGCATCCCTTTCCATGGGAGGAGGCTTTGCCACGGAAGGAAACTATGGAATATTTTTACACTGATTTCAACCCCATGCCATTGGAGAAGATATAGGGACCATATCAAGGCTTTCAAACCTATCTTCCAGTATGGAGCAGGGATTGGAATGGACACATTTTGGGCGTCAGGCCAGGAAGGAGGGAATACTCTCTTACAAGTGTGCTGGTTTCTCCCATTTGTGGGATATCCACCTTAAACCGAGACATGTCCTTGGAACAATTATCCTGACATTGCCGGTTGCATCAATGCACGGCTATTTACCTCTCTCTCTACTTCTTTTGATATCCTTCTCTCTAGTGCTGTCACACTCCCCTTGGCACACCTTTAATGTCTCTTGAATCCTCCTGCAACAAGTGGACATGAGGTTATAACGGATGAAATATCTTAGCCAAGAGAATGGTCCAAGTGATCCCCCAGCCTTTTCTCCCGGTCATCCTAGGTCTGATCAAAGATAAAATCCGTGGTCCAGAAAGACTTCCTGTGCTTTGTGGAGACCCACCAACTAGGTCACACTTCCACAACACTTCCCCTATTCAGCCCTTCCTATGGACACGCTGACCACTTCATATGTACTTCGGTCTCTAGGGTCCCATACTGGACTCCGAGAGCAACACACTTGAAACAACGTTCACATGAGTGCTCTCCCAAGAAACCGCTTCTGTGCAGCATTCCCTACCTGGTCCATGAGGTATTGTGGATTTGCTTGGGTGTGGATCTCTGGACTCGTTCTTACGGGATGTTGAATATGAACTCTGTGACTCTTCATGTCTCAATCATTGGGCATCCAAACAATGGTCTGAGCATCCTTGGCCAGTGGGCTGGCCCACCATAGCCCAGAGTGCAAGATGTCTGTCAACCAAACCAGTCTCTATGGAAGAGACCTCCTCATTCTCTAGCCTCAGGATTGTCAGGGACAGAGCCCACTCTCTTCCAGGATGGAACTTTCAATACCCTCAAATTGCAGGCATCATCCCCGGGCTCATGGAAGAGCAGACAATCGACACACCTTTCCTTCCTTTTGACTGTAGACACAACAAACACACTGGCACTGGCCCCATGCACCACACTCCCAGGAAGCTCTCCATGAGAGGGTGGGCTTGTGCTTTTCCACCTGTGGAAAAGGCTCCTGAAATAGACCGGATACATCTCGGTTGAAAGGACTCTGTTTGCAGGGTTCCCTTGTGGCTTAGGCTATGCACATATGGATTGAGAAGTGTGGAGCTGAAAACGCCGCATTGGGAATGTCTTCTTCAGGGGCTACATCCAGGGCCTCATGCTTGGTGGAGAGCATTGGGGCATGATTTACTTGTTGGTGCCGCGGATGGTCTTTTTTCAAATGGCCATGAAGCACAATTCTTTTTTCACATGTAGGAACTCCCTTGAGGTTTTCTGCCCACTGATCCCCTGAAGATATCACATGTCCAAACACCAAGCCTCTAGAATCCACATTGAGCTTGGAAGGCTGATGAGAGTGGTGGCTATGAGTCTACAGATGGAGACAATATGGTTCATCCAAGAGGATTACCAATCTGATGGATCCTCCTTTCCATCAACTTCGACATACCTCCAGAGCAAGAGCTCATGGTGTCCATCTTTGAACTCTCAAGGTGTGAGGGTGAGAATGTCCCACATATGGCCCCTCACACACCTCTTTTCTCACAGCGAGGTTGTTCGGGCACAAGGCAACATGAGCATACTATCAGTGCCATGGCCACCGCTGGGACTGCACCTTTCCGAAGGAAGGCACCTCCACACACTGGGGAACCCAATTTTCTCTATCGTGATGGATCTCTGATAACATGTGCAGCACTTCAGGATCAAGTGCTTTCTGAGTCCCTGCCTCACACGCATACACAGGACAGAATCTCTTTTGGAGAGAAATGATGTCATTCCAAACACCCAAACAAAAGTCCCCTGGACAGTGAAATCAAGGAACGACTGAGGAAGAACCCCCTATGAGCTGCCATTTCAATAGGAAGTGCCTTTTCCGCTTAGGGAAAAGAGAGTGTGTCATTTACCTTGACCAACACATCGTGTCCTTTAAGAAGACATGGGTGCCCAGCGGGGAGGACTCCTTGCAACCGACATACTTCCAGAGATCAGCCAAGGAATAGTGAAAATCTCATGCAAGTGTCCTGATGCAGCCTTTGTGTCTAATAGTCCCCGGAGAAACAGACAAGGGCTTGGAATGACATTGCGCCCTGGAATGCGGCCTGCAGCCAAATCTCATCTCTCTCTCTCTCTCTCTCTCTCTGTTTCTCACTCTTTCTCTCGGCTTCTTCCTCCTTCACATTCTCTCGTTCCTCCTCATCCAAGGCTATCTGTGCTGGTCCAGATTGGCATATCTCAGTCAGGAGAGCAGTCAAATTCTTTAACCAAGTTTTTCCATCAGTCGTCCTAACTCCCATCAAATATGAAAGCATTCTTCCTGAAATAACTCCTCTGTTTGTATGGAGATATTCCACCTTACACAGTGTACCCCTATCTTACCCTTGTCAGCCCTTCACACTGACACATAACCATCCCATTGGTACTGCGTTCTACATGGTCACAGATTTGACTCTGAGATCAACATCTTTTCAACCACCTACACATAAGGGACCGAGTGAGAATTCACTTCTCTGCAGCACACCCAACGTGTGTGATCAGGTCTGTGAAGTGGCTGGTGAGGTGGATCTCTCGACTCTTTCTAAGGGGAGTTGGGAAACGAAGTCTCTGCCTCTTCATGTCTCAGTAAATTGGCATGAAAGAAGGGGTCCGAGCCCCCTTCAGGAGGGTCTGAATGCCAATGGGTCAGAGTTTATCTATTCGGTCCCCTAAAACCAGTCTCCATTTGGGACAATCCTCCTCCTTCTCCAGACCCTCCATTGGCAGGCCAGAGGCCCTGCTCGTCCAAGAGGGAAACCTCAAGACCTGCCCATGTAGCCCTCACCACACGGCACACGGAGGAGAAGAAGAGAGACTCCTGAAATGCCTGACAATTGTGGACCCCACAATCAAGCCAGCAGTGGAATTAGTCACCCCACTTCCATCCAGGACCCCAGTAGACAGGACGTATTCTTATCAACCTGTGAAATACCCACCAGACGTATCCCAGCTTCATTCTCGGGAAATTTGTTACTGTGGATAGCTAGTGTGTGATTTCATCTATTGACGTGTACGTTCAGAAGCAGGGAAACGTCCTTCCCCCCGTTCCATTATTTCCTCAGGGTTGATATTGAGGGCCTCGTCCTTGGTTGAAGGCAGAGGGGCCTATTTTCATGGTTTGAGCTCTGGAAAGACATTTATCCTCCCGGTCATACTTAGGAGGCATTTTTCCCGAGTTTGAAAAGACTGGAAGTGATAAGCTCACTGGTCCCTTTCAGATATATCCTAATCCAAAAGCAAGCCTGAGCAGTGGATATTTACTCAGGAGCCTGATGAGAACGGTGGCCATGAGAAGAATGCTGAAAGAATACTTATCATCAAACTGTCCAATACATCCAATGGATCCTCCTTTAATTTAGTATCCACATACCTCCAGGTCATTAGCTCAGGCTGAACGATGTACAACCATTGAGGGGTGACGGTGAGAGCTTCCCACTTTGGGCCCATCACTCGCCTCTCTTCTCACACAGGGTCTGTGGTGTCACAAAGCTTGGTGGGCAGCATGCCATTGCCATGGCCACCATTGGGCCTGAACTTCTCAGATGGAAGGCAACTCTGCCTCCTCTGTGCCCACCTGCTCTCTACACAAGGATGGCTCTTCCCCTGAACGTGTGTCAGGCTCAACACGGTGGTTCAAGAACTGCTTCCCAGGAATACACACTCTACAATCTCATTGGGAAAGAAAAAATGTGGTTGAAAAAGACCCTCTCCCCAAGGAGCTTGAACATGGAAACAATGGCCGATGGAGGAAGAAGAACACACGAGCATCCCTTTCCATGGGAGGAGGCTTTGCCACGGAAGGAAACTATGGAATATCTTTTACCCTGATTTCCACCCCATGCCATTGGAGAAGATATAGGGACCATAGCACGGCTTTCAAACCTGTCTTCCAGTATGGAGCAGGGATTGGAATGGACACATTTTGGGCGTCAGGCCAGGAAGGAGGGAAGACTCTCTTACAAGTGTGCTGGTTTCTCCCATTTGTGGGATATCCACCTTAAACCAAGACATGTCCTTGGAGCAATTATCCTGACATTGCCGGTTGCTTGAATCCACAGATCTTTACCTCTCACTCTCCTTCCATTGATCTCCTTCTCTCTAGCGCTCTCACTCTCCCCTTGGACCCCTTCAATGTCTCTTGAATCCTCCTGCTACAAATTGACCTGTGGTGACAATGGATGAAATATCTTAGCCAAGAGAATGGTCCAAGTGATCCCCCAGCCTTTTCTCCCTGTCATCCTAGCTCTGATCAAAGATAACATCCGTGGTCCAGAAAGACTTCCTGTGCTTTGTGGAGACACCCCAACTAGGTTACACTTCCACAACACTTCCCCTATTCTGCCCTTCCTATGGACACGCTGACCACTTCATATGTACTTCGGTCTCTAGGGTCCCATACTGGACTCCGAGAGCAACACACTTGAAACAACGTTCACATGAGTGCTCTCCCAAGAAACCGCTTCTCTGCAGCATTCCCTTCTTGGTCCATGAGGTATTGTGGATTTGCTTGGGTGTGGATCTCTGGACTCGTTCTTAGGGGATATCGAATATGAACTCTGTGACTCTTCATGTCTCAATGATTGGGCATCCAAACAATGGTCTGAGCATCCTTGGCCAGTGGGCTGGCCAACCATAGCCCAGCGTGCACTATGTCTGTCAACCAAACCAGTCTCTATGGAAGAGACCTCCTCATTCTCTAGCCTCAGGATTGTCAGGGATAGAGCTCACTCCCTTCCAGGATGGAACTTTCAATACACTCAAATTGCAGACATCATTTCAGGGCTCATGGAAGATCAGACAATCGACACACCTTTCCTTCCTTTTGACTGTATACACAACAAACCCACTGGCACTGGCCCCATGCACCACACTCCCAGGAAGCACTCAATGAGAGGGAGGGCTTGTGCTTTTCCACCTGTGGAAAAGGCACCTGAAATAGACCGGTTACATCTCGGTTGAAATGCCTCTGTTTGCAGGGTTCCCTTGTGGCTTAGGCTATGCACATATGGATTGAGAAGTGTGGAGCTGAAAATGCCGCATTGGGAATGTCTTCTTCAGGGGCTACATCCAGGGCCTCATGCTTGGTGGAGAACATGGGGGCATGGTTTCCTTGTTGGTGCCGCGGGAGGTCTTTTTTCAAATGGCCATGAAGCACAATTCTTTTTTCACATGTAGGAACTCCCTTGAGGTATTCTGCCCACTGATCCCCTGAAGATATCACATGTCCAAACACCAAGCCTCTAGAATCCACATTGAGCTTGGAAGGCTGATGAGAGTGGTGGCTATGAGTCTACAGATGGAGATAATAGTGTTCATCCAAGAGGACCACCCCTCTGATGGATCCTCCTTTCCATCAACTTCAACATACCTTCAGAGCAAGATCTCATGGTGTCAATCTTTGAACTCTCAAGGTGTGAGGATGAGAATGTCCCACATATGGCCCATCACACACCTCTTTTCTCACAGAGAGGTTGTTCAGGCACAAGGCTACATGAGCATACTATCAGTGCAATGGCAACCGCTGGGACTGCACCTTTCCGAAAGAAGGCACCTCCACACACTGGGGAACCCAATTTTCTCTATCATGATGGATCTCTGATAACATGTGCAGCACTTCAGGATCAAGTGCTTTCTCAGTCCCTGCCTCACACGCATACACAGGACAGAATCTCTTTTGGAGAGAAAAGATGTCATTCCAAATACCCAAATCAAAGTCACCTGGACAGTGAAATCAAGGAACGACTGAGGAAGAACACCCTATGAGCTGCCATTTCTACAGGAAGTGCCTTTTCCGCTTAGGGAAAATAGAGGGTGTCATTTAACTTGACCCACACCTCGTGTCCTTTGAGAAGACATGGGTGCCCAGCAGGGAAGACTGCTTGCAACTGACGTATTTCTAGAGACAGGCCAAGAAAGAGTGAAAATCTCATGCAAGAGTCCTGATGTAGCCTTTGTGTCTAATAGTCCCCGGAGAAATATACAAGGGCTTGGAATGACATTGCGCCCTGGTATGTGGCTTGCATCCATATCTCATCTCTCTCTCTCTCTCTCTCTCTCTCTCTGTCGCTCACTCATTCTCTCGGCTTCTTCCTCCTTCACATTCTCTCGAATCCTCCTCATCCAAGGTTATCTGTGCTGGTCCAGGTTGGCATATCTCAGTCAGGGGAGCAGTCCAATTCTTTAACCAAGATTTTCCATTAGTAGTCCAAACTCCTATCAAATAGGAAAGCAGTTTTCCGGAAATAACTCCTCTCTTTTTATGGAGATATTCTACCTTACACAGTGTACCCCTATCTTACCCTTGTCAGCCCTGCACACTGACACATAACCATCCCATTGGTACTGTGTTCTACATGGTCCCAGATTTGACTCCGAGATCAACATCTTTTCAACCACCTACACATAAGGGACCTAGTGAGCATTCACTTCTCTGCAGCACACCCCACGTGTGGGATCAGGTCTGTGAAGTGGCTGGTAAGGTGGATCTCTCGACTCTTTCTAAGGGGAGTTCGGAAATGAAGTCTCTGACACTCCATGTCTCAGTGAATTGGCATGTAAGAAGGGGTCCGAGCCCCCTTCAGCTTGGTCGGAATGCCAATGGGTCAGAGTTTATATATTCGGTCCCCTAAAACCAGTCGCCATTTGGGACAATCCTCCTTCTCCATACCCTCAATTGGCAGGCCAGAGGCCCGGCTCGTCCAAAAGGGAAACCTCAAGTCATGCCCATGTAACCATCACCACACGGCTCACGGAGGAGAAGAAGAGAGACTCCTGAAATGCCTGACAATTGTGGACCCCACAATCAAGCCAGCAGTGGAACTAGTCACCCCACTTCCATCCAGCACCCCAGTAGACAGGACGTATTCTTATCAACCTGTGAAATACCCACCAGACGTATCCCAGCTTCATTCTCGGGAAATTTGTTACTGTGGATAGCTAGTGTGTGATTTCATCTATTGACGTGTACGTTCAGAAGCAGGGAATCGTCCTTCCCCCCGTTCCAATATGTCCTCAGGGTTGATATTGAGGGCCTCGTCCTTGGTTGAAGGCAGAGAGGCCTATTTTCATGGTTTGAGCTCTGGAATGACATTTATCCTCCCGGTCATACTTAGGAGGCATTTTTCCCGAAGTGGAAAAGACTGGAAGTGATAAGCTCACTGGTCCCTTTCAGATATATCCTAATCCAAAAGCAAGCCTGAGCAGTGGATATTTACTCAGGAGCCTGATGAGAACGGTGGCCATGAGAAGAATGCTGAAAGAATACTTATCATCAAACTGTCCAATACATCCAATGGATCCTCCTTTAATTTAGTATCCACATACCTCCAGGTCATTAGCTCAGGCTGAACGATGTACAACCATTGAGGGGTGACGGTGAGAGCTTCCCACTTTGGGCCCATCACTCGCCTCTCTTCTCACAGAGGGTCTGTGGTGTCACAAAGCTTGGTGGGCAGCATGCCATTGCCATGGCAACCATTGGGCCTGAACTTCTCAGATGGAAGGCAACTCTGCCTCCTCTGTGCCCACCTGCTCTCTACACAAGGATGGCTCTTCCCCTGAACGTGTGTCAGGCTCAACACGGTGGTTCAAGAACTGCTTCCCAGGAATACACACTCTACAATCTCATTGGGAAAGAAAAAATGTGGTTGAAAAAGACCCTCTCCCCAAGGAGCTTGAACACGGAAACAATGGCCGATGGAGGAAGAAGAACACACGAGCATCCCTTTCCATGGGAGGAGGCTTTGCCACGGAAGGAAACTATGGAATATCTTTTACCCTGATTTCCACCCCATGCCATTGGAGAAGATATAGGGACCATAGCACGGCTTTCAAACCTGTCTTCCAGTATGGAGCAGGGATTGGAATGGACACATTTTGGGCGTCAGGCCAGGAAGGAGGGAAGACTCTCTTACAAGTGTGCTGGTTTCTCCCATTTGTGGGATATCCACCTTAAACCGCGACATGTCCTTGGAGCAATTATCCTGACATTGCCGGATGCTTGAATCCACGGCTCTTTACCTCTCACTCTCCTTCCTTTGATCTCCTTCTCTCTAGCGCTCTCACTCTCCCCTTGGCCCCCCTTCAATGTCTCTTGAATCCTCCTGCTACAAGTTGACCTGTGGTGATAATGGATGAAATACCTTAGCCAAGAGAATGGTCCAAGTGATCCCCCAGCCATTTCTCCCGGTCATCCTAGGTCTGATCAAAGATAAAATCCGTGGTCCAGAAAGACTTCCTGTGCTTTGTGGAGACACCCCAACTAGGTCACACTTCCACAACACTTCCCCTATTCAGCCCTTCCTATTGTGGATTTGCTCATATGTGGATCTCTGTACTCATTCGTAGGGGATATAGAGTATCAAGTCTATCACTCTTCATGTCTCAATGATTGGGATTCCAAACAATGGTTTGATCATCCTTGACCAGTGAGCTGGCCAACCATAGCCCAGAGTGCAGGATGTTTTTCAACAAAAACCAGTCTCTATGGAATATACCTCCTCATTCTTTAGCCTCATGATTGTCATGGACATAGCCCTCTCCCTTCCAGGAAGGAAGTTTCACTACCCTCAAATTGCTAGCGTTATCACAGGGCTCATGGAAGATCAGACAATCGACCCACTTCTCCTTCCTTATGACTGTAAACGGAATAAACACTCTGGCCCTGGCCCCAGGCACCACACTCCCAGTAAGCACTCCATGAGAGGAGGGCTTGTTATTATCTACCTGTGGAAAAGGCACATGAAATAGACCGGTTACATCTCGGTTAATATGCCTCTGTTTGGAGGGCGCCCTGATGGCTTAGGATGTATATATGTATTCAGAAGCGTGTAGCTGAAAATGCCGCATTGGGAATGTCTTCTTCAGGGATTCCATTCAGGGGCGCATGCTTGGTGGAAAGCATTGGGGCATGGTTTCCGTGTTTGTGCCCCGGGATGTCTTGTTTCAAATGGCCATGAAGCACAATTCTGTTTTCACATGTAGGAACTCCCTTGAGGTATTCTGCCCACTGATCCCCTGAAGATATCACATGTTCAAACACCAAGCCTCTAGAATCCACATTGAGCTTGGAAGGCTGATGAGAGTGGTGGCTATGAGTCTACAGATGGAGATATTAGTGTTCATCCAAGAGGACCACCCATTGCTGGATCCTCCTTTCCATCAACTTTGACATACCTCCAGAGCAAGAGCTCATGGTGTCCATCATTGAACTCTCAAGGTGTGAGGGTGAGAATGTCCCACATATGGCCTATCACACACCTCTTTTCTCACAGAGAGATTGTTGGCACAATGCTCCATGGGCATCATATCAGTGCCATGGCCACCTCTGGCATTGCACCTTTCTGAAGGATGGCAACTCCACACACTGGGGAACCCAATTTTCTCTATCATGATGGATCTCTGATAACATGTGTAGCACGTCAGAGTCAAGTGCTTTCTCGGGGGCTGCCTCACACGAATACACAGGACAGAATCTCTTTTGGAGAGAAAAGATATCATTCCAAACACCCAAACAAAAGTCCGCTGATAATGACCTCAAGGAACGACTGAGGAAGAACAATCTATGAGCCGCCATTTCAATAGGAAGGGCCTTTTCCGCTTAGGGAAAATAGAGGGTGTCATTTAACTTGACCAACTCCTCGTGTCCTTTGAGAAGACATGGGTGCCCAGCAGGGAGGACTGCTTGCAACTGACATATTTCTAGAGACAGGCCAAGAAGAGTGAAAATCTCATGCAAGAGTCCTGATGCAGCCTTTGTGTCTAATAGTCCCTGGAAACACAGACAAGGGCTTATTAATCAAATTGCTCCCTTGAATGTGGCTTGTATCCAATTCTCATCTCTCTCTCTCTCTCTCTCTCTCTCACTCTTTCTCTCAGCTTCTTCCTCCTTCACATTCTCTCGAATCCTCCTCATCCAAGGTTATCTGTGCCGGTCCAGGTTGGCATATCCCATCCAGGAGAGATGTCAATTTCTTTCACCAATATTTTCCATCAGTATTCCATACTCCTATCAAATATGAAAGCATTTTTCCGGAAATAACTCCTCTGTTTCTATGGAGATATTCTACCTAACAGTTTAGCACTATATTACCCTTGTCAGCCCTTCACACTGACACATAACCATCCCATTTGTAATGCATTCTACATGGTCACATATTTGACTCCGAGATCAACAACTTTTCAACCACCTACAAATAAGGGACCTAGTGAGAATTCACTTCTCTGCAGCACACCCCACGTGTGGTATCAGGTCCGTGAAGTTGCTGGTGAGGTTGATATCTCGTCTCTTTCTAAGGGGAGTTGGGAAATGAAGTCTCTGACTCTCCCCGTCTCAATGAATTGGCATAGAAGTTGTGGTCTGAGCACCCTTCAGTAGGGTCTGAATGGCAATGGGATAGAGTTCAAGGATTCGGTCCCCTATAAACAGTCTCCATTTGGGACAATCTTCCTCCTTTTCTAGACCTTCAATTGACAGGCCAGAGGCCCCTTTCGTCCAAGAGGGAAACCTCAAGACCTGGACAATTAGCCCACACCACACGGCTCACGGAAGAGAAGAAGAGAAACTTTTTAAATGCCTGACAATTGTGTACCCCACAAACAAGCCAGCAGTGGAACTAGTCACCCCACGTCAATCCAGGACCCCATTAGACAGGACTTTTTATTATCAACTTGTGAAATACCACCAGACCTATCCCAGCTTCATTCTCAGGAACTTTTTTACTGTGGATAGCTAGTGTGTGATTTCATGTATTGACGAGTATGTTCTGAAGCAGGGAATTGTCCTTTTCCACATTTTAATATTTCCTAAGGTTTGATATTGAGAGCCTCGTCCTTGGCTGAATGCAGAGTGGCTTTTTTCATGGTTTGAGCTCTGGAATTAGATTCATTATCCCATTCATACTTAGGATGCTTTTTTCCCCTGTTGGAAAAGACTGGAAGTGATAAGCTCACTGGTCCCTTTCAGATATATCCTAATCCAAAATCAAGCCTGAGCAGTGGATATTTACTCAGGAGCCAGATGAGAATGGTGGCCATGAGAAAATGCTGGAAATACTCTTTATCATCCGAGTGTCCAATACATCCAATAGATCATCCTTTAATTTAGGATCAACATACCTCCAGATAATGAGCTCTGGCTGCCCGATGTACCTCAATTGAGCAGTGATGGTGATAGCTTCCCACTTTGGGCCCATCACTCGCCTCTCTTCTCTCAGTGGGTCTGTGGTGTCACAAGGCTTGGTGGGAAGCTTGCAATTGCCATGTCAACCGTTGGGCCTGAACTTCCCAGATGGAAGGCAACTCCACCTCCTCTGTGCCCACCTGCTCTCTACAGAAGGATGGCTCTTCCCCTGAACGTGTGTCAAGCTCAACACGGTGGTTGAAGAACAGCTTCCCAGGAATTCACAGTGTACAATCTCATTTGGAAAGGAAGTATGGGATTGAAAGAAACCCACTCCCCACGGGCCTGAACATGAAAACAATGGCCGATGGAGGAAGAAGAACACAGGAGCATCCCTTTCCATGGGAGGAGGTTTTTTCCACGGAAGGAAACTATGGAATATATTTTACCCTGATTTCCACCCCATGCCATTGGAGAAGATATAGGGACCATACCATGGCTTTCAAACCTGTCTTCCAGTATGGAGCAGGGAGTGTAATGGACACATTTTGAGAGTCAGGCTAGGATGGAGAGAATACTATGGAACACGTGTGCTGGTTTGTCCCATTTGTGGGATATCCATCTTAAACCAAGACATGTCCTTGGAGAAATTATCCTGCCATTGACGGTAGCTTCAAGCAACAGCACCTGTACCTCTCACTCTCCTTGTTTTGATCTCCTTCTCTCTAGCGCACTCACTCTCCATTTGCCTCCCTTCAATTTCTCCGGAATCCTCTTGCTACATGTTGACCTGTGGTGATAAAGGTTGAAATATTTTAGCCAAGAGAATGGTCCAAGTGATCCCCAGCCTTTTCTCCCGGTCATCCTAGGTCTGACCAAAGATAAAATTCGTGGCCCAGAAAGACTTCCTGTGCTTTGTGGAGACACCCCAACTAGGTCACACTTCCACACTTCCCCTATTCAGCCCTTCCTATGGACACGCTGACCACTTCATATGTACTTCAGTCTGTAGGGTGCCATATTGAACTCAGAGAGTAACACACTTGAAACAACGTTCACATGAGTGCTCTCCCAAGAAACCGCTTCTCTGCAGGATTCCCTACCTGGTCCATGAGGTATTGTGGATTTGCTTGGGTGTGGATCTCTGGACTCGTTCTTAGCGGATATCGAATATGAACTCTATAACTCTTCATGTCTCAATGATTGTGCATCTAAACAATGCTCTGAGCATCCTTGGCTAGTTGGCTGGCCAACCATAGCCCAGCGTGCAATATGTCTGTCAACCTAACAGTCTCTATGGAATAGACCTCCTCATTCTCAAGCCTCAGGATTGTCAGGGACAGAGCCCACTCCCTTCCAGGATGGAACTTTCATTACCCTCAAAATGCAGGCATCATCACACGTCTCCTGGAAGATCAGACAATCGACCCAACTTTCCTTCCGTATGACTGTAGACACAACAAACGCACTGGCAGTCGCCCCATGCACCACACTCCCAGGAAGCACTCCAGGAGAGGGAGGGCTTGTTCTTATCCATCTGTGGAAAAGGCACCTGAAAGAGACCGGGTACATCTCGGTTAAAAGGACTCTGTTTGCAGGGTTCCCCTGTGGCTTAGGCTAAGGAAATATGTATTCAGAATTGTGGAGCCTAAAATGCCCCATTGGGAATGTCTCCTTCAGTGGTTACATCCACGGCCTCAAGCTTGGTGGAGAGCATTGGGGCATGCTTTCCTTGTTGGTGCCGCAGGAGGTCTTTTTTCAAATGGCCATGAAGCACAATTCTTCTTTCACATGTAGGAACTCCCTTGAGGTATTCTGCCCACTGATCCCCTGAAGATATCACATGTTCAAACGCCAAGCCTCTAGAATCCACATTGAGCTTGGGAACCTGAGGAGAGTGGTGGCTATGCGTCTACAGATGGAGACAATATGCTTCATCCAAGAGGACCACCCATCTGATGGATCTTCCTTTCCATCAACTTCGACAAACCTCCAGAGCAAGTGCTCATCGTGTTCTTCATTTAACTCTCAAGGTGTGAGGGTGAGAATGTCCCACATATGGCCCATCACACACCTCTTTTCTCACAGAGAGGTGGTTTGGTCACAACGTCCATGGGCATACTATCAGTGCCATGGCCACTTCTGGCACTGCACCTTTCCAAAGGAAGGCAACTCCACACACTGGGGAACCCAATTTTCTCTATCATGATGGATCTCTGATAACATGTGTAGCACTTCAGGGTCAAGTGCTTTCTCAGTCACTGCCTCACATGAATACACAGGACAGAATCTCTTTTGGAGAGAAAAGATGTCATTCCAAACACCCAAACAAAAGTCCCCTGGACAGTGAAATCAAGGAACGACTGAGGAAGAACCCCCTATGAGTTGCCATTTCAATAGGTTGGGTCTTTTCCGCTTAGGGAAAATAGAGTGTGTCATTTTACTTGACCCTTATGTCATTTGAGAAGACTTGGTGCCAAGCTGGAGGAATTTTTGCGGCCGATGTATTTCTAGGGACAGGCCAATGAAGAGTGAAAATCTCATGCCAGATTCCTGATATAGCCTTTGTGTCTAATAGTCCCTGGAAATACAGACCAGGGCTTGGGAATGAAATTGTGCCCTGGAATGTGGCTTGTATCCAAATCTCATCTCTCTCTCTCTTTCACTCTCTCTCTCGGCTTCTTCCTCCTTCACATTCTCTCGAATCCTCCTCATCCAAGGTTATCTGTGCTGGTCCATGTTGGCATATCTCAGCCAGGAGAGCAGTCAAATTCTTTAACCGGAGAGAGGACAAGTTGGCGGAAGAGTAGGTGGACTCGCTCGCCCTCTCCCACAATCGCAACAAAAAAAGCACATCTGCAGAATAAATGACTCGCACAGAACAGCAACCAATCGCTGGCAGGGTAACCTAAACTCCAATATCGGCGAGAAGTTCATAACATTATTGGGCTGAACGGGAGAAAAGTGGAGAGTGAGAGAATGTGAATCACAGCGGGTCGTGCGCTCTTGAAAGGCAACTGCGGAGGAGAAATGGATCCGGCACCCTGTAAAGTCAGCTATCGGGGGAAAGATCAAACTAACTGGAGGAATCTCCAGATGCAGAAAAGAAGGTAGAGTAAGTTGGAGTACGGAAAAGCTGATCAAGAACCCAACGGACCATTTGAACTATGGGCAAAGTCACCAAATATTGAGATGCCTGAGTGGTGGCTGGGCACTGAGACATCGCCTCTGAAAGTTTACCCCTGAGAAAGGGCCAGGGGACGCCTGGGGGTGGGCCTGGGCACCGAGACCTCGCCTCCGAAGTTTAATCCCTGAGAAAGGGTCGGGGGACTCCAGGGGGGCCTGGGCACTGAGACCTCGCCTCCGAAGTTTAGTACGCAAGAAAGGGACGGGGGGCGCCGCCTGGCGGGGCCTGGGCACCGAGACCTTGCCTCTGAAGCTTAATCCCCGAGAAAGGGCCAGGTGATGCCTGGGTGGGGGATCGGCACAGAGACCTTGGCTCCAGAGGTTACCCCATGGCTAGGGTTGCGGGGCAGAGGGGAAACTGCTTGGGAGGTCTAGAAACCATTTGACGAGGCAGAGACTGCCTGGGAGACTAGAAAACAAAGCAGGAGCACAGGAAGGGAGCAATACTCTAGGAGCGGGGATGTGGAAAGCCGCATCAGAGGGAACCTGGAGGAAGAGCCTGGTCAGCACCCATGCTGGGGAGGGGAGAGAAGAAGGGGTGGGTCCACATATAATACCCTCATTGCTACAGCAAGCTTACAGGTCCGCTAGCTAGCTGAAAGATGTGCTTCCCAGGGCATCCCCTCCTCCCACCACTGCCACCCCCTATGCTCTCACGGACCTGGGGCTGCCTGCCATCCAGGAGGGCTGGCCTCAACAATTGCCTGAATCCTACCACTGCAGGGGCTGTCCCTGCACAGGCCTGCTTGCGCTTTGGAGGGTCTGTGAATAGATCGGCCTAATTCTCGGATGGTTTTTCTAAGTTGGGTTGCCCCGGGGAGGAGACTCTTGGGTTTCCAACTGCCCTGCTACCCGCCCAAGCCCCCAGGGGATGCTCTAGGGGATCAGCTGCATAGGACAGCCTGATCCAGGCAGGACCCCTGCAGCCCAGAAAAGATGCAACAAGCTTGGCCGAGTTGGGAAAAGATCTCAGATGGTTTTTCTGAGTCAGGCTGCCCTGGGGAGGAGCCTCTTGGGTCTCCAATGGCCCTGCTACATGCCCAAGCCCACAGGGGGTTCCCAAATCCCACGGAATAGCTGCTCAGCACCACCAGCCCCCTGGAAGACCCCCTGCAGCCCAGAAAAGCTGCAACAAGCTCGGCCAGACTGTGAAAAGATCCGCCTACATTCTCAGGCTGTCCTTCTGAGGTGGGCTGCCCTAGGGAAGAGCCTCTTAGGTTCTCAGTGACCCAGATAGCTGCTCCAGCCCCCAGGGGGTGCTGCACCCCAGAAGAGCAGCTGCCCAACACCGCCAACCCCCTGCAAGAACCCCACAGCCTTTCAAAACACCAGAGCAAGATCTGCATGACCAAGTGAAATCTACTACCATCGTGGTGTGGACCTCCCAGTCCTGTCTGCCCTCAGGAAGTCCTCCTTTGCTTCAAAGAAACACGGTTAGCCCCATCAACACTCCAGAAAAGCCACACTGCCTCAAAAAAGATTGACCAACAATGACATCCCTCAGGAAATATTCCACGGCAGTGACAAGGCAAACACTGCCCAGTCACGGACAGTACAACACCCTCAGGAGAAAGAAAACAACAAGCAAGATGAAGAAGCTGAGAAACCACCCCCAGTCAAACCAACAGGAGGACTCACCTAAAACAGTCAACAATGAAACAGATCTCGGCAGTCAGACAGACCTGGAGTTCAAAAGAGAAATAGGGAAGATACTGAAGGAATGAAGAGAAGATAGGAACAGTAATGCAGATACCCTCAGAAAGGAACTAGAAAATATAAGGAGGAGCCAAGAAAAACTAGAACATTCATTGGCAGAGATGCAAACTGAACTAGGGGCAGTAAAACCAGAATGAATAATGCAGAAGAATGAATCAGTGATATGGAAGATAGAATAATGGAAATCACTCCATCCGGTCAACAGACAGAAAACCGAATCAAAAAACTGGAAAGCAATATAAGAGACATATGGGATAATATAAAGCGGGCCAATCTACGCATCATAGGAATTCTAGAAGGAGTAGAAATAGATAAGGGAATGGAAAATATCTTTGAAGAAATTATCGATGGAAACTTCCCAAATCAAAGGATACTGGGTTCAAGATACAAGAAGCACAGAGGGCCCCAAACAAACTGAACCCAAACAGACCCACACCAAGAAATATCATAATAACAATGGCAAAAGTTAGTGATAAAGAGAGGATCCGAAAGGCAGCAAGAGGAAAACAGAATGTTCCCTACAAGGGAACCCCCATAAGCATATCAGCTGATTTCTCTACAGAAACACTACAGGCCAGGAGGGAATGCCAAGAGATATTTAAAGTGCTCAAAGGAAAAAATATGCAACCTAGAATACTCTATCCAGCAGGAATATCATTTAAAATAGAAGGGGAAATAAAAATTTTTCCCAAGAAACAAAAACTTAAAGAATACAGCAACACAAAACCCAGGTTAAAGGAAATATTGAAAGGGCTTCTCTAAACCAAAACGAAAGGAAGGAAAGGGAAGAAAAAAGAAAAGAAAAAAAAAAGAAG
Organism: Sus scrofa; assembly: GCF_054392235.1. Lineage (NCBI taxonomy): Eukaryota > Metazoa > Chordata > Mammalia > Artiodactyla > Suidae > Sus > Sus scrofa. Next base: position 46,397,696 of record NC_139402.1, read on the forward strand.
AAGAAGAAGAGGAAGATCTAGGACTGAGGAAACTGCAATCAGAGAGCAGTCACTCAAATAAGCCAGCATACAGATTTAATCATGAACATGCTTCAAACAAAATAAAATTAAAAAGAAAAAAATAAAAAAGAGTCATCAAAACCATAAAATGTGGGCAAGGGATGTTAGGAAATAAATAATCCTTTTTGTTTGTATGTATGTCTCTCTTCTTAATTTTAATATAATAATGAAGTGTTTGAACTTACAGGACCATCAGGCTAAAACACACAATTATGGGAAGGGGTTAGCATACTTAAAAAACAGGGCAACCACAAGCCAAAACCAAATATTGCATTTGCAAAAAATGAAAAAAAATACACTCAAGCAGATAATAACCGGAGACCATCCAACCAAAAAAAAAAAAAAAAAAAGAAAGGAAGAATGGAGAACCATAGAATCAACTGGAACACGAGGATCCAATGGCAATAAATAATCATCTATCAATTATCACCTTAAATGTCAATGGACTGAATGCCCCAATCAAAAGACACAGAATGGCTGAGTGGATAAAAAGGCAAAAACCTTCAATATGCTGCCTACAAGAAACTCACCTTAGGACAAAAGATACATATAGATTGAAAGTGAAAGGGTGGGGAAAAATATTTCACGCCAATCGACATGACAGAAAAGCAGGAGTCGCAGCGCTCATATCAGACAAAATAGACTTTAAAACAAAAGACATAAAGAAAGACAAAGAAGGACACTAGTTAACGATTAAGGGATCCATCCAAGGAGAGGATGTTACTATCATCAACATATATGCCCCAAATATAGGAGCACCCAGATACATACAACAAATATTAACAGATATAAAGGGAGATACTGATGAGAATACAATCATAGTAGGAGACCTCAATACCCCCCTCACATCAATGCATAGATCCTCTAGACAGAAAACCAATAAAGCAACAGACATCCTAAAGGAAACAAGAGAAAAGGCAGACTTCATTGATATCTTCAGGACACGACATCCAAAAAAAGCAGAATACACATTCTTCTCAAATGCTCATGGAACATTCTCAAGAATCGACCACATATTGGGACATAAAGCGAATCTCAATAAATTTAGGAGCATAGATATTATCTCAAGTATCTTCTCTGACCACAATGCCATGAAATTAGAAATCAACCATGGGAAAAGCAAAGAGAAAAAACCTACTCCATGGAGACTACACAACATGCTACTAAAAAACCAATGGGTCAATGAGGAAATCAAGAAGGAAATTAAAAACTACCTTGAAACAAATGATAATGAAGACACAACCTCTCAAAATCTATGGGATGCTGCGAAAGCAGTGCTCAGAGGGAAATGTATAGCAATAGAGGCCTTTCTCAAAAAAGAAGAAAGATCCCAAATGGACAACTGAACCCTCCACCTAAACGAATGAGAAAAAGAAGAACAAAAATGTCCTCAAGTCAGCAGAAGGAAGGAAATTATAAAGATCAAAGAAATCAATAAAATAGAGACTCAAAAAACAATAGAGAAAATTAATAAAACCAAGAGCTGGTTCTTTGAAAAGGTGAACACAATGGACAAACCCCTGGCCAGACTCACTCAAAAGAGGAGAGAAAGAAGCCAAATAACCAAAAGTAGAAATGAAAAAAGAGAAATCACAACGGATACAGCAGAAACACAAAAAACCATAAGAGAATACTATGAACAACTATACGGCAACAAGTTTGACAATCTGGAAGAAATGGACAATTTTCTAGAATCTTACAGCCTGCCAAAACTGAATCAAGAAGAATCAGACCAACTGGACAGAAGGATAACTAGAAATGAGATTGAAGAGGTCATAAAATCACTGCCTACAAATAAAAGTCCAGGACCAGATGGCTTCACAGTTGAATTCTATCAAACATATAAAGAGGAATTGGTGCGCATCCTCCATAAACTCTTTCAAAAGGTTGAAGAAGAAGGAATACTCCCAAAGACATTCGATGAGGCCACCATCACCTTCATTCCAAAACCAGACGGAGATACCACCAAAAAAGAAAACCAGATAGAGATACCACCAAAGCCAATATCATGGATGAATATAGATGCAAAAATTCTCAACAAAGTCTTAGCCATCCGAATCCAACAACATACCAAAAAAATTATACACCATGACCAGGTTGGGTTCAGCCCAGTTTCACAAGGATGGTTCAACATACGCAAATTAATCAGCATCATTAACATAAAAAAAGTCAAAAATCATATGATCACCTCAATGGATGCACAAAAAGCATTTGAAAATGTTCCACATCCATTCATGATCAAGACCCTCGCCAAAGTGGGTATAGAGGGAACATTCCTGAATATCATCAAAGCCATTTATGAGAAACCCACAGCAAATATCATCCTCAATGGGGAAAAACGGAAAGCCTTCTCACTCAAATCTGGACCCAGACAGGGATGCCCACTCTCACCACTGCTCTTCAACATCGTTTTGGAAGTCTTAGCCACAGCAATCAGACAAACAAAAGAAATAAAAGGCATCCATATAGGAAGAGAAGAGATCAAACTGTCACTGTATGCAAATGACATGATACTATACCTAGAAAACCCTAAGGACTCAACACCAAAACTCCTTGAACTGATTAATAAATTCAGCAAAGTAGCAGGATATAAGATTAACCTTCAGAAGTCAGTTGCGTTTCTGTACACCAGCAATGAAACATTAGAAAAGGAATACAAAAATACGATACCTTTTAAAATTGCACCTCACAAAATCAAATACCTCGGAATACACCTGACCAAGGAGGTAAAGGAACTATATGCCGAGAACTATAAAACTTTAATCAAAGAAATCAAAGAAGATGTAAAGAAATGGAGAGATAATCCATGTTCCTGGATTGGGAAAATCAATATTGTGAAAATGGCCAACCTACCGAAAGCAATCTACAGATTCAATGCAATCCCTACCAAATTACCCAGGACATTTTTCACAGAACTAGAACAAACAATCCAGACATTTATATGGAACCAAAGAAGACCCAGAATCGCCAAAGCAATCCTGAGAAACAAAAACCAAGCAGTAGGCATAATGCTCCCAGACTTCAAGAAATACTACAAAGCCACAGTCAGCAAAACAGTGTGGTATTGGTACCAAAACAGACAAACAGACCAATGGAACAGAATGGAGAATCCGGAAAGAAACCCTGACACCTAGGGTCAATTAATCTTGGACAAGGGAGGCAAGAACATCAAATGGGAACAAGAAAGTCTATTCAGCAAGCACTGCTGGGAAACCTGGACAGCTGCATGCAAAGCAATGAAACGAGAACACACCCTCACACCATGCACAAAAAGAAACTCCAAATGGCTGAAAGACTTAAATATACGACAGGACACCATCAAACTCCTACAAGAGAACATAGGCAAAACACTCTCTGACATCAACATCATGAATATTTTCTCAGGTCGGTCTCCCAAAGCAATAGACATTAGAGCAAAAATAAACCCATGGGACCTCATCAAACTGAAAAGCTTTTGCACAGCAAAGGAAACCCAAAAGAAAACAAAAAGACAACTTACAGAATGGGAGAATATAGTTTCAAATGATGCAATGGACAAGGGCTTATCTCTAGAATATATAAGCAACGTATACAACTCAACAGCAAAAAAACCAATCAATCAATGGAAAAATGGGCAAAAGACCTGAATAGACATTTCTCCAAAGAAGATATACAGATGGCCAACAAACACATGAAAAAAGGCTCACCATCGCTGATTATAAGAGAAATGCAAATCAAAACTACCATGAGATATCACCTCACCCCAGTCAGAATGGCCATCAGTAATAAATCCACAAATAACAAGTGCTGGAGGGGCTGTGGAGAAAAGGGAACCCTCCTGCACTGCTGGTGGGAATGTAAACTGGTACAGCCACTATGGAGAACAGTTTGGAGATACCTTAGAAATCTATACATAGAACTTCCATATGACCCCACAAACCCACGCTTGGGCATCTATCCGGACAAAACTCTACTTAAAAGAGACACATGCACCCGCATGTTCATTGCAGCACCATTCACAATAGCCAGGACATGGAAACAACCCAAATGTCCATCGACAGAGGATTGGATTCGGAAGAGGTGGGATATATACACAATGGAATACTACTCAGTCATAAAAAAGGATGACATCATGCCATTTGCAGCAACATGGATAGAACTAGAGAATCTCATACTGAGTGAAATGAGCCAGAAAGACAGAGACAAATACCATATGATATCACTTATAACTGGAATCTTATAACCAGTAAAAATGAACATCTCCTCAGAAAAGAAAATCATGGACATGGAGAAGAGATTTGTGCTCGCCTGATGGGAGGGAGAGGGAGTGGGAGGGATCGGGAGCTTGGGCTTCTCAGACACAACTTAGCATATATTTAGAAGGAGATCCTGCTGAATACCATTGAGAACTATGTCTAGATACTCATGTTGCAATAGAAGAAAAGGTGGGGAAAAATGTAATAGTAATCCATATATGTAACGATAACATGACCCCCTTGATGTACAGTAGGGAAATTAAAAAAATAAAAAATAAAAAGACCCATTCCCCACGAGGCTGAAAATGAGAACAATGGCTGAGGTAGGAGGAACAACACAAGAGCATGCATTTCTATGGGAGGAGGGTTTGCCACAGAAGGAAAATATTGAATAACTTTAACCTAATTTCCACCACATGCCATTGGAAAAGATATAGGTACCATACCAAAGCTTTCAAATCTACTTTCCAAAATGGAGCAGGGATAGAAATGGACACATTTAGGGAGTCAGGCCAGGAAGGAGAGAAGACTCTGGTACAAGTGTGCTGGTTTGTACCATTTGTAGGAATTCCACCTTAAACAAAGACATGTCTTGGATCAATTATCCTGCTGTTGACGGTTGCTTGAATCAAGAACTCCTGTACTTTTCTCACTCATTTTTCATCTCCGTCTCTGTAGCTCTCTCACTCTCCCCTTTGCCCCCGTTCAATCCATGAGAGGGAGGGCTTGTACTTATCCAACTGTGGAAAAAGCACCTGAAAAAGACCGGTTACCTCTCGGTTAAAAGGGCTCTGTTTGGAGGGCTCCCATGTGGCTTAGGCTATGGAAACATTTATTCAGAAGTGTGGAGCTGAAAATGCCCCATGGGGAATGTCTTCTTCAGGGGTTACATCCAAGGCCTCATGCTTGGTGGAGAGCATTGGGGCATGGATTGCTTGTTTGTGCCCTGGGATGTCTTGTTTCAGATGGCCATGAAGCACAATTCTTCTTTCACATGTAGGAACTCCCTTGAGGTATTCTGCCCACTGATCCCCTGAAGATATCACATGTGCAGACACCAAGCCTCTAGAATCCACACTGAGCTTGGGAGCCTGAGGAGAGTGGTGGCTATGCGTCTACAGATGGAGATAAGAGTGTTCATCCAAGAGGACCAGCCCTCTGATGGATCCTCCTTTGCATCAACTTCGACATACCTCCAGAGCAAGAGCTCATGGTGTCCATCTTTGACCTCTCAAGGTTTGAGGGGGACACTTTCCCACATATGGCCCATCACACACCTCTTTTCTCACAGAGAGGTGGTTTGGTCACAAGGCTCCATGGGCATACTCTCAGTGCCATGGCCACTTCTGGCACTGCACCTTTCCGAAGGAAGGCAACTCCACACACTGGGGAACCCAATTTTCTCTATCATGATGGATATCTGATAACATGTGGAGCACGTCAGGGTCAAGTGCTTTCTGAGTCCCTGCCTCACACGCATACACAGGACAGAATCTCTTTTGGAGAGAAAAGATGTCATTCCAAACACCCAAACCAAAGTCACCTGGACAATGAAATCAAGGAACGACTGAGGAAGAACAACCTATGAGCTGCCATTTCAATAGGAAGGGACTTTTCCGCTTAGGGAAAAGAGAGGGTGTCGTTTACCTTGACCCACACCTCGTGTCCTTTGAGAAGACATGGGTGCCCAGCAGGGAGGACTGCTTGCAACCGACATACTTCCAGAGACCAGCCAAGGAAGAGTGAAAATCTCATGCAAGAGTCCTGAGATAGCCTTTGTGTCTAATAGTCCCCGGAAACACAGACAAGGGCTTGGGAATGAAACTGCGCCCTGGAATGTGGCTTGGATGCAAATCACATCTCAATATCTCTCTCGGCTTCTTCCTCCTTCACATTCTCTCGAATCCTCCTCATCCAAGGTGACCTGTGCTGGTCCATGTTGTCAAATCTCAGCCAGGAAAGCGGTCAAATTCGTTAACCTAGATTTTCCATCAGTCTTCCAAACTCCTATCAAATAGAAAAGCATTTTACCTGAAATAACTCCTCTCTTTGTATGGAGATATTCCACCTTACCCAGTGCACCTCTATCTTACCGTAGTCAGCCCTTCACACTGACAGATAACCATCCCATTTGCACTGTGTTCTACATGGTCACAAATTTGACTCTGAGATCAACATCTTTTCAACCACCTACACATAAGGGACCGAGTGAGAATTCACTTCTCTGCAGCACAGCCCATGTATTTGAAGTTGCTGGTGAGGTGGATCTCTCGACTCTTTCTAAGGGGAGTTGGGAAATGAAGTCTCTGCCTCTCCATGTCTCAGTGAATTGGCATCGAAGAAGGGGTCTGAGCACCCTTCAGCAGGGTCTGAATGACAATGCGGCAGAGGTCAAGGATTCGGTCCCCTAAAAGCAGTCTCCATTTGGGACAACCCTCCTCCTTCTCTAGACCCTCAATTGGCAGGCCAGAGGCCCGGCTCGTCCAAGAGGGAAACCTCAAGACCTGCCCATGTAGCCCTCACCACACGGCTCACGGTAGATAACAAGAGAGACTCCTTAAATTCCACAACTGTGTCCCCCACAAACAAGCCAGCAGTGGAACTACTCACCCCAATTCCATCCAGCACCCCAGTAGACAGGACGTAATCTTATCAACCTGTGAAATACCCACCAGACATATCCCAGCTTCATTCTTGGGAAATTTGTTACTGTGGATAGCTAGTGTGTGCTTTCATCTATTGACGTGTACGTTCAGAAGCAGGGAATGGTCCATGCCCCCATTCAAGTATTTCCTCAGGGTTGATATTGAGGGCCTCGTCCTTGGTTGAAGGCAGAGGGGCCTATTGTCATGGTTTGAGCTCTGGAGTGAGCTTTATCGTCCCGGTCATACTTGGGAGTCTTTCTTCCCCTGTTGGAAAAGACTGGAAGGGATAAGCTCACTGGTCCCTCTCAGATGTATCATAATCCAAAAGCAAGCCTGAGCCGTGGCTATTTCCTCAGCAGCCTGATGAGAATGGTGGGCATCAGAAGAATGCTGGAAAGGATACTTGTCATCCAATTGTCCAATACATCCAATGGATCCTCCTTTCATTTAGTATCAACATACCTCCAGATCATGAGCTCAGGCTGCCCGAGGTACCACAAATGATGGGGGACGGTGAGAGCTTCCCACTTTGGGCCCATCACTCGCCTCTCTTCTCACAGAGAGTCCGTGGTGTCACAATGCTTGATGGGCATCATGCCATTGCCGTGGCCGCCATTGGGCCTGAACTTCTCAGATGGAAGGCAACTCCACCTCCTCTGTGCCCACCTGCTCTCTACAGAAGGATGGCTCTTCCCCTGAACGTGTGTCAGGCTCAACACGGTGGTTCCAGAACTGCTTCCCAGGAATACACAGTCTACAATCCCATTTGGAAAGAAAATATGTGATTGAAAAAGACCCACTGGCTCAAGATTGGGCAAGAGGGCGGAGGAGTACCTGGACACGCTGACCACTTCATAGGTACTTCGGTCTCTAGGGTCCCATATTGGACGCAGAGAGCAACACACTTGAAACAACGTTCACATGAGTGCTCTCCCAAGAAACCGCTTCTCTGCAGCATTCCCTACCTGGTCCATGAGCTATTGTGGATTTGCTCGGGTGTGGATCTCTGGACTCGTTCTTAGCGGATATCGAATATGAACTCTGTGACTCTTCATGTCTCAATGATTGGGCATCCAAACAATGGTCTGAGCATCCATGGCCAGTGGGCTGGCCAACCACAACACAGAGTACAAGATGTCTGTCAACCAAATCCAGTCTCTATGGAATAGACCTCCTCATTCTCTGGCCTCATGATTGTCAGGGACAGAGCCCACTCCCTTCCAGGTTGGAACTTTCAGTACCCTCAAATTGCAGGCATCATCCCAGGGCTCCTGGAAGATCAGACAATCGACCCACCTTTCCTTCCTTCTGATTGTAGACACAACAAACCCACTGGCACTGGCCCCAGGCACCACACTCCCAGGAAGCTCTCCATGAGAGGGAGGGCTTGTTCTTATCCACCTGTGGAAAAGGCACCTGAAATAGACCGGTTACCTCTCGGTTAAAAGGCCTCTGTTTGGAGGGCTCCCCTGTGGCTTAGGCTATGGAAATATTTATTCGGAAGTGTGGAGCTGAAAATGCCCCATGGGGAATGTCTTCGTCAAGGGTTACATCCAAGGCCTCATGCTTGGTGGAGAGCATTGGGGCATGGATTGCTTGTTTGTGCCCTGGGATGTCTTGTTTCAGATGGCCATGAAGCACAAATCTTCTTTCACATGTAGGAACTCCCTTGAGGTATTCTGCCCACTGTTCCCCTGAAGATATCACATGTGCAGACACCAAGCCGCTAGAATCCACACTGAGCTTGGGAGCCTGAGGAGAGTGGTGGCTATGCGTCTACAGATGGAGATAAGAGTGTTCATCCAAGAGGACCAGCCCTCTGATGGATCCTCCTTTGCATCAACTTCGACATACCTCCAGAGCAAGAGCTCATGGTGTCCATCTTGGAACTCTCAAGGTTTGAGGGGGACACTTTCCCACATATGGCCCATCACACACCTCTTTTCTCACAGAGAGGTGGTTTGGTCACAAGGCTCCATGGGCATACTCTCAGTGCCATGGCCACTTCTGGCACTGCACCTTTCCGAAGGAAGGCAACTCCACACACTGGGGAACCCAATTTTCTCTATCATGATGGATATCTGATAACATGTGGAGCACGTCAGGGTCAAGTGCTTTCTGAGTCCCTGCCTCACACGCATACACAGGACAGAATCTCTTTTGGAGAGAAAAGATGTCATTCCAAACACCCAAACCAAAGTCACCTGGACAATGAAATCAAGGAACGACTGAGGAAGAACAACCTATGAGCTGCCATTTCAATAGGAAGGGTCTTTTCCGCTTAGGGAAAAGAGAGGGTGTCGTTTACCTTGACCCACACCTCGTGTCCTTTGAGAAGACATGGGTGCCCAGCAGGTAGGACTGCTTGCAACCTACATACTTCCAGAGACCAGCCAAGGAAGAGTGAAAATCTCATGCAAGAGTCCTGAGATAGCCTTTGTGTCTAATAGTCCCCGGAAACACAGACAAGGGCTTGGGAATGAAACTGCGCCCTGGAATGTGGCTTGGATGCAAATCACATCTCAATATCTCTCTCAGCTTCTTCCTCCTTCACATTCTCTCGAATCCTCCTCATCCAAGGTGACCTGTGCTGGTCCATGTTGTCAAATCTCAGCCAGGAAAGCGGTCAAATTCGTTAACCTAGATTTTCCATCAGTCTTCCAAACTCCTATCAAATATAAAAGCGTTTTACCTGAAATAACTCCTCTCTTTGTATGGAGATATTCCACCTTACCCAGTGCACCTCTATCTTACCGTAGTCAGCCCTTCACACTGACAGATAACCATCCCATTTGCACTGTGTTCTACATGGTCACAAATTTGACTCTGAGATCAACATCTTTTCAACCACCTACACATAAGGGACCGAGTGAGAATTCACTTCTCTGCAGCACAGCCCATGTATTTGAAGTTGCTGGTGAGGTGGATCTCTCGACTCTTTCTAAGGGGAGTTGGGAAATGAAGTCTCTGCCTCTCCATGTCTCAGTGAATTGGTATCGAAGAAGGGGTCTGAGCACCCTTCAGCAGAGTCTGAATGACAATGCGACAGAGGTCAAGGATTCGGTCCCCTCAAACCAGTCTCCATTTGGGACCAACCTCCTCCTTCTCTAGACCCTCAATTGGCAGGCCAGAGGCCCGGCTCGTCCAAGAGGGAAACCTCAAGACCTGCCCAGGTAGCCCTCACCACACGGCTCATGGTAGATAACAAGAGAGACTCCTTAAATTCCACAACTGTGTCCCCCACAAACAAGCCAGCAGTGGAACTACTCACCCCACTTCCATCCAGCACCCCAGTAGACAGGACGTAATCTTATCAACCTATGAAAAACCCACCAGACATATCCCAGCTTCATTCTTGGGAAATTTGTTACTGTGGATAGCTGGTGTGTGCTTTCATCTATTGACGTGTACGTTCAGAAGCAGGGAATGGTCCTTGCCCCCATTCAAGTATTTCCTCAGGGTTGATATTGAGGGCCTCGTCCTTGGTTGAAGGCAGAGGGGCCTATTGTCATGGTTTGAGCTCTGGAGTGAGCTTTATCGTCCCGGTCATACTTGGGAGTCTTTCTTCCCCTGTTGGAAAAGACTGGAAGGGATAAGCTCACTGGTCCCTCTCAGATGTATCATAATCCAAAAGCAAGCCTGAGCCGTGGCTATTTCCTCAGCAGCCTGATGAGAATGGTGGGCATCAGAAGAATGCTGGAAAGGATACTTGTCCTCCAATTGTCCAATACATCCAATGGATCCTCCTTTCATTTAGTATCAACATACCTCCAGATCATGAGCTCAGGCTGCCCGAGGTACCACAAATGATGGGGGACGGTGAGAGCTTCCCACTTTGGGCCCATCACTCGCCTCTCTTCTCACAGAGAGTCCGTGGTGTCAAAATGCTTGGTGGGCATCATGCCATTGCCATGGCCACCATTGGGCCTGAACTTCTCAGATGGAAGGCAACTCCACCTCCTCTGTGCCCACCTGCTCTCTACAGAAGGATGGCTCTTCCCCTGAACGTGTGTCAGGCTCAACACGGTGGTTCCAGAACTGCTTCCCAGGAATACACAGTCTACAATCCCATTTGGAAAGAAAATATGTGATTGAAAAAGACCCACTGGCTCAAGATTGGGCAAGAGGGCGGAGGAGTACCTGGACACGCTGACCACTTCATAGGTACTTCGGTCTCTAGGGTCCCATATTGGACGCAGAGAGCAACACACTTGAAACAACGTTCACATGAGTGCTCTCCCAAGAAACCGCTTCTCTGCAGCATTCCCTACCTGGTCCATGAGCTATTGTGGATTTGCTCGGGTGTGGATCTCTGGACTCGTTCTTAGCGGATATCGAATATGAACTCTGTGACTCTTCATGTCTCAATGATTGGGCATCCAAACAATGGTCTGAGCATCCATGGCCAGTGGGCTGGCCAACCACAACACAGAGTACAAGATGTCTGTCAACCAAATCCAGTCTCTATGGAATAGACCTCCTCATTCTCTGGCCTCATGATTGTCAGGGACAGAGCCCACTCCCTTCCAGGTTGGAACTTTCAGTACCCTCAAATTGCAGGCATCATCCCAGGGCTCCTGGAAGATCAGACAATCGACCCACCTTTCCTTCCTTCTGATTGTAGACACAACAAACCCACTGGCACTGGCCCCAGGCACCACACTCCCAGGAAGCTCTCCATGAGAGGGAGGGCTTGTTCTTATCCACCTGTGGAAAAGGCACCTGAAATAGACCGGTTACCTCTCGGTTAAAAGGCCTCTGTTTGGAGGGCTCCCCTGTGGCTTAGGCTATGGAAATATTTATTCGGAAGTGTGGAGCTGAAAATGCCCCATGGGGAATGTCTTCGTCAAGGGTTACATCCAAGGCCTCATGCTTGGTGGAGAGCATTGGGGCATGGATTGCTTGTTTGTGCCCTGGGATGTCTTGTTTCAGATGGCCATGAAGCACAAATCTTCTTTCACATGTAGGAACTCCCTTGAGGTATTCTGCCCACTGTTCCCCTGAAGATATCACATGTGCAGACACCAAGCCGCTAGAATCCACACTGAGCTTGGGAGCCTGAGGAGAGTGGTGGCTATGCGTCTACAGATGGAGATAAGAGTGTTCATCCAAGAGGACCAGCCCTCTGATGGATCCTCCTTTGCATCAACTTCGACATACCTCCAGAGCAAGAGCTCATGGTGTCCATCTTGGAACTCTCAAGGTTTGAGGGGGACACTTTCCCACATATGGCCCATCACACACCTCTTTTCTCACAGAGAGGTGGTTTGGTCACAAGGCTCCATGGGCATACTCTCAGTGCCATGGCCACTTCTGGCACTGCACCTTTCCGAAGGAAGGCAACTCCACACACTGGGGAACCCAATTTTCTCTATCATGATGGATATCTGATAACATGTGGAGCACGTCAGGGTCAAGTGCTTTCTGAGTCCCTGCCTCACACGCATACACAGGACAGAATCTCTTTTGGAGAGAAAAGATGTCATTCCAAACACCCAAACCAAAGTCACCTGGACAATGAAATCAAGGAACGACTGAGGAAGAACAACCTATGAGCTGCCATTTCAATAGGAAGGGACTTTTCCGCTTAGGGAAAAGAGAGGGTGTCGTTTACCTTGACCCACACCTCGTGTCCTTTGAGAAGACTTGGGTGCCCAGCAGGTAGGACTGCTTGCAACCTACATACTTCCAGAGACCAGCCAAGGAAGAGTGAAAATCTCATGCAAGAGTCCTGAGATAGCCTTTGTGTCTAATAGTCCCCGGAAACACAGACAAGGGCTTGGGAATGAAACTGCGCCCTGGAATGTGGCTTGGATGCAAATCACATCTCAATATCTCTCTCAGCTTCTTCCTCCTTCACATTCTCTCGAATCCTCCTCATCCAAGGTGACCTGTGCTGGTCCATGTTGTCAAATCTCAGCCAGGAAAGCGGTCAAATTCGTTAACCTAGATTTTCCATCAGTCTTCCAAACTCCTATCAAATATAAAAGCGTTTTACCTGAAATAACTCCTCTCTTTGTATGGAGATATTCCACCTTACCCAGTGCACCTCTATCTTACCGTAGTCAGCCCTTCACACTGACAGATAACCATCCCATTTGCACTGTGTTCTACATGGTCACAAATTTGACTCTGAGATCAACATCTTTTCAACCACCTACACATAAGGGACCGAGTGAGAATTCACTTCTCTGCAGCACAGCCCATGTATTTGAAGTTGCTGGTGAGGTGGATCTCTCGACTCTTTCTAAGGGGAGTTGGGAAATGAAGTCTCTGCCTCTCCATGTCTCAGTGAATTGGTATCGAAGAAGGGGTCTGAGCACCCTTCAGCAGAGTCTGAATGACAATGCGACAGAGGTCAAGGATTCGGTCCCCTCAAACCAGTCTCCATTTGGGACCAACCTCCTCCTTCTCTAGACCCTCAATTGGCAGGCCAGAGGCCCGGCTCGTCCAAGAGGGAAACCTCAAGACCTGCCCAGGTAGCCCTCACCACACGGCTCATGGTAGATAACAAGAGAGACTCCTTAAATTCCACAACTGTGTCCCCCACAAACAAGCCAGCAGTGGAACTACTCACCCCACTTCCATCCAGCACCCCAGTAGACAGGACGTAATCTTATCAACCTATGAAAAACCCACCAGACATATCCCAGCTTCATTCTTGGGAAATTTGTTACTGTGGATAGCTGGTGTGTGCTTTCATCTATTGACGTGTACGTTCAGAAGCAGGGAATGGTCCTTGCCCCCATTCAAGTATTTCCTCAGGGTTGATATTGAGGGCCTCGTCCTTGGTTGAAGGCAGAGGGGCCTATTGTCATGGTTTGAGCTCTGGAGTGAGCTTTATCGTCCCAGTCATACTTGGGAGTCTTTCTTCCCCTGTTGGAAAAGACTGGAAGGGATAAGCTCACTGGTCCCTCTCAGATGTATCATAATCCAAAAGCAAGCCTGAGCCGTGGCTATTTCCTCAGCAGCCTGATGAGAATGGTGGGCATCAGAAGAATGCTGGAAAGGATACTTGTCCTCCAATTGTCCAATACATCCAATGGATCCTCCTTTCATTTAGTATGAACATACCTCCAGATCATGAGCTCAGGCTGCCCGAGGTACCACAAATGGTGGGTGACGGTGAGAGCTTCCCACTTTGGGCCCATCACTCGCCTCTCTTCTCACAGAGAGTCCGTGGTGTCACAATGCTTGGAGGGCATCATGCCATTGCCATGGCCACAATTGGGCCTGAACTTCTCAGATGGAAGGCAACTCCACATCCTCTGTGCCCACCTGCTCTCTACAGAAGGATGGCTCTTCCCCTGAACGTGTGTCAGGCTCAACACGGTGGTTCCAGAACTGCTTCCCAGGAATACACAGTCTACAATCCCATTTGGAAAGAAAATATGGGATTGAAAAAGACCCACTGGCTCAAGATTGGGCAAGAGGGCGGAGGAGTACCTGGACACGCTGACCACTTCATAGGTACTTCGGTCTCTAGGGTCCCATATTGGACGCAGAGAGCAACACACTTGAAACAACGTTCACATGAGTGCTCTCCCAAGCAATGGCTGATCTGCAGCATTCCCTACCTGGTCCATGAGCTATTGTGGATATGCTCGGGTGTGGATCTCTGGACTCGTTCTTAGCGGATATCGAATATGAACTCTGTGACTCTTCATGTCTCAATGATTGGGCATCCAAACAATGGTCTGAGCATCCATGGCCAGTGGGCTGGCCAACCACAACACAGAGTACAAGATGTCTGTCAACCAAATCCAGTCTCTATGGAATAGACCTCCTCATTCTCTGGCCTCATGATTGTCAGGGACAGAGCCCACTCCCTTCCAGGTTGGAACTTTCAGTACCCTCAAATTGCAGGCATCATCCCAGGGCTCCTGGAAGATCAGACAATCGACCCACCTTTCCTTCCTTCTGATTGTAGACACAACAAACCCACTGGCACTGGCCCCAGGCACCACACTCCCAGGAAGCTCTCCATGAGAGGGAGGGCTTGTTCTTATCCACCTGTGGAAAAGGCACCTGAAATAGACCGGTTACCTCTCGGTTAAAAGGCCTCTGTTTGGAGGGCTCCCCTGTGGCTTAGGCTATGGAAATATTTATTCGGAAGTGTGGAGCTGAAAATGCCCCATGGGGAATGTCTTCGTCAAGGGTTACATCCAAGGCCTCATGCTTGGTGGAGAGCATTGGGGCATGCATTGCTTGTTTGTGCCCTGGGATGTCTTGTTTCAAATGGCCATGAAGCACAATTCTTCTTTCACATGTAGGACCTCCCTTGAGGTATACTGCCCACTGATCCCCTGAAGATAGCACATGTGCAGACACCAAGCCTCTAGAATCCACACTGAGCATGGGAGCCTCAGGAGAGTGGTGGCTATGCGTCTACAGATGGAGATAAGAGTGTTCATCCAAGAGGACCAGCCCTCTGATGGATCCTCCTTTGCATCAACTTCGACATACCTCCAGAGCAAGAGCTCATGGTGTCCATCTTTGACCTCTCAAGGTTTGAGGGGGACACTTTCCCACATATGGCCCATCACACACCTCTTTTCTCACAGAGAGGTGGTTTGGTCACAAGGCTCCATGGGCATACTCTCAGTGCCATGGCCACTTCTGGCACTGCACCTTTCCGAAGGAAGGCAACTCCACACACTGGGGAACCCAATTTTCTCTATCATGATGGATCTCTGATAACATGTGGAGCACGTCAGGGTCAAGTGCTTTCTGAGTCCCTGCCTCACACGCATACACAGGACAGAATCTCTTTTGGAGAGAAAAGATGTCATTCCAAACACCCAAACCAAAGTCACCTGGACAATGAAATCAAGGAACGACTGAGGAAGAACAACCTATGAGCTGCCATTTCAATAGGAAGGGTCTTTTCCACTTAGGGAAAAGAGAGGGTGTCGTTTACCTTGACCCACACCTCGTGTCCTTTGAGAAGACATGGGTGCCCAGCAGGGAGGGCTGCTTGCAACCGACATACTTCCAGAGACCAGCCAAGGAAGAGTGAAAATCTCATGCAAGAGTCCTGAGATAGCCTTTGTGTCTAATAGTCCCCGGAAACACAGACAAGGGCTTGGGAATGAAACTGCGCCCTGGAATGTGGCTTGGATGCAAATCACATCTCAATATCTCTCTCGGCTTCTTCCTCCTTCACATTCTCTCGAATCCTCCTCATCCAAGGTGACCTGTGCTGGTCCATGTTGTCAAATCTCAGCCAGGAAAGCGGTCAAATTCGTTAACCTTGATTTTCCATCAGTCTTCCAAACTCCTATCAAATATAAAAGCATTTTACCTGAAATAACTCCTCTCTTTGTATGGAGATATTCCACCTTACCCAGTGCACCTCTATCTTACCGTAGTCAGCCCTTCACACTGACAGATAACCACCCCATTTGCACTGTGTTCTACATGGCCACAAATTTGACTCTGAGATCAACATCTTTTCAACCACCTACACATAAGGGACCGAGTGAGAATTCACTTCTCTGCAGCACAGCGCATGTATTTGAAGTTGCTGGTGAGGTGGATCTCTCGACTCTTTCTAAGGGGAGTTGGGAAATGAAGTCTCTGCCTCTCCATGTCTCAGTGAATTGGCATTGAAGAAGGGGTTTGAGCACCCTTCAGCAGGGTCTGAATGACAATGCGACAGAGGTCAAGGATTCGGTCCCCTCAAACCAGTCTCCATTTGGGACAACCCTCCTCCTTCTCTAGACCCTCAATTGGCAGGCCAGAGGCCCGGCTCGTCCAAGAGGGAAACCTCAAGACCTGCCCAGGTAGCCCTCACCACACGGCTCACGGTAGATAACAAGAGAGACTCCTTAAATTCCACAACTGTGTCCCCCACAAACAAGCCAGCAGTGGAACTACTCACCCCACTTCCATCCAGCACCCCAGTAGACAGGACGTAATCTTATCAACCTGTGAAATACCCACCAGACATATCCCAGCTTCATTCTTGGGAAATTTGTTACTGTGGATAGCTGGTGTGTGCTTTCATCTATTGACGTGTACGTTCAGAAGCAGGGAATGGTCCTTGCCCCCATTCAAGTATTTCCTCAGGGTTGATATTGAGGGCCTCGTCCTTGGTTGAAGGCAGAGGGGCCTATTGTCATGGTTTGAGCTCTGGAGTGAGCTTTATCGTCCCGGTCATACTTGGGAGTCTTTATTCCCCTGTTGGAAAAGACTGGAAGGGATAAGCTCACTGGTCCCTCTCAGATGTATCATAATCCAAAAGCAAGCCTGAGCCGTGGCTATTTCCTCAGCAGCCTGATGAGAATGGTGGGCATCAGAAGAATGCTGGAAAGGATACTTGTCATCCAATTGTCCAATACATCCAATGGATCCTCCTTTCATTTAGTATCAACATACCTCCAGATCATGAGCTCAGGCTGCCCGAGGTACCACAAATGATGGGGGACGGTGAGAGCTTCCCACTTTGGGCCCATCACTCGCCTCTCTTCTCACAGAGAGTCCGTGGTGTCACAATGCTTGGTGGGCATCATGCCAAGGCCGTGGCCACCATTGGGCCTGAACTTCTCAGATGGAAGGCAACTCCACCTCCTCTGTGCCCACCTGCTCTCTACAGAAGGATGGCTCTTCCCCTGAACGTGTGTCAGGCTCAACACGGTGGTTCCAGAACTGCTTCCCAGGAATACACAGTCTACAATCCCATTTGGAAAGAAAATATGGGATTGAAAAAGACCCACTGGCTCAAGATTGGGCAAGAGGGCGGAGGAGTACCTGGACACGCTGACCACTTCATAGGTACTTCGGTCTCTAGGGTCCCATATTGGACGCAGAGAGCAACACACTTGAAACAACGTTCACATGAGTGCTCTCCCAAGCAATGGCTGATCTGCAGCATTCCCTACCTGGTCCATGAGCTATTGTGGATTTGCTCGGGTGTGGATCTCTGGACTCGTTCTTAGCGGATGTCGAATATGAACTCTGTGACTCTTCAGGTCTCAATGATTGGGCATCCAAACAATGGTCTGAGCATCCATGGCCAGTGGGCTGGCCAACCACAACACAGAGTACAAGATGTCTGTCAACCAAATCCAGTCTCTATGGAATAGACCTCCTCATTCTCTGGCCTCATGATTGTCAGGGACAGAGCCCACTCCCTTCCAGGTGGGACCTTTCAGTACACTCAAATTGCAGGCATCATCCCAGGGCTCCTGGAAGATCAGACAATCGACCCACCTTTCCTTCCTTCTGATTGTAGACACAACAAACCCACTGGCACTGGCCCCAGGCACCACACTCCCAGGAAGCTCTCCATGAGAGGGAGGGCTTGTTCTTATCCACCTGTGGAAAAGGCACCTGCAATAGACCGGTTACCTCTCGGTTAAAAGGCCTCTGTTTGGAGGGCTCCCCTGTGGCTTAGGCTATGGAAATATTTATTCGGAAGTGTGGAGCTGAAAATGCCCCATGGGGAATGTCTTCGTCAAGGGTTACATCCAAGGCCTCATGCTTGGTGGAGAGCATTGGGCATGCATTGCTTGTTTGTGCCCTGGGATGTCTTGTTTCAAATGGCCATGAAGCACAATTCTTCTTTCACATGTAGGAACTCCCTTGAGGTATTCTGCCCACTGATCCCCTGAAGATATCACATGTGCAGACACCAAGCCTCTAGAATCCACACTGAGCATGGGAGCCTCAGGAGAGTGGTGGCTATGCGTCTACAGATGGAGATAAGAGTGTTCATCCAAGAGGACCAGCCCTCTGATGGATCCTCCTTTGCATCAACTTCGACATACCTCCAGAGCAAGAGCTCATGGTGTCCATCTTTGACCTCTCAAGGTTTGAGGGGGACACTTTCCCACATATGGCCCATCACACACCTCTTTTCTCACAGAGAGGTGGTTTGGTCACAAGGCTCCATGGGCATACTCTCAGTGCCATGGCCACTTCTGGCACTGCACCTTTCCGAAGGAAGGCAACTCCACACACTGGGGAACCCAATTTTCTCTATCATGATGGATATCTGATAACATGTGGAGCACGTCAGGGTCAAGTGCTTTCTGAGTCCCTGCCTCACACGCATACACAGGACAGAATCTCTTTTGGAGAGAAAAGATGTCATTCCAAACACCCAAACCAAAGTCACCTGGACAATGAAATCAAGGAACGACTGAGGAAGAACAACCTATGAGCTGCCATTTCAATAGGAAGGGACTTTTCCGCTTAGGGAAAAGAGAGGGTGTCGTTTACCTTGACCCACACCTCGTGTCCTTTGAGAAGACATGGGTGCCCAGCAGGGAGGACTGCTTGCAACCGACATACTTCCAGAGACCAGCCAAGGAAGAGTGAAAATCTCATGCAAGAGTCCTGAGATAGCCTTTGTGTCTAATAGTCCCCGGAAACACAGACAAGGGCTTGGGAATGAAACTGCGCCCTGGAATGTGGCTTGGATGCAAATCACATCTCAATATCTCTCTCAGCTTCTTCCTCCTTCACATTCTCTCGAATCCTCCTCATCCAAGGTGACCTGTGCTGGTCCATGTTGTCAAATCTCAGCCAGGAAAGCGGTCAAATTCGTTAACCTAGATTTTCCATCAGTCTTCCAAACTCCTATCAAATAGAAAAGCATTTTACCTGAAATAACTCCTCTCTTTGTATGGAGATATTCCACCTTACCCAGTGCACCTCTATCTTACCGTAGTCAGCCCTTCACAATGACAGATAACCATCCCATTTGCACTGTGTTCTACATGGTCACAAATTTGACTCTGAGATCAACATCTTTTCAACCACCTACACATAAGGGACCGAGTGAGAATTCACTTCTCTGCAGCACAGCCCATGTATTTGAAGTTGCTGGTGAGGTGGATCTCTCGACTCTTTCTAAGGGGAGTTGGGAAATGAAGTCTCTGCCTCTCCATGTCTCAGTGAATTGGTATCGAAGAAGGGGTCTGAGCACCCTTCAGCAGGGTCTGAATGACAATGCGACAGAGGTCAAGGATTCGGTCCCCTCAAACCAGTCTCCATTTGGGACCAACCTCCTCCTTCTCTAGACCCTCAATTGGCAGGCCAGAGGCCCGGCTCGTCCAAGAGGGAAACCTCAAGACCTGCCCAGGTAGCCCTCACCACACGGCTCATGGTAGATAACAAGAGAGACTCCTTAAATTCCACAACTGTGTCCCCCACAAACAAGCCAGCAGTGGAACTACTCACCCCACTTCCATCCAGCACCCCAGTAGACAGGACGTAATCTTATCAACCTGTGAAATACCCACCAGACATATCCCAGCTTCATTCTTGGGAAATTTGTTACTGTGGATAGCTGGTGTGTGCTTTCATCTATTGACGTGTACGTTCAGAAGCAGGGAATGGTCCTTGCCCCCATTCAAGTATTTCCTCAGGGTTGATATTGAGGGCCTCGTCCTTGGTTGAAGGCAGAGGGGCCTATTGTCATGGTTTGATCTCTGGAATGAGATTTATCACCCCGGTCATACTTGGGAGTCTTTATTCCCCTGTTGGAAAAGACTGGAAGGGATAAGCTCACTGGTCCCTCTCAGATGTATCATAATCCAAAAGCAAGCCTGAGCCGTGGCTATTTCCTCAGCAGCCTGATGAGAATGGTGGGCATCAGAAGAATGCTGGAAAGGATACTTGTCATCCAATTGTCCAATACATCCAATGGATCCTCCTTTCATTTAGTATGAACATACCTCCAGATCATGAGCTCAGGCTGCCCGAGGTACCACAAATGATGGGGGACGGTGAGAGCTTCCCACTTTGGGCCCATCACTCGCCTCTCTTCTCACAGAGAGTCCGTGGTGTCACAATGCTTGGTGGGCATCATGCCATGGCCGTGGCCACCATTGGGCCTGAACTTCTCAGATGGAAGGCAACTCCACCTCCTCTGTGCCCACCTGCTCTCTACAGAAGGATGGCTCTTCCCCTGAACGTGTGTCAGGCTCAACACGGTGGTTCCAGAACTGCTTCCCAGGAATACACAGTCTACAATCCCATTTGGAAAGAAAATATGGGATTGAAAAAGACCCACTGGCTCAAGATTGGGCAAGAGGGCGGAGGAGTACCTGGACACGCTGACCACTTCATAGGTACTTCGGTCTCTAGGGTCCCATATTGGACGCAGAGAGCAACACACTTGAAACAACGTTCACATGAGTGCTCTCCCAAGCAATGGCTGATCTGCAGCATTCCCTACCTGGTCCATGAGCTATTGTGGATATGCTCGGGTGTGGATCTCTGGACTCGTTCTTAGCGGATATCGAATATGAACTCTGTGACTCTTCATGTCTCAATGATTGGGCATCCAAACAATGGTCTGAGCATCCATGGCCAGTGGGCTGGCCAACCACAACACAGAGTACAAGATGTCTGTCAACCAAATCCAGTCTCTATGGAATAGACCTCCTCATTCTCTGGACTCATGATTGTCAGGGACAGAGCCCACTCCCTTCCAGGTTGGAACTTTCAGTACCCTCAAATTGCAGGCATCATCCCAGGGCTCCTGGAAGATCAGACAATCGACCCACCTTTCCTTCCTTCTGATTGTAGACACAACAAACCCACTGGCACTGGCCCCAGGCACCACACTCCCAGGAAGCTCTCCATGAGAGGGAGGGCTTGTTCTTATCCACCTGTGGAAAAGGCACCTGCAATAGACCGGTTACCTCTCGGTTAAAAGGCCTCTGTTTGGAGGGCTCCCCTGTGGCTTAGGCTATGGAAATATTTATTCGGAAGTGTGGAGCTGAAAATGCCCCATGGGGAATGTCTTCGTCAAGGGTTACATCCAAGGCCTCATGCTTGGTGGAGAGCATTGGGCATGCATTGCTTGTTTGTGCCCTGGGATGTCTTGTTTCAAATGGCCATGAAGCACAATTCTTCTTTCACATGTAGGAACTCCCTTGAGGTATTCTGCCCACTGATCCCCTGAAGATATCACATGTGCAGACACCAAGCCGCTAGAATCCACACTGAGCTTGGGAGCCTGAGGAGAGTGGTGGCTATGCGTCTACAGATGGAGATAAGAGTGTTCATCCAAGAGGACCAGCCCTCTGATGGATCCTCCTTTGCATCAACTTCGACATACCTCCAGAGCAAGAGCTCATGGTGTCCATCTTTGACCTCTCAAGGTTTGAGGGGGACACTTTCCCACATATGGCCCATCACACACCTCTTTTCTCACAGAGAGGTGGTTTGGTCACAAGGCTCCATGGGCATACTCTCAGTGCCATGGCCACTTCTGGCACTGCACCTTTCCGAAGGAAGGCAACTCCACACACTGGGGAACCCAATTTTCTCTATCATGATGGATATCTGATAACATGTGGAGCACGTCAGGGTCAAGTGCTTTCTGAGTCCCTGCCTCACACGCATACACAGGACAGAATCTCTTTTGGAGAGAAAAGATGTCATTCCAAACACCCAAACCAAAGTCACCTGGACAATGAAATCAAGGAACGACTGAGGAAGAACAACCTATGAGCTGCCATTTCAATAGGAAGGGACTTTTCCGCTTAGGGAAAAGAGAGGGTGTCGTTTACCTTGACCCACACCTCGTGTCCTTTGAGAAGACATGGGTGCCCAGCAGGGAGGACTGCTTGCAACCGACATACTTCCAGAGACCAGCCAAGGAAGAGTGAAAATCTCATGCAAGAGTCCTGAGATAGCCTTTGTGTCTAATAGTCCCCGGAAACACAGACAAGGGCTTGGGAATGAAACTGCGCCCTGGAATGTGGCTTGGATGCAAATCACATCTCAATATCTCTCTCGGCTTCTTCCTCCTTCACATTCTCTCGAATCCTCCTCATCCAAGGTGACCTGTGCTGGTCCATGTTGTCAAATCTCAGCCAGGAAAGCGGTCAAATTCGTTAACCTAGATTTTCCATCAGTCTTCCAAACTCCTATCAAATATA
Source organism: Sus scrofa (assembly GCF_054392235.1). NCBI lineage: Eukaryota > Metazoa > Chordata > Mammalia > Artiodactyla > Suidae > Sus > Sus scrofa. The sequence goes on from NC_139402.1 coordinate 46,420,538, forward strand.
AAAGCATTTTACCTGAAATAACTCCTCTCTTTGTATGGAGATATTCCACCTTACCCAGTGCACCTCTATCTTACCGTAGTCAGCCCTTCACAATGACAGATAACCATCCCATTTGCACTGTGTTCTACATGGTCACAAATTTGACTCTGAGATCAACATCTTTTCAACCACCTACACATAAGGGACCGAGTGAGAATTCACTTCTCTGCAGCACAGCCCATGTATTTGAAGTTGCTGGTGAGGTGGATCTCTCGACTCTTTCTAAGGGGAGTTGGGAAATGAAGTCTCTGCCTCTCCATGTCTCAGTGAATTGGTATCGAAGAAGGGGTCTGAGCACCCTTCAGCAGGGTCTGAATGACAATGCGACAGAGGTCAAGGATTCGGTCCCCTCAAACCAGTCTCCATTTGGGACCAACCTCCTCCTTCTCTAGACCCTCAATTGGCAGGCCAGAGGCCCGGCTCGTCCAAGAGGGAAACCTCAAGACCTGCCCAGGTAGCCCTCACCACACGGCTCATGGTAGATAACAAGAGAGACTCCTTAAATTCCACAACTGTGTCCCCCACAAACAAGCCAGCAGTGGAACTACTCACCCCACTTCCATCCAGCACCCCAGTAGACAGGACGTAATCTTATCAACCTGTGAAATACCCACCAGACATATCCCAGCTTCATTCTTGGGAAATTTGTTACTGTGGATAGCTGGTGTGTGCTTTCATCTATTGACGTGTACGTTCAGAAGCAGGGAATGGTCCTTGCCCCCATTCAAGTATTTCCTCAGGGTTGATATTGAGGGCCTCGTCCTTGGTTGAAGGCAGAGGGGCCTATTGTCATGGTTTGATCTCTGGAATGAGATTTATCACCCCGGTCATACTTGGGAGTCTTTATTCCCCTGTTGGAAAAGACTGGAAGGGATAAGCTCACTGGTCCCTCTCAGATGTATCATAATCCAAAAGCAAGCCTGAGCCGTGGCTATTTCCTCAGCAGCCTGATGAGAATGGTGGGCATCAGAAGAATGCTGGAAAGGATACTTGTCATCCAATTGTCCAATACATCCAATGGATCCTCCTTTCATTTAGTATCAACATACCTCCAGATCATGAGCTCAGGCTGCCCGAGGTACCACAAATGATGGGGGACGGTGAGAGCTTCCCACTTTGGGCCCATCACTCGCCTCTCTTCTCACAGAGAGTCCGTGGTGTCACAATGCTTGGTGGGCATCATGCCATGGCCGTGGCCACCATTGGGCCTGAACTTCTCAGATGGAAGGCAACTCCACCTCCTCTGTGCCCACCTGCTCTCTACAGAAGGATGGCTCTTCCCCTGAACGTGTGTCAGGCTCAACACGGTGGTTCCAGAACTGCTTCCCAGGAATACACAGTCTACAATCCCATTTGGAAAGAAAATATGGGATTGAAAAAGACCCACTGGCTCAAGATTGGGCAAGAGGGCGGAGGAGTACCTGGACACGCTGACCACTTCATAGGTACTTCGGTCTCTAGGGTCCCATATTGGACGCAGAGAGCAACACACTTGAAACAACGTTCACATGAGTGCTCTCCCAAGCAATGGCTGATCTGCAGCATTCCCTACCTGGTCCATGAGCTATTGTGGATATGCTCGGGTGTGGATCTCTGGACTCGTTCTTAGCGGATATCGAATATGAACTCTGTGACTCTTCATGTCTCAATGATTGGGCATCCAAACAATGGTCTGAGCATCCATGGCCAGTGGGCTGGCCAACCACAACACAGAGTACAAGATGTCTGTCAACCAAATCCAGTCTCTATGGAATAGACCTCCTCATTCTCTGGACTCATGATTGTCAGGGACAGAGCCCACTCCCTTCCAGGTTGGAACTTTCAGTACCCTCAAATTGCAGGCATCATCCCAGGGCTCCTGGAAGATCAGACAATCGACCCACCTTTCCTTCCTTCTGATTGTAGACACAACAAACCCACTGGCACTGGCCCCAGGCACCACACTCCCAGGAAGCTCTCCATGAGAGGGAGGGCTTGTTCTTATCCACCTGTGGAAAAGGCACCTGCAATAGACCGGTTACCTCTCGGTTAAAAGGCCTCTGTTTGGAGGGCTCCCCTGTGGCTTAGGCTATGGAAATATTTATTCGGAAGTGTGGAGCTGAAAATGCCCCATGGGGAATGTCTTCGTCAAGGGTTACATCCAAGGCCTCATGCTTGGTGGAGAGCATTGGGCATGCATTGCTTGTTTGTGCCCTGGGATGTCTTGTTTCAAATGGCCATGAAGCACAATTCTTCTTTCACATGTAGGACCTCCCTTGAAGTATACTGCCCACTGATCCCCTGAAGATAGCACATGTGCAGACACCAAGCCTCTAGAATCCACACTGAGCATGGGAGCCTGAGGAGAGTGGTGGCTATGCGTCTACAGATGGAGATAAGAGTGTTCATCCAAGAGGACCAGCCCTCTGATGGATCCTCCTTTGCATCAACTTCGACATACCTCCAGAGCAAGAGCTCATGGTGTCCATCTTTGACCTCTCAAGGTTTGAGGGGGACACTTTCCCACATATGGCCCATCACACACCTCTTTTCTCACAGAGAGGTGGTTTGGTCACAAGGCTCCATGGGCATACTCTCAGTGCCATGGCCACTTCTGGCACTGCACCTTTCCGAAGGAAGGCAACTCCACACACTGGGGAACCCAATTTTCTCTATCATGATGGATATCTGATAACATGTGGAGCACGTCAGGGTCAAGTGCTTTCTGAGTCCCTGCCTCACACGCATACACAGGACAGAATCTCTTTTGGAGAGAAAAGATGTCATTCCAAACACCCAAACCAAAGTCACCTGGACAATGAAATCAAGGAACGACTGAGGAAGAACAACCTATGAGCTGCCATTTCAATAGGAAGGGTCTTTTCCGCTTAGGGAAAAGAGAGGGTGTCGTTTACCTTGACCCACACCTCGTGTCCTTTGAGAAGACATGGGTGCCCAGCAGGGAGGACTGCTTGCAACCGATATACTTCCAGAGACCAGCCAAGGAAGAGTGAAAATCTCATGCAAGAGTCCTGAGATAGCCTTTGTGTCTAATAGTCCCCGGAAACACAGACAAGGGCTTGGGAATGAAACTGCGCCCTGGAATGTGGCTTGGATGCAAATCACATCTCAATATCTCTCTCGGCTTCTTCCTCCTTCACATTCTCTCGAATCCTCCTCATCCAAGGTGACCTGTGCTGGTCCATGTTGTCAAATCTCAGCCAGGAAAGCGGTCAAATTCGTTAACCTAGATTTTCCATCAGTCTTCCAAACTCCTATCAAATATAAAAGCATTTTACCTGAAATAACTCCTCTCTTTGTATGGAGATATTCCACCTTACCCAGTGCACCTCTATCTTACCGTAGTCAGCCCTTCACAATGACAGATAACCATCCCATTTGCACTGTGTTCTACATGGTCACAAATTTGACTCTGAGATCAACATCTTTTCAACCACCTACACATAAGGGACCGAGTGAGAATTCACTTCTCTGCAGCACAGCCCATGTATTTGAAGTTGCTGGTGAGGTGGATCTCTCGACTCTTTCTAAGGGGAGTTGGGAAATGAAGTCTCTGCCTCTCCATGTCTCAGTGAATTGGTATCGAAGAAGGGGTCTGAGCACCCTTCAGCAGGGTCTGAATGACAATGCGACAGAGGTCAAGGATTCGGTCCCCTCAAACCAGTCTCCATTTGGGACCAACCTCCTCCTTCTCTAGACCCTCAATTGGCAGGCCAGAGGCCCGGCTCGTCCAAGAGGGAAACCTCAAGACCTGCCCAGGTAGCCCTCACCACACGGCTCATGGTAGATAACAAGAGAGACTCCTTAAATTCCACAACTGTGTCCCCCACAAACAAGCCAGCAGTGGAACTACTCACCCCACTTCCATCCAGCACCCCAGTAGACAGGACGTAATCTTATCAACCTGTGAAATACCCACCAGACATATCCCAGCTTCATTCTTGGGAAATTTGTTACTGTGGATAGCTGGTGTGTGCTTTCATCTATTGACGTGTACGTTCAGAAGCAGGGAATGGTCCTTGCCCCCATTCAAGTATTTCCTCAGGGTTGATATTGAGGGCCTCGTCCTTGGTTGAAGGCAGAGGGGCCTATTGTCATGGTTTGATCTCTGGAATGAGATTTATCACCCCGGTCATACTTGGGAGTCTTTATTCCCCTGTTGGAAAAGACTGGAAGGGATAAGCTCACTGGTCCCTCTCAGATGTATCATAATCCAAAAGCAAGCCTGAGCCGTGGCTATTTCCTCAGCAGCCTGATGAGAATGGTGGGCATCAGAAGAATGCTGGAAAGGATACTTGTCATCCCATTGTCCAATACATCCAATGGATCCTCCTTTCATTTAGTATCAACATACCTCCAGATCATGAGCTCAGGCTGCCCGAGGTACCACAAATGATGGGGGACGGTGAGAGCTTCCCACTTTGGGCCCATCACTCGCCTCTCTTCTCACAGAGAGTCCGTGGTGTCACAATGCTTGGTGGGCATCATGCCATGGCCGTGGCCACCATTGGGCCTGAACTTCTCAGATGGAAGGCAACTCCACCTCCTCTGTGCCCACCTGCTCTCTACAGAAGGATGGCTCTTCCCCTGAACGTGTGTCAGGCTCAACACGGTGGTTCCAGAACTGCTTCCCAGGAATACACAGTCTACAATCCCATTTGGAAAGAAAATATGGGATTGAAAAAGACCCACTGGCTCAAGATTGGGCAAGAGGGCGGAGGAGTACCTGGACACGCTGACCACTTCATAGGTACTTCGGTCTCTAGGGTCCCATATTGGACGCAGAGAGCAACACACTTGAAACAACGTTCACATGAGTGCTCTCCCAAGCAATGGCTGATCTGCAGCATTCCCTACCTGGTCCATGAGCTATTGTGGATATGCTCGGGTGTGGATCTCTGGACTCGTTCTTAGCGGATATCGAATATGAACTCTGTGACTCTTCATGTCTCAATGATTGGGCATCCAAACAATGGTCTGAGCATCCATGGCCAGTGGGCTGGCCAACCACAACACAGAGTACAAGATGTCTGTCAACCAAATCCAGTCTCTATGGAATAGACCTCCTCATTCTCTGGACTCATGATTGTCAGGGACAGAGCCCACTCCCTTCCAGGTTGGAACTTTCAGTACCCTCAAATTGCAGGCATCATCCCAGGGCTCCTGGAAGATCAGACAATCGACCCACCTTTCCTTCCTTCTGATTGTAGACACAACAAACCCACTGGCACTGGCCCCAGGCACCACACTCCCAGGAAGCTCTCCATGAGAGGGAGGGCTTGTTCTTATCCACCTGTGGAAAAGGCACCTGAAATAGACCGGTTACCTCTCGGTTAAAAGGCCTCTGTTTGGAGGGCTCCCCTGTGGCTTAGGCTATGGAAATATTTATTCGGAAGTGTGGAGCTGAAAATGCCCCATGGGGAATGTCTTCGTCAAGGGTTACATCCAAGGCCTCATGTTTGGTGGAGAGCATTGGGGCATGCATTGCTTGTTTGTGCCCTGGGATGTCTTGTTTCAAATGGCCATGAAGCACAATTCTTCTTTCACATGTAGGACCTCCCTTGAGGTATACTGCCCACTGATCCCCTGAAGATAGCACATGTGCAGACACCAAGCCTCTAGAATCCACACTGAGCATGGGAGCCTCAGGAGAGTGGTGGCTATGCGTCTACAGATGGAGATAAGAGTGTTCATCCAAGAGGACCAGCCCTCTGATGGATCCTCCTTTGCATCAACTTCGACATACCTCCAGAGCAAGAGCTCATGGTGTCCATCTTTGACCTCTCAAGGTTTGAGGGGGACACTTTCCCACATATGGCCCATCACACACCTCTTTTCTCACAGAGAGGTGGTTTGGTCACAAGGCTCCATGGGCATACTCTCAGTGCCATGGCCACTTCTGGCACTGCACCTTTCCGAAGGAAGGCAACTCCACACACTGGGGAACCCAATTTTCTCTATCATGATGGATATCTGATAACATGTGGAGCACGTCAGGGTCAAGTGCTTTCTGAGTCCCTGCCTCACACGCATACACAGGACAGAATCTCTTTTGGAGAGAAAAGATGTCATTCCAAACACCCAAACCAAAGTCACCTGGACAATGAAATCAAGGAACGACTGAGGAAGAACAACCTATGAGCTGCCATTTCAATAGGAAGGGTCTTTTCCGCTTAGGGAAAAGAGAGGGTGTCGTTTACCTTGACCCACACCTCGTGTCCTTTGAGAAGACATGGGTGCCCAGCAGGGAGGACTGCTTGCAACCGACATACTTCCAGAGACCAGCCAAGGAAGAGTGAAAATCTCATGCAAGAGTCCTGAGATAGCCTTTGTGTCTAATAGTCCCCGGAAACACAGACAAGGGCTTGGGAATGAAACTGCGCCCTGGAATGTGGCTTGGATGCAAATCACATCTCAATATCTCTCTCGGCTTCTTCCTCCTTCACATTCTCTCGAATCCTCCTCATCCAAGGTGACCTGTGCTGGTCCATGTTGTCAAATCTCAGCCAGGAAAGCGGTCAAATTCGTTAACCTAGATTTTCCATCAGTCTTCCAAACTCCTATCAAATATAAAAGCATTTTACCTGAAATAACTCCTCTCTTTGTATGGAGATATTCCACCTTACCCAGTGCACCTCTATCTTACCGTAGTCAGCCCTTCACACTGACAGATAACCATCCCATTTGCACTGTGTTCTACATGGTCACAAATTTGACTCTGAGATCAACATCTTTTCAACCACCTACACATAAGGGACCGAGTGAGAATTCACTTCTCTGCAGCACAGCCCATGTATTTGAAGTTGCTGGTGAGGTGGATCTCTCGACTCTTTCTAAGGGGAGTTGGGAAATGAAGTCTCTGCCTCTCCATGTCTCAGTGAATTGGTATCGAAGAAGGGGTCTGAGCACCCTTCAGCAGGGTCTGAATGACAATGCGACAGAGGTCAAGGATTCGGTCCCCTAAAAGCAGTCTCCATTTGGGACAACCCTCCTCCTTCTCTAGACCCTCAATTGGCAGGCCAGAGGCCCGGCTCGTCCAAGAGGGAAACCTCAAGACCTGCCCAGGTAGCCCTCACCACATGGCTCATGGTAGATAACAAGAGAGACTCCTTAAATTCCACAACTGTGTCCCCCACAAACAAGCCAGCAGTGGAACTACTCACCCCACTTCCATCCAGCACCCCAGTAGACAGGACGTAATCTTATCAACCTGTGAAATACCCACCAGACATATCCCAGCTTCATTCTTGGGAAATTTGTTACTGTGGATAGCTGGTGTGTGCTTTCATCTATTGACGTGTACGTTCAGAAGCAGGGAATGGTCCTTGCCCCCATTCAAGTATTTCCTCAGGGTTGATATTGAGGGCCTCGTCCTTGGTTGAAGGCAGAGGGGCCTATTGTCATGGTTTGAGCTCTGGAGTGAGCTTTATCGTCCCGGTCATACTTGGGAGTCTTTATTCCCCTGTTGGAAAAGACTGGAAGGGATAAGCTCACTGGTCCCTCTCAGATGTATCATAATCCAAAAGCAAGCCTGAGCCGTGGCTATTTCCTCAGCAGCCTGATGAGAATGGTGGGCATCAGAAGAATGCTGGAAAGGATACTTGTCATCCAATTGTCCAATACATCCAATGGATCCTCCTTTCATTTAGTATCAACATACCTCCAGATCATGAGCTCAGGCTGCCCGAGGTACCACAAATGATGGGGGACGGTGAGAGCTTCCCACTTTGGGCCCATCACTCGCCTCTCTTCTCACAGAGAGTCCGTGGTGTCACAATGCTTGGTGGGCATCATGCCATGGCCGTGGCCACCATTGGGCCTGAACTTCTCAGATGGAAGGCAACTCCACCTCCTCTGTGCCCACCTGCTCTCTACAGAAGGATGGCTCTTCCCCTGAACGTGTGTCAGGCTCAACACGGTGGTTCCAGAACTGCTTCCCAGGAATACACAGTCTACAATCCCATTTGGAAAGAAAATATGGGATTGAAAAAGCCCCACTGGCTCAAGATTGGGCAAGAGGGCGGAGGAGTAGCTGGACACGCTGACCACTTCATAGGTACTTCGGTCTCTAGGGTCCCATATTGGACGCAGAGAGCAACACACTTGAAACAACGTTCACATGAGTGCTCTCCCAAGCAATGGCTGATCTGCAGCATTCCCTACCTGGTCCATGAGCTATTGTGGATATGCTCGGGTGTGGATCTCTGGACTCGTTCTTAGCGGATATCGAATATGAACTCTGTGACTCTTCAGGTCTCAATGATTGGGCATCCAAACAATGGTCTGAGCATCCATGGCCAGTGGGCTGGCCAACCACAACACAGAGTACAAGATGTCTGTCAACCAAATCCAGTCTCTATGGAATAGACCTCCTCATTCTCTGGCCTCATGATTGTCAGGGACAGAGCCCACTCCCTTCCAGGTGGGACCTTTCAGTACCCTCAAATTGCAGGCATCATCCCAGGGCTCCTGGAAGATCAGACAATCGACCCACCTTTCCTTCCTTCTGATTGTAGACACAACAAACCCACTGGCACTGGCCCCAGGCACCACACTCCCAGGAAGCTCTCCATGAGAGGGAGGGCTTGTTCTTATCCACCTGTGGAAAAGGCACCTGAAATAGACCGGTTACCTCTCGGTTAAAAGGCCTCTGTTTGGAGGGCTCCCCTGTGGCTTAGGCTATGGAAATATTTATTCGGAAGTGTGGAGCTGAAAATGCCCCATGGGGAATGTCTTCGTCAAGGGTTACATCCAAGGCCTCATGCTTGGTGGAGAGCATTGGGGCATGCATTGCTTGTTTGTGCCCTGGGATGTCTTGTTTCAAATGGCCATGAAGCACAATTCTTCTTTCACATGTAGGACCTCCCTTGAGGTATACTGCCCACTGATCCCCTGAAGATAGCACATGTGCAGACACCAAGCCTCTAGAATCCACACTGAGCATGGGAGCCTCAGGAGAGTGGTGGCTATGCGTCTACAGATGGAGATAAGAGTGTTCATCCAAGAGGACCAGCCCTCTGATGGATCCTCCTTTGCATCAACTTCGACATACCTCCAGAGCAAGAGCTCATGGTGTCCATCTTTGACCTCTCAAGGTTTGAGGGGGACACTTTCCCACATATGGCCCATCACACACCTCTTTTCTCACAGAGAGGTGGTTTGGTCACAAGGCTCCATGGGCATACTCTCAGTGCCATGGCCACTTCTGGCACTGCACCTTTCCGAAGGAAGGCAACTCCACACACTGGGGAACCCAATTTTCTCTATCATGATGGATATCTGATAACATGTGGAGCACGTCAGGGTCAAGTGCTTTCTGAGTCCCTGCCTCACACGCATACACAGGACAGAATCTCTTTTGGAGAGAAAAGATGTCATTCCAAACACCCAAACCAAAGTCACCTGGACAATGAAATCAAGGAACGACTGAGGAAGAACAACCTATGAGCTGCCATTTCAATAGGAAGGGTCTTTTCCGCTTAGGGAAAAGAGAGGGTGTCGTTTACCTTGACCCACACCTCGTGTCCTTTGAGAAGACATGGGTGCCCAGCAGGGAGGACTGCTTGCAACCGACATACTTCCAGAGACCAGCCAAGGAAGAGTGAAAATCTCATGCAAGAGTCCTGAGATAGCCTTTGTGTCTAATAGTCCCCGGAAACACAGACAAGGGCTTGGGAATGAAACTGCGCCCTGGAATGTGGCTTGGATGCAAATCACATCTCAATATCTCTCTCGGCTTCTTCCTCCTTCACATTCTCTCGAATCCTCCTCATCCAAGGTGACCTGTGCTGGTCCATGTTGTCAAATCTCAGCCAGGAAAGCGGTCAAATTCGTTAACCTAGATTTTCCATCAGTCTTCCAAACTCCTATCAAATAGAAAAGCATTTTACCTGAAATAACTCCTCTCTTTGTATGGAGATATTCCACCTTACCCAGTGCACCTCTATCTTACCGTAGTCAGCCCTTCACACTGACAGATAACCATCCCATTTGCACTGTGTTCTACATGGTCACAAATTTGACTCTGAGATCAACATCTTTTCAACCACCTACACATAAGGGACCGAGTGAGAATTCACTTCTCTGCAGCACAGCCCATGTATTTGAAGTTGCTGGTGAGGTGGATCTCTCGACTCTTTCTAAGGGGAGTTGGGAAATGAAGTCTCTGCCTCTCCATGTCTCAGTGAATTGGTATCGAAGAAGGGGTCTGAGCACCCTTCAGCAGGGTCTGAATGACAATGCGACAGAGGTCAAGGATTCGGTCCCCTCAAACCAGTCTCCATTTGGGACAACCCTCCTCCTTCTCTAGACCCTCAATTGGCAGGCCAGAGGCCCGGCTCGTCCAAGAGGGAAACCTCAAGACCTGCCCAGGTAGCCCTCACCACACGGCTCATGGTAGATAACAAGAGAGACTCCTTAAATTCCACAACTGTGTCCCCCACAAACAAGCCAGCAGTGGAACTACTCACCCCACTTCCATCCAGCACCCCAGTAGACAGGACGTAATCTTATCAACCTGTGAAATACCCACCAGACATATCCCAGCTTCATTCTTGGGAAATTTGTTACTGTGGATAGCTGGTGTGTGCTTTCATCTATTGACGTGTACGTTCAGAAGCAGGGAATGGTCCTTGCCCCCATTCAAGTATTTCCTCAGGGTTGATATTGAGGGCCTCGTCCTTGGTTGAAGGCAGAGGGGCCTATTGTCATGGTTTGAGCTCTGGAGTGAGATTTATCGTCCCGGTCATACTTGGGAGTCTTTATTCCCCTGTTGGAAAAGACTGGAAGGGATAAGCTCACTGGTCCCTCTCAGATGTATCATAATCCAAAAGCAAGCCTGAGCCGTGGCTATTTCCTCACAGCCTGATGAGAATGGTGGGCATCAGAAGAATGCTGGAAAGGATACTTGTCATCCAATTGTCCAATACATCCAATGGATCCTCCTTTCATTTAGTATCAACATACCTCCAGATCATGAGCTCAGGCTGCCCGAGGTACCACAAATGATGGGGGACGGTGAGAGCTTCCCACTTTGGGCCCATCACTCGCCTCTCTTCTCACAGAGAGTCCGTGGTGTCACAATGCTTGGTGGGCATCATGCCATGGCCGTGGCCACCATTGGGCCTGAACTTCTCAGATGGAAGGCAACTCCACCTCCTCTGTGCCCACCTGCTCTCTACAGAAGGATGGCTCTTCCCCTGAACGTGTGTCAGGCTCAACACGGTGGTTCCAGAACTGCTTCCCAGGAATACACAGTCTACAATCCCATTTGGAAAGAAAATATGGGATTGAAAAAGACCCACTGGCTCAAGATTGGGCAAGAGGGCGGAGGAGTAGCTGGACACGCTGACCACTTCATAGGTACTTCGGTCTCTAGGGTCCCATATTGGACGCAGAGAGCAACACACTTGAAACAACGTTCACATGAGTGCTCTCCCAAGCAATGGCTGATCTGCAGCATTCCCTACCTGGTCCATGAGCTATTGTGGATATGCTCGGGTGTGGATCTCTGGACTCGTTCTTAGCGGATATCGAATATGAACTCTGTGACTCTTCAGGTCTCAATGATTGGGCATCCAAACAATGGTCTGAGCATCCATGGCCAGTGGGCTGGCCAACCACAACACAGAGTACAAGATGTCTGTCAACCAAATCCAGTCTCTATGGAATAGACCTCCTCATTCTCTGGCCTCATGATTGTCAGGGACAGAGCCCACTCCCTTTCAGTACCCTCAAATTGCAGGCATCATCCCAGGGCTCCTGGAAGATCAGACAATCGACCCACCTTTCCTTCCTTCTGATTGTAGACACAACAAACCCACTGGCACTGGCCCCAGGCACCACACTCCCAGGAAGCTCTCCATGAGAGGGAGGGCTTGTTCTTATCCACCTGTGGAAAAGGCACCTGAAATAGACCGGTTACCTCTCGGTTAAAAGGCCTCTGTTTGGAGGGCTCCCCTGTGGCTTAGGCTATGGAAATATTTATTCGGAAGTGTGGAGCTGAAAATGCCCCATGGGGAATGTCTTCGTCAAGGGTTACATCCAAGGCCTCATGCTTGGTGGAGAGCATTGGGGCATGGATTGCTTGTTTGTGCCCTGGGATGTCTTGTTTCAAATGGCCATGAAGCACAATTCTTCTTTCACATGTAGGACCTCCCTTGAGGTATACTGCCCACTGATCCCCTGAAGATAGCACATGTGCAGACACCAAGCCTCTAGAATCCACACTGAGCATGGGAGCCTCAGGAGAGTGGTGGCTATGCGTCTACAGATGGAGATAAGAGTGTTCATCCAAGAGGACCAGCCCTCTGATGGATCCTCCTTTGCATCAACTTCGACATACCTCCAGAGCAAGAGCTCATGGTGTCCATCTTTGACCTCTCAAGGTTTGAGGGGGACACTTTCCCACATATGGCCCATCACACACCTCTTTTCTCACAGAGAGGTGGTTTGGTCACAAGGCTCCATGGGCATACTCTCAGTGCCATGGCCACTTCTGGCACTGCACCTTTCCGAAGGAAGGCAACTCCACACACTGGGGAACCCAATTTTCTCTATCATGATGGATATCTGATAACATGTGGAGCACGTCAGGGTCAAGTGCTTTCTGAGTCCCTGCCTCACACGCATACACAGGACAGAATCTCTTTTGGAGAGAAAAGATGTCATTCCAAACACCCAAACCAAAGTCACCTGGACAATGAAATCAAGGAACGACTGAGGAAGAACAACCTATGAGCTGCCATTTCAATAGGAAGGGTCTTTTCCGCTTAGGGAAAAGAGAGGGTGTCGTTTACCTTGACCCACACCTCGTGTCCTTTGAGAAGACATGGGTGCCCAGCAGGGAGGACTGCTTGCAACCGACATACTTCCAGAGACCAGCCAAGGAAGAGTGAAAATCTCATGCAAGAGTCCTGAGATAGCCTTTGTGTCTAATAGTCCCCGGAAACACAGACAAGGGCTTGGGAATGAAACTGCGCCCTGGAATGTGGCTTGGATGCAAATCACATCTCAATATCTCTCTCGGCTTCTTCCTCCTTCACATTCTCTCGAATCCTCCTCATCCAAGGTGACCTGTGCTGGTCCATGTTGTCAAATCTCAGCCAGGAAAGCGGTCAAATTCGTTAACCTAGATTTTCCATCAGTCTTCCAAACTCCTATCAAATAGAAAAGCATTTTACCTGAAATAACTCCTCTCTTTGTATGGAGATATTCCACCTTACCCAGTGCACCTCTATCTTACCGTAGTCAGCCCTTCACACTGACAGATAACCATCCCATTTGCACTGTGTTCTACATGGCCACAAATTTGACTCTGAGATCAACATCTTTTCAACCACCTACACATAAGGGACCGAGTGAGAATTCACTTCTCTGCAGCACAGCCCATGTATTTGAAGTTGCTGGTGAGGTGGATCTCTCGACTCTTTCTAAGGGGAGTTGGGAAATGAAGTCTCTGCCTCTCCATGTCTCAGTGAATTGGCATCGAAGAAGGGGTCTGAGCACCCTTCAGCAGGGTCTGAATGACAATGCGACAGAGGTCAAGGATTCGGTCCCCTCAAACCAGTCTCCATTTGGGACAACCCTCCTCCTTCTCTAGACCCTCAATTGGCAGGCCAGAGGCCCGGCTCGTCCAAGAGGGAAACCTCAAGACCTGCCCAGGTAGCCCTCACCACACGGCTCACGGTAGATAACAAGAGAGACTCCTTAAATTCCACAACTGTGTACCCCACAAACAAGCCAGCAGTGGAACTACTCACCCCACTTCCATCCAGCACCCCAGTAGACAGGACGTAATCTTATCAACCTGTGAAATACCCACCAGACATATCCCAGCTTCATTCTTGGGAAATTTGTTACTGTGAATAGCTGGTGTGTGCTTTCATCTATTGACGTGTACGTTCAGAAGCAGGGAATGGTCCTTGCCCCCATTCAAGTATTTCCTCAGGGTTGATATTGAGGGCCTCGTCCTTGGTTGAAGGCAGAGGGGCCTATTGTCATGGTTTGAGCTCTGGAGTGAGCTTTATCGTCCCGGTCATACTTGGGAGTCTTTCTTCCCCTGTTGGAGAAGACTGGAAGGGATAAGCTCACTGGTCCCTCTCAGATGTATCATAATCCAAAAGCAAGCCTGAGCCGTGGCTATTTCCTCAGCAGCCTGATGAGAATGGTGGGCATCAGAAGAATGCTGGAAAGGATACTTGTCATCCAATTGTCCAATACATCCAATGGATCCTCCTTTCATTTAGTATCAACATACCTCCAGATCATGAGCTCAGGCTGCCCGAGGTACCACAAATGATGGGGGACGGTGAGAGCTTCCCACTTTGGGCCCATCACTCGCCTCTCTTCTCACAGAGAGTCCGTGGTGTCACAATGCTTGGTGGGCATCATGCCATGGCCGTGGCCACCATTGGGCCTGAACTTCTCAGATGGAAGGCAACTCCACCTCCTCTGTGCCCACCTGCTCTCTACAGAAGGATGGCTCTTCCCCTGAACGTGTGTCAGGCTCAACACGGTGGTTCCAGAACTGCTTCCCAGGAATACACAGTCTACAATCCCATTTGGAAAGAAAATATGGGATTGAAAAAGACCCACTGGCTCAAGATTGGGCAAGAGGGCGGAGGAGTAGCTGGACACGCTGACCACTTCATAGGTACTTCGGTCTCTAGGGTCCCATATTGGACGCAGAGAGCAACACACTTGAAACAACGTTCACATGAGTGCTCTCCCAAGCAATGGCTGATCTGCAGCATTCCCTACCTGGTCCATGAGCTATTGTGGATATGCTCGGGTGTGGATCTCTGGACTCGTTCTTAGCGGATATCGAATATGAACTCTGTGACTCTTCATGTCTCAATGATTGGGCATCCAAACAATGGTCTGAGCATCCATGGCCAGTGGGCTGGCCAACCATAACACAGAGTACAAGATGTCTGTCAACCAAATCCAGTCTCTATGGAATAGACCTCCTCATTCTCTGGCCTCATGATTGTCAGGGACAGAGCCCACTCCCTTCCAGGTGGGACCTTTCAGTACCCTCAAATTGCAGGCATCATCCCAGGGCTCCTGGAAGATCAGACAATCGACCCACCTTTCCTTCCTTCTGATTGTAGACACAACAAACCCACTGGCACTGGCCCCAGGCACCACACTCCCAGGAAGCTCTCCATGAGAGGGAGGGCTTGTTCTTATCCACCTGTGGAAAAGGCACCTGAAATAGACCGGTTACCTCTCGGTTAAAAGGCCTCTGTTTGGAGGGCTCCCCTGTGGCTTAGGCTATGGAAATATTTATTCGGAAGTGTGGAGCTGAAAATGCCCCATGGGGAATGTCTTCGTCAAGGGTTACATCCAAGGCCTCATGCTTGGTGGAGAGCATTGGGGCATGCATTGCTTGTTTGTGCCCTGGGATGTCTTGTTTCAAATGGCCATGAAGCACAATTCTTCTTTCACATGTAGGACCTCCCTTGAGGTATACTGCCCACTGATCCCCTGAAGATAGCACATGTGCAGACACCAAGCCTCTAGAATCCACACTGAGCTTGGGAGCCTGAGGAGAGTGGTGGCTATGCGTCTACAGATGGAGATAAGAGTGTTCATCCAAGAGGACCAGCCCTCTGATGGATCCTCCTTTGCATCAACTTCGACATACCTCCAGAGCAAGAGCTCATGGTGTCCATCTTTGACCTCTCAAGGTTTGAGGGGGACACTTTCCCACATATGGCCCATCACACACCTCTTTTCTCACAGAGAGGTGGTTTGGTCACAAGGCTCCATGGGCATACTCTCAGTGCCATGGCCACTTCTGGCACTGCACCTTTCCGAAGGAAGGCAACTCCACACACTGGGGAACCCAATTTTCTCTATCATGATGGATCTCTGATAACATGTGGAGCACGTCAGGGTCAAGTGCTTTCTGAGTCCCTGCCTCACACGCATACACAGGACAGAATCTCTTTTGGAGAGAAAAGATGTCATTCCAAACACCCAAACCAAAGTCACCTGGACAATGAAATCAAGGAACGACTGAGGAAGAACAACCTATGAGCTGCCATTTCAATAGGAAGGGACTTTTCCGCTTAGGGAAAAGAGAGGGTGTCGTTTACCTTGACCCACACCTCGTGTCCTTTGAGAAGACATGGGTGCCCAGCAGGGAGGACTGCTTGCAACCGACATACTTCCAGAGACCAGCCAAGGAAGAGTGAAAATCTCATGCAAGAGTCCTGAGATAGCCTTTGTGTCTAATAGTCCCCGGAAACACAGACAAGGGCTTGGGAATGAAACTGCGCCCTGGAATGTGGCTTGGATGCAAATCACATCTCAATATCTCTCTCGGCTTCTTCCTCCTTCACATTCTCTCGAATCCTCCTCATCCAAGGTGACCTGTGCTGGTCCATGTTGTCAAATCTCAGCCAGGAAAGCGGTCAAATTCGTTAACC
This sequence comes from Sus scrofa, assembly GCF_054392235.1. Classification (NCBI taxonomy): domain Eukaryota; kingdom Metazoa; phylum Chordata; class Mammalia; order Artiodactyla; family Suidae; genus Sus; species Sus scrofa. The sequence goes on from NC_139402.1 coordinate 46,437,013, forward strand.
TAGATTTTCCATCAGTCTTCCAAACTCCTATCAAATAGAAAAGCATTTTACCTGAAATAACTCCTCTCTTTGTATGGAGATATTCCACCTTACCCAGTGCACCTCTATCTTACCGTAGTCAGCCCTTCACACTGACAGATAACCATCCCATTTGCACTGTGTTCTACATGGCCACAAATTTGACTCTGAGATCAACATCTTTTCAACCACCTACACATAAGGGACCGAGTGAGAATTCACTTCTCTGCAGCACAGCCCATGTATTTGAAGTTGCTGGTGAGGTGGATCTCTCGACTCTTTCTAAGGGGAGTTGGGAAATGAAGTCTCTGCCTCTCCATGTCTCAGTGAATTGGCATCGAAGAAGGGGTCTGAGCACCCTTCAGCAGGGTCTGAATGACAATGCGACAGAGGTCAAGGATTCGGTCCCCTCAAACCAGTCTCCATTTGGGACAACCCTCCTCCTTCTCTAGACCCTCAATTGGCAGGCCAGAGGCCCGGCTCGTCCAAGAGGGAAACCTCAAGACCTGCCCAGGTAGCCCTCACCACACGGCTCACGGTAGATAACAAGAGAGACTCCTTAAATTCCACAACTGTGTACCCCACAAACAAGCCAGCAGTGGAACTACTCACCCCACTTCCATCCAGCACCCCAGTAGACAGGACGTAATCTTATCAACCTGTGAAATACCCACCAGACATATCCCAGCTTCATTCTTGGGAAATTTGTTACTGTGAATAGCTGGTGTGTGCTTTCATCTATTGACGTGTACGTTCAGAAGCAGGGAATGGTCCTTGCCCCCATTCAAGTATTTCCTCAGGGTTGATATTGAGGGCCTCGTCCTTGGTTGAAGGCAGAGGGGCCTATTGTCATGGTTTGAGCTCTGGAGTGAGCTTTATCGTCCCGGTCATACTTGGGAGTCTTTATTCCCCTGTTGGAAAAGACTGGAAGGGATAAGCTCACTGGTCCCTCTCAGATGTATCATAATCCAAAAGCAAGCCTGAGCCGTGGCTATTTCCTCAGCAGCCTGATGAGAATGGTGGGCATCAGAAGAATGCTGGAAAGGATACTTGTCATCCAATTGTCCAATACATCCAATGGATCCTCCTTTCATTTAGTATCAACATACCTCCAGATCATGAGCTCAGGCTGCCCGAGGTACCACAAATGATGGGGGACGGTGAGAGCTTCCCACTTTGGGCCCATCACTCGCCTCTCTTCTCACAGAGAGTCCGTGGTGTCACAATGCTTGGTGGGCATCATGCCATGGCCGTGGCCACCACTGGGCCTGAACTTCTCAGATGGAAGGCAACTCCACCTCCTCTGTGCCCACCTGCTCTCTACAGAAGGATGGCTCTTCCCCTGAACGTGTGTCAGGCTCAACACGGTGGTTCCAGAACTGCTTCCCAGGAATACACAGTCTACAATCCCATTTGGAAAGAAAATATGGGATTGAAAAAGACCCACTGGCTCAAGATTGGGCAAGAGGGCGGAGGAGTAGCTGGACACGCTGACCACTTCATAGGTACTTCGGTCTCTAGGGTCCCATATTGGACGCAGAGAGCAACACACTTGAAACAACGTTCACATGAGTGCTCTCCCAAGCAATGGCTGATCTGCAGCATTCCCTACCTGGTCCATGAGCTATTGTGGATATGCTCGGGTGTGGATCTCTGGACTCGTTCTTAGCGGATATCGAATATGAACTCTGTGACTCTTCAGGTCTCAATGATTGGGCATCCAAACAATGGTCTGAGCATCCATGGCCAGTGGGCTGGCCAACCATAACACAGAGTACAAGATGTCTGTCAACCAAATCCAGTCTCTATGGAATAGACCTCCTCATTCTCTGGCCTCATGATTGTCAGGGACAGAGCCCACTCCCTTCCAGGTGGGACCTTTCAGTACCCTCAAATTGCAGGCATCATCCCAGGGCTCCTGGAAGATCAGACAATCGACCCACCTTTCCTTCCTTCTGATTGTAGACACAACAAACCCACTGGCACTGGCCCCAGGCACCACACTCCCAGGAAGCTCTCCATGAGAGGGAGGGCTTGTTCTTATCCACCTGTGGAAAAGGCACCTGAAATAGACCGGTTACCTCTCGGTTAAAAGGCCTCTGTTTGGAGGGCTCCCCTGTGGCTTAGGCTATGGAAATATTTATTCGGAAGTGTGGAGCTGAAAATGCCCCATGGGGAATGTCTTCGTCAAGGGTTACATCCAAGGCCTCATGCTTGGTGGAGAGCATTGGGGCATGCATTGCTTGTTTGTGCCCTGGGATGTCTTGTTTCAAATGGCCATGAAGCACAATTCTTCTTTCACATGTAGGACCTCCCTTGAGGTATACTGCCCACTGATCCCCTGAAGATAGCACATGTGCAGACACCAAGCCTCTAGAATCCACACTGAGCTTGGGAGCCTGAGGAGAGTGGTGGCTATGCGTCTACAGATGGAGATAAGAGTGTTCATCCAAGAGGACCAGCCCTCTGATGGATCCTCCTTTGCATCAACTTCGACATACCTCCAGAGCAAGAGCTCATGGTGTCCATCTTTGACCTCTCAAGGTTTGAGGGGGACACTTTCCCACATATGGCCCATCACACACCTCTTTTCTCACAGAGAGGTGGTTTGGTCACAAGGCTCCATGGGCATACTCTCAGTGCCATGGCCACTTCTGGCACTGCACCTTTCCGAAGGAAGGCAACTCCACACACTGGGGAACCCAATTTTCTCTATCATGATGGATCTCTGATAACATGTGGAGCACGTCAGGGTCAAGTGCTTTCTGAGTCCCTGCCTCACACGCATACACAGGACAGAATCTCTTTTGGAGAGAAAAGATGTCATTCCAAACACCCAAACCAAAGTCACCTGGACAATGAAATCAAGGAACGACTGAGGAAGAACAACCTATGAGCTGCCATTTCAATAGGAAGGGACTTTTCCGCTTAGGGAAAAGAGAGGGTGTCGTTTACCTTGACCCACACCTCGTGTCCTTTGAGAAGACATGGGTGCCCAGCAGGGAGGACTGCTTGCAACCGACATACTTCCAGAGACCAGCCAAGGAAGAGTGAAAATCTCATGCAAGAGTCCTGAGATAGCCTTTGTGTCTAATAGTCCCCGGAAACACAGACAAGGGCTTGGGAATGAAACTGCGCCCTGGAATGTGGCTTGGATGCAAATCACATCTCAATATCTCTCTCGGCTTCTTCCTCCTTCACATTCTCTCGAATCCTCCTCATCCAAGGTGACCTGTGCTGGTCCATGTTGTCAAATCTCAGCCAGGAAAGCGGTCAAATTCGTTAACCTAGATTTTCCATCAGTCTTCCAAACTCCTATCAAATAGAAAAGCATTTTACCTGAAATAACTCCTCTCTTTGTATGGAGATATTCCACCTTACCCAGTGCACCTCTATCTTACCGTAGTCAGCCCTTCACACTGACAGATAACCATCCCATTTGCACTGTGTTCTACATGGCCACAAATTTGACTCTGAGATCAACATCTTTTCAACCACCTACACATAAGGGACCGAGTGAGAATTCACTTCTCTGCAGCACAGCCCATGTATTTGAAGTTGCTGGTGAGGTGGATCTCTCGACTCTTTCTAAGGGGAGTTGGGAAATGAAGTCTCTGCCTCTCCATGTCTCAGTGAATTGGCATCGAAGAAGGGGTCTGAGCACCCTTCAGCAGGGTCTGAATGACAATGCGACAGAGGTCAAGGATTCGGTCCCCTCAAACCAGTCTCCATTTGGGACAACCCTCCTCCTTCTCTAGACCCTCAATTGGCAGGCCAGAGGCCCGGCTCGTCCAAGAGGGAAACCTCAAGACCTGCCCAGGTAGCCCTCACCACACGGCTCACGGTAGATAACAAGAGAGACTCCTTAAATTCCACAACTGTGTACCCCACAAACAAGCCAGCAGTGGAACTACTCACCCCACTTCCATCCAGCACCCCAGTAGACAGGACGTAATCTTATCAACCTGTGAAATACCCACCAGACATATCCCAGCTTCATTCTTGGGAAATTTGTTACTGTGAATAGCTGGTGTGTGCTTTCATCTATTGACGTGTACGTTCAGAAGCAGGGAATGGTCCTTGCCCCCATTCAAGTATTTCCTCAGGGTTGATATTGAGGGCCTCGTCCTTGGTTGAAGGCAGAGGGGCCTATTGTCATGGTTTGAGCTCTGGAGTGAGCTTTATCGTCCCGGTCATACTTGGGAGTCTTTATTCCCCTGTTGGAAAAGACTGGAAGGGATAAGCTCACTGGTCCCTCTCAGATGTATCATAATCCAAAAGCAAGCCTGAGCCGTGGCTATTTCCTCAGCAGCCTGATGAGAATGGTGGGCATCAGAAGAATGCTGGAAAGGATACTTGTCATCCAATTGTCCAATACATCCAATGGATCCTCCTTTCATTTAGTATCAACATACCTCCAGATCATGAGCTCAGGCTGCCCGAGGTACCACAAATGATGGGGGACGGTGAGAGCTTCCCACTTTGGGCCCATCACTCGCCTCTCTTCTCACAGAGAGTCCGTGGTGTCACAATGCTTGGTGGGCATCATGCCATGGCCGTGGCCACCACTGGGCCTGAACTTCTCAGATGGAAGGCAACTCCACCTCCTCTGTGCCCACCTGCTCTCTACAGAAGGATGGCTCTTCCCCTGAACGTGTGTCAGGCTCAACACGGTGGTTCCAGAACTGCTTCCCAGGAATACACAGTCTACAATCCCATTTGGAAAGAAAATATGGGATTGAAAAAGACCCACTGGCTCAAGATTGGGCAAGAGGGCGGAGGAGTAGCTGGACACGCTGACCACTTCATAGGTACTTCGGTCTCTAGGGTCCCATATTGGACGCAGAGAGCAACACACTTGAAACAACGTTCACATGAGTGCTCTCCCAAGCAATGGCTGATCTGCAGCATTCCCTACCTGGTCCATGAGCTATTGTGGATATGCTCGGGTGTGGATCTCTGGACTCGTTCTTAGCGGATATCGAATATGAACTCTGTGACTCTTCAGGTCTCAATGATTGGGCATCCAAACAATGGTCTGAGCATCCATGGCCAGTGGGCTGGCCAACCATAACACAGAGTACAAGATGTCTGTCAACCAAATCCAGTCTCTATGGAATAGACCTCCTCATTCTCTGGCCTCATGATTGTCAGGGACAGAGCCCACTCCCTTCCAGGTGGGACCTTTCAGTACCCTCAAATTGCAGGCATCATCCCAGGGCTCCTGGAAGATCAGACAATCGACCCACCTTTCCTTCCTTCTGATTGTAGACACAACAAACCCACTGGCACTGGCCCCAGGCACCACACTCCCAGGAAGCTCTCCATGAGAGGGAGGGCTTGTTCTTATCCACCTGTGGAAAAGGCACCTGAAATAGACCGGTTACCTCTCGGTTAAAAGGCCTCTGTTTGGAGGGCTCCCCTGTGGCTTAGGCTATGGAAATATTTATTCGGAAGTGTGGAGCTGAAAATGCCCCATGGGGAATGTCTTCGTCAAGGGTTACATCCAAGGCCTCATGCTTGGTGGAGAGCATTGGGGCATGGATTGCTTGTTTGTGCCCTGGGATGTCTTGTTTCAAATGGCCATGAAGCACAATTCTTCTTTCACATGTAGGACCTCCCTTGAGGTATACTGCCCACTGATCCCCTGAAGATAGCACATGTGCAGACACCAAGCCTCTAGAATCCACACTGAGCTTGGGAGCCTCAGGAGAGTGGTGGCTATGCGTCTACAGATGGAGATAAGAGTGTTCATCCAAGAGGACCAGCCCTCTGATGGATCCTCCTTTGCATCAACTTCGACATACCTCCAGAGCAAGAGCTCATGGTGTCCCTCTTTGAACTCTCAAGGTGTGAGGGTGACACTTTCCCACATATGGCCCATCACACACCTCTTTTCTCACAGAGAGGTGGTTTGGTCACAAGGCTCCATGGGCATACTCTCAGTGCCATGGCCACTTCTGGCACTGCACCTTTCCGAAGGAAGGCAACTCCACACACTGGGGAACCCAATTTTCTCTATCATGATGGATCTCTGATAACATGTGGAGCACGTCAGGGTCAAGTGCTTTCTGAGTCCCTGCCTCACACGCATACACAGGACAGAATCTCTTTTGGAGAGAAAAGATGTCATTCCAAACACCCAAACCAAAGTCACCTGGACAATGAAATCAAGGAACGACTGAGGAAGAACAACCTATGAGCTGCCATTTCAATAGGAAGGGACTTTTCCGCTTAGGGAAAAGAGAGGGTGTCGTTTACCTTGACCCACACCTCGTGTCCTTTGAGAAGACATGGGTGCCCAGCAGGGAGGACTGCTTGCAACCGACATACTTCCAGAGACCAGCCAAGGAAGAGTGAAAATCTCATGCAAGAGTCCTGAGATAGCCTTTGTGTCTAATAGTCCCCGGAAACACAGACAAGGGCTTGGGAATGAAACTGCGCCCTGGAATGTGGCTTGGATGCAAATCACATCTCAATATCTCTCTCGGCTTCTTCCTCCTTCACATTCTCTCGAATCCTCCTCATCCAAGGTGACCTGTGCTGGTCCATGTTGTCAAATCTCAGCCAGGAAAGCGGTCAAATTCGTTAACCTAGATTTTCCATCAGTCTTCCAAACTCCTATCAAATAGAAAAGCATTTTACCTGAAATAACTCCTCTCTTTGTATGGAGATATTCCACCTTACCCAGTGCACCTCTATCTTACCGTAGTCAGCCCTTCACACTGACAGATAACCACCCCATTTGCACTGTGTTCTACATGGCCACAAATTTGACTCTGAGATCAACATCTTTTCAACCACCTACACATAAGGGACCGAGTGAGAATTCACTTCTCTGCAGCACAGCCCATGTATTTGAAGTTGCTGGTGAGGTGGATCTCTCGACTCTTTCTAAGGGGAGTTGGGAAATGAAGTCTCTGCCTCTCCATGTCTCAGTGAATTGGCATCAAAGAAGGGGTCTGAGCACCCTTCAGCAGGGTCTGAATGACAATGCGACAGAGGTCAAGGATTCGGTCCCTTCAAACCAGTCTCCATTTGGGACAAACCTCCTCCTTCTCTAGACCCTCAATTGGCAGGCCAGAGGCCCGGCTCATCCAAGAGGGAAACCTCAAGACCTGCCCAGGTAGCCCTCACCACACGGCTCACGGTAGATAACAAGAGAGACTCCTTAATTCCACAACTGTGTCCCCCACAAACAAGCCAGCAGTGGAACTACTCACCCCACTTCCATCCAGCACCCCAGTAGACAGGACGTAATCTTATCAACCTGTGAAATACCCACCAGACATATCCCAGCTTCATTCTTGGGAAATTTGTTACTGTGGATAGCTGGTGTGTGCTTTCATCTATTGACGTGTACGTTCAGAAGCAGGGAATGGTCCTTGCCCCCATTCAAGTATTTCCTCAGGGTTGATATTGAGGGCCTCGTCCTTGGTTGAAGGCAGAGGGGCCTATTGTCATGGTTTGAGCTCTGGAGTGAGCTTTATCGTCCCGGTCATACTTGGGAGTCTTTATTCCCCTGTTGGAAAAGACTGGAAGGGATAAGCTCACTGGTCCCTCTCAGATGTATCATAATCCAAAAGCAAGCCTGAGCCGTGGCTATTTCCTCAGCAGCCTGATGAGAATTGTGGGCATCAGAAGAATGCTGGAAAGGATACTTGTCATCCAATTGTCCAATACATCCAATGGATCCTCCTTTCATTTAGTATCAACATACCTCCAGATCATGAGCTCAGGCTGCCCGAGGTACCACAAATGATGGGGGACGGTGAGAGCTTCCCACTTTGGGCCCATCACTCGCCTCTCTTCTCACAGAGAGTCCGTGGTGTCACAATGCTTGGTGGGCATCATGCCATGGCCGTGGCCACCATTGGGCCTGAACTTCTCAGATGGAAGGCAACTCCACCTCCTCTGTGCCCACCTGCTCTCTACAGAAGGATGGCTCTTCCCCTGAACGTGTGTCAGGCTCAACACGGTGGTTCCAGAACTGCTTCCCAGGAATACACAGTCTACAATCCCATTTGGAAAGAAAATATGGGATTGAAAAAGACCCACTGGCTCAAGATTGGGCAAGAGGGCGGAGGAGTAGCTGGACACGCTGACCACTTCATAGGTACTTCGGTCTCTAGGGTCCCATATTGGACGCAGAGAGCAACACACTTGAAACAACGTTCACATGAGTGCTCTCCCAAGCAATGGCTGATCTGCAGCATTCCCTACCTGGTCCATGAGCTATTGTGGATATGCTCGGGTGTGGATCTCTGGACTCGTTCTTAGCGGATATCGAATATGAACTCTGTGACTCTTCAGGTCTCAATGATTGGGCATCCAAACAATGGTCTGAGCATCCATGGCCAGTGGGCTGGCCAACCACAACACAGAGTACAAGATGTCTGTCAACCAAATCCAGTCTCTATGGAATAGACCTCCTCATTCTCTGGCCTCAGGATTGTCAGGGACAGAGCCCACTCCCTTCCAGGTGGGACCTTTCAGTACCCTCAAATTGCAGGCATCATCCCAGGGCTCCTGGAAGATCAGACAATCGACCCACCTTTCCTTCCTTCTGATTGTAGACACAACAAACCCACTGGCACTGGCCCCAGGCACCACACTCCCAGGAAGCTCTCCATGAGAGGGAGGGCTTGTTCTTATCCACCTGTGGAAAAGGCACCTGAAATAGACCGGTTACCTCTCGGTTAAAAGGCCTCTGTTTGGAGGGCTCCCCTGTGGCTTAGGCTATGGAAATATTTATTCGGAAGTGTGGAGCTGAAAATGCCCCATGGGGAATGTCTTCGTCAAGGGTTACATCCAAGGCCTCATGCTTGGTGGAGAGCATTGGGGCATGGATTGCTTGTTTGTGCCCTGGGATGTCTTGTTTCAAATGGCCATGAAGCACAATTCTTCTTTCACATGTAGGAACTCCCTTGAGGTATTCTGCCCACTGATCCCCTGAAGATATCACATGTGCAGACACCAAGCCTCTAGAATCCACACTGAGCTTGGGAGCCTGAGGAGAGTGGTGGCTATGCGTCTACAGATGGAGATAAGAGTGTTCATCCAAGAGGACCAGCCCTCTGATGGATCCTCCTTTGCATCAACTTCGACATACCTCCAGAGCAAGAGCTCATGGTGTCCATCTTGGAACTCTCAAGGTTTGAGGGGGACACTTTCCCACATATGGCCCATCACACACCTCTTTTCTCACAGAGAGGTGGTTTGGTCACAAGGCTCCATGGGCATACTCTCAGTGCCATGGCCACTTCTGGCACTGCACCTTTCCGAAGGAAGGCAACTCCACACACTGGGGAACCCAATTTTCTCTATCATGATGGATATCTGATAACATGTGGAGCACGTCAGGGTCAAGTGCTTTCTGAGTCCCTGCCTCACACGCATACACAGGACAGAATCTCTTTTGGAGAGAAAAGATGTCATTCCAAACACCCAAACCAAAGTCACCTGGACAATGAAATCAAGGAACGACTGAGGAAGAACAACCTATGAGCTGCCATTTCAATAGGAAGGGTCTTTTCCGCTTAGGGAAAAGAGAGGCTGTCGTTTACCTTGACCCACACCTCGTGTCCTTTGAGAAGACATGGGTGCCCAGCAGGGAGGACTGCTTGCAACCGACATACTTCCAGAGACCAGCCAAGGAAGAGTGAAAATCTCATGCAAGAGTCCTGAGATAGCCTTTGTGTCTAATAGTCCCCGGAAACACAGACAAGGGCTTGGGAATGAAACTGCGCCCTGGAATGTGGCTTGGATGCAAATCACATCTCAATATCTCTCTCGGCTTCTTCCTCCTTCACATTCTCTCGAATCCTCCTCATCCAAGGTGACCTGTGCTGGTCCATGTTGTCAAATCTCAGCCAGGAAAGCGGTCAAATTCGTTAACCTAGATTTTCCATCAGTCTTCCAAACTCCTATCAAATAGAAAAGCATTTTACCTGAAATAACTCCTCTCTTTGTATGGAGATATTCCACCTTACCCAGTGCACCTCTATCTTACCGTAGTCAGCCCTTCACACTGACAGATAACCACCCCATTTGCACTGTGTTCTACATGGCCACAAATTTGACTCTGAGATCAACATCTTTTCAACCACCTACACATAAGGGACCGAGTGAGAATTCACTTCTCTGCAGCACAGCCCATGTATTTGAAGTTGCTGGTGAGGTGGATCTCTCGACTCTTTCTAAGGGGAGTTGGGAAATGAAGTCTCTGCCTCTCCATGTCTCAGTGAATTGGCATCGAAGAAGGGGTCTGAGCACCCTTCAGCAGGGTCTGAATGACAATGCGACAGAGGTCAAGGATTCGGTCCCCTCAAACCAGTCTCCATTTGGGACAACCCTCCTCCTTCTCTAGACCCTCAATTGGCAGGCCAGAGGCCCGGCTCGTCCAAGAGGGAAACCTCAAGACCTGCCCAGGTAGCCCTCACCACACGGCTCACGGTAGATAACAAGAGAGACTCCTTAAATTCCAAAACTGTGTACCCCACAAACAAGCCAGCAGTGGAACTACTCACCCCACTTCCATCCAGCACCCCAGTAGACAGGACGTAATCTTATCAACCTGTGAAATACCCACCAGACATATCCCAGCTTCATTCTTGGGAAATTTGTTACTGTGAATAGCTGGTGTGTGCTTTCATCTATTGACGTGTACGTTCAGAAGCAGGGAATGGTCCTTGCCCCCATTCAAGTATTTCCTCAGGGTTGATATTGAGGGCCTCGTCCTTGGTTGAAGGCAGAGGGGCCTATTGTCATGGTTTGAGCTCTGGAGTGAGCTTTATCGTCCCGGTCATACTTGGGAGTCTTTATTCCCCTGTTGGAAAAGACTGGAAGGGATAAGCTCACTGGTCCCTCTCAGATGTATCATAATCCAAAAGCAAGCCTGAGCCGTGGCTATTTCCTCAGCAGCCTGATGAGAATGGTGGGCATCAGAAGAATGCTGGAAAGGATACTTGTCATCCAATTGTCCAATACATCCAATGGATCCTCCTTTCATTTAGTATCAACATACCTCCAGATCATGAGCTCAGGCTGCCCGAGGTACCACAAATGATGGGGGACGGTGAGAGCTTCCCACTTTGGGCCCATCACTCGCCTCTCTTCTCACAGAGAGTCCGTGGTGTCACAATGCTTGGTGGGCATCATGCCATGGCCGTGGCCACCATTGGGCCTGAACTTCTCAGATGGAAGGCAACTCCACCTCCTCTGTGCCCACCTGCTCTCTACAGAAGGATGGCTCTTCCCCTGAACGTGTGTCAGGCTCAACACGGTGGTTCCAGAACTGCTTCCCAGGAATACACAGTCTACAATCCCATTTGGAAAGAAAATATGGGATTGAAAAAGACCCACTGGCTCAAGATTGGGCAAGAGGGCGGAGGAGTAGCTGGACACGCTGACCACTTCATAGGTACTTCGGTCTCTAGGGTCCCATATTGGACGCAGAGAGCAACACACTTGAAACAACGTTCACATGAGTGCTCTCCCAAGCAATGGCTGATCTGCAGCATTCCCTACCTGGTCCATGAGCTATTGTGGATATGCTCGGGTGTGGATCTCTGGACTCGTTCTTAGCGGATATCGAATATGAACTCTGTGACTCTTCAGGTCTCAATGATTGGGCATCCAAACAATGGTCTGAGCATCCATGGCCAGTGGGCTGGCCAACCACAACACAGAGTACAAGATGTCTGTCAACCAAATCCAGTCTCTATGGAATAGACCTCCTCATTCTCTGGCCTCATGATTGTCAGGGACAGAGCCCACTCCCTTCCAGGTGGGACCTTTCAGTACCCTCAAATTGCAGGCATCATCCCAGGGCTCCTGGAAGATCAGACAATCGACCCACCTTTCCTTCCTTCTGATTGTAGACACAACAAACCCACTGGCACTGGCCCCAGGCACCACACTCCCAGGAAGCTCTCCATGAGAGGGAGGGCTTGTTCTTATCCACCTGTGGAAAAGGCACCTGCAATAGACCGGTTACCTCTCGGTTAAAAGGCCTCTGTTTGGAGGGCTCCCCTGTGGCTTAGGCTATGGAAATATTTATTCGGAAGTGTGGAGCTGAAAATGCCCCATGGGGAATGTCTTCGTCAAGGGTTACATCCAAGGCCTCATGCTTGGTGGAGAGCATTGGGGCATGGATTGCTTGTTTGTGCCCTGGGATGTCTTGTTTCAAATGGCCATGAAGCACAATTCTTCTTTCACATGTAGGAACTCCCTTGAGGTATTCTGCCCACTGATCCCCTGAAGATATCACATGTGCAGACACCAAGCCTCTAGAATCCACACTGAGCTTGGGAGCCTCAGGAGAGTGGTGGCTATGCGTCTACAGATGGAGATAAGAGTGTTCATCCAAGAGGACCAGCCCTCTGATGGATCCTCCTTTGCATCAACTTCGACATACCTCCAGAGCAAGAGCTCATGGTGTCCATCTTTGACCTCTCAAGGTTTGAGGGGGACACTTTCCCACATATGGCCCATCACACACCTCTTTTCTCACAGAGAGGTGGTTTGGTCACAAGGCTCCATGGGCATACTCTCAGTGCCATGGCCACTTCTGGCACTGCACCTTTCCGAAGGAAGGCAACTCCACACACTGGGGAACCCAATTTTCTCTATCATGATGGATCTCTGATAACATGTGGAGCACGTCAGGGTCAAGTGCTTTCTGAGTCCCTGCCTCACACGCATACACAGGACAGAATCTCTTTTGGAGAGAAAAGATGTCATTCCAAACACCCAAACCAAAGTCACCTGGACAATGAAATCAAGGAACGACTGAGGAAGAACAACCTATGAGCTGCCATTTCAATAGGAAGGGTCTTTTCCGCTTAGGGAAAAGAGAGGGTGTCGTTTACCTTGACCCACACCTCGTGTCCTTTGAGAAGACATGGGTGCCCAGCAGGGAGGACTGCTTGCAACCGACATACTTCCAGAGACCAGCCAAGGAAGAGTGAAAATCTCATGCAAGAGTCCTGAGATAGCCTTTGTGTCTAATAGTCCCCGGAAACACAGACAAGGGCTTGGGAATGAAACTGCGCCCTGGAATGTGGCTTGGATGCAAATCACATCTCAATATCTCTCTCGGCTTCTTCCTCCTTCACATTCTCTCGAATCCTCCTGATCCAAGGTGACCTGTGCTGGTCCATGTTGTCAAATCTCAGCCAGGAAAGCGGTCAAATTCGTTAACCTAGATTTTCCATCAGTCTTCCAAACTCCTATCAAATAGAAAAGCATTTTACCTGAAATAACTCCTCTCTTTGTATGGAGATATTCCACCTTACCCAGTGCACCTCTATCTTACCGTAGTCAGCCCTTCACACTGACAGATAACCACCCCATTTGCACTGTGTTCTACATGGCCACAAATTTGACTCTGAGATCAACATCTTTTCAACCACCTACACATAAGGGACCGAGTGAGAATTCACTTCTCTGCAGCACAGCCCATGTATTTGAAGTTGCTGGTGAGGTGGATCTCTCGACTCTTTCTAAGGGGAGTTGGGAAATGAAGTCTCTGCCTCTCCATGTCTCAGTGAATTGGCATCGAAGAAGGGGTCTGAGCACCCTTCAGCAGGGTCTGAATGACAATGCGACAGAGGTCAAGGATTCGGTCCCTTCAAACCAGTCTCCATTTGGGACAAACCTCCTCCTTCTCTAGACCCTCAATTGGCAGGCCAGAGGCCCGGCTCGTCCAAGAGGGAAACCTCAAGACCTGCCCAGGTAGCCCTCACCACACGGCTCACGGTAGATAACAAGAGAGACTCCTTAATTCCACAACTGTGTACCCCACAAACAAGCCAGCAGTGGAACTACTCACCCCACTTCCATCCAGCACCCCAGTAGACAGGACGTAATCTTATCAACCTGTGAAATACCCACCAGACATATCCCAGCTTCATTCTTGGGAAATTTGTTACTGTGGATAGCTGGTGTGTGCTTTCATCTATTGACGTGTACGTTCAGAAGCAGGGAATGGTCCTTGCCCCCATTCAAGTATTTCCTCAGGGTTGATATTGAGGGCCTCGTCCTTGGTTGAAGGCAGAGGGGCCTATTGTCATGGTTTGAGCTCTGGAGTGTGCTTTATCGTCCCGGTCATACTTGGGAGTCTTTATTCCCCTGTTGGAAAAGACTGGAAGGGATAAGCTCACTGGTCCCTCTCAGATGTATCATAATCCAAAAGCAAGCCTGAGCCGTGGCTATTTCCTCAGCAGCCTGATGAGAATGGTGGGCATCAGAAGAATGCTGGAAAGGATACTTGTCATCCAATTGTCCAATACATCCAATGGATCCTCCTTTCATTTAGTATCAACATACCTCCAGATCATGAGCTCAGGCTGCCCGAGGTACCACAAATGATGGGGGACGGTGAGAGCTTCCCACTTTGGGCCCATCACTCGCCTCTCTTCTCACAGAGAGTCCGTGGTGTCACAATGCTTGGTGGGCATCATGCCATGGCCGTGGCCACCACTGGGCCTGAACTTCTCAGATGGAAGGCAACTCCACCTCCTCTGTGCCCACCTGCTCTCTACAGAAGGATGGCTCTTCCCCTGAACGTGTGTCAGGCTCAACACGGTGGTTCCAGAACTGCTTCCCAGGAATACACAGTCTACAATCCCATTTGGAAAGAAAATATGTGATTGAAAAAGACCCACTGGCTCAAGATTGGGCAAGAGGGCGGAGGAGTACCTGGACACGCTGACCACTTCATAGGTACTTCGGTCTCTAGGGTCCCATATTGGACGCAGAGAGCAACACACTTGAAACAACGTTCACATGAGTGCTCTCCCAAGCAATGGCTGATCTGCAGCATTCCCTACCTGGTCCATGAGCTATTGTGGATATGCTCGGGTGTGGATCTCTGGACTCGTTCTTAGCGGATATCGAATATGAACTCTGTGACTCTTCAGGTCTCAATGATTGGGCATCCAAACAATGGTCTGAGCATCCATGGCCAGTGGGCTGGCCAACCATAACACAGAGTACAAGATGTCTGTCAACCAAATCCAGTCTCTATGGAATAGACCTCCTCATTCTCTGGCCTCATGATTGTCAGGGACAGAGCCCACTCCCTTCCAGGTGGGACCTTTCAGTACCCTCAAATTGCAGGCATCATCCCAGGGCTCCTGGAAGATCAGACAATCGACCCACCTTTCCTTCCTTCTGATTGTAGACACAACAAACCCACTGGCACTGGCCCCAGGCACCACACTCCCAGGAAGCTCTCCATGAGAGGGAGGGCTTGTTCTTATCCACCTGTGGAAAAGGCACCTGCAATAGACCGGTTACCTCTCGGTTAAAAGGCCTCTGTTTGGAGGGCTCCCCTGTGGCTTAGGCTATGGAAATATTTATTCGGAAGTGTGGAGCTGAAAATGCCCCATGGGGAATGTCTTCGTCAAGGGTTACATCCAAGGCCTCATGCTTGGTGGAGAGCATTGGGGCATGGATTGCTTGTTTGTGCCCTGGGATGTCTTGTTTCAAATGGCCATGAAGCACAATTCTTCTTTCACATGTAGGAACTCCCTTGAGGTATTCTGCCCACTGATCCCCTGAAGATATCACATGTGCAGACACCAAGCCTCTAGAATCCACACTGAGCTTGGGAGCCTGAGGAGAGTGGTGGCTATGCGTCTACAGATGGAGATAAGAGTGTTCATCCAAGAGGACCAGCCCTCTGATGGATCCTCCTTTGCATCAACTTCGACATACCTCCAGAGCAAGAGCTCATGGTGTCCATCTTGGACCTCTCAAGGTTTGAGGGGGACACTTTCCCACATATGGCCCATCACACACCTCTTTTCTCACAGAGAGGTGGTTTGGTCACAAGGCTCCATGGGCATACTCTCAGTGCCATGGCCACTTCTGGCACTGCACCTTTCCGAAGGAAGGCAACTCCACACACTGGGGAACCCAATTTTCTCTATCATGATGGATATCTGATAACATGTGGAGCACGTCAGGGTCAAGTGCTTTCTGAGTCCCTGCCTCACACGCATACACAGGACAGAATCTCTTTTGGAGAGAAAAGATGTCATTCCAAACACCCAAACCAAAGTCACCTGGACAATGAAATCAAGGAACGACTGAGGAAGAACAACCTATGAGCTGCCATTTCAATAGGAAGGGTCTTTTCCGCTTAGGGAAAAGAGAGGGTGTCGTTTACCTTGACCCACACCTCGTGTCCTTTGAGAAGACATGGGTGCCCAGCAGGGAGGACTGCTTGCAACCGACATACTTCCAGAGACCAGCCAAGGAAGAGTGAAAATCTCATGCAAGAGTCCTGAGATAGCCTTTGTGTCTAATAGTCCCCGGAAACACAGACAAGGGCTTGGGAATGAAACTGCGCCCTGGAATGTGGCTTGGATGCAAATCACATCTCAATATCTCTCTCGGCTTCTTCCTCCTTCACATTCTCTCGAATCCTCCTCATCCAAGGTGACCTGTGCTGGTCCATGTTGTCAAATCTCAGCCAGGAAAGCGGTCAAATTCGTTAACCTAGATTTTCCATCAGTCTTCCAAACTCCTATCAAATAGAAAAGCATTTTACCTGAAATAACTCCTCTCTTTGTATGGAGATATTCCACCTTACCCAGTGCACCTCTATCTTACCGTAGTCAGCCCTTCACACTGACAGATAACCACCCCATTTGCACTGTGTTCTACATGGCCACAAATTTGACTCTGAGATCAACATCTTTTCAACCACCTACACATAAGGGACCGAGTGAGAATTCACTTCTCTGCAGCACAGCCCATGTATTTGAAGTTGCTGGTGAGGTGGATCTCTCGACTCTTTCTAAGGGGAGTTGGGAAATGAAGTCTCTGCCTCTCCATGTCTCAGTGAATTGGCATCGAAGAAGGGGTCTGAGCACCCTTCAGCAGGGTCTGAATGACAATGCGACAGAGGTCAAGGATTCGGTCCCTTCAAACCAGTCTCCATTTGGGACAAACCTCCTCCTTCTCTAGACCCTCAATTGGCAGGCCAGAGGCCCGGCTCGTCCAAGAGGGAAACCTCAAGACCTGCCCAGGTAGCCCTCACCACACGGCTCACGGTAGATAACAAGAGAGACTCCTTAATTCCACAACTGTGTACCCCACAAACAAGCCAGCAGTGGAACTACTCACCCCACTTCCATCCAGCACCCCAGTAGACAGGACGTAATCTTATCAACCTGTGAAATACCCACCAGACATATCCCAGCTTCATTCTTGGGAAATTTGTTACTGTGGATAGCTGGTGTGTGCTTTCATCTATTGACGTGTACGTTCAGAAGCAGGGAATGGTCCTTGCCCCCATTCAAGTATTTCCTCAGGGTTGATATTGAGGGCCTCGTCCTTGGTTGAAGGCAGAGGGGCCTATTGTCATGGTTTGAGCTCTGGAGTGAGCTTTATCGTCCCGGTCATACTTGGGAGTCTTTATTCCCCTGTTGGAAAAGACTGGAAGGGATAAGCTCACTGGTCCCTCTCAGATGTATCATAATCCAAAAGCAAGCCTGAGCCGTGGCTATTTCCTCAGCAGCCTGATGAGAATTGTGGGCATCAGAAGAATGCTGGAAAGGATACTTGTCATCCAATTGTCCAATACATCCAATGGATCCTCCTTTCATTTAGTATCAACATACCTCCAGATCATGAGCTCAGGCTGCCCGAGGTACCACAAATGATGGGGGACGGTGAGAGCTTCCCACTTTGGGCCCATCACTCGCCTCTCTTCTCACAGAGAGTCCGTGGTGTCACAATGCTTGGTGGGCATCATGCCATGGCCGTGGCCACCACTGGGCCTGAACTTCTCAGATGGAAGGCAACTCCACCTCCTCTGTGCCCACCTGCTCTCTACAGAAGGATGGCTCTTCCCCTGAACGTGTGTCAGGCTCAACACGGTGGTTCCAGAACTGCTTCCCAGGAATACACAGTCTACAATCCCATTTGGAAAGAAAATATGGGATTGAAAAAGACCCACTGGCTCAAGATTGGGCAAGAGGGCGGAGGAGTACCTGGACACGCTGACCACTTCATAGGTACTTCGGTCTCTAGGGTCCCATATTGGACGCAGAGAGCAACACACTTGAAACAACGTTCACATGAGTGCTCTCCCAAGCAATGGCTGATCTGCAGCATTCCCTACCTGGTCCATGAGCTATTGTGGATATGCTCGGGTGTGGATCTCTGGACTCGTTCTTAGCGGATATCGAATATGAACTCTGTGACTCTTCAGGTCTCAATGATTGGGCATCCAAACAATGGTCTGAGCATCCATGGCCAGTGGGCTGGCCAACCATAACACAGAGTACAAGATGTCTGTCAACCAAATCCAGTCTCTATGGAATAGACCTCCTCATTCTCTGGCCTCATGATTGTCAGGGACAGAGCCCACTCCCTTCCAGGTGGGACCTTTCAGTACCCTCAAATTGCAGGCATCATCCCAGGGCTCCTGGAAGATCAGACAATCGACCCACCTTTCCTTCCTTCTGATTGTAGACACAACAAACCCACTGGCACTGGCCCCAGGCACCACACTCCCAGGAAGCTCTCCATGAGAGGGAGGGCTTGTTCTTATCCACCTGTGGAAAAGGCACCTGCAATAGACCGGTTACCTCTCGGTTAAAAGGCCTCTGTTTGGAGGGCTCCCCTGTGGCTTAGGCTATGGAAATATTTATTCGGAAGTGTGGAGCTGAAAATGCCCCATGGGGAATGTCTTCGTCAAGGGTTACATCCAAGGCCTCATGCTTGGTGGAGAGCATTGGGGCATGGATTGCTTGTTTGTGCCCTGGGATGTCTTGTTTCAAATGGCCATGAAGCACAATTCTTCTTTCACATGTAGGAACTCCCTTGAGGTATTCTGCCCACTGATCCCCTGAAGATATCACATGTGCAGACACCAAGCCTCTAGAATCCACACTGAGCTTGGGAGCCTGAGGAGAGTGGTGGCTATGCGTCTACAGATGGAGATAAGAGTGTTCATCCAAGAGGACCAGCCCTCTGATGGATCCTCCTTTGCATCAACTTCGACATACCTCCAGAGCAAGAGCTCATGGTGTCCATCTTGGACCTCTCAAGGTTTGAGGGGGACACTTTCCCACATATGGCCCATCACACACCTCTTTTCTCACAGAGAGGTGGTTTGGTCACAAGGCTCCATGGGCATACTCTCAGTGCCATGGCCACTTCTGGCACTGCACCTTTCCGAAGGAAGGCAACTCCACACACTGGGGAACCCAATTTTCTCTATCATGATGGATATCTGATAACATGTGGAGCACGTCAGGGTCAAGTGCTTTCTGAGTCCCTGCCTCACACGCATACACAGGACAGAATCTCTTTTGGAGAGAAAAGATGTCATTCCAAACACCCAAACCAAAGTCACCTGGACAATGAAATCAAGGAACGACTGAGGAAGAACAACCTATGAGCTGCCATTTCAATAGGAAGGGTCTTTTCCGCTTAGGGAAAAGAGAGGGTGTCGTTTACCTTGACCCACACCTCGTGTCCTTTGAGAAGACATGGGTGCCCAGCAGGGAGGACTGCTTGCAACCGACATACTTCCAGAGACCAGCCAAGGAAGAGTGAAAATCTCATGCAAGAGTCCTGAGATAGCCTTTGTGTCTAATAGTCCCCGGAAACACAGACAAGGGCTTGGGAATGAAACTGCGCCCTGGAATGTGGCTTGGATGCAAATCACATCTCAATATCTCTCTCGGCTTCTTCCTCCTTCACATTCTCTCGAATCCTCCTCATCCAAGGTGACCTGTGCTGGTCCATGTTGTCAAATCTCAGCCAGGAAAGCGGTCAAATTCGTTAACCTAGATTTTCCATCAGTCTTCCAAACTCCTATCAAATAGAAAAGCATTTTACCTGAAATAACTCCTCTCTTTGTATGGAGATATTCCACCTTACCCAGTGCACCTCTATCTTACCGTAGTCAGCCCTTCACACTGACAGATAACCATCCCATTTGCACTGTGTTCTACATGGCCACAAATTTGACTCTGAGATCAACATCTTTTCAACCACCTACACATAAGGGACCGAGTGAGAATTCACTTCTCTGCAGCACAGCCCATGTATTGGAAGTTGCTGGTGAGGTGGATCTCTCGACTCTTTCTAAGGGGAGTTGGGAAATGAAGTCTCTGCCTCTCCATGTCTCAGTGAATTGGCATCGAAGAAGGGGTCTGAGCACCCTTCAGCAGGGTCTGAATGACAATGCGACAGAGGTCAAGGATTCGGTCCCTTCAAACCAGTCTCCATTTGGGACAAACCTCCTCCTTCTCTAGACCCTCAATTGGCAGGCCAGAGGCCCGGCTCGTCCAAGAGGGAAACCTCAAGACCTGCCCAGGTAGCCCTCACCACACGGCTCACGGTAGATAACAAGAGAGACTCCTTAATTCCACAACTGTGTACCCCACAAACAAGCCAGCAGTGGAACTACTCACCCCACTTCCATCCAGCACCCCAGTAGACAGGACGTAATCTTATCAACCTGTGAAATACCCACCAGACATATCCCAGCTTCATTCTTGGGAAATTTGTTACTGTGGATAGCTGGTGTGTGCTTTCATCTATTGACGTGTACGTTCAGAAGCAGGGAATGGTCCTTGCCCCCATTCAAGTATTTCCTCAGGGTTGATATTGAGGGCCTCGTCCTTGGTTGAAGGCAGAGGGGCCTATTGTCATGGTTTGAGCTCTGGAGTGAGCTTTATCGTCCCGGTCATACTTGGGAGTCTTTATTCCCCTGTTGGAAAAGACTGGAAGGGATAAGCTCACTGGTCCCTCTCAGATGTATCATAATCCAAAAGCAAGCCTGAGCCGTGGCTATTTCCTCAGCAGCCTGATGAGAATGGTGGGCATCAGAAGAATGCTGGAAAGGATACTTGTCATCCAATTGTCCAATACATCCAATGGATCCTCCTTTCATTTAGTATCAACATACCTCCAGATCATGAGCTCAGGCTGCCCGAGGTACCACAAATGATGGGGGACGGTGAGAGCTTCCCACTTTGGGCCCATCACTCGCCTCTCTTCTCACAGAGAGTCCGTGGTGTCACAATGCTTGGTGGGCATCATGCCATGGCCGTGGCCACCACTGGGCCTGAACTTCTCAGATGGAAGGCAACTCCACCTCCTCTGTGCCCACCTGCTCTCTACAGAAGGATGGCTCTTCCCCTGAACGTGTGTCAGGCTCAACACGGTGGTTCCAGAACTGCTTCCCAGGAATACACAGTCTACAATCCCATTTGGAAAGAAAATATGGGATTGAAAAAGCCCCACTGGCTCAAGATTGGGCAAGAGGGCGGAGGAGTACCTGGACACGCTGACCACTTCATAGGTACTTCGGTCTCTAGGGTCCCATATTGGACGCAGAGAGCAACACACTTGAAACAACGTTCACATGAGTGCTCTCCCAAGCAATGGCTGATCTGCAGCATTCCCTACCTGGTCCATGAGCTATTGTGGATATGCTCGGGTGTGGATCTCTGGACTCGTTCTTAGCGGATATCGAATATGAACTCTGTGACTCTTCAGGTCTCAATGATTGGGCATCCAAACAATGGTCTGAGCATCCATGGCCAGTGGGCTGGCCAACCATAACACAGAGTACAAGATGTCTGTCAACCAAATCCAGTCTCTATGGAATAGACCTCCTCATTCTCTGGCCTCATGATTGTCAGGGACAGAGCCCACTCCCTTCCAGGTGGGACCTTTCAGTACCCTCAAATTGCAGGCATCATCCCAGGGCTCCTGGAAGATCAGACAATCGACCCACCTTTCCTTCCTTCTGATTGTAGACACAACAAACCCACTGGCACTGGCCCCAGGCACCACACTCCCAGGAAGCTCTCCATGAGAGGGAGGGCTTGTTCTTATCCACCTGTGGAAAAGGCACCTGAAATAGACCGGTTACCTCTCGGTTAAAAGGCCTCTGTTTGGAGGGCTCCCCTGTGGCTTAGGCTATGGAAATATTTATTCGGAAGTGTGGAGCTGAAAATGCCCCATGGGGAATGTCTTCGTCAAGGGTTACATCCAAGGCCTCATGCTTGGTGGAGAGCATTGGGGCATGGATTGCTTGTTTGTGCCCTGGGATGTCTTGTTTCAAATGGCCATGAAGCACAATTCTTCTTTCACATGTAGGAACTCCCTTGAGGTATTCTGCCCACTGATCCCCTGAAGATATCACATGTGCAGACACCAAGCCTCTAGAATCCACACTGAGCTTGGGAGCCTGAGGAGAGTGGTGGCTATGCGTCTACAGATGGAGATAAGAGTGTTCATCCAAGAGGACCAGCCCTCTGATGGATCCTCCTTTGCATCAACTTCGACATACCTCCAGAGCAAGAGCTCATGGTGTCCATCTTTGACCTCTCAAGGTTTGAGGGGGACACTTTCCCACATATGGCCCATCACACACCTCTTTTCTCACAGAGAGGTGGTTTGGTCACAAGGCTCCATGGGCATACTCTCAGTGCCATGGCCACTTCTGGCACTGCACCTTTCCGAAGGAAGGCAACTCCACACACTGGGGAACCCAATTTTCTCTATCATGATGGATATCTGATAACATGTGGAGCACGTCAGGGTCAAGTGCTTTCTGAGTCCCTGCCTCACACGCATACACAGGACAGAATCTCTTTTGGAGAGAAAAGATGTCATTCCAAACACCCAAACCAAAGTCACCTGGACAATGAAATCAAGGAACGACTGAGGAAGAACAACCTATGAGCTGCCATTTCAATAGGAAGGGTCTTTTCCGCTTAGGGAAAAGAGAGGGTGTCGTTTACCTTGACCCACACCTCGTGTCCTTTGAGAAGACATGGGTGCCCAGCAGGGAGGACTGCTTGCAACCGACATACTTCCAGAGACCAGCCAAGGAAGAGTGAAAATCTCATGCAAGAGTCCTGAGATAGCCTTTGTGTCTAATAGTCCCCGGAAACACAGACAAGGGCTTGGGAATGAAACTGCGCCCTGGAATGTGGCTTGGATGCAAATCACATCTCAATATCTCTCTCGGCTTCTTCCTCCTTCACATTCTCTCGAATCCTCCTCATCCAAGGTGACCTGTGCTGGTCCATGTTGTCAAATCTCAGCCAGGAAAGCGGTCAAATTCGTTAACCTAGATTTTCCATCAGTCTTCCAAACTCCTATCAAATAGAAAAGCATTTTACCTGAAATAACTCCTCTCTTTGTATGGAGATATTCCACCTTACCCAGTGCACCTCTATCTTACCGTAGTCAGCCCTTCACACTGACAGATAACCATCCCATTTGCACTGTGTTCTACATGGCCACAAATTTGACTCTGAGATCAACATCTTTTCAACCACCTACACATAAGGGACCGAGTGAGAATTCACTTCTCTGCAGCACAGCCCATGTATTGGAAGTTGCTGGTGAGGTGGATCTCTCGACTCTTTCTAAGGGGAGTTGGGAAATGAAGTCTCTGCCTCTCCATGTCTCAGTGAATTGGCATCAAAGAAGGGGTCTGAGCACCCTTCAGCAGGGTCTGAATGACAATGCGACAGAGGTCAAGGATTCGGTCCCTTCAAACCAGTCTCCATTTGGGACAAACCTCCTCCTTCTCTAGACCCTCAATTGGCAGGCCAGAGGCCCGGCTCGTCCAAGAGGGAAACCTCAAGACCTGCCCAGGTAGCCCTCACCACACGGCTCACGGTAGATAACAAGAGAGACTCCTTAATTCCACAACTGTGTACCCCACAAACAAGCCAGCAGTGGAACTACTCACCCCACTTCCATCCAGCACCCCAGTAGACAGGACGTAATCTTATCAACCTGTGAAATACCCACCAGACATATCCCAGCTTCATTCTTGGGAAATTTGTTACTGTGGATAGCTGGTGTGTGCTTTCATCTATTGACGTGTACGTTCAGAAGCAGGGAATGGTCCTTGCCCCCATTCAAGTATTTCCTCAGGGTTGATATTGAGGGCCTCGTCCTTGGTTGAAGGCAGAGGGGCCTATTGTCATGGTTTGAGCTCTGGAGTGAGCTTTATCGTCCCGGTCATACTTGGGAGTCTTTATTCCCCTGTTGGAAAAGACTGGAAGGGATAAGCTCACTGGTCCCTCTCAGATGTATCATAATCCAAAAGCAAGCCTGAGCCGTGGCTATTTCCTCAGCAGCCTGATGAGAATGGTGGGCATCAGAAGAATGCTGGAAAGGATACTTGTCATCCAATTGTCCAATACATCCAATGGATCCTCCTTTCATTTAGTATCAACATACCTCCAGATCATGAGCTCAGGCTGCCCGAGGTACCACAAATGATGGGGGACGGTGAGAGCTTCCCACTTTGGGCCCATCACTCGCCTCTCTTCTCACAGAGAGTCCGTGGTGTCACAATGCTTGGTGGGCATCATGCCATGGCCGTGGCCACCACTGGGCCTGAACTTCTCAGATGGAAGGCAACTCCACCTCCTCTGTGCCCACCTGCTCTCTACAGAAGGATGGCTCTTCCCCTGAACGTGTGTCAGGCTCAACACGGTGGTTCCAGAACTGCTTCCCAGGAATACACAGTCTACAATCCCATTTGGAAAGAAAATATGGGATTGAAAAAGCCCCACTGGCTCAAGATTGGGCAAGAGGGCGGAGGAGTACCTGGACACGCTGACCACTTCATAGGTACTTCGGTCTCTAGGGTCCCATATTGGACGCAGAGAGCAACACACTTGAAACAACGTTCACATGAGTGCTCTCCCAAGCAATGGCTGATCTGCAGCATTCCCTACCTGGTCCATGAGCTATTGTGGATATGCTCGGGTGTGGATCTCTGGACTCGTTCTTAGCGGATATCGAATATGAACTCTGTGACTCTTCAGGTCTCAATGATTGGGCATCCAAACAATGGTCTGAGCATCCATGGCCAGTGGGCTGGCCAACCATAACACAGAGTACAAGATGTCTGTCAACCAAATCCAGTCTCTATGGAATAGACCTCCTCATTCTCTGGCCTCATGATTGTCAGGGACAGAGCCCACTCCCTTCCAGGTGGGACCTTTCAGTACCCTCAAATTGCAGGCATCATCCCAGGGCTCCTGGAAGATCAGACAATCGACCCACCTTTCCTTCCTTCTGATTGTAGACACAACAAACCCACTGGCACTGGCCCCAGGCACCACACTCCCAGGAAGCTCTCCATGAGAGGGAGGGCTTGTTCTTATCCACCTGTGGAAAAGGCACCTGAAATAGACCGGTTACCTCTCGGTTAAAAGGCCTCTGTTTGGAGGGCTCCCCTGTGGCTTAGGCTATGGAAATATTTATTCGGAAGTGTGGAGCTGAAAATGCCCCATGGGGAATGTCTTCGTCAAGGGTTACATCCAAGGCCTCATGCTTGGTGGAGAGCATTGGGGCATGGATTGCTTGTTTGTGCCCTGGGATGTCTTGTTTCAAATGGCCATGAAGCACAATTCTTCTTTCACATGTAGGAACTCCCTTGAGGTATTCTGCCCACTGATCCCCTGAAGATATCACATGTGCAGACACCAAGCCTCTAGAATCCACACTGAGCTTGGGAGCCTGAGGAGAGTGGTGGCTATGCGTCTACAGATGGAGATAAGAGTGTTCATCCAAGAGGACCAGCCCTCTGATGGATCCTCCTTTGCATCAACTTCGACATACCTCCAGAGCAAGAGCTCATGGTGTCCATCTTTGACCTCTCAAGGTTTGAGGGGGACACTTTCCCACATATGGCCCATCACACACCTCTTTTCTCACAGAGAGGTGGTTTGGTCACAAGGCTCCATGGGCATACTCTCAGTGCCATGGCCACTTCTGGCACTGCACCTTTCCGAAGGAAGGCAACTCCACACACTGGGGAACCCAATTTTCTCTATCATGATGGATCTCTGATAATATGTGGAGCACGTCAGGGTCAAGTGCTTTCTGAGTCCCTGCCTCACACGCATACACAGGACAGAATCTCTTTTGGAGAGAAAAGATGTCATTCCAAACACCCAAACCAAAGTCACCTGGACAATGAAATCAAGGAACGACTGAGGAAGAACAACCTATGAGCTGCCATTTCAATAGGAAGGGTCTTTTCCGCTTAGGGAAAAGAGAGGGTGTCGTTTACCTTGACCCACACCTCGTGTCCTTTGAGAAGACATGGGTGCCCAGCAGGGAGGACTGCTTGCAACCGACATACTTCCAGAGACCAGCCAAGGAAGAGTGAAAATCTCATGCAAGAGTCCTGAGATAGCCTTTGTGTCTAATAGTCCCCGGAAACACAGACAAGGGCTTGGGAATGAAACTGCGCCCTGGAATGTGGCTTGGATGCAAATCACATCTCAATATCTCTCTCGGCTTCTTCCTCCTTCACATTCTCTCGAATCCTCCTCATCCAAGGTGACCTGTGCTGGTCCATGTTGTCAAATCTCAGCCAGGAAAGCGGTCAAATTCGTTAACCTAGATTTTCCATCAGTCTTCCAAACTCCTATCAAATAGAAAAGCATTTTACCTGAAATAACTCCTCTCTTTGTATGGAGATATTCCACCTTACCCAGTGCACCTCTATCTTACCGTAGTCAGCCCTTCACACTGACAGATAACCATCCCATTTGCACTGTGTTCTACATGGCCACAAATTTGACTCTGAGATCAACATCTTTTCAACCACCTACACATAAGGGACCGAGTGAGAATTCACTTCTCTGCAGCACAGCCCATGTATTGGAAGTTGCTGGTGAGGTGGATCTCTCGACTCTTTCTAAGGGGAGTTGGGAAATGAAGTCTCTGCCTCTCCATGTCTCAGTGAATTGGCATCAAAGAAGGGGTCTGAGCACCCTTCAGCAGGGTCTGAATGACAATGCGACAGAGGTCAAGGATTCGGTCCCTTCAAACCAGTCTCCATTTGGGACAAACCTCCTCCTTCTCTAGACCCTCAATTGGCAGGCCAGAGGCCCGGCTCGTCCAAGAGGGAAACCTCAAGACCTGCCCAGGTAGCCCTCACCACACGGCTCACGGTAGATAACAAGAGAGACTCCTTAATTCCACAACTGTGTACCCCACAAACAAGCCAGCAGTGGAACTACTCACCCCACTTCCATCCAGCACCCCAGTAGACAGGACGTAATCTTATCAACCTGTGAAATACCCACCAGACATATCCCAGCTTCATTCTTGGGAAATTTGTTACTGTGGATAGCTGGTGTGTGCTTTCATCTATTGACGTGTACGTTCAGAAGCAGGGAATGGTCCTTGCCCCCATTCAAGTATTTCCTCAGGGTTGATATTGAGGGCCTCGTCCTTGGTTGAAGGCAGAGGGGCCTATTGTCATGGTTTGAGCTCTGGAGTGAGCTTTATCGTCCCGGTCATACTTGGGAGTCTTTATTCCCCTGTTGGAAAAGACTGGAAGGGATAAGCTCACTGGTCCCTCTCAGATGTATCATAATCCAAAAGCAAGCCTGAGCCGTGGCTATTTCCTCAGCAGCCTGATGAGAATGGTGGGCATCAGAAGAATGCTGGAAAGGATACTTGTCATCCAATTGTCCAATACATCCAATGGATCCTCCTTTCATTTAGTATCAACATACCTCCAGATCATGAGCTCAGGCTGCCCGAGGTACCACAAATGATGGGGGACGGTGAGAGCTTCCCACTTTGGGCCCATCACTCGCCTCTCTTCTCACAGAGAGTCCGTGGTGTCACAATGCTTGGTGGGCATCATGCCATGGCCGTGGCCACCACTGGGCCTGAACTTCTCAGATGGAAGGCAACTCCACCTCCTCTGTGCCCACCTGCTCTCTACAGAAGGATGGCTCTTCCCCTGAACGTGTGTCAGGCTCAACACGGTGGTTCCAGAACTGCTTCCCAGGAATACACAGTCTACAATCCCATTTGGAAAGAAAATATGGGATTGAAAAAGCCCCACTGGCTCAAGATTGGGCAAGAGGGCGGAGGAGTACCTGGACACGCTGACCACTTCATAGGTACTTCGGTCTCTAGGGTCCCATATTGGACGCAGAGAGCAACACACTTGAAACAACGTTCACATGAGTGCTCTCCCAAGCAATGGCTGATCTGCAGCATTCCCTACCTGGTCCATGAGCTATTGTGGATATGCTCGGGTGTGGATCTCTGGACTCGTTCTTAGCGGATATCGAATATGAACTCTGTGACTCTTCAGGTCTCAATGATTGGGCATCCAAACAATGGTCTGAGCATCCATGGCCAGTGGGCTGGCCAACCATAACACAGAGTACAAGATGTCTGTCAACCAAATCCAGTCTCTATGGAATAGACCTCCTCATTCTCTGGCCTCATGATTGTCAGGGACAGAGCCCACTCCCTTCCAGGTGGGACCTTTCAGTACCCTCAAATTGCAGGCATCATCCCAGGGCTCCTGGAAGATCAGACAATCGACCCACCTTTCCTTCCTTCTGATTGTAGACACAACAAACCCACTGGCACTGGCCCCAGGCACCACACTCCCAGGAAGCTCTCCATGAGAGGGAGGGCTTGTTCTTATCCACCTGTGGAAAAGGCACCTGAAATAGACCGGTTACCTCTCGGTTAAAAGGCCTCTGTTTGGAGGGCTCCCCTGTGGCTTAGGCTATGGAAATATTTATTCGGAAGTGTGGAGCTGAAAATGCCCCATGGGGAATGTCTTCGTCAAGGGTTACATCCAAGGCCTCATGCTTGGTGGAGAGCATTGGGGCATGGATTGCTTGTTTGTGCCCTGGGATGTCTTGTTTCAAATGGCCATGAAGCACAATTCTTCTTTCACATGTAGGACCTCCCTTGAGGTATTCTGCCCACTGATCCCCTGAAGATATCACATGTGCAGACACCAAGCCTCTAGAATCCACACTGAGCTTGGGAGCCTGAGGAGAGTGGTGGCTATGCGTCTACAGATGGAGATAAGAGTGTTCATCCAAGAGGACCAGCCCTCTGATGGATCCTCCTTTGCATCAACTTCGACATACCTCCAGAGCAAGAGCTCATGGTGTCCATCTTTGACCTCTCAAGGTTTGAGGGGGACACTTTCCCACATATGGCCCATCACACACCTCTTTTCTCACAGAGAGGTGGTTTGGTCACAAGGCTCCATGGGCATACTCTCAGTGCCATGGCCACTTCTGGCACTGCACCTTTCCGAAGGAAGGCAACTCCACACACTGGGGAACCCAATTTTCTCTATCATGATGGATCTCTGATAATATGTGGAGCACGTCAGGGTCAAGTGCTTTCTGAGTCCCTGCCTCACACGCATACACAGGACAGAATCTCTTTTGGAGAGAAAAGATGTCATTCCAAACACCCAAACCAAAGTCACCTGGACAATGAAATCAAGGAACGACTGAGGAAGAACAACCTATGAGCTGCCATTTCAATAGGAAGGGTCTTTTCCGCTTAGGGAAAAGAGAGGGTGTCGTTTACCTTGACCCACACCTCGTGTCCTTTGAGAAGACATGGGTGCCCAGCAGGGAGGACTGCTTGCAACCGACATACTTCCAGAGACCAGCCAAGGAAGAGTGAAAATCTCATGCAAGAGTCCTGAGATAGCCTTTGTGTCTAATAGTCCCCGGAAACACAGACAAGGGCTTGGGAATGAAACTGCGCCCTGGAATGTGGCTTGGATGCAAATCACATCTCAATATCTCTCTCGGCTTCTTCCTCCTTCACATTCTCTCGAATCCTCCTCATCCAAGGTGACCTGTGCTGGTCCATGTTGTCAAATCTCAGCCAGGAAAGCGGTCAAATTCGTTAACCTAGATTTTCCATCAGTCTTCCAAACTCCTATCAAATAGAAAAGC
The DNA here is from genome assembly GCF_054392235.1 of Sus scrofa. NCBI lineage: Eukaryota > Metazoa > Chordata > Mammalia > Artiodactyla > Suidae > Sus > Sus scrofa. The sequence continues at coordinate 46,466,805 of NC_139402.1, forward strand.
ATTTTACCTGAAATAACTCCTCTCTTTGTATGGAGATATTCCACCTTACCCAGTGCACCTCTATCTTACCGTAGTCAGCCCTTCACACTGACAGATAACCATCCCATTTGCACTGTGTTCTACATGGCCACAAATTTGACTCTGAGATCAACATCTTTTCAACCACCTACACATAAGGGACCGAGTGAGAATTCACTTCTCTGCAGCACAGCCCATGTATTTGAAGTTGCTGGTGAGGTGGATCTCTCGACTCTTTCTAAGGGGAGTTGGGAAATGAAGTCTCTGCCTCTCCATGTCTCAGTGAATTGGCATCAAAGAAGGGGTCTGAGCACCCTTCAGCAGGGTCTGAATGACAATGCGACAGAGGTCAAGGATTCGGTCCCTTCAAACCAGTCTCCATTTGGGACAAACCTCCTCCTTCTCTAGACCCTCAATTGGCAGGCCAGAGGCCCGGCTCGTCCAAGAGGGAAACCTCAAGACCTGCCCAGGTAGCCCTCACCACACGGCTCACGGTAGATAACAAGAGAGACTCCTTAATTCCACAACTGTGTACCCCACAAACAAGCCAGCAGTGGAACTACTCACCCCACTTCCATCCAGCACCCCAGTAGACAGGACGTAATCTTATCAACCTGTGAAATACCCACCAGACATATCCCAGCTTCATTCTTGGGAAATTTGTTACTGTGGATAGCTGGTGTGTGCTTTCATCTATTGACGTGTACGTTCAGAAGCAGGGAATGGTCCTTGCCCCCATTCAAGTATTTCCTCAGGGTTGATATTGAGGGCCTCGTCCTTGGTTGAAGGCAGAGGGGCCTATTGTCATGGTTTGAGCTCTGGAGTGAGCTTTATCGTCCCGGTCATACTTGGGAGTCTTTATTCCCCTGTTGGAAAAGACTGGAAGGGATAAGCTCACTGGTCCCTCTCAGATGTATCATAATCCAAAAGCAAGCCTGAGCCGTGGCTATTTCCTCAGCAGCCTGATGAGAATGGTGGGCATCAGAAGAATGCTGGAAAGGATACTTGTCATCCAATTGTCCAATACATCCAATGGATCCTCCTTTCATTTAGTATCAACATACCTCCAGATCATGAGCTCAGGCTGCCCGAGGTACCACAAATGATGGGGGACGGTGAGAGCTTCCCACTTTGGGCCCATCACTCGCCTCTCTTCTCACAGAGAGTCCGTGGTGTCACAATGCTTGGTGGGCATCATGCCATGGCCGTGGCCACCATTGGGCCTGAACTTCTCAGATGGAAGGCAACTCCACCTCCTCTGTGCCCACCTGCTCTCTACAGAAGGATGGCTCTTCCCCTGAACGTGTGTCAGGCTCAACACGGTGGTTCCAGAACTGCTTCCCAGGAATACACAGTCTACAATCCCATTTGGAAAGAAAATATGGGATTGAAAAAGCCCCACTGGCTCAAGATTGGGCAAGAGGGCGGAGGAGTACCTGGACACGCTGACCACTTCATAGGTACTTCGGTCTCTAGGGTCCCATATTGGACGCAGAGAGCAACACACTTGAAACAACGTTCACATGAGTGCTCTTCCAAGCAATGGCTGATCTGCAGCATTCCCTACCTGGTCCATGAGCTATTGTGGATTTGCTCGGGTGTGGATCTCTGGACTCGTTCTTAGCGGATATCGAATATGAACTCTGTGACTCTTCAGGTCTCAATGATTGGGCATCCAAACAATGGTCTGAGCATCCATGGCCAGTGGGCTGGCCAACCATAACACAGAGTACAAGATGCCTGTCAACCAAATCCAGTCTCTATGGAATAGACCTCCTCATTCTCTGGCCTCAGGATTGTCAGGGACAGAGCCCACTCCCTTCCAGGTGGGACCTTTCAGTACCCTCAAATTGCAGGCATCATCCCAGGGCTCCTGGAAGATCAGACAATCGACCCACCTTTCCTTCCTTCTGATTGTAGACACAACAAACCCACTGGCACTGGCCCCAGGCACCACACTCCCAGGAAGCTCTCCATGAGAGGGAGGGCTTGTTCTTATCCACCTGTGGAAAAGGCACCTGCAATAGACCGGTTACCACTCGGTTAAAAGGCCTCTGTTTGGAGGGCTCCCCTGTGGCTTAGGCTATGGAAATATTTATTCGGAAGTGTGGAGCTGAAAATGCCCCATGGGGAATGTCTTCGTCAAGGGTTACATCCAAGGCCTCATGCTTGGTGGAGAGCATTGGGGCATGGATTGCTTGTTTGTGCCCTGGGATGTCTTGTTTCAAATGGCCATGAAGCACAATTCTTCTTTCACATGTAGGAACTCCCTTGAGGTATTCTGCCCACTGATCCCCTGAAGATATCACATGTGCAGACACCAAGCCTCTAGAATCCACACTGAGCTTGGGAGCCTGAGGAGAGTGGTGGCTATGCGTCTACAGATGGAGATAAGAGTGTTCATCCAAGAGGACCAGCCCTCTGATGGATCCTCCTTTGCATCAACTTCGACATACCTCCAGAGCAAGAGCTCATGGTGTCCATCTTGGACCTCTCAAGGTTTGAGGGGGACACTTTCCCACATATGGCCCATCACACACCTCTTTTCTCACAGAGAGGTGGTTTGGTCACAAGGCTCCATGGGCATACTCTCAGTGCCATGGCCACTTCTGGCACTGCACCTTTCCGAAGGAAGGCAACTCCACACACTGGGGAACCCAATTTTCTCTATCATGATGGATATCTGATAACATGTGGAGCACGTCAGGGTCAAGTGCTTTCTGAGTCCCTGCCTCACACGCATACACAGGACAGAATCTCTTTTGGAGAGAAAAGATGTCATTCCAAACACCCAAACCAAAGTCACCTGGACAATGAAATCAAGGAACGACTGAGGAAGAACAACCTATGAGCTGCCATTTCAATAGGAAGGGTCTTTTCCGCTTAGGGAAAAGAGAGGGTGTCGTTTACCTTGACCCACACCTCGTGTCCTTTGAGAAGACATGGGTGCCCAGCAGGGAGGACTGCCTGCAACCGACATACTTCCAGAGACCAGCCAAGGAAGAGTGAAAATCTCATGCAAGAGTCCTGAGATAGCCTTTGTGTCTAATAGTCCCCGGAAACACAGACAAGGGCTTGGGAATGAAACTGCGCCCTGGAATGTGGCTTGGATGCAAATCACATCTCAATATCTCTCTCGGCTTCTTCCTCCTTCACATTCTCTCGAATCCTCCTCATCCAAGGTGACCTGTGCTGGTCCATGTTGTCAAATCTCAGCCAGGAAAGCGGTCAAATTCGTTAACCTAGATTTTCCATCAGTCTTCCAAACTCCTATCAAATAGAAAAGCATTTTACCTGAAATAACTCCTCTCTTTGTATGGAGATATTCCACCTTACCCAGTGCACCTCTATCTTACCGTAGTCAGCCCTTCACACTGACAGATAACCATCCCATTTGCACTGTGTTCTACATGGCCACAAATTTGACTCTGAGATCAACATCTTTTCAACCACCTACACATAAGGGACCGAGTGAGAATTCACTTCTCTGCAGCACAGCCCATGTATTTGAAGTTGCTGGTGAGGTGGATCTCTCGACTCTTTCTAAGGGGAGTTGGGAAATGAAGTCTCTGCCTCTCCATGTCTCAGTGAATTGGCATCAAAGAAGGGGTCTGAGCACCCTTCAGCAGGGTCTGAATGACAATGCGACAGAGGTCAAGGATTCGGTCCCTTCAAACCAGTCTCCATTTGGGACAAACCTCCTCCTTCTCTAGACCCTCAATTGGCAGGCCAGAGGCCCGGCTCGTCCAAGAGGGAAACCTCAAGACCTGCCCAGGTAGCCCTCACCACACGGCTCACGGTAGATAACAAGAGAGACTCCTTAATTCCACAACTGTGTACCCCACAAACAAGCCAGCAGTGGAACTACTCACCCCACTTCCATCCAGCACCCCAGTAGACAGGACGTAATCTTATCAACCTGTGAAATACCCACCAGACATATCCCAGCTTCATTCTTGGGAAATTTGTTACTGTGGATAGCTGGTGTGTGCTTTCATCTATTGACGTGTACGTTCAGAAGCAGGGAATGGTCCTTGCCCCCATTCAAGTATTTCCTCAGGGTTGATATTGAGGGCCTCGTCCTTGGTTGAAGGCAGAGGGGCCTATTGTCATGGTTTGAGCTCTGGAGTGAGCTTTATCGTCCCGGTCATACTTGGGAGTCTTTATTCCCCTGTTGGAAAAGACTGGAAGGGATAAGCTCACTGGTCCCTCTCAGATGTATCATAATCCAAAAGCAAGCCTGAGCCGTGGCTATTTCCTCAGCAGCCTGATGAGAATGGTGGGCATCAGAAGAATGCTGGAAAGGATACTTGTCATCCAATTGTCCAATACATCCAATGGATCCTCCTTTCATTTAGTATCAACATACCTCCAGATCATGAGCTCAGGCTGCCCGAGGTACCACAAATGATGGGGGACGGTGAGAGCTTCCCACTTTGGGCCCATCACTCGCCTCTCTTCTCACAGAGAGTCCGTGGTGTCACAATGCTTGGTGGGCATCATGCCATGGCCGTGGCCACCATTGGGCCTGAACTTCTCAGATGGAAGGCAACTCCACCTCCTCTGTGCCCACCTGCTCTCTACAGAAGGATGGCTCTTCCCCTGAACGTGTGTCAGGCTCAACACGGTGGTTCCAGAACTGCTTCCCAGGAATACACAGTCTACAATCCCATTTGGAAAGAAAATATGGGATTGAAAAAGCCCCACTGGCTCAAGATTGGGCAAGAGGGCGGAGGAGTACCTGGACACGCTGACCACTTCATAGGTACTTCGGTCTCTAGGGTCCCATATTGGACGCAGAGAGCAACACACTTGAAACAACGTTCACATGAGTGCTCTTCCAAGCAATGGCTGATCTGCAGCATTCCCTACCTGGTCCATGAGCTATTGTGGATTTGCTCGGGTGTGGATCTCTGGACTCGTTCTTAGCGGATATCGAATATGAACTCTGTGACTCTTCAGGTCTCAATGATTGGGCATCCAAACAATGGTCTGAGCATCCATGGCCAGTGGGCTGGCCAACCATAACACAGAGTACAAGATGTCTGTCAACCAAATCCAGTCTCTATGGAATAGACCTCCTCATTCTCTGGCCTCATGATTGTCAGGGACAGAGCCCACTCCCTTCCAGGTGGGACCTTTCAGTACCCTCAAATTGCAGGCATCATCCCAGGGCTCCTGGAAGATCAGACAATCGACCCACCTTTCCTTCCTTCTGATTGTAGACACAACAAACCCACTGGCACTGGCCCCAGGCACCACACTCCCAGGAAGCTCTCCATGAGAGGGAGGGCTTGTTCTTATCCACCTGTGGAAAAGGCACCTGCAATAGACCGGTTACCACTCGGTTAAAAGGCCTCTGTTTGGAGGGCTCCCCTGTGGCTTAGGCTATGGAAATATTTATTCGGAAGTGTGGAGCTGAAAATGCCCCATGGGGAATGTCTTCGTCAAGGGTTACATCCAAGGCCTCATGCTTGGTGGAGAGCATTGGGGCATGGATTGCTTGTTTGTGCCCTGGGATGTCTTGTTTCAAATGGCCATGAAGCACAATTCTTCTTTCACATGTAGGAACTCCCTTGAGGTATTCTGCCCACTGATCCCCTGAAGATATCACATGTGCAGACACCAAGCCTCTAGAATCCACACTGAGCTTGGGAGCCTGAGGAGAGTGGTGGCTATGCGTCTACAGATGGAGATAAGAGTGTTCATCCAAGAGGACCAGCCCTCTGATGGATCCTCCTTTGCATCAACTTCGACATACCTCCAGAGCAAGAGCTCATGGTGTCCATCTTGGACCTCTCAAGGTTTGAGGGGGACACTTTCCCACATATGGCCCATCACACACCTCTTTTCTCACAGAGAGGTGGTTTGGTCACAAGGCTCCATGGGCATACTCTCAGTGCCATGGCCACTTCTGGCACTGCACCTTTCCGAAGGAAGGCAACTCCACACACTGGGGAACCCAATTTTCTCTATCATGATGGATATCTGATAACATGTGGAGCACGTCAGGGTCAAGTGCTTTCTGAGTCCCTGCCTCACACGCATACACAGGACAGAATCTCTTTTGGAGAGAAAAGATGTCATTCCAAACACCCAAACCAAAGTCACCTGGACAATGAAATCAAGGAACGACTGAGGAAGAACAACCTATGAGCTGCCATTTCAATAGGAAGGGTCTTTTCCGCTTAGGGAAAAGAGAGGGTGTCGTTTACCTTGACCCACACCTCGTGTCCTTTGAGAAGACATGGGTGCCCAGCAGGGAGGACTGCTTGCAACCGACATACTTCCAGAGACCAGCCAAGGAAGAGTGAAAATCTCATGCAAGAGTCCTGAGATAGCCTTTGTGTCTAATAGTCCCCGGAAACACAGACAAGGGCTTGGGAATGAAACTGCGCCCTGGAATGTGGCTTGGATGCAAATCACATCTCAATATCTCTCTCGGCTTCTTCCTCCTTCACATTCTCTCGAATCCTCCTCATCCAAGGTGACCTGTGCTGGTCCATGTTGTCAAATCTCAGCCAGGAAAGCGGTCAAATTCGTTAACCTAGATTTTCCATCAGTCTTCCAAACTCCTATCAAATAGAAAAGCATTTTACCTGAAATAACTCCTCTCTTTGTATGGAGATATTCCACCTTACCCAGTGCACCTCTATCTTACCGTAGTCAGCCCTTCACACTGACAGATAACCATCCCATTTGCACTGTGTTCTACATGGCCACAAATTTGACTCTGAGATCAACATCTTTTCAACCACCTACACATAAGGGACCGAGTGAGAATTCACTTCTCTGCAGCACAGCCCATGTATTTGAAGTTGCTGGTGAGGTGGATCTCTCGACTCTTTCTAAGGGGAGTTGGGAAATGAAGTCTCTGCCTCTCCATGTCTCAGTGAATTGGCATCAAAGAAGGGGTCTGAGCACCCTTCAGCAGGGTCTGAATGACAATGCGACAGAGGTCAAGGATTCGGTCCCTTCAAACCAGTCTCCATTTGGGACAAACCTCCTCCTTCTCTAGACCCTCAATTGGCAGGCCAGAGGCCCGGCTCGTCCAAGAGGGAAACCTCAAGACCTGCCCAGGTAGCCCTCACCACACGGCTCACGGTAGATAACAAGAGAGACTCCTTAATTCCACAACTGTGTACCCCACAAACAAGCCAGCAGTGGAACTACTCACCCCACTTCCATCCAGCACCCCAGTAGACAGGACGTAATCTTATCAACCTGTGAAATACCCACCAGACATATCCCAGCTTCATTCTTGGGAAATTTGTTACTGTGGATAGCTGGTGTGTGCTTTCATCTATTGACGTGTACGTTCAGAAGCAGGGAATGGTCCTTGCCCCCATTCAAGTATTTCCTCAGGGTTGATATTGAGGGCCTCGTCCTTGGTTGAAGGCAGAGGGGCCTATTGTCATGGTTTGAGCTCTGGAGTGAGCTTTATCGTCCCGGTCATACTTGGGAGTCTTTATTCCCCTGTTGGAAAAGACTGGAAGGGATAAGCTCACTGGTCCCTCTCAGATGTATCATAATCCAAAAGCAAGCCTGAGCCGTGGCTATTTCCTCAGCAGCCTGATGAGAATGGTGGGCATCAGAAGAATGCTGGAAAGGATACTTGTCATCTAATTGTCCAATACATCCAATGGATCCTCCTTTCATTTAGTATCAACATACCTCCAGATCATGAGCTCAGGCTGCCCGAGGTACCACAAATGATGGGGGACGGTGAGAGCTTCCCACTTTGGGCCCATCACTCGCCTCTCTTCTCACAGAGAGTCCGTGGTGTCCCAATGCTTGGTGGGCATCATGCCATGGCCGTGGCCACCACTGGGCCTGAACTTCTCAGATGGAAGGCAACTCCACCTCCTCTGTGCCCACCTGCTCTCTACAGAAGGATGGCTCTTCCCCTGAACGTGTGTCAGGCTCAACACGGTGGTTCCAGAACTGCTTCCCAGGAATACACAGTCTACAATCCCATTTGGAAAGAAAATATGGGATTGAAAAAGCCCCACTGGCTCAAGATTGGGCAAGAGGGCGGAGGAGTACCTGGACACGCTGACCACTTCATAGGTACTTCGGTCTCTAGGGTCCCATATTGGACGCAGAGAGCAACACACTTGAAACAACGTTCACATGAGTGCTCTCCCAAGCAATGGCTGATCTGCAGCATTCCCTACCTGGTCCATGAGCTATTGTGGATATGCTCGGGTGTGGATCTCTGGACTCGTTCTTAGCGGATATCGAATATGAACTCTGTGACTCTTCAGGTCTCAATGATTGGGCATCCAAACAATGGTCTGAGCATCCATGGCCAGTGGGCTGGCCAACCATAACACAGAGTACAAGATGTCTGTCAACCAAATCCAGTCTCTATGGAATAGACCTCCTCATTCTCTGGCCTCATGATTGTCAGGGACAGAGCCCACTCCCTTCCAGGTGGGACCTTTCAGTACCCTCAAATTGCAGGCATCATCCCAGGGCTCCTGGAAGATCAGACAATCGACCCACCTTTCCTTCCTTCTGATTGTAGACACAACAAACCCACTGGCACTGGCCCCAGGCACCACACTCCCAGGAAGCTCTCCATGAGAGGGAGGGCTTGTTCTTATCCACCTGTGGAAAAGGCACCTGCAATAGACCGGTTACCTCTCGGTTAAAAGGCCTCTGTTTGGAGGGCTCCCCTGTGGCTTAGGCTATGGAAATATTTATTCGGAAGTGTGGAGCTGAAAATGCCCCATGGGGAATGTCTTCGTCAAGGGTTACATCCAAGGCCTCATGCTTGGTGGAGAGCATTGGGGCATGGATTGCTTGTTTGTGCCCTGGGATGTCTTGTTTCAAATGGCCATGAAGCACAATTCTTCTTTCACATGTAGGAACTCCCTTGAGGTATTCTGCCCACTGATCCCCTGAAGATATCACATGTGCAGACACCAAGCCTCTAGAATCCACACTGAGCTTGGGAGCCTGAGGAGAGTGGTGGCTATGCGTCTACAGATGGAGATAAGAGTGTTCATCCAAGAGGACCAGCCCTCTGATGGATCCTCCTTTGCATCAACTTCGACATACCTCCAGAGCAAGAGCTCATGGTGTCCATCTTTGACCTCTCAAGGTTTGAGGGGGACACTTTCCCACATATGGCCCATCACACACCTCTTTTCTCACAGAGAGGTGGTTTGGTCACAAGGCTCCATGGGCATACTCTCAGTGCCATGGCCACTTCTGGCACTGCACCTTTCCGAAGGAAGGCAACTCCACACACTGGGGAACCCAATTTTCTCTATCATGATGGATCTCTGATAATATGTGGAGCACGTCAGGGTCAAGTGCTTTCTGAGTCCCTGCCTCACACGCATACACAGGACAGAATCTCTTTTGGAGAGAAAAGATGTCATTCCAAACACCCAAACCAAAGTCACCTGGACAATGAAATCAAGGAACGACTGAGGAAGAACAACCTATGAGCTGCCATTTCAATAGGAAGGGTCTTTTCCGCTTAGGGAAAAGAGAGGGTGTCGTTTACCTTGACCCACACCTCGTGTCCTTTGAGAAGACATGGGTGCCCAGCAGGGAGGACTGCTTGCAACCGACATACTTCCAGAGACCAGCCAAGGAAGAGTGAAAATCTCATGCAAGAGTCCTGAGATAGCCTTTGTGTCTAATAGTCCCCGGAAACACAGACAAGGGCTTGGGAATGAAACTGCGCCCTGGAATGTGGCTTGGATGCAAATCACATCTCAATATCTCTCTCGGCTTCTTCCTCCTTCACATTCTCTCGAATCCTCCTCATCCAAGGTGACCTGTGCTGGTCCATGTTGTCAAATCTCAGCCAGGAAAGCGGTCAAATTCGTTAACCTAGATTTTCCATCAGTCTTCCAAACTCCTATCAAATAGAAAAGCATTTTACCTGAAATAACTCCTCTCTTTGTATGGAGATATTCCACCTTACCCAGTGCACCTCTATCTTACCGTAGTCAGCCCTTCACACTTACAGATAACCACCCCATGTGCACGGTGTTCTACATGGTCACAAATTTCACTCTGAGATCAACATCTTTTCAACCACCTACACATAAGGGACCGAGTGAGAATTCACTTCTCTGCAGCACAGCCCATGTATTTGAAGTTGCTGGTGAGGTGGATCTCTCGACTCTTTCTAAGGGGAGTTGGGAAATGAAGTCTCTGCCTCTCCATGTCTCAGTGAATTGGCATCGAAGAAGGGGTCTGAGCACCCTTCAGCAGGGTCTGAATGACAATGCGACAGAGGTCAAGGATTCGGTCCCTTCAAACCAGTCTCCATTTGGGACAAACCTCCTCCTTCTATAGACCCTCAATTGGCAGGCCAGATGCCCGGCTCGTCCAAGAGGGAAACCTCAAGACCTGCCCAGGTAGCCCTCACCACACGGCTCACGGTAGATAACAAGAGAGACTCCTTAAATTCCACAACTGTGTACCCCACAAACAAGCCAGCAGTGGAACTACTCACCCCACTTCCATCCAGCACCCCAGTAGACAGGACGTAATCTTATCAACCTGTGAAATACCCACCAGACATATCCCAGCTTCATTCTTGGGAAATTTGTTACTGTGGATAGCTGGTGTGTGCTTTCATCTATTGACGTGTACGTTCAGAAGCAGGGAATGGTCCTTGCCCCCATTCAAGTATTTCCTCAGGGTTGATATTGAGGGCCTCGTCCTTGGTTGAAGGCAGAGGGGCCTATTGTCATGGTTTGAGCTCTGGAGTGAGCTTTATCGTCCCGGTCATACTTGGGAGTCTTTATTCCCCTGTTGGAAAAGACTGGAAGGGATAAGCTCACTGGTCCCTCTCAGATGTATCATAATCCAAAAGCAAGCCTGAGCCGTGGCTATTTCCTCAGCAGCCTGATGAGAATGGTGGGCATCAGAAGAATGCTGGAAAGGATACTTGTCATCCAATTGTCCAATACATCCAATGGATCCTCCTTTCATTTAGTATCAACATACCTCCAGATCATGAGCTCAGGCTGCCCGAGGTACCACAAATGATGGGGGACGGTGAGAGCTTCCCACTTTGGGCCCATCACTCGCCTCTCTTCTCACAGAGAGTCCGTGGTGTCACAATGCTTGGTGGGCATCATGCCATGGCCGTGGCCACCATTGGGCCTGAACTTCTCAGATGGAAGGCAACTCCACCTCCTCTGTGCCCACCTGCTCTCTACAGAAGGATGGCTCTTCCCCTGAACGTGTGTCAGGCTCAACACGGTGGTTCCAGAACTGCTTCCCAGGAATACACAGTCTACAATCCCATTTGGAAAGAAAATATGGGATTGAAAAAGACCCACTGGCTCAAGATTGGGCAAGAGGGCGGAGGAGTACCTGGACACGCTGACCACTTCATAGGTACTTCGGTCTCTAGGGTCCCATATTGGACGCAGAGAGCAACACACTTGAAACAACGTTCACATGAGTGCTCTTCCAAGCAATGGCTGATCTGCAGCATTCCCTACCTGGTCCATGAGCTATTGTGGATTTGCTCGGGTGTGGATCTCTGGACTCGTTCTTAGCGGATATCGAATATGAACTCTGTGACTCTTCAGGTCTCAATGATTGGGCATCCAAACAATGGTCTGAGCATCCATGGCCAGTGGGCTGGCCAACCATAACACAGAGTACAAGATGTCTGTCAACCAAATCCAGTCTCTATGGAATAGACCTCCTCATTCTCTGGCCTCATGATTGTCAGGGACAGAGCCCACTCCCTTCCAGGTGGGACCTTTCAGTACCCTCAAATTGCAGGCATCATCCCAGGGCTCCTGGAAGATCAGACAATCGACCCACCTTTCCTTCCTTCTGATTGTAGACACAACAAACCCACTGGCACTGGCCCCAGGCACCACACTCCCAGGAAGCTCTCCATGAGAGGGAGGGCTTGTTCTTATCCACCTGTGGAAAAGGCACCTGCAATAGACCGGTTACCACTCGGTTAAAAGGCCTCTGTTTGGAGGGCTCCCCTGTGGCTTAGGCTATGGAAATATTTATTCGGAAGTGTGGAGCTGAAAATGCCCCATGGGGAATGTCTTCGTCAAGGGTTACATCCAAGGCCTCATGCTTGGTGGAGAGCATTTGGGCATGCATTGCTTGTTTGTGCCCTGGGATGTCTTGTTTCAGATGGCCATGAAGCACAATTCTTCTTTCACATGTAGGAACTCCCTTGAGGTATTCTGCCCACTGATCCCCTGAAGATATCACATGTGCAGACACCAAGCCTCTAGAATCCACACTGAGCTTGGGAGCCTGAGGAGAGTGGTGGCTATGCGTCTACAGATGGAGATAAGAGTGTTCATCCAAGAGGACCAGCCCTCTGATGGATCCTCCTTTGCATCAACTTCGACATACCTCCAGAGCAAGAGCTCATGGTGTCCATCTTTGACCTCTCAAGGTTTGAGGGGGACACTTTCCCACATATGGCCCATCACACACCTCTTTTCTCACAGAGAGGTGGTTTGGTCACAAGGCTCCATGGGCATACTCTCAGTGCCATGGCCACTTCTGGCACTGCACCTTTCCGAAGGAAGGCAACTCCACACACTGGGGAACCCAATTTTCTCTATCATGATGGATATCTGATAACATGTGGAGCACGTCAGGGTCAAGTGCTTTCTGAGTCCCTGCCTCACACGCATACACAGGAGAGAATCTCTTTTGGAGAGAAAAGATGTCATTCCAAACACCCAAACCAAAGTCACCTGGACAATGAAATCAAGGAACGACTGAGGAAGAACACCCTATGAGCTGCCATTTCAATAGGAAGGGTCTTTTCCGCTTAGGGAAAAGAGAGGCTGTCGTTTACCTTGACCCACACCTCGTGTCCTTTGAGAAGACATGGGTGCCCAGCAGGGAGGACTGCTTGCAACCGACATACTTCCAGAGACCAGCCAAGGAAGAGTGAAAATCTCATGCAAGAGTCCTGAGATAGCCTTTGTGTCTAATAGTCCCCGGAAACACAGACAAGGGCTTGGGAATGAAACTGCGCCCTGGAATGTGGCTTGGATGCAAATCACATCTCAATATCTCTCTCGGCTTCTTCCTCCTTCACATTCTCTCGAATCCTCCTCATCCAAGGTGACCTGTGCTGGTCCATGTTGTCAAATCTCAGCCAGGAAAGCGGTCAAATTCGTTAACCTAGATTTTCCATCAGTCTTCCAAACTCCTATCAAATAGAAAAGCATTTTACCTGAAATAACTCCTCTCTTTGTATGGAGATATTCCACCTTACCCAGTGCACCTCTATCTTACCGTAGTCAGCCCTTCACACTGACAGATAACCATCCCATTTGCACTGTGTTCTACATGGCCACAAATTTGACTCTGAGATCAACATCTTTTCAACCACCTACACATAAGGGACCGAGTGAGAATTCACTTCTCTGCAGCACAGCCCATGTATTTGAAGTTGCTGGTGAGGTGGATCTCTCGACTCTTTCTAAGGGGAGTTGGGAAATGAAGTCTCTGCCTCTCCATGTCTCAGTGAATTGGCATCGAAGAAGGGGTCTGAGCACCCTTCAGCAGAGTCTGAATGACAATGCGACAGAGGTCAAGGATTCGGTCCCTTCAAACCAGTCTCCATTTGGGACAAACCTCGTCCTTCTCTAGACCCTCAATTGGCAGGCCAGATGCCCGGCTCGTCCAAGAGGGAAACCTCAAGACCTGCCCAGGTAGCCCTCACCACACGGCTCACGGTAGATAACAAGAGAGACTCCTTAAATTCCACAACTGTGTACCCCACAAACAAGCCAGCAGTGGAACTACTCACCCCACTTCCATCCAGCACCCCAGTAGACAGGACGTAATCTTATCAACCTGTGAAATACCCACCAGACATATCCCAGCTTCATTCATGGGAAATTTGTTACTGTGGATAGCTGGTGTGTGCTTTCATCTATTGACGTGTACGTTCAGAAGCAGGGAATGGTCCTTGCCCCCATTCAAGTATTTCCTCAGGGTTGATATTGAGGGCCTCGTCCTTGGTTGAAGGCAGAGGGGCCTATTGTCATGGTTTGAGCTCTGGAGTGAGCTTTATCGTCCCGGTCATACTTGGGAGTCTTTATTCCCCTGTTGGAAAAGACTGGAAGGGATAAGCTCACTGGTCCCTCTCAGATGTATCATAATCCAAAAGCAAGCCTGAGCCGTGGCTATTTCCTCAGCAGCCTGATGAGAATGGTGGGCATCAGAAGAATGCTGGAAAGGATACTTGTCATCCAATTGTCCAATACATCCAATGGATCCTCCTTTCATTTAGTATCAACATACCTCCAGATCATGAGCTCAGGCTGCCCGAGGTACCACAAATGATGGGGGACGGTGAGAGCTTCCCACTTTGGGCCCATCACTCGCCTCTCTTCTCACAGAGAGTCCGTGGTGTCACAATGCTTGGTGGGCATCATGCCATGGCCGTGGCCACCATTGGGCCTGAACTTCTCAGATGGAAGGCAACTCCACCTCCTCTGTGCCCACCTGCTCTCTACAGAAGGATGGCTCTTCCCCTGAACGTGTGTCAGGCTCAACACGGTGGTTCCAGAACTGCTTCCCAGGAATACACAGTCTACAATCCCATTTGGAAAGAAAATATGGGATTGAAAAAGACCCACTGGCTCAAGATTGGGCAAGAGGGCGGAGGAGTAGCTGGACACGCTGACCACTTCATAGGTACTTCGGTCTCTAGGGTCCCATATTGGACGCAGAGAGCAACACACTTGAAACAACGTTCACATGAGTGCTCTTCCAAGCAATGGCTGATCTGCAGCATTCCCTACCTGGTCCATGAGCTATTGTGGATTTGCTCGGGTGTGGATCTCTGGACTCGTTCTTAGCGGATATAGAATATGAACTCTGTGACTCTTCAGGTCTCAATGATTGGGCATCCAAACAATGGTCTGAGCATCCATGGCCAGTGGGCTGGCCAACCATAACACAGAGTACAAGATGTCTGTCAACCAAATCCAGTCTCTATGGAATAGACCTCCTCATTCTCTGGCCTCATGATTGTCAGGGACAGAGCCCACTCCCTTCCAGGTGGGACCTTTCAGTACCCTCAAATTGCAGGCATCATCCCAGGGCTCCTGGAAGATCAGACAATCGACCCACCTTTCCTTCCTTCTGATTGTAGACACAACAAACCCACTGGCACTGGCCCCAGGCACCACACTCCCAGGAAGCTCTCCATGAGAGGGAGGGCTTGTTCTTATCCACCTGTGGAAAAGGCACCTGAAATAGACCGGTTACCTCTCGGTTAAAAGGCCTCTGTTTGGAGGGCTCCCCTGTGGCTTAGGCTATGGAAATATTTATTCGGAAGTGTGGAGCTGAAAATGCCCCATGGGGAATGTCTTCGTCAAGGGTTACATCCAAGGCCTCATGCTTGGTGGAGAGCATTGGGGCATGCATTGCTTGTTTGTGCCCTGGGATGTCTTGTTTCAGATGGCCATGAAGCACAATTCTTCTTTCACATGTAGGAACTCCCTTGAGGTATTCTGCCCACTGATCCCCTGAAGATATCACATGTGCAGACACCAAGCCTCTAGAATCCACACTGAGCTTGGGAGCCTGAGGAGAGTGGTGGCTATGCGTCTACAGATGGAGATAAGAGTGTTCATCCAAGAGGACCAGCCCTCTGATGGATCCTCCTTTGCATCAACTTCGACATACCTCCAGAGCAAGAGCTCATGGTGTCCATCTTTGACCTCTCAAGGTTTGAGGGGGACACTTTCCCACATATGGCCCATCACACACCTCTTTTCTCACAGAGAGGTGGTTTGGTCACAAGGCTCCATGGGCATACTCTCAGTGCCATGGCCACTTCTGGCACTGCACCTTTCCGAAGGAAGGCAACTCCACACACTGGGGAACCCAATTTTCTCTATCATGATGGATATCTGATAACATGTGGAGCACGTCAGGGTCAAGTGCTTTCTGAGTCCCTGCCTCACACGCATACACAGGACAGAATCTCTTTTGGAGAGAAAAGATGTCATTCCAAACACCCAAACCAAAGTCACCTGGACAATGAAATCAAGGAACGACTGAGGAAGAACAACCTATGAGCTGCCATTTCAATAGGAAGGGTCTTTTCCGCTTAGGGAAAAGAGAGGCTGTCGTTTACCTTGACCCACACCTCGTGTCCTTTGAGAAGACATGGGTGCCCAGCAGGGAGGACTGCTTGCAACCGACATACTTCCAGAGACCAGCCAAGGAAGAGTGAAAATCTCATGCAAGAGTCCTGAGATAGCCTTTGTGTCTAATAGTCCCCGGAAACACAGACAAGGGCTTGGGAATGAAACTGCGCCCTGGAATGTGGCTTGGATGCAAATCACATCTCAATATCTCTCTCGGCTTCTTCCTCCTTCACATTCTCTCGAATCCTCCTCATCCAAGGTGACCTGTGCTGGTCCATGTTGTCAAATCTCAGCCAGGAAAGCGGTCAAATTCGTTAACCTAGATTTTCCATCAGTCTTCCAAACTCCTATCAAATAGAAAAGCATTTTACCTGAAATAACTCCTCTCTTTGTATGGAGATATTCCACCTTACCCAGTGCACCTCTATCTTACCGTAGTCAGCCCTTCACACTGACAGATAACCATCCCATTTGCACTGTGTTCTACATGGCCACAAATTTGACTCTGAGATCAACATCTTTTCAACCACCTACACATAAGGGACCGAGTGAGAATTCACTTCTCTGCAGCACAGCCCATGTATTTGAAGTTGCTGGTGAGGTGGATCTCTCGACTCTTTCTAAGGGGAGTTGGGAAATGAAGTCTCTGCCTCTCCATGTCTCAGTGAATTGGTATCGAAGAAGGGGTCTGAGCACCCTTCAGCAGGGTCTGAATGACAATGCGACAGAGGTCAAGGATTCGGTCCCTTCAAACCAGTCTCCATTTGGGACAACCCTCCTCCTTCTCTAGACCCTCAATTGGCAGGCCAGAGGCCCGGCTCCTCCAAGAGGGAAACCTCAAGACCTGCCCAGGTAGCCCTCACCACACGGCTCACGGTAGATAACAAGAGAGACTCCTTAAATTCCACAACTGTGTACCCCACAAACAAGCCAGCAGTGGAACTACTCACCCCACTTCCATCCAGCACCCCAGTAGACAGGACGTAATCTTATCAACCTGTGAAATACCCACCAGACATATCCCAGCTTCATTCTTGGGAAATTTGTTACTGTGGATAGCTGGTGTGTGCTTTCATCTACTGACGTGTACGTTCAGAAGCAGGGAATGGTCCTTGCCCCCATTCAAGTATTTCCTCAGGGTTGATATTGAGGGCCTCGTCCTTGGTTGAAGGCAGAGGGGCCTATTGTCATGGTTTGAGCTCTGGAGTGAGCTTTATCGTCCCGGTCATACTTGGGAGTCTTTATTCCCCTGTTGGAAAAGACTGGAAGGGATAAGCTCACTGGTCCCTCTCAGATGTATCATAATCCAAAAGCAAGCCTGAGCCGTGGCTATTTCCTCAGCAGCCTGATGAGAATGGTGGGCATCAGAAGAATGCTGGAAAGGATACTTGTCATCCAATTGTCCAATACATCCAATGGATCCTCCTTTCATTTAGTATCAACATACCTCCAGATCATGAGCTCAGGCTGCCCGAGGTACCACAAATGATGGGGGACGGTGAGAGCTTCCCACTTTGGGCCCATCACTCGCCTCTCTTCTCACAGAGAGTCCGTGGTGTCACAATGCTTGGTGGGCATCATGCCATGGCCGTGGCCACCATTGGGCCTGAACTTCTCAGATGGAAGGCAACTCCACCTCCTCTGTGCCCACCTGCTCTCTACAGAAGGATGGCTCTTCCCCTGAACGTGTGTCAGGCTCAACACGGTGGTTCCAGAACTGCTTCCCAGGAATACACAGTCTACAATCCCATTTGGAAAGAAAATATGGGATTGAAAAAGACCCACTGGCTCAAGATTGGGCAAGAGGGCGGAGGAGTACCTGGACACGCTGACCACTTCATAGGTACTTCGGTCTCTAGGGTCCCATATTGGACGCAGAGAGCAACACACTTGAAACAACGTTCACATGAGTGCTCTTCCAAGCAATGGCTGATCTGCAGCATTCCCTACCTGGTCCATGAGCTATTGTGGATTTGCTCGGGTGTGGATCTCTGGACTCGTTCTTAGCGGATATCGAATATGAACTCTGTGACTCTTCAGGTCTCAATGATTGGGCATCCAAACAATGGTCTGAGCATCCATGGCCAGTGGGCTGGCCAACCATAACACAGAGTACAAGATGTCTGTCAACCAAATCCAGTCTCTATGGAATAGACCTCCTCATTCTCTGGCCTCATGATTGTCAGGGACAGAGCCCACTCCCTTCCAGGTGGGACCTTTCAGTACCCTCAAATTGCAGGCATCATCCCAGGGCTCCTGGAAGATCAGACAATCGACCCACCTTTCCTTTCTTTTGATTGTAGACACAACAAACCCACTGGCACTGGCCCCAGGCACCACACTCCCAGGAAGCTCTCCATGAGAGGGAGGGCTTGTTCTTATCCACCTGTGGAAAAGGCACCTGCAATAGACCGGTTACCTCTCGGTTAAAAGGCCTCTGTTTGGAGGGCTCCCCTGTGGCTTAGGCTATGGAAATATTTATTCGGAAGTGTGGAGCTGAAAATGCCCCATGGGGAATGTCTTCGTCAAGGGTTACATCCAAGGCCTCATGCTTGGTGGAGAGCATTGGGTCATGGATGGCTTGTTTGTGCCCTGGGATGTCTTGTTTCAAATGGCCATGAAGCACAATTCTTCTTTCACATGTAGGAACTCCCTTGAGGTATTCTGCCCACTGATCCCCTGAAGATATCACATGTGCAGACACCAAGCCTCTAGAATCCACACTGAGCTTGGGAGCCTGAGGAGAGTGGTGTCTATGCGTCTACAGATGGAGATAAGAGTGTTCATCCAAGAGGACCAGCCCTCTGATGGATCCTCCTTTGCATCAACTTCGACATACCTCCAGAGCAAGAGCTCATGGTGTCCATCTTTGACCTCTCAAGGTTTGAGGGGGACACTTTCCCACATATGGCCCATCACACACCTCTTTTCTCACAGAGAGGTGGTTTGGTCACAAGGCTCCATGGGCATACTCTCAGTGCCATGGCCACTTCTGGCACTGCACCTTTCCGAAGGAAGGCAACTCCACACACTGGGGAACCCAATTTTCTCTATCATGATGGATCTCTGATAACATGTGGAGCACGTCAGGGTCAAGTGCTTTCTGAGTCCCTGCCTCACACGCATACACAGGACAGAATCTCTTTTGGAGAGAAAAGATGTCATTCCAAACACCCAAACCAAAGTCACCTGGACAATGAAATCAAGGAACGACTGAGGAAGAACAACCTATGAGCTGCCATTTCAATAGGAAGGGTCTTTTCCCCTTAGGGAAAAGTGAGGGTGTCGTTTACCTTGACCCACACCTCGTGTCCTTTGAGAAGACATGGGTGCCCAGCAGGGAGGACTGCTTGCAACCGACATACTTCCAGAGACCAGCCAAGGAAGAGTGAAAATCTCATGCAAGAGTCCTGAGATAGCCTTTGTGTCTAATAGTCCCCGGAAACACAGACAAGGGCTTGGGAATGAAACTGCGCCCTGGAATGTGGCTTGGATGCAAATCACATCTCAATATCTCTCTCTGCTTCTTCCTCCTTCACATTCTCTCGAATCCTCCTCATCCAAGGTGACCTGTGCTGGTCCATGTTGTCAAATCTCAGCCAGGAAAGCGGTCAAATTCGTTAACCTAGATTTTCCATCAGTCTTCCAAACTCCTATCAAATATAAAAGCATTTTACCTGAAATAACTCCTCTCTTTGTATGGAGATATTCCACCATACCCAGTGCACCTCTATCTTACCGTAGTCAGCCCTTCACACTGACAGATAATCACCCCATTTGCACTGTGTTCTACATGGCCACAAATTTGACTCTGAGATCAACATCTTTTCAACCACCTACACATAAGGGACCGAGTGAGAATTCACTTCTCTGCAGCACAGCCCATGTATTTGAAGTTGCTGGTGAGGTGGATCTCTCGACTCTTTCTAAGGGGAGTTGGGAAATGAAGTCTCTGCCTCTCCATGTCTCAGTGAATTGGCATCGAAGAAGGGGTCTGAGCACCCTTCAGCAGGGTCTGAATGACAATGCGACAGAGGTCAAGGATTCGGTCCCCTCAAACCAGTCTCCATTTGGGACAACCCTCCTCCTTCTCTAGACCCTCAATTGGCAGGCCAGAGGCCCGGCTCGTCCAAGAGGGAAACCTCAAGACCTGCCCAGGTAGCCCTCACCACACGGCTCACGGTAGATAACAAGAGAGACTCCTCAAATTCCACAACTGTGTCCCCCACAAACAAGCCAGCAGTGGAACTACTCACCCCACTTCCATCCAGCACCCCAGTAGACAGGACGTAATCTTATCAACCTGTGAAATACCCACCAGACATATCCCAGCTTCATTCATGGGAAATTTGTTACTGTGGATAGCTGGTGTGTGCTTTCATCTATTGACGTGTACGTTCAGAAGCAGGGAATGGTCCTTGCCCCCATTCAAGTATTTCCTCAGGGTTGATATTGAGGGCCTCGTCCTTGGTTGAAGGCAGAGGGGCCTATTGTCATGGTTTGAGCTCTGGAGTGAGCTTTATCGTCCCGGTCATACTTGGGAGTCTTTATTCCCCTGTTGGAAAAGACTGGAAGGGATAAGCTCACTGGTCCCTCTCAGATGTATCATAATCCAAAAGCAAGCCTGAGCCGTGGCTATTTCCTCAGCAGCCTGATGAGAATGGTGGGCATCAGAAGAATGCTGGAAAGGATACTTGTCATCCAATTGTCCAATACATCCAATGGATCCTCCTTTCATTTAGTATCAACATACCTCCAGATCATGAGCTCAGGCTGCCCGAGGTACCACAAATGATGGGGGACGGTGAGAGCTTCCCACTTTGGGCCCATCACTCGCCTCTCTTCTCACAGAGAGTCCGTGGTGTCACAATGCTTGGTGGGCATCATGCCATGGCCGTGGCCACCATTGGGCCTGAACTTCTCAGATGGAAGGCAACTCCACCTCCTCTGTGCCCACCTGCTCTCTACAGAAGGATGGCTCTTCCCCTGAACGTGTGTCAGGCTCAACACGGTGGTTCCAGAACTGCTTCCCAGGAATACACAGTCTACAATCCCATTTGGAAAGAAAATATGTGATTGAAAAAGACCCACTGGCTCAAGACTGGGCAAGAGGGCGGAGGAGTACCTGGACACGCTGACCACTTCATAGGTACTTCGGTCTCTAGGGTCCCATATTGGACGCAGAGAGCAACACACTTGAAACAACGTTCACATGAGTGCTCTCCCAAGCAATGGCTGATCTGCAGCATTCCCTACCTGGTCCATGAGCTATTGTGGATATGCTCGGGTGTGGATCTCTGGACTCGTTCTTAGCGGATATCGAATATGAACTCTGTGACTCTTCAGGTCTCAATGATTGGGCATCCAAACAATGGTCTGAGCATCCATGGCCAGTGGGCTGGCCAACCACAACACAGAGTACAAGATGTCTGTCAACCAAATCCAGTCTCTATGGAATAGACCTCCTCATTCTCTGGCCTCATGATTGTCAGGGACAGAGCCCACTCCCTTCCAGGTGGGACCTTTCAGTACCCTCAAATTGCAGGCATCATCCCAGGGCTCCTGGAAGATCAGACAATCGACCCACCTTTCCTTCCTTCTGATTGTAGACACAACAAACCCACTGGCACTGGCCCCAGGCACCACACTCCCAGGAAGCTCTCCATGAGAGGGAGGGCTTGTTCTTATCCACCTGTGGAAAAGGCACCTGCAATAGACCGGTTACCTCTCGGTTAAAAGGCCTCTGTTTGGAGGGCTCCCCTGTGGCTTAGGCTATGGAAATATTTATTCGGAAGTGTGGAGCTGAAAATGCCCCATGGGGAATGTCTTCGTCAAGGGTTACATCCAAGGCCTCATGCTTGGTGGAGAGCATTGGGGCATGCATTGCTTGTTTGTGCCCTGGGATGTCTTGTTTCAAATGGCCATGAAGCACAATTCTTCTTTCACATGTAGGAACTCCCTTGAGGTATTCTGCCCACTGATCCCCTGAAGATATCACATGTGCAGACACCAAGCCTCTAGAATCCACACTGAGCTTGGGAGCCTGAGGAGAGTGGTGGCTATGCGTCTACAGATGGAGATAAGAGTGTTCATCCAAGAGGACCAGCCCTCTGATGGATCCTCCTTTGCATCAACTTCGACATACCTCCAGAGCAAGAGCTCATGGTGTCCATCTTTGACCTCTCAAGGTTTGAGGGGGACACTTTCCCACATATGGCCCATCACACACCTCTTTTCTCACAGAGAGGTGGTTTGGTCACAAGGCTCCATGGGCATACTCTCAGTGCCATGGCCACTTCTGGCACTGCACCTTTCCGAAGGAAGGCAACTCCACACACTGGGGAACCCAATTTTCTCTATCATGATGGATCTCTGATAACATGTGGAGCACGTCAGGGTCAAGTGCTTTCTGAGTCCCTGCCTCACACGCATACACAGGACAGAATCTCTTTTGGAGAGAAAAGATGTCATTCCAAACACCCAAACCAAAGTCACCTGGACAATGAAATCAAGGAACGACTGAGGAAGAACAACCTATGAGCTGCCATTTCAATAGGAAGGGTCTTTTCCCCTTAGGGAAAAGTGAGGGTGTCGTTTACCTTGACCCACACCTCGTGTCCTTTGAGAAGACATGGGTGCCCAGCAGGGAGGACTGCTTGCAACCGACATACTTCCAGAGACCAGCCAAGGAAGAGTGAAAATCTCATGCAAGAGTCCTGAGATAGCCTTTGTGTCTAATAGTCCCCGGAAACACAGACAAGGGCTTGGGAATGAAACTGCGCCCTGGAATGTGGCTTGGATGCAAATCACATCTCAATATCTCTCTCTGCTTCTTCCTCCTTCACATTCTCTCGAATCCTCCTCATCCAAGGTGACCTGTGCTGGTCCATGTTGTCAAATCTCAGCCAGGAAAGCGGTCAAATTCGTTAACCTAGATTTTCCATCAGTCTTCCAAACTCCTATCAAATATAAAAGCATTTTACCTGAAATAACTCCTCTCTTTGTATGGAGATATTCCACCATACCCAGTGCACCTCTATCTTACCGTAGTCAGCCCTTCACACTGACAGATAATCACCCCATTTGCACTGTGTTCTACATGGCCACAAATTTGACTCTGAGATCAACATCTTTTCAACCACCTACACATAAGGGACCGAGTGAGAATTCACTTCTCTGCAGCACAGCCCATGTATTTGAAGTTGCTGGTGAGGTGGATCTCTCGACTCTTTCTAAGGGGAGTTGGGAAATGAAGTCTCTGCCTCTCCATGTCTCAGTGAATTGGCATCGAAGAAGGGGTCTGAGCACCCTTCAGCAGGGTCTGAATGACAATGCGACAGAGGTCAAGGATTCGGTCCCCTCAAACCAGTCTCCATTTGGGACAACCCTCCTCCTTCTCTAGACCCTCATTGGCAGGCCAGAGGCCCGGCTCGTCCAAGAGGGAAACCTCAAGACCTGCCCAGGTAGCCCTCACCACACGGCTCACGGTAGATAACAAGAGAGACTCCTCAAATTCCACAACTGTGTCCCCCACAAACAAGCCAGCAGTGGAACTACTCACCCCACTTCCATCCAGCACCCCAGTAGACAGGACGTAATCTTATCAACCTGTGAAATACCCACCAGACATATCCCAGCTTCATTCATGGGAAATTTGTTACTGTGGATAGCTGGTGTGTGCTTTCATCTATTGACGTGTACGTTCAGAAGCAGGGAATGGTCCTTGCCCCCATTCAAGTATTTCCTCAGGGTTGATATTGAGGGCCTCGTCCTTGGTTGAAGGCAGAGGGGCCTATTGTCATGGTTTGAGCTCTGGAGTGAGCTTTATCGTCCCGGTCATACTTGGGAGTCTTTATTCCCCTGTTGGAAAAGACTGGAAGGGATAAGCTCACTGGTCCCTCTCAGATGTATCATAATCCAAAAGCAAGCCTGAGCCGTGGCTATTTCCTCAGCAGCCTGATGAGAATGGTGGGCATCAGAAGAATGCTGGAAAGGATACTTGTCATCCAATTGTCCAATACATCCAATGGATCCTCCTTTCATTTAGTATCAACATACCTCCAGATCATGAGCTCAGGCTGCCCGAGGTACCACAAATGATGGGGGACGGTGAGAGCTTCCCACTTTGGGCCCATCACTCGCCTCTCTTCTCACAGAGAGTCCGTGGTGTCACAATGCTTGGTGGGCATCATGCCATGGCCGTGGCCACCATTGGGCCTGAACTTCTCAGATGGAAGGCAACTCCACCTCCTCTGTGCCCACCTGCTCTCTACAGAAGGATGGCTCTTCCCCTGAACGTGTGTCAGGCTCAACACGGTGGTTCCAGAACTGCTTCCCAGGAATACACAGTCTACAATCCCATTTGGAAAGAAAATATGTGATTGAAAAAGACCCACTGGCTCAAGACTGGGCAAGAGGGCGGAGGAGTACCTGGACACGCTGACCACTTCATAGGTACTTCGGTCTCTAGGGTCCCATATTGGACGCAGAGAGCAACACACTTGAAACAACGTTCACATGAGTGCTCTCCCAAGCAATGGCTGATCTGCAGCATTCCCTACCTGGTCCATGAGCTATTGTGGATATGCTCGGGTGTGGATCTCTGGACTCGTTCTTAGCGGATATCGAATATGAACTCTGTGACTCTTCAGGTCTCAATGATTGGGCATCCAAACAATGGTCTGAGCATCCATGGCCAGTGGGCTGGCCAACCACAACACAGAGTACAAGATGTCTGTCAACCAAATCCAGTCTCTATGGAATAGACCTCCTCATTCTCTGGCCTCATGATTGTCAGGGACAGAGCCCACTCCCTTCCAGGTGGGACCTTTCAGTACCCTCAAATTGCAGGCATCATCCCAGGGCTCCTGGAAGATCAGACAATCGACCCACCTTTCCTTCCTTCTGATTGTAGACACAACAAACCCACTGGCACTGGCCCCAGGCACCACACTCCCAGGAAGCTCTCCATGAGAGGGAGGGCTTGTTCTTATCCACCTGTGGAAAAGGCACCTGCAATAGACCGGTTACCTCTCGGTTAAAAGGCCTCTGTTTGGAGGGCTCCCCTGTGGCTTAGGCTATGGAAATATTTATTCGGAAGTGTGGAGCTGAAAATGCCCCATGGGGAATGTCTTCGTCAAGGGTTACATCCAAGGCCTCATGCTTGGTGGAGAGCATTGGGGCATGCATTGCTTGTTTGTGCCCTGGGATGTCTTGTTTCAAATGGCCATGAAGCACAATTCTTCTTTCACATGTAGGAACTCCCTTGAGGTATTCTGCCCACTGATCCCCTGAAGATATCACATGTGCAGACACCAAGCCTCTAGAATCCACACTGAGCTTGGGAGCCTGAGGAGAGTGGTGGCTATGCGTCTACAGATGGAGATAAGAGTGTTCATCCAAGAGGACCAGCCCTCTGATGGATCCTCCTTTGCATCAACTTCGACATACCTCCAGAGCAAGAGCTCATGGTGTCCATCTTTGACCTCTCAAGGTTTGAGGGGGACACTTTCCCACATATGGCCCATCACACACCTCTTTTCTCACAGAGAGGTGGTTTGGTCACAAGGCTCCATGGGCATACTCTCAGTGCCATGGCCACTTCTGGCACTGCACCTTTCCGAAGGAAGGCAACTCCACACACTGGGGAACCCAATTTTCTCTATCATGATGGATCTCTGATAACATGTGGAGCACGTCAGGGTCAAGTGCTTTCTGAGTCCCTGCCTCACACGCATACACAGGACAGAATCTCTTTTGGAGAGAAAAGATGTCATTCCAAACACCCAAACCAAAGTCACCTGGACAATGAAATCAAGGAACGACTGAGGAAGAACAACCTATGAGCTGCCATTTCAATAGGAAGGGTCTTTTCCGCTTAGGGAAAAGAGAGGGTGTCGTTTACCTTGACCCACACCTCGTGTCCTTTGAGAAGACATGGGTGCCCAGCAGGGAGGACTGCTTGCAACCGACATACTTCCAGAGACCAGCCAAGGAAGAGTGAAAATCTCATGCAAGAGTCCTGAGATAGCCTTTGTGTCTAATAGTCCCCGGAAACACAGACAAGGGCTTGGGAATGAAACTGCGCCCTGGAATGTGGCTTGGATGCAAATCACATCTCAATATTTCTCTCGGCTTCTTCCTCCTTCACATTCTCTCGAATCCTCCCCATCCATGGTGACCTGTGCTGGTCCATGTTGTCAAATCTCAGCCAGGAAAGCGGTCAAATTCGTTAACCTAGATTTTCCATCAGTCTTCCAAACTCCTATCAAATAGAAAAGCATTTTACCTGAAATAACTCCTCTCTTTGTATGGAGATATTCCACCTTACCCAGTGCACCTCTATCTTACCGTAGTCAGCCCTTCACACTGACAGATAACCATCCCATTTGCACTGTGTTCTACATGGCCACAAATTTGACTCTGAGATCAACATCTTTTCAACCACCTACACATAAGGGACCGAGTGAGAATTCACTTCTCTGCAGCACAGCCCATGTATTTGAAGTTGCTGGTGAGGTGGATCTCTCGACTCTTTCTAAGGGGAGTTGGGAAATGAAGTCTCTGCCTCTCCATGTCTCAGTGAATTGGCATCAAAGAAGGGGTCTGAGCACCCTTCAGCAGGGTCTGAATGACAATGCGACAGAGGTCAAGGATTCGGTCCCCTCAAACCAGTCTCCATTTGGGACAACCCTCCTCCTTCTCTAGACCCTCATTGGCAGGCCAGAGGCCCGGCTCGTCCAAGAGGGAAACCTCAAGACCTGCCCAGGTAGCCCTCACCACACGGCTCACGGTAGATAACAAGAGAGACTCCTTAAATTCCACAACTGTGTCCCCCACAAACAAGCCAGCAGTGGAACTACTCACCCCACTTCCATCCAGCACCCCAGTAGACAGGACGTAATCTTATCAACCTGTGAAATACCCACCAGACATATCCCAGCTTCATTCTTGGGAAATTTGTTACTGTGGATAGCTGGTGTGTGCTTTCATCTATTGACGTGTACGTTCAGAAGCAGGGAATGGTCCTTGCCCCCATTCAAGTATTTCCTCAGGGTTGATATTGAGGGCCTCGTCCTTGGTTGAAGGCAGAGGGGCCTATTGTCATGGTTTGAGCTCTGGAGTGAGCTTTATCGTCCCGGTCATACTTGGGAGTCTTTATTCCCCTGTTGGAAAAGACTTGAAGGGATAAGCTCACTGGTCCCTCTCAGATGTATCATAATCCAAAAGCAAGCCTGAGCCGTGGCTATTTCCTCAGCAGCCTGATGAGAATGGTGGGCATCAGAAGAATGCTGGAAAGGATACTTGTCATCCAATTGTCCAATACATCCAATGGATCCTCCTTTCATTTAGTATCAACATACCTCCAGATCATGAGCTCAGGCTGCCCGAGGTACCACAAATGATGGGGGACGGTGAGAGCTTCCCACTTTGGGCCCATCACTCGCCTCTCTTCTCACAGAGAGTCCGTGGTGTCACAATGCTTGGTGGGCATCATGCCATGGCCGTGGCCACCATTGGGCCTGAACTTCTCAGATGGAAGGCAACTCCACCTCCTCTGTGCCCACCTGCTCTCTACAGAAGGATGGCTCTTCCCCTGAACGTGTGTCAGGCTCAACACGGTGGTTCCAGAACTGCTTCCCAGGAATACACAGTCTACAATCCCATTTGGAAAGAAAATATGGGATTGAAAAAGACCCACTGGCTCAAGATTGGGCAAGAGGGCGGAGGAGTAGCTGGACACGCTGACCACTTCATAGGTACTTCGGTCTCTAGGGTCCCATATTGGACGCAGAGAGCAACACACTTGAAACAACGTTCACATGAGTGCTCTCCCAAGCAATGGCTGATCTGCAGCATTCCCTACCTGGTCCATGAGCTATTGTGGATATGCTCGGGTGTGGATCTCTGGACTCGTTCTTAGCGGATATCGAATATGAACTCTGTGACTCTTCAG
Organism: Sus scrofa; assembly: GCF_054392235.1. Taxonomy (NCBI): domain Eukaryota; kingdom Metazoa; phylum Chordata; class Mammalia; order Artiodactyla; family Suidae; genus Sus; species Sus scrofa. The sequence continues at coordinate 46,494,924 of NC_139402.1, forward strand.
GTCTCAATGATTGGGCATCCAAACAATGGTCTGAGCATCCATGGCCAGTGGGCTGGCCAACCACAACACAGAGTACAAGATGTCTGTCAACCAAATCCAGTCTCTATGGAATAGACCTCCTCATTCTCTGGCCTCATGATTGTCAGGGACAGAGCCCACTCCCTTCCAGGTGGGACCTTTCAGTACCCTCAAATTGCAGGCATCATCCCAGGGCTCCTGGAAGATCAGACAATCGACCCACCTTTCCTTCCTTCTGATTGTAGACACAACAAACCCACTGGCAATGGCCCCAGGCACCACACTCCCAGGAAGCTCTCCATGAGAGGGAGGGCTTGTTCTTATCCACCTGTGGAAAAGGCACCTGCAATAGACCGGTTACCTCTCGGTTAAAAGGCCTCTGTTTGGAGGGCTCCCCTGTGGCTTAGGCTATGGAAATATTTATTCGGAAGTGTGGAGCTGAAAATGCCCCATGGGGAATGTCTTCGTCAAGGGTTACATCCAAGGCCTCATGCTTGGTGGAGAGCATTGGGGCATGCATTGCTTGTTTGTGCCCTGGGATGTCTTGTATCAAATGGCCATGAAGCACAATTCTTCTTTCACATGTAGGAACTCCCTTGAGGTATTCTGCCCACTGATCCCCTGAAGATATCACATGTGCAGACACCAAGCCTCTAGAATCCACACTGAGCTTGGGAGCCTGAGGAGAGTGGTGGCTATGCGTCTACAGATGGAGATAAGAGTGTTCATCCAAGAGGACCAGCCCTCTGATGGATCCTCCTTTGCATCAACTTCGACATACCTCCAGAGCAAGAGCTCATGGTGTCCATCTTGGACCTCTCAAGGTTTGAGGGGGACACTTTCCCACATATGGCCCATCACACACCTCTTTTCTCACAGAGAGGTGGTTTGGTCACAAGGCTCCATGGGCATACTCTCAGTGCCATGGCCACTTCTGGCACTGCACCTTTCCGAAGGAAGGCAACTCCACACACTGGGGAACCCAATTTTCTCTATCATGATGGATATCTGATAACATGTGGAGCACGTCAGGGTCAAGTGCTTTCTGAGTCCCTGCCTCACACGCATACACAGGACAGAATCTCTTTTGGAGAGAAAAGATGTCATTCCAAACACCCAAACCAAAGTCACCTGGACAATGAAATCAAGGAACGACTGAGGAAGAACAACCTATGAGCTGCCATTTCAATAGGAAGGGTCTTTTCCGCTTAGGGAAAAGAGAGGGTGTCGTTTACCTTGACCCACACCTCGTGTCTTTTGAGAAGACATGGGTTCCCAGCAGGGAGGACTGCTTGCAACCGACATACTTCCAGAGACCAGCCAAGGAAGAGTGAAAATCTCATGCAAGAGTCCTGAGATAGCCTTTGTGTCTAATAGTCCCCGGAAACACAGACAAGGGCTTGGGAATGAAACTGCGCCCTGGAATGTGGCTTGGATGCAAATCACATCTCAATATCTCTCTCAGCTTCTTCCTCCTTCACATTCTCTCGAATCCTCCTCATCCAAGGTTATCTGTGCTGGTCCATGTTGTCAAAGCTCAGCAAGGAAAGCGGTCAAATTCATTAACCTAGATTTTCCATCAGTCTTCCAAACTCCTATCAAAAGTAAAAGCAGTTTACCTGAAATAACTCCTCTCTTTGTATGGAGATATTCCACCTTACCCAGTGCACCTCTATCTTACCGTAGTCAGCCCTTCACACTTACAGATAACCACCCCATGTGCACGGTGTTCTACATGGTCACAAATTTCACTCTGAGATCAACATCTTTTCAACCACCTACACATAAGGGACCGAGTGAGAATTCACTTCTCTGCAGCACAGCCCATGTATTTGAAGTTGCTGGTGAGGTGGATCTCTCGACTCTTTCTAAGGGGAGTTGGGAAATGAAGTCTCTGCCTCTCCATGTCTCAGTGAATTGGCATCGAAGAAGGGGTCTGAGCACCCTTCAGCAGGGTCTGAATGGCAATGCGACAGAGGTCAAGGATTCGGTCCCCTCAAACCAGTCTCCATTTGGGACAATCCTCCTCCTTCTCTAGACCCTCAATTGGCAGGCCAGAGGCCCGGCTCGTCCAAGAGGGAAACCTCAAGACCTGCCCAGGTAGCCCTCACCACACGGCTCACGGTAGATAACAAGAGAGACTCCTTAAATTCCACAACTGTGTCCCCCACAAACAAGCCAGCAGTGGAACTACTCACCCCACTTCCATCCAGCACCCCAGTAGACAGGACGTAATCTTATCAACCTGTGAAATACCCACCAGACATATCCCAGCTTCATTCTTGGGAAATTTGTTACTGTGGATAGCTGGTGTGTGCTTTCATCTATTGACGTGTACGTTCAGAAGCAGGGAATGGTCCTTGCCCCCATTCAAGTATTTCCTCAGGGTTGATATTGAGGGCCTCGTCCTTGGTTGAAGGCAGAGGGGCCTATTGTCATGGTTTGAGCTCTGGAGTGAGCTTTATCGTCCCGGTCATACTTGGGAGTCTTTATTCCCCTGTTGGAAAAGACTTGAAGGGATAAGCTCACTGATCCCTCTCAGATGTATCATAATCCAAAAGCAAGCCTGAGCCGTGGCTATTTCCTCAGCAGCCTGATGAGAATGGTGGGCATCAGAAGAATGCTGGAAAGAATACTTGTCATCCAATTGTCCAATACATCCAATGGATCCTCCTTTCATTTAGTATCAACATACCTCCAGATCATGAGCTCAGGCTGCCCGAGGTACCACAAATGATGGGGGACGGTGAGAGCTTCCCACTTTGGGCCCATCACTCGCCTCTCTTCTCACAGAGAGTCCGTGGTGTCACAATGCTTGGTGGGCATCATGCCATGGCCGTGGCCATCATTGGGCCTGAACTTCTCAGATGGAAGGCAACTCCACCTCCTCTGTGCCCACCTGCTCTCTACAGAAGGATGGCTCTTCCCCTGAACGTGTGTCAGGCTCAACACGGTGGTTCCAGAACTGCTTCCCAGGAATACACAGTCTACAATCCCATTTGGAAAGAAAATATGGGATTGAAAAAGACCCACTGGCTCAAGATTGGGCAAGAGGGCGGAGGAGTAGCTGGACACGCTGACCACTTCATAGGTACTTCGGTCTCTAGGGTCCCATATTGGACGCAGAGAGCAACACACTTGAAACAACGTTCACATGAGTGCTCTCCCAAGCAATGGCTGATCTGCAGCATTCCCTACCTGGTCCATGAGCTATTGTGGATATGCTCGGGTGTGGATCTCTGGACTCGTTCTTAGCGGATATCGAATAAGAACTCTGTGACTCTTCAGGTCTCAATGATTGGGCATCCAAACAATGGTCTGAGCATCCATGGCCAGTGGGCTGGCCAACCACAACACAGAGTACAAGATGTCTGTCAACCAAATCCAGTCTCTATGGAATAGACCTCCTCATTCTCTGGCCTCATGATTGTCAGGGACAGAGCCCACTCCCTTCCAGGTGGGACCTTTCAGTACCCTCAAATTGCAGGCATCATCCCAGGGCTCCTGGAAGATCAGACAATCGACCCACCTTTCCTTCCTTCTGATTGTAGACACAACAAACCCACTGGCACTGGCCCCAGGCACCACACTCCCAGGAAGCTCTCCATGAGAGGGAGGGCTTGTTCTTATCCACCTGTGGAAAAGGCACCTGCAATAGACCGGTTACCTCTCGGTTAAAAGGCCTCTGTTTGGAGGGCTCCCCTGTGGCTTAGGCTATGGAAATACTTATTCGGAAGTGTGGAGCTGAAAATGCCCCATGGGGAATGTCTTCGTCAAGGGTTACATCCAAGGCCTCATGCTTGGTGGAGAGCATTGGGGCATGCATTGCTTGTTTGTGCCCTGGGATGTCTTGTTTCAAATGGCCATGAAGCACAATTCTTCTTTCACATGTAGGACCTCCCTTGAGGTATACTGCCCACTGATCCCCTGAAGATAGCACATGTGCAGACACCAAGCCTCTAGAATCCACACTGAGCTTGGGAGCCTCAGGAGAGTGGTGGCTATGCGTCTACAGATGGAGATAAGAGTGTTCATCCAAGAGGACCAGCCCTCTGATGGATCCTCCTTTGCATCAACTTCGACATACCTCCAGAGCAAGAGCTCATGGTGTCCATCTTTGACCTCTCAAGGTTTGAGGGGGACACTTTCCCACATATGGCCCATCACACACCTCTTTTCTCACAGAGAGGTGGTTTGGTCACAAGGCTCCATGGGCATACTCTCAGTGCCATGGCCACTTCTGGCACTGCACCTTTCCGAAGGAAGGCAACTCCACACACTGGGGAACCCAATTTTCTCTATCATGATGGATCTCTGATAACATGTGGAGCACGTCAGGGTCAAGTGCTTTCTGAGTCCCTGCCTCACACGCATACACAGGACAGAATCTCTTTTGGAGAGAAAAGATGTCATTCCAAACACCCAAACCAAAGTCACCTGGACAATGAAATCAAGGAACGACTGAGGAAGAACAACCTATGAGCTGCCATTTCAATAGGAAGGGTCTTTTCCGCTTAGGGAAAAGAGAGGGTGTCGTTTACCTTGACCCACACCTCGTGTCCTTTGAGAAGACATGGGTGCCCAGCAGGGAGGACTGCTTGCAACCGACATACTTCCAGAGACCAGCCAAGGAAGAGTGAAAATCTCATGCAAGAGTCCTGAGATAGCCTTTGTGTCTAATAGTCCCCGGAAACACAGACAAGGGCTTGGGAATGAAACTGCGCCCTGGAATGTGGCTTGGATGCAAATCACATCTCAATATCTCTCTCGGCTTCTTCCTCCTTCACATTCTCTCGAATCCTCCTCATCCAAGGTGACCTGTGCTGGTCCATGTTGTCAAATCTCAGCCAGGAAAGCGGTCAAATTCGTTAACCTAGATTTTCCATCAGTCTTCCAAACTCCTATCAAATATAAAAGCATTTTACCTGAAATAACTCCTCTCTTTGTATGGAGATATTCCACCTTACCCAGTGCACCTCTATCTTACCGTAGTCAGCCCTTCACACTGACAGATAACCACCCCATTTGCACTGTGTTCTACATGGCCACAAATTTGACTCTGAGATCAACATCTTTTCAACCACCTACACATAAGGGACCGAGTGAGAATTCACTTCTCTGCAGCACAGCCCATGTATTTGAAGTTGCTGGTGAGGTGGATCTCTCGACTCTTTCTAAGGGGAGTTGGGAAATGAAGTCTCTGCCTCTCCATGTCTCAGTGAATTGGCATCGAAGAAGGGGTCTGAGCACCCTTCAGCAGGGTCTGAATGACAATGCGACAGAGGTCAAGGATTCGGTCCCCTAAAAGCAGTCTCCATTTGGGAAAACCTCCTCCTTCTCTAGACCCTCAATTGACAGGCCAGATGCCCGGCTCGTCCAAGAGGGAAACCTCAAGACCTGCCCAGGTAGCCCTCACCACACGGCTCACGGTAGATAACAAGAGAGACTCCTTAAATTCCACAACTGTGTACCCCACAAACAAGCCAGCAGTGGAACTACTCACCCCACTTCCATCCAGCACCCCAGTAGACAGGACGTAATCTTATCAACCTGTGAAATACCCACCAGACATATCCCAGCTTCATTCTTGGGAAATTTGTTACTGTGGATAGCTGGTGTGTGCTTTCATCTACTGACGTGTACGTTCAGAAGCAGGGAATGGTCCTTGCCCCCATTCAAGTATTTCCTCAGGGTTGATATTGAGGGCCTCGTCCTTGGTTGAAGGCAGAGGGGCCTATTGTCATGGTTTGAGCTCTGGAGTGAGCTTTATCGTCCCGGTCATACTTGGGAGTCTTTATTCCCCTGTTGGAAAAGACTGGAAGGGATAAGCTCACTGATCCCTCTCAGATGTATCATAATCCAAAAGCAAGCCTGAGCCGTGGCTATTTCCTCAGCAGCCTGATGAGAATGGTGGGCATCAGAAGAATGCTGGAAAGAATACTTGTCATCCAATTGTCCAATACATCCAATGGATCCTCCTTTCATTTAGTATGAACATACCTCCAGATCATGAGCGCAGGCTGCCCGAGGTACCACAAATGGTGGGGGACGGTGAGAGCTTCCCACTTTGGGCCCATCACTCGCCTCTCTTCTCACAGAGAGTCCGTGGTGTCACAATGCTTGGTGGGCATCATGCCATGGCCGTGGCCACCATTGGGCCTGAACTTCTCAGATGGAAGGCAACTCCACCTCCTCTGTGCCCACCTGCTCTCTACAGAAGGATGGCTCTTCCCCTGAACGTGTGTCAGGCTCAACACGCTGGTTCCAGAACTGCTTCCCAGGAATACACAGTCTACAATCCCATTTGGAAAGAAAATATGGGATTGAAAAAGACCCACTGGCTCAAGATTGGGCAAGAGGGCGGAGGAGTAGCTGGACACGCTGACCACTTCATAGGTACTTCGGTCTCTAGGGTCCCATATTGGACGCAGAGAGCAACACACTTGAAACAATGTTCACATGAGTGCTCTCCCAAGCAATGGCTGATCTGCAGCATTCCCTACCTGGTCCATGAGCTATTGTGGATATGCTCGGGTGTGGATCTCTGGACTCGTTCTTAGCGGATATCGAATAAGAACTCTGTGACTCTTCAGGTCTCAATGATTGGGCATCCAAACAATGGTCTGAGCATCCATGGCCAGTGGGCTGGCCAACCACAACACAGAGTACAAGATGTCTGTCAACCAAATCCAGTCTCTATGGAATAGACCTCCTCATTCTCTGGCCTCATGATTGTCAGGGACAGAGCCCACTCCCTTCCAGGTGGGAACTTTCAGTACCCTCAAATTGCAGGCATCATCCCAGGGCTCCTGGAAGATCAGACAATCGACCCACCTTTCCTTCCTTCTGATTGTAGACACAACAAACCCACTGGCACTGGCCCCAGGCACCACACTCCCAGGAAGCTCTCCATGAGAGGGAGGGCTTGTTCTTATCCACCTGTGGAAAAGGCACCTGCAATAGACCGGTTACCTCTCGGTTAAAAGGCCTCTGTTTGGAGGGCTCCCCTGTGGCTTAGGCTATGGAAATACTTATTCGGAAGTGTGGAGCTGAAAATGCCCCATGGGGAATGTCTTCGTCAAGGGTTACATCCAAGGCCTCATGCTTGGTGGAGAGCATTGGGGCATGCATTGCTTGTTTGTGCCCTGGGATGTCTTGTTTCAAATGGCCATGAAGCACAATTCTTCTTTCACATGTAGGACCTCCCTTGAGGTATACTGCCCACTGATCCCCTGAAGATAGCACATGTGCAGACACCAAGCCTCTAGAATCCACACTGAGCTTGGGAGCCTCAGGAGAGTGGTGGCTATGCGTCTACAGATGGAGATAAGAGTGTTCATCCAAGAGGACCAGCCCTCTGATGGATCCTCCTTTGCATCAACTTCGACATACCTCCAGAGCAAGAGCTCATGGTGTCCATCTTTGACCTCTCAAGGTTTGAGGGGGACACTTTCCCACATATGGACCATCACACACCTCTTTTCTCACAGAGAGGTGGTTTGGTCACAAGGCTCCATGGGCATACTCTCAGTGCCATGGCCACTTCTGGCACTGCACCTTTCCGAAGGAAGGCAACTCCACACACTGGGGAACCCAATTTTCTCTATCATGATGGATATCTGATAACATGTGGAGCACGTCAGGGTCAAGTGCTTTCTGAGTCCCTGCCTCACACGCATACACAGGACAGAATCTCTTTTGGAGAGAAAAGATGTCATTCCAAACACCCAAACCAAAGTCACCTGGACAATGAAATCAAGGAACGACTGAGGAAGAACAACCTATGAGCTGCCATTTCAATAGGAAGGGTCTTTTCCGCTTAGGGAAAAGAGAGGGTGTCGTTTACCTTGACCCACACCTCGTGTCCTTTGAGAAGACATGGGTGCCCAGCAGGGAGGACTGCTTGCAACCGACATACTTCCAGAGACCAGCCAAGGAAGAGTGAAAATCTCATGCAAGAGTCCTGAGATAGCCTTTGTGTCTAATAGTCCCCGGAAACACAGACAAGGGCTTGGGAATGAAACTGCGCCCTGGAATGTGGCTTGGATGCAAATCACATCTCAATATCTCTCTCGGCTTCTTCCTCCTTCACATTCTCTCGAATCCTCCTCATCCAAGGTGACCTGTGCTGGTCCATGTTGTCAAATCTCAGCCAGGAAAGCGGTCAAATTCGTTAACCTAGATTTTCCATCAGTCTTCCAAACTCCTATCAAATATAAAAGCATTTTACCTGAAATAACTCCTCTCTTTGTATGGAGATATTCCACCTTACCCAGTGCACCTCTATCTTACCGTAGTCAGCCCTTCACACTGACAGATAACCACCCCATTTGCACTGTGTTCTACATGGCCACAAATTTGACTCTGAGATCAACATCTTTTCAACCACCTACACATAAGGGACCGAGTGAGAATTCACTTCTCTGCAGCACAGCCCATGTATTTGAAGTTGCTGGTGAGGTGGATCTCTCGACTCTTTCTAAGGGGAGTTGGGAAATGAAGTCTCTGCCTCTCCATGTCTCAGTGAATTGGCATCGAAGAAGGGGTCTGAGCACCCTTCAGCAGGGTCTGAATGACAATGCGACAGAGGTCAAGGATTCGGTCCCCTAAAAGCAGTCTCCATTTGGGAAAACCTCCTCCTTCTCTAGACCCTCAATTGACAGGCCAGATGCCCGGCTCGTCCAAGAGGGAAACCTCAAGACCTGCCCAGGTAGCCCTCACCATACGGCTCACGGTAGATAACAAGAGAGACTCCTTAAATTCCACAACTGTGTACCCCACAAACAAGCCAGCAGTGGAACTACTCACCCCACTTCCATCCAGCACCCCAGTAGACAGGACGTAATCTTATCAACCTGTGAAATACCCACCAGACATATCCCAGCTTCATTCTTGGGAAATTTGTTACTGTGGATAGCTGGTGTGTGCTTTCATCTACTGACGTGTACGTTCAGAAGCAGGGAATGGTCCTTGCCCCCATTCAAGTATTTCCTCAGGGTTGATATTGAGGGCCTCGTCCTTGGTTGAAGGCAGAGGGGCCTATTGTCATGGTTTGAGCTCTGGAGTGAGCTTTATCGTCCCGGTCATACTTGGGAGTCTTTATTCCCCTGTTGGAAAAGACTGGAAGGGATAAGCTCACTGATCCCTCTCAGATGTATCATAATCCAAAAGCAAGCCTGAGCCGTGGCTATTTCCTCAGCAGCCTGATGAGAATGGTGGGCATCAGAAGAATGCTGGAAAGAATACTTGTCATCCAATTGTCCAATACATCCAATGGATCCTCCTTTCATTTAGTATTAACATACCTCCAGATCATGAGCTCAGGCTGCCCGAGGTACCACAAATGGTGGGGGACGGTGAGAGCTTCCCACTTTGGGCCCATCACTCGCCTCTCTTCTCACAGAGAGTCCGTGGTGTCACAATGCTTGGTGGGCATCATGCCATGGCCGTGGCCACCACTGGGCCTGAACTTCTCAGATGGAAGGCAACTCCACCTCCTCTGTGCCCACCTGCTCTCTACAGAAGGATGGCTCTTCCCCTGAACGTGTGTCAGGCTCAACACGGTGGTTCCAGAACTGCTTCCCAGGAATACACAGTCTACAATCCCATTTGGAAAGAAAATATGGGATTGAAAAAGACCCACTGGCTCAAGATTGGGCAAGAGGGCGGAGGAGTACCTGGACACGCTGACCACTTCATAGGTACTTCGGTCTCTAGGGTCCCATATTGGACGCAGAGAGCAACACACTTGAAACAACGTTCACATGAGTGCTCTCCCAAGCAATGGCTGATCTGCAGCATTCCCTACCTGGTCCATGAGCTATTGTGGATATGCTCGGGTGTGGATCTCTGGACTCGTTCTTAGCGGATATCGAATATGAACTCTGTGACTCTTCAGGTCTCAATGATTGGGCATCCAAACAATGGTCTGAGCATCCATGGCCAGTGGGCTGGCCAACCACAACACAGAGTACAAGATGTCTGTCAACCAAATCCAGTCTCTATGGAATAGACCTCCTCATTCTCTGGCCTCATGATTGTCAGGGACAGAGCCCACTCCCTTCCAGGTGGGACCTTTCAGTACCCTCAAATTGCAGGCATCATCCCAGGGCTCCTGGAAGATCAGACAATCGACCCACCTTTCCTTCCTTCTGATTGTAGACACAACAAACCCACTGGCACTGGCCCCAGGCACCACACTCCCAGGAAGCTCTCCATGAGAGGGAGGGCTTGTTCTTATCCACCTGTGGAAAAGGCACCTGCAATAGACCGGTTACCTCTCGGTTAAAAGGCCTCTGTTTGGAGGGCTCCCCTGTGGCTTAGGCTATGGAAATATTTATTCGGAAGTGTGGAGCTGAAAATGCCCCATGGGGAATGTCTTCGTCAAGGGTTACATCCAAGGCCTCATGCTTGGTGGAGAGCATTGGGGCATGCATTGCTTGTTTGTGCCCTGGGATGTCTTGTTTCAAATGGCCATGAAGCACAATTCGTCTTTCACATGTAGGAACTCCCTTGAGGTATTCTGCCCACTGATCCCCTGAAGATATCACATGTGCAGACACCAAGCCTCTAGAATCCACACTGAGCTTGGGAGCCTGAGGAGAGTGGTGGCTATGCGTATACAGATGGAGATAAGAGTGTTCATCCAAGAGGACCAGCCCTCTGATGGATCCTCCTTTGCATCAACTTCGACATACCTCCAGAGCAAGAGCTCATGGTGTCCATCTTTGACCTCTCAAGGTTTGAGGGGGACACTTTCCCACATATGGCCCATCACACACCTCTTTTCTCACAGAGAGGTGGTTTGGTCACAAGGCTCCATGGGCATACTCTCAGTGCCATGGCCACTTCTGGCACTGCACCTTTCCGAAGGAAGGCAACTCCACACACTGGGGAACCCAATTTTCTCTATCATGATGGATCTCTGATAACATGTGGAGCACGTCAGGGTCAAGTGCTTTCTGAGTCCCTGCCTCACACGCATACACAGGAGAGAATCTCTTTTGGAGAGAAAAGATGTCATTCCAAACACCCAAACCAAAGTCACCTGGACAATGAAATCAAGGAACGACTGAGGAAGAACAACCTATGAGCTGCCATTTCAATAGGAAGGGTCTTTTCCGCTTAGGGAAAAGAGAGGCTGTCGTTTACCTTGACCCACACCTCGTGTCCTTTGAGAAGACATGGGTGCCCAGCAGGGAGGACTGCTTGCAACCGACATACTTCCAGAGACCAGCCAAGGAAGAGTGAAAATCTCATGCAAGAGTCCTGAGATAGCCTTTGTGTCTAATAGTCCCCGGAAACACAGACAAGGGCTTGGGAATGAAACTGCGCCCTGGAATGTGGCTTGGATGCAAATCACATCTCAATATCTCTCTCAGCTTCTTCCTCCTTCACATTCTCTCGAATCCTCCTCATCCAAGGTGACCTGTGCTGGTCCATGTTGTCAAATCTCAGCCAGGAAAGCGGTCAAATTCGTTAACCTAGATTTTCCATCAGTCTTCCAAACTCCTATCAAATAGAAAAGCATTTTACCTGAAATAACTCCTCTCTTTGTATGGAGATATTCCACCTTACCCAGTGCACCTCTATCTTACCGTAGTCAGCCCTTCACACTGACAGATAACCATCCCATTTGCACTGTGTTCTACATGGCCACAAATTTGACTCTGAGATCAACATCTTTTCAACCACCTACACATAAGGGACCGAGTGAGAATTCACTTCTCTGCAGCACAGCCCATGTATTTGAAGTTGCTGGTGAGGTGGATCTCTCGACTCTTTCTAAGGGGAGTTGGGAAATGAAGTCTCTGCCTCTCCATGTCTCAGTGAATTGGCATCGAAGAAGGGGTCTGAGCACCCTTCAGCAGGGTCTGAATGACAATGCGACAGAGGTCAAGGATTCGGTCCCCTCAAACCAGTCTCCATTTGGGACAACCCTCCTCCTTCTCTAGACCCTCAATTGGCAGGCCAGAAGCCCGGCTCGTACAAGAGGGAAACCTCAAGACCTGCCCAGGTAGCCCTCACCACACGGCTCATGGTAGATAACAAGAGAGACTCCTTAAATTCCACAACTGTGTACCCCACAAACAAGCCAGCAGTGGAACTACTCACCCCACTTCCATCCAGCACCCCAGTAGACAGGACGTAATCTTATCAACCTGTGAAATAACCACCAGACATATCCCAGCTTCATTCTTGGGAAATTTGTTACTGTGGATAGCTGGTGTGTGCTTTCATCTACTGACGTGTACGTTCAGAAGCAGGGAATGGTCCTTGCCCCCATTCAAGTATTTCCTCAGGGTTGATATTGAGGGCCTCGTCCTTGGTTGAAGGCAGAGGGGCCTATTGTCATGGTTTGAGCTCTGGAGTGAGCTTTATCGTCCCGGTCATACTTGGGAGTCTTTATTCCCCTGTTGGAAAAGACTGGAAGGGATAAGCTCACTGATCCCTCTCAGATGTATCATAATCCAAAAGCAAGCCTGAGCCGTGGCTATTTCCTCAGCAGCCTGATGAGAATGGTGGGCATCAGAAGAATGCTGGAAAGAATACTTGTCATCCAATTGTCCAATACATCCAATGGATCCTCTTTTCATTTAGTATCAACATACCTCCAGATCATGAGCTCAGGCTGCCCGAGGTACCACAAATGATGGGGGACGGTGAGAGCTTCCCACTTTGGGCCCATCACTCGCCTCTCTTCTCACAGAGAGTCCGTGGTGTCACAATGCTTGGTGGGCATCATGCCATGGCCGTGGCCACCATTGGGCCTGAACTTCTCAGATGGAAGGCAACTCCACCTCCTCTGTGCCCACCTGCTCTCTACAGAAGGATGGCTCTTCCCCTGAACGTGTGTCAGGCTCAACACGGTGGTTCCAGAACTGCTTCCCAGGAATACACAGTCTACAATCCCATTTGGAAAGAAAATATGGGATTGAAAAAGACCCACTGGCTCAAGATTGGGCAAGAGGGCGGAGGAGTAGCTGGACACGCTGACCACTTCATAGGTACTTCGGTCTCTAGGGTCCCATATTGGACGCAGAGAGCAACACACTTGAAACAACGTTCACATGAGTGCTCTCCCAAGCAATGGCTGATCTGCAGCATTCCCTACCTGGTCCATGAGCTATTTTGGATATGCTCGGGTGTGGATCTCTGGACTCGTTCTTAGCGGATATCGAATATGAACTCTGTGACTCTTCAGGTCTCAATGATTGGGCATCCAAACAATGGTCTGAGCATCCATGGCCAGTGGGCTGGCCAACCACAACACAGAGTACAAGATGTCTGTCAACCAAATCCAGTCTCTATGGAATAGACCTCCTCATTCTCTGGCCTCATGATTGTCAGGGACAGAGCCCACTCCCTTCCAGGTGGGACCTTTCAGTACCCTCAAATTGCAGGCATCATCCCAGGGCTCCTGGAAGATCAGACAATCGACCCACCTTTCCTTCCTTCTGATTGTAGACACAACAAACCCACTGGCACTGGCCCCAGGCACCACACTCCCAGGAAGCTCTCCATGAGAGGGAGGGCTTGTTCTTATCCACCTGTGGAAAAGGCACCTGAAATAGACCGGTTACCTCTCGGTTAAAAGGCCTCTGTTTGGAGGGCTCCCCTGTGGCTTAGGCTATGGAAATATTTATTCGGAAGTGTGGAGCTGAAAATGCCCCATGGGGAATGTCTTCGTCAAGGGTTACATCCAAGGCCTCATGCTTGGTGGAGAGCATTGGGGCATGCATTGCTTGTTTGTGCCCTGGGATGTCTTGTTTCAAATGGCCATGAAGCACAATTCGTCTTTCACATGTAGGAACTCCCTTGAGGTATTCTGCCCACTGATCCCCTGAAGATATCACATGTGCAGACACCAAGCCTCTAGAATCCACACTGAGCTTGGGAGCCTGAGGAGAGTGGTGGCTATGCGTCTACAGATGGAGATAAGAGTGTTCATCCAAGAGGACCAGCCCTCTGATGGATCCTCCTTTGCATCAACTTCGACATACCTCCAGAGCAAGAGCTCATGGTGTCCATCTTTGACCTCTCAAGGTTTGAGGGGGACACTTTCCCACATATGGCCCATCACACACCTCTTTTCTCACAGAGAGGTGGTTTGGTCACAAGGCTCCATGGGTATACTCTCAGTGCTATGGCCACTTCCGGCACTGCACGTTTCCGAAGGAAGGCAACTCCACACACTGGGGAACCCAATTTTCTCTATCATGATGGATCTCTGATAACATGTGGAGCACGTCAGGGTCAAGTGCTTTCTAAGATCCTAGCTCACACGCATACACAGGAGAGAATCTCTTTTGGAGGGAAAAGATGTCATTCCAAACACCCAAACCAAAGTCACCTGGACAATGAAATCAAGGAACGACTGAGGAAGAACAACCTATGAGCTGCCATTTCAATAGGAAGGGTCTTTTCCGCTTAGGGAAAAGAGAGGGTGTCGTTTACCTTGACCCACACCTCGTGTCCTTTGAGAAGACATGGGTGCCCAGCAGGGAGGACTGCTTGCAACCGACATACTTCCAGAGACCAGCCAAGGAAGAGTGAAAATCTCATGCAAGAGTCCTGAGATAGCCTTGTGTCTAATAGTCCCCGGAAACACAGACAAGGGCTTGGGAATGAAACTGCGCCCTGGAATGTGGCTTGGATGCAAATCACATCTCAATATCTCTCTCGGCTTCTTCCTCCTTCACATTCTCTCTAATCCTCCTCATCTAAGGTGACCTGTGCCGGTCCATGTTGTCAAATCTCAGCCAGGAAAGCGGTCAAATTCGTTAACCTAGATTTTCCATCAGTCTTCCAAACTCCTATCAAATAGAAAAGCATTTTACCTGAAATAACTCCTCTCTTTGTATGGAGATATTCCACCTTACCCAGTGCACCTCTATCTTACCGTAGTCAGCCCTTCACACTGACAGATAACCACCCCATTTGCACTGTGTTCTACATGGCCACAAATTTGACTCTGAGATCAACATCTTTTCAACCACCTACACATAAGGGACCGAGTGAGAATTCACTTCTCTGCAGCACAGCCCATGTATTTGAAGTTGCTGGTGAGGTGGATCTCTCGACTCTTTCTAAGGGGAGTTGGGAAATGAAGTCTCTGCCTCTCCATGTCTCAGTGAATTGGCATCGAAGAAGGGGTCTGAGCACCCTTCAGCAGGGTCTGAATGACAATGCGACAGAGGTCAAGGATTCGGTCCCCTCAAACCAGTCTCCATTTGGGACAACCCTCCTCCTTCTCTAGACCCTCAATTGGCAGGCCAGAGGCCCGGCTCGTCCAAGAGGGAAACCTCAAGACCTGCCCAGGTAGCCCTCACCACACGGCTCACGGTAGATAACAAGAGAGACTCCTTAAATTCCACAACTGTGTACCCCACAAACAAGCCAGCAGTGGAACTACTCACCCCACTTCCATCCAGCACCCCAGTAGACAGGACGTAATCTTATCAACCTGTGAAATACCCACCAGACATATCCCAGCTTCATTCTTGGGAAATTTGTTACTGTGGATAGCTGGTGTGTGCTTTCATCTATTGACGTGTACGTTCAGAAGCAGGGAATGGTCCTTGCCCCCATTCAAGTATTTCCTCAGGGTTGATATTGAGGGCCTCGTCCTTGGTTGAAGGCAGAGGGGCCTATTGTCATGGTTTGAGCTCTGGAGTGAGCTTTATCGTCCCGGTCATACTTGGGAGTCTTTATTCCCCTGTTGGAAAAGACTGGAAGGGATAAGCTCACTGATCCCTCTCAGATGTATCATAATCCAAAAGCAAGCCTGAGCCGTGGCTATTTCCTCAGCAGCCTGATGAGAATGGTGGGCATCAGAAGAATGCTGGAAAGAATACTTGTCATCCAATTGTCCAATACATCCAATGGATCCTCCTTTCATTTAGTATCAACATACCTCCAGATCATGAGCTCAGGCTGCCCGAGGTACCACAAATGATGGGGTAGGGTGAGAGCTTCCCACTTTGGGCCCATCACTCGCCTCTCTTCTCACAGAGAGTCCGTGGTGTCACAATGCTTGGTGGGCATCATGCCATGGCCGTGGCCACCATTGGGCCTGAACTTCTCAGATGGAAGGCAACTCCACCTCCTCTGTGCCCACCTGCTCTCTACAGAAGGATGGCTCTTCCCCTGAACGTGTGTCAGGCTCAACACGGTGGTTCCAGAACTGCTTCCCAGGAATACACAGTCTACAATCCCATTTGGAAAGAAAATATGGGATTGAAAAAGACCCACTGGCTCAAGATTGGGCAAGAGGGCGGAGGAGTAGCTGGACACGCTGACCACTTCATAGGTACTTCGGTCTCTAGGGTCCCATATTGGACGCAGAGAGCAACACACTTGAAACAACGTTCACAGGAGTGCTCTCCCAAGAAACCGCTTCTCTGCAGCATTCCCTACCTGGTCCATGAGCTATTGTGGATATGCTCGGGTGTGGATCTCTGGACTCGTTCTTAGCGGATATCGAATATGAACTCTGTGACTCTTCAGGTCTCAATGATTGGGCATCCAAACAATGGTCTGAGCATCCATGGCCAGTGGGCTGGCCAACCATAACACAGAGTACAAGATGTCTGTCAACCAAATCCAGTCTCTATGGAATAGACCTCCTCATTCTCTGGCCTCATGATTGTCAGGGACAGAGCCCACTCCCTTCCAGGTGGGACCTTTCAGTACCCTCAAATTGCAGGCATCATCCCAGGGCTCCTGGAAGATCAGACAATCGACCCACCTTTCCTTCCTTCTGATTGTAGACACAACAAACCCACTGGCACTGGCCCCAGGCACCACACTCCCAGGAAGCTCTCCATGAGAGGGAGGGCTTGTTCTTATCCACCTGTGGAAAAGGCACCTGCAATAGACCGGTTACCTCTCGGTTAAAAGGCCTCTGTTTGGAGGGCTCCCCTGTGGCTTAGGCTATGGAAATATTTATTCGGAAGTGTGGAGCTGAAAATGCCCCATGGGGAATGTCTTCGTCAAGGGTTACATCCAAGGCCTCATGCTTGGTGGAGAGCATTGGGGCATGCATTGCTTGTTTGTGCCCTGGGATGTCTTGTTTCAAATGGCCATGAAGCACAATTCTTCTTTCACATGTAGGAACTCCCTTGAGGTATTCTGCCCACTGATCCCCTGAAGATATCACATGTGCAGACACCAAGCCTCTAGAATCCACACTGAGCTTGGGAGCCTGAGGAGAGTGGTGGCTATGCGTCTACAGATGGAGATAAGAGTGTTCATCCAAGAGGACCAGCCCTCTGATGGATCCTCCTTTGCATCAACTTCGACATACCTCCAGAGCAAGAGCTCATGGTGTCCATCTTTGACCTCTCAAGGTTTGAGGGGGACACTTTCCCACATATGGCCCATCACACACCTCTTTTCTCACAGACAGGTGGTTTGGTCACAAGGCTCCATGGGTATACTCTCAGTGCCATGGCCACTTCTGGCACTGCACCTTTCCGAAGGAAGGCAACTCCACACACTGGGGAACCCAATTTTCTCTATCATGATGGATCTCTGATAACATGTGGAGCACGTCAGGGTCAAGTGCTTTCTAAGATCCTAGCTCACACGCATACACAGGAGAGAATCTCTTTTGGAGAGAAAAGATGTCATTCCAAACACCCAAACCAAAGTCACCTGGACAATGAAATCAAGGAACGACTGAGGAAGAACAACCTATGAGCTGCCATTTCAATAGGAAGGGTCTTTTCCGCTTAGGGAAAAGAGAGGGTGTCGTTTACCTTGACCCACACCTCGTGTCCTTTGAGAAGACATGGGTGCCCAGCAGGGAGGACTGCTTGCAACCGACATACTTCCAGAGACCAGCCAAGGAAGAGTGAAAATCTCATGCAAGAGTCCTGAGATAGCCTTTGTGTCTAATAGTCCCCGGAAACACAGACAAGGGCTTGGGAATGAAACTGCGCCCTGGAATGTGGCTTGGATGCAAATCACATCTCAATATCTCTCTCGGCTTCTTCCTCCTTCACATTCTCTCTAATCCTCCTCATCTAAGGTGACCTGTGCCGGTCCATGTTGTCAAATCTCAGCCAGGAAAGCGGTCAAATTCGTTAACCTAGATTTTCCATCAGTCTTCCAAACTCCTATCAAATAGAAAAGCATTTTACCTCAAATAACTCCTCTCTTTGTATGGAGATATTCCACCTTACCCAGTGCACCTCTATCTTACCGTAGTCAGCCCTTCACACTGACAGATAACCACCCCATTTGCACTGTGTTCTACATGGCCACAAATTTGACTCTGAGATCAACATCTTTTCAACCACCTACACATAAGGGACCGAGTGAGAATTCACTTCTCTGCAGCACAGCCCATGTATTTGAAGTTGCTGGTGAGGTGGATCTCTCGACTCTTTCTAAGGGGAGTTGGGAAATGAAGTCTCTGCCTCTCCATGTCTCAGTGAATTGGCATCGAAGAAGGGGTCTGAGCACCCTTCAGCAGGGTCTGAATGACAATGCGACAGAGGTCAAGGATTCGGTCCCCTCAAACCAGTCTCCATTTGGGACAACCCTCCTCCTTCTCTAGACCCTCAATTGGCAGGCCAGAGGCCCGGCTCGTCCAAGAGGGAAACCTCAAGACCTGCCCAGGTAGCCCTCACCACACGGCTCACGGTAGATAACAAGAGAGACTCCTTAAATTCCACAACTGTGTACCCCACAAACAAGCCAGCAGTGGAACTACTCACCCCACTTCCATCCAGCACCCCAGTAGACAGGACGTAATCTTATCAACCTGTGAAATACCCACCAGACATATCCCAGCTTCATTCTTGGGAAATTTGTTACTGTGGATAGCTGGTGTGTGCTTTCATCTATTGACGTGTACGTTCAGAAGCAGGGAATGGTCCTTGCCCCCATTCAAGTATTTCCTCAGGGTTGATATTGAGGGCCTCGTCCTTGGTTGAAGGCAGAGGGGCCTATTGTCATGGTTTGAGCTCTGGAGTGAGCTTTATCGTCCCGGTCATACTTGGGAGTCTTTATTCCCCTGTTGGAAAAGACTGGAAGGGATAAGCTCACTGATCCCTCTCAGATGTATCATAATCCAAAAGCAAGCCTGAGCCGTGGCTATTTCCTCAGCAGCCTGATGAGAATGGTGGGCATCAGAAGAATGCTGGAAAGAATACTTGTCATCCAATTGTCCAATACATCCAATGGATCCTCCTTTCATTTAGTATCAACATACCTCCAGATCATGAGCTCAGGCTGCCCGAGGTACCACAAATGATGGGGGACGGTGAGAGCTTCCCACTTTGGGCCCATCACTCGCCTCTCTTCTCACAGAGAGTCCGTGGTGTCACAATGCTTGGTGGGCATCATGCCATTGCCGTGGCCACCATTGGGCCTGAACTTCTCAGATGGAAGGCAACTCCACCTCCTCTGTGCCCACCTGCTCTCTACAGAAGGATGGCTCTTCCCCTGAACGTGTGTCAGGCTCAACACGGTGGTTCCAGAACTGCTTCCCAGGAATACACAGTCTACAATCCCATTTGGAAAGAAAATATGGGATTGAAAAAGACCCACTGGCTCAAGATTGGGCAAGAGGGCGGAGGAGTAGCTGGACACGCTGACCACTTCATAGGTACTTCGGTCTCTAGGGTCCCATATTGGACGCAGAGAGCAACACACTTGAAACAACGTTCACATGAGTGCTCTCCCAAGCAATGGCTGATCTGCAGCATTCCCTACCTGGTCCATGAGCTATTGTGGATATGCTCGGGTGTGGATCTCTGGACTCGTTCTTAGCGGATATCGAATATGAACTCTGTGACTCTTCAGGTCTCAATGATTGGGCATCCAAACAATGGTCTGAGCATCCATGGCCAGTGGGCTGGCCAACCATAACACAGAGTACAAGATGTCTGTCAACCAAATCCAGTCTCTATGGAATAGACCTCCTCATTCTCTGGCCTCATGATTGTCAGGGACAGAGCCCACTCCCTTCCAGGTGGGACCTTTCAGTACCCTCAAATTGCAGGCATCATCCCAGGGCTCCTGGAAGATCAGACAATCGACCCACCTTTCCTTCCTTCTGATTGTAGACACAACAAACCCACTGGCACTGGCCCCAGGCACCACACTCCCAGGAAGCTCTCCATGAGAGGGAGGGCTTGTTCTTATCCACCTGTGGAAAAGGCACCTGCAATAGACCGGTTACCTCTCGGTTAAAAGGCCTCTGTTTGGAGGGCTCCCCTGTGGCTTAGGCTATGGAAATATTTATTCGGAAGTGTGGAGCTGAAAATGCCCCATGGGGAATGTCTTCGTCAAGGGTTACATCCAAGGCCTCATGCTTGGTGGAGAGCATTGGGGCATGCATTGCTTGTTTGTGCCCTGGGATGTCTTGTTTCAAATGGCCATGAAGCACAATTCGTCTTTCACATGTAGGAACTCCCTTGAGGTATTCTGCCCACTGATCCCCTGAAGATATCACATGTGCAGACACCAAGCCTCTAGAATCCACACTGAGCTTGGGAGCCTGAGGAGAGTGGTGGCTATGCGTCTACAGATGGAGATAAGAGTGTTCATCCAAGAGGACCAGCCCTCTGATGGATCCTCCTTTGCATCAACTTCGACATACCTCCAGAGCAAGAGCTCATGGTGTCCATCTTTGACTCTCAAGGTTTGAGGGGGACACTTTCCCACATATGGCCCATCACACACCTCTTTTCTCACAGACAGGTGGTTTGGTCACAAGGCTCCATGGGTATACTCTCAGTGCCATGGCCACTTCTGGCACTGCACCTTTCCGAAGGAAGGCAACTCCACACACTGGGGAACCCAATTTTCTCTATCATGATGGATCTCTGATAACATGTGGAGCACGTCAGGGTCAAGTGCTTTCTAAGATCCTAGCTCACACGCATACACAGGAGAGAATCTCTTTTGGAGAGAAAAGATGTCATTCCAAACACCCAAACCAAAGTCACCTGGACAATGAAATCAAGGAACGACTGAGGAAGAACAACCTATGAGCTGCCATTTCAATAGGAAGGGTCTTTTCCGCTTAGGGAAAAGAGAGGGTGTCGTTTACCTTGACCCACACCTCGTGTCCTTTGAGAAGACATGGGTGCCCAGCAGGGAGGACTGCTTGCAACCGACATACTTCCAGAGACCAGCCAAGGAAGAGTGAAAATCTCATGCAAGAGTCCTGAGATAGCCTTTGTGTCTAATAGTCCCCGGAAACACAGACAAGGGCTTGGGAATGAAACTGCGCCCTGGAATGTGGCTTGGATGCAAATCACATCTCAATATCTCTCTCGGCTTCTTCCTCCTTCACATTCTCTCTAATCCTCCTCATCTAAGGTGACCTGTGCCGGTCCATGTTGTCAAATCTCAGCCAGGAAAGCGGTCAAATTCGTTAACCTAGATTTTCCATCAGTCTTCCAAACTCCTATCAAATAGAAAAGCATTTTACCTGAAATAACTCCTCTCTTTGTATGGAGATATTCCACCTTACCCAGTGCACCTCTATCTTACCGTAGTCAGCCCTTCACACTGACAGATAACCACCCCATTTGCACTGTGTTCTACATGGCCACAAATTTGACTCTGAGATCAACATCTTTTCAACCACCTACACATAAGGGACCGAGTGAGAATTCACTTCTCTGCAGCACAGCCCATGTATTTGAAGTTGCTGGTGAGGTGGATCTCTCGACTCTTTCTAAGGGGAGTTGGGAAATGAAGTCTCTGCCTCTCCATGTCTCAGTGAATTGGCATCGAAGAAGGGGTCTGAGCACCCTTCAGCAGGGTCTGAATGACAATGCGACAGAGGTCAAGGATTCGGTCCCCTCAAACCAGTCTCCATTTGGGACAACCCTCCTCCTTCTCTAGACCCTCAATTGGCAGGCCAGAGGCCCGGCTCGTCCAAGAGGGAAACCTCAAGACCTGCCCAGGTAGCCCTCACCACACGGCTCACGGTAGATAACAAGAGAGACTCCTTAAATTCCACAACTGTGTACCCCACAAACAAGCCAGCAGTGGAACTACTCACCCCACTTCCATCCAGCACCCCAGTAGACAGGACGTAATCTTATCAACCTGTGAAATACCCACCAGACATATCCCAGCTTCATTCTTGGGAAATTTGTTACTGTGGATAGCTGGTGTGTGCTTTCATCTATTGACGTGTACGTTCAGAAGCAGGGAATGGTCCTTGCCCCCATTCAAGTATTTCCTCAGGGTTGATATTGAGGGCCTCGTCCTTGGTTGAAGGCAGAGGGGCCTATTGTCATGGTTTGAGCTCTGGAGTGAGCTTTATCGTCCCGGTCATACTTGGGAGTCTTTATTCCCCTGTTGGAAAAGACTGGAAGGGATAAGCTCACTGATCCCTCTCAGATGTATCATAATCCAAAAGCAAGCCTGAGCCGTGGCTATTTCCTCAGCAGCCTGATGAGAATGGTGGGCATCAGAAGAATGCTGGAAAGAATACTTGTCATCCAATTGTCCAATACATCCAATGGATCCTCCTTTCATTTAGTATCAACATACCTCCAGATCATGAGCTCAGGCTGCCCGAGGTACCACAAATGATGGGGGACGGTGAGAGCTTCCCACTTTGGGCCCATCAATCGCCTCTCTTCTCACAGAGAGTCCGTGGTGTCACAATGCTTGGTGGGCATCATGCCATTGCCGTGGCCACCATTGGGCCTGAACTTCTCAGATGGAAGGCAACTCCACCTCCTCTGTGCCCACCTGCTCTCTACAGAAGGATGGCTCTTCCCCTGAACGTGTGTCAGGCTCAACACGGTGGTTCCAGAACTGCTTCCCAGGAATACACAGTCTACAATCCCATTTGGAAAGAAAATATGGGATTGAAAAAGACCCACTGGCTCAAGATTGGGCAAGAGGGCGGAGGAGTAGCTGGACACGCTGACCACTTCATAGGTACTTCGGTCTCTAGGGTCCCATATTGGACGCAGAGAGCAACACACTTGAAACAACGTTCACATGAGTGCTCTCCCAAGCAATGGCTGATCTGCAGCATTCCCTACCTGGTCCATGAGCTATTGTGGATATGCTCGGGTGTGGATCTCTGGACTCGTTCTTAGCGGATATCGAATATGAACTCTGTGACTCTTCAGGTCTCAATGATTGGGCATCCAAACAATGGTCTGAGCATCCATGGCCAGTGGGCTGGCCAACCATAACACAGAGTACAAGATGTCTGTCAACCAAATCCAGTCTCTATGGAATAGACCTCCTCATTCTCTGGCCTCATGATTGTCAGGGACAGAGCCCACTCCCTTCCAGGTGGGACCTTTCAGTACCCTCAAATTGCAGGCATCATCCCAGGGCTCCTGGAAGATCAGACAATCGACCCACCTTTCCTTCCTTCTGATTGTAGACACAACAAACCCACTGGCACTGGCCCCAGGCACCACACTCCCAGGAAGCTCTCCATGAGAGGGAGGGCTTGTTCTTATCCACCTGTGGAAAAGGCACCTGAAATAGACCGGTTACCTCTCGGTTAAAAGGCCTCTGTTTGGAGGGCTCCCCTGTGGCTTAGGCTATGGAAATATTTATTCGGAAGTGTGGAGCTGAAAATGCCCCATGGGGAATGTCTTCGTCAAGGGTTACATCCAAGGCCTCATGCTTGGTGGAGAGCATTGGGGCATGCATTGCTTGTTTGTGCCCTGGGATGTCTTGTTTCAAATGGCCATGAAGCACAATTCTTCTTTCACATGTAGGAACTCCCTTGAGGTATTCTGCCCACTGATCCCCTGAAGATATCACATGTGCAGACACCAAGCCTCTAGAATCCACACTGAGCTTGGGAGCCTGAGGAGAGTGGTGGCTATGCGTCTACAGATGGAGATAAGAGTGTTCATCCAAGAGGACCAGCCCTCTGATGGATCCTCCTTTGCATCAACTTCGACATACCTCCAGAGCAAGAGCTCATGGTGTCCATCTTTGACTCTCAAGGTTTGAGGGGGACACTTTCCCACATATGGCCCATCACACACCTCTTTTCTCACAGACAGGTGGTTTGGTCACAAGGCTCCATGGGTATACTCTCAGTGCCATGGCCACTTCTGGCACTGCACCTTTCCGAAGGAAGGCAACTCCACACACTGGGGAACCCAATTTTCTCTATCATGATGGATCTCTGATAACATGTGGAGCACGTCAGGGTCAAGTGCTTTCTAAGATCCTAGCTCACACGCATACACAGGAGAGAATCTCTTTTGGAGAGAAAAGATGTCATTCCAAACACCCAAACCAAAGTCACCTGGACAATGAAATCAAGGAACGACTGAGGAAGAACAACCTATGAGCTGCCATTTCAATAGGAAGGGTCTTTTCCGCTTAGGGAAAAGAGAGGGTGTCGTTTACCTTGACCCACACCTCGTGTCCTTTGAGAAGACATGGGTGCCCAGCAGGGAGGACTGCTTGCAACCGACATACTTCCAGAGACCAGCCAAGGAAGAGTGAAAATCTCATGCAAGAGTCCTGAGATAGCCTTTGTGTCTAATAGTCCCCGGAAACACAGACAAGGGCTTGGGAATGAAACTGCGCCCTGGAATGTGGCTTGGATGCAAATCACATCTCAATATCTCTCTCGGCTTCTTCCTCCTTCACATTCTCTCTAATCCTCCTCATCTAAGGTGACCTGTGCCGGTCCATGTTGTCAAATCTCAGCCAGGAAAGCGGTCAAATTCGTTAACCTAGATTTTCCATCAGTCTTCCAAACTCCTATCAAATAGAAAAGCATTTTACCTCAAATAACTCCTCTCTTTGTATGGAGATATTCCACCTTACCCAGTGCACCTCTATCTTACCGTAGTCAGCCCTTCACACTGACAGATAACCACCCCATTTGCACTGTGTTCTACATGGCCACAAATTTGACTCTGAGATCAACATCTTTTCAACCACCTACACATAAGGGACCGAGTGAGAATTCACTTCTCTGCAGCACAGCCCATGTATTTGAAGTTGCTGGTGAGGTGGATCTCTCGACTCTTTCTAAGGGGAGTTGGGAAATGAAGTCTCTGCCTCTCCATGTCTCAGTGAATTGGCATCGAAGAAGGGGTCTGAGCACCCTTCAGCAGGGTCTGAATGACAATGCGACAGAGGTCAAGGATTCGGTCCCCTCAAACCAGTCTCCATTTGGGACAACCCTCCTCCTTCTCTAGACCCTCAATTGGCAGGCCAGAGGCCCGGCTCGTCCAAGAGGGAAACCTCAAGACCTGCCCAGGTAGCCCTCACCACACGGCTCACGGTAGATAACAAGAGAGACTCCTTAAATTCCACAACTGTGTACCCCACAAACAAGCCAGCAGTGGAACTACTCACCCCACTTCCATCCAGCACCCCAGTAGACAGGACGTAATCTTATCAACCTGTGAAATAACCACCAGACATATCCCAGCTTCATTCTTGGGAAATTTGTTACTGTGGATAGCTGGTGTGTGCTTTCATCTATTGACGTGTACGTTCAGAAGCAGGGAATGGTCCTTGCCCCCATTCAAGTATTTCCTCAGGGTTGATATTGAGGGCCTCGTCCTTGGTTGAAGGCAGAGGGGCCTATTGTCATGGTTTGAGCTCTGGAGTGAGCTTTATCGTCCCGGTCATACTTGGGAGTCTTTATTCCCCTGTTGGAAAAGACTGGAAGGGATAAGCTCACTGATCCCTCTCAGATGTATCATAATCCAAAAGCAAGCCTGAGCCGTGGCTATTTCCTCAGCAGCCTGATGAGAATGGTGGGCATCAGAAGAATGCTGGAAAGAATACTTGTCATCCAATTGTCCAATACATCCAATGGATCCTCCTTTCATTTAGTATCAACATACCTCCAGATCATGAGCTCAGGCTGCCCGAGGTACCACAAATGATGGGGGACGGTGAGAGCTTCCCACTTTGGGCCCATCACTCGCCTCTCTTCTCACAGAGAGTCCGTGGTGTCACAATGCTTGGTGGGCATCATGCCATGGCCGTGGCCACCATTGGGCCTGAACTTCTCAGATGGAAGGCAACTCCACCTCCTCTGTGCCCACCTGCTCTCTACAGAAGGATGGCTCTTCCCCTGAACGTGTGTCAGGCTCAACACGGTGGTTCCAGAACTGCTTCCCAGGAATACACAGTCTACAATCCCATTTGGAAAGAAAATATGGGATTGAAAAAGACCCACTGGCTCAAGATTGGGCAAGAGGGCGGAGGAGTAGCTGGACACGCTGACCACTTCATAGGTACTTCGGTCTCTAGGGTCCCATATTGGACGCAGAGAGCAACACACTTGAAACAACGTTCACATGAGTGCTCTCCCAAGCAATGGCTGATCTGCAGCATTCCCTACCTGTTCCATGAGCTATTGTGGATTTGCTCGGGTGTGGATCTCTGGACTCGTTCTTAGCGGATATAGAATATGAACTCTGTGACTCTTCAGGTCTCAATGATTGGGCATCCAAACAATGGTCTGAGCATCCATGGCCAGTGGGCTGGCCAACCATAACACAGAGTACAAGATGTCTGTCAACCAAATCCAGTCTCTATGGAATAGACCTCCTCATTCTCTGGCCTCATGATTGTCAGGGACAGAGCCCACTCCCTTCCAGGTGGGACCTTTCAGTACCCTCAAATTGCAGGCATCATCCCAGGGCTCCTGGAAGATCAGACAATCGACCCACCTTTCCTTCCTTCTGATTGTAGACACAACAAACCCACTGGCACTGGCCCCAGGCACCACACTCCCAGGAAGCTCTCCATGAGAGGGAGGGCTTGTTCTTATCCACCTGTGGAAAAGGCACCTGAAATAGACCGGTTACCTCTCGGTTAAAAGGCCTCTGTTTGGAGGGCTCCCCTGTGGCTTAGGCTATGGAAATATTTATTCGGAAGTGTGGAGCTGAAAATGCCCCATGGGGAATGTCTTCGTCAAGGGTTACATCCAAGGCCTCATGCTTGGTGGAGAGCATTGGGGCATGCATTGCTTGTTTGTGCCCTGGGATGTCTTGTTTCAAATGGCCATGAAGCACAATTCTTCTTTCACATGTAGGAACTCCCTTGAGGTATTCTGCCCACTGATCCCCTGAAGATATCACATGTGCAGACACCAAGCCTCTAGAATCCACACTGAGCTTGGGAGCCTGAGGAGAGTGGTGGCTATGCGTCTACAGATGGAGATAAGAGTGTTCATCCAAGAGGACCAGCCCTCTGATGGATCCTCCTTTGCATCAACTTCGACATACCTCCAGAGCAAGAGCTCATGGTGTCCATCTTTGACCTCTCAAGGTTTGAGGGGGACACTTTCCCACATATGGCCCATCACACACCTCTTTTCTCACAGACAGGTGGTTTGGTCACAAGGCTCCATGGGTATACTCTCAGTGCCATGGCCACTTCTGGCACTGCACCTTTCCGAAGGAAGGCAACTCCACACACTGGGGAACCCAATTTTCTCTATCATGATGGATCTCTGATAACATGTGGAGCACGTCAGGGTCAAGTGCTTTCTAAGATCCTAGCTCACACGCATACACAGGAGAGAATCTCTTTTGGAGAGAAAAGATGTCATTCCAAACACCCAAACCAAAGTCACCTGGACAATGAAATCAAGGAACGACTGAGGAAGAACAACCTATGAGCTGCCATTTCAATAGGAAGGGTCTTTTCCGCTTAGGGAAAAGTGAGGGTGTCGTTTACCTTGACCCACACCTCGTGTCCTTTGAGAAGACATGGGTGCCCAGCAGGGAGGACTGCTTGCAACCGACATACTTCCAGACACCAGCCAAGGAAGAGTGAAAATCTCATGCAAGAGTCCTGAGATAGCCTTTGTGTCTAATAGTCCCCGGAAACACAGACAAGGGCTTGGGAATGAAACTGCGCCCTGGAATGTGGCTTGGATGCAAATCACATCTCAATATCTCTCTCGGCTTCTTCCTCCTTCACATTCTCTCTAATCCTCCTCATCTAAGGTGACCTGTGCCGGTCCATGTTGTCAAATCTCAGCCAGGAAAGCGGTCAAATTCGTTAACCTAGATTTTCCATCAGTCTTCCAAACTCCTATCAAATAGAAAAGCATTATACCTCAAATAACTCCTCTCTTTGTATGGAGATATTCCACCTTACCCAGTGCACCTCTATCTTACCGTAGTCAGCCCTTCACACTGACAGATAACCACCCCATTTGCACTGTGTTCTACATGGCCACAAATTTGACTCTGAGATCAACATCTTTTCAACCACCTACACATAAGGGACCGAGTGAGAATTCACTTCTCTGCAGCACAGCCCATGTATTTGAAGTTGCTGGTGAGGTGGATCTCTCGACTCTTTCTAAGGGGAGTTGGGAAATGAAGTCTCTGCCTCTCCATGTCTCAGTGAATTGGCATCGAAGAAGGGGTCTGAGCACCCTTCAGCAGGGTCTGAATGACAATGCGACAGAGGTCAAGGATTCGGTCCCCTCAAACCAGTCTCCATTTGGGACAACCCTCCTCCTTCTCTAGACCCTCAATTGGCAGGCCAGAGGCCCGGCTCGTCCAAGAGGGAAACCTCAAGACCTGCCCAGGTAGCCCTCACCACACGGCTCACGGTAGATAACAAGAGAGACTCCTTAAATTCCACAACTGTGTACCCCACAAACAAGCCAGCAGTGGAACTACTCACCCCACTTCCATCCAGCACCCCAGTAGACAGGACGTAATCTTATCAACCTGTGAAATACCCACCAGACATATCCCAGCTTCATTCTTGGGAAATTTGTTACTGTGGATAGCTGGTGTGTGCTTTCATCTATTGACGTGTACGTTCAGAAGCAGGGAATGGTCCTTGCCCCCATTCAAGTATTTCCTCAGGGTTGATATTGAGGGCCTCGTCCTTGGTTGAAGGCAGAGGGGCCTATTGTCATGGTTTGAGCTCTGGAGTGAGCTTTATCGTCCCGGTCATACTTGGGAGTCTTTATTCCCCTGTTGGAAAAGACTGGAAGGGATAAGCTCACTGATCCCTCTCAGATGTATCATAATCCAAAAGCAAGCCTGAGCCGTGGCTATTTCCTCAGCAGCCTGATGAGAATGGTGGGCATCAGAAGAATGCTGGAAAGAATACTTGTCATCCAATTGTCCAATACATCCAATGGATCCTCCTTTCATTTAGTATCAACATACCTCCAGATCATGAGCTCAGGCTGCCCGAGGTACCACAAATGATGGGGGACGGTGAGAGCTTCCCACTTTGGGCCCATCACTCGCCTCTCTTCTCACAGAGAGTCCGTGGTGTCACAATGCTTGGTGGGCATCATGCCATTGCCGTGGCCACCATTGGGCCTGAACTTCTCAGATGGAAGGCAACTCCACCTCCTCTGTGCCCACCTGCTCTCTACAGAAGGATGGCTCTTCCCCTGAACGTGTGTCAGGCTCAACACGGTGGTTCCAGAACTGCTTCCCAGGAATACACAGTCTACAATCCCATTTGGAAAGAAAATATGGGATTGAAAAAGACCCACTGGCTCAAGATTGGGCAAGAGGGCGGAGGAGTAGCTGGACACGCTGACCACTTCATAGGTACTTCGGTCTCTAGGGTCCCATATTGGACGCAGAGAGCAACACACTTGAAACAACGTTCACATGAGTGCTCTCCCAAGCAATGGCTGATCTGCAGCATTCCCTACCTGGTCCATGAGCTATTGTGGATATGCTCGGGTGTGGATCTCTGGACTCGTTCTTAGCGGATATCGAATATGAACTCTGTGACTCTTCAGGTCTCAATGATTGGGCATCCAAACAATGGTCTGAGCATCCATGGCCAGTGAGCTGGCCAACCATAACACAGAGTACAAGATGTCTGTCAACCAAATCCAGTCTCTATGGAATAGACCTCCTCATTCTCTGGCCTCATGATTGTCAGGGACAGAGCCCACTCCCTTCCAGGTGGGACCTTTCAGTACCCTCAAATTGCAGGCATCATCCCAGGGCTCCTGGAAGATCAGACAATCGACCCACCTTTCCTTCCTTCTGATTGTAGACACAACAAACCCACTGGCACTGGCCCCAGGCACCACACTCCCAGGAAGCTCTCCATGAGAGGGAGGGCTTGTTCTTATCCACCTGTGGAAAAGGCACCTGAAATAGACCGGTTACCTCTCGGTTAAAAGGCCTCTGTTTGGAGGGCTCCCCTGTGGCTTAGGCTATGGAAATATTTATTCGGAAGTGTGGAGCTGAAAATGCCCCATGGGGAATGTCTTCGTCAAGGGTTACATCCAAGGCCTCATGCTTGGTGGAGAGCATTGGGGCATGCATTGCTTGTTTGTGCCCTGGGATGTCTTGTTTCAAATGGCCATGAAGCACAATTCTTCTTTCACATGTAGGAACTCCCTTGAGGTATTCTGCCCACTGATCCCCTGAAGATATCACATGTGCAGACACCAAGCCTCTAGAATCCACACTGAGCTTGGGAGCCTGAGGAGAGTGGTGGCTATGCGTCTACAGATGGAGATAAGAGTGTTCATCCAAGAGGACCAGCCCTCTGATGGATCCTCCTTTGCATCAACTTCGACATACCTCCAGAGCAAGAGCTCATGGTGTCCATCTTTGACTCTCAAGGTTTGAGGGGGACACTTTCCCACATATGGCCCATCACACACCTCTTTTCTCACAGACAGGTGGTTTGGTCACAAGGCTCCATGGGTATACTCTCAGTGCCATGGCCACTTCTGGCACTGCACCTTTCCGAAGGAAGGCAACTCCACACACTGGGGAACCCAATTTTCTCTATCATGATGGATATCTGATAACATGTGGAGCACGTCAGGGTCAAGTGCTTTCTAAGATCCTAGCTCACACGCATACACAGGAGAGAATCTCTTTTGGAGAGAAAAGATGTCATTCCAAACACCCAAACCAAAGTCACCTGGACAATGAAATCAAGGAACGACTGAGGAAGAACAACCTATGAGCTGCCATTTCAATAGGAAGGGTCTTTTCCGCTTAGGGAAAAGAGAGGGTGTCGTTTACCTTGACCCACACCTCGTGTCCTTTGAGAAGACATGGGTGCCCAGCAGGGAGGACTGCTTGCAACCGACATACTTCCAGACACCAGCCAAGGAAGAGTGAAAATCTCATGCAAGAGTCCTGAGATAGCCTTTGTGTCTAATAGTCCCCGGAAACACAGACAAGGGCTTGGGAATGAAACTGCGCCCTGGAATGTGGCTTGGATGCAAATCACATCTCAATATCTCTCTCGGCTTCTTCCTCCTTCACATTCTCTCTAATCCTCCTCATCTAAGGTGACCTGTGCCGGTCCATGTTGTCAAATCTCAGCCAGGAAAGCGGTCAAATTCGTTAACCTAGATTTTCCATCAGTCTTCCAAACTCCTATCAAATAGAAAAGCATTATACCTCAAATAACTCCTCTCTTTGTATGGAGATATTCCACCTTACCCAGTGCACCTCTATCTTACCGTAGTCAGCCCTTCACACTGACAGATAACCACCCCATTTGCACTGTGTTCTACATGGCCACAAATTTGACTCTGAGATCAACATCTTTTCAACCACCTACACATAAGGGACCGAGTGAGAATTCACTTCTCTGCAGCACAGCCCATGTATTTGAAGTTGCTGGTGAGGTGGATCTCTCGACTCTTTCTAAGGGGAGTTGGGAAATGAAGTCTCTGCCTCTCCATGTCTCAGTGAATTGGCATCGAAGAAGGGGTCTGAGCACCCTTCAGCAGGGTCTGAATGACAATGCGACAGAGGTCAAGGATTCGGTCCCCTCAAACCAGTCTCCATTTGGGACAACCCTCCTCCTTCTCTAGACCCTCAATTGGCAGGCCAGAGGCCCGGCTCGTCCAAGAGGGAAACCTCAAGACCTGCCCAGGTAGCCCTCACCACACGGCTCACGGTAGATAACAAGAGAGACTCCTTAAATTCCACAACTGTGTACCCCACAAACAAGCCAGCAGTGGAACTACTCACCCCACTTCCATCCAGCACCCCAGTAGACAGGACGTAATCTTATCAACCTGTGAAATACCCACCAGACATATCCCAGCTTCATTCTTGGGAAATTTGTTACTGTGGATAGCTGGTGTGTGCTTTCATCTATTGACGTGTACGTTCAGAAGCAGGGAATGGTCCTTGCCCCCATTCAAGTATTTCCTCAGGGTTGATATTGAGGGCCTCGTCCTTGGTTGAAGGCAGAGGGGCCTATTGTCATGGTTTGAGCTCTGGAGTGAGCTTTATCGTCCCGGTCATACTTGGGAGTCTTTATTCCCCTGTTGGAAAAGACTGGAAGGGATAAGCTCACTGATCCCTCTCAGATGTATCATAATCCAAAAGCAAGCCTGAGCCGTGGCTATTTCCTCAGCAGCCTGATGAGAATGGTGGGCATCAGAAGAATGCTGGAAAGAATACTTGTCATCCAATTGTCCAATACATCCAATGGATCCTCCTTTCATTTAGTATCAACATACCTCCAGATCATGAGCTCAGGCTGCCCGAGGTACCACAAATGATGGGGGACGGTGAGAGCTTCCCACTTTGGGCCCATCAATCGCCTCTCTTCTCACAGAGAGTCCGTGGTGTCACAATGCTTGGTGGGCATCATGCCATTGCCGTGGCCACCATTGGGCCTGAACTTCTCAGATGGAAGGCAACTCCACCTCCTCTGTGCCCACCTGCTCTCTACAGAAGGATGGCTCTTCCCCTGAACGTGTGTCAGGCTCAACACGGTGGTTCCAGAACTGCTTCCCAGGAATACACAGTCTACAATCCCATTTGGAAAGAAAATATGGTTATTGAAAAAGACCCACTGGCTCAAGATTGGGCAAGAGGGCGGAGGAGTAGCTGGACACGCTGACCACTTCATAGGTACTTCGGTCTCTAGGGTCCCATATTGGACGCAGAGAGCAACACACTTGAAACAACGTTCACATGAGTGCTCTCCCAAGCAATGGCTGATCTGCAGCATTCCCTACCTGGTCCATGAGCTATTGTGGATATGCTCGGGTGTGGATCTCTGGACTCGTTCTTAGCGGATATCGAATATGAACTCTGTGACTCTTCAGGTCTCAATGATTGGGCATCCAAACAATGGTCTGAGCATCCATGGCCAGTGGGCTGGCCAACCATAACACAGAGTACAAGATGTCTGTCAACCAAATCCAGTCTCTATGGAATAGACCTCCTCATTCTCTGGCCTCATGATTGTCAGGGACAGAGCCCACTCCCTTCCAGGTGGGACCTTTCAGTACCCTCAAATTGCAGGCATCATCCCAGGGCTCCTGGAAGATCAGACAATCGACCCACC
This sequence comes from Sus scrofa, assembly GCF_054392235.1. Taxonomy (NCBI): domain Eukaryota; kingdom Metazoa; phylum Chordata; class Mammalia; order Artiodactyla; family Suidae; genus Sus; species Sus scrofa. Next base: position 46,528,221 of record NC_139402.1, read on the forward strand.
TTTCCTTCCTTCTGATTGTAGACACAACAAACCCACTGGCACTGGCCCCAGGCACCACACTCCCAGGAAGCTCTCCATGAGAGGGAGGGCTTGTTCTTATCCACCTGTGGAAAAGGCACCTGAAATAGACCGGTTACCTCTCGGTTAAAAGGCCTCTGTTTGGAGGGCTCCCCTGTGGCTTAGGCTATGGAAATATTTATTCGGAAGTGTGGAGCTGAAAATGCCCCATGGGGAATGTCTTCGTCAAGGGTTACATCCAAGGCCTCATGCTTGGTGGAGAGCATTGGGGCATGCATTGCTTGTTTGTGCCCTGGGATGTCTTGTTTCAAATGGCCATGAAGCACAATTCTTCTTTCACATGTAGGAACTCCCTTGAGGTATTCTGCCCACTGATCCCCTGAAGATATCACATGTGCAGACACCAAGCCTCTAGAATCCACACTGAGCTTGGGAGCCTGAGGAGAGTGGTGGCTATGCGTCTACAGATGGAGATAAGAGTGTTCATCCAAGAGGACCAGCCCTCTGATGGATCCTCCTTTGCATCAACTTCGACATACCTCCAGAGCAAGAGCTCATGGTGTCCATCTTTGACTCTCAAGGTTTGAGGGGGACACTTTCCCACATATGGCCCATCACACACCTCTTTTCTCACAGACAGGTGGTTTGGTCACAAGGCTCCATGGGTATACTCTCAGTGCAATGGCCACTTCTGGCACTGCACCTTTCCGAAGGAAGGCAACTCCACACACTGGGGAACCCAATTTTCTCTATCATGATGGATCTCTGATAACATGTGGAGCACGTCAGGGTCAAGTGCTTTCTAAGATCCTAGCTCACACGCATACACAGGAGAGAATCTCTTTTGGAGAGAAAAGATGTCATTCCAAACACCCAAACCAAAGTCACCTGGACAATGAAATCAAGGAACGACTGAGGAAGAACAACCTATGAGCTGCCATTTCAATAGGAAGGGTCTTTTCCGCTTAGGGAAAAGAGAGGGTGTCGTTTACCTTGACCCACACCTCGTGTCCTTTGAGAAGACATGGGTGCCCAGCAGGGAGGACTGCTTGCAACCGACATACTTCCAGAGACCAGCCAAGGAAGAGTGAAAATCTCATGCAAGAGTCCTGAGATAGCCTTTGTGTCTAATAGTCCCCGGAAACACAGACAAGGGCTTGGGAATGAAACTGCGCCCTGGAATGTGGCTTGGATGCAAATCACATCTCAATATCTCTCTCGGCTTCTTCCTCCTTCACATTCTCTCTAATCCTCCTCATCTAAGGTGACCTGTGCCGGTCCATGTTGTCAAATCTCAGCCAGGAAAGCGGTCAAATTCGTTAACCTAGATTTTCCATCAGTCTTCCAAACTCCTATCAAATAGAAAAGCATTTTACCTCAAATAACTCCTCTCTTTGTATGGAGATATTCCACCTTACCCAGTGCACCTCTATCTTACCGTAGTCAGCCCTTCACACTGACAGATAACCACCCCATTTGCACTGTGTTCTACATGGCCACAAATTTGACTCTGAGATCAACATCTTTTCAACCACCTACACATAAGGGACCGAGTGAGAATTCACTTCTCTGCAGCACAGCCCATGTATTTGAAGTTGCTGGTGAGGTGGATCTCTCGACTCTTTCTAAGGGGAGTTGGGAAATGAAGTCTCTGCCTCTCCATGTCTCAGTGAATTGGCATCGAAGAAGGGGTCTGAGCACCCTTCAGCAGGGTCTGAATGACAATGCGACAGAGGTCAAGGATTCGGTCCCCTCAAACCAGTCTCCATTTGGGACAACCCTCCTCCTTCTCTAGACCCTCAATTGGCAGGCCAGAGGCCCGGCTCGTCCAAGAGGGAAACCTCAAGACCTGCCCAGGTAGCCCTCACCACACGGCTCACGGTAGATAACAAGAGAGACTCCTTAAATTCCACAACTGTGTACCCCACAAACAAGCCAGCAGTGGAACTACTCACCCCACTTCCATCCAGCACCCCAGTAGACAGGACGTAATCTTATCAACCTGTGAAATACCCACCAGACATATCCCAGCTTCATTCTTGGGAAATTTGTTACTGTGGATAGCTGGTGTGTGCTTTCATCTATTGACGTGTACGTTCAGAAGCAGGGAATGGTCCTTGCCCCCATTCAAGTATTTCCTCAGGGTTGATATTGAGGGCCTCGTCCTTGGTTGAAGGCAGAGGGGCCTATTGTCATGGTTTGAGCTCTGGAGTGAGCTTTATCGTCCCGGTCATACTTGGGAGTCTTTATTCCCCTGTTGGAAAAGACTGGAAGGGATAAGCTCACTGATCCCTCTCAGATGTATCATAATCCAAAAGCAAGCCTGAGCCGTGGCTATTTCCTCAGCAGCCTGATGAGAATGGTGGGCATCAGAAGAATGCTGGAAAGAATACTTGTCATCCAATTGTCCAATACATCCAATGGATCCTCCTTTCATTTAGTATCAACATACCTCCAGATCATGAGCTCAGGCTGCCCGAGGTACCACAAATGATGGGGGACGGTGAGAGCTTCCCACTTTGGGCCCATCACTCGCCTCTCTTCTCACAGAGAGTCCGTGGTGTCACAATGCTTGGTGGGCATCATGCCATGGCCGTGGCCACCATTGGGCCTGAACTTCTCAGATGGAAGGCAACTCCACCTCCTCTGTGCCCACCTGCTCTCTACAGAAGGATGGCTCTTCCCCTGAACGTGTGTCAGGCTCAACACGGTGGTTCCAGAACTGCTTCCCAGGAATACACAGTCTACAATCCCATTTGGAAAGAAAATATGGGATTGAAAAAGACCCACTGGCTCAAGATTGGGCAAGAGGGCGGAGGAGTAGCTGGACACGCTGACCACTTCATAGGTACTTCGGTCTCTAGGGTCCCATATTGGACGCAGAGAGCAACACACTTGAAACAACGTTCACATGAGTGCTCTCCCAAGCAATGGCTGATCTGCAGCATTCCCTACCTGTTCCATGAGCTATTGTGGATTTGCTCGGGTGTGGATCTCTGGACTCGTTCTTAGCGGATATAGAATATGAACTCTGTGACTCTTCAGGTCTCAATGATTGGGCATCCAAACAATGGTCTGAGCATCCATGGCCAGTGGGCTGGCCAACCATAACACAGAGTACAAGATGTCTGTCAACCAAATCCAGTCTCTATGGAATAGACCTCCTCATTCTCTGGCCTCATGATTGTCAGGGACAGAGCCCACTCCCTTCCAGGTGGGACCTTTCAGTACCCTCAAATTGCAGGCATCATCCCAGGGCTCCTGGAAGATCAGACAATCGACCCACCTTTCCTTCCTTCTGATTGTAGACACAACAAACCCACTGGCACTGGCCCCAGGCACCACACTCCCAGGAAGCTCTCCATGAGAGGGAGGGCCTGTTCTTATCCACCTGTGGAAAAGGCACCTGAAATAGACCGGTTACCTCTCGGTTAAAAGGCCTCTGTTTGGAGGGCTCCCCTGTGGCTTCGGCTATGGAAATATTTATTCGGAAGTGTGGAGCTGAAAATGCCCCATGGGGAATGTCTTCGTCAAGGGTTACATCCAAGGCCTCATGCTTGGTGGAGAGCATTGGGGCATGCATTGCTTGTTTGTGCCCTGGGATGTCTTGTTTCAAATGGCCATGAAGCACAATTCTTCTTTCACATGTAGGAACTCCCTTGAGGTATTCTGCCCACTGATCCCCTGAAGATATCACATGTGCAGACACCAAGCCTCTAGAATCCACACTGAGCTTGGGAGCCTGAGGAGAGTGGTGGCTATGCGTCTACAGATGGAGATAAGAGTGTTCATCCAAGAGGACCAGCCCTCTGATGGATCCTCCTTTGCATCAACTTCGACATACCTCCAGAGCAAGAGCTCATGGTGTCCATCTTTGACCTCTCAAGGTTTGAGGGGGACACTTTCCCACATATGGCCCATCACACACCTCTTTTCTCACAGACAGGTGGTTTGGTCACAAGGCTCCATGGGTATACTCTCAGTGCCATGGCCACTTCTGGCACTGCACCTTTCCGAAGGAAGGCAACTCCACACACTGGGGAACCCAATTTTCTCTATCATGATGGATTTCTGATAACATGTGGAGCACGTCAGGGTCAAGTGCTTTCTAAGATCCTAGCTCACACGCATACACAGGAGAGAATCTCTTTTGGAGAGAAAAGATGTCATTCCAAACACCCAAACCAAAGTCACCTGGACAATGAAATCAAGGAACGACTGAGGAAGAACAACCTATGAGCTGCCATTTCAATAGGAAGGGTCTTTTCCGCTTAGGGAAAAGAGAGGGTGTCGTTTACCTTGACCCACACCTCGTGTCCTTTGAGAAGACATGGGTGCCCAGCAGGGAGGACTGCTTGCAACCGACATACTTCCAGAGACCAGCCAAGGAAGAGTGAAAATCTCATGCAAGAGTCCTGAGATAGCCTTTGTGTCTAATAGTCCCCGGAAACACAGACAAGGGCTTGGGAATGAAACTGCGCCCTGGAATGTGGCTTGGATGCAAATCACATCTCAATATCTCTCTCGGCTTCTTCCTCCTTCACATTCTCTCTAATCCTCCTCATCTAAGGTGACCTGTGCCGGTCCATGTTGTCAAATCTCAGCCAGGAAAGCGGTCAAATTCGTTAACCTAGATTTTCCATCAGTCTTCCAAACTCCTATCAAATAGAAAAGCATTTTACCTCAAATAACTCCTCTCTTTGTATGGAGATATTCCACCTTACCCAGTGCACCTCTATCTTACCGTAGTCAGCCCTTCACACTGACAGATAACCACCCCATTTGCACTGTGTTCTACATGGCCACAAATTTGACTCTGAGATCAACATCTTTTCAACCACCTACACATAAGGGACCGAGTGAGAATTCACTTCTCTGCAGCACAGCCCATGTATTTGAAGTTGCTGGTGAGGTGGATCTCTCGACTCTTTCTAAGGGGAGTTGGGAAATGAAGTCTCTGCCTCTCCATGTCTCAGTGAATTGGCATCGAAGAAGGGGTCTGAGCACCCTTCAGCAGGGTCTGAATGACAATGCGACAGAGGTCAAGGATTCGGTCCCCTCAAACCAGTCTCCATTTGGGACAACCCTCCTCCTTCTCTAGACCCTCAATTGGCAGGCCAGAGGCCCGGCTCGTCCAAGAGGGAAACCTCAAGACCTGCCCAGGTAGCCCTCACCACACGGCTCACGGTAGATAACAAGAGAGACTCCTTAAATTCCACAACTGTGTACCCCACAAACAAGCCAGCAGTGGAACTACTCACCCCACTTCCATCCAGCACCCCAGTAGACAGGACGTAATCTTATCAACCTGTGAAATAACCACCAGACATATCCCAGCTTCATTCTTGGGAAATTTGTTACTGTGGATAGCTGGTGTGTGCTTTCATCTATTGACGTGTACGTTCAGAAGCAGGGAATGGTCCTTGCTCCCATTCAAGTATTTCCTCAGGGTTGATATTGAGGGCCTCGTCCTTGGTTGAAGGCAGAGGGGCCTATTGTCATGGTTTGAGCTCTGGAGTGAGCTTTATCGTCCCGGTCATACTTGGGAGTCTTTATTCCCCTGTTGGAAAAGACTGGAAGGGATAAGCTCACTGATCCCTCTCAGATGTATCATAATCCAAAAGCAAGCCTGAGCCGTGGCTATTTCCTCAGCAGCCTGATGAGAATGGTGGGCATCAGAAGAATGCTGGAAAGAATACTTGTCATCCAATTGTCCAATACATCCAATGGATCCTCCTTTCATTTAGTATCAACATACCTCCAGATCATGAGCTCAGGCTGCCCGAGGTACCACAAATGATGGGGGACGGTGAGAGCTTCCCACTTTGGGCCCATCACTCGCCTCTCTTCTCACAGAGAGTCCGTGGTGTCACAATGCTTGGTGGGCATCATGCCATGGCCGTGGCCACCATTGGGCCTGAACTTCTCAGATGGAAGGCAACTCCACCTCCTCTGTGCCCACCTGCTCTCTACAGAAGGATGGCTCTTCCCCTGAACGTGTGTCAGGCTCAACACGGTGGTTCCAGAACTGCTTCCCAGGAATACACAGTCTACAATCCCATTTGGAAAGAAAATATGGGATTGAAAAAGACCCACTGGCTCAAGATTGGGCAAGAGGGCGGAGGAGTAGCTGGACACGCTGACCACTTCATAGGTACTTCGGTCTCTAGGGTCCCATATTGGACGCAGAGAGCAACACACTTGAAACAACGTTCACATGAGTGCTCTCCCAAGCAATGGCTGATCTGCAGCATTCCCTACCTGGTCCATGAGCTATTGTGGATTTGCTCGGGTGTGGATCTCTGGACTCGTTCTTAGCGGATATCGAATATGAACTCTGTGACTCTTCAGGTCTCAATGATTGGGCATCCAAACAATGGTCTGAGCATCCATGGCCAGTGGGCTGGCCAACCATAACACAGAGTACAAGATGTCTGTCAACCAAATCCAGTCTCTATGGAATAGACCTCCTCATTCTCTGGCCTCATGATTGTCAGGGACAGAGCCCACTCCCTTCCAGGTGGGACCTTTCAGTACCCTCAAATTGCAGGCATCATCCCAGGGCTCCTGGAAGATCAGACAATCGACCCACCTTTCCTTCCTTCTGATTGTAGACACAACAAACCCACTGGCACTGGCCCCAGGCACCACACTCCCAGGAAGCTCTCCATGAGAGGGAGGGCCTGTTCTTATCCACCTGTGGAAAAGGCACCTGAAATAGACCGGTTACCTCTCGGTTAAAAGGCCTCTGTTTGGAGGGCTCCCCTGTGGCTTCGGCTATGGAAATATTTATTCGGAAGTGTGGAGCTGAAAATGCCCCATGGGGAATGTCTTCGTCAAGGGTTACATCCAAGGCCTCATGCTTGGTGGAGAGCATTGGGGCATGCATTGCTTGTTTGTGCCCTGGGATGTCTTGTTTCAAATGGCCATGAAGCACAATTCTTCTTTCACATGTAGGAACTCCCTTGAGGTATTCTGCCCACTGATCCCCTGAAGATATCACATGTGCAGACACCAAGCCGCTAGAATCCACACTGAGCTTGGGAGCCTGAGGAGAGTGGTGGCTATGCGTATACAGATGGAGATAAGAGTGTTCATCCAAGAGGACCAGCCCTCTGATGGATCCTCCTTTGCATCAACTTCGACATACCTCCAGAGCAAGAGCTCATGGTGTCCATCTTTGACCTCTCAAGGTTTGAGGGGGACACTTTCCCACATATGGCCCATCACACACCTCTTTTCTCACAGACAGGTGGTTTGGTCACAAGGCTCCATGGGCATACTCTCAGTGCCATGGCCACTTCTGGCACTGCACCTTTCCGAAGGAAGGCAACTCCACACACTGGGGAACCCAATTTTCTCTATCATGATGGATATCTGATAACATGTGGAGCACGTCAGGGTCAAGTGCTTTCTGAGTCCCTGCCTCACACGCATACACAGGACAGAATCTCTTTTGGAGAGAAAAGATGTCATTCCAAACACCCAAACCAAAGTCACCTGGACAATGAAATCAAGGAACGACTGAGGAAGAACAACCTATGAGCTGCCATTTCAATAGGAAGGGTCTTTTCCGCTTAGGGAAAAGAGAGGGTGTCGTTTACCTTGACCCACACCTCGTGTCCTTTGAGAAGACATGGGTGCCCAGCAGGGAGGACTGCTTGCAACCGACATACTTCCAGAGACCAGCCAAGGAAGAGTGAAAATCTCATGCAAGAGTCCTGAGATAGCCTTTGTGTCTAATAGTCCCCGGAAACACAGACAAGGGCTTGGGAATGAAACTGCGCCCTGGAATGTGGCTTGGATGCAAATCACATCTCAATATCTCTCTCGGCTTCTTCCTCCTTCACATTCTCTCGAATCCTCCTCATCCAAGGTGATCTGTGCTGGTCCATGTTGTCAAATCTCAGCCAGGAAAGCCGTCAAATTCGTTAACCTAGATTTTCCATCAGTCTTCCAAACTCCTATCAAATATAAAAGCAGTTTACCTGAAATAACTCCTCTCTTTGTATGGAGATATTCCACCTTACCCAGTGCACCTCTATCTTACCGTAGTCAGCCCTTCACACTGACAGATAACCATCCCATTTGCCCTGTGTTCTACATGGTCACAAATTTGACTCTGAGATCAACATCTTTTCAACCACCTACACATAAGGGACCGAGTGAGAATTCACTTCTCTGCAGCACAGCCCATGTATTTGAAGTTGCTGGTGAGGTGGATCTCTCGACTCTTTCTAAGGGGAGTTGGGAAATGAAGTCTCTGCCTCTCCATGTCTCAGTGAATTGGCATCGAAGAAGGGGTCTGAGCACCCTTCAGCAGGGTCTGAATGACAATGCGACAGAGGTCAAGGATTCGGTCCCCTCAAACCAGTCTCCATTTGGGACAAACCTCGTCCTTCTCTAGACCCTCAATTGGCAGGCCAGAGGCCCGGCTCGTCCAAGAGGAAAACCTCAAGACCTGCCCAGGTAGCCCTCACCACACGGCTCACGGTAGATAACAAGAGAGACTCCTTAAATTCCACAACTGTGTACCCCACAAACAAGCCAGCAGTGGAACTACTCACCCCACTTCCATCCAGCACCCCAGTAGACAGGACGTAATCTTATCAACCTGTGAAATACCCACCAGACATATCCCAGCTTCATTCTTGGGAAATTTGTTACTGTGGATAGCTAGTGTGTGCTTTCATCTATTGACGTGTACGTTCAGAAGCAGGGAATGGTCCTTGCCCCCATTCAAGTATTTCCTCAGGGTTGATATTGAGGGCCTCGTCCTTGGTTGAAGGCAGAGGGGCCTATTGTCATGGTTTGATCTCTGGAATGAGATTTATCACCCCGGTCATACTTGGGAGTCTTTATTCCCCTGTTGGAAAAGACTGGAAGGGATAAGCTCACTGGTCCCTCTCAGATGTATCATAATCCAAAAGCAAGCCTGAGCCGTGGCTATTTCCTCAGCAGCCTGATGAGAATGGTGGGCATCAGAAGAATGCTGGAAAGGATACTTGTCATCCAATTGTCCAATACATCCAATGGATCCTCCTTTCATTTAGTATGAACATACCTCCAGATCATGAGCTCAGGCTGCCCGAGGTACCACAAATGATGGGGTAGGGTGAGAGCTTCCCACTTTGGGCCCATCACTCGCCTCTCTTCTCACAGAGAGTCCGTGGTGTCACAATGCTTGGTGGGCATCATGCCATTGCCGTGGCCACCATTGGGCCTGAACTTCTCAGATGGAAGGCAACTCCACCTCCTCTGTGCCCACCTGCTCTCTACAGAAGGATGGCTCTTCCCCTGAACGTGTGTCAGGCTCAACACGGTGGTTCCAGAACTGCTTCCCAGGAATACACAGTCTACAATCCCATTTGGAAAGAAAATATGGGATTGAGAAAGACCCACTGGCTCAAGATTGGGCAAGAGGGCGGAGGAGTAGCTGGACACGCTGACCACTTCATAGGTACTTCGGTCTCTAGGGTCCCATATTGGACGCAGAGAGCAACACACTTGAAACAACGTTCACATGAGTGCTCTCCCAAGCAATGGCTGATCTGCAGCATTCCCTACCTGTTCCATGAGCTATTGTGGATTTGCTCGGGTGTGGATCTCTGGACTCGTTCTTAGCGGATATAGAATATGAACTCTGTGACTCTTCAGGTCTCAATGATTGGGCATCCAAACAATGGTCTGAGCATCCATGGCCAGTGGGCTGGCCAACCATAACACAGAGTACAAGATGTCTGTCAACCAAATCCAGTCTCTATGGAATAGACCTCCTCATTCTCTGGCCTCAGGATTGTCAGGGACAGAGCCCACTCCCTTCCAGGTGGGACCTTTCAGTACCCTCAAATTGCAGGCATCATCCCAGGGCTCCTGGAAGATCAGACAATCGACCCACCTTTCCTTCCTTCTGATTGTAGACACAACAAACCCACTGGCACTGGCCCCAGGCACCACACTCCCAGGAAGCTCTCCATGAGAGGGAGGGCCTGTTCTTATCCACCTGTGGAAAAGGCACCTGAAATAGACCGGTTACCTCTCGGTTAAAAGGCCTCTGTTTGGAGGGCTCCCCTGTGGCTTCGGCTATGGAAATATTTATTCGGAAGTGTGGAGCTGAAAATGCCCCATGGGGAATGTCTTCGTCAAGGGTTACATCCAAGGCCTCATGCTTGGTGGAGAGCATTGGGGCATGCATTGCTTGTTTGTGCCCTGGGATGTCTTGTTTCAAATGGCCATGAAGCACAATTCTTCTTTCACATGTAGGAACTCCCTTGAGGTATTCTGCCCACTGATCCCCTGAAGATATCACATGTGCAGACACCAAGCCGCTAGAATCCACACTGAGCTTGGGAGCCTGAGGAGAGTGGTGGCTATGCGTATACAGATGGAGATAAGAGTGTTCATCCAAGAGGACCAGCCCTCTGATGGATCCTCCTTTGCATCAACTTCGACATACCTCCAGAGCAAGAGCTCATGGTGTCCATCTTTGACCTCTCAAGGTTTGAGGGGGACACTTTCCCACATATGGCCCATCACACACCTCTTTTCTCACAGACAGGTGGTTTGGTCACAAGGCTCCATGGGCATACTCTCAGTGCCATGGCCACTTCTGGCACTGCACCTTTCCGAAGGAAGGCAACTCCACACACTGGGGAACCCAATTTTCTCTATCATGATGGATATCTGATAACATGTGGAGCACGTCAGGGTCAAGTGCTTTCTGAGTCCCTGCCTCACACGCATACACAGGACAGAATCTCTTTTGGAGAGAAAAGATGTCATTCCAAACACCCAAACCAAAGTCACCTGGACAATGAAATCAAGGAACGACTGAGGAAGAACAACCTATGAGCTGCCATTTCAATAGGAAGGGTCTTTTCCGCTTAGGGAAAAGAGAGGGTGTCGTTTACCTTGACCCACACCTCGTGTCCTTTGAGAAGACATGGGTGCCCAGCAGGGAGGACTGCTTGCAACCGACATACTTCCAGAGACCAGCCAAGGAAGAGTGAAAATCTCATGCAAGAGTCCTGAGATAGCCTTTGTGTCTAATAGTCCCCGGAAACACAGACAAGGGCTTGGGAATGAAACTGCGCCCTGGAATGTGGCTTGGATGCAAATCACATCTCAATATCTCTCTCGGCTTCTTCCTCCTTCACATTCTCTCGAATCCTCCTCATCCAAGGTGATCTGTGCTGGTCCATGTTGTCAAATCTCAGCCAGGAAAGCCGTCAAATTCGTTAACCTAGATTTTCCATCAGTCTTCCAAACTCCTATCAAATATAAAAGCAGTTTACCTGAAATAACTCCTCTCTTTGTATGGAGATATTCCACCTTACCCAGTGCACCTCTATCTTACCGTAGTCAGCCCTTCACACTGACAGATAACCATCCCATTTGCCCTGTGTTCTACATGGTCACAAATTTGACTCTGAGATCAACATCTTTTCAACCACCTACACATAAGGGACCGAGTGAGAATTCACTTCTCTGCAGCACAGCCCATGTATTTGAAGTTGCTGGTGAGGTGGATCTCTCGACTCTTTCTAAGGGGAGTTGGGAAATGAAGTCTCTGCCTCTCCATGTCTCAGTGAATTGGCATCGAAGAAGGGGTCTGAGCACCCTTCAGCAGGGTCTGAATGACAATGCGACAGAGGTCAAGGATTCGGTCCCCTCAAACCAGTCTCCATTTGGGACAACCCTCCTCCTTCTCTAGACCCTCAATTGGCAGGCCAGAGGCCCGGCTCGTCCAAGAGGAAAACCTCAAGACCTGCCCAGGTAGCCCTCACCACACGGCTCACGGTAGATAACAAGAGAGACTCCTTAAATTCCACAACTGTGTACCCCACAAACAAGCCAGCAGTGGAACTACTCACCCCACTTCCATCCAGCACCCCAGTAGACAGGACGTAATCTTATCAACCTGTGAAATACCCACCAGACATATCCCAGCTTCATTCTTGGGAAATTTGTTACTGTGGATAGCTAGTGTGTGCTTTCATCTATTGACGTGTACGTTCAGAAGCAGGGAATGGTCCTTGCCCCCATTCAAGTATTTCCTCAGGGTTGATATTGAGGGCCTCGTCCTTGGTTGAAGGCAGAGGGGCCTATTGTCATGGTTTGATCTCTGGAATGAGATTTATCACCCCGGTCATACTTGGGAGTCTTTATTCCCCTGTTGGAAAAGACTGGAAGGGATAAGCTCACTGGTCCCTCTCAGATGTATCATAATCCAAAAGCAAGCCTGAGCCGTGGCTATTTCCTCAGCAGCCTGATGAGAATGGTGGGCATCAGAAGAATGCTGGAAAGGATACTTGTCATCCAATTGTCCAATACATCCAATGGATCCTCCTTTCATTTAGTATGAACATACCTCCAGATCATGAGCTCAGGCTGCCCGAGGTACCACAAATGATGGGGTAGGGTGAGAGCTTCCCACTTTGGGCCCATCACTCGCCTCTCTTCTCACAGAGAGTCCGTGGTGTCACAATGCTTGGTGGGCATCATGCCATTGCCGTGGCCACCATTGGGCCTGAACTTCTCAGATGGAAGGCAACTCCACCTCCTCTGTGCCCACCTGCTCTCTACAGAAGGATGGCTCTTCCCCTGAACGTGTGTCAGGCTCAACACGCTGGTTCCAGAACTGCTTCCCAGGAATACACAGTCTACAATCCCATTTGGAAAGAAAATATGGGATTGAGAAAGACCCACTGGCTCAAGATTGGGCAAGAGGGCGGAGGAGTAGCTGGACACGCTGACCACTTCATAGGTACTTCGGTCTCTAGGGTCCCATATTGGACGCAGAGAGCAACACACTTGAAACAACGTTCACATGAGTGCTCTCCCAAGCAATGGCTGATCTGCAGCATTCCCTACCTGGTCCATGAGCTATTGTGGATTTGCTCGGGTGTGGATCTCTGGACTCGTTCTTAGCGGGTATAGAATATGAACTCTGTGACTCTTCAGGTCTCAATGATTGGGCATCCAAACAATGGTCTGAGCATCCATGGCCAGTGGGCTGACCAACCATAACACAGAGTACAAGATGTCTGTCAACCAAATCCAGTCTCTATGGAATAGACCTCCTCATTCTCTGGCCTCATGATTGTCAGGGACAGAGCCCACTCCCTTCCAGGTGGGACCTTTCAGTACCCTCAAATTGCAGGCATCATCCCAGGGCTCCTGGAAGATCAGACAATCGACCCACCTTTCCTTCCTTCTGATTGTAGACACAACAAACCCACTGGCACTGGCCCCAGGCACCACACTCCCAGGAAGCTCTCCATGAGAGGGAGGGCCTGTTCTTATCCACCTGTGGGAAAGGCAGCTGAAATAGACCGGTTACCTCTCGGTTAAAAGGCCTCTGTTTGGAGGGCTCCCCTGTGGCTTCGGCTATGGAAATATTTATTCGGAAATGTGAAGCTGAAAATGCCCCATGGGGAATGTCTTCGTCAAGGGTTACATCCAAGGCCTCATGCTTGGTGGAGAGCATTGGGGCATGCATTGCTTGTTTGTGCCCTGGGATGTCTTGTTTCAGATGGCCATGAAGCACAATTCTTCTTTCACATGTAGGAACTCCCTTGAGGTATTCTGCCCACTGATCCCCTGAAGATATCACATGTGCAGACACCAAGCCTCTAGAATCCAACTGAGCTTGGGAGCCTGAGGAGAGTGGTGGCTATGCGTCTACAGATGGAGATAAGAGTGTTCATCCAAGAGGACCAGCCCTCTGATGGATCCTCCTTTGCATCAACTTCGACATAACTCCAGAACAAGAGCTCATGGTGTCCATCTTTGACCTCTCAAGGTTTGAGGGGGACACTTTCCCACATATGGCCCATCACACACCTCTTTTCTCACAGAGAGGTGGTTTGGTCACAAGGCTCCATGGGCATACTCTCAGTGCCATGGCCACTTCTGGCACTGCACCTTTCCGAAGGAAGGCAACTCCACACACTGGGGAACCCAATTTTCTCTATCATGATGGATCTCTGATAACATGTGGAGCACGTCAGGGTCAAGTGCTTTCTGAGTCCCTGCCTCACACGCATACACAGGAGAGATTCTCTTTTGGAGAGAAAAGATGTCATTCCAAACACCCAAACCAAAGTCACCTGGACAATGAAATCAAGGAACGACTGAGGAAGAACAACCTATGAGCTGCCATTTCAATAGGAAGGGTCTTTTCCGCTTAGGGAAAAGAGAGGCTGTCGTTTACCTTGACCCACACCTCGTGTCCTTTGAGAAGACATGGGTGCCCAGCAGGGAGGACTGCTTGCAACCGACATACTTCCAGAGACCAGCCAAGGAAGAGTGAAAATCTCATGCAAGAGTCCTGAGATAGCCTTTGTGTCTAATAGTCCCCGGAAACACAGACAAGGGCTTGGGAATGAAACTGCGCCCTGGAATGTGGCTTGGATGCAAATCACATCTCAATATCTCTCTCGGCTTCTTCCTCCTTCACATTCTCTCGAATCCTCCTCATCCAAGGTGATCTGTGCTGGTCCATGTTGTCAAATCTCAGCCAGGAAAGCGGTCAAATTCGTTAACCTAGATTTTCCATCAGTCTTCCAAACTCCTATCAAATATAAAAGCAGTTTACCTGAAATAACTCCTCTCTTTGTATGGAGATATTCCACCTTACCCAGTGCACCTCTATCTTACCGTAGTCAGCCCTTCACACTGACAGATAACCATCCCATTTGCACTGTGTTCTACATGGTCACAAATTTGACTCTGAGATCAACATCTTTTCAACCACCTACACATAAGGGACCGAGTGAGAATTCACTTCTCTGCAGCACAGCCCATGTATTTGAAGTTGCTGGTGAGGTGGATCTCTCGACTCTTTCTAAGGGGAGTTGGGAAATGAAGTCTCTGCCTCTCCATGTCTCAGTGAATTGAAATCGAAGAAGGGGTCTGAGCACCCTTCAGCAGGGTCTGAATGACAATGCGACAGAGGTCAAGGATTCGGTCCCCTCAAACCAGTCTCCATTTGGGACAACCCTCCTCCTTCTCTAGACCCTCAATTGGCAGGCCAGAGGCCCGGCTCGTCCAAGAGGAAAACCTCAAGACCTGCCCAGGTAGCCCTCACCACACGGCTCACGGTAGATAACAAGAGAGACTCCTTAAATTCCACAACTGTGTACCCCACAAACAAGCCAGCAGTGGAACTACTCACCCCACTTCCATCCAGCACCCCAGTAGACAGGACGTAATCTTATCAACCTGTGAAATACCCACCAGACATATCCCAGCTTCATTCTTGGGAAATTTGTTACTGTGGATAGCTAGTGTGTGCTTTCATCTATTGACGTGTACGTTCAGAAGCAGGGAATGGTCCTTGCCCCCATTCAAGTATTTCCTCAGGGTTGATATTGAGGGCCTCGTCCTTGGTTGAAGGCAGAGGGGCCTATTGTCATGGTTTGATCTCTGGAATGAGATTTATCACCCCGGTCATACTTGGGAGTCTTTATTCCCCTGTTGGAAAAGACTGGAAGGGGTAAGCTCACTGGTCCCTCTCAGATGTATCATAATCCAAAAGCAAGCCTGAGCCGTGGCTATTTCCTCAGCAGCCTGATGAGAATGGTGGGCATCAGAAGAATGCTGGAAAGGATACTTGTCATCCAATTGTCCAATACATCCAATGGATCCTCCTTTCATTTAGTATCAACATACCTCCAGATCATGAGCTCAGGCTGCCCGAGGTACCACAAATGATGGGGTAGGGTGAGAGCTTCCCACTTTGGGCCCATCACTCGCCTCTCTTCTCACAGAGAGTCCGTGGTGTCACAATGCTTGGTGGGCATCATGCCATGGCCGTGGCCACCATTGGGCCTGAACTTCTCAGATGGAAGGCAACTCCACCTCCTCTGTGCCCACCTGCTCTCTACAGAAGGATGGCTCTTCCCCTGAACGTGTGTCAGGCTCAACACGGTGGTTCCAGAACTGCTTCCCAGGAATACACAGTCTACAATCCCATTTGGAAAGAAAATATGGGATTGAGAAAGACCCACTGGCTCAAGATTGGGCAAGAGGGCGGAGGAGTAGCTGGACACGCTGACCACTTCATAGGTACTTCGGTCTGTAGGGTCCCATATTGGACGCAGAGAGCAACACACTTGAAACAACGTTCACATGAGTGCTCTCCCAAGCAATGGCTGATCTGCAGCATTCCCTACCTGGTCCATGAGCTATTGTGGATTTGCTCGGGTGTGGATCTCTGGACTCGTTCTTAGCGGGTATAGAATATGAACTCTGTGACTCTTCAGGTCTCAATGATTGGGCATCCAAACAATGGTCTGAGCATCCATGGCCAGTGGGCTGGCCAACCATAACACAGAGTACAAGATGTCTGTCAACCAAATCCAGTCTCTATGGAATAGACCTCCTCATTCTCTGGCCTCATGATTGTCAGGGACAGAGCCCACTCCCTTCCAGGTGGGACCTTTCAGTACCCTCAAATTGCAGGCATCATCCCAGGGCTCCTGGAAGATCAGACAATCGACCCACCTTTCCTTCCTTCTGATTGTAGACACAACAAACCCACTGGCACTGGCCCCAGGCACCACACTCCCAGGAAGCTCTCCATGAGAGGGAGGGCCTGTTCTTATCCACCTGTGGGAAAGGCAGCTGAAATAGACCGGTTACCTCTCGGTTAAAAGGCCTCTGTTTGGAGGGCTCCCCTGTGGCTTCGGCTATGGAAATATTTATTCGGAAATGTGAAGCTGAAAATGCCCCATGGGGAATGTCTTCGTCAAGGGTTACATCCAAGGCCTCATGCTTGGTGGAGAGCATTGGGGCATGCATTGCTTGTTTGTGCCCTGGGATGTCTTGTTTCAGATGGCCATGAAGCACAATTCTTCTTTCACATGTAGGAACTCCCTTGAGGTATTCTGCCCACTGATCCCCTGAAGATATCACATGTGCAGACACCAAGCCTCTAGAATCCAACTGAGCTTGGGAGCCTGAGGAGAGTGGTGGCTATGCGTCTACAGATGGAGATAAGAGTGTTCATCCAAGAGGACCAGCCCTCTGATGGATCCTCCTTTGCATCAACTTCGACATAGCTCCAGAGCAAGAGCTCATGGTGTCCATCTTTGACCTCTCAAGGTGTGAGGGGGACACTTTCCCACATATGGCCCATCACACACCTCTTTTCTCACAGAGAGGTGGTTTGGTCACAAGGCTCCATGGGCATACTCTCAGTGCCATGGCCACTTCTGGCACTGCACCTTTCCGAAGGAAGGCAACTCCACACACTGGGGAACCCAATTTTCTCTATCATGATGGATCTCTGATAACATGTGGAGCACGTCAGGGTCAAGTGCTTTCTGAGTCCCTGCCTCACACGCATACACAGGAGAGATTCTCTTTTGGAGAGAAAAGATGTCATTCCAAACACCCAAACCAAAGTCACCTGGACAATGAAATCAAGGAACGACTGAGGAAGAACAACCTATGAGCTGCCATTTCAATAGGAAGGGTCTTTTCCGCTTAGGGAAAAGAGAGGCTGTCGTTTACCTTGACCCACACCTCGTGTCCTTTGAGAAGACATGGGTGCCCAGCAGGGAGGACTGCTTGCAACCGACATACTTCCAGAGACCAGCCAAGGAAGAGTGAAAATCTCATGCAAGAGTCCTGAGATAGCCTTTGTGTCTAATAGTCCCCGGAAACACAGACAAGGGCTTGGGAATGAAACTGCGCCGTGGAATGTGGCTTGGATGCAAATCACATCTCAATATCTCTCTCGGCTTCTTCCTCCTTCACATTCTCTCGAATCCTCCTCATCCAAGGTGATTTGTGCCGGTCCATGTTATCAAATCTCAGCCAGGAAAGCGGTCAAATTCGTTAACCTAGATTTTCCATCAGTCTTCCAAACTCCTATCAAATGTAAAAGCAGTTTACCTGAAATAACTCCTCTCTTTGTATGGAGATATTCCACCTTACCCAGTGCACCTCTATCTTACCGTAGCCAGCCCTTCACACTGACAGATAACCACCCCATTTGCACTGTGTTCTACATGACCACAAATTTGACTCTGAGATCAACATCTTTTCAACCACCTACACATAAGGGACCGAGTGAGAATTCACTTCTCTGCAGCACAGCCCATGTATTGGAAGTTGCTGGTGAGGTGGATCTCTCGACTCTTTCTAAGGGGAGTTGGGAAATGAAGTCTCTGCCTCTCCATGTCTCAGTGAATTGGCATCGAAGAAGGGGTCTGAGCACCCTTCAGCAGGGTCTGAAGGACAATGCGACAGAGGTCAAGGATTCGGTCCCCTCAAACCAGTCTCCATTTGGGACAATCCTCCTCCTTCTCTAGACCCTCAATTGGCAGGCCAGAGGCCCGGCTCCTCCAAGAGGGAAACCTCAAGACCTGCCCAGGTAGCCCTCACCACACGGCTCACGGTAGATAACAAGAGAGACTCCTTAAATTCCACAACTGTGTACCCCACAAACAAGCCAGCAGTGGAACTACTCACCCCACTTCCATCCAGCACCCCAGTAGACAGGACGTAATCTTATCAACCTGTGAAATACCCACCAGACATATCCCAGCTTCATTCTTGGGAAATTTGTTACTGTGGATAGCTAGTGTGTTATTTCATCTATTGACGTGTACGTTCAGAAGCAGGGAATGGTCCTTGCCCCCATTCAAGTATTTCCTCAGGGTTGATATTGAGGGCCTCGTCCTTGGTTGAAGGCAGAGGGGCCTATTGTCATGGTTTGAGCTCTGGAATGAGCTTTATCATCCCGGTCATACTTGGGAGTCTTTCTTCCCCTGTTGGAGAAGACTGGAAGGGTTAAGCTCACTGGTCCCTCTCAGATGTATCATAATCCAAAAGCAAGCCTGAGCCGTGGCTATTTCCTCAGCAGCCTGATGAGAATGGTGGGCATCAGAAGAATGCTGGAAAGAATACTTGTCATCCAATTGTCCAATACATCCAATGGATCCTCCTTTCATTTAGTATCAACATACCTCCAGATCATGAGCTCAGGCTGCCCGAGGTACCACAAATGATGGGGTAGGGTGAGAGCTTCCCACTTTGGGCCCATCACTCGCCTCTCTTCTCACAGAGAGTCCGTGGTGTCACAATGCTTGGTGGGCATCATGCCATGGCCGTGGCCACCATTGGGCCTGAACTTCTCAGATGGAAGGCAACTCCACCTCCTCTGTGCCCACCTGCTCTCTACAGAAGGATGGCTCTTCCCCTGAACGTGTGTCAGGCTCAACACGCTGGTTCCAGAACTGCTTCCCAGGAATACACAGTCTACAATCCCATTTGGAAAGAAAATATGTGATTGAGAAAGACCCACTGGCTCAAGATTGGGCAAGAGGGCGGAGGAGTACCTGGACACGCTGACCACTTCATAGGTACTTCGGTCTCTAGGGTCCCATATTGGACGCAGAGAGCAACACACTTGAAACAACGTTCACATGAGTGCTCTCCCAAGCAATGGCTGATCTGCAGCATTCCCTACCTGGTCCATGAGCTATTGTGGATTTGCTCGGGTGTGGATCTCTGGACTCGTTCTTAGCGGATATAGAATATGAACTCTGTGACTCTTCATGTCTCAATGATTGGGCATCCAAACAATGGTCTGAGCATCCATGGCCAGTGGGCTGGCCAACCATAACACAGAGTACAAGATGTCTGTCAACCAAATCCAGTCTCTATGGAATAGACCTCCTCATTCTCTGGCCTCATGATTGTCAGGGACAGAGCCCACTCCCTTCCAGGTGGGACCTTTCAGTACCCTCAAATTGCAGGCATCATCCCAGGGCTCCTGGAAGATCAGACAATCGACCCACCTTTCCTTCCTTCTGATTGTAGACACAACAAACCCACTGGCACTGGCCCCAGGCACCACACTCCCAGGAAGCTCTCCATGAGAGGGAGGGCTTGTTCTTATCCACCTGTGGAAAAGGCACCTGAAATAGACCGGTTACCTCTCGGTTAAAAGGCCTCTGTTTGGAGGGCTCCCCTGTGTCTTAGGCTATGGAAATATTTATTCGGAAGTGTGGAGCTGAAAATGCCCCATGGGGAATGTCTTCGTCAAGGGTTACATCCAAGGCCTCATGCTTGGTGGAGAGCATTGGGGCATGCATTGCTTGTTTGTGCCCTGGGATGTCTTGTTTCAGATGGCCATGAAGCACAATTCTTCTTTCACATGTAGGAACTCCCTTGAGGTATTCTGCCCACTGATCCCCTGAAGATATCACATGTGCAGACACCAAGCCTCTAGAATCCACACTGAGCTTGGGAGCCTGAGGAGAGTGGTGGCTATGCGTCTACAGATGGAGATAAGTGTGTTCATCCAAGAGGACCAGCCCTCTGATGGATTCTCCTTTCCATCAACTTCGACATACCTCCAGAGCAAGAGCTCATGGTGTCCATCTTTGACCTCTCAAGTTGTGAGGGTGACACTTTCCCACATATGGCCCATCACACACCTCTTTTCTCACAGAGAGGTGGTTTGGTCACAAGGCTCCATGGGCATACTCTCAGTGCGATGGCCACTTCTGGGACTGCACCTTTCCGAAGGAAGGCAACTCCACACACTGGGGAACCCAATTTTCTCTATCATGATGGATCTCTGATAATATGTGGAGCACGTCAGGGTCAAGTGCTT
Organism: Sus scrofa; assembly: GCF_054392235.1. Lineage (NCBI taxonomy): Eukaryota > Metazoa > Chordata > Mammalia > Artiodactyla > Suidae > Sus > Sus scrofa. The sequence continues at coordinate 46,548,874 of NC_139402.1, forward strand.
TCTCAGTCACTGCCTCACACGCATACACACGACAGAATCTCTTTTGGAGAGAAAAGATGTCATTCCAAACACCCAAACCAAAGTCACCTGGACAATGAAATCAAGGAACGACTGAGGAAGAACAACCTATGAGCTGCCATTTCAATAGGAAGGGTCTTTTCCGCTTAGGGAAAACAGAGGGTGTCATTTACCTTGACCCACACCTCGTGTCCTTTGAGAAGACATGGGTGCCCAGCAGGGAGGACTGCTTGCAACCGCCATACTTCCAGAGACCAGCCAAGGAAGAGTGAAAATCTCATGCAAGTGTCCTGTGATAGCCTTTGTGTCTAATAGTCCCCGGAAACACAGACAAGGGCTTGGGAATGAAACTGCGCCGTGGAATGTGGCTTGGATGCAAATCACATCTCAATATCTCTCTCGGCTTCTTCCTCCTTCACATTCTCTCGAATCCTCCTCATCCAAGGTGATTTGTGCCGGTCCATGTTATCAAATCTCAGCCAGGAAAGCGGTCAAATTCGTTAACCTAGATTTTCCATCAGTCTTCCAAACTCCTATCAAATGTAAAAGCAGTTTACCTGAAATAACTCCTCTCTTTGTATGGAGATATTCCACCTTACCCAGTGCACCTCTATCTTACCGTAGCCAGCCCTTCACACTGACAGATAACCACCCCATTTGCACTGTGTTCTACATGACCAAAAATTTGACTCTGAGATCAACATCTTTTCAACCACCTACACATAAGGGACCGAGTGAGAATTCACTTCTCTGCAGCACAGCCCATGTATTGGAAGTTGCTGGTGAGGTGGATCTCTCGACTCTTTCTAAGGGGAGTTGGGAAATGAAGTCTCTGCCTCTCCATGTCTCAGTGAATTGGCATCGAAGAAGGGGTCTGAGCACCCTTCAGCAGGGTCTGAAGGACAATGCGACAGAGGTCAAGGATTCGGTCCCCTCAAACCAGTCTCCATTTGGGACAATCCTCCTCCTTCTCTAGACCCTCAATTGGCAGGCCAGAGGCCCGGCTCCTCCAAGAGGGAAACCTCAAGACCTGCCCAGGTAGCCCTCACCACACGGCTCACGGTAGATAACAAGAGAGACTCCTTAAATTCCACAACTGTGTACCCCACAAACAAGCCAGCAGTGGAACTACTCACCCCACTTCCATCCAGCACCCCAGTAGACAGGACGTAATCTTATCAACCTGTGAAATACCCACCAGACATATCCCAGCTTCATTCTTGGGAAATTTGTTACTGTGGATAGCTAGTGTGTTATTTCATCTATTGACGTGTACGTTCAGAAGCAGGGAATGGTCCTTGCCCCCATTCAAGTATTTCCTCAGGGTTGATATTGAGGGCCTCGTCCTTGGTTGAAGGCAGAGGGGCCTATTGTCATGGTTTGAGCTCTGGAATGAGCTTTATCATCCCGGTCATACTTGGGAGTCTTTCTTCCCCTGTTGGAGAAGACTGGAAGGGTTAAGCTCACTGGTCCCTCTCAGATGTATCATAATCCAAAAGCAAGCCTGAGCCGTGGCTATTTCCTCAGCAGCCTGATGAGAATGGTGGGCATCAGAAGAATGCTGGAAAGAATACTTGTCATCCAATTGTCCAATACATCCAATGGATCCTCCTTTCATTTAGTATCAACATACCTCCAGATCATGAGCTCAGGCTGCCCGAGGTACCACAAATGATGGGGTAGGGTGAGAGCTTCCCACTTTGGGCCCATCACTCGCCTCTCTTCTCACAGAGAGTCCGTGGTGTCACAATGCTTGGTGGGCATCATGCCATGGCCGTGGCCACCATTGGGCCTGAACTTCTCAGATGGAAGGCAACTCCACCTCCTCTGTGCCCACCTGCTCTCTACAGAAGGATGGCTCTTCCCCTGAACGTGTGTCAGGCTCAACACGCTGGTTCCAGAACTGCTTCCCAGGAATACACAGTCTACAATCCCATTTGGAAAGAAAATATGTGATTGAGAAAGACCCACTGGCTCAAGATTGGGCAAGAGGGCGGAGGAGTACCTGGACACGCTGACCACTTCATAGGTACTTCGGTCTCTAGGGTCCCATATTGGACGCAGAGAGCAACACACTTGAAACAACGTTCACATGAGTGCTCTCCCAAGCAATGGCTGATCTGCAGCATTCCCTACCTGGTCCATGAGCTATTGTGGATTTGCTCGGGTGTGGATCTCTGGACTCGTTCTTAGCGGATATAGAATATGAACTCTGTGACTCTTCATGTCTCAATGATTGGGCATCCAAACAATGGTCTGAGCATCCATGGCCAGTGGGCTGGCCAACCATAACACAGAGTACAAGATGTCTGTCAACCAAATCCAGTCTCTATGGAATAGACCTCCTCATTCTCTGGCCTCATGATTGTCAGGGACAGAGCCCACTCCCTTCCAGGTGGGACCTTTCAGTACCCTCAAATTGCAGGCATCATCCCAGGGCTCCTGGAAGATCAGACAATCGACCCACCTTTCCTTCCTTCTGATTGTAGACACAACAAACCCACTGGCACTGGCCCCAGGCACCACACTCCCAGGAAGCTCTCCATGAGAGGGAGGGCTTGTTCTTATCCACCTGTGGAAAAGGCACCTGAAATAGACCGGTTACCTCTCGGTTAAAAGGCCTCTGTTTGGAGGGCTCCCCTGTGTCTTAGGCTATGGAAATATTTATTCGGAAGTGTGGAGCTGAAAATGCCCCATGGGGAATGTCTTCGTCAAGGGTTACATCCAAGGCCTCATGCTTGGTGGAGAGCATTGGGGCATGCATTGCTTGTTTGTGCCCTGGGATGTCTTGTTTCAGATGGCCATGAAGCACAATTCTTCTTTCACATGTAGGAACTCCCTTGAGGTATTCTGCCCACTGATCCCCTGAAGATATCACATGTGCAGACACCAAGCCTCTAGAATCCACACTGAGCTTGGGAGCCTGAGGAGAGTGGTGGCTATGCGTCTACAGATGGAGATAAGTGTGTTCATCCAAGAGGACCAGCCCTCTGATGGATTCTCCTTTCCATCAACTTCGACATACCTCCAGAGCAAGAGCTCATGGTGTCCATCTTTGACCTCTCAAGTTGTGAGGGTGACACTTTCCCACATATGGCCCATCACACACCTCTTTTCTCACAGAGAGGTGGTTTGGTCACAAGGCTCCATGGGCATACTCTCAGTGCGATGGCCACTTCTGGGACTGCACCTTTCCGAAGGAAGGCAACTCCACACACTGGGGAACCCAATTTTCTCTATCATGATGGATCTCTGATAATATGTGGAGCACGTCAGGGTCAAGTGCTTTCTCAGTCACTGCCTCACACGCATACACACGACAGAATCTCTTTTGGAGAGAAAAGATGTCATTCCAAACACCCAAACCAAAGTCACCTGGACAATGAAATCAAGGAACGACTGAGGAAGAACAACCTATGAGCTGCCATTTCAATAGGAAGGGTCTTTTCCGCTTAGGGAAAACAGAGGGTGTCATTTACCTTGACCCACACCTCGTGTCCTTTGAGAAGACATGGGTGCCCAGCAGGGAGGACTGCTTGCAACCGCCATACTTCCAGAGACCAGCCAAGGAAGAGTGAAAATCTCATGCAAGTGTCCTGTGATAGCCTTTGTGACTAATAGTCCCCGGAAACACAGACAAGGGCTTGGGAGTGAAACTGCGCCCTGGAATGTGCCTTGGATGCAAATCACATCTCAATATCTCTCTCGGCTTCTTCCTCCATCACATTCTCTCGAATCCTCCTCATCCAAGGTGATCTGTGCTGGTCCATGCTGTCAAATCTCAGCCAGGAAAGCGGTCAAATTCGTTAACCTAGATTTTCCATCAGTCTTCCAAACTCCTATCAAATAGAAAAGCATTTTACCTCAAATAACTCCTCTCTTTGTATGGAGATATTCCACCTTACCCAGTGCACCTCTATCTTACCGTAGTCAGCCCTTCACACTGACAGATAACCACCCCATGTGCACTGTGTTCTACATGGTCACAAATTTGACTCTGAGATCAACATCTTTTCAACCACCTACACATAAGGGACCGAGTGAGAATTCACTTCTCTGCAGCACAGCCCATGTATTTGAAGTTGCTGGTGAGGTGGATCTCTCGACTCTTTCTAAGGGGAGTTGGGAAATGAAGTCTCTGCCTCTCCATGTCTCAGTGAATTGGCATCGAAGAAGGGGTCTGAGCACCCTTCAGCAGGGTCTGAATGACAATGCGACAGAGGTCAAGGATTCGGTCCCCTCAAAGCAGTCTCCATTTGGGACAACCCTCCTCCTTCTCTAGACCCTCAATTGGCAGGCCAGAGGCCCGGCTCGTCCAAGAGGAAAACCTCAAGACCTGGCCAGGTAGCCCTCACCACACGGCTCACGGTAGATAACAAGAGAGACTCCTTAAATTCCACAACTGTGTACCCCACAAACAAGCCAGCAGTGGAACTACTCACCCCACTTCCATCCAGCACCCCAGTAGACAGGACGTAATCTTATCAACCTGTGAAATACCCACCAGACATATCCCAGCTTCATTCTTGGGAAATTTGTTACTGTGGATAGCTAGTGTGTGCTTTCATCTACTGACGTGTACGTTCAGAAGCAGGGAATGGTCCTTGCCCCCATTCAAGTATTTCCTCAGGGTTGATATTGAGGGCCTCGTCCTTGGTTGAAGGCAGAGGGGCCTATTGTCATGGTTTGAGCTCTGGAGTGAGCTTTATCATCCCGGTCATACTTGGGAGTCTTTATTCCCCTGTTGGAAAAGACTGGAAGGGATAAGCTCACTGATCCCTCTCAGATGTATCATAATCCAAAAGCAAGCCTGAGCCGTGGCTATTTCCTCAGCAGCCTGATGAGAATGGTGGGCATCAGAAGAATGCTGGAAAGGATACTTGTCATCCAATTGTCCAATACATCCAATGGATCCTCCTTTCATTTAGTATCAACATACCTCCAGATCATGAGCTCAGGCTGCCCGAGGTACCACAAATGGTGGGGGACGGTGAGAGCTTCCCACTTTGGGCCCATCACTCGCCTCTCTTCTCACAGAGAGTCCGTGGTGTCACAATGCTTGGTGGGCATCATGCCATGGCCGTGGCCACCATTGGGCCTGAACTTCTCAGATGGAAGGCAACTCCACCTCCTCTGTGCCCACCTGCTCTCTACAGAAGGATGGCTCTTCCCCTGAACGTGTGTCAGGCTCAACACGCTGGTTCCAGAACTGCTTCCCAGGAATACACAGTCTACAATCCCATTTGGAAAGAAAATATGTGATTGAAAAAGACCCACTGGCTCAAGATTGGGCAAGAGGGCGGAGGAGTAGCTGGACACGCTGACCACTTCATAGGTACTTCGGTCTCTAGGGTCCCATATTGGACGCAGAGAGCAACACACTTGAAACAACGTTCACATGAGTGCTCTCCCAAGCAATGGCTGATCTGCAGCATTCCCTACCTGTTCCATGAGCTATTGTGGATATGCTCGGGTGTGGATCTCTGGACTCGTTCTTAGCGGATATCGAATATGAACTCTGTGACTCTTCAGGTCTCAATGATTGGGCATCCAAACAATGGTCTGAGCATCCATGGCCAGTGGGCTGGCCAACCATAACACAGAGTACAAGATGTCTGTCAACCAAATCCAGTCTCTATGGAATAGACCTCCTCATTCTCTGGCCTCATGTTTGTCAGGGACAGAGCCCACTCCCTTCCAGGTGGGACCTTTCAGTACCCTCAAATTGCAGGCATCATCCCAGGGCTCCTGGAAGATCAGACAATCGACCCACCTTTCCTTCCTTCTGATTGTAGACACAACAAACCCACTGGCACTGGCCCCAGGCACCACACTCCCAGGAAGCTCTCCATGAGAGGGAGGGCTTGTTCTTATCCACCTGTGGAAAAGGCACCTGAAATAGACCGGTTACCTCTCGGTTAAAAGGCCTCTGTTTGGAGGGCTCCCCTGTGGCTTAGGCTATGGAAATATTTATTCGGAAGTGTGGAGCTGAAAATGCCCCATGGGGAATGTCTTCGTCAAGGGTTACATCCAAGGCCTCATGCTTGGTGGAGAGCATTGGGGCATGGATTGCTTGTTTGTGCCCTGGGATGTCTTGTTTCAAATGGCCATGAAGCACAATTCTTCTTTCACATGTAGGAACTCCCTTGAGGTATTCTGCCCACTGATCCCCTGAAGATATCACATGTGCAGACACCAAGCCTCTAGAATCCACACTGAGCTTGGGAGCCTGAGGAGAGTGGTGGCTATGCGTCTACAGATGGAGATAAGAGTGTTCATCCAAGAGGACCAGCCCTCTGATGGATCCTCCTTTGCATCAACTTCGACATACCTCCAGAGCAAGAGCTCATGGTGTCCATCTTGGAACTCTCAAGGTTTGAGGGGGACACTTTCCCACATATGGCCCATCACACACCTCTTTTCTCACAGAGAGGTGGTTTGGTCACAAGGCTCCATGGGCATACTCTCAGTGCCATGGCCACTTCTGGCACTGCACCTTTCCGAAGGAAGGCAACTCCACACACTGGGGAACCCAATTTTCTCTATCATGATGGATATCTGATAACATGTGGAGCACGTCAGGGTCAAGTGCTTTCTGAGTCCCTGCCTCACACGCATACACAGGACAGAATCTCTTTTGGAGAGAAAAGATGTCATTCCAAACACCCAAACCAAAGTCACCTGGACAATGAAATCAAGGAACGACTGAGGAAGAACAACCTATGAGCTGCCATTTCAATAGGAAGGGTCTTTTCCGCTTAGGGAAAACAGAGGGTGTCATTTACCTTGACCCACACCTCGTGTCCTTTGAGAAGACATGGGTGCCCAGCAGGGAGGACTGCTTGCAACCGACATACTTCCAGAGACCAGCCAAGGAAGAGTGAAAATCTCATGCAAGAGTCCTGTGATAGCCTTTGTGTCTAATAGTCCCCGGAAACACAGACAAGGGCTTGGGAGTGAAACTGCGCCTTGGAATGTGGCTTGGATGCAAATCACATCTCAATATCTCTCTCAGCTTCTTCCTCCTTCACATTCTATCGAATCCTCCTCATCCAAGGTTATCTGTGCTGGTCCATGTTGTCAAATCTCAGCCAGGAAAGCGGTCAAATTCGTTAACCTAGATTTTCCATCAGTCTTCCAAACTCCTATCAAATGTAAAAGCAGTTTACCTGAAATAACTCCTCTCTTTGTATGGAGATATTCCACCTTACCCAGTGCACCTCTATCTTACCGTAGTCAGCCCTTCACACTGAGAGATAACCACCCCATGTGCACTGTGTTCTACATGGCCACAAATTTGACTCTGAGATCAACATCTTTTCAACCACCTACACATAAGGGACCGAGTGAGAATTCACTTCTCTGCAGCACAGCCCATGTATTTGAAGTTGCTGGTGAGGTGGATCTCTCGACTCTTTCTAAGGGGAGTTGGGAAATGAAGTCTCTGCCTCTCCATGTCTCAGTGAATTGGCATCGAAGAAGGGGTCTGAGCACCCTTCAGCAGGGTCTGAATGGCAATGCGACAGAGGTCAAGGATTCGGTCCCCTCAAACCAGTCTCCATTTGGGACAATCCTCCTCCTTCTCTAGACCCTCAATTGGCAGGCCAGAGGCCCGGCTCGTCCAAGAGGGAAACCTCAAGACCTGCCCAGGTAGCCCTCACCACACGGCTCACGGTAGATAACAAGAGAGACTCCTTAAATTCCACAACTGTGTACCCCACAAACAAGCCAGCAGTGGAACTACTCACCCCACTTCCATCCAGCACCCCAGTAGACAGGACTTTATCTTATCAACCTGTGAAATACCCACCAGACATATCCCAGCTTCATTCTTGGGAAATTTGTTACTGTGGATAGCTAGTGTGTGCTTTCATCTATTGACGTGTACGTTCAGAAGCAGGGAATGGTCCTTGCCCCCATTCAAGTATTTCCTCAGGGTTGATATTGAGGGCCTCGTCCTTGGTTGAAGGCAGAGGGGCCTATTGTCATGGTTTGAGCTCTGGAATGAGCTTTATCATCCCGGTCATACTTGGGAGTCTTTCTTCCCCTGTTGGAGAAGACTGGAAGGGATAAGCTCACTGGTCCCTCTCAGATGTATCATAATCCAAAAGCAAGCCTGAGCCGTGGCTATTTCCTCAGCAGCCTGATGAGAATGGTGGGCATCAGAAGAATGCTGGAAAGAATACTTGTCATCCAATTGTCCAATACATCCAATGGATCCTCCTTTCATTTAGTATCAACATACCTCCAGATCATGAGCTCAGGCTGCCCGAGGTACCACAAATGATGGGGGACGGTGAGAGCTTCCCACTTTGGGCCCATCACTCGCCTCTCTTCTCACAGAGAGTCCGTGGTGTCACAATGCTTGGTGGGCATCATGCCATGGCCGTGGCCACCATTGGGCCTGAACTTCTCAGATGGAAGGCAACTCCACCTCCTCTGTGCCCACCTGCTTTCTACAGAAGGATGGCTTTTCCCCTGAACGTGTGTCAGGCTCAACACGGTGGTTCCAGAACTGCTTCCCAGGAATACACAGTCTACAATCCCATTTGGAAAGAAAATATGTGATTGAGAAAGACCACTTGTTCAACACTGGGCAAGACGGCGGAGGAGTAGCTGGACACGCTGACCACTTCATAGGTACTTCGGTCTCTAGGGTCCCATATTGGACGCAGAGAGCAACACACTTGAAACAACGTTCACATGAGTGCTCTCCCAAGCAATGGCTGATCTGCAGCATTCCCTACCTGGTCCATGAGGTATTGTGGATTTGCTCGGGTGTGGATCACTGGACTCGTTCTTAGCGGATATCGAATATGAACTCTGTGACTCTTCAGGTCTCAATGATTGGGCATCCAAACAATGGTCTGAGCATCCATGGCCAGTGGGCTGGCCAACCATAACACAGAGTACAAGATGTCTGTCAACCAAATCCAGTCTCTATGGAATAGACCTCCTCATTCTCTGGCCTCATGATTGTCAGGGACAGAGCCCACTCCCTTCCAGGTGGGACCTTTCAGTACCCTCAAATTGCAGGCATCATCCCAGGGCTCCTGGAAGATCAGACAATCGACCCACCTTTCCTTCCTTCTGATTGTAGACACAACAAACCCACTGGCACTGGCCCCAGGCACCACACTCCCAGGAAGCTCTCCATGAGAGGGAGGGCTTGTTCTTATCCACCTGTGGAAAAGGCACCTGCAATAGACCGGTTACCTCTCGGTTAAAAGGCCTCTGTTTGGAGGGCTCCCCTGTGGCTTAGGCTATGGAAATATTTATTCGGAAGTGTGGAGCTGAAAATGCCCCATGGGGAATGTCTTCGTCAAGGGTTACATCCAAGGCCTCATGCTTGGTGGAGAGCATTGGGGCATGCATTGCTTGTTTGTGCCCTGGGATGTCTTGTTTCAGATGGCCATGAAGCACAATTCTTCTTTCACATGTAGGAACTCCCTTGAGGTATTCTGCCCACTGATCCCCTGAAGATATCACATGTGCAGACACCAAGCCTCTAGAATCCAACTGAGCTTGGGAGCCTGAGGAGAGTGGTGGCTATGCGTCTACAGATGGAGATAAGAGTGTTCATCCAAGAGGACCAGCCCTCTGATGGATCCTCCTTTGCATCAACTTCGACATACCTCCAGAGCAAGAGCTCATGGTGTCCATCTTTGACCTCTCAAGGTGTGAGGGGGACACTTTCCCACATATGGCCCATCACACACCTCTTTTCTCACAGAGAGGTGGTTTGGTCACAAGGCTCCATGGGCATACTCTCAGTGCGATGGCCACATCTGGCACTGCACCTTTCCAAAGGCAGGCAACTCCACACACTGGGGAACCCAATTTTCTCTATCATGATGGATCTCTGATAATATATGGAGCACGTCAGGGTCAAGTGCTTTCTCAGTCACTGCCCCACACGCATACACAGGAGAGAATCTCTTTTGGAGAGAAAAGATGTCATTCCAAACACCCAAACCAAAGTCACCTGGACAATGAAATCAAGGAACGACTGAGGAAGAACAACCTATGAGCTGCCATTTCAATAGGAAGGGTCTTTTCCGCTTAGGGAAAAGAGAGGGTGTCATTTACATTGACCCACACCTCGTGTCCTTTGAGAAGACATGGGTGCCCAGCAGGGAGGACTGCTTGCAACCGACATACTTCCAGAGACCAGCCAAGGAAGAGTGAAAATCTCATGCAAGAGTCCTGAGATAGCCTTTGTGTCTAATAGTCCCCGGAAACACAGACAAGGGCTTGGGAATGAAACTGCGCCGTGGAATGTGGCTTGGATGCAAATCACATCTCAATATCTCTCTCGGCTTCTTCCTCCTTCACATTCTCTCGAATCCTCCTCATCCAAGGTGATTTGTGCCGGTCCATGTTATCAAATCTCAGCCAGGAAAGCGGTCAAATTCGTTAACCTAGATTTTCCATCAGTCTTCCAAACTCCTATCAAATGTAAAAGCAGTTTATCTGAAATAGCTCCTCTCTTTGTATGGAGATATTCCACCTTACCCAGTGCACCTCTATCTTACCGTAGTCAGCCCTTCACACTGACAGATAACCACCCCATTTGCACTGTGTTCTACATGACCACAAATTTGACTCTGAGATCAACATCTTTTCAACCACCTACACATAAGGGACCGAGTGAGAATTCACTTCTCTGCAGCACAGCCCATGTATTTGAAGTTGCTGGTGAGGTGGATCTCTCGACTCTTTCTAAGGGGAGTTGGGAAATGAAGTCTCTGCCTCTCCATGTCTCAGTGAATTGGCATCGAAGAAGGGGTCTGAGCACCCTTCAGCAGGGTCTGAAGGACAATGCGACAGAGGTCAAGGATTCGGTCCCCTCAAACCAGTCTCCATTTGGGACAATCCTCCTCCTTCTCTAGACCCTCAATTGGCAGGCCAGAGGCCCGGCTCCTCCAAGAGGGAAACCTCAAGACCTGCCCAGGTAGCACTCACCACACGGCTCACGGTAGATAACAAGAGAGACTCCTTAAATTCCACAACTGTGTACCCCACAAACAAGCCAGCAGTGGAACTACTCACCCCACTTCCATCCAGCACCCCAGTAGACAGGACTTTATCTTATCAACCTGTGAAATACCCACCAGACATATCCCAGCTTCATTCTTGGGAAATTTGTTACTGTGGATAGCTAGTGTGTTATTTCATCTATTGACGTGTACGTTCAGAAGCAGGGAATGGTCCTTGCCCCCATTCAAGTATTTCCTCAGGGTTGATATTGAGGGCCTCGTCCTTGGTTGAAGGTAGAGGGGCCTATTGTCATGGTTTGAGCTCTGGAATGAGCTTTATCATCCCGGTCATACTTGGGAGTCTTTATTCCCCTGTAGGAGAAGACTGGAAGGGATAAGCTCACTGGTCCCTCTCAGATGTATCATAATCCAAAAGCAAGCCTGAGCCGTGGCTATTTCCTCAGCAGCCTGATGAGAATGGTGGGCATCAGAAGAATGCTGGAAAGGATACTTGTCATCCAATTGTCCAATACATCCAATGGATCCTCCTTTCATTTAGTATCAACATACCTCCAGATCATGAGCTCAGGCTGCCCGAGGTACCACAAATGATGGGGGACGGTGAGAGCTTCCCACTTTGGGCCCATCACTCGCCTCTCTTCTCACAGAGAGTCCGTGGTGTCACAATGCTTGGTGGGCATCATGCCATTGCCGTGGCCACCATTGGGCCTGAACTTCTCAGATGGAAGGCAACTCCACCTCCTCTGTGCCCACCTGCTCTCTACAGAAGGATGGCTCTTCCCCTGAACGTGTGTCAGGCTCAACACGCTGGTTCCAGAACTGCTTCCCAGGAATACACAGTCTACAATCCCATTTGGAAAGAAAATATGTGATTGAGAAAGACCCACTGGCTCAAGACTGGGCAAGAGGGCGGAGGAGTAGCTGGACACGCTGACCACTTCATAGGTACTTCGGTCTCTAGGGTCCCATATTGGACGCAGAGAGCAACACACTTGAAACAAAGTTCACATGAGTGCTCTCCCAAGCAATGGCTGATCTGCAGCATTCCCTACCTGGTCCATGAGCTATTGTGGATTTGCTCGGGTGTGGATCTCTGGACTCGTTCTTAGCGGATATAGAATATGAACTCTGTGACTCTTCAGGTCTCAATGATTGGGCATCCAAACAATGGTCTGAGCATCCATGGCCAGTGGGCTGGCCAACCATAACACAGAGTACAAGATGTCTGTCAACCAAATCCAGTCTCTATGGAATAGACCTCCTCATTCTCTGGCCTCATGATTGTCAGGGACAGAGCCCACTCCCTTCCAGGTGGGACCTTTCAGTACCCTCAAATTGCAGGCATCATCCCAGGGCTCCTGGAAGATCAGACAATCGACCCACCTTTCCTTCCTTCTGATTGTAGACACAACAAACCCACTGGCACTGGCCCCAGGCACCACACTCCCAGGAAGCTCTCCATGAGACGGAGGGCCTGTTCTTATCCACCTGTGGAAAAAGCACCTGAAATAGACCGGTTACCTCTCGGTTAAAAGGCCTCTGTTTGGAGGGCTCCCCTGTGGTTTCGGCTATGGAAATATTTATTCGGAAGTGTGGAGCTGAAAATGCCCCATGGGGAATGTCTTCGTCAAGGGTTACATCCAAGGCCTCATGCTTGGTGGAGAGCATTGGGGCATGCATTGCTTGTTTGTGCCCTGGGATGTCTTGTTTCAGATGGCCATGAAGCACAATTCTTCTTTCACATGTAGGAACTCCCTTGAGGTATTCTGCCCACTGATCCCCTGAAGATATCACATGTGCAGACACCAAGCCTCTAGAATCCAACTGAGCTTGGGAGCCTGAGGAGAGTGGTGGCTATGCGTCTACAGATGGAGATAAGAGTGTTCATCCAAGAGGACCAGCCCTCTGATGGATCCTCCTTTGCATCAACTTCGACATACCTCCAGAGCAAGAGCTCATGGTGTCCATCTTTGACCTCTCAAGGTGTGAGGGGGACACTTTCCCACATATGGCCCATCACACACCTCTTTTCTCACAGAGAGGTGGTTTGGTCACAAGGCTCCATGGGCATACTCTCAGTGCGATGGCCACATCTGGCACTGCACCTTTCCAAAGGCAGGCAACTCCACACACTGGGGAACCCAATTTTCTCTATCATGATGGATCTCTGATAATATATGGAGCACGTCAGGGTCAAGTGCTTTCTCAGTCACTGCCCCACACGCATACACACGACAGAATCTCTTTTGGAGAGAAAAGATGTCATTCCAAACACCCAAACCAAAGTCACCTGGACAATGAAATCAAGGAACGACTGAGGAAGAACAACCTATGAGCTGCCATTTCAATAGGAAGGGTCTTTTCCGCTTAGGGAAAAGAGAGGGTGTCATTTACATTGACCCACACCTCGTGTCCTTTGAGAAGACATGGGTGCCCAGCAGGGAGGACTGCTTGCAACCGACATACTTCCAGAGACCAGCCAAGGAAGAGTGAAAATCTCATGCAAGTGTCCTGTGATAGCCTTTGTGACTAATAGTCCCCGGAAACACAGACAAGGGCTTGGGAGTGAAACTGCGCCCTGGAATGTGGCTTGGATGCAAATCACATCTCAATATCTCTCTCGGCTTCTTCCTCCATCACATTCTCTCGAATCCTCCTCATCCAAGGTGATCTGTGCTGGTCCATGCTGTCAAATCTCAGCCAGGAAAGCGGTCAAATTCGTTAACCTAGATTTTCCATCAGTCTTCCAAACTCCTATCAAATAGAAAAGCATTTTACCTCAAATAACTCCTCTCTTTGTATGGAGATATTCCACCTTACCCAGTGCACCTCTATCTTACCATAGTCAGCCCTTCACACTGACAGATAACCACCCCATGTGCACTGTGTTCTACATGGTCACAAATTTGACTCTGAGATCAACATCTTTTCAACCACCTACACATAAGGGACCGAGTGAGAATTCACTTCTCTGCAGCACAGCCCATGTATTTGAAGTTGCTGGTGAGGTGGATCTCTCGACTCTTTCTAAGGGGAGTTGGGAAATGAAGTCTCTGCCTCTCCATGTCTCAGTGAATTGGCATCGAAGAAGGGGTCTGAGCACCCTTCAGCAGGGTCTGAAGGACAATGCGACAGAGGTCAAGGATTCGGTCCCCTCAAACCAGTCTCCATTTGGGACAATCCTCCTCCTTCTCTAGACACTCAATTGGCAGGCCAGAGGCCCGGCTCGTCCAAGAGGAAAACCTCAAGACCTGGCCAGGTAGCCCTCACCACACGGCTCACGGTAGATAACAAGAGAGACTCCTTAAATTCCACAACTGTGTACCCCACAAACAAGCCAGCAGTGGAACTACTCACCCCACTTCCATCCAGCACCCCAGTAGACAGGACTTTATCTTATCAACCTGTGAAATACCCACCAGACATATCCCAGCTTCATTCTTGGGAAATTTGTTACTGTGGATAGCTAGTGTGTGCCTTCATCTACTGACGTGTACGTTCAGAAGCAGGGAATGGTCCTTGCCCCCATTCAAGTATTTCCTCAGGGTTGATATTGAGGGCCTCGTCCTTGGTTGAAGGCAGAGGGGCCTATTGTCATGGTTTGAGCTCTGGAGTGAGCTTTATCATCCCGGTCATACTTGGGAGTCTTTATTCCCCTGTTGGAAAAGACTGGAAGGGATAAGCTCACTGATCCCTCTCAGATGTATCATAATCCAAAAGCAAGCCTGAGCCGTGGCTATTTCCTCAGCAGCCTGATGAGAATGGTGGGCATCAGAAGAATGCTGGAAAGGATACTTGTCATCCAATTGTCCAATACATCCAATGGATCCTCCTTTCATTTAGTATCAACATACCTCCAGATCATGAGCTCAGGCTGCCCGAGGTACCACAAATGGTGGGGGACGGTGAGAGCTTCCCACTTTGGGCCCATCACTCGCCTCTCTTCTCACAGAGAGTCCGTGGTGTCACAATGCTTGGTGGGCATCATGCCATTGCCGTGGCCACCATTGGGCCTGAACTTCTCAGATGGAAGGCAACTCCACCTCCTCTGTGCCCACCTGCTCTCTACAGAAGGATGGCTCTTCCCCTGAACGTGTGTCAGGCTCAACACGGTGGTTCCAGAACTGCTTCCCAGGAATACACAGTCTACAATCCCATTTGGAAAGAAAATATGTGATTGAAAAAGACCCACTGATTCAAGACTGGGCAAGAGGGCGGAGGAGTAGCTGGACACGCTGACCACTTCATAGGTACTTCGGTCTCTAGGGTCCCATATTGGACGCAGAGAGCAACACACTTGAAACAACGTTCACATGAGTGCTCTCCCAAGAAACCGCTTCTCTGCAGCATTCCCTACCTGGTCCATGAGCTATTGTGGATTTGCTCGGGTGTGGATCACTGGACTCGTTCTTAGCGGATATCGAATATGAACTCTGTGACTCTTCAGGTCTCAATGATTGGGCATCCAAACAATGGTCTGAGCATCCATGGCCAGTGGGCTGGCCAACCACAACACAGAGTACAAGATGTCTGTCAACCAAATCCAGTCTCTATGGAATAGACCTCCTCATTCTCTGGCCTCATGATTGTCAGGGACAGAGCCCACTCCCTTCCAGGTGGGACCTTTCAGTACCCTCAAATTGCAGGCATCATCCCAGGGCTCCTGGAAGATCAGACAATCGACCCACCTTTCCTTCCTTCTGATTGTAGACACAACAAACCCACTGGCACTGGCCCCAGGCACCACACTCCCAGGAAGCTCTCCATGAGAGGGAGGGCTTGTTCTTATCCACCTGTGGAAAAGGCACCTGAAATAGACCGGTTACCTCTCGGTTAAAAGGCCTCTGTTTGGAGGGCTCCCCTGTGGCTTAGGCTATGGAAATATTTATTCGGAAGTGTGGAGCTGAAAATGCCCCATGGGGAATGTCTTCGTCAAGGGTTACATCCAAGGCCTCATGCTTGGTGGAGAGCATTGGGGCATGCATTGCTTGTTTGTGCCCTGGGATGTCTTGTTTCAAATGGCCATGAAGCACAATTCTTCTTTCACATGTAGGAACTCCCTTGAGGTATTCTGCCCACTGATCCCCTGAAGATATCACATGTGCAGACACCAAGCCTCTAGAATCCACACTGAGCTTGGGAGCCTGAGGAGAGTGGTGGCTATGCGTCTACAGATGGAGATAAGAGTGTTCATCCAAGAGGACCAGCCCTCTGATGGATCCTCCTTTCCATCAACTTCGACATACCTCCAGAGCAAGAGCTCATGGTGTCCATCTTTGACCTCTCAAGTTGTGAGGGTGACACTTTCCCACATATGGCCCATCACACACCTCTTTTCTCACAGAGAGGTGGTTTGGTCACAAGGCTCCATGGGCATACTCTCAGTGCGATGGCCACTTCTGGGACTGCACCTTTCCGAAGGAAGGCAACTCCACACACTGGGGAACCCAATTTTCTCTATCATGATGGATCTCTGATAACATGTGGAGCACGTCAGGGTCAAGTGCTTTCTCAGTCACTGCCTCACACGCATACACACGACAGAATCTCTTTTGGAGAGAAAAGATGTCATTCCAAACACCCAAACCAAAGTCACCTGGACAATGAAATCAAGGAACGACTGAGGAAGAACAACCTATGAGCTGCCATTTCAATAGGAAGGGTCTTTTCCGCTTAGGGAAAACAGAGGGTGTCGTTTAACTTGACCCACACCTCGTGTCCTTTGAGAAGACATGGGTGCCCAGCAGGGAGGACTGCTTGCAACCGCCATACTTCCAGAGACCAGCCAAGGAAGAGTGAAAATCTCATGCAAGTGTCCTGTGATAGCCTTTGTGACTAATAGTCCCCGGAAACACAGACAAGGGCTTGGGAGTGAAACTGCGCTCTGGAATGTGGCTTGGATGCAAATCACATCTCAATATCTCTCTCGGCCTCTTCCTCCATCACATTCTCTCGAATCCTCCTCATCCAAGGTGATCTGTGCTGGTCCATGCTGTCAAATCTCAGCCAGGAAAGCGGTCAAATTCGTTAACCTAGATTTTCCATCAGTCTTCCAAACTCCTATCAAATAGAAAAGCATTTTACCTCAAATAACTCCTCTCTTTGTATGGAGATATTCCACCTTACCCAGTGCACCTCTATCTTACCATAGTCAGCCCTTCACACTGACAGATAACCACCCCATGTGCACTGTGTTCTACATGGTCACAAATTTGACTCTGAGATCAACATCTTTTCAACCACCTACACATAAGGGACCGAGTGAGAATTCACTTCTCTGCAGCACAGCCCATGTATTTGAAGTTGCTGGTGAGGTGGATCTCTCGACTCTTTCTAAGGGGAGTTGGGAAATGAAGTCTCTGCCTCTCCATGTCTCAGTGAATTGGCATCGAAGAAGGGGTCTGAGCACCCTTCAGCAGGGTCTGAATGGCAATGCGACAGAGGTCAAGGATTCTGTCCCATCAAACCAGTCTCCCTTTGGGACAATCCTCCTCCTTCTCTAGACCCTCAATTGGCAGGCCAGAGGCCCGGCTCGTCCAAGAGGAAAACCTCAAGACCTGGCCAGGTAGCCCTCACCACACGGCTCACGGTAGATAACAAGAGAGACTCCTTAAATTCCACAACTGTGTACCCCACAAACAAGCCAGCAGTGGAACTACTCACCCCACTTCCATCCAGCACCCCAGTAGACAGGACTTTATCTTATCAACCTGTGAAATACCCACCAGACATATCCCAGCTTCATTCTTGGGAAATTTGTTACTGTGGATAGCTAGTGTGTGCTTTCATCTACTGACGTGTACGTTCAGAAGCAGGGAATGGTCCTTGCCCCCATTCAAGTATTTCCTCAGGGTTGATATTGAGGGCCTCGTCCTTGGTTGAAGGCAGAGGGGCCTATTGTCATGGTTTGAGCTCTGGAGTGAGCTTTATCGTCCCGGTTATACTTGGGAGTCTTTATTCCCCTGTTGGAAAAGACTGGAAGGGATAAGCTCACTGATCCCTCTCAGATGTATCATAATCCAAAAGCAAGCCTGAGCAGTGGCTATTTCCTCAGCAGACTGATGAGAATGGTGGGCATCAGAAGAATGCTCGAAAGGATACTTGTCATCCAATTGTCCAATACATCCAATGGATCCTCCTTTCATTTAGTATCAACATACCTCCAGATCATGAGCTCAGGCTGCCCGAGGTACCACAAATGATGGGGTAGGGTGAGAGCTTCCCACTTTGGGCCCATCACTCGCCTCTCTTCTCACAGAGAGTCCGTGGTGTCACAATGCTTGGTGGGCATCATGCCATTGCCGTGGCCACCATTGGGCCTGAACTTCTCAGATGGAAGGCAACTCCACCTCCTCTGTGCCCACCTGCTCTCTACAGAAGGATGGCTCTTCCCCTGAACGTGTGTCATGCTCAACACGCTGGTTGCAGAACTGCTTCCCAGGAATACACAGTCTACAATCCCATTTGGAAAGAAAATATGTGATTGAAAAAGACCCACTGGCTCAAGATTGGGCAAGAGGGCGGAGGAGTAGCTGGACACGCTGACCACTTCATAGGTACTTCGGTCTCTAGGGTCCCATATTGGACGCAGAGAGCAACACACTTGAAACAACGTTCACATGAGTGCTCTCCCAAGAAACCGCTTCTCTGCAGCATTCCCTACCTGGTCCATGAGCTATTGTGGATTTGCTCGGGTGTGGATCACTGGACTCGTTCTTAGCGGATATAGAATATGAACTCTGTGACTCTTCAGGTCTCAATGATTGGGCATCCAAACAATGGTCTGAGCATCCATGGCCAGTGGGCTGGCCAACCATAACACAGAGTACAAGATGTCTGTCAACCAAATCCAGTCTCTATGGAATAGACCTCCTCATTCTCTGGCCTCATGATTGTCAGGGACAGAGCCCACTCCCTTCCAGGTGGGACCTTTCAGTACCCTCAAATTGCAGGCATCATCCCAGGGCTCCTGGAAGATCAGACAATCGACCCACCTTTCCTTCCTTCTGATTGTAGACACAACAAACCCACTGGCACTGGCCCCAGGCACCACACTCCCAGGAAGCTCTCCATGAGAGGGAGGGCTTGTTCTTATCCACCTGTGGAAAAGGCACCTGAAATAGACCGGTTACCTCTCGGTTAAAAGGCCTCTGTTTGGAGGGCTCCCCTGTGTCTTAGGCTATGGAAATATTTATTCGGAAGTGTGGAGCTGAAAATGCCCCATGGGGAATGTCTTCGTCAAGGGTTACATCCAAGGCCTCATGCTTGGTGGAGAGCATTGGGGCATGCATTGCTTGTTTGTGCCCTGGGATGTCTTGTTTCAGATGGCCATGAAGCACAATTCTTCTTTCACATGTAGGAACTCCCTTGAGGTATTCTGCCCACTGATCCCCTGAAGATATCACATGTGCAGACACCAAGCCTCTAGAATCCACACTGAGCTTGGGAGCCTGAGGAGAGTGGTGGCTATGCGTATACAGATGGAGATAAGAGTGTTCATCCAAGAGGACCAGCCCTCTGATGGATCCTCCTTTCCATCAACTTCGACATACCTCCAGAGCAAGAGCTCATGGTGTCCATCTTTGACCTCTCAAGGTTTGAGGGGGACACTTTCCCACATATGGCCCATCACACACCTCTTTTCTCACAGAGAGGTGGTTTGGTCACAAGGCTCCATGGGCATACTCTCAGTGCGATGGCCACTTCTGGGACTGCACCTTTCCGAAGGAAGGCAACTCCACACACTGGGGAACCCAATTTTCTCTATCATGATGGATCTCTGATAACATGTGGAGCACGTCAGTGTCAAGTGCTTTCTCAGTCACTGCCTCACACGCATACACACGACAGAATCTCTTTTGGAGAGAAAAGATGTCATTCCAAACACCCAAACCAAAGTCACCTGGACAATGAAATCAAGGAACGACTGAGGAAGAACAACCTATGAGCTGCCATTTCAATAGGAAGGGTCTTTTCCGCTTAGGGAAAACAGAGGGTGTCGTTTACCTTGACCCACACCTCGTGTCCTTTGAGAAGACATGGGTGCCCAGCAGGGAGGACTGCTTGCAACCGCCATACTTCCAGAGACCAGCCAAGGAAGAGTGAAAATCTCATGCAAGTGTCCTGTGATAGCCTTTGTGACTAATAGTCCCCGGAAACACAGACAAGGGCTTGGGAGTGAAACTGCGCCCTGGAATGTGGCTTGGATGCAAATCACATCTCAATATCTCTCTCGGCTTCTTCCTCCATCACATTCTCTCGAATCCTCCTCATCCAAGGTGATCTGTGCTGGTCCATGCTGTCAAATCTCAGCCAGGAAAGCGGTCAAATTCGTTAACCTAGATTTTCCATCAGTCTTCCAAACTCCTATCAAATAGAAAAGCATTTTACCTCAAATAACTCCTCTCTTTGTATGGAGATATTCCACCTTACCCAGTGCACCTCTATCTTACCATAGTCAGCCCTTCACACTGACAGATAACCACCCCATGTGCACTGTGTTCTACATGGTCACAAATTTGACTCTGAGATCAACATCTTTTCAACCACCTACACATAAGGGACCGAGTGAGAATTCACTTCTCTGCAGCACAGCCCATGTATTTGAAGTTGCTGGTGAGGTGGATCTCTCGACTCTTTCTAAGGGGAGTTGGGAAATGAAGTCTCTGCCTCTCCATGTCTCAGTGAATTGGCATCGAAGAAGGGGTCTGAGCACCCTTCAGCAGGGTCTGAATGGCAATGCGACAGAGGTCAAGGATTCGGTCCCCTCAAACCAGTCTCCATTTGGGACAATCCTCCTCCTTCTCTAGACCCTCAATTGGCAGGCCAGAGGCCCGGCTCGTCCAAGAGGAAAACCTCAAGACCTGCCCAGGTAGCCCTCACCACACGGCTCACGGTAGATAACAAGAGAGACTCCTTAAATTCCACAACTGTGTACCCCACAAACAAGCCAGCAGTGGAACTACTCACCCCACTTCCATCCAGCACCCCAGTAGACAGGACTTTATCTTATCAACCTGTGAAATACCCACCAGACATATCCCAGCTTCATTCTTGGGAAATTTGTTACTGTGGATAGCTAGTGTGTGCTTTCATCTACTGACGTGTACGTTCAGAAGCAGGGAATGGTCCTTGCCCCCATTCAAGTATTTCCTCAGGGTTGATATTGAGGGCCTCGTCCTTGGTTGAAGGCAGAGGGGCCTATTGTCATGGTTTGAGCTCTGGAGTGAGCTTTATCGTCCCGGTCATACTTGGGAGTCTTTATTCCCCTGTTGGAAAAGACTGGAAGGGATAAGCTCACTGATCCCTCTCAGATGTATCATAATCCAAAAGCAAGCCTGAGCCGTGGCTATTTCCTCAGCAGCCTGATGAGAATGGTGGGCATCAGAAGAATGCTCGAAAGGATACTTGTCATCCAATTGTCCAATACATCCAATGGATCCTCCTTTCATTTAGTATCAACATACCTCCAGATCATGAGCTCAGGCTGCCCGAGGTACCACAAATGGTGGGGGACGGTGAGAGCTTCCCACTTTGGGCCCATCACTCGCCTCTCTTCTCACAGAGAGTCCGTGGTGTCACAATGCTTGGTGGGCATCATGCCATTGCCGTGGCCACCATTGGGCCTGAACTTCTCAGATGGAAGGCAACTCCACCTCCTCTGTGCCCACCTGCTCTCTACAGAAGGATGGCTCTTCCCCTGAACGTGTGTCATGCTCAACACGCTGGTTGCAGAACTGCTTCCCAGGAATACACAGTCTACAATCCCATTTGGAAAGAAAATATGGTTATTGAAAAAGACCCACTGGCTCAAGATTGGGCAAGAGGGCGGAGGAGTAGCTGGACACGCTGACCACTTCATAGGTACTTCGGTCTCTAGGGTCCCATATTGGACGCAGAGAGCAACACACTTGAAACAACGTTCACATGAGTGCTCTCCCAAGAAACCGCTTCTCTGCAGCATTCCCTACCTGGTCCATGAGCTATTGTGGATTTGCTCGGGTGTGGATCACTGGACTCGTTCTTAGCGGATATAGAATATGAACTCTGTGACTCTTCAGGTCTCAATGATTGGGCATCCAAACAATGGTCTGAGCATCCATGGCCAGTGGGCTGGCCAACCATAACACAGAGTACAAGATGTCTGTCAACCAAATCCAGTCTCTATGGAATAGACCTCCTCATTCTCTGGCCTCATGATTGTCAGGGACAGAGCCCACTCCCTTCCAGGTGGGACCTTTCAGTACCCTCAAATTGCAGGCATCATCCCAGGGCTCCTGGAAGATCAGACAATCGACCCACCTTTCCTTCCTTCTGATTGTAGACACAACAAACCCACTGGCACTGGCCCCAGGCACCACACTCCCAGGAAGCTCTCCATGAGAGGGAGGGCTTGTTCTTATCCACCTGTGGAAAAGGCACCTGAAATAGACCGGTTACCTCTCGGTTAAAAGGCCTCTGTTTGGAGGGCTCCCCTGTGTCTTAGGCTATGGAAATATTTATTCGGAAGTGTGGAGCTGAAAATGCCCCATGGGGAATGTCTTCGTCAAGGGTTACATCCAAGGCCTCATGCTTGGTGGAGAGCATTGGGGCATGCATTGCTTGTTTGTGCCCTGGGATGTCTTGTTTCAGATGGCCATGAAGCACAATTCTTCTTTCACATGTAGGAACTCCCTTGAGGTATTCTGCCCACTGATCCCCTGAAGATATCACATGTGCAGACACCAAGCCTCTAGAATCCACACTGAGCTTGGGAGCCTGAGGAGAGTGGTGGCTATGCGTATACAGATGGAGATAAGAGTGTTCATCCAAGAGGACCAGCCCTCTGATGGATCCTCCTTTGCATCAACTTCGACATACCTCCAGAGCAAGAGCTCATGGTGTCCATCTTTGACCTCTCAAGGTTTGAGGGGGACACTTTCCCACATATGGCCCATCACACACCTCTTTTCTCACAGACAGGTGGTTTGGTCACAAGGCTCCATGGGCATACTCTCAGTGCGATGGCCACTTCTGGGACTGCACCTTTCCGAAGGAAGGCAACTCCACACACTGGGGAACCCAATTTTCTCTATCATGATGGATCTCTGATAACATGTGGAGCACGTCAGGGTCAAGTGCTTTCTCAGTCACTGCCTCACACGCATACACACGACAGAATCTCTTTTGGAGAGAAAAGATGTCATTCCAAACACCCAAACCAAAGTCACCTGGACAATGAAATCAAGGAACGACTGAGGAAGAACAACCTATGAGCTGCCATTTCAATAGGAAGGGTCTTTTCCGCTTAGGGAAAACAGAGGGTGTCGTTTACCTTGACCCACACCTCGTGTCCTTTGAGAAGACATGGGTGCCCAGCAGGGAGGACTGCTTGCAACCGACATACTTCCAGAGACCAGCCAAGGAAGAGTGAAAATCTCATGCAAGTGTCCTGTGATAGCCTTTGTGACTAATAGTCCCCGGAAACACAGACAAGGGCTTGGGAATGAAACTGCGCCCTGGAATGTGGCTTGGATGCAAATCACATCTCAATATCTCTCTCGGCTTCTTCCTCCATCACATTCTCTCGAATCCTCCTCATCCAAGGTGATCTGTGCTGGTCCATGCTGTCAAATCTCAGCCAGGAAAGCGGTCAAATTCGTTAACCTAGATTTTCCATCAGTCTTCCAAACTCCTATCAAATAGAAAAGCATTTTACCTCAAATAACTCCTCTCTTTGTATGGAGATATTCCACCTTACCCAGTGCACCTCTATCTTACCATAGTCAGCCCTTCACACTGACAGATAACCACCCCATGTGCACTGTGTTCTACATGGTCACAAATTTGACTCTGAGATCAACATCTTTTCAACCACCTACACATAAGGGACCGAGTGAGAATTCACTTCTCTGCAGCACAGCCCATGTATTTGAAGTTGCTGGTGAGGTGGATCTCTCGACTCTTTCTAAGGGGAGTTGGGAAATGAAGTCTCTGCCTCTCCATGTCTCAGTGAATTGGCATCGAAGAAGGGGTCTGAGCACCCTTCAGCAGGGTCTGAATGGCAATGCGACAGAGGTCAAGGATTCGGTCCCCTCAAACCAGTCTCCATTTGGGACAATCCTCCTCCTTCTCTAGACCCTCAATTGGCAGGCCAGAGGCCCGGCTCGTCCAAGAGGAAAACCTCAAGACCTGCCCAGGTAGCCCTCACCACACGGCTCACGGTAGATAACAAGAGAGACTCCTTAAATTCCACAACTGTGTACCCCACAAACAAGCCAGCAGTGGAACTACTCACCCCACTTCCATCCAGCACCCCAGTAGACAGGACGTAATCTTATCAACCTGTGAAATACCCACCAGACATATCCCAGCTTCATTCTTGGGAAATTTGTTACTGTGGATAGCTAGTGTGTGCTTTCATCTACTGACGTGTACGTTCAGAAGCAGGGAATGGTCCTTGCCCCCATTCAAGTATTTCCTCAGGGTTGATATTGAGGGCCTCGTCCTTGGTTGAAGGCAGAGGGGCCTATTGTCATGGTTTGAGCTCTGGAGTGAGCTTTATCGTCCCGGTCATACTTGGGAGTCTTTATTCCCCTGTTGGAAAAGACTGGAAGGGATAAGCTCACTGATCCCTCTCAGATGTATCATAATCCAAAAGCAAGCCTGAGCCGTGGCTATTTCCTCAGCAGCCTGATGAGAATGGTGGGCATCAGAAGAATGCTCGAAAGGATACTTGTCATCCAATTGTCCAATACATCCAATGGATCCTCCTTTCATTTAGTATCAACATACCTCCAGATCATGAGCTCAGGCTGCCCGAGGTACCACAAATGGTGGGGGACGGTGAGAGCTTCCCACTTTGGGCCCATCAATCGCCTCTCTTCTCACAGAAAGTCCGTGGTGTCACAATGCTTGGTGGGCATCATGCCATTGCCGTGGCCACCATTGGGCCTGAACTTCTCAGATGGAAGGCAACTCCACCTCCTCTGTGCCCACCTGCTCTCTACAGAAGGATGGCTCTTCCCCTGAACGTGTGTCATGCTCAACACGCTGGTTGCAGAACTGCTTCCCAGGAATACAGAGTCTACAATCCCATTTGGAAAGAAAATATGTGATTGAAAAAGACCCACTGGCTCAAGATTGGGCAAGAGGGCGGAGGAGTAGCTGGACACGCTGACCACTTCATAGGTACTTCGGTCTCTAGGGTCCCATATTGGACGCAGAGAGCAACACACTTGAAACAACGTTCACATGAGTGCTCTCCCAAGCAATGGCTGATCTGCAGCATTCCCTACCTGGTCCATGAGCTATTGTGGATTTGCTCGGGTGTGGATCTCTGGACTCGTTCTTAGCGGATATCGAATATGAATTCTGTGACTCTTCAGGTCTCAATGATTGGGCATCCAAACAATGGTCTGAGCATCCATGGCCAGTGGGCTGGCCAACCATAACACAGAGTACAAGATGTCTGTCAACCAAATCCAGTCTCTATGGAATAGACCTCCTCATTCTCTGGCCTCATGATTGTCAGGGACAGAGCCCACTCCCTTCCAGGTGGGACCTTTCAGTACCCTCAAATTGCAGGCATCATCCCAGGGCTCCTGGAAGATCAGACAATCGACCCACCTTTCCTTCCTTCTGATTGTAGACACAACAAACCCACTGGCACTGGCCCCAGGCACCACACTCCCAGGAAGCTCTCCATGAGAGGGAGGGCTTGTTCTTATCCACCTGTGGAAAAGGCACCTGAAATAGACCGGTTACCTCTCGGTTAAAAGGCCTCTGTTTGGAGGGCTCCCCTGTGGCTTAGGCTATGGAAATATTTATTCGGAAGTGTGGAGCTGAAAATGCCCCATGGGGAATGTCTTCGTCAAGGGTTACATCCAAGGCCTCATGCTTGGTGGAGAGCATTGGGGCATGCATTGCTTGTTTGTGCCCTGGGATGTCTTGTTTCAGATGGCCATGAAGCACAATTCTTCTTTCACATGTAGGAACTCCCTTGAGGTATTCTGCCCACTGATCCCCTGAAGATATCACATGTGCAGACACCAAGCCTCTAGAATCCACACTGAGCTTGGGAGCCTGAGGAGAGTGGTGGCTATGCGTCTACAGATGGAGATAAGAGTGTTCATCCAAGAGGACCAGCCCTCTGATGGATCCTCCTTTGCATCAACTTCGACATACCTCCAGAGCAAGAGCTCATGGTGTCCATCTTTGACCTCTCAAGGTTTGAGGGGGACACTTTCCCACATATGGCCCATCACACACCTCTTTTCTCACAGACAGGTGGTTTGGTCACAAGGCTCCATGGGCATACTCTCAGTGCCATGGCCACTTCTGGCACTGCACCTTTCCGAAGGAAGGCAACTCCACACACTGGGGAACCCAATTTTCTCTATCATGATGGATCTCTGATAACATGTGGAGCACGTCAGGGTCAAGTGCTTTCTCAGTCACTGCCTCACACGCATACACACGACAGAATCTCTTTTGGAGAGAAAAGATGTCATTCCAAACACCCAAACCAAAGTCACCTGGACAATGAAATCAAGGAACGACTGAGGAAGAACAACCTATGAGCTGCCATTTCAATGGGAAGGGTCTTTTCCGCTTAGGGAAAACAGAGGGTGTTGTTTACCTTGACCCACACCTCGTGTCCTTTGAGAAGACATGGGTGCCCAGCAGGGAGGACTGCTTGCAACCTACATACATCCAGAGACCAGCCAAGGAAGAGTGAAAATCTCATGCAAGTGTCCTGAGATAGCCTTTGTGTCTAATAGTCCCCGGAAACACAGACAAGGGCTTGGGAATGAAACTGCGCCCTGGAATGTGGCTTGGATGCAAATCACATCTCAATATCTCTCTCAGCTTCTTCCTCCTTCACATTCTCTCGAATCCTCCTCATCCAAGGTTATCTGTGCTGGTCCATGTTGTCAAATCTCAGCCAGGAAAGCGGTCAAATTCGTTAACCTAGATTTTCCATCAGTCTTCCAAACTCCTATCAAATATAAAAGCATTTTACCTGAAATAACTCCTCTCTTTGTATGGAGATATTCCACCTTACCCAGTGCACCTCTATCTTACCGTAGTCAGCCCTTCACACTGACAGATAACCATCCCATTTGCACTGTGTTCTACATGGTCACAAATTTGACTCTGAGATCAACATCTTTTCAACCACCTACACATAAGGGACCGAGTGAGAATTCACTTCTCTGCAGCACAGCCCATGTATTTGAAGTTGCTGGTGAGGTGGATCTCTCGACTCTTTCTAAGGGGAGTTGGGAAATGAAGTCTCTGCCTCTCCATGTCTCAGTGAATTGGCATCGAAGAAGGGGTCTGAGCACCCTTCAGCAGGGTCTGAATGGCAATGCGACAGAGGTCAAGGATTCGGTCCCCTCAAACCAGTCTCCATTTGGGACAATCCTCCTCCTTCTCTAGACCCTCAATTGGCAGGCCAGAGGCCCGGCTCGTCCAAGAGGGAAACCTCAAGACCTGCCCAGGTAGCCCTCACCACACGGCTCACGGTAGATAACAAGAGAGACTCCTTAAATTCCACAACTGTGTACCCCACAAACAAGCCAGCAGTGGAACTACTCACCCCACTTCCATCCAGCACCCCAGTAGACAGGACGTAATCTTATCAACCTGTGAAATACCCACCAGACATATCCCAGCTTCATTCTTGGGAAATTTGTTACTGTGGATAGCTAGTGTGTGCTTTCATCTATTGACGTTTACGTTCAGAAGCAGGGAATGGTCCTTGCCCCCATTCAAGTATTTCCTCAGGGTTGATATTGAGGGCCTCGTCCTTGGTTGAAGGCAGAGGGGCCTATTGTCATGGTTTGAGCTCTGGAATGAGCTTTATCATCCCGGTCATACTTGGGAGTCTTTATTCCCCTGTTGGAAAAGACTGGAAGGGATAAGCTCACTGATCCCTCTCAGATGTATCATAATCCAAAAGCAAGCCTGAGCCGTGGCTATGTCTTCAGCAGCCTGATGAGAATGGTGGGCATCAGAAGAATGCTGGAAAGAATACTTGTCATCCAATTGTCCAATACATCCAATGGATCCTCCTTTCATTTAGTATCAACATACCTCCAGATCATGAGCTCAGGCTGCCCGAGGTACCACAAATGATGGGGGACGGTGAGAGCTTCCCACTTTGGGCCCATCACTCGCCTCTCTTCTCACAGAGAGTCCGTGGTGTCACAATGCTTGGTGGGCATCATGCCATTGCCATGGCCACCATTGGGCCTGAACTTCTCAGATGGAAGGCAACTCCACCTCCTCTGTGCCCACCTGCTCTCTACAGAAGGATGGCTCTTCCCCTGAACGTGTGTCAGGCTCAACACGGTGGTTCCAGAACTGCTTCCCAGGAATACACAGTCTACAATCCCATTTGGAAAGAAAATATGGGATTGAAAAAGACCCACTGGCTCAAGATTGGGCAAGAGGGCGGAGGAGTAGCTGGACACGCTGACCACTTCATAGGTACTTCGGTCTCTAGGGTCCCATATTGGACGCAGAGAGCAACACACTTGAAACAACGTTCACATGAGTGCTCTCCCAAGCAATGGCTGATCTGCAGCATTCCCTACCTGGTCCATGAGCTATTGTGGATTTGCTCGGGTGTGGATCTCTGGACTCGTTCTTAGCGGGTATAGAATATGAACTCTGTGACTCTTCAGGTCTCAATGATTGGGCATCCAAACAATGGTCTGAGCATCCATGGCCAGTGGGCTGGCCAACCATAACACAGAGTACAAGATGTCTGTCAACCAAATCCAGTCTCTATGGAATAGACCTCCTCATTCTCTGGCCTCATGATTGTCAGGGACAGAGCCCACTCCCTTCCAGGTGGGACCTTTCAGTACCCTCAAATTGCAGGCATCATCCCAGGGCTCCTGGAAGATCAGACAATCGACCCACCTTTCCTTCCTTCTGATTGTAGACACAACAAACCCACTGGCACTGGCCCCAGGCACCACACTCCCAGGAAGCTCTCCATGAGAGGGAGGGCCTGTTCTTATCCACCTGTGGAAAAGGCACCTGAAATAGACCGGTTACCTCTCGGTTAAAAGGCCTCTGTTTGGAGGGCTCCCCTGTGTCTTAGGCTATGGAAATATTTATTCGGAAGTGTGGAGCTGAAAATGCCCCATGGGGAATGTCTTCGTCAAGGGTTACATCCAAGGCCTCATGCTTGGTGGAGAGCATTGGGGCATGCATTGCTTGTTTGTGCCCTGGGATGTCTTGTTTCAGATGGATATGAAGCACAATTCTTCTTTCACATGGAGGAACTCCCTTGAGGTATTCTGCCCAATGATCCCCTGAAGATATCACATGTGCAGACACCAAGCCTCTAGAATCCACACTGAGTTGGGAGCCTGAGGAGAGTGGTGGCTATGCGTCTACAGATGGAGATAAGAGTGTTCATCCAAGAGGACCAGCCCTCTGATGGATCCTCCTTTGCATCAACTTCGACATACCTCCAGAGCAAGAGCTCATGGTGTCCATCTTTGACCTCTCAAGGTTTGAGGGGGACACTTTCCCACATATGGCCCATCACACACCTCTTTTCTCACAGACAGGTGGTTTGGTCACAAGGCTCCATGGGCATACTCTCAGTGCCATGGCCACTTCTGGCACTGCACCTTTCCGAAGGAAGGCAACTCCACACACTGGGGAACCCAATTTTCTCTATCATGATGGATCTCTGATAACATGTGGAGCACGTCAGGGTCAAGTGCTTTCTCAGTCACTGCCTCACACGCATACACACGACAGAATCTCTTTTGGAGAGAAAAGATGTCATTCCAAACACCCAAACCAAAGTCACCTGGACAATGAAATCAAGGAACGACTGAGGAAGAACAACCTATGAGCTGCCATTTCAATGGGAAGGGTCTTTTCCGCTTAGGGAAAACAGAGGGTGTTGTTTACCTTGACCCACACCTCGTGTCCTTTGAGAAGACATGGGTGCCCAGCAGGGAGGACTGCTTGCAACCTACATACATCCAGAGACCAGCCAAGGAAGAGTGAAAATCTCATGCAAGTGTCCTGAGATAGCCTTTGTGTCTAATAGTCCCCGGAAACACAGACAAGGGCTTGGGAATGAAACTGCGCCCTGGAATGTGGCTTGGATGCAAATCACATCTCAATATCTCTCTCAGCTTCTTCCTCCTTCACATTCTCTCGAATCCTCCTCATCCAAGGTTATCTGTGCTGGTCCATGTTGTCAAATCTCAGCCAGGAAAGCGGTCAAATTCGTTAACCTAGATTTTCCATCAGTCTTCCAAACTCCTATCAAATATAAAAGCATTTTACCTGAAATAACTCCTCTCTTTGTATGGAGATATTCCACCTTACCCAGTGCACCTCTATCTTACCGTAGTCAGCCCTTCACACTGACAGATAACCATCCCATTTGCACTGTGTTCTACATGGCCACAAATTTGACTCTGAGATCAACATCTTTTCAACCACCTACACATAAGGGACCGAGTGAGAATTCACTTCTCTGCAGCACAGCCCATGTATTTGAAGTTGCTGGTGAGGTGGATCTCTCGACTCTTTCTAAGGGGAGTTGGGAAATGAAGTCTCTGCCTCTCCATGTCTCAGTGAATTGGCATCGAAGAAGGGGTCTGAGCACCCTTCAGCAGGGTCTGAATGGCAATGCGACAGAGGTCAAGGATTCGGTCCCCTCAAACCAGTCTCCATTTGGGACAATCCTCCTCCTTCTCTAGACCCTCAATTGGCAGGCCAGAGGCCCGGCTCGTCCAAGAGGGAAACCTCAAGACCTGCCCAGGTAGCCCTCACCACACGGCTCACGGTAGATAACAAGAGAGACTCCTTAAATTCCACAACTGTGTACCCCACAAACAAGCCAGCAGTGGAACTACTCACCCCACTTCCATCCAGCACCCCAGTAGACAGGACGTAATCTTATCAACCTGTGAAATACCCACCAGACATATCCCAGCTTCATTCTTGGGAAATTTGTTACTGTGGATAGCTAGTGTGTGCTTTCATCTATTGACGTTTACGTTCAGAAGCAGGGAATGGTCCTTGCCCCCATTCAAGTATTTCCTCAGGGTTGATATTGAGGGCCTCGTCCTTGGTTGAAGGCAGAGGGGCCTATTGTCATGGTTTGAGCTCTGGAATGAGCTTTATCATCCCGGTCATACTTGGGAGTCTTTCTTCCCCTGTTGGAAAAGACTGGAAGGGATAAGCTCACTGATCCCTCTCAGATGTATCATAATCCAAAAGCAAGCCTGAGCCGTGGCTATGTCTTCAGCAGCCTGATGAGAATGGTGGGCATCAGAAGAATGCTGGAAAGAATACTTGTCATCCAATTGTCCAATACATCCAATGGATCCTCCTTTCATTTAGTATCAACATACCTCCAGATCATGAGCTCAGGCTGCCCGAGGTACCACAAATGATGGGGGACGGTGAGAGCTTCCCACTTTGGGCCCATCACTCGCCTCTCTTCTCACAGAGAGTCCGTGGTGTCACAATGCTTGGTGGGCATCATGCCATTGCCATGGCCACCATTGGGCCTGAACTTCTCAGATGGAAGGCAACTCCACCTCCTCTGTGCCCACCTGCTCTCTACAGAAGGATGGCTCTTCCCCTGAACGTGTGTCAGGCTCAACACGGTGGTTCCAGAACTGCTTCCCAGGAATACACAGTCTACAATCCCATTTGGAAAGAAAATATGGGATTGAAAAAGACCCACTGGCTCAAGATTGGGCAAGAGGGCGGAGGAGTAGCTGGACACGCTGACCACTTCATAGGTACTTCGGTCTCTAGGGTCCCATATTGGACGCAGAGAGCAACACACTTGAAACAACGTTCACATGAGTGCTCTCCCAAGCAATGGCTGATCTGCAGCATTCCCTACCTGGTCCATGAGCTATTGTGGATTTGCTCGGGTGTGGATCTCTGGACTCGTTCTTAGCGGATATCGAATATGAATTCTGTGACTCTTCAGGTCTCAATGATTGGGCATCCAAACAATGGTCTGAGCATCCATGGCCAGTGGGCTGGCCGACCATAACACAGATTACAGGATGTCTGTCAACCAAATCCAGTCTCTATGGAATAGACCTCCTCATTCTCTGGCCTCATGATTGTCAGGGACAGAGCCCACTCCCTTCCAGGTGGGACCTTTCAGTACCCTCAAATTGCAGGCATCATCCCAGGGCTCCTGGAAGATCAGACAATCGACCCACCTTTCCTTCCTTCTGATTGTAGACACAACAAACCCACTGGCACTGGCCCCAGGCACCACACTCCCAGGAAGCTCTCCATGAGAGGGAGGGCCTGTTCTTATCCACCTGTGGAAAAGGCACCTGAAATAGACCGGTTACCTCTCGGTTAAAAGGCCTCTGTTTGGAGGGCTCCCCTGTGGCTTAGGCTATGGAAATATTTATTCGGAAGTGTGGAGCTGAAAATGCCCCATGGGGAATGTCTTCGTCAAGGGTTACATCCAAGGCCTCATGCTTGGTGGAGAGCATTGGGGCATGCATTGCTTGTTTGTGCCCTGGGATGTCTTGTTTCAGATGGATATGAAGCACAATTCTTCTTTCACATGGAGGAACTCCCTTGAGGTATTCTGCCCAATGATCCCCTGAAGATATCACATGTGCAGACACCAAGCCTCTAGAATCCACACTGAGTTGGGAGCCTGAGGAGAGTGGTGGCTATGCGTCTACAGATGAAGACGATATGGTTAATCCAAGAGGACCACCCCTCTGATGGATCCTCCTTTCCATCAACTTCGACATACCTCCAGAGCAAGAGCTCATGGTGTCCATCTTTGACCTCTCAAGGTGTGAGGGGGACACTTTCCCACATATGGCCCATCACACACCTCTTTTCTCAGAGACAGGTGGTTTGGTCACAAGGCTCCATGGGCATACTCTCAGTGCGATGGCCACTTCTGGGACTGCACCTTTCCGAAGGAAGGCAACTCCACACACTGGGGAACCCAATTTTCTCTATCATGATGGATCTCTGATAACATGTGGAGCACGTCAGGGTCAAGTGCTTTCTCAGTCACTGCCTCACACGCATACACACGACAGAATCTCTTTTGGAGAGAAAAGATGTCATTCCAAACACCCAAACCAAAGTCACCTGGACAATGAAATCAAGGAACGACTGAGGAAGAACAACCTATGAGCTGCCATTTCAATAGGAAGGGTCTTTTCCGCTTAGGGAAAACAGAGGGTGTCGTTTACCTTGACCCACACCTCGTGTCCTTTGAGAAGACATGGGTGCCCAGCAGGGAGGACTGCTTGCAACCGCCATACTTCCAGAGACCAGCCAAGGAAGAGTGAAAATCTCATGCAAGTGTCCTGTGATAGCCTTTGTGACTAATAGTCCCCGGAAACACAGACAAGGGCTTGGGAGTGAAACTGCGCCCTGGAATGTGCCTTGGATGCAAATCACATCTCAATATCTCTCTCGGCTTCTTCCTCCATCACATTCTCTCGAATCCTCCTCATCCAAGGTGATCTGTGCTGGTCCATGCTGTCAAATCTCAGCCAGGAAAGCGGTCAAATTCGTTAACCTAGATTTTCCATCAGTCTTCCAAACTCCTATCAAATATAAAAGCATTTTACCTCAAATAACTCCTCTCTTTGTATGGAGATATTCCACCTTACCCAGTGCACCTCTATCTTACCATAGTCAGCCCTTCACACTGACAGATAACCACCCCATGTGCACTGTGTTCTACATGGTCACAAATTTGACTCTGAGATCAACATCTTTTCAACCACCTACACATAAGGGACCGAGTGAGAATTCACTTCTCTGCAGCACAGCCCATGTATTTGAAGTTGCTGGTGAGGTGGATCTCTCGACTCTTTCTAAGGGGAGTTGGGAAATGAAGTCTCTGCCTCTCCATGTCTCAGTGAATTGGCATCGAAGAAGGGGTCTGAGCACCCTTCAGCAGGGTCTGAATGGCAATGCGACAGAGGTCAAGGATTCGGTCCCCTCAAACCAGTCTCCATTTGGGACAATCCTCCTCCTTCTCTAGACCCTCAATTGGAAGGCCAGAGGCCCGGCTCGTCCAAGAGGAAAACCTCAAGACCTGCCCAGGTAGCCCTCACCACACGGCTCACGGTAGATAACAAGAGAGACTCCTTAAATTCCACAACTGTGTACCCCACAAACAAGCCAGCAGTGGAACTACTCACCCCACTTCCATCCAGCACCCCAGTAGACAGGACTTTATCTTATCAACCTGTGAAATACCCACCAGACATATCCCAGCTTCATTCTTGGGAAATTTGTTACTGTGGATAGCTAGTGTGTGCTTTCATCTACTGACGTGTACGTTCAGAAGCAGGGAATGGTCCTTGCCCCCATTCAAGTATTTCCTCAGGGTTGATATTGAGGGCCTCGTCCTTGGTTGAAGGCAGAGGGGCCTATTGTCATGGTTTGAGCTCTGGAATGAGCTTTATCATCCCGGTCATACTTGGGAGTCTTTCTTCCCCTGTTGGAAAAGACTGGAAGGGATAAGCTCACTGGTCCCTCTCAGATGTATCATAATCCAAAAGCAAGCCTGAGCCGTGGCTATTTCCTCAGCAGCCTGATGAGAATGGTGGGCATCAGAAGAATGCTGGAAAGAATACTTGTCATCCAATTGTCCAATACATCCAATGGATCCTCCTTTCATTTAGTATCAACATACCTCCAGATCATGAGCTCAGGCTGCCCGAGGTACCACAAATGGTGGGTGACGGTGAGAGCTTCCCAGTTTGGGCCCATCACTCGCCTCTCTTCTCACAGAGAGTCCGTGGTGTCACAATGCTTGGTGGGCGTCATGCCATTGCCATGGCCACCATTGGGCCTGAACTTCTCAGATGGAAGGCAACTCCACCTCCTCTGTGCCCACCTGCTCTCTACAGAAGGATGGCTCTTCCCCTGAACGTGTGTCAGGCTCAACACGGTGGTTCCAGAACTGCTTCCCAGGAATACACAGTCTACAATCGCATTTGGAAAGAAAATATGTGATTGAGAAAGATCCACTGGCTCAAGATTGGGCAAGAGGGCGGAGGAGTAACTGGACACGCTGACAACTTCATAGGTACTCCGGTCTGTATGGTCCCATATTGGACGCAGAGAGCAACACACTTGAAACAACGTTTACATGTGTGCTCTCCCAAGCAATGGCTGATCTGCAGCATTCCCTACCTGGTCCATGAGCTATTGTGGATTTGCTCGGGTGTGGATCTCTGGACTCGTTCTTAGCGGGTATAGAATATGAACTCTGTGACTCTTCAGGTCTCAATGATTGGGCATCCAAACAATGGTCTGAGCATCCATGGCCAGTGGGCTGGCCAACCATAACACAGAGTACAAGATGTCTGTCAACCAAATCCAGTCTCTATGGAATAGACCTCCTCATTCTCTGGCCTCATGATTGTCAGGGACAGAGCCCACTCCCTTCCAGGTGGGACCTTTCAGTACCCTCAAATTGCAGGCATCATCCCAGGGCTCCTGGAAGATCAGACAATCGACCCACCTTTCCTTCCTTCTGATTGTAGACACAACAAACCCACTGGCACTGGCCCCAGGCACCACACTCCCAGGAAGCTCTCCATGAGAGGGAAGGCTTGTTCTTATCCACCTGTGGAAAAGGCACCTGAAATAGACCGGTTACCTCTCGGTTAAAAGGCCTCTGTTTGGAGGGCTCCCCTGTGGCTTAGGCTATGGAAATATTTATTCGGAAGTGTGGAGCTGAAAATGCCCCATGGGGAATGTCTTCGTCAAGGGTTACATCCAAGGCCTCATGCTTGGTGGAGAGCATTGGGGCATGGATTGCTTGTTTGTGCCCTGGGATGTCTTGTTTCAGATGGCCATGAAGCACAATTCTTCTTTCACATGTAGGAACTCCCTTGAGGTATTCTGCCCACTGATGCCCTGAAGATATCACATGTGCAGACACCAAGCCTCTAGAATCCACACTGAGCTTGGGAGCCTGAGGAGAGTGGTGGCTATGCGTCTACAGATGAAGACGATATGGTTCATCCAAGAGGACCACCCCTCTGATGGATCCTCCTTTCCATCAACTTCGACATACCTCCAGAGCAAGAGCTCATGGTGTCCATCTTTGACCTCTCAAGGTGTGGGGGTGACACTTTCCCACATATGGCCCATCACACACCTCTTTTCTCACAGAGAGGTGGTTTTGTCACAAGGCTCCATGGGCATACTCTCAGTGCGATGGCCACTTCTGGGACTGCACCTTTCCGAAGGAAGGCAACTCCACACACTGGGGAACCCAATTTTCTCTATCATGATGGATCTCTGATAACATGTGGAGCACGTCAGGTTCAAGTGCTTTCTCAGTCACTGCCTCACACGCATACACACGACAGAATCTCTTTTGGAGAGAAAAGATGTCATTCCAAACACCCAAACCAAAGTCACCTGGACAATGAAATCAAGGAACGACTGAGGAAGAACAACCTATGAGCTGCCATTTCAATAGGAAGGGTCTTTTCCGCTTAGGGAAAACAGAGGGTGTCATTTACCTTGACCCACACCTCGTGTCCTTTGAGAAGACATGGGTGCCCAGCAGGGAGGACTGCTTGCAACCGCCATACTTCCAGAGACCAGCCAAGGAAGAGTGAAAATCTCATGCAAGTGTCCTGTGATAGCCTTTGTGACTAATAGTCCCCGGAAACACAGACAAGGGCTTGGGAGTGAAACTGCGCCCTGGAATGTGGCTTGGATGCAAATCACATCTCAATATCTCTCTCGGCTTCTTCCTCCATCACATTCTCTCGAATCCTCCTCATCCAAGGTGATCTGTGCTGGTCCATGCTGTCAAATCTCAGCCAGGAAAGCGGTCAAATTCGTTAACCTAGATTTTCCATCAGTCTTCCAAACTCCTATCAAATAGAAAAGCATTTTACCTGAAATAACTCCTCTCTTTGTATGGAGATATTCCACCTTACCCAGTGCACCTCTATCTTACCATAGTCAGCCCTTCACACTGACAGATAACCATCCCATTTGCACTGTGTTCTACATGGTCACAAATTTGACTCTGAGATCAACATCTTTTCAACCACCTACACATAAGGGACCGAGTGAGAATTCACTTCTCTGCAGCACAGCCCATGTATTTGAAGTTGCTGGTGAGGTGGATCTCTCGACTCTTTCTAAGGGGAGTTGGGAAATGAAGTCTCTGCCTCTCCATGTCTCAGTGAATTGGCATCGAAGAAGGGGTCTGAGCACCCTTCAGCAGGGTCTGAATGGCAATGCGACAGAGGTCAAGGATTCGGTCCCCTCAAACCAGTCTCCATTTGGGACAATCCTCCTCCTTCTCTAGACCCTCAATTGGCAGGCCAGAGGCCCGTCTCGTCCAAGAGGAAAACCTCAAGACCTGCCCAGGTAGCCCTCACCACACGGCTCACGGTAGATAACAAGAGAGACTCCTTAAATTCCACAACTGTGTACCCCACAAACAAGCCAGCAGTGGAACTACTCACCCCACTTCCATCCAGCACCCCAGTAGACAGGACGTAATCTTATCAACCTGTGAAATACCCACCAGACATATCCCAGCTTCATTCTTGGGAAATTTGTTACTGTGGATAGCTAGTGTGTGTTTTCATCTATTGACGTGTACGTTCAGAAGCAGGGAATGGTCCTTGCCCCCATTCAAGTATTTCCTCAGGGTTGATATTGAGGGCCTCGTCCTTGGTTGAAGGCAGAGGGGCCTATTGTCATGGTTTGAGCTCTGGAATGAGCTTTATCATCCCGGTCATACTTGGGAGTCTTTCATCCCCTGTTGGAAAAGACTGGAAGGGATAAGCTCACTGGTCCCTCTCAGATGTATCGTAATCCAAAAGCAAGCCTGAGCCGTGGCTATTTCCTCAGCAGCCTGATGAGAATGGTGGGCATCAGAAGAATGCTGGAAAGAATACTTGTCATCCAATTGTCCAATACATCCAATGGATCCTCCTTTCATTTAGTATCAACATACCTCCAGATCATGAGCTCAGGCTGCCCGAGGTACCACAAATGGTGGGGGACGGTGAGAGCTTCCCACTTTGGGCCCATCACTCGCCTCTCTTCTCACAGAGAGTCCGTGGTGTCACAATGCTTGGTGGGCGTCATGCCATTGCCATGGCCACCATTGGGCCTGAACTTCTCAGATGGAAGGCAACTCCACCTCCTCTGTGCCCACCTGCTCTCTACAGAAGGATGGCTCTTCCCCTGAACGTGTGTCAGGCTCAACACGGTGGTTCCAGAACTGCTTCCCAGGAATACACAGTCTACAATCCCATTTGGAAAGAAAATATGTGATTGAGAAAGATCCACTGGCTCAAGATTGGGCAAGAGGGCGGAGGAGTAACTGGACAAACTGACAACTTCATAGGTACTCCGGTCTGTATGGTCCCATATTGGACGCAGAGAGCAACACACTTGAAACAACGTTCACATGAGTGCTCTCCCAAGCAATGGCTGATCTGCAGCATTCCCTACCTGGTCCATGAGCTATTGTGGATTTGCTCGGGTGTGGATCTCTGGACTCGTTCTTAGCGGGTATAGAATATGAACTCTGTGACTCTTCAGGTCTCAATGATTGGGCATCCAAACAATGGTCTGAGCATCCATGGCCAGTGGGCTGGCCAACCATAACACAGAGTACAAGATGTCTGTCAACCAAATCCAGTCTCTATGGAATAGACCTCCTCATTCTCTGGCCTCATGATTGTCAGGGACAGAGCCCACTCCCTTCCAGGTGGGACCTTTCAGTACCCTCAAATTGCAGGCATCATCCCAGGGCTCCTGGAAGATCAGACAATCGACCCACCTTTCCTTCCTTCTGATTGTAGACACAACAAACCCACTGGCACTGGCCCCAGGCACCACACTCCCAGGAAGCTCTCCATGAGAGGGAGGGCTTGTTCTTATCCACCTGTGGAAAAGGCACCTGAAATAGACCGGTTACCTCTCGGTTAAAAGGCCTCTGTTTGGAGGGCTCCCCTGTGGCTTAGGCTATGGAAATATTTATTCGGAAGTGTGGAGCTGAAAATGCCCCATGGGGAATGTCTTCGTCAAGGGTTACATCCAAGGCCTCATGCTTGGTGGAGAGCATTGGGGCATGCATTGCTTGTTTGTGCCCTGGGATGTCTTGTTTCAGATGGCCATGAAGCACAATTCTTCTTTCACATGTAGGAACTCCCTTGAGGTATTCTGCCCACTGATCCCCTGAAGATATCACATGTGCAGACACCAAGCCTCTAGAATCCACACTGAGCTTGGGAGCCTGAGGATAGTGGTGGCTATGCGTCTACAGATGAAGACGATATGGTTCATCCAAGAGGACCACCCCTCTGATGGATCCTCCTTTCCATCAACTTCGACATACCTCCAGAGCAAGAGCTCATGGTGTCCATCTTTGACCTCTCAAGGTGTGGGGGTGACACTTTCCCACATATGGCCCATCACACACCTCTTTTCTCACAGAGAGGTGGTTTGGTCACAAGGCTCCATGGGCATACTCTCAGTGCGATGGCCACTTCTGGGACTGCACCTTTCCGAAGGAAGGCAACTCCACACACTGGGGAACCCAATTTTCTCTATCATGATGGATATCTGATAACATGTGGAGCACGACAGGGTCAAGTGCTTTCTGAGTCCCTGCTTCACACGCATAAACACGACAGAATATCTTTTGGAGAGAAAAGATGTCATTCCAAACACCCAAGCCAAAGTCACCTGGACAATGAAATCAAGGAACGACTGAGGAAAAACAACCTATGAGCTGCCATTTCAATAGGAAGGGCCTTTTCCGCTTAGGGAAAACAGAGGGTGTCATTTACCTTGACTCAAACCTCGTGTCCTTTGAGAAGACATGGGTGCCCAGCAGGGAGGACTGCTTGCAACCGACATACTTCCAGAGACCAGCCAAGGAAGAGTGAAAATCTCATGCAAGAGTCCTGAGATAGCCTTTGTGTCTAATAGTCCCCGGAAACACAGACAAGGGCTTGGGAGTGAAACTGCGCCCTGGAATGTGGCTTGGATGCAAATCACATCTCAATATCTCTCTCGGCTTCTTCCTCC
The DNA here is from genome assembly GCF_054392235.1 of Sus scrofa. Classification (NCBI taxonomy): domain Eukaryota; kingdom Metazoa; phylum Chordata; class Mammalia; order Artiodactyla; family Suidae; genus Sus; species Sus scrofa. Next base: position 46,588,974 of record NC_139402.1, read on the forward strand.
TTCACATTCTCTCGAATCCTTCTCATCCAAGGTGATCTGTGATGGTCCATGTTGTCAAATCTCAGCCAGGAAAGCGGTCAAATTCGTTAACCTAGATTGTCCATCAGTCTTCCAAACTCCTATCAAATATAAAAGCATTTTACCTGAAATGACTCCTCTCTTTGTATGGAGATATTCCACCTTGCACAGGGTACCCCTATCTTACCCTTGTCAGCCCTTCACACTGACAGATAACCATCCCATTCTACTGAGATCTATATGGTCACAGATTTTACTCTGAGATCAACATCTTCTCAACTACCCACACATAAGGGACCTAGTGAGAATTCACTTCTCTGCAGCACAGCCCATGTATTTGAAGTTGCTGGTGAGGTGGATCTCTCGACTCTTTCTGAGCGGAGTTAGGACCTGAAGTCTCTGCCTCTCCATGTCTCAGTGAATTGGCATCGAAGAAGGGGTCTGAGCACCCTTCAGCAGGGTCTGAATGGCAATGCGACAGAGGTCAAGGATTCGGTCCCCTCAAACCAGTCTCCATTTGGGACAATCCTCCTCCTTCTCTAAACCCTCAATTGGCAGGCCAGAGGCCCCTCTCCTCCAAGAGGGAAACCTCAAGATCTGCCCATGTAGCCCTCACCACACGGCTCACGGTAGATAACAAGAGAGACTCCTTAAATTCCACAACTGTGTACCCCACAAACAAGCCAGCAGTGGAACTACTCACCCCACTTCCATCCAGCACCCCAGTAGACAGGACGTAATCTTATCAACCTGTGAAATACCCACCAGACATATCCCAGCTTCATTCTTGGGAAATTTGTTACTGTGGATAGCTAGTGTGTGCTTTCATCTATTGACGTGTACGTTCAGAAGCAGGGAATGGTCCTTGCCCCCATTCAAGTATTTCCTCAGGGTTGATATTGAGGGCCTCGTCCTTGGTTGAAGGCAGAGGGGCCTATTGTCATGGTTTGAGCTCTGGAATGAGCTTTATCATCCCGGTCATACTTAGGAGTCTTTCTTCCCCTGTTGGAAAAGACTGGAAGGGATAAGCTCACTGGTCCCGCTCAGATGTATCATAATCCAAAAGCAAGCCTGAGCCGTGGCTATTTCCTCAGCAGCCTGATGAGAATGGTGGGCATCAGAAGAATGCTGGAAAGAATACTTGTCATCCAATTGTCCAATACATCCAATGGATCCGCCTTTCATTTAGTATCAACATACCTCCAGATCATGAGCTCAGGCTGCCCGAGGTACCACAAATGGTGGGTGACGGTGAAAGCTTCGCACTTTGGGCCCATCACTCGCCTCTCTTCTCACAGAGAGTCCGTGGTGTCACAATGCTTGGTGGGCATCATGCCATTGCCATGGCCATCATTGGGCCTGAACTTCGCAGATGGAAGGCAACTCTGCCTCCTCTGTGCCCACCTGCTCTCTACAGAAGGATGGCTCTTCCCCTGAACGTGTGTCAGGCTCAACACGGTGGTTCCAGAACTGCTTCCCAGGAATACACAGCCTACAATCCCATTTGGAAAGAAAATATGTGATTGAGAAAGACCCACTGGCTCAAGATTGGGCAAGAGGGCGGAGGAGTAGCTGGACACGCTGAACACTTCATAGGTACTTCGGTCTCTAGGGTCCCATATTGGACGCAGAGAGCAACACACTTGAAACAACGTTCACATGTGTGCTCTCCCAAGCAATGGCTGATCTGCAGCATTCCCTACCTGGTCCATGAGCTATTGTGGATTTGCTCGGGTGTGGATCTCTGGACTCGTTCTTAGCGGGTATAGAATATGAACTCTGTGACTCTTCAGGTCTCAATGATTGGGCATCCAAACAATGGTCTGAGCATCCATGGCCAGTGGGCTGGCCAACCATAACACAGAGTACAAGATGTCTGTCAACCAAATCCAGTCTCTATGGAATAGACCTCCTTATTCTCTGGCCTCATGATTGTCAGGGACAGAGCCCACTCCCTTCCAGGTGGGACCTTTCAGTACCCTCAAATTGCAGGCATCATCCCAGGGCTCCTGGAAGATCAGACAATCGACCCACCTTTCCTTCCTTCTGATTGTAGACACAACAAACCCACTGGCACTGGCCCCAGGCACCACACTCCCAGGAAGCTCTCCATGAGAGGGAGGGCTTGTTCTTATCCACCTGTGGAAAAGGCACCTGAAATAGACCGGTTACATCTCGGTTAAAAGGCCTCTGTTTGGAGGGCTCCCCTGTGGCTTAGGCTATGGAAATATTTATTCGGAAGTGTGGAGCTGAAAATGCCCCATGGGGAATGTCTTCGTCAAGGGTTACATCCAAGGCCTCATGCTTGGTGGAGAGCATTGGGGCATGCATTGCTTGTTTGTGCCCTGGGATGTCTTGTTTCAGATAGCCATGAACCACAATTCTTCTTTCACATGTAGGAACTCCCTTGAGGTATTCTGCCCAATGATCCCCTGAAGATATCACATGTGCAGACACCAAGCCTCTAGAATCCACACTGAGCTTGGGAGCCTGAGGAGAGTGGTGGCTATGCGTCTACAGATGGAGACAATATGGTTCATCCAAGAGGACCACCCCTCTGATGGATCCTCCTTTCCATCAACTTCGACATACCTCCAGAGCAAGAGCTCATGGTGTCAAACTTTGAACTCTCAAGTTTTGAGGGTGACACTTTATCACATATGGCCCATCACACACCTCTCTCCTCACAGAGAGGTGGTTTGGTCACAAGGCTCCATGGGCATACTCTCAGTGCCATGGCCACTTCTGGCACTGCACCTTTCCGAAGGAAGGCAACTCCACACACTGGGGAACCCAATTTTCTCTATCATGATGGATCTCTGATAACATGTGGAGCACGTCAGGGTCAAGTGCTTTATCAGTCCCTGCCTCACACGCATACACACGACAGAATCACTTTTGGAGAGAAAAGATGTCATTCCAAACACCCAAGCCAAAGTCACCTGGACAATGAAATCAAGGAACGACTGAGGAAGAACAACCTATGAGCTGCCATTTCAATAGGAAGCGTCTTTTCCCCTTAGGGAAAACAGAGGGTGTCGTTTACCTTGACCCACACCTCGTGTCCTTTGAGAAGACATGGGTGCCCAGCAGGGAGGACTGCTTGCAACCGACATACTTCCAGAGACCAGCCAAGGAAGAGTGAAAATCTCATGCAAGAGTCCTGAGATAGCCTTTGTGTCTAATAGTCCCCGGAAACACAGACAAGGGCTTGGGAGTGAAACTGCGCCCTGGAATGTGGCTTGGATGCAAATCACATCTCAATATCTCTCTCGGCTTCTTCCTCCTTCACATTCTCTCGAATCCTTCTCATCCAAGGTGATATGTGCTGGTCCATGCTGTCAAATCTCAGCCAGGAAAGCGGTCAAGTTCGTTAACCTAGATTTTCCATCAGTCTTCCAAACTCCTATCAAATATAAAAGCATTTTACCTGAGATAACTCCTCTCTTTGTATGGAGATATTCCGCCTTACCCAGTGCACCTCTATCTTACCATAGTCAGCCCTTCACACTGACAGATAACCACCCCATTTGCACTGTGTTCTACATGGTCACAAATTTGACTCTGAGATCAACATCTTTTCAACCACCTACACATAAGGGACCGAGTGAGAATTCACTTCTCTGCAGCACAGCCCATGTATTTGAAGTTGCTGGTGAGGTGGATCTCTCGACTCTTTCTAAGGGGAGTTGGGAAATGAAGTCTCTGCCTCTCCATGTCTCAGTGAATTGGCATCGAAGAAGGGGTCTGAGCACCCTTCAGCAGGGTCTGCATGACAATGCGACAGAGGTCAAGGATTCGGTCCCCTCAAACCAGTCTCCATTTGGGACAATCCTCCTCCTTCTCTAGACCCTCAATTGGCAGGCCAGAGGCCCGGCTCGTCCAAGAGGGAAACCTCAAGACCTTCCCAGGTAGCCCTCACCACACGGCTCACGGTAGATAACAAGAGAGACTCCATAAATTCCACAACTGTGTACCCCACAAACAAGCCAGCAGTGGAACTACTCACCCCACTTCCATCCAGCACCCCAGTAGACAGGACGTAATCTTATCAACCTGTGAAATACCCACCAGACATATCCCAGCTTCATTCTTGGGAAATTTGTTACTGTGGATAGCTAGTGTGTGCTTTCATCTATTGACGTGTACGTTCAGAAGCAGGGAATGGTCCTTGCCCCCATTCAAGTATTTCCTCAGGGTTGATATTGAGGGCCTCGTCCTTGGTTGAAGGCAGAGGGGCCTATTGTCATGGTTTGAGCTCTGGAATGAGCTTTATCATCCCGGTCATACTTGGGAGTCTTTCTTCCCCTGTTGGAAAAGACTGGAAGGGATAAGCTCACTGGTCCCTCTCAGATGTATCATAATCCAAAAGCAAGCCTGAGCAGTGGCTCTTTATTTACTCAGGAGAATGATGAGAATGGTGGCCATGAGAAGAACGCTGGAAAGAATACTTATCATCCAATTGTCCAATACATCCAATGGATCCTCCTTTAATTTTGTATCAACATCCCTCCAGATCATGAGCTCAGGCTGCCCGATGTGCAACCATTGAGGCGTGATTTTGACAGCTTCCCACTTTGGGCCCATCACTCGCCTCTCTTCTCACAGAGGGTCAGTGGTGTCACAAGGCTTGGTGGCAGCATGCCATGGCAACCATTGGGCCTGAGCTTCTCAGATGGAAGGCAACTCCACCTCCTCTGTGCCCACCTGCTCTCTACAGAAGGATGGCTCTTCCCCTGAACGTGTGTCAGGCTCATCACGGTGGTTCAAGAACGTCGTCCCAGGAATACACAGTCTACAATCTCATGGGAAAAGAATATATGGGATTGAAAAAGACCCACTCCCCACGCAGCCTGAACAGGAAAACAATGGCCGATGGAGGAAGAACAACACACGAGCATCCCTTTCCATGGGAGGAGGCTTTTCCACGGAAGGAAACTATGGAATATCTTTTAACCTGATTTCCACCCCATGCCATTGGAGAAGATATAGGTACCATACCAAGGCTTTCAAAGCTGTCTTCCAGGATGGGGCAGGGATTGTAATGGACACATTTTGGGACTCAGGCCCAGAAGGAGAGAAGACTCTGGTACACGTGTGCTGCTTTGTCCCATTTGTGTGCTATCCAACTTAAAGCAAGACATGTCCTTGGAGAAATTATCCTATCATTGACGGTTGCTGGAATCAACAGCTCCTGGACCTCTCTCTCTCCTTCTTTTCATCTCCTTCTCTCTAGCTCTCTCACTCTCCCCTTTACCCCCCTTCAATTTGTCTTGAATCCTCCTGTTACAAGTTGACCTGTGGTGATAATGGATGAAATATACCAGCCAAGAGAATGGTCCAAGTTAACCCACAGCCTTTTCTCCCTGACATCCTAGGTCTGATCACATATAAAATCCGTGGTCCAGAAAGACTTCCTGTGCTGTGTGGAGACACCCCAACTAGGTCATCCTTCCACAACACTTACCATATTCAGCCCTTCCGATGGACACGCTGACCACTTCATATGTACTTCGGTCTCTAGGGTCCCATAGTGGACTCAGAGAGCAACACACTTGAAACAACGTCCACCTGAGTGCTCTCCCAAGGAAGTGCTTCTCTGCAGCATTCCCTACCTGGTCCATGAGGTATTGTGGATTTGCTCGGGTGTGGATCTCTGGACTCGTTCTTAGGCGATATAGAATATGAAGTCGATGACTCTTCATGTCTCAATGATTGGGCACCCAAACCATGGTCTGAGCATCCTTGGCCAGTGGGCTGGCCAACCATAGCCCAGAGTGCAAGATGTCTGTCAACCAAAGCCAGTCTCTATGGAATAGACCTCCTCATTCTCTAGCCTCATGAGTGTCAGGGACAGAGCCCACTCCCTTCCAGGAGGGAACTTTCAATACCCTCAAATTGCAGGCATCATCCCAGGGCTCCTGGGAGATCAGACATTCGACCCACCTTTCCTTCCTTATGATTGTGGACACAACAAACACACTGGCACTGGGCCCAAGCATTACACTGCCAGTAAGCCCTCAATGAGAGGGAGGGCTTGTTCTCATCCACCTGTGGAAAAGGCACCTGAAATAGACCGGTTACATCTCGGCTAAGGTGCCTCTGTTTCGAGGGCACCCCTGTGGCTTAGGCTGTGGAAAAATGTATTCCGAATTATGGAGCTGAAGAGTCCCCATTGGGAATATATACTTCAGGAGTTACATCCAGGGCCTCATGCTTGGAGGAGAGCATTGGGGCATGGTTTCCTTGTTTGTGCACTGGGATGTCTTGTTTCAAATGGCCATGAAGCACAATTCTCTTTTTCACATGTAGGAACTCCCTTGAGGTATTCTGCCCACTGATCCCCCTACGATATCACATGTACAAACACCAAGCCTCTAGAATCCACATTGAGCTTGGGAGCCTGATGAGAGTGGTGGCTATGAGTCTACAGATGGAGATAAGAGTGTTCATCCAAGAGGACCACCCCTCTGATGGGTCCTCCTTTCCATCAACTTCGACATACCTCCAGAGCAAGAGCTCATGGTGTCCCTCATTGAACTCTCAAGGTTTGAGTGTGAGAATGTCACACATATGGCCCATCACACACCTCTCTTCTCACAGAGAGGTGGTTTGGTCTCAAGGCTCCATGGGCATCATATCAGTGCCATGGCCACCTCTGGGAATGCAGCTTTCAGAAAGAAGGCACCTCCACACACTGGGGAACCCAATTGTCTCTATCATGATGGATCTCTGATAACATGTGGAGCACTTCAGGGTCAAGTGCTTTCTCAGGCACTGCCTCACACGAACACACAGGACAGAATCTCTTTTGGAGGGAAAAGATGTCATTCCAAACACCCAAACAAAAGGCACCTGGACAAAGACATCAAGGAACGACTGAGGAACAACAGCCTATGAGCTGCCATTTCAATAGGAAGGGTCTTTTCCGCTTAGGGAAAAGAGAGGGTGTCATTTAACTTGACCCACACCTCGTGTCCTTTGGGAAGACGTGGGTGCCAAGCAGGGAGGACTGCTTGCAACCGACATATTTCTAGAGACAGGCCAAGAGAGAGTGAAAATCTCATGCAAGGGTCTTGTTATAGCCTTTGTGTCTAGTAGTACCCAGAAACACAGACCAGGGCTTGGGAATGAAACTGTGCCCTGGAATGTGGCTTGTATCCAATTCTCATCTCTCTCTCTATCCCTCTCACTCTCTCTCTCGGCTTCTTCCTCCTTCACATTCTCTCGAATCCTCCTCATCCAAGTTTATCTGTGCTCGTCCAGGTTGGCATATCTCAGCCAGGAGAGCAGTCAAATTCTTTAACCAAGATTTTCCATCAGTCTTCCAAAATCCTATCAAATATAAAAGCATTTTACCTGAAATAACTCTTCTGTTTGTATGGGGATATTCCACCTTACACAGTGCACCTCTATCTTACCATTGTCAGACCTTCACACTCACAGATAACCACCACAATAGTACTGCCTTCTACATGGTCACAGATTTGACTCCGAGATCATCATCTTCTCAACCACCCACACATAAGCGACCTAGTGAGAATTCACTCCTCTGCAGCACACCCCATGTATTTGAAGTTGCTGGTGAGGTGGATCTCTCGACTCTTTCTAAGACGAGTTAGGAAACGAAGTCTCTGACTCTCCATGTCGCAGTGAATTGGCATCTAAGAAGGAATCTGTGCACCCTTCAGCAGGGTCTGAATGACAATGGGACAGAGTTCAAGGATTCGGTCACTGAAAACCAGTCTCCATTTGGGACAATCCTCCTCCTTCTCTAGACCCTCAATTGGCAGGCCAGAGGCCCCTCTCATCCAAGAGGGAAACCTCAAGACCTGCCCATGGAGCCCACACCACAGGGCTCACGGAGGAGAAGAAGAGAGACTCCTAAAATTCCTGACAATTGTGTACCCCACAAACAAGCCAGCAGTGGAACTAGTCACCCCACTTCCATACAGCACCCCAGTAGACAGGACGTATTCTTATCAACCTGTGAAATACCCACCAGACGTATCCCAGCTTCATTCTCCTGAAATTAGTTACAGTGAATAGCTAGTGTGTGCTTTCATCTATTGACGTGTACGTTCAGAAGCAGGGAATGGTCCTTCCCCCCATTCCAATATGTCCTCAGGGTTGATATTGAGGGCCTCGTCCTTGGTTGAAGGCAGAGGGGCCTATTTTCATGCTTTGAGCTCTGGAATGAGATTTATCATCCCGGTCATATTTAGGAGACTTTTTTCCCCTGTTGGAGAAGACTGGAAGTGATAAGCTCACTGGTCCCCTTCAGATATATCCTCATCCAAAAGCAAGCCTGAGCAGTGGCTCTTTATTTACTCAGGAGAATGATGAGAATGGTGGCCATGAGAAGAATGCTGGAAAGAATACTTATCATCCAATTGTCCAATACATCCAATGGATCCTCCTTTAATTTTGTATCAACATCCCTCCAGATCATGAGCTCAGGCTGCCCGATGTGCAACCATTGAGGCGTGATTTTGACAGCTTCCCACTTTGGGCCCATCACTCGCCTCTCTTCTCACAGAGGGTCAGTGGTGTCACAAGGCTTGGTGGCAGCATGCCATGGCAACCATTGGGCCTGAGCTTCTCAGATGGAAGGCAACTCCACCTCCTCTGTGCCCACCTGCTCTCTACAGAAGGATGGCTCTTCCCCTGAACGTGTGTCAGGCTCATCACGGTGGTTCAAGAACGTCGTCCCAGGAATACACAGTCTACAATCTCATGGGGAAAGAAAATATGGGATTGAAAAAGACCCACTCCCCACGCAGCCTGAACAGGAAAACCATGGCCGATGGAGGAAGAACAACACACGAGCATCCCTTTCCATGGGAGGAGGCTTTTCCACGGAAGGAAACTATGGAATATCTTTTAACCTGATTTCCACCCCATGCCATTGGAGAAGATATAGGTACCATACCAAGGCTTTCAAAGCTGTCTTCCAGGATGGGGCAGGGATTGTAATGGACACATTTTGGGAGTCAGGCCCGGACGGAGAGAAGACTCTGGTACACGTGTGCTGCTTTGTCCCATTTGTGTGCTATCCAACTTAAAGCAAGACATGTCCTTGGAGAAATTATCCTATCATTGACGGTTGCTGGAATCAACAGCTCCTGGACCTCTCTCTCTCCTTCTTTTCATCTCCTTCTCTCTAGCTCTCTCACTCTCCCCTTTACCCCCCTTCAATTTGTCTTGAATCCTCCTGTTACAAGTTGACCTGTGGTGATAATGGATGAAATATACCAGCCAAGAGAATGGTCCAAGTTAACCCACAGCCTTTTCTCCCTGACATCCTAGGTCTGATCACATATAAAATCCGTGGTCCAGAAAGACTTCCTGTGCTGTGTGGAGACACCCCAACTAGGTCATCCTTCCACAACACTTCCCATATTCAGCCCTTCCGATGGACATGCTGACCACTTCATATGTACTTCGGTCTCTAGGGTCCCATAGTGGACTCAGAGAGCAACACACTTGAAACAACGTCCACCTGAGTGCTCTCCCAAGGAAGTGCTTCTCTGCAGCATTCCCTACCTGGTCCATGAGGTATTGTGGATTTGCTCGGGTGTGGATCTCTGGACTCGTTCTTAGGCGATATAGAATATGAAGTCGATGACTCTTCATGTCTCAATGATTGGGCACCCAAACCATGGTCTGAGCATCCTTGGCCAGTGGGCTGGCCAACCATAGCCCAGAGTGCAAGATGTCTGTCAACCAAAGCCAGTCTCTATGGAATAGACCTCCTCATTCTCTAGCCTCATGAGTGTCAGGGACAGAGCCCACTCCCTTCCAGGAGGGAACTTTCAATACCCTCAAATTGCAGGCATCATCCCAGGGCTCCTGGGAGATCAGACATTCGACCCACCTTTCCTTCCTTATGATTGTGGACACAACAAACACACTGGCACTGGGCCCAAGCATTACACTGCCAGTAAGCCCTCAATGAGAGGGAGGGCTTGTTCTCATCCACCTGTGGAAAAGGCACCTGAAATAGACCGGTTACATCTCGGCTAAGGTGCCTCTGTTTCGAGGGCACCCCTGTGGCTTAGGCTGTGGAAAAATGTATTCCGAATTATGGAGCTGAAGAGTCCCCATTGGGAATATATACTTCAGGAGTTACATCCAGGGCCTCATGCTTGGAGGAGAGCATTGGGGCATGGTTTCCTTGTTTGTGCACTGGGATGTCTTGTTTCAAATGGCCATGAAGCACAATTCTCTTTTTCACATGTAGGAACTCCCTTGAGGTATTCTGCCCACTGATCCCCCTACGATATCACATGTACAAACACCAAGCCTCTAGAATCCACATTGAGCTTGGGAGCCTGATGAGAGTGGTGGCTATGAGTCTACAGATGGAGATAAGAGTGTTCATCCAAGAGGACCACCCCTCTGATGGCTCCTCCTTTCCATCAACTTCGACATACCTCCAGAGCAAGAGCTCATGGTGTCCCTCTTTGAACTCTCAAGGTTTGAGTGTGAGAATGTCACACATATGGCCCATCACACACCTCTCTTCTCACAGAGAGGTGGTTTGGTCTCAAGGCTCCATGGGCATCATATCAGTGCCATGGCCACCTCTGGGAATGCAGCTTTCAGAAAGAAGGCACCTCCACACACTGGGGAACCCAATTGTCTCTATCATGATGGATCTCTGATAACATGTGGAGCACTTCAGGGTCAAGTGCTTTCTCAGGCACTGCCTCACACGAACACACAGGACAGAATCTCTTTTGGAGGGAAAAGATGTCATTCCAAACACCCAAACAAAAGGCACCTGGACAAAGACATCAAGGAACGACTGAGGAACAACAGCCTATGAGCTGCCATTTCAATAGGAAGGGTCTTTTCCGCTTAGGGAAAAGAGAGGGTGTCATTTAACTTGACCCACACCTCGTGTCCTTTGGGAAGACGTGGGTGCCAAGCAGGGAGGACTGCTTGCAACCGACATATTTCTAGAGACAGGCCAAGAGAGAGTGAAAATCTCATGCAAGGGTCTTGTTATAGCCTTTGTGTCTAGTAGTACCCAGAAACACAGACCAGGGCTTGGGAATGAAACTGTGCCCTGGAATGTGGCTTGTATCCAATTCTCATCTCTCTCTCTATCCCTCTCACTCTCTCTCTCGGCTTCTTCCTCCTTCACATTCTCTCGAATCCTCCTCATCCAAGTTTATCTGTGCTCGTCCAGGTTGGCATATCTCAGCCAGGAGAGCAGTCAAATTCTTTAACCAAGATTTTCCATCAGTCTTCCAAAATCCTATCAAATATAAAAGCATTTTACCTGAAATAACTCTTCTGTTTGTATGGGGATATTCCACCTTACACAGTGCACCTCTATCTTACCATTGTCAGACCTTCACACTCACAGATAACCACCACAATAGTACTGCCTTCTACATGGTCACAGATTTGACTCCGAGATCATCATCTTCTCAACCACCCACACATAAGCGACCTAGTGAGAATTCACTCCTCTGCAGCACACCCCATGTATTTGAAGTTGCTGGTGAGGTGGATCTCTCGACTCTTTCTAAGACGAGTTAGGAAACGAAGTCTCTGACTCTCCATGTCGCAGTGAATTGGCATCTAAGAAGGAATCTGTGCACCCTTCAGCAGGGTCTGAATGACAATGGGACAGAGTTCAAGGATTCGGTCACTGAAAACCAGTCTCCATTTGGGACAATCCTCCTCCTTCTCTAGACCCTCAATTGGCAGGCCAGAGGCCCCTCTCATCCAAGAGGGAAAACTCAAGACCTGCCCATGGAGCCCACACCACAGGGCTCACGGAGGAGAAGAAGAGAGACTCCTGAAATTCCTGACAATTGTGTACCCCACAAACAAGCCAGCAGTGGAACTAGTCACCCCACTTCCATACAGCACCCCAGTAGACAGGACGTATTCTTATCAACCTGTGAAATACCCACCAGACGTATCCCAGCTTCATTCTCCTGAAATTAGTTACAGTGGATAGCTAGTGTGTGCTTTCATCTATTGACGTGTACGTTCAGAAGCAGGGAATGGTCCTTCCCCCCATTCCAATATGTCCTCAGGGTTGATATTGAGGGCCTCGTCCTTGGTTGAAGGCAGAGGGGCCTATTTTCATGCTTTGAGCTCTGGAATGAGATTTATCATCCCGGTCATATTTAGGAGACTTTTTTCCCCTGTTGGAGAAGACTGGAAGTGATAAGCTCACTGGTCCCCTTCAGATATATCCTCATCCAAAAGCAAGCCTGAGCAGTGGCTCTTTATTTACTCAGGAGAATGATGAGAATGGTGGCCATGAGAAGAATGCTGGAAAGAATACTTATCATCCAATTGTCCAATACATCCAATGGATCCTCCTTTAATTTTGTATCAACATCCCTCCAGATCATGAGCTCAGGCTGCCCGATGTGCAACCATTGAGGCGTGATTTTGACAGCTTCCCACTTTGGGCCCATCACTCGCCTCTCTTCTCACAGAGGGTCAGTGGTGTCACAAGGCTTGGTGGCAGCATGCCATGGCAACCATTGGGCCTGAGCTTCTCAGATGGAAGGCAACTCCACCTCCTCTGTGCCCACCTGCTCTCTACAGAAGGATGGCTCTTCCCCTGAACGTGTGTCAGGCTCAACACGGTGGTTCATGAACGTCGTCCCAGGAATACACAGTCTACAATCTCATGGGGAAAGAAAATATGGGATTGAAAAAGACCCACTCCCCACGCAGCCTGAACAGGAAAACCATGGCCGATGGAGGAAGAACAACACACGAGCATCCCTTTCCATGGGAGGAGGCTTTTCCACGGAAGGAAACTATGGAATATCTTTTAACCTGATTTCCACCCCATGCCATTGGAGAAGATATAGGTACCATACCAAGGCTTTCAAAGCTGTCTTCCAGGATGGGGCAGGGATTGTAATGGACACATTTTGGGAGTCAGGCCCGGAAGGAGAGAAGACTCTGGTACACGTGTGCTGCTTTGTCCCATTTGTGTGCTATCCAACTTAAAGCAAGACATGTCCTTGGAGAAATTATCCTATCATTGACGGTTGCTGGAATCAACAGCTCCTGGACCTCTCTCTCTCCTTCTTTTCATCTCCTTCTCTCTAGCTCTCTCACTCTCCCCTTTACCCCCCTTCAATTTGTCTTGAATCCTCCTGTTACAAGTTGACCTGTGGTGATAATGGATGAAATATACCAGCCAAGAGAATGGTCCAAGTTAACCCACAGCCTTTTCTCCCTGACATCCTAGGTCTGATCACATATAAAATCCGTGGTCCAGAAAGACTTCCTGTGCTGTGTGGAGACACCCCAACTAGGTCATCCTTCCACAACACTTCCCATATTCAGCCCTTCCGATGGACATGCTGACCACTTCATATGTACTTCGGTCTCTAGGGTCCCATAGTGGACTCAGAGAGCAACACACTTGAAACAACGTCCACCTGAGTGCTCTCCCAAGGAAGTGCTTCTCTGCAGCATTCCCTACCTGGTCCATGAGGTATTGTGGATTTGCTCGGGTGTGGATCTCTGGACTCGTTCTTAGGCGATATAGAATATGAAGTCGATGACTCTTCATGTCTCAATGATTGGGCACCCAAACCATGGTCTGAGCATCCTTGGCCAGTGGGCTGGCCAACCATAGCCCAGAGTGCAAGATGTCTGTCAACCAAAGCCAGTCTCTATGGAATAGACCTCCTCATTCTCTAGCCTCATGAGTGTCAGGGACAGAGCCCACTCCCTTCCAGGAGGGAACTTTCAATACCCTCAAATTGCAGGCATCATCCCAGGGCTCCTGGGAGATCAGACATTCGACCCACCTTTCCTTCCTTATGATTGTGGACACAACAAACACACTGGCACTGGGCCCAAGCATTACACTGCCAGTAAGCCCTCAATGAGAGGGAGGGCTTGTTCTCATCCACCTGTGGAAAAGGCACCTGAAATAGACCGGTTACATCTCGGCTAAGGTGCCTCTGTTTCGAGGGCACCCCTGTGGCTTAGGCTGTGGAAAAATGTATTCCGAATTATGGAGCTGAAGAGTCCCCATTGGGAATATATACTTCAGGAGTTACATCCAGGGCCTCATGCTTGGAGGAGAGCATTGGGGCATGGTTTCCTTGTTTGTGCACTGGGATGTCTTGTTTCAAATGGCCATGAAGCACAATTCTCTTTTTCACATGTAGGAACTCCCTTGAGGTATTCTGCCCACTGATCCCCCTACGATATCACATGTACAAACACCAAGCCTCTAGAATCCACATTGAGCTTGGGAGCCTGATGAGAGTGGTGGCTATGAGTCTACAGATGGAGATAAGAGTGTTCATCCAAGAGGACCACCCCTCTGATGGCTCCTCCTTTCCATCAACTTCGACATACCTCCAGAGCAAGAGCTCATGGTGTCCCTCATTGAACTCTCAAGGTTTGAGTGTGAGAATGTCACACATATGGCCCATCACACACCTCTCTTCTCACAGAGAGGTGGTTTGGTCTCAAGGCTCCATGGGCATCATATCAGTGCCATGGCCACCTCTGGGAATGCAGCTTTCAGAAAGAAGTCACCTCCACACACTGGGGAACCCAATTGTCTCTATCATGATGGATCTCTGATAACATGTGGAGCACTTCAGGGTCAAGTGCTTTCTCAGGCACTGCCTCACACGAACACACAGGACAGAATCTCTTTTGGAGGGAAAAGATGTCATTCCAAACACCCAAACAAAAGGCACCTGGACAAAGACATCAAGGAACGACTGAGGAAGAACAGCCTCTGAGCTGCCATTTCAATAGGAAGGGTCTTTTCCGCTTAGGGAAAAGAGAGGGTGTCATTTAACTTGACCCACACCTCGTGTCCTTTGGGAAGACGTGGGTGCCAAGCAGGGAGGACTGCTTGCAACCGACATATTTCTAGAGACAGGCCAAGAGAGAGTGAAAATCTCATGCAAGGGTCTTGTTATAGCCTTTGTGTCTAGTAGTACCCAGAAACACAGACCAGGGCTTGGGAATGAAACTGTGCCCTGGAATGTGGCTTGTATCCAATTCTCATCTCTCTCTCTATCCCTCTCACTCTCTCTCTCGGCTTCTTCCTCCTTCACATTCTCTCGAATCCTCCTCATCCAAGTTTATCTGTGCTCGTCCAGGTTGGCATATCTCAGCCAGGAGAGCAGTCAAATTCTTTAACCAAGATTTTCCATCAGTCTTCCAAAATCCTATCAAATATAAAAGCATTTTACCTGAAATAACTCTTCTGTTTGTATGGGGATATTCCACCTTACACAGTGCACCTCTATCTTACCATTGTCAGACCTTCACACTCACAGATAACCACCACAATAGTACTGCCTTCTACATGGTCACAGATTTGACTCCGAGATCATCATCTTCTCAACCACCCACACATAAGCGACCTAGTGAGAATTCACTCCTCTGCAGCACACCCCATGTATTTGAAGTTGCTGGTGAGGTGGATCTCTCGACTCTTTCTAAGACGAGTTAGGAAACGAAGTCTCTGACTCTCCATGTCGCAGTGAATTGGCATCTAAGAAGGAATCTGTGCACCCTTCAGCAGGGTCTGAATGACAATGGGACAGAGTTCAAGGATTCGGTCACTGAAAACCAGTCTCCATTTGGGACAATCCTCCTCCTTCTCTAGACCCTCAATTGGCAGGCCAGAGGCCCCTCTCATCCAAGAGGGAAACCTCAAGACCTGCCCATGGAGCCCACACCACAGGGCTCACGGAGGAGAAGAAGAGAGACTCCTGAAATTCCTGACAATTGTGTACCCCACAAACAAGCCAGCAGTGGAACTAGTCACCCCACTTCCATACAGCACCCCAGTAGACAGGACGTATTCTTATCAACCTGTGAAATACCCACCAGACGTATCCCAGCTTCATTCTCCTGAAATTAGTTACAGTGGATAGCTAGTGTGTGCTTTCATCTATTGACGTGTACGTTCAGAAGCAGGGAATGGTCCTTCCCCCCATTCCAATATGTCCTCAGGGTTGATATTGAGGGCCTCGTCCTTGGTTGAAGGCAGAGGGGCCTATTTTCATGCTTTGAGCTCTGGAATGAGATTTATCATCCCGGTCATATTTAGGAGACTTTTTTCCCCTGTTGGAGAAGACTGGAAGTGATAAGCTCACTGGTCCCCTTCAGATATATCCTCATCCAAAAGCAAGCCTGAGCAGTGGCTCTTTATTTACTCAGGAGAATGATGAGAATGGTGGCCATGAGAAGAACGCTGGAACGAATACTTATCATCCAATTGTCCAATACATCCAATGGATCCTCCTTTAATTTTGTATCAACATCCCTCCAGATCATGAGCTCAGGCTGCCCGATGTGCAACCATTGAGGCGTGATTTTGACAGCTTCCCACTTTGGGCCCATCACTCGCCTCTCTTCTCACAGAGGGTCAGTGGTGTCACAAGGCTTGGTGGCAGCATGCCATGGCAACAATTGGGCCTGAGCTTCTCAGATGGAAGGCAACTCCACCTCCTCTGTGCCCACCTGCTCTCTACAGAAGGATGGCTCTTCCCCTGAACGTGTGTCAGGCTCAACACGGTGGTTCATGAACGTCGTCCCAGGAATACACAGTCTACAATCTCATGGGGAAAGAAAATATGGGATTGAAAAAGACCCACTCCCCACGCAGCCTGAACAGGAAAACCATGGCCGATGGAGGAAGAACAACACACGAGCATCCCTTTCCATGGGAGGAGGCTTTTCCACGGAAGGAAACTATGGAATATCTTTTAACCTGATTTCCACCCCATGCCATTGGAGAAGATATAGGTACCATACCAAGGCTTTCAAAGCTGTCTTCCAGGATGGGGCAGGGATTGTAATGGACACATTTTGGGAGTCAGGCCCGGAAGGAGAGAAGACTCTGGTACACGTGTGCTGCTTTGTCCCATTTGTGTGCTATCCAACTTAAAGCAAGACATGTCCTTGGAGAAATTATCCTATCATTGACGGTTGCTGGAATCAACAGCTCCTGTACCTCTCTCTCTCCTTCCTTTCATCTCCTTCTCTCTAGCTCTCTCACTCTCCCCTTTACCCCCCTTCAATTTGTCTTGAATCCTCCTGTTACAAGTTGACCTGTGGTGATAATGGATGAAATATACAAGCCAAGAGAATGGTCCAAGTTAACCCACAGCCTTTTCTCCCTGACATCCTAGGTCTGATCACATATAAAATCCGTGGTCCAGAAAGACTTCCTGTGCTGTGTGGAGACACCCCAACTAGGTCATCCTTCCACAACACTTCCCATATTCTGCCCTTCCTATGCACACGCTGACCACTTCATATGTACTTCGGTCTCTAGGGTCCCATAGTGGACTCAGAGAGCAACACACTTGAAACAACGTCCACCTGAGTGCTCTCCCAAGGAAGTGCTTCTCTGCAGCATTCCCTACCTGGTCCATGAGGTATTGTGGATTTGCTCGGGTGTGGATCTCTGGACTCGTTCTTAGGCGATATAGAATATGAAGTCGATGACTCTTCATGTCTCAATGATTGGGCACCCAAACCATGGTCTGAGCATCCTTGGCCAGTGGGCTGGCCAACCATAGCCCAGAGTGCAAGATGTCTGTCAACCAAAGCCAGTCTCTATGGAATAGACCTCCTCATTCTCTAGCCTCATGAGTGTCAGGGACAGAGCCCACTCCCTTCCAGGAGGGAACTTTCAATACCCTCAAATTGCAGGCATCATCCCAGGGCTCCTGGGAGATCAGACATTCGACCCACCTTTCCTTCCTTATGATTGTGGACACAACAAACACACTGGCACTGGGCCCAAGCATTACACTGCCAGTAAGCCCTCAATGAGAGGGAGGGCTTGTTCTCATCCACCTGTGGAAAAGGCACCTGAAATAGACCGGTTACATCTCGGCTAAGGTGCCTCTGTTTCGAGGGCACCCCTGTGGCTTAGGCTGTGGAAAAATGTATTCCGAATTATGGAGCTGAAGAGACCCCATTGGGAATATATACTTCAGGTGTTACATCCAGGGCCTCATGCTTGGAGGAGAGCATTGGGGCATGGTTTCCTTGTTTGTGCACTGGGATGTCTTGTTTCAAATGGCCATGAAGCACAATTCTCTTTTTCACATGTAGGAACTCCCTTGAGGTATTCTGCCCACTGATCCCCCTACGATATCACATGTACAAACACCAAGCCTCTAGAATCCACATTGAGCTTGGGAGCCTGATGAGAGTGGTGGCTATGAGTCTACAGATGGAGATAAGAGTGTTCATCCAAGAGGACCACCCATCTGATGGCTCCTCCTTTCCATCAACTTCGACATACCTCCAGAGCAAGAGCTCATGGTGTCCCTCATTGAACTCTCAAGGTTTGAGTGTGAGAATGTCACACATATGGCCCATCACACACCTCTCTTCTCACAGAGAGGTGGTTTGGTCTCAAGGCTCCATGGGCATCATATCAGTGCCATGGCCACCTCTGGGAATGCACCTTTCAGAAAGAAGGCACCTCCACACACTGGGGAACCCAATTGTCTCTATCATGATGGATCTCTGATAACATGTGGAGCACTTCAGGGTCAAGTGCTTTCTCAGGCACTGCCTCACACGAACACACAGGACAGAATCTCTTTTGGAGAGAAAAGATGTCATTCCAAACACCCAAACCAAAGGCACCTGGACAAAGACATCAAGGAACGACTGAGGAAGAACAGCCTCTGAGCTGCCATTTCAATAGGAAGGGTCTTTTCCGCTTAGGGAAAAGAGAGGGTGTCATTTAACTTGACCCACACCTCGTGTCCTTTGGGAAGACGTGGGTGCCAAGCAGGGAGGACTGCTTGCAACCGACATATTTCTAGAGACAGGCCAAGAGAGAGTGAAAATCTCATGCAAGGGTCTTGTTATAGCCTTTGTGTCTAGTAGTACCCAGAAACACAGACCAGGGCTTGGGAATGAAACTGTGCCCTGGAATGTGGCTTGTATCCAATTCTCATCTCTCTCTCTATCCCTCTCACTCTCTCTCTCGGCTTCTTCCTCCTTCACATTCTCTCGAATCCTCCTCATCCAAGTTTATCTGTGCTCGTCCAGGTTGGCATATCTCAGCCAGGAGAGCAGTCAAATTCTTTAACCAAGATTTTCCATCAGTCTTCCAAAATCCTATCAAATATAAAAGCATTTTACCTGAAATAACTCCTCTGTTTGTATGGGGATATTCCACCTTACACAGTGCACCTCTATCTTACCATTGTCAGACCTTCACAATCACAGATAACCACCACAATAGTACTGCCTTCTACATGGTCACAGATTTGACTCCGAGATCAACATCTTCTCAACCACCCACACATAAGGGACCTAGTGAGAATTCACTTTTCTGCAGCACACCCCATGTATTTGAAGTTGCTGGTGAGGTGGATCTCTCGACTGTTTCTAAGCCGAGTTAGGAAACGAAGTCTCTGACTCTCCATGTCGCAGTGAATTGGCATCTAAGAAGGAATCTGAGCACCCTTCAGCAGGGTCTGAATGACAATGGGACAGAGTTCAAGGATTCGGTCACTGAAAACCAGTCTCCATTTGGGACAATCCTCCTCCTTCTCTAGACCCTCAATTGGCAGGCCAGAGGCCCCTCTCATCCAAGAGGGAAACCTCAAGACCTGCCAAAGGAGCCCTCACCACAGGGCTCACGGTGGAGAAGAAGAGAGACTCCTGAAATTCCTGACAATTGTGTAC
This sequence comes from Sus scrofa, assembly GCF_054392235.1. NCBI lineage: Eukaryota > Metazoa > Chordata > Mammalia > Artiodactyla > Suidae > Sus > Sus scrofa. Next base: position 46,608,693 of record NC_139402.1, read on the forward strand.
CCCACAAACAAGCCAGCAGTGGAACTAGTCACCCCACTTCCATCCAGCACCCCAGTAGACAGGACGTATTCTTATCAACCTGTGAAATACCCACCAGACGTATCCCAGCTTCATTCTCCTGAAATTAGTTACAGTGGATAGCTAGTGTGTGCTTTCATCTATTGACGTGTACGTTCAGAAGCAGGGAATGGTCCTTCCCCCCATTCCAATATGTCCTCAGGGTTGATATTGAGGGCCTCGTCCTTGGTTGAAGGCAGAGGGGCCTATTTTCATGCTTTGAGCTCTGGAATGAGATTTATCATCCCGGTCATATTTAGGAGACTTTTTTCCCCTGTTGGAGAAGACTGGAGGTGATAAGCTCACTGGTCCCCTTCAGATATATCCTCATCCAAAAGCAAGCCTGAGCAGTGGCTCTTTATTTACTCAGGAGAATGATGAGAATGGTGGCCATGAGAAGAATGCTGGAAAGAATACTTATCATCCAATTGTCCAATACATCCAATGGATCCTCCTTTAATTTTGTATCAACATCCCTCCAGATCATGAGCTCAGGCTGCCCGATGTGCAACCATTGAGGCGTGATTTTGACAGCTTCCCACTTTGGGCCCATCACTCGCCTCTCTTCTCACAGAGGGTCAGTGGTGTCACAAGGCTTGGTGGCAGCATGCCATGGCAACCATTGGGCCTGAGCTTCTCAGATGGAAGGCAACTCCACCTCCTCTGTGCCCACCTGCTCTCTACAGAAGGATGGCTCTTCCCCTGAACGTGTGTCAGGCTCATCACGGTGGTTCAAGAACGTCGTCCCAGGAATACACAGTCTACAATCTCATGGGGAAAGAAAATATGGGATTGAGAAAGACCCACTCCCCACGCAGCCTGAACAGGAAAACCATGGCCGATGGAGGAAGAACAACACACGAGCATCCCTTTCCATGGGAGGAGGCTTTTCCACGGAAGGAAACTATGGAATATCTTTTAACCTGATTTCCACCCCATGCCATTGGAGAAGATATAGGTACCATACCAAGGCTTTCAAAGCTGTCTTCCAGGATGGGGCAGGGATTGTAATGGACACATTTTGGGAGTCAGGCCCGGAAGGAGAGAAGACTCTGGTACACGTGTGCTGCTTTGTCCCATTTGTGTGCTATCCAACTTAAAGCAAGACATGTCCTTGGAGAAATTATCCTATCATTGACGGTTGCTGGAATCAACAGCTCCTGGACCTCTCTCTCTCCTTCTTTTCATCTCCTTCTCTCTAGCTCTCTCACTCTCCCCTTTACCCCCCTTCAATTTGTCTTGAATCCTCCTGTTACAAGTTGACCTGTGGTGATAATGGATGAAATATACAAGCCAAGAGAATGGTCCAAGTTAACCCACAGCCTTTTCTCCCTGACATCCTAGGTCTGATCACATATAAAATCCGTGGTCCAGAAAGACTTCCTGTGCTGTGTGGAGACACCCCAACTAGGTCATCCTTCCACAACACTTCCCATATTCAGCCCTTCCTATGCACACGCTGACCACTTCATATGTACTTCGGTCTCTAGGGTCCCATAGTGGACTCAGAGAGCAACACACTTGAAACAACGTCCACCTGAGTGCTCTCCCAAGGAAGTGCTTCTCTGCAGCATTCCCTACCTGGTCCATGAGGTATTGTGGATTTGCTCGGGTGTGGATCTCTGGACTCGTTCTTAGGCGATATAGAATATGAAGTCGATGACTCTTCATGTCTCAATGATTGGGCACCCAAACCATGGTCTGAGCATCCTTGGCCAGTGGGCTGGCCAACCATAGCCCAGAGTGCAAGATGTCTGTCAACCAAAGCCAGTCTCTATGGAATAGACCTCCTCATTCTCTAGCCTCATGAGTGTCAGGGACAGAGCCCACTCCCTTCCAGGAGGGAACTTTCAATACCCTCAAATTGCAGGCATCATCCCAGGGCTCCTGGGAGATCAGACATTCGACCCACCTTTCCTTCCTTATGATTGTGGACACAACAAACACACTGGCACTGGGCCCAAGCATTACACTGCCAGTAAGCCCTCAATGAGAGGGAGGGCTTGTTCTCATCCACCTGTGGAAAAGGCACCTGAAATAGACCGGTTACATCTCGGCTAAGGTGCCTCTGTTTCGAGGGCACCCCTGTGGCTTAGGCTGTGGAAAAATGTATTCCGAATTATGGAGCTGAAGAGTCCCCATTGGGAATATATACTTCAGGAGTTACATCCAGGGCCTCATGCTTGGAGGAGAGCATTGGGGCATGGTTTCCTTGTTTGTGCACTGGGATGTCTTGTTTCAAATGGCCATGAAGCACAATTCTCTTTTTCACATGTAGGAACTCCCTTGAGGTATTCTGCCCACTGATCCCCCTACGATATCACATGTACAAACACCAAGCCTCTAGAATCCACATTGAGCTTGGGAGCCTGATGAGAGTGGTGGCTATGAGTCTACAGATGGAGATAAGAGTGTTCATCCAAGAGGACCACCCATCTGATGGCTCCTCCTTTCCATCAACTTCGACATACCTCCAGAGCAAGAGCTCATGGTGTCCCTCATTGAACTCTCAAGGTTTGAGTGTGAGAATGTCACACATATGGCCCATCACACACCTCTCTTCTCACAGAGAGGTGGTTTGGTCTCAAGGCTCCATGGGCATCATATCAGTGCCATGGCCACCTCTGGGAATGCACCTTTCAGAAAGAAGGCACCTCCACACACTGGGGAACCCAATTGTCTCTATCATGATGGATCTCTGATAACATGTGGAGCACTTCAGGGTCAAGTGCTTTCTCAGGCACTGCCTCACACGAACACACAGGACAGAATCTCTTTTGGAGAGAAAAGATGTCATTCCAAACACCCAAACCAAAGGCACCTGGACAAAGACATCAAGGAACAACTGAGGAAGAACAGCCTCTGAGCTGCCATTTCAATAGGAAGGGTCTTTTCCGCTTAGGGAAAAGAGAGGGTGTCATTTAACTTGACCCACACCTCGTGTCCTTTGGGAAGACGTGGGTGCCAAGCAGGGAGGACTGCTTGCAACCGACATATTTCTAGAGACAGGCCAAGAGAGAGTGAAAATCTCATGCAAGGGTCTTGTTATAGCCTTTGTGTCTAGTAGTACCCAGAAACACAGACCAGGGCTTGGGAATGAAACTGTGCCCTGGAATGTGGCTTGTATCCAATTCTCATCTCTCTCTCTATCCCTCTCACTCTCTCTCTCGGCTTCTTCCTCCTTCACATTCTCTCGAATCCTCCTCATCCAAGTTTATCTGTGCTCGTCCAGGTTGGCATATCTCAGCCAGGAGAGCAGTCAAATTCTTTAACCAAGATTTTCCATCAGTCTTCCAAAATCCTATCAAATATAAAAGCATTTTTCCTGAAATAACTCCTCTGTTTGTATGGGGATATTCCACCTTACACAGTGCACCTCTATCTTACCATTGTCAGACCTTCACACTCACAGATAACCACCACAATAGTACTGCCTTCTACATGGTCACAGATTTGACTCCGAGATCAACATCTTCTCAACCACCCACACATAAGGGACCTAGTGAGAATTCACTTCTCTGCAGCACACCCCATGTATTTGAAGTTGCTGGTGAGGTGGATCTCTCGACTCTTTCTAAGCCGAGTTAGGAAACGAAGTCTCTGACTCTCCATGTCGCAGTGAATTGGCATCTAAGAAGGAATCTGAGCACCCTTCAGCAGGGTCTGAATGACAATGGGACAGAGTTCAAGGATTCGGTCACTGAAAACCAGTCTCCATTTGGGACAATCCTCCTCCTTCTCTAGACCCTCAATTGGCAGGCCAGAGGCCCCTCTCATCCAAGAGGGAAACCTCAAGACCTGCCAAAGGAGCCCTCACCACAGGGCTCACGGTGGAGAAGAAGAGAGACTCCTGAAATTCCTGACAATTGTGTACCCCACAAACAAGCCAGCAGTGGAACTAGTCACCCCACTTCCATCCAGCACCCCAGTAGACAGGACGTATTCTTATCAACCTGTGAAATACCCACCAGACGTATCCCAGCTTCATTCTCCTGAAATTAGTTACAGTGGATAGCTAGTGTGTGCTTTCATCTATTGACGTGTACGTTCAGAAGCAGGGAATGGTCCTTCCCCCCATTCCAATATGTCCTCAGGGTTGATATTGAGGGCCTCGTCCTTGGTTGAAGGCAGAGGGGCCTATTTTCATGCTTTGAGCTCTGGAATGAGATTTATCATCCCGGTCATATTTAGGAGACTTTTTTCCCCTGTTGGAGAAGACTGGAGGTGATAAGCTCACTGGTCCCCTTCAGATATATCCTCATCCAAAAGCAAGCCTGAGCAGTGGCTCTTTATTTACTCAGGAGAATGATGAGAATGGTGGCCATGAGAAGAATGCTGGAAAGAATACTTATCATCCAATTGTCCAATACATCCAATGGATCCTCCTTTAATTTTGTATCAACATCCCTCCAGATCATGAGCTCAGGCTGCCCGATGTGCAACCATTGAGGCGTGATTTTGACAGCTTCCCACTTTGGGCCCATCACTCGCCTCTCTTCTCACAGAGGGTCAGTGGTGTCACAAGGCTTGGTGGCAGCATGCCATGGCAACCATTGGGCCTGAGCTTCTCAGATGGAAGGCAACTCCACCTCCTCTGTGCCCACCTGCTCTCTACAGAAGGATGGCTCTTCCCCTGAACGTGTGTCAGGCTCATCACGGTGGTTCAAGAACGTCGTCCCAGGAATACACAGTCTACAATCTCATGGGGAAAGAAAATATGGGATTGAAAAAGACCCACTCCCCACGCAGCCTGAACAGGAAAACCATGGCCGATGGAGGAAGAACAACACACGAGCATCCCTTTCCATGGGAGGAGGCTTTTCCACGGAAGGAAACTATGGAATATCTTTTAACCTGATTTCCACCCCATGCCATTGGGGAAGATATAGGTACCATACCAAGGCTTTCAAAGCTGTCTTCCAGGATGGGGCAGGGATTGTAATGGACACATTTTGGGAGTCAGGCCCGGAAGGAGAGAAGACTCTGGTACACGTGTGCTGCTTTGTCCCATTTGTGTGCTATCCAACTTAAAGCAAGACATGTCCTTGGAGAAATTATCCTATCATTGACGGTTGCTGGAATCAACAGCTCCTGGACCTCTCTCTCTCCTTCTTTTCATCTCCTTCTCTCTAGCTCTCTCACTCTCCCCTTTACCCCCCTTCAATTTGTCTTGAATCCTCCTGTTACAAGTTGACCTGTGGTGATAATGGATGAAATATACAAGCCAAGAGAATGGTCCAAGTTAACCCACAGCCTTTTCTCCCTGACATCCTAGGTCTGATCACATATAAAATCCGTGGTCCAGAAAGACTTCCTGTGCTGTGTGGAGACACCCCAACTAGGTCATCCTTCCACAACACTTCCCATATTCTGCCCTTCCTATGCACACGCTGACCACTTCATATGTACTTCGGTCTCTAGGGTCCCATAGTGGACTCAGAGAGCAACACACTTGAAACAACGTCCACCTGAGTGCTCTCCCAAGGAAGTGCTTCTCTGCAGCATTCCCTACCTGGTCCATGAGGTATTGTGGATTTGCTCGGGTGTGGATCTCTGGACTCGTTCTTAGGCGATATAGAATATGAAGTCGATGACTCTTCATGTCTCAATGATTGGGCACCCAAACCATGGTCTGAGCATCCTTGGCCAGTGGGCTGGCCAACCATAGCCCAGAGTGCAAGATGTCTGTCAACCAAAGCCAGTCTCTATGGAATAGACCTCCTCATTCTCTAGCCTCATGAGTGTCAGGGACAGAGCCCACTCCCTTCCAGGAGGGAACTTTCAATACCCTCAAATTGCAGGCATCATCCCAGGGCTCCTGGGAGATCAGACATTCGACCCACCTTTCCTTCCTTATGATTGTGGACACAACAAACACACTGGCACTGGGCCCAAGCATTACACTGCCAGTAAGCCCTCAATGAGAGGGAGGGCTTGTTCTCATCCACCTGTGGAAAAGGCACCTGAAATAGACCGGTTACATCTCGGCTAAGGTGCCTCTGTTTCGAGGGCACCCCTGTGGCTTAGGCTGTGGAAAAATGTATTCCGAATTATGGAGCTGAAGAGTCCCCATTGGGAATATATACTTCAGGAGTTACATCCAGGGCCTCATGCTTGGAGGAGAGCATTGGGGCATGGTTTCCTTGTTTGTGCACTGGGATGTCTTGTTTCAAATGGCCATGAAGCACAATTCTCTTTTTCACATGTAGGAACTCCCTTGAGGTATTCTGCCCACTGATCCCCCTACGATATCACATGTACAAACACCAAGCCTCTAGAATCCACATTGAGCTTGGGAGCCTGATGAGAGTGGTGGCTATGAGTCTACAGATGGAGATAAGAGTGTTCATCCAAGAGGACCACCCCTCTGATGGCTCCTCCTTTCCATCAACTTCGACATACCTCCAGAGCAAGAGCTCATGGTGTCCCTCATTGAACTCTCAAGGTTTGAGTGTGAGAATGTCACACATATGGCCCATCACACACCTCTCTTCTCACAGAGAGGTGGTTTGGTCTCAAGGCTCCATGGGCATCATATCAGTGCCATGGCCACCTCTGGGAATGCAGCTTTCAGAAAGAAGGCACCTCCACACACTGGGGAACCCAATTGTCTCTATCATGATGGATCTCTGATAACATGTGGAGCACTTCAGGGTCAAGTGCTTTCTCAGGCACTGCCTCACACGAACACACAGGACAGAATCTCTTTTGGAGAGAAAAGATGTCATTCCAAACACCCAAACCAAAGGCACCTGGACAAAGACATCAAGGAACAACTGAGGAAGAACAGCCTCTGAGCTGCCATTTCAATAGGAAGGGTCTTTTCCGCTTAGGGAAAAGAGAGGGTGTCATTTAACTTGACCCACACCTCGTGTCCTTTGGGAAGACGTGGGTGCCAAGCAGGGAGGACTGCTTGCAACCGACATATTTCTAGAGACAGGCCAAGAGAGAGTGAAAATCTCATGCAAGGGTCTTGTTATAGCCTTTGTGTCTAGTAGTACCCAGAAACACAGACCAGGGCTTGGGAATGAAACTGTGCCCTGGAATGTGGCTTGTATCCAATTCTCATCTCTCTCTCTATCCCTCTCACTCTCTCTCTCGGCTTCTTCCTCCTTCACATTCTCTCGAATCCTCCTCATCCAAGTTTATCTGTGCTCGTCCAGGTTGGCATATCTCAGCCAGGAGAGCAGTCAAATTCTTTAACCAAGATTTTCCATCAGTCTTCCAAAATCCTATCAAATATAAAAGCATTTTACCTGAAATAACTCCTCTGTTTGTATGGGGATATTCCACCTTACACAGTGCACCTCTATCTTACCATTGTCAGACCTTCACACTCACAGATAACCACCACAATAGTACTGCCTTCTACATGGTCACAGATTTGACTCCGAGATCAACATCTTCTCAACCACCCACACATAAGGGACCTAGTGAGAATTCACTTCTCTGCAGCACACCCCATGTATTTGAAGTTGCTGGTGAGGTGGATCTCTCGACTCTTTCTAAGCCGAGTTAGGAAACGAAGTCTCTGACTCTCCATGTCGCAGTGAATTGGCATCTAAGAAGGAATCTGAGCACCCTTCAGCAGGGTCTGAATGACAATGGGACAGAGTTCAAGGATTCGGTCACTGAAAACCAGTCTCCATTTGGGACAATCCTCCTCCTTCTCTAGACCCTCAATTGGCAGGCCAGAGGCCCCTCTCATCCAAGAGGGAAACCTCAAGACCTGCCCATGGAGCCCTCACCACAGGGCTCACGGAGGAGAAGAAGAGAGACTCCTGAAATTCCTGACAATTGTGTACCCCACAAACAAGCCAGCAGTGGAACTAGTCACCCCACTTCCATACAGCACCCCAGTAGACAGGACGTATTCTTATCAACCTGTGAAATACCCACCAGACGTATCCCAGCTTCATTCTCCTGAAATTAGTTACAGTGGATAGCTAGTGTGTGCTTTCATCTATTGACGTGTACGTTCAGAAGCAGGGAATGGTCCTTCCCCCCATTCCAATATGTCCTCAGGGTTGATATTGAGGGCCTCGTCCTTGGTTGAAGGCAGAGGGGCCTATTTTCATGCTTTGAGCTCTGGAATGAGATTTATCATCCCGGTCATATTTAGGAGACTTTTTTCCCCTGTTGGAGAAGACTGGAGGTGATAAGCTCACTGGTCCCCTTCAGATATATCCTCATCCAAAAGCAAGCCTGAGCAGTGGCTCTTTATTTACTCAGGAGAATGATGAGAATGGTGGCCATGAGAAGAATGCTGGAAAGAATACTTATCATCCAATTGTCCAATACATCCAATGGATCCTCCTTTAATTTTGTATCAACATCCCTCCAGATCATGAGCTCAGGCTGCCCGATGTGCAACCATTGAGGCGTGATTTTGACAGCTTCCCACTTTGGGCCCATCACTCGCCTCTCTTCTCACAGAGGGTCAGTGGTGTCACAAGGCTTGGTGGCAGCATGCCATGGCAACCATTGGGCCTGAGCTTCTCAGATGGAAGGCAACTCCACCTCCTCTGTGCCCACCTGCTCTCTACAGAAGGATGGCTCTTCCCCTGAACGTGTGTCAGGCTCATCACGGTGGTTCAAGAACGTCGTCCCAGGAATACACAGTCTACAATCTCATGGGGAAAGAAAATATGGGATTGAAAAAGACCCACTCCCCACGCAGCCTGAACAGGAAAACCATGGCCGATGGAGGAAGAACAACACACGAGCATCCCTTTCCATGGGAGGAGGCTTTTCCACGGAAGGAAACTATGGAATATCTTTTAACCTGATTTCCACCCCATGCCATTGGGGAAGATATAGGTACCATACCAAGGCTTTCAAAGCTGTCTTCCAGGATGGGGCAGGGATTGTAATGGACACATTTTGGGAGTCAGGCCCGGAAGGAGAGAAGACTCTGGTACACGTGTGCTGCTTTGTCCCATTTGTGTGCTATCCAACTTAAAGCAAGACATGTCCTTGGAGAAATTATCCTATCATTGACGGTTGCTGGAATCAACAGCTCCTGGACCTCTCTCTCTCCTTCTTTTCATCTCCTTCTCTCTAGCTCTCTCACTCTCCCCTTTACCCCCCTTCAATTTGTCTTGAATCCTCCTGTTACAAGTTGACCTGTGGTGATAATGGATGAAATATACAAGCCAAGAGAATGGTCCAAGTTAACCCACAGCCTTTTCTCCCTGACATCCTAGGTCTGATCACATATAAAATCCGTGGTCCAGAAAGACTTCCTGTGCTGTGTGGAGACACCCCAACTAGGTCATCCTTCCACAACACTTCCCATATTCTGCCCTTCCTATGCACACGCTGACCACTTCATATGTACTTCGGTCTCTAGGGTCCCATAGTGGACTCAGAGAGCAACACACTTGAAACAACGTCCACCTGAGTGCTCTCCCAAGGAAGTGCTTCTCTGCAGCATTCCCTACCTGGTCCATGAGGTATTGTGGATTTGCTCGGGTGTGGATCTCTGGACTCGTTCTTAGGCGATATAGAATATGAAGTCGATGACTCTTCATGTCTCAATGATTGGGCACCCAAACCATGGTCTGAGCATCCTTGGCCAGTGGGCTGGCCAACCATAGCCCAGAGTGCAAGATGTCTGTCAACCAAAGCCAGTCTCTATGGAATAGACCTCCTCATTCTCTAGCCTCATGAGTGTCAGGGACAGAGCCCACTCCCTTCCAGGAGGGAACTTTCAATACCCTCAAATTGCAGGCATCATCCCAGGGCTCCTGGGAGATCAGACATTCGACCCACCTTTCCTTCCTTATGATTGTGGACACAACAAACACACTGGCACTGGGCCCAAGCATTACACTGCCAGTAAGCCCTCAATGAGAGGGAGGGCTTGTTCTCATCCACCTGTGGAAAAGGCACCTGAAATAGACCGGTTACATCTCGGCTAAGGTGCCTCTGTTTCGAGGGCACCCCTGTGGCTTAGGCTGTGGAAAAATGTATTCCGAATTATGGAGCTGAAGAGTCCCCATTGGGAATATATACTTCAGGAGTTACATCCAGGGCCTCATGCTTGGAGGAGAGCATTGGGGCATGGTTTCCTTGTTTGTGCACTGGGATGTCTTGTTTCAAATGGCCATGAAGCACAATTCTCTTTTTCACATGTAGGAACTCCCTTGAGGTATTCTGCCCACTGATCCCCCTACGATATCACATGTACAAACACCAAGCCTCTAGAATCCACATTGAGCTTGGGAGCCTGATGAGAGTGGTGGCTATGAGTCTACAGATGGAGATAAGAGTGTTCATCCAAGAGGACCACCCATCTGATGGCTCCTCCTTTCCATCAACTTCGACATACCTCCAGAGCAAGAGCTCATGGTGTCCCTCATTGAACTCTCAAGGTTTGAGTGTGAGAATGTCACACATATGGCCCATCACACACCTCTCTTCTCACAGAGAGGTGGTTTGGTCTCAAGGCTCCATGGGCATCATATCAGTGCCATGGCCACCTCTGGGAATGCACCTTTCAGAAAGAAGGCACCTCCACACACTGGGGAACCCAATTGTCTCTATCATGATGGATCTCTGATAACATGTGGAGCACTTCAGGGTCAAGTGCTTTCTCAGGCACTGCCTCACACGAACACACAGGACAGAATCTCTTTTGGAGAGAAAAGATGTCATTCCAAACACCCAAACCAAAGGCACCTGGACAAAGACATCAAGGAACAACTGAGGAAGAACAGCCTCTGAGCTGCCATTTCAATAGGAAGGGTCTTTTCCGCTTAGGGAAAAGAGAGGGTGTCATTTAACTTGACCCACACCTCGTGTCCTTTGGGAAGACGTGGGTGCCAAGCAGGGAGGACTGCTTGCAACCGACATATTTCTAGAGACAGGCCAAGAGAGAGTGAAAATCTCATGCAAGGGTCTTGTTATAGCCTTTGTGTCTAGTAGTACCCAGAAACACAGACCAGGGCTTGGGAATGAAACTGTGCCCTGGAATGTGGCTTGTATCCAATTCTCATCTCTCTCTCTATCCCTCTCACTCTCTCTCTCGGCTTCTTCCTCCTTCACATTCTCTCGAATCCTCCTCATCCAAGTTTATCTGTGCTCGTCCAGGTTGGCATATCTCAGCCAGGAGAGCAGTCAAATTCTTTAACCAAGATTTTCCATCAGTCTTCCAAAATCCTATCAAATATAAAAGCATTTTTCCTGAAATAACTCCTCTGTTTGTATGGGGATATTCCACCTTACACAGTGCACCTCTATCTTACCATTGTCAGACCTTCACACTCACAGATAACCACCACAATAGTACTGCCTTCTACATGGTCACAGATTTGACTCCGAGATCAACATCTTCTCAACCACCCACACATAAGGGACCTAGTGAGAATTCACTTCTCTGCAGCACACCCCATGTATTTGAAGTTGCTGGTGAGGTGGATCTCTCGACTCTTTCTAAGCCGAGTTAGGAAACGAAGTCTCTGACTCTCCATGTCGCAGTGAATTGGCATCTAAGAAGGAATCTGAGCACCCTTCAGCAGGGTCTGAATGACAATGGGACAGAGTTCAAGGATTCGGTCACTGAAAACCAGTCTCCATTTGGGACAATCCTCCTCCTTCTCTAGACCCTCAATTGGCAGGCCAGAGGCCCCTCTCATCCAAGAGGGAAACCTCAAGACCTGCCAAAGGAGCCCTCACCACAGGGCTCACGGTGGAGAAGAAGAGAGACTCCTGAAATTCCTGACAATTGTGTACCCCACAAACAAGCCAGCAGTGGAACTAGTCACCCCACTTCCATCCAGCACCCCAGTAGACAGGACGTATTCTTATCAACCTGTGAAATACCCACCAGACGTATCCCAGCTTCATTCTCCTGAAATTAGTTACAGTGGAGAGCTAGTGTGTGCTTTCATCTATTGACGTGTACGTTCAGAAGCAGGGAATGGTCCTTCCCCCCATTCCAATATGTCCTCAGGGTTGATATTGAGGGCCTCGTCCTTGGTTGAAGGCAGAGGGGCCTATTTTCATGCTTTGAGCTCTGGAATGAGATTTATCATCCCGGTCATATTTAGGAGACTTTTTTCCCCTGTTGGAGAAGACTGGAGGTGATAAGCTCACTGGTCCCCTTCAGATATATCCTCATCCAAAAGCAAGCCTGAGCAGTGGCTCTTTATTTACTCAGGAGAATGATGAGAATGGTGGCCATGAGAAGAATGCTGGAAAGAATACTTATCATCCAATTGTCCAATACATCCAATGGATCCTCCTTTAATTTTGTATCAACATCCCTCCAGATCATGAGCTCAGGCTGCCCGATGTGCAACCATTGAGGCGTGATTTTGACAGCTTCCCACTTTGGGCCCATCACTCGCCTCTCTTCTCACAGAGGGTCAGTGGTGTCACAAGGCTTGGTGGCAGCATGCCATGGCAACCATTGGGCCTGAGCTTCTCAGATGGAAGGCAACTCCACCTCCTCTGTGCCCACCTGCTCTCTACAGAAGGATGGCTCTTCCCCTGAACGTGTGTCAGGCTCAACACGGTGGTTCATGAACGTCGTCCCAGGAATACACAGTCTACAATCTCATGGGGAATGAAAATATGGGATTGAAAAAGACCCACTCCCCACGCAGCCTGAACAGGAAAACCATGGCCGATGGAGGAAGAACAACACACAAGCATCCCTTTCCATGGGAGGAGGCTTTTCCACGGAAGGAAACTATGGAATATCTTTTAACCTGATTTCCACCCCATGCCATTGGAGAAGATATAGGTACCATACCAAGGCTTTCAAAGCTGTCTTCCAGGATGGGGCAGGGATTGTAATGGACACATTTTGGGACTCAGGCCCGGAAGGAGAGAAGACTCTGGTACACGTGTGCTGCTTTGTCCCATTTGTGTGCTATCCAACTTAAAGCAAGACATGTCCTTGGAGAAATTATCCTATCATTGACGGTTGCTGGAATCAACAGCTCCTGGACCTCTCTCTCTCCTTCTTTTCATCTCCTTCTCTCTAGCTCTCTCACTCTCCCCTTTACCCCCCTTCAATTTGTCTTGAATCCTCCTGTTACAAGTTGACCTGTGGTGATAATGGATGAAATATACAAGCCAAGAGAATGGTCCAAGTTAACCCACAGCCTTTTCTCCCTGACATCCTAGGTCTGATCACATATAAAATCCGTGGTCCAGAAAGACTTCCTGTGCTGTGTGGAGACACCCCAACTAGGTCATCCTTCCACAACACTTCCCCTATTCTGCCCTTCCTATGCACACGCTGACCACTTCATATGTACTTCGGTCTCTAGGGTCCCATAGTGGACTCAGAGAGCAACACACTTGAAACAACGTCCACCTGAGTGCTCTCCCAAGGAAGTGCTTCTCTGCAGCATTCCCTACCTGGTCCATGAGGTATTGTGGATTTGCTCGGGTGTGGATCTCTGGACTCGTTCTTAGGCGATATAGAATATGAAGTCGATGACTCTTCATGTCTCAATGATTGGGCACCCAAACCATGGTCTGAGCATCCTTGGCCAGTGGGCTGGCCAACCATAGCCCAGAGTGCAAGATGTCTGTCAACCAAAGCCAGTCTCTATGGAATAGACCTCCTCATTCTCTAGCCTCATGAGTGTCAGGGACAGAGCCCACTCCCTTCCAGGAGGGAACTTTCAATACCCTCAAATTGCAGGCATCATCCCAGGGCTCCTGGGAGATCAGACATTCGACCCACCTTTCCTTCCTTATGATTGTGGACACAACAAACACACTGGCACTGGGCCCAAGCATTACACTGCCAGTAAGCCCTCAATGAGAGGGAGGGCTTGTTCTCATCCACCTGTGGAAAAGGCACCTGAAATAGACCGGTTACATCTCGGCTAAGGTGCCTCTGTTTCGAGGGCACCCCTGTGGCTTAGGCTGTGGAAAAATGTATTCCGAATTATGGAGCTGAAGAGTCCCCATTGGGAATATATACTTCAGGAGTTACATCCAGGGCCTCATGCTTGGAGGAGAGCATTGGGGCATGGTTTCCTTGTTTGTGCACTGGGATGTCTTGTTTCAAATGGCCATGAAGCACAATTCTCTTTTTCACATGTAGGAACTCCCTTGAGGTATTCTGCCCACTGATCCCCCTACGATATCACATGTACAAACACCAAGCCTCTAGAATCCACATTGAGCTTGGGAGCCTGATGAGAGTGGTGGCTATGAGTCTACAGATGGAGATAAGAGTGTTCATCCAAGAGGACCACCCATCTGATGGCTCCTCCTTTCCATCAACTTCGACATACCTCCAGAGCAAGAGCTCATGGTGTCCCTCATTGAACTCTCAAGGTTTGAGTGTGAGAATGTCACACATATGGCCCATCACACACCTCTCTTCTCACAGAGAGGTGGTTTGGTCTCAAGGCTCCATGGGCATCATATCAGTGCCATGGCCACCTCTGGGAATGCACCTTTCAGAAAGAAGGCACCTCCACACACTGGGGAACCCAATTGTCTCTATCATGATGGATCTCTGATAACATGTGGAGCACTTCAGGGTCAAGTGCTTTCTCAGGCACTGCCTCACACGAACACACAGGACAGAATCTCTTTTGGAGAGAAAAGATGTCATTCCAAACACCCAAACCAAAGGCACCTGGACAAAGACATCAAGGAACGACTGAGGAAGAACAGCCTCTGAGCTGCCATTTCAATAGGAAGGGTCTTTTCCGCTTAGGGAAAAGAGAGGGTGTCATTTAACTTGACCCACACCTCGTGTCCTTTGGGAAGACGTGGGTGCCAAGCAGGGAGGACTGCTTGCAACCGACATATTTCTAGAGACAGGCCAAGAGAGAGTGAAAATCTCATGCAAGGGTCTTGTTATAGCCTTTGTGTCTAGTAGTACCCAGAAACACAGACCAGGGCTTGGGAATGAAACTGTGCCCTGGAATGTGGCTTGTATCCAATTCTCATCTCTCTCTCTATCCCTCTCACTCTCTCTCTCGGCTTCTTCCTCCTTCACATTCTCTCGAATCCTCCTCATCCAAGTTTATCTGTGCTCGTCCAGGTTGGCATATCTCAGCCAGGAGAGCAGTCAAATTCTTTAACCAAGATTTTCCATCAGTCTTCCAAAATCCTATCAAATATAAAAGCATTTTTCCTGAAATAACTCCTCTGTTTGTATGGGGATACTCCACCTTACACAGTGTACCCCTATCTTACCATTGTCAGACCTTCACACTCACAGATAACCACCACAATAGTACTGCCTTCTACATGGTCACAGATTTGACTCCGAGATCAACATCTTCTCAACCACCCACACATAAGGGACTTAGTGAGAATTCACTTCTCTGCAGCACACCCCATGTATTTGAAGTTGCTGGTGAGGTGGATCTCTCGACTCTTTCTAAGCCGAGTTAGGAAACGAAGTCTCTGACTCTCCATGTCGCAGTGAATTGGCATCTAAGAAGGAATCTGAGCACCCTTCAGCAGGGTCTGAATGACAATGGGACAGAGTTCAAGGATTCGGTCACTGAAAACCAGTCTCCATTTGGGACAATCCTCCTCCTTCTCTAGACCCTCAATTGGCAGGCCAGAGGCCCCTCTCATCCAAGAGGGAAACCTCAAGACCTGCCAAAGGAGCCCTCACCACAGGGCTCACGGTGGAGAAGAAGAGAGACTCCTGAAATTCCTGACAGTTGTGTACCCCACAAACAAGCCAGCAGTGGAACTAGTCACCCCACTTCCATCCAGCACCCCAGTAGACAGGACGTATTCTTATCAACCTGTGAAATACCCACCAGACATATCCCAGCTTCATTCATGGGAAATTTGTTACTGTGGATAGCTAGTGTGTGATTTCATCTATTGACGTGTATGTTCTGAAGCAGGGAATTGTCCTTCCCCCCATTCCAATATGTCCTCAGGGTTGATATGGAGGGCCTCGTCCTTGGTTGAAGACAGAGGGGCCTATTTTCATGCTTTGAGCTCTGGAATGAGATTTATCATCCCGGTCATATTTCGGAGACTTTTTTCCCCTGTTGGAGAAGACTGGAAGTGATAAACTCACTGGTCCCCTTCAGATATATCCTCATCCAAAAGCAAGCCTGAGCAGTGGCTCTTTATTTACTCAGGGGAATGATGAGAATGGTGGCCATGAGAAGAATGCTGGAAAGAATACTTGTCATCCAATAGTCCAATACATCCAAGGGATCCTCGTTTAATTTTGTATCAACATCCCTCCAGATCATGAGCTCAGGCTGCCCGATGTGCAACCATTGAGGCGTGATTTTGAAAGCTTCCCACTTTGGGCCCATCACTCGCCTCTCTTCTCACAGAGGGTCAGTGGTGTCACAAGGCTTGGTGGAAGCATGCCATGGCAACCATTGGGCCTGATCTTCTCAGATGGAAGGCAACTCCACCTCCTCTGTGCCCACCTGCTCTCTACAGAAGGATGGCTCTTCCCCTGAACGTGTGTCAGGCTCAACACGGTGGTTCATGAACGTCGTCCCAGGAATGCACAGTCTACAATCTCATGGGGAAAGAAAATATGGGATTGAAAAAGACCCACTCCCCACGCAGCCTGAACAGGAAAACAATGGCTGATGGAGGAAGAACAACACACGAGCATCCCTTTCCATGGGAGGAGGCTTTTCCACGGAAGGAAACTATGGAATATCTTTTAACCTGATTTCCACCCCATGCCATTGGGGAAGATATAGGTACCATACCAAGGCTTTCAAAGCTGTCTTCCAGGATGGGGCAGGGATTGTAATGGACACATTTTGGGAGTCAGGCCCGGAAGGACAGAAGACTGGTACACGTGTGCTGCTTTGTCCCATTTGTGTGCTATCCAACTTAAAGCAAGACATGTCCTTGGAGAAATTATCCTATCATTGACGGTTGCTGGAATCAACAGCTCCTGGACCTCTCTCTCTCCTTCTTTTCATCTCCTTCTCTCTAGCTCTCTCACTCTCCCCTTTACCCCCCTTCAATTTGTCTTGAATCCTCCTGTTACAAGTTGACCTGTGGTGATAATGGATGAAATATACAAGCCAAGAGAATGGTCCAAGTTAACCCACAGCCTTTTCTCCCTGACATCCTAGGTCTGATCACATATAAAATCCGTGGTCCAGAAAGACTTCCTGTGCTGTGTGGAGACACCCCAACTAGGTCATCCTTCCACAACACTTCCCATATTCAGCCCTTCCTATGCACACGCTGACCACTTCATATGTACTTCGGTCTCTAGGGTCCCATAGTGGACTCAGAGAGCAACACACTTGAAACAACGTCCACCTGAGTGCTCTCCCAAGGAAGTGCTTCTCTGCAGCATTCCCTACGTGGTCCATGAGGTATTGTGGATTTGCTCGGGTGTGGATCTCTGGACTCGTTCTTAGGCGATATAGAATATGAAGTCGATGACTCTTCATGTCTCAATGATTGGGCACCCAAACCATGGTCTGAGCATCCTTGGCCAGTGGGCTGGCCAACCATAGCCCAGAGTGCAAGATGTCTGTCAACCAAAGCCAGTCTCTATGGAATAGACCTCCTCATTCTCTAGCCTCATGAGTGTCAGGGACAGAGCCCACTCCCTTCCAGGAGGGAACTTTCAATACCCTCAAATTGCAGGCATCATCCCAGGGTTCCTGGGAGATCAGACATTCGACCCACCTTTCCTTCCTTATGATTGTGGACACAACAAACACACTGGCACTGGGCCCAAGCATTACACTGCCAGTAAGCCCTCAATGAGAGGGAGGGCTTGTTCTCATCCACCTGTGGAAAAGGCACCTGAAATAGACCGGTTACATCTCGGCTAAAGTGCCTCTGTTTCGAGGGCTCCCCTGTGGCTTAGGCTGTGGAAAACTGTATTCCGAATTATGGAGCTGAAGAGTCCCCATTGGGAATATATACTTCAGGAGTTACATCCAGGGCCTCATGCTTGGAGGAGAGCATTGGGGCATGGTTTCCTTGTTTGTGCACTGGGATGTCTTGTTTCAAATGGCCATGAAGCACAATTCTCTTTTTCACATGTAGGAACTCCCTTGAGGTATTCTGTCCACTGATCCCCCTACGATATCACATGTACAAACACCAAGCCTCTAGAATCCACATTGAGCTTGGGAGCCTGATGAGAGTGGTGGCTATGCGTCTACAGATGGAGATAAGAGTGTTCATCCAAGAGGACCACCCCTCTGATGGGTCCTCCTTTCCATCAACTTCGACATACCTCCAGAGCAAGAGCTCATGGTGTCCATCTTTGAACTCTCAAGGTTTGAGTGTGAGAATGTCACACATATGGCCCATCACACACCTCTCTTCTCACAGAGAGGTGGTTTGGTCTCAAGGCTCCATGGGCATCATATCAGTGCCATGGCCACCTCTGGGAATGCACCTTTCAGAAAGAAGGCACCTCCACACACTGGGGAACCCAATTGTCTCTATCATGATGGATCTCTGATAACATGTGGAGCACTTCAGGGTCAAGTGCTTTCTCAGGCACTGCCTCACACGAACACACAGGACAGAATCTCTTTTGGAGAGAAAAGATGTCATTCCAAACACCCAAACCAAAGGCACCTGGACAAAGACATCAAGGAACGACTGAGGAAGAACAGCCTCTGAGCTGCCATTTCAATAGGAAGGGTCTTTTCCGCTTAGGGAAAAGAGAGGGTGTCATTTAACTTGACCCACACCTCGTGTCCTTTGGGAAGACGTGGGTGCCAAGCAGGGAGGACTGCTTGCAACCGACATATTTCTAGAGACAGGCCAAGAGAGAGTGAAAATCTCATGCAAGGGTCTTGTTATAGCCTTTGTGTCTAGTAGTACCCAGAAACACAGACCAGGGCTTGGGAATGAAACTGTGCCCTGGAATGTGGCTTGTATCCAATTCTCATCTCTCTCTCTATCCCTCTCACTCTCTCTCTCGGCTTCTTCCTCCTTCACATTCTCTCGAATCCTCCTCATCCAAGTTTATCTGTGCTCGTCCAGGTTGGCATATCTCAGCCAGGAGAGCAGTCAAATTCTTTAACCAAGATTTTCCATCAGTCTTCCAAAATCCTATCAAATATAAAAGCATTTTTCCTGAAATAACTCCTCTGTTTGTATGGGGATACTCCACCTTACACAGTGTACCCCTATCTTACCATTGTCAGACCTTCACACTCACAGATAACCACCACAATAGTACTGCCTTCTACATGGTCACAGATTTGACTCCGAGATCAACATCTTCTCAACCACCCACACATAAGGGACCTAGTGAGAATTCACTTCTCTGCAGCACACCCCATGTATTTGAAGTTGCTGGTGAGGTGGATCTCTCGACTCTTTCTAAGCCGAGTTAGGAAACGAAGTCTCTGACTCTCCATGTCGCAGTGAATTGGCATCTAAGAAGGAATCTGAGCACCCTTCAGCAGGGTCTGAATGACAATGGGACAGAGTTCAAGGATTCGGTCACTGAAAACCAGTCTCCATTTGGGACAATCCTCCTCCTTCTCTAGACCCTCAATTGGCAGGCCAGAGGCCCCTCTCATCCAAGAGGGAAACCTCAAGACCTGCCAAAGGAGCCCTCACCACAGGGCTCACGGTGGAGAAGAAGAGAGACTCCTGAAATTCCTGACAGTTGTGTACCCCACAAACAAGCCAGCAGTGGAACTAGTCACCCCACTTCCATCCAGCACCCCAGTAGACAGGACGTATTCTTATCAACCTGTGAAATACCCACCAGACATATCCCAGCTTCATTCATGGGAAATTTGTTACTGTGGATAGCTAGTGTGTGATTTCATCTATTGACGTGTATGTTCTGAAGCAGGGAATTGTCCTTCCCCCCATTCCAATATGTCCTCAGGGTTGATATGGAGGGCCTCGTCCTTGGTTGAAGACAGAGGGGCCTATTTTCATGCTTTGAGCTCTGGAATGAGATTTATCATCCCGGTCATATTTCGGAGACTTTTTTCCCCTGTTGGAGAAGACTGGAAGTGATAAACTCACTGGTCCCCTTCAGATATATCCTCATCCAAAAGCAAGCCTGAGCAGTGGCTCTTTATTTACTCAGGGGAATGATGAGAATGGTGGCCATGAGAAGAATGCTGGAAAGAATACTTGTCATCCAATTGTCCAATACATCCAAGGGATCATCCGTTAATTTTGTATCAACATCCCTCCAGATCATGAGCTCAGGCTGCCCGATGTGCAACCATTGAGGCGTGATTTTGACAGCTTCCCACTTTGGGCCCATCACTCGCCTCTCTTCTCACAGAGGGTCAGTGGTGTCACAAGGCTTGGTGGCAGCATGCCATGGCAACCATTGGGCCTGAGCTTCTCAGATGGAAGGCAACTCCACCTCCTCTGTGCCCACCTGCTCTCTACAGAAGGATGGCTCTTCCCCTGAACGTGTGTCAGGCTCAACACGGTGGTTCATGAACGTCGTCCCAGGAATGCACAGTCTACAATCTCATGGGGAAAGAAAATATGGGATTGAAAAAGACCCACTCCCCACGCAGCCTGAACAGGAAAACAATGGCTGATGGAGGAAGAACAACACACGAGCATCCCATTCCATGGGAGGAGGCTTTTCCACGGAAGGAAACTATGGAATATCTTTTAACCTGATTTCCACCCCATGCCATTGGGGAAGATATAGGTACCATACCAAGGCTTTCAAAGCTGTCTTCCAGGATGGGGCAGGGATTGTAATGGACACATTTTGGGAGTCAGGCCCGGAAGGAGAGAAGACTGGTACACGTGTGCTGCTTTGTCCCATTTGTGTGCTATCCAACTTAAAGCAAGACATGTCCTTGGAGAAATTATCCTATCATTGACGGTTGCTGGAATCAACAGCTCCTGGACCTCTCTCTCTCCTTCTTTTCATCTCCTTCTCTCTAGCTCTCTCACTCTCCCCTTTACCCCCCTTCAATTTGTCTTGAATCCTCCTGTTACAAGTTGACCTGTGGTGATAATGGATGAAATATACAAGCCAAGAGAATGGTCCAAGTTAACCCACAGCCTTTTCTCCCTGACATCCTAGGTCTGATCACATATAAAATCCGTGGTCCAGAAAGACTTCCTGTGCTGTGTGGAGACACCCCAACTAGGTCATCCTTCCACAACACTTCCCATATTCAGCCCTTCCTATGCACACGCTGACCACTTCATATGTACTTCGGTCTCTAGGGTCCCATAGTGGACTCAGAGAGCAACACACTTGAAACAACGTCCACCTGAGTGCTCTCCCAAGGAAGTGCTTCTCTGCAGCATTCCCTACGTGGTCCATGAGGTATTGTGGATTTGCTCGGGTGTGGATCTCTGGACTCGTTCTTAGGCGATATAGAATATGAAGTCGATGACTCTTCATGTCTCAATGATTGGGCACCCAAACCATGGTCTGAGCATCCTTGGCCAGTGGGCTGGCCAACCATAGCCCAGAGTGCAAGATGTCTGTCAACCAAAGCCAGTCTCTATGGAATAGACCTCCTCATTCTCTAGCCTCATGAGTGTCAGGGACAGAGCCCACTCCCTTCCAGGAGGGAACTTTCAATACCCTCAAATTGCAGGCATCATCCCAGGGTTCCTGGGAGATCAGACATTCGACCCACCTTTCCTTCCTTATGATTGTGGACACAACAAACACACTGGCACTGGGCCCAAGCATTACACTGCCAGTAAGCCCTCAATGAGAGGGAGGGCTTGTTCTCATCCACCTGTGGAAAAGGCACCTGAAATAGACCGGTTACATCTCGGCTAAAGTGCCTCTGTTTCGAGGGCTCCCCTGTGGCTTAGGCTGTGGAAAACTGTATTCCGAATTATGGAGCTGAAGAGTCCCCATTGGGAATATATACTTCAGGAGTTACATCCAGGGCCTCATGCTTGGAGGAGAGCATTGGGGCATGGTTTCCTTGTTTGTGCACTGGGATGTCTTGTTTCAAATGGCCATGAAGCACAATTCTCTTTTTCACATGTAGGAACTCCCTTGAGGTATTCTGTCCACTGATCCCCCTACGATATCACATGTACAAACACCAAGCCTCTAGAATCCACATTGAGCTTGGGAGCCTGATGAGAGTGGTGGCTATGCGTCTACAGATGGAGATAAGAGTGTTCATCCAAGAGGACCACCCCTCTGATGGGTCCTCCTTTCCATCAACTTCGACATACCTCCAGAACAAGAGCTCATGGTGTCCATCTTTGAACTCTCAAGGTTTGAGTGTGAG
Source organism: Sus scrofa (assembly GCF_054392235.1). Classification (NCBI taxonomy): domain Eukaryota; kingdom Metazoa; phylum Chordata; class Mammalia; order Artiodactyla; family Suidae; genus Sus; species Sus scrofa. The sequence continues at coordinate 46,630,928 of NC_139402.1, forward strand.
AATGTCACACATATGGCCCATCACACACCTCTCTTCTCACAGAGAGGTGGTTTGGTCTCAAGGCTCCATGGGCATCATATCAGTGCCATGGCCACCTCTGGGAATGCACCTTTCAGAAAGAAGGCACCTCCACACACTGGGGAACCCAATTGTCTCTATCATGATGGATCTCTGATAACATGTGGAGCACTTCAGGGTCAAGTGCTTTCTCAGGCACTGCCTCACACGAACACACAGGACAGAATCTCTTTTGGAGAGAAAAGATGTCATTCCAAACACCCAAACCAAAGGCACCTGGACAAAGACATCAAGGAACGACTGAGGAACAACAGCCTATGAGCTGCCATTTCAATAGGAAGGGTCTTTTCCGCTTAGGGAAAAGAGAGGGTGTCATTTAACTTGACCCACACCTCGTGTCCTTTGGGAAGACGTGGGTGCCAAGCAGGGAGGACTGCTTGCAACCGACATATTTCTAGAGACAGGCCAAGAGAGAGTGAAAATCTCATGCAAGGGTCTTGTTATAGCCTTTGTGTCTAGTAGTACCCAGAAACACAGACCAGGGCTTGGGAATGAAACTCTGCCCTGGAATGTGGCTTGTATCCAAATCTCATCTCTCTCTCTCTCTATCCCTCTCACTCTCTCTCTCGGCTTCTTCCTCCTTCACATTCTCTCGAATCCTCCTCATCCAAGTTTATCTGTGCTCGTCCAGGTTGGCATATCTCAGCCAGGAGAGCAGTCAAATTCTTTAACCAAGATTTTCCATCAGTCTTCCAAAATCCTATCAAATATAAAAGCATTTTTCCTGAAATAACTCCTCTGTTTGTATGGGGATACTCCACCTTACACGGTGTACCCCTATCTTACCATAGTCAGACCTTCACACTCACAGATAACCACCACAATAGTACTGCCTTCTACATGGTCACAGATTTGACTCCGAGATCAACATCTTCTCAACCACCCACACATAAGGGACCTAGTGAGAATTCACTTCTCTGCAGCACACCCCATGTATTTGAAGTTGCTGGTGAGGTGGATCTCTCGACTCTTTCTAAGCGGAGTTAGGAAATGAAGTCTCCGACTCTCCATGTCGCAGTGAATTGGCATCTAAGAAGGAATCTGTGCACCCTTCAGCAGGGTCTGAATGACAATGGGACAGAGTTCAAGGATTCGGTCACTGAAAACCAGTCTCCATTTGGGACAACCCTCCTCCTTCTCTAGACCCTCAATTGGCAGGCCAGAGGCCCCTCTCATCCAAGAGGGAAACCTCAAGACCTGCCCATGGAGCCCTCACCACAGGGCTCACGGAGGAGAAGAAGAGAGACTCCTGAAATTCCTGACAGTTGTGTACCCCACAAACAAGCCAGCAGTGGAACTAGTCACCCCACTTCCATCCAGCACCCCAGTAGACAGGACGTATTCTTATCAACCTGTGAAATACCCACCAGACGTATCCCAGCTTCATTCATGCGAAATTTGTTACTGTGGATAGCTAGTGTGTGATTTCATCTATTGACGTGTATGTTCTGAAGCAGGGAATTGTCCTTCCCCCCATTCCAATATGTCCTCAGGGTTGATATGGAGGGCCTCGTCCTTGGTTGAAGGCAGAGGGGCCTATTTTCATGCTTTGAGCTCTGGAATGAGATTTATCATCCCGGTCATATTTCGGAGACTTTTTTCCCCTGTTGGAGAAGACTGGAAGTGATAAGCTCACTGGTCCCCTTCAGATATATCCTCATCCAAAAGCAAGCCTGAGCAGTGGCTCTTTATTTACTCAGGGGAATGATGAGAATGGTGGCCATGGGAAGAATGCTGGAAAGAATACTTGTCATCCAATTGTCCAATACATCCAAGGGATCATCCGTTAATTTTGTATCAACATCCCTCCAGATCATGAGCTCAGGCTGCCCGATGTGCAACCATTGAGGCGTGATTTGACAGCTTCCCACTTTCGGCCCATCACTCGCCTCTCTTCTCACAGAGGGTCAGTGGTGTCACAAGGCTTGGTGGCAGCATGCCATGGCAACCATTGGGCCTGAGCTTCTCAGATGGAAGGCAACTCCACCTCCTCTGTGCCCACCTACTCTCTACAGAAGGATGGCTCTTCCCCTGAACGTATGTCAGGCTCAACACGGTGGTTCATGAACGTCGTCCCAGGAATACACAGTCTACAATCTCATGGGGAATGAAAATATGGGATTGAAAAAGACCCACTCCCCACGCAGCCTGAACAGGAAAACCATGGCCGATGGAGGAAGAACAACACACAAGCATCCCTTTCCATGGGAGGAGGCTTTTCCACGGAAGGAAACTATGGAATATCTTTTAACCTGATTTCCACCCCATGCCATTGGAGAAGATATAGGTACCATACCAAGGCTTTCAAAGCTGTCTTCCAGGATGGGGCAGGGATTGTAATGGACACATTTTGGGAGTCAGGCCCGGACGGAGAGAAGACTCTGGTACACGTGTGCTGCTTTGTCCCATTTGTGTGCTATCCAACTTAAAGCAAGACATGTCCTTGGAGAAATTATCCTATCATTGACGGTTGCTGGAATCAACAGCTCCTGGACCTCTCTCTCTCCTTCTTTTCATCTCCTTCTCTCTAGCTCTCTCACTCTCCCCTTTACCCCCCTTCAATTTGTCTTGAATCCTCCTGTTACAAGTTGACCTGTGGTGATAATGGATGAAATATACAAGCCAAGAGAATGGTCCAAGTTAACCCACAGCCTTTTCTCCCTGACATCCTAGGTCTGATCACATATAAAATCCGTGGTCCAGAAAGACTTCCTGTGCTGTGTGGAGACACCCCAACTAGGTCATCCTTCCACAACACTTCCCATATTCAGCCCTTCCTATGCACATGCTGACCACTTCATATGTACTTCGGTCTCTAGGGTCCCATAGTGGACTCAGAGTGCAACACACTTGAAACAACGTCCACCTGAGTGCTCTCCCAAGAAAGTGCTTCTCTGCAGCATTCCCTACCTGGTCCATGAGGTATTGTGGATTTGCTCGGGTGTGGATCTCTGGACTCGTTCTTAGGCGATATAGAATATGAAGTCGATGACTCTTCATGTCTCAATGATTGGGCACCCAAACCATGGTCTGAGCATCCTTGGCCAGTGGGCTGGCCAACCATAGCCCAGAGTGCAAGATGTCTGTCAACCAAAGCCAGTCTCTATGGAATAGACCTCCTCATTCTCTAGCCTCATGAGTGTCAGGGACAGAGCCCACTCCCTTCCAGGAGGGAACTTTCAATACCCTCAAATTGCAGGCATCATCCCAGGGCTCCTGGGAGATCAGACATTCGACCCACCTTTCCTTCCTTATGATTGTGGACACAACAAACACACTGGCACTGGGCCCAAGCATTACACTGCCAGTAAGCCCTCAATGAGAGGGAGGGCTTGTTCTCATCCACCTGTGGAAAAGGCACCTGAAATAGACCGGTTACATCTCGGCTAAAGTGCCTCTGTTTCGAGGGCTCCCCTGTGGCTTAGGCTGTGGAAAACTGTATTCCGAATTATGGAGCTGAAAAGTCCCAATTGGGAATATATACTTCAGGAGTTACATCCAGGGCCTCATGCTTGGAGGAGAGCATTGGGGCATGGTTTCCTTGTTTGTGCACTGGGATGTCTTGTTTCAAATGGCCATGAAGCACAATTCTCTTTTTCACATGTAGGAACTCCCTTGAGGTATTCTGTCCACTGATCCCCCTACGATATCACATGTACAAACACCAAGACTCTAGAATCCACATTGAGCTTGGGAGCCTGATGAGAGTGGTGGCTATGCGTCTACAGATGGAGATAAGAGTGTTCATCCAAGAGGACCACCCCTCTGATGGGTCCTCCTTTCCATCAACTTCGACATACCTCCAGAACAAGAGCTCATGGTGTCCCTCTATGAACTCTCAAGGTTTGAGTGTGAGAATGTCACACATATGGCCCATCACACACCTCTCTTCTCACAGAGAGGTGGTTTGGTCTCAAGGCTCCATGGGCATCATATCAGTGCCATGGCCACCTCTGGGAATGCACCTTTCAGAAAGAAGGCACCTCCACACACTGGGGAACCCAATTGTCTCTATCATGATGGATCTCTGATAACATGTGGAGCACTTCAGGGTCAAGTGCTTTCTCAGGCTCTGCCTCACACGAACACACAGGACAGAATCTCTTTTGGAGAGAAAAGATGTCATTCCAAACACCCAAACCAAAGGCACCTGGACAAAGACATCAAGGAACGACTGAGGAACAACAGCCTATGAGCTGCCATTTCAATAGGAAGGGTCTTTTCCGCTTAGGGAAAAGAGAGGGTGTCATTTAACTTGACCCACACCTCGTGTCCTTTGGGAAGACGTGGGTGCCAAGCAGGGAGGACTGCTTGCAACCGACATATTTCTAGAGACAGGCCAAGAGAGAGTGAAAATCTCATGCAAGGGTCTTGTTATAGCCTTTGTGTCTAGTAGTACCCAGAAACACAGACCAGGGCTTGGGAATGAAACTGTGCCCTGGAATGTGGCTTGTATCCAAATCTCATCTCTCTCTCTCTCTATCCCTCTCACTCTCTCTCTCGGCTTCTTCCTCCTTCACATTCTCTCGAATCCTCCTCATCCAAGTTTATCTGTGCTCGTCCAGGTTGGCATATCTCAGCCAGGAGAGCAGTCAAATTCTTTAACCATGATTTTCCATCAGTCTTCCAAAATCCTATCAAATATAAAAGCATTTTTCCTGAAATAACTCCTCTGTTTGTATGGGGATACTCCACCTTACACAGTGTACCCCTATCTTACCATTGTCAGACCTTCACACTCACAGATAACCACCACAATAGTACTGCCTTCTACATGGTCACAGATTTGACTCCGAGATCAACATCTTCTCAACCACCCACACATAAGGGACCTAGTGAGAATTCACTTCTCTGCAGCACACCCCATGTATTTGAAGTTGCTGGTGAGGTGGATCTCTCGACTCTTTCTAAGCGGAGTTAGGAAATGAAGTCTCCGACTCTCCATGTCGCAGTGAATTGGCATCTAAGAAGGAATCTGTGCACCCTTCAGCAGGGTCTGAATGACAATGGGACAGAGTTCAAGGATTCGGTCACTGAAAACCAGTCTCCATTTGGGACAATCCTCCTCCTTCTCTAGACCCTCAATTGGCAGGCCAGAGGCCCCTCTCATCCAAGAGGGAAACCTCAAGACCTGCCCATGGAGCCCTCACCACAGGGCTCACGGAGGAGAAGAAGAGAGACTCCTGAAATTCCTGACAGTTGTGTACCCCACAAACAAGCCAGCAGTGGAACTAGTCACCCCACTTCCATCCAGCACCCCAGTAGACAGGACGTATTCTTATCAACCTGTGAAATACCCACCAGACGTATCCCAGCTTCATTCATGCGAAATTTGTTACTGTGGATAGCTAGTGTGTGATTTCATCTATTGACGTGTATGTTCTGAAGCAGGGAATTGTCCTTCCCCCCATTCCAATATGTCCTCAGGGTTGATATGGAGGGCCTCGTCCTTGGTTGAAGGCAGAGGGGCCTATTTTCATGCTTTGAGCTCTGGAATGAGATTTATCATCCCGGTCATATTTCGGAGACTTTTTTCCCCTGTTGGAGAAGACTGGAAGTGATAAGCTCACTGGTCCCCTTCAGATATATCCTCATCCAAAAGCAAGCCTGAGCAGTGGCTCTTTATTTACTCAGGGGAATGATGAGAATGGTGGCCATGGGAAGAATGCTGGAAAGAATACTTGTCATCCAATTGTCCAATACATCCAAGGGATCATCCGTTAATTTTGTATCAACATCCCTCCAGATCATGAGCTCAGGCTGCCCGATGTGCAACCATTGAGGCGTGATTTTGACAGCTTCCCACTTTGGGCCCATCCCTCGCCTCTCTTCTCACAGAGGGTCAGTGGTGTCACAAGGCTTGGTGGCAGCATGCCATGGCAACCATTGGGCCTGAGCTTCTCAGATGGAAGGCAACTCCACCTCCTCTGTGCCCACCTGCTCTCTACAGAAGGATGACTCTTCCCCTGAACGTGTGTCAGGCTCAACACGGTGGTTCATGAACGTCCTCCCAGGAATACACAGTCTACAATCTCATGGGGAATGAAAATATGGGATTGAAAAAGACCCACTCCCCACGCAGCCTGAACAGGGAAACCATGGCCGATGGAGGAAGAACAACACACGAGCATCCCTTTCCATGGGAGGAGGCTTTTCCACGGAAGGAAACTATGGAATATCTTTTAACCTGATTTCCACCCCATGCCATTGGGGAAGATATAGGTACCATACCAAGGCTTTCAAAGCTGTCTTCCAGGATGGGGCAGGGATTGTAATGGACACATTTTGGGAGTCAGGCCCGGAAGGAGAGAAGACTCTGGTACACGTGTGCTGCTTTGTCCCATTTGTGTGCTATCCAACTTAAAGCAAGACATGTCCTTGGAGAAATAATCCTATCATTGACGGTTGCTGGAATCAACAGCTCCTGGACCTCTCTCTCTCCTTCTTTTCATCTCCTTCTCTCTAGCTCTCTCACTCTCCCCTTTACCCCCCTTCAATTTGTCTTGAATCCTCCTGTTACAAGTTGACCTGTGGTGATAATGGATGAAATATACAAGCCAAGAGAATGGTCCAAGTTAACCCACAGCCTTTTCTCCCTGACATCCTAGGTCTGATCACATATAAAATCCGTGGTCCAGAAAGACTTCCTGTGCTGTGTGGAGACACCCCAACTAGGTCATCCTTCCACAACACTTCCCATATTCAGCCCTTCCTATGCACACGCTGACCACTTCATATGTACTTCGGTCTCTAGGGTCCCATAGTGGACTCAGAGAGCAACACACTTGAAACAACGTCCACCTGAGTGCTCTCCCAAGAAAGTGCTTCTCTGCAGCATTCCCTACCTGGTCCATGAGGTATTGTGGATTTGCTCGGGTGTGGATCTCTGGACTCGTTCTTAGGCGATATAGAATATGAAGTCGATGACTCTTCATGTCTCAATGATTGGGCACCCAAACCATGGTCTGAGCATCCTTGGCCAGTGGGCTGGCCAACCATAGCCCAGAGTGCAAGATGTCTGTCAACCAAAGCCAGTCTCTATGGAATAGACCTCCTCATTCTCTAGCCTCATGAGTGTCAGGGACAGAGCCCACTCCCTTCCAGGAGGGAACTTTCAATACCCTCAAATTGCAGGCATCATCCCAGGGCTCCTGGGAGATCAGACATTCGACCCACCTTTCCTTCCTTATGATTGTGGACACAACAAACACACTGGCACTGGGCCCAAGCATTACACTGCCAGTAAGCCCTCAATGAGAGGGAGGGCTTGTTCTCATCCACCTGTGGAAAAGGCACCTGAAATAGACCGGTTACATCTCGGCTAAAGTGCCTCTGTTTCGAGGGCTCCCCTGTGGCTTAGGCTGTGGAAAACTGTATTCCGAATTATGGAGCTGAAAAGTCCCCATTGGGAATATATATTTCAGGAGTTACATCCAGGGCCTCATGCTTGGAGGAGAGCATTGGGGCATGGTTTCCTTGTTTGTGCACTGGGATGTCTTGTTTCAAATGGCCATGAAGCACAATTCTCTTTTTCACATGTAGGAACTCCCTTGAGGTATTCTGTCCACTGATCCCCCTACGATATCACATGTACAAACACCAAGACTCTAGAATCCACATTGAGCTTGGGAGCCTGATGAGAGTGGTGGCTATGCGTCTACAGATGGAGATAAGAGTGTTCATCCAAGAGGACCACCCCTCTGATGGGTCCTCCTTTCCATCAACTTCGACATACCTCCAGAGCAAGAGCTCATGGTGTCCCTCTATGAACTCTCAATGTTTGAGTGTGAGAATGTCACACATATGGCCCATCACACACCTCTCTTCTCACAGAGAGGTGGTTTGGTCTCAAGGCTCCATGGGCATCATATCAGTGCCATGGCCACCTCTGGGAATGCACCTTTCAGAAAGAAGGCACCTCCACACACTGGGGAACCCAATTGTCTCTATCATGATTGATCTCTGATAACATGTGGAGCACTTCAGTGTCAAGTGCTTTCTCAGGCTCTGCCTCACACGAACACACAGGACAGAATCTCTTTAGGAGAGAAAAGATGTCATTCCAAACACCCAAACCAAAAGCACCTGGACAAAGACATCAAGGAACGACTGAGGAACAACAGCCTATGAGCTGCCATTTCAATAGGAAGGGTCTTTTCCGCTTAGGGAAAAGAGAGGGTGTCATTTAACTTGACCCACACCTCGTGTCCTTTGGGAAGACGTGGGTGCCAAGCAGGGAGGACTGCTTGCAACCGACATATTTCTAGAGACAGGCCAAGAGAGAGTGAAAATCTCATGCAAGGGTCTTGTTATAGCCTTTGTGTCTAGTAGTACCCAGAAACACAGACCAGGGCTTGGGAATGAAACTCTGCCCTGGAATGTGGCTTGTATCCAAATCTCATCTCTCTCTCTCTCTATCCCTCTCACTCTCTCTCTCGGCTTCTTCCTCCTTCACATTCTCTCGAATCCTCCTCATCCAAGTTTATCTGTGCTCGTCCAGGTTGGCATATCTCAGCCAGGAGAGCAGTCAAATTCTTTAACCATGATTTTCCATCAGTCTTCCAAAATCCTATCAAATATAAAAGCATTTTTCCTGAAATAACTCCTCTGTTTGTATGGGGATACTCCACCTTACACAGTGTACCCCTATCTTACCATTGTCAGACCTTCACACTCACAGATAACCACCACAATAGTACTGCCTTCTACATGGTCACAGATTTGACTCCGAGATCAACATCTTCTCAACCACCCACACATAAGGGACCTAGTGAGAATTCACTTCTCTGCAGCACACCCCATGTATTTGAAGTTGCTGGTGAGGTGGATCTCTCGACTCTTTCTAAGCGGAGTTAGGAAATGAAGTCTCCGACTCTCCATGTCGCAGTGAATTGGCATCTAAGAAGGAATCTGTGCACCCTTCAGCAGGGTCTGAATGACAATGGGACAGAGTTCAAGGATTCGGTCACTGAAAACCAGTCTCCATTTGGGACAATCCTCCTCCTTCTCTAGACCCTCAATTGGCAGGCCAGAGGCCCCTCTCATCCAAGAGGGAAACCTCAAGACCTGCCCATGGAGCCCTCACCACAGGGCTCACGGAGGAGAAGAAGAGAGACTCCTGAAATTCCTGACAGTTGTGTACCCCACAAACAAGCCAGCAGTGGAACTAGTCACCCCACTTCCATCCAGCACCCCAGTAGACAGGACGTATTCTTATCAACCTGTGAAATACCCACCTGACGTATCCCAGCTTCATTCATGCGAAATTTGTTACTGTGGATAGCTAGTGTGTGATTTCATCTATTGACGTGTATGTTCTGAAGCAGGGAATTGTCCTTCCCCCCATTCCAATATGTCCTCAGGGTTGATATGGAGGGCCTCGTCCTTGGTTGAAGGCAGAGGGGCCTATTTTCATGCTTTGAGCTCTGGAATGAGATTTATCATCCCGGTCATATTTCGGAGACTTTTTTCCCCTGTTGGAGAAGACTGGAAGTGATAAGCTCACTGGTCCCCTTCAGATATATCCTCATCCAAAAGCAAGCCTGAGCAGTGGCTCTTTATTTACTCAGGGGAATGATGAGAATGGTGGCCATGGGAAGAATGCTGGAAAGAATACTTGTCATCCAATTGTCCAATACATCCAAGGGATCATCCGTTAATTTTGTATCAACATCCCTCCAGATCATGAGCTCAGGCTGCCCGATGTGCAACCATTGAGGCGTGATTTTGACAGCTTCCCACTTTGGGCCCATCACTCGCCTCTCTTCTCACAGAGGGTCAGTGGTGTCACAAGGCTTGGTGGCAGCATGCCATGGCAACCATTGGGCCTGAGCTTCTCAGATGGAAGGCAACTCCACCTCCTCTGTGCCCACCTGCTCTCTACAGAAGGATGGCTCTTCCCCTGAACGTGTGTCAGGCTCAACACGGTGGTTCATGAACGTCGTCCCAGGAATACACAGTCTACAATCTCATGGGGAATGAAAATATGGGATTGAAAAAGACCCACTCCCCACGCAGCCTGAACAGGGAAACCATGGCCGATGGAGGAAGAACAACACACGAGCATCCATTTCCATGGGAGGAGGCTTTTCCACGGAAGGAAACTATGGAATATCTTTTAACCTGATTTCCACCCCATGCCATTGGAGAAGATATAGGTACCATACCAAGGCTTTCAAAGCTGTCTTCCAGGATGGGGCAGGGATTGTAATGGACACATTTTGGGAGTCAGGCCCGGACGGAGAGAAGACTCTGGTACACGTGTGCTGCTTTGTCCCATTTGTGTGCTATCCAACTTAAAGCAAGACATGTCCTTGGAGAAATTATCCTATCATTGACGGTTGCTGGAATCAACAGCTCCTGGACCTCTCTCTCTCCTTCTTTTCATCTCCTTCTCTCTAGCTCTCTCACTCTCCCCTTTACCCCCCTTCAATTTGTCTTGAATCCTCCTGTTACAAGTTGACCTGTGGTGATAATGGATGAAATATACAAGCCAAGAGAATGGTCCAAGTTAACCCACAGCCTTTTCTCCCTGACATCCTAGGTCTGATCACATATAAAATCCGTGGTCCAGAAAGACTTCCTGTGCTGTGTGGAGACACCCCAACTAGGTCATCCTTCCACAACACTTCCCCTATTCTGCCCTTCCTATGCACACGCTGACCACTTCATATGTACTTCGGTCTCTAGGGTCCCATAGTGGACTCAGAGAGCAACACACTTGAAACAACGTCCACCTGAGTGCTCTCCCAAGAAAGTGCTTCTCTGCAGCATTCCCTACGTGGTCCATGAGGTATTGTGGATTTGCTCGGGTGTGGATCTCTGGACTCGTTCTTAGGCGATATAGAATATGAAGTCGATGACTCTTCATGTCTCAATGATTGGGCACCCAAACCATGGTCTGAGCATCCTTGGCCAGTGGGCTGGCCAACCATAGCCCAGAGTGCAAGATGTCTGTCAACCAAAGCCAGTCTCTATGGAATAGACCTCCTCATTCTCTAGCCTCATGAGTGTCAGGGACAGAGCCCACTCCCTTCCAGGAGGGAACTTTCAATACCCTCAAATTGCAGGCATCATCCCAGGGCTCCTGGGAGATCAGACATTCGACCCACCTTTCCTTCCTTATGATTGTGGACACAACAAACACACTGGCACTGGGCCCAAGCATTACACTGCCAGTAAGCCCTCAATGAGAGGGAGGGCTTGTTCTCATCCACCTGTGGAAAAGGCACCTGAAATAGACCGGTTACATCTCGGCTAAAGTGCCTCTGTTTCGAGGGCTCCCCTGTGGCTTAGGCTGTGGAAAACTGTATTCCGAATTATGGAGCTGAAAAGTCCCCATTGGGAATATATATTTCAGGAGTTACATCCAGGGCCTCATGCTTGGAGGAGAGCATTGGGGCATGGTTTCCTTGTTTGTGCACTGGGATGTCTTGTTTCAAATGGCCATGAAGCACAATTCTCTTTTTCACATGTAGGAACTCCCTTGAGGTATTCTGTCCACTGATCCCCCTACGATATCACATGTACAAACACCAAGACTCTAGAATCCACATTGAGCTTGGGAGCCTGATGAGAGTGGTGGCTATGCGTCTACAGATGGAGATAAGAGTGTTCATCCAAGAGGACCACCCCTCTGATGGGTCCTCCTTTCCATCAACTTCGACATACCTCCAGAGCAAGAGCTCATGGTGTCCCTCTTTGAACTCTCAAGGTTTGAGTGTGAGAATGTCACACATATGGCCCATCACACACCTCTCTTCTCACAGAGAGGTGGTTTGGTCTCAAGGCTCCATGGGCATCATATCAGTGCCATGGCCACCTCTGGGAATGCAGCTTTCAGAAAGAAGGCACCTCCACACACTGGGGAACCCAATTGTCTCTATCATGATGGATCTCTGATAACATGTGGAGCACTTCAGGGTCAAGTGCTTTCTCAGGCTCTGCCTCACACGAACACACAGGACAGAATCTCTTTAGGAGAGAAAAGATGTCATTCCAAACACCCAAACCAAAAGCACCTGGACAAAGACATCAAGGAACGACTGAGGAACAACAGCCTATGAGCTGCCATTTCAATAGGAAGGGTCTTTTCCGCTTAGGGAAAAGAGAGGGTGTCATTTAACTTGACCCACACCTCGTGTCCTTTGGGAAGACGTGGGTGCCAAGCAGGGAGGACTGCTTGCAACCGACATATTTCTAGAGACAGGCCAAGAGAGAGTGAAAATCTCATGCAAGGGTCTTGTTATAGCCTTTGTGTCTAGTAGTACCCAGAAACACAGACCAGGGCTTGGGAATGAAACTCTGCCCTGGAATGTGGCTTGTATCCAAATCTCATCTCTCTCTCTCTCTATCCCTCTCACTCTCTCTCTCGGCTTCTTCCTCCTTCACATTCTCTCGAATCCTCCTCATCCAAGTTTATCTGTGCTCGTCCAGGTTGGCATATCTCAGCCAGGAGAGCAGTCAAATTCTTTAACCATGATTTTCCATCAGTCTTCCAAAATCCTATCAAATATAAAAGCATTTTTCCTGAAATAACTCCTCTGTTTGTATGGGGATACTCCACCTTACACAGTGTACCCCTATCTTACCATTGTCAGACCTTCACACTCACAGATAACCACCACAATAGTACTGCCTTCTACATGGTCACAGATTTGACTCCGAGATCAACATCTTCTCAACCACCCACACATAAGGGACCTAGTGAGAATTCACTTCTCTGCAGCACACCCCATGTATTTGAAGTTGCTGGTGAGGTGGATCTCTCGACTCTTTCTAAGCGGAGTTAGGAAATGAAGTCTCCGACTCTCCATGTCGCAGTGAATTGGCATCTAAGAAGGAATCTGTGCACCCTTCAGCAGGGTCTGAATGACAATGGGACAGAGTTCAAGGATTCGGTCACTGAAAACCAGTCTCCATTTGGGACAATCCTCCTCCTTCTCTAGACCCTCAATTGGCAGGCCAGAGGCCCCTCTCATCCAAGAGGGAAACCTCAAGACCTGCCCATGGAGCCCTCACCACAGGGCTCACGGAGGAGAAGAAGAGAGACTCCTGAAATTCCTGACAGTTGTGTACCCCACAAACAAGCCAGCAGTGGAACTAGTCACCCCACTTCCATCCAGCACCCCAGTAGACAGGACGTATTCTTATCAACCTGTGAAATACCCACCAGACGTATCCCAGCTTCATTCATGCGAAATTTGTTACTGTGGATAGCTAGTGTGTGATTTCATCTATTGACGTGTATGTTCTGAAGCAGGGAATTGTCCTTCCCCCCATTGCAATATGTCCTCAGGGTTGATATGGAGGGCCTCGTCCTTGGTTGAAGGCAGAGGGGCCTATTTTCATGCTTTGAGCTCTGGAATGAGATTTATCATCCCGGTCATATTTAGGAGACTTTTTTCCCCTGTTGGAGAAGACTGGAAGTGATAAGCTCACTGGTCCCCTTCAGATATATCCTCATCCAAAAGCAAGCCTGAGCAGTGGCTCTTTATTTACTCAGGGGAATGATGAGAATGGTGGCCATGGGAAGAATGCTGGAAAGAATACTTGTCATCCAATTGTCCAATACATCCAAGGGATCATCCGTTAATTTTGTATCAACATCCCTCCAGATCATGAGCTCAGGCTGCCCGATGTGCAACCATTGAGGCGTGATTTTGACAGCTTCCCACTTTCGGCCCATCACCCGCCTCTCTTCTCACAGAGGGTCAGTGGTGTCACAAGGCTTGTTGGCAGCATGCCATGGCAACCATTGGGCCTGAGCTTCTCAGATGGAAGGCAACTCCACCTCCTCTGTGCCCACCTGCTCTCTACAGAAGGATGGCTCTTCCCCTGAACGTGTGTCAGGCTCAACACGGTGGTTCATGAACGTCGTCCCAGGAATACACAGTCTACAATCTCATGGGGAATGAAAATATGGGATTGAAAAAGACCCACTCCCCACGCAGCCTGAACAGGAAAACCATGGCCGATGGAGGAAGAACAACACACGAGCATCCCTTTCCATGGGAGGAGGCTTTTCCACGGAAGGAAACTATGGAATATCTTTTAACCTGATTTCCACCCCATGCCATTGGAGAAGATATAGGTACCATACCAAGGCTTTCAAAGCTGTCTTCCAGGATGGGGCAGGGATTGTAATGGACACATTTTGGGAGTCAGGCCCGGACGGAGAGAAGACTCTGGTACACGTGTGCTGCTTTGTCCCATTTGTGTGCTATCCAACTTAAAGCAAGACATGTCCTTGGAGAAATTATCCTATCATTGACGGTTGCTGGAATCAACAGCTCCTGGACCTCTCTCTCTCCTTCTTTTCATCTCCTTCTCTCTAGCTCTCTCACTCTCCCCTTTACCCCCCTTCAATTTGTCTTGAATCCTCCTGTTACAAGTTGACCTGTGGTGATAATGGATGAAATATACAAGCCAAGAGAATGGTCCAAGTTAACCCACAGCCTTTTCTCCCTGACATCCTAGGTCTGATCACATATAAAATCCGTGGTCCAGAAAGACTTCCTGTGCTGTGTGGAGACACCCCAACTAGGTCATCCTTCCACAACACTTCCCCTATTCTGCCCTTCCTATGCACACGCTGACCACTTCATATGTACTTCGGTCTCTAGGGTCCCATAGTGGACTCAGAGAGCAACACACTTGAAACAACGTCCACCTGAGTGCTCTCCCAAGAAAGTGCTTCTCTGCAGCATTCCCTACGTGGTCCATGAGGTATTGTGGATTTGCTCGGGTGTGGATCTCTGGACTCGTTCTTAGGCGATATAGAATATGAAGTCGATGACTCTTCATGTCTCAATGATTGGGCACCCAAACCATGGTCTGAGCATCCTTGGCCAGTGGGCTGGCCAACCATAGCCCAGAGTGCAAGATGTCTGTCAACCAAAGCCAGTCTCTATGGAATAGACCTCCTCATTCTCTAGCCTCATGAGTGTCAGGGACAGAGCCCACTCCCTTCCAGGAGGGAACTTTCAATACCCTCAAATTGCAGGCATCATCCCAGGGCTCCTGGGAGATCAGACATTCGACCCACCTTTCCTTCCTTATGATTGTGGACACAACAAACACACTGGCACTGGGCCCAAGCATTACACTGCCAGTAAGCCCTCAATGAGAGGGAGGGCTTGTTCTCATCCACCTGTGGAAAAGGCACCTGAAATAGACCGGTTACATCTCGGCTAAAGTGCCTCTGTTTCGAGGGCTCCCCTGTGGCTTAGGCTGTGGAAAAATGTATTCCGAATTATGGAGCTGAAAATGCCCCATTGGGAATATATACTTCAGGAGTTACATCCAGGGCCTCATGCTTGGAGGAGAGCAATGGGGCCTATTTTCCTTGTTTGTGCACTGGGATGTCTTGTTTCAAATGGCCATGAAGCACAATTCTCTTTTTCACATGTAGGAACTCCCTTCAGGTATTCTGCCCACTGATCCCCCTACGATATCACATGTACAAACACCAAGCCTCTAGAATCCACATTGAGCTTGGGAGCCTGATGAGAGTGGTGGCTATGCGTCTACAGATGGAGATAAGAGTGTTCATCCAAGAGGACCACCCCTCTGATGGCTCCTCTTTTCCATCAACTTCGACATACCTCCAGAGCAAGAGCTCATGGTGTCCATCTTTGAACTCTCAAGGTTTGAGTGTGAGAATGTCACACATATGGCCCATCACACACCTCTCTTCTCACAGAGAGGTGGTTTGGTCTCAAGGCTCCATGGGCATCATATCAGTGCCATGGCCACCTCTGGGAATGCACCTTTCAGAAAGAAGGCACCTCCACACACTGGGGAACCCAATTGTCTCTATCATGATGGATCTCTGATAACATGTGGAGCACTTCAGGGTCAAGTGCTTTCTCAGGCACTGCCTCACACGAACACACAGGACAGAATCTCTTTTGGAGAGAAAAGATGTCATTCCAAACACCCAAACCAAAGGCACCTGGACAAAGACATCAAGGAACGACTGAGGAACAACAGCCTCTGAGCTGCCATTTCAATAGGAAGGGTCTTTTCCGCTTAGGGAAAAGAGAGGGTGTCATTTAACTTGACCCACACCTCGTGTCCTTTGGGAAGACGTGGGTGCCAAGCAGGGAGGACTGCTTGCAACCGACATATTTCTAGAGACAGGCCAAGAGAGAGTGAAAATCTCATGCAAGGGTCTTGTTATAGCCTTTGTGTCTAGTAGTACCCAGAAACACAGACCAGGGCTTGGGAATGAAACTCTGCCCTGGAATGTGGCTTGTATCCAAATCTCATCTCTCTCTCTCTCTATCCCTCTCACTCTCTCTCTCGGCTTCTTCCTCCTTCACATTCTCTCGAATCCTCCTCATCCAAGTTTATCTGTGCTCGTCCAGGTTGGCATATCTCAGCCAGGAGAGCAGTCAAATTCTTTAACCAAGATTTTCCATCAGTCTTCCAAAATCCTATCAAATATAAAAGCATTTTTCCTGAAATAACTCCTCTGTTTGTATGGGGATACTCCACCTTACACAGTGTACCCCTATCTTACCATTGTCAGACCTTCACACTCACAGATAACCACCACAATAGTACTGCCTTCTACATGGTCACAGATTTGACTCCGAGATCAACATCTTCTCAACCACCCACACATAAGGGACCTAGTGAGAATTCACTTCTCTGCAGCACACCCCATGTATTTGAAGTTGCTGGTGAGGTGGATCTCTCGACTCTTTCTAAGCGGAGTTAGGAAATGAAGTCTCCGACTCTCCATGTCGCAGTGAATTGGCATCTAAGAAGGAATCTGTGCACCTTTCAGCAGGGTCTGAATGACAATGGGACAGAGTTCAAGGATTCGGTCACTGAAAACCAGTCTCCATTTGGGACAATCCTCCTCCTTCTCTAGACCCTCAATTGGCAGGCCAGAGGCCCCTCTCATCCAAGAGGGAAACCTCAAGACCTGCCCATGGAGCCCTCACCACAGGGCTCACGGAGGAGAAGAAGAGAGACTCCTGAAATTCCTGACAGTTGTGTACCCCACAAACAAGCCAGCAGTGGAACTAGTCACCCCACTTCCATCCAGCACCCCAGTAGACAGGACGTATTCTTATCAACCTGTGAAATACCCACCAGACGTATCCCAGCTTCATTCATGGGACATTTGTTACTGTGGATAGCTAGTGTGTGATTTCATCTATTGACGTGTATGTTCTGAAGCAGGGAATTGTCCTTCCCCCCATTCCAATATGTCCTCAGGGTTGATATGGAGGGCCTCTTCCTTGGTTGAAGGCAGAGGGGCCTATTTTCATGCTTTGAGCTCTGGAATGAGATTTATCATCCCGGTCATATTTCGGAGACTTTTTTCCCCTGTTGGAGAAGACTGGAAGTGATAAGCTCACTGGTCCCCTTCAGATATATCCTCATCCAAAAGCAAGCCTGAGCAGTGGCTCTTTATTTACTCAGGGGAATGATGAGAATGGTGGCCATGGGAAGAATGCTGGAAAGAATACTTGTCATCCAATTGTCCAATACATCCAAGGGATCATCCGTTAATTTTGTATCAACATCCCTCCAGATCATGAGCTCAGGCTGCCCGATGTGCAACCATTGAGGCGTGATTTTGACAGCTTCCCACTTTGGGCCCATCACTCGCCTCTCTTCTCACAGAGGGTCAGTGGTGTCACAAGGCTTGGTGGCAGCATGCCATGGCAACCATTGGGCCTGAGCTTCTCAGATGGAAGGCAACTCCACCTCCTCTGTGCCCACCTGCTCTCTACAGAAGGATGGCTCTTCCCCTGAACGTGTGTCAGGCTCAACACGGTGGTTCATGAACGTCGTCCCAGGAATACACAGTCTACAATCTCATGGGGAAAGAAAATATGGGATTGAAAAAGACCCACTCCCCACGCAGCCTGAACAGGAAAACCATGGCCGATGGAGGAAGAACAACACACGAGCATCCCTTTCCATGGGAGGAGGCTTTTCCACGGAAGGAAACTATGGAATATCTTTTAACCTGATTTCCACCCCATGCCATTGGAGAAGATATAGGTACCATACCAAGGCTTTCAAAGCTGTCTTCCAGGATGGGGCAGGGATTGTAATGGACACATTTTGGGAGTCAGGCCCGGACGGAGAGAAGACTCTGGTACACGTGTGCTGCTTTGTCCCATTTGTGTGCTATCCAACTTAAAGCAAGACATGTCCTTGGAGAAATTATCCTATCATTGACGGTTGCTGGAATCAACAGCTCCTGGACCTCTCTCTCTCCTTCTTTTCATCTCCTTCTCTCTAGCTCTCTCACTCTCCCCTTTACCCCCCTTCAATTTGTCTTGAATCCTCCTGTTACAAGTTGACCTGTGGTGATAATGGATGAAATATACAAGCCAAGAGAATGGTCCAAGTTAACCCACAGCCTTTTCTCCCTGACATCCTAGGTCTGATCACATATAAAATCCGTGGTCCAGAAAGACTTCCTGTGCTGTGTGGAGACACCCCAACTAGGTCATCCTTCCACAACACTTCCCATATTCAGCCCTTCCTATGCACACGCTGACCACTTCATATGTACTTCGGTCTCTAGGGTCTCATATTGGACTCAGAGAGCAACACACATGAAACAACGTCCACCTGAGTGCTCTCCCAAGGAAGTGCTTCTCTGCAGCATTCCCTACCTGGTCCATGAGGTATTGTGGATTTGCTCGGGTGTGGATCTCTGGACTCGTTCTTAGGCGATATAGAATATGAAGTCGATGACTCTTCATGTCTCAATGATTGGGCACCCAAACCATGGTCTGAGCATCCTTGGCCAGTGGGCTGGCCAACCATAGCCCAGAGTGCAAGATGTCTGTCAACCAAAGCCAGTCTCTATGGAATAGACCTCCTCATTCTCTAGCCTCATGAGTGTCAGGGACAGAGCCCACTCCCTTCCAGGAGGGAACTTTCAATACCCTCAAATTGCAGGCATCATCCCAGGGCTCCTGGGAGATCAGACATTCGACCCACCTTTCCTTCCTTATGATTGTGGACACAACAAACACACTGGCACTGGGCCCAAGCATTACACTGCCAGTAAGCCCTCAATGAGAGGGAGGGCTTGTTCTCATCCACCTGTGGAAAAGGCACCTGAAATAGACCGGTTACATCTCGGCTAAAGTGCCTCTGTTTCGAGGGCTCCCCTGTGGCTTAGGCTGTGGAAAACTGTATTCCGAATTATGGAGCTGAAGAGTCCCCATTGGGAATATATACTTCAGGAGTTACATCCAGGGCCTCATGCTTGGAGGAGAGCATTGGGGCATGGTTTCCTTGTTTGTGCACTGGGATGTCTTGTTTCAAATGGCCATGAAGCACAATTCTCTTTTTCACATGTAGGAACTCCCTTCAGGTATTCTGCCCACTGATCCCCCTACGATATCACATGTACAAACACCAAGCCTCTAGAATCCACATTGAGCTTGGGAGCCTGATGAGAGTGGTGGCTATGCGTCTACAGATGGAGATAAGAGTGTTCATCCAAGAGGACCACCCCTCTGATGGGTCCTCCTTTCCATCAACTTCGACATACCTCCAGAGCAAGAGCTCATGGTGTCCCTCATTGAACTCTCAAGGTTTGAGTGTGAGAATGTCACACATATGGCCCATCACACACCTCTCTTCTCACAGAGAGGTGGTTTGGTCTCAAGGCTCCATGGGCATCATATCAGTGCCATGGCCACCTCTGGGAATGCACCTTTCAGAAAGAAGGCACCTCCACACACTGGGGAACCCAATTGTCTCTATCATGATGGATCTCTGATAACATGTGGAGCACTTCAGGGTCAAGTGCTTTCTCAGGCACTGCCTCACACGAATACACAGGACAGAATCTCTTTTGGAGAGAAAAGATTCATTCCAAACACCCAAACCAAAGGCACCTGGACAAAGACATCAAGGAACGACTGAGGAAGAACAGCCTCTGAGCTGCCATTTCAATAGGAAGGGACTTTTCCGCTTAGGGAAAAGAGAGGGTGTCATTTAACTTGACCCACACCTCGTGTCCTTTGGGAAGACGTGGGTGCCAAGCAGGGAGGACTGCTTGCAACCGACATATTTCTAGAGACAGGCCAAGAGAGAGTGAAAACCTCATGCAAGGGTCTTGTTATAGCCTTTGTGTCTAGTAGTACCCAGAAACACAGACCAGGGCTTGGGAATGAAACTCTGCCCTGGAATGTGGCTTGTATCCAAATCTCATCTCTCTCTCTCTCTATCCCTCTCACTCTCTCTCTCTCGGCTTCTTCCTCCTTCACATTCTCTCGAATCCTCCTCATCCAAGTTTATCTGTGCTCGTCCAGGTTGGCATATCTCAGCCAGGAGAGCAGTCAAATTCTTTAACCAAGATTTTCCATCAGTCTTCCAAAATCCTATCAAATATAAAAGCATTTTTCCTGAAATAACTCCTCTGTTTGTATGGGGATAGTCCGACTTACACAGTGTACCCCTAACTTACCATTGTCAGACCTTCACACTCACAGATAACCACCACAATAGTACTGCCTTCTACATGGTCACAGATTTGACTCCGAGATCAACATCTTCTCAACCACCCACACATAAGGGACCTAGTGAGAATTCACTTCTCTGCAGCACACCCCATGTATTTGAAGTTGCTGGTGAGGTGGATCTCTCGACTCTTTCTAAGCGGAGTTAGGAAATGAAGTCTCTGCCTCTCCATGTCGCAGTGAATTGGCATCTAAGAAGGAATCTGAGCACCGTTCAGCAGGGTCTGAATGACAATGGGACAGAGTTCAAGGATTCGGTCACTGAAAACCAGTCTCCATTTGGGACAATCCTCCTCCTTCTCTAGACCCTCAATTGGCAGGCCAGAGGCCCCTCTCATCCAAGAGGGAAACCTCAAGACCTGCCCATGGAGCCCTCACCACAGGGCTCACGGAGGAGAAGAAGAGAGACTCCTGAAATTCCTGACAGTTGTGTACCCCACAAACAAGCCAGCAGTGGAACTAGTCACCCCACTTCCATCCAGCACCCCAGTAGACAGGACGTATTCTTATCAACCTGTGAAATACCCACCAGACGTATCCCAGCTTCATTCATGGGACATTTGTTACTGTGGATAGCTAGTGTGTGATTTCATCTATTGACGTGTATGTTCTGAAGCAGGGAATTGTCCTTCCCCCCATTCCAATATGTCCTCAGGGTTGATATGGAGGGCCTCTTCCTTGGTTGAAGGCAGAGGGGCCTATTTTCATGCTTTGAGCTCTGGAATGAGATTTATCATCCCGGTCATATTTCGGAGACTTTTTTCCCCTGTTGGAGAAGACTGGAAGTGATAAGCTCACTGGTCCCCTTCAGATATATCCTCATCCTAAAGCAAGCCTGAGCAGTGGCTCTTTATTTACTCAGGAGAATGATGAGAATGGTGGCCATGAGAAGAATGCTGGAAAGAATACTTGTCATCCAATTGTCCAATACATCCAAGGGATCATCGTTTAATTTTGTATCAACATCCCTCCAGATCATGAGCTCAGGCTGCCCGATGTGCAACCATTGAGGCGTGATTTTGACAGCTTCCCACTTTGGGCCCATCACTCGCCTCTCTTCTCACAGAGGGACAGTGGTGTCACAAGGCTTGGTGGCAGCATTCCATGGCAACCTTTGGGCCTGAGCTTCTCAGATGGAAGGCAACTCCACCTCCTCTGTGCCCACCTGCTCTCTACAGAAGGATGCCTCTTCCCCTGAACGTGTGTCAGGCTCAACACGGTGGTTCAAGAACGTCGTCCCAGGAATACACAGTCTACAATCTCATGGGGAAAGAAAATATGGGATTGAAAAAGACCCACTCCCCACGCAGCCTGAACAGGAAAACCATGGCCGATGGAGGAAGAACAACACACGAGCATCCCTTTCCATGGGAGGAGGCTTTTCCACGGAAGGAAACTATGGAATATCTTTTAACCTGATTTCCACCCCATGCCATTGGAGAAGATATAGGTACCATACCAAGGCTTTCAAAGCTGTCTTCCAGGATGGGGCAGGGATTGTAATGGACACATTTTGGGAGTCAGGCCCGGACGGAGAGAAGACTCTGGTACACGTGTGCTGCTTTGTCCCATTTGTGTGCTATCCAACTTAAAGCAAGACATGTCCTTGGAGAAATTATCCTATCATTGACGGTTGCTGGAATCAACAGCTCCTGGACCTCTCTCTCTCCTTCTTTTCATCTCCTTCTCTCTAGCTCTCTCACTCTCCCCTTTACCCCCCTTCAATTTGTCTTGAATCCTCCTGTTACAAGTTGACCTGTGGTGATAATGGATGAAATATACAAGCCAAGAGAATGGTCCAAGTTAACCCACAGCCTTTTCTCCCTGACATCCTAGGTCTGATCACATATAAAATCCGTGGTCCAGAAAGACTTCCTGTGCTGTGTGGAGACACCCCAACTAGGTCATCCTTCCACAACACTTCCCATATTCAGCCCTTCCTATGCACACGCTGACCACTTCATATGTACTTCGGTCTCTAGGGTCTCATATTGGACTCAGAGAGCAACACACTTGAAACAACGTCCACCTGAGTGCTCTCCCAAGGAAGTGCTTCTCTGCAGCATTCCCTACGTGGTCCATGAGGTATTGTGGATTTGCTCGGGTGTGGATCTCTGGACTCGATCTTAGGCGATATATAATATGAAGTCTATGACTCTTCATGTCTCAATGTTTTGGCACCCAAACCATGGTCTGAGCATCCTTGGCCAGTGGGCTGGCCAACCATAGCCCAGAGTGCAAGATGTCTGTCAACCAAAGCCAGTCTCTATGGAATAGACCTCCTCATTCTCTAGCCTCATGAGTGTCAGGGACAGAGCCCACTCCCTTCCAGGAGGGAACTTTCAATACTCTCAAATTGCAGGCATCATCCCAGGGCTCCTGGGAGATCAGACAATCGACCCACCTTTCCTTCCTTATGATTGTGGACACAACAAACACACTGGCACTGGGCCCAAGCATTACACTGCCAGTAAGCCCTCAATGAGAGGGAGGGCTTGATCTCATCCACCTGTGGAAAAGGCACCTGAAATAGACCGGTTACCTCTCGGCTAAGGTGCCTCTGTTTCGAGGGCTCCCCTGTGGCTTAGGCTGTGGAAAAATGTATTCCGAATTATGGAGCTGAAAAGTCCCCTTTGGGAATATATACTTCAGGAGTTACATCCAGGGCCTCATGCTTGGAGGAGAGCAATGGGGCATGGTTTCCTTGTTTGTGCACTGGGATGTCTTGTTTCAAATGGCCATGAAGCACAATTCTCTTTTTCACATGTAGGAACTCCCTTGAGGTATTCTGCCCCCTGATCCCCTTAAAATAACACATGGTCAAGCACCAAGGCTCTAGAATCCACATTGAGCTTGGGAGCCTGATGAGAGTGGTGGCTATGCGTCTACAGATGGAGATAAGAGTGTTCATCCAAGAGGACCACCCATCTGATGGCTCCTCCTTTCCATCAACTTCGACATACCTCCAGAGCAAGAGCTCATGGTGTCCCTCTTTAAACTCTCAAGGTTTGAGTGTGAGAATGTCACACATATGGCCCATCACACACCTCTCTTCTCACAGAGAGGTGGTTTGGTCTCAAGGCTCCATGGGCATCATATCAGTGCCATGGCCACCTCTGGGAATGCACCTTTCAGAAAGAAGGCACCTCCACACACTGGGGAACCCAATTGTCTCTATCATGATGGATCTCTGATAACATGTGGAGCACTTCAGGGTCAAGTGCTTTCTCAGGCACTGCCTCACACGAATACACAGGACAGAATCTCTTTTGGAGAGAAAAGATGTCATTCCAAACACCCAAACAAAAGGCACCTGGACAAAGACATCAAGGAACGACTGAGGAAGAACAGCCTCTGAGCTGCCATTTCAATAGGAAAGGTCTTTTCCGCTTAGGGAAAAGAGAGGGTGTCATTTAACTTGACCCACACCTCGTGTCCTTTGGGAAGACGTGGGTGCCAAGCAGGGAGGACTGCTTGCAACCGACATATTTCTAGAGACAGGCCAAGAGAGAGTGAAAACCTCATGCAAGGGTCTTGTTATAGCCTTTGTGTCTAGTAGTACCCAGAAACACAGACCAGGGCTTGGGAATGAAACTCTGCCCTGGAATGGGGCTTGTATCCAAATCTCATCTCTCTCTCTCTCTCTATCCCTCTCACTCTCTCTCTCTCGGCTTCTTCCTCCTTCACATTCTCTCGAATCCTCCTCATCCAAGTTTATCTGTGCTCGTCCAGGTTGGCATATCTCAGCCAGGAGAGCAGTCAAATTCTTTAACCAAGATTTTCCATCAGTCTTCCAAAATCCTATCAAATATAAAAGCATTTTTCCTGAAATAACTCCTCTGTTTGTATGGGGATACTCCACCTTACACAGTGTACCCCTATCTTACCATTGTCAGACCTTCACACTCACAGATAACCACCACAATAGTACTGCCTTCTACATGGTCACAGATTTGACTCCGAGATCAACATCTTCTCAACCACCCACACATAAGGGTCCTAGTGAGAATTCACTACTCTGCAGCACACCCCGTGTATTTGAAGTTGCTGGTGAGGTGGATCTCTCGACTCTTTCTAAGCGGAGTTAGGAAATGAAGTCTCTGCCTCTCCATGTCGCAGTGAATTGGCATCTAAGAAGGAATCTGAGCACCCTTCAGCAGGGTCTGAATGACAATGGGACAGAGTTCAAGGATTCGGTCACTGAAAACCAGTCTCCATTTGGGACAATCCTCCTCCTTCTCTAGACCCTCAATTGGCAGGCCAGAGGCCCCTCTCATCCAAGAGGGAAACCTCAAGACCTGCCCATGGAGCCCTCACCACAGGGCTCACGGAGGAGAAGAAGAGAGACTCCTGAAATTCCTGACAGTTGTGTACCCCACACACAAGCCATCAGTGGAACTAGTCACCCCACTTCCATCCAGCACCCCAGTAGACAGGACGTATTCTTATCAACCTGTGAAATACCCACCAGACGTATCCCAGCTTCATTCATGCGAAATTTGTTACTGTGGATAGCTAGTGTGTGATTTCATCTATTGACGTGTATGTTCTGAAGCAGGGAGTTGTCCTTCCCCCCATTCCAATATGTCCTCAGGGTTGATATGGAGGGCCTCGTCCTTGGTTGAAGGCAGAGGGGCCTATTTTCATGCTTTGAGCTCTGGAATGAGATTTATCATCCCGGTCATATTTCGGAGACTTTTTTCCCCTGTTGGAGAAGACTGGAAGTGATAAGCTCACTGGTCCCCTTCAGATATATCCTCATCCAAAAGCAAGCCTGAGCAGTGGCTCTTTATTCACTCAGGAGAATGATGAGAATGGTGGCCATGAGAAGAATGCTGGAAAGAATACTTGTTATCCAATTGTCCAATACATCCAAGGGATCATCGTTTAATTTTGTATCAACATCCCTCCAGATCATGAGCTCAGGCTGCCCGATGTGCAACCATTGAGGCGTGATTTTGACAGCTTCCCACTTTGGGCCCATCACTCGCCTCTCTTCTCACAGAGGGACAGTGGTGTCACAAGGCTTGGTGGTAGCATGCCATGGCAACCATTGGGCCTGAGCTTCTCAGATGGAAGGCAACTCCACCTCCTCTGTGCCCACCTGCTCTCTACAGAAGGATGGCTCTTCCCCTGAACGTGTGTCAGGCTCAACACGGTGGTTCATGAACGTCGTCCCAGGAATACACAGTCTACAATCTCATGGGGAAAGAAAATATGGGATTGAAAAAGACCCACTCCCCACGCAGCCTGAACAGGAAAACCATGGCCGATGGAGGAAGAACAACACACGAGCATCCCTTTCCATGGGAGGAGGCTTTTCCACGGAAGGAAACTATGGAATATCTTTTAACCTGATTTCCACCCCATGCCATTGGAGAAGATATAGGTACCATACCAAGGCTTTCAAAGCTGTCTTCCAGGATGTGGCAGGGATTGTAATGGACACATTTTGGGAGTCAGGCCCAGACGGAGAGAAGACTCTGGTACACGTGTGCTGCTTTGTCCCATTTGTGTGCTATCCAACTTAAAGCAAGACATGTCCTTGGAGAAATTATCCTATCATTGACGGTTGCTGGAATCAACAGCTCCTGTACCTCTCTCTCTCCTTCTTTTCATCTCCTTCTCTCTAGCTCTCTCACTCTCCCCTTTACCCCCCTTCAATTTGTCTTGAATCCTCCTGTTACAAGTTGACCTGTGGTGATAATGGATGAAATATACAAGCCAAGAGAATGGTCCAAGTTAACCCACAGCCTTTTCTCCCTGACATCCTAGGTCTGATCACATATAAAATCCGTGGTCCAGAAAGACTTCCTGTGCTGTGTGGAGACACCCCAACTAGGTCATCCTTCCACAACACTTCCCATATTCAGCCCTTCCGATGGACACGCTGACCACTTCATATGTACTTCGGTCTCTAGGGTCCCATAGTGGATTCAGAGAGCAACACACTTGAAACAACGTCCACCTGAGTGCTCTCCCAAGGAAGTGCTTCTCTGCAGCATTCCCTACCTGGTCCATGAGGTATTGTGGATTTGCTCGGGTGTGGATCTCTGGACTCGTTCTTAGGCGATATAGAATATGAAGTCGATGACTCTTCATGTCTCAATGATTGGGCACCCAAACCATGGTCTGAGCATCCTTGGCCAGTGGGCTGGCCAACCATAGCCCAGAGTGCAAGATGTCTGTCAACCAAAGCCAGTCTCTATGGAATAGACCTCCTCATTCTCTAGCCTCATGAGTGTCAGGGACAGAGCCCACTCCCTTCCAGGAGGGAACTTTCAATACCCTCAAATTGCAGGCATCATCCCAGGGCTCCTGGGAGATCAGACAATCGACCCACCTTTCCTTCCTTATGATTGTGGACACAACAAACACACTGGCACTGGGCCCAAGCATTACACTGCCAGTAAGCCCTCAATGAGAGGGAGGGCTTGTTCTCATCCACCTGTGGAAAAGGCACCTGAAATAGACCGGTTACCTCTCGGCTAAGGTGCCTCTGTTTCGAGGGCTCCCCTGTGGCTTAGGCTGTGGAAAACTGTATTCCGAATTATGGAGCTGAAAAGTCCCCTTTGGGAATATATACTTCAGGAGTTACATCCAGGGCCTCATGCTTGGAGGAGAGCATTGGGGCATGGTTTCCTTGTTTGTGCACTGGGATGTCTTGTTTCAAATGGCCATGAAGCACAATTCTCTTTTTCACATGTAGGAACTCCCTTGAGGTATTCTGCCCCCTGATCCCCTTAAAATAACACATGGTCAAGCACCAAGGCTCTAGAATCCACATTGAGCTTGGGAGCCTGATGAGAGTGGTGGCTATGCGTCTACAGATGGAGATAAGAGTGTTCATCCAAGAGGACCACCCATCTGATGGCTCCTCCTTTCCATCAACTTCGACATACCTCCAGAGCAAGAGCTCATGGTGTCCCTCTTTGAACTCTCAAGGTTTGAGTGTGAGAATGTCACACATATGGCCCATCACACACCTCTCTTCTCACAGAGAGGTGGTTTGGTCTCAAGGCTCCATGGGCATCATATCAGTGCCATGGCCACCTCTGGGAATGCACCTTTCAGAAAGAAGGCACCTCCACACACTGGGGAACCCAATTGTCTCTATCATGATGGATCTCTGATAACATGTGGAGCACTTCAGGGTCAAGTGCTTTCTCAGGCACTGCCTCACACGAACACACAGGACAGAATCTCTTTTGGAGAGAAAAGATGTCATTCCAAACACCCAAACAAAAGGCACCTGGACAAAGACATCAAGGAACGACTGAGGAAGAACAGCCTCTGAGCTGCCATTTCAATAGGAAAGGTCTTTTCCGCTTAGGGAAAAGAGAGGGTGTCATTTAACTTGACCACACCTCGTGTCCTTTGGGAAGACGTGGGTGCCAAGCAGGGAGGACTGCTTGCAACCGACATATTTCTAGAGACAGGCCAAGAGAGAGTGAAAACCTCATGCAAGGGTCTTGTTATACCTTTGTGTCTAGTAGTACCCAGAAACACAGACCAGGGCTTGGGAATGAAACTCTGCCCTGGAATGGGGCTTGTATCCAAATCTC
This sequence comes from Sus scrofa, assembly GCF_054392235.1. Classification (NCBI taxonomy): domain Eukaryota; kingdom Metazoa; phylum Chordata; class Mammalia; order Artiodactyla; family Suidae; genus Sus; species Sus scrofa. Next base: position 46,659,084 of record NC_139402.1, read on the forward strand.
ATCTCTCTCTCTCTCTCTATCCCTCTCACTCTCTCTCTCTCGGCTTCTTCCTCCTTCACATTCTCTCGAATCCTCCTCATCCAAGTTTATCTGTGCTCGTCCAGGTTGGCATATCTCAGCCAGGAGAGCAGTCAAATTCTTTAACCAAGATTTTCCATCAGTCTTCCAAAATCCTATCAAATATAAAAGCATTTTTCCTGAAATAACTCCTCTGTTTGTATGGGGATACTCCACCTTACACAGTGCACCCCTATCTTACCATTGTCAGAACTTCACACTCACAGAAAACCACCACAATAGTACTGCCTTCTACATGGTCACAGATTTGACTCCGAGATCAACATCTTCTCAACCACCCACACATAAGGGACCTAGTGAGAATTCACTTCTCTGCAGCACACCCCATGTATTTGAAGTTGCTGGTGAGGTGGAGCTCTCGACTCTTTCTAAGCGGAGTTAGGAAATGAAGTCTCTGCCTCTCCATGTCGTAGTGAATTGGCATCTAAGAAGGAATCTGAGCACCCTTCAGCAGGGTCTGAATGACAATGGGACAGAGTTCAAGGATTCGGTCACTGAAAACCAGTCTCCATTTGGGACAATCCTCCTCCTTCTCTAGACCCTCAATTGGCAGGCCAGAGGCCCCTCTCATCCAAGAGGGAAACCTCAAGACCTGCCCATGGAGCCCTCACCACAGGGCTCACGGAGGAGAAGAAGAGAGACTCCTGAAATTCCTGACAGTTGTGTACCCCACAAACAAGCCAGCAGTGGAACTAGTCACCCCACTTCCATCCAGCACCCCAGTAGACAGGACGTATTCTTATCAACCTGTGAAATACCCACCAGACGTATCCCAGCTTCATTCATGGGAAATTTGTTACTGTGGATAGCTAGTGTGTGATTTCATCTATTGACGTGTATGTTCCGAAGCAGGGAATTGTCCTTTCCCCATTCCAATAATTCCTCAGGGTTGATATTGTGGGCCTCGTCCTAGGTTTAACGTAGAGGCGCCTATTTTCATGCTTTGAGCTCTGGAATGAGATTTATCATCCCGGTCATATTTAGGAGACTTTTTTCCCCTGTTGGAGAAGACTGGAAGTGATAAGCTCACTGGTCCCTTTCAGATATATCCTCATCCAAAAGCAAGCCTGAGCAGTGGCTCTTTATTTACTCAGGAGAATGATGAGAATGGTGGCCATGAGAAGAACGCTGGAACGAATACTTATCATACAATTGTCCAATACATCCAATAGATCATCCTTTAATTTAGTATCAACATACCTCCAGATCATGAGCTCAGGCTGCCCGATGTGCAACCATTGAGGCGTGATTTTGACAGCTTCCCACTTTGGGCCCATCCCTCGCCTCTCTTCTCACAGAGGGTCAGTGGTGTCACAAGGCTTGGTGGCAGCATGCCATGGCAACCACTGGGCCTGATCTTCTCAGATGGAAGGCAACTCCACCTCCTCTGTGCCCACCTGTTCTCTACAGAAGGATGACTCTTCCCCTGAACGTGTGTCAGGCTTAACACGGTGGTTCCAGAACTGCTTCCCAGGAATACACAGTCTACAATCTCATTTGGAAAGAATATGGAATGGAAAAAATCCCACTCCCCACGGAGCCTGAACAGGAAAACAATGGCCGATGGAGGAAGAACAACACAGGAGCATCCCTTTCCATGGGAGGAGGCTTTTCCACGGAAGGAAACTATGGAATATCTTTTAAACTGATTTCAACCCATGCCATTTCAGCAGATATAGGTACCATACCAAGGCTTTCAAACCTGTCTTCCAGTATGGAGCTGGGATTGTAATGGAGACATTTTGGGAGTCAGGCCCGGAAGGAGAGAAGACTCTGGTACAAGTGTGCTGGTTTCTCCCATTTGTGGGATATCCACTTTAAACAAAGACATGTCCTTGGAGCAATTATCCTGCCGTTGGCGATTGCTTGTCTCAACAGCTCCTGTACCTCTATCTCTCCTTCTTTTCATCTCCTTCTCTCTAGCTCTCTCACTCTCCCCTTTGCCCCCCTTCTATTTCTTTTGAATCCTCCAGCTACAAGTTGACCTGTGGTGGTAATGGATGAAATATACAAGCCAAGAGAATGGTCCAAGTTAACCCACAGCCTTTTCTCCCTGACATCCTAGGTCTGATCACATATAAAATCCGTGGTCCAGAAAGACATCCTGTGCTGTGTGAAGACACCCCAACTAGGTCATCCTTCCACAACACTTCCCATATTCAGCACTTCCGGTGGACATGCTGACCACTTCATATGTACTTCGGTCTGGAAGGTCGCATATTGGACTCAGAGAGCAACACACTTGAAAAAAGGTTCACATGAGAGCTCTCCCAAGAAATGGCTTTTCTGCAGCATTCCCTACCTGGTCCATGAGGTATTGTGGATTTGCTCGGGTGTGGATCTCTGGACTCGTTCGTAGGGGATAGAGAATATGAAGTCTATGACTCTTCATGTCTCAATGATTGGGCATCCACACAATGGTCTGAACATCCTTGACCTGTGGGCTGGCCAACAATAGCCCAGAGTGCAAGATGTCTGTCAACCAAAGCCAGTCTCTATGGAATAGACCTCCTCATTCTCTAGCCTCATGAGTGTCAGGGACAGAGCCCACTCCCTTCCAGGAGGGAACTTTCAATACCCTCAAATTGCAGGCATCATCCCAGGGTTCCTGGGAGATCAGACATTCGACCCACCTTTCCTTCCTTATGATTGTGGACACAACAAACACACTGGCACTGGGCCCAAGCATTACACTGCCAGTAAGCCCTCAATGAGAGGGAGGGTGGGCTTATCCACCTGTGGAAAAGGCACGTGAAATAGACCCGTTACCTCTCGGTTAAAAGGCCTCTGTTTGGAGGGCTCCCCTCTGGCTTAGGCTATGGAAATATGTATTCAGAAGTGTGGAGCTGAAAATGCCCCATTGGGAATGCCTTCTTCAGAGGTTACATCCCGGGCCTCATGCTTGGGGGAGAGCATTGGGGCATGGTGTCCTTGTTTGTGCACTGGGATGTCTTGTATCAAATGGCCAGGAAGCACAGTTCTACTTTCACATGTAGGAACTCCCTTGAGGTATTCTGCCCACGGATGCCCTTAAGATATCACATGTGCAAACACCAAGCCTCTAGAATCCACATTGAGCTTGGGAGCCTGAGGAGAGTGGTGGCTATGCGTCTACAGATGGAGATATTAGTGTTCATCAAAGAGGACCACTCATCTGATGGAACCTCCTTTCCATTAACTTCGACATACCTCCAGAGCAAGAGCTCATGGTGTCCATCTTTGAACTCTCAATGTTTGAGGGTGACACTTTCCCACAGATGGCCCATCACACACCTCTTTTCTCACAGAGAGGTGGTTTGGTCACAAGGCTCCATGGGAATCATATCAGTGCCATGGCCACCTCTGGGAATGCACCTTTCAGAAAGAAGGCACCTCCACACACTGGGGAACCCAATTGTCTCTATCATGATGGATCTCTGATAACATGTGGAGCATTTCAGGGTCAAGTGCTTTCTCAGGCACTGCCTCACACGAATACACAGGACAGAATCTCTTTTGGAGAGAAAAGATGTCATTCCAAACACCCAAACAATAGTCCCCTGGACAATGTCATCAAGGAACGACTGAGGAAGAACACCCTCTGAGCTGCCATTTCAATAGGAAGGGACTTTTCCGCTTAGAGAAAAGAGAGGGTGTCATTTAACTTGACCCACACCTCATGTCATTTGAGAGGACATGGGTGCCAAGCAGGGAGGACTGCTTGCAACCGACATATTTCTAGAGACAGTCCAAGAAAGAGTGAAAATCTCATGCAAGAGTCCTGAGATTGCCTTTGTGTCTAATAGTCCCCGGAATCACAGACAAGGGCTTGGGAAGGACATTGTGCCCTGGAATGTGGCTTGTGTCCAAAACATATCTCATTCATTCTCTCTCTCACTCTCTCTCTGGGCTTCTTCCTCCTTCACATTCTCTCGAATCCACCTCATCCAAGGTTATCTGTGGTGGTCCAGGTCGGCATATCTCAGCCAGGAGAGCAGTCCAATTCTTTCACCAAGATTTTCCATCAGTCTTCCAAACTCCTCTCAAATATGAAAGCATTATTCCTGAAATAACTCCTCTGTTTGTATGGAGATATTCCACCTTACACAGTGTACCCCTATCTTACCATTGTCAGCCCTTCACACTGACAGATAGCCATCCCAATTGTACTGCGTTCTAGTTGGTCACATATTTGACTCCGAGATCAACATCTTTTCAACCACCTACACATAAGGGACCTAGTGAGAATTCACTTCTCTGAAGCACACCCCATGTATTTGAAGTTGCTGGTGAGGTGGATCTCTCGACTCTTTCTAAGCGGAGTTCGGAAATGAAGTCTCTGACTCTCCATGTCTCAGTGAATTGGCATCTAAGTAGGCGTCTGTGCACTCTTCAGCAGGGTCTGAATGACAATGGGACAGAGTTCAAGGATTCGGTCCCCTGAAACCAGTCTCCATTTGGGACAATCCTCCTCCTTCTCTAGACCCTCAATTGGCAGGCCAGAGGCCCCTCTCATCCAAGAGGGAAACCTCAAGACCTGCCAATGGAGCCCTCACCACAGGGCTCACGGAGGAGAAGAAGAGAGACTCCTGAAATTCCTGACAGTTGTGTACCCCACAAACAAGCCAGCAGTGGAACTCGTCACCCCACTTCCATCCAGCACCCCAGTAGACAGGACGTATTCTTATCAACCTGTGAAATACCCACCAGACGTATCCCAGCTTCATTCATGGGAAATTTGTTACTGTGGATAGCTAGTGTGTGATTTCATCTATTGACGTGTATGTTCCGAAGCAGGGAATTGTCCTTTCCCCATTCCAATAATTCCTCAGGGTTGATATTGTGGGCCTCGTCCTAGGTTTAACGTAGAGGCGCCTATTTTCATGCTTTGAGCTCTGGAATGAGATTTATCATCCCGGTCATATTTCGGAGACTTTTTTCCCCTGTTGGAGAAGACTGGAAGTGATAAGCTCACTGGTCCCTTTCAGATATATCCTCATCCAAAAGCAAGCCTGAGCAGTGGCTCTTTATTTACTCAGGAGAATGATGAGAATGGTGGCCATGAGAAGAACGCTGGAACGAATACTTATCATACAATTGTCCAATACATCCAATAGATCATCCTTTAATTTAGTATCAACATACCTCCAGATCATGAGCTCAGGCTGCCCGATGTGCAACCATTGAGGCGTGATTTTGACAGCTTCCCACTTTGGGCCCATCCCTCGCCTCTCTTCTCACAGAGGGTCAGTGGTGTCACAAGGCTTGGTGGCAGCATGCCATGGCAACCACTGGGCCTGATCTTCTCAGATGGAAGGCAACTCCACCTCCTCTGTGCCCACCTGTTCTCTACAGAAGGATGACTCTTCCCCTGAACGTGTGTCAGGCTTAACACGGTGGTTCCAGAACTGCTTCCCAGGAATACACAGTCTACAATCTCATTTGGAAAGAATATGGAATGGAAAAAATCCCACTCCCCACGGAGCCTGAACAGGAAAACAATGGCCGATGGAGGAAGAACAACACAGGAGCATCCCTTTCCATGGGAGGAGGCTTTTCCACGGAAGGAAACTATGGAATATCTTTTAAACTGATTTCAACCCATGCCATTTCAGCAGATATAGGTACCATACCAAGGCTTTCAAACCTGTCTTCCAGTATGGAGCTGGGATTGTAATGGAGACATTTTGGGAGTCAGGCCCGGAAGGAGAGAAGACTCTGGTACAAGTGTGCTGGTTTCTCCCATTTGTGGGATATCCACTTTAAACAAAGACATTTCCTTGGAGCAATTATCCTGCCGTTGGCGATTGCTTGTCTCAACAGCTCCTGTACCTCTATCTCTCCTTCTTTTCATCTCCTTCTCTCTAGCTCTCTCACTCTCCCCTTTGCCCCCCTTCTATTTCTTTTGAATCCTCCAGCTACAAGTTGACCTGTGGTGATAATGGATGAAATATACAAGCCAAGAGAATGGTCCAAGCTAACCCACAGCCTTTTCTCCCTGACATCCTAGGTCTGATCACATATAAAATCCGTTGTCCAGAAAGACATCCTGTGCTGTGTAGAGACACCCCAACTAGGTCATCCTTCCACAACACTTCCCATATTCAGCCCTTCCGGTGGACATGCTGACCACTTCATATGTACTTCGGTCTGGAAGGTCGCATATTGGACTCAGAGAGCAACACACTTGAAAAAAGGTTCACATGAGAGCTCTCCCAAGAAATGGCTTATCTGCAGCATTCCCTACCTGGTCCATGAGGTATTGTGGATTTGCTCGGGTGTGGACCTCTGGACTCGTTCGTAGGCCATATAGAATATGAAGTCTATGACTCTTCATGTCTCAATGATTGGGCATCCACACAATGGTCTGAACATCCTTGACCTGTGGGCTGGCCAACAATAGCCCAGAGTGCCAGATGTCTGTCAACCAAAGCCAGTCTCTATGGAATAGACCTCCTCATTCTCTAGCCTCATGAGTGTCAGGGACAGAGCCCACTCCCTTCCAGGAGGGAACTTTCAATACCCTCAAATTGCAGGCATCATCTCAGGGCTCCTGGAAGATCAGTCAAGCCACCTACCTTTCCTTCCTTATGCTTGTAGACACAACAAACACACTGGCACTGGCCCCAGGCACCACACTCCCAGGAAGCATTCAATGAGAGGGAGGGTGGGCTTATCCACCTGTGGAAAAGGCACGTGAAATAGACCCGTTACCTCTCGGTTAAAAGGCCTCTGTTTGGAGGGCTCCCCTCTGGCTTAGGCTATGGAAATATGTATTCAGAAGTGTGGAGCTGAAAATGCCCCATTGGGAATGTCTTCTTCAGGGGTTACATCCCGGGCCTCATGCTTGGGGGAGAGCATTGGGGCATGGTTTCCTTGTTTGTGCACTGGGATGTCTTGTATCAAATGGCCAGGAAGCACAGTTCTACTTTCACATGTAGGAACTCCCTTGAGGTATTCTGCCCACGGATCCCCTTAAGATATCACATGTGCAAACACCAAGCCTCTAGAATCCACATTGAGCTTGGGAGCCTGAGGAGAGTGGTGGCTATGCGTCTACAGATGGAGATATTAGTGTTCATCAAAGAGGACCACTCATCTGATGGAACCTCCTTTCCATCAACTTCGACATACCTCCAGAGCAAGAGCTCATGGTGTCCATCTTTGAACTCTCAAGGTTTGAGGGTGACACTTTCCCACAGATGGCCCATCACACACCTCTTTTCTCACAGAGAGGTGGTTTGGTCACCAGGCTCCATGGGCATCATATCAGTGCCATGGCCACCTCTGGGAATGCACCTTTCAGAAAGAAGGCACCTCCACACACTGGGGAACCCAATTGTCTCTATCATGATGGATCTCTGATAACATGTGGAGCATTTCAGGGTCAAGTGCTTTCTCAGGCACTGCCTCACACGAATACACAGGACAGAATCTCTTTTGGAGAGAAAAGATGTCATTCCAAACACCCAAACAATAGTCCCCTGGACAATGTCATCAAGGAACGACTGAGGAAGAACACCCTCTGAGCTGCCATTTCAATAGGAAGGGACTTTTCCGCTTAGAGAAAAGAGAGGGTGTCATTTAACTTGACCCACACCTCATGTCATTTGAGAGGACATGGGTGCCAAGCAGGGAGGACTGCTTGCAACCGACATATTTCTAGAGACAGTCCAAGAAAGAGTGAAAATCTCATGCAAGAGTCCTGAGATTGCCTTTGTGTCTAATAGTCCCCGGAATCACAGACAAGGGCTTGGGAAGGACATTGTGCCCTGGAATGTGGCTTGTGTCCAAAACATATCTCATTCATTCTCTCTCTCACTCTCTCTCTGGGCTTCTTCCTCCTTCACATTCTCTCGAATCCACCTCATCCAAGGTTATCTGTGGTGGTCCAGGTCGGCATATCTCAGCCAGGAGAGCAGTCCAATTCTTTCACCAAGATTTTCCATCAGTCTTCCAAACTCCTCTCAAATATGAAAGCATTATTCCTGAAATAACTCCTCTGTTTGTATGGAGATATTCCACCTTACACAGTGTACCCCTATCTTACCATTGTCAGCCCTTCACACTGACAGATAGCCATCCCAATTGTACTGCGTTCTAGTTGGTCACATATTTGACTCCGAGATCAACATCTTTTCAACCACCTACACATAAGGGACCTAGTGAGAATTCACTTCTCTGAAGCACACCCCGTGTATTTGAAGTTGCTGGTGAGGTGGATCTCTCGACTCTTTCTAAGCGGAGTTCGGAAATGAAGTCTCTGACTCTCCATGTCTCAGTGAATTGGCATCTAAGTAGGCGTCTGAGCACTCTTCAGCAGGGTCTGAATGACAATGGGACAGAGTTCAAGGATTCGGTCCCCTCAAACCAGTCTCCATTTGGGACAATCCTCCTCCTTCTCTAGACCCTCAATTGGCAGGCCAGAGGCCCCTCTCATCCAAGAGGGAAACCTCAAGACCTGCCAATGGAGCCCTCACCCCAGGACTCACGGAGGAGAAGAAGAGAGACTCCTGAAATTCCTGACAGTTGTGTACCCCACAAACAAGCCAGCAGTGGAACTAGTCACCCCACTTCCATCCAGCACCCCAGTAGACAGGACGTATTCTTATCAACCTGTGAAATACCCACCAGTCATATCCCAGCTTCATTCATGGGAAATTTGTTACTGTGGATAGCTAGTGTGTGATTTCATCTATTGACGTGTATGTTCCGAAGCAGGGAATTGTCCTTTCCCCATTCCAATAATTCCTCAGGGTTGATATTGTGGGCCTCGTCCTAGGTTTAACGTAGAGGCGCCTATTTTCATGCTTTGAGCTCTGGAATGAGATTTATCATCCCGGTCATATTTAGGAGACTTTTTTCCCCTGTTGGAGAAGACTGGAAGTGATAAGCTCACTGGTCCCTTTCAGATATATCCTCATCCAAAAGCAAGCCTGAGCAGTGGCTCTTTATTTACTCAGGAGAATGATGAGAATGGTGGCCATGAGAAGAACGCTGGAACGAATACTTATCATACAATTGTCCAATACATCCAATAGATCATCCTTTAATTTAGTATCAACATACCTCCAGATCATGAGCTCAGGCTGCCCGATGTGCAACCATTGAGGCGTGATTTTGACAGCTTCCCACTTTGGGCCCATCCCTCGCCTCTCTTCTCACAGAGGGTCAGTGGTGTCACAAGGCTTGGTGGCAGCATGCCATGGCAACCACTGGGCCTGATCTTCTCAGATGGAAGGCAACTCCACCTCCTCTGTGCCCACCTGTTCTCTACAGAAGGATGACTCTTCCCCTGAACGTGTGTCAGGCTTAACACGGTGGTTCCAGAACTGCTTCCCAGGAATACACAGTCTACAATCTCATTTGGAAAGAATATGGAATGGAAAAAATCCCACTCCCCACGGAGCCTGAACAGGAAAACAATGGCCGATGGAGGAAGAACAACACAGGAGCATCCCTTTCCATGGGAGGAGGCTTTTCCACGGAAGGAAACTATGGAATATCTTTTAAACTGATTTCAACCCATGCCATTTCAGCAGATATAGGTACCATACCAAGGCTTTCAAACCTGTCTTCCAGTATGGAGCTGGGATTGTAATGGAGACATTTTGGGAGTCAGGCCCGGAAGGAGAGAAGACTCTGGTACAAGTGTGCTGGTTTCTCCCATTTGTGGGATATCCACTTTAAACAAAGACATTTCCTTGGAGCAATTATCCTGCCGTTGGCGATTGCTTGTCTCAACAGCTCCTGTACCTCTATCTCTCCTTCTTTTCATCTCCTTCTCTCTAGCTCTCTCACTCTCCCCTTTGCCCCCCTTCTATTTCTTTTGAATCCTCCAGCTACAAGTTGACCTGTGGTGGTAATGGATGAAATATACCTGCCAAGAGAATGGTCCAAGCTAACCCACAGCCTTTTCTCCCTGACATCCTAGGTCTGATCACATATAAAATCCGTTGTCCAGAAAGACATCCTGTGCTGTGTGGAGACACCCCAACTAGGTCATCCTTCCACAACACTTCCCATATTCAGCCCTTCCGGTGGACATGCTGACCACTTCATATGTACTTCGGTCTGGAAGGTCGCATATTGGACTCAGAGAGCAACACACTTGAAAAAAGGTTCACATGAGTGCTCTCCCAAGAAATGGCTTATCTGCAGCATTCCCTACCTGGTCCATGAGGTATTGTGGATTTGCTCGGGTGTGGACCTCTGGAATCGTTCGTAGGCCATATAGAATATCACGTCTATGACTCTTCATGTCTCAATGATTGGGCATCCACACAATGGTCTGAACATCCTTGACCTGTGGGCTGGCCAACAATAGCCCAGAGTGCAAGATGTCTGTCAACCAAAGCCAGTCTCTATGGAATAGACCTCCTCATTCTCTAGCCTCATGAGTGTCAGGGACAGAGCCCACTCCCTTCCAGGAGGGAACTTTCAATACCCTCAAATTGCAGGCATCATCTCAGGGCTCCTGGAAGATCAGTCAAGCCACCTACCTTTCCTTCCTTATGCTTGTAGACACAACAAACACACTGGCACTGGCCCCAGGCACCACACTCCCAGGAAGCATTCAATGAGAGGGAGGGTGGGCTTATCCACCTGTGGAAAAGGCACGTGAAATAGACCCGTTACCTCTCGGTTAAAAGGCCTCTGTTTGGAGGGCTCCCCTCTGGCTTAGGCTATGGAAATATGTATTCAGAAGTGTGGAGCTGAAAATGCCCCATTGGGAATGTCTTCTTCAGGGGTTACATCCCGGGCCTCATGCTTGGGGGAGAGCATTGGGGCATGGTTTCCTTGTTTGTGCACTGGGATGTCTTGTATCAAATGGCCAGGAAGCACAGTTCTACTTTCACATGTAGGAACTCCCTTGAGGTATTCTGCCCACGGATCCCCTTAAGATATCACATGTGCAAACACCAAGCCTCTAGAATCCACATTGAGCTTGGGAGCCTGAGGAGAGTGGTGGCTATGCGTCTACAGATGGAGATATTAGTGTTCATCAAAGAGGACCACTCATCTGATGGAACCTCCTTTCCATCAACTTCGACATACCTCCAGAGCAAGAGCTCATGGTGTCCATCTTTGAACTCTCAAGGTTTGAGGGTGACACTTTCCCACAGATGGCCCATCACACACCTCTTTTCTCACAGAGAGGTGGTTTGGTCACCAGGCTCCATGGGCATCATATCAGTGCCATGGCCACCTCTGGGAATGCACCTTTCAGAAAGAAGGCACCTCCACACACTGGGGAACCCAATTGTCTCTATCATGATGGATCTCTGATAACATGTGGAGCATTTCAGGGTCAAGTGCTTTCTCAGGCACTGCCTCACACGAATACACAGGACAGAATCTCTTTTGGAGAGAAAAGATGTCATTCCAAACACCCAAACAATAGTCACCTGGACAATGTCATCAAGGAACGACTGAGGAAGAACACCCTCTGAGCTGCCATTTCAATAGGAAGGGACTTTTCCGCTTAGAGAAAAGAGAGGGTGTCATTTAACTTAACCCACACCTCATGTCATTTGAGAGGACTTGGGTGCCAAGCAGGGAGGACTGCTTGCAACCGACATATTTCTAGAGACAGTCCAAGAAAGAGTGAAAATCTCATGCAAGAGTCCTGAGATTGCCTTTGTGTCTAATAGTCCCCGGAATCACAGACAAGGGCTTGGGAAGGACATTGTGCCCTGGAATGTGGCTTGTGTCCAAAACATATCTCATTCATTCTCTCTCTCACTCTCTCTCTGGGCTTCTTCCTCCTTCACATTCTCTCGAATCCACCTCATCCAAGGTTATCTGTGGTGGTCCAGGTCGGCATATCTCAGCCAGGAGAGCAGTCCAATTCTTTCACCAAGATTTTCCATCAGTCATCCAAACTCCTCTCAAATATGAAAGCATTATTCCTGAAATAACTCCTCTGTTTGTATGGAGATATTCCACCTTACACAGTGTACCCCTATCTTACCATTGTCAGCCCTTCACACTGACAGATAGCCATCCCAATTGTACTGCGTTCTAGTTGGTCACATATTTGACTCCGAGATCAACATCTTTTCAACCACCTACACATAAGGGACCTAGTGAGAATTCACTTCTCTGAAGCACACCCCGTGTATTTGAAGTTGCTGGTGAGGTGGATCTCTCGACTCTTTCTAAGCGGAGTTCGGAAATGAAGTCTCTGACTCTCCATGTCTCAGTGAATTGGCATCTAAGTAGGCGTCTGAGCACTCTTCAGCAGGGTCTGAATGACAATGGGACAGAGTTCAAGGATTCGGTCCCCTCAAACCAGTCTCCATTTGGGACCATCCTCCTCCTTCTCTAGACCCTCAATTGGCAGGCCAGAGGCCCCTCTCATCCAAGAGGGAAACCTCAAGACCTGCCAATGGAGCCCTCACCACAGGGCTCACGGAGGAGAAGAAGAGAGACTCCTGAAATTCCTGACAGTTGTGTACCCCACAAACAAGCCAGCAGTGGAACTCGTCACCCCACTTCCATCCAGCACCCCAGTAGACAGGACGTATTCTTATCAACCTGTGAAATACCCACCAGACGTATCCCAGCTTCATTCATGGGAAATTTGTTACTGTGGATAGCTAGTGTGTGATTTCATCTATTGACGTGTATGTTCCGAAGCAGGGAATTGTCCTTTCCCCATTCCAATAATTCCTCAGGGTTGATATTGTGGGCCTCGTCCTAGGTTTAACGTAGAGGCGCCTATTTTCATGCTTTGAGCTCTGGAATGAGATTTATCATCCCGGTCATATTTAGGAGACTTTTTTCCCCTGTTGGAGAAGACTGGAAGTGATAAGCTCACTGGTCCCTTTCAGATATATCCTCATCCAAAAGCAAGCCTGAGCAGTGGCTCTTTATTTACTCAGGAGAATGATGAGAATGGTGGCCATGAGAAGAACGCTGGAACGAATACTTATCATACAATTGTCCAATACATCCAATAGATCATCCTTTAATTTAGTATCAACATACCTCCAGATCATGAGCTCAGGCTGCCCGATGTGCAACCATTGAGGCGTGATTTTGACAGCTTCCCACTTTGGGCCCATCCCTCGCCTCTCTTCTCACAGAGGGTCAGTGGTGTCACAAGGCTTGGTGGCAGCATGCCATGGCAACCACTGGGCCTGATCTTCTCAGATGGAAGGCAACTCCACCTCCTCTGTGCCCACCTGTTCTCTACAGAAGGATGACTCTTCCCCTGAACGTGTGTCAGGCTTAACACGGTGGTTCCAGAACTGCTTCCCAGGAATACACAGTCTACAATCTCATTTGGAAAGAATATGGAATGGAAAAAATCCCACTCCCCACGGAGCCTGAACAGGAAAACAATGGCCGATGGAGGAAGAACAACACAGGAGCATCCCTTTCCATGGGAGGAGGCTTTTCCACGGAAGGAAACTATGGAATATCTTTTAAACTGATTTCAACCCATGCCATTTCAGCAGATATAGGTACCATACCAAGGCTTTCAAACCTGTCTTCCAGTATGGAGCTGGGATTGTAATGGAGACATTTTGGGAGTCAGGCCCGGAAGGAGAGAAGACTCTGGTACAAGTGTGCTGGTTTCTCCCATTTGTGGGATATCCACTTTAAACAAAGACATGTCCTTGGAGCAATTATCCTGCCGTTGGCGATTGCTTGTCTCAACAGCTCCTGTACCTCTATCTCTCCTTCTTTTCATCTCCTTCTCTCTAGCTCTCTCACTCTCCCCTTTGCCCCCCTTCTATTTCTTTTGAATCCTCCAGCTACAAGTTGACCTGTGGTGGTAATGGATGAAATATACCTGCCAAGAGAATGGTCCAAGCTAACCCACAGCCTTTTCTCCCTGACATCCTAGGTCTGATCACATATAAAATCCGTTGTCCAGAAAGACATCCTGTGCTGTGTGGAGACACCCCAACTAGGTCATCCTTCCACAACACTTCCCATATTCAGCCCTTCCGGTGGACATGCTGACCACTTCATATGTACTTCGGTCTGGAAGGTCGCATATTGGACCCAGAGAGCAACACACTTGAAAAAAGGTTCACATGAGAGCTCTCACAAGAAATGGCTTATCTGCAGCATTCCCTACCTGGTCCATGAGGTATTGTGGATTTGCTCGGGTGTGGACCTCTGGACTCGTTCGTAGGCCATATAGAATATGAAGTCTATGACTCTTCATGTCTCAATGATTGGGCATCCACACAATGGTCTGAACATCCTTGACCAGTGGGCTGGCCAACAATAGCCCAGAGTGCAAGATGTCTGTCAACAAAAGCCAGTCTCTATGGAATAGACCTCCTCATTCTCTAGCCTCATGAGTGTCAGGGACAGAGCCCACTCCCTTCCAGGAGGGAACTTTCAATACCCTCAAATTGCAGGCATCATCTCAGGGCTCCTGGAAGATCAGTCAAGCCACCTACCTTTCCTTCCTTATGATTGTAGACACAACAAACACACTGGCACTGGCCCCAGGCACCACACTCCCAGGAAGCATTCAATGAGAGGGAGGGTGGGCTTATCCACCTGTGGAAAAGGCACGTGAAATAGACCCGTTACCTCTCGGTTAAAAGGCCTCTGTTTGGAGGGCTCCCCTCTGGCTTAGGCTATGGAAATATGTATTCAGAAGTGTGGAGCTGAAAATGCCCCATTGGGAATGTCTTCTTCAGGGGTTACATCCCGGGCCTCATGCTTGGGGGAGAGCATTGGGGCATGGTTTCCTTGTTTGTGCACTGGGATGTCTTGTATCAAATGGCCAGGAAGCACAGTTCTACTTTCACATGTAGGAACTCCCTTGAGGTATTCTGCCCACGGATCCCCTTAAGATATCACATGTGCAAACACCAAGCCTCTAGAATCCACATTGAGCTTGGGAGCCTGAGGAGAGTGGTGGCTATGCGTCTACAGATGGAGATATTAGTGTTCATCAAAGAGGACCACTCATCTGATGGAACCTCCTTTCCATCAACTTCGACATACCTCCAGAGCAAGAGCTCATGGTGTCCATCTTTGAACTCTCAAGGTTTGAGGGTGACACTTTCCCACAGATGGCCCATCACACACCTCTTTTCTCACAGAGAGGTGGTTTGGTCACCAGGCTCCATGGGCATCATATCAGTGCCATGGCCACCTCTGGGAATGCACCTTTCAGAAAGAAGGCACCTCCACACACTGGGGAACCCAATTGTCTCTATCATGATGGAACTCTGATAACATGTGTAGCATTTCAGGGTCAAGTGCTTTCTCAGGCACTGCCTCACACGAATACACAGGACAGAATCTCTTTTGGAGAGAAAAGATGTCATTCCAAACACCCAAACAATAGTCCCCTGGACAATGTCATCAAGGAACGACTGAGGAAGAACACCCTCTGAGCTGCCATTTCAATAGGAAGGGACTTTTCCGCTTAGAGAAAAGAGAGGGTGTCATTTAACTTGACCCACACCTCATGTCATTTGAGAGGACATGGGTGCCAAGCAGGGAGGACTGCTTGCAACCGACATATTTCTAGAGACAGTCCAAGAAAGAGTGAAAATCTCATGCAAGAGTCCTGAGATTGCCTTTGTGTCTAATAGTCCCCGGAATCACAGACAAGGGCTTGGGAAGGACATTGTGCCCTGGAATGTGGCTTGTGTCCAAAACATATCTCATTCATTCTCTCTCTCACTCTCTCTCTGGGCTTCTTCCTCCTTCACATTCTCTCGAATCCACCTCATCCAAGGTTATCTGTGGTGGTCCAGGTCGGCATATCTCAGCCAGGAGAGCAGTCCAATTCTTTCACCAAGATTTTCCATCAGTCATCCAAACTCCTCTCAAATATGAAAGCATTATTCCTGAAATAACTCCTCTGTTTGTATGGAGATATTCCACCTTACACAGTGTACCCCTATCTTACCATTGTCAGCCCTTCACACTGACAGATAGCCATCCCAATTGTACTGCGTTCTAGTTGGTCACATATTTGACTCCGAGATCAACATCTTTTCAACCACCTACACATAAGGGACCTAGTGAGAATTCACTTCTCTGAAGCACACCCCGTGTATTTGAAGTTGCTGGTGAGGTGGATCTCTCGACTCTTTCTAAGCGGAGTTCGGAAATGAAGTCTCCGACTCTCCATGTCGCAGTGAATTGGCATCTAAGTAGGCGTCTGAGCACTCTTCAGCAGGGTCTGAATGACAATGGGACAGAGTTCAAGGATTCGGTCCCCTCAAACCAGTCTCCATTTGGGACCATCCTCCTCCTTCTCTAGACCCTCAATTGGCAGGCCAGAGGCCCCTCTCATCCAAGAGGGAAACCTCAAGACCTGCCAATGGAGCCCTCACCACAGGGCTCACGGAGGAGAAGAAGAGAGACTCCTGAAATTCCTGACAGTTGTGTACCCCACAAACAAGCCAGCAGTGGAACTAGTCACCCCACTTCCATCCAGCACCCCAGTAGACAGGACGTATTCTTATCAACCTGTGAAATACCCACCAGACGTATCCCAGCTTCATTCATGGGAAATTTGTTACTGTGGATAGCTAGTGTGTGATTTCATCTATTGACGTGTATGTTCCGAAGCAGGGAATTGTCCTTTCCCCATTCCAATAATTCCTCAGGGTTGATATTGTGGGCCTCGTCCTAGGTTTAACGTAGAGGCGCCTATTTTCATGCTTTGAGCTCTGGAATGAGATTTATCATCCCGGTCATATTTAGGAGACTTTTTTCCCCTGTTGGAGAAGACTGGAAGTGATAAGCTCACTGGTCCCTTTCAGATATATCCTCATCCAAAAGCAAGCCTGAGCAGTGGCTCTTTATTTACTCAGGAGAATGATGAGAATGGTGGCCATGAGAAGAACGCTGGAACGAATACTTATCATACAATTGTCCAATACATCCAATAGATCATCCTTTAATTTAGTATCAACATACCTCCAGATCATGAGCTCAGGCTGCCCGATGTGCAACCATTGAGGCGTGATTTTGACAGCTTCCCACTTTGGGCCCATCCCTCGCCTCTCTTCTCACAGAGGGTCAGTGGTGTCACAAGGCTTGGTGGCAGCATGCCATGGCAACCACTGGGCCTGATCTTCTCAGATGGAAGGCAACTCCACCTCCTCTGTGCCCACCTGTTCTCTACAGAAGGATGACTCTTCCCCTGAACGTGTGTCAGGCTTAACACGGTGGTTCCAGAACTGCTTCCCAGGAATACACAGTCTACAATCTCATTTGGAAAGAATATGGAATGGAAAAAATCCCACTCCCCACGGAGCCTGAACAGGAAAACAATGGCCGATGGAGGAAGAACAACACAGGAGCATCCCTTTCCATGGGAGGAGGCTTTTCCACGGAAGGAAACTATGGAATATCTTTTAAACTGATTTCAACCCATGCCATTTCAGCAGATATAGGTACCATACCAAGGCTTTCAAACCTGTCTTCCAGTATGGAGCTGGGATTGTAATGGAGACATTTTGGGAGTCAGGCCCGGAAGGAGAGAAGACTCTGGTACAAGTGTGCTGGTTTCTCCCATTTGTGGGATATCCACTTTAAACAAAGACATGTCCTTGGAGCAATTATCCTGCCGTTGGCGATTGCTTGTCTCAACAGCTCCTGTACCTCTATCTCTCCTTCTTTTCATCTCCTTCTCTCTAGCTCTCTCACTCTCCCCTTTGCCCCCCTTCTATTTCTTTTGAATCCTCCAGCTACAAGTTGACCTGTGGTGGTAATGGATGAAATATACCTGCCAAGAGAATGGTCCAAGCTAACCCACAGCCTTTTCTCCCTGACATCCTAGGTCTGATCACATATAAAATCCGTTGTCCAGAAAGACATCCTGTGCTGTGTGGAGACACCCCAACTAGGTCATCCTTCCACAACACTTCCCATATTCAGCCCTTCCGGTGGACATGCTGACCACTTCATATGTACTTCGGTCTGGAAGGTCGCATATTGGACTCAGAGAGCAACACACTTGAAAAAAGGTTCACATGAGAGCTCTCCCAAGAAATGGCTTATCTGCAGCATTCCCTACCTGGTCCATGAGGTATTGTGGATTTGCTCGGGTGTGGACCTCTGGACTCGTTCGTAGGCCATATAGAATATGAAGTCTATGACTCTTCATGTCTCAATGATTGGGCATCCACACAATGGTCTGAACATCCTTGACCAGTGGGCTGGCCAACAATAGCCCAGAGTGCAAGATGTCTGTCAACCAAAGCCAGTCTCTATGGAATAGACCTCCTCATTCTCTAGCCTCATGAGTGTCAGGGACAGAGCCCACTCCCTTCCAGGAGGGAACTTTCAATACCCTCAAATTGCAGGCATCATCTCAGGGCTCCTGGAAGATCAGTCAAGCCACCTACCTTTCCTTCCTTATGATTGTAGACACAACAAACACACTGGCACTGGCCCCAGGCACCACACTCCCAGGAAGCATTCAATGAGTGGGAGGGTGGGCTTATCCACCTGTGGAAAAGGCACGTGAAATAGACCCGTTACCTCTCGGTTAAAAGGCCTCTGTTTGGAGGGCTCCCCTCTGGCTTAGGCTATGGAAATATGTATTCAGAAGTGTGGAGCTGAAAATGCCCCATTGGGAATGTCTTCTTCAGGGGTTACATCCCGGGCCTCATGCTTGGGGGAGAGCATTGGGGCATGGTTTCCTTGTTTGTGCACTGGGATGTCTTGTATCAAATGGCCAGGAAGCACAGTTCTACTTTCACATGTAGGAACTCCCTTGAGGTATTCTGCCCACGGATCCCCTTAAGATATCACATGTGCAAACACCAAGCCTCTAGAATCCACATTGAGCTTGGGAGCCTGAGGAGAGTGGTGGCTATGCGTCTACAGATGGAGATATTAGTGTTCATCAAAGAGGACCACTCATCTGATGGAACCTCCTTTCCATCAACTTCGACATACCTCCAGAGCAAGAGCTCATGGTGTCCATCTTTGAACTCTCAAGGTTTGAGGGTGACACTTTCCCACAGATGGCCCATCACACACCTCTTTTCTCACAGAGAGGTGGTTTGGTCACCAGGCTCCATGGGCATCATATCAGTGCCATGGCCACCTCTGGGAATGCACCTTTCAGAAAGAAGGCACCTCCACACACTGGGGAACCCAATTGTCTCTATCATGATGGATCTCTGATAACATGTGGAGCATTTCAGGGTCAAGTGCTTTCTCAGGCACTGCCTCACACGAATACACAGGACAGAATCTCTTTTGGAGAGAAAAGATGTCATTCCAAACACCCAAACAATAGTCCCCTGGACAATGTCATCAAGGAACGACTGAGGAAGAACACCCTCTGAGCTGCCATTTCAATAGGAAGGGACTTTTCCGCTTAGAGAAAAGAGAGGGTGTCATTTAACTTGACCCACACCTCATGTCATTTGAGAGGACATGGGTGCCAAGCAGGGAGGACTGCTTGCAACCGACATATTTCTAGAGACAGTCCAAGAAAGAGTGAAAATCTCATGCAAGAGTCCTGAGATTGCCTTTGTGTCTAATAGTCCCCGGAATCACAGACAAGGACTTGGGAATGACATTGTGCCCTGGAATGTGGCTTGTGTCCAAAATATATCTCATTCATTCTCTCTCTCACTCTCTCTCTGGGCTTCTTCCTCCTTCACATTCTCTCGAATCCACCTCATCCAAGGTTATCTGTGGTGGTCCAGGTCGGCATATCTCAGCCAGGAGAGCAGTCCAATTCTTTCACCAAGATTTTCCATCAGTCATCCAAACTCCTCTCAAATATGAAAGCATTATTCCTGAAATAACTCCTCTGTTTGTATGGAGATATTCCACCTTACACAGTGTACCCCTATCTTACCATTGTCAGCCCTTCACACTGACAGATAGCCATCCCAATTGTACTGCGTTCTAGTTGGTCACATATTTGACTCCGAGATCAACATCTTTTCAACCACCTACACATAAGGGACCTAGTGAGAATTCACTTCTCTGAAGCACACCCCGTGTATTTGAAGTTGCTGGTGAGGTGGATCTCTCGACTCTTTCTAAGCGGAGTTCGGAAATGAAGTCTCCGACTCTCCATGTCGCAGTGAATTGGCATCTAAGTAGGCGTCTGAGCACTCTTCAGCAGGGTCTGAATGACAATGGGACAGAGTTCAAGGATTCGGTCCCCTCAAACCAGTCTCCATTTGGGACCATCCTCCTCCTTCTCTAGACCCTCAATTGGCAGGCCAGAGGCCCCTCTCATCCAAGAGGGAAACCTCAAGACCTGCCAATGGAGCCCTCACCCCAGGGCTCACGGAGGAGAAGAAGAGAGACTCCTGAAATTCCTGACAGTTGTGTACCCCACAAACAAGCCAGCAGTGGAACTAGTCACCCCACTTCCATCCAGCACCCCAGTAGACAGGACGTATTCTTATCAACCTGTGAAATACCCACCAGACGTATCCCAGCTTCATTCATGGGAAATTTGTTACTGTGGATAGCTAGTGTGTGATTTCATCTATTGACGTGTATGTTCCGAAGCAGGGAATTGTCCTTTCCCCATTCCAATAATTCCTCAGGGTTGATATTGTGGGCCTCGTCCTAGGTTTAACGTAGAGGCGCCTATTTTCATGCTTTGAGCTCTGGAATGAGATTTATCATCCCGGTCATATTTAGGAGACTTTTTTCCCCTGTTGGAGAAGACTGGAAGTGATAAGCTCACTGGTCCCTTTCAGATATATCCTCATCCAAAAGCAAGCCTGAGCAGTGGCTCTTTATTTACTCAGGAGAATGATGAGAATGGTGGCCATGAGAAGAACGCTGGAACGAATACTTATCATACAATTGTCCAATACATCCAATAGATCATCCTTTAATTTAGTATCAACATACCTCCAGATCATGAGCTCAGGCTGCCCGATGTGCAACCATTGAGGCGTGATTTTGACAGCTTCCCACTTTGGGCCCATCCCTCGCCTCTCTTCTCACAGAGGGTCAGTGGTGTCACAAGGCTTGGTGGCAGCATGCCATGGCAACCACTGGGCCTGATCTTCTCAGATGGAAGGCAACTCCACCTCCTCTGTGCCCACCTGTTCTCTACAGAAGGATGACTCTTCCCCTGAACGTGTGTCAGGCTTAACACGGTGGTTCCAGAACTGCTTCCCAGGAATACACAGTCTACAATCTCATTTGGAAAGAATATGGAATGGAAAAAATCCCACTCCCCACGGAGCCTGAACAGGAAAACAATGGCCGATGGAGGAAGAACAACACAGGAGCATCCCTTTCCATGGGAGGAGGCTTTTCCACGGAAGGAAACTATGGAATATCTTTTAAACTGATTTCAACCCATGCCATTTCAGCAGATATAGGTACCATACCAAGGCTTTCAAACCTGTCTTCCAGTATGGAGCTGGGATTGTAATGGAGACATTTTGGGAGTCAGGCCCGGAAGGAGAGAAGACTCTGGTACAAGTGTGCTGGTTTCTCCCATTTGTGGGATATCCACTTTAAACAAAGACATGTCCTTGGAGCAATTATCCTGCCGTTGGCGATTGCTTGTCTCAACAGCTCCTGTACCTCTATCTCTCCTTCTTTTCATCTCCTTCTCTCTAGCTCTCTCACTCTCCCCTTTGCCCCCCTTCTATTTCTTTTGAATCCTCCAGCTACAAGTTGACCTGTGGTGGTAATGGATGAAATATACCTGCCAAGAGAATGGTCCAAGCTAACCCACAGCCTTTTCTCCCTGACATCCTAGGTCTGATCACATATAAAATCCGTTGTCCAGAAAGACATCCTGTGCTGTGTGGAGACACCCCAACTAGGTCATCCTTCCACAACACTTCCCATATTCAGCCCTTCCGGTGGACATGCTGACCACTTCATATGTACTTCGGTCTGGAAGGTCGCATATTGGACTCAGAGAGCAACACACTTGAAAAAAGGTTCACATGAGAGCTCTCCCAAGAAATGGCTTATCTGCAGCATTCCCTACCTGGTCCATGAGGTATTGTGGATTTGCTCGGGTGTGGACCTCTGGACTCGTTCGTAGGCCATATAGAATATGAAGTCTATGACTCTTCATGTCTCAATGATTGGGCATCCACACAATGGTCTGAACATCCTTGACCAGTGGGCTGGCCAACAATAGCCCAGAGTGCAAGATGTCTGTCAACCAAAGCCAGTCTCTATGGAATAGACCTCCTCATTCTCTAGCCTCATGAGTGTCAGGGACAGAGCCCACTCCCTTCCAGGAGGGAACTTTCAATACCCTCAAATTGCAGGCATCATCTCAGGGCTCCTGGAAGATCAGTCAAGCCACCTACCTTTCCTTCCTTATGATTGTAGACACAACAAACACACTGGCACTGGCCCCAGGCACCACACTCCCAGGAAGCATTCAATGAGTGGGAGGGTGGGCTTATCCACCTGTGGAAAAGGCACGTGAAATAGACCCGTTACCTCTCGGTTAAAAGGCCTCTGTTTGGAGGGCTCCCCTCTGGCTTAGGCTATGGAAATATGTATTCAGAAGTGTGGAGCTGAAAATGCCCCATTGGGAATGTCTTCTTCAGGGGTTACATCCCGGGCCTCATGCTTGGGGGAGAGCATTGGGGCATGGTTTCCTTGTTTGTGCACTGGGATGTCTTGTATCAAATGGCCAGGAAGCACAGTTCTACTTTCACATGTAGGAACTCCCTTGAGGTATTCTGCCCACGGATCCCCTTAAGATATCACATGTGTAAACACCAAGCCTCTAGAATCCACATTGAGCTTGGGAGCCTGAGGAGAGTGGTGGCTATGCGTCTACAGATGGAGATATTAGTGTTCATCAAAGAGGACCACTCATCTGATGGAACCTCCTTTCCATCAACTTCGACATACCTCCAGAGCAAGAGCTCATGGTGTCCATCTTTGAACTCTCAAGGTTTGAGGGTGACACTTTCCCACAGATGGCCCATCACACACCTCTTTTCTCACAGAGAGGTGGTTTGGTCACCAGGCTCCATGGGCATCATATCAGTGCCATGGCCACCTCTGGGAATGCACCTTTCAGAAAGAAGGCACCTCCACACACTGGGGAACCCAATTGTCTCTATCATGATGGATCTCTGATAACATGTGGAGCATTTCAGGGTCAAGTGCTTTCTCAGGCACTGCCTCACACGAATACACAGGACAGAATCTCTTTTGGAGAGAAAAGATGTCATTCCAAACACCCAAACAATAGTCCCCTGGACAATGTCATCAAGGAACGACTGAGGAAGAACACCCTCTGAGCTGCCATTTCAATAGGAAGGGACTTTTCCGCTTAGAGAAAAGAGAGGGTGTCATTTAACTTGACCCACACCTCATGTCATTTGAGAGGACATGGGTGCCAAGCAGGGAGGACTGCTTGCAACCGACATATTTCTAGAGACAGTCCAAGAAAGAGTGAAAATCTCATGCAAGAGTCCTGAGATTGCCTTTGTGTCTAATAGTCCCCGGAATCACAGACAAGGACTTGGGAATGACATTGTGCCCTGGAATGTGGCTTGTGTCCAAAATATATCTCATTCATTCTCTCTCTCACTCTCTCTCTGGGCTTCTTCCTCCTTCACATTCTCTCGAATCCACCTCATCCAAGGTTATCTGTGGTGGTCCAGGTCGGCATATCTCAGCCAGGAGAGCAGTCCAATTCTTTCACCAAGATTTTCCATCAGTCATCCAAACTCCTCTCAAATATGAAAGCATTATTCCTGAAATAACTCCTCTGTTTGTATGGAGATATTCCACCTTACACAGTGTACCCCTATCTTACCATTGTCAGCCCTTCACACTGACAGATAGCCATCCCAATTGTACTGCGTTCTAGTTGGTCACATATTTGACTCCGAGATCAACATCTTTTCAACCACCTACACATAAGGGACCTAGTGAGAATTCACTTCTCTGAAGCACACCCCGTGTATTTGAAGTTGCTGGTGAGGTGGATCTCTCGACTCTTTCTAAGCGGAGTTCGGAAATGAAGTCTCCGACTCTCCATGTCGCAGTGAATTGGCATCTAAGTAGGCGTCTGAGCACTCTTCAGCAGGGTCTGAATGACAATGGGACAGAGTTCAAGGATTCGGTCCCCTCAAACCAGTCTCCATTTGGGACCATCCTCCTCCTTCTCTAGACCCTCAATTGGCAGGCCAGAGGCCCCTCTCATCCAAGAGGGAAACCTCAAGACCTGCCAATGGAGCCCTCACCCCAGGGCTCACGGAGGAGAAGAAGAGAGACTCCTGAAATTCCTGACAGTTGTGTACCCCACAAACAAGCCAGCAGTGGAACTAGTCACCCCACTTCCATCCAGCACCCCAGTAGACAGGACGTATTCTTATCAACCTGTGAAATACCCCCCAGACGTATCCCAGCTTCATTCATGGGAAATTTGTTACTGTGGATAGCTAGTGTGTGATTTCATCTATTGACGTGTATGTTCCGAAGCAGGGAATTGTCCTTTCCCCATTCCAATAATTCCTCAGGGTTGATATTGTGGGCCTCGTCCTAGGTTTAACGTAGAGGCGCCTATTTTCATGCTTTGAGCTCTGGAATGAGATTTATCATCCCGGTCATATTTAGGAGACTTTTTTCCCCTGTTGGAGAAGACTGGAAGTGATAAGCTCACTGGTCCCTTTCAGATATATCCTCATCCAAAAGCAAGCCTGAGCAGTGGCTCTTTATTTACTCAGGAGAATGATGAGAATGGTGGCCATGAGAAGAACGCTGGAACGAATACTTATCATACAATTGTCCAATACATCCAATAGATCATCCTTTAATTTAGTATCAACATACCTCCAGATCATGAGCTCAGGCTGCCCGATGTGCAACCATTGAGGCGTGATTTTGACAGCTTCCCACTTTGGGCCCATCCCTCGCCTCTCTTCTCACAGAGGGTCAGTGGTGTCACAAGGCTTGGTGGCAGCATGCCATGGCAACCACTGGGCCTGATCTTCTCAGATGGAAGGCAACTCCACCTCCTCTGTGCCCACCTGTTCTCTACAGAAGGATGACTCTTCCCCTGAACGTGTGTCAGGCTTAACACGGTGGTTCCAGAACTGCTTCCCAGGAATACACAGTCTACAATCTCATTTGGAAAGAATATGGAATGGAAAAAATCCCACTCCCCACGGAGCCTGAACAGGAAAACAATGGCCGATGGAGGAAGAACAACACAGGAGCATCCCTTTCCATGGGAGGAGGCTTTTCCACGGAAGGAAACTATGGAATATCTTTTAAACTGATTTCAACCCATGCCATTTCAGCAGATATAGGTACCATACCAAGGCTTTCAAACCTGTCTTCCAGTATGGAGCTGGGATTGTAATGGAGACATTTTGGGAGTCAGGCCCGGAAGGAGAGAAGACTCTGGTACAAGTGTGCTGGTTTCTCCCATTTGTGGGATATCCACTTTAAACAAAGACATGTCCTTGGAGCAATTATCCTGCCGTTGGCGATTGCTTGTCTCAACAGCTCCTGTACCTCTATCTCTCCTTCTTTTCATCTCCTTCTCTCTAGCTCTCTCACTCTCCCCTTTGCCCCCCTTCTATTTCTTTTGAATCCTCCAGCTACAAGTTGACCTGTGGTGGTAATGGATGAAATATACCTGCCAAGAGAATGGTCCAAGCTAACCCACAGCCTTTTCTCCCTGACATCCTAGGTCTGATCACATATAAAATCCGTTGTCCAGAAAGACATCCTGTGCTGTGTGGAGACACCCCAACTAGGTCATCCTTCCACAACACTTCCCATATTCAGCCCTTCCGGTGGACATGCTGACCACTTCATATGTACTTCGGTCTGGAAGGTCGCATATTGGACTCAGAGAGCAACACACTTGAAAAAAGGTTCACATGAGAGCTCTCCCAAGAAATGGCTTATCTGCAGCATTCCCTACCTGGTCCATGAGGTATTGTGGATTTGCTCGGGTGTGGACCTCTGGACTCGTTCGTAGGCCATATAGAATATGAAGTCTATGACTCTTCATGTCTCAATGATTGGGCATCCACACAATGGTCTGAACATCCTTGACCAGTGGGCTGGCCAACAATAGCCCAGAGTGCAAGATGTCTGTCAACCAAAGCCAGTCTCTATGGAATAGACCTCCTCATTCTCTAGCCTCATGAGTGTCAGGGACAGAGCCCACTCCCTTCCAGGAGGGAACTTTCAATACCCTCAAATTGCAGGCATCATCTCAGGGCTCCTGGAAGATCAGTCAAGCCACCTACCTTTCCTTCCTTATGATTGTAGACACAACAAACACACTGGCACTGGCCCCAGGCACCACACTCCCAGGAAGCATTCAATGAGTGGGAGGGTGGGCTTATCCACCTGTGGAAAAGGCACGTGAAATAGACCCGTTACCTCTCGGTTAAAAGGCCTCTGTTTGGAGGGCTCCCCTCTGGCTTAGGCTATGGAAATATGTATTCAGAAGTGTGGAGCTGAAAATGCCCCATTGGGAATGTCTTCTTCAGGGGTTACATCCCGGGCCTCATGCTTGGGGGAGAGCATTGGGGCATGGTTTCCTTGTTTGTGCACTGGGATGTCTTGTATCAAATGGCCAGGAAGCACAGTTCTACTTTCACATGTAGGAACTCCCTTGAGGTATTCTGCCCACGGATCCCCTTAAGATATCACATGTGCAAACACCAAGCCTCTAGAATCCACATTGAGCTTGGGAGCCTGAGGAGAGTGGTGGCTATGCGTCTACAGATGGAGATATTAGTGTTCATCAAAGAGGACCACTCATCTGATGGAACCTCCTTTCCATCAACTTCGACATACCTCCAGAGCAAGAGCTCATGGTGTCCATCTTTGAACTCTCAAGGTTTGAGGGTGACACTTTCCCACAGATGGCCCATCACACACCTCTTTTCTCACAGAGAGGTGGTTTGGTCACCAGGCTCCATGGGCATCATATCAGTGCCATGGCCACCTCTGGGAATGCACCTTTCAGAAAGAAGGCACCTCCACACACTGGGGAACCCAATTGTCTCTATCATGATGGATCTCTGATAACATGTGGAGCATTTCAGGGTCAAGTGCTTTCTCAGGCACTGCCTCACACGAATACACAGGACAGAATCTCTTTTGGAGAGAAAAGATGTCATTCCAAACACCCAAACAATAGTCCCCTGGACAATGTCATCAAGGAACGACTGAGGAAGAACACCCTCTGAGCTGCCATTTCAATAGGAAGGGACTTTTCCGCTTAGAGAAAAGAGAGGGTGTCATTTAACTTGACCCACACCTCATGTCATTTGAGAGGACATGGGTGCCAAGCAGGGAGGACTGCTTGCAACCGACATATTTCTAGAGACAGTCCAAGAAAGAGTGAAAATCTCATGCAAGAGTCCTGAGATTGCCTTTGTGTCTAATAGTCCCCGGAATCACAGACAAGGACTTGGGAATGACATTGTGCCCTGGAATGTGGCTTGTGTCCAAAATATATCTCATTCATTCTCTCTCTCACTCTCTCTCTGGGCTTCTTCCTCCTTCACATTCTCTCGAATCCACCTCATCCAAGGTTATCTGTGGTGGTCCAGGTCGGCATATCTCAGCCAGGAGAGCAGTCCAATTCTTTCACCAAGATTTTCCATCAGTCTTCCAAACTCCTCTCAAATATGAAAGCATTATTCCTGAAATAACTCCTCTGTTTGTATGGAGATATTCCACCTTACACAGTGTACCCCTATCTTACCATTGTCAGCCCTTCACACTGACAGATAGCCATCCCAATTGTACTGCGTTCTAGTTGGTCACATATTTGACTCCGAGATCAACATCTTTTCAACCACCCACACATAAGGGACCTAGTGAGAATTCACTTCTCTGAAGCACACCCCGTGTATTTGATGTTGCTGGTGAGGTGGATCTCTCGACTCTTTCTAAGCGGAGTTCGGAAATGAAGTCTCTGACTCTCCATGTCTCAGTGAATTGGCATCTAAGTAGGCGTCTGAGCACTCTTCAGCAGGGTCTGAATGACAATGGGACAGAGTTCAAGGATTCGGTCCCCTCAAACCAGTCTCCATTTGGGACCATCCTCCTCCTTCTCTAGACCCTCAATTGGCAGGCCAGAGGCCCCTCTCATCCAAGAGGGAAACCTCAAGACCTGCCCATGGAGCCCTCACCACAGGGCTCACGGAGGAGAAGAAGAGAGACTCCTGAAATTCCTGACAGTTGTGTACCCCACAAACAAGCCAGCAGTGGAACTAGTCACCCCACTTCCATCCAGCACCCCAGTAGACAGGACGTATTCTTATCAACCTGTGAAATACCCACCAGACGTATCCCAGCTTCATTCATGGGAAATTTGTTACTGTGGATAGCTAGTGTGTGATTTCATCTATTGACGTGTATGTTCCGAAGCAGGGAATTGTCCTTTCCCCATTCCAATAATTCCTCAGGGTTGATATTGTGGGCCTCGTCCTAGGTTTAACGTAGAGGCGCCTATTTTCATGCTTTGAGCTCTGGAATGAGATTTATCATCCCGGTCATATTTAGGAGACTTTTTTCCCCTGTTGGAGAAGACTGGAAGTGATAAGCTCACTGGTCCCTTTCAGATATATCCTCATCCAAAAGCAAGCCTGAGCAGTGGCTCTTTATTTACTCAGGAGAATGATGAGAATGGTGGCCATGAGAAGAACGCTGGAACGAATACTTATCATACAATTGTCCAATACATCCAATAGATCATCCTTTAATTTAGTATCAACATACCTCCAGATCATGAGCTCAGGCTGCCCGATGTGCAACCATTGAGGCGTGATTTTGACAGCTTCCCACTTTGGGCCCATCCCTCGCCTCTCTTCTCACAGAGGGTCAGTGGTGTCACAAGGCTTGGTGGCAGCATGCCATGGCAACCACTGGGCCTGATCTTCTCAGATGGAAGGCAACTCCACCTCCTCTGTGCCCACCTGTTCTCTACAGAAGGATGACTCTTCCCCTGAACGTGTGTCAGGCTTAACACGGTGGTTCCAGAACTGCTTCCCAGGAATACACAGTCTACAATCTCATTTGGAAAGAATATGGAATGGAAAAAATCCCACTCCCCACGGAGCCTGAACAGGAAAACAATGGCCGATGGAGGAAGAACAACACAGGAGCATCCCTTTCCATGGGAGGAGGCTTTTCCACGGAAGGAAACTATGGAATATCTTTTAAACTGATTTCAACCCATGCCATTTCAGCAGATATAGGTACCATACCAAGGCTTTCAAACCTGTCTTCCAGTATGGAGCTGGGATTGTAATGGAGACATTTTGGGAGTCAGGCCCGGAAGGAGAGAAGACTCTG
The DNA here is from genome assembly GCF_054392235.1 of Sus scrofa. Classification (NCBI taxonomy): domain Eukaryota; kingdom Metazoa; phylum Chordata; class Mammalia; order Artiodactyla; family Suidae; genus Sus; species Sus scrofa. The sequence continues at coordinate 46,688,406 of NC_139402.1, forward strand.
GTACAAGTGTGCTGGTTTCTCCCATTTGTGGGATATCCACTTTAAACAAAGACATGTCCTTGGAGCAATTATCCTGCCGTTGGCGATTGCTTGTCTCAACAGCTCCTGTACCTCTATCTCTCCTTCTTTTCATCTCCTTCTCTCTAGCTCTCTCACTCTCCCCTTTGCCCCCCTTCTATTTCTTTTGAATCCTCCAGCTACAAGTTGACCTGTGGTGGTAATGGATGAAATATACCTGCCAAGAGAATGGTCCAAGCTAACCCACAGCCTTTTCTCCCTGAAATCCTAGGTCTGATCACATATAAAATCCGTTGTCCAGAAAGACATCCTGTGCTGTGTGGAGACACCCCAACTAGGTCATCCTTCCACAACACTTCCCATATTCAGCCCTTCCGGTGGACATGCTGACCACTTCATATGTACTTCGGTCTGGAAGGTCGCATATTGGACCCAGAGAGCAACACACTTGAAAAAAGGTTCACATGAGAGCTCTCCCAAGAAATGGCTTATCTGCAGCATTCCCTACCTGGTCCATGAGGTATTGTGGATTTGCTCGGGTGTGGACCTCTGGACTCGTTCGTAGGCCATATAGAATATGAAGTCTATGACTCTTCATGTCTCAATGATTGGGCATCCACACAATGGTCTGAACATCCTTGACCAGTGGGCTGGCCAACAATAGCCCAGAGTGCAAGATGTCTGTCAACCAAAGCCAGTCTCTATGGAATAGACCTCCTCATTCTCTAGCCTCATGAGTGTCAGGGACAGAGCCCACTCCCTTCCAGGAGGGAACTTTCAATACCCTCAAATTGCAGGCATCATCTCAGGGCTCCTGGAAGATCAGTCAAGCCACCTACCTTTCCTTCCTTATGATTGTAGACACAACAAACACACTGGCACTGGCCCCAGGCACCACACTCCCAGGAAGCATTCAATGAGAGGGAGGGTGGGCTTATCCACCTGTGGAAAAGGCACGTGAAATAGACCCGTTACCTCTCGGTTAAAAGGCCTCTGTTTGGAGGGCTCCCCTCTGGCTTAGGCTATGGAAATATGTATTCAGAAGTGTGGAGCTGAAAATGCCCCATTGGGAATGTCTTCTTCAGGGGTTACATCCCGGGCCTCATGCTTGGGGGAGAGCATTGGGGCATGGTTTCCTTGTTTGTGCACTGGGATGTCTTGTATCAAATGGCCAGGAAGCACAGTTCTACTTTCACATGTAGGAACTCCCTTGAGGTATTCTGCCCACGGATCCCCTTAAGATATCACATGTGCAAACACCAAGCCTCTAGAATCCACATTGAGCTTGGGAGCCTGAGGAGAGTGGTGGCTATGCGTCTACAGATGGAGATATTAGTGTTCATCAAAGAGGACCACTCATCTGATGGAACCTCCTTTCCATCAACTTCGACATACCTCCAGAGCAAGAGCTCATGGTGTCCATCTTTGAACTCTCAAGGTTTGAGGGTGACACTTTCCCACAGATGGCCCATCACACACCTCTTTTCTCACAGAGAGGTGGTTTGGTCACCAGGCTCCATGGGCATCATATCAGTGCCATGGCCACCTCTGGGAATGCACCTTTCAGAAAGAAGGCACCTCCACACACTGGGGAACCCAATTGTCTCTATCATGATGGATCTCTGATAACATGTGGAGCATTTCAGGGTCAAGTGCTTTCTCAGGCACTGCCTCACACGAATACACAGGACAGAATCTCTTTTGGAGAGAAAAGATGTCATTCCAAACACCCAAACAATAGTCCCCTGGACAATGTCATCAAGGAACGACTGAGGAAGAACACCCTCTGAGCTGCCATTTCAATAGGAAGGGACTTTTCCGCTTAGAGAAAAGAGAGGGTGTCATTTAACTTGACCCACACCTCATGTCATTTGAGAGGACATGGGTGCCAAGCAGGGAGGACTGCTTGCAACCGACATATTTCTAGAGACAGTCCAAGAAAGAGTGAAAATCTCATGCAAGAGTCCTGAGATTGCCTTTGTGTCTAATAGTCCCCGGAATCACAGACAAGGACTTGGGAATGACATTGTGCCCTGGAATGTGGCTTGTGTCCAAAATATATCTCATTCATTCTCTCTCTCACTCTCTCTCTGGGCTTCTTCCTCCTTCACATTCTCTCGAATCCACCTCATCCAAGGTTATCTGTGGTGGTCCAGGTCGGCATATCTCAGCCAGGAGAGCAGTCCAATTCTTTCACCAAGATTTTCCATCAGTCTTCCAAACTCCTCTCAAATATGAAAGCATTATTCCTGAAATAACTCCTCTGTTTGTATGGAGATATTCCACCTTACACAGTGTACCCCTATCTTACCATTGTCAGCCCTTCACACTGACAGATAGCCATCCCAATTGTACTGCGTTCTAGTTGGTCACATATTTGACTCCGAGATCAACATCTTTTCAACCACCCACACATAAGGGACCTAGTGAGAATTCACTTCTCTGAAGCACACCCCATGTATTTGATGTTGCTGGTGAGGTGGATCTCTCGACTCTTTCTAAGCGGAGTTCGGAAATGAAGTCTCTGACTCTCCATGTCTCAGTGAATTGGCATCTAAGTAGGCGTCTGAGCACTCTTCAGCAGGGTCTGAATGACAATTGGACAGAGTTCAAGGATTCGGTCCCCTCAAACCAGTCTCCATTTGGGACCATCCTCCTCCTTCTCTAGACCCTCAATTGGCAGGCCAGAGGCCCCTCTCATCCAAGAGGGAAACCTCAAGACCTGCCAATGGAGCCCTCACCACAGGGCTCACGGAGGAGAAGAAGAGAGACTCCTGAAATTCCTGACAGTTGTGTACCCCACAAACAAGCCAGCAGTGGAACTAGTCACCCCACTTCCATCCAGCACCCCAGTAGACAGGACGTATTCTTATCAACCTGTGAAATACCCACCAGACGTATCCCAGCTTCATTCATGGGAAATTTGTTACTGTGGATAGCTAGTGTGTGATTTCATCTATTGACGTGTATGTTCCGAAGCAGGGAATTGTCCTTTCCCCATTCCAATAATTCCTCAGGGTTGATATTGTGGGCCTCGTCCTAGGTTTAACGTAGAGGCGCCTATTTTCATGCTTTGAGCTCTGGAATGAGATTTATCATCCCGGTCATATTTCGGAGACTTTTTTCCCCTGTTGGAGAAGACTGGAAGTGATAAGCTCACTGGTCCCTTTCAGATATATCCTCATCCAAAAGCAAGCCTGAGCAGTGGCTCTTTATTTACTCAGGAGAATGATGAGAATGGTGGCCATGAGAAGAACGCTGGAACGAATACTTATCATACAATTGTCCAATACATCCAATAGATCATCCTTTAATTTAGTATCAACATACCTCCAGATCATGAGCTCAGGCTGCCCGATGTGCAACCATTGAGGCGTGATTTTGACAGCTTCCCACTTTGGGCCCATCCCTCGCCTCTCTTCTCACAGAGGGTCAGTGGTGTCACAAGGCTTGGTGGCAGCATGCCATGGCAACCACTGGGCCTGATCTTCTCAGATGGAAGGCAACTCCACCTCCTCTGTGCCCACCTGTTCTCTACAGAAGGATGACTCTTCCCCTGAACGTGTGTCAGGCTTAACACGGTGGTTCCAGAACTGCTTCCCAGGAATACACAGTCTACAATCTCATTTGGAAAGAATATGGAATGGAAAAAATCCCACTCCCCACGGAGCCTGAACAGGAAAACAATGGCCGATGGAGGAAGAACAACACAGGAGCATCCCTTTCCATGGGAGGAGGATTTTCCACGGAAGGAAACTATGGAATATCTTTTAAACTGATTTCAACCCATGCCATTTCAGCAGATATAGGTACCATACCAAGGCTTTCAAACCTGTCTTCCAGTATGGAGCTGGGATTGTAATGGAGACATTTTGGGAGTCAGGCCCGGAAGGAGAGAAGACTCTGGTACAAGTGTGCTGGTTTCTCCCATTTGTGGGATATCCACTTTAAACAAAGACATGTCCTTGGAGCAATTATCCTGCCGTTGGCGATTGCTTGTCTCAACAGCTCCTGTACCTCTATCTCTCCTTCTTTTCATCTCCTTCTCTCTAGCTCTCTCACTCTCCCCTTTGCCCCCCTTCTATTTCTTTTGAATCCTCCAGCTACAAGTTGACCTGTGGTGGTAATGGATGAAATATACCTGCCAAGAGAATGGTCCAAGCTAACCCACAGCCTTTTCTCCCTGAAATCCTAGGTCTGATCACATATAAAATCCGTTGTCCAGAAAGACATCCTGTGCTGTGTGGAGACACCCCAACTAGGTCATCCTTCCACAACACTTCCCATATTCAGCCCTTCCGGTGGACATGCTGACCACTTCATATGTACTTCGGTCTGGAAGGTCGCATATTGGACTCAGAGAGCAACACACTTGAAAAAAGGTTCACATGAGAGCTCTCCCAAGAAATGGCTTATCTGCAGCATTCCCTACCTGGTCCATGAGGTATTGTGGATTTGCTCGGGTGTGGACCTCTGGACTCGTTCGTAGGCCATATAGAATATCAAGTCTATGACTCTTCATGTCTCAATGATTGGGCATCCACACAATGGTCTGAACATCCTTGACCTGTGGGCTGGCCAACAATAGCCCAGAGTGCAAGATGTCTGTCAACCAAAACCAGTCTCTATGGAATAGACCTCCTCATTCTCTAGCCTCATGAGTGTCAGGGACAGAGCCCACTCCCTTCCAGGAGGGAACTTTCAATACCCTCAAATTGCAGGCATCATCTCAGGGCTCCTGGAAGATCAGTCAAGCCACCTACCTTTCCTTCCTTATGCTTGTAGACACAACAAACACACTGGCACTGGCCCCAGGCACCACACTCCCAGGAAGCATTCAATGAGAGGGAGGGTGGGCTTATCCACCTGTGGAAAAGGCACGTGAAATAGACCCGTTACCTCTCGGTTAAAAGGCCTCTGTTTGGAGGGCTCCCCTCTGGCTTAGGCTATGGAAATATGTATTCAGAAGTGTGGAGCTGAAAATGCCCCATTGGGAATGTCTTCTTCAGGGGTTACATCCCGGGCCTCATGCTTGGGGGAGAGCATTGGGGCATGGTTTCCTTGTTTGTGCACTGGGATGTCTTGTATCAAATGGCCAGGAAGCACAGTTCTACTTTCACATGTAGGAACTCCCTTGAGGTATTCTGCCCACGGATCCCCTTAAGATATCACATGTGCAAACACCAAGCCTCTAGAATCCACATTGAGCTTGGGAGCCTGAGGAGAGTGGTGGCTATGCGTCTACAGATGGAGATATTAGTGTTCATCAAAGAGGACCACTCATCTGATGGAACCTCCTTTCCATCAACTTCGACATACCTCCAGAGCAAGAGCTCATGGTGTCCATCTTTGAACTCTCAAGGTTTGAGGGTGACACTTTCCCACAGATGGCCCATCACACACCTCTTTTCTCACAGAGAGGTGGTTTGGTCACCAGGCTCCATGGGCATCATATCAGTGCCATGGCCACCTCTGGGAATGCACCTTTCAGAAAGAAGGCACCTCCACACACTGGGGAACCCAATTGTCTCTATCATGATGGATCTCTGATAACATGTGGAGCATTTCAGGGTCAAGTGCTTTCTCAGGCACTGCCTCACACGAATACACAGGACAGAATCTCTTTTGGAGAGAAAAGATGTCATTCCAAACACCCAAACAATAGTCCCCTGGACAATGTCATCAAGGAACGACTGAGGAAGAACACCCTCTGAGCTGCCATTTCAATAGGAAGGGACTTTTCCGCTTAGAGAAAAGAGAGGGTGTCATTTAACTTAACCCACACCTCATGTCATTTGAGAGGACATGGGTGCCAAGCAGGGAGGACTGCTTGCAACCGACATATTTCTAGAGACAGTCCAAGAAAGAGTGAAAATCTCATGCAAGAGTCCTGAGATTGCCTTTGTGTCTAATAGTCCCCGGAATCACAGACAAGGGCTTGGGAAGGACATTGTGCCCTGGAATGTGGCTTGTGTCCAAAACATATCTCATTCATTCTCTCTCTCACTCTCTCTCTGGGCTTCTTCCTCCTTCACATTCTCTCGAATCCACCTCATCCAAGGTTATCTGTGGTGGTCCAGGTCAGCATATCTCAGCCAGGAGAGCAGTCCAATTCTTTCACCAAGATTTTCCATCAGTCTTCCAAACTCCTCTCAAATATGAAAGCATTATTCCTGAAATAACTCCTCTGTTTGTATGGAGATATTCCACCTTACACAGTGTACCCCTATCTTACCATTGTCAGCCCTTCACACTGACAGATAGCCATCCCAATTGTACTGCGTTCTAGTTGGTCACATATTTGACTCCGAGATCAACATCTTTTCAACCACCTACACATAAGGGACCTAGTGAGAATTCACTTCTCTGAAGCACACCCCGTGTATTTGAAGTTGCTGGTGAGGTGGATCTCTCGACTCTTTCTAAGCGGAGTTCGGAAATGAAGTCTCTGACTCTCCATGTCTCAGTGAATTGGCATCTACGTAGGTGTCTGAGCACTCTTCAGCAGGGTCTGAATGACAATGGGACAGAGTTCAAGGATTCGGTCCCCTCAAACCAGTCTCCATTTGGGACCATCCTCCTCCTTCTCTAGACCCTCAATTGGCAGGCCAGAGGCCCCTCTCATCCAAGAGGGAAACCTCAAGACCTGCCAATGGAGCCCTCACCACAGGGCTCACGGAGGAGAAGAAGAGAGACTCCTGAAATTCCTGACAGTTGTGTACCCCACAAACAAGCCAGCAGTGGAACTAGTCACCCCACTTCCATCCAGCACCCCAGTAGACAGGACGTATTCTTATCAACCTGTGAAATACCCACCAGACGTATCCCAGCTTCATTCATGGGAAATTTGTTACTGTGGATAGCTAGTGTGTGATTTCATCTATTGACGTGTATGTTCCGAAGCAGGGAATTGTCCTTTCCCCATTCCAATAATTCCTCAGGGTTGATATTGTGGGCCTCGTCCTAGGTTTAACGTAGAGGCGCCTATTTTCATGCTTTGAGCTCTGGAATGAGATTTATCATCCCGGTCATATTTAGGAGACTTTTTTCCCCTGTTGGAGAAGACTGGAAGTGATAAGCTCACTGGTCCCTTTCAGATATATCCTCATCCAAAAGCAAGCCTGAGCAGTGGCTCTTTATTTACTCAGGAGAATGATGAGAATGGTGGCCATGAGAAGAACGCTGGAACGAATACTTATCATACAATTGTCCAATACATCCAATAGATCATCCTTTAATTTAGTATCAACATACCTCCAGATCATGAGCTCAGGCTGCCCGATGTGCAACCATTGAGGCGTGATTTTGACAGCTTCCCACTTTGGGCCCATCCCTCGCCTCTCTTCTCACAGAGGGTCAGTGGTGTCACAAGGCTTGGTGGCAGCATGCCATGGCAACCACTGGGCCTGATCTTCTCAGATGGAAGGCAACTCCACCTCCTCTGTGCCCACCTGTTCTCTACAGAAGGATGACTCTTCCCCTGAACGTGTGTCAGGCTTAACACGGTGGTTCCAGAACTGCTTCCCAGGAATACACAGTCTACAATCTCATTTGGAAAGAATATGGAATGGAAAAAATCCCACTCCCCACGGAGCCTGAACAGGAAAACAATGGCCGATGGAGGAAGAACAACACAGGAGCATCCCTTTCCATGGGAGGAGGCTTTTCCACGGAAGGAAACTATGGAATATCTTTTAAACTGATTTCAACCCATGCCATTTCAGCAGATATAGGTACCATACCAAGGCTTTCAAACCTGTCTTCCAGTATGGAGCTGGGATTGTAATGGAGACATTTTGGGAGTCAGGCCCGGAAGGAGAGAAGACTCTGGTACAAGTGTGCTGGTTTCTCCCATTTGTGGGATATCCACTTTAAACAAAGACATGTCCTTGGAGCAATTATCCTGCCGTTGGCGATTGCTTGTCTCAACAGCTCCTGTACCTCTATCTCTCCTTCTTTTCATCTCCTTCTCTCTAGCTCTCTCACTCTCCCCTTTGCCCCCCTTCTATTTCTTTTGAATCCTCCAGCTACAAGTTGACCTGTGGTGGTAATGGATGAAATATACCTGCCAAGAGAATGGTCCAAGCTAACCCACAGCCTTTTCTCCCTGACATCCTAGGTCTGATCACATATAAAATCCGTTGTCCAGAAAGACATCCTGTGCTGTGTGGAGACACCCCAACTAGGTCATCCTTCCACAACACTTCCCATATTCAGCCCTTCCGGTGGACATGCTGACCACTTCATATGTACTTCGGTCTGGAAGGTCGCATATTGGACTCAGAGAGCAACACACTTGAAAAAAGGTTCACATGAGTGCTCTCCCAAGAAATGGCTTATCTGCAGCATTCCCTACCTGGTCCATGAGGTATTGTGGATTTGCTCGGGTGTGGATCTCAGGACTCGTTCGTAGGGTATATAGAATATGAAGTCTATGACTCTTCATGTCTCAATGATTGGGCATCCACACAATGGTCTGAACATCCTTGACCTGTGGGCTGGCCAACAATAGCCCAGAGTGCAAGATGTCTGTCAACCAAAGCCAGTCTCTATGGAATAGACCTCCTCATTCTCTAGCCTCATGAGTGTCAGGGACAGAGCCCACTCCCTTCCAGGAGGGAACTTTCAATACCCTCAAATTGCAGGCATCATCTCAGGGCTCCTGGAAGATCAGTCAAGCCACCTACCTTTCCTTCCTTATGATTGTAGACACAACAAACACACTGGAACTGGCCCCAGGCACCACACTCCCAGGAAGCATTCAATGAGAGGGAGGGTGGGCTTATCCACCTGTGGAAAAGGCACGTGAAATAGACCCGTTACCTCTCGGTTAAAAGGCCTCTGTTTGGAGGGCTCCCCTCTGGCTTAGGCTATGGAAATATGTATTCAGAAGTGTGGAGCTGAAAATGCCCCATTGGGAATGTCTTCTTCAGGGGTTACATCCCGGGCCTCATGCTTGGGGGAGAGCATTGGGGCATGGTTTCCTTGTTTGTGCACTGGGATGTCTTGTATCAAATGGCCAGGAAGCACAGTTCTACTTTCACATGTAGGAACTCCCTTGAGGTATTCTGCCCACGGATCCCCTTAAGATATCACATGTGCAAACACCAAGCCTCTAGAATCCACATTGAGCTTGGGAGCCTGAGGAGAGTGGTGGCTATGCGTCTACAGATGGAGATATTAGTGTTCATCAAAGAGGACCACTCATCTGATGGAACCTCCTTTCCATCAACTTCGACATACCTCCAGAGCAAGAGCTCATGGTGTCCATCTTTGAACTCTCAAGGTTTGAGGGTGACACTTTCCCACAGATGGCCCATCACACACCTCTTTTCTCACAGAGAGGTGGTTTGGTCACCAGGCTCCATGGGCATCATATCAGTGCCATGGCCACCTCTGGGAATGCACCTTTCAGAAAGAAGGCACCTCCACACACTGGGGAACCCAATTGTCTCTATCATGATGGATCTCTGATAACATGTGGAGCATTTCAGGGTCAAGTGCTTTCTCAGGCACTGCCTCACACGAATACACAGGACAGAATCTCTTTTGGAGAGAAAAGATGTCATTCCAAACACCCAAACAATAGTCCCCTGGACAATGTCATCAAGGAACGACTGAGGAAGAACACCCTCTGAGCTGCCATTTCAATAGGAAGGGACTTTTCCGCTTAGAGAAAAGAGAGGGTGTCATTTAACTTAACCCACACCTCATGTCATTTGAGAGGACATGGGTGCCAAGCAGGGAGGACTGCTTGCAACCGACATATTTCTAGAGACAGTCCAAGAAAGAGTGAAAATCTCATGCAAGAGTCCTGAGATTGCCTTTGTGTCTAATAGTCCCCGGAATCACAGACAAGGGCTTGGGAAGGACATTGTGCCCTGGAATGTGGCTTGTGTCCAAAACATATCTCATTCATTCTCTCTCTCACTCTCTCTCTGGGCTTCTTCCTCCTTCACATTCTCTCGAATCCACCTCATCCAAGGTTATCTGTGGTGGTCCAGGTCGGCATATCTCAGCCAGGAGAGCAGTCCAATTCTTTCACCAAGATTTTCCATCAGTCATCCAAACTCCTCTCAAATATGAAAGCATTATTCCTGAAATAACTCCTCTGTTTGTATGGAGATATTCCACCTTACACAGTGTACCCCTATCTTACCATTGTCAGCCCTTCACACTGACAGATAGCCATCCCAATTGTACTGCGTTCTAGTTGGTCACATATTTGACTCCGAGATCAACATCTTTTCAACCACCTACACATAAGGGACCTAGTGAGAATTCACTTCTCTGAAGCACACCCCGTGTATTTGAAGTTGCTGGTGAGGTGGATCTCTCGACTCTTTCTAAGCGGAGTTCGGAAATGAAGTCTCTGACTCTCCATGTCGCAGTGAATTGGCATCTAAGTAGGCGTCTGAGCACTCTTCAGCAGGGTCTGAATGACAATGGGACAGAGTTCAAGGATTCGGTCCCCTCAAACCAGTCTCCATTTGGGACCATCCTCCTCCTTCTCTAGACCCTCAATTGGCAGGCCAGAGGCCCCTCTCATCCAAGAGGGAAACCTCAAGACCTGCCAATGGAGCCCTCACCCCAGGACTCACGGAGGAGAAGAAGAGAGACTCCTGAAATTCCTGACAGTTGTGTACCCCACAAACAAGCCAGCAGTGGAACTAGTCACCCCACTTCCATCCAGCACCCCAGTAGACAGGACGTATTCTTATCAACCTGTGAAATACCCACCAGACGTATCCCAGCTTCATTCATGGGAAATTTGTTACTGTGGATAGCTAGTGTGTGATTTCATCTATTGACGTGTATGTTCCGAAGCAGGGAATTGTCCTTTCCCCATTCCAATAATTCCTCAGGGTTGATATTGTGGGCCTCGTCCTAGGTTTAACGTAGAGGCGCCTATTTTCATGCTTTGAGCTCTGGAATGAGATTTATCATCCCGGTCATATTTAGGAGACTTTTTTCCCCTGTTGGAGAAGACTGGAAGTGATAAGCTCACTGGTCCCTTTCAGATATATCCTCATCCAAAAGCAAGCCTGAGCAGTGGCTCTTTATTTACTCAGGAGAATGATGAGAATGGTGGCCATGAGAAGAACGCTGGAACGAATACTTATCATACAATTGTCCAATACATCCAATAGATCATCCTTTAATTTAGTATCAACATACCTCCAGATCATGAGCTCAGGCTGCCCGATGTGCAACCATTGAGGCGTGATTTTGACAGCTTCCCACTTTGGGCCCATCCCTCGCCTCTCTTCTCACAGAGGGTCAGTGGTGTCACAAGGCTTGGTGGCAGCATGCCATGGCAACCACTGGGCCTGATCTTCTCAGATGGAAGGCAACTCCACCTCCTCTGTGCCCACCTGTTCTCTACAGAAGGATGACTCTTCCCCTGAACGTGTGTCAGGCTTAACACGGTGGTTCCAGAACTGCTTCCCAGGAATACACAGTCTACAATCTCATTTGGAAAGAATATGGAATGAAAAAAATCCCACTCCCCACGGAGCCTGAACAGGAAAACAATGGCCGATGGAGGAAGAACAACACAGGAGCATCCCTTTCCATGGGAGGAGGCTTTTCCACGGAAGGAAACTATGGAATATCTTTTAAACTGATTTCAACCCATGCCATTTCAGCAGATATAGGTACCATACCAAGGCTTTCAAACCTGTCTTCCAGTATGGAGCTGGGATTGTAATGGAGACATTTTGGGAGTCAGGCCCGGAAGGAGAGAAGACTCTGGTACAAGTGTGCTGGTTTCTCCCATTTGTGGGATATCCACTTTAAACAAAGACATGTCCTTGGAGCAATTATCCTGCCGTTGGCGATTGCTTGTCTCAACAGCTCCTGTACCTCTATCTCTCCTTCTTTTCATCTCCTTCTCTCTAGCTCTCTCACTCTCCCCTTTGCCCCCCTTCTATTTCTTTTGAATCCTCCAGCTACAAGTTGACCTGTGGTGGTAATGGATGAAATACACAAGCCAAGAGAATGGTCCAAGCTAACCCACAGCCTTTTCTCCCTGACATCCTAGGTCTGATCACATATAAAATCCGTTGTCCAGAAAGACATCCTGTGCTGTGTGGAGACACCCCAACTAGGTCATCCTTCCACAACACTTCCCATATTCAGCCCTTCCGGTGGACATGCTGACCACTTCATATGTACTTCGGTCTGGAAGGTCGCATATTGGACTCAGAGAGCAACACACTTGAAAAAAGGTTCACATGAGTGCTCTCCCAAGAAATGGCTTATCTGCAGCATTCCCTACCTGGTCCATGAGGTATTGTGGATTTGCTCAGGTGTGGACCTCTGGAATCGTTCGTAGGCCATATAGAATATCAAGTCTATGACTCTTCATGTCTCAATGATTGGGCATCCACACAATGGTCTGAACATCCTTGACCTGTGGGCTGGCCAACAATAGCCCAGAGTGCAAGATGTCTGTCAACCAAAGCCAGTCTCTATGGAATAGACCTCCTCATTCTCTAGCCTCATGAGTGTCAGGGACAGAGCCCACTCCCTTCCAGGAGGGAACTTTCAATACCCTCAAATTGCAGGCATCATCTCAGGGCTCCTGGAAGATCAGTCAAGCCACCTACCTTTCCTTCCTTATGATTGTAGACACAACAAACACACTGGCACTGGCCCCAGGCACCACACTCCCAGGAAGCATTCAATGAGAGGGAGGGTGGGCTTATCCACCTGTGGAAAAGGCACGTGAAATAGACCCGTTACCTCTCGGTTAAAAGGCCTCTGTTTGGAGGGCTCCCCTCTGGCTTAGGCTATGGAAATATGTATTCAGAAGTGTGGAGCTGAAAATGCCCCATTGGGAATGTCTTCTTCAGGGGTTACATCCCGGGCCTCATGCTTGGGGGAGAGCATTGGGGCATGGTTTCCTTGTTTGTGCACTGGGATGTCTTGTATCAAATGGCCAGGAAGCACAGTTCTACTTTCACATGTAGGAACTCCCTTGAGGTATTCTGCCCACGGATCCCCTTAAGATATCACATGTGCAAACACCAAGCCTCTAGAATCCACATTGAGCTTGGGAGCCTGAGGAGAGTGGTGGCTATGCGTCTACAGATGGAGATATTAGTGTTCATCAAAGAGGACCACTCATCTGATGGAACCTCCTTTCCATCAACTTCGACATACCTCCAGAGCAAGAGCTCATGGTGTCCATCTTTGAACTCTCAAGGTTTGAGGGTGACACTTTCCCACAGATGGCCCATCACACACCTCTTTTCTCACAGAGAGGTGGTTTGGTCACCAGGCTCCATGGGCATCATATCAGTGCCATGGCCACCTCTGGGAATGCACCTTTCAGAAAGAAGGCACCTCCACACACTGGGGAACCCAATTGTCTCTATCATGATGGATCTCTGATAACATGTGGAGCATTTCAGGGTCAAGTGCTTTCTCAGGCACTGCCTCACACGAATACACAGGACAGAATCTCTTTTGGAGAGAAAAGATGTCATTCCAAACACCCAAACAATAGTCCCCTGGACAATGTCATCAAGGAACGACTGAGGAAGAACACCCTCTGAGCTGCCATTTCAATAGGAAGGGACTTTTCCGCTTAGAGAAAAGAGAGGGTGTCATTTAACTTAACCCACACCTCATGTCATTTGAGAGGACATGGGTGCCAAGCAGGGAGGACTGCTTGCAACCGACATATTTCTAGAGACAGTCCAAGAAAGAGTGAAAATCTCATGCAAGAGTCCTGAGATTGCCTTTGTGTCTAATAGTCCCCGGAATCACAGACAAGGGCTTGGGAAGGACATTGTGCCCTGGAATGTGGCTTGTGTCCAAAACATATCTCATTCATTCTCTCTCTCACTCTCTCTCTGGGCTTCTTCCTCCTTCACATTCTCTCGAATCCACCTCATCCAAGGTTATCTGTGGTGGTCCAGGTCGGCATATCTCAGCCAGGAGAGCAGTCCAATTCTTTCACCAAGATTTTCCATCAGTCATCCAAACTCCTCTCAAATATGAAAGCATTATTCCTGAAATAACTCCTCTGTTTGTATGGAGATATTCCACCTTACACAGTGTACCCCTATCTTACCATTGTCAGCCCTTCACACTGACAGATAGCCATCCCAATTGTACTGCGTTCTAGTTGGTCACATATTTGACTCCGAGATCAACATCTTTTCAACCACCTACACATAAGGGACCTAGTGATAATTCACTTCTCTGAAGCACACCCCGTGTATTTGAAGTTGCTGGTGAGGTGGATCTCTCGACTCTTTCTAAGCGGAGTTCGGAAATGAAGTCTCTGACTCTCCATGTCGCAGTGAATTGGCATCTAAGTAGGCGTCTGAGCACTCTTCAGCAGGGTCTGAATGACAATGGGACAGAGTTCAAGGATTCGGTCCCCTCAAACCAGTCTCCATTTGGGACCATCCTCCTCCTTCTCTAGACCCTCAATTGGCAGGCCAGAGGCCCCTCTCATCCAAGAGGGAAACCTCAAGACCTGCCAATGGAGCCCTCACCCCAGGACTCACGGAGGAGAAGAAGAGAGACTCCTGAAATTCCTGACAGTTGTGTACCCCACAAACAAGCCAGCAGTGGAACTAGTCACCCCACTTCCATCCAGCACCCCAGTAGACAGGACGTATTCTTATCAACCTGTGAAATACCCACCAGACGTATCCCAGCTTCATTCATGGGAAATTTGTTACTGTGGATAGCTAGTGTGTGATTTCATCTATTGACGTGTATGTTCCGAAGCAGGGAATTGTCCTTTCCCCATTCCAATAATTCCTCAGGGTTGATATTGTGGGCCTCGTCCTAGGTTTAACGTAGAGGCGCCTATTTTCATGCTTTGAGCTCTGGAATGAGATTTATCATCCCGGTCATATTTAGGAGACTTTTTTCCCCTGTTGGAGAAGACTGGAAGTGATAAGCTCACTGGTCCCTTTCAGATATATCCTCATCCAAAAGCAAGCCTGAGCAGTGGCTCTTTATTTACTCAGGAGAATGATGAGAATGGTGGCCATGAGAAGAACGCTGGAACGAATACTTATCATACAATTGTCCAATACATCCAATAGATCATCCTTTAATTTAGTATCAACATACCTCCAGATCATGAGCTCAGGCTGCCCGATGTGCAACCATTGAGGCGTGATTTTGACAGCTTCCCACTTTGGGCCCATCCCTCGCCTCTCTTCTCACAGAGGGTCAGTGGTGTCACAAGGCTTGGTGGCAGCATGCCATGGCAACCACTGGGCCTGATCTTCTCAGATGGAAGGCAACTCCACCTCCTCTGTGCCCACCTGTTCTCTACAGAAGGATGACTCTTCCCCTGAACGTGTGTCAGGCTTAACACGGTGGTTCCAGAACTGCTTCCCAGGAATACACAGTCTACAATCTCATTTGGAAAGAATATGGAATGGAAAAAATCCCACTCCCCACGGAGCCTGAACAGGAAAACAATGGCCGATGGAGGAAGAACAACACAGGAGCATCCCTTTCCATGGGAGGAGGATTTTCCACGGAAGGAAACTATGGAATATCTTTTAAACTGATTTCAACCCATGCCATTTCAGCAGATATAGGTACCATACCAAGGCTTTCAAACCTGTCTTCCAGTATGGAGCTGGGATTGTAATGGAGACATTTTGGGAGTCAGGCCCGGAAGGAGAGAAGACTCTGGTACAAGTGTGCTGGTTTCTCCCATTTGTGGGATATCCACTTTAAACAAAGACATGTCCTTGGAGCAATTATCCTGCCGTTGGCGATTGCTTGTCTCAACAGCTCCTGTACCTCTATCTCTCCTTCTTTTCATCTCCTTCTCTCTAGCTCTCTCACTCTCCCCTTTGCCCCCCTTCTATTTCTTTTGAATCCTCCAGCTACAAGTTGACCTGTGGTGATAATGGATGAAATATACAAGCCAAGAGAATGGTCGAGGCTAACCCACAGCCTTTTCTCCCTGACATCCTAGGTCTGATCACATATAAAATCCGTTGTCCAGAAAGACATCCTGTGCTGTGTGGAGACACCCCAACTAGGTCATCCTTCCACAACACTTCCCATATTCAGCCCTTCCGGTGGACATGCTGACCACTTCATATGTACTTCGGTCTGGAAGGTCGCATATTGGACTCAGAGAGCAACACACTTGAAAAAAGGTTCACATGAGTGCTCTCCCAAGAAATGGCTTATCTGCAGCATTCCCTACCTGGTCCATGAGGTATTGTGGATTTGCTCGGGTGTGGATCTCAGGACTCGTTCGTAGGGTATATAGAATATGAAGTCTATGACTCTTCATGTCTCAATGATTGGGCATCCACACAATGGTCTGAACATCCTTGACCTGTGGGCTGGCCAACAATAGCCCAGAGTGCAAGATGTCTGTCAACCAAAGCCAGTCTCTATGGAATAGACCTCCTCATTCTCTAGCCTCATGAGTGTCAGGGACAGAGCCCACTCCCTTCCAGGAGGGAACTTTCAATACCCTCAAATTGCAGGCATCATCTCAGGGCTCCTGGAAGATCAGTCAAGCCACCTACCTTTCCTTCCTTATGATTGTAGACACAACAAACACACTGGCACTGGCCCCAGGCACCACACTCCCAGGAAGCATTCAATGAGAGGGAGGGTGGGCTTATCCACCTGTGGAAAAGGCACGTGAAATAGACCCGTTACCTCTCGGTTAAAAGGCCTCTGTTTGGAGGGCTCCCCTCTGGCTTAGGCTATGGAAATATGTATTCAGAAGTGTGGAGCTGAAAATGCCCCATTGGGAATGTCTTCTTCAGGGGTTACATCCCGGGCCTCATGCTTGGGGGAGAGCATTGGGGCATGGTTTCCTTGTTTGTGCACTGGGATGTCTTGTATCAAATGGCCAGGAAGCACAGTTCTACTTTCACATGTAGGAACTCCCTTGAGGTATTCTGCCCACGGATCCCCTTAAGATATCACATGTGCAAACACCAAGCCTCTAGAATCCACATTGAGCTTGGGAGCCTGAGGAGAGTGGTGGCTATGCGTCTACAGATGGAGATATTAGTGTTCATCAAAGAGGACCACTCATCTGATGGAACCTCCTTTCCATCAACTTCGACATACCTCCAGAGCAAGAGCTCATGGTGTCCATCTTTGAACTCTCAAGGTTTGAGGGTGACACTTTCCCACAGATGGCCCATCACACACCTCTTTTCTCACAGAGAGGTGGTTTGGTCACCAGGCTCCATGGGCATCATATCAGTGCCATGGCCACCTCTGGGAATGCACCTTTCAGAAAGAAGGCACCTCCACACACTGGGGAACCCAATTGTCTCTATCATGATGGATCTCTGATAACATGTGGAGCATTTCAGGGTCAAGTGCTTTCTCAGGCACTGCCTCACACGAATACACAGGACAGAATCTCTTTTGGAGAGAAAAGATGTCATTCCAAACACCCAAACAATAGTCCCCTGGACAATGTCATCAAGGAACGACTGAGGAAGAACACCCTCTGAGCTGCCATTTCAATAGGAAGGGACTTTTCCGCTTAGAGAAAAGAGAGGGTGTCATTTAACTTAACCCACACCTCATGTCATTTGAGAGGACATGGGTGCCAAGCAGGGAGGACTGCTTGCAACCGACATATTTCTAGAGACAGTCCAAGAAAGAGTGAAAATCTCATGCAAGAGTCCTGAGATTGCCTTTGTGTCTAATAGTCCCCGGAATCACAGACAAGGGCTTGGGAAGGACATTGTGCCCTGGAATGTGGCTTGTGTCCAAAACATATCTCATTCATTCTCTCTCTCACTCTCTCTCTGGGCTTCTTCCTCCTTCACATTCTCTCGAATCCACCTCATCCAAGGTTATCTGTGGTGGTCCAGGTCGGCATATCTCAGCCAGGAGAGCAGTCCAATTCTTTCACCAAGATTTTCCATCAGTCATCCAAACTCCTCTCAAATATGAAAGCATTATTCCTGAAATAACTCCTCTGTTTGTATGGAGATATTCCACCTTACACAGTGTACCCCTATCTTACCATTGTCAGCCCTTCACACTGACAGATAGCCATCCCAATTGTACTGCGTTCTAGTTGGTCACATATTTGACTCCGAGATCAACATCTTTTCAACCACCTACACATAAGGGACCTAGTGAGAATTCACTTCTCTGAAGCACACCCCGTGTATTTGAAGTTGCTGGTGAGGTGGATCTCTCGACTCTTTCTAAGCGGAGTTCGGAAATGAAGTCTCTGACTCTCCATGTCGCAGTGAATTGGCATCTAAGTAGGCGTCTGAGCACTCTTCAGCAGGGTCTGAATGACAATGGGACAGAGTTCAAGGATTCGGTCCCCTCAAACCAGTCTCCATTTGGGACCATCCTCCTCCTTCTCTAGACCCTCAATTGGCAGGCCAGAGGCCCCTCTCATCCAAGAGGGAAACCTCAAGACCTGCCAATGGAGCCCTCACCCCAGGACTCACGGAGGAGAAGAAGAGAGACTCCTGAAATTCCTGACAGTTGTGTACCCCACAAACAAGCCAGCAGTGGAACTAGTCACCCCACTTCCATCCAGCACCCCAGTAGACAGGACGTATTCTTATCAACCTGTGAAATACCCACCAGACGTATCCCAGCTTCATTCATGGGAAATTTGTTACTGTGGATAGCTAGTGTGTGATTTCATCTATTGACGTGTATGTTCCGAAGCAGGGAATTGTCCTTTCCCCATTCCAATAATTCCTCAGGGTTGATATTGTGGGCCTCGTCCTAGGTTTAACGTAGAGGCGCCTATTTTCATGCTTTGAGCTCTGGAATGAGATTTATCATCCCGGTCATATTTAGGAGACTTTTTTCCCCTGTTGGAGAAGACTGGAAGTGATAAGCTCACTGGTCCCTTTCAGATATATCCTCATCCAAAAGCAAGCCTGAGCAGTGGCTCTTTATTTACTCAGGAGAATGATGAGAATGGTGGCCATGAGAAGAACGCTGGAACGAATACTTATCATACAATTGTCCAATACATCCAATAGATCATCCTTTAATTTAGTATCAACATACCTCCAGATCATGAGCTCAGGCTGCCCGATGTGCAACCATTGAGGCGTGATTTTGACAGCTTCCCACTTTGGGCCCATCCCTCGCCTCTCTTCTCACAGAGGGTCAGTGGTGTCACAAGGCTTGGTGGCAGCATGCCATGGCAACCACTGGGCCTGATCTTCTCAGATGGAAGGCAACTCCACCTCCTCTGTGCCCACCTGTTCTCTACAGAAGGATGACTCTTCCCCTGAACGTGTGTCAGGCTTAACACGGTGGTTCCAGAACTGCTTCCCAGGAATACACAGTCTACAATCTCATTTGGAAAGAATATGGAATGGAAAAAATCCCACTCCCCACGGAGCCTGAACAGGAAAACAATGGCCGATGGAGGAAGAACAACACAGGAGCATCCCTTTCCATGGGAGGAGGATTTTCCACGGAAGGAAACTATGGAATATCTTTTAAACTGATTTCAACCCATGCCATTTCAGCAGATATAGGTACCATACCAAGGCTTTCAAACCTGTCTTCCAGTATGGAGCTGGGATTGTAATGGAGACATTTTGGGAGTCAGGCCCGGAAGGAGAGAAGACTCTGGTACAAGTGTGCTGGTTTCTCCCATTTGTGGGATATCCACTTTAAACAAAGACATGTCCTTGGAGCAATTATCCTGCCGTTGGCGATTGCTTGTCTCAACAGCTCCTGTACCTCTATCTCTCCTTCTTTTCATCTCCTTCTCTCTAGCTCTCTCACTCTCCCCTTTGCCCCCCTTCTATTTCTTTTGAATCCTCCAGCTACAAGTTGACCTGTGGTGATAATGGATGAAATATACAAGCCAAGAGAATGGTCGAGGCTAACCCACAGCCTTTTCTCCCTGACATCCTAGGTCTGATCACATATAAAATCCGTTGTCCAGAAAGACATCCTGTGCTGTGTGGAGACACCCCAACTAGGTCATCCTTCCACAACACTTCCCATATTCAGCCCTTCCGGTGGACATGCTGACCACTTCATATGTACTTCGGTCTGGAAGGTCGCATATTGGACTCAGAGAGCAACACACTTGAAAAAAGGTTCACATGAGTGCTCTCCCAAGAAATGGCTTATCTGCAGCATTCCCTACCTGGTCCATGAGGTATTGTGGATTTGCTCGGGTGTGGATCTCAGGACTCGTTCGTAGGGTATATAGAATATGAAGTCTATGACTCTTCATGTCTCAATGATTGGGCATCCACACAATGGTCTGAACATCCTTGACCTGTGGGCTGGCCAACAATAGCCCAGAGTGCAAGATGTCTGTCAACCAAAGCCAGTCTCTATGGAATAGACCTCCTCATTCTCTAGCCTCATGAGTGTCAGGGACAGAGCCCACTCCCTTCCAGGAGGGAACTTTCAATACCCTCAAATTGCAGGCATCATCTCAGGGCTCCTGGAAGATCAGTCAAGCCACCTACCTTTCCTTCCTTATGATTGTAGACACAACAAACACACTGGCACTGGCCCCAGGCACCACACTCCCAGGAAGCATTCAATGAGAGGGAGGGTGGGCTTATCCACCTGTGGAAAAGGCACGTGAAATAGACCCGTTACCTCTCGGTTAAAAGGCCTCTGTTTGGAGGGCTCCCCTCTGGCTTAGGCTATGGAAATATGTATTCAGAAGTGTGGAGCTGAAAATGCCCCATTGGGAATGTCTTCTTCAGGGGTTACATCCCGGGCCTCATGCTTGGGGGAGAGCATTGGGGCATGGTTTCCTTGTTTGTGCACTGGGATGTCTTGTATCAAATGGCCAGGAAGCACAGTTCTACTTTCACATGTAGGAACTCCCTTGAGGTATTCTGCCCACGGATCCCCTTAAGATATCACATGTGCAAACACCAAGCCTCTAGAATCCACATTGAGCTTGGGAGCCTGAGGAGAGTGGTGGCTATGCGTCTACAGATGGAGATATTAGTGTTCATCAAAGAGGACCACTCATCTGATGGAACCTCCTTTCCATCAACTTCGACATACCTCCAGAGCAAGAGCTCATGGTGTCCATCTTTGAACTCTCAAGGTTTGAGGGTGACACTTTCCCACAGATGGCCCATCACACACCTCTTTTCTCACAGAGAGGTGGTTTGGTCACCAGGCTCCATGGGCATCATATCAGTGCCATGGCCACCTCTGGGAATGCACCTTTCAGAAAGAAGGCACCTCCACACACTGGGGAACCCAATTGTCTCTATCATGATGGATCTCTGATAACATGTGGAGCATTTCAGGGTCAAGTGCTTTCTCAGGCACTGCCTCACACGAATACACAGGACAGAATCTCTTTTGGAGAGAAAAGATGTCATTCCAAACACCCAAACAATATTCCCCTGGACAATGTCATCAAGGAACGACTGAGGAAGAACAGCCTCTGAGCTGCCATTTCAATAGGAAGGGACTTTTCCGCTTAGAGAATAGAGAGGGTGTCATTTAACTTGACCCACACCTCATGTCATTTGAGAGGACTTGGGTGCCAAGCAGGGAGGACTGCTTGCAACCGACATATTTCTAGAGACAGTCCAAGAAAGAGTGAAAATCTCATGCAAGAGTCCTGAGATTGCCTTTGTGTCTAATAGTCCCCGGAATCACAGACAAGGGCTTGGGAAGGACATTGTGCCCTGGAATGTGGCTTGTGTCCAAAACATATCTCATTCATTCTCTCTCTCACTCTCTCTCTGGGCTTCTTCCTCCTTCACATTCTCTCGAATCCACCTCATCCAAGGTTATCTGTGGTGGTCCAGGTCGGCATATCTCAGCCAGGAGAGCAGTCCAATTCTTTCACCAAGATTTTCCATCAGTCATCCAAACTCCTCTCAAATATGAAAGCATTATTCCTGAAATAACTCATCTGTTTGTATGGAGATATTCCACCTTACACAGTGTACCCCTATCTTACCATTGTCAGCCCTTCACACTGACAGATAGCCATCCCAATTGTACTGCGTTCTAGTTGGTCACATATTTGACTCCGAGATCAACATCTTTTCAACCACCTACACATAAGGGACCTAGTGAGAATTCACTTCTCTGAAGCACACCCCGTGTATTTGAAGTTGCTGGTGAGGTGGATCTCTCGACTCTTTCTAAGCGGAGTTCGGAAATGAAGTCTCTGACTCTCCATGTCGCAGTGAATTGGCATCTAAGTAGGCGTCTGAGCACTCTTCAGCAGGGTCTGAATGACAATGGGACAGAGTTCAAGGATTCGGTCCCCTCAAACCAGTCTCCATTTGGGACCATCCTCCTCCTTCTCTAGACCCTCAATTGGCAGGCCAGAGGCCCCTCTCATCCAAGAGGGAAACCTCAAGACCTGCCAATGGAGCCCTCACCCCAGGACTCACGGAGGAGAAGAAGAGAGACTCCTGAAATTCCTGACAGTTGTGTACCCCACAAACAAGCCAGCAGTGGAACTAGTCACCCCACTTCCATCCAGCACCCCAGTAGACAGGACGTATTCTTATCAACCTGTGAAATACCCACCAGACGTATCCCAGCTTCATTCATGGGAAATTTGTTACTGTGGATAGCTAGTGTGTGATTTCATCTATTGACGTGTATGTTCCGAAGCAGGGAATTGTCCTTTCCCCATTCCAATAATTCCTCAGGGTTGATATTGTGGGCCTCGTCCTAGGTTTAACGTAGAGGCGCCTATTTTCATGCTTTGAGCTCTGGAATGAGATTTATCATCCCGGTCATATTTAGGAGACTTTTTTCCCCTGTTGGAGAAGACTGGAAGTGATAAGCTCACTGGTCCCTTTCAGATATATCCTCATCCAAAAGCAAGCCTGAGCAGTGGCTCTTTATTTACTCAGGAGAATGATGAGAATGGTGGCCATGAGAAGAACGCTGGAACGAATACTTATCATACAATTGTCCAATACATCCAATAGATCATCCTTTAATTTAGTATCAACATACCTCCAGATCATGAGCTCAGGCTGCCCGATGTGCAACCATTGAGGCGTGATTTTGACAGCTTCCCACTTTGGGCCCATCCCTCGCCTCTCTTCTCACAGAGGGTCAGTGGTGTCACAAGGCTTGGTGGCAGCATGCCATGGCAACCACTGGGCCTGATCTTCTCAGATGGAAGGCAACTCCACCTCCTCTGTGCCCACCTGTTCTCTACAGAAGGATGACTCTTCCCCTGAACGTGTGTCAGGCTTAACACGGTGGTTCCAGAACTGCTTCCCAGGAATACACAGTCTACAATCTCATTTGGAAAGAATATGGAATGGAAAAAATCCCACTCCCCACGGAGCCTGAACAGGAAAACAATGGCCGATGGAGGAAGAACAACACAGGAGCATCCCTTTCCATGGGAGGAGGCTTTTCCACGGAAGGAAACTATGGAATATCTTTTAAACTGATTTCAACCCATGCCATTTCAGCAGATATAGGTACCATACCAAGGCTTTCAAACCTGTCTTCCAGTATGGAGCTGGGATTGTAATGGAGACATTTTGGGAGTCAGGCCCGGAAGGAGAGAAGACTCTGGTACAAGTGTGCTGGTTTCTCCCATTTGTGGGATATCCACTTTAAACAAAGACATGTCCTTGGAGCAATTATCCTGCCGTTGGCGATTGCTTGTCTCAACAGCTCCTGTACCTCTATCTCTCCTTCTTTTCATCTCCTTCTCTCTAGCTCTCTCACTCTCCCCTTTGCCCCCCTTCTATTTCTTTTGAATCCTCCAGCTACAAGTTGACCTGTGGTGATAATGGATGAAATATACAAGCCAAGAGAATGGTCGAGGCTAACCCACAGCCTTTTCTCCCTGACATCCTAGGTCTGATCACATATAAAATCCGTTGTCCAGAAAGACATCCTGTGCTGTGTGGAGACACCCCAACTAGGTCATCCTTCCACAACACTTCCCATATTCAGCCCTTCCGGTGGACATGCTGACCACTTCATATGTACTTCGGTCTGGAAGGTCGCATATTGGACTCAGAGAGCAACACACTTGAAAAAAGGTTCACATGAGTGCTCTCCCAAGAAATGGCTTATCTGCAGCATTCCCTACCTGGTCCATGAGGTATTGTGGATTTGCTCGGGTGTGGACCTCTGGACTCGTTCGTAGGCCATATAGAATATCAAGTCTAAGACTCTTCATGTCTCAATGATTGGGCATCCACACAATGGTCTGAACATCCTTGACCTGTGGGCTGGCCAACAATAGCCCAGAGTGCAAGATGTCTGTCAACCAAAGCCAGTCTCTATGGAATAGACCTCCTCATTCTCTAGCCTCATGAGTGTCAGGGACAGAGCCCACTCCCTTCCAGGAGGGAACTTTCAATACCCTCAAATTGCAGGCATCATCTCAGGGCTCCTGGAAGATCAGTCAAGCCACCTACCTTTCCTTCCTTATGATTGTAGACACAACAAACACACTGGCACTGGCCCCAGGCACCACACTCCCAGGAAGCATTCAATGAGAGGGAGGGTGGGCTTATCCACCTGTGGAAAAGGCACGTGAAATAGACCCGTTACCTCTCGGTTAAAAGGCCTCTGTTTGGAGGGCTCCCCTCTGGCTTAGGCTATGGAAATATGTATTCAGAAGTGTGGAGCTGAAAATGCCCCATTGGGAATGTCTTCTTCAGGGGTTACATCCCGGGCCTCATGCTTGGGGGAGAGCATTGGGGCATGGTTTCCTTGTTTGTGCACTGGGATGTCTTGTATCAAATGGCCAGGAAGCACAGTTCTACTTTCACATGTAGGAACTCCCTTGAGGTATTCTGCCCACGGATCCCCTTAAGATATCACATGTGCAAACACCAAGCCTCTAGAATCCACATTGAGCTTGGGAGCCTGAGGAGAGTGGTGGCTATGCGTCTACAGATGGAGATATTAGTGTTCATCAAAGAGGACCACTCATCTGATGGAACCTCCTTTCCATCAACTTCGACATACCTCCAGAGCAAGAGCTCATGGTGTCCATCTTTGAACTCTCAAGGTTTGAGGGTGACACTTTCCCACAGATGGCCCATCACACACCTCTCTTCTCACAGAGAGGTGGTTTGGTCACCAGGCTCCATGGGCATCATATCAGTGCCATGGCCACCTCTGGGAATGCACCTTTCAGAAAGAAGGCACCTCCACACACTGGGGAACCCAATTGTCTCTATCATGATGGATCTCTGATAACATGTGGAGCATTTCAGGGTCAAGTGCTTTCTCAGGCACTGCCTCACACGAATACACAGGACAGAATCTCTTTTGGAGAGAAAAGATGTCATTCCAAACACCCAAACAATAGTCCCCTGGACAATGTCATCAAGGAACGACTGAGGAAGAACACCCTCTGAGCTGCCATTTCAATAGGAAGGGACTTTTCCGCTTAGAGAAAAGAGAGGGTGTCATTTAACTTGACCCACACCTCATGTCATTTGAGAGGACATGGGTGCCAAGCAGGGAGGACTGCTTGCAACCGACATATTTCTAGAGACAGTCCAAGAAAGAGTGAAAATCTCATGCAAGAGTCCTGAGATTGCCTTTGTGTCTAATAGTCCCCGGAATCACAGACAATGGCTTGGGAAGGACATTGTGCCCTGGAATGTGGCTTGTGTCCAAAACATATCTCATTCATTCTCTCTCTCACTCTCTCTCTGGGCTTCTTCCTCCTTCACATTCTCTCGAATCCACCTCATCCAAGGTTATCTGTGGTGGTCCAGGTCGGCATATCTCAGCCAGGAGAGCAGTCCAATTCTTTCACCAAGATTTTCCATCAGTCTTCCAAACTCCTCTCAAATATGAAAGCATTATTCCTGAAATAACTCCTCTGTTTGTATGGAGATATTCCACCTTACACAGTGTACCCCTATCTTACCATTGTCAGCCCTTCACACTGACAGATAGCCATCCCAATTGTACTGCGTTCTAGTTGGTCACATATTTGACTCCGAGATCAACATCTTTTCAACCACCTACACATAAGGGACCTAGTGAGAATTCACTTCTCTGAAGCACACCCCGTGTATTTGAAGTTGCTGGTGAGGTGGATCTCTCGACTCTTTCTAAGCGGAGTTCGGAAATGAAGTCTCTGACTCTCCATGTCGCAGTGAATTGGCATCTAAGTAGGCGTCTGAGCACTCTTCAGCAGGGTCTGAATGACAATGGGACAGACTTCAAGGATTCGGTCCCCTCAAACCAGTCTCCATTTGGGACCATCCTCCTCCTTCTCTAGACCCTCAATTGGCAGGCCAGAGGCCCCTCTCATCCAAGAGGGAAACCTCAAGACCTGCCAATGGAGCCCTCACCCCAGGACTCACGGAGGAGAAGAAGAGAGACTCCTGAAATTCCTGACAGTTGTGTACCCCACAAACAAGCCAGCAGTGGAACTAGTCACCCCACTTCCATCCAGCACCCCAGTAGACAGGACGTATTCTTATCAACCTGTGAAATACCCACCAGACGTATCCCAGCTTCATTCATGGGAAATTTGTTACTGTGGATAGCTAGTGTGTGATTTCATCTATTGACGTGTATGTTCCGAAGCAGGGAATTGTCCTTTCCCCATTCCAATAATTCCTCAGGGTTGATATTGTGGGCCTCGTCCTAGGTTTAACGTAGAGGCGCCTATTTTCATGCTTTGAGCTCTGGAATGAGATTTATCATCCCGGTCATATTTCGGAGACTTTTTTCCCCTGTTGGAGAAGACTGGAAGTGATAAGCTCACTGGTCCCTTTCAGATATATCCTCATCCAAAAGCAAGCCTGAGCAGTGGCTCTTTATTTACTCAGGAGAATGATGAGAATGGTGGCCATGAGAAGAACGCTGGAACGAATACTTATCATACAATTGTCCAATACATCCAATAGATCATCCTTTAATTTAGTATCAACATACCTCCAGATCATGAGCTCAGGCTGCCCGATGTGCAACCATTGAGGCGTGATTTTGACAGCTTCCCACTTTGGGCCCATCCCTCGCCTCTCTTCTCACAGAGGGTCAGTGGTGTCACAAGGCTTGGTGGCAGCATGCCATGGCAACCACTGGGCCTGATCTTCTCAGATGGAAGGCAACTCCACCTCCTCTGTGCCCACCTGTTCTCTACAGAAGGATGACTCTTCCCCTGAACGTGTGTCAGGCTTAACACGGTGGTTCCAGAACTGCTTCCCAGGAATACACAGTCTACAATCTCATTTGGAAAGAATATGGAATGGAAAAAATCCCACTCCCCACGGAGCCTGAACAGGAAAACAATGGCCGATGGAGGAAGAACAACACAGGAGCATCCCTTTCCATGGGAGGAGGCTTTTCCACGGAAGGAAACTATGGAATATCTTTTAAACTGATTTCAACCCATGCCATTTCAGCAGATATAGGTACCATACCAAGGCTTTCAAACCTGTCTTCCAGTATGGAGCTGGGATTGTAATGGAGACATTTTGGGAGTCAGGCCCGGAAGGAGAGAAGACTCTGGTACAAGTGTGCTGGTTTCTCCCATTTGTGGGATATCCACTTTAAACAAAGACATGTCCTTGGAGCAATTATCCTGCCGTTGGCGATTGCTTGTCTCAACAGCTCCTGTACCTCTATCTCTCCTTCTTTTCATCTCCTTCTCTCTAGCTCTCTCACTCTCCCCTTTGCCCCCCTTCTATTTCTTTTGAATCCTCCAGCTACAAGTTGACCTGTGGTGGTAATGGATGAAATATACCTGCCAAGAGAATGGTCCAAGCTAACCCACAGCCTTTTCTCCCTGACATCCTAGGTCTGATCACATATAAAATCCGTTGTCCAGAAAGACATCCTGTGCTGTGTGGAGACACCCCAACTAGGTCATCCTTCCACAACACTTCCCATATTCAGCCCTTCCGGTGGACATGCTGACCACTTCATATGTACTTCGGTCTGGAAGGTCGCATATTGGACTCAGAGAGCAACACACTTGAAAAAAGGTTCACATGAGAGCTCTCCCAAGAAATGGCTTATCTACAGCATTCCCTACCTGGTCCATGAGGTATTGTGGATTTGCTCGGGTGTGGACCTCTGGACTCGTTCGTAGACCATAGAGAATATCAAGTCTATGACTCTTCATGTCTCAATGATTGGGCATCCACACAATGGTCTGAACATCCTTGACCTGTGGGCTGGCCAACAATAGCCCAGAGTGCAAGATGTCTGTCAACCAAAGCCAGTCTCTATGGAATAGACCTCCTCATTCTCTAGCCTCATGAGTGTCAGGGACAGAGCCCACTCCCTTCCAGGAGGGAACTTTCAATACCCTCAAATTGCAGGCATCATCTCAGGGCTCCTGGAAGATCAGTCAAGCCACCTACCTTTCCTTCCTTATGATTGTAGACACAACAAACACACTGGCACTGGCCCCAGGCACCACACTCCCAGGAAGCATTCAATGAGAGGGAGGGTGGGCTTATCCACCTGTGGAAAAGGCACGTGAAATAGACCCGTTACCTCTCGGTTAAAAGGCCTCTGTTTGGAGGGCTCCCCTCTGGCTTAGGCTATGGAAATATGTATTCAGAAGTGTGGAGCTGAAAATGCCCCATTGGGAATGTCTTCTTCAGGGGTTACATCCCGGGCCTCATGCTTGGGGGAGAGCATTGGGGCATGGTTTCCTTGTTTGTGCACTGGGATGTCTTGTATCAAATGGCCAGGAAGCACAGTTCTACTTTCACATGTAGGAACTCCCTTGAGGTATTCTGCCCACGGATCCCCTTAAGATATCACATGTGCAAACACCAAGCCTCTAGAATCCACATTGAGCTTGGGAGCCTGAGGAGAGTGGTGGCTATGCGTCTACAGATGGAGATATTAGTGTTCATCAAAGAGGACCACTCATCTGATGGAACCTCCTTTCCATCAACTTCGACATACCTCCAGAGCAAGAGCTCATGGTGTCCATCTTTGAACTCTCAAGGTTTGAGGGTGACACTTTCCCACAGATGGCCCATCACACACCTCTTTTCTCACAGAGAGGTGGTTTGGTCACCAGGCTCCATGGGCATCATATCAGTGCCATGGCCACCTCTGGGAATGCACCTTTCAGAAAGAAGGCACCTCCACACACTGGGGAACCCAATTGTCTCTATCATGATGGATCTCTGATAACATGTGTAGCATTTCAGGGTCAAGTGCTTTCTCAGGCACTGCCTCACACGAATACACAGGACAGAATCTCTTTTGGAGAGAAAAGATGTCATTCCAAACACCCAAACAATAGTCCCCTGGACAATGTCATCAAGGAACGACTGAGGAAGAACACCCTCTGAGCTGCCATTTCAATAGGAAGGGACTTTTCCGCTTAGAGAAAAGAGAGGGTGTCATTTAACTTGACCCACACCTCATGTCATTTGAGAGGACATGGGTGCCAAGCAGGGAGGACTGCTTGCAACCGACATATTTCTAGAGACAGTCCAAGAAAGAGTGAAAATCTCATGCAAGAGTCCTGAGATTGCCTTTGTGTCTAATAGTCCCCGGAATCACAGACAAGGGCTTGGGAAGGACATTGTGCCCTGGAATGTGGCTTGTGTCCAAAACATATCTCATTCATTCTCTCTCTCACTCTCTCTCTGGGCTTCTTCCTCCTTCACATTCTCTCGAATCCACCTCATCCAAGGTTATCTGTGGTGGTCCAGGTCAGCATATCTCAGCCAGGAGAGCAGTCCAATTCTTTCACCAAGATTTTCCATCAGTCTTCCAAACTCCTCTCAAATATGAAAGCATTATTCCTGAAATAACTCCTCTGTTTGTATGGAGATATTCCACCTTACACAGTGTACCCCTATCTTACCATTGTCAGCCCTTCACACTGACAGATAGCCATCCCAATTGTACTGCGTTCTAGTTGGTCACATATTTGACTCCGAGATCAACATCTTTTCAACCACCTACACATAAGGGACCTAGTGAGAATTCACTTCTCTGAAGCACACCCCGTGTATTTGAAGTTGCTGGTGAGGTGGATCTCTCGACTCTTTCTAAGCGGAGTTCGGAAATGAAGTCTCTGACTCTCCATGTCGCAGTGAATTGGCATCTAAGTAGGCGTCTGAGCACTCTTCAGCAGGGTCTGAATGACAATGGGACAGAGTTCAAGGATTCGGTCCCCTCAAACCAGTCTCCATTTGGGACCATCCTCCTCCTTCTCTAGACCCTCAATTGGCAGGCCAGAGGCCCCTCTCATCCAAGAGGGAAACCTCAAGACCTGCCAATGGAGCCCTCACCACAGGGCTCACGGAGGAGAAGAAGAGAGACTCCTGAAATTCCTGACAGTTGTGTACCCCACAAACAAGCCAGCAGTGGAACTAGTCACCCCACTTCCATCCAGCACCCCAGTAGACAGGACGTATTCTTATCAACCTGTGAAATACCCACCAGACGTATCCCAGCTTCATTCATGGGAAATTTGTTACTGTGGATAGCTAGTGTGTGATTTCATCTATTGACGTGTATGTTCCGAAGCAGGGAATTGTCCTTTCCCCATTCCAATAATTCCTCAGGGTTGATATTGTGGGCCTCGTCCTAGGTTTAACGTAGAGGCGCCTATTTTCATGCTTTGAGCTCTGGAATGAGATTTATCATCCCGGTCATATTTAGGAGACTTTTTTCCCCTGTTGGAGAAGACTGGAAGTGATAAGCTCACTGGTCCCTTTCAGATATATCCTCATCCAAAAGCAAGCCTGAGCAGTGGCTCTTTATTTACTCAGGAGAATGATGAGAATGGTGGCCATGAGAAGAACGCTGGAACGAATACTTATCATACAATTGTCCAATACATCCAATAGATCATCCTTTAATTTAGTATCAACATACCTCCAGATCATGAGCTCAGGCTGCCCGATGTGCAACCATTGAGGCGTGATTTTGACAGCTTCCCACTTTGGGCCCATCCCTCGCCTCTCTTCTCACAGAGGGTCAGTGGTGTCACAAGGCTTGGTGGCAGCATGCCATGGCAACCACTGGGCCTGATCTTCTCAGATGGAAGGCAACTCCACCTCCTCTGTGCCCACCTGTTCTCTACAGAAGGATGACTCTTCCCCTGAACGTGTGTCAGGCTTAACACGGTGGTTCCAGAACTGCTTCCCAGGAATACACAGTCTACAATCTCATTTGGAAAGAATATGGAATGGAAAAAATCCCACTCCCCACGGAGCCTGAACAGGAAAACAATGGCCGATGGAGGAAGAACAACACAGGAGCATCCCTTTCCATGGGAGGAGGATTTTCCACGGAAGGAAACTATGGAATATCTTTTAAACTGATTTCAACCCATGCCATTTCAGCAGATATAGGTACCATACCAAGGCTTTCAAACCTGTCTTCCAGTATGGAGCTGGGATTGTAATGGAGACATTTTGGGAGTCAGGCCCGGAAGGAGAGAAGACTCTGGTACAAGTGTGCTGGTTTCTCCCATTTGTGGGATATCCACTTTAAACAAAGACATGTCCTTGGAGCAATTATCCTGCCGTTGGCGATTGCTTGTCTCAACAGCTCCTGTACCTCTATCTCTCCTTCTTTTCATCTCCTTCTCTCTAGCTCTCTCACTCTCCCCTTTGCCCCCCTTCTATTTCTTTTGAATCCTCCAGCTACAAGTTGACCTGTGGTGGTAATGGATGAAATATACCTGCCAAGAGAATGGTCCAAGCTAACCCACAGCCTTTTCTCCCTGACATCCTAGGTCTGATCACATATAAAATCCGTTGTCCAGAAAGACATCCTGTGCTGTGTGGAGACACCCCAACTAGGTCATCCTTCCACAACACTTCCCATATTCAGCCCTTCCGGTGGACATGCTGACCACTTCATATGTACTTCGGTCTGGAAGGTCGCATATTGGACTCAGAGAGCAACACACTTGAAAAAAGGTTCACATGAGTGCTCTCCCAAGAAATGGCTTATCTGCAGCATTCCCTACCTGGTCCATGAGGTATTGTGGATTTGCTCGGGTGTGGACCTCTGGACTCGTTCGTAGGGGATAGAGAATATCAAGTCTATGACTCTTCATGTCTCAATGATTGGGCATCCACACAATGGTCTGAACATCCTTGACCTGTGGGCTGGCCAACAATAGCCCAGAGTGCAAGATGTCTGTCAACCAAAGCCAGTCTCTATGGAATAGACCTCCTCATTCTCTAGCCTCATGAGTGTCAGGGACAGAGCCCACTCCCTTCCAGGAGGGAACTTTCAATACCCTCAAATTGCAGGCATCATCTCAGGGCTCCTGGAAGATCAGTCAAGCCACCTACCTTTCCTTCCTTATGATTGTAGACACAACAAACACACTGGCACTGGCCCCAGGCACCACACTCCCAGGAAGCATTCAATGAGAGGGAGGGTGGGCTTATCCACCTGTGGAAAAGGCACGTGAAATAGACCTGTTACCTCTCGGTTAAAAGGCCTCTGTTTGGAGGGCTCCCCTCTGGCTTAGGCTATGGAAATATGTATTCAGAAGTGTGGAGCTGAAAATGCCCCATTGGGAATGTCTTCTTCAGGGGTTACATCCCGGGCCTCATGCTTGGGGGAGAGCATTGGGGCATGGTTTCCTTGTTTGTGCACTGGGATGTCTTGTATCAAATGGCCAGGAAGCACAGTTCTACTTTCACATGTAGGAACTCCCTTGAGGTATTCTGCCCACGGATCCCCTTAAGATATCACATGTGCAAACACCAAGCCTCTAGAATCCACATTGAGCTTGGGAGCCTGAGGAGAGTGGTGGCTATGCGTCTACAGATGGAGATATTAGTGTTCATCAAAGAGGACCACTCATCTGATGGAACCTCCTTTCCATCAACTTCGACATACCTCCAGAGCAAGAGCTCATGGTGTCCATCTTTGAACTCTCAAGGTTTGAGGGTGACACTTTCCCACAGATGGCCCATCACACACCTCTTTTCTCACAGAGAGGTGGTTTGGTCACCAGGCTCCATGGGCATCATATCAGTGCCATGGCCACCTCTGGGAATGCACCTTTCAGAAAGAAGGCACCTCCACACACTGGGGAACCCAATTGTCTCTATCATGATGGATCTCTGATAACATGTGGAGCATTTCAGGGTCAAGTGCTTTCTCAGGCACTGCCTCACACGAATACACAGGACAGAATCTCTTTTGGAGAGAAAAGATGTCATTCCAAACACCCAAACAATAGTCCCCTGGACAATGTCATCAAGGAACGACTGAGGAAGAACACCCTCTGAGCTGCCATTTCAATAGGAAGGGACTTTTCCGCTTAGAGAAAAGAGAGGGTGTCATTTAACTTGACCCACACCTCATGTCATTTGAGAGGACATGGGTGCCAAGCAGGGAGGACTGCTTGCAACCGACATATTTCTAGAGACAGTCCAAGAAAGAGTGAAAATCTCATGCAAGAGTCCTGAGATTGCCTTTGTGTCTAATAGTCCCCGGAATCACAGACAAGGGCTTGGGAAGGACATTGTGCCCTGGAATGTGGCTTGTGTCCAAAACATATCTCATTCATTCTCTCTCTCACTCTCTCTCTGGGCTTCTTCCTCCTTCACATTCTCTCGAATCCACCTCATCCAAGGTTATCTGTGGTGGTCCAGGTCGGCATATCTCAGCCAGGAGAGCAGTCCAATTCTTTCACCAAGATTTTCCATCAGTCTTCCAAACTCCTCTCAAATATGAAAGCATTATTCCTGAAATAACTCCTCTGTTTGTATGGAGATATTCCACCTTACACAGTGTACCCCTATCTTACCATTGTCAGCCCTTCACACTGACAGATAGCCATCCCAATTGTACTGCGTTCTAGTTGGTCACATATTTGACTCCGAGATCAACATCTTTTCAACCACCTACACATAAGGGACCTAGTGAGAATTCACTTCTCTGAAGCACACCCCATGTATTTGAAGTTGCTGGTGAGTTGGATCTCTCGACTCTTTCTAAGCGGAGTTCAGAAATGAAGTCTCTGACTCTCCATGTCTCAGTGAATTGGCATCTAAGTAGGCGTCTGAGCACTCTTCAGCAGGGTCTGAATGACAATGGGACAGAGTTCAAGGATTCGGTCCCCTCAAACCAGTCTCCATTTGGGACCATCCTCCTCCTTCTCTAGACCCTCAATTGGCAGGCCAGAGGCCCCTCTCATCCAAGAGGGAAACCTCAAGACCTGCCAATGGAGCCCTCACCACAGGGCTCACGGAGGAGAAGAAGAGAGACTCCTGAAATTCCTGACAGTTGTGTACCCCACAAACAAGCCAGCAGTGGAACTAGTCACCCCACTTCCATCCAGCCCCGCAGTAGACAGGACGTATTCTTATCAACCTGTGAAATACCCACCAGACGTATCCCAGCTTCATTCATGGGAAATTTGTTACTGTGGATAGCTAGTGTGTGATTTCATCTATTGACGTGTATGTTCCGAAGCAGGGAATTGTCCTTTCCCCATTCCAATAATTCCTCAGGGTTGATATTGTGGGCCTCGTCCTAGGTTTAACGTAGAGGCGCCTATTTTCATGCTTTGAGCTCTGGAATGAGATTTATCATCCCGGTCATATTTCGGAGACTTTTTTCCCCTGTTGGAGAAGACTGGAAGTGATAAGCTCACTGGTCCCTTTCAGATATATCCTCATCCAAAAGCAAGCCTGAGCAGTGGCTCTTTATTTACTCAGGAGAATGATGAGAATGGTGGCCATGAGAAGAACGCTGGAACGAATACTTATCATACAATTGTCCAATACATCCAATAGATCATCCTTTAATTTAGTATCAACATACCTCCAGATCATGAGCTCAGGCTGCCCGATGTGCAACCATTGAGGCGTGATTTTGACAGCTTCCCACTTTGGGCCCATCCCTCGCCTCTCTTCTCACAGAGGGTCAGTGGTGTCACAAGGCTTGGTGGCAGCATGCCATGGCAACCACTGGGCCTGATCTTCTCAGATGGAAGGCAACTCCACCTCCTCTGTGCCCACCTGTTCTCTACAGAAGGATGACTCTTCCCCTGAACGTGTGTCAGGCTTAACACGGTGGTTCCAGAACTGCTTCCCAGGAATACACAGTCTACAATCTCATTTGGAAAGAATATGGAATGGAAAAAATCCCACTCCCCACGGAGCCTGAACAGGAAAACAATGGCCGATGGAGGAAGAACAACACAGGAGCATCCCTTTCCATGGGAGGAGGATTTTCCACGGAAGGAAACTATGGAATATCTTTTAAACTGATTTCAACCCATGCCATTTCAGCAGATATAGGTACCATACCAAGGCTTTCAAACCTGTCTTCCAGTATGGAGCTGGGATTGTAATGGAGACATTTTGGGAGTCAGGCCCGGAAGGAGAGAAGACTCTGGTACAAGTGTGCTGGTTTCTCCCATTTGTGGGATATCCACTTTAAACAAAGACATGTCCTTGGAGCAATTATCCTGCCGTTGGCGATTGCTTGTCTCAACAGCTCCTGTACCTCTATCTCTCCTTCTTTTCATCTCCTTCTCTCTAGCTCTCTCACTCTCCCCTTTGCCCCCCTTCTATTTCTTTTGAATCCTCCAGCTACAAGTTGACCTGTGGTGGTAATGGATGAAATACACAAGCCAAGAGAATGGTCCAAGCTAACCCACAGCCTTTTCTCCCTGACGTCCTAGGTCTGATCACATATAAAATCCGTTGTCCAGAAAGACATCCTGTGCTGTGTGGAGACACCCCAACTAGGTCATCCTTCCACAACACTTCCCATATTCAGCCCTTCCGGTGGACATGCTGACCACTTCATATGTACTTCGGTCTGGAAGGTCGCATATTGGACTCAGAGAGCAACACACTTGAAAAAAGGTTCACATGAGTGCTCTCCCAAGAAATGGCTTATCTGCAGCATTCCCTACCTGGTCCATGAGGTATTGTGGATTTGCTCGGGTGTGGACCTCTGGACTCGTTCGTAGGGGATAGAGAATATCAAGTCTATGACTCTTCATGTCTCAATGATTGGGCATCCACACAATGGTCTGAACATCCTTGACCTGTGGGCTGGCCAACAATAGCCCAGAGTGCAAGATGTCTGTCAACCAAAGCCAGTCTCTATGGAATAGACCTCCTCATTCTCTAGCCTCATGAGTGTCAGGGACAGAGCCCACTCCCTTCCAGGAGGGAACTTTCAATACCCTCAAATTGCAGGCATCATCTCAGGGCTCCTGGAAGATCAGTCAAGCCACCTACCTTTCCTTCCTTATGATTGTAGACACAACAAACACACTGGCACTGGCCCCAGGCACCACACTCCCAGGAAGCATTCAATGAGAGGGAGGGTGGGCTTATCCACCTGTGGAAAAGGCACGTGAAATAGACCCGTTACCTCTCGGTTAAAAGGCCTCTGTTTGGAGGGCTCCCCTCTGGCTTAGGCTATGGAAATATGTATTCAGAAGTGTGGAGCTGAAAATGCCCCATTGGGAATGTCTTCTTCAGGGGTTACATCCCGGGCCTCATGCTTGGGGGAGAGCATTGGGGCATGGTTTCCTTGTTTGTGCACTGGGATGTCTTGTATCAAATGGCCAGGAAGCACAGTTCTACTTTCACATGTAGGAACTCCCTTGAGGTATTCTGCCCACGGATCCCCTTAAGATATCACATGTGCAAACACCAAGCCTCTAGAATCCACATTGAGCTTGGGAGCCTGAGGAGAGTGGTGGCTATGCGTCTACAGATGGAGATATTAGTGTTCATCAAAGAGGACCACTCATCTGATGGAACCTCCTTTCCATCAACTTCGACATACCTCCAGAGCAAGAGCTCATGGTGTCCATCTTTGAACTCTCAAGGTTTGAGGGTGACACTTTCCCACAGATGGCCCATCACACACCTCTTTTCTCACAGAGAGGTGGTTTGGTCACCAGGCTCCATGGGCATCATATCAGTGCCATGGCCACCTCTGGGAATGCACCTTTCAGAAAGAAGGCACCTCCACACACTGGGGAACCCAATTGTCTCTATCATGATGGATCTCTGATAACATGTGGAGCATTTCAGGGTCAAGTGCTTTCTCAGGCACTGCCTCACACGAATACACAGGACAGAATCTCTTTTGGAGAGAAAAGATGTCATTCCAAACACCCAAACAATAGTCCCCTGGACAATGTCATCAAGGAACGACTGAGGAAGAACACCCTCTGAGCTGCCATTTCAATAGGAAGGGACTTTTCCGCTTAGAGAAAAGAGAGGGTGTCATTTAACTTGACCCACACCTCATGTCATTTGAGAGGACATGGGTGCCAAGCAGGGAGGACTGCTTGCAACCGACATATTTCTAGAGACAGTCCAAGAAAGAGTGAAAATCTCATGCAAGAGTCCTGAGATTGCCTTTGTGTCTAATAGTCCCCGGAATCACAGACAAGGGCTTGGGAAGGACATTGTGCCCTGGAATGTGGCTTGTGTCCAAAACATATCTCATTCATTCTCTCTCTCACTCTCTCTCTGGGCTTCTTCCTCCTTCACATTCTCTCGAATCCACCTCATCCAAGGTTATCTGTGGTGGTCCAGGTCAGCATATCTCAGCCAGGAGAGCAGTCCAATTCTTTCACCAAGATTTTCCATCAGTCTTCCAAACTCCTCTCAAATATGAAAGCATTATTCCTGAAATAACTCCTCTGTTTGTATGGAGATATTCCACCTTACACAGTGTACCCCTATCTTACCATTGTCAGCCCTTCACACTGACAGATAGCCATCCCAATTGTACTGCGTTCTAGTTGGTCACATATTTGACTCCGAGATCAACATCTTTTCAATCACCTACACATAAGGGACCTAGTGAGAATTCACTTCTCTGAAGGACACCCCGTGTATTTGAAGTTGCTGGTGAGGTGGATCTCTCGACTCTTTCTAAGCGGAGTTCGGAAATGAAGTCTCTGACTCTCCATGTCGCAGTGAATTGGCATCTAAGTAGGCGTCTGAGCACTCTTCAGCATGGTTTGAATGACAATGGGACAGAGTTCAAGGATTCGGTCCCCTCAAACCAGTCTCCATTTGGGACCATCCTCCTCCTTCTCTAGACCCTCAATTGGCAGGCCAGAGGCCCCTCTCATCCAAGAGGGAAACCTCAAGACCTGCCAATGGAGCCCTCACCACAGGGCTCACGGAGGAGAAGAAGAGAGACTCCTGAAATTCCTGACAGTTGTGTACCCCACAAACAAGCCAGCAGTGGAACTAGTCACCCCACTTCCATCCAGCACCCCAGTAGACAGGACGTATTCTTATCAACCTGTGAAATACCCACCAGACGTATCCCAGCTTCATTCATGGGAAATTTGTTACTGTGGATAGCTAGTGTGTGATTCCATCTATTGACGTGTATGTTCCGAAGCAGGGAATTGTCCTTTCCCCATTCCAATAATTCCTCAGGGTTGATATTGTGGGCCTCGTCCTAGGTTTAACGTAGAGGCGCCTATTTTCATGCTTTGAGCTCTGGAATGAGATTTATCATCCCGGTCATATTTCGGAGACTTTTTTCCCCTGTTGGAGAAGACTGGAAGTGATAAGCTCACTGGTCCCTTTCAGATATATCCTCATCCAAAAGCAAGCCTGAGCAGTGGCTCTTTATTTACTCAGGAGAATGATGAGAATGGTGGCCATGAGAAGAACGCTGGAACGAATACTTATCATACAATTGTCCAATACATCCAATAGATCATCCTTTAATTTAGTATCAACATACCTCCAGATCATGAGCTCAGGCTGCCCGATGTGCAACCATTGAGGCGTGATTTTGACAGCTTCCCACTTTGGGCCCATCCCTCGCCTCTCTTCTCACAGAGGGTCAGTGGTGTCACAAGGCTTGGTGGCAGCATGCCATGGCAACCACTGGGCCTGATCTTCTCAGATGGAAGGCAACTCCACCTCCTCTGTGCCCACCTGTTCTCTACAGAAGGATGACTCTTCCCCTGAACGTGTGTCAGGCTTAACACGGTGGTTCCAGAACTGCTTCCCAGGAATACACAGTCTACAATCTCATTTGGAAAGAATATGGAATGGAAAAAATCCCACTCCCCACGGAGCCTGAACAGGAAAACAATGGCCGATGGAGGAAGAACAACACAGGAGCATCCCTTTCCATGGGAGGAGGCTTTTCCACGGAAGGAAACTATGGAATATCTTTTAAACTGATTTCAACCCATGCCATTTCAGCAGATATAGGTACCATACCAAGGCTTTCAAACCTGTCTTCCAGTATGGAGCTGGGATTGTAATGGAGACATTTTGGGAGTCAGGCCCGGAAGGAGAGAAGACTCTGGTACAAGTGTGCTGGTTTCTCCCATTTGTGGGATATCCACTTTAAACAAAGACATGTCCTTGGAGCAATTATCCTGCCGTTGGCGATTGCTTGTCTCAACAGCTCCTGTACCTCTATCTCTCCTTCTTTTCATCTCCTTCTCTCTAGCTCTCTCACTCTCCCCTTTGCCCCCCTTCTATTTCTTTTGAATCCTCCAGCTACAAGTTGACCTGTGGTGATAATGGATGAAATATACCTGCCAAGAGAATGGTCCAAGCTAACCCACAGCCTTTTCTCCCTGACATCCTAGGTCTGATCACATATAAAATCCGTTGTCCAGAAAGACATCCTGTGCTGTGTGGAGACACCCCAACTAGGTCATCCTTCCACAACACTTCCCATATTCAGCCCTTCCGGTGGACATGCTGACCACTTCATATGTACTTCGGTCTGGAAGGTCGCATATTGGACTCAGAGAGCAACACACTTGAAAAAAGGTTCACATGAGTGCTCTCCCAAGAAATGGCTTATCTGCAGCATTCCCTACCTGGTCCATGAGGTATTGTGGATTTGCTCGGGTGTGGACCTCTGGACTCGTTCGTAGGGGATAGAGAATATCAAGTCTATGACTCTTCATGTCTCAATGATTGGGCATCCACACAATGGTCTGAACATCCTTGACCTGTGGGCTGGCCAACAATAGCCCAGAGTGCAAGATGTCTGTCAACCAAAGCCAGTCTCTATGGAATAGACCTCCTCATTCTCTAGCCTCATGAGTGTCAGGGACAGAGCCCACTCCCTTCCAGGAGGGAACTTTCAATACCCTCAAATTGCAGGCATCATCTCAGGGCTCCTGGAAGATCAGTCAAGCCACCTACCTTTCCTTCCTTATGATTGTAGACACAACAAACACACTGGCACTGGCCCCAGGCACCACACTCCCAGGAAGCATTCAATGAGAGGGAGGGTGGGCTTATCCACCTGTGGAAAAGGCACGTGAAATAGACCCGTTACCTCTCGGTTAAAAGGCCTCTGTTTGGAGGGCTCCCCTCTGGCTTAGGCTATGGAAATATGTATTCAGAAGTGTGGAGCTGAAAATGCCCCATTGGGAATGTCTTCTTCAGGGGTTACATCCCGGGCCTCATGCTTGGGGGAGAGCATTGGGGCATGGTTTCCTTGTTTGTGCACTGGGATGTCTTGTATCAAATGGCCAGGAAGCACAGTTCTACTTTCACATGTAGGAACTCCCTTGAGGTATTCTGCCCACGGATCCCCTTAAGATATCACATGTGCAAACACCAAGCCTCTAGAATCCACATTGAGCTTGGGAGCCTGAGGAGAGTGGTGGCTATGCGTCTACAGATGGAGATATTAGTGTTCATCAAAGAGGACCACTCATCTGATGGAACCTCCTTTCCATCAACTTCGACATACCTCCAGAGCAAGAGCTCATGGTGTCCATCTTTGAACTCTCAAGGTTTGAGGGTGACACTTTCCCACAGATGGCCCATCACACACCTCTTTTCTCACAGAGAGGTGGTTTGGTCACCAGGCTCCATGGGCATCATATCAGTGCCATGGCCACCTCTGGGAATGCACCTTTCAGAAAGAAGGCACCTCCACACACTGGGGAACCCAATTGTCTCTATCATGATGGAACTCTGATAACATGTGTAGCATTTCAGGGTCAAGTGCTTTCTCAGGCACTGCCTCACACGAATACACAGGACAGAATCTCTTTTGGAGAGAAAAGATGTCATTCCAAACACCCAAACAATAGTCCCCTGGACAATGTCATCAAGGAACGACTGAGGAAGAACACCCTCTGAGCTGCCATTTCAATAGGAAGGGACTTTTCCGCTTAGAGAAAAGAGAGGGTGTCATTTAACTTGACCCACACCTCATGTCATTTGAGAGGACATGGGTGCCAAGCAGGGAGGACTGCTTGCAACCGACATATTTCTAGAGACAGTCCAAGAAAGAGTGAAAATCTCATGCAAGAGTCCTGAGATTGCCTTTGTGTCTAATAGTCCCCGGAATCACAGACAAGGGCTTGGGAAGGACATTGTGCCCTGGAATGTGGCTTGTGTCCAAAACATATCTCATTCATTCTCTCTCTCACTCTCTCTCTGGGCTTCTTCCTCCTTCACATTCTCTCGAATCCACCTCATCCAAGGTTATCTGTGGTGGTCCAGGTCGGCATATCTCAGCCAGGAGAGCAGTCCAATTCTTTCACCAAGATTTTCCATCAGTCTTCCAAACTCCTCTCAAATATGAAAGCATTATTCCTGAAATAACTCCTCTGTTTGTATGGAGATATTCCACCTTACACAGTGTACCCCTATCTTACCATTGTCAGCCCTTCACACTGACAGATAGCCATCCCAATTGTACTGCGTTCTAGTTGGTCACATATTTGACTCCGAGATCAACATCTTTTCAACCACCCACACATAAGGGACCTAGTGAGAATTCACTTCTCTGAAGCACACCCCATGTATTTGAAGTTGCTGGTGAGGTGGATCTCTCGACTCTTTCTAAGCGGAGTTCGGAAATGAAGTCTCTGCCTCTCCATGTCTCAGTGAATTGGCATCTAAGTAGGCGTCTGAGCACTCTTCAGCAGGGTCTGAATGACAATGGGACAGAGTTCAAGGATTCGGTCCCCTCAAACCAGTCTCCATTTGGGACCATCCTCCTCCTTCTCTAGACCCTCAATTGGCAGGCCAGAGGCCCCTCTCATCCAAGAGGGAAACCTCAAGACCTGCCAATGGAGCCCTCACCACAGGGCTCACGGAGGAGAAGAAGAGAGACTCCTGAAATTCCTGACAGTTGTGTACCCCACAAACAAGCCAGCAGTGGAACTAGTCACCCCACTTCCATCCAGCACCCCAGTAGACAGGACGTATTCTTATCAACCTGTGAAATACCCACCAGACGTATCCCAGCTTCATTCATGGGAAATTTGTTACTGTGGATAGCTAGTGTGTGATTTCATCTATTGACGTGTATGTTCCGAAGCAGGGAATTGTCCTTTCCCCATTCCAATAATTCCTCAGGGTTGATATTGTGGGCCTCGTCCTAGGTTTAACGTAGAGGCGCCTATTTTCATGCTTTGAGCTCTGGAATGAGATTTATCATCCCGGTCATATTTCGGAGACTTTTTTCCCCTGTTGGAGAAGACTGGAAGTGATAAGCTCACTGGTCCCTTTCAGATATATCCTCATCCAAAAGCAAGCCTGAGCAGTGGCTCTTTATTTACTCAGGAGAATGATGAGAATGGTGGCCATGAGAAGAACGCTGGAACGAATACTTATCATACAATTGTCCAATACATCCAATAGATCATCCTTTAATTTAGTATCAACATACCTCCAGATCATGAGCTCAGGCTGCCCGATGTGCAACCATTGAGGCGTGATTTTGACAGCTTCCCACTTTGGGCCCATCCCTCGCCTCTCTTCTCACAGAGGGTCAGTGGTGTCACAAGGCTTGGTGGCAGCATGCCATGGCAACCACTGGGCCTGATCTTCTCAGATGGAAGGCAACTCCACCTCCTCTGTGCCCACCTGTTCTCTACAGAAGGATGACTCTTCCCCTGAACGTGTGTCAGGCTTAACACGGTGGTTCCAGAACTGCTTCCCAGGAATACACAGTCTACAATCTCATTTGGAAAGAATATGGAATGGAAAAAATCCCACTCCCCACGGAGCCTGAACAGGAAAACAATGGCCGATGGAGGAAGAACAACACAGGAGCATCCCTTTCCATGGGAGGAGGCTTTTCCACGGAAGGAAACTATGGAATATCTTTTAAACTGATTTCAACCCATGCCATTTCAGCAGATATAGGTACCATACCAAGGCTTTCAAACCTGTCTTCCAGTATGGAGCTGGGATTGTAATGGAGACATTTTGGGAGTCAGGCCCGGAAGGAGAGAAGACTCTGGTACAAGTGTGCTGGTTTCTCCCATTTGTGGGATATCCACTTTAAACAAAGACATGTCCTTGGAGCAATTATCCTGCCGTTGGCGATTGCTTGTCTCAACAGCTCCTGTACCTCTATCTCTCCTTCTTTTCATCTCCTTCTCTCTAGCTCTCTCACTCTCCCCTTTGCCCCCCTTCTATTTCTTTTGAATCCTCCAGCTACAAGTTGACCTGTGGTGGTAATGGATGAAATATACCTGCCAAGAGAATGGTCCAAGCTAACCCACAGCCTTTTCTCCCTGACATCCTAGGTCTGATCACATATAAAATCCGTTGTCCAGAAAGACATCCTGTGCTGTGTGGAGACACCCCAACTAGGTCATCCTTCCACAACACTTCCCATATTCAGCCCTTCCGGTGGACATGCTGACCACTTCATATGTACTTCGGTCTGGAAGGTCGCATATTGGACTCAGAGAGCAACACACTTGAAAAAAGGTTCACATGAGTGCTCTCCCAAGAAATGGCTTATCTGCAGCATTCCCTACCTGGTCCATGAGGTATTGTGGATTTGCTCGGGTGTGGACCTCTGGACTCGTTCGTAGGCCATATAGAATATCAAGTCTATGACTCTTCATGTCTCAATGATTGGGCATCCACACAATGGTCTGAACATCCTTGACCTGTGGGCTGGCCAACAATAGCCCAGAGTGCAAGATGTCTGTCAACCAAAACCAGTCTCTATGGAATAGACCTCCTCATTCTCTAGCCTCATGAGTGTCAGGGACAGAGCCCACTCCCTTCCAGGAGGGAACT
Organism: Sus scrofa; assembly: GCF_054392235.1. NCBI lineage: Eukaryota > Metazoa > Chordata > Mammalia > Artiodactyla > Suidae > Sus > Sus scrofa. Next base: position 46,732,364 of record NC_139402.1, read on the forward strand.
TTCAATACCCTCAAATTGCAGGCATCATCCCAGGGCTCCTGGAAGATCAGTCAAGCCACCTACCTTTCCTTCCTTATGATTGTAGACACAACAAACACACTGGCACTGGCCCCAGGCACCACACTCCCAGGAAGCATTCAATGAGAGGGAGGGTGAGCTTATCCACCTGTGGAAAAGGCACGTGAAATAGACCCGTTACCTCTCGGTTAAAAGGCCTCTGTTTGGAGGGCTCCCCTCTGGCTTAGGCTATGGAAATATGTATTCAGAAGTGTGGAGCTGAAAATGCCCCATTGGGAATGTCTTCTTCAGGGGTTACATCCCGGGCCTCATGCTTGGGGGAGAGCATTGGGGCATGGTTTCCTTGTTTGTGCACTGGGATGTCTTGTATCAAATGGCCAGGAAGCACAGTTCTACTTTCACATGTAGGAACTCCCTTGAGGTATTCTGCCCACGGATCCCCTTAAGATATCACATGTGCAAACACCAAGCCTCTAGAATCCACATTGAGCTTGGGAGCCTGAGGAGAGTGGTGGCTATGCGTCTACAGATGGAGATATTAGTGTTCATCAAAGAGGACCACTCATCTGATGGAACCTCCTTTCCATCAACTTCGACATACCTCCAGAGCAAGAGCTCATGGTGTCCATCTTTGAACTCTCAAGGTTTGAGGGTGACACTTTCCCACAGATGGCCCATCACACACCTCTTTTCTCACAGAGAGGTGGTTTGGTCACCAGGCTCCATGGGCATCATATCAGTGCCATGGCCACCTCTGGGAATGCACCTTTCAGAAAGAAGGCACCTCCACACACTGGGGAACCCAATTGTCTCTATCATGATGGAACTCTGATAACATGTGTAGCATTTCAGGGTCAAGTGCTTTCTCAGGCACTGCCTCACACGAATACACAGGACAGAATCTCTTTTGGAGAGAAAAGATGTCATTCCAAACACCCAAACAATAGTCCCCTGGACAATGTCATCAAGGAACGACTGAGGAAGAACACCCTCTGAGCTGCCATTTCAATAGGAAGGGACTTTTCCGCTTAGAGAAAAGAGAGGGTGTCATTTAACTTGACCCACACCTCATGTCATTTGAGAGGACATGGGTGCCAAGCAGGGAGGACTGCTTGCAACCGACATATTTCTAGAGACAGTCCAAGAAAGAGTGAAAATCTCATGCAAGAGTCCTGAGATTGCCTTTGTGTCTAATAGTCCCCGGAATCACAGACAAGGGCTTGGGAAGGACATTGTGCCCTGGAATGTGGCTTGTGTCCAAAACATATCTCATTCATTCTCTCTCTCACTCTCTCTCTGGGCTTCTTCCTCCTTCACATTCTCTCGAATCCACCTCATCCAAGGTTATCTGTGGTGGTCCAGGTCGGCATATCTCAGCCAGGAGAGCAGTCCAATTCTTTCACCAAGATTTTCCATCAGTCTTCCAAACTCCTCTCAAATATGAAAGCATTATTCCTGAAATAACTCCTCTGTTTGTATGGAGATATTCCACCTTACACAGTGTACCCCTATCTTACCATTGTCAGCCCTTCACACTGACAGATAGCCATCCCAATTGTACTGCGTTCTAGTTGGTCACATATTTGACTCCGAGATCAACATCTTTTCAACCACCCACACATAAGGGACCTAGTGAGAATTCACTTCTCTGAAGCACACCCCATGTATTTGAAGTTGCTGGTGAGGTGGATCTCTCGACTCTTTCTAAGCGGAGTTCGGAAATGAAGTCTCTGCCTCTCCATGTCTCAGTGAATTGGCATCTAAGTAGGCGTCTGAGCACTCTTCAGCAGGGTCTGAATGACAATGGGACAGAGTTCAAGGATTCGGTCCCCTCAAACCAGTCTCCATTTGGGACCATCCTCCTCCTTCTCTAGACCCTCAATTGGCAGGCCAGAGGCCCCTCTCATCCAAGAGGGAAACCTCAAGACCTGCCAATGGAGCCCTCACCACAGGGCTCACGGAGGAGAAGAAGAGAGACTCCTGAAATTCCTGACAGTTGTGTACCCCACAAACAAGCCAGCAGTGGAACTAGTCACCCCACTTCCATCCAGCACCCCAGTAGACAGGACGTATTCTTATCAACCTGTGAAATACCCACCAGACGTATCCCAGCTTCATTCATGGGAAATTTGTTACTGTGGATAGCTAGTGTGTGATTTCATCTATTGACGTGTATGTTCCGAAGCAGGGAATTGTCCTTTCCCCATTCCAATAATTCCTCAGGGTTGATATTGTGGGCCTCGTCCTAGGTTTAACGTAGAGGCGCCTATTTTCATGCTTTGAGCTCTGGAATGAGATTTATCATCCCGGTCATATTTAGGAGACTTTTTTCCCCTGTTGGAGAAGACTGGAAGTGATAAGCTCACTGGTCCCTTTCAGATATATCCTCATCCAAAAGCAAGCCTGAGCAGTGGCTCTTTATTTACTCAGGAGAATGATGAGAATGGTGGCCATGAGAAGAACGCTGGAACGAATACTTATCATACAATTGTCCAATACATCCAATAGATCATCCTTTAATTTAGTATCAACATACCTCCAGATCATGAGCTCAGGCTGCCCGATGTGCAACCATTGAGGCGTGATTTTGACAGCTTCCCACTTTGGGCCCATCCCTCGCCTCTCTTCTCACAGAGGGTCAGTGGTGTCACAAGGCTTGGTGGCAGCATGCCATGGCAACCACTGGGCCTGATCTTCTCAGATGGAAGGCAACTCCACCTCCTCTGTGCCCACCTGTTCTCTACAGAAGGATGACTCTTCCCCTGAACGTGTGTCAGGCTTAACACGGTGGTTCCAGAACTGCTTCCCAGGAATACACAGTCTACAATCTCATTTGGAAAGAATATGGAATGGAAAAAATCCCACTCCCCACGGAGCCTGAACAGGAAAACAATGGCCGATGGAGGAAGAACAACACAGGAGCATCCCTTTCCATGGGAGGAGGCTTTTCCACGGAAGGAAACTATGGAATATCTTTTAAACTGATTTCAACCCATGCCATTTCAGCAGATATAGGTACCATACCAAGGCTTTCAAACCTGTCTTCCAGTATGGAGCTGGGATTGTAATGGAGACATTTTGGGAGTCAGGCCCGGAAGGAGAGAAGACTCTGGTACAAGTGTGCTGGTTTCTCCCATTTGTGGGATATCCACTTTAAACAAAGACATGTCCTTGGAGCAATTATCCTGCCGTTGGCGATTGCTTGTCTCAACAGCTCCTGTACCTCTATCTCTCCTTCTTTTCATCTCCTTCTCTCTAGCTCTCTCACTCTCCCCTTTGCCCCCCTTCTATTTCTTTTGAATCCTCCAGCTACAAGTTGACCTGTGGTGGTAATGGATGAAATATACCTGCCAAGAGAATGGTCCAAGCTAACCCACAGCCTTTTCTCCCTGACATCCTAGGTCTGATCACATATAAAATCCGTTGTCCAGAAAGACATCCTGTGCTGTGTGGAGACACCCCAACTAGGTCATCCTTCCACAACACTTCCCATATTCAGCCCTTCCGGTGGACATGCTGACCACTTCATATGTACTTCGGTCTGGAAGGTCGCATATTGGACTCAGAGAGCAACACACTTGAAAAAAGGTTCACATGAGTGCTCTCCCAAGAAATGGCTTATCTGCAGCATTCCCTACCTGGTCCATGAGGTATTGTGGATTTGCTCGGGTGTGGACCTCTGGACTCGTTCGTAGGCCATATAGAATATCAAGTCTATGACTCTTCATGTCTCAATGATTGGGCATCCACACAATGGTCTGAACATCCTTGACCTGTGGGCTGGCCAACAATAGCCCAGAGTGCAAGATGTCTGTCAACCAAAACCAGTCTCTATGGAATAGACCTCCTCATTCTCTAGCCTCATGAGTGTCAGGGACAGAGCCCACTCCCTTCCAGGAGGGAACTTTCAATACCCTCAAATTGCAGGCATCATCCCAGGGCTCCTGGAAGATCAGTCAAGCCACCTACCTTTCCTTCCTTATGATTGTAGACACAACAAACACACTGGCACTGGCCCCAGGCACCACACTCCCAGGAAGCATTCAATGAGAGGGAGGGTGAGCTTATCCACCTGTGGAAAAGGCACGTGAAATAGACCCGTTACCTCTCGGTTAAAAGGCCTCTGTTTGGAGGGCTCCCCTCTGGCTTAGGCTATGGAAATATGTATTCAGAAGTGTGGAGCTGAAAATGCCCCATTGGGAATGTCTTCTTCAGGGGTTACATCCCGGGCCTCATGCTTGGGGGAGAGCATTGGGGCATGGTTTCCTTGTTTGTGCACTGGGATGTCTTGTATCAAATGGCCAGGAAGCACAGTTCTACTTTCACATGTAGGAACTCCCTTGAGTTATTCTGCCCACGGATCCCCTTAAGATATCACATGTGCAAACACCAAGCCTCTAGAATCCACATTGAGCTTGGGAGCCTGAGGAGAGTGGTGGCTATGCGTCTACAGATGGAGATATTAGTGTTCATCAAAGAGGACCACTCATCTGATGGAACCTCCTTTCCATCAACTTCGACATACCTCCAGAGCAAGAGCTCATGGTGTCCATCTTTGAACTCTCAAGGTTTGAGGGTGACACTTTCCCACAGATGGCCCATCACACACCTCTTTTCTCACAGAGAGGTGGTTTGGTCACCAGGCTCCATGGGCATCATATCAGTGCCATGGCCACCTCTGGGAATGCACCTTTCAGAAAGAAGGCACCTCCACACACTGGGGAACCCAATTGTCTCTATCATGATGGAACTCTGATAACATGTGTAGCATTTCAGGGTCAAGTGCTTTCTCAGGCACTGCCTCACACGAATACACAGGACAGAATCTCTTTTGGAGAGAAAAGATGTCATTCCAAACACCCAAACAATAGTCCCCTGGACAATGTCATCAAGGAACGACTGAGGAAGAACACCCTCTGAGCTGCCATTTCAATAGGAAGGGACTTTTCCGCTTAGAGAAAAGAGAGGGTGTCATTTAACTTGACCCACACCTCATGTCATTTGAGAGGACATGGGTGCCAAGCAGGGAGGACTGCTTGCAACCGACATATTTCTAGAGACAGTCCAAGAAAGAGTGAAAATCTCATGCAAGAGTCCTGAGATTGCCTTTGTGTCTAATAGTCCCCGGAATCACAGACAAGGGCTTGGGAAGGACATTGTGCCCTGGAATGTGGCTTGTGTCCAAAACATATCTCATTCATTCTCTCTCTCACTCTCTCTCTGGGCTTCTTCCTCCTTCACATTCTCTCGAATCCACCTCATCCAAGGTTATCTGTGGTGGTCCAGGTCGGCATATCTCAGCCAGGAGAGCAGTCCAATTCTTTCACCAAGATTTTCCATCAGTCTTCCAAACTCCTCTCAAATATGAAAGCATTATTCCTGAAATAACTCCTCTGTTTGTATGGAGATATTCCACCTTACACAGTGTACCCCTATCTTACCATTGTCAGCCCTTCACACTGACAGATAGCCATCCCAATTGTACTGCGTTCTAGTTGGTCACATATTTGACTCCGAGATCAACATCTTTTCAACCACCCACACATAAGGGACCTAGTGAGAATTCACTTCTCTGAAGCACACCCCATGTATTTGAAGTTGCTGGTGAGGTGGATCTCTCGACTCTTTCTAAGCGGAGTTCGGAAATGAAGTCTCTGCCTCTCCATGTCTCAGTGAATTGGCATCTAAGTAGGCGTCTGAGCACTCTTCAGCAGGGTCTGAATGACAATGGGACAGAGTTCAAGGATTCGGTCCCCTCAAACCAGTCTCCATTTGGGACCATCCTCCTCCTTCTCTAGACCCTCAATTGGCAGGCCAGAGGCCCCTCTCATCCAAGAGGGAAACCTCAAGACCTGCCAATGGAGCCCTCACCACAGGGCTCACGGAGGAGAAGAAGAGAGACTCCTGAAATTCCTGACAGTTGTGTACCCCACAAACAAGCCAGCAGTGGAACTAGTCACCCCACTTCCATCCAGCACCCCAGTAGACAGGACGTATTCTTATCAACCTGTGAAATACCCACCAGACGTATCCCAGCTTCATTCATGGGAAATTTGTTACTGTGGATAGCTAGTGTGTGATTTCATCTATTGACGTGTATGTTCCGAAGCAGGGAATTGTCCTTTCCCCATTCCAATAATTCCTCAGGGTTGATATTGTGGGCCTCGTCCTAGGTTTAACGTAGAGGCGCCTATTTTCATGCTTTGAGCTCTGGAATGAGATTTATCATCCCGGTCATATTTAGGAGACTTTTTTCCCCTGTTGGAGAAGACTGGAAGTGATAAGCTCACTGGTCCCTTTCAGATATATCCTCATCCAAAAGCAAGCCTGAGCAGTGGCTCTTTATTTACTCAGGAGAATGATGAGAATGGTGGCCATGAGAAGAACGCTGGAACGAATACTTATCATACAATTGTCCAATACATCCAATAGATCATCCTTTAATTTTGTATCAACATACCTCCAGATCATGAGCTCAGGCTGCCCGATGTGCAACCATTGAGGCGTGATTTTGACAGCTTCCCACTTTGGGCCCATCCCTCGCCTCTCTTCTCACAGAGGGTCAGTGGTGTCACAAGGCTTGGTGGCAGCATGCCATGGCAACCACTGGGCCTGATCTTCTCAGATGGAAGGCAACTCCACCTCCTCTGTGCCCACCTGTTCTCTACAGAAGGATGACTCTTCCCCTGAACGTGTGTCAGGCTTAACACGGTGGTTCCAGAACTGCTTCCCAGGAATACACAGTCTACAATCTCATTTGGAAAGAATATGGAATGGAAAAAATCCCACTCCCCACGGAGCCTGAACAGGAAAACAATGGCCGATGGAGGAAGAACAACACAGGAGCATCCCTTTCCATGGGAGGAGGCTTTTCCACGGAAGGAAACTATGGAATATCTTTTAAACTGATTTCAACCCATGCCATTTCAGCAGATATAGGTACCATACCAAGGCTTTCAAACCTGTCTTCCAGTATGGAGCTGGGATTGTAATGGAGACATTTTGGGAGTCAGGCCCGGAAGGAGAGAAGACTCTGGTACAAGTGTGCTGGTTTCTCCCATTTGTGGGATATCCACTTTAAACAAAGACATGTCCTTGGAGCAATTATCCTGCCGTTGGCGATTGCTTGTCTCAACAGCTCCTGTACCTCTATCTCTCCTTCTTTTCATCTCCTTCTCTCTAGCTCTCTCACTCTCCCCTTTGCCCCCCTTCTATTTCTTTTGAATCCTCCAGCTACAAGTTGACCTGTGGTGGTAATGGATGAAATACACAAGCCAAAAGAATGGTACAAGCTAACCCACAGCCTTTTCTCCCTGACATCCTAGGTCTGATCACATATAAAATCCGTTGTCCAGAAAGACATCCTGTGCTGTGTGGAGACACCCCAACTAGGTCATCCTTCCACAACACTTCCCATATTCAGCCCTTCCGGTGGACATGCTGACCACTTCATATGTACTTCGGTCTGGAAGGTCGCATATTGGACTCAGAGAGCAACACACTTGAAAAAAGGTTCACATGAGTGCTCTCCCAAGAAATGGCTTATCTGCAGCATTCCCTACCTGGTCCATGAGGTATTGTGGATTTGCTCGGGTGTGGACCTCTGGACTCGTTCGTAGGGGATAGAGAATATCAAGTCTATGACTCTTCATGTCTCAATGATTGGGCATCCACACAATGGTCTGAACATCCTTGACCTGTGGGCTGGCCAACAATAGCCCAGAGTGCAAGATGTCTGTCAACCAAAGCCAGTCTCTATGGAATAGACCTCCTCATTCTCTAGCCTCATGAGTGTCAGGGACAGAGCCCACTCCCTTCCAGGAGGGAACTTTCAATACCCTCAAATTGCAGGCATCATCTCAGGGCTCCTGGAAGATCAGTCAAGCCACCTACCTTTCCTTCCTTATGATTGTAGACACAACAAACACACTGGCACTGGCCCCAGGCACCACACTCCCAGGAAGCATTCAATGAGAGGGAGGGTGGGCTTATCCACCTGTGGAAAAGGCACGTGAAATAGACCCGTTACCTCTCGGTTAAAAGGCCTCTGTTTGGAGGGCTCCCCTCTGGCTTAGGCTATGGAAATATGTATTCAGAAGTGTGGAGCTGAAAATGCCCCATTGGGAATGTCTTCTTCAGGGGTTACATCCCGGGCCTCATGCTTGGGGGAGAGCATTGGGGCATGGTTTCCTTGTTTGTGCACTGGGATGTCTTGTATCAAATGGCCAGGAAGCACAGTTCTACTTTCACATGTAGGAACTCCCTGGAGGTATTCTGCCCACGGATCCCCTTAAGATATCACATGTGCAAACACCAAGCCTCTAGAATCCACATTGAGCTTGGGAGCCTGAGGAGAGTGGTGGCTATGCGTCTACAGATGGAGATATTAGTGTTCATCAAAGAGGACCACTCATCTGATGGAACCTCCTTTCCATCAACTTCGACATACCTCCAGAGCAAGAGCTCATGGTGTCCATCTTTGAACTCTCAAGGTCTGAGGGTGACACTTTCCCACAGATGGCCCATCACACACCTCTTTTCTCACAGAGAGGTGGTTTGGTCACCAGGCTCCATGGGCATCATATCAGTGCCATGGCCACCTCTGGGAATGCACCTTTCAGAAAGAAGGCACCTCCACACACTGGGGAACCCAATTGTCTCTATCATGATGGAACTCTGATAACATGTGTAGCATTTCAGGGTCAAGTGCTTTCTCAGGCACTGCCTCACACGAATACACAGGACAGAATCTCTTTTGGAGAGAAAAGATGTCATTCCAAACACCCAAACAATAGTCCCCTGGACAATGTCATCAAGGAACGACTGAGGAAGAACACCCTCTGAGCTGCCATTTCAATAGGAAGGGACTTTTCCGCTTAGAGAAAAGAGAGGGTGTCATTTAACTTGACCCACACCTCATGTCATTTGAGAGGACATGGGTGCCAAGCAGGGAGGACTGCTTGCAACCGACATATTTCTAGAGACAGTCCAAGAAAGAGTGAAAATCTCATGCAAGAGTCCTGAGATTGCCTTTGTGTCTAATAGTCCCCGGAATCACAGACAAGGGCTTGGGAAGGACATTGTGCCCTGGAATGTGGCTTGTGTCCAAAACATATCTCATTCATTCTCTCTCTCACTCTCTCTCTGGGCTTCTTCCTCCTTCACATTCTCTCGAATCCACCTCATCCAAGGTTATCTGTGGTGGTCCAGGTCGGCATATCTCAGCCAGGAGAGCAGTCCAATTCTTTCACCAAGATTTTCCATCAGTCTTCCAAACTCCTCTCAAATATGAAAGCATTATTCCTGAAATAACTCCTCTGTTTGTATGGAGATATTCCACCTTACACAGTGTACCCCTATCTTACCATTGTCAGCCCTTCACACTGACAGATAGCCATCCCAATTGTACTGCGTTCTAGTTGGTCACATATTTGACTCCGAGATCAACATCTTTTCAACCACCCACACATAAGGGACCTAGTGAGAATTCACTTCTCTGAAGCACACCCCGTGTATTTGAAGTTGCTGGTGAGGTGGATCTCTCGACTCTTTCTAAGCGGAGTTCGGAAATGAAGTCTCTGACTCTCCATGTCGCAGTGAATTGGCATCTAAGTAGGCGTCTGAGCACTCTTCAGCAGGGTCTGAATGACAATGGGACAGAGTTCAAGGATTCGGTCCCCTCAAACCAGTCTCCATTTGGGACCATCCTCCTCCTTCTCTAGACCCTCAATTGGCAGGCCAGAGGCCCCTCTCATCCAAGAGGGAAACCTCAAGACCTGCCAATGGAGCCCTCACCACAGGGCTCACGGAGGAGAAGAAGAGAGACTCCTGAAATTCCTGACAGTTGTGTACCCCACAAACAAGCCAGCAGTGGAACTAGTCACCCCACTTCCATCCAGCCCCGCAGTAGACAGGACGTATTCTTATCAACCTGTGAAATACCCACCAGACGTATCCCAGCTTCATTCATGGGAAATTTGTTACTGTGGATAGCTAGTGTGTGATTTCATCTATTGACGTGTATGTTCCGAAGCAGGGAATTGTCCTTTCCCCATTCCAATAATTCCTCAGGGTTGATATTGTGGGCCTTGTCCTAGGTTTAACGTAGAGGCGCCTATTTTCATGCTTTGAGCTCTGGAATGAGATTTATCATCCCGGTCATATTTAGGAGACTTTTTTCCCCTGTTGGAGAAGACTGGAAGTGATAAGCTCACTGGTCCCTTTCAGATATATCCTCATCCAAAAGCAAGCCTGAGCAGTGGCTCTTTATTTACTCAGGAGAATGATGAGAATGGTGGCCATGAGAAGAACGCTGGAACGAATACTTATCATACAATTGTCCAATACATCCAATAGATCATCCTTTAATTTAGTATCAACATACCTCCAGATCATGAGCTCAGGCTGCCCGATGTGCAACCATTGAGGCGTGATTTTGACAGCTTCCCACTTTGGGCCCATCCCTCGCCGCTCTTCTCACAGAGGGTCAGTGGTGTCACAAGGCTTGGTGGCAGCATGCCATGGCAACCACTGGGCCTGATCTTCTCAGATGGAAGGCAACTCCACCTCCTCTGTGCCCACCTGTTCTCTACAGAAGGATGACTCTTCCCCTGAACGTGTGTCAGGCTTAACACGGTGGTTCCAGAACTGCTTCCCAGGAATACACAGTCTACAATCTCATTTGGAAAGAATATGGAATGGAAAAAATCCCACTCCCCACGGAGCCTGAACAGGAAAACAATGGCCGATGGAGGAAGAACAACACAGGAGCATCCCTTTCCATGGGAGGAGGCTTTTCCACGGAAGGAAACTATGGAATATCTTTTAAACTGATTTCAACCCATGCCATTTCAGCAGATATAGGTACCATACCAAGGCTTTCAAACCTGTCTTCCAGTATGGAGCTGGGATTGTAATGGAGACATTTTGGGAGTCAGGCCCGGAAGGAGAGAAGACTCTGGTACAAGTGTGCTGGTTTCTCCCATTTGTGGGATATCCACTTTAAACAAAGACATGTCCTTGGAGCAATTATCCTGCCGTTGGCGATTGCTTGTCTCAACAGCTCCTGTACCTCTATCTCTCCTTCTTTTCATCTCCTTCTCTCTAGCTCTCTCACTCTCCCCTTTGCCCCCCTTCTATTTCTTTTGAATCCTCCAGCTACAAGTTGACCTGTGGTGGTAATGGATGAAATACACAAGCCAAGAGAATGGTCCAAGCTAACCCACAGCCTTTTCTCCCTGACATCCTAGGTCTGATCACATATAAAATCCGTTGTCCAGAAAGACATCCTGTGCTGTGTGGAGACACCCCAACTAGGTCATCCTTCCACAACACTTCCCATATTCAGCCCTTCCGGTGGACATGCTGACCACTTCATATGTACTTCGGTCTGGAAGGTCGCATATTGGACTCAGAGAGCAACACACTTGAAAAAAGGTTCACATGAGTGCTCTCCCAAGAAATGGCTTATCTGCAGCATTCCCTACCTGGTCCATGAGGTATTGTGGATTTGCTCGGGTGTGGACCTCTGGACTCGTTCGTAGGCCATATAGAATATCAAGTCTATGACTCTTCATGTCTCAATGATTGGGCATCCACACAATGGTCTGAACATCCTTGACCAGTGGGCTGGCCAACAATAGCCCAGAGTGCAAGATGTCTGTCAACCAAAGCCAGTCTCTATGGAATAGACCTCCTCATTCTCTAGCCTCATGAGTGTCAGGGACAGAGCCCACTCCCTTCCAGGAGGGAACTTTCAATACCCTCAAATTGCAGGCATCATCCCAGGGCTCCTGGAAGATCAGTCAAGCCACCTACCTTTCCTTCCTTATGATTGTAGACACAACAAACACACTGGCACTGGCCCCAGGCACCACACTCCCAGGAAGCATTCAATGAGAGGGAGGGTGGGCTTATCCACCTGTGGAAAAGGCACGTGAAATAGACCCGTTACCTCTCGGTTAAAAGGCCTCTGTTTGGAGGGCTCCCCTCTGGCTTAGGCTATGGAAATATGTATTCAGAAGTGTGGAGCTGAAAATGCCCCATTGGGAATGTCTTCTTCAGGGGTTACATCCCGGGCCTCATGCTTGGGGGAGAGCATTGGGGCATGGTTTCCTTGTTTGTGCACTGGGATGTCTTGTATCAAATGGCCAGGAAGCACAGTTCTACTTTCACATGTAGGAACTCCCTGGAGGTATTCTGCCCACGGATCCCCTTAAGATATCACATGTGCAAACACCAAGCCTCTAGAATCCACATTGAGCTTGGGAGCCTGAGGAGAGTGGTGGCTATGCGTCTACAGATGGAGATATTAGTGTTCATCAAAGAGGACCACTCATCTGATGGAACCTCCTTTCCATCAACTTCGACATACCTCCAGAGCAAGAGCTCATGGTGTCCATCTTTGAACTCTCAAGGTCTGAGGGTGACACTTTCCCACAGATGGCCCATCACACACCTCTTTTCTCACAGAGAGGTGGTTTGGTCACCAGGCTCCATGGGCATCATATCAGTGCCATGGCCACCTCTGGGAATGCACCTTTCAGAAAGAAGGCACCTCCACACACTGGGGAACCCAATTGTCTCTATCATGATGGAACTCTGATAACATGTGTAGCATTTCAGGGTCAAGTGCTTTCTCAGGCACTGCCTCACACGAATACACAGGACAGAATCTCTTTTGGAGAGAAAAGATGTCATTCCAAACACCCAAACAATAGTCCCCTGGACAATGTCATCAAGGAACGACTGAGGAAGAACACCCTCTGAGCTGCCATTTCAATAGGAAGGGACTTTTCCGCTTAGAGAAAAGAGAGGGTGTCATTTAACTTGACCCACACCTCATGTCATTTGAGAGGACATGGGTGCCAAGCAGGGAGGACTGCTTGCAACCGACATATTTCTAGAGACAGTCCAAGAAAGAGTGAAAATCTCATGCAAGAGTCCTGAGATTGCCTTTGTGTCTAATAGTCCCCGGAATCACAGACAAGGGCTTGGGAAGGACATTGTGCCCTGGAATGTGGCTTGTGTCCAAAACATATCTCATTCATTCTCTCTCTCACTCTCTCTCTGGGCTTCTTCCTCCTTCACATTCTCTCGAATCCACCTCATCCAAGGTTATCTGTGGTGGTCCAGGTCGGCATATCTCAGCCAGGAGAGCAGTCCAATTCTTTCACCAAGATTTTCCATCAGTCTTCCAAACTCCTCTCAAATATGAAAGCATTATTCCTGAAATAACTCCTCTGTTTGTATGGAGATATTCCACCTTACACAGTGTACCCCTATCTTACCATTGTCAGCCCTTCACACTGACAGATAGCCATCCCAATTGTACTGCGTTCTAGTTGGTCACATATTTGACTCCGAGATCAACATCTTTTCAACCACCCACACATAAGGGACCTAGTGAGAATTCACTTCTCTGAAGCACACCCCGTGTATTTGAAGTTGCTGGTGAGGTGGATCTCTCGACTCTTTCTAAGCGGAGTTCGGAAATGAAGTCTCTGACTCTCCATGTCGCAGTGAATTGGCATCTAAGTAGGCGTCTGAGCACTCTTCAGCAGGGTCTGAATGACAATGGGACAGAGTTCAAGGATTCGGTCCCCTCAAACCAGTCTCCATTTGGGACCATCCTCCTCCTTCTCTAGACCCTCAATTGGCAGGCCAGAGGCCCCTCTCATCCAAGAGGGAAACCTCAAGACCTGCCAATGGAGCCCTCACCACAGGGCTCACGGAGGAGAAGAAGAGAGACTCCTGAAATTCCTGAGAGTTGTGTACCCCACAAACAAGCCAGCAGTGGAACTAGTCACCCCACTTCCATCCAGCCCCGCAGTAGACAGGACGTATTCTTATCAACCTGTGAAATACCCACCAGACGTATCCCAGCTTCATTCATGGGAAATTTGTTACTGTGGATAGCTAGTGTGTGATTTCATCTATTGACGTGTATGTTCCGAAGCAGGGAATTGTCCTTTCCCCATTCCAATAATTCCTCAGGGTTGATATTGTGGGCCTTGTCCTAGGTTTAACGTAGAGGCGCCTATTTTCATGCTTTGAGCTCTGGAATGAGATTTATCATCCCGGTCATATTTAGGAGACTTTTTTCCCCTGTTGGAGAAGACTGGAAGTGATAAGCTCACTGGTCCCTTTCAGATATATCCTCATCCAAAAGCAAGCCTGAGCAGTGGCTCTTTATTTACTCAGGAGAATGATGAGAATGGTGGCCATGAGAAGAACGCTGGAACGAATACTTATCATACAATTGTCCAATACATCCAATAGATCATCCTTTAATTTAGTATCAACATACCTCCAGATCATGAGCTCAGGCTGCCCGATGTGCAACCATTGAGGCGTGATTTTGACAGCTTCCCACTTTGGGCCCATCCCTCGCCGCTCTTCTCACAGAGGGTCAGTGGTGTCACAAGGCTTGGTGGCAGCATGCCATGGCAACCACTGGGCCTGATCTTCTCAGATGGAAGGCAACTCCACCTCCTCTGTGCCCACCTGTTCTCTACAGAAGGATGACTCTTCCCCTGAACGTGTGTCAGGCTTAACACGGTGGTTCCAGAACTGCTTCCCAGGAATACACAGTCTACAATCTCATTTGGAAAGAATATGGAATGGAAAAAATCCCACTCCCCACGGAGCCTGAACAGGAAAACAATGGCCGATGGAGGAAGAACAACACAGGAGCATCCCTTTCCATGGGAGGAGGCTTTTCCACGGAAGGAAACTATGGAATATCTTTTAAACTGATTTCAACCCATGCCATTTCAGCAGATATAGGTACCATACCAAGGCTTTCAAACCTGTCTTCCAGTATGGAGCTGGGATTGTAATGGAGACATTTTGGGAGTCAGGCCCGGAAGGAGAGAAGACTCTGGTACAAGTGTGCTGGTTTCTCCCATTTGTGGGATATCCACTTTAAACAAAGACATGTCCTTGGAGCAATTATCCTGCCGTTGGCGATTGCTTGTCTCAACAGCTCCTGTACCTCTATCTCTCCTTCTTTTCATCTCCTTCTCTCTAGCTCTCTCACTCTCCCCTTTGCCCCCCTTCTATTTCTTTTGAATCCTCCAGCTACAAGTTGACCTGTGGTGGTAATGGATGAAATACACAAGCCAAGAGAATGGTCCAAGCTAACCCACAGCCTTTTCTCCCTGACATCCTAGGTCTGATCACATATAAAATCCGTTGTCCAGAAAGACATCCTGTGCTGTGTGGAGACACCCCAACTAGGTCATCCTTCCACAACACTTCCCATATTCAGCCCTTCCGGTGGACATGCTGACCACTTCATATGTACTTCGGTCTGGAAGGTCGCATATTGGACTCAGAGAGCAACACACTTGAAAAAAGGTTCACATGAGTGCTCTCCCAAGAAATGGCTTATCTGCAGCATTCCCTACCTGGTCCATGAGGTATTGTGGATTTGCTCGGGTGTGGACCTCTGGACTCGTTCGTAGGCCATATAGAATATCAAGTCTATGACTCTTCATGTCTCAATGATTGGGCATCCACACAATGGTCTGAACATCCTTGACCAGTGGGCTGGCCAACAATAGCCCAGAGTGCAAGATGTCTGTCAACCAAAGCCAGTCTCTATGGAATAGACCTCCTCATTCTCTAGCCTCATGAGTGTCAGGGACAGAGCCCACTCCCTTCCAGGAGGGAACTTTCAATACCCTCAAATTGCAGGCATCATCCCAGGGCTCCTGGAAGATCAGTCAAGCCACCTACCTTTCCTTCCTTATGATTGTAGACACAACAAACACACTGGCACTGGCCCCAGGCACCACACTCCCAGGAAGCATTCAATGAGAGGGAGGGTGGGCTTATCCACCTGTGGAAAAGGCACGTGAAATAGACCCGTTACCTCTCGGTTAAAAGGCCTCTGTTTGGAGGGCTCCCCTCTGGCTTAGGCTATGGAAATATGTATTCAGAAGTGTGGAGCTGAAAATGCCCCATTGGGAATGTCTTCTTCAGGGGTTACATCCCGGGCCTCATGCTTGGGGGAGAGCATTGGGGCATGGTTTCCTTGTTTGTGCACTGGGATGTCTTGTATCAAATGGCCAGGAAGCACAGTTCTACTTTCACATGTAGGAACTCCCTGGAGGTATTCTGCCCACGGATCCCCTTAAGATATCACATGTGCAAACACCAAGCCTCTAGAATCCACATTGAGCTTGGGAGCCTGAGGAGAGTGGTGGCTATGCGTCTACAGATGGAGATATTAGTGTTCATCAAAGAGGACCACTCATCTGATGGAACCTCCTTTCCATCAACTTCGACATACCTCCAGAGCAAGAGCTCATGGTGTCCATCTTTGAACTCTCAAGGTCTGAGGGTGACACTTTCCCACAGATGGCCCATCACACACCTCTTTTCTCACAGAGAGGTGGTTTGGTCACCAGGCTCCATGGGCATCATATCAGTGCCATGGCCACCTCTGGGAATGCACCTTTCAGAAAGAAGGCACCTCCACACACTGGGGAACCCAATTGTCTCTATCATGATGGAACTCTGATAACATGTGTAGCATTTCAGGGTCAAGTGCTTTCTCAGGCACTGCCTCACACGAATACACAGGACAGAATCTCTTTTGGAGAGAAAAGATGTCATTCCAAACACCCAAACAATAGTCCCCTGGACAATGTCATCAAGGAACGACTGAGGAAGAACACCCTCTGAGCTGCCATTTCAATAGGAAGGGACTTTTCCGCTTAGAGAAAAGAGAGGGTGTCATTTAACTTGACCCACACCTCATGTCATTTGAGAGGACATGGGTGCCAAGCAGGGAGGACTGCTTGCAACCGACATATTTCTAGAGACAGTCCAAGAAAGAGTGAAAATCTCATGCAAGAGTCCTGAGATTGCCTTTGTGTCTAATAGTCCCCGGAATCACAGACAAGGGCTTGGGAAGGACATTGTGCCCTGGAATGTGGCTTGTGTCCAAAACATATCTCATTCATTCTCTCTCTCACTCTCTCTCTGGGCTTCTTCCTCCTTCACATTCTCTCGAATCCACCTCATCCAAGGTTATCTGTGGTGGTCCAGGTCGGCATATCTCAGCCAGGAGAGCAGTCCAATTCTTTCACCAAGATTTTCCATCAGTCTTCCAAACTCCTCTCAAATATGAAAGCATTATTCCTGAAATAACTCCTCTGTTTGTATGGAGATATTCCACCTTACACAGTGTACCCCTATCTTACCATTGTCAGCCCTTCACACTGACAGATAGCCATCCCAATTGTACTGCGTTCTAGTTGGTCACATATTTGACTCCGAGATCAACATCTTTTCAACCACCCACACATAAGGGACCTAGTGAGAATTCACTTCTCTGAAGCACACCCCATGTATTTGAAGTTGCTGGTGAGGTGGATCTCTCGACTCTTTCTAAGCGGAGTTCGGAAATGAAGTCTCTGACTCTCCATGTCGCAGTGAATTGGCATCTAAGTAGGCGTCTGAGCACTCTTCAGCAGGGTCTGAATGACAATGGGACAGAGTTCAAGGATTCGGTCCCCTCAAACCAGTCTCCATTTGGGACCATCCTCCTCCTTCTCTAGACCCTCAATTGGCAGGCCAGAGGCCCCTCTCATCCAAGAGGGAAACCTCAAGACCTGCCAATGGAGCCCTCACCACAGGGCTCACGGAGGAGAAGAAGAGAGACTCCTGAAATTCCTGAGAGTTGTGTACCCCACAAACAAGCCAGCAGTGGAACTAGTCACCCCACTTCCATCCAGCCCCGCAGTAGACAGGACGTATTCTTATCAACCTGTGAAATACCCACCAGACGTATCCCAGCTTCATTCATGGGAAATTTGTTACTGTGGATAGCTAGTGTGTGATTTCATCTATTGACGTGTATGTTCCGAAGCAGGGAATTGTCCTTTCCCCATTCCAATAATTCCTCAGGGTTGATATTGTGGGCCTCGTCCTAGGTTTAACGTAGAGGCGCCTATTTTCATGCTTTGAGCTCTGGAATGAGATTTATCATCCCGGTCATATTTCGGAGACTTTTTTCCCCTGTTGGAGAAGACTGGAAGTGATAAGCTCACTGGTCCCTTTCAGATATATCCTCATCCAAAAGCAAGCCTGAGCAGTGGCTCTTTATTTACTCAGGAGAATGATGAGAATGGTGGCCATGAGAAGAACGCTGGAACGAATACTTATCATACAATTGTCCAATACATCCAATAGATCATCCTTTAATTTAGTATCAACATACCTCCAGATCATGAGCTCAGGCTGCCCGATGTGCAACCATTGAGGCGTGATTTTGACAGCTTCCCACTTTGGGCCCATCCCTCGCCTCTCTTCTCACAGAGGGTCAGTGGTGTCACAAGGCTTGGTGGCAGCATGCCATGGCAACCACTGGGCCTGATCTTCTCAGATGGAAGGCAACTCCACCTCCTCTGTGCCCACCTGTTCTCTACAGAAGGATGACTCTTCCCCTGAACGTGTGTCAGGCTTAACACGGTGGTTCCAGAACTGCTTCCCAGGAATACACAGTCTACAATCTCATTTGGAAAGAATATGGAATGGAAAAAATCCCACTCCCCACGGAGCCTGAACAGGAAAACAATGGCCGATGGAGGAAGAACAACACAGGAGCATCCCTTTCCATGGGAGGAGGCTTTTCCACGGAAGGAAACTATGGAATATCTTTTAAACTGATTTCAACCCATGCCATTTCATCAGATATAGGTACCATACCAAGGCTTTCAAACCTGTCTTCCAGTATGGAGCTGGGATTGTAATGGAGACATTTTGGGAGTCAGGCCCGGAAGGAGAGAAGACTCTGGTACAAGTGTGCTGGTTTCTCCCATTTGTGGGATATCCACTTTAAACAAAGACATGTCCTTGGAGCAATTATCCTGCCGTTGGCGATTGCTTGTCTCAACAGCTCCTGTACCTCTATCTCTCCTTCTTTTCATCTCCTTCTCTCTAGCTCTCTCACTCTCCCCTTTGCCCCCCTTCTATTTCTTTTGAATCCTCCAGCTACAAGTTGACCTGTGGTGGTAATGGATGAAATACACAAGCCAAGAGAATGGTCCAAGCTAACCCACAGCCTTTTCTCCCTGACATCCTTGGTCTGATCACATATAAAATCCGTTGTCCAGAAAGACATCCTGTGCTGTGTGGAGACACCCCAACTAGGTCATCCTTCCACAACACTTCCCATATTCAGCCCTTCCGGTGGACATGCTGACCACTTCATATGTACTTCGGTCTGGAAGGTCGCATATTGGACTCAGAGAGCAACACACTTGAAAAAAGGTTCACATGAGTGCTCTCCCAAGAAATGGCTTATCTGCAGCATTCCCTACCTGGTCCATGAGGTATTGTGGATTTGCTCGGGTGTGGACCTCTGGAATCGTTCGTAGGCCATATAGAATATCACGTCTATGACTCTTCATGTCTCAATGATTGGGCATCCACACAATGGTCTGAACATCCTTGACCTGTGGGCTGGCCAACAATAGCCCAGAGTGCAAGATGTCTGTCAACCAAAGCCAGTCTCTATGGAATAGACCTCCTCATTCTCTAGCCTCATGAGTGTCAGGGACAGAGCCCACTCCCTTCCAGGAGGGAACTTTCAATACCCTCAAATTGCAGGCATCATCTCAGGGCTCCTGGAAGATCAGTCAAGCCACCTACCTTTCCTTCCTTATGCTTGTAGACACAACAAACACACTGGCACTGGCCCCAGGCACCACACTCCCAGGAAGCATTCAATGAGAGGGAGGGTGGGCTTATCCACCTGTGGAAAAGGCACGTGAAATAGACCCGTTACCTCTCGGTTAAAAGGCCTCTGTTTGGAGGGCTCCCCTCTGGCTTAGGCTATGGAAATATGTATTCAGAAGTGTGGAGCTGAAAATGCCCCATTGGGAATGTCTTCTTCAGGGGTTACATCCCGGGCCTCATGCTTGGGGGAGAGCATTGGGGCATGGTTTCCTTGTTTGTGCACTGGGATGTCTTGTATCAAATGGCCAGGAAGCACAGTTCTACTTTCACATGTAGGAACTCCCTGGAGGTATTCTGCCCACGGATCCCCTTAAGATATCACATGTGCAAACACCAAGCCTCTAGAATCCACATTGAGCTTGGGAGCCTGAGGAGAGTGGTGGCTATGCGTCTACAGATGGAGATATTAGTGTTCATCAAAGAGGACCACTCATCTGATGGAACCTCCTTTCCATCAACTTCGACATACCTCCAGAGCAAGAGCTCATGGTGTCCATCTTTGAACTCTCAAGGTCTGAGGGTGACACTTTCCCACAGATGGCCCATCACACACCTCTTTTCTCACAGAGAGGTGGTTTGGTCACCAGGCTCCATGGGCATCATATCAGTGCCATGGCCACCTCTGGGAATGCACCTTTCAGAAAGAAGGCACCTCCACACACTGGGGAACCCAATTGTCTCTATCATGATGGAACTCTGATAACATGTGTAGCATTTCAGGGTCAAGTGCTTTCTCAGGCACTGCCTCACACGAATACACAGGACAGAATCTCTTTTGGAGAGAAAAGATGTCATTCCAAACACCCAAACAATAGTCCCCTGGACAATGTCATCAAGGAACGACTGAGGAAGAACACCCTCTGAGCTGCCATTTCAATAGGAAGGGACTTTTCCGCTTAGAGAAAAGAGAGGGTGTCATTTAACTTGACCCACACCTCATGTCATTTGAGAGGACATGGGTGCCAAGCAGGGAGGACTGCTTGCAACCGACATATTTCTAGAGACAGTCCAAGAAAGAGTGAAAATCTCATGCAAGAGTCCTGAGATTGCCTTTGTGTCTAATAGTCCCCGGAATCACAGACAAGGGCTTGGGAAGGACATTGTGCCCTGGAATGTGGCTTGTGTCCAAAACATATCTCATTCATTCTCTCTCTCACTCTCTCTCTGGGCTTCTTCCTCCTTCACATTCTCTCGAATCCACCTCATCCAAGGTTATCTGTGGTGGTCCAGGTCGGCATATCTCAGCCAGGAGAGCAGTCCAATTCTTTCACCAAGATTTTCCATCAGTCTTCCAAACTCCTCTCAAATATGAAAGCATTATTCCTGAAATAACTCCTCTGTTTGTATGGAGATATTCCACCTTACACAGTGTACCCCTATCTTACCATTGTCAGCCCTTCACACTGACAGATAGCCATCCCAATTGTACTGCGTTCTAGTTGGTCACATATTTGACTCCGAGATCAACATCTTTTCAACCACCCACACATAAGGGACCTAGTGAGAATTCACTTCTCTGAAGCACACCCCGTGTATTTGAAGTTGCTGGTGAGGTGGATCTCTCGACTCTTTCTAAGCGGAGTTCGGAAATGAAGTCTCTGACTCTCCATGTCGCAGTGAATTGGCATCTAAGTAGGCGTCTGAGCACTCTTCAGCAGGGTCTGAATGACAATGGGACAGAGTTCAAGGATTCGGTCCCCTCAAACCAGTCTCCATTTGGGACCATCCTCCTCCTTCTCTAGACCCTCAATTGGCAGGCCAGAGGCCCCTCTCATCCAAGAGGGAAACCTCAAGACCTGCCAATGGAGCCCTCACCACAGGGCTCACGGAGGAGAAGAAGAGAGACTCCTGAAATTCCTGACAGTTGTGTACCCCACAAACAAGCCAGCAGTGGAACTAGTCACCCCACTTCCATCCAGCCCCGCAGTAGACAGGACGTATTCTTATCAACCTGTGAAATACCCACCAGACGTATCCCAGCTTCATTCATGGGAAATTTGTTACTGTGGATAGCTAGTGTGTGATTTCATCTATTGACGTGTATGTTCCGAAGCAGGGAATTGTCCTTTCCCCATTCCAATAATTCCTCAGGGTTGATATTGTGGGCCTTGTCCTAGGTTTAACGTAGAGGCGCCTATTTTCATGCTTTGAGCTCTGGAATGAGATTTATCATCCCGGTCATATTTAGGAGACTTTTTTCCCCTGTTGGAGAAGACTGGAAGTGATAAGCTCACTGGTCCCTTTCAGATATATCCTCATCCAAAAGCAAGCCTGAGCAGTGGCTCTTTATTTACTCAGGAGAATGATGAGAATGGTGGCCATGAGAAGAACGCTGGAACGAATACTTATCATACAATTGTCCAATACATCCAATAGATCATCCTTTAATTTAGTATCAACATACCTCCAGATCATGAGCTCAGGCTGCCCGATGTGCAACCATTGAGGCGTGATTTTGACAGCTTCCCACTTTGGGCCCATCCCTCGCCTCTCTTCTCACAGAGGGTCAGTGGTGTCACAAGGCTTGGTGGCAGCATGCCATGGCAACCACTGGGCCTGATCTTCTCAGATGGAAGGCAACTCCACCTCCTCTGTGCCCACCTGTTCTCTACAGAAGGATGACTCTTCCCCTGAACGTGTGTCAGGCTTAACACGGTGGTTCCAGAACTGCTTCCCAGGAATACACAGTCTACAATCTCATTTGGAAAGAATATGGAATGGAAAAAATCCCACTCCCCACGGAGCCTGAACAGGAAAACAATGGCCGATGGAGGAAGAACAACACAGGAGCATCCCTTTCCATGGGAGGAGGCTTTTCCACAGAAGGAAACTATGGAATATCTTTTAACCTGATTTCCACCCATGCCATTTCATCAGATATAGGTACCATACCAAGGCTTTCAAACCTGTCTTCCAGTATGGAGCTGGGATTGTAATGGAGACATTTTGGGAGTCAGGCCCGGAAGGAGAGAAGACTCTGGTACAAGTGTGCTGGTTTCTCCCATTTGTGGGATATCCACTTTAAACAAAGACATGTCCTTGGAGCAATTATCCTGCCGTTGGCGATTGCTTGTCTCAACAGCTCCTGTACCTCTATCTCTCCTTCTTTTCATCTCCTTCTCTCTAGCTCTCTCACTCTCCCCTTTGCCCCCCTTCTATTTCTTTTGAATCCTCCAGCTACAAGTTGACCTGTGGTGGTAATGGATGAAATACACAAGCCAAGAGAATGGTCCAAGCTAACCCACAGCCTTTTCTCCCTGACATCCTAGGTCTGATCACATATAAAATCCGTTGTCCAGAAAGACATCCTGTGCTGTGTGGAGACACCCCAACTAGGTCATCCTTCCACAACACTTCCCATATTCAGCCCTTCCGGTGGACATGCTGACCACTTCATATGTACTTCGGTCTGGAAGGTCGCATATTGGACTCAGAGAGCAACACACTTGAAAAAAGGTTCACATGAGTGCTCTCCCAAGAAATGGCTTATCTGCAGCATTCCCTACCTGGTCCATGAGGTATTGTGGATTTGCTCAGGTGTGGACCTCTGGAATCGTTCGTAGGCCATATAGAATATCAAGTCTATGACTCTTCATGTCTCAATGATTGGGCATCCACACAATGGTCTGAACATCCTTGACCTGTGGGCTGGCCAACCATAGCCCAGAGTGCAAGATGTCTGTCAACCAAAACCAGTCTCTATGGAATAGACCTCCTCATTCTCTAGCCTCATGAGTGTCAGGGACAGAGCCCACTCCCTTCCAGGAGGGAACTTTCAATACCCTCACATTGCAGGCATCATCTCAGGGCTCCTGGAAGATCAGTCAAGCCACCTACCTTTCCTTCCTTATGATTGTAGACACAACAAACACACTGGCACTGGCCCCAGGCACCACACTCCCAGGAAGCATTCAATGAGAGGGAGGGTGGGCTTATCCACCTGTGGAAAAGGCACGTGAAATAGACCCGTTACCTCTCGGTTAAAAGGCCTCTGTTTGGAGGGCTCCCCTCTGGCTTAGGCTATGGAAATATGTATTCAGAAGTGTGGAGCTGAAAATGCCCCATTGGGAATGTCTTCTTCAGGGGTTACATCCCGGGCCTCATGCTTGGGGGAGAGCATTGGGGCATGGTTTCCTTGTTTGTGCACTGGGATGTCTTGTATCAAATGGCCAGGAAGCACAGTTCTACTTTCACATGTAGGAACTCCCTTGAGGTATTCTGCCCACGGATCCCCTTAAGATATCACATGTGCAAACACCAAGCCTCTAGAATCCACATTGAGCTTGGGAGCCTGAGGAGAGTGGTGGCTATGCGTCTACAGATGGAGATATTAGTGTTCATCAAAGAGGACCACTCATCTGATGGAACCTCCTTTCCATCAACTTCGACATACCTCCAGAGCAAGAGCTCATGGTGTCCATCTTTGAACTCTCAAGGTCTGAGGGTGACACTTTCCCACAGATGGCCCATCACACACCTCTTTTCTCACAGAGAGGTGGTTTGGTCACCAGGCTCCATGGGCATCATATCAGTGCCATGGCCACCTCTGGGAATGCACCTTTCAGAAAGAAGGCACCTCCACACACTGGGGAACCCAATTGTCTCTATCATGATGGAACTCTGATAACATGTGTAGCATTTCAGGGTCAAGTGCTTTCTCAGGCACTGCCTCACACGAATACACAGGACAGAATCTCTTTTGGAGAGAAAAGATGTCATTCCAAACACCCAAACAATAGTCCCCTGGACAATGTCATCAAGGAACGACTGAGGAAGAACACCCTCTGAGCTGCCATTTCAATAGGAAGGGACTTTTCCGCTTAGAGAAAAGAGAGGGTGTCATTTAACTTGACCCACACCTCATGTCATTTGAGAGGACATGGGTGCCAAGCAGGGAGGACTGCTTGCAACCGACATATTTCTAGAGACAGTCCAAGAAAGAGTGAAAATCTCATGCAAGAGTCCTGAGATTGCCTTTGTGTCTAATAGTCCCCGGAATCACAGACAAGGGCTTGGGAAGGACATTGTGCCCTGGAATGTGGCTTGTGTCCAAAACATATCTCATTCATTCTCTCTCTCACTCTCTCTCTGGGCTTCTTCCTCCTTCACATTCTCTCGAATCCACCTCATCCAAGGTTATCTGTGGTGGTCCAGGTCGGCATATCTCAGCCAGGAGAGCAGTCCAATTCTTTCACCAAGATTTTCCATCAGTCTTCCAAACTCCTCTCAAATATGAAAGCATTATTCCTGAAATAACTCCTCTGTTTGTATGGAGATATTCCACCTTACACAGTGTACCCCTATCTTACCATTGTCAGCCCTTCACACTGACAGATAGCCATCCCAATTGTACTGCGTTCTAGTTGGTCACATATTTGACTCCGAGATCAACATCTTTTCAACCACCCACACATAAGGGACCTAGTGAGAATTCACTTCTCTGAAGCACACCCCATGTATTTGAAGTTGCTGGTGAGGTGGATCTCTCGACTCTTTCTAAGCGGAGTTCGGAAATGAAGTCTCTGACTCTCCATGTCTCAGTGAATTGGCATCTAAGTAGGCGTCTGAGCACTCTTCAGCAGGGTCTGAATGACAATGGGACAGAGTTCAAGGATTCGGTCCCCTCAAACCAGTCTCCATTTGGGACCATCCTCCTCCTTCTCTAGACCCTCAATTGGCAGGCCAGAGGCCCCTCTCATCCAAGAGGGAAACCTCAAGACCTGCCAATGGAGCCCTCACCACAGGGCTCACGGAGGAGAAGAAGAGAGACTCCTGAAATTCCTGACAGTTGTGTACCCCACAAACAAGCCAGCAGTGGAACTAGTCACCCCACTTCCATCCAGCCCCGCAGTAGACAGGACGTATTCTTATCAACCTGTGAAATACCCACCAGACGTATCCCAGCTTCATTCATGGGAAATTTGTTACTGTGGATAGCTAGTGTGTGATTTCATCTATTGACGTGTATGTTCCGAAGCAGGGAATTGTCCTTTCCCCATTCCAATAATTCCTCAGGGTTGATATTGTGGGCCTCGTCCTAGGTTTAACGTAGAGGCGCCTATTTTCATGCTTTGAGCTCTGGAATGAGATTTATCATCCCGGTCATATTTCGGAGACTTTTTTCCCCTGTTGGAGAAGACTGGAAGTGATAAGCTCACTGGTCCCTTTCAGATATATCCTCATCCAAAAGCAAGCCTGAGCAGTGGCTCTTTATTTACTCAGGAGAATGATGAGAATGGTGGCCATGAGAAGAACGCTGGAACGAATACTTATCATACAATTGTCCAATACATCCAATAGATCATCCTTTAATTTAGTATCAACATACCTCCATATCATGAGCTCAGGCTGCCCGATGTGCAACCATTGAGGCGTGATTTTGACAGCTTCCCACTTTGGGCCCATCCCTCGCCTCTCTTCTCACAGAGGGTCAGTGGTGTCACAAGGCTTGGTGGCAGCATGCCATGGCAACCACTGGGCCTGATCTTCTCAGATGGAAGGCAACTCCACCTCCTCTGTGCCCACCTGTTCTCTACAGAAGGATGACTCTTCCCCTGAACGTGTGTCAGGCTTAACACGGTGGTTCCAGAACTGCTTCCCAGGAATACACAGTCTACAATCTCATTTGGAAAGAATATGGAATGGAAAAAATCCCACTCCCCACGGAGCCTGAACAGGAAAACAATGGCCGATGGAGGAAGAACAACACAGGAGCATCCCTTTCCATGGGAGGAGGCTTTTCCACGGAAGGAAACTATGGAATATCTTTTAAACTGATTTCAACCCATGCCATTTCAGCAGATATAGGTACCATACCAAGGCTTTCAAACCTGTCTTCCAGTATGGAGCTGGGATTGTAATGGAGACATTTTGGGAGTCAGGCCCGGAAGGAGAGAAGACTCTGGTACAAGTGTGCTGGTTTCTCCCATTTGTGGGATATCCACTTTAAACAAAGACATGTCCTTGGAGCAATTATCCTGCCGTTGGCGATTGCTTGTCTCAACAGCTCCTGTACCTCTATCTCTCCTTCTTTTCATCTCCTTCTCTCTAGCTCTCTCACTCTCCCCTTTGCCCCCCTTCTATTTCTTTTGAATCCTCCAGCTACAAGTTGACCTGTGGTGGTAATGGATGAAATACACAAGCCAAGAGAATGGTCCAAGCTAACCCACAGCCTTTTCTCCCTGACATCCTTGGTCTGATCACATATAAAATCCGTTGTCCAGAAAGACATCCTGTGCTGTGTGGAGACACCCCAACTAGGTCATCCTTCCACAACACTTCCCATATTCAGCCCTTCCGGTGGACATGCTGACCACTTCATATGTACTTCGGTCTGGAAGGTCGCATATTGGACTCAGAGAGCAACACACTTGAAAAAAGGTTCACATGAGTGCTCTCCCAAGAAATGGCTTATCTGCAGCATTCCCTACCTGGTCCATGAGGTATTGTGGATTTGCTCGGGTGTGGACCTCTGGACTCGTTCGTAGGCCATATAGAATATCAAGTCTATGACTCTTCATGTCTCAATGATTGGGCATCCACACAATGGTCTGAACATCCTTGACCTGTGGGCTGGCCAACCATAGCCCAGAGTGCAAGATGTCTGTCAACCAAAGCCAGTCTCTATGGAATAGACCTCCTCATTCTCTAGCCTCATGAGTGTCAGGGACAGAGCCCACTCCCTTCCAGGAGGGAACTTTCAATACCCTCAAATTGCAGGCATCATCTCAGGGCTCCTGGAAGATCAGTCAAGCCACCTACCTTTCCTTCCTTATGCTTGTAGACACAACAAACACACTGGCACTGGCCCCAGGCACCACACTCCCAGGAAGCATTCAATGAGAGGGAGGGTGGGCTTATCCACCTGTGGAAAAGGCACGTGAAATAGACCCGTTACCTCTCGGTTAAAAGGCCTCTGTTTGGAGGGCTCCCCTCTGGCTTAGGCTATGGAAATATGTATTCAGAAGTGTGGAGCTGAAAATGCCCCATTGGGAATGTCTTCTTCAGGGGTTACATCCCGGGCCTCATGCTTGGGGGAGAGCATTGGGGCATGGTTTCCTTGTTTGTGCACTGGGATGTCTTGTATCAAATGGCCAGGAAGCACAGTTCTACTTTCACATGTAGGAACTCCCTTGAGGTATTCTGCCCACGGATCCCCTTAAGATATCACATGTGCAAACACCAAGCCTCTAGAATCCACATTGAGCTTGGGAGCCTGAGGAGAGTGGTGGCTATGCGTCTACAGATGGAGATACTAGTGTTCATCAAAGAGGACCACTCATCTGATGGAACCTCCTTTCCATCAACTTCGACATACCTCCAGAGCAAGAGCTCATGGTGTCCATCTTTGAACTCTCAAGGTTTGAGGGTGACACTTTCCCACAGATGGCCCATCACACACCTCTTTTCTCACAGAGAGGTGGTTTGGTCACCAGGCTCCATGGGCATCATATCAGTGCCATGGCCACCTCTGGGAATGCACCTTTCAGAAAGAAGGCACCTCCACACACTGGGGAACCCAATTGTCTCTATCATGATGGAACTCTGATAACATGTGTAGCATTTCAGGGTCAAGTGCTTTCTCAGGCACTGCCTCACACGAATACACAGGACAGAATCTCTTTTGGAGAGAAAAGATGTCATTCCAAACACCCAAACAATAGTCCCCTGGACAATGTCATCAAGGAACGACTGAGGAAGAACACCCTCTGAGCTGCCATTTCAATAGGAAGGGACTTTTCCGCTTAGAGAAAAGAGAGGGTGTCATTTAACTTGACCCACACCTCATGTCATTTGAGAGGACATGGGTGCCAAGCAGGGAGGACTGCTTGCAACCGACATATTTCTAGAGACAGTCCAAGAAAGAGTGAAAATCTCATGCAAGAGTCCTGAGATTGCCTTTGTGTCTAATAGTCCCCGGAATCACAGACAAGGGCTTGGGAAGGACATTGTGCCCTGGAATGTGGCTTGTGTCCAAAACATATCTCATTCATTCTCTCTCTCACTCTCTCTCTGGGCTTCTTCCTCCTTCACATTCTCTCGAATCCACCTCATCCAAGGTTATCTGTGGTGGTCCAGGTCGGCATATCTCAGCCAGGAGAGCAGTCCAATTCTTTCACCAAGATTTTCCATCAGTCTTCCAAACTCCTCTCAAATATGAAAGCATTATTCCTGAAATAACTCCTCTGTTTGTATGGAGATATTCCACCTTACACAGTGTACCCCTATCTTACCATTGTCAGCCCTTCACACTGACAGATAGCCATCCCAATTGTACTGCGTTCTAGTTGGTCACATATTTGACTCCGAGATCAACATCTTTTCAACCACCTACACATAAGGGACCTAGTGAGAATTCACTTCTCTGAAGCACACCCCATGTATTTGAAGTTGCTGGTGAGGTGGATCTCTCGACTCTTTCTAAGCGGAGTTCGGAAATGAAGTCTCTGACTCTCCATGTCTCAGTGAATTGGCATCTAAGTAGGCGTCTGAGCACTCTTCAGCAGGGTCTGAATGACAATGGGACAGAGTTCAAGGATTCGGTCCCCTCAAACCAGTCTCCATTTGGGACCATCCTCCTCCTTCTCTAGACCCTCAATTGGCAGGCCAGAGGCCCCTCTCATCCAAGAGGGAAACCTCAAGACCTGCCCATGGAGCCCTCACCACAGGGCTCACGGAGGAGAAGAAGAGAGACTCCTGAAATTCCTGACAGTTGTGTACCCCACAAACAAGCCAGCAGTGGAACTAGTCACCCCACTTCCATCCAGCCCCGCAGTAGACAGGACGTATTCTTATCAACCTGTGAAATACCCACCAGACGTATCCCAGCTTCATTCATGTGAAATTTGTTACTGTGGATAGCTAGTGTGTGATTTCATCTATTGACGTGTATGTTCCGAAGCAGGGAATTGTCCTTTCCCCATTCCAATAATTCCTCAGGGTTGTTATTGTGGGCCTCGTCCTAGGTTTAACGTAGAGGCGCCTATTTTCATGCTTTGAGCTCTGGAATGAGATTTATCATCCCGGTCATATTTCGGAGACTTTTTTCCCCTGTTGGAGAAGACTGGAAGTGATAAGCTCACTGGTCCCTTTCAGATATATCCTCATCCAAAAGCAAGCCTGAGCAGTGGCTCTTTATTTACTCAGGAGAATGATGAGAATGGTGGCCATGAGAAGAACGCTGGAACGAATACTTATCATACAATTGTCCAATACATCCAATAGATCATCCTTTAATTTAGTATCAACATACCTCCAGATCATGAGCTCAGGCTGCCCGATGTGCAACCATTGAGGCGTGATTTTGACAGCTTCCCACTTTGGGCCCATCCCTCGCCGCTCTTCTCACAGAGGGTCAGTGGTGTCACAAGGCTTGGTGGCAGCATGCCATGGCAACCACTGGGCCTGATCTTCTCAGATGGAAGGCAACTCCACCTCCTCTGTGCCCACCTGTTCTCTACAGAAGGATGACTCTTCCCCTGAACGTGTGTCAGGCTTAACACGGTGGTTCCAGAACTGCTTCCCAGGAATACACAGTCTACAATCTCATTTGGAAAGAATATGGAATGGAAAAAATCCCACTCCCCACGGAGCCTGAACAGGAAAACAATGGCCGATGGAGGAAGAACAACACAGGAGCATCCCTTTCCATGGGAGGAGGCTTTTCCACGGAAGGAAACTATGGAATATCTTTTAAACTGATTTCAACCCATGCCATTTCAGCAGATATAGGTACCATACCAAGGCTTTCAAACCTGTCTTCCAGTATGGAGCTGGGATTGTAATGGAGACATTTTGGGAGTCAGGCCCGGAAGGAGAGAAGACTCTGGTACAAGTGTGCTGGTTTCTCCCATTTGTGGGATATCCACTTTAAACAAAGACATGTCCTTGGAGCAATTATCCTGCCGTTGGCGATTGCTTGTCTCAACAGCTCCTGTACCTCTATCTCTCCTTCTTTTCATCTCCTTCTCTCTAGCTCTCTCACTCTCCCCTTTGCCCCCCTTCTATTTCTTTTGAATCCTCCAGCTACAAGTTGACCTGTGGTGGTAATGGATGAAATACACAAGCCAAGAGAATGGTCCAAGCTAACCCACAGCCTTTTCTCCCTGACATCCTTGGTCTGATCACATATAAAATCCGTTGTCCAGAAAGACATCCTGTGCTGTGTGGAGACACCCCAACTAGGTCATCCTTCCACAACACTTCCCATATTCAGCCCTTCCGGTGGACATGCTGACCACTTCATATGTACTTCGGTCTGGAAGGTCGCATATTGGACTCAGAGAGCAACACACTTGAAAAAAGGTTCACATGAGTGCTCTCCCAAGAAATGGCTTATCTGCAGCATTCCCTACCTGGTCCATGAGGTATTGTGGATTTGCTCGGGTGTGGACCTCTGGACTCGTTCGTAGGCCATATAGAATATCACGTCTATGACTCTTCATGTCTCAATGATTGGGCATCCACACAATGGTCTGAACATCCTTGACCTGTGGGCTGGCCAACAATAGCCCAGAGTGCAAGATGTCTGTCAACCAAAGCCAGTCTCTATGGAATAGACCTCCTCATCCTCTAGCCTCATGAGTGTCAGGGACAGAGCCCACTCCCTTCCAGGAGGGAACTTTCAATACCCTCAAATTGCAGGCATCATCTCAGGGCTCCTGGAAGATCAGTCAAGCCACCTACCTTTCCTTCCTTATGATTGTAGACACAACAAACACACTGGCACTGGCCCCAGGCACCACACTCCCAGGAAGCATTCAATGAGAGGGAGGGTGGGCTTATCCACCTGTGGAAAAGGCACGTGAAATAGACCCGTTACCTCTCGGTTAAAAGGCCTCTGTTTGGAGGGCTCCCCTCTGGCTTAGGCTATGGAAATATGTATTCAGAAGTGTGGAGCTGAAAATGCCCCATTGGGAATGTCTTCTTCAGGGGTTACATCCCGGGCCTCATGCTTGGGGGAGAGCATTGGGGCATGGTTTCCTTGTTTGTGCACTGGGATGTCTTGTATCAAATGGCCAGGAAGCACAGTTCTACTTTCACATGTAGGAACTCCCTTGAGGTATTCTGCCCACGGATCCCCTTAAGATATCACATGTGCAAACACCAAGCCTCTAGAATCCACATTGAGCTTGGGAGCCTGAGGAGAGTGGTGGCTATGCGTCTACAGATGGAGATACTAGTGTTCATCAAAGAGGACCACTCATCTGATGGAACCTCCTTTCCATCAACTTCGACATACCTCCAGAGCAAGAGCTCATGGTGTCCATCTTTGAACTCTCAAGGTTTGAGGGTGACACTTTCCCACAGATGGCCCATCACACACCTCTTTTCTCACAGAGAGGTGGTTTGGTCACCAGGCTCCATGGGCATCATATCAGTGCCATGGCCACCTCTGGGAATGCACCTTTCAGAAAGAAGGCACCTCCACACACTGGGGAACCCAATTGTCTCTATCATGATGGAACTCTGATAACATGTGTAGCATTTCAGGGTCAAGTGCTTTCTCAGGCACTGCCTCACACGAATACACAGGACAGAATCTCTTTTGGAGAGAAAAGATGTCATTCCAAACACCCAAACAATAGTCCCCTGGACAATGTCATCAAGGAACGACTGAGGAAGAACACCCTCTGAGCTGCCATTTCAATAGGAAGGGACTTTTCCGCTTAGAGAAAAGAGAGGGTGTCATTTAACTTGACCCACACCTCATGTCATTTGAGAGGACATGGGTGCCAAGCAGGGAGGACTGCTTGCAACCGACATATTTCTAGAGACAGTCCAAGAACGAGTGAAAATCTCATGCAAGAGTCCTGAGATTGCCTTTGTGTCTAATAGTCCCCGGAATCACAGACAAGGGCTTGGGAAGGACATTGTGCCCTGGAATGTGGCTTGTGTCCAAAACATATCTCATTCATTCTCTCTCTCACTCTCTCTCTGGGCTTCTTCCTCCTTCACATTCTCTCGAATCCACCTCATCCAAGGTTATCTGTGGTGGTCCAGGTCGGCATATCTCAGCCAGGAGAGCAGTCCAATTCTTTCACCAAGATTTTCCATCAGTCTTCCAAACTCCTCTCAAATATGAAAGCATTATTCCTGAAATAACTCCTCTGTTTGTATGGAGATATTCCACCTTACACAGTGTACCCCTATCTTACCATTGTCAGCCCTTCACACTGACAGATAGCCATCCCAATTGTACTGCGTTCTAGTTGGTCACATATTTGACTCCGAGATCAACATCTTTTCAACCACCTACACATAAGCGACCTAGTGAGAATTCACTCCTCTGCAGCACACCCCATGTATTTGAAGTTGCTGGTGAGGTGGATCTCTCGACTCTTTCTAAGACGAGTTAGGAAACGAAGTCTCTGACTCTCCATGTCGCAGTGAATTGGCATCTAAGTAGGCGTCTGAGCACTCTTCAGCAGGGTCTGAATGACAATGGGACAGAGTTCAAGGATTCGGTCCCCTCAAACCAGTCTCCATTTGGGACCATCCTCCTCCTTCTCTAGACCCTCAATTGGCAGGCCAGAGGCCCCTCTCATCCAAGAGGGAAACCTCAAGACCTGCCCATGGAGCCCTCACCACAGGGCTCACGGAGGAGAAGAAGAGAGACTCCTGAAATTCCTGACAGTTGTGTACCCCACAAACAAGCCAGCAGTGGAACTAGTCACCCCACTTCCATCCAGCCCCGCAGTAGACAGGACGTATTCTTATCAACCTGTGAAATACCCACCAGACGTATCCCAGCTTCATTCATGGGAAATTTGTTACTGTGGATAGCTAGTGTGTGATTTCATCTATTGACGTGTATGTTCCGAAGCAGGGAATTGTCCTTTCCCCATTCCAATAATTCCTCAGGGTTGATATTGTGGGCCTCGTCCTAGGTTTAACGTAGAGGCGCCTATTTTCATGCTTTGAGCTCTGGAATGAGATTTATCATCCCGGTCATATTTCGGAGACTTTTTTCCCCTGTTGGAGAAGACTGGAAGTGATAAGCTCACTGGTCCCTTTCAGATATATCCTCATCCAAAAGCAAGCCTGAGCAGTGGCTCTTTATTTACTCAGGAGAATGATGAGAATGGTGGCCATGAGAAGAACGCTGGAACGAATACTTATCATACAATTGTCCAATACATCCAATAGATCATCCTTTAATTTAGTATCAACATACCTCCAGATCATGAGCTCAGGCTGCCCGATGTGCAACCATTGAGGCGTGATTTTGACAGCTTCCCACTTTGGGCCCATCCCTCGCCGCTCTTCTCACAGAGGGTCAGTGGTGTCACAAGGCTTGGTGGCAGCATGCCATGGCAACCACTGGGCCTGATCTTCTCAGATGGAAGGCAACTCCACCTCCTCTGTGCCCACCTGTTCTCTACAGAAGGATGACTCTTCCCCTGAACGTGTGTCAGGCTTAACACGGTGGTTCCAGAACTGCTTCCCAGGAATACACAGTCTACAATCTCATTTGGAAAGAATATGGAATGGAAAAAATCCCACTCCCCACGGAGCCTGAACAGGAAAACAATGGCCGATGGAGGAAGAACAACACAGGAGCATCCCTTTCCATGGGAGGAGGCTTTTCCACGGAAGGAAACTATGGAATATCTTTTAAACTGATTTCCACCCATGCCATTTCAGCAGATATAGGTACCATACCAAGGCTTTCAAACCTGTCTTCCAGTATGGAGCTGGGATTGTAATGGAGACATTTTGGGAGTCAGGCCCGGAAGGAGAGAAGACTCTGGTACAAGTGTGCTGGTTTCTCCCATTTGTGGGATATCCACTTTAAACAAAGACATGTCCTTGGAGCAATTATCCTGCCGTTGGCGATTGCTTGTCTCAACAGCTCCTGTACCTCTATCTCTCCTTCTTTTCATCTCCTTCTCTCTAGCTCTCTCACTCTCCCCTTTGCCCCCCTTCTATTTCTTTTGAATCCTCCAGCTACAAGTTGACCTGTGGTGGTAATGGATGAAATACACAAGCCAAGAGAATGGTCCAAGCTAACCCACAGCCTTTTCTCCCTGACATCCTAGGTCTGATCACATATAAAATCCGTTGTCCAGAAAGACATCCTGTGCTGTGTGGAGACACCCCAACTAGGTCATCCTTCCACAACACTTCCCATATTCAGCCCTTCCGGTGGACATGCTGACCACTTCATATGTACTTCGGTCTGGAAGGTCGCATATTGGACTCAGAGAGCAACACACTTGAAAAAAGGTTCACATGAGTGCTCTCCCAAGAAATGGCTTATCTGCAGCATTCCCTACCTGGTCCATGAGGTATTGTGGATTTGCTCAGGTGTGGACCTCTGGAATCGTTCGTAGGCCATATAGAATATCAAGTCTATGACTCTTCATGTCTCAATGATTGGGCATCCACACAATGGTCTGAACATCCTTGACCTGTGGGCTGGCCAACAATAGCCCAGAGTGCAAGATGTCTGTCAACCAAAGCCAGTCTCTATGGAATAGACCTCCTCATCCTCTAGCCTCATGAGTGTCAGGGACAGAGCCCACTCCCTTCCAGGAGGGAACTTTCAATACCCTCAAATTGCAGGCATCATCTCAGGGCTCCTGGAAGATCAGTCAAGCCACCTACCTTTCCTTCCTTATGATTGTAGACACAACAAACACACTGGCACTGGCCCCAGGCACCACACTCCCAGGAAGCATTCAATGAGAGGGAGGGTGGGCTTATCCACCTGTGGAAAAGGCACGTGAAATAGACCCGTTACCTCTCGGTTAAAAGGCCTCTGTTTGGAGGGCTCCCCTCTGGCTTAGGCTATGGAAATATGTATTCAGAAGTGTGGAGCTGAAAATGCCCCATTGGGAATGTCTTCTTCAGGGGTTACATCCCGGGCCTCATGCTTGGGGGAGAGCATTGGGGCATGGTTTCCTTGTTTGTGCACTGGGATGTCTTGTATCAAATGGCCAGGAAGCACAGTTCTACTTTCACATGTAGGAACTCCCTTGAGGTATTCTGCCCACGGATCCCCTTAAGATATCACATGTGCAAACACCAAGCCTCTAGAATCCACATTGAGCTTGGGAGCCTGAGGAGAGTGGTGGCTATGCGTCTACAGATGGAGATACTAGTGTTCATCAAAGAGGACCACTCATCTGATGGAACCTCCTTTCCATCAACTTCGACATACCTCCAGAGCAAGAGCTCATGGTGTCCATCTTTGAACTCTCAAGGTTTGAGGGTGACACTTTCCCACAGATGGCCCATCACACACCTCTTTTCTCACAGAGAGGTGGTTTGGTCACCAGGCTCCATGGGCATCATATCAGTGCCATGGCCACCTCTGGGAATGCACCTTTCAGAAAGAAGGCACCTCCACACACTGGGGAACCCAATTGTCTCTATCATGATGGAACTCTGATAACATGTGGAGCATTTCAGGGTCAAGTGCTTTCTCAGGCACTGCCTCACACGAATACACAGGACAGAATCTCTTTTGGAGAGAAAAGATGTCATTCCAAACACCCAAACAATAGTCCCCTGGACAATGTCATCAAGGAACGACTGAGGAAGAACACCCTCTGAGCTGCCATTTCAATAGGAAGGGACTTTTCCGCTTAGAGAAAAGAGAGGGTGTCATTTAACTTGACCCACACCTCATGTCATTTGAGAGGACATGGGTGCCAAGCAGGGAGGACTGCTTGCAACCGACATATTTCTAGAGACAGTCCAAGAACGAGTGAAAATCTCATGCAAGAGTCCTGAGATTGCCTTTGTGTCTAATAGTCCCCGGAATCACAGACAAGGGCTTGGGAAGGACATTGTGCCCTGGAATGTGGCTTGTGTCCAAAACATATCTCATTCATTCTCTCTCTCACTCTCTCTCTGGGCTTCTTCCTCCTTCACATTCTCTCGAATCCACCTCATCCAAGGTTATCTGTGGTGGTCCAGGTCGGCATATCTCAGCCAGGAGAGCAGTCCAATTCTTTCACCAAGATTTTCCATCAGTCTTCCAAACTCCTCTCAAATATGAAAGCATTATTCCTGAAATAACTCCTCTGTTTGTATGGAGATATTCCACCTTACACAGTGTACCCCTATCTTACCATTGTCAGCCCTTCACACTGACAGATAGCCATCCCAATTGTACTGCGTTCTAGTTGGTCACATATTTGACTCCGAGATCAACATCTTTTCAACCACCTACACATAAGCGACCTAGTGAGAATTCACTCCTCTGCAGCACACCCCATGTATTTGAAGTTGCTGGTGAGGTGGATCTCTCGACTCTTTCTAAGACGAGTTAGGAAACGAAGTCTCTGACTCTCCATGTCGCAGTGAATTGGCATCTAAGTAGGCGTCTGAGCACTCTTCAGCAGGGTCTGAATGACAATGGGACAGAGTTCAAGGATTCGGTCCCCTCAAACCAGTCTCCATTTGGGACCATCCTCCTCCTTCTCTAGACCCTCAATTGGCAGGCCAGAGGCCCCTCTCATCCAAGAGGGAAACCTCAAGACCTGCCCATGGAGCCCTCACCACAGGGCTCACGGAGGAGAAGAAGAGAGACTCCTGAAATTCCTGACAGTTGTGTACCCCACAAACAAGCCAGCAGTGGAACTAGTCACCCCACTTCCATCCAGCCCCGCAGTAGACAGGACGTATTCTTATCAACCTGTGAAATACCCACCAGACGTATCCCAGCTTCATTCATGGGAAATTTGTTACTGTGGATAGCTAGTGTGTGATTTCATCTATTGACGTGTATGTTCCGAAGCAGGGAATTGTCCTTTCCCCATTCCAATAATTCCTCAGGGTTGATATTGTGGGCCTCGTCCTAGGTTTAACGTAGAGGCGCCTATTTTCATGCTTTGAGCTCTGGAATGAGATTTATCATCCCGGTCATATTTCGGAGACTTTTTTCCCCTGTTGGAGAAGACTGGAAGTGATAAGCTCACTGGTCCCTTTCAGATATATCCTCATCCAAAAGCAAGCCTGAGCAGTGGCTCTTTATTTACTCAGGAGAATGATGAGAATGGTGGCCATGAGAAGAACGCTGGAACGAATACTTATCATACAATTGTCCAATACATCCAATAGATCATCCTTTAATTTAGTATCAACATACCTCCAGATCATGAGCTCAGGCTGCCCGATGTGCAACCATTGAGGCGTGATTTTGACAGCTTCCCACTTTGGGCCCATCCCTCGCCGCTCTTCTCACAGAGGGTCAGTGGTGTCACAAGGCTTGGTGGCAGCATGCCATGGCAACCACTGGGCCTGATCTTCTCAGATGGAAGGCAACTCCACCTCCTCTGTGCCCACCTGTTCTCTACAGAAGGATGACTCTTCCCCTGAACGTGTGTCAGGCTTAACACGGTGGTTCCAGAACTGCTTCCCAGGAATACACAGTCTACAATCTCATTTGGAAAGAATATGGAATGGAAAAAATCCCACTCCCCACGGAGCCTGAACAGGAAAACAATGGCCGATGGAGGAAGAACAACACAGGAGCATCCCTTTCCATGGGAGGAGGCTTTTCCACGGAAGGAAACTATGGAATATCTTT
Source organism: Sus scrofa (assembly GCF_054392235.1). NCBI lineage: Eukaryota > Metazoa > Chordata > Mammalia > Artiodactyla > Suidae > Sus > Sus scrofa. The sequence goes on from NC_139402.1 coordinate 46,770,675, forward strand.
TAAACTGATTTCAACCCATGCCATTTCAGCAGATATAGGTACCATACCAAGGCTTTCAAACCTGTCTTCCAGTATGGAGCTGGGATTGTAATGGAGACATTTTGGGAGTCAGGCCCGGAAGGAGAGAAGACTCTGGTACAAGTGTGCTGGTTTCTCCCATTTGTGGGATATCCACTTTAAACAAAGACATGTCCTTGGAGCAATTATCCTGCCGTTGGCGATTGCTTGTCTCAACAGCTCCTGTACCTCTATCTCTCCTTCTTTTCATCTCCTTCTCTCTAGCTCTCTCACTCTCCCCTTTGCCCCCCTTCTATTTCTTTTGAATCCTCCAGCTACAAGTTGACCTGTGGTGGTAATGGATGAAATACACAAGCCAAGAGAATGGTCCAAGCTAACCCACAGCCTTTTCTCCCTGACATCCTAGGTCTGATCACATATAAAATCCGTTGTCCAGAAAGACATCCTGTGCTGTGTGGAGACACCCCAACTAGGTCATCCTTCCACAACACTTCCCATATTCAGCCCTTCCGGTGGACATGCTGACCACTTCATATGTACTTCGGTCTGGAAGGTCGCATATTGGACTCAGAGAGCAACACACTTGAAAAAAGGTTCACATGAGTGCTCTCCCAAGAAATGGCTTATCTGCAGCATTCCCTACCTGGTCCATGAGGTATTGTGGATTTGCTCAGGTGTGGACCTCTGGAATCGTTCGTAGGCCATATAGAATATCAAGTCTATGACTCTTCATGTCTCAATGATTGGGCATCCACACAATGGTCTGAACATCCTTGACCTGTGGGCTGGCCAACAATAGCCCAGAGTGCAAGATGTCTGTCAACCAAAGCCAGTCTCTATGGAATAGACCTCCTCATTCTCTAGCCTCATGAGTGTCAGGGACAGAGCCCACTCCCTTCCAGGAGGGAACTTTCAATACCCTCAAATTGCAGGCATCATCTCAGGGCTCCTGGAAGATCAGTCAAGCCACCTACCTTTCCTTCCTTATGATTGTAGACACAACAAACACACTGGCACTGGCCCCAGGCACCACACTCCCAGGAAGCATTCAATGAGAGGGAGGGTGGGCTTATCCACCTGTGGAAAAGGCACGTGAAATAGACCCGTTACCTCTCGGTTAAAAGGCCTCTGTTTGGAGGGCTCCCCTCTGGCTTAGGCTATGGAAATATGTATTCAGAAGTGTGGAGCTGAAAATGCCCCATTGGGAATGTCTTCTTCAGGGGTTACATCCCGGGCCTCATGCTTGGGGGAGAGCATTGGGGCATGGTTTCCTTGTTTGTGCACTGGGATGTCTTGTATCAAATGGCCAGGAAGCACAGTTCTACTTTCACATGTAGGAACTCCCTTGAGGTATTCTGCCCACGGATCCCCTTAAGATATCACATGTGCAAACACCAAGCCTCTAGAATCCACATTGAGCTTGGGAGCCTGAGGAGAGTGGTGGCTATGCGTCTACAGATGGAGATACTAGTGTTCATCAAAGAGGACCACTCATCTGATGGAACCTCCTTTCCATCAACTTCGACATACCTCCAGAGCAAGAGCTCATGGTGTCCATCTTTGAACTCTCAAGGTTTGAGGGTGACACTTTCCCACAGATGGCCCATCACACACCTCTTTTCTCACAGAGAGGTGGTTTGGTCACCAGGCTCCATGGGCATCATATCAGTGCCATGGCCACCTCTGGGAATGCACCTTTCAGAAAGAAGGCACCTCCACACACTGGGGAACCCAATTGTCTCTATCATGATGGATCTCTGATAACATGTGGAGCATTTCAGGGTCAAGTGCTTTCTCAGGCACTGCCTCACACGAATACACAGGACAGAATCTCTTTTGGAGAGAAAAGATGTCATTCCAAACACCCAAACAATAGTCCCCTGGACAATGTCATCAAGGAACGACTGAGGAAGAACACCCTCTGAGCTGCCATTTCAATAGGAAGGGACTTTTCCGCTTAGAGAAAAGAGAGGGTGTCATTTAACTTGACCCACACCTCATGTCATTTGAGAGGACATGGGTGCCAAGCAGGGAGGACTGCTTGCAACCGACATATTTCTAGAGACAGTCCAAGAACGAGTGAAAATCTCATGCAAGAGTCCTGAGATTGCCTTTGTGTCTAATAGTCCCCGGAATCACAGACAAGGGCTTGGGAAGGACATTGTGCCCTGGAATGTGGCTTGTGTCCAAAACATATCTCATTCATTCTCTCTCTCACTCTCTCTCTGGGCTTCTTCCTCCTTCACATTCTCTCGAATCCACCTCATCCAAGGTTATCTGTGGTGGTCCAGGTCGGCATATCTCAGCCAGGAGAGCAGTCCAATTCTTTCACCAAGATTTTCCATCAGTCTTCCAAACTCCTCTCAAATATGAAAGCATTATTCCTGAAATAACTCCTCTGTTTGTATGGAGATATTCCACCTTACACAGTGTACCCCTATCTTACCATTGTCAGCCCTTCACACTGACAGATAGCCATCCCAATTGTACTGCGTTCTAGTTGGTCACATATTTGACTCCGAGATCAACATCTTTTCAACCACCTACACATAAGGGACCTAGTGAGAATTCACTTCTCTGAAGCACACCCCATGTATTTGAAGTTGCTGGTGAGGTGGATCTCTCGACTCTTTCTAAGCGGAGTTCGGAAATGAAGTCTCTGACTCTCCATGTCTCAGTGAATTGGCATCTAAGTAGGCGTCTGAGCACTCTTCAGCAGGGTCTGAATGACAATGGGACAGAGTTCAAGGATTCGGTCCCCTCAAACCAGTCTCCATTTGGGACCATCCTCCTCCTTCTCTAGACCCTCAATTGGCAGGCCAGAGGCCCCTCTCATCCAAGAGGGAAACCTCAAGACCTGCCCATGGAGCCCTCACCACAGGGCTCACGGAGGAGAAGAAGAGAGACTCCTGAAATTCCTGACAGTTGTGTACCCCACAAACAAGCCAGCAGTGGAACTAGTCACCCCACTTCCATCCAGCCCCGCAGTAGACAGGACGTATTCTTATCAACCTGTGAAATACCCACCAGACGTATCCCAGCTTCATTCATGGGAAATTTGTTACTGTGGATAGCTAGTGTGTGATTTCATCTATTGACGTGTATGTTCCGAAGCAGGGAATTGTCCTTTCCCCATTCCAATAATTCCTCAGGGTTGATATTGTGGGCCTCGTCCTAGGTTTAACGTAGAGGCGCCTATTTTCATGCTTTGAGCTCTGGAATGAGATTTATCATCCCGGTCATATTTCGGAGACTTTTTTCCCCTGTTGGAGAAGACTGGAAGTGATAAGCTCACTGGTCCCTTTCAGATATATCCTCATCCAAAAGCAAGCCTGAGCAGTGGCTCTTTATTTACTCAGGAGAATGATGAGAATGGTGGCCATGAGAAGAACGCTGGAACGAATACTTATCATACAATTGTCCAATACATCCAATAGATCATCCTTTAATTTAGTATCAACATACCTCCAGATCATGAGCTCAGGCTGCCCGATGTGCAACCATTGAGGCGTGATTTTGACAGCTTCCCACTTTGGGCCCATCCCTCGCCGCTCTTCTCACAGAGGGTCAGTGGTGTCACAAGGCTTGGTGGCAGCATGCCATGGCAACCATTGGGCCTGATCTTCTCAGATGGAAGGCAACTCCACCTCCTCTGTGCCCACCTGTTCTCTACAGAAGGATGACTCTTCCCCTGAACGTGTGTCAGGCTTAACACGGTGGTTCCAGAACTGCTTCCCAGGAATACACAGTCTACAATCTCATTTGGAAAGAATATGGAATGGAAAAAATCCCACTCCCCACGGAGCCTGAACAGGAAAACAATGGCCGATGGAGGAAGAACAACACAGGAGCATCCCTTTCCATGGGAGGAGGCTTTTCCACGGAAGGAAACTATGGAATATCTTTTAAACTGATTTCCACCCATGCCATTTCAGCAGATATAGGTACCATACCAAGGCTTTCAAACCTGTCTTCCAGTATGGAGCTGGGATTGTAATGGAGACATTTTGGGAGTCAGGCCCGGAAGGAGAGAAGACTCTGGTACAAGTGTGCTGGTTTCTCCCATTTGTGGGATATCCACTTTAAACAAAGACATGTCCTTGGAGCAATTATCCTGCCGTTGGCGATTGCTTGTCTCAACAGCTCCTGTACCTCTATCTCTCCTTCTTTTCATCTCCTTCTCTCTAGCTCTCTCACTCTCCCCTTTGCCCCCCTTCTATTTCTTTTGAATCCTCCAGCTACAAGTTGACCTGTGGTGGTAATGGATGAAATATACAAGCCAAGAGAATGGTCCAAGCTAACCCACAGCCTTTTCTCCCTGATATCCTAGGTCTGATCACATATAAAATCCGTTGTCCAGAAAGACATCCTGTGCTGTGTGGAGACACCCCAACTAGGTCATCCTTCCACAACACTTCCCATATTCAGCCCTTCCGGTGGACATGCTGACCACTTCATATGTACTTCGGTCTGGAAGGTCGCATATTGGACTCAGAGAGCAACACACTTGATAAAAGGTTCACATGAGAGCTCTCCCAAGAAATGGCTTATCTGTAGCATTCCCTACCTTGTCCATGAGGTATTGTGGATTTGCTCGGGTGTCGACCTCTGGACTCGTTCGTAGGCCATATAGAATATCAAGTCTATGACTCTTCATGTCTCAATGATTGGGCATCCACACAATGGTCTGAACATCCTTGACCTGTGGGCTGGCCAACAATAGCCCAGAGTGCAAGATGTCTGTCAACCAAAGCCAGTCTCTATGGAATAGACCTCCTCATTCTCTAGCCTCATGAGTGTCAGGGACAGAGCCCACTCCCTTCCAGGAGGGAACTTTCAATACCCTCACATTGCAGGCATCATCTCAGGGCTCCTGGAAGATCAGTCAAGCCACCTACCTTTCCTTCCTTATGATTGTAGACACAACAAACACACTGGCACTGGCCCCAGGCACCACACTCCCAGGAAGCATTCAATGAGAGGGAGGGTGGGCTTATCCACCTGTGGAAAAGGCACGTGAAATAGACCCGTTACCTCTCGGTTAAAAGGCCTCTGTTTGGAGGGCTCCCCTCTGGCTTAGGCTATGGAAATATGTATTCAGAAGTGTGGAGCTGAAAATGCCCCATTGGGAATGTCTTCTTCAGGGGTTACATCCCGGGCCTCATGCTTGGGGGAGAGCATTGGGGCATGGTTTCCTTGTTTGTGCACTGGGATGTCTTGTATCAAATGGCCAGGAAGCACAGTTCTACTTTCACATGTAGGAACTCCCTTGAGGTATTCTGCCCACGGATCCCCTTAAGATATCACATGTGCAAACACCAAGCCTCTAGAATCCACATTGAGCTTGGGAGCCTGAGGAGAGTGGTGGCTATGCGTCTACAGATGGAGATACTAGTGTTCATCAAAGAGGACCACTCATCTGATGGAACCTCCTTTCCATCAACTTCGACATACCTCCAGAGCAAGAGCTCATGGTGTCCATCTTTGAACTCTCAAGGTTTGAGGGTGACACTTTCCCACAGATGGCCCATCACACACCTCTTTTCTCACAGAGAGGTGGTTTGGTCACCAGGCTCCATGGGCATCATATCAGTGCCATGGCCACCTCTGGGAATGCACCTTTCAGAAAGAAGGCACCTCCACACACTGGGGAACCCAATTGTCTCTATCATGATGGAACTCTGATAACATGTGTAGCATTTCAGGGTCAAGTGCTTTCTCGGACACTGCCTCACACTAATACACAGGACAGAATCTCTTTTGGAGAGAAAAGATGTCATTCCAAACACCCAAACAATAGTCCCCTGGACAATGTCATCAAGGAACGACTGAGGAAGAACACCCTCTGAGCTGCCATTTCAATAGGAAGGGACTTTTCCGCTTAGAGAAAAGAGAGGGTGTCATTTAACTTGACCCACACCTCATGTCATTTGAGAGGACATGGGTGCCAAGCAGGGAGGACTGCTTGCAACCGACATATTTCTAGAGACAGTCCAAGAACGAGTGAAAATCTCATGCAAGAGTCCTGAGATTGCCTTTGTGTCTAATAGTCCCCGGAATCACAGACAAGGGCTTGGGAAGGACATTGTGCCCTGGAATGTGGCTTGTGTCCAAAACATATCTCATTCATTCTCTCTCTCACTCTCTCTCTGGGCTTCTTCCTCCTTCACATTCTCTCGAATCCACCTCATCCAAGGTTATCTGTGGTGGTCCAGGTCGGCATATCTCAGCCAGGAGAGCAGTCCAATTCTTTCACCAAGATTTTCCATCAGTCTTCCAAACTCCTCTCAAATATGAAAGCATTATTCCTGAAATAACTCCTCTGTTTGTATGGAGATATTCCACCTTACACAGTGTACCCCTATCTTACCATTGTCAGCCCTTCACACTGACAGATAGCCATCCCAATTGTACTGCGTTCTAGTTGGTCACATATTTGACTCCGAGATCAACATCTTTTCAACCACCTACACATAAGGGACCTAGTGAGAATTCACTTCTCTGAAGCACACCCCATGTATTTGAAGTTGCTGGTGAGGTGGATCTCTCGACTCTTTCTAAGCGGAGTTCGGAAATGAAGTCTCTGACTCTCCATGTCTCAGTGAATTGGCATCTAAGTAGGCGTCTGAGCACTCTTCAGCAGGGTCTGAATGACAATGGGACAGAGTTCAAGGATTCGGTCCCCTCAAACCAGTCTCCATTTGGGACCATCCTCCTCCTTCTCTAGACCCTCAATTGGCAGGCCAGAGGCCCCTCTCATCCAAGAGGGAAACCTCAAGACCTGCCAATGGAGCCCTCACCACAGGGCTCACGGAGGAGAAGAAGAGAGACTCCTGAAATTCCTGACAGTTGTGTACCCCACAAACAAGCCAGCAGTGGAACTAGTCACCCCACTTCCATCCAGCCCCGCAGTAGACAGGACGTATTCTTATCAACCTGTGAAATACCCACCAGACGTATCCCAGCTTCATTCTCCGGAAATTTGTTACTGTGGATAGCTAGTGTGTGATTTCACCTATTGACGTGAATGTTCCTAAGCAGGGAATTGTCTTTCCCCATTCCAATAATTCCTCAGGGTTGATATTGTGGGCCTCGTCCTAGGTTTAACGTAGAGGCGCCTATTTTCATGCTTTGAGCTCTGGAATGAGATTTATCATCCCGGTCATATTTAGGAGACTTTTTTCCCCTGTTGGAGAAGACTGGAAGTGATAAGCTCACTGGTCCCTTTCAGATATATCCTCATCCAAAAGCAAGCCTGAGCAGTGGCTCTTTATTTACTCAGGAGAATGATGAGAATGGTGGCCATGAGAAGAACGCTGGAACGAATACTTATCATACAATTGTCCAATACATCCAATAGATCATCCTTTAATTTAGTATCAACATACCTCCAGATCATGAGCTCAGGCTGCCCGATGTGCAACCATTGAGGCGTGATTTTGACAGCTTCCCACTTTGGGCCCATCCCTCGCCTCTCTTCTCACAGAGGGTCAGTGGTGTCACAAGGCTTGGTGGCAGCATGCCATGGCAACCACTGGGCCTGATCTTCTCAGATGGAAGGCAACTCCACCTCCTCTGTGCCCACCTGTTCTCTACAGAAGGATGACTCTTCACCTGAACGTGTGTCAGGCTTAACACGGTGGTTCCAGAACTGCTTCCCAGGAATACACAGTCTACAATCTCATTTGGAAAGAATATGGAATGGAAAAAATCCCACTCCCCACGGAGTCTGAACAGGAAAACAATGGCCGATGGAGGAAGAACAACACAGGAGCATCCCTTTCCATGGGAGGAGGCTTTTCCACGGAAGGAAACTATGGAATATCTTTTAACCTGATTTCAACCCATGCCATTTCAGCAGATATAGGTACCATACCAAGGCTTTCAAACCTGTCTTCCAGTATGGAGCTGGGATTGTAATGGAGACATTTTGGGAGTCAGGCCCGGAAGGAGAGAAGACTCTGGTACAAGTGTGCTGGTTTCTCCCATTTGTGGGATATCCACTTTAAACAAAGACATGTCCTTGGAGCAATTATCCTGCCGTTGGCGATTGCTTGTCTCAACAGCTCCTGTACCTCTATCTCTCCTTCTTTTCATCTCCTTCTCTCTAGCTCTCTCACTCTCCCCTTTGCCCCCCTTCTATTTCTTTTGAATCCTCCAGCTACAAGTTGACCTGTGGTGGTAATGGATGAAATACACAAGCCAAGAGAATGGTCCAAGCTAACCCACAGCCTTTTCTCCCTGACATCCTAGGTCTGATCACATATAAAATCCGTTGTCCAGAAAGACATCCTGTGCTGTGTGGAGACACCCCAACTAGGTCATCCTTCCACAACACTTCCCATATTCAGCCCTTCCGGTGGACATGCTGACCACTTCATATGTACTTCGGTCTGGAAGGTCGCATATTGGACTCAGAGAGCAACACACTTGAAAAAAGGTTCACATGAGTGCTCTCCCAAGAAATGGCTTATCTGCAGCATTCCCTACCTGGTCCATGAGGTATTGTGGATTTGCTCGGGTGTGGACCTCTGGACTCGTCCGTAGGGTATATAGAATATGAAGTCTATGACTCTTCATGTCTCAATGATTGGGCATCCACACAATGGTCTGAACATCCTTGACCTGTGGGCTGGCCAACAATAGCCCAGAGTGCAAGATGTCTGTCAACCAAAGCCAGTCTCTATGGAATAGACCTCCTCATTCTCTAGCCTCATGAGTGTCAGGGACAGAGCCCACTCCCTTCCAGGAGGGAACTTTCAATACCCTCAAATTGCAGGCATCATCACAGGGCTCCTGGAAGATCAGTCAAGCCACCTACCTTTCCTTCCTTATGCTTGTAGACACAACAAACACACTGGCACTGGCCCCAGGCACCACACTCCCAGGAAGCATTCAATGAGAGGGAGGGTGGGCTTATCCACCTGTGGAAAAGGCACGTGAAATAGACCCGTTACCTCTCGGTTAAAAGGCCTCTGTTTGGAGGGCTCCCCTCTGGCTTAGGCTATGGAAATATGTATTCAGAAGTGTGGAGCTGAAAATGCCCCATTGGGAATGTCTTCTTCAGGGGTTACATCCCGGGCCTCATGCTTGGGGGAGAGCATTGGGGCATGGTTTCCTTGTTTGTGCACTGGGATGTCTTGTATCAAATGGCCAGGAAGCACAGTTCTACTTTCACATGTAGGAACTCCCTTGAGGTATTCTGCCCACGGATCCCCTTAAGATATCACATGTGCAAACACCAAGCCTCTAGAATCCACATTGAGCTTGGGAGCCTGAGGAGAGTGGTGGCTATGCGTCTACAGATGGAGATACTAGTGTTCATCAAAGAGGACCACTCATCTGATGGAACCTCCTTTCCATCAACTTCGACATACCTCCAGAGCAAGAGCTCATGGTGTCCATCTTTGAACTCTCAAGGTTTGAGGGTGACACTTTCCCACAGATGGCCCATCACACACCTCTTTTCTCACAGAGAGGTGGTTTGGTCACCAGGCTCCATGGGCATCATATCAGTGCCATGGCCACCTCTGGGAATGCACCTTTCAGAAAGAAGGCACCTCCACACACTGGGGAACCCAATTGTCTCTATCATGATGGAACTCTGATAACATGTGTAGCATTTCAGGGTCAAGTGCTTTCTCAGGCACTGCCTCACACGAATACACAGGACAGAATCTCTTTTGGAGAGAAAAGATGTCATTCCAAACACCCAAACAATAGTCCCCTGGACAATGTCATCAAGGAACGACTGAGGAAGAACACCCTCTGAGCTGCCATTTCAATAGGAAGGGACCTTTCCGCTTAGAGAAAAGAGAGGGTGTCATTTAACTTGACCCACACCTCATGTCATTTGAGAGGACATGGGTGCCAAGCAGGGAGGACTGCTTGCAACCGACATATTTCTAGAGACAGTCCAAGAAAGAGTGAAAATCTCATGCAAGAGTCCTGAGATTGCCTTTGTGTCTAATAGTCCCCGGAATCACAGACAAGGGCTTGGGAAGGACATTGTGCCCTGGAATGTGGCTTGTGTCCAAAACATATCTCATTCATTCTCTCTCTCACTCTCTCTCTGGGCTTCTTCCTCCTTCACATTCTCTCGAATCCACCTCATCCAAGGTTATCTGTGGTGGTCCAGGTCGGCATATCTCAGCCAGGAGAGCAGTCCAATTCTTTCACCAAGATTTTCCATCAGTCTTCCAAACTCCTCTCAAATATGAAAGCATTATTCCTGAAATAACTCCTCTGTTTGTATGGAGATATTCCACCTTACACAGTGTACCCCTATCTTACCATTGTCAGCCCTTCACACTGACAGATAGCCATCCCAATTGTACTGCGTTCTAGTTGGTCACATATTTGACTCCGAGATCAACATCTTTTCAACCACCTACACATAAGGGACCTAGTGAGAATTCACTTCTCTGAAGCACACCCCATGTATTTGAAGTTGCTGGTGAGGTGGATCTCTCGACTCTTTCTAAGCGGAGTTCGGAAATGAAGTCTCTGACTCTCCATGTCTCAGTGAATTGGCATCTAAGTAGGCGTCTGAGCACTCTTCAGCAGGGTCTGAATGACAATGGGACAGAGTTCAAGGATTCGGTCCCCTCAAACCAGTCTCCATTTGGGACCATCCTCCTCCTTCTCTAGACCCTCAATTGGCAGGCCAGAGGCCCCTCTCATCCAAGAGGGAAACCTCAAGACCTGCCAATGGAGCCCTCACCACAGGGCTCACGGAGGAGAAGAAGAGAGACTCCTGAAATTCCTGACAGTTGTGTACCCCACAAACAAGCCAGCAGTGGAACTAGTCACCCCACTTCCATCCAGCCCCGCAGTAGACAGGACGTATTCTTATCAACCTGTGAAATACCCACCAGACGTATCCCAGCTTCATTCATGGGAAATTTGTTACTGTGGATAGCTAGTGTGTGATTTCATCTATTGACGTGTATGTTCCGAAGCAGGGAATTGTCCTTTCCCCATTCCAATAATTCCTCAGGGTTGATATTGTGGGCCTCGTCCTAGGTTTAACGTAGAGGCGCCTATTTTCATGCTTTGAGCTCTGGAATGAGATTTATCATCCCGGTCATATTTCGGAGACTTTTTTCCCCTGTTGGAGAAGACTGGAAGTGATAAGCTCACTGGTCCCTTTCAGATATATCCTCATCCAAAAGCAAGCCTGAGCAGTGGCTCTTTATTTACTCAGGAGAATGATGAGAATGGTGGCCATGAGAAGAACGCTGGAACGAATACTTATCATACAATTGTCCAATACATCCAATAGATCATCCTTTAATTTAGTATCAACATACCTCCAGATCATGAGCTCAGGCTGCCCGATGTGCAACCATTGAGGCGTGATTTTGACAGCTTCCCACTTTGGGCCCATCCCTCGCCTCTCTTCTCACAGAGGGTCAGTGGTGTCACAAGGCTTGGTGGCAGCATGCCATGGCAACCACTGGGCCTGATCTTCTCAGATGGAAGGCAACTCCACCTCCTCTGTGCCCACCTGTTCTCTACAGAAGGATGACTCTTCCCCTGAACGTGTGTCAGGCTTAACACGGTGGTTCCAGAACTGCTTCCCAGGAATACACAGTCTACAATCTCATTTGGAAAGAATATGGAATGGAAAAAATCCCACTCCCCACGGAGCCTGAACAGGAAAACAATGGCCGATGGAGGAAGAACAACACAGGAGCATCCCTTTCCATGGGAGGAGGCTTTTCCACGGAAGGAAACTATGGAATATCTTTTAACCTGATTTCCACCCATGCCATTTCAGCAGATATAGGTACCATACCAAGGCTTTCAAACCTGTCTTCCAGTATGGAGCTGGGATTGTAATGGAGACATTTTGGGAGTCAGGCCCGGAAGGAGAGAAGACTCTGGTACAAGTGTGCTGGTTTCTCCCATTTGTGGGATATCCACTTTAAACAAAGACATGTCCTTGGAGCAATTATCCTGCCGTTGGCGATTGCTTGTCTCAACAGCTCCTGTACCTCTATCTCTCCTTCTTTTCATCTCCTTCTCTCTAGCTCTCTCACTCTCCCCTTTGCCCCCCTTCTATTTCTTTTGAATCCTCCAGCTACAAGTTGACCTGTGGTGGTAATGGATGAAATATACAAGCCAAGAGAATGGTCCAAGCTAACCCACAGCCTTTTCTCCCTGACATCCTTGGTCTGATCACATATAAAATCCGTTGTCCAGAAAGACATCCTGTGCTGTGTGGAGACACCCCAACTAGGTCATCCTTCCACAACACTTCCCATATTCAGCCCTTCCGGTGGACATGCTGACCACTTCATATGTACTTCGGTCTGGAAGGTCGCATATTGGACTCAGAGAGCAACACACTTGAAAAAAGGTTCACATGAGTGCTCTCCCAAGAAATGGCTTATCTGCAGCATTCCCTACCTGGTCCATGAGGTATTGTGGATTTGCTCGGGTGTGGACCTCTGGAATCGTTCGTAGGCCATATAGAATATCAAGTCTATGACTCTTCATGTCTCAATGATTGGGCATCCACACAATGGTCTGAACATCCTTGACCTGTGGGCTGGCCAACAATAGCCCAGAGTGCAAGATGTCTGTCAACCAAAGCCAGTCTCTATGGAATAGACCTCCTCATTCTCTAGCCTCATGAGTGTCAGGGACAGAGCCCACTCCCTTCCAGGAGGGAACTTTCAATACCCTCAAATTGCAGGCATCATCTCAGGGCTCCTGGAAGATCAGTCAAGCCACCTACCTTTCCTTCCTTATGCTTGTAGACACAACAAACACACTGGCACTGGCCCCAGGCACCACACTCCCAGGAAGCATTCAATGAGAGGGAGGGTGGGCTTATCCACCTGTGGAAAAGGCACGTGAAATAGACCCGTTACCTCTCGGTTAAAAGGCCTCTGTTTGGAGGGCTCCCCTCTGGCTTAGGCTATGGAAATATGTATTCAGAAGTGTGGAGCTGAAAATGCCCCATTGGGAATGTCTTCTTCAGGGGTTACATCCCGGGCCTCATGCTTGGGGGAGAGCATTGGGGCATGGTTTCCTTGTTTGTGCACTGGGATGTCTTGTATCAAATGGCCAGGAAGCACAGTTCTACTTTCACATGTAGGAACTCCCTGGAGGTATTCTGCCCACGGATCCCCTTAAGATATCACATGTGCAAACACCAAGCCTCTAGAATCCACATTGAGCTTGGGAGCCTGAGGAGAGTGGTGGCTATGCGTCTACAGATGGAGATATTAGTGTTCATCAAAGAGGACCACTCATCTGATGGAACCTCCTTTCCATCAACTTCGACATACCTCCAGAGCAAGAGCTCATGGTGTCCATCTTTGAACTCTCAAGGTTTGAGGGTGACACTTTCCCACAGATGGCCCATCACACACCTCTTTTCTCACAGAGAGGTGGTTTGGTCACCAGGCTCCATGGGCATCATATCAGTGCCATGGCCACCTCTGGGAATGCACCTTTCAGAAAGAAGGCACCTCCACACACTGGGGAACCCAATTGTCTCTATCATGATGGAACTCTGATAACATGTGTAGCATTTCAGGGTCAAGTGCTTTCTCAGGCACTGCCTCACACGAATACACAGGACAGAATCTCTTTTGGAGAGAAAAGATGTCATTCCAAACACCCAAACAATAGTCCCCTGGACAATGTCATCAAGGAACGACTGAGGAAGAACACCCTCTGAGCTGCCATTTCAATAGGAAGGGACTTTTCCGCTTAGAGAAAAGAGAGGGTGTCATTTAACTTGACCCACACCTCATGTCATTTGAGAGGACATGGGTGCCAAGCAGGGAGGACTGCTTGCAACCGACATATTTCTAGAGACAGTCCAAGAAAGAGTGAAAATCTCATGCAAGAGTCCTGAGATTGCCTTTGTGTCTAATAGTCCCCGGAATCACAGACAAGGGCTTGGGAAGGACATTGTGCCCTGGAATGTGGCTTGTGTCCAAAACATATCTCATTCATTCTCTCTCTCACTCTCTCTCTGGGCTTCTTCCTCCTTCACATTCTCTCGAATCCACCTCATCCAAGGTTATCTGTGGTGGTCCAGGTCGGCATATCTCAGCCAGGAGAGCAGTCCAATTCTTTCACCAAGATTTTCCATCAGTCTTCCAAACTCCTCTCAAATATGAAAGCATTATTCCTGAAATAACTCCTCTGTTTGTATGGAGATATTCCACCTTACACAGTGTACCCCTATCTTACCATTGTCAGCCCTTCACACTGACAGATAGCCATCCCAATTGTACTGCGTTCTAGTTGGTCACATATTTGACTCCGAGATCAACATCTTTTCAACCACCTACACATAAGGGACCTAGTGAGAATTCACTTCTCTGAAGCACACCCCATGTATTTGAAGTTGCTGGTGAGGTGGATCTCTCGACTCTTTCTAAGCGGAGTTCGGAAATGAAGTCTCTGACTCTCCATGTCTCAGTGAATTGGCATCTAAGTAGGCGTCTGAGCACTCTTCAGCAGGGTCTGAATGACAATGGGACAGAGTTCAAGGATTCGGTCCCCTCAAACCAGTCTCCATTTGGGACCATCCTCCTCCTTCTCTAGACCCTCAATTGGCAGGCCAGAGGCCCCTCTCATCCAAGAGGGAAACCTCAAGACCTGCCAATGGAGCCCTCACCACAGGGCTCACTGAGGAGAAGAAGAGAGACTCCTGAAATTCCTGACAGTTGTGTACCCCACAAACAAGCCAGCAGTGGAACTCGTCACCCCACTTCCATCCAGCACCCCAGTAGACAGGACGTATTCTTATCAACCTGTGAAATACCCACCAGACGTATCCCAGCTTCATTCATGGGAAATTTGTTACTGTGGATAGCTAGTGTGTGATTTCATCTATTGACGTGTATGTTCCGAAGCAGGGAATTGTCATTTCCCCATTCCAATAATTCCTCAGGGTTGATATTGTGGGCCTCGTCCTAGGTTTAACGTAGAGGCGCCTATTTTCATGCTTTGAGCTCTGGAATGAGATTTATCATCCCGGTCATATTTCGGAGACTTTTTTCCCCTGTTGGAGAAGACTGGAAGTGATAAGCTCACTGGTCCCTTTCAGATATATCCTCATCCAAAAGCAAGCCTGAGCAGTGGCTCTTTATTTACTCAGGAGAATGATGAGAATGGTGGCCATGAGAAGAACGCTGGAACGAATACTTATCATACAATTGTCCAATACATCCAATAGATCATCCTTTAATTTAGTATCAACATACCTCCAGATCATGAGCTCAGGCTGCCCGATGTGCAACCATTGAGGCGTGATTTTGACAGCTTCCCACTTTGGGCCCATCCCTCGCCTCTCTTCTCACAGAGGGTCAGTGGTGTCACAAGGCTTGGTGGCAGCATGCCATGGCAACCACTGGGCCTGATCTTCTCAGATGGAAGGCAACTCCACCTCCTCTGTGCCCACCTGTTCTCTACAGAAGGATGACTCTTCCCCTGAACGTGTGTCAGGCTTAACACGGTGGTTCCAGAACTGCTTCCCAGGAATACACAGTCTACAATCTCATTTGGAAAGAATATGGAATGGAAAAAATCCCACTCCCCACGGAGCCTGAACAGGAAAACAATGGCCGATGGAGGAAGAACAACACAGGAGCATCCCTTTCCAGGGGAGGAGGCTTTTCCACGGAAGGAAACTATGGAATATCTTTTAAACTGATTTCAACCCATGCCATTTCAGCAGATATAGGTACCATACCAAGGCTTTCAAACCTGTCTTCCAGTATGGAGCTGGGATTGTAATGGAGACATTTTGGGAGTCAGGCCCGGAAGGAGAGAAGACTCTGGTACAAGTGTGCTGGTTTCTCCCATTTGTGGGATATCCACTTTAAACAAAGACATGTCCTTGGAGCAATTATCCTGCCGTTGGCGATTGCTTGTCTCAACAGCTCCTGTACCTCTATCTCTCCTTCTTTTCATCTCCTTCTCTCTAGCTCTCTCACTCTCCCCTTTGCCCCCCTTCTATTTCTTTTGAATCCTCCAGCTACAAGTTGACCTGTGGTGGTAATGGATGAAATACACAAGCCAAGAGAATGGTCCAAGCTAACCCACAGCCTTTTCTCCCTGACATCCTAGGTCTGATCACATATAAAATCCGTTGTCCAGAAAGACATCCTGTGCTGTGTGGAGACACCCCAACTAGGTCATCCTTCCACAACACTTCCCATATTCAGCCCTTCCGGTGGACATGCTGACCACTTCATATGTACTTCGGTCTGGAAGGTCGCATATTGGACTCAGAGAGCAACACACTTGAAAAAAGGTTCACATGAGAGCTCTCCCAAGAAATGGCTTATCTGCAGCATTCCCTACCTGGTCCATGAGGTATTGTGGATTTGCTCGGGTGTGGACCTCTGGAATCGTTCGTAGGCCATATAGAATATCAAGTCTATGACTCTTCATGTCTCAATGATTGGGCATCCACACAATGGTCTGAACATCCTTGACCTGTGGGCTGGCCAACCATAGCCCAGAGTGCAAGATGTCTGTCAACCAAAGCCAGTCTCTATGGAATAGACCTCCTCATTCTCTAGCCTCATGAGTGTCAGGGACAGAGCCCACTCCCTTCCAGGAGGGAACTTTCAATACCCTCAAATTGCAGGCATCATCTCAGGGCTCCTGGAAGATCAGTCAAGCCACCTACCTTTCCTTCCTTATGATTGTAGACACAACAAACACACTGGCACTGGCCCCAGGCACCACACTCCCAGGAAGCATTCAATGAGAGGGAGGGTGGGCTTATCCACCTGTGGAAAAGGCACGTGAAATAGACCCGTTACCTCTCGGTTAAAAGGCCTCTGTTTGGAGGGCTCCCCTGTGGCTTAGGCTATGGAAATATGTATTCAGATGTGTGGAGCTGAAAATGCCCCATTGGGAATGTCTTCTTCAGGGGTTACATCCCGGGCCTCATGCTTGGGGGAGAGCATTGGGGCATGGTTTCCTTGTTTGTGCACTGGGATGTCTTGTATCAAATGGCCAGGAAGCACAGTTCTACTTTCACATGTAGGAACTCCCTGGAGGTATTCTGCCCACGGATCCCCTTAAGATATCACATGTGCAAACACCAAGCCTCTAGAATCCACATTGAGCTTGGGAGCCTGAGGAGAGTGGTGGCTATGCGTCTACAGATGGAGATACTAGTGTTCATCAAAGAGGACCACTCATCTGATGGAACCTCCTTTCCATCAACTTCGACATACCTCCAGAGCAAGAGCTCATGGTGTCCATCTTTGAACTCTCAAGGTTTGAGGGTGACACTTTCCCACAGATGGCCCATCACACACCTCTTTTCTCACAGAGAGGTGGTTTGGTCACCAGGCTCCATGGGCATCATATCAGTGCCATGGCCACCTCTGGGAATGCACCTTTCAGAAAGAAGGCACCTCCACACACTGGGGAACCCAATTGTCTCTATCATGATGGATCTCTGATAACATGTGTAGCATTTCAGGGTCAAGTGCTTTCTCAGGCACTGCCTCACACGAATACACAGGACAGAATCTCTTTTGGAGAGAAAAGATGTCATTCCAAACACCCAAACAATAGTCCCCTGGACAATGTCATCAAGGAACGACTGAGGAAGAACACCCTCTGAGCTGCCATTTCAATAGGAAGGGACTTTTCCGCTTAGAGAAAAGAGAGGGTGTCATTTAACTTGACCCACACCTCACGTCATTTGAGAGGACATGGGTGCCAAGCAGGGAGGACTGCTTGCAACCGACATATTTCTAGAGACAGTCCAAGAACGAGTGAAAATCTCATGCAAGAGTCCTGAGATTGCCTTTGTGTCTAATAGTCCCCGGAATCACAGACAAGGGCTTGGGAAGGACATTGTGCCCTGGAATGTGGCTTGTGTCCAAAACATATCTCATTCATTCTCTCTCTCACTCTCTCTCTGGGCTTCTTCCTCCTTCACATTCTCTCGAATCCACCTCATCCAAGGTTATCTGTGGTGGTCCAGGTCGGCATATCTCAGCCAGGAGAGCAGTCCAATTCTTTCACCAAGATTTTCCATCAGTCTTCCAAACTCCTCTCAAATATGAAAGCATTATTCCTGAAATAACTCCTCTGTTTGTATGGAGATATTCCACCTTACACAGTGTACCCCTATCTTACCATTGTCAGCCCTTCACACTGACAGATAGCCATCCCAATTGTACTGCGTTCTAGTTGGTCACATATTTGACTCCGAGATCAACATCTTTTCAACCACCTACACATAAGGGACCTAGTGAGAATTCACTTCTCTGAAGCACACCCCATGTATTTGAAGTTGCTGGTGAGGTGGATCTCTCGACTCTTTCTAAGCGGAGTTCGGAAATGAAGTCTCTGACTCTCCATGTCTCAGTGAATTGGCATCTAAGTAGGCGTCTGAGCACTCTTCAGCAGGGTCTGAATGACAATGGGACAGAGTTCAAGGATTCGGTCCCCTCAAACCAGTCTCCATTTGGGACCATCCTCCTCCTTCTCTAGACCCTCAATTGGCAGGCCAGAGGCCCCTCTCATCCAAGAGGGAAACCTCAAGACCTGCCAATGGAGCCCTCACCACAGGGCTCACGGAGGAGAAGAAGAGAGACTCCTGAAATTCCTGACAGTTGTGTACCCCACAAACAAGCCAGCAGTGGAACTAGTCACCCCACTTCCATCCAGCCCCGCAGTAGAAAGGACGTATTCTTATCAACCTGTGAAATACCCACCTGACGTATCCCAGCTTCATTCATGGGAAATTTGTTACTGTGGATAGCTAGTGTGTGATTTCATCTATTGACGTGTATGTTCCGAAGCAGGGAATTGTCCTTTCCCCATTCCAATAATTCCTCAGGGTTGATATTGTGGGCCTCGTCCTAGGTTTAACGTAGAGGCGCCTATTTTCATGCTTTGAGCTCTGGAATGAGATTTATCATCCCGGTCATATTTCGGAGACTTTTTTCCCCTGTTGGAGAAGACTGGAAGTGATAAGCTCACTGGTCCCTTTCAGATATATCCTCATCCAAAAGCAAGCCTGAGCAGTGGCTCTTTATTTACTCAGGAGAATGATGAGAATGGTGGCCATGAGAAGAACGCTGGAACGAATACTTATCATACAATTGTCCAATACATCCAATAGATCATCCTTTAATTTAGTATCAACATACCTCCAGATCATGAGCTCAGGCTGCCCGATGTGCAACCATTGAGGCGTGATTTTGACAGCTTCCCACTTTGGGCCCATCCCTCGCCTCTCTTCTCACAGAGGGTCAGTGGTGTCACAAGGCTTGGTGGCAGCATGCCATGGCAACCACTGGGCCTGATCTTCTCAGATGGAAGGCAACTCCACCTCCTCTGTGCCCACCTGTTCTCTACAGAAGGATGACTCTTCCCCTGAACGTGTGTCAGGCTTAACACGGTGGTTCCAGAACTGCTTCCCAGGAATACACAGTCTACAATCTCATTTGGAAAGAATATGGAATGGAAAAAATCCCACTCCCCACGGAGCCTGAACAGGAAAACAATGGCCGATGGAGGAAGAACAACACAGGAGCATCCCTTTCCATGGGAGGAGGCTTTTCCACGGAAGGAAACTATGGAATATCTTTTAACCTGATTTCCACCCATGCCATTTCATCAGATATAGGTACCATACCAAGGCTTTCAAACCTGTCTTCCAGTATGGAGCTGGGATTGTAATGGAGACATTTTGGGAGTCAGGCCCGGAAGGAGAGAAGACTCTGGTACAAGTGTGCTGGTTTCTCCCATTTGTGGGATATCCACTTTAAACAAAGACATGTCCTTGGAGCAATTATCCTGCCGTTGGCGATTGCTTGTCTCAACAGCTCCTGTACCTCTATCTCTCCTTCTTTTCATCTCCTTCTCTCTAGCTCTCTCACTCTCCCCTTTGCCCCCCTTCTATTTCTTTTGAATCCTCCAGCTACAAGTTGACCTGTGGTGGTAATGGATGAAATATACAAGCCAAGAGATTGGTCCAAGCTAACCCACAGCCTTTTCTCCCTGACATCCTTGGTCTGATCAAATATGAAATCCGTGGTCCAGAAAGACTTCCTGTGCTGTGTGGAGACACCCCAACTAGGTCATCCTTCCACAACACTTCCCATATTCAGCCCTTCCGGTGGACATGCTGACCACTTCATATGTACTTCGGTCTGGAAGGTCGCATATTGGACTCAGAGAGCAACACACTTGAAAAAAGGTTCACATGAGTGCTCTCCCAAGAAATGGCTTATCTGCAGCATTCCCTACCTGGTCCATGAGGTATTGTGGATTTGCTCGGATGTGGACCTCTGTACTCGTTCGTAGGGGATAGAGAATATCAAGTCTATGACTCTTCATGTCTCAATGATTGGGCATCCAGTAAATGGTATCAGATTCCTTTGCCAGTGGACTGGCCAACAATAGCCCAGAGTGCAAGATGTCTGTCAACCAAAGCCAGTCTCTATGGAATAGACCTCCTCATTCTCTAGCCTCATGAGTGTCAGGGACAGAGCCCACTCCCTTCCAGGAGGGAACTTTCAATACCCTCAAATTGCAGGCATCATCTCAGGGCTCCTGGAAGATCAGTCAAGCCACCTACCTTTCCTTCCTTATGCTTGTAGACACAACAAACACACTGGCACTGGCCCCAGGCACCACACTCCCAGGAAGCATTCAATGAGAGGGAGGGTGGGCTTATCCACCTGTGGAAAAGGCACGTGAAATAGACCCGTTACCTCTCGGTTAAAAGGCCTCTGTTTGGAGGGCTCCCCTGTGGCTTAGGCTATGGAAATATGTATTCAGATGTGTGGAGCTGAAAATGCCCCATTGGGAATGTCTTCTTCAGGGGTTACATCCCGGGCCTCATGCTTGGGGGAGAGCATTGGGGCAAGGTTTCCTTGTTTGTGCACTGGGATGTCTTGTATCAAATGGCCAGGAAGCACAGTTCTACTTTCACATGTAGGAACTCCCTTGAGGTATTCTGCCCACGGATCCCCTTAAGATATCACATGTGCAAACACCAAGCCTCTAGAATCCACATTGAGCTTGGGAGCCTGAGGAGAGTGGTGGCTATGCGTCTACAGATGGAGATACTAGTGTTCATCAAAGAGGACCACTCATCTGATGGAACCTCCTTTCCATCAACTTCGACATACCTCCAGAGCAAGAGCTCATGGTGTCCATCTTTGAACTCTCAAGGTTTGAGGGTGACACTTTCCCACAGATGGCCCATCACACACCTCTTTTCTCACAGAGAGGTGGTTTGGTCACCAGGCTCCATGGGCATCATATCAGTGCCATGGCCACCTCTGGGAATGCACCTTTCAGAAAGAAGGCACCTCCACACACTGGGGAACCCAATTGTCTCTATCATGATGGATCTCTGATAACATGTGTAGCATTTCAGGGTCAAGTGCTTTCTCAGGCACTGCCTCACACGAATACACAGGACAGAATCTCTTTTGGAGAGAAAAGATGTCATTCCAAACACCCAAACAATAGTCCCCTGGACAATGTCATCAAGGAACGACTGAGGAAGAACACCCTCTGAGCTGCCATTTCAATAGGAAGGGACTTTTCCGCTTAGAGAAAAGAGAGGGTGTCATTTAACTTGACCCACACCTCATGTCATTTGAGAGGACATGGGTGCCAAGCAGGGAGGACTGCTTGCAACCGACATATTTCTAGAGACAGTCCAAGAACGAGTGAAAATCTCATGCAAGAGTCCTGAGATTGCCTTTGTGTCTAATAGTCCCCGGAATCACAGACAAGGGCTTGGGAAGGACATTGTGCCCTGGAATGTGGCTTGTGTCCAAAACATATCTCATTCATTCTCTCTCTCACTCTCTCTCTGGGCTTCTTCCTCCTTCACATTCTCTCGAATCCACCTCATCCAAGGTTATCTGTGGTGGTCCAGGTCGGCATATCTCAGCCAGGAGAGCAGTCCAATTCTTTCACCAAGATTTTCCATCAGTCTTCCAAACTCCTCTCAAATATGAAAGCATTATTCCTGAAATAACTCCTCTGTTTGTATGGAGATATTCCACCTTACACAGTGTACCCCTATCTTACCATTGTCAGCCCTTCACACTGACAGATAGCCATCCCAATTGTACTGCGTTCTAGTTGGTCACATATTTGACTCCGAGATCAACATCTTTTCAACCACCTACACATAAGGGACCTAGTGAGAATTCACTTCTCTGAAGCACACCCCATGTATTTGAAGTTGCTGGTGAGGTGGATCTCTCGACTCTTTCTAAGCGGAGTTCGGAAATGAAGTCTCTGACTCTCCATGTCTCAGTGAATTGGCATCTAAGTAGGCGTCTGAGCACTCTTCAGCAGGGTCTGAATGACAATGGGACAGAGTTCAAGGATTCGGTCCCCTCAAACCAGTCTCCATTTGGGACCATCCTCCTCCTTCTCTAGACCCTCAATTGGCAGGCCAGAGGCCCCTCTCATCCAAGAGGGAAACCTCAAGACCTGCCCATGGAGCCCTCACCACAGGGCTCACGGAGGAGAAGAAGAGAGACTCCTGAAATTCCTGACAGTTGTGTACCCCACAAACAAGCCAGCAGTGGAACTAGTCACCCCACTTCCATCCAGCCCCGCAGTAGACAGGACGTATTCTTATCAACCTGTGAAATACCCACCTGACGTATCCCAGCTTCATTCATGGGAAATTTGTTACTGTGGATAGCTAGTGTGTGATTTCATCTATTGACGTGTATGTTCCGAAGCAGGGAATTGTCCTTTCCCCATTCCAATAATTCCTCAGGGTTGATATTGTGGGCCTCGTCCTAGGTTTAACGTAGAGGCGCCTATTTTCATGCTTTGAGCTCTGGAATGAGATTTATCATCCCGGTCATATTTCGGAGACTTTTTTCCCCTGTTGGAGAAGACTGGAAGTGATAAGCTCACTGGTCCCTTTCAGATATATCCTCATCCAAAAGCAAGCCTGAGCAGTGGCTCTTTATTTACTCAGGAGAATGATGAGAATGGTGGCCATGAGAAGAACGCTGGAACGAATACTTATCATACAATTGTCCAATACATCCAATAGATCATCCTTTAATTTAGTATCAACATACCTCCAGATCATGAGCTCAGGCTGCCCGATGTGCAACCATTGAGGCGTGATTTTGACAGCTTCCCACTTTGGGCCCATCCCTCGCCTCTCTTCTCACAGAGGGTCAGTGGTGTCACAAGGCTTGGTGGCAGCATGCCATGGCAACCACTGGGCCTGATCTTCTCAGATGGAAGGCAACTCCACCTCCTCTGTGCCCACCTGTTCTCTACAGAAGGATGACTCTTCCCCTGAACGTGTGTCAGGCTTAACACGGTGGTTCCAGAACTGCTTCCCAGGAATACACAGTCTACAATCTCATTTGGAAAGAATATGGAATGGAAAAAATCCCACTCCCCACGGAGCCTGAACAGGAAAACAATGGCCGATGGAGGAAGAACAACACAGGAGCATCCCTTTCCATGGGAGGAGGCTTTTCCACGGAAGGAAACTATGGAATATCTTTTAACCTGATTTCCACCCATGCCATTTCATCAGATATAGGTACCATACCAAGGCTTTCAAACCTGTCTTCCAGTATGGAGCTGGGATTGTAATGGAGACATTTTGGGAGTCAGGCCCGGAAGGAGAGAAGACTCTGGTACAAGTGTGCTGGTTTCTCCCATTTGTGGGATATCCACTTTAAACAAAGACATGTCCTTGGAGCAATTATCCTGCCGTTGGCGATTGCTTGTCTCAACAGCTCCTGTACCTCTATCTCTCCTTCTTTTCATCTCCTTCTCTCTAGCTCTCTCACTCTCCCCTTTGCCCCCCTTCTATTTCTTTTGAATCCTCCAGCTACAAGTTGACCTGTGGTGGTAATGGATGAAATATACAAGCCAAGAGATTGGTCCAAGCTAACCCACAGCCTTTTCTCCCTGACATCCTTGGTCTGATCAAATATGAAATCCGTGGTCCAGAAAGACTTCCTGTGCTGTGTGGAGACACCCCAACTAGGTCATCCTTCCACAACACTTCCCATATTCAGCCCTTCCGGTGGACATGCTGACCACTTCATATGTACTTCGGTCTGGAAGGTCGCATATTGGACTCAGAGAGCAACACACTTGAAAAAAGGTTCACATGAGTGCTCTCCCAAGAAATGGCTTATCTGCAGCATTCCCTACCTGGTCCATGAGGTATTGTGGATTTGCTCGGATGTGGACCTCTGTACTCGTTCGTAGGGGATAGAGAATATCAAGTCTATGACTCTTCATGTCTCAATGATTGGGCATCCAGTAAATGGTATCAGATTCCTTTGCCAGTGGACTGGCCAACAATAGCCCAGAGTGCAAGATGTCTGTCAACCAAAGCCAGTCTCTATGGAATAGACCTCCTCATTCTCTAGCCTCATGAGTGTCAGGGACAGAGCCCACTCCCTTCCAGGAGGGAACTTTCAATACCCTCAAATTGCAGGCATCATCTCAGGGCTCCTGGAAGATCAGTCAAGCCACCTACCTTTCCTTCCTTATGCTTGTAGACACAACAAACACACTGGCACTGGCCCCAGGCACCACACTCCCAGGAAGCATTCAATGAGAGGGAGGGTGGGCTTATCCACCTGTGGAAAAGGCACGTGAAATAGACCCGTTACCTCTCGGTTAAAAGGCCTCTGTTTGGAGGGCTCCCCTGTGGCTTAGGCTATGGAAATATGTATTCAGATGTGTGGAGCTGAAAATGCCCCATTGGGAATGTCTTCTTCAGGGGTTACATCCCGGGCCTCATGCTTGGGGGAGAGCATTGGGGCAAGGTTTCCTTGTTTGTGCACTGGGATGTCTTGTATCAAATGGCCAGGAAGCACAGTTCTACTTTCACATGTAGGAACTCCCTTGAGGTATTCTGCCCACGGATCCCCTTAAGATATCACATGTGCAAACACCAAGCCTCTAGAATCCACATTGAGCTTGGGAGCCTGAGGAGAGTGGTGGCTATGCGTCTACAGATGGAGATACTAGTGTTCATCAAAGAGGACCACTCATCTGATGGAACCTCCTTTCCATCAACTTCGACATACCTCCAGAGCAAGAGCTCATGGTGTCCATCTTTGAACTCTCAAGGTTTGAGGGTGACACTTTCCCACAGATGGCCCATCACACACCTCTTTTCTCACAGAGAGGTGGTTTGGTCACCAGGCTCCATGGGCATCATATCAGTGCCATGGCCACCTCTGGGAATGCACCTTTCAGAAAGAAGGCACCTCCACACACTGGGGAACCCAATTGTCTCTATCATGATGGATCTCTGATAACATGTGTAGCATTTCAGGGTCAAGTGCTTTCTCAGGCACTGCCTCACACGAATACACAGGACAGAATCTCTTTTGGAGAGAAAAGATGTCATTCCAAACACCCAAACAATAGTCCCCTGGACAATGTCATCAAGGAACGACTGAGGAAGAACACCCTCTGAGCTGCCATTTCAATAGGAAGGGACTTTTCCGCTTAGAGAAAAGAGAGGGTGTCATTTAACTTGACCCACACCTCATGTCATTTGAGAGGACATGGGTGCCAAGCAGGGAGGACTGCTTGCAACCGACATATTTCTAGAGACAGTCCAAGAAAGAGTGAAAATCTCATGCAAGAGTCCTGAGATTGCCTTTGTGTCTAATAGTCCCCGGAATCACAGACAAGGGCTTGGGAAGGACATTGTGCCCTGGAATGTGGCTTGTGTCCAAAACATATCTCATTCATTCTCTCTCTCACTCTCTCTCTGGGCTTCTTCCTCCTTCACATTCTCTCGAATCCACCTCATCCAAGGTTATCTGTGGTGGTCCAGGTCGGCATATCTCAGCCAGGAGAGCAGTCCAATTCTTTCACCAAGATTTTCCATCAGTCTTCCAAACTCCTCTCAAATATGAAAGCATTATTCCTGAAATAACTCCTCTGTTTGTATGGAGATATTCCACCTTACACAGTGTACCCCTATCTTACCATTGTCAGCCCTTCACACTGACAGATAGCCATCCCAATTGTACTGCGTTCTAGTTGGTCACATATTTGACTCCGAGATCAACATCTTTTCAACCACCTACACATAAGGGACCTAGTGAGAATTCACTTCTCTGAAGCACACCCCATGTATTTGAAGTTGCTGGTGAGGTGGATCTCTCGACTCTTTCTAAGCGGAGTTCGGAAATGAAGTCTCTGACTCTCCATGTCTCAGTGAATTGGCATCTAAGTAGGCGTCTGAGCACTCTTCAGCAGGGTCTGAATGACAATGGGACAGAGTTCAAGGATTCGGTCCCCTCAAACCAGTCTCCATTTGGGACCATCCTCCTCCTTCTCTAGACCCTCAATTGGCAGGCCAGAGGCCCCTCTCATCCAAGAGGGAAACCTCAAGACCTGCCCATGGAGCCCTCACCACAGGGCTCACGGAGGAGAAGAAGAGAGACTCCTGAAATTCCTGACAGTTGTGTACCCCACAAACAAGCCAGCAGTGGAACTAGTCACCCCACTTCCATCCAGCCCCGCAGTAGACAGGACGTATTCTTATCAACCTGTGAAATACCCACCTGACGTATCCCAGCTTCATTCATGGGAAATTTGTTACTGTGGATAGCTAGTGTGTGATTTCATCTATTGACGTGTATGTTCCGAAGCAGGGAATTGTCCTTTCCCCATTCCAATAATTCCTCAGGGTTGATATTGTGGGCCTCGTCCTAGGTTTAACGTAGAGGCGCCTATTTTCATGCTTTGAGCTCTGGAATGAGATTTATCATCCCGGTCATATTTCGGAGACTTTTTTCCCCTGTTGGAGAAGACTGGAAGTGATAAGCTCACTGGTCCCTTTCAGATATATCCTCATCCAAAAGCAAGCCTGAGCAGTGGCTCTTTATTTACTCAGGAGAATGATGAGAATGGTGGCCATGAGAAGAACGCTGGAACGAATACTTATCATACAATTGTCCAATACATCCAATAGATCATCCTTTAATTTAGTATCAACATACCTCCAGATCATGAGCTCAGGCTGCCCGATGTGCAACCATTGAGGCGTGATTTTGACAGCTTCCCACTTTGGGCCCATCCCTCGCCTCTCTTCTCACAGAGGGTCAGTGGTGTCACAAGGCTTGGTGGCAGCATGCCATGGCAACCACTGGGCCTGATCTTCTCAGATGGAAGGCAACTCCACCTCCTCTGTGCCCACCTGTTCTCTACAGAAGGATGACTCTTCCCCTGAACGTGTGTCAGGCTTAACACGGTGGTTCCAGAACTGCTTCCCAGGAATACACAGTCTACAATCTCATTTGGAAAGAATATGGAATGGAAAAAATCCCACTCCCCACGGAGCCTGAACAGGAAAACAATGGCCGATGGAGGAAGAACAACACAGGAGCATCCCTTTCCATGGGAGGAGGCTTTTCCACAGAAGGAAACTATGGAATATCTTTTAACCTGATTTCCACCCATGCCATTTCATCAGATATAGGTACCATACCAAGGCTTTCAAACCTGTCTTCCAGTATGGAGCTGGGATTGTAATGGAGACATTTTGGGAGTCAGGCCCGGAAGGAGAGAAGACTCTGGTACAAGTGTGCTGGTTTCTCCCATTTGTGGGATATCCACTTTAAACAAAGACATGTCCTTGGAGCAATTATCCTGCCGTTGGCGATTGCTTGTCTCAACAGCTCCTGTACCTCTATCTCTCCTTCTTTTCATCTCCTTCTCTCTAGCTCTCTCACTCTCCCCTTTGCCCCCCTTCTATTTCTTTTGAATCCTCCAGCTACAAGTTGACCTGTGGTGGTAATGGATGAAATACACAAGCCAAGAGAATGGTCCAAGCTAACCCACAGCCTTTTCTCCCTGACATCCTAGGTCTGATCACATATAAAATCCGTTGTCCAGAAAGACATCCTGTGCTGTGTGGAGACACCCCAACTAGGTCATCCTTCCACAACACTTCCCATATTCAGCCCTTCCGGTGGACATGCTGACCACTTCATATGTACTTCGGTCTGGAAGGTCGCATATTGGACTCAGAGAGCAACACACTTGAAAAAAGGTTCACATGAGTGCTCTCCCAAGAAATGGCTTATCTGCAGCATTCCCTACCTGGTCCATGAGGTATTGTGGATTTGCTCGGGTGTGGACCTCTGGAATCGTTCGTAGGGTATATAGAATATCACGTCTATGACTCTTCATGTCTCAATGATTGGGCATCCACACAATGGTCTGAACATCCTTGACCTGTGGGCTGGCCAACAATAGCCCAGAGTGCAAGATGTCTGTCAACCAAAGCCAGTCTCTATGGAATAGACCTCCTCATTCTCTAGCCTCATGAGTGTCAGGGACAGAGCCCACTCCCTTCCAGGAGGGAACTTTCAATACCCTCAAATTGCAGGCATCATCTCAGGGCTCCTGGAAGATCAGTCAAGCCACCTACCTTTCCTTCCTTATGCTTGTAGACACAACAAACACACTGGCACTGGCCCCAGGCACCACACTCCCAGGAAGCATTCAATGAGAGGGAGGGTGGGCTTATCCACCTGTGGAAAAGGCACGTGAAATAGACCCGTTACCTCTCGGTTAAAAGGCCTCTGTTTGGAGGGCTCCCCTGTGGCTTAGGCTATGGAAATATGTATTCAGAAGTGTGGAGCTGAAAATGCCCCATTGGGAATGTCTTCTTCAGGGGTTACATCCCGGGCCTCATGCTTGGGGGAGAGCATTGGGGCATGGTTTCCTTGTTTGTGCACTGGGATGTCTTGTATCAAATGGCCAGGAAGCACAGTTCTACTTTCACATGTAGGAACTCCCTTGAGGTATTCTGCCCACGGATCCCCTTAAGATATCACATGTGCAAACACCAAGCCTCTAGAATCCACATTGAGCTTGGGAGCCTGAGGAGAGTGGTGGCTATGCGTCTACAGATGGAGATATTAGTGTTCATCAAAGAGGACCACTCATCTGATGGAACCTCCTTTCCATCAACTTCGACATACCTCCAGAGCAAGAGCTCATGGTGTCCATCTTTGAACTCTCAAGGTTTGAGGGTGACACTTTCCCACAGATGGCCCATCACACACCTCTTTTCTCACAGAGAGGTGGTTTGGTCACCAGGCTCCATGGGCATCATATCAGTGCCATGGCCACCTCTGGGAATGCACCTTTCAGAAAGAAGGCACCTCCACACACTGGGGAACCCAATTGTCTCTATCATGATGGAACTCTGATAACATGTGTAGCATTTCAGGGTCAAGTGCTTTCTCAGGCACTGCCTCACACGAATACACAGGACAGAATCTCTTTTGGAGAGAAAAGATGTCATTCCAAACACCCAAACAATAGTCCCCTGGACAATGTCATCAAGGAACGACTGAGGAAGAACACCCTCTGAGCTGCCATTTCAATAGGAAGGGACTTTTCCGCTTAGAGAAAAGAGAGGGTGTCATTTAACTTGACCCACACCTCACGTCATTTGAGAGGACATGGGTGCCAAGCAGGGAGGACTGCTTGCAACCGACATATTTCTAGAGACAGTCCAAGAACGAGTGAAAATCTCATGCAAGAGTCCTGAGATTGCCTTTGTGTCTAATAGTCCCCGGAATCACAGACAAGGGCTTGGGAAGGACATTGTGCCCTGGAATGTGGCTTGTGTCCAAAACATATCTCATTCATTCTCTCTCTCACTCTCTCTCTGGGCTTCTTCCTCCTTCACATTCTCTCGAATCCACCTCATCCAAGGTTATCTCTGGTGGTCCAGGTCGGCATATCTCAGCCAGGAGAGCAGTCCAATTCTTTCACCAAGATTTTCCATCAGTCTTCCAAACTCCTCTCAAATATGAAAGCATTATTCCTGAAATAACTCCTCTGTTTGTATGGAGATATTCCACCTTACACAGTGTACCCCTATCTTACCATTGTCAGCCCTTCACACTGACAGATAACCACCGCAATTCTACTGCCTTCTACATGGTCACAGATGTGACTCCGAGATCAACATCTTTTCAACCACCTACACATAAGGGACCTAGTGAGAATTCACTTCTCTGAAGCACACCCCATGTATTTGAAGTTGCTGGTGAGGTGGATCTCTCGACTCTTTCTAAGCGGAGTTCGGAAATGAAGTCTCTGACTCTCCATGTCTCAGTGAATTGGCATCTAAGTAGGCGTCTGAGCACTCTTCAGCAGGGTCTGAATGACAATGGGACAGAGTTCAAGGATTCGGTCCCCTCAAACCAGTCTCCATTTGGGACCATCCTCCTCCTTCTCTAGACCCTCAATTGGCAGGCCAGAGGCCCCTCTCATCCAAGAGGGAAACCTCAAGACCTGCCCATGGAGCCCTCACCACAGGGCTCACGGAGGAGAAGAAGAGAGACTCCTGAAATTCCTGACAGTTGTGTACCCCACAAACAAGCCAGCAGTGGAACTAGTCACCCCACTTCCATCCAGCACCCCAGTAGACAGGACGTATTCTTATCAACCTGTGAAATACCCACCTGACGTATCCCAGCTTCATTCATGGGAAATTTGTTACTGTGGATAGCTAGTGTGTGATTTCATCTATTGACGTGTATGTTCCGAAGCAGGGAATTGTCCTTTCCCCATTCCAATAATTCCTCAGGGTTGATATTGTGGGCCTCGTCCTAGGTTTAACGTAGAGGCGCCTATTTTCATGCTTTGAGCTCTGGAATGAGATTTATCATCCCGGTCATATTTCGGAGACTTTTTTCCCCTGTTGGAGAAGACTGGAAGTGATAAGCTCACTGGTCCCTTTCAGATATATCCTCATCCAAAAGCAAGCCTGAGCAGTGGCTCTTTATTTACTCAGGAGAATGATGAGAATGGTGGCCATGAGAAGAACGCTGGAACGAATACTTATCATACAATTGTCCAATACATCCAATAGATCATCCTTTAATTTAGTATCAACATACCTCCAGATCATGAGCTCAGGCTGCCCGATGTGCAACCATTGAGGCGTGATTTTGACAGCTTCCCACTTTGGGCCCATCCCTCGCCTCTCTTCTCACAGAGGGTCAGTGGTGTCACAAGGCTTGGTGGCAGCATGCCATGGCAACCACTGGGCCTGATCTTCTCAGATGGAAGGCAACTCCACCTCCTCTGTGCCCACCTGTTCTCTACAGAAGGATGACTCTTCCCCTGAACGTGTGTCAGGCTCCACACGGTGGTTCCAGAACTGCTTCCCAGGAATACACAGTCTACAATCTCATTTGGAAAGAATATGGAATGGAAAAAATCCCACTCCCCACGGAGCCTGAACAGGAAAACAATGGCCGATGGAGGAAGAACAACACAGGAGCATCCCTTTCCATGGGAGGAGGCTTTTCCACGGAAGGAAACTATGGAATATCTTTTAACCTGATTTCCACCCATGCCATTTCATCAGATATAGGTACCATACCAAGGCTTTCAAACCTGTCTTCCAGTATGGAGCTGGGATTGTAATGGAGACATTTTGGGAGTCAGGCCCGGAAGGAGAGAAGACTCTGGTACAAGTGTGCTGGTTTCTCCCATTTGTGGGATATCCACTTTAAACAAAGACATGTCCTTGGAGCAATTATCCTGCCGTTGGCGATTGCTTGTCTCAACAGCTCCTGTACCTCTATCTCTCCTTCTTTTCATCTCCTTCTCTCTAGCTCTCTCACTCTCCCCTTTGCCCCCCTTCTATTTCTTTTGAATCCTCCAGCTACAAGTTGACCTGTGGTGGTAATGGATGAAATATACAAGCCAAGAGATTGGTCCAAGCTAACCCACAGCCTTTTCTCCCTGACATCCTTGGTCTGATCAAATATGAAATCCGTGGTCCAGAAAGACTTCCTGTGCTGTGTGGAGACACCCCAACTAGGTCATCCTTCCACAACACTTCCCATATTCAGCCCTTCCGGTGGACATGCTGACCACTTCATATGTACTTCGGTCTGGAAGGTCGCATATTGGACTCAGAGAGCAACACACTTGAAAAAAGGTTCACATGAGTGCTCTCCCAAGAAATGGCTTATCTGCAGCATTCCCTACCTGGTCCATGAGGTATTGTGGATTTGCTCGGATGTGGACCTCTGTACTCGTTCGTAGGGGATAGAGAATATCAAGTCTATGACTCTTCATGTCTCAATGATTGGGCATCCAGTAAATGGTATCAGATTCCTTTGCCAGTGGACTGGCCAACAATAGCCCAGAGTGCAAGATGTCTGTCAACCAAAGCCAGTCTCTATGGAATAGACCTCCTCATTCTCTAGCCTCATGAGTGTCAGGGACAGAGCCCACTCCCTTCCAGGAGGGAACTTTCAATACCCTCAAATTGCAGGCATCATCTCAGGGCTCCTGGAAGATCAGTCAAGCCACCTACCTTTCCTTCCTTATGCTTGTAGACACAACAAACACACTGGCACTGGCCCCAGGCACCACACTCCCAGGAAGCATTCAATGAGAGGGAGGGTGGGCTTATCCACCTGTGGAAAAGGCACGTGAAATAGACCCGTTACCTCTCGGTTAAAAGGCCTCTGTTTGGAGGGCTCCCCTGTGGCTCTGGCTATGGAAATATGTATTCAGATGTGTGGAGCTGAAAATGCCCCATTGGGAATGTCTTCTTCAGGGGTTACATCCCGGGCCTCATGCTTGGGGGAGAGCATTGGGGCATGGTTTCCTTGTTTGTGCACTGGGATGTCTTGTATCAAATGGCCAGGAAGCACAGTTCTACTTTCACATGTAGGAACTCCCTTGAGGTATTCTGCCCACGGATCCCCTTAAGATATCACATGTGCAAACACCAAGCCTCTAGAATCCACATTGAGCTTGGGAGCCTGAGGAGAGTGGTGGCTATGCGTCTACAGATGGAGATACTAGTGTTCATCAAAGAGGACCACTCATCTGATGGAACCTCCTTTCCATCAACTTCGACATACCTCCAGAGCAAGAGCTCATGGTGTCCATCTTTGAACTCTCAAGGTTTGAGGGTGACACTTTCCCACAGATGGCCCATCACACACCTCTTTTCTCACAGAGAGGTGGTTTGGTCACCAGGCTCCATGGGCATCATATCAGTGCCATGGCCACCTCTGGGAATGCACCTTTCAGAAAGAAGGCACCTCCACACACTGGGGAACCCAATTGTCTCTATCATGATGGATCTCTGATAACATGTGTAGCATTTCAGGGTCAAGTGCTTTCTCAGGCACTGCCTCACACGAATACACAGGACAGAATCTCTTTTGGAGAGAAAAGATGTCATTCCAAACACCCAAACAATAGTCCCCTGGACAATGTCATCAAGGAACGACTGAGGAAGAACACCCTCTGAGCTGCCATTTCAATAGGAAGGGACTTTTCCGCTTAGAGAAAAGAGAGGGTGTCATTTAACTTGACCCACACCTCACGTCATTTGAGAGGACATGGGTGCCAAGCAGGGAGGACTGCTTGCAACCGACATATTTCTAGAGACAGTCCAAGAAAGAGTGAAAATCTCATGCAAGAGTCCTGAGATTGCCTTTGTGTCTAATAGTCCCCGGAATCACAGACAAGGGCTTGGGAAGGACATTGTGCCCTGGAATGTGGCTTGTGTCCAAAACATATCTCATTCATTCTCTCTCTCACTCTCTCTCTGGGCTTCTTCCTCCTTCACATTCTCTCGAATCCACCTCATCCAAGGTTATCTGTGGTGGTCCAGGTCGGCATATCTCAGCCAGGAGAGCAGTCCAATTCTTTCACCAAGATTTTCCATCAGTCTTCCAAACTCCTCTCAAATATGAAAGCATTATTCCTGAAATAACTCCTCTGTTTGTATGGAGATATTCCACCTTACACAGTGTACCCCTATCTTACCATTGTCAGCCCTTCACACTGACAGATAGCCATCCCAATTGTACTGCGTTCTAGTTGGTCACATATTTGACTCCGAGATCAACATCTTTTCAACCACCTACACATAAGGGACCTAGTGAGAATTCACTTCTCTGAAGCACACCCCATGTATTTGAAGTTGCTGGTGAGGTGGATCTCTCGACTCTTTCTAAGCGGAGTTCGGAAATGAAGTCTCTGACTCTCCATGTCTCAGTGAATTGGCATCTAAGTAGGCGTCTGAGCACTCTTCAGCAGGGTCTGAATGACAATGGGACAGAGTTCAAGGATTCGGTCCCCTCAAACCAGTCTCCATTTGGGACCATCCTCCTCCTTCTCTAGACCCTCAATTGGCAGGCCAGAGGCCCCTCTCATCCAAGAGGGAAACCTCAAGACCTGCCAATGGAGCCCTCACCACAGGGCTCACGGAGGAGAAGAAGAGAGACTCCTGAAATTCCTGACAGTTGTGTACCCCACAAACAAGCCAGCAGTGGAACTAGTCACCCCACTTCCATCCAGCCCCGCAGTAGACAGGACGTATTCTTATCAACCTGTGAAATACCCACCTGACGTATACCAGCTTCATTCATGGGAAATTTGTTACTGTGGATAGCTAGTGTGTGATTTCATCTATTGACGTGTATGTTCCGAAGCAGGGAATTGTCCTTTCCCCATTCCAATAATTCCTCAGGGTTGATATTGTGGGCCTCGTCCTAGGTTTAACGTAGAGGCGCCTATTTTCATGCTTTGAGCTCTGGAATGAGATTTATCATCCCGGTCATATTTCGGAGACTTTTTTCCCCTGTTGGAGAAGACTGGAAGTGATAAGCTCACTGGTCCCTTTCAGATATATCCTCATCCAAAAGCAAGCCTGAGCAGTGGCTCTTTATTTACTCAGGAGAATGATGAGAATGGTGGCCATGAGAAGAACGCTGGAACGAATACTTATCATACAATTGTCCAATACATCCAATAGATCATCCTTTAATTTAGTATCAACATACCTCCAGATCATGAGCTCAGGCTGCCCGATGTGCAACCATTGAGGCGTGATTTTGACAGCTTCCCACTTTGGGCCCATCCCTCGCCTCTCTTCTCACAGAGGGTCAGTGGTGTCACAAGGCTTGGTGGCAGCATGCCATGGCAACCACTGGGCCTGATCTTCTCAGATGGAAGGCAACTCCACCTCCTCTGTGCCCACCTGTTCTCTACAGAAGGATGACTCTTCCCCTGAACGTGTGTCAGGCTTAACACGGTGGTTCCAGAACTGCTTCCCAGGAATACACAGTCTACAATCTCATTTGGAAAGAATATGGAATGGAAAAAATCCCACTCCCCACGGAGCCTGAACAGGAAAACAATGGCCGATGGAGGAAGAACAACACAGGAGCATCCCTTTCCATGGGAGGAGGCTTTTCCACAGAAGGAAACTATGGAATATCTTTTAACCTGATTTCCACCCATGCCATTTCATCAGATATAGGTACCATACCAAGGCTTTCAAACCTGTCTTCCAGTATGGAGCTGGGATTGTAATGGAGACATTTTGGGAGTCAGGCCCGGAAGGAGAGAAGACTCTGGTACAAGTGTGCTGGTTTCTCCCATTTGTGGGATATCCACTTTAAACAAAGACATGTCCTTGGAGCAATTATCCTGCCGTTGGCGATTGCTTGTCTCAACAGCTCCTGTACCTCTATCTCTCCTTCTTTTCATCTCCTTCTCTCTAGCTCTCTCACTCTCCCCTTTGCCCCCCTTCTATTTCTTTTGAATCCTCCAGCTACAAGTTGACCTGTGGTGGTAATGGATGAAATACACAAGCCAAGAGAATGGTCCAAGCTAACCCACAGCCTTTTCTCCCTGACATCCTAGGTCTGATCACATATAAAATCCGTTGTCCAGAAAGACATCCTGTGCTGTGTGGAGACACCCCAACTAGGTCATCCTTCCACAACACTTCCCATATTCAGCCCTTCCGGTGGACATGCTGACCACTTCATATGTACTTCGGTCTGGAAGGTCGCATATTGGACTCAGAGAGCAACACACTTGAAAAAAGGTTCACATGAGTGCTCTCCCAAGAAATGGCTTATCTGCAGCATTCCCTACCTGGTCCATGAGGTATTGTGGATTTGCTCGGGTGTGGACCTCTGGAATCGTTCGTAGGCCATATAGAATATCACGTCTATGACTCTTCATGTCTCAATGATTGGGCATCCACACAATGGTCTGAACATCCTTGACCTGTGGGCTGGCCAACAATAGCCCAGAGTGCAAGATGTCTGTCAACCAAAGCCAGTCTCTATGGAATAGACCTCCTCATTCTCTAGCCTCATGAGTGTCAGGGACAGAGCCCACTCCCTTCCAGGAGGGAACTTTCAATACCCTCAAATTGCAGGCATCATCTCAGGGCTCCTGGAAGATCAGTCAAGCCACCTACCTTTCCTTCCTTATGCTTGTAGACACAACAAACACACTGGCACTGGCCCCAGGCACCACACTCCCAGGAAGCATTCAATGAGAGGGAGGGTGGGCTTATCCACCTGTGGAAAAGGCACGTGAAATAGACCCGTTACCTCTCGGTTAAAAGGCCTCTGTTTGGAGGGCTCCCCTGTGGCTTAGGCTATGGAAATATGTATTCAGAAGTGTGGAGCTGAAAATGCCCCATTGGGAATGTCTTCTTCAGGGGTTACATCCCGGGCCTCATGCTTGGGGGAGAGCATTGGGGCATGGTTTCCTTGTTTGTGCACTGGGATGTCTTGTATCAAATGGCCAGGAAGCACAGTTCTACTTTCACATGTAGGAACTCCCTTGAGGTATTCTGCCCACGGATCCCCTTAAGATATCACATGTGCAAACACCAAGCCTCTAGAATCCACATTGAGCTTGGGAGCCTGAGGAGAGTGGTGGCTATGCGTCTACAGATGGAGATATTAGTGTTCATCAAAGAGGACCACTCATCTGATGGAACCTCCTTTCCATCAACTTCGACATACCTCCAGAGCAAGAGCTCATGGTGTCCATCTTTGAACTCTCAAGGTTTGAGGGTGACACTTTCCCACAGATGGCCCATCACACACCTCTTTTCTCACAGAGAGGTGGTTTGGTCACCAGGCTCCATGGGCATCATATCAGTGCCATGGCCACCTCTGGGAATGCACCTTTCAGAAAGAAGGCACCTCCACACACTGGGGAACCCAATTGTCTCTATCATGATGGAACTCTGATAACATGTGGAGCATTTCAGGGTCAAGTGCTTTCTCAGGCACTGCCTCACACGAATACACAGGACAGAATCTCTTTTGGAGAGAAAAGATGTCATTCCAAACACCCAAACAATAGTCCCCTGGACAATGTCATCAAGGAACGACTGAGGAAGAACACCCTCTGAGCTGCCATTTCAATAGGAAGGGACTTTTCCGCTTAGAGAAAAGAGAGGGTGTCATTTAACTTGACCCACACCTCACGTCATTTGAGAGGACATGGGTGCCAAGCAGGGAGGACTGCTTGCAACCGACATATTTCTAGAGACAGTCCAAGAACGAGTGAAAATCTCATGCAAGAGTCCTGAGATTGCCTTTGTGTCTAATAGTCCCCGGAATCACAGACAAGGGCTTGGGAAGGACATTGTGCCCTGGAATGTGGCTTGTGTCCAAAACATATCTCATTCATTCTCTCTCTCACTCTCTCTCTGGGCTTCTTCCTCCTTCACATTCTCTCGAATCCACCTCATCCAAGGTTATCTGTGGTGGTCCAGGTCGGCATATCTCAGCCAGGAGAGCAGTCCAATTCTTTCACCAAGATTTTCCATCAGTCTTCCAAACTCCTCTCAAATATGAAAGCATTATTCCTGAAATACCTCCTCTGTTTGTATGGAGATATTCCACCTTACACAGTGTACCCCTATCTTACCATTGTCAGCCCTTCACACTGACAGATAACCACCGCAATTCTACTGCCTTCTACATGGTCACAGATGTGACTCCGAGATCAACATCTTTTCAACCACCTACACATAAGGGACCTAGTGAGAATTCACTTCTCTGAAGCACACCCCATGTATTTGAAGTTGCTGGTGAGGTGGATCTCTCGACTCTTTCTAAGCGGAGTTCGGAAATGAAGTCTCTGACTCTCCATGTCTCAGTGAATTGGCATCTAAGTAGGCGTCTGAGCACTCTTCAGCAGGGTCTGAATGACAATGGGACAGAGTTCAAGGATTCGGTCCCCTCAAACCAGTCTCCATTTGGGACCATCCTCCTCCTTCTCTAGACCCTCAATTGGCAGGCCAGAGGCCCCTCTCATCCAAGAGGGAAACCTCAAGACCTGCCCATGGAGCCCTCACCACAGGGCTCACGGAGGAGAAGAAGAGAGACTCCTGAAATTCCTGACAGTTGTGTACCCCACAAACAAGCCAGCAGTGGAACTAGTCACCCCACTTCCATCCAGCACCCCAGTAGACAGGACGTATTCTTATCAACCTGTGAAATACCCACCTGACGTATCCCAGCTTCATTCATGGGAAATTTGTTACTGTGGATAGCTAGTGTGTGATTTCATCTATTGACGTGTATGTTCCGAAGCAGGGAATTGTCCTTTCCCCATTCCAATAATTCCTCAGGGTTGATATTGTGGGCCTCGTCCTAGGTTTAACGTAGAGGCGCCTATTTTCATGCTTTGAGCTCTGGAATGAGATTTATCATCCCGGTCATATTTCGGAGACTTTTTTCCCCTGTTGGAGAAGACTGGAAGTGATAAGCTCACTGGTCCCTTTCAGATATATCCTCATCCAAAAGCAAGCCTGAGCAGTGGCTCTTTATTTACTCAGGAGAATGATGAGAATGGTGGCCATGAGAAGAACGCTGGAACGAATACTTATCATACAATTGTCCAATACATCCAATAGATCATCCTTTAATTTAGTATCAACATACCTCCAGATCATGAGCTCAGGCTGCCCGATGTGCAACCATTGAGGCGTGATTTTGACAGCTTCCCACTTTGGGCCCATCCCTCGCCTCTCTTCTCACAGAGGGTCAGTGGTGTCACAAGGCTTGGTGGCAGCATGCCATGGCAACCACTGGGCCTGATCTTCTCAGATGGAAGGCAACTCCACCTCCTCTGTGCCCACCTGTTCTCTACAGAAGGATGACTCTTCCCCTGAACGTGTGTCAGGCTTAACACGGTGGTTCCAGAACTGCTTCCCAGGAATACACAGTCTACAATCTCATTTGGAAAGAATATGGAATGGAAAAAATCCCACTCCCCACGGAGCCTGAACAGGAAAACAATGGCCGATGGAGGAAGAACAACACAGGAGCATCCCTTTCCAGGGGAGGAGGCTTTTCCACGGAAGGAAACTATGGAATATCTTTTAACCTGATTTCCACCCATGCCATTTCATCAGATATAGGTACCATACCAAGGCTTTCAAACCTGTCTTCCAGTATGGAGCTGGGATTGTAATGGAGACATTTTGGGAGTCAGGCCCGGAAGGAGAGAAGACTCTGGTACAAGTGTGCTGGTTTCTCCCATTTGTGGGATATCCACTTTAAACAAAGACATGTCCTTGGAGCAATTATCCTGCCGTTGGCGATTGCTTGTCTCAACAGCTCCTGTACCTCTATCTCTCCTTCTTTTCATCTCCTTCTCTCTAGCTCTCTCACTCTCCCCTTTGCCCCCCTTCTATTTCTTTTGAATCCTCCAGCTACAAGTTGACCTGTGGTGGTAATGGATGAAATACACAAGCCAAGAGAATGGTCCAAGCTAACCCACAGCCTTTTCTCCCTGACATCCTTGGTCTGATCACATATAAAATCCGTTGTCCAGAAAGACATCCTGTGCTGTGTGGAGACACCCCAACTAGGTCATCCTTCCACAACACTTCCCATATTCAGCCCTTCCGGTGGACATGCTGACCACTTCATATGTACTTCGGTCTGGAAGGTCGCATATTGGACTCAGAGAGCAACACACTTGAAAAAAGGTTCACATGAGTGCTCTCCCAAGAAATGGCTTATCTGCAGCATTCCCTACCTGGTCCATGAGGTATTGTGGATTTGCTCGGGTGTGGACCTCTGGAATCGTTCGTAGGCCATATAGAATATCACGTCTATGACTCTTCATGTCTCAATGATTGGGCATCCACACAATGGTCTGAACATCCTTGACCTGTGGGCTGGCCAACAATAGCCCAGAGTGCAAGATGTCTGTCAACCAAAGCCAGTCACTGTGGAATAGACCTCCTCATTCTCTAGACTCATGAGTGGATTTGCTCGGGTGTGGATCTCAGGACTCGTTCGTAGG
Organism: Sus scrofa; assembly: GCF_054392235.1. Taxonomy (NCBI): domain Eukaryota; kingdom Metazoa; phylum Chordata; class Mammalia; order Artiodactyla; family Suidae; genus Sus; species Sus scrofa. Next base: position 46,810,845 of record NC_139402.1, read on the forward strand.
GTATATAGAATATCAAGTCTATGACTCTTCATGTCTCAATGATTGGGCATCCAGTAAATGGTATCAGATTCCTTTGCCAGTGGACTGGCCAACCATAGCCCAGAGTGCAAGATGTCTGTCAACCAAAGCCAGTCTCTATGGAGTATACCTCCTCATTCTCTAGCCTCATGAGTGTCAGGGACAGAGCCCACTCCCTTCCAGGAGGGAACTTTCAATACCCTCAAATTGTAGGCATCATCACAGGGCTCCTGGAAGATCAGACAACCGACCCACCTTTCCTTCCTTATGCTTGTAGACACAACAAACACACTGGCACTGGCCCCAGGCACCACACTCCCAGGAAGCACTCAATGAGAGGGAGGGTGTGCTTATCCACCTGTGGAAAAGGCACGGGAAATAGACCGGTTACATCTGGGTTAAAAGGCCTCTGTTTGGAGGGCTCCCCTGTGGCTTAGGCTATGGAAATATGTATTCAGATGTGTGGAGCTGAAAATGCCCCATTGGGAATGTCTTCTTCAGGGGTTACATCCAGGGCCTCATGCTTGGAGGAGAGCATTGGGGCATGGTTTCCTTGTTTGTGCCCTGGGATGCCTTGTTTCAAATGGCCAGGAAGCACAATTCTTCTTTCACATGTAGGAACTCCCTTGAGGTATTCTGCCCACGGATCCCCTGAAGATATCACATGTTCAAACACCAAGCCTCGGTAATCTACATTTAGCTTGGGAGCCTGAGGCGAGTGGTGGCTATGCGTCTACAGATGGAGATAAGAGTGTTCATCCAAGAGGACCACCCCTCTGATGGATCCTCCTTTCCATCAACTTCGACATACCACCAGAGCAAGAGCTAATGGTGTCCATCTTTGAACTCTCAAGGTTTGAGGGTGAGACTTTCCCACACATGGCCCATCACACACCTCTTTTCTCACAGAGAGGTGGTTTGGTCACCAGGCTCCATGGGCATCATATCAGTGCCATGGCCACCTCTGGGAATGCACCTTTCAGAAGGAAGGCACCTCCACACACTGGGGAACCCAATTGTCTCTATCATGATGGATCTCTGATAACATGTGGAGCATTTCAGGGTCAAGTGCTTTCTCAGGCACTGCCTCACACGAATACACAGGACAGAATCTCTTTTGGAGAGAAAAGCTGACATTCCAAACACCCAAACAAAAGTCCCCTGGACAATGTCATCAAGGAACGACTGAGGAAGAACACCCTCTGAGCTGCCATTTCAATAGGAAGGGTCTTTTCCGCTTAGGGAAAATAGAGGGTGTCATTTAACTTAACCCACACCTCACGTCATTTGAGAGGACATGGGTGCCAAGCAGGGAGGACTGCTTGCTACCGACCTATTTCTAGAGGCAGGCCAAGAACGAGTGAAAATCTCATGCAAGAGTCCTGAGATTGCCTTTGTGTCTAATAGTCCCCGGAAACACAGACAAGGGCTTGGGAAGGAAATTGTGCCCTGGAATGTGGCTTGTGTCCAAAACACATCTCATTCTTTCTCTCTCTCACTCTCTCTCTGGGCTTCTTCCTCCTTCATATTCTCTCGAATTCACCTCATCCAAGGTTATCTGTGGTGGTACAGGTTGGCATATCTCAGCCAGGAGAGCAGTCCAATTCTTTCACCAAGATTTTCCATCAGTCTTCCAAACTCCTCTCAAATGTGAAAGCATTATTCCTGAAATAACTCCTCTGTTTGTATGGGGATATTCCACCTTACACAATGTACCCCTATCTTACCATTGTCAGACCTTCACACTCACAGATAACCACCACAATTCTACTGCCTTCTACATGGTCACAGATGTGACTCCGAGATCAACATCTTTTCAACCACCCACACATAAGGGACCTAGTGAGAATTCACTTCTCTGAAGCACACCCCGTGTATTTGAAGTTGCTGGTGAGGTGGATCTCTCGACTCTTTCTAAGCGGAGTTCGGAAATGAAGTCTCTGACTCTCCATGTCTCAGTGAATAGGCATCTAAGTAGGGGTCTGAGCACTCTTCAGCAGGGTCTGAATGACAATGGGACAGAGTTCAAGGATTCGGTCCCCTCAAACCAGTCTCCATTTGGGACCATCCTCCTCCTTCTCTAGACCCTCAATTGGCAGGCCAGAGGCCCCTCTCATCCAAGAGGGAAACCTCAAGACCTGCCCATGGAGCCCTCACCACAGGGCTCACGGAGGAGAAGAAGAGAGACTCCTGAAATTCCTGACAATTGTGTACCCCACAAACAAGCCAGCTGTGGAACTAGTCACCCCACTTCCATCCAGCACCCCAGTAGACAGGACGTATTCTTATCAACCTGTGAAATACCCACCAGTCATATCCCAGCTTCATTCTCCGGAAATTTGTTACTGTGGATAGCTAATGTGTGATTTCACCTATTGACGTGAATGTTCCTAAGCAGGGAATTGTCTTTCCCCATTCCAATATTTCCTCAGGTTTGATACTGTGGGCCTCGTCCTTGGTTGAACGTGGAGGGGCCTATTTTCATGCTTTGACCTCTGGAATGAGATTTATCATCCCGGTCATACTTAGGAGTCTTTTTTCACCTGTTGGAAAAACTGAAAATATTAAGCTCACTGGTCCGTTTCAGATATATCCTAATCCAAAAGCAAGCCTGAGCAGTGGGTATTTATTTACTCAGGAGAATGATGAGGATGGTGGCCATGAGAAGAATGCTGGAAAGAATACTTATCATCCAATTGTCCAATACATCCAATGGATCATCCTTAATTTAGTATCAACATAACTCCAGATCATGAGCTCAGGCTGCCTGATGTACAACAATTCAGAGGTGATGGTGAGAGCCTTCCACTTTGGGCCCATTACTCGCCTCTCTTCTCTCAGATGCTCTGTGGTATCACAATGCTTGGTGGGCAGCATGCCATTGCCATGGCAACCATTGGGCCTGATCTGCTCAGACGGAAAGCAACTCCACCTCCTCTGTGCCCACCTGCTCTCCACAGAAGGATGGCACTTCCCCTGAACGTGTGTCAGGTTCAACACGGTGGTTCCAGAACTGCTCCCCAGGAATACTCAGTCTACAATCTCATTTGGAAAGAATATGGGATGGAAAAAATCCCACTCCCCACGGAGCCTGAACAGGAAAACAATGGCTGATGGAGGAAGAACAACACAGGAGCATCCCTTTCCATGGGAGGAGGCTTTTCCACGGAAGGAAACTATGGAATATCTTTTAACCTGATTTCCACCCATGCCATTTCAGCAGATATAGGTACCATAACAAGGCTTTCAGTCCTGTCTTCCAATATGGAGCTGGGATTGTAATGGGCACATTTTGGGAGTCAGGCCCGGAAGGAGAGAAGACTCTGGTACACGTGTGCTTGTTTGTCCCATTTGTGGGATATCCACCTTAAACAATCCCATGTCCTTGGAGCAATTATCCTGCCGTTGGCGGTACTTGTATCAACAGCTCCTGTACCTCTCTCTCTCCTTCTTTTGATCTCCTTCTCTCTAGCTCTCTCACTCTACCCTTTGCCCCACTTCTATTTCTTTTGAATCCTCCTGTTACAAGTTGACCTGTGGTGATAATGGATGAAATATACAAGCCAAGAGAATGGTCCAAGTTAACCCACAGCCTTTTCTCCCTGTCATCCTAAGTCTGATCACATATGAAATCCGTGGTCCAGAAAGACTTCCTGTGCTGTGTGGAGACACCCCAACTATGTCACACTTCCACAACACTTCCCATATTCAGCCCTTCCGATGGACACGCTGACCACTTCATATGTACTTCGGTCTGGAGGGTCGCATATTGGACTCAGAGAGCAACACACTTGAAACAAGGTCCACCTGAGTGCTCTCCCAAGAAATGGCTTATCTGCAGCATTCCCTACCTGGTCCATGAGGTATTGTGGATTTGCTCGGGTGTGGATCTCAGGACTCGTTCGTAGGGTATATAGAATATCAAGTCTATGACTCTTCATGTCTCAATGATTGGGCATCCAGTAAATGGTATCAGATTCCTTTGCCAGTGGACTGGCCAACCATAGCCCAGAGTGCAAGATGTCTGTCAACCAAAGCCAGTCTCTATGGAGTATACCTCCTCATTCTCTAGCCTCATGAGTGTCAGGGACAGAGCCCACTCCCTTCCAGGAGGGAACTTTCAATACCCTCAAATTGTAGGCATCATCACAGGGCTCCTGGAAGATCAGACAATCGACCCACCTTTCCTTCCTTATGCTTGTAGACACAACAAACACACTGGCACTGGCCCCAGGCACCACACTCCCAGGAAGCACTCAATGAGAGGGAGGGTGTGCTTATCCACCTGTGGAAAAGGCACGGGAAATAGACCGGTTACATCTGGGTTAAAAGGCCTCTGTTTGGAGGGCTCCCCTGTGGCTTAGGCTATGGAAATATGTATTCAGATGTGTGGAGCTGAAAATGCCCCATTGGGAATGTCTTCTTCAGGGGTTACATCCAGGGCCTCATGCTTGGAGGAGAGCATTGGGGCATGGTTTCCTTGTTTGTGCCCTGGGATGTCTTGTTTCAAATGGCCAGGAAGCACAATTCTTCTTTCACATGTAGGAACTCCCTTGAGGTATTCTGCCCACGGATCCCCTGAAGATATCACATGTTCAAACACCAAGCCTCGGTAATCTACATTTAGCTTGGGAGCCTGAGGCGAGTGGTGGCTATGCGTCTACAGATGGAGGTAAGAGTGTTCATCCAAGAGGACCACCCCTCTGATGGATCCTCCTTTCCATCAACTTCGACATACCACCAGAGCAAGAGCTAATGGTGTCCATCTTTGAACTCTCAAGGTTTGAGGGTGAGACTTTCCCACACATGGCCCATCACACACCTCTTTTCTCACAGAGAGGTGGTTTGGTCACCAGGCTCCATGGGCATCATGTCAGTGCCATGGCCACCTCTGGGAATGCACCTTTCAGAAGGAAGGCACCTCCACACACTGGGGAACCCAATTGTCTCTATCATGATGGATCTCTGATAACATGTGTAGCATTTCAGGGTCAAGTGCTTTCTCAGGCACTGCCTCACACGAATACACAGGACAGAACCTCTTTTGGAGAGAAAAGCTGACATTCCAAACACCCAAACAAAAGTCCCCTGGACAATGTCATCAAGGAACGACTGAGGAAGAACACCCTCTGAGCTGCCATTTCAATAGGAAGGGTCTTTTCCGCTTAGGGAAAATAGAGGGTGTCATTTAACTTAACCCACACCTCACGTCATTTGAGAGGACATGGGTGCCAAGCAGGGAGGACTGCTTGCTACCGACCTATTTCTAGAGGCAGGCCAAGAACGAGTGAAAATCTCATGCAAGAGTCCTGAGATTGCCTTTGTGTCTAATAGTCCCCGGAATCACAGACAAGGGCTTGGGAAGGACATTGTGCCCTGGAATGTGGCTTGTGTCCAAAACACATCTCATTCTTTCTCTCTCTCACTCTCTCTCTGGGCTTCTTCCTCCTTCATATTCTCTCGAATTCACCTCATCCAAGGTTATCTGTGGTGGTACAGGTTGGCATATCTCAGCCAGGAGAGCAGTCCAATTCTTTCACCAAGATTTTCCATCAGTCTTCCAAACTCCTCTCAAATGTGAAAGCATTATTCCTGAAATAACTCCTCTGTTTGTATGGGGATATTCCACCTTACACAATGTACCCCTATCTTACCATTGTCAGACCTTCACACTCACAGATAACCACCACAATTCTACTGCCTTCTACATGGTCACAGATGTGACTCCGAGATCAACATCTTTTCAACCACCCACACATAAGGGACCTAGTGAGAATTCACTTCTCTGAAGCACACCCCGTGTATTTGAAGTTGCTGGTGAGGTGGATCTCTCGACTCTTTCTAAGCGGAGTTCGGAAATGAAGTCTCTGACTCTCCATGTCTCAGTGAATAGGCATCTAAGTAGGGGTCTGAGCACTCTTCAGCAGGGTCTGAATGACAATGGGACAGAGTTCAAGGATTCGGTCCCCTCAAACCAGTCTCCATTTGGGACAATCCTCCTCCTTCTCTAGACCCTCAATTGGCAGGCCAGAGGCCCCTCTCATCCAAGAGGGAAACCTCAAGACCTGCCCATGGAGCCCTCACCACAGGGCTCACGGAGGAGAAGAAGAGAGACTCCTGAAATTCCTGACAATTGTGTACCCCACAAACAAGCCAGCTGTGGAACTAGTCACCCCACTTCCATCCAGCACCCCAGTAGACAGGACGTATTCTTATCAACCTGTGAAATACCCACCAGTCATATCCCAGCTTCATTCTCCGGAAATTTGTTACTGTGGATAGCTAATGTGTGATTTCACCTATTGACGTGAATGTTCCTAAGCAGGGAATTGTCTTTCCCCATTCCAATATTTCCTCAGGTTTGATACTGTGGGCCTCGTCCTTGGTTGAACGTGGAGGGGCCTATTTTCATGCTTTGACCTCTGGAATGAGATTTATCATCCCGGTCATACTTAGGAGTCTTTTTTCACCTGTTGGAAAAACTGAAAATATTAAGCTCACTGGTCCGTTTCAGATATATCCTAATCCAAAAGCAAGCCTGAGCAGTGGGTATTTATTTACTCAGGAGAATGATGAGGATGGTGGCCATGAGAAGAATGCTGGAAAGAATACTTATCATCCAATTGTCCAATACATCCAATGGATCATCCTTAATTTAGTATCAACATAACTCCAGATCATGAGCTCAGGCTGCCTGATGTACAACAATTCAGAGGTGATGGTGAGAGCCTTCCACTTTGGGCCCATTACTCGCCTCTCTTCTCTCAGATGCTCTGTGGTATCACAATGCTTGGTGGGCAGCATGCCATTGCCATGGCAACCATTGGGCCTGATCTGCTCAGACGGAAAGCAACTCCACCTCCTCTGTGCCCACCTGCTCTCCACAGAAGGATGGCACTTCCCCTGAACGTGTGTCAGGTTCAACACGGTGGTTCCAGAACTGCTCCCCAGGAATACTCAGTCTACAATCTCATTTGGAAAGAATATGGGATGGAAAAAATCCCACTCCCCACGGAGCCTGAACAGGAAAACAATGGCCGATGGAGGAAGAACAACACAGGAGCATCCCTTTCCATGGGAGGAGGCTTTTCCACGGAAGGAAACTATGGAATATCTTTTAACCTGATTTCCACCCATGCCATTTCAGCAGATATAGGTACCATAACAAGGCTTTCAATCCTGTCTTCCAATATGGAGCTGGGATTGTAATGGGCACATTTTGGGAGTCAGGCCCGGAAGGAGAGAAGACTCTGGTACACGTGTGCTTGTTTGTCCCATTTGTGGGATATCCACCTTAAACAATCCCATGTCCTTGGAGCAATTATCCTGCCGTTGGCGGTACTTGTATCAACAGCTCCTGTACCTCTCTCTCTCCTTCTTTTGATCTCCTTCTCTCTAGCTCTCTCACTCTACCCTTTGCCCCACTTCTATTTCTTTTGAATCCTCCTGTTACAAGTTGACCTGTGGTGATAATGGATGAAATATACAAGCCAAGAGAATGGTCCAAGTTAACCCACAGCCTTTTCTCCCTGTCATCCTAAGTCTGATCAAATATGAAATCCGTGGTCCAGAAAGACTTCCTGTGCTGTGTGGAGACACCCCAACTATGTCACACTTCCACAACACTTCCCATATTCAGCCCTTCCGATGGACACGCTGACCACTTCATATGTACTTCGGTCTGGAGGGTCGCATATTGGACTCAGAGAGCAACACACTTGAAACAAGGTCCACCTGAGTGCTCTCCCAAGAAATGGCTTATCTGCAGCATTCCCTACCTGGTCCATGAGGTATTGTGGATTTGCTCGGGTGTGGATCTCAGGACTCGTTCGTAGGGTATATAGAATATCAAGTCTATGACTCTTCATGTCTCAATGATTGGGCATCCAGTAAATGGTATCAGATTCCTTTGCCAGTGGACTGGCCAACCATAGCCCAGAGTGCAAGATGTCTGTCAACCAAAGCCAGTCTCTATGGAGTATACCTCCTCATTCTCTAGCCTCATGAGTGTCAGGGACAGAGCCCACTCCCTTCCAGGAGGGAACTTTCAATACCCTCAAATTGTAGGCATCATCCCAGGGCTCCTGGAAGATCAGACAATCGACCCACCTTTCCTTCCTTATGCTTGTAGACACAACAAACACACTGGCACTGGCCCCAGGCACCACACTCCCAGGAAGCACTCAATGAGAGGGAGGGTGTGCTTATCCACCTGTGGAAAAGGCACGGGAAATAGACCGGTTACATCTGGGTTAAAAGGCCTCTGTTTGGAGGGCTCCCCTGTGGCTTAGGCTATGGAAATATGTATTCAGATGTGTGGAGCTGAAAATGCCGCATTGGGAATGTCTTCTTCAGGGGTTACATCCAGGGCCTCATGCTTGGAGGAGAGCATTGGGGCATGGTTTCCTTGTTTGTGCCCTGGGATGTCTTGTTTCAAATGGCCAGGAAGCACAATTCTTCTTTCACATGTAGGAACTCCCTTGAGGTATTCTGCCCACGGATCCCCTGAAGATATCACATGTTCAAACACCAAGCCTCGGTAATCTACATTTAGCTTGGGAGCCTGAGGCGAGTGGTGGCTATGCGTCTACAGATGGAGATAAGAGTGTTCATCCAAGAGGACCACCCCTCTGATGGATCCTCCTTTCCATCAACTTCGACATACCACCAGAGCAAGAGCTAATGGTGTCCATCTTTGAACTCTCAAGGTTTGAGGGTGAGACTTTCCCACACATGGCCCATCACACACCTCTTTTCTCACAGAGAGGTGGTTTGGTCACCAGGCTCCATGGGCATCATATCAGTGCCATGGCCACCTCTGGGAATGCACCTTTCAGAAGGAAGGCACCTCCACACACTGGGGAACCCAATTGTCTCTATCATGATGGATCTCTGATAACATGTGTAGCATTTCAGGGTCAAGTGCTTTCTCAGGCACTGCCTCACACGAATACACAGGACAGAACCTCTTTTGGAGAGAAAAGCTGACATTCCAAACACCCAAACAAAAGTCCCCTGGACAATGTCATCAAGGAACGACTGAGGAAGAACACCCTCTGAGCTGCCATTTCAATAGGAAGGGTCTTTTCCGCTTAGGGAAAATAGAGGGTGTCATTTAACTTAACCCACACCTCACGTCATTTGAGAGGACATGGGTGCCAAGCAGGGAGGACTGCTTGCTACCGACCTATTTCTAGAGGCAGGCCAAGAACGAGTGAAAATCTCATGCAAGAGTCCTGAGATTGCCTTTGTGTCTAATAGTCCCCGGAAACACAGACAAGGGCTTGGGAAGGAAATTGTGCCCTGGAATGTGGCTTGTGTCCAAAACACATCTCATTCTTTCTCTCTCTCACTCTCTCTCTGGGCTTCTTCCTCCTTCATATTCTCTCGAATTCACCTCATCCAAGGTTATCTGTGGTGGTACAGGTTGGCATATCTCAGCCAGGAGAGCAGTCCAATTCTTTCACCAAGATTTTCCATCAGTCTTCCAAACTCCTCTCAAATGTGAAAGCATTATTCCTGAAATAACTCCTCTGTTTGTATGGGGATATTCCACCTTACACAATGTACCCCTATCTTACCATTGTCAGACCTTCACACTCACAGATAACCACCACAATTCTACTGCCTTCTACATGGTCACAGATGTGACTCCGAGATCAACATCTTTTCAACCACCCACACATAAGGGACCTAGTGAGAATTCACTTCTCTGAAGCACACCCCGTGTATTTGAAGTTGCTGGTGAGGTGGATCTCTCGACTCTTTCTAAGCGGAGTTCGGAAATGAAGTCTCTGACTCTCCATGTCTCAGTGAATAGGCATCTAAGTAGGGGTCTGAGCACTCTTCAGCAGGGTCTGAATGACAATGGGACAGAGTTCAAGGATTCGGTCCCCTCAAACCAGTCTCCATTTGGGACCATCCTCCTCCTTCTCTAGACCCTCAATTGGCAGGCCAGAGGCCCCTCTCATCCAAGAGGGAAACCTCAAGACCTGCCCATGGAGCCCTCACCACAGGGCTCACGGAGGAGAAGAAGAGAGACTCCTGAAATTCCTGACAATTGTGTACCCCACAAACAAGCCAGCTGTGGAACTAGTCACCCCACTTCCATCCAGCACCCCAGTAGACAGGACGTATTCTTATCAACCTGTGAAATACCCACCAGTCATATCCCAGCTTCATTCTCCGGAAATTTGTTACTGTGGATAGCTAATGTGTGATTTCACCTATTGACGTGAATGTTCCTAAGCAGGGAATTGTCTTTCCCCATTCCAATATTTCCTCAGGTTTGATACTGTGGGCCTCGTCCTTGGTTGAACGTGGAGGGGCCTATTTTCATGCTTTGACCTCTGGAATGAGATTTATCATCCCGGTCATACTTAGGAGTCTTTTTTCACCTGTTGGAAAACTGAAAATATTAAGCTCACTGGTCCGTTTCAGATATATCCTAATCCAAAAGCAAGCCTGAGCAGTGGGTATTTATTTACTCAGGAGAATGATGAGGATGGTGGCCATGAGAAGAATGCTGGAAAGAATACTTATCATCCAATTGTCCAATACATCCAATGGATCATCCTTAATTTAGTATCAACATAACTCCAGATCATGAGCTCAGGCTGCCTGATGTACAACAATTCAGAGGTGATGGTGAGAGCCTTCCACTTTGGGCCCATTACTCGCCTCTCTTCTCTCAGATGCTCTGTGGTATCACAATGCTTGGTGGGCAGCATGCCATTGCCATGGCAACCATTGGGCCTGATCTGCTCAGACGGAAAACAACTCCACCTCCTCTGTGCCCACCTGCTCTCCACAGAAGGATGGCACTTCCCCTGAACGTGTGTCAGGTTCAACACGGTGGTTCCAGAACTGCTCCCCAGGAATACTCAGTCTACAATCTCATTTGGAAAGACTATGGGATGGAAAAAATCCCACTCCCCACGGAGCCTGAACAGGAAAACAATGGCCGATGGAGGAAGAACAACACAGGAGCATCCCTTTCCATGGGAGGAGGCTTTTCCACGGAAGGAAACTATGGAATATCTTTTAACCTGATTTCCACCCATGCCATTTCAGCAGATATAGGTACCATAACAAGGCTTTCAGTCCTGTCTTCCAATATGGAGCTGGGATTGTAATGGGCACATTTTGGGAGTCAGGCCCGGAAGGAGAGAAGACTCTGGTACACGTGTGCTTGTTTGTCCCATTTGTGGGATATCCACCTTAAACAATCCCATGTCCTTGGAGCAATTATCCTGCCGTTGGCGGTACTTGTATCAACAGCTCCTGTACCTCTCTCTCTCCTTCTTTTGATCTCCTTCTCTCTAGCTCTCTCACTCTACCCTTTGCCCCACTTCTATTTCTTTTGAATCCTCCTGTTACAAGTTGACCTGTGGTGATAATGGATGAAATATACAAGCCAAGAGAATGGTCCAAGTTAACCCACAGCCTTTTCTCCCTGTCATCCTAAGTCTGATCACATATGAAATCCGTGGTCCAGAAAGACTTCCTGTGCTGTGTGGAGACACCCCAACTATGTCACACTTCCACAACACTTCCCATATTCAGCCCTTCCGATGGACACGCTGACCACTTCATATGTACTTCGGTCTGGAGGGTCGCATATTGGACTCAGAGAGCAACACACTTGAAACAAGGTCCACCTGAGTGCTCTCCCAAGAAATGGCTTATCTGCAGCATTCCCTACCTGGTCCATGAGGTATTGTGGATTTGCTCGGGTGTGGATCTCAGGACTCGTTCGTAGGGTATATAGAATATCAAGTCTATGACTCTTCATGTCTCAATGATTGGGCATCCAGTAAATGGTATCAGATTCCTTTGCCAGTGGACTGGCCAACCATAGCCCAGAGTGCAAGATGTCTGTCAACCAAAGCCAGTCTCTATGGAGTATACCTCCTCATTCTCTAGCCTCATGAGTGTCAGGGACAGAGCCCACTCCCTTCCAGGAGGGAACTTTCAATACCCTCAAATTGTAGGCATCATCCCAGGGCTCCTGGAAGATCAGACAATCGACCCACCTTTCCTTCCTTATGCTTGTAGACACAACAAACACACTGGCACTGGCCCCAGGCACCACACTCCCAGGAAGCACTCAATGAGAGGGAGGGTGTGCTTATCCACCTGTGGAAAAGGCACGGGAAATAGACCGGTTACATCTGGGTTAAAAGGCCTCTGTTTGGAGGGCTCCCCTGTGGCTTAGGCTATGGAAATATGTATTCAGATGTGTGGAGCTGAAAATGCCCCATTGGGAATGTCTTCTTCAGGGGTTACATCCAGGGCCTCATGCTTGGAGGAGAGCATTGGGGCATGGTTTCCTTGTTTGTGCCCTGGGATGTCTTGTTTCAAATGGCCAGGAAGCACAATTCTTCTTTCACATGTAGGAACTCCCTTGAGGTATTCTGCCCACGGATCCCCTGAAGATATCACATGTTCAAACACCAAGCCTCGGTAATCTACATTTAGCTTGGGAGCCTGAGGCGAGTGGTGGCTATGCGTCTACAGATGGAGATAAGAGTGTTCATCCAAGAGGACCACCCCTCTGATGGATCCTCCTTTCCATCAACTTCGACATACCACCAGAGCAAGAGCTCATGGTGTCCATCTTTGAACTCTCAAGGTTTGAGGGTGAGACTTTCCCACACATGGCCCATCACACACCTCTTTTCTCACAGAGAGGTGGTTTGGTCACCAGGCTCCATGGGCATCATGTCAGTGCCATGGCCACCTCTGGGAATGCACCTTTCAGAAGGAAGGCACCTCCACACACTGGGGAACCCAGTTGTCTCTATCATGATGGATCTCTGATAACATGTGGAGCATTTCAGGGTCAAGTGCTTTCTCAGGCACTGCCTCACACGAATACACAGGACAGAACCTCTTTTGGAGAGAAAAGCTGACATTCCAAACACCCAAACAAAAGTCCCCTGGACAATGTCATCAAGGAACGACTGAGGAAGAACACCCTCTGAGCTGCCATTTCAATAGGAAGGGTCTTTTCCGCTTAGGGAAAATAGAGGGTGTCATTTAACTTAACCCACACCTCACGTCATTTGAGAGGACATGGGTGCCAAGCAGGGAGGACTGCTTGCTACCGACCTATTTCTAGAGGCAGGCCAAGAACGAGTGAAAATCTCATGCAAGAGTCCTGAGATTGCCTTTGTGTCTAATAGTCCCCGGAAACACAGACAAGGGCTTGGGAAGGAAATTGTGCCCTGGAATGTGGCTTGTGTCCAAAACACATCTCATTCTTTCTCTCTCTCACTCTCTCTCTGGGCTTCTTCTTCCTTCATATTCTCTCGAATTCACCTCATCCAAGGTTATCTGTGGTGGTACAGGTTGGCATATCTCAGCCAGGAGAGCAGTCCAATTCTTTCACCAAGATTTTCCATCAGTCTTCCAAACTCCTCTCAAATGTGAAAGCATTATTCCTGAAATAACTCCTCTGTTTGTATGGGGATATTCCACCTTACACAATGTACCCCTATCTTACCATTGTCAGACCTTCACACTCACAGATAACCACCACAATTCTACTGCCTTCTACATGGTCACAGATGTGACTCCGAGATCAACATCTTTTCAACCACCCACACATAAGGGACCTAGTGAGAATTCACTTCTCTGAAGCACACCCCGTGTATTTGAAGTTGCTGGTGAGGTGGATCTCTCGACTCTTTCTAAGCGGAGTTCGGAAATGAAGTCTCTGACTCTCCATGTCTCAGTGAATAGGCATCTAAGTAGGGGTCTGAGCACTCTTCAGCAGGGTCTGAATGACAATGGGACAGAGTTCAAGGATTCGGTCCCCTCAAACCAGTCTCCATTTGGGAGAATCCTCCTCCTTCTCTAGACCCTCAATTGGCAGGCCAGAGGCCCCTCTCATCCAAGAGGGAAACCTCAAGACCTGCCCATGGAGCCCTCACCACAGGGCTCACGGAGGAGAAGAAGAGAGACTCCTGAAATTCCTGACAATTGTGTACCCCACAAACAAGCCAGCTGTGGAACTAGTCACCCCACTTCCATCCAGCACCCCAGTAGACAGGACGTATTCTTATCAACCTGTGAAATACCCACCAGTCATATCCCAGCTTCATTCTCCGGAAATTTGTTACTGTGGATAGCTAATGTGTGATTTCACCTATTGACGTGAATGTTCCTAAGCAGGGAATTGTCTTTCCCCATTCCAATATTTCCTCAGGTTTGATACTGTGGGCCTCGTCCTTGGTTGAACGTGGAGGGGCCTATTTTCATGCTTTGACCTCTGGAATGAGATTTATCATCCCGGTCATACTTAGGAGTCTTTTTTCACCTGTTGGAAAAACTGAAAATATTAAGCTCACTGGTCCGTTTCAGATATATCCTAATCCAAAAGCAAGCCTGAGCAGTGGGTATTTATTTACTCAGGAGAATGATGAGGATGGTGGCCATGAGAAGAATGCTGGAAAGAATACTTATCATCCAATTGTCCAATACATCCAATGGATCATCCTTAATTTAGTATCAACATAACTCCAGATCATGAGCTCAGGCTGCCTGATGTACAACAATTCAGAGGTGATGGTGAGAGCCTTCCACTTTGGGCCCATTACTCGCCTCTCTTCTCTCAGATGCTCTGTGGTATCACAATGCTTGGTGGGCAGCATGCCATTGCCATGGCAACCATTGGGCCTGATCTGCTCAGACGGAAAGCAACTCCACCTCCTCTGTGCCCACCTGCTCTCCACAGAAGGATGGCACTTCCCCTGAACGTGTGTCAGGTTCAACACGGTGGTTCCAGAACTGCTCCCCAGGAATACTCAGTCTACAATCTCATTTGGAAAGAATATGGGATGGAAAAAATCCCACTCCCCACGGAGCCTGAACAGGAAAACAATGGCCGATGGAGGAAGAACAACACAGGAGCATCCCTTTCCATGGGAGGAGGCTTTTCCACGGAAGGAAACAATGGAATATCTTTTAACCTGATTTCCACCCATGCCATTTCAGCAGATATAGGTACCATAACAAGGCTTTCAGTCCTGTCTTCCAATATGGAGCTGGGATTGTAATGGGCACATTTTGGGAGTCAGGCCCGGAAGGAGAGAAGACTCTGGTACACGTGTGCTTGTTTGTCCCATTTGTGGGATATCCACCTTAAACAATCCCATGTCCTTGGAGCAATTATCCTGCCGTTGGCGGTACTTGTATCAACAGCTCCTGTACCTCTCTCTCTCCTTCTTTTGATCTCCTTCTCTCTAGCTCTCTCACTCTACCCTTTGCCCCACTTCTATTTCTTTTGAATCCTCCTGTTACAAGTTGACCTGTGGTGATAATGGATGAAATATACAAGCCAAGAGAATGGTCCAAGTTAACCCACAGCCTTTTCTCCCTGTCATCCTAAGTCTGATCACATATGAAATCCGTGGTCCAGAAAGACTTCCTGTGCTGTGTGGAGACACCCCAACTATGTCACACTTCCACAACACTTCCCATATTCAGCCCTTCCGATGGACACGCTGACCACTTCATATGTACTTCGGTCTGGAGGGTCGCATATTGGACTCAGAGAGCAACACACTTGAAACAAGGTCCACCTGAGTGCTCTCCCAAGAAATGGCTTATCTGCAGCATTCCCTACCTGGTCCATGAGGTATTGTGGATTTGCTCGGGTGTGGATCTCAGGACTCGTTCGTAGGGTATATAGAATATCAAGTCTATGACTCTTCATGTCTCAATGATTGGGCATCCAGTAAATGGTATCAGATTCCTTTGCCAGTGGACTGGCCAACCATAGCCCAGAGTGCAAGATGTCTGTCAACCAAAGCCAGTCTCTATGGAGTATACCTCCTCATTCTCTAGCCTCATGAGTGTCAGGGACAGAGCCCACTCCCTTCCAGGAGGGAACTTTCAATACCCTCAAATTGTAGGCATCATCACAGGGCTCCTGGAAGATCAGACAATCGACCCACCTTTCCTTCCTTATGCTTGTAGACACAACAAACACACTGGCACTGGCCCCAGGCACCACACTCCCAGGAAGCACTCAATGAGAGGGAGGGTGTGCTTATCCACCTGTGGAAAAGGCACGGGAAATAGACCGGTTACATCTGGGTTAAAAGGCCTCTGTTTGGAGGGCTCCCCTGTGGCTTAGGCTATGGAAATATGTATTCAGATGTGTGGAGCTGAAAATGCCCCATTGGGAATGTCTTCTTCAGGGGTTACATCCAGGGCCTCATGCTTGGAGGAGAGCATTGGGGCATGGTTTCCTTGTTTGTGCCCTGGGATGTCTTGTTTCAAATGGCCAGGAAGCACAATTCTTCTTTCACATGTAGGAACTCCCTTGAGGTATTCTGCCCACGGATCCCCTGAAGATATCACATGTGCAGACACCAAGCCGCTAGAATCCACACTGAGCTTGGGAGCCTGAGGCGAGTGGTGGCTATGCGTCTACAGATGGAGATAAGAGTGTTCATCCAAGAGGACCACCCCTCTGATGGATCCTCCTTTCCATCAACTTCGACATACCACCAGAGCAAGAGCTAATGGTGTCCATCTTTGAACTCTCAAGGTTTGAGGGTGAGACTTTCCCACATATGGCCCATCACACACCTCTTTTCTCACAGAGAGGTGGTTTGGTCACCAGGCTCCATGGGCATCATGTCAGTGCCATGGCCACCTCTGGGAATGCACCTTTCAGAAGGAAGGCACCTCCACACACTGGGGAACCCAATTGTCTCTATCATGATGGATCTCTGATAACATGTGGAGCATTTCAGGGTCAAGTGCTTTCTCAGGCACTGCCTCACACGAATACACAGGACAGAACCTCTTTTGGAGAGAAAAGATTCATTCCAAACACCCAAACAAAAGTCCCCTGGACAATGTCATCAAGGAACGACTGAGGAAGAACACCCTCTGAGCTGCCATTTCAATAGGAAGGGACTTTTCCGCTTAGGGAAAATAGAGGGTGTCATTTAACTTAACCCACACCTCACGTCATTTGAGAGGACATGGGTGCCAAGCAGGGAGGACTGCTTGCTACCGACCTATTTCTAGAGGCAGGCCAAGAACGAGTGAAAATCTCATGCAAGAGTCCTGAGATTGCCTTTGTGTCTAATAGTCCCCGGAAACACAGACAAGGGCTTGGGAAGGAAATTGTGCCCTGGAATGTGGCTTGTGTCCAAAACACATCTCATTCTTTCTCTCTCTCACTCTCTCTCTGGGCTTCTTCCTCCTTCATATTCTCTCGAATTCACCTCATCCAAGGTTATCTGTGGTGGTACAGGTTGGCATATCTCAGCCAGGAGAGCAGTCCAATTCTTTCACCAAGATTTTCCATCAGTCTTCCAAACTCCTCTCAAATGTGAAAGCATTATTCCTGAAATAACTCCTCTGTTTGTATGGGGATATTCCACCTTACACAATGTACCCCTATCTTACCATTGTCAGACCTTCACACTCACAGATAACCACCACAATTCTACTGCCTTCTACATGGTCACAGATGTGACTCCGAGATCAACATCTTTTCAACCACCCACACATAAGGGACCTAGTGAGAATTCACTTCTCTGAAGCACACCCCGTGTATTTGAAGTTGCTGGTGAGGTGGATCTCTCGACTCTTTCTAAGCGGAGTTTGGAAATGAAGTCTCTGACTCTCCATGTCTCAGTGAATAGGCATCTAAGTAGGAGTCTGAGCACTCTTCAGCAGGGTCTGAATGACAATGGGACAGAGTTCAAGGATTCGGTCCCCTCAAACCAGTCTCCATTTGGGACAATCCTCCTCCTTCTCTAGACCCTCAATTGGCAGGCCAGAGGCCCCTCTCATCCAAGAGGGAAACCTCAAGACCTGCCCATGGAGCCCTCACCACAGGGCTCACGGAGGAGAAGAAGAGAGACTCCTGAAATTCCTGACAATTGTGTACCCCACAAACAAGCCAGCTGTGGAACTAGTCACCCCACTTCCATCCAGCACCCCAGTAGACAGGACGTATTCTTATCAACCTGTGTAATACCCACCAGTCATATCCCAGGTTCATTCTCCGGAAATTTGTTACTGTGGATAGATAATGTGTGATTTCACCTATTGACGTGAATGTTCCTAAGCAGGGAATTGTCTTTCCCCATTCCAATATTTCCTCAGGTTTGATACTGTGGGCCTCGTCCTTGGTTGAACGTAGAGGGGCCTATTTTCATGCTTTGACCTCTGGAATGAGATTTATCATCCCGGTCATACTTAGGAGTCTTTTTTCACCTGTTGGAAAAACTGAAAATATTAAGCTCACTGGTCCGTTTCAGATATATCCTAATCCAAAAGCAAGCCTGAGCAGTGGGTATTTATTTACTCAGGAGAATGATGAGGATGGTGGCCATGAGAAGAATGCTGGAAAGAATACTTATCATCCAATTGTCCAATACATCCAATGGATCATCCTTAATTTAGTATCAACATAACTCCAGATCATGAGCTCAGGCTGCCTGATGTACAACAATTCAGAGGTGATGGTGAGAGCCTTCCACTTTGGGCCCATTACTCGCCTCTCTTCTCTCAGATGCTCTGTGGTATCACAATGCTTGGTGGGCAGCATGCCATTGCCATGGCAACCATTGGGCCTGATCTGCTCAGACGGAAAGCAACTCCACCTCCTCTGTGCCCACCTGCTCTCCACAGAAGGATGGCACTTCCCCTGAACGTGTGTCAGGTTCAACACGGTGGTTCCAGAACTGCTCCCCAGGAATACTCAGTCTACAATCTCATTTGGAAAGACTATGGGATGGAAAAAATCCCACTCCCCACGGAGCCTGAACAGGAAAACAATGGCCGATGGAGGAAGAACAACACAGGAGCATCCCTTTCCATGGGAGGAGGCTTTTCCACGGAAGGAAACTATGGAATATCTCTTAACCTGATTTCCACCCATGCCATTTCAGCAGATATAGGTACCATAACAAGGCTTTCAGTCCTGTCTTCCAATATGGAGCTGGGATTGTAATGGGCACATTTTGGGAGTCAGGCCCGGAAGGAGAGAAGACTCTGGTACACGTGTGCTTGTTTGTCCCATTTGTGGGATATCCACCTTAAACAATCCCATGTCCTTGGAGCAATTATCCTGCCGTTGGCGGTACTTGTATCAACAGCTCCTGTACCTCTCTCTCTCCTTCTTTTGATCTCCTTCTCTCTAGCTCTCTCACTCTACCCTTTGCCCCACTTCTATTTCTTTTGAATCCTCCTGTTACAAGTTGACCTGTGGTGATAATGGATGAAATATACAAGCCAAGAGAATGGTCCAAGTTAACCCACAGCCTTTTCTCCCTGTCATCCTAAGTCTGATCAAATATGAAATCCGTGGTCCAGAAAGACTTCCTGTGCTGTGTGGAGACACCCCAACTATGTCACACTTCCACAACACTTCCCATATTCAGCCCTTCCGATGGACACGCTGACCACTTCATATGTACTTCGGTCTGGAGGGTCGCATATTGGACTCAGAGAGCAACACACTTGAAACAAGGTCCACCTGAGTGCTCTCCCAAGAAATGGCTTATCTGCAGCATTCCCTACCTGGTCCATGAGGTATTGTGGATTTGCTCGGGTGTGGATCTCAGGACTCGTTCGTAGGGTATATAGAATATCAAGTCTATGACTCTTCATGTCTCAATGATTGGGCATCCAGTAAATGGTATCAGATTCCTTTGCCAGTGGACTGGCCAACCATAGCCCAGAGTGCAAGATGTCTGTCAACCAAAGCCAGTCTCTATGGAGTATACCTCCTCATTCTCTAGCCTCATGAGTGTCAGGGACAGAGCCCACTCCCTTCCAGGAGGGAACTTTCAATACCCTCAAATTGTAGGCATCATCCCAGGGCTCCTGGAAGATCAGACAATCGACCCACCTTTCCTTCCTTATGCTTGTAGACACAACAAACACACTGGCACTGGCCCCAGGCACCACACTCCCAGGAAGCACTCAATGAGAGGGAGGGTGTGCTTATCCACCTGTGGAAAAGGCACGGGAAATAGACCGGTTACATCTGGGTTAAAAGGCCTCTGTTTGGAGGGCTCCCCTGTGGCTTAGGCTATGGAAATATGTATTCAGATGTGTGGAGCTGAAAATGCCCCATTGGGAATGTCTTCTTCAGGGGTTACATCCAGGGCCTCATGCTTGGAGGAGAGCATTGGGGCATGGTTTCCTTGTTTGTGCCCTGGGATGTCTTGTTTCAAATGGCCAGGAAGCACAATTCTTCTTTCACATGTAGGAACTCCCTTGAGGTATTCTGCCCACGGATCCCCTGAAGATATCACATGTTCAAACACCAAGCCTCTGTAATCTCCATTTAGCTTGGGAGCCTGAGGCGAGTGGTGGCTATGCGTCTACAGATGGAGATAAGAGTGTTCATCCAAGAGGACCACCCCTCTGATGGATCCTCCTTTCCATCAACTTCGACATACCACCAGAGCAAGAGCTAATGGTGTCCATCTTTGAACTCTCAAGGTTTGAGGGTGAGACTTTCCCACATATGGCCCATCACACACCTCTTTTCTCACAGAGAGGTGGTTTGGTCACCAGGCTCCATGGGCATCATGTCAGTGCCATGGCCACCTCTGGGAATGCACCTTTCAGAAGGAAGGCACCTCCACACACTGGGGAACCCAATTGTCTCTATCATGATGGATCTCTGATAACATGTGGAGCATTTCAGGGTCAAGTGCTTTCTCAGGCACTGCCTCACACGAATACACAGGACAGAACCTCTTTTGGAGAGAAAAGCTGACATTCCAAACACCCAAACAAAAGTCCCCTGGACAATGTCATCAAGGAACGACTGAGGAAGAACACCCTCTGAGCTGCCATTTCAATAGGAAGGGTCTTTTCCGCTTAGGGAAAATAGAGGGTGTCATTTAACTTAACCCACACCTCACGTCATTTGAGAGGACATGGGTGCCAAGCAGGGAGGACTGCTTGCTACCGACCTATTTCTAGAGGCAGGCCAAGAACGAGTGAAAATCTCATGCAAGAGTCCTGAGATTGCCTTTGTGTCTAATAGTCCCCGGAAACACAGACAAGGGCTTGGGAAGGAAATTGTGCCCTGGAATGTGGCTTGTGTCCAAAACACATCTCATTCTTTCTCTCTCTCACTCTCTCTCTGGGCTTCTTCTTCCTTCATATTCTCTCGAATTCACCTCATCCAAGGTTATCTGTGGTGGTACAGGTTGGCATATCTCAGCCAGGAGAGCAGTCCAATTCTTTCACCAAGATTTTCCATCAGTCTTCCAAACTCCTCTCAAATGTGAAAGCATTATTCCTGAAATAACTCCTCTGTTTGTATGGGGATATTCCACCTTACACAATGTACCCCTATCTTACCATTGTCAGACCTTCACACTCACAGATAACCACCACAATTCTACTGCCTTCTACATGGTCACAGATGTGACTCCGAGATCAACATCTTTTCAACCACCCACACATAAGGGACCTAGTGAGAATTCACTTCTCTGAAGCACACCCCGTGTATTTGAAGTTGCTGGTGAGGTGGATCTCTCGACTCTTTCTAAGCGGAGTTCGGAAATGAAGTCTCTGACTCTCCATGTCTCAGTGAATAGGCATCTAAGTAGGGGTCTGAGCACTCTTCAGCAGGGTCTGAATGACAATGGGACAGAGTTCAAGGATTCGGTCCCCTCAAACCAGTCTCCATTTGGGACAATCCTCCTCCTTCTCTAGACCCTCAATTGGCAGGCCAGAGGCCCCTCTCATCCAAGAGGGAAACCTCAAGACCTGCCCATGGAGCCCTCACCACAGGGCTCACGGAGGAGAAGAAGAGAGACTCCTGAAATTCCTGACAATTGTGTACCCCACAAACAAGCCAGCTGTGGAACTAGTCACCCCACTTCCATCCAGCACCCCAGTAGACAGGACGTATTCTTATCAACCTGTGTAATACCCACCAGTCATATCCCAGGTTCATTCTCCGGAAATTTGTTACTGTGGATAGATAATGTGTGATTTCACCTATTGACGTGAATGTTCCTAAGCAGGGAATTGTCTTTCCCCATTCCAATATTTCCTCAGGTTTGATACTGTGGGCCTCGTCCTTGGTTGAACGTAGAGGGGCCTATTTTCATGCTTTGACCTCTGGAATGAGATTTATCATCCCGGTCATACTTAGGAGTCTTTTTTCACCTGTTGGAAAAACTGAAAATATTAAGCTCACTGGTCCGTTTCAGATATATCCTAATCCAAAAGCAAGCCTGAGCAGTGGGTATTTATTTACTCAGGAGAATGATGAGGATGGTGGCCATGAGAAGAATGCTGGAAAGAATACTTATCATCCAATTGTCCAATACATCCAATGGATCATCCTTAATTTAGTATCAACATAACTCCAGATCATGAGCTCAGGCTGCCTGATGTACAACAATTCAGAGGTGATGGTGAGAGCCTTCCACTTTGGGCCCATTACTCGCCTCTCTTCTCTCAGATGCTCTGTGGTATCACAATGCTTGGTGGGCAGCATGCCATTGCCATGGCAACCATTGGGCCTGATCTGCTCAGACGGAAAGCAACTCCACCTCCTCTGTGCCCACCTGCTCTCCACAGAAGGATGGCACTTCCCCTGAACGTGTGTCAGGTTCAACACGGTGGTTCCAGAACTGCTCCCCAGGAATACTCAGTCTACAATCTCATTTGGAAAGACTATGGGATGGAAAAAATCCCACTCCCCACGGAGCCTGAACAGGAAAACAATGGCCGATGGAGGAAGAACAACACAGGAGCATCCCTTTCCATGGGAGGAGGCTTTTCCACGGAAGGAAACTATGGAATATCTTTTAACCTGATTTCCACCCATGCCATTTCAGCAGATATAGGTACCATAACAAGGCTTTCAGTCCTGTCTTCCAATATGGAGCTGGGATTGTAATGGGCACATTTTGGGAGTCAGGCCCGGAAGGAGAGAAGACTCTGGTACACGTGTGCTTGTTTGTCCCATTTGTGGGATATCCACCTTAAACAATCCCATGTCCTTGGAGCAATTATCCTGCCGTTGGCGGTACTTGTATCAACAGCTCCTGTACCTCTCTCTCTCCTTCTTTTGATCTCCTTCTCTCTAGCTCTCTCACTCTACCCTTTGCCCCACTTCTATTTCTTTTGAATCCTCCTGTTACAAGTTGACCTGTGGTGATAATGGATGAAATATACAAGCCAAGAGAATGGTCCAAGTTAACCCACAGCCTTTTCTCCCTGTCATCCTAAGTCTGATCAAATATGAAATCCGTGGTCCAGAAAGACTTCCTGTGCTGTGTGGAGACACCCCAACTATGTCACACTTCCACAACACTTCCCATATTCAGCCCTTCCGATGGACACGCTGACCACTTCATATGTACTTCGGTCTGGAGGGTCGCATATTGGACTCAGAGAGCAACACACTTGAAACAAGGTCCACCTGAGTGCTCTCCCAAGAAATGGCTTATCTGCAGCATTCCCTACCTGGTCCATGAGGTATTGTGGATTTGCTCGGGTGTGGATCTCAGGACTCGTTCGTAGGGTATATAGAATATCAAGTCTATGACTCTTCATGTCTCAATGATTGGGCATCCAGTAAATGGTATCAGATTCCTTTGCCAGTGGACTGGCCAACCATAGCCCAGAGTGCAAGATGTCTGTCAACCAAAGCCAGTCTCTATGGAGTATACCTCCTCATTCTCTAGCCTCATGAGTGTCAGGGACAGAGCCCACTCCCTTCCAGGAGGGAACTTTCAATACCCTCAAATTGTAGGCATCATCCCAGGGCTCCTGGAAGATCAGACAATCGACCCACCTTTCCTTCCTTATGCTTGTAGACACAACAAACACACTGGCACTGGCCCCAGGCACCACACTCCCAGGAAGCACTCAATGAGAGGGAGGGTGTGCTTATCCACCTGTGGAAAAGGCACGGGAAATAGACCGGTTACATCTGGGTTAAAAGGCCTCTGTTTGGAGGGCTCCCCTGTGGCTTAGGCTATGGAAATATGTATTCAGATGTGTGGAGCTGAAAATGCCCCATTGGGAATGTCTTCTTCAGGGGTTACATCCAGGGCCTCATGCTTGGAGGAGAGCATTGGGGCATGGTTTCCTTGTTTGTGCCCTGGGATGTCTTGTTTCAAATGGCCAGGAAGCACAGTTCTACTTTCACATGTAGGAACTCCCTTGAGGTATTCTGCCCACGGATCCCCTGAAGATATCACATGTGCAGACACCAAGCCGCTAGAATCCACACTGAGCTTGGGAGCCTGAGGCGAGTGGTGGCTATGCGTCTACAGATGGAGATAAGAGTGTTCATCCAAGAGGACCACCCCTCTGATGGATCCTCCTTTCCATCAACTTCGACATACCACCAGAGCAAGAGCTAATGGTGTCCATCTTTGAACTCTCAAGGTTTGAGGGTGAGACTTTCCCACATATGGCCCATCACACACCTCTTTTCTCACAGAGAGGTGGTTTGGTCACCAGGCTCCATGGGCATCATGTCAGTGCCATGGCCACCTCTGGGAATGCACCTTTCAGAAGGAAGGCACCTCCACACACTGGGGAACCCAATTGTCTCTATCATGATGGATCTCTGATAACATGTGGAGCATTTCAGGGTCAAGTGCTTTCTCAGGCACTGCCTCACACGAATACACAGGACAGAACCTCTTTTGGAGAGAAAAGCTGACATTCCAAACACCCAAACAAAAGTCCCCTGGACAATGTCATCAAGGAACGACTGAGGAAGAACACCCTCTGAGCTGCCATTTCAATAGGAAGGGTCTTTTCCGCTTAGGGAAAATAGAGGGTGTCATTTAACTTAACCCACACCTCACGTCATTTGAGAGGACATGGGTGCCAAGCAGGGAGGACTGCTTGCTACCGACCTATTTCTAGAGGCAGGCCAAGAACGAGTGAAAATCTCATGCAAGAGTCCTGAGATTGCCTTTGTGTCTAATAGTCCCCGGAAACACAGACAAGGGCTTGGGAAGGAAATTGTGCCCTGGAATGTGGCTTGTGTCCAAAACACATCTCATTCTTTCTCTCTCTCACTCTCTCTCTGGGCTTCTTCTTCCTTCATATTCTCTCGAATTCACCTCATCCAAGGTTATCTGTGGTGGTACAGGTTGGCATATCTCAGCCAGGAGAGCAGTCCAATTCTTTCACCAAGATTTTCCATCAGTCTTCCAAACTCCTCTCAAATGTGAAAGCATTATTCCTGAAATAACTCCTCTGTTTGTATGGGGATATTCCACCTTACACAATGTACCCCTATCTTACCATTGTCAGACCTTCACACTCACAGATAACCACCACAATTCTACTGCCTTCTACATGGTCACAGATGTGACTCCGAGATCAACATCTTTTCAACCACCCACACATAAGGGACCTAGTGAGAATTCACTTCTCTGAAGCACACCCCGTGTATTTGAAGTTGCTGGTGAGGTGGATCTCTCGACTCTTTCTAAGCGGAGTTCGGAAATGAAGTCTCTGACTCTCCATGTCTCAGTGAATTGGCATCTAAGTAGGGGTCTGAGCACTCTTCAGCAGGGTCTGAATGACAATGGGACAGAGTTCAAGGATTCGGTCCCCTCAAACCAGTCTCCATTTGGGACAATCCTCCTCCTTCTCTAGACCCTCAATTGGCAGGCCAGAGGCCCCTCTCATCCAAGAGGGAAACCTCAAGACCTGCCCATGGAGCCCTCACCACAGGGCTCACGGAGGAGAAGAAGAGAGACTCCTGAAATTCCTGACAATTGTGTACCCCACAAACAAGCCAGCTGTGGAACTAGTCACCCCACTTCCATCCAGCACCCCAGTAGACAGGACGTATTCTTATCAACCTGTGAAATACCCACCAGTCATATCCCAGCTTCATTCTCCGGAAATTTGTTACTGTGGATAGATAATGTGTGATTTCACCTATTGACGTGAATGTTCCTAAGCAGGGAATTGTCTTTCCCCATTCCAATATTTCCTCAGGTTTGATACTGTGGGCCTCGTCCTTGGTTGAACGTGGAGGGGCCTATTTTCATGCTTTGACCTCTGGAATGAGATTTATCATCCCGGTCATACTTAGGAGTCTTTTTTCACCTGTTGGAAAAACTGAAAATATTAAGCTCACTGGTCCGTTTCAGATATATCCTAATCCAAAAGCAAGCCTGAGCAGTGGGTATTTATTTACTCAGGAGAATGATGAGGATGGTGGCCATGAGAAGAATGCTGGAAAGAATACTTATCATCCAATTGTCCAATACATCCAATGGATCATCCTTAATTTAGTATCAACATAACTCCAGATCATGAGCTCAGGCTGCCTGATGTACAACAATTCAGAGGTGATGGTGAGAGCCTTCCACTTTGGGCCCATTACTCGCCTCTCTTCTCTCAGATGCTCTGTGGTATCACAATGCTTGGTGGGCAGCATGCCATTGCCATGGCAACCATTGGGCCTGATCTGCTCAGACGGAAAGCAACTCCACCTCCTCTGTGCCCACCTGCTCTCCACAGAAGGATGGCACTTCCCCTGAACGTGTGTCAGGTTCAACACGGTGGTTCCAGAACTGCTCCCCAGGAATACTCAGTCTACAATCTCATTTGGAAAGACTATGGGATGGAAAAAATCCCACTCCCCACGGAGCCTGAACAGGAAAACAATGGCCGATGGAGGAAGAACAACACAGGAGCATCCCTTTCCATGGGAGGAGGCTTTTCCACGGAAGGAAACTATGGAATATCTTTTAACCTGATTTCCACCCATGCCATTTCAGCAGATATAGGTACCATAACAAGGCTTTCAGTCCTGTCTTCCAATATGGAGCTGGGATTGTAATGGGCACATTTTGGGAGTCAGGCCCGGAAGGAGAGAAGACTCTGGTACACGTGTGCTTGTTTGTCCCATTTGTGGGATATCCACCTTAAACAATCCCATGTCCTTGGAGCAATTATCCTGCCGTTGGCGGTACTTGTATCAACAGCTCCTGTACCTCTCTCTCTCCTTCTTTTGATCTCCTTCTCTCTAGCTCTCTCACTCTACCCTTTGCCCCACTTCTATTTCTTTTGAATCCTCCTGTTACAAGTTGACCTGTGGTGATAATGGATGAAATATACAAGCCAAGAGAATGGTCCAAGTTAACCCACAGCCTTTTCTCCCTGTCATCCTAAGTCTGATCAAATATGAAATCCGTGGTCCAGAAAGACTTCCTGTGCTGTGTGGAGACACCCCAACTATGTCACACTTCCACAACACTTCCCATATTCAGCCCTTCCGATGGACACGCTGACCACTTCATATGTACTTCGGTCTGGAGGGTCGCATATTGGACTCAGAGAGCAACACACTTGAAACAAGGTCCACCTGAGTGCTCTCCCAAGAAATGGCTTATCTGCAGCATTCCCTACCTGGTCCATGAGGTATTGTGGATTTGCTCGGGTGTGGATCTCAGGACTCGTTCGTAGGGTATATAGAATATCAAGTCTATGACTCTTCATGTCTCAATGATTGGGCATCCAGTAAATGGTATCAGATTCCTTTGCCAGTGGACTGGCCAACCATAGCCCAGAGTGCAAGATGTCTGTCAACCAAAGCCAGTCTCTATGGAGTATACCTCCTCATTCTCTAGCCTCATGAGTGTCAGGGACAGAGCCCACTCCCTTCCAGGAGGGAACTTTCAATACCCTCAAATTGTAGGCATCATCACAGGGCTCCTGGAAGATCAGACAACTGACCCACCTTTCCTTCCTTATGCTTGTAGACACAACAAACACACTGGCACTGGCCCCAGGCACCACACTCCCAGGAAGCACTCAATGAGAGGGAGGGTGTGCTTATCCACCTGTGGAAAAGGCACGGGAAATAGACCGGTTACATCTGGGTTAAAAGGCCTCTGTTTGGAGGGCTCCCCTGTGGCTTAGGCTATGGAAATATGTATTCAGATGTGTGGAGCTGAAAATGCCCCATTGGGAATGTCTTCTTCAGGGGTTACATCCAGGGCCTCATGCTTGGAGGAGAGCATTGGGGCATGGTTTCCTTGTTTGTGCCCTGGGATGTCTTGTTTCAAATGGCCAGGAAGCACAATTCTTCTTTCACATGTAGGAACTCCCTTGAGGTATTCTGCCCACGGATCCCCTGAAGATATCACATGTGCAGACACCAAGCCGCTAGAATCCACACTGAGCTTGGGAGCCTGAGGCGAGTGGTGGCTATGCGTCTACAGATGGAGATAAGAGTGTTCATCCAAGAGGACCACCCCTCTGATGGATCCTCCTTTCCATCAACTTCGACATACCACCAGAGCAAGAGCTAATGGTGTCCATCTTTGAACTCTCAAGGTTTGAGGGTGAGACTTTCCCACATATGGCCCATCACACACCTCTTTTCTCACAGAGAGGTGGTTTGGTCACCAGGCTCCATGGGCATCATGTCAGTGCCATGGCCACCTCTGGGAATGCACCTTTCAGAAGGAAGGCACCTCCACACACTGGGGAACCCAATTGTCTCTATCATGATGGATCTCTGATAACATGTGGAGCATTTCAGGGTCAAGTGCTTTCTCAGGCACTGCCTCACACGAATACACAGGACAGGACCTCTTTTGGAGAGAAAAGCTGACATTCCAAACACCCAAACAAAAGTCCCCTGGACAATGTCATCAAGGAACGACTGAGGAAGAACACCCTCTGAGCTGCCATTTCAATAGGAAGGGTCTTTTCCGCTTAGGGAAAATAGAGGGTGTCATTTAACTTAACCCACACCTCACGTCATTAGAGAGGACATGGGTGCCAAGCAGGGAGGACTGCTTGCTACCGACCTATTTCTAGAGGCAGGCCAAGAACGAGTGAAAATCTCATGCAAGAGTCCTGAGATTGCCTTTGTGTCTAATAGTCCCCGGAAACACAGACAAGGGCTTGGGAAGGAAATTGTGCCCTGGAATGTGGCTTGTGTCCAAAACACATCTCATTCTTTCTCTCTCTCACTCTCTCTCTGGGCTTCTTCTTCCTTCATATTCTCTCGAATTCACCTCATCCAAGGTTATCTGTGGTGGTACAGGTTGGCATATCTCAGCCAGGAGAGCAGTCCAATTCTTTCACCAAGATTTTCCATCAGTCTTCCAAACTCCTCTCAAATGTGAAAGCATTATTCCTGAAATAACTCCTCTGTTTGTATGGGGATATTCCCCCTTACACAATGTACCCCTATCTTACCATTGTCAGACCTTCACACTCACAGATAACCACCACAATTCTACTGCCTTCTACATGGTCACAGATGTGACTCCGAGATCAACATCTTTTCAACCACCCACACATAAGGGACCTAGTGAGAATTCACATCTCTGAAGCACACCCCGTGTATTTGAAGTTGCTGGTGAGGTGGATCTCTCGACTCTTTCTAAGCGGAGTTCGGAAATGAAGTCTCTGACTCTCCATGTCTCAGTGAATTGGCATCTAAGTAGGGGTCTGAGCACTCTTCAGCAGGGTCTGAATGACAATGGGACAGAGTTCAAGGATTCGGTCCCCTCAAACCAGTCTCCATTTGGGACAATCCTCCTCCTTCTCTAGACCCTCAATTGGCAGGCCAGAGGCCCCTCTCATCCAAGAGGGAAACCTCAAGACCTGCCCATGGAGCCCTCACCACAGGGCTCACGGAGGAGAAGAAGAGAGACTCCTGAAATTCCTGACAATTGTGTACCCCACAAACAAGCCAGCTGTGGAACTAGTCACCCCACTTCCATCCAGCACCCCAGTAGACAGGACGTATTCTTATCAACCTGTGAAATACCCACCAGTCATATCCCAGCTTCATTCTCCGGAAATTTGTTACTGTGGATAGATAATGTGTGATTTCACCTATTGACGTGAATGTTCCTAAGCAGGGAATTGTCTTTCCCCATGCCAATATTTCCTCAGGTTTGATACTGTGGGCCTCGTCCTTGGTTGAACGTGGAGGGGCCTATTTTCATGCTTTGACCTCTGGAATGAGATTTATCATCCCGGTCATACTTAGGAGTCTTTTTTCACCTGTTGGAAAAACTGAAAATATTAAGCTCACTGGTCCGTTTCAGATATATCCTAATCCAAAAGCAAGCCTGAGCAGTGGGTATTTATTTACTCAGGAGAATGATGAGGATGGTGGCCATGAGAAGAATGCTGGAAAGAATACTTATCATCCAATTGTCCAATACATCCAATGGATCATCCTTAATTTAGTATCAACATAACTCCAGATCATGAGCTCAGGCTGCCTGATGTACAACAATTCAGAGGTGATGGTGAGAGCCTTCCACTTTGGGCCCATTACTCGCCTCTCTTCTCTCAGATGCTCTGTGGTATCACAATGCTTGGTGGGCAGCATGCCATTGCCATGGCAACCATTGGGCCTGATCTGCTCAGATGGAAAGCAACTCCACCTCCTCTGTGCCCACCTGCTCTCCACAGAAGGATGGCACTTCCCCTGAACGTGTGTCAGGTTCAACACGGTGGTTCCAGAACTGCTCCCCAGGAATACTCAGTCTACAATCTCATTTGGAAAGACTATGGGATGGAAAAAATCCCACTCCCCACGGAGCCTGAACAGGAAAACAATGGCCGATGGAGGAAGAACAACACAGGAGCATCCCTTTCCATGGGAGGAGGCTTTTCCACGGAAGGAAACTATGGAATATCTTTTAACCTGATTTCCACCCATGCCATTTCAGCAGATATAGGTACCATAACAAGGCTTTCAGTCCTGTCTTCCAATATGGAGCTGGGATTGTAATGGGCACATTTTGGGAGTCAGGCCCGGAAGGAGAGAAGACTCTGGTACACGTGTGCTTGTTTGTCCCATTTGTGGGATATCCACCTTAAACAATCCCATGTCCTTGGAGCAATTATCCTGCCGTTGGCGGTACTTGTATCAACAGCTCCTGTACCTCTCTCTCTCCTTCTTTTGATCTCCTTCTCTCTAGCTCTCTCACTCTACCCTTTGCCCCACTTCTATTTCTTTTGAATCCTCCTGTTACAAGTTGACCTGTGGTGATAATGGATGAAATATACAAGCCAAGAGAATGGTCCAAGTTAACCCACAGCCTTTTCTCCCTGTCATCCTAAGTCTGATCAAATATGAAATCCGTGGTCCAGAAAGACTTCCTGTGCTGTGTGGAGACACCCCAACTATGTCACACTTCCACAACACTTCCCATATTCAGCCCTTCCGATGGACACGCTGACCACTTCATATACACTTTGGTCTGGAGGGTCGCATATTGGACTCAGAGAGCAACACACTTGAAACAAGGTCCACCTGAGTGCTCTCCCAAGAAATGGCTTATCTGCAGCATTCCCTACCTGGTCCATGAGGTATTGTGGATTTGCTCGGGTGTGGATCTCAGGACTCGTTCGTAGGGTATATAGAATATCAAGTCTATGACTCTTCATGTCTCAATGATTGGGCATCCAGTAAATGGTATCAGATTCCTTTGCCAGTGGACTGGCCAACCATAGCCCAGAGTGCAAGATGTCTGTCAACCAAAGCCAGTCTCTATGGAGTATACCTCCTCATTCTCTAGCCTCATGAGTGTCAGGGACAGAGCCCACTCCCTTCCAGGAGGGAACTTTCAATACCCTCAAATTGTAGGCATCATCCCAGGGCTCCTGGAAGATCAGACAATCGACCCACCTTTCCTTCCTTATGCTTGTAGACACAACAAACACACTGGCACTGGCCCCAGGCACCACACTCCCAGGAAGCACTCAATGAGAGGGAGGGTGTGCTTATCCACCTGTGGAAAAGGCACGGGAAATAGACCGGTTACATCTGGGTTAAAAGGCCTCTGTTTGGAGGGCTCCCCTGTGGCTTAGGCTATGGAAATATGTATTCAGATGTGTGGAGCTGAAAATGCCCCATTGGGAATGTCTTCTTCAGGGGTTACATCCAGGGCCTCATGCTTGGAGGAGAGCATTGGGGCATGGTTTCCTTGTTTGTGCCCTGGGATGTCTTGTTTCAAATGGCCAGGAAGCACAATTCTTCTTTCACATGTAGGAACTCCCTTGAGGTATTCTGCCCACGGATCCCCTGAAGATATCACATGTTCAAACACCAAGCCTCTGTAATCTCCATTTAGCTTGGGAGCCTGAGGCGAGTGGTGGCTATGCGTCTACAGATGGAGATAAGAGTGTTCATCCAAGAGGACCACCCCTCTGATGGATCCTCCTTTCCATCAACTTCGACATACCACCAGAGCAAGAGCTAATGGTGTCCATCTTTGAACTCTCAAGGTTTGAGGGTGAGACTTTCCCACATATGGCCCATCACACACCTCTTTTCTCACAGAGAGGTGGTTTGGTCACCAGGCTCCATGGGCATCATGTCAGTGCCATGGCCACCTCTGGGAATGCACCTTTCAGAAGGAAGGCACCTCCACACACTGGGGAACCCAATTGTCTCTATCATGATGGATCTCTGATAACATGTGGAGCATTTCAGGGTCAAGTGCTTTCTCAGGCACTGCCTCACACGAATACACAGGACAGAACCTCTTTTGGAGAGAAAAGCTGACATTCCAA
This sequence comes from Sus scrofa, assembly GCF_054392235.1. Lineage (NCBI taxonomy): Eukaryota > Metazoa > Chordata > Mammalia > Artiodactyla > Suidae > Sus > Sus scrofa. The sequence continues at coordinate 46,843,419 of NC_139402.1, forward strand.
ACACCCAAACAAAAGTCCCCTGGACAATGTCATCAAGGAACGACTGAGGAAGAACACCCTCTGAGCTGCCATTTCAATAGGAAGGGTCTTTTCCGCTTAGGGAAAATAGAGGGTGTCATTTAACTTAACCCACACCTCACGTCATTTGAGAGGACATGGGTGCCAAGCAGGGAGGACTGCTTGCTACCGACCTATTTCTAGAGGCAGGCCAAGAACGAGTGAAAATCTCATGCAAGAGTCCTGAGATTGCCTTTGTGTCTAATAGTCCCCGGAAACACAGACAAGGGCTTGGGAAGGACATTGTGCCCTGGAATGTGGCTTGTGTCCAAAACACATCTCATTCTTTCTCTCTCTCACTCTCTCTCTGGGCTTCTTCTTCCTTCATATTCTCTCGAATTCACCTCATCCAAGGTTATCTGTGGTGGTACAGGTTGGCATATCTCAGCCAGGAGAGCAGTCCAATTCTTTCACCAAGATTTTCCATCAGTCTTCCAAACTCCTCTCAAATGTGAAAGCATTATTCCTGAAATAACTCCTCTGTTTGTATGGGGATATTCCCCCTTACACAATGTACCCCTATCTTACCATTGTCAGACCTTCACACTCACAGATAACCACCACAATTCTACTGCCTTCTACATGGTCACAGATGTGACTCCGAGATCAACATCTTTTCAACCACCCACACATAAGGGACCTAGTGAGAATTCACTTCTCTGAAGCACACCCCGTGTATTTGAAGTTGCTGGTGAGGTGGATCTCTCGACTCTTTCTAAGCGGAGTTCGGAAATGAAGTCTCTGACTCTCCATGTCTCAGTGAATTGGCATCTAAGTAGGGGTCTGAGCACTCTTCAGCAGGGTCTGAATGACAATGGGACAGAGTTCAAGGATTCGGTCCCCTCAAACCAGTCTCCATTTGGGACAATCCTCCTCCTTCTCTAGACCCTCAATTGGCAGGCCAGAGGCCCCTCTCATCCAAGAGGGAAACCTCAAGACCTGCCCATGGAGCCCTCACCACAGGGCTCACGGAGGAGAAGAAGAGAGACTCCTGAAATTCCTGACAATTGTGTACCCCACAAACAAGCCAGCTGTGGAACTAGTCACCCCACTTCCATCCAGCACCCCAGTAGACAGGACGTATTCTTATCAACCTGTGAAATACCCACCAGTCATATCCCAGCTTCATTCTCCGGAAATTTGTTACTGTGGATAGCTAGTGTGTGATTTCACCTATTGACGTGAATGTTCCTAAGCAGGGAATTGTCTTTCCCCATTCCAATATTTCCTCAGGTTTGATACTGTGGGCCTCGTCCTTGGTTGAACGTGGAGGGGCCTATTTTCATGCTTTGACATCTGGAATGAGATTTATCATCCCGGTCATACTTAGGAGTCTTTTTTCACCTGTTGGAAAAACTGAAAATATTAAGCTCACTGGTCCGTTTCAGATATATCCTAATCCAAAAGCAAGCCTGAGCAGTGGGTATTTATTTACTCAGGAGAATGATGAGGATGGTGGCCATGAGAAGAATGCTGGAAAGAATACTTATCATCCAATTGTCCAATACATCCAATGGATCATCCTTAATTTAGTATCAACATAACTCCAGATCATGAGCTCAGGCTGCCTGATGTACAACAATTCAGAGGTGATGGTGAGAGCCTTCCACTTTGGGCCCATTACTCGCCTCTCTTCTCTCAGATGCTCTGTGGTATCACAATGCTTGGTGGGCAGCATGCCATTGCCATGGCAACCATTGGGCCTGATCTGCTCAGACGGAAAGCAACTCCACCTCCTCTGTGCCCACCTGCTCTCCACAGAAGGATGGCACTTCCCCTGAACGTGTGTCAGGTTCAACACGGTGGTTCCAGAACTGCTCCCCAGGAATACTCAGTCTACAATCTCATTTGGAAAGACTATGGGATGGAAAAAATCCCACTCCCCACGGAGCCTGAACAGGAAAACAATGGCCGATGGAGGAAGAACAACACAGGAGCATCCCTTTCCATGGGAGGAGGCTTTTCCACGGAAGGAAACTATGGAATATCTTTTAACCTGATTTCCACCCATGCCATTTCAGCAGATATAGGTACCATAACAAGGCTTTCAGTCCTGTCTTCCAATATGGAGCTGGGATTGTAATGGGCACATTTTGGGAGTCAGGCCCGGAAGGAGAGAAGACTCTGGTACACGTGTGCTTGTTTGTCCCATTTGTGGGATATCCACCTTAAACAATCCCATGTCCTTGGAGCAATTATCCTGCCGTTGGCGGTACTTGTATCAACAGCTCCTGTACCTCTCTCTCTCCTTCTTTTGATCTCCTTCTCTCTAGCTCTCTCACTCTACCCTTTGCCCCACTTCTATTTCTTTTGAATCCTCCTGTTACAAGTTGACCTGTGGTGATAATGGATGAAATATACAAGCCAAGAGAATGGTCCAAGTTAACCCACAGCCTTTTCTCCCTGTCATCCTAAGTCTGATCAAATATGAAATCCGTGGTCCAGAAAGACTTCCTGTGCTGTGTGGAGACACCCCAACTATGTCACACTTCCACAACACTTCCCATATTCAGCCCTTCCGATGGACACGCTGACCACTTCATATGTACTTCGGTCTGGAGGGTCGCATATTGGACTCAGAGAGCAACACACTTGAAACAAGGTCCACCTGAGTGCTCTCCCAAGAAATGGCTTATCTGCAGCATTCCCTACCTGGTCCATGAGGTATTGTGGATTTGCTCGGGTGTGGATCTCAGGACTCGTTCGTAGGGTATATAGAATATCAAGTCTATGACTCTTCATGTCTCAATGATTGGGCATCCAGTAAATGGTATCAGATTCCTTTGCCAGTGGACTGGCCAACCATAGCCCAGAGTGCAAGATGTCTGTCAACCAAAGCCAGTCTCTATGGAGTATACCTCCTCATTCTCTAGCCTCATGAGTGTCAGGGACAGAGCCCACTCCCTTCCAGGAGGGAACTTTCAATACCCTCAAATTGTAGGCATCATCACAGGGCTCCTGGAAGATCAGACAATCGACCCACCTTTCCTTCCTTATGCTTGTAGACACAACAAACACACTGGCACTGGCCCCAGGCACCACACTCCCAGGAAGCACTCAATGAGAGGGAGGGTGTGCTTATCCACCTGTGGAAAAGGCACGGGAAATAGACCGGTTACATCTGGGTTAAAAGGCCTCTGTTTGGAGGGCTCCCCTGTGGCTTAGGCTATGGAAATATGTATTCAGATGTGTGGAGCTGAAAATGCCCCATTGGGAATGTCTTCTTCAGGGGTTACATCCAGGGCCTCATGCTTGGAGGAGAGCATTGGGGCATGGTTTCCTTGTTTGTGCCCTGGGATGTCTTGTTTCAAATGGCCAGGAAGCACAATTCTTCTTTCACATGTAGGAACTCCCTTGAGGTATTCTGCCCACGGATCCCCTGAAGATATCACATGTTCAAACACCAAGCCTCTGTAATCTCCATTTAGCTTGGGAGCCTGAGGCGAGTGGTGGCTATGCGTCTACAGATGGAGATAAGAGTGTTCATCCAAGAGGACCACCCCTCTGATGGATCCTCCTTTCCATCAACTTCGACATACCACCAGAGCAAGAGCTAATGGTGTCCATCTTTGAACTCTCAAGGTTTGAGGGTGAGACTTTCCCACATATGGCCCATCACACACCTCTTTTCTCACAGAGAGGTGGTTTGGTCACCAGGCTCCATGGGCATCATGTCAGTGCCATGGCCACCTCTGGGAATGCACCTTTCAGAAGGAAGGCACCTCCACACACTGGGGAACCCAATTGTCTCTATCATGATGGATCTCTGATAACATGTGGAGCATTTCAGGGTCAAGTGCTTTCTCAGGCACTGCCTCACACGAATACACAGGACAGAACCTCTTTTGGAGAGAAAAGCTGACATTCCAAACACCCAAACAAAAGTCCCCTGGACAATGTCATCAAGGAACGACTGAGGAAGAACACCCTCTGAGCTGCCATTTCAATAGGAAGGGTCTTTTCCGCTTAGGGAAAATAGAGGGTGTCATTTAACTTAACCCACACCTCACGTCATTTGAGAGGACATGGGTGCCAAGCAGGGAGGACTGCTTGCTACCGACCTATTTCTAGAGGCAGGCCAAGAACGAGTGAAAATCTCATGCAAGAGTCCTGAGATTGCCTTTGTGTCTAATAGTCCCCGGAAACACAGACAAGGGCTTGGGAAGGAAATTGTGCCCTGGAATGTGGCTTGTGTCCAAAACACATCTCATTCTTTCTCTCTCTCACTCTCTCTCTGGGCTTCTTCTTCCTTCATATTCTCTCGAATTCACCTCATCCAAGGTTATCTGTGGTGGTACAGGTTGGCATATCTCAGCCAGGAGAGCAGTCCAATTCTTTCACCAAGATTTTCCATCAGTCTTCCAAACTCCTCTCAAATGTGAAAGCATTATTCCTGAAATAACTCCTCTGTTTGTATGGGGATATTCCACCTTACACAATGTACCCCTATCTTACCATTGTCAGACCTTCACACTCACAGATAACCACCACAATTCTACTGCCTTCTACATGGTCACAGATGTGACTCCGAGATCAACATCTTTTCAACCACCCACACATAAGGGACCTAGTGAGAATTCACTTCTCTGAAGCACACCCCGTGTATTTGAAGTTGCTGGTGAGGTGGATCTCTCGACTCTTTCTAAGCGGAGTTCGGAAATGAAGTCTCTGACTCTCCATGTCTCAGTGAATTGGCATCTAAGTAGGGGTCTGAGCACTCTTCAGCAGGGTCTGAATGACAATGGGACAGAGTTCAAGGATTCGGTCCCCTCAAACCAGTCTCCATTTGGGACAATCCTCCTCCTTCTCTAGACCCTCAATTGGCAGGCCAGAGGCCCCTCTCATCCAAGAGGGAAACCTCAAGACCTGCCCATGGAGCCCTCACCACAGGGCTCACGGAGGAGAAGAAGAGAGACTCCTGAAATTCCTGACAATTGTGTACCCCACAAACAAGCCAGCTGTGGAACTAGTCACCCCACTTCCATCCAGCACCCCAGTAGACAGGACGTATTCTTATCAACCTGTGAAATACCCACCAGTCATATCCCAGCTTCATTCTCCGGAAATTTGTTACTGTGGATAGCTAGTGTGTGATTTCACCTATTGACGTGAATGTTCCTAAGCAGGGAATTGTCATTCCCCATGCCAATATTTCCTCAGGTTTGATACTGTGGGCCTCGTCGTTGGTTGAACGTAGAGGGGCCTATTTTCATGCTTTGACCTCTGGAATGAGATTTATCATCCCGGTCATACTTAGGAGTCTTTTTTCACCTGTTGGAAAAACTGAAAATATTAAGCTCACTGGTCCGTTTCAGATATATCCTAATCCAAAAGCAAGCCTGAGCAGTGGGTATTTATTTACTCAGGAGAATGATGAGGATGGTGGCCATGAGAAGAATGCTGGAAAGAATACTTATCATCCAATTGTCCAATACATCCAATGGATCATCCTTAATTTAGTATCAACATAACTCCAGATCATGAGCTCAGGCTGCCTGATGTACAACAATTCAGAGGTGATGGTGAGAGCCTTCCACTTTGGGCCCATTACTCGCCTCTCTTCTCTCAGATGCTCTGTGGTATCACAATGCTTGGTGGGCAGCATGCCATTGCCATGGCAACCATTGGGCCTGATCTGCTCAGACGGAAAGCAACTCCACCTCCTCTGTGCCCACCTGCTCTCCACAGAAGGATGGCACTTCCCCTGAACGTGTGTCAGGTTCAACACGGTGGTTCCAGAACTGCTCCCCAGGAATACTCAGTCTACAATCTCATTTGGAAAGACTATGGGATGGAAAAAATCCCACTCCCCACGGAGCCTGAACAGGAAAACAATGGCCGATGGAGGAAGAACAACACAGGAGCATCCCTTTCCATGGGAGGAGGCTTTTCCACGGAAGGAAACTATGGAATATCTTTTAACCTGATTTCCACCCATGCCATTTCAGCAGATATAGGTACCATAACAAGGCTTTCAGTCCTGTCTTCCAATATGGAGCTGGGATTGTAATGGGCACATTTTGGGAGTCAGGCCCGGAAGGAGAGAAGACTCTGGTACACGTGTGCTTGTTTGTCCCATTTGTGGGATATCCACCTTAAACAATCCCATGTCCTTGGAGCAATTATCCTGCCGTTGGCGGTACTTGTATCAACAGCTCCTGTACCTCTCTCTCTCCTTCTTTTGATCTCCTTCTCTCTAGCTCTCTCACTCTACCCTTTGCCCCACTTCTATTTCTTTTGAATCCTCCTGTTACAAGTTGACCTGTGGTGATAATGGATGAAATATACAAGCCAAGAGAATGGTCCAAGTTAACCCACAGCCTTTTCTCCCTGTCATCCTAAGTCTGATCAAATATGAAATCCGTGGTCCAGAAAGACTTCCTGTGCTGTGTGGAGACACCCCAACTATGTCACACTTCCACAACACTTCCCATATTCAGCCCTTCCGATGGACACGCTGACCACTTCATATGTACTTCGGTCTGGAGGGTCGCATATTGGACTCAGAGAGCAACACACTTGAAACAAGGTCCACCTGAGTGCTCTCCCAAGAAATGGCTTATCTGCAGCATTCCCTACCTGGTCCATGAGGTATTGTGGATTTGCTCGGGTGTGGATCTCAGGACTCGTTCGTAGGGTATATAGAATATCAAGTCTATGACTCTTCATGTCTCAATGATTGGGCATCCAGTAAATGGTATCAGATTCCTTTGCCAGTGGACTGGCCAACCATAGCCCAGAGTGCAAGATGTCTGTCAACCAAAGCCAGTCTCTATGGAGTATACCTCCTCATTCTCTAGCCTCATGAGTGTCAGGGACAGAGCCCACTCCCTTCCAGGAGGGAACTTTCAATACCCTCAAATTGTAGGAATCATCCCAGGGCTCCTGGAAGATCAGACAATCGACCCACCTTTCCTTCCTTATGCTTGTAGACACAACAAACACACTGGCACTGGCCCCAGGCACCACACTCCCAGGAAGCACTCAATGAGAGGGAGGGTGTGCTTATCCACCTGTGGAAAAGGCACGGGAAATAGACCGGTTACATCTGGGTTAAAAGGCCTCTGTTTGGAGGGCTCCCCTGTGGCTTAGGCTATGGAAATATGTATTCAGATGTGTGGAGCTGAAAATGCCCCATTGGGAATGTCTTCTTCAGGGGTTACATCCAGGGCCTCATGCTTGGAGGAGAGCATTGGGGCATGGTTTCCTTGTTTGTGCCCTGGGATGTCTTGTTTCAAATGGCCAGGAAGCACAATTCTTCTTTCACATGTAGGAACTCCCTTGAGGTATTCTGCCCACGGATCCCCTGAAGATATCACATGTTCAAACACCAAGCCTCTGTAATCTACATTTAGCTTTGGAGCCTGGGGGGAGTGGTGGCTATGCGTCTACAGATGGAGATAAGAGTGTTCATCCAAGAGGACCACCCCTCTGATGGATCCTCCTTTCCATCAACTTCGACATACCACCAGAGCAAGAGCTAATGGTGTCCATCTTTGAACTCTCAAGGTTTGAGGGTGAGACTTTCCCACATATGGCCCATCACACACCTCTTTTCTCACAGAGAGGTGGTTTGGTCACCAGGCTCCATGGGCATCATGTCAGTGCCATGGCCACCTCTGGGAATGCACCTTTCAGAAGGAAGGCACCTCCACACACTGGGGAACCCAATTGTCTCTATCATGATGGATCTCTGATAACATGTGGAGCATTTCAGGGTCAAGTGCTTTCTCAGGCACTGCCTCACACGAATACACAGGACAGAACCTCTTTTGGAGAGAAACGATTCATTCCAAACACCCAAACAAAAGTCCCCTGGACAATGTCATCAAGGAACGACTGAGGAAGAACACCCTCTGAGCTGCCATTTCAATAGGAAGGGTCTTTTCCGCTTAGGGAAAATAGAGGGTGTCATTTAACTTAACCCACACCTCACGTCATCTGAGAGGACATGGGTGCCAAGCAGGGAGGACTGCTTGCTACCGACCTATTTCTAGAGGCAGGCCAAGAACGAGTGAAAATCTCATGCAAGAGTCCTGAGATTGCCTTTGTGTCTAATAGTCCCCGGAAACACAGACAAGGGCTTGGGAAGGAAATTGTGCCCTGGAATGTGGCTTGTGTCCAAAACACATCTCATTCTTTCTCTCTCTCACTCTCTCTCTGGGCTTCTTCTTCCTTCATATTCTCTCGAATTCACCTCATCCAAGGTTATCTGTGGTGGTACAGGTTGGCATATCTCAGCCAGGAGAGCAGTCCAATTCTTTCACCAAGATTTTCCATCAGTCTTCCAAACTCCTCTCAAATGTGAAAGCATTATTCCTGAAATAACTCCTCTGTTTGTATGGGGATATTCCACCTTACACAATGTACCCCTATCTTACCATTGTCAGACCTTCACACTCACAGATAACCACCACAATTCTACTGCCTTCTACATGGTCACAGATGTGACTCCGAGATCAACATCTTTTCAACCACCCACACATAAGGGACCTAGTGAGAATTCACTTCTCTGAAGCACACCCCGTGTATTTGAAGTTGCTGGTGAGGTGGATCTCTCGACTCTTTCTAAGCGGAGTTCGGAAATGAAGTCTCTGACTCTCCATGTCTCAGTGAATTGGCATCTAAGTAGGGGTCTGAGCACTCTTCAGCAGGGTCTGAATGACAATGGGACAGAGTTCAAGGATTCGGTCCCCTCAAACCAGTCTCCATTTGGGACAATCCTCCTCCTTCTCTAGACCCTCAATTGGCAGGCCAGAGGCCCCTCTCATCCAAGAGGGAAACCTCAAGACCTGCCCATGGAGCCCTCACCACAGGGCTCACGGAGGAGAAGAAGAGAGACTCCTGAAATTCCTGACAATTGTGTACCCCACAAACAAGCCAGCTGTGGAACTAGTCACCCCACTTCCATCCAGCACCCCAGTAGACAGGACGTATTCTTATCAACCTGTGAAATACCCACCAGTCATATCCCAGCTTCATTCTCCGGAAATTTGTTACTGTGGATAGCTAGTGTGTGATTTCACCTATTGACGTGAATGTTCCTAAGCAGGGAATTGTCTTTCCCCATTCCAATATTTCCTCAGGTTTGATACTGTGGGCCTCGTCCTTGGTTGAACGTAGAGGGGCCTATTTTCATGCTTTGACCTCTGGAATGAGATTTATCATCCCGGTCATACTTAGGAGTCTTTTTTCACCTGTTGGAAAAACTGAAAATATTAAGCTCACTGGTCCGTTTCAGATATATCCTAATCCAAAAGCAAGCCTGAGCAGTGGGTATTTATTTACTCAGGAGAATGATGAGGATGGTGGCCATGAGAAGAATGCTGGAAAGAATACTTATCATCCAATTGTCCAATACATCCAATGGATCATCCTTAATTTAGTATCAACATAACTCCAGATCATGAGCTCAGGCTGCCTGATGTACAACAATTCAGAGGTGATGGTGAGAGCCTTCCACTTTGGGCCCATTACTCGCCTCTCTTCTCTCAGATGCTCTGTGGTATCACAATGCTTGGTGGGCAGCATGCCATTGCCATGGCAACCATTGGGCCTGATCTGCTCAGACGGAAAGCAACTCCACCTCCTCTGTGCCCACCTGCTCTCCACAGAAGGATGGCACTTCCCCTGAACGTGTGTCAGGTTCAACACGGTGGTTCCAGAACTGCTCCCCAGGAATACGCAGTCTACAATCTCATTTGGAAAGAATATGGGATGGAAAAAATCCCACTCCCCACGGAGCCTGAACAGGAAAACAATGGCCGATGGAGGAAGAACAACACAGGAGCATCCCTTTCCATGGGAGGAGGCTTTTCCACGGAAGGAAACTATGGAATATCTTTTAACCTGATTTCCACCCATGCCATTTCAGCAGATATAGGTACCATAACAAGGCTTTCAGTCCTGTCTTCCAATATGGAGCTGGGATTGTAATGGGCACATTTTGGGAGTCAGGCCCGGAAGGAGAGAAGACTCTGGTACACGTGTGCTTGTTTGTCCCATTTGTGGGATATCCACCTTAAACAATCCCATGTCCTTGGAGCAATTATCCTGCCGTTGGCGGTACTTGTATCAACAGCTCCTGTACCTCTCTCTCTCCTTCTTTTGATCTCCTTCTCTCTAGCTCTCTCACTCTACCCTTTGCCCCACTTCTATTTCTTTTGAATCCTCCTGTTACAAGTTGACCTGTGGTGATAATGGATGAAATATACAAGCCAAGAGAATGGTCCAAGTTAACCCACAGCCTTTTCTCCCTGTCATCCTAAGTCTGATCAAATATGAAATCCGTGGTCCAGAAAGACTTCCTGTGCTGTGTGGAGACACCCCAACTATGTCACACTTCCACACACTTCCCATATTCAGCCCTTCCGATGGACACGCTGACCACTTCATATGTACTTCGGTCTGGAGGGTCGCATATTGGACTCAGAGAGCAACACACTTGAAACAAGGTCCACCTGAGTGCTCTCCCAAGAAATGGCTTATCTGCAGCATTCCCTACCTGGTCCATGAGGTATTGTGGATTTGCTCGGGTGTGGATCTCAGGACTCGTTCGTAGGGTATATAGAATATCAAGTCTATGACTCTTCATGTCTCAATGATTGGGCATCCAGTAAATGGTATCAGATTCCTTTGCCAGTGGACTGGCCAACCATAGCCCAGAGTGCAAGATGTCTGTCAACCAAAGCCAGTCTCTATGGAGTATACCTCCTCATTCTCTAGCCTCATGAGTGTCAGGGACAGAGCCCACTCCCTTCCAGGAGGGAACTTTCAATACCCTCAAATTGTAGGCATCATCACAGGGCTCCTGGAAGATCAGACAACCGACCCACCTTTCCTTCCTTATGCTTGTAGACACAACAAACACACTGGCACTGGCCCCAGGCACCACACTCCCAGGAAGCACTCAATGAGAGGGAGGGTGTGCTTATCCACCTGTGGAAAAGGCACGGGAAATAGACCGGTTACATCTGGGTTAAAAGGCCTCTGTTTGGAGGGCTCCCCTGTGGCTTAGGCTATGGAAATATGTATTCAGATGTGTGGAGCTGAAAATGCCCCATTGGGAATGTCTTCTTCAGGGGTTACATCCAGGGCCTCATGCTTGGAGGAGAGCATTGGGGCATGGTTTCCTTGTTTGTGCCCTGGGATGTCTTGTTTCAAATGGCCAGGAAGCACAATTCTTCTTTCACATGTAGGAACTCCCTTGAGGTATTCTGCCCACGGATCCCCTGAAGATATCACATGTGCAGACACCAAGCCGCTAGAATCCACACTGAGCTTGGGAGCCTGAGGCGAGTGGTGGCTATGCGTCTACAGATGGAGATAAGAGTGTTCATCCAAGAGGACCACCCCTCTGATGGATCCTCCTTTCCATCAACTTCGACATACCACCAGAGCAAGAGCTAATGGTGTCCATCTTTGAACTCTCAAGGTTTGAGGGTGAGACTTTCCCACATATGGCCCATCACACACCTCTTTTCTCACAGAGAGGTGGTTTGGTCACCAGGCTCCATGGGCATCATGTCAGTGCCATGGCCACCTCTGGGAATGCACCTTTCAGAAGGAAGGCACCTCCACACACTGGGGAACCCAATTGTCTCTATCATGATGGATCTCTGATAACATGTGTAGCATTTCAGGGTCAAGTGCTTTCTCAGGCACTGCCTCACACGAATACACAGGACAGAACCTCTTTTGGAGAGAAAAGCTGACATTCCAAACACCCAAACAAAAGTCCCCTGGACAATGTCATCAAGGAACGACTGAGGAAGAACACCCTCTGAGCTGCCATTTCAATAGGAAGGGTCTTTTCCGCTTAGGGAAAATAGAGGGTGTCATTTAACTTAACCCACACCTCACGTCATTTGAGAGGACATGGGTGCCAAGCAGGGAGGACTGCTTGCTACCGACCTATTTCTAGAGGCAGGCCAAGAACGAGTGAAAATCTCATGCAAGAGTCCTGAGATTGCCTTTGTGTCTAATAGTCCCCGGAAACACAGACAAGGGCTTGGGAAGGAAATTGTGCCCTGGAATGTGGCTTGTGTCCAAAACACATCTCATTCTTTCTCTCTCTCACTCTCTCTCTGGGCTTCTTCTTCCTTCATATTCTCTCGAATTCACCTCATCCAAGGTTATCTGTGGTGGTACAGGTTGGCATATCTCAGCCAGGAGAGCAGTCCAATTCTTTCACCAAGATTTTCCATCAGTCTTCCAAACTCCTCTCAAATGTGAAAGCATTATTCCTGAAATAACTCCTCTGTTTGTATGGGGATATTCCACCTTACACAATGTACCCCTATCTTACCATTGTCAGACCTTCACACTCACAGATAACCACCACAATTCTACTGCCTTCTACATGGTCACAGATGTGACTCCGAGATCAACATCTTTTCAACCACCCACACATAAGGGACCTAGTGAGAATTCACTTCTCTGAAGCACACCCCGTGTATTTGAAGTTGCTGGTGAGGTGGATCTCTCGACTCTTTCTAAGCGGAGTTCGGAAATGAAGTCTCTGACTCTCCATGTCTCAGTGAATTGGCATCTAAGTAGGGGTCTGAGCACTCTTCAGAAGGGTCTGAATGACAATGGGACAGAGTTCAAGGATTCGGTCCCCTCAAACCAGTCTCCATTTGGGACAATCCTCCTCCTTCTCTAGACCCTCAATTGGCAGGCCAGAGGCCCCTCTCATCCAAGAGGGAAACCTCAAGACCTGCCCATGGAGCCCTCACCACAGGGCTCACGGAGGAGAAGAAGAGAGACTCCTGAAATTCCTGACAATTGTGTACCCCACAAACAAGCCAGCTGTGGAACTAGTCACCCCACTTCCATCCAGCACCCCAGTAGACAGGACGTATTCTTATCAACCTGTGAAATACCCACCAGTCATATCCCAGCTTCATTCTCCGGAAATTTGTTACTGTGGATAGCTAGTGTGTGATTTCACCTATTGACGTGAATGTTCCTAAGCAGGGAATTGTCTTTCCCCATGCCAATATTTCCTCAGGTTTGATACTGTGGGCCTCGTCCTTGGTTGAACGTAGAGGGGCCTATTTTCATGCTTTGACCTCTGGAATGAGATTTATCATCCCGGTCATACTTAGGAGTCTTTTTTCACCTGTTGGAAAAACTGAAAATATTAAGCTCACTGGTCCGTTTCAGATATATCCTAATCCAAAAGCAAGCCTGAGCAGTGGGTATTTATTTACTCAGGAGAATGATGAGGATGGTGGCCATGAGAAGAATGCTGGAAAGAATACTTATCATCCAATTGTCCAATACATCCAATGGATCATCCTTAATTTAGTATCAACATAACTCCAGATCATGAGCTCAGGCTGCCTGATGTACAACAATTCAGAGGTGATGGTGAGAGCCTTCCACTTTGGGCCCATTACTCGCCTCTCTTCTCTCAGATGCTCTGTGGTATCACAATGCTTGGTGGGCAGCATGCCATTGCCATGGCAACCATTGGGCCTGATCTGCTCAGACGGAAAGCAACTCCACCTCCTCTGTGCCCACCTGCTCTCCACAGAAGGATGGCACTTCCCCTGAACGTGTGTCAGGTTCAACACGGTGGTTCCAGAACTGCTCCCCAGGAATACTCAGTCTACAATCTCATTTGGAAAGACTATGGGATGGAAAAAATCCCACTCCCCACGGAGCCTGAACAGGAAAACAATGGCCGATGGAGGAAGAACAACACAGGAGCATCCCTTTCCATGGGAGGAGGCTTTTCCACGGAAGGAAACTATGGAATATCTTTTAACCTGATTTCCACCCATGCCATTTCAGCAGATATAGGTACCATACCAAGGCTTTCAGTCCTGTCTTCCAATATGGAGCTGGGATTGTAATGGGCACATTTTGGGAGTCAGGCCCGGAAGGAGAGAAGACTCTGGTACACGTGTGCTTGTTTGTCCCATTTGTGGGATATCCACCTTAAACAATCCCATGTCCTTGGAGCAATTATCCTGCCGTTGGCGGTACTTGTATCAACAGCTCCTGTACCTCTCTCTCTCCTTCTTTTGATCTCCTTCTCTCTAGCTCTCTCACTCTACCCTTTGCCCCACTTCTATTTCTTTTGAATCCTCCTGTTACAAGTTGACCTGTGGTGATAATGGATGAAATATACAAGCCAAGAGAATGGTCCAAGTTAACCCACAGCCTTTTCTCCCTGTCATCCTAAGTCTGATCAAATATGAAATCCGTGGTCCAGAAAGACTTCCTGTGCTGTGTGGAGACACCCCAACTATGTCACACTTCCACAACACTTCCCATATTCAGCCCTTCCGATGGACACGCTGACCACTTCATATGTACTTCGGTCTGGAGGGTCGCATATTGGACTCAGAGAGCAACACACTTGAAACAAGGTCCACCTGAGTGCTCTCCCAAGAAATGGCTTATCTGCAGCATTCCCTACCTGGTCCATGAGGTATTGTGGATTTGCTCGGGTGTGGATCTCAGGACTCGTTCGTAGGGTATATAGAATATCAAGTCTATGACTCTTCATGTCTCAATGATTGGGCATCCAGTAAATGGTATCAGATTCCTTTGCCAGTGGACTGGCCAACCATAGCCCAGAGTGCAAGATGTCTGTCAACCAAAGCCAGTCTCTATGGAGTATACCTCCTCATTCTCTAGCCTCATGAGTGTCAGGGACAGAGCCCACTCCCTTCCAGGAGGGAACTTTCAATACCCTCAAATTGCAGGCATCATCCCAGGGCTCCTGGAAGATCAGACAACCGACCCACCTTTCCTTCCTTATGCTTGTAGACACAACAAACACACTGGCACTGGCCCCAGGCACCACACTCCCAGGAAGCACTCAATGAGAGGGAGGGTGTGCTTATCCACCTGTGGAAAAGGCACGGGAAATAGACCGGTTACATCTGGGTTAAAAGGCCTCTGTTTGGAGGGCTCCCCTGTGGCTTAGGCTATGGAAATATGTATTCAGATGTGTGGAGCTGAAAATGCCCCATTGGGAATGTCTTCTTCAGGGGTTACATCCAGGGCCTCATGCTTGGAGGAGAGCATTGGGGCATGGTTTCCTTGTTTGTGCCCTGGGATGTCTTGTTTCAAATGGCCAGGAAGCACAATTCTTCTTTCACATGTAGGAACTCCCTTGAGGTATTCTGCCCACGGATCCCCTGAAGATATCACATGTGCAGACACCAAGCCGCTAGAATCCACACTGAGCTTTGGAGCCTCAGGAGAGTGGTGGCTATGCGTCTACAGATGGAGATAAGAGTGTTCATCCAAGAGGACCACCCCTCTGATGGATCCTCCTTTCCATCAACTTCGACATACCACCAGAGCAAGAGCTAATGGTGTCCATCTTTGAACTCTCAAGGTTTGAGGGTGAGACTTTCCCACACATGGCCCATCACACACCTCTTTTCTCACAGAGAGGTGGTTTGGTCACCAGGCTCCATGGGCATCATGTCAGTGCCATGGCCACCTCTGGGAATGCACCTTTCAGAAGGAAGGCACCTCCACACACTGGGGAACCCAATTGTCTCTATCATGATGGATCTCTGATAACATGTGGAGCATTTCAGGGTCAAGTGCTTTCTCAGGCACTGCCTCACACGAATACACAGGACAGAACCTCTTTTGGAGAGAAAAGCTGACATTCCAAACACCCAAACAAAAGTCCCCTGGACAATGTCATCAAGGAACGACTGAGGAAGAACACCCTCTGAGCTGCCATTTCAATAGGAAGGGTCTTTTCCGCTTAGGGAAAATAGAGGGTGTCATTTAACTTAACCCACACCTCACGTCATTAGAGAGGACATGGGTGCCAAGCAGGGAGGACTGCTTGCTACCGACCTATTTCTAGAGGCAGGCCAAGAACGAGTGAAAATCTCATGCAAGAGTCCTGAGATTGCCTTTGTGTCTAATAGTCCCCGGAAACACAGACAAGGGCTTGGGAAGGAAATTGTGCCCTGGAATGTGGCTTGTGTCCAAAACACATCTCATTCTTTCTCTCTCTCACTCTCTCTCTGGGCTTCTTCTTCCTTCATATTCTCTCGAATTCACCTCATCCAAGGTTATCTGTGGTGGTACAGGTTGGCATATCTCAGCCAGGAGAGCAGTCCAATTCTTTCACCAAGATTTTCCATCAGTCTTCCAAACTCCTCTCAAATGTGAAAGCATTATTCCTGAAATAACTCCTCTGTTTGTATGGGGATATTCCACCTTACACAATGTACCCCTATCTTACCATTGTCAGACCTTCACACTCACAGATAACCACCACAATTCTACTGCCTTCTACATGGTCACAGATGTGACTCCGAGATCAACATCTTTTCAACCACCCACACATAAGGGACCTAGTGAGAATTCACTTCTCTGAAGCACACCCCGTGTATTTGAAGTTGCTGGTGAGGTGGATCTCTCGACTCTTTCTAAGCGGAGTTCGGAAATGAAGTCTCTGACTCTCCATGTCTCAGTGAATTGGCATCTAAGTAGGGGTCTGAGCACTCTTCAGCAGGGTCTGAATGACAATGGGACAGAGTTCAAGGATTCGGTCCCCTCAAACCAGTCTCCATTTGGGACAATCCTCCTCCTTCTCTAGACCCTCAATTGGCAGGCCAGAGGCCCCTCTCATCCAAGAGGGAAACCTCAAGACCTGCCCATGGAGCCCTCACCACAGGGCTCACGGAGGAGAAGAAGAGAGACTCCTGAAATTCCTGACAATTGTGTACCCCACAAACAAGCCAGCTGTGGAACTAGTCACCCCACTTCCATCCAGCACCCCAGTAGACAGGACGTATTCTTATCAACCTGTGAAATACCCACCAGTCATATCCCAGCTTCATTCTCCGGAAATTTGTTACTGTGGATAGCTAGTGTGTGATTTCACCTATTGACGTGAATGTTCCTAAGCAGGGAATTGTCTTTCCCCATTCCAATATTTCCTCAGGTTTGATACTGTGGGCCTCGTCCTTGGTTGAACGTAGAGGGGCCTATTTTCATGCTTTGACCTCTGGAATGAGATTTATCATCCCGGTCATACTTAGGAGTCTTTTTTCACCTGTTGGAAAAACTGAAAATATTAAGCTCACTGGTCCGTTTCAGATATATCCTAATCCAAAAGCAAGCCTGAGCAGTGGGTATTTATTTACTCAGGAGAATGATGAGGATGGTGGCCATGAGAAGAATGCTGGAAAGAATACTTATCATCCAATTGTCCAATACATCCAATGGATCATCCTTAATTTAGTATCAACATAACTCCAGATCATGAGCTCAGGCTGCCTGATGTACAACAATTCAGAGGTGATGGTGAGAGCCTTCCACTTTGGGCCCATTACTCGCCTCTCTTCTCTCAGATGCTCTGTGGTATCACAATGCTTGGTGGGCAGCATGCCATTGCCATGGCAACCATTGGGCCTGATCTGCTCAGACGGAAAGCAACTCCACCTCCTCTGTGCCCACCTGCTCTCCACAGAAGGATGGCACTTCCCCTGAACGTGTGTCAGGTTCAACACGGTGGTTCCAGAACTGCTCCCCAGGAATACTCAGTCTACAATCTCATTTGGAAAGACTATGGGATGGAAAAAATCCCACTCCCCACGGAGCCTGAACAGGAAAACAATGGCCGATGGAGGAAGAACAACACAGGAGCATCCCTTTCCATGGGAGGAGGCTTTTCCACGGAAGGAAACTATGGAATATCTTTTAACCTGATTTCCACCCATGCCATTTCAGCAGATATAGGTACCATAACAAGGCTTTCAGTCCTGTCTTCCAATATGGAGCTGGGATTGTAATGGGCACATTTTGGGAGTCAGGCCCGGAAGGAGAGAAGACTCTGGTACACGTGTGCTTGTTTGTCCCATTTGTGGGATATCCACCTTAAACAATCCCATGTCCTTGGAGCAATTATCCTGCCGTTGGCGGTACTTGTATCAACAGCTCCTGTACCTCTCTCTCTCCTTCTTTTGATCTCCTTCTCTCTAGCTCTCTCACTCTACCCTTTGCCCCACTTCTATTTCTTTTGAATCCTCCTGTTACAAGTTGACCTGTGGTGATAATGGATGAAATATACAAGCCAAGAGAATGGTCCAAGTTAACCCACAGCCTTTTCTCCCTGTCATCCTAAGTCTGATCAAATATGAAATCCGTGGTCCAGAAAGACTTCCTGTGCTGTGTGGAGACACCCCAACTATGTCACACTTCCACAACACTTCCCATATTCAGCCCTTCCGATGGACACGCTGACCACTTCATATGTACTTCGGTCTGGAGGGTCGCATATTGGACTCAGAGAGCAACACACTTGAAACAAGGTCCACCTGAGTGCTCTCCCAAGAAATGGCTTATCTGCAGCATTCCCTACCTGGTCCATGAGGTATTGTGGATTTGCTCGGGTGTGGATCTCAGGACTCGTTCGTAGGGTATATAGAATATCAAGTCTATGACTCTTCATGTCTCAATGATTGGGCATCCAGTAAATGGTATCAGATTCCTTTGCCAGTGGACTGGCCAACCATAGCCCAGAGTGCAAGATGTCTGTCAACCAAAGCCAGTCTCTATGGAGTATACCTCCTCATTCTCTAGCCTCATGAGTGTCAGGGACAGAGCCCACTCCCTTCCAGGAGGGAACTTTCAATACCCTCAAATTGCAGGCATCATCCCAGGGCTCCTGGAAGATCAGACAATCGACCCACCTTTCCTTCCTTATGCTTGTAGACACAACAAACACACTGGCACTGGCCCCAGGCACCACACTCCCAGGAAGCACTCAATGAGAGGGAGGGTGTGCTTATCCACCTGTGGAAAAGGCACGGGAAATAGACCGGTTACATCTGGGTTAAAAGGCCTCTGTTTGGAGGGCTCCCCTGTGGCTTAGGCTATGGAAATATGTATTCAGATGTGTGGAGCTGAAAATGCCCCATTGGGAATGTCTTCTTCAGGGGTTACATCCAGGGCCTCATGCTTGGAGGAGAGCATTGGGGCATGGTTTCCTTGTTTGTGCCCTGGGATGTCTTGTTTCAAATGGCCAGGAAGCACAATTCTTCTTTCACATGTAGGAACTCCCTTGAGGTATTCTGCCCACGGATCCCCTGAAGATATCACATGTTCAAACACCAAGCCTCTGTAATCTCCATTTAGCTTGGGAGCCTGAGGCGAGTGGTGGCTATGCGTCTACAGATGGAGATAAGAGTGTTCATCCAAGAGGACCACCCCTCTGATGGATCCTCCTTTCCATCAACTTCGACATACCACCAGAGCAAGAGCTAATGGTGTCCATCTTTGAACTCTCAAGGTTTGAGGGTGAGACTTTCCCACACATGGCCCATCACACACCTCTTTTCTCACAGAGAGGTGGTTTGGTCACCAGGCTCCATGGGCATCATGTCAGTGCCATGGCCACCTCTGGGAATGCACCTTTCAGAAGGAAGGCACCTCCACACACTGGGGAACCCAATTGTCTCTATCATGATGGATCTCTGATAACATGTGTAGCATTTCAGGGTCAAGTGCTTTCTCAGGCACTGCCTCACACGAATACACAGGACAGAATCTCTTTTGGAGAGAAAAGCTGACATTCCAAACACCCAAACAAAAGTCCCCTGGACAATGTCATCAAGGAACGACTGAGGAAGAACACCCTCTGAGCTGCCATTTCAATAGGAAGGGTCTTTTCCGCTTAGGGAAAATAGAGGGTGTCATTTAACTTAACCCACACCTCACGTCATTAGAGAGGACATGGGTGCCAAGCAGGGAGGACTGCTTGCTACCGACCTATTTCTAGAGGCAGGCCAAGAACGAGTGAAAATCTCATGCAAGAGTCCTGAGATTGCCTTTGTGTCTAATAGTCCCCGGAAACACAGACAAGGGCTTGGGAAGGAAATTGTGCCCTGGAATGTGGCTTGTGTCCAAAACACATCTCATTCTTTCTCTCTCTCACTCTCTCTCTGGGCTTCTTCTTCCTTCATATTCTCTCGAATTCACCTCATCCAAGGTTATCTGTGGTGGTACAGGTTGGCATATCTCAGCCAGGAGAGCAGTCCAATTCTTTCACCAAGATTTTCCATCAGTCTTCCAAACTCCTCTCAAATGTGAAAGCATTATTCCTGAAATAACTCCTCTGTTTGTATGGGGATATTCCACCTTACACAATGTACCCCTATCTTACCATTGTCAGACCTTCACACTCACAGATAACCACCACAATTCTACTGCCTTCTACATGGTCACAGATGTGACTCCGAGATCAACATCTTTTCAACCACCCACACATAAGGGACCTAGTGAGAATTCACTTCTCTGAAGCACACCCCGTGTATTTGAAGTTGCTGGTGAGGTGGATCTCTCGACTCTTTCTAAGCGGAGTTCGGAAATGAAGTCTCTGACTCTCCATGTCTCAGTGAATTGGCATCTAAGTAGGGGTCTGAGCACTCTTCAGCAGGGTCTGAATGACAATGGGACAGAGTTCAAGGATTCGGTCCCCTCAAACCAGTCTCCATTTGGGACAATCCTCCTCCTTCTCTAGACCCTCAATTGGCAGGCCAGAGGCCCCTCTCATCCAAGAGGGAAACCTCAAGACCTGCCCATGGAGCCCTCACCACAGGGCTCACGGAGGAGAAGAAGAGAGACTCCTGAAATTCCTGACAATTGTGTACCCCACAAACAAGCCAGCTGTGGAACTAGTCACCCCACTTCCATCCAGCACCCCAGTAGACAGGACGTATTCTTATCAACCTGTGAAATACCCACCAGTCATATCCCAGCTTCATTCTCCGGAAATTTGTTACTGTGGATAGCTAGTGTGTGATTTCACCTATTGACGTGAATGTTCCTAAGCAGGGAATTGTCTTTCCCCATTCCAATATTTCCTCAGGTTTGATACTGTGGGCCTCGTCCTTGGTTGAACGTAGAGGGGCCTATTTTCATGCTTTGACCTCTGGAATGAGATTTATCATCCCGGTCATACTTAGGAGTCTTTTTTCACCTGTTGGAAAAACTGAAAATATTAAGCTCACTGGTCCGTTTCAGATATATCCTAATCCAAAAGCAAGCCTGAGCAGTGGGTATTTATTTACTCAGGAGAATGATGAGGATGGTGGCCATGAGAAGAATGCTGGAAAGAATACTTATCATCCAATTGTCCAATACATCCAATGGATCATCCTTAATTTAGTATCAACATAACTCCAGATCATGAGCTCAGGCTGCCTGATGTACAACAATTCAGAGGTGATGGTGAGAGCCTTCCACTTTGGGCCCATTACTCGCCTCTCTTCTCTCAGATGCTCTGTGGTATCACAATGCTTGGTGGGCAGCATGCCATTGCCATGGCAACCATTGGGCCTGATCTGCTCAGACGGAAAGCAACTCCACCTCCTCTGTGCCCACCTGCTCTCCACAGAAGGATGGCACTTCCCCTGAACGTGTGTCAGGTTCAACACGGTGGTTCCAGAACTGCTCCCCAGGAATACTCAGTCTACAATCTCATTTGGAAAGACTATGGGATGGAAAAAATCCCACTCCCCACGGAGCCTGAACAGGAAAACAATGGCCGATGGAGGAAGAACAACACAGGAGCATCCCTTTCCATGGGAGGAGGCTTTTCCACGGAAGGAAACTATGGAATATCTTTTAACCTGATTTCCACCCATGCCATTTCAGCAGATATAGGTACCATACCAAGGCTTTCAGTCCTGTCTTCCAATATGGAGCTGGGATTGTAATGGGCACATTTTGGGAGTCAGGCCCGGAAGGAGAGAAGACTCTGGTACACGTGTGCTTGTTTGTCCCATTTGTGGGATATCCACCTTAAACAATCCCATGTCCTTGGAGCAATTATCCTGCCGTTGGCGGTACTTGTATCAACAGCTCCTGTACCTCTCTCTCTCCTTCTTTTGATCTCCTTCTCTCTAGCTCTCTCACTCTACCCTTTGCCCCACTTCTATTTCTTTTGAATCCTCCTGTTACAAGTTGACCTGTGGTGATAATGGATGAAATATACAAGCCAAGAGAATGGTCCAAGTTAACCCACAGCCTTTTCTCCCTGTCATCCTAAGTCTGATCAAATATGAAATCCGTGGTCCAGAAAGACTTCCTGTGCTGTGTGGAGACACCCCAACTATGTCACACTTCCACAACACTTCCCATATTCAGCCCTTCCGATGGACACGCTGACCACTTCATATGTACTTCGGTCTGGAGGGTCGCATATTGGACTCAGAGAGCAACACACTTGAAACAAGGTCCACCTGAGTGCTCTCCCAAGAAATGGCTTATCTGCAGCATTCCCTACCTGGTCCATGAGGTATTGTGGATTTGCTCGGGTGTGGATCTCAGGACTCGTTCGTAGGGTATATAGAATATCAAGTCTATGACTCTTCATGTCTCAATGATTGGGCATCCAGTAAATGGTATCAGATTCCTTTGCCAGTGGACTGGCCAACCATAGCCCAGAGTGCAAGATGTCTGTCAACCAAAGCCAGTCTCTATGGAGTATACCTCCTCATTCTCTAGCCTCATGAGTGTCAGGGACAGAGCCCACTCCCTTCCAGGAGGGAACTTTCAATACCCTCAAATTGCAGGCATCATCCCAGGGCTCCTGGAAGATCAGACAATCGACCCACCTTTCCTTCCTTATGCTTGTAGACACAACAAACACACTGGCACTGGCCCCAGGCACCACACTCCCAGGAAGCACTCAATGAGAGGGAGGGTGTGCTTATCCACCTGTGGAAAAGGCACGGGAAATAGACCGGTTACATCTGGGTTAAAAGGCCTCTGTTTGGAGGGCTCCCCTGTGGCTTAGGCTATGGAAATATGTATTCAGATGTGTGGAGCTGAAAATGCCCCATTGGGAATGTCTTCTTCAGGGGTTACATCCAGGGCCTCATGCTTGGAGGAGAGCATTGGGGCATGGTTTCCTTGTTTGTGCCCTGGGATGTCTTGTTTCAAATGGCCAGGAAGCACAATTCTTCTTTCACATGTAGGAACTCCCTTGAGGTATTCTGCCCACGGATCCCCTGAAGATATCACATGTTCAAACACCAAGCCTCTGTAATCTCCATTTAGCTTGGGAGCCTGAGGCGAGTGGTGGCTATGCGTCTACAGATGGAGATAAGAGTGTTCATCCAAGAGGACCACCCCTCTGATGGATCCTCCTTTCCATCAACTTCGACATACCACCAGAGCAAGAGCTAATGGTGTCCATCTTTGAACTCTCAAGGTTTGAGGGTGAGACTTTCCCACACATGGCCCATCACACACCTCTTTTCTCACAGAGAGGTGGTTTGGTCACCAGGCTCCATGGGCATCATGTCAGTGCCATGGCCACCTCTGGGAATGCACCTTTCAGAAGGAAGGCACCTCCACACACTGGGGAACCCAATTGTCTCTATCATGATGGATCTCTGATAACATGTGTAGCATTTCAGGGTCAAGTGCTTTCTCAGGCACTGCCTCACACGAATACACAGGACAGAATCTCTTTTGGAGAGAAAAGCTGACATTCCAAACACCCAAACAAAAGTCCCCTGGACAATGTCATCAAGGAACGACTGAGGAAGAACACCCTCTGAGCTGCCATTTCAATAGGAAGGGTCTTTTCCGCTTAGGGAAAATAGAGGGTGTCATTTAACTTAACCCACACCTCACGTCATTAGAGAGGACATGGGTGCCAAGCAGGGAGGACTGCTTGCTACCGACCTATTTCTAGAGGCAGGCCAAGAACGAGTGAAAATCTCATGCAAGAGTCCTGAGATTGCCTTTGTGTCTAATAGTCCCCGGAAACACAGACAAGGGCTTGGGAAGGAAATTGTGCCCTGGAATGTGGCTTGTGTCCAAAACACATCTCATTCTTTCTCTCTCTCACTCTCTCTCTGGGCTTCTTCTTCCTTCATATTCTCTCGAATTCACCTCATCCAAGGTTATCTGTGGTGGTACAGGTTGGCATATCTCAGCCAGGAGAGCAGTCCAATTCTTTCACCAAGATTTTCCATCAGTCTTCCAAACTCCTCTCAAATGTGAAAGCATTATTCCTGAAATAACTCCTCTGTTTGTATGGGGATATTCCACCTTACACAATGTACCCCTATCTTACCATTGTCAGACCTTCACACTCACAGATAACCACCACAATTCTACTGCCTTCTACATGGTCACAGATGTGACTCCGAGATCAACATCTTTTCAACCACCCACACATAAGGGACCTAGTGAGAATTCACTTCTCTGAAGCACACCCCGTGTATTTGAAGTTGCTGGTGAGGTGGATCTCTCGACTCTTTCTAAGCGGAGTTCGGAAATGAAGTCTCTGACTCTCCATGTCTCAGTGAATTGGCATCTAAGTAGGGGTCTGAGCACTCTTCAGCAGGGTCTGAATGACAATGGGACAGAGTTCAAGGATTCGGTCCCCTCAAACCAGTCTCCATTTGGGACAATCCTCCTCCTTCTCTAGACCCTCAATTGGCAGGCCAGAGGCCCCTCTCATCCAAGAGGGAAACCTCAAGACCTGCCCATGGAGCCCTCACCACAGGGCTCACGGAGGAGAAGAAGAGAGACTCCTGAAATTCCTGACAATTGTGTACCCCACAAACAAGCCAGCTGTGGAACTAGTCACCCCACTTCCATCCAGCACCCCAGTAGACAGGACGTATTCTTATCAACCTGTGAAATACCCACCAGTCATATCCCAGCTTCATTCTCCGGAAATTTGTTACTGTGGATAGCTAGTGTGTGATTTCACCTATTGACGTGAATGTTCCTAAGCAGGGAATTGTCTTTCCCCATTCCAATATTTCCTCAGGTTTGATACTGTGGGCCTCGTCCTTGGTTGAACGTAGAGGGGCCTATTTTCATGCTTTGACCTCTGGAATGAGATTTATCATCCCGGTCATACTTAGGAGTCTTTTTTCACCTGTTGGAAAAACTGAAAATATTAAGCTCACTGGTCCGTTTCAGATATATCCTAATCCAAAAGCAAGCCTGAGCAGTGGGTATTTATTTACTCAGGAGAATGATGAGGATGGTGGCCATGAGAAGAATGCTGGAAAGAATACTTATCATCCAATTGTCCAATACATCCAATGGATCATCCTTAATTTAGTATCAACATAACTCCAGATCATGAGCTCAGGCTGCCTGATGTACAACAATTCAGAGGTGATGGTGAGAGCCTTCCACTTTGGGCCCATTACTCGCCTCTCTTCTCTCAGATGCTCTGTGGTATCACAATGCTTGGTGGGCAGCATGCCATTGCCATGGCAACCATTGGGCCTGATCTGCTCAGATGGAAAGCAACTCCACCTCCTCTGTGCCCACCTGCTCTCCACAGAAGGATGGCACTTCCCCTGAACGTGTGTCAGGTTCAACACGGTGGTTCCAGAACTGCTCCCCAGGAATACTCAGTCTACAATCTCATTTGGAAAGACTATGGGATGGAAAAAATCCCACTCCCCACGGAGCCTGAACAGGAAAACAATGGCCGATGGAGGAAGAACAACACAGGAGCATCCCTTTCCATGGGAGGAGGCTTTTCCACGGAAGGAAACTATGGAATATCTTTTAACCTGATTTCCACCCATGCCATTTCAGCAGATATAGGTACCATAACAAGGCTTTCAGTCCTGTCTTCCAATATGGAGCTGGGATTGTAATGGGCACATTTTGGGAGTCAGGCCCGGAAGGAGAGAAGACTCTGGTACACGTGTGCTTGTTTGTCCCATTTGTGGGATATCCACCTTAAACAATCCCATGTCCTTGGAGCAATTATCCTGCCGTTGGCGGTACTTGTATCAACAGCTCCTGTACCTCTCTCTCTCCTTCTTTTGATCTCCTTCTCTCTAGCTCTCTCACTCTACCCTTTGCCCCACTTCTATTTCTTTTGAATCCTCCTGTTACAAGTTGACCTGTGGTGATAATGGATGAAATATACAAGCCAAGAGAATGGTCCAAGTTAACCCACAGCCTTTTCTCCCTGTCATCCTAAGTCTGATCAAATATGAAATCCGTGGTCCAGAAAGACTTCCTGTGCTGTGTGGAGACACCCCAACTATGTCACACTTCCACAACACTTCCCATATTCAGCCCTTCCGATGGACACGCTGACCACTTCATATGTACTTCGGTCTGGAGGGTCGCATATTGGACTCAGAGAGCAACACACTTGAAACAAGGTCCACCTGAGTGCTCTCCCAAGAAATGGCTTATCTGCAGCATTCCCTACCTGGTCCATGAGGTATTGTGGATTTGCTCGGGTGTGGATCTCAGGACTCGTTCGTAGGGTATATAGAATATCAAGTCTATGACTCTTCATGTCTCAATGATTGGGCATCCAGTAAATGGTATCAGATTCCTTTGCCAGTGGACTGGCCAACCATAGCCCAGAGTGCAAGATGTCTGTCAACCAAAGCCAGTCTCTATGGAGTATACCTCCTCATTCTCTAGCCTCATGAGTGTCAGGGACAGAGCCCACTCCCTTCCAGGAGGGAACTTTCAATACCCTCAAATTGCAGGCATCATCCCAGGGCTCCTGGAAGATCAGACAATCGACCCACCTTTCCTTCCTTATGCTTGTAGACACAACAAACACACTGGCACTGGCCCCAGGCACCACACTCCCAGGAAGCACTCAATGAGAGGGAGGGTGTGCTTATCCACCTGTGGAAAAGGCACGGGAAATAGACCGGTTACATCTGGGTTAAAAGGCCTCTGTTTGGAGGGCTCCCCTGTGGCTTAGGCTATGGAAATATGTATTCAGATGTGTGGAGCTGAAAATGCCCCATTGGGAATGTCTTCTTCAGGGGTTACATCCAGGGCCTCATGCTTGGAGGAGAGCATTGGGGCATGGTTTCCTTGTTTGTGCCCTGGGATGTCTTGTTTCAAATGGCCAGGAAGCACAATTCTTCTTTCACATGTAGGAACTCCCTTGAGGTATTCTGCCCACGGATCCCCTGAAGATATCACATGTTCAAACACCAAGCCTCTGTAATCTCCATTTAGCTTGGGAGCCTGAGGCGAGTGGTGGCTATGCGTCTACAGATGGAGATAAGAGTGTTCATCCAAGAGGACCACCCCTCTGATGGATCCTCCTTTCCATCAACTTCGACATACCACCAGAGCAAGAGCTAATGGTGTCCATCTTTGAACTCTCAAGGTTTGAGGGTGAGACTTTCCCACACATGGCCCATCACACACCTCTTTTCTCACAGAGAGGTGGTTTGGTCACCAGGCTCCATGGGCATCATGTCAGTGCCATGGCCACCTCTGGGAATGCACCTTTCAGAAGGAAGGCACCTCCACACACTGGGGAACCCAATTGTCTCTATCATGATGGATCTCTGATAACATGTGTAGCATTTCAGGGTCAAGTGCTTTCTCAGGCACTGCCTCACACGAATACACAGGACAGAATCTCTTTTGGAGAGAAAAGCTGACATTCCAAACACCCAAACAAAAGTCCCCTGGACAATGTCATCAAGGAACGACTGAGGAAGAACACCCTCTGAGCTGCCATTTCAATAGGAAGGGTCTTTTCCGCTTAGGGAAAATAGAGGGTGTCATTTAACTTAACCCACACCTCACGTCATTTGAGAGGACATGGGTGCCAAGCAGGGAGGACTGCTTGCTACCGACCTATTTCTAGAGGCAGGCCAAGAACGAGTGAAAATCTCATGCAAGAGTCCTGAGATTGCCTTTGTGTCTAATAGTCCCCGGAAACACAGACAAGGGCTTGGGAAGGAAATTGTGCCCTGGAATGTGGCTTGTGTCCAAAACACATCTCATTCTTTCTCTCTCTCACTCTCTCTCTGGGCTTCTTCTTCCTTCATATTCTCTCGAATTCACCTCATCCAAGGTTATCTGTGGTGGTACAGGTTGGCATATCTCAGCCAGGAGAGCAGTCCAATTCTTTCACCAAGATTTTCCATCAGTCTTCCAAACTCCTCTCAAATGTGAAAGCATTATTCCTGAAATAACTCCTCTGTTTGTATGGGGATATTCCACCTTACACAATGTACCCCTATCTTACCATTGTCAGACCTTCACACTCACAGATAACCACCACAATTCTACTGCCTTCTACATGGTCACAGATGTGACTCCGAGATCAACATCTTTTCAACCACCCACACATAAGGGACCTAGTGAGAATTCACATCTCTGAAGCACACCCCGTGTATTTGAAGTTGCTGGTGAGGTGGATCTCTCGACTCTTTCTAAGCGGAGTTCGGAAATGAAGTCTCTGACTCTCCATGTCTCAGTGAATTGGCATCTAAGTAGGGGTCTGAGCACTCTTCAGCAGGGTCTGAATGACAATGGGACAGAGTTCAAGGATTCGGTCCCCTCAAACCAGTCTCCATTTGGGACAATCCTCCTCCTTCTCTAGACCCTCAATTGGCAGGCCAGAGGCCCCTCTCATCCAAGAGGGAAACCTCAAGACCTGCCCATGGAGCCCTCACCACAGGGCTCACGGAGGAGAAGAAGAGAGACTCCTGAAATTCCTGACAATTGTGTACCCCACAAACAAGCCAGCTGTGGAACTAGTCACCCCACTTCCATCCAGCACCCCAGTAGACAGGTCGTATTCTTATCAACCTGTGAAATATCCACCAGTCATATCCCAGCTTCATTCTCCGGAAATTTGTTACTGTGGATAGCTAGTGTGTGATTTCACCTATTGACGTGAATGTTCCTAAGCAGGGAATTGTCTTTCCCCATTCCAATATTTCCTCAGGTTTGATACTGTGGGCCTCGTCCTTGGTTGAACGTAGAGGGGCCTATTTTCATGCTTTGACCTCTGGAATGAGATTTATCATCCCGGTCATACTTAGGAGTCTTTTTTCACCTGTTGGAAAAACTGAAAATATTAAGCTCACTGGTCCGTTTCAGATATATCCTAATCCAAAAGCAAGCCTGAGCAGTGGGCATTTATTTACTCAGGAGAATGATGAGGATGGTGGCCATGAGAAGAATGCTGGAAAGAATACTTATCATCCAATTGTCCAATACATCCAATGGATCATCCTTAATTTAGTATCAACATAACTCCAGATCATGAGCTCAGGCTGCCTGATGTACAACAATTCAGAGGTGATGGTGAGAGCCTTCCACTTTGGGCCCATTACTCGCCTCTCTTCTCTCAGATGCTCTGTGGTATCACAATGCTTGGTGGGCAGCATGCCATTGCCATGGCAACCATTGGGCCTGATCTGCTCAGATGGAAAGCAACTCCACCTCCTCTGTGCCCACCTGCTCTCCACAGAAGGATGGCACTTCCCCTGAACGTGTGTCAGGTTCAACACGGTGGTTCCAGAACTGCTCCCCAGGAATACTCAGTCTACAATCTCATTTGGAAAGACTATGGGATGGAAAAAATCCCACTCCCCACGGAGCCTGAACAGGAAAACAATGGCCGATGGAGGAAGAACAACACAGGAGCATCCCTTTCCATGGGAGGAGGCTTTTCCACGGAAGGAAACTATGGAATATCTTTTAACCTGATTTCCACCCATGCCATTTCAGCAGATATAGGTACCATAACAAGGCTTTCAATCCTGTCTTCCAATATGGAGCTGGGATTGTAATGGGCACATTTTGGGAGTCAGGCCCGGAAGGAGAGAAGACTCTGGCACACGTGTGCTTGTTTGTCCCATTTGTGGGATATCCACCTTAAACAATCCCATGTCCTTGGAGCAATTATCCTGCCGTTGGCGGTACTTGTATCAACAGCTCCTGTACCTCTCTCTCTCCTTCCTTTGATCTCCTTCTCTCTAGCTCTCTCACTCTACCCTTTGCCCCACTTCTATTTCTTTTGAATCCTCCTGTTACAAGTTGACCTGTGGTGATAATGGATGAAATATACAAGCCAAGAGAATGGTCCAAGTTAACCCACAGCCTTTTCTCCCTGTCATCCTAAGTCTGATCAAATATGAAATCCGTGGTCCAGAAAGACTTCCTGTGCTGTGTGGAGACACCCCAACTATGTCACACTTCCACAACACTTCCCATATTCAGCCCTTCCGATGGACACGCTGACCACTTCATATGTACTTCGGTCTGGAGGGTCGCATATTGGACTCAGAGAGCAACACACTTGAAACAAGGTCCACCTGAGTGCTCTCCCAAGAAATGGCTTATCTGCAGCATTCCCTACCTGGTCCATGAGGTATTGTGGATTTGCTCGGGTGTGGATCTCAGGACTCGTTCGTAGGGTATATAGAATATCAAGTCTATGACTCTTCATGTCTCAATGATTGGGCATCCAGTAAATGGTATCAGATTCCTTTGCCAGTGGACTGGCCAACCATAGCCCAGAGTGCAAGATGTCTGTCAACCAAAGCCAGTCTCTATGGAGTATACCTCCTCATTCTCTAGCCTCATGAGTGTCAGGGACAGAGCCCACTCCCTTCCAGGAGGGAACTTTCAATACCCTCAAATTGTAGGCATCATCCCAGGGCTCCTGGAAGATCAGACAATCGACCCACCTTTCCTTCCTTATGCTTGTAGACACAACAAACACACTGGCACTGGCCCCAGGCACCACACTCCCAGGAAGCACTCAATGAGAGGGAGGGTGTGCTTATCCACCTGTGGAAAAGGCACGGGAAATAGACCGGTTACATCTGGGTTAAAAGGCCTCTGTTTGGAGGGCTCCCCTGTGGCTTAGGCTATGGAAATATGTATTCAGATGTGTGGAGCTGAAAATGCCCCATTGGGAATGTCTTCTTCAGGGGTTACATCCAGGGCCTCATGCTTGGAGGAGAGCATTGGGGCATGGTTTCCTTGTTTGTGCCCTGGGATGTCTTGTTTCAAATGGCCAGGAAACACAATTCTTCTTTCACATGTAGGAACTCCCTTGAGGTATTCTGCCCACGGATCCCCTGAAGATATCACATGTTCAAACACCAAGCCTCTGTAATCTACATTTAGCTTGGGAGCCTGAGGCGAGTGGTGGCTATGCGTCTACAGATGGAGATAAGAGTGTTCATCCAAGAGGACCACCCCTCTGATGGATCCTCCTTTCCATCAACTTCGACATACCACCAGAGCAAGAGCTAATGGTGTCCATCTTTGAACTCTCAAGGTTTGAGGGTGAGACTTTCCCACATATGGCCCATCACACACCTCTTTTCTCACAGAGAGGTGGTTTGGTCACCAGGCTCCATGGGCATCATGTCAGTGCCATGGCCACCTCTGGGAATGCACCTTTCAGAAGGAAGGCACCTCCACACACTGGGGAACCCAATTGTCTCTATCATGATGGATCTCTGATAACATGTGTAGCATTTCAGGGTCAAGTGCTTTCTCAGGCACTGCCTCACACGAATACACAGGACAGAACCAATTTTGGAGAGAAAAGCTGACATTCCAAACACCCAAACAAAAGTCCCCTGGACAATGTCATCAAGGAACGACTGAGGAAGAACACCCTCTGAGCTGCCATTTCAATAGGAAGGGTCTTTTCCGCTTAGGGAAAATAGAGGGTGTCATTTAACTTAACCCACACCTCACGTCATTAGAGAGGACATGGGTGCCAAGCAGGGAGGACTGCTTGCTACCGACCTATTTCTAGAGGCAGGCCAAGAACGAGTGAAAATCTCATGCAAGAGTCCTGAGATTGCCTTTGTGTCTAATAGTCCCCGGAAACACAGACAAGGGCTTGGGAAGGAAATTGTGCCCTGGAATGTGGCTTGTGTCCAAAACACATCTCATTCTTTCTCTCTCTCACTCTCTCTCTGGGCTTCTTCTTCCTTCATATTCTCTCGAATTCACCTCATCCAAGGTTATCTGTGGTGGTACAGGTTGGCATATCTCAGCCAGGAGAGCAGTCCAATTCTTTCACCAAGATTTTCCATCAGTCTTCCAAACTCCTCTCAAATGTGAAAGCATTATTCCTGAAATAACTCCTCTGTTTGTATGGGGATATTCCACCTTACACAATGTACCCCTATCTTACCATTGTCAGACCTTCACACTCACAGATAACCACCACAATTCTACTGCCTTCTACATGGTCACAGATGTGACTCCGAGATCAACATCTTTTCAACCACCCACACATAAGGGACCTAGTGAGAATTCACTTCTCTGAAGCACACCCCGTGTATTTGAAGTTGCTGGTGAGGTGGATCTCTCGACTCTTTCTAAGCGGAGTTCGGAAATGAAGTCTCTGACTCTCCATGTCTCAGTGAATTGGCATCTAAGTAGGGGTCTGAGCACTCTTCAGCAGGGTCTGAATGACAATGGGACAGAGTTCAAGGATTCGGTCCCCTCAAACCAGTCTCCATTTGGGACAATCCTCCTCCTTCTCTAGACCCTCAATTGGCAGGCCAGAGGCCCCTCTCATCCAAGAGGGAAACCTCAAGACCTGCCCATGGAGCCCTCACCACAGGGCTCACGGAGGAGAAGAAGAGAGACTCCTGAAATTCCTGACAATTGTGTACCCCACAAACAAGCCAGCTGTGGAACTAGTCACCCCACTTCCATCCAGCACCCCAGTAGACAGGTCGTATTCTTATCAACCTGTGAAATATCCACCAGTCATATCCCAGCTTCATTCTCCAGAAATTTGTTACTGTGGATAGCTAGTGTGTTATTTCACCTATTGACGTGAATGTTCCTAAGCAGGGAATTGTCATTCCCCATGCCAATATTTCCTCAGGTTTGATACTGTAGGCCTCGTCCTTGGTTGAACGTAGAGGGGCCTATTTTCATGCTTTGACCTCTGGAATGAGATTTATCATCCCGGTCATACTTAGGAGTCTTTTTTCACCTGTTGGAAAAACTGAAAATATTAAGCTCACTGGTCCGTTTCAGATATATCCTAATCCAAAAGCAAGCCTGAGCAGTGGGTATTTATTTACTCAGGAGAATGATGAGGATGGTGGCCATGAGAAGAATGCTGGAAAGAATACTTATCATCCAATTGTCCAATACATCCAATGGATCATCCTTAATTTAGTATCAACATAACTCCAGATCATGAGCTCAGGCTGCCTGATGTACAACAATTCAGAGGTGATGGTGAGAGCCTTCCACTTTGGGCCCATTACTCGCCTCTCTTCTCTCAGATGCTCTGTGGTATCACAATGCTTGGTGGGCAGCATGCCATTGCCATGGCAACCATTGGGCCTGATCTGCTCAGATGGAAAGCAACTCCACCTCCTCTGTGCCCACCTGCTCTCCACAGAAGGATGGCACTTCCCCTGAACGTGTGTCAGGTTCAACACGGTGGTTCCAGAACTGCTCCCCAGGAATACTCAGTCTACAATCTCATTTGGAAAGACTATGGGATGGAAAAAATCCCACTCCCCACGGAGCCTGAACAGGAAAACAATGGCCGATGGAGGAAGAACAACACAGGAGCATCCCTTTCCATGGGAGGAGGCTTTTCCACGGAAGGAAACTATGGAATATCTTTTAACCTGATTTCCACCCATGCCATTTCAGCAGATATAGGTACCATAACAAGGCTTTCAGTCCTGTCTTCCAATATGGAGCTGGGATTGTAATGGGCACATTTTGGGAGTCAGGCCCGGAAGGAGAGAAGACTCTGGCACACGTGTGCTTGTTTGTCCCATTTGTGGGATATCCACCTTAAACAATCCCATGTCCTTGGAGCAATTATCCTGCCGTTGGCGGTACTTGTATCAACAGCTCCTGTACCTCTCTCTCTCCTTCTTTTGATCTCCTTCTCTCTAGCTCTCTCACTCTACCCTTTGCCCCACTTCTATTTCTTTTGAATCCTCCTGTTACAAGTTGACCTGTGGTGATAATGGATGAAATATACAAGCCAAGAGAATGGTCCAAGTTAACCCACAGCCTTTTCTCCCTGTCATCCTAAGTCTGATCAAATATGAAATCCGTGGTCCAGAAAGACTTCCTGTGCTGTGTGGAGACACCCCAACTATGTCACACTTCCACAACACTTCCCATATTCAGCCCTTCCGATGGACACGCTGACCACTTCATATGTACTTCGGTCTGGAGGGTCGCATATTGGACTCAGAGAGCAACACACTTGAAACAAGGTCCACCTGAGTGCTCTCCCAAGAAATGGCTTATCTGCAGCATTCCCTACCTGGTCCATGAGGTATTGTGGATTTGCTCGGGTGTGGATCTCAGGACTCGTTCGTAGGGTATATAGAATATCAAGTCTATGACTCTTCATGTCTCAATGATTGGGCATCCAGTAAATGGTATCAGATTCCTTTGCCAGTGGACTGGCCAACCATAGCCCAGAGTGCAAGATGTCTGTCAACCAAAGCCAGTCTCTATGGAGTATACCTCCTCATTCTCTAGCCTCATGAGTGTCAGGGACAGAGCCCACTCCCTTCCAGGAGGGAACTTTCAATACCCTCAAATTGCAGGCATCATCCCAGGGCTCCTGGAAGATCAGACAATCGACCCACCTTTCCTTCCTTATGCTTGTAGACACAACAAACACACTGGCACTGGCCCCAGGCACCACACTCCCAGGAAGCACTCAATGAGAGGGAGGGTGTGCTTATCCACCTGTGGAAAAGGCACGGGAAATAGACCGGTTACATCTGGGTTAAAAGGCCTCTGTTTGGAGGGCTCCCCTGTGGCTTAGGCTATGGAAATATGTATTCAGATGTGTGGAGCTGAAAATGCCCCATTGGGAATGTCTTCTTCAGGGGTTACATCCAGGGCCTCATGCTTGGAGGAGAGCATTGGGGCATGGTTTCCTTGTTTGTGCCCTGGGATGTCTTGTTTCAAATGGCCAGGAAGCACAATTCTTCTTTCACATGTAGGAACTCCCTTGAGGTATTCTGCCCACGGATCCCCTGAAGATATCACATGTTCAAACACCAAGCCTCTGTAATCTACATTTAGCTTGGGAGCCTGAGGCGAGTGGTGGCTATGCGTCTACAGATGGAGATAAGAGTGTTCATCCAAGAGGACCACCCCTCTGATGGATCCTCCTTTCCATCAACTTCGACATACCACCAGAGCAAGAGCTCATGGTGTCCATCTTTGAACTCTCAAGGTTTGAGGGTGAGACTTTCCCACATATGGCCCATCACACACCTCTTTTCTCACAGAGAGGTGGTTTGGTCACCAGGCTCCATGGGCATCATGTCAGTGCCATGGCCACCTCTGGGAATGCACCTTTCAGAAGGAAGGCACCTCCACACACTGGGGAACCCAATTGTCTCTATCATGATGGATCTCTGATAACATGTGTAGCATTTCAGGGTCAAGTGCTTTCTCAGGCACTGCCTCACACGAATACACAGGACAGAACCTCTTTTGGAGAGAAAAGCTGACATTCCAAACACCCAAACAAAAGTCCCCTGGACAATGTCATCAAGGAACGACTGAGGAAGAACACCCTCTGAGCTGCCATTTCAATAGGAAGGGTCTTTTCCGCTTAGGGAAAATAGAGGGTGTCATTTAACTTAACCCACACCTCACGTCATTTGAGAGGACATGGGTGCCAAGCAGGGAGGACTGCTTGCTACCGACCTATTTCTAGAGGCAGGCCAAGAACGAGTGAAAATCTCATGCAAGAGTCCTGAGATTGCCTTTGTGTCTAATAGTCCCCGGAAACACAGACAAGGGCTTGGGAAGGAAATTGTGCCCTGGAATGTGGCTTGTGTCCAAAACACATCTCATTCTTTCTCTCTCTCACTCTCTCTCTGGGCTTCTTCTTCCTTCATATTCTCTCGAATTCACCTCATCCAAGGTTATCTGTGGTGGTACAGGTTGGCATATCTCAGCCAGGAGAGCAGTCCAATTCTTTCACCAAGATTTTCCATCAGTCTTCCAAACTCCTCTCAAATGTGAAAGCATTATTCCTGAAATAACTCCTCTGTTTGTATGGGGATATTCCACCTTACACAATGTACCCCTATCTTACCATTGTCAGACCTTCACACTCACAGATAACCACCACAATTCTACTGCCTTCTACATGGTCACAGATGTGACTCCGAGATCAACATCTTTTCAACCACCCACACATAAGGGACCTAGTGAGAATTCACTTCTCTGAAGCACACCCCGTGTATTTGAAGTTGCTGGTGAGGTGGATCTCTCGACTCTTTCTAAGCGGAGTTCGGAAATGAAGTCTCTGACTCTCCATGTCTCAGTGAATTGGCATCTAAGTAGGGGTCTGAGCACTCTTCAGCAGGGTCTGAATGACAATGGGACAGAGTTCAAGGATTCGGTCCCCTCAAACCAGTCTCCATTTGGGACAATCCTCCTCCTTCTCTAGACCCTCAATTGGCAGGCCAGAGGCCCCTCTCATCCAAGAGGGAAACCTCAAGACCTGCCCATGGAGCCCTCACCACAGGGCTCACGGAGGAGAAGAAGAGAGACTCCTGAAATTCCTGACAATTGTGTACCCCACAAACAAGCCAGCTGTGGAACTAGTCACCCCACTTCCATCCAGCACCCCAGTAGACAGGACGTATTCTTATCAACCTGTGAAATACCCACCAGTCATATCCCAACTTCATTCTCCGGGAATTTGTTACTGTGGATAGCTAGTGTGTGATTTCACCTATTGACGTGAATGTTCCTAAGCAGGGAATTGTCTTTCCCCATTCCAATATTTCCTCAGGTTTGATACTGTGGGCCTCGTCCTTGGTTGAACGTAGAGGGGCCTATTTTCATGCTTTGACCTCTGGAATGAGATTTATCATCCCGGTCATACTTAGGAGTCTTTTTTCACCTGTTGGAAAAACTGAAAATATTAAGCTCACTGGTCCGTTTCAGATATATCCTAATCCAAAAGCAAGCCTGAGCAGTGGGTATTTATTTACTCAGGAGAATGATGAGGATGGTGGCCATGAGAAGAATGCTGGAAAGAATACTTATCATCCAATTGTCCAATACATCCAATGGATCATCCTTAATTTAGTATCAACATAACTCCAGATCATGAGCTCAGGCTGCCTGATGTACAACAATTCAGAGGTGATGGTGAGAGCCTTCCACTTTGGGCCCATTACTCGCCTCTCTTCTCTCAGATGCTCTGTGGTATCACAATGCTTGGTGGGCAGCATGCCATTGCCATGGCAACCATTGGGCCTGATCTGCTCAGATGGAAAGCAACTCCACCTCCTCTGTGCCCACCTGCTCTCCACAGAAGGATGGCACTTCCCCTGAACGTGTGTCAGGTTCAACACGGTGGTTCCAGAACTGCTCCCCAGGAATACTCAGTCTACAATCTCATTTGGAAAGACTATGGGATGGAAAAAATCCCACTCCCCACGGAGCCTGAACAGGAAAACAATGGCCGATGGAGGAAGAACAACACAGGAGCATCCCTTTCCATGGGAGGAGGCTTTTCCACGGAAGGAAACTATGGAATATCTTTTAACCTGATTTCCACCCATGCCATTTCAGCAGATATAGGTACCATAACAAGGCTTTCAGTCCTGTCTTCCAATATGGAGCTGGGATTGTAATGGGCACATTTTGGGAGTCAGGCCCGGAAGGAGAGAAGACTCTGGTACACGTGTGCTTGTTTGTCCCATTTGTGGGATATCCACCTTAAACAATCCCATGTCCTTGGAGCAATTATCCTGCCGTTGGCGGTACTTGTATCAACAGCTCCTGTACCTCTCTCTCTCCTTCTTTTGATCTCCTTCTCTCTAGCTCTCTCACTCTACCCTTTGCCCCACTTCTATTTCTTTTGAATCCTCCTGTTACAAGTTGACCTGTGGTGATAATGGATGAAATATACAAGCCAAGAGAATGGTCCAAGTTAACCCACAGCCTTTTCTCCCTGTCATCCTAAGTCTGATCAAATATGAAATCCGTGGTCCAGAAAGACTTCCTGTGCTGTGTGGAGACACCCCAACTATGTCACACTTCCACAACACTTCCCATATTCAGCCCTTCCGATGGACACGCTGACCACTTCATATACACTTTGGTCTGGAGGGTCGCATATTGGACTCAGAGAGCAACACACTTGAAACAAGGTCCACCTGAGTGCTCTCCCAAGAAATGGCTTATCTGCAGCATTCCCTACCTGGTCCATGAGGTATTGTGGATTTGCTCGGGTGTGGATCTCAGGACTCGTTCGTAGGGTATATAGAATATCAAGTCTATGACTCTTCATGTCTCAATGATTGGGCATCCAGTAAATGGTATCAGATTCCTTGGCCAGTGGACTGGCCAACCATAGCCCAGAGTGCAAGATGTCTGTCAACCAAAGCCAGTCTCTATGGAGTATACCTCCTCATTCTCTAGCCTCATGAGTGTCAGGGACAGAGCCCACTCCCTTCCAGGAGGGAACTTTCAATACCCTCAAATTGTAGGCATCATCACAGGGCTCCTGGAAGATCAGACAATCGACCCACCTTTCCTTCCTTATGCTTGTAGACACAACAAACACACTGGCACTGGCCCCAGGCACCACACTCCCAGGAAGCACTCAATGAGAGGGAGGGTGTGCTTATCCACCTGTGGAAAAGGCACGGGAAATAGACCGGTTACATCTGGGTTAAAAGGCCTCTGTTTGGAGGGCTCCCCTGTGGCTTAGGCTATGGAAATATGTATTCAGATGTGTGGAGCTGAAAATGCCCCATTGGGAATGTCTTCTTCAGGGGTTACATCCAGGGCCTCATGCTTGGAGGAGAGCATTGGGGCATGGTTTCCTTGTTTGTGCCCTGGGATGTCTTGTTTCAAATGGCCAGGAAGCACAATTCTTCTTTCACATGTAGGAACTCCCTTGAGGTATTCTGCCCACGGATCCCCTGAAGATATCACATGTGCAGACACCAAGCCGCTAGAATCCACACTGAGCTTGGGAGCCTGAGGCGAGTGGTGGCTATGCGTCTACAGATGGAGATAAGAGTGTTCATCCAAGAGGACCACCCCTCTGATGGATCCTCCTTTCCATCAACTTCGACATACCACCAGAGCAAGAGCTAATGGTGTCCATCTTTGAACTCTCAAGGTTTGAGGGTGAGACTTTCCCACATATGGCCCATCACACACCTCTTTTCTCACAGAGAGGTGGTTTGGTCACCAGGCTCCATGGGCATCATGTCAGTGCCATGGCCACCTCTGGGAATGCACCTTTCAGAAGGAAGGCACCTCCACACACTGGGGAACCCAATTGTCTCTATCATGATGGATCTCTGATAACATGTGTAGCATTTCAGGGTCAAGTGCTTTCTCAGGCACTGCCTCACACGAATACACAGGACAGAATCTCTTTTGGAGAGAAAAGCTGACATTCCAAACACCCAAACAAAAGTCCCCTGGACAATGTCATCAAGGAACGACTGAGGAAGAACACCCTCTGAGCTGCCATTTCAATAGGAAGGGTCTTTTCCGCTTAGGGAAAATAGAGGGTGTCATTTAACTTAACCCACACCTCACGTCATTTGAGAGGACATGGGTGCCAAGCAGGGAGGACTGCTTGCTACCGACCTATTTCTAGAGGCAGGCCAAGAACGAGTGAAAATCTCATGCAAGAGTCCTGAGATTGCCTTTGTGTCTAATAGTCCCCGGAAACACAGACAAGGGCTTGGGAAGGAAATTGTGCCCTGGAATGTGGCTTGTGTCCAAAACACATCTCATTCTTTCTCTCTCTCACTCTCTCTCTGGGCTTCTTCTTCCTTCATATTCTCTCGAATTCACCTCATCCAAGGTTATCTGTGGTGGTACAGGTTGGCATATCTCAGCCAGGAGAGCAGTCCAATTCTTTCACCAAGATTTTCCATCAGTCTTCCAAACTCCTCTCAAATGTGAAAGCATTATTCCTGAAATAACTCCTCTGTTTGTATGGGGATATTCCACCTTACACAATGTACCCCTATCTTACCATTGTCAGACCTTCACACTCACAGATAACCACCACAATTCTACTGCCTTCTACATGGTCACAGATGTGACTCCGAGATCAACATCTTTTCAACCACCCACACATAAGGGACCTAGTGAGAATTCACTTCTCTGAAGCACACCCCGTGTATTTGAAGTTGCTGGTGAGGTGGATCTCTCGACTCTTTCTAAGCGGAGTTCGGAAATGAAGTCTCTGACTCTCCATGTCTCAGTGAATAGGCATCTAAGTAGGGGTCTGAGCACTCTTCAGCAGGGTCTGAATGACAATGGGACAGAGTTCAAGGATTCGGTCCCCTCAAACCAGTCTCCATTTGGGACCATCCTCCTCCTTCTCTAGACCCTCAATTGGCAGGCCAGAGGCCCCTCTCATCCAAGAGGGAAACCTCAAGACCTGCCCATGGAGCCCTCACCACAGGGCTCACGGAGGAGAAGAAGAGAGACTCCTGAAATTCCTGACAATTGTGTACCCCACAAACAAGCCAGCTGTGGAACTAGTCACCCCACTTCCATCCAGCACCCCAGTAGACAGGACGTATTCTTATCAACCTGTGAAATACCCACCAGTCATATGCCAGCTTCATTCTCCGGAAATTTGTTACTGTGGATAGATAATGTGTGATTTCACCTATTGACGTGAATGTTCCTAAGCAGGGAATTGTCATTCCCCATGCCAATATTTCCTCAGGTTTGATACTGTGGGCCTCGTCCTTGGTTGAACGTGGAGGGGCCTATTTTCATGCTTTGACCTCTGGAATGAGATTTATCATCCCGGTCATACTTAGGAGTCTTTTTTCACCTGTTGGAAAAACTGAAAATATTAAGCTCACTGGTCCGTTTCAGATATATCCTAATCCAAAAGCAAGCCTGAGCAGTGGGTATTTATTTACTCAGGAGAATGATGAGGATGGTGGCCATGAGAAGAATGCTGGAAAGAATACTTATCATCCAATTGTCCAATACATCCAATGGATCATCCTTAATTTAGTATCAACATAACTCCAGATCATGAGCTCAGGCTGCCTGATGTACAACAATTCAGAGGTGATGGTGAGAGCCTTCCACTTTGGGCCCATTACTCGCCTCTCTTCTCTCAGATGCTCTGTGGTATCACAATGCTTGGTGGGCAGCATGCCATTGCCATGGCAACCATTGGGCCTGATCTGCTCAGATGGAAAGCAACTCCACCTCCTCTGTGCCCACCTGCTCTCCACAGAAGGATGGCACTTCCCCTGAACGTGTGTCAGGTTCAACACGGTGGTTCCAGAACTGCTCCCCAGGAATACTCAGTCTACAATCTCATTTGGAAAGACTATGGGATGGAAAAAATCCCACTCCCCACGGAGCCTGAACAGGAAAACAATGGCCGATGGAGGAAGAACAACACAGGAG
The DNA here is from genome assembly GCF_054392235.1 of Sus scrofa. NCBI lineage: Eukaryota > Metazoa > Chordata > Mammalia > Artiodactyla > Suidae > Sus > Sus scrofa. The sequence continues at coordinate 46,884,681 of NC_139402.1, forward strand.
CATCCCTTTCCATGGGAGGAGGCTTTTCCACGGAAGGAAACTATGGAATATCTTTTAACCTGATTTCCACCCATGCCATTTCAGCAGATATAGGCACCATAACAAGGCTTTCAGTCCTGTCTTCCAATATGGAGCTGGGATTGTAATGGGCACATTTTGGGAGTCAGGCCCGGAAGGAGAGAAGACTCTGGTACACGTGTGCTTGTTTGTCCCATTTGTGGGATATCCACCTTAAACAATCCCATGTCCTTGGAGCAATTATCCTGCCGTTGGCGGTACTTGTATCAACAGCTCCTGTACCTCTCTCTCTCCTTCTTTTGATCTCCTTCTCTCTAGCTCTCTCACTCTACCCTTTGCCCCACTTCTATTTCTTTTGAATCCTCCTGTTACAAGTTGACCTGTGGTGATAATGGATGAAATATACAAGCCAAGAGAATGGTCCAAGTTAACCCACAGCCTTTTCTCCCTGTCATCCTAAGTCTGATCAAATATGAAATCCGTGGTCCAGAAAGACTTCCTGTGCTGTGTGGAGACACCCCAACTATGTCACACTTCCACAACACTTCCCATATTCAGCCCTTCCTGTGGACACGCTGACGACTTCATATGTACTTCGGTCTGGAGGGTCGCATATTGGACTCAGAGAGCAACACACTTGAAACAAGGTCCACCTGAGTGCTCTCCCAAGAAATGGCTTATCTGCAGCATTCCCTACCTGGTCCATGAGGTATTGTGGATTTGCTCGGGTGTGGATCTCAGGACTCGTTCGTAGGGTATATAGAATATCAAGTCTATGACTCTTCATGTCTCAATGATTGGGCATCCAGTAAATGGTATCAGATTCCTTTGCCAGTGGACTGGCCAACCATAGCCCAGAGTGCAAGATGTCTGTCAACCAAAGCCAGTCTCTATGGAGTATACCTCCTCATTCTCTAGCCTCATGAGTGTCAGGGACAGAGCCCACTCCCTTCCAGGAGGGAACTTTCAATACCCTCAAATTGCAGGCATCATCCCAGGGCTCCTGGAAGATCAGACAATCGACCCACCTTTCCTTCTTTATGCTTGTAGACACAACAAACACACTGGCACTGGCCCCAGGCACCACACTCCCAGGAAGCACTCAATGAGAGGGAGGGTGTGCTTATCCACCTGTGGAAAAGGCACGGGAAATAGACCGGTTACATCTGGGTTAAAAGGCCTCTGTTTGGAGGGCTCCCCTGTGGCTTAGGCTATGGAAATATGTATTCAGATGTGTGGAGCTGAAAATGCCCCATTGGGAATGTCTTCTTCAGGGGTTACATCCAGGGCCTCATGCTTGGAGGAGAGCATTGGGGCATGGTTTCCTTGTTTGTGCCCTGGGATGTCTTGTTTCAAATGGCCAGGAAGCACAATTCTTCTTTCACATGTAGGAACTCCCTTGAGGTATTCTGCCCACGGATCCCCTGAAGATATCACATGTGCAGACACCAAGCCGCTAGAATCCACACTGAGCTTGGGAGCCTGAGGCGAGTGGTGGCTATGCGTCTACAGATGGAGATAAGAGTGTTCATCCAAGAGGACCACCCCTCTGATGGATCCTCCTTTCCATCAACTTCGACATACCACCAGAGCAAGAGCTAATGGTGTCCATCTTTGAACTCTCAAGGTTTGAGGGTGAGACTTTCCCACATATGGCCCATCACACACCTCTTTTCTCACAGAGAGGTGGTTTGGTCACCAGGCTCCATGGGCATCATGTCAGTGCCATGGCCACCTCTGGGAATGCACCTTTCAGAAGGAAGGCACCTCCACACACTGGGGAACCCAATTGTCTCTATCATGATGGATCTCTGATAACATGTGTAGCATTTCAGGGTCAAGTGCTTTCTCAGGCACTGCCTCACACGAATACACAGGACAGAACCTCTTTTGGAGAGAAAAGCTGACATTCCAAACACCCAAACAAAAGTCCCCTGGACAATGTCATCAAGGAACGACTGAGGAAGAACACCCTCTGAGCTGCCATTTCAATAGGAAGGGTCTTTTCCGCTTAGGGAAAATAGAGGGTGTCATTTAACTTAACCCACACCTCACGTCATTTGAGAGGACATGGGTGCCAAGCAGGGAGGACTGCTTGCTACCGACCTATTTCTAGAGGCAGGCCAAGAACGAGTGAAAATCTCATGCAAGAGTCCTGAGATTGCCTTTGTGTCTAATAGTCCCCGGAAACACAGACAAGGGCTTGGGAAGGAAATTGTGCCCTGGAATGTGGCTTGTGTCCAAAACACATCTCATTCTTTCTCTCTCTCACTCTCTCTCTGGGCTTCTTCTTCCTTCATATTCTCTCGAATTCACCTCATCCAAGGTTATCTGTGGTGGTACAGGTTGGCATATCTCAGCCAGGAGAGCAGTCCAATTCTTTCACCAAGATTTTCCATCAGTCTTCCAAACTCCTCTCAAATGTGAAAGCATTATTCCTGAAATAACTCCTCTGTTTGTATGGGGATATTCCACCTTACACAATGTACCCCTATCTTACCATTGTCAGACCTTCACACTCACAGTTAACCACCACAATTCTACTGCCTTCTACATGGTCACAGATGTGACTCCGAGATCAACATCTTTTCAACCACCCACACATAAGGGACCTAGTGAGAATTCACTTCTCTGAAGCACACCCCGTGTATTTGAAGTTGCTGGTGAGGTGGATCTCTCGACTCTTTCTAAGCGGAGTTCGGAAATGAAGTCTCTGACTCTCCATGTCTCAGTGAATAGGCATCTAAGTAGGGGTCTGTGCACTCTTCAGCAGGGTCTGAATGACAATGGGACAGAGTTCAAGGATTCGGTCCCCTCAAACCAGTCTCCATTTGGGACAATCCTCCTCCTTCTCTAGACCCTCAATTGGCAGGCCAGAGGCCCCTCTCATCCAAGAGGGAAACCTCAAGACCTGCCCATGGAGCCCTCACCACAGGGCTCACGGAGGAGAAGAAGAGAGACTCCTGAAATTCCTGACAATTGTGTACCCCACAAACAAGCCAGCTGTGGAACTAGTCACCCCACTTCCATCCAGCACCCCAGTAGACAGGACGTATTCTTATCAACCTGTGAAATACCCACCAGTCATATCCCAGCTTCATTCTCCGGAAATTTGTTACTGTGGATAGATAATGTGTGATTTCACCTATTGACGTGAATGTTCCTAAGCAGGGAATTGTCATTCCCCATGCCAATATTTCCTCAGGTTTGATACTGTGGGCCTCGTCCTTGGTTGAACGTAGAGGGGCCTATTTTCATGCTTTGACCTCTGGAATGAGATTTATCATCCCGGTCATACTTAGGAGTCTTTTTTCACCTGTTGGAAAAACTGAAAATATTAAGCTCACTGGTCCGTTTCAGATATATCCTAATCCAAAAGCAAGCCTGAGCAGTGGGTATTTATTTACTCAGGAGAATGATGAGGATGGTGGCCATGAGAAGAATGCTGGAAAGAATACTTATCATCCAATTGTCCAATACATCCAATGGATCATCCTTAATTTAGTATCAACATAACTCCAGATCATGAGCTCAGGCTGCCTGATGTACAACAATTCAGAGGTGATGGTGAGAGCCTTCCACTTTGGGCCCATTACTCGCCTCTCTTCTCTCAGATGCTCTGTGGTATCACAATGCTTGGTGGGCAGCATGCCATTGCCATGGCAACCATTGGGCCTGATCTGCTCAGATGGAAAGCAACTCCACCTCCTCTGTGCCCACCTGCTCTCCACAGAAGGATGGCACTTCCCCTGAACGTGTGTCAGGTTCAACACGGTGGTTCCAGAACTGCTCCCCAGGAATACTCAGTCTACAATCTCATTTGGAAAGACTATGGGATGGAAAAAATCCCACTCCCCACGGAGCCTGAACAGGAAAACAATGGCCGATGGAGGAAGAACAACACAGGAGCATCCCTTTCCATGGGAGGAGGCTTTTCCACGGAAGGAAACTATGGAATATCTTTTAACCTGATTTCCACCCATGCCATTTCAGCAGATATAGGCACCATAACAAGGCTTTCAGTCCTGTCTTCCAATATGGAGCTGGGATTGTAATGGGCACATTTTGGGAGTCAGGCCCGGAAGGAGAGAAGACTCTGGTACACGTGTGCTTGTTTGTCCCATTTGTGGGATATCCACCTTAAACAATCCCATGTCCTTGGAGCAATTATCCTGCCGTTGGCGGTACTTGTATCAACAGCTCCTGTACCTCTCTCTCTCCTTCTTTTGATCTCCTTCTCTCTAGCTCTCTCACTCTACCCTTTGCCCCACTTCTATTTCTTTTGAATCCTCCTGTTACAAGTTGACCTGTGGTGATAATGGATGAAATATACAAGCCAAGAGAATGGTCCAAGTTAACCCACAGCCTTTTCTCCCTGTCATCCTAAGTCTGATCAAATATGAAATCCGTGGTCCAGAAAGACTTCCTGTGCTGTGTGGAGACACCCCAACTATGTCACACTTCCACAACACTTCCCATATTCAGCCCTTCCGATGGACACGCTGACCACTTCATATGTACTTCGGTCTGGAGGGTCGCATATTGGACTCAGAGAGCAACACACTTGAAACAAGGTCCACCTGAGTGCTCTCCCAAGAAATGGCTTATCTGCAGCATTCCCTACCTGGTCCATGAGGTATTGTGGATTTGCTCGGGTGTGGATCTCAGGACTCGTTCGTAGGGTATATAGAATATCAAGTCTATGACTCTTCATGTCTCAATGATTGGGCATCCAGTAAATGGTATCAGATTCCTTTGCCAGTGGACTGGCCAACCATAGCCCAGAGTGCAAGATGTCTGTCAACCAAAGCCAGTCTCTATGGAGTATACCTCCTCATTCTCTAGCCTCATGAGTGTCAGGGACAGAGCCCACTCCCTTCCAGGAGGGAACTTTCAATACCCTCAAATTGTAGGCATCATCACAGGGCTCCTGGAAGATCAGACAACCGACCCACCTTTCCTTCCTTATGCTTGTAGACACAACAAACACACTGGCACTGGCCCCAGGCACCACACTCCCAGGAAGCACTCAATGAGAGGGAGGGTGTGCTTATCCACCTGTGGAAAAGGCACGGGAAATAGACCGGTTACATCTGGGTTAAAAGGCCTCTGTTTGGAGGGCTCCCCTGTGGCTTAGGCTATGGAAATATGTATTCAGATGTGTGGAGCTGAAAATGCCCCATTGGGAATGTCTTCTTCAGGGGTTACATCCAGGGCCTCATGCTTGGAGGAGAGCATTGGGGCATGGTTTCCTTGTTTGTGCCCTGGGATGTCTTGTTTCAAATGGCCAGGAAGCACAATTCTTCTTTCACATGTAGGAACTCCCTTGAGGTATTCTGCCCACGGATCCCCTGAAGATATCACATGTTCAAACACCAAGCCTCTGTAATCTACATTTAGCTTGGGAGCCTGAGGCGAGTGGTGGCTATGCGTCTACAGATGGAGATAAGAGTGTTCATCCAAGAGGACCACCCCTCTGATGGATCCTCCTTTCCATCAACTTCGACATACCACCAGAGCAAGAGCTCATGGTGTCCATCTTTGAACTCTCAAGGTTTGAGGGTGAGACTTTCCCACATATGGCCCATCACACACCTCTTTTCTCACAGAGAGGTGGTTTGGTCACCAGGCTCCATGGGCATCATGTCAGTGCCATGGCCACCTCTGGGAATGCACCTTTCAGAAGGAAGGCACCTCCACACACTGGGGAACCCAATTGTCTCTATCATGATGGATCTCTGATAACATGTGTAGCATTTCAGGGTCAAGTGCTTTCTCAGGCACTGCCTCACACGAATACACAGGACAGAACCTCTTTTGGAGAGAAAAGCTGACATTCCAAACACCCAAACAAAAGTCCCCTGGACAATGTCATCAAGGAACGACTGAGGAAGAACACCCTCTGAGCTGCCATTTCAATAGGAAGGGTCTTTTCCGCTTAGGGAAAATAGAGGGTGTCATTTAACTTAACCCACACCTCACGTCATTTGAGAGGACATGGGTGCCAAGCAGGGAGGACTGCTTGCTACCGACCTATTTCTAGAGGCAGGCCAAGAACGAGTGAAAATCTCATGCAAGAGTCCTGAGATTGCCTTTGTGTCTAATAGTCCCCGGAAACACAGACAAGGGCTTGGGAAGGAAATTGTGCCCTGGAATGTGGCTTGTGTCCAAAACACATCTCATTCTTTCTCTCTCTCACTCTCTCTCTGGGCTTCTTCTTCCTTCATATTCTCTCGAATTCACCTCATCCAAGGTTATCTGTGGTGGTACAGGTTGGCATATCTCAGCCAGGAGAGCAGTCCAATTCTTTCACCAAGATTTTCCATCAGTCTTCCAAACTCCTCTCAAATGTGAAAGCATTATTCCTGAAATAACTCCTCTGTTTGTATGGGGATATTCCACCTTACACAATGTACCCCTATCTTACCATTGTCAGACCTTCACACTCACAGATAACCACCACAATTCTACTGCCTTCTACATGGTCACAGATGTGACTCCGAGATCAACATCTTTTCAACCACCCACACATAAGGGACCTAGTGAGAATTCACTTCTCTGAAGCACACCCCGTGTATTTGAAGTTGCTGGTGAGGTGGATCTCTCGACTCTTTCTAAGCGGAGTTCGGAAATGAAGTCTCTGACTCTCCATGTCTCAGTGAATAGGCATCTAAGTAGGGGTCTGAGCACTCTTCAGCAGGGTCTGAATGACAATGGGACAGAGTTCAAGGATTCGGTCCCCTCAAACCAGTCTCCATTTGGGACAATCCTCCTCCTTCTCTAGACCCTCAATTGGCAGGCCAGAGGCCCCTCTCATCCAAGAGGGAAACCTCAAGACCTGCCCATGGAGCCCTCACCACAGGGCTCACGGAGGAGAAGAAGAGAGACTCCTGAAATTCCTGACAATTGTGTACCCCACAAACAAGCCAGCTGTGGAACTAGTCACCCCACTTCCATCCAGCACCCCAGTAGACAGGACATATTCTTATCAACCTGTGAAATACCCACCAGTCATATCCCAGCTTCATTCTCCGGAAATTTGTTACTGTGGATAGATAATGTGTGATTTCACCTATTGACGTGAATGTTCCTAAGCAGGGAATTGTCATTCCCCATGCCAATATTTCCTCAGGTTTGATACTGTGGGCCTCGTCCTTGGTTGAACGTAGAGGGGCCTATTTTCATGCTTTGACCTCTGGAATGAGATTTATCATCCCGGTCATACTTAGGAGTCTTTTTTCACCTGTTGGAAAAACTGAAAATATTAAGCTCACTGGTCCGTTTCAGATATATCCTAATCCAAAAGCAAGCCTGAGCAGTGGGTATTTATTTACTCAGGAGAATGATGAGGATGGTGGCCATGAGAAGAATGCTGGAAAGAATACTTATCATCCAATTGTCCAATACATCCAATGGATCATCCTTAATTTAGTATCAACATAACTCCAGATCATGAGCTCAGGCTGCCTGATGTACAACAATTCAGAGGTGATGGTGAGAGCCTTCCACTTTGGGCCCATTACTCGCCTCTCTTCTCTCAGATGCTCTGTGGTATCACAATGCTTGGTGGGCAGCATGCCATTGCCATGGCAACCATTGGGCCTGATCTGCTCAGACGGAAAGCAACTCCACCTCCTCTGTGCCCACCTGCTCTCCACAGAAGGATGGCACTTCCCCTGAACGTGTGTCAGGTTCAACACGGTGGTTCCAGAACTGCTCCCCAGGAATACTCAGTCTACAATCTCATTTGGAAAGAATATGGGATGGAAAAAATCCCACTCCCCACGGAGCCTGAACAGGAAAACAATGGCCGATGGAGGAAGAACAACACAGGAGCATCCCTTTCCATGGGAGGAGGCTTTTCCACGGAAGGAAACTATGGAATATCTTTTAACCTGATTTCCACCCATGCCATTTCAGCAGATATAGGTACCATAACAAGGCTTTCAGTCCTGTCTTCCAATATGGAGCTGGGATTGTAATGGGCACATTTTGGGAGTCAGGCCCGGAAGGAGAGAAGACTCTGGTACACGTGTGCTTGTTTGTCCCATTTGTGGGATATCCACCTTAAACAATCCCATGTCCTTGGAGCAATTATCCTGCCGTTGGCGGTACTTGTATCAACAGCTCCTGTACCTCTCTCTCTCCTTCTTTTGATCTCCTTCTCTCTAGCTCTCTCACTCTACCCTTTGCCCCACTTCTATTTCTTTTGAATCCTCCTGTTACAAGTTGACCTGTGGTGATAATGGATGAAATATACAAGCCAAGAGAATGGTCCAAGTTAACCCACAGCCTTTTCTCCCTGTCATCCTAAGTCTGATCAAATATGAAATCCGTGGTCCAGAAAGACTTCCTGTGCTGTGTGGAGACACCCCAACTATGTCACACTTCCACAACACTTCCCATATTCAGCCCTTCCGATGGACACGCTGACCACTTCATATGTACTTCGGTCTGGAGGGTCGCATATTGGACTCAGAGAGCAACACACTTGAAACAAGGTCCACCTGAGTGCTCTCCCAAGAAATGGCTTATCTGCAGCATTCCCTACCTGGTCCATGAGGTATTGTGGATTTGCTCGGGTGTGGATCTCAGGACTCGTTCGTAGGGTATATAGAATATCAAGTCTATGACTCTTCATGTCTCAATGATTGGGCATCCAGTAAATGGTATCAGATTCCTTTGCCAGTGGACTGGCCAACCATAGCCCAGAGTGCAAGATGTCTGTCAACCAAAGCCAGTCTCTATGGAGTATACCTCCTCATTCTCTAGCCTCATGAGTGTCAGGGACAGAGCCCACTCCCTTCCAGGAGGGAACTTTCAATACCCTCAAATTGCAGGCATCATCCCAGGGCTCATGGAAGATCAGACAATCGACCCACCTTTCCTTCCTTATGCTTGTAGACACAACAAACACACTGGCACTGGCCCCAGGCACCACACTCCCAGGAAGCACTCAATGAGAGGGAGGGTGTGCTTATCCACCTGTGGAAAAGGCACGGGAAATAGACCGGTTACATCTGGGTTAAAAGGCCTCTGTTTGGAGGGCTCCCCTGTGGCTTAGGCTATGGAAATATGTATTCAGATGTGTGGAGCTGAAAATGCCCCATTGGGAATGTCTTCTTCAGGGGTTACATCCAGGGCCTCATGCTTGGAGGAGAGCATTGGGGCATGGTTTCCTTGTTTGTGCCCTGGGATGTCTTGTTTCAAATGGCCAGGAAGCACAATTCTTCTTTCACATGTAGGAACTCCCTTGAGGTATTCTGCCCACGGATCCCCTGAAGATATCACATGTTCAAACACCAAGCCTCTGTAATCTACATTTAGCTTGGGAGCCTGAGGCGAGTGGTGGCTATGCGTCTACAGATGGAGATAAGAGTGTTCATCCAAGAGGACCACCCCTCTGATGGATCCTCCTTTCCATCAACTTCGACATACCACCAGAGCAAGAGCTAATGGTGTCCATCTTTGAACTCTCAAGGTTTGAGGGTGAGACTTTCCCACATATGGCCCATCACACACCTCTTTTCTCACAGAGAGGTGGTTTGGTCACCAGGCTCCATGGGCATCATGTCAGTGCCATGGCCACCTCTGGGAATGCACCTTTCAGAAGGAAGGCACCTCCACACACTGGGGAACCCAATTGTCTCTATCATGATGGATCTCTGATAACATGTGTAGCATTTCAGGGTCAAGTGCTTTCTCAGGCACTGCCTCACACGAATACACAGGACAGAACCTCTTTTGGAGAGAAAAGCTGACATTCCAAACACCCAAACAAAAGTCCCCTGGACAATGTCATCAAGGAACGACTGAGGAAGAACACCCTCTGAGCTGCCATTTCAATAGGAAGGGTCTTTTCCGCTTAGGGAAAATAGAGGGTGTCATTTAACTTAACCCACACCTCACGTCATTTGAGAGGACATGGGTGCCAAGCAGGGAGGACTGCTTGCTACCGACCTATTTCTAGAGGCAGGCCAAGAACGAGTGAAAATCTCATGCAAGAGCCCTGAGATTGCCTTTGTGTCTAATAGTCCCCGGAAACACAGACAAGGGCTTGGGAAGGAAATTGTGCCCTGGAATGTGGCTTGTGTCCAAAACACATCTCATTCTTTCTTTCTCTCACTCTCTCTCTGGGCTTCTTCTTCCTTCATATTCTCTCGAATTCACCTCATCCAAGGTTATCTGTGGTGGTACAGGTTGGCATATCTCAGCCAGGAGAGCAGTCCAATTCTTTCACCAAGATTTTCCATCAGTCTTCCAAACTCCTCTCAAATGTGAAAGCATTATTCCTGAAATAACTCCTCTGTTTGTATGGGGATATTCCACCTTACACAATGTACCCCTATCTTACCATTGTCAGACCTTCACACTCACAGATAACCACCACAATTCTACTGCCTTCTACATGGTCACAGATGTGACTCCGAGATCAACATCTTTTCAACCACCCACACATAAGGGACCTAGTGAGAATTCACTTCTCTGAAGCACACCCCGTGTATTTGAAGTTGCTGGTGAGGTGGATCTCTCGACTCTTTCTAAGCGGAGTTCGGAAATGAAGTCTCTGACTCTCCATGTCTCAGTGAATAGGCATCTAAGTAGGGGTCTGAGCACTCTTCAGCAGGGTCTGAATGACAATGGGACAGAGTTCAAGGATTCGGTCCCCTCAAACCAGTCTCCATTTGGGACAATCCTCCTCCTTCTCTAGACCCTCAATTGGCAGGCCAGAGGCCCCTCTCATCCAAGAGGGAAACCTCAAGACCTGCCCATGGAGCCCTCACCACAGGGCTCACGGAGGAGAAGAAGAGAGACTCCTGAAATTCCTGACAATTGTGTACCCCACAAACAAGCCAGCTGTGGAACTAGTCACCCCACTTCCATCCAGCACCCCAGTAGACAGGACGTATTCTTATCAACCTGTGAAATATCCACCAGTCATATCCCAGCTTCATTCTCCGGAAATTTGTTACTGTGGATAGATAATGTGTGATTTCACCTATTGACGTGAATGTTCCTAAGCAGGGAATTGTCATTCCCCATGCCAATATTTCCTCAGGTTTGATACTGTGGGCCTCGTCCTTGGTTGAACGTAGAGGGGCCTATTTTCATGCTTTGACCTCTGGAATGAGATTTATCATCCCGGTCATACTTAGGAGTCTTTTTTCACCTGTTGGAAAAACTGAAAATATTAAGCTCACTGGTCCGTTTCAGATATATCCTAATCCAAAAGCAAGCCTGAGCAGTGGGTATTTATTTACTCAGGAGAATGATGAGGATGGTGGCCATGAGAAGAATGCTGGAAAGAATACTTATCATCCAATTGTCCAATACATCCAATGGATCATCCTTAATTTAGTATCAACATAACTCCAGATCATGAGCTCAGGCTGCCTGATGTACAACAATTCAGAGGTGATGGTGAGAGCCTTCCACTTTGGGCCCATTACTCGCCTCTCTTCTCTCAGATGCTCTGTGGTATCACAATGCTTGGTGGGCAGCATGCCATTGCCATGGCAACCATTGGGCCTGATCTGCTCAGATGGAAAGCAACTCCACCTCCTCTGTGCCCACCTGCTCTCCACAGAAGGATGGCACTTCCCCTGAACGTGTGTCAGGTTCAACACGGTGGTTCCAGAACTGCTCCCCAGGAATACTCAGTCTACAATCTCATTTGGAAAGACTATGGGATGGAAAAAATCCCACTCCCCACGGAGCCTGAACAGGAAAACAATGGCCGATGGAGGAAGAACAACACAGGAGCATCCCTTTCCATGGGAGGAGGCTTTTCCACGGAAGGAAACTATGGAATATCTTTTAACCTGATTTCCACCCATGCCATTTCAGCAGATATAGGTACCATAACAAGGCTTTCAATCCTGTCTTCCAATATGGAGCTGGGATTGTAATGGGCACATTTTGGGAGTCAGGCCCGGAAGGAGAGAAGACTCTGGTACACGTGTGCTTGTTTGTCCCATTTGTGGGATATCCACCTTAAACAATCCCATGTCCTTGGAGCAATTATCCTGCCGTTGGCGGTACTTGTATCAACAGCTCCTGTACCTCTCTCTCTCCTTCTTTTGATCTCCTTCTCTCTAGCTCTCTCACTCTACCCTTTGCCCCACTTCTATTTCTTTTGAATCCTCCTGTTACAAGTTGACCTGTGGTGATAATGGATGAAATATACAAGCCAAGAGAATGGTCCAAGTTAACCCACAGCCTTTTCTCCCTGTCATCCTAAGTCTGATCAAATATGAAATCCGTGGTCCAGAAAGACTTCCTGTGCTGTGTGGAGACACCCCAACTATGTCACACTTCCACAACACTTCCCATATTCAGCCCTTCCGATGGACACGCTGACCACTTCATATACACTTTGGCCTGGAGGGTCGCATATTGGACTCAGAGAGCAACACACTTGAAACAAGGTCCACCTGAGTGCTCTCCCAAGAAATGGCTTATCTGCAGCATTCCCTACCTGGTCCATGAGGTATTGTGGATTTGCTCGGGTGTGGATCTCAGGACTCGTTCGTAGGGTATATAGAATATCAAGTCTATGACTCTTCATGTCTCAATGATTGGGCATCCAGTAAATGGTATCAGATTCCTTTGCCAGTGGACTGGCCAACCATAGCCCAGAGTGCAAGATGTCTGTCAACCAAAGCCAGTCTCTATGGAGTATACCTCCTCATTCTCTAGCCTCATGAGTGTCAGGGACAGAGCCCACTCCCTTCCAGGAGGGAACTTTCAATACCCTCAAATTGTAGGCATCATCACAGGGCTCCTGGAAGATCAGACAACCGACCCACCTTTCCTTCCTTATGCTTGTAGACACAACAAACACACTGGCACTGGCCCCAGGCACCACACTCCCAGGAAGCACTCAATGAGAGGGAGGGTGTGCTTATCCACCTGTGGAAAAGGCACGGGAAATAGACCGGTTACATCTGGGTTAAAAGGCCTCTGTTTGGAGGGCTCCCCTGTGGCTTAGGCTATGGAAATATGTATTCAGATGTGTGGAGCTGAAAATGCCCCATTGGGAATGTCTTCTTCAGGGGTTACATCCAGGGCCTCATGCTTGGAGGAGAGCATTGGGGCATGGTTTCCTTGTTTGTGCCCTGGGATGTCTTGTTTCAAATGGCCAGGAAGCACAATTCTTCTTTCACATGTAGGAACTCCCTTGAGGTATTCTGCCCACGGATCCCCTGAAGATATCACATGTTCAAACACCAAGCCTCTGTAATCTACATTTAGCTTGGGAGCCTGAGGCGAGTGGTGGCTATGCGTCTACAGATGGAGATAAGAGTGTTCATCCAAGAGGACCACCCCTCTGATGGATCCTCCTTTCCATCAACTTCGACATACCACCAGAGCAAGAGCTAATGGTGTCCATCTTTGAACTCTCAAGGTTTGAGGGTGAGACTTTCCCACATATGGCCCATCACACACCTCTTTTCTCACAGAGAGGTGGTTTGGTCACCAGGCTCCATGGGCATCATGTCAGTGCCATGGCCACCTCTGGGAATGCACCTTTCAGAAGGAAGGCACCTCCACACACTGGGGAACCCAATTGTCTCTATCATGATGGATCTCTGATAACATGTGTAGCATTTCAGGGTCAAGTGCTTTCTCAGGCACTGCCTCACACGAATACACAGGACAGAACCTCTTTTGGAGAGAAAAGCTGACATTCCAAACACCCAAACAAAAGTCCCCTGGACAATGTCATCAAGGAACGACTGAGGAAGAACACCCTCTGAGCTGCCATTTCAATAGGAAGGGTCTTTTCCGCTTAGGGAAAATAGAGGGTGTCATTTAACTTAACCCACACCTCACGTCATTTGAGAGGACATGGGTGCCAAGCAGGGAGGACTGCTTGCTACCGACCTATTTCTAGAGGCAGGCCAAGAACGAGTGAAAATCTCATGCAAGAGCCCTGAGATTGCCTTTGTGTCTAATAGTCCCCGGAAACACAGACAAGGGCTTGGGAAGGAAATTGTGCCCTGGAATGTGGCTTGTGTCCAAAACACATCTCATTCTTTCTCTCTCTCACTCTCTCTCTGGGCTTCTTCTTCCTTCATATTCTCTCGAATTCACCTCATCCAAGGTTATCTGTGGTGGTACAGGTTGGCATATCTCAGCCAGGAGAGCAGTCCAATTCTTTCACCAAGATTTTCCATCAGTCTTCCAAACTCCTCTCAAATGTGAAAGCATTATTCCTGAAATAACTCCTCTGTTTGTATGGGGATATTCCACCTTACACAATGTACCCCTATCTTACCATTGTCAGACCTTCACACTCACAGATAACCACCACAATTCTACTGCCTTCTACATGGTCACAGATGTGACTCCGAGATCAACATCTTTTCAACCACCCACACATAAGGGACCTAGTGAGAATTCACTTCTCTGAAGCACACCCCGTGTATTTGAAGTTGCTGGTGAGGTGGATCTCTCGACTCTTTCTAAGCGGAGTTCGGAAATGAAGTCTCTGACTCTCCATGTCTCAGTGAATAGGCATCTAAGTAGGGGTCTGAGCACTCTTCAGCAGGGTCTGAATGACAATGGGACAGAGTTCAAGGATTCGGTCCCCTCAAACCAGTCTCCATTTGGGACAATCCTCCTCCTTCTCTAGACCCTCAATTGGCAGGCCAGAGGCCCCTCTCATCCAAGAGGGAAACCTCAAGACCTGCCCATGGAGCCCTCACCACAGGGCTCACGGAGGAGAAGAAGAGAGACTCCTGAAATTCCTGACAATTGTGTACCCCACAAACAAGCCAGCTGTGGAACTAGTCACCCCACTTCCATCCAGCACCCCAGTAGACAGGACGTATTCTTATCAACCTGTGAAATACCCACCAGTCATATCCCAGCTTCATTCTCCGGAAATTTGTTACTGTGGATAGATAATGTGTGATTTCACCTATTGACGTGAATGTTCCTAAGCAGGGAATTGTCATTCCCCATGCCAATATTTCCTCAGGTTTGATACTGTGGGCCTCGTCCTTGGTTGAACGTAGAGGGGCCTATTTTCATGCTTTGACCTCTGGAATGAGATTTATCATCCCGGTCATACTTAGGAGTCTTTTTTCACCTGTTGGAAAAACTGAAAATATTAAGCTCACTGGTCCGTTTCAGATATATCCTAATCCAAAAGCAAGCCTGAGCAGTGGGTATTTATTTACTCAGGAGAATGATGAGGATGGTGGCCATGAGAAGAATGCTGGAAAGAATACTTATCATCCAATTGTCCAATACATCCAATGGATCATCCTTAATTTAGTATCAACATAACTCCAGATCATGAGCTCAGGCTGCCTGATGTACAACAATTCAGAGGTGATGGTGAGAGCCTTCCACTTTGGGCCCATTACTCGCCTCTCTTCTCTCAGATGCTCTGTGGTATCACAATGCTTGGTGGGCAGCATGCCATTGCCATGGCAACCATTGGGCCTGATCTGCTCAGATGGAAAGCAACTCCACCTCCTCTGTGCCCACCTGCTCTCCACAGAAGGATGGCACTTCCCCTGAACGTGTGTCAGGTTCAACACGGTGGTTCCAGAACTGCTCCCCAGGAATACTCAGTCTACAATCTCATTTGGAAAGAATATGGGATGGAAAAAATCCCACTCCCCACGGAGCCTGAACAGGAAAACAATGGCCGATGGAGGAAGAACAACACAGGAGCATCCCTTTCCATGGGAGGAGGCTTTTCCACGGAAGGAAACTATGGAATATCTTTTAACCTGATTTCCACCCATGCCATTTCAGCAGATATAGGTACCATAACAAGGCTTTCAATCCTGTCTTCCAATATGGAGCTGGGATTGTAATGGGCACATTTTGGGAGTCAGGCCCGGAAGGAGAGAAGACTCTGGTACACGTGTGCTTGTTTGTCCCATTTGTGGGATATCCACCTTAAACAATCCCATGTCCTTGGAGCAATTATCCTGCCGTTGGCGGTACTTGTATCAACAGCTCCTGTACCTCTCTCTCTCCTTCTTTTGATCTCCTTCTCTCTAGCTCTCTCACTCTACCCTTTGCCCCACTTCTATTTCTTTTGAATCCTCCTGTTACAAGTTGACCTGTGGTGATAATGGATGAAATATACAAGCCAAGAGAATGGTCCAAGTTAACCCACAGCCTTTTCTCCCTGTCATCCTAAGTCTGATCAAATATGAAATCCGTGGTCCAGAAAGACTTCCTGTGCTGTGTGGAGACACCCCAACTATGTCACACTTCCACAACACTTCCCATATTCAGCCCTTCCGATGGACACGCTGACCACTTCATATACACTTTGGCCTGGAGGGTCGCATATTGGACTCAGAGAGCAACACACTTGAAACAAGGTCCACCTGAGTGCTCTCCCAAGAAATGGCTTATCTGCAGCATTCCCTACCTGGTCCATGAGGTATTGTGGATTTGCTCGGGTGTGGATCTCAGGACTCGTTCGTAGGGTATATAGAATATCAAGTCTATGACTCTTCATGTCTCAATGATTGGGCATCCAGTAAATGGTATCAGATTCCTTTGCCAGTGGACTGGCCAACCATAGCCCAGAGTGCAAGATGTCTGTCAACCAAAGCCAGTCTCTATGGAGTATACCTCCTCATTCTCTAGCCTCATGAGTGTCAGGGACAGAGCCCACTCCCTTCCAGGAGGGAACTTTCAATACCCTCAAATTGTAGGCATCATCACAGGGCTCCTGGAAGATCAGACAACCGACCCACCTTTCCTTCCTTATGCTTGTAGACACAACAAACACACTGGCACTGGCCCCAGGCACCACACTCCCAGGAAGCACTCAATGAGAGGGAGGGTGTGCTTATCCACCTGTGGAAAAGGCACGGGAAATAGACCGGTTACATCTGGGTTAAAAGGCCTCTGTTTGGAGGGCTCCCCTGTGGCTTAGGCTATGGAAATATGTATTCAGATGTGTGGAGCTGAAAATGCCCCATTGGGAATGTCTTCTTCAGGGGTTACATCCAGGGCCTCATGCTTGGAGGAGAGCATTGGGGCATGGTTTCCTTGTTTGTGCCCTGGGATGTCTTGTTTCAAATGGCCAGGAAGCACAATTCTTCTTTCACATGTAGGAACTCCCTTGAGGTATTCTGCCCACGGATCCCCTGAAGATATCACATGTTCAAACACCAAGCCTCTGTAATCTACATTTAGCTTGGGAGCCTGAGGCGAGTGGTGGCTATGCGTCTACAGATGGAGATAAGAGTGTTCATCCAAGAGGACCACCCCTCTGATGGATCCTCCTTTCCATCAACTTCGACATACCACCAGAGCAAGAGCTAATGGTGTCCATCTTTGAACTCTCAAGGTTTGAGGGTGAGACTTTCCCACATATGGCCCATCACACACCTCTTTTCTCACAGAGAGGTGGTTTGGTCACCAGGCTCCATGGGCATCATGTCAGTGCCATGGCCACCTCTGGGAATGCACCTTTCAGAAGGAAGGCACCTCCACACACTGGGGAACCCAATTGTCTCTATCATGATGGATCTCTGATAACATGTGTAGCATTTCAGGGTCAAGTGCTTTCTCAGGCACTGCCTCACACGAATACACAGGACAGAACCTCTTTTGGAGAGAAAAGCTGACATTCCAAACACCCAAACAAAAGTCCCCTGGACAATGTCATCAAGGAACGACTGAGGAAGAACACCCTCTGAGCTGCCATTTCAATAGGAAGGGTCTTTTCCGCTTAGGGAAAATAGAGGGTGTCATTTAACTTAACCCACACCTCACGTCATTTGAGAGGACATGGGTGCCAAGCAGGGAGGACTGCTTGCTACCGACCTATATCTAGAGGCAGGCCAAGAACGAGTGAAAATCTCATGCAAGAGCCCTGAGATTGCCTTTGTGTCTAATAGTCCCCGGAAACACAGACAAGGGCTTGGGAAGGAAATTGTGCCCTGGAATGTGGCTTGTGTCCAAAACACATCTCATTCTTTCTCTCTCTCACTCTCTCTCTGGGCTTCTTCTTCCTTCATATTCTCTCGAATTCACCTCATCCAAGGTTATCTGTGGTGGTACAGGTTGGCATATCTCAGCCAGGAGAGCAGTCCAATTCTTTCACCAAGATTTTCCATCAGTCTTCCAAACTCCTCTCAAATGTGAAAGCATTATTCCTGAAATAACTCCTCTGTTTGTATGGGGATATTCCACCTTACACAATGTACCCCTATCTTACCATTGTCAGACCTTCACACTCACAGATAACCACCACAATTCTACTGCCTTCTACATGGTCACAGATGTGACTCCGAGATCAACATCTTTTCAACCACCCACACATAAGGGACCTAGTGAGAATTCACTTCTCTGAAGCACACCCCGTGTATTTGAAGTTGCTGGTGAGGTGGATCTCTCGACTCTTTCTAAGCGGAGTTCGGAAATGAAGTCTCTGACTCTCCATGTCTCAGTGAATAGGCATCTAAGTAGGGGTCTGAGCACCCTTCAGCAGGGTCTGAATGACAATGGGACAGAGTTCAAGGATTCGGTCCCCTCAAACCAGTCTCCATTTGGGACAATCCTCCTCCTTCTCTAGACCCTCAATTGGCAGGCCAGAGGCCCCTCTCATCCAAGAGGGAAACCTCAAGACCTGCCCATGGAGCCCTCACCACAGGGCTCACGGAGGAGAAGAAGAGAGACTCCTGAAATTCCTGACAATTGTGTACCCCACAAACAAGCCAGCTGTGGAACTAGTCACCCCACTTCCATCCAGCACCCCAGTAGACAGGACGTATTCTTATCAACCTGTGAAATACCCACCAGTCATATCCCAGCTTCATTCTCCGGAAATTTGTTACTGTGGATAGATAATGTGTGATTTCACCTATTGACGTGAATGTTCCTAAGCAGGGAATTGTCTTTCCCCATGCCAATATTTCCTCAGGTTTGATACTGTGGGCCTCGTCCTTGGTTGAACGTAGAGGGGCCTATTTTCATGCTTTGACCTCTGGAATGAGATTTATCATCCCGGTCATACTTAGGAGTCTTTTTTCACCTGTTGGAAAAACTGAAAATATTAAGCTCACTGGTCCGTTTCAGATATATCCTAATCCAAAAGCAAGCCTGAGCAGTGGGTATTTATTTACTCAGGAGAATGATGAGGATGGTGGCCATGAGAAGAATGCTGGAAAGAATACTTATCATCCAATTGTCCAATACATCCAATGGATCATCCTTAATTTAGTATCAACATAACTCCAGATCATGAGCTCAGGCTGCCTGATGTACAACAATTCAGAGGTGATGGTGAGAGCCTTCCACTTTGGGCCCATTACTCGCCTCTCTTCTCTCAGATGCTCTGTGGTATCACAATGCTTGGTGGGCAGCATGCCATTGCCATGGCAACCATTGGGCCTGATCTGCTCAGATGGAAAGCAACTCCACCTCCTCTGTGCCCACCTGCTCTCCACAGAAGGATGGCACTTCCCCTGAACGTGTGTCAGGTTCAACACGGTGGTTCCAGAACTGCTCCCCAGGAATACTCAGTCTACAATCTCATTTGGAAAGACTATGGGATGGAAAAAATCCCACTCCCCACGGAGCCTGAACAGGAAAACAATGGCCGATGGAGGAAGAACAACACAGGAGCATCCCTTTCCATGGGAGGAGGCTTTTCCACGGAAGGAAACTATGGAATATCTTTTAACCTGATTTCCACCCATGCCATTTCAGCAGATATAGGTACCATAACAAGGCTTTCAATCCTGTCTTCCAATATGGAGCTGGGATTGTAATGGGCACATTTTGGGAGTCAGGCCCGGAAGGAGAGAAGACTCTGGCACACGTGTGCTTGTTTGTCCCATTTGTGGGATATCCACCTTAAACAATCCCATGTCCTTGGAGCAATTATCCTGCCGTTGGCGGTACTTGTATCAACAGCTCCTGTACCTCTCTCTCTCCTTCTTTTGATCTCCTTCTCTCTAGCTCTCTCACTCTACCCTTTGCCCCACTTCTATTTCTTTTGAATCCTCCTGTTACAAGTTGACCTGTGGTGATAATGGATGAAATATACAAGCCAAGAGAATGGTCCAAGTTAACCCACAGCCTTTTCTCCCTGTCATCCTAAGTCTGATCAAATATGAAATCCGTGGTCCAGAAAGACTTCCTGTGCTGTGTGGAGACACCCCAACTATGTCACACTTCCACAACACTTCCCATATTCAGCCCTTCCGATGGACACGCTGACCACTTCATATACACTTTGGTCTGGAGGGTCGCATATTGGACTCAGAGAGCAACACACTTGAAACAAGGTCCACCTGAGTGCTCTCCCAAGAAATGGCTTATCTGCAGCATTCCCTACCTGGTCCATGAGGTATTGTGGATTTGCTCGGGTGTGGATCTCAGGACTCGTTCGTAGGGTATATAGAATATCAAGTCTATGACTCTTCATGTCTCAATGATTGGGCATCCAGTAAATGGTATCAGATTCCTTTGCCAGTGGACTGGCCAACCATAGCCCAGAGTGCAAGATGTCTGTCAACCAAAGCCAGTCTCTATGGAGTATACCTCCTCATTCTCTAGCCTCATGAGTGTCAGGGACAGAGCCCACTCCCTTCCAGGAGGGAACTTTCAATACCCTCAAATTGTAGGCATCATCACAGGGCTCCTGGAAGATCAGACAACCGACCCACCTTTCCTTCCTTATGCTTGTAGACACAACAAACACACTGGCACTGGCCCCAGGCACCACACTCCCAGGAAGCACTCAATGAGAGGGAGGGTGTGCTTATCCACCTGTGGAAAAGGCACGGGAAATAGACCGGTTACATCTGGGTTAAAAGGCCTCTGTTTGGAGGGCTCCCCTGTGGCTTAGGCTATGGAAATATGTATTCAGATGTGTGGAGCTGAAAATGCCCCATTGGGAATGTCTTCTTCAGGGGTTACATCCAGGGCCTCATGCTTGGAGGAGAGCATTGGGGCATGGTTTCCTTGTTTGTGCCCTGGGATGTCTTGTTTCAAATGGCCAGGAAGCACAATTCTTCTTTCACATGTAGGAACTCCCTTGAGGTATTCTGCCCACGGATCCCCTGAAGATATCACATGTTCAAACACCAAGCCTCTGTAATCTACATTTAGCTTGGGAGCCTGAGGCGAGTGGTGGCTATGCGTCTACAGATGGAGATAAGAGTGTTCATCCAAGAGGACCACCCCTCTGATGGATCCTCCTTTCCATCAACTTCGACATACCACCAGAGCAAGAGCTAATGGTGTCCATCTTTGAACTCTCAAGGTTTGAGGGTGAGACTTTCCCACATATGGCCCATCACACACCTCTTTTCTCACAGAGAGGTGGTTTGGTCACCAGGCTCCATGGGCATCATGTCAGTGCCATGGCCACCTCTGGGAATGCACCTTTCAGAAGGAAGGCACCTCCACACACTGGGGAACCCAATTGTCTCTATCATGATGGATCTCTGATAACATGTGTAGCATTTCAGGGTCAAGTGCTTTCTCAGGCACTGCCTCACACGAATACACAGGACAGAACCTCTTTTGGAGAGAAAAGCTGACATTCCAAACACCCAAACAAAAGTCCCCTGGACAATGTCATCAAGGAACGACTGAGGAAGAACACCCTCTGAGCTGCCATTTCAATAGGAAGGGTCTTTTCCGCTTAGGGAAAATAGAGGGTGTCATTTAACTTAACCCACACCTCACGTCATTTGAGAGGACATGGGTGCCAAGCAGGGAGGACTGCTTGCTACCGACCTATTTCTAGAGGCAGGCCAAGAACGAGTGAAAATCTCATGCAAGAGTCCTGAGATTGCCTTTGTGTCTAATAGTCCCCGGAAACACAGACAAGGGCTTGGGAAGGAAATTGTGCCCTGGAATGTGGCTTGTGTCCAAAACACATCTCATTCTTTCTCTCTCTCACTCTCTCTCTGGGCTTCTTCTTCCTTCATATTCTCTCGAATTCACCTCATCCAAGGTTATCTGTGGTGGTACAGGTTGGCATATCTCAGCCAGGAGAGCAGTCCAATTCTTTCACCAAGATTTTCCATCAGTCTTCCAAACTCCTCTCAAATGTGAAAGCATTATTCCTGAAATAACTCCTCTGTTTGTATGGGGATATTCCACCTTACACAATGTACCCCTATCTTACCATTGTCAGACCTTCACACTCACAGATAACCACCACAATTCTACTGCCTTCTACATGGTCACAGATGTGACTCCGAGATCAACATCTTTTCAACCACCCACACATAAGGGACCTAGTGAGAATTCACTTCTCTGAAGCACACCCCGTGTATTTGAAGTTGCTGGTGAGGTGGATCTCTCGACTCTTTCTAAGCGGAGTTCGGAAATGAAGTCTCTGACTCTCCATGTCTCAGTGAATTGGCATCTAAGTAGGGGTCTGAGCACTCTTCAGCAGGGTCTGAATGACAATGGGACAGAGTTCAAGGATTCGGTCCCCTCAAACCAGTCTCCATTTGGGACAATCCTCCTCCTTCTCTAGACCCTCAATTGGCAGGCCAGAGGCCCCTCTCATCCAAGAGGGAAACCTCAAGACCTGCCCATGGAGCCCTCACCACAGGGCTCACGGAGGAGAAGAAGAGAGACTCCTGAAATTCCTGACAATTGTGTACCCCACAAACAAGCCAGCTGTGGAACTAGTCACCCCACTTCCATCCAGCACCCCAGTAGACAGGACGTATTCTTATCAACCTGTGAAATACCCACCAGTCATATCCCAGCTTCATTCTCCGGAAATTTGTTACTGTGGATAGATAATGTGTGATTTCACCTATTGACGTGAATGTTCCTAAGCAGGGAATTGTCTTTCCCCATGCCAATATTTCCTCAGGTTTGATACTGTGGGCCTCGTCCTTGGTTGAACGTAGAGGGGCCTATTTTCATGCTTTGACCTCTGGAATGAGATTTATCATCCCGGTCATACTTAGGAGTCTTTTTTCACCTGTTGGAAAAACTGAAAATATTAAGCTCACTGGTCCGTTTCAGATATATCCTAATCCAAAAGCAAGCCTGAGCAGTGGGTATTTATTTACTCAGGAGAATGATGAGGATGGTGGCCATGAGAAGAATGCTGGAAAGAATACTTATCATCCAATTGTCCAATACATCCAATGGATCATCCTTAATTTAGTATCAACATAACTCCAGATCATGAGCTCAGGCTGCCTGATGTACAACAATTCAGAGGTGATGGTGAGAGCCTTCCACTTTGGGCCCATTACTCGCCTCTCTTCTCTCAGATGCTCTGTGGTATCACAATGCTTGGTGGGCAGCATGCCATTGCCATGGCAACCATTGGGCCTGATCTGCTCAGATGGAAAGCAACTCCACCTCCTCTGTGCCCACCTGCTCTCCACAGAAGGATGGCACTTCCCTTGAACGTGTGTCAGGTTCAACACGGTGGTTCCAGAACTGCTCCCCAGGAATACTCAGTCTACAATCTCATTTGGAAAGAATATGGGATGGAAAAAATCCCACTCCCCACGGAGCCTGAACAGGAAAACAATGGCCGATGGAGGAAGAACAACACAGGAGCATCCCTTTCCATGGGAGGAGGCTTTTCCACGGAAGGAAACTATGGAATATCTTTTAACCTGATTTCCACCCATGCCATTTCAGCAGATATAGGTACCATAACAAGGCTTTCAATCCTGTCTTCCAATATGGAGCTGGGATTGTAATGGGCACATTTTGGGAGTCAGGCCCGGAAGGAGAGAAGACTCTGGTACACGTGTGCTTGTTTGTCCCATTTGTGGGATATCCACCTTAAACAATCCCATGTCCTTGGAGCAATTATCCTGCCGTTGGCGGTACTTGTATCAACAGCTCCTGTACCTCTCTCTCTCCTTCTTTTGATCTCCTTCTCTCTAGCTCTCTCACTCTACCCTTTGCCCCACTTCTATTTCTTTTGAATCCTCCTGTTACAAGTTGACCTGTGGTGATAATGGATGAAATATACAAGCCAAGAGAATGGTCCAAGTTAACCCACAGCCTTTTCTCCCTGTCATCCTAAGTCTGATCAAATATGAAATCCGTGGTCCAGAAAGACTTCCTGTGCTGTGTGGAGACACCCCAACTATGTCACACTTCCACAACACTTCCCATATTCAGCCCTTCCGATGGACACGCTGACCACTTCATATGTACTTCGGTCTGGAGGGTCGCATATTGGACTCAGAGAGCAACACACTTGAAACAAGGTCCACCTGAGTGCTCTCCCAAGAAATGGCTTATCTGCAGCATTCCCTACCTGGTCCATGAGGTATTGTGGATTTGCTCGGGTGTGGATCTCAGGACTCGTTCGTAGGGTATATAGAATATCAAGTCTATGACTCTTCATGTCTCAATGATTGGGCATCCAGTAAATGGTATCAGATTCCTTTGCCAGTGGACTGGCCAACCATAGCCCAGAGTGCAAGATGTCTGTCAACCAAAGCCAGTCTCTATGGAGTATACCTCCTCATTCTCTAGCCTCATGAGTGTCAGGGACAGAGCCCACTCCCTTCCAGGAGGGAACTTTCAATACCCTCAAATTGTAGGCATCATCACAGGGCTCCTGGAAGATCAGACAACCGACCCACCTTTCCTTCCTTATGCTTGTAGACACAACAAACACACTGGCACTGGCCCCAGGCACCACACTCCCAGGAAGCACTCAATGAGAGGGAGGGTGTGCTTATCCACCTGTGGAAAAGGCACGGGAAATAGACCGGTTACATCTGGGTTAAAAGGCCTCTGTTTGGAGGGCTCCCCTGTGGCTTAGGCTATGGAAATATGTATTCAGATGTGTGGAGCTGAAAATGCCCCATTGGGAATGTCTTCTTCAGGGGTTACATCCAGGGCCTCATGCTTGGAGGAGAGCATTGGGGCATGGTTTCCTTGTTTGTGCCCTGGGATGTCTTGTTTCAAATGGCCAGGAAGCACAATTCTTCTTTCACATGTAGGAACTCCCTTGAGGTATTCTGCCCACGGATCCCCTGAAGATATCACATGTTCAAACACCAAGCCTCTGTAATCTACATTTAGCTTGGGAGCCTGAGGCGAGTGGTGGCTATGCGTCTACAGATGGAGATAAGAGTGTTCATCCAAGAGGACCACCCCTCTGATGGATCCTCCTTTCCATCAACTTCGACATACCACCAGAGCAAGAGCTAATGGTGTCCATCTTTGAACTCTCAAGGTTTGAGGGTGAGACTTTCCCACATATGGCCCATCACACACCTCTTTTCTCACAGAGAGGTGGTTTGGTCACCAGGCTCCATGGGCATCATGTCAGTGCCATGGCCACCTCTGGGAATGCACCTTTCAGAAGGAAGGCACCTCCACACACTGGGGAACCCAATTGTCTCTATCATGATGGATCTCTGATAACATGTGTAGCATTTCAGGGTCAAGTGCTTTCTCAGGCACTGCCTCACACGAATACACAGGACAGAACCTCTTTTGGAGAGAAAAGCTGACATTCCAAACACCCAAACAAAAGTCCCCTGGACAATGTCATCAAGGAACGACTGAGGAAGAACACCCTCTGAGCTGCCATTTCAATAGGAAGGGTCTTTTCCGCTTAGGGAAAATAGAGGGTGTCATTTAACTTAACCCACACCTCACGTCATTTGAGAGGACATGGGTGCCAAGCAGGGAGGACTGCTTGCTACCGACCTATTTCTAGAGGCAGGCCAAGAACGAGTGAAAATCTCATGCAAGAGCCCTGAGATTGCCTTTGTGTCTAATAGTCCCCGGAAACACAGACAAGGGCTTGGGAAGGAAATTGTGCCCTGGAATGTGGCTTGTGTCCAAAACACATCTCATTCTTTCTCTCTCTCACTCTCTCTCTGGGCTTCTTCTTCCTTCATATTCTCTCGAATTCACCTCATCCAAGGTTATCTGTGGTGGTACAGGTTGGCATATCTCAGCCAGGAGAGCAGTCCAATTCTTTCACCAAGATTTTCCATCAGTCTTCCAAACTCCTCTCAAATGTGAAAGCATTATTCCTGAAATAACTCCTCTGTTTGTATGGGGATATTCCACCTTACACAATGTACCCCTATCTTACCATTGTCAGACCTTCACACTCACAGATAACCACCACAATTCTACTGCCTTCTACATGGTCACAGATGTGACTCCGAGATCAACATCTTTTCAACCACCCACACATAAGGGACCTAGTGAGAATTCACTTCTCTGAAGCACACCCCGTGTATTTGAAGTTGCTGGTGAGGTGGATCTCTCGACTCTTTCTAAGCGGAGTTCGGAAATGAAGTCTCTGACTCTCCATGTCTCAGTGAATAGGCATCTAAGTAGGGGTCTGAGCACTCTTCAGCAGGGTCTGAATGACAATGGGACAGAGTTCAAGGATTCGGTCCCCTCAAACCAGTCTCCATTTGGGACAATCCTCCTCCTTCTCTAGACCCTCAATTGGCAGGCCAGAGGCCCCTCTCATCCAAGAGGGAAACCTCAAGACCTGCCCATGGAGCCCTCACCACAGGGCTCACGGAGGAGAAGAAGAGAGACTCCTGAAATTCCTGACAATTGTGTACCCCACAAACAAGCCAGCTGTGGAACTAGTCACCCCACTTCCATCCAGCACCCCAGTAGACAGGACGTATTCTTATCAACCTGTGAAATACCCACCAGTCATATCCCAGCTTCATTCTCCGGAAATTTGTTACTGTGGATAGATAATGTGTGATTTCACCTATTGACGTGAATGTTCCTAAGCAGGGAATTGTCTTTCCCCATGCCAATATTTCCTCAGGTTTGATACTGTGGGCCTCGTCCTTGGTTGAACGTAGAGGGGCCTATTTTCATGCTTTGACCTCTGGAATGAGATTTATCATCCCGGTCATACTTAGGAGTCTTTTTTCACCTGTTGGAAAAACTGAAAATATTAAGCTCACTGGTCCGTTTCAGATATATCCTAATCCAAAAGCAAGCCTGAGCAGTGGGTATTTATTTACTCAGGAGAATGATGAGGATGGTGGCCATGAGAAGAATGCTGGAAAGAATACTTATCATCCAATTGTCCAATACATCCAATGGATCATCCTTAATTTAGTATCAACATAACTCCAGATCATGAGCTCAGGCTGCCTGATGTACAACAATTCAGAGGTGATGGTGAGAGCCTTCCACTTTGGGCCCATTACTCGCCTCTCTTCTCTCAGATGCTCTGTGGTATCACAATGCTTGGTGGGCAGCATGCCATTGCCATGGCAACCATTGGGCCTGATCTGCTCAGATGGAAAGCAACTCCACCTCCTCTGTGCCCACCTGCTCTCCACAGAAGGATGGCACTTCCCCTGAACGTGTGTCAGGTTCAACACGGTGGTTCCAGAACTGCTCCCCAGGAATACTCAGTCTACAATCTCATTTGGAAAGAATATGGGATGGAAAAAATCCCACTCCCCACGGAGCCTGAACAGGAAAACAATGGCCGATGGAGGAAGAACAACACAGGAGCATCCCTTTCCATGGGAGGAGGCTTTTCCACGGAAGGAAACTATGGAATATCTTTTAACCTGATTTCCACCCATGCCATTTCAGCAGATATAGGTACCATAACAAGGCTTTCAATCCTGTCTTCCAATATGGAGCTGGGATTGTAATGGGCACATTTTGGGAGTCAGGCCCGGAAGGAGAGAAGACTCTGGTACACGTGTGCTTGTTTGTCCCATTTGTGGGATATCCACCTTAAACAATCCCATGTCCTTGGAGCAATTATCCTGCCGTTGGCGGTACTTGTATCAACAGCTCCTGTACCTCTCTCTCTCCTTCTTTTGATCTCCTTCTCTCTAGCTCTCTCACTCTACCCTTTGCCCCACTTCTATTTCTTTTGAATCCTCCTGTTACAAGTTGACCTGTGGTGATAATGGATGAAATATACAAGCCAAGAGAATGGTCCATGTTAACCCACAGCCTTTTCTCCCTGTCATCCTAAGTCTGATCAAGTATGAAATCCGTGGTCCAGAAAGACTTCCTGTGCTGTGTGGAGACACCCCAACTATGTCACACTTCCACAACACTTCCCATATTCAGCCCTTCCGATGGACACGCTGACCACTTCATATACACTTTGGCCTGGAGGGTCGCATATTGGACTCAGAGAGCAACACACTTGAAACAAGGTCCACCTGAGTGCTCTCCCAAGAAATGGCTTATCTGCAGCATTCCCTACCTGGTCCATGAGGTATTGTGGATTTGCTCGGGTGTGGATCTCAGGACTCGTTCGTAGGGTATATAGAATATCAAGTCTATGACTCTTCATGTCTCAATGATTGGGCATCCAGTAAATGGTATCAGATTCCTTTGCCAGTGGACTGGCCAACCATAGCCCAGAGTGCAAGATGTCTGTCAACCAAAGCCAGTCTCTATGGAGTATACCTCCTCATTCTCTAGCCTCATGAGTGTCAGGGACAGAGCCCACTCCCTTCCAGGAGGGAACTTTCAATACCCTCAAATTGTAGGCATCATCACAGGGCTCCTGGAAGATCAGACAATCGACCCACCTTTCCTTCCTTATGCTTGTAGACACAACAAACACACTGGCACTGGCCCCAGGCACCACACTCCCAGGAAGCACTCAATGAGAGGGAGGGTGTGCTTATCCACCTGTGGAAAAGGCACGGGAAATAGACCGGTTACATCTGGGTTAAAAGGCCTCTGTTTGGAGGGCTCCCCTGTGGCTTAGGCTATGGAAATATGTATTCAGATGTGTGGAGCTGAAAATGCCCCATTGGGAATGTCTTCTTCAGGGGTTACATCCAGGGCCTCATGCTTGGAGGAGAGCATTGGGGCATGGTTTCCTTGTTTGTGCCCTGGGATGTCTTGTTTCAAATGGCCAGGAAGCACAATTCTTCTTTCACATGTAGGAACTCCCTTGAGGTATTCTGCCCACGGATCCCCTGAAGATATCACATGTGCAGACACCAAGCCGCTAGAATCCACACTGAGCTTGGGAGCCTGAGGCGAGTGGTGGCTATGCGTCTACAGATGGAGATAAGAGTGTTCATCCAAGAGGACCACCCCTCTGATGGATCCTCCTTTCCATCAACTTCGACATACCACCAGAGCAAGAGCTAATGGTGTCCATCTTTGAACTCTCAAGGTTTGAGGGTGAGACTTTCCCACATATGGCCCATCACACACCTCTTTTCTCACAGAGAGGTGGTTTGGTCACCAGGCTCCATGGGCATCATGTCAGTGCCATGGCCACCTCTGGGAATGCACCTTTCAGAAGGAAGGCACCTCCACACACTGGGGAACCCAATTGTCTCTATCATGATGGATCTCTGATAACATGTGTAGCATTTCAGGGTCAAGTGCTTTCTCAGGCACTGCCTCACACGAATACACAGGACAGAACCTCTTTTGGAGAGAAAAGCTGACATTCCAAACACCCAAACAAAAGTCCCCTGGACAATGTCATCAAGGAACGACTGAGGAAGAACACCCTCTGAGCTGCCATTTCAATAGGAAGGGTCTTTTCCGCTTAGGGAAAATAGAGGGTGTCATTTAACTTAACCCACACCTCACGTCATTTGAGAGGACATGGGTGCCAAGCAGGGAGGACTGCTTGCTACCGACCTATTTCTAGAGGCAGGCCAAGAACGAGTGAAAATCTCATGCAAGAGCCCTGAGATTGCCTTTGTGTCTAATAGTCCCCGGAAACACAGACAAGGGCTTGGGAAGGAAATTGTGCCCTGGAATGTGGCTTGTGTCCAAAACACATCTCATTCTTTCTCTCTCTCACTCTCTCTCTGGGCTTCTTCTTCCTTCATATTCTCTCGAATTCACCTCATCCAAGGTTATCTGTGGTGGTACAGGTTGGCATATCTCAGCCAGGAGAGCAGTCCAATTCTTTCACCAAGATTTTCCATCAGTCTTCCAAACTCCTCTCAAATGTGAAAGCATTATTCCTGAAATAACTCCTCTGTTTGTATGGGGATATTCCACCTTACACAATGTACCCCTATCTTACCATTGTCAGACCTTCACACTCACAGATAACCACCACAATTCTACTGCCTTCTACATGGTCACAGATGTGACTCCGAGATCAACATCTTTTCAACCACCCACACATAAGGGACCTAGTGAGAATTCACTTCTCTGAAGCACACCCCGTGTATTTGAAGTTGCTGGTGAGGTGGATCTCTCGACTCTTTCTAAGCGGAGTTCGGAAATGAAGTCTCTGACTCTCCATGTCTCAGTGAATAGGCATCTAAGTAGGGGTCTGAGCACTCTTCAGCAGGGTCTGAATGACAATGGGACAGAGTTCAAGGATTCGGTCCCCTCAAACCAGTCTCCATTTGGGACAATCCTCCTCCTTCTCTAGACCCTCAATTGGCAGGCCAGAGGCCCCTCTCATCCAAGAGGGAAACCTCAAGACCTGCCCATGGAGCCCTCACCACAGGGCTCACGGAGGAGAAGAAGAGAGACTCCTGAAATTCCTGACAATTGTGTACCCCACAAACAAGCCAGCTGTGGAACTAGTCACCCCACTTCCATCCAGCACCCCAGTAGACAGGACGTATTCTTATCAACCTGTGAAATACCCACCAGTCATATCCCAGCTTCATTCTCCGGAAATTTGTTACTGTGGATAGATAATGTGTGATTTCACCTATTGACGTGAATGTTCCTAAGCAGGGAATTGTCTTTCCCCATGCCAATATTTCCTCAGGTTTGATACTGTGGGCCTCGTCCTTGGTTGAACGTAGAGGGGCCTATTTTCATGCTTTGACCTCTGGAATGAGATTTATCATCCCGGTCATACTTAGGAGTCTTTTTTCACCTGTTGGAAAAACTGAAAATATTAAGCTCACTGGTCCGTTTCAGATATATCCTAATCCAAAAGCAAGCCTGAGCAGTGGGTATTTATTTACTCAGGAGAATGATGAGGATGGTGGCCATGAGAAGAATGCTGGAAAGAATACTTATCATCCAATTGTCCAATACATCCAATGGATCATCCTTAATTTAGTATCAACATAACTCCAGATCATGAGCTCAGGCTGCCTGATGTACAACAATTCAGAGGTGATGGTGAGAGCCTTCCACTTTGGGCCCATTACTCGCCTCTCTTCTCTCAGATGCTCTGTGGTATCACAATGCTTGGTGGGCAGCATGCCATTGCCATGGCAACCATTGGGCCTGATCTGCTCAGATGGAAAGCAACTCCACCTCCTCTGTGCCCACCTGCTCTCCACAGAAGGATGGCACTTCCCCTGAACGTGTGTCAGGTTCAACACGGTGGTTCCAGAACTGCTCCCCAGGAATACACAGTCTACAATCTCATTTGGAAAGACTATGGGATGGAAAAAATCCCACTCCCCACGGAGCCTGAACAGGAAAACAATGGCCGATGGAGGAAGAACAACACAGGAGCATCCCTTTCCATGGGAGGAGGCTTTTCCACGGAAGGAAACTATGGAATATCTTTTAACCTGATTTCCACCCATGCCATTTCAGCAGATATAGGTACCATAACAAGGCTTTCAATCCTGTCTTCCAATATGGAGCTGGGATTGTAATGGGCACATTTTGGGAGTCAGGCCCGGAAGGAGAGAAGACTCTGGTACACGTGTGCTTGTTTGTCCCATTTGTGGGATATCCACCTTAAACAATCCCATGTCCTTGGAGCAATTATCCTGCCGTTGGCGGTACTTGTATCAACAGCTCCTGTACCTCTCTCTCTCCTTCTTTTGATCTCCTTCTCTCTAGCTCTCTCACTCTACCCTTTGCCCCACTTCTATTTCTTTTGAATCCTCCTGTTACAAGTTGACCTGTGGTGATAATGGATGAAATATACAAGCCAAGAGAATGGTCCAAGTTAACCCACAGCCTTTTCTCCCTGTCATCCTAAGTCTGATCAAATATGAAATCCGTGGTCCAGAAAGACTTCCTGTGCTGTGTGGAGACACCCCAACTATGTCACACTTCCACAACACTTCCCATATTCAGCCCTTCCGATGGACACGCTGACCACTTCATATGTACTTCGGTCTGGAGGGTCGCATATTGGACTCAGAGAGCAACACACTTGAAACAAGGTCCACCTGAGTGCTCTCCCAAGAAATGGCTTATCTGCAGCATTCCCTACCTGGTCCATGAGGTCTTGTGGATTTGCTCGGGTGTGGATCTCAGGACTCGTTCGTAGGGTATATAGAATATCAAGTCTATGACTCTTCATGTCTCAATGATTGGGCATCCAGTAAATGGTATCAGATTCCTTTGCCAGTGGACTGGCCAACCATAGCCCAGAGTGCAAGATGTCTGTCAACCAAAGCCAGTCTCTATGGAGTATACCTCCTCATTCTCTAGCCTCATGAGTGTCAGGGACAGAGCCCACTCCCTTCCAGGAGGGAACTTTCAATACCCTCAAATTGTAGGCATCATCACAGGGCTCCTGGAAGATCAGACAACCGACCCACCTTTCCTTCCTTATGCTTGTAGACACAACAAACACACTGGCACTGGCCCCAGGCACCACACTCCCAGGAAGCACTCAATGAGAGGGAGGGTGTGCTTATCCACCTGTGGAAAAGGCACGGGAAATAGACCGGTTACATCTGGGTTAAAAGGCCTCTGTTTGGAGGGCTCCCCTGTGGCTTAGGCTATGGAAATATGTATTCAGATGTGTGGAGCTGAAAATGCCCCATTGGGAATGTCTTCTTCAGGGGTTACATCCAGGGCCTCATGCTTGGAGGAGAGCATTGGGGCATGGTTTCCTTGTTTGTGCCCTGGGATGTCTTGTTTCAAATGGCCAGGAAGCACAATTCTTCTTTCACATGTAGGAACTCCCTTGAGGTATTCTGCCCACGGATCCCCTGAAGATATCACATGTTCAAACACCAAGCCTCTGTAATCTACATTTAGCTTGGGAGCCTGAGGCGAGTGGTGGCTATGCGTCTACAGATGGAGATAAGAGTGTTCATCCAAGAGGACCACCCCTCTGATGGATCCTCCTTTCCATCAACTTCGACATACCACCAGAGCAAGAGCTAATGGTGTCCATCTTTGAACTCTCAAGGTTTGAGGGTGAGACTTTCCCACATATGGCCCATCACACACCTCTTTTCTCACAGAGAGGTGGTTTGGTCACCAGGCTCCATGGGCATCATGTCAGTGCCATGGCCACCTCTGGGAATGCACCTTTCAGAAGGAAGGCACCTCCACACACTGGGGAACCCAATTGTCTCTATCATGATGGATCTCTGATAACATGTGTAGCATTTCAGGGTCAAGTGCTTTCTCAGGCACTGCCTCACACGAATACACAGGACAGAACCTCTTTTGGAGAGAAAAGCTGACATTCCAAACACCCAAACAAAAGTCCCCTGGACAATGTCATCAAGGAACGACTGAGGAAGAACACCCTCTGAGCTGCCATTTCAATAGGAAGGGTCTTTTCCGCTTAGGGAAAATAGAGGGTGTCATTTAACTTAACCCACACCTCACGTCATTTGAGAGGACATGGGTGCCAAGCAGGGAGGACTGCTTGCTACCGACCTATTTCTAGAGGCAGGCCAAGAACGAGTGAAAATCTCATGCAAGAGCCCTGAGATTGCCTTTGTGTCTAATAGTCCCCGGAAACACAGACAAGGGCTTGGGAAGGAAATTGTGCCCTGGAATGTGGCTTGTGTCCAAAACACATCTCATTCTTTCTCTCTCTCACTCTCTCTCTGGGCTTCTTCTTCCTTCATATTCTCTCGAATTCACCTCATCCAAGGTTATCTGTGGTGGTACAGGTTGGCATATCTCAGCCAGGAGAGCAGTCCAATTCTTTCACCAAGATTTTCCATCAGTCTTCCAAACTCCTCTCAAATGTGAAAGCATTATTCCTGAAATAACTCCTCTGTTTGTATGGGGATATTCCACCTTACACAATGTACCCCTATCTTACCATTGTCAGACCTTCACACTCACAGATAACCACCACAATTCTACTGCCTTCTACATGGTCACAGATGTGACTCCGAGATCAACATCTTTTCAACCACCCACACATAAGGGACCTAGTGAGAATTCACTTCTCTGAAGCACACCCCGTGTATTTGAAGTTGCTGGTGAGGTGGATCTCTCGACTCTTTCTAAGCGGAGTTCGGAAATGAAGTCTCTGACTCTCCATGTCTCAGTGAATTGGCATCTAAGTAGGGGTCTGAGCACTCTTCAGCAGGGTCTGAATGACAATGGGACAGAGTTCAAGGATTCGGTCCCCTCAAACCAGTCTCCATTTGGGACAATCCTCCTCCTTCTCTAGACCCTCAATTGGCAGGCCAGAGGCCCCTCTCATCCAAGAGGGAAACCTCAAGACCTGCCCATGGAGCCCTCACCACAGGGCTCACGGAGGAGAAGAAGAGAGACTCCTGAAATTCCTGACAATTGTGTACCCCACAAACAAGCCAGCTGTGGAACTAGTCACCCCACTTCCATCCAGCACCCCAGTAGACAGGACGTATTCTTATCAACCTGTGAAATACCCACCAGTCATATCCCAGCTTCATTCTCCGGAAATTTGTTACTGTGGATAGATAATGTGTGATTTCACCTATTGACGTGAATGTTCCTAAGCAGGGAATTGTCATTCCCCATGCCAATATTTCCTCAGGTTTGATACTGTGGGCCTCGTCCTTGGTTGAACGTAGAGGGGCCTATTTTCATGCTTTGACCTCTGGAATGAGATTTATCATCCCGGTCATACTTAGGAGTCTTTTTTCACCTGTTGGAAAAACTGAAAATATTAAGCTCACTGGTCCGTTTCAGATATATCCTAATCCAAAAGCAAGCCTGAGCAGTGGGTATTTATTTACTCAGGAGAATGATGAGGATGGTGGCCATGAGAAGAATGCTGGAAAGAATACTTACCATCCAATTGTCCAATACATCCAATGGATCATCCTTAATTTAGTATCAACATAACTCCAGATCATGAGCTCAGGCTGCCTGATGTACAACAATTCAGAGGTGATGGTGAGAGCCTTCCACTTTGGGCCCATTACTCGCCTCTCTTCTCTCAGATGCTCTGTGGTATCACAATGCTTGGTGGGCAGCATGCCATTGCCATGGCAACCATTGGGCCTGATCTGCTCAGATGGAAAGCAACTCCACCTCCTCTGTGCCCACCTGCTCTCCACAGAAGGATGGCACTTCCCCTGAACGTGTGTCAGGTTCAACACGGTGGTTCCAGAACTGCTCCCCAGGAATACTCAGTCTACAATCTCATTTGGAAAGAATATGGGATGGAAAAAATCCCACTCCCCACGGAGCCTGAACAGGAAAACAATGGCCGATGGAGGAAGAACAACACAGGAGCATCCCTTTCCATGGGAGGAGGCTTTTCCACGGAAGGAAACTATGGAATATCTTTTAACCTGATTTCCACCCATGCCATTTCAGCAGATATAGGTACCATAACAAGGCTTTCAATCCTGTCTTCCAATATGGAGCTGGGATTGTAATGGGCACATTTTGGGAGTCAGGCCCGGAAGGAGAGAAGACTCTGGTACACGTGTGCTTGTTTGTCCCATTTGTGGGATATCCACCTTAAACAATCCCATGTCCTTGGAGCAATTATCCTGCCGTTGGCGGTACTTGTATCAACAGCTCCTGTACCTCTCTCTCTCCTTCTTTTGATCTCCTTCTCTCTAGCTCTCTCACTCTACCCTTTGCCCCACTTCTATTTCTTTTGAATCCTCCTGTTACAAGTTGACCTGTGGTGATAATGGATGAAATATACAAGCCAAGAGAATGGTCCAAGTTAACCCACAGCCTTTTCTCCCTGTCATCCTAAGTCTGATCAAATATGAAATCCGTGGTCCAGAAAGACTTCCTGTGCTGTGTGGAGACACCCCAACTATGTCACACTTCCACAACACTTCCCATATTCAGCCCTTCCGATGGACACGCTGACCACTTCATATGTACTTCGGTCTGGAGGGTCGCATATTGGACTCAGAGAGCAACACACTTGAAACAAGGTCCACCTGAGTGCTCTCCCAAGAAATGGCTTATCTGCAGCATTCCCTACGTGGTCCATGAGGTATTGTGGATTTGCTCGGGTGTGGATCTCAGGACTCGTTCGTAGGGTATATAGAATATCAAGTCTATGACTCTTCATGTCTCAATGATTGGGCATCCAGTAAATGGTATCAGATTCCTTTGCCAGTGGACTGGCCAACCATAGCCCAGAGTGCAAGATGTCTGTCAACCAAAGCCAGTCTCTATGGAGTATACCTCCTCATTCTCTAGCCTCATGAGTGTCAGGGACAGAGCCCACTCCCTTCCAGGAGGGAACTTTCAATACCCTCAAATTGTAGGCATCATCACAGGGCTCCTGGAAGATCAGACAACCGACCCACCTTTCCTTCCTTATGCTTGTAGA
This sequence comes from Sus scrofa, assembly GCF_054392235.1. Classification (NCBI taxonomy): domain Eukaryota; kingdom Metazoa; phylum Chordata; class Mammalia; order Artiodactyla; family Suidae; genus Sus; species Sus scrofa. The sequence continues at coordinate 46,921,093 of NC_139402.1, forward strand.
CACAACAAACACACTGGCACTGGCCCCAGGCACCACACTCCCAGGAAGCACTCAATGAGAGGGAGGGTGTGCTTATCCACCTGTGGAAAAGGCACGGGAAATAGACCGGTTACATCTGGGTTAAAAGGCCTCTGTTTGGAGGGCTCCCCTGTGGCTTAGGCTATGGAAATATGTATTCAGATGTGTGGAGCTGAAAATGCCCCATTGGGAATGTCTTCTTCAGGGGTTACATCCAGGGCCTCATGCTTGGAGGAGAGCATTGGGGCATGGTTTCCTTGTTTGTGCCCTGGGATGTCTTGTTTCAAATGGCCAGGAAGCACAATTCTTCTTTCACATGTAGGAACTCCCTTGAGGTATTCTGCCCACGGATCCCCTGAAGATATCACATGTTCAAACACCAAGCCTCTGTAATCTACATTTAGCTTGGGAGCCTGAGGCGAGTGGTGGCTATGCGTCTACAGATGGAGATAAGAGTGTTCATCCAAGAGGACCACCCCTCTGATGGATCCTCCTTTCCATCAACTTCGACATACCACCAGAGCAAGAGCTAATGGTGTCCATCTTTGAACTCTCAAGGTTTGAGGGTGAGACTTTCCCACATATGGCCCATCACACACCTCTTTTCTCACAGAGAGGTGGTTTGGTCACCAGGCTCCATGGGCATCATGTCAGTGCCATGGCCACCTCTGGGAATGCACCTTTCAGAAGGAAGGCACCTCCACACACTGGGGAACCCAATTGTCTCTATCATGATGGATCTCTGATAACATGTGTAGCATTTCAGGGTCAAGTGCTTTCTCAGGCACTGCCTCACACGAATACACAGGACAGAACCTCTTTTGGAGAGAAAAGCTGACATTCCAAACACCCAAACAAAAGTCCCCTGGACAATGTCATCAAGGAACGACTGAGGAAGAACACCCTCTGAGCTGCCATTTCAATAGGAAGGGTCTTTTCCGCTTAGGGAAAATAGAGGGTGTCATTTAACTTAACCCACACCTCACGTCATTTGAGAGGACATGGGTGCCAAGCAGGGAGGACTGCTTGCTACCGACCTATTTCTAGAGGCAGGCCAAGAACGAGTGAAAATCTCATGCAAGAGCCCTGAGATTGCCTTTGTGTCTAATAGTCCCCGGAAACACAGACAAGGGCTTGGGAAGGAAATTGTGCCCTGGAATGTGGCTTGTGTCCAAAACACATCTCATTCTTTCTCTCTCTCACTCTCTCTCTGGGCTTCTTCTTCCTTCATATTCTCTCGAATTCACCTCATCCAAGGTTATCTGTGGTGGTACAGGTTGGCATATCTCAGCCAGGAGAGCAGTCCAATTCTTTCACCAAGATTTTCCATCAGTCTTCCAAACTCCTCTCAAATGTGAAAGCATTATTCCTGAAATAACTCCTCTGTTTTGTATGGGGATATTCCACCTTACACAATGTACCCCTATCTTACCATTGTCAGACCTTCACACTCACAGATAACCACCACAATTCTACTGCCTTCTACATGGTCACAGATGTGACTCCGAGATCAACATCTTTTCAACCACCCACACATAAGGGACCTAGTGAGAATTCACTTCTCTGAAGCACACCCCGTGTATTTGAAGTTGCTGGTGAGGTGGATCTCTCGACTCTTTCTAAGCGGAGTTCGGAAATGAAGTCTCTGACTCTCCATGTCTCAGTGAATAGGCATCTAAGTAGGGGTCTGAGCACTCTTCAGCAGGGTCTGAATGACAATGGGACAGAGTTCAAGGATTCGGTCCCCTCAAACCAGTCTCCATTTGGGACAATCCTCCTCCTTCTCTAGACCCTCAATTGGCAGGCCAGAGGCCCCTCTCATCCAAGAGGGAAACCTCAAGACCTGCCCATGGAGCCCTCACCACAGGGCTCACGGAGGAGAAGAAGAGAGACTCCTGAAATTCCTGACAATTGTGTACCCCACAAACAAGCCAGCTGTGGAACTAGTCACCCCACTTCCATCCAGCACCCCAGTAGACAGGACGTATTCTTATCAACCTGTGAAATACCCACCAGTCATATCCCAGCTTCATTCTCCGGAAATTTGTTACTGTGGATAGATAATGTGTGATTTCACCTATTGACGTGAATGTTCCTAAGCAGGGAATTGTCTTTCCCCATGCCAATATTTCCTCAGGTTTGATACTGTGGGCCTCGTCCTTGGTTGAACGTAGAGGGGCCTATTTTCATGCTTTGATCTCTGGAATGAGATTTATCATCCCGGTCATACTTAGGAGTCTTTTTTCACCTGTTGGAAAAACTGAAAATATTAAGCTCACTGGTCCGTTTCAGATATATCCTAATCCAAAAGCAAGCCTGAGCAGTGGGTATTTATTTACTCAGGAGAATGATGAGGATGGTGGCCATGAGAAGAATGCTGGAAAGAATACTTATCATCCAATTGTCCAATACATCCAATGGATCATCCTTAATTTAGTATCAACATAACTCCAGATCATGAGCTCAGGCTGCCTGATGTACAACAATTCAGAGGTGATGGTGAGAGCCTTCCACTTTGGGCCCATTACTCGCCTCTCTTCTCTCAGATGCTCTGTGGTATCACAATGCTTGGTGGGCAGCATGCCATTGCCATGGCAACCATTGGGCCTGATCTGCTCAGATGGAAAGCAACTCCACCTCCTCTGTGCCCACCTGCTCTCCACAGAAGGATGGCACTTCCCCTGAACGTGTGTCAGGTTCAACACGGTGGTTCCAGAACTGCTCCCCAGGAATACTCAGTCTACAATCTCATTTGGAAAGAATATGGGATGGAAAAAATCCCACTCCCCACGGAGCCTGAACAGGAAAACAATGGCCGATGGAGGAAGAACAACACAGGAGCATCCCTTTCCATGGGAGGAGGCTTTTCCACGGAAGAAAACTATGGAATATCTTTTAACCTGATTTCCACCCATGCCATTTCAGCAGATATAGGTACCATAACAAGGCTTTCAATCCTGTCTTCCAATATGGAGCTGGGATTGTAATGGGCACATTTTGGGAGTCAGGCCCGGAAGGAGAGAAGACTCTGGTACACGTGTGCTTGTTTGTCCCATTTGTGGGATATCCACCTTAAACAATCCCATGTCCTTGGAGCAATTATCCTGCCGTTGGCGGTACTTGTATCAACAGCTCCTGTACCTCTCTCTCTCCTTCTTTTGATCTCCTTCTCTCTAACTCTCTCACTCTACCCTTTGCCCCACTTCTATTTCTTTTGAATCCTCCTGTTACAAGTTGACCTGTGGTGATAATGGATGAAATATACAAGCCAAGAGAATGGTCCAAGTTAACCCACAGCCTTTTCTCCCTGTCATCCTAAGTCTGATCAAGTATGAAATCCGTGGTCCAGAAAGACTTCCTGTGCTGTGTGGAGACACCCCAACTATGTCACACTTCCACAACACTTCCCATATTCAGCCCTTCCGATGGACACGCTGACCACTTCATATACACTTTGGCCTGGAGGGTCGCATATTGGACTCAGAGAGCAACACACTTGAAACAAGGTCCACCTGAGTGCTCTCCCAAGAAATGGCTTATCTGCAGCATTCCCTACCTGGTCCATGAGGTATTGTGGATTTGCTCGGGTGTGGATCTCAGGACTCGTTCGTAGGGTATATAGAATATCAAGTCTATGACTCTTCATGTCTCAATGATTGGGCATCCAGTAAATGGTATCAGATTCCTTTGCCAGTGGACTGGCCAACCATAGCCCAGAGTGCAAGATGTCTGTCAACCAAAGCCAGTCTCTATGGAGTATACCTCCTCATTCTCTAGCCTCATGAGTGTCAGGGACAGAGCCCACTCCCTTCCAGGAGGGAACTTTCAATACCCTCAAATTGTAGGCATCATCACAGGGCTCCTGGAAGATCAGACAATCGACCCACCTTTCCTTCCTTATGCTTGTAGACACAACAAACACACTGGCACTGGCCCCAGGCACCACACTCCCAGGAAGCACTCAATGAGAGGGAGGGTGTGCTTATCCACCTGTGGAAAAGGCACGGGAAATAGACCGGTTACATCTGGGTTAAAAGGCCTCTGTTTGGAGGGCTCCCCTGTGGCTTAGGCTATGGAAATATGTATTCAGATGTGTGGAGCTGAAAATGCCCCATTGGGAATGTCTTCTTCAGGGGTTACATCCAGGGCCTCATGCTTGGAGGAGAGCATTGGGGCATGGTTTCCTTGTTTGTGCCCTGGGATGTCTTGTTTCAAATGGCCAGGAAGCACAATTCTTCTTTCACATGTAGGAACTCCCTTGAGGTATTCTGCCCACGGATCCCCTGAAGATATCACATGTTCAAACACCAAGCCTCTGTAATCTACATTTAGCTTGGGAGCCTGAGGGGAGTGGTGGCTATGCGTCTACAGATGGAGATAAGAGTGTTCATCCAAGAGGACCACCCCTCTGATGGATCCTCCTTTCCATCAACTTCGACATACCACCAGAGCAAGAGCTAATGGTGTCCATCTTTGAACTCTCAAGGTTTGAGGGTGAGACTTTCCCACATATGGCCCATCACACACCTCTTTTCTCACAGAGAGGTGGTTTGGTCACCAGGCTCCATGGGCATCATGTCAGTGCCATGGCCACCTCTGGGAATGCACCTTTCAGAAGGAAGGCACCTCCACACACTGGGGAACCCAATTGTCTCTATCATGATGGATCTCTGATAACATGTGTAGCATTTCAGGGTCAAGTGCTTTCTCAGGCACTGCCTCACACGAATACACAGGACAGAACCTCTTTTGGAGAGAAAAGCTGACATTCCAAACACCCAAACAAAAGTCCCCTGGACAATGTCATCAAGGAACGACTGAGGAAGAACACCCTCTGAGCTGCCATTTCAATAGGAAGGGTCTTTTCCGCTTAGGGAAAATAGAGGGTGTCATTTAACTTAACCCACACCTCACGTCATTTGAGAGGACATGGGTGCCAAGCAGGGAGGACTGCTTGCTACCGACCTATTTCTAGAGGCAGGCCAAGAACGAGTGAAAATCTCATGCAAGAGCCCTGAGATTGCCTTTGTGTCTAATAGTCCCCGGAAACACAGACAAGGGCTTGGGAAGGAAATTGTGCCCTGGAATGTGGCTTGTGTCCAAAACACATCTCATTCTTTCTCTCTCTCACTCTCTCTCTGGGCTTCTTCTTCCTTCATATTCTCTCGAATTCACCTCATCCAAGGTTATCTGTGGTGGTACAGGTTGGCATATCTCAGCCAGGAGAGCAGTCCAATTCTTTCACCAAGATTTTCCATCAGTCTTCCAAACTCCTCTCAAATGTGAAAGCATTATTCCTGAAATAACTCCTCTGTTTGTATGGGGATATTCCACCTTACACAATGTACCCCTATCTTACCATTGTCAGACCTTCACACTCACAGATAACCACCACAATTCTACTGCCTTCTACATGGTCACAGATGTGACTCCGTGATCAACATCTTTTCAACCACCCACACATAAGGGACCTAGTGAGAATTCACTTCTCTGAAGCACACCCCGTGTATTTGAAGTTGCTGGTGAGGTGGATCTCTCGACTCTTTCTAAGCGGAGTTCGGAAATGAAGTCTCTGACTCTCCATGTCTCAGTGAATAGGCATCTAAGTAGGGGTCTGAGCACTCTTCAGCAGGGTCTGAATGACAATGGGACAGAGTTCAAGGATTCGGTCCCCTCAAACCAGTCTCCATTTGGGACAATCCTCCTCCTTCTCTAGACCCTCAATTGGCAGGCCAGAGGCCCCTCTCATCCAAGAGGGAAACCTCAAGACCTGCCCATGGAGCCCTCACCACAGGGCTCACGGAGGAGAAGAAGAGAGACTCCTGAAATTCCTGACAATTGTGTACCCCACAAACAAGCCAGCTGTGGAACTAGTCACCCCACTTCCATCCAGCACCCCAGTAGACAGGACGTATTCTTATCAACCTGTGAAATACCCACCAGTCATATCCCAGCTTCATTCTCCGGAAATTTGTTACTGTGGATAGATAATGTGTGATTTCACCTATTGACGTGAATGTTCCTAAGCAGGGAATTGTCTTTCCCCATGCCAATATTTCCTCAGGTTTGATACTGTGGGCCTCGTCCTTGGTTGAACGTAGAGGGGCCTATTTTCATGCTTTGACCTCTGGAATGAGATTTATCATCCCGGTCATACTTAGGAGTCTTTTTTCACCTGTTGGAAAAACTGAAAATATTAAGCTCACTGGTCCGTTTCAGATATATCCTAATCCAAAAGCAAGCCTGAGCAGTGGGTATTTATTTACTCAGGAGAATGATGAGGATGGTGGCCATGAGAAGAATGCTGGAAAGAATACTTATCATCCAATTGTCCAATACATCCAATGGATCATCCTTAATTTAGTATCAACATAACTCCAGATCATGAGCTCAGGCTGCCTGATGTACAACAATTCAGAGGTGATGGTGAGAGCCTTCCACTTTGGGCCCATTACTCGCCTCTCTTCTCTCAGATGCTCTGTGGTATCACAATGCTTGGTGGGCAGCATGCCATTGCCATGGCAACCATTGGGCCTGATCTGCTCAGATGGAAAGCAACTCCACCTCCTCTGTGCCCACCTGCTCTCCACAGAAGGATGGCACTTCCCCTGAACGTGTGTCAGGTTCAACACGGTGGTTCCAGAACTGCTCCCCAGGAATACTCAGTCTACAATCTCATTTGGAAAGAATATGGGATGGAAAAAATCCCACTCCCCACGGAGCCTGAACAGGAAAACAATGGCCGATGGAGGAAGAACAACACAGGAGCATCCCTTTCCATGGGAGGAGGCTTTTCCACGGAAGAAAACTATGGAATATCTTTTAACCTGATTTCCACCCATGCCATTTCAGCAGATATAGGTACCATAACAAGGCTTTCAATCCTGTCTTCCAATATGGAGCTGGGATTGTAATGGGCACATTTTGGGAGTCAGGCCCGGAAGGAGAGAAGACTCTGGTACACGTGTGCTTGTTTGTCCCATTTGTGGGATATCCACCTTAAACAATCCCATGTCCTTGGAGCAATTATCCTGCCGTTGGCGGTACTTGTATCAACAGCTCCTGTACCTCTCTCTCTCCTTCTTTTGATCTCCTTCTCTCTAACTCTCTCACTCTACCCTTTGCCCCACTTCTATTTCTTTTGAATCCTCCTGTTACAAGTTGACCTGTGGTGATAATGGATGAAATATACAAGCCAAGAGAATGGTCCAAGTTAACCCACAGCCTTTTCTCCCTGTCATCCTAAGTCTGATCAAGTATGAAATCCGTGGTCCAGAAAAACTTCCTGTGCTGTGTGGAGACACCCCAACTATGTCACACTTCCACAACACTTCCCATATTCAGCCCTTCCGATGGACACGCTGACCACTTCATATACACTTTGGCCTGGAGGGTCGCATATTGGACTCAGAGAGCAACACACTTGAAACAAGGTCCACCTGAGTGCTCTCCCAAGAAATGGCTTATCTGCAGCATTCCCTACCTGGTCCATGAGGTATTGTGGATTTGCTCGGGTGTGGATCTCAGGACTCGTTCGTAGGGTATATAGAATATCAAGTCTATGACTCTTCATGTCTCAATGATTGGGCATCCAGTAAATGGTATCAGATTCCTTTGCCAGTGGACTGGCCAACCATAGCCCAGAGTGCAAGATGTCTGTCAACCAAAGCCAGTCTCTATGGAGTATACCTCCTCATTCTCTAGCCTCATGAGTGTCAGGGACAGAGCCCACTCCCTTCCAGGAGGGAACTTTCAATACCCTCAAATTGTAGGCATCATCACAGGGCTCCTGGAAGATCAGACAATCGACCCACCTTTCCTTCCTTATGCTTGTAGACACAACAAACACACTGGCACTGGCCCCAGGCACCACACCCCCAGGAAGCACTCAATGAGAGGGAGGGTGTGCTTATCCACCTGTGGAAAAGGCACGGGAAATAGACCGGTTACATCTGGGTTAAAAGGCCTCTGTTTGGAGGGCTCCCCTGTGGCTTAGGCTATGGAAATATGTATTCAGATGTGTGGAGCTGAAAATGCCCCATTGGGAATGTCTTCTTCAGGGGTTACATCCAGGGCCTCATGCTTGGAGGAGAGCATTGGGGCATGGTTTCCTTGTTTGTGCCCTGGGATGTCTTGTTTCAAATGGCCAGGAAGCACAATTCTTCTTTCACATGTAGGAACTCCCTTGAGGTATTCTGCCCACGGATCCCCTGAAGATATCACATGTTCAAACACCAAGCCTCTGTAATCTACATTTAGCTTGGGAGCCTGAGGGGAGTGGTGGCTATGCGTCTACAGATGGAGATAAGAGTGTTCATCCAAGAGGACCACCCCTCTGATGGATCCTCCTTTCCATCAACTTCGACATACCACCAGAGCAAGAGCTAATGGTGTCCATCTTTGAACTCTCAAGGTTTGAGGGTGAGACTTTCCCACATATGGCCCATCACACACCTCTTTTCTCACAGAGAGGTGGTTTGGTCACCAGGCTCCATGGGCATCATGTCAGTGCCATGGCCACCTCTGGGAATGCACCTTTCAGAAGGAAGGCACCTCCACACACTGGGGAACCCAATTGTCTCTATCATGATGGATCTCTGATAACATGTGTAGCATTTCAGGGTCAAGTGCTTTCTCAGGCACTGCCTCACACGAATACACAGGACAGAACCTCTTTTGGAGAGAAAAGCTGACATTCCAAACACCCAAACAAAAGTCCCCTGGACAATGTCATCAAGGAACGACTGAGGAAGAACACCCTCTGAGCTGCCATTTCAATAGGAAGGGTCTTTTCCGCTTAGGGAAAATAGAGGGTGTCATTTAACTTAACCCACACCTCACGTCATTTGAGAGGACATGGGTGCCAAGCAGGGAGGACTGCTTGCTACCGACCTATTTCTAGAGGCAGGCCAAGAACGAGTGAAAATCTCATGCAAGAGCCCTGAGATTGCCTTTGTGTCTAATAGTCCCCGGAAACACAGACAAGGGCTTGGGAAGGAAATTGTGCCCTGGAATGTGGCTTGTGTCCAAAACACATCTCATTCTTTCTCTCTCTCACTCTCTCTCTGGGCTTCTTCTTCCTTCATATTCTCTCGAATTCACCTCATCCAAGGTTATCTGTGGTGGTACAGGTTGGCATATCTCAGCCAGGAGAGCAGTCCAATTCTTTCACCAAGATTTTCCATCAGTCTTCCAAACTCCTCTCAAATGTGAAAGCATTATTCCTGAAATAACTCCTCTGTTTGTATGGGGATATTCCACCTTACACAATGTACCCCTATCTTACCATTGTCAGACCTTCACACTCACAGATAACCACCACAATTCTACTGCCTTCTACATGGTCACAGATGTGACTCCGTGATCAACATCTTTTCAACCACCCACACATAAGGGACCTAGTGAGAATTCACTTCTCTGAAGCACACCCCGTGTATTTGAAGTTGCTGGTGAGGTGGATCTCTCGACTCTTTCTAAGCGGAGTTCGGAAATGAAGTCTCTGACTCTCCATGTCTCAGTGAATAGGCATCTAAGTAGGGGTCTGAGCACTCTTCAGCAGGGTCTGAATGACAATGGGACAGAGTTCAAGGATTCGGTCCCCTCAAACCAGTCTCCATTTGGGACAATCCTCCTCCTTCTCTAGACCCTCAATTGGCAGGCCAGAGGCCCCTCTCATCCAAGAGGGAAACCTCAAGACCTGCCCATGGAGCCCTCACCACAGGGCTCACGGAGGAGAAGAAGAGAGACTCCTGAAATTCCTGACAATTGTGTACCCCACAAACAAGCCAGCTGTGGAACTAGTCACCCCACTTCCATCCAGCACCCCAGTAGACAGGACGTATTCTTATCAACCTGTGAAATACCCACCAGTCATATCCCAGCTTCATTCTCCGGAAATTTGTTACTGTGGATAGATAATGTGTGATTTCACCTATTGACGTGAATGTTCCTAAGCAGGGAATTGTCTTTCCCCATGCCAATATTTCCTCAGGTTTGATACTGTGGGCCTCGTCCTTGGTTGAACGTAGAGGGGCCTATTTTCATGCTTTGACCTCTGGAATGAGATTTATCATCCCGGTCATACTTAGGAGTCTTTTTTCACCTGTTGGAAAAACTGAAAATATTAAGCTCACTGGTCCGTTTCAGATATATCCTAATCCAAAAGCAAGCCTGAGCAGTGGGTATTTATTTACTCAGGAGAATGATGAGGATGGTGGCCATGAGAAGAATGCTGGAAAGAATACTTATCATCCAATTGTCCAATACATCCAATGGATCATCCTTAATTTAGTATCAACATAACTCCAGATCATGAGCTCAGGCTGCCTGATGTACAACAATTCAGAGGTGATGGTGAGAGCCTTCCACTTTGGGCCCATTACTCGCCTCTCTTCTCTCAGATGCTCTGTGGTATCACAATGCTTGGTGGGCAGCATGCCATTGCCATGGCAACCATTGGGCCTGATCTGCTCAGATGGAAAGCAACTCCACCTCCTCTGTGCCCACCTGCTCTCCACAGAAGGATGGCACTTCCCCTGAACGTGTGTCAGGTTCAACACGGTGGTTCCAGAACTGCTCCCCAGGAATACTCAGTCTACAATCTCATTTGGAAAGAATATGGGATGGAAAAAATCCCACTCCCCACGGAGCCTGAACAGGAAAACAATGGCCGATGGAGGAAGAACAACACAGGAGCATCCCTTTCCATGGGAGGAGGCTTTTCCACGGAAGGAAACTATGGAATATCTTTTAACCTGATTTCCACCCATGCCATTTCAGCAGATATAGGTACCATAACAAGGCTTTCAGTCCTGTCTTCCAATATGGAGCTGGGATTGTAATGGGCACATTTTGGGAGTCAGGCCCGGAAGGAGAGAAGACTCTGGTACACGTGTGCTTGTTTGTCCCATTTGTGGGATATCCACCTTAAACAATCCCATGTCCTTGGAGCAATTATCCTGCCGTTGGCGGTACTTGTATCAACAGCTCCTGTACCTCTCTCTCTCCTTCTTTTGATCTCCTTCTCTCTAGCTCTCTCACTCTACCCTTTGCCCCACTTCTATTTCTTTTGAATCCTCCTGTTACAAGTTGACCTGTGGTGATAATGGATGAAATATACAAGCCAAGAGAATGGTCCAAGTTAACCCACAGCCTTTTCTCCCTGTCATCCTAAGTCTGATCAAATATGAAATCCGTGGTCCAGAAAGACTTCCTGTGCTGTGTGGAGACACCCCAACTATGTCACACTTCCACAACACTTCCCATATTCAGCCCTTCCGATGGACACGCTGACCACTTCCTATACACTTTGGTCTGGAGGGTCGCATATTGGACTCAGAGAGCAACACACTTGAAACAAGGTCCACCTGAGTGCTCTCCCAAGAAATGGCTTATCTGCAGCATTCCCTACCTGGTCCATGAGGTATTGTGGATTTGCTCAGGTGTGGACCTCATGACTCGTTCGTAGGGTATATAGAATATCAAGTCTATGACTCTTCATGTCTCAATGATTGGGCATCCAGTAAATGGTATCAGATTCCTTTGCCAGTGGACTGGCCAACCATAGCCCAGAGTGCAAGATGTCTGTCAACCAAAGCCAGTCTCTATGGAGTATACCTCCTCATTCTCTAGCCTCATGAGTGTCAGGGACAGAGCCCACTCCCTTCCAGGAGGGAACTTTCAATACCCTCAAATTGTAGGCATCATCACAGGGCTCCTGGAAGATCAGACAACCGACCCACCTTTCCTTCCTTATGCTTGTAGACACAACAAACACACTGGCACTGGCCCCAGGCACCACACTCCCAGGAAGAACTCAATGAGAGGGAGGGTGTGCTTATCCACCTGTGGAAAAGGCACGGGAAATAGACCGGTTACATCTGGGTTAAAAGGCCTCTGTTTGGAGGGCTCCCCTGTGGCTTAGGCTATGGAAATATGTATTCAGATGTGTGGAGCTGAAAATGCCCCATTGGGAATGTCTTCTTCAGGGGTTACATCCAGGGCCTCATGCTTGGAGGAGAGCATTGGGGCATGGTTTCCTTGTTTGTGCCCTGGGATGTCTTGTTTCAAATGGCCAGGAAGCACAATTCTTCTTTCACATGTAGGAACTCCCTTGAGGTATTCTGCCCACGGATCCCCTGAAGATATCACATGTTCAAACACCAAGCCTCTGTAATCTACATTTAGCTTGGGAGCCTGAGGCGAGTGGTGGCTATGCGTCTACAGATGGAGATAAGAGTGTTCATCCAAGAGGACCACCCCTCTGATGGATCCTCCTTTCCATCAACTTCGACATACCACCAGAGCAAGAGCTAATGGTGTCCATCTTTGAACTCTCAAGGTTTGAGGGTGAGACTTTCCCACATATGGCCCATCACACACCTCTTTTCTCACAGAGAGGTGGTTTGGTCACCAGGCTCCATGGGCATCATGTCAGTGCCATGGCCACCTCTGGGAATGCACCTTTCAGAAGGAAGGCACCTCCACACACTGGGGAACCCAATTGTCTCTATCATGATGGATCTCTGATAACATGTGTAGCATTTCAGGGTCAAGTGCTTTCTCAGGCACTGCCTCACACGAATACACAGGACAGAACCTCTTTTGGAGAGAAAAGCTGACATTCCAAACACCCAAACAAAAGTCCCCTGGACAATGTCATCAAGGAACGACTGAGGAAGAACACCCTCTGAGCTGCCATTTCAATAGGAAGGGTCTTTTCCGCTTAGGGAAAATAGAGGGTGTCATTTAACTTAACCCACACCTCACGTCATTTGAGAGGACATGGGTGCCAAGCAGGGAGGACTGCTTGCTACCGACCTATTTCTAGAGGCAGGCCAAGAACGAGTGAAAATCTCATGCAAGAGCCCTGAGATTGCCTTTGTGTCTAATAGTCCCCGGAAACACAGACAAGGGCTTGGGAAGGAAATTGTGCCCTGGAATGTGGCTTGTGTCCAAAACACATCTCATTCTTTCTCTCTCTCACTCTCTCTCTGGGCTTCTTCTTCCTTCATATTCTCTCGAATTCACCTCATCCAAGGTTATCTGTGGTGGTACAGGTTGGCATATCTCAGCCAGGAGAGCAGTCCAATTCTTTCACCAAGATTTTCCATCAGTCTTCCAAACTCCTCTCAAATGTGAAAGCATTATTCCTGAAATAACTCCTCTGTTTGTATGGGGATATTCCACCTTACACAATGTACCCCTATCTTACCATTGTCAGACCTTCACACTCACAGATAACCACCACAATTCTACTGCCTTCTACATGGTCACAGATGTGACTCCGAGATCAACATCTTTTCAACCACCCACACATAAGGGACCTAGTGAGAATTCACTTCTCTGAAGCACACCCCGTGTATTTGAAGTTGCTGGTGAGGTGGATCTCTCGACTCTTTCTAAGCGGAGTTCGGAAATGAAGTCTCTGACTCTCCATGTCTCAGTGAATAGGCATCTAAGTAGGGGTCTGAGCACTCTTCAGCAGGGTCTGAATGACAATGGGACAGAGTTCAAGGATTCGGTCCCCTCAAACCAGTCTCCATTTGGGACAATCCTCCTCCTTCTCTAGACCCTCAATTGGCAGGCCAGAGGCCCCTCTCATCCAAGAGGGAAACCTCAAGACCTGCCCATGGAGCCCTCACCACAGGGCTCACGGAGGAGAAGAAGAGAGACTCCTGAAATTCCTGACAATTGTGTACCCCACAAACAAGCCAGCTGTGGAACTAGTCACCCCACTTCCATCCAGCACCCCAGTAGACAGGACGTATTCTTATCAACCTGTGAAATACCCACCAGTCATATCCCAGCTTCATTCTCCGGAAATTTGTTACTGTGGATAGATAATGTGTGATTTCACCTATTGACGTGAATGTTCCTAAGCAGGGAATTGTCTTTCCCCATGCCAATATTTCCTCAGGTTTGATACTGTGGGCCTCGTCCTTGGTTGAACGTAGAGGGGCCTATTTTCATGCTTTGACCTCTGGAATGAGATTTATCATCCCGGTCATACTTAGGAGTCTTTTTTCACCTGTTGGAAAAACTGAAAATATTAAGCTCACTGGTCCGTTTCAGATATATCCTAATCCAAAAGCAAGCCTGAGCAGTGGGTATTTATTTACTCAGGAGAATGATGAGGATGGTGGCCATGAGAAGAATGCTGGAAAGAATACTTATCATCCAATTGTCCAATACATCCAATGGATCATCCTTAATTTAGTATCAACATAACTCCAGATCATGAGCTCAGGCTGCCTGATGTACAACAATTCAGAGGTGATGGTGAGAGCCTTCCACTTTGGGCCCATTACTCGCCTCTCTTCTCTCAGATGCTCTGTGGTATCACAATGCTTGGTGGGCAGCATGCCATTGCCATGGCAACCATTGGGCCTGATCTGCTCAGATGGAAAGCAACTCCACCTCCTCTGTGCCCACCTGCTCTCCACAGAAGGATGGCACTTCCCCTGAACGTGTGTCAGGTTCAACACGGTGGTTCCAGAACTGCTCCCCAGGAATACTCAGTCTACAATCTCATTTGGAAAGACTATGGGATGGAAAAAATCCCACTCCCCACGGAGCCTGAACAGGAAAACAATGGCCGATGGAGGAAGAACAACACAGGAGCATCCCTTTCCATGGGAGGAGGCTTTTCCACGGAAGGAAACTATGGAATATCTTTTAACCTGATTTCCACCCATGCCATTTCAGCAGATATAGGTACCATAACAAGGCTTTCAGTCCTGTCTTCCAATATGGAGCTGGGATTGTAATGGGCACATTTTGGGAGTCAGGCCCGGAAGGAGAGAAGACTCTGGTACACGTGTGCTTGTTTGTCCCATTTGTGGGATATCCACCTTAAACAATCCCATGTCCTTGGAGCAATTATCCTGCCGTTGGCGGTACTTGTATCAACAGCTCCTGTACCTCTCTCTCTCCTTCTTTTGATCTCCTTCTCTCTAGCTCTCTCACTCTACCCTTTGCCCCACTTCTATTTCTTTTGAATCCTCCTGTTACAAGTTGACCTGTGGTGATAATGGATGAAATATACAAGCCAAGAGAATGGTCCAAGTTAACCCACAGCCTTTTCTCCCTGTCATCCTAAGTCTGATCAAATATGAAATCCGTGGTCCAGAAAGACTTCCTGTGCTGTGTGGAGACACCCCAACTATGTCACACTTCCACAACACTTCCCATATTCAGCCCTTCCGATGGACACGCTGACCACTTCATATACACTTTGGCCTGGAGGGTCGCATATTGGACTCAGAGAGCAACACACTTGAAACAAGGTCCACCTGAGTGCTCTCCCAAGAAATGGCTTATCTGCAGCATTCCCTACCTGGTCCATGAGGTATTGTGGATTTGCTCGGGTGTGGATCTCAGGACTCGTTCGTAGGGTATATAGAATATCAAGTCTATGACTCTTCATGTCTCAATGATTGGGCATCCAGTAAATGGTATCAGATTCCTTTGCCAGTGGACTGGCCAACCATAGCCCAGAGTGCAAGATGTCTGTCAACCAAAGCCAGTCTCTATGGAGTATACCTCCTCATTCTCTAGCCTCATGAGTGTCAGGGACAGAGCCCACTCCCTTCCAGGAGGGAACTTTCAATACCCTCAAATTGTAGGCATCATCACAGGGCTCCTGGAAGATCAGACAACCGACCCACCTTTCCTTCCTTATGCTTGTAGACACAACAAACACACTGGCACTGGCCCCAGGCACCACACTCCCAGGAAGCACTCAATGAGAGGGAGGGTGTGCTTATCCACCTGTGGAAAAGGCACGGGAAATAGACCGGTTACATCTGGGTTAAAAGGCCTCTGTTTGGAGGGCTCCCCTGTGGCTTAGGCTATGGAAATATGTATTCAGATGTGTGGAGCTGAAAATGCCCCATTGGGAATGTCTTCTTCAGGGGTTACATCCAGGGCCTCATGCTTGGAGGAGAGCATTGGGGCATGGTTTCCTTGTTTGTGCCCTGGGATGTCTTGTTTCAAATGGCCAGGAAGCACAATTCTTCTTTCACATGTAGGAACTCCCTTGAGGTATTCTGCCCACGGATCCCCTGAAGATATCACATGTTCAAACACCAAGCCTCTGTAATCTACATTTAGCTTGGGAGCCTGAGGCGAGTGGTGGCTATGCGTCTACAGATGGAGATAAGAGTGTTCATCCAAGAGGACCACCCCTCTGATGGATCCTCCTTTCCATCAACTTCGACATACCACCAGAGCAAGAGCTAATGGTGTCCATCTTTGAACTCTCAAGGTTTGAGGGTGAGACTTTCCCACATATGGCCCATCACACACCTCTTTTCTCACAGAGAGGTGGTTTGGTCACCAGGCTCCATGGGCATCATGTCAGTGCCATGGCCACCTCTGGGAATGCACCTTTCAGAAGGAAGGCACCTCCACACACTGGGGAACCCAATTGTCTCTATCATGATGGATCTCTGATAACATGTGTAGCATTTCAGGGTCAAGTGCTTTCTCAGGCACTGCCTCACACGAATACACAGGACAGAACCTCTTTTGGAGAGAAAAGCTGACATTCCAAACACCCAAACAAAAGTCCCCTGGACAATGTCATCAAGGAACGACTGAGGAAGAACACCCTCTGAGCTGCCATTTCAATAGGAAGGGTCTTTTCCGCTTAGGGAAAATAGAGGGTGTCATTTAACTTAACCCACACCTCACGTCATTTGAGAGGACATGGGTGCCAAGCAGGGAGGACTGCTTGCTACCGACCTATTTCTAGAGGCAGGCCAAGAACGAGTGAAAATCTCATGCAAGAGCCCTGAGATTGCCTTTGTGTCTAATAGTCCCCGGAAACACAGACAAGGGCTTGGGAAGGAAATTGTGCCCTGGAATGTGGCTTGTGTCCAAAACACATCTCATTCTTTCTCTCTCTCACTCTCTCTCTGGGCTTCTTCTTCCTTCATATTCTCTCGAATTCACCTCATCCAAGGTTATCTGTGGTGGTACAGGTTGGCATATCTCAGCCAGGAGAGCAGTCCAATTCTTTCACCAAGATTTTCCATCAGTCTTCCAAACTCCTCTCAAATGTGAAAGCATTATTCCTGAAATAACTCCTCTGTTTGTATGGGGATATTCCACCTTACACAATGTACCCCTATCTTACCATTGTCAGACCTTCACACTCACAGATAACCACCACAATTCTACTGCCTTCTACATGGTCACAGATGTGACTCCGAGATCAACATCTTTTCAACCACCCACACATAAGGGACCTAGTGAGAATTCACTTCTCTGAAGCACACCCCGTGTATTTGAAGTTGCTGGTGAGGTGGATCTCTCGACTCTTTCTAAGCGGAGTTCGGAAATGAAGTCTCTGACTCTCCATGTCTCAGTGAATAGGCATCTAAGTAGGGGTCTGAGCACTCTTCAGCAGGGTCTGAATGACAATGGGACAGAGTTCAAGGATTCGGTCCCCTCAAACCAGTCTCCATTTGGGACAATCCTCCTCCTTCTCTAGACCCTCAATTGACAGGCCAGAGGCCCCTCTCATCCAAGAGGGAAACCTCAAGACCTGCCCATGGAGCCCTCACCACAGGGCTCACGGAGGAGAAGAAGAGAGACTCCTGAAATTCCTGACAATTGTGTACCCCACAAACAAGCCAGCTGTGGAACTAGTCACCCCACTTCCATCCAGCACCCCAGTAGACAGGACGTATTCTTATCAACCTGTGAAATACCCACCAGTCATATCCCAGCTTCATTCTCCGGAAATTTGTTACTGTGGATAGATAATGTGTGATTTCACCTATTGACGTGAATGTTCCTAAGCAGGGAATTGTCTTTCCCCATGCCAATATTTCCTCAGGTTTGATACTGTGGGCCTCGTCCTTGGTTGAACGTAGAGGGGCCTATTTTCATGCTTTGACCTCTGGAATGAGATTTATCATCCCGGTCATACTTAGGAGTCTTTTTTCACCTGTTGGAAAAACTGAAAATATTAAGCTCACTGGTCCGTTTCAGATATATCCTAATCCAAAAGCAAGCCTGAGCAGTGGGTATTTATTTACTCAGGAGAATGATGAGGATGGTGGCCATGAGAAGAATGCTGGAAAGAATACTTATCATCCAATTGTCCAATACATCCAATGGATCATCCTTAATTTAGTATCAACATAACTCCAGATCATGAGCTCAGGCTGCCTGATGTACAACAATTCAGAGGTGATGGTGAGAGCCTTCCACTTTGGGCCCATTACTCGCCTCTCTTCTCTCAGATGCTCTGTGGTATCACAATGCTTGGTGGGCAGCATGCCATTGCCATGGCAACCATTGGGCCTGATCTGCTCAGATGGAAAGCAACTCCACCTCCTCTGTGCCCACCTGCTCTCCACAGAAGGATGGCACTTCCCCTGAACGTGTGTCAGGTTCAACACGGTGGTTCCAGAACTGCTCCCCAGGAATACTCAGTCTACAATCTCATTTGGAAAGACTATGGGATGGAAAAAATCCCACTCCCCACGGAGCCTGAACAGGAAAACAATGGCCGATGGAGGAAGAACAACACAGGAGCATCCCTTTCCATGGGAGGAGGCTTTTCCACGGAAGGAAACTATGGAATATCTTTTAACCTGATTTCCACCCATGCCATTTCAGCAGATATAGGTACCATAACAAGGCTTTCAGTCCTGTCTTCCAATATGGAGCTGGGATTGTAATGGGCACATTTTGGGAGTCAGGCCCGGAAGGAGAGAAGACTCTGGTACACGTGTGCTTGTTTGTCCCATTTGTGGGATATCCACCTTAAACAATCCCATGTCCTTGGAGCAATTATCCTGCCGTTGGCGGTACTTGTATCAACAGCTCCTGTACCTCTCTCTCTCCTTCTTTTGATCTCCTTCTCTCTAGCTCTCTCACTCTACCCTTTGCCCCACTTCTATTTCTTTTGAATCCTCCTGTTACAAGTTGACCTGTGGTGATAATGGATGAAATATACAAGCCAAGAGAATGGTCCAAGTTAACCCACAGCCTTTTCTCCCTGTCATCCTAAGTCTGATCAAATATGAAATCCGTGGTCCAGAAAGACTTCCTGTGCTGTGTGGAGACACCCCAACTATGTCACACTTCCACAACACTTCCCATATTCAGCCCTTCCGATGGACACGCTGACCACTTCATATACACTTTGGCCTGGAGGGTCGCATATTGGACTCAGAGAGCAACACACTTGAAACAAGGTCCACCTGAGTGCTCTCCCAAGAAATGGCTTATCTGCAGCATTCCCTACCTGGTCCATGAGGTATTGTGGATTTGCTCGGGTGTGGATCTCAGGACTCGTTCGTAGGGTATATAGAATATCAAGTCTATGACTCTTCATGTCTCAATGATTGGGCATCCAGTAAATGGTATCAGATTCCTTTGCCAGTGGACTGGCCAACCATAGCCCAGAGTGCAAGATGTCTGTCAACCAAAGCCAGTCTCTATGGAGTATACCTCCTCATTCTCTAGCCTCATGAGTGTCAGGGACAGAGCCCACTCCCTTCCAGGAGGGAACTTTCAATACCCTCAAATTGTAGGCATCATCACAGGGCTCCTGGAAGATCAGACAACCGACCCACCTTTCCTTCCTTATGCTTGTAGACACAACAAACACACTGGCACTGGCCCCAGGCACCACACTCCCAGGAAGCACTCAATGAGAGGGAGGGTGTGCTTATCCACCTGTGGAAAAGGCACGGGAAATAGACCGGTTACATCTGGGTTAAAAGGCCTCTGTTTGGAGGGCTCCCCTGTGGCTTAGGCTATGGAAATATGTATTCAGATGTGTGGAGCTGAAAATGCCCCATTGGGAATGTCTTCTTCAGGGGTTACATCCAGGGCCTCATGCTTGGAGGAGAGCATTGGGGCATGGTTTCCTTGTTTGTGCCCTGGGATGTCTTGTTTCAAATGGCCAGGAAGCACAATTCTTCTTTCACATGTAGGAACTCCCTTGAGGTATTCTGCCCACGGATCCCCTGAAGATATCACATGTTCAAACACCAAGCCTCTGTAATCTACATTTAGCTTGGGAGCCTGAGGGGAGTGGTGGCTATGCGTCTACAGATGGAGGTAAGAGTGTTCATCCAAGAGGACCACCCCTCTGATGGATCCTCCTTTCCATCAACTTCGACATACCACCAGAGCAAGAGCTAATGGTGTCCATCTTTGAACTCTCAAGGTTTGAGGGTGAGACTTTCCCACATATGGCCCATCACACACCTCTTTTCTCACAGAGAGGTGGTTTGGTCACCAGGCTCCATGGGCATCATGTCAGTGCCATGGCCACCTCTGGGAATGCACCTTTCAGAAGGAAGGCACCTCCACACACTGGGGAACCCAATTGTCTCTATCATGATGGATCTCTGATAACATGTGTAGCATTTCAGGGTCAAGTGCTTTCTCAGGCACTGCCTCACACGAATACACAGGACAGAACCTCTTTTGGAGAGAAAAGCTGACATTCCAAACACCCAAACAAAAGTCCCCTGGACAATGTCATCAAGGAACGACTGAGGAAGAACACCCTCTGAGCTGCCATTTCAATAGGAAGGGTCTTTTCCGCTTAGGGAAAATAGAGGGTGTCATTTAACTTAACCCACACCTCACGTCATTTGAGAGGACATGGGTGCCAAGCAGGGAGGACTGCTTGCTACCGACCTATTTCTAGAGGCAGGCCAAGAACGAGTGAAAATCTCATGCAAGAGCCCTGAGATTGCCTTTGTGTCTAATAGTCCCCGGAAACACAGACAAGGGCTTGGGAAGGAAATTGTGCCCTGGAATGTGGCTTGTGTCCAAAACACATCTCATTCTTTCTCTCTCTCACTCTCTCTCTGGGCTTCTTCTTCCTTCATATTCTCTCGAATTCACCTCATCCAAGGTTATCTGTGGTGGTACAGGTTGGCATATCTCAGCCAGGAGAGCAGTCCAATTCTTTCACCAAGATTTTCCATCAGTCTTCCAAACTCCTCTCAAATGTGAAAGCATTATTCCTGAAATAACTCCTCTGTTTGTATGGGGATACTCCACCTTACACAATGTACCCCTATCTTACCATTGTCAGACCTTCACACTCACAGATAACCACCACAATTCTACTGCCTTCTACATGGTCACAGATGTGACTCCGAGATCAACATCTTTTCAACCACCCACACATAAGGGACCTAGTGAGAATTCACTTCTCTGAAGCACACCCCGTGTATTTGAAGTTGCTGGTGAGGTGGATCTCTCGACTCTTTCTAAGCGGAGTTCAGAAATGAAGTCTCTGACTCTCCATGTCTCAGTGAATAGGCATCTAAGTAGGGGTCTGAGCACTCTTCAGCAGGGTCTGAATGACAATGGGACAGAGTTCAAGGATTCGGTCCTCTCAAACCAGTCTCCATTTGGGACAATCCTCCTCCTTCTCTAGACCCTCAATTGGCAGGCCAGAGGCCCCTCTCATCCAAGAGGGAAACCTCAAGACCTGCCCATGGAGCCCTCACCACAGGGCTCACGGAGGAGAAGAAGAGAGACTCCTAATATTCCTCACAATTGTGTACCCCACAAACAAGCCAGCTGTGGAACTAGTCACCCCACTTCCATCCAGCACCCCAGTAGACAGGACGTATTCTTATCAACCTGTGAAATACCCACCAGTCATATCCCAGCTTCATTCTCCGGAAATTTGTTACTGTGGATAGATAATGTGTGATTTCACCTATTGACGTGAATGTTCCTAAGCAGGGAATTGTCTTTCCCCATGCCAATATTTCCTCAGGTTTGATACTGTGGGCCTCGTCCTTGGTTGAACGTGGAGGGGCCTATTTTCATGCTTTGACTTCTGGAATGAGATTTATCATCCCGGTCATACTTAGGAGTCTTTTTTCACCTGTTGGAAAAACTGAAAATATTAAGCTCACTGGTCCGTTTCAGATATATCCTAATCCAAAAGCAAGCCTGAGCAGTGGGTATTTATTTACTCAGGAGAATGATGAGGATGGTGGCCATGAGAAGAATGCTGGAAAGAATACTTATCATCCAATTGTCCAATACATCCAATGGATCATCCTTAATTTAGTATCAACATAACTCCAGATCATGAGCTCAGGCTGCCTGATGTACAACAATTCAGAGGTGATGGTGAGAGCCTTCCACTTTGGGCCCATTACTCGCCTCTCTTCTCTCAGATGCTCTGTGGTATCACAATGCTTGGTGGGCAGCATGCCATTGCCATGGCAACCATTGGGCCTGATCTGCTCAGATGGAAAGCAACTCCACCTCCTCTGTGCCCACCTGCTCTCCACAGAAGGATGGCACTTCCCCTGAACGTGTGTCAGGTTCAACACGGTGGTTCCAGAACTGCTCCCCAGGAATACTCAGTCTACAATCTCATTTGGAAAGACTATGGGATGGAAAAAATCCCACTCCCCACGGAGCCTGAACAGGAAAACAATGGCCGATGGAGGAAGAACAACACAGGAGCATCCCTTTCCATGGGAGGAGGCTTTTCCACGGAAGGAAACTATGGAATATCTTTTAACCTGATTTCCACCCATGCCATTTCAGCAGATATAGGTACCATAACAAGGCTTTCAGTCCTGTCTTCCAATATGGAGCTGGGATTGTAATGGGCACATTTTGGGAGTCAGGCCCGGAAGGAGAGAAGACTCTGGTACACGTGTGCTTGTTTGTCCCATTTGTGGGATATCCACCTTAAACAATCCCATGTCCTTGGAGCAATTATCCTGCCGTTGGCGGTACTTGTATCAACAGCTCCTGTACCTCTCTCTCTCCTTCTTTTGATCTCCTTCTCTCTAGCTCTCTCACTCTACCCTTTGCCCCACTTCTATTTCTTTTGAATCCTCCTGTTACAAGTTGACCTGTGGTGATAATGGATGAAATATACAAGCCAAGAGAATGGTCCAAGTTAACCCACAGCCTTTTCTCCCTGTCATCCTAAGTCTGATCAAATATGAAATCCGTGGTCCAGAAAGACTTCCTGTGCTGTGTGGAGACACCCCAACTATGTCACACTTCCACAACACTTCCCATATTCAGCCCTTCCGATGGACACGCTGACCACTTCATATGTACTTCGGTCTGGAGGGTCGCATATTGGACTCAGAGAGCAACACACTTGAAACAAGGTCCACCTGAGTGCTCTCCCAAGAAATGGCTTATCTGCAGCATTCCCTACCTGGTCCATGAGGTATTGTGGATTTGCTCGGGTGTGGATCTCAGGACTCGTTCGTAGGGTATATAGAATATCAAGTCTATGACTCTTCATGTCTCAATGATTGGGCATCCAGTAAATGGTATCAGATTCCTTTGCCAGTGGACTGGCCAACCATAGCCCAGAGTGCAAGATGTCTGTCAACCAAAGCCAGTCTCTATGGAGTATACCTCCTCATTCTCTAGCCTCATGAGTGTCAGGGACAGAGCCCACTCCCTTCCAGGAGGGAACTTTCAATACCCTCAAATTGTAGGCATCATCACAGGGCTCCTGGAAGATCAGACAACCGACCCACCTTTCCTTCCTTATGCTTGTAGACACAACAAACACACTGGCACTGGCCCCAGGCACCACACTCCCAGGAAGCACTCAATGAGAGGGAGGGTGTGCTTATCCACCTGTGGAAAAGGCACGGGAAATAGACCGGTTACATCTGGGTTAAAAGGCCTCTGTTTGGAGGGCTCCCCTGTGGCTTAGGCTATGGAAATATGTATTCAGATGTGTGGAGCTGAAAATGCCCCATTGGGAATGTCTTCTTCAGGGGTTACATCCAGGGCCTCATGCTTGGAGGAGAGCATTGGGGCATGGTTTCCTTGTTTGTGCCCTGGGATGTCTTGTTTCAAATGGCCAGGAAGCACAATTCTTCTTTCACATGTAGGAACTCCCTTGAGGTATTCTGCCCACGGATCCCCTGAAGATATCACATGTTCAAACACCAAGCCTCTGTAATCTACATTTAGCTTGGGAGCCTGAGGGGAGTGGTGGCTATGCGTCTACAGATGGAGGTAAGAGTGTTCATCCAAGAGGACCACCCCTCTGATGGATCCTCCTTTCCATCAACTTCGACATACCACCAGAGCAAGAGCTAATGGTGTCCATCTTTGAACTCTCAAGGTTTGAGGGTGAGACTTTCCCACATATGGCCCATCACACACCTCTTTTCTCACAGAGAGGTGGTTTGGTCACCAGGCTCCATGGGCATCATGTCAGTGCCATGGCCACCTCTGGGAATGCACCTTTCAGAAGGAAGGCACCTCCACACACTGGGGAACCCAATTGTCTCTATCATGATGGATCTCTGATAACATGTGTAGCATTTCAGGGTCAAGTGCTTTCTCAGGCACTGCCTCACACGAATACACAGGACAGAACCTCTTTTGGAGAGAAAAGCTGACATTCCAAACACCCAAACAAAAGTCCCCTGGACAATGTCATCAAGGAACGACTGAGGAAGAACACCCTCTGAGCTGCCATTTCAATAGGAAGGGTCTTTTCCGCTTAGGGAAAATAGAGGGTGTCATTTAACTTAACCCACACCTCACGTCATTTGAGAGGACATGGGTGCCAAGCAGGGAGGACTGCTTGCTACCGACCTATTTCTAGAGGCAGGCCAAGAACGAGTGAAAATCTCATGCAAGAGCCCTGAGATTGCCTTTGTGTCTAATAGTCCCCGGAAACACAGACAAGGGCTTGGGAAGGAAATTGTGCCCTGGAATGTGGCTTGTGTCCAAAACACATCTCATTCTTTCTCTCTCTCACTCTCTCTCTGGGCTTCTTCTTCCTTCATATTCTCTCGAATTCACCTCATCCAAGGTTATCTGTGGTGGTACAGGTTGGCATATCTCAGCCAGGAGAGCAGTCCAATTCTTTCACCAAGATTTTCCATCAGTCTTCCAAACTCCTCTCAAATGTGAAAGCATTATTCCTGAAATAACTCCTCTGTTTGTATGGGGATACTCCACCTTACACAATGTACCCCTATCTTACCATTGTCAGACCTTCACACTCACAGATAACCACCACAATTCTACTGCCTTCTACATGGTCACAGATGTGACTCCGAGATCAACATCTTTTCAACCACCCACACATAAGGGACCTAGTGAGAATTCACTTCTCTGAAGCACACCCCGTGTATTTGAAGTTGCTGGTGAGGTGGATCTCTCGACTCTTTCTAAGCGGAGTTCAGAAATGAAGTCTCTGACTCTCCATGTCTCAGTGAATAGGCATCTAAGTAGGGGTCTGAGCACTCTTCAGCAGGGTCTGAATGACAATGGGACAGAGTTCAAGGATTCGGTCCTCTCAAACCAGTCTCCATTTGGGACAATCCTCCTCCTTCTCTAGACCCTCAATTGGCAGGCCAGAGGCCCCTCTCATCCAAGAGGGAAACCTCAAGACCTGCCCATGGAGCCCTCACCACAGGGCTCACGGAGGAGAAGAAGAGAGACTCCTAATATTCCTGACAATTGTGTACCCCACAAACAAGCCAGCTGTGGAACTAGTCACCCCACTTCCATCCAGCACCCCAGTAGACAGGACGTATTCTTATCAACCTGTGAAATACCCACCAGTCATATCCCAGCTTCATTCTCCGGAAATTTGTTACTGTGGATAGATAATGTGTGATTTCACCTATTGACGTGAATGTTCCTAAGCAGGGAATTGTCTTTCCCCATGCCAATATTTCCTCAGGTTTGATACTGTGGGCCTCGTCCTTGGTTGAACGTGGAGGGGCCTATTTTCATGCTTTGACTTCTGGAATGAGATTTATCATCCCGGTCATACTTAGGAGTCTTTTTTCACCTGTTGGAAAAACTGAAAATATTAAGCTCACTGGTCCGTTTCAGATATATCCTAATCCAAAAGCAAGCCTGAGCAGTGGGTATTTATTTACTCAGGAGAATGATGAGGATGGTGGCCATGAGAAGAATGCTGGAAAGAATACTTATCATCCAATTGTCCAATACATCCAATGGATCATCCTTAATTTAGTATCAACATAACTCCAGATCATGAGCTCAGGCTGCCTGATGTACAACAATTCAGAGGTGATGGTGAGAGCCTTCCACTTTGGGCCCATTACTCGCCTCTCTTCTCTCAGATGCTCTGTGGTATCACAATGCTTGGTGGGCAGCATGCCATTGCCATGGCAACCATTGGGCCTGATCTGCTCAGATGGAAAGCAACTCCACCTCCTCTGTGCCCACCTGCTCTCCACAGAAGGATGGCACTTCCCCTGAACGTGTGTCAGGTTCAACACGGTGGTTCCAGAACTGCTCCCCAGGAATACTCAGTCTACAATCTCATTTGGAAAGACTATGGGATGGAAAAAATCCCACTCCCCACGGAGCCTGAACAGGAAAACAATGGCCGATGGAGGAAGAACAACACAGGAGCATCCCTTTCCATGGGAGGAGGCTTTTCCACGGAAGGAAACTATGGAATATCTTTTAACCTGATTTCCACCCATGCCATTTCAGCAGATATAGGTACCATAACAAGGCTTTCAGTCCTGTCTTCCAATATGGAGCTGGGATTGTAATGGGCACATTTTGGGAGTCAGGCCCGGAAGGAGAGAAGACTCTGGTACACGTGTGCTTGTTTGTCCCATTTGTGGGATATCCACCTTAAACAATCCCATGTCCTTGGAGCAATTATCCTGCCGTTGGCGGTACTTGTATCAACAGCTCCTGTACCTCTCTCTCTCCTTCTTTTGATCTCCTTCTCTCTAGCTCTCTCACTCTACCCTTTGCCCCACTTCTATTTCTTTTGAATCCTCCTGTTACAAGTTGACCTGTGGTGATAATGGATGAAATATACAAGCCAAGAGAATGGTCCAAGTTAACCCACAGCCTTTTCTCCCTGTCATCCTAAGTCTGATCAAATATGAAATCCGTGGTCCAGAAAGACTTCCTGTGCTGTGTGGAGACACCCCAACTATGTCACACTTCCACAACACTTCCCATATTCAGCCCTTCCGATGGACACGCTGACCACTTCATATGTACTTCGGTCTGGAGGGTCGCATATTGGACTCAGAGAGCAACACACTTGAAACAAGGTCCACCTGAGTGCTCTCCCAAGAAATGGCTTATCTGCAGCATTCCCTACCTGGTCCATGAGGTATTGTGGATTTGCTCGGGTGTGGATCTCAGGACTCGTTCGTAGGGTATATAGAATATCAAGTCTATGACTCTTCATGTCTCAATGATTGGGCATCCAGTAAATGGTATCAGATTCCTTTGCCAGTGGACTGGCCAACCATAGCCCAGAGTGCAAGATGTCTGTCAACCAAAGCCAGTCTCTATGGAGTATACCTCCTCATTCTCTAGCCTCATGAGTGTCAGGGACAGAGCCCACTCCCTTCCAGGAGGGAACTTTCAATACCCTCAAATTGTAGGCATCATCACAGGGCTCCTGGAAGATCAGACAACCGACCCACCTTTCCTTCCTTATGCTTGTAGACACAACAAACACACTGGCACTGGCCCCAGGCACCACACTCCCAGGAAGCACTCAATGAGAGGGAGGGTGTGCTTATCCACCTGTGGAAAAGGCACGGGAAATAGACCGGTTACATCTGGGTTAAAAGGCCTCTGTTTGGAGGGCTCCCCTGTGGCTTAGGCTATGGAAATATGTATTCAGATGTGTGGAGCTGAAAATGCCCCATTGGGAATGTCTTCTTCAGGGGTTACATCCAGGGCCTCATGCTAGGAGGAGAGCATTGGGGCATGGTTTCCTTGTTTGTGCCCTGGGATGTCTTGTTTCAAATGGCCAGGAAGCACAATTCTTCTTTCACATGTAGGAACTCCCTTGAGGTATTCTGCCCACGGATCCCCTGAAGATATCACATGTTCAAACACCAAGCCTCGGTAATCTACATTTAGCTTGGGAGCCTGAGGGGAGTGGTGGCTATGCGTCTACAGATGGAGGTAAGAGTGTTCATCCAAGAGGACCACCCCTCTGATGGATCCTCCTTTCCATCAACTTCGACATACCACCAGAGCAAGAGCTAATGGTGTCCATCTTTGAACTCTCAAGGTTTGAGGGTGAGACTTTCCCACATATGGCCCATCACACACCTCTTTTCTCACAGAGAGGTGGTTTGGTCACCAGGCTCCATGGGCATCATGTCAGTGCCATGGCCACCTCTGGGAATGCACCTTTCAGAAGGAAGGCACCTCCACACACTGGGGAACCCAATTGTCTCTATCATGATGGATCTCTGATAACATGTGTAGCATTTCAGGGTCAAGTGCTTTCTCAGGCACTGCCTCACACGAATACACAGGACAGAACCTCTTTTGGAGAGAAAAGCTGACATTCCAAACACCCAAACAAAAGTCCCCTGGACAATGTCATCAAGGAACGACTGAGGAAGAACACCCTCTGAGCTGCCATCTCAATAGGAAGGGTCTTTTCCGCTTAGGGAAAATAGAGGGTGTCATTTAACTTAACCCACACCTCACGTCATTTGAGAGGACATGGGTGCCAAGCAGGGAGGACTGCTTGCTACCGACCTATTTCTAGAGGCAGGCCAAGAACGAGTGAAAATCTCATGCAAGAGTCCTGAGATTGCCTTTGTGTCTAATAGTCCCCGGAAACACAGACAAGGGCTTGGGAAGGAAATTGTGCCCTGGAATGTGGCTTGTGTCCAAAACACATCTCATTCTTTCTCTCTCTCACTCTCTCTCTGGGCTTCTTCTTCCTTCATATTCTCTCGAATTCACCTCATCCAAGGTTATCTGTGGTGGTACAGGTTGGCATATCTCAGCCAGGAGAGCAGTCCAATTCTTTCACCAAGATTTTCCATCAGTCTTCCAAACTCCTCTCAAATGTGAAAGCATTATTCCTGAAATAACTCCTCTGTTTGTATGGGGATATTCCACCTTACACAATGTACCCCTATCTTACCATTGTCAGACCTTCACACTCACAGATAACCACCACAATTCTACTGCCTTCTACATGGTCACAGATGTGACTCCGAGATCAACATCTTTTCAACCACCCACACATAAGGGACCTAGTGAGAATTCACTTCTCTGAAGCACACCCCGTGTATTTGAAGTTGCTGGTGAGGTGGATCTCTCGACTCTTTCTAAGCGGAGTTCGGAAATGAAGTCTCTGACTCTCCATGTCTCAGTGAATAGGCATCTAAGTAGGGGTCTGAGCACTCTTCAGCAGGGTCTGAATGACAATGGGACAGAGTTCAAGGATTCGGTCCCCTCAAACCAGTCTCCATTTGGGACAATCCTCCTCCTTCTCTAGACCCTCAATTGGCAGGCCAGAGGCCCCTCTCATCCAAGAGGGAAACCTCAAGACCTGCCCATGGAGCCCTCACCACAGGGCTCACGGAGGAGAAGAAGAGAGACTCCTAAAATTCCTGACAATTGTGTACCCCACAAACAAGCCAGCTGTGGAACTAGTCACACCACTTCCATCCAGCACCCCAGTAGACAGGACGTATTCTTATCAACCTGTGAAATACCCACCAGTCATATCCCAGCTTCATTCTCCGGAAATTTGTTACTGTGGATAGATAATGTGTGATTTCACCTATTGACGTGAATGTTCCTAAGCAGGGAATTGTCTTTCCCCATGCCAATATTTCCTCAGGTTTGATACTGTGGGCCTCGTCCTTGGTTGAACGTGGAGTGGCCTATTTTCATGCTTTGACCTCTGGAATGAGATTTATCATCCCGGTCATACGTAGGAGTCTTTTTTCACCTGTTGGAAAAACTGAAAATATTAAGCTCACTGGTCCGTTTCAGATATATCCTAATCCAAAAGCAAGCCTGAGCAGTGGGTATTTATTTACTCAGGAGAATAATGAGGATGGTGGCCATGAGAAGAATGCTGGAAAGAATACTTATCATCCAATTGTCCAATACATCCAATGGATCATCCTTAATTTAGTATCAACATAACTCCAGATCATGAGCTCAGGCTGCCTGATGTACAACAATTCAGAGGTGATGGTGAGAGCCTTCCACTTTGGGCCCATTACTCGCCTCTCTTCTCTCAGATGCTCTGTGGTATCACAATGCTTGGTGGGCAGCATGCCATTGCCATGGCAACCATTGGGCCTGATCTGCTCAGATGGAAAGCAACTCCACCTCCTCTGTGCCCACCTGCTCTCCACAGAAGGATGGCACTTCCCCTGAACGTGTGTCAGGTTCAACACGGTGGTTCCAGAACTGCTCCCCAGGAATACTCAGTCTACAATCTCATTTGGAAAGACTATGGGATGGAAAAAATCCCACTCCCCACGGAGCCTGAACAGGAAAACAATGGCCGATGGAGGAAGAACAACACAGGAGCATCCCTTTCCATGGGAGGAGGCTTTTCCACGGAAGGAAACTATGGAATATCTTTTAACCTGATTTCCACCCATGCCATTTCAGCAGATATAGGTACCATAACAAGGCTTTCAATCCTGTCTTCCAATATGGAGCTGGGATTGTAATGGGCACATTTTGGGAGTCAGGCCCGGAAGGAGAGAAGACTCTGGTACACGTGTGCTTGTTTGTCCCATTTGTGGGATATCCACCTTAAACAATCCCATGTCCTTGGAGCAATTATCCTGCCGTTGGCGGTACTTGTATCAACAGCTCCTGTACCTCTCTCTCTCCTTCTTTTGATCTCCTTCTCTCTAGCTCTCTCACTCTACCCTTTGCCCCACTTCTATTTCTTTTGAATCCTCCTGTTACAAGTTGACCTGTGGTGATAATGGATGAAATATACAAGCCAAGAGAATGGTCCAAGTTAACCCACAGCCTTTTCTCCCTGTCATCCTAAGTCTGATCAAATATGAAATCCGTGGTCCAGAAAGACTTCCTGTGCTGTGTGGAGACACCCCAACTATGTCACACTTCCACAACACTTCCCATATTCAGCCCTTCCGATGGACACGCTGACCACTTCATATGTACTTCGGTCTGGAGGGTCGCATATTGGACTCAGAGAGCAACACACTTGAAACAAGGTCCACCTGAGTGCTCTCCCAAGAAATGGCTTATCTGCAGCATTCCCTACCTGGTCCATGAGGTATTGTGGATTTGCTCGGGTGTGGATCTCAGGACTCGTTCGTAGGGTATATAGAATATCAAGTCTATGACTCTTCATGTCTCAATGATTGGGCATCCAGTAAATGGTATCAGATTCCTTTGCCAGTGGACTGGCCAACCATAGCCCAGAGTGCAAGATGTCTGTCAACCAAAGCCAGTCTCTATGGAGTATACCTCCTCATTCTCTAGCCTCATGAGTGTCAGGGACAGAGCCCACTCCCTTCCAGGAGGGAACTTTCAATACCCTCAAATTGTAGGCATCATCACAGGGCTCCTGGAAGATCAGACAACCGACCCACCTTTCCTTCCTTATGCTTGTAGACACAACAAACACACTGGCACTGGCCCCAGGCACCACACTCCCAGGAAGCACTCAATGAGAGGGAGGGTGTGCTTATCCACCTGTGGAAAAGGCACGGGAAATAGACCGGTTACATCTGGGTTAAAAGGCCTCTGTTTGGAGGGCTCCCCTGTGGCTTAGGCTATGGAAATATGTATTCAGATGTGTGGAGCTGAAAATGCCCCATTGGGAATGTCTTCTTCAGGGGTTACATCCAGGGCCTCATGCTTGGAGGAGAGCATTGGGGCATGGTTTCCTTGTTTGTGCCCTGGGATGTCTTGTTTCAAATGGCCAGGAAGCACAATTCTTCTTTCACATGTAGGAACTCCCTTGAGGTATTCTGCCCACGGATCCCCTGAAGATATCACATGTTCAAACACCAAGCCTCTGTAATCTACATTTAGCTTGGGAGCCTGAGGCGAGTGGTGGCTATGCGTCTACAGATGGAGGTAAGAGTGTTCATCCAAGAGGACCACCCCTCTGATGGATCCTCCTTTCCATCAACTTCGACATACCACCAGAGCAAGAGCTAATGGTGTCCATCTTTGAACTCTCAAGGTTTGAGGGTGAGACTTTCCCACATATGGCCCATCACACACCTCTTTTCTCACAGAGAGGTGGTTTGGTCACCAGGCTCCATGGGCATCATGTCAGTGCCATGGCCACCTCTGGGAATGCACCTTTCAGAAGGAAGGCACCTCCACACACTGGGGAACCCAATTGTCTCTATCATGATGGATCTCTGATAACATGTGTAGCATTTCAGGGTCAAGTGCTTTCTCAGGCACTGCCTCACACGAATACACAGGACAGAACCTCTTTTGGAGAGAAAAGCTGACATTCCAAACACCCAAACAAAAGTCCCCTGGACAATGTCATCAAGGAACGACTGAGGAAGAACACCCTCTGAGCTGCCATTTCAATAGGAAGGGTCTTTTCCGCTTAGGGAAAATAGAGGGTGTCATTTAACTTAACCCACACCTCACGTCATTTGAGAGGACATGGGTGCCAAGCAGGGAGGACTGCTTGCTACCGACCTATTTCTAGAGGCAGGCCAAGAACGAGTGAAAATCTCATGCAAGAGTCCTGAGATTGCCTTTGTGTCTAATAGTCCCCGGAAACACAGACAAGGGCTTGGGAAGGAAATTGTGCCCTGGAATGTGGCTTGTGTCCAAAACACATCTCATTCTTTCTCTCTCTCACTCTCTCTCTGGGCTTCTTCTTCCTTCATATTCTCTCGAATTCACCTCATCCAAGGTTATCTGTGGTGGTACAGGTTGGCATATCTCAGCCAGGAGAGCAGTCCAATTCTTTCACCAAGATTTTCCATCAGTCTTCCAAACTCCTCTCAAATGTGAAAGCATTATTCCTGAAATAACTCCTCTGTTTGTATGGGGATATTCCACCTTACACAATGTACCCCTATCTTACCATTGTCAGACCTTCACACTCACAGATAACCACCACAATTCTACTGCCTTCTACATGGTCACAGATGTGACTCCGAGATCAACATCTTTTCAACCACCCACACATAAGGGACCTAGTGAGAATTCACTTCTCTGAAGCACACCCCGTGTATTTGAAGTTGCTGGTGAGGTGGATCTCTCGACTCTTTCTAAGCGGAGTTCGGAAATGAAGTCTCTGACTCTCCATGTCTCAGTGAATTGGCATCTAAGTAGGGGTCTGAGCACTCTTCAGCAGGGTCTGAATGACAATGGGACAGAGTTCAAGGATTCGGTCCCCTCAAACCAGTCTCCATTTGGGACAATCCTCCTCCTTCTCTAGACCCTCAATTGGCAGGCCAGAGGCCCCTCTCATCCAAGAGGGAAACCTCAAGACCTGCCCATGGAGCCCTCACCACAGGGCTCACGGAGGAGAAGAAGAGAGACTCCTGAAATTCCTGACAATTGTGTACCCCACAAACAAGCCAGCTGTGGAACTAGTCACCCCACTTCCATCCAGCACCCCAGTAGACAGGACGTATTCTTATCAACCTGTGAAATACCCACCAGTCATATCCCAGCTTCATTCTCCGGAAATTTGTTACTGTGGATAGATAATGTGTGATTTCACCTATTGACGTGAATGTTCCTAAGCAGGGAATTTTCTTTCCCCATGCCAATATTTCCTCAGGTTTGATACTGTGGGCCTCGTCCTTGGTTGAACGTGGAGGGGCCTATTTTCATGCTTTGACTTCTGGAATGAGATTTATCATCCCGGTCATACTTAGGAGTCTTTTTTCACCTGTTGGAAAAACTGAAAATATTAAGCTCACTGGTCCGTTTCAGATATATCCTAATCCAAAAGCAAGCCTGAGCAGTGGGTATTTATTTACTCAGGAGAATGATGAGGATGGTGGCCATGAGAAGAATGCTGGAAAGAATACTTATCATCCAATTGTCCAATACATCCAATGGATCATCCTTAATTTAGTATCAACATAACTCCAGATCATGAGCTCAGGCTGCCTGATGTACAACAATTCAGAGGTGATGGTGAGAGCCTTCCACTTTGGGCCCATTACTCGCCTCTCTTCTCTCAGATGCTCTGTGGTATCACAATGCTTGGTGGGCAGCATGCCATTGCCATGGCAACCATTGGGCCTGATCTGCTCAGATGGAAAGCAACTCCACCTCCTCTGTGCCCACCTGCTCTCCACAGAAGGATGGCACTTCCCCTGAACGTGTGTCAGGTTCAACACGGTGGTTCCAGAACTGCTCCCCAGGAATACTCAGTCTACAATCTCATTTGGAAAGAATATGGGATGGAAAAAATCCCACTCCCCACGGAGCCTGAACAGGAAAACAATGGCCGATGGAGGAAGAACAACACAGGAGCATCCCTTTCCATGGGAGGAGGCTTTTCCACGGAAGGAAACTATGGAATATCTTTTAACCTGATTTCCACCCATGCCATTTCAGCAGATATAGGTACCATAACAAGGCTTTCAATCCTGTCTTCCAATATGGAGCTGGGATTGTAATGGGCACATTTTGGGAGTCAGGCCCGGAAGGAGAGAAGACTCTGGTACACGTGTGCTTGTTTGTCCCATTTGTGGGATATCCACCTTAAACAATCCCATGTCCTTGGAGCAATTATCCTGCCGTTGGCGGTACTTGTATCAACAGCTCCTGTACCTCTCTCTCTCCTTCTTTTGATCTCCTTCTCTCTAGCTCTCTCACTCTACCCTTTGCCCCACTTCTATTTCTTTTGAATCCTCCTGTTACAAGTTGACCTGTGGTGATAATGGATGAAATATACAAGCCAAGAGAATGGTCCAAGTTAACCCACAGCCTTTTCTCCCTGTCATCCTAAGTCTGATCAAATATGAAATCCGTGGTCCAGAAAGACTTCCTGTGCTGTGTGGAGACACCCCAACTATGTCACACTTCCACAACACTTCCCATATTCAGCCCTTCCGATGGACACGCTGACCACTTCATATGTACTTCGGTCTGGAGGGTCGCATATTGGACTCAGAGAGCAACACACTTGAAACAAGGTCCACCTGAGTGCTCTCCCAAGAAATGGCTTATCTGCAGCATTCCCTACCTGGTCCATGAGGTATTGTGGATTTGCTCGGGTGTGGATCTCAGGACTCGTTCGTAGGGTATATAGAATATCAAGTCTATGACTCTTCATGTCTCAATGATTGGGCATCCAGTAAATGGTATCAGATTCCTTTGCCAGTGGACTGGCCAACCATAGCCCAGAGTGCAAGATGTCTGTCAACCAAAGCCAGTCTCTATGGAGTATACCTCCTCATTCTCTAGCCTCATGAGTGTCAGGGACAGAGCCCACTCCCTTCCAGGAGGGAACTTTCAATACCCTCAAATTGTAGGCATCATCACAGGGCTCCTGGAAGATCAGACAACCGACCCACCTTTCCTTCCTTATGCTTGTAGACACAACAAACACACTGGCACTGGCCCCAGGCACCACACTCCCAGGAAGCACTCAATGAGAGGGAGGGTGTGCTTATCCACCTGTGGAAAAGGCACGGGAAATAGACCGGTTACATCTGGGTTAAAAGGCCTCTGTTTGGAGGGCTCCCCTGTGGCTTAGGCTATGGAAATATGTATTCAGATGTGTGGAGCTGAAAATGCCCCATTGGGAATGTCTTCTTCAGGGGTTACATCCAGGGCCTCATGCTTGGAGGAGAGCATTGGGGCATGGTTTCCTTGTTTGTGCCCTGGGATGTCTTGTTTCAAATGGCCAGGAAGCACAATTCTTCTTTCACATGTAGGAACTCCCTTGAGGTATTCTGCCCACGGATCCCCTGAAGATATCACATGTTCAAACACCAAGCCTCTGTAATCTACATTTAGCTTGGGAGCCTGAGGCGAGTGGTGGCTATGCGTCTACAGATGGAGATAAGAGTGTTCATCCAAGAGGACCACCCCTCTGATGGATCCTCCTTTCCATCAACTTCGACATACCACCAGAGCAAGAGCTAATGGTGTCCATCTTTGAACTCTCAAGGTTTGAGGGTGAGACTTTCCCACATATGGCCCATCACACACCTCTTTTCTCACAGAGAGGTGGTTTGGTCACCAGGCTCCATGGGCATCATGTCAGTGCCATGGCCACCTCTGGGAATGCACCTTTCAGAAGGAAGGCACCTCCACACACTGGGGAACCCAATTGTCTCTATCATGATGGATCTCTGATAACATGTGTAGCATTTCAGGGTCAAGTGCTTTCTCAGGCACTGCCTCACACGAATACACAGGACAGAACCTCTTTTGGAGAGAAAAGCTGACATTCCAAACACCCAAACAAAAGTCCCCTGGACAATGTCATCAAGGAACGACTGAGGAAGAACACCCTCTGAGCTGCCATTTCAATAGGAAGGGTCTTTTCCGCTTAGGGAAAATAGAGGGTGTCATTTAACTTAACCCACACCTCACGTCATTTGAGAGGACATGGGTGCCAAGCAGGGAGGACTGCTTGCTACCGACCTATTTCTAGAGGCAGGCCAAGAACGAGTGAAAATCTCATGCAAGAGCCCTGAGATTGCCTTTGTGTCTAATAGTCCCCGGAAACACAGACAAGGGCTTGGGAAGGAAATTGTGCCCTGGAATGTGGCTTGTGTCCAAAACACATCTCATTCTTTCTCTCTCTCACTCTCTCTCTGGGCTTCTTCTTCCTTCATATTCTCTCGAATTCACCTCATCCAAGGTTATCTGTGGTGGTACAGGTTGGCATATCTCAGCCAGGAGAGCAGTCCAATTCTTTCACCAAGATTTTCCATCAGTCTTCCAAACTCCTCTCAAATGTGAAAGCATTATTCCTGAAATAACTCCTCTGTTTGTATGGGGATATTCCACCTTACACAATGTACCCCTATCTTACCATTGTCAGACCTTCACACTCACAGATAACCACCACAATTCTACTGCCTTCTACATGGTCACAGATGTGACTCCGAGATCAACATCTTTTCAACCACCCACACATAAGGGACCTAGTGAGAATTCACTTCTCTGAAGCACACCCCGTGTATTTGAAGTTGCTGGTGAGGTGGATCTCTCGACTCTTTCTAAGCGGAGTTCGGAAATGAAGTCTCTGACTCTCCATGTCTCAGTGAATTGGCATCTAAGTAGGGGTCTGAGCACTCTTCAGCAGGGTCTGAATGACAATGGGACAGAGTTCAAGGATTCGGTCCCCTCAAACCAGTCTCCATTTGGGACAATCCTCCTCCTTCTCTAGACCCTCAATTGGCAGGCCAGAGGCCCCTCTCATCCAAGAGGGAAACCTCAAGACCTGCCCATGGAGCCCTCACCACAGGGCTCACGGAGGAGAAGAAGAGAGACTCCTAATATTCCTGACAATTGTGTACCCCACAAACAAGCCAGCTGTGGAACTAGTCACCCCACTTCCATCCAGCACCCCAGTAGACAGGACGTATTCTTATCAACCTGTGAAATACCCACCAGTCATATCCCAGCTTCATTCTCCGGAAATTTGTTACTGTGGATAGATAATGTGTGATTTCACCTATTGACGTGAATGTTCCTAAGCAGGGAATTGTCTTTCCCCATGCCAATATTTCCTCAGGTTTGATACTGTGGGCCTCGTCCTTGGTTGAACGTGGAGGGGCCTATTTTCATGCTTTGACTTCTGGAATGAGATTTATCATCCCGGTCATACTTAGGAGTCTTTTTTCACCTGTTGGAAAAACTGAAAATATTAAGCTCACTGGTCCGTTTCAGATATATCCTAATCCAAAAGCAAGCCTGAGCAGTGGGTATTTATTTACTCAGGAGAATGATGAGGATGGTGGCCATGAGAAGAATGCTGGAAAGAATACTTATCATCCAATTGTCCAATACATCCAATGGATCATCCTTAATTTAGTATCAACATAACTCCAGATCATGAGCTCAGGCTGCCTGATGTACAACAATTCAGAGGTGATGGTGAGAGCCTTCCACTTTGGGCCCATTACTCGCCTCTCTTCTCTCAGATGCTCTGTGGTATCACAATGCTTGGTGGGCAGCATGCCATTGCCATGGCAACCATTGGGCCTGATCTGCTCAGATGGAAAGCAACTCCACCTCCTCTGTGCCCACCTGCTCTCCACAGAAGGATGGCACTTCCCCTGAACGTGTGTCAGGTTCAACACGGTGGTTCCAGAACTGCTCCCCAGGAATACTCAGTCTACAATCTCATTTGGAAAGAATATGGGATGGAAAAAATCCCACTCCCCACGGAGCCTGAACAGGAAAACAATGGCCGATGGAGGAAGAACAACACAGGAGCATCCCTTTCCATGGGAGGAGGCTTTTCCACGGAAGGAAACTATGGAATATCTTTTAACCTGATTTCCACCCATGCCATTTCAGCAGATATAGGTACCATAACAAGGCTTTCAATCCTGTCTTCCAATATGGAGCTGGGATTGTAATGGGCACATTTTGGGAGTCAGGCCCGGAAGGAGAGAAGACTCTGGTACACGTGTGCTTGTTTGTCCCATTTGTGGGATATCCACCTTAAACAATCCCATGTCCTTGGAGCAATTATCCTGCCGTTGGCGGTACTTGTATCAACAGCTCCTGTACCTCTCTCTCTCCTTCTTTTGATCTCCTTCTCTCTAGCTCTCTCACTCTACCCTTTGCCCCACTTCTATTTCTTTTGAATCCTCCTGTTACAAGTTGACCTGTGGTGATAATGGATGAAATATACAAGCCAAGAGAATGGTCCAAGTTAACCCACAGCCTTTTCTCCCTGTCATCCTAAGTCTGATCAAATATGAAATCCGTGGTCCAGAAAGACTTCCTGTGCTGTGTGGAGACACCCCAACTATGTCACACTTCCACAACACTTCCCATATTCAGCCCTTCCGATGGACACGCTGACCACTTCATATGTACTTCGGTCTGGAGGGTCGCATATTGGACTCAGAGAGCAACACACTTGAAACAAGGTCCACCTGAGTGCTCTCCCAAGAAATGGCTTATCTGCAGCATTCCCTACCTGGTCCATGAGGTATTGTGGATTTGCTTGGGTGTGGATCTCAGGACTCGTTCGTAGGGTATATAGAATATCAAGTCTATGACTCTTCATGTCTCAATGATTGGGCATCCAGTAAATGGTATCAGATTCCTTTGCCAGTGGACTGGCCAACCATAGCCCAGAGTGCAAGATGTCTGTCAACCAAAGCCAGTCTCTATGGAGTATACCTCCTCATTCTCTAGCCTCATGAGTGTCAGGGACAGAGCCCACTCCCTTCCAGGAGGGAACTTTCAATACCCTCAAATTGTAGGCATCATCACAGGGCTCCTGGAAGATCAGACAACCGACCCACCTTTCCTTCCTTATGCTTGTAGACACAACAAACACACTGGCACTGGCCCCAGGCACCACACTCCCAGGAAGCACTCAATGAGAGGGAGGGTGTGCTTATCCACCTGTGGAAAAGGCACGGGAAATAGACCGGTTACATCTGGGTTAAAAGGCCTCTGTTTGGAGGGCTCCCCTGTGGCTTAGGCTATGGAAATATGTATTCAGATGTGTGGAGCTGAAAATGCCCCATTGGGAATGTCTTCTTCAGGGGTTACATCCAGGGCCTCATGCTTGGAGGAGAGCATTGGGGCATGGTTTCCTTGTTTGTGCCCTGGGATGTCTTGTTTCAAATGGCCAGGAAGCACAATTCTTCTTTCACATGTAGGAACTCCCTTGAGGTATTCTGCCCACGGATCCCCTGAAGATATCACATGTTCAAACACCAAGCCTCTGTAATCTACATTTAGCTTGGGAGCCTGAGGCGAGTGGTGGCTATGCGTCTACAGATGGAGATAAGAGTGTTCATCCAAGAGGACCACCCCTCTGATGGATCCTCCTTTCCATCAACTTCGACATACCACCAGAGCAAGAGCTAATGGTGTCCATCTTTGAACTCTCAAGGTTTGAGGGTGAGACTTTCCCACATATGGCCCATCACACACCTCTTTTCTCACAGAGAGGTGGTTTGGTCACCAGGCTCCATGGGCATCATGTCAGTGCCATGGCCACCTCTGGGAATGCACCTTTCAGAAGGAAGGCACCTCCACACACTGGGGAACCCAATTGTCTCTATCATGATGGATCTCTGATAACATGTGTAGCATTTCAGGGTCAAGTGCTTTCTCAGGCACTGCCTCACACGAATACACAGGACAGAACCTCTTTTGGAGAGAAAAGCTGACATTCCAAACACCCAAACAAAAGTCCCCTGGACAATGTCATCAAGGAACGACTGAGGAAGAACACCCTCTGAGCTGCCATTTCAATAGGAAGGGTCTTTTCCGCTTAGGGAAAATAGAGGGTGTCATTTAACTTAACCCACACCTCACGTCATTTGAGAGGACATGGGTGCCAAGCAGGGAGGACTGCTTGCTACCGACCTATTTCTAGAGGCAGGCCAAGAACGAGTGAAAATCTCATGCAAGAGTCCTGAGATTGCCTTTGTGTCTAATAGTCCCCGGAAACACAGACAAGGGCTTGGGAAGGAAATTGTGCCCTGGAATGTGGCTTGTGTCCAAAACACATCTCATTCTTTCTCTCTCTCACTCTCTCTCTGGGCTTCTTCTTCCTTCATATTCTCTCGAATTCACCTCATCCAAGGTTATCTGTGGTGGTACAGGTTGGCATATCTCAGCCAGGAGAGCAGTCCAATTCTTTCACCAAGATTTTCCATCAGTCTTCCAAACTCCTCTCAAATGTGAAAGCATTATTCCTGAAATAACTCCTCTGTTTGTATGGGGATACTCCACCTTACACAATGTACCCCTATCTTACCATTGTCAGACCTTCACACTCACAGATAACCACCACAATTCTACTGCCTTCTACATGGTCACAGATGTGACTCCGAGATCAACATCTTTTCAACCACCCACACATAAGGGACCTAGTGAGAATTCACTTCTCTGAAGCACACCCCGTGTATTTGAAGTTGCTGGTGAGGTGGATCTCTCGACTCTTTCTAAGCGGAGTTCGGAAATGAAGTCTCTGACTCTCCATGTCTCAGTGAATAGGCATCTAAGTAGGGGTCTGAGCACTCTTCAGCAGGGTCTGAATGACAATGGGACAGAGTTCAAGGATTCGGTCCCCTC
Organism: Sus scrofa; assembly: GCF_054392235.1. Classification (NCBI taxonomy): domain Eukaryota; kingdom Metazoa; phylum Chordata; class Mammalia; order Artiodactyla; family Suidae; genus Sus; species Sus scrofa. The sequence continues at coordinate 46,962,130 of NC_139402.1, forward strand.
AAACCAGTCTCCATTTGGGACAATCCTCCTCCTTCTCTAGACCCTCAATTGGCAGGCCAGAGGCCCCTCTCATCCAAGAGGGAAACCTCAAGACCTGCCCATGGAGCCCTCACCACAGGGCTCACGGAGGAGAAGAAGAGAGACTCCTGAAATTCCTGACAATTGTGTACCCCACAAACAAGCCAGCTGTGGAACTAGTCACCCCACTTCCATCCAGCACCCCAGTAGACAGGACGTATTCTTATCAACCTGTGAAATACCCACCAGTCATATCCCAGCTTCATTCTCCGGAAATTTGTTACTGTGGATAGATAATGTGTGATTTCACCTATTGACGTGAATGTTCCTAAGCAGGGAATTGTCATTCCCCATGCCAATATTTCCTCAGGTTTGATACTGTGGGCCTCGTCCTTGGTTGAACGTGGAGGGGCCTATTTTCATGCTTTGACTTCTGGAATGAGATTTATCATCCCGGTCATACTTAGGAGTCTTTTTTCACCTGTTGGAAAAACTGAAAATATTAAGCTCACTGGTCCGTTTCAGATATATCCTAATCCAAAAGCAAGCCTGAGCAGTGGGTATTTATTTACTCAGGAGAATGATGAGGATGGTGGCCATGAGAAGAATGCTGGAAAGAATACTTATCATCCAATTGTCCAATACATCCAATGGATCATCCTTAATTTAGTATCAACATAACTCCAGATCATGAGCTCAGGCTGCCTGATGTACAACAATTCAGAGGTGATGGTGAGAGCCTTCCACTTTGGGCCCATTACTCGCCTCTCTTCTCTCAGATGCTCTGTGGTATCACAATGCTTGGTGGGCAGCATGCCATTGCCATGGCAACCATTGGGCCTGATCTGCTCAGATGGAAAGCAACTCCACCTCCTCTGTGCCCACCTGCTCTCCACAGAAGGATGGCACTTCCCCTGAACGTGTGTCAGGTTCAACACGGTGGTTCCAGAACTGCTCCCCAGGAATACTCAGTCTACAATCTCATTTGGAAAGAATATGGGATGGAAAAAATCCCACTCCCCACGGAGCCTGAACAGGAAAACAATGGCCGATGGAGGAAGAACAACACAGGAGCATCCCTTTCCATGGGAGGAGGCTTTTCCACGGAAGGAAACTATGGAATATCTTTTAACCTGATTTCCACCCATGCCATTTCAGCAGATATAGGTACCATAACAAGGCTTTCAATCCTGTCTTCCAATATGGAGCTGGGATTGTAATGGGCACATTTTGGGAGTCAGGCCCGGAAGGAGAGAAGACTCTGGTACACGTGTGCTTGTTTGTCCCATTTGTGGGATATCCACCTTAAACAATCCCATGTCCTTGGAGCAATTATCCTGCCGTTGGCGGTACTTGTATCAACAGCTCCTGTACCTCTCTCTCTCCTTCTTTTGATCTCCTTCTCTCTAGCTCTCTCACTCTACCCTTTGCCCCACTTCTATTTCTTTTGAATCCTCCTGTTACAAGTTGACCTGTGGTGATAATGGATGAAATATACAAGCCAAGAGAATGGTCCAAGTTAACCCACAGCCTTTTCTCCCTGTCATCCTAAGTCTGATCAAATATGAAATCCGTGGTCCAGAAAGACTTCCTGTGCTGTGTGGAGACACCCCAACTATGTCACACTTCCACAACACTTCCCATATTCAGCCCTTCCGATGGACACGCTGACCACTTCATATGTACTTCGGTCTGGAGGGTCGCATATTGGACTCAGAGAGCAACACACTTGAAACAAGGTCCACCTGAGTGCTCTCCCAAGAAATGGCTTATCTGCAGCATTCCCTACCTGGTCCATGAGGTATTGTGGATTTGCTCGGGTGTGGATCTCAGGACTCGTTCGTAGGGTATATAGAATATCAAGTCTATGACTCTTCATGTCTCAATGATTGGGCATCCAGTAAATGGTATCAGATTCCTTTGCCAGTGGACTGGCCAACCATAGCCCAGAGTGCAAGATGTCTGTCAACCAAAGCCAGTCTCTATGGAGTATACCTCCTCATTCTCTAGCCTCATGAGTGTCAGGGACAGAGCCCACTCCCTTCCAGGAGGGAACTTTCAATACCCTCAAATTGTAGGCATCATCACAGGGCTCCTGGAAGATCAGACAACAGACCCACCTTTCCTTCCTTATGCTTGTAGACACAACAAACACACTGGCACTGGCCCCAGGCACCACACTCCCAGGAAGCACTCAATGAGAGGGAGGGTGTGCTTATCCACCTGTGGAAAAGGCACAGGAAATAGACCGGTTACATCTGGGTTAAAAGGCCTCTGTTTGGAGGGCTCCCCTGTGGCTTAGGCTATGGAAATATGTATTCAGATGTGTGGAGCTGAAAATGCCCCATTGGGAATGTCTTCTTCAGGGGTTACATCCAGGGCCTCATGCTTGGAGGAGAGCATTGGGGCATGGTTTCCTTGTTTGTGCCCTGGGATGTCTTGTTTCAAATGGCCAGGAAGCACAATTCTTCTTTCACATGTAGGAACTCCCTTGAGGTATTCTGCCCACGGATCCCCTGAAGATATCACATGTTCAAACACCAAGCCTCTGTAATCTACATTTAGCTTGGGAGCCTGAGGCGAGTGGTGGCTATGCGTCTACAGATGGAGATAAGAGTGTTCATCCAAGAGGACCACCCCTCTGATGGATCCTCCTTTCCATCAACTTCGACATACCACCAGAGCAAGAGCTAATGGTGTCCATCTTTGAACTCTCAAGGTTTGAGGGTGAGACTTTCCCACATATGGCCCATCACACACCTCTTTTCTCACAGAGAGGTGGTTTGGTCACCAGGCTCCATGGGCATCATGTCAGTGCCATGGCCACCTCTGGGAATGCACCTTTCAGAAGGAAGGCACCTCCACACACTGGGGAACCCAATTGTCTCTATCATGATGGATCTCTGATAACATGTGTAGCATTTCAGGGTCAAGTGCTTTCTCAGGCACTGCCTCACACGAATACACAGGACAGAACCTCTTTTGGAGAGAAAAGCTGACATTCCAAACACCCAAACAAAAGTCCCCTGGACAATGTCATCAAGGAACGACTGAGGAAGAACACCCTCTGAGCTGCCATTTCAATAGGAAGGGTCTTTTCCGCTTAGGGAAAATAGAGGGTGTCATTTAACTTAACCCACACCTCACGTCATTTGAGAGGACATGGGTGCCAAGCAGGGAGGACTGCTTGCTACCGACCTATTTCTAGAGGCAGGCCAAGAACGAGTGAAAATCTCATGCAAGAGTCCTGAGATTGCCTTTGTGTCTAATAGTCCCCGGAAACACAGACAAGGGCTTGGGAAGGAAATTGTGCCCTGGAATGTGGCTTGTGTCCAAAACACATCTCATTCTTTCTCTCTCTCACTCTCTCTCTGGGCTTCTTCTTCCTTCATATTCTCTCGAATTCACCTCATCCAAGGTTATCTGTGGTGGTACAGGTTGGCATATCTCAGCCAGGAGAGCAGTCCAATTCTTTCACCAAGATTTTCCATCAGTCTTCCAAACTCCTCTCAAATGTGAAAGCATTATTCCTGAAATAACTCCTCTGTTTGTATGGGGATATTCCACCTTACACAATGTACCCCTATCTTACCATTGTCAGACCTTCACACTCACAGATAACCACCACAATTCTACTGCCTTCTACATGGTCACAGATGTGACTCCGAGATCAACATCTTTTCAACCACCCACACATAAGGGACCTAGTGAGAATTCACTTCTCTGAAGCACACCCCGTGTATTTGAAGTTGCTGGTGAGGTGGATCTCTCGACTCTTTCTAAGCGGAGTTCGGAAATGAAGTCTCTGACTCTCCATGTCTCAGTGAATTGGCATCTAAGTAGGGGTCTGAGCACTCTTCAGCAGGGTCTGAATGACAATGGGACAGAGTTCAAGGATTCGGTCCCCTCAAACCAGTCTCCATTTGGGACAATCCTCCTCCTTCTCTAGACCCTCAATTGGCAGGCCAGAGGCCCCTCTCATCCAAGAGGGAAACCTCAAGACCTGCCCATGGAGCCCTCACCACAGGGCTCACGGAGGAGAAGAAGAGAGACTCCTGAAATTCCTGACAATTGTGTACCCCACAAACAAGCCAGCTGTGGAACTAGTCACCCCACTTCCATCCAGCACCCCAGTAGACAGGACGTATTCTTATCAACCTGTGAAATACCCACCAGTCATATCCCAGCTTCATTCTCCGGAAATTTGTTACTGTGGATAGATAATGTGTGATTTCACCTATTGACGTGAATGTTCCTAAGCAGGGAATTGTCATTCCCCATGCCAATATTTCCTCAGGTTTGATACTGTGGGCCTCGTCCTTGGTTGAACGTGGAGGGGCCTATTTTCATGCTTTGACTTCTGGAATGAGATTTATCATCCCGGTCATACTTAGGAGTCTTTTTTCACCTGTTGGAAAAACTGAAAATATTAAGCTCACTGGTCCGTTTCAGATATATCCTAATCCAAAAGCAAGCCTGAGCAGTGGGTATTTATTTACTCAGGAGAATGATGAGGATGGTGGCCATGAGAAGAATGCTGGAAAGAATACTTATCATCCAATTGTCCAATACATCCAATGGATCATCCTTAATTTAGTATCAACATAACTCCAGATCATGAGCTCAGGCTGCCTGATGTACAACAATTCAGAGGTGATGGTGAGAGCCTTCCACTTTGGGCCCATTACTCGCCTCTCTTCTCTCAGATGCTCTGTGGTATCACAATGCTTGGTGGGCAGCATGCCATTGCCATGGCAACCATTGGGCCTGATCTGCTCAGATGGAAAGCAACTCCACCTCCTCTGTGCCCACCTGCTCTCCACAGAAGGATGGCACTTCCCCTGAACGTGTGTCAGGTTCAACACGGTGGTTCCAGAACTGCTCCCCAGGAATACTCAGTCTACAATCTCATTTGGAAAGACTATGGGATGGAAAAAATCCCACTCCCCACGGAGCCTGAACAGGAAAACAATGGCCGATGGAGGAAGAACAACACAGGAGCATCCCTTTCCATGGGAGGAGGCTTTTCCACGGAAGGAAACTATGGAATATCTTTTAACCTGATTTCCACCCATGCCATTTCAGCAGATATAGGTACCATAACAAGGCTTTCAATCCTGTCTTCCAATATGGAGCTGGGATTGTAATGGGCACATTTTGGGAGTCAGGCCCGGAAGGAGAGAAGACTCTGGTACACGTGTGCTTGTTTGTCCCATTTGTGGGATATCCACCTTAAACAATCCCATGTCCTTGGAGCAATTATCCTGCCGTTGGCGGTACTTGTATCAACAGCTCCTGTACCTCTCTCTCTCCTTCTTTTGATCTCCTTCTCTCTAGCTCTCTCACTCTACCCTTTGCCCCACTTCTATTTCTTTTGAATCCTCCTGTTACAAGTTGACCTGTGGTGATAATGGATGAAATATACAAGCCAAGAGAATGGTCCAAGTTAACCCACAGCCTTTTCTCCCTGTCATCCTAAGTCTGATCAAATATGAAATCCGTGGTCCAGAAAGACTTCCTGTGCTGTGTGGAGACACCCCAACTATGTCACACTTCCACAACACTTCCCATATTCAGCCCTTCCGATGGACACGCTGACCACTTCATATGTACTTCGGTCTGGAGGGTCGCATATTGGACTCAGAGAGCAACACACTTGAAACAAGGTCCACCTGAGTGCTCTCCCAAGAAATGGCTTATCTGCAGCATTCCCTACCTGGTCCATGAGGTATTGTGGATTTGCTCGGGTGTGGATCTCAGGACTCGTTCGTAGGGTATATAGAATATCAAGTCTATGACTCTTCATGTCTCAATGATTGGGCATCCAGTAAATGGTATCAGATTCCTTTGCCAGTGGACTGGCCAACCATAGCCCAGAGTGCAAGATGTCTGTCAACCAAAGCCAGTCTCTATGGAGTATACCTCCTCATTCTCTAGCCTCATGAGTGTCAGGGACAGAGCCCACTCCCTTCCAGGAGGGAACTTTCAATACCCTCAAATTGTAGGCATCATCACAGGGCTCCTGGAAGATCAGACAACAGACCCACCTTTCCTTCCTTATGCTTGTAGACACAACAAACACACTGGCACTGGCCCCAGGCACCACACTCCCAGGAAGCACTCAATGAGAGGGAGGGTGTGCTTATCCACCTGTGGAAAAGGCACGGGAAATAGACCGGTTACATCTGGGTTAAAAGGCCTCTGTTTGGAGGGCTCCCCTGTGGCTTAGGCTATGGAAATATGTATTCAGATGTGTGGAGCTGAAAATGCCCCATTGGGAATGTCTTCTTCAGGGGTTACATCCAGGGCCTCATGCTTGGAGGAGAGCATTGGGGCATGGTTTCCTTGTTTGTGCCCTGGGATGTCTTGTTTCAAATGGCCAGGAAGCACAATTCTTCTTTCACATGTAGGAACTCCCTTGAGGTATTCTGCCCACGGATCCCCTGAAGATATCACATGTTCAAACACCAAGCCTCTGTAATCTACATTTAGCTTGGGAGCCTGAGGCGAGTGGTGGCTATGCGTCTACAGATGGAGATAAGAGTGTTCATCCAAGAGGACCACCCCTCTGATGGATCCTCCTTTCCATCAACTTCGACATACCACCAGAGCAAGAGCTAATGGTGTCCATCTTTGAACTCTCAAGGTTTGAGGGTGAGACTTTCCCACATATGGCCCATCACACACCTCTTTTCTCACAGAGAGGTGGTTTGGTCACCAGGCTCCATGGGCATCATGTCAGTGCCATGGCCACCTCTGGGAATGCACCTTTCAGAAGGAAGGCACCTCCACACACTGGGGAACCCAATTGTCTCTATCATGATGGATCTCTGATAACATGTGTAGCATTTCAGGGTCAAGTGCTTTCTCAGGCACTGCCTCACACGAATACACAGGACAGAACCTCTTTTGGAGAGAAAAGCTGACATTCCAAACACCCAAACAAAAGTCCCCTGGACAATGTCATCAAGGAACGACTGAGGAAGAACACCCTCTGAGCTGCCATTTCAATAGGAAGGGTCTTTTCCGCTTAGGGAAAATAGAGGGTGTCATTTAACTTAACCCACACCTCACGTCATTTGAGAGGACATGGGTGCCAAGCAGGGAGGACTGCTTGCTACCGACCTATTTCTAGAGGCAGGCCAAGAACGAGTGAAAATCTCATGCAAGAGTCCTGAGATTGCCTTTGTGTCTAATAGTCCCCGGAAACACAGACAAGGGCTTGGGAAGGAAATTGTGCCCTGGAATGTGGCTTGTGTCCAAAACACATCTCATTCTTTCTCTCTCTCACTCTCTCTCTGGGCTTCTTCTTCCTTCATATTCGCTCGAATTCACCTCATCCAAGGTTATCTGTGGTGGTACAGGTTGGCATATCTCAGCCAGGAGAGCAGTCCAATTCTTTCACCAAGATTTTCCATCAGTCTTCCAAACTCCTCTCAAATGTGAAAGCATTATTCCTGAAATAACTCCTCTGTTTGTATGGGGATATTCCACCTTACACAATGTACCCCTATCTTACCATTGTCAGACCTTCACACTCACAGATAACCACCACAATTCTACTGCCTTCTACATGGTCACAGATGTGACTCCGAGATCAACATCTTTTCAACCACCCACACATAAGGGACCTAGTGAGAATTCACTTCTCTGAAGCACACCCCGTGTATTTGAAGTTGCTGGTGAGGTGGATCTCTCGACTCTTTCTAAGCGGAGTTCGGAAATGAAGTCTCTGACTCTCCATGTCTCAGTGAATAGGCATCTAAGTAGGGGTCTGAGCACTCTTCAGCAGGGTCTGAATGACAATGGGACAGAGTTCAAGGATTCGGTCCCCTCAAACCAGTCTCCATTTGGGACAATCCTCCTCCTTCTCTAGACCCTCAATTGGCAGGCCAGAGGCCCCTCTCATCCAAGAGGGAAACCTCAAGACCTGCCCATGGAGCCCTCACCACAGGGCTCACGGAGGAGAAGAAGAGAGACTCCTGAAATTCCTGACAATTGTGTACCCCACAAACAAGCCAGCTGTGGAACTAGTCACCCCACTTCCATCCAGCACCCCAGTAGACAGGACGTATTCTTATCAACCTGTGAAATACCCACCAGTCATATCCCAGCTTCATTCTCCGGAAATTTGTTACTGTGGATAGATAATGTGTGATTTCACCTATTGACGTGAATGTTCCTAAGCAGGGAATTGTCATTCCCCATGCCAATATTTCCTCAGGTTTGATACTGTGGGCCTCGTCCTTGGTTGAACGTAGAGGGGCCTATTTTCATGCTTTGACCTCTGGAATGAGATTTATCATCCCGGTCATACGTAGGAGTCTTTTTTCACCTGTTGGAAAAACTGAAAATATTAAGCTCACTGGTCCGTTTCAGATATATCCTAATCCAAAAGCAAGCCTGAGCAGTGGGTATTTATTTACTCAGGAGAATGATGAGGATGGTGGCCATGAGAAGAATGCTGGAAAGAATACTTCTCATCCAATTGTCCAATACATCCAATGGATCATCCTTAATTTAGTATCAACATAACTCCAGATCATGAGCTCAGGCTGCCTGATGTACAACAATTCAGAGGTGATGGTGAGAGCCTTCCACTTTGGGCCCATTACTCGCCTCTCTTCTCTCAGATGCTCTGTGGTATCACAATGCTTGGTGGGCAGCATGCCATTGCCATGGCAACCATTGGGCCTGATCTGCTCAGATGGAAAGCAACTCCACCTCCTCTGTGCCCACCTGCTCTCCACAGAAGGATGGCACTTCCCCTGAACGTGTGTCAGGTTCAACACGGTGGTTCCAGAACTGCTCCCCAGGAATACTCAGTCTACAATCTCATTTGGAAAGAATATGGGATGGAAAAAATCCCACTCCCCACGGAGCCTGAACAGGAAAACAATGGCCGATGGCGGAAGAACAACACAGGAGCATCCCTTTCCATGGGAGGAGGCTTTTCCACGGAAGGAAACTATGGAATATCTTTTAACCTGATTTCCACCCATGCCATTTCAGCAGATATAGGTACCATAACAAGGCTTTCAATCCTGTCTTCCAATATGGAGCTGGGATTGTAATGGGCACATTTTGGGAGTCAGGCCCGGAAGGAGAGAAGACTCTGGTACACGTGTGCTTGTTTGTCCCATTTGTGGGATATCCACCTTAAACAATCCCATGTCCTTGGAGCAATTATCCTGCCGTTGGCGGTACTTGTATCAACAGCTCCTGTACCTCTCTCTCTCCTTCTTTTGATCTCCTTCTCTCTAGCTCTCTCACTCTACCCTTTGCCCCACTTCTATTTCTTTTGAATCCTCCTGTTACAAGTTGACCTGTGGTGATAATGGATGAAATATACAAGCCAAGAGAATGGTCCAAGTTAACCCACAGCCTTTTCTCCCTGTCATCCTAAGTCTGATCAAATATGAAATCCGTGGTCCAGAAAGACTTCCTGTGCTGTGTGGAGACACCCCAACTATGTCACACTTCCACAACACTTCCCATATTCAGCCCTTCCGATGGACACGCTGACCACTTCATATGTACTTCGGTCTGGAGGGTCGCATATTGGACTCAGAGAGCAACACACTTGAAACAAGGTCCACCTGAGTGCTCTCCCAAGAAATGGCTTATCTGCAGCATTCCCTACCTGGTCCATGAGGTATTGTGGATTTGCTCGGGTGTGGATCTCAGGACTCGTTCGTAGGGTATATAGAATATCAAGTCTATGACTCTTCATGTCTCAATGATTGGGCATCCAGTAAATGGTATCAGATTCCTTTGCCAGTGGACTGGCCAACCATAGCCCAGAGTGCAAGATGTCTGTCAACCAAAGCCAGTCTCTATGGAGTATACCTCCTCATTCTCTAGCCTCATGAGTGTCAGGGACAGAGCCCACTCCCTTCCAGGAGGGAACTTTCAATACCCTCAAATTGTAGGCATCATCACAGGGCTCCTGGAAGATCAGACAACAGACCCACCTTTCCTTCCTTATGCTTGTAGACACAACAAACACACTGGCACTGGCCCCAGGCACCACACTCCCAGGAAGCACTCAATGAGAGGGAGGGTGTGCTTATCCACCTGTGGAAAAGGCACGGGAAATAGACCGGTTACATCTGGGTTAAAAGGCCTCTGTTTGGAGGGCTCCCCTGTGGCTTAGGCTATGGAAATATGTATTCAGATGTGTGGAGCTGAAAATGCCCCATTGGGAATGTCTTCTTCAGGGGTTACATCCAGGGCCTCATGCTTGGAGGAGAGCATTGGGGCATGGTTTCCTTGTTTGTGCCCTGGGATGTCTTGTTTCAAATGGCCAGGAAGCACAATTCTTCTTTCACATGTAGGAACTCCCTTGAGGTATTCTGCCCACGGATCCCCTGAAGATATCACATGTTCAAACACCAAGCCTCTGTAATCTACATTTAGCTTGGGAGCCTGAGGCGAGTGGTGGCTATGCGTCTACAGATGGAGATAAGAGTGTTCATCCAAGAGGACCACCCCTCTGATGGATCCTCCTTTCCATCAACTTCGACATACCACCAGAGCAAGAGCTAATGGTGTCCATCTTTGAACTCTCAAGGTTTGAGGGTGAGACTTTCCCACATATGGCCCATCACACACCTCTTTTCTCACAGAGAGGTGGTTTGGTCACCAGGCTCCATGGGCATCATGTCAGTGCCATGGCCACCTCTGGGAATGCACCTTTCAGAAGGAAGGCACCTCCACACACTGGGGAACCCAATTGTCTCTATCATGATGGATCTCTGATAACATGTGTAGCATTTCAGGGTCAAGTGCTTTCTCAGGCACTGCCTCACACGAATACACAGGACAGAACCTCTTTTGGAGAGAAAAGCTGACATTCCAAACACCCAAACAAAAGTCCCCTGGACAATGTCATCAAGGAACGACTGAGGAAGAACACCCTCTGAGCTGCCATTTCAATAGGAAGGGTCTTTTCCGCTTAGGGAAAATAGAGGGTGTCATTTAACTTAACCCACACCTCACGTCATTTGAGAGGACATGGGTGCCAAGCAGGGAGGACTGCTTGCTACCGACCTATTTCTAGAGGCAGGCCAAGAACGAGTGAAAATCTCATGCAAGAGTCCTGAGATTGCCTTTGTGTCTAATAGTCCCCGGAAACACAGACAAGGGCTTGGGAAGGAAATTGTGCCCTGGAATGTGGCTTGTGTCCAAAACACATCTCATTCTTTCTCTCTCTCACTCTCTCTCTGGGCTTCTTCTTCCTTCATATTCGCTCGAATTCACCTCATCCAAGGTTATCTGTGGTGGTACAGGTTGGCATATCTCAGCCAGGAGAGCAGTCCAATTCTTTCACCAAGATTTTCCATCAGTCTTCCAAACTCCTCTCAAATGTGAAAGCATTATTCCTGAAATAACTCCTCTGTTTGTATGGGGATATTCCACCTTACACAATGTACCCCTATCTTACCATTGTCAGACCTTCACACTCACAGATAACCACCACAATTCTACTGCCTTCTACATGGTCACAGATGTGACTCCGAGATCAACATCTTTTCAACCACCCACACATAAGGGACCTAGTGAGAATTCACTTCTCTGAAGCACACCCCGTGTATTTGAAGTTGCTGGTGAGGTGGATCTCTCGACTCTTTCTAAGCGGAGTTCGGAAATGAAGTCTCTGACTCTCCATGTCTCAGTGAATTGGCATCTAAGTAGGGGTCTGAGCACTCTTCAGCAGGGTCTGAATGACAATGGGACAGAGTTCAAGGATTCGGTCCCCTCAAACCAGTCTCCATTTGGGACAATCCTCCTCCTTCTCTAGACCCTCAATTGGCAGGCCAGAGGCCCCTCTCATCCAAGAGGGAAACCTCAAGACCTGCCCATGGAGCCCTCACCACAGGGCTCACGGAGGAGAAGAAGAGAGACTCCTGAAATTCCTGACAATTGTGTACCCCACAAACAAGCCAGCTGTGGAACTAGTCACCCCACTTCCATCCAGCACCCCAGTAGACAGGACGTATTCTTATCAACCTGTGAAATACCCACCAGTCATATCCCAGCTTCATTCTCCGGAAATTTGTTACTGTGGATAGATAATGTGTGATTTCACCTATTGACGTGAATGTTCCTAAGCAGGGAATTGTCATTCCCCATGCCAATATTTCCTCAGGTTTGATACTGTGGGCCTCGTCCTTGGTTGAACGTGGAGGGGCCTATTTTCATGCTTTGACTTCTGGAATGAGATTTATCATCCCGGTCATACTTAGGAGTCTTTTTTCACCTGTTGGAAAAACTGAAAATATTAAGCTCACTGGTCCGTTTCAGATATATCCTAATCCAAAAGCAAGCCTGAGCAGTGGGTATTTATTTACTCAGGAGAATGATGAGGATGGTGGCCATGAGAAGAATGCTGGAAAGAATACTTATCATCCAATTGTCCAATACATCCAATGGATCATCCTTAATTTAGTATCAACATAACTCCAGATCATGAGCTCAGGCTGCCTGATGTACAACAATTCAGAGGTGATGGTGAGAGCCTTCCACTTTGGGCCCATTACTCGCCTCTCTTCTCTCAGATGCTCTGTGGTATCACAATGCTTGGTGGGCAGCATGCCATTGCCATGGCAACCATTGGGCCTGATCTGCTCAGATGGAAAGCAACTCCACCTCCTCTGTGCCCACCTGCTCTCCACAGAAGGATGGCACTTCCCCTGAACGTGTGTCAGGTTCAACACGGTGGTTCCAGAACTGCTCCCCAGGAATACTCAGTCTACAATCTCATTTGGAAAGAATATGGGATGGAAAAAATCCCACTCCCCACGGAGCCTGAACAGGAAAACAATGGCCGATGGAGGAAGAACAACACAGGAGCATCCCTTTCCATGGGAGGAGGCTTTTCCACGGAAGGAAACTATGGAATATCTTTTAACCTGATTTCCACCCATGCCATTTCAGCAGATATAGGTACCATAACAAGGCTTTCAATCCTGTCTTCCAATATGGAGCTGGGATTGTAATGGGCACATTTTGGGAGTCAGGCCCGGAAGGAGAGAAGACTCTGGTACACGTGTGCTTGTTTGTCCCATTTGTGGGATATCCACCTTAAACAATCCCATGTCCTTGGAGCAATTATCCTGCCGTTGGCGGTACTTGTATCAACAGCTCCTGTACCTCTCTCTCTCCTTCTTTTGATCTCCTTCTCTCTAGCTCTCTCACTCTACCCTTTGCCCCACTTCTATTTCTTTTGAATCCTCCTGTTACAAGTTGACCTGTGGTGATAATGGATGAAATATACAAGCCAAGAGAATGGTCCAAGTTAACCCACAGCCTTTTCTCCCTGTCATCCTAAGTCTGATCAAATATGAAATCCGTGGTCCAGAAAGACTTCCTGTGCTGTGTGGAGACACCCCAACTATGTCACACTTCCACAACACTTCCCATATTCAGCCCTTCCGATGGACACGCTGACCACTTCATATCCACTTTGGTCTGGAGGGTCGCATATTGGACTCAGAGAGCAACACACTTGAAACAAGGTCCACCTGAGTGCTCTCCCAAGAAATGGCTTATCTGCAGCATTCCCTACCTGGTCCATGAGGTATTGTGGATTTGCTCGGGTGTGGATCTCAGGACTCGTTCGTAGGGTATATAGAATATCAAGTCTATGACTCTTCATGTCTCAATGATTGGGCATCCAGTAAATGGTATCAGATTCCTTTGCCAGTGGACTGGCCAACCATAGCCCAGAGTGCAAGATGTCTGTCAACCAAAGCCAGTCTCTATGGAGTATACCTCCTCATTCTCTAGCCTCATGAGTGTCAGGGACAGAGCCCACTCCCTTCCAGGAGGGAACTTTCAATACCCTCAAATTGTAGGCATCATCACAGGGCTCCTGGAAGATCAGACAACAGACCCACCTTTCCTTCCTTATGCTTGTAGACACAACAAACACACTGGCACTGGCCCCAGGCACCACACTCCCAGGAAGCACTCAATGAGAGGGAGGGTGTGCTTATCCACCTGTGGAAAAGGCACGGGAAATAGACCGGTTACATCTGGGTTAAAAGGCCTCTGTTTGGAGGGCTCCCCTGTGGCTTAGGCTATGGAAATATGTATTCAGATGTGTGGAGCTGAAAATGCCCCATTGGGAATGTCTTCTTCAGGGGTTACATCCAGGGCCTCATGCTTGGAGGAGAGCATTGGGGCATGGTTTCCTTGTTTGTGCCCTGGGATGTCTTGTTTCAAATGGCCAGGAAGCACAATTCTTCTTTCACATGTAGGAACTCCCTTGAGGTATTCTGCCCACGGATCCCCTGAAGATATCACATGTGCAGACACCAAGCCTCGGTAATCTACATTTAGCTTGGGAGCCTGAGGCGAGTGGTGGCTATGCGTCTACAGATGGAGATAAGAGTGTTCATCCAAGAGGACCACCCCTCTGATGGATCCTCCTTTCCATCAACTTCGACATACCACCAGAGCAAGAGCTAATGGTGTCCATCTTTGAACTCTCAAGGTTTGAGGGTGAGACTTTCCCACATATGGCCCATCACACACCTCTTTTCTCACAGAGAGGTGGTTTGGTCACCAGGCTCCATGGGCATCATGTCAGTGCCATGGCCACCTCTGGGAATGCACCTTTCAGAAGGAAGGCACCTCCACACACTGGGGAACCCAATTGTCTCTATCATGATGGATCTCTGATAACATGTGTAGCATTTCAGGGTCAAGTGCTTTCTCAGGCACTGCCTCACACGAATACACAGGACAGAATCTCTTTTGGAGAGCAAAGCTGACATTCCAAACACCCAAACAAAAGTCCCCTGGACAATGTCATCAAGGAACGACTGAGGAAGAACACCCTCTGAGCTGCCATTTCAATAGGAAGGGTCTTTTCCGCTTAGGGAAAATAGAGGGTGTCATTTAACTTAACCCACACCTCACGTCATTTGAGAGGACATGGGTGCCAAGCAGGGAGGACTGCTTGCTACCGACCTATTTCTAGAGGCAGGCCAAGAACGAGTGAAAATCTCATGCAAGAGTCCTGAGATTGCCTTTGTGTCTAATAGTCCCCGGAAACACAGACAAGGGCTTGGGAAGGAAATTGTGCCCTGGAATGTGGCTTGTGTCCAAAACACATCTCATTCTTTCTCTCTCTCACTCTCTCTCTGGGCTTCTTCTTCCTTCATATTCTCTCGAATTCACCTCATCCAAGGTTATCTGTGGTGGTACAGGTTGGCATATCTCAGCCAGGAGAGCAGTCCAATTCTTTCACCAAGATTTTCCATCAGTCTTCCAAACTCCTCTCAAATGTGAAAGCATTATTCCTGAAATAACTCCTCTGTTTGTATGGGGATATTCCACCTTACACAATGTACCCCTATCTTACCATTGTCAGACCTTCACACTCACAGATAACCACCACAATTCTACTGCCTTCTACATGGTCACAGATGTGACTCCGAGATCAACATCTTTTCAACCACCCACACATAAGGGACCTAGTGAGAATTCACTTCTCTGAAGCACACCCCGTGTATTTGAAGTTGCTGGTGAGGTGGATCTCTCGACTCTTTCTAAGCGGAGTTCGGAAATGAAGTCTCTGACTCTCCATGTCTCAGTGAATAGGCATCTAAGTAGGGGTCTGAGCACTCTTCAGCAGGGTCTGAATGACAATGGGACAGAGTTCAAGGATTCGGTCCCCTCAAACCAGTCTCCATTTGGGACAATCCTCCTCCTTCTCTAGACCCTCAATTGGCAGGCCAGAGGCCCCTCTCATCCAAGAGGGAAACCTCAAGACCTGCCCATGGAGCCCTCACCACAGGGCTCACGGAGGAGAAGAAGAGAGACTCCTGAAATTCCTGACAATTGTGTACCCCACAAACAAGCCAGCTGTGGAACTAGTCACCCCACTTCCATCCAGCACCCCAGTAGACAGGACGTATTCTTATCAACCTGTGAAATACCCACCAGTCATATCCCAGCTTCATTCTCCGGAAATTTGTTACTGTGGATAGATAATGTGTGATTTCACCTATTGACGTGAATGTTCCTAAGCAGGGAATTGTCATTCCCCATGCCAATATTTCCTCAGGTTTGATACTGTGGGCCTCGTCCTTGGTTGAACGTAGAGGGGCATATTTTCATGCTTTGACCTCTGGAATGAGATTTATCATCCCGGTCATACTTAGGAGTCTTTTATCACCTGTTGGAAAAACTGAAAATATTAAGCTCACTGGTCCGTTTCAGATATATCCTAATCCAAAAGCAAGCCTGAGCAGTGGGTATTTATTTACTCAGGAGAATGATGAGGATGGTGGCCATGAGAAGAATGCTGGAAAGAATACTTATCATCCAATTGTCCAATACATCCAATGGATCATCCTTAATTTAGTATCAACATAACTCCAGATCATGAGCTCAGGCTGCCTGATGTACAACAATTCAGAGGTGATGGTGAGAGCCTTCCACTTTGGGCCCATTACTCGCCTCTCTTCTCTCAGATGCTCTGTGGTATCACAATGCTTGGTGGGCAGCATGCCATTGCCATGGCAACCATTGGGCCTGATCTGCTCAGATGGAAAGCAACTCCACCTCCTCTGTGCCCACCTGCTCTCCACAGAAGGATGGCACTTCCCCTGAACGTGTGTCAGGTTCAACACGGTGGTTCCAGAACTGCTCCCCAGGAATACTCAGTCTACAATCTCATTTGGAAAGAATATGGGATGGAAAAAATCCCACTCCCCACGGAGCCTGAACAGGAAAACAATGGCCGATGGAGGAAGAACAACACAGGAGCATCCCTTTCCATGGGAGGAGGCTTTTCCACGGAAGGAAACTATGGAATATCTTTTAACCTGATTTCCACCCATGCCATTTCAGCAGATATAGGTACCATAACAAGGCTTTCAGTCCTGTCTTCCAATATGGAGCTGGGATTGTAATGGGCACATTTTGGGAGTCAGGCCCGGAAGGAGAGAAGACTCTGGTACACGTGTGCTTGTTTGTCCCATTTGTGGGATATCCACCTTAAACAATCCCATGTCCTTGGAGCAATTATCCTGCCGTTGGCGGTACTTGTATCAACAGCTCCTGTACCTCTCTCTCTCCTTCTTTTGATCTCCTTCTCTCTAGCTCTCTCACTCTACCCTTTGCCCCACTTCTATTTCTTTTGAATCCTCCTGTTACAAGTTGACCTGTGGTGATAATGGATGAAATATACAAGCCAAGAGAATGGTCCAAGTTAACCCACAGCCTTTTCTCCCTGTCATCCTAAGTCTGATCAAATATGAAATCCGTGGTCCAGAAAGACTTCCTGTGCTGTGTGGAGACACCCCAACTATGTCACACTTCCACAACACTTCCCATATTCAGCCCTTCCGATGGACACGCTGACCACTTCATATACACTTTGGCCTGGAGGGTCGCATATTGGACTCAGAGAGCAACACACTTGAAACAAGGTCCACCTGAGTGCTCTCCCAAGAAATGGCTTATCTGCAGCATTCCCTACCTGGTCCATGAGGTATTGTGGATTTGCTCGGGTGTGGATCTCAGGACTCGTTCGTAGGGTATATAGAATATCAAGTCTATGACTCTTCATGTCTCAATGATTGGGCATCCAGTAAATGGTATCAGATTCCTTTGCCAGTGGACTGGCCAACCATAGCCCAGAGTGCAAGATGTCTGTCAACCAAAGCCAGTCTCTATGGAGTATACCTCCTCATTCTCTAGCCTCATGAGTGTCAGGGACAGAGCCCACTCCCTTCCAGGAGGGAAATTTCAATACCCTCAAATTGTAGGCATCATCACAGGGCTCCTGGAAGATCAGACAACCGACCCACCTTTCCTTCCTTATGCTTGTAGACACAACAAACACACTGGCACTGGCCCCAGGCACCACACTCCCAGGAAGCACTCAATGAGAGGGAGGGTGTGCTTATCCACCTGTGGAAAAGGCACGGGAAATAGACCGGTTACATCTGGGTTAAAAGGCCTCTGTTTGGAGGGCTCCCCTGTGGCTTAGGCTATGGAAATATGTATTCAGATGTGTGGAGCTGAAAATGCCCCATTGGGAATGTCTTCTTCAGGGGTTACATCCAGGGCCTCATGCTTGGAGGAGAGCATTGGGGCATGGTTTCCTTGTTTGTGCCCTGGGATGTCTTGTTTCAAATGGCCAGGAAGCACAATTCTTCTTTCACATGTAGGAACTCCCTTGAGGTATTCTGCCCACGGATCCCCTGAAGATATCACATGTTCAAACACCAAGCCTCGGTAATCTACATTTAGCTTGGGAGCCTGAGGCGAGTGGTGGCTATGCGTCTACAGATGGAGATAAGAGTGTTCATCCAAGAGGACCACCCCTCTGATGGATCCTCCTTTCCATCAACTTCGACATACCACCAGAGCAAGAGCTAATGGTGTCCATCTTTGAACTCTCAAGGTTTGAGGGTGAGACTTTCCCACATATGGCCCATCACACACCTCTTTTCTCACAGAGAGGTGGTTTGGTCACCAGGCTCCATGGGCATCATATCAGTGCCATGGCCACCTCTGGGAATGCACCTTTCAGAAGGAAGGCACCTCCACACACTGGGGAACCCAATTGTCTCTATCATGATGGATCTCTGATAACATGTGTAGCATTTCAGGGTCAAGTGCTTTCTCAGGCACTGCCTCACACGAATACACAGGACAGAACCTCTTTTGGAGAGCAAAGCTGACATTCCAAACACCCAAACAAAAGTCCCCTGGACAATGTCATCAAGGAACGACTGAGGAAGAACACCCTCTGAGCTGCCATTTCAATAGGAAGGGTCTTTTCCGCTTAGGGAAAATAGAGGGTGTCATTTAACTTAACCCACACCTCACGTCATTTGAGAGGACATGGGTGCCAAGCAGGGAGGACTGCTTGCTACCGACCTATTTCTAGAGGCAGGCCAAGAACGAGTGAAAATCTCATGCAAGAGTCCTGAGATTGCCTTTGTGTCTAATAGTCCCCGGAAACACAGACAAGGGCTTGGGAAGGAAATTGTGCCCTGGAATGTGGCTTGTGTCCAAAACACATCTCATTCTTTCTCTCTCTCACTCTCTCTCTGGGCTTCTTCTTCCTTCATATTCTCTCGAATTCACCTCATCCAAGGTTATCTGTGGTGGTACAAGTTGGCATATCTCAGCCAGGAGAGCAGTCCAATTCTTTCACCAAGATTTTCCATCAGTCTTCCAAACTCCTCTCAAATGTGAAAGCATTATTCCTGAAATAACTCCTCTGTTTGTATGGGGATATTCCACCTTACACAATGTACCCCTATCTTACCATTGTCAGACCTTCACACTCACAGATAACCACCACAATTCTACTGCCTTCTACATGGTCACAGATGTGACTCCGAGATCAACATCTTTTCAACCACCCACACATAAGGGACCTAGTGAGAATTCACTTCTCTGAAGCACACCCCGTGTATTTGAAGTTGCTGGTGAGGTGGATCTCTCGACTCTTTCTAAGCGGAGTTCGGAAATGAAGTCTCTGACTCTCCATGTCTCAGTGAATAGGCATCTAAGTAGGGGTCTGAGCACTCTTCAGCAGGGTCTGAATGACAATGGGACAGAGTTCAAGGATTCGGTCCCCTCAAACCAGTCTCCATTTGGGACAATCCTCCTCCTTCTCTAGACCCTCAATTGGCAGGCCAGAGGCCCCTCTCATCCAAGAGGGAAACCTCAAGACCTGCCCATGGAGCCCTCACCACAGGGCTCACGGAGGAGAAGAAGAGAGACTCCTGAAATTCCTGACAATTGTGTACCCCACAAACAAGCCAGCTGTGGAACTAGTCACCCCACTTCCATCCAGCACCCCAGTAGACAGGACGTATTCTTATCAACCTGTGAAATAGCCACCAAATATAACCCAGCTTCATTCTCCGGAAATTTGTTACTGTGGATAGATAATGTGTGATTTCACCTATTGACGTGAATGTTCCTAAGCAGGGAATTGTCATTCCCCATTCCAATATTTCCTCAGGTTTGATACTGTGGGCCTCGTCCTTGGTTGAACGTAGAGCAGCCTATTTTCATGCTTTGACCTCTGGAATGAGATTTATCATCCCGGTCATACTTAGGAGTCTTTTTTCACCTGTTGGAAAAACTGAAAATATTAAGCTCACTGGTCCGTTTCAGATATATCCTAATCCAAAAGCAAGCCTGAGCAGTGGGTATTTATTTACTCAGGAGAATGATGAGGATGGTGGCCATGAGAAGAATGCTGGAAAGAATACTTATCATCCAATTGTCCAATACATCCAATGGATCATCCTTAATTTAGTATCAACATAACTCCAGATCATGAGCTCAGGCTGCCTGATGTACAACAATTCAGAGGTGATGGTGAGAGCCTTCCACTTTGGGCCCATTACTCGCCTCTCTTCTCTCAGATGCTCTGTGGTATCACAATGCTTGGTGGGCAGCATGCCATTGCCATGGCAACCATTGGGCCTGATCTGCTCAGATGGAAAGCAACTCCACCTCCTCTGTGCCCACCTGCTCTCCACAGAAGGATGGCACTTCCCCTGAACGTGTGTCAGGTTCAACACGGTGGTTCCAGAACTGCTCCCCAGGAATACTCAGTCTACAATCTCATTTGGAAAGACTATGGGATGGAAAAAATCCCACTCCCCACGGAGCCTGAACAGGAAAACAATGGCCGATGGAGGAAGAACAACACAGGAGCATCCCTTTCCATGGGAGGAGGCTTTTCCACGGAAGGAAACTATGGAATATCTTTTAACCTGATTTCCACCCATGCCATTTCAGCAGATATAGGTACCATAACAAGGCTTTCAATCCTGTCTTCCAATATGGAGCTGGGATTGTAATGGGCACATTTTGGGAGTCAGGCCCGGAAGGAGAGAAGACTCTGGTACACGTGTGCTTGTTTGTCCCATTTGTGGGATATCCACCTTAAACAATCCCATGTCCTTGGAGCAATTATCCTGCCGTTGGCGGTACTTGTATCAACAGCTCCTGTACCTCTCTCTCTCCTTCTTTTGATCTCCTTCTCTCTAGCTCTCTCACTCTACCCTTTGCCCCACTTCTATTTCTTTTGAATCCTCCTGTTACAAGTTGACCTGTGGTGATAATGGATGAAATATACAAGCCAAGAGAATGGTCCAAGTTAACCCACAGCCTTTTCTCCCTGTCATCCTAAGTCTGATCAAATATGAAATCCGTGGTCCAGAAAGACTTCCTGTGCTGTGTGGAGACACCCCAACTATGTCACACTTCCACAACACTTCCCATATTCAGCCCTTCCGATGGACACGCTGACCACTTCATATGTACTTCGGTCTGGAGGGTCGCATATTGGACTCAGAGAGCAACACACTTGAAACAAGGTCCACCTGAGTGCTCTCCCAAGAAATGGCTTATCTGCAGCATTCCCTACCTGGTCCATGAGGTATTGTGGATTTGCTCGGGTGTGGATCTCAGGACTCGTTCGTAGGGTATATAGAATATCAAGTCTATGACTCTTCATGTCTCAATGATTGGGCATCCAGTAAATGGTATCAGATTCCTTTGCCAGTGGACTGGCCAACCATAGCCCAGAGTGCAAGATGTCTGTCAACCAAAGCCAGTCTCTATGGAGTATACCTCCTCATTCTCTAGCCTCATGAGTGTCAGGGACAGAGCCCACTCCCTTCCAGGAGGGAACTTTCAATACCCTCAAATTGTAGGCATCATCACAGGGCTCCTGGAAGATCAGACAACAGACCCACCTTTCCTTCCTTATGCTTGTAGACACAACAAACACACTGGCACTGGCCCCAGGCACCACACTCCCAGGAAGCACTCAATGAGAGGGAGGGTGTGCTTATCCACCTGTGGAAAAGGCACGGGAAATAGACCGGTTACATCTGGGTTAAAAGGCCTCTGTTTGGAGGGCTCCCCTGTGGCTTAGGCTATGGAAATATGTATTCAGATGTGTGGAGCTGAAAATGCCCCATTGGGAATGTCTTCTTCAGGGGTTACATCCAGGGCCTCATGCTTGGAGGAGAGCATTGGGGCATGGTTTCCTTGTTTGTGCCCTGGGATGTCTTGTTTCAAATGGCCAGGAAGCACAATTCTTCTTTCACATGTAGGAACTCCCTTGAGGTATTCTGCCCACGGATCCCCTGAAGATATCACATGTGCAGACACCAAGCCTCGGTAATCTACATTTAGCTTGGGAGCCTGAGGGGAGTGGTGGCTATGCGTCTACAGATGGAGATAAGAGTGTTCATCCAAGAGGACCACCCCTCTGATGGATCCTCCTTTCCATCAACTTCGACATACCACCAGAGCAAGAGCTAATGGTGTCCATCTTTGAACTCTCAAGGTTTGAGGGTGAGACTTTCCCACATATGGCCCATCACACACCTCTTTTCTCACAGAGAGGTGGTTTGGTCACCAGGCTCCATGGGCATCATGTCAGTGCCATGGCCACCTCTGGGAATGCACCTTTCAGAAGGAAGGCACCTCCACACACTGGGGAACCCAATTGTCTCTATCATGATGGATCTCTGATAACATGTGTAGCATTTCAGGGTCAAGTGCTTTCTCAGGCACTGCCTCACACGAATACACAGGACAGAACCTCTTTTGGAGAGAAAAGCTGACATTCCAAACACCCAAACAAAAGTCCCCTGGACAATGTCATCAAGGAACGACTGAGGAAGAACACCCTCTGAGCTGCCATTTCAATAGGAAGGGTCTTTTCCGCTTAGGGAAAATAGAGGGTGTCATTTAACTTAACCCACACCTCACGTCATTTGAGAGGACATGGGTGCCAAGCAGGGAGGACTGCTTGCTACCGACCTATTTCTAGAGGCAGGCCAAGAACGAGTGAAAATCTCATGCAAGAGTCCTGAGATTGCCTTTGTGTCTAATAGTCCCCGGAAACACAGACAAGGGCTTGGGAAGGAAATTGTGCCCTGGAATGTGGCTTGTGTCCAAAACACATCTCATTCTTTCTCTCTCTCACTCTCTCTCTGGGCTTCTTCTTCCTTCATATTCTCTCGAATTCACCTCATCCAAGGTTATCTGTGGTGGTACAGGTTGGCATATCTCAGCCAGGAGAGCAGTCCAATTCTTTCACCAAGATTTTCCATCAGTCTTCCAAACTCCTCTCAAATGTGAAAGCATTATTCCTGAAATAACTCCTCTGTTTGTATGGGGATATTCCACCTTACACAATGTACCCCTATCTTACCATTGTCAGACCTTCACACTCACAGATAACCACCACAATTCTACTGCCTTCTACATGGTCACAGATGTGACTCCGAGATCAACATCTTTTCAACCACCCACACATAAGGGACCTAGTGAGAATTCACTTCTCTGAAGCACACCCCGTGTATTTGAAGTTGCTGGTGAGGTGGATCTCTCGACTCTTTCTAAGCGGAGTTCGGAAATGAAGTCTCTGACTCTCCATGTCTCAGTGAATAGGCATCTAAGTAGGGGTCTGAGCACTCTTCAGCAGGGTCTGAATGACAATGGGACAGAGTTCAAGGATTCGGTCCCCTCAAACCAGTCTCCATTTGGGACAATCCTCCTCCTTCTCTAGACCCTCAATTGGCAGGCCAGAGGCCCCTCTCATCCAAGAGGGAAACCTCAAGACCTGCCCATGGAGCCCTCACCACAGGGCTCACGGAGGAGAAGAAGAGAGACTCCTGAAATTCCTGACAATTGTGTACCCCACAAACAAGCCAGCTGTGGAACTAGTCACCCCACTTCCATCCAGCACCCCAGTAGACAGGACGTATTCTTATCAACCTGTGAAATACCCACCAGTCATATCCCAGCTTCATTCTCCGGAAATTTGTTACTGTGGATAGATAATGTGTGATTTCACCTATTGACGTGAATGTTCCTAAGCAGGGAATTGTCATTCCCCATTCCAATATTTCCTCAGGTTTGATACTGTGGGCCTCGTCCTTGGTTGAACGTAGAGCAGCCTATTTTCATGCTTTGACCTCTGGAATGAGATTTATCATCCCGGTCATACTTAGGAGTCTTTTTTCACCTGTTGGAAAAACTGAAAATATTAAGCTCACTGGTCCGTTTCAGATATATCCTAATCCAAAAGCAAGCCTGAGCAGTGGGTATTTATTTACTCAGGAGAATGATGAGGATGGTGGCCATGAGAAGAATGCTGGAAAGAATACTTATCATCCAATTGTCCAATACATCCAATGGATCATCCTTAATTTAGTATCAACATAACTCCAGATCATGAGCTCAGGCTGCCTGATGTACAACAATTCAGAGGTGATGGTGAGAGCCTTCCACTTTGGGCCCATTACTCGCCTCTCTTCTCTCAGATGCTCTGTGGTATCACAATGCTTGGTGGGCAGCATGCCATTGCCATGGCAACCATTGGGCCTGATCTGCTCAGATGGAAAGCAACTCCACCTCCTCTGTGCCCACCTGCTCTCCACAGAAGGATGGCACTTCCCCTGAACGTGTGTCAGGTTCAACACGGTGGTTCCAGAACTGCTCCCCAGGAATACTCAGTCTACAATCTCATTTGGAAAGAATATGGGATGGAAAAAATCCCACTCCCCACGGAGCCTGAACAGGAAAACAATGGCCGATGGAGGAAGAACAACACAGGAGCATCCCTTTCCATGGGAGGAGGCTTTTCCACGGAAGGAAACTATGGAATATCTTTTAACCTGATTTCCACCCATGCCATTTCAGCAGATATAGGTACCATAACAAGGCTTTCAATCCTGTCTTCCAATATGGAGCTGGGATTGTAATGGGCACATTTTGGGAGTCAGGCCCGGAAGGAGAGAAGACTCTGGTACACGTGTGCTTGTTTGTCCCATTTGTGGGATATCCACCTTAAACAATCCCATGTCCTTGGAGCAATTATCCTGCCGTTGGCGGTACTTGTATCAACAGCTCCTGTACCTCTCTCTCTCCTTCTTTTGATCTCCTTCTCTCTAGCTCTCTCACTCTACCCTTTGCCCCACTTCTATTTCTTTTGAATCCTCCTGTTACAAGTTGACCTGTGGTGATAATGGATGAAATATACAAGCCAAGAGAATGGTCCAAGTTAACCCACAGCCTTTTCTCCCTGTCATCCTAAGTCTGATCAAATATGAAATCCGTGGTCCAGAAAGACTTCCTGTGCTGTGTGGAGACACCCCAACTATGTCACACTTCCACAACACTTCCCATATTCAGCCCTTCCGATGGACACGCTGACCACTTCATATGTACTTCGGTCTGGAGGGTCGCATATTGGACTCAGAGAGCAACACACTTGAAACAAGGTCCACCTGAGTGCTCTCCCAAGAAATGGCTTATCTGCAGCATTCCCTACCTGGTCCATGAGGTATTGTGGATTTGCTCGGGTGTGGATCTCAGGACTCGTTCGTAGGGTATATAGAATATCAAGTCTATGACTCTTCATGTCTCAATGATTGGGCATCCAGTAAATGGTATCAGATTCCTTTGCCAGTGGACTGGCCAACCATAGCCCAGAGTGCAAGATGTCTGTCAACCAAAGCCAGTCTCTATGGAGTATACCTCCTCATTCTCTAGCCTCATGAGTGTCAGGGACAGAGCCCACTCCCTTCCAGGAGGGAACTTTCAATACCCTCAAATTGTAGGCATCATCACAGGGCTCCTGGAAGATCAGACAACCGACCCACCTTTCCTTCCTTATGCTTGTAGACACAACAAACACACTGGCACTGGCCCCAGGCACCACACTCCCAGGAAGCACTCAATGAGAGGGAGGGTGTGCTTATCCACCTGTGGAAAAGGCACGGGAAATAGACCGGTTACATCTGGGTTAAAAGGCCTCTGTTTGGAGGGCTCCCCTGTGGCTTAGGCTATGGAAATATGTATTCAGATGTGTGGAGCTGAAAATGCCCCATTGGGAATGTCTTCTTCAGGGGTTACATCCAGGGCCTCATGCTTGGAGGAGAGCATTGGGGCATGGTTTCCTTGTTTGTGCCCTGGGATGTCTTGTTTCAAATGGCCAGGAAGCACAATTCTTCTTTCACATGTAGGAACTCCCTTGAGGTATTCTGCCCACGGATCCCCTGAAGATATCACATGTTCAAACACCAAGCCTCGGTAATCTACATTTAGCTTGGGAGCCTGAGGCGAGTGGTGGCTATGCGTCTACAGATGGAGATAAGAGTGTTCATCCAAGAGGACCACCCCTCTGATGGATCCTCCTTTCCATCAACTTCGACATACCACCAGAGCAAGAGCTAATGGTGTCCATCTTTGAACTCTCAAGGTTTGAGGGTGAGACTTTCCCACATATGGCCCATCACACACCTCTTTTCTCACAGAGAGGTGGTTTGGTCACCAGGCTCCATGGGCATCATATCAGTGCCATGGCCACCTCTGGGAATGCACCTTTCAGAAGGAAGGCACCTCCACACACTGGGGAACCCAATTGTCTCTATCATGATGGATCTCTGATAACATGTGTAGCATTTCAGGGTCAAGTGCTTTCTCAGGCACTGCCTCACACGAATACACAGGACAGAACCTCTTTTGGAGAGAAAAGCTGACATTCCAAACACCCAAACAAAAGTCCCCTGGACAATGTCATCAAGGAACGACTGAGGAAGAACACCCTCTGAGCTGCCATTTCAATAGGAAGGGTCTTTTCCGCTTAGGGAAAATAGAGGGTGTCATTTAACTTAACCCACACCTCACGTCATTTGAGAGGACATGGGTGCCAAGCAGGGAGGACTGCTTGCTACCGACCTATTTCTAGAGGCAGGCCAAGAACGAGTGAAAATCTCATGCAAGAGTCCTGAGATTGCCTTTGTGTCTAATAGTCCCCGGAAACACAGACAAGGGCTTGGGAAGGAAATTGTGCCCTGGAATGTGGCTTGTGTCCAAAACACATCTCATTCTTTCTCTCTCTCACTCTCTCTCTGGGCTTCTTCTTCCTTCATATTCTCTCGAATTCACC
The DNA here is from genome assembly GCF_054392235.1 of Sus scrofa. Taxonomy (NCBI): domain Eukaryota; kingdom Metazoa; phylum Chordata; class Mammalia; order Artiodactyla; family Suidae; genus Sus; species Sus scrofa. The sequence continues at coordinate 46,989,119 of NC_139402.1, forward strand.
TCATCCAAGGTTATCTGTGGTGGTACAGGTTGGCATATCTCAGCCAGGAGAGCAGTCCAATTCTTTCACCAAGATTTTCCATCAGTCTTCCAAACTCCTCTCAAATGTGAAAGCATTATTCCTGAAATAACTCCTCTGTTTGTATGGGGATATTCCACCTTACACAATGTACCCCTATCTTACCATTGTCAGACCTTCACACTCACAGATAACCACCACAATTCTACTGCCTTCTACATGGTCACAGATGTGACTCCGAGATCAACATCTTTTCAACCACCCACACATAAGGGACCTAGTGAGAATTCACTTCTCTGAAGCACACCCCGTGTATTTGAAGTTGCTGGTGAGGTGGATCTCTCGACTCTTTCTAAGCGGAGTTCGGAAATGAAGTCTCTGACTCTCCATGTCTCAGTGAATAGGCATCTAAGTAGGGGTCTGAGCACTCTTCAGCAGGGTCTGAATGACAATGGGACAGAGTTCAAGGATTCGGTCCCCTCAAACCAGTCTCCATTTGGGACAATCCTCCTCCTTCTCTAGACCCTCAATTGGCAGGCCAGAGGCCCCTCTCATCCAAGAGGGAAACCTCAAGACCTGCCCATGGAGCCCTCACCACAGGGCTCACGGAGGAGAAGAAGAGAGACTCCTGAAATTCCTGACAATTGTGTACCCCACAAACAAGCCAGCTGTGGAACTAGTCACCCCACTTCCATCCAGCACCCCAGTAGACAGGACGTATTCTTATCAACCTGTGAAATACCCACCAGTCATATCCCAGCTTCATTCTCCGGAAATTTGTTACTGTGGATAGATAATGTGTGATTTCACCTATTGACGTGAATGTTCCTAAGCAGGGAATTGTCATTCCCCATGCCAATATTTCCTCAGGTTTGATACTGTGGGCCTCGTCCTTGGTTGAACGTAGAGGGGCCTATTTTCATGCTTTGACCTCTGGAATGAGATTTATCATCCCGGTCATACGTAGGAGTCTTTTTTCACCTGTTGGAAAAACTGAAAATATTAAGCTCACTGGTCCGTTTCAGATATATCCTAATCCAAAAGCAAGCCTGAGCAGTGGGTATTTATTTACTCAGGAGAATGATGAGGATGGTGGCCATGAGAAGAATGCTGGAAAGAATACTTATCATCCAATTGTCCAATACATCCAATGGATCATCCTTAATTTAGTATCAACATAACTCCAGATCATGAGCTCAGGCTGCCTGATGTACAACAATTCAGAGGTGATGGTGAGAGCCTTCCACTTTGGGCCCATTACTCGCCTCTCTTCTCTCAGATGCTCTGTGGTATCACAATGCTTGGTGGGCAGCATGCCATTGCCATGGCAACCATTGGGCCTGATCTGCTCAGATGGAAAGCAACTCCACCTCCTCTGTGCCCACCTGCTCTCCACAGAAGGATGGCACTTCCCCTGAACGTGTGTCAGGTTCAACACGGTGGTTCCAGAACTGCTCCCCAGGAATACTCAGTCTACAATCTCATTTGGAAAGAATATGGGATGGAAAAAATCCCACTCCCCACGGAGCCTGAACAGGAAAACAATGGCCGATGGCGGAAGAACAACACAGGAGCATCCCTTTCCATGGGAGGAGGCTTTTCCACGGAAGGAAACTATGGAATATCTTTTAACCTGATTTCCACCCATGCCATTTCAGCAGATATAGGTACCATAACAAGGCTTTCAATCCTGTCTTCCAATATGGAGCTGGGATTGTAATGGGCACATTTTGGGAGTCAGGCCCGGAAGGAGAGAAGACTCTGGTACACGTGTGCTTGTTTGTCCCATTTGTGGGATATCCACCTTAAACAATCCCATGTCCTTGGAGCAATTATCCTGCCGTTGGCGGTACTTGTATCAACAGCTCCTGTACCTCTCTCTCTCCTTCTTTTGATCTCCTTCTCTCTAGCTCTCTCACTCTACCCTTTGCCCCACTTCTATTTCTTTTGAATCCTCCTGTTACAAGTTGACCTGTGGTGATAATGGATGAAATATACAAGCCAAGAGAATGGTCCAAGTTAACCCACAGCCTTTTCTCCCTGTCATCCTAAGTCTGATCAAATATGAAATCCGTGGTCCAGAAAGACTTCCTGTGCTGTGTGGAGACACCCCAACTATGTCACACTTCCACAACACTTCCCATATTCAGCCCTTCCGATGGACACGCTGACCACTTCATATGTACTTCGGTCTGGAGGGTCGCATATTGGACTCAGAGAGCAACACACTTGAAACAAGGTCCACCTGAGTGCTCTCCCAAGAAATGGCTTATCTGCAGCATTCCCTACCTGGTCCATGAGGTCTTGTGGATTTGCTCGGGTGTGGATCTCAGGACTCGTTCGTAGGGTATATAGAATATCAAGTCTATGACTCTTCATGTCTCAATGATTGGGCATCCAGTAAATGGTATCAGATTCCTTTGCCAGTGGACTGGCCAACCATAGCCCAGAGTGCAAGATGTCTGTCAACCAAAGCCAGTCTCTATGGAGTATACCTCCTCATTCTCTAGCCTCATGAGTGTCAGGGACAGAGCCCACTCCCTTCCAGGAGGGAACTTTCAATACCCTCAAATTGTAGGCATCATCACAGGGCTCCTGGAAGATCAGACAACCGACCCACCTTTCCTTCCTTATGCTTGTAGACACAACAAACACACTGGCACTGGCCCCAGGCACCACACTCCCAGGAAGCACTCAATGAGAGGGAGGGTGTGCTTATCCACCTGTGGAAAAGGCACGGGAAATAGACCGGTTACATCTGGGTTAAAAGGCCTCTGTTTGGAGGGCTCCCCTGTGGCTTAGGCTATGGAAATATGTATTCAGATGTGTGGAGCTGAAAATGCCCCATTGGGAATGTCTTCTTCAGGGGTTACATCCAGGGCCTCATGCTTGGAGGAGAGCATTGGGGCATGGTTTCCTTGTTTGTGCCCTGGGATGTCTTGTTTCAAATGGCCAGGAAGCACAATTCTTCTTTCACATGTAGGAACTCCCTTGAGGTATTCTGCCCACGGATCCCCTGAAGATATCACATGTTCAAACACCAAGCCTCTGTAATCTACATTTAGCTTGGGAGCCTGAGGCGAGTGGTGGCTATGCGTCTACAGATGGAGATAAGAGTGTTCATCCAAGAGGACCACCCCTCTGATGGATCCTCCTTTCCATCAACTTCGACATACCACCAGAGCAAGAGCTCATGGTGTCCATCTTTGAACTCTCAAGGTTTGAGGGTGAGACTTTCCCACATATGGCCCATCACACACCTCTTTTCTCACAGAGAGGTGGTTTGGTCACCAGGCTCCATGGGCATCATGTCAGTGCCATGGCCACCTCTGGGAATGCACCTTTCAGAAGGAAGGCACCTCCACACACTGGGGAACCCAATTGTCTCTATCATGATGGATCTCTGATAACATGTGTAGCATTTCAGGGTCAAGTGCTTTCTCAGGCACTGCCTCACACGAATACACAGGACAGAACCTCTTTTGGAGAGAAAAGCTGACATTCCAAACACCCAAACAAAAGTCCCCTGGACAATGTCATCAAGGAACGACTGAGGAAGAACACCCTCTGAGCTGCCATTTCAATAGGAAGGGTCTTTTCCGCTTAGGGAAAATAGAGGGTGTCATTTAACTTAACCCACACCTCACGTCATTTGAGAGGACATGGGTGCCAAGCAGGGAGGACTGCTTGCTACCGACCTATTTCTAGAGGCAGGCCAAGAACGAGTGAAAATCTCATGCAAGAGTCCTGAGATTGCCTTTGTGTCTAATAGTCCCCGGAAACACAGACAAGGGCTTGGGAAGGAAATTGTGCCCTGGAATGTGGCTTGTGTCCAAAACACATCTCATTCTTTCTCTCTCTCACTCTCTCTCTGGGCTTCTTCTTCCTTCATATTCTCTCGAATTCACCTCATCCAAGGTTATCTGTGGTGGTACAGGTTGGCATATCTCAGCCAGGAGAGCAGTCCAATTCTTTCACCAAGATTTTCCATCAGTCTTCCAAACTCCTCTCAAATGTGAAAGCATTATTCCTGAAATAACTCCTCTGTTTGTATGGGGATATTCCACCTTACACAATGTACCCCTATCTTACCATTGTCAGACCTTCACACTCACAGATAACCACCACAATTCTACTGCCTTCTACATGGTCACAGATGTGACTCCGAGATCAACATCTTTTCAACCACCCACACATAAGGGACCTAGTGAGAATTCACTTCTCTGAAGCACACCCCGTGTATTTGAAGTTGCTGGTGAGGTGGATCTCTCGACTCTTTCTAAGCGGAGTTCGGAAATGAAGTCTCTGACTCTCCATGTCTCAGTGAATTGGCATCTAAGTAGGGGTCTGAGCACTCTTCAGCAGGGTCTGAATGACAATGGGACAGAGTTCAAGGATTCGGTCCCCTCAAACCAGTCTCCATTTGGGACAATCCTCCTCCTTCTCTAGACCCTCAATTGGCAGGCCAGAGGCCCCTCTCATCCAAGAGGGAAACCTCAAGACCTGCCCATGGAGCCCTCACCACAGGGCTCACGGAGGAGAAGAAGAGAGACTCCTGAAATTCCTGACAATTGTGTACCCCACAAACAAGCCAGCTGTGGAACTAGTCACCCCACTTCCATCCAGCACCCCAGTAGACAGGACGTATTCTTATCAACCTGTGAAATACCCACCAGTCATATCCCAGCTTCATTCTCCGGAAATTTGTTACTGTGGATAGATAATGTGTGATTTCACCTATTGACGTGAATGTTCCTAAGCAGGGAATTGTCATTCCCCATGCCAATATTTCCTCAGGTTTGATACTGTGGGCCTCGTCCTTGGTTGAACGTAGAGGGGCCTATTTTCATGCTTTGACCTCTGGAATGAGATTTATCATCCCGGTCATACGTAGGAGTCTTTTTTCACCTGTTGGAAAAACTGAAAATATTAAGCTCACTGGTCCGTTTCAGATATATCCTAATCCAAAAGCAAGCCTGAGCAGTGGGTATTTATTTACTCAGGAGAATGATGAGGATGGTGGCCATGAGAAGAATGCTGGAAAGAATACTTATCATCCAATTGTCCAATACATCCAATGGATCATCCTTAATTTAGTATCAACATAACTCCAGATCATGAGCTCAGGCTGCCTGATGTACAACAATTCAGAGGTGATGGTGAGAGCCTTCCACTTTGGGCCCATTACTCGCCTCTCTTCTCTCAGATGCTCTGTGGTATCACAATGCTTGGTGGGCAGCATGCCATTGCCATGGCAACCATTGGGCCTGATCTGCTCAGATGGAAAGCAACTCCACCTCCTCTGTGCCCACCTGCTCTCCACAGAAGGATGGCACTTCCCCTGAACGTGTGTCAGGTTCAACACGGTGGTTCCAGAACTGCTCCCCAGGAATACTCAGTCTACAATCTCATTTGGAAAGACTATGGGATGGAAAAAATCCCACTCCCCACGGAGCCTGAACAGGAAAACAATGGCCGATGGCGGAAGAACAACACAGGAGCATCCCTTTCCATGGGAGGAGGCTTTTCCACGGAAGGAAACTATGGAATATCTTTTAACCTGATTTCCACCCATGCCATTTCAGCAGATATAGGTACCATAACAAGGCTTTCAATCCTGTCTTCCAATATGGAGCTGGGATTGTAATGGGCACATTTTGGGAGTCAGGCCCGGAAGGAGAGAAGACTCTGGTACACGTGTGCTTGTTTGTCCCATTTGTGGGATATCCACCTTAAACAATCCCATGTCCTTGGAGCAATTATCCTGCCGTTGGCGGTACTTGTATCAACAGCTCCTGTACCTCTCTCTCTCCTTCTTTTGATCTCCTTCTCTCTAGCTCTCTCACTCTACCCTTTGCCCCACTTCTATTTCTTTTGAATCCTCCTGTTACAAGTTGACCTGTGGTGATAATGGATGAAATATACAAGCCAAGAGAATGGTCCAAGTTAACCCACAGCCTTTTCTCCCTGTCATCCTAAGTCTGATCAAATATGAAATCCGTGGTCCAGAAAGACTTCCTGTGCTGTGTGGAGACACCCCAACTATGTCACACTTCCACAACACTTCCCATATTCAGCCCTTCCGATGGACACGCTGACCACTTCATATACACTTTGGTCTGGAGGGTCGCATATTGGACTCAGAGAGCAACACACTTGAAACAAGGTCCACCTGAGTGCTCTCCCAAGAAATGGCTTATCTGCAGCATTCCCTACCTGGTCCATGAGGTCTTGTGGATTTGCTCGGGTGTGGATCTCAGGACTCGTTCGTAGGGTATATAGAATATCAAGTCTATGACTCTTCATGTCTCAATGATTGGGCATCCAGTAAATGGTATCAGATTCCTTTGCCAGTGGACTGGCCAACCATAGCCCAGAGTGCAAGATGTCTGTCAACCAAAGCCAGTCTCTATGGAGTATACCTCCTCATTCTCTAGCCTCATGAGTGTCAGGGACAGAGCCCACTCCCTTCCAGGAGGGAACTTTCAATACCCTCAAATTGTAGGCATCATCACAGGGCTCCTGGAAGATCAGACAACCGACCCACCTTTCCTTCCTTATGCTTGTAGACACAACAAACACACTGGCACTGGCCCCAGGCACCACACTCCCAGGAAGCACTCAATGAGAGGGAGGGTGTGCTTATCCACCTGTGGAAAAGGCACGGGAAATAGACCGGTTACATCTGGGTTAAAAGGCCTCTGTTTGGAGGGCTCCCCTGTGGCTTAGGCTATGGAAATATGTATTCAGATGTGTGGAGCTGAAAATGCCCCATTGGGAATGTCTTCTTCAGGGGTTACATCCAGGGCCTCATGCTTGGAGGAGAGCATTGGGGCATGGTTTCCTTGTTTGTGCCCTGGGATGTCTTGTTTCAAATGGCCAGGAAGCACAATTCTTCTTTCACATGTAGGAACTCCCTTGAGGTATTCTGCCCACGGATCCCCTGAAGATATCACATGTTCAAACACCAAGCCTCTGTAATCTACATTTAGCTTGGGAGCCTGAGGCGAGTGGTGGCTATGCGTCTACAGATGGAGATAAGAGTGTTCATCCAAGAGGACCACCCCTCTGATGGATCCTCCTTTCCATCAACTTCGACATACCACCAGAGCAAGAGCTCATGGTGTCCATCTTTGAACTCTCAAGGTTTGAGGGTGAGACTTTCCCACATATGGCCCATCACACACCTCTTTTCTCACAGAGAGGTGGTTTGGTCACCAGGCTCCATGGGCATCATGTCAGTGCCATGGCCACCTCTGGGAATGCACCTTTCAGAAGGAAGGCACCTCCACACACTGGGGAACCCAATTGTCTCTATCATGATGGATCTCTGATAACATGTGTAGCATTTCAGGGTCAAGTGCTTTCTCAGGCACTGCCTCACACGAATACACAGGACAGAACCTCTTTTGGAGAGAAAAGCTGACATTCCAAACACCCAAACAAAAGTCCCCTGGACAATGTCATCAAGGAACGACTGAGGAAGAACACCCTCTGAGCTGCCATTTCAATAGGAAGGGTCTTTTCCGCTTAGGGAAAATAGAGGGTGTCATTTAACTTAACCCACACCTCACGTCATTTGAGAGGACATGGGTGCCAAGCAGGGAGGACTGCTTGCTACCGACCTATTTCTAGAGGCAGGCCAAGAACGAGTGAAAATCTCATGCAAGAGTCCTGAGATTGCCTTTGTGTCTAATAGTCCCCGGAAACACAGACAAGGGCTTGGGAAGGAAATTGTGCCCTGGAATGTGGCTTGTGTCCAAAACACATCTCATTCTTTCTCTCTCTCACTCTCTCTCTGGGCTTCTTCTTCCTTCATATTCTCTCGAATTCACCTCATCCAAGGTTATCTGTGGTGGTACAGGTTGGCATATCTCAGCCAGGAGAGCAGTCCAATTCTTTCACCAAGATTTTCCATCAGTCTTCCAAACTCCTCTCAAATGTGAAAGCATTATTCCTGAAATAACTCCTCTGTTTGTATGGGGATATTCCACCTTACACAATGTACCCCTATCTTACCATTGTCAGACCTTCACACTCACAGATAACCACCACAATTCTACTGCCTTCTACATGGTCACAGATGTGACTCCGAGATCAACATCTTTTCAACCACCCACACATAAGGGACCTAGTGAGAATTCACTTCTCTGAAGCACACCCCGTGTATTTGAAGTTGCTGGTGAGGTGGATCTCTCGACTCTTTCTAAGCGGAGTTCGGAAATGAAGTCTCTGACTCTCCATGTCTCAGTGAATAGGCATCTAAGTAGGGGTCTGAGCACTCTTCAGCAGGGTCTGAATGACAATGGGACAGAGTTCAAGGATTCGGTCCCCTCAAACCAGTCTCCATTTGGGACAATCCTCCTCCTTCTCTAGACCCTCAATTGGCAGGCCAGAGGCCCCTCTCATCCAAGAGGGAAACCTCAAGACCTGCCCATGGAGCCCTCACCACAGGGCTCACGGAGGAGAAGAAGAGAGACTCCTGAAATTCCTGACAATTGTGTACCCCACAAACAAGCCAGCTGTGGAACTAGTCACCCCACTTCCATCCAGCACCCCAGTAGACAGGACGTATTCTTATCAACCTGTGAAATACCCACCAGTCATATCCCAGCTTCATTCTCCGGAAATTTGTTACTGTGGATAGATAATGTGTGATTTCACCTATTGACGTGAATGTTCCTAAGCAGGGAATTGTCATTCCCCAGGCCAATATTTCCTCAGGTTTGATACTGTGGGCCTCGTCCTTGGTTGAACTTAGAGGGGCCTATTTTCATGCTTTGACCTCTGGAATGAGATTTATCATCCCGGTCATACGTAGGAGTCTTTTTTCACCTGTTGGAAAAACTGAAAATATTAAGCTCACTGGTCCGTTTCAGATATATCCTAATCCAAAAGCAAGCCTGAGCAGTGGGTATTTATTTACTCAGGAGAATGATGAGGATGGTGGCCATGAGAAGAATGCTGGAAAGAATACTTATCATCCAATTGTCCAATACATCCAATGGATCATCCTTAATTTAGTATCAACATAACTCCAGATCATGAGCTCAGGCTGCCTGATGTACAACAATTCAGAGGTGATGGTGAGAGCCTTCCACTTTGGGCCCATTACTCGCCTCTCTTCTCTCAGATGCTCTGTGGTATCACAATGCTTGGTGGGCAGCATGCCATTGCCATGGCAACCATTGGGCCTGATCTGCTCAGATGGAAAGCAACTCCACCTCCTCTGTGCCCACCTGCTCTCCACAGAAGGATGGCACTTCCCCTGAACGTGTGTCAGGTTCAACACGGTGGTTCCAGAACTGCTCCCCAGGAATACTCAGTCTACAATCTCATTTGGAAAGACTATGGGATGGAAAAAATCCCACTCCCCACGGAGCCTGAACAGGAAAACAATGGCCGATGGAGGAAGAACAACACAGGAGCATCCCTTTCCATGGGAGGAGGCTTTTCCACGGAAGGAAACTATGGAATATCTTTTAACCTGATTTCCACCCATGCCATTTCAGCAGATATAGGTACCATAACAAGGCTTTCAATCCTGTCTTCCAATATGGAGCTGGGATTGTAATGGGCACATTTTGGGAGTCAGGCCCGGAAGGAGAGAAGACTCTGGTACACGTGTGCTTGTTTGTCCCATTTGTGGGATATCCACCTTAAACAATCCCATGTCCTTGGAGCAATTATCCTGCCGTTGGCGGTACTTGTATCAACAGCTCCTGTACCTCTCTCTCTCCTTCTTTTGATCTCCTTCTCTCTAGCTCTCTCACTCTACCCTTTGCCCCACTTCTATTTCTTTTGAATCCTCCTGTTACAAGTTGACCTGTGGTGATAATGGATGAAATATACAAGCCAAGAGAATGGTCCAAGTTAACCCACAGCCTTTTCTCCCTGTCATCCTAAGTCTGATCAAATATGAAATCCGTGGTCCAGAAAGACTTCCTGTGCTGTGTGGAGACACCCCAACTATGTCACACTTCCACAACACTTCCCATATTCAGCCCTTCCGATGGACACGCTGACCACTTCATATGTACTTCGGTCTGGAGGGTCGCATATTGGACTCAGAGAGCAACACACTTGAAACAAGGTCCACCTGAGTGCTCTCCCAAGAAATGGCTTATCTGCAGAATTCCCTACCTGGTCCATGAGGTATTGTGGATTTGCTCGGGTGTGGATCTCAGGACTCGTTCGTAGGGTATATAGAATATCAAGTCTATGACTCTTCATGTCTCAATGATTGGGCATCCAGTAAATGGTATCAGATTCCTTTGCCAGTGGACTGGCCAACCATAGCCCAGAGTGCAAGATGTCTGTCAACCAAAGCCAGTCTCTATGGAGTATACCTCCTCATTCTCTAGCCTCATGAGTGTCAGGGACAGAGCCCACTCCCTTCCAGGAGGGAACTTTCAATACCCTCAAATTGTAGGCATCATCACAGGGCTCCTGGAAGATCAGACAACCGACCCACCTTTCCTTCCTTATGCTTGTAGACACAACAAACACACTGGCACTGGCCCCAGGCACCACACTCCCAGGAAGCACTCAATGAGAGGGAGGGTGTGCTTATCCACCTGTGGAAAAGGCACGGGAAATAGACCGGTTACATCTGGGTTAAAAGGCCTCTGTTTGGAGGGCTCCCCTGTGGCTTAGGCTATGGAAATATGTATTCAGATGTGTGGAGCTGAAAATGCCCCATTGGGAATGTCTTCTTCAGGGGTTACATCCAGGGCCTCATGCTTGGAGGAGAGCATTGGGGCATGGTTTCCTTGTTTGTGCCCTGGGATGTCTTGTTTCAAATGGCCAGGAAGCACAATTCTTCTTTCACATGTAGGAACTCCCTTGAGGTATTCTGCCCACGGATCCCCTGAAGATATCACATGTTCAAACACCAAGCCTCGGTAATCTACATTTAGCTTGGGAGCCTGAGGCGAGTGGTGGCTATGCGTCTACAGATGGAGATAAGAGTGTTCATCCAAGAGGACCACCCCTCTGATGGATCCTCCTTTCCATCAACTTCGACATACCACCAGAGCAAGAGCTCATGGTGTCCATCTTTGAACTCTCAAGGTTTGAGGGTGAGACTTTCCCACATATGGCCCATCACACACCTCTTTTCTCACAGAGAGGTGGTTTGGTCACCAGGCTCCATGGGCATCATGTCAGTGCCATGGCCACCTCTGGGAATGCACCTTTCAGAAGGAAGGCACCTCCACACACTGGGGAACCCAATTGTCTCTATCATGATGGATCTCTGATAACATGTGTAGCATTTCAGGGTCAAGTGCTTTCTCAGGCACTGCCTCACACGAATACACAGGACAGAACCTCTTTTGGAGAGAAAAGCTGACATTCCAAACACCCAAACAAAAGTCCCCTGGACAATGTCATCAAGGAACGACTGAGGAAGAACACCCTCTGAGCTGCCATTTCAATAGGAAGGGTCTTTTCCGCTTAGGGAAAATAGAGGGTGTCATTTAACTTAACCCACACCTCACGTCATTTGAGAGGACATGGGTGCCAAGCAGGGAGGACTGCTTGCTACCGACCTATTTCTAGAGGCAGGCCAAGAACGAGTGAAAATCTCATGCAAGAGTCCTGAGATTGCCTTTGTGTCTAATAGTCCCCGGAAACACAGACAAGGGCTTGGGAAGGAAATTGTGCCCTGGAATGTGGCTTGTGTCCAAAACACATCTCATTCTTTCTCTCTCTCACTCTCTCTCTGGGCTTCTTCTTCCTTCATATTCTCTCGAATTCACCTCATCCAAGGTTATCTGTGGTGGTACAGGTTGGCATATCTCAGCCAGGAGAGCAGTCCAATTCTTTCACCAAGATTTTCCATCAGTCTTCCAAACTCCTCTCAAATGTGAAAGCATTATTCCTGAAATAACTCCTCTGTTTGTATGGGGATATTCCACCTTACACAATGTACCCCTATCTTACCATTGTCAGACCTTCACACTCACAGATAACCACCACAATTCTACTGCCTTCTACATGGTCACAGATGTGACTCCGAGATCAACATCTTTTCAACCACCCACACATAAGGGACCTAGTGAGAATTCACTTCTCTGAAGCACACCCCGTGTATTTGAAGTTGCTGGTGAGGTGGATCTCTCGACTCTTTCTAAGCGGAGTTCGGAAATGAAGTCTCTGACTCTCCATGTCTCAGTGAATAGGCATCTAAGTAGGGGTCTGAGCACTCTTCAGCAGGGTCTGAATGACAATGGGACAGAGTTCAAGGATTCGGTCCCCTCAAACCAGTCTCCATTTGGGACAATCCTCCTCCTTCTCTAGACCCTCAATTGGCAGGCCAGAGGCCCCTCTCATCCAAGAGGGAAACCTCAAGACCTGCCCATGGAGCCCTCACCACAGGGCTCACGGAGGAGAAGAAGAGAGACTCCTGAAATTCCTGACAATTGTGTACCCCACAAACAAGCCAGCTGTGGAACTAGTCACCCCACTTCCATCCAGCACCCCAGTAGACAGGACGTATTCTTATCAACCTGTGAAATACCCACCAGTCATATCCCAGCTTCATTCTCCGGAAATTTGTTACTGTGGATAGATAATGTGTGATTTCACCTATTGACGTGAATGCTCCTAAGCAGGGAATTGTCATTCCCCATGCCAATATTTCCTCAGGTTTGATACTGTGGGCCTCGTCCTTGGTTGAACGTAGAGCGGCCTATTTTCATGCTTTGACCTCTGGAATGAGATTTATCATCCCGGTCATACTTAGGAGTCTTTTTTCACCTGTTGGAAAAACTGAAAATATTAAGCTCACTGGTCCGTTTCAGATATATCCTAATCCAAAAGCAAGCCTGAGCAGTGGGTATTTATTTACTCAGGAGAATGATGAGGATGCTGGCCATGAGAAGAATGCTGGAAAGAATACTTATCATCCAATTGTCCAATACATCCAATGGATCATCCTTAATTTAGTATCAACATAACTCCAGATCATGAGCTCAGGCTGCCTGATGTACAACAATTCAGAGGTGATGGTGAGAGCCTTCCACTTTGGGCCCATTACTCGCCTCTCTTCTCTCAGATGCTCTGTGGTATCACAATGCTTGGTGGGCAGCATGCCATTGCCATGGCAACCATTGGGCCTGATCTGCTCAGATGGAAAGCAACTCCACCTCCTCTGTGCCCACCTGCTCTCCACAGAAGGATGGCACTTCCCCTGAACGTGTGTCAGGTTCAACACGGTGGTTCCAGAACTGCTCCCCAGGAATACTCAGTCTACAATCTCATTTGGAAAGACTATGGGATGGAAAAAATCCCACTCCCCACGGAGCCTGAACAGGAAAACAATGGCCGATGGAGGAAGAACAACACAGGAGCATCCCTTTCCATGGGAGGAGGCTTTTCCACGGAAGGAAACTATGGAATATCTTTTAACCTGATTTCCACCCATGCCATTTCAGCAGATATAGGCACCATAACAAGGCTTTCAATCCTGTCTTCCAATATGGAGCTGGGATTGTAATGGGCACATTTTGGGAGTCAGGCCCGGAAGGAGAGAAGACTCTGGTACACGTGTGCTTGTTTGTCCCATTTGTGGGATATCCACCTTAAACAATCCCATGTCCTTGGAGCAATTATCCTGCCGTTGGCGGTACTTGTATCAACAGCTCCTGTACCTCTCTCTCTCCTTCTTTTGATCTCCTTCTCTCTAGCTCTCTCACTCTACCCTTTGCCCCACTTCTATTTCTTTTGAATCCTCCTGTTACAAGTTGACCTGTGGTGATAATGGATGAAATATACAAGCCAAGAGAATGGTCCAAGTTAACCCACAGCCTTTTCTCCCTGTCATCCTAAGTCTGATCAAATATGAAATCCGTGGTCCAGAAAGACTTCCTGTGCTGTGTGGAGACACCCCAACTATGTCACACTTCCACAACACTTCCCATATTCAGCCCTTCCGATGGACACGCTGACCACTTCATATACACTTTGGTCTGGAGGGTCGCATATTGGACTCAGAGAGCAACACACTTGAAACAAGGTCCACCTGAGTGCTCTCCCAAGAAATGGCTTATCTGCAGCATTCCCTACCTGGTCCATGAGGTATTGTGGATTTGCTCGGGTGTGGATCTCAGGACTCGTTCGTAGGGTATATAGAATATCAAGTCTATGACTCTTCATGTCTCAATGATTGGGCATCCAGTAAATGGTATCAGATTCCTTTGCCAGTGGACTGGCCAACCATAGCCCAGAGTGCAAGATGTCTGTCAACCAAAGCCAGTCTCTATGGAGTATACCTCCTCATTCTCTAGCCTCATGAGTGTCAGGGACAGAGCCCACTCCCTTCCAGGAGGGAACTTTCAATACCCTCAAATTGTAGGCATCATCACAGGGCTCCTGGAAGATCAGACAACCGACCCACCTTTCCTTCCTTATGCTTGTAGACACAACAAACACACTGGCACTGGCCCCAGGCACCACACTCCCAGGAAGCACTCAATGAGAGGGAGGGTGTGCTTATCCACCTGTGGAAAAGGCACGGGAAATAGACCGGTTACATCTGGGTTAAAAGGCCTCTGTTTGGAGGGCTCCCCTGTGGCTTAGGCTATGGAAATATGTATTCAGATGTGTGGAGCTGAAAATGCCCCATTGGGAATGTCTTCTTCAGGGGTTACATCCAGGGCCTCATGCTTGGAGGAGAGCATTGGGGCATGGTTTCCTTGTTTGTGCCCTGGGATGTCTTGTTTCAAATGGCCAGGAAGCACAATTCTTCTTTCACATGTAGGAACTCCCTTGAGGTATTCTGCCCACGGATCCCCTGAAGATATCACATGTGCAGACACCAAGCCTCGGTAATCTACATTTAGCTTGGGAGCCTGAGGGGAGTGGTGGCTATGCGTCTACAGATGGAGATAAGAGTGTTCATCCAAGAGGACCACCCCTCTGATGGATCCTCCTTTCCATCAACTTCGACATACCACCAGAGCAAGAGCTAATGGTGTCCATCTTTGAACTCTCAAGGTTTGAGGGTGAGACTTTCCCACACATGGCCCATCACACACCTCTTTTCTCACAGAGAGGTGGTTTGGTCACCAGGCTCCATGGGCATCATATCAGTGCCATGGCCACCTCTGGGAATGCACCTTTCAGAAGGAAGGCACCTCCACACACTGGGGAACCCAATTGTCTCTATCATGATGGATCTCTGATAACATGTGTAGCATTTCAGGGTCAAGTGCTTTCTCAGGCACTGCCTCACACGAATACACAGGACAGAACCTCTTTTGGAGAGAAAAGCTGACATTCCAAACACCCAAACAAAAGTCCCCTGGACAATGTCATCAAGGAACGACTGAGGAAGAACACCCTCTGAGCTGCCATTTCAATAGGAAGGGTCTTTTCCGCTTAGGGAAAATAGAGGGTGTCATTTAACTTAACCCACACCTCACGTCATTTGAGAGGACATGGGTGCCAAGCAGGGAGGACTGCTTGCTACCGACCTATTTCTAGAGGCAGGCCAAGAACGAGTGAAAATCTCATGCAAGAGTCCTGAGATTGCCTTTGTGTCTAATAGTCCCCGGAAACACAGACAAGGGCTTGGGAAGGAAATTGTGCCCTGGAATGTGGCTTGTGTCCAAAACACATCTCATTCTTTCTCTCTCTCACTCTCTCTCTGGGCTTCTTCTTCCTTCATATTCTCTCGAATTCACCTCATCCAAGGTTATCTGTGGTGGTACAGGTTGGCATATCTCAGCCAGGAGAGCAGTCCAATTCTTTCACCAAGATTTTCCATCAGTCTTCCAAACTCCTCTCAAATGTGAAAGCATTATTCCTGAAATAACTCCTCTGTTTGTATGGGGATATTCCACCTTACACAATGTACCCCTATCTTACCATTGTCAGACCTTCACACTCACAGATAACCACCACAATTCTACTGCCTTCTACATGGTCACAGATGTGACTCCGAGATCAACATCTTTTCAACCACCCACACATAAGGGACCTAGTGAGAATTCACTTCTCTGAAGCACACCCCGTGTATTTGAAGTTGCTGGTGAGGTGGATCTCTCGACTCTTTCTAAGCGGAGTTCGGAAATGAAGTCTCTGACTCTCCATGTCTCAGTGAATAGGCATCTAAGTAGGGGTCTGAGCACTCTTCAGCAGGGTCTGAATGACAATGGGACAGAGTTCAAGGATTCGGTCCCCTCAAACCAGTCTCCATTTGGGACAATCCTCCTCCTTCTCTAGACCCTCAATTGGCAGGCCAGAGGCCCCTCTCATCCAAGAGGGAAACCTCAAGACCTGCCCATGGAGCCCTCACCACAGGGCTCACGGAGGAGAAGAAGAGAGACTCCTGAAATTCCTGACAATTGTGTACCCCACAAACAAGCCAGCTGTGGAACTAGTCACCCCACTTCCATCCAGCACCCCAGTAGACAGGACGTATTCTTATCAACCTGTGAAATACCCACCAGTCATATCCCAGCTTCATTCTCCGGAAATTTGTTACTGTGGATAGATAATGTGTGATTTCACCTATTGACGTGAATGTTCCTAAGCAGGGAATTGTCTTTCCCCATGCCAATATTTCCTCAGGTTTGATACTGTGGGCCTCGTCCTTGGTTGAACGTGGAGGGGCCTATTTTCATGCTTTGACCTCTGGAATGAGATTTATCATCCCGGTCATACTTAGGAGTCTTTTTTCAAATGTTGGAAAAACTGAAAATATTAAGCTCACTGGTCCGTTTCAGATATATCCTAATCCAAAAGCAAGCCTGAGCAGTGGGTATTTATTTACTCAGGAGAATGATGAGGATGGTGGCCATGAGAAGAATGCTGGAAAGAATACTTATCATCCAATTGTCCAATACATCCAATGGATCATCCTTAATTTAGTATCAACATAACTCCAGATCATGAGCTCAGGCTGCCTGATGTACAACAATTCAGAGGTGATGGTGAGAGCCTTCCACTTTGGGCCCATTACTCGCCTCTCTTCTCTCAGATGCTCTGTGGTATCACAATGCTTGGTGGGCAGCATGCCATTGCCATGGCAACCATTGGGCCTGATCTGCTCAGATGGAAAGCAACTCCACCTCCTCTGTGCCCACCTGCTCTCCACAGAAGGATGGCACTTCCCCTGAACGTGTGTCAGGTTCAACACGGTGGTTCCAGAACTGCTCCCCAGGAATACTCAGTCTACAATCTCATTTGGAAAGACTATGGGATGGAAAAAATCCCACTCCCCACGGAGCCTGAACAGGAAAACAATGGCCGATGGAGGAAGAACAACACAGGAGCATCCCTTTCCATGGGAGGAGGCTTTTCCACGGAAGGAAACTATGGAATATCTTTTAACCTGATTTCCACCCATGCCATTTCAGCAGATATAGGTACCATAACAAGGCTTTCAATCCTGTCTTCCAATATGGAGCTGGGATTGTAATGGGCACATTTTGGGAGTCAGGCCCGGAAGGAGAGAAGACTCTGGTACACGTGTGCTTGTTTGTCCCATTTGTGGGATATCCACCTTAAACAATCCCATGTCCTTGGAGCAATTATCCTGCCGTTGGCGGTACTTGTATCAACAGCTCCTGTACCTCTCTCTCTCCTTCTTTTGATCTCCTTCTCTCTAGCTCTCTCACTCTACCCTTTGCCCCACTTCTATTTCTTTTGAATCCTCCTGTTACAAGTTGACCTGTGGTGATAATGGATGAAATATACAAGCCAAGAGAATGGTCCAAGTTAACCCACAGCCTTTTCTCCCTGTCATCCTAAGTCTGATCAAATATGAAATCCGTGGTCCAGAAAGACTTCCTGTGCTGTGTGGAGACACCCCAACTATGTCACACTTCCACAACACTTCCCATATTCAGCCCTTCCGATGGACACGCTGACCACTTCATATGTACTTCGGTCTGGAGGGTCGCATATTGGACTCAGAGAGCAACACACTTGAAACAAGGTCCACCTGAGTGCTCTCCCAAGAAATGGCTTATCTGCAGCATTCCCTACCTGGTCCATGAGGTATTGTGGATTTGCTCGGGTGTGGATCTCAGGACTCGTTCGTAGGGTATATAGAATATCAAGTCTATGACTCTTCATGTCTCAATGATTGGGCATCCAGTAAATGGTATCAGATTCCTTTGCCAGTGGACTGGCCAACCATAGCCCAGAGTGCAAGATGTCTGTCAACCAAAGCCAGTCTCTATGGAGTATACCTCCTCATTCTCTAGCCTCATGAGTGTCAGGGACAGAGCCCACTCCCTTCCAGGAGGGAACTTTCAATACCCTCAAATTGTAGGCATCATCACAGGGCTCCTGGAAGATCAGACAATCGACCCACCTTTCCTTCCTTATGCTTGTAGACACAACAAACACACTGGCACTGGCCCCAGGCACCACACTCCCAGGAAGCACTCAATGAGAGGGAGGGTGTGCTTATCCACCTGTGGAAAAGGCACGGGAAATAGACCGGTTACATCTGGGTTAAAAGGCCTCTGTTTGGAGGGCTCCCCTGTGGCTTAGGCTATGGAAATATGTATTCAGATGTGTGGAGCTGAAAATGCCCCATTGGGAATGTCTTCTTCAGGGGTTACATCCAGGGCCTCATGCTTGGAGGAGAGCATTGGGGCATGGTTTCCTTGTTTGTGCCCTGGGATGTCTTGTTTCAAATGGCCAGGAAGCACAATTCTTCTTTCACATGTAGGAACTCCCTTGAGGTATTCTGCCCACGGATCCCCTGAAGATATCACATGTTCAAACACCAAGCCTCTGTAATCTACATTTAGCTTGGGAGCCTGAGGCGAGTGGTGGCTATGCGTCTACAGATGGAGATAAGAGTGTTCATCCAAGAGGACCACCCCTCTGATGGATCCTCCTTTCCATCAACTTCGACATACCACCAGAGCAAGAGCTAATGGTGTCCATCTTTGAACTCTCAAGGTTTGAGGGTGAGACTTTCCCACATATGGCCCATCACACACCTCTTTTCTCACAGAGAGGTGGTTTGGTCACCAGGCTCCATGGGCATCATGTCAGTGCCATGGCCACCTCTGGGAATGCACCTTTCAGAAGGAAGGCACCTCCACAC
Organism: Sus scrofa; assembly: GCF_054392235.1. NCBI lineage: Eukaryota > Metazoa > Chordata > Mammalia > Artiodactyla > Suidae > Sus > Sus scrofa. The sequence continues at coordinate 47,008,212 of NC_139402.1, forward strand.
ACTGGGGAACCCAATTGTCTCTATCATGATGGATCTCTGATAACATGTGTAGCATTTCAGGGTCAAGTGCTTTCTCAGGCACTGCCTCACACGAATACACAGGACAGAATCTCTTTTGGAGAGCAAAGCTGACATTCCAAACACCCAAACAAAAATCCCCTGGACAATGTCATCAAGGAACGACTGAGGAAGAACACCCTCTGAGCTGCCATTTCAATAGGAAGGGTCTTTTCCGCTTAGGGAAAATAGAGGGTGTCATTTAACTTAACCCACACCTCACGTCATTTGAGAGGACATGGGTGCCAAGCAGGGAGGACTGCTTGCTACCGACCTATTTCTAGAGGCAGGCCAAGAACGAGTGAAAATCCCATGCAAGAGTCCTGAGAATGCCTTTGTGTCTAATAGTCCCCGGAAACACAGACAAGGGCTTGGGAAGGAAATTGTGCCCTGGAATGTGGCTTGTGTCCAAAACACATCTCATTCTTTCTCTCTCTCACTCTCTCTCTGGGCTTCTTCTTCCTTCATATTCTCTCGAATTCACCTCATCCAAGGTTATCTGTGGTGGTACAGGTTGGCATATCTCAGCCAGGAGAGCAGTCCAATTCTTTCACCAAGATTTTCCATCAGTCTTCCAAACTCCTCTCAAATGTGAAAGCATTATTCCTGAAATAACTCCTCTGTTTGTATGGGGATATTCCACCTTACACAATGTACCCCTATCTTACCATTGTCAGACCTTCACACTCACAGATAACCACCACAATTCTACTGCCTTCTACATGGTCACAGATGTGACTCCGAGATCAACATCTTTTCAACCACCCACACATAAGGGACCTAGTGAGAATTCACTTCTCTGAAGCACACCCCGTGTATTTGAAGTTGCTGGTGAGGTGGATCTCTCGACTCTTTCTAAGCGGAGTTCGGAAATGAAGTCTCTGACTCTCCATGTCTCAGTGAATTGGCATCTAAGTAGGGGTCTGAGCACTCTTCAGCAGGGTCTGAATGACAATGGGACAGAGTTCAAGGATTCGGTCCCCTCAAACCAGTCTCCATTTGGGACAATCCTCCTCCTTCTCTAGACCCTCAATTGGCAGGCCAGAGGCCCCTCTCATCCAAGAGGGAAACCTCAAGACCTGCCCATGGAGCCCTCACCACAGGGCTCACGGAGGAGAAGAAGAGAGACTCCTGAAATTCCTGACAATTGTGTACCCCACAAACAAGCCAGCTGTGGAACTAGTCACCCCACTTCCATCCAGCACCCCAGTAGACAGGACGTATTCTTATCAACCTGTGAAATACCCACCAGTCATATCCCAGCTTCATTCTCCGGAAATTTGTTACTGTGGATAGATAATGTGTGATTTCACCTATTGACGTGAATGTTCCTAAGCAGGGAATTGTCTTTCCCCATGCCAATATTTCCTCAGGTTTGATACTGTGGGCCTCGTCCTTGGTTGAACGTGGAGGGGCCTATTTTCATGCTTTGACCTCTGGAATGAGATTTATCATCCCGGTCATACTTAGGAGTCTTTTTTCACCTGTTGGAAAAACTGAAAATATTAAGCTCACTGGTCCGTTTCAGATATATCCTAATCCAAAAGCAAGCCTGAGCAGTGGGTATTTATTTACTCAGGAGAATGATGAGGATGGTGGCCATGAGAAGAATGCTGGAAAGAATACTTATCATCCAATTGTCCAATACATCCAATGGATCATCCTTAATTTAGTATCAACATAACTCCAGATCATGAGCTCAGGCTGCCTGATGTACAACAATTCAGAGGTGATGGTGAGAGCCTTCCACTTTGGGCCCATTACTCGCCTCTCTTCTCTCAGATGCTCTGTGGTATCACAATGCTTGGTGGGCAGCATGCCATTGCCATGGCAACCATTGGGCCTGATCTGCTCAGATGGAAAGCAACTCCACCTCCTCTGTGCCCACCTGCTCTCCACAGAAGGATGGCACTTCCCCTGAACGTGTGTCAGGTTCAACACGGTGGTTCCAGAACTGCTCCCCAGGAATACTCAGTCTACAATCTCATTTGGAAAGACTATGGGATGGAAAAAATCCCACTCCCCACGGAGCCTGAACAGGAAAACAATGGCCGATGGAGGAAGAACAACACAGGAGCATCCCTTTCCATGGGAGGAGGCTTTTCCACGGAAGGAAACTATGGAATATCTTTTAACCTGATTTCCACCCATGCCATTTCAGCAGATATAGGTACCATAACAAGGCTTTCAATCCTGTCTTCCAATATGGAGCTGGGATTGTAATGGGCACATTTTGGGAGTCAGGCCCGGAAGGAGAGAAGACTCTGGTACACGTGTGCTTGTTTGTCCCATTTGTGGGATATCCACCTTAAACAATCCCATGTCCTTGGAGCAATTATCCTGCCGTTGGCGGTACTTGTATCAACAGCTCCTGTACCTCTCTCTCTCCTTCTTTTGATCTCCTTCTCTCTAGCTCTCTCACTCTACCCTTTGCCCCACTTCTATTTCTTTTGAATCCTCCTGTTACAAGTTGACCTGTGGTGATAATGGATGAAATATACAAGCCAAGAGAATGGTCCAAGTTAACCCACAGCCTTTTCTCCCTGTCATCCTAAGTCTGATCAAATATGAAATCCGTGGTCCAGAAAGACTTCCTGTGCTGTGTGGAGACACCCCAACTATGTCACACTTCCACAACACTTCCCATATTCAGCCCTTCCGATGGACACGCTGACCACTTCATATGTACTTCGGTCTGGAGGGTCGCATATTGGACTCAGAGAGCAACACACTTGAAACAAGGTCCACCTGAGTGCTCTCCCAAGAAATGGCTTATCTGCAGCATTCCCTACCTGGTCCATGAGGTATTGTGGATTTGCTCGGGTGTGGATCTCAGGACTCGTTCGTAGGGTATATAGAATATCAAGTCTATGACTCTTCATGTCTCAATGATTGGGCATCCAGTAAATGGTATCAGATTCCTTTGCCAGTGGACTGGCCAACCATAGCCCAGAGTGCAAGATGTCTGTCAACCAAAGCCAGTCTCTATGGAGTATACCTCCTCATTCTCTAGCCTCATGAGTGTCAGGGACAGAGCCCACTCCCTTCCAGGAGGGAACTTTCAATACCCTCAAATTGTAGGCATCATCACAGGGCTCCTGGAAGATCAGACAATCGACCCACCTTTCCTTCCTTATGCTTGTAGACACAACAAACACACTGGCACTGGCCCCAGGCACCACACTCCCAGGAAGCACTCAATGAGAGGGAGGGTGTGCTTATCCACCTGTGGAAAAGGCACGGGAAATAGACCGGTTACATCTGGGTTAAAAGGCCTCTGTTTGGAGGGCTCCCCTGTGGCTTAGGCTATGGAAATATGTATTCAGATGTGTGGAGCTGAAAATGCCCCATTGGGAATGTCTTCTTCAGGGGTTACATCCAGGGCCTCATGCTTGGAGGAGAGCATTGGGGCATGGTTTCCTTGTTTGTGCCCTGGGATGTCTTGTTTCAAATGGCCAGGAAGCACAATTCTTCTTTCACATGTAGGAACTCCCTTGAGGTATTCTGCCCACGGATCCCCTGAAGATATCACATGTTCAAACACCAAGCCTCTGTAATCTACATTTAGCTTGGGAGCCTGAGGCGAGTGGTGGCTATGCGTCTACAGATGGAGATAAGAGTGTTCATCCAAGAGGACCACCCCTCTGATGGATCCTCCTTTCCATCAACTTCGACATACCACCAGAGCAAGAGCTAATGGTGTCCATCTTTGAACTCTCAAGGTTTGAGGGTGAGACTTTCCCACATATGGCCCATCACACACCTCTTTTCTCACAGAGAGGTGGTTTGGTCACCAGGCTCCATGGGCATCATGTCAGTGCCATGGCCACCTCTGGGAATGCACCTTTCAGAAGGAAGGCACCTCCACACACTGGGGAACCCAATTGTCTCTATCATGATGGATCTCTGATAACATGTGTAGCATTTCAGGGTCAAGTGCTTTCTCAGGCACTGCCTCACACGAATACACAGGACAGAATCTCTTTTGGAGAGCAAAGCTGACATTCCAAACACCCAAACAAAAATCCCCTGGACAATGTCATCAAGGAACGACTGAGGAAGAACACCCTCTGAGCTGCCATTTCAATAGGAAGGGTCTTTTCCGCTTAGGGAAAATAGAGGGTGTCATTTAACTTAACCCACACCTCACGTCATTTGAGAGGACATGGGTGCCAAGCAGGGAGGACTGCTTGCTACCGACCTATTTCTAGAGGCAGGCCAAGAACGAGTGAAAATCCCATGCAAGAGTCCTGAGAATGCCTTTGTGTCTAATAGTCCCCGGAAACACAGACAAGGGCTTGGGAAGGAAATTGTGCCCTGGAATGTGGCTTGTGTCCAAAACACATCTCATTCTTTCTCTCTCTCACTCTCTCTCTGGGCTTCTTCTTCCTTCATATTCTCTCGAATTCACCTCATCCAAGGTTATCTGTGGTGGTACAGGTTGGCATATCTCAGCCAGGAGAGCAGTCCAATTCTTTCACCAAGATTTTCCATCAGTCTTCCAAACTCCTCTCAAATGTGAAAGCATTATTCCTGAAATAACTCCTCTGTTTGTATGGGGATATTCCACCTTACACAATGTACCCCTATCTTACCATTGTCAGACCTTCACACTCACAGATAACCACCACAATTCTACTGCCTTCTACATGGTCACAGATGTGACTCCGAGATCAACATCTTTTCAACCACCCACACATAAGGGACCTAGTGAGAATTCACTTCTCTGAAGCACACCCCGTGTATTTGAAGTTGCTGGTGAGGTGGATCTCTCGACTCTTTCTAAGCGGAGTTCGGAAATGAAGTCTCTGACTCTCCATGTCTCAGTGAATTGGCATCTAAGTAGGGGTCTGAGCACTCTTCAGCAGGGTCTGAATGACAATGGGACAGAGTTCAAGGATTCGGTCCCCTCAAACCAGTCTCCATTTGGGACAATCCTCCTCCTTCTCTAGACCCTCAATTGGCAGGCCAGAGGCCCCTCTCATCCAAGAGGGAAACCTCAAGACCTGCCCATGGAGCCCTCACCACAGGGCTCACGGAGGAGAAGAAGAGAGACTCCTGAAATTCCTGACAATTGTGTACCCCACAAACAAGCCAGCTGTGGAACTAGTCACCCCACTTCCATCCAGCACCCCAGTAGACAGGACGTATTCTTATCAACCTGTGAAATACCCACCAGTCATATCCCAGCTTCATTCTCCGGAAATTTGTTACTGTGGATAGATAATGTGTGATTTCACCTATTGACGTGAATGTTCCTAAGCAGGGAATTGTCTTTCCCCATGCCAATATTTCCTCAGGTTTGATACTGTGGGCCTCGTCCTTGGTTGAACGTGGAGGGGCCTATTTTCATGCTTTGACCTCTGGAATGAGATTTATCATCCCGGTCATACTTAGGAGTCTTTTTTCACCTGTTGGAAAAACTGAAAATATTAAGCTCACTGGTCCGTTTCAGATATATCCTAATCCAAAAGCAAGCCTGAGCAGTGGGTATTTATTTACTCAGGAGAATGATGAGGATGGTGGCCATGAGAAGAATGCTGGAAAGAATACTTATCATCCAATTGTCCAATACATCCAATGGATCATCCTTAATTTAGTATCAACATAACTCCAGATCATGAGCTCAGGCTGCCTGATGTACAACAATTCAGAGGTGATGGTGAGAGCCTTCCACTTTGGGCCCATTACTCGCCTCTCTTCTCTCAGATGCTCTGTGGTATCACAATGCTTGGTGGGCAGCATGCCATTGCCATGGCAACCATTGGGCCTGATCTGCTCAGATGGAAAGCAACTCCACCTCCTCTGTGCCCACCTGCTCTCCACAGAAGGATGGCACTTCCCCTGAACGTGTGTCAGGTTCAACACGGTGGTTCCAGAACTGCTCCCCAGGAATACTCAGTCTACAATCTCATTTGGAAAGACTATGGGATGGAAAAAATCCCACTCCCCACGGAGCCTGAACAGGAAAACAATGGCCGATGGAGGAAGAACAACACAGGAGCATCCCTTTCCATGGGAGGAGGCTTTTCCACGGAAGGAAACTATGGAATATCTTTTAACCTGATTTCCACCCATGCCATTTCAGCAGATATAGGTACCATAACAAGGCTTTCAATCCTGTCTTCCAATATGGAGCTGGGATTGTAATGGGCACATTTTGGGAGTCAGGCCCGGAAGGAGAGAAGACTCTGGTACACGTGTGCTTGTTTGTCCCATTTGTGGGATATCCACCTTAAACAATCCCATGTCCTTGGAGCAATTATCCTGCCGTTGGCGGTACTTGTATCAACAGCTCCTGTACCTCTCTCTCTCCTTCTTTTGATCTCCTTCTCTCTAGCTCTCTCACTCTACCCTTTGCCCCACTTCTATTTCTTTTGAATCCTCCTGTTACAAGTTGACCTGTGGTGATAATGGATGAAATATACAAGCCAAGAGAATGGTCCAAGTTAACCCACAGCCTTTTCTCCCTGTCATCCTAAGTCTGATCAAATATGAAATCCGTGGTCCAGAAAGACTTCCTGTGCTGTGTGGAGACACCCCAACTATGTCACACTTCCACAACACTTCCCATATTCAGCCCTTCCGATGGACACGCTGACCACTTCATATCCACTTTGGTCTGGAGGGTCGCATATTGGACTCAGAGAGCAACACACTTGAAACAAGGTCCACCTGAGTGCTCTCCCAAGAAATGGCTTATCTGCAGCATTCCCTACCTGGTCCATGAGGTATTGTGGATTTGCTCGGGTGTGGATCTCAGGACTCGTTCGTAGGGTATATAGAATATCAAGTCTATGACTCTTCATGTCTCAATGATTGGGCATCCAGTAAATGGTATCAGATTCCTTTGCCAGTGGACTGGCCAACCATAGCCCAGAGTGCAAGATGTCTGTCAACCAAAGCCAGTCTCTATGGAGTATACCTCCTCATTCTCTAGCCTCATGAGTGTCAGGGACAGAGCCCACTCCCTTCCAGGAGGGAACTTTCAATACCCTCAAATTGTAGGCATCATCACAGGGCTCCTGGAAGATCAGACAACCGACCCACCTTTCCTTCCTTATGCTTGTAGACACAACAAACACACTGGCACTGGCCCCAGGCACCACACTCCCAGGAAGCACTCAATGAGAGGGAGGGTGTGCTTATCCACCTGTGGAAAAGGCACGGGAAATAGACCGGTTACATCTGGGTTAAAAGGCCTCTGTTTGGAGGGCTCCCCTGTGGCTTAGGCTATGGAAATATGTATTCAGATGTGTGGAGCTGAAAATGCCCCATTGGGAATGTCTTCTTCAGGGGTTACATCCAGGGCCTCATGCTTGGAGGAGAGCATTGGGGCATGGTTTCCTTGTTTGTGCCCTGGGATGTCTTGTTTCAAATGGCCAGGAAGCACAATTCTTCTTTCACATGTAGGAACTCCCTTGAGGTATTCTGCCCACGGATCCCCTGAAGATATCACATGTTCAAACACCAAGCCTCTGTAATCTACATTTAGCTTGGGAGCCTGAGGCGAGTGGTGGCTATGCGTCTACAGATGGAGATAAGAGTGTTCATCCAAGAGGACCACCCCTCTGATGGATCCTCCTTTCCATCAACTTCGACATACCACCAGAGCAAGAGCTAATGGTGTCCATCTTTGAACTCTCAAGGTTTGAGGGTGAGACTTTCCCACATATGGCCCATCACACACCTCTTTTCTCACAGAGAGGTGGTTTGGTCACCAGGCTCCATGGGCATCATATCAGTGCCATGGCCACCTCTGGGAATGCACCTTTCAGAAGGAAGGCACCTCCACACACTGGGGAACCCAATTGTCTCTATCATGATGGATCTCTGATAACATGTGTAGCATTTCAGGGTCAAGTGCTTTCTCAGGCACTGCCTCACACGAATACACAGGACAGAATCTCTTTTGGAGAGCAAAGCTGACATTCCAAACACCCAAACAAAAATCCCCTGGACAATGTCATCAAGGAACGACTGAGGAAGAACACCCTCTGAGCTGCCATTTCAATAGGAAGGGTCTTTTCCGCTTAGGGAAAATAGAGGGTGTCATTTAACTTAACCCACACCTCACGTCATTTGAGAGGACATGGGTGCCAAGCAGGGAGGACTGCTTGCTACCGACCTATTTCTAGAGGCAGGCCAAGAACGAGTGAAAATCTCATGCAAGAGTCCTGAGATTGCCTTTGTGTCTAATAGTCCCCGGAAACACAGACAAGGGCTTGGGAAGGAAATTGTGCCCTGGAATGTGGCTTGTGTCCAAAACACATCTCATTCTTTCTCTCTCTCACTCTCTCTCTGGGCTTCTTCTTCCTTCATATTCTCTCGAATTCACCTCATCCAAGGTTATCTGTGGTGGTACAGGTTGGCATATCTCAGCCAGGAGAGCAGTCCAATTCTTTCACCAAGATTTTCCATCAGTCTTCCAAACTCCTCTCAAATGTGAAAGCATTATTCCTGAAATAACTCCTCTGTTTGTATGGGGATATTCCACCTTACACAATGTACCCCTATCTTACCATTGTCAGACCTTCACACTCACAGATAACCACCACAATTCTACTGCCTTCTACATGGTCACAGATGTGACTCCGAGATCAACATCTTTTCAACCACCCACACATAAGGGACCTAGTGAGAATTCACTTCTCTGAAGCACACCCCGTGTATTTGAAGTTGCTGGTGAGGTGGATCTCTCGACTCTTTCTAAGCGGAGTTCGGAAATGAAGTCTCTGCCTCTCCATGTCTCAGTGAATAGGCATCTAAGTAGGGGTCTGAGCACTCTTCAGCAGGGTCTGAATGACAATGGGACAGAGTTCAAGGATTCGGTCCCCTCAAACCAGTCTCCATTTGGGACAATCCTCCTCCTTCTCTAGACCCTCAATTGGCAGGCCAGAGGCCCCTCTCATCCAAGAGGGAAACCTCAAGACCTGCCCATGGAGCCCTCACCACAGGGCTCACGGAGGAGAAGAAGAGAGACTCCTGAAATTCCTGACAATTGTGTACCCCACAAACAAGCCAGCTGTGGAACTAGTCACCCCACTTCCATCCAGCACCCCAGTAGACAGGACGTATTCTTATCAACCTGTGAAATACCCACCAGTCATATCCCAGCTTCATTCTCCGGAAATTTGTTACTGTGGATAGATAATGTGTGATTTCACCTATTGACGTGAATGTTCCTAAGCAGGGAATTGTCTTTCCCCATGCCAATATTTCCTCAGGTTTGATACTGTGGGCCTCGTCCTTGGTTGAACGTGGAGGGGCCTATTTTCATGCTTTGACCTCTGGAATGAGATTTATCATCCCGGTCATACTTAGGAGTCTTTTTTCACCTGTTGGAAAAACTGAAAATATTAAGCTCACTGGTCCGTTTCAGATATATCCTAATCCAAAAGCAAGCCTGAGCAGTGGGTATTTATTTACTCAGGAGAATGATGAGGATGGTGGCCATGAGAAGAATGCTGGAAAGAATACTTATCATCCAATTGTCCAATACATCCAATGGATCATCCTTAATTTAGTATCAACATAACTCCAGATCATGAGCTCAGGCTGCCTGATGTACAACAATTCAGAGGTGATGGTGAGAGCCTTCCACTTTGGGCCCATTACTCGCCTCTCTTCTCTCAGATGCTCTGTGGTATCACAATGCTTGGTGGGCAGCATGCCATTGCCATGGCAACCATTGGGCCTGATCTGCTCAGATGGAAAGCAACTCCACCTCCTCTGTGCCCACCTGCTCTCCACAGAAGGATGGCACTTCCCCTGAACGTGTGTCAGGTTCAACACGGTGGTTCCAGAACTGCTCCCCAGGAATACTCAGTCTACAATCTCATTTGGAAAGACTATGGGATGGAAAAAATCCCACTCCCCACGGAGCCTGAACAGGAAAACAATGGCCGATGGAGGAAGAACAACACAGGAGCATCCCTTTCCATGGGAGGAGGCTTTTCCACGGAAGGAAACTATGGAATATCTTTTAACCTGATTTCCACCCATGCCATTTCAGCAGATATAGGTACCATAACAAGGCTTTCAATCCTGTCTTCCAATATGGAGCTGGGATTGTAATGGGCACATTTTGGGAGTCAGGCCCGGAAGGAGAGAAGACTCTGGTACACGTGTGCTTGTTTGTCCCATTTGTGGGATATCCACCTTAAACAATCCCATGTCCTTGGAGCAATTATCCTGCCGTTGGCGGTACTTGTATCAACAGCTCCTGTACCTCTCTCTCTCCTTCTTTTGATCTCCTTCTCTCTAGCTCTCTCACTCTACCCTTTGCCCCACTTCTATTTCTTTTGAATCCTCCTGTTACAAGTTGACCTGTGGTGATAATGGATGAAATATACAAGCCAAGAGAATGGTCCAAGTTAACCCACAGCCTTTTCTCCCTGTCATCCTAAGTCTGATCAAATATGAAATCCGTGGTCCAGAAAGACTTCCTGTGCTGTGTGGAGACACCCCAACTATGTCACACTTCCACAACACTTCCCATATTCAGCCCTTCCGATGGACACGCTGACCACTTCATATCCACTTTGGTCTGGAGGGTCGCATATTGGACTCAGAGAGCAACACACTTGAAACAAGGTCCACCTGAGTGCTCTCCCAAGAAATGGCTTATCTGCAGCATTCCCTACCTGGTCCATGAGGTATTGTGGATTTGCTCGGGTGTGGATCTCAGGACTCGTTCGTAGGGTATATAGAATATCAAGTCTATGACTCTTCATGTCTCAATGATTGGGCATCCAGTAAATGGTATCAGATTCCTTTGCCAGTGGACTGGCCAACCATAGCCCAGAGTGCAAGATGTCTGTCAACCAAAGCCAGTCTCTATGGAGTATACCTCCTCATTCTCTAGCCTCATGAGTGTCAGGGACAGAGCCCACTCCCTTCCAGGAGGGAACTTTCAATACCCTCAAATTGTAGGCATCATCACAGGGCTCCTGGAAGATCAGACAACCGACCCACCTTTCCTTCCTTATGCTTGTAGACACAACAAACACACTGGCACTGGCCCCAGGCACCACACTCCCAGGAAGCACTCAATGAGAGGGAGGGTGTGCTTATCCACCTGTGGAAAAGGCACGGGAAATAGACCGGTTACATCTGGGTTAAAAGGCCTCTGTTTGGAGGGCTCCCCTGTGGCTTAGGCTATGGAAATATGTATTCAGATGTGTGGAGCTGAAAATGCCCCATTGGGAATGTCTTCTTCAGGGGTTACATCCAGGGCCTCATGCTTGGAGGAGAGCATTGGGGCATGGTTTCCTTGTTTGTGCCCTGGGATGTCTTGTTTCAAATGGCCAGGAAGCACAATTCTTCTTTCACATGTAGGAACTCCCTTGAGGTATTCTGCCCACGGATCCCCTGAAGATATCACATGTTCAAACACCAAGCCTCTGTAATCTACATTTAGCTTGGGAGCCTGAGGCGAGTGGTGGCTATGCGTCTACAGATGGAGATAAGAGTGTTCATCCAAGAGGACCACCCCTCTGATGGATCCTCCTTTCCATCAACTTCGACATACCACCAGAGCAAGAGCTAATGGTGTCCATCTTTGAACTCTCAAGGTTTGAGGGTGAGACTTTCCCACATATGGCCCATCACACACCTCTTTTCTCACAGAGAGGTGGTTTGGTCACCAGGCTCCATGGGCATCATATCAGTGCCATGGCCACCTCTGGGAATGCACCTTTCAGAAGGAAGGCACCTCCACACACTGGGGAACCCAATTGTCTCTATCATGATGGATCTCTGATAACATGTGTAGCATTTCAGGGTCAAGTGCTTTCTCAGGCACTGCCTCACACGAATACACAGGACAGAATCTCTTTTGGAGAGCAAAGCTGACATTCCAAACACCCAAACAAAAGTCCCCTGGACAATGTCATCAAGGAACGACTGAGGAAGAACACCCTCTGAGCTGCCATTTCAATAGGAAGGGTCTTTTCCGCTTAGGGAAAATAGAGGGTGTCATTTAACTTAACCCACACCTCACGTCATTTGAGAGGACATGGGTGCCAAGCAGGGAGGACTGCTTGCTACCGACCTATTTCTAGAGGCAGGCCAAGAACGAGTGAAAATCTCATGCAAGAGTCCTGAGATTGCCTTTGTGTCTAATAGTCCCCGGAAACACAGACAAGGGCTTGGGAAGGAAATTGTGCCCTGGAATGTGGCTTGTGTCCAAAACACATCTCATTCTTTCTCTCTCTCACTCTCTCTCTGGGCTTCTTCTTCCTTCATATTCTCTCGAATTCACCTCATCCAATGTTATCTGTGGTGGTACAGGTTGGCATATCTCAGCCAGGAGAGCAGTCCAATTCTTTCACCAAGATTTTCCATCAGTCTTCCAAACTCCTCTCAAATGTGAAAGCATTATTCCTGAAATAACTCCTCTGTTTGTATGGGGATATTCCACCTTACACAATGTACCCCTATCTTACCATTGTCAGACCTTCACACTCACAGATAACCACCACAATTCTACTGCCTTCTACATGGTCACAGATGTGACTCCGAGATCAACATCTTTTCAACCACCCACACATAAGGGACCTAGTGAGAATTCACTTCTCTGAAGCACACCCCGTGTATTTGAAGTTGCTGGTGAGGTGGATCTCTCGACTCTTTCTAAGCGGAGTTCGGAAATGAAGTCTCTGACTCTCCATGTCTCAGTGAATTGGCATCTAAGTAGGGGTCTGAGCACTCTTCAGCAGGGTCTGAATGACAATGGGACAGAGTTCAAGGATTCGGTCCCCTCAAACCAGTCTCCATTTGGGACAATCCTCCTCCTTCTCTAGACCCTCAATTGGCAGGCCAGAGGCCCCTCTCATCCAAGAGGGAAACCTCAAGACCTGCCCATGGAGCCCTCACCACAGGGCTCACGGAGGAGAAGAAGAGAGACTCCTGAAATTCCTGACAATTGTGTACCCCACAAACAAGCCAGCTGTGGAACTAGTCACCCCACTTCCATCCAGCACCCCAGTAGACAGGACGTATTCTTATCAACCTGTGAAATACCCACCAGTCATATCCCAGCTTCATTCTCCGGAAATTTGTTACTGTGGATAGATAATGTGTGATTTCACCTATTGACGTGAATGTTCCTAAGCAGGGAATTGTCTTTCCCCATGCCAATATTTCCTCAGGTTTGATACTGTGGGCCTCGTCCTTGGTTGAACGTGGAGGGGCCTATTTTCATGCTTTGACCTCTGGAATGAGATTTATCATCCCGGTCATACTTAGGAGTCTTTTTTCACCTGTTGGAAAAACTGAAAATATTAAGCTCACTGGTCCGTTTCAGATATATCCTAATCCAAAAGCAAGCCTGAGCAGTGGGTATTTATTTACTCAGGAGAATGATGAGGATGGTGGCCATGAGAAGAATGCTGGAAAGAATACTTATCATCCAATTGTCCAATACATCCAATGGATCATCCTTAATTTAGTATCAACATAACTCCAGATCATGAGCTCAGGCTGCCTGATGTACAACAATTCAGAGGTGATGGTGAGAGCCTTCCACTTTGGGCCCATTACTCGCCTCTCTTCTCTCAGATGCTCTGTGGTATCACAATGCTTGGTGGGCAGCATGCCATTGCCATGGCAACCATTGGGCCTGATCTGCTCAGATGGAAAGCAACTCCACCTCCTCTGTGCCCACCTGCTCTCCACAGAAGGATGGCACTTCCCCTGAACGTGTGTCAGGTTCAACACGGTGGTTCCAGAACTGCTCCCCAGGAATACTCAGTCTACAATCTCATTTGGAAAGACTATGGGATGGAAAAAATCCCACTCCCCACGGAGCCTGAACAGGAAAACAATGGCCGATGGAGGAAGAACAACACAGGAGCATCCCTTTCCATGGGAGGAGGCTTTTCCACGGAAGGAAACTATGGAATATCTTTTAACCTGATTTCCACCCATGCCATTTCAGCAGATATAGGTACCATAACAAGGCTTTCAATCCTGTCTTCCAATATGGAGCTGGGATTGTAATGGGCACATTTTGGGAGTCAGGCCCGGAAGGAGAGAAGACTCTGGTACACGTGTGCTTGTTTGTCCCATTTGTGGGATATCCACCTTAAACAATCCCATGTCCTTGGAGCAATTATCCTGCCGTTGGCGGTACTTGTATCAACAGCTCCTGTACCTCTCTCTCTCCTTCTTTTGATCTCCTTCTCTCTAGCTCTCTCACTCTACCCTTTGCCCCACTTCTATTTCTTTTGAATCCTCCTGTTACAAGTTGACCTGTGGTGATAATGGATGAAATATACAAGCCAAGAGAATGGTCCAAGTTAACCCACAGCCTTTTCTCCCTGTCATCCTAAGTCTGATCAAATATGAAATCCGTGGTCCAGAAAGACTTCCTGTGCTGTGTGGAGACACCCCAACTATGTCACACTTCCACAACACTTCCCATATTCAGCCCTTCCGATGGACACGCTGACCACTTCATATGTACTTCGGTCTGGAGGGTCGCATATTGGACTCAGAGAGCAACACACTTGAAACAAGGTCCACCTGAGTGCTCTCCCAAGAAATGGCTTATCTGCAGCATTCCCTACCTGGTCCATGAGGTATTGTGGATTTGCTCGGGTGTGGATCTCAGGACTCGTTCGTAGGGTATATAGAATATCAAGTCTATGACTCTTCATGTCTCAATGATTGGGCATCCAGTAAATGGTATCAGATTCCTTTGCCAGTGGACTGGCCAACCATAGCCCAGAGTGCAAGATGTCTGTCAACCAAAGCCAGTCTCTATGGAGTATACCTCCTCATTCTCTAGCCTCATGAGTGTCAGGGACAGAGCCCACTCCCTTCCAGGAGGGAACTTTCAATACCCTCAAATTGTAGGCATCATCACAGGGCTCCTGGAAGATCAGACAACCGACCCACCTTTCCTTCCTTATGCTTGTAGACACAACAAACACACTGGCACTGGCCCCAGGCACCACACTCCCAGGAAGCACTCAATGAGAGGGAGGGTGTGCTTATCCACCTGTGGAAAAGGCACGGGAAATAGACCGGTTACATCTGGGTTAAAAGGCCTCTGTTTGGAGGGCTCCCCTGTGGCTTAGGCTATGGAAATATGTATTCAGATGTGTGGAGCTGAAAATGCCCCATTGGGAATGTCTTCTTCAGGGGTTACATCCAGGGCCTCATGCTTGGAGGAGAGCATTGGGGCATGGTTTCCTTGTTTGTGCCCTGGGATGTCTTGTTTCAAATGGCCAGGAAGCACAATTCTTCTTTCACATGTAGGAACTCCCTTGAGGTATTCTGCCCACGGATCCCCTGAAGATATCACATGTTCAAACACCAAGCCTCTGTAATCTACATTTAGCTTGGGAGCCTGAGGCGAGTGGTGGCTATGCGTCTACAGATGGAGATAAGAGTGTTCATCCAAGAGGACCACCCCTCTGATGGATCCTCCTTTCCATCAACTTCGACATACCACCAGAGCAAGAGCTAATGGTGTCCATCTTTGAACTCTCAAGGTTTGAGGGTGAGACTTTCCCACATATGGCCCATCACACACCTCTTTTCTCACAGAGAGGTGGTTTGGTCACCAGGCTCCATGGGCATCATATCAGTGCCATGGCCACCTCTGGGAATGCACCTTTCAGAAGGAAGGCACCTCCACACACTGGGGAACCCAATTGTCTCTATCATGATGGATCTCTGATAACATGTGTAGCATTTCAGGGTCAAGTGCTTTCTCAGGCACTGCCTCACACGAATACACAGGACAGAATCTCTTTTGGAGAGAAAAGCTGACATTCCAAACACCCAAACAAAAGTCCCCTGGACAATGTCATCAAGGAACGACTGAGGAAGAACACCCTCTGAGCTGCCATTTCAATAGGAAGGGTCTTTTCCGCTTAGGGAAAATAGAGGGTGTCATTTAACTTAACCCACACCTCACGTCATTTGAGAGGACATGGGTGCCAAGCAGGGAGGACTGCTTGCTACCGACCTATTTCTAGAGGCAGGCCAAGAACGAGTGAAAATCTCATGCAAGAGTCCTGAGATTGCCTTTGTGTCTAATAGTCCCCGGAAACACAGACAAGGGCTTGGGAAGGAAATTGTGCCCTGGAATGTGGCTTGTGTCCAAAACACATCTCATTCTTTCTCTCTCTCACTCTCTCTCTGGGCTTCTTCTTCCTTCATATTCTCTCGAATTCACCTCATCCAAGGTTATCTGTGGTGGTACAGGTTGGCATATCTCAGCCAGGAGAGCAGTCCAATTCTTTCACCAAGATTTTCCATCAGTCTTCCAAACTCCTCTCAAATGTGAAAGCATTATTCCTGAAATAACTCCTCTGTTTGTATGGGGATATTCCACCTTACACAATGTACCCCTATCTTACCATTGTCAGACCTTCACACTCACAGATAACCACCACAATTCTACTGCCTTCTACATGGTCACAGATGTGACTCCGAGATCAACATCTTTTCAACCACCCACACATAAGGGACCTAGTGAGAATTCACTTCTCTGAAGCACACCCCGTGTATTTGAAGTTGCTGGTGAGGTGGATCTCTCGACTCTTTCTAAGCGGAGTTCGGAAATGAAGTCTCTGACTCTCCATGTCTCAGTGAATTGGCATCTAAGTAGGGGTCTGAGCACTCTTCAGCAGGGTCTGAATGACAATGGGACAGAGTTCAAGGATTCGGTCCCCTCAAACCAGTCTCCATTTGGGACAATCCTCCTCCTTCTCTAGACCCTCAATTGGCAGGCCAGAGGCCCCTCTCATCCAAGAGGGAAACCTCAAGACCTGCCCATGGAGCCCTCACCACAGGGCTCACGGAGGAGAAGAAGAGAGACTCCTGAAATTCCTGACAATTGTGTACCCCACAAACAAGCCAGCTGTGGAACTAGTCACCCCACTTCCATCCAGCACCCCAGTAGACAGGACGTATTCTTATCAACCTGTGAAATACCCACCAGTCATATCCCAGCTTCATTCTCCGGAAATTTGTTACTGTGGATAGATAATGTGTGATTTCACCTATTGACGTGAAAGTTCCTAAGCAGGGAATTGTCTTTCCCCATGCCAATATTTCCTCAGGTTTGATACTGTGGGCCTCGTCCTTGGTTGAACGTGGAGGGGCCTATTTTCATGCTTTGACCTCTGGAATGAGATTTATCATCCCGGTCATACTTAGGAGTCTTTTTTCACCTGTTGGAAAAACTGAAAATATTAAGCTCACTGGTCCGTTTCAGATATATCCTAATCCAAAAGCAAGCCTGAGCAGTGGGTATTTATTTACTCAGGAGAATGATGAGGATGGTGGCCATGAGAAGAATGCTGGAAAGAATACTTATCATCCAATTGTCCAATACATCCAATGGATCATCCTTAATTTAGTATCAACATAACTCCAGATCATGAGCTCAGGCTGCCTGATGTACAACAATTCAGAGGTGATGGTGAGAGCCTTCCACTTTGGGCCCATTACTCGCCTCTCTTCTCTCAGATGCTCTGTGGTATCACAATGCTTGGTGGGCAGCATGCCATTGCCATGGCAACCATTGGGCCTGATCTGCTCAGATGGAAAGCAACTCCACCTCCTCTGTGCCCACCTGCTCTCCACAGAAGGATGGCACTTCCCCTGAACGTGTGTCAGGTTCAACACGGTGGTTCCAGAACTGCTCCCCAGGAATACTCAGTCTACAATCTCATTTGGAAAGACTATGGGATGGAAAAAATCCCACTCCCCACGGAGCCTGAACAGGAAAACAATGGCCGATGGAGGAAGAACAACACAGGAGCATCCCTTTCCATGGGAGGAGGCTTTTCCACGGAAGGAAACTATGGAATATCTTTTAACCTGATTTCCACCCATGCCATTTCAGCAGATATAGGTACCATAACAAGGCTTTCAATCCTGTCTTCCAATATGGAGCTGGGATTGTAATGGGCACATTTTGGGAGTCAGGCCCGGAAGGAGAGAAGACTCTGGTACACGTGTGCTTGTTTGTCCCATTTGTGGGATATCCACCTTAAACAATCCCATGTCCTTGGAGCAATTATCCTGCCGTTGGCGGTACTTGTATCAACAGCTCCTGTACCTCTCTCTCTCCTTCTTTTGATCTCCTTCTCTCTAGCTCTCTCACTCTACCCTTTGCCCCACTTCTATTTCTTTTGAATCCTCCTGTTACAAGTTGACCTGTGGTGATAATGGATGAAATATACAAGCCAAGAGAATGGTCCAAGTTAACCCACAGCCTTTTCTCCCTGTCATCCTAAGTCTGATCAAATATGAAATCCGTGGTCCAGAAAGACTTCCTGTGCTGTGTGGAGACACCCCAACTATGTCACACTTCCACAACACTTCCCATATTCAGCCCTTCCGATGGACACGCTGACCACTTCATATGTACTTCGGTCTGGAGGGTCGCATATTGGACTCAGAGAGCAACACACTTGAAACAAGGTCCACCTGAGTGCTCTCCCAAGAAATGGCTTATCTGCAGCATTCCCTACCTGGTCCATGAGGTATTGTGGATTTGCTCGGGTGTGGATCTCAGGACTCGTTCGTAGGGTATATAGAATATCAAGTCTATGACTCTTCATGTCTCAATGATTGGGCATCCAGTAAATGGTATCAGATTCCTTTGCCAGTGGACTGGCCAACCATAGCCCAGAGTGCAAGATGTCTGTCAACCAAAGCCAGTCTCTATGGAGTATACCTCCTCATTCTCTAGCCTCATGAGTGTCAGGGACAGAGCCCACTCCCTTCCAGGAGGGAACTTTCAATACCCTCAAATTGTAGGCATCATCACAGGGCTCCTGGAAGATCAGACAACCGACCCACCTTTCCTTCCTTATGCTTGTAGACACAACAAACACACTGGCACTGGCCCCAGGCACCACACTCCCAGGAAGCACTCAATGAGAGGGAGGGTGTGCTTATCCACCTGTGGAAAAGGCACGGGAAATAGACCGGTTACATCTGGGTTAAAAGGCCTCTGTTTGGAGGGCTCCCCTGTGGCTTAGGCTATGGAAATATGTATTCAGATGTGTGGAGCTGAAAATGCCCCATTGGGAATGTCTTCTTCAGGGGTTACATCCAGGGCCTCATGCTTGGAGGAGAGCATTGGGGCATGGTTTCCTTGTTTGTGCCCTGGGATGTCTTGTTTCAAATGGCCAGGAAGCACAATTCTTCTTTCACATGTAGGAACTCCCTTGAGGTATTCTGCCCACGGATCCCCTGAAGATATCACATGTTCAAACACCAAGCCTCTGTAATCTACATTTAGCTTGGGAGCCTGAGGCGAGTGGTGGCTATGCGTCTACAGATGGAGATAAGAGTGTTCATCCAAGAGGACCACCCCTCTGATGGATCCTCCTTTCCATCAACTTCGACATACCACCAGAGCAAGAGCTAATGGTGTCCATCTTTGAACTCTCAAGGTTTGAGGGTGAGACTTTCCCACATATGGCCCATCACACACCTCTTTTCTCACAGAGAGGTGGTTTGGTCACCAGGCTCCATGGGCATCATGTCAGTGCCATGGCCACCTCTGGGAATGCACCTTTCAGAAGGAAGGCACCTCCACACACTGGGGAACCCAATTGTCTCTATCATGATGGATCTCTGATAACATGTGTAGCATTTCAGGGTCAAGTGCTTTCTCAGGCACTGCCTCACACGAATACACAGGACAGAACCTCTTTTGGAGAGAAAAGCTGACATTCCAAACACCCAAACAAAAGTCCCCTGGACAATGTCATCAAGGAACGACTGAGGAAGAACACCCTCTGAGCTGCCATTTCAATAGGAAGGGTCTTTTCCGCTTAGGGAAAATAGAGGGTGTCATTTAACTTAACCCACACCTCACGTCATTTGAGAGGACATGGGTGCCAAGCAGGGAGGACTGCTTGCTACCAACCTATTTCTAGAGGCAGGCCAAGAACGAGTGAAAATCTCATGCAAGAGTCCTGAGATTGCCTTTGTGTCTAATAGTCCCCGGAAACACAGACAAGGGCTTGGGAAGGAAATTGTGCCCTGGAATGTGGCTTGTGTCCAAAACACATCTCATTCTTTCTCTCTCTCACTCTCTCTCTGGGCTTCTTCTTCCTTCATATTCTCTCGAATTCACCTCATCCAAGGTTATCTGTGGTGGTACAGGTTGGCATATCTCAGCCAGGAGAGCAGTCCAATTCTTTCACCAAGACTTTCCATCAGTCTTCCAAACTCCTCTCAAATGTGAAAGCATTATTCCTGAAATAACTCCTCTGTTTGTATGGGGATATTCCACCTTACACAATGTACCCCTATCTTACCATTGTCAGACCTTCACACTCACAGATAACCACCACAATTCTACTGCCTTCTACATGGTCACAGATGTGACTCCGAGATCAACATCTTTTCAACCACCCACACATAAGGGACCTAGTGAGAATTCACTTCTCTGAAGCACACCCCGTGTATTTGAAGTTGCTGGTGAGGTGGATCTCTCGACTCTTTCTAAGCGGAGTTCGGAAATGAAGTCTCTGACTCTCCATGTCTCAGTGAATTGGCATCTAAGTAGGGGTCTGAGCACTCTTCAGCAGGGTCTGAATGACAATGGGACAGAGTTCAAGGATTCAGTCCCCTCAAACCAGTCTCCATTTGGGACAATCCTCCTCCTTCTCTAGACCCTCAATTGGCAGGCCAGAGGCCCCTCTCATCCAAGAGGGAAACCTCAAGACCTGCCCATGGAGCCCTCACCACAGGGCTCACGGAGGAGAAGAAGAGAGACTCCTGAAATTCCTGACAATTGTGTACCCCACAAACAAGCCAGCTGTGGAACTAGTCACCCCACTTCCATCCAGCACCCCAGTAGACAGGACGTATTCTTATCAACCTGTGAAATACCCACCAGTCATATCCCAGCTTCATTCTCCGGAAATTTGTTACTGTGGATAGATAATGTGTGATTTCACCTATTGACGTGAATGTTCCTAAGCAGGGAATTGTCTTTCCCCATGCCAATATTTCCTCAGGTTTGATACTGTGGGCCTCGTCCTTGGTTGAACGTAGAGGGGCCTATTTTCATGCTTTGACCTCTGGAATGAGATTTATCATCCCGGTCATACTTAGGAGTCTTTTTTCACCTGTTGGAAAAACTGAAAATATTAAGCTCACTGGTCCGTTTCAGATATATCCTAATCCAAAAGCAAGCCTGAGCAGTGGGTATTTATTTACTCAGGAGAATGATGAGGATGGTGGCCATGAGAAGAATGCTGGAAAGAATACTTATCATCCAATTGTCCAATACATCCAATGGATCATCCTTAATTTAGTATCAACATAACTCCAGATCATGAGCTCAGGCTGCCTGATGTACAACAATTCAGAGGTGATGGTGAGAGCCTTCCACTTTGGGCCCATTACTCGCCTCTCTTCTCTCAGATGCTCTGTGGTATCACAATGCTTGGTGGGCAGCATGCCATTGCCATGGCAACCATTGGGCCTGATCTGCTCAGACGGAAAGCAACTCCACCTCCTCTGTGCCCACCTGCTCTCCACAGAAGGATGGCACTTCCCCTGAACGTGTGTCAGGTTCAACACGGTGGTTCCAGAACTGCTCCCCAGGAATACTCAGTCTACAATCTCATTTGGAAAGACTATGGGATGGAAAAAATCCCACTCCCCACGGAGCCTGAACAGGAAAACAATGGCCGATGGAGGAAGAACAACACAGGAGCATCCCTTTCCATGGGAGGAGGCTTTTCCACGGAAGGAAACTATGGAATATCTTTTAACCTGATTTCCACCCATGCCATTTCAGCAGATATAGGTACCATAACAAGGCTTTCAATCCTGTCTTCCAATATGGAGCTGGGATTGTAATGGGCACATTTTGGGAGTCAGGCCCGGAAGGAGAGAAGACTCTGGTACACGTGTGCTTGTTTGTCCCATTTGTGGGATATCCACCTTAAACAATCCCATGTCCTTGGAGCAATTATCCTGCCGTTGGCGGTACTTGTATCAACAGCTCCTGTACCTCTCTCTCTCCTTCTTTTGATCTCCTTCTCTCTAGCTCTCTCACTCTACCCTTTGCCCCACTTCTATTTCTTTTGAATCCTCCTGTTACAAGTTGACCTGTGGTGATAATGGATGAAATATACAAGCCAAGAGAATGGTCCAAGTTAACCCACAGCCTTTTCTCCCTGTCATCCTAAGTCTGATCACATATGAAATCCGTGGTCCAGAAAGACTTCCTGTGCTGTGTGGAGACACCCCAACTATGTCACACTTCCACAACACTTCCCATATTCAGCCCTTCCGATGGACACGCTGACCACTTCATATCCACTTTGGTCTGGAGGGTCGCATATTGGACTCAGAGAGCAACACACTTGAAACAAGGTCCACCTGAGTGCTCTCCCAAGAAATGGCTTATCTGCAGCATTCCCTACCTGGTCCATGAGGTCTTGTGGATTTGCTCGGGTGTGGATCTCAGGACTCGTTCGTAGGGTATATAGAATATCAAGTCTATGACTCTTCATGTCTCAATGATTGGGCATCCAGTAAATGGTATCAGATTCCTTTGCCAGTGGACTGGCCAACCATAGCCCAGAGTGCAAGATGTCTGTCAACCAAAGCCAGTCTCTATGGAGTATACCTCCTCATTCTCTAGCCTCATGAGTGTCAGGGACAGAGCCCACTCCCTTCCAGGAGGGAACTTTCAATACCCTCAAATTGTAGGCATCATCACAGGGCTCCTGGAAGATCAGACAACCGACCCACCTTTCCTTCCTTATGCTTGTAGACACAACAAACACACTGGCACTGGCCCCAGGCACCACACTCCCAGGAAGCACTCAATGAGAGGGAGGGTGTGCTTATCCACCTGTGGAAAAGGCACGGGAAATAGACCGGTTACATCTGGGTTAAAAGGCCTCTGTTTGGAGGGCTCCCCTGTGGCTTAGGCTATGGAAATATGTATTCAGATGTGTGGAGCTGAAAATGCCCCATTGGGAATGTCTTCTTCAGGGGTTACATCCAGGGCCTCATGCTTGGAGGAGAGCATTGGGGCATGGTTTCCTTGTTTGTGCCCTGGGATGTCTTGTTTCAAATGGCCAGGAAGCACAATTCTTCTTTCACATGTAGGAACTCCCTTGAGGTATTCTGCCCACGGATCCCCTGAAGATATCACATGTTCAAACACCAAGCCTCGGTAATCTACATTTAGCTTGGGAGCCTGAGGCGAGTGGTGGCTATGCGTCTACAGATGGAGATAAGAGTGTTCATCCAAGAGGACCACCCCTCTGATGGATCCTCCTTTCCATCAACTTCGACAT
The DNA here is from genome assembly GCF_054392235.1 of Sus scrofa. Classification (NCBI taxonomy): domain Eukaryota; kingdom Metazoa; phylum Chordata; class Mammalia; order Artiodactyla; family Suidae; genus Sus; species Sus scrofa. The sequence continues at coordinate 47,031,581 of NC_139402.1, forward strand.
ACCACCAGAGCAAGAGCTAATGGTGTCCATCTTTGAACTCTCAAGGTTTGAGGGTGAGACTTTCCCACATATGGCCCATCACACACCTCTTTTCTCACAGAGAGGTGGTTTGGTCACCAGGCTCCATGGGCATCATATCAGTGCCATGGCCACCTCTGGGAATGCACCTTTCAGAAGGAAGGCACCTCCACACACTGGGGAACCCAATTGTCTCTATCATGATGGATCTCTGATAACATGTGTAGCATTTCAGGGTCAAGTGCTTTCTCAGGCACTGCCTCACACGAATACACAGGACAGAACCTCTTTTGGAGAGCAAAGCTGACATTCCAAACACCCAAACAAAAGTCCCCTGGACAATGTCATCAAGGAACGACTGAGGAAGAACACCCTCTGAGCTGCCATTTCAATAGGAAGGGTCTTTTCTGCTTAGGGAAAATAGAGGGTGTCATTTAACTTAACCCACACCTCACGTCATTTGAGAGGACATGGGTGCCAAGCAGGGAGGACTGCTTGCTACCGACCTATTTCTAGAGGCAGGCCAAGAACGAGTGAAAATCTCATGCAAGAGTCCTGAGATTGCCTTTGTGTCTAATAGTCCCCGGAAACACAGACAAGGGCTTGGGAAGGAAATTGTGCCCTGGAATGTGGCTTGTGTCCAAAACACATCTCATTCTTTCTCTCTCTCACTCTCTCTCTGGGCTTCTTCTTCCTTCATATTCTCTCGAATTCACCTCATCCAAGGTTATCTGTGGTGGTACAGGTTGGCATATCTCAGCCAGGAGAGCAGTCCAATTCTTTCACCAAGATTTTCCATCAGTCTTCCAAACTCCTCTCAAATGTGAAAGCATTATTCCTGAAATAACTCCTCTGTTTGTATGGGGATATTCCACCTTACACAATGTACCCCTATCTTACCATTGTCAGACCTTCACACTCACAGATAACCACCACAATTCTACTGCCTTCTACATGGTCACAGATGTGACTCCGAGATCAACATCTTTTCAACCACCCACACATAAGGGACCTAGTGAGAATTCACTTCTCTGAAGCACACCCCGTGTATTTGAAGTTGCTGGTGAGGTGGATCTCTCGACTCTTTCTAAGCGGAGTTCGGAAATGAAGTCTCTGCCTCTCCATGTCTCAGTGAATAGGCATCTAAGTAGGGGTCTGAGCACTCTTCAGCAGGGTCTGAATGACAATGGGACAGAGTTCAAGGATTCGGTCCCCTCAAACCAGTCTCCATTTGGGACAATCCTCCTCCTTCTCTAGACCCTCAATTGGCAGGCCAGAGGCCCCTCTCATCCAAGAGGGAAACCTCAAGACCTGCCCATGGAGCCCTCACCACAGGGCTCACGGAGGAGAAGAAGAGAGACTCCTGAAATTCCTGACAATTGTGTACCCCACAAACAAGCCAGCTGTGGAACTAGTCACCCCACTTCCATCCAGCACCCCAGTAGACAGGACGTATTCTTATCAACCTGTGAAATACCCACCAGTCATATCCCAGCTTCATTCTCCGGAAATTTGTTACTGTGGATAGATAATGTGTGATTTCACCTATTGACGTGAATGTTCCTAAGCAGGGAATTGTCTTTCCCCATGCCAATATTTCCTCAGGTTTGATACTGTGGGCCTCGTCCTTGGTTGAACGTAGAGGGGCCTATTTTCATGCTTTGACCTCTGGAATGAGATTTATCATCCCGGTCATACTTAGGAGTCTTTTTTCACCTGTTGGAAAAACTGAAAATATTAAGCTCACTGGTCCGTTTCAGATATATCCTAATCCAAAAGCAAGCCTGAGCAGTGGGTATTTATTTACTCAGGAGAATGATGAGGATGGTGGCCATGAGAAGAATGCTGGAAAGAATACTTATCATCCAATTGTCCAATACATCCAATGGATCATCCTTAATTTAGTATCAACATAACTCCAGATCATGAGCTCAGGCTGCCTGATGTACAACAATTCAGAGGTGATGGTGAGAGCCTTCCACTTTGGGCCCATTACTCGCCTCTCTTCTCTCAGATGCTCTGTGGTATCACAATGCTTGGTGGGCAGCATGCCATTGCCATGGCAACCATTGGGCCTGATCTGCTCAGACGGAAAGCAACTCCACCTCCTCTGTGCCCACCTGCTCTCCACAGAAGGATGGCACTTCCCCTGAACGTGTGTCAGGTTCAACACGGTGGTTCCAGAACTGCTCCCCAGGAATACTCAGTCTACAATCTCATTTGGAAAGACTATGGGATGGAAAAAATCCCACTCCCCACGGAGCCTGAACAGGAAAACAATGGCCGATGGAGGAAGAACAACACAGGAGCATCCCTTTCCATGGGAGGAGGCTTTTCCACGGAAGGAAACTATGGAATATCTTTTAACCTGATTTCCACCCATGCCATTTCAGCAGATATAGGTACCATAACAAGGCTTTCAGTCCTGTCTTCCAATATGGAGCTGGGATTGTAATGGGCACATTTTGGGAGTCAGGCCCGGAAGGAGAGAAGACTCTGGTACACGTGTGCTTGTTTGTCCCATTTGTGGGATATCCACCTTAAACAATCCCATGTCCTTGGAGCAATTATCCTGCCGTTGGCGGTACTTGTATCAACAGCTCCTGTACCTCTCTCTCTCCTTCTTTTGATCTCCTTCTCTCTAGCTCTCTCACTCTACCCTTTGCCCCACTTCTATTTCTTTTGAATCCTCCTGTTACAAGTTGACCTGTGGTGATAATGGATGAAATATACAAGCCAAGAGAATGGTCCAAGTTAACCCACAGCCTTTTCTCCCTGTCATCCTAAGTCTGATCAAATATGAAATCCGTGGTCCAGAAAGACTTCCTGTGCTGTGTGGAGACACCCCAACTATGTCACACTTCCACAACACTTCCCATATTCAGCCCTTCCGATGGACACGCTGACCACTTCATATACACTTTGGTCTGGAGGGTCGCATATTGGACTCAGAGAGCAACACACTTGAAACAAGGTCCACCTGAGTGCTCTCCCAAGAAATGGCTTATCTGCAGCATTCCCTACCTGGTCCATGAGGTATTGTGGATTTGCTCGGGTGTGGATCTCAGGACTCGTTCGTAGGGTATATAGAATATCAAGTCTATGACTCTTCATGTCTCAATGATTGGGCATCCAGTAAATGGTATCAGATTCCTTTGCCAGTGGACTGGCCAACCATAGCCCAGAGTGCAAGATGTCTGTCAACCAAAGCCAGTCTCTATGGAGTATACCTCCTCATTCTCTAGCCTCATGAGTGTCAGGGACAGAGCCCACTCCCTTCCAGGAGGGAACTTTCAATACCCTCAAATTGTAGGCATCATCACAGGGCTCCTGGAAGATCAGACAACCGACCCACCTTTCCTTCCTTATGCTTGTAGACACAACAAACACACTGGCACTGGCCCCAGGCACCACACTCCCAGGAAGCACTCAATGAGAGGGAGGGTGTGCTTATCCACCTGTGGAAAAGGCACGGGAAATAGACCGGTTACATCTGGGTTAAAAGGCCTCTGTTTGGAGGGCTCCCCTGTGGCTTAGGCTATGGAAATATGTATTCAGATGTGTGGAGCTGAAAATGCCCCATTGGGAATGTCTTCTTCAGGGGTTACATCCAGGGCCTCATGCTTGGAGGAGAGCATTGGGGCATGGTTTCCTTGTTTGTGCCCTGGGATGTCTTGTTTCAAATGGCCAGGAAGCACAATTCTTCTTTCACATGTAGGAACTCCCTTGAGGTATTCTGCCCACGGATCCCCTGAAGATATCACATGTTCAAACACCAAGCCTCGGTAATCTACATTTAGCTTGGGAGCCTGAGGCGAGTGGTGGCTATGCGTCTACAGATGGAGATAAGAGTGTTCATCCAAGAGGACCACCCCTCTGATGGATCCTCCTTTCCATCAACTTCGACATACCACCAGAGCAAGAGCTAATGGTGTCCATCTTTGAACTCTCAAGGTTTGAGGGTGAGACTTTCCCACATATGGCCCATCACACACCTCTTTTCTCACAGAGAGGTGGTTTGGTCACCAGGCTCCATGGGCATCATATCAGTGCCATGGCCACCTCTGGGAATGCACCTTTCAGAAGGAAGGCACCTCCACACACTGGGGAACCCAATTGTCTCTATCATGATGGATCTCTGATAACATGTGTAGCATTTCAGGGTCAAGTGCTTTCTCAGGCACTGCCTCACACGAATACACAGGACAGAATCTCTTTTGGAGAGCAAAGCTGACATTCCAAACACCCAAACAAAAGTCCCCTGGACAATGTCATCAAGGAACGACTGAGGAAGAACACCCTCTGAGCTGCCATTTCAATAGGAAGGGTCTTTTCCGCTTAGGGAAAATAGAGGGTGTCATTTAACTTAACCCACACCTCACGTCATTTGAGAGGACATGGGTGCCAAGCAGGGAGGACTGCTTGCTACCGACCTATTTCTAGAGGCAGGCCAAGAACGAGTGAAAATCTCATGCAAGAGTCCTGAGATTGCCTTTGTGTCTAATAGTCCCCGGAAACACAGACAAGGGCTTGGGAAGGAAATTGTGCCCTGGAATGTGGCTTGTGTCCAAAACACATCTCATTCTTTCTCTCTCTTCACTCTCTCTCTGGGCTTCTTCTTCCTTCATATTCTCTCGAATTCACCTCATCCAAGGTTATCTGTGGTGGTACAGGTTGGCATATCTCAGCCAGGAGAGCAGTCCAATTCTTTCACCAAGATTTTCCATCAGTCTTCCAAACTCCTCTCAAATGTGAAAGCATTATTCCTGAAATAACTCCTCTGTTTGTATGGGGATATTCCACCTTACACAATGTACCCCTATCTTACCATTGTCAGACCTTCACACTCACAGATAACCACCACAATTCTACTGCCTTCTACATGGTCACAGATGTGACTCCGAGATCAACATCTTTTCAACCACCCACACATAAGGGACCTAGTGAGAATTCACTTCTCTGAAGCACACCCCGTGTATTTGAAGTTGCTGGTGAGGTGGATCTCTCGACTCTTTCTAAGCGGAGTTCGGAAATGAAGTCTCTGACTCTCCATGTCTCAGTGAATAGGCATCTAAGTAGGGGTCTGAGCACTCTTCAGCAGGGTCTGAATGACAATGGGACAGAGTTCAAGGATTCGGTCCCCTCAAACCAGTCTCCATTTGGGACAATCCTCCTCCTTCTCTAGACCCTCAATTGGCAGGCCAGAGGCCCCTCTCATCCAAGAGGGAAACCTCAAGACCTGCCCATGGAGCCCTCACCACAGGGCTCACGGAGGAGAAGAAGAGAGACTCCTGAAATTCCTGACAATTGTGTACCCCACAAACAAGCCAGCTGTGGAACTAGTCACCCCACTTCCATCCAGCACCCCAGTAGACAGGACGTATTCTTATCAACCTGTGAAATACCCACCAGTCATATCCCAGCTTCATTCTCCGGAAATTTGTTACTGTGGATAGATAATGTGTGATTTCACCTATTGACGTGAATGTTCCTAAGCAGGGAATTGTCATTCCCCATGCCAATATTTCCTCAGGTTTGATACTGTGGGCCTCGTCCTTGGTTGAACGTAGAGGGGCCTATTTTCATGCTTTGACCTCTGGAATGAGATTTATCATCCCGGTCATACTTAGGAGTCTTTTTTCACCTGTTGGAAAAACTGAAAATATTAAGCTCACTGGTCCGTTTCAGATATATCCTAATCCAAAAGCAAGCCTGAGCAGTGGGTATTTATTTACTCAGGAGAATGATGAGGATGGTGGCCATGAGAAGAATGCTGGAAAGAATACTTATCATCCAATTGTCCAATACATCCAATGGATCATCCTTAATTTAGTATCAACATAACTCCAGATCATGAGCTCAGGCTGCCTGATGTACAACAATTCAGAGGTGATGGTGAGAGCCTTCCACTTTGGGCCCATTACTCGCCTCTCTTCTCTCAGATGCTCTGTGGTATCACAATGCTTGGTGGGCAGCATGCCATTGCCATGGCAACCATTGGGCCTGATCTGCTCAGATGGAAAGCAACTCCACCTCCTCTGTGCCCACCTGCTCTCCACAGAAGGATGGCACTTCCCCTGAACGTGTGTCAGGTTCAACACGGTGGTTCCAGAACTGCTCCCCAGGAATACTCAGTCTACAATCTCATTTGGAAAGACTATGGGATGGAAAAAATCCCACTCCCCACGGAGCCTGAACAGGAAAACAATGGCCGATGGAGGAAGAACAACACAGGAGCATCCCTTTCCATGGGAGGAGGCTTTTCCACGGAAGGAAACTATGGAATATCTTTTAACCTGATTTCCACCCATGCCATTTCAGCAGATATAGGTACCATAACAAGGCTTTCAGTCCTGTCTTCCAATATGGAGCTGGGATTGTAATGGGCACATTTTGGGAGTCAGGCCCGGAAGGAGAGAAGACTCTGGTACACGTGTGCTTGTTTGTCCCATTTGTGGGATATCCACCTTAAACAATCCCATGTCCTTGGAGCAATTATCCTGCCGTTGGCGGTACTTGTATCAACAGCTCCTGTACCTCTCTCTCTCCTTCTTTTGATCTCCTTCTCTCTAGCTCTCTCACTCTACCCTTTGCCCCACTTCTATTTCTTTTGAATCCTCCTGTTACAAGTTGACCTGTGGTGATAATGGATGAAATATACAAGCCAAGAGAATGGTCCAAGTTAACCCACAGCCTTTTCTCCCTGTCATCCTAAGTCTGATCAAATATGAAATCCGTGGTCCAGAAAGACTTCCTGTGCTGTGTGGAGACACCCCAACTATGTCACACTTCCACAACACTTCCCATATTCAGCCCTTCCGATGGACACGCTGACCACTTCATATACACTTTGGTCTGGAGGGTCGCATATTGGACTCAGAGAGCAACACACTTGAAACAAGGTCCACCTGAGTGCTCTCCCAAGAAATGGCTTATCTGCAGCATTCCCTACCTGGTCCATGAGGTATTGTGGATTTGCTCGGGTGTGGATCTCAGGACTCGTTCGTAGGGTATATAGAATATCAAGTCTATGACTCTTCATGTCTCAATGATTGGGCATCCAGTAAATGGTATCAGATTCCTTTGCCAGTGGACTGGCCAACCATAGCCCAGAGTGCAAGATGTCTGTCAACCAAAGCCAGTCTCTATGGAGTATACCTCCTCATTCTCTAGCCTCATGAGTGTCAGGGACAGAGCCCACTCCCTTCCAGGAGGGAACTTTCAATACCCTCAAATTGTAGGCATCATCACAGGGCTCCTGGAAGATCAGACAATCGACCCACCTTTCCTTCCTTATGCTTGTAGACACAACAAACACACTGGCACTGGCCCCAGGCACCACACTCCCAGGAAGCACTCAATGAGAGGGAGGGTGTGCTTATCCACCTGTGGAAAAGGCACGGGAAATAGACCGGTTACATCTGGGTTAAAAGGCCTCTGTTTGGAGGGCTCCCCTGTGGCTTAGGCTATGGAAATATGTATTCAGATGTGTGGAGCTGAAAATGCCCCATTGGGAATGTCTTCTTCAGGGGTTACATCCAGGGCCTCATGCTTGGAGGAGAGCATTGGGGCATGGTTTCCTTGTTTGTGCCCTGGGATGTCTTGTTTCAAATGGCCAGGAAGCACAATTCTTCTTTCACATGTAGGAACTCCCTTGAGGTATTCTGCCCACGGATCCCCTGAAGATATCACATGTTCAAACACCAAGCCTCGGTAATCTACATTTAGCTTGGGAGCCTGAGGCGAGTGGTGGCTATGCGTCTACAGATGGAGATAAGAGTGTTCATCCAAGAGGACCACCCCTCTGATGGATCCTCCTTTCCATCAACTTCGACATACCACCAGAGCAAGAGCTAATGGTGTCCATCTTTGAACTCTCAAGGTTTGAGGGTGAGACTTTCCCACATATGGCCCATCACACACCTCTTTTCTCACAGAGAGGTGGTTTGGTCACCAGGCTCCATGGGCATCATATCAGTGCCATGGCCACCTCTGGGAATGCACCTTTCAGAAGGAAGGCACCTCCACACACTGGGGAACCCAATTGTCTCTATCATGATGGATCTCTGATAACATGTGTAGCATTTCAGGGTCAAGTGCTTTCTCAGGCACTGCCTCACACGAATACACAGGACAGAATCTCTTTTGGAGAGCAAAGCTGACATTCCAAACACCCAAACAAAAGTCCCCTGGACAATGTCATCAAGGAACGACTGAGGAAGAACACCCTCTGAGCTGCCATTTCAATAGGAAGGGTCTTTTCCGCTTAGGGAAAATAGAGGGTGTCATTTAACTTAACCCACACCTCACGTCATTTGAGAGGACATGGGTGCCAAGCAGGGAGGACTGCTTGCTACCGACCTATTTCTAGAGGCAGGCCAAGAACGAGTGAAAATCTCATGCAAGAGTCCTGAGATTGCCTTTGTGTCTAATAGTCCCCGGAAACACAGACAAGGGCTTGGGAAGGAAATTGTGCCCTGGAATGTGGCTTGTGTCCAAAACACATCTCATTCTTTCTCTCTCTTCACTCTCTCTCTGGGCTTCTTCTTCCTTCATATTCTCTCGAATTCACCTCATCCAAGGTTATCTGTGGTGGTACAGGTTGGCATATCTCAGCCAGGAGAGCAGTCCAATTCTTTCACCAAGATTTTCCATCAGTCTTCCAAACTCCTCTCAAATGTGAAAGCATTATTCCTGAAATAACTCCTCTGTTTGTATGGGGATATTCCACCTTACACAATGTACCCCTATCTTACCATTGTCAGACCTTCACACTCACAGATAACCACCACAATTCTACTGCCTTCTACATGGTCACAGATGTGACTCCGAGATCAACATCTTTTCAACCACCCACACATAAGGGACCTAGTGAGAATTCACTTCTCTGAAGCACACCCCGTGTATTTGAAGTTGCTGGTGAGGTGGATCTCTCGACTCTTTCTAAGCGGAGTTCGGAAATGAAGTCTCTGACTCTCCATGTCTCAGTGAATAGGCATCTAAGTAGGGGTCTGAGCACTCTTCAGCAGGGTCTGAATGACAATGGGACAGAGTTCAAGGATTCGGTCCCCTCAAACCAGTCTCCATTTGGGACAATCCTCCTCCTTCTCTAGACCCTCAATTGGCAGGCCAGAGGCCCCTCTCATCCAAGAGGGAAACCTCAAGACCTGCCCATGGAGCCCTCACCACAGGGCTCACGGAGGAGAAGAAGAGAGACTCCTGAAATTCCTGACAATTGTGTACCCCACAAACAAGCCAGCTGTGGAACTAGTCACCCCACTTCCATCCAGCACCCCAGTAGACAGGACGTATTCTTATCAACCTGTGAAATACCCACCAGTCATATCCCAGCTTCATTCTCCGGAAATTTGTTACTGTGGATAGATAATGTGTGATTTCACCTATTGACGTGAATGTTCCTAAGCAGGGAATTGTCATTCCCCATGCCAATATTTCCTCAGGTTTGATACTGTGGGCCTCGTCCTTGGTTGAACGTAGAGGGGCCTATTTTCATGCTTTGACCTCTGGAATGAGATTTATCATCCCGGTCATACTTAGGAGTCTTTTTTCACCTGTTGGAAAAACTGAAAATATTAAGCTCACTGGTCCGTTTCAGATATATCCTAATCCAAAAGCAAGCCTGAGCAGTGGGTATTTATTTACTCAGGAGAATGATGAGGATGGTGGCCATGAGAAGAATGCTGGAAAGAATACTTATCATCCAATTGTCCAATACATCCAATGGATCATCCTTAATTTAGTATCAACATAACTCCAGATCATGAGCTCAGGCTGCCTGATGTACAACAATTCAGAGGTGATGGTGAGAGCCTTCCACTTTGGGCCCATTACTCGCCTCTCTTCTCTCAGATGCTCTGTGGTATCACAATGCTTGGTGGGCAGCATGCCATTGCCATGGCAACCATTGGGCCTGATCTGCTCAGATGGAAAGCAACTCCACCTCCTCTGTGCCCACCTGCTCTCCACAGAAGGATGGCACTTCCCCTGAACGTGTGTCAGGTTCAACACGGTGGTTCCAGAACTGCTCCCCAGGAATACTCAGTCTACAATCTCATTTGGAAAGACTATGGGATGGAAAAAATCCCACTCCCCACGGAGCCTGAACAGGAAAACAATGGCCGATGGAGGAAGAACAACACAGGAGCATCCCTTTCCATGGGAGGAGGCTTTTCCACGGAAGGAAACTATGGAATATCTTTTAACCTGATTTCCACCCATGCCATTTCAGCAGATATAGGTACCATAACAAGGCTTTCAGTCCTGTCTTCCAATATGGAGCTGGGATTGTAATGGGCACATTTTGGGAGTCAGGCCCGGAAGGAGAGAAGACTGTGGTACACGTGTGCTTGTTTGTCCCATTTGTGGGATATCCACCTTAAACAATCCCATGTCCTTGGAGCAATTATCCTGCCGTTGGCGGTACTTGTATCAACAGCTCCTGTACCTCTCTCTCTCCTTCTTTTGATCTCCTTCTCTCTAGCTCTCTCACTCTACCCTTTGCCCCACTTCTATTTCTTTTGAATCCTCCTGTTACAAGTTGACCTGTGGTGATAATGGATGAAATATACAAGCCAAGAGAATGGTCCAAGTTAACCCACAGCCTTTTCTCCCTGTCATCCTAAGTCTGATCAAATATGAAATCCGTGGTCCAGAAAGACTTCCTGTGCTGTGTGGAGACACCCCAACTATGTCACACTTCCACAACACTTCCCATATTCAGCCCTTCCGATGGACACGCTGACCACTTCATATACACTTTGGTCTGGAGGGTCGCATATTGGACTCAGAGAGCAACACACTTGAAACAAGGTCCACCTGAGTGCTCTCCCAAGAAATGGCTTATCTGCAGCATTCCCTACCTGGTCCATGAGGTATTGTGGATTTGCTCGGGTGTGGATCTCAGGACTCGTTCGTAGGGTATATAGAATATCAAGTCTATGACTCTTCATGTCTCAATGATTGGGCATCCAGTAAATGGTATCAGATTCCTTTGCCAGTGGACTGGCCAACCATAGCCCAGAGTGCAAGATGTCTGTCAACCAAAGCCAGTCTCTATGGAGTATACCTCCTCATTCTCTAGCCTCATGAGTGTCAGGGACAGAGCCCACTCCCTTCCAGGAGGGAACTTTCAATACCCTCAAATTGTAGGCATCATCACAGGGCTCCTGGAAGATCAGACAATCGACCCACCTTTCCTTCCTTATGCTTGTAGACACAACAAACACACTGGCACTGGCCCCAGGCACCACACTCCCAGGAAGCACTCAATGAGAGGGAGGGTGTGCTTATCCACCTGTGGAAAAGGCACGGGAAATAGACCGGTTACATCTGGGTTAAAAGGCCTCTGTTTGGAGGGCTCCCCTGTGGCTTAGGCTATGGAAATATGTATTCAGATGTGTGGAGCTGAAAATGCCCCATTGGGAATGTCTTCTTCAGGGGTTACATCCAGGGCCTCATGCTTGGAGGAGAGCATTGGGGCATGGTTTCCTTGTTTGTGCCCTGGGATGTCTTGTTTCAAATGGCCAGGAAGCACAATTCTTCTTTCACATGTAGGAACTCCCTTGAGGTATTCTGCCCACGGATCCCCTGAAGATATCACATGTTCAAACACCAAGCCTCGGTAATCTACATTTAGCTTGGGAGCCTGAGGCGAGTGGTGGCTATGCGTCTACAGATGGAGATAAGAGTGTTCATCCAAGAGGACCACCCCTCTGATGGATCCTCCTTTCCATCAACTTCGACATACCACCAGAGCAAGAGCTAATGGTGTCCATCTTTGAACTCTCAAGGTTTGAGGGTGAGACTTTCCCACATATGGCCCATCACACACCTCTTTTCTCACAGAGAGGTGGTTTGGTCACCAGGCTCCATGGGCATCATATCAGTGCCATGGCCACCTCTGGGAATGCACCTTTCAGAAGGAAGGCACCTCCACACACTGGGGAACCCAATTGTCTCTATCATGATGGATCTCTGATAACATGTGTAGCATTTCAGGGTCAAGTGCTTTCTCAGGCACTGCCTCACACGAATACACAGGACAGAATCTCTTTTGGAGAGCAAAGCTGACATTCCAAACACCCAAACAAAAGTCCCCTGGACAATGTCATCAAGGAACGACTGAGGAAGAACACCCTCTGAGCTGCCATTTCAATAGGAAGGGTCTTTTCCGCTTAGGGAAAATAGAGGGTGTCATTTAACTTAACCCACACCTCACGTCATTTGAGAGGACATGGGTGCCAAGCAGGGAGGACTGCTTGCTACCGACCTATTTCTAGAGGCAGGCCAAGAACGAGTGAAAATCTCATGCAAGAGTCCTGAGATTGCCTTTGTGTCTAATAGTCCCCGGAAACACAGACAAGGGCTTGGGAAGGAAATTGTGCCCTGGAATGTGGCTTGTGTCCAAAACACATCTCATTCTTTCTCTCTCTTCACTCTCTCTCTGGGCTTCTTCTTCCTTCATATTCTCTCGAATTCACCTCATCCAAGGTTATCTGTGGTGGTACAGGTTGGCATATCTCAGCCAGGAGAGCAGTCCAATTCTTTCACCAAGATTTTCCATCAGTCTTCCAAACTCCTCTCAAATGTGAAAGCATTATTCCTGAAATAACTCCTCTGTTTGTATGGGGATATTCCACCTTACACAATGTACCCCTATCTTACCATTGTCAGACCTTCACACTCACAGATAACCACCACAATTCTACTGCCTTCTACATGGTCACAGATGTGACTCCGAGATCAACATCTTTTCAACCACCCACACATAAGGGACCTAGTGAGAATTCACTTCTCTGAAGCACACCCCGTGTATTTGAAGTTGCTGGTGAGGTGGATCTCTCGACTCTTTCTAAGCGGAGTTCGGAAATGAAGTCTCTGACTCTCCATGTCTCAGTGAATAGGCATCTAAGTAGGGGTCTGAGCACTCTTCAGCAGGGTCTGAATGACAATGGGACAGAGTTCAAGGATTCGGTCCCCTCAAACCAGTCTCCATTTGGGACAATCCTCCTCCTTCTCTAGACCCTCAATTGGCAGGCCAGAGGCCCCTCTCATCCAAGAGGGAAACCTCAAGACCTGCCCATGGAGCCCTCACCACAGGGCTCACGGAGGAGAAGAAGAGAGACTCCTGAAATTCCTGACAATTGTGTACCCCACAAACAAGCCAGCTGTGGAACTAGTCACCCCACTTCCATCCAGCACCCCAGTAGACAGGACGTATTCTTATCAACCTGTGAAATACCCACCAGTCATATCCCAGCTTCATTCTCCGGAAATTTGTTACTGTGGATAGATAATGTGTGATTTCACCTATTGACGTGAATGTTCCTAAGCAGGGAATTGTCATTCCCCATGCCAATATTTCCTCAGGTTTGATACTGTGGGCCTCGTCCTTGGTTGAACGTAGAGGGGCCTATTTTCATGCTTTGACCTCTGGAATGAGATTTATCATCCCGGTCATACTTAGGAGTCTTTTTTCACCTGTTGGAAAAACTGAAAATATTAAGCTCACTGGTCCGTTTCAGATATATCCTAATCCAAAAGCAAGCCTGAGCAGTGGGTATTTATTTACTCAGGAGAATGATGAGGATGGTGGCCATGAGAAGAATGCTGGAAAGAATACTTATCATCCAATTGTCCAATACATCCAATGGATCATCCTTAATTTAGTATCAACATAACTCCAGATCATGAGCTCAGGCTGCCTGATGTACAACAATTCAGAGGTGATGGTGAGAGCCTTCCACTTTGGGCCCATTACTCGCCTCTCTTCTCTCAGATGCTCTGTGGTATCACAATGCTTGGTGGGCAGCATGCCATTGCCATGGCAACCATTGGGCCTGATCTGCTCAGATGGAAAGCAACTCCACCTCCTCTGTGCCCACCTGCTCTCCACAGAAGGATGGCACTTCCCCTGAACGTGTGTCAGGTTCAACACGGTGGTTCCAGAACTGCTCCCCAGGAATACTCAGTCTACAATCTCATTTGGAAAGACTATGGGATGGAAAAAATCCCACTCCCCACGGAGCCTGAACAGGAAAACAATGGCCGATGGAGGAAGAACAACACAGGAGCATCCCTTTCCATGGGAGGAGGCTTTTCCACGGAAGGAAACTATGGAATATCTTTTAACCTGATTTCCACCCATGCCATTTCAGCAGATATAGGTACCATAACAAGGCTTTCAGTCCTGTCTTCCAATATGGAGCTGGGATTGTAATGGGCACATTTTGGGAGTCAGGCCCGGAAGGAGAGAAGACTCTGGTACACGTGTGCTTGTTTGTCCCATTTGTGGGATATCCACCTTAAACAATCCCATGTCCTTGGAGCAATTATCCTGCCGTTGGCGGTACTTGTATCAACAGCTCCTGTACCTCTCTCTCTCCTTCTTTTGATCTCCTTCTCTCTAGCTCTCTCACTCTACCCTTTGCCCCACTTCTATTTCTTTTGAATCCTCCTGTTACAAGTTGACCTGTGGTGATAATGGATGAAATATACAAGCCAAGAGAATGGTCCAAGTTAACCCACAGCCTTTTCTCCCTGTCATCCTAAGTCTGATCAAATATGAAATCCGTGGTCCAGAAAGACTTCCTGTGCTGTGTGGAGACACCCCAACTATGTCACACTTCCACAACACTTCCCATATTCAGCCCTTCCGATGGACACGCTGACCACTTCATATGTACTTCGGTCTGGAGGGTCGCATATTGGACTCAGAGAGCAACACACTTGAAACAAGGTCCACCTGAGTGCTCTCCCAAGAAATGGCTTATCTGCAGCATTCCCTACCTGGTCCATGAGGTATTGTGGATTTGCTCGGGTGTGGATCTCAGGACTCGTTCGTAGGGTATATAGAATATCAAGTCTATGACTCTTCATGTCTCAATGATTGGGCATCCAGTAAATGGTATCAGATTCCTTTGCCAGTGGACTGGCCAACCATAGCCCAGAGTGCAAGATGTCTGTCAACCAAAGCCAGTCTCTATGGAGTATACCTCCTCATTCTCTAGCCTCATGAGTGTCAGGGACAGAGCCCACTCCCTTCCAGGAGGGAACTTTCAATACCCTCAAATTGTAGGCATCATCACAGGGCTCCTGGAAGATCAGACAATCGACCCACCTTTCCTTCCTTATGCTTGTAGACACAACAAACACACTGGCACTGGCCCCAGGCACCACACTCCCAGGAAGCACTCAATGAGAGGGAGGGTGTGCTTATCCACCTGTGGAAAAGGCACGGGAAATAGACCGGTTACATCTGGGTTAAAAGGCCTCTGTTTGGAGGGCTCCCCTGTGGCTTAGGCTATGGAAATATGTATTCAGATGTGTGGAGCTGAAAATGCCCCATTGGGAATGTCTTCTTCAGGGGTTACATCCAGGGCCTCATGCTTGGAGGAGAGCATTGGGGCATGGTTTCCTTGTTTGTGCCCTGGGATGTCTTGTTTCAAATGGCCAGGAAGCACAATTCTTCTTTCACATGTAGGAACTCCCTTGAGGTATTCTGCCCACGGATCCCCTGAAGATATCACATGTTCAAACACCAAGCCTCTGTAATCTACATTTAGCTTGGGAGCCTGAGGCGAGTGGTGGCTATGCGTCTACAGATGGAGATAAGAGTGTTCATCCAAGAGGACCACCCCTCTGATGGATCCTCCTTTCCATCAACTTCGACATACCACCAGAGCAAGAGCTAATGGTGTCCATCTTTGAACTCTCAAGGTTTGAGGGTGAGACTTTCCCACATATGGCCCATCACACACCTCTTTTCTCACAGAGAGGTGGTTTGGTCACCAGGCTCCATGGGCATCATATCAGTGCCATGGCCACCTCTGGGAATGCACCTTTCAGAAGGAAGGCACCTCCACACACTGGGGAACCCAATTGTCTCTATCATGATGGATCTCTGATAACATGTGTAGCATTTCAGGGTCAAGTGCTTTCTCAGGCACTGCCTCACACGAATACACAGGACAGAATCTCTTTTGGAGAGCAAAGCTGACATTCCAAACACCCAAACAAAAGTCCCCTGGACAATGTCATCAAGGAACGACTGAGGAAGAACACCCTCTGAGCTGCCATTTCAATAGGAAGGGTCTTTTCCGCTTAGGGAAAATAGAGGGTGTCATTTAACTTAACCCACACCTCACGTCATTTGAGAGGACATGGGTGCCAAGCAGGGAGGACTGCTTGCTACCGACCTATTTCTAGAGGCAGGCCAAGAACGAGTGAAAATCTCATGCAAGAGTCCTGAGATTGCCTTTGTGTCTAATAGTCCCCGGAAACACAGACAAGGGCTTGGGAAGGAAATTGTGCCCTGGAATGTGGCTTGTGTCCAAAACACATCTCATTCTTTCTCTCTCTTCACTCTCTCTCTGGGCTTCTTCTTCCTTCATATTCTCTCGAATTCACCTCATCCAAGGTTATCTGTGGTGGTACAGGTTGGCATATCTCAGCCAGGAGAGCAGTCCAATTCTTTCACCAAGATTTTCCATCAGTCTTCCAAACTCCTCTCAAATGTGAAAGCATTATTCCTGAAATAACTCCTCTGTTTGTATGGGGATATTCCACCTTACACAATGTACCCCTATCTTACCATTGTCAGACCTTCACACTCACAGATAACCACCACAATTCTACTGCCTTCTACATGGTCACAGATGTGACTCCGAGATCAACATCTTTTCAACCACCCACACATAAGGGACCTAGTGAGAATTCACTTCTCTGAAGCACACCCCGTGTATTTGAAGTTGCTGGTGAGGTGGATCTCTCGACTCTTTCTAAGCGGAGTTCGGAAATGAAGTCTCTGACTCTCCATGTCTCAGTGAATTGGCATCTAAGTAGGGGTCTGAGCACTCTTCAGCAGGGTCTGAATGACAATGGGACAGAGTTCAAGGATTCGGTCCCCTCAAACCAGTCTCCATTTGGGACAATCCTCCTCCTTCTCTAGACCCTCAATTGGCAGGCCAGAGGCCCCTCTCATCCAAGAGGGAAACCTCAAGACCTGCCCATGGAGCCCTCACCACAGGGCTCACGGAGGAGAAGAAGAGAGACTCCTGAAATTCCTGACAATTGTGTACCCCACAAACAAGCCAGCTGTGGAACTAGTCACCCCACTTCCATCCAGCACCCCAGTAGACAGGACGTATTCTTATCAACCTGTGAAATACCCACCAGTCATATCCCAGCTTCATTCTCCGGAAATTTGTTACTGTGGATAGATAATGTGTGATTTCACCTATTGACGTGAATGTTCCTAAGCAGGGAATTGTCATTCCCCATGCCAATATTTCCTCAGGTTTGATACTGTGGGCCTCGTCCTTGGTTGAACGTAGAGGGGCCTATTTTCATGCTTTGACCTCTGGAATGAGATTTATCATCCAGGTCATACTTAGGAGTCTTTTTTCACCTGTTGGAAAAACTGAAAATATTAAGCTCACTGGTCCGTTTCAGATATATCCTAATCCAAAAGCAAGCCTGAGCAGTGGGTATTTATTTACTCAGGAGAATGATGAGGATGGTGGCCATGAGAAGAATGCTGGAAAGAATACTTATCATCCAATTGTCCAATACATCCAATGGATCATCCTTAATTTAGTATCAACATAACTCCAGATCATGAGCTCAGGCTGCCTGATGTACAACAATTCAGAGGTGATGGTGAGAGCCTTCCACTTTGGGCCCATTACTCGCCTCTCTTCTCTCAGATGCTCTGTGGTATCACAATGCTTGGTGGGCAGCATGCCATTGCCATGGCAACCATTGGGCCTGATCTGCTCAGATGGAAAGCAACTCCACCTCCTCTGTGCCCACCTGCTCTCCACAGAAGGATGGCACTTCCCCTGAACGTGTGTCAGGTTCAACACGGTGGTTCCAGAACTGCTCCCCAGGAATACTCAGTCTACAATCTCATTTGGAAAGACTATGGGATGGAAAAAATCCCACTCCCCACGGAGCCTGAACAGGAAAACAATGGCCGATGGAGGAAGAACAACACAGGAGCATCCCTTTCCATGGGAGGAGGCTTTTCCACGGAAGGAAACTATGGAATATCTTTTAACCTGATTTCCACCCATGCCATTTCAGCAGATATAGGTACCATAACAAGGCTTTCAGTCCTGTCTTCCAATATGGAGCTGGGATTGTAATGGGCACATTTTGGGAGTCAGGCCCGGAAGGAGAGAAGACTGTGGTACACGTGTGCTTGTTTGTCCCATTTGTGGGATATCCACCTTAAACAATCCCATGTCCTTGGAGCAATTATCCTGCCGTTGGCGGTACTTGTATCAACAGCTCCTGTACCTCTCTCTCTCCTTCTTTTGATCTCCTTCTCTCTAGCTCTCTCACTCTACCCTTTGCCCCACTTCTATTTCTTTTGAATCCTCCTGTTACAAGTTGACCTGTGGTGATAATGGATGAAATATACAAGCCAAGAGAATGGTCCAAGTTAACCCACAGCCTTTTCTCCCTGTCATCCTAAGTCTGATCAAATATGAAATCCGTGGTCCAGAAAGACTTCCTGTGCTGTGTGGAGACACCCCAACTATGTCACACTTCCACAACACTTCCCATATTCAGCCCTTCCGATGGACACGCTGACCACTTCATATGTACTTCGGTCTGGAGGGTCGCATATTGGACTCAGAGAGCAACACACTTGAAACAAGGTCCACCTGAGTGCTCTCCCAAGAAATGGCTTATCTGCAGCATTCCCTACCTGGTCCATGAGGTATTGTGGATTTGCTCGGGTGTGGATCTCAGGACTCGTTCGTAGGGTATATAGAATATCAAGTCTATGACTCTTCATGTCTCAATGATTGGGCATCCAGTAAATGGTATCAGATTCCTTTGCCAGTGGACTGGCCAACCATAGCCCAGAGTGCAAGATGTCTGTCAACCAAAGCCAGTCTCTATGGAGTATACCTCCTCATTCTCTAGCCTCATGAGTGTCAGGGACAGAGCCCACTCCCTTCCAGGAGGGAACTTTCAATACCCTCAAATTGTAGGCATCATCACAGGGCTCCTGGAAGATCAGACAACCGACCCACCTTTCCTTCCTTATGCTTGTAGACACAACAAACACACTGGCACTGGCCCCAGGCACCACACTCCCAGGAAGCACTCAATGAGAGGGAGGGTGTGCTTATCCACCTGTGGAAAAGGCACGGGAAATAGACCGGTTACATCTGGGTTAAAAGGCCTCTGTTTGGAGGGCTCCCCTGTGGCTTAGGCTATGGAAATATGTATTCAGATGTGTGGAGCTGAAAATGCCCCATTGGGAATGTCTTCTTCAGGGGTTACATCCAGGGCCTCATGCTTGGAGGAGAGCATTGGGGCATGGTTTCCTTGTTTGTGCCCTGGGATGTCTTGTTTCAAATGGCCAGGAAGCACAATTCTTCTTTCACATGTAGGAACTCCCTTGAGGTATTCTGCCCACGGATCCCCTGAAGATATCACATGTTCAAACACCAAGCCTCTGTAATCTACATTTAGCTTGGGAGCCTGAGGGGAGTGGTGGCTATGCGTCTACAGATGGAGATAAGAGTGTTCATCCAAGAGGACCACCCCTCTGATGGATCCTCCTTTCCATCAACTTCGACATACCACCAGAGCAAGAGCTAATGGTGTCCATCTTTGAACTCTCAAGGTTTGAGGGTGAGACTTTCCCACATATGGCCCATCACACACCTCTTTTCTCACAGAGAGGTGGTTTGGTCACCAGGCTCCATGGGCATCATATCAGTGCCATGGCCACCTCTGGGAATGCACCTTTCAGAAGGAAGGCACCTCCACACACTGGGGAACCCAATTGTCTCTATCATGATGGATCTCTGATAACATGTGGAGCATTTCAGGGTCAAGTGCTTTCTCAGGCACTGCCTCACACGAATACACAGGACAGAATCTCTTTTGGAGAGCAAAGCTGACATTCCAAACACCCAAACAAAAGTCCCCTGGACAATGTCATCAAGGAACGACTGAGGAAGAACACCCTCTGAGCTGCCATTTCAATAGGAAGGGTCTTTTCCGCTTAGGGAAAATAGAGGGTGTCATTTAACTTAACCCACACCTCACGTCATTTGAGAGGACATGGGTGCCAAGCAGGGAGGACTGCTTGCTACCGACCTATTTCTAGAGGCAGGCCAAGAACGAGTGAAAATCTCATGCAAGAGTCCTGAGATTGCCTTTGTGTCTAATAGTCCCCGGAAACACAGACAAGGGCTTGGGAAGGAAATTGTGCCCTGGAATGTGGCTTGTGTCCAAAACACATCTCATTCTTTCTCTCTCTCACTCTCTCTCTGGGCTTCTTCTTCCTTCATATTCTCTCGAATTCACCTCATCCAAGGTTATCTGTGGTGGTACAGGTTGGCATATCTCAGCCAGGAGAGCAGTCCAATTCTTTCACCAAGATTTTCCATCAGTCTTCCAAACTCCTCTCAAATGTGAAAGCATTATTCCTGAAATAACTCCTCTGTTTGTATGGGGATATTCCACCTTACACAATGTACCCCTATCTTACCATTGTCAGACCTTCACACTCACAGATAACCACCACAATTCTACTGCCTTCTACATGGTCACAGATGTGACTCCGAGATCAACATCTTTTCAACCACCCACACATAAGGGACCTAGTGAGAATTCACTTCTCTGAAGCACACCCCGTGTATTTGAAGTTGCTGGTGAGGTGGATCTCTCGACTCTTTCTAAGCGGAGTTCGGAAATGAAGTCTCTGACTCTCCATGTCTCAGTGAATAGGCATCTAAGTAGGGGTCTGAGCACTCTTCAGCAGGGTCTGAATGACAATGGGACAGAGTTCAAGGATTCGGTCCCCTCAAACCAGTCTCCATTTGGGACAATCCTCCTCCTTCTCTAGACCCTCAATTGGCAGGCCAGAGGCCCCTCTCATCCAAGAGGGAAACCTCAAGACCTGCCCATGGAGCCCTCACCACAGGGCTCACGGAGGAGAAGAAGAGAGACTCCTGAAATTCCTGACAATTGTGTACCCCACAAACAAGCCAGCTGTGGAACTAGTCACCCCACTTCCATCCAGCACCCCAGTAGACAGGACGTATTCTTATCAACCTGTGAAATACCCACCAGTCATATCCCAGCTTCATTCTCCGGAAATTTGTTACTGTGGATAGATAATGTGTGATTTCACCTATTGACGTGAATGTTCCTAAGCAGGGAATTGTCATTCCCCATGCCAATATTTCCTCAGGTTTGATACTGTGGGCCTCGTCCTTGGTTGAACGTAGAGGGGCCTATTTTCATGCTTTGACCTCTGGAATGAGATTTATCATCCCGGTCATACTTAGGAGTCTTTTTTCACCTGTTGGAAAAACTGAAAATATTAAGCTCACTGGTCCGTTTCAGATATATCCTAATCCAAAAGCAAGCCTGAGCAGTGGGTATTTATTTACTCAGGAGAATGATGAGGATGGTGGCCATGAGAAGAATGCTGGAAAGAATACTTATCATCCAATTGTCCAATACATCCAATGGATCATCCTTAATTTAGTATCAACATAACTCCAGATCATGAGCTCAGGCTGCCTGATGTACAACAATTCAGAGGTGATGGTGAGAGCCTTCCACTTTGGGCCCATTACTCGCCTCTCTTCTCTCAGATGCTCTGTGGTATCACAATGCTTGGTGGGCAGCATGCCATTGCCATGGCAACCATTGGGCCTGATCTGCTCAGATGGAAAGCAACTCCACCTCCTCTGTGCCCACCTGCTCTCCACAGAAGGATGGCACTTCCCCTGAACGTGTGTCAGGTTCAACACGGTGGTTCCAGAACTGCTCCCCAGGAATACTCAGTCTACAATCTCATTTGGAAAGACTATGGGATGGAAAAAATCCCACTCCCCACGGAGCCTGAACAGGAAAACAATGGCCGATGGAGGAAGAACAACACAGGAGCATCCCTTTCCATGGGAGGAGGCTTTTCCACGGAAGGAAACTATGGAATATCTTTTAACCTGATTTCCACCCATGCCATTTCAGCAGATATAGGTACCATAACAAGGCTTTCAGTCCTGTCTTCCAATATGGAGCTGGGATTGTAATGGGCACATTTTGGGAGTCAGGCCCGGAAGGAGAGAAGACTGTGGTACACGTGTGCTTGTTTGTCCCATTTGTGGGATATCCACCTTAAACAATCCCATGTCCTTGGAGCAATTATCCTGCCGTTGGCGGTACTTGTATCAACAGCTCCTGTACCTCTCTCTCTCCTTCTTTTGATCTCCTTCTCTCTAGCTCTCTCACTCTACCCTTTGCCCCACTTCTATTTCTTTTGAATCCTCCTGTTACAAGTTGACCTGTGGTGATAATGGATGAAATATACAAGCCAAGAGAATGGTCCAAGTTAACCCACAGCCTTTTCTCCCTGTCATCCTAAGTCTGATCAAATATGAAATCCGTGGTCCAGAAAGACTTCCTGTGCTGTGTGGAGACACCCCAACTATGTCACACTTCCACAACACTTCCCATATTCAGCCCTTCCGATGGACACGCTGACCACTTCATATCCACTTTGGTCTGGAGGGTCGCATATTGGACTCAGAGAGCAACACACTTGAAACAAGGTCCACCTGAGTGCTCTCCCAAGAAATGGCTTATCTGCAGCATTCCCTACCTGGTCCATGAGGTATTGTGGATTTGCTCGGGTGTGGATCTCAGGACTCGTTCGTAGGGTATATAGAATATCAAGTCTATGACTCTTCATGTCTCAATGATTGGGCATCCAGTAAATGGTATCAGATTCCTTTGCCAGTGGACTGGCCAACCATAGCCCAGAGTGCAAGATGTCTGTCAACCAAAGCCAGTCTCTATGGAGTATACCTCCTCATTCTCTAGCCTCATGAGTGTCAGGGACAGAGCCCACTCCCTTCCAGGAGGGAACTTTCAATACCCTCAAATTGTAGGCATCATCACAGGGCTCCTGGAAGATCAGACAACCGACCCACCTTTCCTTCCTTATGCTTGTAGACACAACAAACACACTGGCACTGGCCCCAGGCACCACACTCCCAGGAAGCACTCAATGAGAGGGAGGGTGTGCTTATCCACCTGTGGAAAAGGCACGGGAAATAGACCGGTTACATCTGGGTTAAAAGGCCTCTGTTTGGAGGGCTCCCCTGTGGCTTAGGCTATGGAAATATGTATTCAGATGTGTGGAGCTGAAAATGCCCCATTGGGAATGTCTTCTTCAGGGGTTACATCCAGGGCCTCATGCTTGGAGGAGAGCATTGGGGCATGGTTTCCTTGTTTGTGCCCTGGGATGTCTTGTTTCAAATGGCCAGGAAGCACAATTCTTCTTTCACATGTAGGAACTCCCTTGAGGTATTCTGCCCACGGATCCCCTGAAGATATCACATGTTCAAACACCAAGCCTCTGTAATCTACATTTAGCTTGGGAGCCTGAGGGGAGTGGTGGCTATGCGTCTACAGATGGAGATCAGAGGGTTCATCCAAGAGGACCACCCCTCTGATGGATCCTCCTTTCCATCAACTTCGACATACCACCAGAGCAAGAGCTAATGGTGTCCATCTTTGAACTCTCAAGGTTTGAGGGTGAGACTTTCCCACATATGGCCCATCACACACCTCTTTTCTCACAGAGAGGTGGTTTGGTCACCAGGCTCCATGGGCATCATATCAGTGCCATGGCCACCTCTGGGAATGCACCTTTCAGAAGGAAGGCACCTCCACACACTGGGGAACCCAATTTTCTCTATCATGAGGGATCTCTGATAACATGTGGAGCATTTCAGGGTCAAGTGCTTTCTCAGGCACTGCCTCACACGAATACACAGGACAGAATCTCTTTTGGAGAGCAAAGCTGACATTCCAAACACCCAAACAAAAGTCCCCTGGACAATGTCATCAAGGAACGACTGAGGAAGAACACCCTCTGAGCTGCCATTTCAATAGGAAGGGTCTTTTCCGCTTAGGGAAAATAGAGGGTGTCATTTAACTTAACCCACACCTCACGTCATTTGAGAGGACATGGGTGCCAAGCAGGGAGGACTGCTTGCTACCGACCTATTTCTAGAGGCAGGCCAAGAACGAGTGAAAATCTCATGCAAGAGTCCTGAGATTGCCTTTGTGTCTAATAGTCCCCGGAAACACAGACAAGGGCTTGGGAAGGAAATTGTGCCCTGGAATGTGGCTTGTGTCCAAAACACATCTCATTCTTTCTCTCTCTCACTCTCTCTCTGGGCTTCTTCTTCCTTCATATTCTCTCGAATTCACCTCATCCAAGGTTATCTGTGGTGGTACAGGTTGGCATATCTCAGCCAGGAGAGCAGTCCAATTCTTTCACCAAGATTTTCCATCAGTCTTCCAAACTCCTCTCAAATGTGAAAGCATTATTCCTGAAATAACTCCTCTGTTTGTATGGGGATATTCCACCTTACACAATGTACCCCTATCTTACCATTGTCAGACCTTCACACTCACAGATAACCACCACAATTCTACTGCCTTCTACATGGTCACAGATGTGACTCCGAGATCAACATCTTTTCAACCACCCACACATAAGGGACCTAGTGAGAATTCACTTCTCTGAAGCACACCCCGTGTATTTGAAGTTGCTGGTGAGGTGGATCTCTCGACTCTTTCTAAGCGGAGTTCGGAAATGAAGTCTCTGCCTCTCCATGTCTCAGTGAATAGGCATCTAAGTAGGGGTCTGAGCACTCTTCAGCAGGGTCTGAATGACAATGGGACAGAGTTCAAGGATTCGGTCCCCTCAAACCAGTCTCCATTTGGGACAATCCTCCTCCTTCTCTAGACCCTCAATTGGCAGGCCAGAGGCCCCTCTCATCCAAGAGGGAAACCTCAAGACCTGCCCATGGAGCCCTCACCACAGGGCTCACGGAGGAGAAGAAGAGAGACTCCTGAAATTCCTGACAATTGTGTACCCCACAAACAAGCCAGCTGTGGAACTAGTCACCCCACTTCCATCCAGCACCCCAGTAGACAGGACGTATTCTTATCAACCTGTGAAATACCCACCAGTCATATCCCAGCTTCATTCTCCGGAAATTTGTTACTGTGGATAGATAATGTGTGATTTCACCTATTGACGTGAATGTTCCTAAGCAGGGAATTGTCATTCCCCATGCCAATATTTCCTCAGGTTTGATACTGTGGGCCTCGTCCTTGGTTGAACGTAGAGGGGCCTATTTTCATGCTTTGACCTCTGGAATGAGATTTATCATCCCGGTCATACGTAGGAGTCTTTTTTCACCTGTTGGAAAAACTGAAAATATTAAGCTCACTGGTCCGTTTCAGATATATCCTAATCCAAAAGCAAGCCTGAGCAGTGGGTATTTATTTACTCAGGAGAATGATGAGGATGGTGGCCATGAGAAGAATGCTGGAAAGAATACTTATCATCCAATTGTCCAATACATCCAATGGATCATCCTTAATTTAGTATCAACATAACTCCAGATCATGAGCTCAGGCTGCCTGATGTACAACAATTCAGAGGTGATGGTGAGAGCCTTCCACTTTGGGCCCATTACTCGCCTCTCTTCTCTCAGATGCTCTGTGGTATCACAATGCTTGGTGGGCAGCATGCCATTGCCATGGCAACCATTGGGCCTGACCTGCTCAGATGGAAAGCAACTCCACCTCCTCTGTGCCCACCTGCTCTCCACAGAAGGATGGCACTTCCCCTGAACGTGTGTCAGGTTCAACACGGTGGTTCCAGAACTGCTCCCCAGGAATACTCAGTCTACAATCT
Organism: Sus scrofa; assembly: GCF_054392235.1. Taxonomy (NCBI): domain Eukaryota; kingdom Metazoa; phylum Chordata; class Mammalia; order Artiodactyla; family Suidae; genus Sus; species Sus scrofa. Next base: position 47,057,382 of record NC_139402.1, read on the forward strand.
CATTTGGAAAGACTATGGGATGGAAAAAATCCCACTCCCCACGGAGCCTGAACAGGAAAACAATGGCCGATGGAGGAAGAACAACACAGGAGCATCCCTTTCCATGGGAGGAGGCTTTTCCACGGAAGGAAACTATGGAATATCTTTTAACCTGATTTCCACCCATGCCATTTCAGCAGATATAGGTACCATAACAAGGCTTTCAGTCCTGTCTTCCAATATGGAGCTGGGATTGTAATGGGCACATTTTGGGAGTCAGGCCCAGAAGGAGAGAAGACTCTGGTACACGTGTGCTTGTTTGTCCCATTTGTGGGATATCCACCTTAAACAATCCCATGTCCTTGGAGCAATTATCCTGCCGTTGGCGGTACTTGTATCAACAGCTCCTGTACCTCTCTCTCTCCTTCTTTTGATCTCCTTCTCTCTAGCTCTCTCACTCTACCCTTTGCCCCACTTCTATTTCTTTTGAATCCTCCTGTTACAAGTTGACCTGTGGTGATAATGGATGAAATATACAAGCCAAGAGAATGGTCCAAGTTAACCCACAGCCTTTTCTCCCTGTCATCCTAAGTCTGATCAAATATGAAATCCGTGGTCCAGAAAGACTTCCTGTGCTGTGTGGAGACACCCCAACTATGTCACACTTCCACAACACTTCCCATATTCAGCCCTTCCGATGGACACGCTGACCACTTCATATGTACTTCGGTCTGGAGGGTCGCATATTGGACTCAGAGAGCAACACACTTGAAACAAGGTCCACCTGAGTGCTCTCCCAAGAAATGGCTTATCTGCAGCATTCCCTACCTGGTCCATGAGGTATTGTGGATTTGCTCGGGTGTGGATCTCAGGACTCGTTCGTAGGGTATATAGAATATCAAGTCTATGACTCTTCATGTCTCAATGATTGGGCATCCAGTAAATGGTATCAGATTCCTTTGCCAGTGGACTGGCCAACCATAGCCCAGAGTGCAAGATGTCTGTCAACCAAAGCCAGTCTCTATGGAGTATACCTCCTCATTCTCTAGCCTCATGAGTGTCAGGGACAGAGCCCACTCCCTTCCAGGAGGGAACTTTCAATACCCTCAAATTGTAGGCATCATCACAGGGCTCCTGGAAGATCAGACAACCGACCCACCTTTCCTTCCTTATGCTTGTAGACACAACAAACACACTGGCACTGGCCCCAGGCACCACACTCCCAGGAAGCACTCAATGAGAGGGAGGGTGTGCTTATCCACCTGTGGAAAAGGCACGGGAAATAGACCGGTTACATCTGGGTTAAAAGGCCTCTGTTTGGAGGGCTCCCCTGTGGCTTAGGCTATGGAAATATGTATTCAGATGTGTGGAGCTGAAAATGCCCCATTGGGAATGTCTTCTTCAGGGGTTACATCCAGGGCCTCATGCTTGGAGGAGAGCATTGGGGCATGGTTTCCTTGTTTGTGCCCTGGGATGTCTTGTTTCAAATGGCCAGGAAGCACAATTCTTCTTTCACATGTAGGAACTCCCTTGAGGTATTCTGCCCACGGATCCCCTGAAGATATCACATGTTCAAACACCAAGCCTCTGTAATCTACATTTAGCTTGGGAGCCTGAGGCGAGTGGTGGCTATGCGTCTACAGATGGAGATAAGAGTGTTCATCCAAGAGGACCACCCCTCTGATGGATCCTCCTTTCCATCAACTTCGACATACCACCAGAGCAAGAGCTAATGGTGTCCATCTTTGAACTCTCAAGGTTTGAGGGTGAGACTTTCCCACATATGGCCCATCACACACCTCTTTTCTCACAGAGAGGTGGTTTGGTCACCAGGCTCCATGGGCATCATATCAGTGCCATGGCCACCTCTGGGAATGCACCTTTCAGAAGGAAGGCACCTCCACACACTGGGGAACCCAATTTTCTCTATCATGAGGGATCTCTGATAACATGTGGAGCATTTCAGGGTCAAGTGCTTTCTCAGGCACTGCCTCACACGAATACACAGGACAGAATCTCTTTTGGAGAGCAAAGCTGACATTCCAAACACCCAAACAAAAGTCCCCTGGACAATGTCATCAAGGAACGACTGAGGAAGAACACCCTCTGAGCTGCCATTTCAATAGGAAGGGTCTTTTCCGCTTAGGGAAAATAGAGGGTGTCATTTAACTTAACCCACACCTCACGTCATTTGAGAGGACATGGGTGCCAAGCAGGGAGGACTGCTTGCTACCGACCTATTTCTAGAGGCAGGCCAAGAACGAGTGAAAATCTCATGCAAGAGTCCTGAGATTGCCTTTGTGTCTAATAGTCCCCGGAAACACAGACAAGGGCTTGGGAAGGAAATTGTGCCCTGGAATGTGGCTTGTGTCCAAAACACATCTCATTCTTTCTCTCTCTCACTCTCTCTCTGGGCTTCTTCTTCCTTCATATTCTCTCGAATTCACCTCATCCAAGGTTATCTGTGGTGGTACAGGTTGGCATATCTCAGCCAGGAGAGCAGTCCAATTCTTTCACCAAGATTTTCCATCAGTCTTCCAAACTCCTCTCAAATGTGAAAGCATTATTCCTGAAATAACTCCTCTGTTTGTATGGGGATATTCCACCTTACACAATGTACCCCTATCTTACCATTGTCAGACCTTCACACTCACAGATAACCACCACAATTCTACTGCCTTCTACATGGTCACAGATGTGACTCCGAGATCAACATCTTTTCAACCACCCACACATAAGGGACCTAGTGAGAATTCACTTCTCTGAAGCACACCCCGTGTATTTGAAGTTGCTGGTGAGGTGGATCTCTCGACTCTTTCTAAGCGGAGTTCGGAAATGAAGTCTCTGACTCTCCATGTCTCAGTGAATTGGCATCTAAGTAGGGGTCTGAGCACTCTTCAGCAGGGTCTGAATGACAATGGGACAGAGTTCAAGGATTCGGTCCCCTCAAACCAGTCTCCATTTGGGACAATCCTCCTCCTTCTCTAGACCCTCAATTGGCAGGCCAGAGGCCCCTCTCATCCAAGAGGGAAACCTCAAGACCTGCCCATGGAGCCCTCACCACAGGGCTCACGGAGGAGAAGAAGAGAGACTCCTGAAATTCCTGACAATTGTGTACCCCACAAACAAGCCAGCTGTGGAACTAGTCACCCCACTTCCATCCAGCACCCCAGTAGACAGGACGTATTCTTATCAACCTGTGAAATACCCACCAGTCATATCCCAGCTTCATTCTCCGGAAATTTGTTACTGTGGATAGATAATGTGTGATTTCACCTATTGACGTGAATGTTCCTAAGCAGGGAATTGTCTTTCCCCATTCCAATATTTCCTCAGGTTTGATACTGTGGGCCTCGTCCTTGGTTGAACGTAGAGCGGCCTATTTTCATGCTTTGACCTCTGGAATGAGATTTATCATCCCGGTCATACTTAGGAGTCTTTTTTCACCTGTTGGAAAAACTGAAAATATTAAGCTCACTGGTCCGTTTCAGATATATCCTAATCCAAAAGCAAGCCTGAGCAGTGGGTATTTATTTACTCAGGAGAATGATGAGGATGGTGGCCATGAGAAGAATGCTGGAAAGAATACTTATCATCCAATTGTCCAATACATCCAATGGATCATCCTTAATTTAGTATCAACATAACTCCAGATCATGAGCTCAGGCTGCCTGATGTACAACAATTCAGAGGTGATGGTGAGAGCCTTCCACTTTGGGCCCATTACTCGCCTCTCTTCTCTCAGATGCTCTGTGGTATCACAATGCTTGGTGGGCAGCATGCCATTGCCATGGCAACCATTGGGCCTGATCTGCTCAGATGGAAAGCAACTCCACCTCCTCTGTGCCCACCTGCTCTCCACAGAAGGATGGCACTTCCCCTGAACGTGTGTCAGGTTCAACACGGTGGTTCCAGAACTGCTCCCCAGGAATACTCAGTCTACAATCTCATTTGGAAAGACTATGGGATGGAAAAAATCCCACTCCCCACGGAGCCTGAACAGGAAAACAATGGCCGATGGAGGAAGAACAACACAGGAGCATCCCTTTCCATGGGAGGAGGCTTTTCCACGGAAGGAAACTATGGAATATCTTTTAACCTGATTTCCACCCATGCCATTTCAGCAGATATAGGTACCATAACAAGGCTTTCAGTCCTGTCTTCCAATATGGAGCTGGGATTGTAATGGGCACATTTTGGGAGTCAGGCCCGGAAGGAGAGAAGACTCTGGTACACGTGTGCTTGTTTGTCCCATTTGTGGGATATCCACCTTAAACAATCCCATGTCCTTGGAGCAATTATCCTGCCGTTGGCGGTACTTGTATCAACAGCTCCTGTACCTCTCTCTCTCCTTCTTTTGATCTCCTTCTCTCTAGCTCTCTCACTCTACCCTTTGCCCCACTTCTATTTCTTTTGAATCCTCCTGTTACAAGTTGACCTGTGGTGATAATGGATGAAATATACAAGCCAAGAGAATGGTCCAAGTTAACCCACAGCCTTTTCTCCCTGTCATCCTAAGTCTGATCAAATATGAAATCCGTGGTCCAGAAAGACTTCCTGTGCTGTGTGGAGACACCCCAACTATGTCACACTTCCACAACACTTCCCATATTCAGCCCTTCCGATGGACACGCTGACCACTTCATATACACTTTGGCCTGGAGGGTCGCATATTGGACTCAGAGAGCAACACACTTGAAACAAGGTCCACCTGAGTGCTCTCCCAAGAAATGGCTTATCTGCAGCATTCCCTACCTGGTCCATGAGGTATTGTGGATTTGCTCGGGTGTGGATCTCAGGACTCGTTCGTAGGGTATATAGAATATCAAGTCTATGACTCTTCATGTCTCAATGATTGGGCATCCAGTAAATGGTATCAGATTCCTTTGCCAGTGGACTGGCCAACCATAGCCCAGAGTGCAAGATGTCTGTCAACCAAAGCCAGTCTCTATGGAGTATACCTCCTCATTCTCTAGCCTCATGAGTGTCAGGGACAGAGCCCACTCCCTTCCAGGAGGGAACTTTCAATACCCTCAAATTGTAGGCATCATCACAGGGCTCCTGGAAGATCAGACAACCGACCCACCTTTCCTTCCTTATGCTTGTAGACACAACAAACACACTGGCACTGGCCCCAGGCACCACACTCCCAGGAAGCACTCAATGAGAGGGAGGGTGTGCTTATCCACCTGTGGAAAAGGCACGGGAAATAGACCGGTTACATCTGGGTTAAAAGGCCTCTGTTTGGAGGGCTCCCCTGTGGCTTAGGCTATGGAAATATGTATTCAGATGTGTGGAGCTGAAAATGCCCCATTGGGAATGTCTTCTTCAGGGGTTACATCCAGGGCCTCATGCTTGGAGGAGAGCATTGGGGCATGGTTTCCTTGTTTGTGCCCTGGGATGTCTTGTTTCAAATGGCCAGGAAGCACAATTCTTCTTTCACATGTAGGAACTCCCTTGAGGTATTCTGCCCACGGATCCCCTGAAGATATCACATGTTCAAACACCAAGCCTCGGTAATCTACATTTAGCTTGGGAGCCTGAGGCGAGTGGTGGCTATGCGTCTACAGATGGAGATAAGAGTGTTCATCCAAGAGGACCACCCCTCTGATGGATCCTCCTTTCCATCAACTTCGACATACCACCAGAGCAAGAGCTAATGGTGTCCATCTTTGAACTCTCAAGGTTTGAGGGTGAGACTTTCCCACATATGGCCCATCACACACCTCTTTTCTCACAGAGAGGTGGTTTGGTCACCAGGCTCCATGGGCATCATATCAGTGCCATGGCCACCTCTGGGAATGCACCTTTCAGAAGGAAGGCACCTCCACACACTGGGGAACCCAATTGTCTCTATCATGATGGATCTCTGATAACATGTGTAGCATTTCAGGGTCAAGTGCTTTCTCAGGCACTGCCTCACACGAATACACAGGACAGAATCTCTTTTGGAGAGAAAAGCTGACATTCCAAACACCCAAACAAAAGTCCCCTGGACAATGTCATCAAGGAACGACTGAGGAAGAACACCCTCTGAGCTGCCATCTCAATAGGAAGGGTCTTTTCCGCTTAGGGAAAATAGAGGGTGTCATTTAACTTAACCCACACCTCACGTCATTTGAGAGGACATGGGTGCCAAGCAGGGAGGACTGCTTGCTACCGACCTATTTCTAGAGGCAGGCCAAGAACGAGTGAAAATCTCATGCAAGAGTCCTGAGATTGCCTTTGTGTCTAATAGTCCCCGGAAACACAGACAAGGGCTTGGGAAGGAAATTGTGCCCTGGAATGTGGCTTGTGTCCAAAACACATCTCATTCTTTCTCTCTCTCACTCTCTCTCTGGGCTTCTTCTTCCTTCATATTCTCTCGAATTCACCTCATCCAAGGTTATCTGTGGTGGTACAGGTTGGCATATCTCAGCCAGGAGAGCAGTCCAATTCTTTCACCAAGATTTTCCATCAGTCTTCCAAACTCCTCTCAAATGTGAAAGCATTATTCCTGAAATAACTCCTCTGTTTGTATGGGGATATTCCACCTTACACAATGTACCCCTATCTTACCATTGTCAGACCTTCACACTCACAGATAACCACCACAATTCTACTGCCTTCTACATGGTCACAGATGTGACTCCGAGATCATCATCTTTTCAACCACCCACACATAAGGGACCTAGTGAGAATTCACTTCTCTGAAGCACACCCCGTGTATTTGAAGTTGCTGGTGAGGTGGATCTCTCGACTCTTTCTAAGCGGAGTTCGGAAATGAAGTCTCTGACTCTCCATGTCTCAGTGAATAGGCATCTAAGTAGGGGTCTGAGCACTCTTCAGCAGGGTCTGAATGACAATGGGACAGAGTTCAAGGATTCGGTCCCCTCAAACCAGTCTCCATTTGGGACAATCCTCCTCCTTCTCTAGACCCTCAATTGGCAGGCCAGAGGCCCCTCTCATCCAAGAGGGAAACCTCAAGACCTGCCCATGGAGCCCTCACCACAGGGCTCACGGAGGAGAAGAAGAGAGACTCCTGAAATTCCTGACAATTGTGTACCCCACAAACAAGCCAGCTGTGGAACTAGTCACCCCACTTCCATCCAGCACCCCAGTAGACAGGACGTATTCTTATCAACCTGTGAAATACCCACCAGTCATATCCCAGCTTCATTCTCCGGAAATTTGTTACTGTGGATAGATAATGTGTGATTTCACCTATTGACGTGAATGTTCCTAAGCAGGGAATTGTCATTCCCCATGCCAATATTTCCTCAGGTTTGATACTGTGGGCCTCGTCCTTGGTTGAACGTAGAGGGGCCTATTTTCATGCTTTGACCTCTGGAATGAGATTTATCATCCCGGTCATACTTAGGAGTCTTTTTTCACCTGTTGGAAAAACTGAAAATATTAAGCTCACTGGTCCGTTTCAGATATATCCTAATCCAAAAGCAAGCCTGAGCAGTGGGTATTTATTTACTCAGGAGAATGATGAGGATGGTGGCCATGAGAAGAATGCTGGAAAGAATACTTATCATCCAATTGTCCAATACATCCAATGGATCATCCTTAATTTAGTATCAACATAACTCCAGATCATGAGCTCAGGCTGCCTGATGTACAACAATTCAGAGGTGATGGTGAGAGCCTTCCACTTTGGGCCCATTACTCGCCTCTCTTCTCTCAGATGCTCTGTGGTATCACAATGCTTGGTGGGCAGCATGCCATTGCCATGGCAACCATTGGGCCTGATCTGCTCAGATGGAAAGCAACTCCACCTCCTCTGTGCCCACCTGCTCTCCACAGAAGGATGGCACTTCCCCTGAACGTGTGTCAGGTTCAACACGGTGGTTCCAGAACTGCTCCCCAGGAATACTCAGTCTACAATCTCATTTGGAAAGACTATGGGATGGAAAAAATCCCACTCCCCACGGAGCCTGAACAGGAAAACAATGGCCGATGGAGGAAGAACAACACAGGAGCATCCCTTTCCATGGGAGGAGGCTTTTCCACGGAAGGAAACTATGGAATATCTTTTAACCTGATTTCCACCCATGCCATTTCAGCAGATATAGGTACCATAACAAGGCTTTCAGTCCTGTCTTCCAATATGGAGCTGGGATTGTAATGGGCACATTTTGGGAGTCAGGCCCGGAAGGAGAGAAGACTCTGGTACACGTGTGCTTGTTTGTCCCATTTGTGGGATATCCACCTTAAACAATCCCATGTCCTTGGAGCAATTATCCTGCCGTTGGCGGTACTTGTATCAACAGCTCCTGTACCTCTCTCTCTCCTTCTTTTGATCTCCTTCTCTCTAGCTCTCTCACTCTCCCCTTTGCCCCACTTCTATTTCTTTTGAATCCTCCTGTTACAAGTTGACCTGTGGTGATAATGGATGAAATATACAAGCCAAGAGAATGGTCCAAGTTAACCCACAGCCTTTTCTCCCTGTCATCCTAAGTCTGATCAAATATGAAATCCGTGGTCCAGAAAGACTTCCTGTGCTGTGTGGAGACACCCCAACTATGTCACACTTCCACAACACTTCCCATATTCAGCCCTTCCGATGGACACGCTGACCACTTCATATACACTTTGGTCTGGAGGGTCGCATATTGGACTCAGAGAGCAACACACTTGAAACAAGGTCCACCTGAGTGCTCTCCCAAGAAATGGCTTATCTGCAGCATTCCCTACCTGGTCCATGAGGTCTTGTGGATTTGCTCGGGTGTGGATCTCAGGACTCGTTCGTAGGGTATATAGAATATCAAGTCTATGACTCTTCATGTCTCAATGATTGGGCATCCAGTAAATGGTATCAGATTCCTTGGCCAGTGGACTGGCCAACCATAGCCCAGAGTGCAAGATGTCTGTCAACCAAAGCCAGTCTCTATGGAGTATACCTCCTCATTCTCTAGCCTCATGAGTGTCAGGGACAGAGCCCACTCCCTTCCAGGAGGGAACTTTCAATACCCTCAAATTGTAGGCATCATCACAGGGCTCCTGGAAGATCAGACAATCGACCCACCTTTCCTTCCTTATGCTTGTAGACACAACAAACACACTGGCACTGGCCCCAGGCACCACACTCCCAGGAAGCACTCAATGAGAGGGAGGGTGTGCTTATCCACCTGTGGAAAAGGCACGGGAAATAGACCGGTTACATCTGGGTTAAAAGGCCTCTGTTTGGAGGGCTCCCCTGTGGCTTAGGCTATGGAAATATGTATTCAGATGTGTGGAGCTGAAAATGCCCCATTGGGAATGTCTTCTTCAGGGGTTACATCCAGGGCCTCATGCTTGGAGGAGAGCATTGGGGCATGGTTTCCTTGTTTGTGCCCTGGGATGTCTTGTTTCAAATGGCCAGGAAGCACAATTCTTCTTTCACATGTAGGAACTCCCTTGAGGTATTCTGCCCACGGATCCCCTGAAGATATCACATGTTCAAACACCAAGCCTCGGTAATCTACATTTAGCTTGGGAGCCTGAGGCGAGTGGTGGCTATGCGTCTACAGATGGAGATAAGAGTGTTCATCCAAGAGGACCACCCCTCTGATGGATCCTCCTTTCCATCAACTTCGACATACCACCAGAGCAAGAGCTAATGGTGTCCATCTTTGAACTCTCAAGGTTTGAGGGTGAGACTTTCCCACATATGGCCCATCACACACCTCTTTTCTCACAGAGAGGTGGTTTGGTCACCAGGCTCCATGGGCATCATATCAGTGCCATGGCCACCTCTGGGAATGCACCTTTCAGAAGGAAGGCACCTCCACACACTGGGGAACCCAATTGTCTCTATCATGATGGATCTCTGATAACATGTGGAGCATTTCAGGGTCAAGTGCTTTCTCAGGCACTGCCTCACACGAATACACAGGACAGAATCTCTTTTGGAGAGAAAAGCTGACATTCCAAACACCCAAACAAAAGTCCCCTGGACAATGTCATCAAGGAACGACTGAGGAAGAACACCCTCTGAGCTGCCATCTCAATAGGAAGGGTCTTTTCCGCTTAGGGAAAATAGAGGGTGTCATTTAACTTAACCCACACCTCACGTCATTTGAGAGGACATGGGTGCCAAGCAGGGAGGACTGCTTGCTACCGACCTATTTCTAGAGGCAGGCCAAGAACGAGTGAAAATCTCATGCAAGAGTCCTGAGATTGCCTTTGTGTCTAATAGTCCCCGGAAACACAGACAAGGGCTTGGGAAGGAAATTGTGCCCTGGAATGTGGCTTGTGTCCAAAACACATCTCATTCTTTCTCTCTCTCACTCTCTCTCTGGGCTTCTTCTTCCTTCATATTCTCTCGAATTCACCTCATCCAAGGTTATCTGTGGTGGTACAGGTTGGCATATCTCAGCCAGGAGAGCAGTCCAATTCTTTCACCAAGATTTTCCATCAGTCTTCCAAACTCCTCTCAAATGTGAAAGCATTATTCCTGAAATAACTCCTCTGTTTGTATGGGGATATTCCACCTTACACAATGTACCCCTATCTTACCATTGTCAGACCTTCACACTCACAGATAACCACCACAATTCTACTGCCTTCTACATGGTCACAGATGTGACTCCGAGATCATCATCTTTTCAACCACCCACACATAAGGGACCTAGTGAGAATTCACTTCTCTGAAGCACACCCCGTGTATTTGAAGTTGCTGGTGAGGTGGATCTCTCGACTCTTTCTAAGCGGAGTTCGGAAATGAAGTCTCTGACTCTCCATGTCTCAGTGAATAGGCATCTAAGTAGGGGTCTGAGCACTCTTCAGCAGGGTCTGAATGACAATGGGACAGAGTTCAAGGATTCGGTCCCCTCAAACCAGTCTCCATTTGGGACAATCCTCCTCCTTCTCTAGACCCTCAATTGGCAGGCCAGAGGCCCCTCTCATCCAAGAGGGAAACCTCAAGACCTGCCCATGGAGCCCTCACCACAGGGCTCACGGAGGAGAAGAAGAGAGACTCCTGAAATTCCTGACAATTGTGTACCCCACAAACAAGCCAGCTGTGGAACTAGTCACCCCACTTCCATCCAGCACCCCAGTAGACAGGACGTATTCTTATCAACCTGTGAAATACCCACCAGTCATATCCCAGCTTCATTCTCCGGAAATTTGTTACTGTGGATAGATAATGTGTGATTTCACCTATTGACGTGAATGTTCCTAAGCAGGGAATTGTCATTCCCCATGCCAATATTTCCTCAGGTTTGATACTGTGGGCCTCGTCCTTGGTTGAACGTAGAGGGGCCTATTTTCATGCTTTGACCTCTGGAATGAGATTTATCATCCCGGTCATACTTAGGAGTCTTTTTTCACCTGTTGGAAAAACTGAAAATATTAAGCTCACTGGTCTGTTTCAGATATATCCTAATCCAAAAGCAAGCCTGAGCAGTGGGTATTTATTTACTCAGGAGAATGATGAGGATGGTGGCCATGAGAAGAATGCTGGAAAGAATACTTATCATCCAATTGTCCAATACATCCAATGGATCATCCTTAATTTAGTATCAACATAACTCCAGATCATGAGCTCAGGCTGCCTGATGTACAACAATTCAGAGGTGATGGTGAGAGCCTTCCACTTTGGGCCCATTACTCGCCTCTCTTCTCTCAGATGCTCTGTGGTATCACAATGCTTGGTGGGCAGCATGCCATTGCCATGGCAACCATTGGGCCTGATCTGCTCAGATGGAAAGCAACTCCACCTCCTCTGTGCCCACCTGCTCTCCACAGAAGGATGGCACTTCCCCTGAACGTGTGTCAGGTTCAACACGGTGGTTCCAGAACTGCTCCCCAGGAATACTCAGTCTACAATCTCATTTGGAAAGACTATGGGATGGAAAAAATCCCACTCCCCACGGAGCCTGAACAGGAAAACAATGGCCGATGGAGGAAGAACAACACAGGAGCATCCCTTTCCATGGGAGGAGGCTTTTCCACGGAAGGAAACTATGGAATATCTTTTAACCTGATTTCCACCCATGCCATTTCAGCAGATATAGGTACCATAACAAGGCTTTCAATCCTGTCTTCCAATATGGAGCTGGGATTGTAATGGGCACATTTTGGGAGTCAGGCCCGGAAGGAGAGAAGACTCTGGTACACGTGTGCTTGTTTGTCCCATTTGTGGGATATCCACCTTAAACAATCCCATGTCCTTGGAGCAATTATCCTGCCGTTGGCGGTACTTGTATCAACAGCTCCTGTACCTCTCTCTCTCCTTCTTTTGATCTCCTTCTCTCTAGCTCTCTCACTCTACCCTTTGCCCCACTTCTATTTCTTTTGAATCCTCCTGTTACAAGTTGACCTGTGGTGATAATGGATGAAATATACAAGCCAAGAGAATGGTCCAAGTTAACCCACAGCCTTTTCTCCCTGTCATCCTAAGTCTGATCAAATATGAAATCCGTGGTCCAGAAAGACTTCCTGTGCTGTGTGGAGACACCCCAACTATGTCACACTTCCACAACACTTCCCATATTCAGCCCTTCCGATGGACACGCTGACCACTTCATATACACTTTGGTCTGGAGGGTCGCATATTGGACTCAGAGAGCAACACACTTGAAACAAGGTCCACCTGAGTGCTCTCCCAAGAAATGGCTTATCTGCAGCATTCCCTACCTGGTCCATGAGGTATTGTGGATTTGCTCGGGTGTGGATCTCAGGACTCGTTCGTAGGGTATATAGAATATCAAGTCTATGACTCTTCATGTCTCAATGATTGGGCATCCAGTAAATGGTATCAGATTCCTTGGCCAGTGGACTGGCCAACCATAGCCCAGAGTGCAAGATGTCTGTCAACCAAAGCCAGTCTCTATGGAGTATACCTCCTCATTCTCTAGCCTCATGAGTGTCAGGGACAGAGCCCACTCCCTTCCAGGAGGGAACTTTCAATACCCTCAAATTGTAGGCATCATCACAGGGCTCCTGGAAGATCAGACAATCGACCCACCTTTCCTTCCTTATGCTTGTAGACACAACAAACACACTGGCACTGGCCCCAGGCACCACGCTCCCAGGAAGCACTCAATGAGAGGGAGGGTGTGCTTATCCACCTGTGGAAAAGGCACGGGAAATAGACCGGTTACATCTGGGTTAAAAGGCCTCTGTTTGGAGGGCTCCCCTGTGGCTTAGGCTATGGAAATATGTATTCAGATGTGTGGAGCTGAAAATGCCCCATTGGGAATGTCTTCTTCAGGGGTTACATCCAGGGCCTCATGCTTGGAGGAGAGCATTGGGGCATGGTTTCCTTGTTTGTGCCCTGGGATGTCTTGTTTCAAATGGCCAGGAAGCACAATTCTTCTTTCACATGTAGGAACTCCCTTGAGGTATTCTGCCCACGGACCCCCTGAAGATATCACATGTTCAAACACCAAGCCTCTGTAATCTACATTTAGCTTGGGAGCCTGAGGGGAGTGGTGGCTATGCGTCTACAGATGGAGATAAGAGTGTTCATCCAAGAGGACCACCCCTCTGATGGATCCTCCTTTCCATCAACTTCGACATACCACCAGAGCAAGAGCTAATGGTGTCCATCTTTGAACTCTCAAGGTTTGAGGGTGAGACTTTCCCACATATGGCCCATCACACACCTCTTTTCTCACAGAGAGGTGGTTTGGTCACCAGGCTCCATGGGCATCATATCAGTGCCATGGCCACCTCTGGGAATGCACCTTTCAGAAGGAAGGCACCTCCACACACTGGGGAACCCAATTGTCTCTATCATGATGGATCTCTGATAACATGTGTAGCATTTCAGGGTCAAGTGCTTTCTCAGGCACTGCCTCACACGAATACACAGGACAGAATCTCTTTTGGAGAGCAAAACTGACATTCCAAACACCCAAACAAAAGTCCCCTGGACAATGTCATCAAGGAACGACTGAGGAAGAACACCCTCTGAGCTGCCATCTCAATAGGAAGGGTCTTTTCCGCTTAGGGAAAATAGAGGGTGTCATTTAACTTAACCCACACCTCACGTCATTTGAGAGGACATGGGTGCCAAGCAGGGAGGACTGCTTGCTACCGACCTATTTCTAGAGGCAGGCCAAGAACGAGTGAAAATCTCATGCAAGAGTCCTGAGATTGCCTTTGTGTCTAATAGTCCCCGGAAACACAGACAAGGGCTTGGGAAGGAAATTGTGCCCTGGAATGTGGCTTGTGTCCAAAACACATCTCATTCTTTCTCTCTCTCACTCTCTCTCTGGGCTTCTTCTTCCTTCATATTCTCTCGAATTCACCTCATCCAAGGTTATCTGTGGTGGTACAGGTTGGCATATCTCAGCCAGGAGAGCAGTCCAATTCTTTCACCAAGATTTTCCATCAGTCTTCCAAACTCCTCTCAAATGTGAAAGCATTATTCCTGAAATAACTCCTCTGTTTGTATGGGGATATTCCACCTTACACAATGTACCCCTATCTTACCATTGTCAGACCTTCACACTCACAGATAACCACCACAATTCTACTGCCTTCTACATGGTCACAGATGTGACTCCGAGATCATCATCTTTTCAACCACCCACACATAAGGGACCTAGTGAGAATTCACTTCTCTGAAGCACACCCCGTGTATTTGAAGTTGCTGGTGAGGTGGATCTCTCGACTCTTTCTAAGCGGAGTTCGGAAATGAAGTCTCTGACTCTCCATGTCTCAGTGAATAGGCATCTAAGTAGGGGTCTGAGCACTCTTCAGCAGGGTCTGAATGACAATGGGACAGAGTTCAAGGATTCGGTCCCCTCAAACCAGTCTCCATTTGGGACAATCCTCCTCCTTCTCTAGACCCTCAATTGGCAGGCCAGAGGCCCCTCTCATCCAAGAGGGAAACCTCAAGACCTGCCCATGGAGCCCTCACCACAGGGCTCACGGAGGAGAAGAAGAGAGACTCCTGAAATTCCTGACAATTGTGTACCCCACAAACAAGCCAGCTGTGGAACTAGTCACCCCACTTCCATCCAGCACCCCAGTAGACAGGACGTATTCTTATCAACCTGTGAAATACCCACCAGTCATATCCCAGCTTCATTCTCCGGAAATTTGTTACTGTGGATAGATAATGTGTGATTTCACCTATTGACGTGAATGTTCCTAAGCAGGGAATTGTCATTCCCCATGCCAATATTTCCTCAGGTTTGATACTGTGGGCCTCGTCCTTGGTTGAACGTAGAGGGGCCTATTTTCATGCTTTGACCTCTGGAATGAGATTTATCATCCCGGTCATACTTAGGAGTCTTTTTTCACCTGTTGGAAAAACTGAAAATATTAAGCTCACTGGTCCGTTTCAGATATATCCTAATCCAAAAGCAAGCCTGAGCAGTGGGTATTTATTTACTCAGGAGAATGATGAGGATGGTGGCCATGAGAAGAATGCTGGAAAGAATACTTATCATCCAATTGTCCAATACATCCAATGGATCATCCTTAATTTAGTATCAACATAACTCCAGATCATGAGCTCAGGCTGCCTGATGTACAACAATTCAGAGGTGATGGTGAGAGCCTTCCACTTTGGGCCCATTACTCGCCTCTCTTCTCTCAGATGCTCTGTGGTATCACAATGCTTGGTGGGCAGCATGCCATTGCCATGGCAACCATTGGGCCTGATCTGCTCAGATGGAAAGCAACTCCACCTCCTCTGTGCCCACCTGCTCTCCACAGAAGGATGGCACTTCCCCTGAACGTGTGTCAGGTTCAACACGGTGGTTCCAGAACTGCTCCCCAGGAATACTCAGTCTACAATCTCATTTGGAAAGAATATGGGATGGAAAAAATCCCACTCCCCACGGAGCCTGAACAGGAAAACAATGGCCGATGGAGGAAGAACAACACAGGAGCATCCCTTTCCATGGGAGGAGGCTTTTCCACGGAAGGAAACTATGGAATATCTTTTAACCTGATTTCCACCCATGCCATTTCAGCAGATATAGGTACCATAACAAGGCTTTCAATCCTGTCTTCCAATATGGAGCTGGGATTGTAATGGGCACATTTTGGGAGTCAGGCCCGGAAGGAGAGAAGACTCTGGTACACGTGTGCTTGTTTGTCCCATTTGTGGGATATCCACCTTAAACAATCCCATGTCCTTGGAGCAATTATCCTGCCGTTGGCGGTACTTGTATCAACAGCTCCTGTACCTCTCTCTCTCCTTCTTTTGATCTCCTTCTCTCTAGCTCTCTCACTCTACCCTTTGCCCCACTTCTATTTCTTTTGAATCCTCCTGTTACAAGTTGACCTGTGGTGATAATGGATGAAATATACAAGCCAAGAGAATGGTCCAAGTTAACCCACAGCCTTTTCTCCCTGTCATCCTAAGTCTGATCAAATATGAAATCCGTGGTCCAGAAAGACTTCCTGTGCTGTGTGGAGACACCCCAACTATGTCACACTTCCACAACACTTCCCATATTCAGCCCTTCCGATGGACACGCTGACCACTTCATATGTACTTCGGTCTGGAGGGTCGCATATTGGACTCAGAGAGCAACACACTTGAAACAAGGTCCACCTGAGTGCTCTCCCAAGAAATGGCTTATCTGCAGCATTCCCTACCTGGTCCATGAGGTATTGTGGATTTGCTCGGGTGTGGATCTCAGGACTCGTTCGTAGGGTATATAGAATATCAAGTCTATGACTCTTCATGTCTCAATGATTGGGCATCCAGTAAATGGTATCAGATTCCTTTGCCAGTGGACTGGCCAACCATAGCCCAGAGTGCAAGATGTCTGTCAACCAAAGCCAGTCTCTATGGAGTATACCTCCTCATTCTCTAGCCTCATGAGTGTCAGGGACAGAGCCCACTCCCTTCCAGGAGGGAACTTTCAATACCCTCAAATTGTAGGCATCATCACAGGGCTCCTGGAAGATCAGACAATCGACCCACCTTTCCTTCCTTATGCTTGTAGACACAACAAACACACTGGCACTGGCCCCAGGCACCACACTCCCAGGAAGCACTCAATGAGAGGGAGGGTGTGCTTATCCACCTGTGGAAAAGGCACGGGAAATAGACCGGTTACATCTGGGTTAAAAGGCCTCTGTTTGGAGGGCTCCCCTGTGGCTTAGGCTATGGAAATATGTATTCAGATGTGTGGAGCTGAAAATGCCCCATTGGGAATGTCTTCTTCAGGGGTTACATCCAGGGCCTCATGCTTGGAGGAGAGCATTGGGGCATGGTTTCCTTGTTTGTGCCCTGGGATGTCTTGTTTCAAATGGCCAGGAAGCACAATTCTTCTTTCACATGTAGGAACTCCCTTGAGGTATTCTGCCCACGGATCCCCTGAAGATATCACATGTTCAAACACCAAGCCTCGGTAATCTACATTTAGCTTGGGAGCCTGAGGCGAGTGGTGGCTATGCGTCTACAGATGGAGATAAGAGTGTTCATCCAAGAGGACCACCCCTCTGATGGATCCTCCTTTCCATCAACTTCGACATACCACCAGAGCAAGAGCTAATGGTGTCCATCTTTGAACTCTCAAGGTTTGAGGGTGAGACTTTCCCACATATGGCCCATCACACACCTCTTTTCTCACAGAGAGGTGGTTTGGTCACCAGGCTCCATGGGCATCATATCAGTGCCATGGCCACCTCTGGGAATGCACCTTTCAGAAGGAAGGCACCTCCACACACTGGGGAACCCAATTGTCTCTATCATGATGGATCTCTGATAACATGTGTAGCATTTCAGGGTCAAGTGCTTTCTCAGGCACTGCCTCACACGAATACACAGGACAGAACCTCTTTTGGAGAGCAAAGCTGACATTCCAAACACCCAAACAAAAGTCCCCTGGACAATGTCATCAAGGAACGACTGAGGAAGAACACCCTCTGAGCTGCCATTTCAATAGGAAGGGTCTTTTCCGCTTAGGGAAAATAGAGGGTGTCATTTAACTTAACCCACACCTCACGTCATTTGAGAGGACATGGGTGCCAAGCAGGGAGGACTGCTTGCTACCGACCTATTTCTAGAGGCAGGCCAAGAACGAGTGAAAATCTCATGCAAGAGTCCTGAGATTGCCTTTGTGTCTAATAGTCCCCGGAAACACAGACAAGGGCTTGGGAAGGAAATTGTGCCCTGGAATGTGGCTTGTGTCCAAAACACATCTCATTCTTTCTCTCTCTCACTCTCTCTCTGGGCTTCTTCTTCCTTCATATTCTCTCGAATTCACCTCATCCAAGGTTATCTGTGGTGGTACAAGTTGGCATATCTCAGCCAGGAGAGCAGTCCAATTCTTTCACCAAGATTTTCCATCAGTCTTCCAAACTCCTCTCAAATGTGAAAGCATTATTCCTGAAATAACTCCTCTGTTTGTATGGGGATATTCCACCTTACACAATGTACCCCTATCTTACCATTGTCAGACCTTCACACTCACAGATAACCACCACAATTCTACTGCCTTCTACATGGTCACAGATGTGACTCCGAGATCAACATCTTTTCAACCACCCACACATAAGGGACCTAGTGAGAATTCACTTCTCTGAAGCACACCCCGTGTATTTGAAGTTGCTGGTGAGGTGGATCTCTCGACTCTTTCTAAGCGGAGTTCGGAAATGAAGTCTCTGACTCTCCATGTCTCAGTGAATAGGCATCTAAGTAGGGGTCTGAGCACTCTTCAGCAGGGTCTGAATGACAATGGGACAGAGTTCAAGGATTCGGTCCCCTCAAACCAGTCTCCATTTGGGACAATCCTCCTCCTTCTCTAGACCCTCAATTGGCAGGCCAGAGGCCCCTCTCATCCAAGAGGGAAACCTCAAGACCTGCCCATGGAGCCCTCACCACAGGGCTCACGGAGGAGAAGAAGAGAGACTCCTGAAATTCCTGACAATTGTGTACCCCACAAACAAGCCAGCTGTGGAACTAGTCACCCCACTTCCATCCAGCACCCCAGTAGACAGGACGTATTCTTATCAACCTGTGAAATAGCCACCAAATATAACCCAGCTTCATTCTCCGGAAATTTGTTACTGTGGATAGATAATGTGTGATTTCACCTATTGACGTGAATGTTCCTAAGCAGGGAATTGTCATTCCCCATGCCAATATTTCCTCAGGTTTGATACTGTGGGCCTCGTCCTTGGTTGAACGTAGAGGGGCCTATTTTCATGCTTTGACCTCTGGAATGAGATTTATCATCCCGGTCATACTTAGGAGTCTTTTTTCACCTGTTGGAAAAACTGAAAATATTAAGCTCACTGGTCCGTTTCAGATATATCCTAATCCAAAAGCAAGCCTGAGCAGTGGGTATTTATTTACTCAGGAGAATGATGAGGATGGTGGCCATGAGAAGAATGCTGGAAAGAATACTTATCATCCAATTGTCCAATACATCCAATGGATCATCCTTAATTTAGTATCAACATAACTCCAGATCATGAGCTCAGGCTGCCTGATGTACAACAATTCAGAGGTGATGGTGAGAGCCTTCCACTTTGGGCCCATTACTCGCCTCTCTTCTCTCAGATGCTCTGTGGTATCACAATGCTTGGTGGGCAGCATGCCATTGCCATGGCAACCATTGGGCCTGATCTGCTCAGATGGAAAGCAACTCCACCTCCTCTGTGCCCACCTGCTCTCCACAGAAGGATGGCACTTCCCCTGAACGTGTGTCAGGTTCAACACGGTGGTTCCAGAACTGCTCCCCAGGAATACTCAGTCTACAATCTCATTTGGAAAGAATATGGGATGGAAAAAATCCCACTCCCCACGGAGCCTGAACAGGAAAACAATGGCCGATGGAGGAAGAACAACACAGGAGCATCCCTTTCCATGGGAGGAGGCTTTTCCACGGAAGGAAACTATGGAATATCTTTTAACCTGATTTCCACCCATGCCATTTCAGCAGATATAGGTACCATAACAAGGCTTTCAATCCTGTCTTCCAATATGGAGCTGGGATTGTAATGGGCACATTTTGGGAGTCAGGCCCGGAAGGAGAGAAGACTCTGGTACACGTGTGCTTGTTTGTCCCATTTGTGGGATATCCACCTTAAACAATCCCATGTCCTTGGAGCAATTATCCTGCCGTTGGCGGTACTTGTATCAACAGCTCCTGTACCTCTCTCTCTCCTTCTTTTGATCTCCTTCTCTCTAGCTCTCTCACTCTACCCTTTGCCCCACTTCTATTTCTTTTGAATCCTCCTGTTACAAGTTGACCTGTGGTGATAATGGATGAAATATACAAGCCAAGAGAATGGTCCAAGTTAACCCACAGCCTTTTCTCCCTGTCATCCTAAGTCTGATCAAATATGAAATCCGTGGTCCAGAAAGACTTCCTGTGCTGTGTGGAGACACCCCAACTATGTCACACTTCCACAACACTTCCCATATTCAGCCCTTCCGATGGACACGCTGACCACTTCATATGTACTTCGGTCTGGAGGGTCGCATATTGGACTCAGAGAGCAACACACTTGAAACAAGGTCCACCTGAGTGCTCTCCCAAGAAATGGCTTATCTGCAGCATTCCCTACCTGGTCCATGAGGTCTTGTGGATTTGCTCGGGTGTGGATCTCAGGACTCGTTCGTAGGGTATATAGAATATCAAGTCTATGACTCTTCATGTCTCAATGATTGGGCATCCAGTAAATGGTATCAGATTCCTTTGCCAGTGGACTGGCCAACCATAGCCCAGAGTGCAAGATGTCTGTCAACCAAAGCCAGTCTCTATGGAGTATACCTCCTCATTCTCTAGCCTCATGAGTGTCAGGGACAGAGCCCACTCCCTTCCAGGAGGGAACTTTCAATACCCTCAAATTGTAGGCATCATCACAGGGCTCCTGGAAGATCAGACAACCGACCCACCTTTCCTTCCTTATGCTTGTAGACACAACAAACACACTGGCACTGGCCCCAGGCACCACACTCCCAGGAAGCACTCAATGAGAGGGAGGGTGTGCTTATCCACCTGTGGAAAAGGCACGGGAAATAGACCGGTTACATCTGGGTTAAAAGGCCTCTGTTTGGAGGGCTCCCCTGTGGCTTAGGCTATGGAAATATGTATTCAGATGTGTGGAGCTGAAAATGCCCCATTGGGAATGTCTTCTTCAGGGGTTACATCCAGGGCCTCATGCTTGGAGGAGAGCATTGGGGCATGGTTTCCTTGTTTGTGCCCTGGGATGTCTTGTTTCAAATGGCCAGGAAGCACAATTCTTCTTTCACATGTAGGAACTCCCTTGAGGTATTCTGCCCACGGATCCCCTGAAGATATCACATGTTCAAACACCAAGCCTCGGTAATCTACATTTAGCTTGGGAGCCTGAGGCGAGTGGTGGCTATGCGTCTACAGATGGAGATAAGAGTGTTCATCCAAGAGGACCACCCCTCTGATGGATCCTCCTTTCCATCAACTTCGACATACCACCAGAGCAAGAGCTAATGGTGTCCATCTTTGAACTCTCAAGGTTTGAGGGTGAGACTTTCCCACATATGGCCCATCACACACCTCTTTTCTCACAGAGAGGTGGTTTGGTCACCAGGCTCCATGGGCATCATATCAGTGCCATGGCCACCTCTGGGAATGCACCTTTCAGAAGGAAGGCACCTCCACACACTGGGGAACCCAATTGTCTCTATCATGATGGATCTCTGATAACATGTGGAGCATTTCAGGGTCAAGTGCTTTCTCAGGCACTGCCTCACACGAATACACAGGACAGAACCTCTTTTGGAGAGCAAAGCTGACATTCCAAACACCCAAACAAAAGTCCCCTGGACAATGTCATCAAGGAACGACTGAGGAAGAACACCCTCTGAGCTGCCATCTCAATAGGAAGGGTCTTTTCCGCTTAGGGAAAATAGAGGGTGTCATTTAACTTAACCCACACCTCACGTCATTTGAGAGGACATGGGTGCCAAGCAGGGAGGACTGCTTGCTACCGACCTATTTCTAGAGGCAGGCCAAGAACGAGTGAAAATCTCATGCAAGAGTCCTGAGATTGCCTTTGTGTCTAATAGTCCCCGGAAACACAGACAAGGGCTTGGGAAGGAAATTGTGCCCTGGAATGTGGCTTGTGTCCAAAACACATCTCATTCTTTCTCTCTCTCACTCTCTCTCTGGGCTTCTTCTTCCTTCATATTCTCTCGAATTCACCTCATCCAAGGTTATCTGTGGTGGTACAGGTTGGCATATCTCAGCCAGGAGAGCAGTCCAATTCTTTCACCAAGATTTTCCATCAGTCTTCCAAACTCCTCTCAAATGTGAAAGCATTATTCCTGAAATAACACCTCTGTTTGTATGGGGATATTCCACCTTACACAATGTACCCCTATCTTACCATTGTCAGACCTTCACACTCACAGATAACCACCACAATTCTACTGCCTTCTACATGGTCACAGATGTGACTCCGAGATCAACATCTTTTCAACCACCCACACATAAGGGACCGAGTGAGAATTCACTTCTCTGAAGCACACCCCGTGTATTTGAAGTTGCTGGTGAGGTGGATCTCTCGACTCTTTCTAAGCGGAGTTCGGAAATGAAGTCTCTGACTCTCCATGTCTCAGTGAATAGGCATCTAAGTAGGGGTCTGAGCACTCTTCAGCAGGGTCTGAATGACAATGGGACAGAGTTCAAGGATTCGGTCCCCTCAAACCAGTCTCCATTTGGGACAATCCTCCTCCTTCTCTAGACCCTCAATTGGCAGGCCAGAGGCCCCTCTCATCCAAGAGGGAAACCTCAAGACCTGCCCATGGAGCCCTCACCACAGGGCTCACGGAGGAGAAGAAGAGAGACTCCTGAAATTCCTGACAATTGTGTACCCCACAAACAAGCCAGCTGTGGAACTAGTCACCCCACTTCCATCCAGCACCCCAGTAGACAGGACGTATTCTTATCAACCTGTGAAATAGCCACCAAATATAACCCAGCTTCATTCTCCGGAAATTTGTTACTGTGGATAGATAATGTGTGATTTCACCTATTGACGTGAATGTTCCTAAGCAGGGAATTGTCATTCCCCATGCCAATATTTCCTCAGGTTTGATACTGTGGGCCTCGTCCTTGGTTGAACGTAGAGGGGCCTATTTTCATGCTTTGACCTCTGGAATGAGATTTATCATCCCGGTCATACTTAGGAGTCTTTTTTCACCTGTTGGAAAAACTGAAAATATTAAGCTCACTGGTCCGTTTCAGATATATCCTAATCCAAAAGCAAGCCTGAGCAGTGGGTATTTATTTACTCAGGAGAATGATGAGGATGGTGGCCATGAGAAGAATGCTGGAAAGAATACTTATCATCCAATTGTCCAATACATCCAATGGATCATCCTTAATTTAGTATCAACATAACTCCAGATCATGAGCTCAGGCTGCCTGATGTACAACAATTCAGAGGTGATGGTGAGAGCCTTCCACTTTGGGCCCATTACTCGCCTCTCTTCTCTCAGATGCTCTGTGGTATCACAATGCTTGGTGGGCAGCATGCCATTGCCATGGCAACCATTGGGCCTGATCTGCTCAGATGGAAAGCAACTCCACCTCCTCTGTGCCCACCTGCTCTCCACAGAAGGATGGCACTTCCCCTGAACGTGTGTCAGGTTCAACACGGTGGTTCCAGAACTGCTCCCCAGGAATACTCAGTCTACAATCTCATTTGGAAAGACTATGGGATGGAAAAAATCCCACTCCCCACGGAGCCTGAACAGGAAAACAATGGCCGATGGAGGAAGAACAACACAGGAGCATCCCTTTCCATGGGAGGAGGCTTTTCCACGGAAGGAAACTATGGAATATCTTTTAACCTGATTTCCACCCATGCCATTTCAGCAGATATAGGTACCATAACAAGGCTTTCAATCCTGTCTTCCAATATGGAGCTGGGATTGTAATGGGCACATTTTGGGAGTCAGGCCCGGAAGGAGAGAAGACTCTGGTACACGTGTGCTTGTTTGTCCCATTTGTGGGATATCCACCTTAAACAATCCCATGTCCTTGGAGCAATTATCCTGCCGTTGGCGGTACTTGTATCAACAGCTCCTGTACCTCTCTCTCTCCTTCTTTTGATCTCCTTCTCTCTAGCTCTCTCACTCTACCCTTTGCCCCACTTCTATTTCTTTTGAATCCTCCTGTTACAAGTTGACCTGTGGTGATAATGGATGAAATATACAAGCCAAGAGAATGGTCCAAGTTAACCCACAGCCTTTTCTCCCTGTCATCCTAAGTCTGATCAAATATGAAATCCGTGGTCCAGAAAGACTTCCTGTGCTGTGTGGAGACACCCCAACTATGTCACACTTCCACAACACTTCCCATATTCAGCCCTTCCGATGGACACGCTGACCACTTCATATGTACTTCGGTCTGGAGGGTCGCATATTGGACTCAGAGAGCAACACACTTGAAACAAGGTCCACCTGAGTGCTCTCCCAAGAAATGGCTTATCTGCAGCATTCCCTACCTGGTCCATGAGGTATTGTGGATTTGCTCGGGTGTGGATCTCAGGACTCGTTCGTAGGGTATATAGAATATCAAGTCTATGACTCTTCATGTCTCAATGATTGGGCATCCAGTAAATGGTATCAGATTCCTTTGCCAGTGGACTGGCCAACCATAGCCCAGAGTGCAAGATGTCTGTCAACCAAAGCCAGTCTCTATGGAGTATACCTCCTCATTCTCTAGCCTCATGAGTGTCAGGGACAGAGCCCACTCCCTTCCAGGAGGGAACTTTCAATACCCTCAAATTGTAGGCATCATCACAGGGCTCCTGGAAGATCAGACAATCGACCCACCTTTCCTTCCTTATGCTTGTAGACACAACAAACACACTGGCACTGGCCCCAGGCACCACACTCCCAGGAAGCACTCAATGAGAGGGAGGGTGTGCTTATCCACCTGTGGAAAAGGCACGGGAAATAGACCGGTTACATCTGGGTTAAAAGGCCTCTGTTTGGAGGGCTCCCCTGTGGCTTAGGCTATGGAAATATGTATTCAGATGTGTGGAGCTGAAAATGCCCCATTGGGAATGTCTTCTTCAGGGGTTACATCCAGGGCCTCATGCTTGGAGGAGAGCATTGGGGCATGGTTTCCTTGTTTGTGCCCTGGGATGTCTTGTTTCAAATGGCCAGGAAGCACAATTCTTCTTTCACATGTAGGAACTCCCTTGAGGTATTCTGCCCACGGATCCCCTGAAGATATCACATGTTCAAACACCAAGCCTCGGTAATCTACATTTAGCTTGGGAGCCTGAGGCGAGTGGTGGCTATGCGTCTACAGATGGAGATAAGAGTGTTCATCCAAGAGGACCACCCCTCTGATGGATCCTCCTTTCCATCAACTTCGACATACCACCAGAGCAAGAGCTAATGGTGTCCATCTTTGAACTCTCAAGGTTTGAGGGTGAGACTTTCCCACATATGGCCCATCACACACCTCTTTTCTCACAGAGAGGTGGTTTGGTCACCAGGCTCCATGGGCATCATATCAGTGCCATGGCCACCTCTGGGAATGCACCTTTCAGAAGGAAGGCACCTCCACACACTGGGGAACCCAATTGTCTCTATCATGATGGATCTCTGATAACATGTGGAGCATTTCAGGGTCAAGTGCTTTCTCAGGCACTGCCTCACACGAATACACAGGACAGAACCTCTTTTGGAGAGCAAAGCTGACATTCCAAACACCCAAACAAAAGTCCCCTGGACAATGTCATCAAGGAACGACTGAGGAAGAACACCCTCTGAGCTGCCATTTCAATAGGAAGGGTCTTTTCCGCTTAGGGAAAATAGAGGGTGTCATTTAACTTAACCCACACCTCACGTCATTTGAGAGGACATGGGTGCCAAGCAGGGAGGACTGCTTGCTACCGACCTATTTCTAGAGGCAGGCCAAGAACGAGTGAAAATCTCATGCAAGAGTCCTGAGATTGCCTTTGTGTCTAATAGTCCCCGGAAACACAGACAAGGGCTTGGGAAGGAAATTGTGCCCTGGAATGTGGCTTGTGTCCAAAACACATCTCATTCTTTCTCTCTCTCACTCTCTCTCTGGGCTTCTTCTTCCTTCATATTCTCTCGAATTCACCTCATCCAAGGTTATCTGTGGTGGTACAGGTTGGCATATCTCAGCCAGGAGAGCAGTCCAATTCTTTCACCAAGATTTTCCATCAGTCTTCCAAACTCCTCTCAAATGTGAAAGCATTATT
Organism: Sus scrofa; assembly: GCF_054392235.1. Classification (NCBI taxonomy): domain Eukaryota; kingdom Metazoa; phylum Chordata; class Mammalia; order Artiodactyla; family Suidae; genus Sus; species Sus scrofa. Next base: position 47,083,491 of record NC_139402.1, read on the forward strand.
CCTGAAATAACTCCTCTGTTTGTATGGGGATATTCCACCTTACACAATGTACCCCTATCTTACCATTGTCAGACCTTCACACTCACAGATAACCACCACAATTCTACTGCCTTCTACATGGTCACAGATGTGACTCCGAGATCAACATCTTTTCAACCACCCACACATAAGGGACCTAGTGAGAATTCACTTCTCTGAAGCACACCCCGTGTATTTGAAGTTGCTGGTGAGGTGGATCTCTCGACTCTTTCTAAGCGGAGTTCGGAAATGAAGTCTCTGACTCTCCATGTCTCAGTGAATAGGCATCTAAGTAGGGGTCTGAGCACTCTTCAGCAGGGTCTGAATGACAATGGGACAGAGTTCAAGGATTCGGTCCCCTCAAACCAGTCTCCATTTGGGACAATCCTCCTCCTTCTCTAGACCCTCAATTGGCAGGCCAGAGGCCCCTCTCATCCAAGAGGGAAACCTCAAGACCTGCCCATGGAGCCCTCACCACAGGGCTCACGGAGGAGAAGAAGAGAGACTCCTGAAATTCCTGACAATTGTGTACCCCACAAACAAGCCAGCTGTGGAACTAGTCACCCCACTTCCATCCAGCACCCCAGTAGACAGGACGTATTCTTATCAACCTGTGAAATACCCACCAGTCATATCCCAGCTTCATTCTCCGGAAATTTGTTACTGTGGATAGATAATGTGTGATTTCACCTATTGACGTGAATGTTCCTAAGCAGGGAATTGTCATTCCCCATGCCAATATTTCCTCAGGTTTGATACTGTGGGCCTCGTCCTTGGTTGAACGTAGAGGGGCCTATTTTCATGCTTTGACCTCTGGAATGAGATTTATCATCCCGGTCATACTTAGGAGTCTTTTTTCACCTGTTGGAAAAACTGAAAATATTAAGCTCACTGGTCCGTTTCAGATATATCCTAATCCAAAAGCAAGCCTGAGCAGTGGGTATTTATTTACTCAGGAGAATGATGAGGATGGTGGCCATGAGAAGAATGCTGGAAAGAATACTTATCATCCAATTGTCCAATACATCCAATGGATCATCCTTAATTTAGTATCAACATAACTCCAGATCATGAGCTCAGGCTGCCTGATGTACAACAATTCAGAGGTGATGGTGAGAGCCTTCCACTTTGGGCCCATTACTCGCCTCTCTTCTCTCAGATGCTCTGTGGTATCACAATGCTTGGTGGGCAGCATGCCATTGCCATGGCAACCATTGGGCCTGATCTGCTCAGATGGAAAGCAACTCCACCTCCTCTGTGCCCACCTGCTCTCCACAGAAGGATGGCACTTCCCCTGAACGTGTGTCAGGTTCAACACGGTGGTTCCAGAACTGCTCCCCAGGAATACTCAGTCTACAATCTCATTTGGAAAGACTATGGGATGGAAAAAATCCCACTCCCCACGGAGCCTGAACAGGAAAACAATGGCCGATGGAGGAAGAACAACACAGGAGCATCCCTTTCCATGGGAGGAGGCTTTTCCACGGAAGGAAACTATGGAATATCTTTTAACCTGATTTCCACCCATGCCATTTCAGCAGATATAGGTACCATAACAAGGCTTTCAATCCTGTCTTCCAATATGGAGCTGGGATTGTAATGGGCACATTTTGGGAGTCAGGCCCGGAAGGAGAGAAGACTCTGGTACACGTGTGCTTGTTTGTCCCATTTGTGGGATATCCACCTTAAACAATCCCATGTCCTTGGAGCAATTATCCTGCCGTTGGCGGTACTTGTATCAACAGCTCCTGTACCTCTCTCTCTCCTTCTTTTGATCTCCTTCTCTCTAGCTCTCTCACTCTACCCTTTGCCCCACTTCTATTTCTTTTGAATCCTCCTGTTACAAGTTGACCTGTGGTGATAATGGATGAAATATACAAGCCAAGAGAATGGTCCAAGTTAACCCACAGCCTTTCCTCCCTGTCATCCTAAGTCTGATCAAATATGAAATCCGTGGTCCAGAAAGACTTCCTGTGCTGTGTGGAGACACCCCAACTATGTCACACTTCCACAACACTTCCCATATTCAGCCCTTCCGATGGACACGCTGACCACTTCATATGTACTTCGGTCTGGAGGGTCGCATATTGGACTCAGAGAGCAACACACTTGAAACAAGGTCCACCTGAGTGCTCTCCCAAGAAATGGCTTATCTGCAGCATTCCCTACCTGGTCCATGAGGTATTGTGGATTTGCTCGGGTGTGGATCTCAGGACTCGTTCGTAGGGTATATAGAATATCAAGTCTATGACTCTTCATGTCTCAATGATTGGGCATCCAGTAAATGGTATCAGATTCCTTTGCCAGTGGACTGGCCAACCATAGCCCAGAGTGCAAGATGTCTGTCAACCAAAGCCAGTCTCTATGGAGTATACCTCCTCATTCTCTAGCCTCATGAGTGTCAGGGACAGAGCCCACTCCCTTCCAGGAGGGAACTTTCAATACCCTCAAATTGTAGGCATCATCACAGGGCTCCTGGAAGATCAGACAACCGACCCACCTTTCCTTCCTTATGCTTGTAGACACAACAAACACACTGGCACTGGCCCCAGGCACCACACTCCCAGGAAGCACTCAATGAGAGGGAGGGTGTGCTTATCCACCTGTGGAAAAGGCACGGGAAATAGACCGGTTACATCTGGGTTAAAAGGCCTCTGTTTGGAGGGCTCCCCTGTGGCTTAGGCTATGGAAATATGTATTCAGATGTGTGGAGCTGAAAATGCCCCATTGGGAATGTCTTCTTCAGGGGTTACATCCAGGGCCTCATGCTTGGAGGAGAGCATTGGGGCATGGTTTCCTTGTTTGTGCCCTGGGATGTCTTGTTTCAAATGGCCAGGAAGCACAATTCTTCTTTCACATGTAGGAACTCCCTTGAGGTATTCTGCCCACGGATCCCCTGAAGATATCACATGTTCAAACACCAAGCCTCGGTAATCTACATTTAGCTTGGGAGCCTGAGGCGAGTGGTGGCTATGCGTCTACAGATGGAGATAAGAGTGTTCATCCAAGAGGACCACCCCTCTGATGGATCCTCCTTTCCATCAACTTCGACATACCACCAGAGCAAGAGCTAATGGTGTCCATCTTTGAACTCTCAAGGTTTGAGGGTGAGACTTTCCCACATATGGCCCATCACACACCTCTTTTCTCACAGAGAGGTGGTTTGGTCACCAGGCTCCATGGGCATCATATCAGTGCCATGGCCACCTCTGGGAATGCACCTTTCAGAAGGAAGGCACCTCCACACACTGGGGAACCCAATTGTCTCTATCATGATGGATCTCTGATAACATGTGGAGCATTTCAGGGTCAAGTGCTTTCTCAGGCACTGCCTCACACGAATACACAGGACAGAATCTCTTTTGGAGAGCAAAGCTGACATTCCAAACACCCAAACAAAAGTCCCCTGGACAATGTCATCAAGGAACGACTGAGGAAGAACACCCTCTGAGCTGCCATTTCAATAGGAAGGGTCTTTTCCGCTTAGGGAAAATAGAGGGTGTCATTTAACTTAACCCACACCTCACGTCATTTGAGAGGACATGGGTGCCAAGCAGGGAGGACTGCTTGCTACCGACCTATTTCTAGAGGCAGGCCAAGAACGAGTGAAAATCTCATGCAAGAGTCCTGAGATTGCCTTTGTGTCTAATAGTCCCCGGAAACACAGACAAGGGCTTGGGAAGGAAATTGTGCCCTGGAATGTGGCTTGTGTCCAAAACACATCTCATTCTTTCTCTCTCTCACTCTCTCTCTGGGCTTCTTCTTCCTTCATATTCTCTCGAATTCACCTCATCCAAGGTTATCTGTGGTGGTACAGGTTGGCATATCTCAGCCAGGAGAGCAGTCCAATTCTTTCACCAAGATTTTCCATCAGTCTTCCAAACTCCTCTCAAATGTGAAAGCATTATTCCTGAAATAACTCCTCTGTTTGTATGGGGATATTCCACCTTACACAATGTACCCCTATCTTACCATTGTCAGACCTTCACACTCACAGATAACCACCACAATTCTACTGCCTTCTACATGGTCACAGATGTGACTCCGAGATCAACATCTTTTCAACCACCCACACATAAGGGACCTAGTGAGAATTCACTTCTCTGAAGCACACCCCGTGTATTTGAAGTTGCTGGTGAGGTGGATCTCTCGACTCTTTCTAAGCGGAGTTCGGAAATGAAGTCTCTGACTCTCCATGTCTCAGTGAATAGGCATCTAAGTAGGGGTCTGAGCACTCTTCAGCAGGGTCTGAATGACAATGGGACAGAGTTCAAGGATTCGGTCCCCTCAAACCAGTCTCCATTTGGGACAATCCTCCTCCTTCTCTAGACCCTCAATTGGCAGGCCAGAGGCCCCTCTCATCCAAGAGGGAAACCTCAAGACCTGCCCATGGAGCCCTCACCACAGGGCTCACGGAGGAGAAGAAGAGAGACTCCTGAAATTCCTGACAATTGTGTACCCCACAAACAAGCCAGCTGTGGAACTAGTCACCCCACTTCCATCCAGCACCCCAGTAGACAGGACGTATTCTTATCAACCTGTGAAATACCCACCAGTCATATCCCAGCTTCATTCTCCGGAAATTTGTTACTGTGGATAGATAATGTGTGATTTCACCTATTGACGTGAATGTTCCTAAGCAGGGAATTGTCATTCCCCATGCCAATATTTCCTCAGGTTTGATACTGTGGGCCTCGTCCTTGGTTGAACGTAGAGGGGCCTATTTTCATGCTTTGACCTCTGGAATGAGATTTATCATCCCGGTCATACTTAGGAGTCTTTTTTCACCTGTTGGAAAAACTGAAAATATTAAGCTCACTGGTCCGTTTCAGATATATCCTAATCCAAAAGCAAGCCTGAGCAGTGGGTATTTATTTACTCAGGAGAATGATGAGGATGGTGGCCATGAGAAGAATGCTGGAAAGAATACTTATCATCCAATTGTCCAATACATCCAATGGATCATCCTTAATTTAGTATCAACATAACTCCAGATCATGAGCTCAGGCTGCCTGATGTACAACAATTCAGAGGTGATGGTGAGAGCCTTCCACTTTGGGCCCATTACTCGCCTCTCTTCTCTCAGATGCTCTGTGGTATCACAATGCTTGGTGGGCAGCATGCCATTGCCATGGCAACCATTGGGCCTGATCTGCTCAGATGGAAAGCAACTCCACCTCCTCTGTGCCCACCTGCTCTCCACAGAAGGATGGCACTTCCCCTGAACGTGTGTCAGGTTCAACACGGTGGTTCCAGAACTGCTCCCCAGGAATACTCAGTCTACAATCTCATTTGGAAAGACTATGGGATGGAAAAAATCCCACTCCCCACGGAGCCTGAACAGGAAAACAATGGCCGATGGAGGAAGAACAACACAGGAGCATCCCTTTCCATGGGAGGAGGCTTTTCCACGGAAGGAAACTATGGAATATCTTTTAACCTGATTTCCACCCATGCCATTTCAGCAGATATAGGTACCATAACAAGGCTTTCAATCCTGTCTTCCAATATGGAGCTGGGATTGTAATGGGCACATTTTGGGAGTCAGGCCCGGAAGGAGAGAAGACTCTGGTACACGTGTGCTTGTTTGTCCCATTTGTGGGATATCCACCTTAAACAATCCCATGTCCTTGGAGCAATTATCCTGCCGTTGGCGGTACTTGTATCAACAGCTCCTGTACCTCTCTCTCTCCTTCTTTTGATCTCCTTCTCTCTAGCTCTCTCACTCTACCCTTTGCCCCACTTCTATTTCTTTTGAATCCTCCTGTTACAAGTTGACCTGTGGTGATAATGGATGAAATATACAAGCCAAGAGAATGGTCCAAGTTAACCCACAGCCTTTCCTCCCTGTCATCCTAAGTCTGATCAAATATGAAATCCGTGGTCCAGAAAGACTTCCTGTGCTGTGTGGAGACACCCCAACTATGTCACACTTCCACAACACTTCCCATATTCAGCCCTTCCGATGGACACGCTGACCACTTCATATGTACTTCGGTCTGGAGGGTCGCATATTGGACTCAGAGAGCAACACACTTGAAACAAGGTCCACCTGAGTGCTCTCCCAAGAAATGGCTTATCTGCAGCATTCCCTACCTGGTCCATGAGGTATTGTGGATTTGCTCGGGTGTGGATCTCAGGACTCGTTCGTAGGGTATATAGAATATCAAGTCTATGACTCTTCATGTCTCAATGATTGGGCATCCAGTAAATGGTATCAGATTCCTTTGCCAGTGGACTGGCCAACCATAGCCCAGAGTGCAAGATGTCTGTCAACCAAAGCCAGTCTCTATGGAGTATACCTCCTCATTCTCTAGCCTCATGAGTGTCAGGGACAGAGCCCACTCCCTTCCAGGAGGGAACTTTCAATACCCTCAAATTGTAGGCATCATCACAGGGCTCCTGGAAGATCAGACAACCGACCCACCTTTCCTTCCTTATGCTTGTAGACACAACAAACACACTGGCACTGGCCCCAGGCACCACACTCCCAGGAAGCACTCAATGAGAGGGAGGGTGTGCTTATCCACCTGTGGAAAAGGCACGGGAAATAGACCGGTTACATCTGGGTTAAAAGGCCTCTGTTTGGAGGGCTCCCCTGTGGCTTAGGCTATGGAAATATGTATTCAGATGTGTGGAGCTGAAAATGCCCCATTGGGAATGTCTTCTTCAGGGGTTACATCCAGGGCCTCATGCTTGGAGGAGAGCATTGGGGCATGGTTTCCTTGTTTGTGCCCTGGGATGTCTTGTTTCAAATGGCCAGGAAGCACAATTCTTCTTTCACATGTAGGAACTCCCTTGAGGTATTCTGCCCACGGATCCCCTGAAGATATCACATGTTCAAACACCAAGCCTCGGTAATCTACATTTAGCTTGGGAGCCTGAGGCGAGTGGTGGCTATGCGTCTACAGATGGAGATAAGAGTGTTCATCCAAGAGGACCACCCCTCTGATGGATCCTCCTTTCCATCAACTTCGACATACCACCAGAGCAAGAGCTAATGGTGTCCATCTTTGAACTCTCAAGGTTTGAGGGTGAGACTTTCCCACACATGGCCCATCACACACCTCTTTTCTCACAGAGAGGTGGTTTGGTCACCAGGCTCCATGGGCATCATATCAGTGCCATGGCCACCTCTGGGAATGCACCTTTCAGAAGGAAGGCACCTCCACACACTGGGGAACCCAATTGTCTCTATCATGATGGATCTCTGATAACATGTGGAGCATTTCAGGGTCAAGTGCTTTCTCAGGCACTGCCTCACACGAATACACAGGACAGAATCTCTTTTGGAGAGCAAAGCTGACATTCCAAACACCCAAACAAAAGTCCCCTGGACAATGTCATCAAGGAACGACTGAGGAAGAACACCCTCTGAGCTGCCATTTCAATAGGAAGGGTCTTTTCCGCTTAGGGAAAATAGAGGGTGTCATTTAACTTAACCCACACCTCACGTCATTTGAGAGGACATGGGTGCCAAGCAGGGAGGACTGCTTGCTACCGACCTATTTCTAGAGGCAGGCCAAGAACGAGTGAAAATCTCATGCAAGAGTCCTGAGATTGCCTTTGTGTCTAATAGTCCCCGGAAACACAGACAAGGGCTTGGGAAGGAAATTGTGCCCTGGAATGTGGCTTGTGTCCAAAACACATCTCATTCTTTCTCTCTCTCACTCTCTCTCTGGGCTTCTTCTTCCTTCATATTCTCTCGAATTCACCTCATCCAAGGTTATCTGTGGTGGTACAGGTTGGCATATCTCAGCCAGGAGAGCAGTCCAATTCTTTCACCAAGATTTTCCATCAGTCTTCCAAACTCCTCTCAAATGTGAAAGCATTATTCCTGAAATAACTCCTCTGTTTGTATGGGGATATTCCACCTTACACAATGTACCCCTATCTTACCATTGTCAGACCTTCACACTCACAGATAACCACCACAATTCTACTGCCTTCTACATGGTCACAGATGTGACTCCGAGATCAACATCTTTTCAACCACCCACACATAAGGGACCTAGTGAGAATTCACTTCTCTGAAGCACACCCCGTGTATTTGAAGTTGCTGGTGAGGTGGATCTCTCGACTCTTTCTAAGCGGAGTTCGGAAATGAAGTCTCTGACTCTCCATGTCTCAGTGAATAGGCATCTAAGTAGGGGTCTGAGCACTCTTCAGCAGGGTCTGAATGACAATGGGACAGAGTTCAAGGATTCGGTCCCCTCAAACCAGTCTCCATTTGGGACAATCCTCCTCCTTCTCTAGACCCTCAATTGGCAGGCCAGAGGCCCCTCTCATCCAAGAGGGAAACCTCAAGACCTGCCCATGGAGCCCTCACCACAGGGCTCACGGAGGAGAAGAAGAGAGACTCCTGAAATTCCTGACAATTGTGTACCCCACAAACAAGCCAGCTGTGGAACTAGTCACCCCACTTCCATCCAGCACCCCAGTAGACAGGACGTATTCTTATCAACCTGTGAAATACCCACCAGTCATATCCCAGCTTCATTCTCCGGAAATTTGTTACTGTGGATAGATAATGTGTGATTTCACCTATTGACGTGAATGTTCCTAAGCAGGGAATTGTCATTCCCCATGCCAATATTTCCTCAGGTTTGATACTGTGGGCCTCGTCCTTGGTTGAACGTAGAGGGGCCTATTTTCATGCTTTGACCTCTGGAATGAGATTTATCATCCCGGTCATACTTAGGAGTCTTTTTTCACCTGTTGGAAAAACTGAAAATATTAAGCTCACTGGTCCGTTTCAGATATATCCTAATCCAAAAGCAAGCCTGAGCAGTGGGTATTTATTTACTCAGGAGAATGATGAGGATGGTGGCCATGAGAAGAATGCTGGAAAGAATACTTATCATCCAATTGTCCAATACATCCAATGGATCATCCTTAATTTAGTATCAACATAACTCCAGATCATGAGCTCAGGCTGCCTGATGTACAACAATTCAGAGGTGATGGTGAGAGCCTTCCACTTTGGGCCCATTACTCGCCTCTCTTCTCTCAGATGCTCTGTGGTATCACAATGCTTGGTGGGCAGCATGCCATTGCCATGGCAACCATTGGGCCTGACCTGCTCAGATGGAAAGCAACTCCACCTCCTCTGTGCCCACCTGCTCTCCACAGAAGGATGGCACTTCCCCTGAACGTGTGTCAGGTTCAACACGGTGGTTCCAGAACTGCTCCCCAGGAATACTCAGTCTACAATCTCATTTGGAAAGACTATGGGATGGAAAAAATCCCACTCCCCACGGAGCCTGAACAGGAAAACAATGGCCGATGGAGGAAGAACAACACAGGAGCATCCCTTTCCATGGGAGGAGGCTTTTCCACGGAAGGAAACTATGGAATATCTTTTAACCTGATTTCCACCCATGCCATTTCAGCAGATATAGGTACCATACCAAGGCTTTCAGTCCTGTCTTCCAATATGGAGCTGGGATTGTAATGGGCACATTTTGGGAGTCAGGCCCGGAAGGAGAGAAGACTCTGGTACACGTGTGCTTGTTTGTCCCATTTGTGGGATATCCACCTTAAACAATCCCATGTCCTTGGAGCAATTATCCTGCCGTTGGCGGTACTTGTATCAACAGCTCCTGTACCTCTCTCTCTCCTTCTTTTGATCTCCTTCTCTCTAGCTCTCTCACTCTACCCTTTGCCCCACTTCTATTTCTTTTGAATCCTCCTGTTACAAGTTGACCTGTGGTGATAATGGATGAAATATACAAGCCAAGAGAATGGTCCAAGTTAACCCACAGCCTTTTCTCCCTGTCATCCTAAGTCTGATCAAATATGAAATCCGTGGTCCAGAAAGACTTCCTGTGCTGTGTGGAGACACCCCAACTATGTCACACTTCCACAACACTTCCCATATTCAGCCCTTCCGATGGACACGCTGACCACTTCATATGTACTTCGGTCTGGAGGGTCGCATATTGGACTCAGAGAGCAACACACTTGAAACAAGGTCCACCTGAGTGCTCTCCCAAGAAATGGCTTATCTGCAGCATTCCCTACCTGGTCCATGAGGTATTGTGGATTTGCTCGGGTGTGGATCTCAGGACTCGTTCGTAGGGTATATAGAATATCAAGTCTATGACTCTTCATGTCTCAATGATTGGGCATCCAGTAAATGGTATCAGATTCCTTTGCCAGTGGACTGGCCAACCATAGCCCAGAGTGCAAGATGTCTGTCAACCAAAGCCAGTCTCTATGGAGTATACCTCCTCATTCTCTAGCCTCATGAGTGTCAGGGACAGAGCCCACTCCCTTCCAGGAGGGAACTTTCAATACCCTCAAATTGTAGGCATCATCACAGGGCTCCTGGAAGATCAGACAACAGACCCACCTTTCCTTCCTTATGCTTGTAGACACAACAAACACACTGGCACTGGCCCCAGGCACCACACTCCCAGGAAGCACTCAATGAGAGGGAGGGTGTGCTTATCCACCTGTGGAAAAGGCACGGGAAATAGACCGGTTACATCTGGGTTAAAAGGCCTCTGTTTGGAGGGCTCCCCTGTGGCTTAGGCTATGGAAATATGTATTCAGATGTGTGGAGCTGAAAATGCCCCATTGGGAATGTCTTCTTCAGGGGTTACATCCAGGGCCTCATGCTTGGAGGAGAGCATTGGGGCATGGTTTCCTTGTTTGTGCCCTGGGATGTCTTGTTTCAAATGGCCAGGAAGCACAATTCTTCTTTCACATGTAGGAACTCCCTTGAGGTATTCTGCCCACGGATCCCCTGAAGATATCACATGTTCAAACACCAAGCCTCTGTAATCTACATTTAGCTTGGGAGCCTGAGGCGAGTGGTGGCTATGCGTCTACAGATGGAGATAAGAGTGTTCATCCAAGAGGACCACCCCTCTGATGGATCCTCCTTTCCATCAACTTCGACATACCACCAGAGCAAGAGCTAATGGTGTCCATCTTTGAACTCTCAAGGTTTGAGGGTGAGACTTTCCCACACATGGCCCATCACACACCTCTTTTCTCACAGAGAGGTGGTTTGGTCACCAGGCTCCATGGGCATCATGTCAGTGCCATGGCCACCTCTGGGAATGCACCTTTCAGAAGGAAGGCACCTCCACACACTGGGGAACCCAATTGTCTCTATCATGATGGATCTCTGATAACATGTGGAGCATTTCAGGGTCAAGTGCTTTCTCAGGCACTGCCTCACACGAATACACAGGACAGAATCTCTTTTGGAGAGAAAAGCTGACATTCCAAACACCCAAACAAAAGTCCCCTGGACAATGTCATCAAGGAACGACTGAGGAAGAACACCCTCTGAGCTGCCATTTCAATAGGAAGGGTCTTTTCCGCTTAGGGAAAATAGAGGGTGTCATTTAACTTAACCCACACCTCACGTCATTTGAGAGGACATGGGTGCCAAGCAGGGAGGACTGCTTGCTACCGACCTATTTCTAGAGGCAGGCCAAGAACGAGTGAAAATCTCATGCAAGAGTCCTGAGATTGCCTTTGTGTCTAATAGTCCCCGGAAACACAGACAAGGGCTTGGGAAGGAAATTGTGCCCTGGAATGTGGCTTGTGTCCAAAACACATCTCATTCTTTCTCTCTCTCACTCTCTCTCTGGGCTTCTTCTTCCTTCATATTCTCTCGAATTCACCTCATCCAAGGTTATCTGTGGTGGTACAGGTTGGCATATCTCAGCCAGGAGAGCAGTCCAATTCTTTCACCAAGATTTTCCATCAGTCTTCCAAACTCCTCTCAAATGTGAAAGCATTATTCCTGAAATAACTCCTCTGTTTGTATGGGGATATTCCACCTTACACAATGTACCCCTATCTTACCATTGTCAGACCTTCACACTCACAGATAACCACCACAATTCTACTGCCTTCTACATGGTCACAGATGTGACTCCGTGATCAACATCTTTTCAACCACCCACACATAAGGGACCTAGTGAGAATTCACTTCTCTGAAGCACACCCCGTGTATTTGAAGTTGCTGGTGAGGTGGATCTCTCGACTCTTTCTAAGCGGAGTTCGGAAATGAAGTCTCTGACTCTCCATGTCTCAGTGAATAGGCATCTAAGTAGGGGTCTGAGCACTCTTCAGCAGGGTCTGAATGACAATGGGACAGAGTTCAAGGATTCGGTCCCCTCAAACCAGTCTCCATTTGGGACAATCCTCCTCCTTCTCTAGACCCTCAATTGGCAGGCCAGAGGCCCCTCTCATCCAAGAGGGAAACCTCAAGACCTGCCCATGGAGCCCTCACCACAGGGCTCACGGAGGAGAAGAAGAGAGACTCCTGAAATTCCTGACAATTGTGTACCCCACAAACAAGCCAGCTGTGGAACTAGTCACCCCACTTCCATCCAGCACCCCAGTAGACAGGACGTATTCTTATCAACCTGTGAAATACCCACCAGTCATATCCCAGCTTCATTCTCCGGAAATTTGTTACTGTGGATAGATAATGTGTGATTTCACCTATTGACGTGAATGTTCCTAAGCAGGGAATTGTCATTCCCCATGCCAATATTTCCTCAGGTTTGATACTGTGGGCCTCGTCCTTGGTTGAACGTAGAGGGGCCTATTTTCATGCTTTGACCTCTGGAATGAGATTTATCATCCCGGTCATACTTAGGAGTCTTTTTTCACCTGTTGGAAAAACTGAAAATATTAAGCTCACTGGTCCGTTTCAGATATATCCTAATCCAAAAGCAAGCCTGAGCAGTGGGTATTTATTTACTCAGGAGAATGATGAGGATGGTGGCCATGAGAAGAATGCTGGAAAGAATACTTATCATCCAATTGTCCAATACATCCAATGGATCATCCTTAATTTAGTATCAACATAACTCCAGATCATGAGCTCAGGCTGCCTGATGTACAACAATTCAGAGGTGATGGTGAGAGCCTTCCACTTTGGGCCCATTACTCGCCTCTCTTCTCTCAGATGCTCTGTGGTATCACAATGCTTGGTGGGCAGCATGCCATTGCCATGGCAACCATTGGGCCTGATCTGCTCAGATGGAAAGCAACTCCACCTCCTCTGTGCCCACCTGCTCTCCACAGAAGGATGGCACTTCCCCTGAACGTGTGTCAGGTTCAACACGGTGGTTCCAGAACTGCTCCCCAGGAATACTCAGTCTACAATCTCATTTGGAAAGACTATGGGATGGAAAAAATCCCACTCCCCACGGAGCCTGAACAGGAAAACAATGGCCGATGGAGGAAGAACAACACAGGAGCATCCCTTTCCATGGGAGGAGGCTTTTCCACGGAAGGAAACTATGGAATATCTTTTAACCTGATTTCCACCCATGCCATTTCAGCAGATATAGGTACCATACCAAGGCTTTCAGTCCTGTCTTCCAATATGGAGCTGGGATTGTAATGGGCACATTTTGGGAGTCAGGCCCGGAAGGAGAGAAGACTCTGGTACACGTGTGCTTGTTTGTCCCATTTGTGGGATATCCACCTTAAACAATCCCATGTCCTTGGAGCAATTATCCTGCCGTTGGCGGTACTTGTATCAACAGCTCCTGTACCTCTCTCTCTCCTTTTGATCTCCTTCTCTCTAGCTCTCTCACTCTACCCTTTGCCCCACTTCTATTTCTTTTGAATCCTCCTGTTACAAGTTGACCTGTGGTGATAATGGATGAAATATACAAGCCAAGAGAATGGTCCAAGTTAACCCACAGCCTTTTCTCCCTGTCATCCTAAGTCTGATCAAATATGAAATCCGTGGTCCAGAAAGACTTCCTGTGCTGTGTGGAGACACCCCAACTATGTCACACTTCCACAACACTTCCCATATTCAGCCCTTCCGATGGACACGCTGACCACTTCATATGTACTTCGGTCTGGAGGGTCGCATATTGGACTCAGAGAGCAACACACTTGAAACAAGGTCCACCTGAGTGCTCTCCCAAGAAATGGCTTATCTGCAGCATTCCCTACCTGGTCCATGAGGTATTGTGGATTTGCTCGGGTGTGGATCTCAGGACTCGTTCGTAGGGTATATAGAATATCAAGTCTATGACTCTTCATGTCTCAATGATTGGGCATCCAGTAAATGGTATCAGATTCCTTGGCCAGTGGGCTGGCCAACCATAGCCCAGAGTGCAAGATGTCTGTCAAACAAAGCCAGTCTCTATGGAGTATACCTCCTCATTCTCTAGCCTCATGAGTGTCAGGGACAGAGCCCACTCCCTTCCAGGAGGGAACTTTCAATACCCTCAAATTGTAGGCATCATCACAGGGCTCCTGGAAGATCAGACAATCGACCCACCTTTCCTTCCTTATGCTTGTAGACACAACAAACACACTGGCACTGGCCCCAGGCACCACACTCCCAGGAAGCACTCAATGAGAGGGAGGGTGTGCTTATCCACCTGTGGAAAAGGCACGGGAAATAGACCGGTTACATCTGGGTTAAAAGGCCTCTGTTTGGAGGGCTCCCCTGTGGCTTAGGCTATGGAAATATGTATTCAGATGTGTGGAGCTGAAAATGCCCCATTGGGAATGTCTTCTTCAGGGGTTACATCCAGGGCCTCATGCTTGGAGGAGAGCATTGGGGCATGGTTTCCTTGTTTGTGCCCTGGGATGTCTTGTTTCAAATGGCCAGGAAGCACAATTCTTCTTTCACATGTAGGAACTCCCTTGAGGTATTCTGCCCACGGATCCCCTGAAGATATCACATGTTCAAACACCAAGCCTCGGTAATCTACATTTAGCTTGGGAGCCTGAGGCGAGTGGTGGCTATGCGTCTACAGATGGAGATAAGAGTGTTCATCCAAGAGGACCACCCCTCTGATGGATCCTCCTTTCCATCAACTTCGACATACCACCAGAGCAAGAGCTAATGGTGTCCATCTTTGAACTCTCAAGGTTTGAGGGTGAGACTTTCCCACATATGGCCCATCACACACCTCTTTTCTCACAGAGAGGTGGTTTGGTCACCAGGCTCCATGGGCATCATGTCAGTGCCATGGCCACCTCTGGGAATGCACCTTTCAGAAGGAAGGCACCTCCACACACTGGGGAACCCAATTGTCTCTATCATGATGGATCTCTGATAACATGTGTAGCATTTCAGGGTCAAGTGCTTTCTCAGGCACTGCCTCACACGAATACACAGGACAGAATCTCTTTTGGAGAGCAAAGCTGACATTCCAAACACCCAAACAAAAGTCCCCTGGACAATGTCATCAAGGAACGACTGAGGAAGAACACCCTCTGAGCTGCCATTTCAATAGGAAGGGTCTTTTCCGCTTAGGGAAAATAGAGGGTGTCATTTAACTTAACCCACACCTCACGTCATCTGAGAGGACATGGGTGCCAAGCAGGGAGGACTGCTTGCTACCGACCTATTTCTAGAGGCAGGCCAAGAACGAGTGAAAATCTCATGCAAGAGTCCTGAGATTGCCTTTGTGTCTAATAGTCCCCGGAAACACAGACAAGGGCTTGGGAAGGAAATTGTGCCCTGGAATGTGGCTTGTGTCCAAAACACATCTCATTCTTTCTCTCTCTCACTCTCTCTCTGGGCTTCTTCTTCCTTCATATTCTCTCGAATTCACCTCATCCAAGGTTATCTGTGGTGGTACAGGTTGGCATATCTCAGCCAGGAGAGCAGTCCAATTCTTTCACCAAGATTTTCCATCAGTCTTCCAAACTCCTCTCAAATGTGAAAGCATTATTCCTGAAATAACTCCTCTGTTTGTATGGGGATATTCCACCTTACACAATGTACCCCTATCTTACCATTGTCAGACCTTCACACTCACAGATAACCACCACAATTCTACTGCCTTCTACATGGTCACAGATGTGACTCCGTGATCAACATCTTTTCAACCACCCACACATAAGGGACCTAGTGAGAATTCACTTCTCTGAAGCACACCCCGTGTATTTGAAGTTGCTGGTGAGGTGGATCTCTCGACTCTTTCTAAGCGGAGTTCGGAAATGAAGTCTCTGCCTCTCCATGTCTCAGTGAATAGGCATCTAAGTAGGGGTCTGAGCACTCTTCAGCAGGGTCTGAATGACAATGGGACAGAGTTCAAGGATTCGGTCCCCTCAAACCAGTCTCCATTTGGGACAATCCTCCTCCTTCTCTAGACCCTCAATTGGCAGGCCAGAGGCCCCTCTCATCCAAGAGGGAAACCTCAAGACCTGCCCATGGAGCCCTCACCACAGGGCTCACGGAGGAGAAGAAGAGAGACTCCTGAAATTCCTGACAATTGTGTACCCCACAAACAAGCCAGCTGTGGAACTAGTCACCCCACTTCCATCCAGCACCCCAGTAGACAGGACGTATTCTTATCAACCTGTGAAATACCCACCAGTCATATCCCAGCTTCATTCTCCGGAAATTTGTTACTGTGGATAGATAATGTTTGATTTCACCTATTGACGTGAATGTTCCTAAGCAGGGAATTGTCATTCCCCATGCCAATATTTCCTCAGGTTTGATACTGTGGGCCTCGTCCTTGGTTGAACGTAGAGGGGCCTATTTTCATGCTTTGACCTCTGGAATGAGATTTATCATCCCGGTCATACTTAGGAGTCTTTTTTCACCTGTTGGAAAAACTGAAAATATTAAGCTCACTGGTCCGTTTCAGATATATCCTAATCCAAAAGCAAGCCTGAGCAGTGGGTATTTATTTACTCAGGAGAATGATGAGGATGGTGGCCATGAGAAGAATGCTGGAAAGAATACTTATCATCCAATTGTCCAATACATCCAATGGATCATCCTTAATTTAGTATCAACATAACTCCAGATCATGAGCTCAGGCTGCCTGATGTACAACAATTCAGAGGTGATGGTGAGAGCCTTCCACTTTGGGCCCATTACTCGCCTCTCTTCTCTCAGATGCTCTGTGGTATCACAATGCTTGGTGGGCAGCATGCCATTGCCATGGCAACCATTGGGCCTGATCTGCTCAGATGGAAAGCAACTCCACCTCCTCTGTGCCCACCTGCTCTCCACAGAAGGATGGCACTTCCCCTGAACGTGTGTCAGGTTCAACACGGTGGTTCCAGAACTGCTCCCCAGGAATACTCAGTCTACAATCTCATTTGGAAAGACTATGGGATGGAAAAAATCCCACTCCCCACGGAGCCTGAACAGGAAAACAATGGCCGATGGAGGAAGAACAACACAGGAGCATCCCTTTCCATGGGAGGAGGCTTTTCCACGGAAGGAAACTATGGAATATCTTTTAACCTGATTTCCACCCATGCCATTTCAGCAGATATAGGTACCATACCAAGGCTTTCAGTCCTGTCTTCCAATATGGAGCTGGGATTGTAATGGGCACATTTTGGGAGTCAGGCCCGGAAGGAGAGAAGACTCTGGTACACGTGTGCTTGTTTGTCCCATTTGTGGGATATCCACCTTAAACAATCCCATGTCCTTGGAGCAATTATCCTGCCGTTGGCGGTACTTGTATCAACAGCTCCTGTACCTCTCTCTCTCCTTCTTTTGATCTCCTTCTCTCTAGCTCTCTCACTCTACCCTTTGCCCCACTTCTATTTCTTTTGAATCCTCCTGTTACAAGTTGACCTGTGGTGATAATGGATGAAATATACAAGCCAAGAGAATGGTCCAAGTTAACCCACAGCCTTTTCTCCCTGTCATCCTAAGTCTGATCAAATATGAAATCCGTGGTCCAGAAAGACTTCCTGTGCTGTGTGGAGACACCCCAACTATGTCACACTTCCACAACACTTCCCATATTCAGCCCTTCCGATGGACACGCTGACCACTTCATATGTACTTCGGTCTGGAGGGTCGCATATTGGACTCAGAGAGCAACACACTTGAAACAAGGTCCACCTGAGTGCTCTCCCAAGAAATGGCTTATCTGCAGCATTCCCTACCTGGTCCATGAGGTCTTGTGGATTTGCTCGGGTGTGGATCTCAGGACTCGTTCGTAGGGTATATAGAATATCAAGTCTATGACTCTTCATGTCTCAATGATTGGGCATCCAGTAAATGGTATCAGATTCCTTTGCCAGTGGACTGGCCAACCATAGCCCAGAGTGCAAGATGTCTGTCAACCAAAGCCAGTCTCTATGGAGTATACCTCCTCATTCTCTAGCCTCATGAGTGTCAGGGACAGAGCCCACTCCCTTCCAGGAGGGAACTTTCAATACCCTCAAATTGTAGGCATCATCCCAGGGCTCCTGGAAGATCAGACAATCGACCCACCTTTCCTTCCTTATGCTTGTAGACACAACAAACACACTGGCACTGGCCCCAGGCACCACACTCCCAGGAAGCACTCAATGAGAGGGAGGGTGTGCTTATCCACCTGTGGAAAAGGCACGGGAAATAGACCGGTTACATCTGGGTTAAAAGGCCTCTGTTTGGAGGGCTCCCCTGTGGCTTAGGCTATGGAAATATGTATTCAGATGTGTGGAGCTGAAAATGCCCCATTGGGAATGTCTTCTTCAGGGGTTACATCCAGGGCCTCATGCTTGGAGGAGAGCATTGGGGCATGGTTTCCTTGTTTGTGCCCTGGGATGTCTTGTTTCAAATGGCCAGGAAGCACAATTCTTCTTTCACATGTAGGAACTCCCTTGAGGTATTCTGCCCACGGATCCCCTGAAGATATCACATGTTCAAACACCAAGCCTCTGTAATCTACATTTAGCTTGGGAGCCTGAGGGAAGTGGTGGCTATGCGTCTACAGATGGAGATAAGAGTGTTCATCCAAGAGGACCACCCCTCTGATGGATCCTCCTTTCCATCAACTTCGACATACCACCAGAGCAAGAGCTAATGGTGTCCATCTTTGAACTCTCAAGGTTTGAGGGTGAGACTTTCCCACATATGGCCCATCACACACCTCTTTTCTCACAGAGATGTGGTTTGGTCACCAGGCTCCATGGGCATCATATCAGTGCCATGGCCACCTCTGGGAATGCACCTTTCAGAAGGAAGGCACCTCCACACACTGGGGAACCCAATTGTCTCTATCATGATGGATCTCTGATAACATGTGTAGCATTTCAGGGTCAAGTGCTTTCTCAGGCACTGCCTCACACGAATACACAGGACAGAATCTCTTTTGGAGAGAAAAGCTGACATTCCAAACACCCAAACAAAAGTCCCCTGGACAATGTCATCAAGGAACGACTGAGGAAGAACACCCTCTGAGCTGCCATTTCAATAGGAAGGGTCTTTTCCGCTTAGGGAATATAGAGGGTGTCATTTAACTTAACCCACACCTCACGTCATTTGAGAGGACATGGGTGCCAAGCAGGGAGGACTGCTTGCTACCGACCTATTTCTAGAGGCAGGCCAAGAACGAGTGAAAATCTCATGCAAGAGTCCTGAGATTGCCTTTGTGTCTAATAGTCCCCGGAAACACAGACAAGGGCTTGGGAAGGAAATTGTGCCCTGGAATGTGGCTTGTGTCCAAAACACATCTCATTCTTTCTCTCTCTCACTCTCTCTCTGGGCTTCTTCTTCCTTCATATTCTCTCGAATTCACCTCATCCAAGGTTATCTGTGGTGGTACAGGTTGGCATATCTCAGCCAGGAGAGCAGTCCAATTCTTTCACCAAGATTTTCCATCAGTCTTCCAAACTCCTCTCAAATGTGAAAGCATTATTCCTGAAATAGCTCCTCTGTTTGTATGGGGATATTCCACCTTACACAATGTACCCCTATCTTACCATTGTCAGACCTTCACACTCACAGATAACCACCACAATTCTACTGCCTTCTACATGGTCACAGATGTGACTCCGAGATCAACATCTTTTCAACCACCCACACATAAGGGACCTAGTGAGAATTCACTTCTCTGAAGCACACCCCGTGTATTTGAAGTTGCTGGTGAGGTGGATCTCTCGACTCTTTCTAAGCGGAGTTCGGAAATGAAGTCTCTGACTCTCCATGTCTCAGTGAATAGGCATCTAAGTAGGGGTCTGAGCACTCTTCAGCAGGGTCTGAATGACAATGGGACAGAGTTCAAGGATTCGGTCCCCTCAAACCAGTCTCCATTTGGGACAATCCTCCTCCTTCTCTAGACCCTCAATTGGCAGGCCAGAGGCCCCTCTCATCCAAGAGGGAAACCTCAAGACCTGCCCATGGAGCCCTCACCACAGGGCTCACGGAGGAGAAGAAGAGAGACTCCTGAAATTCCTGACAATTGTGTACCCCACAAACAAGCCAGCTGTGGAACTAGTCACCCCACTTCCATCCAGCACCCCAGTAGACAGGACGTATTCTTATCAACCTGTGAAATACCCACCAGTCATATCCCAGCTTCATTCTCCGGAAATTTGTTACTGTGGATAGATAATGTGTGATTTCACCTATTGACGTGAATGTTCCTAAGCAGGGAATTGTCATTCCCCATGCCAATATTTCCTCAGGTTTGATACTGTGGGCCTCGTCCTTGGTTGAACGTAGAGGGGCCTATTTTCATGCTTTGACCTCTGGAATGAGATTTATCATCCCGGTCATACTTAGGAGTCTTTTTTCACCTGTTGGAAAAACTGAAAATATTAAGCTCACTGGTCCGTTTCAGATATATCCTAATCCAAAAGCAAGCCTGAGCAGTGGGTATTTATTTACTCAGGAGAATGATGAGGATGGTGGCCATGAGAAGAATGCTGGAAAGAATACTTATCATCCAATTGTCCAATACATCCAATGGATCATCCTTAATTTAGTATCAACATAACTCCAGATCATGAGCTCAGGCTGCCTGATGTACAACAATTCAGAGGTGATGGTGAGAGCCTTCCACTTTGGGCCCATTACTCGCCTCTCTTCTCTCAGATGCTCTGTGGTATCACAATGCTTGGTGGGCAGCATGCCATTGCCATGGCAACCATTGGGCCTGATCTGCTCAGATGGAAAGCAACTCCACCTCCTCTGTGCCCACCTGCTCTCCACAGAAGGATGGCACTTCCCCTGAACGTGTGTCAGGTTCAACACGGTGGTTCCAGAACTGCTCCCCAGGAATACTCAGTCTACAATCTCATTTGGAAAGACTATGGGATGGAAAAAATCCCACTCCCCACGGAGCCTGAACAGGAAAACAATGGCCGATGGAGGAAGAACAACACAGGAGCATCCCTTTCCATGGGAGGAGGCTTTTCCACGGAAGGAAACTATGGAATATCTTTTAACCTGATTTCCACCCATGCCATTTCAGCAGATATAGGTACCATACCAAGGCTTTCAGTCCTGTCTTCCAATATGGAGCTGGGATTGTAATGGGCACATTTTGGGAGTCAGGCCCGGAAGGAGAGAAGACTCTGGTACACGTGTGCTTGTTTGTCCCATTTGTGGGATATCCACCTTAAACAATCCCATGTCCTTGGAGCAATTATCCTGCCGTTGGCGGTACTTGTATCAACAGCTCCTGTACCTCTCTCTCTCCTTCTTTTGATCTCCTTCTCTCTAGCTCTCTCACTCTACCCTTTGCCCCACTTCTATTTCTTTTGAATCCTCCTGTTACAAGTTGACCTGTGGTGATAATGGATGAAATATACAAGCCAAGAGAATGGTCCAAGTTAACCCACAGCCTTTTCTCCCTGTCATCCTAAGTCTGATCAAATATGAAATCCGTGGTCCAGAAAGACTTCCTGTGCTGTGTGGAGACACCCCAACTATGTCACACTTCCACAACACTTCCCATATTCAGCCCTTCCGATGGACACGCTGACCACTTCATATGTACTTCGGTCTGGAGGGTCGCATATTGGACTCAGAGAGCAACACACTTGAAACAAGGTCCACCTGAGTGCTCTCCCAAGAAATGGCTTATCTGCAGCATTCCCTACCTGGTCCATGAGGTATTGTGGATTTGCTCGGGTGTGGATCTCAGGACTCGTTCGTAGGGTATATAGAATATCAAGTCTATGACTCTTCATGTCTCAATGATTGGGCATCCAGTAAATGGTATCAGATTCCTTTGCCAGTGGACTGGCCAACCATAGCCCAGAGTGCAAGATGTCTGTCAACCAAAGCCAGTCTCTATGGAGTATACCTCCTCATTCTCTAGCCTCATGAGTGTCAGGGACAGAGCCCACTCCCTTCCAGGAGGGAACTTTCAATACCCTCAAATTGTAGGCATCATCACAGGGCTCCTGGAAGATCAGACAACCGACCCACCTTTCCTTCCTTATGCTTGTAGACACAACAAACACACTGGCACTGGCCCCAGGCACCACACTCCCAGGAAGCACTCAATGAGAGGGAGGGTGTGCTTATCCACCTGTGGAAAAGGCACGGGAAATAGACCGGTTACATCTGGGTTAAAAGGCCTCTGTTTGGAGGGCTCCCCTGTGGCTTAGGCTATGGAAATATGTATTCAGATGTGTGGAGCTGAAAATGCCCCATTGGGAATGTCTTCTTCAGGGGTTACATCCAGGGCCTCATGCTTGGAGGAGAGCATTGGGGCATGGTTTCCTTGTTTGTGCCCTGGGATGTCTTGTTTCAAATGGCCAGGAAGCACAATTCTTCTTTCACATGTAGGAACTCCCTTGAGGTATTCTGCCCACGGATCCCCTGAAGATATCACATGTTCAAACACCAAGCCTCTGTAATCTACATTTAGCTTGGGAGCCTGAGGGGAGTGGTGGCTATGCGTCTACAGATGGAGATAAGAGTGTTCATCCAAGAGGACCACCCCTCTGATGGATCCTCCTTTCCATCAACTTCGACATACCACCAGAGCAAGAGCTCATGGTGTCCATCTTTGAACTCTCAAGGTTTGAGGGTGAGACTTTCCCACATATGGCCCATCACACACCTCTTTTCTCACAGAGAGGTGGTTTGGTCACCAGGCTCCATGGGCATCATATCAGTGCCATGGCCACCTCTGGGAATGCACCTTTCAGAAGGAAGGCACCTCCACACACTGGGGAACCCAATTGTCTCTATCATGATGGATCTCTGATAACATGTGTAGCATTTCAGGGTCAAGTGCTTTCTCAGGCACTGCCTCACACGAATACACAGGACAGAATCTCTTTTGGAGAGAAAAGCTGACATTCCAAACACCCAAACAAAAGTCCCCTGGACAATGTCATCAAGGAACGACTGAGGAAGAACACCCTCTGAGCTGCCATTTCAATAGGAAGGGTCTTTTCCGCTTAGGGAAAATAGAGGGTGTCATTTAACTTAACCCACACCTCACGTCATTTGAGAGGACATGGGTGCCAAGCAGGGAGGACTGCTTGCTACCGACCTATTTCTAGAGGCAGGCCAAGAACGAGTGAAAATCTCATGCAAGAGTCCTGAGATTGCCTTTGTGTCTAATAGTCCCCGGAAACACAGACAAGGGCTTGGGAAGGAAATTGTGCCCTGGAATGTGGCTTGTGTCCAAAACACATCTCATTCTTTCTCTCTCTCACTCTCTCTCTGGGCTTCTTCTTCCTTCATATTCTCTCGAATTCACCTCATCCAAGGTTATCTGTGGTGGTACAGGTTGGCATATCTCAGCCAGGAGAGCAGTCCAATTCTTTCACCAAGATTTTCCATCAGTCTTCCAAACTCCTCTCAAATGTGAAAGCATTATTCCTGAAATAACTCCTCTGTTTGTATGGGGATATTCCACCTTACACAATGTACCCCTATCTTACCATTGTCAGACCTTCACACTCACAGATAACCACCACAATTCTACTGCCTTCTACATGGTCACAGATGTGACTCCGAGATCAACATCTTTTCAACCACCCACACATAAGGGACCTAGTGAGAATTCACTTCTCTGAAGCACACCCCGTGTATTTGAAGTTGCTGGTGAGGTGGATCTCTCGACTCTTTCTAAGCGGAGTTCGGAAATGAAGTCTCTGACTCTCCATGTCTCAGTGAATAGGCATCTAAGTAGGGGTCTGAGCACTCTTCAGCAGGGTCTGAATGACAATGGGACAGAGTTCAAGGATTCGGTCCCCTCAAACCAGTCTCCATTTGGGACAATCCTCCTCCTTCTCTAGACCCTCAATTGGCAGGCCAGAGGCCCCTCTCATCCAAGAGGGAAACCTCAAGACCTGCCCATGGAGCCCTCACCACAGGGCTCACGGAGGAGAAGAAGAGAGACTCCTGAAATTCCTGACAATTGTGTACCCCACAAACAAGCCAGCTGTGGAACTAGTCACCCCACTTCCATCCAGCACCCCAGTAGACAGGACGTATTCTTATCAACCTGTGAAATACCCACCAGTCATATCCCAGCTTCATTCTCCGGAAATTTGTTACTGTGGATAGATAATGTGTGATTTCACCTATTGACGTGAATGTTCCTAAGCAGGGAATTGTCATTCCCCATGCCAATATTTCCTCAGGTTTGATACTGTGGGCCTCGTCCTTGGTTGAACGTAGAGGGGCCTATTTCCATGCTTTGACCTCTGGAATGAGATTTATCATCCCGGTCATACTTAGGAGTCTTTTTTCACCTGTTGGAAAAACTGAAAATATTAAGCTCACTGGTCCGTTTCAGATATATCCTAATCCAAAAGCAAGCCTGAGCAGTGGGTATTTATTTACTCAGGAGAATGATGAGGATGGTGGCCATGAGAAGAATGCTGGAAAGAATACTTATCATCCAATTGTCCAATACATCCAATGGATCATCCTTAATTTAGTATCAACATAACTCCAGATCATGAGCTCAGGCTGCCTGATGTACAACAATTCAGAGGTGATGGTGAGAGCCTTCCACTTTGGGCCCATTACTCGCCTCTCTTCTCTCAGATGCTCTGTGGTATCACAATGCTTGGTGGGCAGCATGCCATTGCCATGGCAACCATTGGGCCTGATCTGCTCAGATGGAAAGCAACTCCACCTCCTCTGTGCCCACCTGCTCTCCACAGAAGGATGGCACTTCCCCTGAACGTGTGTCAGGTTCAACACGGTGGTTCCAGAACTGCTCCCCAGGAATACTCAGTCTACAATCTCATTTGGAAAGACTATGGGATGGAAAAAATCCCACTCCCCACGGAGCCTGAACAGGAAAACAATGGCCGATGGAGGAAGAACAACACAGGAGCATCCCTTTCCATGGGAGGAGGCTTTTCCACGGAAGGAAACTATGGAATATCTTTTAACCTGATTTCCACCCATGCCATTTCAGCAGATATAGGTACCATACCAAGGCTTTCAGTCCTGTCTTCCAATATGGAGCTGGGATTGTAATGGGCACATTTTGGGAGTCAGGCCCGGAAGGAGAGAAGACTCTGGTACACGTGTGCTTGTTTGTCCCATTTGTGGGATATCCACCTTAAACAATCCCATGTCCTTGGAGCAATTATCCTGCCGTTGGCGGTACTTGTATCAACAGCTCCTGTACCTCTCTCTCTCCTTCTTTTGATCTCCTTCTCTCTAGCTCTCTCACTCTACCCTTTGCCCCACTTCTATTTCTTTTGAATCCTCCTGTTACAAGTTGACCTGTGGTGATAATGGATGAAATATACAAGCCAAGAGAATGGTCCAAGTTAACCCACAGCCTTTTCTCCCTGTCATCCTAAGTCTGATCAAATATGAAATCCGTGGTCCAGAAAGACTTCCTGTGCTGTGTGGAGACACCCCAACTATGTCACACTTCCACAACACTTCCCATATTCAGCCCTTCCGATGGACACGCTGACCACTTCATATCCACTTTGGTCTGGAGGGTCGCATATTGGACTCAGAGAGCAACACACTTGAAACAAGGTCCACCTGAGTGCTCTCCCAAGAAATGGCTTATCTGCAGCATTCCCTACCTGGTCCATGAGGTATTGTGGATTTGCTCGGGTGTGGATCTCAGGACTCGTTCGTAGGGTATATAGAATATCAAGTCTATGACTCTTCATGTCTCAATGATTGGGCATCCAGTAAATGGTATCAGATTCCTTTGCCAGTGGACTGGCCAACCATAGCCCAGAGTGCAAGATGTCTGTCAACCAAAGCCAGTCTCTATGGAGTATACCTCCTCATTCTCTAGCCTCATGAGTGTCAGGGACAGAGCCCACTCCCTTCCAGGAGGGAACTTTCAATACCCTCAAATTGTAGGCATCATCACAGGGCTCCTGGAAGATCAGACAACCGACCCACCTTTCCTTCCTTATGCTTGTAGACACAACAAACACACTGGCACTGGCCCCAGGCACCACACTCCCAGGAAGCACTCAATGAGAGGGAGGGTGTGCTTATCCACCTGTGGAAAAGGCACGGGAAATAGACCGGTTACATCTGGGTTAAAAGGCCTCTGTTTGGAGGGCTCCCCTGTGGCTTAGGCTATGGAAATATGTATTCAGATGTGTGGAGCTGAAAATGCCCCATTGGGAATGTCTTCTTCAGGGGTTACATCCAGGGCCTCATGCTTGGAGGAGAGCATTGGGGCATGGTTTCCTTGTTTGTGCCCTGGGATGTCTTGTTTCAAATGGCCAGGAAGCACAATTCTTCTTTCACATGTAGGAACTCCCTTGAGGTATTCTGCCCACGGATCCCCTGAAGATATCACATGTTCAAACACCAAGCCTCTGTAATCTACATTTAGCTTGGGAGCCTGAGGGGAGTGGTGGCTATGCGTCTACAGATGGAGATAAGAGTGTTCATCCAAGAGGACCACCCCTCTGATGGATCCTCCTTTCCATCAACTTCGACATACCACCAGAGCAAGAGCTAATGGTGTCCATCTTTGAACTCTCAAGGTTTGAGGGTGAGACTTTCCCACATATGGCCCATCACACACCTCTTTTCTCACAGAGAGGTGGTTTGGTCACCAGGCTCCATGGGCATCATATCAGTGCCATGGCCACCTCTGGGAATGCACCTTTCAGAAGGAAGGCACCTCCACACACTGGGGAACCCAATTGTCTCTATCATGATGGATCTCTGATAACATGTGTAGCATTTCAGGGTCAAGTGCTTTCTCAGGCACTGCCTCACACGAATACACAGGACAGAATCTCTTTTGGAGAGCAAAGCTGACATTCCAAACACCCAAACAAAAGTCCCCTGGACAATGTCATCAAGGAACGACTGAGGAAGAACACCCTCTGAGCTGCCATTTCAATAGGAAGGGTCTTTTCCGCTTAGGGAAAATAGAGGGTGTCATTTAACTTAACCCACACCTCACGTCATTTGAGAGGACATGGGTGCCAAGCAGGGAGGACTGCTTGCTACCGACCTATTTCTAGAGGCAGGCCAAGAACGAGTGAAAATCTCATGCAAGAGTCCTGAGATTGCCTTTGTGTCTAATAGTCCCCGGAAACACAGACAAGGGCTTGGGAAGGAAATTGTGCCCTGGAATGTGGCTTGTGTCCAAAACACATCTCATTCTTTCTCTCTCTCACTCTCTCTCTGGGCTTCTTCTTCCTTCATATTCTCTCGAATTCACCTCATCCAAGGTTATCTGTGGTGGTACAGGTTGGCATATCTCAGCCAGGAGAGCAGTCCAATTCTTTCACCAAGATTTTCCATCAGTCTTCCAAACTCCTCTCAAATGTGAAAGCATTATTCGTGAAATAGCTCCTCTGTTTGTATGGGGATATTCCACCTTACACAATGTACCCCTATCTTACCATTGTCAGACCTTCACACTCACAGATAACCACCACAATTCTACTGCCTTCTACATGGTCACAGATGTGACTCCGAGATCAACATCTTTTCAACCACCCACACATAAGGGACCTAGTGAGAATTCACTTCTCTGAAGCACACCCCGTGTATTTGAAGTTGCTGGTGAGGTGGATCTCTCGACTCTTTCTAAGCGGAGTTCGGAAATGAAGTCTCTGCCTCTCCATGTCTCAGTGAATAGGCATCTAAGTAGGGGTCTGAGCACTCTTCAGCAGGGTCTGAATGACAATGGGACAGAGTTCAAGGATTCGGTCCCCTCAAACCAGTCTCCATTTGGGACAATCCTCCTCCTTCTCTAGACCCTCAATTGGCAGGCCAGAGGCCCCTCTCATCCAAGAGGGAAACCTCAAGACCTGCCCATGGAGCCCTCACCACAGGGCTCACGGAGGAGAAGAAGAGAGACTCCTGAAATTCCTGACAATTGTGTACCCCACAAACAAGCCAGCTGTGGAACTAGTCACCCCACTTCCATCCAGCACCCCAGTAGACAGGACGTATTCTTATCAACCTGTGAAATACCCACCAGTCATATCCCAGCTTCATTCTCCGGAAATTTGTTACTGTGGATAGATAATGTGTGATTTCACCTATTGACGTGAATGTTCCTAAGCAGGGAATTGTCATTCCCCATGCCAATATTTCCTCAGGTTTGATACTGTGGGCCTCGTCCTTGGTTGAACGTAGAGGGGCCTATTTTCATGCTTTGACCTCTGGAATGAGATTTATCATCCCGGTCATACTTAGGAGTCTTTTTTCACCTGTTGGAAAAACTGAAAATATTAAGCTCACTGGTCCGTTTCAGATATATCCTAATCCAAAAGCAAGCCTGAGCAGTGGGTATTTATTTACTCAGGAGAATGATGAGGATGGTGGCCATGAGAAGAATGCTGGAAAGAATACTTATCATCCAATTGTCCAATACATCCAATGGATCATCCTTAATTTAGTATCAACATAACTCCAGATCATGAGCTCAGGCTGCCTGATGTACAACAATTCAGAGGTGATGGTGAGAGCCTTCCACTTTGGGCCCATTACTCGCCTCTCTTCTCTCAGATGCTCTGTGGTATCACAATGCTTGGTGGGCAGCATGCCATTGCCATGGCAACCATTGGGCCTGATCTGCTCAGATGGAAAGCAACTCCACCTCCTCTGTGCCCACCTGCTCTCCACAGAAGGATGGCACTTCCCCTGAACGTGTGTCAGGTTCAACACGGTGGTTCCAGAACTGCTCCCCAGGAATACTCAGTCTACAATCTCATTTGGAAAGACTATGGGATGGAAAAAATCCCACTCCCCACGGAGCCTGAACAGGAAAACAATGGCCGATGGAGGAAGAACAACACAGGAGCATCCCTTTCCATGGGAGGAGGCTTTTCCACGGAAGGAAACTATGGAATATCTTTTAACCTGATTTCCACCCATGCCATTTCAGCAGATATAGGTACCATACCAAGGCTTTCAGTCCTGTCTTCCAATATGGAGCTGGGATTGTAATGGGCACATTTTGGGAGTCAGGCCCGGAAGGAGAGAAGACTCTGGTACACGTGTGCTTGTTTGTCCCATTTGTGGGATATCCACCTTAAACAATCCCATGTCCTTGGAGCAATTATCCTGCCGTTGGCGGTACTTGTATCAACAGCTCCTGTACCTCTCTCTCTCCTTCTTTTGATCTCCTTCTCTCTAGCTCTCTCACTCTACCCTTTGCCCCACTTCTATTTCTTTTGAATCCTCCTGTTACAAGTTGACCTGTGGTGATAATGGATGAAATATACAAGCCAAGAGAATGGTCCAAGTTAACCCACAGCCTTTTCTCCCTGTCATGCTAAGTCTGATCAAATATGAAATCCGTGGTCCAGAAAGACTTCCTGTGCTGTGTGGAGACACCCCAACTATGTCACACTTCCACAACACTTCCCATATTCAGCCCTTCCGATGGACACGCTGACCACTTCATATGTACTTCGGTCTGGAGGGTCGCATATTGGACTCAGAGAGCAACACACTTGAAACAAGGTCCACCTGAGTGCTCTCCCAAGAAATGGCTTATGTGCAGCATTCCCTACCTGGTCCATGAGGTATTGTGGATTTGCTCGGGTGTGGATCTCAGGACTCGTTCGTAGGGTATATAGAATATCAAGTCTATGACTCTTCATGTCTCAATGATTGGGCATCCAGTAAATGGTATCAGATTCCTTTGCCAGTGGACTGGCCAACCATAGCCCAGAGTGCAAGATGTCTGTCAACCAAAGCCAGTCTCTATGGAGTATACCTCCTCATTCTCTAGCCTCATGAGTGTCAGGGACAGAGCCCACTCCCTTCCAGGAGGGAACTTTCAATACCCTCAAATTGTAGGCATCATCCCAGGGCTCCTGGAAGATCAGACAATCGACCCACCTTTCCTTCCTTATGCTTGTAGACACAACAAACACACTGGCACTGGCCCCAGGCACCACACTCCCAGGAAGCACTCAATGAGAGGGAGGGTGTGCTTATCCACCTGTGGAAAAGGCACGGGAAATAGACCGGTTACATCTGGGTTAAAAGGCCTCTGTTTGGAGGGCTCCCCTGTGGCTTAGGCTATGGAAATATGTATTCAGATGTGTGGAGCTGAAAATGCCCCATTGGGAATGTCTTCTTCAGGGGTTACATCCAGGGCCTCATGCTTGGAGGAGAGCATTGGGGCATGGTTTCCTTGTTTGTGCCCTGGGATATCTTGTTTCAAATGGCCAGGAAGCACAATTCTTCTTTCACATGTAGGAACTCCCTTGAGGTATTCTGCCCACGGATCCCCTGAAGATATCACATGTTCAAACACCAAGCCTCTGTAATCTACATTTAGCTTGGGAGCCTGAGGGGAGTGGTGGCTATGCGTCTACAGATGGAGATAAGAGTGTTCATCCAAGAGGACCACCCCTCTGATGGATCCTCCTTTCCATCAACTTCGACATACCACCAGAGCAAGAGCTAATGGTGTCCATCTTTGAACTCTCAAGGTTTGAGGGTGAGACTTTCCCACATATGGCCCATCACACACCTCTTTTCTCACAGAGAGGTGGTTTGGTCACCAGGCTCCATGGGCATCATATCAGTGCCATGGCCACCTCTGGGAATGCACCTTTCAGAAGGAAGGCACCTCCACACACTGGGGAACCCAATTGTCTCTATCATGATGGATCTCTGATAACTTGTGTAGCATTTCAGGGTCAAGTGCTTTCTCAGGCACTGCCTCACACGAATACACAGGACAGAATCTCTTTTGGAGAGAAAAGCTGACATTCCAAACACCCAAACAAAAGTCCCCTGGACAATGTCATCAAGGAACGACTGAGGAAGAACACCCTCTGAGCTGCCATTTCAATAGGAAGGGTCTTTTCCGCTTAGGGAAAATAGAGGGTGTCATTTAACTTAACCCACACCTCACGTCATTTGAGAGGACATGGGTGCCAAGCAGGGAGGACTGCTTGCTACCGACCTATTTCTAGAGGCAGGCCAAGAACGAGTGAAAATCTCATGCAAGAGTCCTGAGATTGCCTTTGTGTCTAATAGTCCCCGGAAACACAGACAAGGGCTTGGGAAGGAAATTGTGCCCTGGAATGTGGCTTGTGTCCAAAACACATCTCATTCTTTCTCTCTCTCACTCTCTCTCTGGGCTTCTTCTTCCTTCATATTCTCTCGAATTCACCTCATCCAAGGTTATCTGTGGTGGTACAGGTTGGCATATCTCAGCCAGGAGAGCAGTCCAATTCTTTCACCAAGATTTTCCATCAGTCTTCCAAACTCCTCTCAAATGTGAAAGCATTATTCCTGAAATAACTCCTCTGTTTGTATGGGGATATTCCACCTTACACAATGTACCCCTATCTTACCATTGTCAGACCTTCACACTCACAGATAACCACCACAATTCTACTGCCTTCTACATGGTCACAGATGTGACTCCGAGATCAACATCTTTTCAACCACCCACACATAAGGGACCTAGTGAGAATTCACTTCTCTGAAGCACACCCCGTGTATTTGAAGTTGCTGGTGAGGTGGATCTCTCGACTCTTTCTAAGCGGAGTTCGGAAATGAAGTCTCTGCCTCTCCATGTCTCAGTGAATAGGCATCTAAGTAGGGGTCTGAGCACTCTTCAGCAGGGTCTGAATGACAATGGGACAGAGTTCAAGGATTCGGTCCCCTCAAACCAGTCTCCATTTGGGACAATCCTCCTCCTTCTCTAGACCCTCAATTGGCAGGCCAGAGGCCCCTCTCATCCAAGAGGGAAACCTCAAGACCTGCCCATGGAGCCCTCACCACAGGGCTCACGGAGGAGAAGAAGAGAGACTCCTGAAATTCCTGACAATTGTGTACCCCACAAACAAGCCAGCTGTGGAACTAGTCACCCCACTTCCATCCAGCACCCCAGTAGACAGGACGTATTCTTATCAACCTGTGAAATACCCACCAGTCATATCCCAGCTTCATTCTCCGGAAATTTGTTACTGTGGATAGATAATGTGTGATTTCACCTATTGACGTGAATGTTCCTAAGCAGGGAATTGTCATTCCCCATGCCAATATTTCCTCAGGTTTGATACTGTGGGCCTCGTCCTTGGTTGAACGTAGAGGGGCCTATTTTCATGCTTTGACCTCTGGAATGAGATTTATCATCCCGGTCATACTTAGGAGTCTTTTTTCACCTGTTGGAAAAACTGAAAATATTAAGCTCACTGGTCCGTTTCAGATATATCCTAATCCAAAAGCAAGCCTGAGCAGTGGGTATTTATTTACTCAGGAGAATGATGAGGATGGTGGCCATGAGAAGAATGCTGGAAAGAATACTTATCATCCAATTGTCCAATACATCCAATGGATCATCCTTAATTTAGTATCAACATAACTCCAGATCATGAGCTCAGGCTGCCTGATGTACAACAATTCAGAGGTGATGGTGAGAGCCTTCCACTTTGGGCCCATTACTCGCCTCTCTTCTCTCAGATGCTCTGTGGTATCACAATGCTTGGTGGGCAGCATGCCATTGCCATGGCAACCATTGGGCCTGATCTGCTCAGATGGAAAGCAACTCCACCTCCTCTGTGCCCACCTGCTCTCCACAGAAGGATGGCACTTCCCCTGAACGTGTGTCAGGTTCAACACGGTGGTTCCAGAACTGCTCCCCAGGAATACTCAGTCTACAATCTCATTTGGAAAGACTATGGGATGGAAAAAATCCCACTCCCCACGGAGCCTGAACAGGAAAACAATGGCCGATGGAGGAAGAACAACACAGGAGCATCCCTTTCCATGGGAGGAGGCTTTTCCACGGAAGGAAACTATGGAATATCTTTTAACCTGATTTCCACCCATGCCATTTCAGCAGATATAGGTACCATACCAAGGCTTTCAGTCCTGTCTTCCAATATGGAGCTGGGATTGTAATGGGCACATTTTGGGAGTCAGGCCCGGAAGGAGAGAAGACTCTGGTACACGTGTGCTTGTTTGTCCCATTTGTGGGATATCCACCTTAAACAATCCCATGTCCTTGGAGCAATTATCCTGCCGTTGGCGGTACTTGTATCAACAGCTCCTGTACCTCTCTCTCTCCTTCTTTTGATCTCCTTCTCTCTAGCTCTCTCACTCTACCCTTTGCCCCACTTCTATTTCTTTTGAATCCTCCTGTTACAAGTTGACCTGTGGTGATAATGGATGAAATATACAAGCCAAGAGAATGGTCCAAGTTAACCCACAGCCTTTTCTCCCTGTCATCCTAAGTCTGATCAAATATGAAATCCGTGGTCCAGAAAGACTTCCTGTGCTGTGTGGAGACACCCCAACTATGTCACACTTCCACAACACTTCCCATATTCAGCCCTTCCGATGGACACGCTGACCACTTCATATACACTTTGGTCTGGAGGGTCGCATATTGGACTCAGAGAGCAACACACTTGAAACAAGGTCCACCTGAGTGCTCTCCCAAGAAATGGCTTATCTGCAGCATTCCCTACCTGGTCCATGAGGTATTGTGGATTTGCTCGGGTGTGGATCTCAGGACTCGTTCGTAGGGTATATAGAATATCAAGTCTATGACTCTTCATGTCTCAATGATTGGGCATCCAGTAAATGGTATCAGATTCCTTTGCCAGTGGACTGGCCAACCATAGCCCAGAGTGCAAGATGTCTGTCAACCAAAGCCAGTCTCTATGGAGTATACCTCCTCATTCTCTAGCCTCATGAGTGTCAGGGACAGAGCCCACTCCCTTCCAGGAGGGAACTTTCAATACCCTCAAATTGTAGGCATCATCACAGGGCTCCTGGAAGATCAGACAACCGACCCACCTTTCCTTCCTTATGCTTGTAGACACAACAAACACACTGGCACTGGCCCCAGGCACCACACTCCCAGGAAGCACTCAATGAGAGGGAGGGTGTGCTTATCCACCTGTGGAAAAGGCACGGGAAATAGACCGGTTACATCTGGGTTAAAAGGCCTCTGTTTGGAGGGCTCCCCTGTGGCTTAGGCTATGGAAATATGTATTCAGATGTGTGGAGCTGAAAATGCCCCATTGGGAATGTCTTCTTCAGGGGTTACATCCAGGGCCTCATGCTTGGAGGAGAGCATTGGGGCATGGTTTCCTTGTTTGTGCCCTGGGATGTCTTGTTTCAAATGGCCAGGAAGCACAATTCTTCTTTCACATGTAGGAACTCCCTTGAGGTATTCTGCCCACGGATCCCCTGAAGATATCACATGTTCAAACACCAAGCCTCTGTAATCTACATTTAGCTTGGGAGCCTGAGGGGAGTGGTGGCTATGCGTCTACAGATGGAGATCAGAGGGTTCATCCAAGAGGACCACCCCTCTGATGGATCCTCCTTTCCATCAACTTCGACATACCACCAGAGCAAGAGCTAATGGTGTCCATCTTTGAACTCTCAAGGTTTGAGGGTGAGACTTTCCCACATATGGCCCATCACACACCTCTTTTCTCACAGAGAGGTGGTTTGGTCACCAGGCTCCATGGGCATCATATCAGTGCCATGGCCACCTCTGGGAATGCACCTTTCAGAAGGAAGGCACCTCCACACACTGGGGAACCCAATTGTCTCTATCATGATGGATCTCTGATAACATGTGTAGCATTTCAGGGTCAAGTGCTTTCTCAGGCACTGCCTCACACGAATACACAGGACAGAATCTCTTTTGGAGAGAAAAGCTGACATTCCAAACACCCAAACAAAAGTCCCCTGGACAATGTCATCAAGGAACGACTGAGGAAGAACACCCTCTGAGCTGCCATTTCAATAGGAAGGGTCTTTTCCGCTTAGGGAAAATAGAGGGTGTCATTTAACTTAACCCACACCTCACGTCATTTGAGAGGACATGGGTGCCAAGCAGGGAGGACTGCTTGCTACCGACCTATTTCTAGAGGCAGGCCAAGAACGAGTGAAAATCTCATGCAAGAGTCCTGAGATTGCCTTTGTGTCTAATAGTCCCCGGAAACACAGACAAGGGCTTGGGAAGGAAATTGTGCCCTGGAATGTGGCTTGTGTCCAAAACACATCTCATTCTTTCTCTCTCTCACTCTCTCTCTGGGCTTCTTCTTCCTTCATATTCTCTCGAATTCACCTCATCCAAGGTTATCTGTGGTGGTACAGGTTGGCATATCTCAGCCAGGAGAGCAGTCCAATTCTTTCACCAAGATTTTCCATCAGTCTTCCAAACTCCTCTCAAATGTGAAAGCATTATTCCTGAAATAACTCCTCTGTTTGTATGGGGATATTCCACCTTACACAATGTACCCCTATCTTACCATTGTCAGACCTTCACACTCACAGATAACCACCACAATTCTACTGCCTTCTACATGGTCACAGATGTGACTCCGAGATCAACATCTTTTCAACCACCCACACATAAGGGACCTAGTGAGAATTCACTTCTCTGAAGCACACCCCGTGTATTTGAAGTTGCTGGTGAGGTGGATCTCTCGACTCTTTCTAAGCGGAGTTCGGAAATGAAGTCTCTGCCTCTCCATGTCTCAGTGAATAGGCATCTAAGTAGGGGTCTGAGCACTCTTCAGCAGGGTCTGAATGACAATGGGACAGAGTTCAAGGATTCGGTCCCCTCAAACCAGTCTCCATTTGGGACAATCCTCCTCCTTCTCTAGACCCTCAATTGGCAGGCCAGAGGCCCCTCTCATCCAAGAGGGAAACCTCAAGACCTGCCCATGGAGCCCTCACCACAGGGCTCACGGAGGAGAAGAAGAGAGACTCCTGAAATTCCTGACAATTGTGTACCCCACAAACAAGCCAGCTGTGGAACTAGTCACCCCACTTCCATCCAGCACCCCAGTAGACAGGACGTATTCTTATCAACCTGTGAAATACCCACCAGTCATATCCCAGCTTCATTCTCCGGAAATTTGTTACTGTGGATAGATAATGTGTGATTTCACCTATTGACGTGAATGTTCCTAAGCAGGGAATTGTCATTCCCCATGCCAATATTTCCTCAGGTTTGATACTGTGGGCCTCGTCCTTGGTTGAACGTAGAGGGGCCTATTTTCATGCTTTGACCTCTGGAATGAGATTTATCATCCCGGTCATACTTAGGAGTCTTTTTTCACCTGTTGGAAAAACTGAAAATATTAAGCTCACTGGTCCGTTTCAGATATATCCTAATCCAAAAGCAAGCCTGAGCAGTGGGTATTTATTTACTCAGGAGAATGATGAGGATGGTGGCCATGAGAAGAATGCTGGAAAGAATACTTATCATCCAATTGTCCAATACATCCAATGGATCATCCTTAATTTAGTATCAACATAACTCCAGATCATGAGCTCAGGCTGCCTGATGTACAACAATTCAGAGGTGATGGTGAGAGCCTTCCACTTTGGGCCCATTACTCGCCTCTCTTCTCTCAGATGCTCTGTGGTATCACAATGCTTGGTGGGCAGCATGCCATTGCCATGGCAACCATTGGGCCTGATCTGCTCAGATGGAAAGCAACTCCACCTCCTCTGTGCCCACCTGCTCTCCACAGAAGGATGGCACTTCCCCTGAACGTGTGTCAGGTTCAACACGGTGGTTCCAGAACTGCTCCCCAGGAATACTCAGTCTACAATCTCATTTGGAAAGACTATGGGATGGAAAAAATCCCACTCCCCACGGAGCCTGAACAGGAAAACAATGGCCGATGGAGGAAGAACAACACAGGAGCATCCCTTTCCATGGGAGGAGGCTTTTCCACGGAAGGAAACTATGGAATATCTTTTAACCTGATTTCCACCCATGCCATTTCAGCAGATATAGGTACCATACCAAGGCTTTCAGTCCTGTCTTCCAATATGGAGCTGGGATTGTAATGGACACATTTTGGGAGTCAGGCCCGGAAGGAGAGAAGACTCTGGTACACGTGTGCTTGTTTGTCCCATTTGTGGGATATCCACCTTAAACAATCCCATGTCCTTGGAGCAATTATCCTGCCGTTGGCGGTACTTGTATCAACAGCTCCTGTACCTCTCTCTCTCCTTCTTTTGATCTCCTTCTCTCTAGCTCTCTCACTCTACCCTTTGCCCCACTTCTATTTCTTTTGAATCCTCCTGTTACAAGTTGACCTGTGGTGATAATGGATGAAATATACAAGCCAAGAGAATGGTCCAAGTTAACCCACAGCCTTTTCTCCCTGTCATCCTAAGTCTGATCAAATATGAAATCCGTGGTCCAGAAAGACTTCCTGTGCTGTGTGGAGACACCCCAACTATGTCACACTTCCACAACACTTCCCATATTCAGCCCTTCCGATGGACACGCTGACCACTTCATATGTACTTCGGTCTGGAGGGTCGCATATTGGACTCAGAGAGCAACACACTTGAAACAAGGTCCACCTGAGTGCTCTCCCAAGAAATGGCTTATCTGCAGCATTCCCTACCTGGTCCATGAGGTATTGTGGATTTGCTCGGGTGTGGATCTCAGGACTCGTTCGTAGGGTATATAGAATATCAAGTCTATGACTCTTCATGTCTCAATGATTGGGCATCCAGTAAATGGTATCAGATTCCTTTGCCAGTGGACTGGCCAACCATAGCCCAGAGTGCAAGATGTCTGTCAACCAAAGCCAGTCTCTATGGAGTATACCTCCTCATTCTCTAGCCTCATGAGTGTCAGGGACAGAGCCCACTCCCTTCCAGGAGGGAACTTTCAATACCCTCAAATTGTAGGCATCATCACAGGGCTCCTGGAAGATCAGACAACCGACCCACCTTTCCTTCCTTATGCTTGTAGACACAACAAACACACTGGCACTGGCCCCAGGCACCACACTCCCAGGAAGCACTCAATGAGAGGGAGGGTGTGCTTATCCACCTGTGGAAAAGGCACGGGAAATAGACCGGTTACATCTGGGTTAAAAGGCCTCTGTTTGGAGGGCTCCCCTGTGGCTTAGGCTATGGAAATATGTATTCAGATGTGTGGAGCTGAAAATGCCCCATTGGGAATGTCTTCTTCAGGGGTTACATCCAGGGCCTCATGCTTGGAGGAGAGCATTGGGGCATGGTTTCCTTGTTTGTGCCCTGGGATGTCTTGTTTCAAATGGCCAGGAAGCACAATTCTTCTTTCACATGTAGGAACTCCCTTGAGGTATTCTGCCCACGGATCCCCTGAAGATATCACATGTTCAAACACCAAGCCTCGGTAATCTACATTTAGCTTGGGAGCCTGAGGGGAGTGGTGGCTATGCGTCTACAGATGGAGATAAGAGTGTTCATCCAAGAGGACCACCCCTCTGATGGATCCTCCTTTCCATCAACTTCGACATACCACCAGAGCAAGAGCTAATGGTGTCCATCTTTGAACTCTCAAGGTTTGAGGGTGAGACTTTCCCACATATGGCCCATCACACACCTCTTTTCTCACAGAGAGGTGGTTTGGTCACCAGGCTCCATGGGCATCATATCAGTGCCATGGCCACCTCTGGGAATGCACCTTTCAGAAGGAAGGCACCTCCACACACTGGGGAACCCAATTGTCTCTATCATGATGGATCTCTGATAACATGTGTAGCATTTCAGGGTCAAGTGCTTTCTCAGGCACTGCCTCACACGAATACACAGGACAGAATCTCTTTTGGAGAGCAAAGCTGACATTCCAAACACCCAAACAAAAGTCCCCTGGACAATGTCATCAAGGAACGACTGAGGAAGAACACCCTCTGAGCTGCCATTTCAATAGGAAGGGTCTTTTCCGCTTAGGGAAAATAGAGGGTGTCATTTAACTTAACCCACACCTCACGTCATTTGAGAGGACATGGGTGCCAAGCAGGGAGGACTGCTTGCTACCGACCTATTTCTATAGGCAGGCCAAGAACGAGTGAAAATCTCATGCAAGAGTCCTGAGATTGCCTTTGTGTCTAATAGTCCCCGGAAACACAGACAAGGGCTTGGGAAGGAAATTGTGCCCTGGAATGTGGCTTGTGTCCAAAACACATCTCATTCTTTCTCTCTCTCACTCTCTCTCTGGGCTTCTTCTTCCTTCATATTCTCTCGAATTCACCTCATCCAAGGTTATCTGTGGTGGTACAGGTTGGCATATCTCAGCCAGGAGAGCAGTCCAATTCTTTCACCAAGATTTTCCATCAGTCTTCCAAACTCCTCTCAAATGTGAAAGCATTATTCCTGAAATAACTCCTCTGTTTGTATGGGGATATTCCACCTTACACAATGTACCCCTATCTTACCATTGTCAGACCTTCACACTCACAGATAACCACCACAATTCTACTGCCTTCTACATGGTCACAGATGTGACTCCGAGATCAACATCTTTTCAACCACCCACACATAAGGGACCTAGTGAGAATTCACTTCTCTGAAGCACACCCCGTGTATTTGAAGTTGCTGGTGAGGTGGATCTCTCGACTCTTTCTAAGCGGAGTTCGGAAATGAAGTCTCTGCCTCTCCATGTCTCAGTGAATAGGCATCTAAGTAGGGGTCTGAGCACTCTTCAGCAGGGTCTGAATGACAATGGGACAGAGTTCAAGGATTCGGTCCCCTCAAACCAGTCTCCATTTGGGACAATCCTCCTCCTTCTCTAGACCCTCAATTGGCAGGCCAGAGGCCCCTCTCATCCAAGAGGGAAACCTCAAGACCTGCCCATGGAGCCCTCACCACAGGGCTCACGGAGGAGAAGAAGAGAGACTCCTGAAATTCCTGACAATTGTGTACCCCACAAACAAGCCAGCTGTGGAACTAGTCACCCCACTTCCATCCAGCACCCCAGTAGACAGGACGTATTCTTATCAACCTGTGAAATACCCACCAGTCATATCCCAGCTTCATTCTCCGGAAATTTGTTACTGTGGATAGATAATGTGTGATTTCACCTATTGACGTGAATGTTCCTAAGCAGGGAATTGTCATTCCCCATGCCAATATTTCCTCAGGTTTGATACTGTGGGCCTCGTCCTTGGTTGAACGTAGAGGGGCCTATTTTCATGCTTTGACCTCTGGAATGAGATTTATCATCCCGGTCATACTTAGGAGTCTTTTTTCACCTGTTGGAAAAACTGAAAATATTAAGCTCACTGGTCCGTTTCAGATATATCCTAATCCAAAAGCAAGCCTGAGCAGTGGGTATTTATTTACTCAGGAGAATGATGAGGATGGTGGCCATGAGAAGAATGCTGGAAAGAATACTTATCATCCAATTGTCCAATACATCCAATGGATCATCCTTAATTTAGTATCAACATAACTCCAGATCATGAGCTCAGGCTGCCTGATGTACAACAATTCAGAGGTGATGGTGAGAGCCTTCCACTTTGGGCCCATTACTCGCCTCTCTTCTCTCAGATGCTCTGTGGTATCACAATGCTTGGTGGGCAGCATGCCATTGCCATGGCAACCATTGGGCCTGATCTGCTCAGATGGAAAGCAACTCCACCTCCTCTGTGCCCACCTGCTCTCCACAGAAGGATGGCACTTCCCCTGAACGTGTGTCAGGTTCAACACGGTGGTTCCAGAACTGCTCCCCAGGAATACTCAGTCTACAATCTCATTTGGAAAGACTATGGGATGGAAAAAATCCCACTCCCCACGGAGCCTGAACAGGAAAACAATGGCCGATGGAGGAAGAACAACACAGGAGCATCCCTTTCCATGGGAGGAGGCTTTTCCACGGAAGGAAACTATGGAATATCTTTTAACCTGATTTCCACCCATGCCATTTCAGCAGATATAGGTACCATACCAAGGCTTTCAGTCCTGTCTTCCAATATGGAGCTGGGATTGTAATGGGCACATTTTGGGAGTCAGGCCCGGAAGGAGAGAAGACTCTGGTACACGTGTGCTTGTTTGTCCCATTTGTGGGATATCCACCTTAAACAATCCCATGTCCTTGGAGCAATTATCCTGCCGTTGGCGGTACTTGTATCAACAGCTCCTGTACCTCTCTCTCTCCTTCTTTTGATCTCCTTCTCTCTAGCTCTCTCACTCTACCCTTTGCCCCACTTCTATTTCTTTTGAATCCTCCTGTTACAAGTTGACCTGTGGTGATAATGGATGAAATATACAAGCCAAGAGAATGGTCCAAGTTAACCCACAGCCTTTTCTCCCTGTCATCCTAAGTCTGATCAAATATGAAATCCGTGGTCCAGAAAGACTTCCTGTGCTGTGTGGAGACACCCCAACTATGTCACACTTCCACAACACTTCCCATATTCAGCCCTTCCGATGGACACGCTGACCACTTCATATGTACTTCGGTCTGGAGGGTCGCATATTGGACTCAGAGAGCAACACACTTGAAACAAGGTCCACCTGAGTGCTCTCCCAAGAAATGGCTTATCTGCAGCATTCCCTACCTGGTCCATGAGGTATTGTGGATTTGCTCGGGTGTGGATCTCAGGACTCGTTCGTAGGGTATATAGAATATCAAGTCTATGACTCTTCATGTCTCAATGATTGGGCATCCAGTAAATGGTATCAGATTCCTTTGCCAGTGGACTGGCCAACCATAGCCCAGAGTGCAAGATGTCTGTCAACCAAAGCCAGTCTCTATGGAGTATACCTCCTCATTCTCTAGCCTCATGAGTGTCAGGGACAGAGCCCACTCCCTTCCAGGAGGGAACTTTCAATACCCTCAAATTGTAGGCATCATCACAGGGCTCCTGGAAGATCAGACAACCGACCCACCTTTCCTTCCTTATGCTTGTAGACACAACAAACACACTGGCACTGGCCCCAGGCACCACACTCCCAGGAAGCACTCAATGAGAGGGAGGGTGTGCTTATCCACCTGTGGAAAAGGCACGGGAAATAGACCGGTTACATCTGGGTTAAAAGGCCTCTGTTTGGAGGGCTCCCCTGTGGCTTAGGCTATGGAAATATGTATTCAGATGTGTGGAGCTGAAAATGCCCCATTGGGAATGTCTTCTTCAGGGGTTACATCCAGGGCCTCATGCTTGGAGGAGAGCATTGGGGCATGGTTTCCTTGTTT
Source organism: Sus scrofa (assembly GCF_054392235.1). NCBI lineage: Eukaryota > Metazoa > Chordata > Mammalia > Artiodactyla > Suidae > Sus > Sus scrofa. Next base: position 47,125,580 of record NC_139402.1, read on the forward strand.
GTGCCCTGGGATGTCTTGTTTCAAATGGCCAGGAAGCACAATTCTTCTTTCACATGTAGGAACTCCCTTGAGGTATTCTGCCCACGGATCCCCTGAAGATATCACATGTTCAAACACCAAGCCTCGGTAATCTACATTTAGCTTGGGAGCCTGAGGGGAGTGGTGGCTATGCGTCTACAGATGGAGATAAGAGTGTTCATCCAAGAGGACCACCCCTCTGATGGATCCTCCTTTCCATCAACTTCGACATACCACCAGAGCAAGAGCTAATGGTGTCCATCTTTGAACTCTCAAGGTTTGAGGGTGAGACTTTCCCACATATGGCCCATCACACACCTCTTTTCTCACAGAGAGGTGGTTTGGTCACCAGGCTCCATGGGCATCATATCAGTGCCATGGCCACCTCTGGGAATGCACCTTTCAGAAGGAAGGCACCTCCACACACTGGGGAACCCAATTGTCTCTATCATGATGGATCTCTGATAACATGTGGAGCATTTCAGGGTCAAGTGCTTTCTCAGGCACTGCCTCACACGAATACACAGGACAGAATCTCTTTTGGAGAGCAAAGCTGACATTCCAAACACCCAAACAAAAGTCCCCTGGACAATGTCATCAAGGAACGACTGAGGAAGAACACCCTCTGAGCTGCCATTTCAATAGGAAGGGTCTTTTCCGCTTAGGGAAAATAGAGGGTGTCATTTAACTTAACCCACACCTCACGTCATTTGAGAGGACATGGGTGCCAAGCAGGGAGGACTGCTTGCTACCGACCTATTTCTAGAGGCAGGCCAAGAACGAGTGAAAATCTCATGCAAGAGTCCTGAGATTGCCTTTGTGTCTAATAGTCCCCGGAAACACAGACAAGGGCTTGGGAAGGAAATTGTGCCCTGGAATGTGGCTTGTGTCCAAAACACATCTCATTCTTTCTCTCTCTCACTCTCTCTCTGGGCTTCTTCTTCCTTCATATTCTCTCGAATTCACCTCATCCAAGGTTATCTGTGGTGGTACAGGTTGGCATATCTCAGCCAGGAGAGCAGTCCAATTCTTTCACCAAGATTTTCCATCAGTCTTCCAAACTCCTCTCAAATGTGAAAGCATTATTCCTGAAATAACTCCTCTGTTTGTATGGGGATATTCCACCTTACACAATGTACCCCTATCTTACCATTGTCAGACCTTCACACTCACAGATAACCACCACAATTCTACTGCCTTCTACATGGTCACAGATGTGACTCCGAGATCAACATCTTTTCAACCACCCACACATAAGGGACCTAGTGAGAATTCACTTCTCTGAAGCACACCCCGTGTATTTGAAGTTGCTGGTGAGGTGGATCTCTCGACTCTTTCTAAGCGGAGTTCGGAAATGAAGTCTCTGACTCTCCATGTCTCAGTGAATAGGCATCTAAGTAGGGGTCTGAGCACTCTTCAGCAGGGTCTGAATGACAATGGGACAGAGTTCAAGGATTCGGTCCCCTCAAACCAGTCTCCATTTGGGACAATCCTCCTCCTTCTCTAGACCCTCAATTGGCAGGCCAGAGGCCCCTCTCATCCAAGAGGGAAACCTCAAGACCTGCCCATGGAGCCCTCACCACAGGGCTCACGGAGGAGAAGAAGAGAGACTCCTGAAATTCCTGACAATTGTGTACCCCACAAACAAGCCAGCTGTGGAACTAGTCACCCCACTTCCATCCAGCACCCCAGTAGACAGGACGTATTCTTATCAACCTGTGAAATACCCACCAGTCATATCCCAGCTTCATTCTCCGGAAATTTGTTACTGTGGATAGATAATGTGTGATTTCACCTATTGACGTGAATGTTCCTAAGCAGGGAATTGTCATTCCCCATGCCAATATTTCCTCAGGTTTGATACTGTGGGCCTCGTCCTTGGTTGAACGTAGAGGGGCCTATTTTCATGCTTTGACCTCTGGAATGAGATTTATCATCCCGGTCATACTTAGGAGTCTTTTTTCACCTGTTGGAAAAACTGAAAATATTAAGCTCACTGGTCCGTTTCAGATATATCCTAATCCAAAAGCAAGCCTGAGCAGTGGGTATTTATTTACTCAGGAGAATGATGAGGATGGTGGCCATGAGAAGAATGCTGGAAAGAATACTTATCATCCAATTGTCCAATACATCCAATGGATCATCCTTAATTTAGTATCAACATAACTCCAGATCATGAGCTCAGGCTGCCTGATGTACAACAATTCAGAGGTGATGGTGAGAGCCTTCCACTTTGGGCCCATTACTCGCCTCTCTTCTCTCAGATGCTCTGTGGTATCACAATGCTTGGTGGGCAGCATGCCATTGCCATGGCAACCATTGGGCCTGATCTGCTCAGATGGAAAGCAACTCCACCTCCTCTGTGCCCACCTGCTCTCCACAGAAGGATGGCACTTCCCCTGAACGTGTGTCAGGTTCAACACGGTGGTTCCAGAACTGCTCCCCAGGAATACTCAGTCTACAATCTCATTTGGAAAGACTATGGGATGGAAAAAATCCCACTCCCCACGGAGCCTGAACAGGAAAACAATGGCCGATGGAGGAAGAACAACACAGGAGCATCCCTTTCCATGGGAGGAGGCTTTTCCACGGAAGGAAACTATGGAATATCTTTTAACCTGATTTCCACCCATGCCATTTCAGCAGATATAGGTACCATACCAAGGCTTTCAGTCCTGTCTTCCAATATGGAGCTGGGATTGTAATGGGCACATTTTGGGAGTCAGGCCCGGAAGGAGAGAAGACTCTGGTACACGTGTGCTTGTTTGTCCCATTTGTGGGATATCCACCTTAAACAATCCCATGTCCTTGGAGCAATTATCCTGCCGTTGGCGGTACTTGTATCAACAGCTCCTGTACCTCTCTCTCTCCTTCTTTTGATCTCCTTCTCTCTAGCTCTCTCACTCTACCCTTTGCCCCACTTCTATTTCTTTTGAATCCTCCTGTTACAAGTTGACCTGTGGTGATAATGGATGAAATATACAAGCCAAGAGAATGGTCCAAGTTAACCCACAGCCTTTTCTCCCTGTCATCCTAAGTCTGATCAAATATGAAATCCGTGGTCCAGAAAGACTTCCTGTGCTGTGTGGAGACACCCCAACTATGTCACACTTCCACAACACTTCCCATATTCAGCCCTTCCGATGGACACGCTGACCACTTCATATGTACTTCGGTCTGGAGGGTCGCATATTGGACTCAGAGAGCAACACACTTGAAACAAGGTCCACCTGAGTGCTCTCCCAAGAAATGGCTTATCTGCAGCATTCCCTACCTGGTCCATGAGGTATTGTGGATTTGCTCGGGTGTGGATCTCAGGACTCGTTCGTAGGGTATATAGAATATCAAGTCTATGACTCTTCATGTCTCAATGATTGGGCATCCAGTAAATGGTATCAGATTCCTTTGCCAGTGGACTGGCCAACCATAGCCCAGAGTGCAAGATGTCTGTCAACCAAAGCCAGTCTCTATGGAGTATACCTCCTCATTCTCTAGCCTCATGAGTGTCAGGGACAGAGCCCACTCCCTTCCAGGAGGGAACTTTCAACACCCTCAAATTGTAGGCATCATCACAGGGCTCCTGGAAGATCAGACAATCGACCCACCTTTCCTTCCTTATGCTTGTAGACACAACAAACACACTGGCACTGGCCCCAGGCACCACACTCCCAGGAAGCACTCAATGAGAGGGAGGGTGTGCTTATCCACCTGTGGAAAAGGCACGGGAAATAGACCGGTTACATCTGGGTTAAAAGGCCTCTGTTTGGAGGGCTCCCCTGTGGCTTAGGCTATGGAAATATGTATTCAGATGTGTGGAGCTGAAAATGCCCCATTGGGAATGTCTTCTTCAGGGGTTACATCCAGGGCCTCATGCTTGGAGGAGAGCATTGGGGCATGGTTTCCTTGTTTGTGCCCTGGGATGTCTTGTTTCAAATGGCCAGGAAGCACAATTCTTCTTTCACATGTAGGAACTCCCTTGAGGTATTCTGCCCACGGATCCCCTGAAGATATCACATGTTCAAACACCAAGCCTCTGTAATCTACATTTAGCTTGGGAGCCTGAGGGGAGTGGTGGCTATGCGTCTACAGATGGAGATCAGAGGGTTCATCCAAGAGGACCACCCCTCTGATGGATCCTCCTTTCCATCAACTTCGACATACCACCAGAGCAAGAGCTAATGGTGTCCATCTTTGAACTCTCAAGGTTTGAGGGTGAGACTTTCCCACATATGGCCCATCACACACCTCTTTTCTCACAGAGAGGTGGTTTGGTCACCAGGCTCCATGGGCATCATATCAGTGCCATGGCCACCTCTGGGAATGCACCTTTCAGAAGGAAGGCACCTCCACACACTGGGGAACCCAATTGTCTCTATCATGATGGATCTCTGATAACATGTGTAGCATTTCAGGGTCAAGTGCTTTCTCAGGCACTGCCTCACACGAATACACAGGACAGAATCTCTTTTGGAGAGCAAAGCTGACATTCCAAACACCCAAACAAAAGTCCCCTGGACAATGTCATCAAGGAACGACTGAGGAAGAACACCCTCTGAGCTGCCATTTCAATAGGAAGGGTCTTTTCCGCTTAGGGAAAATAGAGGGTGTCATTTAACTTAACCCACACCTCACGTCATTTGAGAGGACATGGGTGCCAAGCAGGGAGGACTGCTTGCTACCGACCTATTTCTAGAGGCAGGCCAAGAACGAGTGAAAATCTCATGCAAGAGTCCTGAGATTGCCTTTGTGTCTAATAGTCCCCGGAAACACAGACAAGGGCTTGGGAAGGAAATTGTGCCCTGGAATGTGGCTTGTGTCCAAAACACATCTCATTCTTTCTCTCTCTCACTCTCTCTCTGGGCTTCTTCTTCCTTCATATTCTCTCGAATTCACCTCATCCAAGGTTATCTGTGGTGGTACAGGTTGGCATATCTCAGCCAGGAGAGCAGTCCAATTCTTTCACCAAGATTTTCCATCAGTCTTCCAAACTCCTCTCAAATGTGAAAGCATTATTCCTGAAATAACTCCTCTGTTTGTATGGGGATATTCCACCTTACACAATGTACCCCTATCTTACCATTGTCAGACCTTCACACTCACAGATAACCACCACAATTCTACTGCCTTCTACATGGTCACAGATGTGACTCCGAGATCATCATCTTTTCAACCACCCACACATAAGGGACCTAGTGAGAATTCACTTCTCTGAAGCACACCCCGTGTATTTGAAGTTGCTGGTGAGGTGGATCTCTCGACTCTTTCTAAGCGGAGTTCGGAAATGAAGTCTCTGACTCTCCATGTCTCAGTGAATTGGCATCTAAGTAGGGGTCTGAGCACTCTTCAGCAGGGTCTGAATGACAATGGGACAGAGTTCAAGGATTCGGTCCCCTCAAACCAGTCTCCATTTGGGACAATCCTCCTCCTTCTCTAGACCCTCAATTGGCAGGCCAGAGGCCCCTCTCATCCAAGAGGGAAACCTCAAGACCTGCCCATGGAGCCCTCACCACAGGGCTCACGGAGGAGAAGAAGAGAGACTCCTGAAATTCCTGACAATTGTGTACCCCACAAACAAGCCAGCTGTGGAACTAGTCACCCCACTTCCATCCAGCACCCCAGTAGACAGGACGTATTCTTATCAACCTGTGAAATACCCTCCAGTCATATCCCAGCTTCATTCTCCGGAAATTTGTTACTGTGGATAGATAATGTGTGATTTCACCTATTGACGTGAATGTTCCTAAGCAGGGAATTGTCATTCCCCATGCCAATATTTCCTCAGGTTTGATACTGTGGGCCTCGTCCTTGGTTGAACGTAGAGGGGCCTATTTTCATGCTTTGACCTCTGGAATGAGATTTATCATCCCGGTCATACTTAGGAGTCTTTTTTCACCTGTTGGAAAAACTGAAAATATTAAGCTCACTGGTCCGTTTCAGATATATCCTAATCCAAAAGCAAGCCTGAGCAGTGGGTATTTATTTACTCAGGAGAATGATGAGGATGGTGGCCATGAGAAGAATGCTGGAAAGAATACTTATCATCCAATTGTCCAATACATCCAATGGATCATCCTTAATTTAGTATCAACATAACTCCAGATCATGAGCTCAGGCTGCCTGATGTACAACAATTCAGAGGTGATGGTGAGAGCCTTCCACTTTGGGCCCATTACTCGCCTCTCTTCTCTCAGATGCTCTGTGGTATCACAATGCTTGGTGGGCAGCATGCCATTGCCATGGCAACCATTGGGCCTGATCTGCTCAGATGGAAAGCAACTCCACCTCCTCTGTGCCCACCTGCTCTCCACAGAAGGATGGCACTTCCCCTGAACGTGTGTCAGGTTCAACACGGTGGTTCCAGAACTGCTCCCCAGGAATACTCAGTCTACAATCTCATTTGGAAAGACTATGGGATGGAAAAAATCCCACTCCCCACGGAGCCTGAACAGGAAAACAATGGCCGATGGAGGAAGAACAACGCAGGAGCATCCCTTTCCATGGGAGGAGGCTTTTCCACGGAAGGAAACTATGGAATATCTTTTAACCTGATTTCCACCCATGCCATTTCAGCAGATATAGGTACCATACCAAGGCTTTCAGTCCTGTCTTCCAATATGGAGCTGGGATTGTAATGGGCACATTTTGGGAGTCAGGCCCGGAAGGAGAGAAGACTCTGGTACACGTGTGCTTGTTTGTCCCATTTGTGGGATATCCACCTTAAACAATCCCATGTCCTTGGAGCAATTATCCTGCCGTTGGCGGTACTTGTATCAACAGCTCCTGTACCTCTCTCTCTCCTTCTTTTGATCTCCTTCTCTCTAGCTCTCTCACTCTACCCTTTGCCCCACTTCTATTTCTTTTGAATCCTCCTGTTACAAGTTGACCTGTGGTGATAATGGATGAAATATACAAGCCAAGAGAATGGTCCAAGTTAACCCACAGCCTTTTCTCCCTGTCATCCTAAGTCTGATCAAATATGAAATCCGTGGTCCAGAAAGACTTCCTGTGCTGTGTGGAGACACCCCAACTATGTCACACTTCCACAACACTTCCCATATTCAGCCCTTCCGATGGACACGCTGACCACTTCATATGTACTTCGGTCTGGAGGGTCGCATATTGGACTCAGAGAGCAACACACTTGAAACAAGGTCCACCTGAGTGCTCTCCCAAGAAATGGCTTATCTGCAGCATTCCCTACCTGGTCCATGAGGTATTGTGGATTTGCTCGGGTGTGGATCTCAGGACTCGTTCGTAGGGTATATAGAATATCAAGTCTATGACTCTTCATGTCTCAATGATTGGGCATCCAGTAAATGGTATCAGATTCCTTTGCCAGTGGACTGGCCAACCATAGCCCAGAGTGCAAGATGTCTGTCAACCAAAGCCAGTCTCTATGGAGTATACCTCCTCATTCTCTAGCCTCATGAGTGTCAGGGACAGAGCCCACTCCCTTCCAGGAGGGAACTTTCAATACCCTCAAATTGTAGGCATCATCACAGGGCTCCTGGAAGATCAGACAATCGACCCACCTTTCCTTCCTTATGCTTGTAGACACAACAAACACACTGGCACTGGCCCCAGGCACCACACTCCCAGGAAGCACTCAATGAGAGGGAGGGTGTGCTTATCCACCTGTGGAAAAGGCACGGGAAATAGACCGGTTACATCTGGGTTAAAAGGCCTCTGTTTGGAGGGCTCCCCTGTGGCTTAGGCTATGGAAATATGTATTCAGATGTGTGGAGCTGAAAATGCCCCATTGGGAATGTCTTCTTCAGGGGTTACATCCAGGGCCTCATGCTTGGAGGAGAGCATTGGGGCATGGTTTCCTTGTTTGTGCCCTGGGATGTCTTGTTTCAAATGGCCAGGAAGCACAATTCTTCTTTCACATGTAGGAACTCCCTTGAGGTATTCTGCCCACGGATCCCCTGAAGATATCACATGTTCAAACACCAAGCCTCTGTAATCTACATTTAGCTTGGGAGCCTGAGGGGAGTGGTGGCTATGCGTCTACAGATGGAGATCAGAGGGTTCATCCAAGAGGACCACCCCTCTGATGGATCCTCCTTTCCATCAACTTCGACATACCACCAGAGCAAGAGCTAATGGTGTCCATCTTTGAACTCTCAAGGTTTGAGGGTGAGACTTTCCCACATATGGCCCATCACACACCTCTTTTCTCACAGAGAGGTGGTTTGGTCACCAGGCTCCATGGGCATCATATCAGTGCCATGGCCACCTCTGGGAATGCACCTTTCAGAAGGAAGGCACCTCCACACACTGGGGAACCCAATTGTCTCTATCATGATGGATCTCTGATAACATGTGTAGCATTTCAGGGTCAAGTGCTTTCTCAGGCACTGCCTCACACGAATACACAGGACAGAATCTCTTTTGGAGAGAAAAGCTGACATTCCAAACACCCAAACAAAAGTCCCCTGGACAATGTCATCAAGGAACGACTGAGGAAGAACACCCTCTGAGCTGCCATTTCAATAGGAAGGGTCTTTTCCGCTTAGGGAAAATAGAGGGTGTCATTTAACTTAACCCACACCTCACGTCATTTGAGAGGACATGGGTGCCAAGCAGGGAGGACTGCTTGCTACCGACCTATTTCTAGAGGCAGGCCAAGAACGAGTGAAAATCTCATGCAAGAGTCCTGAGATTGCCTTTGTGTCTAATAATCCCCGGAAACACAGACAAGGGCTTGGGAAGGAAATTGTGCCCTGGAATGTGGCTTGTGTCCAAAACACATCTCATTCTTTCTCTCTCTCACTCTCTCTCTGGGCTTCTTCTTCCTTCATATTCGCTCGAATTCACCTCATCCAAGGTTATCTGTGGTGGTACAGGTTGGCATATCTCAGCCAGGAGAGCAGTCCAATTCTTTCACCAAGATTTTCCATCAGTCTTCCAAACTCCTCTCAAATGTGAAAGCATTATTCCTGAAATAACTCCTCTGTTTGTATGGGGATATTCCACCTTACACAATGTACCCCTATCTTACCATTGTCAGACCTTCACACTCACAGATAACCACCACAATTCTACTGCCTTCTACATGGTCACAGATGTGACTCCGAGATCAACATCTTTTCAACCACCCACACATAAGGGCCCTAGTGAGAATTCACTTCTCTGAAGCACACCCCGTGTATTTGAAGTTGCTGGTGAGGTGGATCTCTCGACTCTTTCTAAGCGGAGTTCGGAAATGAAGTCTCTGCCTCTCCATGTCTCAGTGAATAGGCATCTAAGTAGGGGTCTGAGCACTCTTCAGCAGGGTCTGAATGACAATGGGACAGAGTTCAAGGATTCGGTCCCCTCAAACCAGTCTCCATTTGGGACAATCCTCCTCCTTCTCTAGACCCTCAATTGGCAGGCCAGAGGCCCCTCTCATCCAAGAGGGAAACCTCAAGACCTGCCCATGGAGCCCTCACCACAGGGCTCACGGAGGAGAAGAAGAGAGACTCCTGAAATTCCTGACAATTGTGTACCCCACAAACAAGCCAGCTGTGGAACTAGTCACCCCACTTCCATCCAGCACCCCAGTAGACAGGACGTATTCTTATCAACCTGTGAAATACCCACCAGTCATATCCCAGCTTCATTCTCCGGAAATTTGTTACTGTGGATAGATAATGTGTGATTTCACCTATTGACGTGAATGTTCCTAAGCAGGGAATTGTCATTCCCCATGCCAATATTTCCTCAGGTTTGATACTGTGGGCCTCGTCCTTGGTTGAACGTAGAGGGGCCTATTTTCATGCTTTGACCTCTGGAATGAGATTTATCATCCCGGTCATACTTAGGAGTCTTTTTTCACCTGTTGGAAAAACTGAAAATATTAAGCTCACTGGTCCGTTTCAGATATATCCTAATCCAAAAGCAAGCCTGAGCAGTGGGTATTTATTTACTCAGGAGAATGATGAGGATGGTGGCCATGAGAAGAATGCTGGAAAGAATACTTATCATCCAATTGTCCAATACATCCAATGGATCATCCTTAATTTAGTATCAACATAACTCCAGATCATGAGCTCAGGCTGCCTGATGTACAACAATTCAGAGGTGATGGTGAGAGCCTTCCACTTTGGGCCCATTACTCGCCTCTCTTCTCTCAGATGCTCTGTGGTATCACAATGCTTGGTGGGCAGCATGCCATTGCCATGGCAACCATTGGGCCTGATCTGCTCAGATGGAAAGCAACTCCACCTCCTCTGTGCCCACCTGCTCTCCACAGAAGGATGGCACTTCCCCTGAACGTGTGTCAGGTTCAACACGGTGGTTCCAGAACTGCTCCCCAGGAATACTCAGTCTACAATCTCATTTGGAAAGACTATGGGATGGAAAAAATCCCACTCCCCACGGAGCCTGAACAGGAAAACAATGGCCGATGGAGGAAGAACAACACAGGAGCATCCCTTTCCATGGGAGGAGGCTTTTCCACGGAAGGAAACTATGGAATATCTTTTAACCTGATTTCCACCCATGCCATTTCAGCAGATATAGGTACCATACCAAGGCTTTCAGTCCTGTCTTCCAATATGGAGCTGGGATTGTAATGGGCACATTTTGGGAGTCAGGCCCGGAAGGAGAGAAGACTCTGGTACACGTGTGCTTGTTTGTCCCATTTGTGGGATATCCACCTTAAACAATCCCATGTCCTTGGAGCAATTATCCTGCCGTTGGCGGTACTTGTATCAACAGCTCCTGTACCTCTCTCTCTCCTTCTTTTGATCTCCTTCTCTCTAGCTCTCTCACTCTACCCTTTGCCCCACTTCTATTTCTTTTGAATCCTCCTGTTACAAGTTGACCTGTGGTGATAATGGATGAAATATACAAGCCAAGAGAATGGTCCAAGTTAACCCACAGCCTTTTCTCCCTGTCATCCTAAGTCTGATCAAATATGAAATCCGTGGTCCAGAAAGACTTCCTGTGCTGTGTGGAGACACCCCAACTATGTCACACTTCCACAACACTTCCCATATTCAGCCCTTCCGATGGACACGCTGACCACTTCATATGTACTTCGGTCTGGAGGGTCGCATATTGGACTCAGAGAGCAACACACTTGAAACAAGGTCCACCTGAGTGCTCTCCCAAGAAATGGCTTATCTGCAGCATTCCCTACCTGGTCCATGAGGTATTGTGGATTTGCTCGGGTGTGGATCTCAGGACTCGTTCGTAGGGTATATAGAATATCAAGTCTATGACTCTTCATGTCTCAATGATTGGGCATCCAGTAAATGGTATCAGATTCCTTTGCCAGTGGACTGGCCAACCATAGCCCAGAGTGCAAGATGTCTGTCAACCAAAGCCAGTCTCTATGGAGTATACCTCCTCATTCTCTAGCCTCATGAGTGTCAGGGACAGAGCCCACTCCCTTCCAGGAGGGAACTTTCAATACCCTCAAATTGTAGGCATCATCACAGGGCTCCTGGAAGATCAGACAATCGACCCACCTTTCCTTCCTTATGCTTGTAGACACAACAAACACACTGGCACTGGCCCCAGGCACCACACTCCCAGGAAGCACTCAATGAGAGGGAGGGTGTGCTTATCCACCTGTGGAAAAGGCACGGGAAATAGACCGGTTACATCTGGGTTAAAAGGCCTCTGTTTGGAGGGCTCCCCTGTGGCTTAGGCTATGGAAATATGTATTCAGATGTGTGGAGCTGAAAATGCCCCATTGGGAATGTCTTCTTCAGGGGTTACATCCAGGGCCTCATGCTTGGAGGAGAGCATTGGGGCATGGTTTCCTTGTTTGTGCCCTGGGATGTCTTGTTTCAAATGGCCAGGAAGCACAATTCTTCTTTCACATGTAGGAACTCCCTTGAGGTATTCTGCCCACGGATCCCCTGAAGATATCACATGTTCAAACACCAAGCCTCTGTAATCTACATTTAGCTTGGGAGCCTGAGGGGAGTGGTGGCTATGCGTCTACAGATGGAGATCAGAGGGTTCATCCAAGAGGACCACCCCTCTGATGGATCCTCCTTTCCATCAACTTCGACATACCACCAGAGCAAGAGCTAATGGTGTCCATCTTTGAACTCTCAAGGTTTGAGGGTGAGACTTTCCCACATATGGCCCATCACACACCTCTTTTCTCACAGAGAGGTGGTTTGGTCACCAGGCTCCATGGGCATCATATCAGTGCCATGGCCACCTCTGGGAATGCACCTTTCAGAAGGAAGGCACCTCCACACACTGGGGAACCCAATTGTCTCTATCATGATGGATCTCTGATAACATGTGTAGCATTTCAGGGTCAAGTGCTTTCTCAGGCACTGCCTCACACGAATACACAGGACAGAATCTCTTTTGGAGAGCAAAGCTGACATTCCAAACACCCAAACAAAAGTCCCCTGGACAATGTCATCAAGGAACGACTGAGGAAGAACACCCTCTGAGCTGCCATTTCAATAGGAAGGGTCTTTTCCGCTTAGGGAAAATAGAGGGTGTCATTTAACTTAACCCACACCTCACGTCATTTGAGAGGACATGGGTGCCAAGCAGGGAGGACTGCTTGCTACCGACCTATTTCTAGAGGCAGGCCAAGAACGAGTGAAAATCTCATGCAAGAGTCCTGAGATTGCCTTTGTGTCTAATAGTCCCCGGAAACACAGACAAGGGCTTGGGAAGGAAATTGTGCCCTGGAATGTGGCTTGTGTCCAAAACACATCTCATTCTTTCTCTCTCTCACTCTCTCTCTGGGCTTCTTCTTCCTTCATATTCTCTCGAATTCACCTCATCCAAGGTTATCTGTGGTGGTACAGGTTGGCATATCTCAGCCAGGAGAGCAGTCCAATTCTTTCACCAAGATTTTCCATCAGTCTTCCAAACTCCTCTCAAATGTGAAAGCATTATTCCTGAAGTAACTCCTCTGTTTGTATGGGGATATTCCACCTTACACAGTGTACCCCTATCTTACCATTGTCAGACCTTCACACTCACAGATAACCACCACAATTCTACTGCCTTCTACATGGTCACAGATGTGACTCCGAGATCAACATCTTTTCAACCACCCACACATAAGGGACCTAGTGAGAATTCACTTCTCTGAAGCACACCCCGTGTATTTGAAGTTGCTGGTGAGGTGGATCTCTCGACTCTTTCTAAGCGGAGTTCGGAAATGAAGTCTCTGCCTCTCCATGTCTCAGTGAATAGGCATCTAAGTAGGGGTCTGAGCACTCTTCAGCAGGGTCTGAATGACAATGGGACAGAGTTCAAGGATTCGGTCCCCTCAAACCAGTCTCCATTTGGGACAATCCTCCTCCTTCTCTAGACCCTCAATTGGCAGGCCAGAGGCCCCTCTCATCCAAGAGGGAAACCTCAAGACCTGCCCATGGAGCCCTCACCACAGGGCTCACGGAGGAGAAGAAGAGAGACTCCTGAAATTCCTGACAATTGTGTACCCCACAAACAAGCCAGCTGTGGAACTAGTCACCCCACTTCCATCCAGCACCCCAGTAGACAGGACGTATTCTTATCAACCTGTGAAATACCCACCAGTCATATCCCAGCTTCATTCTCCGGAAATTTGTTACTGTGGATAGATAATGTGTGATTTCACCTATTGACGTGAATGTTCCTAAGCAGGGAATTGTCATTCCCCATGCCAATATTTCCTCAGGTTTGATACTGTGGGCCTCGTCCTTGGTTGAACGTAGAGGGGCCTATTTTCATGCTTTGACCTCTGGAATGAGATTTATCATCCCGGTCATACTTAGGAGTCTTTTTTCACCTGTTGGAAAAACTGAAAATATTAAGCTCACTGGTCCGTTTCAGATATATCCTAATCCAAAAGCAAGCCTGAGCAGTGGGTATTTATTTACTCAGGAGAATGATGAGGATGGTGGCCATGAGAAGAATGCTGGAAAGAATACTTATCATCCAATTGTCCAATACATCCAATGGATCATCCTTAATTTAGTATCAACATAACTCCAGATCATGAGCTCAGGCTGCCTGATGTACAACAATTCAGAGGTGATGGTGAGAGCCTTCCACTTTGGGCCCATTACTCGCCTCTCTTCTCTCAGATGCTCTGTGGTATCACAATGCTTGGTGGGCAGCATGCCATTGCCATGGCAACCATTGGGCCTGATCTGCTCAGATGGAAAGCAACTCCACCTCCTCTGTGCCCACCTGCTCTCCACAGAAGGATGGCACTTCCCCTGAACGTGTGTCAGGTTCAACACGGTGGTTCCAGAACTGCTCCCCAGGAATACTCAGTCTACAATCTCATTTGGAAAGACTATGGGATGGAAAAAATCCCACTCCCCACGGAGCCTGAACAGGAAAACAATGGCCGATGGAGGAAGAACAACACAGGAGCATCCCTTTCCATGGGAGGAGGCTTTTCCACGGAAGGAAACTATGGAATATCTTTTAACCTGATTTCCACCCATGCCATTTCAGCAGATATAGGTACCATAACAAGGCTTTCAGTCCTGTCTTCCAATATGGAGCTGGGATTGTAATGGGCACATTTTGGGAGTCAGGCCCGGAAGGAGAGAAGACTCTGGTACACGTGTGCTTGTTTGTCCCATTTGTGGGATATCCACCTTAAACAATCCCATGTCCTTGGAGCAATTATCCTGCCGTTGGCGGTACTTGTATCAACAGCTCCTGTACCTCTCTCTCTCCTTCTTTTGATCTCCTTCTCTCTAGCTCTCTCACTCTACCCTTTGCCCCACTTCTATTTCTTTTGAATCCTCCTGTTACAAGTTGACCTGTGGTGATAATGGATGAAATATACAAGCCAAGAGAATGGTCCAAGTTAACCCACAGCCTTTTCTCCCTGTCATCCTAAGTCTGATCAAATATGAAATCCGTGGTCCAGAAAGACTTCCTGTGCTGTGTGGAGACACCCCAACTATGTCACACTTCCACAACACTTCCCATATTCAGCCCTTCCGATGGACACGCTGACCACTTCATATGTACTTCGGTCTGGAGGGTCGCATATTGGACTCAGAGAGCAACACACTTGAAACAAGGTCCACCTGAGTGCTCTCCCAAGAAATGGCTTATCTGCAGCATTCCCTACCTGGTCCATGAGGTATTGTGGATTTGCTCGGGTGTGGATCTCAGGACTCGTTCGTAGGGTATATAGAATATCAAGTCTATGACTCTTCATGTCTCAATGATTGGGCATCCAGTAAATGGTATCAGATTCCTTTGCCAGTGGACTGGCCAACCATAGCCCAGAGTGCAAGATGTCTGTCAACCAAAGCCAGTCTCTATGGAGTATACCTCCTCATTCTCTAGCCTCATGAGTGTCAGGGACAGAGCCCACTCCCTTCCAGGAGGGAACTTTCAATACCCTCAAATTGTAGGCATCATCACAGGGCTCCTGGAAGATCAGACAACCGACCCACCTTTCCTTCCTTATGCTTGTAGACACAACAAACACACTGGCACTGGCCCCAGGCACCACACTCCCAGGAAGCACTCAATGAGAGGGAGGGTGTGCTTATCCACCTGTGGAAAAGGCACGGGAAATAGACCGGTTACATCTGGGTTAAAAGGCCTCTGTTTGGAGGGCTCCCCTGTGGCTTAGGCTATGGAAATATGTATTCAGATGTGTGGAGCTGAAAATGCCCCATTGGGAATGTCTTCTTCAGGGGTTACATCCAGGGCCTCATGCTTGGAGGAGAGCATTGGGGCATGGTTTCCTTGTTTGTGCCCTGGGATGTCTTGTTTCAAATGGCCAGGAAGCACAATTCTTCTTTCACATGTAGGAACTCCCTTGAGGTATTCTGCCCACGGATCCCCTGAAGATATCACATGTTCAAACACCAAGCCTCTGTAATCTACATTTAGCTTGGGAGCCTGAGGGGAGTGGTGGCTATGCGTCTACAGATGGAGATCAGAGGGTTCATCCAAGAGGACCACCCCTCTGATGGATCCTCCTTTCCATCAACTTCGACATACCACCAGAGCAAGAGCTAATGGTGTCCATCTTTGAACTCTCAAGGTTTGAGGGTGAGACTTTCCACATATGGCCCATCACACACCTCTTTTCTCACAGAGAGGTGGTTTGGTCACCAGGCTCCATGGGCATCATATCAGTGCCATGGCCACCTCTGGGAATGCACCTTTCAGAAGGAAGGCACCTCCACACACTGGGGAACCCAATTGTCTCTATCATGATGGATCTCTGATAACATGTGTAGCATTTCAGGGTCAAGTGCTTTCTCAGGCACTGCCTCACACGAATACACAGGACAGAATCTCTTTTGGAGAGAAAAGCTGACATTCCAAACACCCAAACAAAAGTCCCCTGGACAATGTCATCAAGGAACGACTGAGGAAGAACACCCTCTGAGCTGCCATTTCAATAGGAAGGGTCTTTTCCGCTTAGGGAAAATAGAGGGTGTCATTTAACTTAACCCACACCTCACGTCATTTGAGAGGACATGGGTGCCAAGCAGGGAGGACTGCTTGCTACCGACCTATTTCTAGAGGCAGGCCAAGAACGAGTGAAAATCTCATGCAAGAGTCCTGAGATTGCCTTTGTGTCTAATAGTCCCCGGAAACACAGACAAGGGCTTGGGAAGGAAATTGTGCCCTGGAATGTGGCTTGTGTCCAAAACACATCTCATTCTTTCTCTCTCTCACTCTCTCTCTGGGCTTCTTCTTCCTTCATATTCGCTCGAATTCACCTCATCCAAGGTTATCTGTGGTGGTACAGGTTGGCATATCTCAGCCAGGAGAGCAGTCCAATTCTTTCACCAAGATTTTCCATCAGTCTTCCAAACTCCTCTCAAATGTGAAAGCATTATTCCTGAAGTAACTCCTCTGTTTGTATGGGGATATTCCACCTTACACAATGTACCCCTATCTTACCATTGTCAGACCTTCACACTCACAGATAACCACCACAATTCTACTGCCTTCTACATGGTCACAGATGTGACTCCGAGATCAACATCTTTTCAACCACCCACACATAAGGGACCTAGTGAGAATTCACTTCTCTGAAGCACACCCCGTGTATTTGAAGTTGCTGGTGAGGTGGATCTCTCGACTCTTTCTAAGCGGAGTTCGGAAATGAAGTCTCTGACTCTCCATGTCTCAGTGAATAGGCATCTAAGTAGGGGTCTGAGCACTCTTCAGCAGGGTCTGAATGACAATGGGACAGAGTTCAAGGATTCGGTCCCCTCAAACCAGTCTCCATTTGGGACAATCCTCCTCCTTCTCTAGACCCTCAATTGGCAGGCCAGAGGCCCCTCTCATCCAAGAGGGAAACCTCAAGACCTGCCCATGGAGCCCTCACCACAGGGCTCACGGAGGAGAAGAAGAGAGACTCCTGAAATTCCTGACAATTGTGTACCCCACAAACAAGCCAGCTGTGGAACTAGTCACCCCACTTCCATCCAGCACCCCAGTAGACAGGACGTATTCTTATCAACCTGTGAAATACCCACCAGTCATATCCCAGCTTCATTCTCCGGAAATTTGTTACTGTGGATAGATAATGTGTGATTTCACCTATTGACGTGAATGTTCCTAAGCAGGGAATTGTCATTCCCCATGCCAATATTTCCTCAGGTTTGATACTGTGGGCCTCGTCCTTGGTCGAACGTGGAGGGGCCTATTTTCATGCTTTGACCTCTGGAATGAGATTTATCATCCCGGTCATACTTAGGAGTCTTTTTTCACCTGTTGGAAAAACTGAAAATATTAAGCTCACTGGTCCGTTTCAGATATATCCTAATCCAAAAGCAAGCCTGAGCAGTGGGTATTTATTTACTCAGGAGAATGATGAGGATGGTGGCCATGAGAAGAATGCTGGAAAGAATACTTATCATCCAATTGTCCAATACATCCAATGGATCATCCTTAATTTAGTATCAACATAACTCCAGATCATGAGCTCAGGCTGCCTGATGTACAACAATTCAGAGGTGATGGTGAGAGCCTTCCACTTTGGGCCCATTACTCGCCTCTCTTCTCTCAGATGCTCTGTGGTATCACAATGCTTGGTGGGCAGCATGCCATTGCCATGGCAACCATTGGGCCTGATCTGCTCAGATGGAAAGCAACTCCACCTCCTCTGTGCCCACCTGCTCTCCACAGAAGGATGGCACTTCCCCTGAACGTGTGTCAGGTTCAACACGGTGGTTCCAGAACTGCTCCCCAGGAATACTCAGTCTACAATCTCATTTGGAAAGACTATGGGATGGAAAAAATCCCACTCCCCACGGAGCCTGAACAGGAAAACAATGGCCGATGGAGGAAGAACAACACAGGAGCATCCCTTTCCATGGGAGGAGGCTTTTCCACGGAAGGAAACTATGGAATATCTTTTAACCTGATTTCCACCCATGCCATTTCAGCAGATATAGGTACCATACCAAGGCTTTCAGTCCTGTCTTCCAATATGGAGCTGGGATTGTAATGGGCACATTTTGGGAGTCAGGCCCGGAAGGAGAGAAGACTCTGGTACACGTGTGCTTGTTTGTCCCATTTGTGGGATATCCACCTTAAACAATCCCATGTCCTTGGAGCAATTATCCTGCCGTTGGCGGTACTTGTATCAACAGCTCCTGTACCTCTCTCTCTCCTTCTTTTGATCTCCTTCTCTCTAGCTCTCTCACTCTACCCTTTGCCCCACTTCTATTTCTTTTGAATCCTCCTGTTACAAGTTGACCTGTGGTGATAATGGATGAAATATACAAGCCAAGAGAATGGTCCAAGTTAACCCACAGCCTTTTCTCCCTGTCATCCTAAGTCTGATCAAATATGAAATCCGTGGTCCAGAAAGACTTCCTGTGCTGTGTGGAGACACCCCAACTATGTCACACTTCCACAACACTTCCCATATTCAGCCCTTCCGATGGACACGCTGACCACTTCATATGTACTTCGGTCTGGAGGGTCGCATATTGGACTCAGAGAGCAACACACTTGAAACAAGGTCCACCTGAGTGCTCTCCCAAGAAATGGCTTATCTGCAGCATTCCCTACCTGGTCCATGAGGTATTGTGGATTTGCTCGGGTGTGGATCTCAGGACTCGTTCGTAGGGTATATAGAATATCAAGTCTATGACTCTTCATGTCTCAATGATTGGGCATCCAGTAAATGGTATCAGATTCCTTTGCCAGTGGACTGGCCAACCATAGCCCAGAGTGCAAGATGTCTGTCAACCAAAGCCAGTCTCTATGGAGTATACCTCCTCATTCTCTAGCCTCATGAGTGTCAGGGACAGAGCCCACTCCCTTCCAGGAGGGAACTTTCAATACCCTCAAATTGTAGGCATCATCACAGGGCTCCTGGAAGATCAGACAATCGACCCACCTTTCCTTCCTTATGCTTGTAGACACAACAAACACACTGGCACTGGCCCCAGGCACCACACTCCCAGGAAGCACTCAATGAGAGGGAGGGTGTGCTTATCCACCTGTGGAAAAGGCACGGGAAATAGACCGGTTACATCTGGGTAAAAAGGCCTCTGTTTGGAGGGCTCCCCTGTGGCTTAGGCTATGGAAATATGTATTCAGATGTGTGGAGCTGAAAATGCCCCATTGGGAATGTCTTCTTCAGGGGTTACATCCAGGGCCTCATGCTTGGAGGAGAGCATTGGGGCATGGTTTCCTTGTTTGTGTCCTGGGATGTCTTGTTTCAAATGGCCAGGAAGCACAATTCTTCTTTCACATGTAGGAACTCCCTTGAGGTATTCTGCCCACGGATCCCCTGAAGATATCACATGTTCAAACACCAAGCCTCTGTAATCTACATTTAGCTTTGGAGCCTGAGGGGAGTGGTGGCTATGCGTCTACAGATGGAGATCAGAGGGTTCATCCAAGAGGACCACCCCTCTGATGGATCCTCCTTTCCATCAACTTCGACATACCACCAGAGCAAGAGCTAATGGTGTCCATCTTTGAACTCTCAAGGTTTGAGGGTGAGACTTTCCCACATATGGCCCATCACACACCTCTTTTCTCACAGAGAGGTGGTTTGGTCACCAGGCTCCATGGGCATCATATCAGTGCCATGGCCACCTCTGGGTATGCACCTTTCAGAAGGAAGGCACCTCCACACACTGGGGAACCCAATTGTCTCTATCATGATGGATCTCTGATAACATGTGTAGCATTTCAGGGTCAAGTGCTTTCTCAGGCACTGCCTCACACGAATACACAGGACAGAATCTCTTTTGGAGAGAAAAGCTGACATTCCAAACACCCAAACAAAAGTCCCCTGGACAATGTCATCAAGGAACGACTGAGGAAGAACACCCTCTGAGCTGCCATTTCAATAGGAAGGGTCTTTTCCGCTTAGGGAAAATAGAGGGTGTCATTTAACTTAACCCACACCTCACGTCATTTGAGAGGACATGGGTGCCAAGCAGGGAGGACTGCTTGCTACCGACCTATTTCTAGAGGCAGGCCAAGAACGAGTGAAAATCTCATGCAAGAGTCCTGAGATTGCCTTTGTGTCTAATAGTCCCCGGAAACACAGACAAGGGCTTGGGAAGGAAATTGTGCCCTGGAATGTGGCTTGTGTCCAAAACACATCTCATTCTTTCTCTCTCTCACTCTCTCTCTGGGCTTCTTCTTCCTTCATATTCTCTCGAATTCACCTCATCCAAGGTTATCTGTGGTGGTACAGGTTGGCATATCTCAGCCAGGAGAGCAGTCCAATTCTTTCACCAAGATTTTCCATCAGTCTTCCAAACTCCTCTCAAATGTGAAAGCATTATTCCTGAAGTAACTCCTCTGTTTGTATGGGGATATTCCACCTTACACAATGTACCCCTATCTTACCATTGTCAGACCTTCACACTCACAGATAACCACCACAATTCTACTGCCTTCTACATGGTCACAGATGTGACTCCGAGATCAACATCTTTTCAACCACCCACACATAAGGGACCTAGTGAGAATTCACTTCTCTGAAGCACACCCCGTGTATTTGAAGTTGCTGGTGAGGTGGATCTCTCGACTCTTTCTAAGCGGAGTTCGGAAATGAAGTCTCTGCCTCTCCATGTCTCAGTGAATAGGCATCTAAGTAGGGGTCTGAGCACTCTTCAGCAGGGTCTGAATGACAATGGGACAGAGTTCAAGGATTCGGTCCCCTCAAACCAGTCTCCATTTGGGACAATCCTCCTCCTTCTCTAGACCCTCAATTGGCAGGCCAGAGGCCCCTCTCATCCAAGAGGGAAACCTCAAGACCTGCCCATGGAGCCCTCACCACAGGGCTCACGGAGGAGAAGAAGAGAGACTCCTGAAATTCCTGACAATTGTGTACCCCACAAACAAGCCAGCTGTGGAACTAGTCACCCCACTTCCATCCAGCACCCCAGTAGACAGGACGTATTCTTATCAACCTGTGAAATACCCACCAGTCATATCCCAGCTTCATTCTCCGGAAATTTGTTACTGTGGATAGATAATGTGTGATTTCACCTATTGACGTGAATGTTCCTAAGCAGGGAATTGTCATTCCCCATGCCAATATTTCCTCAGGTTTGATACTGTGGGCCTCGTCCTTGGTTGAACGTAGAGGGGCCTATTTTCATGCTTTGACCTCTGGAATGAGATTTATCATCCCGGTCATACTTAGGAGTCTTTTTTCACCTGTTGGAAAAACTGAAAATATTAAGCTCACTGGTCCGTTTCAGATATATCCTAATCCAAAAGCAAGCCTGAGCAGTGGGTATTTATTTACTCAGGAGAATGATGAGGATGGTGGCCATGAGAAGAATGCTGGAAAGAATACTTATCATCCAATTGTCCAATACATCCAATGGATCATCCTTAATTTAGTATCAACATAACTCCAGATCATGAGCTCAGGCTGCCTGATGTACAACAATTCAGAGGTGATGGTGAGAGCCTTCCACTTTGGGCCCATTACTCGCCTCTCTTCTCTCAGATGCTCTGTGGTATCACAATGCTTGGTGGGCAGCATGCCATTGCCATGGCAACCATTGGGCCTGATCTGCTCAGATGGAAAGCAACTCCACCTCCTCTGTGCCCACCTGCTCTCCACAGAAGGATGGCACTTCCCCTGAACGTGTGTCAGGTTCAACACGGTGGTTCCAGAACTGCTCCCCAGGAATACTCAGTCTACAATCTCATTTGGAAAGACTATGGGATGGAAAAAATCCCACTCCCCACGGAGCCTGAACAGGAAAACAATGGCCGATGGAGGAAGAACAACACAGGAGCATCCCTTTCCATGGGAGGAGGCTTTTCCACGGAAGGAAACTATGGAATATCTTTTAACCTGATTTCCACCCATGCCATTTCAGCAGATATAGGTACCATAACAAGGCTTTCAGTCCTGTCTTCCAATATGGAGCTGGGATTGTAATGGGCACATTTTGGGAGTCAGGCCCGGAAGGAGAGAAGACTCTGGTACACGTGTGCTTGTTTGTCCCATTTGTGGGATATCCACCTTAAACAATCCCATGTCCTTGGAGCAATTATCCTGCCGTTGGCGGTACTTGTATCAACAGCTCCTGTACCTCTCTCTCTCCTTCTTTTGATCTCCTTCTCTCTAGCTCTCTCACTCTACCCTTTGCCCCACTTCTATTTCTTTTGAATCCTCCTGTTACAAGTTGACCTGTGGTGATAATGGATGAAATATACAAGCCAAGAGAATGGTCCAAGTTAACCCACAGCCTTTTCTCCCTGTCATCCTAAGTCTGATCAAATATGAAATCCGTGGTCCAGAAAGACTTCCTGTGCTGTGTGGAGACACCCCAACTATGTCACACTTCCACAACACTTCCCATATTCAGCCCTTCCGATGGACACGCTGACCACTTCATATGTACTTCGGTCTGGAGGGTCGCATATTGGACTCAGAGAGCAACACACTTGAAACAAGGTCCACCTGAGTGCTCTCCCAAGAAATGGCTTATCTGCAGCATTCCCTACCTGGTCCATGAGGTATTGTGGATTTGCTCGGGTGTGGATCTCAGGACTCGTTCGTACGGTATATAGAATATCAAGTCTATGACTCTTCATGTCTCAATGATTGGGCATCCAGTAAATGGTATCAGATTCCTTTGCCAGTGGACTGGCCAACCATAGCCCAGAGTGCAAGATGTCTGTCAACCAAAGCCAGTCTCTATGGAGTATACCTCCTCATTCTCTAGCCTCATGAGTGTCAGGGACAGAGCCCACTCCCTTCCAGGAGGGAACTTTCAATACCCTCAAATTGTAGGCATCATCACAGGGCTCCTGGAAGATCAGACAATCGACCCACCTTTCCTTCCTTATGCTTGTAGACACAACAAACACACTGGCACTGGCCCCAGGCACCACACTCCCAGGAAGCACTCAATGAGAGGGAGGGTGTGCTTATCCACCTGTGGAAAAGGCACGGGAAATAGACCGGTTACATCTGGGTTAAAAGGCCTCTGTTTGGAGGGCTCCCCTGTGGCTTAGGCTATGGAAATATGTATTCAGATGTGTGGAGCTGAAAATGCCCCATTGGGAATGTCTTCTTCAGGGGTTACATCCAGGGCCTCATGCTTGGAGGAGAGCATTGGGGCATGGTTTCCTTGTTTGTGCCCTGGGATGTCTTGTTTCAAATGGCCAGGAAGCACAATTCTTCTTTCACATGTAGGAACTCCCTTGAGGTATTCTGCCCACGGATCCCCTGAAGATATCACATGTTCAAACACCAAGCCTCTGTAATCTACATTTAGCTTGGGAGCCTGAGGGGAGTGGTGGCTATGCGTCTACAGATGGAGATCAGAGGGTTCATCCAAGAGGACCACCCCTCTGATGGATCCTCCTTTCCATCAACTTCGACATACCACCAGAGCAAGAGCTAATGGTGTCCATCTTTGAACTCTCAAGGTTTGAGGGTGAGACTTTCCCACATATGGCCCATCACACACCTCTTTTCTCACAGAGAGGTGGTTTGGTCACCAGGCTCCATGGGCATCATATCAGTGCCATGGCCACCTCTGGGAATGCACCTTTCAGAAGGAAGGCACCTCCACACACTGGGGAACCCAATTGTCTCTATCATGATGGATCTCTGATAACATGTGTAGCATTTCAGGGTCAAGTGCTTTCTCAGGCACTGCCTCACACGAATACACAGGACAGAATCTCTTTTGGAGAGAAAAGCTGACATTCCAAACACCCAAACAAAAGTCCCCTGGACAATGTCATCAAGGAACGACTGAGGAAGAACACCCTCTGAGCTGCCATTTCAATAGGAAGGGTCTTTTCCGCTTAGGGAAAATAGAGGGTGTCATTTAACTTAACCCACACCTCACGTCATTTGAGAGGACATGGGTGCCAAGCAGGGAGGACTGCTTGCTACCGACCTATTTCTAGAGGCAGGCCAAGAACGAGTGAAAATCTCATGCAAGAGTCCTGAGATTGCCTTTGTGTCTAATAGTCCCCGGAAACACAGACAAGGGCTTGGGAAGGAAATTGTGCCCTGGAATGTGGCTTGTGTCCAAAACACATCTCATTCTTTCTCTCTCTCACTCTCTCTCTGGGCTTCTTCTTCCTTCATATTCGCTCGAATTCACCTCATCCAAGGTTATCTGTGGTGGTACAGGTTGGCATATCTCAGCCAGGAGAGCAGTCCAATTCTTTCACCAAGATTTTCCATCAGTCTTCCAAACTCCTCTCAAATGTGAAAGCATTATTCCTGAAATAACTCCTCTGTTTGTATGGGGATATTCCACCTTACACAATGTACCCCTATCTTACCATTGTCAGACCTTCACACTCACAGATAACCACCACAATTCTACTGCCTTCTACATGGTCACAGATGTGACTCCGAGATCAACATCTTTTCAACCACCCACACATAAGGGACCTAGTGAGAATTCACTTCTCTGAAGCACACCCCGTGTATTTGAAGTTGCTGGTGAGGTGGATCTCTCGACTCTTTCTAAGCGGAGTTCGGAAATGAAGTCTCTGCCTCTCCATGTCTCAGTGAATAGGCATCTAAGTAGGGGTCTGAGCACTCTTCAGCAGGGTCTGAATGACAATGGGACAGAGTTCAAGGATTCGGTCCCCTCAAACCAGTCTCCATTTGGGACAATCCTCCTCCTTCTCTAGACCCTCAATTGGCAGGCCAGAGGCCCCTCTCATCCAAGAGGGAAACCTCAAGACCTGCCCATGGAGCCCTCACCACAGGGCTCACGGAGGAGAAGAAGAGAGACTCCTGAAATTCCTGACAATTGTGTACCCCACAAACAAGCCAGCTGTGGAACTAGTCACCCCACTTCCATCCAGCACCCCAGTAGACAGGACGTATTCTTATCAACCTGTGAAATACCCACCAGTCATATCCCAGCTTCATTCTCCGGAAATTTGTTACTGTGGATAGATAATGTGTGATTTCACCTATTGACGTGAATGTTCCTAAGCAGGGAATTGTCATTCCCCATGCCAATATTTCCTCAGGTTTGATACTGTGGGCCTCGTCCTTGGTTGAACGTAGAGGGGCCTATTTTCATGCTTTGACCTCTGGAATGAGATTTATCATCCCGGTCATACTTAGGAGTCTTTTTTCACCTGTTGGAAAAACTGAAAATATTAAGCTCACTGGTCCGTTTCAGATATATCCTAATCCAAAAGCAAGCCTGAGCAGTGGGTATTTATTTACTCAGGAGAATGATGAGGATGGTGGCCATGAGAAGAATGCTGGAAAGAATACTTATCATCCAATTGTCCAATACATCCAATGGATCATCCTTAATTTAGTATCAACATAACTCCAGATCATGAGCTCAGGCTGCCTGATGTACAACAATTCAGAGGTGATGGTGAGAGCCTTCCACTTTGGGCCCATTACTCGCCTCTCTTCTCTCAGATGCTCTGTGGTATCACAATGCTTGGTGGGCAGCATGCCATTGCCATGGCAACCATTGGGCCTGATCTGCTCAGATGGAAAGCAACTCCACCTCCTCTGTGCCCACCTGCTCTCCACAGAAGGATGGCACTTCCCCTGAACGTGTGTCAGGTTCAACACGGTGGTTCCAGAACTGCTCCCCAGGAATACTCAGTCTACAATCTCATTTGGAAAGACTATGGGATGGAAAAAATCCCACTCCCCACGGAGCCTGAACAGGAAAACAATGGCCGATGGAGGAAGAACAACACAGGAGCATCCCTTTCCATGGGAGGAGGCTTTTCCACGGAAGGAAACTATGGAATATCTTTTAACCTGATTTCCACCCATGCCATTTCAGCAGATATAGGTACCATACCAAGGCTTTCAGTCCTGTCTTCCAATATGGAGCTGGGATTGTAATGGGCACATTTTGGGAGTCAGGCCCGGAAGGAGAGAAGACTCTGGTACACGTGTGCTTGTTTGTCCCATTTGTGGGATATCCACCTTAAACAATCCCATGTCCTTGGAGCAATTATCCTGCCGTTGGCGGTACTTGTATCAACAGCTCCTGTACCTCTCTCTCTCCTTCTTTTGATCTCCTTCTCTCTATCTCTCTCACTCTACCCTTTGCCCCACTTCTATTTCTTTTGAATCCTCCTGTTACAAGTTGACCTGTGGTGATAATGGATGAAATATACAAGCCAAGAGAATGGTCCAAGTTAACCCACAGCCTTTTCT
This sequence comes from Sus scrofa, assembly GCF_054392235.1. Lineage (NCBI taxonomy): Eukaryota > Metazoa > Chordata > Mammalia > Artiodactyla > Suidae > Sus > Sus scrofa. The sequence continues at coordinate 47,152,182 of NC_139402.1, forward strand.
CCCTGTCATCCTAAGTCTGATCAAATATGAAATCCGTGGTCCAGAAAGACTTCCTGTGCTGTGTGGAGACACCCCAACTATGTCACACTTCCACAACACTTCCCATATTCAGCCCTTCCGATGGACACGCTGACCACTTCATATGTACTTCGGTCTGGAGGGTCGCATAATGGACTCAGAGAGCAACACACTTGAAACAAGGTCCACCTGAGTGCTCTCCCAAGAAATGGCTTATCTGCAGCATTCCCTACCTGGTCCATGAGGTATTGTGGATTTGCTCGGGTGTGGATCTCAGGACTCGTTCGTAGGGTATATAGAATATCAAGTCTATGACTCTTCATGTCTCAATGATTGGGCATCCAGTAAATGGTATCAGATTCCTTTGCCAGTGGACTGGCCAACCATAGCCCAGAGTGCAAGATGTCTGTCAACCAAAGCCAGTCTCTATGGAGTATACCTCCTCATTCTCTAGCCTCATGAGTGTCAGGGACAGAGCCCACTCCCTTCCAGGAGGGAACTTTCAATACCCTCAAATTGTAGGCATCATCACAGGGCTCCTGGAAGATCAGACAATCGACCCACCTTTCCTTCCTTATGCTTGTAGACACAACAAACACACTGGCACTGGCCCCAGGCACCACACTCCCAGGAAGCACTCAATGAGAGGGAGGGTGTGCTTATCCACCTGTGGAAAAGGCACGGGAAATAGACCGGTTACATCTGGGTTAAAAGGCCTCTGTTTGGAGGGCTCCCCTGTGGCTTAGGCTATGGAAATATGTATTCAGATGTGTGGAGCTGAAAATGCCCCATTGGGAATGTCTTCTTCAGGGGTTACATCCAGGGCCTCATGCTTGGAGGAGAGCATTGGGGCATGGTTTCCTTGTTTGTGCCCTGGGATGTCTTGTTTCAAATGGCCAGGAAGCACAATTCTTCTTTCACATGTAGGAACTCCCTTGAGGTATTCTGCCCACGGATCCCCTGAAGATATCACATGTTCAAACACCAAGCCTCTGTAATCTACATTTAGCTTGGGAGCCTGAGGGGAGTGGTGGCTATGCGTCTACAGATGGAGATCAGAGGGTTCATCCAAGAGGACCACCCCTCTGATGGATCCTCCTTTCCATCAACTTCGACATACCACCAGAGCAAGAGCTAATGGTGTCCATCTTTGAACTCTCAAGGTTTGAGGGTGAGACTTTCCCACATATGGCCCATCACACACCTCTTTTCTCACAGAGAGGTGGTTTGGTCACCAGGCTCCATGGGCATCATATCAGTGCCATGGCCACCTCTGGGAATGCACCTTTCAGAAGGAAGGCACCTCCACACACTGGGGAACCCAATTGTCTCTATCATGATGGATCTCTGATAACATGTGTAGCATTTCAGGGTCAAGTGCTTTCTCAGGCACTGCCTCACACGAATACACAGGACAGAATCTCTTTTGGAGAGCAAAGCTGACATTCCAAACACCCAAACAAAAGTCCCCTGGACAATGTCATCAAGGAACGACTGAGGAAGAACACCCTCTGAGCTGCCATTTCAATAGGAAGGGTCTTTTCCGCTTAGGGAAAATAGAGGGTGTCATTTAACTTAACCCACACCTCACGTCATTTGAGAGGACATGGGTGCCAAGCAGGGAGGACTGCTTGCTACCGACCTATTTCTAGAGGCAGGCCAAGAACGAGTGAAAATCTCATGCAAGAGTCCTGAGATTGCCTTTGTGTCTAATAGTCCCCGGAAACACAGACAAGGGCTTGGGAAGGAAATTGTGCCCTGGAATGTGGCTTGTGTCCAAAACACATCTCATTCTTTCTCTCTCTCACTCTCTCTCTGGGCTTCTTCTTCCTTCATATTCGCTCGAATTCACCTCATCCAAGGTTATCTGTGGTGGTACAGGTTGGCATATCTCAGCCAGGAGAGCAGTCCAATTCTTTCACCAAGATTTTCCATCAGTCTTCCAAACTCCTCTCAAATGTGAAAGCATTATTCCTGAAGTAACTCCTCTGTTTGTATGGGGATATTCCACCTTACACAATGTACCCCTATCTTACCATTGTCAGACCTTCACACTCACAGATAACCACCACAATTCTACTGCCTTCTACATGGTCACAGATGTGACTCCGAGATCAACATCTTTTCAACCACCCACACATAAGGGACCTAGTGAGAATTCACTTCTCTGAAGCACACCCCGTGTATTTGAAGTTGCTGGTGAGGTGGATCTCTCGACTCTTTCTAAGCGGAGTTCGGAAATGAAGTCTCTGACTCTCCATGTCTCAGTGAATAGGCATCTAAGTAGGGGTCTGAGCACTCTTCAGCAGGGTCTGAATGACAATGGGACAGAGTTCAAGGATTCGGTCCCCTCAAACCAGTCTCCATTTGGGACAATCCTCCTCCTTCTCTAGACCCTCAATTGGCAGGCCAGAGGCCCCTCTCATCCAAGAGGGAAACCTCAAGACCTGCCCATGGAGCCCTCACCACAGGGCTCACGGAGGAGAAGAAGAGAGACTCCTGAAATTCCTGACAATTGTGTACCCCACAAACAAGCCAGCTGTGGAACTAGTCACCCCACTTCCATCCAGCACCCCAGTAGACAGGACGTATTCTTATCAACCTGTGAAATACCCACCAGTCATATCCCAGCTTCATTCTCCGGAAATTTGTTACTGTGGATAGATAATGTGTGATTTCACCTATTGACGTGAATGTTCCTAAGCAGGGAATTGTCATTCCCCATGCCAATATTTCCTCAGGTTTGATACTGTGGGCCTCGTCCTTGGTTGAACGTAGAGGGGCCTATTTTCATGCTTTGACCTCTGGAATGAGATTTATCATCCCGGTCATACTTAGGAGTCTTTTTTCACCTGTTGGAAAAACTGAAAATATTAAGCTCACTGGTCCGTTTCAGATATATCCTAATCCAAAAGCAAGCCTGAGCAGTGGGTATTTATTTACTCAGGAGAATGATGAGGATGGTGGCCATGAGAAGAATGCTGGAAAGAATACTTATCATCCAATTGTCCAATACATCCAATGGATCATCCTTAATTTAGTATCAACATAACTCCAGATCATGAGCTCAGGCTGCCTGATGTACAACAATTCAGAGGTGATGGTGAGAGCCTTCCACTTTGGGCCCATTACTCGCCTCTCTTCTCTCAGATGCTCTGTGGTATCACAATGCTTGGTGGGCAGCATGCCATTGCCATGGCAACCATTGGGCCTGATCTGCTCAGATGGAAAGCAACTCCACCTCCTCTGTGCCCACCTGCTCTCCACAGAAGGATGGCACTTCCCCTGAACGTGTGTCAGGTTCAACACGGTGGTTCCAGAACTGCTCCCCAGGAATACTCAGTCTACAATCTCATTTGGAAAGACTATGGGATGGAAAAAATCCCACTCCCCACGGAGCCTGAACAGGAAAACAATGGCCGATGGAGGAAGAACAACACAGGAGCATCCCTTTCCATGGGAGGAGGCTTTTCCACGGAAGGAAACTATGGAATATCTTTTAACCTGATTTCCACCCATGCCATTTCAGCAGATATAGGTACCATACCAAGGCTTTCAGTCCTGTCTTCCAATATGGAGCTGGGATTGTAATGGGCACATTTTGGGAGTCAGGCCCGGAAGGAGAGAAGACTCTGGTACACGTGTGCTTGTTTGTCCCATTTGTGGGATATCCACCTTAAACAATCCCATGTCCTTGGAGCAATTATCCTGCCGTTGGCGGTACTTGTATCAACAGCTCCTGTACCTCTCTCTCTCCTTCTTTTGATCTCCTTCTCTCTAGCTCTCTCACTCTACCCTTTGCCCCACTTCTATTTCTTTTGAATCCTCCTGTTACAAGTTGACCTGTGGTGATAATGGATGAAATATACAAGCCAAGAGAATGGTCCAAGTTAACCCACAGCCTTTTCTCCCTGTCATCCTAAGTCTGATCAAATATGAAATCCGTGGTCCAGAAAGACTTCCTGTGCTGTGTGGAGACACCCCAACTATGTCACACTTCCACAACACTTCCCATATTCAGCCCTTCCGATGGACACGCTGACCACTTCATATGTACTTCGGTCTGGAGGGTCGCATATTGGACTCAGAGAGCAACACACTTGAAACAAGGTCCACCTGAGTGCTCTCCCAAGAAATGGCTTATCTGCAGCATTCCCTACCTGGTCCATGAGGTATTGTGGATTTGCTCGGGTGTGGATCTCAGGACTCGTTCGTAGGGTATATAGAATATCAAGTCTATGACTCTTCATGTCTCAATGATTGGGCATCCAGTAAATGGTATCAGATTCCTTTGCCAGTGGACTGGCCAACCATAGCCCAGAGTGCAAGATGTCTGTCAACCAAAGCCAGTCTCTATGGAGTATACCTCCTCATTCTCTAGCCTCATGAGTGTCAGGGACAGAGCCCACTCCCTTCCAGGAGGGAACTTTCAATACCCTCAAATTGTAGGCATCATCACAGGGCTCCTGGAAGATCAGACAATCGACCCACCTTTCCTTCCTTATGCTTGTAGACACAACAAACACACTGGCACTGGCCCCAGGCACCACACTCCCAGGAAGCACTCAATGAGAGGGAGGGTGTGCTTATCCACCTGTGGAAAAGGCACGGGAAATAGACCGGTTACATCTGGGTTAAAAGGCCTCTGTTTGGAGGGCTCCCCTGTGGCTTAGGCTATGGAAATATGTATTCAGATGTGTGGAGCTGAAAATGCCCCATTGGGAATGTCTTCTTCAGGGGTTACATCCAGGGCCTCATGCTTGGAGGAGAGCATTGGGGCATGGTTTCCTTGTTTGTGCCCTGGGATGTCTTGTTTCAAATGGCCAGGAAGCACAATTCTTCTTTCACATGTAGGAACTCCCTTGAGGTATTCTGCCCACGGATCCCCTGAAGATATCACATGTTCAAACACCAAGCCTCTGTAATCTACATTTAGCTTGGGAGCCTGAGGGGAGTGGTGGCTATGCGTCTACAGATGGAGATAAGAGTGTTCATCCAAGAGGACCACCCCTCTGATGGATCCTCCTTTCCATCAACTTCGACATACCACCAGAGCAAGAGCTAATGGTGTCCATCTTTGAACTCTCAAGGTTTGAGGGTGAGACTTTCCCACATATGGCCCATCACACACCTCTTTTCTCACAGAGAGGTGGTTTGGTCACCAGGCTCCATGGGCATCATATCAGTGCCATGGCCACCACTGGGAATGCACCTTTCAGAAGGAAGGCACCTCCACACACTGGGGAACCCAATTGTCTCTATCATGATGGATCTCTGATAACATGTGTAGCATTTCAGGGTCAAGTGCTTTCTCAGGCACTGCCTCACACGAATACACAGGACAGAATCTCTTTTGGAGAGCAAAGCTGACATTCCAAACACCCAAACAAAAGTCCCCTGGACAATGTCATCAAGGAACGACTGAGGAAGAACACCCTCTGAGCTGCCATTTCAATAGGAAGGGTCTTTTCCGCTTAGGGAAAATAGAGGGTGTCATTTAACTTAACCCACACCTCACGTCATTTGAGAGGACATGGGTGCCAAGCAGGGAGGACTGCTTGCTACCGACCTATTTCTAGAGGCAGGCCAAGAACGAGTGAAAATCTCATGCAAGAGTCCTGAGATTGCCTTTGTGTCTAATAGTCCCCGGAAACACAGACAAGGGCTTGGGAAGGAAATTGTGCCCTGGAATGTGGCTTGTGTCCAAAACACATCTCATTCTTTCTCTCTCTCACTCTCTCTCTGGGCTTCTTCTTCCTTCATATTCTCTCGAATTCACCTCATCCAAGGTTATCTGTGGTGGTACAGGTTGGCATATCTCAGCCAGGAGAGCAGTCCAATTCTTTCACCAAGATTTTCCATCAGTCTTCCAAACTCCTCTCAAATGTGAAAGCATTATTCCTGAAGTAACTCCTCTGTTTGTATGGGGATATTCCACCTTACACAATGTACCCCTATCTTACCATTGTCAGACCTTCACACTCACAGATAACCACCACAATTCTACTGCCTTCTACATGGTCACAGATGTGACTCCGAGATCAACATCTTTTCAACCACCCACACATAAGGGACCGAGTGAGAATTCACTTCTCTGAAGCACACCCCGTGTATTTGAAGTTGCTGGTGAGGTGGATCTCTCGACTCTTTCTAAGCGGAGTTCGGAAATGAAGTCTCTGACTCTCCATGTCTCAGTGAATAGGCATCTAAGTAGGGGTCTGAGCACTCTTCAGCAGGGTCTGAATGACAATGGGACAGAGTTCAAGGATTCGGTCCCCTCAAACCAGTCTCCATTTGGGACAATCCTCCTCCTTCTCTAGACCCTCAATTGGCAGGCCAGAGGCCCCTCTCATCCAAGAGGGAAACCTCAAGACCTGCCCATGGAGCCCTCACCACAGGGCTCACGGAGGAGAAGAAGAGAGACTCCTGAAATTCCTGACAATTGTGTACCCCACAAACAAGCCAGCTGTGGAACTAGTCACCCCACTTCCATCCAGCACCCCAGTAGACAGGACGTATTCTTATCAACCTGTGAAATACCCACCAGTCATATCCCAGCTTCATTCTCCGGAAATTTGTTACTGTGGATAGATAATGTGTGATTTCACCTATTGACGTGAATGTTCCTAAGCAGGGAATTGTCATTCCCCATGCCAATATTTCCTCAGGTTTGATACTGTGGGCCTCGTCCTTGGTTGAACGTAGAGGGGCCTATTTTCATGCTTTGACCTCTGGAATGAGATTTATCATCCCGGTCATACTTAGGAGTCTTTTTTCACCTGTTGGAAAAACTGAAAATATTAAGCTCACTGGTCCGTTTCAGATATATCCTAATCCAAAAGCAAGCCTGAGCAGTGGGTATTTATTTACTCAGGAGAATGATGAGGATGGTGGCCATGAGAAGAATGCTGGAAAGAATACTTATCATCCAATTGTCCAATACATCCAATGGATCATCCTTAATTTAGTATCAACATAACTCCAGATCATGAGCTCAGGCTGCCTGATGTACAACAATTCAGAGGTGATGGTGAGAGCCTTCCACTTTGGGCCCATTACTCGCCTCTCTTCTCTCAGATGCTCTGTGGTATCACAATGCTTGGTGGGCAGCATGCCATTGCCATGGCAACCATTGGGCCTGATCTGCTCAGATGGAAAGCAACTCCACCTCCTCTGTGCCCACCTGCTCTCCACAGAAGGATGGCACTTCCCCTGAACGTGTGTCAGGTTCAACACGGTGGTTCCAGAACTGCTCCCCAGGAATACTCAGTCTACAATCTCATTTGGAAAGACTATGGGATGGAAAAAATCCCACTCCCCACGGAGCCTGAACAGGAAAACAATGGCCGATGGAGGAAGAACAACACAGGAGCATCCCTTTCCATGGGAGGAGGCTTTTCCACGGAAGGAAACTATGGAATATCTTTTAACCTGATTTCCACCCATGCCATTTCAGCAGATATAGGTACCATAACAAGGCTTTCAGTCCTGTCTTCCAATATGGAGCTGGGATTGTAATGGGCACATTTTGGGAGTCAGGCCCGGAAGGAGAGAAGACTCTGGTACACGTGTGCTTGTTTGTCCCATTTGTGGGATATCCACCTTAAACAATCCCATGTCCTTGGAGCAATTATCCTGCCGTTGGCGGTACTTGTATCAACAGCTCCTGTACCTCTCTCTCTCCTTCTTTTGATCTCCTTCTCTCTAGCTCTCTCACTCTACCCTTTGCCCCACTTCTATTTCTTTTGAATCCTCCTGTTACAAGTTGACCTGTGGTGATAATGGATGAAATATACAAGCCAAGAGAATGGTCCAAGTTAACCCACAGCCTTTTCTCCCTGTCATCCTAAGTCTGATCAAATATGAAATCCGTGGTCCAGAAAGACTTCCTGTGCTGTGTGGAGACACCCCAACTATGTCACACTTCCACAACACTTCCCATATTCAGCCCTTCCGATGGACACGCTGACCACTTCATATGTACTTCGGTCTGGAGGGTCGCATATTGGACTCAGAGAGCAACACACTTGAAACAAGGTCCACCTGAGTGCTCTCCCAAGAAATGGCTTATCTGCAGCATTCCCTACCTGGTCCATGAGGTATTGTGGATTTGCTCGGGTGTGGATCTCAGGACTCGTTCGTAGGGTATATAGAATATCAAGTCTATGACTCTTCATGTCTCAATGATTGGGCATCCAGTAAATGGTATCAGATTCCTTTGCCAGTGGACTGGCCAACCATAGCCCAGAGTGCAAGATGTCTGTCAACCAAAGCCAGTCTCTATGGAGTATACCTCCTCATTCTCTAGCCTCATGAGTGTCAGGGACAGAGCCCACTCCCTTCCAGGAGGGAACTTTCAATACCCTCAAATTGTAGGCATCATCACAGGGCTCCTGGAAGATCAGACAATCGACCCACCTTTCCTTCCTTATGCTTGTAGACACAACAAACACACTGGCACTGGCCCCAGGCACCACACTCCCAGGAAGCACTCAATGAGAGGGAGGGTGTGCTTATCCACCTGTGGAAAAGGCACGGGAAATAGACCGGTTACATCTGGGTTAAAAGGCCTCTGTTTGGAGGGCTCCCCTGTGGCTTAGGCTATGGAAATATGTATTCAGATGTGTGGAGCTGAAAATGCCCCATTGGGAATGTCTTCTTCAGGGGTTACATCCAGGGCCTCATGCTTGGAGGAGAGCATTGGGGCATGGTTTCCTTGTTTGTGCCCTGGGATGTCTTGTTTCAAATGGCCAGGAAGCACAATTCTTCTTTCACATGTAGGAACTCCCTTGAGGTATTCTGCCCACGGATCCCCTGAAGATATCACATGTTCAAACACCAAGCCTCTGTAATCTACATTTAGCTTGGGAGCCTGAGGGGAGTGGTGGCTATGCGTCTACAGATGGAGATAAGAGTGTTCATCCAAGAGGACCACCCCTCTGATGGATCCTCCTTTCCATCAACTTCGACATACCACCAGAGCAAGAGCTAATGGTGTCCATCTTTGAACTCTCAAGGTTTGAGGGTGAGACTTTCCCACATATGGCCCATCACACACCTCTTTTCTCACAGAGAGGTGGTTTGGTCACCAGGCTCCATGGGCATCATATCAGTGCCATGGCCACCTCTGGGAATGCACCTTTCAGAAGGAAGGCACCTCCACACACTGGGGAACCCAATTGTCTCTATCATGATGGATCTCTGATAACATGTGTAGCATTTCAGGGTCAAGTGCTTTCTCAGGCACTGCCTCACACGAATACACAGGACAGAATCTCTTTTGGAGAGCAAAGCTGACATTCCAAACACCCAAACAAAAGTCCCCTGGACAATGTCATCAAGGAACGACTGAGGAAGAACACCCTCTGAGCTGCCATTTCAATAGGAAGGGTCTTTTCCGCTTAGGGAAAATAGAGGGTGTCATTTAACTTAACCCACACCTCACGTCATTAGAGAGGACATGGGTGCCAAGCAGGGAGGACTGCTTGCTACCGACCTATTTCTAGAGGCAGGCCAAGAACGAGTGAAAATCTCATGCAAGAGTCCTGAGATTGCCTTTGTGTCTAATAGTCCCCGGAAACACAGACAAGGGCTTGGGAAGGAAATTGTGCCCTGGAATGTGGCTTGTGTCCAAAACACATCTCATTCTTTCTCTCTCTCACTCTCTCTCTGGGCTTCTTCTTCCTTCATATTCTCTCGAATTCACCTCATCCAAGGTTATCTGTGGTGGTACAGGTTGGCATATCTCAGCCAGGAGAGCAGTCCAATTCTTTCACCAAGATTTTCCATCAGTCTTCCAAACTCCTCTCAAATGTGAAAGCATTATTCCTGAAGTAACTCCTCTGTTTGTATGGGGATATTCCACCTTACACAATGTACCCCTATCTTACCATTGTCAGACCTTCACACTCACAGATAACCACCACAATTCTACTGCCTTCTACATGGTCACAGATGTGACTCCGAGATCAACATCTTTTCAACCACCCACACATAAGGGACCTAGTGAGAATTCACTTCTCTGAAGCACACCCCGTGTATTTGAAGTTGCTGGTGAGGTGGATCTCTCGACTCTTTCTAAGCGGAGTTCGGAAATGAAGTCTCTGACTCTCCATGTCTCAGTGAATAGGCATCTAAGTAGGGGTCTGAGCACTCTTCAGCAGGGTCTGAATGACAATGGGACAGAGTTCAAGGATTCGGTCCCCTCAAACCAGTCTCCATTTGGGACAATCCTCCTCCTTCTCTAGACCCTCAATTGGCAGGCCAGAGGCCCCTCTCATCCAAGAGGGAAACCTCAAGACCTGCCCATGGAGCCCTCACCACAGGGCTCACGGAGGAGAAGAAGAGAGACTCCTGAAATTCCTGACAATTGTGTACCCCACAAACAAGCCAGCTGTGGAACTAGTCACCCCACTTCCATCCAGCACCCCAGTAGACAGGACGTATTCTTATCAACCTGTGAAATACCCACCAGTCATATCCCAGCTTCATTCTCCGGAAATTTGTTACTGTGGATAGATAATGTGTGATTTCACCTATTGACGTGAATGTTCCTAAGCAGGGAATTGTCATTCCCCATGCCAATATTTCCTCAGGTTTGATACTGTGGGCCTCGTCCTTGGTTGAACGTAGAGGGGCCTATTTTCATGCTTTGACCTCTGGAATGAGATTTATCATCCCGGTCATACTTAGGAGTCTTTTTTCACCTGTTGGAAAAACTGAAAATATTAAGCTCACTGGTCCGTTTCAGATATATCCTAATCCAAAAGCAAGCCTGAGCAGTGGGTATTTATTTACTCAGGAGAATGATGAGGATGGTGGCCATGAGAAGAATGCTGGAAAGAATACTTATCATCCAATTGTCCAATACATCCAATGGATCATCCTTAATTTAGTATCAACATAACTCCAGATCATGAGCTCAGGCTGCCTGATGTACAACAATTCAGAGGTGATGGTGAGAGCCTTCCACTTTGGGCCCATTACTCGCCTCTCTTCTCTCAGATGCTCTGTGGTATCACAATGCTTGGTGGGCAGCATGCCATTGCCATGGCAACCATTGGGCCTGATCTGCTCAGATGGAAAGCAACTCCACCTCCTCTGTGCCCACCTGCTCTCCACAGAAGGATGGCACTTCCCCTGAACGTGTGTCAGGTTCAACACGGTGGTTCCAGAACTGCTCCCCAGGAATACTCAGTCTACAATCTCATTTGGAAAGACTATGGGATGGAAAAAATCCCACTCCCCACGGAGCCTGAACAGGAAAACAATGGCCGATGGAGGAAGAACAACACAGGAGCATCCCTTTCCATGGGAGGAGGCTTTTCCACGGAAGGAAACTATGGAATATCTTTTAACCTGATTTCCACCCATGCCATTTCAGCAGATATAGGTACCATACCAAGGCTTTCAGTCCTGTCTTCCAATATGGAGCTGGGATTGTAATGGGCACATTTTGGGAGTCAGGCCCGGAAGGAGAGAAGACTCTGGTACACGTGTGCTTTTTTGTCCCATTTGTGGGATATCCACCTTAAACAATCCCATGTCCTTGGAGCAATTATCCTGCCGTTGGCGGTACTTGTATCAACAGCTCCTGTACCTCTCTCTCTCCTTCTTTTGATCTCCTTCTCTCTAGCTCTCTCACTCTACCCTTTGCCCCACTTCTATTTCTTTTGAATCCTCCTGTTACAAGTTGACCTGTGGTGATAATGGATGAAATATACAAGCCAAGAGAATGGTCCAAGTTAACCCACAGCCTTTTCTCCCTGTCATCCTAAGTCTGATCAAATATGAAATCCGTGGTCCAGAAAGACTTCCTGTGCTGTGTGGAGACACCCCAACTATGTCACACTTCCACAACACTTCCCATATTCAGCCCTTCCGATGGACACGCTGACCACTTCATATGTACTTCGGTCTGGAGGGTCGCATATTGGACTCAGAGAGCAACACACTTGAAACAAGGTCCACCTGAGTGCTCTCCCAAGAAATGGCTTATCTGCAGCATTCCCTACCTGGTCCATGAGGTCTTGTGGATTTGCTCGGGTGTGGATCTCAGGACTCGTTCGTAGGGTATATAGAATATCAAGTCTATGACTCTTCATGTCTCAATGATTGGGCATCCAGTAAATGGTATCAGATTCCTTTGCCAGTGGACTGGCCAACCATAGCCCAGAGTGCAAGATGTCTGTCAACCAAAGCCAGTCTCTATGGAGTATACCTCCTCATTCTCTAGCCTCATGAGTGTCAGGGACAGAGCCCACTCCCTTCCAGGAGGGAACTTTCAATACCCTCAAATTGTAGGCATCATCACAGGGCTCCTGGAAGATCAGACAATCGACCCACCTTTCCTTCCTTATGCTTGTAGACACAACAAACACACTGGCACTGGCCCCAGGCACCACACTCCCAGGAAGCACTCAATGAGAGGGAGGGTGTGCTTATCCACCTGTGGAAAAGGCACGGGAAATAGACCGGTTACATCTGGGTTAAAAGGCCTCTGTTTGGAGGGCTCCCCTGTGGCTTAGGCTATGGAAATATGTATTCAGATGTGTGGAGCTGAAAATGCCCCATTGGGAATGTCTTCTTCAGGGGTTACATCCAGGGCCTCATGCTTGGAGGAGAGCATTGGGGCATGGTTTCCTTGTTTGTGCCCTGGGATGTCTTGTTTCAAATGGCCAGGAAGCACAATTCTTCTTTCACATGTAGGAACTCCCTTGAGGTATTCTGCCCACGGATCCCCTGAAGATATCACATGTTCAAACACCAAGCCTCTGTAATCTACATTTAGCTTGGGAGCCTGAGGGGAGTGGTGGCTATGCGTCTACAGATGGAGATCAGAGGGTTCATCCAAGAGGACCACCCCTCTGATGGATCCTCCTTTCCATCAACTTCGACATACCACCAGAGCAAGAGCTAATGGTGTCCATCTTTGAACTCTCAAGGTTTGAGGGTGAGACTTTCCCACATATGGCCCATCACACACCTCTTTTCTCACAGAGAGGTGGTTTGGTCACCAGGCTCCATGGGCATCATATCAGTGCCATGGCCACCTCTGGGAATGCACCTTTCAGAAGGAAGGCACCTCCACACACTGGGGAACCCAATTGTCTCTATCATGATGGATCTCTGATAACATGTGTAGCATTTCAGGGTCAAGTGCTTTCTCAGGCACTGCCTCACACGAATACACAGGACAGAATCTCTTTTGGAGAGCAAAGCTGACATTCCAAACACCCAAACAAAAGTCCCCTGGACAATGTCATCAAGGAACGACTGAGGAAGAACACCCTCTGAGCTGCCATTTCAATAGGAAGGGTCTTTTCCGCTTAGGGAAAATAGAGGGTGTCATTTAACTTAACCCACACCTCACGTCATTTGAGAGGACATGGGTGCCAAGCAGGGAGGACTGCTTGCTACCGACCTATTTCTAGAGGCAGGCCAAGAACGAGTGAAAATCTCATGCAAGAGTCCTGAGATTGCCTTTGTGTCTAATAGTCCCCGGAAACACAGACAAGGGCTTGGGAAGGAAATTGTGCCCTGGAATGTGGCTTGTGTCCAAAACACATCTCATTCTTTCTCTCTCTCACTCTCTCTCTGGGCTTCTTCTTCCTTCATATTCTCTCGAATTCACCTCATCCAAGGTTATCTGTGGTGGTACAGGTTGGCATATCTCAGCCAGGAGAGCAGTCCAATTCTTTCACCAAGATTTTCCATCAGTCTTCCAAACTCCTCTCAAATGTGAAAGCATTATTCCTGAAATAACTCCTCTGTTTGTATGGGGATATTCCACCTTACACAATGTACCCCTATCTTACCATTGTCAGACCTTCACACTCACAGATAACCACCACAATTCTACTGCCTTCTACATGGTCACAGATGTGACTCCGAGATCAACATCTTTTCAACCACCCACACATAAGGGACCTAGTGAGAATTCACTTCTCTGAAGCACACCCCGTGTATTTGAAGTTGCTGGTGAGGTGGATCTCTCGACTCTTTCTAAGCGGAGTTCGGAAATGAAGTCTCTGACTCTCCATGTCTCAGTGAATAGGCATCTAAGTAGGGGTCTGAGCACTCTTCAGCAGGGTCTGAATGACAATGGGACAGAGTTCAAGGATTCGGTCCCCTCAAACCAGTCTCCATTTGGGACAATCCTCCTCCTTCTCTAGACCCTCAATTGGCAGGCCAGAGGCCCCTCTCATCCAAGAGGGAAACCTCAAGACCTGCCCATGGAGCCCTCACCACAGGGCTCACGGAGGAGAAGAAGAGAGACTCCTGAAATTCCTGACAATTGTGTACCCCACAAACAAGCCAGCTGTGGAACTAGTCACCCCACTTCCATCCAGCACCCCAGTAGACAGGACGTATTCTTATCAACCTGTGAAATACCCACCAGTCATATCCCAGCTTCATTCTCCGGAAATTTGTTACTGTGGATAGATAATGTGTGATTTCACCTATTGACGTGAATGTTCCTAAGCAGGGAATTGTCATTCCCCATGCCAATATTTCCTCAGGTTTGATACTGTGGGCCTCGTCCTTGGTTGAACGTAGAGGGGCCTATTTTCATGCTTTGACCTCTGGAATGAGATTTATCATCCCGGTCATACTTAGGAGTCTTTTTTCACCTGTTGGAAAAACTGAAAATATTAAGCTCACTGGTCCGTTTCAGATATATCCTAATCCAAAAGCAAGCCTGAGCAGTGGGTATTTATTTACTCAGGAGAATGATGAGGATGGTGGCCATGAGAAGAATGCTGGAAAGAATACTTATCATCCAATTGTCCAATACATCCAATGGATCATCCTTAATTTAGTATCAACATAACTCCAGATCATGAGCTCAGGCTGCCTGATGTACAACAATTCAGAGGTGATGGTGAGAGCCTTCCACTTTGGGCCCATTACTCGCCTCTCTTCTCTCAGATGCTCTGTGGTATCACAATGCTTGGTGGGCAGCATGCCATTGCCATGGCAACCATTGGGCCTGATCTGCTCAGATGGAAAGCAACTCCACCTCCTCTGTGCCCACCTGCTCTCCACAGAAGGATGGCACTTCCCCTGAACGTGTGTCAGGTTCAACACGGTGGTTCCAGAACTGCTCCCCAGGAATACTCAGTCTACAATCTCATTTGGAAAGACTATGGGATGGAAAAAATCCCACTCCCCACGGAGCCTGAACAGGAAAACAATGGCCGATGGAGGAAGAACAACACAGGAGCATCCCTTTCCATGGGAGGAGGCTTTTCCACGGAAGGAAACTATGGAATATCTTTTAACCTGATTTCCACCCATGCCATTTCAGCAGATATAGGTACCATACCAAGGCTTTCAGTCCTGTCTTCCAATATGGAGCTGGGATTGTAATGGGCACATTTTGGGAGTCAGGCCCGGAAGGAGAGAAGACTCTGGTACACGTGTGCTTGTTTGTCCCATTTGTGGGATATCCACCTTAAACAATCCCATGTCCTTGGAGCAATTATCCTGCCGTTGGCGGTACTTGTATCAACAGCTCCTGTACCTCTCTCTCTCCTTCTTTTGATCTCCTTCTCTCTAGCTCTCTCACTCTACCCTTTGCCCCACTTCTATTTCTTTTGAATCCTCCTGTTACAAGTTGACCTGTGGTGATAATGGATGAAATATACAAGCCAAGAGAATGGTCCAAGTTAACCCACAGCCTTTTCTCCCTGTCATCCTAAGTCTGATCAAATATGAAATCCGTGGTCCAGAAAGACTTCCTGTGCTGTGTGGAGACACCCCAACTATGTCACACTTCCACAACACTTCCCATATTCAGCCCTTCCGATGGACACGCTGACCACTTCATATGTACTTCGGTCTGGAGGGTCGCATATTGGACTCAGAGAGCAACACACTTGAAACAAGGTCCACCTGAGTGCTCTCCCAAGAAATGGCTTATCTGCAGCATTCCCTACCTGGTCCATGAGGTATTGTGGATTTGCTCGGGTGTGGATCTCAGGACTCGTTCGTAGGGTATATAGAATATCAAGTCTATGACTCTTCATGTCTCAATGATTGGGCATCCAGTAAATGGTATCAGATTCCTTTGCCAGTGGACTGGCCAACCATAGCCCAGAGTGCAAGATGTCTGTCAACCAAAGCCAGTCTCTATGGAGTATACCTCCTCATTCTCTAGCCTCATGAGTGTCAGGGACAGAGCCCACTCCCTTCCAGGAGGGAACTTTCAATACCCTCAAATTGTAGGCATCATCACAGGGCTCCTGGAAGATCAGACAATCGACCCACCTTTCCTTCCTTATGCTTGTAGACACAACAAACACACTGGCACTGGCCCCAGGCACCACACTCCCAGGAAGCACTCAATGAGAGGGAGGGTGTGCTTATCCACCTGTGGAAAAGGCACGGGAAATAGACCGGTTACATCTGGGTTAAAAGGCCTCTGTTTGGAGGGCTCCCCTGTGGCTTAGGCTATGGAAATATGTATTCAGATGTGTGGAGCTGAAAATGCCCCATTGGGAATGTCTTCTTCAGGGGTTACATCCAGGGCCTCATGCTTGGAGGAGAGCATTGGGGCATGGTTTCCTTGTTTGTGCCCTGGGATGTCTTGTTTCAAATGGCCAGGAAGCACAATTCTTCTTTCACATGTAGGAACTCCCTTGAGGTATTCTGCCCACGGATCCCCTGAAGATATCACATGTTCAAACACCAAGCCTCTGTAATCTACATTTAGCTTGGGAGCCTGAGGGGAGTGGTGGCTATGCGTCTACAGATGGAGATCAGAGGGTTCATCCAAGAGGACCACCCCTCTGATGGATCCTCCTTTCCATCAACTTCGACATACCACCAGAGCAAGAGCTAATGGTGTCCATCTTTGAACTCTCAAGGTTTGAGGGTGAGACTTTCCCACATATGGCCCATCACACACCTCTTTTCTCACAGAGAGGTGGTTTGGTCACCAGGCTCCATGGGCATCATATCAGTGCCATGGCCACCTCTGGGAATGCACCTTTCAGAAGGAAGGCACCTCCACACACTGGGGAACCCAATTGTCTCTATCATGATGGATCTCTGATAACATGTGTAGCATTTCAGGGTCAAGTGCTTTCTCAGGCACTGCCTCACACGAATACACAGGACAGAATCTCTTTTGGAGAGCAAAGCTGACATTCCAAACACCCAAACAAAAGTCCCCTGGACAATGTCATCAAGGAACGACTGAGGAAGAACACCCTCTGAGCTGCCATTTCAATAGGAAGGGTCTTTTCCGCTTAGGGAAAATAGAGGGTGTCATTTAACTTAACCCACACCTCACGTCATTTGAGAGGACATGGGTGCCAAGCAGGGAGGACTGCTTGCTACCGACCTATTTCTAGAGGCAGGCCAAGAACGAGTGAAAATCTCATGCAAGAGTCCTGAGATTGCCTTTGTGTCTAATAGTCCCCGGAAACACAGACAAGGGCTTGGGAAGGAAATTGTGCCCTGGAATGTGGCTTGTGTCCAAAACACATCTCATTCTTTCTCTCTCTCACTCTCTCTCTGGGCTTCTTCTTCCTTCATATTCTCTCGAATTCACCTCATCCAAGGTTATCTGTGGTGGTACAGGTTGGCATATCTCAGCCAGGAGAGCAGTCCAATTCTTTCACCAAGATTTTCCATCAGTCTTCCAAACTCCTCTCAAATGTGAAAGCATTATTCCTGAAATAACTCCTCTGTTTGTATGGGGATATTCCACCTTACACAATGTACCCCTATCTTACCATTGTCAGACCTTCACACTCACAGATAACCACCACAATTCTACTGCCTTCTACATGGTCACAGATGTGACTCCGAGATCAACATCTTTTCAACCACCCACACATAAGGGACCTAGTGAGAATTCACTTCTCTGAAGCACACCCCGTGTATTTGAAGTTGCTGGTGAGGTGGATCTCTCGACTCTTTCTAAGCGGAGTTCGG
The DNA here is from genome assembly GCF_054392235.1 of Sus scrofa. Lineage (NCBI taxonomy): Eukaryota > Metazoa > Chordata > Mammalia > Artiodactyla > Suidae > Sus > Sus scrofa. The sequence goes on from NC_139402.1 coordinate 47,170,146, forward strand.
AAATGAAGTCTCTGACTCTCCATGTCTCAGTGAATAGGCATCTAAGTAGGGGTCTGAGCACTCTTCAGCAGGGTCTGAATGACAATGGGACAGAGTTCAAGGATTCGGTCCCCTCAAACCAGTCTCCATTTGGGACAATCCTCCTCCTTCTCTAGACCCTCAATTGGCAGGCCAGAGGCCCCTCTCATCCAAGAGGGAAACCTCAAGACCTGCCCATGGAGCCCTCACCACAGGGCTCACGGAGGAGAAGAAGAGAGACTCCTGAAATTCCTGACAATTGTGTACCCCACAAACAAGCCAGCTGTGGAACTAGTCACCCCACTTCCATCCAGCACCCCAGTAGACAGGACGTATTCTTATCAACCTGTGAAATACCCACCAGTCATATCCCAGCTTCATTCTCCGGAAATTTGTTACTGTGGATAGATAATGTGTGATTTCACCTATTGACGTGAATGTTCCTAAGCAGGGAATTGTCATTCCCCATGCCAATATTTCCTCAGGTTTGATACTGTGGGCCTCGTCCTTGGTTGAACGTAGAGGGGCCTATTTTCATGCTTTGACCTCTGGAATGAGATTTATCATCCCGGTCATACTTAGGAGTCTTTTTTCACCTGTTGGAAAAACTGAAAATATTAAGCTCACTGGTCCGTTTCAGATATATCCTAATCCAAAAGCAAGCCTGAGCAGTGGGTATTTATTTACTCAGGAGAATGATGAGGATGGTGGCCATGAGAAGAATGCTGGAAAGAATACTTATCATCCAATTGTCCAATACATCCAATGGATCATCCTTAATTTAGTATCAACATAACTCCAGATCATGAGCTCAGGCTGCCTGATGTACAACAATTCAGAGGTGATGGTGAGAGCCTTCCACTTTGGGCCCATTACTCGCCTCTCTTCTCTCAGATGCTCTGTGGTATCACAATGCTTGGTGGGCAGCATGCCATTGCCATGGCAACCATTGGGCCTGATCTGCTCAGATGGAAAGCAACTCCACCTCCTCTGTGCCCACCTGCTCTCCACAGAAGGATGGCACTTCCCCTGAACGTGTGTCAGGTTCAACACGGTGGTTCCAGAACTGCTCCCCAGGAATACTCAGTCTACAATCTCATTTGGAAAGACTATGGGATGGAAAAAATCCCACTCCCCACGGAGCCTGAACAGGAAAACAATGGCCGATGGAGGAAGAACAACACAGGAGCATCCCTTTCCATGGGAGGAGGCTTTTCCACGGAAGGAAACTATGGAATATCTTTTAACCTGATTTCCACCCATGCCATTTCAGCAGATATAGGTACCATACCAAGGCTTTCAGTCCTGTCTTCCAATATGGAGCTGGGATTGTAATGGGCACATTTTGGGAGTCAGGCCCGGAAGGAGAGAAGACTCTGGTACACGTGTGCTTGTTTGTCCCATTTGTGGGATATCCACCTTAAACAATCCCATGTCCTTGGAGCAATTATCCTGCCGTTGGCGGTACTTGTATCAACAGCTCCTGTACCTCTCTCTCTCCTTCTTTTGATCTCCTTCTCTCTAGCTCTCTCACTCTACCCTTTGCCCCACTTCTATTTCTTTTGAATCCTCCTGTTACAAGTTGACCTGTGGTGATAATGGATGAAATATACAAGCCAAGAGAATGGTCCAAGTTAACCCACAGCCTTTTCTCCCTGTCATCCTAAGTCTGATCAAATATGAAATCCGTGGTCCAGAAAGACTTCCTGTGCTGTGTGGAGACACCCCAACTATGTCACACTTCCACAACACTTCCCATATTCAGCCCTTCCGATGGACACGCTGACCACTTCATATGTACTTCGGTCTGGAGGGTCGCATATTGGACTCAGAGAGCAACACACTTGAAACAAGGTCCACCTGAGTGCTCTCCCAAGAAATGGCTTATCTGCAGCATTCCCTACCTGGTCCATGAGGTATTGTGGATTTGCTCGGGTGTGGATCTCAGGACTCGTTCGTAGGGTATATAGAATATCAAGTCTATGACTCTTCATGTCTCAATGATTGGGCATCCAGTAAATGGTATCAGATTCCTTTGCCAGTGGACTGGCCAACCATAGCCCAGAGTGCAAGATGTCTGTCAACCAAAGCCAGTCTCTATGGAGTATACCTCCTCATTCTCTAGCCTCATGAGTGTCAGGGACAGAGCCCACTCCCTTCCAGGAGGGAACTTTCAATACCCTCAAATTGTAGGCATCATCACAGGGCTCCTGGAAGATCAGACAATCGACCCACCTTTCCTTCCTTATGCTTGTAGACACAACAAACACACTGGCACTGGCCCCAGGCACCACACTCCCAGGAAGCACTCAATGAGAGGGAGGGTGTGCTTATCCACCTGTGGAAAAGGCACGGGAAATAGACCGGTTACATCTGGGTTAAAAGGCCTCTGTTTGGAGGGCTCCCCTGTGGCTTAGGCTATGGAAATATGTATTCAGATGTGTGGAGCTGAAAATGCCCCATTGGGAATGTCTTCTTCAGGGGTTACATCCAGGGCCTCATGCTTGGAGGAGAGCATTGGGGCATGGTTTCCTTGTTTGTGCCCTGGGATGTCTTGTTTCAAATGGCCAGGAAGCACAATTCTTCTTTCACATGTAGGAACTCCCTTGAGGTATTCTGCCCACGGATCCCCTGAAGATATCACATGTTCAAACACCAAGCCTCTGTAATCTACATTTAGCTTGGGAGCCTGAGGGGAGTGGTGGCTATGCGTCTACAGATGGAGATAAGAGTGTTCATCCAAGAGGACCACCCCTCTGATGGATCCTCCTTTCCATCAACTTCGACATACCACCAGAGCAAGAGCTAATGGTGTCCATCTTTGAACTCTCAAAGTTTGAGGGTGAGACTTTCCCACATATGGCCCATCACACACCTCTTTTCTCACAGAGAGGTGGTTTGGTCACCAGGCTCCATGGGCATCATATCAGTGCCATGGCCACCTCTGGGAATGCACCTTTCAGAAGGAAGGCACCTCCACACACTGGGGAACCCAATTGTCTCTATCATGATGGATCTCTGATAACATGTGTAGCATTTCAGGGTCAAGTGCTTTCTCAGGCACTGCCTCACACGAATACACAGGACAGAATCTCTTTTGGAGAGAAAAGCTGACATTCCAAACACCCAAACAAAAGTCCCCTGGACAATGTCATCAAGGAACGACTGAGGAAGAACACCCTCTGAGCTGCCATTTCAATAGGAAGGGTCTTTTCCGCTTAGGGAAAATAGAGGGTGTCATTTAACTTAACCCACACCTCACGTCATTTGAGAGGACATGGGTGCCAAGCAGGGAGGACTGCTTGCTACCGACCTATTTCTAGAGGCAGGCCAAGAACGAGTGAAAATCTCATGCAAGAGTCCTGAGATTGCCTTTGTGTCTAATAGTCCCCGGAAACACAGACAAGGGCTTGGGAAGGAAATTGTGCCCTGGAATGTGGCTTGTGTCCAAAACACATCTCATTCTTTCTCTCTCTCACTCTCTCTCTGGGCTTCTTCTTCCTTCATATTCTCTCGAATTCACCTCATCCAAGGTTATCTGTGGTGGTACAGGTTGGCATATCTCAGCCAGGAGAGCAGTCCAATTCTTTCACCAAGATTTTCCATCAGTCTTCCAAACTCCTCTCAAATGTGAAAGCATTATTCCTGAAGTAACTCCTCTGTTTGTATGGGGATATTCCACCTTACACAATGTACCCCTATCTTACCATTGTCAGACCTTCACACTCACAGATAACCACCACAATTCTACTGCCTTCTACATGGTCACAGATGTGACTCCGAGATCAACATCTTTTCAACCACCCACACATAAGGGACCTAGTGAGAATTCACTTCTCTGAAGCACACCCCGTGTATTTGAAGTTGCTGGTGAGGTGGATCTCTCGACTCTTTCTAAGCGGAGTTCGGAAATGAAGTCTCTGACTCTCCATGTCTCAGTGAATAGGCATCTAAGTAGGGGTCTGAGCACTCTTCAGCAGGGTCTGAATGACAATGGGACAGAGTTCAAGGATTCGGTCCCCTCAAACCAGTCTCCATTTGGGACAATCCTCCTCCTTCTCTAGACCCTCAATTGGCAGGCCAGAGGCCCCTCTCATCCAAGAGGGAAACCTCAAGACCTGCCCATGGAGCCCTCACCACAGGGCTCACGGAGGAGAAGAAGAGAGACTCCTGAAATTCCTGACAATTGTGTACCCCACAAACAAGCCAGCTGTGGAACTAGTCACCCCACTTCCATCCAGCACCCCAGTAGACAGGACGTATTCTTATCAACCTGTGAAATACCCACCAGTCATATCCCAGCTTCATTCTCCGGAAATTTGTTACTGTGGATAGATAATGTGTGATTTCACCTATTGACGTGAATGTTCCTAAGCAGGGAATTGTCATTCCCCATGCCAATATTTCCTCAGGTTTGATACTGTGGGCCTCGTCCTTGGTTGAACGTAGAGGGGCCTATTTTCATGCTTTGACCTCTGGAATGAGATTTATCATCCCGGTCATACTTAGGAGTCTTTTTTCACCTGTTGGAAAAACTGAAAATATTAAGCTCACTGGTCCGTTTCAGATATATCCTAATCCAAAAGCAAGCCTGAGCAGTGGGTATTTATTTACTCAGGAGAATGATGAGGATGGTGGCCATGAGAAGAATGCTGGAAAGAATACTTATCATCCAATTGTCCAATACATCCAATGGATCATCCTTAATTTAGTATCAACATAACTCCAGATCATGAGCTCAGGCTGCCTGATGTACAACAATTCAGAGGTGATGGTGAGAGCCTTCCACTTTGGGCCCATTACTCGCCTCTCTTCTCTCAGATGCTCTGTGGTATCACAATGCTTGGTGGGCAGCATGCCATTGCCATGGCAACCATTGGGCCTGATCTGCTCAGATGGAAAGCAACTCCACCTCCTCTGTGCCCACCTGCTCTCCACAGAAGGATGGCACTTCCCCTGAACGTGTGTCAGGTTCAACACGGTGGTTCCAGAACTGCTCCCCAGGAATACTCAGTCTACAATCTCATTTGGAAAGACTATGGGATGGAAAAAATCCCACTCCCCACGGAGCCTGAACAGGAAAACAATGGCCGATGGAGGAAGAACAACACAGGAGCATCCCTTTCCATGGGAGGAGGCTTTTCCACGGAAGGAAACTATGGAATATCTTTTAACCTGATTTCCACCCATGCCATTTCAGCAGATATAGGTACCATACCAAGGCTTTCAGTCCTGTCTTCCAATATGGAGCTGGGATTGTAATGGGCACATTTTGGGAGTCAGGCCCGGAAGGAGAGAAGACTCTGGTACACGTGTGCTTGTTTGTCCCATTTGTGGGATATCCACCTTAAACAATCCCATGTCCTTGGAGCAATTATCCTGCCGTTGGCGGTACTTGTATCAACAGCTCCTGTACCTCTCTCTCTCCTTCTTTTGATCTCCTTCTCTCTAGCTCTCTCACTCTACCCTTTGCCCCACTTCTATTTCTTTTGAATCCTCCTGTTACAAGTTGACCTGTGGTGATAATGGATGAAATATACAAGCCAAGAGAATGGTCCAAGTTAACCCACAGCCTTTTCTCCCTGTCATCCTAAGTCTGATCAAATATGAAATCCGTGGTCCAGAAAGACTTCCTGTGCTGTGTGGAGACACCCCAACTATGTCACACTTCCACAACACTTCCCATATTCAGCCCTTCCGATGGACACGCTGACCACTTCATATGTACTTCGGTCTGGAGGGTCGCATATTGGACTCAGAGAGCAACACACTTGAAACAAGGTCCACCTGAGTGCTCTCCCAAGAAATGGCTTATCTGCAGCATTCCCTACCTGGTCCATGAGGTATTGTGGATTTGCTCGGGTGTGGATCTCAGGACTCGTTCGTAGGGTATATAGAATATCAAGTCTATGACTCTTCATGTCTCAATGATTGGGCATCCAGTAAATGGTATCAGATTCCTTTGCCAGTGGACTGGCCAACCATAGCCCAGAGTGCAAGATGTCTGTCAACCAAAGCCAGTCTCTATGGAGTATACCTCCTCATTCTCTAGCCTCATGAGTGTCAGGGACAGAGCCCACTCCCTTCCAGGAGGGAACTTTCAATACCCTCAAATTGTAGGCATCATCACAGGGCTCCTGGAAGATCAGACAATCGACCCACCTTTCCTTCCTTATGCTTGTAGACACAACAAACACACTGGCACTGGCCCCAGGCACCACACTCCCAGGAAGCACTCAATGAGAGGGAGGGTGTGCTTATCCACCTGTGGAAAAGGCACGGGAAATAGACCGGTTACATCTGGGTTAAAAGGCCTCTGTTTGGAGGGCTCCCCTGTGGCTTAGGCTATGGAAATATGTATTCAGATGTGTGGAGCTGAAAATGCCCCATTGGGAATGTCTTCTTCAGGGGTTACATCCAGGGCCTCATGCTTGGAGGAGAGCATTGGGGCATGGTTTCCTTGTTTGTGCCCTGGGATGTCTTGTTTCAAATGGCCAGGAAGCACAATTCTTCTTTCACATGTAGGAACTCCCTTGAGGTATTCTGCCCACGGATCCCCTGAAGATATCACATGTTCAAACACCAAGCCTCTGTAATCTACATTTAGCTTGGGAGCCTGAGGGGAGTGGTGGCTATGCGTCTACAGATGGAGATCAGAGGGTTCATCCAAGAGGACCACCCCTCTGATGGATCCTCCTTTCCATCAACTTCGACATACCACCAGAGCAAGAGCTAATGGTGTCCATCTTTGAACTCTCAAGGTTTGAGGGTGAGACTTTCCCACATATGGCCCATCACACACCTCTTTTCTCACAGAGAGGTGGTTTGGTCACCAGGCTCCATGGGCATCATATCAGTGCCATGGCCACCTCTGGGAATGCACCTTTCAGAAGGAAGGCACCTCCACACACTGGGGAACCCAATTGTCTCTATCATGATGGATCTCTGATAACATGTGTAGCATTTCAGGGTCAAGTGCTTTCTCAGGCACTGCCTCACACGAATACACAGGACAGAATCTCTTTTGGAGAGCAAAGCTGACATTCCAAACACCCAAACAAAAGTCCCCTGGACAATGTCATCAAGGAACGACTGAGGAAGAACACCCTCTGAGCTGCCATTTCAATAGGAAGGGTCTTTTCCGCTTAGGGAAAATAGAGGGTGTCATTTAACTTAACCCACACCTCACGTCATTAGAGAGGACATGGGTGCCAAGCAGGGAGGACTGCTTGCTACCGACCTATTTCTAGAGGCAGGCCAAGAACGAGTGAAAATCTCATGCAAGAGTCCTGAGATTGCCTTTGTGTCTAATAGTCCCCGGAAACACAGACAAGGGCTTGGGAAGGAAATTGTGCCCTGGAATGTGGCTTGTGTCCAAAACACATCTCATTCTTTCTCTCTCTCACTCTCTCTCTGGGCTTCTTCTTCCTTCATATTCTCTCGAATTCACCTCATCCAAGGTTATCTGTGGTGGTACAGGTTGGCATATCTCAGCCAGGAGAGCAGTCCAATTCTTTCACCAAGATTTTCCATCAGTCTTCCAAACTCCTCTCAAATGTGAAAGCATTATTCCTGAAATAACTCCTCTGTTTGTATGGGGATATTCCACCTTACACAATGTACCCCTATCTTACCATTGTCAGACCTTCACACTCACAGATAACCACCACAATTCTACTGCCTTCTACATGGTCACAGATGTGACTCCGAGATCAACATCTTTTCAACCACCCACACATAAGGGACCTAGTGAGAATTCACTTCTCTGAAGCACACCCCGTGTATTTGAAGTTGCTGGTGAGGTGGATCTCTCGACTCTTTCTAAGCGGAGTTCGGAAATGAAGTCTCTGACTCTCCATGTCTCAGTGAATAGGCATCTAAGTAGGGGTCTGAGCACTCTTCAGCAGGGTCTGAATGACAATGGGACAGAGTTCAAGGATTCGGTCCCCTCAAACCAGTCTCCATTTGGGACAATCCTCCTCCTTCTCTAGACCCTCAATTGGCAGGCCAGAGGCCCCTCTCATCCAAGAGGGAAACCTCAAGACCTGCCCATGGAGCCCTCACCACAGGGCTCACGGAGGAGAAGAAGAGAGACTCCTGAAATTCCTGACAATTGTGTACCCCACAAACAAGCCAGCTGTGGAACTAGTCACCCCACTTCCATCCAGCACCCCAGTAGACAGGACGTATTCTTATCAACCTGTGAAATACCCACCAGTCATATCCCAGCTTCATTCTCCGGAAATTTGTTACTGTGGATAGATAATGTGTGATTTCACCTATTGACGTGAATGTTCCTAAGCAGGGAATTGTCATTCCCCATGCCAATATTTCCTCAGGTTTGATACTGTGGGCCTCGTCCTTGGTTGAACGTAGAGGGGCCTATTTTCATGCTTTGACCTCTGGAATGAGATTTATCATCCCGGTCATACTTAGGAGTCTTTTTTCACCTGTTGGAAAAACTGAAAATATTAAGCTCACTGGTCCGTTTCAGATATATCCTAATCCAAAAGCAAGCCTGAGCAGTGGGTATTTATTTACTCAGGAGAATGATGAGGATGGTGGCCATGAGAAGAATGCTGGAAAGAATACTTATCATCCAATTGTCCAATACATCCAATGGATCATCCTTAATTTAGTATCAAGATAACTCCAGATCATGAGCTCAGGCTGCCTGATGTACAACAATTCAGAGGTGATGGTGAGAGCCTTCCACTTTGGGCCCATTACTCGCCTCTCTTCTCTCAGATGCTCTGTGGTATCACAATGCTTGGTGGGCAGCATGCCATTGCCATGGCAACCATTGGGCCTGATCTGCTCAGATGGAAAGCAACTCCACCTCCTCTGTGCCCACCTGCTCTCCACAGAAGGATGGCACTTCCCCTGAACGTGTGTCAGGTTCAACACGGTGGTTCCAGAACTGCTCCCCAGGAATACTCAGTCTACAATCTCATTTGGAAAGACTATGGGATGGAAAAAATCCCACTCCCCACGGAGCCTGAACAGGAAAACAATGGCCGATGGAGGAAGAACAACACAGGAGCATCCCTTTCCATGGGAGGAGGCTTTTCCACGGAAGGAAACTATGGAATATCTTTTAACCTGATTTCCACCCATGCCATTTCAGCAGATATAGGTACCATAACAAGGCTTTCAGTCCTGTCTTCCAATATGGAGCTGGGATTGTAATGGGCACATTTTGGGAGTCAGGCCCGGAAGGAGAGAAGACTCTGGTACACGTGTGCTTGTTTGTCCCATTTGTGGGATATCCACCTTAAACAATCCCATGTCCTTGGAGCAATTATCCTGCCGTTGGCGGTACTTGTATCAACAGCTCCTGTACCTCTCTCTCTCCTTCTTTTGATCTCCTTCTCTCTAGCTCTCTCACTCTACCCTTTGCCCCACTTCTATTTCTTTTGAATCCTCCTGTTACAAGTTGACCTGTGGTGATAATGGATGAAATATACAAGCCAAGAGAATGGTCCAAGTTAACCCACAGCCTTTTCTCCCTGTCATCCTAAGTCTGATCAAATATGAAATCCGTGGTCCAGAAAGACTTCCTGTGCTGTGTGGAGACACCCCAACTATGTCACACTTCCACAACACTTCCCATATTCAGCCCTTCCGATGGACACGCTGACCACTTCATATGTACTTCGGTCTGGAGGGTCGCATATTGGACTCAGAGAGCAACACACTTGAAACAAGGTCCACCTGAGTGCTCTCCCAAGAAATGGCTTATCTGCAGCATTCCCTACCTGGTCCATGAGGTATTGTGGATTTGCTCGGGTGTGGATCTCAGGACTCGTTCGTAGGGTATATAGAATATCAAGTCTATGACTCTTCATGTCTCAATGATTGGGCATCCAGTAAATGGTATCAGATTCCTTTGCCAGTGGACTGGCCAACCATAGCCCAGAGTGCAAGATGTCTGTCAACCAAAGCCAGTCTCTATGGAGTATACCTCCTCATTCTCTAGCCTCATGAGTGTCAGGGACAGAGCCCACTCCCTTCCAGGAGGGAACTTTCAATACCCTCAAATTGTAGGCATCATCACAGGGCTCCTGGAAGATCAGACAATCGACCCACCTTTCCTTCCTTATGCTTGTAGACACAACAAACACACTGGCACTGGCCCCAGGCACCACACTCCCAGGAAGCACTCAATGAGAGGGAGGGTGTGCTTATCCACCTGTGGAAAAGGCACGGGAAATAGACCGGTTACATCTGGGTTAAAAGGCCTCTGTTTGGAGGGCTCCCCTGTGGCTTAGGCTATGGAAATATGTATTCAGATGTGTGGAGCTGAAAATGCCCCATTGGGAATGTCTTCTTCAGGGGTTACATCCAGGGCCTCATGCTTGGAGGAGAGCATTGGGGCATGGTTTCCTTGTTTGTGCCCTGGGATGTCTTGTTTCAAATGGCCAGGAAGCACAATTCTTCTTTCACATGTAGGAACTCCCTTGAGGTATTCTGCCCACGGATCCCCTGAAGATATCACATGTTCAAACACCAAGCCTCTGTAATCTACATTTAGCTTGGGAGCCTGAGGGGAGTGGTGGCTATGCGTCTACAGATGGAGATAAGAGTGTTCATCCAAGAGGACCACCCCTCTGATGGATCCTCCTTTCCATCAACTTCGACATACCACCAGAGCAAGAGCTAATGGTGTCCATCTTTGAACTCTCAAAGTTTGAGGGTGAGACTTTCCCACATATGGCCCATCACACACCTCTTTTCTCACAGAGAGGTGGTTTGGTCACCAGGCTCCATGGGCATCATATCAGTGCCATGGCCACCTCTGGGAATGCACCTTTCAGAAGGAAGGCACCTCCACACACTGGGGAACCCAATTGTCTCTATCATGATGGATCTCTGATAACATGTGTAGCATTTCAGGGTCAAGTGCTTTCTCAGGCACTGCCTCACACGAATACACAGGACAGAATCTCTTTTGGAGAGAAAAGCTGACATTCCAAACACCCAAACAAAAGTCCCCTGGACAATGTCATCAAGGAACGACTGAGGAAGAACACCCTCTGAGCTGCCATTTCAATAGGAAGGGTCTTTTCCGCTTAGGGAAAATAGAGGGTGTCATTTAACTTAACCCACACCTCACGTCATTTGAGAGGACATGGGTGCCAAGCAGGGAGGACTGCTTGCTACCGACCTATTTCTAGAGGCAGGCCAAGAACGAGTGAAAATCTCATGCAAGAGTCCTGAGATTGCCTTTGTGTCTAATAGTCCCCGGAAACACAGACAAGGGCTTGGGAAGGAAATTGTGCCCTGGAATGTGGCTTGTGTCCAAAACACATCTCATTCTTTCTCTCTCTCACTCTCTCTCTGGGCTTCTTCTTCCTTCATATTCTCTCGAATTCACCTCATCCAAGGTTATCTGTGGTGGTACAGGTTGGCATATCTCAGCCAGGAGAGCAGTCCAATTCTTTCACCAAGATTTTCCATCAGTCTTCCAAACTCCTCTCAAATGTGAAAGCATTATTCCTGAAGTAACTCCTCTGTTTGTATGGGGATATTCCACCTTACACAATGTACCCCTATCTTACCATTGTCAGACCTTCACACTCACAGATAACCACCACAATTCTACTGCCTTCTACATGGTCACAGATGTGACTCCGAGATCAACATCTTTTCAACCACCCACACATAAGGGACCTAGTGAGAATTCACTTCTCTGAAGCACACCCCGTGTATTTGAAGTTGCTGGTGAGGTGGATCTCTCGACTCTTTCTAAGCGGAGTTCGGAAATGAAGTCTCTGACTCTCCATGTCTCAGTGAATAGGCATCTAAGTAGGGGTCTGAGCACTCTTCAGCAGGGTCTGAATGACAATGGGACAGAGTTCAAGGATTCGGTCCCCTCAAACCAGTCTCCATTTGGGACAATCCTCCTCCTTCTCTAGACCCTCAATTGGCAGGCCAGAGGCCCCTCTCATCCAAGAGGGAAACCTCAAGACCTGCCCATGGAGCCCTCACCACAGGGCTCACGGAGGAGAAGAAGAGAGACTCCTGAAATTCCTGACAATTGTGTACCCCACAAACAAGCCAGCTGTGGAACTAGTCACCCCACTTCCATCCAGCACCCCAGTAGACAGGACGTATTCTTATCAACCTGTGAAATACCCACCAGTCATATCCCAGCTTCATTCTCCGGAAATTTGTTACTGTGGATAGATAATGTGTGATTTCACCTATTGACGTGAATGTTCCTAAGCAGGGAATTGTCATTCCCCATGCCAATATTTCCTCAGGTTTGATACTGTGGGCCTCGTCCTTGGTTGAACGTAGAGGGGCCTATTTCCATGCTTTGACCTCTGGAATGAGATTTATCATCCCGGTCATACTTAGGAGTCTTTTTTCACCTGTTGGAAAAACTGAAAATATTAAGCTCACTGGTCCGTTTCAGATATATCCTAATCCAAAAGCAAGCCTGAGCAGTGGGTATTTATTTACTCAGGAGAATGATGAGGATGGTGGCCATGAGAAGAATGCTGGAAAGAATACTTATCATCCAATTGTCCAATACATCCAATGGATCATCCTTAATTTAGTATCAACATAACTCCAGATCATGAGCTCAGGCTGCCTGATGTACAACAATTCAGAGGTGATGGTGAGAGCCTTCCACTTTGGGCCCATTACTCGCCTCTCTTCTCTCAGATGCTCTGTGGTATCACAATGCTTGGTGGGCAGCATGCCATTGCCATGGCAACCATTGGGCCTGATCTGCTCAGATGGAAAGCAACTCCACCTCCTCTGTGCCCACCTGCTCTCCACAGAAGGATGGCACTTCCCCTGAACGTGTGTCAGGTTCAACACGGTGGTTCCAGAACTGCTCCCCAGGAATACTCAGTCTACAATCTCATTTGGAAAGACTATGGGATGGAAAAAATCCCACTCCCCACGGAGCCTGAACAGGAAAACAATGGCCGATGGAGGAAGAACAACACAGGAGCATCCCTTTCCATGGGAGGAGGCTTTTCCACGGAAGGAAACTATGGAATATCTTTTAACCTGATTTCCACCCATGCCATTTCAGCAGATATAGGTACCATACCAAGGCTTTCAGTCCTGTCTTCCAATATGGAGCTGGGATTGTAATGGGCACATTTTGGGAGTCAGGCCCGGAAGGAGAGAAGACTCTGGTACACGTGTGCTTGTTTGTCCCATTTGTGGGATATCCACCTTAAACAATCCCATGTCCTTGGAGCAATTATCCTGCCGTTGGCGGTACTTGTATCAACAGCTCCTGTACCTCTCTCTCTCCTTCTTTTGATCTCCTTCTCTCTAGCTCTCTCACTCTACCCTTTGCCCCACTTCTATTTCTTTTGAATCCTCCTGTTACAAGTTGACCTGTGGTGATAATGGATGAAATATACAAGCCAAGAGAATGGTCCAAGTTAACCCACAGCCTTTTCTCCCTGTCATCCTAAGTCTGATCAAATATGAAATCCGTGGTCCAGAAAGACTTCCTGTGCTGTGTGGAGACACCCCAACTATGTCACACTTCCACAACACTTCCCATATTCAGCCCTTCCGATGGACACGCTGACCACTTCATATGTACTTCGGTCTGGAGGGTCGCATATTGGACTCAGAGAGCAACACACTTGAAACAAGGTCCACCTGAGTGCTCTCCCAAGAAATGGCTTATCTGCAGCATTCCCTACCTGGTCCATGAGGTATTGTGGATTTGCTCGGGTGTGGATCTCAGGACTCGTTCGTACGGTATATAGAATATCAAGTCTATGACTCTTCATGTCTCAATGATTGGGCATCCAGTAAATGGTATCAGATTCCTTTGCCAGTGGACTGGCCAACCATAGCCCAGAGTGCAAGATGTCTGTCAACCAAAGCCAGTCTCTATGGAGTATACCTCCTCATTCTCTAGCCTCATGAGTGTCAGGGACAGAGCCCACTCCCTTCCAGGAGGGAACTTTCAATACCCTCAAATTGTAGGCATCATCACAGGGCTCCTGGAAGATCAGACAATCGACCCACCTTTCCTTCCTTATGCTTGTAGACACAACAAACACACTGGCACTGGCCCCAGGCACCACACTCCCAGGAAGCACTCAATGAGAGGGAGGGTGTGCTTATCCACCTGTGGAAAAGGCACGGGAAATAGACCGGTTACATCTGGGTTAAAAGGCCTCTGTTTGGAGGGCTCCCCTGTGGCTTAGGCTATGGAAATATGTATTCAGATGTGTGGAGCTGAAAATGCCCCATTGGGAATGTCTTCTTCAGGGGTTACATCCAGGGCCTCATGCTTGGAGGAGAGCATTGGGGCATGGTTTCCTTGTTTGTGCCCTGGGATGTCTTGTTTCAAATGGCCAGGAAGCACAATTCTTCTTTCACATGTAGGAACTCCCTTGAGGTATTCTGCCCACGGATCCCCTGAAGATATCACATGTTCAAACACCAAGCCTCTGTAATCTACATTTAGCTTGGGAGCCTGAGGGGAGTGGTGGCTATGCGTCTACAGATGGAGATAAGAGTGTTCATCCAAGAGGACCACCCCTCTGATGGATCCTCCTTTCCATCAACTTCGACATACCACCAGAGCAAGAGCTAATGGTGTCCATCTTTGAACTCTCAAGGTTTGAGGGTGAGACTTTCCCACATATGGCCCATCACACACCTCTTTTCTCACAGAGAGGTGGTTTGGTCACCAGGCTCCATGGGCATCATATCAGTGCCATGGCCACCTCTGGGAATGCACCTTTCAGAAGGAAGGCACCTCCACACACTGGGGAACCCAATTGTCTCTATCATGATGGATCTCTGATAACATGTGTAGCATTTCAGGGTCAAGTGCTTTCTCAGGCACTGCCTCACACGAATACACAGGACAGAATCTCTTTTGGAGAGAAAAGCTGACATTCCAAACACCCAAACAAAAGTCCCCTGGACAATGTCATCAAGGAACGACTGAGGAAGAACACCCTCTGAGCTGCCATTTCAATAGGAAGGGTCTTTTCCGCTTAGGGAAAATAGAGGGTGTCATTTAACTTAACCCACACCTCACGTCATTTGAGAGGACATGGGTGCCAAGCAGGGAGGACTGCTTGCTACCGACCTATTTCTAGAGGCAGGCCAAGAACGAGTGAAAATCTCATGCAAGAGTCCTGAGATTGCCTTTGTGTCTAATAGTCCCCGGAAACACAGACAAGGGCTTGGGAAGGAAATTGTGCCCTGGAATGTGGCTTGTGTCCAAAACACATCTCATTCTTTCTCTCTCTCACTCTCTCTCTGGGCTTCTTCTTCCTTCATATTCTCTCGAATTCACCTCATCCAAGGTTATCTGTGGTGGTACAGGTTGGCATATCTCAGCCAGGAGAGCAGTCCAATTCTTTCACCAAGATTTTCCATCAGTCTTCCAAACTCCTCTCAAATGTGAAAGCATTATTCCTGAAATAACTCCTCTGTTTGTATGGGGATATTCCACCTTACACAATGTACCCCTATCTTACCATTGTCAGACCTTCACACTCACAGATAACCACCACAATTCTACTGCCTTCTACATGGTCACAGATGTGACTCCGAGATCAACATCTTTTCAACCACCCACACATAAGGGACCTAGTGAGAATTCACTTCTCTGAAGCACACCCCGTGTATTTGAAGTTGCTGGTGAGGTGGATCTCTCGACTCTTTCTAAGCGGAGTTCGGAAATGAAGTCTCTGACTCTCCATGTCTCAGTGAATAGGCATCTAAGTAGGGGTCTGAGCACTCTTCAGCAGGGTCTGAATGACAATGGGACAGAGTTCAAGGATTCGGTCCCCTCAAACCAGTCTCCATTTGGGACAATCCTCCTCCTTCTCTAGACCCTCAATTGGCAGGCCAGAGGCCCCTCTCATCCAAGAGGGAAACCTCAAGACCTGCCCATGGAGCCCTCACCACAGGGCTCACGGAGGAGAAGAAGAGAGACTCCTGAAATTCCTGACAATTGTGTACCCCACAAACAAGCCAGCTGTGGAACTAGTCACCCCACTTCCATCCAGCACCCCAGTAGACAGGACGTATTCTTATCAACCTGTGAAATACCCACCAGTCATATCCCAGCTTCATTCTCCGGAAATTTGTTACTGTGGATAGATAATGTGTGATTTCACCTATTGACGTGAATGTTCCTAAGCAGGGAATTGTCATTCCCCATGCCAATATTTCCTCAGGTTTGATACTGTGGGCCTCGTCCTTGGTTGAACGTAGAGGGGCCTATTTTCATGCTTTGACCTCTGGAATGAGATTTATCATCCCGGTCATACTTAGGAGTCTTTTTTCACCTGTTGGAAAAACTGAAAATATTAAGCTCACTGGTCCGTTTCAGATATATCCTAATCCAAAAGCAAGCCTGAGCAGTGGGTATTTATTTACTCAGGAGAATGATGAGGATGGTGGCCATGAGAAGAATGCTGGAAAGAATACTTATCATCCAATTGTCCAATACATCCAATGGATCATCCTTAATTTAGTATCAACATAACTCCAGATCATGAGCTCAGGCTGCCTGATGTACAACAATTCAGAGGTGATGGTGAGAGCCTTCCACTTTGGGCCCATTACTCGCCTCTCTTCTCTCAGATGCTCTGTGGTATCACAATGCTTGGTGGGCAGCATGCCATTGCCATGGCAACCATTGGGCCTGATCTGCTCAGATGGAAAGCAACTCCACCTCCTCTGTGCCCACCTGCTCTCCACAGAAGGATGGCACTTCCCCTGAACGTGTGTCAGGTTCAACACGGTGGTTCCAGAACTGCTCCCCAGGAATACTCAGTCTACAATCTCATTTGGAAAGACTATGGGATGGAAAAAATCCCACTCCCCACGGAGCCTGAACAGGAAAACAATGGCCGATGGAGGAAGAACAACACAGGAGCATCCCTTTCCATGGGAGGAGGCTTTTCCACGGAAGGAAACTATGGAATATCTTTTAACCTGATTTCCACCCATGCCATTTCAGCAGATATAGGTACCATAACAAGGCTTTCAGTCCTGTCTTCCAATATGGAGCTGGGATTGTAATGGGCACATTTTGGGAGTCAGGCCCGGAAGGAGAGAAGACTCTGGTACACGTGTGCTTGTTTGTCCCATTTGTGGGATATCCACCTTAAACAATCCCATGTCCTTGGAGCAATTATCCTGCCGTTGGCGGTACTTGTATCAACAGCTCCTGTACCTCTCTCTCTCCTTCTTTTGATCTCCTTCTCTCTAGCTCTCTCACTCTACCCTTTGCCCCACTTCTATTTCTTTTGAATCCTCCTGTTACATGTTGACCTGTGGTGATAATGGATGAAATATACAAGCCAAGAGAATGGTCCAAGTTAACCCACAGCCTTTTCTCCCTGTCATCCTAAGTCTGATCAAATATGAAATCCGTGGTCCAGAAAGACTTCCTGTGCTGTGTGGAGACACCCCAACTATGTCACACTTCCACAACACTTCCCATATTCAGCCCTTCCGATGGACACGCTGACCACTTCATATGTACTTCGGTCTGGAGGGTCGCATATTGGACTCAGAGAGCAACACACTTGAAACAAGGTCCACCTGAGTGCTCTCCCAAGAAATGGCTTATCTGCAGCATTCCCTACCTGGTCCATGAGGTCTTGTGGATTTGCTCGGGTGTGGATCTCAGGACTCGTTCGTAGGGTATATAGAATATCAAGTCTATGACTCTTCATGTCTCAATGATTGGGCATCCAGTAAATGGTATCAGATTCCTTTGCCAGTGGACTGGCCAACCATAGCCCAGAGTGCAAGATGTCTGTCAACCAAAGCCAGTCTCTATGGAGTATACCTCCTCATTCTCTAGCCTCATGAGTGTCAGGGACAGAGCCCACTCCCTTCCAGGAGGGAACTTTCAATACCCTCAAATTGTAGGCATCATCACAGGGCTCCTGGAAGATCAGACAATCGACCCACCTTTCCTTCCTTATGCTTGTAGACACAACAAACACACTGGCACTGGCCCCAGGCACCACACTCCCAGGAAGCACTCAATGAGAGGGAGGGTGTGCTTATCCACCTGTGGAAAAGGCACGGGAAATAGACCGGTTACATCTGGGTTAAAAGGCCTCTGTTTGGAGGGCTCCCCTTTGGCTTAGGCTATGGAAATATGTATTCAGATGTGTGGAGCTGAAAATGCCCCATTGGGAATGTCTTCTTCAGGGGTTACATCCAGGGCCTCATGCTTGGAGGAGAGCATTGGGGCATGGTTTCCTTGTTTGTGCCCTGGGATGTCTTGTTTCAAATGGCCAGGAAGCACAATTCTTCTTTCACATGTAGGAACTCCCTTGAGGTATTCTGCCCACGGATCCCCTGAAGATATCACATGTTCAAACACCAAGCCTCTGTAATCTACATTTAGCTTGGGAGCCTGAGGGGAGTGGTGGCTATGCGTCTACAGATGGAGATAAGAGTGTTCATCCAAGAGGACCACCCCTCTGATGGATCCTCCTTTCCATCAACTTCGACATACCACCAGAGCAAGAGCTAATGGTGTCCATCTTTGAACTCTCAAGGTTTGAGGGTGAGACTTTCCCACATATGGCCCATCACACACCTCTTTTCTCACAGAGAGGTGGTTTGGTCACCAGGCTCCATGGGCATCATATCAGTGCCATGGCCACCTCTGGGTATGCACCTTTCAGAAGGAAGGCACCTCCACACACTGGGGAACCCAATTGTCTCTATCATGATGGATCTCTGATAACATGTGTAGCATTTCAGGGTCAAGTGCTTTCTCAGGCACTGCCTCACACGAATACACAGGACAGAATCTCTTTTGGAGAGCAAAGCTGACATTCCAAACACCCAAACAAAAGTCCCCTGGACAATGTCATCAAGGAACGACTGAGGAAGAACACCCTCTGAGCTGCCATTTCAATAGGAAGGGTCTTTTCCGCTTAGGGAAAATAGAGGGTGTCATTTAACTTAACCCACACCTCACGTCATTTGAGAGGACATGGGTGCCAAGCAGGGAGGACTGCTTGCTACCGACCTATTTCTAGAGGCAGGCCAAGAACGAGTGAAAATCTCATGCAAGAGTCCTGAGATTGCCTTTGTGTCTAATAGTCCCCGGAAACACAGACAAGGGCTTGGGAAGGAAATTGTGCCCTGGAATGTGGCTTGTGTCCAAAACACATCTCATTCTTTCTCTCTCTCACTCTCTCTCTGGGCTTCTTCTTCCTTCATATTCTCTCGAATTCACCTCATCCAAGGTTATCTGTGGTGGTACAGGTTGGCATATCTCAGCCAGGAGAGCAGTCCAATTCTTTCACCAAGATTTTCCATCAGTCTTCCAAACTCCTCTCAAATGTGAAAGCATTATTCCTGAAATAACTCCTCTGTTTGTATGGGGATATTCCACCTTACACAATGTACCCCTATCTTACCATTGTCAGACCTTCACACTCACAGATAACCACCACAATTCTACTGCCTTCTACATGGTCACAGATGTGACTCCGAGATCAACATCTTTTCAACCACCCACACATAAGGGACCTAGTGAGAATTCACTTCTCTGAAGCACACCCCGTGTATTTGAAGTTGCTGGTGAGGTGGATCTCTCGACTCTTTCTAAGCGGAGTTCGGAAATGAAGTCTCTGACTCTCCATGTCTCAGTGAATAGGCATCTAAGTAGGGGTCTGAGCACTCTTCAGCAGGGTCTGAATGACAATGGGACAGAGTTCAAGGATTCGGTCCCCTCAAACCAGTCTCCATTTGGGACAATCCTCCTCCTTCTCTAGACCCTCAATTGGCAGGCCAGAGGCCCCTCTCATCCAAGAGGGAAACCTCAAGACCTGCCCATGGAGCCCTCACCACAGGGCTCACGGAGGAGAAGAAGAGAGACTCCTGAAATTCCTGACAATTGTGTACCCCACAAACAAGCCAGCTGTGGAACTAGTCACCCCACTTCCATCCAGCACCCCAGTAGACAGGACGTATTCTTATCAACCTGTGAAATACCCACCAGTCATATCCCAGCTTCATTCTCCGGAAATTTGTTACTGTGGATAGATAATGTGTGATTTCACCTATTGACGTGAATGTTCCTAAGCAGGGAATTGTCATTCCCCATGCCAATATTTCCTCAGGTTTGATACTGTGGGCCTCGTCCTTGGTTGAACGTAGAGGGGCCTATTTTCATGCTTTGACCTCTGGAATGAGATTTATCATCCCGGTCATACTTAGGAGTCTTTTTTCACCTGTTGGAAAAACTGAAAATATTAAGCTCACTGGTCCGTTTCAGATATATCCTAATCCAAAAGCAAGCCTGAGCAGTGGGTATTTATTTACTCAGGAGAATGATGAGGATGGTGGCCATGAGAAGAATGCTGGAAAGAATACTTATCATCCAATTGTCCAATACATCCAATGGATCATCCTTAATTTAGTATCAACATAACTCCAGATCATGAGCTCAGGCTGCCTGATGTACAACAATTCAGAGGTGATGGTGAGAGCCTTCCACTTTGGGCCCATTACTCGCCTCTCTTCTCTCAGATGCTCTGTGGTATCACAATGCTTGGTGGGCAGCATGCCATTGCCATGGCAACCATTGGGCCTGATCTGCTCAGATGGAAAGCAACTCCACCTCCTCTGTGCCCACCTGCTCTCCACAGAAGGATGGCACTTCCCCTGAACGTGTGTCAGGTTCAACACGGTGGTTCCAGAACTGCTCCCCAGGAATACTCAGTCTACAATCTCATTTGGAAAGACTATGGGATGGAAAAAATCCCACTCCCCACGGAGCCTGAACAGGAAAACAATGGCCGATGGAGGAAGAACAACACAGGAGCATCCCTTTCCATGGGAGGAGGCTTTTCCACGGAAGGAAACTATGGAATATCTTTTAACCTGATTTCCACCCATGCCATTTCAGCAGATATAGGTACCATACCAAGGCTTTCAGTCCTGTCTTCCAATATGGAGCTGGGATTGTAATGGGCACATTTTGGGAGTCAGGCCCGGAAGGAGAGAAGACTCTGGTACACGTGTGCTTGTTTGTCCCATTTGTGGGATATCCACCTTAAACAATCCCATGTCCTTGGAGCAATTATCCTGCCGTTGGCGGTACTTGTATCAACAGCTCCTGTACCTCTCTCTCTCCTTCTTTTGATCTCCTTCTCTCTAGCTCTCTCACTCTACCCTTTGCCCCACTTCTATTTCTTTTGAATCCTCCTGTTACATGTTGACCTGTGGTGATAATGGATGAAATATACAAGCCAAGAGAATGGTCCAAGTTAACCCACAGCCTTTTCTCCCTGTCATCCTAAGTCTGATCAAATATGAAATCCGTGGTCCAGAAAGACTTCCTGTGCTGTGTGGAGACACCCCAACTATGTCACACTTCCACAACACTTCCCATATTCAGCCCTTCCGATGGACACGCTGACCACTTCATATGTACTTCGGTCTGGAGGGTCGCATATTGGACTCAGAGAGCAACACACTTGAAACAAGGTCCACCTGAGTGCTCTCCCAAGAAATGGCTTATCTGCAGCATTCCCTACCTGGTCCATGAGGTATTGTGGATTTGCTCGGGTGTGGATCTCAGGACTCGTTCGTAGGGTATATAGAATATCAAGTCTATGACTCTTCATGTCTCAATGATTGGGCATCCAGTAAATGGTATCAGATTCCTTTGCCAGTGGACTGGCCAACCATAGCCCAGAGTGCAAGATGTCTGTCAACCAAAGCCAGTCTCTATGGAGTATACCTCCTCATTCTCTAGCCTCATGAGTGTCAGGGACAGAGCCCACTCCCTTCCAGGAGGGAACTTTCAATACCCTCAAATTGTAGGCATCATCACAGGGCTCCTGGAAGATCAGACAATCGACCCACCTTTCCTTCCTTATGCTTGTAGACACAACAAACACACTGGCACTGGCCCCAGGCACCACACTCCCAGGAAGCACTCAATGAGAGGGAGGGTGTGCTTATCCACCTGTGGAAAAGGCACGGGAAATAGACCGGTTACATCTGGGTTAAAAGGCCTCTGTTTGGAGGGCTCCCCTGTGGCTTAGGCTATGGAAATATGTATTCAGATGTGTGGAGCTGAAAATGCCCCATTGGGAATGTCTTCTTCAGGGGTTACATCCAGGGCCTCATGCTTGGAGGAGAGCATTGGGGCATGGTTTCCTTGTTTGTGCCCTGGGATGTCTTGTTTCAAATGGCCAGGAAGCACAATTCTTCTTTCACATGTAGGAACTCCCTTGAGGTATTCTGCCCACGGATCCCCTGAAGATATCACATGTTCAAACACCAAGCCTCTGTAATCTACATTTAGCTTGGGAGCCTGAGGGGAGTGGTGGCTATGCGTCTACAGATGGAGATAAGAGTGTTCATCCAAGAGGACCACCCCTCTGATGGATCCTCCTTTCCATCAACTTCGACATACCACCAGAGCAAGAGCTAATGGTGTCCATCTTTGAACTCTCAAGGTTTGAGGGTGAGACTTTCCCACATATGGCCCATCACACACCTCTTTTCTCACAGAGAGGTGGTTTGGTCACCAGGCTCCATGGGCATCATATCAGTGCCATGGCCAGCTCTGGGAATGCACCTTTCAGAAGGAAGGCACCTCCACACACTGGGGAACCCAATTGTCTCTATCATGATGGATCTCTGATAACATGTGTAGCATTTCAGGGTCAAGTGCTTTCTCAGGCACTGCCTCACACGAATACACAGGACAGAATCTCTTTTGGAGAGAAAAGCTGACATTCCAAACACCCAAACAAAAGTCCCCTGGACAATGTCATCAAGGAACGACTGAGGAAGAACACCCTCTGAGCTGCCATTTCAATAGGAAGGGTCTTTTCCGCTTAGGGAAAATAGAGGGTGTCATTTAACTTAACCCACACCTCACGTCATTTGAGAGGACATGGGTGCCAAGCAGGGAGGACTGCTTGCTACCGACCTATTTCTAGAGGCAGGCCAAGAACGAGTGAAAATCTCATGCAAGAGTCCTGAGATTGCCTTTGTGTCTAATAGTCCCCGGAAACACAGACAAGGGCTTGGGAAGGAAATTGTGCCCTGGAATGTGGCTTGTGTCCAAAACACATCTCATTCTTTCTCTCTCTCACTCTCTCTCTGGGCTTCTTCTTCCTTCATATTCTCTCGAATTCACCTCATCCAAGGTTATCTGTGGTGGTACAGGTTGGCATATCTCAGCCAGGAGAGCAGTCCAATTCTTTCACCAAGATTTTCCATCAGTCTTCCAAACTCCTCTCAAATGTGAAAGCATTATTCCTGAAATAACTCCTCTGTTTGTATGGGGATATTCCACCTTACACAATGTACCCCTATCTTACCATTGTCAGACCTTCACACTCACAGATAACCACCACAATTCTACTGCCTTCTACATGGTCACAGATGTGACTCCGAGATCAACATCTTTTCAACCACCCACACATAAGGGACCGAGTGAGAATTCACTTCTCTGAAGCACACCCCGTGTATTTGAAGTTGCTGGTGAGGTGGATCTCTCGACTCTTTCTAAGCGGAGTTCGGAAATGAAGTCTCTGACTCTCCATGTCTCAGTGAATAGGCATCTAAGTAGGGGTCTGAGCACTCTTCAGCAGGGTCTGAATGACAATGGGACAGAGTTCAAGGATTCGGTCCCCTCAAACCAGTCTCCATTTGGGACAATCCTCCTCCTTCTCTAGACCCTCAATTGGCAGGCCAGAGGCCCCTCTCATCCAAGAGGGAAACCTCAAGACCTGCCCATGGAGCCCTCACCACAGGGCTCACGGAGGAGAAGAAGAGAGACTCCTGAAATTCCTGACAATTGTGTACCCCACAAACAAGCCAGCTGTGGAACTAGTCACCCCACTTCCATCCAGCACCCCAGTAGACAGGACGTATTCTTATCAACCTGTGAAATACCCACCAGTCATATCCCAGCTTCATTCTCCGGAAATTTGTTACTGTGGATAGATAATGTGTGATTTCACCTATTGACGTGAATGTTCCTAAGCAGGGAATTGTCATTCCCCATGCCAATATTTCCTCAGGTTTGATACTGTGGGCCTCGTCCTTGGTTGAACGTAGAGGGGCCTATTTTCATGCTTTGACCTCTGGAATGAGATTTATCATCCCGGTCATACTTAGGAGTCTTTTTTCACCTGTTGGAAAAACTGAAAATATTAAGCTCACTGGTCCGTTTCAGATATATCCTAATCCAAAAGCAAGCCTGAGCAGTGGGTATTTATTTACTCAGGAGAATGATGAGGATGGTGGCCATGAGAAGAATGCTGGAAAGAATACTTATCATCCAATTGTCCAATACATCCAATGGATCATCCTTAATTTAGTATCAACATAACTCCAGATCATGAGCTCAGGCTGCCTGATGTACAACAATTCAGAGGTGATGGTGAGAGCCTTCCACTTTGGGCCCATTACTCGCCTCTCTTCTCTCAGATGCTCTGTGGTATCACAATGCTTGGTGGGCAGCATGCCATTGCCATGGCAACCATTGGGCCTGATCTGCTCAGATGGAAAGCAACTCCACCTCCTCTGTGCCCACCTGCTCTCCACAGAAGGATGGCACTTCCCCTGAACGTGTGTCAGGTTCAACACGGTGGTTCCAGAACTGCTCCCCAGGAATACTCAGTCTACAATCTCATTTGGAAAGACTATGGGATGGAAAAAATCCCACTCCCCACGGAGCCTGAACAGGAAAACAATGGCCGATGGAGGAAGAACAACACAGGAGCATCCCTTTCCATGGGAGGAGGCTTTTCCACGGAAGGAAACTATGGAATATCTTTTAACCTGATTTCCACCCATGCCATTTCAGCAGATATAGGTACCATAACAAGGCTTTCAGTCCTGTCTTCCAATATGGAGCTGGGATTGTAATGGGCACATTTTGGGAGTCAGGCCCGGAAGGAGAGAAGACTCTGGTACACGTGTGCTTGTTTGTCCCATTTGTGGGATATCCACCTTAAACAATCCCATGTCCTTGGAGCAATTATCCTGCCGTTGGCGGTACTTGTATCAACAGCTCCTGTACCTCTCTCTCTCCTTCTTTTGATCTCCTTCTCTCTAGCTCTCTCACTCTACCCTTTGCCCCACTTCTATTTCTTTTGAATCCTCCTGTTACAAGTTGACCTGTGGTGATAATGGATGAAATATACAAGCCAAGAGAATGGTCCAAGTTAACCCACAGCCTTTTCTCCCTGTCATCCTAAGTCTGATCACATATGAAATCCGTGGTCCAGAAAGATTTCCTGTGCTGTGTGGAGACACCCCAACTATGTCACACTTCCACAACACTTCCCATATTCAGCCCTTCCGATGGACACGCTGACCACTTCATATGTACTTCGGTCTGGAGGGTCGCATATTGGACTCAGAGAGCAACACACTTGAAACAAGGTCCACCTGAGTGCTCTCCCAAGAAATGGCTTATCTGCAGCATTCCCTACCTGGTCCATGAGGTATTGTGGATTTGCTCGGGTGTGGATCTCAGGACTCGTTCGTAGGGTATATAGAATATCAAGTCTATGACTCTTCATGTCTCAATGATTGGGCATCCAGTAAATGGTATCAGATTCCTTTGCCAGTGGACTGGCCAACCATAGCCCAGAGTGCAAGATGTCTGTCAACCAAAGCCAGTCTCTATGGAGTATACCTCCTCATTCTCTAGCCTCATGAGTGTCAGGGACAGAGCCCACTCCCTTCCAGGAGGGAACTTTCAATACCCTCAAATTGTAGGCATCATCACAGGGCTCCTGGAAGATCAGACAATCGACCCACCTTTCCTTCCTTATGCTTGTAGACACAACAAACACACTGGCACTGGCCCCAGGCACCACACTCCCAGGAAGCACTCAATGAGAGGGAGGGTGTGCTTATCCACCTGTGGAAAAGGCACGGGAAATAGACCGGTTACATCTGGGTTAAAAGGCCTCTGTTTGGAGGGCTCCCCTGTGGCTTAGGCTATGGAAATATGTATTCAGATGTGTGGAGCTGAAAATGCCCCATTGGGAATGTCTTCTTCAGGGGTTACATCCAGGGCCTCATGCTTGGAGGAGAGCATTGGGGCATGGTTTCCTTGTTTGTGCCCTGGGATGTCTTGTTTCAAATGGCCAGGAAGCACAATTCTTCTTTCACATGTAGGAACTCCCTTGAGGTATTCTGCCCACGGATCCCCTGAAGATATCACATGTTCAAACACCAAGCCTCTGTAATCTACATTTAGCTTGGGAGCCTGAGGGGAGTGGTGGCTATGCGTCTACAGATGGAGATAAGAGTGTTCATCCAAGAGGACCACCCCTCTGATGGATCCTCCTTTCCATCAACTTCGACATACCACCAGAGCAAGAGCTAATGGTGTCCATCTTTGAACTCTCAAGGTTTGAGGGTGAGACTTTCCCACATATGGCCCATCACACACCTCTTTTCTCACAGAGAGGTGGTTTGGTCACCAGGCTCCATGGGCATCATATCAGTGCCATGGCCACCTCTGGGAATGCACCTTTCAGAAGGAAGGCACCTCCACACACTGGGGAACCCAATTGTCTCTATCATGATGGATCTCTGATAACATGTGTAGCATTTCAGGGTCAAGTGCTTTCTCAGGCACTGCCTCACACGAATACACAGGACAGAATCTCTTTTGGAGAGAAAAGCTGACATTCCAAACACCCAAACAAAAGTCCCCTGGACAATGTCATCAAGGAACGACTGAGGAAGAACACCCTCTGAGCTGCCATTTCAATAGGAAGGGTCTTTTCCGCTTAGGGAATATAGAGGGTGTCATTTAACTTAACCCACACCTCACGTCATTTGAGAGGACATGGGTGCCAAGCAGGGAGGACTGCTTGCTACCGACCTATTTCTAGAGGCAGGCCAAGAACGAGTGAAAATCTCATGCAAGAGTCCTGAGATTGCCTTTGTGTCTAATAGTCCCCGGAAACACAGACAAGGGCTTGGGAAGGAAATTGTGCCCTGGAATGTGGCTTGTGTCCAAAACACATCTCATTCTTTCTCTCTCTCACTCTCTCTCTGGGCTTCTTCTTCCTTCATATTCTCTCGAATTCACCTCATCCAAGGTTATCTGTGGTGGTACAGGTTGGCATATCTCAGCCAGGAGAGCAGTCCAATTCTTTCACCAAGATTTTCCATCAGTCTTCCAAACTCCTCTCAAATGTGAAAGCATTATTCCTGAAATAACTCCTCTGTTTGTATGGGGATATTCCACCTTACACAATGTACCCCTATCTTCCATTGTCAGACCTTCACACTCACAGATAACCACCACAATTCTACTGCCTTCTACATGGTCACAGATGTGACTCCGAGATCAACATCTTTTCAACCACCCACACATAAGGGACCTAGTGAGAATTCACTTCTCTGAAGCACACGCCGTGTATTTGAAGTTGCTGGTGAGGTGGATCTCTCGACTCTTTCTAAGCGGAGTTCGGAAATGAAGTCTCTGCCTCTCCATGTCTCAGTGAATAGGCATCTAAGTAGGGGTCTGAGCACTCTTCAGCAGGGTCTGAATGACAATGGGACAGAGTTCAAGGATTCGGTCCCCTCAAACCAGTCTCCATTTGGGACAATCCTCCTCCTTCTCTAGACCCTCAATTGGCAGGCCAGAGGCCCCTCTCATCCAAGAGGGAAACCTCAAGACCTGCCCATGGAGCCCTCACCACAGGGCTCACGGAGGAGAAGAAGAGAGACTCCTGAAATTCCTGACAATTGTGTACCCCACAAACAAGCCAGCTGTGGAACTAGTCACCCCACTTCCATCCAGCACCCCAGTAGACAGGACGTATTCTTATCAACCTGTGAAATACCCACCAGTCATATCCCAGCTTCATTCTCCGGAAATTTGTTACTGTGGAGAGATAATGTGTGATTTCACCTATTGACGTGAATGTTCCTAAGCAGGGAATTGTCATTCCCCATGCCAATATTTCCTCAGGTTTGATACTGTGGGCCTCGTCCTTGGTTGAACGTAGAGGGGCCTATTTTCATGCTTTGACCTCTGGAATGAGATTTATCATCCCGGTCATACTTAGGAGTCTTTTTTCACCTGTTGGAAAAACTGAAAATATTAAGCTCACTGGTCCGTTTCAGATATATCCTAATCCAAAAGCAAGCCTGAGCAGTGGGTATTTATTTACTCAGGAGAATGATGAGGATGGTGGCCATGAGAAGAATGCTGGAAAGAATACTTATCATCCAATTGTCCAATACATCCAATGGATCATCCTTAATTTAGTATCAACATAACTCCAGATCATGAGCTCAGGCTGCCTGATGTACAACAATTCAGAGGTGATGGTGAGAGCCTTCCACTTTGGGCCCATTACTCGCCTCTCTTCTCTCAGATGCTCTGTGGTATCACAATGCTTGGTGGGCAGCATGCCATTGCCATGGCAACCATTGGGCCTGATCTGCTCAGATGGAAAGCAACTCCACCTCCTCTGTGCCCACCTGCTCTCCACAGAAGGATGGCACTTCCCCTGAACGTGTGTCAGGTTCAACACGGTGGTTCCAGAACTGCTCCCCAGGAATACTCAGTCTACAATCTCATTTGGAAAGACTATGGGATGGAAAAAATCCCACTCCCCACGGAGCCTGAACAGGAAAACAATGGCCGATGGAGGAAGAACAACGCAGGAGCATCCCTTTCCATGGGAGGAGGCTTTTCCACGGAAGGAAACTATGGAATATCTTTTAACCTGATTTCCACCCATGCCATTTCAGCAGATATAGGTACCATAACAAGGCTTTCAGTCCTGTCTTCCAATATGGAGCTGGGATTGTAATGGGCACATTTTGGGAGTCAGGCCCGGAAGGAGAGAAGACTCTGGTACACGTGTGCTTGTTTGTCCCATTTGTGGGATATCCACCTTAAACAATCCCATGTCCTTGGAGCAATTATCCTGCCGTTGGCGGTACTTGTATCAACAGCTCCTGTACCTCTCTCTCTCCTTCTTTTGATCTCCTTCTCTCTAGCTCTCTCACTCTACCCTTTGCCCCACTTCTATTTCTTTTGAATCCTCCTGTTACAAGTTGACCTGTGGTGATAATGGATGAAATATACAAGCCAAGAGAATGGTCCAAGTTAACCCACAGCCTTTTCTCCCTGTCATCCTAAGTCTGATCAAATATGAAATCCGTGGTCCAGAAAGACTTCCTGTGCTGTGTGGAGACACCCCAACTATGTCACACTTCCACAACACTTCCCATATTCAGCCCTTCCGATGGACACGCTGACCACTTCATATGTACTTCGGTCTGGAGGGTCGCATATTGGACTCAGAGAGCAACACACTTGAAACAAGGTCCACCTGAGTGCTCTCCCAAGAAATGGCTTATCTGCAGCATTCCCTACCTGGTCCATGAGGTATTGTGGATTTGCTCGGGTGTGGATCTCAGGACTCGTTCGTAGGGTATATAGAATATCAAGTCTATGACTCTTCATGTCTCAATGATTGGGCATCCAGTAAATGGTATCAGATTCCTTTGCCAGTGGACTGGCCAACCATAGCCCAGAGTGCAAGATGTCTGTCAACCAAAGCCAGTCTCTATGGAGTATACCTCCTCATTCTCTAGCCTCATGAGTGTCAGGGACAGAGCCCACTCCCTTCCAGGAGGGAACTTTCAATACCCTCAAATTGTAGGCATCATCACAGGGCTCCTGGAAGATCAGACAATCGACCCACCTTTCCTTCCTTATGCTTGTAGACACAACAAACACACTGGCACTGGCCCCAGGCACCACACTCCCAGGAAGCACTCAATGAGAGGGAGGGTGTGCTTATCCACCTGTGGAAAAGGCACGGGAAATAGACCGGTTACATCTGGGTTAAAAGGCCTCTGTTTGGAGGGCTCCCCTGTGGCTTAGGCTATGGAAATATGTATTCAGATGTGTGGAGCTGAAAATGCCCCATTGGGAATGTCTTCTTCAGGGGTTACATCCAGGGCCTCATGCTTGGAGGAGAGCATTGGGGCATGGTTTCCTTGTTTGTGCCCTGGGATGTCTTGTTTCAAATGGCCAGGAAGCACAATTCTTCTTTCACATGTAGGAACTCCCTTGAGGTATTCTGCCCACGGATCCCCTGAAGATATCACATGTTCAAACACCAAGCCTCTGTAATCTACATTTAGCTTGGGAGCCTGAGGGGAGTGGTGGCTATGCGTCTACAGATGGAGATAAGAGTGTTCATCCAAGAGGACCACCCCTCTGATGGATCCTCCTTTCCATCAACTTCGACATACCACCAGAGCAAGAGCTAATGGTGTCCATCTTTGAACTCTCAAGGTTTGAGGGTGAGACTTTCCCACATATGGCCCATCACACACCTCTTTTCTCACAGAGAGGTGGTTTGGTCACCAGGCTCCATGGGCATCATATCAGTGCCATGGCCACCTCTGGGAATGCACCTTTCAGAAGGAAGGCACCTCCACACACTGGGGAACCCAATTGTCTCTATCATGATGGATCTCTGATAACATGTGTAGCATTTCAGGGTCAAGTGCTTTCTCAGGCACTGCCTCACACGAATACACAGGACAGAATCTCTTTTGGAGAGAAAAGCTGACATTCCAAACACCCAAACAAAAGTCCCCTGGACAATGTCATCAAGGAACGACTGAGGAAGAACACCCTCTGAGCTGCCATTTCAATAGGAAGGGTCTTTTCCGCTTAGGGAAAATAGAGGGTGTCATTTAACTTAACCCACACCTCACGTCATTTGAGAGGACATGGGTGCCAAGCAGGGAGGACTGCTTGCTACCGACCTATTTCTAGAGGCAGGCCAAGAACGAGTGAAAATCTCATGCAAGAGTCCTGAGATTGCCTTTGTGTCTAATAGTCCCCGGAAACACAGACAAGGGCTTGGGAAGGAAATTGTGCCCTGGAATGTGGCTTGTGTCCAAAACACATCTCATTCTTTCTCTCTCTCACTCTCTCTCTGGGCTTCTTCTTCCTTCATATTCTCTCGAATTCACCTCATCCAAGGTTATCTGTGGTGGTACAGGTTGGCATATCTCAGCCAGGAGAGCAGTCCAATTCTTTCACCAAGATTTTCCATCAGTCTTCCAAACTCCTCTCAAATGTGAAAGCATTATTCCTGAAATAACTCCTCTGTTTGTATGGGGATATTCCACCTTACACAATGTACCCCTATCTTACCATTGTCAGACCTTCACACTCACAGATAACCACCACAATTCTACTGCCTTCTACATGGTCACAGATGTGACTCCGAGATCAACATCTTTTCAACCACCCACACATAAGGGACCTAGTGAGAATTCACTTCTCTGAAGCACACCCCGTGTATTTGAAGTTGCTGGTGAGGTGGATCTCTCGACTCTTTCTAAGCGGAGTTCGGAAATGAAGTCTCTGCCTCTCCATGTCTCAGTGAATAGGCATCTAAGTAGGGGTCTGAGCACTCTTCAGCAGGGTCTGAATGACAATGGGACAGAGTTCAAGGATTCGGTCCCCTCAAACCAGTCTCCATTTGGGACAATCCTCCTCCTTCTCTAGACCCTCAATTGGCAGGCCAGAGGCCCCTCTCATCCAAGAGGGAAACCTCAAGACCTGCCCATGGAGCCCTCACCACAGGGCTCACGGAGGAGAAGAAGAGAGACTCCTGAAATTCCTGACAATTGTGTACCCCACAAACAAGCCAGCTGTGGAACTAGTCACCCCACTTCCATCCAGCACCCCAGTAGACAGGACGTATTCTTATCAACCTGTGAAATACCCACCAGTCATATCCCAGCTTCATTCTCCGGAAATTTGTTACTGTGGATAGATAATGTGTGATTTCACCTATTGACGTGAATGTTCCTAAGCAGGGAATTGTCATTCCCCATGCCAATATTTCCTCAGGTTTGATACTGTGGGCCTCGTCCTTGGTTGAACGTAGAGGGGCCTATTTTCATGCTTTGACCTCTGGAATGAGATTTATCATCCCGGTCATACTTAGGAGTCTTTTTTCACCTGTTGGAAAAACTGAAAATATTAAGCTCACTGGTCCGTTTCAGATATATCCTAATCCAAAAGCAAGCCTGAGCAGTGGGTATTTATTTACTCAGGAGAATGATGAGGATGGTGGCCATGAGAAGAATGCTGGAAAGAATACTTATCATCCAATTGTCCAATACATCCAATGGATCATCCTTAATTTAGTATCAACATAACTCCAGATCATGAGCTCAGGCTGCCTGATGTACAACAATTCAGAGGTGATGGTGAGAGCCTTCCACTTTGGGCCCATTACTCGCCTCTCTTCTCTCAGATGCTCTGTGGTATCACAATGCTTGGTGGGCAGCATGCCATTGCCATGGCAACCATTGGGCCTGATCTGCTCAGATGGAAAGCAACTCCACCTCCTCTGTGCCCACCTGCTCTCCACAGAAGGATGGCACTTCCCCTGAACGTGTGTCAGGTTCAACACGGTGGTTCCAGAACTGCTCCCCAGGAATACTCAGTCTACAATCTCATTTGGAAAGACTATGGGATGGAAAAAATCCCACTCCCCACGGAGCCTGAACAGGAAAACAATGGCCGATGGAGGAAGAACAACGCAGGAGCATCCCTTTCCATGGGAGGAGGCTTTTCCACGGAAGGAAACTATGGAATATCTTTTAACCTGATTTCCACCCATGCCATTTCAGCAGATATAGGTACCATAACAAGGCTTTCAGTCCTGTCTTCCAATATGGAGCTGGGATTGTAATGGGCACATTTTGGGAGTCAGGCCCGGAAGGAGAGAAGACTCTGGTACACGTGTGCTTGTTTGTCCCATTTGTGGGATATCCACCTTAAACAATCCCATGTCCTTGGAGCAATTATCCTGCCGTTGGCGGTACTTGTATCAACAGCTCCTGTACCTCTCTCTCTCCTTCTTTTGATCTCCTTCTCTCTAGCTCTCTCACTCTACCCTTTGCCCCACTTCTATTTCTTTTGAATCCTCCTGTTACAAGTTGACCTGTGGTGATAATGGATGAAATATACAAGCCAAGAGAATGGTCCAAGTTAACCCACAGCCTTTTCTCCCTGTCATCCTAAGTCTGATCAAATATGAAATCCGTGGTCGAGAAAGACTTCCTGTGCTGTGTGGAGACACCCCAACTATGTCACACTTCCACAACACTTCCCATATTCAGCCCTTCCGATGGACACGCTGACCACTTCATATGTACTTCGGTCTGGAGGGTCGCATATTGGACTCAGAGAGCAACACACTTGAAACAAGGTCCACCTGAGTGCTCTCCCAAGAAATGGCTTATCTGCAGCATTCCCTACCTGGTCCATGAGGTATTGTGGATTTGCTCGGGTGTGGATCTCAGGACTCGTTCGTAGGGTATATAGAATATCAAGTCTATGACTCTTCATGTCTCAATGATTGGGCATCCAGTAAATGGTATCAGATTCCTTTGCCAGTGGACTGGCCAACCATAGCCCAGAGTGCAAGATGTCTGTCAACCAAAGCCAGTCTCTATGGAGTATACCTCCTCATTCTCTAGCCTCATGAGTGTCAGGGACAGAGCCCACTCCCTTCCAGGAGGGAACTTTCAATACCCTCAAATTGTAGGCATCATCACAGGGCTCCTGGAAGATCAGACAATCGACCCACCTTTCCTTCCTTATGCTTGTAGACACAACAAACACACTGGCACTGGCCCCAGGCACCACACTCCCAGGAAGCACTCAATGAGAGGGAGGGTGTGCTTATCCACCTGTGGAAAAGGCACGGGAAATAGACCGGTTACATCTGGGTTAAAAGGCCTCTGTTTGGAGGGCTCCCCTGTGGCTTAGGCTATGGAAATATGTATTCAGATGTGTGGAGCTGAAAATGCCCCATTGGGAATGTCTTCTTCAGGGGTTACATCCAGGGCCTCATGCTTGGAGGAGAGCATTGGGGCATGGTTTCCTTGTTTGTGCCCTGGGATGTCTTGTTTCAAATGGCCAGGAAGCACAATTCTTCTTTCACATGTAGGAACTCCCTTGAGGTATTCTGCCCACGGATCCCCTGAAGATATCACATGTTCAAACACCAAGCCTCGGTAATCTACATTTAGCTTGGGAGCCTGAGGCGAGTGGTGGCTATGCGTCTACAGATGGAGATAAGAGTGTTCATCCAAGAGGACCACCCCTCTGATGGATCCTCCTTTCCATCAACTTCGACATACCACCAGAGCAAGAGCTAATGGTGTCCATCTTTGAACTCTCAAGGTTTGAGGGTGAGACTTTCCCACATATGGCCCATCACACACCTCTTTTCTCACAGAGAGGTGGTTTGGTCACCAGGCTCCATGGGCATCATATCAGTGCCATGGCCACCTCTGGGAATGCACCTTTCAGAAGGAAGGCACCTCCACACACTGGGGAACCCAATTGTCTCTATCATGATGGATCTCTGATAACATGTGGAGCATTTCAGGGTCAAGTGCTTTCTCAGGCACTGCCTCACACGAATACACAGGACAGAATCTCTTTTGGAGAGCAAAGCTGACATTCCAAACACCCAAACAAAAGTCCCCTGGACAATGTCATCAAGGAACGACTGAGGAAGAACACCCTCTGAGCTGCCATTTCAATAGGAAGGGTCTTTTCCGCTTAGGGAAAATAGAGGGTGTCATTTAACTTAACCCACACCTCACGTCATTTGAGAGGACATGGGTGCCAAGCAGGGAGGACTGCTTGCTACCGACCTATTTCTAGAGGCAGGCCAAGAACGAGTGAAAATCTCATGCAAGAGTCCTGAGATTGCCTTTGTGTCTAATAGTCCCCGGAAACACAGACAAGGGCTTGGGAAGGAAATTGTGCCCTGGAATGTGGCTTGTGTCCAAAACACATCTCATTCTTTCTCTCTCTCACTCTCTCTCTGGGCTTCTTCTTCCTTCATATTCTCTCGAATTCACCTCATCCAAGGTTATCTGTGGTGGTACAGGTTGGCATATCTCAGCCAGGAGAGCAGTCCAATTCTTTCACCAAGATTTTCCATCAGTCTTCCAAACTCCTCTCAAATGTGAAAGCATTATTCCTGAAATAACTCCTCTGTTTGTATGGGGATATTCCACCTTACACAATGTACCCCTATCTTACCATTGTCAGACCTTCACACTCACAGATAACCACCACAATTCTACTGCCTTCTACATGGTCACAGATGTGACTCCGAGATCAACATCTTTTCAACCACCCACACATAAGGGACCTAGTGAGAATTCACTTCTCTGAAGCACACCCCGTGTATTTGAAGTTGCTGGTGAGGTGGATCTCTCGACTCTTTCTAAGCGGAGTTCGGAAATGAAGTCTCTGCCTCTCCATGTCTCAGTGAATAGGCATCTAAGTAGGGGTCTGAGCACTCTTCAGCAGGGTCTGAATGACAATGGGACAGAGTTCAAGGATTCGGTCCCCTCAAACCAGTCTCCATTTGGGACAATCCTCCTCCTTCTCTAGACCCTCAATTGGCAGGCCAGAGGCCCCTCTCATCCAAGAGGGAAACCTCAAGACCTGCCCATGGAGCCCTCACCACAGGGCTCACGGAGGAGAAGAAGAGAGACTCCTGAAATTCCTGACAATTGTGTACCCCACAAACAAGCCAGCTGTGGAACTAGTCACCCCACTTCCATCCAGCACCCCAGTAGACAGGACGTATTCTTATCAACCTGTGAAATACCCACCAGTCATATCCCAGCTTCATTCTCCGGAAATTTGTTACTGTGGATAGATAATGTGTGATTTCACCTATTGACGTGAATGTTCCTAAGCAGGGAATTGTCATTCCCCATGCCAATATTTCCTCAGGTTTGATACTGTGGGCCTCGTCCTTGGTTGAACGTAGAGGGGCCTATTTTCATGCTTTGACCTCTGGAATGAGATTTATCATCCCGGTCATACTTAGGAGTCTTTTTTCACCTGTTGGAAAAACTGAAAATATTAAGCTCACTGGTCCGTTTCAGATATATCCTAATCCAAAAGCAAGCCTGAGCAGTGGGTATTTATTTACTCAGGAGAATGATGAGGATGGTGGCCATGAGAAGAATGCTGGAAAGAATACTTATCATCCAATTGTCCAATACATCCAATGGATCATCCTTAATTTAGTATCAACATAACTCCAGATCATGAGCTCAGGCTGCCTGATGTACAACAATTCAGAGGTGATGGTGAGAGCCTTCCACTTTGGGCCCATTACTCGCCTCTCTTCTCTCAGATGCTCTGTGGTATCACAATGCTTGGTGGGCAGCATGCCATTGCCATGGCAACCATTGGGCCTGATCTGCTCAGATGGAAAGCAACTCCACCTCCTCTGTGCCCACCTGCTCTCCACAGAAGGATGGCACTTCCCCTGAACGTGTGTCAGGTTCAACACGGTGGTTCCAGAACTGCTCCCCAGGAATACTCAGTCTACAATCTCATTTGGAAAGAATATGGGATGGAAAAAATCCCACTCCCCACGGAGCCTGAACAGGAAAACAATGGCCGATGGAGGAAGAACAACACAGGAGCATTCCTTTCCATGGGAGGAGGCTTTTCCACGGAAGGAAACTATGGAATATCTTTTAACCTGATTTCCACCCATGCCATTTCAGCAGATATAGGTACCATACCAAGGCTTTCAGTCCTGTCTTCCAATATGGAGCTGGGATTGTAATGGGCACATTTTGGGAGTCAGGCCCGGAAGGAGAGAAGACTCTGGTACACGTGTGCTTGTTTGTCCCATTTGTGGGATATCCACCTTAAACAATCCCATGTCCTTGGAGCAATTATCCTGCCGTTGGCGGTACTTGTATCAACAGCTCCTGTACCTCTCTCTCTCCTTCTTTTGATCTCCTTCTCTCTAGCTCTCTCACTCTACCCTTTGCCCCACTTCTATTTCTTTTGAATCCTCCTGTTACAAGTTGACCTGTGGTGATAATGGATGAAATATACAAGCCAAGAGAATGGTCCAAGTTAACCCACAGCCTTTTCTCCCTGTCATCCTAAGTCTGATCAAATATGAAATCCGTGGTCGAGAAAGACTTCCTGTGCTGTGTGGAGACACCCCAACTATGTCACACTTCCACAACACTTCCCATATTCAGCCCTTCCGATGGACACGCTGACCACTTCATATGTACTTCGGTCTGGAGGGTCGCATATTGGACTCAGAGAGCAACACACTTGAAACAAGGTCCACCTGAGTGCTCTCCCAAGAAATGGCTTATCTGCAGCATTCCCTACCTGGTCCATGAGGTATTGTGGATTTGCTCGGGTGTGGATCTCAGGACTCGTTCGTAGGGTATATAGAATATCAAGTCTATGACTCTTCATGTCTCAATGATTGGGCATCCAGTAAATGGTATCAGATTCCTTTGCCAGTGGACTGGCCAACCATAGCCCAGAGTGCAAGATGTCTGTCAACCAAAGCCAGTCTCTATGGAGTATACCTCCTCATTCTCTAGCCTCATGAGTGTCAGGGACAGAGCCCACTCCCTTCCAGGAGGGAACTTTCAACACCCTCAAATTGTAGGCATCATCACAGGGCTCCTGGAAGATCAGACAATCGACCCACCTTTCCTTCCTTATGCTTGTAGACACAACAAACACACTGGCACTGGCCCCAGGCACCACACTCCCAGGAAGCACTCAATGAGAGGGAGGGTGTGCTTATCCACCTGTGGAAAAGGCACGGGAAATAGACCGGTTACATCTGGGTTAAAAGGCCTCTGTTTGGAGGGCTCCCCTGTGGCTTAGGCTATGGAAATATGTATTCAGATGTGTGGAGCTGAAAATGCCCCATTGGGAATGTCTTCTTCAGGGGTTACATCCAGGGCCTCATGCTTGGAGGAGAGCATTGGGGCATGGTTTCCTTGTTTGTGCCCTGGGATGTCTTGTTTCAAATGGCCAGGAAGCACAATTCTTCTTTCACATGTAGGAACTCCCTTGAGGTATTCTGCCCACGGATCCCCTGAAGATATCACATGTTCAAACACCAAGCCTCTGTAATCTACATTTAGCTTGGGAGCCTGAGGGGAGTGGTGGCTATGCGTCTACAGATGGAGATAAGAGTGTTCATCCAAGAGGACCACCCCTCTGATGGATCCTCCTTTCCATCAACTTCGACATACCACCAGAGCAAGAGCTAATGGTGTCCATCTTTGAACTCTCAAGGTTTGAGGGTGAGACTTTCCCACATATGGCCCATCACACACCTCTTTTCTCACAGAGAGGTGGTTTGGTCACCAGGCTCCATGGGCATCATATCAGTGCCATGGCCACCTCTGGGAATGCACCTTTCAGAAGGAAGGCACCTCCACACACTGGGGAACCCAATTGTCTCTATCATGATGGATCTCTGATAACATGTGGAGCATTTCAGGGTCAAGTGCTTTCTCAGGCACTGCCTCACACGAATACACAGGACAGAATCTCTTTTGGAGAGAAAAGCTGACATTCCAAACACCCAAACAAAAGTCCCCTGGACAATGTCATCAAGGAACGACTGAGGAAGAACACCCTCTGAGCTGCCATTTCAATAGGAAGGGTCTTTTCCGCTTAGGGAAAATAGAGGGTGTCATTTAACTTAACCCACACCTCACGTCATTTGAGAGGACATGGGTGCCAAGCAGGGAGGACTGCTTGCTACCGACCTATTTCTAGAGGCAGGCCAAGAACGAGTGAAAATCTCATGCAAGAGTCCTGAGATTGCCTTTGTGTCTAATAGTCCCCGGAAACACAGACAAGGGCTTGGGAAGGAAATTGTGCCCTGGAATGTGGCTTGTGTCCAAAACACATCTCATTCTTTCTCTCTCTCACTCTCTCTCTGGGCTTCTTCTTCCTTCATATTCTCTCGAATTCACCTCATCCAAGGTTATCTGTGGTGGTACAGGTTGGCATATCTCAGCCAGGAGAGCAGTCCAATTCTTTCACCAAGATTTTCCATCAGTCTTCCAAACTCCTCTCAAATGTGAAAGCATTATTCCTGAAATAACTCCTCTGTTTGTATGGGGATATTCCACCTTACACAATGTACCCCTATCTTACCATTGTCAGACCTTCACACTCACAGATAACCACCACAATTCTACTGCCTTCTACATGGTCACAGATGTGACTCCGAGATCAACATCTTTTCAACCACCCACACATAAGGGACCTAGTGAGAATTCACTTCTCTGAAGCACACCCCGTGTATTTGAAGTTGCTGGTGAGGTGGATCTCTCGACTCTTTCTAAGCGGAGTTCGGAAATGAAGTCTCTGACTCTCCATGTCTCAGTGAATAGGCATCTAAGTAGGGGTCTGAGCACTCTTCAGCAGGGTCTGAATGACAATGGGACAGAGTTCAAGGATTCGGTCCCCTCAAACCAGTCTCCATTTGGGACAATCCTCCTCCTTCTCTAGACCCTCAATTGGCAGGCCAGAGGCCCCTCTCATCCAAGAGGGAAACCTCAAGACCTGCCCATGGAGCCCTCACCACAGGGCTCACGGAGGAGAAGAAGAGAGACTCCTGAAATTCCTGACAATTGTGTACCCCACAAACAAGCCAGCTGTGGAACTAGTCACCCCACTTCCATCCAGCACCCCAGTAGACAGGACGTATTCTTATCAACCTGTGAAATACCCACCAGTCATATCCCAGCTTCATTCTCCGGAAATTTGTTACTGTGGATAGATAATGTGTGATTTCACCTATTGACGTGAATGTTCCTAAGCAGGGAATTGTCATTCCCCATGCCAATATTTCCTCAGGTTTGATACTGTGGGCCTCGTCCTTGGTTGAACGTAGAGGGGCCTATTTTCATGCTTTGACCTCTGGAATGAGATTTATCATCCCGGTCATACTTAGGAGTCTTTTTTCACCTGTTGGAAAAACTGAAAATATTAAGCTCACTGGTCCGTTTCAGATATATCCTAATCCAAAAGCAAGCCTGAGCAGTGGGTATTTATTTACTCAGGAGAATGATGAGGATGGTGGCCATGAGAAGAATGCTGGAAAGAATACTTATCATCCAATTGTCCAATACATCCAATGGATCATCCTTAATTTAGTATCAACATAACTCCAGATCATGAGCTCAGGCTGCCTGATGTACAACAATTCAGAGGTGATGGTGAGAGCCTTCCACTTTGGGCCCATTACTCGCCTCTCTTCTCTCAGATGCTCTGTGGTATCACAATGCTTGGTGGGCAGCATGCCATTGCCATGGCAACCATTGGGCCTGATCTGCTCAGATGGAAAGCAACTCCACCTCCTCTGTGCCCACCTGCTCTCCACAGAAGGATGGCACTTCCCCTGAACGTGTGTCAGGTTCAACACGGTGGTTCCAGAACTGCTCCCCAGGAATACTCAGTCTACAATCTCATTTGGAAAGACTATGGGATGGAAAAAATCCCACTCCCCACGGAGCCTGAACAGGAAAACAATGGCCGATGGAGGAAGAACAACACAGGAGCATCCCTTTCCATGGGAGGAGGCTTTTCCACGGAAGGAAACTATGGAATATCTTTTAACCTGATTTCCACCCATGCCATTTCAGCAGATATAGGTACCATAACAAGGCTTTCAGTCCTGTCTTCCAATATGGAGCTGGGATTGTAATGGGCACATTTTGGGAGTCAGGCCCGGAAGGAGAGAAGACTCTGGTACACGTGTGCTTGTTTGTCCCATTTGTGGGATATCCACCTTAAACAATCCCATGTCCTTGGAGCAATTATCCTGCCGTTGGCGGTACTTGTATCAACAGCTCCTGTACCTCTCTCTCTCCTTCTTTTGATCTCCTTCTCTCTAGCTCTCTCACTCTACCCTTTGCCCCACTTCTATTTCTTTTGAATCCTCCTGTTACAAGTTGACCTGTGGTGATAATGGATGAAATATACAAGCCAAGAGAATGGTCCAAGTTAACCCACAGCCTTTTCTCCCTGTCATCCTAAGTCTGATCACATATGAAATCCGTGGTCCAGAAAGATTTCCTGTGCTGTGTGGAGACACCCCAACTATGTCACACTTCCACAACACTTCCCATATTCAGCCCTTCCGATGGACACGCTGACCACTTCATATGTACTTCGGTCTGGAGGGTCGCATATTGGACTCAGAGAGCAACACACTTGAAACAAGGTCCACCTGAGTGCTCTCCCAAGAAATGGCTTATCTGCAGCATTCCCTACCTGGTCCATGAGGTATTGTGGATTTGCTCGGGTGTGGATCTCAGGACTCGTTCGTAGGGTATATAGAATATCAAGTCTATGACTCTTCATGTCTCAATGATTGGGCATCCAGTAAATGGTATCAGATTCCTTTGCCAGTGGACTGGCCAACCATAGCCCAGAGTGCAAGATGTCTGTCAACCAAAGCCAGTCTCTATGGAGTATACCTCCTCATTCTCTAGCCTCATGAGTGTCAGGGACAGAGCCCACTCCCTTCCAGGAGGGAACTTTCAATACCCTCAAATTGTAGGCATCATCACAGGGCTCCTGGAAGATCAGACAACCGACCCACCTTTCCTTCCTTATGCTTGTAGACACAACAAACACACTGGCACTGGCCCCAGGCACCACACTCCCAGGAAGCACTCAATGAGAGGGAGGGTGTGCTTATCCACCTGTGGAAAAGGCACGGGAAATAGACCGGTTACATCTGGGTTAAAAGGCCTCTGTTTGGAGGGCTCCCCTGTGGCTTAGGCTATGGAAATATGTATTCAGATGTGTGGAGCTGAAAATGCCCCATTGGGAATGTCTTCTTCAGGGGTTACATCCAGGGCCTCATGCTTGGAGGAGAGCATTGGGGCATGGTTTCCTTGTTTGTGCCCTGGGATGTCTTGTTTCAAATGGCCAGGAAGCACAATTCTTCTTTCACATGTAGGAACTCCCTTGAGGTATTCTGCCCACGGATCCCCTGAAGATATCACATGTTCAAACACCAAGCCTCTGTAATCTACATTTAGCTTGGGAGCCTGAGGGGAGTGGTGGCTATGCGTCTACAGATGGAGATAAGAGTGTTCATCCAAGAGGACCACCCCTCTGATGGATCCTCCTTTCCATCAACTTCGACATACCACCAGAGCAAGAGCTAATGGTGTCCATCTTTGAACTCTCAAGGTTTGAGGGTGAGACTTTCCCACATATGGCCCATCACACACCTCTTTTCTCACAGAGAGGTGGTTTGGTCACCAGGCTCCATGGGCATCATATCAGTGCCATGGCCAGCTCTGGGAATGCACCTTTCAGAAGGAAGGCACCTCCACACACTGGGGAACCCAATTGTCTCTATCATGATGGATCTCTGATAACATGTGGAGCATTTCAGGGTCAAGTGCTTTCTCAGGCACTGCCTCACACGAATACACAGGACAGAATCTCTTTTGGAGAGAAAAGCTGACATTCCAAACACCCAAACAAAAGTCCCCTGGACAATGTCATCAAGGAACGACTGAGGAAGAACACCCTCTGAGCTGCCATTTCAATAGGAAGGGTCTTTTCCGCTTAGGGAAAATAGAGGGTGTCATTTAACTTAACCCACACCTCACGTCATTTGAGAGGACATGGGTGCCAAGCAGGGAGGACTGCTTGCTACCGACCTATTTCTAGAGGCAGGCCAAGAACGAGTGAAAATCTCATGCAAGAGTCCTGAGATTGCCTTTGTGTCTAATAGTCCCCGGAAACACAAACAAGGGCTTGGGAAGGAAATTGTGCCCTGGAATGTGGCTTGTGTCCAAAACACATCTCATTCTTTCTCTCTCTCACTCTCTCTCTGGGCTTCTTCTTCCTTCATATTCTCTCGAATTCACCTCATCCAAGGTTATCTGTGGTGGTACAGGTTGGCATATCTCAGCCAGGAGAGCAGTCCAATTCTTTCACCAAGATTTTCCATCAGTCTTCCAAACTCCTCTCAAATGTGAAAGCATTATTCCTGAAATAACTCCTCTGTTTGTATGGGGATATTCCACCTTACACAATGTACCCCTATCTTACCATTGTCAGACCTTCACACTCACAGATAACCACCACAATTCTACTGCCTTCTACATGGTCACAGATGTGACTCCGAGATCAACATCTTTTCAACCACCCACACATAAGGGACCTAGTGAGAATTCACTTCTCTGAAGCACACCCCGTGTATTTGAAGTTGCTGGTGAGGTGGATCTCTCGACTCTTTCTAAGCGGAGTTCGGAAATGAAGTCTCTGACTCTCCATGTCTCAGTGAATAGGCATCTAAGTAGGGGTCTGAGCACTCTTCAGCAGGGTCTGAATGACAATGGGACAGAGTTCAAGGATTCGGTCCCCTCAAACCAGTCTCCATTTGGGACAATCCTCCTCCTTCTCTAGACCCTCAATTGGCAGGCCAGAGGCCCCTCTCATCCAAGAGGGAAACCTCAAGACCTGCCCATGGAGCCCTCACCACAGGGCTCACGGAGGAGAAGAAGAGAGACTCCTGAAATTCCTGACAATTGTGTACCCCACAAACAAGCCAGCTGTGGAACTAGTCACCCCACTTCCATCCAGCACCCCAGTAGACAGGACGTATTCTTATCAACCTGTGAAATACCCACCAGTCATATCCCAGCTTCATTCTCCGGAAATTTGTTACTGTGGAGAGATAATGTGTGATTTCACCTATTGACGTGAATGTTCCTAAGCAGGGAATTGTCATTCCCCATGCCAATATTTCCTCAGGTTTGATACTGTGGGCCTCGTCCTTGGTTGAACGTAGAGGGGCCTATTTTCATGCTTTGACCTCTGGAATGAGATTTATCATCCCGGTCATACTTAGGAGTCTTTTTTCACCTGTTGGAAAAACTGAAAATATTAAGCTCACTGGTCCGTTTCAGATATATCCTAATCCAAAAGCAAGCCTGAGCAGTGGGTATTTATTTACTCAGGAGAATGATGAGGATGGTGGCCATGAGAAGAATGCTGGAAAGAATACTTATCATCCAATTGTCCAATACATCCAATGGATCATCCTTAATTTAGTATCAACATAACTCCAGATCATGAGCTCAGGCTGCCTGATGTACAACAATTCAGAGGTGATGGTGAGAGCCTTCCACTTTGGGCCCATTACTCGCCTCTCTTCTCTCAGATGCTCTGTGGTATCACAATGCTTGGTGGGCAGCATGCCATTGCCATGGCAACCATTGGGCCTGATCTGCTCAGATGGAAAGCAACT
The DNA here is from genome assembly GCF_054392235.1 of Sus scrofa. NCBI lineage: Eukaryota > Metazoa > Chordata > Mammalia > Artiodactyla > Suidae > Sus > Sus scrofa. Next base: position 47,214,341 of record NC_139402.1, read on the forward strand.
CCACCTCCTCTGTGCCCACCTGCTCTCCACAGAAGGATGGCACTTCCCCTGAACGTGTGTCAGGTTCAACACGGTGGTTCCAGAACTGCTCCCCAGGAATACTCAGTCTACAATCTCATTTGGAAAGACTATGGGATGGAAAAAATCCCACTCCCCACGGAGCCTGAACAGGAAAACAATGGCCGATGGCGGAAGAACAACACAGGAGCATCCCTTTCCATGGGAGGAGGCTTTTCCACGGAAGGAAACTATGGAATATCTTTTAACCTGATTTCCACCCATGCCATTTCAGCAGATATAGGTACCATAACAAGGCTTTCAGTCCTGTCTTCCAATATGGAGCTGGGATTGTAATGGGCACATTTTGGGAGTCAGGCCCGGAAGGAGAGAAGACTCTGGTACACGTGTGCTTGTTTGTCCCATTTGTGGGATATCCACCTTAAACAATCCCATGTCCTTGGAGCAATTATCCTGCCGTTGGCGGTACTTGTATCAACAGCTCCTGTACCTCTCTCTCTCCTTCTTTTGATCTCCTTCTCTCTAGCTCTCTCACTCTACCCTTTGCCCCACTTCTATTTCTTTTGAATCCTCCTGTTACAAGTTGACCTGTGGTGATAATGGATGAAATATACAAGCCAAGAGAATGGTCCAAGTTAACCCACAGCCTTTTCTCCCTGTCATCCTAAGTCTGATCAAATATGAAATCCGTGGTCCAGAAAGACTTCCTGTGCTGTGTGGAGACACCCCAACTATGTCACACTTCCACAACACTTCCCATATTCAGCCCTTCCGATGGACACGCTGACCACTTCATATACACTTTGGTCTGGAGGGTCGCATATTGGACTCAGAGAGCAACACACTTGAAACAAGGTCCACCTGAGTGCTCTCCCAAGAAATGGCTTATCTGCAGCATTCCCTACCTGGTCCATGAGGTATTGTGGATTTGCTCGGGTGTGGATCTCAGGACTCGTTCGTAGGGTATATAGAATATCAAGTCTATGACTCTTCATGTCTCAATGATTGGGCATCCAGTAAATGGTATCAGATTCCTTGGCCAGTGGACTGGCCAACCATAGCCCAGAGTGCAAGATGTCTGTCAACCAAAGCCAGTCTCTATGGAGTATACCTCCTCATTCTCTAGCCTCATGAGTGTCAGGGACAGAGCCCACTCCCTTCCAGGAGGGAACTTTCAATACCCTCAAATTGTAGGCATCATCACAGGGCTCCTGGAAGATCAGACAATCGACCCACCTTTCCTTCCTTATGCTTGTAGACACAACAAACACACTGGCACTGGCCCCAGGCACCACGCTCCCAGGAAGCACTCAATGAGAGGGAGGGTGTGCTTATCCACCTGTGGAAAAGGCACGGGAAATAGACCGGTTACATCTGGGTTAAAAGGCCTCTGTTTGGAGGGCTCCCCTGTGGCTTAGGCTATGGAAATATGTATTCAGATGTGTGGAGCTGAAAATGCCCCATTGGGAATGTCTTCTTCAGGGGTTACATCCAGGGCCTCATGCTTGGAGGAGAGCATTGGGGCATGGTTTCCTTGTTTGTGCCCTGGGATGTCTTGTTTCAAATGGCCAGGAAGCACAATTCTTCTTTCACATGTAGGAACTCCCTTGAGGTATTCTGCCCACGGATCCCCTGAAGATATCACATGTTCAAACACCAAGCCTCTGTAATCTACATTTAGCTTGGGAGCCTGAGGGGAGTGGTGGCTATGCGTCTACAGATGGAGATAAGAGTGTTCATCCAAGAGGACCACCCCTCTGATGGATCCTCCTTTCCATCAACTTCGACATACCACCAGAGCAAGAGCTAATGGTGTCCATCTTTGAACTCTCAAGGTTTGAGGGTGAGACTTTCCCACATATGGCCCATCACACACCTCTTTTCTCACAGAGAGGTGGTTTGGTCACCAGGCTCCATGGGCATCATATCAGTGCCATGGCCACCTCTGGGAATGCACCTTTCAGAAGGAAGGCACCTCCACACACTGGGGAACCCAATTGTCTCTATCATGATGGATCTCTGATAACATGTGTAGCATTTCAGGGTCAAGTGCTTTCTCAGGCACTGCCTCACACGAATACACAGGACAGAATCTCTTTTGGAGAGAAAAGCTGACATTCCAAACACCCAAACAAAAGTCCCCTGGACAATGTCATCAAGGAACGACTGAGGAAGAACACCCTCTGAGCTGCCATTTCAATAGGAAGGGTCTTTTCCGCTTAGGGAAAATAGAGGGTGTCATTTAACTTAACCCACACCTCACGTCATTTGAGAGGACATGGGTGCCAAGCAGGGAGGACTGCTTGCTACCGACCTATTTCTAGAGGCAGGCCAAGAACGAGTGAAAATCTCATGCAAGAGTCCTGAGATTGCCTTTGTGTCTAATAGTCCCCGGAAACACAGACAAGGGCTTGGGAAGGAAATTGTGCCCTGGAATGTGGCTTGTGTCCAAAACACATCTCATTCTTTCTCTCTCTCACTCTCTCTCTGGGCTTCTTCTTCCTTCATATTCTCTCGAATTCACCTCATCCAAGGTTATCTGTGGTGGTACAGGTTGGCATATCTCAGCCAGGAGAGCAGTCCAATTCTTTCACCAAGATTTTCCATCAGTCTTCCAAACTCCTCTCAAATGTGAAAGCATTATTCCTGAAATAACTCCTCTGTTTGTATGGGGATATTCCACCTTACACAATGTACCCCTATCTTACCATTGTCAGACCTTCACACTCACAGATAACCACCACAATTCTACTGCCTTCTACATGGTCACAGATGTGACTCCGAGATCAACATCTTTTCAACCACCCACACATAAGGGACCTAGTGAGAATTCACTTCTCTGAAGCACACCCCGTGTATTTGAAGTTGCTGGTGAGGTGGATCTCTCGACTCTTTCTAAGCGGAGTTCGGAAATGAAGTCTCTGACTCTCCATGTCTCAGTGAATAGGCATCTAAGTAGGGGTCTGAGCACTCTTCAGCAGGGTCTGAATGACAATGGGACAGAGTTCAAGGATTCGGTCCCCTCAAACCAGTCTCCATTTGGGACAATCCTCCTCCTTCTCTAGACCCTCAATTGGCAGGCCAGAGGCCCCTCTCATCCAAGAGGGAAACCTCAAGACCTGCCCATGGAGCCCTCACCACAGGGCTCACGGAGGAGAAGAAGAGAGACTCCTGAAATTCCTGACAATTGTGTACCCCACAAACAAGCCAGCTGTGGAACTAGTCACCCCACTTCCATCCAGCACCCCAGTAGACAGGACGTATTCTTATCAACCTGTGAAATACCCACCAGTCATATCCCAGCTTCATTCTCCGGAAATTTGTTACTGTGGAGAGATAATGTGTGATTTCACCTATTGACGTGAATGTTCCTAAGCAGGGAATTGTCATTCCCCATGCCAATATTTCCTCAGGTTTGATACTGTGGGCCTCGTCCTTGGTTGAACGTAGAGGGGCCTATTTTCATGCTTTGACCTCTGGAATGAGATTTATCATCCCGGTCATACTTAGGAGTCTTTTTTCACCTGTTGGAAAAACTGAAAATATTAAGCTCACTGGTCCGTTTCAGATATATCCTAATCCAAAAGCAAGCCTGAGCAGTGGGTATTTATTTACTCAGGAGAATGATGAGGATGGTGGCCATGAGAAGAATGCTGGAAAGAATACTTATCATCCAATTGTCCAATACATCCAATGGATCATCCTTAATTTAGTATCAACATAACTCCAGATCATGAGCTCAGGCTGCCTGATGTACAACAATTCAGAGGTGATGGTGAGAGCCTTCCACTTTGGGCCCATTACTCGCCTCTCTTCTCTCAGATGCTCTGTGGTATCACAATGCTTGGTGGGCAGCATGCCATTGCCATGGCAACCATTGGGCCTGATCTGCTCAGATGGAAAGCAACTCCACCTCCTCTGTGCCCACCTGCTCTCCACAGAAGGATGGCACTTCCCCTGAACGTGTGTCAGGTTCAACACGGTGGTTCCAGAACTGCTCCCCAGGAATACTCAGTCTACAATCTCATTTGGAAAGACTATGGGATGGAAAAAATCCCACTCCCCACGGAGCCTGAACAGGAAAACAATGGCCGATGGCGGAAGAACAACACAGGAGCATCCCTTTCCATGGGAGGAGGCTTTTCCACGGAAGGAAACTATGGAATATCTTTTAACCTGATTTCCACCCATGCCATTTCAGCAGATATAGGTACCATAACAAGGCTTTCAGTCCTGTCTTCCAATATGGAGCTGGGATTGTAATGGGCACATTTTGGGAGTCAGGCCCGGAAGGAGAGAAGACTCTGGTACACGTGTGCTTGTTTGTCCCATTTGTGGGATATCCACCTTAAACAATCCCATGTCCTTGGAGCAATTATCCTGCCGTTGGCGGTACTTGTATCAACAGCTCCTGTACCTCTCTCTCTCCTTCTTTTGATCTCCTTCTCTCTAGCTCTCTCACTCTACCCTTTGCCCCACTTCTATTTCTTTTGAATCCTCCTGTTACAAGTTGACCTGTGGTGATAATGGATGAAATATACAAGCCAAGAGAATGGTCCAAGTTAACCCACAGCCTTTTCTCCCTGTCATCCTAAGTCTGATCAAATATGAAATCCGTGGTCCAGAAAGACTTCCTGTGCTGTGTGGAGACACCCCAACTATGTCACACTTCCACAACACTTCCCATATTCAGCCCTTCCGATGGACACGCTGACCACTTCATATGTACTTCGGTCTGGAGGGTCGCATATTGGACTCAGAGAGCAACACACTTGAAACAAGGTCCACCTGAGTGCTCTCCCAAGAAATGGCTTATCTGCAGCATTCCCTACCTGGTCCATGAGGTATTGTGGATTTGCTCGGGTGTGGATCTCAGGACTCGTTCGTAGGGTATATAGAATATCAAGTCTATGACTCTTCATGTCTCAATGATTGGGCATCCAGTAAATGGTATCAGATTCCTTGGCCAGTGGACTGGCCAACCATAGCCCAGAGTGCAAGATGTCTGTCAACCAAAGCCAGTCTCTATGGAGTATACCTCCTCATTCTCTAGCCTCATGAGTGTCAGGGACAGAGCCCACTCCCTTCCAGGAGGGAACTTTCAATACCCTCAAATTGTAGGCATCATCACAGGGCTCCTGGAAGATCAGACAATCGACCCACCTTTCCTTCCTTATGCTTGTAGACACAACAAACACACTGGCACTGGCCCCAGGCACCACGCTCCCAGGAAGCACTCAATGAGAGGGAGGGTGTGCTTATCCACCTGTGGAAAAGGCACGGGAAATAGACCGGTTACATCTGGGTTAAAAGGCCTCTGTTTGGAGGGCTCCCCTGTGGCTTAGGCTATGGAAATATGTATTCAGATGTGTGGAGCTGAAAATGCCCCATTGGGAATGTCTTCTTCAGGGGTTACATCCAGGGCCTCATGCTTGGAGGAGAGCATTGGGGCATGGTTTCCTTGTTTGTGCCCTGGGATGTCTTGTTTCAAATGGCCAGGAAGCACAATTCTTCTTTCACATGTAGGAACTCCCTTGAGGTATTCTGCCCACGGATCCCCTGAAGATATCACATGTTCAAACACCAAGCCTCTGTAATCTACATTTAGCTTGGGAGCCTGAGGGGAGTGGTGGCTATGCGTCTACAGATGGAGATAAGAGTGTTCATCCAAGAGGACCACCCCTCTGATGGATCCTCCTTTCCATCAACTTCGACATACCACCAGAGCAAGAGCTAATGGTGTCCATCTTTGAACTCTCAAGGTTTGAGGGTGAGACTTTCCCACATATGGCCCATCACACACCTCTTTTCTCACAGAGAGGTGGTTTGGTCACCAGGCTCCATGGGCATCATATCAGTGCCATGGCCACCTCTGGGAATGCACCTTTCAGAAGGAAGGCACCTCCACACACTGGGGAACCCAATTGTCTCTATCATGATGGATCTCTGATAACATGTGTAGCATTTCAGGGTCAAGTGCTTTCTCAGGCACTGCCTCACACGAATACACAGGACAGAATCTCTTTTGGAGAGAAAAGCTGACATTCCAAACACCCAAACAAAAGTCCCCTGGACAATGTCATCAAGGAACGACTGAGGAAGAACACCCTCTGAGCTGCCATTTCAATAGGAAGGGTCTTTTCCGCTTAGGGAAAATAGAGGGTGTCATTTAACTTAACCCACACCTCACGTCATTTGAGAGGACATGGGTGCCAAGCAGGGAGGACTGCTTGCTACCGACCTATTTCTAGAGGCAGGCCAAGAACGAGTGAAAATCTCATGCAAGAGTCCTGAGATTGCCTTTGTGTCTAATAGTCCCCGGAAACACAGACAAGGGCTTGGGAAGGAAATTGTGCCCTGGAATGTGGCTTGTGTCCAAAACACATCTCATTCTTTCTCTCTCTCACTCTCTCTCTGGGCTTCTTCTTCCTTCATATTCTCTCGAATTCACCTCATCCAAGGTTATCTGTGGTGGTACAGGTTGGCATATCTCAGCCAGGAGAGCAGTCCAATTCTTTCACCAAGATTTTCCATCAGTCTTCCAAACTCCTCTCAAATGTGAAAGCATTATTCCTGAAATAACTCCTCTGTTTGTATGGGGATATTCCACCTTACACAATGTACCCCTATCTTACCATTGTCAGACCTTCACACTCACAGATAACCACCACAATTCTACTGCCTTCTACATGGTCACAGATGTGACTCCGAGATCAACATCTTTTCAACCACCCACACATAAGGGACCTAGTGAGAATTCACTTCTCTGAAGCACACCCCGTGTATTTGAAGTTGCTGGTGAGGTGGATCTCTCGACTCTTTCTAAGCGGAGTTCGGAAATGAAGTCTCTGACTCTCCATGTCTCAGTGAATAGGCATCTAAGTAGGGGTCTGAGCACTCTTCAGCAGGGTCTGAATGACAATGGGACAGAGTTCAAGGATTCGGTCCCCTCAAACCAGTCTCCATTTGGGACAATCCTCCTCCTTCTCTAGACCCTCAATTGGCAGGCCAGAGGCCCCTCTCATCCAAGAGGGAAACCTCAAGACCTGCCCATGGAGCCCTCACCACAGGGCTCACGGAGGAGAAGAAGAGAGACTCCTGAAATTCCTGACAATTGTGTACCCCACAAACAAGCCAGCTGTGGAACTAGTCACCCCACTTCCATCCAGCACCCCAGTAGACAGGACGTATTCTTATCAACCTGTGAAATACCCACCAGTCATATCCCAGCTTCATTCTCCGGAAATTTGTTACTGTGGAGAGATAATGTGTGATTTCACCTATTGACGTGAATGTTCCTAAGCAGGGAATTGTCATTCCCCATGCCAATATTTCCTCAGGTTTGATACTGTGGGCCTCGTCCTTGGTTGAACGTAGAGGGGCCTATTTTCATGCTTTGACCTCTGGAATGAGATTTATCATCCCGGTCATACTTAGGAGTCTTTTTTCACCTGTTGGAAAAACTGAAAATATTAAGCTCACTGGTCCGTTTCAGATATATCCTAATCCAAAAGCAAGCCTGAGCAGTGGGTATTTATTTACTCAGGAGAATGATGAGGATGGTGGCCATGAGAAGAATGCTGGAAAGAATACTTATCATCCAATTGTCCAATACATCCAATGGATCATCCTTAATTTAGTATCAACATAACTCCAGATCATGAGCTCAGGCTGCCTGATGTACAACAATTCAGAGGTGATGGTGAGAGCCTTCCACTTTGGGCCCATTACTCGCCTCTCTTCTCTCAGATGCTCTGTGGTATCACAATGCTTGGTGGGCAGCATGCCATTGCCATGGCAACCATTGGGCCTGATCTGCTCAGATGGAAAGCAACTCCACCTCCTCTGTGCCCACCTGCTCTCCACAGAAGGATGGCACTTCCCCTGAACGTGTGTCAGGTTCAACACGGTGGTTCCAGAACTGCTCCCCAGGAATACTCAGTCTACAATCTCATTTGGAAAGACTATGGGATGGAAAAAATCCCACTCCCCACGGAGCCTGAACAGGAAAACAATGGCCGATGGCGGAAGAACAACACAGGAGCATCCCTTTCCATGGGAGGAGGCTTTTCCACGGAAGGAAACTATGGAATATCTTTTAACCTGATTTCCACCCATGCCATTTCAGCAGATATAGGTACCATAACAAGGCTTTCAGTCCTGTCTTCCAATATGGAGCTGGGATTGTAATGGGCACATTTTGGGAGTCAGGCCCGGAAGGAGAGAAGACTCTGGTACACGTGTGCTTGTTTGTCCCATTTGTGGGATATCCACCTTAAACAATCCCATGTCCTTGGAGCAATTATCCTGCCGTTGGCGGTACTTGTATCAACAGCTCCTGTACCTCTCTCTCTCCTTCTTTTGATCTCCTTCTCTCTAGCTCTCTCACTCTACCCTTTGCCCCACTTCTATTTCTTTTGAATCCTCCTGTTACAAGTTGACCTGTGGTGATAATGGATGAAATATACAAGCCAAGAGAATGGTCCAAGTTAACCCACAGCCTTTTCTCCCTGTCATCCTAAGTCTGATCAAATATGAAATCCGTGGTCCAGAAAGACTTCCTGTGCTGTGTGGAGACACCCCAACTATGTCACACTTCCACAACACTTCCCATATTCAGCCCTTCCGATGGACACGCTGACCACTTCATATACACTTTGGTCTGGAGGGTCGCATATTGGACTCAGAGAGCAACACACTTGAAACAAGGTCCACCTGAGTGCTCTCCCAAGAAATGGCTTATCTGCAGCATTCCCTACCTGGTCCATGAGGTATTGTGGATTTGCTCGGGTGTGGATCTCAGGACTCGTTCGTAGGGTATATAGAATATCAAGTCTATGACTCTTCATGTCTCAATGATTGGGCATCCAGTAAATGGTATCAGATTCCTTGGCCAGTGGACTGGCCAACCATAGCCCAGAGTGCAAGATGTCTGTCAACCAAAGCCAGTCTCTATGGAGTATACCTCCTCATTCTCTAGCCTCATGAGTGTCAGGGACAGAGCCCACTCCCTTCCAGGAGGGAACTTTCAATACCCTCAAATTGTAGGCATCATCACAGGGCTCCTGGAAGATCAGACAATCGACCCACCTTTCCTTCCTTATGCTTGTAGACACAACAAACACACTGGCACTGGCCCCAGGCACCACGCTCCCAGGAAGCACTCAATGAGAGGGAGGGTGTGCTTATCCACCTGTGGAAAAGGCACGGGAAATAGACCGGTTACATCTGGGTTAAAAGGCCTCTGTTTGGAGGGCTCCCCTGTGGCTTAGGCTATGGAAATATGTATTCAGATGTGTGGAGCTGAAAATGCCCCATTGGGAATGTCTTCTTCAGGGGTTACATCCAGGGCCTCATGCTTGGAGGAGAGCATTGGGGCATGGTTTCCTTGTTTGTGCCCTGGGATGTCTTGTTTCAAATGGCCAGGAAGCACAATTCTTCTTTCACATGTAGGAACTCCCTTGAGGTATTCTGCCCACGGACCCCCTGAAGATATCACATGTTCAAACACCAAGCCTCTGTAATCTACATTTAGCTTGGGAGCCTGAGGGGAGTGGTGGCTATGCGTCTACAGATGGAGATAAGAGTGTTCATCCAAGAGGACCACCCCTCTGATGGATCCTCCTTTCCATCAACTTCGACATACCACCAGAGCAAGAGCTAATGGTGTCCATCTTTGAACTCTCAAGGTTTGAGGGTGAGACTTTCCCACATATGGCCCATCACACACCTCTTTTCTCACAGAGAGGTGGTTTGGTCACCAGGCTCCATGGGCATCATATCAGTGCCATGGCCACCTCTGGGAATGCACCTTTCAGAAGGAAGGCACCTCCACACACTGGGGAACCCAATTGTCTCTATCATGATGGATCTCTGATAACATGTGTAGCATTTCAGGGTCAAGTGCTTTCTCAGGCACTGCCTCACACGAATACACAGGACAGAATCTCTTTTGGAGAGCAAAACTGACATTCCAAACACCCAAACAAAAGTCCCCTGGACAATGTCATCAAGGAACGACTGAGGAAGAACACCCTCTGAGCTGCCATTTCAATAGGAAGGGTCTTTTCCGCTTAGGGAAAATAGAGGGTGTCATTTAACTTAACCCACACCTCACGTCATTTGAGAGGACATGGGTGCCAAGCAGGGAGGACTGCTTGCTACCGACCTATTTCTAGAGGCAGGCCAAGAACGAGTGAAAATCTCATGCAAGAGTCCTGAGATTGCCTTTGTGTCTAATAGTCCCCGGAAACACAGACAAGGGCTTGGGAAGGAAATTGTGCCCTGGAATGTGGCTTGTGTCCAAAACACATCTCATTCTTTCTCTCTCTCACTCTCTCTCTGGGCTTCTTCTTCCTTCATATTCTCTCGAATTCACCTCATCCAAGGTTATCTGTGGTGGTACAGGTTGGCATATCTCAGCCAGGAGAGCAGTCCAATTCTTTCACCAAGATTTTCCATCAGTCTTCCAAACTCCTCTCAAATGTGAAAGCATTATTCCTGAAATAACTCCTCTGTTTGTATGGGGATATTCCACCTTACACAATGTACCCCTATCTTACCATTGTCAGACCTTCACACTCACAGATAACCACCACAATTCTACTGCCTTCTACATGGTCACAGATGTGACTCCGAGATCAACATCTTTTCAACCACCCACACATAAGGGACCTAGTGAGAATTCACTTCTCTGAAGCACACCCCGTGTATTTGAAGTTGCTGGTGAGGTGGATCTCTCGACTCTTTCTAAGCGGAGTTCGGAAATGAAGTCTCTGACTCTCCATGTCTCAGTGAATAGGCATCTAAGTAGGGGTCTGAGCACTCTTCAGCAGGGTCTGAATGACAATGGGACAGAGTTCAAGGATTCGGTCCCCTCAAACCAGTCTCCATTTGGGACAATCCTCCTCCTTCTCTAGACCCTCAATTGGCAGGCCAGAGGCCCCTCTCATCCAAGAGGGAAACCTCAAGACCTGCCCATGGAGCCCTCACCACAGGGCTCACGGAGGAGAAGAAGAGAGACTCCTGAAATTCCTGACAATTGTGTACCCCACAAACAAGCCAGCTGTGGAACTAGTCACCCCACTTCCATCCAGCACCCCAGTAGACAGGACGTATTCTTATCAACCTGTGAAATACCCACCAGTCATATCCCAGCTTCATTCTCCGGAAATTTGTTACTGTGGAGAGATAATGTGTGATTTCACCTATTGACGTGAATGTTCCTAAGCAGGGAATTGTCATTCCCCATGCCAATATTTCCTCAGGTTTGATACTGTGGGCCTCGTCCTTGGTTGAACGTAGAGGGGCCTATTTTCATGCTTTGACCTCTGGAATGAGATTTATCATCCCGGTCATACTTAGGAGTCTTTTTTCACCTGTTGGAAAAACTGAAAATATTAAGCTCACTGGTCCGTTTCAGATATATCCTAATCCAAAAGCAAGCCTGAGCAGTGGGTATTTATTTACTCAGGAGAATGATGAGGATGGTGGCCATGAGAAGAATGCTGGAAAGAATACTTATCATCCAATTGTCCAATACATCCAATGGATCATCCTTAATTTAGTATCAACATAACTCCAGATCATGAGCTCAGGCTGCCTGATGTACAACAATTCAGAGGTGATGGTGAGAGCCTTCCACTTTGGGCCCATTACTCGCCTCTCTTCTCTCAGATGCTCTGTGGTATCACAATGCTTGGTGGGCAGCATGCCATTGCCATGGCAACCATTGGGCCTGATCTGCTCAGATGGAAAGCAACTCCACCTCCTCTGTGCCCACCTGCTCTCCACAGAAGGATGGCACTTCCCCTGAACGTGTGTCAGGTTCAACACGGTGGTTCCAGAACTGCTCCCCAGGAATACTCAGTCTACAATCTCATTTGGAAAGACTATGGGATGGAAAAAATCCCACTCCCCACGGAGCCTGAACAGGAAAACAATGGCCGATGGCGGAAGAACAACACAGGAGCATCCCTTTCCATGGGAGGAGGCTTTTCCACGGAAGGAAACTATGGAATATCTTTTAACCTGATTTCCACCCATGCCATTTCAGCAGATATAGGTACCATAACAAGGCTTTCAGTCCTGTCTTCCAATATGGAGCTGGGATTGTAATGGGCACATTTTGGGAGTCAGGCCCGGAAGGAGAGAAGACTCTGGTACACGTGTGCTTGTTTGTCCCATTTGTGGGATATCCACCTTAAACAATCCCATGTCCTTGGAGCAATTATCCTGCCGTTGGCGGTACTTGTATCAACAGCTCCTGTACCTCTCTCTCTCCTTCTTTTGATCTCCTTCTCTCTAGCTCTCTCACTCTACCCTTTGCCCCACTTCTATTTCTTTTGAATCCTCCTGTTACAAGTTGACCTGTGGTGATAATGGATGAAATATACAAGCCAAGAGAATGGTCCAAGTTAACCCACAGCCTTTTCTCCCTGTCATCCTAAGTCTGATCAAATATGAAATCCGTGGTCCAGAAAGACTTCCTGTGCTGTGTGGAGACACCCCAACTATGTCACACTTCCACAACACTTCCCATATTCAGCCCTTCCGATGGACACGCTGACCACTTCATATAAACTTTGGTCTGGAGGGTCGCATATTGGACTCAGAGAGCAACACACTTGAAACAAGGTCCACCTGAGTGCTCTCCCAAGAAATGGCTTATCTGCAGCATTCCCTACCTGGTCCATGAGGTCTTGTGGATTTGCTCGGGTGTGGATCTCAGGACTCGTTCGTAGGGTATATAGAATATCAAGTCTATGACTCTTCATGTCTCAATGATTGGGCATCCAGTAAATGGTATCAGATTCCTTCGCCAGTGGACTGGCCAACCATAGCCCAGAGTGCAAGATGTCTGTCAACCAAAGCCAGTCTCTATGGAGTATACCTCCTCATTCTCTAGCCTCATGAGTGTCAGGGACAGAGCCCACTCCCTTCCAGGAGGGAACTTTCAATACCCTCAAATTGTAGGCATCATCACAGGGCTCCTGGAAGATCAGACAATCGACCCACCTTTCCTTCCTTATGCTTGTAGACACAACAAACACACTGGCACTGGCCCCAGGCACCACGCTCCCAGGAAGCACTCAATGAGAGGGAGGGTGTGCTTATCCACCTGTGGAAAAGGCACGGGAAATAGACCGGTTACATCTGGGTTAAAAGGCCTCTGTTTGGAGGGCTCCCCTGTGGCTTAGGCTATGGAAATATGTATTCAGATGTGTGGAGCTGAAAATGCCCCATTGGGAATGTCTTCTTCAGGGGTTACATCCAGGGCCTCATGCTTGGAGGAGAGCATTGGGGCATGGTTTCCTTGTTTGTGCCCTGGGATGTCTTGTTTCAAATGGCCAGGAAGCACAATTCTTCTTTCACATGTAGGAACTCCCTTGAGGTATTCTGCCCACGGATCCCCTGAAGATATCACATGTTCAAACACCAAGCCTCTGTAATCTACATTTAGCTTGGGAGCCTGAGGGGAGTGGTGGCTATGCGTCTACAGATGGAGATAAGAGTGTTCATCCAAGAGGACCACCCCTCTGATGGATCCTCCTTTCCATCAACTTCGACATACCACCAGAGCAAGAGCTAATGGTGTCCATCTTTGAACTCTCAAAGTTTGAGGGTGAGACTTTCCCACATATGGCCCATCACACACCTCTTTTCTCACAGAGAGGTGGTTTGGTCACCAGGCTCCATGGGCATCATATCAGTGCCATGGCCACCTCTGGGAATGCACCTTTCAGAAGGAAGGCACCTCCACACACTGGGGAACCCAATTGTCTCTATCATGATGGATCTCTGATAACATGTGTAGCATTTCAGGGTCAAGTGCTTTCTCAGGCACTGCCTCACACGAATACACAGGACAGAATCTCTTTTGGAGAGCAAAGCTGACATTCCAAACACCCAAACAAAAGTCCCCTGGACAATGTCATCAAGGAACGACTGAGGAAGAACACCCTCTGAGCTGCCATTTCAATAGGAAGGGTCTTTTCCGCTTAGGGAAAATAGAGGGTGTCATTTAACTTAACCCACACCTCACGTCATTTGAGAGGACATGGGTGCCAAGCAGGGAGGACTGCTTGCTACCGACCTATTTCTAGAGGCAGGCCAAGAACGAGTGAAAATCTCATGCAAGAGTCCTGAGATTGCCTTTGTGTCTAATAGTCCCCGGAAACACAGACAAGGGCTTGGGAAGGAAATTGTGCCCTGGAATGTGGCTTGTGTCCAAAACACATCTCATTCTTTCTCTCTCTCACTCTCTCTCTGGGCTTCTTCTTCCTTCATATTCTCTCGAATTCACCTCATCCAAGGTTATCTGTGGTGGTACAGGTTGGCATATCTCAGCCAGGAGAGCAGTCCAATTCTTTCACCAAGATTTTCCATCAGTCTTCCAAACTCCTCTCAAATGTGAAAGCATTATTCCTGAAATAACTCCTCTGTTTGTATGGGGATATTCCACCTTACACAATGTACCCCTATCTTACCATTGTCAGACCTTCACACTCACAGATAACCACCACAATTCTACTGCCTTCTACATGGTCACAGATGTGACTCCGAGATCAACATCTTTTCAACCACCCACACATAAGGGACCTAGTGAGAATTCACTTCTCTGAAGCACACCCCGTGTATTTGAAGTTGCTGGTGAGGTGGATCTCTCGACTCTTTCTAAGCGGAGTTCGGAAATGAAGTCTCTGACTCTCCATGTCTCAGTGAATAGGCATCTAAGTAGGGGTCTGAGCACTCTTCAGCAGGGTCTGAATGACAATGGGACAGAGTTCAAGGATTCGGTCCCCTCAAACCAGTCTCCATTTGGGACAATCCTCCTCCTTCTCTAGACCCTCAATTGGCAGGCCAGAGGCCCCTCTCATCCAAGAGGGAAACCTCAAGACCTGCCCATGGAGCCCTCACCACAGGGCTCACGGAGGAGAAGAAGAGAGACTCCTGAAATTCCTGACAATTGTGTACCCCACAAACAAGCCAGCTGTGGAACTAGTCACCCCACTTCCATCCAGCACCCCAGTAGACAGGACGTATTCTTATCAACCTGTGAAATACCCACCAGTCATATCCCAGCTTCATTCTCCGGAAATTTGTTACTGTGGATAGATAATGTGTGATTTCACCTATTGACGTGAATGTTCCTAAGCAGGGAATTGTCATTCCCCATGCCAATATTTCCTCAGGTTTGATACTGTGGGCCTCGTCCTTGGTTGAACGTAGAGGGGCCTATTTTCATGCTTTGACCTCTGGAATGAGATTTATCATCCCGGTCATACTTAGGAGTCTTTTTTCACCTGTTGGAAAAACTGAAAATATTAAGCTCACTGGTCCGTTTCAGATATATCCTAATCCAAAAGCAAGCCTGAGCAGTGGGTATTTATTTACTCAGGAGAATGATGAGGATGGTGGCCATGAGAAGAATGCTGGAAAGAATACTTATCATCCAATTGTCCAATACATCCAATGGATCATCCTTAATTTAGTATCAACATAACTCCAGATCATGAGCTCAGGCTGCCTGATGTACAACAATTCAGAGGTGATGGTGAGAGCCTTCCACTTTGGGCCCATTACTCGCCTCTCTTCTCTCAGATGCTCTGTGGTATCACAATGCTTGGTGGGCAGCATGCCATTGCCATGGCAACCATTGGGCCTGATCTGCTCAGATGGAAAGCAACTCCACCTCCTCTGTGCCCACCTGCTCTCCACAGAAGGATGGCACTTCCCCTGAACGTGTGTCAGGTTCAACACGGTGGTTCCAGAACTGCTCCCCAGGAATACTCAGTCTACAATCTCATTTGGAAAGACTATGGGATGGAAAAAATCCCACTCCCCACGGAGCCTGAACAGGAAAACAATGGCCGATGGCGGAAGAACAACACAGGAGCATCCCTTTCCATGGGAGGAGGCTTTTCCACGGAAGGAAACTATGGAATATCTTTTAACCTGATTTCCACCCATGCCATTTCAGCAGATATAGGTACCATAACAAGGCTTTCAGTCCTGTCTTCCAATATGGAGCTGGGATTGTAATGGGCACATTTTGGGAGTCAGGCCCGGAAGGAGAGAAGACTCTGGTACACGTGTGCTTGTTTGTCCCATTTGTGGGATATCCACCTTAAACAATCCCATGTCCTTGGAGCAATTATCCTGCCGTTGGCGGTACTTGTATCAACAGCTCCTGTACCTCTCTCTCTCCTTCTTTTGATCTCCTTCTCTCTAGCTCTCTCACTCTACCCTTTGCCCCACTTCTATTTCTTTTGAATCCTCCTGTTACAAGTTGACCTGTGGTGATAATGGATGAAATATACAAGCCAAGAGAATGGTCCAAGTTAACCCACAGCCTTTTCTCCCTGTCATCCTAAGTCTGATCAAATATGAAATCCGTGGTCCAGAAAGACTTCCTGTGCTGTGTGGAGACACCCCAACTATGTCACACTTCCACAACACTTCCCATATTCAGCCCTTCCGATGGACACGCTGACCACTTCATATGTACTTCGGTCTGGAGGGTCGCATATTGGACTCAGAGAGCAACACACTTGAAACAAGGTCCACCTGAGTGCTCTCCCAAGAAATGGCTTATCTGCAGCATTCCCTACCTGGTCCATGAGGTCTTGTGCATTTGCTCGGGTGTGGATCTCAGGACTCGTTCGTAGGGTATATAGAATATCAAGTCTATGACTCTTCATGTCTCAATGATTGGGCATCCAGTAAATGGTATCAGATTCCTTTGCCAGTGGACTGGCCAACCATAGCCCAGAGTGCAAGATGTCTGTCAACCAAAGCCAGTCTCTATGGAGTATACCTCCTCATTCTCTAGCCTCATGAGTGTCAGGGACAGAGCCCACTCCCTTCCAGGAGGGAACTTTCAATACCCTCAAATTGTAGGCATCATCACAGGGCTCCTGGAAGATCAGACAATCGACCCACCTTTCCTTCCTTATGCTTGTAGACACAACAAACACACTGGCACTGGCCCCAGGCACCACGCTCCCAGGAAGCACTCAATGAGAGGGAGGGTGTGCTTATCCACCTGTGGAAAAGGCACGGGAAATAGACCGGTTACATCTGGGTTAAAAGGCCTCTGTTTGGAGGGCTCCCCTGTGGCTTAGGCTATGGAAATATGTATTCAGATGTGTGGAGCTGAAAATGCCCCATTGGGAATGTCTTCTTCAGGGGTTACATCCAGGGCCTCATGCTTGGAGGAGAGCATTGGGGCATGGTTTCCTTGTTTGTGCCCTGGGATGTCTTGTTTCAAATGGCCAGGAAGCACAATTCTTCTTTCACATGTAGGAACTCCCTTGAGGTATTCTGCCCACGGATCCCCTGAAGATATCACATGTTCAAACACCAAGCCTCTGTAATCTACATTTAGCTTGGGAGCCTGAGGGGAGTGGTGGCTATGCGTCTACAGATGGAGATAAGAGTGTTCATCCAAGAGGACCACCCCTCTGATGGATCCTCCTTTCCATCAACTTCGACATACCACCAGAGCAAGAGCTAATGGTGTCCATCTTTGAACTCTCAAGGTTTGAGGGTGAGACTTTCCCACATATGGCCCATCACACACCTCTTTTCTCACAGAGAGGTGGTTTGGTCACCAGGCTCCATGGGCATCATATCAGTGCCATGGCCAGCTCTGGGAATGCACCTTTCAGAAGGAAGGCACCTCCACACACTGGGGAACCCAATTGTCTCTATCATGATGGATCTCTGATAACATGTGTAGCATTTCAGGGTCAAGTGCTTTCTCAGGCACTGCCTCACACGAATACACAGGACAGAATCTCTTTTGGAGAGCAAAGCTGACATTCCAAACACCCAAACAAAAGTCCCCTGGACAATGTCATCAAGGAACGACTGAGGAAGAACACCCTCTGAGCTGCCATTTCAATAGGAAGGGTCTTTTCCGCTTAGGGAAAATAGAGGGTGTCATTTAACTTAACCCACACCTCACGTCATTTGAGAGGACATGGGTGCCAAGCAGGGAGGACTGCTTGCTACCGACCTATTTCTAGAGGCAGGCCAAGAACGAGTGAAAATCTCATGCAAGAGCCCTGAGATTGCCTTTGTGTCTAATAGTCCCCGGAAACACAGACAAGGGCTTGGGAAGGAAATTGTGCCCTGGAATGTGGCTTGTGTCCAAAACACATCTCATTCTTTCTCTCTCTCACTCTCTCTCTGGGCTTCTTCTTCCTTCATATTCGCTCGAATTCACCTCATCCAAGGTTATCTGTGGTGGTACAGGTTGGCATATCTCAGCCAGGAGAGCAGTCCAATTCTTTCACCAAGATTTTCCATCAGTCTTCCAAACTCCTCTCAAATGTGAAAGCATTATTCCTGAAATAACTCCTCTGTTTGTATGGGGATATTCCACCTTACACAATGTACCCCTATCTTACCATTGTCAGACCTTCACACTCACAGATAACCACCACAATTCTACTGCCTTCTACGTGGTCACAGATGTGACTCCGAGATCAACATCTTTTCAACCACCCACACATAAGGGACCTAGTGAGAATTCACTTCTCTGAAGCACACCCCGTGTATTTGAAGTTGCTGGTGAGGTGGATCTCTCGACTCTTTCTAAGCGGAGTTCGGAAATGAAGTCTCTGCCTCTCCATGTCTCAGTGAATAGGCATCTAAGTAGGGGTCTGAGCACTCTTCAGCAGGGTCTGAATGACAATGGGACAGAGTTCAAGGATTCGGTCCCCTCAAACCAGTCTCCATTTGGGACAATCCTCCTCCTTCTCTAGACCCTCAATTGGCAGGCCAGAGGCCCCTCTCATCCAAGAGGGAAACCTCAAGACCTGCCCATGGAGCCCTCACCACAGGGCTCACGGAGGAGAAGAAGAGAGACTCCTGAAATTCCTGACAATTGTGTACCCCACAAACAAGCCAGCTGTGGAACTAGTCACCCCACTTCCATCCAGCACCCCAGTAGACAGGACGTATTCTTATCAACCTGTGAAATACCCACCAGTCATATCCCAGCTTCATTCTCCGGAAATTTGTTACTGTGGATAGATAATGTGTGATTTCACCTATTGACGTGAATGTTCCTAAGCAGGGAATTGTCATTCCCCATGCCAATATTTCCTCAGGTTTGATACTGTGGGCCTCGTCCTTGGTTGAACGTAGAGGGGCCTATTTTCATGCTTTGACCTCTGGAATGAGATTTATCATCCCGGTCATACTTAGGAGTCTTTTTTCACCTGTTGGAAAAACTGAAAATATTAAGCTCACTGGTCCGTTTCAGATATATCCTAATCCAAAAGCAAGCCTGAGCAGTGGGTATTTATTTACTCAGGAGAATGATGAGGATGGTGGCCATGAGAAGAATGCTGGAAAGAATACTTATCATCCAATTGTCCAATACATCCAATGGATCATCCTTAATTTAGTATCAACATAACTCCAGATCATGAGCTCAGGCTGCCTGATGTACAACAATTCAGAGGTGATGGTGAGAGCCTTCCACTTTGGGCCCATTACTCGCCTCTCTTCTCTCAGATGCTCTGTGGTATCACAATGCTTGGTGGGCAGCATGCCATTGCCATGGCAACCATTGGGCCTGATCTGCTCAGATGGAAAGCAACTCCACCTCCTCTGTGCCCACCTGCTCTCCACAGAAGGATGGCACTTCCCCTGAACGTGTGTCAGGTTCAACACGGTGGTTCCAGAACTGCTCCCCAGGAATACTCAGTCTACAATCTCATTTGGAAAGACTATGGGATGGAAAAAATCCCACTCCCCACGGAGCCTGAACAGGAAAACAATGGCCGATGGCGGAAGAACAACACAGGAGCATCCCTTTCCATGGGAGGAGGCTTTTCCACGGAAGGAAACTATGGAATATCTTTTAACCTGATTTCCACCCATGCCATTTCAGCAGATATAGGTACCATAACAAGGCTTTCAGTCCTGTCTTCCAATATGGAGCTGGGATTGTAATGGGCACATTTTGGGAGTCAGGCCCGGAAGGAGAGAAGACTCTGGTACACGTGTGCTTGTTTGTCCCATTTGTGGGATATCCACCTTAAACAATCCCATGTCCTTGGAGCAATTATCCTGCCGTTGGCGGTACTTGTATCAACAGCTCCTGTACCTCTCTCTCTCCTTCTTTTGATCTCCTTCTCTCTAGCTCTCTCACTCTACCCTTTGCCCCACTTCTATTTCTTTTGAATCCTCCTGTTACAAGTTGACCTGTGGTGATAATGGATGAAATATACAAGCCAAGAGAATGGTCCAAGTTAACCCACAGCCTTTTCTCCCTGTCATCCTAAGTCTGATCAAATATGAAATCCGTGGTCCAGAAAGACTTCCTGTGCTGTGTGGAGACACCCCAACTATGTCACACTTCCACAACACTTCCCATATTCAGCCCTTCCGATGGACACGCTGACCACTTCATATCCACTTTGGTCTGGAGGGTCGCATATTGGACTCAGAGAGCAACACACTTGAAACAAGGTCCACCTGAGTGCTCTCCCAAGAAATGGCTTATCTGCAGCATTCCCTACCTGGTCCATGAGGTATTGTGGATTTGCTCGGGTGTGGATCTCAGGACTCGTTCGTAGGGTATATAGAATATCAAGTCTATGACTCTTCATGTCTCAATGATTGGGCATCCAGTAAATGGTATCAGATTCCTTTGCCAGTGGACTGGCCAACCATAGCCCAGAGTGCAAGATGTCTGTCAACCAAAGCCAGTCTCTATGGAGTATACCTCCTCATTCTCTAGCCTCATGAGTGTCAGGGACAGAGCCCACTCCCTTCCAGGAGGGAACTTTCAATACCCTCAAATTGTAGGCATCATCACAGGGCTCCTGGAAGATCAGACAATCGACCCACCTTTCCTTCCTTATGCTTGTAGACACAACAAACACACTGGCACTGGCCCCAGGCACCACACTCCCAGGAAGCACTCAATGAGAGGGAGGGTGTGCTTATCCACCTGTGGAAAAGGCACGGGAAATAGACCGGTTACATCTGGGTTAAAAGGCCTCTGTTTGGAGGGCTCCCCTGTGGCTTAGGCTATGGAAATATGTATTCAGATGTGTGGAGCTGAAAATGCCCCATTGGGAATGTCTTCTTCAGGGGTTACATCCAGGGCCTCATGCTTGGAGGAGAGCATTGGGGCATGGTTTCCTTGTTTGTGCCCTGGGATGTCTTGTTTCAAATGGCCAGGAAGCACAATTCTTCTTTCACATGTAGGAACTCCCTTGAGGTATTCTGCCCACGGATCCCCTGAAGATATCACATGTTCAAACACCAAGCCTCTGTAATCTACATTTAGCTTGGGAGCCTGAGGGGAGTGGTGGCTATGCGTCTACAGATGGAGATCAGAGGGTTCATCCAAGAGGACCACCCCTCTGATGGATCCTCCTTTCCATCAACTTCGACATACCACCAGAGCAAGAGCTAATGGTGTCCATCTTTGAACTCTCAAGGTTTGAGGGTGAGACTTTCCCACATATGGCCCATCACACACCTCTTTTCTCACAGAGAGGTGGTTTGGTCACCAGGCTCCATGGGCATCATATCAGTGCCATGGCCAGCTCTGGGAATGCACCTTTCAGAAGGAAGGCACCTCCACACACTGGGGAACCCAATTGTCTCTATCATGATGGATCTCTGATAACATGTGTAGCATTTCAGGGTCAAGTGCTTTCTCAGGCACTGCCTCACACGAATACACAGGACAGAATCTCTTTTGGAGAGCAAAACTGACATTCCAAACACCCAAACAAAAGTCCCCTGGACAATGTCATCAAGGAACGACTGAGGAAGAACACCCTCTGAGCTGCCATTTCAATAGGAAGGGTCTTTTCCGCTTAGGGAAAATAGAGGGTGTCATTTAACTTAACCCACACCTCACGTCATTTGAGAGGACATGGGTGCCAAGCAGGGAGGACTGCTTGCTACCGACCTATTTCTAGAGGCAGGCCAAGAACGAGTGAATATCTCATGCAAGAGTCCTGAGATTGCCTTTGTGTCTAATAGTCCCCGGAAACACAGACAAGGGCTTGGGAAGGAAATTGTGCCCTGGAATGTGGCTTGTGTCCAAAACACATCTCATTCTTTCTCTCTCTCACTCTCTCTCTGGGCTTCTTCTTCCTTCATATTCTCTCGAATTCACCTCATCCAAGGTTATCTGTGGTGGTACAGGTTGGCATATCTCAGCCAGGAGAGCAGTCCAATTCTTTCACCAAGATTTTCCATCAGTCTTCCAAACTCCTCTCAAATGTGAAAGCATTATTCCTGAAATAACTCCTCTGTTTGTATGGGGATATTCCACCTTACACAATGTACCCCTATCTTACCATTGTCAGACCTTCACACTCACAGATAACCACCACAATTCTACTGCCTTCTACATGGTCACAGATGTGACTCCGAGATCAACATCTTTTCAACCACCCACACATAAGGGACCTAGTGAGAATTCACTTCTCTGAAGCACACCCCGTGTATTTGAAGTTGCTGGTGAGGTGGATCTCTCGACTCTTTCTAAGCGGAGTTCGGAAATGAAGTCTCTGCCTCTCCATGTCTCAGTGAATAGGCATCTACGTAGGGGTCTGAGCACTCTTCAGCAGGGTCTGAATGACAATGGGACAGAGTTCAAGGATTCGGTCCCCTCAAACCAGTCTCCATTTGGGACAATCCTCCTCCTTCTCTAGACCCTCAATTGGCAGGCCAGAGGCCCCTCTCATCCAAGAGGGAAACCTCAAGACCTGCCCATGGAGCCCTCACCACAGGGCTCACGGAGGAGAAGAAGAGAGACTCCTGAAATTCCTGACAATTGTGTACCCCACAAACAAGCCAGCTGTGGAACTAGTCACCCCACTTCCATCCAGCACCCCAGTAGACAGGACGTATTCTTATCAACCTGTGAAATACCCACCAGTCATATCCCAGCTTCATTCTCCGGAAATTTGTTACTGTGGATAGATAATGTGTGATTTCACCTATTGACGTGAATGTTCCTAAGCAGGGAATTGTCATTCCCCATGCCAATATTTCCTCAGGTTTGATACTGTGGGCCTCGTCCTTGGTTGAACGTAGAGGGGCCTATTTTCATGCTTTGACCTCTGGAATGAGATTTATCATCCCGGTCATACTTAGGAGTCTTTTTTCACCTGTTGGAAAAACTGAAAATATTAAGCTCACTGGTCCGTTTCAGATATATCCTAATCCAAAAGCAAGCCTGAGCAGTGGGTATTTATTTACTCAGGAGAATGATGAGGATGGTGGCCATGAGAAGAATGCTGGAAAGAATACTTATCATCCAATTGTCCAATACATCCAATGGATCATCCTTAATTTAGTATCAACATAACTCCAGATCATGAGCTCAGGCTGCCTGATGTACAACAATTCAGAGGTGATGGTGAGAGCCTTCCACTTTGGGCCCATTACTCGCCTCTCTTCTCTCAGATGCTCTGTGGTATCACAATGCTTGGTGGGCAGCATGCCATTGCCATGGCAACCATTGGGCCTGATCTGCTCAGATGGAAAGCAACTCCACCTCCTCTGTGCCCACCTGCTCTCCACAGAAGGATGGCACTTCCCCTGAACGTGTGTCAGGTTCAACACGGTGGTTCCAGAACTGCTCCCCAGGAATACTCAGTCTACAATCTCATTTGGAAAGACTATGGGATGGAAAAAATCCCACTCCCCACGGAGCCTGAACAGGAAAACAATGGCCGATGGCGGAAGAACAACACAGGAGCATCCCTTTCCATGGGAGGAGGCTTTTCCACGGAAGGAAACTATGGAATATCTTTTAACCTGATTTCCACCCATGCCATTTCAGCAGATATAGGTACCATAACAAGGCTTTCAGTCCTGTCTTCCAATATGGAGCTGGGATTGTAATGGGCACATTTTGGGAGTCAGGCCCGGAAGGAGAGAAGACTCTGGTACACGTGTGCTTGTTTGTCCCATTTGTGGGATATCCACCTTAAACAATCCCATGTCCTTGGAGCAATTATCCTGCCGTTGGCGGTACTTGTATCAACAGCTCCTGTACCTCTCTCTCTCCTTCTTTTGATCTCCTTCTCTCTAGCTCTCTCACTCTACCCTTTGCCCCACTTCTATTTCTTTTGAATCCTCCTGTTACAAGTTGACCTGTGGTGATAATGGATGAAATATACAAGCCAAGAGAATGGTCCAAGTTAACCCACAGCCTTTTCTCCCTGTCATCCTAAGTCTGATCAAATATGAAATCCGTGGTCCAGAAAGACTTCCTGTGCTGTGTGGAGACACCCCAACTATGTCACACTTCCACAACACTTCCCATATTCAGCCCTTCCGATGGACACGCTGACCACTTCATATGTACTTCGGTCTGGAGGGTCGCATATTGGACTCAGAGAGCAACACACTTGAAACAAGGTCCACCTGAGTGCTCTCCCAAGAAATGGCTTATCTGCAGCATTCCCTACCTGGTCCATGAGGTATTGTGGATTTGCTCGGGTGTGGATCTCAGGACTCGTTCGTAGGGTATATAGAATATCAAGTCTATGACTCTTCATGTCTCAATGATTGGGCATCCAGTAAATGGTATCAGATTCCTTTGCCAGTGGACTGGCCAACCATAGCCCAGAGTGCAAGATGTCTGTCAACCAAAGCCAGTCTCTATGGAGTATACCTCCTCATTCTCTAGCCTCATGAGTGTCAGGGACAGAGCCCACTCCCTTCCAGGAGGGAACTTTCAATACCCTCAAATTGTAGGCATCATCACAGGGCTCCTGGAAGATCAGACAATCGACCCACCTTTCCTTCCTTATGCTTGTAGACACAACAAACACACTGGCACTGGCCCCAGGCACCACACTCCCAGGAAGCACTCAATGAGAGGGAGGGTGTGCTTATCCACCTGTGGAAAAGGCACGGGAAATAGACCGGTTACATCTGGGTTAAAAGGCCTCTGTTTGGAGGGCTCCCCTGTGGCTTAGGCTATGGAAATATGTATTCAGATGTGTGGAGCTGAAAATGCCCCATTGGGAATGTCTTCTTCAGGGGTTACATCCAGGGCCTCATGCTTGGAGGAGAGCATTGGGGCATGGTTTCCTTGTTTGTGCCCTGGGATGTCTTGTTTCAAATGGCCAGGAAGCACAATTCTTCTTTCACATGTAGGAACTCCCTTGAGGTATTCTGCCCACGGATCCCCTGAAGATATCACATGTTCAAACACCAAGCCTCTGTAATCTACATTTAGCTTGGGAGCCTGAGGGGAGTGGTGGCTATGCGTCTACAGATGGAGATCAGAGGGTTCATCCAAGAGGACCACCCCTCTGATGGATCCTCCTTTCCATCAACTTCGACATACCACCAGAGCAAGAGCTAATGGTGTCCATCTTTGAACTCTCAAGGTTTGAGGGTGAGACTTTCCCACATATGGCCCATCACACACCTCTTTTCTCACAGAGAGGTGGTTTGGTCACCAGGCTCCATGGGCATCATATCAGTGCCATGGCCACCACTGGGAATGCACCTTTCAGAAGGAAGGCACCTCCACACACTGGGGAACCCAATTGTCTCTATCATGATGGATCTCTGATAACATGTGTAGCATTTCAGGGTCAAGTGCTTTCTCAGGCACTGCCTCACACGAATACACAGGACAGAATCTCTTTTGGAGAGCAAAGCTGACATTCCAAACACCCAAACAAAAGTCCCCTGGACAATGTCATCAAGGAACGACTGAGGAAGAACACCCTCTGAGCTGCCATTTCAATAGGAAGGGTCTTTTCCGCTTAGGGAAAATAGAGGGTGTCATTTAACTTAACCCACACCTCACGTCATTTGAGAGGACATGGGTGCCAAGCAGGGAGGACTGCTTGCTACCGACCTATTTCTAGAGGCAGGCCAAGAACGAGTGAAAATCTCATGCAAGAGTCCTGAGATTGCCTTTGTGTCTAATAGTCCCCGGAAACACAGACAAGGGCTTGGGAAGGAAATTGTGCCCTGGAATGTGGCTTGTGTCCAAAACACATCTCATTCTTTCTCTCTCTCACTCTCTCTCTGGGCTTCTTCTTCCTTCATATTCTCTCGAATTCACCTCATCCAAGGTTATCTGTGGTGGTACAGGTTGGCATATCTCAGCCAGGAGAGCAGTCCAATTCTTTCACCAAGATTTTCCATCAGTCTTCCAAACTCCTCTCAAATGTGAAAGCATTATTCCTGAAATAACTCCTCTGTTTGTATGGGGATATTCCACCTTACACAATGTACCCCTATCTTACCATTGTCAGACCTTCACACTCACAGATAACCACCACAATTCTACTGCCTTCTACATGGTCACAGATGTGACTCCGAGATCAACATCTTTTCAACCACCCACACATAAGGGACCTAGTGAGAATTCACTTCTCTGAAGCACACCCCGTGTATTTGAAGTTGCTGGTGAGGTGGATCTCTCGACTCTTTCTAAGCGGAGTTCGGAAATGAAGTCTCTGCCTCTCCATGTCTCAGTGAATAGGCATCTAAGTAGGGGTCTGAGCACTCTTCAGCAGGGTCTGAATGACAATGGGACAGAGTTCAAGGATTCGGTCCCCTCAAACCAGTCTCCATTTGGGACAATCCTCCTCCTTCTCTAGACCCTCAATTGGCAGGCCAGAGGCCCCTCTCATCCAAGAGGGAAACCTCAAGACCTGCCCATGGAGCCCTCACCACAGGGCTCACGGAGGAGAAGAAGAGAGACTCCTGAAATTCCTGACAATTGTGTACCCCACAAACAAGCCAGCTGTGGAACTAGTCACCCCACTTCCATCCAGCACCCCAGTAGACAGGACGTATTCTTATCAACCTGTGAAATACCCACCAGTCATATCCCAGCTTCATTCTCCGGAAATTTGTTACTGTGGAGAGATAATGTGTGATTTCACCTATTGACGTGAATGTTCCTAAGCAGGGAATTGTCATTCCCCATGCCAATATTTCCTCAGGTTTGATACTGTGGGCCTCGTCCTTGGTTGAACGTAGAGGGGCCTATTTTCATGCTTTGACCTCTGGAATGAGATTTATCATCCCGGTCATACTTAGGAGTCTTTTTTCACCTGTTGGAAAAACTGAAAATATTAAGCTCACTGGTCCGTTTCAGATATATCCTAATCCAAAAGCAAGCCTGAGCAGTGGGTATTTATTTACTCAGGAGAATGATGAGGATGGTGGCCATGAGAAGAATGCTGGAAAGAATACTTATCATCCAATTGTCCAATACATCCAATGGATCATCCTTAATTTAGTATCAACATAACTCCAGATCATGAGCTCAGGCTGCCTGATGTACAACAATTCAGAGGTGATGGTGAGAGCCTTCCACTTTGGGCCCATTACTCGCCTCTCTTCTCTCAGATGCTCTGTGGTATCACAATGCTTGGTGGGCAGCATGCCATTGCCATGGCAACCATTGGGCCTGATCTGCTCAGATGGAAAGCAACTCCACCTCCTCTGTGCCCACCTGCTCTCCACAGAAGGATGGCACTTCCCCTGAACGTGTGTCAGGTTCAACACGGTGGTTCCAGAACTGCTCCCCAGGAATACTCAGTCTACAATCTCATTTGGAAAGACTATGGGATGGAAAAAATCCCACTCCCCACGGAGCCTGAACAGGAAAACAATGGCCGATGGAGGAAGAACAACACAGGAGCATCCCTTTCCATGGGAGGAGGCTTTTCCACGGAAGGAAACTATGGAATATCTTTTAACCTGATTTCCACCCATGCCATTTCAGCAGATATAGGTACCATACCAAGGCTTTCAGTCCTGTCTTCCAATATGGAGCTGGGATTGTAATGGGCACATTTTGGGAGTCAGGCCCGGAAGGAGAGAAGACTCTGGTACACGTGTGCTTGTTTGTCCCATTTGTGGGATATCCACCTTAAACAATCCCATGTCCTTGGAGCAATTATCCTGCCGTTGGCGGTACTTGTATCAACAGCTCCTGTACCTCTCTCTCTCCTTCTTTTGATCTCCTTCTCTCTAGCTCTCTCACTCTACCCTTTGCCCCACTTCTATTTCTTTTGAATCCTCCTGTTACAAGTTGACCTGTGGTGATAATGGATGAAATATACAAGCCAAGAGAATGGTCCAAGTTAACCCACAGCCTTTTCTCCCTGTCATCCTAAGTCTGATCAAATATGAAATCCGTGGTCCAGAAAGACTTCCTGTGCTGTGTGGAGACACCCCAACTATGTCACACTTCCACAACACTTCCCATATTCAGCCCTTCCGATGGACACGCTGACCACTTCATATGTACTTCGGTCTGGAGGGTCGCATATTGGACTCAGAGAGCAACACACTTGAAACAAGGTCCACCTGAGTGCTCTCCCAAGAAATGGCTTATCTGCAGCATTCCCTACCTGGTCCATGAGGTATTGTGGATTTGCTCGGGTGTGGATCTCAGGACTCGTTCGTAGGGTATATAGAATATCAAGTCTATGACTCTTCATGTCTCAATGATTGGGCATCCAGTAAATGGTATCAGATTCCTTTGCCAGTGGACTGGCCAACCATAGCCCAGAGTGCAAGATGTCTGTCAACCAAAGCCAGTCTCTATGGAGTATACCTCCTCATTCTCTAGCCTCATGAGTGTCAGGGACAGAGCCCACTCCCTTCCAGGAGGGAACTTTCAATACCCTCAAATTGTAGGCATCATCACAGGGCTCCTGGAAGATCAGACAATCGACCCACCTTTCCTTCCTTATGCTTGTAGACACAACAAACACACTGGCACTGGCCCCAGGCACCACGCTCCCAGGAAGCACTCAATGAGAGGGAGGGTGTGCTTATCCACCTGTGGAAAAGGCACGGGAAATAGACCGGTTACATCTGGGTTAAAAGGCCTCTGTTTGGAGGGCTCCCCTGTGGCTTAGGCTATGGAAATATGTATTCAGATGTGTGGAGCTGAAAATGCCCCATTGGGAATGTCTTCTTCAGGGGTTACATCCAGGGCCTCATGCTTGGAGGAGAGCATTGGGGCATGGTTTCCTTGTTTGTGCCCTGGGATGTCTTGTTTCAAATGGCCAGGAAGCACAATTCTTCTTTCACATGTAGGAACTCCCTTGAGGTATTCTGCCCACGGATCCCCTGAAGATATCACATGTTCAAACACCAAGCCTCTGTAATCTACATTTAGCTTGGGAGCCTGAGGGGAGTGGTGGCTATGCGTCTACAGATGGAGATAAGAGTGTTCATCCAAGAGGACCACCCCTCTGATGGATCCTCCTTTCCATCAACTTCGACATACCACCAGAGCAAGAGCTAATGGTGTCCATCTTTGAACTCTCAAGGTTTGAGGGTGAGACTTTCCCACATATGGCCCATCACACACCTCTTTTCTCACAGAGAGGTGGTTTGGTCACCAGGCTCCATGGGCATCATATCAGTGCCATGGCCAGCTCTGGGAATGCACCTTTCAGAAGGAAGGCACCTCCACACACTGGGGAACCCAATTGTCTCTATCATGATGGATCTCTGATAACATGTGTAGCATTTCAGGGTCAAGTGCTTTCTCAGGCACTGCCTCACACGAATACACAGGACAGAATCTCTTTTGGAGAGCAAAGCTGACATTCCAAACACCCAAACAAAAGTCCCCTGGACAATGTCATCAAGGAACGACTGAGGAAGAACACCCTCTGAGCTGCCATTTCAATAGGAAGGGTCTTTTCCGCTTAGGGAAAATAGAGGGTGTCATTTAACTTAACCCACACCTCACGTCATTTGAGAGGACATGGGTGCCAAGCAGGGAGGACTGCTTGCTACCGACCTATTTCTAGAGGCAGGCCAAGAACGAGTGAAAATCTCATGCAAGAGTCCTGAGATTGCCTTTGTGTCTAATAGTCCCCGGAAACACAGACAAGGGCTTGGGAAGGAAATTGTGCCCTGGAATGTGGCTTGTGTCCAAAACACATCTCATTCTTTCTCTCTCTCACTCTCTCTCTGGGCTTCTTCTTCCTTCATATTCTCTCGAATTCACCTCATCCAAGGTTATCTGTGGCGGTACAGGTTGGCATATCTCAGCCAGGAGAGCAGTCCAATTCTTTCACCAAGATTTTCCATCAGTCTTCCAAACTCCTCTCAAATGTGAAAGCATTATTCCTGAAATAACTCCTCTGTTTGTATGGGGATATTCCACCTTACACAATGTACCCCTATCTTACCATTGTCAGACCTTCACACTCACAGATAACCACCACAATTCTACTGCCTTCTACATGGTCACAGATGTGACTCCGAGATCAACATCTTTTCAACCACCCACACATAAGGGACCTAGTGAGAATTCACTTCTCTGAAGCACACCCCGTGTATTTGAAGTTGCTGGTGAGGTGGATCTCTCGACTCTTTCTAAGCGGAGTTCGGAAATGAAGTCTCTGCCTCTCCATGTCTCAGTGAATAGGCATCTAAGTAGGGGTCTGAGCACTCTTCAGCAGGGTCTGAATGACAATGGGACAGAGTTCAAGGATTCGGTCCCCTCAAACCAGTCTCCATTTGGGACAATCCTCCTCCTTCTCTAGACCCTCAATTGGCAGGCCAGAGGCCCCTCTCATCCAAGAGGGAAACCTCAAGACCTGCCCATGGAGCCCTCACCACAGGGCTCACGGAGGAGAAGAAGAGAGACTCCTGAAATTCCTGACAATTGTGTACCCCACAAACAAGCCAGCTGTGGAACTAGTCACCCCACTTCCATCCAGCACCCCAGTAGACAGGACGTATTCTTATCAACCTGTGAAATACCCACCAGTCATATCCCAGCTTCATTCTCCGGAAATTTGTTACTGTGGAGAGATAATGTGTGATTTCACCTATTGACGTGAATGTTCCTAAGCAGGGAATTGTCATTCCCCATGCCAATATTTCCTCAGGTTTGATACTGTGGGCCTCGTCCTTGGTTGAACGTAGAGGGGCCTATTTTCATGCTTTGACCTCTGGAATGAGATTTATCATCCCGGTCATACTTAGGAGTCTTTTTTCACCTGTTGGAAAAACTGAAAATATTAAGCTCACTGGTCCGTTTCAGATATATCCTAATCCAAAAGCAAGCCTGAGCAGTGGGTATTTATTTACTCAGGAGAATGATGAGGATGGTGGCCATGAGAAGAATGCTGGAAAGAATACTTATCATCCAATTGTCCAATACATCCAATGGATCATCCTTAATTTAGTATCAACATAACTCCAGATCATGAGCTCAGGCTGCCTGATGTACAACAATTCAGAGGTGATGGTGAGAGCCTTCCACTTTGGGCCCATTACTCGCCTCTCTTCTCTCAGATGCTCTGTGGTATCACAATGCTTGGTGGGCAGCATGCCATTGCCATGGCAACCATTGGGCCTGATCTGCTCAGATGGAAAGCAACTCCACCTCCTCTGTGCCCACCTGCTCTCCACAGAAGGATGGCACTTCCCCTGAACGTGTGTCAGGTTCAACACGGTGGTTCCAGAACTGCTCCCCAGGAATACTCAGTCTACAATCTCATTTGGAAAGAATATGGGATGGAAAAAATCCCACTCCCCACGGAGCCTGAACAGGAAAACAATGGCCGATGGAGGAAGAACAACACAGGAGCATCCCTTTCCATGGGAGGAGGCTTTTCCACGGAAGGAAACTATGGAATATCTTTTAACCTGATTTCCACCCATGCCATTTCAGCAGATATAGGTACCATACCAAGGCTTTCAGTCCTGTCTTCCAATATGGAGCTGGGATTGTAATGGGCACATTTTGGGAGTCAGGCCCGGAAGGAGAGAAGACTCTGGTACACGTGTGCTTGTTTGTCCCATTTGTGGGATATCCACCTTAAACAATCCCATGTCCTTGGAGCAATTATCCTGCCGTTGGCGGTACTTGTATCAACAGCTCCTGTACCTCTCTCTCTCCTTCTTTTGATCTCCTTCTCTCTAGCTCTCTCACTCTACCCTTTGCCCCACTTCTATTTCTTTTGAATCCTCCTGTTACAAGTTGACCTGTGGTGATAATGGATGAAATATACAAGCCAAGAGAATGGTCCAAGTTAACCCACAGCCTTTTCTCCCTGTCATCCTAAGTCTGATCAAATATGAAATCCGTGGTCCAGAAAGACTTCCTGTGCTGTGTGGAGACACCCCAACTATGTCACACTTCCACAACACTTCCCATATTCAGCCCTTCCGATGGACACGCTGACCACTTCATATGTACTTCGGTCTGGAGGGTCGCATATTGGACTCAGAGAGCAACACACTTGAAACAAGGTCCACCTGAGTGCTCTCCCAAGAAATGGCTTATCTGCAGCATTCCCTACCTGGTCCATGAGGTATTGTGGATTTGCTCGGGTGTGGATCTCAGGACTCGTTCGTAGGGTATATAGAATATCAAGTCTATGACTCTTCATGTCTCAATGATTGGGCATCCAGTAAATGGTATCAGATTCCTTTGCCAGTGGACTGGCCAACCATAGCCCAGAGTGCAAGATGTCTGTCAACCAAAGCCAGTCTCTATGGAGTATACCTCCTCATTCTCTAGCCTCATGAGTGTCAGGGACAGAGCCCACTCCCTTCCAGGAGGGAACTTTCAATACCCTCAAATTGTAGGCATCATCACAGGGCTCCTGGAAGATCAGACAATCGACCCACCTTTCCTTCCTTATGCTTGTAGACACAACAAACACACTGGCACTGGCCCCAGGCACCACACTCCCAGGAAGCACTCAATGAGAGGGAGGGTGTGCTTATCCACCTGTGGAAAAGGCACGGGAAATAGACCGGTTACATCTGGGTTAAAAGGCCTCTGTTTGGAGGGCTCCCCTGTGGCTTAGGCTATGGAAATATGTATTCAGATGTGTGGAGCTGAAAATGCCCCATTGGGAATGTCTTCTTCAGGGGTTACATCCAGGGCCTCATGCTTGGAGGAGAGCATTGGGGCATGGTTTCCTTGTTTGTGCCCTGGGATGTCTTGTTTCAAATGGCCAGGAAGCACAATTCTTCTTTCACATGTAGGAACTCCCTTGAGGTATTCTGCCCACGGATCCCCTGAAGATATCACATGTTCAAACACCAAGCCTCTGTAATCTACATTTAGCTTGGGAGCCTGAGGGGAGTGGTGGCTATGCGTCTACAGATGGAGATAAGAGTGTTCATCCAAGAGGACCACCCCTCTGATGGATCCTCCTTTCCATCAACTTCGACATACCACCAGAGCAAGAGCTAATGGTGTCCATCTTTGAACTCTCAAGGTTTGAGGGTGAGACTTTCCCACATATGGCCAATCACACACCTCTTTTCTCACAGAGAGGTGGTTTGGTCACCAGGCTCCATGGGCATCATATCAGTGCCATGGCCACCTCTGGGAATGCACCTTTCAGAAGGAAGGCACCTCCACACACTGGGGAACCCAGTTGTCTCTATCATGATGGATCTCTGATAACATGTGTAGCATTTCAGGGTCATGTGCTTTCTCAGGCACTGCCTCACACGAATACACAGGACAGAATCTCTTTTGGAGAGAAAAGCTGACATTCCAAACACCCAAACAAAAGTCCCCTGGACAATGTCATCAAGGAACGACTGAGGAAGAACACCCTCTGAGCTGCCATTTCAATAGGAAGGGTCTTTTCCGCTTAGGGAAAATAGAGGGTGTCATTTAACTTAACCCACACCTCACGTCATTTGAGAGGACATGGGTGCCAAGCAGGGAGGACTGCTTGCTACCGACCTATTTCTAGAGGCAGGCCAAGAACGAGTGAAAATCTCATGCAAGAGCCCTGAGATTGCCTTTGTGTCTAATAGTCCCCGGAAACACAGACAAGGGCTTGGGAAGGAAATTGTGCCCTGGAATGTGGCTTGTGTCCAAAACACATCTCATTCTTTCTCTCTCTCACTCTCTCTCTGGGCTTCTTCTTCCTTCATATTCTCTCGAATTCACCTCATCCAAGGTTATCTGTGGCGGTACAGGTTGGCATATCTCAGCCAGGAGAGCAGTCCAATTCTTTCACCAAGATTTTCCATCAGTCTTCCAAACTCCTCTCAAATGTGAAAGCATTATTCCTGAAATAACTCCTCTGTTTGTATGGGGATATTCCACCTTACACAATGTACCCCTATCTTACCATTGTCAGACCTTCACACTCACAGATAACCGCCACAATTCTGCTGCCTTCTACGTGGTCACAGATGTGACTCCGAGATCAACATCTTTTCAACCACCCACACATAAGGGACCTAGTGAGAATTCACTTCTCTGAAGCACACCCCGTGTATTTGAAGTTGCTGGTGAGGTGGATCTCTCGACTCTTTCTAAGCGGAGTTCGGAAATGAAGTCTCTGCCTCTCCATGTCTCAGTGAATAGGCATCTAAGTAGGGGTCTGAGCACTCTTCAGCAGGGTCTGAATGACAATGGGACAGAGTTCAAGGATTCGGTCCCCTCAAACCAGTCTCCATTTGGGACAATCCTCCTCCTTCTCTAGACCCTCAATTGGCAGGCCAGAGGCCCCTCTCATCCAAGAGGGAAACCTCAAGACCTGCCCATGGAGCCCTCACCACAGGGCTCACGGAGGAGAAGAAGAGAGACTCCTGAAATTCCTGACAATTGTGTACCCCACAAACAAGCCAGCTGTGGAACTAGTCACCCCACTTCCATCCAGCACCCCAGTAGACAGGACGTATTCTTATCAACCTGTGAAATACCCACCAGTCATATCCCAGCTTCATTCTCCGGAAATTTGTTACTGTGGATAGATAATGTGTGATTTCACCTATTGACGTGAATGTTCCTAAGCAGGGAATTGTCATTCCCCATGCCAATATTTCCTCAGGTTTGATACTGTGGGCCTCGTCCTTGGTCGAACGTAGAGGGGCCTATTTTCATGCTTTGACCTCTGGAATGAGATTTATCATCCCGGTCATACTTAGGAGTCTTTTTTCACCTGTTGGAAAAACTGAAAATATTAAGCTCACTGGTCCGTTTCAGATATATCCTAATCCAAAAGCAAGCCTGAGCAGTGGGTATTTATTTACTCAGGAGAATGATGAGGATGGTGGCCATGAGAAGAATGCTGGAAAGAATACTTATCATCCAATTGTCCAATACATCCAATGGATCATCCTTAATTTAGTATCAACATAACTCCAGATCATGAGCTCAGGCTGCCTGATGTACAACAATTCAGAGGTGATGGTGAGAGCCTTCCACTTTGGGCCCATTACTCGCCTCTCTTCTCTCAGATGCTCTGTGGTATCACAATGCTTGGTGGGCAGCATGCCATTGCCATGGCAACCATTGGGCCTGATCTGCTCAGATGGAAAGCAACTCCACCTCCTCTGTGCCCACCTGCTCTCCACAGAAGGATGGCACTTCCCCTGAACGTGTGTCAGGTTCAACACGGTGGTTCCAGAACTGCTCCCCAGGAATACTCAGTCTACAATCTCATTTGGAAAGACTATGGGATGGAAAAAATCCCACTGCCCACGGAGCCTGAACAGGAAAACAATGGCCGATGGCGGAAGAACAACACAGGAGCATCCCTTTCCATGGGAGGAGGCTTTTCCACGGAAGGAAACTATGGAATATCTTTTAACCTGATTTCCACCCATGCCATTTCAGCAGATATAGGTACCATAACAAGGCTTTCAGTCCTGTCTTCCAATATGGAGCTGGGATTGTAATGGGCACATTTTGGGAGTCAGGCCCGGAAGGAGAGAAGACTCTGGTACACGTGTGCTTGTTTGTCCCATTTGTGGGATATCCACCTTAAACAATCCCATGTCCTTGGAGCAATTATCCTGCCGTTGGCGGTACTTGTATCAACAGCTCCTGTACCTCTCTCTCTCCTTCTTTTGATCTCCTTCTCTCTAGCTCTCTCACTCTACCCTTTGCCCCACTTCTATTTCTTTTGAATCCTCCTGTTACAAGTTGACCTGTGGTGATAATGGATGAAATATACAAGCCAAGAGAATGGTCCAAGTTAACCCACAGCCTTTTCTCCCTGTCATCCTAAGTCTGATCAAATATGAAATCCGTGGTCCAGAAAGACTTCCTGTGCTGTGTGGAGACACCCCAACTATGTCACACTTCCACAACACTTCCCATATTCAGCCCTTCCGATGGACACGCTGACCACTTCATATACACTTTGGTCTGGAGGGTCGCATATTGGACTCAGAGAGCAACACACTTGAAACAAGGTCCACCTGAGTGCTCTCCCAAGAAATGGCTTATCTGCAGCATTCCCTACCTGGTCCATGAGGTCTTGTGGATTTGCTCGGGTGTGGATCTCAGGACTCGTTCGTAGGGTATATAGAATATCAAGTCTATGACTCTTCATGTCTCAATGATTGGGCATCCAGTAAATGGTATCAGATTCCTTCGCCAGTGGACTGGCCAACCATAGCCCAGAGTGCAAGATGTCTGTCAACCAAAGCCAGTCTCTATGGAGTATACCTCCTCATTCTCTAGCCTCATGAGTGTCAGGGACAGAGCCCACTCCCTTCCAGGAGGGAACTTTCAATACCCTCAAATTGTAGGCATCATCACAGGGCTCCTGGAAGATCAGACAATCGACCCACCTTTCCTTCCTTATGCTTGTAGACACAACAAACACACTGGCACTGGCCCCAGGCACCACACTCCCAGGAAGCACTCAATGAGAGGGAGGGTGTGCTTATCCACCTGTGGAAAAGGCACGGGAAATAGACCGGTTACATCTGGGTTAAAAGGCCTCTGTTTGGAGGGCTCCCCTGTGGCTTAGGCTATGGAAATATGTATTCAGATGTGTGGAGCTGAAAATGCCCCATTGGGAATGTCTTCTTCAGGGGTTACATCCAGGGCCTCATGCTTGGAGGAGAGCATTGGGGCATGGTTTCCTTGTTTGTGCCCTGGGATGTCTTGTTTCAAATGGCCAGGAAGCACAATTCTTCTTTCACATGTAGGAACTCCCTTGAGGTATTCTGCCCACGGATCCCCTGAAGATATCACATGTTCAAACACCAAGCCTCTGTAATCTACATTTAGCTTGGGAGCCTGAGGGGAGTGGTGGCTATGCGTCTACAGATGGAGATAAGAGTGTTCATCCAAGAGGACCACCCCTCTGATGGATCCTCCTTTCCATCAACTTCGACATACCACCAGAGCAAGAGCTAATGGTGTCCATCTTTGAACTCTCAAGGTTTGAGGGTGAGACTTTCCCACATATGGCCCATCACACACCTCTTTTCTCACAGAGAGGTGGTTTGGTCACCAGGCTCCATGGGCATCATATCAGTGCCATGGCCAGCTCTGGGAATGCACCTTTCAGAAGGAAGGCACCTCCACACACTGGGGAACCCAATTGTCTCTATCATGATGGATCTCTGATAACATGTGTAGCATTTCAGGGTCAAGTGCTTTCTCAGGCACTGCCTCACACGAATACACAGGACAGAATCTCTTTTGGAGAGCAAAGCTGACATTCCAAACACCCAAACAAAAGTCCCCTGGACAATGTCATCAAGGAACGACTGAGGAAGAACACCCTCTGAGCTGCCATTTCAATAGGAAGGGTCTTTTCCGCTTAGGGAAAATAGAGGGTGTCATTTAACTTAACCCACACCTCACGTCATTTGAGAGGACATGGGTGCCAAGCAGGGAGGACTGCTTGCTACCGACCTATTTCTAGAGGCAGGCCAAGAACGAGTGAAAATCTCATGCAAGAGTCCTGAGATTGCCTTTGTGTCTAATAGTCCCCGGAAACACAGACAAGGGCTTGGGAAGGAAATTGTGCCCTGGAATGTGGCTTGTGTCCAAAACACATCTCATTCTTTCTCTCTCTCACTCTCTCTCTGGGCTTCTTCTTCCTTCATATTCTCTCGAATTCACCTCATCCAAGGTTATCTGTGGCGGTACAGGTTGGCATATCTCAGCCAGGAGAGCAGTCCAATTCTTTCACCAAGATTTTCCATCAGTCTTCCAAACTCCTCTCAAATGTGAAAGCATTATTCCTGAAATAACTCCTCTGTTTGTATGGGGATATTCCACCTTACACAATGTACCCCTATCTTACCATTGTCAGACCTTCACACTCACAGATAACCACCACAATTCTACTGCCTTCTACATGGTCACAGATGTGACTCCGAGATCAACATCTTTTCAACCACCCACACATAAGGGACCTAGTGAGAATTCACTTCTCTGAAGCACACCCCGTGTATTTGAAGTTGCTGGTGAGGTGGATCTCTCGACTCTTTCTAAGCGGAGTTCGGAAATGAAGTCTCTGCCTCTCCATGTCTCAGTGAATAGGCATCTAAGTAGGGGTCTGAGCACTCTTCAGCAGGGTCTGAATGACAATGGGACAGAGTTCAAGGATTCGGTCCCCTCAAACCAGTCTCCATTTGGGACAATCCTCCTCCTTCTCTAGACCCTCAATTGGCAGGCCAGAGGCCCCTCTCATCCAAGAGGGAAACCTCAAGACCTGCCCATGGAGCCCTCACCACAGGGCTCACGGAGGAGAAGAAGAGAGACTCCTGAAATTCCTGACAATTGTGTACCCCACAAACAAGCCAGCTGTGGAACTAGTCACCCCACTTCCATCCAGCACCCCAGTAGACAGGACGTATTCTTATCAACCTGTGAAATACCCACCAGTCATATCCCAGCTTCATTCTCCGGAAATTTGTTACTGTGGATAGATAATGTGTGAT
Source organism: Sus scrofa (assembly GCF_054392235.1). Taxonomy (NCBI): domain Eukaryota; kingdom Metazoa; phylum Chordata; class Mammalia; order Artiodactyla; family Suidae; genus Sus; species Sus scrofa. Next base: position 47,253,050 of record NC_139402.1, read on the forward strand.
TTCACCTATTGACGTGAATGTTCCTAAGCAGGGAATTGTCATTCCCCATGCCAATATTTCCTCAGGTTTGATACTGTGGGCCTCGTCCTTGGTTGAACGTAGAGGGGCCTACTTTCATGCTTTGACCTCTGGAATGAGATTTATCATCCCGGTCATACTTAGGAGTCTTTTTTCACCTGTTGGAAAAACTGAAAATATTAAGCTCACTGGTCCGTTTCAGATATATCCTAATCCAAAAGCAAGCCTGAGCAGTGGGTATTTATTTACTCAGGAGAATGATGAGGATGGTGGCCATGAGAAGAATGCTGGAAAGAATACTTATCATCCAATTGTCCAATACATCCAATGGATCATCCTTAATTTAGTATCAACATAACTCCAGATCATGAGCTCAGGCTGCCTGATGTACAACAATTCAGAGGTGATGGTGAGAGCCTTCCACTTTGGGCCCATTACTCGCCTCTCTTCTCTCAGATGCTCTGTGGTATCACAATGCTTGGTGGGCAGCATGCCATTGCCATGGCAACCATTGGGCCTGATCTGCTCAGATGGAAAGCAACTCCACCTCCTCTGTGCCCACCTGCTCTCCACAGAAGGATGGCACTTCCCCTGAACGTGTGTCAGGTTCAACACGGTGGTTCCAGAACTGCTCCCCAGGAATACTCAGTCTACAATCTCATTTGGAAAGACTATGGGATGGAAAAAATCCCACTCCCCACGGAGCCTGAACAGGAAAACAATGGCCGATGGAGGAAGAACAACGCAGGAGCATCCCTTTCCATGGGAGGAGGCTTTTCCACGGAAGGAAACTATGGAATATCTTTTAACCTGATTTCCACCCATGCCATTTCAGCAGATATAGGTACCATAACAAGGCTTTCAGTCCTGTCTTCCAATATGGAGCTGGGATTGTAATGGGCACATTTTGGGAGTCAGGCCCGGAAGGAGAGAAGACTCTGGTACACGTGTGCTTGTTTGTCCCATTTGTGGGATATCCACCTTAAACAATCCCATGTCCTTGGAGCAATTATCCTGCCGTTGGCGGTACTTGTATCAACAGCTCCTGTACCTCTCTCTCTCCTTCTTTTGATCTCCTTCTCTCTAGCTCTCTCACTCTACCCTTTGCCCCACTTCTATTTCTTTTGAATCCTCCTGTTACAAGTTGACCTGTGGTGATAATGGATGAAATATACAAGCCAAGAGAATGGTCCAAGTTAACCCACAGCCTTTTCTCCCTGTCATCCTAAGTCTGATCAAATATGAAATCCGTGGTCCAGAAAGACTTCCTGTGCTGTGTGGAGACACCCCAACTATGTCACACTTCCACAACACTTCCCATATTCAGCCCTTCCGATGGACACGCTGACCACTTCATATACACTTTGGTCTGGAGGGTCGCATATTGGACTCAGAGAGCAACACACTTGAAACAAGGTCCACCTGAGTGCTCTCCCAAGAAATGGCTTATCTGCAGCATTCCCTACCTGGTCCATGAGGTCTTGTGGATTTGCTCGGGTGTGGATCTCAGGACTCGTTCGTAGGGTATATAGAATATCAAGTCTATGACTCTTCATGTCTCAATGATTGGGCATCCAGTAAATGGTATCAGATTCCTTCGCCAGTGGACTGGCCAACCATAGCCCAGAGTGCAAGATGTCTGTCAACCAAAGCCAGTCTCTATGGAGTATACCTCCTCATTCTCTAGCCTCATGAGTGTCAGGGACAGAGCCCACTCCCTTCCAGGAGGGAACTTTCAATACCCTCAAATTGTAGGCATCATCACAGGGCTCCTGGAAGATCAGACAACCGACCCACCTTTCCTTCCTTATGCTTGTAGACACAACAAACACACTGGCACTGGCCCCAGGCACCACACTCCCAGGAAGCACTCAATGAGAGGGAGGGTGTGCTTATCCACCTGTGGAAAAGGCACGGGAAATAGACCGGTTACATCTGGGTTAAAAGGCCTCTGTTTGGAGGGCTCCCCTGTGGCTTAGGCTATGGAAATATGTATTCAGATGTGTGGAGCTGAAAATGCCCCATTGGGAATGTCTTCTTCAGGGGTTACATCCAGGGCCTCATGCTTGGAGGAGAGCATTGGGGCATGGTTTCCTTGTTTGTGCCCTGGGATGTCTTGTTTCAAATGGCCAGGAAGCACAATTCTTCTTTCACATGTAGGAACTCCCTTGAGGTATTCTGCCCACGGATCCCCTGAAGATATCACATGTTCAAACACCAAGCCTCTGTAATCTACATTTAGCTTGGGAGCCTGAGGGGAGTGGTGGCTATGCGTCTACAGATGGAGATCAGAGGGTTCATCCAAGAGGACCACCCCTCTGATGGATCCTCCTTTCCATCAACTTCGACATACCACCAGAGCAAGAGCTAATGGTGTCCATCTTTGAACTCTCAAGGTTTGAGGGTGAGACTTTCCCACATATGGCCCATCACACACCTCTTTTCTCACAGAGAGGTGGTTTGGTCACCAGGCTCCATGGGCATCATATCAGTGCCATGGCCAGCTCTGGGAATGCACCTTTCAGAAGGAAGGCACCTCCACACACTGGGGAACCCAATTGTCTCTATCATGATGGATCTCTGATAACATGTGGAGCATTTCAGGGTCAAGTGCTTTCTCAGGCACTGCCTCACACGAATACACAGGACAGAATCTCTTTTGGAGAGCAAAGCTGACATTCCAAACACCCAAACAAAAGTCCCCTGGACAATGTCATCAAGGAACGACTGAGGAAGAACACCCTCTGAGCTGCCATTTCAATAGGAAGGGTCTTTTCCGCTTAGGGAAAATAGAGGGTGTCATTTAACTTAACCCACACCTCACGTCATTTGAGAGGACATGGGTGCCAAGCAGGGAGGACTGCTTGCTACCGACCTATTTCTAGAGGCAGGCCAAGAACGAGTGAAAATCTCATGCAAGAGTCCTGAGATTGCCTTTGTGTCTAATAGTCCCCGGAAACACAGACAAGGGCTTGGGAAGGAAATTGTGCCCTGGAATGTGGCTTGTGTCCAAAACACATCTCATTCTTTCTCTCTCTCACTCTCTCTCTGGGCTTCTTCTTCCTTCATATTCGCTCGAATTCACCTCATCCAAGGTTATCTGTGGTGGTACAGGTTGGCATATCTCAGCCAGGAGAGCAGTCCAATTCTTTCACCAAGATTTTCCATCAGTCTTCCAAACTCCTCTCAAATGTGAAAGCATTATTCCTGAAATAACTCCTCTGTTTGTATGGGGATATTCCACCTTACACAATGTACCCCTATCTTACCATTGTCAGACCTTCACACTCACAAATAACCACCACAATTCTACTGCCTTCTACGTGGTCACAGATGTGACTCCGAGATCAACATCTTTTCAACCACCCACACATAAGGGACCTAGTGAGAATTCACTTCTCTGAAGCACACCCCGTGTATTTGAAGTTGCTGGTGAGGTGGATCTCTCGACTCTTTCTAAGCGGAGTTCGGAAATGAAGTCTCTGCCTCTCCATGTCTCAGTGAATAGGCATCTAAGTAGGGGTCTGAGCACTCTTCAGCAGGGTCTGAATGACAATGGGACAGAGTTCAAGGATTCGGTCCCCTCAAACCAGTCTCCATTTGGGACAATCCTCCTCCTTCTCTAGACCCTCAATTGGCAGGCCAGAGGCCCCTCTCATCCAAGAGGGAAACCTCAAGACCTGCCCATGGAGCCCTCACCACAGGGCTCACGGAGGAGAAGAAGAGAGACTCCTGAAATTCCTGACAATTGTGTACCCCACAAACAAGCCAGCTGTGGAACTAGTCACCCCACTTCCATCCAGCACCCCAGTAGACAGGACGTATTCTTATCAACCTGTGAAATACCCACCAGTCATATCCCAGCTTCATTCTCCGGAAATTTGTTACTGTGGATAGATAATGTGTGATTTCACCTATTGACGTGAATGTTCCTAAGCAGGGAATTGTCATTCCCCATGCCAATATTTCCTCAGGTTTGATACTGTGGGCCTCGTCCTTGGTTGAACGTAGAGGGGCCTATTTTCATGCTTTGACCTCTGGAATGAGATTTATCATCCCGGTCATACTTAGGAGTCTTTTTTCACCTGTTGGAAAAACTGAAAATATTAAGCTCACTGGTCCGTTTCAGATATATCCTAATCCAAAAGCAAGCCTGAGCAGTGGGTATTTATTTACTCAGGAGAATGATGAGGATGGTGGCCATGAGAAGAATGCTGGAAAGAATACTTATCATCCAATTGTCCAATACATCCAATGGATCATCCTTAATTTAGTATCAACATAACTCCAGATCATGAGCTCAGGCTGCCTGATGTACAACAATTCAGAGGTGATGGTGAGAGCCTTCCACTTTGGGCCCATTACTCGCCTCTCTTCTCTCAGATGCTCTGTGGTATCACAATGCTTGGTGGGCAGCATGCCATTGCCATGGCAACCATTGGGCCTGATCTGCTCAGATGGAAAGCAACTCCACCTCCTCTGTGCCCACCTGCTCTCCACAGAAGGATGGCACTTCCCCTGAACGTGTGTCAGGTTCAACACGGTGGTTCCAGAACTGCTCCCCAGGAATACTCAGTCTACAATCTCATTTGGAAAGACTATGGGATGGAAAAAATCCCACTCCCCACGGAGCCTGAACAGGAAAACAATGGCCGATGGAGGAAGAACAACACAGGAGCATCCCTTTCCATGGGAGGAGGCTTTTCCACGGAAGGAAACTATGGAATATCTTTTAACCTGATTTCCACCCATGCCATTTCAGCAGATATAGGTACCATAACAAGGCTTTCAGTCCTGTCTTCCAATATGGAGCTGGGATTGTAATGGGCACATTTTGGGAGTCAGGCCCGGAAGGAGAGAAGACTCTGGTACACGTGTGCTTGTTTGTCCCATTTGTGGGATATCCACCTTAAACAATCCCATGTCCTTGGAGCAATTATCCTGCCGTTGGCGGTACTTGTATCAACAGCTCCTGTACCTCTCTCTCTCCTTCTTTTGATCTCCTTCTCTCTAGCTCTCTCACTCTACCCTTTGCCCCACTTCTATTTCTTTTGAATCCTCCTGTTACAAGTTGACCTGTGGTGATAATGGATGAAATATACAAGCCAAGAGAATGGTCCAAGTTAACCCACAGCCTTTTCTCCCTGTCATCCTAAGTCTGATCAAATATGAAATCCGTGGTCCAGAAAGACTTCCTGTGCTGTGTGGAGACACCCCAACTATGTCACACTTCCACAACACTTCCCATATTCAGCCCTTCCGATGGACACGCTGACCACTTCATATCCACTTTGGTCTGGAGGGTCGCATATTGGACTCAGAGAGCAACACACTTGAAACAAGGTCCACCTGAGTGCTCTCCCAAGAAATGGCTTATCTGCAGCATTCCCTACCTGGTCCATGAGGTCTTGTGGATTTGCTCGGGTGTGGATCTCAGGACTCGTTCGTAGGGTATATAGAATATCAAGTCTATGACTCTTCATGTCTCAATGATTGGGCATCCAGTAAATGGTATCAGATTCCTTTGCCAGTGGACTGGCCAACCATAGCCCAGAGTGCAAGATGTCTGTCAACCAAAGCCAGTCTCTATGGAGTATACCTCCTCATTCTCTAGCCTCATGAGTGTCAGGGACAGAGCCCACTCCCTTCCAGGAGGGAACTTTCAATACCCTCAAATTGTAGGCATCATCACAGGGCTCCTGGAAGATCAGACAATCGACCCACCTTTCCTTCCTTATGCTTGTAGACACAACAAACACACTGGCACTGGCCCCAGGCACCACACTCCCAGGAAGCACTCAATGACAGGGAGGGTGTGCTTATCCACCTGTGGAAAAGGCACGGGAAATAGACCGGTTACATCTGGGTTAAAAGGCCTCTGTTTGGAGGGCTCCCCTGTGGCTTAGGCTATGGAAATATGTATTCAGATGTGTGGAGCTGAAAATGCCCCATTGGGAATGTCTTCTTCAGGGGTTACATCCAGGGCCTCATGCTTGGAGGAGAGCATTGGGGCATGGTTTCCTTGTTTGTGCCCTGGGATGTCTTGTTTCAAATGGCCAGGAAGCACAATTCTTCTTTCACATGTAGGAACTCCCTTGAGGTATTCTGCCCACGGATCCCCTGAAGATATCACATGTTCAAACACCAAGCCTCTGTAATCTACATTTAGCTTGGGAGCCTGAGGGGAGTGGTGGCTATGCGTCTACAGATGGAGATAAGAGTGTTCATCCAAGAGGACCACCCCTCTGATGGATCCTCCTTTCCATCAACTTCGACATACCACCAGAGCAAGAGCTAATGGTGTCCATCTTTGAACTCTCAAGGTTTGAGGGTGAGACTTTCCACATATGGCCCATCACACACCTCTTTTCTCACAGAGAGGTGGTTTGGTCACCAGGCTCCATGGGCATCATATCAGTGCCATGGCCACCTCTGGGAATGCACCTTTCAGAAGGAAGGCACCTCCACACACTGGGGAACCCAATTGTCTCTATCATGATGGATCTCTGATAACATGTGTAGCATTTCAGGGTCAAGTGCTTTCTCAGGCACTGCCTCACACGAATACACAGGACAGAATCTCTTTTGGAGAGCAAAGCTGACATTCCAAACACCCAAACAAAAGTCCCCTGGACAATGTCATCAAGGAACGACTGAGGAAGAACACCCTCTGAGCTGCCATTTCAATAGGAAGGGTCTTTTCCGCTTAGGGAAAATAGAGGGTGTCATTTAACTTAACCCACACCTCACGTCATTTGAGAGGACATGGGTGCCAAGCAGGGAGGACTGCTTGCTACCGACCTATTTCTAGAGGCAGGCCAAGAACGAGTGAAAATCTCATGCAAGAGTCCTGAGATTGCCTTTGTGTCTAATAGTCCCCGGAAACACAGACAAGGGCTTGGGAAGGAAATTGTGCCCTGGAATGTGGCTTGTGTCCAAAACACATCTCATTCTTTCTCTCTCTCACTCTCTCTCTGGGCTTCTTCTTCCTTCATATTCTCTCGAATTCACCTCATCCAAGGTTATCTGTGGTGGTACAGGTTGGCATATCTCAGCCAGGAGAGCAGTCCAATTCTTTCACCAAGATTTTCCATCAGTCTTCCAAACTCCTCTCAAATGTGAAAGCATTATTCCTGAAATAACTCCTCTGTTTGTATGGGGATATTCCACCTTACACAATGTACCCCTATCTTACCATTGTCAGACCTTCACACTCACAGATAACCACCACAATTCTACTGCCTTCTACATGGTCACAGATGTGACTCCGAGATCAACATCTTTTCAACCACCCACACATAAGGGACCTAGTGAGAATTCACTTCTCTGAAGCACACCCCGTGTATTTGAAGTTGCTGGTGAGGTGGATCTCTCGACTCTTTCTAAGCGGAGTTCGGAAATGAAGTCTCTGACTCTCCATGTCTCAGTGAATAGGCATCTAAGTAGGGGTCTGAGCACTCTTCAGCAGGGTCTGAATGACAATGGGACAGAGTTCAAGGATTCGGTCCCCTCAAACCAGTCTCCATTTGGGACAATCCTCCTCCTTCTCTAGACCCTCAATTGGCAGGCCAGAGGCCCCTCTCATCCAAGAGGGAAACCTCAAGACCTGCCCATGGAGCCCTCACCACAGGGCTCACGGAGGAGAAGAAGAGAGACTCCTGAAATTCCTGACAATTGTGTACCCCACAAACAAGCCAGCTGTGGAACTAGTCACCCCACTTCCATCCAGCACCCCAGTAGACAGGACGTATTCTTATCAACCTGTGAAATACCCACCAGTCATATCCCAGCTTCATTCTCCGGAAATTTGTTACTGTGGAGAGATAATGTGTGATTTCACCTATTGACGTGAATGTTCCTAAGCAGGGAATTGTCATTCCCCATGCCAATATTTCCTCAGGTTTGATACTGTGGGCCTCGTCCTTGGTTGAACGTAGAGGGGCCTATTTTCATGCTTTGACCTCTGGAATGAGATTTATCATCCCGGTCATACTTAGGAGTCTTTTTTCACCTGTTGGAAAAACTGAAAATATTAAGCTCACTGGTCCGTTTCAGATATATCCTAATCCAAAAGCAAGCCTGAGCAGTGGGTATTTATTTACTCAGGAGAATGATGAGGATGGTGGCCATGAGAAGAATGCTGGAAAGAATACTTATCATCCAATTGTCCAATACATCCAATGGATCATCCTTAATTTAGTATCAACATAACTCCAGATCATGAGCTCAGGCTGCCTGATGTACAACAATTCAGAGGTGATGGTGAGAGCCTTCCACTTTGGGCCCATTACTCGCCTCTCTTCTCTCAGATGCTCTGTGGTATCACAATGCTTGGTGGGCAGCATGCCATTGCCATGGCAACCATTGGGCCTGATCTGCTCAGATGGAAAGCAACTCCACCTCCTCTGTGCCCACCTGCTCTCCACAGAAGGATGGCACTTCCCCTGAACGTGTGTCAGGTTCAACACGGTGGTTCCAGAACTGCTCCCCAGGAATACTCAGTCTACAATCTCATTTGGAAAGACTATGGGATGGAAAAAATCCCACTCCCCACGGAGCCTGAACAGGAAAACAATGGCCGATGGAGGAAGAACAACGCAGGAGCATCCCTTTCCATGGGAGGAGGCTTTTCCACGGAAGGAAACTATGGAATATCTTTTAACCTGATTTCCACCCATGCCATTTCAGCAGATATAGGTACCATAACAAGGCTTTCAGTCCTGTCTTCCAATATGGAGCTGGGATTGTAATGGGCACATTTTGGGAGTCAGGCCCGGAAGGAGAGAAGACTCTGGTACACGTGTGCTTGTTTGTCCCATTTGTGGGATATCCACCTTAAACAATCCCATGTCCTTGGAGCAATTATCCTGCCGTTGGCGGTACTTGTATCAACAGCTCCTGTACCTCTCTCTCTCCTTCTTTTGATCTCCTTCTCTCTAGCTCTCTCACTCTACCCTTTGCCCCACTTCTATTTCTTTTGAATCCTCCTGTTACAAGTTGACCTGTGGTGATAATGGATGAAATATACAAGCCAAGAGAATGGTCCAAGTTAACCCACAGCCTTTTCTCCCTGTCATCCTAAGTCTGATCAAATATGAAATCCGTGGTCCAGAAAGACTTCCTGTGCTGTGTGGAGACACCCCAACTATGTCACACTTCCACAACACTTCCCATATTCAGCCCTTCCGATGGACACGCTGACCACTTCATATACACTTTGGTCTGGAGGGTCGCATATTGGACTCAGAGAGCAACACACTTGAAACAAGGTCCACCTGAGTGCTCTCCCAAGAAATGGCTTATCTGCAGCATTCCCTACCTGGTCCATGAGGTATTGTGGATTTGCTCGGGTGTGGATCTCAGGACTCGTTCGTAGGGTATATAGAATATCAAGTCTATGACTCTTCATGTCTCAATGATTGGGCATCCAGTAAATGGTATCAGATTCCTTTGCCAGTGGACTGGCCAACCATAGCCCAGAGTGCAAGATGTCTGTCAACCAAAGCCAGTCTCTATGGAGTATACCTCCTCATTCTCTAGCCTCATGAGTGTCAGGGACAGAGCCCACTCCCTTCCAGGAGGGAACTTTCAATACCCTCAAATTGTAGGCATCATCACAGGGCTCCTGGAAGATCAGACAATCGACCCACCTTTCCTTCCTTATGCTTGTAGACACAACAAACACACTGGCACTGGCCCCAGGCACCACACTCCCAGGAAGCACTCAATGAGAGGGAGGGTGTGCTTATCCACCTGTGGAAAAGGCACGGGAAATAGACCGGTTACATCTGGGTTAAAAGGCCTCTGTTTGGAGGGCTCCCCTGTGGCTTAGGCTATGGAAATATGTATTCAGATGTGTGGAGCTGAAAATGCCCCATTGGGAATGTCTTCTTCAGGGGTTACATCCAGGGCCTCATGCTTGGAGGAGAGCATTGGGGCATGGTTTCCTTGTTTGTGCCCTGGGATGTCTTGTTTCAAATGGCCAGGAAGCACAATTCTTCTTTCACATGTAGGAACTCCCTTGAGGTATTCTGCCCACGGATCCCCTGAAGATATCACATGTTCAAACACCAAGCCTCTGTAATCTACATTTAGCTTGGGAGCCTGAGGCGAGTGGTGGCTATGCGTCTACAGATGGAGATAAGAGTGTTCATCCAAGAGGACCACCCCTCTGATGGATCCTCCTTTCCATCAACTTCGACATACCACCAGAGCAAGAGCTAATGGTGTCCATCTTTGAACTCTCAAGGTTTGAGGGTGAGACTTTCCCACATATGGCCCATCACACACCTCTTTTCTCACAGAGAGGTGGTTTGGTCACCAGGCTCCATGGGCATCATATCAGTGCCATGGCCACCTCTGGGAATGCACCTTTCAGAAGGAAGGCACCTCCACACACTGGGGAACCCAATTGTCTCTATCATGATGGATCTCTGATAACATGTGTAGCATTTCAGGGTCAAGTGCTTTCTCAGGCACTGCCTCACACGAATACACAGGACAGAATCTCTTTTGGAGAGAAAAGCTGACATTCCAAACACCCAAACAAAAGTCCCCTGGACAATGTCATCAAGGAACGACTGAGGAAGAACACCCTCTGAGCTGCCATTTCAATAGGAAGGGTCTTTTCCGCTTAGGGAAAATAGAGGGTGTCATTTAACTTAACCCACACCTCACGTCATTTGAGAGGACATGGGTGCCAAGCAGGGAGGACTGCTTGCTACCGACCTATTTCTAGAGGCAGGCCAAGAACGAGTGAAAATCTCATGCAAGAGCCCTGAGATTGCCTTTGTGTCTAATAGTCCCCGGAAACACAGACAAGGGCTTGGGAAGGAAATTGTGCCCTGGAATGTGGCTTGTGTCCAAAACACATCTCATTCTTTCTCTCTCTCACTCTCTCTCTGGGCTTCTTCTTCCTTCATATTCTCTCGAATTCACCTCATCCAAGGTTATCTGTGGTGGTACAGGTTGGCATATCTCAGCCAGGAGAGCAGTCCAATTCTTTCACCAAGATTTTCCATCAGTCTTCCAAACTCCTCTCAAATGTGAAAGCATTATTCCTGAAATAACTCCTCTGTTTGTATGGGGATATTCCACCTTACACAATGTACCCCTATCTTACCATTGTCAGACCTTCACACTCACAGATAACCACCACAATTCTACTGCCTTCTACATGGTCACAGATGTGACTCCGAGATCAACATCTTTTCAACCACCCACACATAAGGGACCTAGTGAGAATTCACTTCTCTGAAGCACACCCCGTGTATTTGAAGTTGCTGGTGAGGTGGATCTCTCGACTCTTTCTAAGCGGAGTTCGGAAATGAAGTCTCTGCCTCTCCATGTCTCAGTGAATAGGCATCTAAGTAGGGGTCTGAGCACTCTTCAGCAGGGTCTGAATGACAATGGGACAGAGTTCAAGGATTCGGTCCCCTCAAACCAGTCTCCATTTGGGACAATCCTCCTCCTTCTCTAGACCCTCAATTGGCAGGCCAGAGGCCCCTCTCATCCAAGAGGGAAACCTCAAGACCTGCCCATGGAGCCCTCACCACAGGGCTCACGGAGGAGAAGAAGAGAGACTCCTGAAATTCCTGACAATTGTGTACCCCACAAACAAGCCAGCTGTGGAACTAGTCACCCCACTTCCATCCAGCACCCCAGTAGACAGGACGTATTCTTATCAACCTGTGAAATACCCACCAGTCATATGCCAGCTTCATTCTCCGGAAATTTGTTACTGTGGATAGATAATGTGTGATTTCACCTATTGACGTGAATGTTCCTAAGCAGGGAATTGTCATTCCCCATGCCAATATTTCCTCAGGTTTGATACTGTGGGCCTCGTCCTTGGTTGAACGTAGAGGGGCCTATTTTCATGCTTTGACCTCTGGAATGAGATTTATCATCCCGGTCATACTTAGGAGTCTTTTTTCACCTGTTGGAAAAACTGAAAATATTAAGCTCACTGGTCCGTTTCAGATATATCCTAATCCAAAAGCAAGCCTGAGCAGTGGGTATTTATTTACTCAGGAGAATGATGAGGATGGTGGCCATGAGAAGAATGCTGGAAAGAATACTTATCATCCAATTGTCCAATACATCCAATGGATCATCCTTAATTTAGTATCAACATAACTCCAGATCATGAGCTCAGGCTGCCTGATGTACAACAATTCAGAGGTGATGGTGAGAGCCTTCCACTTTGGGCCCATTACTCGCCTCTCTTCTCTCAGATGCTCTGTGGTATCACAATGCTTGGTGGGCAGCATGCCATTGCCATGGCAACCATTGGGCCTGATCTGCTCAGATGGAAAGCAACTCCACCTCCTCTGTGCCCACCTGCTCTCCACAGAAGGATGGCACTTCCCCTGAACGTGTGTCAGGTTCAACACGGTGGTTCCAGAACTGCTCCCCAGGAATACTCAGTCTACAATCTCATTTGGAAAGAATATGGGATGGAAAAAATCCCACTCCCCACGGAGCCTGAACAGGAAAACAATGGCCGATGGAGGAAGAACAACACAGGAGCATCCCTTTCCATGGGAGGAGGCTTTTCCACGGAAGGAAACTATGGAATATCTTTTAACCTGATTTCCACCCATGCCATTTCAGCAGATATAGGTACCATAACAAGGCTTTCAGTCCTGTCTTCCAATATGGAGCTGGGATTGTAATGGGCACATTTTGGGAGTCAGGCCCGGAAGGAGAGAAGACTCTGGTACACGTGTGCTTGTTTGTCCCATTTGTGGGATATCCACCTTAAACAATCCCATGTCCTTGGAGCAATTATCCTGCCGTTGGCGGTACTTGTATCAACAGCTCCTGTACCTCTCTCTCTCCTTCTTTTGATCTCCTTCTCTCTAGCTCTCTCACTCTACCCTTTGCCCCACTTCTATTTCTTTTGAATCCTCCTGTTACAAGTTGACCTGTGGTGATAATGGATGAAATATACAAGCCAAGAGAATGGTCCAAGTTAACCCACAGCCTTTTCTCCCTGTCATCCTAAGTCTGATCAAATATGAAATCCGTGGTCCAGAAAGACTTCCTGTGCTGTGTGGAGACACCCCAACTATGTCACACTTCCACAACACTTCCCATATTCAGCCCTTCCGATGGACACGCTGACCACTTCATATGTACTTCGGTCTGGAGGGTCGCATATTGGACTCAGAGAGCAACACACTTGAAACAAGGTCCACCTGAGTGCTCTCCCAAGAAATGGCTTATCTGCAGCATTCCCTACCTGGTCCATGAGGTCTTGTGGATTTGCTCGGGTGTGGATCTCAGGACTCGTTCGTAGGGTATATAGAATATCAAGTCTATGACTCTTCATGTCTCAATGATTGGGCATCCAGTAAATGGTATCAGATTCCTTTGCCAGTGGACTGGCCAACCATAGCCCAGAGTGCAAGATGTCTGTCAACCAAAGCCAGTCTCTATGGAGTATACCTCCTCATTCTCTAGCCTCATGAGTGTCAGGGACAGAGCCCACTCCCTTCCAGGAGGGAACTTTCAATACCCTCAAATTGTAGGCATCATCACAGGGCTCCTGGAAGATCAGACAATCGACCCACCTTTCCTTCCTTATGCTTGTAGACACAACAAACACACTGGCACTGGCCCCAGGCACCACACTCCCAGGAAGCACTCAATGAGAGGGAGGGTGTGCTTATCCACCTGTGGAAAAGGCACGGGAAATAGACCGGTTACATCTGGGTTAAAAGGCCTCTGTTTGGAGGGCTCCCCTGTGGCTTAGGCTATGGAAATATGTATTCAGATGTGTGGAGCTGAAAATGCCCCATTGGGAATGTCTTCTTCAGGGGTTACATCCAGGGCCTCATGCTTGGAGGAGAGCATTGGGGCATGGTTTCCTTGTTTGTGCCCTGGGATGTCTTGTTTCAAATGGCCAGGAAGCACAATTCTTCTTTCACATGTAGGAACTCCCTTGAGGTATTCTGCCCACGGATCCCCTGAAGATATCACATGTTCAAACACCAAGCCTCTGTAATCTACATTTAGCTTGGGAGCCTGAGGCGAGTGGTGGCTATGCGTCTACAGATGGAGATAAGAGTGTTCATCCAAGAGGACCACCCCTCTGATGGATCCTCCTTTCCATCAACTTCGACATACCACCAGAGCAAGAGCTAATGGTGTCCATCTTTGAACTCTCAAGGTTTGAGGGTGAGACTTTCCCACATATGGCCCATCACACACCTCTTTTCTCACAGAGAGGTGGTTTGGTCACCAGGCTCCATGGGCATCATATCAGTGCCATGGCCACCTCTGGGAATGCACCTTTCAGAAGGAAGGCACCTCCACACACTGGGGAACCCAATTGTCTCTATCATGATGGATCTCTGATAACATGTGTAGCATTTCAGGGTCAAGTGCTTTCTCAGGCACTGCCTCACACGAATACACAGGACAGAATCTCTTTTGGAGAGAAAAGCTGACATTCCAAACACCCAAACAAAAGTCCCCTGGACAATGTCATCAAGGAACGACTGAGGAAGAACACCCTCTGAGCTGCCATTTCAATAGGAAGGGTCTTTTCCGCTTAGGGAAAATAGAGGGTGTCATTTAACTTAACCCACACCTCACGTCATTTGAGAGGACATGGGTGCCAAGCAGGGAGGACTGCTTGCTACCGACCTATTTCTAGAGGCAGGCCAAGAACGAGTGAAAATCTCATGCAAGAGTCCTGAGATTGCCTTTGTGTCTAATAGTCCCCGGAAACACAGACAAGGGCTTGGGAAGGAAATTGTGCCCTGGAATGTGGCTTGTGTCCAAAACACATCTCATTCTTTCTCTCTCTTCACTCTCTCTCTGGGCTTCTTCTTCCTTCATATTCTCTCGAATTCACCTCATCCAAGGTTATCTGTGGTGGTACAGGTTGGCATATCTCAGCCAGGAGAGCAGTCCAATTCTTTCACCAAGATTTTCCATCAGTCTTCCAAACTCCTCTCAAATGTGAAAGCATTATTCCTGAAATAACTCCTCTGTTTGTATGGGGATATTCCACCTTACACAATGTACCCCTATCTTACCATTGTCAGACCTTCACACTCACAGATAACCACCACAATTCTACTGCCTTCTACATGGTCACAGATGTGACTCCGAGATCAACATCTTTTCAACCACCCACACATAAGGGACCTAGTGAGAATTCACTTCTCTGAAGCACACCCCGTGTATTTGAAGTTGCTGGTGAGGTGGATCTCTCGACTCTTTCTAAGCGGAGTTCGGAAATGAAGTCTCTGACTCTCCATGTCTCAGTGAATAGGCATCTAAGTAGGGGTCTGAGCACTCTTCAGCAGGGTCTGAATGACAATGGGACAGAGTTCAAGGATTCGGTCCCCTCAAACCAGTCTCCATTTGGGACAATCCTCCTCCTTCTCTAGACCCTCAATTGGCAGGCCAGAGGCCCCTCTCATCCAAGAGGGAAACCTCAAGACCTGCCCATGGAGCCCTCACCACAGGGCTCACGGAGGAGAAGAAGAGAGACTCCTGAAATTCCTGACAATTGTGTACCCCACAAACAAGCCAGCTGTGGAACTAGTCACCCCACTTCCATCCAGCACCCCAGTAGACAGGACGTATTCTTATCAACCTGTGAAATACCCACCAGTCATATGCCAGCTTCATTCTCCGGAAATTTGTTACTGTGGATAGATAATGTGTGATTTCACCTATTGACGTGAATGTTCCTAAGCAGGGAATTGTCATTCCCCATGCCAATATTTCCTCAGGTTTGATACTGTGGGCCTCGTCCTTGGTTGAACGTAGAGGGGCCTATTTTCATGCTTTGACCTCTGGAATGAGATTTATCATCCCGGTCATACTTAGGAGTCTTTTTTCACCTGTTGGAAAAACTGAAAATATTAAGCTCACTGGTCCGTTTCAGATATATCCTAATCCAAAAGCAAGCCTGAGCAGTGGGTATTTATTTACTCAGGAGAATGATGAGGATGGTGGCCATGAGAAGAATGCTGGAAAGAATACTTATCATCCAATTGTCCAATACATCCAATGGATCATCCTTAATTTAGTATCAACATAACTCCAGATCATGAGCTCAGGCTGCCTGATGTACAACAATTCAGAGGTGATGGTGAGAGCCTTCCACTTTGGGCCCATTACTCGCCTCTCTTCTCTCAGATGCTCTGTGGTATCACAATGCTTGGTGGGCAGCATGCCATTGCCATGGCAACCATTGGGCCTGATCTGCTCAGATGGAAAGCAACTCCACCTCCTCTGTGCCCACCTGCTCTCCACAGAAGGATGGCACTTCCCCTGAACGTGTGTCAGGTTCAACACGGTGGTTCCAGAACTGCTCCCCAGGAATACTCAGTCTACAATCTCATTTGGAAAGAATATGGGATGGAAAAAATCCCACTCCCCACGGAGCCTGAACAGGAAAACAATGGCCGATGGAGGAAGAACAACACAGGAGCATCCCTTTCCATGGGAGGAGGCTTTTCCACGGAAGGAAACTATGGAATATCTTTTAACCTGATTTCCACCCATGCCATTTCAGCAGATATAGGTACCATAACAAGGCTTTCAGTCCTGTCTTCCAATATGGAGCTGGGATTGTAATGGGCACATTTTGGGAGTCAGGCCCGGAAGGAGAGAAGACTCTGGTACACGTGTGCTTGTTTGTCCCATTTGTGGGATATCCACCTTAAACAATCCCATGTCCTTGGAGCAATTATCCTGCCGTTGGCGGTACTTGTATCAACAGCTCCTGTACCTCTCTCTCTCCTTCTTTTGATCTCCTTCTCTCTAGCTCTCTCACTCTACCCTTTGCCCCACTTCTATTTCTTTTGAATCCTCCTGTTACAAGTTGACCTGTGGTGATAATGGATGAAATATACAAGCCAAGAGAATGGTCCAAGTTAACCCACAGCCTTTTCTCCCTGTCATCCTAAGTCTGATCAAATATGAAATCCGTGGTCCAGAAAGACTTCCTGTGCTGTGTGGAGACACCCCAACTATGTCACACTTCCACAACACTTCCCATATTCAGCCCTTCCGATGGACACGCTGACCACTTCATATGTACTTCGGTCTGGAGGGTCGCATATTGGACTCAGAGAGCAACACACTTGAAACAAGGTCCACCTGAGTGCTCTCCCAAGAAATGGCTTATCTGCAGCATTCCCTACCTGGTCCATGAGGTATTGTGGATTTGCTCGGGTGTGGATCTCAGGACTCGTTCGTAGGGTATATAGAATATCAAGTCTATGACTCTTCATGTCTCAATGATTGGGCATCCAGTAAATGGTATCAGATTCCTTTGCCAGTGGACTGGCCAACCATAGCCCAGAGTGCAAGATGTCTGTCAACCAAAGCCAGTCTCTATGGAGTATACCTCCTCATTCTCTAGCCTCATGAGTGTCAGGGACAGAGCCCACTCCCTTCCAGGAGGGAACTTTCAACACCCTCAAATTGTAGGCATCATCACAGGGCTCCTGGAAGATCAGACAATCGACCCACCTTTCCTTCCTTATGCTTGTAGACACAACAAACACACTGGCACTGGCCCCAGGCACCACACTCCCAGGAAGCACTCAATGAGAGGGAGGGTGTGCTTATCCACCTGTGGAAAAGGCACGGGAAATAGACCGGTTACATCTGGGTTAAAAGGCCTCTGTTTGGAGGGCTCCCCTGTGGCTTAGGCTATGGAAATATGTATTCAGATGTGTGGAGCTGAAAATGCCCCATTGGGAATGTCTTCTTCAGGGGTTACATCCAGGGCCTCATGCTTGGAGGAGAGCATTGGGGCATGGTTTCCTTGTTTGTGCCCTGGGATGTCTTGTTTCAAATGGCCAGGAAGCACAATTCTTCTTTCACATGTAGGAACTCCCTTGAGGTATTCTGCCCACGGATCCCCTGAAGATATCACATGTTCAAACACCAAGCCTCTGTAATCTACATTTAGCTTGGGAGCCTGAGGCGAGTGGTGGCTATGCGTCTACAGATGGAGATCAGAGGGTTCATCCAAGAGGACCACCCCTCTGATGGATCCTCCTTTCCATCAACTTCGACATACCACCAGAGCAAGAGCTAATGGTGTCCATCTTTGAACTCTCAAGGTTTGAGGGTGAGACTTTCCCACATATGGCCCATCACACACCTCTTTTCTCACAGAGAGGTGGTTTGGTCACCAGGCTCCATGGGCATCATATCAGTGCCATGGCCACCTCTGGGAATGCACCTTTCAGAAGGAAGGCACCTCCACACACTGGGGAACCCAATTGTCTCTATCATGATGGATCTCTGATAACATGTGTAGCATTTCAGGGTCAAGTGCTTTCTCAGGCACTGCCTCACACGAATACACAGGACAGAATCTCTTTTGGAGAGAAAAGCTGACATTCCAAACACCCAAACAAAAGTCCCCTGGACAATGTCATCAAGGAACGACTGAGGAAGAACACCCTCTGAGCTGCCATTTCAATAGGAAGGGTCTTTTCCGCTTAGGGAAAATAGAGGGTGTCATTTAACTTAACCCACACCTCACGTCATTTGAGAGGACATGGGTGCCAAGCAGGGAGGACTGCTTGCTACCGACCTATTTCTAGAGGCAGGCCAAGAACGAGTGAAAATCTCATGCAAGAGTCCTGAGATTGCCTTTGTTTCTAATAGTCCCCGGAAACACAGACAAGGGCTTGGGAAGGAAATTGTGCCCTGGAATGTGGCTTGTGTCCAAAACACATCTCATTCTTTCTCTCTCTCACTCTCTCTCTGGGCTTCTTCTTCCTTCATATTCTCTCGAATTCACCTCATCCAAGGTTATCTGTGGTGGTACAGGTTGGCATATCTCAGCCAGGAGAGCAGTCCAATTCTTTCACCAAGATTTTCCATCAGTCTTCCAAACTCCTCTCAAATGTGAAAGCATTATTCCTGAAATAACTCCTCTGTTTGTATGGGGATATTCCACCTTACACAATGTACCCCTATCTTACCATTGTCAGACCTTCACACTCACAGATAACCACCACAATTCTACTGCCTTCTACATGGTCACAGATGTGACTCCGAGATCAACATCTTTTCAACCACCCACACATAAGGGACCGAGTGAGAATTCACTTCTCTGAAGCACACCCCGTGTATTTGAAGTTGCTGGTGAGGTGGATCTCTCGACTCTTTCTAAGCGGAGTTCGGAAATGAAGTCTCTGCCTCTCCATGTCTCAGTGAATAGGCATCTAAGTAGGGGTCTGAGCACTCTTCAGCAGGGTCTGAATGACAATGGGACAGAGTTCAAGGATTCGGTCCCCTCAAACCAGTCTCCATTTGGGACAATCCTCCTCCTTCTCTAGACCCTCAATTGGCAGGCCAGAGGCCCCTCTCATCCAAGAGGGAAACCTCAAGACCTGCCCATGGAGCCCTCACCACAGGGCTCACGGAGGAGAAGAAGAGAGACTCCTGAAATTCCTGACAATTGTGTACCCCACAAACAAGCCAGCTGTGGAACTAGTCACCCCACTTCCATCCAGCACCCCAGTAGACAGGACGTATTCTTATCAACCTGTGAAATACCCACCAGTCATATCCCAGCTTCATTCTCCGGAAATTTGTTACTGTGGATAGATAATGTGTGATTTCACCTATTGACGTGAATGTTCCTAAGCAGGGAATTGTCATTCCCCATGCCAATATTTCCTCAGGTTTGATACTGTGGGCCTCGTCCTTGGTTGAACGTAGAGGGGCCTATTTTCATGCTTTGACCTCTGGAATGAGATTTATCATCCCGGTCATACTTAGGAGTCTTTTTTCACCTGTTGGAAAAACTGAAAATATTAAGCTCACTGGTCCGTTTCAGATATATCCTAATCCAAAAGCAAGCCTGAGCAGTGGGTATTTATTTACTCAGGAGAATGATGAGGATGGTGGCCATGAGAAGAATGCTGGAAAGAATACTTATCATCCAATTGTCCAATACATCCAATGGATCATCCTTAATTTAGTATCAACATAACTCCAGATCATGAGCTCAGGCTGCCTGATGTACAACAATTCAGAGGTGATGGTGAGAGCCTTCCACTTTGGGCCCATTACTCGCCTCTCTTCTCTCAGATGCTCTGTGGTATCACAATGCTTGGTGGGCAGCATGCCATTGCCATGGCAACCATTGGGCCTGATCTGCTCAGATGGAAAGCAACTCCACCTCCTCTGTGCCCACCTGCTCTCCACAGAAGGATGGCACTTCCCCTGAACGTGTGTCAGGTTCAACACGGTGGTTCCAGAACTGCTCCCCAGGAATACTCAGTCTACAATCTCATTTGGAAAGACTATGGGATGGAAAAAATCCCACTCCCCACGGAGCCTGAACAGGAAAACAATGGCCGATGGAGGAAGAACAACACAGGAGCATCCCTTTCCATGGGAGGAGGCTTTTCCACGGAAGGAAACTATGGAATATCTTTTAACCTGATTTCCACCCATGCCATTTCAGCAGATATAGGTACCATACCAAGGCTTTCAGTCCTGTCTTCCAATATGGAGCTGGGATTGTAATGGGCACATTTTGGGAGTCAGGCCCGGAAGGAGAGAAGACTCTGGTACACGTGTGCTTGTTTGTCCCATTTGTGGGATATCCACCTTAAACAATCCCATGTCCTTGGAGCAATTATCCTGCCGTTGGCGGTACTTGTATCAACAGCTCCTGTACCTCTCTCTCTCCTTCTTTTGATCTCCTTCTCTCTAGCTCTCTCACTCTACCCTTTGCCCCACTTCTATTTCTTTTGAATCCTCCTGTTACAAGTTGACCTGTGGTGATAATGGATGAAATATACAAGCCAAGAGAATGGTCCAAGTTAACCCACAGCCTTTTCTCCCTGTCATCCTAAGTCTGATCAAATATGAAATCCGTGGTCCAGAAAGACTTCCTGTGCTGTGTGGAGACACCCCAACTATGTCACACTTCCACAACACTTCCCATATTCAGCCCTTCCGATGGACACGCTGACCACTTCATATGTACTTCGGTCTGGAGGGTCGCATATTGGACTCAGAGAGCAACACACTTGAAACAAGGTCCACCTGAGTGCTCTCCCAAGAAATGGCTTATCTGCAGCATTCCCTACCTGGTCCATGAGGTATTGTGGATTTGCTCGGGTGTGGATCTCAGGACTCGTTCGTAGGGTATATAGAATATCAAGTCTATGACTCTTCATGTCTCAATGATTGGGCATCCAGTAAATGGTATCAGATTCCTTTGCCAGTGGACTGGCCAACCATAGCCCAGAGTGCAAGATGTCTGTCAACCAAAGCCAGTCTCTATGGAGTATACCTCCTCATTCTCTAGCCTCATGAGTGTCAGGGACAGAGCCCACTCCCTTCCAGGAGGGAACTTTCAACACCCTCAAATTGTAGGCATCATCACAGGGCTCCTGGAAGATCAGACAATCGACCCACCTTTCCTTCCTTATGCTTGTAGACACAACAAACACACTGGCACTGGCCCCAGGCACCACACTCCCAGGAAGCACTCAATGAGAGGGAGGGTGTGCTTATCCACCTGTGGAAAAGGCACGGGAAATAGACCGGTTACATCTGGGTTAAAAGGCCTCTGTTTGGAGGGCTCCCCTGTGGCTTAGGCTATGGAAATATGTATTCAGATGTGTGGAGCTGAAAATGCCCCATTGGGAATGTCTTCTTCAGGGGTTACATCCAGGGCCTCATGCTTGGAGGAGAGCATTGGGGCATGGTTTCCTTGTTTGTGCCCTGGGATGTCTTGTTTCAAATGGCCAGGAAGCACAATTCTTCTTTCACATGTAGGAACTCCCTTGAGGTATTCTGCCCACGGATCCCCTGAAGATATCACATGTTCAAACACCAAGCCTCTGTAATCTACATTTAGCTTGGGAGCCTGAGGCGAGTGGTGGCTATGCGTCTACAGATGGAGATCAGAGGGTTCATCCAAGAGGACCACCCCTCTGATGGATCCTCCTTTCCATCAACTTCGACATACCACCAGAGCAAGAGCTAATGGTGTCCATCTTTGAACTCTCAAGGTTTGAGGGTGAGACTTTCCCACATATGGCCCATCACACACCTCTTTTCTCACAGAGAGGTGGTTTGGTCACCAGGCTCCATGGGCATCATATCAGTGCCATGGCCAGCTCTGGGAATGCACCTTTCAGAAGGAAGGCACCTCCACACACTGGGGAACCCAATTGTCTCTATCATGATGGATCTCTGATAACATGTGTAGCATTTCAGGGTCAAGTGCTTTCTCAGGCACTGCCTCACACGAATACACAGGACAGAATCTCTTTTGGAGAGAAAAGCTGACATTCCAAACACCCAAACAAAAGTCCCCTGGACAATGTCATCAAGGAACGACTGAGGAAGAACACCCTCTGAGCTGCCATTTCAATAGGAAGGGTCTTTTCCGCTTAGGGAAAATAGAGGGTGTCATTTAACTTAACCCACACCTCACGTCATTTGAGAGGACATGGGTGCCAAGCAGGGAGGACTGCTTGCTACCGACCTATTTCTAGAGGCAGGCCAAGAACGAGTGAAAATCTCATGCAAGAGTCCTGAGATTGCCTTTGTGTCTAATAGTCCCCGGAAACACAGACAAGGGCTTGGGAAGGAAATTGTGCCCTGGAATGTGGCTTGTGTCCAAAACACATCTCATTCTTTCTCTCTCTCACTCTCTCTCTGGGCTTCTTCTTCCTTCATATTCTCTCGAATTCACCTCATCCAAGGTTATCTGTGGTGGTACAGGTTGGCATATCTCAGCCAGGAGAGCAGTCCAATTCTTTCACCAAGATTTTCCATCAGTCTTCCAAACTCCTCTCAAATGTGAAAGCATTATTCCTGAAATAACTCCTCTGTTTGTATGGGGATATTCCACCTTACACAATGTACCCCTATCTTACCATTGTCAGACCTTCACACTCACAGATAACCACCACAATTCTACTGCCTTCTACATGGTCACAGATGTGACTCCGAGATCAACATCTTTTCAACCACCCACACATAAGGGACCGAGTGAGAATTCACTTCTCTGAAGCACACCCCGTGTATTTGAAGTTGCTGGTGAGGTGGATCTCTCGACTCTTTCTAAGCGGAGTTCGGAAATGAAGTCTCTGCCTCTCCATGTCTCAGTGAATAGGCATCTAAGTAGGGGTCTGAGCACTCTTCAGCAGGGTCTGAATGACAATGGGACAGAGTTCAAGGATTCGGTCCCCTCAAACCAGTCTCCATTTGGGACAATCCTCCTCCTTCTCTAGACCCTCAATTGGCAGGCCAGAGGCCCCTCTCATCCAAGAGGGAAACCTCAAGACCTGCCCATGGAGCCCTCACCACAGGGCTCACGGAGGAGAAGAAGAGAGACTCCTGAAATTCCTGACAATTGTGTACCCCACAAACAAGCCAGCTGTGGAACTAGTCACCCCACTTCCATCCAGCACCCCAGTAGACAGGACGTATTCTTATCAACCTGTGAAATACCCACCAGTCATATGCCAGCTTCATTCTCCGGAAATTTGTTACTGTGGATAGATAATGTGTGATTTCACCTATTGACGTGAATGTTCCTAAGCAGGGAATTGTCATTCCCCATGCCAATATTTCCTCAGGTTTGATACTGTGGGCCTCGTCCTTGGTTGAACGTAGAGGGGCCTATTTTCATGCTTTGACCTCTGGAATGAGATTTATCATCCCGGTCATACTTAGGAGTCTTTTTTCACCTGTTGGAAAAACTGAAAATATTAAGCTCACTGGTCCGTTTCAGATATATCCTAATCCAAAAGCAAGCCTGAGCAGTGGGTATTTATTTACTCAGGAGAATGATGAGGATGGTGGCCATGAGAAGAATGCTGGAAAGAATACTTATCATCCAATTGTCCAATACATCCAATGGATCATCCTTAATTTAGTATCAACATAACTCCAGATCATGAGCTCAGGCTGCCTGATGTACAACAATTCAGAGGTGATGGTGAGAGCCTTCCACTTTGGGCCCATTACTCGCCTCTCTTCTCTCAGATGCTCTGTGGTATCACAATGCTTGGTGGGCAGCATGCCATTGCCATGGCAACCATTGGGCCTGATCTGCTCAGATGGAAAGCAACTCCACCTCCTCTGTGCCCACCTGCTCTCCACAGAAGGATGGCACTTCCCCTGAACGTGTGTCAGGTTCAACACGGTGGTTCCAGAACTGCTCCCCAGGAATACTCAGTCTACAATCTCATTTGGAAAGACTATGGGATGGAAAAAATCCCACTCCCCACGGAGCCTGAACAGGAAAACAATGGCCGATGGAGGAAGAACAACACAGGAGCATCCCTTTCCATGGGAGGAGGCTTTTCCACGGAAGGAAACTATGGAATATCTTTTAACCTGATTTCCACCCATGCCATTTCAGCAGATATAGGTACCATACCAAGGCTTTCAGTCCTGTCTTCCAATATGGAGCTGGGATTGTAATGGGCACATTTTGGGAGTCAGGCCCGGAAGGAGAGAAGACTCTGGTACACGTGTGCTTGTTTGTCCCATTTGTGGGATATCCACCTTAAACAATCCCATGTCCTTGGAGCAATTATCCTGCCGTTGGCGGTACTTGTATCAACAGCTCCTGTACCTCTCTCTCTCCTTCTTTTGATCTCCTTCTCTCTAGCTCTCTCACTCTACCCTTTGCCCCACTTCTATTTCTTTTGAATCCTCCTGTTACAAGTTGACCTGTGGTGATAATGGATGAAATATACAAGCCAAGAGAATGGTCCAAGTTAACCCACAGCCTTTTCTCCCTGTCATCCTAAGTCTGATCAAATATGAAATCCGTGGTCCAGAAAGACTTCCTGTGCTGTGTGGAGACACCCCAACTATGTCACACTTCCACAACACTTCCCATATTCAGCCCTTCCGATGGACACGCTGACCACTTCATATGTACTTCGGTCTGGAGGGTCGCATATTGGACTCAGAGAGCAACACACTTGAAACAAGGTCCACCTGAGTGCTCTCCCAAGAAATGGCTTATCTGCAGCATTCCCTACCTGGTCCATGAGGTCTTGTGGATTTGCTCGGGTGTGGATCTCAGGACTCGTTCGTAGGGTATATAGAATATCAAGTCTATGACTCTTCATGTCTCAATGATTGGGCATCCAGTAAATGGTATCAGATTCCTTTGCCAGTGGACTGGCCAACCATAGCCCAGAGTGCAAGATGTCTGTCAACCAAAGCCAGTCTCTATGGAGTATACCTCCTCATTCTCTAGCCTCATGAGTGTCAGGGACAGAGCCCACTCCCTTCCAGGAGGGAACTTTCAATACCCTCAAATTGTAGGCATCATCACAGGGCTCCTGGAAGATCAGACAATCGACCCACCTTTCCTTCCTTATGCTTGTAGACACAACAAACACACTGGCACTGGCCCCAGGCACCACACTCCCAGGAAGCACTCAATGAGAGGGAGGGTGTGCTTATCCACCTGTGGAAAAGGCACGGGAAATAGACCGGTTACATCTGGGTTAAAAGGCCTCTGTTTGGAGGGCTCCCCTGTGGCTTAGGCTATGGAAATATGTATTCAGATGTGTGGAGCTGAAAATGCCCCATTGGGAATGTCTTCTTCAGGGGTTACATCCAGGGCCTCATGCTTGGAGGAGAGCATTGGGGCATGGTTTCCTTGTTTGTGCCCTGGGATGTCTTGTTTCAAATGGCCAGGAAGCACAATTCTTCTTTCACATGTAGGAACTCCCTTGAGGTATTCTGCCCACGGATCCCCTGAAGATATCACATGTTCAAACACCAAGCCTCTGTAATCTACATTTAGCTTGGGAGCCTGAGGCGAGTGGTGGCTATGCGTCTACAGATGGAGATCAGAGGGTTCATCCAAGAGGACCACCCCTCTGATGGATCCTCCTTTCCATCAACTTCGACATACCACCAGAGCAAGAGCTAATGGTGTCCATCTTTGAACTCTCAAGGTTTGAGGGTGAGACTTTCCCACATATGGCCCATCACACACCTCTTTTCTCACAGAGAGGTGGTTTGGTCACCAGGCTCCATGGGCATCATATCAGTGCCATGGCCACCTCTGGGAATGCACCTTTCAGAAGGAAGGCACCTCCACACACTGGGGAACCCAATTGTCTCTATCATGATGGATCTCTGATAACATGTGTAGCATTTCAGGGTCAAGTGCTTTCTCAGGCACTGCCTCACACGAATACACAGGACAGAATCTCTTTTGGAGAGAAAAGCTGACATTCCAAACACCCAAACAAAAGTCCCCTGGACAATGTCATCAAGGAACGACTGAGGAAGAACACCCTCTGAGCTGCCATTTCAATAGGAAGGGTCTTTTCCGCTTAGGGAAAATAGAGGGTGTCATTTAACTTAACCCACACCTCACGTCATTTGAGAGGACATGGGTGCCAAGCAGGGAGGACTGCTTGCTACCGACCTATTTCTAGAGGCAGGCCAAGAACGAGTGAAAATCTCATGCAAGAGTCCTGAGATTGCCTTTGTGTCTAATAGTCCCCGGAAACACAGACAAGGGCTTGGGAAGGAAATTGTGCCCTGGAATGTGGCTTGTGTCCAAAACACATCTCATTCTTTCTCTCTCTTCACTCTCTCTCTGGGCTTCTTCTTCCTTCATATTCTCTCGAATTCACCTCATCCAAGGTTATCTGTGGTGGTACAGGTTGGCATATCTCAGCCAGGAGAGCAGTCCAATTCTTTCACCAAGATTTTCCATCAGTCTTCCAAACTCCTCTCAAATGTGAAAGCATTATTCCTGAAATAACTCCTCTGTTTGTATGGGGATATTCCACCTTACACAATGTACCCCTATCTTACCATTGTCAGACCTTCACACTCACAGATAACCACCACAATTCTACTGCCTTCTACATGGTCACAGATGTGACTCCGAGATCAACATCTTTTCAACCACCCACACATAAGGGACCGAGTGAGAATTCACTTCTCTGAAGCACACCCCGTGTATTTGAAGTTGCTGGTGAGGTGGATCTCTCGACTCTTTCTAAGCGGAGTTCGGAAATGAAGTCTCTGCCTCTCCATGTCTCAGTGAATAGGCATCTAAGTAGGGGTCTGAGCACTCTTCAGCAGGGTCTGAATGACAATGGGACAGAGTTCAAGGATTCGGTCCCCTCAAACCAGTCTCCATTTGGGACAATCCTCCTCCTTCTCTAGACCCTCAATTGGCAGGCCAGAGGCCCCTCTCATCCAAGAGGGAAACCTCAAGACCTGCCCATGGAGCCCTCACCACAGGGCTCACGGAGGAGAAGAAGAGAGACTCCTGAAATTCCTGACAATTGTGTACCCCACAAACAAGCCAGCTGTGGAACTAGTCACCCCACTTCCATCCAGCACCCCAGTAGACAGGACGTATTCTTATCAACCTGTGAAATACCCACCAGTCATATGCCAGCTTCATTCTCCGGAAATTTGTTACTGTGGATAGATAATGTGTGATTTCACCTATTGACGTGAATGTTCCTAAGCAGGGAATTGTCATTCCCCATGCCAATATTTCCTCAGGTTTGATACTGTGGGCCTCGTCCTTGGTTGAACGTAGAGGGGCCTATTTTCATGCTTTGACCTCTGGAATGAGATTTATCATCCCGGTCATACTTAGGAGTCTTTTTTCACCTGTTGGAAAAACTGAAAATATTAAGCTCACTGGTCCGTTTCAGATATATCCTAATCCAAAAGCAAGCCTGAGCAGTGGGTATTTATTTACTCAGGAGAATGATGAGGATGGTGGCCATGAGAAGAATGCTGGAAAGAATACTTATCATCCAATTGTCCAATACATCCAATGGATCATCCTTAATTTAGTATCAACATAACTCCAGATCATGAGCTCAGGCTGCCTGATGTACAACAATTCAGAGGTGATGGTGAGAGCCTTCCACTTTGGGCCCATTACTCGCCTCTCTTCTCTCAGATGCTCTGTGGTATCACAATGCTTGGTGGGCAGCATGCCATTGCCATGGCAACCATTGGGCCTGATCTGCTCAGATGGAAAGCAACTCCACCTCCTCTGTGCCCACCTGCTCTCCACAGAAGGATGGCACTTCCCCTGAACGTGTGTCAGGTTCAACACGGTGGTTCCAGAACTGCTCCCCAGGAATACTCAGTCTACAATCTCATTTGGAAAGAATATGGGATGGAAAAAATCCCACTCCCCACGGAGCCTGAACAGGAAAACAATGGCCGATGGAGGAAGAACAACACAGGAGCATCCCTTTCCATGGGAGGAGGCTTTTCCACGGAAGGAAACTATGGAATATCTTTTAACCTGATTTCCTCCCATGCCATTTCAGCAGATATAGGTACCATAACAAGGCTTTCAATCCTGTCTTCCAATATGGAGCTGGGATTGTAATGGGCACATTTTGGGAGTCAGGCCCGGAAGGAGAGAAGACTCTGGTACACGTGTGCTTGTTTGTCCCATTTGTGGGATATCCACCTTAAACAATCCCATGTCCTTGGAGCAATTATCCTGCCGTTGGCGGTACTTGTATCAACAGCTCCTGTACCTCTCTCTCTCCTTCTTTTGATCTCCTTCTCTCTAGCTCTCTCACTCTACCCTTTGCCCCACTTCTATTTCTTTTGAATCCTCCTGTTACAAGTTGACCTGTGGTGATAATGGATGAAATATACAAGCCAAGAGAATGGTCCAAGTTAACCCACAGCCTTTTCTCCCTGTCATCCTAAGTCTGATCAAATATGAAATCCGTGGTCCAGAAAGACTTCCTGTGCTGTGTGGAGACACCCCAACTATGTCACACTTCCACAACACTTCCCATATTCAGCCCTTCCGATGGACACGCTGACCACTTCATATGTACTTCGGTCTGGAGGGTCGCATATTGGACTCAGAGAGCAACACACTTGAAACAAGGTCCACCTGAGTGCTCTCCCAAGAAATGGCTTATCTGCAGCATTCCCTACCTGGTCCATGAGGTATTGTGGATTTGCTCGGGTGTGGATCTCAGGACTCGTTCGTAGGGTATATAGAATATCAAGTCTATGACTCTTCATGTCTCAATGATTGGGCATCCAGTAAATGGTATCAGATTCCTTTGCCAGTGGACTGGCCAACCATAGCCCAGAGTGCAAGATGTCTGTCAACCAAAGCCAGTCTCTATGGAGTATACCTCCTCATTCTCTAGCCTCATGAGTGTCAGGGACAGAGCCCACTCCCTTCCAGGAGGGAACTTTCAATACCCTCAAATTGTAGGCATCATCACAGGGCTCCTGGAAGATCAGACAATCGACCCACCTTTCCTTCCTTATGCTTGTAGACACAACAAACACACTGGCACTGGCCCCAGGCACCACACTCCCAGGAAGCACTCAATGAGAGGGAGGGTGTGCTTATCCACCTGTGGAAAAGGCACGGGAAATAGACCGGTTACATCTGGGTTAAAAGGCCTCTGTTTGGAGGGCTCCCCTGTGGCTTAGGCTATGGAAATATGTATTCAGATGTGTGGAGCTGAAAATGCCCCATTGGGAATGTCTTCTTCAGGGGTTACATCCAGGGCCTCATGCTTGGAGGAGAGCATTGGGGCATGGTTTCCTTGTTTGTGCCCTGGGATGTCTTGTTTCAAATGGCCAGGAAGCACAATTCTTCTTTCACATGTAGGAACTCCCTTGAGGTATTCTGCCCACGGATCCCCTGAAGATATCACATGTTCAAACACCAAGCCTCGGTAATCTACATTTAGCTTGGGAGCCTGAGGCGAGTGGTGGCTATGCGTCTACAGATGGAGATCAGAGGGTTCATCCAAGAGGACCACCCCTCTGATGGATCCTCCTTTCCATCAACTTCGACATACCACCAGAGCAAGAGCTAATGGTGTCCATCTTTGAACTCTCAAGGTTTGAGGGTGAGACTTTCCCACATATGGCCCATCACACACCTCTTTTCTCACAGAGAGGTGGTTTGGTCACCAGGCTCCATGGGCATCATATCAGTGCCATGGCCACCTCTGGGAATGCACCTTTCAGAAGGAAGGCACCTCCACACACTGGGGAACCCAATTGTCTCTATCATGATGGATCTCTGATAACATGTGTAGCATTTCCGGGTCAAGTGCTTTCTCAGGCACTGCCTCACACGAATACACAGGACAGAATCTCTTTTGGAGAGAAAAGCTGACATTCCAAACACCCAAACAAAAGTCCCCTGGACAATGTCATCAAGGAACGACTGAGGAAGAACACCCTCTGAGCTGCCATTTCAATAGGAAGGGTCTTTTCCGCTTAGGGAAAATAGAGGGTGTCATTTAACTTAACCCACACCTCACGTCATTTGAGAGGACATGGGTGCCAAGCAGGGAGGACTGCTTGCTACCGACCTATTTCTAGAGGCAGGCCAAGAACGAGTGAAAATCTCATGCAAGAGTCCTGAGATTGCCTTTGTGTCTAATAGTCCCCGGAAACACAGACAAGGGCTTGGGAAGGAAATTGTGCCCTGGAATGTGGCTTGTGTCCAAAACACATCTCATTCTTTCTCTCTCTTCACTCTCTCTCTGGGCTTCTTCTTCCTTCATATTCTCTCGAATTCACCTCATCCAAGGTTATCTGTGGTGGTACAGGTTGGCATATCTCAGCCAGGAGAGCAGTCCAATTCTTTCACCAAGATTTTCCATCAGTCTTCCAAACTCCTCTCAAATGTGAAAGCATTATTCCTGAAATAACTCCTCTGTTTGTATGGGGATATTCCACCTTACACAATGTACCCCTATCTTACCATTGTCAGACCTTCACACTCACAGATAACCACCACAATTCTACTGCCTTCTACATGGTCACAGATGTGACTCCGAGATCAACATCTTTTCAACCACCCACACATAAGGGACCGAGTGAGAATTCACTTCTCTGAAGCACACCCCGTGTATTTGAAGTTGCTGGTGAGGTGGATCTCTCGACTCTTTCTAAGCGGAGTTCGGAAATGAAGTCTCTGCCTCTCCATGTCTCAGTGAATAGGCATCTAAGTAGGGGTCTGAGCACTCTTCAGCAGGGTCTGAATGACAATGGGACAGAGTTCAAGGATTCGGTCCCCTCAAACCAGTCTCCATTTGGGACAATCCTCCTCCTTCTCTAGACCCTCAATTGGCAGGCCAGAGGCCCCTCTCATCCAAGAGGGAAACCTCAAGACCTGCCCATGGAGCCCTCACCACAGGGCTCACGGAGGAGAAGAAGAGAGACTCCTGAAATTCCTGACAATTGTGTACCCCACAAACAAGCCAGCTGTGGAACTAGTCACCCCACTTCCATCCAGCACCCCAGTAGACAGGACGTATTCTTATCAACCTGTGAAATACCCACCAGTCATATGCCAGCTTCATTCTCCGGAAATTTGTTACTGTGGATAGATAATGTGTGATTTCACCTATTGACGTGAATGTTCCTAAGCAGGGAATTGTCATTCCCCATGCCAATATTTCCTCAGGTTTGATACTGTGGGCCTCGTCCTTGGTTGAACGTAGAGGGGCCTATTTTCATGCTTTGACCTCTGGAATGAGATTTATCATCCCGGTCATACTTAGGAGTCTTTTTTCACCTGTTGGAAAAACTGAAAATATTAAGCTCACTGGTCCGTTTCAGATATATCCTAATCCAAAAGCAAGCCTGAGCAGTGGGTATTTATTTACTCAGGAGAATGATGAGGATGGTGGCCATGAGAAGAATGCTGGAAAGAATACTTATCATCCAATTGTCCAATACATCCAATGGATCATCCTTAATTTAGTATCAACATAACTCCAGATCATGAGCTCAGGCTGCCTGATGTACAACAATTCAGAGGTGATGGTGAGAGCCTTCCACTTTGGGCCCATTACTCGCCTCTCTTCTCTCAGATGCTCTGTGGTATCACAATGCTTGGTGGGCAGCATGCCATTGCCATGGCAACCATTGGGCCTGATCTGCTCAGATGGAAAGCAACTCCACCTCCTCTGTGCCCACCTGCTCTCCACAGAAGGATGGCACTTCCCCTGAACGTGTGTCAGGTTCAACACGGTGGTTCCAGAACTGCTCCCCAGGAATACTCAGTCTACAATCTCATTTGGAAAGACTATGGGATGGAAAAAATCCCACTCCCCACGGAGCCTGAACAGGAAAACAATGGCCGATGGAGGAAGAACAACACAGGAGCATCCCTTTCCATGGGAGGAGGCTTTTCCACGGAAGGAAACTATGGAATATCTTTTAACCTGATTTCCACCCATGCCATTTCAGCAGATATAGGTACCATACCAAGGCTTTCAGTCCTGTCTTCCAATATGGAGCTGGGATTGTAATGGGCACATTTTGGGAGTCAGGCCCGGAAGGAGAGAAGACTCTGGTACACGTGTGCTTGTTTGTCCCATTTGTGGGATATCCACCTTAAACAATCCCATGTCCTTGGAGCAATTATCCTGCCGTTGGCGGTACTTGTATCAACAGCTCCTGTACCTCTCTCTCTCCTTCTTTTGATCTCCTTCTCTCTAGCTCTCTCACTCTACCCTTTGCCCCACTTCTATTTCTTTTGAATCCTCCTGTTACAAGTTGACCTGTGGTGATAATGGATGAAATATACAAGCCAAGAGAATGGTCCAAGTTAACCCACAGCCTTTTCTCCCTGTCATCCTAAGTCTGATCAAATATGAAATCCGTGGTCCAGAAAGACTTCCTGTGCTGTGTGGAGACACCCCAACTATGTCACACTTCCACAACACTTCCCATATTCAGCCCTTCCGATGGACACGCTGACCACTTCATATGTACTTCGGTCTGGAGGGTCGCATATTGGACTCAGAGAGCAACACACTTGAAACAAGGTCCACCTGAGTGCTCTCCCAAGAAATGGCTTATCTGCAGCATTCCCTACCTGGTCCATGAGGTCTTGTGGATTTGCTCGGGTGTGGATCTCAGGACTCGTTCGTAGGGTATATAGAATATCAAGTCTATGACTCTTCATGTCTCAATGATTGGGCATCCAGTAAATGGTATCAGATTCCTTTGCCAGTGGACTGGCCAACCATAGCCCAGAGTGCAAGATGTCTGTCAACCAAAGCCAGTCTCTATGGAGTATACCTCCTCATTCTCTAGCCTCATGAGTGTCAGGGACAGAGCCCACTCCCTTCCAGGAGGGAACTTTCAATACCCTCAAATTGTAGGCATCATCACAGGGCTCCTGGAAGATCAGACAATCGACCCACCTTTCCTTCCTTATGCTTGTAGACACAACAAACACACTGGCACTGGCCCCAGGCACCACACTCCCAGGAAGCACTCAATGAGAGGGAGGGTGTGCTTATCCACCTGTGGAAAAGGCACGGGAAATAGACCGGTTACATCTGGGTTAAAAGGCCTCTGTTTGGAGGGCTCCCCTGTGGCTTAGGCTATGGAAATATGTATTCAGATGTGTGGAGCTGAAAATGCCCCATTGGGAATGTCTTCTTCAGGGGTTACATCCAGGGCCTCATGCTTGGAGGAGAGCATTGGGGCATGGTTTCCTTGTTTGTGCCCTGGGATGTCTTGTTTCAAATGGCCAGGAAGCACAATTCTTCTTTCACATGTAGGAACTCCCTTGAGGTATTCTGCCCACGGATCCCCTGAAGATATCACATGTTCAAACACCAAGCCTCTGTAATCTACATTTAGCTTGGGAGCCTGAGGCGAGTGGTGGCTATGCGTCTACAGATGGAGATAAGAGTGTTCATCCAAGAGGACCACCCCTCTGATGGATCCTCCTTTCCATCAACTTCGACATACCACCAGAGCAAGAGCTAATGGTGTCCATCTTTGAACTCTCAAGGTTTGAGGGTGAGACTTTCCCACATATGGCCCATCACACACCTCTTTTCTCACAGAGAGGTGGTTTGGTCACCAGGCTCCATGGGCATCATATCAGTGCCATGGCCACCTCTGGGAATGCACCTTTCAGAAGGAAGGCACCTCCACACACTGGGGAACCCAATTGTCTCTATCATGATGGATCTCTGATAACATGTGTAGCATTTCAGGGTCAAGTGCTTTCTCAGGCACTGCCTCACACGAATACACAGGACAGAATCTCTTTTGGAGAGAAAAGCTGACATTCCAAACACCCAAACAAAAGTCCCCTGGACAATGTCATCAAGGAACGACTGAGGAAGAACACCCTCTGAGCTGCCATTTCAATAGGAAGGGTCTTTTCCGCTTAGGGAAAATAGAGGGTGTCATTTAACTTAACCCACACCTCACGTCATTTGAGAGGACATGGGTGCCAAGCAGGGAGGACTGCTTGCTACCGACCTATTTCTAGAGGCAGGCCAAGAACGAGTGAAAATCTCATGCAAGAGTCCTGAGATTGCCTTTGTGTCTAATAGTCCCCGGAAACACAGACAAGGGCTTGGGAAGGAAATTGTGCCCTGGAATGTGGCTTGTGTCCAAAACACATCTCATTCTTTCTCTCTCTCACTCTCTCTCTGGGCTTCTTCTTCCTTCATATTCTCTCGAATTCACCTCATCCAAGGTTATCTGTGGTGGTACAGGTTGGCATATCTCAGCCAGGAGAGCAGTCCAATTCTTTCACCAAGATTTTCCATCAGTCTTCCAAACTCCTCTCAAATGTGAAAGCATTATTCCTGAAATAACTCCTCTGTTTGTATGGGGATATTCCACCTTACACAATGTACCCCTATCTTACCATTGTCAGACCTTCACACTCACAGATAACCACCACAATTCTACTGCCTTCTACATGGTCACAGATGTGACTCCGAGATCAACATCTTTTCAACCACCCACACATAAGGGACCGAGTGAGAATTCACTTCTCTGAAGCACACCCCGTGTATTTGAAGTTGCTGGTGAGGTGGATCTCTCGACTCTTTCTAAGCGGAGTTCGGAAATGAAGTCTCTGCCTCTCCATGTCTCAGTGAATAGGCATCTAAGTAGGGGTCTGAGCACTCTTCAGCAGGGTCTGAATGACAATGGGACAGAGTTCAAGGATTCGGTCCCCTCAAACCAGTCTCCATTTGGGACAATCCTCCTCCTTCTCTAGACCCTCAATTGGCAGGCCAGAGGCCCCTCTCATCCAAGAGGGAAACCTCAAGACCTGCCCATGGAGCCCTCACCACAGGGCTCACGGAGGAGAAGAAGAGAGACTCCTGAAATTCCTGACAATTGTGTACCCCACAAACAAGCCAGCTGTGGAACTAGTCACCCCACTTCCATCCAGCACCCCAGTAGACAGGACGTATTCTTATCAACCTGTGAAATACCCACCAGTCATATCCCAGCTTCATTCTCCGGAAATTTGTTACTGTGGAGAGATAATGTGTGATTTCACCTATTGACGTGAATGTTCCTAAGCAGGGAATTGTCATTCCCCATGCCAATATTTCCTCAGGTTTGATACTGTGGGCCTCGTCCTTGGTTGAACGTAGAGGGGCCTATTTTCATGCTTTGACCTCTGGAATGAGATTTATCATCCCGGTCATACTTAGGAGTCTTTTTTCACCTGTTGGAAAAACTGAAAATATTAAGCTCACTGGTCCGTTTCAGATATATCCTAATCCAAAAGCAAGCCTGAGCAGTGGGTATTTATTTACTCAGGAGAATGATGAGGATGGTGGCCATGAGAAGAATGCTGGAAAGAATACTTATCATCCAATTGTCCAATACATCCAATGGATCATCCTTAATTTAGTATCAACATAACTCCAGATCATGGGCTCAGGCTGCCTGATGTACAACAATTCAGAGGTGATGGTGAGAGCCTTCCACTTTGGGCCCATTACTCGCCTCTCTTCTCTCAGATGCTCTGTGGTATCACAATGCTTGGTGGGCAGCATGCCATTGCCATGGCAACCATTGGGCCTGATCTGCTCAGATGGAAAGCAACTCCACCTCCTCTGTGCCCACCTGCTCTCCACAGAAGGATGGCACTTCCCCTGAACGTGTGTCAGGTTCAACACGGTGGTTCCAGAACTGCTCCCCAGGAATACTCAGTCTACAATCTCATTTGGAAAGAATATGGGATGGAAAAAATCCCACTCCCCACGGAGCCTGAACAGGAAAACAATGGCCGATGGAGGAAGAACAACACAGGAGCATCCCTTTCCATGGGAGGAGGCTTTTCCACGGAAGGAAACTATGGAATATCTTTTAACCTGATTTCCTCCCATGCCATTTCAGCAGATATAGGTACCATACCAAGGCTTTCAATCCTGTCTTCCAATATGGAGCTGGGATTGTAATGGGCACATTTTGGGAGTCAGGCCCGGAAGGAGAGAAGACTCTGGTACACGTGTGCTTGTTTGTCCCATTTGTGGGATATCCACCTTAAACAATCCCATGTCCTTGGAGCAATTATCCTGCCGTTGGCGGTACTTGTATCAACAGCTCCTGTACCTCTCTCTCTCCTTCTTTTGATCTCCTTCTCTCTAGCTCTCTCACTCTACCCTTTGCCCCACTTCTATTTCTTTTGAATCCTCCTGTTACAAGTTGACCTGTGGTGATAATGGATGAAATATACAAGCCAAGAGAATGGTCCAAGTTAACCCACAGCCTTTTCTCCCTGTCATCCTAAGTCTGATCAAATATGAAATCCGTGGTCCAGAAAGACTTCCTGTGCTGTGTGGAGACACCCCAACTATGTCACACTTCCACAACACTTCCCATATTCAGCCCTTCCGATGGACACGCTGACCACTTCATATACACTTTGGTCTGGAGGGTCGCATATTGGACTCAGAGAGCAACACACTTGAAACAAGGTCCACCTGAGTGCTCTCCCAAGAAATGGCTTATCTGCAGCATTCCCTACCTGGTCCATGAGGTCTTGTGGATTTGCTCGGGTGTGGATCTCAGGACTCGTTCGTAGGGTATATAGAATATCAAGTCTATGACTCTTCATGTCTCAATGATTGGGCATCCAGTAAATGGTATCAGATTCCTTTGCCAGTGGACTGGCCAACCATAGCCCAGAGTGCAATATGTCTGTCAACCAAAGCCAGTCTCTATGGAGTATACCTCCTCATTCTCTAGCCTCATGAGTGTCAGGGACAGAGCCCACTCCCTTCCAGGAGGGAACTTTCAATACCCTCAAATTGTAGGCATCATCACAGGGCTCCTGGAAGATCAGACAATCGACCCACCTTTCCTTCCTTATGCTTGTAGACACAACAAACACACTGGCACTGGC
Organism: Sus scrofa; assembly: GCF_054392235.1. Lineage (NCBI taxonomy): Eukaryota > Metazoa > Chordata > Mammalia > Artiodactyla > Suidae > Sus > Sus scrofa. Next base: position 47,290,257 of record NC_139402.1, read on the forward strand.
CCCAGGCACCACGCTCCCAGGAAGCACTCAATGAGAGGGAGGGTGTGCTTATCCACCTGTGGAAAAGGCACGGGAAATAGACCGGTTACATCTGGGTTAAAAGGCCTCTGTTTGGAGGGCTCCCCTGTGGCTTAGGCTATGGAAATATGTATTCAGATGTGTGGAGCTGAAAATGCCCCATTGGGAATGTCTTCTTCAGGGGTTACATCCAGGGCCTCATGCTTGGAGGAGAGCATTGGGGCATGGTTTCCTTGTTTGTGCCCTGGGATGTCTTGTTTCAAATGGCCAGGAAGCACAATTCTTCTTTCACATGTAGGAACTCCCTTGAGGTATTCTGCCCACGGATCCCCTGAAGATATCACATGTTCAAACACCAAGCCTCTGTAATCTACATTTAGCTTGGGAGCCTGAGGGGAGTGGTGGCTATGCGTCTACAGATGGAGATAAGAGTGTTCATCCAAGAGGACCACCCCTCTGATGGATCCTCCTTTCCATCAACTTCGACATACCACCAGAGCAAGAGCTAATGGTGTCCATCTTTGAACTCTCAAGGTTTGAGGGTGAGACTTTCCCACATATGGCCCATCACACACCTCTTTTCTCACAGAGAGGTGGTTTGGTCACCAGGCTCCATGGGCATCATATCAGTGCCATGGCCACCTCTGGGAATGCACCTTTCAGAAGGAAGGCACCTCCACACACTGGGGAACCCAATTGTCTCTATCATGATGGATCTCTGATAACATGTGGAGCATTTCAGGGTCAAGTGCTTTCTCAGGCACTGCCTCACACGAATACACAGGACAGAATCTCTTTTGGAGAGCAAAGCTGACATTCCAAACACCCAAACAAAAGTCCCCTGGACAATGTCATCAAGGAACGACTGAGGAAGAACACCCTCTGAGCTGCCATTTCAATAGGAAGGGTCTTTTCCGCTTAGGGAAAATAGAGGGTGTCATTTAACTTAACCCACACCTCACGTCATTTGAGAGGACATGGGTGCCAAGCAGGGAGGACTGCTTGCTACCGACCTATTTCTAGAGGCAGGCCAAGAACGAGTGAAAATCTCATGCAAGAGTCCTGAGATTGCCTTTGTGTCTAATAGTCCCCGGAAACACAGACAAGGGCTTGGGAAGGAAATTGTGCCCTGGAATGTGGCTTGTGTCCAAAACACATCTCATTCTTTCTCTCTCTCACTCTCTCTCTGGGCTTCTTCTTCCTTCATATTCTCTCGAATTCACCTCATCCAAGGTTATCTGTGGTGGTACAGGTTGGCATATCTCAGCCAGGAGAGCAGTCCAATTCTTTCACCAAGATTTTCCATCAGTCTTCCAAACTCCTCTCAAATGTGAAAGCATTATTCCTGAAATAACTCCTCTGTTTGTATGGGGATATTCCACCTTACACAATGTACCCCTATCTTACCATTGTCAGACCTTCACACTCACAGATAACCACCACAATTCTACTGCCTTCTACATGGTCACAGATGTGACTCCGAGATCAACATCTTTTCAACCACCCACACATAAGGGACCTAGTGAGAATTCACTTCTCTGAAGCACACCCCGTGTATTTGAAGTTGCTGGTGAGGTGGATCTCTCGACTCTTTCTAAGCGGAGTTCGGAAATGAAGTCTCTGACTCTCCATGTCTCAGTGAATAGGCATCTAAGTAGGGGTCTGAGCACTCTTCAGCAGGGTCTGAATGACAATGGGACAGAGTTCAAGGATTCGGTCCCCTCAAACCAGTCTCCATTTGGGACAATCCTCCTCCTTCTCTAGACCCTCAATTGGCAGGCCAGAGGCCCCTCTCATCCAAGAGGGAAACCTCAAGACCTGCCCATGGAGCCCTCACCACAGGGCTCACGGAGGAGAAGAAGAGAGACTCCTGAAATTCCTGACAATTGTGTACCCCACAAACAAGCCAGCTGTGGAACTAGTCACCCCACTTCCATCCAGCACCCCAGTAGACAGGACGTATTCTTATCAACCTGTGAAATACCCACCAGTCATATCCCAGCTTCATTCTCCGGAAATTTGTTACTGTGGATAGATAATGTGTGATTTCACCTATTGACGTGAATGTTCCTAAGCAGGGAATTGTCATTCCCCATGCCAATATTTCCTCAGGTTTGATACTGTGGGCCTCGTCCTTGGTTGAACGTAGAGGGGCCTATTTTCATGCTTTGACCTCTGGAATGAGATTTATCATCCCGGTCATACTTAGGAGTCTTTTTTCACCTGTTGGAAAAACTGAAAATATTAAGCTCACTGGTCCGTTTCAGATATATCCTAATCCAAAAGCAAGCCTGAGCAGTGGGTATTTATTTACTCAGGAGAATGATGAGGATGGTGGCCATGAGAAGAATGCTGGAAAGAATACTTATCATCCAATTGTCCAATACATCCAATGGATCATCCTTAATTTAGTATCAACATAACTCCAGATCATGAGCTCAGGCTGCCTGATGTACAACAATTCAGAGGTGATGGTGAGAGCCTTCCACTTTGGGCCCATTACTCGCCTCTCTTCTCTCAGATGCTCTGTGGTATCACAATGCTTGGTGGGCAGCATGCCATTGCCATGGCAACCATTGGGCCTGATCTGCTCAGATGGAAAGCAACTCCACCTCCTCTGTGCCCACCTGCTCTCCACAGAAGGATGGCACTTCCCCTGAACGTGTGTCAGGTTCAACACGGTGGTTCCAGAACTGCTCCCCAGGAATACTCAGTCTACAATCTCATTTGGAAAGACTATGGGATGGAAAAAATCCCACTCCCCACGGAGCCTGAACAGGAAAACAATGGCCGATGGAGGAAGAACAACACAGGAGCATCCCTTTCCATGGGAGGAGGCTTTTCCACGGAAGGAAACTATGGAATATCTTTTAACCTGATTTCCACCCATGCCATTTCAGCAGATATAGGTACCATACCAAGGCTTTCAGTCCTGTCTTCCAATATGGAGCTGGGATTGTAATGGGCACATTTTGGGAGTCAGGCCCGGAAGGAGAGAAGACTCTGGTACACGTGTGCTTGTTTGTCCCATTTGTGGGATATCCACCTTAAACAATCCCATGTCCTTGGAGCAATTATCCTGCCGTTGGCGGTACTTGTATCAACAGCTCCTGTACCTCTCTCTCTCCTTCTTTTGATCTCCTTCTCTCTAGCTCTCTCACTCTACCCTTTGCCCCACTTCTATTTCTTTTGAATCCTCCTGTTACAAGTTGACCTGTGGTGATAATGGATGAAATATACAAGCCAAGAGAATGGTCCAAGTTAACCCACAGCCTTTTCTCCCTGTCATCCTAAGTCTGATCAAATATGAAATCCGTGGTCCAGAAAGACTTCCTGTGCTGTGTGGAGACACCCCAACTATGTCACACTTCCACAACACTTCCCATATTCAGCCCTTCCGATGGACACGCTGACCACTTCATATGTACTTCGGTCTGGAGGGTCGCATATTGGACTCAGAGAGCAACACACTTGAAACAAGGTCCACCTGAGTGCTCTCCCAAGAAATGGCTTATCTGCAGCATTCCCTACCTGGTCCATGAGGTATTGTGGATTTGCTCGGGTGTGGATCTCAGGACTCGTTCGTAGGGTATATAGAATATCAAGTCTATGACTCTTCATGTCTCAATGATTGGGCATCCAGTAAATGGTATCAGATTCCTTTGCCAGTGGACTGGCCAACCATAGCCCAGAGTGCAAGATGTCTGTCAACCAAAGCCAGTCTCTATGGAGTATACCTCCTCATTCTCTAGCCTCATGAGTGTCAGGGACAGAGCCCACTCCCTTCCAGGAGGGAACTTTCAATACCCTCAAATTGTAGGCATCATCACAGGGCTCCTGGAAGATCAGACAATCGACCCACCTTTCCTTCCTTATGCTTGTAGACACAACAAACACACTGGCACTGGCCCCAGGCACCACACTCCCAGGAAGCACTCAATGAGAGGGAGGGTGTGCTTATCCACCTGTGGAAAAGGCACGGGAAATAGACCGGTTACATCTGGGTTAAAAGGCCTCTGTTTGGAGGGCTCCCCTGTGGCTTAGGCTATGGAAATATGTATTCAGATGTGTGGAGCTGAAAATGCCCCATTGGGAATGTCTTCTTCAGGGGTTACATCCAGGGCCTCATGCTTGGAGGAGAGCATTGGGGCATGGTTTCCTTGTTTGTGCCCTGGGATGTCTTGTTTCAAATGGCCAGGAAGCACAATTCTTCTTTCACATGTAGGAACTCCCTTGAGGTATTCTGCCCACGGATCCCCTGAAGATATCACATGTTCAAACACCAAGCCTCTGTAATCTACATTTAGCTTGGGAGCCTGAGGGGAGTGGTGGCTATGCGTCTACAGATGGAGATAAGAGTGTTCATCCAAGAGGACCACCCCTCTGATGGATCCTCCTTTCCATCAACTTCGACATACCACCAGAGCAAGAGCTAATGGTGTCCATCTTTGAACTCTCAAAGTTTGAGGGTGAGACTTTCCCACATATGGCCCATCACACACCTCTTTTCTCACAGAGAGGTGGTTTGGTCACCAGGCTCCATGGGCATCATATCAGTGCCATGGCCACCTCTGGGAATGCACCTTTCAGAAGGAAGGCACCTCCACACACTGGGGAACCCAATTGTCTCTATCATGATGGATCTCTGATAACATGTGTAGCATTTCAGGGTCAAGTGCTTTCTCAGGCACTGCCTCACACGAATACACAGGACAGAATCTCTTTTGGAGAGAAAAGCTGACATTCCAAACACCCAAACAAAAGTCCCCTGGACAATGTCATCAAGGAACGACTGAGGAAGAACACCCTCTGAGCTGCCATTTCAATAGGAAGGGTCTTTTCCGCTTAGGGAAAATAGAGGGTGTCATTTAACTTAACCCACACCTCACGTCATTTGAGAGGACATGGGTGCCAAGCAGGGAGGACTGCTTGCTACCGACCTATTTCTAGAGGCAGGCCAAGAACGAGTGAAAATCTCATGCAAGAGTCCTGAGATTGCCTTTGTGTCTAATAGTCCCCGGAAACACAGACAAGGGCTTGGGAAGGAAATTGTGCCCTGGAATGTGGCTTGTGTCCAAAACACATCTCATTCTTTCTCTCTCTCACTCTCTCTCTGGGCTTCTTCTTCCTTCATATTCTCTCGAATTCACCTCATCCAAGGTTATCTGTGGTGGTACAGGTTGGCATATCTCAGCCAGGAGAGCAGTCCAATTCTTTCACCAAGATTTTCCATCAGTCTTCCAAACTCCTCTCAAATGTGAAAGCATTATTCCTGAAGTAACTCCTCTGTTTGTATGGGGATATTCCACCTTACACAATGTACCCCTATCTTACCATTGTCAGACCTTCACACTCACAGATAACCACCACAATTCTACTGCCTTCTACATGGTCACAGATGTGACTCCGAGATCAACATCTTTTCAACCACCCACACATAAGGGACCTAGTGAGAATTCACTTCTCTGAAGCACACCCCGTGTATTTGAAGTTGCTGGTGAGGTGGATCTCTCGACTCTTTCTAAGCGGAGTTCGGAAATGAAGTCTCTGACTCTCCATGTCTCAGTGAATAGGCATCTAAGTAGGGGTCTGAGCACTCTTCAGCAGGGTCTGAATGACAATGGGACAGAGTTCAAGGATTCGGTCCCCTCAAACCAGTCTCCATTTGGGACAATCCTCCTCCTTCTCTAGACCCTCAATTGGCAGGCCAGAGGCCCCTCTCATCCAAGAGGGAAACCTCAAGACCTGCCCATGGAGCCCTCACCACAGGGCTCACGGAGGAGAAGAAGAGAGACTCCTGAAATTCCTGACAATTGTGTACCCCACAAACAAGCCAGCTGTGGAACTAGTCACCCCACTTCCATCCAGCACCCCAGTAGACAGGACGTATTCTTATCAACCTGTGAAATACCCACCAGTCATATCCCAGCTTCATTCTCCGGAAATTTGTTACTGTGGATAGATAATGTGTGATTTCACCTATTGACGTGAATGTTCCTAAGCAGGGAATTGTCATTCCCCATGCCAATATTTCCTCAGGTTTGATACTGTGGGCCTCGTCCTTGGTTGAACGTAGAGGGGCCTATTTTCATGCTTTGACCTCTGGAATGAGATTTATCATCCCGGTCATACTTAGGAGTCTTTTTTCACCTGTTGGAAAAACTGAAAATATTAAGCTCACTGGTCCGTTTCAGATATATCCTAATCCAAAAGCAAGCCTGAGCAGTGGGTATTTATTTACTCAGGAGAATGATGAGGATGGTGGCCATGAGAAGAATGCTGGAAAGAATACTTATCATCCAATTGTCCAATACATCCAATGGATCATCCTTAATTTAGTATCAACATAACTCCAGATCATGAGCTCAGGCTGCCTGATGTACAACAATTCAGAGGTGATGGTGAGAGCCTTCCACTTTGGGCCCATTACTCGCCTCTCTTCTCTCAGATGCTCTGTGGTATCACAATGCTTGGTGGGCAGCATGCCATTGCCATGGCAACCATTGGGCCTGATCTGCTCAGATGGAAAGCAACTCCACCTCCTCTGTGCCCACCTGCTCTCCACAGAAGGATGGCACTTCCCCTGAACGTGTGTCAGGTTCAACACGGTGGTTCCAGAACTGCTCCCCAGGAATACTCAGTCTACAATCTCATTTGGAAAGACTATGGGATGGAAAAAATCCCACTCCCCACGGAGCCTGAACAGGAAAACAATGGCCGATGGAGGAAGAACAACACAGGAGCATCCCTTTCCATGGGAGGAGGCTTTTCCACGGAAGGAAACTATGGAATATCTTTTAACCTGATTTCCACCCATGCCATTTCAGCAGATATAGGTACCATACCAAGGCTTTCAGTCCTGTCTTCCAATATGGAGCTGGGATTGTAATGGGCACATTTTGGGAGTCAGGCCCGGAAGGAGAGAAGACTCTGGTACACGTGTGCTTGTTTGTCCCATTTGTGGGATATCCACCTTAAACAATCCCATGTCCTTGGAGCAATTATCCTGCCGTTGGCGGTACTTGTATCAACAGCTCCTGTACCTCTCTCTCTCCTTCTTTTGATCTCCTTCTCTCTAGCTCTCTCACTCTACCCTTTGCCCCACTTCTATTTCTTTTGAATCCTCCTGTTACAAGTTGACCTGTGGTGATAATGGATGAAATATACAAGCCAAGAGAATGGTCCAAGTTAACCCACAGCCTTTTCTCCCTGTCATCCTAAGTCTGATCAAATATGAAATCCGTGGTCCAGAAAGACTTCCTGTGCTGTGTGGAGACACCCCAACTATGTCACACTTCCACAACACTTCCCATATTCAGCCCTTCCGATGGACACGCTGACCACTTCATATGTACTTCGGTCTGGAGGGTCGCATATTGGACTCAGAGAGCAACACACTTGAAACAAGGTCCACCTGAGTGCTCTCCCAAGAAATGGCTTATCTGCAGCATTCCCTACCTGGTCCATGAGGTATTGTGGATTTGCTCGGGTGTGGATCTCAGGACTCGTTCGTAGGGTATATAGAATATCAAGTCTATGACTCTTCATGTCTCAATGATTGGGCATCCAGTAAATGGTATCAGATTCCTTTGCCAGTGGACTGGCCAACCATAGCCCAGAGTGCAAGATGTCTGTCAACCAAAGCCAGTCTCTATGGAGTATACCTCCTCATTCTCTAGCCTCATGAGTGTCAGGGACAGAGCCCACTCCCTTCCAGGAGGGAACTTTCAATACCCTCAAATTGTAGGCATCATCACAGGGCTCCTGGAAGATCAGACAATCGACCCACCTTTCCTTCCTTATGCTTGTAGACACAACAAACACACTGGCACTGGCCCCAGGCACCACACTCCCAGGAAGCACTCAATGAGAGGGAGGGTGTGCTTATCCACCTGTGGAAAAGGCACGGGAAATAGACCGGTTACATCTGGGTTAAAAGGCCTCTGTTTGGAGGGCTCCCCTGTGGCTTAGGCTATGGAAATATGTATTCAGATGTGTGGAGCTGAAAATGCCCCATTGGGAATGTCTTCTTCAGGGGTTACATCCAGGGCCTCATGCTTGGAGGAGAGCATTGGGGCATGGTTTCCTTGTTTGTGCCCTGGGATGTCTTGTTTCAAATGGCCAGGAAGCACAATTCTTCTTTCACATGTAGGAACTCCCTTGAGGTATTCTGCCCACGGATCCCCTGAAGATATCACATGTTCAAACACCAAGCCTCTGTAATCTACATTTAGCTTGGGAGCCTGAGGGGAGTGGTGGCTATGCGTCTACAGATGGAGATCAGAGGGTTCATCCAAGAGGACCACCCCTCTGATGGATCCTCCTTTCCATCAACTTCGACATACCACCAGAGCAAGAGCTAATGGTGTCCATCTTTGAACTCTCAAGGTTTGAGGGTGAGACTTTCCCACATATGGCCCATCACACACCTCTTTTCTCACAGAGAGGTGGTTTGGTCACCAGGCTCCATGGGCATCATATCAGTGCCATGGCCACCTCTGGGAATGCACCTTTCAGAAGGAAGGCACCTCCACACACTGGGGAACCCAATTGTCTCTATCATGATGGATCTCTGATAACATGTGTAGCATTTCAGGGTCAAGTGCTTTCTCAGGCACTGCCTCACACGAATACACAGGACAGAATCTCTTTTGGAGAGCAAAGCTGACATTCCAAACACCCAAACAAAAGTCCCCTGGACAATGTCATCAAGGAACGACTGAGGAAGAACACCCTCTGAGCTGCCATTTCAATAGGAAGGGTCTTTTCCGCTTAGGGAAAATAGAGGGTGTCATTTAACTTAACCCACACCTCACGTCATTAGAGAGGACATGGGTGCCAAGCAGGGAGGACTGCTTGCTACCGACCTATTTCTAGAGGCAGGCCAAGAACGAGTGAAAATCTCATGCAAGAGTCCTGAGATTGCCTTTGTGTCTAATAGTCCCCGGAAACACAGACAAGGGCTTGGGAAGGAAATTGTGCCCTGGAATGTGGCTTGTGTCCAAAACACATCTCATTCTTTCTCTCTCTCACTCTCTCTCTGGGCTTCTTCTTCCTTCATATTCTCTCGAATTCACCTCATCCAAGGTTATCTGTGGTGGTACAGGTTGGCATATCTCAGCCAGGAGAGCAGTCCAATTCTTTCACCAAGATTTTCCATCAGTCTTCCAAACTCCTCTCAAATGTGAAAGCATTATTCCTGAAATAACTCCTCTGTTTGTATGGGGATATTCCACCTTACACAATGTACCCCTATCTTACCATTGTCAGACCTTCACACTCACAGATAACCACCACAATTCTACTGCCTTCTACATGGTCACAGATGTGACTCCGAGATCAACATCTTTTCAACCACCCACACATAAGGGACCTAGTGAGAATTCACTTCTCTGAAGCACACCCCGTGTATTTGAAGTTGCTGGTGAGGTGGATCTCTCGACTCTTTCTAAGCGGAGTTCGGAAATGAAGTCTCTGACTCTCCATGTCTCAGTGAATAGGCATCTAAGTAGGGGTCTGAGCACTCTTCAGCAGGGTCTGAATGACAATGGGACAGAGTTCAAGGATTCGGTCCCCTCAAACCAGTCTCCATTTGGGACAATCCTCCTCCTTCTCTAGACCCTCAATTGGCAGGCCAGAGGCCCCTCTCATCCAAGAGGGAAACCTCAAGACCTGCCCATGGAGCCCTCACCACAGGGCTCACGGAGGAGAAGAAGAGAGACTCCTGAAATTCCTGACAATTGTGTACCCCACAAACAAGCCAGCTGTGGAACTAGTCACCCCACTTCCATCCAGCACCCCAGTAGACAGGACGTATTCTTATCAACCTGTGAAATACCCACCAGTCATATCCCAGCTTCATTCTCCGGAAATTTGTTACTGTGGATAGATAATGTGTGATTTCACCTATTGACGTGAATGTTCCTAAGCAGGGAATTGTCATTCCCCATGCCAATATTTCCTCAGGTTTGATACTGTGGGCCTCGTCCTTGGTTGAACGTAGAGGGGCCTATTTTCATGCTTTGACCTCTGGAATGAGATTTATCATCCCGGTCATACTTAGGAGTCTTTTTTCACCTGTTGGAAAAACTGAAAATATTAAGCTCACTGGTCCGTTTCAGATATATCCTAATCCAAAAGCAAGCCTGAGCAGTGGGTATTTATTTACTCAGGAGAATGATGAGGATGGTGGCCATGAGAAGAATGCTGGAAAGAATACTTATCATCCAATTGTCCAATACATCCAATGGATCATCCTTAATTTAGTATCAAGATAACTCCAGATCATGAGCTCAGGCTGCCTGATGTACAACAATTCAGAGGTGATGGTGAGAGCCTTCCACTTTGGGCCCATTACTCGCCTCTCTTCTCTCAGATGCTCTGTGGTATCACAATGCTTGGTGGGCAGCATGCCATTGCCATGGCAACCATTGGGCCTGATCTGCTCAGATGGAAAGCAACTCCACCTCCTCTGTGCCCACCTGCTCTCCACAGAAGGATGGCACTTCCCCTGAACGTGTGTCAGGTTCAACACGGTGGTTCCAGAACTGCTCCCCAGGAATACTCAGTCTACAATCTCATTTGGAAAGACTATGGGATGGAAAAAATCCCACTCCCCACGGAGCCTGAACAGGAAAACAATGGCCGATGGAGGAAGAACAACACAGGAGCATCCCTTTCCATGGGAGGAGGCTTTTCCACGGAAGGAAACTATGGAATATCTTTTAACCTGATTTCCACCCATGCCATTTCAGCAGATATAGGTACCATAACAAGGCTTTCAGTCCTGTCTTCCAATATGGAGCTGGGATTGTAATGGGCACATTTTGGGAGTCAGGCCCGGAAGGAGAGAAGACTCTGGTACACGTGTGCTTGTTTGTCCCATTTGTGGGATATCCACCTTAAACAATCCCATGTCCTTGGAGCAATTATCCTGCCGTTGGCGGTACTTGTATCAACAGCTCCTGTACCTCTCTCTCTCCTTCTTTTGATCTCCTTCTCTCTAGCTCTCTCACTCTACCCTTTGCCCCACTTCTATTTCTTTTGAATCCTCCTGTTACAAGTTGACCTGTGGTGATAATGGATGAAATATACAAGCCAAGAGAATGGTCCAAGTTAACCCACAGCCTTTTCTCCCTGTCATCCTAAGTCTGATCAAATATGAAATCCGTGGTCCAGAAAGACTTCCTGTGCTGTGTGGAGACACCCCAACTATGTCACACTTCCACAACACTTCCCATATTCAGCCCTTCCGATGGACACGCTGACCACTTCATATGTACTTCGGTCTGGAGGGTCGCATATTGGACTCAGAGAGCAACACACTTGAAACAAGGTCCACCTGAGTGCTCTCCCAAGAAATGGCTTATCTGCAGCATTCCCTACCTGGTCCATGAGGTATTGTGGATTTGCTCGGGTGTGGATCTCAGGACTCGTTCGTAGGGTATATAGAATATCAAGTCTATGACTCTTCATGTCTCAATGATTGGGCATCCAGTAAATGGTATCAGATTCCTTTGCCAGTGGACTGGCCAACCATAGCCCAGAGTGCAAGATGTCTGTCAACCAAAGCCAGTCTCTATGGAGTATACCTCCTCATTCTCTAGCCTCATGAGTGTCAGGGACAGAGCCCACTCCCTTCCAGGAGGGAACTTTCAATACCCTCAAATTGTAGGCATCATCACAGGGCTCCTGGAAGATCAGACAATCGACCCACCTTTCCTTCCTTATGCTTGTAGACACAACAAACACACTGGCACTGGCCCCAGGCACCACACTCCCAGGAAGCACTCAATGAGAGGGAGGGTGTGCTTATCCACCTGTGGAAAAGGCACGGGAAATAGACCGGTTACATCTGGGTTAAAAGGCCTCTGTTTGGAGGGCTCCCCTGTGGCTTAGGCTATGGAAATATGTATTCAGATGTGTGGAGCTGAAAATGCCCCATTGGGAATGTCTTCTTCAGGGGTTACATCCAGGGCCTCATGCTTGGAGGAGAGCATTGGGGCATGGTTTCCTTGTTTGTGCCCTGGGATGTCTTGTTTCAAATGGCCAGGAAGCACAATTCTTCTTTCACATGTAGGAACTCCCTTGAGGTATTCTGCCCACGGATCCCCTGAAGATATCACATGTTCAAACACCAAGCCTCTGTAATCTACATTTAGCTTGGGAGCCTGAGGGGAGTGGTGGCTATGCGTCTACAGATGGAGATAAGAGTGTTCATCCAAGAGGACCACCCCTCTGATGGATCCTCCTTTCCATCAACTTCGACATACCACCAGAGCAAGAGCTAATGGTGTCCATCTTTGAACTCTCAAAGTTTGAGGGTGAGACTTTCCCACATATGGCCCATCACACACCTCTTTTCTCACAGAGAGGTGGTTTGGTCACCAGGCTCCATGGGCATCATATCAGTGCCATGGCCACCTCTGGGAATGCACCTTTCAGAAGGAAGGCACCTCCACACACTGGGGAACCCAATTGTCTCTATCATGATGGATCTCTGATAACATGTGTAGCATTTCAGGGTCAAGTGCTTTCTCAGGCACTGCCTCACACGAATACACAGGACAGAATCTCTTTTGGAGAGAAAAGCTGACATTCCAAACACCCAAACAAAAGTCCCCTGGACAATGTCATCAAGGAACGACTGAGGAAGAACACCCTCTGAGCTGCCATTTCAATAGGAAGGGTCTTTTCCGCTTAGGGAAAATAGAGGGTGTCATTTAACTTAACCCACACCTCACGTCATTTGAGAGGACATGGGTGCCAAGCAGGGAGGACTGCTTGCTACCGACCTATTTCTAGAGGCAGGCCAAGAACGAGTGAAAATCTCATGCAAGAGTCCTGAGATTGCCTTTGTGTCTAATAGTCCCCGGAAACACAGACAAGGGCTTGGGAAGGAAATTGTGCCCTGGAATGTGGCTTGTGTCCAAAACACATCTCATTCTTTCTCTCTCTCACTCTCTCTCTGGGCTTCTTCTTCCTTCATATTCTCTCGAATTCACCTCATCCAAGGTTATCTGTGGTGGTACAGGTTGGCATATCTCAGCCAGGAGAGCAGTCCAATTCTTTCACCAAGATTTTCCATCAGTCTTCCAAACTCCTCTCAAATGTGAAAGCATTATTCCTGAAGTAACTCCTCTGTTTGTATGGGGATATTCCACCTTACACAATGTACCCCTATCTTACCATTGTCAGACCTTCACACTCACAGATAACCACCACAATTCTACTGCCTTCTACATGGTCACAGATGTGACTCCGAGATCAACATCTTTTCAACCACCCACACATAAGGGACCTAGTGAGAATTCACTTCTCTGAAGCACACCCCGTGTATTTGAAGTTGCTGGTGAGGTGGATCTCTCGACTCTTTCTAAGCGGAGTTCGGAAATGAAGTCTCTGACTCTCCATGTCTCAGTGAATAGGCATCTAAGTAGGGGTCTGAGCACTCTTCAGCAGGGTCTGAATGACAATGGGACAGAGTTCAAGGATTCGGTCCCCTCAAACCAGTCTCCATTTGGGACAATCCTCCTCCTTCTCTAGACCCTCAATTGGCAGGCCAGAGGCCCCTCTCATCCAAGAGGGAAACCTCAAGACCTGCCCATGGAGCCCTCACCACAGGGCTCACGGAGGAGAAGAAGAGAGACTCCTGAAATTCCTGACAATTGTGTACCCCACAAACAAGCCAGCTGTGGAACTAGTCACCCCACTTCCATCCAGCACCCCAGTAGACAGGACGTATTCTTATCAACCTGTGAAATACCCACCAGTCATATCCCAGCTTCATTCTCCGGAAATTTGTTACTGTGGATAGATAATGTGTGATTTCACCTATTGACGTGAATGTTCCTAAGCAGGGAATTGTCATTCCCCATGCCAATATTTCCTCAGGTTTGATACTGTGGGCCTCGTCCTTGGTTGAACGTAGAGGGGCCTATTTCCATGCTTTGACCTCTGGAATGAGATTTATCATCCCGGTCATACTTAGGAGTCTTTTTTCACCTGTTGGAAAAACTGAAAATATTAAGCTCACTGGTCCGTTTCAGATATATCCTAATCCAAAAGCAAGCCTGAGCAGTGGGTATTTATTTACTCAGGAGAATGATGAGGATGGTGGCCATGAGAAGAATGCTGGAAAGAATACTTATCATCCAATTGTCCAATACATCCAATGGATCATCCTTAATTTAGTATCAACATAACTCCAGATCATGAGCTCAGGCTGCCTGATGTACAACAATTCAGAGGTGATGGTGAGAGCCTTCCACTTTGGGCCCATTACTCGCCTCTCTTCTCTCAGATGCTCTGTGGTATCACAATGCTTGGTGGGCAGCATGCCATTGCCATGGCAACCATTGGGCCTGATCTGCTCAGATGGAAAGCAACTCCACCTCCTCTGTGCCCACCTGCTCTCCACAGAAGGATGGCACTTCCCCTGAACGTGTGTCAGGTTCAACACGGTGGTTCCAGAACTGCTCCCCAGGAATACTCAGTCTACAATCTCATTTGGAAAGACTATGGGATGGAAAAAATCCCACTCCCCACGGAGCCTGAACAGGAAAACAATGGCCGATGGAGGAAGAACAACACAGGAGCATCCCTTTCCATGGGAGGAGGCTTTTCCACGGAAGGAAACTATGGAATATCTTTTAACCTGATTTCCACCCATGCCATTTCAGCAGATATAGGTACCATACCAAGGCTTTCAGTCCTGTCTTCCAATATGGAGCTGGGATTGTAATGGGCACATTTTGGGAGTCAGGCCCGGAAGGAGAGAAGACTCTGGTACACGTGTGCTTGTTTGTCCCATTTGTGGGATATCCACCTTAAACAATCCCATGTCCTTGGAGCAATTATCCTGCCGTTGGCGGTACTTGTATCAACAGCTCCTGTACCTCTCTCTCTCCTTCTTTTGATCTCCTTCTCTCTAGCTCTCTCACTCTACCCTTTGCCCCACTTCTATTTCTTTTGAATCCTCCTGTTACAAGTTGACCTGTGGTGATAATGGATGAAATATACAAGCCAAGAGAATGGTCCAAGTTAACCCACAGCCTTTTCTCCCTGTCATCCTAAGTCTGATCAAATATGAAATCCGTGGTCCAGAAAGACTTCCTGTGCTGTGTGGAGACACCCCAACTATGTCACACTTCCACAACACTTCCCATATTCAGCCCTTCCGATGGACACGCTGACCACTTCATATGTACTTCGGTCTGGAGGGTCGCATATTGGACTCAGAGAGCAACACACTTGAAACAAGGTCCACCTGAGTGCTCTCCCAAGAAATGGCTTATCTGCAGCATTCCCTACCTGGTCCATGAGGTATTGTGGATTTGCTCGGGTGTGGATCTCAGGACTCGTTCGTACGGTATATAGAATATCAAGTCTATGACTCTTCATGTCTCAATGATTGGGCATCCAGTAAATGGTATCAGATTCCTTTGCCAGTGGACTGGCCAACCATAGCCCAGAGTGCAAGATGTCTGTCAACCAAAGCCAGTCTCTATGGAGTATACCTCCTCATTCTCTAGCCTCATGAGTGTCAGGGACAGAGCCCACTCCCTTCCAGGAGGGAACTTTCAATACCCTCAAATTGTAGGCATCATCACAGGGCTCCTGGAAGATCAGACAATCGACCCACCTTTCCTTCCTTATGCTTGTAGACACAACAAACACACTGGCACTGGCCCCAGGCACCACACTCCCAGGAAGCACTCAATGAGAGGGAGGGTGTGCTTATCCACCTGTGGAAAAGGCACGGGAAATAGACCGGTTACATCTGGGTTAAAAGGCCTCTGTTTGGAGGGCTCCCCTGTGGCTTAGGCTATGGAAATATGTATTCAGATGTGTGGAGCTGAAAATGCCCCATTGGGAATGTCTTCTTCAGGGGTTACATCCAGGGCCTCATGCTTGGAGGAGAGCATTGGGGCATGGTTTCCTTGTTTGTGCCCTGGGATGTCTTGTTTCAAATGGCCAGGAAGCACAATTCTTCTTTCACATGTAGGAACTCCCTTGAGGTATTCTGCCCACGGATCCCCTGAAGATATCACATGTTCAAACACCAAGCCTCTGTAATCTACATTTAGCTTGGGAGCCTGAGGGGAGTGGTGGCTATGCGTCTACAGATGGAGATAAGAGTGTTCATCCAAGAGGACCACCCCTCTGATGGATCCTCCTTTCCATCAACTTCGACATACCACCAGAGCAAGAGCTAATGGTGTCCATCTTTGAACTCTCAAGGTTTGAGGGTGAGACTTTCCCACATATGGCCCATCACACACCTCTTTTCTCACAGAGAGGTGGTTTGGTCACCAGGCTCCATGGGCATCATATCAGTGCCATGGCCACCTCTGGGAATGCACCTTTCAGAAGGAAGGCACCTCCACACACTGGGGAACCCAATTGTCTCTATCATGATGGATCTCTGATAACATGTGTAGCATTTCAGGGTCAAGTGCTTTCTCAGGCACTGCCTCACACGAATACACAGGACAGAATCTCTTTTGGAGAGAAAAGCTGACATTCCAAACACCCAAACAAAAGTCCCCTGGACAATGTCATCAAGGAACGACTGAGGAAGAACACCCTCTGAGCTGCCATTTCAATAGGAAGGGTCTTTTCCGCTTAGGGAAAATAGAGGGTGTCATTTAACTTAACCCACACCTCACGTCATTTGAGAGGACATGGGTGCCAAGCAGGGAGGACTGCTTGCTACCGACCTATTTCTAGAGGCAGGCCAAGAACGAGTGAAAATCTCATGCAAGAGTCCTGAGATTGCCTTTGTGTCTAATAGTCCCCGGAAACACAGACAAGGGCTTGGGAAGGAAATTGTGCCCTGGAATGTGGCTTGTGTCCAAAACACATCTCATTCTTTCTCTCTCTCACTCTCTCTCTGGGCTTCTTCTTCCTTCATATTCTCTCGAATTCACCTCATCCAAGGTTATCTGTGGTGGTACAGGTTGGCATATCTCAGCCAGGAGAGCAGTCCAATTCTTTCACCAAGATTTTCCATCAGTCTTCCAAACTCCTCTCAAATGTGAAAGCATTATTCCTGAAATAACTCCTCTGTTTGTATGGGGATATTCCACCTTACACAATGTACCCCTATCTTACCATTGTCAGACCTTCACACTCACAGATAACCACCACAATTCTACTGCCTTCTACATGGTCACAGATGTGACTCCGAGATCAACATCTTTTCAACCACCCACACATAAGGGACCTAGTGAGAATTCACTTCTCTGAAGCACACCCCGTGTATTTGAAGTTGCTGGTGAGGTGGATCTCTCGACTCTTTCTAAGCGGAGTTCGGAAATGAAGTCTCTGACTCTCCATGTCTCAGTGAATAGGCATCTAAGTAGGGGTCTGAGCACTCTTCAGCAGGGTCTGAATGACAATGGGACAGAGTTCAAGGATTCGGTCCCCTCAAACCAGTCTCCATTTGGGACAATCCTCCTCCTTCTCTAGACCCTCAATTGGCAGGCCAGAGGCCCCTCTCATCCAAGAGGGAAACCTCAAGACCTGCCCATGGAGCCCTCACCACAGGGCTCACGGAGGAGAAGAAGAGAGACTCCTGAAATTCCTGACAATTGTGTACCCCACAAACAAGCCAGCTGTGGAACTAGTCACCCCACTTCCATCCAGCACCCCAGTAGACAGGACGTATTCTTATCAACCTGTGAAATACCCACCAGTCATATCCCAGCTTCATTCTCCGGAAATTTGTTACTGTGGATAGATAATGTGTGATTTCACCTATTGACGTGAATGTTCCTAAGCAGGGAATTGTCATTCCCCATGCCAATATTTCCTCAGGTTTGATACTGTGGGCCTCGTCCTTGGTTGAACGTAGAGGGGCCTATTTTCATGCTTTGACCTCTGGAATGAGATTTATCATCCCGGTCATACTTAGGAGTCTTTTTTCACCTGTTGGAAAAACTGAAAATATTAAGCTCACTGGTCCGTTTCAGATATATCCTAATCCAAAAGCAAGCCTGAGCAGTGGGTATTTATTTACTCAGGAGAATGATGAGGATGGTGGCCATGAGAAGAATGCTGGAAAGAATACTTATCATCCAATTGTCCAATACATCCAATGGATCATCCTTAATTTAGTATCAACATAACTCCAGATCATGAGCTCAGGCTGCCTGATGTACAACAATTCAGAGGTGATGGTGAGAGCCTTCCACTTTGGGCCCATTACTCGCCTCTCTTCTCTCAGATGCTCTGTGGTATCACAATGCTTGGTGGGCAGCATGCCATTGCCATGGCAACCATTGGGCCTGATCTGCTCAGATGGAAAGCAACTCCACCTCCTCTGTGCCCACCTGCTCTCCACAGAAGGATGGCACTTCCCCTGAACGTGTGTCAGGTTCAACACGGTGGTTCCAGAACTGCTCCCCAGGAATACTCAGTCTACAATCTCATTTGGAAAGACTATGGGATGGAAAAAATCCCACTCCCCACGGAGCCTGAACAGGAAAACAATGGCCGATGGAGGAAGAACAACACAGGAGCATCCCTTTCCATGGGAGGAGGCTTTTCCACGGAAGGAAACTATGGAATATCTTTTAACCTGATTTCCACCCATGCCATTTCAGCAGATATAGGTACCATAACAAGGCTTTCAGTCCTGTCTTCCAATATGGAGCTGGGATTGTAATGGGCACATTTTGGGAGTCAGGCCCGGAAGGAGAGAAGACTCTGGTACACGTGTGCTTGTTTGTCCCATTTGTGGGATATCCACCTTAAACAATCCCATGTCCTTGGAGCAATTATCCTGCCGTTGGCGGTACTTGTATCAACAGCTCCTGTACCTCTCTCTCTCCTTCTTTTGATCTCCTTCTCTCTAGCTCTCTCACTCTACCCTTTGCCCCACTTCTATTTCTTTTGAATCCTCCTGTTACATGTTGACCTGTGGTGATAATGGATGAAATATACAAGCCAAGAGAATGGTCCAAGTTAACCCACAGCCTTTTCTCCCTGTCATCCTAAGTCTGATCAAATATGAAATCCGTGGTCCAGAAAGACTTCCTGTGCTGTGTGGAGACACCCCAACTATGTCACACTTCCACAACACTTCCCATATTCAGCCCTTCCGATGGACACGCTGACCACTTCATATGTACTTCGGTCTGGAGGGTCGCATATTGGACTCAGAGAGCAACACACTTGAAACAAGGTCCACCTGAGTGCTCTCCCAAGAAATGGCTTATCTGCAGCATTCCCTACCTGGTCCATGAGGTCTTGTGGATTTGCTCGGGTGTGGATCTCAGGACTCGTTCGTAGGGTATATAGAATATCAAGTCTATGACTCTTCATGTCTCAATGATTGGGCATCCAGTAAATGGTATCAGATTCCTTGGCCAGTGGACTGGCCAACCATAGCCCAGAGTGCAAGATGTCTGTCAACCAAAGCCAGTCTCTATGGAGTATACCTCCTCATTCTCTAGCCTCATGAGTGTCAGGGACAGAGCCCACTCCCTTCCAGGAGGGAACTTTCAATACCCTCAAATTGTAGGCATCATCACAGGGCTCCTGGAAGATCAGACAATCGACCCACCTTTCCTTCCTTATGCTTGTAGACACAACAAACACACTGGCACTGGCCCCAGGCACCACACTCCCAGGAAGCACTCAATGAGAGGGAGGGTGTGCTTATCCACCTGTGGAAAAGGCACGGGAAATAGACCGGTTACATCTGGGTTAAAAGGCCTCTGTTTGGAGGGCTCCCCTTTGGCTTAGGCTATGGAAATATGTATTCAGATGTGTGGAGCTGAAAATGCCCCATTGGGAATGTCTTCTTCAGGGGTTACATCCAGGGCCTCATGCTTGGAGGAGAGCATTGGGGCATGGTTTCCTTGTTTGTGCCCTGGGATGTCTTGTTTCAAATGGCCAGGAAGCACAATTCTTCTTTCACATGTAGGAACTCCCTTGAGGTATTCTGCCCACGGATCCCCTGAAGATATCACATGTTCAAACACCAAGCCTCTGTAATCTACATTTAGCTTGGGAGCCTGAGGGGAGTGGTGGCTATGCGTCTACAGATGGAGATAAGAGTGTTCATCCAAGAGGACCACCCCTCTGATGGATCCTCCTTTCCATCAACTTCGACATACCACCAGAGCAAGAGCTAATGGTGTCCATCTTTGAACTCTCAAGGTTTGAGGGTGAGACTTTCCCACATATGGCCCATCACACACCTCTTTTCTCACAGAGAGGTGGTTTGGTCACCAGGCTCCATGGGCATCATATCAGTGCCATGGCCACCTCTGGGTATGCACCTTTCAGAAGGAAGGCACCTCCACACACTGGGGAACCCAATTGTCTCTATCATGATGGATCTCTGATAACATGTGTAGCATTTCAGGGTCAAGTGCTTTCTCAGGCACTGCCTCACACGAATACACAGGACAGAATCTCTTTTGGAGAGCAAAGCTGACATTCCAAACACCCAAACAAAAGTCCCCTGGACAATGTCATCAAGGAACGACTGAGGAAGAACACCCTCTGAGCTGCCATTTCAATAGGAAGGGTCTTTTCCGCTTAGGGAAAATAGAGGGTGTCATTTAACTTAACCCACACCTCACGTCATTTGAGAGGACATGGGTGCCAAGCAGGGAGGACTGCTTGCTACCGACCTATTTCTAGAGGCAGGCCAAGAACGAGTGAAAATCTCATGCAAGAGTCCTGAGATTGCCTTTGTGTCTAATAGTCCCCGGAAACACAGACAAGGGCTTGGGAAGGAAATTGTGCCCTGGAATGTGGCTTGTGTCCAAAACACATCTCATTCTTTCTCTCTCTCACTCTCTCTCTGGGCTTCTTCTTCCTTCATATTCTCTCGAATTCACCTCATCCAAGGTTATCTGTGGTGGTACAGGTTGGCATATCTCAGCCAGGAGAGCAGTCCAATTCTTTCACCAAGATTTTCCATCAGTCTTCCAAACTCCTCTCAAATGTGAAAGCATTATTCCTGAAATAACTCCTCTGTTTGTATGGGGATATTCCACCTTACACAATGTACCCCTATCTTACCATTGTCAGACCTTCACACTCACAGATAACCACCACAATTCTACTGCCTTCTACATGGTCACAGATGTGACTCCGAGATCAACATCTTTTCAACCACCCACACATAAGGGACCTAGTGAGAATTCACTTCTCTGAAGCACACCCCGTGTATTTGAAGTTGCTGGTGAGGTGGATCTCTCGACTCTTTCTAAGCGGAGTTCGGAAATGAAGTCTCTGACTCTCCATGTCTCAGTGAATAGGCATCTAAGTAGGGGTCTGAGCACTCTTCAGCAGGGTCTGAATGACAATGGGACAGAGTTCAAGGATTCGGTCCCCTCAAACCAGTCTCCATTTGGGACAATCCTCCTCCTTCTCTAGACCCTCAATTGGCAGGCCAGAGGCCCCTCTCATCCAAGAGGGAAACCTCAAGACCTGCCCATGGAGCCCTCACCACAGGGCTCACGGAGGAGAAGAAGAGAGACTCCTGAAATTCCTGACAATTGTGTACCCCACAAACAAGCCAGCTGTGGAACTAGTCACCCCACTTCCATCCAGCACCCCAGTAGACAGGACGTATTCTTATCAACCTGTGAAATACCCACCAGTCATATCCCAGCTTCATTCTCCGGAAATTTGTTACTGTGGATAGATAATGTGTGATTTCACCTATTGACGTGAATGTTCCTAAGCAGGGAATTGTCATTCCCCATGCCAATATTTCCTCAGGTTTGATACTGTGGGCCTCGTCCTTGGTTGAACGTAGAGGGGCCTATTTTCATGCTTTGACCTCTGGAATGAGATTTATCATCCCGGTCATACTTAGGAGTCTTTTTTCACCTGTTGGAAAAACTGAAAATATTAAGCTCACTGGTCCGTTTCAGATATATCCTAATCCAAAAGCAAGCCTGAGCAGTGGGTATTTATTTACTCAGGAGAATGATGAGGATGGTGGCCATGAGAAGAATGCTGGAAAGAATACTTATCATCCAATTGTCCAATACATCCAATGGATCATCCTTAATTTAGTATCAACATAACTCCAGATCATGAGCTCAGGCTGCCTGATGTACAACAATTCAGAGGTGATGGTGAGAGCCTTCCACTTTGGGCCCATTACTCGCCTCTCTTCTCTCAGATGCTCTGTGGTATCACAATGCTTGGTGGGCAGCATGCCATTGCCATGGCAACCATTGGGCCTGATCTGCTCAGATGGAAAGCAACTCCACCTCCTCTGTGCCCACCTGCTCTCCACAGAAGGATGGCACTTCCCCTGAACGTGTGTCAGGTTCAACACGGTGGTTCCAGAACTGCTCCCCAGGAATACTCAGTCTACAATCTCATTTGGAAAGACTATGGGATGGAAAAAATCCCACTCCCCACGGAGCCTGAACAGGAAAACAATGGCCGATGGAGGAAGAACAACACAGGAGCATCCCTTTCCATGGGAGGAGGCTTTTCCACGGAAGGAAACTATGGAATATCTTTTAACCTGATTTCCACCCATGCCATTTCAGCAGATATAGGTACCATACCAAGGCTTTCAGTCCTGTCTTCCAATATGGAGCTGGGATTGTAATGGGCACATTTTGGGAGTCAGGCCCGGAAGGAGAGAAGACTCTGGTACACGTGTGCTTGTTTGTCCCATTTGTGGGATATCCACCTTAAACAATCCCATGTCCTTGGAGCAATTATCCTGCCGTTGGCGGTACTTGTATCAACAGCTCCTGTACCTCTCTCTCTCCTTCTTTTGATCTCCTTCTCTCTAGCTCTCTCACTCTACCCTTTGCCCCACTTCTATTTCTTTTGAATCCTCCTGTTACATGTTGACCTGTGGTGATAATGGATGAAATATACAAGCCAAGAGAATGGTCCAAGTTAACCCACAGCCTTTTCTCCCTGTCATCCTAAGTCTGATCAAATATGAAATCCGTGGTCCAGAAAGACTTCCTGTGCTGTGTGGAGACACCCCAACTATGTCACACTTCCACAACACTTCCCATATTCAGCCCTTCCGATGGACACGCTGACCACTTCATATGTACTTCGGTCTGGAGGGTCGCATATTGGACTCAGAGAGCAACACACTTGAAACAAGGTCCACCTGAGTGCTCTCCCAAGAAATGGCTTATCTGCAGCATTCCCTACCTGGTCCATGAGGTATTGTGGATTTGCTCGGGTGTGGATCTCAGGACTCGTTCGTAGGGTATATAGAATATCAAGTCTATGACTCTTCATGTCTCAATGATTGGGCATCCAGTAAATGGTATCAGATTCCTTTGCCAGTGGACTGGCCAACCATAGCCCAGAGTGCAAGATGTCTGTCAACCAAAGCCAGTCTCTATGGAGTATACCTCCTCATTCTCTAGCCTCATGAGTGTCAGGGACAGAGCCCACTCCCTTCCAGGAGGGAACTTTCAATACCCTCAAATTGTAGGCATCATCACAGGGCTCCTGGAAGATCAGACAATCGACCCACCTTTCCTTCCTTATGCTTGTAGACACAACAAACACACTGGCACTGGCCCCAGGCACCACACTCCCAGGAAGCACTCAATGAGAGGGAGGGTGTGCTTATCCACCTGTGGAAAAGGCACGGGAAATAGACCGGTTACATCTGGGTTAAAAGGCCTCTGTTTGGAGGGCTCCCCTGTGGCTTAGGCTATGGAAATATGTATTCAGATGTGTGGAGCTGAAAATGCCCCATTGGGAATGTCTTCTTCAGGGGTTACATCCAGGGCCTCATGCTTGGAGGAGAGCATTGGGGCATGGTTTCCTTGTTTGTGCCCTGGGATGTCTTGTTTCAAATGGCCAGGAAGCACAATTCTTCTTTCACATGTAGGAACTCCCTTGAGGTATTCTGCCCACGGATCCCCTGAAGATATCACATGTTCAAACACCAAGCCTCTGTAATCTACATTTAGCTTGGGAGCCTGAGGGGAGTGGTGGCTATGCGTCTACAGATGGAGATAAGAGTGTTCATCCAAGAGGACCACCCCTCTGATGGATCCTCCTTTCCATCAACTTCGACATACCACCAGAGCAAGAGCTAATGGTGTCCATCTTTGAACTCTCAAGGTTTGAGGGTGAGACTTTCCCACATATGGCCCATCACACACCTCTTTTCTCACAGAGAGGTGGTTTGGTCACCAGGCTCCATGGGCATCATATCAGTGCCATGGCCAGCTCTGGGAATGCACCTTTCAGAAGGAAGGCACCTCCACACACTGGGGAACCCAATTGTCTCTATCATGATGGATCTCTGATAACATGTGGAGCATTTCAGGGTCAAGTGCTTTCTCAGGCACTGCCTCACACGAATACACAGGACAGAATCTCTTTTGGAGAGAAAAGCTGACATTCCAAACACCCAAACAAAAGTCCCCTGGACAATGTCATCAAGGAACGACTGAGGAAGAACACCCTCTGAGCTGCCATTTCAATAGGAAGGGTCTTTTCCGCTTAGGGAAAATAGAGGGTGTCATTTAACTTAACCCACACCTCACGTCATTTGAGAGGACATGGGTGCCAAGCAGGGAGGACTGCTTGCTACCGACCTATTTCTAGAGGCAGGCCAAGAACGAGTGAAAATCTCATGCAAGAGTCCTGAGATTGCCTTTGTGTCTAATAGTCCCCGGAAACACAGACAAGGGCTTGGGAAGGAAATTGTGCCCTGGAATGTGGCTTGTGTCCAAAACACATCTCATTCTTTCTCTCTCTCACTCTCTCTCTGGGCTTCTTCTTCCTTCATATTCTCTCGAATTCACCTCATCCAAGGTTATCTGTGGTGGTACAGGTTGGCATATCTCAGCCAGGAGAGCAGTCCAATTCTTTCACCAAGATTTTCCATCAGTCTTCCAAACTCCTCTCAAATGTGAAAGCATTATTCCTGAAATAACTCCTCTGTTTGTATGGGGATATTCCACCTTACACAATGTACCCCTATCTTACCATTGTCAGACCTTCACACTCACAGATAACCACCACAATTCTACTGCCTTCTACATGGTCACAGATGTGACTCCGAGATCAACATCTTTTCAACCACCCACACATAAGGGACCGAGTGAGAATTCACTTCTCTGAAGCACACCCCGTGTATTTGAAGTTGCTGGTGAGGTGGATCTCTCGACTCTTTCTAAGCGGAGTTCGGAAATGAAGTCTCTGACTCTCCATGTCTCAGTGAATAGGCATCTAAGTAGGGGTCTGAGCACTCTTCAGCAGGGTCTGAATGACAATGGGACAGAGTTCAAGGATTCGGTCCCCTCAAACCAGTCTCCATTTGGGACAATCCTCCTCCTTCTCTAGACCCTCAATTGGCAGGCCAGAGGCCCCTCTCATCCAAGAGGGAAACCTCAAGACCTGCCCATGGAGCCCTCACCACAGGGCTCACGGAGGAGAAGAAGAGAGACTCCTGAAATTCCTGACAATTGTGTACCCCACAAACAAGCCAGCTGTGGAACTAGTCACCCCACTTCCATCCAGCACCCCAGTAGACAGGACGTATTCTTATCAACCTGTGAAATACCCACCAGTCATATCCCAGCTTCATTCTCCGGAAATTTGTTACTGTGGATAGATAATGTGTGATTTCACCTATTGACGTGAATGTTCCTAAGCAGGGAATTGTCATTCCCCATGCCAATATTTCCTCAGGTTTGATACTGTGGGCCTCGTCCTTGGTTGAACGTAGAGGGGCCTATTTTCATGCTTTGACCTCTGGAATGAGATTTATCATCCCGGTCATACTTAGGAGTCTTTTTTCACCTGTTGGAAAAACTGAAAATATTAAGCTCACTGGTCCGTTTCAGATATATCCTAATCCAAAAGCAAGCCTGAGCAGTGGGTATTTATTTACTCAGGAGAATGATGAGGATGGTGGCCATGAGAAGAATGCTGGAAAGAATACTTATCATCCAATTGTCCAATACATCCAATGGATCATCCTTAATTTAGTATCAACATAACTCCAGATCATGAGCTCAGGCTGCCTGATGTACAACAATTCAGAGGTGATGGTGAGAGCCTTCCACTTTGGGCCCATTACTCGCCTCTCTTCTCTCAGATGCTCTGTGGTATCACAATGCTTGGTGGGCAGCATGCCATTGCCATGGCAACCATTGGGCCTGATCTGCTCAGATGGAAAGCAACTCCACCTCCTCTGTGCCCACCTGCTCTCCACAGAAGGATGGCACTTCCCCTGAACGTGTGTCAGGTTCAACACGGTGGTTCCAGAACTGCTCCCCAGGAATACTCAGTCTACAATCTCATTTGGAAAGACTATGGGATGGAAAAAATCCCACTCCCCACGGAGCCTGAACAGGAAAACAATGGCCGATGGAGGAAGAACAACACAGGAGCATCCCTTTCCATGGGAGGAGGCTTTTCCACGGAAGGAAACTATGGAATATCTTTTAACCTGATTTCCACCCATGCCATTTCAGCAGATATAGGTACCATAACAAGGCTTTCAGTCCTGTCTTCCAATATGGAGCTGGGATTGTAATGGGCACATTTTGGGAGTCAGGCCCGGAAGGAGAGAAGACTCTGGTACACGTGTGCTTGTTTGTCCCATTTGTGGGATATCCACCTTAAACAATCCCATGTCCTTGGAGCAATTATCCTGCCGTTGGCGGTACTTGTATCAACAGCTCCTGTACCTCTCTCTCTCCTTCTTTTGATCTCCTTCTCTCTAGCTCTCTCACTCTACCCTTTGCCCCACTTCTATTTCTTTTGAATCCTCCTGTTACAAGTTGACCTGTGGTGATAATGGATGAAATATACAAGCCAAGAGAATGGTCCAAGTTAACCCACAGCCTTTTCTCCCTGTCATCCTAAGTCTGATCACATATGAAATCCGTGGTCCAGAAAGATTTCCTGTGCTGTGTGGAGACACCCCAACTATGTCACACTTCCACAACACTTCCCATATTCAGCCCTTCCGATGGACACGCTGACCACTTCATATGTACTTCGGTCTGGAGGGTCGCATATTGGACTCAGAGAGCAACACACTTGAAACAAGGTCCACCTGAGTGCTCTCCCAAGAAATGGCTTATCTGCAGCATTCCCTACCTGGTCCATGAGGTATTGTGGATTTGCTCGGGTGTGGATCTCAGGACTCGTTCGTAGGGTATATAGAATATCAAGTCTATGACTCTTCATGTCTCAATGATTGGGCATCCAGTAAATGGTATCAGATTCCTTTGCCAGTGGACTGGCCAACCATAGCCCAGAGTGCAAGATGTCTGTCAACCAAAGCCAGTCTCTATGGAGTATACCTCCTCATTCTCTAGCCTCATGAGTGTCAGGGACAGAGCCCACTCCCTTCCAGGAGGGAACTTTCAATACCCTCAAATTGTAGGCATCATCACAGGGCTCCTGGAAGATCAGACAATCGACCCACCTTTCCTTCCTTATGCTTGTAGACACAACAAACACACTGGCACTGGCCCCAGGCACCACACTCCCAGGAAGCACTCAATGAGAGGGAGGGTGTGCTTATCCACCTGTGGAAAAGGCACGGGAAATAGACCGGTTACATCTGGGTTAAAAGGCCTCTGTTTGGAGGGCTCCCCTGTGGCTTAGGCTATGGAAATATGTATTCAGATGTGTGGAGCTGAAAATGCCCCATTGGGAATGTCTTCTTCAGGGGTTACATCCAGGGCCTCATGCTTGGAGGAGAGCATTGGGGCATGGTTTCCTTGTTTGTGCCCTGGGATGTCTTGTTTCAAATGGCCAGGAAGCACAATTCTTCTTTCACATGTAGGAACTCCCTTGAGGTATTCTGCCCACGGATCCCCTGAAGATATCACATGTTCAAACACCAAGCCTCTGTAATCTACATTTAGCTTGGGAGCCTGAGGGGAGTGGTGGCTATGCGTCTACAGATGGAGATAAGAGTGTTCATCCAAGAGGACCACCCCTCTGATGGATCCTCCTTTCCATCAACTTCGACATACCACCAGAGCAAGAGCTAATGGTGTCCATCTTTGAACTCTCAAGGTTTGAGGGTGAGACTTTCCCACATATGGCCCATCACACACCTCTTTTCTCACAGAGAGGTGGTTTGGTCACCAGGCTCCATGGGCATCATATCAGTGCCATGGCCACCTCTGGGAATGCACCTTTCAGAAGGAAGGCACCTCCACACACTGGGGAACCCAATTGTCTCTATCATGATGGATCTCTGATAACATGTGTAGCATTTCAGGGTCAAGTGCTTTCTCAGGCACTGCCTCACACGAATACACAGGACAGAATCTCTTTTGGAGAGAAAAGCTGACATTCCAAACACCCAAACAAAAGTCCCCTGGACAATGTCATCAAGGAACGACTGAGGAAGAACACCCTCTGAGCTGCCATTTCAATAGGAAGGGTCTTTTCCGCTTAGGGAATATAGAGGGTGTCATTTAACTTAACCCACACCTCACGTCATTTGAGAGGACATGGGTGCCAAGCAGGGAGGACTGCTTGCTACCGACCTATTTCTAGAGGCAGGCCAAGAACGAGTGAAAATCTCATGCAAGAGTCCTGAGATTGCCTTTGTGTCTAATAGTCCCCGGAAACACAGACAAGGGCTTGGGAAGGAAATTGTGCCCTGGAATGTGGCTTGTGTCCAAAACACATCTCATTCTTTCTCTCTCTCACTCTCTCTCTGGGCTTCTTCTTCCTTCATATTCTCTCGAATTCACCTCATCCAAGGTTATCTGTGGTGGTACAGGTTGGCATATCTCAGCCAGGAGAGCAGTCCAATTCTTTCACCAAGATTTTCCATCAGTCTTCCAAACTCCTCTCAAATGTGAAAGCATTATTCCTGAAATAACTCCTCTGTTTGTATGGGGATATTCCACCTTACACAATGTACCCCTATCTTCCATTGTCAGACCTTCACACTCACAGATAACCACCACAATTCTACTGCCTTCTACATGGTCACAGATGTGACTCCGAGATCAACATCTTTTCAACCACCCACACATAAGGGACCTAGTGAGAATTCACTTCTCTGAAGCACACGCCGTGTATTTGAAGTTGCTGGTGAGGTGGATCTCTCGACTCTTTCTAAGCGGAGTTCGGAAATGAAGTCTCTGCCTCTCCATGTCTCAGTGAATAGGCATCTAAGTAGGGGTCTGAGCACTCTTCAGCAGGGTCTGAATGACAATGGGACAGAGTTCAAGGATTCGGTCCCCTCAAACCAGTCTCCATTTGGGACAATCCTCCTCCTTCTCTAGACCCTCAATTGGCAGGCCAGAGGCCCCTCTCATCCAAGAGGGAAACCTCAAGACCTGCCCATGGAGCCCTCACCACAGGGCTCACGGAGGAGAAGAAGAGAGACTCCTGAAATTCCTGACAATTGTGTACCCCACAAACAAGCCAGCTGTGGAACTAGTCACCCCACTTCCATCCAGCACCCCAGTAGACAGGACGTATTCTTATCAACCTGTGAAATACCCACCAGTCATATCCCAGCTTCATTCTCCGGAAATTTGTTACTGTGGAGAGATAATGTGTGATTTCACCTATTGACGTGAATGTTCCTAAGCAGGGAATTGTCATTCCCCATGCCAATATTTCCTCAGGTTTGATACTGTGGGCCTCGTCCTTGGTTGAACGTAGAGGGGCCTATTTTCATGCTTTGACCTCTGGAATGAGATTTATCATCCCGGTCATACTTAGGAGTCTTTTTTCACCTGTTGGAAAAACTGAAAATATTAAGCTCACTGGTCCGTTTCAGATATATCCTAATCCAAAAGCAAGCCTGAGCAGTGGGTATTTATTTACTCAGGAGAATGATGAGGATGGTGGCCATGAGAAGAATGCTGGAAAGAATACTTATCATCCAATTGTCCAATACATCCAATGGATCATCCTTAATTTAGTATCAACATAACTCCAGATCATGAGCTCAGGCTGCCTGATGTACAACAATTCAGAGGTGATGGTGAGAGCCTTCCACTTTGGGCCCATTACTCGCCTCTCTTCTCTCAGATGCTCTGTGGTATCACAATGCTTGGTGGGCAGCATGCCATTGCCATGGCAACCATTGGGCCTGATCTGCTCAGATGGAAAGCAACTCCACCTCCTCTGTGCCCACCTGCTCTCCACAGAAGGATGGCACTTCCCCTGAACGTGTGTCAGGTTCAACACGGTGGTTCCAGAACTGCTCCCCAGGAATACTCAGTCTACAATCTCATTTGGAAAGACTATGGGATGGAAAAAATCCCACTCCCCACGGAGCCTGAACAGGAAAACAATGGCCGATGGAGGAAGAACAACGCAGGAGCATCCCTTTCCATGGGAGGAGGCTTTTCCACGGAAGGAAACTATGGAATATCTTTTAACCTGATTTCCACCCATGCCATTTCAGCAGATATAGGTACCATAACAAGGCTTTCAGTCCTGTCTTCCAATATGGAGCTGGGATTGTAATGGGCACATTTTGGGAGTCAGGCCCGGAAGGAGAGAAGACTCTGGTACACGTGTGCTTGTTTGTCCCATTTGTGGGATATCCACCTTAAACAATCCCATGTCCTTGGAGCAATTATCCTGCCGTTGGCGGTACTTGTATCAACAGCTCCTGTACCTCTCTCTCTCCTTCTTTTGATCTCCTTCTCTCTAGCTCTCTCACTCTACCCTTTGCCCCACTTCTATTTCTTTTGAATCCTCCTGTTACAAGTTGACCTGTGGTGATAATGGATGAAATATACAAGCCAAGAGAATGGTCCAAGTTAACCCACAGCCTTTTCTCCCTGTCATCCTAAGTCTGATCAAATATGAAATCCGTGGTCCAGAAAGACTTCCTGTGCTGTGTGGAGACACCCCAACTATGTCACACTTCCACAACACTTCCCATATTCAGCCCTTCCGATGGACACGCTGACCACTTCATATGTACTTCGGTCTGGAGGGTCGCATATTGGACTCAGAGAGCAACACACTTGAAACAAGGTCCACCTGAGTGCTCTCCCAAGAAATGGCTTATCTGCAGCATTCCCTACCTGGTCCATGAGGTATTGTGGATTTGCTCGGGTGTGGATCTCAGGACTCGTTCGTAGGGTATATAGAATATCAAGTCTATGACTCTTCATGTCTCAATGATTGGGCATCCAGTAAATGGTATCAGATTCCTTTGCCAGTGGACTGGCCAACCATAGCCCAGAGTGCAAGATGTCTGTCAACCAAAGCCAGTCTCTATGGAGTATACCTCCTCATTCTCTAGCCTCATGAGTGTCAGGGACAGAGCCCACTCCCTTCCAGGAGGGAACTTTCAATACCCTCAAATTGTAGGCATCATCACAGGGCTCCTGGAAGATCAGACAATCGACCCACCTTTCCTTCCTTATGCTTGTAGACACAACAAACACACTGGCACTGGCCCCAGGCACCACACTCCCAGGAAGCACTCAATGAGAGGGAGGGTGTGCTTATCCACCTGTGGAAAAGGCACGGGAAATAGACCGGTTACATCTGGGTTAAAAGGCCTCTGTTTGGAGGGCTCCCCTGTGGCTTAGGCTATGGAAATATGTATTCAGATGTGTGGAGCTGAAAATGCCCCATTGGGAATGTCTTCTTCAGGGGTTACATCCAGGGCCTCATGCTTGGAGGAGAGCATTGGGGCATGGTTTCCTTGTTTGTGCCCTGGGATGTCTTGTTTCAAATGGCCAGGAAGCACAATTCTTCTTTCACATGTAGGAACTCCCTTGAGGTATTCTGCCCACGGATCCCCTGAAGATATCACATGTTCAAACACCAAGCCTCTGTAATCTACATTTAGCTTGGGAGCCTGAGGGGAGTGGTGGCTATGCGTCTACAGATGGAGATAAGAGTGTTCATCCAAGAGGACCACCCCTCTGATGGATCCTCCTTTCCATCAACTTCGACATACCACCAGAGCAAGAGCTAATGGTGTCCATCTTTGAACTCTCAAGGTTTGAGGGTGAGACTTTCCCACATATGGCCCATCACACACCTCTTTTCTCACAGAGAGGTGGTTTGGTCACCAGGCTCCATGGGCATCATATCAGTGCCATGGCCACCTCTGGGAATGCACCTTTCAGAAGGAAGGCACCTCCACACACTGGGGAACCCAATTGTCTCTATCATGATGGATCTCTGATAACATGTGTAGCATTTCAGGGTCAAGTGCTTTCTCAGGCACTGCCTCACACGAATACACAGGACAGAATCTCTTTTGGAGAGAAAAGCTGACATTCCAAACACCCAAACAAAAGTCCCCTGGACAATGTCATCAAGGAACGACTGAGGAAGAACACCCTCTGAGCTGCCATTTCAATAGGAAGGGTCTTTTCCGCTTAGGGAAAATAGAGGGTGTCATTTAACTTAACCCACACCTCACGTCATTTGAGAGGACATGGGTGCCAAGCAGGGAGGACTGCTTGCTACCGACCTATTTCTAGAGGCAGGCCAAGAACGAGTGAAAATCTCATGCAAGAGTCCTGAGATTGCCTTTGTGTCTAATAGTCCCCGGAAACACAGACAAGGGCTTGGGAAGGAAATTGTGCCCTGGAATGTGGCTTGTGTCCAAAACACATCTCATTCTTTCTCTCTCTCACTCTCTCTCTGGGCTTCTTCTTCCTTCATATTCTCTCGAATTCACCTCATCCAAGGTTATCTGTGGTGGTACAGGTTGGCATATCTCAGCCAGGAGAGCAGTCCAATTCTTTCACCAAGATTTTCCATCAGTCTTCCAAACTCCTCTCAAATGTGAAAGCATTATTCCTGAAATAACTCCTCTGTTTGTATGGGGATATTCCACCTTACACAATGTACCCCTATCTTACCATTGTCAGACCTTCACACTCACAGATAACCACCACAATTCTACTGCCTTCTACATGGTCACAGATGTGACTCCGAGATCAACATCTTTTCAACCACCCACACATAAGGGACCTAGTGAGAATTCACTTCTCTGAAGCACACCCCGTGTATTTGAAGTTGCTGGTGAGGTGGATCTCTCGACTCTTTCTAAGCGGAGTTCGGAAATGAAGTCTCTGCCTCTCCATGTCTCAGTGAATAGGCATCTAAGTAGGGGTCTGAGCACTCTTCAGCAGGGTCTGAATGACAATGGGACAGAGTTCAAGGATTCGGTCCCCTCAAACCAGTCTCCATTTGGGACAATCCTCCTCCTTCTCTAGACCCTCAATTGGCAGGCCAGAGGCCCCTCTCATCCAAGAGGGAAACCTCAAGACCTGCCCATGGAGCCCTCACCACAGGGCTCACGGAGGAGAAGAAGAGAGACTCCTGAAATTCCTGACAATTGTGTACCCCACAAACAAGCCAGCTGTGGAACTAGTCACCCCACTTCCATCCAGCACCCCAGTAGACAGGACGTATTCTTATCAACCTGTGAAATACCCACCAGTCATATCCCAGCTTCATTCTCCGGAAATTTGTTACTGTGGATAGATAATGTGTGATTTCACCTATTGACGTGAATGTTCCTAAGCAGGGAATTGTCATTCCCCATGCCAATATTTCCTCAGGTTTGATACTGTGGGCCTCGTCCTTGGTTGAACGTAGAGGGGCCTATTTTCATGCTTTGACCTCTGGAATGAGATTTATCATCCCGGTCATACTTAGGAGTCTTTTTTCACCTGTTGGAAAAACTGAAAATATTAAGCTCACTGGTCCGTTTCAGATATATCCTAATCCAAAAGCAAGCCTGAGCAGTGGGTATTTATTTACTCAGGAGAATGATGAGGATGGTGGCCATGAGAAGAATGCTGGAAAGAATACTTATCATCCAATTGTCCAATACATCCAATGGATCATCCTTAATTTAGTATCAACATAACTCCAGATCATGAGCTCAGGCTGCCTGATGTACAACAATTCAGAGGTGATGGTGAGAGCCTTCCACTTTGGGCCCATTACTCGCCTCTCTTCTCTCAGATGCTCTGTGGTATCACAATGCTTGGTGGGCAGCATGCCATTGCCATGGCAACCATTGGGCCTGATCTGCTCAGATGGAAAGCAACTCCACCTCCTCTGTGCCCACCTGCTCTCCACAGAAGGATGGCACTTCCCCTGAACGTGTGTCAGGTTCAACACGGTGGTTCCAGAACTGCTCCCCAGGAATACTCAGTCTACAATCTCATTTGGAAAGACTATGGGATGGAAAAAATCCCACTCCCCACGGAGCCTGAACAGGAAAACAATGGCCGATGGAGGAAGAACAACGCAGGAGCATCCCTTTCCATGGGAGGAGGCTTTTCCACGGAAGGAAACTATGGAATATCTTTTAACCTGATTTCCACCCATGCCATTTCAGCAGATATAGGTACCATAACAAGGCTTTCAGTCCTGTCTTCCAATATGGAGCTGGGATTGTAATGGGCACATTTTGGGAGTCAGGCCCGGAAGGAGAGAAGACTCTGGTACACGTGTGCTTGTTTGTCCCATTTGTGGGATATCCACCTTAAACAATCCCATGTCCTTGGAGCAATTATCCTGCCGTTGGCGGTACTTGTATCAACAGCTCCTGTACCTCTCTCTCTCCTTCTTTTGATCTCCTTCTCTCTAGCTCTCTCACTCTACCCTTTGCCCCACTTCTATTTCTTTTGAATCCTCCTGTTACAAGTTGACCTGTGGTGATAATGGATGAAATATACAAGCCAAGAGAATGGTCCAAGTTAACCCACAGCCTTTTCTCCCTGTCATCCTAAGTCTGATCAAATATGAAATCCGTGGTCGAGAAAGACTTCCTGTGCTGTGTGGAGACACCCCAACTATGTCACACTTCCACAACACTTCCCATATTCAGCCCTTCCGATGGACACGCTGACCACTTCATATGTACTTCGGTCTGGAGGGTCGCATATTGGACTCAGAGAGCAACACACTTGAAACAAGGTCCACCTGAGTGCTCTCCCAAGAAATGGCTTATCTGCAGCATTCCCTACCTGGTCCATGAGGTATTGTGGATTTGCTCGGGTGTGGATCTCAGGACTCGTTCGTAGGGTATATAGAATATCAAGTCTATGACTCTTCATGTCTCAATGATTGGGCATCCAGTAAATGGTATCAGATTCCTTTGCCAGTGGACTGGCCAACCATAGCCCAGAGTGCAAGATGTCTGTCAACCAAAGCCAGTCTCTATGGAGTATACCTCCTCATTCTCTAGCCTCATGAGTGTCAGGGACAGAGCCCACTCCCTTCCAGGAGGGAACTTTCAATACCCTCAAATTGTAGGCATCATCACAGGGCTCCTGGAAGATCAGACAATCGACCCACCTTTCCTTCCTTATGCTTGTAGACACAACAAACACACTGGCACTGGCCCCAGGCACCACACTCCCAGGAAGCACTCAATGAGAGGGAGGGTGTGCTTATCCACCTGTGGAAAAGGCACGGGAAATAGACCGGTTACATCTGGGTTAAAAGGCCTCTGTTTGGAGGGCTCCCCTGTGGCTTAGGCTATGGAAATATGTATTCAGATGTGTGGAGCTGAAAATGCCCCATTGGGAATGTCTTCTTCAGGGGTTACATCCAGGGCCTCATGCTTGGAGGAGAGCATTGGGGCATGGTTTCCTTGTTTGTGCCCTGGGATGTCTTGTTTCAAATGGCCAGGAAGCACAATTCTTCTTTCACATGTAGGAACTCCCTTGAGGTATTCTGCCCACGGATCCCCTGAAGATATCACATGTTCAAACACCAAGCCTCGGTAATCTACATTTAGCTTGGGAGCCTGAGGCGAGTGGTGGCTATGCGTCTACAGATGGAGATAAGAGTGTTCATCCAAGAGGACCACCCCTCTGATGGATCCTCCTTTCCATCAACTTCGACATACCACCAGAGCAAGAGCTAATGGTGTCCATCTTTGAACTCTCAAGGTTTGAGGGTGAGACTTTCCCACATATGGCCCATCACACACCTCTTTTCTCACAGAGAGGTGGTTTGGTCACCAGGCTCCATGGGCATCATATCAGTGCCATGGCCACCTCTGGGAATGCACCTTTCAGAAGGAAGGCACCTCCACACACTGGGGAACCCAATTGTCTCTATCATGATGGATCTCTGATAACATGTGGAGCATTTCAGGGTCAAGTGCTTTCTCAGGCACTGCCTCACACGAATACACAGGACAGAATCTCTTTTGGAGAGCAAAGCTGACATTCCAAACACCCAAACAAAAGTCCCCTGGACAATGTCATCAAGGAACGACTGAGGAAGAACACCCTCTGAGCTGCCATTTCAATAGGAAGGGTCTTTTCCGCTTAGGGAAAATAGAGGGTGTCATTTAACTTAACCCACACCTCACGTCATTTGAGAGGACATGGGTGCCAAGCAGGGAGGACTGCTTGCTACCGACCTATTTCTAGAGGCAGGCCAAGAACGAGTGAAAATCTCATGCAAGAGTCCTGAGATTGCCTTTGTGTCTAATAGTCCCCGGAAACACAGACAAGGGCTTGGGAAGGAAATTGTGCCCTGGAATGTGGCTTGTGTCCAAAACACATCTCATTCTTTCTCTCTCTCACTCTCTCTCTGGGCTTCTTCTTCCTTCATATTCTCTCGAATTCACCTCATCCAAGGTTATCTGTGGTGGTACAGGTTGGCATATCTCAGCCAGGAGAGCAGTCCAATTCTTTCACCAAGATTTTCCATCAGTCTTCCAAACTCCTCTCAAATGTGAAAGCATTATTCCTGAAATAACTCCTCTGTTTGTATGGGGATATTCCACCTTACACAATGTACCCCTATCTTACCATTGTCAGACCTTCACACTCACAGATAACCACCACAATTCTACTGCCTTCTACATGGTCACAGATGTGACTCCGAGATCAACATCTTTTCAACCACCCACACATAAGGGACCTAGTGAGAATTCACTTCTCTGAAGCACACCCCGTGTATTTGAAGTTGCTGGTGAGGTGGATCTCTCGACTCTTTCTAAGCGGAGTTCGGAAATGAAGTCTCTGCCTCTCCATGTCTCAGTGAATAGGCATCTAAGTAGGGGTCTGAGCACTCTTCAGCAGGGTCTGAATGACAATGGGACAGAGTTCAAGGATTCGGTCCCCTCAAACCAGTCTCCATTTGGGACAATCCTCCTCCTTCTCTAGACCCTCAATTGGCAGGCCAGAGGCCCCTCTCATCCAAGAGGGAAACCTCAAGACCTGCCCATGGAGCCCTCACCACAGGGCTCACGGAGGAGAAGAAGAGAGACTCCTGAAATTCCTGACAATTGTGTACCCCACAAACAAGCCAGCTGTGGAACTAGTCACCCCACTTCCATCCAGCACCCCAGTAGACAGGACGTATTCTTATCAACCTGTGAAATACCCACCAGTCATATCCCAGCTTCATTCTCCGGAAATTTGTTACTGTGGATAGATAATGTGTGATTTCACCTATTGACGTGAATGTTCCTAAGCAGGGAATTGTCATTCCCCATGCCAATATTTCCTCAGGTTTGATACTGTGGGCCTCGTCCTTGGTTGAACGTAGAGGGGCCTATTTTCATGCTTTGACCTCTGGAATGAGATTTATCATCCCGGTCATACTTAGGAGTCTTTTTTCACCTGTTGGAAAAACTGAAAATATTAAGCTCACTGGTCCGTTTCAGATATATCCTAATCCAAAAGCAAGCCTGAGCAGTGGGTATTTATTTACTCAGGAGAATGATGAGGATGGTGGCCATGAGAAGAATGCTGGAAAGAATACTTATCATCCAATTGTCCAATACATCCAATGGATCATCCTTAATTTAGTATCAACATAACTCCAGATCATGAGCTCAGGCTGCCTGATGTACAACAATTCAGAGGTGATGGTGAGAGCCTTCCACTTTGGGCCCATTACTCGCCTCTCTTCTCTCAGATGCTCTGTGGTATCACAATGCTTGGTGGGCAGCATGCCATTGCCATGGCAACCATTGGGCCTGATCTGCTCAGATGGAAAGCAACTCCACCTCCTCTGTGCCCACCTGCTCTCCACAGAAGGATGGCACTTCCCCTGAACGTGTGTCAGGTTCAACACGGTGGTTCCAGAACTGCTCCCCAGGAATACTCAGTCTACAATCTCATTTGGAAAGAATATGGGATGGAAAAAATCCCACTCCCCACGGAGCCTGAACAGGAAAACAATGGCCGATGGAGGAAGAACAACACAGGAGCATTCCTTTCCATGGGAGGAGGCTTTTCCACGGAAGGAAACTATGGAATATCTTTTAACCTGATTTCCACCCATGCCATTTCAGCAGATATAGGTACCATACCAAGGCTTTCAGTCCTGTCTTCCAATATGGAGCTGGGATTGTAATGGGCACATTTTGGGAGTCAGGCCCGGAAGGAGAGAAGACTCTGGTACACGTGTGCTTGTTTGTCCCATTTGTGGGATATCCACCTTAAACAATCCCATGTCCTTGGAGCAATTATCCTGCCGTTGGCGGTACTTGTATCAACAGCTCCTGTACCTCTCTCTCTCCTTCTTTTGATCTCCTTCTCTCTAGCTCTCTCACTCTACCCTTTGCCCCACTTCTATTTCTTTTGAATCCTCCTGTTACAAGTTGACCTGTGGTGATAATGGATGAAATATACAAGCCAAGAGAATGGTCCAAGTTAACCCACAGCCTTTTCTCCCTGTCATCCTAAGTCTGATCAAATATGAAATCCGTGGTCGAGAAAGACTTCCTGTGCTGTGTGGAGACACCCCAACTATGTCACACTTCCACAACACTTCCCATATTCAGCCCTTCCGATGGACACGCTGACCACTTCATATGTACTTCGGTCTGGAGGGTCGCATATTGGACTCAGAGAGCAACACACTTGAAACAAGGTCCACCTGAGTGCTCTCCCAAGAAATGGCTTATCTGCAGCATTCCCTACCTGGTCCATGAGGTATTGTGGATTTGCTCGGGTGTGGATCTCAGGACTCGTTCGTAGGGTATATAGAATATCAAGTCTATGACTCTTCATGTCTCAATGATTGGGCATCCAGTAAATGGTATCAGATTCCTTTGCCAGTGGACTGGCCAACCATAGCCCAGAGTGCAAGATGTCTGTCAACCAAAGCCAGTCTCTATGGAGTATACCTCCTCATTCTCTAGCCTCATGAGTGTCAGGGACAGAGCCCACTCCCTTCCAGGAGGGAACTTTCAACACCCTCAAATTGTAGGCATCATCACAGGGCTCCTGGAAGATCAGACAATCGACCCACCTTTCCTTCCTTATGCTTGTAGACACAACAAACACACTGGCACTGGCCCCAGGCACCACACTCCCAGGAAGCACTCAATGAGAGGGAGGGTGTGCTTATCCACCTGTGGAAAAGGCACGGGAAATAGACCGGTTACATCTGGGTTAAAAGGCCTCTGTTTGGAGGGCTCCCCTGTGGCTTAGGCTATGGAAATATGTATTCAGATGTGTGGAGCTGAAAATGCCCCATTGGGAATGTCTTCTTCAGGGGTTACATCCAGGGCCTCATGCTTGGAGGAGAGCATTGGGGCATGGTTTCCTTGTTTGTGCCCTGGGATGTCTTGTTTCAAATGGCCAGGAAGCACAATTCTTCTTTCACATGTAGGAACTCCCTTGAGGTATTCTGCCCACGGATCCCCTGAAGATATCACATGTTCAAACACCAAGCCTCTGTAATCTACATTTAGCTTGGGAGCCTGAGGGGAGTGGTGGCTATGCGTCTACAGATGGAGATAAGAGTGTTCATCCAAGAGGACCACCCCTCTGATGGATCCTCCTTTCCATCAACTTCGACATACCACCAGAGCAAGAGCTAATGGTGTCCATCTTTGAACTCTCAAGGTTTGAGGGTGAGACTTTCCCACATATGGCCCATCACACACCTCTTTTCTCACAGAGAGGTGGTTTGGTCACCAGGCTCCATGGGCATCATATCAGTGCCATGGCCACCTCTGGGAATGCACCTTTCAGAAGGAAGGCACCTCCACACACTGGGGAACCCAATTGTCTCTATCATGATGGATCTCTGATAACATGTGGAGCATTTCAGGGTCAAGTGCTTTCTCAGGCACTGCCTCACACGAATACACAGGACAGAATCTCTTTTGGAGAGAAAAGCTGACATTCCAAACACCCAAACAAAAGTCCCCTGGACAATGTCATCAAGGAACGACTGAGGAAGAACACCCTCTGAGCTGCCATTTCAATAGGAAGGGTCTTTTCCGCTTAGGGAAAATAGAGGGTGTCATTTAACTTAACCCACACCTCACGTCATTTGAGAGGACATGGGTGCCAAGCAGGGAGGACTGCTTGCTACCGACCTATTTCTAGAGGCAGGCCAAGAACGAGTGAAAATCTCATGCAAGAGTCCTGAGATTGCCTTTGTGTCTAATAGTCCCCGGAAACACAGACAAGGGCTTGGGAAGGAAATTGTGCCCTGGAATGTGGCTTGTGTCCAAAACACATCTCATTCTTTCTCTCTCTCACTCTCTCTCTGGGCTTCTTCTTCCTTCATATTCTCTCGAATTCACCTCATCCAAGGTTATCTGTGGTGGTACAGGTTGGCATATCTCAGCCAGGAGAGCAGTCCAATTCTTTCACCAAGATTTTCCATCAGTCTTCCAAACTCCTCTCAAATGTGAAAGCATTATTCCTGAAATAACTCCTCTGTTTGTATGGGGATATTCCACCTTACACAATGTACCCCTATCTTACCATTGTCAGACCTTCACACTCACAGATAACCACCACAATTCTACTGCCTTCTACATGGTCACAGATGTGACTCCGAGATCAACATCTTTTCAACCACCCACACATAAGGGACCTAGTGAGAATTCACTTCTCTGAAGCACACCCCGTGTATTTGAAGTTGCTGGTGAGGTGGATCTCTCGACTCTTTCTAAGCGGAGTTCGGAAATGAAGTCTCTGACTCTCCATGTCTCAGTGAATAGGCATCTAAGTAGGGGTCTGAGCACTCTTCAGCAGGGTCTGAATGACAATGGGACAGAGTTCAAGGATTCGGTCCCCTCAAACCAGTCTCCATTTGGGACAATCCTCCTCCTTCTCTAGACCCTCAATTGGCAGGCCAGAGGCCCCTCTCATCCAAGAGGGAAACCTCAAGACCTGCCCATGGAGCCCTCACCACAGGGCTCACGGAGGAGAAGAAGAGAGACTCCTGAAATTCCTGACAATTGTGTACCCCACAAACAAGCCAGCTGTGGAACTAGTCACCCCACTTCCATCCAGCACCCCAGTAGACAGGACGTATTCTTATCAACCTGTGAAATACCCACCAGTCATATCCCAGCTTCATTCTCCGGAAATTTGTTACTGTGGATAGATAATGTGTGATTTCACCTATTGACGTGAATGTTCCTAAGCAGGGAATTGTCATTCCCCATGCCAATATTTCCTCAGGTTTGATACTGTGGGCCTCGTCCTTGGTTGAACGTAGAGGGGCCTATTTTCATGCTTTGACCTCTGGAATGAGATTTATCATCCCGGTCATACTTAGGAGTCTTTTTTCACCTGTTGGAAAAACTGAAAATATTAAGCTCACTGGTCCGTTTCAGATATATCCTAATCCAAAAGCAAGCCTGAGCAGTGGGTATTTATTTACTCAGGAGAATGATGAGGATGGTGGCCATGAGAAGAATGCTGGAAAGAATACTTATCATCCAATTGTCCAATACATCCAATGGATCATCCTTAATTTAGTATCAACATAACTCCAGATCATGAGCTCAGGCTGCCTGATGTACAACAATTCAGAGGTGATGGTGAGAGCCTTCCACTTTGGGCCCATTACTCGCCTCTCTTCTCTCAGATGCTCTGTGGTATCACAATGCTTGGTGGGCAGCATGCCATTGCCATGGCAACCATTGGGCCTGATCTGCTCAGATGGAAAGCAACTCCACCTCCTCTGTGCCCACCTGCTCTCCACAGAAGGATGGCACTTCCCCTGAACGTGTGTCAGGTTCAACACGGTGGTTCCAGAACTGCTCCCCAGGAATACTCAGTCTACAATCTCATTTGGAAAGACTATGGGATGGAAAAAATCCCACTCCCCACGGAGCCTGAACAGGAAAACAATGGCCGATGGAGGAAGAACAACACAGGAGCATCCCTTTCCATGGGAGGAGGCTTTTCCACGGAAGGAAACTATGGAATATCTTTTAACCTGATTTCCACCCATGCCATTTCAGCAGATATAGGTACCATAACAAGGCTTTCAGTCCTGTCTTCCAATATGGAGCTGGGATTGTAATGGGCACATTTTGGGAGTCAGGCCCGGAAGGAGAGAAGACTCTGGTACACGTGTGCTTGTTTGTCCCATTTGTGGGATATCCACCTTAAACAATCCCATGTCCTTGGAGCAATTATCCTGCCGTTGGCGGTACTTGTATCAACAGCTCCTGTACCTCTCTCTCTCCTTCTTTTGATCTCCTTCTCTCTAGCTCTCTCACTCTACCCTTTGCCCCACTTCTATTTCTTTTGAATCCTCCTGTTACAAGTTGACCTGTGGTGATAATGGATGAAATATACAAGCCAAGAGAATGGTCCAAGTTAACCCACAGCCTTTTCTCCCTGTCATCC
Source organism: Sus scrofa (assembly GCF_054392235.1). Lineage (NCBI taxonomy): Eukaryota > Metazoa > Chordata > Mammalia > Artiodactyla > Suidae > Sus > Sus scrofa. The sequence continues at coordinate 47,332,835 of NC_139402.1, forward strand.
TAAGTCTGATCACATATGAAATCCGTGGTCCAGAAAGATTTCCTGTGCTGTGTGGAGACACCCCAACTATGTCACACTTCCACAACACTTCCCATATTCAGCCCTTCCGATGGACACGCTGACCACTTCATATGTACTTCGGTCTGGAGGGTCGCATATTGGACTCAGAGAGCAACACACTTGAAACAAGGTCCACCTGAGTGCTCTCCCAAGAAATGGCTTATCTGCAGCATTCCCTACCTGGTCCATGAGGTATTGTGGATTTGCTCGGGTGTGGATCTCAGGACTCGTTCGTAGGGTATATAGAATATCAAGTCTATGACTCTTCATGTCTCAATGATTGGGCATCCAGTAAATGGTATCAGATTCCTTTGCCAGTGGACTGGCCAACCATAGCCCAGAGTGCAAGATGTCTGTCAACCAAAGCCAGTCTCTATGGAGTATACCTCCTCATTCTCTAGCCTCATGAGTGTCAGGGACAGAGCCCACTCCCTTCCAGGAGGGAACTTTCAATACCCTCAAATTGTAGGCATCATCACAGGGCTCCTGGAAGATCAGACAACCGACCCACCTTTCCTTCCTTATGCTTGTAGACACAACAAACACACTGGCACTGGCCCCAGGCACCACACTCCCAGGAAGCACTCAATGAGAGGGAGGGTGTGCTTATCCACCTGTGGAAAAGGCACGGGAAATAGACCGGTTACATCTGGGTTAAAAGGCCTCTGTTTGGAGGGCTCCCCTGTGGCTTAGGCTATGGAAATATGTATTCAGATGTGTGGAGCTGAAAATGCCCCATTGGGAATGTCTTCTTCAGGGGTTACATCCAGGGCCTCATGCTTGGAGGAGAGCATTGGGGCATGGTTTCCTTGTTTGTGCCCTGGGATGTCTTGTTTCAAATGGCCAGGAAGCACAATTCTTCTTTCACATGTAGGAACTCCCTTGAGGTATTCTGCCCACGGATCCCCTGAAGATATCACATGTTCAAACACCAAGCCTCTGTAATCTACATTTAGCTTGGGAGCCTGAGGGGAGTGGTGGCTATGCGTCTACAGATGGAGATAAGAGTGTTCATCCAAGAGGACCACCCCTCTGATGGATCCTCCTTTCCATCAACTTCGACATACCACCAGAGCAAGAGCTAATGGTGTCCATCTTTGAACTCTCAAGGTTTGAGGGTGAGACTTTCCCACATATGGCCCATCACACACCTCTTTTCTCACAGAGAGGTGGTTTGGTCACCAGGCTCCATGGGCATCATATCAGTGCCATGGCCAGCTCTGGGAATGCACCTTTCAGAAGGAAGGCACCTCCACACACTGGGGAACCCAATTGTCTCTATCATGATGGATCTCTGATAACATGTGGAGCATTTCAGGGTCAAGTGCTTTCTCAGGCACTGCCTCACACGAATACACAGGACAGAATCTCTTTTGGAGAGAAAAGCTGACATTCCAAACACCCAAACAAAAGTCCCCTGGACAATGTCATCAAGGAACGACTGAGGAAGAACACCCTCTGAGCTGCCATTTCAATAGGAAGGGTCTTTTCCGCTTAGGGAAAATAGAGGGTGTCATTTAACTTAACCCACACCTCACGTCATTTGAGAGGACATGGGTGCCAAGCAGGGAGGACTGCTTGCTACCGACCTATTTCTAGAGGCAGGCCAAGAACGAGTGAAAATCTCATGCAAGAGTCCTGAGATTGCCTTTGTGTCTAATAGTCCCCGGAAACACAAACAAGGGCTTGGGAAGGAAATTGTGCCCTGGAATGTGGCTTGTGTCCAAAACACATCTCATTCTTTCTCTCTCTCACTCTCTCTCTGGGCTTCTTCTTCCTTCATATTCTCTCGAATTCACCTCATCCAAGGTTATCTGTGGTGGTACAGGTTGGCATATCTCAGCCAGGAGAGCAGTCCAATTCTTTCACCAAGATTTTCCATCAGTCTTCCAAACTCCTCTCAAATGTGAAAGCATTATTCCTGAAATAACTCCTCTGTTTGTATGGGGATATTCCACCTTACACAATGTACCCCTATCTTACCATTGTCAGACCTTCACACTCACAGATAACCACCACAATTCTACTGCCTTCTACATGGTCACAGATGTGACTCCGAGATCAACATCTTTTCAACCACCCACACATAAGGGACCTAGTGAGAATTCACTTCTCTGAAGCACACCCCGTGTATTTGAAGTTGCTGGTGAGGTGGATCTCTCGACTCTTTCTAAGCGGAGTTCGGAAATGAAGTCTCTGACTCTCCATGTCTCAGTGAATAGGCATCTAAGTAGGGGTCTGAGCACTCTTCAGCAGGGTCTGAATGACAATGGGACAGAGTTCAAGGATTCGGTCCCCTCAAACCAGTCTCCATTTGGGACAATCCTCCTCCTTCTCTAGACCCTCAATTGGCAGGCCAGAGGCCCCTCTCATCCAAGAGGGAAACCTCAAGACCTGCCCATGGAGCCCTCACCACAGGGCTCACGGAGGAGAAGAAGAGAGACTCCTGAAATTCCTGACAATTGTGTACCCCACAAACAAGCCAGCTGTGGAACTAGTCACCCCACTTCCATCCAGCACCCCAGTAGACAGGACGTATTCTTATCAACCTGTGAAATACCCACCAGTCATATCCCAGCTTCATTCTCCGGAAATTTGTTACTGTGGAGAGATAATGTGTGATTTCACCTATTGACGTGAATGTTCCTAAGCAGGGAATTGTCATTCCCCATGCCAATATTTCCTCAGGTTTGATACTGTGGGCCTCGTCCTTGGTTGAACGTAGAGGGGCCTATTTTCATGCTTTGACCTCTGGAATGAGATTTATCATCCCGGTCATACTTAGGAGTCTTTTTTCACCTGTTGGAAAAACTGAAAATATTAAGCTCACTGGTCCGTTTCAGATATATCCTAATCCAAAAGCAAGCCTGAGCAGTGGGTATTTATTTACTCAGGAGAATGATGAGGATGGTGGCCATGAGAAGAATGCTGGAAAGAATACTTATCATCCAATTGTCCAATACATCCAATGGATCATCCTTAATTTAGTATCAACATAACTCCAGATCATGAGCTCAGGCTGCCTGATGTACAACAATTCAGAGGTGATGGTGAGAGCCTTCCACTTTGGGCCCATTACTCGCCTCTCTTCTCTCAGATGCTCTGTGGTATCACAATGCTTGGTGGGCAGCATGCCATTGCCATGGCAACCATTGGGCCTGATCTGCTCAGATGGAAAGCAACTCCACCTCCTCTGTGCCCACCTGCTCTCCACAGAAGGATGGCACTTCCCCTGAACGTGTGTCAGGTTCAACACGGTGGTTCCAGAACTGCTCCCCAGGAATACTCAGTCTACAATCTCATTTGGAAAGACTATGGGATGGAAAAAATCCCACTCCCCACGGAGCCTGAACAGGAAAACAATGGCCGATGGCGGAAGAACAACACAGGAGCATCCCTTTCCATGGGAGGAGGCTTTTCCACGGAAGGAAACTATGGAATATCTTTTAACCTGATTTCCACCCATGCCATTTCAGCAGATATAGGTACCATAACAAGGCTTTCAGTCCTGTCTTCCAATATGGAGCTGGGATTGTAATGGGCACATTTTGGGAGTCAGGCCCGGAAGGAGAGAAGACTCTGGTACACGTGTGCTTGTTTGTCCCATTTGTGGGATATCCACCTTAAACAATCCCATGTCCTTGGAGCAATTATCCTGCCGTTGGCGGTACTTGTATCAACAGCTCCTGTACCTCTCTCTCTCCTTCTTTTGATCTCCTTCTCTCTAGCTCTCTCACTCTACCCTTTGCCCCACTTCTATTTCTTTTGAATCCTCCTGTTACAAGTTGACCTGTGGTGATAATGGATGAAATATACAAGCCAAGAGAATGGTCCAAGTTAACCCACAGCCTTTTCTCCCTGTCATCCTAAGTCTGATCAAATATGAAATCCGTGGTCCAGAAAGACTTCCTGTGCTGTGTGGAGACACCCCAACTATGTCACACTTCCACAACACTTCCCATATTCAGCCCTTCCGATGGACACGCTGACCACTTCATATACACTTTGGTCTGGAGGGTCGCATATTGGACTCAGAGAGCAACACACTTGAAACAAGGTCCACCTGAGTGCTCTCCCAAGAAATGGCTTATCTGCAGCATTCCCTACCTGGTCCATGAGGTATTGTGGATTTGCTCGGGTGTGGATCTCAGGACTCGTTCGTAGGGTATATAGAATATCAAGTCTATGACTCTTCATGTCTCAATGATTGGGCATCCAGTAAATGGTATCAGATTCCTTGGCCAGTGGACTGGCCAACCATAGCCCAGAGTGCAAGATGTCTGTCAACCAAAGCCAGTCTCTATGGAGTATACCTCCTCATTCTCTAGCCTCATGAGTGTCAGGGACAGAGCCCACTCCCTTCCAGGAGGGAACTTTCAATACCCTCAAATTGTAGGCATCATCACAGGGCTCCTGGAAGATCAGACAATCGACCCACCTTTCCTTCCTTATGCTTGTAGACACAACAAACACACTGGCACTGGCCCCAGGCACCACGCTCCCAGGAAGCACTCAATGAGAGGGAGGGTGTGCTTATCCACCTGTGGAAAAGGCACGGGAAATAGACCGGTTACATCTGGGTTAAAAGGCCTCTGTTTGGAGGGCTCCCCTGTGGCTTAGGCTATGGAAATATGTATTCAGATGTGTGGAGCTGAAAATGCCCCATTGGGAATGTCTTCTTCAGGGGTTACATCCAGGGCCTCATGCTTGGAGGAGAGCATTGGGGCATGGTTTCCTTGTTTGTGCCCTGGGATGTCTTGTTTCAAATGGCCAGGAAGCACAATTCTTCTTTCACATGTAGGAACTCCCTTGAGGTATTCTGCCCACGGATCCCCTGAAGATATCACATGTTCAAACACCAAGCCTCTGTAATCTACATTTAGCTTGGGAGCCTGAGGGGAGTGGTGGCTATGCGTCTACAGATGGAGATAAGAGTGTTCATCCAAGAGGACCACCCCTCTGATGGATCCTCCTTTCCATCAACTTCGACATACCACCAGAGCAAGAGCTAATGGTGTCCATCTTTGAACTCTCAAAGTTTGAGGGTGAGACTTTCCCACATATGGCCCATCACACACCTCTTTTCTCACAGAGAGGTGGTTTGGTCACCAGGCTCCATGGGCATCATATCAGTGCCATGGCCACCTCTGGGAATGCACCTTTCAGAAGGAAGGCACCTCCACACACTGGGGAACCCAATTGTCTCTATCATGATGGATCTCTGATAACATGTGTAGCATTTCAGGGTCAAGTGCTTTCTCAGGCACTGCCTCACACGAATACACAGGACAGAATCTCTTTTGGAGAGAAAAGCTGACATTCCAAACACCCAAACAAAAGTCCCCTGGACAATGTCATCAAGGAACGACTGAGGAAGAACACCCTCTGAGCTGCCATTTCAATAGGAAGGGTCTTTTCCGCTTAGGGAAAATAGAGGGTGTCATTTAACTTAACCCACACCTCACGTCATTTGAGAGGACATGGGTGCCAAGCAGGGAGGACTGCTTGCTACCGACCTATTTCTAGAGGCAGGCCAAGAACGAGTGAAAATCTCATGCAAGAGTCCTGAGATTGCCTTTGTGTCTAATAGTCCCCGGAAACACAGACAAGGGCTTGGGAAGGAAATTGTGCCCTGGAATGTGGCTTGTGTCCAAAACACATCTCATTCTTTCTCTCTCTCACTCTCTCTCTGGGCTTCTTCTTCCTTCATATTCTCTCGAATTCACCTCATCCAAGGTTATCTGTGGTGGTACAGGTTGGCATATCTCAGCCAGGAGAGCAGTCCAATTCTTTCACCAAGATTTTCCATCAGTCTTCCAAACTCCTCTCAAATGTGAAAGCATTATTCCTGAAATAACTCCTCTGTTTGTATGGGGATATTCCACCTTACACAATGTACCCCTATCTTACCATTGTCAGACCTTCACACTCACAGATAACCACCACAATTCTACTGCCTTCTACATGGTCACAGATGTGACTCCGAGATCAACATCTTTTCAACCACCCACACATAAGGGACCTAGTGAGAATTCACTTCTCTGAAGCACACCCCGTGTATTTGAAGTTGCTGGTGAGGTGGATCTCTCGACTCTTTCTAAGCGGAGTTCGGAAATGAAGTCTCTGACTCTCCATGTCTCAGTGAATAGGCATCTAAGTAGGGGTCTGAGCACTCTTCAGCAGGGTCTGAATGACAATGGGACAGAGTTCAAGGATTCGGTCCCCTCAAACCAGTCTCCATTTGGGACAATCCTCCTCCTTCTCTAGACCCTCAATTGGCAGGCCAGAGGCCCCTCTCATCCAAGAGGGAAACCTCAAGACCTGCCCATGGAGCCCTCACCACAGGGCTCACGGAGGAGAAGAAGAGAGACTCCTGAAATTCCTGACAATTGTGTACCCCACAAACAAGCCAGCTGTGGAACTAGTCACCCCACTTCCATCCAGCACCCCAGTAGACAGGACGTATTCTTATCAACCTGTGAAATACCCACCAGTCATATCCCAGCTTCATTCTCCGGAAATTTGTTACTGTGGAGAGATAATGTGTGATTTCACCTATTGACGTGAATGTTCCTAAGCAGGGAATTGTCATTCCCCATGCCAATATTTCCTCAGGTTTGATACTGTGGGCCTCGTCCTTGGTTGAACGTAGAGGGGCCTATTTTCATGCTTTGACCTCTGGAATGAGATTTATCATCCCGGTCATACTTAGGAGTCTTTTTTCACCTGTTGGAAAAACTGAAAATATTAAGCTCACTGGTCCGTTTCAGATATATCCTAATCCAAAAGCAAGCCTGAGCAGTGGGTATTTATTTACTCAGGAGAATGATGAGGATGGTGGCCATGAGAAGAATGCTGGAAAGAATACTTATCATCCAATTGTCCAATACATCCAATGGATCATCCTTAATTTAGTATCAACATAACTCCAGATCATGAGCTCAGGCTGCCTGATGTACAACAATTCAGAGGTGATGGTGAGAGCCTTCCACTTTGGGCCCATTACTCGCCTCTCTTCTCTCAGATGCTCTGTGGTATCACAATGCTTGGTGGGCAGCATGCCATTGCCATGGCAACCATTGGGCCTGATCTGCTCAGATGGAAAGCAACTCCACCTCCTCTGTGCCCACCTGCTCTCCACAGAAGGATGGCACTTCCCCTGAACGTGTGTCAGGTTCAACACGGTGGTTCCAGAACTGCTCCCCAGGAATACTCAGTCTACAATCTCATTTGGAAAGACTATGGGATGGAAAAAATCCCACTCCCCACGGAGCCTGAACAGGAAAACAATGGCCGATGGCGGAAGAACAACACAGGAGCATCCCTTTCCATGGGAGGAGGCTTTTCCACGGAAGGAAACTATGGAATATCTTTTAACCTGATTTCCACCCATGCCATTTCAGCAGATATAGGTACCATAACAAGGCTTTCAGTCCTGTCTTCCAATATGGAGCTGGGATTGTAATGGGCACATTTTGGGAGTCAGGCCCGGAAGGAGAGAAGACTCTGGTACACGTGTGCTTGTTTGTCCCATTTGTGGGATATCCACCTTAAACAATCCCATGTCCTTGGAGCAATTATCCTGCCGTTGGCGGTACTTGTATCAACAGCTCCTGTACCTCTCTCTCTCCTTCTTTTGATCTCCTTCTCTCTAGCTCTCTCACTCTACCCTTTGCCCCACTTCTATTTCTTTTGAATCCTCCTGTTACAAGTTGACCTGTGGTGATAATGGATGAAATATACAAGCCAAGAGAATGGTCCAAGTTAACCCACAGCCTTTTCTCCCTGTCATCCTAAGTCTGATCAAATATGAAATCCGTGGTCCAGAAAGACTTCCTGTGCTGTGTGGAGACACCCCAACTATGTCACACTTCCACAACACTTCCCATATTCAGCCCTTCCGATGGACACGCTGACCACTTCATATGTACTTCGGTCTGGAGGGTCGCATATTGGACTCAGAGAGCAACACACTTGAAACAAGGTCCACCTGAGTGCTCTCCCAAGAAATGGCTTATCTGCAGCATTCCCTACCTGGTCCATGAGGTATTGTGGATTTGCTCGGGTGTGGATCTCAGGACTCGTTCGTAGGGTATATAGAATATCAAGTCTATGACTCTTCATGTCTCAATGATTGGGCATCCAGTAAATGGTATCAGATTCCTTGGCCAGTGGACTGGCCAACCATAGCCCAGAGTGCAAGATGTCTGTCAACCAAAGCCAGTCTCTATGGAGTATACCTCCTCATTCTCTAGCCTCATGAGTGTCAGGGACAGAGCCCACTCCCTTCCAGGAGGGAACTTTCAATACCCTCAAATTGTAGGCATCATCACAGGGCTCCTGGAAGATCAGACAATCGACCCACCTTTCCTTCCTTATGCTTGTAGACACAACAAACACACTGGCACTGGCCCCAGGCACCACGCTCCCAGGAAGCACTCAATGAGAGGGAGGGTGTGCTTATCCACCTGTGGAAAAGGCACGGGAAATAGACCGGTTACATCTGGGTTAAAAGGCCTCTGTTTGGAGGGCTCCCCTGTGGCTTAGGCTATGGAAATATGTATTCAGATGTGTGGAGCTGAAAATGCCCCATTGGGAATGTCTTCTTCAGGGGTTACATCCAGGGCCTCATGCTTGGAGGAGAGCATTGGGGCATGGTTTCCTTGTTTGTGCCCTGGGATGTCTTGTTTCAAATGGCCAGGAAGCACAATTCTTCTTTCACATGTAGGAACTCCCTTGAGGTATTCTGCCCACGGATCCCCTGAAGATATCACATGTTCAAACACCAAGCCTCTGTAATCTACATTTAGCTTGGGAGCCTGAGGGGAGTGGTGGCTATGCGTCTACAGATGGAGATAAGAGTGTTCATCCAAGAGGACCACCCCTCTGATGGATCCTCCTTTCCATCAACTTCGACATACCACCAGAGCAAGAGCTAATGGTGTCCATCTTTGAACTCTCAAGGTTTGAGGGTGAGACTTTCCCACATATGGCCCATCACACACCTCTTTTCTCACAGAGAGGTGGTTTGGTCACCAGGCTCCATGGGCATCATATCAGTGCCATGGCCACCTCTGGGAATGCACCTTTCAGAAGGAAGGCACCTCCACACACTGGGGAACCCAATTGTCTCTATCATGATGGATCTCTGATAACATGTGTAGCATTTCAGGGTCAAGTGCTTTCTCAGGCACTGCCTCACACGAATACACAGGACAGAATCTCTTTTGGAGAGAAAAGCTGACATTCCAAACACCCAAACAAAAGTCCCCTGGACAATGTCATCAAGGAACGACTGAGGAAGAACACCCTCTGAGCTGCCATTTCAATAGGAAGGGTCTTTTCCGCTTAGGGAAAATAGAGGGTGTCATTTAACTTAACCCACACCTCACGTCATTTGAGAGGACATGGGTGCCAAGCAGGGAGGACTGCTTGCTACCGACCTATTTCTAGAGGCAGGCCAAGAACGAGTGAAAATCTCATGCAAGAGTCCTGAGATTGCCTTTGTGTCTAATAGTCCCCGGAAACACAGACAAGGGCTTGGGAAGGAAATTGTGCCCTGGAATGTGGCTTGTGTCCAAAACACATCTCATTCTTTCTCTCTCTCACTCTCTCTCTGGGCTTCTTCTTCCTTCATATTCTCTCGAATTCACCTCATCCAAGGTTATCTGTGGTGGTACAGGTTGGCATATCTCAGCCAGGAGAGCAGTCCAATTCTTTCACCAAGATTTTCCATCAGTCTTCCAAACTCCTCTCAAATGTGAAAGCATTATTCCTGAAATAACTCCTCTGTTTGTATGGGGATATTCCACCTTACACAATGTACCCCTATCTTACCATTGTCAGACCTTCACACTCACAGATAACCACCACAATTCTACTGCCTTCTACATGGTCACAGATGTGACTCCGAGATCAACATCTTTTCAACCACCCACACATAAGGGACCTAGTGAGAATTCACTTCTCTGAAGCACACCCCGTGTATTTGAAGTTGCTGGTGAGGTGGATCTCTCGACTCTTTCTAAGCGGAGTTCGGAAATGAAGTCTCTGACTCTCCATGTCTCAGTGAATAGGCATCTAAGTAGGGGTCTGAGCACTCTTCAGCAGGGTCTGAATGACAATGGGACAGAGTTCAAGGATTCGGTCCCCTCAAACCAGTCTCCATTTGGGACAATCCTCCTCCTTCTCTAGACCCTCAATTGGCAGGCCAGAGGCCCCTCTCATCCAAGAGGGAAACCTCAAGACCTGCCCATGGAGCCCTCACCACAGGGCTCACGGAGGAGAAGAAGAGAGACTCCTGAAATTCCTGACAATTGTGTACCCCACAAACAAGCCAGCTGTGGAACTAGTCACCCCACTTCCATCCAGCACCCCAGTAGACAGGACGTATTCTTATCAACCTGTGAAATACCCACCAGTCATATCCCAGCTTCATTCTCCGGAAATTTGTTACTGTGGAGAGATAATGTGTGATTTCACCTATTGACGTGAATGTTCCTAAGCAGGGAATTGTCATTCCCCATGCCAATATTTCCTCAGGTTTGATACTGTGGGCCTCGTCCTTGGTTGAACGTAGAGGGGCCTATTTTCATGCTTTGACCTCTGGAATGAGATTTATCATCCCGGTCATACTTAGGAGTCTTTTTTCACCTGTTGGAAAAACTGAAAATATTAAGCTCACTGGTCCGTTTCAGATATATCCTAATCCAAAAGCAAGCCTGAGCAGTGGGTATTTATTTACTCAGGAGAATGATGAGGATGGTGGCCATGAGAAGAATGCTGGAAAGAATACTTATCATCCAATTGTCCAATACATCCAATGGATCATCCTTAATTTAGTATCAACATAACTCCAGATCATGAGCTCAGGCTGCCTGATGTACAACAATTCAGAGGTGATGGTGAGAGCCTTCCACTTTGGGCCCATTACTCGCCTCTCTTCTCTCAGATGCTCTGTGGTATCACAATGCTTGGTGGGCAGCATGCCATTGCCATGGCAACCATTGGGCCTGATCTGCTCAGATGGAAAGCAACTCCACCTCCTCTGTGCCCACCTGCTCTCCACAGAAGGATGGCACTTCCCCTGAACGTGTGTCAGGTTCAACACGGTGGTTCCAGAACTGCTCCCCAGGAATACTCAGTCTACAATCTCATTTGGAAAGACTATGGGATGGAAAAAATCCCACTCCCCACGGAGCCTGAACAGGAAAACAATGGCCGATGGCGGAAGAACAACACAGGAGCATCCCTTTCCATGGGAGGAGGCTTTTCCACGGAAGGAAACTATGGAATATCTTTTAACCTGATTTCCACCCATGCCATTTCAGCAGATATAGGTACCATAACAAGGCTTTCAGTCCTGTCTTCCAATATGGAGCTGGGATTGTAATGGGCACATTTTGGGAGTCAGGCCCGGAAGGAGAGAAGACTCTGGTACACGTGTGCTTGTTTGTCCCATTTGTGGGATATCCACCTTAAACAATCCCATGTCCTTGGAGCAATTATCCTGCCGTTGGCGGTACTTGTATCAACAGCTCCTGTACCTCTCTCTCTCCTTCTTTTGATCTCCTTCTCTCTAGCTCTCTCACTCTACCCTTTGCCCCACTTCTATTTCTTTTGAATCCTCCTGTTACAAGTTGACCTGTGGTGATAATGGATGAAATATACAAGCCAAGAGAATGGTCCAAGTTAACCCACAGCCTTTTCTCCCTGTCATCCTAAGTCTGATCAAATATGAAATCCGTGGTCCAGAAAGACTTCCTGTGCTGTGTGGAGACACCCCAACTATGTCACACTTCCACAACACTTCCCATATTCAGCCCTTCCGATGGACACGCTGACCACTTCATATACACTTTGGTCTGGAGGGTCGCATATTGGACTCAGAGAGCAACACACTTGAAACAAGGTCCACCTGAGTGCTCTCCCAAGAAATGGCTTATCTGCAGCATTCCCTACCTGGTCCATGAGGTATTGTGGATTTGCTCGGGTGTGGATCTCAGGACTCGTTCGTAGGGTATATAGAATATCAAGTCTATGACTCTTCATGTCTCAATGATTGGGCATCCAGTAAATGGTATCAGATTCCTTGGCCAGTGGACTGGCCAACCATAGCCCAGAGTGCAAGATGTCTGTCAACCAAAGCCAGTCTCTATGGAGTATACCTCCTCATTCTCTAGCCTCATGAGTGTCAGGGACAGAGCCCACTCCCTTCCAGGAGGGAACTTTCAATACCCTCAAATTGTAGGCATCATCACAGGGCTCCTGGAAGATCAGACAATCGACCCACCTTTCCTTCCTTATGCTTGTAGACACAACAAACACACTGGCACTGGCCCCAGGCACCACGCTCCCAGGAAGCACTCAATGAGAGGGAGGGTGTGCTTATCCACCTGTGGAAAAGGCACGGGAAATAGACCGGTTACATCTGGGTTAAAAGGCCTCTGTTTGGAGGGCTCCCCTGTGGCTTAGGCTATGGAAATATGTATTCAGATGTGTGGAGCTGAAAATGCCCCATTGGGAATGTCTTCTTCAGGGGTTACATCCAGGGCCTCATGCTTGGAGGAGAGCATTGGGGCATGGTTTCCTTGTTTGTGCCCTGGGATGTCTTGTTTCAAATGGCCAGGAAGCACAATTCTTCTTTCACATGTAGGAACTCCCTTGAGGTATTCTGCCCACGGACCCCCTGAAGATATCACATGTTCAAACACCAAGCCTCTGTAATCTACATTTAGCTTGGGAGCCTGAGGGGAGTGGTGGCTATGCGTCTACAGATGGAGATAAGAGTGTTCATCCAAGAGGACCACCCCTCTGATGGATCCTCCTTTCCATCAACTTCGACATACCACCAGAGCAAGAGCTAATGGTGTCCATCTTTGAACTCTCAAGGTTTGAGGGTGAGACTTTCCCACATATGGCCCATCACACACCTCTTTTCTCACAGAGAGGTGGTTTGGTCACCAGGCTCCATGGGCATCATATCAGTGCCATGGCCACCTCTGGGAATGCACCTTTCAGAAGGAAGGCACCTCCACACACTGGGGAACCCAATTGTCTCTATCATGATGGATCTCTGATAACATGTGTAGCATTTCAGGGTCAAGTGCTTTCTCAGGCACTGCCTCACACGAATACACAGGACAGAATCTCTTTTGGAGAGCAAAACTGACATTCCAAACACCCAAACAAAAGTCCCCTGGACAATGTCATCAAGGAACGACTGAGGAAGAACACCCTCTGAGCTGCCATTTCAATAGGAAGGGTCTTTTCCGCTTAGGGAAAATAGAGGGTGTCATTTAACTTAACCCACACCTCACGTCATTTGAGAGGACATGGGTGCCAAGCAGGGAGGACTGCTTGCTACCGACCTATTTCTAGAGGCAGGCCAAGAACGAGTGAAAATCTCATGCAAGAGTCCTGAGATTGCCTTTGTGTCTAATAGTCCCCGGAAACACAGACAAGGGCTTGGGAAGGAAATTGTGCCCTGGAATGTGGCTTGTGTCCAAAACACATCTCATTCTTTCTCTCTCTCACTCTCTCTCTGGGCTTCTTCTTCCTTCATATTCTCTCGAATTCACCTCATCCAAGGTTATCTGTGGTGGTACAGGTTGGCATATCTCAGCCAGGAGAGCAGTCCAATTCTTTCACCAAGATTTTCCATCAGTCTTCCAAACTCCTCTCAAATGTGAAAGCATTATTCCTGAAATAACTCCTCTGTTTGTATGGGGATATTCCACCTTACACAATGTACCCCTATCTTACCATTGTCAGACCTTCACACTCACAGATAACCACCACAATTCTACTGCCTTCTACATGGTCACAGATGTGACTCCGAGATCAACATCTTTTCAACCACCCACACATAAGGGACCTAGTGAGAATTCACTTCTCTGAAGCACACCCCGTGTATTTGAAGTTGCTGGTGAGGTGGATCTCTCGACTCTTTCTAAGCGGAGTTCGGAAATGAAGTCTCTGACTCTCCATGTCTCAGTGAATAGGCATCTAAGTAGGGGTCTGAGCACTCTTCAGCAGGGTCTGAATGACAATGGGACAGAGTTCAAGGATTCGGTCCCCTCAAACCAGTCTCCATTTGGGACAATCCTCCTCCTTCTCTAGACCCTCAATTGGCAGGCCAGAGGCCCCTCTCATCCAAGAGGGAAACCTCAAGACCTGCCCATGGAGCCCTCACCACAGGGCTCACGGAGGAGAAGAAGAGAGACTCCTGAAATTCCTGACAATTGTGTACCCCACAAACAAGCCAGCTGTGGAACTAGTCACCCCACTTCCATCCAGCACCCCAGTAGACAGGACGTATTCTTATCAACCTGTGAAATACCCACCAGTCATATCCCAGCTTCATTCTCCGGAAATTTGTTACTGTGGAGAGATAATGTGTGATTTCACCTATTGACGTGAATGTTCCTAAGCAGGGAATTGTCATTCCCCATGCCAATATTTCCTCAGGTTTGATACTGTGGGCCTCGTCCTTGGTTGAACGTAGAGGGGCCTATTTTCATGCTTTGACCTCTGGAATGAGATTTATCATCCCGGTCATACTTAGGAGTCTTTTTTCACCTGTTGGAAAAACTGAAAATATTAAGCTCACTGGTCCGTTTCAGATATATCCTAATCCAAAAGCAAGCCTGAGCAGTGGGTATTTATTTACTCAGGAGAATGATGAGGATGGTGGCCATGAGAAGAATGCTGGAAAGAATACTTATCATCCAATTGTCCAATACATCCAATGGATCATCCTTAATTTAGTATCAACATAACTCCAGATCATGAGCTCAGGCTGCCTGATGTACAACAATTCAGAGGTGATGGTGAGAGCCTTCCACTTTGGGCCCATTACTCGCCTCTCTTCTCTCAGATGCTCTGTGGTATCACAATGCTTGGTGGGCAGCATGCCATTGCCATGGCAACCATTGGGCCTGATCTGCTCAGATGGAAAGCAACTCCACCTCCTCTGTGCCCACCTGCTCTCCACAGAAGGATGGCACTTCCCCTGAACGTGTGTCAGGTTCAACACGGTGGTTCCAGAACTGCTCCCCAGGAATACTCAGTCTACAATCTCATTTGGAAAGACTATGGGATGGAAAAAATCCCACTCCCCACGGAGCCTGAACAGGAAAACAATGGCCGATGGCGGAAGAACAACACAGGAGCATCCCTTTCCATGGGAGGAGGCTTTTCCACGGAAGGAAACTATGGAATATCTTTTAACCTGATTTCCACCCATGCCATTTCAGCAGATATAGGTACCATAACAAGGCTTTCAGTCCTGTCTTCCAATATGGAGCTGGGATTGTAATGGGCACATTTTGGGAGTCAGGCCCGGAAGGAGAGAAGACTCTGGTACACGTGTGCTTGTTTGTCCCATTTGTGGGATATCCACCTTAAACAATCCCATGTCCTTGGAGCAATTATCCTGCCGTTGGCGGTACTTGTATCAACAGCTCCTGTACCTCTCTCTCTCCTTCTTTTGATCTCCTTCTCTCTAGCTCTCTCACTCTACCCTTTGCCCCACTTCTATTTCTTTTGAATCCTCCTGTTACAAGTTGACCTGTGGTGATAATGGATGAAATATACAAGCCAAGAGAATGGTCCAAGTTAACCCACAGCCTTTTCTCCCTGTCATCCTAAGTCTGATCAAATATGAAATCCGTGGTCCAGAAAGACTTCCTGTGCTGTGTGGAGACACCCCAACTATGTCACACTTCCACAACACTTCCCATATTCAGCCCTTCCGATGGACACGCTGACCACTTCATATACACTTTGGTCTGGAGGGTCGCATATTGGACTCAGAGAGCAACACACTTGAAACAAGGTCCACCTGAGTGCTCTCCCAAGAAATGGCTTATCTGCAGCATTCCCTACCTGGTCCATGAGGTCTTGTGGATTTGCTCGGGTGTGGATCTCAGGACTCGTTCGTAGGGTATATAGAATATCAAGTCTATGACTCTTCATGTCTCAATGATTGGGCATCCAGTAAATGGTATCAGATTCCTTCGCCAGTGGACTGGCCAACCATAGCCCAGAGTGCAAGATGTCTGTCAACCAAAGCCAGTCTCTATGGAGTATACCTCCTCATTCTCTAGCCTCATGAGTGTCAGGGACAGAGCCCACTCCCTTCCAGGAGGGAACTTTCAATACCCTCAAATTGTAGGCATCATCACAGGGCTCCTGGAAGATCAGACAATCGACCCACCTTTCCTTCCTTATGCTTGTAGACACAACAAACACACTGGCACTGGCCCCAGGCACCACGCTCCCAGGAAGCACTCAATGAGAGGGAGGGTGTGCTTATCCACCTGTGGAAAAGGCACGGGAAATAGACCGGTTACATCTGGGTTAAAAGGCCTCTGTTTGGAGGGCTCCCCTGTGGCTTAGGCTATGGAAATATGTATTCAGATGTGTGGAGCTGAAAATGCCCCATTGGGAATGTCTTCTTCAGGGGTTACATCCAGGGCCTCATGCTTGGAGGAGAGCATTGGGGCATGGTTTCCTTGTTTGTGCCCTGGGATGTCTTGTTTCAAATGGCCAGGAAGCACAATTCTTCTTTCACATGTAGGAACTCCCTTGAGGTATTCTGCCCACGGATCCCCTGAAGATATCACATGTTCAAACACCAAGCCTCTGTAATCTACATTTAGCTTGGGAGCCTGAGGGGAGTGGTGGCTATGCGTCTACAGATGGAGATAAGAGTGTTCATCCAAGAGGACCACCCCTCTGATGGATCCTCCTTTCCATCAACTTCGACATACCACCAGAGCAAGAGCTAATGGTGTCCATCTTTGAACTCTCAAAGTTTGAGGGTGAGACTTTCCCACATATGGCCCATCACACACCTCTTTTCTCACAGAGAGGTGGTTTGGTCACCAGGCTCCATGGGCATCATATCAGTGCCATGGCCACCTCTGGGAATGCACCTTTCAGAAGGAAGGCACCTCCACACACTGGGGAACCCAATTGTCTCTATCATGATGGATCTCTGATAACATGTGTAGCATTTCAGGGTCAAGTGCTTTCTCAGGCACTGCCTCACACGAATACACAGGACAGAATCTCTTTTGGAGAGCAAAGCTGACATTCCAAACACCCAAACAAAAGTCCCCTGGACAATGTCATCAAGGAACGACTGAGGAAGAACACCCTCTGAGCTGCCATTTCAATAGGAAGGGTCTTTTCCGCTTAGGGAAAATAGAGGGTGTCATTTAACTTAACCCACACCTCACGTCATTTGAGAGGACATGGGTGCCAAGCAGGGAGGACTGCTTGCTACCGACCTATTTCTAGAGGCAGGCCAAGAACGAGTGAAAATCTCATGCAAGAGTCCTGAGATTGCCTTTGTGTCTAATAGTCCCCGGAAACACAGACAAGGGCTTGGGAAGGAAATTGTGCCCTGGAATGTGGCTTGTGTCCAAAACACATCTCATTCTTTCTCTCTCTCACTCTCTCTCTGGGCTTCTTCTTCCTTCATATTCTCTCGAATTCACCTCATCCAAGGTTATCTGTGGTGGTACAGGTTGGCATATCTCAGCCAGGAGAGCAGTCCAATTCTTTCACCAAGATTTTCCATCAGTCTTCCAAACTCCTCTCAAATGTGAAAGCATTATTCCTGAAATAACTCCTCTGTTTGTATGGGGATATTCCACCTTACACAATGTACCCCTATCTTACCATTGTCAGACCTTCACACTCACAGATAACCACCACAATTCTACTGCCTTCTACATGGTCACAGATGTGACTCCGAGATCAACATCTTTTCAACCACCCACACATAAGGGACCTAGTGAGAATTCACTTCTCTGAAGCACACCCCGTGTATTTGAAGTTGCTGGTGAGGTGGATCTCTCGACTCTTTCTAAGCGGAGTTCGGAAATGAAGTCTCTGACTCTCCATGTCTCAGTGAATAGGCATCTAAGTAGGGGTCTGAGCACTCTTCAGCAGGGTCTGAATGACAATGGGACAGAGTTCAAGGATTCGGTCCCCTCAAACCAGTCTCCATTTGGGACAATCCTCCTCCTTCTCTAGACCCTCAATTGGCAGGCCAGAGGCCCCTCTCATCCAAGAGGGAAACCTCAAGACCTGCCCATGGAGCCCTCACCACAGGGCTCACGGAGGAGAAGAAGAGAGACTCCTGAAATTCCTGACAATTGTGTACCCCACAAACAAGCCAGCTGTGGAACTAGTCACCCCACTTCCATCCAGCACCCCAGTAGACAGGACGTATTCTTATCAACCTGTGAAATACCCACCAGTCATATCCCAGCTTCATTCTCCGGAAATTTGTTACTGTGGAGAGATAATGTGTGATTTCACCTATTGACGTGAATGTTCCTAAGCAGGGAATTGTCATTCCCCATGCCAATATTTCCTCAGGTTTGATACTGTGGGCCTCGTCCTTGGTTGAACGTAGAGGGGCCTATTTTCATGCTTTGACCTCTGGAATGAGATTTATCATCCCGGTCATACTTAGGAGTCTTTTTTCACCTGTTGGAAAAACTGAAAATATTAAGCTCACTGGTCCGTTTCAGATATATCCTAATCCAAAAGCAAGCCTGAGCAGTGGGTATTTATTTACTCAGGAGAATGATGAGGATGGTGGCCATGAGAAGAATGCTGGAAAGAATACTTATCATCCAATTGTCCAATACATCCAATGGATCATCCTTAATTTAGTATCAACATAACTCCAGATCATGAGCTCAGGCTGCCTGATGTACAACAATTCAGAGGTGATGGTGAGAGCCTTCCACTTTGGGCCCATTACTCGCCTCTCTTCTCTCAGATGCTCTGTGGTATCACAATGCTTGGTGGGCAGCATGCCATTGCCATGGCAACCATTGGGCCTGATCTGCTCAGATGGAAAGCAACTCCACCTCCTCTGTGCCCACCTGCTCTCCACAGAAGGATGGCACTTCCCCTGAACGTGTGTCAGGTTCAACACGGTGGTTCCAGAACTGCTCCCCAGGAATACTCAGTCTACAATCTCATTTGGAAAGACTATGGGATGGAAAAAATCCCACTCCCCACGGAGCCTGAACAGGAAAACAATGGCCGATGGCGGAAGAACAACACAGGAGCATCCCTTTCCATGGGAGGAGGCTTTTCCACGGAAGGAAACTATGGAATATCTTTTAACCTGATTTCCACCCATGCCATTTCAGCAGATATAGGTACCATAACAAGGCTTTCAGTCCTGTCTTCCAATATGGAGCTGGGATTGTAATGGGCACATTTTGGGAGTCAGGCCCGGAAGGAGAGAAGACTCTGGTACACGTGTGCTTGTTTGTCCCATTTGTGGGATATCCACCTTAAACAATCCCATGTCCTTGGAGCAATTATCCTGCCGTTGGCGGTACTTGTATCAACAGCTCCTGTACCTCTCTCTCTCCTTCTTTTGATCTCCTTCTCTCTAGCTCTCTCACTCTACCCTTTGCCCCACTTCTATTTCTTTTGAATCCTCCTGTTACAAGTTGACCTGTGGTGATAATGGATGAAATATACAAGCCAAGAGAATGGTCCAAGTTAACCCACAGCCTTTTCTCCCTGTCATCCTAAGTCTGATCAAATATGAAATCCGTGGTCCAGAAAGACTTCCTGTGCTGTGTGGAGACACCCCAACTATGTCACACTTCCACAACACTTCCCATATTCAGCCCTTCCGATGGACACGCTGACCACTTCATATACACTTTGGTCTGGAGGGTCGCATATTGGACTCAGAGAGCAACACACTTGAAACAAGGTCCACCTGAGTGCTCTCCCAAGAAATGGCTTATCTGCAGCATTCCCTACCTGGTCCATGAGGTCTTGTGGATTTGCTCGGGTGTGGATCTCAGGACTCGTTCGTAGGGTATATAGAATATCAAGTCTATGACTCTTCATGTCTCAATGATTGGGCATCCAGTAAATGGTATCAGATTCCTTCGCCAGTGGACTGGCCAACCATAGCCCAGAGTGCAAGATGTCTGTCAACCAAAGCCAGTCTCTATGGAGTATACCTCCTCATTCTCTAGCCTCATGAGTGTCAGGGACAGAGCCCACTCCCTTCCAGGAGGGAACTTTCAATACCCTCAAATTGTAGGCATCATCACAGGGCTCCTGGAAGATCAGACAATCGACCCACCTTTCCTTCCTTATGCTTGTAGACACAACAAACACACTGGCACTGGCCCCAGGCACCACGCTCCCAGGAAGCACTCAATGAGAGGGAGGGTGTGCTTATCCACCTGTGGAAAAGGCACGGGAAATAGACCGGTTACATCTGGGTTAAAAGGCCTCTGTTTGGAGGGCTCCCCTGTGGCTTAGGCTATGGAAATATGTATTCAGATGTGTGGAGCTGAAAATGCCCCATTGGGAATGTCTTCTTCAGGGGTTACATCCAGGGCCTCATGCTTGGAGGAGAGCATTGGGGCATGGTTTCCTTGTTTGTGCCCTGGGATGTCTTGTTTCAAATGGCCAGGAAGCACAATTCTTCTTTCACATGTAGGAACTCCCTTGAGGTATTCTGCCCACGGATCCCCTGAAGATATCACATGTTCAAACACCAAGCCTCTGTAATCTACATTTAGCTTGGGAGCCTGAGGGGAGTGGTGGCTATGCGTCTACAGATGGAGATAAGAGTGTTCATCCAAGAGGACCACCCCTCTGATGGATCCTCCTTTCCATCAACTTCGACATACCACCAGAGCAAGAGCTAATGGTGTCCATCTTTGAACTCTCAAAGTTTGAGGGTGAGACTTTCCCACATATGGCCCATCACACACCTCTTTTCTCACAGAGAGGTGGTTTGGTCACCAGGCTCCATGGGCATCATATCAGTGCCATGGCCACCTCTGGGAATGCACCTTTCAGAAGGAAGGCACCTCCACACACTGGGGAACCCAATTGTCTCTATCATGATGGATCTCTGATAACATGTGTAGCATTTCAGGGTCAAGTGCTTTCTCAGGCACTGCCTCACACGAATACACAGGACAGAATCTCTTTTGGAGAGCAAAGCTGACATTCCAAACACCCAAACAAAAGTCCCCTGGACAATGTCATCAAGGAACGACTGAGGAAGAACACCCTCTGAGCTGCCATTTCAATAGGAAGGGTCTTTTCCGCTTAGGGAAAATAGAGGGTGTCATTTAACTTAACCCACACCTCACGTCATTTGAGAGGACATGGGTGCCAAGCAGGGAGGACTGCTTGCTACCGACCTATTTCTAGAGGCAGGCCAAGAACGAGTGAAAATCTCATGCAAGAGTCCTGAGATTGCCTTTGTGTCTAATAGTCCCCGGAAACACAGACAAGGGCTTGGGAAGGAAATTGTGCCCTGGAATGTGGCTTGTGTCCAAAACACATCTCATTCTTTCTCTCTCTCACTCTCTCTCTGGGCTTCTTCTTCCTTCATATTCTCTCGAATTCACCTCATCCAAGGTTATCTGTGGTGGTACAGGTTGGCATATCTCAGCCAGGAGAGCAGTCCAATTCTTTCACCAAGATTTTCCATCAGTCTTCCAAACTCCTCTCAAATGTGAAAGCATTATTCCTGAAATAACTCCTCTGTTTGTATGGGGATATTCCACCTTACACAATGTACCCCTATCTTACCATTGTCAGACCTTCACACTCACAGATAACCACCACAATTCTACTGCCTTCTACATGGTCACAGATGTGACTCCGAGATCAACATCTTTTCAACCACCCACACATAAGGGACCTAGTGAGAATTCACTTCTCTGAAGCACACCCCGTGTATTTGAAGTTGCTGGTGAGGTGGATCTCTCGACTCTTTCTAAGCGGAGTTCGGAAATGAAGTCTCTGACTCTCCATGTCTCAGTGAATAGGCATCTAAGTAGGGGTCTGAGCACTCTTCAGCAGGGTCTGAATGACAATGGGACAGAGTTCAAGGATTCGGTCCCCTCAAACCAGTCTCCATTTGGGACAATCCTCCTCCTTCTCTAGACCCTCAATTGGCAGGCCAGAGGCCCCTCTCATCCAAGAGGGAAACCTCAAGACCTGCCCATGGAGCCCTCACCACAGGGCTCACGGAGGAGAAGAAGAGAGACTCCTGAAATTCCTGACAATTGTGTACCCCACAAACAAGCCAGCTGTGGAACTAGTCACCCCACTTCCATCCAGCACCCCAGTAGACAGGACGTATTCTTATCAACCTGTGAAATACCCACCAGTCATATCCCAGCTTCATTCTCCGGAAATTTGTTACTGTGGATAGATAATGTGTGATTTCACCTATTGACGTGAATGTTCCTAAGCAGGGAATTGTCATTCCCCATGCCAATATTTCCTCAGGTTTGATACTGTGGGCCTCGTCCTTGGTTGAACGTAGAGGGGCCTATTTTCATGCTTTGACCTCTGGAATGAGATTTATCATCCCGGTCATACTTAGGAGTCTTTTTTCACCTGTTGGAAAAACTGAAAATATTAAGCTCACTGGTCCGTTTCAGATATATCCTAATCCAAAAGCAAGCCTGAGCAGTGGGTATTTATTTACTCAGGAGAATGATGAGGATGGTGGCCATGAGAAGAATGCTGGAAAGAATACTTATCATCCAATTGTCCAATACATCCAATGGATCATCCTTAATTTAGTATCAACATAACTCCAGATCATGAGCTCAGGCTGCCTGATGTACAACAATTCAGAGGTGATGGTGAGAGCCTTCCACTTTGGGCCCATTACTCGCCTCTCTTCTCTCAGATGCTCTGTGGTATCACAATGCTTGGTGGGCAGCATGCCATTGCCATGGCAACCATTGGGCCTGATCTGCTCAGATGGAAAGCAACTCCACCTCCTCTGTGCCCACCTGCTCTCCACAGAAGGATGGCACTTCCCCTGAACGTGTGTCAGGTTCAACACGGTGGTTCCAGAACTGCTCCCCAGGAATACTCAGTCTACAATCTCATTTGGAAAGACTATGGGATGGAAAAAATCCCACTCCCCACGGAGCCTGAACAGGAAAACAATGGCCGATGGCGGAAGAACAACACAGGAGCATCCCTTTCCATGGGAGGAGGCTTTTCCACGGAAGGAAACTATGGAATATCTTTTAACCTGATTTCCACCCATGCCATTTCAGCAGATATAGGTACCATAACAAGGCTTTCAGTCCTGTCTTCCAATATGGAGCTGGGATTGTAATGGGCACATTTTGGGAGTCAGGCCCGGAAGGAGAGAAGACTCTGGTACACGTGTGCTTGTTTGTCCCATTTGTGGGATATCCACCTTAAACAATCCCATGTCCTTGGAGCAATTATCCTGCCGTTGGCGGTACTTGTATCAACAGCTCCTGTACCTCTCTCTCTCCTTCTTTTGATCTCCTTCTCTCTAGCTCTCTCACTCTACCCTTTGCCCCACTTCTATTTCTTTTGAATCCTCCTGTTACAAGTTGACCTGTGGTGATAATGGATGAAATATACAAGCCAAGAGAATGGTCCAAGTTAACCCACAGCCTTTTCTCCCTGTCATCCTAAGTCTGATCAAATATGAAATCCGTGGTCCAGAAAGACTTCCTGTGCTGTGTGGAGACACCCCAACTATGTCACACTTCCACAACACTTCCCATATTCAGCCCTTCCGATGGACACGCTGACCACTTCATATGTACTTCGGTCTGGAGGGTCGCATATTGGACTCAGAGAGCAACACACTTGAAACAAGGTCCACCTGAGTGCTCTCCCAAGAAATGGCTTATCTGCAGCATTCCCTACCTGGTCCATGAGGTCTTGTGCATTTGCTCGGGTGTGGATCTCAGGACTCGTTCGTAGGGTATATAGAATATCAAGTCTATGACTCTTCATGTCTCAATGATTGGGCATCCAGTAAATGGTATCAGATTCCTTTGCCAGTGGACTGGCCAACCATAGCCCAGAGTGCAAGATGTCTGTCAACCAAAGCCAGTCTCTATGGAGTATACCTCCTCATTCTCTAGCCTCATGAGTGTCAGGGACAGAGCCCACTCCCTTCCAGGAGGGAACTTTCAATACCCTCAAATTGTAGGCATCATCACAGGGCTCCTGGAAGATCAGACAATCGACCCACCTTTCCTTCCTTATGCTTGTAGACACAACAAACACACTGGCACTGGCCCCAGGCACCACGCTCCCAGGAAGCACTCAATGAGAGGGAGGGTGTGCTTATCCACCTGTGGAAAAGGCACGGGAAATAGACCGGTTACATCTGGGTTAAAAGGCCTCTGTTTGGAGGGCTCCCCTGTGGCTTAGGCTATGGAAATATGTATTCAGATGTGTGGAGCTGAAAATGCCCCATTGGGAATGTCTTCTTCAGGGGTTACATCCAGGGCCTCATGCTTGGAGGAGAGCATTGGGGCATGGTTTCCTTGTTTGTGCCCTGGGATGTCTTGTTTCAAATGGCCAGGAAGCACAATTCTTCTTTCACATGTAGGAACTCCCTTGAGGTATTCTGCCCACGGATCCCCTGAAGATATCACATGTTCAAACACCAAGCCTCTGTAATCTACATTTAGCTTGGGAGCCTGAGGGGAGTGGTGGCTATGCGTCTACAGATGGAGATAAGAGTGTTCATCCAAGAGGACCACCCCTCTGATGGATCCTCCTTTCCATCAACTTCGACATACCACCAGAGCAAGAGCTAATGGTGTCCATCTTTGAACTCTCAAGGTTTGAGGGTGAGACTTTCCCACATATGGCCCATCACACACCTCTTTTCTCACAGAGAGGTGGTTTGGTCACCAGGCTCCATGGGCATCATATCAGTGCCATGGCCAGCTCTGGGAATGCACCTTTCAGAAGGAAGGCACCTCCACACACTGGGGAACCCAATTGTCTCTATCATGATGGATCTCTGATAACATGTGTAGCATTTCAGGGTCAAGTGCTTTCTCAGGCACTGCCTCACACGAATACACAGGACAGAATCTCTTTTGGAGAGCAAAGCTGACATTCCAAACACCCAAACAAAAGTCCCCTGGACAATGTCATCAAGGAACGACTGAGGAAGAACACCCTCTGAGCTGCCATTTCAATAGGAAGGGTCTTTTCCGCTTAGGGAAAATAGAGGGTGTCATTTAACTTAACCCACACCTCACGTCATTTGAGAGGACATGGGTGCCAAGCAGGGAGGACTGCTTGCTACCGACCTATTTCTAGAGGCAGGCCAAGAACGAGTGAAAATCTCATGCAAGAGCCCTGAGATTGCCTTTGTGTCTAATAGTCCCCGGAAACACAGACAAGGGCTTGGGAAGGAAATTGTGCCCTGGAATGTGGCTTGTGTCCAAAACACATCTCATTCTTTCTCTCTCTCACTCTCTCTCTGGGCTTCTTCTTCCTTCATATTCGCTCGAATTCACCTCATCCAAGGTTATCTGTGGTGGTACAGGTTGGCATATCTCAGCCAGGAGAGCAGTCCAATTCTTTCACCAAGATTTTCCATCAGTCTTCCAAACTCCTCTCAAATGTGAAAGCATTATTCCTGAAATAACTCCTCTGTTTGTATGGGGATATTCCACCTTACACAATGTACCCCTATCTTACCATTGTCAGACCTTCACACTCACAGATAACCACCACAATTCTACTGCCTTCTACGTGGTCACAGATGTGACTCCGAGATCAACATCTTTTCAACCACCCACACATAAGGGACCTAGTGAGAATTCACTTCTCTGAAGCACACCCCGTGTATTTGAAGTTGCTGGTGAGGTGGATCTCTCGACTCTTTCTAAGCGGAGTTCGGAAATGAAGTCTCTGCCTCTCCATGTCTCAGTGAATAGGCATCTAAGTAGGGGTCTGAGCACTCTTCAGCAGGGTCTGAATGACAATGGGACAGAGTTCAAGGATTCGGTCCCCTCAAACCAGTCTCCATTTGGGACAATCCTCCTCCTTCTCTAGACCCTCAATTGGCAGGCCAGAGGCCCCTCTCATCCAAGAGGGAAACCTCAAGACCTGCCCATGGAGCCCTCACCACAGGGCTCACGGAGGAGAAGAAGAGAGACTCCTGAAATTCCTGACAATTGTGTACCCCACAAACAAGCCAGCTGTGGAACTAGTCACCCCACTTCCATCCAGCACCCCAGTAGACAGGACGTATTCTTATCAACCTGTGAAATACCCACCAGTCATATCCCAGCTTCATTCTCCGGAAATTTGTTACTGTGGATAGATAATGTGTGATTTCACCTATTGACGTGAATGTTCCTAAGCAGGGAATTGTCATTCCCCATGCCAATATTTCCTCAGGTTTGATACTGTGGGCCTCGTCCTTGGTTGAACGTAGAGGGGCCTATTTTCATGCTTTGACCTCTGGAATGAGATTTATCATCCCGGTCATACTTAGGAGTCTTTTTTCACCTGTTGGAAAAACTGAAAATATTAAGCTCACTGGTCCGTTTCAGATATATCCTAATCCAAAAGCAAGCCTGAGCAGTGGGTATTTATTTACTCAGGAGAATGATGAGGATGGTGGCCATGAGAAGAATGCTGGAAAGAATACTTATCATCCAATTGTCCAATACATCCAATGGATCATCCTTAATTTAGTATCAACATAACTCCAGATCATGAGCTCAGGCTGCCTGATGTACAACAATTCAGAGGTGATGGTGAGAGCCTTCCACTTTGGGCCCATTACTCGCCTCTCTTCTCTCAGATGCTCTGTGGTATCACAATGCTTGGTGGGCAGCATGCCATTGCCATGGCAACCATTGGGCCTGATCTGCTCAGATGGAAAGCAACTCCACCTCCTCTGTGCCCACCTGCTCTCCACAGAAGGATGGCACTTCCCCTGAACGTGTGTCAGGTTCAACACGGTGGTTCCAGAACTGCTCCCCAGGAATACTCAGTCTACAATCTCATTTGGAAAGACTATGGGATGGAAAAAATCCCACTCCCCACGGAGCCTGAACAGGAAAACAATGGCCGATGGCGGAAGAACAACACAGGAGCATCCCTTTCCATGGGAGGAGGCTTTTCCACGGAAGGAAACTATGGAATATCTTTTAACCTGATTTCCACCCATGCCATTTCAGCAGATATAGGTACCATAACAAGGCTTTCAGTCCTGTCTTCCAATATGGAGCTGGGATTGTAATGGGCACATTTTGGGAGTCAGGCCCGGAAGGAGAGAAGACTCTGGTACACGTGTGCTTGTTTGTCCCATTTGTGGGATATCCACCTTAAACAATCCCATGTCCTTGGAGCAATTATCCTGCCGTTGGCGGTACTTGTATCAACAGCTCCTGTACCTCTCTCTCTCCTTCTTTTGATCTCCTTCTCTCTAGCTCTCTCACTCTACCCTTTGCCCCACTTCTATTTCTTTTGAATCCTCCTGTTACAAGTTGACCTGTGGTGATAATGGATGAAATATACAAGCCAAGAGAATGGTCCAAGTTAACCCACAGCCTTTTCTCCCTGTCATCCTAAGTCTGATCAAATATGAAATCCGTGGTCCAGAAAGACTTCCTGTGCTGTGTGGAGACACCCCAACTATGTCACACTTCCACAACACTTCCCATATTCAGCCCTTCCGATGGACACGCTGACCACTTCATATCCACTTTGGTCTGGAGGGTCGCATATTGGACTCAGAGAGCAACACACTTGAAACAAGGTCCACCTGAGTGCTCTCCCAAGAAATGGCTTATCTGCAGCATTCCCTACCTGGTCCATGAGGTATTGTGGATTTGCTCGGGTGTGGATCTCAGGACTCGTTCGTAGGGTATATAGAATATCAAGTCTATGACTCTTCATGTCTCAATGATTGGGCATCCAGTAAATGGTATCAGATTCCTTTGCCAGTGGACTGGCCAACCATAGCCCAGAGTGCAAGATGTCTGTCAACCAAAGCCAGTCTCTATGGAGTATACCTCCTCATTCTCTAGCCTCATGAGTGTCAGGGACAGAGCCCACTCCCTTCCAGGAGGGAACTTTCAATACCCTCAAATTGTAGGCATCATCACAGGGCTCCTGGAAGATCAGACAATCGACCCACCTTTCCTTCCTTATGCTTGTAGACACAACAAACACACTGGCACTGGCCCCAGGCACCACACTCCCAGGAAGCACTCAATGAGAGGGAGGGTGTGCTTATCCACCTGTGGAAAAGGCACGGGAAATAGACCGGTTACATCTGGGTTAAAAGGCCTCTGTTTGGAGGGCTCCCCTGTGGCTTAGGCTATGGAAATATGTATTCAGATGTGTGGAGCTGAAAATGCCCCATTGGGAATGTCTTCTTCAGGGGTTACATCCAGGGCCTCATGCTTGGAGGAGAGCATTGGGGCATGGTTTCCTTGTTTGTGCCCTGGGATGTCTTGTTTCAAATGGCCAGGAAGCACAATTCTTCTTTCACATGTAGGAACTCCCTTGAGGTATTCTGCCCACGGATCCCCTGAAGATATCACATGTTCAAACACCAAGCCTCTGTAATCTACATTTAGCTTGGGAGCCTGAGGGGAGTGGTGGCTATGCGTCTACAGATGGAGATCAGAGGGTTCATCCAAGAGGACCACCCCTCTGATGGATCCTCCTTTCCATCAACTTCGACATACCACCAGAGCAAGAGCTAATGGTGTCCATCTTTGAACTCTCAAGGTTTGAGGGTGAGACTTTCCCACATATGGCCCATCACACACCTCTTTTCTCACAGAGAGGTGGTTTGGTCACCAGGCTCCATGGGCATCATATCAGTGCCATGGCCAGCTCTGGGAATGCACCTTTCAGAAGGAAGGCACCTCCACACACTGGGGAACCCAATTGTCTCTATCATGATGGATCTCTGATAACATGTGTAGCATTTCAGGGTCAAGTGCTTTCTCAGGCACTGCCTCACACGAATACACAGGACAGAATCTCTTTTGGAGAGCAAAACTGACATTCCAAACACCCAAACAAAAGTCCCCTGGACAATGTCATCAAGGAACGACTGAGGAAGAACACCCTCTGAGCTGCCATTTCAATAGGAAGGGTCTTTTCCGCTTAGGGAAAATAGAGGGTGTCATTTAACTTAACCCACACCTCACGTCATTTGAGAGGACATGGGTGCCAAGCAGGGAGGACTGCTTGCTACCGACCTATTTCTAGAGGCAGGCCAAGAACGAGTGAATATCTCATGCAAGAGTCCTGAGATTGCCTTTGTGTCTAATAGTCCCCGGAAACACAGACAAGGGCTTGGGAAGGAAATTGTGCCCTGGAATGTGGCTTGTGTCCAAAACACATCTCATTCTTTCTCTCTCTCACTCTCTCTCTGGGCTTCTTCTTCCTTCATATTCTCTCGAATTCACCTCATCCAAGGTTATCTGTGGTGGTACAGGTTGGCATATCTCAGCCAGGAGAGCAGTCCAATTCTTTCACCAAGATTTTCCATCAGTCTTCCAAACTCCTCTCAAATGTGAAAGCATTATTCCTGAAATAACTCCTCTGTTTGTATGGGGATATTCCACCTTACACAATGTACCCCTATCTTACCATTGTCAGACCTTCACACTCACAGATAACCACCACAATTCTACTGCCTTCTACATGGTCACAGATGTGACTCCGAGATCAACATCTTTTCAACCACCCACACATAAGGGACCTAGTGAGAATTCACTTCTCTGAAGCACACCCCGTGTATTTGAAGTTGCTGGTGAGGTGGATCTCTCGACTCTTTCTAAGCGGAGTTCGGAAATGAAGTCTCTGCCTCTCCATGTCTCAGTGAATAGGCATCTACGTAGGGGTCTGAGCACTCTTCAGCAGGGTCTGAATGACAATGGGACAGAGTTCAAGGATTCGGTCCCCTCAAACCAGTCTCCATTTGGGACAATCCTCCTCCTTCTCTAGACCCTCAATTGGCAGGCCAGAGGCCCCTCTCATCCAAGAGGGAAACCTCAAGACCTGCCCATGGAGCCCTCACCACAGGGCTCACGGAGGAGAAGAAGAGAGACTCCTGAAATTCCTGACAATTGTGTACCCCACAAACAAGCCAGCTGTGGAACTAGTCACCCCACTTCCATCCAGCACCCCAGTAGACAGGACGTATTCTTATCAACCTGTGAAATACCCACCAGTCATATCCCAGCTTCATTCTCCGGAAATTTGTTACTGTGGATAGATAATGTGTGATTTCACCTATTGACGTGAATGTTCCTAAGCAGGGAATTGTCATTCCCCATGCCAATATTTCCTCAGGTTTGATACTGTGGGCCTCGTCCTTGGTTGAACGTAGAGGGGCCTATTTTCATGCTTTGACCTCTGGAATGAGATTTATCATCCCGGTCATACTTAGGAGTCTTTTTTCACCTGTTGGAAAAACTGAAAATATTAAGCTCACTGGTCCGTTTCAGATATATCCTAATCCAAAAGCAAGCCTGAGCAGTGGGTATTTATTTACTCAGGAGAATGATGAGGATGGTGGCCATGAGAAGAATGCTGGAAAGAATACTTATCATCCAATTGTCCAATACATCCAATGGATCATCCTTAATTTAGTATCAACATAACTCCAGATCATGAGCTCAGGCTGCCTGATGTACAACAATTCAGAGGTGATGGTGAGAGCCTTCCACTTTGGGCCCATTACTCGCCTCTCTTCTCTCAGATGCTCTGTGGTATCACAATGCTTGGTGGGCAGCATGCCATTGCCATGGCAACCATTGGGCCTGATCTGCTCAGATGGAAAGCAACTCCACCTCCTCTGTGCCCACCTGCTCTCCACAGAAGGATGGCACTTCCCCTGAACGTGTGTCAGGTTCAACACGGTGGTTCCAGAACTGCTCCCCAGGAATACTCAGTCTACAATCTCATTTGGAAAGACTATGGGATGGAAAAAATCCCACTCCCCACGGAGCCTGAACAGGAAAACAATGGCCGATGGAGGAAGAACAACACAGGAGCATCCCTTTCCATGGGAGGAGGCTTTTCCACGGAAGGAAACTATGGAATATCTTTTAACCTGATTTCCACCCATGCCATTTCAGCAGATATAGGTACCATAACAAGGCTTTCAGTCCTGTCTTCCAATATGGAGCTGGGATTGTAATGGGCACATTTTGGGAGTCAGGCCCGGAAGGAGAGAAGACTCTGGTACACGTGTGCTTGTTTGTCCCATTTGTGGGATATCCACCTTAAACAATCCCATGTCCTTGGAGCAATTATCCTGCCGTTGGCGGTACTTGTATCAACAGCTCCTGTACCTCTCTCTCTCCTTCTTTTGATCTCCTTCTCTCTAGCTCTCTCACTCTACCCTTTGCCCCACTTCTATTTCTTTTGAATCCTCCTGTTACAAGTTGACCTGTGGTGATAATGGATGAAATATACAAGCCAAGAGAATGGTCCAAGTTAACCCACAGCCTTTTCTCCCTGTCATCCTAAGTCTGATCAAATATGAAATCCGTGGTCCAGAAAGACTTCCTGTGCTGTGTGGAGACACCCCAACTATGTCACACTTCCACAACACTTCCCATATTCAGCCCTTCCGATGGACACGCTGACCACTTCATATGTACTTCGGTCTGGAGGGTCGCATATTGGACTCAGAGAGCAACACACTTGAAACAAGGTCCACCTGAGTGCTCTCCCAAGAAATGGCTTATCTGCAGCATTCCCTACCTGGTCCATGAGGTATTGTGGATTTGCTCGGGTGTGGATCTCAGGACTCGTTCGTAGGGTATATAGAATATCAAGTCTATGACTCTTCATGTCTCAATGATTGGGCATCCAGTAAATGGTATCAGATTCCTTTGCCAGTGGACTGGCCAACCATAGCCCAGAGTGCAAGATGTCTGTCAACCAAAGCCAGTCTCTATGGAGTATACCTCCTCATTCTCTAGCCTCATGAGTGTCAGGGACAGAGCCCACTCCCTTCCAGGAGGGAACTTTCAATACCCTCAAATTGTAGGCATCATCACAGGGCTCCTGGAAGATCAGACAATCGACCCACCTTTCCTTCCTTATGCTTGTAGACACAACAAACACACTGGCACTGGCCCCAGGCACCACACTCCCAGGAAGCACTCAATGAGAGGGAGGGTGTGCTTATCCACCTGTGGAAAAGGCACGGGAAATAGACCGGTTACATCTGGGTTAAAAGGCCTCTGTTTGGAGGGCTCCCCTGTGGCTTAGGCTATGGAAATATGTATTCAGATGTGTGGAGCTGAAAATGCCCCATTGGGAATGTCTTCTTCAGGGGTTACATCCAGGGCCTCATGCTTGGAGGAGAGCATTGGGGCATGGTTTCCTTGTTTGTGCCCTGGGATGTCTTGTTTCAAATGGCCAGGAAGCACAATTCTTCTTTCACATGTAGGAACTCCCTTGAGGTATTCTGCCCACGGATCCCCTGAAGATATCACATGTTCAAACACCAAGCCTCTGTAATCTACATTTAGCTTGGGAGCCTGAGGGGAGTGGTGGCTATGCGTCTACAGATGGAGATCAGAGGGTTCATCCAAGAGGACCACCCCTCTGATGGATCCTCCTTTCCATCAACTTCGACATACCACCAGAGCAAGAGCTAATGGTGTCCATCTTTGAACTCTCAAGGTTTGAGGGTGAGACTTTCCCACATATGGCCCATCACACACCTCTTTTCTCACAGAGAGGTGGTTTGGTCACCAGGCTCCATGGGCATCATATCAGTGCCATGGCCACCACTGGGAATGCACCTTTCAGAAGGAAGGCACCTCCACACACTGGGGAACCCAATTGTCTCTATCATGATGGATCTCTGATAACATGTGTAGCATTTCAGGGTCAAGTGCTTTCTCAGGCACTGCCTCACACGAATACACAGGACAGAATCTCTTTTGGAGAGCAAAGCTGACATTCCAAACACCCAAACAAAAGTCCCCTGGACAATGTCATCAAGGAACGACTGAGGAAGAACACCCTCTGAGCTGCCATTTCAATAGGAAGGGTCTTTTCCGCTTAGGGAAAATAGAGGGTGTCATTTAACTTAACCCACACCTCACGTCATTTGAGAGGACATGGGTGCCAAGCAGGGAGGACTGCTTGCTACCGACCTATTTCTAGAGGCAGGCCAAGAACGAGTGAAAATCTCATGCAAGAGTCCTGAGATTGCCTTTGTGTCTAATAGTCCCCGGAAACACAGACAAGGGCTTGGGAAGGAAATTGTGCCCTGGAATGTGGCTTGTGTCCAAAACACATCTCATTCTTTCTCTCTCTCACTCTCTCTCTGGGCTTCTTCTTCCTTCATATTCTCTCGAATTCACCTCATCCAAGGTTATCTGTGGTGGTACAGGTTGGCATATCTCAGCCAGGAGAGCAGTCCAATTCTTTCACCAAGATTTTCCATCAGTCTTCCAAACTCCTCTCAAATGTGAAAGCATTATTCCTGAAATAACTCCTCTGTTTGTATGGGGATATTCCACCTTACACAATGTACCCCTATCTTACCATTGTCAGACCTTCACACTCACAGATAACCACCACAATTCTACTGCCTTCTACATGGTCACAGATGTGACTCCGAGATCAACATCTTTTCAACCACCCACACATAAGGGACCTAGTGAGAATTCACTTCTCTGAAGCACACCCCGTGTATTTGAAGTTGCTGGTGAGGTGGATCTCTCGACTCTTTCTAAGCGGAGTTCGGAAATGAAGTCTCTGCCTCTCCATGTCTCAGTGAATAGGCATCTAAGTAGGGGTCTGAGCACTCTTCAGCAGGGTCTGAATGACAATGGGACAGAGTTCAAGGATTCGGTCCCCTCAAACCAGTCTCCATTTGGGACAATCCTCCTCCTTCTCTAGACCCTCAATTGGCAGGCCAGAGGCCCCTCTCATCCAAGAGGGAAACCTCAAGACCTGCCCATGGAGCCCTCACCACAGGGCTCACGGAGGAGAAGAAGAGAGACTCCTGAAATTCCTGACAATTGTGTACCCCACAAACAAGCCAGCTGTGGAACTAGTCACCCCACTTCCATCCAGCACCCCAGTAGACAGGACGTATTCTTATCAACCTGTGAAATACCCACCAGTCATATCCCAGCTTCATTCTCCGGAAATTTGTTACTGTGGAGAGATAATGTGTGATTTCACCTATTGACGTGAATGTTCCTAAGCAGGGAATTGTCATTCCCCATGCCAATATTTCCTCAGGTTTGATACTGTGGGCCTCGTCCTTGGTTGAACGTAGAGGGGCCTATTTTCATGCTTTGACCTCTGGAATGAGATTTATCATCCCGGTCATACTTAGGAGTCTTTTTTCACCTGTTGGAAAAACTGAAAATATTAAGCTCACTGGTCCGTTTCAGATATATCCTAATCCAAAAGCAAGCCTGAGCAGTGGGTATTTATTTACTCAGGAGAATGATGAGGATGGTGGCCATGAGAAGAATGCTGGAAAGAATACTTATCATCCAATTGTCCAATACATCCAATGGATCATCCTTAATTTAGTATCAACATAACTCCAGATCATGAGCTCAGGCTGCCTGATGTACAACAATTCAGAGGTGATGGTGAGAGCCTTCCACTTTGGGCCCATTACTCGCCTCTCTTCTCTCAGATGCTCTGTGGTATCACAATGCTTGGTGGGCAGCATGCCATTGCCATGGCAACCATTGGGCCTGATCTGCTCAGATGGAAAGCAACTCCACCTCCTCTGTGCCCACCTGCTCTCCACAGAAGGATGGCACTTCCCCTGAACGTGTGTCAGGTTCAACACGGTGGTTCCAGAACTGCTCCCCAGGAATACTCAGTCTACAATCTCATTTGGAAAGACTATGGGATGGAAAAAATCCCACTCCCCACGGAGCCTGAACAGGAAAACAATGGCCGATGGAGGAAGAACAACACAGGAGCATCCCTTTCCATGGGAGGAGGCTTTTCCACGGAAGGAAACTATGGAATATCTTTTAACCTGATTTCCACCCATGCCATTTCAGCAGATATAGGTACCATACCAAGGCTTTCAGTCCTGTCTTCCAATATGGAGCTGGGATTGTAATGGGCACATTTTGGGAGTCAGGCCCGGAAGGAGAGAAGACTCTGGTACACGTGTGCTTGTTTGTCCCATTTGTGGGATATCCACCTTAAACAATCCCATGTCCTTGGAGCAATTATCCTGCCGTTGGCGGTACTTGTATCAACAGCTCCTGTACCTCTCTCTCTCCTTCTTTTGATCTCCTTCTCTCTAGCTCTCTCACTCTACCCTTTGCCCCACTTCTATTTCTTTTGAATCCTCCTGTTACAAGTTGACCTGTGGTGATAATGGATGAAATATACAAGCCAAGAGAATGGTCCAAGTTAACCCACAGCCTTTTCTCCCTGTCATCCTAAGTCTGATCAAATATGAAATCCGTGGTCCAGAAAGACTTCCTGTGCTGTGTGGAGACACCCCAACTATGTCACACTTCCACAACACTTCCCATATTCAGCCCTTCCGATGGACACGCTGACCACTTCATATGTACTTCGGTCTGGAGGGTCGCATATTGGACTCAGAGAGCAACACACTTGAAACAAGGTCCACCTGAGTGCTCTCCCAAGAAATGGCTTATCTGCAGCATTCCCTACCTGGTCCATGAGGTATTGTGGATTTGCTCGGGTGTGGATCTCAGGACTCGTTCGTAGGGTATATAGAATATCAAGTCTATGACTCTTCATGTCTCAATGATTGGGCATCCAGTAAATGGTATCAGATTCCGTTGCCAGTGGACTGGCCAACCATAGCCCAGAGTGCAAGATGTCTGTCAACCAAAGCCAGTCTCTATGGAGTATACCTCCTCATTCTCTAGCCTCATGAGTGTCAGGGACAGAGCCCACTCCCTTCCAGGAGGGAACTTTCAATACCCTCAAATTGTAGGCATCATCACAGGGCTCCTGGAAGATCAGACAATCGACCCACCTTTCCTTCCTTATGCTTGTAGACACAACAAACACACTGGCACTGGCCCCAGGCACCACGCTCCCAGGAAGCACTCAATGAGAGGGAGGGTGTGCTTATCCACCTGTGGAAAAGGCACGGGAAATAGACCGGTTACATCTGGGTTAAAAGGCCTCTGTTTGGAGGGCTCCCCTGTGGCTTAGGCTATGGAAATATGTATTCAGATGTGTGGAGCTGAAAATGCCCCATTGGGAATGTCTTCTTCAGGGGTTACATCCAGGGCCTCATGCTTGGAGGAGAGCATTGGGGCATGGTTTCCTTGTTTGTGCCCTGGGATGTCTTGTTTCAAATGGCCAGGAAGCACAATTCTTCTTTCACATGTAGGAACTCCCTTGAGGTATTCTGCCCACGGATCCCCTGAAGATATCACATGTTCAAACACCAAGCCTCTGTAATCTACATTTAGCTTGGGAGCCTGAGGGGAGTGGTGGCTATGCGT
Source organism: Sus scrofa (assembly GCF_054392235.1). Lineage (NCBI taxonomy): Eukaryota > Metazoa > Chordata > Mammalia > Artiodactyla > Suidae > Sus > Sus scrofa. Next base: position 47,369,227 of record NC_139402.1, read on the forward strand.
CTACAGATGGAGATAAGAGTGTTCATCCAAGAGGACCACCCCTCTGATGGATCCTCCTTTCCATCAACTTCGACATACCACCAGAGCAAGAGCTAATGGTGTCCATCTTTGAACTCTCAAGGTTTGAGGGTGAGACTTTCCCACATATGGCCCATCACACACCTCTTTTCTCACAGAGAGGTGGTTTGGTCACCAGGCTCCATGGGCATCATATCAGTGCCATGGCCAGCTCTGGGAATGCACCTTTCAGAAGGAAGGCACCTCCACACACTGGGGAACCCAATTGTCTCTATCATGATGGATCTCTGATAACATGTGTAGCATTTCAGGGTCAAGTGCTTTCTCAGGCACTGCCTCACACGAATACACAGGACAGAATCTCTTTTGGAGAGCAAAGCTGACATTCCAAACACCCAAACAAAAGTCCCCTGGACAATGTCATCAAGGAACGACTGAGGAAGAACACCCTCTGAGCTGCCATTTCAATAGGAAGGGTCTTTTCCGCTTAGGGAAAATAGAGGGTGTCATTTAACTTAACCCACACCTCACGTCATTTGAGAGGACATGGGTGCCAAGCAGGGAGGACTGCTTGCTACCGACCTATTTCTAGAGGCAGGCCAAGAACGAGTGAAAATCTCATGCAAGAGTCCTGAGATTGCCTTTGTGTCTAATAGTCCCCGGAAACACAGACAAGGGCTTGGGAAGGAAATTGTGCCCTGGAATGTGGCTTGTGTCCAAAACACATCTCATTCTTTCTCTCTCTCACTCTCTCTCTGGGCTTCTTCTTCCTTCATATTCTCTCGAATTCACCTCATCCAAGGTTATCTGTGGCGGTACAGGTTGGCATATCTCAGCCAGGAGAGCAGTCCAATTCTTTCACCAAGATTTTCCATCAGTCTTCCAAACTCCTCTCAAATGTGAAAGCATTATTCCTGAAATAACTCCTCTGTTTGTATGGGGATATTCCACCTTACACAATGTACCCCTATCTTACCATTGTCAGACCTTCACACTCACAGATAACCACCACAATTCTACTGCCTTCTACATGGTCACAGATGTGACTCCGAGATCAACATCTTTTCAACCACCCACACATAAGGGACCTAGTGAGAATTCACTTCTCTGAAGCACACCCCGTGTATTTGAAGTTGCTGGTGAGGTGGATCTCTCGACTCTTTCTAAGCGGAGTTCGGAAATGAAGTCTCTGCCTCTCCATGTCTCAGTGAATAGGCATCTAAGTAGGGGTCTGAGCACTCTTCAGCAGGGTCTGAATGACAATGGGACAGAGTTCAAGGATTCGGTCCCCTCAAACCAGTCTCCATTTGGGACAATCCTCCTCCTTCTCTAGACCCTCAATTGGCAGGCCAGAGGCCCCTCTCATCCAAGAGGGAAACCTCAAGACCTGCCCATGGAGCCCTCACCACAGGGCTCACGGAGGAGAAGAAGAGAGACTCCTGAAATTCCTGACAATTGTGTACCCCACAAACAAGCCAGCTGTGGAACTAGTCACCCCACTTCCATCCAGCACCCCAGTAGACAGGACGTATTCTTATCAACCTGTGAAATACCCACCAGTCATATCCCAGCTTCATTCTCCGGAAATTTGTTACTGTGGAGAGATAATGTGTGATTTCACCTATTGACGTGAATGTTCCTAAGCAGGGAATTGTCATTCCCCATGCCAATATTTCCTCAGGTTTGATACTGTGGGCCTCGTCCTTGGTTGAACGTAGAGGGGCCTATTTTCATGCTTTGACCTCTGGAATGAGATTTATCATCCCGGTCATACTTAGGAGTCTTTTTTCACCTGTTGGAAAAACTGAAAATATTAAGCTCACTGGTCCGTTTCAGATATATCCTAATCCAAAAGCAAGCCTGAGCAGTGGGTATTTATTTACTCAGGAGAATGATGAGGATGGTGGCCATGAGAAGAATGCTGGAAAGAATACTTATCATCCAATTGTCCAATACATCCAATGGATCATCCTTAATTTAGTATCAACATAACTCCAGATCATGAGCTCAGGCTGCCTGATGTACAACAATTCAGAGGTGATGGTGAGAGCCTTCCACTTTGGGCCCATTACTCGCCTCTCTTCTCTCAGATGCTCTGTGGTATCACAATGCTTGGTGGGCAGCATGCCATTGCCATGGCAACCATTGGGCCTGATCTGCTCAGATGGAAAGCAACTCCACCTCCTCTGTGCCCACCTGCTCTCCACAGAAGGATGGCACTTCCCCTGAACGTGTGTCAGGTTCAACACGGTGGTTCCAGAACTGCTCCCCAGGAATACTCAGTCTACAATCTCATTTGGAAAGAATATGGGATGGAAAAAATCCCACTCCCCACGGAGCCTGAACAGGAAAACAATGGCCGATGGAGGAAGAACAACACAGGAGCATCCCTTTCCATGGGAGGAGGCTTTTCCACGGAAGGAAACTATGGAATATCTTTTAACCTGATTTCCACCCATGCCATTTCAGCAGATATAGGTACCATACCAAGGCTTTCAGTCCTGTCTTCCAATATGGAGCTGGGATTGTAATGGGCACATTTTGGGAGTCAGGCCCGGAAGGAGAGAAGACTCTGGTACACGTGTGCTTGTTTGTCCCATTTGTGGGATATCCACCTTAAACAATCCCATGTCCTTGGAGCAATTATCCTGCCGTTGGCGGTACTTGTATCAACAGCTCCTGTACCTCTCTCTCTCCTTCTTTTGATCTCCTTCTCTCTAGCTCTCTCACTCTACCCTTTGCCCCACTTCTATTTCTTTTGAATCCTCCTGTTACAAGTTGACCTGTGGTGATAATGGATGAAATATACAAGCCAAGAGAATGGTCCAAGTTAACCCACAGCCTTTTCTCCCTGTCATCCTAAGTCTGATCAAATATGAAATCCGTGGTCCAGAAAGACTTCCTGTGCTGTGTGGAGACACCCCAACTATGTCACACTTCCACAACACTTCCCATATTCAGCCCTTCCGATGGACACGCTGACCACTTCATATGTACTTCGGTCTGGAGGGTCGCATATTGGACTCAGAGAGCAACACACTTGAAACAAGGTCCACCTGAGTGCTCTCCCAAGAAATGGCTTATCTGCAGCATTCCCTACCTGGTCCATGAGGTATTGTGGATTTGCTCGGGTGTGGATCTCAGGACTCGTTCGTAGGGTATATAGAATATCAAGTCTATGACTCTTCATGTCTCAATGATTGGGCATCCAGTAAATGGTATCAGATTCCTTTGCCAGTGGACTGGCCAACCATAGCCCAGAGTGCAAGATGTCTGTCAACCAAAGCCAGTCTCTATGGAGTATACCTCCTCATTCTCTAGCCTCATGAGTGTCAGGGACAGAGCCCACTCCCTTCCAGGAGGGAACTTTCAATACCCTCAAATTGTAGGCATCATCACAGGGCTCCTGGAAGATCAGACAATCGACCCACCTTTCCTTCCTTATGCTTGTAGACACAACAAACACACTGGCACTGGCCCCAGGCACCACACTCCCAGGAAGCACTCAATGAGAGGGAGGGTGTGCTTATCCACCTGTGGAAAAGGCACGGGAAATAGACCGGTTACATCTGGGTTAAAAGGCCTCTGTTTGGAGGGCTCCCCTGTGGCTTAGGCTATGGAAATATGTATTCAGATGTGTGGAGCTGAAAATGCCCCATTGGGAATGTCTTCTTCAGGGGTTACATCCAGGGCCTCATGCTTGGAGGAGAGCATTGGGGCATGGTTTCCTTGTTTGTGCCCTGGGATGTCTTGTTTCAAATGGCCAGGAAGCACAATTCTTCTTTCACATGTAGGAACTCCCTTGAGGTATTCTGCCCACGGATCCCCTGAAGATATCACATGTTCAAACACCAAGCCTCTGTAATCTACATTTAGCTTGGGAGCCTGAGGGGAGTGGTGGCTATGCGTCTACAGATGGAGATAAGAGTGTTCATCCAAGAGGACCACCCCTCTGATGGATCCTCCTTTCCATCAACTTCGACATACCACCAGAGCAAGAGCTAATGGTGTCCATCTTTGAACTCTCAAGGTTTGAGGGTGAGACTTTCCCACATATGGCCAATCACACACCTCTTTTCTCACAGAGAGGTGGTTTGGTCACCAGGCTCCATGGGCATCATATCAGTGCCATGGCCACCTCTGGGAATGCACCTTTCAGAAGGAAGGCACCTCCACACACTGGGGAACCCAGTTGTCTCTATCATGATGGATCTCTGATAACATGTGTAGCATTTCAGGGTCATGTGCTTTCTCAGGCACTGCCTCACACGAATACACAGGACAGAATCTCTTTTGGAGAGAAAAGCTGACATTCCAAACACCCAAACAAAAGTCCCCTGGACAATGTCATCAAGGAACGACTGAGGAAGAACACCCTCTGAGCTGCCATTTCAATAGGAAGGGTCTTTTCCGCTTAGGGAAAATAGAGGGTGTCATTTAACTTAACCCACACCTCACGTCATTTGAGAGGACATGGGTGCCAAGCAGGGAGGACTGCTTGCTACCGACCTATTTCTAGAGGCAGGCCAAGAACGAGTGAAAATCTCATGCAAGAGCCCTGAGATTGCCTTTGTGTCTAATAGTCCCCGGAAACACAGACAAGGGCTTGGGAAGGAAATTGTGCCCTGGAATGTGGCTTGTGTCCAAAACACATCTCATTCTTTCTCTCTCTCACTCTCTCTCTGGGCTTCTTCTTCCTTCATATTCTCTCGAATTCACCTCATCCAAGGTTATCTGTGGCGGTACAGGTTGGCATATCTCAGCCAGGAGAGCAGTCCAATTCTTTCACCAAGATTTTCCATCAGTCTTCCAAACTCCTCTCAAATGTGAAAGCATTATTCCTGAAATAACTCCTCTGTTTGTATGGGGATATTCCACCTTACACAATGTACCCCTATCTTACCATTGTCAGACCTTCACACTCACAGATAACCGCCACAATTCTGCTGCCTTCTACGTGGTCACAGATGTGACTCCGAGATCAACATCTTTTCAACCACCCACACATAAGGGACCTAGTGAGAATTCACTTCTCTGAAGCACACCCCGTGTATTTGAAGTTGCTGGTGAGGTGGATCTCTCGACTCTTTCTAAGCGGAGTTCGGAAATGAAGTCTCTGCCTCTCCATGTCTCAGTGAATAGGCATCTAAGTAGGGGTCTGAGCACTCTTCAGCAGGGTCTGAATGACAATGGGACAGAGTTCAAGGATTCGGTCCCCTCAAACCAGTCTCCATTTGGGACAATCCTCCTCCTTCTCTAGACCCTCAATTGGCAGGCCAGAGGCCCCTCTCATCCAAGAGGGAAACCTCAAGACCTGCCCATGGAGCCCTCACCACAGGGCTCACGGAGGAGAAGAAGAGAGACTCCTGAAATTCCTGACAATTGTGTACCCCACAAACAAGCCAGCTGTGGAACTAGTCACCCCACTTCCATCCAGCACCCCAGTAGACAGGACGTATTCTTATCAACCTGTGAAATACCCACCAGTCATATCCCAGCTTCATTCTCCGGAAATTTGTTACTGTGGATAGATAATGTGTGATTTCACCTATTGACGTGAATGTTCCTAAGCAGGGAATTGTCATTCCCCATGCCAATATTTCCTCAGGTTTGATACTGTGGGCCTCGTCCTTGGTCGAACGTAGAGGGGCCTATTTTCATGCTTTGACCTCTGGAATGAGATTTATCATCCCGGTCATACTTAGGAGTCTTTTTTCACCTGTTGGAAAAACTGAAAATATTAAGCTCACTGGTCCGTTTCAGATATATCCTAATCCAAAAGCAAGCCTGAGCAGTGGGTATTTATTTACTCAGGAGAATGATGAGGATGGTGGCCATGAGAAGAATGCTGGAAAGAATACTTATCATCCAATTGTCCAATACATCCAATGGATCATCCTTAATTTAGTATCAACATAACTCCAGATCATGAGCTCAGGCTGCCTGATGTACAACAATTCAGAGGTGATGGTGAGAGCCTTCCACTTTGGGCCCATTACTCGCCTCTCTTCTCTCAGATGCTCTGTGGTATCACAATGCTTGGTGGGCAGCATGCCATTGCCATGGCAACCATTGGGCCTGATCTGCTCAGATGGAAAGCAACTCCACCTCCTCTGTGCCCACCTGCTCTCCACAGAAGGATGGCACTTCCCCTGAACGTGTGTCAGGTTCAACACGGTGGTTCCAGAACTGCTCCCCAGGAATACTCAGTCTACAATCTCATTTGGAAAGACTATGGGATGGAAAAAATCCCACTGCCCACGGAGCCTGAACAGGAAAACAATGGCCGATGGCGGAAGAACAACACAGGAGCATCCCTTTCCATGGGAGGAGGCTTTTCCACGGAAGGAAACTATGGAATATCTTTTAACCTGATTTCCACCCATGCCATTTCAGCAGATATAGGTACCATAACAAGGCTTTCAGTCCTGTCTTCCAATATGGAGCTGGGATTGTAATGGGCACATTTTGGGAGTCAGGCCCGGAAGGAGAGAAGACTCTGGTACACGTGTGCTTGTTTGTCCCATTTGTGGGATATCCACCTTAAACAATCCCATGTCCTTGGAGCAATTATCCTGCCGTTGGCGGTACTTGTATCAACAGCTCCTGTACCTCTCTCTCTCCTTCTTTTGATCTCCTTCTCTCTAGCTCTCTCACTCTACCCTTTGCCCCACTTCTATTTCTTTTGAATCCTCCTGTTACAAGTTGACCTGTGGTGATAATGGATGAAATATACAAGCCAAGAGAATGGTCCAAGTTAACCCACAGCCTTTTCTCCCTGTCATCCTAAGTCTGATCAAATATGAAATCCGTGGTCCAGAAAGACTTCCTGTGCTGTGTGGAGACACCCCAACTATGTCACACTTCCACAACACTTCCCATATTCAGCCCTTCCGATGGACACGCTGACCACTTCATATACACTTTGGTCTGGAGGGTCGCATATTGGACTCAGAGAGCAACACACTTGAAACAAGGTCCACCTGAGTGCTCTCCCAAGAAATGGCTTATCTGCAGCATTCCCTACCTGGTCCATGAGGTCTTGTGGATTTGCTCGGGTGTGGATCTCAGGACTCGTTCGTAGGGTATATAGAATATCAAGTCTATGACTCTTCATGTCTCAATGATTGGGCATCCAGTAAATGGTATCAGATTCCTTCGCCAGTGGACTGGCCAACCATAGCCCAGAGTGCAAGATGTCTGTCAACCAAAGCCAGTCTCTATGGAGTATACCTCCTCATTCTCTAGCCTCATGAGTGTCAGGGACAGAGCCCACTCCCTTCCAGGAGGGAACTTTCAATACCCTCAAATTGTAGGCATCATCACAGGGCTCCTGGAAGATCAGACAATCGACCCACCTTTCCTTCCTTATGCTTGTAGACACAACAAACACACTGGCACTGGCCCCAGGCACCACACTCCCAGGAAGCACTCAATGAGAGGGAGGGTGTGCTTATCCACCTGTGGAAAAGGCACGGGAAATAGACCGGTTACATCTGGGTTAAAAGGCCTCTGTTTGGAGGGCTCCCCTGTGGCTTAGGCTATGGAAATATGTATTCAGATGTGTGGAGCTGAAAATGCCCCATTGGGAATGTCTTCTTCAGGGGTTACATCCAGGGCCTCATGCTTGGAGGAGAGCATTGGGGCATGGTTTCCTTGTTTGTGCCCTGGGATGTCTTGTTTCAAATGGCCAGGAAGCACAATTCTTCTTTCACATGTAGGAACTCCCTTGAGGTATTCTGCCCACGGATCCCCTGAAGATATCACATGTTCAAACACCAAGCCTCTGTAATCTACATTTAGCTTGGGAGCCTGAGGGGAGTGGTGGCTATGCGTCTACAGATGGAGATAAGAGTGTTCATCCAAGAGGACCACCCCTCTGATGGATCCTCCTTTCCATCAACTTCGACATACCACCAGAGCAAGAGCTAATGGTGTCCATCTTTGAACTCTCAAGGTTTGAGGGTGAGACTTTCCCACATATGGCCCATCACACACCTCTTTTCTCACAGAGAGGTGGTTTGGTCACCAGGCTCCATGGGCATCATATCAGTGCCATGGCCAGCTCTGGGAATGCACCTTTCAGAAGGAAGGCACCTCCACACACTGGGGAACCCAATTGTCTCTATCATGATGGATCTCTGATAACATGTGTAGCATTTCAGGGTCAAGTGCTTTCTCAGGCACTGCCTCACACGAATACACAGGACAGAATCTCTTTTGGAGAGCAAAGCTGACATTCCAAACACCCAAACAAAAGTCCCCTGGACAATGTCATCAAGGAACGACTGAGGAAGAACACCCTCTGAGCTGCCATTTCAATAGGAAGGGTCTTTTCCGCTTAGGGAAAATAGAGGGTGTCATTTAACTTAACCCACACCTCACGTCATTTGAGAGGACATGGGTGCCAAGCAGGGAGGACTGCTTGCTACCGACCTATTTCTAGAGGCAGGCCAAGAACGAGTGAAAATCTCATGCAAGAGTCCTGAGATTGCCTTTGTGTCTAATAGTCCCCGGAAACACAGACAAGGGCTTGGGAAGGAAATTGTGCCCTGGAATGTGGCTTGTGTCCAAAACACATCTCATTCTTTCTCTCTCTCACTCTCTCTCTGGGCTTCTTCTTCCTTCATATTCTCTCGAATTCACCTCATCCAAGGTTATCTGTGGCGGTACAGGTTGGCATATCTCAGCCAGGAGAGCAGTCCAATTCTTTCACCAAGATTTTCCATCAGTCTTCCAAACTCCTCTCAAATGTGAAAGCATTATTCCTGAAATAACTCCTCTGTTTGTATGGGGATATTCCACCTTACACAATGTACCCCTATCTTACCATTGTCAGACCTTCACACTCACAGATAACCACCACAATTCTACTGCCTTCTACATGGTCACAGATGTGACTCCGAGATCAACATCTTTTCAACCACCCACACATAAGGGACCTAGTGAGAATTCACTTCTCTGAAGCACACCCCGTGTATTTGAAGTTGCTGGTGAGGTGGATCTCTCGACTCTTTCTAAGCGGAGTTCGGAAATGAAGTCTCTGCCTCTCCATGTCTCAGTGAATAGGCATCTAAGTAGGGGTCTGAGCACTCTTCAGCAGGGTCTGAATGACAATGGGACAGAGTTCAAGGATTCGGTCCCCTCAAACCAGTCTCCATTTGGGACAATCCTCCTCCTTCTCTAGACCCTCAATTGGCAGGCCAGAGGCCCCTCTCATCCAAGAGGGAAACCTCAAGACCTGCCCATGGAGCCCTCACCACAGGGCTCACGGAGGAGAAGAAGAGAGACTCCTGAAATTCCTGACAATTGTGTACCCCACAAACAAGCCAGCTGTGGAACTAGTCACCCCACTTCCATCCAGCACCCCAGTAGACAGGACGTATTCTTATCAACCTGTGAAATACCCACCAGTCATATCCCAGCTTCATTCTCCGGAAATTTGTTACTGTGGATAGATAATGTGTGATTTCACCTATTGACGTGAATGTTCCTAAGCAGGGAATTGTCATTCCCCATGCCAATATTTCCTCAGGTTTGATACTGTGGGCCTCGTCCTTGGTTGAACGTAGAGGGGCCTACTTTCATGCTTTGACCTCTGGAATGAGATTTATCATCCCGGTCATACTTAGGAGTCTTTTTTCACCTGTTGGAAAAACTGAAAATATTAAGCTCACTGGTCCGTTTCAGATATATCCTAATCCAAAAGCAAGCCTGAGCAGTGGGTATTTATTTACTCAGGAGAATGATGAGGATGGTGGCCATGAGAAGAATGCTGGAAAGAATACTTATCATCCAATTGTCCAATACATCCAATGGATCATCCTTAATTTAGTATCAACATAACTCCAGATCATGAGCTCAGGCTGCCTGATGTACAACAATTCAGAGGTGATGGTGAGAGCCTTCCACTTTGGGCCCATTACTCGCCTCTCTTCTCTCAGATGCTCTGTGGTATCACAATGCTTGGTGGGCAGCATGCCATTGCCATGGCAACCATTGGGCCTGATCTGCTCAGATGGAAAGCAACTCCACCTCCTCTGTGCCCACCTGCTCTCCACAGAAGGATGGCACTTCCCCTGAACGTGTGTCAGGTTCAACACGGTGGTTCCAGAACTGCTCCCCAGGAATACTCAGTCTACAATCTCATTTGGAAAGACTATGGGATGGAAAAAATCCCACTCCCCACGGAGCCTGAACAGGAAAACAATGGCCGATGGAGGAAGAACAACGCAGGAGCATCCCTTTCCATGGGAGGAGGCTTTTCCACGGAAGGAAACTATGGAATATCTTTTAACCTGATTTCCACCCATGCCATTTCAGCAGATATAGGTACCATAACAAGGCTTTCAGTCCTGTCTTCCAATATGGAGCTGGGATTGTAATGGGCACATTTTGGGAGTCAGGCCCGGAAGGAGAGAAGACTCTGGTACACGTGTGCTTGTTTGTCCCATTTGTGGGATATCCACCTTAAACAATCCCATGTCCTTGGAGCAATTATCCTGCCGTTGGCGGTACTTGTATCAACAGCTCCTGTACCTCTCTCTCTCCTTCTTTTGATCTCCTTCTCTCTAGCTCTCTCACTCTACCCTTTGCCCCACTTCTATTTCTTTTGAATCCTCCTGTTACAAGTTGACCTGTGGTGATAATGGATGAAATATACAAGCCAAGAGAATGGTCCAAGTTAACCCACAGCCTTTTCTCCCTGTCATCCTAAGTCTGATCAAATATGAAATCCGTGGTCCAGAAAGACTTCCTGTGCTGTGTGGAGACACCCCAACTATGTCACACTTCCACAACACTTCCCATATTCAGCCCTTCCGATGGACACGCTGACCACTTCATATACACTTTGGTCTGGAGGGTCGCATATTGGACTCAGAGAGCAACACACTTGAAACAAGGTCCACCTGAGTGCTCTCCCAAGAAATGGCTTATCTGCAGCATTCCCTACCTGGTCCATGAGGTATTGTGGATTTGCTCGGGTGTGGATCTCAGGACTCGTTCGTAGGGTATATAGAATATCAAGTCTATGACTCTTCATGTCTCAATGATTGGGCATCCAGTAAATGGTATCAGATTCCTTTGCCAGTGGACTGGCCAACCATAGCCCAGAGTGCAAGATGTCTGTCAACCAAAGCCAGTCTCTATGGAGTATACCTCCTCATTCTCTAGCCTCATGAGTGTCAGGGACAGAGCCCACTCCCTTCCAGGAGGGAACTTTCAATACCCTCAAATTGTAGGCATCATCACAGGGCTCCTGGAAGATCAGACAACCGACCCACCTTTCCTTCCTTATGCTTGTAGACACAACAAACACACTGGCACTGGCCCCAGGCACCACACTCCCAGGAAGCACTCAATGAGAGGGAGGGTGTGCTTATCCACCTGTGGAAAAGGCACGGGAAATAGACCGGTTACATCTGGGTTAAAAGGCCTCTGTTTGGAGGGCTCCCCTGTGGCTTAGGCTATGGAAATATGTATTCAGATGTGTGGAGCTGAAAATGCCCCATTGGGAATGTCTTCTTCAGGGGTTACATCCAGGGCCTCATGCTTGGAGGAGAGCATTGGGGCATGGTTTCCTTGTTTGTGCCCTGGGATGTCTTGTTTCAAATGGCCAGGAAGCACAATTCTTCTTTCACATGTAGGAACTCCCTTGAGGTATTCTGCCCACGGATCCCCTGAAGATATCACATGTTCAAACACCAAGCCTCTGTAATCTACATTTAGCTTGGGAGCCTGAGGGGAGTGGTGGCTATGCGTCTACAGATGGAGATCAGAGGGTTCATCCAAGAGGACCACCCCTCTGATGGATCCTCCTTTCCATCAACTTCGACATACCACCAGAGCAAGAGCTAATGGTGTCCATCTTTGAACTCTCAAGGTTTGAGGGTGAGACTTTCCCACATATGGCCCATCACACACCTCTTTTCTCACAGAGAGGTGGTTTGGTCACCAGGCTCCATGGGCATCATATCAGTGCCATGGCCAGCTCTGGGAATGCACCTTTCAGAAGGAAGGCACCTCCACACACTGGGGAACCCAATTGTCTCTATCATGATGGATCTCTGATAACATGTGGAGCATTTCAGGGTCAAGTGCTTTCTCAGGCACTGCCTCACACGAATACACAGGACAGAATCTCTTTTGGAGAGCAAAGCTGACATTCCAAACACCCAAACAAAAGTCCCCTGGACAATGTCATCAAGGAACGACTGAGGAAGAACACCCTCTGAGCTGCCATTTCAATAGGAAGGGTCTTTTCCGCTTAGGGAAAATAGAGGGTGTCATTTAACTTAACCCACACCTCACGTCATTTGAGAGGACATGGGTGCCAAGCAGGGAGGACTGCTTGCTACCGACCTATTTCTAGAGGCAGGCCAAGAACGAGTGAAAATCTCATGCAAGAGTCCTGAGATTGCCTTTGTGTCTAATAGTCCCCGGAAACACAGACAAGGGCTTGGGAAGGAAATTGTGCCCTGGAATGTGGCTTGTGTCCAAAACACATCTCATTCTTTCTCTCTCTCACTCTCTCTCTGGGCTTCTTCTTCCTTCATATTCGCTCGAATTCACCTCATCCAAGGTTATCTGTGGTGGTACAGGTTGGCATATCTCAGCCAGGAGAGCAGTCCAATTCTTTCACCAAGATTTTCCATCAGTCTTCCAAACTCCTCTCAAATGTGAAAGCATTATTCCTGAAATAACTCCTCTGTTTGTATGGGGATATTCCACCTTACACAATGTACCCCTATCTTACCATTGTCAGACCTTCACACTCACAAATAACCACCACAATTCTACTGCCTTCTACGTGGTCACAGATGTGACTCCGAGATCAACATCTTTTCAACCACCCACACATAAGGGACCTAGTGAGAATTCACTTCTCTGAAGCACACCCCGTGTATTTGAAGTTGCTGGTGAGGTGGATCTCTCGACTCTTTCTAAGCGGAGTTCGGAAATGAAGTCTCTGCCTCTCCATGTCTCAGTGAATAGGCATCTAAGTAGGGGTCTGAGCACTCTTCAGCAGGGTCTGAATGACAATGGGACAGAGTTCAAGGATTCGGTCCCCTCAAACCAGTCTCCATTTGGGACAATCCTCCTCCTTCTCTAGACCCTCAATTGGCAGGCCAGAGGCCCCTCTCATCCAAGAGGGAAACCTCAAGACCTGCCCATGGAGCCCTCACCACAGGGCTCACGGAGGAGAAGAAGAGAGACTCCTGAAATTCCTGACAATTGTGTACCCCACAAACAAGCCAGCTGTGGAACTAGTCACCCCACTTCCATCCAGCACCCCAGTAGACAGGACGTATTCTTATCAACCTGTGAAATACCCACCAGTCATATCCCAGCTTCATTCTCCGGAAATTTGTTACTGTGGATAGATAATGTGTGATTTCACCTATTGACGTGAATGTTCCTAAGCAGGGAATTGTCATTCCCCATGCCAATATTTCCTCAGGTTTGATACTGTGGGCCTCGTCCTTGGTTGAACGTAGAGGGGCCTATTTTCATGCTTTGACCTCTGGAATGAGATTTATCATCCCGGTCATACTTAGGAGTCTTTTTTCACCTGTTGGAAAAACTGAAAATATTAAGCTCACTGGTCCGTTTCAGATATATCCTAATCCAAAAGCAAGCCTGAGCAGTGGGTATTTATTTACTCAGGAGAATGATGAGGATGGTGGCCATGAGAAGAATGCTGGAAAGAATACTTATCATCCAATTGTCCAATACATCCAATGGATCATCCTTAATTTAGTATCAACATAACTCCAGATCATGAGCTCAGGCTGCCTGATGTACAACAATTCAGAGGTGATGGTGAGAGCCTTCCACTTTGGGCCCATTACTCGCCTCTCTTCTCTCAGATGCTCTGTGGTATCACAATGCTTGGTGGGCAGCATGCCATTGCCATGGCAACCATTGGGCCTGATCTGCTCAGATGGAAAGCAACTCCACCTCCTCTGTGCCCACCTGCTCTCCACAGAAGGATGGCACTTCCCCTGAACGTGTGTCAGGTTCAACACGGTGGTTCCAGAACTGCTCCCCAGGAATACTCAGTCTACAATCTCATTTGGAAAGACTATGGGATGGAAAAAATCCCACTCCCCACGGAGCCTGAACAGGAAAACAATGGCCGATGGAGGAAGAACAACACAGGAGCATCCCTTTCCATGGGAGGAGGCTTTTCCACGGAAGGAAACTATGGAATATCTTTTAACCTGATTTCCACCCATGCCATTTCAGCAGATATAGGTACCATAACAAGGCTTTCAGTCCTGTCTTCCAATATGGAGCTGGGATTGTAATGGGCACATTTTGGGAGTCAGGCCCGGAAGGAGAGAAGACTCTGGTACACGTGTGCTTGTTTGTCCCATTTGTGGGATATCCACCTTAAACAATCCCATGTCCTTGGAGCAATTATCCTGCCGTTGGCGGTACTTGTATCAACAGCTCCTGTACCTCTCTCTCTCCTTCTTTTGATCTCCTTCTCTCTAGCTCTCTCACTCTACCCTTTGCCCCACTTCTATTTCTTTTGAATCCTCCTGTTACAAGTTGACCTGTGGTGATAATGGATGAAATATACAAGCCAAGAGAATGGTCCAAGTTAACCCACAGCCTTTTCTCCCTGTCATCCTAAGTCTGATCAAATATGAAATCCGTGGTCCAGAAAGACTTCCTGTGCTGTGTGGAGACACCCCAACTATGTCACACTTCCACAACACTTCCCATATTCAGCCCTTCCGATGGACACGCTGACCACTTCATATCCACTTTGGTCTGGAGGGTCGCATATTGGACTCAGAGAGCAACACACTTGAAACAAGGTCCACCTGAGTGCTCTCCCAAGAAATGGCTTATCTGCAGCATTCCCTACCTGGTCCATGAGGTCTTGTGGATTTGCTCGGGTGTGGATCTCAGGACTCGTTCGTAGGGTATATAGAATATCAAGTCTATGACTCTTCATGTCTCAATGATTGGGCATCCAGTAAATGGTATCAGATTCCTTTGCCAGTGGACTGGCCAACCATAGCCCAGAGTGCAAGATGTCTGTCAACCAAAGCCAGTCTCTATGGAGTATACCTCCTCATTCTCTAGCCTCATGAGTGTCAGGGACAGAGCCCACTCCCTTCCAGGAGGGAACTTTCAATACCCTCAAATTGTAGGCATCATCACAGGGCTCCTGGAAGATCAGACAATCGACCCACCTTTCCTTCCTTATGCTTGTAGACACAACAAACACACTGGCACTGGCCCCAGGCACCACACTCCCAGGAAGCACTCAATGACAGGGAGGGTGTGCTTATCCACCTGTGGAAAAGGCACGGGAAATAGACCGGTTACATCTGGGTTAAAAGGCCTCTGTTTGGAGGGCTCCCCTGTGGCTTAGGCTATGGAAATATGTATTCAGATGTGTGGAGCTGAAAATGCCCCATTGGGAATGTCTTCTTCAGGGGTTACATCCAGGGCCTCATGCTTGGAGGAGAGCATTGGGGCATGGTTTCCTTGTTTGTGCCCTGGGATGTCTTGTTTCAAATGGCCAGGAAGCACAATTCTTCTTTCACATGTAGGAACTCCCTTGAGGTATTCTGCCCACGGATCCCCTGAAGATATCACATGTTCAAACACCAAGCCTCTGTAATCTACATT
This sequence comes from Sus scrofa, assembly GCF_054392235.1. Classification (NCBI taxonomy): domain Eukaryota; kingdom Metazoa; phylum Chordata; class Mammalia; order Artiodactyla; family Suidae; genus Sus; species Sus scrofa. The sequence continues at coordinate 47,384,899 of NC_139402.1, forward strand.
TAGCTTGGGAGCCTGAGGGGAGTGGTGGCTATGCGTCTACAGATGGAGATAAGAGTGTTCATCCAAGAGGACCACCCCTCTGATGGATCCTCCTTTCCATCAACTTCGACATACCACCAGAGCAAGAGCTAATGGTGTCCATCTTTGAACTCTCAAGGTTTGAGGGTGAGACTTTCCACATATGGCCCATCACACACCTCTTTTCTCACAGAGAGGTGGTTTGGTCACCAGGCTCCATGGGCATCATATCAGTGCCATGGCCACCTCTGGGAATGCACCTTTCAGAAGGAAGGCACCTCCACACACTGGGGAACCCAATTGTCTCTATCATGATGGATCTCTGATAACATGTGTAGCATTTCAGGGTCAAGTGCTTTCTCAGGCACTGCCTCACACGAATACACAGGACAGAATCTCTTTTGGAGAGCAAAGCTGACATTCCAAACACCCAAACAAAAGTCCCCTGGACAATGTCATCAAGGAACGACTGAGGAAGAACACCCTCTGAGCTGCCATTTCAATAGGAAGGGTCTTTTCCGCTTAGGGAAAATAGAGGGTGTCATTTAACTTAACCCACACCTCACGTCATTTGAGAGGACATGGGTGCCAAGCAGGGAGGACTGCTTGCTACCGACCTATTTCTAGAGGCAGGCCAAGAACGAGTGAAAATCTCATGCAAGAGTCCTGAGATTGCCTTTGTGTCTAATAGTCCCCGGAAACACAGACAAGGGCTTGGGAAGGAAATTGTGCCCTGGAATGTGGCTTGTGTCCAAAACACATCTCATTCTTTCTCTCTCTCACTCTCTCTCTGGGCTTCTTCTTCCTTCATATTCTCTCGAATTCACCTCATCCAAGGTTATCTGTGGTGGTACAGGTTGGCATATCTCAGCCAGGAGAGCAGTCCAATTCTTTCACCAAGATTTTCCATCAGTCTTCCAAACTCCTCTCAAATGTGAAAGCATTATTCCTGAAATAACTCCTCTGTTTGTATGGGGATATTCCACCTTACACAATGTACCCCTATCTTACCATTGTCAGACCTTCACACTCACAGATAACCACCACAATTCTACTGCCTTCTACATGGTCACAGATGTGACTCCGAGATCAACATCTTTTCAACCACCCACACATAAGGGACCTAGTGAGAATTCACTTCTCTGAAGCACACCCCGTGTATTTGAAGTTGCTGGTGAGGTGGATCTCTCGACTCTTTCTAAGCGGAGTTCGGAAATGAAGTCTCTGACTCTCCATGTCTCAGTGAATAGGCATCTAAGTAGGGGTCTGAGCACTCTTCAGCAGGGTCTGAATGACAATGGGACAGAGTTCAAGGATTCGGTCCCCTCAAACCAGTCTCCATTTGGGACAATCCTCCTCCTTCTCTAGACCCTCAATTGGCAGGCCAGAGGCCCCTCTCATCCAAGAGGGAAACCTCAAGACCTGCCCATGGAGCCCTCACCACAGGGCTCACGGAGGAGAAGAAGAGAGACTCCTGAAATTCCTGACAATTGTGTACCCCACAAACAAGCCAGCTGTGGAACTAGTCACCCCACTTCCATCCAGCACCCCAGTAGACAGGACGTATTCTTATCAACCTGTGAAATACCCACCAGTCATATCCCAGCTTCATTCTCCGGAAATTTGTTACTGTGGAGAGATAATGTGTGATTTCACCTATTGACGTGAATGTTCCTAAGCAGGGAATTGTCATTCCCCATGCCAATATTTCCTCAGGTTTGATACTGTGGGCCTCGTCCTTGGTTGAACGTAGAGGGGCCTATTTTCATGCTTTGACCTCTGGAATGAGATTTATCATCCCGGTCATACTTAGGAGTCTTTTTTCACCTGTTGGAAAAACTGAAAATATTAAGCTCACTGGTCCGTTTCAGATATATCCTAATCCAAAAGCAAGCCTGAGCAGTGGGTATTTATTTACTCAGGAGAATGATGAGGATGGTGGCCATGAGAAGAATGCTGGAAAGAATACTTATCATCCAATTGTCCAATACATCCAATGGATCATCCTTAATTTAGTATCAACATAACTCCAGATCATGAGCTCAGGCTGCCTGATGTACAACAATTCAGAGGTGATGGTGAGAGCCTTCCACTTTGGGCCCATTACTCGCCTCTCTTCTCTCAGATGCTCTGTGGTATCACAATGCTTGGTGGGCAGCATGCCATTGCCATGGCAACCATTGGGCCTGATCTGCTCAGATGGAAAGCAACTCCACCTCCTCTGTGCCCACCTGCTCTCCACAGAAGGATGGCACTTCCCCTGAACGTGTGTCAGGTTCAACACGGTGGTTCCAGAACTGCTCCCCAGGAATACTCAGTCTACAATCTCATTTGGAAAGACTATGGGATGGAAAAAATCCCACTCCCCACGGAGCCTGAACAGGAAAACAATGGCCGATGGAGGAAGAACAACGCAGGAGCATCCCTTTCCATGGGAGGAGGCTTTTCCACGGAAGGAAACTATGGAATATCTTTTAACCTGATTTCCACCCATGCCATTTCAGCAGATATAGGTACCATAACAAGGCTTTCAGTCCTGTCTTCCAATATGGAGCTGGGATTGTAATGGGCACATTTTGGGAGTCAGGCCCGGAAGGAGAGAAGACTCTGGTACACGTGTGCTTGTTTGTCCCATTTGTGGGATATCCACCTTAAACAATCCCATGTCCTTGGAGCAATTATCCTGCCGTTGGCGGTACTTGTATCAACAGCTCCTGTACCTCTCTCTCTCCTTCTTTTGATCTCCTTCTCTCTAGCTCTCTCACTCTACCCTTTGCCCCACTTCTATTTCTTTTGAATCCTCCTGTTACAAGTTGACCTGTGGTGATAATGGATGAAATATACAAGCCAAGAGAATGGTCCAAGTTAACCCACAGCCTTTTCTCCCTGTCATCCTAAGTCTGATCAAATATGAAATCCGTGGTCCAGAAAGACTTCCTGTGCTGTGTGGAGACACCCCAACTATGTCACACTTCCACAACACTTCCCATATTCAGCCCTTCCGATGGACACGCTGACCACTTCATATACACTTTGGTCTGGAGGGTCGCATATTGGACTCAGAGAGCAACACACTTGAAACAAGGTCCACCTGAGTGCTCTCCCAAGAAATGGCTTATCTGCAGCATTCCCTACCTGGTCCATGAGGTCTTGTGGATTTGCTCGGGTGTGGATCTCAGGACTCGTTCGTAGGGTATATAGAATATCAAGTCTATGACTCTTCATGTCTCAATGATTGGGCATCCAGTAAATGGTATCAGATTCCTTTGCCAGTGGACTGGCCAACCATAGCCCAGAGTGCAAGATGTCTGTCAACCAAAGCCAGTCTCTATGGAGTATACCTCCTCATTCTCTAGCCTCATGAGTGTCAGGGACAGAGCCCACTCCCTTCCAGGAGGGAACTTTCAATACCCTCAAATTGTAGGCATCATCACAGGGCTCCTGGAAGATCAGACAATCGACCCACCTTTCCTTCCTTATGCTTGTAGACACAACAAACACACTGGCACTGGCCCCAGGCACCACACTCCCAGGAAGCACTCAATGAGAGGGAGGGTGTGCTTATCCACCTGTGGAAAAGGCACGGGAAATAGACCGGTTACATCTGGGTTAAAAGGCCTCTGTTTGGAGGGCTCCCCTGTGGCTTAGGCTATGGAAATATGTATTCAGATGTGTGGAGCTGAAAATGCCCCATTGGGAATGTCTTCTTCAGGGGTTACATCCAGGGCCTCATGCTTGGAGGAGAGCATTGGGGCATGGTTTCCTTGTTTGTGCCCTGGGATGTCTTGTTTCAAATGGCCAGGAAGCACAATTCTTCTTTCACATGTAGGAACTCCCTTGAGGTATTCTGCCCACGGATCCCCTGAAGATATCACATGTTCAAACACCAAGCCTCTGTAATCTACATTTAGCTTGGGAGCCTGAGGCGAGTGGTGGCTATGCGTCTACAGATGGAGATAAGAGTGTTCATCCAAGAGGACCACCCCTCTGATGGATCCTCCTTTCCATCAACTTCGACATACCACCAGAGCAAGAGCTAATGGTGTCCATCTTTGAACTCTCAAGGTTTGAGGGTGAGACTTTCCCACATATGGCCCATCACACACCTCTTTTCTCACAGAGAGGTGGTTTGGTCACCAGGCTCCATGGGCATCATATCAGTGCCATGGCCACCTCTGGGAATGCACCTTTCAGAAGGAAGGCACCTCCACACACTGGGGAACCCAATTGTCTCTATCATGATGGATCTCTGATAACATGTGTAGCATTTCAGGGTCAAGTGCTTTCTCAGGCACTGCCTCACACGAATACACAGGACAGAATCTCTTTTGGAGAGCAAAGCTGACATTCCAAACACCCAAACAAAAGTCCCCTGGACAATGTCATCAAGGAACGACTGAGGAAGAACACCCTCTGAGCTGCCATTTCAATAGGAAGGGTCTTTTCCGCTTAGGGAAAATAGAGGGTGTCATTTAACTTAACCCACACCTCACGTCATTTGAGAGGACATGGGTGCCAAGCAGGGAGGACTGCTTGCTACCGACCTATTTCTAGAGGCAGGCCAAGAACGAGTGAAAATCTCATGCAAGAGCCCTGAGATTGCCTTTGTGTCTAATAGTCCCCGGAAACACAGACAAGGGCTTGGGAAGGAAATTGTGCCCTGGAATGTGGCTTGTGTCCAAAACACATCTCATTCTTTCTCTCTCTCACTCTCTCTCTGGGCTTCTTCTTCCTTCATATTCTCTCGAATTCACCTCATCCAAGGTTATCTGTGGTGGTACAGGTTGGCATATCTCAGCCAGGAGAGCAGTCCAATTCTTTCACCAAGATTTTCCATCAGTCTTCCAAACTCCTCTCAAATGTGAAAGCATTATTCCTGAAATAACTCCTCTGTTTGTATGGGGATATTCCACCTTACACAATGTACCCCTATCTTACCATTGTCAGACCTTCACACTCACAGATAACCACCACAATTCTACTGCCTTCTACATGGTCACAGATGTGACTCCGAGATCAACATCTTTTCAACCACCCACACATAAGGGACCTAGTGAGAATTCACTTCTCTGAAGCACACCCCGTGTATTTGAAGTTGCTGGTGAGGTGGATCTCTCGACTCTTTCTAAGCGGAGTTCGGAAATGAAGTCTCTGCCTCTCCATGTCTCAGTGAATAGGCATCTAAGTAGGGGTCTGAGCACTCTTCAGCAGGGTCTGAATGACAATGGGACAGAGTTCAAGGATTCGGTCCCCTCAAACCAGTCTCCATTTGGGACAATCCTCCTCCTTCTCTAGACCCTCAATTGGCAGGCCAGAGGCCCCTCTCATCCAAGAGGGAAACCTCAAGACCTGCCCATGGAGCCCTCACCACAGGGCTCACGGAGGAGAAGAAGAGAGACTCCTGAAATTCCTGACAATTGTGTACCCCACAAACAAGCCAGCTGTGGAACTAGTCACCCCACTTCCATCCAGCACCCCAGTAGACAGGACGTATTCTTATCAACCTGTGAAATACCCACCAGTCATATGCCAGCTTCATTCTCCGGAAATTTGTTACTGTGGATAGATAATGTGTGATTTCACCTATTGACGTGAATGTTCCTAAGCAGGGAATTGTCATTCCCCATGCCAATATTTCCTCAGGTTTGATACTGTGGGCCTCGTCCTTGGTTGAACGTAGAGGGGCCTATTTTCATGCTTTGACCTCTGGAATGAGATTTATCATCCCGGTCATACTTAGGAGTCTTTTTTCACCTGTTGGAAAAACTGAAAATATTAAGCTCACTGGTCCGTTTCAGATATATCCTAATCCAAAAGCAAGCCTGAGCAGTGGGTATTTATTTACTCAGGAGAATGATGAGGATGGTGGCCATGAGAAGAATGCTGGAAAGAATACTTATCATCCAATTGTCCAATACATCCAATGGATCATCCTTAATTTAGTATCAACATAACTCCAGATCATGAGCTCAGGCTGCCTGATGTACAACAATTCAGAGGTGATGGTGAGAGCCTTCCACTTTGGGCCCATTACTCGCCTCTCTTCTCTCAGATGCTCTGTGGTATCACAATGCTTGGTGGGCAGCATGCCATTGCCATGGCAACCATTGGGCCTGATCTGCTCAGATGGAAAGCAACTCCACCTCCTCTGTGCCCACCTGCTCTCCACAGAAGGATGGCACTTCCCCTGAACGTGTGTCAGGTTCAACACGGTGGTTCCAGAACTGCTCCCCAGGAATACTCAGTCTACAATCTCATTTGGAAAGAATATGGGATGGAAAAAATCCCACTCCCCACGGAGCCTGAACAGGAAAACAATGGCCGATGGAGGAAGAACAACACAGGAGCATCCCTTTCCATGGGAGGAGGCTTTTCCACGGAAGGAAACTATGGAATATCTTTTAACCTGATTTCCACCCATGCCATTTCAGCAGATATAGGTACCATAACAAGGCTTTCAGTCCTGTCTTCCAATATGGAGCTGGGATTGTAATGGGCACATTTTGGGAGTCAGGCCCGGAAGGAGAGAAGACTCTGGTACACGTGTGCTTGTTTGTCCCATTTGTGGGATATCCACCTTAAACAATCCCATGTCCTTGGAGCAATTATCCTGCCGTTGGCGGTACTTGTATCAACAGCTCCTGTACCTCTCTCTCTCCTTCTTTTGATCTCCTTCTCTCTAGCTCTCTCACTCTACCCTTTGCCCCACTTCTATTTCTTTTGAATCCTCCTGTTACAAGTTGACCTGTGGTGATAATGGATGAAATATACAAGCCAAGAGAATGGTCCAAGTTAACCCACAGCCTTTTCTCCCTGTCATCCTAAGTCTGATCAAATATGAAATCCGTGGTCCAGAAAGACTTCCTGTGCTGTGTGGAGACACCCCAACTATGTCACACTTCCACAACACTTCCCATATTCAGCCCTTCCGATGGACACGCTGACCACTTCATATGTACTTCGGTCTGGAGGGTCGCATATTGGACTCAGAGAGCAACACACTTGAAACAAGGTCCACCTGAGTGCTCTCCCAAGAAATGGCTTATCTGCAGCATTCCCTACCTGGTCCATGAGGTCTTGTGGATTTGCTCGGGTGTGGATCTCAGGACTCGTTCGTAGGGTATATAGAATATCAAGTCTATGACTCTTCATGTCTCAATGATTGGGCATCCAGTAAATGGTATCAGATTCCTTTGCCAGTGGACTGGCCAACCATAGCCCAGAGTGCAAGATGTCTGTCAACCAAAGCCAGTCTCTATGGAGTATACCTCCTCATTCTCTAGCCTCATGAGTGTCAGGGACAGAGCCCACTCCCTTCCAGGAGGGAACTTTCAATACCCTCAAATTGTAGGCATCATCACAGGGCTCCTGGAAGATCAGACAATCGACCCACCTTTCCTTCCTTATGCTTGTAGACACAACAAACACACTGGCACTGGCCCCAGGCACCACACTCCCAGGAAGCACTCAATGAGAGGGAGGGTGTGCTTATCCACCTGTGGAAAAGGCACGGGAAATAGACCGGTTACATCTGGGTTAAAAGGCCTCTGTTTGGAGGGCTCCCCTGTGGCTTAGGCTATGGAAATATGTATTCAGATGTGTGGAGCTGAAAATGCCCCATTGGGAATGTCTTCTTCAGGGGTTACATCCAGGGCCTCATGCTTGGAGGAGAGCATTGGGGCATGGTTTCCTTGTTTGTGCCCTGGGATGTCTTGTTTCAAATGGCCAGGAAGCACAATTCTTCTTTCACATGTAGGAACTCCCTTGAGGTATTCTGCCCACGGATCCCCTGAAGATATCACATGTTCAAACACCAAGCCTCTGTAATCTACATTTAGCTTGGGAGCCTGAGGCGAGTGGTGGCTATGCGTCTACAGATGGAGATAAGAGTGTTCATCCAAGAGGACCACCCCTCTGATGGATCCTCCTTTCCATCAACTTCGACATACCACCAGAGCAAGAGCTAATGGTGTCCATCTTTGAACTCTCAAGGTTTGAGGGTGAGACTTTCCCACATATGGCCCATCACACACCTCTTTTCTCACAGAGAGGTGGTTTGGTCACCAGGCTCCATGGGCATCATATCAGTGCCATGGCCACCTCTGGGAATGCACCTTTCAGAAGGAAGGCACCTCCACACACTGGGGAACCCAATTGTCTCTATCATGATGGATCTCTGATAACATGTGGAGCATTTCAGGGTCAAGTGCTTTCTCAGGCACTGCCTCACACGAATACACAGGACAGAATCTCTTTTGGAGAGCAAAGCTGACATTCCAAACACCCAAACAAAAGTCCCCTGGACAATGTCATCAAGGAACGACTGAGGAAGAACACCCTCTGAGCTGCCATTTCAATAGGAAGGGTCTTTTCCGCTTAGGGAAAATAGAGGGTGTCATTTAACTTAACCCACACCTCACGTCATTTGAGAGGACATGGGTGCCAAGCAGGGAGGACTGCTTGCTACCGACCTATTTCTAGAGGCAGGCCAAGAACGAGTGAAAATCTCATGCAAGAGTCCTGAGATTGCCTTTGTGTCTAATAGTCCCCGGAAACACAGACAAGGGCTTGGGAAGGAAATTGTGCCCTGGAATGTGGCTTGTGTCCAAAACACATCTCATTCTTTCTCTCTCTTCACTCTCTCTCTGGGCTTCTTCTTCCTTCATATTCTCTCGAATTCACCTCATCCAAGGTTATCTGTGGTGGTACAGGTTGGCATATCTCAGCCAGGAGAGCAGTCCAATTCTTTCACCAAGATTTTCCATCAGTCTTCCAAACTCCTCTCAAATGTGAAAGCATTATTCCTGAAATAACTCCTCTGTTTGTATGGGGATATTCCACCTTACACAATGTACCCCTATCTTACCATTGTCAGACCTTCACACTCACAGATAACCACCACAATTCTACTGCCTTCTACATGGTCACAGATGTGACTCCGAGATCAACATCTTTTCAACCACCCACACATAAGGGACCTAGTGAGAATTCACTTCTCTGAAGCACACCCCGTGTATTTGAAGTTGCTGGTGAGGTGGATCTCTCGACTCTTTCTAAGCGGAGTTCGGAAATGAAGTCTCTGACTCTCCATGTCTCAGTGAATAGGCATCTAAGTAGGGGTCTGAGCACTCTTCAGCAGGGTCTGAATGACAATGGGACAGAGTTCAAGGATTCGGTCCCCTCAAACCAGTCTCCATTTGGGACAATCCTCCTCCTTCTCTAGACCCTCAATTGGCAGGCCAGAGGCCCCTCTCATCCAAGAGGGAAACCTCAAGACCTGCCCATGGAGCCCTCACCACAGGGCTCACGGAGGAGAAGAAGAGAGACTCCTGAAATTCCTGACAATTGTGTACCCCACAAACAAGCCAGCTGTGGAACTAGTCACCCCACTTCCATCCAGCACCCCAGTAGACAGGACGTATTCTTATCAACCTGTGAAATACCCACCAGTCATATGCCAGCTTCATTCTCCGGAAATTTGTTACTGTGGATAGATAATGTGTGATTTCACCTATTGACGTGAATGTTCCTAAGCAGGGAATTGTCATTCCCCATGCCAATATTTCCTCAGGTTTGATACTGTGGGCCTCGTCCTTGGTTGAACGTAGAGGGGCCTATTTTCATGCTTTGACCTCTGGAATGAGATTTATCATCCCGGTCATACTTAGGAGTCTTTTTTCACCTGTTGGAAAAACTGAAAATATTAAGCTCACTGGTCCGTTTCAGATATATCCTAATCCAAAAGCAAGCCTGAGCAGTGGGTATTTATTTACTCAGGAGAATGATGAGGATGGTGGCCATGAGAAGAATGCTGGAAAGAATACTTATCATCCAATTGTCCAATACATCCAATGGATCATCCTTAATTTAGTATCAACATAACTCCAGATCATGAGCTCAGGCTGCCTGATGTACAACAATTCAGAGGTGATGGTGAGAGCCTTCCACTTTGGGCCCATTACTCGCCTCTCTTCTCTCAGATGCTCTGTGGTATCACAATGCTTGGTGGGCAGCATGCCATTGCCATGGCAACCATTGGGCCTGATCTGCTCAGATGGAAAGCAACTCCACCTCCTCTGTGCCCACCTGCTCTCCACAGAAGGATGGCACTTCCCCTGAACGTGTGTCAGGTTCAACACGGTGGTTCCAGAACTGCTCCCCAGGAATACTCAGTCTACAATCTCATTTGGAAAGAATATGGGATGGAAAAAATCCCACTCCCCACGGAGCCTGAACAGGAAAACAATGGCCGATGGAGGAAGAACAACACAGGAGCATCCCTTTCCATGGGAGGAGGCTTTTCCACGGAAGGAAACTATGGAATATCTTTTAACCTGATTTCCACCCATGCCATTTCAGCAGATATAGGTACCATAACAAGGCTTTCAGTCCTGTCTTCCAATATGGAGCTGGGATTGTAATGGGCACATTTTGGGAGTCAGGCCCGGAAGGAGAGAAGACTCTGGTACACGTGTGCTTGTTTGTCCCATTTGTGGGATATCCACCTTAAACAATCCCATGTCCTTGGAGCAATTATCCTGCCGTTGGCGGTACTTGTATCAACAGCTCCTGTACCTCTCTCTCTCCTTCTTTTGATCTCCTTCTCTCTAGCTCTCTCACTCTACCCTTTGCCCCACTTCTATTTCTTTTGAATCCTCCTGTTACAAGTTGACCTGTGGTGATAATGGATGAAATATACAAGCCAAGAGAATGGTCCAAGTTAACCCACAGCCTTTTCTCCCTGTCATCCTAAGTCTGATCAAATATGAAATCCGTGGTCCAGAAAGACTTCCTGTGCTGTGTGGAGACACCCCAACTATGTCACACTTCCACAACACTTCCCATATTCAGCCCTTCCGATGGACACGCTGACCACTTCATATGTACTTCGGTCTGGAGGGTCGCATATTGGACTCAGAGAGCAACACACTTGAAACAAGGTCCACCTGAGTGCTCTCCCAAGAAATGGCTTATCTGCAGCATTCCCTACCTGGTCCATGAGGTATTGTGGATTTGCTCGGGTGTGGATCTCAGGACTCGTTCGTAGGGTATATAGAATATCAAGTCTATGACTCTTCATGTCTCAATGATTGGGCATCCAGTAAATGGTATCAGATTCCTTTGCCAGTGGACTGGCCAACCATAGCCCAGAGTGCAAGATGTCTGTCAACCAAAGCCAGTCTCTATGGAGTATACCTCCTCATTCTCTAGCCTCATGAGTGTCAGGGACAGAGCCCACTCCCTTCCAGGAGGGAACTTTCAACACCCTCAAATTGTAGGCATCATCACAGGGCTCCTGGAAGATCAGACAATCGACCCACCTTTCCTTCCTTATGCTTGTAGACACAACAAACACACTGGCACTGGCCCCAGGCACCACACTCCCAGGAAGCACTCAATGAGAGGGAGGGTGTGCTTATCCACCTGTGGAAAAGGCACGGGAAATAGACCGGTTACATCTGGGTTAAAAGGCCTCTGTTTGGAGGGCTCCCCTGTGGCTTAGGCTATGGAAATATGTATTCAGATGTGTGGAGCTGAAAATGCCCCATTGGGAATGTCTTCTTCAGGGGTTACATCCAGGGCCTCATGCTTGGAGGAGAGCATTGGGGCATGGTTTCCTTGTTTGTGCCCTGGGATGTCTTGTTTCAAATGGCCAGGAAGCACAATTCTTCTTTCACATGTAGGAACTCCCTTGAGGTATTCTGCCCACGGATCCCCTGAAGATATCACATGTTCAAACACCAAGCCTCTGTAATCTACATTTAGCTTGGGAGCCTGAGGCGAGTGGTGGCTATGCGTCTACAGATGGAGATCAGAGGGTTCATCCAAGAGGACCACCCCTCTGATGGATCCTCCTTTCCATCAACTTCGACATACCACCAGAGCAAGAGCTAATGGTGTCCATCTTTGAACTCTCAAGGTTTGAGGGTGAGACTTTCCCACATATGGCCCATCACACACCTCTTTTCTCACAGAGAGGTGGTTTGGTCACCAGGCTCCATGGGCATCATATCAGTGCCATGGCCACCTCTGGGAATGCACCTTTCAGAAGGAAGGCACCTCCACACACTGGGGAACCCAATTGTCTCTATCATGATGGATCTCTGATAACATGTGTAGCATTTCAGGGTCAAGTGCTTTCTCAGGCACTGCCTCACACGAATACACAGGACAGAATCTCTTTTGGAGAGAAAAGCTGACATTCCAAACACCCAAACAAAAGTCCCCTGGACAATGTCATCAAGGAACGACTGAGGAAGAACACCCTCTGAGCTGCCATTTCAATAGGAAGGGTCTTTTCCGCTTAGGGAAAATAGAGGGTGTCATTTAACTTAACCCACACCTCACGTCATTTGAGAGGACATGGGTGCCAAGCAGGGAGGACTGCTTGCTACCGACCTATTTCTAGAGGCAGGCCAAGAACGAGTGAAAATCTCATGCAAGAGTCCTGAGATTGCCTTTGTTTCTAATAGTCCCCGGAAACACAGACAAGGGCTTGGGAAGGAAATTGTGCCCTGGAATGTGGCTTGTGTCCAAAACACATCTCATTCTTTCTCTCTCTCACTCTCTCTCTGGGCTTCTTCTTCCTTCATATTCTCTCGAATTCACCTCATCCAAGGTTATCTGTGGTGGTACAGGTTGGCATATCTCAGCCAGGAGAGCAGTCCAATTCTTTCACCAAGATTTTCCATCAGTCTTCCAAACTCCTCTCAAATGTGAAAGCATTATTCCTGAAATAACTCCTCTGTTTGTATGGGGATATTCCACCTTACACAATGTACCCCTATCTTACCATTGTCAGACCTTCACACTCACAGATAACCACCACAATTCTACTGCCTTCTACATGGTCACAGATGTGACTCCGAGATCAACATCTTTTCAACCACCCACACATAAGGGACCGAGTGAGAATTCACTTCTCTGAAGCACACCCCGTGTATTTGAAGTTGCTGGTGAGGTGGATCTCTCGACTCTTTCTAAGCGGAGTTCGGAAATGAAGTCTCTGCCTCTCCATGTCTCAGTGAATAGGCATCTAAGTAGGGGTCTGAGCACTCTTCAGCAGGGTCTGAATGACAATGGGACAGAGTTCAAGGATTCGGTCCCCTCAAACCAGTCTCCATTTGGGACAATCCTCCTCCTTCTCTAGACCCTCAATTGGCAGGCCAGAGGCCCCTCTCATCCAAGAGGGAAACCTCAAGACCTGCCCATGGAGCCCTCACCACAGGGCTCACGGAGGAGAAGAAGAGAGACTCCTGAAATTCCTGACAATTGTGTACCCCACAAACAAGCCAGCTGTGGAACTAGTCACCCCACTTCCATCCAGCACCCCAGTAGACAGGACGTATTCTTATCAACCTGTGAAATACCCACCAGTCATATCCCAGCTTCATTCTCCGGAAATTTGTTACTGTGGATAGATAATGTGTGATTTCACCTATTGACGTGAATGTTCCTAAGCAGGGAATTGTCATTCCCCATGCCAATATTTCCTCAGGTTTGATACTGTGGGCCTCGTCCTTGGTTGAACGTAGAGGGGCCTATTTTCATGCTTTGACCTCTGGAATGAGATTTATCATCCCGGTCATACTTAGGAGTCTTTTTTCACCTGTTGGAAAAACTGAAAATATTAAGCTCACTGGTCCGTTTCAGATATATCCTAATCCAAAAGCAAGCCTGAGCAGTGGGTATTTATTTACTCAGGAGAATGATGAGGATGGTGGCCATGAGAAGAATGCTGGAAAGAATACTTATCATCCAATTGTCCAATACATCCAATGGATCATCCTTAATTTAGTATCAACATAACTCCAGATCATGAGCTCAGGCTGCCTGATGTACAACAATTCAGAGGTGATGGTGAGAGCCTTCCACTTTGGGCCCATTACTCGCCTCTCTTCTCTCAGATGCTCTGTGGTATCACAATGCTTGGTGGGCAGCATGCCATTGCCATGGCAACCATTGGGCCTGATCTGCTCAGATGGAAAGCAACTCCACCTCCTCTGTGCCCACCTGCTCTCCACAGAAGGATGGCACTTCCCCTGAACGTGTGTCAGGTTCAACACGGTGGTTCCAGAACTGCTCCCCAGGAATACTCAGTCTACAATCTCATTTGGAAAGACTATGGGATGGAAAAAATCCCACTCCCCACGGAGCCTGAACAGGAAAACAATGGCCGATGGAGGAAGAACAACACAGGAGCATCCCTTTCCATGGGAGGAGGCTTTTCCACGGAAGGAAACTATGGAATATCTTTTAACCTGATTTCCACCCATGCCATTTCAGCAGATATAGGTACCATACCAAGGCTTTCAGTCCTGTCTTCCAATATGGAGCTGGGATTGTAATGGGCACATTTTGGGAGTCAGGCCCGGAAGGAGAGAAGACTCTGGTACACGTGTGCTTGTTTGTCCCATTTGTGGGATATCCACCTTAAACAATCCCATGTCCTTGGAGCAATTATCCTGCCGTTGGCGGTACTTGTATCAACAGCTCCTGTACCTCTCTCTCTCCTTCTTTTGATCTCCTTCTCTCTAGCTCTCTCACTCTACCCTTTGCCCCACTTCTATTTCTTTTGAATCCTCCTGTTACAAGTTGACCTGTGGTGATAATGGATGAAATATACAAGCCAAGAGAATGGTCCAAGTTAACCCACAGCCTTTTCTCCCTGTCATCCTAAGTCTGATCAAATATGAAATCCGTGGTCCAGAAAGACTTCCTGTGCTGTGTGGAGACACCCCAACTATGTCACACTTCCACAACACTTCCCATATTCAGCCCTTCCGATGGACACGCTGACCACTTCATATGTACTTCGGTCTGGAGGGTCGCATATTGGACTCAGAGAGCAACACACTTGAAACAAGGTCCACCTGAGTGCTCTCCCAAGAAATGGCTTATCTGCAGCATTCCCTACCTGGTCCATGAGGTATTGTGGATTTGCTCGGGTGTGGATCTCAGGACTCGTTCGTAGGGTATATAGAATATCAAGTCTATGACTCTTCATGTCTCAATGATTGGGCATCCAGTAAATGGTATCAGATTCCTTTGCCAGTGGACTGGCCAACCATAGCCCAGAGTGCAAGATGTCTGTCAACCAAAGCCAGTCTCTATGGAGTATACCTCCTCATTCTCTAGCCTCATGAGTGTCAGGGACAGAGCCCACTCCCTTCCAGGAGGGAACTTTCAACACCCTCAAATTGTAGGCATCATCACAGGGCTCCTGGAAGATCAGACAATCGACCCACCTTTCCTTCCTTATGCTTGTAGACACAACAAACACACTGGCACTGGCCCCAGGCACCACACTCCCAGGAAGCACTCAATGAGAGGGAGGGTGTGCTTATCCACCTGTGGAAAAGGCACGGGAAATAGACCGGTTACATCTGGGTTAAAAGGCCTCTGTTTGGAGGGCTCCCCTGTGGCTTAGGCTATGGAAATATGTATTCAGATGTGTGGAGCTGAAAATGCCCCATTGGGAATGTCTTCTTCAGGGGTTACATCCAGGGCCTCATGCTTGGAGGAGAGCATTGGGGCATGGTTTCCTTGTTTGTGCCCTGGGATGTCTTGTTTCAAATGGCCAGGAAGCACAATTCTTCTTTCACATGTAGGAACTCCCTTGAGGTATTCTGCCCACGGATCCCCTGAAGATATCACATGTTCAAACACCAAGCCTCTGTAATCTACATTTAGCTTGGGAGCCTGAGGCGAGTGGTGGCTATGCGTCTACAGATGGAGATCAGAGGGTTCATCCAAGAGGACCACCCCTCTGATGGATCCTCCTTTCCATCAACTTCGACATACCACCAGAGCAAGAGCTAATGGTGTCCATCTTTGAACTCTCAAGGTTTGAGGGTGAGACTTTCCCACATATGGCCCATCACACACCTCTTTTCTCACAGAGAGGTGGTTTGGTCACCAGGCTCCATGGGCATCATATCAGTGCCATGGCCAGCTCTGGGAATGCACCTTTCAGAAGGAAGGCACCTCCACACACTGGGGAACCCAATTGTCTCTATCATGATGGATCTCTGATAACATGTGTAGCATTTCAGGGTCAAGTGCTTTCTCAGGCACTGCCTCACACGAATACACAGGACAGAATCTCTTTTGGAGAGAAAAGCTGACATTCCAAACACCCAAACAAAAGTCCCCTGGACAATGTCATCAAGGAACGACTGAGGAAGAACACCCTCTGAGCTGCCATTTCAATAGGAAGGGTCTTTTCCGCTTAGGGAAAATAGAGGGTGTCATTTAACTTAACCCACACCTCACGTCATTTGAGAGGACATGGGTGCCAAGCAGGGAGGACTGCTTGCTACCGACCTATTTCTAGAGGCAGGCCAAGAACGAGTGAAAATCTCATGCAAGAGTCCTGAGATTGCCTTTGTGTCTAATAGTCCCCGGAAACACAGACAAGGGCTTGGGAAGGAAATTGTGCCCTGGAATGTGGCTTGTGTCCAAAACACATCTCATTCTTTCTCTCTCTCACTCTCTCTCTGGGCTTCTTCTTCCTTCATATTCTCTCGAATTCACCTCATCCAAGGTTATCTGTGGTGGTACAGGTTGGCATATCTCAGCCAGGAGAGCAGTCCAATTCTTTCACCAAGATTTTCCATCAGTCTTCCAAACTCCTCTCAAATGTGAAAGCATTATTCCTGAAATAACTCCTCTGTTTGTATGGGGATATTCCACCTTACACAATGTACCCCTATCTTACCATTGTCAGACCTTCACACTCACAGATAACCACCACAATTCTACTGCCTTCTACATGGTCACAGATGTGACTCCGAGATCAACATCTTTTCAACCACCCACACATAAGGGACCGAGTGAGAATTCACTTCTCTGAAGCACACCCCGTGTATTTGAAGTTGCTGGTGAGGTGGATCTCTCGACTCTTTCTAAGCGGAGTTCGGAAATGAAGTCTCTGCCTCTCCATGTCTCAGTGAATAGGCATCTAAGTAGGGGTCTGAGCACTCTTCAGCAGGGTCTGAATGACAATGGGACAGAGTTCAAGGATTCGGTCCCCTCAAACCAGTCTCCATTTGGGACAATCCTCCTCCTTCTCTAGACCCTCAATTGGCAGGCCAGAGGCCCCTCTCATCCAAGAGGGAAACCTCAAGACCTGCCCATGGAGCCCTCACCACAGGGCTCACGGAGGAGAAGAAGAGAGACTCCTGAAATTCCTGACAATTGTGTACCCCACAAACAAGCCAGCTGTGGAACTAGTCACCCCACTTCCATCCAGCACCCCAGTAGACAGGACGTATTCTTATCAACCTGTGAAATACCCACCAGTCATATGCCAGCTTCATTCTCCGGAAATTTGTTACTGTGGATAGATAATGTGTGATTTCACCTATTGACGTGAATGTTCCTAAGCAGGGAATTGTCATTCCCCATGCCAATATTTCCTCAGGTTTGATACTGTGGGCCTCGTCCTTGGTTGAACGTAGAGGGGCCTATTTTCATGCTTTGACCTCTGGAATGAGATTTATCATCCCGGTCATACTTAGGAGTCTTTTTTCACCTGTTGGAAAAACTGAAAATATTAAGCTCACTGGTCCGTTTCAGATATATCCTAATCCAAAAGCAAGCCTGAGCAGTGGGTATTTATTTACTCAGGAGAATGATGAGGATGGTGGCCATGAGAAGAATGCTGGAAAGAATACTTATCATCCAATTGTCCAATACATCCAATGGATCATCCTTAATTTAGTATCAACATAACTCCAGATCATGAGCTCAGGCTGCCTGATGTACAACAATTCAGAGGTGATGGTGAGAGCCTTCCACTTTGGGCCCATTACTCGCCTCTCTTCTCTCAGATGCTCTGTGGTATCACAATGCTTGGTGGGCAGCATGCCATTGCCATGGCAACCATTGGGCCTGATCTGCTCAGATGGAAAGCAACTCCACCTCCTCTGTGCCCACCTGCTCTCCACAGAAGGATGGCACTTCCCCTGAACGTGTGTCAGGTTCAACACGGTGGTTCCAGAACTGCTCCCCAGGAATACTCAGTCTACAATCTCATTTGGAAAGACTATGGGATGGAAAAAATCCCACTCCCCACGGAGCCTGAACAGGAAAACAATGGCCGATGGAGGAAGAACAACACAGGAGCATCCCTTTCCATGGGAGGAGGCTTTTCCACGGAAGGAAACTATGGAATATCTTTTAACCTGATTTCCACCCATGCCATTTCAGCAGATATAGGTACCATACCAAGGCTTTCAGTCCTGTCTTCCAATATGGAGCTGGGATTGTAATGGGCACATTTTGGGAGTCAGGCCCGGAAGGAGAGAAGACTCTGGTACACGTGTGCTTGTTTGTCCCATTTGTGGGATATCCACCTTAAACAATCCCATGTCCTTGGAGCAATTATCCTGCCGTTGGCGGTACTTGTATCAACAGCTCCTGTACCTCTCTCTCTCCTTCTTTTGATCTCCTTCTCTCTAGCTCTCTCACTCTACCCTTTGCCCCACTTCTATTTCTTTTGAATCCTCCTGTTACAAGTTGACCTGTGGTGATAATGGATGAAATATACAAGCCAAGAGAATGGTCCAAGTTAACCCACAGCCTTTTCTCCCTGTCATCCTAAGTCTGATCAAATATGAAATCCGTGGTCCAGAAAGACTTCCTGTGCTGTGTGGAGACACCCCAACTATGTCACACTTCCACAACACTTCCCATATTCAGCCCTTCCGATGGACACGCTGACCACTTCATATGTACTTCGGTCTGGAGGGTCGCATATTGGACTCAGAGAGCAACACACTTGAAACAAGGTCCACCTGAGTGCTCTCCCAAGAAATGGCTTATCTGCAGCATTCCCTACCTGGTCCATGAGGTCTTGTGGATTTGCTCGGGTGTGGATCTCAGGACTCGTTCGTAGGGTATATAGAATATCAAGTCTATGACTCTTCATGTCTCAATGATTGGGCATCCAGTAAATGGTATCAGATTCCTTTGCCAGTGGACTGGCCAACCATAGCCCAGAGTGCAAGATGTCTGTCAACCAAAGCCAGTCTCTATGGAGTATACCTCCTCATTCTCTAGCCTCATGAGTGTCAGGGACAGAGCCCACTCCCTTCCAGGAGGGAACTTTCAATACCCTCAAATTGTAGGCATCATCACAGGGCTCCTGGAAGATCAGACAATCGACCCACCTTTCCTTCCTTATGCTTGTAGACACAACAAACACACTGGCACTGGCCCCAGGCACCACACTCCCAGGAAGCACTCAATGAGAGGGAGGGTGTGCTTATCCACCTGTGGAAAAGGCACGGGAAATAGACCGGTTACATCTGGGTTAAAAGGCCTCTGTTTGGAGGGCTCCCCTGTGGCTTAGGCTATGGAAATATGTATTCAGATGTGTGGAGCTGAAAATGCCCCATTGGGAATGTCTTCTTCAGGGGTTACATCCAGGGCCTCATGCTTGGAGGAGAGCATTGGGGCATGGTTTCCTTGTTTGTGCCCTGGGATGTCTTGTTTCAAATGGCCAGGAAGCACAATTCTTCTTTCACATGTAGGAACTCCCTTGAGGTATTCTGCCCACGGATCCCCTGAAGATATCACATGTTCAAACACCAAGCCTCTGTAATCTACATTTAGCTTGGGAGCCTGAGGCGAGTGGTGGCTATGCGTCTACAGATGGAGATCAGAGGGTTCATCCAAGAGGACCACCCCTCTGATGGATCCTCCTTTCCATCAACTTCGACATACCACCAGAGCAAGAGCTAATGGTGTCCATCTTTGAACTCTCAAGGTTTGAGGGTGAGACTTTCCCACATATGGCCCATCACACACCTCTTTTCTCACAGAGAGGTGGTTTGGTCACCAGGCTCCATGGGCATCATATCAGTGCCATGGCCACCTCTGGGAATGCACCTTTCAGAAGGAAGGCACCTCCACACACTGGGGAACCCAATTGTCTCTATCATGATGGATCTCTGATAACATGTGTAGCATTTCAGGGTCAAGTGCTTTCTCAGGCACTGCCTCACACGAATACACAGGACAGAATCTCTTTTGGAGAGAAAAGCTGACATTCCAAACACCCAAACAAAAGTCCCCTGGACAATGTCATCAAGGAACGACTGAGGAAGAACACCCTCTGAGCTGCCATTTCAATAGGAAGGGTCTTTTCCGCTTAGGGAAAATAGAGGGTGTCATTTAACTTAACCCACACCTCACGTCATTTGAGAGGACATGGGTGCCAAGCAGGGAGGACTGCTTGCTACCGACCTATTTCTAGAGGCAGGCCAAGAACGAGTGAAAATCTCATGCAAGAGTCCTGAGATTGCCTTTGTGTCTAATAGTCCCCGGAAACACAGACAAGGGCTTGGGAAGGAAATTGTGCCCTGGAATGTGGCTTGTGTCCAAAACACATCTCATTCTTTCTCTCTCTTCACTCTCTCTCTGGGCTTCTTCTTCCTTCATATTCTCTCGAATTCACCTCATCCAAGGTTATCTGTGGTGGTACAGGTTGGCATATCTCAGCCAGGAGAGCAGTCCAATTCTTTCACCAAGATTTTCCATCAGTCTTCCAAACTCCTCTCAAATGTGAAAGCATTATTCCTGAAATAACTCCTCTGTTTGTATGGGGATATTCCACCTTACACAATGTACCCCTATCTTACCATTGTCAGACCTTCACACTCACAGATAACCACCACAATTCTACTGCCTTCTACATGGTCACAGATGTGACTCCGAGATCAACATCTTTTCAACCACCCACACATAAGGGACCGAGTGAGAATTCACTTCTCTGAAGCACACCCCGTGTATTTGAAGTTGCTGGTGAGGTGGATCTCTCGACTCTTTCTAAGCGGAGTTCGGAAATGAAGTCTCTGCCTCTCCATGTCTCAGTGAATAGGCATCTAAGTAGGGGTCTGAGCACTCTTCAGCAGGGTCTGAATGACAATGGGACAGAGTTCAAGGATTCGGTCCCCTCAAACCAGTCTCCATTTGGGACAATCCTCCTCCTTCTCTAGACCCTCAATTGGCAGGCCAGAGGCCCCTCTCATCCAAGAGGGAAACCTCAAGACCTGCCCATGGAGCCCTCACCACAGGGCTCACGGAGGAGAAGAAGAGAGACTCCTGAAATTCCTGACAATTGTGTACCCCACAAACAAGCCAGCTGTGGAACTAGTCACCCCACTTCCATCCAGCACCCCAGTAGACAGGACGTATTCTTATCAACCTGTGAAATACCCACCAGTCATATGCCAGCTTCATTCTCCGGAAATTTGTTACTGTGGATAGATAATGTGTGATTTCACCTATTGACGTGAATGTTCCTAAGCAGGGAATTGTCATTCCCCATGCCAATATTTCCTCAGGTTTGATACTGTGGGCCTCGTCCTTGGTTGAACGTAGAGGGGCCTATTTTCATGCTTTGACCTCTGGAATGAGATTTATCATCCCGGTCATACTTAGGAGTCTTTTTTCACCTGTTGGAAAAACTGAAAATATTAAGCTCACTGGTCCGTTTCAGATATATCCTAATCCAAAAGCAAGCCTGAGCAGTGGGTATTTATTTACTCAGGAGAATGATGAGGATGGTGGCCATGAGAAGAATGCTGGAAAGAATACTTATCATCCAATTGTCCAATACATCCAATGGATCATCCTTAATTTAGTATCAACATAACTCCAGATCATGAGCTCAGGCTGCCTGATGTACAACAATTCAGAGGTGATGGTGAGAGCCTTCCACTTTGGGCCCATTACTCGCCTCTCTTCTCTCAGATGCTCTGTGGTATCACAATGCTTGGTGGGCAGCATGCCATTGCCATGGCAACCATTGGGCCTGATCTGCTCAGATGGAAAGCAACTCCACCTCCTCTGTGCCCACCTGCTCTCCACAGAAGGATGGCACTTCCCCTGAACGTGTGTCAGGTTCAACACGGTGGTTCCAGAACTGCTCCCCAGGAATACTCAGTCTACAATCTCATTTGGAAAGAATATGGGATGGAAAAAATCCCACTCCCCACGGAGCCTGAACAGGAAAACAATGGCCGATGGAGGAAGAACAACACAGGAGCATCCCTTTCCATGGGAGGAGGCTTTTCCACGGAAGGAAACTATGGAATATCTTTTAACCTGATTTCCTCCCATGCCATTTCAGCAGATATAGGTACCATAACAAGGCTTTCAATCCTGTCTTCCAATATGGAGCTGGGATTGTAATGGGCACATTTTGGGAGTCAGGCCCGGAAGGAGAGAAGACTCTGGTACACGTGTGCTTGTTTGTCCCATTTGTGGGATATCCACCTTAAACAATCCCATGTCCTTGGAGCAATTATCCTGCCGTTGGCGGTACTTGTATCAACAGCTCCTGTACCTCTCTCTCTCCTTCTTTTGATCTCCTTCTCTCTAGCTCTCTCACTCTACCCTTTGCCCCACTTCTATTTCTTTTGAATCCTCCTGTTACAAGTTGACCTGTGGTGATAATGGATGAAATATACAAGCCAAGAGAATGGTCCAAGTTAACCCACAGCCTTTTCTCCCTGTCATCCTAAGTCTGATCAAATATGAAATCCGTGGTCCAGAAAGACTTCCTGTGCTGTGTGGAGACACCCCAACTATGTCACACTTCCACAACACTTCCCATATTCAGCCCTTCCGATGGACACGCTGACCACTTCATATGTACTTCGGTCTGGAGGGTCGCATATTGGACTCAGAGAGCAACACACTTGAAACAAGGTCCACCTGAGTGCTCTCCCAAGAAATGGCTTATCTGCAGCATTCCCTACCTGGTCCATGAGGTCTTGTGGATTTGCTCGGGTGTGGATCTCAGGACTCGTTCGTAGGGTATATAGAATATCAAGTCTATGACTCTTCATGTCTCAATGATTGGGCATCCAGTAAATGGTATCAGATTCCTTTGCCAGTGGACTGGCCAACCATAGCCCAGAGTGCAAGATGTCTGTCAACCAAAGCCAGTCTCTATGGAGTATACCTCCTCATTCTCTAGCCTCATGAGTGTCAGGGACAGAGCCCACTCCCTTCCAGGAGGGAACTTTCAATACCCTCAAATTGTAGGCATCATCACAGGGCTCCTGGAAGATCAGACAATCGACCCACCTTTCCTTCCTTATGCTTGTAGACACAACAAACACACTGGCACTGGCCCCAGGCACCACACTCCCAGGAAGCACTCAATGAGAGGGAGGGTGTGCTTATCCACCTGTGGAAAAGGCACGGGAAATAGACCGGTTACATCTGGGTTAAAAGGCCTCTGTTTGGAGGGCTCCCCTGTGGCTTAGGCTATGGAAATATGTATTCAGATGTGTGGAGCTGAAAATGCCCCATTGGGAATGTCTTCTTCAGGGGTTACATCCAGGGCCTCATGCTTGGAGGAGAGCATTGGGGCATGGTTTCCTTGTTTGTGCCCTGGGATGTCTTGTTTCAAATGGCCAGGAAGCACAATTCTTCTTTCACATGTAGGAACTCCCTTGAGGTATTCTGCCCACGGATCCCCTGAAGATATCACATGTTCAAACACCAAGCCTCGGTAATCTACATTTAGCTTGGGAGCCTGAGGCGAGTGGTGGCTATGCGTCTACAGATGGAGATCAGAGGGTTCATCCAAGAGGACCACCCCTCTGATGGATCCTCCTTTCCATCAACTTCGACATACCACCAGAGCAAGAGCTAATGGTGTCCATCTTTGAACTCTCAAGGTTTGAGGGTGAGACTTTCCCACATATGGCCCATCACACACCTCTTTTCTCACAGAGAGGTGGTTTGGTCACCAGGCTCCATGGGCATCATATCAGTGCCATGGCCACCTCTGGGAATGCACCTTTCAGAAGGAAGGCACCTCCACACACTGGGGAACCCAATTGTCTCTATCATGATGGATCTCTGATAACATGTGTAGCATTTCCGGGTCAAGTGCTTTCTCAGGCACTGCCTCACACGAATACACAGGACAGAATCTCTTTTGGAGAGAAAAGCTGACATTCCAAACACCCAAACAAAAGTCCCCTGGACAATGTCATCAAGGAACGACTGAGGAAGAACACCCTCTGAGCTGCCATTTCAATAGGAAGGGTCTTTTCCGCTTAGGGAAAATAGAGGGTGTCATTTAACTTAACCCACACCTCACGTCATTTGAGAGGACATGGGTGCCAAGCAGGGAGGACTGCTTGCTACCGACCTATTTCTAGAGGCAGGCCAAGAACGAGTGAAAATCTCATGCAAGAGTCCTGAGATTGCCTTTGTGTCTAATAGTCCCCGGAAACACAGACAAGGGCTTGGGAAGGAAATTGTGCCCTGGAATGTGGCTTGTGTCCAAAACACATCTCATTCTTTCTCTCTCTTCACTCTCTCTCTGGGCTTCTTCTTCCTTCATATTCTCTCGAATTCACCTCATCCAAGGTTATCTGTGGTGGTACAGGTTGGCATATCTCAGCCAGGAGAGCAGTCCAATTCTTTCACCAAGATTTTCCATCAGTCTTCCAAACTCCTCTCAAATGTGAAAGCATTATTCCTGAAATAACTCCTCTGTTTGTATGGGGATATTCCACCTTACACAATGTACCCCTATCTTACCATTGTCAGACCTTCACACTCACAGATAACCACCACAATTCTACTGCCTTCTACATGGTCACAGATGTGACTCCGAGATCAACATCTTTTCAACCACCCACACATAAGGGACCGAGTGAGAATTCACTTCTCTGAAGCACACCCCGTGTATTTGAAGTTGCTGGTGAGGTGGATCTCTCGACTCTTTCTAAGCGGAGTTCGGAAATGAAGTCTCTGCCTCTCCATGTCTCAGTGAATAGGCATCTAAGTAGGGGTCTGAGCACTCTTCAGCAGGGTCTGAATGACAATGGGACAGAGTTCAAGGATTCGGTCCCCTCAAACCAGTCTCCATTTGGGACAATCCTCCTCCTTCTCTAGACCCTCAATTGGCAGGCCAGAGGCCCCTCTCATCCAAGAGGGAAACCTCAAGACCTGCCCATGGAGCCCTCACCACAGGGCTCACGGAGGAGAAGAAGAGAGACTCCTGAAATTCCTGACAATTGTGTACCCCACAAACAAGCCAGCTGTGGAACTAGTCACCCCACTTCCATCCAGCACCCCAGTAGACAGGACGTATTCTTATCAACCTGTGAAATACCCACCAGTCATATGCCAGCTTCATTCTCCGGAAATTTGTTACTGTGGATAGATAATGTGTGATTTCACCTATTGACGTGAATGTTCCTAAGCAGGGAATTGTCATTCCCCATGCCAATATTTCCTCAGGTTTGATACTGTGGGCCTCGTCCTTGGTTGAACGTAGAGGGGCCTATTTTCATGCTTTGACCTCTGGAATGAGATTTATCATCCCGGTCATACTTAGGAGTCTTTTTTCACCTGTTGGAAAAACTGAAAATATTAAGCTCACTGGTCCGTTTCAGATATATCCTAATCCAAAAGCAAGCCTGAGCAGTGGGTATTTATTTACTCAGGAGAATGATGAGGATGGTGGCCATGAGAAGAATGCTGGAAAGAATACTTATCATCCAATTGTCCAATACATCCAATGGATCATCCTTAATTTAGTATCAACATAACTCCAGATCATGAGCTCAGGCTGCCTGATGTACAACAATTCAGAGGTGATGGTGAGAGCCTTCCACTTTGGGCCCATTACTCGCCTCTCTTCTCTCAGATGCTCTGTGGTATCACAATGCTTGGTGGGCAGCATGCCATTGCCATGGCAACCATTGGGCCTGATCTGCTCAGATGGAAAGCAACTCCACCTCCTCTGTGCCCACCTGCTCTCCACAGAAGGATGGCACTTCCCCTGAACGTGTGTCAGGTTCAACACGGTGGTTCCAGAACTGCTCCCCAGGAATACTCAGTCTACAATCTCATTTGGAAAGACTATGGGATGGAAAAAATCCCACTCCCCACGGAGCCTGAACAGGAAAACAATGGCCGATGGCGGAAGAACAACACAGGAGCATCCCTTTCCATGGGAGGAGGCTTTTCCACGGAAGGAAACTATGGAATATCTTTTAACCTGATTTCCACCCATGCCATTTCAGCAGATATAGGTACCATACCAAGGCTTTCAGTCCTGTCTTCCAATATGGAGCTGGGATTGTAATGGGCACATTTTGGGAGTCAGGCCCGGAAGGAGAGAAGACTCTGGTACACGTGTGCTTGTTTGTCCCATTTGTGGGATATCCACCTTAAACAATCCCATGTCCTTGGAGCAATTATCCTGCCGTTGGCGGTACTTGTATCAACAGCTCCTGTACCTCTCTCTCTCCTTCTTTTGATCTCCTTCTCTCTAGCTCTCTCACTCTACCCTTTGCCCCACTTCTATTTCTTTTGAATCCTCCTGTTACAAGTTGACCTGTGGTGATAATGGATGAAATATACAAGCCAAGAGAATGGTCCAAGTTAACCCACAGCCTTTTCTCCCTGTCATCCTAAGTCTGATCAAATATGAAATCCGTGGTCCAGAAAGACTTCCTGTGCTGTGTGGAGACACCCCAACTATGTCACACTTCCACAACACTTCCCATATTCAGCCCTTCCGATGGACACGCTGACCACTTCATATGTACTTCGGTCTGGAGGGTCGCATATTGGACTCAGAGAGCAACACACTTGAAACAAGGTCCACCTGAGTGCTCTCCCAAGAAATGGCTTATCTGCAGCATTCCCTACCTGGTCCATGAGGTCTTGTGGATTTGCTCGGGTGTGGATCTCAGGACTCGTTCGTAGGGTATATAGAATATCAAGTCTATGACTCTTCATGTCTCAATGATTGGGCATCCAGTAAATGGTATCAGATTCCTTTGCCAGTGGACTGGCCAACCATAGCCCAGAGTGCAAGATGTCTGTCAACCAAAGCCAGTCTCTATGGAGTATACCTCCTCATTCTCTAGCCTCATGAGTGTCAGGGACAGAGCCCACTCCCTTCCAGGAGGGAACTTTCAATACCCTCAAATTGTAGGCATCATCACAGGGCTCCTGGAAGATCAGACAATCGACCCACCTTTCCTTCCTTATGCTTGTAGACACAACAAACACACTGGCACTGGCCCCAGGCACCACACTCCCAGGAAGCACTCAATGAGAGGGAGGGTGTGCTTATCCACCTGTGGAAAAGGCACGGGAAATAGACCGGTTACATCTGGGTTAAAAGGCCTCTGTTTGGAGGGCTCCCCTGTGGCTTAGGCTATGGAAATATGTATTCAGATGTGTGGAGCTGAAAATGCCCCATTGGGAATGTCTTCTTCAGGGGTTACATCCAGGGCCTCATGCTTGGAGGAGAGCATTGGGGCATGGTTTCCTTGTTTGTGCCCTGGGATGTCTTGTTTCAAATGGCCAGGAAGCACAATTCTTCTTTCACATGTAGGAACTCCCTTGAGGTATTCTGCCCACGGATCCCCTGAAGATATCACATGTTCAAACACCAAGCCTCTGTAATCTACATTTAGCTTGGGAGCCTGAGGCGAGTGGTGGCTATGCGTCTACAGATGGAGATAAGAGTGTTCATCCAAGAGGACCACCCCTCTGATGGATCCTCCTTTCCATCAACTTCGACATACCACCAGAGCAAGAGCTAATGGTGTCCATCTTTGAACTCTCAAGGTTTGAGGGTGAGACTTTCCCACATATGGCCCATCACACACCTCTTTTCTCACAGAGAGGTGGTTTGGTCACCAGGCTCCATGGGCATCATATCAGTGCCATGGCCACCTCTGGGAATGCACCTTTCAGAAGGAAGGCACCTCCACACACTGGGGAACCCAATTGTCTCTATCATGATGGATCTCTGATAACATGTGTAGCATTTCAGGGTCAAGTGCTTTCTCAGGCACTGCCTCACACGAATACACAGGACAGAATCTCTTTTGGAGAGCAAAGCTGACATTCCAAACACCCAAACAAAAGTCCCCTGGACAATGTCATCAAGGAACGACTGAGGAAGAACACCCTCTGAGCTGCCATTTCAATAGGAAGGGTCTTTTCCGCTTAGGGAAAATAGAGGGTGTCATTTAACTTAACCCACACCTCACGTCATTTGAGAGGACATGGGTGCCAAGCAGGGAGGACTGCTTGCTACCGACCTATTTCTAGAGGCAGGCCAAGAACGAGTGAAAATCTCATGCAAGAGTCCTGAGATTGCCTTTGTGTCTAATAGTCCCCGGAAACACAGACAAGGGCTTGGGAAGGAAATTGTGCCCTGGAATGTGGCTTGTGTCCAAAACACATCTCATTCTTTCTCTCTCTCACTCTCTCTCTGGGCTTCTTCTTCCTTCATATTCTCTCGAATTCACCTCATCCAAGGTTATCTGTGGTGGTACAGGTTGGCATATCTCAGCCAGGAGAGCAGTCCAATTCTTTCACCAAGATTTTCCATCAGTCTTCCAAACTCCTCTCAAATGTGAAAGCATTATTCCTGAAATAACTCCTCTGTTTGTATGGGGATATTCCACCTTACACAATGTACCCCTATCTTACCATTGTCAGACCTTCACACTCACAGATAACCACCACAATTCTACTGCCTTCTACATGGTCACAGATGTGACTCCGAGATCAACATCTTTTCAACCACCCACACATAAGGGACCGAGTGAGAATTCACTTCTCTGAAGCACACCCCGTGTATTTGAAGTTGCTGGTGAGGTGGATCTCTCGACTCTTTCTAAGCGGAGTTCGGAAATGAAGTCTCTGCCTCTCCATGTCTCAGTGAATAGGCATCTAAGTAGGGGTCTGAGCACTCTTCAGCAGGGTCTGAATGACAATGGGACAGAGTTCAAGGATTCGGTCCCCTCAAACCAGTCTCCATTTGGGACAATCCTCCTCCTTCTCTAGACCCTCAATTGGCAGGCCAGAGGCCCCTCTCATCCAAGAGGGAAACCTCAAGACCTGCCCATGGAGCCCTCACCACAGGGCTCACGGAGGAGAAGAAGAGAGACTCCTGAAATTCCTGACAATTGTGTACCCCACAAACAAGCCAGCTGTGGAACTAGTCACCCCACTTCCATCCAGCACCCCAGTAGACAGGACGTATTCTTATCAACCTGTGAAATACCCACCAGTCATATCCCAGCTTCATTCTCCGGAAATTTGTTACTGTGGAGAGATAATGTGTGATTTCACCTATTGACGTGAATGTTCCTAAGCAGGGAATTGTCATTCCCCATGCCAATATTTCCTCAGGTTTGATACTGTGGGCCTCGTCCTTGGTTGAACGTAGAGGGGCCTATTTTCATGCTTTGACCTCTGGAATGAGATTTATCATCCCGGTCATACTTAGGAGTCTTTTTTCACCTGTTGGAAAAACTGAAAATATTAAGCTCACTGGTCCGTTTCAGATATATCCTAATCCAAAAGCAAGCCTGAGCAGTGGGTATTTATTTACTCAGGAGAATGATGAGGATGGTGGCCATGAGAAGAATGCTGGAAAGAATACTTATCATCCAATTGTCCAATACATCCAATGGATCATCCTTAATTTAGTATCAACATAACTCCAGATCATGGGCTCAGGCTGCCTGATGTACAACAATTCAGAGGTGATGGTGAGAGCCTTCCACTTTGGGCCCATTACTCGCCTCTCTTCTCTCAGATGCTCTGTGGTATCACAATGCTTGGTGGGCAGCATGCCATTGCCATGGCAACCATTGGGCCTGATCTGCTCAGATGGAAAGCAACTCCACCTCCTCTGTGCCCACCTGCTCTCCACAGAAGGATGGCACTTCCCCTGAACGTGTGTCAGGTTCAACACGGTGGTTCCAGAACTGCTCCCCAGGAATACTCAGTCTACAATCTCATTTGGAAAGAATATGGGATGGAAAAAATCCCACTCCCCACGGAGCCTGAACAGGAAAACAATGGCCGATGGAGGAAGAACAACACAGGAGCATCCCTTTCCATGGGAGGAGGCTTTTCCACGGAAGGAAACTATGGAATATCTTTTAACCTGATTTCCTCCCATGCCATTTCAGCAGATATAGGTACCATACCAAGGCTTTCAATCCTGTCTTCCAATATGGAGCTGGGATTGTAATGGGCACATTTTGGGAGTCAGGCCCGGAAGGAGAGAAGACTCTGGTACACGTGTGCTTGTTTGTCCCATTTGTGGGATATCCACCTTAAACAATCCCATGTCCTTGGAGCAATTATCCTGCCGTTGGCGGTACTTGTATCAACAGCTCCTGTACCTCTCTCTCTCCTTCTTTTGATCTCCTTCTCTCTAGCTCTCTCACTCTACCCTTTGCCCCACTTCTATTTCTTTTGAATCCTCCTGTTACAAGTTGACCTGTGGTGATAATGGATGAAATATACAAGCCAAGAGAATGGTCCAAGTTAACCCACAGCCTTTTCTCCCTGTCATCCTAAGTCTGATCAAATATGAAATCCGTGGTCCAGAAAGACTTCCTGTGCTGTGTGGAGACACCCCAACTATGTCACACTTCCACAACACTTCCCATATTCAGCCCTTCCGATGGACACGCTGACCACTTCATATACACTTTGGTCTGGAGGGTCGCATATTGGACTCAGAGAGCAACACACTTGAAACAAGGTCCACCTGAGTGCTCTCCCAAGAAATGGCTTATCTGCAGCATTCCCTACCTGGTCCATGAGGTCTTGTGGATTTGCTCGGGTGTGGATCTCAGGACTCGTTCGTAGGGTATATAGAATATCAAGTCTATGACTCTTCATGTCTCAATGATTGGGCATCCAGTAAATGGTATCAGATTCCTTTGCCAGTGGACTGGCCAACCATAGCCCAGAGTGCAATATGTCTGTCAACCAAAGCCAGTCTCTATGGAGTATACCTCCTCATTCTCTAGCCTCATGAGTGTCAGGGACAGAGCCCACTCCCTTCCAGGAGGGAACTTTCAATACCCTCAAATTGTAGGCATCATCACAGGGCTCCTGGAAGATCAGACAATCGACCCACCTTTCCTTCCTTATGCTTGTAGACACAACAAACACACTGGCACTGGCCCCAGGCACCACGCTCCCAGGAAGCACTCAATGAGAGGGAGGGTGTGCTTATCCACCTGTGGAAAAGGCACGGGAAATAGACCGGTTACATCTGGGTTAAAAGGCCTCTGTTTGGAGGGCTCCCCTGTGGCTTAGGCTATGGAAATATGTATTCAGATGTGTGGAGCTGAAAATGCCCCATTGGGAATGTCTTCTTCAGGGGTTACATCCAGGGCCTCATGCTTGGAGGAGAGCATTGGGGCATGGTTTCCTTGTTTGTGCCCTGGGATGTCTTGTTTCAAATGGCCAGGAAGCACAATTCTTCTTTCACATGTAGGAACTCCCTTGAGGTATTCTGCCCACGGATCCCCTGAAGATATCACATGTTCAAACACCAAGCCTCTGTAATCTACATTTAGCTTGGGAGCCTGAGGGGAGTGGTGGCTATGCGTCTACAGATGGAGATAAGAGTGTTCATCCAAGAGGACCACCCCTCTGATGGATCCTCCTTTCCATCAACTTCGACATACCACCAGAGCAAGAGCTAATGGTGTCCATCTTTGAACTCTCAAGGTTTGAGGGTGAGACTTTCCCACATATGGCCCATCACACACCTCTTTTCTCACAGAGAGGTGGTTTGGTCACCAGGCTCCATGGGCATCATATCAGTGCCATGGCCACCTCTGGGAATGCACCTTTCAGAAGGAAGGCACCTCCACACACTGGGGAACCCAATTGTCTCTATCATGATGGATCTCTGATAACATGTGTAGCATTTCCGGGTCAAGTGCTTTCTCAGGCACTGCCTCACACGAATACACAGGACAGAATCTCTTTTGGAGAGAAAAGCTGACATTCCAAACACCCAAACAAAAGTCCCCTGGACAATGTCATCAAGGAACGACTGAGGAAGAACACCCTCTGAGCTGCCATTTCAATAGGAAGGGTCTTTTCCGCTTAGGGAAAATAGAGGGTGTCATTTAACTTAACCCACACCTCACGTCATTTGAGAGGACATGGGTGCCAAGCAGGGAGGACTGCTTGCTACCGACCTATTTCTAGAGGCAGGCCAAGAACGAGTGAAAATCTCATGCAAGAGTCCTGAGATTGCCTTTGTGTCTAATAGTCCCCGGAAACACAGACAAGGGCTTGGGAAGGAAATTGTGCCCTGGAATGTGGCTTGTGTCCAAAACACATCTCATTCTTTCTCTCTCTCACTCTCTCTCTGGGCTTCTTCTTCCTTCATATTCTCTCGAATTCACCTCATCCAAGGTTATCTGTGGTGGTACAGGTTGGCATATCTCAGCCAGGAGAGCAGTCCAATTCTTTCACCAAGATTTTCCATCAGTCTTCCAAACTCCTCTCAAATGTGAAAGCATTATTCCTGAAATAACTCCTCTGTTTGTATGGGGATATTCCACCTTACACAATGTACCCCTATCTTACCATTGTCAGACCTTCACACTCACAGATAACCACCACAATTCTACTGCCTTCTACATGGTCACAGATGTGACTCCGAGATCAACATCTTTTCAACCACCCACACATAAGGGACCGAGTGAGAATTCACTTCTCTGAAGCACACCCCGTGTATTTGAAGTTGCTGGTGAGGTGGATCTCTCGACTCTTTCTAAGCGGAGTTCGGAAATGAAGTCTCTGCCTCTCCATGTCTCAGTGAATAGGCATCTAAGTAGGGGTCTGAGCACTCTTCAGCAGGGTCTGAATGACAATGGGACAGAGTTCAAGGATTCGGTCCCCTCAAACCAGTCTCCATTTGGGACAATCCTCCTCCTTCTCTAGACCCTCAATTGGCAGGCCAGAGGCCCCTCTCATCCAAGAGGGAAACCTCAAGACCTGCCCATGGAGCCCTCACCACAGGGCTCACGGAGGAGAAGAAGAGAGACTCCTGAAATTCCTGACAATTGTGTACCCCACAAACAAGCCAGCTGTGGAACTAGTCACCCCACTTCCATCCAGCACCCCAGTAGACAGGACGTATTCTTATCAACCTGTGAAATACCCACCAGTCATATGCCAGCTTCATTCTCCGGAAATTTGTTACTGTGGATAGATAATGTGTGATTTCACCTATTGACGTGAATGTTCCTAAGCAGGGAATTGTCATTCCCCATGCCAATATTTCCTCAGGTTTGATACTGTGGGCCTCGTCCTTGGTTGAACGTAGAGGGGCCTATTTTCATGCTTTGACCTCTGGAATGAGATTTATCATCCCGGTCATACTTAGGAGTCTTTTTTCACCTGTTGGAAAAACTGAAAATATTAAGCTCACTGGTCCGTTTCAGATATATCCTAATCCAAAAGCAAGCCTGAGCAGTGGGTATTTATTTACTCAGGAGAATGATGAGGATGGTGGCCATGAGAAGAATGCTGGAAAGAATACTTATCATCCAATTGTCCAATACATCCAATGGATCATCCTTAATTTAGTATCAACATAACTCCAGATCATGAGCTCAGGCTGCCTGATGTACAACAATTCAGAGGTGATGGTGAGAGCCTTCCACTTTGGGCCCATTACTCGCCTCTCTTCTCTCAGATGCTCTGTGGTATCACAATGCTTGGTGGGCAGCATGCCATTGCCATGGCAACCATTGGGCCTGATCTGCTCAGATGGAAAGCAACTCCACCTCCTCTGTGCCCACCTGCTCTCCACAGAAGGATGGCACTTCCCCTGAACGTGTGTCAGGTTCAACACGGTGGTTCCAGAACTGCTCCCCAGGAATACTCAGTCTACAATCTCATTTGGAAAGAATATGGGATGGAAAAAATCCCACTCCCCACGGAGCCTGAACAGGAAAACAATGGCCGATGGAGGAAGAACAACACAGGAGCATCCCTTTCCATGGGAGGAGGCTTTTCCACGGAAGGAAACTATGGAATATCTTTTAACCTGATTTCCTCCCATGCCATTTCAGCAGATATAGGTACCATACCAAGGCTTTCAATCCTGTCTTCCAATATGGAGCTGGGATTGTAATGGGCACATTTTGGGAGTCAGGCCCGGAAGGAGAGAAGACTCTGGTACACGTGTGCTTGTTTGTCCCATTTGTGGGATATCCACCTTAAACAATCCCATGTCCTTGGAGCAATTATCCTGCCGTTGGCGGTACTTGTATCAACAGCTCCTGTACCTCTCTCTCTCCTTCTTTTGATCTCCTTCTCTCTAGCTCTCTCACTCTACCCTTTGCCCCACTTCTATTTCTTTTGAATCCTCCTGTTACAAGTTGACCTGTGGTGATAATGGATGAAATATACAAGCCAAGAGAATGGTCCAAGTTAACCCACAGCCTTTTCTCCCTGTCATCCTAAGTCTGATCAAATATGAAATCCGTGGTCCAGAAAGACTTCCTGTGCTGTGTGGAGACACCCCAACTATGTCACACTTCCACAACACTTCCCATATTCAGCCCTTCCGATGGACACGCTGACCACTTCATATACACTTTGGTCTGGAGGGTCGCATATTGGACTCAGAGAGCAACACACTTGAAACAAGGTCCACCTGAGTGCTCTCCCAAGAAATGGCTTATCTGCAGCATTCCCTACCTGGTCCATGAGGTCTTGTGGATTTGCTCGGGTGTGGATCTCAGGACTCGTTCGTAGGGTATATAGAATATCAAGTCTATGACTCTTCATGTCTCAATGATTGGGCATCCAGTAAATGGTATCAGATTCCTTTGCCAGTGGACTGGCCAACCATAGCCCAGAGTGCAATATGTCTGTCAACCAAAGCCAGTCTCTATGGAGTATACCTCCTCATTCTCTAGCCTCATGAGTGTCAGGGACAGAGCCCACTCCCTTCCAGGAGGGAACTTTCAATACCCTCAAATTGTAGGCATCATCACAGGGCTCCTGGAAGATCAGACAATCGACCCACCTTTCCTTCCTTATGCTTGTAGACACAACAAACACACTGGCACTGGCCCCAGGCACCACGCTCCCAGGAAGCACTCAATGAGAGGGAGGGTGTGCTTATCCACCTGTGGAAAAGGCACGGGAAATAGACCGGTTACATCTGGGTTAAAAGGCCTCTGTTTGGAGGGCTCCCCTGTGGCTTAGGCTATGGAAATATGTATTCAGATGTGTGGAGCTGAAAATGCCCCATTGGGAATGTCTTCTTCAGGGGTTACATCCAGGGCCTCATGCTTGGAGGAGAGCATTGGGGCATGGTTTCCTTGTTTGTGCCCTGGGATGTCTTGTTTCAAATGGCCAGGAAGCACAATTCTTCTTTCACATGTAGGAACTCCCTTGAGGTATTCTGCCCACGGATCCCCTGAAGATATCACATGTTCAAACACCAAGCCTCTGTAATCTACATTTAGCTTGGGAGCCTGAGGGGAGTGGTGGCTATGCGTCTACAGATGGAGATCAGAGGGTTCATCCAAGAGGACCACCCCTCTGATGGATCCTCCTTTCCATCAACTTCGACATACCACCAGAGCAAGAGCTAATGGTGTCCATCTTTGAACTCTCAAGGTTTGAGGGTGAGACTTTCCCACATATGGCCCATCACACACCTCTTTTCTCACAGAGAGGTGGTTTGGTCACCAGGCTCCATGGGCATCATATCAGTGCCATGGCCACCTCTGGGAATGCACCTTTCAGAAGGAAGGCACCTCCACACACTGGGGAACCCAATTGTCTCTATCATGATGGATCTCTGATAACATGTGTAGCATTTCAGGGTCAAGTGCTTTCTCAGGCACTGCCTCACACGAATACACAGGACAGAATCTCTTTTGGAGAGCAAAGCTGACATTCCAAACACCCAAACAAAAGTCCCCTGGACAATGTCATCAAGGAACGACTGAGGAAGAACACCCTCTGAGCTGCCATTTCAATAGGAAGGGTCTTTTCCGCTTAGGGAAAATAGAGGGTGTCATTTAACTTAACCCACACCTCACGTCATTTGAGAGGACATGGGTGCCAAGCAGGGAGGACTGCTTGCTACCGACCTATTTCTAGAGGCAGGCCAAGAACGAGTGAAAATCTCATGCAAGAGTCCTGAGATTGCCTTTGTGTCTAATAGTCCCCGGAAACACAGACAAGGGCTTGGGAAGGAAATTGTGCCCTGGAATGTGGCTTGTGTCCAAAACACATCTCATTCTTTCTCTCTCTCACTCTCTCTCTGGGCTTCTTCTTCCTTCATATTCTCTCGAATTCACCTCATCCAAGGTTATCTGTGGTGGTACAGGTTGGCATATCTCAGCCAGGAGAGCAGTCCAATTCTTTCACCAAGATTTTCCATCAGTCTTCCAAACTCCTCTCAAATGTGAAAGCATTATTCCTGAAATAACTCCTCTGTTTGTATGGGGATATTCCACCTTACACAATGTACCCCTATCTTACCATTGTCAGACCTTCACACTCACAGATAACCACCACAATTCTACTGCCTTCTACATGGTCACAGATGTGACTCCGAGATCAACATCTTTTCAACCACCCACACATAAGGGACCGAGTGAGAATTCACTTCTCTGAAGCACACCCCGTGTATTTGAAGTTGCTGGTGAGGTGGATCTCTCGACTCTTTCTAAGCGGAGTTCGGAAATGAAGTCTCTGCCTCTCCATGTCTCAGTGAATAGGCATCTAAGTAGGGGTCTGAGCACTCTTCAGCAGGGTCTGAATGACAATGGGACAGAGTTCAAGGATTCGGTCCCCTCAAACCAGTCTCCATTTGGGACAATCCTCCTCCTTCTCTAGACCCTCAATTGGCAGGCCAGAGGCCCCTCTCATCCAAGAGGGAAACCTCAAGACCTGCCCATGGAGCCCTCACCACAGGGCTCACGGAGGAGAAGAAGAGAGACTCCTGAAATTCCTGACAATTGTGTACCCCACAAACAAGCCAGCTGTGGAACTAGTCACCCCACTTCCATCCAGCACCCCAGTAGACAGGACGTATTCTTATCAACCTGTGAAATACCCACCAGTCATATGCCAGCTTCATTCTCCGGAAATTTGTTACTGTGGATAGATAATGTGTGATTTCACCTATTGACGTGAATGTTCCTAAGCAGGGAATTGTCATTCCCCATGCCAATATTTCCTCAGGTTTGATACTGTGGGCCTCGTCCTTGGTTGAACGTAGAGGGGCCTATTTTCATGCTTTGACCTCTGGAATGAGATTTATCATCCCGGTCATACTTAGGAGTCTTTTTTCACCTGTTGGAAAAACTGAAAATATTAAGCTCACTGGTCCGTTTCAGATATATCCTAATCCAAAAGCAAGCCTGAGCAGTGGGTATTTATTTACTCAGGAGAATGATGAGGATGGTGGCCATGAGAAGAATGCTGGAAAGAATACTTATCATCCAATTGTCCAATACATCCAATGGATCATCCTTAATTTAGTATCAACATAACTCCAGATCATGAGCTCAGGCTGCCTGATGTACAACAATTCAGAGGTGATGGTGAGAGCCTTCCACTTTGGGCCCATTACTCGCCTCTCTTCTCTCAGATGCTCTGTGGTATCACAATGCTTGGTGGGCAGCATGCCATTGCCATGGCAACCATTGGGCCTGATCTGCTCAGATGGAAAGCAACTCCACCTCCTCTGTGCCCACCTGCTCTCCACAGAAGGATGGCACTTCCCCTGAACGTGTGTCAGGTTCAACACGGTGGTTCCAGAACTGCTCCCCAGGAATACTCAGTCTACAATCTCATTTGGAAAGAATATGGGATGGAAAAAATCCCACTCCCCACGGAGCCTGAACAGGAAAACAATGGCCGATGGAGGAAGAACAACACAGGAGCATCCCTTTCCATGGGAGGAGGCTTTTCCACGGAAGGAAACTATGGAATATCTTTTAACCTGATTTCCTCCCATGCCATTTCAGCAGATATAGGTACCATACCAAGGCTTTCAGTCCTGTCTTCCAATATGGAGCTGGGATTGTAATGGGCACATTTTGGGAGTCAGGCCCGGAAGGAGAGAAGACTCTGGTACACGTGTGCTTGTTTGTCCCATTTGTGGGATATCCACCTTAAACAATCCCATGTCCTTGGAGCAATTATCCTGCCGTTGGCGGTACTTGTATCAACAGCTCCTGTACCTCTCTCTCTCCTTCTTTTGATCTCCTTCTCTCTAGCTCTCTCACTCTACCCTTTGCCCCACTTCTATTTCTTTTGAATCCTCCTGTTACAAGTTGACCTGTGGTGATAATGGATGAAATATACAAGCCAAGAGAATGGTCCAAGTTAACCCACAGCCTTTTCTCCCTGTCATCCTAAGTCTGATCAAATATGAAATCCGTGGTCCAGAAAGACTTCCTGTGCTGTGTGGAGACACCCCAACTATGTCACACTTCCACAACACTTCCCATATTCAGCCCTTCCGATGGACACGCTGACCACTTCATATGTACTTCGGTCTGGAGGGTCGCATATTGGACTCAGAGAGCAACACACTTGAAACAAGGTCCACCTGAGTGCTCTCCCAAGAAATGGCTTATCTGCAGCATTCCCTACCTGGTCCATGAGGTCTTGTGGATTTGCTCGGGTGTGGATCTCAGGACTCGTTCGTAGGGTATATAGAATATCAAGTCTATGACTCTTCATGTCTCAATGATTGGGCATCCAGTAAATGGTATCAGATTCCTTTGCCAGTGGACTGGCCAACCATAGCCCAGAGTGCAAGATGTCTGTCAACCAAAGCCAGTCTCTATGGAGTATACCTCCTCATTCTCTAGCCTCATGAGTGTCAGGGACAGAGCCCACTCCCTTCCAGGAGGGAACTTTCAATACCCTCAAATTGTAGGCATCATCACAGGGCTCCTGGAAGATCAGACAATCGACCCACCTTTCCTTCCTTATGCTTGTAGACACAACAAACACACTGGCACTGGCCCCAGGCACCACGCTCCCAGGAAGCACTCAATGAGAGGGAGGGTGTGCTTATCCACCTGTGGAAAAGGCACGGGAAATAGACCGGTTACATCTGGGTTAAAAGGCCTCTGTTTGGAGGGCTCCCCTGTGGCTTAGGCTATGGAAATATGTATTCAGATGTGTGGAGCTGAAAATGCCCCATTGGGAATGTCTTCTTCAGGGGTTACATCCAGGGCCTCATGCTTGGAGGAGAGCATTGGGGCATGGTTTCCTTGTTTGTGCCCTGGGATGTCTTGTTTCAAATGGCCAGGAAGCACAATTCTTCTTTCACATGTAGGAACTCCCTTGAGGTATTCTGCCCACGGATCCCCTGAAGATATCACATGTTCAAACACCAAGCCTCTGTAATCTACATTTAGCTTGGGAGCCTGAGGGGAGTGGTGGCTATGCGTCTACAGATGGAGATAAGAGTGTTCATCCAAGAGGACCACCCCTCTGATGGATCCTCCTTTCCATCAACTTCGACATACCACCAGAGCAAGAGCTAATGGTGTCCATCTTTGAACTCTCAAGGTTTGAGGGTGAGACTTTCCCACATATGGCCCATCACACACCTCTTTTCTCACAGAGAGGTGGTTTGGTCACCAGGCTCCATGGGCATCATATCAGTGCCATGGCCACCTCTGGGAATGCACCTTTCAGAAGGAAGGCACCTCCACACACTGGGGAACCCAATTGTCTCTATCATGATGGATCTCTGATAACATGTGGAGCATTTCAGGGTCAAGTGCTTTCTCAGGCACTGCCTCACACGAATACACAGGACAGAATCTCTTTTGGAGAGCAAAGCTGACATTCCAAACACCCAAACAAAAGTCCCCTGGACAATGTCATCAAGGAACGACTGAGGAAGAACACCCTCTGAGCTGCCATTTCAATAGGAAGGGTCTTTTCCGCTTAGGGAAAATAGAGGGTGTCATTTAACTTAACCCACACCTCACGTCATTTGAGAGGACATGGGTGCCAAGCAGGGAGGACTGCTTGCTACCGACCTATTTCTAGAGGCAGGCCAAGAACGAGTGAAAATCTCATGCAAGAGTCCTGAGATTGCCTTTGTGTCTAATAGTCCCCGGAAACACAGACAAGGGCTTGGGAAGGAAATTGTGCCCTGGAATGTGGCTTGTGTCCAAAACACATCTCATTCTTTCTCTCTCTCACTCTCTCTCTGGGCTTCTTCTTCCTTCATATTCTCTCGAATTCACCTCATCCAAGGTTATCTGTGGTGGTACAGGTTGGCATATCTCAGCCAGGAGAGCAGTCCAATTCTTTCACCAAGATTTTCCATCAGTCTTCCAAACTCCTCTCAAATGTGAAAGCATTATTCCTGAAATAACTCCTCTGTTTGTATGGGGATATTCCACCTTACACAATGTACCCCTATCTTACCATTGTCAGACCTTCACACTCACAGATAACCACCACAATTCTACTGCCTTCTACATGGTCACAGATGTGACTCCGAGATCAACATCTTTTCAACCACCCACACATAAGGGACCGAGTGAGAATTCACTTCTCTGAAGCACACCCCGTGTATTTGAAGTTGCTGGTGAGGTGGATCTCTCGACTCTTTCTAAGCGGAGTTCGGAAATGAAGTCTCTGCCTCTCCATGTCTCAGTGAATAGGCATCTAAGTAGGGGTCTGAGCACTCTTCAGCAGGGTCTGAATGACAATGGGACAGAGTTCAAGGATTCGGTCCCCTCAAACCAGTCTCCATTTGGGACAATCCTCCTCCTTCTCTAGACCCTCAATTGGCAGGCCAGAGGCCCCTCTCATCCAAGAGGGAAACCTCAAGACCTGCCCATGGAGCCCTCACCACAGGGCTCACGGAGGAGAAGAAGAGAGACTCCTGAAATTCCTGACAATTGTGTACCCCACAAACAAGCCAGCTGTGGAACTAGTCACCCCACTTCCATCCAGCACCCCAGTAGACAGGACGTATTCTTATCAACCTGTGAAATACCCACCAGTCATATCCCAGCTTCATTCTCCGGAAATTTGTTACTGTGGATAGATAATGTGTGATTTCACCTATTGACGTGAATGTTCCTAAGCAGGGAATTGTCATTCCCCATGCCAATATTTCCTCAGGTTTGATACTGTGGGCCTCGTCCTTGGTTGAACGTAGAGGGGCCTATTTTCATGCTTTGACCTCTGGAATGAGATTTATCATCCCGGTCATACTTAGGAGTCTTTTTTCACCTGTTGGAAAAACTGAAAATATTAAGCTCACTGGTCCGTTTCAGATATATCCTAATCCAAAAGCAAGCCTGAGCAGTGGGTATTTATTTACTCAGGAGAATGATGAGGATGGTGGCCATGAGAAGAATGCTGGAAAGAATACTTATCATCCAATTGTCCAATACATCCAATGGATCATCCTTAATTTAGTATCAACATAACTCCAGATCATGAGCTCAGGCTGCCTGATGTACAACAATTCAGAGGTGATGGTGAGAGCCTTCCACTTTGGGCCCATTACTCGCCTCTCTTCTCTCAGATGCTCTGTGGTATCACAATGCTTGGTGGGCAGCATGCCATTGCCATGGCAACCATTGGGCCTGATCTGCTCAGATGGAAAGCAACTCCACCTCCTCTGTGCCCACCTGCTCTCCACAGAAGGATGGCACTTCCCCTGAACGTGTGTCAGGTTCAACACGGTGGTTCCAGAACTGCTCCCCAGGAATACTCAGTCTACAATCTCATTTGGAAAGAATATGGGATGGAAAAAATCCCACTCCCCACGGAGCCTGAACAGGAAAACAATGGCCGATGGAGGAAGAACAACACAGGAGCATCCCTTTCCATGGGAGGAGGCTTTTCCACGGAAGGAAACTATGGAATATCTTTTAACCTGATTTCCTCCCATGCCATTTCAGCAGATATAGGTACCATACCAAGGCTTTCAGTCCTGTCTTCCAATATGGAGCTGGGATTGTAATGGGCACATTTTGGGAGTCA
This sequence comes from Sus scrofa, assembly GCF_054392235.1. Classification (NCBI taxonomy): domain Eukaryota; kingdom Metazoa; phylum Chordata; class Mammalia; order Artiodactyla; family Suidae; genus Sus; species Sus scrofa. Next base: position 47,426,776 of record NC_139402.1, read on the forward strand.
GGCCCGGAAGGAGAGAAGACTCTGGTACACGTGTGCTTGTTTGTCCCATTTGTGGGATATCCACCTTAAACAATCCCATGTCCTTGGAGCAATTATCCTGCCGTTGGCGGTACTTGTATCAACAGCTCCTGTACCTCTCTCTCTCCTTCTTTTGATCTCCTTCTCTCTAGCTCTCTCACTCTACCCTTTGCCCCACTTCTATTTCTTTTGAATCCTCCTGTTACAAGTTGACCTGTGGTGATAATGGATGAAATATACAAGCCAAGAGAATGGTCCAAGTTAACCCACAGCCTTTTCTCCCTGTCATCCTAAGTCTGATCAAATATGAAATCCGTGGTCCAGAAAGACTTCCTGTGCTGTGTGGAGACACCCCAACTATGTCACACTTCCACAACACTTCCCATATTCAGCCCTTCCGATGGACACGCTGACCACTTCATATGTACTTCGGTCTGGAGGGTCGCATATTGGACTCAGAGAGCAACACACTTGAAACAAGGTCCACCTGAGTGCTCTCCCAAGAAATGGCTTATCTGCAGCATTCCCTACCTGGTCCATGAGGTCTTGTGGATTTGCTCGGGTGTGGATCTCAGGACTCGTTCGTAGGGTATATAGAATATCAAGTCTATGACTCTTCATGTCTCAATGATTGGGCATCCAGTAAATGGTATCAGATTCCTTTGCCAGTGGACTGGCCAACCATAGCCCAGAGTGCAAGATGTCTGTCAACCAAAGCCAGTCTCTATGGAGTATACCTCCTCATTCTCTAGCCTCATGAGTGTCAGGGACAGAGCCCACTCCCTTCCAGGAGGGAACTTTCAATACCCTCAAATTGTAGGCATCATCACAGGGCTCCTGGAAGATCAGACAATCGACCCACCTTTCATTCCTTATGCTTGTAGACACAACAAACACACTGGCACTGGCCCCAGGCACCACACTCCCAGGAAGCACTCAATGAGAGGGAGGGTGTGCTTATCCACCTGTGGAAAAGGCACGGGAAATAGACCGGTTACATCTGGGTTAAAAGGCCTCTGTTTGGAGGGCTCCCCTGTGGCTTAGGCTATGGAAATATGTATTCAGATGTGTGGAGCTGAAAATGCCCCATTGGGAATGTCTTCTTCAGGGGTTACATCCAGGGCCTCATGCTTGGAGGAGAGCATTGGGGCATGGTTTCCTTGTTTGTGCCCTGGGATGTCTTGTTTCAAATGGCCAGGAAGCACAATTCTTCTTTCACATGTAGGAACTCCCTTGAGGTATTCTGCCCACGGATCCCCTGAAGATATCACATGTTCAAACACCAAGCCTCTGTAATCTACATTTAGCTTGGGAGCCTGAGGCGAGTGGTGGCTATGCGTCTACAGATGGAGATAAGAGTGTTCATCCAAGAGGACCACCCCTCTGATGGATCCTCCTTTCCATCAACTTCGACATACCACCAGAGCAAGAGCTAATGGTGTCCATCTTTGAACTCTCAAGGTTTGAGGGTGAGACTTTCCCACATATGGCCCATCACACACCTCTTTTCTCACAGAGAGGTGGTTTGGTCACCAGGCTCCATGGGCATCATATCAGTGCCATGGCCACCTCTGGGAATGCACCTTTCAGAAGGAAGGCACCTCCACACACTGGGGAACCCAATTGTCTCTATCATGATGGATCTCTGATAACATGTGTAGCATTTCAGGGTCAAGTGCTTTCTCAGGCACTGCCTCACACGAATACACAGGACAGAATCTCTTTTGGAGAGCAAAGCTGACATTCCAAACACCCAAACAAAAGTCCCCTGGACAATGTCATCAAGGAACGACTGAGGAAGAACACCCTCTGAGCTGCCATTTCAATAGGAAGGGTCTTTTCCGCTTAGGGAAAATAGAGGGTGTCATTTAACTTAACCCACACCTCACGTCATTTGAGAGGACATGGGTGCCAAGCAGGGAGGACTGCTTGCTACCGACCTATTTCTAGAGGCAGGCCAAGAACGAGTGAAAATCTCATGCAAGAGTCCTGAGATTGCCTTTGTGTCTAATAGTCCCCGGAAACACAGACAAGGGCTTGGGAAGGAAATTGTGCCCTGGAATGTGGCTTGTGTCCAAAACACATCTCATTCTTTCTCTCTCTCACTCTCTCTCTGGGCTTCTTCTTCCTTCATATTCTCTCGAATTCACCTCATCCAAGGTTATCTGTGGTGGTACAGGTTGGCATATCTCAGCCAGGAGAGCAGTCCAATTCTTTCACCAAGATTTTCCATCAGTCTTCCAAACTCCTCTCAAATGTGAAAGCATTATTCCTGAAATAACTCCTCTGTTTGTATGGGGATATTCCACCTTACACAATGTACCCCTATCTTACCATTGTCAGACCTTCACACTCACAGATAACCACCACAATTCTACTGCCTTCTACATGGTCACAGATGTGACTCCGAGATCAACATCTTTTCAACCACCCACACATAAGGGACCGAGTGAGAATTCACTTCTCTGAAGCACACCCCGTGTATTTGAAGTTGCTGGTGAGGTGGATCTCTCGACTCTTTCTAAGCGGAGTTCGGAAATGAAGTCTCTGCCTCTCCATGTCTCAGTGAATAGGCATCTAAGTAGGGGTCTGAGCACTCTTCAGCAGGGTCTGAATGACAATGGGACAGAGTTCAAGGATTCGGTCCCCTCAAACCAGTCTCCATTTGGGACAATCCTCCTCCTTCTCTAGACCCTCAATTGGCAGGCCAGAGGCCCCTCTCATCCAAGAGGGAAACCTCAAGACCTGCCCATGGAGCCCTCACCACAGGGCTCACGGAGGAGAAGAAGAGAGACTCCTGAAATTCCTGACAATTGTGTACCCCACAAACAAGCCAGCTGTGGAACTAGTCACCCCACTTCCATCCAGCACCCCAGTAGACAGGACGTATTCTTATCAACCTGTGAAATACCCACCAGTCATATCCCAGCTTCATTCTCCGGAAATTTGTTACTGTGGATAGATAATGTGTGATTTCACCTATTGACGTGAATGTTCCTAAGCAGGGAATTGTCATTCCCCATGCCAATATTTCCTCAGGTTTGATACTGTGGGCCTCGTCCTTGGTTGAACGTAGAGGGGCCTATTTTCATGCTTTGACCTCTGGAATGAGATTTATCATCCCGGTCATACTTAGGAGTCTTTTTTCACCTGTTGGAAAAACTGAAAATATTAAGCTCACTGGTCCGTTTCAGATATATCCTAATCCAAAAGCAAGCCTGAGCAGTGGGTATTTATTTACTCAGGAGAATGATGAGGATGGTGGCCATGAGAAGAATGCTGGAAAGAATACTTATCATCCAATTGTCCAATACATCCAATGGATCATCCTTAATTTAGTATCAACATAACTCCAGATCATGAGCTCAGGCTGCCTGATGTACAACAATTCAGAGGTGATGGTGAGAGCCTTCCACTTTGGGCCCATTACTCGCCTCTCTTCTCTCAGATGCTCTGTGGTATCACAATGCTTGGTGGGCAGCATGCCATTGCCATGGCAACCATTGGGCCTGATCTGCTCAGATGGAAAGCAACTCCACCTCCTCTGTGCCCACCTGCTCTCCACAGAAGGATGGCACTTCCCCTGAACGTGTGTCAGGTTCAACACGGTGGTTCCAGAACTGCTCCCCAGGAATACTCAGTCTACAATCTCATTTGGAAAGAATATGGGATGGAAAAAATCCCACTCCCCACGGAGCCTGAACAGGAAAACAATGGCCGATGGAGGAAGAACAACACAGGAGCATCCCTTTCCATGGGAGGAGGCTTTTCCACGGAAGGAAACTATGGAATATCTTTTAACCTGATTTCCACCCATGCCATTTCAGCAGATATAGGTACCATACCAAGGCTTTCAGTCCTGTCTTCCAATATGGAGCTGGGATTGTAATGGGCACATTTTGGGAGTCAGGCCCGGAAGGAGAGAAGACTCTGGTACACGTGTGCTTGTTTGTCCCATTTGTGGGATATCCACCTTAAACAATCCCATGTCCTTGGAGCAATTATCCTGCCGTTGGCGGTACTTGTATCAACAGCTCCTGTACCTCTCTCTCTCCTTCTTTTGATCTCCTTCTCTCTAGCTCTCTCACTCTACCCTTTGCCCCACTTCTATTTCTTTTGAATCCTCCTGTTACAAGTTGACCTGTGGTGATAATGGATGAAATATACAAGCCAAGAGAATGGTCCAAGTTAACCCACAGCCTTTTCTCCCTGTCATCCTAAGTCTGATCAAATATGAAATCCGTGGTCCAGAAAGACTTCCTGTGCTGTGTGGAGACACCCCAACTATGTCACACTTCCACAACACTTCCCATATTCAGCCCTTCCGATGGACACGCTGACCACTTCATATGTACTTCGGTCTGGAGGGTCGCATATTGGACTCAGAGAGCAACACACTTGAAACAAGGTCCACCTGAGTGCTCTCCCAAGAAATGGCTTATCTGCAGCATTCCCTACCTGGTCCATGAGGTATTGTGGATTTGCTCGGGTGTGGATCTCAGGACTCGTTCGTAGGGTATATAGAATATCAAGTCTATGACTCTTCATGTCTCAATGATTGGGCATCCAGTAAATGGTATCAGATTCCTTTGCCAGTGGACTGGCCAACCATAGCCCAGAGTGCAAGATGTCTGTCAACCAAAGCCAGTCTCTATGGAGTATACCTCCTCATTCTCTAGCCTCATGAGTGTCAGGGACAGAGCCCACTCCCTTCCAGGAGGGAACTTTCAATACCCTCAAATTGTAGGCATCATCACAGGGCTCCTGGAAGATCAGACAATCGACCCACCTTTCATTCCTTATGCTTGTAGACACAACAAACACACTGGCACTGGCCCCAGGCACCACACTCCCAGGAAACACTCAATGAGAGGGAGGGTGTGCTTATCCACCTGTGGAAAAGGCACGGGAAATAGACCGGTTACATCTGGGTTAAAAGGCCTCTGTTTGGAGGGCTCCCCTGTGGCTTAGGCTATGGAAATATGTATTCAGATGTGTGGAGCTGAAAATGCCCCATTGGGAATGTCTTCTTCAGGGGTTACATCCAGGGCCTCATGCTTGGAGGAGAGCATTGGGGCATGGTTTCCTTGTTTGTGCCCTGGGATGTCTTGTTTCAAATGGCCAGGAAGCACAATTCTTCTTTCACATGTAGGAACTCCCTTGAGGTATTCTGCCCACGGATCCCCTGAAGATATCACATGTTCAAACACCAAGCCTCTGTAATCTACATTTAGCTTGGGAGCCTGAGGCGAGTGGTGGCTATGCGTCTACAGATGGAGATCAGAGGGTTCATCCAAGAGGACCACCCCTCTGATGGATCCTCCTTTCCATCAACTTCGACATACCACCAGAGCAAGAGCTAATGGTGTCCATCTTTGAACTCTCAAGGTTTGAGGGTGAGACTTTCCCACATATGGCCCATCACACACCTCTTTTCTCACAGAGAGGTGGTTTGGTCACCAGGCTCCATGGGCATCATATCAGTGCCATGGCCACCTCTGGGAATGCACCTTTCAGAAGGAAGGCACCTCCACACACTGGGGAACCCAATTGTCTCTATCATGATGGATCTCTGATAACATGTGGAGCATTTCAGGGTCAAGTGCTTTCTCAGGCACTGCCTCACACGAATACACAGGACAGAATCTCTTTTGGAGAGCAAAGCTGACATTCCAAACACCCAAACAAAAGTCCCCTGGACAATGTCATCAAGGAACGACTGAGGAAGAACACCCTCTGAGCTGCCATTTCAATAGGAAGGGTCTTTTCCGCTTAGGGAAAATAGAGGGTGTCATTTAACTTAACCCACACCTCACGTCATTTGAGAGGACATGGGTGCCAAGCAGGGAGGACTGCTTGCTACCGACCTATTTCTAGAGGCAGGCCAAGAACGAGTGAAAATCTCATGCAAGAGTCCTGAGATTGCCTTTGTGTCTAATAGTCCCCGGAAACACAGACAAGGGCTTGGGAAGGAAATTGTGCCCTGGAATGTGGCTTGTGTCCAAAACACATCTCATTCTTTCTCTCTCTCACTCTCTCTCTGGGCTTCTTCTTCCTTCATATTCTCTCGAATTCACCTCATCCAAGGTTATCTGTGGTGGTACAGGTTGGCATATCTCAGCCAGGAGAGCAGTCCAATTCTTTCACCAAGATTTTCCATCAGTCTTCCAAACTCCTCTCAAATGTGAAAGCATTATTCCTGAAATAACTCCTCTGTTTGTATGGGGATATTCCACCTTACACAATGTACCCCTATCTTACCATTGTCAGACCTTCACACTCACAGATAACCACCACAATTCTACTGCCTTCTACATGGTCACAGATGTGACTCCGAGATCAACATCTTTTCAACCACCCACACATAAGGGACCTAGTGAGAATTCACTTCTCTGAAGCACACCCCGTGTATTTGAAGTTGCTGGTGAGGTGGATCTCTCGACTCTTTCTAAGCGGAGTTCGGAAATGAAGTCTCTGCCTCTCCATGTCTCAGTGAATAGGCATCTAAGTAGGGGTCTGAGCACTCTTCAGCAGGGTCTGAATGACAATGGGACAGAGTTCAAGGATTCGGTCCCCTCAAACCAGTCTCCATTTGGGACAATCCTCCTCCTTCTCTAGACCCTCAATTGGCAGGCCAGAGGCCCCTCTCATCCAAGAGGGAAACCTCAAGACCTGCCCATGGAGCCCTCACCACAGGGCTCACGGAGGAGAAGAAGAGAGACTCCTGAAATTCCTGACAATTGTGTACCCCACAAACAAGCCAGCTGTGGAACTAGTCACCCCACTTCCATCCAGCACCCCAGTAGACAGGACGTATTCTTATCAACCTGTGAAATACCCACCAGTCATATCCCAGCTTCATTCTCCGGAAATTTGTTACTGTGGAGAGATAATGTGTGATTTCACCTATTGACGTGAATGTTCCTAAGCAGGGAATTGTCATTCCCCATGCCAATATTTCCTCAGGTTTGATACTGTGGGCCTCGTCCTTGGTTGAACGTAGAGGGGCCTATTTTCATGCTTTGACCTCTGGAATGAGATTTATCATCCCGGTCATACTTAGGAGTCTTTTTTCACCTGTTGGAAAAACTGAAAATATTAAGCTCACTGGTCCGTTTCAGATATATCCTAATCCAAAAGCAAGCCTGAGCAGTGGGTATTTATTTACTCAGGAGAATGATGAGGATGGTGGCCATGAGAAGAATGCTGGAAAGAATACTTATCATCCAATTGTCCAATACATCCAATGGATCATCCTTAATTTAGTATCAACATAACTCCAGATCATGGGCTCAGGCTGCCTGATGTACAACAATTCAGAGGTGATGGTGAGAGCCTTCCACTTTGGGCCCATTACTCGCCTCTCTTCTCTCAGATGCTCTGTGGTATCACAATGCTTGGTGGGCAGCATGCCATTGCCATGGCAACCATTGGGCCTGATCTGCTCAGATGGAAAGCAACTCCACCTCCTCTGTGCCCACCTGCTCTCCACAGAAGGATGGCACTTCCCCTGAACGTGTGTCAGGTTCAACACGGTGGTTCCAGAACTGCTCCCCAGGAATACTCAGTCTACAATCTCATTTGGAAAGACTATGGGATGGAAAAAATCCCACTCCCCACGGAGCCTGAACAGGAAAACAATGGCCGATGGAGGAAGAACAACACAGGAGCATCCCTTTCCATGGGAGGAGGCTTTTCCACGGAAGGAAACTATGGAATATCTTTTAACCTGATTTCCACCCATGCCATTTCAGCAGATATAGGTACCAAACCAAGGCTTTCAGTCCTGTCTTCCAATATGGAGCTGGGATTGTAATGGGCACATTTTGGGAGTCAGGCCCGGAAGGAGAGAAGACTCTGGTACACGTGTGCTTGTTTGTCCCATTTGTGGGATATCCACCTTAAACAATCCCATGTCCTTGGAGCAATTATCCTGCCGTTGGCGGTACTTGTATCAACAGCTCCTGTACCTCTCTCTCTCCTTCTTTTGATCTCCTTCTCTCTAGCTCTCTCACTCTACCCTTTGCCCCACTTCTATTTCTTTTGAATCCTCCTGTTACAAGTTGACCTGTGGTGATAATGGATGAAATATACAAGCCAAGAGAATGGTCCAAGTTAACCCACAGCCTTTTCTCCCTGTCATCCTAGGTCTGATCAAAGATAAAATCCGTGGTCCAGAAAGACTTCCTGTGCTGTGTGGAGACACCCCAACTATGTCACACTTCCACAACACTTCCCATATTCAGCCCTTCCGATGGACACGCTGACCACTTCATATACACTTTGGTCTGGAGGGTCGCATATTGGACTCAGAGAGCAACACACTTGAAACAAGGTCCACCTGAGTGCTCTCCCAAGAAATGGCTTATCTGCAGCATTCCCTACCTGGTCCATGAGGTATTGTGGATTTGCTCGGGTGTGGATCTCAGGACTCGTTCGTAGGGTATATAGAATATCAAGTCTATGACTCTTCATGTCTCAATGATTGGGCATCCAGTAAATGGTATCAGATTCCTTTGCCAGTGGACTGGCCAACCATAGCCCAGAGTGCAAGATGTCTGTCAACCAAAGCCAGTCTCTATGGAGTATACCTCCTCATTCTCTAGCCTCATGAGTGTCAGGGACAGAGCCCACTCCCTTCCAGGAGGGAACTTTCAATACCCTCAAATTGTAGGCATCATCACAGGGCTCCTGGAAGATCAGACAATCGACCCACCTTTCATTCCTTATGCTTGTAGACACAACAAACACACTGGCACTGGCCCCAGGCACCACACTCCCAGGAAGCACTCAATGAGAGGGAGGGTGTGCTTATCCACCTGTGGAAAAGGCACGGGAAATAGACCGGTTACATCTGGGTTAAAAGGCCTCTGTTTGGAGGGCTCCCCTGTGGCTTAGGCTATGGAAATATGTATTCAGATGTGTGGAGCTGAAAATGCCCCATTGGGAATGTCTTCTTCAGGGGTTACATCCAGGGCCTCATGCTTGGAGGAGAGCATTGGGGCATGGTTTCCTTGTTTGTGCCCTGGGATGTCTTGTTTCAAATGGCCAGGAAGCACAATTCTTCTTTCACATGTAGGAACTCCCTTGAGGTATTCTGCCCACGGATCCCCTGAAGATATCACATGTTCAAACACCAAGCCTCTGTAATCTACATTTAGCTTGGGAGCCTGAGGCGAGTGGTGGCTATGCGTCTACAGATGGAGATCAGAGGGTTCATCCAAGAGGACCACCCCTCTGATGGATCCTCCTTTCCATCAACTTCGACATACCACCAGAGCAAGAGCTAATGGTGTCCATCTTTGAACTCTCAAGGTTTGAGGGTGAGACTTTCCCACATATGGCCCATCACACACCTCTTTTCTCACAGAGAGGTGGTTTGGTCACCAGGCTCCATGGGCATCATATCAGTGCCATGGCCACCTCTGGGAATGCACCTTTCAGAAGGAAGGCACCTCCACACACTGGGGAACCCAATTGTCTCTATCATGATGGATCTCTGATAACATGTGGAGCATTTCAGGGTCAAGTGCTTTCTCAGGCACTGCCTCACACGAATACACAGGACAGAATCTCTTTTGGAGAGCAAAGCTGACATTCCAAACACCCAAACAAAAGTCCCCTGGACAATGTCATCAAGGAACGACTGAGGAAGAACACCCTCTGAGCTGCCATTTCAATAGGAAGGGTCTTTTCCGCTTAGGGAAAATAGAGGGTGTCATTTAACTTAACCCACACCTCACGTCATTTGAGAGGACATGGGTGCCAAGCAGGGAGGACTGCTTGCTACCGACCTATTTCTAGAGGCAGGCCAAGAACGAGTGAAAATCTCATGCAAGAGTCCTGAGATTGCCTTTGTGTCTAATAGTCCCCGGAAACACAGACAAGGGCTTGGGAAGGAAATTGTGCCCTGGAATGTGGCTTGTGTCCAAAACACATCTCATTCTTTCTCTCTCTCACTCTCTCTCTGGGCTTCTTCTTCCTTCATATTCTCTCGAATTCACCTCATCCAAGGTTATCTGTGGTGGTACAGGTTGGCATATCTCAGCCAGGAGAGCAGTCCAATTCTTTCACCAAGATTTTCCATCAGTCTTCCAAACTCCTCTCAAATGTGAAAGCATTATTCCTGAAATAACTCCTCTGTTTGTATGGGGATATTCCACCTTACACAATGTACCCCTATCTTACCATTGTCAGACCTTCACACTCACAGATAACCACCACAATTCTACTGCCTTCTACATGGTCACAGATGTGACTCCGAGATCAACATCTTTTCAACCACCCACACATAAGGGACCTAGTGAGAATTCACTTCTCTGAAGCACACCCCGTGTATTTGAAGTTGCTGGTGAGGTGGATCTCTCGACTCTTTCTAAGCGGAGTTCGGAAATGAAGTCTCTGACTCTCCATGTCTCAGTGAATAGGCATCTAAGTAGGGGTCTGAGCACTCTTCAGCAGGGTCTGAATGACAATGGGACAGAGTTCAAGGATTCGGTCCCCTCAAACCAGTCTCCATTTGGGACAATCCTCCTCCTTCTCTAGACCCTCAATTGGCAGGCCAGAGGCCCCTCTCATCCAAGAGGGAAACCTCAAGACCTGCCCATGGAGCCCTCACCACAGGGCTCACGGAGGAGAAGAAGAGAGACTCCTGAAATTCCTGACAATTGTGTACCCCACAAACAAGCCAGCTGTGGAACTAGTCACCCCACTTCCATCCAGCACCCCAGTAGACAGGACGTATTCTTATCAACCTGTGAAATACCCACCAGTCATATCCCAGCTTCATTCTCCGGAAATTTGTTACTGTGGATAGATAATGTGTGATTTCACCTATTGACGTGAATGTTCCTAAGCAGGGAATTGTCATTCCCCATGCCAATATTTCCTCAGGTTTGATACTGTGGGCCTCGTCCTTGGTTGAACGTAGAGGGGCCTATTTTCATGCTTTGACCTCTGGAATGAGATTTATCATCCCGGTCATACTTAGGAGTCTTTTTTCACCTGTTGGAAAAACTGAAAATATTAAGCTCACTGGTCCGTTTCAGATATATCCTAATCCAAAAGCAAGCCTGAGCAGTGGGTATTTATTTACTCAGGAGAATGATGAGGATGGTGGCCATGAGAAGAATGCTGGAAAGAATACTTATCATCCAATTGTCCAATACATCCAATGGATCATCCTTAATTTAGTATCAACATAACTCCAGATCATGGGCTCAGGCTGCCTGATGTACAACAATTCAGAGGTGATGGTGAGAGCCTTCCACTTTGGGCCCATTACTCGCCTCTCTTCTCTCAGATGCTCTGTGGTATCACAATGCTTGGTGGGCAGCATGCCATTGCCATGGCAACCATTGGGCCTGATCTGCTCAGATGGAAAGCAACTCCACCTCCTCTGTGCCCACCTGCTCTCCACAGAAGGATGGCACTTCCCCTGAACGTGTGTCAGGTTCAACACGGTGGTTCCAGAACTGCTCCCCAGGAATACTCAGTCTACAATCTCATTTGGAAAGACTATGGGATGGAAAAAATCCCACTCCCCACGGAGCCTGAACAGGAAAACAATGGCCGATGGAGGAAGAACAACACAGGAGCATCCCTTTCCATGGGAGGAGGCTTTTCCACGGAAGGAAACTATGGAATATCTTTTAACCTGATTTCCACCCATGCCATTTCAGCAGATATAGGTACCAAACCAAGGCTTTCAGTCCTGTCTTCCAATATGGAGCTGGGATTGTAATGGGCACATTTTGGGAGTCAGGCCCGGAAGGAGAGAAGACTCTGGTACACGTGTGCTTGTTTGTCCCATTTGTGGGATATCCACCTTAAACAATCCCATGTCCTTGGAGCAATTATCCTGCCGTTGGCGGTACTTGTATCAACAGCTCCTGTACCTCTCTCTCTCCTTCTTTTGATCTCCTTCTCTCTAGCTCTCTCACTCTACCCTTTGCCCCACTTCTATTTCTTTTGAATCCTCCTGTTACAAGTTGACCTGTGGTGATAATGGATGAAATATACAAGCCAAGAGAATGGTCCAAGTTAACCCACAGCCTTTTCTCCCTGTCATCCTAAGTCTGATCAAATATGAAATCCGTGGTCCAGAAAGACTTCCTGTGCTGTGTGGAGACACCCCAACTATGTCACACTTCCACAACACTTCCCATATTCAGCCCTTCCGATGGACACGCTGACCACTTCATATACACTTTGGTCTGGAGGGTCGCATATTGGACTCAGAGAGCAACACACTTGAAACAAGGTCCACCTGAGTGCTCTCCCAAGAAATGGCTTATCTGCAGCATTCCCTACCTGGTCCATGAGGTATTGTGGATTTGCTCGGGTGTGGATCTCAGGACTCGTTCGTAGGGTATATAGAATATCAAGTCTATGACTCTTCATGTCTCAATGATTGGGCATCCAGTAAATGGTATCAGATTCCTTTGCCAGTGGACTGGCCAACCATAGCCCAGAGTGCAAGATGTCTGTCAACCAAAGCCAGTCTCTATGGAGTATACCTCCTCATTCTCTAGCCTCATGAGTGTCAGGGACAGAGCCCACTCCCTTCCAGGAGGGAACTTTCAATACCCTCAAATTGTAGGCATCATCACAGGGCTCCTGGAAGATCAGACAATCGACCCACCTTTCCTTCCTTATGCTTGTAGACACAACAAACACACTGGCACTGGCCCCAGGCACCACACTCCCAGGAAGCACTCAATGAGAGGGAGGGTGTGCTTATCCACCTGTGGAAAAGGCACGGGAAATAGACCGGTTACATCTGGGTTAAAAGGCCTCTGTTTGGAGGGCTCCCCTGTGGCTTAGGCTATGGAAATATGTATTCAGATGTGTGGAGCTGAAAATGCCCCATTGGGAATGTCTTCTTCAGGGGTTACATCCAGGGCCTCATGCTTGGAGGAGAGCATTGGGGCATGGTTTCCTTGTTTGTGCCCTGGGATGTCTTGTTTCAAATGGCCAGGAAGCACAATTCTTCTTTCACATGTAGGAACTCCCTTGAGGTATTCTGCCCACGGATCCCCTGAAGATATCACATGTTCAAACACCAAGCCTCTGTAATCTACATTTAGCTTGGGAGCCTGAGGCGAGTGGTGGCTATGCGTCTACAGATGGAGATAAGAGTGTTCATCCAAGAGGACCACCCCTCTGATGGATCCTCCTTTCCATCAACTTCGACATACCACCAGAGCAAGAGCTAATGGTGTCCATCTTTGAACTCTCAAGGTTTGAGGGTGAGACTTTCCCACATATGGCCCATCACACACCTCTTTTCTCACAGAGAGGTGGTTTGGTCACCAGGCTCCATGGGCATCATATCAGTGCCATGGCCACCTCTGGGAATGCACCTTTCAGAAGGAAGGCACCTCCACACACTGGGGAACCCAATTGTCTCTATCATGATGGATCTCTGATAACATGTGGAGCATTTCAGGGTCAAGTGCTTTCTCAGGCACTGCCTCACACGAATACACAGGACAGAATCTCTTTTGGAGAGCAAAGCTGACATTCCAAACACCCAAACAAAAGTCCCCTGGACAATGTCATCAAGGAACGACTGAGGAAGAACACCCTCTGAGCTGCCATTTCAATAGGAAGGGTCTTTTCCGCTTAGGGAAAATAGAGGGTGTCATTTAACTTAACCCACACCTCACGTCATTTGAGAGGACATGGGTGCCAAGCAGGGAGGACTGCTTGCTACCGACCTATTTCTAGAGGCAGGCCAAGAACGAGTGAAAATCTCATGCAAGAGTCCTGAGATTGCCTTTGTGTCTAATAGTCCCCGGAAACACAGACAAGGGCTTGGGAAGGAAATTGTGCCCTGGAATGTGGCTTGTGTCCAAAACACATCTCATTCTTTCTCTCTCTCACTCTCTCTCTGGGCTTCTTCTTCCTTCATATTCTCTCGAATTCACCTCATCCAAGGTTATCTGTGGTGGTACAGGTTGGCATATCTCAGCCAGGAGAGCAGTCCAATTCTTTCACCAAGATTTTCCATCAGTCTTCCAAACTCCTCTCAAATGTGAAAGCATTATTCCTGAAATAACTCCTCTGTTTGTATGGGGATATTCCACCTTACACAATGTACCCCTATCTTACCATTGTCAGACCTTCACACTCACAGATAACCACCACAATTCTACTGCCTTCTACATGGTCACAGATGTGACTCCGAGATCAACATCTTTTCAACCACCCACACATAAGGGACCTAGTGAGAATTCACTTCTCTGAAGCACACCCCGTGTATTTGAAGTTGCTGGTGAGGTGGATCTCTCGACTCTTTCTAAGGGGAGTTCGGAAATGAAGTCTCTGACTCTCCATGTCACAGTGAATAGGCATCTAAGTAGGGGTCTGAGCACTCTTCAGCAGGGTCTGAATGACAATGGGACAGAGTTCAAGGATTCGGTCCCCTCAAACCAGTCTCCATTTGGGACAATCCTCCTCCTTCTCTAGACCCTCAATTGGCAGGCCAGAGGCCCCTCTCATCCAAGAGGGAAACCTCAAGACCTGCCCATGGAGCCCTCACCACAGGGCTCACGGAGGAGAAGAAGAGAGACTCCTGAAATTCCTGACAATTGTGTACCCCACAAACAAGCCAGCTGTGGAACTAGTCACCCCACTTCCATCCAGCACCCCAGTAGACAGGACGTATTCTTATCAACCTGTGAAATACCCACCAGTCATATCCCAGCTTCATTCTCCGGAAATTTGTTACTGTGGATAGATAATGTGTGATTTCACCTATTGACGTGAATGTTCCTAAGCAGGGAATTGTCTTTCCCCATGCCAATATTTCCTCAGGTTTGATACTGTGGGCCTCGTCCTTGGTTGAACGTAGAGGGGCCTATTTTCATGCTTTGACCTCTGGAATGAGATTTATCATCCCGGTCATACTTAGGAGTCTTTTTTCACCTGTTGGAAAAACTGAAAATATTAAGCTCACTGGTCCGTTTCAGATATATCCTAATCCAAAAGCAAGCCTGAGCAGTGGGTATTTATTTACTCAGGAGAATGATGAGGATGGTGGCCATGAGAAGAATGCTGGAAAGAATACTTATCATCCAATTGTCCAATACATCCAATGGATCATCCTTAATTTAGTATCAACATAACTCCAGATCATGAGCTCAGGCTGCCTGATGTACAACAATTCAGAGGTGATGGTGAGAGCCTTCCACTTTGGGCCCATTACTCGCCTCTCTTCTCTCAGATGCTCTGTGGTATCACAATGCTTGGTGGGCAGCATGCCATTGCCATGGCAACCATTGGGCCTGATCTGCTCAGATGGAAAGCAACTCCACCTCCTCTGTGCCCACCTGCTCTCCACAGAAGGATGGCACTTCCCCTGAACGTGTGTCAGGTTCAACACGGTGGTTCCAGAACTGCTCCCCAGGAATACTCAGTCTACAATCTCATTTGGAAAGACTATGGGATGGAAAAAATCCCACTCCCCACGGAGCCTGAACAGGAAAACAATGGCCGATGGAGGAAGAACAACACAGGAGCATCCCTTTCCATGGGAGGAGGCTTTTCCACGGAAGGAAACTATGGAATATCTTTTAACCTGATTTCCACCCATGCCATTTCAGCAGATATAGGTACCATAACAAGGCTTTCAGTCCTGTCTTCCAATATGGAGCTGGGATTGTAATGGGCACATTTTGGGAGTCAGGCCCGGAAGGAGAGAAGACTCTGGTACACGTGTGCTTGTTTGTCCCATTTGTGGGATATCCACCTTAAACAATCCCATGTCCTTGGAGCAATTATCCTGCCGTTGGCGGTACTTGTATCAACAGCTCCTGTACCTCTCTCTCTCCTTCTTTTGATCTCCTTCTCTCTAGCTCTCTCACTCTACCCTTTGCCCCACTTCTATTTCTTTTGAATCCTCCTGTTACAAGTTGACCTGTGGTGATAATGGATGAAATATACAAGCCAAGAGAATGGTCCAAGTTAACCCACAGCCTTTTCTCCCTGTCATCCTAAGTCTGATCAAATATGAAATCCGTGGTCCAGAAAGACTTCCTGTGCTGTGTGGAGACACCCCAACTATGTCACACTTCCACAACACTTCCCATATTCAGCCCTTCCGATGGACACGCTGACCACTTCATATGTACTTCGGTCTGGAGGGTCGCATATTGGACTCAGAGAGCAACACACTTGAAACAAGGTCCACCTGAGTGCTCTCCCAAGAAATGGCTTATCTGCAGCATTCCCTACCTGGTCCATGAGGTATTGTGGATTTGCTCGGGTGTGGATCTCAGGACTCGTTCGTAGGGTATATAGAATATCAAGTCTATGACTCTTCATGTCTCAATGATTGGGCATCCAGTAAATGGTATCAGATTCCTTTGCCAGTGGACTGGCCAACCATAGCCCAGAGTGCAAGATGTCTGTCAACCAAAGCCAGTCTCTATGGAGTATACCTCCTCATTCTCTAGCCTCATGAGTGTCAGGGACAGAGCCCACTCCCTTCCAGGAGGGAACTTTCAATACCCTCAAATTGTAGGCATCATCACAGGGCTCCTGGAAGATCAGACAATCGACCCACCTTTCCTTCCTTATGCTTGTAGACACAACAAACACACTGGCACTGGCCCCAGGCACCACACTCCCAGGAAGCACTCAATGAGAGGGAGGGTGTGCTTATCCACCTGTGGAAAAGGCACGGGAAATAGACCGGTTACATCTGGGTTAAAAGGCCTCTGTTTGGAGGGCTCCCCTGTGGCTTAGGCTATGGAAATATGTATTCAGATGTGTGGAGCTGAAAATGCCCCATTGGGAATGTCTTCTTCAGGGGTTACATCCAGGGCCTCATGCTTGGAGGAGAGCATTGGGGCATGGTTTCCTTGTTTGTGCCCTGGGATGTCTTGTTTCAAATGGCCAGGAAGCACAATTCTTCTTTCACATGTAGGAACTCCCTTGAGGTATTCTGCCCACGGATCCCCTGAAGATATCACATGTTCAAACACCAAGCCTCTGTAATCTACATTTAGCTTGGGAGCCTGAGGCGAGTGGTGGCTATGCGTCTACAGATGGAGATAAGAGTGTTCATCCAAGAGGACCACCCCTCTGATGGATCCTCCTTTCCATCAACTTCGACATACCACCAGAGCAAGAGCTAATGGTGTCCATCTTTGAACTCTCAAGGTTTGAGGGTGAGACTTTCCCACATATGGCCCATCACACACCTCTTTTCTCACAGAGAGGTGGTTTGGTCACCAGGCTCCATGGGCATCATATCAGTGCCATGGCCACCTCTGGGAATGCACCTTTCAGAAGGAAGGCACCTCCACACACTGGGGAACCCAATTGTCTCTATCATGATGGATCTCTGATAACATGTGGAGCATTTCAGGGTCAAGTGCTTTCTCAGGCACTGCCTCACACGAATACACAGGACAGAATCTCTTTTGGAGAGAAAAGCTGACATTCCAAACACCCAAACAAAAGTCCCCTGGACAATGTCATCAAGGAATGACTGAGGAAGAACACCCTCTGAGCTGCCATTTCAATAGGAAGGGTCTTTTCCGCTTAGGGAAAATAGAGGGTGTCATTTAACTTAACCCACACCTCACGTCATTTGAGAGGACATGGGTGCCAAGCAGGGAGGACTGCTTGCTACCGACCTATTTCTAGAGGCAGGCCAAGAACGAGTGAAAATCTCATGCAAGAGTCCTGAGATTGCCTTTGTGTCTAATAGTCCCCGGAAACACAGACAAGGGCTTGGGAAGGAAATTGTGCCCTGGAATGTGGCTTGTGTCCAAAACACATCTCATTCTTTCTCTCTCTCACTCTCTCTCTGGGCTTCTTCTTCCTTCATATTCTCTCGAATTCACCTCATCCAAGGTTATCTGTGGTGGTACAGGTTGGCATATCTCAGCCAGGAGAGCAGTCCAATTCTTTCACTAAGATTTTCCATCAGTCTTCCAAACTCCTCTCAAATGTGAAAGCATTATTCCTGAAATAACTCCTCTGTTTGTATGGGGATATTCCACCTTACACAATGTACCCCTATCTTACCATTGTCAGACCTTCACACTCACAGATAACCACCACAATTCTACTGCCTTCTACATGGTCACAGATGTGACTCCGAGATCAACATCTTTTCAACCACCCACACATAAGGGACCTAGTGAGAATTCACTTCTCTGAAGCACACCCCGTGTATTTGAAGTTGCTGGTGAGGTGGATCTCTCGACTCATTCTAAGGGGAGTTCGGAAATGAAGTCTCTGCCTCTCCATGTCTCAGTGAATAGGCATCTAAGTAGGGGTCTGAGCACTCTTCAGCAGGGTCTGAATGACAATGGGACAGAGTTCAAGGATTCGGTCCCCTCAAACCAGTCTCCATTTGGGACAATCCTCCTCCTTCTCTAGACCCTCAATTGGCAGGCCAGAGGCCCCTCTCATCCAAGAGGGAAACCTCAAGACCTGCCCATGGAGCCCTCACCACAGGGCTCACGGAGGAGAAGAAGAGAGACTCCTGAAATTCCTGACAATTGTGTACCCCACAAACAAGCCAGCTGTGGAACTAGTCACCCCACTTCCATCCAGCACCCCAGTAGACAGGACGTATTCTTATCAACCTGTGAAATACCCACCAGTCATATCCCAGCTTCATTCTCCGGAAATTTGTTACTGTGGATAGATAATGTGTGATTTCACCTATTGACGTGAATGTTCCTAAGCAGGGAATTGTCTTTCCCCATGCCAATATTTCCTCAGGTTTGATACTGTGGGCCTCGTCCTTGGTTGAACGTAGAGGGGCCTATTTTCATGCTTTGACCTCTGGAATGAGATTTATCATCCCGGTCATACTTAGGAGTCTTTTTTCACCTGTTGGAAAAACTGAAAATATTAAGCTCACTGGTCCGTTTCAGATATATCCTAATCCAAAAGCAAGCCTGAGCAGTGGGTATTTATTTACTCAGGAGAATGATGAGGATGGTGGCCATGAGAAGAATGCTGGAAAGAATACTTATCATCCAATTGTCCAATACATCCAATGGATCATCCTTAATTTAGTATCAACATAACTCCAGATCATGAGCTCAGGCTGCCTGATGTACAACAATTCAGAGGTGATGGTGAGAGCCTTCCACTTTGGGCCCATTACTCGCCTCTCTTCTCTCAGATGCTCTGTGGTATCACAATGCTTGGTGGGCAGCATGCCATTGCCATGGCAACCATTGGGCCTGATCTGCTCAGATGGAAAGCAACTCCACCTCCTCTGTGCCCACCTGCTCTCCACAGAAGGATGGCACTTCCCCTGAACGTGTGTCAGGTTCAACACGGTGGTTCCAGAACTGCTCCCCAGGAATACTCAGTCTACAATCTCATTTGGAAAGACTATGGGATGGAAAAAATCCCACTCCCCACGGAGCCTGAACAGGAAAACAATGGCCGATGGAGGAAGAACAACACAGGAGCATCCCTTTCCATGGGAGGAGGCTTTTCCACGGAAGGAAACTATGGAATATCTTTTAACCTGATTTCCACCCATGCCATTTCAGCAGATATAGGTACCATACCAAGGCTTTCAGTCCTGTCTTCCAATATGGAGCTGGGATTGTAATGGGCACATTTTGGGAGTCAGGCCCGGAAGGAGAGAAGACTCTGGTACACGTGTGCTTGTTTGTCCCATTTGTGGGATATCCACCTTAAACAATCCCATGTCCTTGGAGCAATTATCCTGCCGTTGGCGGTACTTGTATCAACAGCTCCTGTACCTCTCTTTCTCCTTCTTTTGATCTCCTTCTCTCTAGCTCTCTCACTCTACCCTTTGCCCCACTTCTATTTCTTTTGAATCCTCCTGTTACAAGTTGACCTGTGGTGATAATGGATGAAATATACAAGCCAAGAGAATGGTCCAAGTTAACCCACAGCCTTTTCTCCCTGTCATCCTAAGTCTGATCAAATATGAAATCCGTGGTCCAGAAAGACTTCCTGTGCTGTGTGGAGACACCCCAACTATGTCACACTTCCACAACACTTCCCATATTCAGCCCTTCCGATGGACACGCTGACCACTTCATATACACTTTGGTCTGGAGGGTCGCATATTGGACTCAGAGAGCAACACACTTGAAACAAGGTCCACCTGAGTGCTCTCCCAAGAAATGGCTTATCTGCAGCATTCCCTACCTGGTCCATGAGGTCTTGTGGATTTGCTCGGGTGTGGATCTCAGGACTCGTTCGTAGGGTATATAGAATATCAAGTCTATGACTCTTCATGTCTCAATGATTGGGCATCCAGTAAATGGTATCAGATTCCTTTGCCAGTGGACTGGCCAACCATAGCCCAGAGTGCAAGATGTCTGTCAACCAAAGCCAGTCTCTATGGAGTATACCTCCTCATTCTCTAGCCTCATGAGTGTCAGGGACAGAGCCCACTCCCTTCCAGGAGGGAACTTTCAATACCCTCAAATTGTAGGCATCATCACAGGGCTCCTGGAAGATCAGACAACCGACCCACCTTTCCTTCCTTATGCTTGTAGACACAACAAACACACTGGCACTGGCCCCAGGCACCACACTCCCAGGAAGCACTCAATGAGAGGGAGGGTGTGCTTATCCACCTGTGGAAAAGGCACGGGAAATAGACCGGTTACATCTGGGTTAAAAGGCCTCTGTTTGGAGGGCTCCCCTGTGGCTTAGGCTATGGAAATATGTATTCAGATGTGTGGAGCTGAAAATGCCCCATTGGGAATGTCTTCTTCAGGGGTTACATCCAGGGCCTCATGCTTGGAGGAGAGCATTGGGGCATGGTTTCCTTGTTTGTGCCCTGGGATGTCTTGTTTCAAATGGCCAGGAAGCACAATTCTTCTTTCACATGTAGGAACTCCCTTGAGGTATTCTGCCCACGGATCCCCTGAAGATATCACATGTTCAAACACCAAGCCTCTGTAATCTACATTTAGCTTGGGAGCCTGAGGCGAGTGGTGGCTATGCGTCTACAGATGGAGATAAGAGTGTTCATCCAAGAGGACCACCCCTCTGATGGATCCTCCTTTCCATCAACTTCGACATACCACCAGAGCAAGAGCTAATGGTGTCCATCTTTGAACTCTCAAGGTTTGAGGGTGAGACTTTCCCACATATGGCCCATCACACACCTCTTTTCTCACAGAGAGGTGGTTTGGTCACCAGGCTCCATGGGCATCATATCAGTGCCATGGCCAGCTCTGGGAATGCACCTTTCAGAAGGAAGGCACCTCCACACACTGGGGAACCCAATTGTCTCTATCATGATGGATCTCTGATAACATGTGGAGCATTTCAGGGTCAAGTGCTTTCTCAGGCACTGCCTCACACGAATACACAGGACAGAACCTCTTTTGGAGAGAAAAGCTGACATTCCAAACACCCAAACAAAAGTCCCCTGGACAATGTCATCAAGGAACGACTGAGGAAGAACACCCTCTGAGCTGCCATTTCAATAGGAAGGGTCTTTTCCGCTTAGGGAAAATAGAGGGTGTCATTTAACTTAACCCACACCTCACGTCATTTGAGAGGACATGGGTGCCAAGCAGGGAGGACTGCTTGCTACCGACCTATTTCTAGAGGCAGGCCAAGAACGAGTGAAAATCTCATGCAAGAGTCCTGAGATTGCCTTTGTGTCTAATAGTCCCCGGAAACACAGACAAGGGCTTGGGAAGGAAATTGTGCCCTGGAATGTGGCTTGTGTCCAAAACACATCTCATTCTTTCTCTCTCTCACTCTCTCTCTGGGCTTCTTCTTCCTTCATATTCTCTCGAATTCACCTCATCCAAGGTTATCTGTGGTGGTACAGGTTGGCATATCTCAGCCAGGAGAGCAGTCCAATTCTTTCACCAAGATTTTCCATCAGTCTTCCAAACTCCTCTCAAATGTGAAAGCATTATTCCTGAAATAACTCCTCTGTTTGTATGGGGATATTCCACCTTACACAATGTACCCCTATCTTACCATTGTCAGACCTTCACACTCACAGATAACCACCACAATTCTACTGCCTTCTACATGGTCACAGATGTGACTCCGAGATCAACATCTTTTCAACCACCCACACATAAGGGACCGAGTGAGAATTCACTTCTCTGAAGCACACCCCGTGTATTTGAAGTTGCTGGTGAGGTGGATCTCTCGACTCTTTCTAAGCGGAGTTCGGAAATGAAGTCTCTGCCTCTCCATGTCTCAGTGAATAGGCATCTAAGTAGGGGTCTGAGCACTCTTCAGCAGGGTCTGAATGACAATGGGACAGAGTTCAAGGATTCGGTCCCCTCAAACCAGTCTCCATTTGGGACAATCCTCCTCCTTCTCTAGACCCTCAATTGGCAGGCCAGAGGCCCCTCTCATCCAAGAGGGAAACCTCAAGACCTGCCCATGGAGCCCTCACCACAGGGCTCACGGAGGAGAAGAAGAGAGACTCCTGAAATTCCTGACAATTGTGTACCCCACAAACAAGCCAGCTGTGGAACTAGTCACCCCACTTCCATCCAGCACCCCAGTAGACAGGACGTATTCTTATCAACCTGTGAAATACCCACCAGTCATATCCCAGCTTCATTCTCCGGAAATTTGTTACTGTGGATAGATAATGTGTGATTTCACCTATTGACGTGAATGTTCCTAAGCAGGGAATTGTCATTCCCCATGCCAATATTTCCTCAGGTTTGATACTGTGGGCCTCGTCCTTGGTTGAACGTAGAGGGGCCTATTTTCATGCTTTGACCTCTGGAATGAGATTTATCATCCCGGTCATACTTAGGAGTCTTTTTTCACCTGTTGGAAAAACTGAAAATATTAAGCTCACTGGTCCGTTTCAGATATATCCTAATCCAAAAGCAAGCCTGAGCAGTGGGTATTTATTTACTCAGGAGAATGATGAGGATGGTGGCCATGAGAAGAATGCTGGAAAGAATACTTATCATCCAATTGTCCAATACATCCAATGGATCATCCTTAATTTAGTATCAACATAACTCCAGATCATGAGCTCAGGCTGCCTGATGTACAACAATTCAGAGGTGATGGTGAGAGCCTTCCACTTTGGGCCCATTACTCGCCTCTCTTCTCTCAGATGCTCTGTGGTATCACAATGCTTGGTGGGCAGCATGCCATTGCCATGGCAACCATTGGGCCTGATCTGCTCAGATGGAAAGCAACTCCACCTCCTCTGTGCCCACCTGCTCTCCACAGAAGGATGGCACTTCCCCTGAACGTGTGTCAGGTTCAACACGGTGGTTCCAGAACTGCTCCCCAGGAATACTCAGTCTACAATCTCATTTGGAAAGACTATGGGATGGAAAAAATCCCACTCCCCACGGAGCCTGAACAGGAAAACAATGGCCGATGGAGGAAGAACAACACAGGAGCATCCCTTTCCATGGGAGGAGGCTTTTCCACGGAAGGAAACTATGGAATATCTTTTAACCTGATTTCCACCCATGCCATTTCAGCAGATATAGGTACCATAACAAGGCTTTCAGTCCTGTCTTCCAATATGGAGCTGGGATTGTAATGGGCACATTTTGGGAGTCAGGCCCGGAAGGAGGGAAGACTCTGGTACACGTGTGCTTTTTTGTCCCATTTGTGGGATATCCACCTTAAACAATCCCATGTCCTTGGAGCAATTATCCTGCCGTTGGCGGTACTTGTATCAACAGCTCCTGTACCTCTCTCTCTCCTTCTTTTGATCTCCTTCTCTCTAGCTCTCTCACTCTACCCTTTGCCCCACTTCTATTTCTTTTGAATCCTCCTGTTACAAGTTGACCTGTGGTGATAATGAATGAAATATACAAGCCAAGAGAATGGTCCAAGTTAACCCACAGCCTTTTCTCCCTGTCATCCTAAGTCTGATCAAATATGAAATCCGTGGTCCAGAAAGACTTCCTGTGCTGTGTGGAGACACCCCAACTATGTCACACTTCCACAACACTTCCCATATTCAGCCCTTCCGATGGACACGCTGACCACTTCATATGTACTTCGGTCTGGAGGGTCGCATATTGGACTCAGAGAGCAACACACTTGAAACAAGGTCCACCTGAGTGCTCTCCCAAGAAATGGCTTATCTGCAGCATTCCCTACCTGGTCCATGAGGTCTTGTGCATTTGCTCGGGTGTGGATCTCAGGACTCGTTCGTAGGGTATATAGAATATCAAGTCTATGACTCTTCATGTCTCAATGATTGGGCATCCAGTAAATGGTATCAGATTCCTTTGCCAGTGGACTGGCCAACCATAGCCCAGAGTGCAAGATGTCTGTCAACCAAAGCCAGTCTCTATGGAGTATACCTCCTCATTCTCTAGCCTCATGAGTGTCAGGGACAGAGCCCACTCCCTTCCAGGAGGGAACTTTCAATACCCTCAAATTGTAGGCATCATCACAGGGCTCCTGGAAGATCAGACAATCGACCCACCTTTCCTTCCTTATGCTTGTAGACACAACAAACACACTGGCACTGGCCCCAGGCACCACACTCCCAGGAAGCACTCAATGAGAGGGAGGGTGTGCTTATCCACCTGTGGAAAAGGCACGGGAAATAGACCGGTTACATCTGGGTTAAAAGGCCTCTGTTTGGAGGGCTCCCCTGTGGCTTAGGCTATGGAAATATGTATTCAGATGTGTGGAGCTGAAAATGCCCCATTGGGAATGTCTTCTTCAGGGGTTACATCCAGGGCCTCATGCTTGGAGGAGAGCATTGGGGCATGGTTTCCTTGTTTGTGCCCTGGGATGTCTTGTTTCAAATGGCCAGGAAGCACAATTCTTCTTTCACATGTAGGAACTCCCTTGAGGTATTCTGCCCACGGATCCCCTGAAGATATCACATGTTCAAACACCAAGCCTCTGTAATCTACATTTAGCTTGGGAGCCTGAGGCGAGTGGTGGCTATGCGTCTACAGATGGAGATAAGAGTGTTCATCCAAGAGGACCACCCCTCTGATGGATCCTCCTTTCCATCAACTTCGACATACCACCAGAGCAAGAGCTAATGGTGTCCATCTTTGAACTCTCAAGGTTTGAGGGTGAGACTTTCCCACATATGGCCCATCACACACCTCTTTTCTCACAGAGAGGTGGTTTGGTCACCAGGCTCCATGGGCATCATATCAGTGCCATGGCCACCTCTGGGAATGCACCTTTCAGAAGGAAGGCACCTCCACACACTGGGGAACCCAATTGTCTCTATCATGATGGATCTCTGATAACATGTGGAGCATTTCAGGGTCAAGTGCTTTCTCAGGCACTGCCTCACACGAATACACAGGACAGAACCTCTTTTGGAGAGAAAAGCTGACATTCCAAACACCCAAACAAAAGTCCCCTGGACAATGTCATCAAGGAACGACTGAGGAAGAACACCCTCTGAGCTGCCATTTCAATAGGAAGGGTCTTTTCCGCTTAGGGAAAATAGAGGGTGTCATTTAACTTAACCCACACCTCACGTCATTTGAGAGGACATGGGTGCCAAGCAGGGAGGACTGCTTGCTACCGACCTATTTCTAGAGGCAGGCCAAGAACGAGTGAAAATCTCATGCAAGAGTCCTGAGATTGCCTTTGTGTCTAATAGTCCCCGGAAACACAGACAAGGGCTTGGGAAGGAAATTGTGCCCTGGAATGTGGCTTGTGTCCAAAACACATCTCATTCTTTCTCTCTCTCACTCTCTCTCTGGGCTTCTTCTTCCTTCATATTCTCTCGAATTCACCTCATCCAAGGTTATCTGTGGCGGTACAGGTTGGCATATCTCAGCCAGGAGAGCAGTCCAATTCTTTCACCAAGATTTTCCATCAGTCTTCCAAACTCCTCTCAAATGTGAAAGCATTATTCCTGAAATAACTCCTCTGTTTGTATGGGGATATTCCACCTTACACAATGTACCCCTATCTTACCATTGTCAGACCTTCACACTCACAGATAACCACCACAATTCTACTGCCTTCTACATGGTCACAGATGTGACTCCGAGATCAACATCTTTTCAACCACCCACACATAAGGGACCGAGTGAGAATTCACTTCTCTGAAGCACACCCCGTGTATTTGAAGTTGCTGGTGAGGTGGATCTCTCGACTCTTTCTAAGCGGAGTTCGGAAATGAAGTCTCTGCCTCTCCATGTCTCAGTGAATAGGCATCTAAGTAGGGGTCTGAGCACTCTTCAGCAGGGTCTGAATGACAATGGGACAGAGTTCAAGGATTCGGTCCCCTCAAACCAGTCTCCATTTGGGACAATCCTCCTCCTTCTCTAGACCCTCAATTGGCAGGCCAGAGGCCCCTCTCATCCAAGAGGGAAACCTCAAGACCTGCCCATGGAGCCCTCACCACAGGGCTCACGGAGGAGAAGAAGAGAGACTCCTGAAATTCCTGACAATTGTGTACCCCACAAACAAGCCAGCTGTGGAACTAGTCACCCCACTTCCATCCAGCACCCCAGTAGACAGGACGTATTCTTATCAACCTGTGAAATACCCACCAGTCATATCCCAGCTTCATTCTCCGGAAATTTGTTACTGTGGATAGATAATGTGTGATTTCACCTATTGACGTGAATGTTCCTAAGCAGGGAATTGTCATTCCCCATGCCAATATTTCCTCAGGTTTGATACTGTGGGCCTCGTCCTTGGTTGAACGTAGAGGGGCCTATTTTCATGCTTTGACCTCTGGAATGAGATTTATCATCCCGGTCATACTTAGGAGTCTTTTTTCACCTGTTGGAAAAACTGAAAATATTAAGCTCACTGGTCCGTTTCAGATATATCCTAATCCAAAAGCAAGCCTGAGCAGTGGGTATTTATTTACTCAGGAGAATGATGAGGATGGTGGCCATGAGAAGAATGCTGGAAAGAATACTTATCATCCAATTGTCCAATACATCCAATGGATCATCCTTAATTTAGTATCAACATAACTCCAGATCATGAGCTCAGGCTGCCTGATGTACAACAATTCAGAGGTGATGGTGAGAGCCTTCCACTTTGGGCCCATTACTCGCCTCTCTTCTCTCAGATGCTCTGTGGTATCACAATGCTTGGTGGGCAGCATGCCATTGCCATGGCAACCATTGGGCCTGATCTGCTCAGATGGAAAGCAACTCCACCTCCTCTGTGCCCACCTGCTCTCCACAGAAGGATGGCACTTCCCCTGAACGTGTGTCAGGTTCAACACGGTGGTTCCAGAACTGCTCCCCAGGAATACTCAGTCTACAATCTCATTTGGAAAGAATATGGGATGGAAAAAATCCCACTCCCCACGGAGCCTGAACAGGAAAACAATGGCCGATGGCGGAAGAACAACACAGGAGCATCCCTTTCCATGGGAGGAGGCTTTTCCACGGAAGGAAACTATGGAATATCTTTTAACCTGATTTCCACCCATGCCATTTCAGCAGATATAGGTACCATAACAAGGCTTTCAGTCCTGTCTTCCAATATGGAGCTGGGATTGTAATGGGCACATTTTGGGAGTCAGGCCCGGAAGGAGAGAAGACTCTGGTACACGTGTGCTTGTTTGTCCCATTTGTGGGATATCCACCTTAAACAATCCCATGTCCTTGGAGCAATTATCCTGCCGTTGGCGGTACTTGTATCAACAGCTCCTGTACCTCTCTCTCTCCTTCTTTTGATCTCCTTCTCTCTAGCTCTCTCACTCTACCCTTTGCCCCACTTCTATTTCTTTTGAATCCTCCTGTTACAAGTTGACCTGTGGTGATAATGGATGAAATATACAAGCCAAGAGAATGGTCCAAGTTAACCCACAGCCTTTTCTCCCTGTCATCCTAAGTCTGATCAAATATGAAATCCGTGGTCCAGAAAGACTTCCTGTGCTGTGTGGAGACACCCCAACTATGTCACACTTCCACAACACTTCCCATATTCAGCCCTTCCGATGGACACGCTGACCACTTCATATGTACTTCGGTCTGGAGGGTCGCATATTGGACTCAGAGAGCAACACACTTGAAACAAGGTCCACCTGAGTGCTCTCCCAAGAAATGGCTTATCTGCAGCATTCCCTACCTGGTCCATGAGGTCTTGTGCATTTGCTCGGGTGTGGATCTCAGGACTCGTTCGTAGGGTATATAGAATATCAAGTCTATGACTCTTCATGTCTCAATGATTGGGCATCCAGTAAATGGTATCAGATTCCTTTGCCAGTGGACTGGCCAACCATAGCCCAGAGTGCAAGATGTCTGTCAACCAAAGCCAGTCTCTATGGAGTATACCTCCTCATTCTCTAGCCTCATGAGTGTCAGGGACAGAGCCCACTCCCTTCCAGGAGGGAACTTTCAATACCCTCAAATTGTAGGCATCATCACAGGGCTCCTGGAAGATCAGACAATCGACCCACCTTTCCTTCCTTATGCTTGTAGACACAACAAACACACTGGCACTGGCCCCAGGCACCACGCTCCCAGGAAGCACTCAATGAGAGGGAGGGTGTGCTTATCCACCTGTGGAAAAGGCACGGGAAATAGACCGGTTACATCTGGGTTAAAAGGCCTCTGTTTGGAGGGCTCCCCTGTGGCTTAGGCTATGGAAATATGTATTCAGATGTGTGGAGCTGAAAATGCCCCATTGGGAATGTCTTCTTCAGGGGTTACATCCAGGGCCTCATGCTTGGAGGAGAGCATTGGGGCATGGTTTCCTTGTTTGTGCCCTGGGATGTCTTGTTTCAAATGGCCAGGAAGCACAATTCTTCTTTCACATGTAGGAACTCCCTTGAGGTATTCTGCCCACGGATCCCCTGAAGATATCACATGTTCAAACACCAAGCCTCTGTAATCTACATTTAGCTTGGGAGCCTGAGGGGAGTGGTGGCTATGCGTCTACAGATGGAGATAAGAGTGTTCATCCAAGAGGACCACCCCTCTGATGGATCCTCCTTTCCATCAACTTCGACATACCACCAGAGCAAGAGCTAATGGTGTCCATCTTTGAACTCTCAAGGTTTGAGGGTGAGACTTTCCCACATATGGCCCATCACACACCTCTTTTCTCACAGAGAGGTGGTTTGGTCACCAGGCTCCATGGGCATCATATCAGTGCCATGGCCACCTCTGGGAATGCACCTTTCAGAAGGAAGGCACCTCCACACACTGGGGAACCCAATTGTCTCTATCATGATGGATCTCTGATAACATGTGTAGCATTTCAGGGTCAAGTGCTTTCTCAGGCACTGCCTCACACGAATACACAGGACAGAATCTCTTTTGGAGAGAAAAGCTGACATTCCAAACACCCAAACAAAAGTCCCCTGGACAATGTCATCAAGGAACGACTGAGGAAGAACACCCTCTGAGCTGCCATTTCAATAGGAAGGGTCTTTTCCGCTTAGGGAAAATAGAGGGTGTCATTTAACTTAACCCACACCTCACGTCATTTGAGAGGACATGGGTGCCAAGCAGGGAGGACTGCTTGCTACCGACCTATTTCTAGAGGCAGGCCAAGAACGAGTGAAAATCTCATGCAAGAGTCCTGAGATTGCCTTTGTGTCTAATAGTCCCCGGAAACACAGACAAGGGCTTGGGAAGGAAATTGTGCCCTGGAATGTGGCTTGTGTCCAAAACACATCTCATTCTTTCTCTCTCTCACTCTCTCTCTGGGCTTCTTCTTCCTTCATATTCTCTCGAATTCACCTCATCCAAGGTTATCTGTGGTGGTACAGGTTGGCATATCTCAGCCAGGAGAGCAGTCCAATTCTTTCACCAAGATTTTCCATCAGTCTTCCAAACTCCTCTCAAATGTGAAAGCATTATTCCTGAAATAACTCCTCTGTTTGTATGGGGATATTCCACCTTACACAATGTACCCCTATCTTACCATTGTCAGACCTTCACACTCACAGATAACCACCACAATTCTACTGCCTTCTACATGGTCACAGATGTGACTCCGAGATCAACATCTTTTCAACCACCCACACATAAGGGACCTAGTGAGAATTCACTTCTCTGAAGCACACCCCGTGTATTTGAAGTTGCTGGTGAGGTGGATCTCTCGACTCTTTCTAAGCGGAGTTCGGAAATGAAGTCTCTGACTCTCCATGTCTCAGTGAATAGGCATCTAAGTAGGGGTCTGAGCACTCTTCAGCAGGGTCTGAATGACAATGGGACAGAGTTCAAGGATTCGGTCCCCTCAAACCAGTCTCCATTTGGGACAATCCTCCTCCTTCTCTAGACCCTCAATTGGCAGGCCAGAGGCCCCTCTCATCCAAGAGGGAAACCTCAAGACCTGCCCATGGAGCCCTCACCACAGGGCTCACGGAGGAGAAGAAGAGAGACTCCTGAAATTCCTGACAATTGTGTACCCCACAAACAAGCCAGCTGTGGAACTAGTCACCCCACTTCCATCCAGCACCCCAGTAGACAGGACGTATTCTTATCAACCTGTGAAATACCCACCAGTCATAT
Source organism: Sus scrofa (assembly GCF_054392235.1). Classification (NCBI taxonomy): domain Eukaryota; kingdom Metazoa; phylum Chordata; class Mammalia; order Artiodactyla; family Suidae; genus Sus; species Sus scrofa. The sequence goes on from NC_139402.1 coordinate 47,457,207, forward strand.
CCCAGCTTCATTCTCCGGAAATTTGTTACTGTGGATAGATAATGTGTGATTTCACCTATTGACGTGAATGTTCCTAAGCAGGGAATTGTCATTCCCCATGCCAATATTTCCTCAGGTTTGATACTGTGGGCCTCGTCCTTGGTTGAACGTAGAGGGGCCTATTTTCATGCTTTGACCTCTGGAATGAGATTTATCATCCCGGTCATACTTAGGAGTCTTTTTTCACCTGTTGGAAAAACTGAAAATATTAAGCTCACTGGTCCGTTTCAGATATATCCTAATCCAAAAGCAAGCCTGAGCAGTGGGTATTTATTTACTCAGGAGAATGATGAGGATGGTGGCCATGAGAAGAATGCTGGAAAGAATACTTATCATCCAATTGTCCAATACATCCAATGGATCATCCTTAATTTAGTATCAACATAACTCCAGATCATGAGCTCAGGCTGCCTGATGTACAACAATTCAGAGGTGATGGTGAGAGCCTTCCACTTTGGGCCCATTACTCGCCTCTCTTCTCTCAGATGCTCTGTGGTATCACAATGCTTGGTGGGCAGCATGCCATTGCCATGGCAACCATTGGGCCTGATCTGCTCAGATGGAAAGCAACTCCACCTCCTCTGTGCCCACCTGCTCTCCACAGAAGGATGGCACTTCCCCTGAACGTGTGTCAGGTTCAACACGGTGGTTCCAGAACTGCTCCCCAGGAATACTCAGTCTACAATCTCATTTGGAAAGACTATGGGATGGAAAAAATCCCACTCCCCACGGAGCCTGAACAGGAAAACAATGGCCGATGGAGGAAGAACAACACAGGAGCATCCCTTTCCATGGGAGGAGGCTTTTCCACGGAAGGAAACTATGGAATATCTTTTAACCTGATTTCCACCCATGCCATTTCAGCAGATATAGGTACCATAACAAGGCTTTCAGTCCTGTCTTCCAATATGGAGCTGGGATTGTAATGGGCACATTTTGGGAGTCAGGCCCGGAAGGAGAGAAGACTCTGGTACACGTGTGCTTGTTTGTCCCATTTGTGGGATATCCACCTTAAACAATCCCACGTCCTTGGAGCAATTATCCTGCCGTTGGCGGTACTTGTATCAACAGCTCCTGTACCTCTCTCTCTCCTTCTTTTGATCTCCTTCTCTCTAGCTCTCTCACTCTACCCTTTGCCCCACTTCTATTTCTTTTGAATCCTCCTGTTACAAGTTGACCTGTGGTGATAATGGATGAAATATACAAGCCAAGAGAATGGTCCAAGTTAACCCACAGCCTTTTCTCCCTGTCATCCTAAGTCTGATCAAATATGAAATCCGTGGTCCAGAAAGACTTCCTGTGCTGTGTGGAGACACCCCAACTATGTCACACTTCCACAACACTTCCCATATTCAGCCCTTCCGATGGACACGCTGACCACTTCATATGTACTTCGGTCTGGAGGGTCGCATATTGGACTCAGAGAGCAACACACTTGAAACAAGGTCCACCTGAGTGCTCTCCCAAGAAATGGCTTATCTGCAGCATTCCCTACCTGGTCCATGAGGTCTTGTGGATTTGCTCGGGTGTGGATCTCAGGACTCGTTCGTAGGGTATATAGAATATCAAGTCTATGACTCTTCATGTCTCAATGATTGGGCATCCAGTAAATGGTATCAGATTCCTTTGCCAGTGGACTGGCCAACCATAGCCCAGAGTGCAAGATGTCTGTCAACCAAAGCCAGTCTCTATGGAGTATACCTCCTCATTCTCTAGCCTCATGAGTGTCAGGGACAGAGCCCACTCCCTTCCAGGAGGGAACTTTCAATACCCTCAAATTGTAGGCATCATCACAGGGCTCCTGGAAGATCAGACAATCGACCCACCTTTCCTTCCTTATGCTTGTAGACACAACAAACACACTGGCACTGGCCCCAGGCACCACACTCCCAGGAAGCACTCAATGAGAGGGAGGGTGTGCTTATCCACCTGTGGAAAAGGCACGGGAAATAGACCGGTTACATCTGGGTTAAAAGGCCTCTGTTTGGAGGGCTCCCCTGTGGCTTAGGCTATGGAAATATGTATTCAGATGTGTGGAGCTGAAAATGCCCCATTGGGAATGTCTTCTTCAGGGGTTACATCCAGGGCCTCATGCTTGGAGGAGAGCATTGGGGCATGGTTTCCTTGTTTGTGCCCTGGGATGTCTTGTTTCAAATGGCCAGGAAGCACAATTCTTCTTTCACATGTAGGAACTCCCTTGAGGTATTCTGCCCACGGATCCCCTGAAGATATCACATGTTCAATCACCAAGCCTCTGTAATCTACATTTAGCTTGGGAGCCTGAGGGGAGTGGTGGCTATGCGTCTACAGATGGAGATAAGAGTGTTCATCCAAGAGGACCACCCCTCTGATGGATCCTCCTTTCCATCAACTTCGACATACCTCCAGAGCAAGAGCTCATGGTGTCCATCATCGAACTCTCAAGGTTTGAGGGTGACACTTTCCCACATATGGCCCATCACATACCTCTTTTTTCACAGAGAGGTTGTTTGGGCACAAGGCTCCATGGGTATACTATCAGTGCCATGGCCACCTCTGGGAATGCACCTTTCAGAAGGAAGGCAACTCCACACACTGGGGAACCCAATTTTCTCTATCACGATGAATCTCGGATAACTTGTGTAGCACTTCAGGGTCGAGCGCTTTCTCAGTCACTGCCTCACACGAATACACAGGACAGAATCTCTTTTGGAGAGAAACGATGTCATTCCAAACACCCAAACTAATGTCCCCTGGATAATGACATCAAGGAACGACTGAGGAAGAACACCCTCTGAGCTGCCATTTCAATAGGAAGTGTCTTTTCCGCTTAGGGGAAATAGAGGGTGTCATTTAACTTGACCCACACCTCGTGTCCTTTGAGAAGACATGGGTGCCAAGCAGGGAGGACTGCTTGCAACCGACATATTTCTAGAGACAGGCCAAGAAAGAGTGAAAATCTCATGCAAGAGGCCTGATATAGCCTTTGTGTCTTAGTCCCCAGAAACAGAGACAAGGGCTTGGGAATGAAAGTGTGCCCTGGAACGTGGCTTGTATCGAAATCACATCTCTCTCTCTCTCTCTCTCTCTCTCTCGTGGCTTGTTCCTCCTTCACATTCGCTTGATTCCTCCTCCTCCATGGTTATCTGTGGTGGTCCAGGTTGGCATATCTCAGCCAGGAGAGCAGTCCAATTCTTTCACCAAGTTGTTCCATCAGTCTTCCAAACTCCTGTCAAATATGAAAGCATTTTTCCTGAAATAACTCCTCTGTTTGTATGGAGATCTTCCACCTTACACAGTGTACCCCTGTCTTACCCTTGTCAGCCCTTCACACTGACAGATAACCTTCCCATTTCTACTGCGTTCTACATGGTCACAGATTTGACTCCGAGATCAACATCTTTTCAACCACCTACACATAAGGGACCGAGTGAGAATTCACTTCTCTGCAGCACACCCCACGTGTGGGATCAGGTCTGTGAAGTGGCTGGTGAGGTGGATCTCTCGACTCTTTCTAAGCGGAGTTCGGAAATGCAGTCTCTGACACTCCATGTCTCAGTGACTTGGCATCTACAAAGGGGTCTGCGCACCCTTCAGCAGGGTGTGAATGACAATGCGACAGAGGTCAAGGATTCGGTCCCCTCAAACCAGTCTCCATTTGGGACAATCCTCCTCCTTCTCTAGACCCTCAATTGGCAGGCCAGAGGCCCGGCTCGTCCAAGAGGGAAACCTCAAGACCTGCCCATGTAGCCCTCACCACAGGGCTCACGGAGGAGAAGAAGAGAGACTCCTGAAATTCCTGACAATTGTGTACCCCACAAACAAGCCAGCAGTGGAACTAGTCACCCCACTTCCATCCAGCACGCCGTTAGACAGGACTTATACTTATCAACCTGTGAAATACCCACCAGACGTATCCCAGCTCCATTCTCGGGAAATTTGTTTCTGTGCATAGCTAGTGTGTGATTTCATCTCTTGACGTGTATGTTCCGAAGCAGGGAATTTTCATTACCCCTTTCAAATATTTCCTCAGGGTTGATATTAAGGGCCTCGAACTTGGTTGAAGGCAGAGTGGCCGATTTTCATGGTTTGAGATCTGGAATGAGATTTATCATCCCGGTCATCCTTAGGAGTCTTTTCTCCCCTGTTGGAAGCTCACTGGTCCGTTTCAGATATATCATAATCCCAAAGCAAGCCTGAGCAGTGGCTATTTACTCAGGAGCCTGATGAGGATGGTGGCCATGAGAAAAGTGCTGGAAAGAATACTTATCATCAAAGTGTCCAATACATCCAATGGATCATCCTTTAATTTAGTATCAACCTACCTCCAGATCATGAGCTCAGGCTGCCCCATGTACAACCATTGAGGGGTGACGGTGAGAGCTTGCCACTTTGGGCCCATCACTCGCCTCTCTTCTCAAAGAGGGTCTGTGGTGTCACAAGGCTTGGTGGGCATCATGCCATTGCCATGGCAACCATTGGGCCTGAACTGCTCAGATGGAAGGCAACTCCACCTCCTCTGTGCCCACCTGCCCTCTACAGAAGGCAGGTGTGTCAGGCTCAACACGGTGGTTCCAGAACTGCTTCCCAGGAATACACAGTCTACAATCTCATGGGGAAAGAAAATATGGGATTGAAAAAGACCCACTCCCCACGGAGCCTGAACAGGAAAACCATGGCCGATGGAGGAAAAACAACACACGAGCATCCCTTTCCATGGGAGGAGGCTTTTCCACGGAAGGAAACTATGGAATATCTTTTAACCTGATTTCCACCCCATGCCACTGGAGAAGATATAGGGACCACAGCAAGGCTTTCAAACCTGTCTTCCAGTATGGAGCAGGGATTGTAATGGACACATTTTGGGCGTCAGGCCCAGAAGGAGAGTAGACTCTGGTACAAGTGTGCTGCTTTGTCCCATTTGTGGGATATCCACCTTAAACAAGACATGTCCTTGGAGAAATTCTCCTGCCATTGACGGTTGCTGGAATCAACAGCTCCTTTACCTCTCTCTCTCCTTCTTTGATCTCCTTCTCTCTAGCTCTCTCCCTCTCCCCTTGGCCCCCGTTCAATTGCTCTCGAATCCTCCTGCTACAAGTTGACCTGTGGTATTAATGGATGAATATAGTAGCCAAGAGAATGGTCCAAGTGATCCCCCAGCCTTTTCTCCCTGTCATCCTAGGTCTGATCAAAGATAAAATCCGTGGTCCAGAAAGACTTCCTGTGCTGTGTGGAGACACCCCAACTAGGTCATCCTTCCACAACACTTCCCATATTCAGCCCTTCCGATGGACACGCTGACCACTTCATAAGTACTTCGGTCTGGAGGGTCCCATATTGGACTCAGAGAGGAACACACTTGAAACAACGTCCACATGAGTGCTCTCCCAAGAAATGGCTTATCTGCAGCATTCCCCACCTGGTACATGAGGTATTGTGGATTTGCTCGGGTGTGGATCTCGGGACTCGTTCTTAGGGGATAGAGAATATGAAGTCTAAGACTCTTCACGTCTCAATGATTGGGCATGCAAACCATGGTCTGAGCATCCTTGGCCAGTGGGCTAGCCAACCATAGCCCAGAGTGCAAGATATCTGTCAATCACATCCTGTCTCTATGGAATACAGCTCATCATTCTCTAGCCTCATGAGTGTCAGGGACAGAGCCCACTCCCTTCCAGGATGGAACTTTTAATACCCTCAAGTTGCAGGCATCATCACAGGGCTCCTGGAAGATCAGACAATCGACCCACCTTTCCTTCCTTATGCTTGTAGACACAACAAACACACTGGCACTGGCCCCAGGCACCACACTCCCAGGAAGCACGCAATGAGAGGGAGGGCTTGTTCTTATCCACCTGTGGAAAAGGCACCAGAAATAGACCGGTTACATCTCGGTTAAAACGCCTCTGTTTGGACGGCTCCCCTCTGGCTTAGGCTATGGAAATATGTATTCAGAAGTGTGGAGCTGAAAATGCCCCATTGCGAATGTCTCTTTCAGTTGTTACATCCAGGGCCTCATGCTTGGTGGAGAGCACTGTGGAATGGATAACTTGTTTGTGCCCTGGGATGTCTTGTTTCAAATGGCCAGGAAGCACAGTTCTTCTTTCACATGTAGAAACTCCCTTGATGTATTCTGCCCCCGATCCCCTTAAAATAACACATGTTCAAACCCCAAGACTATATAATCCTCATTGAGTTTGGGAGCCTGTAGAGAGTGGTGACTATGAGTCTATAGATGGAGATAAGAGTGTTCACCAAAGAAGACCACCCCTCTGATGGATCCTCCTTTCCATCAACTTCGACATACCTCCAGAGCAAGTGCTCATGGTGTCTATCATCGAACTCTCAAAGTTTGAGGATGAGACTTTCCCACATATGGCCCATCACATACCTCTTTTTTCACAGAGAGGTTGTTTGGGCACAAGGCTCCATGGGTATAAGATCAGTGCCATGGCCATCTCTGGGACTGCACCTTTCAGAAGGAAGGCAACTCCACACACTTGGGAACATAATTGTCTCTATCATGATGGATCTCTGATAACATGTGTAGCATTTCAGGGTCAAGTGCTTTCTCAGTCACCGCCTCACACGAATACACAGGACAGAATCTCTTTTGGAGAGAAAAGCTGACATTCCAAACACCCAAACAAAAGTCCCCTGGACAATGTCATTAAGGAACGACTGAGGAAGAATACCCTACGACTGCCATTTCAATAGGAAGTGTCTTTTCCTCTTAGGGAAAAGAGAGGGTGTCATTTAACTTGACCCACACCTCGTCTCCTTTGAGAAGACATGGGTGCCAAGCAGGGAGGACTGTTTGCAACCGACATATTTCTAGAGACAGGCCAAGAAAGAGTGAAAATCTCATGCAAGAGGCCTGATATAGCCTTTGTGTCATAATCCCCGGAAACACAGACAACTGCTTGGGAATTAAATTGTGTCCTTTAACGTGGGTGGTATCGAAATCACATCTCTCTCTCTCTCTCTCTCTCTCTCTCTCTCTGCTTCTTCCTCCTTCACATTCACTTGTATCCTCCTCATCCATGGTTATCTGTGCTGGTCCAGGTTGGCATATCTCAGTCAGGAGAGCAGTCCAATTCTTTCACCAAGATTTTCCATCAGTCGTCCAAACTCCTCTCAAATATGAAAGCATTTTACCTGAAATAACTCCTCTGTTTGTATGGAGATCTTCCATGTTACACAGGGTACCCCTATCTTACGCTTGTCAGCCCTTCACACTGACAAATAACCATCCCATTTCTACTGCGTTCTACATGGTCACAGATTTGACTCCGAGATCAACATCTTTTCAACCACCTACACATAAGGCACCTAGTGAGAATTTACTTCTCTGCAGCACACCCCACGTGTGGGATCAGGTCTGTGAAGTTGCTGGTGAAGTGGATCTCTCGACTCTTTCTATTAGGATTTCAGAAATGAAGTCTCTGACTGTCCATGTCTCAGTGACTTGACATCTACGAAGGAGTCTGAGCACCGTTCAGCAGGGTCTGAATGACAATGCGACAGAGTTCAAGGATTCGGTCCCCTCAAACCAGTCTCCATTTGGGACAATCCTCCTCCATCTCTAGACCCTCAATTGCCATACCAGAGGCCCCTCTCTTCCAAGAGGGAAACCTCAAGACCTGCTCATGGAGCTCTCACCACAGGGCTCACGGAGGAGAAGAAGAGAGACTCCTGAATTTCCTGACAATTGTGTACCCCACAAACAAGCCAGAACTGGCAATATTCACCCCACTTCAATCCAGCACCCCAGTAGAATGGATTTATTCTTATCCACCTTTGTAATTCCCACCGGACATATCCCAGCTTCGTTGTCGGGAAATTTGTTTCTGTGGATAGCTAGTGTGTGATTTCATCTATTGACGTGTATGTCCGAAGCAGGGAATGGTCCTTCCCCCCATTGCAATATTTCCTCAGGTTTGATATTGATGGCCTTGTCCTTGGTTGAAAGCAGAGGGGCCTATATTCACGGATGAGCTCTGGAATGAGATTTATCATCCCGGTTATACTTCGGAGGCTTTTTATCCCTGTTGGGAAAGACAGGAAATGATAAGCTCAGTGGTTCCTTTCAGATATATCATAATCCTAAAGCAAGCCTGAGCAGTGGATATTTATTTACTCAGGAGAATGATGAGAAAGATGGCAATGAGAATAATTCTGGAAATACTACTTACCATCAAATTGTCCAATTCATCCAATGGATCATCCTTTAATGTAGTATAAAACTACCTCCAGATCATGAGCTCAGGCTGCCCTATGTACAACAATTGAGGAGTGACGGTGAGAGCTTCCCACTTTAGGCCCATCACTCGCCTCTCTTCTCACAGAGGGTCTGTGGTGTCACAATGCTTGGTGGGCATCATGCCATTGCCATGGCCACCATTGGGCCTGAACTTCTCAGATGGAAGGCAACTCCACCTCCTCTCTGCCCACCAGCTCTCTACAGAAGAATGGCTCTTCCACTGAACTTGTGTCAGGCTCAACACGGTGGTTCCAGAACTGCTTCCCAGGAATACACAGCCTACAATCTCCTTTGCAAAGAAAATATGTGATTGAAAATGACCCACTCGCTAGAGAGAGAACAAGATTGTGAAGGAGTAGGGGTCTCGCTCACCCTCTCCCACAATCACAACAAAAAAAACACATCTACACAATAAGTGACTCGCACAGAACAGCAACCATTCGCTGGCAGAGGAACATAAACTCAAATAATGGCAAGAAGTTCGTGACATTATTGGGCAGAACCGGAGAAATTTGGAGCATGAGGGAAGGTGAATCTGAGCGAGACGGGTGCTCCCGAAAGGGAACTGTGGAAGACAAAGGGAACCCGCACCCTGGAAAGTCACATATCTGGGGAAAGATCAAACAAACCGGAGGAATCTCAGATGTAGAGAAGATAGTAGCAGTAAGTTAGAGTATGGAAAAATCGATCAAGAACCCAACGGACGGTCTGAACTACCGGCACAGTCACCAAAATTTCAGACGCCTGGTTGGGGGCTGGGCACTGAATCCTTATCTCCAGAGGTCAGTCCCTGAGAAAGGGCCGGGAGACGCCTTGGTGGGGGCTGTGCACTGAGACCTCAGCTCCAGAAGTTAGTCCCTGATAGGGTGCCAGGGGGACGCCTGGGTGGGGGCTGGACACTGAGACTTCGCCTCCAAAGTTTAGTCCCTGAGAAAGGGCCGGGATACGCCTGGGTTTGGGATGGGCTCCGAGACCTCAGCTCCAGAGGTTAGTCCCCAAGTGGGGGCCGTGGGACGCCTGGGTGGGGGCTGGGCACGGAGACATCAGCTCCAGAGTTTAGTCTCCAAGAAAGGCCCGGGGATGCCTTGGTGGGGGCTGGGCACCAAGACCTCAGCTCCAGAGGTTAGTCCCTGAGAAAGTGCCAGGGGACTCCTAGGTGGGGGCTGGGCACCGAGACCTCGCCTGAGAAGATTAGTCACCGAGAAAGGGCCAGGGGACGCGGCCTGGGTGGGGGTGAGCACCAAAACCTCAGCTCCAGAGGTTAGTCCCAAGGCTGGGGGGGGCGGGGCAGAGCGGAAACTGCTTGGGAGGTCTAGAAACCATGTGATGGGGCAGAGACTGCCTGGGAGACTAGAAAACAAAGCTGTCGCACAGGAAGAGAACAATACTCTAGGAGCGGGGAAGTGGAAAGCCACATTTGAGGGAACCTGGGAGAAGAGCCTGGTCTGCGCCCATTCTGTGGAGGGGAGAGAAGAAGGGGTGGGTCCCCATAGAATACCCCCCACACCACAGCAAGCTTACAGGCCTGCTAGCTAGCTGAAAGATGTGCTTCCCAGTGCATGCCCTACCCCCAGCCCAGCCACCCCCTACGCTCTCACCAGACCTGGGGCTGCCTGCCATCCAGGAGGGATGGCCTCAACAATTGCGTGAAGCCTACCACCACAGGGGCTGTCCCTGCACAGGCCTGCTTGCGCTTTGGAGGGGCTACACTTCCGCAGAGCAGCACCAAACACCACCAGCCCCCAAGAAAAGTCCTGCAGCCCAGAAAAGCTAGAACAAGCTTAGCCAGGCTGTGAATAGGTTGGCCTAATTCTCGGATGGTTTTTCTGAGTCGGGTTGCCCCGAGTCGGAACCTCTTGGGTTTCCAACGGCCCTGCTACCCGCTCAAGCCCCCAGGGGATGCTCTAGTGGATCAGCTGCATAGGACTGCCAGCTCCAGGCAGGACCCCCTGCAGCCAAGAAAAGCTGCAACAAGACTGGCCGAGTCAGGAAAAGATCTCAGATGATTTTTCTGAGTCGGGCTGACCTGGGGAGGAGCCGCTTGCGTCTCCAACGGCCCTGATACACTCCCAAGACCCCAGGGATGCCCCACTCCCGTGAAATAACTGCTCAGCAACACCAGCCCCCTGGAAGAGCACCTAGAGCCCAGAAGAGCGGCAACAAGCTCGGCCAGACTGTGAAAAGATCCGCCTCCATTCTCAGGCTGTTCATCTGAGTTGGGTTGCCTTAGGGAAGAGCCTCTTAGGTTCTCAGTGACCCAGATAGCTGCTCCAGCTCCCAGGGGGTGCTGCACACCTGAAGAGCATCTTCCCAACACCGTCAAACCCCTGCAAGAACCCCACAGCCAAAAAACACCAGAGCAAGCTCTGCATGGCCAAGTAAAATCTGCTACCATCCTGGTGTGGACCTCCCAGTCCTGTCTGCCCTCAGGAAGTCCTCCATTGCTTCAAAGAAACACTGTTAGCCCCATCAACACTCCAGAAAAGCCACACTGCCTCAAAAATGATTGACCAACAACCACAGCCCTCAGGAAATATTCCACGGCAGTGACAAGGCAAACACTGCCCGGTCACGGAGAGTACAACTCCCTCAGGAGAAAGAAAACAACAAGCAAGATGAAGAAGCTGAGAAACCACCCCCAGTCAAACCAACAGGAGGACTCACCTAAAACAGTCAACAATGAAACAGATCTCGGCAGTCAGACAGACCTGGAGTTCAAAAGAGAAATAGGGAAAATACTGAAGGAATGAAGAGAAGATAGGAACAGTAATGCAGATACCCTCAGAAAGGAACTAGAAAATAGAAGGAGGAGCCAAGAAAAACTAGAACATTCCTTGGCAGAGATGCAAACTGAACTAGGGGCAGTAAAAACCAGAATGAATAATGCAGAAGAACGAATCAGTGATATGGAAGATAGAATAATGGAAATCACTCCATCCGGTCAACAGACAGAAAACCGAATAAAAAAACTCGAAAGCAATATAAGAGACCTATGGGATAAGATAAAGCGGGCCAATCCACGCATCATAGGAATTCCAGAAGGAGTAGAAATAGATAAGGGGATGGAAAATATATTTGAAGAAATTATCGATGGAATCTTCCCAACTCTAAAGGATATTGGGTTCAAGATACAAGAAGCACAGAGGGCCCCAAACAAACTGAACCCAAACAGACCCACACCAAGACACATCATAATAAAAATGGCAATATTTAGGGATGAAGAGAGGATCCGAAAGGCAGCAAGAGAAAAACAGAATGTTCCCTACAAGGGAACCCCCATAAGAATATCAGCTGATTTCTCTACAGGAACACTACAGGCCAGGAGGGAATGGCAAGAGATATTTAAAGTTCTCAAAGGAAAAAAATTGCAACCTAGAATACTCTATCCAGCAAGAATATCATTTCAAATAGAAGGGGAAATAAAAATTTTTCCCAAAACAAAAAAAACCGTAAATAATACAGCAACACAAAACCCAGGTTAAAGGAAATATTTAAAGGGCTTCGCTAAACCAAAAAGAAAGGAAGGAAAGGGAAGAAAAAAGAAAAGAAAAAGAAAAAGAAGAAGAAGAGGAAGAACTAGGACTGAGGAAACCGCAATCAGAGAGCAGTCACTCAAATAAGCCAGCATAAAGATTTCATCATGAACATGCTTCAAACAACATAAAATTAAAAAGAAAAACATAAAAAAGAGTCATCAAAACCATAAAATGTGGGCAAGGGATGTTAGGAAGTAAATAACCCTTTCTGTGTGTTTGTATGTCTCTCTTCTTAATTTTAATATAGTAACGAAGTGTTTGAACTTACAGGACCATCAGGCTAAAACACACAATTATGGGAAGGGGTTAGCATACTTACAAAACAGGGCAAAAACAAGCCAAAACCAAATATTGCATTTGCAAAAAATGAAAAAAAAATACACTCAAGCAGATAATAACCGGAGACCATCCAACCAAAAAAAAAAAAAATAAGAAAGGAAGAATGGAGAATCATAGAATCAACTGGAACACGAGGTTCCAATGGCAATAAATAATCATTTATCAATTATCACCTTAAACGTCAATAGGCTGAATGCCCCAATCAAAAGACACAGAGTGGCTGAGTGCATAAAAAGGCAAAAACCATCAATATGCTGCCTACAATAAACTCACCTTAGGACAAAAGATACATATAGATTGAAAGGGAAAGGGTGGGGAAAAATATTTCACGCCCATCGTCATGACAGAAAAGCAGGAGTCGCAATGCTCATATCAGACAAAATAGACTTGAAAGCAAAAGACATAAAGAAAGACAAAGAAGGACACTAGTTAATGATTAAGGGATCCATCCAAGGAGAGGATGTTACTATCATCAACATATATGCCCCAAATATAGGAGCACCCAGATACATACAACAAATACTCACAGACATAAAGGGAGATACTGATGAGAATACAATCATAGTAGGAGACCTCAATACCCCCCTCACATCAATGCACAGATCCTCTAGACAGAAAACCAATAAAGCAAGAGACATCCTAAAGGAAACAAGAGACAAGGTAGACTTCATTGATATCTTCAGGACACGACATCCAAAAAAAGCAGAATACACATTCTTCTCAAATGCTCATGGAACACTCTCAAGAATCGACCACATCTTGGGACACAAAGCGAATCTCAATAAATTTAGGAGCGTAGAAATTATCTCAAGTATCTTCTCTGACCACAAGGCCATGAAATTAGAAATCAACCATGGGAAAAGCAAAGAGAAAAAACCTACTCCATGGAGACTACTCAACATGCTACTAAAAAACCAATGGGTCCATGAGGAAATCAAGAAGGACATTAAAAACTACCTTGAAACAAATGAGAATGAAGACACAACCTCTCCAAATCGATGGGATGCTGCGAAAGCAGTGCTCAGAGGGAAATCTATAGCAATCCAGGCCTTTCTCAAAAAAGAAGAAAGATCCCAAATAACCAACTGAACCCTCCACCTAAACGAATGAGAAAAAGAAGAACCAAAAAGTCCTCAAGTCAGCAGAAGGAAGGAAATTATAAAGATCAAAGAAGAAATCAATAAAATAGAGACTCAAAAAACAATAGAGAAAAGTAATAAAACCAAGAGCTGGTTCTTTGAAAAGGTGAACACAATGGACAAACCCCTGGCCAGACTCACTCAAAAGAGGAGAGAAAGAAGCCAAATAACCAAAAGTAGAAATGAAAAAGGAGAAATCACAACGGATACACCAGAAATACAAAACACTATAAGAGAACACTATGAACAACTCTATGGCAACAACTTTGACAATCTGGAAGAAATGGACAATTTTCTAGAATCTTACAGCCTGCCAAAACTGAATCAAGCAGAAACAGACCAACTGAATAGACCGATCACTAGAAATGAAATTGAAGAGGTCATAAACTCACTCCCTACAGATAAAAGTCCAGGACCAGATGGCTTCACAGGTGAATTTTATCAAACATATAAAGAGGAAATGGTGCCCATCCTCCTTAAACTCTTTCAAAAGGTGGAAGAAGAAGGAACACTCCCAAAGTCGTTCTATGATGCCACTATCACCCTCCTTCCAAAACCAGACAGAGATACCACCAAAAAAAGAAAACTATCGCCCAATATCATTGATGAATATAGATGCTAAAATTCTCAACAAAGTCTTAGCCAACCGAATCCAACAACATACCAAAAAAATGATACACCATGACCAGGTTGGGTTCAGCCCCGGTTCACAAGGATGGTTCAACATACGCAAATCAATCAGCATCATACACCACATGAACAAAAAAAGGTCAAAATTCATATGATCATCTCAATAGACGCAGAAAAAGCATTTGACAAAGTTCCACATCCATTCATGATCAAGACCCTCGCCAAAGTGGGTATAGAGGGAACATTCCTGAATATCATCAAAGCCATTTATGAGAAACCCACAGCAAATATAATCCTCAATGGGGAAAAACGGAAAGCCTTCTCACTCCAATCTGGAACCAGACAGGGATGCCCACTCTCACCACTGCTCTTCAACATCGTTTTGGAAGTCTTAGCCACAGCAATTAGACGAACAAAAGAAATAAAAGGCATCCATATAGGAAGAGAAGAGATCAAACTGTCACTGTGTGCAAAGACATGATACTATACCTAGAAAACCCTAAGGACTCAACACCAAAACTCCTTGAACTGATTAATAAATTCAGCAGAGTAGCAGGGTATAAGATTAACATTCACAAGTCAGTTGCGTTTCTGTACACCAGCAATGAAACATTAGAATACAAAAACACTATACCTTTTAAAATTGTACCTCACAAAATCAAATACCTCGGAATACACCCGACCAAGGAGGTAAAGGACCTATATGCCGAGAACTATACAACTTTAATCAAAGAAATCAAAGAAGATGTAAAGAAATGGAAAGATAGTCCATGTTCCTGGATAGGGAAAATCAATATGGTAAAAATGGCCATCCTACCCAAAGCAATCTACAGATTCGATGCAATCCCTATCAAATTCCCCATGACATTGTTCACAGAACTAGAACAAACTATCCAAACGTTTATATGGAACCACAAAAGACCCAGAATCGCCAAAGCAATCCTGAGAAACAAAAACCAAGCAGGAGGCATAACTCTCCCAGACTTCAAGAAATACTACAAAGCCACAGTCATCAAAACTGTGTGGTACTGGTACCAAAACAGACAGACAGACCAATGGAACAGAAAGGAGAATCCGGAAAGAAACCCTGACACCTAGGGTCAATTCATCTTGGCCAAGGAAGGCAAGAACATCAAATGGGAAAAAGAAAGTCTATTCAGCAAGCATTGCTGGGAAACCTGGACACCTGCATGCAAAGCAAGGAAACGAGAACACACCCTCACACCGGGCACAAAAATAACCTCCAAATGGCTGAAAGACTTAATTATACGACAGGACACCATCAAACTCCTAGAAGAAAACATAGGCAAAACACTCTCTGACATCAACATCATGAATATTTTCTCAGGTCAGTCTCCCAAAGCAATAG